>NC_083421.1:39936480-44936480 GCF_020745735.1 Hemiscyllium ocellatum | reverse complement strand
TGTGTTAAATGGGGCAGACAGTTCAAGACTGGGCATCCATAAGCTGCTGTGGGCCATCAATAGCAGCAGAATTGTACTCAAGCGCCATCTACAATCTCATGGCCTGGCATAGCCTCCATTCAACCATTACCGTCAAGCCAGGGAATCAACCCTGGATCAAATGGAGAGTACAGGAGGCATGTCAGGAGCAGGACCAAACATACCTGAAAATGGGTGTCAACCTGAGTGAAGCTATCAAACAGGACTACTTGCAAACCAAACAGCATAAGCAGCAAGTGAAAAACAGAGCTATACAATCCATTGCTTGTGGGGTTGTGTCGAAGCTCTGCAGTTTTACCACATCTAGTCATGAGTGATGGTGGATAATTAAACAATGCATTGGAGGAGGAGGTTCCACAAATATCCCCATCATCAATGATGGAAGAGACCAGAACATCACTGCACAAGACAAGACTGAAGCAGTCGCAGCAATTGTCAGCCAGAAATGCAGAGTGGATGATTCATCTTCATCTCCAGTGGACCGCAGTATTACGAATACTGCCTTCAGCTCCTTTTGATTCACTCCATACAATATCAAGAAATGGTTGGAGGCACTGGATTCAGCAAAGGTAGTGGACACTGAAAACATTCCAGCAATAGTGCAGAAGATGTGCTCCAGAACATGCTGCCTCCCTAGCCAAACTCTTCCAGTTCAGTTACAAAACTGGCATCTACCTGACAATGTGGAACATCACCCAGATATGTTCTGTACATAAAAAGCAGGACAAATCCAACCCAGCCACTTCCCACTTCATCAGTTTACTCTTGATCATCAGTAAACTGATGGAAGGTGTCATCAACAGTGCTATCAAACAGCACCTAGTCAATGACACCCAGTTTGGGTTCTGCCAGAGCCACTTAACTCCTGACCTCATTATAGCCTTTGGTTCGAACATGGACAAGAGAACTGAATTCCAGAGATGAGGAGAGAATGACAGCCCTTGATACCAAGGCTGCATTCAACCTAGTGTGGCATCAAGGAGGCCTAGCAAAACTGGAATCAGTGGGTATCAGAGCAAAGACTCCATTGGCTAGAGTCATTTCTGGCCATAGGAAGATGGTCATGGCTGTTAGGGGTCAGTAATCTCAGATCCAGGACATCTCTGCAGGAGTTCCTCAGGATAGTGGCCTAGACTCAACCATCTTCAACTGATTCACCGCTGACCTTCCCTTAAGGTCAGAAGTGGAAATTGCACAATCATTTGTGCACATGTTCAGCAACATTTTTGCAGCCTCAAGTGCTGAAGCAGTCCATGTTCAAATACAACAAGATCTAACCAATATCCTAGGCTTGGGCTGACGTGGCAAGTAACAAGGCAAGGCTGTGACCAGCGATAAGAAACAAGCCAACCATTTTGTATTGTTGGCATCACTGAACCTCCAATTAACAACATCCTGGCAGTTGCCATTGACCAGAAACTGAACTGGACTAGCTATAAGAGCAGGTCAGAGTCTAGGAATTCCATGGTAAGTAACTCTCTCCTCCTGACTCCCCAAAGCCAGTCCTTATCGACAAGGTGCAGGTCAGGAGTGTGATGGAATACTCCCCACTTATCTGGATGGGTGCAGCTCCAACAACACTCGAGCTTGATACCATCCCAGGACAAGCGAGCCCATTTAATTGGCACCACTCCGACAAGCATCTGCACACTCCATCATTGATATTCAGTAGCAGTAATGTGTACTATCTGCAAGATGCACAGGAGAAATTAATCCAAGGTCCTCGGACAGCATCTTCCAAACCCATGACTCCTCCATCCAGGAGGACAGGGGCAGCAGATGTGAGAACACCACCACCTTAGTTCTCCTCCAAGCCATCCTGATTTGGAAATATATCACCGTTCCTTCACTGTAGCTCAGTCAAAATCCTGGAATTCCCTTCCTAATGGCATTGTGGGTCAACCCACAGCAGGTGGACTGCAGCAGTTCAAGAAGGTAACTCATCACTACACCTAGGCCAACTAGGGATGGGCAATAAATGCTGGCCAGCCGGTGACACCCAAATCCCACAAATGAATTTTTAAAAAAAACTAGTAACACAACCCCTACAAATTTGCCAAACTATAGGTTATCAATACTTTTTTACATGAAAAGAATCAAAATTACTCCTGGCTTTGGAATTCCCTTCTCTGAATTTTTCTGTTGAATGGCGCAAATTCAAAAAAAAAATATAGGGTGAGGAGATTGTGGACTACTTGTGACCAAACTGTCCTAGTGTTAGTAGATTTTTTTTTAAAGAGAATCCATGTGAGAACAATCTTTAACTAATTTATGATGATGTCACACCCAGACACCAACATTCAAATTAGAGTGAAAGTGAGGGATGATACATTAACCAAATGATTATCAGGAAGATTTTTTGGAGTTCATATCATTCAGCAGAATAATTCAGAAAAGGCAAATTCCAAAACCAGAAGTAATTTGAAAAGGTACTGAAAGCTGGCATCCTTTCCTGGATGAGTGCAGCTTCAACAAAACTTGGGAAGCTCAAAGCTATCCAGGAAAAGGCAGCTGAATTGACAGGCACTCCATTCAACATGATCACCATCCAATCTATCCACCACTTGTGCACAGTGGCAGTAATATTTACCATCTACAGGATGCAGTGCCCCAACGCACCGATGATCATTTGATTACTTTCAACAAATTCACATTTGAAAATTGCAATGTGCACTTAGCTAATTTGCTTAAGTTTTAATGAGTTAGCAAAGGGCAAGACCATGAGATGTAGGAGGAGAAGTATACCTTTCAACCAATCACATCTGCTCTGCCATTCAGTGAGATCATGGCTGATCTGACTACCCTAAATTCCACTTTCTTGCCTTTTTCCTTGTACTCATTGACTCCCTCACTGATTTAAAAATCTGTCTACCTCTGTCTTGAATATACTTAATGACCTAGCCTCTACCTGCCCTCTTTGGTAACAAATTCCATAGATTCACTACCAGGACAAATTCCTCTTGATTTCTGTCTTAAATGGCTCAGTGGTTAGCACTGCTGCCTCACAGCATCAGGGTCCAGGTTCGAATCCAGCCTCTGGTAACTGTGTGTGGAGTTTGCACATTCTCCCTGTATCTGCGTGGGTTTCCTCCTACAGTCCAAAGGTGTGCAGGTCAGGGGAGTTGGCCATGCTAAATTGCCCATAGTGTTAGGTGCATCGTTCAGCGGCAAATGGATGTGGATGGGTTACTCTTCGAAGGGTCAGTGTGGACGTTTTGGGCCAAAGGGCCTGTTTCCACACTGTAGGGAATCTAATCTAATCTAAAATGGATGACCCCTTACTCTGAGATTATGCCCTTAGACGCTTAGAGCCATAGTCCTACAGCATGGAAACAGACCCTTTGGTCCAACCCAGATCTTGCTGACCTGATATCCCAACCCAATCTAGTTCCACCTGCCAGCACCTGGCCCACATTCCTCCAAACCCTTCCAATTCATATACCCATCTAAATGCCTTTATTAAATGTTGCAATTGTACTAGCCTCCACCACTTCCTCTGGCAGCTCATTCCATACACGCACCACCCTCTGCGTGAAAAAGTTGCCCCTTAGGTCCCTTTTTATATCTTTCCCCCTCACCCTAAACTTATGCCCTCTAGTTCTGGATTTCCCCCTACCACAGGGAAAAGATTTTGTCTATTTATCCTATCTATGTCCCTCGTAATTTTGTTAACCTCCTATAAGGTCACCCCTCAGCCTCTGACGCTCCAGGGAAAACAGCCCCAGCCTGTTCAGCCTCTCCCTGTGGCTCAGATCCTCTAACACTGGCAACATTCTTGTAAATCTTTTCTGAACCCATCTTTTCACAACATCTTTCCAATAGGAAGGAGACCAGAATTGCATGCAATATTCCAACAGTGGCCTAACCAATATCCTGTACAACCGCAACATGACCCCTCAACTCCTCCTGTATTCAATACTCTGACCAATAAAAGAAAGCATACCAAACGCCACCTTCGCTATCCTATCTACCTGCAACTTTACTTTCAAGGAGCTATGAATCTGCACTCCAAGGTCTCTTTGTTCAGCAACACTCCCTAGGGCCTTACCATTAAGTGTATATGTCCTGCTAAGACTTGCTTTTCCAAAATGTAGCACCTCGCATTTATCTGAATTAAACTCCATCTGCTACTTCTCGGCCCATTGGCCCAGATGATCAAGATAATAGACAGTAGGTGCAGGAGTAGGCTATTCTGCCTTTCGAGTCTGCACCACCAATACGTATGATCATGGCTGATCATCCTTAATCAGTATCCTGTTCCTGCCTTATCTCCATAACCCTTGATTCCACTATCCTTGAGAGCTCTATCCAACGCTTTCTTAAATGAATCCAGAGACTGGGTCTCCACTGCCCTCTGGGGCAGGGCATTCCACACAGCCACCACTCTCTGGGTGAAGAAGTTTCTCCTCATCTCTGTCCTAAATGGTCTACCCTGTATTTTTAAGCTGTGTCCTCTGGTTCGGCACTCACCCATCAGTGGAAACATGTTTCCTGCCTCCAGAGTGTCCAATCCTTTAATAGTCTTATGTCTCAATCAGATCCCCTCTGTCTTCTAAATTCAAGGGTATACAAGCCCTGTCGCTCCAGTCTTTCAGCGTAAGGCAGTCCCGCCGTTCCAGGAATTGACCTCCGTGAACCTACGCTGCACTCCCTCAATAGCCAGAATGTCTTTCCTCAAATTTGGAGACCAGAACTGCACACAGTACTCTGTGTGGTCTCACCAGGGCCCTGTACAGCTGCAGAAAAATCTCTTTGCTTCTATACTCAATTCCTCTTGTTATGAAGGCCAGCATGCTATTAGCCGCCTTCACTACCTGCTGTACCTGCATGCTTATCTTCATTGACTGGTGTACAAGAACACCCAGATCTCTTTGTACTGCCCCTTTACCTCAATTGATTCCATTTAGGTAGTAATCTGCCTCCCTGTTCTTGCCACCGAAATGGATAACCATACATTTATTCACATTAAACTGCATCTGCCATGCGTCTGCCCACTCACCTAATGTGACCAGGTCACACTGTAATCTCCTAACATCCTCCTCACATTTCACCCTGCCACCCAGCTTAGTATCATCAGCAAACTTGCTAATGTTATTACTAATACAGTATATGTTAATGATATAGAAAATGGTAAAAAGCTGCGGTCCCAACACTGATCCCTGCAGTACCCCACTGGTCACTGTCTGCCATTCCGAAATGGAGCCGTTTATCATTACCATTTGTTTCCTATCAGCCAACCAACTTTCAATCCAAGTTAGTACTTTTCCCTCAATATCATGTGCCCTAATTTTGCTCACTAACCTCCTATGTGGGACTTTATCAAAGGCTTTCTGAAAGTCCAGGTATGCTACATCCACTGGATCTCCCTTGTCCATCTTCAGAGTTACATCCTCAAAAAAAAATTCCAGAAGATTAGTCAAGCATGATTTCCCCTTCATAAATCCATGCTGACTCTGACCTATCCTGTTATTACTATCCAGATGTGTCGTAATTTCATCCTTTATAATAGACTCCAGCATCTTTCCCACCACTGAAGTCAGACTAACTGGTCTATAATTTCCTGCTTTCTCTCTCCCACCTTTTCTTAAAAAGTGGTACAATATTAGCCACCCTCCAATCTACAGGAATTGATCCCAAATCTATCGAACTCTGGAAAATAATCACCAACGCATCCACGATTTCTCGAGCCACCTCCTTCAGTACCCTGGGATGTAGACCATCAGGCCCGAGGACTTATCAACCTTCAGAACTAATAGTCTCTCCAACACCAATTCCGGGCAAATATAAATTCCCTTAAGTGCAGGTTCTTCAGCCACTGTTACCTCGGAGATTGCTTGTGTCTTCCCCAGTGAACACAGATCTGAAGTAACAATTCAAGTCTTCTGCCATTTCTTTGTTCCTCGTAATATAGTCCCCTGTTTCTGCCTTCAAAGGCCCAATTTTAGTCTTAACCACTTTTTTGCCTTTCACATACCTTAAAAAAAACTTTTACTATCCTCCTTTTATATTTTTGGCCAGTTTACCTTCGTACCTCTTTTTTTCTCTGCGTATTTCCATCTTAGTAATCCTCTGTTCTTTAAAAGCTTCCCAGTCCTCTGTTTTCCACTTATCTTTGCTACGTTATACTTTTCTCTTTTTAACTTTACATGTTTCTTAACTTCCCTCATCAGCCACGGCATCCCATGCCTCCTCCTAGGATCTATCTTCCTTTTTGGAATGAACGGATCCTGCATCTTCTGCATTGTATACAGATATATCCGCTATTGTTTCTCCACTGTCATCCCTGCTAAGGTATTGCACCATTGAACTTTGGCCAGCTCCTCCCTCATAGCTCCATAGTTCCCTTTATTCAACAGCAATATTGTCACTTCCGATTGTACCCTCTCCCCCTCAAATTGCAGATTGAAGCTTATTGTATTATGGTCACTACTTCCCAATGGCTCCTTCACTTCAAGGTCCCTGATCAATTCTGGTTCGTTGCACAATACCAGATCCAGAATTGCCTTCTCCCTGGTGGGCTCCAGCACCAGCTGCTCTAAGAATCCATCTCAGGCACTCCACAAAGTCTCTTTCCTGAGGTCCAATACCATCCTGATTCTCCCAGTCTGCCTGCATGTTGAAATCCCCATAACAACTGTAGTAACATCTTTGCAACAGGCCAATTTCAGCTCCTGATTCAACTTCCATCCGACGTCTAGACTACCGTTTGGGGGCCTGTGGATAACTCTCAAGAGGGTCTTTTTACCCTTAGAATTTCTCAGCTCTATCCACACTGACTCTACATCCCCTGATTCTAGGTTGTCCCTGTGCAAGGGACTGAATATCATCCCTTACCAACATGGCCACCCCACTCCCTCTGCTCGTCAGTCTTGTGAAAGCACATGTAGCCTTGAATATTCATTTCCCAGGCCCTGTCCACTTGAAACCATGTCTCAGTTAACCCCACAATATCGTTTCTGCCTGTTTTCAAAAGAGCCTCTAGCTCATCCATCTTATTTCTAATGCTTTGTGCATTCATGTATAGTATTTTTAATTTGTTACTGCCCTCCCCCTTCCCATCAACTCCTATTTCACTCAACCTTACAGCATGATCCCTTTTTTGAGTTTTCTGCCTTGTTGATGCAGTTGTCTTTCTTGACTTCCCTTGTTTTAACTTTCCCTTCAATTTCCTTCTTAAACATCCAGTTTGTTTCCCTGCAAACCTGCCTGCCAGAATGCTGGTCCCTGTTGTAATGAGGTAACCCTCTTCACTGTCTATGACCCCTCCAATTTTGGTGTCATCTGCAAACTTACTAACTGTACCTCTTATGCTCACATCCAAATCACTTATTAAATGACAAAAAGTAGAGGGCCTAGCACCAATCCTTGTGGCACTCCACTGGTCACAGGCCTCCAGTCTGAAAAACAACCCTCCACCACCACCACCCTCTGGCTTCTACCTTTTTAAGCCGTTCTGTATCCAAATGGCTAGTTCTCCCTGTATTTCAGGAGATCTAACCTTGCTAATCAGTCTCCCATGGGGAACCTTGTCGAACACCTTACTGAAGTCCATGTAGATCACATCTTCTGCTCTGCCCTCCATCAATCCTCTTTGTTACTACTTCACAAAACGCAATCAAGTTTGTGAGACATGATTTCCCATGCACAAAGCCATGTTGACTATCCCAAATCAGTCCTTGCTTTTCCAAATACATGTACTTCCTGTCTCTTAGGATTCCCTCCAACAACTTGCATACCACTGAGGTCAGGCTCACTGGTCTATTTTGCTGATGACCAAAAATGTGAAAATATTGTGAACTAAGAATAGTATTAAAATTTCATAAGGCTATGGACAGGTTGTATTTTGCATTTCTATGTCTAGGAAGAACAAGGGGAGACAATATACAATAAGGATATAATCATGAAAGATGGAAAGTCTGCTTAAAAATCTAAAGGGATCATAGCTCTATAAATAAAGAATAGATACAAAAGCAAGTAGACAGGTTCACAATAAAAGCAGTTGTTGAGCCTTGACTATAGTGATGTATTCATAGCCTCAACATTGTTCTTGGTTCACCTTGCTGCAGTGCTTCACCTTACCGCCGACCAGCTTCCCCACTGGAGTGGCGCTAACTTATGGAACCTGTGGGAAATTATTCAACCGTCGCCACCTTCAAGCCAAAACCAAAGTCGCCCCAACCACAGTCGTCAAGCTGAAGTACACGGATGGTGATCGCACTTAATCTGAGGACAAACTCCAGAGTGTTGTCGGCACCTTTTTAGAGAGGCGTATGAGAAGCGTAGACCTCCCCCTAAACATAACAAGATGAATGTTCTCCTCCAACCTGGCCTTGCATTGTGGAGCAAATCTCCGATCATCAAGGTCCACAAGGAAGCCTTTGTGCATGTTGACCGTTTCCAATACCTCCTGAACTATTCGGTCAGCCAAAGTGGCTATTGATGAAGGCATCTAGCATCGCCCCTAGTGTGCTAGCACTGCCTGAGGAAATGTGTTCAAGGATGACAACATCAAATCTGACACCAAAATCATGGTTTAGAGAGCTGTGGTGGTTCTTGCCCTCCTTTTGTGGCTCTGAGACATGGACCATTTACTACATACACCTCAAGCCTCTGAAGCAGTACTACCAATGGTGCCTGCACGCATCCTACAAATCTGCGGGGAAGGAAGACTCAACACTAGTGTCATCAACCAGGCGAATATCCCCAGCATTGAGGCACAGAACATTCTTGAATAGTACGATTGGCTTGACACATCATCTTCTGCATTAACAACATGAGAGCTCCCACACAGGAGCTCTACTCCTGGCTTTGAATTGGCAGGTGGTCAGAGGAAGTGATTGTGATGTCCTCAAGACCACAGTGGCAAAATATGATAATTCCACAATCACCTGGGAATCACTGGACCAAGACCTTCAAGTGGAGGAAGTGCATCTGCAAAGGCATCGAGCACCTCGAGACTTGCCATCAGAAAAAAGTCAAAGCACACTATATTACCACTGCCCCACCCACCCATTCCTGTGAGCCCCATCTACCCCAAGTGTACAGAGTTTGCGCTAGTTGCTTTGGTCTGTACAGCCATTTTGGAATCACCCCAAGTGTGGAAAAAAGTCATCCAGTGATGTGTTGCTTAAAACAAGATGCAGTCATTTTAGGAAGAATGTGATTTGTGTTACAAAGGGTGCAGAAAAAAAATCCATAAGAATGGTTACCGGGATGAAGGAGCTACTTAGACTGAAGAAGCTTGGGCAGTTCTCTTCAAAGAAGAGGTTGAAAGAAAATTTTGGTAGACATGCTCCAAATCCGAAGGGGTATGGACAGTGTAGATTAGGGCAAGCTGTTCTGATTACTGGATAAATAGAGAACTAAAGGGCACAAATTTTAGGGTGTTTTGTTTATTTTGCTAATGGCGACATAAAATGTTTTTTAATCTGAATGTGGTTGTGATCTGGGATGCATTGCCTGAGATTGTGTGGAGACAATTCAATAGTAAGCTTCAGAGAATTGTACTCTTATCAAAAGAGTTGAAATTTGTAGAGTTACTGTTGTATCACAACCATCTGATGAAGGAGCAGCGCTTTGAAAGCTAGTGCTTTCAAATAAACCTGGTGTTGTGATTTTCAACTTTGTACACTCCAGTCCAACACTGGTACCTCCGAGTTATGTTACTTGTTTTGCAGTCTGCCTGACAGTAAAACTAGATAATTTAATTGTTAGAGATCAATGGGAGTTTGTTTGTTTCACTGAGAAGAAGATGGAAGGAATTTAAGCTTGTAAACAGTTGCAGCCTGTATGCTAACATTATGGACTGTCAGTCTCCAGAGTCTTTGAATAGCATTGGGAATGCCAAATTGTTAACAGTTGTGCTTCAAACTGTCCACTTACTTCTAAGATAAAAAGGACTTGAGGTCAAGTATTTAGCTTTTGGACTTGGATATTAAGGGTAACGTGTTTCACGTTGTCATGGGTAAGAGGGCAGAGGAAGCCATTTTGAGATCATGTATCAGGCTTCCCGTCAAATCAATGAATGTCACAGACAAACAGCAACTCTGGTCAGCAGAGAGAATAAGTCACTTGACTGCTGTGATCTTTTGCAGCCTGATGCAAGAGAAACACTGTCTAATAAATGTTTCTTGCAGTCTTCCATAGATTCCATAAGATTTGTTTTGGCTAGAGGGAAGAATAATTATTGGAATAGGTTTACTGCTGCAATGAATTTAGCAAACACTGTCTTCTGGTGAATTTCTCACTTGCTGTTACCACTTAACAAAATGGTATTAAGGAAAACCAATTGGAAACTGGGATTAACTCTGGGCTGCTTGTTAGGACTGTTGTGCTATTGCCAGTTTTATGTCTGGCAACTATAGAAAGGGGATGTCCTCCCAGTAGGTTAGAATAAATTGCTTACAAAATGAAAATAGCATTTAGTTGTACTGTCACTTGTTACAGTAAATGTTTTAAAATGTAAAATTTTCATGACATTCTTTCAGCCAGTCACCAGAAGTTGAATGTTTTTAAAAGGTTATCGGTGTCAAGGACATAGTAATGCTATTAGGGAAATGTTGCGGATTGGCTCTGGATGAATTGTTTTTGTAGACAATAGTCATATTGAGTCAAACATAGGAGTTCTGTACTGCAATCATACTTTGATTTGATTCCATAGTATAACTTCTCACTTACGAGGACATAAGCTATATTTTGGCGACATTAATAGTGCTGGGAGCTAGCTTAAAATACACAGACTGCGTTGACCAGGGAATCTTTATGGAGTCAACATTAGTGCAGTCAGGTGGGCAGAAGTCCCTTCCCATTATGTTTTTGGCAGTACTTTTACCGTAGGGAATGTGTTTGCATGTTTGTGTGTTTTGCACGAGTAAATCATTTGATGATAATTGGCTTCTTGTGAAACAATGGCTCTATTATTGAAGAGGTAGCTTGTTGCAGGGTGAAATCTTTCCAGTCTGTGGATGTGGATTTGAATTAAAATTCAGTCATTAGGACAATGGATCATCTCTAGCAAATTTTACCAGAGGCAGATGAATCGTGGCAGAAATAGGTAACCACTTAAGCCAATTATTTTACCTCAGGAAAGTGGACAACAAGGACTCTGATAGAGCATGCTTTTACTCTAGGATGTGCTAATTGTGTGGAATTCAACAATTTGGTGGCGGCTCCCTCCAGGCTGCAGGTCAGAGGGTCCCACAGGATCGGGGGGACTCTATACCCCCACATAGGTCACTGGAGTGAACAATTCCATCTGTGGCTGAAGCATTCACTCCATTCTAATGCCCCTTTTACTTTCAAGTCCATTTTATTTGTCATTTTACTCATGTTTGAGGATGCTTCAATCTTGAATCCAGTATTTGCTTAGCATGCAACTCTCTCTTGATGGAGGTGCCAGTCCAATAAAATCTGGGTCCCAGCCCACATGAAAAGCTTCAATTACGTAGCAGGCATGGACAGTCAATTACGAAGCCATCTCCTGGAAGATTGCACTGGAGAAACGTCATGCTGGACAGTGTATTGCAGAACATTGCAAGGTTGGGATCTGGAAATAGGCTATAATGAAAAATTGGGGCTATCAACGGAAAAACATATTATACAACAATGTTGCAAAGAAACAATTATGTTTCAAAACCATTTGCATTTGGTCAATTTTCCAATTGCTTTAAGGACAGGGCATGGAGACCAACTATTTCAGGTTTGTTTTTACGAGAAATATATTTCAAGTCGTACACTGGTTGTGAGAAGTGTCTGAAACCAGTTGAAAAACAAAAGTTGCACAAAAAAGGCATTAAATGGCCTTCCATATAAATGTGCTGCACTAACTGTTGGCTGGGTAGTTTACACTTAATAGGAACACCCATAAGTACTGTATTGCACATTAAAGGGTCTGTTATTCAATAGTCTCCAGAGGTGTTTTTAATGTACTGCTAGTAAGTTCACCTTTTTAGTAGTGAAGCAATTTTTGGCAAGGCTTTGACAGTTAATACATTTTCTGAGGTAGTTGCACTGTTGTGCATCGGCCTGTGGGATCTTATTGCTAACAAAATTGCAGCTACCTTTTTTAAAAGCACCCAATTTTTCTCTCGGCACTTGAGGCTTATAACAATTTCCAAATTTCATTTTGTGTGCTCATTGACTCTGCCTCACAAATCACCGTCTCATTTGATTCAAATATACTGAAGGGGACTTTTAAACTTTTGACTTTTTTCCATTTGAACACTACTTATTTTAGTGACTGAAGAAGCATTTGCAATGACTCCTTGGGAGGAGCTTCCTAATAAATGTCAGCTGGATCCTATAGAGGGCCTGTGGTATTTTAACCCTTGCTAGGTAAAGCCAGCGAGGCCACTAAATGATCCCTCTTCACAGAACCTGCCTTGCTGCAGATAGCTGCTTTGTTGGCGTCGGGAGGACTGCATCGTTAGTACCTAACTGCTTTCCAAAATGCAAACACCGCTTAATGCGGGTTAAAATTGCCAGGCTTTTGATGTTGATTGCATATAAAAACGACATATTTCTGTAAGCTTTAAGACCATTACTGTTAACTTCACTGAAGGAGAAAAACAACTGAATTCAGTGGAGAACCCCTCTGCCTTTGCCTAGATTGTTATTCACCTTGAATGTCATATACCACTCAATAATCAGGATCTAATCCTTGTCATCTGTAATGGCTATCAGATCATATTTATTTACTTCAATCTGTGCTGTCAATTTTTGTTTTATTTTGTCATGAATTCCAACTGCATTCAAAGACAGAGTCTTTAGTTTTGACAGTACATTATCGTTGCGCATTCTAAGATTTTTCTCTTTGCATATTCCTGTCGTTCTACAAGACTAAGTGATAGGAGTGAAGTAGGCCTTTCAACACCATCTACTCTGCTATTCAATGAGATCATAGCTGATCTGGTAATCCCCAACCCAACTTTCCTGTCTCTTTTCCCCCAGTCCTTCCCCATTTAAAAAATCAGTCAATCTCCGCCTTGACAGCCCTTGATGGTAAAGAATTCCACAGACACACTACCCTCTGGGGGAAAAAAAAGAAATTCCTCCTCCTCCTCCTCCTCCTCCTCCTCTTCTCTGTTGTAAACATGTGATCCTTTATTCTGAAATTATGCTGTCTGGTCCTGGATGCTCCCACAAGGGGAAGTAACTTAGTTGCATTTGCCATTCTAGTCCCTTAAGAGTCTTGTATGTTTCAAGAAGATTGCTTCACATTTTTCTAAACGCTCATAAGTATAGGGTGAACCTGCCCTTCCTAAGAGTTTTTTTTGTTCTCTTTTTTTTTTCCCCCCCCCTTCCTAGTATCTGCCTAGTGAACCTTTTTTTTCTGGACTGTCTCCAATGTCACTCCCTTCAATATGGGACCTAGAATTGATTACAGTATTCCATTTGTGATCTGACAAGTATCTTGTAGAGTTTTAGCAAAGCCTCCCTATTTCTTTACTCTATTCCCTTTGAAATAAAAACCAATATTCCATTTGCGATACCAATTACCTACTAAACTTGAATGCTAGCATTTTGTAATTCTTGGACGAGGATTCCCAATTCCCTTGTTACATGGCTTTTGCAGTCTTTCTCCATTTAAACAATATTCAGCTTCTCTATTCTTCCTGCTAAAGTGCATAACCTCACGTTTTCACAACTACCAAGTTTTTGCTTAACCCGTCTAAATCCCTCAACTGTTATCCTCAGCATTTGCCTTCCCAACTATGCTTACAGATGACACACACAAATGACTACAGTAAAGTCATTTCTCATTCAAGTTAGCAATATATAGTCAAGTGACCCTAGCAGATACTTGTGGCACACCATTTACTTAGCATGGATAGAGGGTGCAAACTAATACTACCTTCAAGACCATGGGCTCTTATTAGGTAGCCTAATGTATGATACTTTATCAAATGTCTTCTGGGAATTTAATGTGTTGCATCCATTCTTTTGCTTTATCTATCCTGTGTGTTATGACCTCAAAGAATAAGTAAATTTATTCGGCATGTCCTCTTCATGAAGCTGTGCCGACTGTGCTTGAGCATTTTATGTACTTTTAAATTTTCTGCTTTTACATCCTTTCTAAGAGACCATTTACTATCTCTGTATCTATTTCCTTGAATATTCTTTAATTAGGATGCATCCCATCAAGTCTTCTGATCCTTTTGTTTCTATTCATTGATATATGCCACTTCTTTGAACCGTTATACTCCTTGCCTCTTCATATTTAGTGTAAAATCCTCATTACTTCCCTAGTCATGCAGTTCACAACACTAGTCCCAGCATGGTTCAGTGATAGACCATTCCAATGGTATACAGCCCCACTATCTCCAGCACTGGTGTCATTGCCCCATTTGTACAGCAATTTTCAAGCCACATATTCATCTCCACTAATCTGTGCCCTATGCCATTATACGTGAGTAGAATTATAACCCAGAGAACTTTTTGATGTTCTGCTTTTTAATATAGTGCCTTGCTTCTTCTTCTGCCTGTCATTGATAGCGACATGGAATAAGAGAACTGGATTCTCTTCTCCCTCTGCAAATTCCTCAAGGTCTGAGAAGATGTCCTGAACTCTGGCACTGGGCAGGTAACGCAGGAGTGTGGACTCTTGTTCTTCCCTATTGCAGTGGAATTGAAATGAGCAACTTTCTCTTTTCTTCCCAGAGGGAGGTCTTACTGTTGAACAGTTGTGGCCATTGTCAATGTTTGGGTGGATTTCAAGTGCAACTGGTTTCAGTATGTAATATGGTCTAGTCATGTGAGATTGTCCCTTTTTTTTGTCTTGCTTTTGTCAAAAAGTAATAAGATTACAGATAAACATAGTTTCGCAGAATGCAATTTGTCAGTATCAGTGATATGGAGGCTTTCATTCGGTAAAGGTTTATTTTTTTTTGAAAGAAATGTAAATTATTTTCCATTAATGTTGAATGGACTCTAAGGGATGTGCATAGTACAATCTGGGTGAGTTGTTATGGAAAATACATGAATGTATAAAATAGGGATAGAGTGGTGTAGATGACCTGAGGGTGCATGTCCTGCTGGCAGGGTGACGTTTAGAGGCCTTTAAACACTGGGACCTAAGATAGTGTATTTGACTGTCTTCTAAACCTTGCCTGCACCCACACTCCTCCAGGCAATGCAGCACAACTTGCAAATTGCACTGCAAACTTGACTTTGGTGCAAAAAGATGAAGTTGACACGTGAAGTTGCATGTACATTGCAGCCCGCAGAACTCCAAATGCAAAAGTGTATGGGTTGGGTTTCCCAAGCCCAATGAAAGGTTTGCCCCCAAGCTTTTAGCGGTTTTAAAAAACTGCTTTAAAAATCACAATACCAGGTTACAGTCTGGCAAGTTTATTTGGAAGCACTAGCTTTGAGTGCTGCTCCTTCAGATGGATGAAGGAGCAACGCTCTGAAAGTTAGTGCTTCCAAATAAACCTATTGGACTATAACCTGATGTATGATTTTTAACTTTTGTCCACCCCAGTCCATCACCGGCACCTACAAGTCATTAAAAAACTATGAGACCAAATGTACTGCTTTCAACTAGGAGAAAGTGAGGATTGCAGATGCTTCAGGTCAGTCACAAAGTGTGGTGCTGGAAAAGCACAGCCGATCAGGCAGCATCTGAGGAGCAGGAGAGTCAACGTTTCGCACGTAAACTGACGGTTCTGAGAAGAGCTTACGCTCAACGTTGACTCCTGCTCCTCTGCTGCCTGACCAGCTGTGCTTTTTGAGCACCACACTTTTTGACTTTGAAACTACTTTCAACTGTTTGGCATTCTTTTCAGTAGTAGTCAGCTGCATGTTTTCTTGGTATCATCACAGCATTAAGTGCAGTTTTTCTGAACAAAAATTCCTGGCTTGCATTCCAAAAATTCCTATTCTTATGGGCTTTTAAACATTACGTTTCCTTTTCTTTAAATTTTCCAGAAATATCTATAATTTGATTTAATTATCTGCAGTGTCTAAGGAACTTCTACACCTTTCCAGAACTGAACCAGAATTTTATTGTACTTTCAACTTGTGTAAAGGTTGAGCTATACAATATTGAAGTCAAAAAGTGTGGTGCTGGAAAAGCCCAGCCGGTCAGGCCTCATCCGAGGAGCAGGGGAGTTAAAGTTTCGGGCATAAGCTCTTCATCAGCAATTACGTTCGAAACGTCCACTCTCCTCCACCTCAGATGCTGTCTGACCGGCTGTCCTTTTCCAGCGCCACACTTTTTTGACTCTGATCTCCAGCATCTGCAGTCCTCACTTTCTCTGAGACAACATTTTAATACAAGTTGTATTTTCCCAAAAAACCAGAAGTGTTGAAATTTTCTTAACTCTGTTCTAAGTCTATAAATGGTGTAGCACATCAACTCTCATTTCAACAAATGAAAATCTTGTAGGAATGAAGTGAGCCATCTGTTTCAGTCTCAATACAGTGAAGACCTAATGAGCAATTTAAGTGGCTACATTAAATACTTGATCATGCAAATTGTCATCTTAGCTAATAAAGAGAAAACCGTTTTGTTTGCCTACATATGTATGGGGGATTACTTTTAATTTGAAAGTTTATTTTTGTGAATTAGAGCCTTGTGGAAATGTAGGTCACGCTACGCTCCTTAATCTTGTTTTAAAAATTCAGGAGTCTTAAATTTATTCTAACAATAAAATTAATTATTTGTGTTTTACGATTTATCATAAGTAACTAGTGTTCTCTTTTTAAATTAGTTAATGGAAGAACATATCATTTAATATTACATGCAAAGAAGATGAGGTCCATTCAGAAATTGAAATTTGTGGTATACTTAAGAGCATTTGGCCTTGCAATTACTTTGTGAGATGCAATGTTCGTACCCTTTATGGTGTTTATCTGACATTTCGCAGTCTTGTTTCAGCTGATGTGTTCATCTTATTTAAGTAGTTTAATGCACCCTCTAAACTAACTGAGGAATTTCATATAATGAATACACTATTATAAGTGTAATTTCATGACCTTTAACTCCCGTTTTTGTCAGCTGTGATTGATCATTCTCTACTTGAAATTTGAGTTTTTCTTAAAAAGTCTCTCTGAATGCAATAATTAATTGTAATGCAAAATCTGAATTCTCTAAAAATGAACTTTGTCAATTGTCTTAATAAGCATTTTGAGTGGTGAAGTTAAACTTGAAATAGGAGGCCTATGCTGATGGATGTTTTGAACTAGCTATCAGTCTGACCAGATTCTAACCAATGTCCCATTAGTTGGATGAAATAACAGATTTATTTGAACAGCACTTTTGAAAGAGCAGAAGGTAATTTGCTCTTATGGCCAACATTTATCATGTAGTGAGTACCTTCGTATTTGAGGATGTGCTGTTGCATAGTGTGACACTTCCACTGTCCTGAATGGGATAGCTTTTTGATCAGATCCAGCATCCATGGGAGCCTGTAGGATATCAATAGCAACATATTTGTATTCAGTCAGCATTCGTGACCTCTTGACCTGGCATATCCTTCACTTTACTATACCATTAGAATAGAATAGAATAGAATAGCCTTTTTATTGTCACATACTCAGTGTAGTTTTAAAAAAAAAGTATATTTTGCCATTTACAGCTCCAATCCAGATACAAAAGTAACTAGGCACAGCTTCTTTAGTTACAAAGTTTTAGACAATAGAGTGTCCAGAATTACAAAAGAGTTCAGTACAGCAGAGCATGCAGGTACCTAGTTTACACTCCACACTTAGCCTTGGCTCCACACAGTGGGGACCCACTGTGCTAGGAGGCTGCTGGAAGAGGCTGGGAGGTTGCTACGCCAGGCTGGAAGGAGACCAGAAGGTCACCCTTCTGGGAGGGGGCAACTGTGCCAGGCTGGGATTCATCACTGGAGGCTGAATCAAAGAGGAAAAGCACTTGGAGGAAGAAAAAGAGAGAGTCTGGTGGCGTGGACAAACTCCAGCTGGAGTGTTTACTCCACCGCCACCTTGCAAACGTTAGTGGGTGCTCTAACCCTGGTTTAATGAAGAGAGCATGAGGGCATCCAAAAGCAACTTCAGGATACTTCGAAATGAGATGTCAACCTGATGAGGCTACAACTCTGATCTAATTGCATTTTAAACAGCATAGGCAGCATACGACCAAGCTAAGCAATCTCTCAATCAACAGATCCTATGCAGGTCCTGTGAATCTGTTCCATCTCATCATAAGTAGTGATACATCAACAACAGGTCAAGATGTTTCCATGAATATCTCCATGTAATACGATGGGCAGCCCAGCACACCGATGCAAAAAGTAAAGCTGAAACATTTTCAAGCCAGAAGTGCTGAGTGGATGATCCATCTAAACCTGTCTGAGGCCTAGCCTCACAACTTCCAAACTTCAGCCAGTTCGGTTCACTCCATGTGACATCAAGAAATAATTGAAAGCACTGGACAGTGGCAGAGCTGTACATCGTGGAAACAGACCTTTCGGTCCAATTCCTTCATGCTGACTAGATATCCTTGCACAGGTTCTGAGCCTTTGTAACATTTTTGCCAATGGTTTTGTCTATCCCATTCAGGACAGTGGCAGTGTCCTATTACACAATGGCACATCCACAAATATGAAGGTACTCACTGCATGATAAATGTTGGCCATAACAGCAAATTACCTTTCTGCTCTTTCAAAAGTGATGTTAGAAAAAATCTGTTATTTCATCCAACTAATATAACATTGGTTAGAATTCAACACATCTTTATGCCAGCTGTTGCATTATATCTATAACACTGCCACACACCACGTAATGTGGAAAATTCTTGTCCGGATGTATCCAGCCTCTCAGAAGCAAGGCAAATTCAACTGGGCCAATTATTGCCGTTCAGTCCGCACTTGATCATTAGCAAAGTGATCGAAAGGGGTCACGGGCAATATTAAGTAATTCTCAGTTTGGGTTCTATGACTTCCTTTCAACCATACTCAACATGGATAAAAGAGCTGAACTCTGGAGGTGAGGTGGGAATGATTGCCCTTGACATCAAAGGCCCGAGCAAAACTGTAGTTAGTGGGAACTGGAGAAGAGGAATCGTTATGGTTTGAACTTATACCTAGCACAAAGGAGGATGGCTGTGGTAATTGGTGAATAAGCTCAGTCCAGGGCATTACCACTACAAGATGCTTGGACTGGATTTCACCTGACCCACAGCTCCTGAATGCACTACACTCAGTCCAACATGAACAAAATAATTGAATCCCAGAGGTGAGGTACGAGAAATTTGCTTTTGAAATTAAGGCAGTGCGCTGTATATAAATGTCCAGGAGCATGGGAAATCAATTCAATGGAAATAGTGTACTGGTTGAATCATACCTAACTCTTAGGAAGATATATATGGTGGTTTGAGACCAACCATCTCAATTCCAGAATGCTACTGCAGAAATTCCTTGTCATAGATTTTTTTCTAATCAACTTGTTCAGAAAAGTTGTAATACCTCTGGAGCAAGTAGGCATTGAATTCAGACCTTCTGGCACAGAGGTAGGGACACTACCAATGCACACAGGAGCCCTCCTTTCCTGGTCAATTTAAAAGCATAGAAGGTAAGAGCCGAAGTAGGCCATTCAACCATTTTGAGCCTGCTGTGCCATTCAGTATGATCGTATTTGATCACTTAGCTCAATACCCTAATCTCAGCATCCTCCCCCTGCCTAATATCCCCTGATCTCTCTTTAGTCATGAGATATCAACCTCCCTTGAAAACACACAATATTTTGGCCTCCGCTCCCACTCTGAAGAAATTTCTCTTTCTCTCCATCATAAAAGGTTTACCCTTTAACTGTGACCCTGGTTCTGGACTTCCCCACGAGGAGCATCCAATTGTCTAGTCCTGTTGGGATTTCACAGAACTCTATAAAATTCTACCTCATCCTTCATAACTCCAAGGAATACAATCCTAATTGACTCAATGTCTCCTCATATGTTAGTCCCGCCATTTCAGAAATCAATTTGGTAAATCTTTGCTGCACTCATTCTATAGCAAGAACATCCTTCCTCACATAAGGAGACCAAAACTGCACACCTCATTCTAATGTGGCCTCACCAATGCCTTATGTGATTGTGATAAATCATCCCAGTTCTGTCCTCATCCTCTCTATGAAAATTGACTCTCCGATTTCCTCCACTTTATTGCTTGCTGCATCGGTGTGCTTACTTTCAGCGACTGATGCATAAGGGCATCCAGATCTCATTGAGCATTCCCCTTTGTCACTTTTACAGCATTCGAATAATACTCTGCCTTCCGATCTTTGGGGCTACCAAAGTGGATGACCTCACATTTATATTGCATTTGCCATGCATCTGGCCACTCACTCAACCTGTCCAAATCACACTGCAACACATCTGCACATCTCAGTCTTCCTCCCAGCTTTGTGGCATTTGCACATTTTGAGAGATTACATTTAGTTTCCTCCTCTAAATCAGTAAGACTACATTCTGAGTAGCTGAGGCCCTAGCACCAATCTTTCATACCCTACTAGTCACTGCATGCCATTTAGAAAATGAATATTATTCCTACTGTTTGCTAACCAGTTTTAAAAAATCTATTCTGACGCTACTTTATATGCACTTAAGATGGCTTCCTTCGTCTCTCACTCCTCTGATATCTTCAATGATAGTGATGCAAGCATCTCATTGGCTGTACCTACCAACTTTGCTTGAATCCACAATACCCACAAGGTCAGTGGCTGTTTCATTTTGTCTAGCTACTTTTTCAAATGAAATGAAAAATGCCTCTGTCCTGCTCATCGAACCTTGGCAACACTTTATATTTAAACAGATACCCACCAGACTTTTGACTGTGATGGATTTGCTCTACCTCGCTGTCCTCCTAATTTTACCTCTCTTTTTTAAGTCAACCTTTCACTTTTCAGTTTCAACTTCCAAAGTTCAAAACTTCTCCCATCCTTTCTTTGCCTCTTATCTCCTCTCTTCTGCTAGTGCTATTCTTTATTTTTCTTCTCAACAGTAACTTACTGTTTCATTTCATATTCAGGTTGTTATAATTTTGTTTTTGTTCCACTTTAATTATGTCTCTTTTGTTTTTACCTCATGTTTTCTCCTGCTATTGCCTATCTTTCAAGCTGCTTCAATTTTAGTTGTTTCCAATGATTTGAATTGCATTCCTGAAAATTGAAAATGCTGAGCTGTTGCTACAATTATCTCCCCTTTTCCCTACAGACACGGGCACCTCCAACTTCATTGTGCCTCCCAATTCCAAAAGCTTTGCCTCATTCACTTTCAACACCCGAAAAGAGAACACCAACACTCGCCACTCGCTGTCCTTGAGTACCGCAATTCTAAAACCCAAACTGGAATCTGAGATTTTAACTCTGGGCAAGAGGCCCCAATTTGTTATGGGCCAGACCAGAAACCAAACTGTCTAATGCAGATTTCTTTAGTTTATCCCTCTCACTAAACCCTGTGGACCCTATGCTTTCTGGTACTTTATTTGTGTCCTTTTTATGAAGGCAAAAGAGAAGTAAGAGTTTAGTATGTCAGCCTTTTTTTTTGTTCCACGTTATAGATTCCTCCATTTGAGTGTGAGGAACCTACTACATTAGTTTTCACCTATCCTTTTTTTTACTTAAGTTAAGAACTGACTGTAGAAGTTTCTAGTGTTCCCTGCAAGCTTACAATCCTACTGTTTTCCCTTTCTTGATCAATCTCTTGGTCCTGAGATTAGATTAGACTTACAGTGTGGAAACAGGCCCTTCAGCCCAACAAGTCCACACCGACCCGCCGAAGCGCAACCCACCCATACCCCTACATTTACCCCTTACCTAACACTACGGGCAATTTAGCATGGCCAATTCACCTGACCCGCACATCTTTGGACTGTGGGAGGAAACCGGAGCAGACACGGGGAGAACGTGCAAACTCCACACAGTCAGTCGCCTGAGTCGGGAATTGAACCGGGGTCTCAGGCGCTGTGAGGCAGCAGTGCTAACCACTGTGCCACCGTGCCGTCCTCTTGCTGACTTCTAAACTTGTCCCAACCCTCAGGTCTCTTGTTTATTCCTGCCACTTTTTGCACCTGATATTATCTTCAATTCCCTTGGAGGTGATTAGTTTGACCATTGTGCACACTTGTGCCAGGCAGAAATTAATAATCTTTGTAGCTCACCCATTCAGTGCTTGAATATGTGCCATTGCCTATCTGCTGTAATTCTGTTCAGTAACCTGTCACAATCCATCATAACCAAGTCATGCTTCATCATTTATTAAGATTCAGGACACTTATCTCATAATAAACTACCTCGCTCTGCATCTGATGAATAATTCCTTGATGTTATGGTCACTCGTTCCCATCGAGTCTCTCGCAGCTACACTGCCAATTATTCCTTTCTCATTGTATAATAGCCATCTTTGAAATTTTTTTTTCTACAGTTGGTTCCTTGATCTTCATCCAGAAAACTTATCCCACATACCTGAATTTAGAAATTCCTCATCTACAGCAGTGTGACCAATTTCATTCATCTAATGTACATGCAGATTAAAGTCCCCTATAAATATAAATGTTCTTTTACCACTTGCATCTTTGTTTTCCTGTTTAATGCCATTCCCAAGATCACCACTACAGTTTGGTGTATATAATCACTTCCATTAATGTTTATTGCCCCTTGGTATTTTTCAATTCTACCCACACACACACCCTGGATTGTCTGAGCCAATATCTTTCCTCAGTATTGTATTATGACATCTGTGGAGCAGGTGGGACATGAACCTGGGCCTTCTACCTCAGAGGCAGGGACATTACCATTGTGTCACAAGTCCTAAGTTCTGTGGATAATCCTGTTATGCAGCTAAACAGGTTACATTTTGCTACAAGTTTATTTTCAAGTAAACTTGTTCAGAGATATTATTACAGTGCTCTGGACCAGGTGGGATTTTAACTCTGGTTTACTGTCTCTGAGATGGAGACACTATCCCTGCACTTCTAGAGCCCTTAGTTCCCTGTGGTAATGTCATAAGCCCAATCATCAACTGTTTTGTCAATAATCATAGGCACAGAAGAGCGAATATTTGCTGAGTGCGCAATTTTCAGTACTATTCATGATCCCACAGTGAGGGAAGTGCTCTGTGTCCATTTTTATCAAAATCAAGGTGACATTCAAGCTTAGACTGATACATGGCATGTAATATTCTCATCAATAATTGTCAGAGAATGACCATCTCCAACAAAAGAGAATCATCTAATCATCCTCCCTTGACAATCGTTGGCATTACCGTTGCTGTATTCACGACAGAATGTTGCAGGATTGTGGAACTTGCCTCTGATCTGTTGGTTGTAGGATCACTTGGCTTTCTGAGTCACGTGTTGCTTATGTTATTTGACAAGTAGCCCAAATTTCAAACTCCTTAAAGTAGCACATTTTTAAGTCTACTTGCTACTTGGCATGCAGTCAGGAATCTTTCTTGAATCAACATTAATCCGCCTACTGAATGGTCTTGGTAAAGTCCTGGGTGCTGGATCAAGAGGTTGCAGATTGTGGTTAAATACGTTTATCATCCCTAATGGCCCACATCATTGTCAACATCTTGGGGACTACCATTAACCAGAGACACACCTGGACCAATCGTATCAATATTGTAGCTTCACAAACAAGTCAGAAACTGGGAATTTTGTCTGACTCCTCACAGCCTGTCCACTATCTAACACAAATTAGGAGTGTGATGGAATATTCTGCACTTGCCTGGGTGAGTGCAGCTCCAACAACACTAAGCTTAAACATCATCCAGGACAGAGCAGCCTACTTGACTGGTTACCCATCTGCCATCAACATGGACTCGGACTCTGACTCTGACCACTGACAGTGGCAGTAGTGTGTGACCTACAGAAGATGCATTGCTGCAATTCATTCAAGGCTTTCTGACAAAACCTACCAACAAACCAACACTTGCTGTGAAGGATAAGGGAAGTGAATGTGTGGGAATACTACCCTCCAAGCTACGCACCATCCCAACTTGGAACTATATTGTTGTTGTCATAGGGGCAGAAAACTGAAACTCATTTTCTAACACTATTGGACAACAGCAATTCCCGAACGTTGCTTACCATCACCACTGCCTTGGGAGCAACTAGGGGTGGCCAATATAAAGAAGTGTTGGCCTAGCCAGCGACATCCACGTCCAATGGAATAATTGTTTTAAAAATGTTGATTGTGGGACTTGCTGTGAATAAACTGATGGAAAAACTGAGGGCAAAAGCTTTGCAAAAGAAACTTAAGTTAACTTTTCAGGTTGGGTATCTTGCTGAAAAACCTCTCTGCTTCAAGTTAAGTTTAGAGTCAGTATTTTTGTTCACTTTTGGATATTCATGACATCACACAAAGTGAAATAATATTATGGGTGGGTTTTTGTGTTCTCAACTATAATTATTTTATAAATTTGATTTGCAGATATTTTAAATGAGTTTGACTTTTACATATTATTTTAGACATTGAAGCCTTGATTTTGCAACTAGACATACACCACTAAGTTCTAGTTGTGTGTATGAAATATAGTGCGGTCAGCACAATGAAGCTGTAGAGTTTGCAATGTCAGCCTAACATAATTATGTTTCATCATGAGTTTCTGCATGTGGTAGGATTTTGAAGGTAATTAAGCATTTTGAAGGGCATATATCCTTTTAGTTTAAGCTGAAGACCAGAAGACTTTTTTTTTGTATTTGGACTGCAATATCTAGAAGGAGTCAAGTTGGCTTCCAGAGAACTGCAGAGGATTCTTCAGGAAGTGAGAGGAGAGGGTCCCTGCTACTGAATGCTACAAAATCTGAAAAATTGCTCCGGGAACTGGATGGGGGTTACTTCTAATATCAATACCATCCAAAAAGCACCTGCAAATGGAAGCAATAAGAAAAAGGAAGCATATGTCAGATATAGACAGGATAGATTGAGTGAATCCTTCGAGTATAAAGGCAGTAGGGCTATACTTGAGGGAAATCAGGAGGACAAAAAGGGGACATGAGATAGCTTTGGCAAATAGAATTAAGGAGAATTCAAAGGGTTTTACAAATACATTTAAGGACAAAAGGGTAACTCTGGAGAGAATAGGGCCCCTCAAAGATCAGCAAGGTGGCCTTTGTGTGGAGCTGCAGAAAATGGGAGAGATGCTAAACGTGTATATTGCATCTGAATTTACTGTGGAAAAGATAAGGGAGATATAGAATATAGGAAATAGATGGCGACATCTTGAAAAATGTTCATATTACAGAGGAGGAAGTGCTGGATGTCTTGAAACGCATAAAAGTAGATAAATCCCCAGGACCTGATCGGGTATACCCTACAACTCTGAGTAGCTAAGGAAGTGATTGCTGGACCTCTTGCTGAGATATTTGTAGCATTGATAGTCACAGGGGAGGTGCTGGAAGACTGGAGGTTGGCTAACATGGTGCCATTGTGTTTAAGGAGGCTGGTAAGGACAAACCAGGGAACTGTAGACCAGTGTGCCTGACGTTGGTGGTGGGCAAGTTGTTGGAGGGAATCCTGAGGGACAGGGTGTATATGTATTTGGAAAGGCAAGGACTGATTAGGGATAGTCAACATGGCTTTGTGCGTGGGAAAGCATGTCTCTCAAACTTGATTGAGTTTTATGAAGAAGTAACCAAGAGGATTGAGGGCAGAGCAGTAGATGTGACCTATATGGACTTCAGTCTGGCGTTCGACAAGGTTCCCCATGGGAGACTGATATTAGCAAGGTTAGATCTCATGTCTAGTTCTCCCTGTATTCCATTTGGATACAGAACTGGCTCAAAGATGGAGGACGGGGTATTGGTGGAGTGTTGTTTTTCAGACTGGAGGCATATGACCAGTGGAGTGCCGTAAGGGTCTGTGCTGGGTCCACTATTCTTTGTCATTTGTATAAATGATTTGGATGCAAGGATAAGAGGTACAGTTAGTAAGTTTGCAGATGACAGCAAAATTTGGAGGTGTAGTGGACCGTGAAGAAGGTTACCTCCGATTACAACAGGATCTTGATCAGATAGGCCAATGGGCTGAGAAGTGGCAGGTGGAGTTTAATTCAGATAAATGTGAGTTGCTGTATTTTGGGAAAACAAATCTTAGCAGGACTTATACACTTAATGGTAAGGTCTTAGGGAGTGCTGCTGAACAAAGAGAACGTGGCGTGCAGGTTCATAGCTCCTTGGAAGTGGAGTCGCAAGTAGATAGGATAGTGAAGAAGGCATTTGGTATGCTTTCGTTTATTGTTCAGAGTATTGAGTACAGGAGTTGGGAGGTCACGTGGCTGTACAGGATGTTAGTTAGGCCACTGTTGGAATGTTGCATGCAATTTTGGTCTCCTTCCTATCAGAAAGATGTTGTGAAACTCTAGAGGATTCAGAAAAGATTTGCAATTATGTTGCCAGGGTTGGAGGATTTGAGCTACAGGGAGAGGTTGAATAGGCTAGGGCTGTTTTCCCTGGAGCGTCGGAGGCTGTGGGGTGACCTTATAGAGGTTTATAAAATTGAGGGGCATGGATAGGATAAGTAGACAAAGTCTTTTCCCTGGGGTGGGGAGTCCACAAGTAGAGTGCATAGGTTTAGGGTGAGACGGGAAAGATATATAAAAGAGACCTAAGGGGCAATGTTTTCATGAAGAGGGTGGTGTGTGTATGGAATGAGCTGCCAGAGAATGTGGTGGAGGCTGGTACAATTGCAGGCATTTTAAAAGACATTTGGATGGGTATATGAATAGGAAGGGTTTGGAGGGATATTGGGATAGGTGGGCCTAGATTGGGTTGGGATATCTGGTTGGCATGGACCAGTTGAACTGAAGGGTCTGTTTCCATGCTGTACATCTCTATGACTGAGTCTAATACCATCAATCATTTTCATGACATCACTGAACTGAAAATCCGTTTGATTTTTATGATTAGTAAGAAATCTTTTTGCCTCCCAGTTATTACAGATGCAAATTATTTGCAATTGCATCAGCAAAGGTATGAGAACTAATACCAACTTCATGTTCATGTCATACGCTCAGCATTTATATTTTCTCATCCTTGCAAATTTTACCAAGAATGTCAATGAAGTAACAAGCACACCTTTCTCTCCAACTGCCAATATTCCTTCATTCACCTTTTGATAAGTACCCTGAATAGACATTTCAGAATAATGTTGAGTCCTGAAGGCTGCAGGGTTCCTAAAGCAGAAAGTAAGATGCTTGTGCTGATCCTCATTAGAGCACTGCTGCAGGTCCAAAATAGATTTTTAGCATCAGCCATTCTTTTATGCAGGCTAAGTATGCCTTTTCATGGTAGTAACAGATAGGAGGAAATTGTCATGCAGAGGAAAATTGAGCTGAATTTTCCTGGCCTATTGGCTATGGGGTTGGAAACAGGATGCTGATATGGGGTGGCAAGCCTTCAGAATAAGGGGAGCTGCACTCGGGGCACTCTGGGAATGGGAATGGCTTAGCCACTTGGTCCACTAAACCACACAGTCAGTTAATATGGTTTTTTTTCTGGCAGTGAAAGTGTTCACTAGCTTGGTGGAGATGGCCTTTTTACGGTAGGTCATGGGTCATCCCAACTGACAGCCAAGGAAGCAAAGGCTACATTTGGACCCTTCAGAGCCACCTTGAGGGGTTTTGCTCTTTTCTCTAAAGAACATACTGAATTTGGTTCTCCAAGCTTTGTATTTAAATGGAGGTCTCCATACGCATCTCCAAGTTTGGGCATCTTCCTGGTCCTAATCTAGCAGTTCCCATGACTCAGGGTAGGTGCTTGCTTAGCCATCCAAGCTCCTCATTCTAATTTGGCCAACAGTATCAAGGGAATGCCCAGACAAAAAGGTCAAACAAATAACTAGGAGACTGCTGGCTGGATGTTTGCAATGTTGACCCCGCGACTGGCGAGAATGGACTTTAGACCCTGTTTATTCCCATTGTTGTGAGTACTCCACCCTGCAAAGATATTTAGCAAAGTATGCTGTGAATACAATTAGACAGTTGCAGAAGGGAATACTGAGGTTGAGCAAAAATCTAGCGTAGTATGAAGCATGGAAACATGATCTTCACATTGGCAGTAAGAACAAAATACCATGGAAGGTGTTCGAGGTGTTCAAGTTGTATCAGTCATTAAAGATTAGTATGAAGCAACAGCATGTTGTCAAGAAGGCTTTTGGGATGCTGTCCTTTTGTAATGGAAGGAATTGCACAACTGAAGCATAATATGCTTACTCTATACTGCATAATGGTGAGACCATATCTCATACTATGTGCAATTTGATCTCATTTATTTTAAATGAGGATGTAACTACACTAGAAGCAGTTTAGAGGAGGTTTGCTAGATTGATATTTGGAATGAATGGAGAGCCTGATAGGTTCAATTGTTTGGGGTTGTTTTCACTGGAGTTTAGAAGAAACTGTGATTCAAGTGTATAACATCCTGAATGGTGTTGATGAGAAAGGATGTTTCCTTTTGTGGGTGAGCCCAAAGCTGTGGGGCACTTTTTAAAATAAGGAGTTAACCTTTTAGAACACAGATAAGGAAAATGTTTTGCTGTGCAGTTATTAACTGTCCACCTTTTCTCAAATGCTGTGGAAGTAGTCTCATTGAATATTTTAAAGACTGAAGTGGATAGATTCTTGTTAGGTGAGGGAATCAAAGGCTATCTGGGGTAGATAACAATTTTGAAATGTAAACAGATCCTATTGAACGACAGAGTGGGCTTGAGGTCCTGAATGGTCTATGTCTGCTCACATTTCACACATTCGTGTCTTGCACCAGTTAGGATCATTAGAGATGGACAGTATGGAAACAGACCCTTTTTGATCCAATTTGTCCATGCCGACCAGCTATCTCAACCTAATTTAGTCCCACCCGACCTATATCCCTCCAATCCCTTCCTGTTCATATACCGATCCAAGTGCCTTTTAAATGTACAGGCCTCTATCACTTCCTCTGACAGCTCATTCTACACATGTACCACCCTCAGCGTGAAAAGGTTGCCCCTTAGGTCTCTCTTACATCCTTTCCTCTCTCACACTCTAAAACTATGCCTTCTAGTTCTGGACTCCCCCACCCACCCCCCTGGAAAAGACTTTGTCAATTTATCCTATCCATGCCCTCACGATGTTATAAACCTCTATAAGGTCACCCCTCAGTCTCTGCTCTAGGGAAAACAGCACCAGTCTGTTCAGCCTCTCCCTATAGCTCAAATCCTCCAACCCTGGCAACATCTTGTAAATCTTTTCTGAACTCTTTTAAGCTTCACAACATCTTTCTGATACGAAGAAGACCAAAAGTGGTCTGACCAACATCCTGCACACCCACAACATGACCCCTCAACTCCTATATTCAGTACTGTGACCACTAAAGGAAAGCTTACTAAACGCCGCCTTCACTATCCTGTCCTACTGCAACTCCACTTTCAAGGAGCTATGAACCTCCACTCCCAAGGTTTCTTTGTTCAGCAACACTCCCTAGGACCTTACAATTCAGTGTAGAAGTCCTGCTAAGATTTGCTTCCCCAAAATGCAACATCTTGCATTTATCTAAACTCCATCTGCCATTCATCAGCCTGTTTGGTCCATCCGATCAAGGTCCCATTGTAATTTGAGGTAGCCTTCTTTGCAGTCCACTACATCTCCAAGTTTGATTTCATCTGCAAAGTTAATCTATACCTCCTATGTTCACATCCAAATCATTTATATGAAGTGACTAAAAGTAGTGAACCCAGCATTGCTCCTCATTGCACTTCACTGGCCTCCAGTCTGAAAAACAACCCTCCACCACCACCCTCCATCTTCTGCCTTTCAGCCAGTTCTGTATCCAAATGGCAATTTCTCCATTTTCAATGTTATCTAACCCTGATAACTAGTGTCCCATGGGGAACCTTTTTTGAATGCCTTACTGAAAGTGCATATAAATCACGTCCATTGCTCTGCCCTCATCAATCCTCCTTTTTGTTACTACTTCAAAAAAACTCAATCCAGTTTGTGAGGCATGATTTCCCACACACAAAGCCATGTTGACTATCCCTAATCCGTCATGCCCTTCCAAGTATATCTACATCCTGTCCCTCAGGACTCATTACAACAACTTGCCCACCACCGAAGTCAGGCTCACCGGTCTAGTTCCGTGACTTATCCTTACCACCTTTTCTTAAACAGTAGCACCACATTAGCCAACCACCAGTCTTCCAGCATCTCACCTGTGGCTATCAATGATTCAAATATCTCAGCAAGGGGGCCAGCCATCACTTCCCTAGCTTTCACGGAGTTCTAAGGTACATCTGATCAGGTCCTGCGGATTTATCCACTTTTTTGTGTTTTAAGATATCCAGCAATTCCTCCCCTGTAATAGGAACATTTTTCAAGATGTCACCATCTATTTTCCTACATTCTATATCTTCCATGTCCTCCATAGTAAATACTGATGCAAAATATTTGTTTAGCATCTCCCCCATTTTCTGCAGCTCCACACAAAGGCTGCCTTGCTGATCTTTGAGGGGCCCCCTCTGCTCTGTCTAGTTACCCTTTTGTCCTTCATGTACTTGTAAATAAACCCCTTTTGGATTCTCCTTAATTCTATTTGCCAAAGCTATCTCATGTCCCCTTTTTTTCCCTCTTAAGTATACTCCGACTGCCTTTATACTCTTCTAACGATTCAATCTATCTTGACTATACCTGACACATGCGTCCTTGTTTTTCTTAACCAAACCCTCAATTTCTTTAGTCGTCCAACATTCCCTACAGCTTCCAGCCTTTCCTTTCACTGTAACATGAATATATTGTCTCTGGACACTCATTATCTTTTGAAGGCTTCCCATTTTCCAGCCATCCCTTTACCTGCGAGCATCTGCCCCCCCGATCAACCCTTGAAAGTTCTTGCCTAATACCGTCAAAATTAGCCGCCTTCCAATTTAGAACTTCAGCTTTTAGACCTGGTCTATCTTCTTCCCTCACCGTTTTAAACCTTATAGAATTATGGTCACTGGCCCCAACATGCTTCCCCCATTGAGACCTCAGTCACCTACCCCACTTTATTTCCCAAGAGTAGGTCAAGTTTTGCACCTTCTGTACATAATACTTAAGTGTGTACAAAAAAAGTTCTGATTAACAAATTCCTCTCCATCTAAATCCTTAGCACTATGGTAGTCTTAATCAATGTTTGGAAAGTTAAAATCCCCTACCATAACCGCCCCATTATTCTTGCACATAACTGAGATCTCATTACAAATTTGTTTCTCTATTTACTGCCAACTATTTAGGGGGAATATAATATACAATCCAATAAGGCAATCATCATCCCTTGTTTCTCAATTTCATCCAAATAACTTCCATGGATGTATTTCTGTACTGAGGGAGGATATTCCCAGCTGTAATGCCACCACCCCTCCTCCTCCTCTCTTTCCCCACCCCCCCCGCCTCTCTTTTCTATCCTTCCTGTAACATTTGTATCTTGGAACATTGCCACCCAGGTAAATAGTGCTATGAGGAAGGCATATGGTGTACTGGGCTTTATTGGTAGAGGAATTGAGTTCCGGAGTCCTGAGGTCATGTTGCAACTGTATAAGACTCTGGTGCGGCCTCATCTGGAGTATTGTGTACAGTTTTGGTCGCCATACTATAGGAAGGATGTGGAGGCATTGGAACGAGTGCAGAGGAGGTTTACCAGGATGTTGCCTGGAATGGTAGGAAAATCTTATGAGGAAAGGCTGAGGCACTTGGGGCTGTTCTCATTGGAGAAGAGAAGGTTTAGGGGAGATTTGATAGAGGTGTATAAGATGATTAGGGGTTTAGATAGGGTCGACACTGAGAACCTTTTACCGCTAATGGAGTCAGCTGTTACTAGGGGACACAGCTTTAAATTAAGGGGTGGTAGGTATAGGACAGATGTTAGGGGTAGATTCTTTACACAGCGGGTTGTGAGTTCATGGAATGCCCTGCCAGTAGCAGTGGTGAACTCTCCTTCTTTATGGTCATTTAAGCGGGCATTGGATAGGCATTTGGAAGTTATTGGGCTAGTGTAGGTTAGGTAGGATTCGGTCGGCGCAACATCGAGGGCCGAAGGGCCTGTACTGCGCTGTATCTTTCTATGTTTCTAAACTGCCAGTCATGTCCAACCCTGAGCCAAGTTTCTGTAATTGCTATGATCTCCCAGTCACATGTTCCTAACCGTGACCTGACTTCATCTGCCTTCCCTGTTAGGTCTCTTGCACTGAAGTAAATGCAGATTAATTTATCAGTGCTACCTTTGTTCTCTGCTTTGTCCTTGCCTGCCCTGACTGTTGGTTTGTTTTTTTTGTTTGACTTCTGTTCTCAACTGTACCAGTCTCTGACTGACCTCTTTCCCCACTATCTCCCTAGGTCCCACTCTTCTAACTTACTAGTTTAAATCCTCCCAAGCAGCTGTGGCAAATTCCCCTGCTGCTATATTTAGTTCCCTTCCAATTTAGGTGCAATCCTTCCTCCTTGTACAGGCCACTACTTCTGCCCCAAAACAGATTCCAGTGATCCAAAATGTGAATCCTTTTCCCATACACCAGCTCCTCAGCCATGCATTCATCTGCTCTATCCTCCTATTCCTATCCTCACGAGCTCGTAGCACCATGAGTAGTTCAGATATTACCACTTTTGAGGACCTCCTTTTTAAATTCCTGGCTAATTCTCTATATTCTCCCTTTAGAATCTCATCCTTTTCCCTTCCTATGTAGTTGTACACACTTGGTTCCAATGACATTCTGCTAGTCCATCTCCCCTTTGAGAGCATGCTGCACCCTCTCTGAGACATTCTTGAGCCTGGCATCAGGAAGGCAATTCACTCTGATTTTTCGCTACTGGCCACAGAAACGTCTGACTAGAGAGTCCCTTAACATAATCAATTGTTTGGAACACAACGTGCCCCACGTTACGTTAGAGCCAGTCTTGATACCAGAAACTTGGCAGTTCATGCTACATTCCCCTGAGAATCCATCACTGTGTTTCCAAAACGACATTCTTGTTTGAAGTTGGGATAGCCACAGAAGACTCTTGTATTATCTGCCGACCTCTCTTACCTTTCCTGGAGTTAACTCATCGACGTGACTGTGTATCTACAGCTTGTCTCCCTACCTATAACTGCTATCCATCACATCCCCAACTCCTGTAAATTCCCCATTGCCTCTTTACTGATCCATCCCTTCTGATTAGACGTGTAACTAACGGCATTTGTTGCAGATATAATCCCTAGTAACCCATAACTCTCCCTAATCTCCCACATCCGACAAGGAGAGCATATTATGCTATTAAAAGCCATTTTGCTGCTTCCAATCTGCAGACCCAGAAAATAGCACTCTTATTCCTCTACAAAACACTGCCCCAGGCTAACTTAATACTTATGATTTAAGAGATGTATCTCAATAAAACATATAATCAAGAATGAACCCATTTTACTCACTTGTAAATTTACAGCATGGCTATACATAAAACTTATCTGTTTCTGTGCTGTGACCTCTCCCAAACAGGTTCCTCCAAGATCAATTATGAATTTCACTATTGAAGTTTTCCTAGATGTTTTTCAATCTCCAGCGATACACCCATTCAAACAGCAAAGGCAGTTACTGTGCTGGTTCAGTGCAGTCAGTTAGCTGTGTAGGTTTCTTTCTGTCTCTCAGCACTGACCGTGTGCTGCCTATTGTCTGTGGCTTCCCTTTTAAAAATGTTGTTTGGACTTTTTCTCAAGTTCCAAAAGCATATAAAACAGTAACTGCTGCTGCTGGCATTCGAGGGAAATCACCTCCAATACCTAAAATACCTCAAACGAGCTGTCTGTTACAACCAGAAATTGTGTTCTTGTTCTCACAACTTACTTACAAGAATCTTTTCTGATGTGAGGGATGTACAAAACAGTATAATGCAAATAGGAATTCAAGTGAAGGAGGCTGCGTGTGCACTATCATGTAGGTAGCATGATGGTAGCAACACTGCTGTCCAAGGACAGCTGCAGTGAAACTTCTCATGTTTGAACTTTAATGTTTCTTCCATTGTGGCTCAGTTTGCTACTACAAAAGACACTGCTTAGAGTATAGGTTATCTCTTATGGCTTTACAGTGTAGAATCTTAACCTAGACTTTTAGTCTTTGTTTTAGTGTGTATACCTAATGGCACAATGTTAACATGAGGCAGTGGCTCAGGGAAAAATATATTCAAATCAGGAAGATATTGTGCCTCAATTGATGTGAAGTGACAGACATTTTTAATCAGCGAATTCTTATTGATTCACTAAAGCTATTGCCTTATAGACTGTCCCATGAGAGAAATTACACCATATGGATCGTGGAAATTTTACCACCACCCCTCTCATGACATGACTGTCGTATTTGACCAGGCCATCTTCCTTCAATGCCTCATCACTGCTCTCACCTGGTTCCATTCTCATTCATATAGTCTTAGTATCCTCTTGTGTTCTCCAAGCTTAGTCCCATCCTATTTCTTATTATGTGCTGTCACCTTAAAGCACAAATTAGTTTTCACTTGTATGTTGATGACACTAGTTCTACTTTCTCACCAACCCCCTCAAATTTCATGGTTGCTAAAATATCTAACAGCCAGTACTAGATTGGTAGAACATGTCTCCAGTTAAATAGTGGGTAGACCGAAGCCATTGTTGTTTGCTGTTCCAAACATTCTTACTCATTTGTGGGATGTGACAGTTAATTGTATTTGGGATTGGCAACGAATTTTGATGTTGCCATTAAGCAGCTTGGTAGGTCATTTCTGAGGGTAGTTAAGAGTCAATATATTGCTGTGGGTTTGGAGTTACAATTTGGCCAGACAAAGTAAGGACAGTAGGACCTTGATATTTGTGTATCAGTGAGTTTTATGACAATCTAGTAGTATCATGATGACCATACTGAGACTAGACTTGTTTTAATGCCTTGTGATCTCCTATTCACTCCATCACATCCGGATGTTGCTATCTCAGTGATTATTGCTGGCTTGAGCCCTATCTCCATTGATTTGCTGCTAAGGCGCATTTGTGCCTTGGTTACCTCAAGACTTTACCATCCCAATGCATTCTGGTTTCCTGTAAGTCATCCTTTTGTAAACTGGAGGACATCTAACTGCCTTGCTGTGTTATATTGGCTTCCTGTCAAGGAAATTCTTAGTTTTAAAATTTTAATCCCTGTGTTCAAATCCCCTCCATGCCCCTCCCAATTTCTGTAATCCTGCCCAATCCCACAATGCTGAAGTATTAGTGTCCTCCGCAGCCCACTGCCATCCAAACCTATGTTTTGAGAGGATGAGAAGGTTGTATGTGCAGCAGATAGTGTCAGTACACTTTGTACCTTGGAGAGGGAGGGTCAACACTTCATATACCCTAGGAAACTTCTTACTTTTATTCTCAGTTACTAAACAATTCACTGAAATGATTTATTTTTTAATTTCCTAATCTAAGGGTAGGGACATTACCACTGTGCTATTTTATTCAAAGATCAGGCACTGCATGTTCTGAATGTTAAACTTTGTGCTATTTGGTAGAAGTCGCCAAGAGAAAAGAAGGAAGTTCTAAACCAATACAAGTACCTTTTACACTGACCAAAGCATCTGGACAGGCAATAACATCTATTATAAATAGGGGACCAAAATCAAAACTCCTAGCTCTAAATGATTTGTCACATCATTTTCGATGCCTTTACCTATAATTCTGCAAGTTCCATCGTAATAATTTAAACAAATTTGCCCAAACGGTCATACAACATAGGAAGAGGTGACTAAACTCATTGAAAACTAACCAGTACCATTTTCCTCTCTAATCAATTAACCTGCGAGGTTATTCCCTGTAAATGCCTTAAACAATTGCTTCCACCATGCTTCTTGGTAGCAAGTTACGGATCATTACTACTGCAGTGCAAAGGCATTTCCTTGGATTTCTCTGCACCTCTTACCCAGAATTTCGAATTTATGTACCTCGATCACATCTTCCCTTATTCCAAGAGGGGAAAACCCAATTTCACTAAAGTAACCTTTTACCTAAATTCCCTCAATCGCACAATCTACTGATTTTAAAAGTAGCTGACAATTTGTTCAAGTTACCTGTCAATCAGTAACTTTAAAGATAACCCCAAATATCAAATAACTAACAGTATTTCCCTGAAAAGGACTGCAGCAAGTCAGTGTTGATGTGATTTATCTTAAGTTATCCTCTTAGCTTAGATTGTTACTGTTGAACTCACATTTTTAGCTTCTACCAATAGTCCATGCTTCAATAATTAACTTGCATGTGACAATGTGCATGTTTACTCTGGGGAGCAATTGCAAAGAAAAATATGATTGCAGTTTTGGATTTTAGCATGAGTGCCTCAATAACTGGTTCTACTTTTATTTTAATAATTCTAAGTCTGGTTATTTACATAGACTCTCCAGCCCATGCCAGGAACTAAGTTGACGAGGAATGATTGAATTGACAGGAGTTCATTTCCTTGACAAAGGTTAAGAAGCAACTGAGTAGAAATGTTTAAGATTGAGGAATTTTTTTTCATTTGTAGAAGGGTCAATAACCAGGGGGTACAGAGTTAAGAGATAGAAGGCTAAGAGAAGAGTTGAGCATTTGCTTTAGAGAGTGGTTGGAGTCTCTAACTCTCTCTCTCTGCCTGAGACTGGTTGAGTCAATTTAGATATTCACTTGCTATAGCTTCTGGATCTATTGGCCAAGAGCTGGTAAATGGGATTAGTGTAGTCCAATCTCTGACCAGTGTGGACATGCTGGCTGAATAGCAGCTTCCTATGCTGTAAATATGAGGCTATACCAGTGGGGTTCCACAGGGATCAATCAATGACTTGGAGGAAAGTAACAAATGTGTTAGCTACAAATTTGGCCACAGTACAAAAATAGATGGAAAGGCTATTTGTGAGAAGGAGGCAAACTGTTTACGGAGAGACATTAAGTGGGCAAAATGTTGGCAAATAAGAGTATGATGTGGGAAAATATGAAGTAGTTCATTTTTGAAACAAATCTATTATTTAAATGGAGAGAAACTGCAGAAAACTGTAACAAAAAAAGAATTAAGGGTACTTGTACATTTAAACACAGAAAGCTAGCAAACAGGTGCAATAGGTAATCAGGAAGCGACTGGAATGTTGGCCCTTTATTTTAAGGAGGTTGGAGCATAAGAGTTGAGAAGTCGTAGTGCAACTATACAAGGTATTGGCAGACCAATCTGGAGTGCTATGAGTTTTGGACCTCTTATCTGAGGAAATACGATATTATTTAATTGGAGACAATTTTGAGAAGCTTCACTGGGATAGAGATTGTCTTATGAGCAAAGGCTAAACAGGTTGGGACTCTACTCATCAAATTTAGAAGATTCAGAGGTGATCTCATTTAGGATTCTCAAGGGTTTGATGTAAGACCATAAGATAGGAACAGAATTGGTCCATTCAGCCCATTGAGTCGTCACTGCTGCTGTTTCTCAACTCCATTATCTTGCCTTATCCCATAACGTTTGAAACCCTTACTAATTAAGAACATACCTATCTCAGCTACGCTCAATGTCTTGATTGCTGCAGCCTTCTGCGGCAATGTGTGAGAGATTCACCACTCTCTGCTGAGGAAATTCCTCTGCATCTCAGTTCTGAAGGGTCATCCCTTCACTCTGAGGCTGTGCCCATGAGTGCTAGTCTCTCCTACTAGTAGAAACATCCTCTCCATCTCCACATCTTTTATTCTAGATAAATGCTGAGAGGATGATTCTTCTCATGTGACCGTCTGGGAGCAGAGGGCCTAGTCTAGTAATAAAGAAATGCCAATTTAAGACTCAGAATAGGAATTGCTCCGATGGTTGAATGTCTTTGAAACTCCATGCCGCAGAGCTCTGTAGGGGTAGAGTCCTTGTGTATATTTAAGACTCTTGATGAGTAGGGGAATCGAGGGTTGTGAGGAATGTTGGATTGGCCAGGATCATATTGAATGACTGAGCAGGCCTGAGGATCTGAATGGCCTACTCCTGTTCTTATTTCTCACTGAATTTGAAGTGAAGTCTGTTTTGGGGCATTAGTCTTGGAGCTCAGGAATGGGATATACCATACCAATGTTAGTTATGTGAATGTTTGTTTGGAAGATGGGTGCATTCTGTTGCCACTGTTGGAATTCCAAGTGAAAATGGCTCATGAGATATAGAAACAGAGGCAGCTGGGTACATGGGGAAATGAGACTGGGTGGTCTGAAAGAATGGAATTGCAGTGACTGAGAGTAATAGGGAAGGGTGTGCTGTATTTGGAATGTTGGGAGAGATTTGTTAATTTGTCAACAGTACAATGGAGTGTCTCTAGGATTATATCCGGTCTAGGGAGTGAGGAGAATTTGATATTTGTCCAGTTTCTGGATGATGTGGGTAATGGTGTGTCAGCTAGGAAAACGTGGCAAGATCAGAAAAGTGAAATTCTCTATCAAGAACTAAAGTCTGATTTTCCACTTAAGATTTGAATAGTGAACCAAGAATTTGACTCATGAGTAACAGGAAGCCCTTTTTCATGTATCAGCAATCATGTCTATTCTCCCCTCATTTATATGAAATTTGCTATTTGCTGGAAAGAAACTAGGTAGTGACATTTCTCAATGTGGAAGTCCTACCAGGTACCTGGCAGCTCCAGTTTGCTGCTTGTTCCTTTTGAGCCTCCATCTTCCCAGAAATCCCCAACAAAAAAGCTGCCATCTAATGGAGGTGGCATCAGCCTTGCCAAATATAACACCTGTCTAATTCACTTACAGTACAGTTCTCAAAATCACTTTAATGCTGCACACTTTAGGGCATACTGACATCTTTCATTGTACCATTTTTATGCATTGGAATAGAGTATACTTTTAGGGGTCTTTGCTTTCTTAGCAATCGTTTATTTGTACTCACTTGGTGCATGCAGCATCTCTGCCTTTTTGCAGTTTTCCACCATCTTCTCAGGTTTTTTTTTGCCAATAGCTAGTCATTGTTGTAAGCAGTGGTCAGTCAAAGGACCTGGATGGCATCATGCCACATCAATGTTACACCTTTAGCATGTGACAGCAGCTTGTGCAGTAAGCACACTGCATGTGTTTCAGCCAACAGGTCATGTCTCAAAAGTTTAAGGGCAGTTATTTCTTGGTCAATCAAAGGGGATTGTCTTCAGATGGGGTTATCAGCACAGTAAGTCAAGGGAAACATCTGATCTAGATCTAGGAGCTTGAACAGATCAATCAGTCATTTGGGGCAGGCAGGGCTAGGGATTCCATGGTATTGCAATCTTGGTAGGGTTAGAGGGCTGCACCAAGATCTGTTCAATATCCAGGCACTCATCAGTCAGGGCCACCCTATGAAATGGGACAAGGGAGTGACCATGGTCAGTCATGGGTTCTGTTCACTGAAAGCCAAGGGACATTATCAGCCACTGCAGTGGCAGAGAAGTTCAGGAAGTCAGTTGTGGGGATAGGAAGCAACATGCTGGGTGCAGAGGGGACAATAAGGCATATAAAAGTGGGAGACAATAATTGATTAGAGGACTTGGGTTACTGTGGAAGATGGCGGGTCATCGACAGTCACCAGAACCAGGGTTTTGACAGTGGGGCAGTGCATTATGATTGGCATTGTTAGAACGCGGTGGTCATACCCTGCTATTGATTAAAACCAAACATCCAGAAAAGCTTGCCTCACCTTGCAATCTGTCAAAATGTAAATAAGTGACCGAGAACTCCTAATTTCCACTATTTAAAGAGAAATAACAATTTAATTTCCTAACTCTAATAGTGAATACTAAACACAAACGAATTGCAAATCCAAGCCCCCCTTTTTTTTCTTAATTACTATCTGAGTCCAACTGTATAACAATGCTGTTCGAATTACACTTGTACATTAAGTTAATCTAAAGTCCACAGAGTCTCTGTCTTCAGTCTTCCCATCTGCTGATCTCCCTGGGTCGTCTTTCTTTTTACTGTGAGTATGTCTTATAGGAAAAAGTACATTTTGATGTAGAGTGCCTACTAATTTCTTTGAGAGCAAGATTTTAAATGGACAGTTAGCTCTTCAGCAGTTAGTCTGTTGTTCAGTGGCAGTTGCTCTCTGACCAAATTTTCAAAATGCTCACATTGGTTTATACCTCCCAACATCATTCCCTGTCATTGGTCTTATGTTGTCAAAACAATAAATTCAAATACAATTGGATTTTAGTAACCTGAGCATAATTTTAACTATTTGGTTAAATTCAAATTGTTGTCAAAACAGCGACCAAAACTCTGGTCTCATTTAACAACTAATTGGTTCCTGATTCCTGATGATGAGCTTTTGCCCAAAACGTTGATTTTCCTCTCTGATGCTGCCTGACTTGCTGTACTTCTCCAGCACCACTCAAATCTTGACTGTAATCTCCAGATCTGCAGTACTCACTTTCAGCTAATCATTACATGAACCTATTTTGGGACAGTCCACGTCCCAGCTTTCCCACTCAGGCAGCTGAGCCTGCACTTTAAGTTTACTTTGATATTCAAAAAACAATTTCTATTTTAAAGTGAACATACATGCTTTCAACATCATAACAGCTTGGCTAAGCTGTAGACCTGGGGGATTGGTAATTTTGGGACATGCAAGATTAAATGAAAACGTTTGTTGGGAATGTAGAAGTTCAGGACTGATGGCATTGATAGGGAATGCAGAGAAGAAAGGAATATGAAGATTTCGGGGTTTCCTAGATTACCAGGCTGACTCTGTGACTCATTGTGATATGCGACCTTTGTTGCCTTCCATCCTCAGTGGAAATTGTCAAACAGCTGTGATTTTACTGGTGTAATTGGTTTTTTTTAAGCATCCAGGTTCTGCTTGTGTGTGATGTAAGCCATTAATCAGGCACTTACACAATACAGGTTGAAGATATCTGTATTTATAGAATTCCACATGTGAAACATATGCAGTGACCAACTATGTGGGTACAATGTAGAAGCAAATGAGTGTAGATGCTGGAATTTACTGAAAACAAAAAATACTGGAGATCCACAGTGGGTCAGGCTCAATGTTAATTTGTTTTCTGTCCATGGATACTGCCTGAGCTGCTGTGATCTCCAGCATTTTTATTTGGTATGTGGGATACAAATCCGGTCATAAGTAATATTGACTCCGTCATTGACTATAGTTGTCGTGAAGTCGAAGTAATCGTAGGTGACCTTTTAAAATTGTCAGTGAGGCACAATTCACAAAGACTTCAAAGGTTGTTGAAGACATGGAACTGATTTCTTCTCACCTTGAATCGTAAAGGTGACATGCTCTTGTATGAAATTTGCCTTTTTTTTTGCATAATGTGGATAGAAGGGCATTGTTTCAGTAATCTGACCGTATTTATAATTCCTCTCTGTAAATGCAGAGAATGGTTTGTGCTGCTTGCATCATAAGGTCCACTCTGTCAAAGGTCCATTTACAGATATTCCAGGGCCATTGTTGGAATCTTCTGTATTGAGGACTGCTAAACTGCCATTAGTGTGATGGCTAAACGCTACCAAGAATCTGTTCTGAATAGGTCCTCTGGCAACAGGTGCCTTGCATTATGGTCCAGACAGAAAATGCTACATGATCTTTCCATGCTGTGCCTTGCATGACTGGAATGGGTAAGGAGTGGATGTGATGGGTGCTACAGAACTGGGAGAAGGGCTACAGTCTTTTGGGGAAGAAAATGAGAATATTGAGCAGTAGGAACATTTCCAGCAAGATAGGGTGAAGTTATAATTCACTAACTGTAAATTTGTTGTTGCTTAAAAGGCAAACATGTGTTTTATTTCTGGGAATAAAAGAGCTTTTTTATTTGTTTTTCTTCACTTTTCCTATTGTTCAATAAAAGTTAATGTTTTAAACTGTTTGAACAATGACATTGAGGGTTTTCCATGTAGAGCCATCACAAGATATGATGCTATACTGGATGTTTGAGAATGTTACTCTTTCTCTTAGACAGGCTCTAACATGATATGGTGCCATGGATGTATAGCCTTTTGTAGTTGATCAGACAGATGATAATGTAAAGTAGCAATATATTTATGAATATATTTTCAATGAACAGCATCTGCGCCATCTACATGGCCCTCCAGCGTTTCTATTTCCTTTCTAATACTTGAACTGTGAAGGACAATTTGAGACTGGCAACAGTTGACCTGGTGCATGGCTGGCCTTTAAATGTGATACCATTGTCAGAATTTCTGGAATGTCATAACAGTGGTGACCACCTATGCTAGTGAACATAAAATGGGATGGTGCAAATGTAATGTGTTATGCATTAATGATATGAACGAACAAACTGAGGGCATTGTTTCTAAGTTTGCACATGACACAAAGGTGGAGGGACAGTTGGTTTTGAGGAAGTGGGGAGACTACAGAAGGTCTTGGACAAGCTAGGAGAGTGGGCAAAGAAGTGGCAAATGGAGTACAATGTGGAAAAGTTCGAGGTTATGCACTTTAGTAAGAAGACTAGCAGTGTAGACTACGTTCCAAATGGGGGAAGGGCTTTGGAAAGCTGACACAAAAGGATTAGAGTGTTCTGGCTCAAAGTTCTGTTGAGGTTAACCATGCGGGTTCAGTTGGCAGATAGGAAGACAAAAAGCAATTTTAGCGTTCATTTCAAGGCGGTTAAAATACAAGAGTAGGGATGTACTGCTGAGGCTGTATAAGGCTTTGGAATATTGGGAGCAGTTTTGGGCCCTGTGTCTAAGGAAGGATGTGCTGGCCTTGGAGGTTTATGGAATGATCCCATGGATGAAGGGCTTGTCATATGAGAAGTAGAGGATTCTGGGTTTGTGTTCCTTGGAGTTTAGAAGGATGAGAGGTGTTCTAATTGAAACTTGCAGAATACTCAAACCTGGATAGAGTGGATGGAGAAGATGTTTCCACTTATAGAAGGGACTAGGATCCGAGGCCACAACCTCAAACGAAGAGTTGACCCTTTAGAACTGAGATGAGGACATTTTTTCAGTCAGAAGATGGTTAGTCTATGGAACTCATTGTCACAGAGGGCTGTGGAGGCCAAGTCATTGAGTGTATATAAGCTGTAGATTAATAGGTTTTTGATTAGTAAGGGGATCAAAGGTTATGGAGAGAAGACAGGAGAATGGGGTTGAGTCAGGGTAGCTGTCGTAAGCATTGCTGCCTCTCAGCATCAGGAACCCAGGTTTGGTTCCAGCCTTGGGCGACTGTGTGATTATAAATTCTCCCCATGTTTGTGTGGGAATCTTTTGGTTTCCTCCTACAGTCCAAAGATATGCAGGTTCAGTGGATCGGGCAATTTAGCATGGCCATAGTATCCAGAATTATGCCGTTTAGGTGGATTAGCCAAGGGAAATATGGGGATAGAGTAGGGGAGGTGGGTCTGGGTGGACGGTCTTTGAAGGATCGGCGCAGACTCAATGGACCGAATGATCTTCCACACCAGGGATTCTATGATGGGATCTGCTCCACAATTCAGTGGGATAAATGGCCTAATTCTGATCCATATCTTATGGTTTTATGACCTTGTCATATAATGAGGGAAACAGTGGAGAATTGCAAGAGAGAACACAGTACAGCTTATGAAAAGAGATCCTCCATGAGATGCCTAAAATTGATACTTAACTGATTCATGGCAACCCTCACTGGTACCCCTCTCCAGAATGAAAGAATGTTGGGGAGGTGTTTTAAGATTAATCGGGGCCAGCGATGAGTCCAGTCATAGAAGAGAAGGTTCCAATTGAGGCTGGAAGTTGTAAATCTTTGTGCCAAGAGTAACCTGAAAACCATGTTATTTAAAGTAGAAGTTTTTTTAAAGTTGCAAGTAATACAGGTTTACTAATGTTTTTGAAAATTCTATCTCTTACCCGCGTTCAACTGGATTCCCCTTCCTGACTGGAGACCTCTCCTATCGTAACAACACTGCAATTCCAATTCTAATCTAAGCTGGCCCAGTTGGGAAGATCCTAAGAATTTACATGAAATAATATTGTCTTTGAGTCACTATTGTGAAAGCCGTCTTCAGTAACTCCCATTGTTTTCTCCTCCCTCAATGACTGGTCCCTGAGCTGACCTTAAGATTGTAATTTGGGACTTGAGTTTCAGTTGCAGTGGAGGATGGTGACTGCAACAAGTTATCTTTAAAACATCTTTCTCAGCACTCAACTGTAATTTGAAATAGTCATTTCTTATTTCCCTAGTTCACTGCTTAATATTCTCGAGATTCTGACCTGCAACTCCACACCAGGCAGATAACTCAAAAACGGCAGAGGACATTAGCTGGAGAAAGTGTCACATTACAGTTGGAGTGTCTAGCATCCTTTTGAATTCGAAGTGGGGTGCTTTTTAAATATAGTTCCTCTAAGTATAATGACTCTGAAAATGAATATGCTTTGAAATGGCTGCTGCTGAATTTGAAACAGAGCACCTAAAATATGTTCTTAAAAAAAAGTTTGATTTCTGAATAAAGTAGTTGAGAATTCCGAACCCAAGGTCAAGAGGCAGATCACATCAATTTGATAATACATGCCTTTTTGCACTTAGGATTTTTGCTAAGTCATTGTGGTTGAAGTCCATCTCATGATGCTGTCATTCTTGAATAAGAGGCTTGCATTAGCAAGGGTGATAGTTTCATATAACCAAAGGTCAAGAATCCTTCAACTGTGAGATCACATAGATTGCTCAGTGAGTTTCATAGACTATCTTACAATTTTAAAAATTATGCATCTTTTTGAGAAATGTTTCTGGTTATGTTGGCTGGTGTACTTGAAGTAACTTTACATGAACACATTAAATTTTGAAGCAATTACTGACCATAAAGAAGCACTGAAGTCTCTGTGCAGCTGATTCTTATTGTGCCTGTGAAATAGTGCATCATATGACACTGTGGCCAATTCTCTTACATTATGCAGCAATGTGTAACTGTGGATTTATGTGTAAAAAGCCTAAAATTGTTTCCCTTTTGGTATTTTATAGGCCCTTGACGATGGCTTCTGCTTGTTGGCATTTCTCACTGGTAGTATTCTTTCTTTGAAACAATTAGAACAGAATTCCTGCAGAACTCTGTTATTCATAGTAACCATGGTATTCTTCCATCTGTTTAGGGCTTTACAGGGAGAAGGGCATGGGACAGGGCTGAGGTTGAATAAGTATCATTGGATTGGGAGGGGATACTGTGGAGAGGTGGGAAAGAAATGTAATGCTACTTGACAAAGTCACAATTTATTTGATAAACTGAGATAATATTCAAGGTTGTAAACTACTTTTTTCTTTTAATGTCATTATTTTAAGTATACAGAAAGAATATCAGTTGATTCAATTTTAAATGCATGTTCTTTCAAAACCTGAAATGACCTATTAAATGCTTGCTTTTGTGTTTTTCATTTGCTGCAATATCTGTAAAAACATTTTTATATTTGTTAGACATGTTTCAAACATAAGTCACTGTATAAATTTAAGATTTGCAATGTTTATGTATATAGAATTTTTTTGCATTCTCTTTCAATATCCTTGATAATACTACAACTATAATCAACTGCTGGTATCTACTTGTAAACATCTGTGCTAAGGCTCTGTAGCATCTCAACATGAGTATTATCTTTCAAAAACTTCAGTTTGTAAAGTCAATCTCAATTTTTCAGGAATAAGCCATTTGTGGCCATAACTCCACTTTCTTGTCTGCCTCCCATTAATCTTGATTTCTTGTAGATCAAAAATCTAACTCCGCTTTGAATATATTCAATAGCCCTGCATTGCTGGGATAGAAAATTCAAAATTAACAATCCTTTCTGCTTTGAAACTGTGCCCCCCAGTTCTAGATTCTCCCATGATGTCAGCATACTTTCAGTACAAAAAATGTATTTTTCAATTGCTGCACCCTTATTCACTTTTAATTCCCATGTGAACCAAATCTGCAGACCCTCTGTAAGACCGCTTCTTTATATCAGCAGTATCTCCATGCCTATTTCATTATAGAAGTGAGCAAGTGACAGAATGACAAAAAAACCCAGGAAAATGTTCCTAATCTTCAGTTAGGAGCAATTCTAGCTAGCAGCATTTTTTTTCCATATGACCAGGTGCTTTAGTGTTGTCATAAAGTTAATTTCTTAATTTGGTTTGAAAATCAAGGTTTTATCTAGATGTGTGTGTCTATTGTTATGACATGGTGGTGAACCCTTCTGTTAATTAAACCAAACACCCAGAAAACCTCACTTCACCTGATCATCTGTTAAAATGAGTGCCCAAGAACTCCCAAATTCCACTATTTTAACAAAAATATCAATTTATTCTTTAAAAGTGAACATTTAAACAACAATCATTCACAATTCTTTCTCCTAACTGCTTATTATCTGCCTCCAACTCTAACAATATACTGTTCCAGTGAAACACTTATTAAAATTACATCAACTTAATTTCAAAACCACACAGCGGCTGTCATCATCAGTGTCTTTTTTTCTTTTGGCTGAAGATCTCCCTGTGTCGTCATCTTTCTTTTTACTGTGAAGATGTTTCCTATCAAAAAAGGCACCTTTTTTTTATATAGTGTTTCAATCTTTTGGAAATCTATCTCTCTCTATGGCAGTTACTCTCCCAGACTTTCAATATGCCTGCTTTTTTAAGCCCCAAGCATCGGATCCTCTCATTTGATCAAATTCAAACTCGATTTGGGTTTAAGTATCCTGAGGCATAATTTAAACTGGTTAAATTAAAATTATTGCCAAAACAGCAACCAACTGAGGTATCTATTTCACTGCTAAATGTTACATATTTTCAATTTTTCAGTACACGCTGAGACTGCTAGTTAGTCATATGACAGGTGTTTGTAAGAACTCAGTGCAAAACAGTATTCAATCTATCTTTAAAGGCACTGTACACATCTTCAGCTTCATAATAGTATATAATTGTATATCATCCCACGGCCTCTTGCCCTCTTTAGAATTGTATCCTTTTATTTTATGTTGTTTCACCTCATTTTTCCTACCTAAATATACCACTTCACATTTCTCTGCTAAATTGAATTTGCCACCAGTCTGTCCATTGTATAAGCCTAAATTCTCTTGAAATTTCTCATCATCCTCCTCACAGTTCTCAACAATTAAAAGTTTTGTTGCATCCACAAATTTTGAAATTGTGCCTTGTGCACCCAATTCTAGGTGAATAATATAAATTAAGTCATAATTCCTGCCCTAGGGAACCATAATAATCCATTGCTGATCTGAAAAACAACTATTCACTATTGTGTTACATAAATCAGCTAATTTCATATTGCCTCTGCCCCATCTATTCCAAGGGCTTTAACTTTCCCAAAACATCTTGTCAATACTTCCTCAAACAGCTTTCTATATACATTAAATCAATCGCATTGATCTCCTCAAAAACACTCCACCAACTTAACACAACACAATTTTTCCATAATGATTCCACGTTGGATTTCCAAGATCAATCTATTTATGGAAGTAACTGTTAATTTTCTTGGATTATCATTTTAACCGATTTCCCATTGCCAGGGTTAAGCTATAGTTCTTGTTCCTGTTCCAAAATGGTATAAGAATAGAACGTTTAATTCTCCAATGCTCTGCAACTAAGGAAGATTGGAAGATTATGGGATGTGGATCAAAAGTCCAAAAGTCTAAAGCTTGAATTCTTCACTGGCTGGTTAGATTATTTTAGTACAGTATAATACTTTTGACCATATAGCTACTGTAGGGTTAGTGGAGGTAATGAATTGACAGAAGACCTGCAACAGAAATTGAAGGAATGCTGCTGGTTTTCTCTCCAAGCAGTGGTGTGGTGTGTTGCAGAAGTAGGTCATTTAATCATTAAGCTGTTCTGTTACTCATTGAGATCATTGCTGATTTGATAATTGTTAATTCCACATTCCTGCCTTTTCCCAATAACACTTTATTTCGTTACTGTTTAAAACTCTATTTTTGCCTTGAATATATTAAATGGCTCAGCAGGCTTCTGGAACTGCCGCTTACTCCTTTATGGAGTAAGTCTTTCTTCGTGGTCTATAGCATCACAGGGAGAAGAATCAGAAGAGAAGTTGTTTGAGGTGTGGAGGTGGTGAGATCTCACCATGAGACTTTACACAGCTAAGGTCTTCAGAAAGAATTTCTCCTACCTGTACCTCTACCAGGGTGAGTGTCTCCTGCAGCTCTGCTTCACAAAAAGCTGGCCACAATTATACCGAGTCAGAACAGGATCATCCCTGTGACCCTTGCCTGGCACATCATTGTTTCTCTAAACAGGTTTACCACACTTTGCCAGTATGGCAGGCTTCCTCATCATACAGAGAGACATTGGCTTCATGCATATTTCCTTCAGGTGTTGCATCTATTATCCCTCATTGGAGTAGCACACTGGAAATAAAGCCCTACTATTCCTGGAGTTAAACCCCTCCTTATACATAAAGACAGGTAGACATGCACCATTGGTTCTAAGTGGAGGAAAAAAAAGTCACCCCTCAGTGAGAGATTCCTTCAGTTTTTCAAATCCTTCAGCTCTTTCACTTTTTCACAGGAATTACAGGATTAATTCATGAATGATAAAGTCTCTGAAAAGAATAACCTACAGCAATTGATGGGAGAAAATGTCTGGCTTTCCCCAAGCTTTAGTTTTTTTTTACTGCAGAGAGAGAGAAAAACAAACTATCTGCTGCCCTTTCAACAATCCGAAGGATTCTGCTAATATCACTCTCACCCACAAGATGTTCAACTACCCAGCAACCAGTCAGATTGTTGCAGGCTGATGGCTTTTGGCATCCACAATTATTCACAACTCCACAAAATAATCGACTACTTGTTGCTGGTCAAATCTCATTTTGTATATATTCCTTAGATTGTGTATCTACAAACAACTCACTGTTTGAACAAACAGTAGTGTAAAACTCCACAGTTTCAATAACTTGTTCTTTCAAGCGCAGCATGGTTTTAAAACCATTTTTTTTTCTATTTTGATCCACAACCAAAAATACAGAAAATAGAATGGCATTTTAATACCTCTCAGTCAGATGTACTATAACCACAAAGTAGTATTGAATGCGTATTTGGTATGCAACCATACCTGGACTTCAATGTTTTTGAATGCTGACTCTTCTAGTATCCCCCACGATTTTATAATTCCTTGTTGGACCTCATAAGCACCTTTTTGAGGCACCAAAGTGGCCACTGAACAACAAGGGTTATCTGAAACAAACCCAAAATACTGGAGAAACTCTCAGAAATGGCAGCAGCTAATGAGAGAGAAACACTCTCACAGTATGCTCCTATGATGAGCTGATTGTTAGTATCTTTCTGTAATAGTTTGATTGCCAGGACTGTGTGGAAGGAACCATTAGTTAAAAGTGGAGCATGTTTCCCTTTTCATAGTTGTGTGCAGCAAACTTCCCAACTTTGTCATCATGTAAGCATTGTGCTTTCCACCAGGGTTTTAGTAACCACCACAAGAGTGAGGGAAGGGAGTGGGCAGCAGGCATGTCATCACTCCAGATGAGCTGGCTATGAGCATCTCTTCAGACTCCAGTTTTTTTTTTGATTGTCATTGCTGAACAGTTTCTCACCTTACCATTCCTCTGAACCAAACCAAAATATTATTTTCTTGGTCACGACTCTGAAGCAAAATGCACCACAAAATAACCATGCCAACAAACACTTAGTACCTTTTTAATGTAACAAACTCTGCAATGAGCTTCATATCATGAGAAAACAAAATTAGACAACAATGTAAGGAAAATTGGTGGTCTGTGGCTGATAGCTTGCATCAAGAGTTTGTTTAAATTATTTTTCAAAACCTAAGACAGTCATATAAAGTCTTGGAGAGGTTTAGGAAGGTAATTTCAGAGATTAGGGCCTAGGCTGCTGAAGGCACACATTACTGCAGTGGTGCACTAATTTAAAATCAGAAATATCGAAGCATCAGAATTAGATGTACATAGATACTTCTGAAAGCTTGGCAGTTGGAGGAAATTCCAGAAAGAGAGAGAAGGTAAAGCCATGGAAGGATTTGAAAATAAAGTTGAGAATTTTAAAATCAAGGCATTATTTAAACTGGTCAGAGAGCACAGATGTGAGTAAGGATGGGCAGCAGAGATTAGAATGACCTCTGATCTCTGTTTTATGTATGGGAGGATGTGGAAGCCCAGCAGGGGTATATTGGAATAGCTGTGCTGAAATGGACTGGTTGCCTGGCATAGTAAAGAGGTTGAAATAGGCAGTTTAGGCACAGATATATGGCCATAAGCTTGTTTTTAGAAGTTAAACATCATGTGATTGTTTGTTTGTTTGTTTGTTTGTTTATAATCATACTTAATTGCAGGCAATTGCCTTTGAGAGAAATAGTCAGTAGCTTCAGAGCTGATTTTGAAGCAAGAACAAAATAAGAATGGATTCAGTCTTGCCGATACTCAACTGAAAAAAAAATTCTGCTATTCAGTACTAGAAAGTTGGAAAACATTTAAAATAACTTACAGCACCTCTCTCAACTCCTATCATTGTATGTCGTCAGGTAATGATACAGGGCATTCCAATCAGGTGTAACAGTACCTCTAATATCCACAGTCGTATTTGCTTATTGAAGCAGAAAATGAGGATGGTCTTACACAAATCCAAAAAAGAAAAACATAATTATGAGATGAGAAATAAGCAGAGGATCTGCCCTTGTGAAGTGCTAGTCTTCCCTTTCAATGATAAATAGAATACTCAGCAACTCATGTTTTGTGAATTCCCTTCGTGTCTGTCTTGAAGGTGCCGTCATTAGTCTGGTGTTCTTAGGTAGTGCTACCCTAGTGGCTTCAGCATGGCTAATGGGAGGATGCTGACCCTTTAATGGAGAAGATCAGATGGCCTTTTGAAAGCGGTCTGGAGTTCTGGATATTGAGGACCAGAATGCCAACTGTATAATTTTGGCCTGGTGGCAACAGTATGAGGTGGCTGACTGATCAACTGCAGTGCTGGCAGCATGAATGCTATCATGCAAGGACAGTAAATTCATCATGGAATAACTGCAATCCCTTGAGCAGAACTTCAGGAATCCAGCAGTTACTGTGTTGCCATGAGACTCGAACAGGCTGACATTGTGCACTGGTACCTGCAGTTATGATGGCAGCAGTTTGACTGCACAACATCAAGCTGGTTTTTTGACGCAACAAGAACAGATCACACTACTTGAGTTTGAGCTTGCATTACAGAACTGAGACAGTCAGGAGTTACATTTCTTGAATGAAAATCTTAAAAAATGCCAGTACACCAAATAACCTCCACCTCCTCCAGCGACCTTCTGTAATCTACAACTAAGCCTTCTAAAGCAGACGTGTCCCTAGACTTGGCAGACGGAATGTGGGGAATGGTTCCTCACCTACCGTCACAAAAATTTTGGCACAAAATTCTGTGGCTCACCTGCTCATGTTTTCCTACTTGCTACAGTGTTGTGTAGAGTCATAAAGAACTTGTCCATTCTACTTACAGGGGCAGCTTTCCAAAGATGACTTTTCCTGAGATTAGAGATTTTGGATGTGAATTCACACTCCAGCCCCCTGCATTTTAAATCTGGGCCTCACTTGTCTGTATCTCTGCATCGTTTCCCTAATTTGTGGCCTTGTGCATCCCCAATTTCTTTCACCACACCTCTTGCAGTCATGCTCCAAGTGTCTGGGCCCCAAGCACTGACGTTTGCTCCGGAACTCCTCTATGCACATCCCTTGTCATTTAAGACTCTCCTTAAAATGCCTCTTTCACCAAACTGTTGTTATTTGTCGTCTTATCTCCTTTTCGAGCTTGATGTCAGGTTTTGCTTGATAATGTAAGTTTTTAAAGTTGTTGAAGTATATTGTTATTAAGTGTGCTGTAAATACAAGTTGGTTTTATTGTCACATACCTAAGTACAGTGGAAAGTTCTTTTTTGTTTTGCGAACAGTACAGGCAGATCATAATAAACAAGGATATACAGCTCATAGGGTGCCGAGAGTGAGGCATACAGGTTACAACTGCGCAGAGGATGTACAAAACTAAGGTCAACGTTAGATTTGAAATTAGAGGTCCGTTTAGCAGTCTAATAACAGGGAAGAAGCTGTTCTTGAGTCAGTTGTCCATGTGCTTCAGCTTCTGTATGTTGTGCAGTTTGAAGAGAGTATTACTGGATTGGGAAGGGTCTTTGATGTTGGCAGCCTTTCCGCAGCAATAAGAAGTATAAATGGAATCCATGGATGGGAGGTTGGCTTGCATGATGGTCTGGGCTATGCACACAACTTTCTTATGGTCCTGGGTAGAGCATTTGCCGTACTAAGCCTTTGTGCACCCAGGTAGAATGCTTTCAATGGTGCATCTGTAAAAGCTGCTGAAGGTCCTTATGGGCATGCCGAATTTCCTAAGCCTCCCAAGTTTTTGTTTGTTCACCACTATTTCTTGGTTTAAAAGAGAATGTGATAGTAAAGCAATAATCTGCATTTGTGAATATTTAAAAAGTGCAATTATGGACATTGAAAAGAAATGCTTTATAATTGTAGATAAATTTTATTTTGTAATATGATTGTGTTTCTGTAAAGAGACCCCCAATTTGTAGTCATGATAATGGAATGGAATTCAGATTTTTAATTGCTGTTCTGTATTTTTAGTTTGGAAATTGGAAATAGTGATAAAAGCGAGTAGCTGGAATGTACAGATGAGTGAAATTAGGCTGCATTGCAACTGTAAAGTACATGTTTAAGCATGTACATTGGCTGAAACTTTCTATGGAAAGTCTTGAAGGCAGTAGGTATATTTTAAATGTAAGTCTTTTCTCTGTAGTCTTAATTTGCCCTGTACAAAATTAAAAGCTTAACTTTTATAATTCTATTACTTACAAAATTATAGAAAAGAACTTTAAATCAAATGAAGTATGTAAAACTGTGACCATTTAATAGCTGATATTATGATGTAATAGTCAAATATGACCAATGTTTTTAAACTTTCCTAAGTGTAAGTAGGAACAAGGAACAGCAGTAGATCATTTAACCCCTTGAACATGTTCTTCCATTTAATTAGATCCTGGCCAGTCTGATTTGTAACCTCCACTCAATGTTCTGTCATATCCCTGATAACGTTTTTGAATTGTTGACTCTACCAGTAACAAGGTGGATAATCTACTTCGTAAAAATAGCAGAAGGGACAGGTCATGAGTAAATTGCTAGTGAGTTTTCTGTCAACTCTTTGCAACGTTTGATATAGTCTTAGGTATCTGTCAAGCTGGGGTCAGGTCATGGAGGAAGGAACTAACAAAAAGGAAGAGAAACCAAAATGGGGAAAGTCAAAACTACAGAGAATAAAACAATCAGTTTGACTTGTGTTGCATTTTTAAAAAAAGGTAGAATCCAATCATTGATCATGATGTTGAACAAACTATGTGGACTTTTTGTCCTGCCTAAATGGGGTAGCACACTGGAAATCGAGCACTGCAACTTCTGGGGGGTATCACAAATGTTAAAGATTTTTATCAAAGATTGCAAAGTCCCCCCATTTACTTATCTTTTTAAACCCAAGTCAATAGAAAGTGCAGTTAGGTTTCTGTATTTACCAAACTTGACTCTTTATTACAAATAAATAGCTTCTAGCTGCAGATAAAGAACTGTGAACTATTGATATATAACTTTGCTAGTGTGATCTTTAACACCTGATAACACTCCCCCACGCACATACAAAAGAAAAATGTTTGGGAGAGGGTGGTTCAAATGGGGTGAAGATGTGGAGTGATAGGGGGGAAGCAAGGGGAACATCTGAAGGTAGATCAATTACCTCAATCCACAGGATTCACTGAAATGATCCTTTTGTTTGTCAGGGCTTGCAGTTCACTGATACCTCTTATTTGAGGTACTTTTCTTTGGAGGAGACACAGAACACAGCTTACAGAAACTGATGAAAAATAAATGGGCCCTCAGGCTATCGTTTTTTAATAGTAGAGATAGTGTTATGACACAACAATAGCCAAAGCAAATCAGCCTCTTTCTATTTGCAACACACAAAATTAAAATGCTGTGACCCTCCATTATCCCAACAGTTCCTAACCTGACTTCGTGAATAATCAATACTAGTTTATAGTTAAATTCTTATTTCTTTTGTTTTAATAATAGTCCAGTAGCTTTAGCAGAACAAAGTTAAACAACAAGGAATTGCTGGAGAAACTCAGCAGGCTTGGCAACATCTATTAAGAGAAAGCAAAGTCAGCATTTTGGGTCTAGTGACCCCGTCATTTGAGCCAGGTTCTGATGAATGGTAGCGGGACCTGAAACTTTGGGTCTGATTTCTCTTCGCAGATGTTGCCAGACATGATAGATCTCTCCAGCAACTCTGTTTCTGTTTCAGATTTCCAGCATCTAATATATCTAATGTCTGTTAATTAAACCCCAATCTGCCTCTATTCAAGTCCCCACTCACATAAAGAGAGATGACTAGCTCGTTCCTTAAAGTAGTTTCAGGAATGCTATTCCGACCAGCATTAAGGCTCTTCAGGAAAATTTAGTGATCGAATGCATAATAAATCCATAAGGTGAAGGGAGTGAAAACTCATTTTGCACATCTGAATATTCCCTTTTATGCAGTAGGTAAGATGATGATGATGATATGGGATACTACAGGTGGGTGTGTTTTTCCAAAAGTTGCCGTATCATGGAAAATTTAAATATTCTTTACAATGTGAACTCAGCTATGAATTCTAACTCAGCTATGATTCCTGATGAAGGGCTTTTGCTCAAAACATCGATTGTCCTCGGATGCTGCCTGATGCCTGATCTGCTGTGGTTCTCCAGCATCACTCGATATCTTGACCCTAATCTCCAGCATCTGCATTCCTCACTTTTACCTATGAATTCTAACTAATATTTAAGTATTGAAAGTTTAAGTAATGATTCATGTTTTGTAATGTATCTTTCTCATCCTGCCTGCAAAGGCCTGGCCTTGCTGGTTTCGACTTCAGACAGTGTGATTTCTCAGACTTTCAGCACTCCTACGTCCCAACTTTGTGAGCACTTTTCAGGAGCCATTATAGAATTCTTTGTGGACACTCTCTTATGCTTACATTTATTGTGGAAAAGATGTTTTATTGGAGGAAACAAAGATATCCTCCAGATAGTACCCTCGTACCTGGTCAACTCTGCTTCACATTTACAAGGGCTAACAATTTGGTCACGTGCACCACTGTCAATGTGTTTTATAAAAATTATCATTGTACTCATCCTTTATGAACAGGGTGCGCTACACAACCTGTCAAGCCAGTTCTACCATCACTTGAGTAATGGTTATTTGTCTCTTAACTGTCCACTTGGTTTGGTTGCATAATTTAAATTCTGGGCTACAAAAATAAAATCCTTTTCCATTTTGATTTTTTAAAATTAATCTATTTCAACATCATTTTGGGAACAGTTTCAGATTTCTACTGTCCTTTTGTAAAAGAGCATTTTCAGCATCACATCTTAATGGCCCATGTTTAATTTTAAAATTGCACAGCCTAGGCCTGGATCACCAGAAGCAAAATGGTGCCAAGACCAAACTAAAGTGCTTCATCTGAAAGAATGCTGCACGTGGAACAAAGGAGATTAATTTTTAGCAAAAGTAGAATAAACGACACTGATATGATAACAGCAAGCATAGAGACGTGGTTCCAAGATGACTGAGACGAAAGCTGAATGTTGAACCACATTTAATATTTTGAAAAGAAAAGGTAGATAAATATTTTAAAGTGGAAGATGATGTATAACTGTAAAATGTGGATGGGAATAGGGCTTTTGGTTCAGATTTGCCTTGCAGAGTGAGTGCGACTGATGAAAATAGTTCATTTTTGTTAATAAGGTTAACCTAGAGACATGGACTATCATTATAACCTGCTCCAACTAAAGAGGTTTCATGCGAATTGCTAATTTGTTTTTTATTTTTTATTATTATTATTATTGCATAGTCTTGCCCTTCTCCAAAAGTTAAATACACCTGTAACAACACCATCAAAGCCTCTGAATTTTGAGACTTCTGTGAAACCATCCATTTTGTCTTCTCTTTTCAAGAGAAAAAAAGACTCATCCTTTTGACACCATCAATGCTGCTGCCCCCTCTCCTTCAACTGGAAAAATGTATCACGTTTGCATCCAATTTCACCTTGCTGTCACTTTTTTTACACCTACTCTGTCTCTAACTCCTTCCTCAGCATCTCTGTTTCCATTTTGGGGATAGGCTGGCCACTAACACCACTACCAATCCACTGACTCGCGCAGTTACCGGGACTATACATCCTTAAACCCCACTCCCTGTAAAGACTTCATCCCATTCTCCCAGTTTCTCCATCTCTTGTCAGCATTCCACAGGACCTTTCCCTTCAGAACACCTTTTGTCCACTCCTCCATTCCTAATTCCTCCCCAAACACCGATAGCACTTTTCTGTGCAATCCCATAAGATGTAACACTTGCACATTTACTACTAACCTCCTCACCATTTGAGATCCCAAACACAGCTTCCAGGTGAGGCTGTGCTTTACCTGCACTAGATCCAAGCTAATCTACTGTATTTGCTGCTCAGTGTGGTGTCCTCTACATGGAGGAAACAAAGCGCAGAGTGGATGACCACTTCGCAGGGCATTCTGTCCACAAAAATGACCCAGAGCTTCCTGTTCTCCACCATTTCAACACCTTGTTCATTGGCCAACATCTCTGTCTCAGGCTTGCTGCAGTACTCCAATGAAGCTCAGTGCAAGCTGGAAGAACTGCATCTTATTTTCTGCTTGGGGCCCTAAAGCCTTTAGAACGCAATATCTAGTTCAATAATTTTTGGCTTTAGTACCTCCTTCCATGTCCTTCCCCCAACCCCTATGCACTAGGCTTGTCACCATGTTATCACAGTTATTTTCAGCTAGTAATAATACTCATTAGGGTCATTTGATTCTCCCAGACTGATCTTTACCCATTCTTTTGCCTGCCTAACTGCTGTTCTGTCTCTGTGCTCCATCCCTACTTTTCAATTACTCCCCCTGCCAACCTTTTTCTAGCTACAGTCAGTTCTGAAGAAGGGTCACTGGACGCAAAATGTTAACTCTGCTTTCATTCCACAGATGCTACCAGATCTACTGAATTTCTCTAGCAATTTCAGTTTCTGTTCCATCATCATTGTGGCCTGATATACCTGAATTTTGTGCAACTTTGCATACAACTTTTGTATTCACTTTGCCAAATCTCTCTGCCCCTTTCCCCCATCCTGTGTGAAATATTTATTTCTAAAATTGGGTAAAGGTGAACTTTGTGAACATCTTGCCTCTTACTTCTCCAAATTTATTTTGTGTTTGCCTTCCTCCTAGATGATCGCACTGATCAGCGAACCTGCCTTATCTGTGGGGACAGAGCTACGGGTCTGCACTATGGTATTATTTCATGTGAGGGATGCAAAGGATTTTTCAAACGTAGTATTTGCAACAAGCGGGTTTACAGATGCAGTCGAGACAAGAATTGTGTCATGTCACGCAAGCAAAGAAACAGATGTCAGTATTGCCGGCTCCTTAAGTGTCTCCAAATGGGCATGAACCGTAAAGGTACGTTATTTTTCAACATATTTGGTATCCTTAACTTTATGCACTGATTAAAAAGGTTTGTCTGTAATCATTCAATTTCTTATAAAATTGATAGTTTGGTTATAGGATAGGTGTCAACAATGAGACTCTCTGATTTTTCTTTCCCCAAAGATAATTGTTGAAATTTGCAGCACAAATCAATTGAATGTATTTTCAGTAATGGAAAGACTTTAGTGGTTAAGTTTTAAAAATTGACTTGTTGCGAATGTTAGTGTAAAGAACGTTAGAATATTATCGTTTGATATATAAAAACAGTGATGTGATTGAACCAGTCTTCTCTGTGACCATTCAATGGTATTCCATCTTCCATAAAAAATGGATGCAAGTATGAGCCTTTGTGCAATGAAGATATTTCGTTTTAAAAATGATGCAAAGTATAGTCAATAACTCTGAAGAACAACATGTATGTGTTGCAAAGGGCTGATCAGACACAAGTCAAGTGAATCAAGGCATTGGTCATTGCGATGACATCTCAGCACATAAGGGGTTATCAGGATTGGCTAAAAGTGAACGTGAATCTCCAAGTGATCCTTTTCTTCCCCCTCTTCTTTTTGAACCAGAATGTCTGGTAATCCCAGGTAGCATTTCCATTCAGATGACTGCGATAGAACATGATTAAACTTTAGTTCATTTCAATATTTTGTCATTGCAGAAACATTTGACATGCTTAGGACAATGTGAAACCTGTACAAGTTGAGGTTTGAATTTGGAAGTAATTTAAGAGATGGTGCAATTACTCTATAAAATCTGGGATAAAGATAGCTGCTCAAAAGGTGAAACATCATGATTCCTAACTAAAGGCCACAAAGTAGGGTGATTTAATTCTTGTCTGCTGAAAATGTGTCGGGTAAAAAATGAGGTCTGCAGATGCAGGAGATCAGAGCTGAAAATGTGTTGCTGGTTAAAGCACAGCAGGTTAGGCAGCATCCAAGGAACAGGAAATTCGACGTTTCGGACATAAGCCTTTCATCAGGAATGACGGAAATAAGCGTGGGGGCGGGGTTACGTGTGGTGAAAAAGGTTTGCGTGAGGGCGGGGTTACGTGTAGTGACGAAGGACGGCGTGGGGATGGAGAAACCTGAGGCGTTGTGGTCCTGCAGGTTAGTGATGTCAGTGGGGGCGGAAGTGGCTGCGGCGAAGGCAACCGAAGGGGCGGAAATGGTTGTGGCGACGAAAGAACCGTTGTCATTCCCGGTAGCCGCGGGGGTCGCGAGTCCGTCGGCGATCTTCCTGGCGATCGTGGAAGCGGTTGTCTGTGCGGTGATCGCTGGGGCGGTTGTTTGGGCGGCGATCGCGGAGGCTCCGAGGTCGGTGGGGGCAGAAGTGACGTCACGGTTGACGGCGGCTGTTGGTGCCGCGGGCGCTGTAGCGGCCACATGTTTAATGGCGTCCGATAGGCCGATAGAAGATTCTGGAACAGTTGAGGAACCACGAGTGTGGGGGTAAGTACATGAAAGTTTTTGGTACTTACTGTCTTTAATTTCTGATATGGCTAGGAAGAACTGTTTGTTTAGTGTGTGGATTCTTCTGTAGATGAAGAACAGTAGAGGTCCTTTGCAGGTCTGTGAGAGTGTTGTCCTGAGCTGGGGTAGGGCTGATTGCAGGGAACGTAGGTAGCGACGCATGGCTGCAAGGGTGGAGCGGAGGATCCGGAGGGAGGTCTGATGCTGGAGGCTTCGGATTTGTTGTAGGTACAGGTTGTCCTGGTTGGGTCCAAATTTTGATGGTTGGAATGTAGTTCGGAGTCCGTGTGGGATCAGTCGGTTCCGTAGGCAGGTGCTGAGGAAGGAGATGTGGCTGTGGTAGCGGGTCTGTTTGAGAACGTGGCTGAAGAGCTTCTGTGCAGAGGAGATGACCTGGGGGGTGCAGTGAGAGAGAGAGACTCACTGAAATCCTTGTAGAGGGAGGAAGAGAGCTTCTTCAAGGAAGGCATCCTTGCAAGAGGATTCGCAGTAGGTTAAAATCTTCGGGTAAAAAAATGAGGTCTGCAGATGCTGGAGATCAGAGCTGAAAATGTGTTGCTGGTTAAAGCACAGCAGGTTAGGCAGCATCCAAGGAACAGGAAATTCGACGTTTCGGGCATAAGCCCTTCATCAGGATTTAATTCTCGTGTCCATTGTTGGAGTAATATGCATTGGGATTTTTTTTGTTATTTGTTTCACACAATGAAATTAAATGAAGTTAAGTTTGATCATACAATTCATGTTACAGTTACGAAAATTTGTTTAATCAACTTAGAGGCTTCATAGAAAAATGATCTGTGTGCATGCTTGTAAGATTACTGGAGTACACTGATTTTATTTTTTTTATGTTTCCTATTATTAAAGCTGATTGGGAAATTATATAAAGTTTTTGTTTGATTTTAATAAATCTTGAGTTTTGATTTTCTTTGTCACGTTATTGGATGCCAGTATTAAGAATATTCAAATGCAAGTTTCACCTGAAAATTATTGGGAGTAATCCTTTTGTACAGCTAGTGCTGGACATTAATTCATCATTCCAGTGATTGTAAAATGTGAGGGAGAAAAGAGTTTGATTCTGATTTTAATAATCCCAGATGCCTATTGTGATATTAGGATGGCACCTAACTATATAGTTTCTGGATAGGTAATGAAATTACAATTTCTGTATATCTTGTAGCATAGGTTCCCAAAGTAGAAAGCATGGTGAGGTTATTCCAAGAGGCTGAGAGAAGAATAGGCTGGTCTAAACTTTGCGCTATGACTCAGGCACCCCATGGAAAATATCACCCGTATTATTATCTCTGACTAACTTGTAGTTAGCGCTGCTGCCTCGCAGCGCCATGGACCGGAATTTGATTCCGGCCTCAACTGGCTGTCTGTGTGGTGTTTGCACATTCTCCCTGTCTGTGTGGGTTTCCCCCGGGTGTTCTGGTTTCCTCCTACAGTCCAAAGATGTGTAGGTTATTAGGATTTGACCATGCTAGGTTGCCCACAGTAACCGGGGATGTGTAGGTTAGGTGGATTGGCCGTGCTAAATTGCTCATTGTGTCCAGGGTTGTGTAGGTTAAGTGGATTAAATATGGGGATAGGCTAGGGAGTGGAATAGACCTTGGTGGGATGCTCTTTGGAGGGTTGATGTGAACTCAATAGGCCAAATAGCCTGCTTCCAGACTGTAGGATTATATGATTCGAAAGCCACTGGAAGCCTAATGATCGTCAAGCAAGTCATTCGCAACTTTAGTTTATTTCAGTATTTGGTACAACAATAGCTGGCATGTGTACTATAGAGAAAGGGCCATGCCAGTGCAGTCCTGCTCAGCTATTCATCTCCAGTTCAGTTTGTCAGGGCATCAGCATTCGGTACTGACCCCAGATGGAGGTGAAATTCAAATACTCATTTGAGATATGATGATTAGCTTGCTCTTATATTGCAACCACTCTTGTGTTTATTTATTTGATTGCCGTTCACCATTTACAATATTTCTCAAAAATTCCAAAGTTCTTTATTCTTGCTAGGCTGTGGTATGGTTGATTTACAGAAGATCTGCAGTTTGTCCAGAAACCATTCATAGCGTGTGAAGCAGGTAGAGAATGCTCAGTTCTGTCACAGCACATTCTAAAGTTCTTGAAACAATTATATTTTCAACTCGCATGTCCTTAGGTCTTGCTCAATGCTACACCTTTACCAATAAACCAAAAGCATTTGTACAAATGTTTTTAAAAAGTCTATTTCTATTATGTATTTTACAATTCCCAAGTATTGTTTGTTGGGACAAGACCCGGGTTCAACTCCCGCCTCAGGCGACTGACTGTGTGGAGTTTGCATGTTCTCCCCATGTCTGCGTGGGTTTCCTCCGGGTGCTCCGGTTTCCTCCCACAGTTCAAAGATGTGCAGGTCAGGTAAATTGGCCATGCTAAATTGCCCGTAGTGTCAGGTAAGGGGTAATGTAGGGGTATGGGTGGGTTGCTCTTCGGTGGGTCGGTGTGGACTTGTTGGGCCGAAGGGCCTGTTTCCACACTAAGTAATCTAATCTAAAAATGTTGGCAAAAGAAATCTGAAAGCAAGTAACAAAATTCTACTGTTAACCTTACCAATAGTACTATGTCCATTGTGCAGGTTGGCTGGCTGTAGGTATTGTTGGAGTGGATTTTATATCCAGCACTGTATTGTGGTATCAGTTCCTTCTAGCAAGTCTTGTGCCACTTTTCCCATTTAAGCAGCATTCAAACTATCCCACATTGTTAACTTCAGAGAAATTAAAGACAAAAATCAGGAGCTGGTTTTGTTTCCATATCAGCAAGTTGCCTTCAGTGAAGAACTGTTGAAAATCCCAAATTTTACGGGGCTGGGGAATCCTTAATTGGTGGGGAGGACTGTGGGGTCTTTTGAAGTGGGGAACAGATTTGGTCTTCCCATGGCATGGTGGCTCAGTGGTTAGCACTGCTGCCTCACAGCACCAGCGACCCAGGTTCGATTCCAGCCTCAGGCGACTGTGTGTGGAGTTTGCACATTCTCCCTGTGTCTGTGTGGGTTTCCTCTGGGTGCTCCGGTTTCCTCCCACAGTCCAAAGATGTGCAGGTTAGGTGAATTGGCCATGCTAAATTGCCCATCGTGTTCAGGTCAGTGTAGGTTAGGTGCATTAGTCAGTGGTAAAATGTAGAATAATAGGGGAATGGGTCTGGGTGGGTTACTCTTTGGAGGATTGATGTGGAATTGTTGGGCTGAAAGGCCTGTTTCCACACTGTGTAGGGATTCTAATTGTAATTCACACCAGCTGTCATTGAGGTTGCTGGTCGGTCTAAGCTGTTTGTACCTAAAACCTTGTGTAACACTAGAAGGAATAAATGTGTCATAGGAGATCAAAGATCTTGCAACCTGCACAGACTAGGCATTGTGCCATTGATGCTAACCTCTGATGTAATGTTGCAATCTGTAAGAAAGGAGGGTGATCATCATCTTGAACAATAACCGGCAACCACCAGCTCATTTAGATCATTTAGCAGGTCACTCTTGTGTGTTCATGGTATCTCTGTCTAATATTTTTCTCTGTTGCAATGCATAAATAACATTTTTTTATACCAGACACCTGGGCCTCTTTTCATAGCTACTATTAGAGGTGGTGACAAATGGAACTGGATCCACCACAGTGAGGGTGAAGCCTCTGGTCACATGCTTTCTTCCTTTGGTGGCACATGATTAAATGTCTAGGTTAAATTTCCATGCAAATATAAGCACAGGCATCTCAAAGTCCCTTCCATGCTGTGCCCCTCAACGTAGGTCAGAACGGCTCGGGTGAAATGTTTCTGAATAAAGAGATCCCTGATGTCATGACTTCAAGTTCTTTCTGTTCCTAGCCATGCCCAGCCACCTTTTTATTGTGCAGAAGGGTCATCTGTATGTTCTGCCATTTCAGTCTCTCATTCCTCCCTTGATGGTGTCTCCTTCCAAACTCTCAGAATCCTCAAAGTCTACATTCCTCTGGAGGTGTTACCATGTTATAGTAAGTGCAGCAGATCACCACAGTGTCACAGCCCTATGCAGAAGGTGAGTAGAGGGCATTCCCAGCATATGCAGAAGCCCAGTGGCACAATGGATGTCTTGCTGAGCCTGGATTACTTTAAGATTATCATGACAGCTGCTGTGAAATTGAGTGCACACAGAATTTCTCTTGTTTCAGTCACAGATCAGCCAAATAATAAGGGCATGGATGCTTTCCTCTTGGTTCTGAGCGATTGGTAGCTTGGTACAATTATTGATGTGCTACACCTGGGGGAATCTAGTGATAATGGTAAACCCTAATATAATGTGTTACTGCGAGGCAGTAACTGTTGTGAAATTAATGTACTGACCAGCTGTGGTAAAAGTGTATATTGAAGTGCTGCAAGTTGCAGTGGTGTGTTGCTGCTTATAAGTTGCCACTGACATCCGCAGCTGATTCTTGGAAGCAACTGGAAGTGAAGATGTTCATGCCAACAGTGATTTTGATGAATACTGGCAATGTGGGGTAAGCAATGCTATGAGGTTTATTGTGAGAAGGGCAGATGCCCAGAGTGTTTTGGTTTCTTGTGTGCTAGGTCTTCGTCATCTCCAAGTAAGTCTATCTTCTGCAATGTGACTGCGGCCTCCATTACCTGCCACCTTTCCTCTCCTGTGCCGTCTGCTCCTTTTAGTTTTCTAGCTTTTCTGCTGAAGTTGTTGTGCAACTTTGTTGCTGGGGCAAAAATCTGACAGTTACTCCTTATATCAGCTGCAGCCTTCCTTCTGGGCAAGTGACATTGTGGTTCACAATCTTTCTCCCTGTTCATTGACCATAATGCCAGTCATAACAACTCTGTCCGGTGCCCAAGTGCCTACTCTATTCACCAGTTGTACAGCACCAAGGGCACCTTTTTTTTTTGCAAATGTCAACTCCCATTTTATAATCCTTTAGGGTACAGAAATTGTTGGCAAAGCCAGCATTTGTTACCCATCCCTAACCACCCTTGAACCGAGTAACTTTACTAGGTCATTTCAAGGGTCCACATTGCTGTTTAACAAGCATCACCAGATGAGGCAAGAATACCAGATTTTCCTTCCTGGGTTTTTACAATAATCGATAGCTTCATGGTGCCATTTTGGACTAGCTTTCATTTCCAGATTCAATTAATTAATTAATTCAACCAGCTGTCATGTTGGGTCTGAACTGAGGTCCCCAAAGCATTGGTCTGGATCTCTAGCTTGAGTGCAGTGACCTTGTTGCCTGAAGTAACTGCACAGAGACTGGGATTCCATCACCAAATCACCTTTTATTTACTTGTGCACAGTACACTGACTGTAGCCAGCTAGCTTAGAGTCAGTTGCCTGGACTGAGGAGATTCTCATCTCCTGGTTATATTAGTCAGCCAGGGCTTTCTTGATTGGCCCGAGTTAACAGCCCCGATCCACCTGGTTCTGATCACTACATCCCCCTTTCAGTTTTGCCCTGCTGATCCTCTTTTGGGGTACTCTCTAGGGTACCATAATTGGTTCTTGCCTTTTCTTTATTTAACCTATTTTTCTAATTAACCTGTTCAGAGATGTTATTGCACACCTCTGTAGCAGGTGGAACTTGAACTCAGGCCTCCCAATCCAGGGTTACATACCACTGCACCACGAGCTTTATTCCTTGCTCTTTGCTGATCAGCTTAAAGGAGATCAGTAATAAACTGCTCCTGAAACCCACTGTGCCTACTTTAATGTTTAAACCATCTTTCCACAGCCCAACAAGTTCATGACTATCTTCTTGAGTACTTAATCAGGAGATCAACAGGGTTATAATCCTTCCTTCACCCTGGAGAATATTGCCTGTACTCAGAACACTTCCTGAAACTGATGTAATTAGTGAGAGTATTTCCCATCACTGCTAGCTCCCTTCCATTATTGGGTGGCTGAAAATCAAAAACGTTCTCATTTCATGTAGCTATTGGTATTCTACAGCCTCCATGTGACTTCCTGAGTTTCTGTGATGGACTATTGGGAATACTGTGCTTTAAATACTCCCCCCACCATTTGTTTCTGTTTACAAAAGTCAGATATGTTTTGTGAATACTTGCATCTCCATGCATGTCCATTACTTCCAGTTGAAAATGTGTTGCTGGTTAAAGCACAGCAGGTTAGGCAGCATCTCAGGAATAGGGAATTCGACGTTTCGAGCATAAGCCCTTCATCATTACTTCCTGTTGCCACATTCATCACATGAGTTGGTACTGGCCTTCAAAATGATAACCAATTGCTTCTGCAGTCCATTCTCCTTTTTTAATGACACATCCCCAATGATTACTTTAGACATTATGAAAAGTTTTAATTTCAACATTTTTGCCTTGGCTCTCGCTCTGATGGATTCCTTGCACAGTGCCTCTTCAGGTAGCATGTTGGGAAGTTCTGATTAATTAGAGCTGAAGTTGCTTAAGGTTCTGTTTGTTTCAAAGAAATGTGAGAATACTGAGATTTTGTTTTATTCGGTCAAGCTTTATGAAAATTCAGCAAAAATATCATAAGTTTGTTAACACAAATATACAAACTACATATATCAACAATACAATATCTATGAATTGAAACTTTTGCATCTCCATTTCAACGCACATTTTTGTGCAGGATGTTATGGACTAATAAAAAATTTTAATAATCTCAAAATGGATAGTATATTGTGTGGCAAATGAAATGGCTTGATGTTTTAAACTCTTAAGCATTCGTGGTGAAAAATGAAGCTGTATCTTAAATTTTTGCTTCTGCCTTCTATTCAATAAATTATTTTGCAGGTCAAGTGCCCATCTTTGTTCAATTTTTAAAAGAACAGCTATATATGACATTATTTTCATTTATTATAGTGATAATCATCTTGATTTAAGATTTTTTTTGAGAGAGAATAGCATGCAATCACTTGTAAACTAGGCCATGTATGTTAAACATAGGACCTAATGTTTGGAATTTTCTATTTAACTTCAAATATTTGAACAATTTTAGATCTGACATTGGGGCTTCTTAAAGATAAGCACAGGAAAGCACATTCACCTTATTTTAATGTTGATTCATGGAAAATAGACATCACTGGCTGGGTCAGCATTTATTACCTGCCCCTCATTGCTCTTGAGAAGCTGGTGGTGAGCTGCCTTCTCAAACTGCTGCAGTCCATGTGTTGTAAGTAGACCCACAATGCCATTAGGGAGGGCATTCCAGAACTTTGACACAATGACACAGAAGGAACGGTAGTGCATTTCCAAGTAAAGATTGTGAGTGGCATGTAGAGGAAATTGCATGATTGTTCGTGGTGATTCCCATGTACCAACTGCCCTTATTTAAGGCAGGAGGAGTTTTGGGTTTCAAGTGTACAGTACTATCCTTTTAAGGGCATCATGCAAAATTGAGGTGCAGGCACAGTTAGTGTTTAAAAGACCCTTGGATAAGTACATGATTAGGAAAGGTTTGGAGGGATATGGGCCAGTAGCAGCCAGGATAGCCTAGTTTAATTTAGGACTATGTTCAGCCTAGACTAGTTGGATGAACGATCTGTGTCCACGTTCTATGATTTACATGTATTTAGTAAATGGAGTCAAATTGTTTTTAATCTTTGTGGATTTAAATCTTTCTAATAGATATTCAGCTTTTCAAGAGGTCAAATGAGTTGATGGAATATCTGGAAAATCCATGGGAAAATAAAACCAATTCAAAACCAGAAAACCGTTTTAAGTGATATTGCTTTGGAGGGAAAGGGTTGGGGGAATTAGAACAGTTGTTTTTGAGGAACAATGGAATGATTTAAAAGATTGTGGCCACTTCCAAATAAGTAGGAAAACATCACTCCTATTTTCATCTATATTACAGCTTTTTTAATGGTGGTTTAGATACCAAAAGCTAGTATCTGTTGTAACAAATGCAGAAGCAGGAAAACAAGTCTGTCAGGAAATAACAAAGACACAATATCCCAATCCCGTACTTAGTCATCTTTGAACTTGAGGCAGTGAAGAATTAACTGCTTGTCACTCAGGGCAAAGTTTCATAGCATCCCAGAAAAGGCTTTAGGAAGATTCTAATAAAGTGTTGAAGGCATGGCCCTAGTGCAGCTCTGGTACACAAGAACTATGCATGTCTTTGCTGCAGATAATACTGCCTTTCATCTGAATAGTGTGTAGGTTGGCCTTGTTGCCTAGGTGTTGTTCTTGATTGTAATCCTCTACTGCTGCTTCTCCAAAAGTGCATATCAAGGGCCAATCTGTGATCTAATTTAGGTGTCAATATTGTGGAAGCAAGTAAAACATTGCAGTGCTGGGATACTGACTAGCTACTGGATAACGGAACTAAAGAAATAGTCAGAAAATATTGCTAATAATTTTGCTGTCCAGCTCATGAAAAGTACTAGAGTCAACTATGCACCCAAGCAGCGCCCTGGATTCCTATGTCATAGTCATAGAGATGTACAGCATGAAAACAGACCCTTCAGTCCAACCCGTCCTTGCCGATCAGATATCCAAACCCAATGTAGTCCCACCTGCCAGCACCCAGCCCATGTTCCTCCAAACCTTCCTATTCATATACCCATCCAAATGCCTTTTAACTGTTGCAATTGTACCAGCCTCCACCACTTCCTCTGGCAGCTCATTCCATACCCATACCACCCTGTGTGTGCAAAAACTTGCCCCTAAGGTCTCTTATATCTTTCCCCTCTCGCCCTAAACCTATGCCCTTTTTAGTTCTAGACACCTGGACCCCAGGGAAAAGACTGTCTATTTATCCTATCCATGCCTGTCATAATGTTGTAAACCTCTATAAAGGTCACCCCTCAGCCTCTGACGCTCCAGGGAAAACAGCCCCCAGCCTGTTCAGCCTCTACCTATAGCGCAAATCCTCCAACCCTGGTAACATCCTTGCAAACCTCTTCTGAACCCTTTCAAGTTTCACAATATCTTTCCGAGAGGAAGGAGACCAGAATTGCACGCAATATTCCAACAGTGGCCTAACCAATGTCTTGTACAGCTGCAACATGACCTCCGAACTCCTATACTCCATACTCTGACCAATAAAGGAAAGCATACCAAGCGCCGCCTTCACTATCCTATCTACCTGCAATCCACTTTCAAGAAGCTATGAACCTGCACTCCAAGGTCTCTTTGTTCATCAGCACTCCCTAGGACCTTACCATTAAGTGCATACGTCCTGCTAAGATTTGCTTTCCCAAAATGCAGCACCTCGTATTTATCTGAATTAAACTCCATCTGCCGCTTGTTGGCTTATCTGGTCAAGATCCTGTTGTAATCTGAGGTAAACCTCTTCACTGTCCCCTACATCTCCAATTTTGGTGACTTCTGTAAACTTACTAACTGTACTTATGCTCAGATCCAAATCATTTATGTTAATGACAAAAAGTAGAGGGCCCAGTACCGATTCTTGTGGCACTACACTGATCACAGGCTTCCAGTCTGAAAAACAATCCTCCACCACCACCCTCTGTCTTTTACCTTTTGAACCAGTTCTGTATCCAAATAGCTAGTTCTCCCTGTATTCCATGCGATCTAACCTTGCTAATCAGTCTCCCATGGGGAACCTTGTCAAAACCTTACTGAAGTCCATATAGATCACATCTACTGCTCTGCCCTCATCAATCCTCTTTGTTACTACTTCACAAAACGCAATCAAGTTTGTGAGACATGATTTTCCAAGCACAAAGCCATGTTGACTATCCCGAATCAGTCCTTGCCTTTCCAAATCCTGTCCCTCAGGATTTCCTCCAACAACTTGCCCACCACCGAGGTCAGGCTCACTGGTCTATAGTTCCATGGCTTGTCCTTACCGCCCTCCTTAAACATGTTATCCAGCTTCCAGTCTTCTGGCACCTCACCTGTGACTTTCGATGATACAAATATCTCAGCAAGAGGCCTAGCATTCACTTCCCTAGCTTCCCACAGTGTTCTAGGGTACACCTGATCAGATCCTGGGGATTTATCCACCTTTACTGTTTCAAGACATCCAGCACTTCCTCCTCTGTAATGTGGACATTTTTCAAGATGTCACCATCTATCTCCCTACAGTCTATATCTTCCATATCCTTTTCCTCAGTAAATACTGATGCAAAATATTCATTTAGTATCTCCCCCATTTTCAGCTGCTCCTCAAAGGCCACCTTGCTGATCTTTGAGGGGCCCTATTCTCCCTCTAGTTACCCCTTTTTTTTGTCCTTTTATGTATTTGTAAAAACACTTTTGGTTTCTTGTTAATTCTATTTGTCAACGCTATATCTTGTCTCCCTTTTGCCCTCCTGAGTTCCCTCTTAAGTATACTCCTCCTTCCTTTATACTCTTATAAGGATTCACTCGATCTATCCTGTCTATACCTGACATATGCTTCCTTCTTTTTCTTAACCAAACCCTCAATTTCTTTAGTCATCCAACATTCCCTATATCTTCCAGCCTTCCCTTTCACCCTGACAGGAATATACTTTGTCTGGATTCTCGTTATCTCATTTCTGAAGGCTTCCCATTTTCCAGCTGTCCCTTTTTACCTTCGAACACCTGTCCCCAATCAGCTTTTTAAAGTTCTTCCCTAATGGCCTTTCTCCAATTTAGAACTTCAACTTTTAGATCTGGTCTATCGTTTTCCATCATTATTTTGAATCTAATAGAATAATGGTCGCTGGCCCCAAAGTAGTCTCCCATACACCTCAGTGATCTGCCCTGCCTTATTTCCCAAGAGTAAGTCCAATTTTGCACCTTCTCTCGTAGGTACATTCACATACTGAATCAGAAAATTGTCTTGTACACACTTAGCAAATTCCTCTCCATCTAAACCTTTTAACACAATGGCAGTCCCAGTCTATGTTTGGAAAGTGAAAATCCCCTACCATAACCACCCTATTATTCTTACAGATAGCTGAGCCCTCCTTACAAGTTTGTTTCTCAATTTTCCTCAGACTATTAGGGGGTCTATAATACAATCCCAATAATGTGGTCATCCCTTATTTCTCAGTTCCACCCAAATAACTTCCCTGGATGTATTTCTAGGAATATCCTCCCTCAGCACAGCTGTATTGCTATCCCTGATCAAAAATGCCACTCCCCCTCCTCTCTTGCCTCCCTTTCTCTCCTTCCTGTAGCATTGAGCTGCCAGTCCTGCCCATCCCTGAGCCACGTTTCTGTAATTGCTGTGATATCCCAGTCCCATGTTCCTAACCATGCCCTGAGTTCTCTGACTTCCCTGTTCGGCCCCTTGCATTGAAATACATGCTGTTTAATTTATTAGTCCTACCTTGTCCCTACCTGCTCTGACTGTTTGACTCACTTCTGTTGTCAACTATTGCAGTCTCGGATTGATCTCTTTCCTCACTATCTCCCCCCCCCTAGTTTAAATCCTCCCAAGCAGTTCTAGCAAATTTTCCTGCCAGTATATTAGTCCCCTTCCAAGTTAGGTGCAATCCGTCCTTCTTGTACAGGTCACTTCTACCCAAAAGAGATTCCAATGATCCAAATATGTGAATCCTTCTCCCATTCATCTGCTCTATCCTCCTATTCCTGCCCTCACTAGCTCATAACACCGGGAGTAATCCAGATATTACTACTCTCGAGGGCCACTTTAAATTTCTGCCTAACTCTCTGTAATCTCCCTTCAGAATCCCAACCTTTTGAAATTGGTACTATCTGTTCTATGCCATTTTGTTTAAAGTGAACAACTTTACACTTTCCCACATTGCACTCCCTCAACCCATTTTTTTTCCCAACTAACTTAATCTATTTATAAACAGTGAAACCCTCCAAAATGTACTTTCATACCTATCATCTGTGTCATCTGCAAATTTAGCCACCATGATATTAATCCCCTCAGTCATTGATATAAATTGTAAAAAGTTGAAGGCCCAACACAGACTCCTGCAGGATATTAATCACACATGCTGCCAATCTGCAAAAGACCCTTTCATGCATACTCTCTTTCTACCAGCCTGCTAATCTTCAATCCATACTAATATGTTAGTCCTCTTATCAAAAAGCTGTTACTTTCTGCAATCATCTTTTATGTGGAACCTTGTTAAATGAATGTTCAGTATGTTCAATATGGGGGCCCCAAGGTGAAAACACTTCCACTAATCAATGTGTGCGCATTAGTACAGCTCAAATAATCCTGTGAATTTGTGCAACTAAATGGTAATCTAATTAAAGACAGATTGCATTCGTCATAAGAGATCTTGCCGTGAAAGCACCTCCACGGAGAGAGGAGATGCTTGCTCTCCAGGAAGTAATAACCTCTGTTACATATCAACAGCCAGAGCATGTTAAGGACCGTGCCTTACATTATGACAGACATTTCAGACCAAAAGAACAGAGGGATGACAGACAAAGGGCAGGATGCAAAAGCTACAGAGAACATTGCAAACTGCACAAAGAAAAAGAAGGCCAGCTCAGCACAGGGGAAGCAGTGTTTTCATTGAAAGTGCCAAATAAATTCATCGCTAAGTGTTTGGCTAGATCTCGTTACCCATGCAAGTGCCCAGGTCCAGATAGGATCTATCCTGGGTGACTGAGGGAAGCAAGGAAGGAACTAGCTGGTGCCTTTTACAGATATCTTTGCTGCATCCTTGAACATGGGTGAGGGACTGGAGAATTACTAATGTAGCCCCCTTGTTTAAGAAGGATAGCAAGGTAATTATCGACTGGTGAGCCTGACATCAGTGGTCAGGAAGCTGCTGGAGAAAATACTGAGGGATAGGATCTATTTACAATTGGAAGAAAATGAGCTCATCAGTGATAAGCAGCATGGTTTTGTGCAAGGAATGTCATGTCTTATCAACTTAATAGAATTCTTTGAGGAAGTGACAAAGTTGATGGAGGGAATGTCATATAAGTGGACATTTGATAAGGTTCTCCATGGGAGGCTGATGGTGAAAGTGAAGTTGCATGGGGTTTCTAGTATACAAGCTAGATGGACAGAGAACTGACTGGGCAATAGGAGGCAGAGAGGAGCATTGGAACGGAGTTTCTCAAAATGGAGAACTGACTAGCGATGTTCCACATGGATTCCTGCTGGGACCATTGTTGGTGATATACGTAAATGATCTGAAGGAAGGTGTAGATGGTCTGATTAGCAAGTTTGCAGATGACATGAAGATTGCTGGAGTAGCCGATCATGAAGGGGACTGTCAGAATGCAGTAGAATATTGATAGATTGGAGAGTTGGGTGGAGAAATGGCATATGGCGTTCAATTCGGGCAAATGCGAGGTGATGCATTTTGGAAGCTCCAATTCTAGAGCAAACCACATGGTAAATGGAAAACCCCATTTGGTAAAAGGAAAATGGATGTACAGAGAGGTCTGGGTGTTCAGGTCCATTGTACTCTGCAGATGGCAACACAGGTTGATAGTAGTCATGAATGCATATGGCATGCTTCCCTTCATCAGATGGGGTATTGAGTACAAGAGTTGGCAGGTCATGTTACAATTGTATAGGACATTGCAGTATTCCAAATGTGACTCAACCAGTTTGGTTGCCACATAACCAGAAGGATGTGGATCTTTTGGAGAGGGTGTGGATGAGGTTCACCAGGATGTTGCCTGGTATGGAGGGCACTAGCTATAAGTAGATTAGGATGAGCTCCATTAGAAGGGAGAAGATTGATGGGGGACCTGATTGAGGTCTACAAAATCATGATAGATGTGGATAGCGTGGATTACAAGAAGCTTTTTCTCAGAGTGGGAGACTCAGTTACTAGGGGTTACGAGTTCAAGGTGAGAGAGGAAAAGTTTAAGGGAGGGATGTGTGAAAAGTTCCTTTCACAGGTGGTAGAGGCGAGCACAATAGCATCATTTAAGACGTATCTTAACAGATACATGAAGGGGCCTTGAAAAATAGGCGACATGTTTAGATAGAGGAACCGGATCGGCACAAGCTTGGGGGCCGAAGGACCTGGCCCTGTGCTGTAATTTTCTGTTCTTTGTCTACCTATCATCGGAGTTTTTCTGGCCAGATTAACCTGAAGCAGAACAAGAAAAAATTGGTATTAAAGATACCTGAAGTCAAGTGCATAGGTTGTATACTGACAGCAAAAGGTCTTCTCCTTAACCCTGAAAAGGTGATAGTTGTACTAGTGACGGGGCTACGAATGCTTGTAATAACTACAGCTGCTTGTTGGATTCATTATCTGTTTGGCAAAATTCTTGCCCAGTTTGTCATTGGAGTGTGGTCCAGTTTGCCACTCCTTGCAAAGGAACTGCTCTGGTATTAGGCCAAAGTAAAAGAGCACCTTTCTCTGAAGTCAAGCAACTTGTGAAAACACCACAGTGCTAAAATATTATGATTAAAATTGAGGCCATCCTGCAATGAGACACCAGCAAGATAAGACTTTGAGCAATATTAATACAGTAAGGTCATCAAATTGCATTTGCAGTCGGAGCATTCGCACCATTGGGATGACTTTCTGCATAGATTGAGTGTGAAATCTTTAAGATCCAATGTAAAACAGCAACACAACATACTTTGAAAATCCACAACGCAGCAGAGAATTTGAATTTGACAGATACATGCCTTGCTTAGAACTACCCAAAAAGATGCAAATCTTCAAATGTTGCAGGAGGTATTAATAAAAGAATGGCCTGAGAGCACGAAGGGCACTCCTGTGGTCACACAAGCATATTGGGCTTACAGAAATCAACTCCCAACTCAGATTGAGCTGCTGGTGTTTCTTTGTTTTTGCCAGAGTTGCACATCATCTTCAGTACAGTAAATCGAATACAATACTCTTTGAGGATTTTTTAATCATCTTTGGATAATTTGAGATTTGGATAATGGAGGTTCCTTGGTATTCATGAAGACATCTGGCAAATCCAGCACAAATAAATGCACCTATTGAAGACATATAAAGTGGTCCACACTAATACCATGCTGTACCCAAATTGTACTTTACTGAAAACTGAAATAGCAACAAATATGTGTGAGAAAATAAGAGCTGAAACACTAGACTGCCAAATATCATTTTGTTTAAAGGATCAAAAATATTAACTGTCAATTATCTGAGAGCCAAACATTTGATGTTCTCAACAAGAATCAGCCAAAATGGTAAATTAGAACCTGTGCAGAGCATTTGTGACCTCAATCATGCACATTGAAAGTGAACAACCAAATATGTCCTTGCAATTGGAATGGTACATGTGCACAACTAGAAAAGCTGTTTTTCCCTACAGAGAGCTGATCATTTCAACCTTTTTCATCCTTAGGGGAGGCAATTGCCCAGTGATATTACCATTAGATTATTAATCCAGAGACTTAGCTAATGTTCTGGGAACCCATGGCAAATGCTGGAATTTGAATTCAGTTAAGAATCTGGAATCATGGGTCTACTGATGACCATAAAGCCACTGTCGATTGTCAGCAACATCTGTCTGGTTCACTAACGTCCTTGAAGGGAAGGAAATCTGTCAAGCTTACCCTGGTCTGGCCTACATGTGACTCTAGACCCACAGCAATGTGGTTAACTCTTAACTGCCTATGGACAATTCGAGATGAGCAATAAATACTGGCCTAGCCAGACACTCTCATTCTGTGAGTGAATAATAAAGTCTGAAAGTGCAGCTTATCTCTCTCATGGATACGACTTAATCAAATCCAACACCAAGTATTGCATTAGAGCAGAAATTTTATCAATGCAAGATGCAACATCATTACAAATAACCTTTCACCTTTGATTATGCACAGCAGTAAATTGTTTTTCCTTCTGCTGTCTACCAGTACATTTAGATGCAGTCCCAACTCCCACAGCTGGGATGGAGGAAGCCTGCACCATTGTGAACTCAGTTTACCTGGAAAACTGTGGCAGTCATTCCTTAGTGCCTGTAAAGGTCCTAGATTGCTGAGGGATGGCAGCTTAACCTCCTCTCTTGAACTTTGGGTTCATGGGCAAACACTAGTTTGAGGCCAGGCACCACTGGGCTGTGCAGAGACCAAGTTTTTGGAGGTCCTGTGTGATATCCTTATGGGCCCTGGTGGAACCACTTGAATTCTTAAGAGGATGGAGCACCTGGATTGAGGTCAGAGCCGTGTACCCCTCCCTCACTGTGCCACTGCTGAACATTTATGGCTAAAGCAACGGAATGCGGGTCTTTGTATATGTCCAGCAAATAGTGTGCTAGATTAAGGTCAAAATTGCTGTAACCACCATGGAGGCAGCCAGATTTGGGTGTGCCAGGGCATTGTTGGGCTCCTCTTTACTTCATTCCAGCTTAGAGTGCCTCTGACGAGCTGCCTGCAGTTGCTGTGTCTGTCTGTGCGTTTTCACAAAATCATTAGTGACTGAGGGCATGGGATTGTCTTCTATCTGGGGCTGAGCAGATGCTTGGTCTCCTGCAGCCTCCTGAGTGCCAGGGTCATTGATTGCTCAATAGATTGTAAAGCTGAGAGTCTCCGAAGTGGCTTATTAGTAGAAATTTGCCGGGTGCCTGAAGTGCCTAGATGAGAAAAGAGGTGATTCGATGACTAAGAAGGATGAAAGTGCACATTTAGAATGAGTTAGCACAGGTGGTAATGGGAGTGCATGCAGCACAGTGCAATGAATCTTGCTGGACTAGTTGGCCATTGTGGTTTCCCCCATCCACACAAGTAGCTGTGCTCTTCTCTGGCCAAATGGATTATTGACTCTCTAAGGAATGAGGAGCCTGATGTCTGCCAATCTTGGACCCATTGGTCTGGTTGTCATCCATTTTGTTTTTCTACACTGAGACCAAAGGTGGCATTGAGTTTAATGGAATAGCATGGAACTATGGTTAGTGGTGATATAGATGCAGGTGTTATACTGTCCCTATTGAGTTGGTAGAAAGCATAGAGAGCAGGAAGCGTTCATAGTTTGGGAGGATGAGGTTGGTGAGGCCAATGCATGGACATGATGTTTTCAGTAGGCTGAGTTGTTGTCCAGGAATGTTGGTGAAATGCATTTGCTGGGGCAGAGTTGGAGTGAGCGATGGCCACGAGTGGGCGAGCTAGCAAAAGATTCTTCCTGCACTGCTAGACGTGGAGCTTTCACCCAGAGTTTGGCATGGTCCAGCTTTTCTATGATTGTGTGGCCACCTTTGGTGCTTACAAGAAAAAGGATTGCCGTCTCTCCATTATTTCATCTGCTGAGGCTTCCACATCCCTGACCATGACATGGGAAGTGATCGTACCTTTCCTCTAAACCAGTCCACACGGGAAGTCTTAAACATCATAGTATGAGTTCCTGACTTGCAGCTTCTAAATAGCATGCACTTGAAGTCTGTAAATATAGTGCCTGTGCCGTGAGCCCCAAAAGATCCCATAGTGAGCAATGCCACCTTGCCAGTATCACTGTTTCCTGAGAAAATGCCCAAGAGCCCAGTTACATTATTAATGAAGTGATAAGCAGATGATTGCATGGGAAAATTGCTCTGAGCTTTGGCAGTCCAGGTGATATGAGTCTGATTCAACAAAACACTAACTGGAAATGGGAAAATTGCATCCTCTGGGGAAAAAGCCAGACTGTTGGCTTGTGGGCTTGAATGCTTGATACTGGGCCTCAGATACTGCTTGTTATACAAGTAAGAATCCATTTTCCCACCTCACTTGGGTTGCAGTCTCCAGGGACTTATTACCAGTCAACTATTAGCTTCATACTAGTGGATATAAAGTAAAACTTTGGCTGTGACTTGATTAATGTAATTAATTAGGACAAAATTGCTTCAGACATTTGTGAACTATATTTATTCTACATGTAGAATAAATAGGTGATATACTTGTAGTAGCTACATCCACAGGACCATTTTCCCTTTCATTTACAGGTATTATGACACCATTGGTCTGTTGAGTATCATTGCAGTGAATTCTTTATGCCCTGACGCACCTCCATCCTCTACTTGGAATTGACAGCAACGTAAAATGTTGATAGCTTGCCTTTTGAGTATGCATCTTGAAATGTGAATTCATCTCTCCTCGCCATAGATGCCAACTAATTTGAGTGCTTACAGCATTTTCTTGATGTGTTGGTGTTTTCATTTCTGTTTACTTGTCACATTTTAAAAGCATGCATTTAAAGAGCTATTCATTGATGTTTAGTAAATGTCACAATGCCTCGTTACCAAGGACCGAGTTCATTAGGAGATGAAACAAAACTACAAATGCAGAATAATAACTGAAACTATATACTTTTATCAGCATCTTTGAATTTTCAGTTATTATAATAAAAATTAGTGTGGGCTTAAAACCATATGAAAGTCATCCCTTCCTATGCTTAATAAATCATCAGTGTGCCAGGTAATCTTGTTTTCACAGATCAAACGTTTGATTTATTCAATAATCTGAAATGAATTTAAAAAAGACTAAACCTGGGGTGTTCTTTTATGATTTTGAATTCAAATTACAGATAATAGGCATTTTAAAATTTAAAATCAGTTGTGAAGGGGTACATGATAACTGTATACCAAGAAATCACATGCATATATGCATTGCCTCTCATGACTAGATTAAAAGATGCACATTAAAAGGCATTTGCATTGAATGAAATATTGAGTCAATTGGCATGGATGCAAGAAAACTAAAACATTAAAAAGCTGTTACTTTGCAACTATGGGTAAATCAAATCTCGCTCACCTTTTAAAAAATAATGTTGTTGAACTGAATTTAGCATTTCATGTCATTGAGGCATTCAATGCACATGAAGGCTATGAGCAATCTTGCCACCAGATGGTACTGCAAACAGTTTATAGCAGTATATCCGTTCCAGCAAATTTATCTGATATGTTGATTTATTCCATTGCAGCCACTGGGAAAGCAATTCCATAATACTGAATTGAATTAAAAAGAAATCCATATTCTAGCAATTCATTTTCAATACATATGAGTAGATCATAGAGCTAGAAACAGTACCTTTGGTCCAACTTGTCCATTCTAACCAGGTATCCTAACCCAATCTAGTCTCACCTGCCAGCATCCAGCCCATTTCCCTCCAAACCCTTCCTATTCATATAACCATTTAGATGCCTTTTAAATGTTGCAATTGTACCAGCCTCCACCACTTCCTCTGGCAGCCAATTCCACACATGTACCACCCTCTACGTAAAAAAATTACCCATTGGGTCTCTTTTATATCTTTCCCCTCTCACCCTAAACCTATGCCCTCTAGTCCTGGACTCCCCCACAACAGGGAAAATACTGTGTCTATTTATCCTATCCATGCCCCTCATAATTCTATAAATCTCTAAGCCCCCCCCACAAGGAAACCAGCCCCAGCCTATTCAACCTCTCCCTATAGCTCAATTTATGGAATAGCATAACTCGAAATTTCACCTACTCAGTGAAAGTATAAACACACTTCTTTTAGTTGATACCATGAGTAAGGTTTCTTTCAGAAATAGAACAGAAGGAAGCATTCAACCCATTATGAGCAATTCATCTAGAGCTATTAATCCTCTCCCTGACCCATCAGCAGGTATAAAGCATATTTTGCTATAGGAAGGCCTGAGGTCAGATAGAAAGGAAATTCTGATCACAGAATGGGTAACTTCTTGCAGCCAGGTAAAAGCAGAATTTGTATTTGAACGAGAGACTGGAGGAAATGATTGCATAGTGATAATTTAGAGGCTCAGGCTAGTATTCAGGGTAAAGGGTACAAATTCCACCACTGGCGATGATAGAAAGTAGCAAATGAAAATCTGGAATTGAAAGCTAGCCTTGGTGAGAGTAACTGTGCAACTGTCTTTGTTGTAAAAACACCTAGTCAGTTAATGTCCTTTTCAAGGAAGGAAGTCTGCTGTCTTTACCTGGGTGGATCTGCATGTGACTCAAGATCCATGTCAATATGGTTGACTCTAAACTGCTGTCTGAAATGGTCACTTAAGTTCAAGGATCCGTAATGAATGGGTGCCCAATGGTTCCATCTTAATGACAATAATAAAAAAAAATGTATTGCAAGTTTTATGTCAGGTTGACTCAAATATTTGTTTTACCATAATTATATGATTCTCTAGCAGGTATGTTGTAATGTCACGGTAATGTAAGAAAACAGTGAGCAAATAGAACCTGGGGTTTACTTTTTGAGCCCTTTGACATAATAAAGATAGATTAAACGCAGACACATTCACCTAGATATATAGTTCATGGAGTTTGATGAATATTTGGAGTTTATCTCGGGATTTAGAGGCAGTAACCTTTTTGTTCATCGTTGGAATTCTTGATTGAGCATGATCTACCATTTAAAATGGGCTGGGACTGTGACATTTCCACCTGACAAAACTGCACTAAGAATCCATTGAAGGTTGTAAAATCCATATACTTAAGTAAAAATATTAGTGTACATGTACAGCAAACAATCAAGAAGGCAAGTTGCATATTAACCTTTAACACAAAGGGGTTGGAATTCAAGAATATAGAAGTTTGCTGTTATAAAAGATTAATGAGATGGTCCTGGAGTGTGCAGTTTTAGTCTCCATATATGAGGAAGAATATCCTCACTCTAGAACCTTCTTTGCATACCAAATTTACAATCACAGCATTTTGAGACCCACAAAATGGTAAAGATTTGCTGATTAATGAAAATATGCTTTGTGGCTGAATATGGTCATTATTTCAAGAATCTTCTAAATGGTGAGCACCACCAATATTATTCTCATGGAGGTATTCTGAATTACTGGACCCATAGGAAACTCTGATCAGTAGGGCTACTTGGGAAACAACTTACTTCAGCATACGACTTCTGCCCTTTTAATAAAGGAATGATGAGTCTTGTTCTGTTTAGCCTGTTTGCAAGCCTAGATCCACCCTCATTAAATGTAGCAGAGTTTTCTTAAACTAGCCAGCGGCTGAGAGCTTGGCGTTCTGAATTTATCTGTAACAGAGTTTTTTCTTCCTTCAACATCCCGAGGGTGGGGGATTTCAAGACCAGGGGACACATTTATAAGGAGAGAGATTTTAAAAAGACATTTGGGGCAAATTGTTTTACAGAGAAGGTCATCCACATGTGGAATGAACTTCCTGAGAAAGTGGTGGATATTGGCACAATTATAACGTTTAAAAGATATTTGGATAAGTAAATCAGCGGGACAGGTTTGGAGGCAGATGAGCCTGGAGCAGGCAGGTGAGACTAATTTAGTTTGAGAATATATTTGGCATGGACTGGTTGGACTGAAGGGGCTGTTTCCATGCTGTCTGACTCTGACTCTCTGCCACTTGGGTGAGCTCATTAGTTATGAGTGCAAGAATTTTGCAAGTCTTCAACAACTGTTTGATTGCTAGCAGCTGTATTTTTAGTTCAACAATTCCCCTGAGGTAAGTAGACTGTCATTTTTTTGGTGAATTTGGAACTGTTCAAACTCATCCTTGTGTTCAACTTTAAACTTCACCAAAGGCATTCTGTGTCTCTGGGAGCTCAATAAGTGGCAAATGCAGGTACAGTTACAACATTTTAAAAGACGTTTGGGCAAGTACGTGAATAGGAAAGGCTTAGAAGGATATGGGCCAAATGCAGACAAGCAGGACTAGTTTAGTTTGAGAAATTTGGTCAGCATGGATGAGTTAGACCAAAGGGGGTCTCTGTGCTGTATGAATCTATTGTAGGTCTTGGCTGGGAAAAAAACCCTAATGCTTATTTAACAAAAATCCAGGAATTGTGTTTGCTGGAAATCAAACAAAAACCAAAATTGCTTGAAGAACTGCAAACACAACTGAAGAAGGGTCACTGGACTCTTAATACTGGCCTCTCTTCACAGATGCTGTCAGACCTCCTGAATTTTTCCAGTAATTTGGTTTTGTTTCTAGTGCTTCCGTGTCTTACTAATGAGTTTCTTTTGCAGCTTCCAGCTGCCATCCCTGTAAGTGTTGTACGATGAATGTTAGCATGATGCATTGGGCATAAGGAGCTCTCTGTTTCTGAACCTTTTGTGAGGGGTTCGTTATGTGAAGTGTTTGTACTTTTTCTTAGTGGGACTTGCTAAAGACTGAAATTTTTTCTCTGCATGTGAAGCCTGTATGGATGTTGGTGTATGGTACATTTCACCCAGCGATCATGAATTTGGAAGTTCAGAGACACTTCCTTGCATGACTGCAGAAACCTTTCTAACTCAATAATTCTTCATCTCCTGCTTTCTGGTCATTTTATAGAAATTTGAAGATTCACTTTTACTTTCATTATTGACTGAACTAGCACAAGGTTAGATTTTGACTTCCCAGCAGTGGCCTATCTGCTCTGAGAGGGACTTCTTCATGTTACTCTGCTGTTGCTTCCCCTTTCCTTCTATGCAATAAGGGGACGCTATTTATTACTGTGTCTTATTCAAGAAAGGATTGATCATCCTTGAAAGAAGAAAAAATGGGTTTTCAGAAACGCCGTTTAGTGAATGCCAAAATACAGGGATGTCCATCATTTTAAGATTGGAGGAAGTGAATGATTTGTGTGTTGTTTGCTTCTGTTATTTCAGGTGTGTGGAATGCTGTTTGGCACTTCGCCAGTACATCTTTTTGACACCACTTTTGCTTGCTGTTTCCAATTTGTATTTTGAAAGAAGTGGAGGATTTCTCCATTCTCTTGCGCTGCTAAGACTGAAGTAAGTTCAGTGTTGGCTCACTGAAGGTGGTCTAAAGCTATACGAGCAATTCTGCTAATGAATTGTTATCACTTAGAATTGCATAACAACAAGGTCTGCTTTTCCCATGTCTCAAAATGCATTTCGCATCTTACTCTGGGACTTGGAAAGTACAAGTACTAGAGGTATTAGTGGAAAGAATTGAGAATTTCTGACGTTATCCATGGTATATAGTCCTGAGAATAGATATGTCTGCTCCAGTATCCAATTTAAAACTAATTTCCCTGTCGACTGCTTTAACAGCTACATGCCACAATTCTTAGAGCAGGTTAGTACTGTTGAGAAAGTTGAATTCTTACTGTGAGTCTGTCACATAGCCCAGGAAGAGTTCATCCTTCCCCACCCCCAATTCCCCTTTACTGCTGAGATTCCTGCAGACAGCTGTGGTCTTTTTAATTTTCTGTGCTTTTATCCCAGTCTCTCTCTTCACACTTGCAGCTATAAAATTGGCAGGTAGGGTTGTCACCAGTGAAGTTAACTTTTGTGGTTTGGCTGCACCTTGTTCTTTCAGAGCTGAAAATGTGTTGCTGGTTAAAGCACAGCAAGTTAGGCCAGCATCCAAGGAACAGGAAATTCGATGTTTCGGGCCAAAGCCCTTCATCAAGAATGAGGAGAGGGTGCCAGACAGGCTAAGATAAAAGGTAGGGAGGAGGGACTTGGGGGAGGGGCGATGGAGATGTGATAGGTGGAAGGAGGTCAAGGTGAGGGTGATAGGCCGGAGTGGGGTGGGGGCGGAGAGGTCAGGAAGAAGATTGCAGATTAGGAGGGCGGTGCTGAGTTGAGGGAATCGACTGAGACAAGGTGGGGGGAGGGGAAATGAGGAAACTGGAGAAATCAGAGTTCATCCCTTGTGGCTGGAGGGTTCCCAGGCGGAAGATGAGGCGCTCTTCCTCCAACCGTCGTGTTGTTATGTTCTGGCGATGGAGGAGTCCAAGGACCTGCATGTCTTCGGTGGAGTGGGAGGGAGAGTTAAAGTGTTGAGCCACGGGGTGGTTGGGTTGGTTGGTTCAGGCGTCCCAGAGGTGTTCCCTGAAGCGTTCTGCAAGTAGGCGGCCTGTCTCCCCAATATAGAGGAGGCCACATCGGGTGCAGCGGATGCAATAGATGATGTGAGTGGAGGTGCAGGTGAATTTGTGGCGGATATGGAAGGATCCCTTGGGGCCTTGGAGAGAAGCAAGGGAGGAGGTGTGGGCGCAAGTTTTGCATTTCCTACGGTTGCAGGGGAAGGTGCCGGGAGTGGAGGTTGGGTTGGTGGGGGGTGTGGACCTGACGAGGGAGTCACGAAGGGAGTGGTCTTTGCAGAACGCTGATAGGGGAGGGAAATATATCCCTGGTGGTGGGGTCCGTTTGGAATTGGCGGAAATGACGACGGATGATACGCTGTATACGGAGGTTGGTGGGGTGGTAGGTGAGAACCAGTGGGGTTCTGTCTTGGTGGCGGTTGGAGGGGCGGGCTCAAGGGCGGAGGAGCGGGAAGTGGAGGAGATGCGGTGGAGGGCATCGTCGATCACATCTGAGGGGAATCTGCGGTCCTTGAAGAAGGAGGCCATCTGGGCTGTACGGTATTGGAACTGGTCCTCCTGGGAGCAGATGTGGCGGATACGAAGGAATTGGGAATATGGGATGGAGTTTTTACAGGGGGCAGGGTGGGAGGAGGTGTAGTCCAGGTAGCTGTGGGAGTCAGTCGGTTTATAATAGATGTCTGTGTTGAGTCGGTCGCCCAAGATAGAAATGGAAAGGTCTAGGAAGGGGAGGGAGGAGTCTGAGACAGTCCAGGTGAATTTCAGGTCGGGATGGAAGGTGTTGGTAAAGTTGATGAACTGTTCAACCTCCTCATGGGAGCACGAGGCAGCGCCGATACAGTCATCGATGTAGCGGAGGAAAAGGTGGGGGGTGGTGCCAGTGTAGTTGCGGAAGATGGACTGTTCCACATATCCTACAAAGAGACAGGCATAGCTGGGGCCCATGCGGGTGCCCATGGCAACTCCTTTAGTTTGGAGGAAGTGGGAGGATTGGAAAGAGAAGTTATTCAGGGTGAGGACCAGTTCAGTCAGTCAAAGGAGGGTGTCAGTGGAAGGGTACTGGTTGGTGCGGCGGGAAAGGAAGAAGCGGAGGGCTTTGAGTCCTTCGTGATGGGGGATGGAGGTGTACAGGGACTGGATGTCCATCGTGAAGATAAGGCGTTGGGGACCGGGGAAGCGAAAATCATGGAGGAGATGGAGGGCGTGGGTGGTGTCCCGAACGTAGGTGGGGAGTTCTTAGACTAAAGGGGACAGAACCATGTCGAGGTACGCGGAGATGAGTTTGGTGGGGCAGGAGCAGGCTGAGACAATGGGTCGGCCGGGGCAGTCAGGTTTGTGGATTTTGGGCAGGAGGTAGAAACGGGCGGTGCGGGGTTGTGGGACTATGAGGTTGGAGGCGGTGGATGGGAGATCCTCTGAGGTGATGAGGTTATGGATGTTCTGGGAGATGATGGTTTGGTGGTGGGAGGTGGGGTCATGGTCAAGGGGGCAATAGGAGGAGGCGTCCGCGAGCTGGCGTTTGGCCTCAGCGGTATAAAGGTCGGTGCGCCAAACTACTTGTTCTTTCATGCATGCTTGTTTCTTCATTTCCATAAGTACTTTCATTTCTGTGATATTTACTGTGGTTAATTTATTCCTTCCTGTTGCTAACTTCTGACTCTAGCATGGGCAGTCTTTCACACCGTCTTTAGCTTCTGAGTTGGACTTCCCATTTAGCAAATGTGTCCAAGTACTACAGACGCAGGCTCCAATTTCATGTGATTTGATGCCGCTATAATATGATTGTCACTAAGCATGTATGAAAACAAGAACCAGAGAAATGTATAAGTTCCTTTACTTCACGGCACACGCTTTGGTTTGTTGTGTTTCAGTATGACTGACGAGCTGTGAATTTAAACTAAACATAGCATTCTCTGCCTACCGTTAGTGTCCTAACACGTTATGAATTTAATTTTAATGACATTGTTCAAGTTAGTAGCAATATTTATAATTCAGTGTCGATACTGTGAAAGTCTAAAGTAGTGAGCAGTTCCTGAGCAGGAAGTTTGCAGAATTGCTTATTCTGTCAGCAGTATAAACGAGAGAAGTGCTGACGACAAGAGCATTAAAGGAGGGTGGCTACCATCAGACTGACAAAACTTTTCTATTGTCAGCATCATGAATGTAGATAGTAATGGTGCTTTGTGTTGCTTTTCCTGAATAGTAATTTCTAATTTAGGATGATGTGGAAAAGCCGAAAGTTTTGATGTTTACTAAACTGTTGTATATTTGTACATGACTCCGTTCTGTGTTCCCACTTTTTAGATGAGTTTTTTTTTTCTGAACTACCTGAGTGATTAAAGAAGGCAACTTTCTGAATTAAGGAAACCCTGTATAGATCAATAGCTAAAAGGGCTGATTAAAGCTTGGTTTTAAGAAGGTCTTGAGAAAAACGAAGTGGAGACTTGAGACAGGTTTAGGAAGGGGTGTCCAGAGCTGTTTGCCTGAAATGGCAGAAGACTTGGCTTCCTACAATAGTCAGATGAGGATGCATAAAAGGCTAAAAGGTGATAATGTTGGAAAGATGACAGAGGAAGGAGACATGAGGTAGTGAAGGGATATAAACATGAGTAATTATGGAAAAAATTTAAGTGAGCCAATTATGGCTTTGAAAACTATGGTCATGAAAACTAATGCAGCAAGTTTGGATGGAACAGAGGAGTACTATGACTTAAAGTATAGTGTAGAGAGTAGAATGGAGCTAAGAACAGGAAGGATAAGAAAAATTGCCTAGATTTTATGGTCAGCATTGAATGAATGGTGCTAACCATTCATTACACTTACATTTGCCTACAGACTACCTCTTGCACTTTGCAGTGGAATTTGCAACCTTTAGAATTTTACAATATGTCAGTTTAATGTTATCCTATTTTAATGTTTTGTGTTGTAATGTTAACGGGGCTTGTAATCTCATTTAATGTTTAGAATTTATTTTACCACTATTACCCACTAGCCTAATTAAATTGAGACACCAATTGGCAGCATTTTGGAGCAGCCTCCTCTACCCCCCCACCCTCTTTCCCATCTTTTAACCTCAGACTTCCAGCCTCTTCCTATTCCCAACCCTTTGAAATGCCACCTCTGCTTGTCCCTTACCCTCCAACATGCAAACACCGCCCCCCCCTCTCCCCAACTTTGCCTTCTGATTTGCAGCTTCTGCTTTCCTCTGACCTTCCAATATATGGCCTTCACCATTTCTACTTTCCCACTCACTGCTTCTCTCTCCTGAACCTGCATTTCTATTGAAGATCTGGATCTGATTGAAAGTTGGACATCCAGGGTTGTGAAAGTGCTGGTCCCAGTGATGTACTGTGCTGGGCCAGTAATAATCCATGCTTCTTTAAAATGTTCCCTCTGTTATTGTGTTAGAGTAGTTTCAATAACTTTTGAAGACTGCTCTTTCTGAAATATTTTACAATTGTTATAATTAAAATTAGTTATGCCAATGCGCTCTCACACTTCATCTTAGACTGCACACTTGTGTGGCGACCTCCTTCTGTAGCATTACAACTCTTTCTGGAACTTAGTCCAATATACTACAGCCATTTTTATCCCTGGAACCCTTCTTGTGAGTAAGTATTCTGGAGACAAGTGATGAAGGGTAGGAGGACCAGTTAGTCAGGCATTTTAAAAAGTCCAAGATTTTAGAAGCTTCAGTTATGTACCTTGTGCCACCAGCACCTTTGGTTACAAAACTTTGGTTCAGGTCTGGGTCTTGATTTGGAATGCAGGTTTAGGGCAGGGATACAGGAAGTGGTGGGGACAGGAAGAGACCAGAAGTCAGAAAAACTGGGATGGAGAGAAGCTGCAAGTCAAAGTCAGGAATGACAGAAACTGAACTTGGAAGGATGAGGCGACTGGAAGGCTGAGGAGAGGCTGTGAGTCAGAGCATTAAAAAAAGTGGGGGTCCACCAGGCAGAGGATCAGCAGATGGGAGAGTCTAGGATGAGGAAAGGCTGCAAGTTAGTTTTGGTTGGGGCCACCATAAGTCAGAGGGGCAGACAGAAAATACATCAGAGGGGACTGGTAGAGGCAGCAAATTGGAAAATTGGGGACAGTAGTGGGCAGCAAACCAGCTTTCCAGAGGCTATCAGATGGCCTGGATCAGTCAGAGACTGCAAGTTGGAGGGACAGAAGGGGAGGAGGGTCTTGGTTCAACAGCCGATGTCACAGGACTGTACATGAACCTTTTGTCTTAATATATTTTATTGAAAGCTTATTCAGTTCTGAAACTATTAATTTTTCAGCATAAAATATTTAATCTTGCAGATTATAATGTGTGGTATTTTTTATTCCTGACCAGGAATATCTTGCATAACCTAATCACAAAATGACTTGTAATGCAAAATCTGGACAAATGGTTTCAAGGATTTTATGGCAGCTCCAGATGTTCCAAGTTGTTTCACTATCAATGAATTACTCTTAAACTGTGTTAGAGAAGGCAGTAGCTGATATGCACACAGGTCCTGCCAATGGTAATCACAGAAGCATAATGCCCCAGAAGGAGGTCATCTGGCCCCTCATGCCTGTGCTGGCTTGTTAAATGAGCTTCATTACTTTGTGCTAATTTCCTGCTTTTACCCTTGCACATTATCCAAATACTCATTCAGAACATTCTTAAATGCCTTAGTTGATACTGTGTACAGGCAATGCATTCCATACCCTAACTACTGAGTGAAAACTTTTTTTTGCTTCACTCTTGTTTCTTTTGTCAATCATTTTACATCTACCTTTTGCTCTAGTTCTTTTACAAGTGGGATCAGTTTCTCCCCATCTACTCTAGCTAGACTGCTCAGGATTTTGAAAACTTCTATCAGATCTCCCCATAGCCACCTTCTATCCAAGGAGAACAGTCCCAGCTTCTTCAATCTATCCTCATAACTGCACTTTCTCATCCCAGGAATCATTCTTAAACTGCTTCTGCACTGTTTCCAATGAATGCGCATCCTTCCTGTAATGTGGCACCCAGAGCTGTACAGTGTTCACATCAATGAGATAAATGAAATACTACTTTTATATTATTAATTGAAAAATAAATATTGGCTAGGGCACAGGATGAATTCCAATGTTTGCCTTGAATAGTACCATTGAATACTTTAGTTACTCCTGAGGGTTCAACATCTAATCCACAGTCAGCACCCCCTGCTGTTCTACGCTGAAATGTCAGCTGAAGTTATATACTCATGCTGAGTTATGTATTTGGAGGAGAGTTGATGTAATGATCATTTGAGTACGGATAGATTTTCACCCAATAGCACTTGTTCATTTTAAGAGCCAGAATTAATTTTAATTCTTTGTTGGTTGTAGGACAATAATAGCCTTTGAAGCTAGCCAGTTTTCTGAATAAAGGTAGGTTTGTATAGGATAAACTGATCTTCAGAGCTGGAGTAACAAGGGCGATATTTTTATTTAGACATGACCGCAGTATTTTGTGGCCTCACAAAAACCTACACAAACTTATGTTAGCACCACTTTGGCAGGGCAATAACCAATATAAGACTAGGAAAAGCTTTTTGCATCATTCTGACCCAAGTTTGGTAAACAACAGACTGTGTCATAGGGATCTGATTTACATTTTAAATGGACCTATAGCACAACTGAGGTGGGACCTCTGATTTCCCAGCTGCAGATCCAAAGGAACATTGCAGGTGTGATGAGACCACAGAAATGTATCATTCCCCACCATTTTCATGTTATTATCATGCCTTTCCACCAGATGAATGATCTTAAAATCTGTCCAGAGTTCTTTCACAATGTCAAGGCCATCTACTCTACAAGATGTTTTGCATACTCTGATGTCACAACATTAAAGCTGCTCATTGTATCTCAGTCATATTGGACTTATGCACACAAGAACAAAGTCAAAGAAATAAAAATGAAACCAAAAAAATGCTGGGAAGACTCAGCAGTCTGTCCAGCATCTAGGTGAAGAGAAATCGTTAATGTTACAAGTCCGACATGACTTTTCTTTGGAATGTTCTGGTGAGGTCTATCTTGTAGAACTGGAGGAAATCGGAGCTAGGAGGGGGCAAATTCAAAAGGAAATATTGACAAATGGATGAGAACTTTAAATTGGACATATTGAAAGACTGGGAACTAGTGTACTTCAACCAAGACTGAAGTATAAACTCCTTGTTTATAGAAGAGAGGCATTTCCCATTAGTAAGGAGAAAGTGTTGAGTTTTCAGATGCTTATACTATTAAAAGAAATCTTAGCAGCAGTTCTTGTGAAGTTGTTGATATTTTATTGCTCCAGAATTGTGCTGATGCTTAGGAATATGTTGTAGTCTCATCCAACTCTGATCAGATGTTTTACAATACTTGTGTGGTCTCAGAACATTATAAATTCAAAACATTGTATAGCCACTGACTCTGATGGTGAAATATATTAGAAATTAAAACATAGCTATAGCACACAAATACTAAACCTGAAGGAGCTGAGAAAACATTTGCTAACCTCTGAAGGTACCGAAGATCTGCGCTCTCCATATTTCATCGCTTCATACTTTTTCTGTACAATCTATAAGCAGCACCTCCCTGCTTCTTATGGAACACAGCAATTTGCTGTGTTCCATAAGAAGGGATGCACAGCATCTTAATGTATAATCTACACTTGATATGTACCCATATTTTACCATGGCTTACTGCTATCATCACCTAGTTGGCATTGACTCATTAGTATAGCAAGCTACAACGCCAAATCCACTTTAAGAACACAAACTATCTGCTTATTGCACATAAGATCACAGAATGGTTTTAGCACAGAAAGCGGTCACTAGATCTGTTATATCTATGTCAGCGTTCTATTAGACCAGTTCACCGAGTTTTACTTCCCTGTAGCTCCAACATTTGTTTCTCCAAATAATTATCCTGTTCTCTTTTGAAGTCACAATTGAATCTGCGTTCACCAGACTTCCAGACAATCCATTCCAGCTCATAAAGACAATGCGTTAAAATCTTTTGCTTATATAATTGTTTTTCCTTTTGCCAGTCAACTTAAATCAATGTCTCCTGGTCTGAATCTTTCCATGAATGAGAGAGGTTTCTCTCTCTATATGCTCTGAAGGTTTTGAGTACCTCTACCAAATTTGCTTGCAACCTTCTACTTCAATGATCACAGTTCTAGTTCTATTACGTCATGTAACAAAAGTTCCTCATTCCTGGAACCAATCTCATGTACTCTTTTTTTTTCCAATACCTTCACATTATTCCTAAAATATAGGATACTAGATATAGTACCAGAACTGGGCGCAGCACGCTGAAGCTGAATATAGTTTATACAGTTTATCATAATCTCCTTGCTTGTTCTTTGTTTCGGCCTTCTCCAAAACTTCCAGTGGTTTGTACACACAAATCCCCCATCCCATCTTAATGTCATTCTGCTCCCATAGCCCTATGCAAATTGTGCTCTTTTTGTATCTCATTTTCTTGTTTATCCTGCCAAAATAAATTTGTGTTCTCTGCATTAATTTTCATCTGCCACCTGGTCGCCAATTCCTTCAGCCTGCCTGTCGTCTTTTGAAGTTTAATATGGTCTCCCTCACTGTTCACAACGGTTGCAAATTTCCTGTCATCCACAATTTTGAAACTTTAGCCTGTATACCCAAGTCTATAGTGGTCATGATTTGGAGATGCCTGTGTTGGACTGGGGTGTACAGCGTTAAAAATCACACAACATCCAGGTTATAGTCCAACAGGTTTAATTGGAAGCACTTGCTTTCGGAGTGACGCTCCTTCATCAGGTGGAAATTCCTTCATCAGATGAAGGAGCGGTGCTCCAAAAGCTAGTGCTTCCAATTAAACCTGTTTGATTATAACACTGGTGTTGTGATTTTTTAACTTTGTATACCCAAGTCTAGGCTTTTAACGTATATCAAAAGAATCCAGTTTCTTAAAAACGATTCATGAGTTACACTAAACCTTCCTCTAGTTAAGAAATATGACATGGTTGTCTGACCCAGTAAGTTGATGACACATTTCTCAATTTAGGATATGACCTCTTCTAATTGTTTGAAGTATGTATGTGAAAGGTGTCTTTGTGGGCAGGGTTGTGTTTCCTTTGTCTACCACTCTTGCTAAGAAGAAATGTCCCAAATTTTTGGGTTGGTTATGATCTGTGCTTGAGTTCATGTTGTTCAAAAGACTGGAAAAGAGAGTAAATATCTGCAATATTGAGTTTCAGCCCATTTTTGTACATCACATTTACTAGTCTGCACAGAAGTCATTGCTTGAAGTAGATGAAAGCTCCGTAATATTAGAAAGACATAAATGTGACAACATTATGCCATCTGCATCTTTTTCTGCAGGCCTTTGCTGCTTTCTAGCATGTGTGACATTTGAGAGGGTGCAGTCCAGGTTTGTGGATTTGATGTCATTAGGGTAAAAACCAACATGATTTATTGTTATTTAATGAATGTCCCTAATCCTGGACCCGGTTATTTTGCCCATTGACTTGCAGCGATCAAAGCAATCAATAAGGATGGCATTATTTAAACCATTTTGGTTATCTTTATCTTTTAATTCATGGATGGTGCACCCCAAGGCCCTTATGGTAAAAGTTTTAAGGATTCATGAAAAATAGAGTCCACTATAATAACTTGTATTGAAAGATGTTCAGAAAAAAAAATCACTCTGTTCAACTCTGGGGTGAGGGTGCATCTTATGAGGAAATATTAGTTTTGTGCCACTCACCTTCTCAATAAGAATGAGAAGAGATCTTATTGAAACACTTAAGATGCTGGGGTGGAACTTGAGAGGCCATTCTGGAATAAGGGATCTTCTATTCTTGAAGGTAATTAATGGAATTTCTCTGAATCGGTTAGTCTTTGAAATTTTTTTAGATTAGATTAGATCAGACTTAGTGTGGAAACAGGCCCTTCGGCCCAACAAGTCCACACTGACCCGCCGAAGCGCAACCCACCCATACCCCTACATTTACCCCTTACCTAACACTACGGGCAATTTAGCATAGCCAATTCACCTGACCCGCACATCTTTGGACTGTGGGAGGAAACCGGAGCACCCGGAGGAAACCCACACAGACACGGGGAGAACGTGCAAACTTCACACAGTCAGTCGCCTGAGTCGGGAATTGTGATTTGTTATATCAGAGATCAGTGAAAACAGGATCATTGATGATATTCAAGGCTGTGATTGGCAGATGTTTTTTAACTATATGCAGACTCAGGTTATTTGCTTTTGGTGTGATGGTGCAAACAGAAAAGCAGAATTGAGGCAAGATCTAATCGGCCCTGATCATCTTGAATTTTGTTCTTCTGTTGATTGTTTAAAAGCTAGACCAGAGATCTGAAAACCTACTTTTTTAATCTTGTAAACAACTATGATCGGCCAAAATTGCCAGCTGCTTTTCTTTTGCTTTTGTCACTTCCATCAGACCCTGTGTTTTTGGGCTGCATTTTACTTATGACAGTCTGCTCCAACCAAAGTCTAAACTTTTGGCAATGGATTTACTGATATTATTTTTCAGCATGAGATTGTGTGGCATATTTGCTGCAAGGCAGACCTGATCACTTGCTTCTCTTTCTGTTTCCTCTCCTATACCTTGTGAAAGAATAAAACTGCTACACACATCTAATCATTAAGACTTGATGCCACCTGGTATTAGCCTACTATGCTGATATGGCTATGCTGTTCACTAAATATTTTGCTGTCAATGCATGACTTGGCAGGATAGAGACTAAAAGGTTAACTGCTGTTAATCCCCAAATAGAGCTGCATGCAAGTCCCTCGCTTCCTCACTGGTTTATGTTCCTTCTAAAAAAAAAAATTAGCTGTGTGCATTGAGCAGTTGATGGGATATGATAAACACTGATACTTGAGTATTATAGTGGTATTCTTTACGTCCCTAAATTCCCTTCCCTTTTCACCTCCATGTAGACCTTAAAATCCATCTCTGATCAGCTTTTAGCCAACCTTCGAATCTTTCTTCCTTTGGCTCAGCATTCAGTTTTTTTGGATTGTAAGTTTGCTTGCTGAGTTGGTAGATTTGTTCTCCGACATTTCTAGGTAACATCATTAGATGAGCCTTGGGTGAAGCGCTGGTGTTCTGTCCCACCTTCTATTTATTTGTCTTGGGTTAGAGAGTATGGTGCTAGAAAAACACAGGAGGTCAGATAGCACCTGAGGAGCTGGAGAATCAGCGTTTTGTGAATAGGCCCTTTGGGAATTCAACAGTCGATTTTCCTGCTCCTTGGATGCTGCCTGACATCCTGTTTTTTTTTCTAGCACCATACACTCGACTGATACTCAAGCATCTGCGGTCCTCACTTTCTCCTGGTTGATTTATCTGATTTGGTCTGTTATGGGTGATATGTCTTCTGGTTCTTTTTCTGAGAGATTGTTAAATGGGGTCCAAATCGATGTGTTTGTTAATGAGGTTCTGGTTTGAATGCCAGGCTTCTAGGAATTCCTGTGCCTGTCTTTGTTTAGCCCATCCCAGGATGGGTGTATTCTCCTAGTCAAACTGGTGTTCCTCTTCAGCTGTGTGTATGGATACTGGTGATAATTGGTCATGTATTTTGGTGGCTACTTTCCTGCCCTTCTGTCCAATGTAATGTTTGTTGCAGTCCTTGCAGGGTATTTTGTTCATGACGTTCTTTCTGCTGGTTGTTGGTTCAGTGTCCTTTTAAATTCATCAAGAACTGTTTCAGTGTGGTGTTAGGTTTGTGGACTACCATGATGCCCATGGTCAGAATAGTCTGGTTATCATCTCTGAGATGCCTTTGTATGGCAGGATGGCTAGAGTCTCTGTATGTGTTGTCATCTTGTTTAGATAAGTTGTAATAGGAATCGACGGACTGCGCTTATTGGGTTCCCATTATTCCTTAATACGTTGTACAAGTGTTTTTTCTCAGCTTCTCCTGGTTCCTGGGTGCTGCAGTATATTGTGGCTCATTTAAATAATGTCCTGTTGCAGCTGCATTTGTGGGTGTTGGGATGATTGCTCCTGTAGTTGAGTATCCGGTCAGTGTGTGTGGCTTTCCAGTAAACGCTGGTCTGCAGCTCTCCACTGACCTTTCGTTCTACTGTGATGTCTAGTAAGGGGAGGCTATTATTCTCTTCCTCTTTGGTGAACTTTCTACCAGTTAGGATGCTGTTTGTCTTCATGGGTTCCTTCTAATGGTTGCATTTCATGATGTCAAAGGTGTCATCCACATAGCAAACCCAAAACTTGGGCTGGATCCTGGGAAGGGGTGTTCATTCTGACCTCTGCATAACTGCTTCTGCTAAGAGTCCTTGCGTGCTCTCGCTCCCCTGCACTCACTCCACCACCACCCTCTGTCTTCTACCTTTTTGAGCTAGTTCTGTATCCAAATGGCTAGTTCTCCCTGCATTCTGTGAGATCTAACCTTGCTAATCAGTCTCCTGTGGGGAACCTTGTCGAATGCCTTACTGAAGTCCATATAGATCACATCTACTGCTCTGCCCTCATCACTCCTCTTTGTTACTTCCTCAAAAACTCAGTCAAGTTTGTGAGACATGATTTCCCATGCACAAAACCATGTTGACTATCCCTAATCTGTCCTTGCCTTTCCAAATACATTTTCAAATGCTTTCTTAAAAAAAAGGATAAAATAACCTCTTAATGCCACAGCCACATCAGTTTGTTTGATCAGAATGCAACACCTTGCGTTTTCCAAAATAAACTCCATCTGCCACTTTTCTGACCATTGACCCAAATGATCAAGATCTCTTCACTAAAGAACCTCCTTCACTGTCCTCTATACCACCAATTCTGGTAGCATCCTCAAACTTAATAACCACATCTCCTAAATTCTCAGCCAAATCGTTCATGTAAGTAATAAATAAAAGTGGACCCAGTACCTATCTCTGTAGGTAATGCCATTGATCACAGGCTTCCAGTCCAAAATCTTCAACCACCACCCTCTGTGTCTTCTACCGTCAAACCAATTTTGTATACAATTGACGAGCTTGTCCTGAATCCCATGTGATGTTTCTTTAATCAGTCTACCAAACAATATTAAGAAATTTTAAGAATTCTGTTGAGGCTGTTGCATTAATAAAAGTTGTTATTAATAACAACAATTGTAAGAAGTGTTAGAAGCCAGACCTGCATCATACAGATGCTATATGTGGGAGGATTTGCCACAGCATTGTAGAATTAAGATGCCTACTGAAATTTGGTATCTGGGAGTGTGTAATGTTGGTTAATAAATGACCTTGGCCAAATGTTGCTGTGGGCAATGGCAGAACTCAAAATAGGTAGTAAAACACTGAAGAAAATGATGGAGGAATAGTTCATGCTGCGTCATATTAACATGCAGTCACAGGATGGTCTCCAACCTACCACTCGCGGTGACCATGTTTTGACATTTTGAGGTCCACCTGATTACCAACTGCAGAACTATGTTCCCTAACTGTTCTTTTGACTGACTTGGTTGTTGAGGAAGGGATGGAAGGGAAATGAGACATTCTTCATCAGTGTATCATGTTCCAGTATGTTAGGAATTTTCAGCCATTTCTTTTAATTTTTACAAGCAGACTAAAATATCTGTTAGATTAGATTAGACTTAGTGTGGAAACAGGCCCTTCGGCCCAACAAGTCCACACCGACCCGCCGAAGCGCAACCCACCCATACCCCTACATTTACCCCTTACCCAACACTATGGGCAATTTAGCTTGGCCAATTCACCTGACCCGCACATCTTCGGACTGTGGGAGGAAACCGGAGCACCCGGAGGAAACCCACGCAGACACGGGGAGAATGTGCAAACTCCACACAGTCAATCGCCTGAGTCGGGAATTGAACCCAGGTCTACAGGCGCTGTGAGGCAGCAGTGCTAACCACTGTGCCACCGTGCCGCCCACCATCTGCTGCAAGTCATGTGGGCTTTGACATTGAGTGTCATATTCCTAAGTTTCCAGCAAATATCTAAGTATAACATGGACATTGACAGCCATCCAGTGAATTCACACATCCCTTAGATTGTAAAAGTGTGTGGTTCTTTGCTTGCTTGCTGTTTTCCAGGGGGCTTTGATGAATCATGTGGGTTGAACAAAAAGGTGTCAGTGATCAGTGTTATGCAGGAGCACTCAGCAAGTTGATAAATGTTTGACATAAATCTGTCATTGTTGCTTGGACGATTGATAAGTATAAATTCTAAGATTGCAACCATCATAATGGACATTAACAACCCCTTCATTGTTAAAGTGGTTTACTGGCTTGGCTTTGGAGTTTTTAAAAAAAGTCAGTCATATTCTCCTTGTCAAAATGTAGTTTTCTCATTCAGGTTTCCATGTGTATGTCATCGGCATGTATGATGACCTTGGCATTGTATAATTTAGTGTTAGGATTATTATCTGTTTAAACACCTGAAAAGCAAATGTATCCATCGTGCATTCTTCAATTCCTCTCTTTTCTCCCCCAAAAGATAGGGAAATCATCAAAGAGGGAGTGATGAATTGAAATAAGTTTAAAAATCACACAGCACCAGGTTATAGTCCATCAGGTTTATTTGGCAGATTCCAAATAAACCTGTTGGACTATAATTCCCTGGTGTTGAGAGTTTTAACTTTGTCTATCCCAGTCGAACACCAGCTCCTCCACATCCTGAGTTGAAATAGGGAGCCTCAGGTGGCAGTAATCCCCAGTGTTGTTGTGGAGCCAGAAGGAAAATCCCTATTCTTCCTTCCTCCAAATGAAGCACAAAAAGAGAAAAAAAAATTCTGTTGGCCTCTAGCAACCACTTCAAACTCCAGAAGAATCTGGAATGACTGCCAAATTATGGTGCTAGATGGTGAAATTGTCATTGGGCCCCTCATTTGCATCTGAAAGTTTCAAACTATGTACTTGGGCACCTTTTAAGGAACTCTGGTCAAAACAGTATAGTGTCATGAAATTAAAGATTTTTATTGCTTGTTTTGTGTACAGAAAGAGGGTATGATCATTTTTTGTAAGGCATCTTAATCATATTATGCATTATGAAGTCAGTAGCTATTGTTTAAACATTTTAATAAGTTTAACACACAAATAAGAACCATAACTTTTAATGCTATATACACTTTTGGGTTGCATTATCACATGGAATACGTTGCTGAACAAGCCTTTGTGCCCAGTCATACAGAGAAGTGGTACCATCTAAAATTGTGGTAAAGGAAAATCTGTGTCTCCCATACTTAATTTCTCACAAATGCTTTTTTTAAAAATAATTTAAATTTTACAAATATTTAGTTTTTACAAATGTTAGTTGAAATATTGAAAAGTTTGTTCTAATATCCATTTCATTTTTAAATACTTAAATACAGCTAACTTTTAAAATAATTAAGTTTAATCTCAATTGGTTATTTGGGAAATGGGTTCTCATTCTTGTATCTCTTGCTTACTGGGCCATTTCAGTTTTGGAACCCACTGACCACACAAACATAGGGTCATTTACAAATGTATTTGCTATTGGATCAAGATTTTGATTAGAATAAATTGAGAAGTCTTGCCAGGATTGAAAAGATTAGTGACATAGAATGCAACATTTCTATTTTAATGCGATTCTGATTTTCAGGGCATATTAAATTCCAAATCTGTTTTTTTAAATATTTGAACTGTTTGATCAGAAAGGAAATCCTTCATCTTTAGGTGTTGAATAATTGTTTTTTGTGTCACATGCACATGTTCACACTTGCAGAAAGACAAACTTTTGTGACTTCTCATATTTATTATGTAAATTATATTCCTGAAAAATGCTGCTTGTCATTTTTCCAGAATATTTGGTTTGCAAATGGTTAAGTGGTTGAAATATCAATATTTTTAAAAACTTCATAATTTTCTTTTGTTAAAAGTTGAGATTTTAAGGCACATTGTGAGGGATGATGCAAGAAAACTTGATAGTTTCATCACTGTCCTGTGGGGCAAGTAGATGTTTGCTGCTCTCCTGCATGTGTCAAAAGGAATTTAGCAGAGTAGCTTTCTCTAAGTAATTATTACATTCCTGTTAATGGTTAGCTCAGAGAAGCATTGACAGAAGTTGGGCTGTTTTATTTGTCTCCTGTCCAATTTGTGTGTGACGAGAGTGGGTAAAGGGAATGCTATGCATAAAATGCACACTCAAATGAAAATTAAAACCAGTCTTACAAATGCATTGCTAAGATGATATACTTTGTTTTTCAGCAATCAGGGAGGATGGAATGCCAGGAGGTAGAAATAAAAGTATTGGTCCTGTTCAGGTATGTATTTTGTCAATCATGGAAATTTTAAGCTCCTATATGGTAATAGTATAGTTTTAAGTATTCTATTGTTAATTGAACAAAATGTGTTTCTATAAACTATTTTCTGAATATAATGTAAATTAACAGTAATCAATTTTGAAGTAACAAATATGTTTTAATTTGGGTTTTTTGAAAAGATTTGTAGCTTGGATGAGGTTGTAGATTTGTTTGCCAAACTGATGTTTTTCGGCAAATGTTTTGTCACCTCATAGGTGACATCGTCAGTGCACCTCTGGTGATATGTACCGCCTGGTATTTATGTCTGTTTTCTGATACTTTTAGTTCTGTATCTGAGTGGTTTGTATATGGGGTCCAGTTCAATATGTTTATTGATTTAGTTTTGGTTGGAGTGCCAGGATTCAGGAATTCTCTCGCATGTCACTGTTTTGCCTGTGCTGAGATGGTTACATTGTCCCAGTTGAATTTGTGTCCTTCATTGTCTGTGTGGGTGGAAATGAGAGAGTACTGGTGTTGTCTGTACTGATGTTCGTGCATTCATATAATCAGTTTTCTTCCTGTTTGTCCTTTGTAATATTTTTCACTGTCCTTGCAAGGTATCTTGTAGATTACGTTCATCCTCTTGGATGTGGGTGTTGGATTTTTAACTTTTGTGAGGAGCTGGTAAAAGGTGTTTACTGGTTTGTGGGCCACTCTGATTCTTAGGGGTCAGAGTGGTCAGGTAGTCATTTCTGATATGCCCTTGATGTCTGGTATTTAGTGTGTTCCAACCGGAACTCAGTCAATAAACGTATTGAATTGGACCCTATATACTGACCTAAGCATCATCCACAAATTTAGTAACCCATCCTTCCGTGCCCTTATTCAGGTCATTTATAAAAATGAAATACAATAATGGTTCCAAAACACATCATTGCGGTATACCACTAGTAACTGAACTCCAGGATGAATATTTCCCATCAACCACCAATCTCTGACTTCTTTCAGCTAGCCAACTTTTGATCCAAATCACTAAATCTCCCTCAATCCCATGCCTCCATATTTTGTGCAATACCTACTGAGGGGAACCTTGTCAAATGCCTTGCTAAAATGCATTTCCATCACATCAATGGACTTACCCTCAGGGCATGGAAGGATGGGTTAGTAAATTTGCTCATGACACTAAAGTCGGTAGAGTTGTGGATAGTGATGAAGGATGTTGTAGGTTACAGAGGGACATAGATAAGCTGCAGAGCTGGGCTGAAGGTGGCAAATGAACTTTAATGCAGAAAGGTGAGAGATGATTCATTTTGGAAGGAGTAATAGGAATGCAGTGCACTGAGCTAATGGTAAGATTCTTGATAGTGTACATGAGCAGTGAGAGTCCAGTTACATAGTGCCTTGAAATTTCCACCCAGGTTGATAGGTTTGTTCAGAAGACATACGATGTATTAGCTTTTATTGGTAGAGGGATTGAGTTTCGGAGCCATGCTGATTGATAAAGTACCATGGATTCTCCCATGCCCACCTGAGTGGGAGGTTGATACTGGATTAACATCGTATCTAAAAATTGGCATTTCTGACCATGTAGCATTCCCTCCGTATTGCATCAGCATGCCAATCTAGGTCATTTGCTCATCTCTTGGAGAAGGCCTTGAATGCACAACTTTGATTCCTAGACAAATGTGCTACTCACTGATAAATTGTTTACATTGATGACAATCAAGGGAGCCCTATTCTGGCTGTAGGAGGGTGGGAAAGGGATGAGAGCAGAAGTGCAGAAACAGAATGGACTGGTGGTCAGCTTACAAGGGTTCGTACTAAAACTGCAATTTTAATGACAACCATGGATATGCAGGGAAAAGTTTCAAAGTTTGCTGAGGGCACAATATTTAGAAGTATAATGAAATAGGAGGAGAATGTCAATGGATTTCTGCAGGCTAGTAGAAAGGTTGCCATGTAATATTTCTTGTCTTTAAATTTCACCTGATAAATGATAAATTTTAGTGGTAAGAATGAGGAGTGGAAACTGAAGGGCACAATTCCAAAGTGGATGCAGGAACAGAGAAACCGCGGAGTGTCTGGGCATAAATCGTTGAAAGTGGAGAGCAAGTCAGAAAAGTGATCAAAATGTCCTGTATGATCCTGGGCTCTAAACTTAGGGACATAGATTTGGAAAAGTACAGTTGCACTAAACTTTTATAATTACTCATTTAGCCTCATTGAGGCTAGCCTCAATGTACTAGCCACGAAACGGCCAGCTATCCTCAGTAGCCACACACGCAGATGACAGGCAACATGAATTCGACTGGGACAACACTACTATTATAGGACAAGCCAAATAGAGAACAGCCAGGGAATTCCTAGAGGCATGGCACTCATCCACAGATTCTATCAACAAACACATCGACCTGGGCCCGATGTACTGGCCACTGCAGCGGACAGCTGGAACTGACAACCGGAAGCGGCAGAGACAAACCACTACAAATGCCGGAGGAAAGATCAAGAAGCGCTTCACAGGAGGCTCCCAAGCACTGAGGATGTCACCTAGACAGGGGACAAAACGTCTGCAACACAAATTCCCAGCTCGGCGAACAGAACCACAACAACGAGCACCCAAGCTACAAATCTTCTCGCAAACTTTGAGCCTCATTGATGTCCAATTCTAGACGTGACATTTTAGGAAGAACGTGTGAAACGTGTGATTTAGAAGAATGGTTTTAGGAATGAGGTAAACTTTAGTAACATGGATAGATTGAAGAGCTGGGATGGTTTACATTAAAGCAAGTCTAGAGCGGGCTTCGTAGAGGTATTTAAAATCATGAGGGGTCTAGGCCGAATAAATAGGGAGAAAGTGGTTTTGGTGTTGATTCCTGAAGAAGGGCTCATGCCCAAAATGTTGATTCTTCTGCTCTTTGGATGCTGCCTGACCACCTGCGCTTTTCCAGCACCACGTTTTCAGCTCTGATCTCCAGCATCTGCAGTCCTCACTTTCTCCTCCTTGGTGTTGGAACAGTCAAGAGTCTGTTTCTATGCTGTACATCTAACTGTATGACTCTGTGTAACCAGAAGAACCAAAGGTGACTCAAGGAAAACCACAACAAAAAATTTAGAATGCATTGCGTCAGAGTCTATTAGAGGCATTTTCAATTGTGGCTTTGAAAAGCGAGTTGGATAATCAAAACATTGAGGGCATTGTATACCATTAGTGGAGGGAAATCCTCAGTATTTAACTTTTACATTCCCACTGGAAACTGGATTCAGATTGTCTTTGTGCGAGCCCCAAGACAGCATTTTATCCCATGAGCCCAAACTGCATTAAAGCCCAGATTTCCAAAGGACAGTGTGTAGCTTTTTCCTATTCCTATTTTCTCCCTTTCGTTCACTACTTCTTCTCTGGATGAGTCAGATGTACAGCATGGAAACAGACTCTTCAATCCAACTCGTCCATGCCAAAGATATCCTAAATTAACCTAGTCCCATTTACCAGCGCTTGACCCATATCCCTCTAACAGTTCCTATTCGTACATCCACCCAAATGTCTTTTAAATGTTGTAATTGTACCAGCCTCCACTACTCCCTCTGGTAGCTCATTCCATACATCCACGACCCTCTGTGTGAAAGAGTTGCCCTTTAGGCCCCTTTTATATCTTCCCCTGTCACCTTAGATCTATGCCTTCTAGTTCTGGACTCCCCTTATCCCATGCTTCTCATGATTTTATAAACCTCTATAAGGTCACCCCTCAGCCTCTGACACTCTCTGGAAAACAGTCCCAGCCTATTCAATTTCTCCGTATCGTTCAAACTCTCCAACCCTGGCAACATCCTTTTTAAATCTTTTCTGAACCCTTTCAAGTTTCACAACGTCCTTCCAATCTGAGGAAGGCCAGCATTGCATATAATATGCCAACAGTGACCTAACCAATGTCCTGTACAACCATAGTTATAACCTGGGCAGGCTATTCTTGGTGTTTGATTATACAGGTGATTGTAGCCTTCCTGTGCTTTCCTCAACTAGTTACGTTTTAAGTGTGAAGCTAAGGTCGGTTTTAGGTTAATTGAGGAGAAAGTGAGGTCTAGAGATGCTGGAGATTAGAGTAGAGTGTGTGTTGCTGGAAAAGCACAAGTCAGGCAGCATCCAAAGAGTAGGAGAATTGACATTTCGGACTGGAACCTTGGGTGGAGAGATAAATGGGAGGCGGGTGGGGCTGGGGAGAAGGTAGCTAAGAGCGCAATAGGTTTATGGAGTGGGGATAATGGTGATCGGTCAGAGAAGAGGGTGGAGCGCACAGGTGGGAAGGAAAATTGACAGGTGGGACAGGGCCAGGAGGATGATGCTGAGCTGGAAGATTGGAACTGGGTAAAGTGGGGGGAGGGGAATTGAGGAAACAGGTGAAGTCCACATTGATCCATGGGGTTGAAGGGTCCTGAGGTGGAAGATAAGGAATTCTTCCTCCAGGCATTGGATGGTGAGGGAGTGATGATGGAGGAGCGCAGGACCTGCATGTCCTCGGCAGAGTGGGAGGGGGAGTTAAAATGTTTGGCCACGGGGGCGGTGGGGTTGATTGGTTGTGAGCGTCCCAGAGATGCTCTCTAAAGCACTCTGTGAGAAGGTGTCCAGTCTCCCCAATGTAGAGGAGACCGGAACGGGAGCAACAGATACAATAAATCACCTGGGTGGGAGTGCAGGTGAAACTTTGGATGTGGAAGGCTCCTTTGGGGCCTTGGATGGAGGTGAAGGAGAGGAATGGGTGCAGTTTTTGCAATTCCTTTGGTGGCAGGGGAAGGTGCCGGGAAGGGAGGGTGGGTTGTTGGGAGGTGTGAACCTGACCAGGTAGTCGCGGAGGGAACGGCCTTTGCAGATAGGGGTGGGGAGGGAAATTATGTCCCTGGTGGTAGGGTCCATTTGGAGGCGGTGGAAATGTCAGCGGACGATGCAGTTTATGCGGAGGCTGATGGGGTGGAAGGTGAGGTCCAGGGGGTACTTGTTGCTGTTGGAGGGGTGGGGTTCACAGGATGTGGATGAGATGCATTGGAGGACATCTTCAACCATGTGGGAGGGGAAATTTCGGCCTTTAAACAAGGAGCCATCTGGTGTGTTTTGTGTTGGAACTGGTCCTCCTTTGAGCAGATGCAGCAGAGGTGGAGGAATTGGGTATATGGGATAGCATTTTTGCGGGAGGTTGGATGGGAGGAGGTGTGATCCAGGTAGCTGTGGGAGTCGGTGGGTTTGTAAAACAATGTCGGTGTTGAGTCGATCCTCGTGGATGGGGAAGGGGAGAGAGGTGTCAGAGTTGGTCCAGGTGAATTTGAGGTCGGGGTGGAATGTATTTATGAAATTGAACTGTTCAACCACCTCCTGGGAGCATGGGGTGGCGCTGATGCAATCATCAATGTAGCAGAGGAAGAAGTGGGGAATGGTGCCAGTGTAACTCTGGAAGATGGGCCGTTCTGCATAACCAACAAAGAGGCAGGCATAGCTGGGGCCCATGTAGGGGGGCCCATGTGGGAGCCCATGGCTACCCTTTTAGTATTAGATTAGATTACTTAGTGTGGAAACAGGCCCTTCGGCCCAACAAGTCCACACCGCCCGCCGAAGCGCAACCCACCCATACACCTACATTTACCCCTTACCTAACACTACGGGCAATTTAGCATGGCCAATTCACCTGACCCGCACATCTTTGGACTGTGGGAGGAAACCGGAGCACCCGGAGGAAACCAACGCAGACACGGGGAGAATGTGCAAACTCCACACAGTCAGTCGCCTGAGTCGGGAATTGAACCCGGGTCTCAGGCGCTGTGAGACAGCAGTGCTAATACCGTGCCACCCACTTCTGGAGGAAGTGGGAGAATTGGAAGGAGAAATTGTTGAGGGTGAGGACCAGTTCAGCCAAACGAGTAAGAGTGTCAGTGGAAGGGAACTGGTGGGGTGGTCGGGAGAGGAAGGAACCGAGGGCTTGGAGGCCCTAATCATGACAGATGGAGGTGTGGAGGGATTGGATGTCCGTGATGAAGATGAGGTGTTGAAGGTCAGGGAAACAGAAGTCTTGGAGGAGGTGGAGGGCGTGGGTGGTGTCCCCGAATGTATGTGGGGAGTTCCTGGACCTGGGGGGAATAGGACAGTATCGTGATAGGTGGAGATGAGTGAGGTGCGGCAGAAGCAGACTGAGACGGTGGGTCGTTTGGGGTAGTCAGGTTTGTGGATCTTGGGTAGGAGGTAGAATTGCGCAGTGCAGGGTTCCCAAACTGAGATTGGAAGCTGTGGGTGGGAGATCCCCTGAGGTGCTGAGGTTATATATGGTCTGGGAGATAGTTTGGTGATGGGGGGGGTGGGGTGAGGTCATGGTAAAGGGGGGGGGGGGGGCAGTAAGAGGAGGTGTCTTCGACTTGACTCCTAGCTTCAGCGATGTAGGTGGTTAATTAGGTTAATTGACCCAAGGCATCAAAACCTTTTGCTATGTTTCTTGATTTGGATGCGCATGTGCTTCCCAGAAGAGTCACTGAATAACAGAGCCACACAGTACAGAAGCAGGCCCTTCAGCCCAACTAGTCCATGCTGACCAAGTTTCCTGAACTGAACTTGTCCAATTTGTCTTTGTTTGGCCTATATCCCTCAAACCTTTTTCTCTCCAAATACTCTGTCCAAAAATCTTTTAAATGTTTTAATTGTACCTGCCTCTACCACTTCCTCTGGCAGCGTATTCCATACATGCACCACCCTCTTATGAAAATGTTTCATCTCCTGTTCCTTTTTAAATGTTTTCCCTCTCACCTTAAAACTATGACCTTGAGTTTTGGACACCCTTACCCTGGAGAAAAGACCTTTTGCTATTCACCCTTCATGATTTTATATATCTCTATTAGGTCACCCCCATAGCCTCCTAGCTCCAAAGAAAACAGTTCCAGTCTATCCAGCCTCTCTCAGAAATCAAACCTTTATGTCTCAGAAATATCCTTGTACATCTCTTTTTGCACCCTTTCCAGTTTGATAACATTCTTCCTATTGCAGGGCAACCAGAATTGTACGCAGTATTCCAAATGTAGCCTTACCAGTGTCTTGTAGGGTTGTAACGCAATGTCCCAACTCTATCCAGAATGCTTTGACTGATGTGGGCAAACTAGCTGTAGTATTTCCTCTATAACAACAAAGCGGTAGGTGAGTCATTTGGAGACAGTGTCTGTTTAATCACCGTAAACAAAAGACACGATGACTGTTGGAAGCATGTCTTTAATGTAATGTTTCTATTGGGACCTTGAGATCTCCTTTGGATAATTTGATTTTCAGATAATTGGTATTCGGATAATCGAAGTTCCTCTGTATGTGTTCAGTAACAGGAAGCATTCCCACCTGTCATTTAAGGCTGCATTCAGGTTAGATGCTGATGGATTTCTACTGGCTGCTGTTGAGTTGGTGCAAGTTATTGAGGACTTGCACGCTCCTTAAACTTGTGAAGTCCACAAAGTTAGTTTAACGTGCAAATTTCATGCAAGCTTTCTGCTCAGACCATTTTCTCCCAATCATTTGAACTGTAGTTTCCAGCCGCCTTGGCTTGTAATATGATGGGCTGGTTGAAGGACGACAAGTTGCTAGAAGTGGAGAGTTGCAGAGAATATCTCTCAGCAAGAGACACCATCCACCCCGGATCTTCAGGAAGCAATTCTCTTCAGCCAGGAGCTATGTACATGATGGTACCTCTTCACTGAAGAGATGCAACCTGAAATTTGTCATCTTTGCAGGCAGACAGTCACAAAAGAAAACAAAACAAGGATTGTGTTACCAGAAGCTGTGAATATGATCCTGACCATGAACCTCATTTTGTGTCGGGCTACTTCCAGGCCAGAGGAGTCATGTCCAAAATGTAACAGTTCAGATAACTACCATTGTTGCATGAAAGATGACCACTGCATAGTACATGAGGAAAGGGGAATACATTACCATCTCTCTTTCTGGAGAGAAGCAGGCAAGAGGGATTCCTCATAGTAAACAGACGCCATCAAGTGCACACACATGGTTTTGCAATGCACCATATTTTAAATTTATACAATTGCATGGAATTTCACTCACATAATATGCTGTTTTTGCTCCTTCAAGTTCAGCATATCTTGCAGCTGATCGTGGCACGATCATGATTCCTTTATTCTAAACCATTTACGGTTTTTTTTTCATTATTTGAGGGCACCACATCAAATCAGATGGTGGATGCTGAGCAACAAAGACTTTGCGTTGACTCACCCATGATTTTGATATGCATTCCGCGCGCACACATGGGCAGCATGCACAAAAGACCCCAGCTATTACACAAAATACCAATGTGAGAAGCGTTTTTACTTCCTGGACTACCTGAAGAAGCAATATTGCATTCTACACAGCATGTGTCATGATTCATTGCAGTCTGCACTCTGCACAAACACACCACCAAGTGTGCAATGAAGTGCTGAGAAAAGGAAGAGAATGGCAGGTAACTATCAATACCTTATTTTTTCTAGCCAGTCTGTCTGTGATCAGCTCATTTGACTGCAGAACTAGCGAACACAACCTTAATTCCACACTCAGTGGTAGACTTTTACAGTATAGAAAGAGGGCCTTTGATCCCTCATGTCCACGCTGATCATTAAACACCCATCTACTCTGGTCCTATTAACCAGTACTTAGCCCATGGCTTTGTATGCTATGGTGCTTCCAGTGATCGTCTAAATGTTTAAACATTGTGATGCTTCCTGCTTCTACCAACCTTTCAGGCAATGAGCTCCAGATATTTACCACCCAATGGGTGAAAACATTCTGCCTTAGATTCCTTCTAAACTACCTGCTCCTCACCTTAAAGCTATGACCTCTTAATATTGATCCTCCTAAGGGGAAAAATTTCTTCCTATCTATCCTTTTTCTACCCCTCACCACAATCAAGGTACACAGTCCCCACTTCATCTCTTTTTTGCTCGAAAGGATGTAAGCCCAGCTTTTTTGTTTTTCTTCAAAGCCAAAACACTAAAGCCCAGGTAACATTCTGTTGAATCTCTTCTGTACCCTTAGTGCAGTCACATCCTTCCTGTTATATGGTGACCAGATTGTACATATTTTATTTGTGGCCTAACTAACATATTGTACACCTCCATGAGATGCCTACTCTTGCAGTCAATGACTAACAAAAGCAAGTACCCCTCTTATCGACCTGGCCTGTGGCCATCATTGATCTGTGGGCAAACACAAAGGTCACTATGATCTCTGTACTTCCTAGAGTCCTACCAAACATTGTGTACTCCTTGTCTTGTTAGTCCTCTCAAAATGCATGACCTTACACCTTTTAGAATTAAATTCAATTTACCATTTTTCCTGACCAGTCAGTTCATCTATACAATTTTGCAGTGTAAGGTTTTTCTCTTTGCTATTTGCCACACTACTAATTTTCTTGTCATCTGTGAACTAACAGATCAGCTTCCTGCATTCATGTCTAGATAATTAGTGTACACTAACAGCAAGAGACCCAGCACTGAACCCTGGGGTATACCACAGGACATTAGGTTCTGGTTACAAAAACAACCTTTCACCATTTATCCTGTGCCTCCTGCACAAAGCCAATTTTGGATCCAAATTGCCCTTGATCCTATAAGCTGTCAAATTCTTGACTAGTTTCCATTGGCAAAAGCCTTACTGAAGTCTATGTAGATTACATCCACTGCAGTACCCTCATCCATCCATCTAGTCATGTTCTCTAAACATCATCTCCCACGACAAAGTCATGTTGACTATCCTTGATTAATCCTTGCCTCTCCAAGTGAGATTACTTCACTTCCTTAGATTTTTTTAAAAATAATTTTCCTACCACTCATGTTAGAATCATATCATGTAGTTCCTTGTTCATCTACCGCCCTTAAATAATGGCTGCACATGAGCTAATCTATAGTCCTTTGGCACCTCTCGTGTCCAGAAAATATTTGAAAATTAATCTTGAGGCCCCTGCAATCTCCTTTGCATCCCTCAGCAGTCTGAGATACATCCCCATCTGATTTTTGGGGACTTATCCAATTCTAAGCCTACTAAAGTTGCTAAAATCTCCTCCCCCTCAATTATTATTTGTGCAAGTATACCATTGTCGTCTTCCCTGATTTCCATACCCCTCTTTTCTCCACTGTGAATACTGATATAACAGTGCATTTAAAATCTCTGCTATGTCTCCTGACTCCATAGTTTTCCACCGAAGTCCCTAATGGGCCCCACTCTTGCCATATGTATTTATGAGATGTCTGAATTTTCCTTCATGTTGCCCATGGGTGGTTTTTTTTCTACGTCCCCTCTTCACTTCCCCAATTTCTTTTCTGTAAAGTAAAACAAAGAACTTTTAAGTGCTGAATATATGAACCCAAAACAGAAGTTGCTGGGGAAACTCCATAGATTCTGCCAGACCTGAGGAGAGAAAGCAGAGTTAACCTTTTAGAAACTGGTGACCTTTCTTCAGATTAGTATTTCATGGCAATACCTTTTTTAAGTCACGCCTTGTACTTTTATATATTCCTGTCAAGCTTCTGGTGTCCTGAGCCCTTGGTATCTCACATAGCTTCCCTTTTTTACTCTCCTCAAACCTCTACATTCCTCTATTCAGGGAACTCTGAAATACTTGGCTCCACTCTTCTTCACCTATTGGTCCTACACTTCCATTATTTTTTTGTTTTGACAGATCTCCACTGTTCCAATGTAGATTTTACTACAAGTAGCTGCCCATTTTGGCCAGAACCTGCCTTATCATATTGAACCCAGGTCCTCTTCACCCCTCCCTCCAAATTCAAACTTTTATTTCTTTCCTTCTGGTCCATCTTTGATCTTTTCCACAACTACTGTAAATCTTATGGAGTTACTGTCAGTCACCAAAGTGTTCTTCCTCTGACACGTCTACCACTTGATTGGTCTTGTTTCTTAAAATTAAATCCAGTGCTGCCCCATCTCGTGTAAGATGTTCTACACGCTGGCTTAAAAAGGTTCCCTGGATACACTTTAAGAATCCCATCTCCTCTAAGCCTTTCTCAGTTTGTCTATCCCCATAATCCCTAATATTACAGCCCTTGTGTTTTTGTAGCTGTTGCCTACATATCTGCCCCTTTATCATCTTGACTGTTTGTTTGAGGGTCTCAAGTGCAGTCCCACCAATGTGATTTTCCCCCTTTTTTTGTTTTTTTAATTTCTATCTATATGGCTTCAGTTGAAAAGCCTTCTAAGATATAATCCCTCCTTATTGCAAGAATTGATTCCTTGATGAAATTACAACACCACAAGATGAGATTTGCTGAGGGAATGCCCAACTCTTTTCAATGGACGACTTGGTTTAGTTTTTAAAAAAGCATATATGATGTGATGTCTGTTTGCAACCTAAAATAAATCTTGTTTAATTTTATAGAGTAATTATTTTGCACAGCATCAAGTTAATTTTCTAAAGTCAAGATTTATCAAATTTCTTGTGTAAACTCTTTGATTTGACATAGCTGCACAAAGGATATCAAAAAAGCCAAGACATACCTTTGTCCATATCAGAACAGAAATGTCGAGCATTGTGTATTCCAGGATTCCCATTCCAATCAAGTGGGATCCTTGTGGCCTCAGGATAAGGGTTCAGTTCATGAGCCTATTATGCAGCAATCCCATTTTTCCTTACTGTTTTGTGGAATTGGGCACATAAGACCACCCCACTATATCTACAGAGTCAGACCCCTTGCCTCTGGTTGACTCCCATCCTCCGGCTTTCGGCCTCAGCACAGACACGATATGTGGTTCTTTTGACGTGGCGACCTCCAAGCATGGAGTAGTGATAGTCTCTCAGCCTGGAATGGCCTCAGCTTGATCACCTCGTCCTGAGGCAATAGCAGAGCAATCTTCCAGCTTCATGATCCTCAAGGTGAAGCCCAGCTCTGGCTGGAGCCAGGGTCCAGTGCAGACTGGAGGCTAGGATTCAGCTTGGTATGGATTGGAAGACTGCTGTTCTAGACTTTAATTTCCGCAATGCGAGACATTTCATTTCTCTATTTTCTAAGATCTTATAACTAAGGAAGCAGTGTGTCGATATCTTTGTACCTAAAATGGTGCTATAAATCGTGATGTATAAACTTTTCACTGCACTCGTTGAGTACATGTGGCAATAAATCTAATTCAATTCAATGTGATTCACTATATCTTGGGGGAGGCATGAACATTGGAGGAACTCTAATCTTGAATCAGAACCTTTTTGACAGGCAACTTCAAAAGGTGTTGATAACACTGCATATTGTAATGTTGGATAAGTCAAATATGTGTTTCATATAGTGAATAATGATGGTACTTTGCTTGGACAACATAATTCGAGTAAAAAATGAGGTCTGCAGATGCTGGAGATCACAGCTGCAAATGTGTTGCTGGTCAAAGCACAGCAGGTTAGGCAGCATCTCAGGAATAGAGAATTCGACGTTTCGAGCATAAGCCCTTCATCAGGAATAAGAGAGAGAGAGCCAAGCCGGCTGAGATAAAAGGTAGGGAGGAGGGACTAGGGGGAGGGGCGATGGAGGTGGGATAGGTGGAAGGAGGTCAAGGTGAGGGTGATAGGCCGGAGTGGGGTGGGGGCGGAGAGGTCAGGAAGAGGATTGCAGGTTAGGAGGGCGGTGCTGAGTTGAGGGAACCGACTGAGACAAGGTGGGGGGAGGGGAAATGAGGAAGCTGGAGAAATCTGAATTCATACCTTGTGGTTGGAGGGTTCCCAGGCGGAAGATGAGGCGCTCCTCCTCCAGCCGTCGTGTAGTTGTGTTCTGCCGGTGGAGGAGTCCAAGGACCTGCATGTCCTCGGTGGAGTGGGAGGGGGAGTTAAAGTGTTGAGCCACGGGGTGATTGGGTTGGTTGGTTCGGGCGGCCCAGAGGTGTTCTCTGAAGCGTTCCGCAAGTAAGCGGCCTATCTCACCAATATAGAGGAGGCCACATCGGGTGCAGCGGATGCAATAGATGATGTGTGTGGAGGTACAGGTGAACTTGTGGCGGATATGGAAGGATCCCTTGGGGCCTTGGAGGGAAGTGAGTGTGGAGGTGTGGGCGCAAGTTTTACATTTCCTGCGGTTGCAGGGGAAGGTGCCGGGGGTGGAGGTTGGGTTGGTGGGGGGTGTGGATCTGACAAGGGAGTCACGAAGGGAGTGGTCCTTGCGGAACGCTGATAGGGGAGGGGAGGGAAATATATCCTTGGTGGTGGGGTCCGTTTGGAGGTGGCGGAAATGGCGGCGGATAATACGTTGTATGCGCAGGTTGGTGGGGTGGTAGGTGAGAACCAGTGGGGTTCTGTCTTGGTGGCGGTTGGAGGAGCGGGGCTCAAGGGCGGAGGAGCGGGAAGTGGAGGAGATGCGGTGGAGGGCATCGTCGATCACGTCTGGGGGGAATCTGCGGTCCTTGAAGAAGGAGGCCATCTGGGTTGTGCGGTGTTGGAATTGGTCCTCCTGGGAGCAGATGCGGCGGAGACGAAGGAATTGGGAATATGGGATGGCGTTTTTACAGGGGGCAGGGTGGGAGGAGGTGTAGTCCAGGTAGCTGTGGGAGTCAGTCGGTTTATAATAGATGTCTGTGTTGAGTCGGTTGCCCGAGATAGAAATGGAAAGGTCTAGGAAGGGGAGGGAGGAGTCTGAGACAGTCCAGGTGAATTTCAGGTCGGGATGGAAGGTGTTAGAATTAAATTGATATTTATTGTGAAACTGTTTGCATTAGACCACTTTATCCAGTGAAATAAATTCAAGAGTACTGAGATTACGATTTCAATGTGTCAATTTCCCTCTATAATTGATAGTGCAGTCATTGTGTCAACTTTTTTGAAGCAACGGAATAGTTGATGGTCAGAAATAGGAACAGGAGTAGGTCGTATGGCCCCAAGATCCTGCTCTACCATTCCATTGGAACTTAGCTCATCTGACGTGCCTAATGTCCACTTTCCTGACTTTTTTCTCCATAACCCTTGATATCCCTACTGATTAAGAATCTACCTATCTCCGTCTTAAATATACATGGGGACTTTGCGCTCTCAGCTCCCCTGTGGCAAGAGGTTCCAAAGGCGCACAACCCTCCGAGAAGAAATTCTTCTATGTCTCAGTCTTAAATTGATGCCTCTGAGATTCTGCCATCCAGTGCTAGAGTCTCCCATGACAGGAAACATACTGTCAGTATTTACCCTGTCGAGCCCCTGAAGAGTCCTATTTGACTGAATGAGATTACCTTTCATTTTTCTAAACTCTCGTGAGTCAGAGCCTCAAGCTGTTTAATCTTTGCTCATAAGACCATCCTTCCATACCCAAGATTATTCTAGTGAACTTTGTCATCGGACTCTGATGAAATGATATTTTTCTTTAAGTGGAACAAAAATGTACAGCATGCTGTTAATTGACTAAGACTGAGACTTCCTCCATTGTGAGAGAGGAAGACCCTACTTAGAGGTGTTTTGTAGTCCCAAATTTAAACAGTGGCCAAGCTGTGACTACAGGCAGAGCCAAAGTAAAGGACATAGTGGAGGTCAGACTGAAGGCAACTTGGGGTATCAGTGGAACTTAGCTGGCTCCAGTCAGAAATAAAGGGGTTGGGAGCTAGGTTTGAGAGGCTGGGTTGAGCGTTAAAGTATGAATGACTTGGGGAGGAGGGTGCTCCCATAAAGGAGCGGAGGGTAAACATTAATTGGCCCAGTGCCTTCACTGCAAGTTATGGTATGGCATATAGATTGAGGAGAGGCAGATAGGTAGTAGACAGGCCATTTGCAAGTTTTTATGAATGCCATCACCTATAAACCCACCAGCTAGAACTGTGAAATTCTCCCCATAACTACAATTTTAAAAAATGCTTTAATTGTCTCCAACAAGAACATTGCAAATATAGGAAATTGATGGTATCTGAAAATCTCAAGACTCCAGTAGCTCATGGGAATCTGAATTGAAGGCTTATCCTGCGTGCTTGATTATGATCACTTTTTTGCTTTTAACTATGTTTTGCTATCCACATCTTCTGTTTTATTACGATAGGATACTTTCCCAAGCAATTTCAAACCTTTTCTGGAAAGTTTTTAAGAATGTTTTAAAATCCAAGACTAGTATGTACATAATGTTTGGAATATACTTTTAGAAGATCCATATTTCGGCAATATTTTCAAAAGATTGGATGAAATTAGATGCTTTTTCAAAATAGTGTTTACTTCTGTAACTTGAAAATATTTGCTGGATTCGATCTGAAAATTTACACATTTTATTTGAATAAATTTTAAGTTCAAAGTTTGTGAGAAGATTTGTAGCTCGGGTGCTCGTTGTTGTGGTACTGTTCGTCGAGCTGGGAAGTTGCTCTGAAGATCTCCTTTGTTCTCATTTTCCCTAACTGGCAGGTGAGAGTCTGTAGTAAGAATGGAGACTATGATGAGAATTGAAACCAGTGGCTTTAGGTTTTGTGGTACCCATTTGAGCAAAGGTTTGATATTGGACAGAAAGCCTAATGCTGTGAAGCAATCAATGAAAATGGCAAAGATAAGATGTCTTTGGCATACATTTTAGAGGTGATCTTATAAACATAAGGAAAATGAAGTGGCCAAGGATTTCGGAGGTATTGTGCAATGTTTAGATGAAAAACCATTGCAGTTAATGTGTTACTTGCTTTTGGACAGGTAGAAATAGTCATGCAAGGGAAAGGAGGTGGATAAGAATTGTGCAGTGGAAATGATTCCAGAGAAGACAAGGTGTGAACAGTCTTCCAGCACTGCACTGGATAAAGTGATGAACAATCTCCGTGCTCTCAGAAGGGAAAAAGATAAGAAAACAAAATCAAGAAGAGAGTTATCCAGTGAATTCAGAGACGAGATAGACTGGAACTATTTTCCCTGAAGTGGAGGTGGTTGAGGTGTGACCTTATACAGGCTTATAAAATCATGAGACACACAGATAAGGTGAATAGGAAAGGTCTTTTCTCCAAGGTAGGGGCATTCAAAACTATAGGGTATAGGTTTAAGGTGAGGGGGCAAGATTTACAAGGACTTGGGCAACTTTTTCACACCGTGTGTGTATATGTAGTGAACTGCCAGAGGGAGTGGTAAAGGCAGGTACAGTTACAACATTGAAAAGGCATTTGGGCAGGTGCATGAATAGGAAAGGTTTGGAGGGATATAGGCCAAATGCAGGTAAATGGGACTACTTTAATTTGGGGAAACCTGGTCAGCATAGATAAGTTGGACCAAAGGGTCTGTATGACCCTGATTCCAGATGTTGTCTCACCAGCAGCTTGTACAGTTGCAGTAAGACGCCTCTACTCTTATTCTCTAAACCCCTTGGAAGGGCCGAAATTACATTAACCTTCCCAATTACCTGTGTGCTAGCTCTCTGTTTTGCACACGAGTCCCCCACCAACTCATTTTGTGTTGCAGCTTTTATCAATTTAAATAATACTGTTCTTTTGTTCTCCCTTCCATACATTTTTTTCATACATTATACTCTCATTTGGTAACTTTTTACCACTTTAACCTATATCTTGAACCTATCAATATCTTTCTTTGAACTGTTTGTATCCCTCTTGCAACTTGCCTTTCCACCTATTTTTGTCATATGCAAATTTGGCTACAGTATATTCACTTCCTTCCTCCAGGTTATTAATAAATTATTGTAAACTGTTGCAGTGCTGTAACCCCACCTAATGAAGGGCCCCTTAAACCCAATCAATGTTTCCAGCCAATTCTTTATCCATGCCAATATACTCCCTTCAATACCAGCAGTTCTTGTGACCTGACTTGTTCAGAGGTATCTTGTCAAACACCTTCTGGAAGTTCACATATAACGCTGGTTCTCCTCTATCTATTCTAGTTGAGACTTACTCAAAACACTCTTAACAAATTATTCAGGAGCCATGCTAACTCTGCTTAATCAGTTTATAATTTTCCAAATTTGCTATTACTTCCTTAGTAATTGATTCCAGCATTCTTCCTGTATTAGGTTAATCAGCCTATAGTTATCTGCTGGGTTTTTTTTTTGCCTCCCCTTTTTGAATAGCAGTGTCACATTGGCAGTTTTCCATTCCTCCAGTATTTCCCCAGAATCTGAGAATATTTGGAACATTATAATCATTGCATCCACTATCACTGTGGATACTTATTTTGGGATCCTCTGATACACGCCATCAGGGCTGAGAGATCTTGCTAGACTATTACAAAATGTTTTATTGTGTTTGGCTCTGGCGGTTTTGTCGTCATGTGGCTATTTTGGAATCCTATTATGAATGCTTGGATAATTCTACACCCCACCTGTAGGGGTAGTTTTAGCAGGAGTTGTTACAGCTGTCAAAGGGAGTGTGAGTTTTGCTTTGGATCGTTTTCTGAACAGTTGATAAACTTTTTGGAGGAGGTTTTTAAATGACTGTGTTTTAAAAATTCATTATCATCTCAAAAACTTCCTAATGTTCCATGATTTATGAGTTCTGTACATGATGGGTTTTACTGGCTTAGGGGCATAGGGCATGAGAAGGGAGGGTGGGTGGAATATGAGAGGTAGCTTAAGATTTGAATGCCTTTTAAAGAACTAGGTCTGTGTCCCAGCAAAAGGAGATACGTGCCCACCTCCATTTCCTTCATAATGCAAGGTCAAGCCACAGCCCATCCCTGCCACCCCACCATGGAAATAGTGTGAGCAAGTAAGACTGGACAGGAGCTGAGGTTATCATGATAGGAAATGACTCCGTGCAACTCCTGTCTCAAGGTTGAAAATCTGTGCCTGAGTATGTAAACAGAAAAGAAGACCAATAATCTGAAATTAAGTTGTTTTATTTTGTTTTGCTTTAATGTATAAATCCTCAAGTAATGTAGTAGTTCTTGTGTAAAGTGTGTATTTATGCTATCCATTCTATAACTTAATCACAAGTATAATTTGATTGTCATCTGATTTATTTAGTAGAATCTATTGGTGTTTTGAGCAGCTTGGCCAAATATATTTATGGCAGTTGTACAATGGTACTCTGGTCAGTTATCAATGGAAATCAATTGATGAAGCAATTTAAATTATGTAACTCCTTATTTTGGGAAGATCTTCTTGCTTTGATAATAACTTTTGCATGATTTGCTACTGTTCTTTAGACAAAATTTGAAAATTTGTTCGGAGTAATCCAAGATGGAGGATGTGAAGAGTTGTGGCTGTAAGAACCTTTTTTTTAGGCATTTTAGGCATTGGAGCAGATTTTCTTGAATTCGAGGGGCAGTAATTACTGTTTTTATAAGCTGTTGCATTTTGTTTTGGAACTTTTGGAGAAAAAGATCAAAACAGTACTTTAAAAAGGAGGCAGTGAGACAAAGGCAGGAATCACATGGTCAGTGAATCAAATGAGAAATAAACCTCCAGTGAATCTGTACAGCTACTGCCTTTGCTGTTTGAGTTCAAGTATCTCTGGACATCAGAGTGCATCTAAGAAAAATTAACAAACAATGAAATTCACAGCTGACCTTAGAGGAATCTGTGTGGGAGAGCTCACAGCATAGCAGATAAGTGCATAGCTTTTAAGTGTAACATTGCAGTTCTTTTTTGAAAATCTACAATAGTGAGTAGAGTGGGTTCTTTTTGATTATATATTTGAGATCTATCTCTTGATTTAAATTTAAGAAATATAAAATATTGGTACTAAGTTAGCCTGGAGCAGTGTTTTTTTTTAGAGCAGTAAGTCTGTGCTCTCATCCAGGTCATTTATAAAAATGACAAACTGCAGTAGCCCCGAAACAGAACCTTGCAGTATACCACTGGTAAGTGAACTCCAGAATGAACATTTTCCATCAACCACCACCCTGTTGTCTTTATAGCTAACCAATTTCTGATCCAAACCGCTAAATCACTCTTGATCCCAAGGCCTCTATTTTTTGCAATAACCTACTGTGGGGGACCATATCAGATGCTTTACTGAAATCCATATGCACCACATCAGCTGCTTTACCCTTCTTTACCTGTTTGGTCACCTTCTCAAAGAACTCAATAAGGTTTGTGAGGCACGACAAAACTGTGTTGACTATTCCTAATCAAATTATTCCTTTCCAGATGATTATGAATCCTATTTCCTTATAATCCTTTCCAAAACTTTGCCCACAACAGAAGGGAAGCTTACTGATCTATAATTACCAAGGTTGTCTCTACTCCCCATCTTGAACAAGGGAACAACATTTGCTATCCTCCAGTCTTCTGGCATTATTCCTGCAGATAAAAATCAAAGCCAAAGGCCTTGCAATCTCCTCCCTAGCCTCCCAGAGAATCCTAGGATAAATCCCATCTGGGCCAGGGGACTTATCTATTTTCACATTTTCCAGAATTGCTAATGATTTATGAACATCAATCCCTGTCTAGTCTAATAGCCTGTATCTCACTATTCTCCTTGACAACATTGTCTTTTTCCTGTGTGAATACTGATGAAAAATATTCATTTAGCGCCTCTCCTATCTCTTCGGAGTCCAGGCACAACTTCCCACCACTGTCCTTGACTGGCCCTAATCTTATGCCCGAAACATCGATTTTCCTACTCCTTGGATGCTGCCTGACCTGCTGCGCTTTTCCAACAACACATTTTTCAGTTTTAGCTCTAATCTTACCCTAGTTATTCTTTTATTCCTGACATACCTATAAGAAGGCTTTATCCTACCTGCCAAAGACTTCTCATGTCCCCTACTGGCTCTCTTTAGTCCTTCCTGGCTAACTAAGTGCCCTAACTGAACCTTCATGTTTAATCTTTACATAAGTCTCCTTCTTCCTCTTGACAAGCGATTCAACTTCTTTTTTCAACCACGGTTCCCTCGCACAACCACTTCCTCCCTGCCTGACAGGTGCATACTTATCAAGGACATGCAGTAGCTGTTCCTTGAATAAGCTTCACATTTCAATTGTGTCCTTCCCCATATAATGCATCCTAAATCTTGCCTAATTGCATCATCATTGCCTTTCCCCTGCTGTAACTCTTGCCCTGCAGTATATACCGATCCCTTTCCATCACGAAACGAAACGTAACCGAATTGTGGTTGGTATCACAAAATGCTCACCTACCTCCAAATCTAACATCTGGCCTGGTTCATTAACCAGTACCAAATCTAATGTGGCCTTGCCTGTTGTTGGCCTATCCACATACTGTGCCACAAATCCTTCCACACATTAGACAAAAACATTCCTGTCCCTGCTTTATCCATGTCTCCAAAATGGCTGCAACATCGAAGTCCTAGGTAGGAACCCATGCTGCAAGTTCACCCACCTTATTCCAGGTGCTCCTGGTATTGAAGTGGATACGCTTCAAACCACCTTCCTGCTTGCCGGTGGACTCTTGTGACCTTGAAACCTTATTCATGACCTCGCTACTCTCAACCTCCTATACACTGAAGCTACAATTCAGGTTCCCATTCTCCTGCTGAATTGGTTTAAACCCTCCCAAAGCGCATTTGCAAATTTCCCCCAAGGCTATTGGTACCCCTCTGGTTCAGGTGTTGACCATCCCATTTGTGAATGTCCCACCTACCCCAACATGAGCCCCAACTATCCAGGTATCTGAATCCCTCCCTCCATGCGCCATCCCTGTGACCATGTGTTTGACTGCTCTCTCTCTCCCTATTCCACACCTCGCTAGCACGTGGCAAAGGTAATAAACCAAAGAGCAAATCTGTTTGTTTTATCTCTACCACCCTAACTCCCTGAATTTCTGCCTAACATCCCCATCCTTTTTCCTACCTATGTGGACCACAATTTGAAACTAACTAACCCAAGGAATAAGTTATTTGCTTGAACACGCCCTGAAATTTCTCAAACATACTCATGAGTAAATATGATATTCAGTATCAATGGAATGATCGTGGAAATATGGATGACACTGCTTGAGAGTGGTGGAAGCAGGTACTCATGCAACATTTAAGCATCTGGACGAGCACTTAAAATGCCAGGGCATGGGCTGTGGACTAAGTACAGGTAACCATGATGTGGGGGTGCTGGTGTTTGACTGGGGTGCGCAAAGTTAAAAATCGTATAACACTGGGGTATAGCCCAACTGGTTTATTTGTAAGTACAAATGCTGATGACGTAGTAGCGCTCCAAAAGCTTATTTCCAAATCAATCTGTTGGACTGTAACCTGGTGTTGTGATTTTTAACTAAGTGCAAGTAAGTCATATTAGTGTAGCATGGTGTTTGTTGGTCGATTTGGACATAGCAAGCCATGTTTCTATGCTGAATGACTATCCCTTTCACCCACAAAGTGGCACAGAGTAGTAGATTCCTATCAAATGTAAGATGGAGCAAACAACCCTGGGCTCCCACTTTACATTGACTGAAGTGTAAACATACATTGTGTCATAAAAGCAGGAAAATACTATCTATGTTTAAATTACATCACTCCTGCCATGTGACTGTGAAGCTCATTTACTTCTGGTGGAAGCTTTCAACAGCAGATGAAAACTGAACTATGGATCAGCACCAAATACAAAATGACCATACATCAGGTGAAACTAATTTCAGTCCATTGTAGCTGGATCATCATATACATTCAATTATGAAGCATCATGATGACTAAAATGCCCCTTTTTTTTAAAGTGAACCAGTAGACCTTTGGACTAAATTTCTTTTGGCATGCTGCATGGAATGGCACTGTGAACAAACGTACAATATTTCGTTTGGCAGTGTAGCTCGTAGAAGTATTGTCATGTCCACTTTGAAAGTACATACTGACTCACCAGAACAATCTTTTGAATTTATGATGTCATTGCAATTAGCAACCAAATTAAATCCTGATTTATTAAGTACTGTTTAATTTCTGTTTATGTAAGAAAGACTCAAACGTATACATTACTAATACTGCAGTTGAGGGAAATGAACAGAAATAGTCCTTGAGCTACAGAACCTGAAACAGCTGCAACTTTTATATAATGGAATAATGTTTTTTTTTCTATTTTTGAATAATTAATTGTGAAGCACTTTGGGACACATGCAAATGATGTGATCCATCTGTTGTGCAAGTTCCCCTTGTCACTACTCTTCCCATTGGAACAAACACAAGATGAAGTCACCTCTTTGTGGAATACCCCCATTCGATCTGAGCATGTTTTTCCTCCATTTTCATTTCATTTCATTTTTCTGGCATTCACATGATTACTGAGAATTTAACATATCAATGAAGTATCCAATACTGCATTTGGAAGAGGTGAGTAGAATCTTTTTTTTTAAATTCATTCATTCATTGGATATGACATTCTTGGTTAAGCCAGTATTCCTTGCTCATCTCTAATTGTCCAATTGACTGTCAACAATATTGCTATGGGTCTGCATTCGCCTGTCAGCCAGACCAGGTAAAGACAGCAATTTCCTTCCTAAAGAGTATTAAAGAACCAGAGAGGTTTTTTTTCCAACAGTCGGCAGTGGTTTTCTGGTCATCATTAGATTCCTAATTTCAGATTTTTAATGAATTCAAATTCCACCAATTCCATGGCAGGATTCAAACCTGTGTCCCAAGAACATTACCTGGGTTCCTGGAGTAATTTTCTCACAGTAATACCACTAGGTCATTGCCTTATTACCTTGAATTTCTAAACTAAAATTTTGTGACTGTTTATGATTGATAAATATTTATTTCCATTTGAGCCACTTACAAAAAATGTAATGGGACTACAATCTCCTCTAATTTTCCCACCCATTTATTTGTCTATGATTTTTGAATTGATTAGATATTCATTCTTATTAATAATTGCAGCTAGTTAAAGAATATTTTGCTATGTATTTCAGATATCTGAAGAAGAAATTGAAAGAATTATGTCTGGACAAGAATTTGAGGAGGAAGCTAATAATTCATGGAGCAACAACGGAGATAGTGATCATAGCTCCCCTGGCAATGGCATTTCTGAGGGCAACCAACCATCACCTGTCTCCACTCCTTCCTCAAGGTGGGAACTTTTGAGTTAGATGTAGAAGCAAGATTGACTTAATGCCTGGGATCTTTTAATTCTGTATTTTGAAGATTGAATTATTAATCCTGTATTATGACTGAATTATTCTATTGAGCATCTGTTCAATATGCAATCATTGAACTGTTGGGTACTGCAATATTTATGACAGGTACAATTATATTTCTGGGCAATGAGATCCCAGAACTTTAATGATGTATCCAACAATTACAAAGGCATTAAATGTCAAGAGGAGGTGGCTCGATTTCCTCTCATTTGAGCTGACATTGCCTGGCACTTATGTAGAGCAAATGTGACGTATCACTTATCAGTGCAACTTTGAATGTTGTCCAGTTTTTGTTGCTCGTGGGCACAGAGACTTGGTACCTGAAGAGTTGTAAACTGAATATTCTGCAACTATCAACTCTCATATTTCCACTTCTTCTTTGATATTGGGGGGTGTGGGATGAGGTGAAGGTTAATGATAAAAAAGGTGTAAATGACTCAGCCTAGGACTCCACCTTGACAAAGTCTTGCATTGAAGTCCTGGAGCTGAGATGGTTCGCCTCCAATAACCGTAACTATCTCCTTTTTCATGTTAGCTATTATTCCAGCTATTGGAGGGTTTACCCCTATATTCCAATTGTTTCAATTTTACTACTTCCTTTACTGTTCCACTTAGTCAAAAGACTGTCATGGGCAGTCATCTCTCCTCTATAATTCAGCTGTTTGCCCGTCCTTGAATCGTAATTGTGATGAGGTCATGAGCCAACTGGCCTTGATGCAACACGAAGTGAGTACTGGTGAGCACATTAATGTTGCAAATATACGATCTGATATCACTATTGATGAGTTCCATGACTTTTCTGATGTTTGGATTTGGCCTAATCAGGCACTGATTTGCTAGGTCAGATTGGGCATTTTGTTTGTAGACAAGAAGTACCTTGACAATTTTTTACAATGTCAGATGCTTGTGTCATAACTATTGGAACAGGCTGGCCAGAAGTGTGGCCTATCTTGGAATACACATCTCCAACACAGTTGCTGTTGCCTTATTGTTGAGCCACTTCTTGTTATCAAGTGGAATGAGTTGAATTGGCAGAAGATTGGCTTTTGTGATAGACCCTCTGGTGAAAGCAGAGATGAGTCATCCACAAGGCACATCTGGTTGAGGATCTTCATGAAGTCTCATTCTTACATCAGTTGCTTAATTGTCCACTGTAATTTATGTTTAGATGTGGCAGAATGCAGTGCTTCAATCTGTTGGCTGTGCATTCTCTCTAAAATACTGCTTCTTAGTAGTGTGAATGTACATCTGCCTTGTCGCTTCACTAAGTTGGCTCCTAATTTTTGAGTCCCTGCTGCTGCTCCTGAGTTGTCCAAGTACACTGATTGATGAGCCAGCTTTAATCCCCTGAATTGATGGTATTGATAGAGTACAGTGGAAAAGTACAGTTAAGTATTAGGACATTTCTGTGAACTGCAAATACATGTAGGCAAAACATAATATGGATGGCATCAATGATGGATGGGTGGATCTTTTGTGATGATCCTGTAATTACATGGTCACCGTTACTGATAGTTTTATTTTGCTCCAGATCTATTTATTAGTAAAATGTAAATTTCCTAGTTGCTGCAGTTTGTTTTAAGTTAATTTTTCTAGATCAGTGAAATACAACTTTTGAATACTCATTTAACCCTGATACTATTGACAGGTGGAGTACTTCAAAAATGCTAGTCAGTTCATGTCACTGACATTGTACATTGCAAAATGTGAACCCATAACTAAACAGGCACTTACAATTCTTTTATATGCTATATATAGCGAGATTTATTTCATTCCACCACTATTTTTCTCAATTTTGTTTGGGAAGCTTTTCCAGTCTTTTGGGGTTGAACAAATCCATTTGTTTAGTTATCTTTTTCTTTGCCCCCATCTCCTCCTCCTCATTCGTTATGCTGATATAAAGAATGGACACAAACTATGCATCTTTCCTTTCCAGCAGATCAATGGAACTGAATGGGTACACTGCACTCAGGGATCAGTTCATAGGGACACCAGTCACTGCGCACTATCAGTACCTGCCGCACCTTTTTAACTATGCTGCTCATTCAGGCCTGCTGCCACCACAACCTCGTAACCTAGACCCTCAGTCACATACTCTTGTAAGCCAGTTGGTTGGAGCTGAAGATCTTGAACCTCTTGGAACACCAATGCTGATTGAAGATGGGTAAGTATAAATTAATGTAACATTGAAATAGAAAGTAAGACAATTGTCTCTTCTAGCACTTAAGTATGATGTGGAGATGACTGTGTTGGACTGGGCTGGACAAAGTCAGAAGTCACAGGACACCAGGTAATAGTCCAACTGGTTTATTTAAAATCGCAAGCTTTCAGGGTGCTGCTCCTACAGGTTAAGATCGCTGTTGAAAGCAGCGCTCAGAAAGCTTGTGATTTTAAGTAACACTGAAGTAGTGTGTTTGTTAGCATTTTTATGCTTACGGTGAAAAAACAGCAAACGAAGAAACCTCTTTTTTTTAAAATTTGGTAACTTTACAAGTCAAACTCTATAAACATTATACTGGTAATGGATGTCAATAAAGTAGTTAATCTTTGGAAAGATTTTGCTCTGTCTTCAAGTTGTTGCACTGAGGGCTAGCAGGTACTTGAATTATTTTTATATAAAGAAAATAAAGCCTGTATTTCATTCTATTCTTTCAACACTTTTTTTTTCTTTGGAACAATTGATCTCTATGTATCTATAAAGTCAGTCCATATTTCCTGTTTCTGTGATAATAAATGTCTCCCTCAAATTAGTAACGTTAATGTATAATGAAACTTTACAACAACACTGGAATCTATTTATATATATATTTGTCCACTGTCATACTTAACAATGAGTTTGATACCATGTAGTCTTAGCAGCAGCCTAATATATTCCACACCACAATTCATCTGCCGTCATAAGATAAATGTTTCATGAGATTCATTGTGAGCAATGCAAAAGGCGTTGCTAAATATTAAAGGCACCTGTGAATGCATTTTTGCCATCCTTCCGAATTACATTTCTCCTGTATGAATAAATTTAAGGTGATTTAAAGCCACTTCTTTTGCTTACTGACGTCTTTACAAATTTCTTCCAATGACCTCCACCAAAAAGTTTAAAACAGTCATTGGGAATGTGTGTTTAATGAGGTCCCACATTGCATATTATTACAGGAACCACCATGTTCATTAGCTACAAGTTTGAAAGTAAATAAGTTCACAGATCCTAGATTGTAGCTTTGGGTTTTAAAATATTTCATTTTCAAGAGATCCTGAGAGCCCCATGGGGTAATCTGGACCAATGGGATCCCATAATAGCTTAATATGTTCTGAAAAATCCAAAACAGGGACGGAAGGGCTTTGACGGCAACGGTTACTAGCTTTTCAATAGAACTGATTCCACACAAAGAAGCTCCTCGAAGTACTTTACAGAATGATGGAAAAGCTGTCGTAGGATAGAGAAAAGGAAGCTGGTAAAGAAACATAGATCAAAGTAAAGGTGCCTTTTAAAAGTGAATTGGAACAGGTCATAGTCATAGCAGGCCATTCAGCCCACTTGTTTATGCCAATCAACAAACATCAAACTATAGTAATCCATTTCCCAGAAGTTGGTACGTAACCTATTATGCCCTGGCATTCTAAGTGCTCATCCAATCGCTGCTTAACTGTTGCGAGAAAACCTGTCTCTTCTGCCCTCTCAAGCAATATGTTCCATTTTTCTGCCTCCCTCTGGGTGAAAAACAATTTTCCACTGATCCCTTCTGAACCATTTACTTCTTACCTTAAATGTACATCTTCTGGTCTTAAACACATCTGCTTTGAGGGAACAAAATTTTATGATCTATCCTATCTATGCTTTCAATAGTTTTGCATGCCTTAATCAGATCCCCTCTCAGCCTCCTCTACTCCAGGGAAAACAAACTCAGTCTGTCCTCAGAACTGAGACTTTTCATCCCAGGCAATATCCTGGTGGATCTTCTCTGCACCCTATCACATTCTTCTGATAGTGTGGCATTTAGAACTGCACGAAGTATTCTATCTATGACCTGACCAGTATGTAAATTTGCAACAAGACTTTGTTGTTCCTATATTTTATTCTCCAGCTGTTGAAGGCAAGCATCCCCTTCACCACATCCCTTCAGTGACACCTTCAGGGATCTGTGGGCTAGTACACCATGGTCCCTTTGTTTCTCAGTATTCCTTAGGGAACCTGTCATTTATTGTATAAATTCTTTCCTTATTAGACCTCCCAAAATGCATCCTCTTATACTTATTAGGATTACATTCCATCAGCCATTGTTCTGCCCAATTTTCTAACTGATCAATATCAGACTGTAGCTGAGGCCATCCTCCTGACTATCAACATCGCCACCAATTTCTGTCATCTAAAAGCTTCATAATGATAACTTGGATGTGAATGTAGAAGATTTTAATGTTCAAAATAAACAAAAAGGACTCCAGCTCCAATTTTTATGGCACACCACTAGTCACAGACTTCCAGTCACAAAACATCTCTCCACATCACTCTTTGCCTCCTATTTGCAAGCCGACTTTGGATCCAGTTTGCCAACTTGTCTTGCCTGCCATGGGCTCCTATCTTTTGGGCTAGCCTTTTATTTGGGACCTTGTCCAAGGCCTTATTGAAGTGCAAGTGAATCATGTCAACTACAGGTGAATATGGTAACTGTATGAAATGGAGGGAGAGAGTAGAATTATGATAAATAAAGAACTCTAGAGGCTGAAGATCTTAAACAGAAACTGCTGGACAAACTCAGCAGAAGTGGCATCATCTGTGGAGAAAAGACAGAGTTAACACTTTGAGTCCGGTGATCCTTGAGAACTGTTGCTAGGAAAAGCTTGTATTTATGCTGATGATGTGGGGTGGAGAGAAAAGGTGAGTGGGTTGGTGGTTGACAGTAACCCAACAATTCCACCGTTACCCCTTTTCATTCCTGCATAATTTTAGGGTCTCCTAATCCTCACTTTCCTTCTTACCAGTCTCCACACCCAAAGGATCATAAACTGACATTTCCACCAGCTCCAGCCAGATGCTGCCACCAGACAAATATTCCCCTCCCCTCCCTTGTCATTATTTCAGGACTTTTACACTGCTCCTCACACCACAGCAACTTCCCAAGCAACTGTGGAAGGTGCAACACTTACCCTTTTACCACCTCCCTCTTCATTATGCAAGGTTCCAGCCATATCTTCCAGGTAATGCAGCAATTCATCTGCACTTCATTCAATCTAGTCTACTGTATTCACTGTTCACAATATGGTCTTCTCAACATTGGAGAGACTAAAGGCAGGCAAGATGAATGTTTTGCAGAACACCTACATTGTCTGAAAATGACCCCAAGCTTACAGTTGCCTGCCACGTCCAGACACCCATGTTGGCTGGCCAACATCTCTGTTTTGGGTTTGCTGCAGTGCCTCCTGTGAGGATCAGTGCAAGCTGGAAGAACAGCGCATTCTGCTTGGGGACTCCGCAGCTTTCACAACTCAATATCGAGTTCATTCATTTTAGAGCCTGAATACCCCCTTCTATGTCCTTTACCCACCTCCACACCCCAGCCCTCATGATTTGGATTGCTTTCAACACTGTCAACCTATTTTCACCTGCTCGTTGTCCCGGTTTTTCATCTTTCCATCCCTTTGTCTGCCTAACCAAATGAAAATGACTCTGTCCATTTGGAAGCACCATAGGTGAATTACTGGAAAGTATGTTTTCCTTCTGTTAAATCACTTCGTGACAAGGTTTTGATAAAGTAATTTTATTTGTAAAGTACAAAAATATTGGAAGTATTCAGGAAATCTGAAGAGATCAGGCTGCAAGCTTCCATCAGAACTGGGTAAAGTTAGAAATGTGAAATAAGGCAGGCTGGAAAGAAAAGGGCAATCCTTTGATAAGAAATATTAAATGACAGAAAAGTTGTATGTAGCTAAAGGAAATGGTAATAGAGCAAGCAAAGAAACAAAGGGTCCAGAGGCGGGCTGAAGGGCAAAATAATGAATAATGTCATTCGAAAAGCAAAAACAAGAATGAGAAGATAATGTCTAAAACCTGTAAAGAAACGCTGGTAAAACTTTTGGGAAATGGAGGAGGAGGAAAGAAGAGTTGGGATCTGACGAATGTGGCAGACATCATAGTCTGAAGTTGTTAAACTCAATGTTGAAAGCCATAAAGTGATTTTGAATTGTTTTTAATGACCTACTTATGATTGTTTTGCTCCTTTTTTAAGAATTTAAATCATGGAAAGTCTGTGGTGCACATTGTAAATGGCCTCTTAGAGAAAAAAAATGTTATGTCCTATTCCCATTTTCTGCCCATGACTTTAACCAAAATTACTGTATTGCAGATGCTGCAGTAAAGTATGAATAAAATTCTGCTTACAACATAAAACACTGCAACTACCCAGTTCAGGATTTGTCAAGATATATTTAAATAGTTAAAAATTCAGTTGTAATTGGGTACTTTTTCAAAGATTGTAATTTGAGTTTCAATATCTACACCTTTTAACAGGTATAAGGTAACTCAGGCTGAGCTCTTTGCTTTACTTTGCCGGCTGGCAGATGAGTTACTTTTCAGGCAAATTGGCTGGATCAAAAAATTGCCATTCTTCTGTGAATTATCAATCAAAGACTACACCTGCCTGCTAAGCTCCACCTGGCAAGAACTCATCCTCCTATCTTCCCTCACTGTCTATGACCGACAGATTTTTGGAGATCTTGCTGATGTGACTTCAAAATATGCACCATCTGATGACGAACTCCAAAGGTAAGACAAATCGTACAGAATCATTATTGTGCAGTATTTGATCATTTTATTTTTTGTCTGAAGTTATCCAAGTATTTATATATCCATAAGAGCTGAAAAAGTGGTGCTCTAATCAGAGCAGGTTGCATTTTGTTATGTGTGCACCTCAGCCCCCTCCTGATTTGGGTTGCTTTCAACACTGTCAACCTATTTTCACCTGTTCGTTGTCCCGATTTTTCAGCTTTCCCTCCTTCCCTGGCTTGCTACCATCCTTTTGTCTGCCTAACCAAATGAAAATGACAGTGTCCATTTGGAAGCATCATAGGTGAATTACTGGAAAGTATGTTTTCCTTCTGTTAAATCACTTCGTGACTAGGTTTTGATAAAGTAATTTTATTTGTAAGGTACAAAAATACTGGAAGTATTCAGGAAATCTGAAGAGATCAGGCTGCAAACTTCCATCAGAACTGGGTAAAGTTAGAAATGTAATTGGTTCATTTAGCTTCTTAAAGACTATGTCCTCGAGGCAGTCAACTCATGACATTTAGGCTTCACCTTCAGTGCCAGCTTATAGTGTGAAGCTTGGTCTGAAAATTGTCAGGCAATCTATTAAATGTGCTGGATGCTTGCCACATTTAATGGACTTTTCAGTGTGTAAGGGAGGACACACACACATCTACCGGCTCAATCCTAATTTTTAAAAAAAATCCACTGGGAACTGGAGTTTTGCATAGAACTATCACTGTAACATAAATAGCTCTATATCAAGTATATCTACACTGTCCATCATAACTTTTAACTAATATGTTTACTTTTTGCTCCTGAATTTTATTCATGTTTAAAGGTAAATCTACCAAATATTAAACATAGCTTTTCTTTACACAGTATATGGTATTTTTGTAAGATGAGTTACATTAACATTTGGAACCTGGTATCTGCAATGCTAAAGCATTTGGTATGTTAGTATGAAAATTGTTTCTGTGCTCCAAGGCTTCCCCCAGTAAAGCGTTCATTTTCTTCTTTGATTTGACTGTTGATTTGATTTAGTTTTGAGAAAAGAAAATCTAATGGGAATTGTTTAGGGAGGAATATCTATCCGATTTTAATGCAGTGGCTGCCTGTTGTGAAGGTGTGTACTGTACCTTTTTTAAAGGAGAATGAAGGCTGTTTTACACTGAGAGCTTACAGTCAACTCTCATGTGACTGACGGCCTAGCAGTCTGAGTGTACTGGAAGATTGAAAATATGTAACATTTGATTGTAAACTAGATACCTCGGTTGTTTTGACCACAATTCAAATCTAACCAGTTTAAATTATGCCCCAGGATACCAAAACCCAGTCAAGTTTGGTTTAATGTTGGCAAAACAATAAATTCAATGAGACAGTCCGATGTTGGGGTGATAAGAGGCAGGCAGTTTGAAAATTAGCAAAGTAAGATCAACTGCTGTTGCCAGAGTAACTGCCAGCAACATACTCTCTATCAATGGTACCTTTTTTCATATGAACCATCTTTGCAGCAAAAGACCAAAAACGACCCAAGGAGACCTACAACCAGAGACAACAACAGCTGCAGTGTAGTTTTGAAATTAAGTTGATGTAATTTTCATACGTGTTTATTGGGACAGTATATTGTCATAGAGTTGAAGGCAGACAAAAAGTAGTTAAGAGAAAGAGGGTTTAGAGTTGTAAATAGTTGTTTAATGTTCACTTTTAAAGTTAAAGAATAAATTGATTCTTTAAATAATGGAAATTGGGAGTTCTGTCACTCATACTATAACAGATTACGAGGTGAGGGTGAGCTTTTTCTGGGTGTTTGGGTTAACTAGCAGAAGGGTTCACCGCTGTGTTGTAACATTACCTAAGTTCCACAGAGTAGAATTAAAATTGCCTCTGAATATTTGAATGGAGAGCTTTGATACATTGTTTAAAATTCCCTGTTCATGTACAAAGGAATGATTGCGGGAAGGTGTGTGACTAACGAGACATGAAAGCCAATCAACTGTTTTTATGCGTGCTAAAGCTGGAATGTGTTAGAAAATTATCATCTGCTTGGTGTTGCTGTTTTTGAGTGAAAAATAGTACAATTCTGATATTACATTATAGCAATTCAGCTGTATCAATACTGGTGTTCAAGTAACCACTCTACAGCCAATGTAACCATCTTTGACCAATTTTGCCCTCAAAATTCAGACAGCTTAGTCTAATTTATTCTGTTTATTTATGTTCTTTGTAAAATTTGAGAGCTTGTGTTTTCATCTTATCGTCTTGTATGTAGATAAACTCTAAACCATAACATCAAGATCTGTACAATAAGTATAGGTGAATTAGTCAGGAATACTTTAATTATAATTAATAAACTTTCTTTCGAAAGAGGAAAGATCCAATTTGTCTCCCTATGCTGGCACTTTGGCCTGAAACATCGATGTTTTGGCACCCACGATGCTTCCTGAAGAATCAAGCTGCAAGTTTCTTTCAGGAAGCTCAACAAGGGGAGTGGTCACTAAACCACTGTATAAGTGTGATAACCCTACAATTGAATAGCCCATCTCGTGTCACCGTGAGAAGCACATACAAGGGAAATGCTTTTGTACAGTAGAGGTGTATAGCCCAGAAACAGACCTTTTGGTCCAACTCATCCATGCCAACCAGATATCCTAAATAAATCTAGTCCCATTTGCCAGCAATTGGTCCATAATCCTCTGAACCCTTCCTATTCATCCAGATGTTTGGGTTAACTAGCAGAAGGGTTCACCGCTGTGTTGTAACACTACCTAATTTCCACAAAGTAGAATTAAAATTGCCTCTGAATATTTGAACAGAGAGCTTTGATACATTTATGTTTAAAATTCCCTGTTCATGTACAAAGGAATGATTGCAGGAAGGTGTACCCATCCAGATGCCTTTTAAATATTGCAATTGTACCAGCTTCCACTCCTTCCTTTGGGAGCTTATTCCATACTTGCAACATCCTCTGCATGGAAAAGTTGCCCCTTAGATCACTTTTAAATCTCCCCTCCCTGCTCTCCCCGCCCACCCAATCCTATACCTTCTAGTTTTGGACTCACCCACCCCAGAGAAAGATCATGTCTATTTACCCTATCCATGCCCCCTCATGATTTTATAAGCCTCTATAAAGTCACCCCTCAGTTCCAGTCCTCCAGGGAAAACAGCCCCAGCCTGTTCAGCCTCTCCCTATTGCTCAAGCCTTCCAACCCTGGCAGCATCCTTGAAAATCTTTTCTGAACCATTTCAAGTTTCACAACATCTTTCTGGTAGGAAGGAGACCAGAATTGCATGCAGTATTCCAAAAGTGGCCAGAGAAATGTCCTGTGCAGCCGCAACGTGACCTCACAACTCCTTTACTCAAAGCACTGATCAATAAAGGCAAACACACCAAACACCACCTTCACCATCCTGTCTAGCTAGGACTCCACTTGCAAGGAACAATGAACCTGCACTCCAAGGTCTCTTTGTTGAGCAATATTCCTAGGACCTTAACCTTAAGCGTATAAGTCCTGTCCTGATTTACCATGATTGCCATCAGCATACTCAGAGAATGGGGAGTAGCAAAAGGACTAGCTTTAAAACTCCCATGCTAACCCTGATCTCCCACAATCTGGTCAGTTCTCTAGTCCAGCAAAGGCCCAGTCCTAAAACTACTAGATTAGGAAGATGCAACCTGTATTGGAAACAAAGTCCTATAAAATAGCTTTTAAAATTTTTAATGTATATTCTAAGTAATGATATTCAAGATAAAGTATTGCAAGCTAATTAAAGTTGTTGTCCTATGTCTACAATTTATTGTTTCACAACTTGGAGCATATGAATTTAAAAAAATTATCTCCAGTACGTCAAATGTTTTAAGGATTTTTATCAAGGAGGAATGATTTATTCTAATGTTCTGTTTAAAATTGTGTGTTAAGTGAAAATTTCTGCCATCTTAAGTTCTGTCTGCTTTCCATCACTAATTTGAACCAGATTTAGTCTTGTGTAATTTCCTTATCACGTTTTGCAAGTTTTATTAAAAGATATTTTAATAAAAATATTAAAGTGGGCGGCACGGTGGCACAGTGGTTAGCACTGCTGCCTCACAGCGCCTGTAGACCCGGGTTCATTTCCCGACTCAGGCGACTGAGTGTGTGGAGTTTGCACGTTCTCCCCGTGTCTGCGTGGGTTTCCTCTGGGTGCTCCGGTTTCCTCCCACAGTCCAAAGATGTGCGGGTCAGGTGAATTGGCCAAGCTAAAATTGCCCGTAGTGTTAGGTAAGGGGTAAATGTAGGGGTATGGGTGGGTTGCGCTTCAGCGGGTCGGTGTGGACTTGTTGGGCCGAAGGGCCTGTTTCCACACTAAGTAATCTAATCTAATATTGATTTAAGGTTAGCTGCATTGTTTTGATACATAGAATGTGAGTAGCTGCAGATTGGAGCAGTTGCACCATTCAGTGACAATCTCAATCTTGGCACTAATGAGTTCTTATTTCATTTTACTTGCAAGTAGTTTTATTCATGAAATCTTTAATGTGTATTCATGTCCACCTTTCTAGCTGGTGTGTACCCTGTCGTCTTTGTACCCCATTTGGCCTAATAAAATAATTTACAAACTATCTTGTAGACTGTTGTCATTAAAATGTTGACTTTGAAGCCTTACAAAAAAAACCCCTCAAATCATACTTAAATAGAAAAAACACTTGGTTTCAGTACTCGACCCACGTGGTGGCGTGTCCCAGCACTCTGAGACATCAGTTGTGTATTGTTTTTACTGTGCTAATTTTAGAGTAAAATTGTCGAAAAGAGGTGCAGGTACATCAATGGCTAACAATAACATAAAGAAAAGGAAGCATCTGTCATTATCAATAATGCAGAAAGTAGAGTTGTTGCAGAAGCTTGTTCGTGGTGTGGCTGTGCGGTGTCTAACTGTAGAATATGGTATCGGACCTACCACTGTCTATGCTTTGAAGAAACAGAAAGACAAGTTACTGAAGTTTTATGGTGACCATGATGACCATCAACTAATGAAAAATAGGAAAACACTGCATAGGGCAAAAAAATGAAGATGTTAACCGTGTGTTGATGGAGTGGATAAGACAATGAAGATGTGAACGTATGCCACTGACTTGGTTTGATGGTCATAAAACAGCTAGAAAATATCATAAAGAACTGAACATCAAAGGCAAATGATTCAGAAGGTTGGCTGCAGAAATTCAAGAAGCGTGATGGTGTGAAATACCTGAAAATCTGTGGCGAAAAGGCTTCTGCTGACCATGAAGCAGCTGAAAATTGTGGGTGAATTTGTCAAGCTGATATCTGACAAGCCTTAGTCCTGAACAAATTTACAATGCTGATGAAACAGCTCTCTACTGGTGCTATGTCAACGGCTAATGAGAGAGCACCGACAGGTTTTAAGAAATCAAAGGACAGATTAACTACTCTTGAGTGTCAATGCTGCAAGCAGACACCACGTGAAATTGGCAGTGATTGGGAAGAGCAACTTAAAGGTGTATGCTATTTGCCTGCGCATTGTTATGCAAACAAGAAAGCATGGGTAACCCAAGAAATTTTTTCCAACTGGTCCAGTAAACACTTTGTACCAACGGCATAAGCTCATTGCAGACAAGCTGGACTGGAAGAAAAGTGTAAAATTTTATTGTTCCTTGACAACTGCTCTGCACATCCCCCTGGCAAATAGCTTGTGAAAAGTAATGTTTTTGACATTTACTTGCCCCCTAATGTGACATTGGTATTACAGCCTTGTGACAAAGGATTGTTATGCTCCATAAAGAGTGAGTATGAAGACTGTTTGTTGTTTTGAACAGTATGCTTCCTGCAGTCAACAGAGAGGTAGGAATTCAAGACTTCCTGAAAGAGTTTAGTCTTGGACGCAGTTGCTAATGTTTGGAATGATGGGGATAAAGCAACATTAACAAATGCTTGGAACAGATTCTGGCCTGCAACGATGTTTCTTGTAAATGAACCTGCAGATAAAGAGTTTGAAGGATTTCGTCTCACTGAAGAGAAAATGATGATAGCAAGCCTTGTTACTTATGCCCAAAATTTATCAGACGAAAGTATACATAAATTATATGAAGCTGACATTGAAGAAATGCTGAACATTGACAATGATGTGCCTGTCATGCATTCCTTGAGCGATGGGAACGTTGCTGAAATGGTTTTAAATACAGGTTCCTGTACAGATAAGTGTGAAGATAGTAGTAATGATGATGATGACTTCAGTGAACCCAGTTGAAAAAGTCCCCATTGACGGTTTTGGTGAAAATGAATGACCAGTTAATTGCTGGCCTTGAACAATATTCTTTTATCAGTGAGCAAGAGATTATGGCAATTTACTCCGTTAAAGGGAGATTGCTTAGACAGAAACCTATATTATTGAGTCATAGAGATGTACAGCATGGAAACAGACCCTTCAGTCCAACCTGTCCATGCCGACCAGATAACCCAACCCAAACTAGTCCCACCTGCTAGCATCCGGCCCATATCCCTCCAAACCCTTCCTATTCATATACCCATCCAAATGCCTTTTAAATGTTGCAATTGTACCAGCCTCCACCACTTCATCTGGCAGCTCATTCCATACAGGTGCCACCCTCTGCGTGAAAAAGTTGCCCATTAGGTCCCTTTTTATATCTTTCCCTCTCACCCTAAACCTATGCCGTCTAATTCTGGACTCCCTCACCCCAGGAAAAAGACTTTGTCTATTTATCCAATCTATACCCTTCATAATTTTGTAAACATCTATAAGGTCACCCCTCAGCCTCTGACACTCCAGGGAAAACAACCCCAGCCTGTTCAGCCTCTCCCTATAGCTCAAATCCTCCAACTCTGGCAACATCCTTTTGAATCTTTTTCTGAACCCTTTCAAGTTTTGCAACATCTTTCCGATAGGAAGGAGACCAGAATTGCACACAATATTCCAACAGTGGCCTAACCAACATGCCACCCCAATTCCTGTACTCAGTACTCTGACCAATAAAAGAAAGCATACCAAATGCTGCCTTCACCATCCTATTTACCTGCGACTTCACTTTCAAGGAGCTATGAACCTGAACTCCAAGGTCTCTTTGTTCAGCACCTTACTATCAAGTGTATAAGTCCTACTAAGATTTGCTTCCCCAAAATGCAGCATCTCGCGTTTATCTGAATTAAACTCCATCTGCCACTTCTCGGCCCATTGGCCCACCTGATCAAGATCCCGTTGTAATCTGAGGTAAGCTGCTTCACTGTCCACTACACCTCCAATTTTGGTGTTATCTGCAAATTTACTAACTGTACCTCTTGTGCTCGCATCCAAATCATTTATACAAATGACAAAAAGTAGTAAACCCAGCACTGATCCTTGTGGCACTCCACTGGTTACAAGCCTCCAGTCTGAAAAACAACTCTCCACCACCACCGTCTGACTTCTACCTTTTGAGCCAGTTCTGAATCCAAATGGCTAGTTCTCCGTTGATTCCATGAGATCTAACCTTGCTAACCAGTCTTCCATGGGGAACCTTGTCAAACATCTTACTAAAGTCCATATAGATCACATCTTCTGCTCTGTCTTCTTTAATCTTTTTCGTTACTTCTTCTAAAAACTCGATCAAGTTTGTGAGACATGATTTCCCATGCACAAAGCCATGTTAACTATCCCAAAGCAGTCCTTGCCTTTCCAAATACATGTATATCCTGTCACTCAGGATTCCCTCCAGCAACTTGCCCACCATCGACGTCAGGCTCACTGGTCTGTAGTTCCCTGGCTTGTCTTTACCGCCCTTCTTAAACAGTGGCACGACGTTAACCAACCTCCAGTCTTCCGGCACCTCACCTGTGACTATCGATGATACAAATATCTCAGCAAGCGGCCCAGCAATCACTTCTCTAGCTTCCCACAGTGTTCGTGGGTATACCTGATCAGGTAAAAACAATGACTGCAGATGCTGGAAACCAGATTCTGGATTAGTGGTGCTGGACAAGCACAGCAGTTCAGGCAGCATCCAAGGAGCAGCAAAATCGACGTTTTGGACAAAATCCCTTCATCAGGAATAAAGGCAGAGAGCCTGAAGGGTGGAAAGATAAGCTGGGGGGGGGGGGGGGGGGGTGTCTTTATCTCTCCACCCTTCAGGCTCTCTGCCTTTATTCCTGATGAAGGGATTTTGTCCAAAACGTCGATTTCGCTGCTCCTTGGATGCTGCCTGAACTGCTGTGCTCTTCCAGCACCACTAATCCAGAATCCTATATCTGATCAGGTCCTGGGGATTTATTCACCTTTTTGTTTATGCATTTCAAGACATCCAACACTTCCTCCTCTGTCATATGGACGTTTTGCAAGGTGTCACCATCTATTTCGCTACTTTCTATATCTTCCATATCCTTTTCCACAGTAAATACTGATGCAAAATATCCGTTTAGTATCTTCCCCCATTTTCTGCGGCTCCACACAAAGGCTGTCTTGCTGATCTTTGAGGGGCCCTACTCTCTCCCTAGTTACTCTTTTGTCCTTAACACATTTGTAAATCCCTTTGGATTCTCCTTAACTCTATTTGCCGAAACTATTTCATATCCCCATTTTGCCCTCCTGATTTCCCTCTTTAAGTATACTCCTACTGCCTTTTACTCTTCTAAGGATTCACTCGATCTATCCTGTCTATATCTGACATATGCTTCCTTCTTTTTCTTAACCAAACCCTCAATTTCTTTCATTATCCAGCATTCCTTATACCTACCACCCTTTCCTTTCACCCTAACAGGAATTTACTTTCTCTGGATTCCTGTTATCTCATTTCTGAAGGCTTCCCATTTTCCAGCCATCCCTTTACCTGCGAACATCTGCCCCCAATCAGCTTTTGAAAGTTCTTGCCTAATACCGTCAAAATTGGTCATTCTCCAATTTAGAACTTCAACTTTTAGATCTGATCTATCCTTTTCCATCACTATTTTATATCTAATAGAATTATGGGCACTGGCCTCAAAGTGCTCCCCCACTGACACCTCAGTCACCTGTCCTGCCTTGTTTCCCAAGAGTAGGTCAAGTTTTGCACCTTCTCTAGTAGGTACATCCACATACTGAATCAGAAAAATGTCTTGTACACACTTAACAAATTCCTGTCCATCTAAACCAGACAGATGACACTTGAAGAAGCCTTTAAAACAGCTGCCTGCCATAGTGCTGAAGCTGTATATATTTAAGTTTCCCCGAATGTTTTGGAATTTTTAAAAATGGAAATAAAATATTGTTGAATATTTATGGTCGATTGTATTTCATTTATCAGTACACTATAAATGTGTGTAATATTTCTAATCTTTTTATCCCGCTCAGTGTGAGTATTCATACATTTTTGCTGCAGTACAGTATTTGTTTGATTACGGATTGCTGCCCTGCACCCTATAGGGGACGATACATTAGTTCCAATAGCTGCAAAATTCTGATTTCCGCAAAGCATCTGGTCCTGAGCATTTTGGATAAAGGGATACTCACCTGTACTTGTAAAGTCAAACTTAATGCAAAAGTCCAGTTCTGATTCAACTACTACATGTAGCACCACGTCACTTTAAACAAACCTAATGGGTATTGACGACCCTCCATTTAGCTGTAATAAGCTAGATTTTAAAAATACGATTAGTGCACTTCATTATTTTAATTGCTGGTGTAATTGCTTTTGTTAACCCCCTCCATGACAGATGTTTTAAAATTTTAAGGCATGGAACATGTCACCATTGCCCTGATTTGGCACCTACTACCAATTGTACAACGGCTGGTTTCATGTCAGGCAAGTGTCTTGCCCTTGAATTGGACCATTATCTCTGTTGAAAAGCAGTTTTTAATAGTAATCTTGAGAGGGGAGTAACTCAGACCGATAAATGGGTATATGAGTACAAAATATATTCATTATAAAATTCAATTCATTTATGCAAAATCTCATTTCATGTCATGGGTTATGTAATACTTCACTGAAATTATGATTTTGCTCCTTTAGATTCAGTGAGGAGGGTATGGAAGTCATGGAACGACTAATCTACCTCTTTAGAAAGTTTCAACAACTGAAGGTCAGCAATGAGGAGTATGTGTGCATGAAAGCCATCAACTTTCTGAATCAAGGTATAATGATTTTCTGTGATACTATTTTTGGTGACCTTTCAAGCTTCATTTTTTTTCTTTCTGATTCTTAAAATTTAAACTTCTGTAAGCCCTAAATATAGTGGAGCCAGTTTTAACTGTTCCTACCAGTCAATAGTGGAAACAAGATTCCAGTGGACTTTGGCTGCCAATTTCAAAATCTGCTTTCCGTTTCTCACTGAGCAGCAGCAACTAACGTTGACTCCCCTGTTTTTCTAGCTTGGTATACGAGTGTTGCCTAATGAAACACTCCTGGTGAAGAATATTGGTCAGAAAATCAGGGAGACCAAGCTTGCAATTTCTCCTTCAAAATGAGCATTGGTTTAACAATTTTTTTTTTTAAAAATTAAGTATAGAATCTGCAAAGCTGAATTTTGACTGTTGATTAGAAAAAAAAAGTAATATATTTAGTGTTTCAAAGAAAAAGAAAGCCCAGTTCTGTTTGTGTCCCCACTATCTGTGAATTTTAATGGTTTCTCCTATAAGGAATGTGGGCATGAATCAAAGGAAAAGAATTTTTCTGTAATTTCACTGTTCTTCCTGATTAATTCACAGGCCTTTGGTTGATGCTGCATATTTGTTATGCACTTAGTTGACTACAAAAAGGACTTGTAGCAACTCGACCCCAGCAACTGAGCTGCAACAAGAAAATGCTTTTGTTGTCTCCGATCCCTCCTTGACTTGTAAAAATGTATTTAATGCCCTGTTTTAAAGACCTTACCACTACTATCGGTATCTGGATTCTATATTATATCATACAGGAAATGCTGTAAACATACAGAAAGTCAGGAAGCATCTGAGATTATGACCTTTCCTCATTTATTTTAGATTTCCAGCATCTGCATTATTTTACTTTATCCTAAGGAAATGCCTAGTGTTGTAGTATTTTTGGGATGCAGTGGGTTCATCTAATTCTACTTTTTTGGTATCTGTAATTAATCTGTTTAATGTTCATGCACAGGAGAGCTAATCAATTTTTTTGATTAAACTGTAATTGTAACTGTGCTATTGGTATCTATTTTGGAGTGGAAGTAGAATAGTCAACCGTATCTGACATTGTAATAAGTTAAAACATATCATTCAATGTAACGCAAATTGACAAAGTTACAATAAACTTGCCAAATGGCAGTAATTCTACATTAATGCCTCCAGCAATTGAAAAAATTGAGAAGTTTAGAATTTGCATGATTTTCTCCTTAGCAGAGTGCTTCAATATTACTCGCACACCAAAATCATGATGAGTCACATTTAAATAAAGTAAAACTCCAGTTGTGGAGAAGTTGACAGCCATTCCCATCAGCAAAATAAGAAATCCAGTAGCAGGCTGTCCATGATGAGCCAGAGTTCTGGACTGGTATTCAAAGATTAGTAGAACTTGTTCATTCTTGAATAATGACTCTGTCAACCTATCAAAGCAGAGTTAGACCATGCTAGAGCATGTAGTCATAAGCAAAACTGCAGCAGTGGCTACAAAGTGGTCTCACCCATAAAATGTAGAAGAAGAATTAGGCCATTTGACCCATTGGGTCTGCTCCATCATTCAATCATTGTTGATCTGTTTCTTAACTGGATTCTCCTGCCTTCTCCTAGTAATCACTGATCCCCTTACTAATCAAGAACTTATTTATCTCTGTCTTAAATGCACTCAGTGACTTGGCCTCCACAGCCTTGTGCAGGAATGAGGTGCAGATTCATCACCCTCTGGCAGAAGAAATTCCACCTCATTTCAGTTGTAAAGAATCACCTCTTCAGTCTGAGGCTGTGCTCTTGGGTGCTGTACTCTCTGACTGTGGAAACATCTTCTCCACATGCACTCTACTCAGGCTGTAAGTTTTAAACAGATGCCCACCTCCAGCCTTTTAAACGCCACTGAGTACAGACCTAAAGTTCTTAACGACGACTCATATGATAAGCTTTTTATCCCTCAACATTCTTGTAAAGTTCACCTGGATCTTCTCCAATGCCAGCACATCATTCCTTTGGATATGGGGTCCAAACACACTCAATATTCCAAATGCTGTCTGTCCAGAGCCTTATACAACCTCAATAGTACATCTCTACTCTGGTATTAAAGCCCTCTTGGAATGAATACTAATTTCTTAACTGCCAACTGAACCTGAAGAAGCACTCCTAAGTCGCTTTGTGCTTCAGGTTTCTGAAGCTTTTCCCCATTTAGAATATAGGCAATGCCTCTCTTCTTCCTATCAAAGTGCATAACCTCACATTTTTCCACATTGTATTCCATCTGATACTACTTTGCCCATTCTACTAACCTGCCCAAGTCCTTCTCCAGCCTCCCCTCTTCCTTAACACTACCTGCCTTTCCACCTATTTTTGTCATCTGCAATCTTAGCAGCAATGACCTCCGTTCCTTTTTCTAGAACAAGAGGGCACCACGATAAGTTTTTAATACAGATGAAGCTGGACTGTTCTAATGTCCTCCTCCAGATGGAGGATTTCTCAGAATACAGCATGCTACGTATAAAAAAGATGAGTTTTTTTTCAGAGCTAACATTTTTAATGCCCTTTACTGTGGAAGGTCAGGTCATAGTAAGGTGTAGATAAATTGGAAAAATAAAGACATTTTTCCTGTGTTTACCGTGCCAACTGTGCTCTTATTTTTCTTGGCGTAGAGCACAATTTAGGGAAATCAGGTTACATAGAGGCTTCCTCACTAACATGAAGCTGTACTTAAAAAGAGTTTGTGGGTAGGCTCCCTATGATTCAACTTATTGCAATTTTACTGTACTTCTGTTTAATCTACTCTTCCTTTTGCATTCTGTCAATGTATTTTAAGCATTTCTGTTGTTCATACAAAGCTGTTTCGGCAATGGATCTAATTTTTGAATATAGCTTTGTTTGTCATTAAGGAATTGTTCTAAGATTTAAAAATTTGCAAACATAATGTTACATTATTGAATAAAATATTCTGTTCCTTTCTAACCTTGGCTGAGGTTTATACCAAATTAAATTTGCAGCCAAATTTGTTGCCAGGTGCTTCCTAGAAGTAAAGATCACTTTATCTTGTTCATTCCTAATACTTAGCTGTTATTAGTTTGGTTATAATTTATATTCTGAATTGTTTGTTGTAAGCAGTTGATGCTGGAAAATATAATGCAGGATAAGTTTGGTTTTGCCATCTAGTAATATCTAACATCCATCTATCCTGTGAGCAGATATCCATTATAAGAAAATCTATTCATATTCAATTCTACGAATAGATTAACTGATTGTAAATGGTGCAATAAATGAATTTAATTTGCTGTACAGCCTGAAAAGGCAGATGTTTATTTGTATCATGATGTGGTCATTATCTTTGAACTGCTTGCTAGCCAGTTATAATTATACTGGCATGGAAGTAAGGAGTACTTTTAAATCACTGGTGATGATCATGACCCCTTGTGAACTGAAGTCCCTATGACAATCACAACCCAAATATCAGTAGACCACACATGAGTTGTACTCCGGATAAAAGGTCATGGCTGAGACATTCCAGTTTTCAAAACAGGTGGCTTACGCATAACTTAATGGCATCGGTATTACAAAGTTGAGCAATTACAGGAACAATTTTTGCATATGAGGGTAATTTAGGGTAAATTTACTTCATAATCAAATATAATATCCTTATGGCACACTTTGCACCAACATGTGATAAAAATATGTACTAAAAAACTTGTGCTTTTATCCCAAAATCTCATTTCATGCATATTATGAAATATATGATTAGAATATTAAGTTTTGCTACTTTTGAGGAGGCATACACCAAGTGACTTCAAAAGTATCTTTGACTGACTCAGTAGCTGTTAGCAATATGAAAGATACTGAGCAATATATACAAGAATTAATCCAAGTCTTGATTATCTGGTCTGTGTTGAGGAACTAACTTAACATTAATTTTAGTTTTAAAATGGAACTATGGAAAAGATCTGTCGGGTTCTTGTTTTTGTGTTTATAGTTCAAAGCAAGATTTCCTTTTTTTTTGAGACTTTTTTCTTTATTACAATTTTCTGTATCTGAAAGCTACCAAAAGATGCCATTAGTCTGGTGGCCCACCCCATGTGTACTTGTCCTTCTAAAACAACAATAAACTTTTTGTTGACTTCAAATTGGTGATTAATGATCATTATTAACCAACCATGCATACTTAGTTAATCACTTATTTATTCATTAAATAGAATTGTTAACCTTAGTGTTATTATCTTAAAGGTTGCTTAACAATCTTGGTTAATATTGTTCACTTAGAGATTAGTTATTTCTTAGTAATAGCGTTTCAGAAAAGTACTAAATATTACATAATTATGCAAATAAGATTTGGTACTTTTATTTTTAATCAGTGTTTCTCTTTTTATGAATTTATTAGGAAATACATTAAAGTTGAGAGTAATGGTTCCTATAAATTCAATGTCTCACTGACCCTAATCTAATGTTGGCATGACCAGAATTCACAGTGCAAATTATTTGTCTGTGTTTGGCAATTTGGGTTATAAAGTAACAGGTTATTGCTAAATTACTTGAAATTTACAGTAGTGTCAATCTTTTTAATTGTTTGCCTTACTTAAGTCTGTATTGACTTTTTAAAATTTTGGTTAACTTCCAAAGTCATTAAGGCTGCAACTTTTTTGCAAGTGTTAAAGACCCTACCCCTGCTGCTGAAAGTAGGGACCAACTCACTAGGATGAGCTTGTAGCTCAACAGTGACACCACTAATTTGTGTCATGTTTGGGGTGCACCTGGAAGCTGTAAACCCATCAATGCATGGTACATTCCTTAAGAGAGTTCCTTACGAGAGTTGAGGGCCCCAGTCACATCTGGCCGTTATCATTGGGGCTTCTTGATGCGTTAAATGGGTTTCATCCCTCCCCAGCCTATTGAGAGGCTTCTAGAGTTTATCTGACAGTCTCCCCATTTCGTTATTAGTAAAATACCAGCTGAGTTGGAAAGAACCCTAAACCGACTGGCTGAGTTGAACTTGGGATAGGTGGGTTTCTTGCCACCTTTCTAGCTTTTCTGTATTTTTTGTGCATTCCTAAAAGCCCCGTTAAATTCAAATCATAATTTAGTTTAGCCGGATAACATAGTATTCAGAAATGCATAGCTCAAATCTGTGTAAGTTGTGGTAACTGCTATGAAGCTTTTAAAAACGTTTTTTTTTAAATTGACAAAGGGAATATAGTATATATCATAAAAGCAAAGAAAAAAACAAAGTTGCATTTAGTACCTATTCTTAACCCTATATAGAACCATCTAATCTGTTCCATTAGGTGAATAAAATCCAGATAATGGTTGCACATTACAATTGCCTTCAGTATTCCCCCATCAAGAAGAGAAATAATGAGCAAAGTTCCCATTATTAATCACTGCCCTTAGTTCCTGCTAGAAAAGAATCAGTACAGAGTGAGGACCGGATCAGCTTTGAGGGATTGATTTAGCTTGCCCTTCTTCACCTGCTTGTATAAAGAATGACCATTTAGGTAAGAATGACCATCAAGGTACCTGAAGGGCTGCCTGTATCTGAAACCAGTACAAGCAAGAATCTGTTCCTCGAAGTGAACAATTAAGAAAAGATTGGTTTTCACATCAAAATTCTATGGCTTCAAAAAATAAGTTTTTTACTTAAAATTCCTGAAAGCGGTAACATAGATTATCAACAATATGAAGTCAAAAGTAATGCAGGCAACTAAATAATTTCATTTCAATGGTATTTCTGCTGGAATTGCTAATTAAATGACCATTTGGAAATTTTTGTGCAGATATTGGGGGTCTGACCAATGTGTCTCAATTGGAGCAGTTGAATAAGCGATACTGGTATGTGTGCCAGGATTACACTGAATTCAAGTATCCACACCAGACCAATCGTTTCCCCGAACTTATGATGTGCCTGCCAGAGATACGCTACATCGCAGGTAATGTAAATACAATATTTTAAACCTAAATTGGCTCGACTTGATTTATTATTGTACGACAAGAAAAATCATTGTGTATGGAATGAGAATCCCTCTTTTCTGCTTGTGTTGACCTTCCTAACAAAATTAATGGCAGTTGTAGAAGCAGTAAATATAATATTAGAAGAACGAAATATAGTTTATTAGAAGGAAGATGGTTGTAGGTGAGTATAATAGATATGAAGCAAACAGAAGACTTGTGAAAAGGGTAGTTTGAAGAAAAGAGAAGAAAATGTGAGCAAAACTAGGGATCTTAAAAAAAGAAACTAAGGGGACGAAGTTAATGAATTAAATGCAAGTAGAAATAGTGAAGAAGAAATAATGTAACTTGGCATAGACCGAGGGCTGATGGCCAGTACCCAAGGATTTTTTTAATTTCAAATGCATTGCTCTCAATTTTATGATTAGATTCAGGAAGTGTCATTGGTTTGGAAAATTAGAAATATTGCACCATTATTTAAGCAGGGAGCGAAGGAGACTAAAGATACTTGTCAGTTTAATAGAAATTGTGGGCAAGTTGCTAGAGTCTGCCATCAGAGAACGGGAGCAGTTTTAACAATGGTATCTGATTATACCTTCTCAATATTATACTGCACTCACTGCAGTGGAGAGTAAAGTCAGATAGGTTATAAAACCAGCACCGACTCCATTCAGCAGTTTCCCAACTGTCAGTTTGGTTTGAAATAGCTACCAGGGAGACTCAAATCTCAGCTGATCACCGAGTTATGCATTTTTAGAAAATGATCATTCCTGCTGTGACCAAAAGCTGTTTATCTCATGGTAGCTGTCAAGGCTTGATCAGAATGAATTTGTTACAAATCAGCATGCAAGTTGTGAACTCATTTATGGCCTTTAGCTATTTTACTTCAGTGTACTGACCCACACAGATTTGGCTAACTTAATTCACGTTAATTAGAGAATCAAACCAAAGGCACTAATTGGAACCAAGAGCTAAATTAGTCACTATACAATCAGTGCAAGAACATTTCTAACTGTTTACACTGTTGCTAAAGCCATAGAGCCTGCTGATGTCTGCAGTTTTACTAAGCTAAGCAACATAGGATATCTAACTTAAAAACTGAAAGAACTGTGAATGCTGTAAATTAGAAACAAAATAGAAGTTGCTGGAAAAGCTCAGCAGATCTGGCAGTATCTGTGAAGAGAAATCGGTTAAAGTTTCGGGTCTGGAAGGGTCACTGGACCTGAACATTAACTCAGATTTCTCTTCACAGATGCTGCTAGATCTGCTGAATTTTTCCAGCAACTTCTTTGTTTCTGATAGGATATCTAACTATGTTAAGGGCCAGTTGTTTCTTTCTTTATTAATAGGACAAGATGTTGTCAGAAAATGCTCCCTGTCTATTGCTACAGTTAATTTGGCTGATGTCATCTGTAAGAAAAAAAATTTAAAAAGGGCAAGACACTGGGGGAATTGATTAAATGGCATCTAACTGTAGCTGACCATAGGACAGAGAATAAATTGGGACAATAAAAGCATGTAAGAAGGACAGTACATTAATCATGGATGGCTTTAATCTTAATATAAATTGGAAAGATCGAGATGGCAAAGATAGCCATGAGGAAGAATAAAAGAGTGTATTCAGGACAGTTTCCTAGAACGCTATGTTATAGATTCAGCGAGGAATCGGCCTGTTTTGGATCTGGTAATGTGTAATGAGGCAGATAGAACACAGAACAGTACAGCACAGTACAGGTCCTTCGGCCCACGATGTTGTGCCGACCTTTTATCTTACACTCAGATCAAACTAATCAACATGTCCTTCATTGTACTAACTTCCATGTGCCTATTCACGCATCGCCTAAATGTCCCTAATGTATCTGACTCTACTACCACTGCTGATGGTGCATTTCATGCACCCACCACTCTGTTTAAAGAACCCACCTCTGACATCTCCCCTAAACCCTCCTTCAATCACCTTAAAATTATGCCCCATCATCGCCATTTCCTGGGAAAAAGTCTCCTCACTCTCTCTATGCCTCTCATCATCTTGTACGCCTCTATCAAGTCACCTCTCATCCTCCTCTGTTCCAATGAGAAAAGCCCTAGCTCCCTCAACCTGTCTTCATAAGACATGCACTCCAGTCCAGGCAGCATCTCCTAGTAAGTCTCCTCTGCACCCTCTGTAAAGCTTCCATATCTTTTCTATAATGAGGCGACCAGACTAAACACAATATTCCAAGTGTGATCTAACCAGGGCCTTATAGAGGTGCAGCATTATCTCCCAGCTCTTAAACTCAACCCCCCAGCTAATGAAAGCCAATGCACCATATACCTCCTGAACAGCTCTAACTTGGGTGGCAACTTTGAGGGATCTGTGGACATGGCTCCCAAGATCCCTCTGTTCCTCCACATTGCCATGAATCTTATCTTTAGCTCTGTATTCTGCATTCAAATTCGACCTTCCAAAACAAATCACTTCAAATTTTTCAAGATTGAACTCCATCAGCCACTATCACCTCAGTTCTGCATCCTGTCAATGTCCTGTTACAACCTACAGCAGTCCTCCACACTATCCATCACTCTTCCAACCTTTGTCTCATCAGCAAATTTACTAACCCGCACCTCCGCTTCCTCATCCTAGTCATTTATAAAAATCACAAAGAATAGAAGTCCCAGAACCGAACCCTGTGGAACACCACTGGTCACCAAGCTGCAGGCTGAATACTTTCCACCTACTACTGCCTTCTGCCTTCTACAATAAATAATATAATAAAGATGTAATTAATTCTGAGTAAAAGATCCTCTAGGGAGCAGTGACAATAATATCGTAGAATTTAGTCCGAGAGTGAGAAAGTTGAATTGGTTAAACCATATTGCTAAGCTTCTATAAAATTAGAGACCAGGGCAGATTTGGCTGGAGTGGACTCTGAAAGATGTTTTGCTGAAAAGATGGTTAAGGAGCTAGTTCATGACTCACAGTAAAGATGACCTGCAGTTTGAGTGAGAAAGAAGAATTCTAGGAAGGGGTTAAACTAACTGTGGTTAACAACAGAAGTTAAAGCTACAATTAAATAAAAACTTACAAATTGGCAAATATAAGTGATGAATCAAAAGATTGGGAATGTTTTAGAAGCCAACAAAAGGTTATTAAAAAGGGTGAAAATAAACTGAGTGCAAGCTAGCAAGTAATATAAAAACGAAGAGTCAGCTATTTAAATATTGTATATAAAGTAAGAGCTCGACCAAAGTGAACATTCATACCTTGAACAAAGCTGGTGAAATAATAATGGAGAACCAAAAAGTGGCGAGGACTTGTATAAAAACTACAGATCAGTCTTCATGATCAAGGACATGAATAGCATTTCAAAAATACTATATAATTGAGGTATGTGTCTGTGTGGTTGGATGATGTGGAGAAACAGTGCTTACTGGGGCTGAAGACTATCTTGTGTCTTTTTTTAAAATAAAGTTGCTACAGAGATGGTGAAGGCCCTGGTAGTAATCTTCCAAGAATCCTTAGATTCTGGATAAGTCCAAAAGATTGAACAACTGACAGTGCAATACCCTTATCAAAAACAGAAGGAAATAAGAAGCACATAACTATAGGCCAGTTAGTTTAACATCTGTCATTGGGAAAATATTAGAATTGATTATAAAGAATGTAATAGCAGAGCATTTATAAATGCATAATCTAACCAAGTGGAGTCAACATGTTTTCATGAAGAGGAAATCATGCCTGACAAATTTTTTAGGGAGATAATAAGCAGGCTATATAAAGGGGAACCATTAGATGCAATTTATGTGGAATTTCCAAAAGGCGTTCAGTGCATTACTATGTATAAGGTTATTAAACAAGAGCTCATGTTGTTGGAACTCGTATATTAGCATAGATAGAGGATTGGCTAATGAATCGAAGACCAAGAACTGGATAAAAGGAGCATTTTCAAAATAAGAGCCTTTAACAAGTAGAGTGCGATAGGGATCAAGGCCTGGGCCACAATTATTTACAAATATTAATGACTTGGATGAAGGAAGTGAACGTACAATTCCCAACTTTGTGGATGACACAAAAATAAAGTGGAAAGTAGTGAGGATGACAGTCTATGGAGAAATGTAGACAGTTTTAAGTGAGTGGGCACCCCAGTTGTCAGATCGAATATAATATGGGAAAATGTGAGATTATGCACTTTGGTAAGAAGCATAGAAGAACTGAATATTATTTCAGTGAGGTAAAACTGCAGAAAGTTGCAGCAGAGAGGGATTTGGGTACTCTCATGCATGAGTCACAAAAAGCTAGTATCCGATAGGCTAAATCTGGTTATGGGTGGAATTGTTTTGAGCTTAAATGAGTAACTGAGCTTGCATTCAATGAAGTTTAAAAGAATGACTAGTGAAGCATATAGAGTGGAATCTTATAGCAATCTGAATAACTTGGGCTTTGGCAAGATTTATAGGACAATCAAATGAGAGTTCTGTCAAGGCCTATCTTCTTTATACTTTCACCAAGCAGCATGGTCATTTTCTTGCTAGGTCTGGTGAGTTGCCAATTAAAGGGATTACTGCTTGTTAAAGGCCTTACCAATAGGAGATAGAACTGCAGATGCTGGAAAGTCAGAGCCAATAAAGTGTGGATCTGGAAAAAGCACAGCAGGTCAAGCAGCATGAGGAGAGCAAGAGGATTGACATTTCCAGTCAGATCCTTTTCATTAGGACTGATCCATGTCACCTCAGTAATATTTGGCATCCTATTTTATCAAATGTTCCAAGCAAGGTAGATATTGATAATTCTTGATATGGAAATCAGAGTCCTTATCTGGTAACTTCAGCTCACTGGCTAAGAGTAGCCACCATGTTGACTAGCACCAAAAAGCACCTCTGAGCACGATCAATGGGCATAAAATCACTTTCACTCCTTGTCAACAGACGTTGGTATCTGACACTTTGCTATCCCTCACAGCCTTCATGGATCCCTCCTTGATACCCTTGCAGTCACATAAAAATAGAGACTTGCATTGTGAGACGCAGTGGCAACTAGCAATAAAAGGCCACAGCAGAATCACTTTGTGCCCATAGACAGGCATCCAGTTCATCAGTTGGACAAGGCTGCATCGCTGGGCTGCTCAGTTTGATCTCTTCGTGCCAGTTGCACACTTGAAGCATCTATGCCTTGCCTTGTCTGCCATGGCACGGAGGCCAGAGCGCTTGGCTACTGTAAGTTGTCAGGTTGAAACAGTTATCAGGTGATCTGTGTGATTGCTATCTGGGGAATGGGTAAACCTCCATCGTCTGGGCCAGCAGTAGGGGAATTAGAAAGGAGGTGTATGGGGTCTGGTCAATCATGACTCTTGGTTGCTCATCGAAGTTGGTCAGAGTTCTAGGGCAAATACAGCCTTGGATGTTTGTCCATTGATGAAAGGGGCTGTAGGGGCAGTGGGAGATTTCTACTGGAAGAGGTGGGTTTTGTAGCAGGGGAAGGGAAAGCAGAGGCTTTTGTGGAGGTGGAAACAAGAATGGTGACAAGCAAAATGGTGGAGAGGCAGTTATTGATAGCGAACAGCATAGTAGCCTCAATAGGGAAAACATCAAGAGGCACAGTGGACATCATTAAAGTGTAATGTTGGGGTTCAGGCCGTGTATAAGCACTGAAGTGAAGTATGATGTGCTGGACCTCCACATGGGGTGGGGGAATGAATGGAATTAGGCTTTTGGGTTATCATGAGGTTAAAGGGTTAGAATAGAATAGAATCCTTACAGTGTGAAAATGGGCCCTTCGACCCAACAAGTCCACATCAACCCTCTGAAGAGTAATCCACCCAGGCCCATTCCTCTACCCAATATTTACCCCTGACCAATGCACCTAACCTACACACCCCTGAACACTATGGGGCAATTTAACATGGTAAATTCACCTAACTGTACGTTTTTGGAATGTGGGAGGAAACCGGAGCACCCAGAGGAAACCCACACAGACACTGGGAGAATGTGCAAACTCCACACAATCGCCCAAGGCTGGATTCGAATCTGGGTCCCTGGCACTGTGAGGCAGCAGTGCTAACCACTGAGCCACAGTGCTGCCCACTTCATGGGAGCTTTATGGGATGACAATGACCAGGCAGGACCCAGTGCTATATTCACCAGGGAGCTGTGAGCCATCTCTTGCCACTATCTTGATGTGCAATGTAACTGGAAAATGGCTCAGGCAATGCCCACAAATGGGCATAGTCACTGTCACATTCATAGGCAAAAGTGTAGGATCCAGATCTGCTGAAAGTTAGGCATTGAAAGGGCAAATAAATGAAGCATGAGTTTGCAAACTGTAGCTACATTTTATGTGCAAACATTTGCAAAAATGTGCAATATTTGGAGTGAACATACCTCTGCATCAAATGGTGGTCAAAAGTGGATGCACCATGCCATTGATACTAGCTAAGCTACCACTATCATCTCAGTATACAGAAGTTAATAGCAATTTAAAATCTGATGCATGCTGGGCAAAAGTGACCCATCATTTGTGGTACTTTCAAGAGTCCTCTGAGGCAAGGGGAATGAAGCTGATTATAACTCGAATGAATGCAGGAGAAAGTTAGTCTGCAATGGGAAAGGGATCAGAAGCAGCAGCTATTCCCTTTTGGATACAATGTCTTGGCTTCTCAACCGGTTTGACCAAGTCAATGTACATGCTGCAACCAAGGCAATGGTGGAGCAGACGTTAGGGCTGCTAGAATGTCTTGTTCCACAGATTAGAGTCATCTGGGGTGGCAGGCAAGGGTGTGATTTCCATTGCAGGCCTTGGAGCAAGCCATGAGGCAGTGTGACAGATACTGAGAAGTCAGAGGAATGGGAACAGTTGTCCGAGGAGAAGGATGAGAATGTTGAGCTACCAAATCACCCCTTCTGGATGCATTCAGCACTACAATGCAAACAGCACCCGTGACCAGTAGATGCTAGCTGGTTGTGGAAGACCAGCATGAACTGTCGAGGTTAAAGTGCCAGCATATGTGGGTGCAAGCTGCAGTCTGTTTGCATTTCTTTTGTGTTCTATATTACTGGCTGTCAACAAAAACTCATGTTTATATTTGTCCAAATGCTTGTGTGTGTATGATTTTCCTCAACTTTACAACAACAAAATGCAGGTGACCACTCGGCAAACAGTAGTGTGCTCTCTGAGGGCCTTCAGACCGGATGTATCTCAAGACAGGTAAAGTGTATGGCATGGTGGTTAACGGTGATTAGAGATTAGGTATTGCATGTGGTAAGCGACTGCCAGCTGTGCTGCCCATGTGCCATGGGCTACATGCAGTGCTGGCGAAGGGTGACACCAGATTGCAATGCTTGTCATAGCATAGAAGCAAGGAACGCCAGTCTTTTGGTGGATATCTACTAAGTGGAAAATTGTCTTCGGAGCTGCACATAGTAAGATGGGGATGGAAGCAGATGTGTGCGATCCATGGGGATGGAGTTAATGAGGCATATACCTGTAGTGAGAAATCTTGCTGGGAAGACCTCTTAAAATATTTGATGCAACTCGCACTTGCCAAAAGAAATAAAGTGGCCCTTACAATTACTTCTAGAACCAAGCATGATAAAGTTGCAATTATTTGTCTGGAATAAATTGAGATACCCAATAAATTGGGTTTAATGTGATATAAATAATTGAACAAGATCAGTTGCTTGTGAATCATAAAATAACTAATTCATACTGAATCATTTGTTTTATTGCAGGTAAACTGGTCAATATTCCTTTGGAACAACTGCCTTTGCTTTTCAAAGCAGTCCTGCACTCATGTAAAGCCAGTGCAAGTAAAGAATGAGCCGTCGACGAGTGGCTTTTGAATTTGCCATGCCTTACTTTGGTGCCTCAGGTGGAGAGGAATTTGGAGGGGAAAAGTCGGCCAAGATTCGGAGAGCAGGGAAAATCCTCAGGTGGAGAGTGAAACCCTGTGATTCTGACAGCAGCTATATTTTACTTTATCTATTTATTTCACGACAGAGTTGAATGTATGATCTTCAACACAGTGCACATGCTTCTGTACAATGCAGTGAATGCATTTTCCTTGCAGTTTACGGTGTGTAGGGTGTTAATGTTACAGTATTGCCATTTTAGTTCTAGTTGAATTTTTTTTATATTTTTGGGTGAGGGGCTGAGCAAAATGTTTTATTAAGACTACCTCAATAATGAGATGACATTAGTTAGGTGTCTCTCTTTTCATTTTCAAATGCCTTAAGGCTGTCACTAAAGTGGTCCATTCTGGCAAGCTGCTGCCTTGTTGCAACAAATCGGTACTAATTGTAAGCATATCGATTGCAAATTTTAGTTGCTTCTTCATTTCCAGTCTTTGCAAGAGCTTTTATTTTTAACATTTCTATATTTTTTATGTGGATGTCGTTTTTTTTTACACAAACTCAGTGGGGATCCTACAGAAGGATTTAAATGTGGATGGTGCAATAAAACGCATCCAGGTGCTCTAACCGTGCTACTTTCAAACACATATTCCTACTGATGAGACTGTCACAGTTGACTTCTAATTGGAAAATGTAATTGATTTTCTTTATATAGCCTTTTTTAAAACTAACAATACATTTGGAAATGATGTAGATGATTTAAAGAAGCAATGCCATCTTGGATATTCTTTATTGTAAACCAAAATGTCCTGATGATAATACTAGAATATTAATGATGTCATTAAGTTTTTTAGAGTTTCTCCATGCAAGTCATTACTACAGCAACAACAGGATGTTTAGCTGTATATTTCTAAAATAAGAGCCAAAGATATTGAAAATTCAAAATGATAAATATATTTCCCATTCACTGTACATTGCATTTTTAAAATGTCAACTAGTAGTATAGTGTATGTAAATCCTTCACGAAGATTAACAGCTTAAGGACTTAAATGGGAGTTTTCAAATTTTATTCTCTCATGCATCATTTAAATGAAAGCGATTTGACTTGATGCTTTATTTCAAATTTTAGAATGTTGAACTACAAGGCAGCATTGCTTTCCAAGGTGCATGCACCTATTTATCTTCCCCGTCAACAACACTTTTTTGTGTGTGCTGCTGTCTTTAAATAACCTACCTCTGCTAACAGAAAGTAAAATTGGGTTTTAAATATAAAAATTCTATGATCAAGTAGACTGTACTCATAATGGTTTTCTGATTAAATAATACCAACTGTGGAATATCCTGAATCTAGTTGAAATGACACTGTCTTCAGGAAAAACTGTGGCAAATGTTTTCATTTGGCAACAAAATGGTGCTGTTAATTGCATTGCATCATTTGGTTGTCAATGTGCTCAAAGTGATGCATGCTGTCTCATCTCATTTCATAAAACTAAAAAAGGTTGCTAAACATTTTGTCACAAAGATGTCCTTATGATTTATGTAGCTTCTGCTAAATCGTTTTAGATATAAGGAAACTGATACATCCTGTCCAGTGATTTTTAATCCGTTTTGAAATACAATGCTGCATACTGGCTTGGATCTTGTAGCAGTAATGACAGCAAAACTACTCATGTTTGCTATTATTACTGGCAGCAAATTCTAAAATATCCATATGTGCAGAAGTATGTGGAAATCCAAAAGTTGCTGACAGTGATTCCATGCTTCTCCAAGAGTATGCTGTTGAGGTCCTCTCCATCTGAATTTAATACCAATCAATTAAATTGATGAGAACCTTCACAATATCGCCATTAGTTTTGCTATTTCAAAAAAAACCCCTTTAAAGAGTAGCACCTTGTTGAATGAGACGTAATTTTTTAAAAATTAGACCATCTTTAAATAATATTTAACTCACACACTGACCCTGAAAAGCTAATTTTATATTCATACACTATCAAATTTCTCTGGTAAAATTTCCATATCTCTCAAAACAAAATTCTTTAAAAGCTTGTTTATCTTTGTTTTAGCTTCTAGCTTAATCCAATCATAAATATTTATTTCACTACCTGAAAACTTAAATTAAAAATTTTGAATATTAACTGGTTTAACTTCCTGTTTTTCTGTGTGTGAATACTTAAATTAGCTGCTTACCCGCTTGATGTCATCAGTGCTGCAGAACACCAAGCTATTCCCCAGATTTAAGCTACCATTTGGCAAAGAGAACTATGACAGAAAGGTAGCTGATCATTGTGGATGCCTTTCTTCACAGTTAGAGGCTAGTGCCTTTGCTTTGCTGACAATAATATGTGGATAGTTGGGTTTTGCCTGTAAGTAAACCAAGTATAACTATTTGTACAAGCCTAAAACACACTAAAGTCAGTCAACATTGGTAAATCAGCTGAAATTCAGTGGCTTGATTCAATATCAACTAAGTAAGCTACATATTTAAATCATTTCAGTAACACACATTTGAGATCACCAATTTGCCATTCTTATCCTCACTTTTCAGGGTAGTTTAGACTCTGGAAAATATGCTACAGCATGCTACACCCATTGTTTAGATCAGTGGTGCTGGAAAAACACAGCAGGTCAGGCAGCATCCGACGAGCAGGAAAATCGACATTTCGGCCAAAAGCCTTTCATCAGGAATAGAGGCAGGAAGCCTCCAGGGTGGAAAGATGCTATACCCATTACCTATTGTTAATTCCCTTACATGTAGCTCATCTAATTTTATTAGGCAACAGCTATACTCTGAGATGGCACTTTTTTTGCAGTTACTCCATTCTCTATCTATCTCTTTTGAAGGATTCCCTCTGAAGTTACATGATTGTTCCCTGTTATCTGACAAAGTAACTAAGTACTTCCTGAAATTTTGCTGCCCATTCACCAAAATAATGACATTTTGGGAGATAGCAGACAGATGTGTGATTTCAAAATTAATGTGTGTTAATTAATCAAATTAAACAGAAAATTGCTTAGTGCATTTTATATACATGCAGTGGATGAGGATTTTAAGTGTTGGTTAAGTTTTGGATTTTTAGTGTGCAGTGAACTGTTTAAAATAGCTAGAGAACTTGTTTACTGAAACCAACACCAGTCCCTGCCATGCCCCCAACCTTGACCTACTACATAGAGTTCTATGTGAAATCAATTCTATATGACACGTCTTACCACAATGTTCACAGGGAAGATTTGTAGGTGCCTTTTGTACCAATAAATTGTTTTTATATTTTTTTCATTAACTATATCATAAGCAAGAAAACCTTTTTATGTGAGGTCTTCTTTTAGCTCCCTGTCCTTTATGATCTCATTAATTCAATCATTCCTGCAGTCAGACTCCAGATATGCTCATTTTAAGGCAAACCATTAATTGGTTGATTAATGGTTCTTTGTTTCAAATTTCTGGACTAGTTTCTGATGGAGAATATTTAAGATTGTTTAAAAGTGTTGACTTGTTTTGCATAAGTTCCTGCCTGTGTAATCAGTTTGCAAAAGAATTGTCTAATATGTTCATGTGTTGATATGGAGATGATGACTAAATCAAAATTCTCACAATTATTTTAAGAATGGCTATAATTCTTTTTGGCATAATGTGCTCAAAATAAGCATACCTGAATTCTTATATGCAGGTGTCTTCATCTTATTCGCCACCAAGTCTTTTAAGACTTGTTTTAAAACAGGGTAAAGTGAATGTGTTGTTTGCATACGAAAATTACTCAGGTATTATGATGAAAGTAGATGAACTAGTTTTAGACGTAGAAATTTTGAACCACTAAGTATCTTTTTCTTTAACATTGCAATTGAGGGGAACAGTTGAAGGCTGGATTTTTTTTCAGGGAATCGATGGTCTAAATTACATTTTAAAAAGTGTCCACATTTTTGCTTATTTACACACATTAAAAAATGCAAGATGAACATTGCTGGGAAATTGGAAATATGATAATGTGGGAAACATTTGCCAAGTAAAATAATGGACAGTTGTTTTCTGGAACTTCTCGCAGAGCGCTGGCTTTGTACCCTGACTCGAATGGCACGTCAATTTTGTTAGACTTTGATTCTTAGCTGCAAAGGAATCATTTGTATGGGATTTTCTCTGTATTGATTCATAGCCTTTTGTTATAATGTGTTGTACTATTTTAAGTGTAGAGCCAAATTAGCAGGCTGCTGTGTTAATACAGATAAAATTGTGAGCCCAAACTAGAAAGCTTGGTAATCTAATTCATGAACAGTAAATTTGGAGCCCTCAACAAATATTTAAATGATATGGAGCCCTTTTACTGCCAACCAAGGTAAAGAGCAGCATTGGCACTAAAAACAAAAAAATCTATTACCTACTTAATTTGGAGAATCTGTTTCATTTGAGGAATAAATAATATATATAGACAAATCATAGAATTTTTTAGCTTTTGCTTTTCAACCAGAATGTTATAAATGAGTATCACTGAGAACCAAGCATTTGACTTTATGGTTAACTGAACACTTTAAAATTGATAATTGTGGAACATGTCGTGGGGACCACATCGGAAGCAGAAGAGGGAAAACCTGCAATATCTGTTTATCATTTCTACATCCCACATTCTGGTAAATCACAGAATGCAATCACTGATGGTCATAGAACTGTTCTTTTGACAAATTGTTCCACCTTCCCAGATAAATTTGTGCCATGAAAGTCATTGATGAAAGAGATTTGTGCATTAATTTATGCATTAATACAAACACGTAACTGCAAACGTAAGAAACATTACAATTAGTTGTGACCATTCTCAAAACTCTACTTGGTAAATGTGAAACACAGAAAACAATAAGTTAACAAGCAAAAATGAAGAAACTGAAATGCATTACAAATATCAAGTGTATGGAACTAAAAGTTTGCATTACTGTGCATGTGTTTTGGAATGTATATAGAGGGGCATGACAGTTAGTTGTCAGTTCCATATATTAATCAACTTGCTTCAAATATAGCATTAATCCAGACCTTCAAAGCAGAATCCCTCTTTAAACTTGAATTTCATTTCTACCTTTGTTTTAATTATCTTTTACAAGTTTTTTTGTGAATGTGGGTGAAAGTAAACCACAAATTAATTATTTACTTTTTTAATTGCGTTAAATTTTCAAGTTTAGATGTTTGTGAAAATGTATCTCTTTCTCAGGATGATAAGCGGCAATCAGTCCTGCTATGTATCCTAGAGCAGGAAGGGGGGAAAGATGGTGTATAGTGAAACTAAAGAAACAAGTAGTGTTTATAGAAGATGTTTGATCCTAAATGACAACTACATTATATGGCAACATAAAGTCTGGGTTTTTTCAAGGGTCAACACTGCCTTGCACGCAATGCAGTTTATAGCTCAGGGATCTATATTTAAATTTGTGACCCACTGGAAAAACTAACTTTATGCTGAAAGCTTTTTTTGTGGACAAATTTAGGGCTAAGAAGTCAAATGCAAGTTATATTTTTAAAAAAATCAGCAATATTCATTTAGTTTGAGCCTGAAAGTTATTTCTTATCATTCTTGGCAGTACAAATCTTATAAATAACATTCAACCTTGGCTGCTAATTGTAAAAGCACATTTATGACAATAATTTTTCAGACTTTTGCTTCAGAATAAATAGTCATTTACTCTACCACTCCATAAGATCTTTTGTGTTATTACACCAAAGATTCGCCATTTCCATGTTGCCCTTAATTTTTGTCAAAATATTTCTTCAACATCAAGTCATTATAAACTGAAACCATCAAGTTTCAGATTAATTTAAAATTTAGCTTCCTCTTTCATTTATACCAAAAAATTATTTTAAATATTCTTAGTAATGTGAATGCCCAGGTACACTTTACTTTTGCACAAAAGCTAACTAAGCTGATGGTTTATCACTCTGAGACATGGCAAATCTTTCTAATGGCTATTTAATATGATGCAAGAGTTAACTTTTTTGTATTTTTTTAAGGGACCATTGCTGCAGAAGCTCTATTTTTCATCCATTCTTGGCATATGTACATGCTATACAAGCCAGCATTTATCATCCATCCCTAGTTGCCCTTGAGAAAGTAGCAGTAGGCTTTCTTGAACTGCTGATGAAGTATTCTCAGTGCTATTAAATCTGTAATTGTAAAGCCAGTGTATTTGAAACATAAATTTTGCAAAATCTTATAAACCTCATGCACATATACTAGTACTGTCAAATATACTGAGCAAAAGACCATGAGTCAGGAGTAGCAATAGGCTTATCAGCTGGATCCGTACCAGAGATATGTCTCCAGTTCTGTTCTATGAATACAAGCTCCAGCATTAGTCTTGCAAAAATGAAAATTTATTACAATATTTGTTTAAAACAGTTCACTGGTACTAGAGTTCTTGATAATATGCACAGTACTTTTTACATGCTTAATATCAATCTAATCATTGTATTTTGACTTCTATCTTTTAAAAAAACTTGATAATACTAGCTAACTAAGAATATGAACAAAATGTAAATATTACAAAATCAATATGGTTTAGCATGAAAAGAATTGAAAATTATTGTGCTACTTAGCAAAACATTTTTGGCACCCAAAACATAATACATAACATGTAACTACAAACTGAACAAATGGATTGCGATAGAATGCTACACAAGTGTCCTGATGTTTCATTGTTTATAAATAATTTTAACACTTACGTAGAAGAATGTTCTGATATCCCAAATATGTCCATGAGAAAAGCACAATGTCTCTGGAAAGCGCCAGTCAATGGCACAAGGTACCAGATTATCTGAGTATCAGTTTCATATTGCTTATTGTGAATTGTGTTTTTGTTGAATTGTGGAATGTGTCTTGTAATAGTTGATGCATAATTTACACAAATGACAGTTTGGAAAAACTACCTCGTGACATCCTGTTGTTTAAAGTCATAAAGGGATAATGTGGAAATGTTTTTTTGCTGTTTACATAAATTTGGACATCTTACATTCAAACAGCAGAGTGCTTAATTATCAGCATTTTCTTAACAATTCTGCATAGCTACTGATTATGTTTTAAACTCATAATTCTGGTGAAACTGATTTGTCTGTGTGTGTTGCCTGAAGCACACTAACTCAGTTTACTATGTAAATGCTGTCTTAACACTGACTGAGAAAAGGAGCTATTGTTGGTGCTATTGTATGGTTAGTACACCTTCATTTATTTCTGGACCATACAATGATCTTGGTTTAAAAGACACAACTTTTAAATAAATGAAAAGAGCAGCGTTAAATGTATTAACTTACAAAGTTAGGGCTGTGACAAACACTCCCATTCTTTTGGATTCTGCAGCTGCACCCTCAAAAGTGAGTAATTTTCAGTTTTGAAGTTTAAGCGTTACATATATAGGAATGTGAAATTATTAGCACATAAGTGAATGATCAACAGTAATAAATTTGACACATTTTAAAGATGCTCATTATGGCCCCTTGTGGTCTGCAACATACGCAGCAACTTCGGGGCAGCACCAAATGAAGCTTCGCTGCCATGAGCCAGCTCGCCATTCGTAACTCTTCACAATCTTAACCTTTCTGCACAACTGCTCAGTGATTTGGCGTGTTTCACCTTTAACTAATATCTTGATTCTTAAACCCAGTTGTGTTGGTATCATATTCAAACAGGCTGATGGTACTGGTGCTTTGTTGAACAGTGCTCATCTAATTCAGCTTAAGTCACTGGGCATACTTATTTGACACCATAAAGTATACAGACTAAAATTATTTAGAACAGCATTTTCCCATGCATTGATATGAACTCATGTGCAATTACCATATTTTAGAAATTGTAAAGTTTTTTTTATATAATAGTATATCATGAGTTCTGCAGTGTCTTCCCATCTGAAAAGAAGTTGCATCTTCCAGCTTACAACTTCAACAATTTGACCCCTCTTTTTTTTGTTATGAGGGTTAAGGTGTTTCATAGACTCCATCACAAGTCTGTGTACAACCTTAGCAAAAAAATGCAGAAAGGTCTAGTAATTTGTATATTTCTTCCAGAAGCTCTTAAATTGTGTTCAAAGAATCTGACAGCACAGGAGGAAATCATTTGACCATGATGCCTTTTGAAGTTAATAAATTAGTCCCCTGGTCCTTAACCTTAGCAAGAAGTCATCCAATCCATTTTTAAAACTACATATTGAATTGGATTTCACCACTTTGGTAAAGCACACTTTTTTATAATTTGGTAGAAATCTACTTCAAACAAAAATTGAATACTTTGTTTAATGAACAAACATTGCAGCATGTATACTAGTTCACTATTAATTATCTACTTGAAATTGAAAGGATCATTTTTTAAATGTCCACTATAAATAAATCACATTGATTGACGCTTATCCCTAAACTTCCATTCCTGTAGTTTAATTAATGTGACATGTATTTTGAGAATATACAGTATTTTTCCATTTTTTTTCACTGAAGAAAGTATGACTTAGCAGCAGGAAATTCTGTAATTTCAAAATATGCCCCTGAATCCCCACACAAGTATAAAACTGGCATCAGCACATTTTGATTGGTTTTCTTGTTTTGTAACAAACGGACACACGAATAGCCATTTCCCATTATAGTTTGATTTGTTTCACAAAATTACATCACTTTTTACAGTCACAAGTTGTTGAGGTGTAAGCAAACTTGACATTCCCCAATGCATTGTGGAATATAGGATCAATGAAGGCAGGAAAAACACTTTAAACTGTGGTTAAAAATGTTGCTGATGATTTCCTGCTCAGTGAGCTTGAAATACTATATGTCTTAAAATTATAATTTATTTTAAACAATCTGGATGCATTGTTCCTTGACATAAATTGCATCAAGTATTGCTGGTTCCCACTTGCAACAATATAATCAATGAGCTACCTTTTCTTTGTCAGAAATAGTTAAACATGTAAACTGACGCTGATTGGTTCTTCAAAAAAAATTAATTACAGAACAACCTAGGTTATCTAACGTCAATTATCCAAATTTCAGATTATCTGAACAAGATTTCGAGGTCCAATAAAAACTTTATCCATTATCAGAACACTGTTATCCAAACAAAATACTCCCCACCTGTCTTGTTTGGATAGTCGAGGTTGGTCTGTCCCACAAAATATGGTCAGCTTACATAGTTTTAAAAAATTCTAGCTTTTCCCAAGATCCCTTGAATATATCAGGGAGACATGATGTCACTTCAGTTTAACCTTTTGATAGCGAACATTTCTCTTTCAGCTATAAAAGGATTTCTGCTTATTTACATCGAGTACAGGGCAACAGAATCAAACTTCGGGTCTCTTGTTGTTTTTTAAAAAGGTGTACAACATTTTTTCCCATGTATTGGAAATTGTGAAATGTCATTATGGCTTCTTTACAGATTTCTGTTTGCTCCACTCTATAACTTGACTACCTTTTGAGAAATATGTGACCAATAAGTGTTAAAGCATGTTTAGAATGTTAGAAATTTGAAAAATAAATGTGAATCAACTTATCAAGGTAATCCATTTGGTGGATTGTGTTAGTGTTTATGATTTGCGAATTGCATATTATCTTGCCAATAATTGAAGCACTTTTCTGACCACACTACGAACATTACATTTCACCTTGTATCGGATCTTATGGCACAATGGTAATGTCCCTGAGTTTGAGCCAGAAGGTGTAGTTCAAGATCACCATCCAACCATGTCCAAACAGTGGTTTAAAAATACACTTTCAATATGCTCAGCATAGATGCACTGGAAGATAAGAAATGAGAAGACCGATTTCACAGGAACATTATCAAACAATTTGAAACCGATCCATAAAAGGATAACCAAATCTTGATTGGAAGTTTTATGGATAGTTTTATTACCTTATATGAAAATTAGGATAATTTGATTGGATTAATTGATTACTTCATCAGCATTTAATAGTATTTGAAACAAATTGGTTTCAAATGTTGTCAAATATGCGGAAGGAAACCACTCAGCAGGTCACACAGCATCTGTGGTTAGAAACAGTTGAATTTCAGATCAATAACTTTTCATTAGAAGTCAAAAATAAATTATGATTGGTAATGAGTATTGTGACTGTTCATAATTTGCTCCTTCATTTTACTTGAATCATCTCACTTCAAGGGAAGGAAATGTAGAAATATGGGCCAAGACAGGCATAGTCTCAGGTTTCCTGATGAAGGACATCTTCCATCTGGCAATGGGAGAAAAGGGTATTCTTCCTGATGCTAGATCCTGTAGTCATTTACTTTGGCTTTCTGTCAGAATCCTTCCATCTGCGAAAAGATAATGCATGTGCAGTAAACAATCCATTTAGATGTTGTGTCTTCATACGGTATACCTTTAGTAATAGTTGAAGCAGTCCTGTGAATTAGGAGTATGCCATTCAACCAACTGAACCTGCTAAATGTGATTATGGGCATAACTTCACATTCCTTCCTAATCTTGAAAACTCTTGATTGATTCCCTTGTTAAATTGAAAATTAACGTGCCTTAAAAATATTTCGTGACCATGTTCTCTAATACTCACTGTAGAAGACTGACCCAGACACAACTGTCCGATTTTTAAAAAAAAATTCACATCCTCTACCTTACTTGAAAAACCTGTTATTTTAAAATTATGTCCCAAGGTCTCGACTCTTCTACAAGGAGAACATCAACATTCACCCTGTCAAACCCTCTTGAGGTTATATGCTTCAATTATATATTCAACATGATTATATTATAATCAACATGTTGGGGTTACCAATGTTTCAGACAAAAGCCTTCCGTAGGAAGGGCTTTCCTGATGGAGGGCTATTGCCTGAAACATCAATTTTTTCCTGCTTCTCGGATGCTGTCTGACCTGCTGTGCTTTTCCAGCACCCCTCTAACCTTGACTCTGATTTCCAGTATCTATAGTCCTCACTTTCGCCATGTTGGGGTTACTGTTGACCAGAGGTTGAACTAAACTAGCCATGTATACACTGGCTACAACAGCAGATCAGAAGCTGGGAATTTTGCAGCAAAACTCCTTCCTGTCCCCACCCTCTGCAAAGCCTGTCCACCATCTACAATGCAGAAGTCTGGCGTGTGACCAAATATTTCCCCAGTTGCCTGGATGAGTGCAGCTCAAACAACATTTGAGAAACTGAATAACATGCAGGTCAAAACATTGGCAGTACATCCACAAGCATTCACTCCTCTTGTCATTGAGATCAATGCATTGATTCATTCCATTGGTACCATTGCAGTAGTGTGTACCATCTGCAGGATGCATTTCAGAAGGCTCCTTACAAAGACCCGGGTTCAATTCCTGACTCGGGCGACTGACTGTGTGAAGTTTGCACGTTCTCCCCGTGTCTGCGTGGGTTTCCTCCGGGTGCTCCGGTTTCCTCCCACAGTCCAAAGATGTGCGGGTCAGGTGAATTGGCCATGCTAAATTGCCCGTAGTGTTAGGTAAGGGGTAAATGTAGGGGTATGGGTGGGTTGCGCTTCGGCGGGTCGGTGTGGACTTGTTGGGCTGAAGGGCCTGTTTCCACACTGTAAGTAATCTAATCTAATCCTTCCAAACCTACATCCACTGATATCTAAAAGGATTAAGTCAGCAGATAGATGAGACAACTTCAGCTGTAAGTTTCAAGCCACTCAGCATCTTGACTTTGAAATATATCATTGTTCATCACTGCCACTGCATCAAAATGTTGAAGCTCCCTCATCACCAGTATTGTGGGTGTACCTACAGACGATAGCAATTCAAGAAAACATCTCATCCCCATTGTCACAATTACAATTAGGAATGTTAATAAATGTCGTAGTTCTGTTCGCTGAGCTGGGAATTTGTGTTTTCGTCCCCTGTCTAGGTGACATCCTCAGTGCTTGGGAGCCTCCTGTGAAGCGCTTCTGGGATCTTTCCTCCGGCATTTGTAGTGGTTTGAATCTGCCGCTTCCGGTTGTCAGTTCCAGCTGTCCGCTGCAGTGGTCGGTATATTGGGTCCATATGGATGTGCTTATTGATTGAATCTGTGGATGAGTGTCATGCCTCTAGGAATTCCCTGGCCGTTCTCGGTTTGGCTTGTCCTCTAATAGTCGTGTTGTCCCAGTCGAATTCATGTTGCCTGTCATCTGCGTGTGTGGCTACTAAGGATAGCTGGCCGTGTCGTTTCGTGGCTAGTTGGTGTTCATGGATGCGGATTGTTAGCTGTCTTCCTGTTTGTCCTATGTAGTGTTTTGTGCAGTCCTTGCATGGGATTTTGTACACTACATTGGTTTTGCTCAAGCTGGGTATCGGGTCCTTCGTTCTGGTGAGTTGTTGTCTGAGTGTGGCTGTTGGTTTGTGTGCTGTTAGGAGTCCTTAGTGATCGCAGTAGTCTGGCTGTCAGTTCGGAGTTGCTCTTGATGTATGGTAGTGTGGCTAGTCCTTTGGGTTGTGGCATGTCCTCATTCCATTGACAACGGAATGAGGACATGCCACAACCCAAAGGACTAGCCACACTACCATACATCAAGAGCATCTCCGAACTGACAGCCAGACTACTGCGACCATTAGGACTCATAACAGCACACGAACCAACAGCTGCTCCCAGACAACTCACCAGAATGAAGCACCCGATACCCAGCTTGAGCAAAACCAATGTAGTGTACAAATGGAGACAGCGATCACAATTCTGTCAGGTTTACTTTGGTGATGGAAAGGGATAGGTGTACTCCACCGAGCAAGTTACAGCTGGGGAAAATGAAATTACGATGCAATTAGGAAAGATTTAGGAAGCGTAGAGTGGGGAAGCAAACTGTAGGGAATGAGCACATTAAAAATGTGGATCTTATTCAAGGAAATGCTCCTATGTCCTAGATAAGTATGTACCTGTCAGGCAGGGAGGAAGATATAGAACGCGTGAGCTGTCATTTACTAAGTAAGTGGAATCCTTAGTAAAAGAAAAAGAAGGCTTATGTTAGGACAAAATGTGAAAACTCAGGGAGCTTGAGGGTTACAAAGAAGTTAGGAAAGACCTAAAAAGACAGCTCAGAAGAGCCAGGAAGAGACATGAGAAGTTGTTAGCGGATAGGATCAGGGTTAACCCTAAGACTTTCCTTAAGTATGTCAGGAATAAAAGAATGACGAGAGTTAAATTAGGGCCAATCAAGGATAATAGTGGGAAATTGTGTGTGGAGTCAGAGGAGATAGGGGAAGCACTAAATAAATATTTTTTGACAGTGTTCACTATAGAAAATGAAAATGTTGGCAAGGAAGATAGAGATACTTGCATCTAGACTAGAAGAGATCGAGGTTCACAAGGAAGAGGTATTAGATATACTGCAGAGTGTGAAAATAGACAAGTCCCCTGGGGCCGGATGGAATCTATCCTAGGATCCTCTGGGAAGCAAGGGAAGAGATGGCCGAGCCTTTGGCATTGATCTTCAAATCATCATTGTCTATCTGCAGGAATAATGCCTGAGGACTGGAGGATAGCAAATGTGGTTCCCTTGTTCAAAAACCCTGGTAAGTACAGACCAGTGAGTCTCACTTCAGTTGTTGGTAAAGTGTTGGAAAAGGTTATAAGAGATGGGATTTATAACCATCTAGAAACGAATAATCTGATCAGGTACAGTCAGCACGGTTTTGTGAAGGGTAGATTGTGCCTAACGAATCTTATTGACTTTTTTGACAAAGTGACCAAACAGGTAGATGAGAGTAAACCGGTTGATGTTGTGCATATGGATTTCAGCAAGGCATTCGATAAGGTTCCCCACAGTAGGCTATTATACAAAATGCAGAGGAATGGGATTGTGGGAGACAGCAGTTTGGATCAGTAATTGGCTTGCTGAAAGAAAAGAGGGTTGTAGTTGATGGAACATGTTCATCTTGATGTCCAGTTACTAGCGGCGTACCACAAGGGTCGGTGTTGGGTCCACTGCTGTTCGTCATTTTTATAAATGACCTGGATGAGGACTTAAAAGGGTGGGTTAGTAAATTTGCTGACGACACTAAGGTTGGTGGAGTTGTGGATAGTGACGTAGGATGTAGTAGATTGCAGAGAGACATAGGATGCAGAGCTGTGCTGAGAGGTGGCAAATGGACGTGTGAGGTGATACACTTTGGATGGAGTAATCGGAATACAAAGTACTGGGCTAATGGTAAGATTCTTGGGCATGCAGATGAGCAGAGAGATCTCGGTGTCCATGTACACAGATCCCTGAAAGTTGCCACCCAGATTGACAGGGTTGTTAAGAAGGCATATAGTGTTTTGACCTTTTATTAATAGAGGGATTGAGTTCCGGAACCAGGAGGTAATGCTGCAGCTGTACAAAGCCCTGGTACGGCCACACTTGGAATATTGAGTACAGTTCTGGTCACCGCTTTATAAGAAGGATGTGGAAGCTTTGGAAAGGGTGCAGAGGAGATTTACTAGGATGTTGCCTGGTATGGAAGGAATGTCTTATGAGGAAAGACTGACGGCCTTGAGGCTGTTCTCGTTAGAGAGAAGAAGGTTGAGAGGTGACTTAATACAGACATACAAGATAATCAGAGGGTTACATAGGGTGGACAGGGAGAGCCTTTTTTCCAAGTATGGGGACGGCAAACATGAGGGGGCACAACTTTAAAGTGAGGGGAGATAGGTATAAGACAGATGTCAGAGGTTGTTTCTTTACGCAGAGTAGTAAGGGTACGGAATGCTTTGCCTGCAACGGTAGTTGATTCGCCAAGTTTAAGTGCATTTAAGTAGTCATTGGTCAGGCAAATGGACGTACATGGAATAGTGTAGGTGGGATGGGCTGCAGATTAGTATGACAGGGCGGCGCAACATTGAGGGCCAAAGGGCCTGTACTGCGCTGTTATGTTCTATGTTCTACTTTATAATTTAGCCCCTAGCCTTCAAAACTCAGAAGAACATTTTTCCTACTTCTAGCTATGTGATAAGTACAAAACAAAATACTGAATTCCCCCAGAACCTGGGGCAGGGGTCACATCAGATATCTCAGGACTCTACAGGACCTACAGTACTCAGTCAGGGGCTGGGCTGCTGTGCCCAGTTTGAAGCTTGGGCCAGGAGTAGTAGTGGGGCCTGAGATTTGAATCTGTGCTCCTGGGTCCAACACCTCTGACTTAAAGATGTCTGCTCTGGGCTGAAGAGGAATTTAAGTCTGGCACTTGACAAGCCATCAATCCATGGAACCAAACTTTATTCAATGAAGAATGCAGAAGGGCATGCACAGAGCAGCACCAGGCATTGCTAAGAAAGAAACCTCAATTTGGTGCAGCTACTAAGGAGGACTACCTGTACACCAAATAGCATCAGAAGCAAGCAATACATAGAGCTAAGTGATTCCACAACCAACAGGTCAGATCTCAGCTTTGCAGTCTTGTTATATCTTAGTCATCAATCATGGTGGACAATTAAACAACCCACTGGAGATGGTAGCTCCATAAATATTTCCAGCCTCAATAATGAGGAGCCTAGCACATCAGTGCAAAGGATAAAGCACACTTGCAACAATCTTTAGCCAGAAGTTCCAAGTGAACAATCTATCTCGGCCTCTCTAGTGGTCCCCAGCATTACAAATGCCACTCCTCAGCCAATTTGATTCATTTTACATGATGTGGCACTGGATACTGCAAAGGCTATAGGCCCTGACAACAACATCTTGGTAATAGTACTGAAGACTTGTGCTTCAGAACTTGCCAGCTGTTCCAGTACACAGTTATAACACTGTCACCCACCCGACAATGTGGCAAATGTCCCAGGTATGCCCTGTACTTAAAAAACCAGAATAAATTGAATCTGGCCAATTACAACTCCAGTCTCCACTTGATCATCAGTAAAATGTGATGGAAGGTGTCATCAACAGTGCTATTAAGCAGAACCTATTAGCAATAGCCTGTTCACTGATGCTGGCCCTGAAGCCAAGCTTTCAGCTCCTGTCCTCATTATAGCCTTAGTCTAAACATGGACAAAACAGCTGAATTCCAGAGGTGAGAGTGACTGCCTTTGACATCAGGGCCACACCTGACCAAGTATGGCATCAAGGAGCCCTAGCAAAACTGGAACCAATGGGAATCAGAAGGAAATCTCCACTGGTTGGAGACATGTTTGCCACATAGGAAATGGTTGTGATTTTGGAGATCAGTCATCTCCGATCCAGGACCCATCCATTGTCAGCTGTTTCACCAATGACCATCCCTCTATCTTAAGGACAGAAATGGGGACATTTGCTGATGTCTGCACAGTGTTCAACATCATTTATTACTCCTTAGATACCAAAGTTACTCAGGTTCAAACGCACCAAAATTTGGACAATGTCCAGGTTTGGGCTGACAAGTGTCAAGTAGCATTTGTGCCACACAAGGAACAGGATTTACCTGTATTTGGAAAGGAAAGGACTGATTAGGGATCATCAACATGGCTGTGTGTGTGGGAAAACATAGTCAAAAAGGGTAGTGCTGGAAAAGCACAGTCGATCAGACAGCATCTGAGGAGCAGAAGAGTTGACATTTCGAACATAAGCTCTTCATCAGGAATGCATCTGCAGTCCTTTCTTTCTCCTGCGTGGGAAATCATGTTTCACTAACTTGATTGAGTTTTTCAAAAAAGTGATGAAGAAGATTGATGAGGGCAGAGTGGTGGACGTTGTCTATATGGACTTCAACAAGACGTTCAACAAGATTCCCCATGGTAGACAGTTATATCACTTAGAATATAGGGAGACCTAGCTATTTAGATACAAAATAAGCTCAAAGATAGGAGACAGAGGGCGGCAGTGGAGGATTGGTTTTTGTACCAGAAGCCTGTGACCAGCGAGTGTATCACTTTTTGTCATTTATATAAATGATTTGGATGTGAAAATCAGGAAGTATATTTAATAAGTTTGCAGATGACACCCCAAAATTGGTAGTGAAGTGGATAGCAGAGAAGGTTATCTTAGAATACAATGGGATCTTGATCAGCTAGTATGGGGACTGGCAGATGGCGTTTAATTTAGATAAATGAGGTGCTGCACTTTAGAAAGGCAAATTAGGGCAGGACTTATATGCTTAATGATAAGATCCTGGGGAGTGTTGCTGAACAAAGAGACCTTGGGTGCAGTGGAGATACATGTAAACGGTAGTGAAGGTGGTGTTTTGTATGTTTGCCTTTATTGGTCAGTGCATTGAGTAGAGGAGTTGAGAGGTCATGTTACAGCTGTAGAGAACAATGGTTAGGCCACTTTTGGAATACTGTATTCAATTCTGGTCTCCCTGCTATAGGAAGGATATTATGAAACTTGAAACTTGAAAGGGTTCAGAAAAGATTTATAAGAATGCTGCCAGGGTTGGAGGGTTTGAGTATAGGGAGACGCTGAATAGGCTGGGGCTGTTTTCTGTGGGAGTGTCGGAGGTTGAGGGAAGATCTTAAAGAAGTTTATAAAATCATGAGGAGCATGGATAGGGTGAATAATCAAGGTCTTTTCCCCAGGATAGGAGAGTCCAAAACTAGAAGGCACAGGTTTAAGGTGAGAGGGGAAAGATTTTAAAGGAACCTAAGGTACAATGTTTTCATGCAGACAGTGATGTATACATGGAATGAGCTGCCAGAGATGGTGCTGGAGGTTGGTAAACTTACAGCATTTAAAAAGGCATCTGGATGGATATATGAATAGGAATGATTTAGAGGGATATGGGCCAAATGGGATTAGATTAATGTAAAACATCTGGTTGGCGTGGACAAATTGGACTGAAGGGTCTGTTTCCATGCTATACATCTTATTTACTCTAATATACACAAATGCCAGGCAATAAGCATCTCCAGTAAGAGTCAATCTAACCACCACCCTTTGATATTTAAATGATGCTACCATTATTGAATCCCTCACAATCAATATTGTGGACTTCATCATTGACCAGAACTCAACTGGATATGCCAAATAAATGCAGTAGCTACAAGAGCAGGTCAGAGGCTAGGAATACTGTGGTGAGTAGCTCACCTCCTGACTCCCCAAAGCACCCCACCCCATCACCATCCATCATCTGCAAGGCACAAGTCAGGACTGTAATGGAATACCCTCCATTTGCCTGGATGGGTGCAGCTCCAACAAGACTCAAGAAGCTTGACACCATCCAGGAAAAAGCAACCCACTTGATTGGCACCACATCCACAAGCACCTACACCCCACACCCCCAGTGTTTACTCACTACAAGATGCAATGCAGAAATTCACCAAAGACCTTTAGACAGTACCTTCCAAACCCACAACCACTTACATCTAGAAGAACAAGAGCAGCAGTTACATGGGAACACCACCACCTTAGAGTTCCCCTCCAAGCCACTCACCATCCTGATTTGGAAATATATTACCATTCATTCCTGTGGTATCATCTTTTACTGAAAATGTGCATTATATTTTCATTACAATCAACAGGAACTTTCAAATAAAGTTACTCCAGTTGACAGACTAAAAGTAAATATTGTGTATTGAACAACTTTAACTTTTCAGTGTTGTATACTGATGTATGGTAGAATGAGTCAATTTCAAATGAGCAGGAGGTCAGTACAAAATATACTTTCTTAGCAAATTCTGTAGCTGCATCCTTCAATCTGTCGTTATATTTCCCTTCTTTGCAAAGCATTTTTGTAAAATAATCGTCACTGTTCCACAAACAGAATCTGTCATCTTTCCTCCCCCAACTCCATTTTGTTTCTTGAATTTTGATCATCTGAAACCATTACTGCTGATATAACATTGTTGAAGGATAAAGTTTAATTAATATTAGTTAATGTCATCGAAGAAATCAGCAAAATTATGTTGCTGTTACTAGTGGTGTTCCGCAAGGATCTGTTTTGGGACCATTGTTATTTGCCATTTTTATAAATGACCTGGAGGAGGGGCTAGAAGGTTGGGTGAGCAAGTTTGCGGATGATATGAAAGTCGGTGGAGTTGTTGACAGTGAGGAAGGAGGTGGCAGTTTACACCGGGATATAGATAAGCTGCAGAGCTGGGCAGAAAGGTGACAAATGGAGTTCAATGTAGGTAAGTGTGAAGTGATTCACTTTGGTAAGAGTAACAAGAAGATGGGATACTGGGCTAATGGTCGGATACTTGATAGTGTGGATGAGCAGAGGGATCTTGGTGTCCATGTACAGAGATCTCTGAAAGTTGCCACTCAGGTAAATAGTGCTGTGAAGAAGGCATATGGCATACTGGCTTTTATTGGTAGAGGAATTGAGTTCCGGAGTCCTGAGGTCATGTTGCAGTTGTATAAGACTCTGGTGTGGCTGCATCTGGAGTATTGTGTACAGTTTTGGTCGCCATACTATAGAAAGAATGTGGAGGCACTGGAAGGGGTGCAGAGGAGGTTTACCAGGATGTTGCCTGGTATGGTAGGAAGATTGTATGAGGAAAGGCTGAGGCACTTGGGGCTGTTTTCATTGGAGAAAAGAAGTTTAGGGGTGACTTGATAGAGGTGTTCAAGATGATTAGGGGTTTAGATAGGGTTGACCATGAGAACCTTTTTCCACGTATGGAGTCAGCTATTACGAGGGGGCATAGCTTTAAATTAAGGGGTGGTAGGTATAGGACTGATGTTAGGGGTAGATTCTTTACTCAGCGAGTCGTGAGTTCATGGAATGCCCTGCCAGTAGCAGTGGTGGACTCTCCCTCTTTATGGGCATTTAAACGGGCATTGGATAGGCATATGGAGGATAGTGGGTTAGTGTAGGTTAGGTGGGCTTGGATCGGCGCAACATCGAGGGCCAAAGGGCCTGTACTGCGCTGTATTTTTCTATGTTCTATGTTATGTTTCCCAGAGTTTTGCAATTTTAATATTTGTTCTGTGCAACTTTTGTCTTCCAAGCAATGCCAAGATGTTATAGGAATCTAAACAAGGGAAGTTCCTGACTTTAAGGTGAGGATTGGACTATGACTCTTCATACTATTGCCAGTCTTTGCTGCATTTCAGTGCCTTCAGCTGTTCCTTGACATTAAGTGGAGTGAATTGAATTGGCCGAGGATGGGTACTGTGATATAGGGACCTCAGGAAGAGGATTATCCTCTTGGCTCTTCTGGCTGAATATAAATGCAAATCCTTCAAGACTGTAAATTGCACTGATGTGTTCTGATGGTTTTTGGTGTTAGTTCATAACGTCCTCAGGGCAGTGTCCTAGGCCCAGGCATGTTCAGCTGTCTCACCAAAAACCTTCTCTCCAACATTGTCAGAAATGGGAATGTTCCACAATGTTCAGTACCATTCACGACACAGTGCCTTAGATACAGAACAATTTATGTATGTATGCAGTAAGAGCTATACAATATTCAGGCTTGGGCTGATAGGTTGCAAGTAATATTCACACCACAAAATTATCAGGAAATGACCATCTCAGACAAGAAAAAAAATCTAATAATTTCCCTTTGACCTTCAATAAGCATCATCATCACTGAATTCCCCATACCATCAACAAACTGAGGGCTCACCATTGCCTGGAAATTTAACTGGATCAGCTATATATAAACATTTCATCTGTTTCTAGTCAAGCAGCTTCTTGGATTTGCAAATTCCCTTACTTTAAATCCCACCATGAATCACTCTTTACTGTTCCAGTAATGTCCCTAGTCTCACAATTGTAATGATTCTGTCTTCTGAAGCACTCTGTTTTAATTAATCAGATATGTTAATTGTTGTTTTAAGTCTGTCCAAGAGAAAGGCTGCAGTAGTGAGTATAGTGGATTCTTTCTTGATTATATGTTTTTGGAGATAAGTTTCTTGATTAAACTTAAATTAATCGCTATGGCTCATATTTTCACCTGGGGCAGTGTTTGTAGAGGAATAAGACGGTGTTATTTTCTGGGTTGGTAGATTGTGAAGGAGCAAAAATGGCCTTTGCAGTGATATGTACTTCTTGTCAGATGTGGGAGTTTAAAGAGAGTTTAAGGGTTACTGTGGATTATATCTGCCATAAATGCTGTTGGATGCGAATCTTATCAGATCGAGTGGATCGGTTGGAGAGACAAATAGAAGCGATGAGGAATTTGCAACAACAACAATATGAGATGGATGGCAGTTATAGGACGGGGGAAAAGTCTCAGATACAGTCATATAGATGGGTTAACTCCAGGAAGGGTAAGAGAGGTAGGCAGCTAGTGCAGGAGTCTTTTGTGGATATACCCATTTCAAACAGGTATGCTGTTTTGGAAAATGTAGGGGATGATGGATTCTCAGGGAAACATGCACGAGCAACCAAATTTCTGGTATTGACACTGGCTCGAATGCAACAAGGGGTACGTTGGCTTCCAAGAGATCAATTGTGTTAGGGGATTCTGTAGTCAGAGGTACAGACAGACTCTTCTGTGGCCAGCAGAGAAAAAGCAGAATGATGTGTTGTTTCCCTGGTGTCAGGATCAAGGATGTCTCAGAGAGGGTGCAGAATGTTCTCACTGAGAGAGGGGCCAGCAGGAGGTCATTGTCCACATTGGAACCAACGACATTGGAAGGGAAAAGGTTGAAATTCTGAAGGGAGATTACAGAGAGTTCGGCAAAAAATTTAAAAAAGGAGGTCCTCATGGATAGTAATATCCGAATTACTCCCAGTGCTACGAGCTAGTGAGGGTAGAAATAGGAGGAAAGAGCAGATGAATGCATGGCTGAGGAGCTGGTGTATGGGAGAAGGATTCACATTTTTGGATCATTGGAATCTCTTTTGGGGTAGAAGAAGGACAGATTGCACCTAAATTGGAAGGGGACTGGCAGGGAAATTTGCTGGAACTGCTTGGGAGGATTTAAACTAATAGGGTGGGGAAACCCAGGGAGATAGTGAGGAAAGAGATCGGTCTGAGACGGGTACAGCTGAGAACAGAAGTGAGTAAAACAGTCAGGGCAGGCAGGGACAAGGTAGGACTAATAAATTAAACTGCATTTATTTCAATGCAAGGGGCCTAACTGGGAAGGCAGATGAACTCAGGGCATGGTTAGGAACATAGGACTAGGATATCATAGCAATTATGGAAACATGGCTCAGGGATGGGCAGGACTGGCAGCTTTATGTTCCAGGCTACAAATGCTACAGGAAGGCTAGAAAGGGAGGCAAGAGAAGAGGGGGAATGGCATTTTTGATAAGGGATAGCATTACAGCTGTGCTGAGGGAGGATATTCCCGGAAATACATCCAGGGAAGTTATTTGAGTGGAACTGAGAAATAAGAAAGGGATGATCACCTTATTGGGATTGTATTATAGACCCCCCCAATAGTCAGAGGGAAATTGAGAAAAAACTTGTAAGGACATCTCAGCTATCTGTAAAAATAATAGGGTAGTTATGGTAGGGGATTTTAACTTTCCAAACATCGACTGGGACTGCCATAGTGTTAAAGGTCTAGATGGAGAGGAATTTCTTAATTTTCTGATTCAGTATGTGGATGTACCTACTAGAGAAGGTGCAAAACTTGACCTACTCTTGGGAAATAAGGCAGGGCAGGTCACTGAGGTGTTAGTGGGGGAGAGCTTTGGGGCCAGCGACCATAATTCTATTCGTTTTAAAATAATGATGGAAAAGGATAGACCAGACCTAAAAGTTGAAGTTCTAAATTGGAGAAAGGCCAATTTTGACGGTATTAGGCAAGAACTTTCAAAAGCTGATTGGGGGCAGATGTTCGCAGGTAAAGGGATGGCTGGAAAATGGGAAGCCTTCAGAAATGAGATAACAAGAATCCAGAGAAAGTATATTCCTGTCAGGGTGAAAGGGAAGGCTGGGAGGTATAGGGAGTGCTGGATGACTAAAGAAATTGAGGGTTTGGTTAAGAAAAAGGAGGCATATGTCAGGTATAGACAGGATAGATCGAGTGAATCCTTAGAAGAGTATAAAGAAAGTATGAGTATAATTAAGAGGGAAATCAGGAGGGCAAAACGGGGACATGAGATAGCTTTGGCAAATAGAATTAAGGAGAATCCAAAGGGTTTTTACAAATATCAGCAAGGTGGCCTTTGTGTGGAGCCACAGAAAACGGGGGAGATACTAAATGAATATTTTGCATCAGTATTTACTGTGGAAAAGCATATGGAATATATAGACTGTAGGGAAATAGATGGTGACATCTTGCAAAATGTCCAGATTACAGAGGAGGAAGTGCTGGATGTCTTGAAATGGTTAAAGGTGGAAAAATCCCCAGGACCTGATCAGATGTATCTGAGAACTCTGTGGGAAGCTAAAGAAGTGATTGCTGGGCCTCTTGCTGAGATATTTGTATCATCAATGGTCACTGGTGAGGTGCCGGAAAACTGGAGGTTGGCAAACATGGTGCCACTGTTTAAGAAGAGTGGTAAGGACAAGCCAGGGAACTATAGAGCGGTGAGCCTGACCTCGGTGGTGAGCAAGTTGTTGGAGGGAATCCTGAGGGACAGGATGTACATGTATTTGGAAAGGCAAGGACTGATTCAGGATAGTCAACATGGCTTTGTGCACGGAAAATCATGTCTCACAAACTTGATTGAGTTTTTTGAAGAATTAGCAAAGAAGATCGATGAGGGCTGAGCAGTAGATGTGATCTATATGGACTTCAGTCTGGCGTTCGACAAGGTTCCCCATGGGAGACTGATTAGCAATATTAGATCTCATGGAATACAGGGAGAACTAGCCATTTGGATACAGAACTGGCTCAAAGGTAGAAGACAGAGGGTGGTGGTGAAGGGTTGTTTTTCAGACTGGAGGCCTATGACCAGTGGAGTGCCACAAGGATTGTTGCTGGGTCCACTACTTTTTGTCATTTATATAAATGATTTGGATGTGAACATAGGAAGTATAGTTAGTAAGTTTGCAGATGACCCCAAAATTGGAGGTGTAGTGGACAGCGAAGAGGGTTACCTCAGATTACAACAGGATCTGGACCAGATGGGCCAATGAGCTGAGGAGTGGCAGATGGAGTTTAATTCAGATAAATGTGAGGTGCTGCATTTTGGGAAAGCAAATCTTAGCAGGACTTATACACTTAATGGTAAGGTCCTAGGGAGTGTTGCTGAACAAAGAGACCTTGGAGTGCAGGTTCATAGCTCCTTGAAAGTGGAGTCGCAGGTAGATAGGATAGTGAAGAAGGTGTTTGGTATGCTTTCCTTTATTGGTCAGAATATTGAGTACAGGAGTTGGGAGGTCATGTTGCAGCTGTACAGGACATTGGTTAGGCCACTGTTGGAAAATTGTGTGCAATTCTGGTCTCCTTCCTATCGGAAAGATGTTGTGAAACTTGAAAGGGTTCAGAAAAAATTTACAAGGATGTTGCCGGGGTTGGAGGATCTGAGCTACAGGGAGAGGCTGAACAGGCTGGGGCTGTTTTCCCTGGAGCGTTGGAGGCTGAGGGGTGACCTTTATAGAGGTTTACAAAATCATGAGGGGCATGGATAGGATAAATAGACAAAGTCTTTTCCCTGGGGTGGGGGAGTCCAGAACTAGAGGGCATAGGTTTAGGGTGAGAGGGGAAAGATATAAAAGAGACCTAAGGGGCAACTTTTTCACACAGAGGGTGGTAGGTATATGGAATGAGCTGCCAGAAGAAGTGGTGGAGGCTGGTACAATTGCAATATTTAAGAGGCATCTGGATGGGTATATGAATAGGAAATGTTTGGAGGGATATGGGGCGGGTGCTGGCAGGTGGGACTAGATTGGGTTGGGATATCTGGTCGGCATGGACGGGTTGGACCGAAGGGTCTGTTTCCATGCTGTACATCTCTATGATTCTATGATTCTAATTGCTCCAGCAGTGGTGGCAGTGTCTTCAGCAATTAAATCATAAACTCTGGAATTCCTTCCCTAGATTCTTTCTTCCTTTAAAACAGTCCCTAATATTCACCTCTTTGACCAAATGTTACTGTCATGTATTATTTTGTAGCAATCCTGTGAAATGCCTTTGGTTAATTTATGAACTATTTCAAAGGTATAAATAGTTGTGACTTCCTATCATTACTAATTACATGGCAGCAGGTTTGCATCCTAGCTGTATTTGTTCACATTGCTCATATTGAGAGCTTTAACAGTATTGGGCATACCGATGGAGCAATCAATTATCTGGTATTTCATACCATTCAGTCAATAATATGACCTTAGCGTGTGCTAACTGACCTCCATACTTGCTTTCTCTTCATTTCTCTGACATAGGATTCTTGAAATCTTCAATCTAGTATAATGTGCCAAATTAATAACACAGTGCTGCAAGTACTGAGGTTTGTCTTAGTACTTGTTGTGATAGCAACAATGCTCATCCTCTCCTGTTCTCAGTTCAATTCCAAACAGTCCACACCCAAAATATAGAAAGAAAAATTCAACTAGTTCTGAGTCATAGCACCTTCCTAACTATATCATCATCAGACAGAAATGTTTTTGTTTCACATGAAGTCAAATGTAAAGTAACTTTTATTTAATCTTTTACAAAAACATGATTTTGTATTTGCCAAAGACACTTGTGCTTTTCAAAGGCATTGAAACAAACATGGATTCTACACTTTGCACATCATCATTATTTTCCAGCTGAATTACTGTGACATATTTCTTTCTGTTGTTCCAATCCTGTTTGGGAATGTTAACATCTACAAAGAAATCTGAACATTCCATGATTAAATGACAGAAAAATACCATAAGACTTCATGTTCTACACAAAAGGAAATGGTTGTATATAAGTAATACCAAGAAAGGCAGATGTCAAGTTTGCCAGTCAGAGTCATAGAGTCATACAGCATGGAAACAGTCCCTTTGACCCAGCTATTCAACACCAGCCATGTTCCCAAACTCAACAAGTCCCATCTTTTCGTATTTGGCCCATATTCCCTCCAAATCGTTCCTATTCATATGCTTATCCAAATATCTTTTAAATGTTGTAACTGTATCTGCATCCACCACTTCCAGTAGCAGTTCATTCCACACAGTAACCACTATGTAAAAAAGTTGCCCCTTAAGACTTTCTCCTCTCATCTTAAAAAAAAAAGTCCTAAACTTCCCCATCATAGGGAAAAGACCTTTGCTTTATCACCTTATCTATGCCCCTCATGATTTTATAAACCTCTATTAAAGTCACCCCTCAATCTCCTACACTCCAGTGAAACAGAGCCAGGCTATTCAGCCTATTGTTATAACTCAAACCCTCCATTTCCTGCAACATTCTTGTAAATGCTTTCTGAACCCTCTCCAGTTTAACAATATCCCTCCTATGACAGGGCAACCAGAACTGCACATAGTACTCCACAAGAGGCCTCACCACCATCCTGTGCAACTTCAACATGACACCACAACGCCTGTACTCAAAGGTCTGAGCAATGAAGGCAAGCGTACCAAACACCACCTTAACCACCCTGCTTACTTGTGATGGAAATTTTAAAAGAATTATGTACCTGAATCCTTTGGTATCTATGTTCCACAACATTACCCAGGGCCCTATCATTAATTGTTTATGCCCTCCCTTGTTTGTATTGCCAAAATGTATTTAGCCAAATTAAATTCTATTTGCCATTCCTCAGCTATTGACCCAATTGAGTAAAATCTATTTGTAATCTTTGCTGCTTTTACTGTTAAGGCAGAACTACAGAGGGGCTTGGCCAAAGTTCCAATGGATGGTCGATCAAAAAATTACATTGGCAAGATTTCCAGAGATGGAAAATGTGTTGCTGGAAAAGCGCAGCAGGTCAGGCAGCATCCAAGAAGCAGGAGAATTAACATTTCGGGCCTAAGCCCTTCTTCAGCAATGAGGAAGGTGTGCCAAGCAGGCTAAGATAAAAGGTAGGGAGGAGGGATTTGGGAGAGGGGCGTTGGGAATGCGATAGGTGGAAGGAGGTTAAGGTGAGGATGATAGGCCGGAGAGGGGTGGGGGCAGAGAGGTCGGGAAGAAGATTGCAGGTCAAGAAGGTGGTGCTGAGTCCGAGGTTGGGACTGAGATAAGGTGAGGGGAGGGGAAATGAGGAAGCTGGAGAAATCAATTATCTGGTATTTCATACCATTCAGTCAATAATATGACCTTAGCGTGTGCTAACTGACCTCCATACTTGCTTTCTCTTCATTTCTCTGACATTTCTCTCCCTTGTGGTTGGAGGGTTCCTAGGCCTTAAAGATTTCCAGAGATGCAGATTGATAGTGAAGGAGAGAAGTAGTTATAAAACTGATGATAAATCTATGATATGCTTACCTGGGCTGACAGGTAACATTTTTTTTCGATTAGATTAGATTACTTACAGTGTGGAAACAGGCCCTTCAGCCCAACAAGTCCACACTGACCCTCCAAAGAGGGATCCACCCAGACCCATTCCCCTAAACCTAACAGGCTTTTTTGTGGTGCATTTCTGTCAAAATTGTTTTACCAGTTTCTCAACCAGATGCCCCCATTTTCCTATTGCTAAACCTTAATTCCTAACATTAAAAATCACATTCCAAAGTCTATGTATTATGAGCAAGGTATTCAAATACTGTCAGAAATGAGATACTGTTTGCATATGCTCTTAGCTGCATAGTCTTAATGTAAGAGATGTTCATGTGTTTTATTTTGAGGTATTGCAATCAACTTAACAATCTTTTACAATATCTTGGCTATATATGGGGAAATGGACTTGACTGTTCATTCCAAATAAAATTGAAGGACTATTAACAGTGTCTCAAGATTTGATGGCTTACATTACCGGCAGCTGAAATCTTTGATACCCCAGATTGGAAAATAAAGTTTTTGGACTTAGCAGTTACTTTGCCTCCATGTTCACAAGTGTAATATTCAGTCCCCAAAATTCTAGGAGACAAACATTACAGGAACTTGCATAGATCATAAATATTTTAAACACGCTTTAGCATCCGATAAAAACCATGAAAACTGCAAATGCTGGAAATCAGAAACAAAAACAGAAATTGCTGGAAAAGCTCAGCAGGTCCAGCAGCATCTGTGGAGAGAAATCAGAATTAACGTTTTGGGTCCAGTGACCTTTCCTCAGAATTCTTAGTTAACGAAACATTAACTGATTTCTCTCCACAGACGCTGCCAGACCTGCTCAGCTTTTCCAACAATTTTCATTTTTCCTTAGCATTTGATGCTTTCTTTAAATTAAATTAAATTACACATACACAAAAATTGACAAAATTTCAGCTGAATATAAAGTTTGTTACTAAAAGTGGTTGACCTTTTTACATTGTGTTAGTATAATCTGCTGGTTATAAATCTTGGAAAAAAGTGTAAACAAGATATTTTAGGGACAGGAAAATGCTGTGATTTAGGAACAACAGCAACATAAGCCTGCTCTACTATTCAGTTGTAACAAGGCTGATGTGAACCTCATCTCCATTTTCCACTTTCGATTGCAATTCCCTTGTTGAACATTACCAAAGGGAACACTGTTGATATGAAGCCAATCATTTTTAATATTTGAAAACTTGTGTATTTAAGAATTGTGGAAAAAATGGATACATCACGTGTTATATGTGGACAGTTCAAAGATGTGCAGGTTAGGTGGGTTAGCTGTGGGAAATGCAAGGTTACAGTGATGGAGTAGGGAGTGGGTCTGGGTGGGATGATCTTCAGAGGGTCAGGGTGGACTCGATAGGCCGAATGGCCTGCTTCCATACTATACGGTTCTATGATCTCGATAAGGTTTAAAAATAACAAAATCACTCAAAACCCTTTGGGACATTGAAACCTTTTTTTTTAATAAAGGTGGTTTCTTGGAAACTAGTCAACTTCAGATAATTGTATGGTCTCAATTCTCAGAGGCCACCTGCCTGAGTTTTATGACACTTTTGTTTTAATAGAGTGTGGCTTGGAGAGTTGTTTGTGTCTGGAATCAGTTAGGTGAAAGCCTGCTAAAAAAAAACAAGCTGCCCAGTTCAAGTGTCCGGTTTCAAAAGCACTTCAGTGAGCAATTTAGGGTGACAGATTTACAAACTTTCAAAACTTCCCAGCTTTATTATAAGGCTTGTGACTTCAGTTATAATGGATATAGAGTGACTGGGTTGAGTCACTCTGAGTAAATTTCAGGGGAAGAGGGTTAAGGGACACAATTTATCTTTAAAATTGGTCAAGCCTGACATTGGTGTGGAGCAAGTTGTTGGAGGGAATTCTGAGGGACCAGATTTACATGTATTTGGAAAGGGAAGGACTGACTATGATTTGGAGGACTGATTATGGATAGTCAGCACGGCTTTGTATGTAGGAAATTATGTCTCAGTAAATTAATTGAGTTTTTCGAAAAAGTAATGAAGAGGATTGATGAGGGCAATGCAGTGGACGTGATCTATATGGATATCAATAAGGTGTTTGATAAGGTTCCACTGGTTAGCAAGGTTAGATCACATGGAATACAGGGCAATCTAGCCACTTGGATACAGAACTAGCTCCAAGGTAGAAGACGGAGAGTGGTGGTGGAGGGTTGCTTTTCAGACTGGAGACCTGTGACCAGCAGTGTGCCACAAGGATCAGTGCTAGAGATACTGCTTTTCATTGTTTGAATAAAATGATTTGGATGTGAACATAGGAGGTATGGTTAGCACATTTGCAGGTGATACCAAAATTGGAGGTGTAGTGGACAGTAAAGAGGTTACCTCAGAGTACAATGGGATCTTGATCGTATGGGCCAATGAGCTGTTGGGAGTTTTATTTAGATAAATTGTGATGTGCTGCATTTTGGAAAGGCAAATCAGTGTAGGGTGTATACACTTTAATGGTAAGGTCCTGGGGAGTGTTGTTGAACAAAGAGACCTTGGAGTGCAGGTTCATAGTTCCTTAAAAATGGAGATACAGGTAGACAGGATCATGAAGGCGGTATTTGGTACACTTGCCTTTATTGGTTAGTGTGTTGAGTATAGAAGTTGAAAGGTCATATTGTGGCTGTACAGGACATTGGTTAGGCCACTTTTGGAATACTGTGTTCAATTCTGGTCTCCCTGCTATAGGAAAGATGTTGTGAAACTTGAAAGGGTTCAGAAAAAATATACAAGGATGTTGCCAGGGTTGGAGGATTTGAGCTATCGGGAGAGGCTGAACAGGCTGAAGCTATTTTCCCTGAAGTCTCAGAGGCTGAGGGGTGACCTTACAGAGGTTTATAAAATCATGAGGGGCATGGATAGGATAAATAGAGAAAATCTTTTCCCTCCCAAGGTGGGATTGAGTCCAAAACTAGAATGCATAGGTTTCATATGAGAAGGGAAAGATTTAAAAGGGATCTAAGGGGCATTTTTTTCATGCGGAGGGTGGTGTGCATATGGAATGAGCTGCCAGAGGTGATGGAGGCTGGTACAACTACAACATTTAAAAGGCAGCTGGATAGGTGTATGAACGGGAAGGGTTTAAGGGGATATGGGCCAAACGGGACTAGATTTATCTAGAATATTTGGTCAGCATGGACAAGTTAGACTGAAGGTCTGTTTCCATGCTGTACAGCTCTATGACTCTAAGGTCTTCACAGATTGAGACAGATCTTTCAAATCTGGAGTTCCAACCAATGTCCAGCTCCAACACTCACCCATCCCTGATCCATTTTCATGGCAAGTTATCAGTGAGCACTACCATTTAGAGAAGAGGAGACTGAAACCTCAGGAAATCTCCAACTCCCAATTTCTGCTTTCAGGCTAAAAATTGAGACCACCATTTTTCTGTAATTGTTTGTTCATAGCTTTAGGTCTCCCCCATTGGTGTTCATTGAGATACCACTCAACATGGTATTTTTACAATTCTATAATTTAAGATAGTAGATGTATATAACCGCACATTACTGGTAAGTTGTTGTTGGCTGCTCATGGCACAGTTAGAAGTTGTGGAGAATCTTGTGTTCAGTATCAGCTCATCAGTTTGGGCTGGCCACGTACACTTCCTCCTCTGATTTAACCAACACACATTCCTGAAACACACTCCCACCTCTTCTCAGTGATACAGTGAAGACTGAATCAAATATTTGTACTATCAGCTGTGATGGGGAAAGACCCATCATGAGTAAGGGGGAAATTTTGAATATTCTCTATCTTGGAAATGTTGCTTCTAAGAAGAAAGGCAAGATTAAAAGACACCGTGTGCATCATGCCATTTATATTGCTCTTTTCACTATCTCAGGGCACCCTTCAGAAATTTCCTATCAAATATGAAGTTATTACCACAATACATGTAATTTACACACAGCAGGCTCTCAGCAATAATAACCAGATTACATTTTTTTAAGAAATGAAGTTCATTGAGGAACTCTCCTTCTCTTCAACAGCATGTCAAAGAATCTCTGACCTAAACAATAACCTCCAATAGTAAAGCACACCTTTAATTCTGGAACGTCAGCCCAGCTTTGGATACTCAAATGCTTATAATAGCCTTCTGATTTTGAGTTTTACCAATTCCACCACAGCTGCCTATTTCCTCCTACATTTATTTAAAAATAAAGGGTTTAATGTTTCTTCATAGAATTGTCTGTTCATTAGATTGATTTAAGTTCTGTAAACTTGTCCATTTTGAAGTTAAATCTTAAGTACAATTAAAGCTTATGATATTTTTCTGTAGCTGACGTTTGAATAGATAATGATCAAGATCAATTTCAACAGCAAATTATCCAAAAAAAACACTAAACTAGAGATAGTTACATCAAGTTTGAGAGTTGAAGTCTTTTATTTGTAAGAAGAAACTTCATACAGAAGTGACTTGTGGAACATTGAACAATCAGGATACCTGAGCAATTCTCTGTTCATCGGAAAATAGTTAACCCTGTCAGAACCAAGGTAGAAAGAACCTTTGAATAAATCTTAGGGTGAGACTGTATTAATTCACCAAGGAAGGTTTGTTATTGCTTCAATTCTCAATTTAGATATTTCTGTGAGTTAGCTTCCTGTACTAAATGGTTCCTATATTTTTACAGTAAATGGTATAAATAGTGTTTGTCGGTGGGGCTAATTGAAAAATTATAATTGTGTAACTTGTATTAAGTATATTTTATGAAGTAAAGCTCAGCCACAAAAAAAACTTTTGGCTACAGTCAAATATAAAAATAAGTTGTGTCCACTAACATGCGTAACTTGATTTACCACTCACCAACAGCATTGATGGATGGTGGCTTGATAGAACAAACAGTGCCTGCTTTATGTATGTTTTATAAATAATCTTCAGCACAGACTTATATAATAAAACAATTCTATAATTTCATTCCCAGTACATTCCCAAGTTAGTGTTGCCATTTTTATGCTCAGCAATGAAAGAGAAATTGCCTCCTGCAGTATTAGATCAGTTCAAAGGTTATCCCACCCAGTATTTTGGATATTAAAATTTCCACAGAAATAAAGACACCCAAATGGCCTCAAGGACTCTTGTTCTGTCAAGGACAAAAGGCATTCCTTTCTCTTTTTATAAAAAGTTTGGTGGTTTAGCTATTAATAGCAGCCACAGTCACTGCCATGATGCATTATCTTTTTATTCTTCCTTTGCTGAAGTAGGATAGGGTACAATTACATAAACAAACAACAAACTTTTATTGTGGTTGTTCACAATGTTTATGACGGATTGGATGAACGTCATTTCTGCATGTTGAAGTGGATGTGAACAGTGGGTTATGCACAGCTTCCTGCGCTATTTGACATTTCTTCTCATTTGAAAGAGCTAAATGCTATTGCAAAGCTCAAAACACTTGGATTAAGGGCTAGTCTCAATTCAATCTGCATAATCATAACAATCGGTATAATCATGTTCAAGACCAGTACAAACAGATCTGCACAGGCATGAGGAAAATTATTCCAGGCACTATCCTCTCCTAAGTACAAATAGGCATGGACAGCCTATGTAACCATTCACAGCTAAAGGTGAATGCAATGGTACGAGGGAACTTCCTCCATCCCCAGCTGCCAAGTGTTCTCTGAAGAACGTATCATACAACATGCTCATAAGGAGATGCTTTTGACAGACTACTACATTGACCACTGTTGTTTTATCCGTACACTCAATCTGCTGTGCTCCCATGACACTAGATTGATTCTGCTTGCTTGCCATATTAATTTCTAAATATCTGTTTCCTATTTCCTTAGAAATGGATTCTGACATTTTACCAATGACAAAATGTTAGATTATCTGGTCTATTGTTTTCTGGTTTCAGTCTCCCTCTTTCCATAAATAGGTGCATTATACTTGCAAACATCAAATCTACTGCAACATTTATTGTCATTCGAGTCCACTCAACCCGGTATATTTTTCATTATCTGAATTGTATTTGAGAGAATAAGTAAATTCTACATATCCTTCATGAAAGATTTGGACGATTGAGTACCATATTACAAGCTGGTAAGGAGGTTCCTGACCTGTCTGATGCTAATACACACTAATTTCCCTGTCACACAATGGGGTGAGGCGCACCTGGGTGAATAAAATTCCTGCAGACTTTGGACTATCTTCAGCTCATCACCCAGGTAACATCACCCACATCGATAGCGAGTGATGAAATGGGGTATGAAGATGAAATATTTCTAAAGTCAGGATGAAAATTTTTGAAACTTGACGTGACATTTTAGAAAAATGCAAAACCAAAACCATTCGAGCTTCTAAAATTCTTTCCGAGCAGGAACATTTTGAAAATGTCCAAAGAGTTATGACAAATTGTAAAATTGTGTATTTGGTGAGTTCTGCCAAAGCTAGTGGCTCAAAAGGTTTCTGGCCCATTACAGTACACGGTTACTGGGATTAGACGGCCCTTACAGAACATGGTAACTGGGATTAGATGGCCCATTACAGTACACAGTTGCTGGGAATGGACAGCCCTGACAGAACACAGTTACTGGGATTAGATGGCCCACTATAGTACACAGTTACTGGGATTAGACGTCCTTACTGAACACCATTACTGGGATTAGACAGCCCTTACTGAACACGGTTACTGGGATTAGACAGCCAATTCCAGTACACAGTTACTGGGATTAGACGGCCCTTACTGAACACGGTTACTGGGATTAGACGGCCCTTAGTGAACACAATTACTGGGATTAGACGTCACTTACTGAACACGATTACTGGGATTAGACCGGCCATTACAGTACACAGTTACTGGGATTAGACAGCCCTTATGAAACACGATTACTGGGATTAGTCAGCCCATACTGAACACAGTTACTGGGGAGTAGAGTGCATTATTTCCCCCTCCAACTCTATTTTGATTTAATCCCTGTCCTCCCCTTCACTGTTTGATCACACAGCATTGCCTTTTGTGAAGGGCACTGCTTGTCACTGGCCATTCGGGTGTTTCCTTTCTTCATGGTGGTGGAAATTGAATAAAGAATCGTACACGTTATGTCTCTCACTGTGTCTCATAGCTGCATAAAAAAAAGAAAAAAACAGTTATTGGGATTAGACCGCCCATTACAGAACACGATTACTGGGATTAGACGGCCCTTACTGAACACGGTTAGTGGGATTAGAAGGCCCTAACTGAACACGGTTACTGGAATTAGACAGCCCTCACTGAACACGGTTACTGGGATTAGACGGCCCATTAGAGTACACGGTATCCGGGATTAAACGGCCGTTACTGGACACAGTTACTGGGATTAGAAGGCCTTTACTAAACACGATTGCTGGGATTAGACGGCCCTTACTGAACACGATTACTGGGATTAGACGACCCTCACTGAAAACACGGTTACTGGGATTAGATATTCCTTACTGAACCCGGCTACTGGGATTAGACGGCCCGTTACAATACATGGTAACTGGGATTAGTTGGCCCTTACTGAACACGATTACTGAGATTAGACGGCCCATTACAGAACACAGCTACTGGTATTAGATGGCCCTTAGTGAACACAGTTACTGGGATTAGACGTTCCTTACTGAACATGATTACTGGGCTTAGACGGCCCATTACAGAACACAGCTACTGGGATTAGACGGCCCAAACTGAACACGGTTACTGGGATTAGACGACCCATTACGTAACACGGTTATGGGATTAGACAGCCCTTACTGAACACGATTACTGGGAAAAGACGGCCCATTACAGAGCACACAGCTACTGGGATTAGATAGCCCTAACTGAACATGGTTATTGGGATTAGACGGCCCATTACATAACACGGTTACTGGGATTAGACAGCTCGTACTGGGATTAGATGGCTCATTAGAGTACACGGAAACCGGGATTAAACGGCCGTTACTGGACATAGTTACTGGGATTAGAAGGCCTTTACTAAACACGATTGCTGGGATTAGATGGTCCTTACTGAACACGGTTGCTGGGATTAGATGACCCATACAGAACACGGTTACTGGGATTATACGGGCCATTACAGTACACGGTTACTGGGATTAGACGTCTCTTACTGAACACAGTTACTGGGATTAGACAGCCCATTACAGTACACAGTTGCTGGGATAAAACGACCCTTACAGAACATGGTTACTGGGATTAGATGGCCCATTACAGTACACGGTTACAGGGATTTGACGGCCCTTACTGAACACGATTAGTGGGATTAGACAGCCCATTACATAGCACGGTTACTGGGATTAGACAGCCCATTACTGAACACGATAACTGGGATTTGATGGCCCTTTGTGAACACGGTTACGCGGATGAGATGGCCCATTACAATACACGGTTACTGGGATTAGACGGCACTCACTGAACACGGTTACTGGGATTAGACGACCCTTACTGAACATGATTACTGGGATTAGATGTCCCATGAGAGTACGTGGTAGCCGGGATTAGATGGCCGTTACTGAACACAGTTACTGGGATTAGACGGCCCATACAGAACACAGTTACTGGGATTAGTCGGTTCTTACTGAACACAGTTACTGGGATTAGACGACCCCTACTGAACACGGTTACTGGGATGAGACGGCACTCAGTGAACACGGTAGCCCGGATTAGACAACCGTTACTGAACACAGTTACTAGGATTAGACGGCCCTCACTGAACACGGTTACTGGGATCAGACCGCCCATTACAGTACACGGTTATTGGGATTACACAGCCCTTACTGAACACAGTTACTAGGATTAGACGGCCCTTACTGAACACAGTTACTGGAATTAGACGGTTCATTCCACGACACAGTTACTGGGATTAGATGACCCTTACTGAACACAGTTACTGGGATTAGATGGCCCATTAAAGTATACAGTTACTGGGCGTGGACGACGCTTACTGAACACGGTTACTGGGATTAGATGGCCTTTACTGAACACGGTTACTGGGATTAGACAGCCCATACAGAACACAGTTACTGGGATTAGACGTTCCTTACTGAACACGGTTGTTGGCATTAGACGGCCCTTCCTGAACACGACTAATGGGAATAGATGGCCCATTACATAAAACCGTTATTGAGATTAGACGGCTCTTATTGAACACGGTTTCTGGGATTAGACGGCCCTTACTGAACAGGATTACTGGAATTAGACGGCCCTTACTGAACATGATAACTGGGATAAGACGGCACATTACAGAACACGGTTACTGGGTTTAGACGGCACTTACTGACCACGGTTACTGGGATTAGACGGCCCCCACTGAACACAGTCACTGGGATTAGACAGCCCTTACTGAACACGACTGGGATGAGACGGCCCTTACTGAACACGGTTACTGGGATTAGACGGCCAATTACAGTACATGGTTACTGGGATTCAATGGCCTATTACAGTACACGTCTACTGGGATTGGACGACACTTACTGAACACGATTGCTGGGATTAGACGGCCCTCACCGAATACGGTAACCGGGATTAGACAGCCTTTACTGAACACAGTCACTGGGGTTAGACGGCCCTTACTGAACACGGTTACTGGGATTAGACGACCCTCACTGAACACGGTTATTGGGATGAGATGGCCCTTACAGAACACGGTTACTGGGATTAGATGGCCCATTAGAGGACACGGTTACTGGGATTAGATGACCCTTACTGAACATGGTTACTGGGATTAGATGGCCCGTTAGAGTACACAGTTACTGGGATTACACCACCCATTACAGTACACGGTTACTGGGATTAGACGACCCTCACTGAACACGGTTTCTGGGATGAGATGGCGCTGACTGAACACGATTACTGAGTTAGACGGCCCTTACTGAACAGGATTACTGGGATTAGATGTCCCTCACGAACACGGTTACTGGGATTAAACGTTCCTCACTGAACACGATGACTGGGATTAGACGGCCCAATAGAGTACACGGCAGCCAGGATTAGACAGCCCATACTGAACACGGTTACTGGGATTAGACAGCCCATACTGAACATGGTTACTGGGATTAGACGACCCTCACTGAACACGGTTACTGGGATTAGACAGCCCTTTTCCTGAACACGGTTACTGGGATTAGACAGCCCATTACATAACATGGTTGCTGGGATTAGACGTCCCTTACTGAACACGAAGAATGGGAATAGACAGCCCAGTAGAGTACACGGCAGCCAGGATTAGACAGCCCATACTGAACACGGTTACTGGGATTAGATGGCCTTCACTGACCATGGTGACTGGGATTAGACGGCACTCACTGAACATGGTTACTGGGATTAGACAGCCCTCACTGAACAGAGTTACTGGGACTAGACGGCCAATTAGGTACACGGTTACTGGGATTCGATGGCCCATTACAGTACACGGTTACTGGGATTAGACGACATTTACTGAACACGATTGCTGGGATTAGATGGCCCATACTGAACACGATTACTGGGATTAGACGGCCCATTACAGTACACGATTACTGGGATTAGATGGACCATTACAGTACACAGTTACTGGGATTATACGGCCCTTACTGAACACGATTACTAGGATTAGACTGCCCATTACAGAACACGGTTACTGGGATTAGACAGCACTTACTGAACATGGTTGCTGGGATTACACGGTCCTTACTGTACACAGTTACTGGGATTAGACGGCCTTTACTGAACAGGGTTACTGGGATTAGACAGCCAATTACAGTACACGGTTACTGGGATGAGATGGCCCATTACAGTACGCAGTTACTGGGATTAGACGACACTTACTGAACACGATTGCTGAGATTAGACAGCCCTTACTGAACATGGTTACTGGGATTAGATGGCCCATACGGAACACGATTACTGGGATTAGACGGCCCATTACAGTACACGATTACTGGGATTAGACGGACCATTACAGTACACAGTTACTGGGATTATACGGCCCTTACTGAACATGATTACCGGGATTAGACGGCCCATTACAGCACACGGTAACAGGGATTAGATGGCCCTTACTGAACACGGTCACCGGGATTTGACGGTCCTTACTGAACACGGTTAAAGGGATTACACGGACCATTACAGTACACGGTTACTGGGACTAGACAGCCAATTACAGTACACGGTTACTGGGATTAGACGACCCATTACAGTACACCATTACTGGGATTAGACGGCTCTTACTGAACACGGTTAAAGGGATTAGAAGGACCATTACAGTACACGGTTACTGGGATTCGATGGCCCATTACAGTACATGGTTACTGGGATTAGACGACACTTACTGAACACGATTACTGGGATTAGACGGCCCATACTGAACACGATTACTGGGATTAGACGGCCCATTACAGTACACGATTACTGGGATTAGACGGACCATTACAGTACACAGTTACTGGGATTATACGGCCCTTACTGAACACGATTACTAGGATTAGACGGCCCATTACAGCACACGGTAACAGGGATTAGACGGCCCTTACTGAACACAATTGCTGGGATTAGACGGCTCTTCCTTAAAACGATTACTGGGATTAGATGGACCATTACAGTACACGGTTACTGGGATTAGACGACCCATTACAGTACACGGTTACTGGGATTAGACAGCCCTTACTGAACACGGTTACTGGGATTAGATGACATTTACTGAACATGGTTGCTGGGATTACACGGACCTTTCTGTACACGGTTACTGGGATTAGACGACCCTCACTGAACACGGTTTCTGGGATTAGACGGCCCTTACTGAACACAGTTACTGGGATGAGATGACCCTTACAGAACACGGTTACTGGGATTAGATGGCCCATTACAATACATGGTTATTAGGATTAGACAGCTCTTACTGAACATGATAACTGGGATTAGACTGCCCATTACAGAACACCGTTTCTGGGATTAGACAGCAGTTACTGACCACGGTTACTGGGATTAGACGGCCCTTACTGAACACGGTTACTGGGATTAGACGGCCCATTACATAACATGGTTGCTGGGATTAAACGTCCCTTACTGAACACGATGACTGGGATTAGACGGCCCAATAGAGTACACGGCAGCCAGGATTAGACAGCCCATACTGAACATGGTTACTGGGATTAGACGGCACTCACTGAACATGGTTACTGGGATTAGACGGCACTCACTGAACATGATTACTGGGATTATACAGCCCTCGCTGAGCAGAGGTATTGGGATTAGACGGCCAATTACAGTACATGGTTACTGGGATTCAATGGCCCATTACAGTACACGGTTACTGGGATTAGACGACACTTACTGAACACGATTGCAGGGATTAGATAGTCCTTACTGAACATGGTTACTGGGATTAGACGGCCCATACTGAACATGATTACTGGGATTAGACGGCCCATTACAGCACACGTTTACTGGGATCAGACGGCCCATTACAGTACACGGTTACTGGGATTAGACGTCCCTTACTAAACACGATTACTGGGATTAGACGGCCCATTACAGTACACAATTACTGGGATTAGACGGACCATTACAGTACACAGTTACTGGGAGTATACGGCCCTTACTGAACACGATTACTAGGATTAGACGGCCCATTACAGCACACGGTAACAGGGATTAGACGGCCCTTACTGAACACAGTTACTGGAATTAAACAGCCCATTACAGTACACGGTTATTGGGATTAGAAGGCCTTTACTGAACATGGGTAGAGGGATTAGACTTCCCTTCCTGAACACGGCTTTTGGGATTAGCCGTCCCTTACTGGACATGGTTACTGGAATTAGACGGCCCTTACTGAACACGGCTTTTGGGATTAGCCGTCCCTTATTGAACATGGTTACTGGAACTAGACGGCCCTTACTGAACACGGTTACGGGGATTAGCCGTCCCTTACTCAACTCGGTAACTGGAATTAGACGGCTGACTACAGTAAGCGGTTACTGGGTTAGACGTCCCTTACTGAACACAGCTGGTGGGATTAGACAGCCCTTACTGAACACGGTAACTGGGATTACACGGCCGATTATAGTACCCGGTTACGGGGATGAGACAGCCCTTACTGAACACGGTTACGGGGATTAGACGACCCTCACTGAACACGGTTTCTGGGATTACACGGCCCTTACTGAACACTGTTACTGGGATGAGATGGCCCTTAGAGAACACGGTTACTGGGATTAGATGGCCCATTACAATACATGGTTATTAGGATTAGACGGTCCTTACTGAACATGATTACTGAGTTAGACGGCCCTTACTGAACAGGATTACTGGGATTAGACGGCCCTTACTGAACATGATAACTGGGATTAGACTGCCCAATACAGAATACCGTTAGTGGGATTAGACAGCACTTACTGACCACGGTTACTGGGATTAGACGGCCCTTACTGAACACGGTTACTGGGATTAGACGGCCCATTACATAACATGGTTGCTGGGATTAGACGTCCCTTACTGAACACGATGACTGGGATTAGATGGTCCAATAGAGTACACGGCAGCCAGGATTAGACAGCCCATACTGAACATGGTTACTGGGATTAGACGGCCAATTACAGTACATGGTTACTGGGATTCGATGGCCCATTACAGTACACGGTTACTGGGATTAGACAACACTTACTGAACACGATTGCTGGGATTAGATGGCCCTTACTGAACATGGTTACTGGGATTAGACGGCCCATACTGAACATGATTTTTGGGATTAGACAGCCCATTACAGTACATGTTTACTGGGATTAGATGGCCCTTACTGAACACGATTACTGGGATTAGACGGCCCATTACAGTACACAATTACTGGGATTATACGGCCCTTACTGAACACGATTACTAGGATTAGAATGTCCATTACAGCACACGGTAACAGAGATTAGACGGTCCTTACTGAACACAGTTACTGTAATTAAACAGCCCATTACAGTACACTGTTATTGGGATTAGAAGGCCCTTACTGAACCTAGGTACAGGGATTAGACTTCCCTTCCTGAACACGGCTTTTGGGATTAGCCGTTCCTTACTGAACACGGTTACTGGAATTAGACGGCTGACTATAGTAAGCGATTACTGGGTTAGACATCCCTTACTGGACACAGCTACTGGGATTAGATGGCCCTTACTGAACACGGTTACTGGGATTAGATGGCCCATTACAGTGCACAGTTACTGGGATTAGACGGCCCTTACTGAACACGACTATTGGTTTTAAATGTCCCTTACTGAACACAATTACTGGGATTAGATGGCCTTCACTGAACACAGTTACTGCGATTAGACAGCTCTCACTGAACACGATTATTAGTTTTAGATGCCCCTTACTGAACACCATTACTGGGATTAGACGGCCCTCACTGAACATGGTTACTGGGATTAGATGGGCCATTACAGTCCACGGTTACTGGGATTAGACGACCCATTACCGCACACGGTTACTGGGATTAGACGACCCATTACAGTACACCGTTACTGGGATTAGATGGCCCTTACTGAACACGGTTACTGAGATTAGATGACACTTACTGAACATGGTTGGTGGGATTACACGGTCCTTACTGAACACGGTTACTGGGATTAGACGGCCCAATACAGTACACGGTCACTGGGATTAGACAGCCCTTACTGAACATGGTTACTAGGATTAGTCGTCCCTTACTGAACACGGTTACTGGGATTAGACAACCCTTGCTGAACACAGTTACTTGGATTAGGCGTCCCATTAATTACACGGTTACGGGGATTAGACGGCCCTTACTGAACACAGTTACTGTGATTAGACAGCCCATTAAAAGGACACGGTCACTGGGATTAGACGGCCCTTACTGAACACGATTACTGGGATTAGACGGTCCATTACTGTACATGGTTACTGGGATTAGACGGCCCAATACAGTACAGAGTTACTGGGATTAGACGGCCTTCACTGAACACGGTTACTGGGATTAGACGGTCTATTACAGAACAGGATTACTGGGATTAGACAGCCCATTACAGTACACGTTAACTGGGATTAGATGACCCTTACTGAACACAGTTACTGGGATTAGACGGCCTATTAGATTACACGGTTACTGGAATTAGATGACCCTTACTGCACACGATTGCTGGGATTGGATGGCTCTTACTGAACACGGTTACTGGGATTAGACGGCCCAATACAGTACACGATTACTGGGATTAGATGGCCCTCACTGAACACAATTATTGGAATTAGACGGTCTATTACAGAACAGGGTTACTGGGATTAGATGGTCCATTACAGTACACGATAACTGGGATTTATTGAACCTTACTGAACATGGTTACTTGGATTAGACGTCCCATTATTTACACGATTACTGGGATTAGACAGCCCATTACAGTACAAATTCACTGGGATTAGACTGCCTTTACTGAACACAGTTACTGGGATTAGACGGTCTATTAGAGTACACGGTTACTGGGATTAGACGGCCCTTACTGAACACGGTTACTGGGATTAGACGGCTCACTACAGAACACGGTTACTGGGATTAGACGGCCCTTACTGACCACGGCTACTGGTCATAGACGTCCCTTACTGAACACGGTTACTGGGATTAGACGGCATTTACTGACCACGGTTACCGGGATTAGTCGGCACTTACTGACCACGGTTACTGGGATTAGACGGCCCTTACTGAACATGATAACTGGGATTAGATGGCTCATTAAAGAACACGGTCACTGGGATTAGACGGCACTTACTGACCACGGTTACTGGATTAGACGCCCCTTAGTGAACACGGTTATTGGGATGAGATGGCCCTTACTGAACACGATTACTGGGATTAGATGGCCCATTACAATACATGGTTATTAGGATTAGACGGTCCTTTTTGAACACGATTACTGGGTTAGACTGCCCTTACTGAACAGGATTACTGGGATTAGACGGCCCTTACTGAACACGATAACTGGGATTAGACGGCCTTTACTGACCGCGATTACTGGGATTAGACGGCTCATTACAGTAGATGGTTACTGGGATGAGACAGCCCTTACAGAACATGGTTACTGGGACTATATGGCCTTACTAAACACGGTTACTGGGATTAGACAGCCCATTACAGCACACGGTACCCGGGATTAGAAGGCCCTTACTGAACACAGTTACTGCGATTAAATGACACTTACTGAACACGGTTGCTGTGATTAGACGGCCCGTACTGAACACGGTTACTGGGATTAGATGGCCCAATAGAGTACACGACAGCCAGGATTAGACAGCCCATACTGAACACGGTTACTGGGATTAGTCGGCACTCACTGAACATGGTTACTGGGATTATACAGCCCTCACTGAACAGAGGTGCTGGGATTAGACGGCCAATTACAGTACACGGTTACTGGGATTCAATGGCCCATTACAGTAAACGGTTACTGGGATTAGACGACACTTACTAAACACGATTACTAGGATTACACGGTCCTTACTAAAACAGTTACTGGGAGTAGACGGCCAATTACAGTACACGGTTACTGGGATTTGATGGCCCATTACAGTACACGGCTATTGGGATTACACAACACTTACCTGAACACGATTGCTGGGATTAGACGGCCATTATTGAACACGGTTACTGAGATTAGATGGCTCATTCCAATACACAGTTACTGGGATTAGATGGCCCCTACAGAACACGGTTACTGGGATTAGACGGCTTTACTAAACATGGTTACCGGGATTAGTCGGCCCATTAGAGTACACGGTAACCGGGATTAGACAGCCCTTACTGAACACAGTTACTGGGGTTAGATGGCCCTTACTGAACTCAGTTACTGGGATTAGATGACCCTACTGGACACGATTGCTGGGATTAGACAGCTCTTACTGAACACGATTATTGGGATTAGATGATCCTTACTGAACATTGTTACTGGGATTAGACGGCCTATTACAGAACAAGGTTACTGAGATTAGACGGCCCATTACAGTACATGTTAACTGGGATTGGACGGCCCTTACTGAACGCGATTACTGGGATTAGATGGCCCATTACAGGACACGATTACTGGGATTAGTCGTCCCTTACTGAACACAGTTACTGGGGGTTGGTGGCCCATTACAGTACACGGTTACTGGGATTAGATGACCCATTACAGTACATGCTTACTGTGATCAGACAACCCTCACTGAACACGCTTACTGGGATTAGACGACCCATTAAAAGGACACGGTTACTGGGATTAGACAACCCATTACAGTACACAGTTACTGTGATTGGATGACCCATTTCAGTACACGGTTACTGAGATTAGACGGCCCTTACTGAACACGATTACTGGAATTGGACGACCCATTTCAGTACACGGTTATGGGATTAGACGACACATTACAGTACATGCTTACTAGGATTAGACGACCCTTAGTGAACACGGTTACTGGTATTAGACAACCCATTACAGTACACAGTTACTGGGATTGGACGAACTATTTCAGTACATGGATACTGGGATTAGACGACCCATTACAGTACTGTTACTGGGATTAGATGACTCATTACAGTACACGGTCACTGGGATTAGACGACCCTTACTGAACATGGTTACTGGGATTAGACCGCGCTTACTGAACACGATTACTGGGATTAGACGGCTCATTACAGTAGATGGTTACTGGGATTAGACAGCCCTTACAGAACACGGTTACTGGGACTATACGGCCTTACTAAACATGGTTACTGGGATTAGACGGCCCATTACAGCACACGGTATCCAGGATTAGACTGCCCTTACTGAACACGGTTACTGCGAATAGATGACACTTACTGAACACGGTTACTGGGAGTAGACGGCCAATTACAGTACACGGTTACTGGGATTTAATGGCCCATTACAGCACACGGCTATTGGGATTACACAACACTTACCTGATCACGATTGCTGGGATTAGACGGCCCTCACTAAACACAGTTGCCGGGATTAGATGGCTATTTCCAATACACAGTTACTGGGATAAGATGGCCCTTACATAACACGGTTACTGGGACTATACGACCTTACTAAACATGGTTACTGGGATTAGTCGGCCCGTTAGAGTACACGATAACCGGGATTAGACAGCCCTTACTGAACACAGTTACTGGGTTTAGATGGCCCTTACTGAACACAGTTACTGGGATTAGACGGCCCTTACTGAACACGATTACTGGGACTAGACGGCCCTTACTGGACACGATTGCTGGGATTAGACAGCTCTTACTGAACACGATTATTGGGATTAGATGATCCTTACTGAACATTGGTACTGGGATTAGACGGCCCATTACAGTACACGTTAACTGGGATTGGATGGCCTTTACTGAACGCGGTTACTGGGATTAGATGGCCCATCACAGGACACGATTACTGGGATTAGTCGTCCCTCACTGAACACGGTTACTGGGATTAGACAACCATTGCTGAACACGATTACTGGGATTAGACGTCCCTTACTGAACACGGTTACTGGGATTAGACGGTCCATTACAGGACACGATTATTGGGATTAGACGACCCATTACAGTACACAGTTACTGGGATTGGATGACCCATTTCAGTACACGGTTACTGGAATTAGATGACCCATTACAGTACACGCTTACTAGGATTAGACGACCCTTAGTAAACACGATTATTGGGATTAGACGACCCATTACCGTACACGGTTACTGGGATTTGATGGCCCATTACAGCACACGGCTATTGGGATTACACAACACTTACCTGATCACGATTGCTGGGATTAGACGGCCCTCACTAAACACAGTTGCCGGGATTAGATGGCTATTTCCAATACACAGTTACTGGGATAAGATGGCCCTTACATAACACGGTTACTGGGACTATACGACCTTACTAAACATGGTTACTGGGATTAGTCGGCCCGTTAGAGTACACGATAACCGGGATTAGACTGCCCTTACTGAACACGGTTACTGCGATTAGATGACACTTACTGAACACGGTTACTGGGAGTAGACGGCCAATTACAGTACACGGTTACTGGGATTTGATGGCCCATTACAGCACCCGGCTATTGGGATTACACAACACTTACCTGATCACGATTGCTGGGATTAGACGGCCCTCACTAAACACAGTTGCCGGGATTAGATGGCTATTTCCAATACACAGTTACTGGGATAAGATGGCCCTTACATAACACGGTTACTGGGACTATACGACCTTACTAAACATGGTTACTGGGATTAGTCGGCCCGTTAGAGTACACGATAACCGGGATTAGACAGCCCTTACTGAACACAGTTACTGGGTTTAGACGGTCCTTACAGAACACGGTAACTGGGATTAGACAACCCTTGCTGAACACGGTTACTGGGATTAGACGGCTCATTACAGTACACGGTTACTGGGATTAGACGGACCATTACAGTACACGGTTACTCGGATTAGATAACCCATTACCCCACACGGTTACTGGGATTAGACGACCCATTACAGTACACCGTTCCTGGGATTAGACAGCCCTTACTGAACATGGTTAAAGGGATTAGAAGGACCAAAACACTACACAGTTACTGGGATTAGACGGTCCTTACAGAACACGGTTACTGGGATTAGACAGCCCTTACTGAACACGATTACTGGGATTAGACGTCCCTTACTGAACACGGTTACTGGGATTAGACGGTCCATTACAGGACACGATTATTGGGATTAGACGACCCATTACAGTACACAGTTACTGGGATTGGATGACCCATTTCAGTACACGGTTACTGGAATTAGATGACCCATTACAGTACACGCTTACTAGGATTAGACGACCCTTAGTAAACACGATTATTGGGATTAGACGACCCATTACCGTACACGGTTACTGGGATTGGATGACCCATTTCAGTACACGGTTACTGGAATTAGATGACCCATTACAGTACACGCTTACTAGGATTAGACAACCCATTACAGTACACCATTATGGGGATTAGACGGCCCTTACTGAACACGGTTACTGGGCCCATGCTGAACACGATTTTTGGGATTAGATGGCACGTTCCAGGACACAGTTACTAGGATTAGATGGTCCTTACAGAACACGATAACTGGGATTAGATGTCCCTTGCTGAACATGGTTACTGGGATTAGACTGCCCTTACCAAACACGGTTACTGGGAGTTGGTGGACCATTACTGTACACGGTTACTGGGATTAGATGACCCATTACAGTACATGCTTACTAGGATTAGACGACCCTTAGTGAACACGGTTACTGGGATTCGATGACCCATTACAGTACACAGTTACTGGGATAAAACGACCCATTACAGCACACGGTTACTGGGATTAGACAACCCTTACTGAACACGATTACTGGGATTAGACAACCCTTACTGAACACGATTACTGGGATTAGACAGCCCTTACTGAACATGGTTACTGGGATTAGACGGCCCATTACAGTAGATGGTTACTGGGATTAGACGACCCTTACTGACTACGGTTACTGGGATTAGATGACCTTTAGTGAACATGGTTATTGGGATTAGATGACCCTAACTGAACACGGTCACTGGGATTAGACAGCCCTTACAGAACACGGTAAATGGGATTAGACGACCCTTGCTGAACACGATTACTGGGACTAGACGGCCCTTACTGAACACGATTACTGGGATTATACGGCTCATTCCAGGACACAGTTACTGGGATTAGACGGACCATTACAGTACACGGTTATTGGGATTAGATTACCTATTACCATACACCATTCCTACGATTAGACGGCCCTTAATGAACACGGTTAAAGGGATTAGAAGGACCATTACAGTACACCGTTTCGGGGATTAGACGGTCTTTACTGAACACGGTTACTGGGATTTGATGGCACATACTGAACACGATTATTGGGATTAGATGGCACATTCCAGGACACAGTTACTAGGATTAGACGGTCCTTACAGAACACGATAACTGGGATTAGATGTCCCTTACTGAACACGGTTACTGGGATTAGACGGCCCTTACTGAACACGGTTACCAGGAGTTGATGGCCCATTACAGTACACAGTTACTGGGATTAGATGACCCTTACTGAACACGGTTACTGGGATCAGACAGCCCATTAAAAGGACACGGTAACTGGGATTAGACAGCCCTCACTGAACACGGTTACTTGGATTAGACTGCCCTTACGGAACACGGTTACTGGGATTAGACGTCCCTTACTGAACACGGTTACTAGGATTAGACAGCCCTTACTGAACACGGTTACTGGGATTAGACGTCCCTTACTGAACACGGTTACTAGGATTAGACAGCCCTTACTGAACACGGTTACAGGGATTAGACGGCCCTTACTGAAAAAGGTTACTGGGATTAGACAGCCCTCACTGAACACGATTATTGGGAGTAGACGGCCCATTACAGTACACGGTTACTGGGATTAGACCGCCCTTACTGAACACGGTTACTGGGAATTAATGACCCATTACAGTACACAGTTACTGGGATTAGACAGACCTCACTGAACACGGTTACTGGGATTAGACGTCCAATTAATTACACGATTATTGGGACTAGACGGCCCTTACTGAACACGGTTACAGGGATGAGACAGCCCTTACTGAACACGGTTATTGGGATTAGACGGCCCTCATTGAACACGGTTATTGGGATTAGACGAACCTCATTGAACACTGTTACTGGGAATAGACGTCCAATTAATTGCACGATTATTGGGACTAGACGGCCCTTACTGAACACGGTTACTGGGATGAGACGGCCCTCACTGAACACAGTTATTGGGATTAGACGACCCTTACTGAACACGGTTACTGAGAATTAGACGGCCCTCACTGAACACAGTTATTGGGATTAGACGACCCTTACTGAACACGGTTACTGAGAATTAGACAGCCCTTACTGAACGCGATTATTGGGAATTGACGGCCCATTACAGTACACGGTTACTGGGATTAGACAACCCTTACTGAACAAGGTTACTGGGATTAGACCGCCCTTACTGAACATGGTTACTGGGATTAGACGACCCTTACTGAACACAGTTACCAGGATTAGTCGGCCCTTACTGAACACGATTACTGGGATTAGGCGGCTCTTACTGGAAACGATTACTGGGATTAGACGGCTCATTCCAGAACACTGTAACAGGAATTAGACGGCCCTGACTAACACAGTTACTGGAATTAATCAGCCCATTACAGTACACAGTTATTGGGATTAGACCACCCAACTGATCTTGGTTACTGGGATTAGACGGCCCTTACTGGACACGATTACTGGGATTAGATGGCCCTTACTGAACACGGTTACTGGAATTAGACGACCCTTACTGGGACACGGTTACTGGGTTTAGACGGCCCATTACAGTACACAGTTACTGGGGTTAGATGGCCCTTACTGAACAGGATTACTGGGATTAGACGGCCTATTACAGTACACAGTTACTGGGGTTAGATGGCCCTTACTGAACAGGATTACTGGGATTAGACGGCCTTTACTGAACAAGATTACTGGGATTAGACGGCCTATTACAGTACACAGTTACTGGGATTAGACCACCCATTACAGTTCACAGTAGACGACCCTCACTGAACACAGTTACTGGGATTAGACGGCCTTACTGAACACGGTTACTGGGTTAAGACGACCCATTACAGTACACAGTTACTGGGATTAGACAGCCCTTACTGAACACAGTTACTGGGATTATACAGCCCAATACAGTTCACGATTACTCGGATTAGACGGCCCATTACAGTACACGATTACTGGGATTTGACTGCCCATTAATTATACGATTATTGGGACTAGACGGCCCTTACTGAACACGGTTACTGGGATTAGACGGCCCTCACTGAACACAGTTACTGGGATTAGACGGCTCATTCCAGTACGCAGTTACTGAGATTAGATGGCCCATACTGAACACGGTTACTGGGATTATACGGCTTTATTGAACATGCGTACTTGGATTAGACGGCCCATTACAGCACACGGTAACCAGGATTAGACGGCCCTTACTGAACACGGTTACTGGGATTAGATGACACTTACTGAACACGATTGCTGGGATTACACGGTCCTTACTGAACACGGTCCTGGGATTAGACGGCCCATTACAGTACACGGTTACTGGGATTAGATGACCCTTACTGAACACGATTACTGGGATTTGACGGTTCATTCCAGGACACAGTAACAGGGATTAGATGGCCCTTACTAACACAGTTACTGGAATTAAACAGCCCATTACAGTACACTGTTATTGGGGTTAGACGGCCCTTACTGAACACGGTTACTGGGATCTGACGGCCCTCACTGAGCATGATTAGTGGGATTAGACGGCCCTTACTGAACACGATTATTGGGATTAGACGGCCCTTACTGAACACGGTCACTGGGATGAGACGGCCCTCACTGAACACGGTTACTGGGATTAGACGGACCTCACTGAACATGGTTACTGGGATTAGACGTCCAATTAATTACATGATTATTGGGACTAGACGGCCCTAACTGAACACGATTATTGGGATTAGACAGCCCATACTGAACACGGTCACTGGGATGAGACGGCCCTCACTGAACACGGTTACTGGGATTAGACGGCTCATTCCAGTACACAGTTACTGAGATTAGACGGCCCATTACAACACACGGTAACCAGGATTAGATGGCCCTTACTGAACACGGTTACTGGGATTAGACAGCCCTCACTGAACACGATTATTGGGATTAGATGACCCTTACTGAACACGGTTACTGGGATTATACGGCCTTACTGAACATGGTTACTGGGATTAGACGGCCCATTACAGCACACGGTAACAGGGATTAGACGGCCCTTACTGAACACGGTCACTGGGATTAGATTGCCCATTACAGTACATGGTTACTGGGATTTGACGTCACTTACTGAACACGGTTACTGGGATTTGACGGTCCTTACTGAACTCAATTATTGGGATTAGATGGCCCTTACTGAACACGGTTACTGGGATTAGACGGCCCATTACAGTACACGATTACTGGGATTAAACGACCCATTACAGTACACAGTGACTGGGATTAGATGGCCCTCACTGAACATGGTTTTTGGGATTAGACGGCCCTTACTGAACACGATTACTGGGATTAGACGGCCCTTACTGAACACGATTACTGGGATTAGACGACCCTTACTGAACACGGTTACTGGGATTAGATGTCCAACTAATTGCACGATTATTGGGACTAGACGGTTACTGGGATATGACGGCCGTCACTGAGCATGATTAGTGGGATTAGACGGCCCTTACTGAACACGATTATTGGGATTAGACGGCCCTTACTGAACACAGTCACTGGGATGAGACGGCCCTCACTGAACACGGTTACTGGGATGAGACGACCCTCACTGAATACTGTTATTGGGATTAGATGGACCTCACTGAACACGGTTACTAGGAATAGACGTCCAATTAATTACACAATTATTGGGACTAGACGGCCTTACTGAACACGGTTACTGAGATGAGACTGCCCTCATTGAACACGGTTATTGGGATTAGACGACCCTTACTGAACAGATTACTGGGATTAGACGACCCTTACTGAACACGGTTACTGAGATTAGACGTCCCTTACTGAACACGGTTACTGGGATCTGGCAGCCCTTACTGAACATGGTTACTGAGATTAGATGGCCCTTACTGAACGCGATTATTGGGAGTTGACGGCCCATTACAGTACACGGTTACTGGGATTAGACGACCCTTACTGAACACGGTTACTGGGATTAGACCGCCCTTACTGAACACGGTTACTGAGATTAGATGGCCCTTACTGAACGCGATTATTGGGAGTTGACGGCACATTACAGTACACAGTTACTGGGATTAGACGGACCTCACTGAACACGGTTACTGGGATTAGACGTCCAATTAATTACACGATTATTGGGACTAGACGGCCCTTACTGAACACGGTTACTGGGATTAGACGGCCCTCACTGAACACGGTTATTGGGATTAGACGTCCAATTAATTACATGATTATTGGGACTAGACGGCCCTTACTGAACACGATTACTGGGATTAGATGTCCAATTAATTACACGATTATTGGGACTAGACGGCCCTTACTGAACACGATTACTGGGATTAGACGACCCTTACTGAACACAGTTACTGAGATTTGACGGCCCTTACTGAACGTGATTATTGGGAATTGACGGCCCATTATAGTACACGGTTACTGGGATTAGACGACCCTTACTGAACACGGTTATTGGGATTAGATGACCCTTACTGAACACAGTTACCAGGATTAGACGACCCTTACTGGACACGATTACTGGGATTAGATGGCTCATTCCAGAACACTGTAACAGGAATTAGACGGCCCTGACTAACACAGTTACTGGAATTACTCAGCCCATTACAGTACACGGTTATTGGGATTAGACGACCCAACTGAACATGGTTACTGGGATTAGACGGCCCTTACTGGACACGATTACTGGGATTAGACGGCCCTTACTGAACACGGTTACTGGAATTAGACGACCCTTACTGGGACACGGTTACTGGGTTTAGACGGCCCATTACAGTACACAGTTACTGGGATTAGACCACCCATTACAGTACACAGTAGACGACCCTCACTGAACACAGTTACTGGGATTAGATGGCCTTACTGAACAAGGTTACTGGGTTAAGACAACCCATTACAGGACACGGTTACTGGGATTAGATGGCCCTTTCTGAACATGGTTACTGGGATTAGACGACCCTTACTGAACACGATTACTGGGATTAGACGGCCCTTACTGAACACGATTATTGGGATTAGACGGCCCTTACTGAACACGGTTATTGGGATTAGACAGGCCTCACTGAACACGGTTACTGGGATTAGACGTCCAATTAATTACACGATTATTGGGACTAGACGGCCCTTACTGAACACGGTTACTGGAATTAGACAGCCCTCACTGAACACGGTTATTGGGATTAGATGACCTTTACCGAACACGATTACTAGGATTAGACGACCCTTACTGAACACGGTTACTGGGATTATACGGCCTTACTAAACACGGTTACTGGGATTAGACGGCCCATTACAGCACACGGTAACAGGGATTAGACGGCCCTCACTGAACACGGTCACTGGGATTAGATTGCCCATTACAATACATGATTACTGGGATTAGACGTCGCTTACTGAACATGGTTACTGGGATTTGACGGTCCTTACTGAACACGTTTATTGGGATTAGATGGCCCTTACGGAACACGGTTACTGGGATTAGACGTCCCTCACTGAACACAATTATTGGGAGTAGACGGCCCATTACAGTACACGGTTACTGGGATTAGACGTCCCTTACTGAACACGGTTAGTGGTATTAGACGTCCCTTACTGAACACGGTTACTGAGATTAGACGGCCCTTACTGAACACGGTTAGTGGTATTAGACGTCCCTTACTGAACACGGTTACTGGGATTTGACGGCCCTCACTGAACACGGTTATTGGGATTAGACGGCCTTTACTGAACACGGTCACTGGGATAAGACGGCCCTCACTGAACACGGTTATTGGAATTAGACGGAACTCACTGAACTCGGTTACTAGGAATAGACGTCCAATTAATTACACGATTATTGGGACTAAACGGCTTTACTGAACACTGTTACTGAGATTAGACAGCCCTCATTGAAAACGGTTATTGGGATTAGATGACCCTTACTGAACAGATTACTGGGATTAGACGATCCTTACTGAACACGGTTACTGAGATTAGACAGCCCTTACTGAACACGATTATTGGGAATTGACGGCCCATGACAGTACACGGTTACTGGGATTAGACGTCCCTGACTGAACACGGTTACTGGGATTAGTCGTCCCTTACTGAACACGGTTACTGGGATCTGACGGCCCTTACTGAACATGGTTACTGAGATTAGATGGACCTAACTGAACGCGATTATTGGGAGTTGACGGCCCATTACAGTACACGGTTACTGGGATTAGACAGACCTCACTGAACACGGTTACTGGGATTAGACGTCCAATTAATTACACGATTATTGGGACTAGACGGCCCTTACTGAACACGGTTACTGGGATGAGACGGCCCTCACTGAACACAGTTATTGGGATTAGACGACCCTTACTGAACACGGTTACTGAGAATTAGACGGCCCTCACTGAACACAGTTATTGGGATTAGACGACCCTTACTGAACACGGTTACTGAGAATTAGACAGCCCTTACTGAACGCGATTATTGGGAATTGACGGCCCATTACAGTACACGGTTACTGGGATTAGACAACCCTTACTGAACAAGGTTACTGGGATTAGACCGCCCTTACTGAACATGGTTACTGGGATTAGACGACCCTTACTGAACACAGTTACCAGGATTAGTCGGCCCTTACTGAACACGATTACTGGGATTAGGCGGCTCTTACTGGAAACGATTACTGGGATTAGACGGCTCATTCCAGAACACTGTAACAGGAATTAGACGGCCCTGACTAACACAGTTACTGGAATTAATCAGCCCATTACAGTACACAGTTATTGGGATTAGACCACCCAACTGATCTTGGTTACTGGGATTAGACGGCCCTTACTGGACACGATTACTGGGATTAGATGGCCCTTACTGAACACGGTTACTGGAATTAGACGACCCTTACTGGGACACGGTTACTGGGTTTAGACGGCCCATTACAGTACACAGTTACTGGGGTTAGATGGCCCTTACTGAACAGGATTACTGGGATTAGACGGCCTATTACAGTACACAGTTACTGGGGTTAGATGGCCCTTACTGAACAGGATTACTGGGATTAGACGGCCTTTACTGAACAAGATTACTGGGATTAGACGGCCTATTACAGTACACAGTTACTGGAATTAGACCACCCATTACAGTTCACAGTAGACGACCCTCACTGAACACAGTTACTGGGATTAGACGGCCTTACTGAACACGGTTACTGGGTTAAGATGACCCATTACAGTACACAGTTACTGGGATTAGACAGCCCTTACTGAACACAGTTACTGGGATTATACAGCCCAATACAGTTCACGATTACTCGGATTAGACGGCCCATTACAGTACACGATTACTGGGATTTGACTGCCCATTAATTATACGATTATTGGGACTAGACGGCCCTTACTGAACACGGTTACTGGGATTAGACGGCCCTCACTGAACACAGTTACTGGGATTAGACGGCTCATTCCAGTACGCAGTTACTGAGATTAGATGGCCCATACTGAACACGGTTACTGGGATTATACGGCTTTATTGAACATGCGTACTTGGATTAGACGGCCCATTACAGCACACGGTAACCAGGATTAGACGGCCCTTACTGAACACGGTTACTGGGATTAGATGACACTTACTGAACACGATTGCTGGGATTACACGGTCCTTACTGAACACGGTCCTGGGATTAGACGGCCCATTACAGTACACGGTTACTGGGATTAGATGACCCTTACTGAACACGATTACTGGGATTTGACGGTTCATTCCAGGACACAGTAACAGGGATTAGATGGCCCTTACTAACACAGTTACTGGAATTAAACAGCCCATTACAGTACACTGTTATTGGGGTTAGACGGCCCTTACTGAACACGGTTACTGGGATCTGACGGCCCTCACTGAGCATGATTAGTGGGATTAGACGGCCCTTACTGAACACGATTATTGGGATTAGACGGCCCTTACTGAACACGGTCACTGGGATGAGACGGCCCTCACTGAACACGGTTACTGGGATTAGACGGACCTCACTGAACATGGTTACTGGGATTAGACGTCCAATTAATTACATGATTATTGGGACTAGACGGCCCTAACTGAACACGATTATTGGGATTAGACAGCCCATACTGAACACGGTCACTGGGATGAGACGGCCCTCACTGAACACGGTTACTGGGATTAGACGGCTCATTCCAGTACACAGTTACTGAGATTAGACGGCCCATTACAACACACGGTAACCAGGATTAGATGGCCCTTACTGAACACGGTTACTGGGATTAGACAGCCCTCACTGAACACGATTATTGGGATTAGATGACCCTTACTGAACACGGTTACTGGGATTATACGGCCTTACTGAACATGGTTACTGGGATTAGACGGCCCATTACAGCACACGGTAACAGGGATTAGACGGCCCTTACTGAACACGGTCACTGGGATTAGATTGCCCATTACAGTACATGGTTACTGGGATTTGACGTCACTTACTGAACACGGTTACTGGGATTTGACGGTCCTTGCTGAACTCAATTATTGGGATTAGATGGCCCTTACTGAACACGGTTACTGGGATTAGACGGCCCATTACAGTACACGATTACTGGGATTAAACGACCCATTACAGTACACAGTGACTGGGATTAGATGGCCCTCACTGAACATGGTTTTTGGGATTAGACGGCCCTTACTGAACACGATTACTGGGATTAGACGGCCCTTACTGAACACGATTACTGGGATTAGACGACCCTTACTGAACACGGTTACTGGGATTAGATGTCCAACTAATTGCACGATTATTGGGACTAGACGGTTACTGGGATATGACGGCCGTCACTGAGCATGATTAGTGGGATTAGACGGCCCTTACTGAACACGATTATTGGGATTAGACGGCCCTTACTGAACACAGTCACTGGGATGAGACGGCCCTCACTGAACACGGTTACTGGGATGAGACGACCCTCACTGAATACTGTTATTGGGATTAGATGGACCTCACTGAACACGGTTACTAGGAATAGACGTCCAATTAATTACACAATTATTGGGACTAGACGGCCTTACTGAACACGGTTACTGAGATGAGACTGCCCTCATTGAACACGGTTATTGGGATTAGACGACCCTTACTGAACAGATTACTGGGATTAGACGACCCTTACTGAACACGGTTACTGAGATTAGACGTCCCTTACTGAACACGGTTACTGGGATCTGGCAGCCCTTACTGAACATGGTTACTGAGATTAGATGGCCCTTACTGAACGCGATTATTGGGAGTTGACGGCCCATTACAGTACACGGTTACTGGGATTAGACGACCCTTACTGAACACGGTTACTGGGAATAGACCGCCCTTACTGAACACGGTTACTGAGATTAGATGGCCCTTACTGAACGCGATTATTGGGAGTTGACGGCACATTACAGTACACAGTTACTGGGATTAGACGGACCTCACTGAACACGGTTACTGGGATTAGACGTCCAATTAATTACACGATTATTGGGACTAGACGGCCCTTACTGAACACGGTTACTGGGATTAGACGGCCCTCACTGAACACGGTTATTGGGATTAGACGTCCAATTAATTACACGATTATTGGGACTAGACGGCCCTTACTGAACACGATTACTGGGATTAGATGTCCAATTAATTACATGATTATTGGGACTAGACGGCCCTTACTGAACACGATTACTGGGATTAGACAGCCCTCATTAAACACTGTTATTGGGATTAGACGACCCTTACTGAACACGATTACTGGGATTAGACGACCCTTACTGAACACAGTTACTGAGATTTGACGGCCCTTACTGAACGTGATTATTGGGAATTGACGGCCCATTATAGTACACGGTTACTGGGATTAGACGACCCTTACTGAACACGGTTATTGGGATTAGATGACCCTTACTGAACACAGTTACCAGGATTAGACGACCCTTACTGGACACGATTACTGGGATTAGATGGCTCATTCCAGAACACTGTAACAGGAATTAGACGGCCCTGACTAACACAGTTACTGGAATTACTCAGCCCATTACAGTACACGGTTATTGGGATTAGACGACCCAACTGAACATGGTTACTGGGATTAGACGGCCCTTACTGGACACGATTACTGGGATTAGACGGCCCTTACTGAACACGGTTACTGGAATTAGACGACCCTTACTGGGACACGGTTACTGGGTTTAGACGGCCCATTACAGTACACAGTTACTGGGATTAGACCACCCATTACAGTACACAGTAGACGACCCTCACTGAACACAGTTACTGGGATTAGATGGCCTTACTGAACAAGGTTACTGGGTTAAGACAACCCATTACAGGACACGGTTACTGGGATTAGACGGCCCTTTCTGAACATGGTTACTGGGATTAGACGACCCTTACTGAACACGATTACTGGGATTAGACGGCCCTTACTGAACACGATTATTGGGATTAGACGGCCCTTACTGAACACGGTTATTGGGATTAGACAGGCCTCACTGAACACGGTTACTGGGATTAGACGTCCAATTAATTACACGATTATTGGGACTAGACGGCCCTTACTGAACACGGTTACTGGAATTAGACAGCCCTCACTGAACACGGTTATTGGGATTAGATGACCCTTACCGAACACGATTACTAGGATTAGACGACCCTTACTGAACACGGTTACTGGGATTATACGGCCTTACTGAACACGGTTACTGGGATTAGACGGCCCATTACAGCACACGGTAACAGGGATTAGACGGCCCTCACTGAACACGGTCACTGGGATTAGATTGCCCATTACAATACATGATTACTGGGATTAGACGTCGCTTACTGAACATGGTTACTGGGATTTGACGGTCCTTACTGAACACGTTTATTGGGATTAGATGGCCCTTACGGAACACGGTTACTGGGATTAGACGTCCCTCACTGAACACAATTATTGGGAGTAGACGGCCCATTACAGTACACGGTTACTGGGATTAGACGTCCCTTACTGAACACGGTTAGTGGTATTAGACGTCCCTTACTGAACACGGTTACTGAGATTAGACGGCCCTTACTGAACACGGTTAGTGGTATTAGACGTCCCTTACTGAACACGGTTACTGGGATTTGACGGCCCTCACTGAACACGGTTATTGGGATTAGACGGCCTTTACTGAACACGGTCACTGGGATGAGACGGCCCTCACTGAACACGGTTATTGGAATTAGACGGAACTCACTGAACTCGGTTACTAGGAATAGACGTCCAATTAATTACACGATTATTGGGACTAAACGGCTTTACTGAACACTGTTACTGAGATTAGACAGCCCTCATTGAAAACGGTTATTGGGATTAGATGACCCTTACTGAACAGATTACTGGGATTAGACGATCCTTACTGAACACGGTTACTGAGATTAGACAGCCCTTACTGAACACGATTATTGGGAATTGACGGCCCATGACAGTACACGGTTACTGGGATTAGACGTCCCTGACTGAACACGGTTACTGGGATCTGACGGCCCTTACTGAACATGGTTACTGAGATTAGATGGACCTAACTGAACGCGATTATTGGGAGTTGACGGCCCATTACAGTACACGGTTACTGGGATTAGACAGACCTCACTGAACACGGTTACTGGGATTAGACGTCCAATTAATTACACGATTATTGGGACTAGACGGCCCTTACTGAACACGGTTACTGGGACGAGACAGCCCTCATTGAACACGGTTATTGGGATTAGACGACCCTTACTGAACATGGTTACTGGGATTAGACGACCCTTACTGAACACAGTTCCTGGGATTTGACGGCCCTCACTGAACACGATTGCTGGGATTAGATGGCTCTTTCTGGACACGATTACTGGGATTAGACGGTTCATTCCAGAACACTGTAACAGGAATTTGATGGCCCTGAGTAACACAGTTACTGGAATTAAACAGCCCATTACAGTACACGGTTATTGGGATTAGACGACCCAACTGAACATGGTTACTGGGATTAGATGGCCCTTACTAAACAAGATTACTGGGATTAGATGGCCAATTACAGTACACAGTTACTGGGATTAGACCACCCATTACAGTACACAGTAGACGACTATCACTGAACACGGCTACTGGGATTAGACGGCCCTTACTGAACACAGTTACTGGGTTTAGCCGGCCCAATACAGTACACGGTTACTGGGATTTGACGGCCCTTACTGAACACGGTTACTGGGATTAGAAGGCCCTCACTGAACACAGTTACTGGGATTAGACAGCCCAATACAGTACACGATTACTGGGATTAGACGGCCCATTACAGTACACGATTACTGGGATTTGACTGCCCATTAATTACACGATTATTGGGACTAGACAGCCCTTACTGAACACGGTTACTGGGATTAGACGGCTCATTCCAGTACACAGTTACTGAGATTAGATGGCCCATATAGAACACGGTTACTGGGATTATACGGCCTTATTGAACATGGTTACTGGGATTAGACAGCCCATTACAGCACACGGTAACCAGGATTAGTCGGCCCTTACTGAACACGGTTACTGGGATTAGATGACACTTACTGAACACGATTACTGGGATTTGACGGCTCATTCCAGGACACAGTAAAAGGGATTAGATTACTGGAATTAAACAGCCCATTACAGTACACGGTTATTGGGATTAGACGGCCCTTACTGAACACGGTTACTGGTATTTGACGGCCCTCACTGAGCATGATTAGTGGGATTAGACGGCCCTTACTGAACACGATTATTGGGATTAGACGGCCCTTACTGAACACGGTCACTGGGATGAGACGGCCCTTACTGAACATGGTTACTGGGATTAGACGGCCCTCACTGAACACGGTTATTGGGATTAGACGGACCTCACTGAACACGGTTACTGGGATTAGACGGCCCTCACTGAGCACAGTTACTGGGATTAGACGTCCAATTAATTACACGATTACTGAGATTAGACAGCCCTCACTGAACACGGTTACTGGGATTAGACAGCCCTTACAGTATACAGTAACCAGGATTAGACGGCCCTGTCGTAAGAGGTCATGCCTGGAGCCCAGCTAAGTGACGAAGCTCACTTGAAGTAATGCTTAACAAAGCTAACTATTGGATGCTGTAAAAACTAAACCTTTGCTCAAAGTGATGTAAATCATAAAAGTCTTACTGAATACAGTTTAAGATAAAAACTTTTTCTTTTAGAATCATACAGCATAGAAACAGAATCTTCAGCATACCATTTCTATGCTGACCAACAAATGCAAAACTAAAGAAATCCCGTTTACCTCATCTTGGTCAATACACTGCTACGTTTTGACATTTTAAGTGCTCACTTACCCCACCCTTTCAGGCAGCAATTTCCATATTTTTATCATCCTCTGGGTCAAATCTCCTCTCAACCACTTGCTCTTCACTTTGAAAACTTATGCCCTCTGGTCATAAACACATCTGCCATGCGGAAAATACTCTCATGATCTACTCTATGCCTTTCACAATTTTGTATACCGCAAATCAGATTCCGACTCAGCTGCCTCTGCTCCAAGGAAAACAAACCCAGCCCAATCCAATCTCTCCTCATTTTAATATTTTCATCCCAGGTAACATCCTGGTGAATCTCCTCTGGACTCTCTCCAGCGTCCTTCCAATAACGTGGCAACCAGTACTGCACTTAACACTTCACCTGTGGCCTAACAAATGTTTTATAAAGTTGTAACAAGACTTCCTTGCTCCTATGTTCTATGCCCTGACTAATGAAGGCAAGCATCCTGTATGGCTACTTCACCACCCTGTCTGCCTCTGCTGACAACTTTAGGTATCTATAGGCTTGTACATCAAGGTCGATTTATTTCTCTGTACTCCCTAAGGACCTATCATTTTGATGCAACTTTCAATAGATTTCCTGGTTCAAACATAATTACATGTAGTGCAATTTAGGTATCATGAAGGACTCCAAGCATTCTCCCAAAAATCCTTCAAGAAAAATAAAGTTGCCATAGCCCCAGCAGACCATATAGAGTCATTCTCTCATCACAGAAAGAGACAACTGGTGGTGAATTTAACCTGGAGGTTACCATGCCTCAGGTGAGGAAAACGATTGAAAAGGTGGGACCTTGGTGGCAGCATCGGAGGGTGCGGGAATTGATCCCACTCTGTTGGTGTGACTCTCAGTCGCAAACCAGACTTCAAGTAAAACCTCTGCAGAATCATAGAGTCATAGAGACGTACAGGATGGAAACAGGTCCTTCGGCCCACCTTGTATATGCCAACCAGATATCCCAACCCAAACTAGTCCTACCTGCCAGCATTCCACATTCTACTGATTACATGAGTGTGAACTTTCTGATTAAAGTTATGAACATAGGCTGAATACTCCCCACATGCTGATAATCGAGAAACCCACAGCATCTAGACTGAAATGACTTTTACCTGGCCCTTTCACAACTTTCAGCAAAGGAGTTATGTTTTAAAAACACTCAGTGGAGCTAGATACAAACATACTCTCAAAACCTTAAAGCATTGTAAAACGTGCTGTCAGTAGAGTTGCCTCATTACTTACTAACTTTAGTATGTACAAAGAGACAAATGCAATACCAGATCAATTAGCAACTTGAGATAGCAAAATGGACAGTTATAAATCATGTCACTCTTTAATACAAATCAGTAAGAGGGTTAATCTCAAGGGAGGACAATTTGAATGCATTGTAGAGTTTATTCCAAGGAAAGCAGCTGGCTTGAACATTATTTCCAGGAAATCCTTCTGTGCTTATTTTTTCCAAGCATTCAGAAGGGCTGTAACTGTTTCAGTAAGGATGACGAATCACTAGGATTGGGGGCTTTGGCTGAAGACCTCAGGAACTGCTCTCGTTGGCCCTCATCCTTTGTAGTAAGGATGCAGTTCCATCAGTTTCCTTGAATAAAGTGGCCAGCTAAACAGGAAATGCTTGGTTGTACTCAATGTGGCTTTAGACAGCAATTTTCAGAGGAGCTGCTGTTTTTAGCCAGCGAAGGTTGATTAAAGTTAACTTCATTATGTTCAGTAAGTGACCATGTGATTGATAGTTGTTAAAAATATACTTCAGTGAGCCAATGTCATACAGGGCCAACCTGGATCACAATCAACATTTCAGCAAGAACTTATAAAAAAACTAAGAAGTCTTCTATGAAGTAACATAGTTACATGGTCTTTATTTTTAGATGGTAAATATACTTATTCCTTCATTTGCACTGAATGGAATGAAATATGAAGGTCTGAAGAAGACACGGGGGGGGAAATGTGCAAACTCCACACACAGTTGCCCGCGGTTGGAACTGAACACAGGTCCCTGGTACTATGAGGCAGCACTACTAACCACTGAGACACTATGCCTTGCAAATATTGGCACTGTTTCCTTATATACTCAAAAAAGTGCCATTCCCAGTTTATTTCTTCTTCCATCTTCATTTCTGTCCCATTTCTTTTCCCTTTCATTTGCTCATCTTCACTGCCATTAATTTCAATTTTTTTTTACCATAACTCATTCCACACTTGATGAATTTCTCCACATCACATATTCTCTCATTCCATACCCCTTAGTCACATCTTGATCCTTTCCATATAGCTGAACTAATATCTCTACATACTGAATAAGATATGTCCTGGCTTTTGAATGTTCCTGAACTTTGTGCAATAGAATTTGCGTAAAAAGAACCTGGAGTGCTGTTTGGACCATTAACCACAGATGTAGAAGAAATGGGAGCAAGCATTGACAGTCAGCATGAAACACTTGATACAGTGATGCTGGGCATGTACACACTTGTCAGACTAAAGTAATCTATTTGATAATACAATTTTCACTTTTCGGAATAAAAAGGTAAAAACTATTCATCTACTACATCCCATTTTTTCTTCTGATTTAAAAAAAAAATAAACTACCATGGCCTTTCAGAACATGAGAACAGCAGATAACTAGTTGACCTTTCTTCAATGAGATCATGGCTGACGTATCCTAATTTCATATTGCCATATTTGTTCAGATTCCCGAATACCTTATTTTAATATAAAATCTATTAATCTCAAATTCAAAAGTAAAAATTGATTTAGAATCAATCAGTTTTCAGAAAACATCTCAAATTCTACTCAGTTCTTCAATTAGAAGTGTTTTCTAATTTCATTCCTTACTTCTTGCTTTAAGTTTTAGACTATCCCAACCAGTAGGAATGATTTTTCTTCATCTGTTCTCTTAAATAACCTTGGTACTCTCAATGACATTAATGGGCCATTTTATTATTTACTGCAATTTCTAATCTCTAGTGAGTAGAAGCTGAATGAAAAGTTTTTTTAAAAAATTAATGTGCTTCATTATGCAACCAATAACTTTTGAAATAATTTAAGCACCATATTACACTGATGACTGGAAAATCAATTGGATCACCTACATAAATTAGATTAGATTACTTACAGTGTGGAAACAGGCCCTTCGGCCCAACAAGTCCACACCGACCCGCTGAAGCGCAACCCACCCATACATATACACCTTACCTAACACTACGGGCAATTTAACATGGCCAATTCACCTGACCCGCACATCTTTGGACTGTTGGGAGGAAACCGGAGCACCCGGAGGAAACCCACGCAGACACGGGGAGAACGTGCAAACTCCACACAGTCAGTCGCCTGAGGTGGGAATTGAACCCAGGTCCCTGGTGCTGTGAGGTAGCAGTGCTAACCACTATGCCACCGTGCCGCCCCCTAGGAATCAATGTCCCAACTATGACAGTAAGTCAAATCCTCTGAATTAATAAAGCTCCTCAACCACTTCAAATCGCAATTGAAGAATAGGTGAGATTTTTCAACTTGCTTCAATGGGTGCAGTGGCAATAACATTCAAGATGTTCAACTGCATTCAGCACAGGCAAACTGCTTAATCAACACTTTATCCACCAGCCTGGAAAATAATCATCTTCCCTGGTAACACTGCATGAGTGAGCAATGAGTGCCAATCTTGCCAGCAACACCAGCATCCATCAAATTATTAATTTTTTTTCAAAATGAGCCACCATTAAATTGTACCATACCACTTTTCTTGCATTCTGTATGGATTTTTATCCACAAGTCTAATTATCTTTACAGTGACAGTAATAAAACTTGCATTATGAAACTGTATTTTCTTTGGATATTCTACTTCACATAAAAGTTTGGGTTTCCAATTGTGATTGAGTTCCTTTTCTTTTTAATATTTAATTTTTGGATAGTGCAAATCTGCCCTGCATGCCAACGATTAATAAAGCTGCAATACAGAAAAGACGTAAAAATCTAAAGTGTAAAAAGTAAATGCATTTCAATTGATTTAATTTCACATGAAATATATGATTAGTAATTAGATATGACCAGCTAAATAGTTCTAACATCACACTGAGTAAATAAATATTAAAAAGGAATCAAAAAATAATTGCACTTCAATTATCTATTAGCAGCTGTTGTCAACACAAATAATTGATCCAGTTCAGTCCATTAGTGCTGATAGCACCGTCATTGAATGATGTATATTGTGAATGTTACTATTTTATATCAGATGTTAATTTTGTGTGTTATTTTTACATTAATTCAGAAGTTAGTGCATTTCTGTTCATGTGTTTATGTAATGGTATACATTCAGAATACGAACTGGCTCCACCTATGAAAAGCCTTTTGTGTCAATTTAGCTTCTTTAATTTTGACAAATATGTCGGATTTTTTTTCTCCAGTTGAAATACTTTCTAGTGAATCACGATAGATTTGACAGTGTGTGTCATGGTTTAACATCGAAGGCCAACATTCCATGATTTCTGATTGGGATTTGAACAAATAAACATTTTGAATAACGTCACAGTTGTTAACCTGATCTTTGGTGGATCACCAGTGTCATCATTAGATAGAACATACATTATCGGCCCCAAGGCCCTTGCAAGATGTATTTGGCAGGTTATTCTGTTACAGCACTGGATTCTGACCTTCATACAATAAACTCCAAGGCTAAGATGGGTGTCTCTAGTATTGAAATTGTTTTCAGTCAGGAAAAGCAAGACCATTTTTTACTCTGAATGAGTGACAAGCCTGCAAACCATAAAGTGAACTTGTGTCAGCAAAACGTCTACTTAATCTGAACAACTGCTATCGAGTTCATCTCAAACATAAATTGTTCATGGAAGAGAAAATGGAAAACGTGAACCAGTTCTTTGACCTTTTATTTTATAACTTTCCATGGTTGCAAGCTGGGAGAAGAATCTGCTTACCATGCCAATTTTAGAAACACAATCCATGCAAATATTTAACTTTAAATTTAATTTTTGGCTTTAAAATGATGCAGATTTGAGTATGTCATCATGAGGTTCATTTCAAGAATTAAAATGTCAGAATCCACTCTGCTTAAGCAAGCATCATGTATTTGTTTCTGATTGATACACGTAAAATTTCATCAGGATGGTATTTTTAACACAGGTTAGTGGAAATCTGGCTGTAACTTATGAGTCAGATATTTTCAAGATTGATTGATATATTTTTGTAATTGGGAATGTCCAAAGGATATGAAATAAACTGTGGGTAAATGGTCAGTGATACTAATTAGCCAATGATCTGGATGAATAAAAGATATAACTGAATATCCTAGTCATCTTTTCTTTCACTTGAGAATGAAACACTACCAGGTTTGATATTTAATTTGAAAGTTTTGTAATATCTAAATGCTCAATATCTCCCCTCAAGTTTTTTTTTAAATGAAGCTGTTTACCATGTTTTACCATGTTAAAAATTCCATTAAAAAATTCCTGAAAGAGGAATTTGATGCAAATATCTTAAGCATATTCATACTGATAGCTTGGAAATAATGCAGTGATTCTATGGGCTGGAACTTTTCCAAGCCCACCCAGAGCTTGTAGAAAGGTGGGCAAGGAAGCTTAAATTGGGCAAGAGGCAAAATTTCAGTTTTCCGATGTCATGTTAAAGTTTTGTGATTAAGCTTTTGGATTGGAAATTTTCAGTCTAAGTGTGTCCAATCTTCATGGGTGGGAATCCCTTCTGTGTTAACTAGCACATCACAAATACTCATTAAAACATTAATCAACTGAAAGTATGTTCACTGTTGCAATCTCGTTAGCCAAAAACTGGAAATACATGTGTTCACAAACCCATATTACATATACACACATATTTCCTGGTGAGGTGACCTTCTTTCTCCAGACTTTAGTGGGTTTAAGTTTCTTCAGTGACTTCGATCCTTCATATCCAAGATGTTTCTTTAGGCAATATGCATAGTGTTAGAGGGGAAGCATGACCAGATGAACAAACCTGCCAAAGCGAGGCAGCTACAGTAACTGACACCGGCATATCCGATCAGGGCAAATAAGTGGAGTTTTACTCAAAAGGTGGTTCAATTCAAAAAGCCATGCTCTGTGATGTCTCCTTGTCCCATGCCAGTCCTTCGTGACAAAGGTTAATAGATGTATACATTTCCCTAGCTTTGATGAAAAGGTCAGTTGTCTGATGGTTCATGAGCTGCTGAATGCTATAGTTTATTTTATGTTTTAAATGTAAACCCTGGCAGATCTGAGAGAAGTAGGATCACGTTTTTGTATCACAAGTTGTAACAGAAATTAAGTGTTAGCTACTGATGGTGTAAAAAATGAGGTCTGCAGATGCTGGAGATCACAGCTGAAAATGTGTTGCTGGTTAAAGCACAGCAGGTTAGGCAGCATCCAAGGAACAGGAAATTTGACGTTTCGGGCATAAGCCCTTCATCAGAAAAAATTCCTGATGAAGGGCTTATGCCCGAAACGTCGAATTTCCTGTTCCTTGGATGCTGCCTAACCTGCTGTGCTTTAACCAGCAACACATTTTCAGCTACTGATGGTGTATCCATCATTTGATTGGGATACCAGGTAGTAATCCTCTTGTGTGTGATAATCCCCTGACATGACAATAATCAAATTCTAGCTCACACTCAAGAGAGAGTGTGAAATAAAGAGTAGGCAATGGTACAATGGCAGAGGGTAGCAGATTTTTTATCCTCTTGCATCACTGGAGCAGTGTTCTCTTGAGGCAAGCATGGCCTCCTGCCATCCACAGGGAAAAAAATGTCCTTTTATCTTACACAGCCTCAGGAGAACACCCAGAGAGGTATCACCTGAAGCATGGCCTGGGGTCTCATATCTCCAAGGTTAGATGGTGATAATGAGCAGAGGTGGAGTGATGGTCTTAGGATTCAGAGTGCTGTTTGGTGGCCTTTTCAATACAATGGCAGTCCAGAATGTTCCAGCTGGGGACTGTACATGAAGATGTCAGGTAAAATGCCCAATTTTATGGGCAGGATTTTATGAACTGAGTATAATATATTTGCATCAGAAAACCTGACACTCACCCCTGCGGGAGCCCATCCTGCTGTTGGGCCCATGTCCACACCTCAGAAGAAAAAAAAACTCATGTACATTTACTTTCACGTTGGGTTTAGCACAGGTGTGGAGGACCATAAATACCTCAGAACTTCAAGCCAGCCTCAACCTCACAGAAGTACTGCCTCACAAAATTAGTTTCCAAACCCTTGTTCATGATTATTTCTTGGATGAAGTCTATCAGTCAACCAATTACAGCTAGTTTGTTGTTAATTGTGGGGGTGGGGGTGGGGCGGAGGAGGCGTGCAAGGGGGGCTGACAGATAAATGGGAGAGGGGTGGGTCTGTGCTTTTTCAGCACCACGCATTTTGACTCTGATCTCCAGCATCTCCAGTCCTCACTTTATCCTATTTAAAAAATATTGAATGACTAAACATTTTATCAGCTGAAAATGTGTTGCTGGTCAAAGCACAGCAGGCCAGGCAGCATCTCAGGAATAGGGAATTCGACGTTTCGAGCATAAGCCCTTCATCAGGAATGAGAGAGAGTAGCCAAGCAGGCTAAGGTAAAAGGTAGGGAGGAGGGACTTGGGGGAGGGGCGATGGAGGTGGGATAGGTGGAAGGAGGTCAAGGTGAGGGTGATAGGCCGGAGTGGGGTGGGGGCGGAGAGGTCAGGAAGGAGATTGCAGGTTAGGAGGGCGGTGCTGAGTTGAGGGAACCGACTGAGACAAGGTGGGGGGAGGGGAAATGAGGAAACTGGAGAAATCTGAATTCATACCTTGTGGTTGGAGGGTTCCCAGGCGGAAGATGAGGCGCTCCTCCTCCAGCCGTCGTGTTGTTATGTTCTGCCGGTGGAGGAGTCCAAGGACCTGCATGTCCTCGATGGAGTGGGAGGGAGAGTTAAAGTGTTGAGCCACAGGGTGGTTGGGTTGGTTGGTCAAACATTTTATCAGTATTGTATGAGAAAGGTAAGTGGTGAAGAGAAATAGGTAACTATAACAGAAGACTCAGGTGTGCTGTTAGCCCTCTATTTAAATATTTGAAACCTGCAGACTGGGGCATTTTTTTAATAAGTGACTTAGCATGATCCCCATTGCCTTTCCATTGCATCATGACATTAACCCACTCACTTTAACAAGTGGGCAGGCCATGCACACATGGTCATGTTTTAAAACGTGGAAACTGCATTAAGTTATGTATTTGGGAACCAAGTGAAATTTTATTTGGAGACTCAAGTGAGGAATCACAAGCTTTCCCATCAGGGCTAACCTGGCATGGATCATAGACCAAGAGAAACTCAAGCAGGGAGGTTTTTAAAAACAGTTGTGACTCTTTTTATATTAAAAAGATATTATATATGATATACAAAAAGAAAATCTAGATAGATAATGAATGTACTGCATTCCCTGCTATTAAAAATATTGAAAAGCTTGTAATACTTTAGTGCATGTTGTGCATTTTTGGAAATTCCAAACAAAGGTGATCTCGAACTGGATCGCTCTGTCATGTTACTGCATTACTGCCATAATAAACTAGACAAATTCCTCAACTCTCTAAAGCACCTCTAAAACATTAGCCGACATTTACATAGCTAGATGCACCTTGACAGATTCTACACAGACCCCACATTTGCTTGAAGGGGTCTGGTAGCATTGATATTGTGTGCTGTTGTTGTATCCCATTGATGCTGAGCATGCAGTCAAAATGCTGTTGCCTGCAAGGTCCTTACAAAGAAGCTGATATGCCAAGCTCTCCACTGACAACACCATTTTAGAAGTTTACAAACTAGCAAGTCAGTATTCACCAGGCTGAGATATACCTAATCTATGGAAGACTGCACTCTCTAAAGTAAAGTGATTATCATCACACACATCAAATGAAAGTCCTTACAATTACTTGAAAATTAGTTTGACCTCACCCAAAAAGGTCTGGTTGAGTCAATGATTCAATGCTAAATCCAAGTTTGAATAGTCAGTGGTGAAGTCCAGTTTTTCTATTTCATTCATTCACAGGATTAAGACACCTTTGGCAATGGTCAGCATTGATTGTCCATTCCTAATTGCCCAGAGGGCAGCTAGAAGTCAACCATATTGCTGTGGGTCTGGAGTCACATATAAACCAGATATGGATGACTGTTTAGTGAGTTTTTCTGCAACAATCAGCAATGGATTCATAGTCCTCATTAGACTCCTAATTACAGATTATTGATTTAATTCAAATTTCACCATCCACCATGGTGAGATTTGATCCAGGTCCTCAGAACATTACTGGAGCCTCTGAATTTACAGTCCAGCGATAATGCCACCAGGCCATCACCTCTCCCTAAATCAACCAGAAGCTATTGGTGCTTTCTCCTGAAAAGATGCTTTATTGCGAATGGAAAATCTTTACTGGTCAGAAATACAGCAAGGATATTCAAAGAAATTCTGAGAATGTGTACCACGATTTATTACAATATATTTAGTTAATGAATAATAACTAATTTGAAATTAAATGTTGTAGGACTCTCTTATTAATAAAATAAATGCAGCAATGCTGTGCCTGGAATCTTTTCTGAAAGCACAAGTTACATTTATTTTGTTTCATGTTATAATGAATGAAAACATTTCAGTATACCCAAATTTTGTGAAAACATCAAATTGTGGAAACAACAGAATTTGAACGGTTCAGCATTATCAAGATGGCTTTCACACATTTGCTTATCACTTTTTTTCATTAATAGTTCCATTTTTAATCAGTACTCATTGAACTCATAGATAATATGCATATGTCATTTTTATATTTTCTGACTCATTTTGGAGGACATGTCATGCAGGTTACTCCAATCTCATCTACTTTGAGGCAGGTGCAAATAGCTATCACTTTGTGAGATGAACTCCATCCAAAGTTTTCAGTACATTAACAGAATGGGATGCCTAGTGCACACATGAAGCAAGGCTACAGCACATGCAATCATAAACAGAGGTTTGGTAAGTCAGGGACATCTTGCAGAACAGGAGATAAAATGATGAACATACAGTAGTGAGACCACACCTATTGCAGGCACACTTTATTAATTATGCAGTAACTAGAAGGAATAAATCCAGCCAATATTAGATAAACTGTAGTGGAAAATGATAAGGATATCATTCAATATGCAATACCAAGGTTACAGAAAACCACTTGAGATTTGGAATTTCTAAAGTATTAACTCTCCCAGCACCAGCTGCCTTTGCTTACAGTGTACATAGAACATAGAACATAGAACAATACAGCACAGAACAGGCCCTTCGGCCCACGATGTTGTGCCGAACATCTATCCTAGATTAAGCACCCATCCATGTACCTATCCAATTGCCGCTTAAAGGTCGCCAATGATTCTGACTCTACCACTCCCACGGGCAGCGCATTCCATGCCCCCACGACTCTCTGTGTAAAGAACGCACCCCTGACATCTCCCCTATACCTTCCACCCTTCACCTTAAATTTATGTCCCCTTGTAACACTCTGAAAGTGTAGTTTTTTTTTGTTTTGCAGGGAGGGGGCCTGAGGCCCTGGTGCTGTGGGATAGCAGTGCTAACCACTGTGCCACCCCAATATTCACCACTTCCTTTTCTTTTATTTTTCATACTCTTTCATAATCCCATTTTTCTTTCTGTAACTAACTTGATACTGAATTAAATATTCTTAACTGACACTATCTAGTTTGCACTCTGCAAGCCTAGCAGATACATATTTGTTTGCCCTATTGCAATCTCAGGTCTCCAGTTGAGAGTGCTGTGCCAAAACAGGTTTGAATCACAGTTCATTTGCTACTGAAACCAAAATCCTTGTCAATACCCATCCCTTTAATGGCACCTTAGAATGGCTGAAAAACTGTATTAGATCAAAAGGAGGAGACGTACAATGTTGCCTAAAATAAAAATAAGCCCAAGGATCGGAAGCACTTTAGAATTCAGCAAACGGAGCACCAAGTAACTAATGATGAAATGGAGAATAAAAATAACTTCCACCAAGGAACAGAAAACAGACCGTAAAAATGTCTATTCACATGCAAAACGGAAATGTCTGGAAAACAAACGTGGGTCCACTTCAAGCAGAGATAGGAGAACTTATAAATGGAAAATATGCTGTACAATGCAGAAGGTGCTGTTTTTCTGCTTAATGCCTTCACCTGCTTCTTGGAAGACAGCTTCAGTTCTCCCCGATATTCACGATCCAACAAATCCTCTCTTTGCTGCTCCAGTTTGCAGAGCACCTCATGCTTGGCTTATATAATACACTGTCTAGAGTATACTAGAAGGCAGTGTCAGATCAGGCTAAGCAGCAGAATATTGTCTACTCCAGTTTGGGCTGCATTGACTCTGCACTCAGCCTCAGTAAGGAAAACGTTCAATGGTTCCTGACCACGGGGTTCACGGAGATGATGCTTTGTGTGTGTCAGGGCTGCTGCTCCTTGATTGTCCTCCACACACTTTTACTTGCTGGCAGAAGGCACAGAGAACTTGTTCACACTTGTAAATGTCTCTGACTTATTGGTCGAAAGCCAAAGAAATAGAGGAAGAGAAACAAACTGGCTTTCTTCAAGCTCAATGGGTTTTTTTTAATTTTCAGAGGAAAGGACAGCTGCTTCCTTTATGGATAGGTTAAGTGAGTGGTCAAGCACCTGGTAGATGAATATACAGATATGTATGGATAAGTCTGAGGTAATCCAATTTAGTAGGAAGAAGGAGTATGGTATTTCTTAATTAGTGAGAGATTGCAAAATGCTGATGCAAAAAGGCACCTTGGTGTCCTTGTTCATATATTACTAAAAGCTAAAGTGGGTGCAGCAAGGAAACAAAGGCAAATGATATGTCAGCCTTTCTCACAAGATGATTTGAGTACAAGAGTAGAGATGTCTTGCTTCAATTGTATAGAACCTTGGTGAGATTAAGCGTATTTACAGCTTTATAAGTATTATTTACAGCTTTAGTCCCCACAACTAGATAAGGGTATAGTTTCCAAAAAAGGAGTGCACTGGAGATTCACCAAACTAATTCCTGAGATGGTGGGAGTGTCCTGTGAAGATGGCGCTGGGCTTTTATTCTCAAACTTAAAAAACTTTTTCATTTTCTAGATAGGGTGGATCCAGAAAGAATGTTTCCTCTAGCTGACAGAGGGCAGAATCTAAATGCAAAGGACAGAGTCTCAGAATAAGAGGCAAGCCATTTAAGACAAATTAAAAGGAGTTTCTTCACTCATAATTTAGTACATCCTTGGAATTCTCTATCGCAAAACATTATGGATGATCAGTCAGAGTATGGTCAAGAAAAAGATCGCCATATTTTTGAATAATAATGACATTAAAGGACATGAGACCAGCTGAGAAAATGGTTTTGGTGTAGATGATCTAGCATAGTCAACAAGCTTAAGGGGTGAATAGCCTATTCTAGCTCATGATTTCCTATGTGCCCTGCAAATGATGAAACCGCCTACTAAGCCCATTCTTGCACTGATACAATCTGTTGGGTTTGAAAACTCAAAATCCTAATAAACCTTCAAGTGCCTGAGAGGGAATTTTGACAGTGTGTCATCTCATGTTCCACAGAGCCTATATCTCTTGAATTTATAGTGCAGTGGCACAATTTTAGACAGAGTTAGAAAAGATGAGCATGAAGTGGAATTCAAATCTAAAGTAGAGTTAAGAAAATAACTCAACAAAATTAACTTGGGATGGAGTACATGCATCCCTCAGTTGCTGTGACACTGTTGTTACATTTTCCAAAGTAGTTTTCATTCTCTTTCTATAGATCATATTCTACAGTGATTATGTATAAGAAAAAAATATAAAGGTGACAGCAGACATTGTGTAATTATGGTATGGAAAGGGTCAACAAGTCTGGCAGCATCTGTGGAGAGAAATCAGAGTTAATGTTTCAAATCCAGACCTGCTCAGCTTTTCAAGAACAACATGATATTAGACCATTACTTTGTCTTATGATTATCACCTTCTTAAATCTCCACATGTTCTATGCTAGTGAGCTTTCTGGAGGCAAAACATTAAATGGCATAAACTCTTCCACTAAAAACTTTTGTTTAGTGAGCTTATGTTGAGCAGAAACAGAAACACGCCAAATGATCTTTCACTCAGTACCCTCAACTGTCATCAGATAGAAAAGAAACCCTTTCTCTCATCTGTGTAGGCTGGATTAGAATCAAGGTTGCAGAGATGAAAGACAAGATTTTTAAGCATTTTATTCACTTAAATTTTCCAGGGTATGTTCCTGTGTGAAAGAATTGCTTACAACCCATAAAAGTAGATTTTTCTAGTCCTGGAAAAGATGAACAAGGTAGGGAATAATATGGATTATACCATAAATTAGCTGATAGTATTATTAAAGTCTAATTTCTATGGAACAAGAGACTTGTGGCGACTTGATTGCTCATGATATTATGCAATGGCTGGCTTTTCCCAAATATCCTGGCACAGCAAGTAACACACCCAATCATAGACTCCCATGTTAGGCTAAGTTTACTCTGATGCTCATTGTGAAAAAGCTGTTGTTCACTCAGCAGCAACTCGGTCATTGGCATTGATGATTCTGTTGCATGGATTTGTGGTAAGTGCGTAAAGTATGTGTACTTTGCCAACTCACTGGGCTTTTGGGGCTGATCATCTAACTTAAATGGCTCTTCCTGCTTTTCTGAAAATGTGTTGCTGGAAAAGCGCAGCAGGTCAGGCAGCATCCAAGGAGCAGGAGAATTGACGTTTCAGGCATGAGTCCTTCTTTAGGATTCCTGAAGAAGGGCTCATGCCCGAAATGTCAATTCTCCTGCTCCTTGGATGCTGCCTGACCTGCTGCGCTTTTCCAGCAACACATTTTCAGCTCTGATCTCCAGCATCTGCAGTCCTCACTTTCTCCTATTCCAGCTTTTCCCCCATATCTCTTGATCTCTTTAGCTTTGAGTGCTGTATCCAAATTCTTTTTGAAATCACTACGTGTTGGCCATGAATGCTTGCTGTGATGTTGAATTCCACAGGTTCACCATTCTCTGGGAGAGAAAAATCCTCTCATCTCTTTTATGATTTACCCCATACCCTTAAACTGTGACCTTGGTTCTGAACTTGCCCCTCCCTCACCATCAGGGTCAACCTGTCGTCTCCACCTGCAGCTCCCCCACCAAACTTATCTCTGCATAATGATGAAGGCCTCCAAGCCCTCCGTTTCTTCATCTCCTGTCGACACAACCAATACCCTTCCATTGACACACTCATCCAGTTGGCTGAACTGGTCCTCTCCCTCAACAATTTCTCCTTCAAATCCTCCCACTTCCTCCAGACCAAAGGGGTAGCCATGGGCACCCACATGGGTCCCAGCTATGCCAGCCTCTTCATCAGGTACCTGAAACAGTCCATCTTCTGCAGCTACACAAATGCCATTCCCTACTTTTTCCTCCCCAACATTGACTGTATCGGCATCACCTTGTGCTCCCGTGAGGAGATTGAACAGTTCATCAACTTGACCAACACCTTCCACCCTGACTTCAAGTTCATCTGGACCATCTCGGGCACCCCCCTCCCCTTCCCGGACCTGTCCATTTCCATTTCCAGTGACCAACCCAACACTACTTCAAACCCACCGATTCCCCAGTTCCCTGGAATACACCTCCTCCCGCCCTACCTCCTGTAAAAACACTATCCCTTATTCCCAATTCCTCCACCTCAGCCGCATCTGCTGCCAGGAGGACCAATTCCATCACAGAACATCCCAGATGGCCTCCTTCTTCAAGGACCGCAATTTCCCCTCCCACGTGGTCGACACATCTCCTTACTTGCCTTGAGCCCCACCCCTCCCATCACAACAAGGACAGAACCTCCCGGTCCTCATCTTCTACCCCACCAACCTCCGGATGCAATGCATCATCCTCTACCATTTCCACCACCTACAAACAGACCCCACCACCAGGAATATATTTCCTTCCCTACCGCTATCTGCATTCTCCAGAGACCATTCTCTCCACAAATCCCTTGTTAGGTCCATACCCTCCCCACCAACCCACCCTCCACTCCCAGCACTTTTCCCTGCCTTGCATGAAGTGCAAAACCTGCACCCACACCTCTATACTCACCACGGTCCAAGACCCCAAAGGATCCTTCCACATCGGACAGAGATTTACCTGTACTTCCACACACGTCTCTACTGTGTTCTTTGCTTTTGGTGTGGTCCCTGTAGGGGAGACAGGACGCCAACTTGTGGAATGTTTCGGAGAACAATGCCTACCACCACCACCCTGTGGCCAAACACTAACGCCCCTCCCACTCTGCCAAGGACATGCAAATCCTGGGCTTCCTCCACCACCAAACCCTAGCCACCCGACGCCTAGAGGAAGAAAACCTCATCTTTAACCGCATAGGATCAATGTAGATTTCAGCAGTTTCTTCATTTCTCCTCTCTCCACCCTATCCCAGAGCCAACCTTTCAACTTTGCACTGCCCTCACGACCTGTCCATCTTCCTTCCCAACCTATCACCATCATATCCCCCACCTCTATCTACCTACCTCATTCACAGCTACCTTTCCCCAGCCCCACCCCCCACCTCCCATTTATCCCTCTGCCCCTTGGGCCACCTCCTCATTCCTGATGAGGTGCTTATGCTCGAAATGTCGATCCTCCTGCTCCTCAGATGCTGCCTGACTGACTGTGCTTTTCCAGCACCACACTTTTCGACTCTGATCACCAGTATCTGCAGTCCTCACTTTCTCCTGCCTTCCCAAGAGTCAGTCTGGTAAAACTTTACTGCACTCACTCTGTAGCAAAAGTATCCTTCCTCAGAAAAGACCAAAACTCCACATGATGATATTCGAACTGTTGTCTCACCAAGGCCCTGTATAATTGCAGCAAGACATTCCTGCTCCTGTACTTTAATCCACTCACTCTGAAGGCCACCTTCTTTAACACCTTCTGTTCTTGTTGACTTTGATTATGCCTCCCGTGGCTGGCCACCATTTCTCCTCAGCCTTGTGAAACATTTTTCTTTATGGCATCATATGTAATCTCAAAAAATAATATATTCTTTATGTTGTGGTTGTGTTTGCCGAGCTGGGAATTTGTGTTGCAGACGTTCATCCCCTGTTTAGGTGACATCGTCAGTGCTTGGGAGCCTCCTGTGAAGTGCTTCTGTGTTGTTTCCTCCGGCATTTATAGTGGTTTGTCTCTGCCGCTTCCGGTTGTCAGTTCCAGCTGTCCGCTGCAGTGGCCGGTATATTGGGCCTAGGTCAATGTGTTTGTTGATAGAATCTGTGGGTAAGTGCCATGCCTCTAGGAATTCCCTGGCTGTTCTCTGTTTGGCTTGTCCTATAATAGTAGTGTTGTCCCAGTCGAACTCATGTTGTCTGTCATCTGTGTGTGTGGCTACTAAGGATAGCTGATCGTGTCGTTGTGTGGCTAATTGGTGTTCATGGATACGAATCATTAGCTGTCTTCCTGTTTGTCCTATGTAGTGTTTTGTGCACCTTGCATGGGATTTTGTAGTCCAGAGATGGGTGAGCCCATGGGTGTGCCGTTGATTTGTTCAGAACAAACAACAAGACTATCAACAAAGACTGCATACTCAAACTACTGGACCTGTGCCTCACAACACACTTCACATTCAACAAGGAGAAAGTTAGGTCTGCAGAAGCTGGAGATCAGAGCTGAAAATGTGTTGCTGGAAAAGCGCAGCAGGTCAGGCAGCATCCAAGGAACAGGAGATTCGACGTTTCGGGCATAAGCCGAAGATTCCTGAAGAAGGGCTTTTGCCCGAAACGTCGAATCTCCTGTTCCTTGGATGCTGCCTGACCTGCTGCGCTTTTCCAGCAACACATTTTCAGTTCACATTCAACAACCAAATATATGAACAAATCAATGGCACACCCATGGGCTCACCCATCTCTGGACTCATAGCAGAAGCGGTAATGCAAAGATTAGAACAAACAATTCTACCGTAAATTCAATCCAAACTCTGGGTCAGATATGTGGACGACACCTTTGTAATCATTAAAAACACAGAAATAGAGAACACACACCGGATCATCAACGCCACACTCACAGGAATCTGATTCATGAGAGAGGAAGAAAAGAACAACCAACTCCCATTCCTAGACATGATGTTACAGAGAACACCGAACGGAGAATTCACCACAAAGGTATACAGGAAAGCCACACACACAGACCAAGTCCTGAACTACGAAAGCAACCACCCCAACACACACAAACGAAGTTGCATCAAGACATTGTTCAAAAGGGCCACAACACACTGCAGCACACAGAACTGCCAAAAAAGGAAGAACACCTCTACAATATATTCGCCAGAAACGGATACCCCTACAAATTTCATCAACGGAGCCTAAGGGGAAGACAACGGAATGCCACAACCCAAAGGACTAGCCACGTTACCATACATCAAGAACACTTCTGAACTGACAGCCAGACTACTACGACCATTAGGACTCATATCAGCACACAAACCAACAGCCACTCTCAGACAACAACTCGCCAGGACAAAGGACCCAATACCCAGCATGAACAAAACCAACATAGTGTACAAAGTCCCATGCAAGGACTGCACAAAACACTACATAGGACAAACAGGAAGACAGCTAACGATCCGTATCCATCAACACCAACTAGCCACGAAACGACACGGCCAGCTATCCTTAGTAGCCACATACAGATGACAGGCAACATGTGTTTGACTGGAAGAACACTACTATTATAGGACAAGCCAAATAGAGAACAGCCAGGGAATTCCTAGAGGCATGGCATCTCATTCACAGATTCTATCAACAAACACATTGACCTGGACCTAATATACTGACCAGTGCAGCGGACAGCTGGAACTGACAACCGGAAGCGGCAGAGACAAACCACTATAAATGCCGGTGGAAACAACACAGAAGCGCTTCACAGGAGGCTCCCAAGCACTGAGGATGTCACCTAGACAGGGGACGAAACGTCTGCAACACAAATTCCCAGCTCGGCGAACAAAACCACAACAACGAGAACCCGAGCTAGAAATCTTCTCACAAACTTTTAATATTCTTTGTGTGTTCCACCATAAGTGTAGGAATCCAAGATAAATTTTCTACTGGTTGCCCCTACACCAGCTGGTAACCCACAGATTGATTAGATTACTTACAGTGTGGAAACAGGCCCTTCAGCCCAACAAGTCCACACCGACCCTCCGAAGAGCAACCCACCCAGACCCATTCCCCTACATCTAACACTACAGCAATTTAGCATGGCCAATTCACTTGACCTGCACATTTTTGGACTGTGGGAGGAAACCAGAGCATCCAGAGGGAAAATGTGCAAACTCCACACAGACAGTTACCCAAGGTGGGAATTGAACCCGGGTCTCTGGTGCTGTGAGGCAGTAGTGCTAACCACTGTGCCACCGTGCTGTTGTTGGATCACTGTTTTGACAACTGTTTGCTTCTGGACTCGTTGTTCTCTTGGAACTAGTGTGACTTCTTGAGAAAGTGGAGGTTCAAACGTGTATGTTGACTCAAACATAAAGAGTGTAGATTGTGAATTACACAAACATTTTCAACTCGGACATTCTTTGGTTGCAGAGAAACTTGTAGCATATCGGCGTTCTTCAAAGTCATTCCACCTATGCCATGTAGTCTAATATCTGTAGACTGTAGCTCTTTTCTCAGCCATCGTAACTGATCTGAGAGTATAGTGACTTTGGCATTTGTATCAACATTAAATTTAACATGATCTGCATTAGCACGAGTTCTATAAATCTTGGATCACTGGAGTCACCAACTTCCCCTCCAAATGCGTTGGTTATCTTCACTAAAAGAAAATTCTTTCCACGTGTAAATCCTCTTTTTCCACAGCTTTGTAACTGTGTGCTACCTCTGCACTTAGCAGTTGATTGAGACAATGCTTTACCTTACAAAACGGTCATCTAGTCATGTATTCTTCACAGTCCATCTCTGACTTTCAATCTGCTAAGATTAAATATGGTCTTTTTCCATTTCTTCTCAATCAAGATTAATCTTATAGTTGTAAACCTGTTTAAAATCTGTATTATTGCCATATTGCTTGTAATCTGCTGGTCCTTAAGCTTATTCTTTTGTTGTTATTCACAAATGCCATTTTAGATTAAATTATTGTAGAGTTTTTGACTTCTGTACCAGAACATTGTTGCAGTATTTGTTTGCCAGCTTTTTTTGTAAAACTGTATTTCTGTAATACTATATGGAATTATCCTATCAACCTTTTTAAGCATGTTTCTTTATAATACTGTATCTCGGCTCACTGGGTTTTCTCACCTTCATTAACAATCAAATGGGGGCTATCATCAGTCTTAGGGTTTCCCTGAAGCCGAGGTTGAGTTTTCCTGCATCTGAAGATGAGCCTGCATCTGCCCAGGCAAAACGGCTGGTTTCCCAATTTGCATGGTCTAAAACACCAAACATTTTCTTCTGTATTTCTAAATAAAATTCTCTGGCTGTAGCCTTTATAATCTCCGAGCCAGAATCATGGCTTAATTACAGAGTCTTGGTCCTTCAAAATCATTAATTCTTCCTGAGTTTTCAACTTCTGATGGATGTTTTCACCAAGTTTCTTTAAAATGTCTTGTCTTGAGGTTAAATCAATTTTGAGGCCTTGCTGATTCTGCAGCCCCAGCCTAAATGAAAACAATATGTGCAACTAAATTTGGTCAGGTACAAATTACTTTAGGGAGATGGAATGGATTAGTAGGATTCTGACTGCCATTATGTGTCATCAATACAATTTGTGTGGCCAATCAACATCAACATAACCCTTTCAAGCCAATTGTCTTAAATAACAGTTTTTCCCCACCTTCTCAAGTGAAGGTTGAAATGTACAATACTGCTGATGTGAACAGCACTAAAATTCAGTGCTGCCCTTTGGAACACCAGCAGCTATAGTTTCCTTGCACCAGCATTCCACTATGTATGCAGAAACAGGCAATCTACTGTCATTGGACTAGGCTGCATCTCATTGATGGACACTTAGTTTCTTAGCATTCATTTTTTCAGCGGGCAACAGAGTGAATGAAAGTGCCTGTTAATGCTGGTGCAAGTGCAGGGGGGGGGGGGGGGGGGGCGGGGAGGGAAGATGTGATGAGAACCTGAGTAGTTGGGTAGGCAGGAAGCACAGAGACCAAGAAGTGCTATGGTGTCGGGGGAACTGGTTGAGTGAGAACGAGTGAGGAAAGATTTGGCTCCAATTGAGAGAGAGTGGTACAGCATAAGCTGTGTGCAGTGGCAGAGATGTAGTAGGTATGTGGTAGCAGAAAAAAAAGAGAGATAGTGGTACTTACCATGGCAGAGTGGTGGTGGCCATTGATTTTCTTCCTACACTGCTAAGCAAGCCTCCTCATGCCTGAGGCCACACTAAAATTGGATAGCAATCTCAGGCCAGGCTCTCAGAGTCTGGTATTGGGATCTTCATTCTGAATCTGTGCAAAGAGGATGTTCCTCCACAGCACCACTCCACCCACCAGAGCCTCCAGAAACCAGTCTTCAAAGACAAGCATTAACATCTCCTTATCTGGCATGCCCAAGGCAAATATCATGATCTATGTAGGGCAGCTGTGAATGAACTGACAGTGATTCACCAGGCACACAATGCTGGCAACAGTAATGAGAATGCGAGTACATCCTGGGACATCCCAGCATGGTGAGTAGGAGAATTGCAATAGCATTGGACAAGACAGCACCATAAGGGATGAGGTAAGTGGTTAATGAAGTCAGTGTGGGATGATCCCATGAGAAAACTTATGGGCACCAGAGAGGGGAAAGCCTCCATGGAACTGAACGAAATAACACTTTGCTAAAATACAATAATTATATTCATACCTGAATCGATTCTTATTTACAAATCATTCCCACATTCATTAACTGCTGGTTCCACATGCCTCAAAATTACAAGGTGCAATTTTGTGCTGAAATCATCTATGATTTGCTCCTTCACATTTTTGTAACCTCCTGCATGCATGACAATTTACCATAATTCAGAATTCTTGAAAGTCAGACTTCTATATTTCATATTTTCAGCCTTCTCAGCCAAGCTCCATAATTCTTTTCCAAAACCCCTTCCCTCTTTAAGATCCTTCTTAAAACAAATGTGTTTGACCTAGCTTTTGCACACACCTTCCAGTGCTGCTCTTTTATCTCAGCGTTTATGATTTGGATTCTGTATGTGTGGAGCATTTAACAGGTATATAAATGCAAAATGCTGTTTATTAAGAGAGGCTTAAATTGTTATTGGGATTAATGTTACTGGTTTTAGACGTAATTGAATTTAAGACGACCAGAAATTCATAGCTGCCAATTCTTCATACAATTCATATAGGTATATGGACCTGAAGGAAGAACTGTTTCCTATTAATAAAGATGCCCATAAACCAACTTGGCAACCATATCCTTTTATTACTGGGAAGCAAAATTCATGTATCTTAGAAAATCATTCAAATGGATAATTTTTCTTCTAATGTGCTGTTCATTAGAAAAACTTACTTAGTTTTATATGTTGGCAAAACGAAGGATGGTATATTGCAGCATGGTGATTTCACATCAGGTTTTTTTAAAAAATGAATTCTTAATATATTTTCCCTCTTATGATATGGACCATGCCCAGAAAGGAGTCTATATGAAAGCCAATGCTAATACTTTTCCAGGATCATTTCTAGAAGAACGGAGCAGTGCAAGTTGATTTGTCTTCCTTTCTCCCCTGACGTGTGAAAGGGCCTTAACTTTACTAGCAACCCTAATGGCTTGCCGAGACCGGGATTTTGCATTGTGAGGTTGAGGTGAGAAAAGTCCATAATTTTTCATGTTGCAATTTCCTTCAAAATATATTCCCATTCATTTAGCGTTGGTGCGCCAAAACCTTTCCGCCTAGCATTGTGGGTGGGCCTACACAAAATAGACTCCAGCAGTTCAAGGCAGCAGTTCACCCCTACCTTGTCAAGGGCAACTAGAGACGGACAATAAATGTTTGCCCAGCCAGTGACAACCACACCCCATGTGTGACTAAAAACAGGAAAATAATGTACATTCTTTATTTTGACTCAAAGGAAGTTGGAGTAGGAGCAGGCCATTTGAATCTTTGACCCTGTTCTGCTGTTGTATATAATCATGACTGGTCTAACTGTGTCTGAACTCTAACTTTCAGTCTGGCCTCCATAACCTTTGAGCTGCAAGGGGCTCAAAAGAAAAAAAGTATAACTCTGGCCAACATGATTTTTTTTTAATTCACGGTGCACAGAAAAGGACTAAGAGCATGATTTTAACCTAAAATAACAAATGAGTTTGATTAGGTGTTGGGGCAGAGAGTAAATTCTGAAAAAAATTATTTCCCAATTCAAAGTCACCTCCAACCTACCCATTTTCATAATTTGGATGTGTACTGGACAGCAAAGAAGGTAATCTCGGAGTTCAGAGTACAATGGGATCTTAATCAGATGGGCCGAGGATTGGCAGATGTAGTCTAGATAAATGTGAGGTGCTTCATTTTGGAAAAGCAAATCAGGATAGGACTTATACACTTAATGGTAAGGTCCTGGTGAATGTTGCTGAACAAAGAGACCTTGGAGTGCAGATTCATAGCTCCTTAAAAGTGGAGTCGCAGGTAGATAGGATAGTGAAGAAGGCTTTTGGTATGCTTTCCTCTAATAGTCAGATCATACAGTATAGGTGTTGGGAGGTCATGTTGCGGCTGTACAGGACATTGATTGGGCCACTGTTGGAATATTGCGTGCAATTTTGGTCTCCTCCTATGGGAAGGATGTTGTGAAACTTGAAAGGGTTCAGAAAAGATTTTACGAGGATGTTGCCAGGCTTAGAGGGTTTGAACTACAGGAAGAGGCTGAATAGTGGCAGGAGATGAGGGGTGACCTTAGAGCTTTATAAAGTCATGAGGGGTATGGATAGGATAAATAGATAAGGTCTTTTCCCTGGGGTTGGGGGAAACCAGAATGGAAGGCATAAGTTCAGGGTGAGAGGGGAAAGTTTAAGATGCACCTAAGGGGCTACTTTTTCATGCAAAGGGTGGTGTGTGTATGCCAGAGGAAGTGGTGGAGGCTGGTACAATTACAACATTTAAAAGGCATCTAGATGGGCATATGAATAAGAAGTGTTCACACGGATATGGGTCAAGTGCTGGCAAATAGGACTAGATGAAGTTAGGATATCTGGTCGGCATGGACAAGTTAGACCAAAGGGTCTGTTTCCGTGCTGCACATCTTGATGACTCTAACTACAGTTAAAAAATAATAAGCAAACTGACTAGAAATTTAGAGCCTCATCAGCTTTCTACTTCAATGTGTGAGGCCTCTTGCATTTCACAATGATGACCCAGAGTTAAGTATGTTCACACACACATTTCATGGATTTTGATGCCTATCTGAGAAGCCTCCAAGATCAGAAACCCACATAACTTTCCTGAGCCCTCCAATATCACCATATTGCCTCTGACGCACATCCCGACAACAATCACTTAATAGCACTTGAATGCACAGCTCATACTTAAAGACTTTGAGAGCTTTGATGAGAACAGACAGCAAGTGAATGAGAATACTTCATATATTCTATGATTTTTATTTTTAACAGAAGGGATGCATTCTTTTAATTTAATTTTGACAGTGAAGGGAGATATTTTCCAATTTTTCTCACTACTTAATGAGTAGATGTTGAGTTCTCCACATAAGCATGTGAATTAATTAGCAAAAATCTGAATACCAGGCATCCCAGTACCTTTTCTTTTGCTTGGCAGCACCACTTAGAGGTTGACTCTAAATATTTATAAGGATTATTATTAATAATTATTTGAACTATTTCAAATTAAACAAAAAAGTTAAAGACCGAAAAGAAACAAACATGGTAAGGTGCTAAGTGTATTGCAATGCCTTGGCTTTATATATATCTTTGATAGCTCATATTCACCCAGAAATATTAGCATCTTTTCAGTTAAAGACCTTTCAACATTTGTTGAGGATGTTTGGTCATATTACACAATGAAGTTATCTAAGGACAAATAGACTTTAGATGAGAGCAGGCTTTTGAGGTCATTAATACCAGAACGAACTTTTAAAGAACCTGATAGAGAGCTCGGAGGAACATCAATGCCAATCATAATTATGTTAGTGCAGTAATCTACTCTAAGTAAATCTTTGACACTAACCCATTAGATAAGATTGCCTTATCAAATAATGATGTGAATTACTTCAATTTCTTGTCATTCATCACAATATGAGAAGTTCTTGACAATGTCAAAGCCTTTTTCAGTAACAAAATATTGCCTCACATGTTATCTTTATCAGTGTTATAAATTTGGTGAATAACGTCAAGTGAGCTATACAAGTGATATATCTATTTGAAAGCCTGACATGTTAGCATCATTAAATTTGTGATGTATTTAGTAATAAGGTACAATAACGTTTACAATTCATTAAACTTTGAGATAGTGATTTATATATGTTTTGGATAATACTTGCTGAGCACAGGAAAACAAACTATTTTCTAAATTGAAAGAAGTGGCAGTTTTTAGAAAAACATTGTGAAAGGGGACGCTGATGAAACATTGACTCTTGGTTTATTTCACTCCTGTGGTACGAACTACTTAACTCAGATTATTACAGCTTATCACAACTTTCTAAATGGATTAAACCATTTTCTCTCAAAAGAAGTGCTGAATTGCAATTACTAAACTTTTTTTTAAAACTTGGGCTACTATCTTGTACAAGGATTATAAACAGTCCTAAGAAAACAGAAAAATAAAATCAAAGGATATAATAAGGAGACATGTGTAGAAAAGCTAAAGATACTTTGATAATAGTTGACATAGCATTTGTTAACTGGAGTTTCTCTCACTTCCCACTAGAGAAAGCAAAGGTCCCACTTAACAATAAAGAATTAATTTTCACTACCTACTTCAGTCAGGATGTGGAGGTGCCAGTGTTGGACTTGGTGGACAAAAGTTTTTTTTTTAAAAAATCACACAACATCATGTATTTGGAAGTGGTAGCTACCTGATGAAGGAGCAGTGCTCTGAAAGCACATACTTCTAAATATACCTGTTGGACTATAATCTGGTGCAGTGTTATTTTTGCTGAAAATGTATTGCTGGAAAAGCGCTGCAGGTCAGGCAGCATCCAAGGAGCAGGAGAGTTGACGTTTCGGGCATGAGCCCTTCTTCAGGAAGCTCTTCTTCCCCTGCTCCTTGGATGCTGCCTGACCTGCTGCACTTTTCCAGCAACACATTTTCAGCTCTGATCTCCAGCATCTGCAGTCCTCACTTTCTCCTAGCAGTGTGATTTTTAACTACTTCAATTAGGAGATATTGTTATGACCAAAATGGGAAGAGTCCACTGTCTGTCTAGTCCCTCAACTCCAATGCTTACACCAGAAAATGTAATTGTTTTGTCCAGTTCCTGATATGGCCAAGTGTATGTTTTTATCTATATTGAACTTAGAATTAAAAGATCCATAAACCAGACTTCTTTACTAAACACAACAGGCAGAATTTTATTAGCATATGAGCAATGTGGGCTATGGTGGGTTTAGTGGCAGAATTGCAAGAGGGATCCAGCGAGGCCTATGAGAATGTAAGGAGCATCTCATTGCATCTTTTATGCATTTGCTAAGTGGTGAGGAGAGGTTCTCACTAGATAGCAGTGAGTTGCTAACTGACAGATTAAAATTTGCTAAATGCCTCATTAACACGGCAACTCACCTCATTAATATTCAGCTTTTTATCTTACCAAATGTGCTGATAGAAAACTCAACATGAAAGCCAGAGAAGGTAACTGGTGAATTCCTATTGCTGCGAGCTGCAAACTGAAGGTACTCAGCACCAAATACCATTTCAGGTCATGATCCATTGCCACCAGCTGCAGCACCTCTCACCCATGGATACTACATCTGAAATTTTCCAAACTCTCACAAACATCATCCATGCAGGCTACATCAGTTCATGGCATTGAAAGGCAGTTGCAAAGATGCTTGGATGCAGAGACAGGCACCCACACCCAGCTCACAGGTTGAACCAAGTTGCATCTCAAGGCTGCTCGCTTGCTTAGCATTAATTCACTGAGTGTCTTCCTGCTCACAGTATCTATGCCTTGTCTGCCAGTTCTTGCCATGCCTTTTAGCTCATTCGTGTGTCAACCACAGTCTGTAGGCTATCAATACTGATAGTGATGATTTAGAGATGCCGGTGTTGGACTGGGGTGTACAAAGTTAAAAATCACACAACACCAGGTTATAGTCCAACAGGTTTAATTGGAAGCACACTAGCTTTTGGAGCGACGCTCACCTGATCACAATCACCTGATGAAGGAGTGTCACTCTGAAAGCTGGTGTGCTTCCAATTAAACCTGTTGGACTATAACCTGTGTTGTGTGATATATTAGTGTGTTTTTTTGTGCAGGAATATGGTAGGTTGCTTGTCAGTACAGATCACTTCAGGGTGGGGGTAGATCTTGAAATACACACACATATACATCAAAATAACACCTACATCACGTTCTCGCTGCTTTCACAGAAAACACAGTGCATTTTTATTCAATGGAACAAGGACTGCTGTTACCATCACTCAAGACTTGAAGGTTCCGCCATTGGTCTAGATGTATAAAGTTAAAAGTCACACAACACCAAGTTATAAACCAACAGTACTAGCTTTCAGAGCACTGCTCCTTCATGAACTAACTAGTGGGGCAGGATCAAAAGATTACAGTGTCATGCAACTGAAATGATATATTAAACAAACCTAGATTGTTGTTAAATCTTCCATCTTTCAGAATGGGTTGCAGGTTTCCATTCATTAATATGTAAATCCCAGAACTTCAGTCACATTCTTGAGATGACTTGAGGACCATCAGTCAGGAGCATAATCTGCACATTCCAGTGGCTTGGCCATGATCACTTGGGCTGGTCACAGACAGGGAATCTTTCCAATCACAACTCTCAGAAATGCAAACAGGGAATCTTATAAGGCCAACACCAGTAGTCCTGAAATTTCCATATCGTCAGTCGGGGAGCCACGAGGGCAGCAGGCAGGGTTTGCTAAATCATGTCCAGGAGGTCATGCTCATCAGTCTCTGGAATGAATGTATTCTCATGGGTCTGTCTGTTGGTCATCAAGGAAGAAAGGAAAGGGGGTCCTGGAGAGAAACAAGGAGATCATTTCAAAAGGATTGGGAAGGGAAAGCAGTGCCATTTGTGGAGGTGGGAACAAATATAAAGATGAGGAGAAATGATATTGGGGAGATGCAGAACATCAGAGGGCACGGTAGACTGTAGTGTGGAGGTGGGAATTAGTGGCAGTGACTATCACTGTGGCCTCCACCCGGATAGCGGGCAGAGTTGGAGGCAGGGGGTTGCATAGAGGAAGAGGGTGAAGATCATTAAAATGTAATTATAGGGGCTCAGGGGCAGGGAGACCAATTGGAGATGGAGATGAAGTTGCATGAGATGGGTCTCCACATGGAGGAATGAGGTAGAAGTAGGCTGACAGAGGTAGTACAAGGTACAGCGGGACATGGAGATATTCAGGGAAGGAGTAGCAGTGAAACTAGCAACCAGGTAGAGGCCAGTGTTGAAGATGTCAACTACAAGCTATGTTCCCTGCTATCACGTGCCACTCTAACAATGCAAAACACATTTGGAAAATGACTGGGATAACATTTATTTGGGGACATTCAGTGTCAGCTGGATAGGCAACAGTGCAGATTGCAAGTCTGCTGGGATATATCGGGGCAAATGCACTTGCAAACACCAGCTACATTTTATTTGCAATGAATGCAGTGCCCACAAGCAACAGAATGAGCAGGATTATGGTTTGAATACTGCCTCAAGGCAAATGTCATTGGTAATTTTGAACTGGCATCTCACTGGTGAAGTTTGTATCAAAGACTTAAAAAGAGACGGATGCTGGCCAAAGATGAGCCAGTACTTGTGAGGCTTTCAAGGATACTGTGAGATGGAGATCATCGCTTCATCATTCATGTGACTATGGTTTGTGCTGGATGCAATAAGAAGTTGAATGATTGATAAGAATCTGGGATCGAAAGTGGTTTGGAGTATAGCAGGCACTTCCTTTCTGATGTAATGTGTTACTCACTCAGCCAGCACAGCACCTTCAAGCTGGTGCGCATGTTGAGGCTGAAGCTGCAAGAATGATGGAGATATGACTCTTGTTATTGGGGTACTGCATGTTTCACTGTGTGAAGGAGTGTGAGCAGCCCTCAACTGGAGGGTATGTCACCACCGACTGTTGACAGATTTCTTCACCATTTACATTTCCAGCAGAGGTCACTTTCACCAAGAGCCTTGCATCCAGCTGCCAGTGGAACTTTAGTCACTGTGGCTGCAGTGTCTAAGATGGCAAAAGAAGGACAACCTTAGATTCTATGGCCAGGCATAGCAGGAGGTCATCATGTAGATCATCATGTCACTTACCTCAAGAGGGTTGGAATATAAAAGCAGAGATGTGCTACTGAGACTTTATAAAGCTCTGGTTAGGCCCCATTTGGAGTACTGTGTCCAGTTTTGGCCCCCATACCTCAGGAAGGACATACTGGCACTGGAACGTGTCCAGCGGTGATTCACACGGATGATCCCTGGAATGGTTGGTCTAACATCTGAGGAACAGCTGAGGATCCTGGGATTGTATTCATTGGAGTTTAGAAGATTAAGGGGAGACTTAATAGAGACGTACAAGATAATACATGGCTTGGAAAGGGTGGACGCTAGGAAATTGTTTCCATGAGGCGAGGAGACTAGGACCCGTGGACACAGCCTTAGAATTAGAGGGGGTCAATTCAGAACAGAAATGCGGAGACATTTCTTCAGCCAAAGAGTGGTGGGCCTGTGGAATTCATTGCCGCAGAGTGCAGTGGAGGCCAGGACGCTAGATGTCTTCAAGGCCGAGATTGATAGATTCTTGTTGTCTCGAGGAATTAAGGGCTACGGGGAGAACGCTGGTAAGTGGAGTTGAAATGCCCATCAGAGCTGAAAATGTGTTGCTGGTTAAAGCACAGCAGGTCAGGCAGCATCCAAGGAACAGGAAATTCGACGTTTCGGGCCAGAGCCCTTCATCAGGAACAAAGGGCTCTGGCTCGAAACGTCGAATTTCCTGTTTGTTGGATGCTGCCTGACCTGCTGTGCTTTAACCAGCAGCACATTTTCAGCTCTGATCTCCAGCATCTGCAGACTTCACTTTTTACTTGAAATGCCCATCAGCCATGATTGAATGGCGGAGTGGACTCGATGGGCCGAATGGCCTTACTTCCACTCCTATATCTTATGGTCTTAGGTTGAAGGACAACCAGCACTTAGAGGTGGCAGCTACAAGGCATTCGAGGATGGTTCAGGGTTGGATGAGGACTAGGGTTTTTCAACCTAGACTCCATTTCCAGCAGATGTATGAGATGCAGTATGGATGTTCCAGGACATTGACAGAACTGTGTCAGAAGCTGGAGCACAGCTTCAGAGCTGCCAAATTGGGAGACCATTCTATCTTGGTTGACATGCAGGTGACTGCTGACCTGAATTGCCATGCAACTGGTTCCTTCCAGGGAGCGGTAACTGACCTCTGTGGGATCTCTCATTTGTGCTCCCACAAATGCAAGAGGACAGTGGCCAGTGCCATCTGTGCAAGATCACAATGATGTATTTCCTTTCTCTGTGCTACTGCCTGGCAGTACAATTCAGAAACATAGCTGGGATTTCCCCCAGGTATAGGGTGTCATGATTGCACACACCTGGCACTGAAAAAAACTGTTTCACAACAGGTCAAACACATCAGTAGGAAAATTCCTAGGGTTGTCTCTAGTCCCCTTTTGAACAAGGGGAAAACATTTGCTATCCTCTAGTCTTCTGGCACTATTCCTATAGACAATAACGACATAAAGATCAAAGCCAAAAATTCTGCTATCTCCTCCCTGGCTTCCCTGAGAATCCTAGGATAAATCCCATAGGGGACTTACCTATCTTGACACTTTGCAGAATTGCTAACACCTCCTCCTTGCGAACGCCAATCCTGTCTAGTCTCGTCGCCTGTATCTCAGTATTTTCCTCAACAACATTGTCTTTTTCCAGTGTGAATACTGCTTTCCCATCTCCTCAGACTCCATGCACAACTTCCCACAACTACCCTTGATTGGCCCTAATCTTACTCGTCTATCTTTTATTCTTGATATACCTATAGAAAGCTTTAGGGTTTTTATTGATCCTACCTGTCAATGATTTCTCATGTCCCCTTCTGGCCCTTCTTAGCTCCCTTGTTAGGTCTTTCCTGGCTAACTTGTAACTCTCAAGTGCCCAAACTGAGCCTCATCCTAACATAAACCACCTTCTTCTTCTTGACAAGAGATTCAACTCTTGTACCCAAGCACATTCTAATTTCATTTGATGATATGGCACCATTTGAACATATGCAACTACAGTTATTATTTAACTAATCGTTATGTATCTGCGCCATCCATTGATTAAGGAGAGATTTTGTCCAGTAAAATCCTCCTTGCTCTCTGCAGCATCTTCAAAACCACCCAAAATAAACCTCATACAGCTTTGGGAGTTTTTGTTTAAATCGAGTTAAGTAAATATTAAGCCATCACCCTTAGTGTTGTTAAAGTACAAAATCTGTTTGGCAGAGGTTGTGAATTTTCTTTATTTAAAATGGTATGTGAAAGGAAGGCAAATATTCTTGCAATACAGAAAGGCTAGTATAGTGTAAAAAACCTGAAAGATACAGAAAGCTGTTCTGAGATTGTTTCAATAAAGTCTTCAGCTTCAAAGATCATATTGATCAAGATGTTGACAAGAAATGTCTGATATATGAAATAGGGACTCCTTTGCTGAGTGCAAACATTGCTTAAAAGTCATTAACTGTTCACAATTTTAACAGACATGCTCCAACATTAAATATATAATCACTTGGACATTTTCATTCACACAGGCCTTCACACAGAAATATCATACTATATATGTTAAATTAGTTTTCCATACATTTTCAGCAGGGTGCTCTGAGCCTCAAATTACATCAGACTCTTCCTAAATTTGTTAGTTTTCCCAAACGTTTTCAAAAAATCTTCTTGCACTTTTCTTGTTATAGTGCTATTAATAATATTCCCCTTCTTTAATTATTCAAAACATTTAAGATGAGTTTCCTTTAGCTGTAAAATATATTGTATTTCTAGTCATATAACTTCCAGCAATGCTCAATTATTCTGAGCATTTCTACTTTTACAATATTATAATGCAACACATTCAAAAAAAGGTCTAGCCTGAGGCAATGTATAATATATTCCATTGACAGGCAGAAGAGACTAGTTTAATTTGGTGCCACATTCGGCACAGCATTGTGGGGCAAAGGGCTTGTTCCCGTGCTGTACAGTCCCATGTTTCATTGTCTTGTACTGTCTGTGTATGTGGTTATGAAGTCGCTCTGATACTGTGCTATCAGATGCTGTTACATTTGGAAATCCAGAGTTAAACTAGGTCATTCCTAAAGTCTTGTCTCAATGTAAATCAGGAAATTTCCACTGGCTTAAAAGAGTTCTGAAAATTACAGGTGGCAATACTATTTGGATTTTCCAACAAGTGAAAAATGAAATTCCAACAATTCTACTGAAACAAGTAACTGATAATCAAGTGTTATTGTTTCACTGGCTCGAAAAGAATGTTATTAGTTTACTGTTTCTTTACTATTTTTACTGATTTTACTTTCTCTGTATTATTTTTGATAATTTTTGTGCAAATCTTATTATTTGAGGGTCACTAAGATTTAATGGTAGTGTCTATTTTCTATCTTGGGAATGCATAATGATTGCTTTGTAGCAATTCTCTATTTAGACCCAACCTAATATGGAGCTAATTGACATTTTAAACAGAACATTTGTATTCTCATCAACACAAAGTATTCCTCTGAACAAACATTCAAGGATAATCATTGCAACATTGAAAAAAAAATCAATCTCAGATCTACACAAAACGACTGAGATAATTCATGCAAACACTACTGAATCAGCTGTCTTTTATGTATCTCTGACCAGTAACATTTTCACTAAGTAGAAATGCAGTATATTGCCCATTGTACATTAGCACAAAGTCAAAACTATTCCCATATTGTTTAATATACACTTGAACCATCTATGCTCCCAGCATGATGAAAGAAAGATGTGCATTTATATAGCATCTTTTAGGATCTCAAGACAGCTCAAACGACCTTACTGTCAGTTAAATCATATAGTCATTGAAGTATAGTCATTGTTGTAAGGTAGGTAATAAGGCAGCCAAATTGCACAAAGCAAACTCCCACAAACTTTGTTTTCTTGTGACATTGATTGAGGAATAAATATTGACCCAAATTGTGGAAGGCCGAGGATAGGGAGGAGCAGGGTGAAAATAATTCCCCTGCTTTACTTCAAAATAATGCTACAGGATCTTTAAGGTCTACTCAAAGAGAACAATTAAGGCCCTAGATTAATATGTCATTTCAAAAGATGATACCCCTATACTCCAGGCGAAAGTGAAGGCTGCAGATGCTGGAGATCAGAGTGGTGCTGGAAAAGTACAGCAGGTCAGGCAGCATCCAAGGAGCAGGAAAACAAAATCGATGTTTCGAGCAGGACCCCATTCCAGATGAAGGGCTTCTGCCCGAAACATCGATTTTCCTGCTCCTCGGATGCTGCCTGATCTGCTGTGCTTTTCCAGCACCACTCTGATCTTGTCACTATACTCCAACACTTCCTCAGAGCCACATAAGAATGTCAACCTAGATTTTGGTGTTCAAGTCCTCAATTGGCCATAAAAAGAGTTGTAAAAAGGCAGAGCACAGTTCTATTACCAGAAAAATCAAATATTGCTGCTTTTAAGTTACATAGCTTTTCCTCTCGTAAGAATAGGTTCAAGGTAAAAGAACATTGCTTAAAGTTCCTCCTTGAAACAAGTCTCAAACATGATGATTAAACCTCACTCATTCAAACCAAACACTGTTAGTTTGGAATAGTTTGGTAAAAGATTAAGATAGCCTTCATTAAAATTAAGAAAATCCGGAAGTTCCATTTGACATCCAAAGAAAGATAGTAAGGCCAAAAATAAACTATCTTTAAAATAACTAAAATAAAAGGTTATTTGTACTTTATACAAATCAATGTTTACCCTTTCCCCTCCAAAAATAAGCTTCAGAGAATTTAACCAAAAATTCCTCAAGTTCTTGCCTTGGTTGTAAGTCTAAGGACTCAACTGTCCCGATTAGATTAGGGAAACAAAATTTGATGCAATTTAGTGCTTTGCCACTAGGTGTCACATGCACATTTAAAAATCATGAAACACATCACATTTGCAAAATATATGTTAACACATACCTGCTGAGCAAAACATCCCAACATTAATACCTAATCTTTCTAGTCTATTTTAAAGATTCAGAGCAAAGGGTGGCAGTTTTTGAATTGTAATTTTTCATTTTTGATTTCAAAATTGAATATAGTGCTTTTCAGATTTATTTAGCCCCTCAATACCTCGAAACTTTGGTTTTAGGTTTCTGAAAACGGCATTAAATTCATAAGCATTCAATGCTATCAAATATGGTCATCAAATGTTAACAGTGGTATCTTAATTCTTCAATAAATGCATTAATATAAAATTAATTCTGATTTTTAAGCACGGAAATTCATTTTATGACTCCCAATACATGCCAATCCAAGTACAAAATGTTCCTCAGCATTCCCACTCAGTCTTAGTACGTAGCTGTCCTGACTCAAGTATGAAATATATTGTCAAAATAGTTTTGTTTTTATAAGAATATATAAAACAAAGTATAAAAGCATTTTAAAAAAAAGGCTTTTTGCACATATTCAGGCTGCTAAAATTCACAATCTAGTTTTGAACGTGTTGGATCCACTTCAATAATCCAAAAGGTCATTGAAAAAGTAGAACTGAAATAAGTTCTGATTGTAGAACCAAAAAGTTCCAATGATTTTCAAATGCATTACGTACCTCTGGTCCGAGAGCAGAACACTGATGATATGACACAATCAATATTTCTTCAGGTAAAAGTAATGGTGGAATTGTACATTTGTCTGGGGTAAAGTGTGCATTATTTGAATGTGCAAAATGTAATAACCCCATAAATGAATAACATTTGTATTGCCACCAGTGTTCACAAAAAGGAATGATGATTTTAATCCCATTCTCTTCATGGAAATCTACAGTTAAAGTCAACCAGGTGACTTCCCTTTGATCTCACACAAGTCCCACTGTTTTGTATGTTGACCAATTCTGAGGTGGTGGCAAGGTCACCCTTTCCCCTCCCCCCCCCCCCCCAACACCATCACCAGCAATTTATGAGATTGAGAATTAACAACATAATTATGATACAGGTCATTCTGGTAAAATGGACGTTTCGTCAATGCTAATTGGCTATAACATGATTGACAAATCGTGGGCAATATTTGGAAAACAAACATTTGGAAAGGTATAGTTGTTTTCCATACTGCAATTTTCTATAGTGCGAGGTTGCAGAAGAATACAATTGTCATGTTATAGCAGAACAACCTGTACAATTCTAATTTTAACTGGTGGCCTAAGTGGGGAAACCAGGCAGAAAGAGCATGCAGAGCCAAAGCAGACTTGACCAGCTGCATTACTTCATTGGAAAACTCCCCTCAGGCCTTGGCTTTTCCTCAAAACCATTCCTTCTCGGTTGGCTTTCAATCTTCTATCACCTAAAATTCCAGTACCTATCTAGTTCAAGTAGGTAGCTGACCTGGAGCATCTAACAGATACCTGGAGACACAAATACTTGGCCCTCATGGACCAATTCTGGGGAGGCAGAACAGAGAAGTGTACATGTGACACTGGACCAGATGCCCCCACTGCAGACTTCAGAAGATTTTGTCCACCACTCAGGGATCCATGCATAACACCCAATTAAAGTCTAATGATCAGTAAACAAAACCCTGGCATTTCACTTCTCGTATATGCGAGTGAATCTCTTCCAGTTGACAGTCCTAAGTGTTATTAATTTGTGCAGCTGTAAGCCAGTTCCCAATGACCATGAGAACACAGCACACAACTGAGCATAATTCATGAGCTACCTCCTTCATTCTCAATTGGCTATTCAATATTCCAGCCAAGTTTTTTCACACCAGGGAGTGTATAGATGTAAAACTAGAAATTCTGTATTAACTCTTAAACAACTATTCCATATTTCTTCAGGATTTTCATTGACCAAATCCTAAAGTATGAAGAACATTTTCCCAATATTGTCTGATTAAGCTTTAGATTTTCGTGAGTCAACAACAGCACCTGTGCAGTTTCCCACACATTGTACATCATGCTAGGAGCTGCTCCTATTAAAAAGGTGCAAAAGCCTTAATTTGACCTTTCAGCCTTCAGTAATATGCAGTAGCATATTACCAAACTACAACAAAACCTTTAATAAAACTGTTAGAATTCATCCAAAAACAATTTACACTTTTTCGTGTTTCTTTAATTCTAGACAAAAGGAATTTGCAAAATTGTACAACAATTTTTAAAGCTTTAAAAAAGTTCAAACTATAGCTATTTACTGTAGTTTTATTTTGCAGTTGGTAATATACTTACAAAATGGCAAGTTTAAGAAGATTATACTAATGGATGCCATATCATAATTTGCCCATAATTTTTTAGGCTAATTTAGAAGGCAGAATCAATCTATCACATGCCGCATGGTTCACGGTTAATGATGGATAATCCCAACTGCCAGCCTTTCACTCAATTGTTCACCACAACATCACTGCAGCTATTAAACTGTTCAACTGTTCCCTCACCTCATGCTTTGATGCTACCAAAATAATTATTCACTGGTCATTCTTGCTGGACTGTAAAGACATCCCCCTTCCTTTTTTTTTAACCCCTAATCCACACTGTCTTCTTCAACCCTACTCCTCTGTCTCCTCCACTTTTATTTCCAGTAAAAAATGTAAGGAGCACATAGAACTCTTTGTCACTTAAACTGAAGCCACTTGGTCATCTGCCTTTGCTATTCTCTTCCTGTCCCCATACCAACAGGGCCAAAGTTTCCTCCAATGGTCCACACAGTCCTAGTCCTCATCTCTGTTTTTTTCCTTGTCCCTTCGTAAGTCTGAGCTTATGTTCTCCATGGGACCATACTCCTGCTCCCCCAGAACTCAACTGTCAGCAATCCAAATTCTCTCCCTGTTCCACATGCTATATTATTGTTGACAGTTCTCTATCATTGCATGCCGTCCTCCTCTCAAATTTTCTATTATTACATTGTGGGCGGTACGGTGGCACAGTGGTTAGCACTGCTGCCTCACAGCGCCTGAGACCCAGGTTCAATTCCCGACTCAGGCGACTGACTGTGTGGAGTTTGCACGTTCTCCCCGTGTCTGCGTGGGTTTCCTCCGGGTGCTCCGGTTTCCTCCCACAGTCCAAAGATGTGCAGGTCAGGTGAATTGGCCATGCTAAATTGCCCGTAGTGTTAGGTAAGGGGTAAATGTAAGGGTATGGGTGGGTTTCGCTTCGGCGGGTCGGTGTGGACCTGTTGGGCCGAAGGGCCTGTTTCCACACTGTAAGTCTAATCTAATCTAATCTTTCCAACAAAAAAACCATAGTCTCACGATTTTTGCAAATGACCACCCATTTCCAACTTCATAATCCTCTCCAAAACTCTTTGAACATGTTGTCATCTCTGACCCCCTTGACCATTTCTCTCAGTACTCTATTTGAATCCTTCCATTTCCCCTCCCATTCTACCACAATACTGAAACAACAGCTTCCTCATGCTTGCCCATAACCTTTGACATGCTGCTCCATCACCCTCCAGTTCTTCTACACTGTTGTCCAGCTAGGTAAGACAGTGCTTGTATCCTTATATATCTAATAATAGCTAAAATATCATCTACAATGACCTTCCTTCCTACACATGTGTCTCTGGTGTCTCCCAAGGATCTATGGCTGCCCTCTTCCCATCTATATGCTTCTCCCTAGGTACTATCACCCAAAAAGACCAGTTATCTATATGATCTCCCTGGGTGCCATCACCCAAGATAGGTCAGCTTTCACTAGTAATCTGATGACATCGAAGTCAACTTTGCCACTCTCAGTCTGCTTATTCAACATTCAGTACTGAATAAGCAAAAAAAAATTCCAATTAAATTGGAAAAGAGAACAAGTGTCCGCTACAAATTTAATTCCCTTACCAACTGGCTCAAAAGGGAAAAAACAAAGGGTGGTGGTGGAAGGGTTGCTTTTCAGACTGGAGGCCTGTAACCAGGAGTGTGCCACAAGGATCAGTGCTGGGTCCACTGCTTCTTATCATTTGTATAAATGATTTGGATGTGAGCATAGGAGGTATAGTTAGTAAGTTTGCAGATGACACCAAAATTGGAGGTGTAGTGGACAGCTAAGAAGGCTACCTCAGAGTACAATTGGATCTTGATCAGATGGGCCAATGGCTGAGGAGTGGCAGATGGAGATCAATTTAGATAAATGCAAGTTACTACATGTTTTGGAAAGGCAAATCAGAGCAGGAGCTATACATTTAATGGGAAGGTTCTAGGGAATGTTGCTGAACAAAGAGACCTTGGAGTGCACGTTCATAGCTCCTTGAAAGTAGAGTCGCAGATGGATAGAACAGTGAAGAAATTATTTGGTATGCTTTACTTTATTGGTCAAACTGAGTACAGGAATTGGGAGGTCATGTTGCAGCTGTACAGGACATTGGTTAGGCCACTTTTGGAACATTGCCTCCTCATAATCAGAAGGATGTTGTGTAGTTTGAAAAGGTTTACATGGATGTTGCCAGGTTTGGAGGGTTTGAGCTATAGGGAGAGGCTGAACAGGCTGGGGCTGTTTTCCCTGGAGCGCCAGAGGCTTGTAGAGGTTTATAAAATTATGAGGGGCATGGATAGGATAAATAGACAAGGTCTTTTCCCTGGGGTCAGGGAGTCCAGAACTAGAGGGCATAGGTTTAGGGTGAGAGTCGAAAAATATAAAAAGGGACATAAGGAGAGAGTGTGGTGCTTGTATGGAATAGGCTGCCAGAGGGAAGTGGTGGAGGCTGGTACAATTGTAACATTTAAAAGGCATCTGATGGATATACAAATAGGAAGGGTTTAGAGGGATATGGATCAAGTGCTGTCAGATGGGACTAGATTAGGTTGGGATATCTGGTCGGCATGGACGAGTTGGACTGAACGATCTGTTTCCGTGCTGTACATCTGTATGACACTGACTCTATCACTTTTTTTGTAACTGGCTAATCCTGAACCAGAACGATATCAGTTTGTTGTTGGGTAGACGTGGAAGTGGGCCAGTGCTGAACTTTCCAATCTCAGCTGGCATTTGTAATCCAAACCCCTTGCCATTTCTCTGGAGGCTGGATGGGGCAGAATGGCTAACCTTCACAAGCAGTGGTTAGTTTAGTAAATCCAAAAGCTAATTAAACGTAAGTGATTAGACAGATTGGCAATTTAGTGGCATACTTCACCTCAAGATAAGCTCTGATCACATATTCAGGGTGTCACTCAGGTGTCAAAAAGTGTGGTGCTGGAAAAGCGCAGGTCAGGCAGTTACACCAGCGTCACACCCCACCTTTTTCTCTGCTACATTGATGACTGCATCGTGGCCACCTCGCTAACTCATTCCACCCTGACTTTAAATTCACTTGGACCATCTATGACACCTCCCTCCCATTCCTGGATGGCTCCTTCTCCATCAACGGTGACTTATTCATAATTCCTCTGCTGCATTTGCTCCCAGGAGGGCCAGTGCCACCACAGGACACACTGGATGGTCTCCTTCTTTGAAAACCACAATTTCCCCTCCCACATGGAAGATGATGCCCTCTAGCGCATCTCATCCACTTCCAGAACCTCTGCCCTCAGACTCTCCTCCCCCCTACCCTTACCTTCCCCCACACCAACCTCCATATACATTGCATCATCCTCTGCCATTTCCACCACCTACAATCAGACCCCACCAGAGATATATTTCCCTCCCCGCCCCTGTCCGCTTTTCATAAAGATTGCTCCCTCCGCAACTACCTGGTCAGGTCAACGCCCTCCTCAACAAGCCACCCTCCCCTCCCGGCACCTTCCCCTGCCACCACAGGAATTGCAAAAAACTTGCGCCCACACGTCCCCCTCACCTCTGTCCAAGGCCCCAAAGGAGCCTTCCACATCCATCAAAGTTTCATCTACACTTCCAGATGTCATTTACTGCATTGTTGCTCCCAATTGGGGAGACAGGACACCTATTTGCAGAGCACTTCAGAGAACATCTCCGGGACACCTGCACCAAGAAACCTCACCGCCCCATGTCTGAACACTTCAAATCCCGCTCCCACTCTTCCAAGGACAGGCAGGTCGTAGGTCTCCTCCATCACCACTCCCTGACCGCCCAACACCTGGAGGAATAATGCCTCATCTTTAGCCTCAGGACCTGCCAACCTTCTCCTCACTTCCATCTATCTATTGCACTCTCAGCTGCCCTTCCCCAGCCCCATCCCCCTCCCATTTATCTCTCCACCCCCAAGGATCCCAGCTCATTCCTGATGAAGGGCCTATGCCCAAAACGTTGATTCTCCTGCTCCTCCGATGCTTTTTTAGCACCACACTCTCAACTCTATTCTCCAGCATCTGCAGTCTTCACTTTCGCCGCACTTAAGCAATCATCCAGCCCTCCACCTACATGAAATTTATCATTTTCTAATTCAATTTCTACTATTCAGTTTGAACCGCTGCAGTCCGTGCAACAAGCTGCAAGTAGACCCACGATGCTATTAGAGAGGGAGTTCCAGGATTTTGACTCTGTGACACAGTGATATCTTTCCATGTTAGAATGGTGAGGGGCTCGAATAGGAACTTACAGGTGGTGGTATTCCCATGTATCTGCTGCTCTTGCCCTTCTAGATAGTGGTGGTGATGAGTTTAAAACAGTACTGTCTAAAGAGCCTTGGTGAACTTCTGCAGAGCATCTTGTGGATAGTACATACTGCTGCTACTGAGCATAGGTGATGGAGAGCGTGAACGTTGGTGAATGTGGTGCTAAACAAATAGACAGCTTTGTCCAGGACGATGTCAAGCTTCTTGTGTTGTTGGAGCTCCACTCATCCAGAAAGTGAGGAGTATGCCATCACACTCCTGACTTGAGCTGTGTAGGTAGTGGACAGGCTTTGGGAAGTCAAGTTGTGAGAGTTTATATATGTAGGGGATTCAATGATAGTAATACCATTGAATGTCAAAGGGCGATAGCGAGATTCTCTTGTGTTGAAAATGTTGGTGAACATGGAACATTGTGCCTGACATTTGTGGCACAAGTGTTTCTTGCCACCTGTCAGCCCAAGCCACTTGGCATTTGGGCATAGAGTGCTTCAATATCTGAAGAGTTTTAAATGGCGCTGAACATTCGGCAGTCATCAGCAAATATCCCCATTTCTGACCTTACAATGAAGGGAATGTTAGTGGATATACATTGACAAATGTTGATGACAGCCCCAATGATGGTCAAGACTAAGTCAGGATACTGTTCTTCCCTCACCCCTAGACTGTGCTTTCTAGTCCTCACACTCCGATCTCTCCCCTGCCCTGGCTCTTAGAGCCTAATGTCTGTGCTCCTGCTTTTCCATTCATCTTCAGTATTCACTCTGCACCCCTTTTTCTTTCCAAAAACCTTCTCTCTCCCTGTTCTTCTGTCTCTGCTGTGGTCTTCGTGCCCTTGTTGAGTTCCTGATGTCTTCATGCTTGTGCATATGCTTTGCTCTTCACAATCCTTTGCTTTAAGTTAAGTTTGGTTTACCCATTATACCTGTTTTTGTGCTTAGCTCTTTCCATGCCCTGCCTGAAGCGCAGACACTACAGTAAGAAACATGCACACTCAATTCATTCAACTGTAAATAAATCATCTTAAAAACAAAACTAAAGCACTCTTCAAAAACAATTTTCATGTTACAGAAATTATACAACATTTTAATTTAGGTGGGGAATTGATAATTACTTATCAAATTAAGAAAGGGTCATACATCCAAAAAGTGTGAGAACCACTGTTCAAGTACACACTCTACCCAGAGTGTTTTTATCAGTCATCATATATAGGGATGTTTTGCACTTCTTCCTTGTTTTAATTTGTTTCAACACCTGAGTTTATGTTTTACTCTGCTGGCCTTTACATTGTAGTCAGTTCTAAGTATCAAACTGTACATACTGAACACAATATCCACTCAGCTGCTTTCAATAGAAGTTATTCACTTCCAAAAAGGTTGATGGCTAAGAGGTGTACACTGTAGTGCACACAAAACATGCTGCATATCTATAGCAACAAAACTGAGCACAAACAATGGGGTAGTGGATGGGAAGCAGTCACAATCTGTAATTATAGAAGCAGCTACAATTTATAATGATGTACTATCTTAACCCCATACCCACCACAGAAACAGCCTTGAGTCCACAAAGATTTATTTGAGCTTGGCATGGGAATCTAAACATCTGGTACTTCTGATATCTATGCAGGATTTCAGGAAGCTAGCCTTTCCAAAGCCCTTACCCTTTAGTCACAGGGATAGTTCCTTGTGCAGTGCATAAATTGAGACTCACAATCGGATAAAATTATATGAGTCAAACAGAAATAGTCAATTTGCAAACTGACTGTTGTAAATTGAAAGATCTTGGTCCACTTACAAAAATTTGTTAAAGAATTGTGCTTAGTCTTTTATTTTCTGGTTTTATAATATTGTGTCTTAGCTCTTTCACCAAGATAAACCGATAGACAAAATGATCTGCAGCAGCAAAAACCATTTTGTGTTTGGATTTTAACATTTTGCATTGATTTTTTTTTCCCCATTATAATTACCATAACTAACCTTTTCCCACCCCAGCCCCCAATTTACGTGCTCCAAGCCATTCAATAGTTTATTGCCTCTTCCTTCACTGCTCACTAGAAAATGTTTGTGTTGACTCTGAATAGGGATGACAATGCAGTCCAGCTGGCCAGTTTCAGTCATTAACACCCTTCCTACTCGCAACAGTATTTGCTCAAATGTCCTTTTTTGAACCACACTATTTGTCTGCACTGCCTCTTTGCATAACCCATTCCACAAATTCACTGTCTTGTGTAAATAAGCTAAAATATTTATGAAATAATGTGACAATGTTAAAATGTACTTTTGAATTTCCATTCAAGATTATTTCAAAATGGTGATGTTTCTTTCTTCTAGACTAAACAATCTTGATCACACCACTTCACAGAAATCAGGTACCATAAGTTGGTTAATCATTCTTTTTCTGTTGTTGATAAAGTTCCTCAAATAATTGATCTTTATTAATCAGCACAATAAATGCAATGCCTCATCATACAAAATTAGAATGCCTCTATAACATCTTACAGAATACCTTCAGATACTTCATCCAATGTTAGTCCCACCAGATCAATAGTTTCTTTGATCATCCTAATGCCCCTTAAAGGATTGGAAAAGTAGCTAAATAAAACCAGTCATCAGGCAGTGCTGACATTCTAATTGTTCCCTGAGGGATAGCCACAGTTTTAAATTTCCTCCCTACTTTATTTTCATTTAAATTTCTCAGTGATCACTGCATCTAATTTTTATTTCACTTATTGATTTTCCATTCCCTCTGAAAATACAACCTGTGTTGGGAAAACTCTACTTCCACAGAAAACAGAAGAACTACAAATGGCCCGAGGTTTACTTTATGAACAAATTATATTTGATACCCTTCAGTCATTTGATGTTAAACCTTCAAGATCCGCCAATTGTCAACTATTTAAGTGAATATTTAGGAAAGAAAATATACTTCCATAAATGTTTAGCTTTCACTGCTAGCCTAAACAAATTTTTATCTCATGACCCTCTGACGAGATTTTCATCTTTGCTTTATTCAATATTTGGTTCATTTGACAGTATTAGGCAAGAACTTTCAAAAGCTGATTGGGGGCAGATTTTCGCAGGTAAAGGGACGGCTGGAAAATGGGAAGCCTTCAGAAATGAGATAACAAGGATCCAGAGAAAGTATATTCCTGTCAGGGTGAAATGAAAGGCTGGTAGGTTTTGGAATTCTGAATGACAAAAGAAATTGAGGGTTTGTTTAAGAAAAAGGAGGAAACATATGTAAGGTATAGACAGGATAGATCGAGTGAATCCTTAGAAATGTATAAAGGCAGTAGGAGTATACAAACGAGGGAAATCAGGAGGGCAAAAAGGGGACATGAGATAGTTTTGGCAAATAGAATTAAGGACATTAAAAAAAATCAAGGGTTTTTACAAATACATTAAGGACAAACGGGTAACTAGGGAGAGAATAGGGCTCCTCAAAGATCAGCAAGGCGGCCTTTGTGTGGAGCTGCAGAAAATGGGGGAGATATTAAACAGGTATTTCGCATCAGTATTTACTGTGGAAAAGGATAGGGAAAATATAGACTGTAGGGAAATAGATGGTGCATTTTGCAAAACATCCATATTACAGAGGAGGAAGTGCTGGATGCCTTGAAACACAAAGGTGGATAAATCCCCAGGACCTGATCAGGTGTACCCGAGAACTCTGTGGGAAGCTAGAGAAGTGATTGCTGGGCCTCTTGCTGAGTTATTTGTATCACTGATAGTCACAGGTAAGGTGCCAGAAGACTGGAGGTTGGCTAATGTGGTGCCACGGTTTAAGAAGGGCGGTAAGGACAAGCCAGGGAACTGTAAACCGGTGAGCCTGACCTCGGTGGTGGGCAAGTTTTTGGAGGGAATCCTGAGAGACAGAATGTACATGTATTTGGAAAGGGAAGGACTGATAAGGGATAGTCAACATGGCTTTGTGCATGGGAAATCATGTCTCACAAACTTGATTGAGTTTTTTGAAGAAGTAACAAAGGATTGATGAGGGCAGAGTGGTAGATGTGATCTATATGGACTTCAGTAAGGTGTTCGACAAGGTTCAAAAGGTAGAAGACAGAGGGTGGCAGTGGAGGGTTGTTTTTCAGACTGGAGGCCTGTGACCAGTGGAGTGCCACAAGGATCAATGCTGTGTCCTGTATTTTTTGTCATTGACATAAATGATTTGGATGTGAGCAAAAGACGTACAGTTAGCAAATTTGCAGATGACACCAAAATCGGAGGTGTAGTGGACAACAAAGAAGTTTACCTCAGATTACAACAGGATCTTGATCAGATGGGCCAATGAGCTGAGGAGTGGCAGATAGAGTTTAATTCAGATAAATGAGAGGTGCTGCATTTTGGAAAAGCAAATCTTAGCTAGACTTATACACTTAATGGTAAGGTCCTAGGGAGTGTTGCTGAACAAAGAGACCTTGGAGTGCAGGTTCATAGCTCCTTGAAAGTGGAGTCGCAGGTAGATAGGATAGTGAAGGTGGCGTTTGGTATGCTTTCCTTTATTGGTCAGAGTATTGAGTACAGGAGTTGGGAGGTCATGTTGCGGCTCTTCAGGACATTGCTCAGGCCACTATTGGAATATTGTGTGCAATTCTGGTCTCCTTCCTATTGGAAAGATGTTGTGAAACCTGAAAGGGTTCAGAAAAGATTTACAAGGATGTTGCCAGGGTTGGAGGATTTGAGCTATAGGGAGAGGCTGAACAGGCTGGGGCTGTTTTCCCTGGAGCGTCGAAGACTGAGGGGTGACCTTATAGAGGTTTACAAAATCATGAGGGGCATAGATAGGTTAAATAGACAAATTCTTTTCCCTGGGGTCAGGGAATCCAGAACTAGAGGGCATAGGTTTAGGGTGAGGAGGAAAGCTATAAAAGAGATCTAAGGAGCAACTTTTTCACGCAGAGGGTGGTACGTGTATGGAATGAACTGCCAGAGAAAGTGGTGGAGGCTGGTACAATTGCAACATTTAAAAGGCATTTGGATGGGTATGTGCATAGTTAGGGTTTGGAGGGATGAGGCGGGTGCTGGCAGGCGGGACTAGATTGGGTTGGGATATCTGGTCGGTATGGACGGGTTGGACCAAAGGGTCTGTTTCCATGCTGTACATCTCTATGACTCTACATCTCCATAAAATCTATACCAATCATCTTTGTTTTATATCCCACATTTTTGTCAACATGGGGTGTGTGTGCACGCATGCATGCATATCAATACTGTCCATTACTTTTCCCTGCTGATCCCATCTTGCAGAACTGGCTGGTCAAGTTTCCTTTGTGCAGGTCTCAATATCTTGAAACATGCCTTGCTAAAGTCCAATGATTTTCTTTTTCACCTTAAAATAGCAAGGTCTAGCGTGTAGTCAAGATTGACCAGATTTTCTGACTATAAGCTAATCTACCATGCACTGGTTGAACATGTCCATTAGGATGCTTGCTGAAGTGAGTTTACTAACTAATTTCTCTATGTAACAATCCAGTCTGTAACCAGGATTTATGGTTTCACTTATAAATTTTATAAGTGAAACCATATAAATTTCCTTTTATAAATTTCCCGATGCATTCCATTTGAAGTCACCAGTGCAACTCATTCAACCTTCAACACAGGTGAAGTGCCGGAGGACTGGATGGTTGCTAATGTTGTTCCTCTGTACCAGAAGGGGAGTAGGGATATTGCAGGTAACCACAGATCAGTGAGCCTGATATCAGTGTTGGGAAAAGTTGCTGGAGAAGGTACTGAGGAATAAAACCTATTTATATTTGGAAAAGAATGGGCTTCAGTGATAGGAAACATGGTTTTGTGCGGGGAGATTGTGCCTTACCAACTTAATAGTTCTTTGAGGAAGTGACTAAGTTGATAGATGAAGGGAGGGCTGTTAAGGTCATATACATAGACTTTAGTAAGGTGTTTGGTAAGGCTCCCATGGTAAACTAATGGAGAAAGTGAAGTCATTTGGTGTGCAGGGTATTCTAGCTAGATGGATAAAGAACTGATCGAACAACAGGAGACAGAGTAGTAGTTGAAGGGAATTTCTCAAAATGGAGAAAAAAGTTACCAGTGGTGTTCCACAAGAATCAGTCCTGGGCCCCTGTTGATTGTATTATACATAACTGATCTGGAAGAGGGCATTGTTGGTCTGATCATTAAGTTTGCAGATGACAAGAAGATTGGTGGAGTAGCAGAAAGCATAGGTGATTGTTAAAGAATACAGGAGAATATAGATAGTCTGGAGAGTTGGGCGGAGAAGTGGCAGATGGAGTTCAATCCAGGCAAATGTGAGGTGATGCATTTTGGGGAACTATAACTCTAAAACCAACTATACTGTAAATGGAACAGCTTTGGGAAAATTGGTGAGCAGAAAGATCTGAGAGTTCAGGTCCATTGTACCCTGAAGGTGACTGCACAGATGGATAGAGTGGTCAAGAAGACATATGGTCTGCTTGCCTTCATTGGACTGGGTATTGAGTGTAAGAGCTGGCAGGTCATGTTAAAACTGTACAAGACTTTGGTTCAGCCACATTTAGAATACTGTGTACAGTTCTAGTCACCACATTACTAAAAGGATGTTGACGCTTTGGAGAGGGTGCAGAGAAGGTTTACGAGGATGTTGCCTGGTATGGAAGGTGCTAGCTATGAAGAGAGGTTGAGTAGGTTAGGATTGTTTTCATTAGAAAAAAGGAGATTGAAGGGGACCTGATTGAGGTTTACAAAATCATGAAGGGTATAGACAGGGTGGATAGAGATAAGCTTTTTCCCAGGGTGAGGGATTCAATAACGAGACGTCATGCATTCAAGGCGAGGGGTGAAAAGTTTAAGGGGGATACACATAGAAAGTACTTCACACAGAGGGAGGTGAGTGTTTGGAACGATGCATGAGTAGGTGGGGAGCAGAAGGATACAGATGTTTAGGAATTGGGTGACAGGTTTAGACAGTAGATTTGGATCGGCTCAGGCTTGGAGGGCTAAAAGGCCTGTCCTGGACTGTAAATTTTCTTTGCTCATTAAACAACATCTTATAGTCTTCCTTTATTTGCCCATTCAAACCTTGGGCCAATCATTTGCTTTCCATATAGCTTCACAGCTCATTTCTTTCCTGGATTTATTTCATCTGCATCCATAAAGCACTCATCATTCTAACACTTTGGCATCTCACCTCCACACTAATCAAGTCTACTTTAACATTAAAAAAATTCAGCAAGTCAGCAGGCGTTCAGTGTTGGCTGTCTCTGGCAGACTTCACAAGAGCCAGTCCAGTGCCATGTAGGGTACAGCAACATGGAAATATTTCTTAATATTTTCATAGGATGTGGATCACTGGTCAGCCTATTGAACTAGACCTGCATGATGTTATATCAAAGCCTTCTGCTCCAACAAGTTTTTTCCAAATTTCCCTTGATTCCTAGGAATTTGAATCTTTGACAATAGAATCTTGTGGAAGGAGCCACTTTTGCAAAAGAGGCTAAGCCCTTGTTCTTGCCCTTTTCTGATGTCTTCACCACAAGACTGACTTTCTAATTGGCTCTGGGATCCCAGGTTGATGCCTGGGCTCCTCTTCCCCTCAGTCATTCCACTTCTTCAATAGGAGGCCTCAAAGTTTTAGTGCATGGTACCCATGCAGCTTCCCTCCTTGTACTAGTTGTCTATCCAGCCAACCCTCTGGTTTTCCTCATTCAGTTCTCATGAGTTAGTGCCACTACCTCCAATGGCACCCTGGCAGTTCACCTTTGCAGGCCTTCTCCTGACTTGATTTGCCACCACCTTCACAATAGCGTTTAAGGATGGACAACAAATTTCAGCCCATCCAATGCCACCGTGAACATTCCGTGAACTGATTAAGAAATCTTTCCATGTTCCTCCACCCTACATGGCACAGCAATGGTTATTGTGAAGGCTGCCTGAGACAGGCACTGAACTCCTGCTTGCTTGCTGAATCCTTTAACCAAGCAATGCTCTAAAGCCCTGTTGTCCTATATTAATTAATAAAATTCAAAATCTCAACTTGCAGCCAATGACCTTACCACCTTAGTTGCTGTTCTACTACCTCAATGTGCAAGTCCAGCCTTCACATCATCCACCTTTGGAAAAGTACGTAAATTATGAATTGAATTGAACAGCATTCCAATTTTAAGACCTTCCCACTGCCTCCAATCCCATTCCAAGAGCTCTGTACAATTCCAGCCTTACTTTCTGTATGCTTCCTATACCTGTTGAACATGTTCTTTAGACATGTTCGGTATGCTGCTTATTATTCTAAATCATCACAACACTTCTTCTCGTTTCCTCGTTTCAGAAGCCTTTTCACCCTCTGCATTATGTCTCTTCTCCTGACACTTGGGAGTAGCACAGTTTTCAGGATTCCCAGTCATGACAACAAAATACAGTTTTTTCAGAACTATTTATAACTACCACTGCCTTGTTCTCTTGGTCTGTGCCATATTTTCTTGATGGGTAACTCATTGCATAGTGTTCAGATGTTTCATGTTGAATACTAACCATGCATCGCTATCCTTTTCCTCACTAAGTATTTATAATTGGAAAAATAACTTGGCCAAGTCTCAGATGTATTTTTTTTGTATTGGTTGCTGCAGTTTCTTCTGCAGATGATCATGCCCTTTCATTCCTCTCCTCCACTATTTCTATCAGTGTGACCGCTCCCTTCTGTAAGATGTTTTCCAGAAAACTTTCACTTCTTGCTTCAGAAACAACATTATGATCCTTCAGCTATAATCCACTCCTGTTGGAAACTCTCAACAAGGATATCCCATACCATTCATGGCACACAGAACTCACATGCTCCTTTGGTTATGAGATAATTGGCATGAGCTAATTTTGATTCAAAATTACTTACCTGCTTGATTTTTGGTTTTAGACTCATCTAAACAACTCTTGTTCGGGCCAACTGTGTTTTCCTAACTTCTGAAAGTAAATACTTTCCTTGAGTGACAGTTAATTCAAGTCAACTCTAGATTTACATGTTTGCTGATATTTCTCCCCTGGAGAAATGTCTTGTGTTTGCTTACTGAAGCATCTGAAACAATGAATTCATTCTGAATACTGCGGCACAGTGTCTGTCTAACAGTGTGTGGCACTACCTCCCAACATATAGAGCATAGGTACACTGATTCATTGTGCTATTGGGCAGCCTTGTAAAGTTTGAATAGCATGGAGTTAATGAAATACACAGATGAAAGGAAACATTCACTAAAATGAAATAAATATTTGTCCATGAGGACATATAATGGAGCAAAAATGAATTTTAAACAGAACTGTTACATTGCAAAATGTACACTATTTGGCTCATTTGAGTAAAGAAAGAGAAAGTGTGAAGAAAAAGTATGAAAATTAATGCAAGAAAAACTAAGATATGGAAGGCTCCCATTTTTATTTGCTGGACTAGAAATTGCACATGGTGAGTACAATGTCCACCATGTAGCTTTCTGGAGTCTTTGCATTTGGGCATTGATGGTCGTTATTCTTATTAACATACAAATTAAAATTTAAGTGTGACAAATTTTATACTTTTTTTTATTTATATTGTCCAAGCTGTAATACCAAACAGGTCAGATTCCTCTGTGAAACCAGGCATTTTTGACATGTTTAGTCGCTTGGTATGGTAAAAATGTAAAGTCTTACTGGATCATTCTTTAAAACTACTAAATGGAAGCTCAAATCTCTTCTTTCAAAAAAGGATGCCAGTCACTATGGAGATTGCAATATATTATGTAAAAGATATCATTGAAAAAAAATTAAGGATCAGCAGATACTAAATTTCCAAATGAAAATTTCAAAGAAATTTTTCAAGTGAGTATAGTTAATGTTCCATGGTGTTAAGCATTCCACAAAAATAATCCCCACAATTTTATTTAATTTCTGCAAGCAATTCTGAAGCACAAATATACACAAGTTCAAATCCAAATACAGATCTGAACCAGACTGCCAGTTATGCTTACAGAACCTCATCTACATTGCTGTATTACCATTTTCACATAACTGACAATTATACACAAGAGGCACTTGTATCTCATTTTTTTCACTTACAAGGATTTGGTACTTTGCCCACATTATTACAGGTCAGCACTTATTGATGGAGTCATGATATGTTACAACAACATTCTTCAGAGATGTTAATGCACAGAGCAAAGAACTTATAACTTGTTTCTGCCAGGCTGCTTTGTGCGCAGGGACACCCATACACATTGTGCATCTACAAAAGATGTGGCTTATGGCTCTTGGTCAGTTGACTGTGCATGTGTCAGTCAGTCAAGCTGATCATCTGGTTATAGTCCAGCTGATTAGTCATAGTCAGTCAAGTACTTCATCCACCAGACTCCAGAGATCTGCAGCCTTGCAGCACAGGGATTGGGTCATGATTAATCCTATAGGTCAAGTGCAATCAATTAGGCAATACAGGTAAATCAGTTGGTATGCTGTGGACATCCAAGAGAGCATGTCAGAGCAATCATTTACAAGCGTGGAGGCCACAGCGAACCTTCCTGAAACTCACATCCAGGATGAACGAGCTGGGCTTGGATTTCCTTTCACTGTGACTTTATGACAAGCATTCTCTGGTCAAAGTACATGTGGATCTAATTATTTTTGCAATTCTTAAACTTCACGGTTACTGCATAAATGTTTTCTTAGCCATATGATGCATGGTTTCTATAGCTGGAGTGGAGGAGCCTGCTCTGTAGTTGGTCCTGTTGGCTTGAAAGACTTGGCTGATTGTCAACTCAGCCCAAGCCTGCTGAGTGCATCCTCCCCATAAGTAGGGTTACATTCTCAGCTTGTATGTCCACAGGGTTTGGCGTCACAGGAACTGGGGATGTGCGGAGCACATCCCAAAGGTCATGCAAAGCAGCTTTAGATTGGGTTGAGGTCCTGTGTATGGCTTCTCCTCTCATTGGGTATCTGTGCACACCATCCTGACTGAGAGAAGGGGTACTGCAGTAAGGTTCAAGGTCTCACATCCCTCTCTTACCTTACAACTGATGCCAAGCACCAATGTTGGCAGCCATGGTGTTAAGGTTCATGTACATATCTGGCAGATGCGGAGCATGGTGGACTTGGATCTACATGGTATTAGCCAACTTGTCCATGAAGACAACCTGATGTGTACACGCCAGAGCACATATTGATATGGTTGGTGGACTCCATCCTTTAAACAGACTCTATACAATCTTGAAGAAATTCATCTTCTGTCCCATGCCTACCTGAGCATCTGGTGACGTCATTAATGATTAAGACGATAGGATCGTCTTCTTTCTGGGGGTGGGCAGGTGAACACTTTTTCTTTCATCAGCTACAGAGATTAGGGAGGGAGGGAGGTGGTCAGTGAACCATTCATCAGATTGTGCTCCTGAGTCAATTTAGACAGAAAACTCCACTGAGGTAAAAGTCTCCGAACTGGCGGAGGGTGCAGATAGGAGCATCCTCTGAAGGTTCAATGACTTCATGGTCAGAAGTGCAGGTGACCTAATGGTCTCTGATGCTAGCCTCTTCTGGGCAGAGGTTCACAGGAATGCTAGCACCTACTCAATATGGAAGTAGTTGTGCAAAAGGGATAAAATCCTGTGCAGACGAGGAGAACACAGTGAATAGTACTGCTGCCTCATAGTTCCTGGTACATGGGTTCAATTCTAGCCTTGGGTGACTGTATGTGCGGAGTTTACACGTTCTCCATGTCTGTCTGTGTTTCCACCAGGTGCTCTGGTTTCTTGCTCCAAAATGTTCAGTGATGTGCAGGTTAGGTGGGTTAGCCATGGTTTTAAAAAACCCATGCAGGGTTATGGGATCTGGGTGGCATTCTCTTTGGACAGTGATGCAGACTCAATGGGCTGAATGGCCTCTTTCTGCACTGTAGGGATTCTACAATCCAATGAATGAATTCGACAACCTTGAATGGGAAATCAATGCAGCACAATTAGGTTTTAAATGTCTAGGTGTGCAATGGTAGCGTTATGGAGAATGCTAGACCCACAAGTAAGAAGTAGCAGAGAAGAAATAATGACACTTATCCTTGCAGAATATAGAGTTTTATTTTAATTGAGTATTGAGTTGGTTGCCTGGGGAGGTCTCTGCATTCCCACATGAGTTTTCTCTGGCCAAAGCCAACATTTTCTCCTTATATGGTGTGAGGGGCTTTATGTGAAACCACTCCTTTTCCTTCCCCCCCCCAATATTTTATGGATGCACAATCTTGGGAAATTTTCTCATTTAATGAGACAAAAAGGGAGAGACTTTACTGGTAATGCATGAGCAGGAAAAGTTATCAGGTAACCCCAGTGAATGCATAGAACACATGGAAGACAGAAAATGGCCATAGCTAAGGAAGATGAAATGAGCAAGAGCTATAGAGTCATCATTATAGATGCAAACAGTTGTAGTCCATAACCCTTAGTGACAAGGTGAGCAATGGCAGTTAGTTTAAATTGGGAAGGAACTCCTTCACCCAAGAGGGTTGAGAATCTATGGAATTCCCTGCCCAGTGAAGTGGTTGAGGCTTCCTCGGTAAATGTTTTTCAAGCTAAGATGGATACTTTATTGAACAGTAAAGGAATTAAGGGTTATGGAGAGAGGGTGAGTAAGTGAAGTGGAGGCCACAAAAAGATCAGTCGTGATTGTATTGAATGGTGAGCAGGTTCAAACAGCCAGATGGCCTACTCCTAGTTCTTACGTTCTTACAGGGCTACCATTCTGTACTTCACACTTTCATTCTAATGAGAGCAAATACTGATAGTTATTCTTGGAGTGCAGAAGACCATTCAACACCATCCTGCACTGCTATGCATTTCTTTAGGCCTGAGACAATTCACTGCATGAACCACTGCTGTGGTCTAGGTTGGCAAAAGAAGGCGAACCACCAGTCAGTACAGAAAAAGCACTATCCTTCTCTCGAACCCCTTCCCCGGAGCTCAGTACTTCCAGGTCCCTTTCAGTGAAGCAGAGTAATAACATCTCTTTCTGAGCCAACTCCATAATGATGGCAATCAAACACCATAGTGTGAAGGGCAGTTCCTGGCTTTCAGCATTTGAAATGATGTGTAGCTAGGATTAAAATCCAATAGTCCCGGTAGCAGCAACTCCTTCTCAGACCATGCGATTCAGCATTTTTGTGCCTATATTGCTGATCACATAATTAACGTGGCAAAGAATGGAAAGTTCCATAAGAAAACATTGATCATGACAGACTGAGCACCTTGTATCACTCAAATGGGAAAATTAACCCCCAACTGCAGTTTACATAGCGGTGCCCTGGGTCTAGTACAATTGGTTTCTGTCTTATAACTGGAAATTTGATGAGGCTCAACTTTCACATTTTCAGACCAGTGACCCCTGCTGGAAGTCTAATGACATGATTGGGATTGACTGTCTGGCCCTCAGGATTGTATTATTTGCCAACCAGTCTTGGCAAGGCTGTGCGCTTGCATAATGGTTAATCAGTGCATAATCAAAGTAATAAACAGCACCCAGCTCCAGAGTCTACAACTGAAACCTCAGAGTCTGGTGGGGAAGCAGAATAACTGAAGACAAAATTGTTAAGAATGAAAAACTATACTAAGATTTGCACATTTAACCCTAATTTACTTTTAGCATCTTAGTAATTAAGTAGTTTATGATGTCTCTCGCAAAAATCAAAGAGTATCTATTGGGCTGTGTAAGTAGGCAAAAACTGAGAAAGTCCATTCAGTCTTATTTACGTTTTGTGACACATTCCCTTCTTTCAGCCCTAATGGCTATAGTAAATAAATTAAAGCAAATAAGCTTGCAAGCAAAGCCTATATTTTCTCAAATTTATTGACTAGGAAAATATATTATTGACAAGGATATTACCTTCTGACTATATGTCTCTTGGTTTGTTTTATCAAAACTGTCAACAGGGTATTTGTTTTCTGTGATAGAATCTGTTAAGTGGCTGCAAGACATACACTGATTTAGCTTTGAGCTGAGATGAGCATTTCCTCTCAGTGAGTACATTGTTACAGCAGGTTAAAGGTTATGAACCATACTTATAGGTTGTATTTTAAGATTACTAAGATAGTCAGTAGGTGTCAGTGGCCATTACTAGGTAATGAAAAATTCTGGTGACTATTTTCCAGTGAGAGGTCATTGCAAAGCTAAATTTTGCAAATTTTTTCCCATTCCAAATTCTACATTTGAATAACCTGGTGTATGTTTTGTGTGGGAAGATTGCAAAAAAAAAGTTTATTGGGTAACAGTCATCCATCTAACAGATTTTTTAAAAAAATACAGGCATGTCTTTGCTATTAGCAAAGTTATATCTTAATTTGGTGGGGCAGCATGGTGGCTCAGCGGTTAGCACTGCTGCCTCCAAGGACCAAGGTTCGATTCCAGTTTTGAGCGACTGTGTGGAGTTTCTCCTTATGGCTGCATGGGTTTCCTCCTACATTCCAAAAGATGTGCATTAGCCATGCTAAATTGCCCATAGTGTTATGTGCATTCGTCAGGGGTAAATGTAGGGAAATGAGTCTGGGTGGGTTACACTTCAGAGGGTCACTGTGGACTTGCTGGGCCGAAGGGCCTGATTCCACATTGTGGGGTATCTAATCTTAATATGTGCAGTTATATTTCTGCTACAACTCTGTTTCTTTTATGAATTTCCTTCTAAAATAATTCAAAGGATAAAAAGAAAGATCATGAACACTAAAAATTTGGAATAAAAGCAGAAATATTCACAGTCACACCATAAACGTATCTTCAAGATCCTGCCTGATTTCTCATGACTGTCTAGTACAATTCTCTTTCTATTAAAATGAAAAGTGTCATTGGAACTATCACTGAAGAATGCTTAAATCTTTCATATGAAATTCTTCTATTTGCTACTTTGACATATTTAAAATTTTAAAAATGTGGCTCCAATAATTTATCAGAGAAGATCTTTATCCTATAACAAGATAAACAGCGATTTCTAAACTATAGAGTTTATAACAATATTACAAACCAGTCAACAACTGTGGCCTTGAAATTATTTAGTGGTGTTTTAGCAGCCAGCAGTGCCTGCACAAGGAACCAATGAAATTAAAGTTTAGGCCTCATCAACATATTCAATGTGAGCTAGCAGCACTAGTCACATCTCCTCAGAAACCAAAACACTCCTGCTCCTCCATGCTCCACAGAAAAAGAATTTTAAAAATGAAATCACATACCACTTATTGTTGATCCAGGACTGTGGAAGGTTTGTGAACTGTGCAGGACCAGCACCAGTTTCACTCATCAGCAAGCTTTAGAAAGGAATCCTTCAACTGCTTTTAGTTTATTAACAACATAAAATATGTTTTAGACTTTCATCAGAATGCTCAGAGAAAATGTTCAATAATTTTAGAAGTGGAATTAATACCTATGTAGATTAGGTATGGCTTATACCATCATTTCTATCCCTGTACTTGGTGAATCACCCTTTCTCCTTCAGCTGATAACTATATAGAAAGGATAATTTTATAAGTGGCCACACCTGACTAAGAACCACATTGCCAGAATCATGTGTCAGATATTTAGGTTATGTTCTCTGTAATTTTTCATCCGTGCACATTTAATAACCAGAACACATCATAGTTTACAAATTGTGACCTGGACAGACAACGGTGTTCCCAGATTTATGTTCCACTAATATCACACAATGCTTAATCTATCAATCATAGAGATGTACAGCACAGAAACAGACCCTTCGGCCCAACTCGTCCATGCCGACCAAATATCTCAGATATTTTACAATGTTTCTCCACAAATCAATTCAACATAATTCATTAATGAGGAATTAGAATGAGCTTATGAACTTTGTCTTTCACTGGGATGGAAACCATTTGTTTAATTGCTCTACGGCTTCCATTAACTGGCTGTAATGCTTCATTAACAAAGCAATCAGTCCTCCCCCCAAATCACTACCACCATCACCTCCAATTTGGCGTAGCTGTGAACACATACTATTCCACAATATTGAATCTATCTGAAACTTGATATTCTTTCCATATCTCTCAGTCATGATAAACCAGGCATAGCATGGGCCATATATCATCCTATACATTTACTCCTTCTACACTACAGCAATAGTGTATACCATTCTCAAAATGCATTGCAGCAACTTGACAAGCCTTTAACAGCACCTTCTAAACCCATAACTCATCTGGAAGGACAAGGGCAACACTCATGTGGGAACACTACCAATTGCAAGTTCCCCTCCAAGCCACATACCATCCTAACTTGGAACGATTCCATTCCTTCACTGTCACTTGGTCAAAATCCTGGAAATCTCACCCAAACAGCACTGTAAGTCATACCCACATCAGATGGATTGTAGTATTTCAAAAAGGTATCTCAGCACCATCTTTCTAAAAGGCAATTAAGAATGGGAAATCAATGCTGTGTCAGGCCAGTAATGCTCACATCCAATGAACAAATATAGAAAAAAAAGACAAATGTCATCCTATTTGACCATGAGCTGTTAGCTGAGTTTGCTCTGCATCAGAAAGTTTACCTATCCATTTCTGTAACATTGTCTGCATCCATCTCTGGAATACTGCCTAACTCAATCTTTCCGTCGCCGAAAACCTTATCTGTGCCTTTGTCATTTTCAAATCTGACCTGCGTTCACTGTAAATATCAACTCATTAAAAATTGTCCTGCAACATCCTATTAACTCATTACCTTGTTCTTACTAACATTAGTTCTTGATTGTTCAACATATCAAATTTAAGCTCTGTTGTTGTGCTTAAGACCCTTACCTCTCCTACCTCTTTAACCCCTCACAGCTGGATGCCCATCACAATGAACTTATCGACTTTAATCTTCTGGAATCCACATTTCTTCAATCATCATTGGTGACTATTTACTGCCAAATTTTAATGCATTGGCATTCCTTCCCTTAACTCTTCTGCCTCCCTGGCTTTACAACCCATATTAAAGCCCACCAATTTCAGCAGGGTTTAGCCACATCTCCTTTTATCTCATTCCTTAGCCCAGTGTTCATTTTGATTACATCTCTGTGCAATACGTTTGACACATTACTTATAGAAGTGCAAATTATTTTTGGTTCTTTTGAAATCATGCCCCTATTTTAGATTGCAATATGTTATTTATTACACTTCAATCAAGAAATTTTAAATACTATAATTCTGCCCACTTTGAATTTTGTTCCATACTCTTGTAGGTCATCGATATTATGTTCCTCTTGACTGCAATTTCCACAGTCTGGTTATCATTTATGAATCTAATCAATTTGAATTGTATTACTGAATCTGTGTTATTTGAAATAATAGGAGATATAGCACTCATCCACCCTGACTTCCACCCTAGCATCACTCGCTTACAAAAGACCTTTTGAAATTTGGATTTTTTAAATTCATTCATGGGAATGGGGACAACACAGGCTAGGCCAGCAATTTTTGCCTGTCCCTATTGCCCAGAGGGTGGTTAAGAGTCAACCGCATTGCTGTGGCTCAGAAGTTACATTTGCGCCACAACAGGTAAGGACAGTAGTTTCCTTCACTAGGGGAAATTAGTGAACAAGATGGCTTCTTTCCCCAACAATCAAGTCATCACTGGACTCTTAATTTTTCAGAATTTGTTTTTATTATATTCAAGTTCCACTGTATGCAATGATGGGATTTGAACTTGGCTCTCCAGAACATTACCTTGGTACCTGGATTAATACTCAAGTGATAATACTGCAAGGTCATCAACTCTCAATGTCCATAACAATGAAATTTTCTCATGTAAGAAATACTATTGAGGAATGTTGTGTTCCCTGATAGTGGCAAGGTAGGTGGCAGGAAGTGCAAATAATTAGGTAGGTTGGTACCGGACAGTTATCTGTGGCACCTTCCCTGTGGCAATTTCTGGAAAGGTCCTTGGACAACCTTCCCAACCCACTACCAATTAAGACCTTTGAGTGCTCAATTATTGGTCACCTATAGAGCTCAACCTGACAAAGGCCAAACTACTTGACTTCTCAGAAAGTGAGAAAAGTATCTGCTTCCCCAACATGAAAACCAGTGTGGCCTGCCTGGCCAAGTTGGAGTACCTCCGTTTGCTCCAATCTTGGATCAGTCGGGGTAAGGATAGGATTTGGGAAGGTGGAGACAAAGCCACCTACTGTCCTTGCCTCTGACCCTCTTTCTCCTTGACCCTTAAATCATCATCATGCCCTCCCCCCCACCCCCAAAAAAAAGACTTTCATCAAATCTCCATGGCTGCACAACCTAATCTCCACCACCCATTCTGGCTCCCAGTAGCTGCTGGCCTCTGACTGGCCAGCAACTTCAAGCAAGACAGGGCAAGATACCATAAAGGATGAGAAGTCAACCAGATCACTACTTAAGTGTCTGACTGGCACAATCTTGAGATCTTTCCCATTGGCTGAGATGGGGACTAGTTCCCCTGATGGTGCCTAGCCCATATTTAGTGCAGAAGAAACTAAACTGAGCCCTCCGATGAACATTACACCAACCATACACTATTCTCTGCACAACCAGGGAAATCCACTGAATTGAAACATCTGATATCATTTTGGGTACTTCCAGAAAATATGTTGTCACTTGTGTTATAAATATGTACTTCTTTCTGACTCAAACTGAACAAAATATTTAAACTTCTACAGCATCTACAACTTTAAAATTAGTTTCACAACTATCAAGTTTCTAAAAATCTTAAAGGCTCAGGAGCCTGATTCACCCCACATGCAATAGCCTACTCTTAATATTACTGATAAGGAATGTTATATTTTCATGTGCCACTTGTTCTGTTACTTCTCTTCACCCCTCTTTTTTTTTAAGACATCTAAACTGTTGGTACTTTGGAACATAATAATGGCATAGTTGTAAACATCAGTTTTACTATTGGTTCAATAACACTTTGCAGCACATACCACCAGTTATAAGTAAATTTTATAATGCCTCACAGTACTGTCTTTTGTGCAGCAAATCTCTTAATAGGAGGACACAAGGATACTTAAGCATGGGTAAAGGCTCTTTCCCAGCAAGACTGCTTCATTTTATTGGAATAGAAATGCATCCTCCTGCAAGTATAAATTATACAAAGATGTTTCCTGCACCAAAAATTCTATCAAGGTCACTGTTCAAAATAGCCTTGCCTTGGTCACCTCCATACTTGACTTCTTGGGTCTTGATGGGTGGTCTCCCGATTTCAAACCAGAACAAACATCAAATTTCACTGTCCACATACTATCTGATATGAAGTCTTTCTCAGATAAACGTCCAAAGTTTCCATTTGTTTCTGTTACCAATGTAATTTATTAAAAGTCCTCATGCTCATTTACAAATCCTTCCATGGTTCTATTCAGAGACATATCTTTGCAAACTTCTTACAACACAATGCTTTGGCGCACAATTGCTGTTCTTCTAAGCCTAGACCACACTTTATTTCTTGCTATTATCTTCCACCCTTCCATCTGTGGAAACCTTTTAACCATTATGGAAGAGCATTCTGTTAGTCCCTTCTCAAATATGCCACTTGACTGAATTTCCCAGATTTTTAAAAGCTTCATCAATGCATAATTTTCAATCAAATTTTTGGTCACATCCCTTAACATCTCCCAACATTAGCATCACATCAAACCATCCTTTTGTCAAGTATTCGAGGGTGTTTCCTTGTGTTAAAGGTACAAACGCAAGTCTTTTTTGCTGTTCCTTTAATATACTTGGAGTTGATTAATGCCTTAGTAAAACACTATATGAATATACAATATTCAAAATAACTAACCACCTCTCAGGTTCAATTTGCTGCAGCAAACATTATGCATTTTCATCATCACAGTCCAAGATGCAAAATCAGTTCCTGAATAAATTTGCAAATTAGTTCATATGAATTTACACAAAATTGCTATCCATAAAGCTTTTCAAGTTTAAAGGATCTGTACACTAATTTTACATTTCAATAGGAAATCCTCTTGGCATACATAATTCATTACTTAAAAACTGAAACTAGTTGAAGTCACAGATCTATGCTGAAAACAGACAATTAACTGTTTAAAGAAGAGAGATCATTAAGTCCTCTTTCACAGGCCTTCCTTACATTTCATGATGAAAAATTCTTTCATTCATTCCCTCTCCACTAAACGTGGTTAATTATTTCTTTTGTATTATCTGTGTTATAAAAAAAAAGCCTTATCTGTCATTCTGTCAGTTTGTAACTAGGATTTCTTATCATCTTCTCTGAGGTCACCTGACCAGAAGAACCAATCAAATGTCTGGAACCAGATTCTATTTCTCTGATTAGCCCCCATCATGATCTGACTTGTGCAGTTTACGGCTGCACTGACACACATCCTGATCAGAGTTCAGTAACTTGCATACCACCTTAGTTTTCCAACTCATTTGATTTTTTTTAAATTGGATGATATTTAAAACTACGCCAGAGATAACGCTGTTTGGAGTGGATTCCTTTAAAGGAGTAATGTCTGGTAGTTCTTCTTTGATTGCTCCTTGCAGTTCCATCAAACAAACTACTCCAGATACATGTAAGTATTTTCAAAACATTTATAAAAGATGCATCTGTTACACGTTAGATTTAAAACATCATAGAGTTATGGTTAAATAAACAAGTTCATAATATTGCATTGTGAGATTATAAAATTGTATTTCAGCAACATATCACATTTGAATTCAAATGTTTATTGAAAGTGTAACTGAGATTTGGAATAAGTGGCAAGTTGAGGATGTTGACAAACATATATAAATTATTCATTTGTAAGTCGTTATCATAGTAGTTCACGTGCATCATAAACATTCTCAGGACATATTGCCAATAAATTGCAAAGGTAAATAAAATTAAACCTAAAAGATTTATTTCATTCTTACCTGGTAAAACATAAGTAACATAGAAAAAAAACAGATTTTTAAAAGTGATCAGTAATGGAAAGATTGAACAATCCAGCTATGTTTTCAAAAGGTTAGGTTTAAGTTGGGAACTATGGGACATAAGTTATAGACTCATAAATTGATACTGTCCAAAGCATCTAATTTATCAACACATCTTTCAAAGCAGAATTGTAGTTCTTATTATTTTACAAATTAGTTTGAAACATATACCATGGAACATTATACATATGAGCTTTGCTTTACATTTAATAATATTGTGAGAGAGGTTATACAGCATCTAAATCCTAGTGGTGTCTCTAAATAACAAAACACTTTTGCAGACATACGCAGTGCCGAGAATGTCTTACTAGAACTAGGTAAATACCTACCTTCAAAAGAAAACTGCATTTCTTTATAAAATAATGCCTGACACTTTGTATTAATAAGCAATTGTACATGTTTGCTATTTGTTCTGTCAGGAAGGAAAATTACATTGTGATAGTAGTAGCAAAAATGAATCAATAGAAACACATTATATTCTAGAAAAATAAAAGCATTAACAGTGTACTTTTTTAATGGAACTACATGTACAGCATTGAGAAACAATATACTTTATACAATGTAGTCATAAAAGTCTAATTATATTGTTAAACAGCATTTTGTTACAATATACTGTTTCAAAAGGATATTTAAAATTATATTAAATTCTATATTAAAATCAGCAAACACATAATGAAATAGTTTTCTTATATTGAAGATATTCTAAGAGCAACCAAAAATGATGAAATGTAACTGATTACCTGACTCAAATAGATGATATTGATTCTAGATTATTGTCAAATTACTTCAAGAGGTTGTATTTCAGGAACTCCTGTGTTTTCTTTTAAATTTCTTTTGTTTCAAAGAAATAATTTGGAATGTTAATTTGAGAACTTGTCATTTGTCATGCTCTACTTGATAAAAAAGAATTCACATTTCAAAGAAATTTTTTAAAATGTTTATGCCCTATATGTTTTGTTTATTGTTTATAAAAGATTTCTTAAGTAAAATGTTTACTCTAATTAAATGGAGCCTCACAGATCTAAATGTGTATTTATATTTGAAATAAAGTTAATGTGGATAACTTGGTAAGAAAATTACAACACCCCAAAGATATTGTGTAACTATATTGAATTCCAACTCTCAAATATATTGTTTACCTTGAGTCTTTTTATTGAAGTGAATGGGGGAGGGGAAGTGATTTGTTGTGATATTCAACATAACACATCATAAATTAAAAGTGGGAATAATACATCTTAAATCTGATCAAATTCCATTTCCTTATTTTGGGTTTGAATATCTTTAATTCACATATAACCAGAAGTGAACAAATTTTATTCATTAAAATACCTCCCATTCCAACTAAACCAAATACATATATTCAGTGTTGAAGAAGCATTTTTTTTCCAGAATGTTTTATAGTAGTGTTATCAATTTATCCTCAAACAAGCATGAATGTGTATTTAAATGCTCTATTTAAAATGTAACTTTGTGATGGACTGATATAGGGAGGAATGAACAGCTTCTTCATTATTTATTTGAAAAATCATAGTGAATTGATTTTGTTGAACACAGACTGGAAATATCAGCAGTAATCAATTGAGCAAAGAGATTATGTTCAGAGACAGGCCCTTGGAAAGTTCTTGCATCTTGTTATGAACTTTGGTTAAAAAATTGTTTCAAATATAGTTTGACAAACAATGGTAAATTTTTAGAATAAAACTGGAAAGGTAAATGCATGGAGCTTCATTAGAAATTTTTTGTATTCCCTGAGGGATATAAATTGTGAATGAAATATCAGCAAGCCACACTGAAAAAAAGTTAATTAATTCAAACAACTGACAGCTGATTACCATTTTAGCATTCATTGGGATAAAAGATTTTAGTTTTGCAATAATCCCTATGTCAATGTCTCTTAATTACTGTGTTTAACACAATGATAATTTTTATCAGTGTGGGAATTTGCAGTAAACCAAAAAACATTTACTGAGAGTTACTAGTGATAGTTACATTTCATGAGCTTAAACTAACATCCTTAAGGTAATATTTTTAATAACACTGATGTTTCATCATGCTTACATTTTGCTCTTCCAATTTTTGTATGAATGGATATATAATGCACATTGACCATATTTTTCACTTAATAAAAGATTTATTGTATGAAGAACTTGTGGATTTAACATAAATTCAATTATTCTTATTTCCATTACCTTTTTTTCTATATACAGGAGAGTATGAAATGAGAAGTAGTTCCTGCTTACTGATGTGGTCATGTTTGACAAGGTTTCTGAAATCACCCTCTGCCATTGACATGCATTACGTTTTAGGGAAAAAGGCTTAAATTATTGGCATATATTCTGATAAATCTTCAGCAGTTTGAAACAATTTGGCTTATGTTTCTTTCAGTGATATTTGAAAAATATTGTACAGGGCTGTCGTTTTTCTTCTGATGATGCAACCACTGATCATATGTATACAGTACTGTATTATTTTTTAAAAAGTTTAAAATTACTTTGTTGAAGATAATGTCCAATTCAACACACACTGTTTTTTTCTCAGTACCTTCAAAATAACCCAAAATAAATAGTAACTTTGCACATTTTTTAAAAAAGATACTTCATCAGGGATGAGAACAACAGCAGCTGTTGGAATGTTGCAGTGGTAACATTCATATTTCTGTGCTGGTGGTGAACTTACTCAAGGCCTATAGTTCCTAAGGAGAGAGTTAGGAATCAAAGACAGACAGAAGAAAGGAGACTGCTGAGACAGAACCAGAAATGAAACAAAGCAGCATCCAGACACTTCAGAAATAAAATCAAAAGATAGAGCAGGACAAAGCTCAGGACATTACAGAATCAGCAACATTTTAAAAAATGTAAATAAAGACAACAAGGGTTGTTTGAAAGTGGATCAGAAATAAAGAGAAAGAATAATAAAGCAGAGATGAACATAAGAATCATGAAAATAGGTAAAGAATCAAAAGGCATAACACAAAATAATCAAAAAGAGAAAGAAAATATAGAATCTTTGATAAATTAAGAGTAAGCAAAATGGGAAACAAAAAAGAGTGAACACAAGAACATATGTTCTGAACGGATTGATGAGGAGAAAGGAGAAAAATAGAAGACTGAAAGGAAAGTTTATATGACATCTTATCATGGAAAGGGATAAATTGATTTGACAGCCACAGTCTTTGTTAAAACAGGACAGGGTGGATTGTAAATATTTTAACAAGTAAAAAAAAATTGCTTTACTCTTTCTTGTTAATCATAAAACAATTAGTTTGGTATTTAATGAACAGATAACTCCTAATTCAAGTTACATCTGCTGGCTTTTTAAAATTTAGATTTTATTTTATTAAAATTTAGAAAATGTATGAAATACCTTTGAAAGAATCGTATTTAGCGGTAAAAATGCCAATCATAATTCAAATTACAAAATGGAAAATATAATTTTACATTTGAATTATAACCTCTACTGGCCATAACAAATCTTGAGAATTCACATATTCATAATCAGTGGTATTTTAATTAAAAACATTATCTCTACCAAAGTTAAATGTAAAAAAAAACTGGACTCAGAAGTCAAATCTTTCAGAAAAAATGCTTTCTTTCATAAAACACAAATTAAAGGAACCAATTTTGAAACTTCATGAGTTGGTATTTGATAATTTGTTTTGAAGAGCCACTGTTACTGTGCTTTTCCAGCAACACATTTTCAGCACTGTTACTCATGCCCATCATTCTCCATCAATCCACGACCTATGCTTCACTGTAACATTAGACCAACTCTCTTATTTCCAGACCATTCTTCCATAAAGATTTTCAAAGTGATCTGGAGGGAAATTAGTATTTTTAAAAGTGACCATGAAACTGTCAGATTGTCATTAAAAATCCAACCTATTTACCTGTCTTTAATGAAGGCATGCTACCCTGCGTGAAATTAGACCTAAACTAATCCAATTGACTCCTAACCACCAGCTACTGTCATCTGGCAAGATATCCAATCATCAAAAAGACTCCTCACCATTTTCTCAGGGCAATTAGTTAAAGATTAGATTAGACTTACAGTGTGGAAACAGGCCCTTCGGCCCAACAAGTCCACACCGACCCGCCGAAGCGAAACCCACCCATACCCCTACATTTACCCCTTACCTAACACTACGGGCAATTTAGCATGGCCAATTCACCTGACCCGCACATCTTTGGACTGTGGGAGGAACAGCCAGACCAGCGATGCTCACAACTGAAGTACCTAAAACAAATCATAGAATGATATTTACGAAAGAAAGTAAGTTTCAGAGGGAATACATGCATAGTTGATCGTAGCAAGATATATCATTAACAGTGATGGTAATGTCATCACGATCAGCACGAGACATCAAGAAGAAAATGCTATATTGGCCATCTTATATCCTTCCCCAGTTCAGTACTCAAGACAAAAACTAGGAAGTCCAAGGGCATAAAAACCAACCTGATACTCCCCGGCGCTTCATCAGACTCAGCTGGCAGGTGGCGCACGTGCTGGGTTTTGGCTGCTTCTCGCTGATTGGTTCCACTGTGTATCGGTTAGTAACTCGGCACCTGATTGCCTCATGGCCTTGTCACTAGGACCGCCATGGCCCAATAGGCTATCGGCACTTGGAAAGAGCCCTGCCTACTCCGTGCGCCCCTTTTACCTCGGCGCCTGATTCACCCCCAGTCCCAGTTTAGGAAAAGACAAGTAGTTAAGGCAATGACCAGTGTGGGGGAAAGGCAAGTTGCCAAATATTATTATTTTTATGTTATTTATCAAACTGCGAACCCCGTAAGCTCTGTGAAAGGACCTTTAAAGTAAAAAAACTTTTAATGCGACACCCAAATCACTCCCCCAGAAATGTTTTAGTTTCTTACCAGAGGAGTCAATTTGCTGTGGGGGTCCAGGGGAAGCAATGTTAGTCGATCCTTGAGAAATATCACAATAATAATTAACCTCTACTGCAAAACGACTCCAACTTGCTCGTAAACCAAAGTTTCCAATGAATTCTGTCTTTAAAAGGGCCTTTTTTATTTTAGAATGGGCAATTCTTCTACATGTAATTCTCTAGAATAACGGTATTAATTAAAATCTAATAATTGAGATGGTAGTTGATGTTAGTGCGGTTGCACAGTGGCGAGTGGCTGTCTGACGCCACGCATTTTTTTTTGACAGGTTGTAAATCGAGGCGATTTTCGTCTGAGGTACCTTAAGACTATATCCTACGTTGAGCACAGAAATTGTGCTTATAAATAAAGTGCTGGTGAAAAGGTTCAAATGCACAAATTCAGCCAGTTTATGTAGTTATTTATTAATGATGTAGCTTTAGAATTCAGTCAGATCTTTGTTCACGGCTGTGCGCTGAATTCAAAGAATGAAACCTTAGCGTTTGGATTTGTGAACCGGTACAAGGTTTAATGGACAGGTGTTTGTAACTGAACGTAAAGATATCAGGTTGATTTTTTTTCTCATAAATTACACAAGACCGGACTAGTACGAATTTGACGAATTAAACTCTACTAACATAAACTTTGAAAAAATCTATTTAACGCGTTTGCAATAATTTGGGATTCATAAGCGTTATCCTTTAAATTTCTGCATAGAATTGCCCCGCAAGTGCACAGGAGTTTGAATGCATTAAATGCAACCCCGGTTCAATTAAGGACATTTTTCCGCTCAGTTCGCTCCTGTTCTTTACAAAATTGAATTACCCTTGACTGATTATTCTACCTCTAAATAAATGTTTCCTGTCAGCGGCCTGTGTAGCTGAACAGATTCCCCGTCAGTGTCAGACAAAATTTATTTTATTCAACTTTCCCATTGATGTCATTTTATAATTTAACGTGTTTAACATGGTCATATTTCTTCTTGCTATCCTACAATAAGATTATTTTTCTTAAATAGTATTGGCGTTCCGCTTCACATTAATGCCATAAGCCACGTAACTCGTGTGAACGATGGGCCTTGCAATTATACTCGAGAGGATTCTAATAATTTTCTTCTCGTTCAAAAACAGCGGAGGGAAGGAAACTGATCTTTTTTGTTGAATTGTTCAAATTTTCGCTTGTAAGCTTTGAATCAATAAAATATTCAAAATAAACTTCCGCTTCAGTTTCTTTAAACTGAATCTACGAATATGTTGATTCGACCAAAGTGACACTTGTAACATAAATTGCCCAATTATAGCAACTTTGGCTTTGAAATGAAAGGTCCATTCCAACGGATAATGCTGAGTGAAGATGACTCACAATTTTGCTAATATCCCACTGTCCTAAGAAAAACGGGAATATGAACATTTTAAATTAATTTTTGGTTCGACTATTTAACATTTCTTGTATGCCAGTAGTGCAATGTTTAAGTATTAATAACATTTCGGAGGAAAGTTGGTGTTCAAAGGTTGAAGTAATGAAATATCCGCGATATTTCACCCGTATACAACACAAAACGTTGTAACATTTATTCGGGATCCACCGAACAAAAGGGTGTGTGTTAAAACGAATACTTTTCCTACATCGATTTCACTTTATTCGTTAGGACCGGATCTCAGACGGAGGTTTTAATCTGACTCTAACTGTCATCAATATTGTCGCAACACAGACTGTCAGAAACATCTATTCAATCAGATAATTTTTTTCTGGAATAAGTACACATGAAGCTGCTAATGTGACTCGCGGTCCATTACCAATTACAGGAGAAACATGGCTCATTAGCCGAATATTGAATATTACCGGACACAGGGGATTAATGTTCTTGATAATGGGGGTGCGAGGGAGGATATAATTCAACCTTTTTCAGGGGAATGTTTAGTTAGTAAAAAAAACTCCTCCCAATTAAAAGGAACTATTTGGAGGAGGCCTGAGCTGTTTTTCTTGTTTTGTGCGTTCTAAATGATGGCATGTTTTGCGTGGTTTGAGGGTTTTTCTTTGCTGTCTGCCTTCCTGGTCGTACGAATTGCTTTACTGTGAATCTTTGAGAGCCGCAGTTTTACTTTCATCCACTGCATTGTCTTCTTTTTTTCAGGATAAACGGGACATCAACATTTTAAAGTTTTGCTGTATATAAGTTGCTAGACAGAATGGAGATTTTATTAATTTATTTTGCTGTGTGATTGGAAGCTTAATGAATGTATAGAACATAAAGCATATGTTAAATCTCAGTGCCACCGATTGGTATTAATCTAATCGTAGTTTGTGGGGCCATATACCGGAAAGAGCGGGACTCTAATACAATATTTGTTGATGTTGAAGACTATCTTTTTCCTAACCATGTTGTGGGACACACAATTTTAAAAATCTTGTGAAAATAAGTTGAATATTCACTTGCTGAACAAATAAGATATTCGGTTTTAATAGCAGTTTCTGTTATTTCTTTTATAAATGTGAAATGGAAGTACATCAGCGGAACTGTACTGAACCTCAAATAATCATTTGTTATCGATGCTTTCATAGGAGCATCTCTCACTTACGTCTGTGGGCAGGTCAACGTCTCCATGGCAAACTGATGTGTGATTTGTGAGCTTTCTATAAATTACTGTCTTCAGAGAGCGTCAGAAGCAAAAGGCATTTCTTAATACCCAGTTACCTCTGAACTTCGGTGAAATCAGGGACCACCCGGTTCGAGACCTATTTGTGTGTGTGACACAATTATAGCAAAAAAAAGCCCCACTGCCAACCTAATTTTTATTTCTTCTGTTCAGCCCGTCAGTTCAAGGTGATGGACTACGTTTATGATGATGACCTGGATGAACTGTGTCCAGTCTGTGGAGATAAAGTGTCCGGTTATCATTACGGTCTGTTGACCTGTGAGAGTTGCAAGGTGAGTCGAACGGTACCCGCCGTGCGAATTCGGAAGATTTTGCTTCTTCCCCCAAATGACGGATTTTGGTTATTTCTAAAACAATGACCGAATCAGGATGAAACTGAAATGAAAGCCGATCGAGTGAACGAGGAAAACCCAATTAACTAGTTCACTACTCCAAAGTTAAGATGCCAAATGTTTAAACCTGGAGCGGGTTTATTTGTGGGGAATGTCTGGAAGGGAACGTAAGTGATCGATTTGTGTTCAGTTTTGTTGCATTTATTCATTTTTCAATGTTAACTAACTTTCAAACACTTTCCCTCAGGGATTTTTCAAAAGAACTGTTCAGAATAGCAAGCGCTACACTTGCACCGAGAATCAGAATTGCAAAATAGATAAAACTCAGAGGAAGAGATGTCCGTACTGTCGATTTCAGAAATGCCTGACCGTGGGAATGAGATTGGAAGGTAAGCTGTGAATTATTGTTTGAGCTGTTTTGAAATGATCATAAAATCGCATTTTCACTGATGAAGCATGTTCGGGGGTGTATTTGGAACCTGACTGTCATTAAGGTAGCAATTATGTAAAGGATTATGCAAATACAGCAGCTCCCACCCAGGAAAGAATCAAAGAAACAGCACATCTTAAGCGTATCGATACAAACAAGTTTGTTTTAACTTAATTTTTAAAGTGAAATTTGATCACATCCATATTAACGGCAAGTAACTGAGGTTTCAGTATGGTTAAAAAGATCACACCGTCTAGATTCCCCTCAGAACTCTGAGGTCCGAGCGTGGACTGTATTACGGATTTTCCAATTTTACTGAGCTGGAGATGAAATGAACTTGTTAATTAGAACGTTCATGGGTCAGTGTGTTCTATTGGCCATTGATAATATTACACATACACTGCAAACTCTTGACCAGAACTAGTAGGCCTTTTAGAAAATGGAAACAGACATGATGAGTAATGTGTCCCAGATGTTCAATTTTGGCGTGCAGGATTATTCAGCATTTATATTGGGCTGCAAGTTCCATATCATCTAGAAACATGCATCATGGTTAGAATTGTCTCACTGGACTGAGTTGGGATTAGTATTTGATTCACTTATGTATTTTTCCAGAACGTTCCCTTTTAAAACGGACCATTAATTGCATACAATTCAATGACAATTGTAACAGTGGTGGTTTTTTACATTGAGAGACAATGTAAAAAAAAAAGGCGCAGATGGACAATGAAAATATTAGAATGGCATAATTAGCAATAATTTCCAGATCAGCATAAAAAGACTGATAACCGGGATTGTCTGAAAAGTACTTTAAACATTTTAACATTGGAATTCAAATGCAAATGAAATAACTCAATTTAATGACAATGAGAAGATATATCTGATCAAGTCTTAAAATTAAATGTGTGATGGAACAATACTGTATAATTAAAAATAACACCAAGTTGATGGAGAAATTTGAATTTAGTCCATAACATTAGACCTACTTCATTGCATTTTATTTAAAAATAAATAATTTAATGACAATTACATTAAAATATAGCATACATAAATATTTGTAAATATAAAATAAAGAATTGCAGTTATATATTCAGAATCCCTACAAGTAAAACATCGAATTGCAATAGACAGTGTTGAATCACATGCACACTTGGATTTTTTAAATTAAAAATAATTTAAGATCTGCCTAGCTATGAAGAAGTTTGAGCAGTATTTTGAGTATATTGAAAAATTTGTTTCTTTGAAGTAATAAGTCATTACACCCTCTAATAGTTAATTTATAATAAAATGTTTCCGCAATATTTATCCTATTTGGTTATGACAGGTTTGATCTATTTTCCTGGGTGCACATTATCTGTATAAATTCTAAGGACTGCATGCATGTAAACTATACAGACATCATAACATCACTTTTGAAAACAAACTGCAAGAACTTTTCAAGATACTATGCTGGAGAAATATTTGGTTTAAGAATTGGCCTCTCATTATGGTTTATTTGAATTGTTCAATGTCTCCTGCAACTCCAGGATCAAATGTCATTGTAGCAACTCCATCTGGATGCAAACCAGGACTTAGAAACCATGAGATACTGTAATGGAAATGGTTCTCTAAAAGTTTGTGATCTAATTGAATAGAAGCATTTATTCATCAGTTTTGTAATCCTATGCTCTCGATGCCTTATGTACTAAAAAGATTGAAATTTCACTTTTATGGGAGACTGCCCTCCATGTAAAATTAGTACTTCTGTTCTGTTCCTGAATTATATAACAGTAAACACAACTGTATAGATAATATTTGGGACCATTTTCATAGCAGTGAAGTTACATTTTAACTTGTAACTATGCCTTGGTTGGATGGGGATAAAGCAGGAGACTGGCATTATATAATGTTCATTTAACAGCTGTTGCACACAGGATTGGTTGAATAGCCTCTTTCTACACCATAACAATTGTGTGATGCCATGAAAAAAGTGGTGTGTTTAAAGATTTACCTGCTAGAATTATATGGATGCTTTGGTTGTGATTTTAAATACTTTTATTTGGTGATATTCAGTAGCAGCAGTGTGTACCATCTACAAGAAGCAATGCAAAAATTCACCAATGCTCCTCAGACAGCACCTTCCAAACACAGGACCACCACCATCTAGAAGGATAAGAATTGCAAATACATGGGAAGACCACCACTTGAAAGTTCCCCACCATTCTGTCTTGGAAATATATCACCATTCCTAGTTGCTGGGTTAAAATCCTAGAATTCTGTATGCAAGGGCATTGTAGGGCAACTACAGTGGTTCAAAAGAACGTAGCTCACCACGACCATTCACCCAGGGCAACTAGGGATGGGCAATAAATGGTGGACATCAACATCTCACAAGTGGATTTTTTAAAAAAATGTCCTGGTCAAGCAGACTGTCTAATGAAAAACTAAGGCACATAAAGCAGCAAAAATAAATGGAAGGCCTGGTATGTTTTCAGTAATTAGCAGCAAATGACTAAAAAGCTAATAATAACACAGAAAATTGATTATAAAAATAAATTGACAAACTAAAAAAAGCATAAACTTTTAACGTTATATAAAAAGACAGAAAGTAGCTAAAGTAAATGTGGGATCTTTGGAGATTGCAACTTGGGAATTGATGATGGGGAACAAGGAAGTAGCAGACAATTTAATTAAATATTTTGCATCTGTCTTCACAGTGGAGGACACTATAAATATCCCAAAGATAACAAATAAGCAAAGACCTAATGGAAGGAAAAATATGCTAACAGTCTCTATTACAAAGGGCAAAATATTTGACAAACCAATTGGATTAAAGACAAACAAATCACCAGCACCCAATGACCTGCACCAAAGGGCTATAAAGGAAATGGCTGCATGGATAATGGAAGCATTGGTTGGAATATTTCCAGAACTCACTGGAGGATTCCAGAGTTTGAAAAACAGTTAGTACAATGCCCTAGTTCAAGCAGGGAGGGAGGTTCAATGGGCTGGCGATGGGACTGGTGGTATTATCACTGGACTGTTAATCCAAAGGCCCAGATAATATTTTGGAGACCTGGGTTCGAATCCTGCCATGGCAGAAGGTGGAATTTGGATTCAATAAATAAGTGAAATTAAGAATCTAATGATGCCCATGAATCCATGGCCGATTGTCGGAAAAACCCATCTGGTTCACTAGTGTCATTTATGGAAGAAGGACACTAATGAACCTGATCTGACCTAAACCCATAGCAATGTGGTTGACTTAACTGCCCTCTTGGTCAATTGGGATGGGCAATAAATACTGCGTGGACAGCAATGCTCTCATCCCATGAATGAATATAGATAAAATAGGCAGGAAACTATAGGTCAGTTGATCTAATGTCAGTCATTGGGAAAATGCTAGAGCCCAATATTAAGGAAGAAATAGCAGAACGTGTAGATAAGCCTGATTTGATCAAACAGATTCAATATGTTTTTCAAACATTTTGCAAGAGTTGTATGAGGATATTGTAAGTCCAGTTAATAAAAGAAAACTGGTAGATGTAGCGTATTTGGATTTTAAGAAGACATTTGATAACTTTTCACATAAAAGGATATTGCACGAGATAGGAGCTCATTTTATTATGGTAAAGTATCAGCACAGATTGAGGATTGATCAACACACAGACGAGAGAGAGTTAGGATTAATTTTCAGTTGGAGAGACAGAATTAGTGGAATGCCGCAAGGATCTGTCTGAGGCCTTCAGTTATTTACTACATATATTAGTGACTTAGAGGAGGGGACAGAGTGTAATGTATCCAAATTTACTGACAATACAAAAATAGTTGGGAGGTTACGTTGTGATAAGACATCTGCAAGGGGATGTAAATAGGTTGAGTGCATGGGCAAAAACCTCATGGTTGGAGTTTAATGTAGGAAAGTGAGAGTTCATGCACTTTGGTAGAAAGAAACAAATAGCAGACTTTTTTCAATGAAGAGAACCTCCAAAAAAGTGCATTGCAGAGGGTTTGTGTTTTCCTGTGCATGGAACACAATAATTTAGCATGCAGGTGCAACAAGTAACTAAGGATGCAAATGCAAGTTTGGCCTTATCGATAGGGTGTTGACAGAGCCACACCTAAAGTTTGTGTACTGTTTTGTTCACCATATTTTCTAATTCCTAAAACGAAGAGGTTGACTTATAAGAATAGCTAAACAAACTAGGCCTTTACTCATTAGAGTTTAAAAGAATGAGAGGTGATCTTGTTGAAGCAGACAGGATTCTAGAATGGGTGGGGTGAGGGGGGGGGGCATGCTTGACAGGGTAGATATTGAGAAGATGTTTCCTCTAGTGGGGAAATTTTGAAATAGGGTGCATAGTTACCAAGTTAGGGAGTGCTCATTGAAAACTGAGATGCTTAGGAATTTTGTTCCCCAAATGTGAATGTCTGAAATGTTCTATTCCAGAGCATTATGGCAACAAGATCATAGAATCCCTACAATGTGGAATAGGTCCTTCAGCCCAACAAGTCCACACCGACCCTCTGAAGAGACCCACCCACTGGACCCATCACTCTAAATTTACCCCTAACCAATACACCCAACCTACACATCCTTGAACACGATGGGCAATTTAACATGGCCAATTTACCTAACCTGCCCATCTTTGGATTGTAGGAGTAACCCAGAGCAAATCCCACCCTGATGTGGGGAGAATGTGCAAACTTCACATAGACAGTGAGGCTGGAATTGAACCTGGGTCCCTGGCATTGTGAGGTAGTAGTGCTAACCACTGAGCCATCGTGCCACACCTTTGAACATATTACAAGAAGAGGTAGATTTTTGAAATAACGGGGAGTTGATAGCAATGTTGAGCTGGCATGAAAGAGGATTTGAGGCCTGGACAGATTAACCATGATCTATTTGATTGATGGGGGGCCAAATAGTCTAGTCCTGCTCCTTTTTTTGCATTTTTCTGTTTTGATACTCTACATTATGTTGTAGAAAAATCATCTCAATATATCTAGGTTGTTTCATTTCTCACTTTTGGTTCAAATTTACCATTGAATAGTTGCTTGAAACAGGAAAAACGCATATCAATTGTTATGATTATCAAAGAAAACTTAATTAACTTGTAACTTAGAGTGAGCGAGGAATTTCAAGTAGTTCCACACATATTTAGTTTGCTGTGCAAAGTTGCAACAATAAGAGGCAACAGACTGCATGACACAAAATTTATCACAAGCATTTTAGTTAAATGAACACTAATTAAAGAAAAAATTTTATTTTAAGGTTCACTTCTTGAAATAGCAACAAAGTATTGAATAAATAATTACAGAAAGTTAAAACCTAAAGTGTACTTTTAATTATATTGAGAAAATATAATCTTAATCAAACAGGGACAGCAAGGTAGCTCAGTGGTTACCACCGCAGCTCACAGCACCAGAGATCCAGGTTCAATTCCAGCCTTGGGTGACTATCTGTGTGGAGTTTGCACATTCTCCTTGAGTCTGCGTGGGTTTCCTCTGGGTGCTCTGGTTTCCTCCCACAATCCAAAGACGTGCAGGTCAGGTGAATTGGCCAGGCTAAGTTGCCCATAGTGTTGTACATTAGTCAGAGGGAAATGGGACTGGGTAGGTTACTCTTCAGAGGGTTGGGGTGGACTTGTTGGGCTGAAGGGCCTGTTTCCACACTGTAGGGAATCTAATCATGACTTGCAAAGAACTAATGTTATAGACATTGGAGAACTTTGCAGAAAATCTTGGGATTGATGTAATGCAAATGAGATGACCCACTGAGAAAATCTAGCCCATTTTGCTTTATTGAAGTGGACCCACTTTCATCCAGTTATCAAGTTGGATCAGTAATGGCTTTTGATTTCCCCTAGCTGATGGTATTCCTTTCTACAGGCTGGAAGACAAAGTATGGTAATGGGAGAGCTTTGAAAGGGAGAAGGTGAAGGTTGACAGGGTTATAAAAATAGCATTAAAACGCAATCACATATTGTAGATGCAGACATGTAAGTAAATTTGGACACATTGTTGTATGCTATAGTCTGACTTCTCCCCTGTTACAAAGACAAAATGTTATTAAATAGTACGCATGTACAATTCCAAAGTACAAAACATTGTCACGCTTTCTAGAAGAACATTCAACACATGCATAATGTAAACTGAGACATTTCACTGATTTATTTGGCTCAAGAAGTATTAAAGAAAGCAGTCTGATTAATTGAAAGGAAATCTCCATTTTCAGCCAATGAGATGGAGAAGCATTTGTGACCATAGTAAATAGGAGCAGGAAGCTCTTGAACTTATTTCTCCATCAGTAAGATCATAAAGGGTCTTTTACGTAAAATAACTTTAATCAAATTGCAATGCGCCTACCCACAAACCTTCAAGATAGCTAAGGAGGCTCCTATGTAACCGATTTGCCTACAATCATGCCCTATGTCAAACAGGAATAATGAAAACAGTGCTGAAGTAAATACATGAAAAATATCTTTATTCTCAATTTGCTCACTTCATAATGGCTAGACCTTGTACTAAGTAACAGTGACATTAGAAAGATGAGGATGGTTCTGAATCAGAACAGAGCAAGTTAATTAGAAACGACCGTAAGAGCAAGTCTGAGAATGAATTATATTTATTTCAATGCAAGAGGCCTTACAAATAAAGCTGACAAACACGGGGTATATATGGGAACACGGTACTGGGACATGGTAGCTATGACAGAAACTTGGCTGAGAGATGGACAGGACTGGCCACTCGATGTTCCTGGTTTTAGATGTTATAGGAAGGATAGAAAGAGAGGCAAGAAAGGAGGGGGAGTGGCATTTTTGATTAAGGAAAACATTACTATAATTGGAGAAGCTATTTCTGAGGGATCATTTCGTGAATATATATGGGTTGAAATAAATAAGAAAATGATAATCATTTTGATGGGAGGGCTTTTGCCCAATATGTCGATTTTCCTGCTCTTCAGATGCTGCCTGACCTGTTATGCTTTTCCAGCACCACACTCTTGACTCTAATCTCCAGCATCTGCAGTCCTCACTTTCTCCCTTATACAATAGGCCTACCAATAGTTAGAAGGAAAGTGAGACGCAAATATGTTGAGAAATCTCAAAACTATGTATGAATAATAAGGTTGAACTAGTAGGGGATTTTAATTTTCCAAACATTAGCTGGGACTGTTATGTGGGAAATTTCTGACAGGAACAAAAGCTTAACTATTTTTTTCAGTTTAAATATAAGAGAGTCCATGAGTTTGACTGCAGTAAAAAATTGATAAAATTCACATTAGTGATGAGGAAGTGCTTTTCGCAGATTGGCATTAAGATACGTAACTTGGACAGAAGAATTTGCGTAGAGGGAATACGTGGGGAATCTATTCAAAATGTGCAATGTCAATATTTATGAGACCTTGGTTAGGTTTCAGGTGTGGAATGATTTGTTTTTAGCAAAGGGACGATCAAGAGCAATTAGGTAGAGGTGTTCAGAATCATGAATGATTATGATAGAGTGAAGAAGGAGAAAGCGATTCAATGCCAGAAGATTTGGTAATCAAAGGAGGCAGATTTGTGATTAGTAAAGGAACCAAAGTAACCACATGCGACACAGGAAGTCAACGTTTTTAATATTGTCTGTTTTGATCTGGTATCCACTGCCTGAAAGTTAGAATAGCTTCATTAAGATTGAAAAGGGAATTAGAGAGTTACTTGAAAAGAAAGAATTACTAAGCTATCACAATGAGCAGTGAGTGAGAATAATTGGATAGCACAGCCAATGAGCTGGCACATGGATGATGGGCCATATGGCCTCCTTATGTGCTCTATCATTCTCTGGTTACTGGGATAGTATAGAAGGAATCTATTCATCCTATGAAACTATTCATAGCCTGTATTGTTGGAATAATTTAAAGGACACTTATTCACTGTGTGCTTGATTGGAATGGCATAGAAATATAAAAAAAAGCACTATTTTCACTAATTGAATTAATGGAATAGAATAGAGAGAAACCATTCACTTTGTGTGTTTTCGTGATAGGATGGAAGGACTGTATTCACCTTCTGTATTATAAGGATAGTTTAGAGATAATCTATTCAATATGTTACTTTTAGGGTAATATATTGGAACTTCCTGGGGATCTATCCATTTTTAATTTGTAAGTGTAATAGGATTCTATTCACAGTCCATGTTATTAGAATTAACCAGAGCAAATTTTTCACCTTATCCATTATTAAGATAATATTAAGGGAATCTATTCACAATTCGTCTAATATTTGCTGTTGACAGTGGGTATAATTTGGAAACTATTGTTTCTGAGTAATTGACAAATCTCATTGTGCTGAATGAACAAAATAATACATATACCTTGGGGATGAATTTCCATTATCTAATTTTTTTTCTACTATTTCTACAGATTCTCCTAAATTTATGGTGAATGCTTAAAACATTGAAAGGAAATTAAGTAATTAATAGTGAATAGTAAATGTAAAGTTATATTTCAAGAGTTGATGAATCTGCTGATAAAACCCAAATTATAAATAATTAATTTTTTAAAAAATACCTTGAATATCTTTGATCAGTTTGATTCACATTTATAATAAATGATCAATCAGAATGCAGTTATAAATCCCAAAGAAATGAGATATAAATAAAGGGTTTGTTTTGGTCAGTTAGATATTTGATAAGCGCAATCATAAATAAGAGTTTACAAAGCAAGAAACTGTGAGTTTCACTAAACATGATCTAGAAAAAACATTCATCAAGATACCAAAACCTGCAAAATTTAGGCTTGGGTTAGGAATAATTGATTTGATTTAGTTTCAATTCTTTGTCACATGACATCTCATGACCAACTTGACTCCAAACTGTTCATGCTTATGTTTGCTTTTAAGAAGCAGTCATGAGCATGTCATTAATTAACTGACACATAGAAACCTCTGTTGGTGGATAATAGGTGCATATCTATCTAAAATATGTAAATACTCACTGTTATTACATTCCTGACTGCAGTGGCGATGCATCCACACTCATCGAACACTTCTTCTATTTGGGGGTGGAACTGCACAACTAACTGTTTACCTCCCTGCCATTAGGCCAAGGTAGTTAATGAGTCTTGGACATTTGAAGAGTATTGCACAATTCTCTATCATTCAATGAATTGCAAAATGTGATATATCAAGCTCAAAGATTCTGCATGAACTTTTTACTGGACAGCTGACTTCATTATGATCCAATAACCTGCACAGAATACCTTGCAATGTGTGCATTCATATTCAATTTGCAAAAATCAAATAATGGATGTAGATTTAAACATCACCATTAATTTAGAAAATGGAAGAAGCTTTGACAAAGACACATTTCACTGTGAGATTGACTCCATGTTTAAGGTATTAAATTATTCAGTTTTGGTATTTCTATTGGAAGATAAGATTAAATGGGAAGTTATCAATGTATTCAATTCAAACTATTTATAGTATTATAATGCTCTATGATTTGCTAGTGGAAAATAGAAATTTGTAACTATGGAATATAGATTTGTCAAATTTGTATTATTAGCTCGATCAAACAAAAGCATTGGAGCATTGCATAAAAGCTACTTCTTGTGCTTTTCTGATTAGACCCATAATGTACTATACTAAACATGCCGTACAGCTGATCAAGTTCTGTTACACTGTAGAAATATATAAAATATTACACACAACATCCGAACAGCTGTTGAGGCCAATTCTCATTTTGATATTAACTTTCGTCTTGGTTCTGGACTTCAAATTTTAACATAATTTTGTTATGAACCCATCGTGATCCCATAACTGACGCTGGTTAAAATGTGCAAGATAAGGAGGAGGACCTTTCTCTTTCAGCGACTAGTTGGTTTCTCATTGCCACAGATTTGGCATTTCTGGTTCTCTGTTAATCACTGAGGCTGCTAGTATGTTCATTGTTGACCATGTACAGAAGTTGCCACTCTATCTCCCTGGAAACACTTTCAAACTGGTTTCATCAGCCCCTTTTATAAGATTTGACAGGCATCAGAAAATGAGTGACACAGGACACCTTGGTGCTGAAGGGGCACAGCTGGCCATCCCCACTCCTATGCTGATTGAGCCTTCTGTTTCCTCTCAGAGTGACCTACAACATCTCTGAAGTGTCTAAGCAGAAATCCACCCATGTTTTATTCCATGGACTGGATTAATTTTGAACTAATGCTATTCTAGAGTCATGTTCTAAGTTGGTCACTTAGACTCAAAAGCAATAGAACAGTTATAATGAGGAATGAGAAAGCAGCAAAATAATTAAACAAATATCTGGGATTGGTCCCTACAGATTGGAAGTTTGCAAATTTAACACTGTTTGCAAGAAAGGAGTGAGGAAGCAAGAAATGAGAGAAATACAGGTCATATGCACAAGTATAAGACCATTCAACTCCTTCACCCTGCTCTGTCGTTCACTAAGATACTTCAGTTATTGGGAAAATGCTGGATTCTATGATCATGAGAGTCTTAGAAATGTACCTAGGAAGATATAACAATTTTGGAACAAATCAGCATGGTTTTGCAAAAGGAAAATCCTGTTGACATATTTATCAGTATTCTTTAAGGACTTAAATGACAAGATTGATGAATGGGGATCTACTAGATGTAGTCCCTGGATTTCCAAAAAGCATGTGATCACAAAATTACAAAATTGTTCTGGTGCATTCAGTCCACTGTGCCTGACCCTGTTCTCAGAGCATTTTAACTTTGAGCCAATCTCCTGTCTTTGTTCCTAATTCTGCATATTGTTTATATTTAAATAATTTTCCAAAACCCTCTTGAATGCCTCAATTAAACCAGCCTCCATCACATTTCCAGGCAGGCAGTGCATTCCACATCCTATTTATTCACTATGTGAAAAAAATCTTTCTCACCTCACTTTTGTTGTTTTGCAAACAGTTTGGAATTGTGCCCTTTGGTTCTCAATCTATTTATAAGTGGAAATCATTTCTCCTATCCACTCTCTGACCAGACTCCTCGTGATTTTGAAAACTTCTACTGAATCTCCTTTTAGCCTTCTCCTCACCAAGCAAAATGGTCCCAACTTCTCCAATCATTCCCCATAACTGTAGTGTTTCATCCCTGGAACCATTCTCATAAACCATTTCTGCATTCTCTCTAATGTGTTCACATCCTTTCTATGATGTGACATGCAGAGCTGTAAACAACATTCCAGCTGATGTCTAACCAGTGCCTTATATAAGTTTATCATGAGCTCTGAAGAAGGGTCACTGGACTCGAAATGTTAATTATATTTTCTCTTCACAGACGTGCTGAATTTCTCCAGCAATTTCTATTTTTGTGTACTGCAGACCTCCAGCATCCACAGTTATTTGTTTAATTCATCATGACCTTACTGCTATTGTAAACTGTGCACCCATTTATGAAGCCTGGAATACTAGATGATTCATTAACAGCTTTCTCTATCTGTTCTGCCTCCTATAATGGCTAATGTACATATAAAACCAAGTTTCTTTGCTCCTGCATATGCTTTAGAATAGTCCCTTTATTCTATACCATCAATGTGATAAGGCACCCCCAAAAGGTTAATAGACAAGATTACAGTCCCTGAAATTAGGGGAATATATTAGCACAAAGAGAGGTGTGGTTAATAGACAGAGATGAAGAGTGAACATAAAAACGGTTGGTGCTGAAAACACAGCTATTTACAATTATTATAATAATTTAGACGAAGAAACAGAGGAAAATGTATCTAATGACAAAAGCTAGGTGGGAATGTTAGATGTGGGGAGGATCCAGAAACTGCAAACAGATTTAGATAGATCAAGTGCGTGGACAACAAAATGGCAGATGGAGTATAATAAATAAAGACGAGAAATCATTCATTACAGTAGAAACCTGTCAAGTTTCAAAGAGACTTCAGTGTGCTTTTGTAAGTAATACAGAAAGTTATCATGTAGGCACAACCAACAATTGGGCAAAAGAAATCTCATGTTGGCTTTTGTTGCAAGGGTATTGGTCTATGGGAACTCAGAAGTCTTACTAAAATTGTACAGGGCTTTGATGAGACCACACCTGGAATATTGCGATTAATTTTGATTTTATTTAAGGCAGGATATGATCGCATTGGAAGCTATGCATCAAAAGTTCCCTAAAATGATCCCTGGGATGAGAGGGTTGGCCTTTGATAAGAGACTTAGTAAATTGGGCCTATATTCTCTAGGGTTTACAAGCAAAAGAGATGATCTCATTGATATATAGAAGTTTTTGAAGGGGCTTGATAGAATAAATGCTCAGAGATTGTTTCAGCTGGTCAGGCAATCTAAAACATGAGGGCACAGTCTCTGGAGATCATTATTGATTTAGATGAAAAGTTACTTCATTCAAAGAGTTATGAATCTTTGGAATTTGCTTTCTCAGAGAGTTTTAGATGTTCCATTGTTCACTGAGAGAGACAAATTTTTGCTGTCTTATGAATCAAGGTTCTGGAAACTGGTTTGGAAAATGGGATCGATACGCAAGATCACTTATGTTCATATCAAATGGCGAAGCAGACTCAGTAGTCTGAATCATCTATTTCTGCACCTTTTCCTTGTGTTCTTTTTTCTTTTTTAACAGTCATTATTTTACACATGAATATTTCATATATTCACAACATTATTGAGTTATAATTAATTAATGCATGAACGACAGTAAGGAATTTATGGGTTGGAATTTCCTTTTTCGATTCTATTTCAGTACAGATCAATTAGAAGATACCTGAAGTACATTCAGACCAAATGGATCTTAACTCATCCATTCCTCTCACCTGGCATGGCTATGCCATTCCCCTGTTACAGACGTGCTCCCCCTGTATTCAACTGATGGAGTCTGGCATAGCATTAAAAACAGACAGTGTCACGCCGCCTTTGGCTGGTGTCCATAAGCAGCAAGCCTGAGATCCTGCAACACTTCTCCTCTAATTCCTAGCTCCACCTATTTGAAGTGGAAGAGATTTCTCATAGAATCAGTACAGCGCAGAAGGAGGCCATTTGGCCCATTGATTCCATACTGACCCTTCGAAGGGCATCCCACACAGACCTCACCATATCCCTGTAACCTTGCATGTCCCATTGCTAACTCACCTAACCTGGCCACTATGGGCAATTTTATATGAACAATCCACCAAACCTGCAGAATTTTGGACTGAGAGGGACCTTTAGGACCAAGGGGGAGTGTGCAAACTCCACAAAGTCCAAGGGTGGAATTGAATCCAGATCCCTGGAACTGTGAGGCAGCAGTACTAGTTAGTACTAACCACTGAGCCACTGTGCTGCCCATGCAGCCATTTCACAGATACCCTAACCTTGGCATAACCTTCGGATTTCAATGAGTTAACTGACAAGCGGGAGGCAGTAAGAATACATAATCTGGGATTTGAGCATTGAAAACAGTCTTGGCAGTATCAAGTCATTTATCACGAAGGGTAGCATGCAATTTCTAACAATTAGAAGGTTAAATTGCATTCAACCAGAACAGCTATAGTTTAAAACAATTGTTTCACAGAAGTACTTCATACATTATATTTATGTGTTAGAAAATGAATGAGAAAATATGCTGCTGATAATAAGTAATGCCAAAAATGGAGTCTGGGAGATAATAATAATGATCTCCCTTTTTGTCTTATTTGAAAAAAAAATTTGTAAAACCCTACGCAAGCAACACTACATCACTATTCCTAGCATAATTAGATAACAGAGATCTCCAAATTTTGTCCAGCTACACCATTTGTTTCATAATCTGTATTCTGAAGAAAGTTTGTTAGAGGCCAAGTACAACTAAGTCAAAGCCATAGATTGTGAGAATCTTGAAGACATTCCTGATGTTGCACAGTCTATGTCACTGTTCCAGATGTTTAGTAAGCCATATTCAAGTCTCTTCTTCCATGCCCCCTCTCAGTATAGCACAAAAAATAAAAATGCACTTTGCATAAATATAACATCCTTGGAGACTGAAGTTATTTCAAAAGCCTGATTTCATATTGAATTGAAGCAGCCTGCAGTCTCAGCTGCTCTGCATTTATACGAAATTTTTTTTTCAAAATGGCATCTATAGCTATCTGTCACCAATCCCAGACTATGTAATTAGATTAGATTCGCTACAGTGTGGAAACAGGCCCTTCGGCCCAACCATTCCACACTGACCCTCCGAAGAGTAACCCACACAGACCTTACACTGTGGCAATTTAGCATGACCAATTCAGCTGACCTGCATATCTTTGGATTGTGGAAGGAAACCAGAGCAAACCCACGTAGACATGGGGACAACGTGCAAACTCCACACAGACAGTTGCCTGATGCTGGAATTGAACCTGGGTCCCTGGTACTGTGAGGCAGTGCTAACCACTGAGCCACCATGACACCAGCCAAAGGGGGCCTGACGCTGTCTGTCTTTAATGCTATGCTAGGCTGCATCAGTTGAATACAGGGAGAGCATGTCTGTATCTCTCTGTACTGCCCCTTTACCTCAATTGATTCCATTTAGGTAGTAATCTGCCTTCCTGTTCTAGCCATCAAAGTGGATAACCATACATTTATCCACATTAAACTGCATCTGCCATGCATCTGACCAATCACCTAACTTGTCCAGGTCACCCTGTAATCTCCTAACATCATCATCACATTTCACCCTGCCACCCAGCTTAGTATCATCAGCAAATTTGCTAATGTTATTACTAATACCATCTTCTATATCATTAACATATATTGTAAAAAGGTGCGATCCCAGTACTGATCCCTGCGGTACCCCACTGATCACTGCCTGCCATTCTGAAATGGAGCGGTGTATCACTACTCTTGTTTCCTTTCAGCCAACCAACTTTCAATTCAAGTTAGTACTTTGCCCCCAATACCATGCACCCTAATTTTGCTCACTAACCTCCTATGTGGGACTTTATCAAAAGCTTTCTGAAAGTCCAGGTACACTACATCCACTGGATCTCCCTCGTCCATCTTCAGAGTTACATTCTCAAAAAATTCAAGAAGATTAGTCAAGCATGATTTCCCCTTTATATATCCATGCTGACTCTGACCTATCCTGTTACTGCTATCCAGATGTGTCGTAATTTCATCCTTTATAATAGACTCCAGCATCTTTCCCACCACGGAAGTCAGACTAACTGGTCTATAATTTCCTGCTTTCTCTCTCCCACCTTTCTTAAAAAGTGGTGTAACATTAACCACCCTCCAATCCGCAGGAACTGATCCCGAATCTATCGAACTCTGGAAAATAATCACCAACGCATCCACGATTTCTTGAGCCACCTCTTTCAGTACCCTGGGATGTAGACCATCAGGCCCGGGGACTTATCAACCTTCAGACCTAACAGTCTCTCCAGCACCAAATCCTGGCAAATATAGATTCCCTTAAGTTCAGGTCCTTCAGCCACTGTTACCTCAGGGAGATTGCTTGTGTCTTCCCCAGTGAACACAGATCTGAAGTACCAATTCAATTCTTCTGCCATTTCTTTATTCCCCATAATATATTCCCAATTTTAGTCTTAACCATTTTTTTGCCTTTCACATACCTGAAAAAACTTTTACTATCCTCCTTTATATTATTGGCCAGTTTACCTTCGTTCCTCATTTTTCCTCTGCGTATTTCCTTCGTAGTAATCCTCTGTTGTTCTTTAAAAGCTTCCCAGTCCTCCGTTTTCCCACTTATCTTTGCTATGTTATACTTTTTCTCTTTTAACTTTATATATTTCTTAACTTTCCTCGTCAGCCACGGCCACCCCTGCCTCCTCCTAGGATCTTTCTTCCTTTTTGGAATGAACTGATCCTGCAACTTCTGCATTGTACACAGAAATATCCGCCATTGTTCCTCCACTGTTATCCCTGCTATGGTATTGCACCATTGAACTTTGGCCAGCTCCTCCCTCATAGCTCCATATTCAACAGAAATATTGTCACTTCCGATTGTACCCTCTCCCTCTCAAATTGCAGATTGAAGCTTATTGTATTATGGTCACTATTTCCCAAAGGCTCCTTCACTTCGAGGTCCCTGACCAATTCTGGTTCGTTGCACAATACCAGATCCAGAATTGCCTTCTCCTTGGTTGGCTCCAGCACCAGGTGTTCTAAGAATCCATCTTTGAGGCACTCCATGAAGTCTCTTTCTTGAGGTCCAATACCATCCTGATTCTCCCAGTCTACCTGCATGTTGAAATCCTCCATAACAACTGTAGTAACATCTTTGCGACAGGCCAATTTCAGCTCCTGATTTAACTTATATCCGACATCCAGACTACTGTTTGGGGGCCTGTAGATAACTCCTAAGAGGGTCTTTGTACCCTTAGTATTTCTCAACTCTATCTACACTGACTCTATATTCCCTGATTCTAGGTCACCACCCCCCCCCCCCACCCCCCGGCCTGGAGTACTGTGTGCAGTTTTGGTCTCCAAATTTGAGGAAAGACATTCTGGCTATTGAGGGAGTGCAGCGTAGATTCACGAGGACAATTCCTGGAATGGTGGGATTACCTTACACTAAAAGACTGGAACGACTGGGCTTGTATACCCTTGAGTTTAGAAGACTGAGAGGGGATCTGATTGAGACATATAAGATTATGAAAGGATTAGACACTCTGGCAGCAGGAAACATATTTCCGCTGATGGGTGAGTGCCGAACCAGAGGACACAGCTTAAAAATATGGGATAGACCATTTAGGACAGAGATAAAGAGAAACCTCTTCACCCAGAGAGTGGTGGCTGTGTGGAATGCTCTGCCCCAGAGGGCAGTGGAGGCCCAGTCTCTGGATTCATTTAAGAAAGAGTTGGATAGAGCTCTCAAGGATTGTGGAATCAAGGGTTATGGAGATAAGGCAGGAACAGGATACTGATTAAGGATGATCAGCCATGATCATATTGAATGGTGGTGCAGGCTCAAAGGGCAGAATAGTATATATGTGATCATATAATTAACAGCTTGTACAGTGGTCTTTTTTCTGCTCCTCCGGATTTGTCACTCTCTTCTAGTTTCATAATTCTTAACATTTTAGAGCCTCCTGTATCAGTGAAAGCTCTCAAATTTCTAATGAGGAGCAGCCGTGAGAAAGCCCTGCACAGAAGAATCCACATTCCAGTGACACATTAAGAGAATACTCTCTAAACATTACAATGTCCTAGATAGAACTTTTCTGTAAATACTTCACACCAGCCACAAAGTGCCTTCTTAAGAGCACAGTTCCAAATATCCTAAAGTTTTGCAGAGGATGATGTATATCAGTGAAGCACATCATGGATGAGGTTCATCCTGAAGTGTGTTCTAGTTGTAATCAGGATGACTTTGCTTCTTCAAATATAATGCACATCTTTTTCAAACCCAGTAACCCTCCTCCGTGTAGCTCTGGACTGTGTCCATTCAGAGCTATATTAAGGCATTTCAGTACCTTTCTTAGGTACTTCAGCCTATGTATCTGAGATAACCCCTCCAGGTGACAATACATGAAGTATAATTCAATAGTATTTCTGATCTAAAACTATTTAAGACTAATTTATATTAAAGTTTTCTGTATGTGAGGAGTCGAGAGTGTGATGCTGGAAAAGCACAGCCGGTCAGGCAGCATCGAGGAGCAGGAGAATCGATGTTTTGGGCATAAGCCCTTCATCAGGAATCATCAGGAACTTCTGCATGTGTATTGAGTAACAGTTTATCTGAGTAACAGTTTATCTGTAACTGATTTGTACAGTATATAAATTTAAATGCTAAGTGTGTGCATAATGAAAATTATTCAGGTGAACTAATTCAGGCTGCTGTGAGCATAAATACAGTTATATGTGCCTTATTCTCCTAGAGTAGGTTTTTTCACTTTTACATACTGCAAACCTATTTCTCCTTGTCCAGTAAAAGGAAATGTTCTTCTGGATACAGTGTCATCTTGTGCTTCCCTAACTCATGTTAAAAAGATGTCCTCTTACTGATTCCAAAAACCCCAGGGAACTGAGCTCTGAAAGTGCCATTAAGCATAATCCCCAGATAAACATTGGGATTGCCACCGGAGGAACTTTTAGGGCTGGGATATGCAAAATTGGACACAGGTATTAATAATGTGGGCTCCAACATTATCTGTACAAGGTTCAGCCAGGCCAAGTTGCAGGCTTCTGCCAGTTTGTTTCATATTAGAAGTGAGTGCTAACAGCCTATTTGCCTATGAAGTCACTTTAGTTGATTTTGTCCTTGCTCACATTTGACAATTAAGCACTTCCAACTGTAGTTCCTATAGTCAACAGAAGCATTATCAACTTTGCCTACCTTGAGGTACACCAAGGCTACTATAACAACTTGTCATCATTGGCTAGGAAACCAGGGACTGACCCTTTGATTTTTATGGCTCAGAAGATTCAGTCCCGAGTTGAAAATCATCTTTACCTAATCAATCTTTGGGAGATCTGGTTCAGTAATGGATGTTGATTAATGTTCTTTGAGATCATAACGCATTGTACTTTATTAAAGTTAATAGATCGGACACGTTCAGATTGAGATCCAGATCTTTTCATCTTCAAAACAATAATTCTTCAAAATAGCAAAGAAAGAATATTCTATGCTTTTAGTATTTTTATAATTAACATATTAATACAGTTATGTAACTCATGTACAACATGAATTTCATGTTAATTTAATGTCAATGATTCTTTCTCAAGTCCACATTATTGAGTACTGCATAAAATAATTCATTTCTATTGATCATTAACTTCAATACTAATGACGAATAATTTACAAAGTAGAACATTTGCTTCATTGTATATTCAATAGAAAATGCCAATGAACAACTTCTGAAGACCATTATTATAGCCAGCGGTCTACATTATTTATATTAATATCAATGAGCCATTTACTGGCACACCTTCTAAGGGGTTCTCAATTTCATTATTTAATTATTTTGGTTAATCTATTAACATGGTTTATCGTTAAACAACCTCCAGTTACACATTCCAATTGCTGTTTTATTAGGAATCCATCAGCAAACAATAAAACTTGAAGCAGCCGCCAGCTCAACATTTTGTTGCAAATCACATATAAAGAAATCTAAAGACAGAAAGAAGCAAAATAAGACGGTTCAGAAGCTTTGCCAAAAAAAGTTGAAAGGTTGAAAAAAATTGCTTTATCTTGGCTTTAGAGGAAAACAATATTTTTCTCTTTTTGATACTAATTTTCCTTCATCCTTATTCAGAGATTAGTTGATGAATTTTGTAATAAATATTTGCATGTCAAACAACTTGGGGTAAGGTTTTGTTGACTCGTGAACTTGTGAATCTTTGAAAATTCAGACTGGTACACTCCTAATATCATGTGTTTGAAGCAGTGGCTATCTTAACTCTTTCTGCCCAGGTTGAGTTGATGAGTATTCTTTTTTGCTTTCTTAACTAGCTGTCCGTGCAGACAGAATGAGAGGAGGAAGAAACAAATTTGGGCCAATGTACAAGCGTGACCGAGCTTTAAAACAGCAAAAGAAAGCCTTGATACGAGCAAATGGCTTTAAGCTAGAGACTGTGCCTCAAACAGTGTCATCTGGGCAAACTGACTATTCACTCCCAACTGCCATACATAATATACATTCTTTATCCAAAGGCATGCCACCAAACCCAGCTGCTTTACCAGCCACAGATTATGACAGAAACCTTTATGGAGCGCCACCAGTCGGCATGTCCGTGCCAAACCATGGAGTACTGCCAAACTATCAGTACACATCGTTTCATAACCGAACAATCAAGTCTGAGTACCCAGACCACTACGCAAGTTCACCAGAATCTCTGGTTGGTTACCCCTATCCAGACACCTATCAATCCAATTCTCCTCCTTCAGTCCCACAGCTGATTCTAGAACTCTTACGGTGTGAACCTGATGAACTTCAAGTCCAAACTAAGATTTTGACGTATCTACAACAGGAACAGGCCAATAGGGGAAAACATGAAAAACTTAGCACCTTTGGTCTCATGTGCAAAATGGCTGACCAGACCCTCTTTTCCATAGTTGAATGGGCACGCAGTTGTATATTCTTCAGAGAACTTAAGGTAAGACAATCTTCAACTTGATTTAATAAATATTGCTGAGGAAAGTGAATCATATCATTCAATATCTGACAAATTGTACTGAATGCTATTTTCAACATTTATTTTACCAACTAACATTGCACAACTAGTTGCAGTGGGGAGAACGGAATCACTCATGATTCCATGACTATGAACCTTAATTGTTCCATACTTTCCTCGCTGTGTTGATTGAAATCAAATTGTGCTGTCAGCTTTCCTGTAACAGAAACAAAAGGTTTACTTTCTGCATGGTGTTATTTCACCTTTACAAAAGTTACTTACAAACACTTGACTTTGTTTAGATTCTCTGCAACTAAAAGGTTTCAATGCTTCATTTGATGCAATAGCATGATCAGTTTTAAATGTTATCCTTATTTATTTTATTTATTATAGGATTGGATTTTAAATTATTATTAGTATTTCCATATTGTTACATTCAGTGTTTTGGAAAAATGAGTAATTTTAAGATATTTTGAGAAGCCAGTGTAAAATATTGGAAGAGATGGACATTGAAACCAAAATGCATTTTTAACATCAATATTTAAAATACCTTATATTCAGATAAATCCTTTGTATTCTTGCAAAGTATAGAGAAAAATTAAAATGTTTTATTTTTCCTGGTACCTGTTATTGATGGAAGAGATTTTCTTTGTTTGAAATTAGAGAGTGGAATCTTTACATTCATTTAATACATTCAGCAGGTAACGAATTATTCCATTCCTGGTGATTTCTTTTATCTTTTAGATGATTATTTTAAGAAAAGGTTTACTTTTTGTGAATTCTGAAGTGAGTAGCCAAGCTGTCCAAGAAAATATTAGCTGATATTTCTTTACACAAGTGAAAAATCAGAATTAGAGATTATCATTGTGCCAATTTCATAAAAGATCCAAACTGATATCTCAGAACAAATATGTAGCATTGCCAAAAAGGTAGTATAATTACTTCAATTAGTTCCAATAATGAGACATCTATACCCCAAGTGTTTGAACATCGAAATTCAAATTTACATGCATTTCAAAAATTAGTAAAATGATAATTGGGATAATTTCTTAGAAACCAAATAGCATGTTTTTATTCAAAGATAAAGTTATAGTTGTTCTACAGTTTTAGTTTGCTCTGAGTCTATACCCAGACTTACTTAATTGATCACAGTGAGCATCATTGGTAAATTGACTCACATAATCAAATACAAAAAATGGGTTATGCTGTTGAATTATTTTCCAGAGGATTGAACTAATAATTCAGAGTGAAATCTCCTCATGATGCAATTTGAATTTAGATGTAAAAGTATAGACTGTTTCGTCAGTAAAAATGATTAAATGGACTTGATGAGCAAATAGCATCCTGCTGTGCAGTAGTTTTAAAAATGTTTTTCTATGATGTTGTCAGACTGTCTTATTAACACAAGTGGTGCACTAATATTCTTTAAGGGATGAAGCCTGTCATTTTCACCTGCTAACTCTAGTTCCTTACCAAAGTGGTTGACTCATAAATGAATAGCAAAAGAGCCAAAGGGACCATGAGAAAAAGCTTTTGTACAAAGCAACTATTGGATCTCCAATGTATTGCTAGTGAATGTGGGGGAGGCAAATTCAATTATGATTTTCAAAAGGAAATTGGATAATTATACAAAGAAAAATAAATACAAAGCTACAGGGAAGCCATGGAGAAGTGGCCTGAGTCACTCTTGCAGAAAGCAGATGGGACACATGAGCTGATGGCCTATCGTGCAACTCTTCTATGATTCCATTAATGATATATGATATAGTTAATAATACAGTTTGCTTACAGTGACATATCAAACCATCAACACTCACAAATAAACATTTGTAAAAGGTACTTCACAGATCATTATTAAGCCAAATTTGACACTTCCATGTGAAGACCTATTAAAACATTGACCCAAACCTCCATCAAAAAGTTAAGTTTGCAAGAGGTGACTGTGGTGGAGATAAATGAGTCAAGAGTGTGATGCTGGGAAAGCACAGCAGGTTAGACAACATCCGAGGAGCAGGAGAATCGACGTTTCGGGCATAAGCACTTCATCAGGAATGAGGCTCGTAAGCCGAAGCTGTGAGGTAAATGGGAGGGGTGGTGGGGTGGGTAGCTGAGAAAGTGATAGGTGGATGAAGGTGAGGGAGAAGGTGATAGGTCAGGGGGGAGTGATGGACAGGTCTGGAGGTCGGTGTCGGGTTTTAGGCTTGGGACTGGGATAATGTTGGGGGAGGGGAAATGAGGAATCTATCCTGTGTGGTTGCAGGGTCCCAAGGCAGAATATGAGGCGTTCTTCTTGTAGCTGTTGGGTGGTAATGGTTTGGTGGTGAAGGAGGCCCAGGACCTGCATGTCCTTGACGGAGTGGATCAGTGGAGGCGTTCCAGGACCTGCCGGGTCAAAATCCTGGAGCCCTCTTCCTAACTGTACACCTCATGGACTGCAGAGTTCAAAGTGTCAGCTCATCACTTCTTTCTCCAAGGCAATTAGGGATGGGCAACATATGCTTGTCAAACCATCAGCACCTACGTACAAATGAGCAAATGATCTGTTTTTAAAAAAACTGCTTTCATGTCTTACAGCAATTCCACATGCCAAGAATAAATGTTTTACAGTGAAATGAACCCTACTAATTCAGCAGATAAAATAAGTTGTTCTAAGATTACTTAATGACTTAAATTGATTGAAGTAAGACTAAGCCAAACATTTTAAATCCCACAGTCTATTTGTCCAAAGCTGATTAAAATCCCTGTCACTTTCCCTACTGTCAAGACATGTGACCTCATTTATGTTAAATGTAAATTGTAATGACAGCAGGTAAAACAAATAGCCTTCCAGCTCTTTTCTAATTTCCAAGTGATGACTTCCTTCCTCTGCCCAGCTTTAATAACAGCCTTTTGGTCAAAGTCTCAGCCAACATTGCTCACAACTTCCCCTAAGCATGATCTAACAATCATGATCTAGCACTCCATAGCTAATTATAATAATACAGAATCCTCCCTGATGATCACACCATGATTTTCTGGTACCTAACACTCCAGGTTTGTCTTTACTGATGCTGCAAATGTCACTTGCCATACCTTCCAAATCTTCATCACTGGCTACATTAAACATCCCAGCACTTGGGCTTCTAGCCTTCTCAAACTGATAATGCAAACTGTTTCACAGCAAATGCCCCCAAAATGGCTGGAAACATATACAGCTGGCATCCCTGATCTCACCATTGGGCTTATCCGGAAGGTCCTCAACGTTGTGCAGATAATGCATTTAACAAACATTCCTGTGTGTTTGTCTTGTTTGAATCTGTCAGCGTTATCTCAGCAAGGGTATAAAAGGGAATCCAATAACATTTTAGATTTCTTTAGAAAAATGAACCCAAGTTGTACTTAGTCTTCCTTATTGCTTGATTTCTGGCAATACTCCTCAAGGTAACAATTGTTTTAGGTAAATATATTTAACAGCTGATGGCTGGACTTTAATTTATTGCTGGAGCAAATTATGGAGATTTTTTACCAACTCTGAAGTGGAGACAACAAAGCTGAAGAACAACCAAAGTGACAAAATAATCTTACCTATCTCCTTTTGGATAATGATTTAAAATACATCACTTGTCAAAGGATAGACATCGGTGCAATAACTAGTGGTGTACAGCATAGTGTCAAGTGGAAAACGTAATTGAAAGATGTCATATTGAGAAATTATAGTTGAGAAAACTCTATCTGCAGTCTCTGGGAAAAAATCAATACTGTCATATAAGGGCCACATTAGCAGCGGCCAGAGCAGGCAAGGTCACCTCCATGTTTGTCAGATTCAGTGTGCAGTTCAAGTTGTTGCCATCCTTCATCAAACCTCTTGATAAAGAACTATAGCTGGAAATTTAATCTTGGCAGCTGTGGAAATTCGCTTTAAAATAAATAACTTCAATGTAAACAATGGTGACAGGAAGTAATATTTTCACAATGGACTTTTGCAGAGATGCCCCTGTTTAAAAAGCGATATGATTGTACAAAGTTAATTTTGGTAACTAGGTAAGTGAGATAATCTAAACAATTGAGAAACTCTGCTCTATACTCCATTTCCCTTGTTCTACTTGACTGTTGTATTGTGATAACTGTATTTCTATGCTTTTGTTTCCTGTATTAAAAAGAGTACATACTCTTTTAGGGGAATCTCAACTAAAATAAAATACTTAAGTGCATCCTGTGCTGTGAAAATGATAGCTCAGCATCTCATTTTTCCAGTAAGTTGTGAAGTCTAAAGTGGTCAGTTGTTACCATGTGCACACAAGTGTATCAAACACTATAAACTTGCTAATTGTGGGTATAAGGAACAATGAAGGAACAGGACATTGTGTGACTTCGAGGTAATGGTATTGCCGCATAATTTATCCTGTCATGTTTGTCAGCAGAGTTGCAGGACCAGGACATGCATTCAATATGAGTTTTAATGTTACAAAATCTATTTATATGCTGTTAATTATTGTTTATTTTTGGTGCATGAATAATGTTGGCAAAGGCTGCACCCATAGTTATAGATTACCTACAGTCTGGAAACAGGCCCTTCAGCCTAACAAGGCCACACCGACCCTCCGAAGAGTAACCCATCCCCCTCTGACTAAAGCACCTAACACTACGGGCAATTTAGCATGGATAATTCACCTAAACCTGCACATCTTTGGACTGTGGAAGGAAACCGGAGCACCCGGAGGAAACCCACACAGACATGGTAAGAATGTGCAAACTCCACACAGACAGTCACCCGAGGCCAGAATCGAACCTGGACCCTGGTGCTGTGAGGCAGCAATGCTAACCACTGTGCCACCATGCCATTCTCGAGGAGATGATAGTATATCGCCTTCTTGAGCTGTAGCTTCCTGGTATGTTCTCGCAATGATGTCAGGTAGGAAATCCCAGGAACTTAATGCATCCACAGTGATAAAATAGAAACATTTCTTGGGGTAGAGATGAGTTGAAAGATATGTTAAAGGTATTTGTAACTCGATAATAATTGCTATTTTTGTTTTATGACGAGATGGATAATTCCCCACCACAAATACCTATGAAGTGGACAGCATCTTGGTGATGTGGAAACTAGCTACACTGTTATGACATTGAACCCCTTACAGGCAGGACATCCTGCCCTAGAAATCACCACTACTGGACTGCAACAGTCCCCATGCAGAAGTAAAGGTGATTCTAGTCATCAGATAAGTATGTGGATTTGGATGAGCATGGCTAGGAGGTTGTAGGGTAGTTGGATTAGAGACAATGGGGAAAGGGACATACAATCCCTGAGAACATGGATGTGTTGTAATAGCCTTATTCCACATTCCCATCCACCCCTAATAAGCACTGACTCCATTATCAATCAAGAATCTTTTTGGCCTTAGAAATATTCAATGACCCCCATCTCTATCAGTCTTTGGGGAAGAAAGTTTCAAAGACTCTCAACACTCTGGGAGAAAATGTTTCTCCTTCTCTCCATCTTAAATGGGAGACTTTTTTGGGAATCTATGTCACATGATTCTAAGTCACTCACACAAGGGAATTTCATCTTCTACCTTGTTAACTCTCTAAAGCATCTTATGTGTCTCAATAAGATCACCTTTTATTATAGATTCAATGTGTACAAGACCAGTGTAGCTGGTATCCAATCTCTCCTCGTAAGATACCATCTGGTGGGAGAGGGATATCTTTGATGGGCATGTGGGTCATCTCCAAAGGAGATATACCACCCTCACTCTCATTTGCTGCCCTCAGCTGCCTGCATAGTTGAGGCTGCCTGCCTCAACACTGTTTTTCCCATAGAGAGAAAAAGTCTGATGGAGGTAGCACATTGCCCTTGAGAGTACTTAATTGTCCACTAGAGAACCTCACTCACCAAAGAGCAGGCAGCTTGTCTGATGTCTTTCCTACTCTGGCTCCTACAAAATATGAGGGAAAGTTCAAGAGTAAGTGAGTACCAACAATCTCTATAAAATTAACTCCTTAGCTTCAGCTGCATTTGACTTACTTTGTGGAGTCTGAAGTTGAATTCCGATGTAGAAAGAATGTTTTCATATTTAGTGTAAGATTTGCTGATGCCGAGGCTTGGATTATCAGAAATTCAAGCAATCAACATCTCTGTCTCAAAACCAGAAATAATAACTGTACCTAGTCGAATGAATGTTTTGCACAAAATAGAATTTTTGTAAATTATGAATACAAGTATCCCTGTATTTTTGAACATTTGCTTTACACAATTTTGCTTTTAAGAAAGACCTACATTAGCATCTGTTTTTGTGAATCCAAAGAGGATTTTGCTTTTCCATAAAATGGAGATACTTTTCCCTATCCAAATTATGCACCTTTGCTTTGTGCCATGTTTGGCTTGTGAAAGATTTCTTGAGAATGCCACACTTTCAGATAGCAGAGACTACCTGTAAATGGAAAATAATCAAAGTAAATAATAAATAAATTCTTGCTTTGGAGAAATATACATTGCCATAGTTTCCTTTTAGAATTTATGATGTATCACTTATGAGCTTAATAATCATGAATTACTCATGTGTTTTGTGAATTTGTGCAGTGCATCTTGTAGACACATTGCTGTCACTAAGTGTTGGTGGTGAAGGGATTGGATGTTTGTGATGTGGTGCCAATCAAGCAAGCTGCTTTGTCCTGGATGGTGTCAGGCTTCTTGAGTGTTGTTGGAGCTGCACCCACCCAGGCAAATGGGGAGTATTTCATCACAGTCTTGACTTGTGCCTTGTAGATGATGAACAGGCTTTAGTGAGCCAGGAGATGAGTTAGTCACTGCAATATTCCTAGCCTCTGACCTGCTGTTGTAGCCACTGAATTTATGTGATGAGTCCAGTTGAATTTCTAGTTAATGGTCAATCTACAAAATTTTTTTTTGGTTAGATTATCTACAGTGTAGAAACAGGCCCTTCAGCCCAACAAGTCCGCGCCGACCCTCCGAAGAGTAACCCACCCAGACCCTTCCTTTGCATTTATCCCTGACGGATGCTAACACCTAACATTATGGGCAATTTAGCATGGCCAATTCACCTAACCTGCACATCTTTGGATTGTGAGAGGAAGCCCCCCCACACACACGGGGAAAATGTGCAAACTCCACACAGTCACCCAAGGCCGGAATCGAACCTGGGTCCCTGACACTGTGAGGCAGCAGTGCTAACTACTGAGCCACCATGCCACCCTGCACAGCAAGAATCCACCAAAGATCTTTAGACAACAGCTTCCAAATTGACGATTACTTCTAGAAGGTCAAGGACAGCAGAAAAATGGGAGCACCACCACCTGTAAGTTCCCTGATTCATTCGTCATCCTGACTTGTAAATATATTGCTGTTCCTTCACTGTCGTGGGGTCCAACTGCTGGAATTCCCTCTCTAATGGCATTGTAAGTCAACCTACAGCACATGGACTGCAATGGTTCAAGAAGGCAGCTCAGCACCACCTTCTCAAGGGATGACTAGGAATAATAAGTGCTAGCCTTGCCAATGACACCCATATCGATGAAATGAATTTTTAAAAAATGTTTTGCTTAATATCTTTCAATGTAATTTCCACTTCCAATTTTACAGAATTCTTTACTTAGCATCAGAAATCGAATTTGTAGAGAAATTCAATCTAAGACATGACTCCAATCTGTCACTATTGTTACCCTTAGTCCAAAGAATTCCAGGAAATGATCGTTATATCAGGTGATGTCATACCTCCCAAATTGCTTTACTAGAAACATGCCCAATAGGATACTGGCTACATTGGAACTTTTTTTTTACAAACTAGTCTACACCACACATTGCAGAGCTTTCGTTTTACTGAATAAAGCATTGATATTGTAAAATTGAAATAGAAACCATTCCTCATTTAACAGTTCTGCTACATTAGCTACAATGCTGAAATGTTTCGGTTAAACTAATATAGTGATTAAAGTAAAACATTTTAAGACTGACCAAAATTGCAATGTAACATTCTACCATAATGTGATTCTATATCAGAACTATACACAAAACTGCATGGTGGTTGGCTTTCACAATACATTGCGTTGTGAAAACATACCAAAGAGAGATAGTTGTAGGTTTGTTCATGTGAAACCGCATTTGATAAATCCATGATTATTGACATGGAGAAGGTACTGATCTAGGCCAGTCAGAAAAATCAACGGCCAAGGTCTCTTCCATGTCTCTTGCGATTGGCTGCAACACATTGTCGACCAGGTGTGGCACATTAAATTGAGGGCATTAAAACTGAAGGGCGGTATGGTGGCTCAGTGGCTATCATCGTTTTAGGTGCATTAGTCAGGCGTAAATATAGGGTAGGGGAATGGGATTGAGTGGGTTACTCTTCGGAGGGTCAGTGTGGACTTGTTGGGCCAAAGGGCCTGTTTTTTTAGATTAGATTACTACAGTGTGGAAACAGGCCCTTCGGCCCAACAAGTCCACACCGACCCGCCGAAGCGCAACCCACCCATACCCCTATATTTACCCCTTACCTAACACTACGGGCAATGTAGCATGGCCAATTCACCTGACCCGCACATCTTTGGACTGTGGGAGGAAACCGGAGCACCCGGAGGAAACCCACGCAGACACAGGGAGAACGTGCAAACTCCACACAGTCAGTCGCCTGAGTCGGGAATTGAACCCGGGTCTCAGGCGCTGTGAGACAGCAGTGCTAACCACTGTGCCACCGTGCCGCCCACTATGCCACCGTGCCGCCCACACTGTTCTATACTGTTAGGGAGTCTAATCAAAAACTGAAGATGTGCATGAAGCACGTATAATTTATTCGAATATACCTGCATGGATGGATTATTCTCCCATTGTATAAAGAATTTTGCATTTAAATAAATGAAGAGTAAGGGTAAACATCACTAAAGCTTCAATCTTTAATTTGTCCAAGAAAGGTCATGAGTTAAAACATGGAAATGAAAATGGCATTCTGGAGCAAACTTGAATTATGTCGAATATTGATGTGAACAGAGCAGCTTTGCATTGCATGTAGTGCAAATCATAGTAAATTATGTATGATCTCTCCCTGCAGCAAATTTGGTGCAAATTTTTACCATTACTTCTTGATATTGTCACAGTTGGAAACAGGTTAATGTGTACTGTATCATGGTGAATTTCTGCAATGTTCCCTGTAGATAGTACACAGTGCTGCTACGATGTGTCTGTGCTGGGGTAAGTAAATGTTTCAGGATGTGTTTCCAGTCAAGCAGACTGCTTTGTCCTGGACTGAGAATATTTGGAGCTGCAGCATCCAGGTAAGTAGAGAGTATTCTGTCACATGCCTGACTTTGTGTTTTGTAGATGGTAGATAGGCTTTAGACACTCAGGAGGTGAGTTACTCACTGCAAAATACCTTGCCTCTGATCTGCTCTTGTAGCCACAGTATGTGGCTAGTTCACTTCAGTACTTAGTCAATGGTAACCCCCAGGATGTTATGGCCAATGTTGTATTTCAGGTTAATAAGGGCTGGAGATCTGAAGCAAAGTAGATGCTTTTAGTTCTGACGAAGGATCACAGGACTCAAAACATTAAGTCTATCTTCTCTCTACATATGCTGCTAGACCCACTGAGTTTTCCAGTATTTTCTGATTTGTTTTGTTAAGTTGTAGTTTGTTTAGCTACGTACTGACACTAAAATACTTGAGGTTTTGTTGGTCACTTTGTGCTGACCAGAGTTAGCTTTATATATGTTCTGGTTGTTTATTCTTATATGCATAGTGAGCTGTGAGGGTATTTATTGGCTCAGTTTGAATTGTGCATACGCCTACATTCTGGCAGCCTGGCATAAATGCTTGCCATTTACAATCTGTTATATTGCAAGCTGTTAAAAAGTCACAGCTGTAACAGGGTATGTGGCAGGTATCCTTGCTAAGTACTGGCTTCATACAATTGTTTCCTTTGAAGTCACATTTTATCAGTAAGTGCAATTGACCAAAAAAGAAGTCTTGTAAGACATAATACTGTAAACACATTTTGTTTTGCTTATGATTGAACTTTAGAGTTAAATATCAATATGATGTTCAAGGTAGTGTGAAACATTCCCAATGTCAGATTTCAAAAGCAAGACTTTCGCACATCATTGTCATAATATACTTGAGATTAATTAATGAGCAGTATAGATAGTGTGCAAGATTTTAACTCACTTGAGTCTTATCTACTAAAATTACCTAAAGTTGGGCCAAGAGCTATTGGGGAAATATTTCTTCTACATATGGATAATGTTCCTGATTAAGTTATAATATTTGTTAAAAATTGAAATGTAGTAGTTTTAATCATCAAAGTTAATATGGCTCACACTTCACAATATTTTCTTACAATCTCATTTACATTAAGAATATAAAGTGGCTTCTTGGGAGAGTGCCATCAGTTGTTAAAGTAATCTGCATCCAGTCTTATTTGTGCTGCACACTTATTTTTGTTGGAGACAGTGTAAATTTTTGCATCAATTAATATCTGGAAATTAACCTTAAGTCCTTGGGGATTGTGTTTAATTTGGATCACTCTGACCTGAATCGAACATGATCTGCATCACTGGAAGCTTCAGGCAGTGCTGAGGAGGTGGGGAGGCTGCAGAAAGGTTTAGACAATTTAGGAGAGTGGTCCAGGAAATAGCTGATGAAATTCAATGTGAGCAAATGTGAGGTCTTGCACTTTGGAAAAAGGAATACAGGCAGACTATTTTCTAAACAATGAGAAAATTCATAAAGCCGAAGTACAAAGGGATCTGGGAGTGCTAGTCCAGGATTCTGTAAAGGTTAACTTGCAGGTTGAGTCGGTGATTAAGAAAGTGAATGTAATGTTGTCATTTACCTCAAGAGGGTTGGAATATAAAAGCAGTGATGTGACTCTGAGACTTTATAAAGCTCTAGTTAGGCCCCATTTAGAACAGTGTGTCCAATTTTGGGCCCCACACCTCAGGAAGGGCATACTGGCACTGGAGCGTGTCCAGTGGAGATTTACATGGATAATCCCTGGAATGGTAGTCCTCACATACGACTAACGGCTGAGGATCTTGGGATTGTATTCATTAGAGTTTAGAAGGTTTAGCGGAGATCTAATAGAAACTTACAAGATAATGCATGGCTTAGAAAGGGTGGATGCTGGGAATTTGTTTTCATCAGGCGGGGATACTAGGACTGTGGGCACAACCTTAGAATTGGATGGGGTCAATTTAAAACTGAAATGATGAGACATTTCTTCAGCCAGAGAGTGGTGAGCCTGTGGAATTCATTGTCACAGAGTGCAGTGGAGGCTGGGACGTTAAATGTCTTCAGAGAAGAGATTGATACATTCTTGATTTCACAAAGAATTAAGGGCTACAGGGCAAGTGATGTTAAGTGGAGTTGAAATGCCCATCAGCCATGATTGAATGGCAGAATGGGCTAGATGGGCCGAATTTTAGATTACTTACGTTTTTTAGATTACTTACAGTGTGGAAACAGGCCCTTCGGCCCAACAAGTCCACACCGATGCGCAACCCACCCATACCCCTACATTTGCCCCTTCACCCAACACTACGGACAATTTAGCATGGTCAATTCACCTGACCCGCACATCTTTGGACTGTGGGAGGAAACCAGAGCACCCGGAGGAAACCCACGCAGACACAGGGAGAATGTGCAAACTCCACACAGTCAGTCGCCTGAGGCGGGAATTGAATCTGGCGCTGTGAGGCAGCAGTGCTAACCACTGTGCCACCGTGCTGCCCACTTATCAGGAGTGGTGGTAAGTGATATCGGGTAGATTAGGTTACTTACAGTGTGGAAACAGGCTCTTCGACCTAACACGTCCACACCGACCCTCCGAAGAGCAACCCACCCAGCAGTGCTAACCACTGTGCCACTGTGCCACCCAATAGCCTTCCTTCCACTCCTATGTCTTATGGTCTAAGCTTGTAGACAGTTCTTCTGAGACCTGTACAATGTGATTAGCGTCATCTGAAGGATAATGTTCTTATAATCAACTATTAGAACATTTTAAATGCTTTCATTGAAGGTTTAAGCAGCAAACTGTCATTTTTATTTTAGCTTTAGAACATTTCTGTCTTATTCCTGTTTGTGAAAATTCAAGCTGGTACTAAAATGTTCTCTGACCAATGGTTACCTTGTCAGATTGAGAGGATTTCTATTTACATGATTTAATATCTCTTAAAGATGTGACTATATTTTCTGTCTGACAGTGGCAGTAAGTCCCCATTTAAAATGTATTGTTTCCAGTCAATTTTTCATAGTTTCTTTCTCAACCCTGTGACCTGTGTTTAAAGATGATCAATCCTGGTTTCATCCTCTATTGACAAGTGAGTAATCAAACCTTAGGATCACTTGAGAGCAGTCCAGTTGAACAAATGACCACAAAAGGCAATTTTTTTAAAATGGGAACTGGACACAGTTTTATGAAGGAGAGAACTCACCAGCAGATCTCACCTTTATAGAGCCAAAGTTTATTATCTAGATTTTTAAAAAAGCTTGAAACTTTCCATACTACTTAAATATTTAAGTGTTTAATAGATATATACATACTGTACTTTCCGATCTTTATTCCATATGTAAAGGTGAGTGTTGTTATCCTCATGAATGAAGTGTTAGATTATGATTAAAAAACATTGGTTCTTTCATTGTAGGCTATAGATCATTGAGCTTCAAAGAAAGGGCTAAATGATATACTGAGCCCCATCTTGCTGTAAAAATAATGGCATGCTCACAACACACTGTTGTCAGCGCACAAATCGGTCAGCAACTCTGTGTTACAAATCCTCAGAATTTCCTTCTTGATTTATGTTACTGTTGTTTGCACAAACTATAATTTGCCTTCAATCTTCCTGTTATTTTTACAAACTTGCTGGATTTCCATATAGATGGACTGTTATGTTCATTGCAGAAAGTTAAATCTGGTACTCAAAAACATAAATACCTTTTTAATAATGAGACATTTCCAATCCACCTCTTCAGTCCTAAAATAGAACAATTTTAAATGTGGAGTCTCATATGGGGTTATTTTAATCTAACTTCTTAGTGGAAAACCAATGGGATCATAATAGACTGCCCGTTTTGCATGCATTAGGTTAGGTTTTACTCTCCAATGACTTTTATGAAACTTAGCTGTGGCTAAAGTATAAATGGGTGGGGTGTTTAAAATGGTATCTGTTGTAATCTTGTCAACTTCTCTCAGGATGGGTAAGGTTAAAATCACTCCCGCTCCTCTTCTTTAAATCCTTTCATGGCCTTTTGTCCTCTTTATTTTGAAAGCATTATCCTGCACTTCCCACCTGCAACTATCACTTTGCTCCTCTAACCAATTCCAGTCTTTTTAGCATTGGCCTATGTTTCAGCTTCAGATACCTTGCTGTCACTTCCCAGGCTTCCTGCTGTAAATGCTTTCACCTCCTTTAAGATCTCTGAACAGTCAGCTTTATGACAATTTTTTAGGCATCTGTCCTAATCTCTCATTTGATTCAGTGGCCTTTCCGTGGAGCACCTGAATTCTTTGTTCCATGTAATTTATGAATCCAAACTTGTTTATCATTTGTTCCCCCAATTTTACCACAGGATTCTGTGTCTTCAGATTCTTCCTTGATCATTGCACTTGTATAGACATTGAAGAGGACCATAATGAATTACAAGCTTGTCAAATTTCTTTTCCAATTGTACATGGTTCTTACTCCCCATTGGCTACTCTCGCTCTTGCTATTTGTCCCATGTATAGATTTCTTATGAGTCATCTATCTCTCCAGTCTACTTCAATATCTTACAGCTCTGTGGAGCAGTTTAATCTAGTCAATCCAATCATAAGAACAAAAATCTACAAAAGAAACATATAATTCCTGTTCAAGTTCTAAATTACATTCACTCATTAATCTGCTGATTGCTTCTTTTGTCCTTCTTCCTTATTGGAATCCAGACTGGTCATGTACAATGCAGTTTTATCCATTCCCACCTCTCAAAATGGCCCAGTACAGATAGGAAGTGAAATAAAGACTTGCATTTATATAACCCATTTTATGACCTAAAGACTTTGTAAAGAATTTTACAGGTAATGAGCTGCTTTGGAGCATAGTCACGAGTAATACAGCTGCCAGTTACCATAGCAACTAGCAATAAAGTAAAGGTCCAAATGTCAATGTTAGTGACATTGGATTTGGGCTGCAACTGAGCTACGGCTAACACCATAAAAATTAATTGAATCAAATATTTAGTTCAGGTTGCAAGGGTCAATTACAATATTCAGGTATTGTAGGGCAAGGCATTTTCCATGTACAACGTAGGAGAAAGTGAGGACTGCAGATGCTGGACAGTCAGAGTCCAAAAGTGTGGCACTGGAAAAGCACAGCAGGTCAGGCAGCATCCAAAGCGCAGGAAAGTCGACATTTTGGGCATAAGCCGTTACTCAGGGATGTGGAGGGGGAAGGGAGATGAGAGATAAATAAGAGTGTGAGGTTGAGGCTGGGTGGAAGGTAGCTGGGAAGGCATAGGTGGGGGGGAATTGTGATAGGTCAGTGGGGAGGGTGAAGTGGATAGGTGGAAAGAAAGTTGGACAGGTAGGACAGGTCAAGAGGGTGGTGTCGAATTGGAGGGTTGGATCTGCGATGAGGCCGGGGGGAGAGGAGGTTTGGAAAATAGTGAAGTCAATGTTGATGCCATGTGGTTGAAGGTTTCAAGGTAGAAGATGAGATATTCTTCCTCTAGTTGTTGGATGGCTTGGATTTGGCGGTGGAGGAGGCCCAGAACTTGCATGTGCTTGGCGGAGTGGGAAGGGGAGTTGAAGTGATTGGCCACAGGGCAGTGGGTTTGTTTGGTGCGTGTGTTCCAGAGATGTTCGCTGAAATGTTCTGCAAGTTGGCGTCTTGTCTCCTAAATGTAGAGGAGACCACATTGAGAGCAACGGACACATTGGATGAGGTGGCTGGATGTGCAGGAAAATCTCTGCCAAATATAAAAAGATCCTTTGGGGCCTTGGATGGAGATGAAAGGGGAGGGGTGAGTGCAGGTTTTACACCTCTTGCGGTTGCAAGGGAAGTGTCGGGAGTGGAGGGTGGGTTGGTGGGGGGTGTGGATCAAACGAAGGAGTCACTGAGGGAATGGTCACTGCAGAATGCAGATAGGGGTGGGGAGGGAAATACATCTCTGATGGGTGGGGTCTGATTTTAGGTGAGAGAATTGGCAGAGAATAATGCGCTGTATCCAGAAATGAGTGGGGTGGAAGGTGAAGACTGGGGGTGGTGGGGGGGAGTCGGAGTTCTATCCTTGTTCCAGTTGGAGGGGTGGGGTTCAAGGGTGGAGGTGCTGGAAGTGGAGGAGATCTGTTGGAGGGCATTGTTGATTATGTAGGAGGGGAAATTGTGGTCCTTGATATAGGAGGCCATCTACAATCTGTCTAGTAATACCAGATATACAGAGCTTCTAACAATCGATCCTTAAAGAACTGAAAATAACAATGAACTTTATTTTTGACATTTTATTAAATCAGAAAAAGATTGGAACCAACTTCTTTCAGAAGAGACCATGACTGTTGAACACTTTCGTCTTTAAAATCTGAATTCCATCCTTCCCATTTTCCCAGCTTCAATTATTCAGATTTGGACCAATAATCAGTTTTAGTCTTGTCACTTTGTCTGGAATTCATATGAAAACAGTTTCATTTACTTGTCATGAAAATGATTAGTTTTACCCTTGTTTGTCTCATTTTATCAAATTAAATCAGCACAGTATTTCAGCATGCTATTCTGGCAGCTTCTTACCTTCGTTACTGTCTATCTGATGATTTGTTTGATAGTTTTAATTATTTACACAGGGTTGTACAGGAAACAGGTTATTCAGTCCAAACTGTTCATGCCACTTGAAAGCCCTTCTCATCTTTTCCCACAGAATTTACCATGATAACCATTTCTTCCATCTCCTTAGATACTTGCACAGCTTCCCTGAAACACATCTATTCCACTTACTCTTTGTGGTAGTGAATTCAGGTTTCACACTACCCTTTAGTAAAGAAATGTCTTCTGAATTCACTATGGGATGTATTGGTGACTGCCCTCGATTGATATGTAGTTATGCTTTTCCACAAAAGCCAAAAAATTCTCTCTGTGCTCACTCTATCAAAACCCCTCAGAATTTTAAAAACCTTATTAGGTGATTTCTCAGTCTCCCTTGTCCAAGAGAAAAGAAAGTCAATCTGTTAAACCTTTCCTGGTATCCACACAAATTTCCAGTATCATCCAGTAAATCTTCTCAGCAGCCTCCCCAGTATCTTGCTATCCTTCTAATAATATGGCAACCAGACTGTATATGGTATTTTTAAATGTGTTCTAACCAAGGTTTGATACAGATTTAACATATGTCTACTTTTCAATTGTATCCCTTGAGAGACAAAATCTAGTGTTTGGTTTGCTTCTTCTTGTGGTCTTTTTCTGTGGTACAGTTTTTACCGATTTGGTGTGATCACACTCCAAGATTTCTTTGTTCATCACCCCAACCTAGACTTGCACCCTCCCAAGTAATGTGATGTCTCTATTCTTCCTATAAAAATGTACCAGCTCACGTTTGTATATGTTAAAATTAATTGACACTTTGTACATTCTGCAAGTTTATTAATTTTGTGTAATTCTCCTCAGTATTGACTATCCTGTTCCTTACTTCCCCTCAATCATCCACCAATTAGGAAATGGTGTTTTGGATTCCAGTCTTCCGATCATGAATGTGAATTGTGAATAGCAGTGGTGTCAGCACATTCTTGGCAAATCCTGCTACTTTGAGCCCTTTTCATTATCATTCATTCTCTGCTTTCTTCTGAAACCTGCTAATAATCCGTTCTGCATCCATATGATTTTATTCATTAGTCTATATGGGGCACTTTATGGAAAACTTATGAAATTCTAGATAAATTACATTTACTGCATTAACCTGGGTCTCTAGATTACTAGGAGAAAGTGAGGACTGCAGATGCTGGGGATCAGAGTAAAAAAGTGTGTTTATGGAAAAGCACAGCAGGTCAGGCAGCATCCGAGGAGCAGGAGAGTTGATGTTTCGGGCATAAGCCCTTCATCAGGAATGTCCTCTCTAGATTACTAGTACAGTGACATTACCAATCCACCACCATTTCCTTCCTAAGTTTATTTTTATGTTTGTTTATTCAATTCATGTTTTATTTTAAATGCATTACTCAAGTCATCATTCAATATCATTTCTATCTGTGTAATCTCCTTGGTATAAAATAAAACTAAGTAATTAATATAGCATTTCTGTCATATCTTTGTCAGGACATTGGTGTCATTCTGTCCATTCATTAATAGTTCTGTTCTGATCACAGCTTTTTGTATTGCTGTACCTACAAACTACTTAATTATTTATTTTATTTCATATTCCTTGGTAATTTAATTTCATGGTTCCTCTTTATCTTCTTCCCTCCTAATCTTTTCACGTTTTCTCTCAGGAGTTGTGAATGTTATCTTCTGCTGTCTATTTTAGTATTGCTTAGTTCTTTCTTAACCCTCAAATGCTTCCATGTATTTTTATTCTTCAATGGCAGACACTAGTGTTTTGTTTGTTCTTTCTTTTTAAAAGAGTGCAGTTTTCAAGCACTCTGTTAAACACCATTTTAAATGTTTCCCATCATTGTTCCACATTATTGTTTGCCAGTATTGTTGTCCATTTTATTTTTCCAAGTTCTGTTGTCAGCTTCTGTCAGTGGTTTTCTTCAATCTACTGAATTGTTTTCATCATACTTCTGTCATTCTTCATCATTATCTTAAAGTGCCTTTTATTATGGTCTCTATCACTTATAATATGTTACTCTTCTTTACCTCTTTAACTTATTTTGATTTATTTCCCAATACAAATCACTCTTCCTTTTCTAGGATGTTTACATATTGGGTTAGAAAGGAATCTTGTTCATATTGTAGGAATTCTATCCCTTTATCTCATTTCTCCATCTTTTTTCTGTTCAATTAATATCAGCATAATTGAAATTCACTATGATGTTATTTTATTCCTTACTAAATGCCCTAATTTATTTGCATATTCCTTACTCCACCTCTGTTTCACTATTGTTCTGTACACTATATTTGTAAGTTTGATTGATTAGCTCATTAAACTGTCTTAATGATGTTGCACAAGCTACCAGTGTGTAACTACATCATCTCATGTGATACAAAGCTGTGTAGATCAGAAAAGTCACAGATTTTATCCCAAATTAGCTGACCTAGATAAGGCTTTGGTTTGGGCCTTGAATGAATAAAAAAACACAATTGCCCAGCTGAGAGGATGTTAGTTGAGCACATGTTAGTCTCAGTCATAAAACTCTCTATATACCAAAACCTTAAATCATTACTCTTGGGTCTACCAGGGATTTGGATTGGCATTCACTGTGGAGTTTCACAAACTATGTTCAATCCAAAAATGACATGAACCCAGGGTGCAGTCCATCATCTCCTGACATACAAGATGCCATTGACACCAGAAGATATGGAAACCCCTATTATTCATCATTATACAAATAATATAGATGGGGCGTTGAATTAGTAAGTTTGCAGATGGCGCAAAGATTGATCAGATGGTTAACAGAGGTTGAGTGTCTTGCGCTACAAGGAGATAAGGTTGGGATGGTAAAACAAGTAGATACGTGGCAGATGGAGTTTAATCCTGAAAAGTGTGTAGTGATACAGTTTGGAAGTAACTTGACAAGGAAGTATTCAATAAATAGCATGACACTAGGAAGTTCTGGGAACAAAGGGTCCTTGAGGAATTTGTCCACAGATCTCTAAAGGCAGGAATGCATATTAGTAGTGTGGTGAAAAAGGCATTTGGAATACCTGCCTTTATCAATAGAGGCAAAGGTTACAAAGGCAGGGAATACATGATGGATTTGCACAGCTCAAGTACTGTGTGCAATTCTGGTCGCCCCATTACAGGAAAGATATGATTACACTGGAAGGGGTTCAGAGGAGGTTCACTTGGGATGCAAAATTTATGTTATGAGGAAAGATTGGCTAGGTTTATATTGTTTTCATTGGAGCAGAGAAAATTGAGTGACAATCTGATTGAGGGGCATGGGCAGAGCAGGTAAGGAGCAGCTTTCTTCTTAGTTGAAGGGTTGGTCACAAGGGGGCACATGTTCAAGGTATGAGGTGAGAGGTTTAGAAGGATGTGAGGAAAAACCTTTTTACCCAGTCTCGAATGTGCTGTCTGGGAGGGCGGTAGAGGCAAATTGTTTCACATCCTTTAAGAAGTGCCAGATGAGCACTCGGCACAGCAAAACATTTAAGGCCTTTGGCATAGTGGTGATAAATGGGATTAAGTTGAAGGTCAGGTGCTTCCCATATTTTGGTGCAGGCTTGATGAGTTGAAGGGCCTCTTCTGCACTGTATGATTCTATGATAGGAGAAACCTGAAGTGAAGTATATCAGGAGTACCTAATTTGAAATGAATCTACTCAAGAGGAAGGGAGTAACTTAATGAGGAACTACTGAAGCTGGAACAACTAACTCAGAATGACACTATTCCAGGAGTGACTAATCCAGAGGAGAACCATTTCAGCAGGAGAAAGTAATATGTATTACTGCATCTGGAGTAACTAACTTAAGCCAGAACTATCTCATGAGTACCTAGTCCAAAAATGGTCTATACTAGGATTAACTAATCCAGAGTTGAATTTCTTCAGCAGGATTAGGGAACCTGGAGTGAAGAACATGCAGCAGGAGCAACTTATCCAAAGCAGCTTTCAGCCTGAAGCAAAGGTGGCAATAAAATGAATCTAAATTATTGCTACAGCAACCTGGGATGCAATTTCCTTTAATTGATTTGTGGAGTTGTTTTATATCAATTTATTCTGATTGCCAGTGTAATAAACTGACAAGAAACGACTTCTCAAGGGTCTGCTGTCCATTTTAAGCTGTCCAGCTTCTCTATCTGAGATTAGCAATGGTTCAGTGTGTTCGAAATTGACAAATGTACAAGAGTTAGTAGCTCTGCCCTGAAGGACAGGATACGTAAAGTGCATGTCAATTATCCTTTTGACACTAACTCACAGCCAGTGCAGAGACCTAGATGTATAGTTTTTTAAAAAAAGATTGGAAACAGATTAAACTTCTTGGGATATATTGTTTCATTTAAGGGACAGTAATGCTGTCACTCTACAACTGACAAATGAGCAAACAAGTCCAACAGCGAGTGTTCACCCAATGTCATGCATTTGAGAATAACTGACTGAACTGGCCTTCAACAAGGAGACTGAACAATAGAGATTTGGAGCACGTCAGCATTTACTGGATATGCAATAACAAATTAATACTAGAATAAGAAATAGAGCAAACAACCTTAAATGCTGATGTGGGATTTGCAGTCTACACAACTCCACAAAACTATTGAGTGGCTGTCTCATGCTACTATGAAAGAATAAATCAGTTTGTGTGTTTTGTATCTTATGATTAAACATCTGTGCTTTTTGTACTGATAGCTCTGATATCGCAATTACTTCCATGAGATGCCAGTTAATACCAACTGTGCCAATGCAAAATGATGGCACATAGAATGGACTAGCTATGCCTGCGCTTCAAAATTCATCATGCAGTAAACTGAACCTGGGTGCAGTGTTTCTGGTGGACTTGCTGTTTTTGTCTACAATTGGCCAAATCACCAGGAAAGTGCAAGATTTTAATGGCAAATTACATCTGATACAGATTGCATTTCCACTGTCTTTTGCATTGGTTTAAAAAAAACATTGAGGTGGAAATTAGCCATGCTCCAAAAGTGATCATGTTCCCAGAATGAAACAACCAGCATTGAGATGTTACATTAGCTATTTGTGGCTGTTTGTAGGCCTTTGAAAAGGTTCTGTAAATAGAGTTGGTTATTTTGGGCACCAAGACATGAAACGGCAAACTTTAAAAGTTTTCAATTAATATAGCTTTTAGATTACCATTTTTCCTGGGGTGGGGAAATTCAAAACTAGGGGGCATATTTCTAAGGTGAGAGAAAGTTTTAAAAAGGAAATGCGGGGCAACTTTTTTTTACACAGTGTGGTTTTTATGTGGAATGAACTGCCAGAGGAAGTGGTGGATGTAGCTACAGTTATGTTTAAGACACTTGGATGGGTATATGAATAGGAAAGGTTTAGAGGGATATAGGCCAAACACAGACAAGTGGGACTAGTTTAGGTTGGGAACTTGGTCAGCGTGGATTAATTGGACTAAAGGATTTGTTTCTATGCTGGATGATTCTATAAGAGAAAGTGAGGACTGCAGATGCTGGAGATCAGAGCTGAAAATGTGTTGCTGGAAAAGCACAGCAGGTCAGGCAGCATCCAAGGAGCAGGAGAATTGACATTTCGGGCATGAGCCCTTCTTCAGGAATGAGGAGAGTGTGTCCAGCAGGCTAAGATAAAAGGTAAGGAGGAGGGACTTGGGGGTGGGACATTGAAAATACGATAGGTGGAAGGAGGTTAAGGTGAGAGTGATAGGCCGGCGTGGGGGTGGGGGCAGAGAGGTCAGGAACAAGATTGCAGATTAGGAAGGTGATGCTGAGTTTGAGGGTCGAGACTGAGACAAGGTGGGGGAAGGAGAAATGAGGAAACTGGAGAAATCTGAGTTCATCCCTTGTGGTTGGAGGGTTCATAGGAGGAAGATGAGGACCTCTTCCTCCTACCATCGTGTTGCTATGGTCTGGCGATAGCGGAGTCTAAGGACCTGCATGTCCTTGGTGGAGTGGGAAGGGGAGTTGAAGTGTTGAGCCACGGGGTAGTTGGGCTGGTTGGTCCGGGTGTCCCAGAGGTGTTCTCTGAAACGTTCCGCAAGTAGGCGGTCTGTCTCCCCAATAAAGAGGAGGCCACATCAGGTGCAGTGGATGCAGTAAATGAAGTGTGTGGAGGTGCAGGTGAATTTGTGGTGGATATGGAAGGATCCCTTGGGGCCTTGGAGGGAAGTGAGAGGGGAGGTGTGGGCCCAAGTTTTGCATTTCTTGCAGTTGCAGGGGAAGGTGCTGGGAGTGAAGGTTGGCTGGGTGGGGAGTGTGGACCTGACGAGGGAGTCATGGAGGGAGTGATCTCTTCGGAACGCTGATAGGGGAGGGGAGGGAAATATATTCCCGGTGGTGGGGTCTGTTTGGAGGTGGCGGAAATAACGATGGATGATACGATGTATATGGAGGTTGGTGGGGTGGTAGTTGAGGACAAGTGGGGTTCTGTCCTGGTGGCAATTGGAGGGGCGAGGTTCAAGGACGGAGGAGCGGGAAGTGGAGGAGATGCGGTGGAGAGCATCGTCGATCACTTCTGGGGGAAATTGCGGTCTTTGAAGAAAGAGGCCATCTGGATTGTATGGTATTGGAACTGGTCCTCCTGGGAGCAGATGCGGCGGAGACGAAGGAATTGGGAATATGGGATGGCGTTTTTACAGGGAGCAGGGTGGGAGGAGGAGTAATCTAGGTAGCTGTGGGAGTCAGTCGGTTTATAGTAAATGTCCGTGTTGATTCGGTCACCCAAGACAGAAATGGAGAGGTCTAGGAAGGGGAGGGAGGAGTCTGAGATGGTCCAGGTAAATTTGAGGTCGGGGTGGAAGGTGTTGGTATAGTGGATGAACTGTTCAACCTCCTCATGGGAGCACGAGGTAGCTTCGATACAGTCATCGATGTAGCGGAGGAAAAGGTGGGTTCCCTCGGTGACTTTTACTTTAGTGATGGAGAGGGATAATCGTGCGCCGCAGGGCAAGAGCTATAGCTGGGGGCAGGGAAATTATGATGCAGTGAGGCATGACTTAGGATGTGTGGATTGGAAAAACAGGCTTCAAGAGAAGAACACTAATGAGATGTGGGGATTGTTCAAGGAGCAGCTACTGCGTGTCCTCGATAGGTATGTACCAGTCAGGCATGGTGTAAAGGGCCTTGTGAGGCAGCCGTGGTTTAGTAAGGAATTGGAGTCCCTTGTGAAAGGGAAGAAGGCGGCATATGTAAAGATGAGGCGTGAAGGTTCAGTTGGGGCGATTGAGAGTTATAAGGTAGCCAGGAAGGAGCTAAAGAGGGAGCTAAGAGAAGCGAGAAGGGGACATGAAAAGTCTTTAGCTGGTAGGATTAGGGAAAACCCAAAGGCTTTCTATAGGTATGTCAAGAATAAAAGGATGACTAGGGTAGGTATCGGTCCAGTCAAGGATAGTAGTGGGAAGTTGTGTGTGGAGGCGGAGGAGATTGGAGAGACATTAAATCAGTACTTTTCATCAGTATTCACTCAGGAACAGGACACTGTTGCTGATGTGAATATGGAATCACAAATAATTAGAATGGATGCCCTGGAAATATGCAGGGAAGAGGTTTTGGGAATATTGGAAAGGATGAATATAGATAAGTCTCCTGGGCCTGATGGCATTTACCCCAGGATCCTATGGGAAGCTAGGGAGGAGATAGCAGAGCCATTGGCCTGGATTTTTATGTCGTCATTGTCAACGGGAATAGTACCAGAGGACTGGAGGATAGCGAATGTGATCCCATTGTTCAAGAAAGGGAGTAGGGATAGCCCTAGTAACTATAGGCCAGTGAGTCTGACTTCAGTGGTGGGCAAAGTCTTAGAGAGAATGGTAAGGGATAAGATTTATGAACATCTGGGTAGGAATAACGTGATCAGGGATAGCCAGCATGGTTTTGTGAAGGGCAGGTCGTACCTCACAAACCTTATTGAGTTCTTTGAGAAGGTGACTAAGGAAGTGGATGAGGGTAAAGCAGTAGATGTTGTGTATATGGATTTTAGTAAGGCGTTCGATAAGGTTCCCCATGGTAGGCTAATGCTAAAACTTCGGAGGTATGGCATTGAGGATACATTAGAGGTTTGGATTAGGAATTGGCTGGCTGGAAGGAGACAGAGGGTAGTAGTTGATGGATTATGTTCATCTTGGAGCGCAGTTACTAGCGGTGTACCACAAGGATCTGTTTTGGGACCATTGCTTTTTGTCATCTTTATAAATGATCTAGAGGAAGGACTTGAAAGCTGGGTAAGCAAGTTTGCGGATGACACAAAAGTCGGTGGAGTTGTGGATAGTGAGGAAGGAAGTGGTAGGTTACAGCGGGATATAGATAAGTTGCAGAGCTGGGCGGAAATGTGGCAAATGGAATTCAATGTAGCTAAGTGCGAAGTCGTTCACTTTGGTAGGAATAACAAGATGATGGATTACTGGGCTAATGGTAGGCTACTTGGTAGTGTGGATGAGCAGAGGGATCTTGGTGTCTATGTACACAGATCTCTGAAAGTTGCCACCCAGGTAAATAGTGCTGTGAGGAAGGCATATGGTGTACTGGGCTTTATTGGCAGAGGAATTGAGTTCCGGAGTCCTGAGGTCATGTTGCAGTTGTATAAGACTCTGGTGAGGCCTCATCTGGAGTATTGTGTGCAGTTTCGGTCGCCATACTATAGGAAGGATGTGGAAGCTTTAGAACGAGTGCAGAGGAGGTTTACCAGGATGTTGCCTGGAATGGTAGGAAAATCTTATGAGGAAAGGCTGAGGCACTTGGGGCTGTTCTCATTGGAGAAGAGAAGGTTTAGGGGAGATCTGATAGAAGTGTATAAGATGATTAGGGGTTTAGATAGGGTAGATACTAAGAACCTTTTACCGCTAATGGAGTCAGGTGTTACTAGGGGACATAGCTTTAAATTAAGGGGTGGTAGGTATAGGACAGATGTTAGGGGTAGATTCTTCACACAGCGGGTTGTGAGTTCATGGAATGCCCTGCCCGTATCAGTGGTGAACTCTCCTTCTTTATGGTCATTTAAGCGGGCATTGGATAGGCATTTGGAAGTTATTGGGCTAGTATAGGTTAGGTAGGATTCGGTCGGCGCAACATCGAGGGCCGAAGGGCCTGTACTGCGCTGTATCCTTCTATGTTCTATGTTCTATGTTCTAACATGTATTTAGAATTATGCATTATTTCTTTAATGAAATGTTGGAGGCTAGTACAATTGCAACATTTAAAAGGCATCTGAATGTATGAATAGGAAGGGTTTGGAGGGATATGGGCCAGGTACTGACAAGTGGGACTAGATTGGGTTGGGATATCTGGTCGGCATGGACAAGTTGGACCAAAGGGTCTGTTTCCGTGCTGTACATCTCTATGACTCTATAAATAAATCAAGGGATAAATGTTAAACCAAAAGAGGTATGTCAGAAACATGTATTGTTGTGCTGGTTGATGGTGGAGTTTAGTTTTGACAATATGGCAGCACGGTGGTACAGTGGTTAGCACTGCTGCCTTACAGCACCAGAGACCCGGGTTCAATTCCCAGGCAACTGACTGTGTGGAGTTTGCATGTTCTCCCCGTGTCTGCGTGGGTTTCCTCTGTGTGTCCAGTTTCCTCCCACAGTCCAAAAGTTGCAGGTTTGGTGAATTGCCCATGCTAAATTGCCCATAGTGTTCGGTGAAGAGGTAAATGTAGGGGAATGTGTGTGGGTGGGTTGCTCTTCGGAGGGTCGGTGTGGACTTGTTGGGCTGAAGTTTCCACACTGTAGGGAATCTAATTTACAATGAGTTTGAATAGAAACTTGAGAGAAAATAAATTCTCAAAACTAGTGCAAATGAGTCCAGATCATTGATTACATTCATATCTGGAGCTCTCACCCATTAACTGGACAATATTGTTTTACTTTGTCAACTTGGTAAAGGGTGAATGATTTGACTGAAAGCAATACCACCTATAACAGGAATTAAATCGGAACTGTATCAGATTTTTTTTTACTTCTCCCATGGATGACAGCATTATTGAACCAGTGTTTGTTGCCTTTTTCTGATTGCCCTTGAGAGGGCGGTGGTGAGAAGCATCCCTGAATTGGTGTAGTCCATCCAGTACTGGGACACCCAGAATGTAGGAACAGTTGCCAAATTAGGATAATGTGTGGCTTGGAGAGGATGTTTCAAGTGGTGGATCATTTAGTGAAATAGATATATAATAGTTAGAAACCATTATCTAATTAGGAACCATTTATCAAATGCTATTTCATGCACTAACCATTGAAATATTTGAAATTAAAATTCTTGATTCTGTACTTGTGAGAAAGATCTGACATTTCACAGACATACACAGGCATATAGACACAGAGAAAATAAACATAAATATAATGGCTGGAAGGAAAGATTGTAAACATAGTTCAATGGTCCCTGTTCACAAGATCACTGAGATGGTCTTCTTGTCTTCTCAGAATGTGCTGCTCCTTAACTGTCCTTCTCCAGATAATTTGACTTGCTTGTAGAAGATTCAGGGTGGCTGGTTAATACTTACAAAGTCTCTAGCTTACTGGTTAAGAGCCACAGCTTAAAGTAACTGCTGAGGTAAGATAAACTGACTTTCTTCAAAAACAAACATTCTGTCAAACACCACCAAACTGTTCAGCTGCCTGGAGCCAATCACATAGTTGTTAGCAGGCAGAAAGCCTTTGTCTTCAATAACTGGTCACTCATCCAAAACCCAGTTAGCTACTTGTATGATCAGAGCTTTGGCTGACAACAAACTCTTGGATCGAGCTACAAATTAGGCTTCCACTGCCGCTTGATCAAGTAAATGTGTAATTAGCATTTATACTGTGTCAGGTAAATTGCTTTTAAAAAGTGCATCAGTTCGTCAACAATCTCAGTTTTCAAAATAGACCTTGGCCTCATTCCTGATGAAGGACTCTGGCCCGAAACGTCGAATTTCCTGTTCCTTGGATGCTGCCTAACCTGCTGTGCTTTAACCAGCAACACATTTTTAGCCTTGGCCTCATTTTGTCCATAACTAAAAATAGAGAAAACTGAAAGGCTATGTTCTTTATGCCAAAGGTATTGTCAAAGGAAAATATACACTCAATACCTGCTTTGATCCAAGTTGATTCTAAGAATTGATAAGCCAGATCCTAGAATGAACCCTGGCATACCAGATGCTTAGCTGTTTGCAATCAGCTACCATGGTAGTTAATCACTGAATATGAGGTTGCTTATGATCTTAAACATAAGAACATGAGTTTATTATGCAGAGGATAAAAAAAATCAAAGCTATATGTATAATAGGGCACATTGGATCATAATGTAAGCAGAAAAACAAAGTTTCAACTTCTTTTTCCAGCAATATCTTTCTTAAGATCTCAGTGAAGTGTCATTTTTATCTTAACTCTAATTAGATTAGATTCCCTACAGTGTGGAAACAGGCCAATCGGCCCAACAAGTCCACACTGACCCTCTGAAGAATAATCCACCCCCCCTCTGAGTAATGCATCTAACACTATGGACAATTTAGCATGGCTAATTCACCTGACTTGCACATTTTTGGAATGTGGGAGGAAACTGGAGCACCCGGAGGAAACCCACGCAGACACAGGGAGAATGTGCAAACTCCACACAGACAGTCGCCCAAGGCTGGAATCGAACCTGGGACCCTGGCGCTGTGAGAGGGCAATGCTAACCATGCTGCCCTAATTAGATAATGGTCTCTTTTAAGTTGATGGTCTAGAAACCTCTTTCCAATTCTGACGGCCTGAATTCCTTTTCATTTTAATGGCCTAGATCATTCCAGTTCTGACAGCTTGAAAACTTTGACACAAACTCTCTCAATTTGGAGGCTTCACAGAACTAAGCTGTCTTGCTGGTTTACTAAACTGAAACCTCATTCTGAACTGAACTCAAATTATTCGTGGCCCATTGCCTGTTTTCTTTGGATGTAATAAAAGTTCAACTTTGTAAACACTTCAAGAATTTATACCATTGGCATCCTGCCAAGCATTTCACATGAACACATGAAGAAATAGCCATCTGGATATAGAACTTGCTCAAAGGTAGAAGGCAGAGAGAGGTGGTGGAGGGTTGCTTTGCGGACTGGAGACTTGTGACCAGCAGTGTGCCACAAGGATCAGTGCTGAGTGCACTGCTCTTCATCATTTATATAAATGACTTGGATGCGGAGATAGAAAGTATAGTTAGTAGGTTTGCAGATGACACCAAAATTGGAGGTGTGGTGGACAACGAAGAAGATTACCTCAGATTACAACAGGGGACCTTGCTCATTGGGCCAATGGGCTAAAACATGGCAGCTGGAGATTAATTTAGATATATATGAGGTGCTGTATTTTGGAAAGGCAAATCAAAGCAGGACTTATATACTTATGGTCAGGTCCTAGGAAGTGTTGCTGAATGGAGAGACCTTGAAATGCAGCTTCATAGTTCTTTGAAAGTGGAGTCTCAGGTAGACAGGATAGTAAAGAAGGCATTTGTTACGCTTGTCTTTAATGGTCAGTGCATTGTGTATAAGAGTTGGAAAGTCATGTTTCAGCTGGAAGGACATTGCTTAGGCCACTATTGGAATACAGTGCTCAATTCTGGTCTCCCTGCAATAGAAAGAATATTGTGAAATTTGAAAGGGTCCAGAAAAGATTTACAAGGATGTTGCCAGGATGGAGGGTTTGAGCTATAGGGAGAGGTTAAATAGGCTGGAGCTGTTTTCCCCAGAGTGGCAAAGGTTGAGGAGTGACCTTATAGAGGTTTATAAAATCATGAGGTGCATGGATAGGATAAATACCCAAGGTCTTTTCCCAGGATGGGGGAGTCCAGAACTAGAGGGCATAGGTTAAGGGAAGAGGGGAAAGATTTAAAGAGGACAGAGGGTGGTGCATGCAGAAGTGGTGGAGACTGGTACAATTGGAATATTTAAAAGGCATCTGGATGAGTATGTGAATAGAAAGGGTTTAGAGGGATATGGGCCAAATACTGGCAAATGGGCCTAGATTATTTTAGGATATCTGGTCAGTATGGACGAGTTGGACGGAAGGGTCGGTTTCCACACTGTACAGTTGTATGACTCTATAACTCTATGTGCTTTCTTCAAAATTACCTTTCCTTCGCTGTTCCTAATGACTATCTGACCTCCTCGAAAAAAAACCTTCCCAGAGCTGAAACCACACATCTCTTTTACCTTTATTTATAAATCTAAACTCCCACATGGTAATAATATGTTCTACATCTTTATCACAAGTCTAAAAGATAAAAATTACGACAAGATATTGAGAGTTTAAAAATTAGGCCGAAAGGAGATCAAAGGAAAACGTGGCCTTGTAAATACAAGTTCAACTTGGAACTTGCGGGAGACCACAGAACCAGAAGGAATTAACAATGGCAAAAGAGAAAGTCATTCAGTTGCTGTCATCTGAACCTCTGTGTGGACTTCGTGACCTTGATATGAATTATACTGCACAAGTTGTGGTAATTTTAGCATCCTATTTTGTACGTTTGACAATTACACTGTTACTTCCCCAAACGTAATAAGTGTATCACTTGGTGTAAGCTGCTACTTATCACACAACAATGTACCACAATCTTTATCTGGTGAGGAAGTGAATATTGTGAAACTGGAGTGCTGCACCTCTAACTTAATTATTTTCTTCTCGTCAATAGGGGCACTTAGTCCATTTGTGGCTAAGCTATATTCAGAAATCAGCATCACCTCAAGTAGTACCTGCTCTACTAGCAGTGTCTGCAACACAACTCAATTGACCAGAGCATTATAACTTCACCAGAAACACTGGCTAGCTTTCCAATATCAGGAAAGATCCCAGCAGGACTGGTGAGGAAATTGAAATGTGCTACCCCATTTCACACTTGGGTATTGTGCACAGTGGTCACAAGAGCTGTAGAATGTGGAATGAGAGAGAGGTGAGCAAACCTGCAGAGTAGGACCATCACTAGGTTCAGACCCTATTGAGAACCAACTTCCACAGCTCCAAGCTGGAGGAATAAAGGATATTTCACAATTTCTTTTCAAGCACTGTGAACTGTTTGAGACCTGAATTGATGTAATGCCTAGACACAATAATTACTATGGCAAATTCCTGTGACTGATATAAAACATGGTATGGAGTCAGGTGAGAGGAGAAAGCTGACACATCTCAGGAGTAAAGGATTTGGCTAATAATTTGTTATATTTTCTTCAGTCTATCTCTGAGACCTAAAATACGCCTTGGAGACCATTTGAACATTTCTCTGAAACAACTGGTTTTGTGCAAAGGAATTAATCATAATACTGAACATGCCCTTCCTTCATGTCTCATCTGTTCACTTCAAATAGGTGTATACCATCATACTGTAGTATTATAAAACTATTTTTAAAAATGCATTATTTAATACTTTATTTCAGGTGCTCAGTACTTCCATGGAACAAAATTGTTTTTTTGAAAAATTAACTTGCCTCTGTGTTTGGAGTATAAGCTCTGTAATATCAATTCAAAGAGACAATGAGGTTCTGTATAAGAGTAATGAGTAACCTTTGATCTCAGGAATTAATTACTTGTTCAAAATGGACAGACTGTAACACATTTGTCACAATGAAGATAGGCAGCTATTCCTATCATTTGCTATATCCAATATTTGCACACTTTTGCTCTGAATTAAATCAGACAAATGTGTTTCCATATAGTTCTAACACTGAACACTGCTGAGCAGCATTAGGTACATGTATAGTTTGCAAAACATAGCTCAATTCCCAGAATCCTTCCAGACATCTTCATTCTGTTTTCAATGTGTTAAAATGCTGCTGCGGTCCTGGATAGTCCAATCAAGGCCACAACAGCAGGAAAATGATAATAAGTGCTCTTTTTTCCTTTCTCCATTGAGCTCCAGTTTATATTTGTTTTTTTCCTGGAATATTGTTTGTACGCACTGATGAATAGGAAAAATATTTCAATTTAAGGTAGACTTAGACTCAGTGTCTTATTGATGCAGCCACAGGTGCAAAGCACAATTGAGTAATAAAAGAGGAACTGCTGCCTGCCACATATTCTGTCGTCTTTGTTGTTAGAGCGAATCCATTATCTGCAGGAATTGTGTAGATGGAATGTGTGGAAGGAAGGAGGGGGACAGACAGAGAAAGCAGGTGAGAAACTATTGATCAAAAATGGAATAAACATAATCAGAAAAAAAAACTGTAAACTCTTTCTTTTGAACAATACAATTTTGCAGATTTAAAGCTTTGACCTGAATCATGTTTAATTGGTATTATTCAAGAGGGAAAACTTGAAATTGATGCAGGGTGTTTAAGGAATTGCATAGTTCTTCTGAATTATTCTACTATGGCTGTCAACCCTGCAACTAATATGGGATCTAAACTATATCAACTGTTCCAATATACAAATTTCTGTTAACCAGCCGGTTACCCTGAATGGCGTCTCACCTCCTCCATTTAGAATCATCATCCCTTTCCAGGTCAATACCAGATGCTGCCCCTTCACCCCCTTCAGCCCCAATGTCCTGGTCACCCTTAAGGACTAATCGGTGTCCCACTGTTGGCATTACAGTAATCCAATCCTCAGCTCTTTTCTGTCTCAGAATTTGTGAAAGGAAACTGGTGAGTCTGTATCTTGCATTTAAATCACCAGTGACTGGGAATTCTGCTGAATCAAAGGTGTATCTTTCAGAGTTGGGAGTTTCCTTCCGAGAGCAGAGAATTCAACCAGAGGGGGGCAAGGAAGTTTTGGTTAGTAACACCGTCATGTTGTGTGATGATAATATCCCTGGAGTAATGATGCAGAAGGTAATGTTGTGGGCATTTAAATTCAACTTTACTAGCTAATTAAATTTAAATTTGATTTATTTAAAACCAGAAATGGAAAGCCAGTCTCAGTAACAATAACTGTGAAGCTATCATTGGCAGTTGTAAAAATCTACCTGCTTCACTAATGTCCTTTAGGGATGGAAAATTGCCATCCTTACCTGGTCTGGCCTACAAATACTTTTCCTCCTCCTTTCATGGGATGTGGATGTCACTGGCATGGCCAGAATTTATTGGCAATGCCTAATCACTCTTGAGTTGTGTGGCTTTCAAGGCCATTTTCGAGTCAGCCACATTACTGAGACTAAGCTTTCCATACTTTACATTGTTGTAAGTCAACATGTTCAGACATATTATGGTACACCTTGGAACAGATGGGACTCTGGACTGATTAATTCATTGGATTCAAACTCTCCCAACAGCCTCCTTGGGATTTGAACTCAGAATCATCATTTGTCTGTGCCTCGGGATTACTAATCCTGTGACATTACTATTATGTCATCTCCATCTCCCTACAACTCAACTGCCCTCTGAAATAGCCCAGCACACTACTCAGTTCAAGGATGCTTAGGATAGGTTTGCTTTGTCAATGAAACCTGCATCTCATTTTTAAAAAAGCAAAATCTATGAATAACTAAGCATTGGTGGAATATACAATGAGTGGTGAGTATCTGGTATTGACCAGGAAAGGGATGATGACTCTAAACGGAGGAGGTGAGGTGCCAGTCAGGGTAACCGGCTGGTTAACAGAAATTTGTATATTGGAACAGTTTAGACCCCATATTGGTTGCAGGGTTGACAGCCATAGTAGAATAATAATGGTGCAATAAATTTGAAGCTGGCCTTGCACCTCTGTGACCTGATTAGGATGGATGGTGTGACAAGGCCAGGGCCATGGGGAAGAAGGTTGGCGGTCCAGCAAGCCATGGAGTTAGGAAACTCCGCAGGCCTTTGAGTTGGAGGATGAAGGGTTGGAGTCGGCATGGAAGATGGCAATCTTCGGGATGATGGCAGAATATGGCTATCTGGAATGGAAAGCATTCTGTTTCTGAGCTTTAATTTCATGACATGGGCAAAAAATTCACATCAAAAAGAAAAGAAACATAACTTTTAAAAAATAAATTTCTTTCTATTTAATCTGCTAATGTTCATTTATGTTGTGCCTATGAAGACTATTAAAAGATTAAACAGTAGCAACTTGAAGTGATTAGTTTTCCCTAACAAAGCAACGTATGGTCCTTAAAAATTCTGTGGGAAGTTGATACACAGAATAATAAAGTATTATAGCACAGAAGAAGACCATTCAGTCCCTGATGGATATGTCAGCTCTCTGAAAGAGTTATCTGATTAATTCTAATTTCTTCCTTCCTTACTCCCTAGGGGTGGTTGTCCCAGGTAGCTGGACAGCTGGTTTGTGGTGCAGAGTAAAACCAACAACATGGCACCATTTCCCATACCAACTGAGGGTCACTATGAAGGATTTGGATGAGGTGTATTGATCCTCAAGTTAAACACACCACCAGTCAACTTTCAGAAAGAAACAAAGAGCGATGCCTGGGACTGTAGCAGCTTTCACATATTTTGGGACAATTTTCAACAAATGCTTTAGATGCTGAAGAAGTAAGGAGCTGGCCAAGGTGTGGACTTCAGCTGAAACATTGATTTAGCCTATGTTTAATACACCATTCCCTCTTGGTATATACTAACACCAACCACTGAGAGGTTTGTCAACAGCTGATTGCTACTAAAAACCCTTGTGAGAGCTAATTAAATAGGCTGCAGTGGCTCATTCTTTCAACAAACACCTTGCCCTAAGGGAACCAGCTTTTTGGGACTAAAAATGGCATTGGAGTTAATTTAAAGAGCTATTTAAAGGTGTTCTTTACATATCATGATTGGTGGTGCTAAAGGGGCTCTTGTGGCACAGTGGTAGTGTCCCTACCTCTGAGTTAGAGGTCTGGGTTCAAGTCCAACTTACCATGGCTGTTTATCACAACATGGCTAAACTGGTTGATTTAAAAGTTTGAAGCTGTAAAGTTTACCATCCAACCACAGCAGGAAACCTGGGATAATTTTTCAATACCTCACCCATACTCATTTGTTCTGGGTGAGTAACTGTTATGTTATTCTATCTCTGGATGTCTAAAAGGTGTCATTGGAAAGAAGAGGGTGCTTGGTGATGGGCTTCTTGTTTGGATAAGGAACAGGAGATGGACATGGAATCACAGGACACTGGCTGCTACAGGAGAGAAGCCTGGAACAGTAAAGTAACCCTGCAGTTTCAGAGCATACCTCCTCACTGTCTGCTACTGAAACCCCTATTTCAGCATCCTCTCCCTTGGCCGCTCAGTATATCTGAAAGCTGCTACAGTGTGTCATCCAGCCCTCTCCAGTGAGGATGCTCCTCAAGTGCTGCATCTTATCAACATTTGTGCTAAACCTTTAATTTTCAGCTTAGGGCACACAGACATGTTTATATTCATCAACTAGCATGAAAATCAGAGGCAAAATCTAAACTTTGAGACAAATGTTTATTAACACAGGGCTAGTTCTCACCAAGTAGTTAAAATAAGCTCTTCCCCTTTTAAATATGTATCCACTTCTTTTTGAAAATTATTTATGCATCTGCTTCCAGCACCTTTCAGACAGTGCACTCCAAATCATACTTGCTTAGTAAAAATTCCTGATCTTAACCCTGGCTTTTTTAACTAATTATTTTTTCTCTCTATCCTCCTCTAGTTACTCATCTTGTTGACAATGAAAACAGTTTTTTCTATCTACTGTTATCAAAACCCCTCATGATTTGAAATGTTCTTTGTTTGCATAGTGACATGATTGAAATATATGTCGACATGGGAATGATACATCAATGCATGCATGTTTATGTGAATGGCAGAGGAGAAGGGAGGATTTTTAGTGATTGTACTTTCTTTAAATGAAAACTAGTGACTTAATTGGAGTTAACCCCTTCAGATGCATTATCTTGAACTATAGTCTTTTCAAAGTGCAGATTTTAAGGGTTCTTTTGATACAGTGGTAGTGTCTCTGCCTCTGGATCTGAAGACCTGAGTTCAGGTTTGACCTATTCCAGAGACATGTCAGAGCATCTCTGAATGGGTTGATTAATAATATCTAAAAAAACTAGATTTCATTGTAAAGCACCAGCCAGTTTCAAAACAGTTTCTACCTTACTGCTGTTACAATATTGAATGGACTCACAAACTCTTAACATTTGCCTGTACCTGTGTTTTTGTTTTTGCTGCTGTTTACCTATTAGTTACTTATCTATACTACTTAACTCTGTGATCTGCCTGTATTGCTCACAAGACAAAGCTTTTCACTGAGCCTTGGAAAACATGACAATAAATTCAATTCAATTCAAATAGCAAAGAAACCCTTAGCTTGGTTTTGAGCACCATTTCTTCATGCTGATCTATCTGGGAGCTCATTAATATTATAGCTAGTTATGATTCTGATCAGCAAATTATTTTTTTGATTGATTAATTGTTGTCACATGTAATGAGATACCGTGAAAAGTGTTGTTTTCCATGCTATACAGGCAGGTTGTACCTTACAAAGTACATCAGGGGAACAGTACGGACTGCAGAGTACAGTGTTACAGACACAGTGATGGTGCAAAGAGAAAGATGAAACTTAACATTTGAGGGGTCAGTTCAAAAGTCTAATAACAGCAGGGAAGAAGCTTTCTTGAATCTAATTGTATATGTATACAAATGTTTATATCTTCTGCCTGAAGGAAGAGAGAATAACTGGGGTGGGTGGGGGTGGGGTTCTTTGATTATGTTGGCTGCTCTCCTGAGACAGTGGGAAGTATAGATGGAGAAAATGGATGGAAGACTGGTTTGTGTCATGGACTGGGCCACGTTCATGACTTTCTGTAGTTTCTTATGGTCTCGGGAAAAGCAGTTGTCAAACCACACTGTGATGCATCCAAATATGATGTTTTCTGTGATGCGTCTATAAAAATTGAAAAGAGTCCTTGTGGACATTCTGAATTTGTTTAGTCTCCTGAGAAGGTCGATTAGTTGTTGTGCATTCTTGACCACACGAGTGGATCGGGGCAGACTATTGGCGATTGTTACTCCCTGGAACTTGACATTCTTGACCATCTCCACCTCAGCACCATTGATGCAGACAGGGGGGTGCTCACCATTCCACTTTTTGAAATCAAAGACCAGCTCCTTCATTGATGTTGATGGAGAGATTTGTTGTCTTTCCACCATGCCACTGAGCACTCAATCTCCATTTGTACTCATTTGGATTTCACTGAATGATTACATTGCATACTTTCAAGCTCAGTAAATCTCAAAGGTTAAGAGACCATGAGGCAGAGCATCTTCAGGCCACTTCTACCAGTATTAGTTGTTAGGACAGGTTCACTTCGGTGTGTAACTATGACAACATTAACCTCTATCTGGAGTAGCTGGGACACAAAAAGCGTCTCCTGAGTTAGTCAGTCAGCCAGTTTAGCAGCTTTCACCACCAGTTAATAAGTTTGTTTTTAATTCATCCCAAATGAAGCTGATGTAAACAATGGAGTTGGAATTGTTATGGGGTCTAGACATCATTGCCCTCCACTGAACACTGGGAACCTCCCACATTCAGGGCAGTTAGCTGTCGGGAGGCCAGTGCTGAGGAACTTCACTCAGCATCATGAGTTGGATGGACATAAATCCTGCTGGCCCCCAACTCCCACATGAATCTCCACTTTGACAGATAGCAGCTGGAGCCTCACCTCCCCACCCACCCTCCCCCTCAATTCCCTACTTGTAAGAGAGTGAGTGGGTCAAACAGAACATCACAGGGAAGAAATGGAAACATTGTCTGTTGAAAACAGTTTTAATTAACTCTTGGTGCACTGAGGCAGTTCTTGCCCAGACAAAATGGACTCTGCAGCTGGGCCCTATTGATACAGCAGGATGGTTCTGTGAAGGTTGGCACTTCTAAAGACTAACAACTTCCTCGTCTGATGAAACTTAAGACTCTCTTTCAGGAGCTGTTCTGGTTTAAAAAACATTTAGAGACCAGCTCCATAGGAGTTCTGATCCATTGTTTTCTGGAACATTATGAAGGAAGAGAGGGATTCTTTAGGTAATATTACCTAAAGAAATGTATTAATTTAATAAATGTCATAATTCAAGTTCCTTCTGCAAAATCTGTATGTCTATAAGTTTCTATAGAATTATCAAGCATTTTGAAATTGTATTATTGAATCAAAAAATTTAAAATGTATAAACTTATATTGGAGGGGGAGTTTCCAAGACACAATTAAATGGCTACCATGAGACTACAAGAAGAGAATTTTCAAAGTCAAGTGACAAGAACAGAAGATCTATTTTATTCTTTGTTTTGGTATGAACTTCAGAGACACACATTGTGTTACATGCAGGTGGTATAGGGAGAAACTTGGCAAATCCCCATGTCTGTGCAAAGCGTATATGCCACAGGAATGAAAGCTGCTTTCTTCGCCCTCTTTAATTGGATACTGTTGTCTTATCAATAAAGCAGCTCCCCTAAAACTGAGCACACACAATTCATACAGGCAGCAACCAGAGTCCCACAGCATCCTTCCCAGTTATTATCACAAAGTGGTGGGAGTTTGATGAAAATGTTGGAAAACCTGTGAAAAGGGAATTTTTCTCAGATGCCAAATGAAAAAAAATATTGTTTGCATGGCTATCGCTAACACAATGTATCATTCAGTTGCTGCAGTGATAACTGTGCTGTTGAGAACAGAATAGTTATTAGTACAAGCGATAGAGACACAAAATAAACTTGCTGATGATTAAAAAAGAATTGCACTATTGGCAAAGATCAGTTTCTGTAGGGCAATGAGGGTTAGTGACTGTGTTATATATTGATATGAAGGCAGACTCTCATACTGTGTTTTTAAAGTTGCATTGTCAGTTTGGAATGAATATATCTTTCTTGTTTACAAGTGATCACCTTGGCACATGTCCCTTAGTTTATGTTTAAGTATGAAAAACGATTACATGTCACTTTAAACCAGACTCTCGAGTTTATTTACAAAGACAAAGAAGTGAAAAGTAAGGAACAGCCTCCCTTAATAGTTGCCAGCATTTATGGGTGCTCTTACCAGACAATAGAAAACACCATAAAATCTTTACTTTTCAAAAATGCGACTAAGAAAATGCTTCAAAATAGCAGGATTTTTAGTGTGCGATTATAAAGAAGTATTGTTAAATATTAAAATATGTGCATAGTTTGTAAATTAGATTTTTCTTTAGATTGGCACGATTAATCAATCATTTATTTAGAAACATTTTGTATCTACAAATTCATGAAAACTTTCATTTGAATTGATAATTTTTTGGTTACGTAAGTGCAGACACTTTCTCTCACAGCCATTAAACTAACTATTCTGAGTTATGAGCAGCATGTCAGATCATTTCTTACCTCTGCTACAAAGATGCAGAAGCTTTTCACCGTTCTTTCAGCTGATTATTTTCCACTCCTGCTGCGCCTCTAGATCTGGAGATACCATTTTCCAAGTGTAAGATTTGCAGGGAAGGTGAGTTGTTGCACCATATTAGAGAAGTTTCCAGTGTGAGGGGTCATGTGAAAGGAGTCACTTGCACAAGAGCTGCTGCAGCTAATGGACCAGAAAATATGAAACACCATACTGTTGTTCAGCAAATGCTGTGTGTTTTGAGAAGAAACAAACCTTTGCTTGTGCATGCAGGCAAAATTCATTTTTTGAAAGAAATCAATTAAAATTATCAGAATTCAGATGCTTTGGTTTAGCAATTCAGAAACTCAACTCCCTGTTTTTACAATAGCTCCCATTATTGCATTTATTCAATGTTTGTCAATAATTACTATCTATGAATTAGGTTCAGTTGGTGACTCTTGTGGGGCTGAGGGAGAATACCTGGAGGAAATCCAGATGTTTGTGTTTCCCCACCTACTCTATGGTGTTGACACCACCGTGTAATTTTGTGTTGATAGGTTTGGCACCGATGTCAGCCTGATTGACAGGCTTAGCTTCCAATTAAATAGAAAGCAGTCCAGTTTGTGCGGGCCGGGAATCCCAGTTCCTAAGGCTGAGGCTTGATCTTATCCATGGCAGACAATTCTGTTCCCTGATTGGATGGATGGATAAGGCAGGTGTTGGTTGCAGATGTGGTCTTGAGGAGGGTTGAGCTGGGCTAATGTTTTCTCGCTTTGGCATTCCTTGAGTTTGAACTGTGAGGTTTTTGAGGCCAGGGAAATGGGTCTCAATTGTCCAACCTGCCACTGTTGAGCAATTGGGTCTGCTCATCCCTGTTAGGCCCTGTGAGCACCTCTGCCTCTGTGGTCACACGCTTCCCTAAGAAATTTGTTCAACAACTCTGCTGTGTAACTAATGGGGTTAAAAATGGAAAATCCTGTGAGAAAATTCACTGTGTGCCGTAATGGCCAATGAAACTCACTCACCACTGACTTTCGCTGCAAGTGGGAAAATTTGTCTCAGTATGTATCTAAGCTCAACTTTGAACTTTTGTGTGCAAACTATTTATATGCTGAATTAAAATTAAGTTCTATAGCTTCTGTGTTACGGTGATCATGCTGGTTTGTATGCTGTCTCTTGTGAGGTGTTTCAACATTTTCATTTGCGCTCTGTCTTCTATGGTCAAAAAGTAGGCATGTGACCTAAGGTGGATATAATTAACCTTGGTCTATATATATCTTGTAATGTAACTGAATTTAATCCATGTTTAACCCTTTGTCAAATGGTACTGGGACATTGATCATCAAACTTCTACTGTTCGGACTCGATCCATGATCTTACAAGAGGAAATGCTTCTAATCCAAACAGATATCTTCCCTTCCAGCATATTCCACACAAAGACCTTCAAAAACTTTCAAACGTCAGTGAGTCTTCACTCACCATTTCCTATATTACACAAATACACACTCCTTCCGAGCAATAACTGTGCTTTTAGTGTCTGGCTGTAAGCAACTATTCATTAAAAGCCATTGCCGGACTTTGCAAACCCCAATTAGAGCTGCCTCCCTGACCACATACTACTTGTGCCTTGAAATTTGGGGATTGGTTCAGGAGTGTGGGGTAGTGTGGTGTGTTCTCTCATCTGAGGTTCGGGAATTGGTCAGAGGGTGGGGGTAGTGAGGTGCGTTCTCTCGTCTGGAGTTCGGGGACTGGTCGGGGAGTGTGGGGTAGTGAGGTGTGTTCTCTCGTCTGAAGTTTGGGGATTAGTCGGGGAGTGTGGGGTAGTGAGGTGTGTTCTCTCATCTGATGTTCGGGGACTGGTCTGGGAGTGTGAGGCAGTGAGGTGTGTTCTCTCGTCTGAAGTCAGAGGCTAATAAAGACATTTTGTCTGGCTTTGCAAGGTCAGATTAAAAGAGTTGATCCAAACTGGAGCAAATATACTTTTCTTAGATAATATGAAATTAAAAATCATAACTAGCCAGGAACACTTAGTGGATCAGCCAACATCCCAAAATGTTCTCCTCATAATTCGGGACCTTGTGATTTATGATGGTAATTTTAATCTCACCTTTAGTTTCTGTGAAGACTCGTGTGTCATGGATATGTATTGGGAGTTTCAGTTCATACTGGAGTCAGTGAAAAAGGAAACCAGAGAATCTGTTGCTTGCACTAAGAATCTTTGTGTTGCTGCTGCAATAGGCTGATGTTTGTGTTGAGGGGAGAGGTGAATGTTTCTACACTCCTTTGATTTAGATGTTCTAATTAGAGTTTGCCAGAGCCTCACCATGGTAAATGACCACTTGCTCAAGTGCTTATCAACACTGTGAGCAATGTCCCAGGGTAAATACTACAGCACCTACAACAGCTGAACTCTTCAATCCAAGGAAGAAGAAGGGTTACATTGGAGGGAGCCCGAGAGGAAAGACACAACATTTGATTAATCTGCACCTACGGTTGCAGCGTAGGCAGCCACTAACTTTGTGTTGCCTGTTCATTAGAATGGTTATGCATGAAGCTAGTATTAACTACACTGTTCACTGGCTTCACACACCAACAGACAGTCCAAAATCAGAACTGCTAGCCATTGCATTTCTTAAAGGAGTTGGGGAGTGATTGCATTGTGACTGAGGTTGGTTACTGTGGGAGAGGGGACCTGATCTGGGAAACAATAAAGAATGGCACAATGAGAGAGCAGGCACCAAGACTTCCAGACAATGTGCTGGTCGATAAGATAAAAAACAGGAGAGATATTCTATATTCTATATAAGACTCTAGTTGAAAAGGCATTGAGAAGAAAAAGCTTTGAGAGCTCAAAACTGCAGCTGTTGGATTCAATGTCACAAGAGTTTAGTAACCTCATACCAATGGTCAAGGTCAGTGAATTAATCTTCAAATATCATATCCTACCAACTGAACCTCAGATATTCCTCAAGCAATTATACCTTGATTGCCTATCCACCAACAATCACTAGAAATCAGAATATGTATCTAACGTGACCCTAGTTTTGTGTACCCACCCTGCCCCAGGCCTAGAGTGTGCCTGCATATCTGAATCTCTATGGAGGAGGTTGTGGTGGCAATTATTGGGATAGGCATTGCTAAACCCGTGGTCAATAGTGAGGCTGAAATCATTGAGGATAATTGTATTACCATATTAATTTTTTCGCATTCCACTTCTCCTTCCCCTTTATCATCCACTCTCTTCTGACTGCAGATGTTTAAAGACTAACCTCTTAAATTCATTCCTCCCTTCACCACAATTTATCATGATGCCATTTTTCCTTTTGGATACCTAGGGGGTACAACCGGGCCATAGTGCAGGATCACCGAGAAGAAATAATGATAGAGAGACACTGTCACGATTTTATAGTCACAGCCACCAGCTGAGATTGACGCTGCTTGCAGTTCAAAGAATAGCGCCGAGAAGTACCCTACATACGATAAGTTGTTGTGCATCAGTGGCCTACGGCAAGGAGAATGGAATTGAATTCCATTATCCTTGCCAGAGGCCACTGACAAACTCCACAACCACCTGATGAAGGAGCAGCGCTCTGAAGGCTAGTGCTTCCAAATAAACCTGTTGGACTATAACCTGGTGTTGTGTGATTTTGAACTTTGTACACCCCAGTCCAAGACCGACATCTCCAAATCAGGAATTGAATTGGATTAATTTTATTGTTACATGTACTCAAATGAATACAGTAAAAAGTTTATAAGTCACCACATACAGCGCCATCTTACGTCCAAATGTACCTACGTACAGCTTCTTCAGTTACAGGATTTATTACAGTGTAGTTACAGTAATGAGCAGCCATAGTGAGGATACGTGCTTACTGGAGGAACAGTAGCACACAAGTTCTGCTGCAGAGGACCTCCATGGGCTAAGCTACAAAGCAAGGCAAATGAATGAAATGCTTAGCACTGTGCCAGGCTTGTCAGAAAGCTGACATGTATTGGCAAGGAACATCAAGTAGGCAAACCACATTGCACAGAGCTTGAAGCCTGAACCTCTCAGAGTGGAAGTGATGGCCAACTCCATTGGCAAAAACGTGGACCAAACCATAATGTCGTGCCTAATAGCCAAAGTCTTAGCTTTCATTGCAGGAAAAACTCCTTCCACAGAAGTCTCAGTACTACAGTGTAAACTCAGACTGAGATCATGCAGTTGCACCTTCTAGCCATGCAGACTCAGACTGCTGTCATCATGGCTGTGGATAGCAGTGTCTAAAGGAACTTGCAAGATGTTGTAGCTGTCCTGCAATCTGTAGACCAACAGATGACTCACAGAGTGACAGCACCATTCAGGCAGTGGGGAGTGGTTCCCTGCAATATCAATCTCTCTTGGGATGCCATTCCTACACTCCCATTGTTCTTGCTGTTGCCTGTCAGCCAGCCTGTCCTGACTAATCTTACCCATGCCATGATATTGTAACTGGACGTCAGACTTCTCAGCACACAGCTGCTGGAGGTTGTCCTCAAACGTTATCAGGAGTGAACTCCACTGAAATTTGTTAACCTTTCACCAGCAGAGACTGGGGGAGGACACCAGAGGAAGATATTGACAAATGAAGGCACAAGGAAGAAATGAATGCGCAAGGCTGATTTAGTTAGCGTTTGTATGGAATATAGCATAACTTACTTTAGAAATTTGGCTATTTTATAGTGGTTTTTAAGCTTATATTGAGGCCAACACAGTGATGTGGTGAGCACGAGAGACAGAAGGTAAAGAGTTGATGCACAGTGAATGTAAAATATGTTAACACTCAAAATGCTTCTTCATTTATGTCTATGATAAAAAGAGTAGATGGCCACCTTCTTCCCTCTCAATCATCCTCCTCCCCCCTCTAGCAACTTGTCCTGCTCAGTGTAGCTCTACTTATTCTTGCAGCCATGCTCTAGTCCAAGCCATCATCTCCCAGCACACCCTTCCTGACAGAAATTAGTTTATAAAGAAAACTTCTTCACCACTTGTTGCACCACTCTTTATGGACCTTTGCAACTTGAAACATTTATGAAAAACGCCAACCACTCATAAAATCATACAACAGTCATAGAAAGTCATCCGCTAACTGAAAAATCAATAGCTGATGATCTCTGTAAAAAGTGCCAGTGAGATATTGTCTTCCCTGCAGATTCACAAATGTTCACCTGTGTGAGGTTAAGCTAGGTTTCGGTTGGAGCACTGAACTTCAGAACAACAGTGTTCCATCAATCAGCATTACATGCTGATCAATGTCATGACTAAGAACCAAGAACAGTGCAGCACGTGAACAGGCCCTTCAGCCCACCAAGCCTGCACTGATACATGACAAATGAAAAATCTTTTGACTCTAATCTGCCAGCATGACCCACTGTGCCCACAGATGTATGCTTGCATTTGTGCTTTTGCCAATATCGCATCTGACACAACTCTATCTCTAGGTAAATAGGTGCACTCTAGAATCCTTACAGTGTGGAAACAGGCCATTTGGCCCAACAAATCCACACTGACCCTCTGAAGAGTAAATCACCCAGACCCATTCCCCAACTCCTACTACTCTACATTTACCCCTGTCTAGTGCATTTAACCTGCATGCTACAGGCAATTTAGCACTGCCAATTCACCTATTCTGCACATCGTTGGATTGTGAGAGGAAACCCACACAGACATAGGGAGCAAACTCCACACAGACAGTTGTCCGAGACTGGAATTGAATCTGGGTCGATGGTGCTGTGAGGCAGCAGCGCTAACCACTGAGCCACTGTGCTGCCCTGAACTCTCATCAAAAGTGTGTGCATATGCATTTCAGATAACATTTTAGTCTCCAAGTAGCACTTCTAATGTTAAAACAGTTGGTCTACTAAACGCAATTTTACACCTAAATTATCTTGATTCACTCAATTTGAATTATCTGCTAATTCTGTTTGTTTTGGAGCTTTTCCCACCTTTTTGTCTCATTTACATTGCTTAGTTTGAGGAAGTCGATTTTTCTTCTGCAATAAACAATTTTGAATGATCAGAATGGAGTATAACAAATCTCACATTGTAAGTACAGCAAAGGAAAGCTACAAGTGGAGATTTCATGCTCTTCAGCTGTGTTTGTTCATGTATATTACCAGTAAAATGTATGTGGTTTTTCATGAAGGAAATTACAAGTTAAGAGTTCTGAATGGTCCAATGGTCCAATGTTGTCAAAGAATATAGTTGGTGCAGATCAATATATTACTGTATGATGTGTGCCTGAGCTTCCCATGATGTAATCATCCCAAAGCCATCTGTTATGGTTGTGTCCTTGTCTCTTTGTTATAAAGCTATCAGATGTGCACATTGTTTTAATTGAGATGAACCATCAGTGAGATGATGTGTGAGAGCTGCTGATTGTTGTTTTAAGTATGACCCTGGCAGATGTTGCTGCGTTGATGCAATGCAATGCAGTGAAGGCATTGATTGCACATGAGGCATCAGATTGAGGTACTTTGTACTCAGTCTTGTGCAGTGGCATTCTTACAGTGTTAACTCACATGAATAAAGATGTGAAGCATTGTGTAGGCATTGGTACACACCCTGGAGAGCACTGCAAATCATCATCCTGCCGTAGCACTGCAGCTACATTCTCATGAGCACTCATGAATATTGACAATCACAGACATTCCCACTTGCTACTTTTCACAGGCAGGATGACCTTCTATTGAAAAGGGGGGAAAAAACCTCCCTTCTGACATGGGCAGTCTTCAGGAGAACCTCTCTCGTAAAATGCAGTGCCATTTTCTGTTGGTTTCTGACATTTCCAGGCATGTGTGGGATGGTAGCAAAAGATTGAGTGAAGCTTCCTGGTTTCCAGAGAGTGAAATGGTAGTCTTTTACAAGTGGTACCCAGAGAATGGAGCCCCAATGGTGCCAAGACAAAACACTTGACATTTTATCCATTGCTGCATATGTAATGAGCTTAGAAGAATATAATTGTGCAAAACAAACTGACAGATCCTGAAATATCATCTGCTCTCTGTTTCAACACTTAGTCTCATACAAACATGATTCTGCCCTGAGAGCTGACAACATTTTGAAAGATTGTGTATCTGCTGAACTTCTGACCTAACAATGCAATGCAATGTTTTGAATTGTAGGTGGATGATCAAATGAAACTACTGCAGAACTGCTGGAGTGAGTTGTTGGTACTGGACCATATCTGCAGACAGGTACACCATGGGAAGGAAAACAGTCTTCTTCTGGTGACAGGCCAAGAGGTAATGAACTTTCCAATGATTCCATGTCAGAATGATCTCTGACTCGTTATTCAACAAAAATACAACATTTGAGGGATTAAACACAGTAAATTTCAGTGTTATAAAAGATTACATCCACTAAACCTTTGGTGCTTTATAGCAAGGAACAATTGTTGTTTAATATCTCCTGCCATGACTTCAAGACCATAAGATCATAAGAAATAGGAATAGGGGTTGTCCATTCAGCCCATGAGCCTGCTCCCACCCAATCACTCGCCCTATCCCTCCTACCCGCCAACACAATGCCCTTTATGACCAGTGAAGCATTTCTGGAGTAGAGCCAATATTGTAATTTTAGCAATACTAAGTCAATTGTTGGTTTTAATTACAAAACCAAATCCAAGATATTTTCTACACTTCTTCCGCATCTACACAAAGCTTTGTTTGTGCATGTTTTTGGCCAAGGGCATCAACACAGGGGGGTCCACACAGGCAATTGCAGTCCAATGGCCTTCCTTTTTCTTGAGTTGACTTGCTGGGGCTGCACAAGTCCATTCTCAATGATTGGAATTTGGTTAGAATTCTGTTTTTGGTAAACTCAGCCATTCAGTGAATGAATGTCTTCATTTTATTAAATAATCAGGAATATGCATAATCATTTAATAATAATCAATTGAAGACCATTTGATGTATTCTTGTTTGGTGAGCTTGACACTTTGAGAATGGAGCAGTATAGTTTGGTTCTTGAGCTCAGAACAATTGAGGAAAGGATTGGGAGCAGGTTCTTTACATTATTTCACTATCCCCAGCTTAGGATGGGAAAAATATAGGTTTGGATTCTTCTTGTGGATTGAGAATCAGTGACTATGTGACTGCTGAAAACCCATGAAAACTGGATCAGATTTGGCCAGTGGTCAAAGATTTGCATGTACTTTATAAAGTTTTGACTATTCAGAACCCAAACAAATCATAGTCTCATAATTCTTTTACAAACAAACCATTTTTACTTTTTAGATTAATTTTAAATGAAGTATCACTACACTTCTATAATTTTGTTTGTTTTTTTAAACATGTGTGTTTATTATAGTTTACCTTGCTGTTTTAATATGAACACAAATCATTTCATTTCAGACATGTTGACTCGTGAAAATGCTATTATCGCGACAAAATAAAACTATTTCAGCAGAAGCAAAATAGTCAAAGAATTCTTTGTAAATTTCAGATGTGTTGGACTGCATTTGTTTCTGTATCAGAGAAAAACACTGATCTACAGATAGACAAAATGTGGCCACAATTCATAGTCGGAAGCATTTGTGATAGCTTTCCAGCAAACCTCAACACACTGCAATAACTTTAAGTCCATTCTTTCCCACACAAAGGTTGGGTTTGACAATCATGTTTATTGCATTTGATTTGGGGAAACAGTCACCACTAGGTAGACAATATAAGTCGCTGTTAATTTTAATTGAAAATATTCAGCGTTCTATTTAAAGCTCAAAATTAACAAAGGCTAGAAAGGTTAGAATTGCATTGCTAAACCTGTGAGAATGTTGTTGCTTATGATTTGTAAAAGGTTTTAATTGTTTAAAACTTCAAAACCTTTCAAGTTTGAAATTCTCAAAATAAAATGGAGACCTATAAACAATCCAGATGTCCAGATGTCTGGCAATACTAGTCTTGAGCAGGTCCACATATGACCAACAAATGCTGTCTCTACCCCAACAACATTGCTTTTCTTTTGGTGTTTGAAAAAACACAAAATGCAACTCAAGATAAATGTCCCTTGCTTTATATGCACAGTCATATTTTGGCAAAATTATTGACAGGAGAAATATAAAACTCTTAGTTAATATTTAGCAATAATTTTGACTTTGTGCAGAAACATAATATGCTCAAAGTGGTGTGTTTTTCAGCTCTCTGCAGATGTAATGTTTAGGGCATGGGGAGTGCAGGAAATGTTCTCACAAGTCGAGAGGCAGACTTACCAGAATATTTTCCCATCTGACCTCTTTTCCCAAGAACTCGCTGAATGCAATGCCAGCAACCGGGCAGACAATTGAGGTTGTCCGGGAGGCAATGAAGAGTTGGAATTTTACCTGTGATGTGTGGAACCCATGCAATACCAGCATTTTGTAACTAGCCAAATCCCAATAGATGGTGACAGCAGAAGTCAAGAAAGAAAATGACATACAAGTTGAAGCTTAAATAATGATAATAGCAAGCTAAAGGCCATTTGTGAACAGAGTCAGTTAATTTAATTACTATCTCATTGAGAATGCTGTCAGTCAGTGCTCAGGGTGAAGAAATATGGGTAGGTCCTTCATCCTCATCAGCAACAGTTTCACTGCACCCACTGTGAAGACTGCCGGAACCCCTGTGTCTGGTTATTTTCCCTCCCACAGCTTTAACCTGCTGCTGTCTTTAATTGGATGGAAGACTTGGAGGCAGGATCTGAATTTGATACCTTCTGGAAAATTGAATGGGAAAAATTCAGTCAGTTTGCACTTCTTGGTTGAGTTTCTGGGAGAATTCTTCAATGTGATTGGCTGCTTACCCTGTCTGATGACATCACAGTTGCTGGAAACTCCTTTGACTTGGCAGAAGTTTCTCGGTACATCTCTCTTAACCTATTAATTATTAATATCTCTCTAGAATTCAAAAAACAGAGATTTATTTCTCCTGAGTTCAGATATGGGTGTCCCTGCAAAAGTCAAGATGGAGATAGAAATAGGGTGAATGTCATCGGGAAGCCCCAGTGTTGGGAGTGGATGGTGGAAGAGAGGAAGTAGGGTTTTGTTGAAGAGATGAGCAGAGGACACAGAGTGCTGTGACCAAGGGCCTGGGAGAGGTGTGCAGGCATTGGTGTGATCACAGTTAGAAAAGGGGTCTGGGGTGGGAGGCCTAAGCAGGTTATCCTGCTGTTGGCCTTCGACCCGCATGCCCCAACCCTCATTTTCAAAATGGAAGCCACCTGTGTGAAACCTGGGAGGTCCATAAACTGGCCTGATTGTGAGAATGTGATGAATGGTGCAAAGGTAATGAAACAAGTTTAGAAAGATAGCAGGAGAAAAACTTCCAAGGGCTCACAGAGAGAAACCCTGAATGAAATTTGCCAAAATCAACACCTATCAGATTTTTGATAAAATTCACCATAACATTATCCTTCTGCTGAGAAAAGCAGGATTTCAGGCAGCACTGTCTGGATATAGCTTTTATAAAGGAGTGTGACACTTGATCTAATGTATGAAAATGTTCAGGTTTTTAGCTGTGCAATTCTATATTCCTATATTCCTGCAATTCTTTTTCCTGATGAAGAGCCTTTGTCTGAATCGTCGATTTGCCTGCTCCTTGGATGCTGCCTGACCTGCTGTGCTTTTCCAGCACCACACTCTTGACTGTAACCTCCAGCATCTGCAGTCCTCACTTTTGCCTGTGCAATTCTATACACTCATGAGTACAATAAACCATAACAACTTCTCTTTTCTTATTCAGGTTGAGTTATCCACAATTGCCAACCAAGCTGGAGCAACTCTCATTAACTTGGTATTGAGAGCTCAGGAACTGGCAGCTAAACTGCAGTCTTTACAGGTCGACAGAAGGGACATTGTCTGCTTTAAGTTTCTCCTCTTATTTAGTCCTGGTAAGCAACATAGTTTGATCTTATTGTTAAACTGCGAAATGGAACAACAATATGCTTGCACGTTATCTGGTCATTTATAAGAAATCATATTCACATGAAGCCAAACTTGTTGAAAGAGAAAACATTCAGTTTGAGTTGACCATCCTTTTTGCACTGGCATGCTTTTCCTCTTCATTGAAATTAACCCAGGGCTAAATTTGAACAGATGGAAAACTGGTGCTCTGTTGGATATTATCAGCTACCTGCTGGGTGAATTAAGTTACGATTTCTCCCATACATTCTCTGAACTCCTCATAGTAATGTCACTGGCCCAGTAATTCAATGATCCAGGCAAATGCTTTAGAAAAATGAATTCAAATCCCAATATTGCATCTCGTGGAAGTTAAATTGATTAAAAATATAGAAGTGAAAGCTATTCTTAGTAATGACTGACCATGAAACTTTCATCGATTATTGTAAAATCTCATCTAGTATGTTAACATCTTTTAGGGAGGGAAAAATTGCTGCCCTTACCTGGCCTATCTGTGACTCTAAATCCACAGTAATATAATTGACTCTTAACTTGCCTTGAAAATGGCCTAGAAAGTCACCAAGTTCAAGGGCAATTTGGGCTGGGAAATAATTGCTGGCTTTGCCAGGGACACCCACACCCCATGACTGAATTATTTACAAAGAACAAAATATCATCAGTGATGGAATATCACTAATTAGTTGATATCAATTGTAGGCATCTCCGCTCCATTAACTCAACAAAAATATTTTAATTACAGGTTTGTTTTGAGACCATTTGAAGTATGCATTAATGTGTTTATATGCCCAAGTTTGACCTTTGGGGTAATTTAATGCTTAAAGTAGCTCTGACAGTAATAAAGGAATCATAGGAAGCTCCTGAGAAAATGTCAATTATTTCAACAAATTGTCTTTCTAAAAATTATAAAACACAACAATTGTGAAAATTATCTTTTAGATTTTGTTATAAAATGTTTTAAATATTTTCAATATTGAAACCCAATACTTATGACTTCAGCCCGTTGCAAGATGGGTTGATTGCTATAATTTTTGCAAGTTTTCTCTTTCAAAGCATCTACTATCATTGAAGTAGACAGTGATAGTGGAACCGAAACAAACAGCCATGTTTCGGCTTAGTACAATCGGGATGGTTATGTCTGCTCTAATGTGCGTCAGCTGGGTGACTTTTCCAAATCTGTCTTGTCTTTGGGTTGCAGACGTTAGCTTTTTAACCGTCGGAAAATCTCTGGTAAAACCAGCTTTGTCTTTGTGCACATACCTATTCCTCTTAGACAAAACAAATTGAACTGTTACTTAGAACATTGCACTTGATTTTGAGCTAGATTTTGGCAATCTTGAGGGTGTCAAAGCACAACAACATTAAATAAAGTATGATCTAATTAAAGGTACAAAGTGAAATTTTACATTTTTTCAGCTAGGAACAGGCAAGTAGAAATAGTATAAAGTGTCACAGAACCTTCCTATTTGAAATTGGTGGTATCCATAGATGCATTCGACAAATATTTCGCTTTCCTTTTAGTAACTGTAATTAGACAAGCATTAATCCTTTAATTACTAATGTTGTGGAATGGTGCAGACATTGAATTGTATTCCCAGACTTTGTCCTTTTAATGTTTGTAAAGGCTAACTTGTCTACTTTGGATTTATAAATATTTGGGCATTAATTTGTCATCAAAATTAATCTACTTTTTAACTGAAGAGGCATACAAATCCTTGTGACTTTGCTGAGATTGGAAATTGTGTTGCATCTGTGTGACATCTGAATATTTCTGCCTCATTGTCAACAAACATGATGAGCAGCTTCTCTCACTCTGTTAGAAATGACTGTCTATATATGCACGGAATAGAAGCCTTGATTTTGAAGAACCAGTGTACTGATTTCGAGTGAACTACAGACTGTTGAATCTTATTGGCTTGGGAGAAGAGATACAGGTCATTATTGAAATAAAGAAAGTAATGATGAAAGTCCCACAATGTGGCAGTTCAAGTTGTTCGTCTCAATGCTGTATCTTAGTTTACTAAGCTGCCTTTTTCTTATGCCTTATACAAGTGCCTCTCCTGCTGGTCACCTATAAGGTTGGGTTATAAAAGTTGCAGCATGTCAGCATAGAGGAAATTTTTTAAAAACTGTATAATAAAGTTAAAGGCCTGTGAATTGAAGTGTCTACAACTGCATCAATAATTAATATAGATTCCACTCCTCAGTCTGTCCCACGATGCAGTGCTGACCAAAGGTTCTGACCTGAAATGTCACTTCCTCTCCTCCTCTGATGTTGCTTGACCTGCTGTGCTTTTTCCAGCTCCACTCTTTATCCACCCCACCATGACCATACATGCATCCACCCAGTAGGATCAAGGAAGTGAAGATGTTGGAAGCACCCCGGATTCAGCAAAACTAGGAGCAGGGAGTAGACCATTTGCCTCTTTTGAGCTCCACCATTCAGTATGATGGTGGCTGATCCTCAATATGATGGTGGTTGATAGTATCGAGGGCTGTTGCACACTGTAGCGTGACATAGACAGGATGCAGAGCTGGGCTGAGAAATGGCGGATGGAGTTCAACCTGGATAAATGTGAAGTGATACATTTTGTAAGGTTGAACATAAATGCTGAATGTAGGATTAAAGACAGGATTCTTGGCAGTGTGGAGGAACAGAGGCATCTTGTTGTTCAAGTACATAGATTCCTCAAAGTTGCCACCCAAGTGGATAGGGTTGTTAAGAAAGCATATGGTGTTTTGGCTTTCATTAACAGGGGGATCGAGTTTAAGAACAGCGAGGTTTTGCTACAGCTCTACAAGTCCCTGGTGAAACCACACATGAAATATTGTGTCCAGTTCTAGTCGCCCTACTATAGGAAAGATACAGAAGCCATGGAAAGGGTGCAAAGAAAGTTTACCAGGATGCTGCCTGGACTGGAGGGCTAGTCTTATGGAGTGAGATTGAATAAGCTTGGACTTTTCTCTCTGGAGAGAAGGAGGAAGAGAGGTGACCTGATCGAAGTATACAAGATAACGAGAGGCATGGGTAGAGTCAATAGCCCGAGACATTTCCTCAGGGCTGGATTGACTGGTACGAGGGGTCATAGTTTTAAAATATTAGGAGGAACATATAGAAGAGACGTCAGAGGTAGGTTCTTTACACAGAGTTATGAATGCATGGAATGCGTTGTCAGCCTTGGTGGTAGAAGCAGGGTCATTAGAGACATTAGGGACATTTAAGCAACTGCTGGACATGCACATAGACAGTAGTGAGTTGAGGAATGCGTAGGTTAGGTTATTTTATTTTAGATTAGAATTAGATTAATCCTCGGCACAACATCTTGGGCCGAAGGGCCTGTTCTTTTCTTTACTATGCTCTACCAGTTAGCTCAGTTGGCTGAATGGCTAATTCACAATTCAAAGTGATACCAATAGCATGGGTTCAATTCCTGTATTGGCTGAGGTCACTATGAAGGCCCTGCCTACTCAATCCTGCCCTTTGCCCGAGGCATGGTAGCCCTCATGTCAAACCACCACCAGTCATCTCTCTTTAAATGAGGAGGCAGCTCTATGGTCCTCTGGGACTGCGGTGACTTTAGTTAAGTGTAAAATAAACAGGTTTACTGTGAGAATGGCAGAGAACGAAAGTTCAGGTGGTCCAAATCAGAAAACTGTTAGACTGAGTTTTAATGACAAGCTTACTAAGAAAGGCAATTGATATGGTTGTAACTTAACTGTAAACTAGACAACAATTCATGTGAGCTGAAAATGTGTTGCTGGTTAAAGCGCAGCAGGTCAGGCAGCATCCAAGGAACAGGAAATTCGACGTTTCGGGCATAAACCCTTCATCGGGAATCAGGTTCCAGCATCTGCAGACCTCACTTTTTCCTTGAACATTTCATGGGAACAAATCTAACAGAATTTCATTACGTTTCCAACCTAGATGTTTAGACTTATGAAGAGAAATGAGCTGAATTTATGTGCATTGAGCCGACTAGGGAGTCCAGATGGGGAGCAGAGGCCTTGCCCCACTTCAATGCATGATGTGAGTTCTCTTAACCATTCTGGCTAAGTGAATACCTACTGGCTCCCTTTGGCCCTTACCCTATATCACTGGTCTTCAGTGCCCATGCTAAACAACTTAGGATAGATAGGGACAGAAGATGGGGGATTGAAACTCAGCTGTTCATTTGCATTTTGGCTGGTTTAGCTTTCTGTTGCATTTCATTGATTACATTAGATTACTCACAGTGTGGAAACAGGCCCTTCGGCCCAACAAATCCACACCGACCCTCCGAAGAGCAACTCACCCAGACCCATTCCCCTACATATACCCCTTCACCTAACGCTATGGGCAATTTAGCATGGCCAATTCACCTAACCTGCACATCTTTGTGACTGTGGGAGGAAACTGGAGCACCTTGAGGAAACCCACGCAGACACGGAGAGAATGTGCAAACTCCACACAGACAGTTGCCTGAGGTGGGAATTGAACCCGGGTCTTTGGCACTGTGAGGCAGCAGTACTAACCACTGCGCCACTGTGCCGCCCCTCCAATTTCCTGACTTCCACTTGTAAGATCAGTAATATTGACTATAATTGATCAATGCATGAGTTCAGTGGAAAGGAAGTTGGGTGGGTGAGGGGTATAACAGATGGCTGATCTGCTAACACCTGTTTTGTTCACTTGCCAAAATGGGATTTTACTCACATTCCCTTCTTTCAGGTATGACTTCTTTAGTGACAAGGTGTAGTGTTCATTTCTCTTTCCCATCCAAATAGGGTGCATGTCTGAAACAAAACAGACAGTGCTGGAGCAATTTAGCAAATCTGGCAGCAGCTATCAAGAGATAAACATTGTTAACTTTAATGGTCTAGTGATCCTTTGTCAGAACTAAAAAAAATGCTGAGAAAGATAGCATTAAGCTGATGATTGGGAGGGGGAATGGGGTGAGTAGTGAATGTAGTATGAGATGGTATCCATGGAAAGGGAAAGAAAAGGGATTGGTAACCAAAGAGATTCTTTCCCAGCTCTTTGGAGGATTCTGTATTATTGAGAAGGATATTTGGATTCTGCATATACTTAACCATTAGTTTGTTTTAAGATAGCCAAATAACTTTCTCCCAAGCTTCTGCCGTTATTGCCAGAAGGTAACTCTCAACCCAGTCTCTTTAAAACTGGATATCACGTAGAGAAAAGGGAACTGATACATTAGGAACTGTCACACATTATTTTGTCCTATCACAACCCAGTCTACAATTACCACAAGCTCCACAAATAAGTCAGAATTCTATTCGGTAATTATGTTCTGCATGTACTTCTGCTATTTCTATGAATCACTGCAACCATGTTTTTTTTCCTAAAATGCCAGAGAGGAGTAACTGTGCTCTACACATGTAAGTTGCATTTCATCCATCCTTTTAACAATAATTGCATAACGTCATCAAATCCAGGACCGAAACATTCAATTCGCATTTTACGTATTAAGTAGAAAAAATGATGAGTGTCTATGGCAATGGTAATGAGTGACTATGACACCAGCATCAGTTTAGAACACTCTGGAGGAGTTGAATTCCTGCTTGCAAAATGGTGCATATCGCAGATATACTGCATTCCTTCCCACTTCCTAGTGTTGAAACAGTGATCTAAGTAGAGAAAAGAATCTTTTTCCCAAGTGCACAAATCATGTCATCAAAACTATTTAAGGTTGCTATGAAATTTATCTGATTATAGCTATCCTGCTTCATTTTTATCACAACATTATTTTCTTTGCTTTGAGTTGTCCCTATGATATAGTCCACTGCATAGTTAATAAGACGAGTGAACAAATTGCTCCCAAATGCCGGCTGATGGCAAGTAAGATGCAAAATGAAGGCCAGTGCTATCTGCTTCTTGAATACCCTCTTCCCTGAGACAGTGGTTTCTATTGTCTTGCAAATTGAGTCAAGTATATGTCTTCTCAACAAGTTTCCAGAAGTGAGGTGAAATTGTGCCCACAGTGAAGTCTTTGGAACTCTGTTGTTATGACACAGCGGTGAACCCTTCTGTTAATTAAACCAAACACCCAGAAAAGCTGACCTTACCTCGTAATCTGTTAAAGTATAAGAGACAGAGAACTCCCAACTTCCACCATTTAAAGAAAATAAAATCAATTTATTCTTTAATTCTAAAAGTGAACATTAAACAACAATTATTCACAACTCCAAGCCTCCTTTCTCTTAACTGCTTATTACCTGCCTCCAACTCTATAATAACATGTTGTTTCAATAAAACACTCATTAAAATTACAATAACTTAGCTGTCATCATCAGTGTTTGTCTTCTTCCAGCTGAAGATCTCCCTGGGTAGTCGTCTTTCTTCTTACTGTGAAGATGTTTCATATGAAAAACGTACCTTTGATAAAGAGTATTACAACCCATTGAGGCTCTCTCTCTCTGTCTTTCTCTCTGTCTCTCTCTCTGTCTCTCTTTCTCACTTTCTGTCTCTCTCTCTCTCACCTGCATTCCCCGCTCTCTCTTTCTCACTCTCTGTCTGTCTCTCTCTCTCTTTCCCCCCACACTCTCTATCTCTCCCGCACTCTTGCTCTCTCTCTGTCTCTGTCTCTCACATACTCACTCTCTCTCTCTCTCTCTCTCTCTCTCCCAACTCTCTCTATCTCTCTGTCTCTCTTTCTCTCTCTCCCACTTCCTGCACTCTATCTCTCTCTCTCTCTCTCTCTCCCTCCCTCTCTCTCCAATACCCTCAATGTTGGATTGTCTCATTGGTTTGAGGTCGGCAAACAACAACAGCTGCTGCTGCACAGCCTCCAGGGAGAGCAACTGTAGTTCTTGTGTGGAATTAGATCTACATAAAGCCCAGCTATCTGCAATTGAGAGATACATAGTGCAGAAGATGACTAAGCATGTCCTGAGCCATTGTGTCACACAGTTACCAGCTGCTGAGCAAGGATTTGTTGTTGGTTCTTTCCAAAAAAGGTACCAGCTGCCCTTCATTTCTTTGCCAGCTGATCATTCCGTGGAGTGACGTGGAGCTCTGTGGCATTTCACAGCCCTCCCCTAATCACCGTATCCAGGATGATACTGCTGCTGTCTTCACAAGAGCCCCCAGTTCATCTAAATCCCCCTGCTGATCTGTGGACATGAACAGTGACAACTTACAGTTCTCCGTCAGTGCTGGCTTCCTGCCTATGCAGGGTGTAACTTGCTGCATCCACGCTGTAGTCAGAGTACCCTATCATGAGCCAGCACTCTGGGAAACCCTGAAAGAGATTCCACTCCCTTTAATGTTCAATTCATTTGTGATCGAAAGAGCCAGATAATGCAGCTCTGCATTAGACATCCAAGGAAATGCCACAACTCATACATTCTGAAACACACACAGATGCCAGTTTCCTTTCGAGTCCCTCAGTATAAAGATAGTTGCTGGACAACATGAAATATCCCTCTGCACTTAGCTGATAGAACTGCTCAGATATCCTCAAACCACTGCCATGCTTTGAGCAGGGCCATTGAGAACGGGTCTTCTGAAGATGAGATTCCAACACCTGAACCAGTCAGCTTGTGCCCTATAGTATAACCCCAACAGGATGTCTCTGCATACTCCACAATCTTCGTCACTACAAGGGCTGAGGAGGGGAAGGAGTGACAAGAAACAGAGAAGGCACATGAGGGTGTGGATTCTTAAAGTGGGCCAGGAGGATTGTTAAAGAGCTGGAGACAATGATTCAGTGAGAGGTCAGAGATAATCTTATTGCTGTCAGCTGGGTTTGAGCTGGGTTGAGATGTTTTTCCATTCTTGGTACTGTTTCATTCAGACAATAGCTGTCAGCTGTCTGCTTTGCCAAATGTCACATTCCTCAAGCAATGATTTGTACAGATACATTAAATATACAAACAATAAAATGTTTTGTTTTCCTCTCAACAGGCTCTGATATTTTCACCTCAGTAAAAGATAATGTGTGTACCCTATACGAATGTTGGTGCAAAAGTAGCAGTGATACAGTGAGCATTTCCATTACCTCACACTCTTGGATGTGTGAATTAAGATTGTTCTTGTATTAAAGACATCAGAGTCACATCAGGGAGTCCACAGATTTGTGGTATATCCTGAGACTGCTGCTTATGTGCCTTACACCCTCACTACCTCTGTACTGCTGCAGAATTCAATCAATCTTCACCAAACCTTTGCAATGCAGGTATCATTTATGGCTGTGCTGATTGATGTGCACACAGCTTCCAGCAGCAGCTTAGAGGGAATGTTACTGGTAATGCTCCCACCAGCATGGGCTGCAAAGCATGGCTGTGTCCCCTCACTTCATCTTACTTCTGTCTGCCACAGCTCTGACCATGCACCTAATCTATCATTATCCTGTTGTAATTTTATGCTGTTGTCAATAGTCTGCAATGCTGCCCAATTTTGTGTTGAAGCAAAATTGGATATTTGACTTCTAATGCCATTTTTCATGTTATTAACAAATATTGTGAATAAAAGAGGTCCCAATACAGGTCCCTACAGAAGACCACAAGTGATTTCATTGCCAATTTGAGTACTTACCCATGATTCCAACTCTGTTTCCTGTCACTCAACCAATTTTTTATCCATATCACCATAAGATGTGGGAGCATTAGTCCAAGACTGTACGATTTTCTGGGTCTGTATGTTGTTAAGGTGCAAAGATGGCCTTTAGTAGAGTGATGTGCTCTTCCTGTTTGATGTGGGAGAATAGGGAGCGTTTCCTTGTTACTGATGATTATGTCTGCCAGAAGTGTGTTTGGTTGAGAATCCTATCAGATCAGTTGGAGCAGCAGTTAGAGACAATGAGGAATTTACAGGAGTTGGGGGTGTGATGGATGGCAGTTGCAGGAAGGGAGAAAAACCACAGATACAGTCAGGTAGATGAAGTAACGCCAGGAACAGTAGGTGAGGGAGGCAGGCAGTGTAGGAGTCTGCTGTGGCTATCCCCATCTCAAACAGGTACGCTGTTTTGGAAAATGTAGAGGGTGATGGACTCTCAAGGGAATGTAGCACTAACAGCAAGGTTCCTGAGACTGAGATTGGCTCCAGTGTAATGGGGGATACAACAGGTGCCAAATGATTGATTGTCATTGAGGACTGTCTAGTCAGAGGCAGAGATAGATGTGTCTGTAGGCAACAGTGAGAAATCAGAATGGTGTTTTACCTCAATGGTGCCAGGATCAAGGGAATCTCAAAGAGAATGCAGAATATTCTCAAAGGGGAGAGGGACCACAGGAGGTCATTGTACACATAGGAACTAAAACATAGGAAGAGAAAAGGATGAAGTTCTGAAGAGAGAATATAGGAGGTTAAGCAGGAAGTTTTAAAAAGTAGGTTCTCAGGGGTAGTAATATTTGGGTTACTCCCAGTGCCATGACCTAGTTAGGGTAGGAAAAGAGCAGATGAATGTGTGGCTGAGGAGCTGGTGCAGGGAAGAAGGATTCACATTTTTGGATCACTGGGATCTCTTCTGGGATAGAGGTGACCTGTATAAAAAGGACAGATTGCACCTCAGTTGGAAGGGGACTAATATACTGTTGGGGAAATTTGGTAGAGTTGCTTAGGAGGCTTTAAACTAATAAGGTGGGGGGTGGGGGTGGAACCCAGGGAAATAGTGAGGAAAGAGATCAGTCTGAGAGTGGTGCAGTTGGGAAAAGGAGCAAGTCAAACAGTGAGGGCAGGCAGGAACAAAGCAGAGAATGAGCTGGAACTGATAAATTAAACTGCATTTACTTCAATGCAAAAAGCCTAACAGGAAAGGCAGATGAATTCAAGGCATGGTTGGGAATTTGGGACTGGCATATCATAACAATTACAGAGATATGGCTCAGGGATGGACAGGACTGGCAGCTTAATGTTCCAGGATACAAATGCTGTAGGAAAGATAGGGAAGGGGGCAAGAGAGAAGAGGGACTGGCATTTTTGGTTAGGGATTACAATACAGCAGTACTTAGGGAGGATATTCCTGGGAACACATCCAGGGAAGTTGTTTGGGTGGAAATGAGAAATAGAAAAGGGATGATCACCATATTGGGATTATATTATAGACCCCTTAATAGTCAGAGGGAAATTGAGAAACAAATTTGTAAAGAGATCTGAGTTATCTGTAAAAATAATAGGATGGTTATGATAAGAGGTTTTAATTTTCCAAACATAGTCTGGGATTGCCATAGTGTTAAGGGCTTGGATGGAGAGAGGTTTGTTAAGTGTGTACTAAAAAAAATTCTGATACAGTATATGGGTGTACCTACAAGAGAAGGTGTGAAACTTGACCTCCTCTTGCGAAAGGCAGATGAACTCAGGGCATGGTTGGGAACATGGGACTGGCATATCATAACAATTACAGAGCTATTCCCAGGGATGGACAGGACTGGCAGTTTAATGTTCCAGGATACAAATGCTATAGGAAGGATAGGGAAGGGAGATGGCAGATGAAGTTCAACCTGGATAAATGCGAAGTGATGCATTTTGGAAGGTCGAACTCGAATGCTGAACAGAGGATTAAAGACAGGACTCTAGGCAGTGTGGAGGAACAGAGGGACCTAGGTGTGCAAGTACATAGATCCCTCAAAATTGCCACCCAAGTGGATAGGGTTGTTAGGAAAGCATATGGTGTTTTGGCTTTCATTAACAGGGGGATGGGGTTTAAGAGCTGCGAGGTTTTGCTACAGCTCTACAAGTCCCTGATGAGGCCACACTTGTAATATTGTGTCCAGTTCTACTATAGGAAAGATGCAAAGGCTTTGGAGAGGGTGCTGCCTGGACTGGAGGGCTTGCCTTATGAAGAAAGGTTGAATATATTCGGACTTTTCTCTCTGGAGAGGAGGAAGAGAGGAGACCTGATCGTGGTGTACAAAATAATGAGAGGAAGAGATAGAGTCAATAACCAGAGACTTTTCCCCAGGGCAGGATTGACAGGTACGAGGGGTCATAGTTTTAAGATATTAGGGGAAAGGTATAGAGGAGACATCAGAGGAAGGTTCTTAACCAGAGAGTTGCGAATGCATGGAATGTGTTGCCAGCTATGGTGGGAGAAGCAGAGTCATTAGGGACATTTAAGCGACTGCTGGACATGCACATGGATAGCAGTGAGTTGAGGGGCAAGTAGTTTAAGTTATTATTTTTTACATTAGGATTAAACCTCGGCACAACATCGTGGGCCAAAGGGCCTGTCCTGTGCTGTATTTTTCAATGCTCTATGCTCTATGAAATAAGGAAGGGCAGGTGACTGAGGTCTTACTGGGGGAGTATTTTGGGGCCAGTGACCATAATTCTATTAGTTTTAAAATAATGATAGAAAAGGATACACTGGATCTAAATGTTGAAGGTCTACATTGGAGGAAGGTCAATTTTGATGGTATTAGGCAAGAACTTTCAAAGCTGCAAATGTGTTGCTGGTCAAAGCACAGCAGGCCAGGCAGCATCTCAGGAATAGAGAATTCGACGTTTCGAGCATAAGCCCTTCATCAGGAATAAGAGAGAGAGCCAAGCAGGCTAAGATAAAAGGTAGGGAGGAGGGACTAGGGGGAGGGGCGATGGAGGTGGGATAGGTGGAAGGAGGTCAAGGTGAGGGTGATAGGCCGGAGTGGGGGGGGGGCGGAGAGGTCAGGAAGAGGATTGCAGGTTAGGAGGGCGGTGCTGAGTTGAGGGAACCGACTGAGACAAGGTGAGGGGAGGGGAAATGAGGAAACTGGAGATATCTGAATTCATACCTTGTGGTTGGAGGGTTCCCAGGCGGAAGATGAGGCGCTCCTCCTCCAGCCGTCGTGTTGTTGTGTTCTGCCGGTGGAGGAGTCCAAGGACCTGCATGTCCTCGGAGGAGTGGGAGGGAGAGTTAAAGTGTTGAGCCACGGGGTGATTGGGTTGGTTGGTTCGGGCGGCCCGGAGGTGTTCTCTGAAGCATTCCGCAAGTAAGTGGCCTGTCTCACCAATATAGAGGAGGCCACATCGGGTGCAGCGGATGCAATAGATGATGTGTGTGGAGGTACAGGTGAACTTGTGGCGGATATGGAAGGATCCCTTGGGGCCTTGGAGGGAAGTGAGTGTGGAGGTGTGGGCGCAAGTTTTACATTTCCTGCGGTTGCAGGGGAAGGTGCCGGGGGTGGAGGTTGGGTTGGTGGGGGGTGTGGATCTGACGAGGGAGTCACGAAGGGAGTGGTCCTTGCGGAACGCTGATAGGGGAGGGGAGGGAAATATATCCTTGGTGGTGGGATCCGTTTGGAGGTGGCGGAAATGGCGGCGGATGATATGTTGTATGCGGAGATTGGTGGGGTGGTAGGTGAGAACCAGTGGGGTTCTGTCTTGGTGGCGGTTGGAGGAGCGGGGCTCAAGGGCGGAGGAGCAGGAAGTGGAGGAGATGCGGTGGAGGGCATCGTCGATCACGTCTGGGGGGAATCTGCGGTCCTTGAAGAAGGAGGCCATCTGGGCTGTGCAGTGTTGGAATTGGTCCTCCTGGGAGCAGATGCGGCGGAGACGAAGGAATTGGGAATATGGGATGGCGTTTTTACAGGGGGCAGGGTGGGAGGAGGTGTAGTCCAGGTAGCTGTGGGAGTCAGTCGGTTTATAATAGATGTCTGTGTTGAGTCGGTCGCCCGAGATAGAGATGGAAAGGTCTAGGAAGGGGAGGGAGGAGTCTGAGACAGTCCAGGTGAATTTCAGGTCGGGATGGAAGGTGTTAGTAAAGTTGATGAACTGTTCAACCTCCTCGTGGGAGCACGAGGCAGCGCCGATACAGTCATCGATGTAGCGGAGGAAAAGGTGGGGGGTGGTGCCAGTGTAGTTGCGGAAGAGGGACTGTTCCACATATCCTACGAAGAGGCAGGCATAGCTGGGGCCCATGCGGGTGCCCATGGCAACTCCTTTAGTTTGGAGGAAGTGGGAGGATTGAAAAGAGAAGTTATTCAGGGTGAGGACCAGTTCAGTCAGTCGAAGGAGGGTGTCAGTGGAAGGGTACTGGTTGGTGCGGCGGGAAAGGAAGAAGCGGAGGGCTTTGAGTCCTTCGTGATGGGGGATGGAGGTGTACAGGGACTGGATGTCCATAGTGAAAATAAGGCGTTGGGGACCGGGGAAGCGAAAATCCTGGAGGAGGTGGAGGGCGTGGGTGGTGTCCCGAACGTAGGTGGGGAGTTCTTGGACTAAAGGGGACAGGACCGTGTCGAGGTATTGGGAGATGAGTTCGGTGGGGCAGGAGCAGGCTGAGACAATGGGTCGGCCGGGGCAGGCAGGTTTGTGGATTTTGGGCAGGAGGTAGAAACGGGCGGTGCGGGGTTGTGGGACTATGAGGTTGGAGGCGGTGGATGGGAGATCCCCTGAGGTGATGAGGTCCTGGATGGTCTGGGAGATGATGGTTTGGTGGTGGGAGGTGGGGTCGTGGTCAAGGGGGCGATAAGAGGAGGCGTCCGCGAGCTGGCGTTTGAAAGGTTGATTGGGGGCGGATGCTCGCAGGTAAAGGGCTGACTGGAACATGGGAAGTTTTCAGAAGTGAGATAACGAGAGTCCAGAAACAATATATTCCTGTTAGGGTGGAAGGAAAGGCCGGTAGGTGCAGGGAAAGCTGGATGACTAGAGAAATTGAGGTTTTGGTTAAGAAAAAAAGGAAACATTTGTCAAGGAATGGACAGCAGAGATTGAGTGAATCCTTAGAGTATAAAGGCAGTAGGAGTGTTCTTAAAAGGGAATCAGGAGGGCAAAAAGAGGACATGAGATAGCTTTGGCAAATAGGGCTAAGTAGAATCTAAAGGGATTTTAGAAATGCATTAAAGACAAAAGGGTAATGTGGGAGAGAATAGGACCCCTCAAAGATCAGCAAGGCAGACATTGTGTAGAGCTGCAGGAGATAGGGGGGATACTAAATGAATATTTTGCATCAGTGTTTACTATGGAAGAGGACATGGAAGATATACAATGTAGGGAAATAGATGGTGACATCTTGAAAAATGTCCATTTAACAGAGGAGGTGGTGCTGGATGGCTTAAAATGCATAAAGGTGGATAAATTCCCAGGACCTGATCAGGTGTGTCGTAGAACTCTGTGGGAAGCTAGAGAAGTGATTGCTGGACCTCTTGCTGAGATATTTGTATCATCGATAGTCACAGGTGAGATGCCAGAAGACTGGAGATCAGCTAACGTGGTACCAATATTTAAGAAAAGTGGTAAGGACAAGCCAGTGAACTGATGAGTCGGATTTCGGTGGTGGGCAAGCTGTTGAAAAAACTTAGAGGAAGAGGGTCTATGTGTATTTGGAACTGATTCGGGATTGTCAACATGGCTTTCATGGGAAATCATGTCTCACTAACTTGATTGAGTTTTTTAAAAAAAGTAATACAGAGGATTGATGAGGACGGAGCAATAGGTGTGATCTATATGGACTTCAGTAAGGCATTCAACAAGGTTCCTCATGGGAGACTGGTTAGCAAGGTTAGATCACATGGAATACAGGGATCTAACTGTTTGGATACAGAACTGGTTTGAAGCTGGAAGATAGAGGGTGGTTGTGGAGGGTTGCTTTTCAAACTGGAGGCCTGTGACCAGTGGTGTGCCACAAGGATCGGAGCTGGGTTGACTGCTTTTCGTCATTTATATAAATGATTTGGATGTGAACATAGGCGGTATAGTTCGGAAGTGTGCAGTATAGGAGTTGTAGTGGACAGCTAAGAAGGTTATCTCAGTATAACCTCACCTTGAACTCATGACTCCTAGTAACTGAGTCCCCCACTCTGGGAAAAAGCTTCTTGCTATCCACCCTGTGTATACCTCTCATGATTTTGTAGACCCCCTTCAACCTTCATCTTTCTAATGAAAACAATCCTAATCTACTCAAACTCTCTTCATAGCTAGAGCCCTCATACCAGGCAACATCCTTTTGGTAATGTGGTGACCAGAACTGTATGCAGTATTTCAAATCTGGCCGAACCAAAGTCCTGTACAACTGTAACATAACCTGCCAACTCTTGTACTCAATAACCTGTCCGATAAAGGAAAGCATGCCGTGTACCTTCTTGATCACTCTATCAACCTCTGTTGCCACCTTCAGAGTATAATGGACCAGAATACCCAGATCCCCCTGTACATCAATGTTGCCAGAGCTGGAGGGTTTGAACTATTGGAAGAGGCTGAATAGGCTGGGATTGTTTTCCCTGGAGCGTCGGAGCTGAGGAGTGACCTTACAGAGGTTTATAAAATCATGAGAGGCATGGATAGTCAAGGATTTTTCCCTGGGGTGGGGGATATGGGCAAAATGTTGACAAATGGGACTAGATTAATTTAGGATATCTGATCAACATGGATAGGTTGGACTGAAGGGACTGTTTCCTGCTGTACGACTCTGCCTCCATAGCCTTCTGCGGCACAGAGTTTCACAGACTAATCAACCTCTGTTTGAAGAAATTCCTCTTCATCTCAGTTATAGGGTCATAGAGTCATAGAGATGTACAGCATGGAAACAGACTCTTCGGTCCAACCCGTCCGTGCCGACCAGATATCCCAACCCAACATAGTCCCACCTGCCAGCACCCGGCCCATGTGCCTCCAAACCCTTCCTATTCATATACCCATCCAAATGCCTCTTAAATGTTGTAATTGTACCAGCCTCCACCACATCCTCTGGCAGCTCATTCCATACACGTACCACCCTCTGCGTGAAAAAGTTGCCCCTTAGGTCTCTTTTATGTCTTTCCCCTCTCACTCTAAACCTATGCCCTCTAGTTTTGGACTCCCCAACCCCAGGGAAAAGACTTTGTCTATTTATCCTATCCATGCCCCTCATAATTTTGTAAACCTCTATAAGGTCACCCCTCAGCCTCCGACACTCCAGGGAAAACAGCCCCAGCCTGTTCAGCATCTCCCTGTAGCTCAGATCCTCCAACCCCGGCAACATCCTTGTAAATCTTTTCTGAACCCTTTCAAGTTTCACAACATCTTTCCAATATGAAGGAGACCAGAATTGCATGCAATATTCCAATAGTGGCCTAACCAATGTCCTGTACAGCCGCAACATGACCTCCCAACTCCTGTACTCAATACTCTGACCAATAACGGAAAGCATACCAAACGCCTTCTTCACTATCTTATCTACCTGCAACTCCACTTTCAAGGAGCTATGAACCTGGACATCAAGGTCTCTTTGTTCAGCAACACTCCCTAGGACCTTACCATTAAGTGTATAAGTCCTGCTAAGATTTGCTTTCCCAAACTGCAGCACCTCACATTTATCTGAATTAAACTCCATCTGCCACTTCTCAGCCCATTAGCCCATCTGGTCAAGATCCTGTTGTAATCTGAGGTAACCCTCTTCGCTGTCCACTACACATCCAATTTTGGTTTCATCTCCAAACTTACTAACTGTACCTCTTATACTCGCATCCAAATCATTTATGTAAATGACAAAAAGTAAAGGGCCCAGCACTGATCCTTGTGGCACTCCACTGGTCACAGGCCTCCAGTCTTAAAAACAACCCTTCACCACCACCCTCTGCCTTCTACCTTTGAGCCAGTCCTGTATCCAAATAGCTAGTTCTCCCTGTATTCCATGAGATCTAACCTTGCTAATCAGTCTCCCATGGGGAACCTTGTCGAACGCCTTATTGAAGTCCTTATAGATCACATCTACTGCCCTGCCCTCATCAATCATCTTTGTTACTTCTTCAAAAAACTCAATCAAGTTTGTGAGACATGATTGCCCACGCACAAAGCCATGTTATCTATCCCAAATCAGTCCTTGCCTTTCCAAATGCATATACATCCTATCCCTCAGGATTCCCTCCAACAACTTGCCCACACCGAGGTCAGACTCACTGGTCTATAATTCCCTGGCTTGTCCTTACCACTCTTCTTAAACAGTGGCACCACGTTTGCCAACCTCCAGTCTTCCAGCATCTCACCTGTGACTATCGATGATACAAATATCTCAGCAAGAGGCCTAGCAATCACTTCCCTAGTTTCCCACAGAGTTCTCAGGTACACCTGATTGGGTCCTGGGGATTTATCCACCTTTAACCGTTTCAAGACATCCAGCACTTCCTCCTCTGTTAAATGGACATTTTGCAAGATGTCACCATCTATTTCCCTACAGTCTATATATTCCATATCCTCTTCCACAGTAAATACTGATGCAAAATATTCATTTAGTATCTCCCCCATTTTCTGTGGCTCCACACAAAGGCCACTTTGCTGATTTTTGAGGAGCTTATTCTTTCCCTAGTTACCCTTTTGTCCTTAATATATTTGTAAAACCCCTTTGGATTCTCCTTAATTCTATTTGCCAAAGCTATTTCATGTCCCCGTTTTGCCCTCCTGATTTCCCTCTTAAGTATACTCCTACTTTTTTTATACTCTTCTAAGGATTCACTCGATCTATCCTGTCTGTACCTGACATATGCTTTCTTCTTTTTCTTAACCAAACCCTCAATTTCTTTAGTCATCCAGCATTCCCTATAGTTATCAGCCCTCCCTTTCACCCTGACAGGAATAAACTTTCTCTGGATTCTTGTTATCTCATTTCTGAAGGCGTCCCATTTTCCAGCCGTCCCTTTACCTGCGAACATCTGCCTCCAATCACCTTTTGAAAGTTCTTGCCTAATACCGTCAAAATTGGCCTTTCTCCAATTTAGAAATGCAACTTTTAGATCTGGTCTATCCTTTTCCATCACTATTTTAAAACGAATAGAATTATGGTCACTGGCCCCAAAGTGACCCCCCACTGACACCTCAGTCACCTGCCCTGCCTTATTTCCCAAGAGTAGGTCAAGTTTTTCACCTTCTCTTGTAAATACATCCACATAATGAATCAGAAAATTGTCTTGTACACACTTAAAAAATTCTTCTCCATCTCAACTTTTAACAATATGGCAGTCCCAGTCAATGTTTGGAAAGTTAAAATCCTTGACCATCACCACCCTATTATTCTTACAGAAAGCTGAGATCTCCTTACAAGTTTGTTTCTCAATCTCCCTCTGACTGTTGAGGGGGTCTATAATACAATCCCAATAAGGTGATCATCCCTTTCTTATTTCTCAGTTCCACCCAAATAACTTCCTTGGATGTACTTCCAGGAATATCCTCCCTCAGCACAGCTGTAATCCTATCCCTTATCAATAATGCCACTCCCCCTCCTCTCTTGCCTCCCTTTCTATCCTTCCCGTAGCATTTGTATCCTGGAACATACAGCTGTCAGTCCTGCCCATCCCTGAGCTATGTTTCTGTAATTGCTGTGATATCCCAGTCCCATGTTCCTAACCATGCCCTGAGTTCATCTGCTTTCCCTGTTCGGCCCCTTGCATTGAAATAAATGCAGTTTAAATTATTAGTCCTACCTTGTCCCTGCCTGCCCTGACTGTTCGACTCAACTTCTGTTTTCAGCTGTACCCGTCTCAGATCGATCTCTTTCCTCACTATCTCCCCCCACCTTACTAGTCTAAATCTTCCCAAGCAGTTCTAGCAAATTTCCATGCCAGTATATTAGTCCCCTTCCAATTAGATGCAATCCATCTTTCTTGTACAGGTCACTTCTACCCCAAAAGAGATTCCGATGATCCAAAAATGTGAATCCTTCTCCCATACACCAGCTCCTCAGCCATGCATTCATCTGCTCTGTCCTCCTTTCCTACCCTCACTAGCTCGTAGCACTGGGAGTAATCCCGATATTACTACTCTTGAAGACCTCCTTTTTAAAATTCTACGTAACTCTCTGTAATCTCCCTTCAGAGTCTCAACCTTTTCCCTTCCAATGTCGTTGGTTCCAATGTGAACAATGACCTCCTGCTGGCCCCTCTCCCCCGTGAGAACATTCTGCACCCTCTCTGAGACATCCTTGATCCTGGCACCAGGGAAACAACACATTATTCTGCTTTTTCTCTGCTGGCCACACAAACGTCTGTCTGTCCCTCGGACTACAGAATCCCCCAACACAATTGATCTCTTGGAAGTTGACGTAGCCCTCGTTGCATTAGAGCCAGTCTCAATATCAGTAATTTGCCCTCAATTTTGTGGGCTTCCAGCTTAGCTAACTTGTAACTTAGCTTGCTAGTCTTTTATATGGGACTTCTTCAAGATCTTTGTGGAAGACCACATAAATAACATCCATTGACTTAACTCAGTCCAGCACCTTTATCACCACCTGAAAAAGACTGAGGTTTGTCAGGCATAACCTACCCTTCATGAATCCATGCTGACTCTTCCTGGATATTTGATATTTTTTGAGGTTACTCTATCCTTGATTATAGACGCCTATAATTTCCTCACCACAGATACCAGGCTAACTGCTCTGTAATTCACTGATTTCCCTCTGTCATCCTTCTTAAAGAACAGGGTGACATGAGCAAATTTTCAATCTAGGAAATTCCCAAATCCAGATTATAGTTAGGGCATCAGCTATGACAACAAATTGGCATGTGATGTACCCATTTCTCACCTCTCGTTTTTCAATATTGCAGTGTGGCTTTGAGAATCACAGATTTGGGACAAACCTTTCCCTCCAGGAGTTTGTAGATGTACAACTGATTCCACCATAATTTGTGTGTCAGAATGCACCAATTGGTCATCCCTGGCCCTAACTCTTCCCCTTGATGTTATTGTTCCCCTTGGTGTCACGAAATATTCACTTGTGACACCTGGACTGCAGTCCCTACTTTCCAGCTAACGGGGTTCATCAACAGATGAGGCTCTCTTCATGCTCTGTGACTGTGATAGAGGTTCCAAGGTGAGGCATTTGAAATGCAGCACATCATCTTTCCGGCGGAAGATGTTTCACATCTTTTATTCTGCAGAAGCTCCACTGGTCTTATTGGGACAATGAGACTACAATTGATTCAGACTTGTGTATATGAAGGTATATTGACAGAAGTCTGCATTCTGTGCAATGACTGAACATCTACGCCACTGATGTGCCGTCAGAAGGTTTTGTATGTTGAGGAACAGGCCTAATCTCTACAGGCTGCTGACTGGTATGCCCTGGTGGTTTGGATCCTTTTGGCAGGTGTTCACAATGGGCTTGAGACCTTGTGAGATCTAGATTACTGAGAGTCCCCTGCCCAGACACATGTATGTCCTCCTTAGTATGAGTCACCAGCAGCTGGAGGGATGAAGGTGGAGGGACAGGGCACCTCTAGAGGGTCCTGGGATGGTGCTGCCAGGGATCTCATTTGCCAATCCTCCTGCTGATAGCATCACCCTGTCATCTTGATGAGGTGGACATTTGGAGTGAGGTGATGCCTCCCTGTCACCACGGAAGCAATCATGGTGGTCCATAGTGAGGTTGAAGGCCCTTTCCTCAAAGAGGGTGAGGGGTTTGTTATCAATTGCTCTCCCACCCAACATCTAGCTGAATTTGGCTCAGATTTTCTTGCAATGTGCCAGAGACAATGGGCAGGGGGTGATGGAAATGGGTGCAGGAGCAGTTTATGAGCACTCATAACCATGCACAGGGGCAAATTATCCCAGTGATGAGGAAGTGAAGCGGGCTGGAAGGGTTGGAGGTTTGAGAGGATGAGATCAGTATGAGCCTTCGAGTGCCCATCATGCATATGATGCTCAGGTTTGCAGGCTATGAGCTTTTGTGAGATGCGGCAACAGAGTGAAACTGAGTGATGCCCTGGAGACTGTGAGGTAGCAGAGATGAAATGGTTCCAGGAACTTTCATAGAACACAGCAGATCACTGACCCTCTGATATGGTGACAAGAAAGGTAGTCCAGTTGCAGTATCCTCTCCCAAGCCAACATGCCCTGCTTACAGGCCCTGATCACTGAAAACCAGCTCTGCTGGGTGGGTCATGTAGTTTAAAGACCTGACACTGGACTCCTGAGGCATGTGGTGCTTCATGTCATCCTGGAGTTCAGTCACAAGTGGTGTACTGCAAGGATCTGTTTTGGGGCTACTGCTGTTGTCATTTTTATAAATGATCTGGATGAGAATGTAGAAGGATGGGTTAGTAAATTGGCAATGGCACTAAGGTCAGTAGAGTTGTAGATAGTGCCATAGGATGCTGTGGGTTACAGAGGAACATAGATAAGCTTCAGAGCTGGGCTGAGAAGTGGAAAATGGAGTTTCATGTGGAAGAGTGTGAGGTGATTCACTTTGGAAGGAGCAACAGGAATAAAGAATGCTGGGCTGATGGTAAGATTCTTGGTAGTGTAGATGAACAGAGAGATCTCGATGTCTATGTACATAGATCCCTGAAAGTTACAACCCTGGTTGATAGGGTTGTTAAGAAGGCATACAGCGTGTTAGCTTTTATTAGTAGAAGGATTGAATTTCAGAGCCATGGGGTCATGCTATAGCTGTACAAAACTCTGGTGCGGCCGCAGTTGGAGTATTGCATCCAGTTCTGGTCACTAAATTATAGGAAGGATGTGGAAACTTTGGAAAGTGTTCAGAAGAGATTTACTAGGATGTTGCCTGGTATGGAGGGAAAGTCTTACAAGGAAAGGCTGAGGGACTTGAGGCTGTTTTCATTAGAGAGAAGGCTGAGAGGTGACTTAATTGAGAGATATAAGATAATCAGAGCATTAGATAGGGTGGACAGTGAGAGCTGTTTTCCTTGGATGGTGATGGCTAGCATGAGGGAACACAGCTTGAAATTGAGGGGGGGATAGATATAGGACAGGTGTCAGAGATAGGTTCTTTGCTCAGAGCGTAGTAGGGGCATGGAACGCATTGCCTGCAACAGTAGAAGACTCACCAACTTTAAGGGCATTTAAATGGTCATTGGATAGACATATGGATGAAAATGAATAGTGTAGGATAGGTGGGCTTCAGATTGGTTTCACAGGTTGGCACAAAATCGAGGGCTGAAGGGTGGTGTATGGTGCTGTAATGTTCTATGTTCTTTGTCTCAGTGCCAGAGTCTTGGAAATGGAGGTGGAAATGGGTTGTCTTTAGTGTGGTCCTAAGGAGCTCCAAGACAGACAACATGGCTGAGAGCATCTCAGCAATCAGTTGAGGGATCAGAGCATCCTGTCTCTATCTCTTCTGATACCACGAGGGTTGCAACACGTAGAACTGATAAGGATAGCAAGAGTAAAGATCTATAGTTGCAGAGAATATGCGCGTGCATGTTCTCATTGTGAGACTGGTAAGCTACTGCTTTATATTTGACCCACAAAAATGTTATTTCTTTCTTCCACTTTATTATTTTGACCATTTTTGACTATGTGCTGGAAAGTGGTCTTTTCATTTGCAGGGAATGAAAAGACATGAATTGACAACAGGCCGTGGGGGGCCTTGAAATGGATGATTAATTGTTTGCAAAACTGCTTTGTGCTCGGGTGGGTATTGGGGGTGGGGAGTCATTCTGGCATCCGGTTGTCATGTGGGTGGTCTGGAGAATCTAAGCAATCCTTCCAACAATGAGAGCCATCCCCAGCAGCAATAACAGTGCTGCTGGAACGCCTTTAGGGGCTGCATCACATGTTGCCTCATCCTGGTCAGAATGACCTGAAGTGACTCAATGTTCTGCACCTTGCTGTTACGTGTCCAAACCTTATTGTATTGCAGTGTTGTATTGAGCAACATAGTGTGACCATTCTGGAGATGGTGACTGGTGTGTACTGAGGGCACTCCAAGTCTGTTCAGATACCCGAAAGGGATCTTCAGCTTCCATAGCTTGCTCAGTGACGCACTTGCTTGGCATATAGTTTCTATTGTATCCCTCCTGGGCCTTGGTGATCAGGTTCCACATGAGTAATATTGGTCACATTTTAAGTGGGTATTTCTTAGATCTAAGCAGCCAGCAAGTCTGCATAAAAAGGCAAGTTGATCAGGGAGGGTGGATTGCTGCAGATCAAAAGCTGGCTCGAAAGGCCGAATGGCCTACTCCTACATCTATTGTCTATTGTCTATAAAAGCATCATTACAGTGGGAGTCTTCTGCACACCACCAAACAGATGAGTCTGTGGTTTAAAACAGCTGTGCTTTGATGGAACGGAACTATCTGCTGTTCTGAAAATTCAGGAGTGATTTGGTGATATTTTAATTCCCACATGTTTGCAGTTGGTGGTACCCTGCCCCTGAGGGAAGTTAGCAGAACTACACATCCACATGTCTGCTTATTCTAACTGATGTCATCACAGGATTCAAACTGTAGGGAGAGTCTGAATGGGCTGGGGCTATTTTCTTTGGAGCATCGGAGGTGACCTCCTAGAGGTTTATAAAATCATGAGGGGCATGGAATTGGGTAAATAGACAAGGTCTTATCCCTGGGGTGGGGGGAGTCCAGAACTGGAAGGCATAGATTAGTGTAGAATATCTGGTTGCCAGTTGGACCGAAGAGTCTGTTTCCATGCTGTACATCCATATGACTCTAATTGTCTGCTTGAGAAACGAACCATCAGTCCAAATTTGCTAAAATAACCATGGCTCGAACTGTGAACACATCCTGGCATAAAAGCAGGCCAGAAAGTAACTGTGTGGTATCAATACTTATAGCGTATTTCACAGTCGTTCTCCTTAGCATTCTGAATTGCTGCTGTTGCTTTCACTGGTGAATTCCAGGAAACCCATAGATCCACGGTTAAATTGCAAAAGCCATCTGGATTTCACTGTCATTGATTGGTTAATACATTGAAATTGTTTCTCCTGTTCTTATGCAGACTGTTGTATTAGAGTTAAATGTGGAAACTTATGGGTTAATGTGGGTTCCCAATATACCGTCAGTTTCCTCAGACCTGCTCCCAAATCCACATGTTCTTGGAAGACTTCAGCCGATGTAATCATTTTGTTCTGTGTCCTGTGATGAACCAAATGTTTAATTTAACATTAATATTATGAAGCATTATCTCAAAAAGAAACTATTATTGAAATACCACTAGGGAAATATACTTTCAAGTTACATGTATGGCTTCTTCCAAACACAGAGTGAAATTAAAGGCTTCACATAGAAAAATTTAATTTATGACAAAAGCATTTTTGATCACAAAAAAATTTGAAGTAGGGCTCTTTTCCCCCATTCAGGGTCATTTTCACCAGATTTTATTCTTTTCTATCTGAAAGCATTGTGTTGAGGTGTTTTGTATTTTTCATAGAATCAGCTGCAGAGCCAGGTTTTTATGATGCTTGCAAGACATAATTACCTTCAACAGTGCACAGTTTTCACAATCAGCCTACCACAGCATTCACAAAGCAAAATATTTACAAAAGAGTGTGACATTTGTTGTCCATATTGATTTTTCTCCTAAGCAGGTAAAGAGTTTTAATTAAAATTAGAATTTTACAAAAAGCAATATTTATGAAGAAGGTACATGTTGGCTTTGTTCTAAAGAAGCATTTAATAGAGCCTTGACGAATTGACCTATCGTTCTATTTCCTGCCTTTCAATCGCAATGATCCTTTGCTGGAAAAGGCTTTTATTACACATTCTCTTAAGTGATTGCAATTTAGCAGCAGCCTCTTGTGAACAAAGACTGCTGCAAATAATGCAAACAGCTAAAGAGAGAGAAATATTCCGAAGAATGTGGACAATTGTGAGGATGAGCTTTGTATGCCAAGGGGAGCCATTGCAATGACTTGCTTCGAGTTCATGCAATTTGGAAGCTTCTGTGAATTAATGTTTGTTGTTGTCAGTGGAAGAATATTTGAATTCAAAAATATCTAAGTATTATTTACAATTATTGTCTTAACAGAATAGAATCAACTTACTGAGTATACATCATTTTGACCAACCCAAGGGCTCCCAAATTCTAAGGCTTTTGACTTTAATTCTATTATAAACATGGATGTTGAAAATTTGGGTAGTTACTGCAATAGGAACTGAGATATCTGTGTTAATGCCTGTTTGGTGCATATAATGCAGGTAGCATGCCATCTTTGTGCTGTCTGCTCATTTAAATGTTTTCTGCATGTGACCAGTGATAAATGTGCAAATGGCCCTAAATCACTTAAAGGAATTACTTAAAGTCAGTTTGCACCTCTCAAAGCAGAAATGCATTGTGGCTGGAGCAGATGCAGTGGGTCTTGTGAGAGCAAACTCTGAGTTGAACCTGGAAGAGAACTGGCTTCCATACATTTTATTGATTTTTGCGCTACTTGGTGGAAGAGATAGAAAGGAGAGGCTTCCTGTATCTACAGGGACCAGAGGCCCTCCAGCCACACAGTATCAAGATAGTGTGAGGAGATAGCTATCAAAACCAATACCATAACCTTAACGCCAATGATCTGAATGCAGTGCTGTAGGAAATACATAGACCTCATATAGGTGATCAAGATCAGTGAATGTGTATCTTCAAATCCCATATCCTACTAACTACACCTCAAGCCTCAGATGCTACTCAATGCATTGGCAGACCTACCAGGCAGCCTGTGGTCAACATCAATGAACATAGAGAACAGCAAGGATTTTGCACAGAGCTTGAAGCCTGACTTTACATCGTAGAAGTGGGTGCTCAAATCTATTCTCAGACTCACAGACACTCATCATATATTTTACAACACAAGTGATTTTCACCAAAGACATGAGTTCTGCAGTGGAGTGAAGTCATAAAGTTCAAATTGTTCCCATCTCGTACATGGATATCTATATATAATATGATTTACAGGGTGTCACAAAACTCCAACAACCTATTCTCCAGAAAAAAAATGACTAGAATTGATGAGGTGCTTCCGGTGGGAGTGAGGGTCAAACGAGAGAAGTTAACAGAGTAGAGCAGTAGCCCCATGGATCAAGAGCCTGGTGGTCTCTTTCAGGACAGCATCACTCTTTCTCATCACTGTCCATCCACCATTACCCTTACTGTTCCTTCTCAGTCAGACTGGGGCCGCAATGCTGAGCGTTATGGTCTGCAGCTGGGCTTTCTCAGCCTAGAATGACTTGAGATTATCCTGTAAGGTACCTCCACACTTCTCAACTGTATTCTCTTTGGTGTCTCGGCCCTCCAGCCAGAGAATTCAACAAGAGGCCTAGGACAAGCAAAGCCACATTGAGGGCTGGGACACCAAAGATAATGCACAAGTGCCATTTGATTTCATGTGCTTGTAATGTGGCAGGGTTCTATTTTACAGGATTCATTTTGATTAGTTATTTTTGTAGAGGCCTTTACATTGAAGACAATGCTCGCCCATTCAGAATGCCCTAAAGCCCATTTACATGATTGATCCTGGTACCCAGAAGGTAACATACCATCATGAAGTCACACTTTGAGCTGCTAAAGTGCCTGTCTACACCTGGCACTAACATTCTGCGACCACTCTTGTCCTTCCACACTTCTTTCCTTCCCTCTGACTAGCTGGATCACCCACAGTACCATTGTCTTGGGTCTGGCTGTCTGCTAGGGAGAACCCCTCCCTCTCACCATTTTCCAAGGCCAAAAAATGCTTTGTAAATAGGCTTACACTCCCAACACCGAGAGCTCAAGCTGCAAGGGCCAGGAGCAGCTCCTACACACACAGTCATTCAGACTATCAGGAATGCATCTCAGATTCCCCACGCAGTGCAGGATGCAAACCAGGGGCTGGAGCTTCAAGACATTTTCTAACTAAATAGAAGATGGACTTTTGAATTCATTTTACTCTTACTCGGATTTTCTTGTCTATGGTGCTGAGTCTCTGTGAGAGACCTCACCTCACCCGCCCCTCTCAGTGACAGTCTCTGTATGTCAGAGAGTCCTCACCTCACCCACCCCTCTTAGTGACACTGACTGTATATCAGAGGGTCCTCACATCACCCACCCCTCTCAGTGACACTGACTGTATATCAGAGGGTCCTCACCTCACCCACCCGTCTCAGTGATACTGACTGTACTGTACGTCAGAGGGTCCTCACCTCACCCACCCGTCTCAGTGATACTGACTGTACTGTACGTCAGAGGGTCCTCACCTCACCCACCCCTCTCAGTGATACTGACTGTACTGTACGTCAGAGGGTCCTCACCTCACCCACCCCTCTCAGTGATACTGACTGTACTGTACGTCAGAGGGTCCTCACCTCACCCGCCCCTCTCAGTGACACTGACTGGACGTCAGAGGGTCCTCACCTCACCTACCCCTCTCAGTGACACTGACTGGACGTCAGAGGGTCCTCACCTCACCTGCCCCTCTCAGTGACACTGACTGGACGTCAGAGGGTCCTCACCTCTAATAAATGTGGAAACCAGCAAAATAGAAGTGCCAGAAAATCTTACTAAAATCCAACCTGTGAAGTAAATGCTGCTGCTCAGGGAACTCTTCTATCCTTACAGTGTACACTCATGTAAGTTTAAGAGGGAAAGGCTGGAGTTAGAAAACCACACCATTGTGAAACAATGTGGTTTGCTTATTAATGTAATGAGCTTCTTGCTCTGCTTCCTTCCAACAGGATGGTACCTGTGCACTGCCACCTTTACCTGGTTAGTGTTTGGTACACTTCATGTCAGAGTGTCTGGAGTGCTCTGTGGATGTAGACATGTCTCTTCTCTAATTAAGGCCCATCATCATTAATATAATCTCAGTGAACCTTTTTTGCACCATTGGCACAACTTTCCAAAGTAGGGTGTCTAAAACAGGACCCAGTCTCAGTGACACTGACTGTACGTCAGAGGGTCCTCACCTCACCCGCCCCTCTCGGTGACACTGACTGTACGTCAGAGGGTCCTCACCTCACCCGCCCCTCTCGGTGACACTGACTGTACGTCAGAGGGTCCTCACCTCACCCGCCCCTCTCGGTGACACTGACTGTACGTCAGAGGGTCCTCACCTCACCCGCCCCTCTCGGTGACACTGACTGTACGTCAGAGGGTCCTCACCTCACCCGCCCCTCTCGGTGACACTGACTGTACGTCAGAGGGTCCTCACCTCACCCGCCCCTCTCGGTGACACTGACTGTGTGTCAGAGGGTCCTCACCTCACCCACCCCTCTCGGTGATACTGACTGTACGTCAGAGGGTCCTCACCTCACCCGCCCCTCTCAATGACACTGACTGTACGTCAGAGGGTCCTCACCTCACCCGCCCCTCTCAGTGACACTGACTGTACGTCAGAGGGTCCTCACCTCACCCACCCCTCTCAGTGACACTGACTGTGTGTCAGAGGGTCCTCACCTCTAATAAATGTGGAAACCAGCAAAATAGAAGTGCCAGAAAATCTTACTAAAATCTGACCTGTGAGGTAGATCATGGTTTCTTTAAATGCTGCTGCTCAGGGAGCTCTTCTGTCCTTCTGAGCTGGAGTTTGAAAGCAGGAGTTGGAGACAGGCAGACCACCCGACTACTGTTGAGGCTGCTGTTCGTCTCATGGAGGGGGTTCCCGTGATGGTCGTGTCCAGGTAGATGTGGAATTCTACATATGACATCTGACCTTTGCAACCTGTCTCTCTTTCTCTCTCTCTCCATTATGAATTGGTTCCAACCTATGATTTGTAAAGTTTTACCATTACCTAGCTATTCTTGTGTATGTTGTCCCTATCAATGAAACCTAGGATCCTGTACTTTTAAATAGTTTAATGTTCAAGAGCTGTTTGTGTGAATCCTTAAATCTCTCTTTCTTAAAGTGTTGCCATCAAGTAAATATATTGTCTTTTTATTCTTCCCCTCAAACTTTACCACCTTATATTTCTGCACAGTAATGCCCTGGTATCAATGAAAAAAGGTACCAGATTAAAAAATGCTACTGCAAAAACTGGAACAAAAATACAATGTTTCTTTCCCTGTAAGAATGCTATTCCCCATAGCTTCATGCCTAAACTTCCTTGAATAATGCTTCTCTACGCAGGCAGCACAAAAATATGAAACAATTGTATTTTGTATCACAGAGATTTTAATAGCAGAAGATAAACCATAATATCAGGGGTCATTCGAACTAATGATGTCGGCAGACTCCAACAACATTTAATTAAATTAAATTTACAAATTGTGAACGACACATACTGGTCTGAATAGTCTTGTATACTCAAAACATCAGCTCTAATACAACCACTGTGTTCATTTCCAAGTACAGGGGAACTTCGATTATCTGAACGTGATGGGCGGGACTATTTCGCTCGGATAATCGATTATTCAGTTAATCGATTAAATGCCTTTCCCCTCTGAGTTTTTAAAGTCTGCTCCTCATTCAGGAGACTGCAGCAGCACCCAGCGCGCAAGGCCCTGCCCCAACACTGTCCAACACCGCCCCCCCCCGCCCCCAACATCGTACAACACTTCCCCCACCCCCAACACCGCCCTTCCGCACCCAACCATGTCCAACACCTCCCCCTGCCTCCAACCCTGTCCCAACACCACTCCCCACCCCCAACACCGTGCAATACCTCCCTCCGCCCCAACACCGCTCCCCACCCCCAACACTGTGCAACACCTCTCCCCGCCCGAACCATGTCCAACACCTCCCCCGCCTCAAACACCATCCAACACCGCTCCCCAACCCCAACACTGTGCAACACCTCCCCCTCCCCAATCATGTCCAACACCCACCCTTCCCCCAACGCCATCCAATACCGCGCCCCCACCCCAACACTGTGCAACACCTCCCATCGCCGCCAACTATGTCCAACACCTGCCCCTGCCTCAAACCCTGTCCAACACCGCTCCCCACCCCCAACACCGCTCCCCACCCCCAACACCGCTCCCCACCCCCAACACCTTGTAACACCTCCCTCCACCACCAACCATGTCCAACACCCCCCCTGCCTCCAAGCCCGTCCAACATGGCTCCCCACCCCCAACACTGTGCAACACCTCCCCCCGCCACAAAACCGCCCCCGCCCCCAACCCCGTCCAACACCTCCCCACCCCCAACCTCGTCCAACACCTCCCCCCTACCCCAACACCACCCCCGACCCTCAACACCGCCCTGTGCCCCCAACCATATCCAACACTACCCCTGCCCCCAACACCAGCCCTGACTCCAACCGTGTCCAACAGCATCTGCCCCCTGACCCCAGCACCGCCCCTGACCCTACCGCCGACCTCTGCCCCCAAGACCGCTCCCTGCCTGCCCCCAACCCCATATACCCCCGTCCATCTCTGGGGCAGCTGGACTGGACACCAAGACTGTTGCTGCTGCCTTTGTGGGGTAAGTCTCCAAACAGCGTGCGCCTGCGCCCACACACACGCAACTGTTTACTGCAACTTTTTGACAGGTTCCATCTTTGCCCTGTACAGGACAATGTTGGAGAGATTAGGTGGGGAAGGGGGGGTTCAGGATACACCCCTGTGTAGAACTCCAGGGAAAGTGTGGGGAGAGAGAGAGGGTGGGAGGTCAGTCATTTCGAGACGGTGCCTGTTTAATCACTGTAAACAAAAGACGCGATGACTGTTGGAAACACGTCTTTGATGTAATGTTTTCATCAGAACTCGAGATCTCCTTCGGATAATTCGATTTTTGGATAATTGGTATTCAGATAATTGAGGTTACTCTGTATCAATAGTTTTAACTGTATTTGTCTCTGGGTTTGGCCTGAGTGCAGAAACCGAGAGTGCTTTCCTCTCGGGTAAAGCCCAGTATGAAGAATATTGGGAAAATGAAATTAATATGCAGTACTTACCTGCAACAGATTTTGTTGCATTGAGTTTCAAAGACCTGGGCCTCCAATATGGTGGACTCTACAAAATAATAATATCACCAATATAGAGAATTTGGATGTTGTTAAAATATAAGGGATTTGAATCATTTTGCTGATCGAGAAACATAAGTATATTACCTTTAACATTTGAACAAGCATATGTCTGAACTCAAATAACCATGTTACTAAAATGGTGGTAAATCCTTTTCTGTCCCTGACAGATGTCAAGGTTTTAGAGAACAGACATCTGATTGAAAGTGTTCAAGAACAGGTCCATGCTGCCCTCTTGGACTACACCATGTGCAACTACCCACAGCATGGGGACAAGTTTGGACAGCTGTTGCTGAGGTTACCTGAAATCCGTGCAATAAGTATGCAGGCTGAGGAATACCTGTACTACAAACACCTGAGTGGGGAGGTGCCATGCAACAACTTACTGATTGAGATGCTTCATGCCAAGAGAGCTTAAGGCCTTGAACTATGAACTATATAACAGCCACAATTTTCCAAAGGAAGGTTGTTGATTCTTACATATAAATATATATATATATATACATATTATATTCCCTTTATATTACAGAAATAATGTAATTAGAAAGTAAACAAATGATTTTTAAATATACAGAAGCTACATAATCTTGGAATACATGCATAAATAGTATGTACAATTTTTTTCTTTTTTTCCCCCTTTTCATGGTAAGAATTTTGACTTTACCTTAAAACAAGTTGTTTCTTATAACCACAGCCCAGTCATTATTAGAGTCACTCGTAACCTTTAGTGTTTACTCCATCAATGAAAACTGAAACCAGCAAAAGAATGGCATCTGCATTTTATAAAAGCTGGACAACATGGCAACTTTTTGAACTGAGGTAACATGAAGCATATACATTAATTAAGACCTAATGTAAGGGACTATAATTTCCACTTGTTTCTCTGGAAACAATGATGCACATTATAAAACGACAACTTCTTAAAAACTTCAAATTATAATAAAAATGAATGTAAAATAATATGCAAAATTGAAGTCAGCACAGTGATACTTTTAGACTGAAAGCTGAGAATATCAGGCTAAGAACCACTGTGTCTTTACGATAAATCATTTGAGTTCGCTTTATACACTTCTGCAAGAAAACTGTGCACACTTGTATTTTAATATTTGAAAGCTGAATGCACTTGTATTTTTTTCAAAGAGTTGCAAACAGTCAAGAGTATTGTATTTGTTATTTTTATGTCTCAAGTGTGTTTTTCTGAGAGATATAGTAAATTGTGGAAAATGAGAAAATTACAGTTAAAAATGTTTTACGGGAATTAATATTTAATTAGTACACAACTGCTAATATTGTCAATTTTAACATATTCTTTGCATAATAGTTATACTGTATTAACAGTATTCTTGTATTGTGTTTTCTTGCATGTGTTCCCTCTTTTCCTTGCAGTGAAATAAACTTATCAGATTTGTACACCAGTGGTGTTCCTATTTATAACTCCTTAAGTGCCAAATAAAATTTAAAGTTATCCAACTCAACAGATAAAAGAGGTTTTGTTCCCTTCACAGTGTCATTATGTTAACATAGCTACAACTGTTCTGTGGGAGTCATTAGAATGATAATTCCTACAAGTGAAAAATTAAAATGGCACACACATGCAAACAAAGTGGCTGTGGTGCGCAGACTCTGTAGTTGCTTGAAAATTTCTGCTAAGGTTGTAGATGCTGTTCCCTCCCAGTGAATAATGCATATGCATCAACTTTTTATAAAAGATCTATCATTTATTGCCAAAGATCCAAATCCTCTGTGATCCAAAATATTTTAATCCATATAATGCCACCAGAAAACAATTGTTTCTTTTCAAATCACTTTTGTTTAACATAAAAGCACTATCGAACAGGTGTCTGATTTCAGCTCAGGGGCACATTAAATGCGTTAGTTATTATAACTAATGAAGGTTAGATATTTAAATTCCATCATGATGAGACCAGCAATGTATATACTATTTTATTCTTTTTAATACCTCAAGGAAATCATATAAGGACTATCTGGAAGGTTGGGCAACAAGATACGAATTTGTCCCCCACATTTAGAGTCAGTTACATATCAAGAATTGTTTTGACAAATAGAAATGTTTGTAAGTCTATAATATAAAAGGGGTGGGGGGAAAAGAGAGAGCCATTTTATTTACTTCTGTGAAGAAAATTTCCTGAGGCTGTGTGTAACTTGTGATCTGTGAGTGATTGGGAGTTTAGCACACATGAAGCAGACTGTCCTCAGCATTTTACCAAGAGCTACAACCACTGTTCTCTCAATTGTGCAAAAGACAGCATTGAACTTTTGTTTTACAAACTTAATGGAAGATGTTGTCCAGTCATTGTGCAACTGTGACCTTGCATATTAAGGTTATTTTTAAATTTGAGTCAAAGAATCATAGAAATGTACAGCACGGAACCTGGTCCAACACTGACCAGGTATCCTAACCTAATCTAATTCCATTTGCCTGCACTTGGTCCATACCCTTCTTATTCATATACCCATCCAGATGCCTTTTAAATGTTGTCATTGTACCAGCCTCCACCACTTCCTCTGGCAGCTCATTCCATACACGCATCACCCTGTGTGTGAAAAAGTTGCAGCTTAGGTCCCTTTTAAATTTTTTTCCCTCCCACCCTAAACCGATGTCCTCTAGTTCTGGACTCTTCCACTCCAGGGAGAAGACCTTGTCTGCTTACCTTATCCATGCCTCTCATTTTTAAAATCTCTATAAAGTCACCCCTCAGCCTCTGACGCTCCAGGGAAAATAGCCCCAGCCTATTCAGCCTTTCTAGTGTTTACTGTGGAGAAAGACATGGAAGATATAGAATGTGGGGATATAGATGGTGACATCTTGATAAATGTCCATATTACAGAGGATGAGGTATGGAATTCTTAAAATGCATAAAGGTGCAGTTATTTTAAATTAATTAACATCAATACTTTTTTAGAGGCCTGCTTGCATTTCATTGATAAATATAAAACTGTGGTATTAGATGAAAGTGAGAAAAGTGCCAGTGGACGATGCATGTTCATATCTTCTTTACAGAATTTTGTTCAAGCATGTTGACCATTGTGAAAGAGGAAGTTACATAGGAGAATGACATTGACATTTCTTGCAGAATTATTATAGTTTTAATAACTCCTATATACTTCACATTATGTGTGTGTGAACCGAAACATTAAGAAGAGGCTAGTGTTTGATAAACTTCAATATTTCATTCAGGCAAAACAATTGGCTAGATTAATTAAAACAGCAAACGGTTACAGAATGTGAAAGGAAGGGCCATATCAAAATAGATATTAAAATGTTCTCATCCTGATGGTTTCTTAGTTTGCTGATTTTTAAAATTTCGTAGTATATTTATTTTCATTTTTTTAAAATTAATTTTTTAATGAATGACAATGGTTAAGTAAATCACATCACGACAAATTGCAAAATCCTCACAGTGTGGATTTTTATTTACATTATGTCTCACAAAACTTGTTGAGATATCCTGATCTATTATTTTATTATAGCTGTTTAGATGTTGGCTCTGTAATGAGTCAATTTCCTTTCTATTTCTGCGGAGGATATTGTACGTTGCTGTGAAAAATAAATATGTAGCTCTAGGAATTTTGCGGTGTTGAAACTAATTATAATGGTCAAACTGGTCTGACATGACTTTTTTCTGGTTTTTCATTACTTCTCACAGGCTAAAAATAGACATTTAAAGTGTGCTTTACAGCTATTGACTTTAATCTCAGGTTGAAGTTCAATATCTAAATTTTCACTGATAATTTTCAAATATTTCATTCTGAACACATCATTCATATTTTTTCTGTTCCACTCACATAACTTACCAATTTTCCAAATCTTCAGCCATGTTCCAATACAAAAGAGCAGTAAAATCTCATCACTTATTTCAAGTGACTATGGAAACTGCAACCTTCTACAAGTCAATGTTGTAAAAATTAAACATTTAAACAATGACTTTTCTTTCCATTAAATGTTTTGAATGCATCTTTGAAATATGTAACATGCACTGTCATTCTCTTAAACTAATCCATGTTGGTTTCATTGCGTTGACTGTACCAAGACTCAAAAACAGAATTTTGTAGGTCATTGCAGCTTGTTTTGATATTTCATTAGGATTTAATTTCAAAAATTCTCTTGCAATAGATGCAGGGTGAAAGGCAAGGCAAGAACTCAATGGTCTTTGGGAGAATTGGTCATTTCTCATTTGGACTTAGGATTATAATCAGAATAATCAAATCCTATTTGTTTGAAAGATTCATGAATTGTGAACTGCTATACTCTTGTGAATTAACATATTACTACAAAATAATTATATTCACTTAAAAGACTTACATTTCAAACTCCACCAAATATCAAATTCAGAATTTTAATCTGGATAAATTCTAACAGATTTAATTGAAACCAAAGCCATTTCATACCTATATAATCATCTATCATTTTGCTCCTTTGTCAGCAACCTCTATCCATAGTTCTTTTCAAAAACTGATACTAAGTAGAGAGGAAATTGCAGGATCAGATTGAGTAACGGAAATCTCAAATTCATCAAATGGGTCAGAATATTATTCTCAGGATATGACTATACTTTTAAAACTATAAATGTTTAAAAATAGCTGAGCAATGAAGAACGTTTGATGTTTTAAGAGTTTAACTTAAAAGATTTCAAGGATTAATTTGGAGATCCATTATTGTCAAAACCAAAAATAAGATTGTTCTTAAAATATTTTCTTCTGTACTTCCCTTCATTATAATTCAGCATTTCTGGATGATTTATACATAAGAATCAATACAACAAAGCAATGTTCTGCAACTGCTATCAGTATAACTATGTCAAAAATGTACTCTGAGCAATGTGTCTTAATGCATTGAAACATTTTATTTTAAATGCAACAATTTAAAAAGATAAGAAATTTCGACTAGTTATAGTGTTTATTAGGATTTCTTACTATATTTTGGAGAGTACTTTTTAAAGATATTTTGGAATGGCAACACAGCAGAATACTTCATTGATTCTTCTAAAAATATCTGTATTTTAATCACTGCCAAACTGACTGTGTTATGTAATATTTTCATTAAAGATGTATTGAAATAAATTCTGTTCCATTTTTGTATTTGCTTGGAATCGTATATAAAGTATCACTATGAAGAACACTGGGCTGAAACATTTTCCTTTAGCTAAGTGTGAGTTGTGTTGAGATTTTTTTGGAGGGATTCTCACTGCAAGGTCCAGTGAGATTTCTTGCCTTATTTTAACAAACAAACCTTAAACAAAAGAACAAACTACCTACCCTACCCTATGGCATCCCTATGTTGATATTATTCCTATCTTTTCACTGTTCCCACCAGATATCTACCAAGAGATAGGCATCCCTTATGCCTGTGACATCTTTAATGCCCCTCTGTGTAGCTGGTTAAGCACTGTCAGCACAGAGCTGTCCTGCACAGTTCCTGACATTTGCCCTGGAAATGGCTGACAGGGGGAAGTTGGCATGCCTAGCTGTGGGCTATATTCTGGAGGTCCTGCTGGAGACTGTGGTGCATGGCTGGGATGAGCTCTCCGCCCCCCCCCCCCCCCCCCCCAGGACCAGCACTGGAAGAAGAAGGTCAATGCCCTCCTCTCTACCAGCAGATATCTTCTGTCAAGTACCTCATACTTACTCTCTTTCTGTTCCTGCACCCATCTCCTACCAAGGCTCATACTCCACACCACACAATATTGCCTACATTTTCCCCATTTGTTCTCACTTAGCCCAACACTAGACATCAACTGAACAGTTCATCCACTTTACCAACACCTTCCACCCCGACCTCAAATTTACCTGGACCATCTCAGACTCCTCCCTCCCTTTCCGAGACCCCTCCATTTCTATCTCGGGCGACCAAGTCAACACGGACATTTACTATAAACTGACCGACTCCCACAGCTACCTAGACTACACCTTCTCCCACCCTGCCCCCTGTAAAAATGTCATCCCATATTCCCAATTCCTTCGTCTCCGCTGCATCTGCTCTCAGGAGGACCAGTTCCAATACCGAACAACCCAGATGGCCTACTTCTTCAAAGACTGCAATTTCCCCCCAGACGTGATCGACGATGCCCTCCACCGCATCTCCTCCACTTCCCGCTCCTCCGCCCTTGAGCCCCGCCCCTCCAATCGCCACCGGGACAGAACCTCACTGGTCCTCCCCTACCACCCCACCAACCTCCATATACATCACATCATCCGTCATCATTTCCGCCATCTCCAAACGGACCCCACCACCAGGGAAATATTTTCCTCCCCTGCCCTATCAGCGTTCCGAAAAGACCATTCCCTCGTCAGATCCACACACCCCACCAACCCAACCTCCACTCCCGGTACCTTCCCCTGCAACCAAAAGAAATGCAAAACTTGCGTCCACACCTCCCCCCTTACTTCCCTCCAAGGCCCCAAGGGATCCTTCCATATCCGCCACAAATTCACCTGCACCTCCACACACATCATTTACTGCATCCACTGCACCCGATGTGGCCTCCTCTATATTGGGGAGACAGGCCGCCTATTTGCAGAATGTTTCAGAGAACACCTCTAGGATACCCGGACCAATCAACCCAACCGCCCCGTGGCTCAACACGTCAACTCCCTCTCCCACTCCACCAAGGACATGCAGGTCCTTAGACTCTTCCATCGCCAGACCATAGCAACACTCGGCTGGAGGAAGAGCGCCTCATCTTCCGCCTCGGAACCCTCCAACCATAAGGGATGAACTCAGATTTCTCCAGTTTCCTCATTTCCCCTCCCCCAACCTTCTCTCAGTCCCAACATTCGAACTCAGCACCACCTTCCTAACCTGCAGTCGTCTTCCTGACCTCTCCACCCCCACCTCCACTCCGGCTATCACCCTCACTTAACCTCCTTCCATCTATCGCACTTCCAACGACAACCCTCCCCCAAGTCCCTCCTCCCTACCTTTTATCGTAGCCTGCTTGGCACATTCTCCTCATTCCTGAAGAAGGGATCATGCCTGAAACATCGATTCTTCTGCTCCTTGGATGCTGCCTGACCTATTGCGCTTTTCCAGCAACACATTTTCAGATCGACTCAGTTTTCCCTATGCACCACCTACTTGCTCAGAATAAACCCCTATCTGCCCCAACAGTTTTGCTATGCACTTTCATCTCGCATTATCCTTTTATATTATTCACTTGTGGGACTTTGCAGGCTGGCCAGCAGTTATTGCTCATCCCTAGTTGCCTTTGGGAAGGTGGTGGTGAGCTGCTTTCTTGATCATTGCAATCCAATACCTGACTATCTCTTATTCCAGTGGGTAAGCAAATCCCCGCAGGACAGAATAGTAAAGCTGGATGGTGGACTCCCAATATTCAGCTCCTCATCCATTACATGGACAGCATCCTGACTCAGCACCGAGAAGCCGGCTGACTGTGTTCAATGCTCTGGACTGGTATTGGAGGCTGCCCTTGACTTGCTGTACTAGGACCCCCAGACTGTAGGCTTTCTTCCTAAATATGATTGAAGTCTGCTATAACTACAAGCAGCTTCCTGGCTTTGTGTCTGCATTTCACATCAAGGCAAGTCAGAATTAATATGACCCAGGTATCTCTGCCTGAGGCGAACATGTGTAAAAGAAGCAACGCGAGGCAGGGGTGCTGTAAACATCCAGATAGATTCAGATTGGTTGCTATGACAACAAGCAAAAAGCATTGAGACGCAGCCAGATCAAGTCCATGAGCTGGGTACATGTCCCTCAGTGCACATGGTCATTACTGCAGCATTACAATGATTGCTGCTGGAGCAACCGGCGGTGCAGCATTGAAGGGCAGCGACATCAGGGATGTGAATTGGAGAAGGATCATAATAAATTTAGGGGTTGGCACATTTTGGATGCCAATGTCCATGGACGTAAGGTGCATGTGACCTGTGCCATGGAGTGTGTCCTAAGATGTTTGAGCCTGGTGTTCAACATGGAGGCTCCATCTTGTCCATGGCTTGTCCGTCATTTTTGGGAAGATTGAAAGCTGGATATTAATGAGGCAGGTTGTGCTGGTAATAAGGTGCTTAACAAGCTATAATCTACTTTAATTGGTGAATGACTGCTGCCTAGTGGGAAACTCACCATGTCACTTGTGAAAAGCATAAAAGATGTAACATATTGTTCCCTGTGGCAAGATAATCCTTGCCTAGATAACTCACCTGATTCTGCCACAAACCTTACCATAGCTCATATCATTCAGGCCCACATTTACAATACTAAAATATTATGCAAAGGTACTAATGGAGTTCAATTTCTTCACACATTATACCACAGTTAATTTTAAATATGTAGATATATACATAATACCATTTAATCATTTTGAACCTGAGTGCTAACTCTCACATTCAAATATTGTATGAAAAAGGACAAGTTTTTGGCTTCATTTTCCGTTTCCTCATATTGTCACAAAATATTCACAATTGACCCTAACTCGTACCAATGTAGCCACTTTTATTGCCATGTTTCAGAATATTAATAAAATGCGAATGTATATTTCTTTGACAAATATTCTGTAAGCAACCCAAAGGGAGAATCACTATGTCAGTGCACTTTGTTACCAATAGCAACACGCAATGACGTTTAGCTGAAAAGAATTTACTGGGCTGGTATCCTATAGAGGTGCTATGTAATAACACTGAAGACTTCTTAACTGTGTGTTCTTTGTGGGAACTCTTTGTGTGGGTCTCTGCTACTTTGATGTACACATTGCTCACTTTGGTGCCTGTTGCTAGATGATAAACTGTCACTTCCATATTTTAGGTGTAAATCTGAGTTCAGAGACCAGACATATGACAAATTTGCAACATTTGTAGCAATTAAAAGTTCCATTTGGAATGAAATTAAGTACTTTATTCAGCATATTGCAGATGCATCATGATCAGCTGCTTTGCCACTTACTTAGTCCCCACTGGTTTTATACTTCATCAACTCTTAAGCTCATAATCAGCTGATGTGATGTGGGAGAATTCTGTCCAGAGGGTCCTTCCTGACACTGCTGGGCTCTGAGTTGAAAGACATTAGATTGTGCAATGGTCACTCCTTTTGCCAACATTCTGGTCAACTGCCCATTCTGCAGTCAGAACCACATGGTCAAACAATGCCTGACGTTGCAGTCCTTTTTATGTTATAGGAAGGAATTACTGTTCCTTTCCTTACTCAATGCACTGACCAGAAATCCTGTTGCTGGGTCAATCATTAAGTGTCGTGAGAGTACAGGTTCAGGATGTGGACTATCACCAGAAGTAGTCTCTTTCTTTGCTTGACAATATTTAGAGTTCCCGTATATATATGGGAGAATATGGAGTAAGAACATGAGGTTTCTAGTGATACACCAAAAACCCTCTGCAACTTTGAAAGGCCACAGCCAATTCCTAGCATTATTAGATCATTCCCCTAGAATATAAGTGTACATATCCAGGAATGATTTCAGTTTAATAGACTAACTGAACGTGTTAATATCCTGCTGCCAAGACAAAAATTCCCTGAAAATAATTTGTGATATATAGTGTAAATTAAGGTCACCCTTCACCATTCCATCCACAGCAATGATACTAAGTATATCACCTGTACAGCACATTTCATCATCGGTTTTATGCTCCAGGAGTTGCTTGACATCATTTTTTTGTCTAGATTAGAGTGGTGCTGGAAAAGCACAGTAGGTCAGGCAGCATTCGAGGAGCAGGAAAATCGTTTTGGGCAAAAGACCTGACTTACTGTGCTTTTCCAGCACCACTCTAATCTTGACTCTTATCTCCAGCATCTTTAGTGCTAACTTTCATCCTTTTTTGTCTATTCAAGCTTATCAGCATAATCATCTATTCTGTTCTCGCTTGTATTTACCTGGTGTCACTACATTAAACACAGCTATTTCTGGTGTTAACCAGTTGCACATTCTTTCAGGATAAAGATGTTTCTCCTGAATTCACTACTCCTGTTTTTAGAAACTATTTCATTTTTATAGTTCTTATTTTGGTTCAGAGTATGGATCATCTATGCCTGCCTGCCCTTATTCAATGCAAGGATGTAGAGAATGAACAAGTGGATGTATTTTCAATACATCTACCTATTGAAACTCTTTCATTACCTTATACAGATCTTTCAGGTCAGCCCTCAGCCTTTGTTTTCTTCAGAGGGATAAAAAACACAGCAAGTTCAAGCTTTCCCGATAGCTGTAACATATAAGACTTTTTAAAAAGCTTTTCTGTGACATGTACCTTATGTGCTAGAATCACTGAATAGTACAACAACAATATCATAGTCTTCCATCCTTAGGTTCAGTTTTCCAGAATGTACCAACATTGTGAAATAGTCTTCTCTAAACGAATGATGGTGGGGACGATAAACATTTTCCAATGGCTTTGTGACGGGAAAATCATGGGTAGGTTGTTTTTAAAAAACACAAAGGTATTGAAAGGAATCATCCACATCACTTGCTTTTTATTTTCGATCTTTGATGATCACAACGTGGGATAAGACAGCAGAGAATCACCCATTTCACCTTCTTCATACAGGCAATGTTTTTGAAAGTTATAACTAATGGCATCATTAGAAATCTGTTTACCTCAAGAATAACAGAATTCTAAGCCTAAATTTACTTGCCTCATTTTGAATCATCATCCTCTATCAGTCAACTAACCTGAGAAACCACGGCATCATTCACAAAGTGTCTTTTGTTTCATTCCTGTCGAAAATCACTTTCAGAAAACAGTGATCCTGTCCTCTGTGTTAGAATGTGAACAGTTTCTGTACTATGTAACGTTATCTTCACCCATCACTTTTGATATTCCTGGTCTGAGGCTGCAATATTACAATATTACATAGAGCTTAACATCTAATGTATTGTAAAGAGAGAAAACATATTTAAAACATAGACATCAATGGATTGGTGATCAGTATCTTGGTGATCTCCATCCAAAATGCGAGCGGTCTTGTCTGATTGAGATTCTGAGTCCCTGCTGCAGGAACATTGAAGATCTTAGTTCCTTAAGTTCAACTTTTGGAAACGGTCATTGGTTTTCTTTCACTTGCAAAGGTCACTCGGTGAACTGCTGCACTGATGCTTCACAATCCTGCAAGTGAACAGAGAAAACTGAACATTAATATTAAAGAAAACAACCCAAGCTTCTCCAGGCTCTCTTCATAACGAAAATGCTCCAGTGCAAGCAACATCCTGGTAAATCTCCTCTGTACTCTCTCCATTGGCAATCACATCTTTCCTACAGGGCAGTGACCAGAACTGCACACTGTATTCCATCTGTGGGATATCCAAAGTTTTGTACAGCTCCAACATAACCTCCCTGTTCTTATAATCTATGCCACGATTGATAAAGTTGTAAACATCATTAAATTCTTTGTCACAAAGGTTGTTTACCCTTATCATTCCTAGCTTAACAATCAGATGCAACAAATTTATTGAGTACTCAATTCCCAACAAACAAACTTCTGAATCAGTGAGATGGAAGTAATGATGACCTTTTTTTTGAGGACTTGTTCAGCATCAGGTGGAGTATTACATCCAGTTCTGGGCATCTATGACTCTCACTTTAACAAGGATCTGAAGGCTTTGGAAAGGGCTCAGAAAAGAATAGTTCCAGGGATGAGAAGCTTTGGTTATGAAGACGGATGGAACTGTTTGGCTTGAACAACAGGGGGCTGAAGGGAGGTTTGATTGATGCATTCAAAATCATGAGGTGTCAGGATAGAGCAGGTAGTGAGAAACTGCTCTCACAAAGAAAGAGGAGGCAGATTTAAAGTAATTGCTAAAAGAAGCAGAGACAAACGGGAAAACCTTTTAGCAGTGAGTGGTTAAGGTTTGGAATGCATTACCTTACAGTACATTTGAGGCAGATTCAACTGAGGCATTCAAATGGGAATTGGCCTTTTTGTCTGAAAAAGAAGAACTTGCCAGATTATGTGGACAGGAAAGGTTATTACAGAAACAAACTGCTCAACTGCCTTCTCCCAATGCCTGAAGAGCAGAGTCACAGTCTGGATTTTTTTCCATCAAGCGGCATGGTGGACATGATCTTCACAGCAAGACAAATTCAAGGGAAATACAGAGAGCAGCAGCAACCTCTAGATGTGGCTTTCCTCAACCTCATAAAGGCATTCATTTCTGTTCAACATGAAGGAGCGTGGAGAGTCCTTGGTTGCCTGCAGAAATTCATCACCATTCTCTACCTGGTGCACAAGACTCAATACATGTGGAAACTGTAAGAAAAGCTATGTTATCACACCAATGGTCTTCTCCATCTTAAGTGCAACACTCTGCACCGTATCCAAAGGGCTTTCTGCTGGAGCAGAATCCCTCTAAAAGACAGGCAGGAAACAGTTCAACCCAACGTCACCTCTCGTTTAGAACCAACATCACCACAGCCTCAGTCATTGAGCTGCAGGACACAGATGACATTTGCATGTATTGACTGAGTTTAGAACTAGTTAGTGCATTCACAGAAGCATATAGCTCAGATGGTGATGATTTGGCTTTTTGACAAGTATGCTGCTATCATTAGCTAATTAGTTTTTTTGTGAAATCATTCTTATATTTGTAAGGGATTTTATGTTGAATGTATTCCAGTTTAGTTAACAACAGAGATAAAGTGTGTATTATATAAAGATGTCTTTAGCCTGGATTTTCTGATATGGATGTAGTTTAATCCCAAATAGCATGAAAGAGCATTTCCACTTACATCAGTGGTAAAAATAACCAATATGTTGTCTTTCTGGATAGCTCATTGACCACTTTGGGTTATTACTTAGAATTTATCAACTTTCTAAGGTTCGCTTCTAATTATAACTATAAACATCTCCATTACAATTTGGATGAGTGCAGGAAACAAACTAATCATTGAAGATGAAAATTGTGAATAAAATCTAAATGAAATGGCACAATATGGTGACAAAAAATCTGCAAATCTTTAGAAAGGATCAGAAGACATGTCAACTCACTGGCAATCTTTTCCAAGGCTGACCATGTAAGCTATTAAGAATTGAAAAACAAAACTAAAAGGAAAGGAAAATTAAAGTGTGACTGTGAGTCTGCAATAAATAGAGTTTCCCAATAGCCAAACCACTTAATTGCTGGGGTGGAGATAGTTCTAATAATTAATAGTAGTAGATGCGCCAGTTCTGCGCTGCATCAGCTTTAGCAGCAGATGGTGCGACTCTGTACTATCCTGGCATTACCAAAGCTCTATACACAAGTAGATCTTGCAGGATATATATAGATTCTACACACTCTCAGGCAACTGTCTGTGTGGAGTTTGCACATTCTCCCCGTGTCTGCGTGGGTTTCCTCCGGGTGCTCCGGTTTCCTCCCACTGTCCAAAAATGTGCAGGTTAGGTGATTTGGCCATGCTAAATTGCCCATAGTGTTAGGCGAAGGGGTAAATGTAGGGGAATAGGTCTGGGTGGTTTGCTCTTCGGAGGGTCGGTGTGGACATGTTGGGCCGAAGGGCCTGTTTCCACACTGTATGTAATCTAATCTAATCTAATCTAATTTCTTGCTAAATGAAGATAAATTCTTATCTGTTTGCAGAAACTAGTGAGTAAACGCAGATCCTGAGCATAGTGAGGTCTCAGCAACATTCAGACTTGGCTGAATAAGTGGCAAGCAACATGTGCACCACACAAACTTCAAACAATGAACATCTCCAAGAAAGCATCATTTCTTTGGCGTGCCAATCCAGACTCTGCTGCTGACACCAAGCACAGTTTGTGGGGTCAAAGGAAGGTCTCTTTGCCAATCATCAGTAAATGTTTAGACCACTGAGACCACATCTAGGCAAACTGTATCCCACAGTAACCCTGGTCACAATAATGGCTAGGGTACACCAGAATGGTGTCAGTTTTTACGGACTCTTACTTATTAGAAATAGCGGTTCTAAATCCTGAGAGGTTTTTGACCACCAGTTAGGCATATTGAATAACTGACTTCATATATGAGGTGGAGGTGCTGGTGCTGGACCGGGGTGGACAAAGTTAAAAATCACACAACACCAGGTTTTAGTCCAGAAGGTTTACTTGGAAGTACATGTTTTCGGAGTGCTGTCTTTCATCAGGTAGCTGCTTAACGAAGCAGCACTGCTCCAAAAGCTTGTACATCCACATAAACCTGTTGGACTATAGCCTGGTGTTGTGTGATTTTTAACTCTGGTTTCATATAGACAGCAGGAGTCCTGCCTATAATGTGTACAACAAACATTCAAAGAAAGAATGCATCCGAGGAAGAGAAAATCAAAGACAGAATGAAGAGAAATTTCAATTGATTCAGGTTTTAAATTTATAAATTCCTCTAGTACAAAATGAATTATAAAAGGACCGTCACTTTGTAAAAATGAAAATCTTATTAATAGTTATTTTGAGGTGAGCATTGTCTGGAGTGTATCTTCCTTTCTGTTACTTTTTACTCCCCCTATTTTTATTTCCCTTAGGAATTAATCACTAGGGTAATTGGACAGAGTGTGAAACAGGTTTCCGAGGCACTAACAAACGTTTTGCAGCTCTGCCCAAGATTAACGTTATTGCCCATTGAAAACAGCAGTGTTTCCTCAGATTATAAGAGCAAACCTGAACCAAAACTATGGGTTAGTAAATTGTAGAGTCCATGAAACATGTTTTCATTTAAAAATATTTATCTAGATAAGTTTGCCATCAACACATCAAATGTACACATCACTACAAGATTAAATTCTGTGCACTTGTTAGTTTTAGACTTAATTGTTAATTGCTGTGAGATTTAGTTCCCCCTATTACAGGAGGAAAGCAATGTCGTTGGACATACCTGATACTCTGAATGCTGTCAGCTGAATCTCCTAAAAACAAAATTAGTACAATGAAATTTAACCAAAATTACTTGACATATCAGTCACAATACATTCCATAAAATATGTGCATATGAATATCTTCCCTACATTCACCTCACCAGTGTTTTTTTCATAATTTTAAAAAGCTGTAACCTTAGTCTTTTTCCAGAGAAAGGAAATAGATATAATCTCTTAGTTCCAGTATTGTTCCTGTAAATTGTTTTTCACCTTTTTCAAATTTGCTGTATTCTTTTTCTAAGCTGGAGTCTGGAACTATTCACAGTACTCCACATGAGGCCCAACCAAGATTCTATAAAAGGTTAACGTAACTTCTCTATTTGTCAATTCTAACCCCACAAAAAGGAATTCCAGAGAAAGGCTTGGAGTTTGTGTTTGTGTTGTATGGCCTATCTACTTGATTCACCACTTCCAATAAAGTTAAAAATCCCATAACACCAGGCTATAGTCCAATAGGTTTATTTGGAAGTACAAGCTTTCCGAGCACTGCTACTTTGTCTAGTAGCTACCTGACAAAAGAGCAGTGCCTCTGAAAGCTTGTACTTCCAAATAAATCTATTGGACTATAGCCTGGTGTTATGGGATTTTTAATTTTGTCCACCCCAGTCCAACACCAGTGCCTCCACATCACTTTTAATAAATCATGTATATACATCTCCACATCCCACTGTTCCTCGTTCATATTTAAATGCTACTTTCTAGGGATGTCCTTTTTTTCCCATCAAAATAGGCCACCGCACACTAATCCATTTTGTAGTTAATTCTGTTGGAGTCCAATACCATACATAGCTACTGAACCACACATTGCCAACAAACTATAGATTATTTTTAAATTCATACGGCTGTTAAGAGCAATGAACTATCCTTAGTATGATAATGTATTGTCAGTACTGACTGCATAACAAATCAGAATTGGATTGGGAAAAGTGGGGTATTGGAATCGATTTAACATAAAATCATTTTTTCTCTGATAGAAATATTTCACTTCTATTCTTTTCTTTGTTATATAACATTGTTATCTCAGGTCTCCTATACATCAATTTACAATGGATAGTGTACGCTGTCAGAAGTTTAACATATCTGACACTTGTTAAAATATTTTAATTGAAATTCATCTTTAAGTATCCCAAGGTACCTAATTCAAATCAAAGTCACTAGAAATTGAAAATAACTAAAATTGTTTGGCAAAGGAAATAATTAAATCAAATTCATATGAAGTTAAAGCTGATCTATCTGCAGTGCTTTAATAGAGCCTTTTGTTGGTTACCAAGGTCACTGGAAAAACATTTCAACTCGTGCTTTGCTTAGAACGAAAATTTCTGGTATGATAATTTTATATAACACCTTAAATGTTGGTATTTAAAAATAAGTTAGTGACTCAGTAATATTGCCAAATAATGCTTTGAATGGATCACTCTGGAATTACTTGCAGTGTGACAGAACTATGGTTTTCACATTATTAGCAAAGAAAGAGAGGCTAGTCAGATATTGATCAGCTGGTGAATTAAGCAGAGCAATTGCAGATGGAATTTGATTAAGTTAATTGTAGGTGATGCAAATTGGTTGGTATAATAAGGGAAGGATGTACACAATGAATGGTAGGTCCCTAGGGAGTACTGAGGAATAAATGGACCTTGGTGTACAAGTCCATGGATCCCTGAAGGTGTCAGCACAGGGTAGACAGGGTGGTAAGGAAGACATATGGGATGCTTGACATCATTAGTCAGGGAATAGAATATAGGAGTAAGGAAGTCTTGTTACTAGTTTATAAAATATAGGTAAGGCCACAGATGGAATACTACGTGTAATTCTGGTAACTGCATTACCATAGAGTCATAGAAATGTACAGCATGGAAACAGACCCTTCGGTTCAACCGTCCATGCTGACCAGACATCCCAACCCAATCTAGTCCCACCTGCCAGCACCCAGATCAGAAGGATGTGATTCCACTGGAGAGGGTACAGAGGAAATTCACTAGCTTGTTGCCTGGGATGGAAACTCTCAGCTATGGGGAGAGACTGATCAGCTGGGTTTGCTTTCCCTGGAGCAGAGGAGGCTAGGAGGCTGGTAGTGGTAGTGGAGCTGGTAGAGAAAGTGAGGACTGCAGATGCTGGAGATCAGAGTCAAAAAGAGTGGTGCTGGAAACGCACAGCCAGTCAGGCAGCATCCAAGGAGGAGAGTCGATGTTTCGAGCATAAGCTCTTCATCAGAAATGCAATTTAGAACATAGAACATAGACCAATACAGCGCAGAACAGACCCTCAATGTTGCGCCGACCTGTGGACTATTCTCAGCTCGTTCCCTATACTATCCCAAAATCTTCCATGAGCTTATCTAAGTATTGTTTAAATCACCCTAATGTGGCTGAGTTGACTACATTAGCAGGTAGGGCATTCCAAGCCCTTACCACTCTCTGTGTAAAGAAATTGCCTCTGACATTAGTCTTAAATCTATCACCCCTCAATTTATAGTTATACCCTCTCGTACAAGCTGACGTTATCACCCTAGGAAAAAGTCTTTCTCTGTCTACCCTATCTAATCCTCTGATCATCCTGTATGTCTCTATCAAGTCCCCCCCTTAGCCTTCTTCTTTTCCATGAGAAAAGACCCAAGACTCTCAGCCTTTCCTCATAAGACCTTCCCTCCAGACCAGGCAACATCCTGGTAAATCTCCTCTGCACCTTTTCCAATGCTTCCACATCTTTTCTGTAATGGGGCGACCAGAACTGTACACAATATTTCAAGTGTGGCCGCATCAATGTTTTGTATAATTGCAGCATGATATGGCGATTCCGGAACTCAATCCCTCTACCAATGAAACCTAACACACTGAATGCCTTCTTAATAGCACTATCCACCTGGGTGGCAACTTTCACATATCTATGCACATGGGCTCCAAAATCTCTCTGCGCATCCACACTACCAAGAATCTTTCCATTGACCAAGTATTCTGCCTTCCTGTTATTCTTCCAAAAGTGCATCACCTCACATTTAGCTGCATTGAACTCCATTTGCCACCTCTGAGCCCAATTCTGCAGTTTATTCAAATCCCCCTGCAACCTGTAACATTCTTCCAAACTGTCCACTACTCCACCGACTTTAGTGTCGTCTGCAAATTTACTAATCCATCCACCAATGCCTGCATCTAAGTCATTTACAAAAATACCAAACAGCAGTGGTTCCAAAACAGATCCTTGTGGAACACCACCAGTAACTGGACTCCGGACTGAATATTTTCCATCAAGCACCACTCGCTGCCTTCTTCCAGAAAGCCAGTTTCTAATCCAAACTGCTAAATCACCCTCAATTCCATGCCTCTGCATTTTCTCCATCAGCCTACCATGTGGAACCTTATCAAAGACTTTACTGAAGTCCATGTATACCACGTCAACTGCCCTACCCTCACCTACATGCTTGGTCACCTTCTCAAAAAACTCAGTCAGGTTTGTGAGACACAACCTGCCCTTGACAAAACCATGTTGACTACCTGAAATCAAATTGTTGCTTGCTAGATGATTATAAATCTTATCTCTTATAATCCTTTCCAAAACCTTTCCTACAACAGAAGTAAGGCTCACTGGTCTATAATTACCTGGGTCATCTCTGCTGCCCTTCTTGAACAAGGGCACAACATTTGCAATCCTCCATTCCTCAGGTACTAAACCCGTAGACAAGAACGACTCAAATATCAAAGCCAAAGGCTCTGATATCTCCTCCCTAGTTTCCCAGAGAAGCCTCGGATAAATCCCATCAGGCCCAGGGGACTTGTCTACTTTCACTCCTTCTAGAATTGATAATACCTGTGCGTAACTAACCTCAATCCTTCAACTGAGTTTTACAAAATTATCAGAGGCATAGACAGGGTAGAATGTGAGAATCTTTCCCCATGACTGCCATACCCCCAGGGGGCATAAGTTTAAGGTGAGGAATGTGTAGTTTGGAGCAGATTTGAGGAAACATTTCTTACCCAGAGAGTGGTAGAAAAATGGAATGTACTGCCTGAGATGGTGGTGGAGGCAGATACTTCTGCAACTTTAAAGAAGCACCTGGATGAGGGACGGAATAGATAACCATCAGAGAGATGAAGATATGGAGAAAGTTAGAGAGATAATGGACCATTCACAGCCAAACAAAGAACACTGGAGTCATTTAGTCTGGATGTGACAATGATGAAGAGCTTCAGCTGTAGATAAGCTGAGGCATGGATGCAGGCAGATGCTGTTTTACATATACGTCTGAATATTCTTTGTGATAGAGGAGATATGAATTCAGAAATTCACCTTGGGGTTGAATAAAATGTCCAAGTGTCAAATAATTTAGGTAGTGTGCCAAGAATTAATGGGGTGGATGAAGTCACTAGAAAGTCTCTACATTTTGTAACCAAAACTGGAGACAACTATTTTTATTTTCCAAATGTTAGCTGGAGGAAGTTCAAACTCAGACAATGTTAGTTATCAGATAAAATCACTCTGATGCCACAATGACAGTGGAGGTATCACAAAAGGTGCTGAGGAGGTAGAGCTAGGTGTCATCTAAATACAGGTGGAAGACAATCTCAAATATGCAATAATATTGCAAAGGTGTTTAGACAGGAGAGGCCAGTGATAGATCTAGACAGTAGAACAAAGAGGTATCATTACTGCAGATCATCTGCCTAATTGTATGAGTAAGAGAGGAATTAAGTAAGGGTAATGCAACTGAGCTGCACAAAGGTTGATGATAGTTAGTGTATGGCTCCTGTGACATGGATCCTCTAGGGGCGAATGTTCATGTTTAATGTGATCCTGTTTGAATATGTGGTGGATGGTGAATGCAACTGCACACCCGGTATCCTCAACTCTATTGAACTTGAGGGAGTAGAATTAGTTTATTCAGGGAGAGATTACAAGGATTGGAGATAATAGACTTGCTCCTTAGCACCAGTGCCTCAAAGGAGGAGCTGAGTAAGTGGTTGGCTGAGCAACTTGAGAGCTACAGGAGCTTGTGACATACGGAAGACTAAAAATGAAAGTGCAATTTGTAAAGGACGTGGACGGAGAATTCTCCCCCCACAAAGAGATATAGATGGCAATGCATTTGAAAGGAGTAAGACAGATTTCATGAGAAATGACTCAACAGCTACTGAGGCATTGAGAGCAGAAAGGACAATTGAGACAACAAAGTCTAGAAAAAAATACTAAATTGAAGCTATCTCACAGTCATGAACTGGCGAATTTTAAAAATTTTATTCCAGTTATGATTGTGAAGAATCTTTTTTCTGAAACAAGATGTGACATCCCTTTAATTGGAGATAAGAGTAACCTGAGTATACGACATGCCAGAAATGGAATGAAATCAGTTTTGAAAGGTTCAGCTAAAAGATGGAAACAGTCATTTTTCTTAAGAGCTTCTATGTAAAAATGCTCACAAATCCTTTTACAATCAACATAATCTACTCGGAGGCAGGTAACAACTGCGATACCATCTCGAGTGTGATCACATGATGCCAGCTGCCGCTGAATTAAATGGTGGAACAGGGAAACAATGTTGTGGTTCGAAAGATGGTGGATTACCAGTCTGAGCAGGCACACTGGGGAGAGAAGCCAAGAAGAGGAGAAAAGCTCATTTGTGATTGTTCTGAGTGGGACACCATGAAACAGGCTGAGCCTCTTGCCCAGTCATTCTAGTGGACAATGAAATTCTCAAGGCATGACAGAAAACTAATTGTCATTGCAGTTGCAGTTTGCAACTGTATGGTCACAGAGGACGTAACCTGATAGGGGTCTGAGTGACATAGCCTATGGTGAGATGTGTGGCAGAACCAGATGAGAAGTCGATCGAGACCAATCACGATGCCAGGAGCAACTTGCTCCATCCTTAATGCTTTTCCACCAGCGGCCAGGTTCTCACTTAGCAGCGGTGAGTTGTCAATTCAAAGGGATTATTGCATGTTAAACACCTTGTCTCATTAACCTCATTAACATCCTTTCTTTCTTATCATCTTAAAAAGCTAAACATTGAGAAAACAGCAATTTGGAAACTAGAAACAGGAGCCTGGCAAATCCATCCCGCCAGCTTGCTCCAAATGACTTCCAAATGTCACCACCTCAGGGCATGATCCATAGGTACCAACCTCACACATTTCTTTCCTACGGACATTGGCATCCAACCATCTGACAACTATCATGGCACCTCTCCAATGTACCAGCAGTGCACTGTGGATCCAGAGGCCTGCACTGCAGGGGGCACTGGCAATGAGTACTGAAAGGCTGCAGCACGAACATGCTTTGTGCAGGGACAGGCACTCAGCTCACTGATCAGACCACGCTGAAGCTTACGGTTGCTCACTCGTTCCCTTAGTGCATCACACGATGGTCACAGCATCTATGCCTTACGTTGCCAATGAGCACAGTCACATTGCCAGGCAGCTTGCCTTGCAGCTCAGTAGCCCTCAATCAGGGGGTGTACAGCCTGCTCTATGGCACTGAGCTACACGAATCTCACACCTGCACCATGTTTGAGGTGGGGTGGGGGTGGGGGTGGTGGGAGCAGATGTATTAGAGCTAAAGAAGTCTGGGTCACAACTGCCACTTATGGGTCTGGGCACTTCTCACCCGGAACTGTCTGGTTTGGCCACTATAAAGAGATGGATTGTGGTCACTTCATTGGGTCTGTCCTCAGAAAGCCCGGGGCAAAGGGTTGGGTGGGGGATTTCTTTTGGGGGTGGGGAGCAGACAAGGGTGGGCACTGGTGTAAGGAGAGTCAGCATGTTAGTCTTTGGAATTGGGGGCTGAAGGCTCTGCTAGGAGTTGGGGGTGTGTGGCTTGGGCTTTACAATTGTGAAGAGAGAGGGCACCATCTCTGCAATGGGAGGATACAGTCCAGTGTGGCAGGGAAAGGGGTCATGTGGGGGAGGTCACCTGCCCTCTGGCATCGGGGAAGGGAGCAGACTGAGTGAATGATCACACCTGTCACATTCACCTGATGTGCCAGGGGCAAGATATACAGGCTCATACAGACAGGCTCAGGGCGAAGCATGTGGGGCTAACCAGATGGGCTATTAGAAAGAGGATGTGGCTGCTCAGGACCACACCGACATGTTCAGGTGGAGGCTGGAAACTGCTGGTAAGGGGCGCTGTCACCTTCCATCGTGCTGGAACTCGAAATTCCGCAACGGAATTTCAGAGTGGACGGGGTAAGCGACGGGGTGTGCGGGAGGGGGCAGCAGCAGTCACCAACGACTGGGCTTTGAAAAAGGATAGAGGAATGCACACAAACCCATGTGGTGTAAGTGACACAGCTGTGGGTCCCCATTCCCTGACCATTCTAATTCATCGTCCGTGTGTGTGTGTTGCACCTCCCTGTTACAGACATCGCTGAACGTTCACAGCTGCGCGTTTGGACACAGAGGCCACAAATAAAATGATGTTTTACAATGTCAGTGTGACCCAGTGCCATGTATACACACAGTTCGTCTGGTCTCTACATAATGCAGCAAGTTCTCAGCACAGAGCACCATCCATGGAACCCCATCTGTGACCATTCAGCCTCCAGAGAGAGACTAACGACAGCCAAAACACGTACATTTACACAGAAGTTCATATCATTTCCAAGCCATGGTCACCTGCTCCACAAAGTGCCCTCAATAGGTTTTCTTCCCTCTCTCTATATCTGTGTTTACTCCCTAGCTGGCAGGATTCTGCTGGGCTGTGAGACCATTGGCCCTGGAGGTTTGTTTGGGCCATCCCAGGGGCACTCTTGTCTTAATGGCTCAGGCAGGTAAAGGTCCTCTGGCCTCTTTGCGCCCTAAACCTACGAGGGTCAGAGGGGGAGGGAGGCCTGGATGGAGGTGGAGGGCGCAGCCACCTCTCGATGTGTGGGAGTGCAGATGCAGTTCCTCCTCTGGCCAATTTCCTGGTGAGGAAGGACTGAGCCGCAATGCCCCCTACCCCCCCCCCCCCCCACATCACTGTGCTTTTGGCCTGAGGACCAATGGAGTGTGTGTGTGTGAGAGAGAAAGAGAGAGAGTTTGTGTGTGTCTGTTTGTGTGTGAGAGAGAGAGTGTCTGCCTGTGTGTGTGTGTGTGTCTGTCTGTCTGTCTCCATCAGTCCCTGGGAATGAGGTACCTGGCTCTCCATGGCAGCTGACTGACCTGTTGGAAGCAGGTGGGACTCCTTAGCGTAGCTGCCTCTTGCAGCTTCTGGGCAATGGGGACCATTGCATCCTCATAGCTGTCTGCTGCTCCTGTTCCTCCCCATACTTGTGAGCAACATTGCTGGTCGCTAACAGCACAAAGTTCTCTTCCCCCCTGGCATTCCACATGTGCCTGGTCTCCAGCAGCCCTCTGAGTGCCAGCAGCCTGGGGCATTCACAGTGAGCTGCTGACCAGCTGGTGCTCCACACTCTCTAAGCCATCGGACTTCAGCAGGATGGGAAGGTGGGGGGGACACTCTCTGAGTTGGAAAGGACGAAGGAGGCCAAGGAGGTGCCTTCATGCTGAGCAGCCCAATCCTGTGTAGGGGCCAGTGCTATTAATGGAAGAGTTGCAATGGAATACATGATCATACATGGTCAATGCAACGTCAATGTCTTCTGCACCACGACAGCGTGATCCCAGCCTCTGAGGTGTCTCTGGGCCTCTAGGGGAGGCCACCACAGGCTCAGGGGGAGTTCCAAGGCTTGGGTTAGGTAGTCGGAGGTGGGTACTACTGGAGATTACAGACAAGTTTGGAGTGGTGCTAGAAAGGTACAACAGGTCAGGAAACATTCGAGAAGCAGAAAAATCGACATTTCAGGCTAAAGCCAATTTTTCTACTCTTCGGATGTTCCCTGACTTGCTGTGATTTTCCAGCACCACTTTAATCTTGGGTCAGGTAGTATCCAGCCTGAATCTTCAATCGACCTCGGTTCCTACCCAGATGATTTGGTGAGTAACTAGTGCACCATCTTTCTTGCATAGGTAATAGGTTCAGATGCATGCAACCGCTTGGCATAACTCACCTCGGGCACTGGCCAATAGACTTGATGTCATGGCTTAACTCCACAATGAAAAGTCTCAGCTATAATAAATAATCCTACAATATCTCTGTATCCTGTCCTTATGTTTTCAAACACATAGCACAAAACCTTTCTAATGGAATATATCCTAAAACATGCATTTTTCAGGTATAATCAAATCTGTAGCTTTCAAATGGCTTGACTTCAAGGATAAACTCTGGAATTGTCAAAATGCAACCACTCACAAATCGCAAAATAATCTTCCCCCGCGGATGCTACCTCTGCCTTCTGTTTTTTGCTTGGTTAGGAAGATTGGTTTTAGGCCTGAGTAAAACCTCCAGCAGAGTAATAGGCATTATATTAAAAAAAATCTCATTTTTAAAAATTCAATACATGAATAGCTGACACAAATATATTTCTCACTTATTCAAATATTTCTTTTCACTCCTGGGGTAGTGGTGAAACAAAGTTTTTTTTTCTAGAACTTTGTGAAATATCACAAAGAAAAAATTAATTTGTCTATTCATAGCCAACCAATCATATTCAATATCGAAACCTATCAAGATACAGAAGAACAAAGTATACAAATGCAACATGTTTTGTTCAGAGTCACAATGTGATGTTATTTCTGATCACAATCGTGTTAAGTTGCAATTGACACAAATTGGGGTCACTGTGAGGTCTCATTAACACTCATTGAAAGACTGCTGGAGAAGCCCTCTAGTAAACGGCACATCTGTTCGAGATGACATTTGATCTCCTTAGAGCTGTAACAAGTGAAGTTTAACACATCCCAAGTTGCACATGGAATTCACACCCTCCCCAACTGTGAAGTTAATAATAAATTCACACCTGACAGTTCCAAAGCTTTGGACAATTCCAGAGTTCAAAGTTATAACAAAGTCATTTCAAAGATCCATAACAGCAGACTTCATGATAACCAGGAAAAAAAATGCACATTTTCAGATGTTTCTTGTCGCTGAACCATCAACGACTTGGGGACGGCTCTCTGGTCAGTTCTCAATATAATTTGCTGGTAGCAATCAAATTACTTCCACTCCATTTTAATATTTGAAAATTAAACATGTTTCCTGATTCTAACACAAACAGCTGAATTCTAACCTTAAATTCAATGGTTGTGGTTCCTAATTTCAAGTGGTTTACTTTTCACCATACTCAATCCTTCCCTTTTGAAGGTTGATTTTTGCTTGGATATACTTCCATGGCTGCGGCCAGTTAGTAGATGAAAGCAATGGATGTGGGGAACTAGACTTTAAACAAGCTAAAGGGAGGCAAGAAGTTAAAGCATTTCATCTTGGACTCATCCGAAGTAGGATACTGAAACAGGCTTGAACCTGACAGGGTCCATTTTATAGAAATAAGTTACTGCAGATGCTGGAATCTGTACTGAAAACGACAAATGTTGAGATCACAGTGGGTCACAGCTGGTTATCCTCTGCTTCCTGGCCCACTGATCACCATTAATGTGCAAACTTGGAGAACAACTATCAGGAAACTGTTCAAATGCCACACACATGCACTCCTGGAATAGGGAGAAGCAGTTCAAGTCTTTTCTGCAACACTAACATGTCTGAAAGTCACTGGATACTTCATTCCTGCCAAGCTCATGCGGCCCTCACCACCTTCTCGCCAATGCTCACATCCTTTAGCCGTCGGGAAAAGTCAGCCCAGAAAAATTCACAGTGAAAAATGTTAACTAAAAATGAATAAATCACAATACATATAAATTATATTGTGAATAAGACATTTGCTATAATATATCTAACCCTGGTGTTTATGCCACTTTGTCACGTTGGCATATTGGACAAACACAGTACCTCAGAGAGAAATATCTTGGCTATTACAATAGAGTGGAGCAGAATTTGTTGACCTCGTATAATATTTGTGCACATCTGCCTCTTAATCTCCTTAAGTTTCTTGTTACAACATTCTAATCTTCTGTAACTAAGCAATACTGCATTAGAGATTTACTGAGCAAGACAGAAAGTTGGTAATGGCTTTGTGACAGATAACATAGATAACATTTTAAAAGATATTGACATGCTCAAGTAGCAGTTACAAACTTTAATTTAAATTCACTTTAGGAAGAAATGTATTCCTACTAAATATTGGGAAGTCCAAAATCTCTGTTCCCTCGTTACCATCTCCATCCCTCTCCTAAGCAAATTTCATGTCATTTATTTGCTTTTATATTTGTTCATAGGATGTGGAGTCATTGGCTATGCCATCATTTGGGGTGGAACAGTGGTTAGCACTGCTGCCTCACAGCACCAGGGACCCGGATTCAACTCCTGGCCTCGGGTGACTGTGTGGAGTTTGCATATTCTCCCCATGTCTGCGTGGGTTTTCTCCGGGTGCTCCAGTTTCCTCCCACAATCCAAAGATGTGCAGGTCAGGTGAATTGGCCATGCTAAATTGCCCATAGTGTTAGGTCCATTAGTCATGGGTAGATATAGGGTAGAGGGATGGGTTACTCTTCTGAGGGTTGGTGTGGACTTGTTGGGCCAAAAGTTTCCATACTGTAGGGAATTTAATCATTTATTTCCCACTCCTAATTGTTCTTGAGAAGATAGTGGTGAGCAGCCTTCGTGCTGTATTGGCTATAGGACCACTAACAATGCTGTTGGGATAGGAGTTGTGAATGGATGAACAGTGATGTATTCCTAGGTTAGAATGGTGTGAGGCTCACAGGGGAACTTGTAGATGGTGGTGTTTCCATGCATTTTGGACTGGGCTTCCCCATCAGTTGTGGAACTCCAGCAAGTTGTGGCAGGACTGTAAAGTTTAGATCTGATCTGATGGTTGTGGAATAGCTTATCCCTGTTTATCACTCACTACTTATGCCGTTTGGCATACAAGGAGTCCTGTTTTGTACCTCCACCAGGTTGGCATCTGATTTTCAGGAATCCCTGGGTGTTGCTCCTGGATTGCCCTCTTGCACTCTTCAATGAACTAGAATTGATCCCTTGGCTTAGTGCCAAAATAAGAGTGGTGCATATGCTGGGCCATGAGGTTGCAGACTGGAGGGTATACTCAATGTAAATTGGGATTTCATCTCCATATGGACTGTGTGGAGGTTATTCCACTGATACTGTCATGTACAGATGCATCTGTGACAAGCAGATTGGTGAGAATGATGTCAAGTTTGTTCTTCCCTCATTTGTTTTTTCATTACCTGCAGCAGACTCAGTATCAAAGCTTTTGTATGATCAGCTCAATCAGTAGTGATGCTGCTGGGCTGGTGGTCGGGTGTGATATGTGATAATCGGTGGAAGATTTCCTTGCTCGTATTCAAAGCAATGTCAAGAGTTGTCATGGGGTCTGGAGCCAATGTTGAGGACTCAGAGGGCAACTCAGTCCAGACTGTATACCACAGTACACCACCTCCACTGAAGAGGTCATACTCGACATTGCTAATAATGTTGTCTGAGATACTGCAAAGTATGTTTCTGTGAGTATGACTGGGTCAGTCTTTATTTGACTGGTTGATGAGACGTCCCTCCCAATTTTGGCACTAGCCCCCAGATGTTACAAATGGTCAGCAGGGTTGAGTTTGCTGTTATCATTTGCTAGGTTAGTGCACTACATGGCCATCTAATTTCATTCCATCCTTTAGGCTCTTCGATGCAGTTAGGCTATTTCAGAGGGCAGTGAACTGTCAACCATATTGCTTTGGATTTGGAGTCATCTACTGGCCAGATCAGATTAAGGCATTGGATTTCCTCCCCTAAAGTGAACCCCAGATGGGTTTTATTCACAACAATCATCATGAGATTTTAATTCCAGATGCATTTTTTAAAGTCAAATTCCACCATCTTCCATTGTGAGATTTGAACCTAAGAAACAGCTGCATCTCCGGATTCCTAGTCCAGCAACCATACCACTATACCATCTCCTGCCCGGCCTTCCCCTGAAAGCACAGTATTTATGTAGCATGTCCACCTGACCCCGAAGTGAGCTATATATCTGTGTCATCAGTGTTAATGAAAAAGTACAGACCTGAAACATTAGCTTTGCTTTTCTGTCCACAGATGCTACCTGACCTACTGAGGGTTTCCAATATTCTCTGTTTTGATTTTGCTTCATTCGTAAGACTGTATGTTCCCTCCCTCACCATACTGCTGACACTGCTAACCCTGCAGCTCATCTACTGAAGAAATCCTAATTCATCCCTTTGAAACCTCTAGATGTGAATATTTCACCCAGAGGTGGTGAGACCAGTGGGAAGGTTCAATTCAAGGAACCCATTCTGAACAAGAAACAGGAAGTAGCAGCCATTTTGACTGAGCTGGGGAGTTAATCGGCTAAACAGCCAGTTTGTAACGAATCAGCCAGCAAGGATATGGGATCACCCCACTGGAATGAGCTGGGGAAAGCCACTCCTTGGCAGGAATCGCTGGGGTTTGTGGATTATAAATTCATGAAAAGTGCTGTCAGGTCACAGGGATACAAGTAAAAATAAAATTCACCAGAGTCACATTGGAGCTTTCTGAAGGAATCTCAGGATAATCTTTTTTTATTATTGACAAAAGGATAATAAGCAAAAGTCTCTGAAGGTTTCTGAGGTCTATATCTTCACCTTACTTGGTCAGTGTTAATTCAAATGAAGTAGGTGAATGATTAAATGTTGGCTTTTGTGTTTTGTCTTTTCTTTTCCATTTAAGTGCAGACCGCACTTGGAAATAATGCAAAGGAAAACAAACAGCTGATTTTAAAGAGACTAAATTCTTTAAAGGATCAATCTGGACACAAGAAGTAAGTGGTTTTTCCAATAAACTCGAGTGAAGATTTTCTAAATGAAATAAATCCTGACACAGAGTAGCTTGGAGATATCTAACATCACATCACTCCTTGGAAGTAAACACCTTCTTGTTCATCCTGCAACACAACAGGAAACAACTCCCCAGTGGGCTACTATATTGACAGTGAGGCAGCCAGAGAATCCTTCCAATTGTGATAGAGGACTCTCTAGTCAGTGGCACAGACAGACGTTTCTGTGGCCAACAGTGAAAAATCAGAATGGTGTGTTGCCTCCCTGGTGCCAGGATCAAGGATGTCTGAGAGAGGGTGCAAAATGTTCTCAAGGGGGAGCGGGAGCAACAGGAGGTCATTGTTCACATTGGAACCAACGACATAGGAAGGGGAAAGGATGAGATGCTGCAGGGAGAATATAGTATGTTATGTAGGTATTGAAAAAGGAGGTTCTTGAGGGTAGTAATATCTGGATTACTGCTGGTGCTATGAACTAGTGAGGGCAGGAATAGGAGTATAGAGCAGACAAATGCATGGCTGAGGAACTGGTGCATAGGAGAAGGGAGGGTGGTGGAACCCAGGGAGATAGTGAGGAAAGAAATCAACCTGAGACTGTTCCAGTTGAGAAAAGAATTGAGTCAAACAGTCAGGGCAAGCAGCGACAAAGCAGAGAACAAGGTAGGAATGATAAATTAAACTGCATTTATTTCAATGCAAGGGGCCTAACAGGGAAAGCAGATTAACTCAGGGCATGGCTAGGAACATGGGACTGGGATATCATAGAAATTACAGAAACGTGGCTCAGGGATGAACAGGACTGGCAGCTTAATGTCCCAGGATACAAATGCTACAGGAAGGACAGAAAGGGAGGCAAGAGAGGAGCGGGAGTGGCGTTTTTGATAAGGGATAGCATTACAGCTGTACTGAGGGAAGATACTCCTGGAAATACATCCAGGGAGGTTATTTGGGTGGAACTGAGAAATAAGAGAGGGATAATCACCTGATTGGGATTGTATTATAGACCCCCTAATAGTCAGAGGGAAATTGAGAAAGAAATTCGTATGGAGATCTTCATTATCTGTAATAATAATAGGGTGGTTATGGTAGGGGATTCATAGACTGGGACAGCTATAGAGTTAAGGGTTTAGATGGACAGAAAATTGTTAAGCACGTACAAGAAATTTTCTGATTCTGTATGTGGATGTACCTACTAGAGAAGGTGCAAAACCTGACCGGCTCTTGGGAAATAAGGCAGGGCAGGTGACTGAGGTGTCAGTGGGGGAGCACTTTGGGGCCAGCGACCATAATTCTATTAGTTTTTAAATATTGATGGAAATGATAGACCAGATCTAAAAGTTGAAGTTCTAAATTGGAGAATGGCCACTTTTGACGGTATTAGGCAAGAACTTTCAAAAACTGATTGGGGGCAGATGTTTGCAGGTAAAGGGACAGCTTTAAATTGGGAAGCCTTCAGAAATGAGATAACGAAAGTCCAGAGAAAGTATATTTCTGTTAGGGTGAAAGGAAAGGCTGGTAGGTATAGGGAATGCTGGATGACTAAAGAAATTGAGGGTTTGGCTAAGAAAAAGAAGGAAGCGTATGTCAGGTATAGACAGGAGAGATCGAGTGAATCCTTTGAGTATAAAGGCAGTAGGAGTATTCTGAAGAGGGAAATCAGGAGGGCAAAAAGGGGACATGAAATAGCTTTGGCAAATAGAGTTAAGGAGGATCCAAAGGGTTTTACAAATACGTTAAGGACAAAAGGGCTCCTCAAAGATCAACAAAACGGCATTTGTGTGGAGCTGCAGGAGATGGGGGAGATATTAAACGAGTCTTTTGCATCATTATTTACTGTGGAGAAGGACATAGAAGATATAGAATGTAGGGAAATAGATGGTGACATCTTGAAAAATGTCCATATTACAGAGGAGGAAGTGTTGGATGTCTTGAAATGGGTAAAGGTGGATAAATTTACAGGAGCTGATCAGGTGTACGCTAGGACTCTGTGAGAAGCTAGGGAAGTGATTGCTGGGCCTCTTGCTGAGATGTTTGTGTCATCGATAGTCACAGGTGAGGTGCCAAAAGACTGGAGGTTGGCTAACATGGTACCATTATTTAAGAAAGGTGGTTAGGACAAGCCAGGGAACTATAGACCAGTGTGCCTGACAGTGGTGGGAAAGTTGTTGGAGGGAATTAGATTAGATTACTTACAGTGTGGAAACAGGCCCTTCGGCCCAACAAGTCCACACCGACCCGCTGAAGCGAAACCCACCCATACCCCTACATTTACCCCTTACCTAACACTATGGGCAATTTAGCATAGTCAATTCGCCTGACCCGCACATCTTTGGACTGTGGGAGGAAACCGGTGCACCCGGAGGAAACCCACGCAGACACGGGGAGAACGTGCAAACTCCACACAGTCAGTCGCCTGAGTCGGGAATTGAACCCAGGTCTCTGGCGCTGTGAGGCAGCAGTGCTAACCACTGTGCCACCGTGCCACCCGAGAGTCAGGGTTTACACGTATTTGGAAAGGCAAGGATTGATTAGGGTCAGTCAACATGGCTTTGTGCGTGGGAAATCATGTTTCATGAACTTGATTGAGGTTTTTGAAGAAGTAAGAAAGAGGATTGGTGATGGAACAATGGCAGACATGATCTATAGGAACTTCAGTAAGGCGTTTGACAAGGTTCCCCATGGGAGACTGGTTAGCAAGGTCAGATCTCATGGAATACAATGACAACTAGCCATTTGGATATAGAACTGGCTTAAAGGTAGAATTCAGAGGGTCGGTTGGAGGGTTGTTTTTCTGACTGAAGGCCTGTGACCACTGAAGTGCCACAAGGATGGTGCTGGGCTCTCTACTTTTTGTCATTTACATAAATGATTTGGATGCGAGTATAAGACGTACAGTTAGTAAGTTTGCAGATGACACCAAAATTGGAGGTGCAGTGGACAGCAAAGAAGGTTACCTCAACTAACAGTGAGATCTTGATCAGATGGGTCAATGGGCTGTAGAGTGGCAGGTGGAGTTTAATTTAGATAAATGCAAGGTGTTGCATTTTGGGAAAGCAAATCAGAGCAGAACTTATACACTTAATGGTAAGGTCCTAGGGAGTGTTGCTGAACCAAATGACCTTGCAGTGCAGGTTCATAGCTCCTTGAAATTGGAGTCACAGGTAGATAGGATAGTGAAGGTGGTGTTTGGTATGCTTTCCATTACTGGTCAGAGTGCTGAGTACAGGAGTTGGGAGGTCATGTTGCATCTGTACAGGACATTGGTTTAGCCAGGAAAATTGCAGGCAATTCTGGTTTCCTTCCTATCGGAAAGATGTTGTGAAACTTGCAAGAGTTCAGAAAAGATTTACAAAGATGTTGCCAGGGTTGGAGGATTTGAGCTATAGGGAGAGGCTGAACAGGCTGGGGCTGTTTTTCCTGGAGCGTCGGAGGCTAGGGGTGACCTTATAAAGGTTTATAAAATCATGAAGGGCATGGATAGAATAAAAAGATTAAGTCTTTTCCTTGGGATGGAGGAGTCCAGAACTAGAGGGCATAGGTTTAGGGTGAGAGGGGAAAGATATAAAAGAGACCTAACGGGCAACATTTTCACGCAGAGGGTGGTACGTGTATGGAATGAGCTAACAGAAGAAGTGGTGGAGGCTGGTATAATTCCAACATTTTAAAAGGCATCTGGATGGGTATATGAATAGGAAGGGTTTGGAAGGAAATGGGCCGGGTGCTGGCAGTAGAACTAGATTGGGTTGGGATATCTGATCGGCATGGACGAGTTGGACCGACAAGTCGGTTTCCGTGTTGTATATCTCTAAGACTCTATGCCGCCCTAAACACCCACGTGGGCAGCAGTTAGCACTGAGATGCTAATTACTGATCTGCCCTCTGATTAAACCAATACCACAGCTGATGCCTCTAAGATGTCTGCTCCAACATTAGGACTCAGAACAGAACACCAACCAGGAATTAGGCAATCCCCATGTTCTCTGATACAGTACTGAAGGCTTTGCTGATACAATGAGGGAGAGTGGGGTTACTGTCTTGCAAGTGAGAAGGAAAAAAAATCCATCCCCAATGACCAAAAGGCCATGAATGTTGTGAGCTCAGATTGGAGACATTTGGCACACGTAGATCAAATGCACAGTGTCTGATTGACCTCCTCAGGTGTGTGATACTGTCAAATGGTTGATGCTGAGGGCAGATGCTGATCCTCAACTTTGGAAGGGCTTGTGCTCAGAACATGCACAGAACTCTTGGCAAAACTCTGATGTATGGTGCTTTTGTGGATAGGGGACTACAACAACATGCTGACTGTAAAGATTCGGAGGAGCTGCCCTCTTCCATGCAAGATTCCATTGCCTCATCTCTGTCACTGTCTTGGATTTATGCGTGTTACATAAGCATAAAACCCACAAAATGGCAGGTTGGGTGGATTCATCTATAAGGGTGTCAAAAGAGTCTGCATTGAAAGTTCCAAGGGTGCTTGATAGGGAAGTGCTGGAGGGACTGCAATAGTCCAAGAACAGTGCAATAAAGTTGGAGCCCGATAGTGATGGGAGGTAGTGGATTAGCGGTGCCGGAAGAGCACAGCAGTTCAGGCAGCATCCAAGGAGCAGCGAAATCGACGTTTCGGGCAAGTGATAGGAGGTAGCCTGTCAGGTCAACCAATGCAGCCAGCAATGACCAGTGCACACATTCATCAATAACCTTCGGCATTAGCCCCATTAAGGACCTCACCTGAGCATTCTCCATCAGAGGGTGTCTATGACCTTGCTCTCCTTTAGACTTAGGCTGAGCACAGGACATTCGTGCCCAATAGAGTCATCACATGCCTGTACCCTCTCTATATGTCTCTAAAGTATGAGACACATTTACTGACCACTTCTTGACTGGCCTACAGTGTTTTGGTTTGGACCAAAAGGCATCATATTGTAAAGGAAGACAAAATGAAAGGTCCACACAGCAGCACTGCTCAGCTCTCATGGTGTGATGGGGGAGTGAGAAAGGGGTGTAAATACAGATAGTGATTTTATCTTTAAAAAAACAAGCTGGGGGAGTGTTTTACATTAAATAAACTCCCTTCTGTTTTGCTTCTCTTTGGTTTGGTCCATTGTATTGATCAAAATAAATTGAAATACACAGCAGGAGAAACATTATGATAAATCATGATTCTTCGCAACATTTTTAAAGGATTGCTTTTGCTGACACACTTCAAATGATTTATTATAAAGTTAATAAAATATGTGAATGGTTACTAAAAATAAAAATTAAATTACTGAAGCAACTAGCATCAAGTGCGTTACTGCTTGGCAGACAGTCAATAGAAATGCCAATGGCAACACAACACAACAAACACAACACAGTAAAAAGAACACAATAATGGGTTTAGAGGAAAGGTGTAGGTGGAAGTATATTCAATGTGAAATACTTCTCCCCCAAATTCATTTTGAACACACTTCATTTTGTACTTCTTTACTTTGCAAGTAAAACTTTTATTTCTGTTTCCTCCAAATGAGTTGTTGTTTTTGATTACACAATCCTAAAAGTTACTCCTCTAACTTCAGTTATTATGTGTGCACCTCCAGAAGGAGTAGCGCAAATCAATGTCTTTAATGTCTCAAGTGTAAGTGAGGTGTCAGTGATTGACACACACCTATACCGCATGCTATTACAATTTCTAATCCAACCAACACGCAGCCCCCATCATTGCCACACTCTGAAAAAGTATCGACAATAATCTAGAGTGTCCGAAGAAGGAAGAGAAAATCAAAATGATAGTCTTGCCTGGCTTACTGTCAAGCAATTTATAATAGTTTATACAAATATTCATACTTTCCTTGTAACCCAGAAATAGGGGGAGAATCTAAATAATAAGACCATCCCACAAAATAAAAATACCACAGAAAATAATATATCTTCTGTAACATCAACCTTTCATCGCAGATTAATCAAAGTATATCTAATTGTTGTCCACGTGTACATTAACACCATTCTATACCATCTCACCATGACCCCTCCTGACCCTCCACAATCTTGACTCATCACAGTGTTCAAACAACTGGTATTTGATGAGTAAAAGCTTCCTCCAATATAGGGATGACCAATGCTATTGGCTTTGGTACCCCACCCAAGGTCTGCATCCTGGTAACTTAGTTTATCACTGCTTAGCAACTGTCTGGGCTCAAAAAAAAACACTTGTTTCTCAGGTATCATCTGAGGTTTAGATGACGTATGTGCTCCATCACTGAGCCCTACAAATCTCACCTTGTATCATTCACTGACTCCACTCCTACATCAGTTCATCTGTTGCTGAAACACTCACCCATGTCTTTGTTACCTCAAACTTGATTTCTTTAGTGGTTTCCCCCCTATCTTGCACTGTGGAGAAACTTGTGATCATTGAAAACTCTACTACACTAGTTAAACTTCGCCCTTGCCCTGTTTACCCATCAGCCCCATGTTCACTGACCTACAATGGCTCCTAGTTCAATAACATCTCAACATTTTCACCCTTTCTCTTAAATCCCTCAAGGCCATGGCTCTCTCTGTCTCTAGACCCTCTTTCCTGATGAAGGGCTTTTGCCCGAAATGACGATTTTGCTGCTCGGTGGATGCTGCCTGAACTGCTGTGCGCTTCCAGCACCACTGATCTAGAATCTGGTTTCTAGCATCTGCAGTCATTGCTTTTACCTCTTTCCAGTCATAAAGGTCTTCACGTTCTCTGCACTCTCCCCATTCTGGCACATTGCCAATTTTAATTGCTCCATCATTCAGCTATCTGGGTCCTAGCCTCTGAAATTCTATTCCTAAACATCAGCTTCTCTGTCTCCTTTCTTAGGATGTTCCTTAAAATCTACTTATTTTGGCCAATGTTTGATTATCTGTTCTGATATCCCCTGCTGCCGCTCAGCGCCAAATATTTGAACCACTTTTATGAAGTGCCTCAGGACATGTTGCTGCGTTAAAGGCACAATATAAATGTGTTTGTTAGTTCCAACTTGCCGTCTGTCTCGAGAATGATGCAATTCTACATGGAGTGATCCCCTAATACTTACCATCCAGCACCATCAGCAAGTGACAACTGGTTCCAAGATGACAGGAGTTGAAAAATGTGGCACTGGAAAAGCACAGCACGTCAGGCAGCATCCGTGGAGCAGGAGAATCAATGTTTCAGGCATAAGCCCTAAATCAGGAATACTGGGGGAAGCGGGCTGAGAGAGAAATGGGAGGGGGGGTGGGGGTGGGGTTGGGGGGTGAGGTAGCTGGGAAGATGATAGGTAGATGCAGATGGGGGTGATGGTGATAGTTTGGAAAGGAGGGTACAGCAGATAGATGGGAAGTTGGACAGGTAGGCCAGTTCAAGAGGGTGGTGCCAAGCTGGAGGATTGGATCTGGGATGAGGTGGGGGGAGGGGAGATGAGAAAATTGGTGAGGTCGACGTTGATGCTGTGCAGTTGGAAGCAAGGTAGAAGATGAGGCGTTCTTCCTCCAGGAGTCGGGTGGCTTGGATTTAGCGATGGAGGAAGCCTAGGACTTGCATGTCTTTGGCGGAGTGGGAGGGGGAGTTGCAGTGGGGTTGTTTGGTGTGTGTGCGTCCCAGAGATGTTCCCTGAAATGTTCTGCGAGTTGGTGTCCTGTCTCCCCAGTATGCAGGAGACCACATCGAGAGCAACGGACACAGTAGATGACATGTGTGGATACGCAGGAAAATCTCTGCCGGCTGTAGAAGGCTCCTTTGGGGCCTTGGACAGAGGTGAGAGGAGACATGTGGGCACAGGTTTTGCGCCTGTTGCGGCAGCAAAGGAAATTGCCGGACTTGTAGGGTGGGTTGGTGGGGTTGGGGGTGTGTGTGTGTGTGTGGACCTAACGAGGGAGTCATGGAGGGAATGGTCTCTTTGGAATGCAGATAGGAGTGGGGAGGGAAATATATCCCTGGTGGTGAGGTCGACTTGTAAGCTGAAATGGCAGAGAATGATGCGCTGTATCCAGAGCACAGGAGCACAACTGACATCCAAGCATTTGCACTTCCAGGAGGGATCATTAAATTGGGAGCAGGAAACCAACAAGATTATCCCCCAGCCTAGTACACTGATGCAAATGGGGGTCAAGATTACAGTGGTGCTGGAAAAGCACAGCAGGTCAGGCAGCATCCGAGGAGCAGGAAAATCGACGTTTTGGGCAAAAGCCCTTCATCAGGAATGAGCAAATTACAATGCTAATTGTCACACGTGCTACGCTTAATTAACTCAACATAGTCTGAAAATTGAAACTGGAAATTTACTAGTAATTATAGCTATGCATAGGATAATCTTGTGAAGCTGCTATAATTCATGTAAATTATTTTAATTAATGAATTGGCATCAAAATGGTTAACTGTCTATGGAATTAATCTTTTATCAACCAGTAGATCAGAGTTTACTCACTGTTTTGTCAAGAACTAAGCTTTCTGAGATCCACATCACATCTTCTCCTCCATTTTCCCTGTTGAAAATCATGGATGCCCCTAAAATAAAATCCAATAACGAATTAGTGATGAAATTGAAAGGTTTGAGTAACCAAAGCATAAATATTAGGAATACTGACTAGTTCTGCCATAACAGAACATAAGGGACAAGCACTTTATAAATATGATTTTAGACCATACCTTGAGCCCCTGTGAAACATTAAAGGACTGTTGTAATTGTACAATGATGTTGGATCCAGTATAGGTTAAGGACTATTTCATGGCTGGCATTGTTCTGTCCTGGGCTGTGGATTCTGGTCACACTTATAGCATTTTTATCATCATTGGCCTCAACATCTTTTAAATTTTTAAACAAATTTAAATATAAATGACAGACCTGCTAAAGACATTTTTTCTTCAGGATTTCAGTTTCAAAATATAATCACCATGAAACCTGTGCAGCATTAACCCCAAAATTTGTGAATAGTTTAGTGGGGGGAGATATTGAATAGAATTAAGGGAGAATTCATATTAAAAAGCTTTTTAAAAATTTAGACAGAACATGCAGAGAAGGCTCAGAAGTATTATTCCTGATACTAATAAGATGAGCTAGGACAAGAAGAATCCAACATTCTGAACATCCATGAATGACTGTCAAACACAGCTACTACCTTCATCACTGTCTAGCTTTTGGGTTTCCCAGCTATTCAGCAACAGTGGCCTTGCATAATGTCATCTCAACCCCAGCATTTAAAGAGACAATCTAAAGAAGCAATTTGAAAGAGTTGGCAGGTAGAGGCGTGCAAGGTCAAAACAGAGTCCAGATGCTCAAAGCTGTGCCCTGCTTTACTTAAAGAAATCTTTTCATGCATTGCCAAGGATGATGGGGAGTGTCAGAGAGATAGCTTTCTCTAGTAACAGGAGAAAGGAGCCTGCAGCTGAGAACAGGCAGCATGTTGGAGCTTGCAAAGAAGGATGGTCACAGGAGTGCTGAAATCCATCTTCCATTGTAACTTTGGTGGACAGGCCATGAAAAGAAAATGTGAAGAAAGGCTCAAATGGTGCTTTCCACATTTCTTTGTGGTTTCCAGCAATCTGTCACTGAAGTTCCAACAGGAGATTACGAGAGCCCTGCACAATTTCCCAATAATTCTGTTTGGAAATAGTCTAGCTACATCCTTCAGGAATTCACTCCTGAGAAATTAAAGAGCAGTGGTTCAACATCTGGCATTTCACATTGGTTTACACCATTACTTAGGACTGTAGCATTCAATCATGGTGTCATTTCAATGAATATACAGTATTAGGCACCAGTGTTAGAGGGGTACTTTTGCATGGTTCTGCCATGGACACTGTAATGGGAAATTGGAGAAACTCTGTAGAAAGTGTGTAACTAACAGATCCCAGCTGTTTGTATTGTTTCTGTCTGACTGACATCTTAGTGATAGATTGAGTAGATCCAGTGGATATTCAGATGAACATGCTTACCTTTGCTGGAAGCTGATTTATTGGTTGCTGATTTCAAAGTATCCTTATCAGGTGCAGAAACAGAGCATTTTCCAACATTCGGTGAGGTGGTCATCTTTGGACTAGTAAGACAACTTGATGGTCTTGAGCTTGTGCAATTCTGCAATAACAAATAAGCAGGATATCAAAACAGATGGACAAACTGGGTTTTCCATCTTTTGCCAACTCTCAAACAGAAAGAGATGCAGGAAGAAGTTGGATTATGTTTTGAATCCTGATATCCACTTATAATATATGGATACTTGCTAATAATTACACCATAATCTGCAGAAATATGTGGGAAAAAAAACACTTTAATATTTAGAATCATATTATAATTTGAATAATTTTGAATAGTCTCATAAAAAATGCTTAATACAGAATCTAGGAAGGATCACTCCTTTGCCAAGTATGAATGTGTGGAATACTTTGTCAGAATTTTAAGGTAGAAAGCAATATTCTGAAAATTCCTTTCTAGCAGATGGCAATTAGTCATCCCTGCCAGTAAAGCTACCTGATGCTTAACATTTTGTTTTCATCATTGTACGTCAGTGTCACCCAGTTTTAAAGTTACTGCTGCACCAGAAGTGAAAATGGGAACTTAAAAATGTTCAGAAAAATACTGTAGCTTTATCTAAAAAAAAGCATTTCTTGTAACTTATTTCACTTATTTTACACACCAAAATGTAGTGGCCCCTCTACTCTGAACAGAATCAACCCTTCCTTGAATTAGAATAAAATACCACACTATGTATGACAAATACAATGATTTTTCAGTTCAACAGCTACATTGCTTTTTTCAATTGATACCTGTTTACTGCTAGTAAACACCATTCAATATTTTATAAGCATAGACACAGATGCTGGAGGATAATAGTGCATAGCTGTGAAATTGGAGTATAAAGAATGATGAGAATGAATCCAGCAGTAACATGCCGCATTGATTTATTAACTCTACTTGCTAACTCAAAATAAAGAATCATTTTCAAAATACAAACAAAAATGAAGTCTGACATTGTGAACGTGCATTATATGTAACCTTATTACTGGTCAACCGACTAAATCAATTACTTGTAAGTGATTGTGTTTTTTTAAATAAAGATTACCTAATTTCCCAGGAATTGACCCTTTGTATTGAAAAATTGTAAATGTCTATTATTTAATAAAGAGAAACAGGGAAATAATATACTTGTTAGTCTCGCAACTGTTGTGGGGAAATTATTGAATTGAAATTCAAGATAGATCAACTGAGCACTTAAGAGAAATTTGAGCTGATTAGAGAGAACCAACATGGATTTGCAAAGGGAAGGTCATGTCAAACAAACCCTATTTAATACTAAACTAAAGTAGTTCTCAAAATACTCATTTTTATTCACATACGTATGTAGGATTAGAATTTGATTGAATCTCATATGATTACAATTTTTATTTTTATAGCTCATTTATTTGTATTGTAGTTAGAAATAATGAAATGGGTAGAGTAGTTCATTAGGAGAAAGTGAGGACTGCAGATGCTGGAGATCAGAGCTGAAAATGTGTTGCTGGAAAAGCGCAGCAGGTCAGGCAGCATCCAAGGAGCAGGAGAGTCGATGTTTCGGGCATGAGCCCTTCTTCAGGAATGAGGCTGAATCCAACACACACGTGAGCATACTCTTTGTGGTCACACTTTCTGCATCTCCAAGTTAATTTTCTGTTTGTACAAGGTTGGACAAGAATTGACAAGAGTAGCTAATCCATCTCTGTCACCTCCAGAAGTCCCCAGCATTATAGATGCCAGCCTTCAACTGAATCAATTCACTCCATATATCACCAAATGGCTGAAAGCACTGGAAACTGCGACATCTACATGTCCTGATGACATTCCAGAAATAGTACTAAAGGCTGTGCTCCAGAACTAGTGCACCCCTAGCCAGCTGATTTGAAATTTAGCCCAATGACTCAGAGACCAGAAACTAGGAACACAATGAAATTGACAAGCGATTTATTGAACAAAGTGATATCGCAGAAGAGAAATTGACCAGGCTGACACAGAACTGATTCCCTGCACAGGTGGCCAGAATGCTCATCCCTGAGTGGAGGGTGCAGGCAGACTTTATAGGGGTGCAAGACAAAGATGGTAATTGTAATTCAGTTACAATTCAATGGTGAAAATTGTAAAGCACTTAAAACAAGAAAATACTGAATGGACATTAATCAAGCCTCCGGCAGCAGCAATTCATTTGTAATTGACCCAGGAGTTTCCAGTAAAAAGTGAGGTCTGCAGATGCTGGAGATCAGAGCTGAAAATATGTTGCTGGTTAAAGCGCAGCAGATCAGGCAGCATCCAAGGAACAGGAAATTCGATGTTTCGGGCATAAGCCCTTCATCAGGAATGAAGGGCTTATGCCCCAAACGTCGAATTTCCTGTTCCTTGTATGCTGCCTGACCTGCTGCGCTTTAACCAGCAACACATTTTCAGCCCAGGAGTTTCCAGCCATCTCTGTGAGTAGGTGAGAATGGCTTCTAGAGGATTCTTCATTGTATTTCCCATCCGCGTGAATATGTACAAATGTCCCTTCTCCTGGCATTCCGGTCTGACCATTGTGTTCCTCCTGTGAGCGAAGTCTTCTGGGGTCTCTCGGTCTGCCTCTTTGTTTATGCGATATTGGTTTCAATGGGAAGTGAGCCTGTCCTTAGGGTATTGGGTCCTCAGTGCTAATCAGGGCTAGGAGTTTACTGTGAAGGCTGTTTAGGAAGTGTATTCTCTGGTCTGGGAGTAGCTTGGCCATGTCTGGTTTCTTTGTTAGCCTGTATGGCCAAGACTGGGTCATTGTGGGTGTGTTCTGTGTGCGTTGCAGGCTTGATCTCTGTGTTTCACAGACCTGCTTTTGTGTTTTTTATATGGTCATGCTGTGGGTGAGCAGGGTAGCAGATCTTTCTCCCACAGGTACACTATCAATACTGGCAATGGAGACAATGCCCTGACACAAAAAGCAGAAAACGTAACCGAACAAGTCTAACCTGGCCAAAACAGTTTACATTGATCATTGGCAAAATGATGACACTGCTATCAATTACACCGGCACCACTCCCCACCTCTTCCTCTGCTACATTGATGACTGCATTGGCGCCACCTCGTGCACCCGCGTGGAGGTTGAGCAATTCATCAACTTCACCAACACATTCCACCCTGACCTTAAATTTACCTGGACCATCTCTGACACCTCCCTCCATTTCCTGGACCACTCCATCTCCATTAATGACGACCAACTTGACACTGATATTTTTTACAAACCCACCGACTCCCACAGCCACCTGGATTACACCTCTTCCCACTTAACCTCTTGCAAAAATGCCACCCCGTATTCCCAATTCCTCCACCGTATCTGCTCCCAGGAATACCAGTTCCATCACAGAACACACCAGATGGCCTCCTTCTTTAGAGACTGCAATTTCCCTTCCCACGTGGTTAAAGATGCCCTCCAACACATCTCGTCCACATCCCGCACCTCCGCCCTCAGACACCACCCCTCCAACCGTAACAAGGACAGAATGTCCCTGGTACTCACCTTCCACCCTACAAACCTTCGCATAAACCAAATCATCCGCTGACATTTCTGCCACCTCCAAAAAGACCCCACCACCAGGGATATATTTCTCTCCCCACCCCTTTCCGCCTTCCGCAAAAACTGTTCCCTCTGTGACTACCTGGTCAGGTCCACGCCCCCCTACAACCCACCCTCCCATCCTAGCACCTTCCCCTGCCACCGCAGGAACTGTAAAACCTGTGCCCACACCTCCTCCCTCACGTCCATCCAAGGCCCTAAAAGGAGCCTTCCACATGCATCAAAGTTTTACCTGCACATCCACCAATATCATTTATTGTATCCATTGCTCCCAATGCGGTCTCATCTACATTGGGGAAACTGGACACCTCCTAGCAGAGCGCTTTAGGGAACATCTCCGGGACACTTGCACCAATCAACTCGCACTGCCCTGTGGCCCAACATTTCAACTCCCCCTCCCACTCTGCCGAGGATATGGAGGTCCTGGGCCTCCTTCGCCGCCGCTCCCTCACCACCAGACAACTGGAGGAAGAACGCCTCATCTTTTGCCTCGGAACACTTCAATCCCAGGGCATCAATGTAGACTTCAATAGTTTCCTCATTTCCCCTTCCCCACCTCACCCTAATTCCAAACGTCCAGCTCAGCACTGTACCCATGACTTGTCCTACCTGCCCATCTTCTTTTCCACCTACCCACTCCAATCTCCCCCCCCCCGACCTATCACCTTCATCCCCTCCCTCACTCACCTATTGTACTCTATGCTACTGTCTCCCCACCCCCACCCTCCTCTAGCTTATCTCTCCACACTTCAGGCTCTCTGCCTTTATTCCTGATAAAGGGCTTTTGCCCGAAACGTTGATTTTACTGGTCCTTGGATGGTGCCTGAACTGCTGTGCTCTTCCAGTACCACTGATCCAGAATTTGGTTTCCAGCATCTGCAGTCATTGTTTTAACCCCCTTAACAATGACCTGTTTACTGAAGGTCACTTTGGGTTCTGACAGGCTCACTCAACTCCAGACCTCATTACAGCTTCGGTTCAAATATGGAAAAAGAGCTGAGCTCAATAAGGTAAGTGAGGGTGACTGCCCCTTGACATCATAGCAATGTTTCACTCAGTGAGGAGTCAAAGAACTCTAGAATAACTGAAGACAGTGAGAATGAGCTGGTTGGAATCATACTTATCAATATAGATGTCTGGACAATCAAATGCAACAGATTCTTCCTGGAAGCTCCTACCAAACCTGGTTACTCTAAATAATGGAACAGCAGATAGGAGGTGAGGTTTTCGGCAAGAGCAAGGTTGGGATCAGAGATAGGTTGGATCTAAAAATACCAATGGTATCAGGCATGCTGGGATCCTGACACATTTACATTGATCATTTTGTGCAAAGTAGATTTGAGCACCAGCTCGTTAAAGGCCTTGATATGACTCTTATTGTGGGTCAAGTGATCCCCAGTCATCCCCTAGTTTCCCAAAAGGACAGGGGACGGTTCTGTGAAAGGTGGACACCCAGTGTTCTACAAGTCCTCCTTACCCACCTATCTGAAGATGCAACTACAGACCACCCAGTAAATTTTGATGGATCCGAATATTTTTCAGCAAAACCACTTAAAAAGAGCAATTGCATTAACATATGATTAAAATAATCCATTTTACGACATAATCAACTGCCTGATTTGGTAGCAAAATAAGGAAAGTATGTTTAAGAACACAGAGTATCTTAATTCTGACCATTTCAATGCACCTAAAAGAGGAAATATAACATTCTTTTCTAAGTCACAGGCTATGCCCTCAATGAGTTACACAGGCAATGTTATCAAAAGACATTTAACACACAATCCTAAACAATTGCATTAAAGGTAATGTTTACAAGCTTTCCTTGGATTTTACAGCTTGTGCAGAATACATTCAAATAGAGCAGTTTTTGTACAAATTGTACTCACTGTGAAAGACAAAGCTTTTCTCTTTTCTTTCATTCTTTTAATGGCATTTCTCACCTGCAGAAGTTATGCAGTTGAATCATGTTTATGCAAAGTATCCCATTGTGACTATATCAAATATTTGTTTGTATTTTTCTGTAATTGGAGTTGATTATGTTTGCATTTCAGAATAGATAAACTAAGAAAATAAATATAACAATTACCGGAAAACCACAACACTCTAGACAATAGCAGATCGCAAATTACTGTACAAGAAACAGGAAATCATTTCACACATGCAAATAATATGATATAAATACTCAAAAGTAAAGCATTCACTATATCACAAAGTCTAACAACGCTACCTGGAGACGTTTTAACTTTGTGCTATATTGTTAATTCCTCCTTCTTTGACAGTTTACCAACTTTCCCAAAGCACCATATAGGCTTTCATGTATTAACAAAAATAAGATTTTAAAAGGAGTAACATGGTCACAGTCCTCCATAAATGAAATAGACTGAGCTGCCACATATGCAGCATCATTGTCATTGCAGGTGAATCCTGACTCTAATGAAAGCTGCAATTTAGAATGTGTCCTTTCGAGGGCAGGGTGAGAAGGGAGGCAGGCAGGTGGTGGCAGGAAATTGTGTACCAATGTTCAAACTTAAAGGCCTGCAGCACCTTGAAAAACAGTGGGAATGAGACAAAGAACATTTTAAAAAAAGACATGCTTCACAGCTTTCTGCCTGAACATATATAGCATTTGATATAAGGTGGATGAACTAATCACACAATCAGATATAAATGGGTGTGATATAGTTGTGATTATGAAGACAGGATGACCAAGGATGGGAACTGAACATCATGTGATACTCAGTATTTACGAAGGACAGACAGATAGGAAAAGGTGGTGGAATTGCATTAATATATATACATAATATGGAGGCAAGCTATTAGTTCAGTGAGAAAATATTCATTTTAAGATCCAACCTATCTTCCTCAAAGTCTCCGAGTAGCTCTAATCGTCATTATGTCAGGACATCGAATTCAAATGTATTTCGACAAATTATAAAATGATAAAAATCACATTACAGTGGTCAGATATTGATGCCTTCAGATTAGAGTCATAGAGTTTTACAGCATGGAAACAGACCCTTCAGTCCAACTCGTCCATGCCAACCAGATATCCTAACTTAATCTAGTCCCATTTGCCAGCACGTGGCCCATATCCCTCCAAACCCTTCCTATTCATATACCCATCCAGATGCCTTTTAAATGTTGTAATTGTACTAACCTCCACCACTTCCTCTGGAAACCCATTTCACATACATACTACCCTCTATGGAAAAACGTTGCCCCTTAAGTCTCTTTCATATCTTTCCCCTCTCACCCTAAACCAGTGCCCTATAGTTCTGGACTCCCTCACCCCAGGGAAAAGACTTTGTTTATTTTTCCTATCCACGCGCCTCATGATTTTGTAAACCTCTATAAGGTCACCCCTCAGCCTCCGACGCTCCAGGGAAACAGCCCCAGCCAATTCAACCTCTCCCTATAGCTCAAATCCTCCAACCCTGGCAACATCTTTGTAAATCTTTTCCGAACCCTTGCAAGTTTCACAACATCCTTCCGTTAGGAAGGAGACCAGAACTACATGCAATATTCCAAAGGTAGCCTAACCAATGTCCTGTATAGCCGCAACATGACCTCCCAACTCCTGTACTCAATACTCTGACCAATAAAGGAAAGCATACCAAACACCTTCTTCACTATCCTATTGACCTGCTATCCTTCTTTCAAGGCGCTATGAACCTGCACTCCAAGGTCTCTTTGTTCAGCAACATTCCCTAGGACCTGACCATTAAGTGTATAAGTCTGGCTCTGATTTGCTTTCCCAAAATGCAGCACCTCACATTTATCTAAATTAAACTCCATCTGCTACTCTTCAGCCCATTGGCCCATCTGATCAAGATCCCATTGTAATTTGAGATAACTTTCTTCGCTGTCCACTACACCTCCAATTTTGGTGTCATCTGCAAACTTACTAACTGTACCTCTTAAGCTCACAACCAAATCATTTATGTGAATGACAGAAAGTAATGGACCCAGCACTGATCGTTGTGGCACTCCACTGGTTACAGGCCTCCAGTCTGAAAAACAACCCTCCACCACCACCCTCTGTCTTCTACCTTTGAGCCAATTCTGTATCCAAATGGCTATTTGTCTCTGTATTCCATGAGGTCTGACCTTGCTGACCAGCCTCCCATGGGAAACCTCATCCAATGCCTTACTTAGTCCATATAGATCACGTCTACCTCTCTGCCCTCATCAATCCTCTTTGTTACTTCTTCAAAAAACCAAGTTTGTGAGACATGATTTCCATGCACAAAACCATGTTGACTGTCCCTAGTGAGTCCTTGTCTTTCCAAAAACATGTGCATCCTGTCCTTCAGGAATCCCTCCAACAAGTTGCCCACCACCGACGTCAGGCTCACCGGTCTATAGTTCCCTTGTCCTTACCACCCTTCTTAAACAGTGGTCCCACGTTAGCCAACCTCCAAACTTCCGGCAACACACCTGTGACTATCGATGATACAAATATCTCAGCAAGAGGCCCAGCAATTACTTCCCTAGCTTCCCACAGAGTTCTAGGATACACCTGGTCAGGTCCTGGGGATTTATCCACTTTTATTCGTTTCAAGACATCCAGCATTTCGTCCTCTGTAATATGGACATTTTTCAAGATGTCACCATCTATTTCCCCATATTCTATCTCTTCCATGTCCTTTTCCACAGTAAACGCTGATGCAAAATACTCGTTTAGTATCTGCCCTATCTCCTGCGGCTCCACACAACGGCCGCCTTGCTGATCTTTCAAGGGCCCTATTCTCTCCCTAGTTACCCGTTTGTCCTTAATGTATTTGTAAAAACCCTTTGGATTCTCCTTAACTCTATTTGCCTAAGCTATCTCATATCCCTTTTTACCCTCCTATTTCCCTCTTTAGAATAATCCGAATGCCTTTATACTCTTCTAAGGATTCATTCAATCTATCCTGTCTATACCTGACATAGGTTTCCTTCTTTTTCTTAGCCAAACCCTCAATTTCTCTAGTCATCCAGCATTCCCTATACCGATAAGCCTTTCCTTTCACCCTAACAGGAATATGTTGCCTCTGCACTCTCATTATCTCATTTCTGAAAGCTTCCCATTTTCTAGCTGTCCCTTTACCTGCGAACATTTGCCCCCAATCAGCTTTTGAAAGTCCTTGCCTAATACCTCAAAATTGGCCTTTGTCCAATTTAGAACTTCAACTTTTAGATCTGGTCTACCTTTTTCTATCACTATTTTAAATCTAATAGAATTATGGCCACTGACACCAAAATGCTTCCCACTGACATCTCAGTCACCTGCCCTGCCTTATTTCCCAGGAGTAGGTCGAGTCTTGCACCTTCTCTAGTCGGTACATCCACATACTGAATCAGAACATTTTCTTGTACACACTTAAAAAATTACTCTCCATCTAAACCCGTAAAACTTTGGCAGTCCCAGTCGATGTTTGGAAAGTTAAAATCCCCTAAAATAATCACCCTATTATCCTTACAGATAGCTGAGATCTCCTTACAAATTTGTTTCTCAATTTCCCTCTGACTATTGGGGGTGTATAATACAATCCCAATAAGGTGATCATCACATTCTTATTTCTCAGTTCCATTCAAATAACTTGGATGTTTTTTTCCAGGAATCTCCCCCCTCAGCACAGCTGTAATGCTATCCTTTTACAAAAAATGCCATTCCCACTCCTCCCTTGCCTCCCTTTCTGTCCTTGCTGTAGTATTTGCATCCTAGAACATTAAGCTGCCAGTCCCATTCATCCCTGAGCCACGTTTCTGTAATTACTATGATATCCCAGTCCCACGTTCCTAACCATGCCCTGAGTTCATTTGCCATCCCTGTTAGGCTCCTTGCATTGAAATAATGCAGTTTAATTTATCAGTCCTACCTTGTTTTCTGCTTTGTCCCTGCCCGCCCTGACTGTTAGACTCGCTTCTTTTCTCAACTGTACCAGTCTCTGATTGATTGCTTTCCTCACTATCTCCCTGAGTCCCACCCATGCGACCCTCTTCCTAAGCAGCTCTTGCAAGTTTCCCTGCCAGTATATTAATCCCCTTCCAATCCGTCCTCCTTGTACAGGTCACTTACGCCCCAGAAGAAATTCCAATTATCCAAAATGTGAAAATTTCTCCCATACACCAGCTCTTCAGTCATGCATTCATCTGCTCTATCCTCCTATTCCTAACCTCACTATCTCATAGCACTGGGAGTAATCCAGATATTACTATTCTCGAGGACCTCCTTTTTAAATTCCTGTGTAACTCTCTGTATTCTCCCTGCAGAATCTCATCCTTTTCCCTTCCTATGTCGTTGGTTCCAATGTGTACAATCACCTCCTGCTGGGCCCGCTCCCTCTTGAGAACATTCTGCACTCTCTCTGAGACATCCTTGATCTTGGCATCAGAGAAGCAATACCCCATTCTGATTTTTCACAGCTGGCCACAGAAACATTTCTCTGCGCTTCGGACTAGAGAGTCCCTGAACAATCGATCACTTGGAACCCGATATACCCCTCATTGCATTAGAGCCAGTCTCAATACCAGAAACTTGGCTGTTTGTGCTACATTCCCCTGAGAACCTATCACCTCCTACATTTTCCAAAACAGCATACTAGTTTGAAATGGGGATAGCTACTCCTGCACTACCTGCCTACCTCCCTTACCTTTCCTGGAGTTAACCCATCTAAGTGATTGCATCTGCAACTTTTCTACCTTCCTACTACTGCTATCCATCACAAGCCCTTGCTATCGTAAATTCCTCATTGCCTCTAACTGTCGCTCTAACCAATCCATTTGATGTGATAGGATTCGCAACCAATGGCATTCATTGCAAATATAATCCTCATTAACCCATAAACCCCCCTTAAACTGCCACATCCAACAAGAAGAGCATGTCAAAAATTGATGCACACTTTAAATTATCACAAGTTAAATCAAATATTACCAGTATATTCAACTTCAAGAATTTACATGCTCCAGCTCATTTGTCCATATTTCAAACTATAGGAGATTTATTCAATTACAGCAAGCATTTTAATAACTGGGGCTTATTATACCAGAAGTGTATCAATTAATCAAACATTCTGGATAATCAAGAGGTCCACGTGATCTATATAAGGAACTATAGACCATTGAGCCTGATATCGGTGGTGGGCAAGTTGTTGGAGGGAATCCTGAGGGTCAGGATGTACATGTATTTGGAAAGGCAAGGACTGATTAGGGATAGTCAATATGGCTTTGTGCGTGGGAAATCATGTCTCACAAAATTGATTGAGTTTTTTTTGAAGAAGTAACAAAGAGGATTGATGATAGCAGAGCAATAGACATGATCAATATGGACTTCACGAAGGCGTTTGACAAGGTTCCCATTGGGAGACTGATTAGATCTAACAGAATACAGGGAGAACTAACCATTTGGATAGAGAACTGGCTCAAAGGTAGAAGACAGAAGGTGGTGGTGGAGGGTTGTTTTTCATACTGGAGGCCTGTGACCAGTGGAGTGCCACAAGGATTGGTGCTGGGTCCTCTACTTTTTGTCATTTACATAAATGATTTGGATACGAGCATAAGAGGTACAGTTAGTAAGTTTGCAGATGACACCAAAATTGGAGGTGTAGTGGACAGAGAAGAAGGTTACCTCAGATTGCAACAGGATCTTGATCAGATGGGCCAATAGGCTGAAGAGTGGCAGATGGAGTTTAATTTAGATAAATGTGAGGTGCTGCATTTTGGGAAAGCAAATCAGAGCTAGACTTATACACTTAATGGTAAGGTCTTAGGGAGTTTTGCTGAACAAAGAGATCTTGCAGTGCAGGTTCATACCTCCTTGAAAGTGGAGTCGCGGGGGATCTAAGATGGTGGCGATCTGAGAAGATCGCTCTGTAGAGCTTCGCATCGCAGCACAATCAGGACGATCCTTTAATCTGCCCAACCCAGGCCATCATGATATCTTTAGACTCCAGAAAGATCTTGGAGACCCAGGAAACTTCTAAAAATGAACTTATCTGTATTTTCAGCTGTCCACAAATGCTGAAAAAGGGAGGAGAAACATCCTAGGCCAGGTCTGCAGTTCAGCCTGCAGCAGCTTCAGAGCCAATTACTCTCCAGGCCCAGGCCCAGCTCTTGAAATCTCGTGAGACGTTGGGGAAACACATTGAAGAGAAGCTGGCTCCAGTATCTCTCATGCTGCAGAAGCAAGAGCAGCAGCTGGGAGACCTGGAGAAGAGGACGGATGAGGTGGAGCACAGGCTCACAGTGGTGGAAGCTGATGCCAGTTCATTCAAGAAAGAGATCCAAGCCCTGAAGATGGAGGTTAGTAATTTGCATGACCAAGTGGATGATGTTGAAAACAGGAGCAGGAGAAAAAACATTCAGATCATCGGTTTGCCTGAAGGTAAGGAAGGTGAGCGGCCTGTGGAATTTGTTGAGGATTGGCTTCCAAAATTCCTTGACTTGGAAACTGGAATGAGAGTTTCAAAGATAGAGAGGTTTAACCGGGTCACAGCACGGAGATCAGGTCTGGGTCAACATCCTCATCCTCTCCTGGTGCGGTTCCATCATTACCAGGATAAGGAGAGAGTCATGGAGGCTTCCAAAGTCCAGGGGAAAGATCTGAAGACCCTAATTTATGAGGGGTCTAAGATCATGTTTTTTCAGGACTTTTCAGCAGCAGTGATCCAGAAACAAAAATTTTACGACGGTGTCAAGAGAAGGCTGAGGGAGCTTGGGATTCAGTACTCCCTGAGATATCCGACCGTGCTTTCGATCAACTTAGATGGATCCATACATCTCTTTGACCCATCAGAGAAGGCAAGAGACTTTGTGGACAAACTAACCTAATTTGAACAATTGTAGTATGCATAAATTGTGTTGTTTTGGTATTTGTTTATCATTCTGTAAAAGAAATGGAGGAAATCAGATTGAAGTTTTATTTTTTTTTCCATCTATTGATAATAATTTGGTTGAAACTATATCTGGTTGTGGCTAAAATATACGTTTTCAATTTCTAAGTTGGATATACCTAGTTAGGGTGGGGTATTTATTCCCCCCTTTTTTTAACAAGGGAATGTTTTTTATTCATATTGATATTCTATGGGGTGTTTATTCTTCTCAGCTTGTGTTTGCGGTGCAGCTCTACCTGGGAGAAGTGAAGGTGGTCGAGATGGTTAGATGCCTACTTATGGGCTGTTTGGGATGGGTAGTTGCCCCCTCCAGGCAAGGGGTGAGTGCCCCTACTCAGCGTTGTTGGCACTTTTATATGTTGGTTTGTTTATTGGTTTTTGTTGTTTTTTTATTCTCAATAATTTTGTAGGTTTGTTAAATGTAGTGGTTTTAGTTTATGTAGCTTTTCTATTTGGTGGATCATGTGACACTAAGGCTCAGCAGTTTGTGGCTAGGGTTCCTCCTCTCTGGAATTTAAATGTTATTGCAGAAGATTATGGCGAATGATTTGATTAAATGGTGTACCTGGAATATCAAGGGAAGTCACTCACCAATTAAGAGGAAGAAGGTACTCGAGTCTTAGAAAGGAGAAGGTGGATATTGCTTTGTTACAGGAAACACATTTGCATGACAAGGAGCATCTGAAATTACAGCAGAATGGCTTTGACCGAGTTTATCTTTCATCATTTAATACCAGACGTAGGGGAGGGCTATATTGGTTAGGAAAAATCTCCCATTTAAATTGTTGGAATGTGTTAAAGGCTCACAGGGAAGGTTTGTAATTCTTAAAGCCTTGATAAATGGGGAAGAATACAGTGTTTTAAATGTTTATTGTCCCCCAGCTCATCCCCTTAAATCTTTGGTGGATGCTTTTTTGAATCTGATAAGTCTCAAGTCCTGGCACATCATTATAGGGGACACTTTAACTGTCTCATGGACCCCACAGTAGACAGGTTGCCCAAAGGTCCCTCCATACCCATTGTACAAACTAAAGAGATAGTGGGTCTGTGTGGGGAATTAGGGTCTCCACTCTACAGGTAGGGATTTCACGTTTTTCTCCAATCCGCACAGAGGATCGATTTTTTCTGACCCCTGCAGTAACCCTGGATCTGGTGGCATCTTGTACAATTGGTAATATTACCATCTCTGATCATGCTCAGTGTACCTTATGGTTAAGATTAAGGGCGTTACAGTGGGTTCAAGGTACTGATGAATGGATCCCTTTATTCTCATGGATAGTAAGCTTGTGGAGCATTTCTCTAGAGAATTTCAGACACTCCTAGATATCAACATAGGTTCAGTTGATAGCTCATCTGTTCTCTGGGAATCTGCCAAAGCCTATGCTAGGGGGTTAGTTATTTTATATTCTAACAGTAGGAAGCAGCAGAAGGGTGAGCAGCAACATCTCCTTGAAGCACGGTTGGAGGCTGCCGAAAGGCCTACTTTGACAGACCCTCGTCGGTCAAACTATAGAGGATTACAGCACTGCAGTCCGCACTAAATTCCGTGCTCATGCAGATGGCAAAGAAGGAGCTGGCTTTTGTAAAGCAAAGATTATACGAGCATAGTGACAAGCCAGGCAAATACTTACCATACCTTGCCAGAAAGAGGAGTGCCCACAAACCATTACGGCGATTAGAGAAGGGTCTGGGAGCCTAACATGTAATTCTAAAAAGATTAATGTGGCGTTCCAGAGATTCTACTCTAAGCTATACCAATCTGAGGATTGTGAGAAGGGACAGGACAAAAGGGAATCCTTTTTTAGAGATCTAAAGCTTCCGGGTGTGACTCCCGAACAACAGTCCTTTCTCAATGCCCCATTATCAGAGCAAGAAGTGCAGGAAGCTGTGAAGCAGCTTCAGAGTGGAAAGGCGCCCGTCCTGATGGACTTCCCATGAATTCTATAAGGAATTTATAAGTATTCTGTCAGGCCCGATGCTGAATATGTTTAATGATTATACAGTCATGATTGTCTCCCACCATCTCTGAGAGAGGCTAATATTTCACTTATTCTTAAAACAGGGAAGGACCCGGAAGACTGTGCTTTGTACAGGCCCATCTCGCTCTTAAATGTGGACTTTAAAATCCTCTCTAAGGCTCTCATGTTAAGGCTGGAGGCTATTATTAAAGAAGATCAGACAGGCTTTATAAACTGTTGCAGGTTCTCCCATAATGTTAGGAGGCTGCTTAATGTAATTCAAATGTGTCAACAACTGCCAATACAGGGATTGGTGATTTCTTTAAAAGCAAAGAAGGTATTTGACCGAGCTGAGTGGTCGTACCTTTTCTATACTCTAGAATGGTTTGATTTGGGTGAAGTCTTCATAAGATGAGTCAAGGTTCTCTACGGTGTACCTCTCACAGTGGTCATTACCAACGGGGTACGATCAAGCAATTTTAATATTTTTAGGGGCAGCCTGCAGGGCTATCCCCTTTCACCATTGCTTTTTACGTTGGTGATTGAACCGTTGGCAGAGGCCATTCGTGGGGATCCCAATATCAGCTCCAGAAGTGGGGTCAAAATTACATAAGATTTTGTTGTATGCAGACGATGTCCTAATTTTTTGACAAATCAGTGCCTCGCCTGATACAGTGCATTTGCGCATTTGGCACTTTTTCAGGGTATAAGATTAATTTTGCAAAATCAGAGGCTATGCCTATGCATGGTCTTATGAAGGAGCTGGCTTTCGTGGGCGACTATAGATTCCCATTTAGGTGGTCACAGGGGGGTTTTGTGTATTTGGACATATTCATTATTCCCATTCTGGATTGGCTGCTTAAAGCGAATTTTACTCAATTATTTGGAAAAATTAAACAAGATCTTCAAAGATGGGAGGCACTTCCATTCTTGTGGTTGGGTCGGATAGTGCTTATTAAGATGAATATTCTCCCTCATTTGCTATACCCTATACAGATGCTCCCCCTGATTTTCAATAAACAAACACTCGGGAAACTGAACGGCTGGTTCAGCTCCTTTATCTGTCACCGTAAACGGCCCCTCATTAAATTAGCCAAAGTGCAGTTGCCTCACAGACTTGGGGAGTGGACCTTCCAGACATTAAAAATTACCAATTAAGCTCGCTTTTGACCTACGTGAGTGATTGGGCTTGTGGAGATCATCTTTCATTATGGCTAGATATCGAAGTCTACCTTACCAGTGGGTGCCCCCTTACCAGTTTGCTGTTTTTGGACAAGATGAGGACAGTTAGATAATATTGCCATAACCCAATAGTCATCAATACTGTTAAAGCATGGAGGGCAATTTGGCAGAGGGAAAGCAATATTGGTAAAACATCTTTGTTTACACCTTTAGTGGGTATGCCAGGTTTTCAATCGGGTATGATAGATTCAGGATTTAAATGTTGGGTAGCTAGGGGTGTGCCTTGCATGGGCGATTTATTTGAGGGAGACGTAATGATGTCCTTCAATCAGTTAGTACAGAAGTACGGGTTATCTAATAGAAACTGCTTTCGTTTTTTCGAGTTAGGGATTTTGTTCAAAAAACGACCACACTTTTGACTGATCCCTGCAAATCTGACATAGAGAGGAGGCGGAGGGGGGAGTGCTAAGGGCTAAGAATACACTCTGTCAGTACTTTCTTTCATCAATTGGGGGGTGCCCACTCAGATGAGTCTGATCGACTCTGCAAGATGTAGGAAAGAGAGCTGGGTGTTGAGGTTTCCTCAGAGGCATGGGAGGATATTTGGGAGAATGCAAGGAAGAGAGTAATTTGCAACAGGACCCATGCTTTACAGTTAAAGATTCTCCACAGGGCCCACTTGGCCCCAGACCATTTGTTAAAATTTAAACCAGGGGTATCTTCAGCATATCCCAAGTGCAAGGCCTGTACGGACACTCTTACCCATTGTCTTTGGTCTTACGATAGGCTTCAAACATATAGGAGCGCTGTGGCAGGTGCAATGGAGAAAAGTTTGGGTGTAAGGGTGGAGAAGGACCCTATCTCTCTCCTTTTGGGCTTACCCACTATATTTCCTGTAAGACGTGCTTAAGAAAAAACTTTTCAATATTCTCTCGTTCTGTGCAAGAAAGAATATCTTGCTGGTTTGGATATCGGAAACCCACCCCGGGACTGTCGGGTTGGCGGAAGATTGTTATGGAGCATATTCCCCTGGGTTTTCTCACAAATATGGTACACCACAAAACTGAGAATTCTTACAAGACATGGCAGCCTTTTTTGGATTACCTGGACACAGATTTAGCTGCCACAGTAACAAGGGTTTTTATATAGTCGTAACGATTGTGTTTCACGAGTCCAATATCCAGGGAGGAGGAGCTGTGAATGTATGAGCGTTTTGTTTGGCTGGGCTGAGTTATTACTATTTATTTGTTTGTTGTTGGTTATTTATTTATTTAGTTAAATACCAGTTTTTTTTTAAATTCTATATTTTTCTATATATGTTTATACATTTGTAAGTGAGGGTGAGTTGGGGATTTTAAAAAAATTATTTGGGTTTTTTGTTCTGTTTTGAATTGCATTGTTTTGTACTTGTAATATAAAAAAAATCTATTTTTTCAATAAAAATACATTATTTAAAAAAAAGAAAGTGGAATCGCAGGTAGATAGGATAGTGAAGGCGGCACTTGGTATGCTTTCCTTTATTGGTCAGAGTATTGACTACAGGAGTTGGGAGGTCATGTTGCGGCTGTACAGGACATTGGTTAGGCCACTGTTGGAATATTGTGTGCAATTCTGATCTCCTTCCTATCGGAAAGATGTTGTGAAACTTGAAAGGGTTCAGAAAAGATTTACAAGGATGTTGCCAGGGTTGGAGGATTTGAGCTATAGAGAGAAGCTGAACATGCTGGGGCTGTTTTCCCTGGAGTGTCAGAGGCTGAGAGGTGACCTTATAGAGGTTTACAAAACGATGAGGGGCATGGATAGCATAAATAGGCAAAGTCTTTTCCCTGGGGTCGGTGAGTCCAGAACTAGAGGGCATAGGCTTAGGGTGAGAGGGGAAAGATATAAAAGAGACCTTAGGGGCAACGTTCTCACGCAGAGGGTGGTACATGTATGGAATGAGCTGCCATTGGAAATGGTGGAGGCTGGTACAATTGCAACATTTAAAAGGCATTTGGATGTGTATATGAATAGGAAGGGTTTGGAGGGATATGGGTCGGGTGCTGGCAGGTGGGACTAGATTGGGTTGGAATACCTGGTCGGCATGGACGGGTTGGACCGAAGGGTCTGTTTCCATGCTGTACATCTCTATGACTCTATAAAAGCACACACCAAATAATAAAATGTAATGCAGGGAGCATACAAATCACTGTTATACTTTAGTTATAGCTTATGTCACTAAAATAATAATATAACTTTGCATGAAGTAAACCTTAGTGGCAAAAAACCTTCTCACTCACATGCTCAGCTGACAACTCAAACACTGTACTAGATCATGGTATTGGAAGAGAAATTCACTTGAAATTGATCAACTGTTTCATGTGTTTGTTCAATTGAATAACAAGTATATTTACATTGAGATAAATAGATTAAAAGGTATAATAATTGGACAGAGTAATATAGTAAACTTTATGGTAAGTGAGATATACAATTTTTAGTGGTTTATCAAGACATCATAAGGTGCCAATTAAAACAAAGTTTGTTGTCAATGGGAAATAGATTAATGTAAAAATAAATTCTTCATACCTCGCTGTTGTAAACACCATACACCAAGAAAATATACAGCCCCTAAAACAAATGAAATATAAAATTTATATAGACATGAATCATACTAGTCTTACTGATGCTCATTTCCTTCAGGAACAAGTGGTGACAAAAGACTATTTAACAAAAGACGACTAATCTGCTATTGTTTCAATTGTTCACTGATGCACATCCTCTATTCTAGAATAGTATGTGTTGTGAAAGGTTTAAAAGATTGGTTAATAGGCTGACAGGCTGTAATATGAACGTTCATTCCATGACCATAAATATTTTTATACCACAGATAGTGTGGAGTTTCAAACACATTGAAACACTGCAGAAAGTGCAAGAGAGATTTACAAGGACCAGAGCAGAAAGATGCAGCTATCAAGCAAGTTTGAACAGGATGAGGGTTCGGGTTAGGTGAGAAGTGGGGATGATGGGATGGCAGTGATGCAAGGTCTCCCTGCTGCATGTCAATCCAGAAGTGAGAATTCCATATTGCACTCACAAGAACTGTCTGTAGCAGGTGTTAAACCCTGCACCTTCTGCCTCAGATTCAGGAAAGTTACTAGTAAGGCTAACCCACTCTATGATGTCAAGAGGAATGATCAAAAGTATCAAAAGCACCTTTTAATAAAGATGAAAGGGAATTGTCAAAGGGAATTACCATGGTATCAAGGCATTTAAATGTCCTGCCCTTTAGATCTTTGAATCTGCTGTATTAAGCTAAATCATGCAGGTTATATCATACTGTTAACATAAACTAGAGGGTTTCTGTTACTGGATTAGTGCTGAATGACTGATTTCACAATGATCAATTATCACAGGAGGGTACCTGCCATTTAACAGCTTGATCGGCAGATTCAAGTGGTTACTGACCCTTTGGCTGGGTATATGAATTTGTTGTTTAAAACCATTCTGTAGGTTGGTTTTCTTTCATGCTAATGACCCACAATTTTAACTGAAAGTTCTTTGATTGAGATAAGTCTCATATCTACCTTTCTCAAAGCAGGAAATCAAGGATTACTCTTTCTGGATATAATGTTCAGACCAAAGGGATTAACATGGCAAAAAGAAACTGCTGCTCAAAATTCTAATCATTACTATGCCAGTTAAATTTTATATTTCATTTTGACTGGATTACTAAATGGATTGTGGCACAAGGATTGTTGTTTATAGAGATCCTGATCAAAGCAAAACGCTGATCTAAACATAGCATTTCTTGGCAAGCTAGTCACTGTGTTCATCAAGATTTAATTGCGCCTTACTTCCTTTTTCAAACAGGAGCTTGGGACAAACAGGATTGTAAAAATTCTTTCAGGCCATTTTCAATATCCAGCGCATCAAAGACCAACAGATATGCTTTGATGGGCCAACTCTGGTCGTGACGATTGGCTCTTCCCGCTTGAAAAGGAAACCTAACTCCCACACAACATTCCATCCTGCCATTCAGCTGAAAGGAGCTAAACCCTACCAAGGAAGGTACATGAGGAAAACTAATGAATATGACTGTAATTCAAAGTTTTAATGTGTTAACCTGTAACTCATTATTCTAAACTAGCGCAAATAGACACAGTAAATGCTCTTTTGTTAGTAAGACAACATTTGATCTTTTGTTTACATACAGATCATCATATCACAATTAATGACATTAAGTCTTAATGAGATAAATAGCTGAAATTGATACTCCTAGCGCTATGTAAAAATTATGCCATAATGCAAAGAAAATACTGGAATGCATTATGTTACAGATACGAAATTTGTAAGACTATTATGTTTTAAATTGTCTTTATAATTTAAGACCAAACAGAAACATCCCAGAAATGGATTTGGCAGGAGGTTGTATAAAATGTTGCCCATTAATAGAACCAAATAGCTTGGCTATGATGGAGAGTGGTTGGGATTTGTGGAGCAAGGTGCAAAGACCTCATGCCTGAAACAAAAGCTCAAGCAGCAGGTCAGGCTTTCTATCTCTGAGATTCTGTACAGAAATAGACAGAAGGAAGGACCTCACAGAGAGACAAAAGACTAGCTAATGTATGGTCAGAAGGAAGATCCTTTCTGTGAATGACCAGTCAGAATGCAGGAAGGAATATGGTCTCAAGTTAAAAGTAATCATCCTATTACAATCTTAGAAATCCTGAATTAAATTGAGTACATCTCAATGTAGATTCTAACATTAACCCTTTCAGAACCATTACTTAATTCAAGGTCTTTCAAACCACAGTACATCCTAAGGCACATCACAGCCAATGACATATTTTGAAGTGTAGTCACTGTTGTGATGTAGGAAATTTAGGGTTGAATCTTTCCCATTCACAGTTAAAGTGTGGCAGCAAGAGAATTTCATGGCATTTGCTCCACCAAGGCCTGGGCCAGATTTTCTCACATAATCTCCTGCTTTTCACCTGATTAATTACGCAACTGAATTGTTGCCACACTTTCCAGGGAATGAGATGGTAAGCAAGGTGGAAGTGTTTGCCACTGCTGGAACCTTCCAGCTTACAGACGTCCAGCACAATGTCCAAAACCCAGCTGCATACCACTCCAAACACTGCAGACCAGGGACTACCCATCAAACTGGACTCTATGGCTCAACTCTAAATATTTCACAGAGGAAAGGAATGCTAGTCTCTCACTTCTAAGACGGGGGCTGGAAGTGCTGATAGATGGGGTGATGGGAAGGAGGGTAGTGCTTTATCTTGACTGCCAAAGAAGGCCACACCACCAGACTCAGCCAGCCTGATCAGAAATTGGAGCCCAGCTCAGTGCTGTGTCTAACAACAAACAAGATGCCCTGCAATACAGCAATGATCTTCTGAACTCTACAAGATACAATCATCACCATTGTCTCTCTGATTCCTCACATTCATAAGGCTATGCTGATGCTTCCATAAATATGCTTCTTACCAAGGCTTTTGGGTTACACCTCTCACTATTGCAGGCATCACATTCACTCAATGGCTCTCATTCATCTCATCTTCTCAACATTTAAAATTCAACATTTTAAAAGGCATCTGGATGGGTATCTGAAAAGGAAGAGTTTAGAGGGATATGGGCCAAATGTTGGCAAATAGCACAAAATTTATATAGGATATATGGTTGGCATAGACGAGTTGGACGGAAGGGTCTGTTTCTATGCTGTGAAGTTCGATGACTCTACTAACCCTTGTTGACCTCACCACTCTCCTGCTCATACACAATCACTAACTGCTATTGTATCCACTGAATTATGTCCAATTCATCCATTTGTCGCACTGCAAGAGAAATTATCCTATGGTTGTGCCAAAACAACCAAGGAGGAATGCTTATATGGAGATGGAGAAACCAATGGTTGACAACTGTGTTTCATTGTGCTGTGCTACTTGCTAATTGGTATCAACACTAACTCACTCTTAATCTTCACAAGCTCTTACCCATCTTATCCAATTAGGTCCCTCTCTTCCATCATGCAGTCACTAGTGGTACCCAGCAAATGTTTGCACAGATGCCATAGACCCTCAGCTGCATCTCCACCTCTACGTCTGTGGAGGAAGCCAAGGGACCCTCAAGGCTTTCCCCTGCACCTTCCACCAGCTCAGAGACTTCCACTCAGTGAAAATCTATCCAGGTTAGTCTTGGGAGCACAATTTGGCAGCACTGCATGAACACATCTCTGTAGCAGTTTGAGGAAGAACTCAGGTCTCTGAAACTCAAAGCCTGTATCAGTTCAGAACTTCTCACCATTGTGGGTACTCTTTCTAAATCAAACTCAGGAAAACATTGGTGTCTTTGTAACTGACTAGAGAAGAAATACCCCAGTGTCTGTACCCAGAAACTTGCCAGTGACTAGGCACCCGCTCAGCCCCAGACAGAAGACAATCCCATGGTCTTGAGCATTAATCACTTTATGAAAATGCTGAGATAGGAACACCAGGTGGGTTTGTCAGAAGTCGGCAGTAATCTGGATCGAGGATGGAGTAATCTACCAATATCATCAGCACCACATAGGCCCCCGAGGACAAGCATCTTTTTGTCTTCAGGGAGACGTTGGTGACCAGCATAGAGAGCCCAGTTCAGCACACCTCCCCATCTGCTGGATAGGCACAGGCCTGAATTTAGTTGTGCAGGGTAACTCCAAAGACTCTTCTTCAGTATGTTTTGAGCCTTCGGACTCAAAACTCAAACTCTGTTTCTCTCCCCCCAGATGCTGCCAACCCCCAGATATACTTGGCAAGACAGTCCTGACTGAGTGTAGTCCTGTGCCCAGACTTATGTCTTTAACAGCAGCCTGACATTTTTTAATCCCCGGATTCTTGCACTTGACCTTTAGGACTGATCTTGGCCCAATCCCCTGACCCTGGGAATACCAAGCTGACCACCTGGACTAGGATCAGACAAATCTGACTGACGGTAGTTCTCCTTGATCCCATTAAAGACTGACTCCTCTTTAACCTTCAGACATGGCCTTTCGTTGCAGTGTAAATTTGCTGTTTAACTTGCTGGCGCACGATTGATCAGTGCCATAGAGTGAAATGTCCATTCCTTTCACGGTTCAGTGATTCCTATTGTACCAAGCTGCCCGCCTTGCCCTCTGTGCTGAAACTCAATGCAGGCCACACAGGCTGGCAGCCTCCAATTGAGTTGAAACTGGTTGAGTGCTAAGAAATGAAGTAAAGAGCCATTGAATGCAGCCTGTGTAGACATATGTGTCCCCCTGTGTGGAAAGCAGAAGCATCCCACTTGTAGGTGACCCTGAGTTCCAAAGTCAATGTTCAATGCAGAGAAATGTAAGATGATGTACTTTGGTAGGAAGAACATTGAACAATAAAAAATGAGGGTTCAATTCTAAAGGTTGAGTAGGAGCAGAGGGATCTGGGTGACAGGATCATTGACGTCATAAAACAGGTGGAGAGCTGTTTATAAAGCATACAGTGTCCTTGGCTTTTTTAATAGGGGCAGAGAGTACAAAAGCAACAAAGTGATGTTGAACTTGTACAAGACACTTCTTGGGTTGTAATGCACAGTTGCAGGTGCCACATTACAGGAAAGATATGAATTCATTGGGCAGAGTGCAGAAGAATATTTCCAGGATTGAGAATTTCGCTATGAGGATAAACTGATGAATTTGGGACTCTTCTGTTTGGAGAAGAGGAATCTGGGAGGAGATTTCATAAAAATGAAACATCAAGAAAACATGTTCAAATCTTTCCAAGAAGCTTTAAACGCTAGCTTAAGAATCTCGCTACTGAGCAGTGACTACTTTATTCCCATCCATTTGTATCTTATTAGCCCAACCCGTCCCATTCCTATACCACTTCCAATTCTCCTCTCCTTCCCAGTGAAGGTATCCTGCACAAATATGTTGAATTGCTGAATGGATAGAGGGGAGCTAGTAGATGTGCTGCATTCAACAATGTACCTCACAAAAGATTAAGATAGGAACCCACAATGTTGCAGGTAGTATATTGAGAAGCATAAGTGGGGATGAGGGCTTCTTTTGCAGGTTGGCAACCTGTAACCAGTGGTGTTCCACACAGGGGTCAGTGCTGGCACCACAATTGCTTACAATATATATTAATAACTTGGAGGAAGGAAGTGAGTTTACTGTAGCCAAATTTGCAGACAACACAAAAATAGGTGGAAAGGTAGGTTGTGAGAGGAACATAAATAGTTTACAAAGATAAATTGGTAGTATATGTAAGTGGGTAAAATGTCGACATTTGGAATATAACGTGGGAAAATGTGAAGTTGTTCATTTCGGAAGACAGAACAAAAGGACAGAACATTATTAAATGGAGAAAAATTGCAGAAAGCAGCAACGTCAAGGTACTTGTGCACAAACACAGAAAGCTAACACACAAACACACCAGGTAATCATACAGTCGAGTCACTGAGATGTACAGCATAGAAACAGACCCCTCGCTTTAACTCGACCATGTCGACCAGATATCCTATATAAATCTAGTCCTATTTGGCAGCATTTGGCCTATATGTTTCAATACCCTTCCTATTCATAGTCCTGTCTAGATACTTTTTAAATGTTGTAATCATACCAGCCTCCATTATTTCCTCTGGCAACTCATTCCATACACGCACCACCCTCTGTGTGAAAAAGCAGGAAGGCCAATGGAATGATGGTCTTTATTTCAAGTGAAAGGTTCATATGTCACTAATTACAGCACCGACTGTACCTAGCCACAACTTCTTTAGTTACAATGTCTTAGACAATACAGAAATAAAACGTCCAGCATTACAGAAATACAAGTTCAGATTAGCAGATGTCGCTGGCACATAGCTTCCAACCCACACTGGGCCCTGGCTCCACACCATGGGAGGTTGTCACAACACACTGGGAGACTGCTGTTGCTGGAGACCAGGAATCATCGGAGGCCGGGAATCGTCGCTGGAGACAAGGAATCGTCGCCTGGGGCCGGGAATGGTCACCGGAGGTGAGGAATCATCGCCGGGAGCCGGGAATTATCACCAGAGGCCAGGAATTGTTGACGGGGGCCAGGAAATTTTACTGGGGACGGGGAATCCTAGCTGGGGGCTGGGAGTTGTCACCAGAGGCCGTGAATCATCACTGGGGGCCAGTGATTGTCACCAGGGCTGTAAACTGTCGTCGGGGGCTGGAAATTTCACTGGAGGCCAAGGGTCAACCAGAAAAAAAGAAAAAGAAGAAGACAAAAAGAGCACGACGAGGAAGAAGAAAAAAAAGTAAAGAAGAAGAATGGGCGGATCTGACGAGCTCTGGATGAAGCGTCCTACTTCATCGCCATCTTACAACAACATTTAAGACTGAGATGAGAGGAATTTCTTCTCCCAGAGCATTGCGAGTCTTTGGAACTCCTTGCCACAGTAAGCTGTGCAGGAGATGTGCTTATGTATATTCTAGGTTAAAATACATTGACAATTGATCAGTCAGAGAAACAAGGACAATGGAGAAAAGTCAGGGACGTGGATATGATGAATGTCAGATCAGCCATGATCCTAGTGAATGATGGAATAGGCTCGAGGGGCTGAATAGCCTACTCCTGTTCCCATATCGTCTGGTCTTCTTTGAAATAATGGAGTGGAATACTGTATCCACCTGAGAGGGCAGGCAGGACTTGGTTTAAATATCTTATCTAAAAGGCTGCATAGAGCATAGACGTTTACAGCCCAGAAAAAGGCCTTCATCCTGAGTCTGCACCAGTAAAAAACAACCAACTTACTATTCCAAACCCATTTTCCTGCACTTGTCCTAAACCCCTGCAAGCCTTGGCATTGCAGGTGTGTATCTAAATACTTAAATGTTATGAGCGTTTCCGCCTCTCCCACTCTTACAGGCAGTGAGTTCCAGATTCGCAACATCCTCTGGACTAAAAAGATTTTACCTCACACCTCTTCTAAACATCCTGCTCATTACCTGAAATCAATGCCCCGATCACCGGTCCATCCACCAAGAGGAAATGCTTCTTCCTGTCTATGCCCGTCATAATCTCAAAACGTTGGTAATAAGTTTAAAAGAAAGGCATCTCTAACAGTGCAGCACCTGCTCCACACTCCTACTGGAGTCTCAGCTTCGATTTCTATGCTTAACTCTGGACAATCATTATCAAATTATCTCCCAAGAAGAAAATAAAAGATGATTGATTGCCACATTTATTTCTATTAATACTATTTTCTTAGCAATGGTAACTTACATAATATATGTCAGAAAAATATAAATTGTGCTGCTGCTAATTCAATTTAATTTTGAGTTGAGCTACATATTTGAAACCTTGACAACTATTGAATCAGAAAATCCCTGAGAACATTTCCAAGGTGAGGTCTGTATGAAGTACTGACACACTAAAACAGGCCAATGCCAACTTTTAGATTGTTTATTTCAATCAAAAACAAGCTTCTGAATCTTCTCTTTTAGAGGACCTCTCATTCCCTAGTTCCATTCCACAAGATTATATATTTGGCTAATAGAAATTTAATAATTCCTTTTCCATATGGCGTTAATGTTATTTCATCATACTGGACTTTTGAATTTTCTTAAATGTACAAACCGTTATGATAATCGTAAACATGGACCATTGCTATTCACCTTTCATTATCTGTTTTAAAACCTGAGACTATCATGGAGTAAAAAGCAGGTTATAAAGATGACAAATAATTATCTAAAATGGCTTTATGATTGAGACAAGACCAGGAATCCATAATGGAATGCTATTTCATTCAAAAGACAATGAAACCAAACAACCAAATTAATGCCATAATAGGAGATGAAAGATAACCTGTAAAGTATTTAACAACGGAGCTAAATGCAGAGAATACACAAATGATCAATACTTCAGTGGTTTGCTTGGCCGATTAGAGAGCTGACAAATGGATTCATTACAATAGAACCCAGAAGGCATGCTCTCTTTCTCTCAAGCTGTACTTTATTATCTCTCAAAGGAAGTACCTGGTAAAAAGCACCTTAGAAATCTAGAATTCTATAAATTTCATTATTTGTTCAAGGAAAGACAACTGCTAAACGAGCATGGACTCAGATTTCACTCACAATTCAAGCCCTCCAAGAATTCAAACTGCATTTACTTTACCTTCCTGTCTGTACTGGACACCAGGCCCACTGTTCTTTTAAACTTCCTATCTGTATTTGTGGATTTGATTGAGGGGCTAGTAGGTAATAAAATTCCATTCTTTCACGCAAGAAAGCTTTAGCAACTGACTCCTTTATTTTATAGTGAACCATGTCTGATACAGCTGCTTGCTAAAATACAATTATCAAGATATTTCTTGGTAATTGAAGGAGGAGGGAGGAGAACTGATCCATTCTCATAATCTCATCATAACTAAACACACATACACAGCTAACATTGAAGTTCCAACTGAGAAAAATCTGAATTTGTTGCCAAGGATACAAAAGTATCAAGTGAGGAAATGTCATTTGTTTAGTTAGTTTCCTGTAGCAAAGATCAGATCTCCATATTTCCATTATTTAACCCAGTTCGTGTTTGTTATTTCCCACAAATGTTTTGAGTCTATATAGGAAAGTATCCCAAAGGGATTTCTTGCTGCTCTGAGGGAACAGCGGGATATTTGGAAGTTGAATATGTGAATAGAGTATGTGAGAACCTTCGTGGACTTTTCTCTTTTTGTTCTCTTGTGGGGCATAAGAATCGCCGGCTGGGCCCAGCATTTATTGCCCATCCCTAGCTGCTCCTGAGAAGATGGTGGTGAGCTGCCTTCTTGAACTGCTGCAATCCATGTGGTATAATTAGACCCACAATGCCTTTAGGGAGGGAGTTCCAGAATTTTCACAGTATCATTGAATCCCTACAGTGTGGAAGCAGGCCATTCAGCCCATCAAGTACCACTGACCCTCCCACTCACCCTACTCTGTCCCTGTATCCCATGGCTAATTCACCCAGCCTGCACATCTTAGGCTGAGGGAGGAAACCGGAGCACAAGAGGAAATCCACACAGATACCTGAGGATGGAATTGAACCCAGGTCCTTGTGAGCCACTGTGCTGCCCCAGTTTTGGCCCAGTGACATTGAGGAACTTTTGGATTGTGGTTAACCGCTTATGTTAAAAGGAAAACAGACCAAAAATGCTTCTGTTCATTTGTGAGACCAGGCTTGGAAGTTAATTGCAGGTTGGTTCTTGATCAAAATTCTGTAGATGCTTTGTCACTGGGGAAGGGTATTCTGTTTAAATAAATAGCAGGAGGTGGCTGTTAATGAGTTCTGCACCTGGGAATTGGCTCCAGAAAGTCTTGAAAAAACCTTGTGCTCAAGCAGATGGAGCATGTTGAATGGTAGTTAGGACTTTAAGGTTAATTTGTCAGGGCATGGTCAGGGTTTGAATAGGGATTTGGACTGTGCTTTCGGTAAAAGGAAATTTGGCTGTTGATGCTACAGCATGATGTTTTGAAAACTCCCTGCCTAACCTTCCACAAATAGCTCTTGGAAGCTCAGAGAGCAGAAAACTAAATTTTAAGTATCTTTATCTGAGGAAACTATAAAAGTGACTGTGATTGACATCTTCAGAAAATCAACCAATAAACCATCATCTATGCCTGAGGAACAAGGCATCATAAAAACCACTCAACTAATCTGTCCAGTTTGTTATTTAATTTATACCTTGATTGTGATTTATACCTTGATCGTGTTTGTCTGTCTGTCTTTTGTGTGAAGATAAAGGTTTTTGGGTTTAACGCATAGACCAATTAGATTACTTAGTTCTTTAATTTTGTTGCTGAAGTTATTGTATTCCTAATAAATTGCTAAGTCGCTTGTCTAAGATACAAACCAGTGTCTGGAATTGATTATTCACAGAGTCTTGGACTGGTTATTCAAAGGGCTGGTTAGGAACCATTGTGGTCAATTTTGAGGGTCTTTGAAGGTTTTAATTTTGTGAATACAGAAATAGAAAGGCTGATTTGGTTAAGCAGTTTGCCTCCATGTTGTAACAGGAGAGCTAAATGTTCTTTGGAACTACACCATCCAATAACTCCCAATGTCACTGTTGACTATATAGGTGGCTAATGCTGTTGAGGTTTATTGGCATTTTTATGAGGTTAATCACTCGTACAAATTGTATGGTTCAGTTTTCAAAGGATGCTTTGCTGCCAAGCCACTAAAAACTGCAAAATCCAGCTTCAGCAAACACCTTTGGTCCTGTTTAGCTTCATCTGCATGACTTTGTCATGTTATTTCAGGCACTGCTGTGCCACCTTTTCTGCCCAAACAGCTGCTCTTTGAGAAGAACACCCCTCTGAATAAAGGCAGCATTTCTACTTTCCTTTATCTCTTGCAAGTTACCCTTCAGGATACAGTTTGAAGAAAAATAAAATTTGTCCTTTTTACCACCTGTGACTAGTATTTTAAGTAAATGATAAACATTTTCAAATCATTTGCACTTATAAAACTTCAAGTGCTCCTTTGACCTATTAATGTTGTAGTTTAGTGAAATTTAATAGGTTGGTCTCTAATTCATTATTATTTCCAAAGAAATTCCTTGTATTAGGATATATGTCATGTATAAATGTTTATTATGTATTGTGATACAGCATATACAATGTTGTATTGTTCTTCAAACTATTAAAATTGCTGTTTACTTATGATCATTTCTTACATTTCAGTTAAATGTCCTTTTGCATCATTGTAGATTAGAGCAGTTGCTAAGATTAAAGATTCAGTGACCTCAATATCTCAACATTGACTAGCAATGGTTTAAAGCTCAAAGTACATATATTTTGGGCTAACTGCACCTTCCCTAATTTAATGTACTTATATATTCATGTATTCATCAATGTCGAGCACCATTCATAGCTCCACTGACACTGAAGCTGGTCACACCAATATTCAAAGAAAATTTGGTCAACATTCAGGTTTGGGCTGATTAGGGGCGAGTGACATTAGTACCACACAAGTTAGTGATGGTCATTGTCTGGAACAAGAGAAACCCTGACATTCCCCTTGACATTCAATGGCACAAACATTACTGAATCCCCCATCAATATTCTGGGAGGTACCATTGAGGAGAAACTTAACTATACCAGCCATTTAAATAACATCTCTACGACAGCAAGTTAGAGGCTGGAAATTCCGGAGCAAATAACTCATTTCCTGATCCTCAAGTCTATCCATCATCAACAAGGCACAAATCAGGAGCGTGATGGAATACTCCTCATTTGCCTGGATGAGTGCAGCTACAACAACACTTAGGAAGCTAGACAGCAGCCAGAACAAAGCAGCGACTGACTGGCATCCCTTTCAGCACCATAGCTATTCATTCCCTCCACCATCAACACAAGGGCAGCAGTGTCTATCATATGCAAGATGCACTCAGCAACTCACTAATGTTTTAAGGGCAGCAGCTTTCAATCTGTGATGTTATAACCTAGAACATTGAAATAGGAGCAGAAGTTTTTTTTCCCCAGTCTGTCACGCCAGTGATGCTAATCTGTAAAATCATGACTGATCTGCCACAGGCCTTAACTCCTCTTTCGTGTCAGATCCTCATAGCCTTTGTTCTTCAGTATCTCAAAAATCTATTGACCTCCTCTTTGAATACTTTCAATGATCTAGCCTCCACCATTATCTGCAGTAGAGAATTTCAGATGTTCTCTACCCGCTGAGAGAAGACATTCCTTTGCATCTTTGGGGCAGCATGGTGCCTCACAGCGCCAGAGCCTCAGATTCAATTCCAGCCTCAGGCGACTGTCTGTGTGGAGTTTGCACGTTCTCCCCATTTCTGTGTTTCCTCTAGATGCTGCAGTTTCCTCCAACAGTCCAAAGATGTGTGGGTTAGGTGGATTGGCCATGCTAAATTGTCCTATAATGTCCAGAGATACGCAGGCTAAGAGGATTAGTCATGAGAAATGCAGGGTTACAGGGACAAAGTGGGTCTGGGTGGGATGCTCATCGGAGGGTCCGTGTGGATTCGAATGGCTGAATGGCCTGCTTTCACACTGTAGTGATTCTGTGATTTCAGTTTTAAACAAATATCCTCTTATTCTGTAACTATGCCCCCTAGTTTGAGATTCCTCCAATAGTGGAAACATCTTCTCAATATCTACCTGCTGACCCCCCCTCAGAATCTTGAAGGTTTCAACAATGTCACCTCTCAATCTCTGAAACTCTAATGAAAATAAGGCCGAACCTTTTTAGCTGTTCTTCAGAAGTTAACCCTTCATCCAACAAGTCACAGCAGTGAATCTCTTTCGAACTGCATTCAATGCCAATATATCCTTTCTGGTGTCAACAACACCTTATACAGTTATAATGAATCCCCATTTTTGAACTCCAAGCCCTGGGGCAATAAAAGCCAAAGTTCCATTTGCCTTCTTAACTTTTTGCTGCTCCTGCATGCTAATTTTAGGTTTCATCCATATGAGCATCCAAATTCCTCTGTTGGGAGTTGATGGGAGTCTCAATCTATTTAGGAGGACGAGGGCAGCAGACATATGGAAAATCACCTACTACAAGATTCCCTCCAAGTCACACGCCATCCTGACTTGGAAGCACATCACTGTCTGAAGATCAAGTGCAACCTCCCTCCTGACATGGGATATCAGCACCAAATGAACTGTAGCGGTTCAAGAAGGCAGATCACCATCACTTTCTCAGGGCAATTAAACGTGATTAATAAATACTGGCCAGTGATTCTCACATCTCATGAAAGACTAAAGAAAGATGTGCTCCAAGGCCTAGATATACAATCCTACCTAAGTTCACTTCTATTTATTGAAATACAGGAATGGATATGAACATGTTTTTATTTGCTGCTCAAGGAAATTTAAAACAAAATATTTTGGGTATTTTAAATATTTATTAGGACATAAGATTTTCCCTACATTTATATTTTCTCATTGCCATAAATTGTTTTTCTGCCCTGGGAGAGATGCAAGGCACATCAGCAGCAGATAAACTGCAGGGGCCAAGCAGAACATTGAGTTTCTCCCTGGATATTGGTAATGGTCAAAAGTGCAGCAATGGAGCAGATATAAGCCTCAATCCATTAATCTTGTTATGGTTCTGTCGAGATTAAGAGGAAATTCTATCCCATAAAAACTAGAACAGAGCAGGTGAACTAAATGATCTGCATTATGTGCTAAATACTTAATTTTTCCAAGCTGGGGCACTGCAACTTTTGGATCCTCTCAACATTTTCAATATATAACACACAGGGATGTTCCTTTAGCTTCACTCACTGGATGGTAATTTGGTTGTGCAAAACACCTATCTTTTACAGAACCCACCCACATAACGGACTAAAAACTGACACTATCCCACAACCGGTGGGTGATACAATCAGTCAGATTGGTTCTGAAGTGGTGAAGACTGAAGTTTATCGACATTGTGTTTAACTCAAACCAATTTTCATCCAACTTTTAGATTTTATAATGATTTTGGATCCATGCAGTGAAAATAATTATTAATAGCAGACACCAATGGTTCAATTACTTTTGTACCGATCGAGCCTTAAGCTCAAGTAGAAACAAAATCTTGGTGGATAGAATTACTGCAGCTGGTTCATAGAACCATAGACTCCCTGCAGTGTGGTAACAGGCCCTTCAGCCCAATAAGGCCACAGTGACCCTCCGAACAATAATCTACCCAGAGCCATTTCCCCTGCCCTCTTATCCTATATCTACCTCTAACTAATGCACTTCACCTATGCATCCCTGAACACTATGGGCAATTTTAGCATGGCCAATTCACCTAACCTGCACATCTTTGAATTGTAGGAGGAAGGTGGAGCACCCAGAGGTAACCCACGCAGACACTGGGAGAATGTGCAAATTCCACACAGGCAGCTTCCCGAGGCTGGAATTAAACCCAGGTTCCTGGCGCAGAGGTAGCAGTGCTAACCGCTGAGCTACCGTGCGGCTCAGTTATTTATTCTTTATATACCAGCATTATTCAAGTAAGGCATCAGATTCTCAACAGGTATCCTTCATGAACTCAGGCAAGTGACAAATCAACCACAGACGGTACTTCCTGGAGGTCAGCATTTGGATCTGTTTGCTGCTTCCTCAGGCAGGTGGAGGGTGTTGACAGGTTGAAGTGAGGGAAGGAGAAAAAGAGTTGGTATTGTTCTGTACGCAAAAGGCAATACCATTTCTCCCTTGGGTGGCACGGTGACTCAGTGGTTAGCACTGCTGCTTCACAGCACCAGGGACCCAGGTTCGGTTCCAGCCTTAGGTGACTGCCTGTGTAGAGTTTGCACATTCTCCCCCGCCTAAGTGGGTTTCCTCCGGGTGCTCCAGTTTCCTCCCACAGTCCAAAGACGTGCAGGTCAGGTGAATTGGTCATGTTAAGTTGCCCACTGTGTTAGGTGCATTAGTCAGAGGGAAATGGGTCTGGGTGGGTTACGCTTCGGAAGGTCGGCATGGACTCGTTGGGCAGAAGGGCCTGTTTCCACACTGTAGGGAATCTAATCCAATCTAATACAAGTGACAAAGAAACACGAAAATTCAGGACATCATGCATGGTGTTACGAAAATGTTTATTTTCTCCTTTTTTTGATAGTTGCTTTTAGTTGGTTTTTAAACTTTCAGAATCCTTTAGCTTACCACTAAACTTTGCCACATTGTACGTTTTTTCTTTCAAGCTGATGCTAACTTTAACTTCCTGGGTAAATTCCATGTTGGCTTATCCTCTTCCTAGATTCCTTCTTCCTCCCTGGGATATATCCTTACCATGATCCATGAACCTTTCTTAAATGTCTGCCATTGTTTCTCAAGCAAGCTTGGCTGCTGTTAAATCCTTTCCCAATCCACTGCAGCCAGCTCTGACCACATTACTTTGTAATTACCCTTACTCAAGCTTAGCACAGTTGTTTATATCCCAAGTCTTCCTTCTCAAATGGTATGCTAAATTAGATTAGATTACTTACAGTGTGGAAACAGGCCCTTCGGCCCAACAAGTCCACACCGACCCGCCGAAGCTCAACCCACCCATACCCCCACACTTACCCCTTACCTAACACTACGGGCAATTTAGCATGGCCAATTCACCTGACGCGCACATCTTTGGACTGTGGGAGGAAACCGGAGCACCCGGAGGAAACCCACGCAGACACGGGGAGAATGTGCAAACTCCACACAATCAGTCGCCTGAGTCGGGAAATGAACCCGGGTCTCAGGCGCTGTGAGGCAGCAGTGCTAACCACTGTGATCATTTCTCTGATATAATTTATGAAACCTGACTTATTACACCACCAGATCCAAAGATCACTTGATCCCTGGTTGGACCCACAACATATTGTTCAGGAAACTGCCCCAAATACACTCCAGAAATTCTTTCTCACGGCTACCTGTGCCAGCCTGAATTTCCCAACAACGTGAAGATTGACATGCCCTTCTTATCTCCTAATTTATTCTAAGTCCTACTATATAGCTATTGTTAAGGACCTTATAAGATTACACATACCAGTGTCTTCTTTCCCTTTTTATTTCTTACCTCCCCCTGCATGGACTCTTTGTCTTCTGATCCGAGATCATTTCTTGCTCTTGTACGCATTTCAGTCCATATCAACAATGCTCACCCAGTACCTTTTCCTTCCTGTCTATCCTTATGAAAAGTCACATGTCCCTGAATGTTTTATTCACAGCTGTGATCTCTTTGGAACCATGTCTGTGTTATGGCTGCCAGATCACACCGATTAACCTACATTTATGCCATTAATATATTTATTTTGTTCTGAATACAACTCACATTCAAATAAAGAACCATTAATTTTGTCTTGTCACTTTCTTCCCTCATCATTTTGATCTTTTTATTGCTATTTTTCTACATTTGTATACTCTGTTCCTTCCTTTTCTGCTCTGGGTATTGCTATAGCTGTCTTGTAGTACTGCCACACCCTTCCTCCTAAGCTATACCCCCTGTAATAAGTGTGAAGTCCCTCTCACAGCTCTAATTAATTATTTCGCCAGGACATTGGTCCCATAATGGTTCAAGTGAAACCCATTCCACCCGAGCATCGTGCTTTTACCCCAGTACTGATGCCAGTGCCCAATAGATTGAAACCCATTCCGCCCACATCAATCTTTGAGCCTTGCATTTAACTCCTTGACTTTACCTACCCTATGCCAGTTTGCCTTTGCTTCAGGGAGTAGTCCAGAGATTAGTACTTTGAAGGTTTGCTTTTCAGTTTAGCTCCTAACTATTCAAAGTCTTTCCGACAAACTTTCTTTCTAGTTCGAGCAATGACATTGGCACCAAACGTGGCTAACAACTGGATTTCACCTATTTAGTTCCATTCTTTGTCAGCCCTGAAGAGATGTCCTTAACATTGGTAACACAGCTTTTGGGATTCCCATTTACTGCTGCAGTAAACAGAATGTCTCTCCCTAATTATACTGTCCCCTACCACTCATACTTCCATATTTCCTCACCAATCTTGAATAGCTCCCGTATCAAGGTACGGTGGCTAATTTGCTCAGCCTCCCTACAGCCCCCACTCTGTAGAAATTTGCAACTGTTAAAAATTGCACAGGCTGAGGCTCCTCAATTTTAACTCCCAGGTCCTCAAACCTGCTTCACCTACAGTCACACCCTGCTGCATCTGATCACTGACCAACATTGAATGACTGAGTCTGAGGTGTGCGACTGGCACCTGGATTATAGTGTAACTTGCCTCTTCCCCGATACGACACACTGTTCACTAGCTCCTCAACTTGGATCCAAAGATCCTCAATCAGCGTACGCTTATTACAGACATGTTGACTCCGAATCATATTAGTGCCCAGCAGTTACCACAAGTTACAAAAGCAACATATCTTTAACCTTACCATCATTATCGTTAAGGAATTCATTGTTTGAGATTCCTTGCTCTTTGCAGTTCACTGCAACAATGTTTCATTTTTATAAACAAAAAAAAAGAAAAATCACCAGTTTCAATCTAAAACATAGAACATTACAGCGCAGTACAGGCCTTTCAGCCCACGATGTTGCACCGATCTGTGAAACCAATCTGAAGACCATCTAACGTACACTATTTCATTTTTGCCTATATGTCTATCCAATGACCATTTAAATGCCCTTACATTTGGCGAGTCTATTGCTATTGCAGGCAGTACATTCCATGCCCCTATTACTCTCTGAGTAAAGAAACTACCTCGGACATCTGTCCGATATCTATCACCCTTCTGTTTAAAGCTATGTCCCCTCGTGCTAGCCATCAACATCCGAAGAAAAAGGCTCTCCCTGTCCACCCTCTGATTATATGTCTCAACTAAGTCATCTCTCAACCTTCTTCTCTCCCACGAAAACAGCCTCAAGTCCCTCAGCCTTTCCTCATAAGACTTTCCTTCCAGAGCAGACAACATCCCAGTAAATTTCCTCTGCATCCTTTCCAAAGCTTCTACATCCTTCCTATAATGCGGTGACTAGAACTGTAAACAATACTTCAAGTGCAGCCACACCAGAGTTTTGTACAGCTGCAACATGACCTCATGGTTCTGAAACTCAACCCCTCTACTAATCAAAGCTAATACACCATACGCCTTCTTAACAACCCCATCAACTTGAGTGGCAACTTTCAGGGACCTATGTACATGGACACTGAGATCTCCCTGCTCGTCTACATCACTAAGAACCTTACCATTAGCCCAGTACTCTGCATTCCTGTTACTCCTTCCAAAGTGAATCACCTCACACTTTTCCACATTAAACTCCATTTGCCATCTCTCAGCCCAGCTCTGCAGTTTATCTACGTCCCTCTGTAACCCACAACTCCACCGACCTTAGTCTCATCCGCAAATTTACAAACCTATCCTTCTTCACCCTCATCCAGATCATTTATAAAAATGACAAACAGCAGTGGCCCCAAAACAGATTCTTGCAGTACCCCAGTAGTAACGGAACTCCAGGATGAATATTTCCCGTCAACCACCACCCTCTGTCTTCTTTCAGCTACCCAATTTCTGATCCAAGCTGTTATATCACCCCCAATCCCATGCCTCCATATTTTGTGCAATAGCCTACCGTGGGGAACCTTATCAAACGCCTTACTGAAACCCATATACACCACATCGACCACTTTACCCTCATCCACCTGACTGGCGACCTTCTCAAAGAACTCAATAATGTTTGGGAGGCATGACCTATCCTTCACAAAACCATGTTGACTATCCCTAATCAACTTATTCCTTTCGAGATAATTATAAATCCTATCTCTTTTAATCTTTTCCAACACTTTACCCACAACCGAACTAAGGCTCACAATTTTGTAATTACCATGGTTGTCTCTACGCCCCTTCTTGAACAAGGGAACAACATTCACTATCCTCCAGAGTTCTGGCACTATTCCCGTAGACAATGATGACATAAAGATCAAAGCCAAAGGCTTGGCAGCTATTTTTAAGAAACAAGAGAAGAAGAGCACTAGAGACCTAAATACAAAGTAAACATCTTACTTTCACTTTGAAGACTAGAAAGATTCAACAGTCGTACTCACCAATCAGCTTCTTTCCTTCCACTCATGTCACATTGTGGTTTGATATGTCACTCTACTGTTGGTCTCACTGAAGGTAAGGCCACTCGACCCCATGCCTTTTATCCTCTCCCACTCTGTGCCCATAATTTCTAGACTAGCTTCCAAGAGGGTCAACTGCTCAGTGTCTACCCAGAGTCTCTCCTTCTCTGGAAAGTTTCCTTCTACCCGTGTTACAGCACCTCGCTTCCCCTTTACACTAAATTTCCTCTTTGAACCAAATGTCCAACAACGTAGTCAATCTCCTCACTCAAACTTCCTCTCACTCAGCTGCAGTCTCACACTGACAGTGCTCTTTACAAACTGTGCGATGAATGAATTCCCTTTCTTATAAAGGTCTGCAGGTTTAACAGATTTAACTTCTCCAAGTTGATAACAACTCTGTTTCTCTCACCACAGATGCTGCCAGACCAGCTGAGTTTCTCCAGCTCTCTCTTGGTTTGTTTCTTTATTCTTGTACTCCAGTCCTTTTGCATTATAGGCCAAAATGCCTTCATCTTCCTAACTGTTCACTGTATCTCCATGCTAACTTTCCCTATATTTTTATAGATGTACCATCCGCTATATTTCACTTTTACAAGAATAAAGGAATCTTGTTACAATTGCACAGGGCTTTGGTGAGACCACACCTGCGATTTTGCAACCAGTTTGGTCTCCATTTGAAGGAAAAATATATTTGCATTTGGAGGCAGTGCAGTGAAGTTTCATTAGATTGGTTCTAAGATTGACTCTACCAGGTTAAATGGATTGGGTTTATACCTGCTGGAGTTTAGAAGAATGAGAAGTGATCGCACTGAATCAGGGTAGACACTGAGGGGTTGACCCCCTGAGAAGCTAGTCACAAAATCATGGGCACAGTCTTAGAAAAATGCGCAGATCAGATAGGTTCAAGATGAGGAGACATTTCTTCATTCAAAGGATTGTGAATCTTTGGAATCTCCATCGTTGGATATATTTAAGGCTCCAACAGACAGAATTTTGCATTATTAGGGAATCAAAAGACATGGGAAGTTGGGTGAGACAGTGAAACAGAGGTCAAAGATCAGCCACAATCATGTAGATTAATGAAGGGGCAAGATGGGCTACTCCTGCACCTGACTCTTTGTTCTCTTTATTTGATTGGCTGATGAATTTTGTCTTGTGCGACATGACAAACTTATCACAGTAGAGCACAGCATGTCATTAATCTTCTTCCTGTATCACCGAGCTTTCCTGCGGACCACGGAGATTGCACGGACTCAAATGATGGCTTCAGACCAGGATGGCAGGGCTGGTGTCGTGGTCACCTCTGTGCTCCATACACCAGGACCTTGCTGTCTCTTTTGGCAAAGCAGGCTGCCAACTTTCCTGTCTCAGCAATATCCTTTAGAACTGTGCAGCAACACACTGGGCCAGGCCGATCCTGGCTTACACATTTTGACTTGGAATGCAGCTGGGCTTTATATATGACACTACCAATGTGAATCCCAGAAGGTCTGAGCAGGATTGAATACAGAAGTGAATGGAGTAAAGCGCATTCGAGCTTCGGGAGAGAAAACCTACATGGAATTCTCCAAAACTGACACGTAGCCAAATTTTGGCAAAAGTAAACCTCATATTTTTAATAGATTGATAATTTACAGGTATTTCGAAGCAGGGGATGGGAACCATTATGCTGAAAGAGAAAATAGCAAAAACAGACAAAACAATGATACTTTAATTTAACAGTCTCCATAAATGGCTTTGGAAATATCATCATGAAATGGGATAAATGCTAAACATTAGGTCACTCTAAACAGCTGTCTCTTAAAATAAATGTGTGTTAAAACCATACTTACTGCTTTGCATTATTGCTCCTTGTTGTCAACAAGTGTACAAGCAATGGGTCCTGGATAGTCTCCTGTCCATTATAATGTACAAAATTTATCTCTGTGTTAGCCAGAGCTCATGCAGCCATGTAGAGGTTGAATTTAGGCCACAGAATTCAGATAAATTAGTTTTCTGAAATATTACATGTAAGGCTACAGTTGAAGCATACCACTTCATGTTCTGCTGACCTGATTTATACTATCTACTTGTTTTTTATCACAGCAAGATAAAATGGTTGCAGTCCCTGCTATCCATCTTGCAAGATTTCCTGACCAAGTACTGTTCCTCATTTTGACTATTTTGGCAGGCTAAGTGGAAGTAACGTTGCTGGATTGTTGCCATGACCTGTCCTTCGACAAAATACCAAAGACTCCTACAGGAGCAGCTTTACGGGTTAATTTGCCAAACCAAGCAACAATCTGATGTATTTCCAATGCAATTCTGTACTAACTTCAATCCAGCTGCAAGTCTGAAACCCTGAGAACGCTAACTGCTCGCAATGTTAATAATAAGGTCTTGTCTGATTAAGCATGAATCCTGAAGTGTTTTACGTTTCAAAATAATTCATCATGCCCTTTTTTTATCAACTTATAATTATTGTCTCTAACGAAAAGCTCCCTGAGAAGTTCTTCACTTTAAAAAGTAATTGCTGAAATATCAAGCAGGATCAGCCACAATAAAATCATTAATCTGTAATACAAAGCTGCCCAAAAATAGGATAGAAATCTTTAGCTACATGTTTTTCTAAACATAGTTAAGTGTGAAACATTGTATAAATGCTCATAAAAATCAATTAATTGGCTCTTTCTTGTAAAAGATAGCAAATATAATTTATATTTAGGTAGAGATTGAGTAACCAGTCCCATCACACATTTAATGAGCATAATACTGCAGATGTTGCAATCCAAAATAGAAACAGAGTTCTGGAAATACTTGCTGCTCTGGCAACATCCGAGGAAACAGAAATACAGCTGACAGACTGGAGTTTTGTTCTGCGGTCAGGACTCTGACAAAGGAAGAACTTCCAGGTCCCAACCCCACACAGCACAAAAAAAGATGTGTGTTGCGATTTCACAAGAGAACACCATTTTGATGGAGTCAGATTCTCATAGAACATAGATTTCCCACTTATAATATTGAACATCTTCCAGCGTCTGCCTCAGGGTCAGCTGACAAGATAGAGCCTGCAGCTGCAGGAGGGAGGCTGTCGCTGGGAGATGAAGCACCAAAGCCTGCGCTGTGCCACCATTCAGGGGGCAACCTCCACCACTGCAGTACATCCACCACGGCGGGCCCTCAATCCAGCTTCAAAGGGAGCAGGAGGAGCTGAGCGAGCTGCAGGCAGCTGGAAGAGGCCACTCGGAAGCTAGAGGACCAGCACAGGCACATGCAGCTAGATGAAGATAGAGAGATTGGGGGATTCACCCAGCAGCAGCAGCAGGTGTGCCCCCTCATGCCAGTGTCCCCTGCACAGTACGGAGTCACATACAGAGAACGGAGATGTTGATGCATCAAAGGTGTTTTGCTACATCTCTGTCATGACTCCTCCATCGATAAAATGGCTGACCTTGCAGGAATCCATATGCACCATCACTCAGAAGGAAACATCACTCAGTGCACCAACAGGTACAGAGTATATGACACATTTGTTTTTAAAAGGGGGCAGATACAGTAAAAAGATCAAAAGATATGGGAAGGGGTGAGGGTGGGATTAGGAATTTGAGATCAATGATCAACCAGGATCGTACTGAATGGTGAAGGGGGCTTGAGAATTTGAAGGGCCTACTCTTGCTCCTATCTCCTACATTTCTATGTTTTTTTATTCCAGCTGGAGGTCACATGCACCACGAAAGGATCAAAACAGTCCCAAATGATGATGCATGGGGGAAGAGGCCCACCGCTCACAGAGCGCAGCCAACAACATCTACCAACTAGGCCGCACTGAGTGAAGGGGCCATCCAATCAGCAAGGTGCCTCTGCTCTGATGGCATTGCACAAGGCAGGCCCCCTCCAGATCTAGGACTCCCCCAACGAGGGTGGGCTGGTTGGAGAAGAGCAGCTGCCGGGCTTAGGTTCTCCAGGGGTGGATGGTCAAGCCAGTGCGTTCCACCAGTGGGGCAAGTAAATTTTTTATTAGGTACATGGAAAAGTGGAGGACACCTCCTGGCTCCATGGTTTCCTAATGAAGGCAATTGGCCTCCCACCCACAGCACTCACCAGCGGGACACTGCCAATGAGGGACGGGGGCTGAAAATCATTTCTGGAGATGGCTCTGCTACCCTTCAAGGTTCATCTGACACAGCAGCTCATACACATTGCTGAGACTAGGCTCGAGACACACATTGGATTGTTGTGTTGAGAGGAAAAAAGCAGAAAGGAAACCTGTTTGATTTTGATCTTCCCGCCCGCAAGATTTTAAATAGAAAGAAAATCAGTAAAGTTCCCTTATGTGTGCTCAATGGCCTCCACCCGATCCCTTTGCAAGCCGCAGGCAGCTCAGACACAGTAACAGGAATATCAGGATATAGAACATAGGCAGATAGACAAGGACCCTGACCTGGGTCCTCTGCCAAGGCTGAACAATACCTGGCCTGTGGAAGGGAGAAATCTGCTTTGGAGCATCTATTCAATGGTCATTTGGTTACCCCATAGCCTGGCAGAAATCAGGCCTTCATTATGTTGCAAACTATAGCTGTAAATTCACATTACAGCCAACATGTTGCACACTGCTGCATCAAGGTATTCAAACCTCTATTTAGCTTTCTGAAATAAGGGCACTGCAATTTCCTTTAAAACTAACTGCTTTGGTTTCACTTGAACAGCTGAATACTCATTTTATCTACAGAAGGAGAATGGTGGAATTGGGAAATGGATAGTATGCAGACCTGACATATAGACTTAAAGCCAGCCCTGACTGAGGAGTTCTTGGTCAGTGGCTGGTGTTGAACATCCCATCTACATGAACCTAAAGAACAAACCTCTTCATAACTTGGTATTATTGGCAAACATATTCAAAAAGGTCATGGGACTGCAGATATGTGAAATGGATAAAATGTCACACAGTGCAGTTAGTTGATTGGTATGCCATTGGTCTAGCTAGAGCGGCTTGACTCTGTTCAATTCCATGTGTTGGATTCTGACACTGACAGGTAGGGGCAGTCTCAATCCCAACAAATAGGTGGGCTGTGATCAGCCTCCCCACGTCACTTTTTAATGGAGACGGGATGGGAGGGGTAGATGGCTCATTTGCTCCAGGATATGGGTTGGTGCTTTAAATATTATAATGAAGGTGCATGACATAGTTTTATCATTATTTGAAATTTAAAACTGTCCCTCAAGGAGCCCACTAGTTCATCCCAATGAGATCCTATCGGATCTGCATGTAAGTGGCTCTGGGTGGTCTGGCTGACAACACCCTTGCCTGTCCCTACCTCAATCCAATTTTGCCAGTGTCAGAGTGGCATGCGGCAGCCACCATCCCGTAGGTCAATTCAGCTCTGTGAGGGATCTTCCACAGCCCAATCCCTCACCAGATTCCGCCAGCGTGGCTCTGGTGAGACCTCCAAACACGAAGGCACAATCTAGCACAGTTCAGCTCCTTCAATGCCAAGCGCAGAATTGGCAGTGGCTGCAACTCCCAGTCATACCAACTAGGACTGGAAACATGCCAATCCGTCACTGAGAGTATGTCTGGACAAAGCCTTGTGACGGAGAACTCATACCGATCCTCCTGACCTATCACCTTTACATCCTCCCAACCCACTCTGAAAGTCTTCCATGAGACCTCTGACCTCCTGTTGAGGTCCCGAAGGCACAGTTACAATGTCCTTATCTATTGGTGTGCAGGTGCCAGTGTTGGACTGGGGTGATCAAAATTAAAATGTCAGATTAGAGTCCAACAGGTTTACTTGGAAGTCTCTGAAAGCTTGTATGTTCAAATAAACTTGTCGTGTGATTTTTAACCTTATCTATTAGGACATCAAGCAGCGATAAAGAACATGTAAAGGTGCAACTTTCACTGAACACTTGAGACTCTAAACAGATAAAGAGCTGGCCAAGCTGATGTCTCAAAAGGAAATTAAATTTAGTTTTATTGAGCGAGTTTTGAGAAAATTTGTAGCTCAGGTTGAGGTTCTGGATGTAGGTTTGCTCGCTGAGCTGGAAGGTTAATTTTCAGATGTTTCGGCACCATACTAGGTAACATCTTCAGTGAGCCTCTGGATGAAGCACTGCTGATGAGTCCTGCTTTCTATTTATATGTTGGGTTTCTTTGGGTTGGTGATGTCATTTCCTGTTCTATTTCTCAGGGGGTGGTAAATGGGATCCAAGTCAACATGTTTGCTGATAAGAGTTCTGGTTGAAATGCCATGCTTCTCGGAATTCTCATCCGTGTCTCTGTTTGGCTTGTTCTAGAATGGATGTGTTTTCCCAGTTGAGTGGTGTCCTTCCTTATCTGTATGTAAGGATACTAGTGAGAGAAGGTTATATTGTTTTGTGGCTAATTGTGTTCATGTATCCTGGTGGCTAGTTTTTTGCCTGTTTGTCCAATGTAGTGTTTGTTACAGTTCTTGCACAGTATTTTGTAAATGACGTTAGTTTTGCTTGTTGACTATATAGGGTTTTTCAAGTTCATTAGCTGCTGTTTTAGTGTGTTGGTGGGTTTGTGGGCTGCCATGATGCCAAGGGGTCTGAGTAGTCTGGCAGTCAGTTCCGAGATGTCTTTGACGTAGTGACAGTACAGGGTGTGTGTGGGGAAGGGGGGGGGTGGGGGGGGGTGAGTGCCTCCACATTGACAGTACTGGAGAGAGAGGTGGGGGGGGAGTGCCTCCACATTGACAGTACGGGGTAGGAGGGCCTCCACATTGACAGTATTGGAGAGAGAGGTGGGGAGGGAGTGCCTCCTCATCGACAGTACGGGGGGGGGGGGGGGGGGGGGCGGAGAGGGCCTCGACATTGACAGTATTGGAGAGAGAGGGGGGAGTGCCTTCACATTGACATGCCCTCTCAGGCCTTTTTAAAATAGCTGGCATGTTGTGGACAGGAATTCTTCCATGGCATGGCCTAAGACCTCATAATCTTCATGAGGCCATGTCCCACTCCCATCCTGGTCTACTGACCACCTCCAGGTAGTTGCTGTACTGCCACTGACATCATGTCAATAGGAATTGTGTTGGCCTGTTGGTGAGCTCAGTTAGCTACCTGTCACTGGTGGCTTGGTGGTTGTTCTGTCCCTGATTAGACCTTCTTAAAAGATTGTGAGGAGGTGATGTCAATAAACAGGCACACCAATTAGCTGTGCAGATCACATTCCTGTTCTCTCAAGGAGCAAAAATCCTGCCCCTGTTTCTTTCTCTTCCAATAGTTGGTGTTACTGTGTTAGGCCTCATTGGTCAAAGGATTCCCTGAGCAAGATGTTGAAGATCAAGCCCTTCTTCTTCTGGGTGACTTCTTCCAAGTGGATTAGAACAGGATTCACCCTTTATCAGTGAATTTCCCAATTAAATATTGGAAGAGTGTCAGTGAAGTCTTAACAAACTGTCAGAGAAAGCCTCCGATATATTGCAAAAGTCGTCTTCAAACCTCCAGTCAGAAAGTAACAGCAGATGATTTAACAGTTAGTAGTACTTAAAGGTTAGGCCAAGCACTAGTCACCAAAATGCTGAGCAGTCTCTTTAATATTAACGAGCAGGAAAATTAAGTGGCAACCAAGTATGTTATGTTCCTACTGTAAGAGGCAAATCTTTTAATCAAGAAGTCATTGTGTGCCAAACTCAAGTGAAACTGCCTTTTCAGAGTAAGACATCATCATGGTCACCATGAAGGCAATGAATTACCTAATTTATTTATAAAACCTTACACCACACACATTACTTTGAAAAGTTTCAAAATTATGAACAAATCTGTTTTTTTTATTGACATAAGTTTTGAATAGAGACGTTTGCATGTAGCATCATAACTTCAGCATCTTTAGATTATGTATTAGTAATTGTATTGAAGAATCAATACATTTTATTAATGGAAATCAGATGAATTACAATACCAAATTGAAACTTAATTAGGATATAAATTTTAGTGCTGTCTGCGAAAAGTCTACAGTCGATACTCTGCACAGAATATCAGCTGCACAAACATTAAAAGGAAAGCATTGTATTAAGTAATCGTCAGTCCACTTTCAAATGTTAATATCCTAACTTCTGAAGCTGTAACTAGGATTGGCCTTGAACACTCAACGGCAGTTACTTTACAGATCTATATTAACACCTCAGATGGAAAATGTCTGGACTGTCTCCATTAACATGTAGAAATTATTTTATAAAACCATTCAACACTGTCTCTTATTGTTTCAGAATTATATGTTTTGACATTTGAAATGTGTATGTGTTGAAGAAACATTTCTGGCCTTAGCTACCACGATTGCAAGGTTATCATTGTTCAGCTTTAAAAGAGGTCATTGCTTAGATTAATAATTCCAAATAACTATGGATTCAGCTCACACCAGTGAATCGTTCCAGAAAAATACATGGTAGCCCCCCCGCCTTTGCGGCATCTACCTGTCTCTTGAAGAATTCCAATGTTTGCCTCTGCACCCTCTATCCTTGCTTGCAGTTCATTATTGCATTGACTTTGTTGATTACTGCTCTACCATTGATAAAGTTTTGCATTTGACTAAGAGCCTATCACAGGGGGAAAGTGAGGACTGCAGATGCTGGAGATCAGATTTGACAAGTATGGTGCTGGAAAAGCACAGTCGATCAGGCAGCATCCAAGGAGCAGGAGTGTCGATGTTTCGAGCATAAGCTCTTCATCAGGATTGAGGCTTATGGCCTAAGGAATAAATAGGAGGGGGTGTGGGGCTGGGGGAAGGTAGCTGAGAATGAAGGTGGGGGTAATGGTGATAGGTTCGGAGAGGAGGGTGGAGCAGATAGGTGGGAATGAGGATTGAAAGGTAGGACAGTTCAAGAGGGCAGTGCCGAGTTGGAGGGTTGGATCTGGGATAAGGTGGGGGAGGAGAGATGAGGAAATTGATGAAATCTACATTGTTCCAGTGTGGTTGGAGGTCCCAAGGCAGAATATGAGGTATTCGTCCTCCAGGTATCGGGTGGCTAGAATTTGGTGATCCCATCCCCATTCCCTATTATCTGCCCCACCCTCCTCTCTGACCTATCACCATCAACCCCCACCTTCATCTACCTCTCGTATTCTCAGCTACCTTCCCCCCCACCTCACCCCCTCCCATTTTTCTCTCAGCCTCCTTGCGCCCCCGCCCTCACCCCACCGATTCCTGATGAAGGGTTTATGCTCGAACTGTCGACTCTGCTGTTCCTCAGTTGCTGCCTGACCAGCCGTGCTTTTCCAGCACCACACGTTTTGACTAATAGCCTATCACAGGCAACCTTGCCAAGTCCCCTTTTGAATTGTGGGTACACTCTGTACTTTCACAATATATCTGAGATGTTACTGTTTTAAATAAGTTGAGATAACATTCGTACTCCAATAGTCTTACACTTAGCATTAATATGATAAATGCTGAATCATGTTTGCTGTGGAAATACTAGATGTGTTAAATTCTGATTACCATTAATTGCTGACTCTTTTCTCTATTATGGAAAACCATATAAAATGTGGATGACAGAACAGATCTCAGTCCAACTGATCAATTCTGATATTTATGCTCCTTATCAAAGGGCTTCTACTCTGCTCATTTAACTTGACAACACTGAATTACTTTGATGCCTCTAAGTGTTTGTCTTTAGTCATGACAAGCAGTCTGTGCAAGTGGTCATTATTTCATCTTTAAAATGCTGCATTGATATAACTCAATCAGAAGTCTACTTATTTTAAATACCCGCAGAAACATACAATTGAAAATCTTTCACTGACCACACAATTCCCATTCCCCATGGCTCCTTGGGAGCAGCAGTATGAAAGTTATATCGATAAATTTTACAGGAGCAAATTCAAAACTGCAATAGTCGTGAAGTTTATAAGTCACAGGAATCTGCCAACAACATAATTTCTGTATGGAATCTTACAGAAAATTATCTTAACAATGTTTCTGAACTCAGGAATACAGCTGTGGGCAACATTTTTCTACAACCTTTTGTAGACATTTTCTCATGCAAAGCCCAAGAGATTTGCACTGAAAAAATGATAATTGAAGCACAAAAATATTTTTATATAACTGATCGTGTTTAGGCTGAAAAGAAGAAAGGGTAGTTGGAGAATTGCTGTCCATTGAAAGAATAGGGAATGAACTTATTAGTAGCTAACATTGCTTCTTCATTAACACCACCGACACATCACTAGAATTATAAACAACTAATTTATGACCCCGAGGATAACGAAAGAATTAATCCATTTCTGATACCCGCATAAAAGATAGATCCACCAAACAGCTGCTTTTGGTCAGAATAATAGGCTATATTTCACGAAACAACTTGAACATCTGTTGAACAAGTAATGAAACAGGAACCCATCTGTTGTTACTTTACGCTCCAAGTGTTCATCCTTCAAAACCTGAACTCAATACATCATCTGCTCTGGATTTCAGTTTTATCTCTTTATAACCTTCTGTAACAAACTGATAGTGTATTCATTTAAAAACAATAATCTTGGCTTTAGAACCATTACACTAAGTTTCAGTTTTTTTCCAAAAGAGCACAAACATGTCAAGAAATAGTTTCCAAACATTTGGGTCTGATTTTCTTTCTATTTTGAGCATTTAGGTTTTGTGAGTGTGTCAATCATTTATTTGGATACCCTTGGATGTCTGGTAAACCATCTGACCGAAAAATGACTTTCAAAATCAGTAAAGTGCTGAATACTCATCAATATGCCATATTTATAATACAATTTTAAGCAGCAGGTTTATTTCATGCTGAATATTCCCCCATCATTTGTGGATATTATGCAACCTTAAAGATGGAAATCTCTCGTGCAAACTGTATATCTGAGGAAAGGCTGGATTATTTTTACCATTACCATCAAAATATTATAATTTGTCCTGCCCAATATTTCCAGCTCAATCCTGCCATCACATCAGCCAATCTCGCAGTTAGCACATGTCCATTTTAAGCAGGGGCTGCACACACACACTTTCTATTCTACTTATTTACAGTATAACAGGCTCTACACTTTGAAACTAATTCATGAGCTGGGAAATGCTTTGGAACATCCCAATGATGCGAAAGGTGTTACATATATGTAAATTTAAAATGCAATAATTTCAAAGTGAGGTATTTGTGAAGATGATGGGGGTGTAGCTACACTGACAGTAATGCCAATAACATTTATGTATTGTATTATTTTAGAAACAAATACATTTAAGCAGTGAACTGAAAGATGAAGTCATAGCTGCATTTTATTAAGTTATGCATGACACATATTGTTGGACAAACTATAGCTAAATTATATCTAAAACTTTAACTCATTGTAAATAACAATACATCCTGGAGTGATTGGAATGAGGTCAACCAGGTAGACCTCATAGAATATGGGTTCCCTGATTGGGAGTGTTAATCAAGGAGCCCTGGCTGACATATAAACAGGAGTGTCAGAGAATCTGTTCACGGAGAACTGGCTCAGAGGAAGCTGTGCTGTGCACATTTAAATAAAGTAAAACCTCGCACAACACCAGGTTATAGTCCAATGGATTTATGTGGAGGTACTAGTTTTCGAAGCGCTGCTCGTTCTTCAGGTGGTTGAGAGACAGAACCATAAGACGCAGAATTTATAGCAAAAGACCATAAGACACAGATCCTGCTTCATAACCTCCTGATGAAGAAGCAGTGCTTCGAAAGCTAGTGCCTCCAAATAAACCTGTTGGACTTTTATCTAGTATTGTGTGATTTTTGACTTTGTCCACCCCATTCCAACACGGACACCTCCAAATCATGACTGTATTTAAATAAAGGGTGACTCGATGATGGGATACTGACCTTCATGGAGTTTTTCAGTAGTGACAAGAGCGGGATGCTGAGTACCAAGCTTGCATTTGTTACGTGGGATTAATGATGCAACCACGCAATAAGCACCAACTGGACTCCAAACTGGCACTACAACTGGCTTTGTCATTGGAAAACACACAAAGTGGAGCATATGAGTCACAGGGTATTCTGCTGGAAGTGGAATCCCTTGCCAGGCTGACTGAGCTTGAGTGAAGGCAATTGTATAGCTTCATTCAGGTCAGACCCTGACCAGAGGGACTCTAGGTCAGCCCACAGCAAACCTCAAAGCAAAGCCAAGCCTTAGCCAAACAGTTACCAATTTCTTGAGGATATGGGCCAGCAAGCTATTGTAACTGCTTCTACTATGTAGACATGAGACAGCAAACATCCCAATAGGTCTGAATTATGTAAAATAACTCATAGGCCGATATCCAGGAGAGTGAAAACTTTGGAAAGTCCACCTATAGCTGGTTCTGAACAGCTAAATTTCTTAGCAACATCCAAATCAGAACCAATCAAAATAAACATCTGGTTAAATGGTAACCTGTTCTAATGGTGTTTCAGTGATTGCAGAACTAACCTTTAACAAAATTCACTCTGAACTCCAAACCAAAAGTTTGTGTAAGACCTCAGCCAGGCTGGGAACCTATAACTGGGAACCTTTACAGATCGAGAATACAATTTTGGTTCCGGTCTCCGATGTGAAGCAATTGGTTCATTGCAGTGAAAGGCTCAGGTCCTGCTTGTTGGACTGAAGTTGATTGAGAAAGATTCACCTAGATTGCCTCAATATTTTTCGATTAGAAAATGGCTGGCTGAACAAAGTCCTAATTAAATACCTGGAGGTTTCTCAGGAAGGTCTAGGGATAATCAAAGAGGCCAAGGCCACCTTGCATGTTGACCAGGAAGCAATTCCACGATTGTGTAAGGCCCACCCAGTGCCATTTGCTTTATGGGCAGAAGCAGAGGCAGAAATCATAGGCCTGGAGAGCGAAGGAATCATGAGATCAGTACTGTTTGCAGAATGGGCAGCACCGGACACATCAATTGTGAAGCTTTATGGGTTGGTTCATCTTTGTTGGGATTTCAGACAAATGATAAATAGCTGGATAAATACCCAAATCGTCGCATTGAGGATGTATACACAAAACTGCGATTAGAGGATTCCCAGAAGTATGCTACAATTAATATCTATAAGAGTTAGTACCAATACATAAGACTGCCTTTTGGGGTTTCATCAACCTGTGCCACCTTTCAGTGGACAATGGAGAACACTTTCCAAAGTCTACCCCAGGTCACCATTTATCTGGATGACATGCTAGTAACCGGGAAGACTAATACAGAGAAATTGGACATAGTGCTTAAACATTTCTCCAAGGCAGATGTAATCCTTAGGAGGGAAAAAATGTGTGTTCCAGGAACCCCAAGTGACTTACTTGGGCTATAGAGATGACAAAACTGGGTTACACCCTTTGAAGGATAAAGTAAGGCCAATCAAAGGTGCCCCAGATTCTCCCTGGAACTTAAGTCTTGCCTTGGGTTGATGAATTATTACCAAAAATTCATATGTAACCTGGCCTTCATTCTGGCCAGGGCTGAAGAAGGGCTCATGCCCAAAACATCGATTCTCCTGCTCTTTGGATGTTGCCTGACCTGCTGCGCTTTTCCAGCAACATATTTTTCAGCTCTGATCTCCAGCATCTGCAGTCCTCACTTTCTCCTTCATTCTGGCATCCTTACATCTGCTATTGAAAAAGAGTCAGCCTTGGGAATGGTCTCGTAGCCAAAACGTAGCCTTTAAGGAAGTGAAGAAGCAGCTGAAGTGTTGGCACAATACGATCCCAAGTGAGAGGTGGTGCTGACATGTGATGGCTCCCTGCACAGTATCAAGGCAGTACTGGCTCACCTTTAACCCATTGTTTGCTTCCCGGAGCTTGGCTGATGTTGAATGAAAATACGCTTGGATAGAGGAGGGAGGCTTGGCATTTTTGGTGTGAGCAAGTTCCACCAATATCTTTATGAATGTGAATTTGTCATAGTAACAGTCCACAAGCCATTGCTGGGCTACTCAAAGAAGACAAGGCAATGCTGCTACATAGCTTCTAGTTGAATTCAGCAGCGGGTTCTCATTCTGTATGCGTACAATTACAATTTGGAACACTGTCCAGAAGGCCAAGTGGCTAATGCAAATGCATTGAGCCGTCTCCCACTGATGGATACATCACCATTGGTGCTGCCATTAGGACAAAGTGTTAAATTTTATGGACACCTTCCAGCCACCACGGCCAATATCAGACTGTCGATGCAAAAAGATCTAGTCCTGGCAAAACTCAACCAGCTGGTGATGATGGGGGAAACAAATGGACCTCTCTGGACTTGGCGAGACCAGACCACCATAGAGGGTGGCATATTATTATGGAGAGCAAGCATGATTGTCCCGAGCAAAGGTCACTGCCAGATACTGACTGACCTCCACCAGAGTCATCCAGGGATGTTCAAAATGAAAATGTTGGCAAGAAGTTATACCTCATTCCTGAAGAAGGGCTCATGCCCGAAACGTTGATTCTCCTGCTCCTTGGATGCTGCCTGACCTGCTGCGCTTTTCCAGCAACACATTTTCAGCTCTGATCTCCAGCATCTCCACTCCTCACTTTCTCCAAGAAGTTAAAACTGATAACCAGGACTGGATGCCAGCATAGATGTGTTCGTGTGGCAGTGAGTGCCATTAAGGATAGAAAATCCTGCTAGAAGCTTCCCCATATTTGTGGGAATGGCCAGACAACCCCTGGATTTGGTTACATGTCAACTGTGCCAGTCCTTTCTTGGGTTGTATGTTTTTAATCATTGCGGACATCCAGTCAAAGTGGTTAGATATGCGTAGAGTCCATTAATCAAACGCGAGGACGACAATTGAAAGCTGTAAGCATCTTTTGCAATACACAGACTCCCAGATGTAATGGTCACAGACAACGGACCAACATTCACCAGCAGGGGATTTGAGTACTCTCTAAAGTCAAATGGCATTCAGCATGGGAGGATAGCACTGTACCATCCATCATCCAGTGCTCTGGCTTAAAGAGCAGTCCATACAGTGAAGGCAGGCTTTTAAAAAACCAGCAGCTTCACTCCATACCAAGGTAAAAACAATGACTGCAGATACTGGAAACCAGATTCTAGATCAGTGGTGCTGGAAGAGCACAGCAGTTCAGGCAGCATCCAACGAGCAGCAAAATCGATGTTTCGGGCAAAAGCCCTTCATCAGGAATAAAGGCAGTGAGCTGGATGCATGGAGAGATAAGCTAGGGGAGGGTGGGGTGGAGAGAGAGTAGCATAGAGTACAATGGGTGAGTGGGGGAGGAGATGAAGGTGATAAGTCAGGGAGGAGAGGGTGGAGTGGATAGGTGGAAAAGGAGCTAGGCAGATCGGACAAGTCCAGACAAGTCATGGGGACAGTGCTGAACTGGAAGTTTGAAACTAGGATGAGGTGGGGGAAGGGGAAATGAGGAAGGTGTTGAAGACCACATTGATGCCCTAGGGTTGAAGTGTTCCGAGGCGGAAGATGAGGTGTTCTTCCTCCAGGCGTCTGGTGGTGAGGGAGCGGCGGTGAAGGAGGCCCAGGACCTCCATGTCCTCGGCAGCTTGGGAGGGGGAGTTGAAATGTTGGGCCACGGGGCGGTGTGGTTGATTGGTGCGGGTGTCCCGGAGATGTTCCCTAAAGCGCTCTGCTAGGAGACGCCCAATCTCCCCAATGTAGAGGAGACCGCATCGGGAGCAACGGATACAATAAATGATATTAGTGGATGTGCAGGTAAAACTTTGATGGATGTGGAACCATAACAAGGACAGAACGCCCCTAGTGCTCACCTTCCACCCTACCAACCTTCGCATAAACCAAATCATCCGCCGACTTTTCCACCACCTCCAAAAAGACCCCACCACCAGGGATATATTTCCCTCCCCACCCCTTTCCGCCTTCCGCAAAGACCGTTCCCTCCGTGACTACCTGGTCAGGTCCACGTCCCCCTACGACCCACCCTCCCATCCTGGCACTTTCCCCTGCCACCGTAAAACCTGCGCCCACACCTCCTCCCTCACCTCTATCCAAGGCCTTAAAGGAGCCTTCCACATCCATCAAAGTTTTACCTGCACATCCACTAATATCATTTATTGTATCCGTTGCTCCCGATACGGTCTCCTCTACATTGGGGAGACTGGGCGCCTCCTAGCAGAGCGCTTTAGGGAACATTTCCGAGACACCCGCACCAATCAACCACACCGCCCCGTGGCCCAACATTTCAACTCCCCCTCCCACTCTGCCGAGGACATGGAGGTCCTGGGCCTCCTTCACCGCCGCTCCCTCACCACCAGACGCCTGGAGGAAGAACACCTCATCTTCCGCCTCGGAACACTTCAACCCCAGGGCATCAATGTGGACTTCAACAGCTTCCTAATTTCCCCTTCCCCCACCTCATCCTAGTTTCAAACTTCCAGTTCAGCACTGTCCCCATGGCTTGTCTGGACTTGTCCGACCTGCCTAGCTCCTTTTCCACCTATCCACTCCACCCTCTCCTCCTGACCTATCACCTTCATCTCCTCCCCCACTCACCCATTGTACTCTATGCTACTCTCTCTCCACCCCACCCTCCCCTAGCTTTTCTCTCTATGCTTCCAGCTCACTGCCTTTATTCCTGATGAAGTGCTTTTGCCCAAAACGTCGATTTCGCTGCTCGTTGGATGCTGCCTGAACTGCTGTGCTCTTCCAGCACCACTGATCCAGAATCACTCCATACTAAACTGACCCGGTTCCTGTTTGATTACAGGACCACCTTTCATACAACTGCACATACAGCTCCAGCAGAGTTGCTAATGGGGAGAAGACTCTGCTCCAGGTTAAATCTGATCTTCCTGGACCTTAGGGCTGGGAACAGAGGTGAAACGGCATCAGGAACGCCAATGCCGGACACAAGAGTCCTCTGAGTGAGAGAGACAGTTTACTCTAGGGGATCATGTTTAGTATCAAAACCACTGGAATGGCCGTGCATGCATAAGAGATATGGTCAATGAGAGGTCAGGTTCTGTGATGTACAAAGTTTGGATAGGAGAGGTGATCCTGAACAAGAACGTGGACCACATGAAAGCTGCAACCTTGCAAACAGGGCAATCTGGATACCCAGATCCTCAGAACATCCAGCAAAGCTGTCAGAGCCCATGAGTTCTACCCCTTCACTCGGCATCGAAGAAACCTCTGAGGAAGAGATGGGCACAGCAGATGTCACAACATTGACACCATTACTGCCTGAAGATGAATTTTAGCCAAGATGTTCCAGGCACAAGAGGCTGGTTACAGTGTAGTATACACTGCTAGTATCTGAGGCAAAGTTAGAGGAACTGGCCCAGGTGTGGAAACGGCCCAGGAGCAGTTACAGGAAAAACAATGGGCCTACATCTCAGGACTTAGAGAGGGAAAGATACAGTGATTGTAACAAGGTCAGCCAGGTGAAGTTCATAGAATGCACATTCCTTGATTGAGGCTGTTAATCTGGTCCAATCAGTCTGACAGATTTAAACAAGAGTGTCAGAGATTCTGTTCACTCTAGGAAGTGGCTCTGTACTAGCTGGGTCAGTGTCATGTACTGCGCATGTGTAAATAAAGGCTGACTTGGTGATGAGATACTGGCCTGCGTGGAATTATTTCATATCCTGCTCACACCGCTGATTATGAAGGTCATTAAAAGCCTGTTTGACAGTGTGACAAACACAAAACATCATGGTGATTCCATCTTACTGAACATTCTACTTAAGATAATCAGTCACTTCACTCATTTCCTGAGTTATTAACCAATTTGTGAGATTAGAAAAACCACTTCTCCAGCTTGCCTTCTTTCAAAGGCAGCTGATAGGAAAGCCTGTTATTATCTGTCTGTTGTCATGAGTTTGATTGCAAGAGATACTTGCAAGAGACCAGCATATCTCCTTTGTCTGGATTGGAACAAAAGACAGAAAGCCTGTTTGGCCACATAATGTTTTGGTTCTCAACTTAAAGAGAAGGAAGTAAGGCTGCTTTGGAACTGTTAATATTCAAGCTCAAGAGCTTTCTTTCTGTCCTCCCTGAAAAATAATTTGCACCAGTAAAGCAATACAGGTTATTACAAGCCCAGTTACATGGATGGAGATATGAAGATCATGAAAGAGCATGTTAGATTTCAAATGCTCTCCTTACTACTTTTCCTCCTGCAATTTCTTTCACTTTACTTCCAGCAATCAAATCAAACGGTGATAATAGATCAACCAGATTACCCTGCAAGTTCACATCATTAAATAGCACTCCTTCAAAATTTTTGACACCCATAGATCAGTTTGCATGACATGAAACAGCCAAGAAATACAACAAAGTCAGTCATTTACTTCCGCATTAATATTTTGTGGTGAATGGATTTGTAAAGTTTAACTTCTGCATTATATTGCACTTCCTCCTCCCACATGACAAATATCATGGTGGAAAGTGCATCATGTCATGTAAGGAGTAGGCATGGAGGAGTTACTGAGCCCTGTGCTGTCAAACTGAAAATACAGTCACTAACTCTGGATAGATCACAGATCTCGTCATTTACATTGTACATGTTAATTCAGTTCCTCAAACTGCTAGGTGCAGGAACTCCCCCAGCAAATTATCAGTCAATAATATTGTGTAGTCAACAAAGACTCTTTAAATGAATAGGGTTCTCAAGTCAACACAACTAAGAATAATAAAGTGAACCAAAATTATACGTTTCATCTTTAACAAGAGATGCATTGTCCTTTTAAATTGAGAGAGATTACTTTGTGGGATTAACTCAAGTTTTCCAAATCAGCTTCACTCTTTAACAGTTTGATCCAAATTCAGCTGTAGTTGAAACACTATCAGTATGAGAAGGGAAGTGATTTATTTCTACAGTAGATTTTTTATGGGGACTGAACTGAACGATTTATGGAAAAGACAATTCTCCAAATATTTGGCAATTATTAACAATCTGTCAGATTACTTCAGTTACTTTAACTACTTATCAAAAAAATTCTAGATAAGGTGAAATTCATGAGTTTTAAGCATTTTATGTAATTTGTGTTTCATTTACCAGGATTTCATTTGTCCTATTAATCACTGCACTTTTACACCAGCAAGAGGTCATTGTTTTTGTATTGTCATTCTTTTGGGAATTAATTAGCTTGAATAAAGTAGTTCAATACAGGAAATACTAGGAATTTGTCTTGAGGGCCTGACATCTACAGAGTTGGATGGACTTCTTTAATTGATTTATACAACCAATTACTTTGTGTCAGTGTTTCTTTAAAAATAGTTAACTCTTTCTCATCACGTAATGAAAAGTTTAAGCAGGATCAAAATAATGCATGAAAAATGAATCATGCGCTTAGAAAAGGGCATTTTGTAGCTGAGTCTGTGACTTTGTTCAAGGAAATAATGTGAGAAAAAAGAAGCAAAAGGTCTGCAAGACCTGTACAGTTACAAATTCTTACTTCCCAGAACAGAGGGACCTGCAAGGCAACCCTATAATTGCAGAGAAAAATCGGACAGCAACTTACGACTCACTGGAAAACTGAAATAATATTCCAGGCAACACAAAAATTTTGAAAAACTTACTAGCTTGAACAAAGTTTAGAGTTGTAGTCATCCCGTTTAATACTTACAAAACGTATAACCTCAAAAAGGCTAGATTCTGCTGCTGGCATAAAACCTAGCTTGGCAAAAACACAAAATGGAGGCTCAGATCTTTAGCTCTCAGCATATCTGATTTGCAGCGTTCCTGTTTTTTTTGATGACCTAAATCAATAGTTGTTAAATCAGTTGCTACAAATCAAATGTGTTGACTTATGTGTTCAATTACCTTCCTATCTAGTGAGAATCATACCAGGAAAGGAGTCTTGTTAGTAAGAAGTCTATTTGGGCTCTTAAGTTTTAATCAATTTTCAGCCATTAAAGTCCATTGAAACAGTGATTATTGCATTGCCTGTGTTCAATACTACATCAAATCAAACTTGGCATGCATTCTTCAAAAGATGAAAAAAAGTAAACATTTCAAGATGCAAACTAATGGACTTTCATTTCACAGATATTATATATTCAGTCTATGTCAGAGTTTTTATTGGCTTTTGGACATCTCAGGTTGTGAAAAGCGTAATGTAAGAATAAAATTTTTCCTGATTTGGGAATATGTCAGCCAATTAATCACCACAAGCTGACTTTGTAAGAAACTGATTTAAAAGATTTCTGATACAATTCTTTGAAATATGTCTTCATCTGAATATTTCTTGATGAAAGGAATATATATTCAAATATATACAAAGAAAACTGTGCACGCTTACCTGGAAAGAATTAAGCGCAACAAAGATATATGCAAGGACAATATTGAAATGGACCAAAACCCCACAAAACCAGGTCAGACCCAAAACCGGCAGAAGAATCACTACAGGCTTGATAGCTGTCCTGTAAACGGAAGGAACATTGCAAAGAAAACTGGTTTTTGCACACGGAATAAAGTAAAACATGAAATAAATATAATAATATGGGTAAACAGTTCAACAAAAGTTTGGTGAGGCGGCGGCATATTTTGGGAAATTGTGTTTCCAGTCCAAATTCAATTCAGGCTGCATTACCTGAAGTGGTATTTTGACAAAAAGTTCAAGACTTCACCACCAGCACGGGCAGATGTCATTCAAATGCTACTGAAACATGGGCAATGTTCTGATTAGACAGTTATTTAGAATGCAAAAGCAGAAGTTGCTGGAAAAGCTCAGCAGGTCTGGCAGCATCTGTGCAGAGAAATCAGAGTTAACTTTTCAGATCCGATGACCCTTCCTGAGAACAGGGGTTTCTGAGGAAGGGTCACCAGACCTGCAACTTCTGATTTTGTTTCTGATTCATAGCATCTGCAGTTCTTTTTTTAGTTAAATAAGATGAATCAGTTATTTTGGAACTTGGTTTGCTTAAGAATTATAGACAGACTCCACCAATTTTAAGTTAGTGTAAGGCTTTTTAATAAATTCAATTCAATTTTGTAACACAACACCTTTGCTTTCTTTCTTTTTTGCTAATAAGTCTTCCTTGTTGTTTCCATTTAAATTTTACCATTAACACTGACAATGATGATGTCTTTTCTTGCTGTAAGAATGCAAATTAAGTTTGAGATGAAGAAAGGAAGGTATGAGGAGACAATAAAAGCAGGTACAATTACAACATTTAAAAGGACATTTAGATGATGATATGAATAGAAAGGGTTTGGGGGGATATGGGCCAAGTGCTGGCAAAAGGGACGAGTTTAAGTTAGGATATCTGGTCGGCATGGACAAGTTGGACTGAAGGGTCTATTTCCATGCTGTACATGTCAAAGACTCTAAGTTACTTTTGACAATGACACATTTATTGACAATACACCTGGACGTGTTGGAGAAGGTGTGTGTTCTGCAAGAGCTTGTACCATTTGCTGCTGGATGACCTGCAAATATCTGGAATAGGAATGGCTAAGGAAATGAAGGTTTGTGCAGCATGAAATAAATTGCAATAGACCATGTGCTGTTACTATTCACTGCAAAATATATCAATGATTTTAATGCACTTTTATAATGACCTTCTTGAACTAACAAGTCAAAATGACCTTGATTAAGCTAGCAGTCAGGTCAGAGCTGTGCAGTAAGGTGCCCCTGAATCCAGCAGTAAGTTGAAGATCGTGAATTAAACATTAAATAGAATGTACTCAGATTTATCATAAATCTGCTTTAGGTGTCAGTAAAAGAGAAAGACTTATTCTCTAATTTGATGAGAAAGTTTTGCAATAAAATTAATGTTAAAAAGAGTTGAATTTGGTAAAGGATTAATTTGACAATATGCTTTTGCCTTTCAATTAAAACATAATAAAGGAATTTTTAGCATTCAGCATTGGGTGGAACATCTGAGTGGTGGATTGGTCATCTGTTAGGCATCCAATTAAACTTTAATAATGGTGCTTAATAAATGCAATGTATCAAGTTATTAGAAGTAAGTGATCTAGCTGCTTTTGGCATTACCAATTTAACAATTCTATTGTAACTGATGGGATAAGGACAAAAGCTTGCATTTAGATAGTGCGTTAATGGAGAAAGGTATTCCAAGGTGCTACACAGAAGCATTATGAATCAAAATATGACCCTGAGCCACATTGGAAGATGCAGGGTTAGATGACTGAAAGCATGGACACAGATGTGGTTTCAGACAAAAAGTAGCAAAAATCAACCCAAAGAAGCATAAAATGTAATGGTTGACTAAAAGCTTGGTGCAATATGCTTTAAGAAGATAGGAGAGAAGTGAAGAGATAGCAATAGTTAGAGAAGGAATTCTAGAGTTTAAGGTATGGCTGACCCCAAGGATACAGACCCTCATGGAGAGTTGAGGGAGGTGGGGCTGCACAAGCAGCCAGTGATGGAGGTACATGCAGTCATCAGAGTGTCTGAAGAACTGAAAGAGATTACACCAGTTATAGCACCGGTTTATTGGGGATTTAGGGATGAGGATTTTACATTGAGGGATGAGGAGCCAACACAAATCAGCAAGAGGATGTACGATTTTCAGGGGTTGGAGCACAACAGCAGCTGGAAAGAAAGGTTTTGGATGAACCAAAGTATATGACACAGGAAGGATGTGAAATCAGCCAGGAAAAGATTGAAATAGTCAAGGCTGGAGATATACAAAGACATAGATGAAGGCTCAAGTTGCAGATGGGTCATGGCAGGATGGGGTTAGGCAGTGGGATTGTAGTTAGAGTTGGAATCTTTATGATGGAAACAACTTGAACACAAGGATGACTGTGGTTGAATATGTGAGGTTTCAGCTACAGTGGAATTGTTGATGCTGGATTACAACCAATGTTACCCTGTGTTCCAACTAGTTGCCTGGTCCATATGGGCAAGTGCCACTTGTGGGGTGAAATCCTAGGCTGAATTTGTGAAATTCAGAGTATAACCAAAGTTAAGTAGCATGTGAATGTTTTACATGCTGGTAATAACAATACATTGCTCCTGCAAATTTAGCAGCAGAAATTGGACATGATACAAAGTGAATGGACCAATATTTCAAGTGTTTCCTGCTACAAGCAAGATGCTACACTGGAGTCATATAAATTAGTGTTATTAATAATCTTAGAGCATCAAAAACTATGTGGTAATAATAATGAGTACAGGTTGTTCATCCCTAATCCTACACTCTCTGGGCAGCACCCGTAGTACCGTAGGACTTTCCCTAAGGTAGCTCTGCATTAATCTTTATTGATATTACCCTTTCTTACATTTTGTCCAGTTTGAATACCCTCAATCCTGTCTTGGCGTCCAAATGGAAAATCAGTTATCTACTAGGCATGTTACTCACACAAGTCAAGGTGAGGTCATTACTTTTGATGTGCATTGAATAGGTTTCCCCTCCCATGGTCCAGCAAAGGCCTGGTGCCCAGGCTGCTGGATTTTTTTTCTGGAGGCGGGTACAACCCATGTCAGAGGACAGGGAGAAATTGAGGACTGCAGAATACTGTGCTTTCTCAGCAACACACTATCGACCCTCTATCAGAGGGCAACTAGATATAAAATTAAGAGAGATATCAAGGACATTCCAGAGTATTTGATATAAGTTAACACAATTAAAAGAAAATGCCAAATAACTTAAACTAAACTTATTTCCATTTTCCAAAGTTGCATCCTAAATAACGTTGATGATTGAGTATTTCATAGAACAGTACAGCGCAGTACAGGCCCTTTGGCACTCGATGTTGCGCCGACATGTAAACTATTCTCAGCTTGTCCCCCGACACTATCCCAAAATCATTCATGCGTTTATCTAAGGATTGTTTAAATCTTACATTGAGGGATGAGGAGCCAACACAAATCAGCAAGAGGATGTATGATTTTCAGGGTTTGGGGCACAACCCATGCCCGTACCACTCTCTGTGTAAAGAACTTGCCTTTGACATCTGTCTTAAATCTATCACCCCTCAATTTGTAGTTATGCCCCCTCGTTCCTGAAATTGAACAACCTTTATTGAGGCTTACAAAATCAACTATGCAAGATGGTGCATTATCATCTTAGGAAAAAGACTTTCACTGTCTATCCTATCTAATCCTCTGATCATTTTGCATGTCTCTATCAAATCCCCTCTTAGCCTTCTTCTTGCCTATGAGTACAGGTTCAAGTCTCTCAGTCTTTCCTCAAAAGACCTTCCCTCCAGACCAGGCAACATCCTGGTAAATTTCCTCTGCACCCTTTCCAATGCTTCCACACCCTTCCCGAAATATGGGGGCCAGAACTGTACACAATATTCCAAGTGTGGCCGCACCGTTTTGCATAGTTGCAGCATGACATTGCAGCCCCAGAATTCAATCCCTCTACCAATGAAACCTACCACACACATATGCCGCCTTAACAGCACTTTCCACCTGAATGGATGGTTGATGTTCGAATGAATTATACCTATCAACACAGCTTTCTTTAATTTAGCATCTTCATTCAATAGAAACATATTGCACCTTCTAGAAGCCCAGATTTTGTGATCAATAACATACAATAGCAATTGTCACCCTTTGTGCTTTACGTTACTCAGTGACACAGCATGGACTTTTCATTGATTTGCAGCCATCAGGTTTCTCAAAAAGCATGGCAGTCTCTCCATATGATCTGAGTTCACTGAGAATAAGGCTATCAACAATGTGCTTCCTCATTTCCTGAAATTGAACAACCTTTATTGAGGTTTACAAAATCAACTATGCAAGATGGTGCATTTTGTTCATTGTAAAATCATGCATTTCAAGTGAAAATAAAAAGGTGATGGAAGGATGAGAGAGATAGAAGAGAAATAAAGAAAATATTCAAAATGAATTCAACTTCCAACTATATTCAAAATCAGAAAGAATTAGACTGCACACGTGCTTAAAAATAGCTTTCAGGTGCAGAGACATTTTGGGAATAATTAAAATTTATTGTGCAGTTAAAATATCTCTTACTGTTAAATGGACAAGCCTAAAGATTGCTGGGGTTTTAAGTGGTTAACTAGTAGCTAAGAACTGCTGTTATAGATATATTTCCTTGTCAAGCCTAGCAGTGAAATTCCATCACAGTGCAACTTGAACAGAGGCAGGGTCAGTCAGACAGTACATTCCAAGCTGACATGTTTTGCTGTACATGTGGTCATCATAAATTGCTATCAATTTATCCTGTAAATAAAGGTGACTGCTGTTAGTCTCATTGTTATTCCTACTGCAAAAAAGGATCAATCTGTGATTAACAAATTCAGTAACTAAGATATAGTAAGATGGTCAATGGGCAGAGGAATGGTGTGGAGGTGCTGGTGTTGGACTGGGGTGGACAAAGTCAGAAGTCACATGACACCAGGTTATAGTCTAAACAGGTTTATTTGACATCACAAGCTTTCGGAGCGCTGCTCCTTCATCAGGTGGTCTGACTTCATCTGACGAAGGAGCAGCGCTCTGAGAGTTTGTAATTTCAAATAAACCTGCTTGGACTATAAGTACCTTCATTCCTGATGAAGGGCTTTTGCCCGAAATGTCGATTTTACTGCTCCTTGGATGCTGCCTGAACTGCTGTGCTCTTCCAGCACCACTAATCCAGAACCTGTTTGGACTATAACCTGGTATCATGTGACTTCTGACTTTGCAGAGTTTTTATTTGTGGGTACAGCATCTTAGGCAAATAGCTGAATGTGACAGCAGGTGCTATGTTTATTTATATCTACAATAAGTATATATTGATTAGTGGGCATTGAGTTTTTAATGACAGTATTGCAACAAACTTTGGAAATAACAAGGACACAAACGGGAAACAAAAGAAAATATTGCGAAGTGTCACAAAAGAAGCATGTTACCACACGGAATCGTTGAGTGAAATAGTATAGATATGTTTCAGGAAAGCTGAATAAAAATGCAATGAAAAGGAATTCCAAAGTATGAAGACAGATGAAATAGGGTGGGAAATGGATCATGCAGAACCAATACCAGCACTGACCAACATGGACAAATTGAACTGTGTATTTGGTGCAAAGACAATCCATATTCCTTGCAAGAAATCCCTCTGCATGGAATGTTCTAGGACAATATTGGAAAGTATCAGCATCTGGGAGATCTTTGCAAATATCACGAACACACCTGGAAATGAATGGTAAATGGACCTCACCAGCAATGAGAAAATCACAGAAATGTGTTAATTTGAATTCACAGGAAAAATAAAATCATTTCATTAAATCAATTGAGTAAGAAAAAGCATTTCTGTGAGTCCAGTCAATAAATGAAGCATTAGGCCTCAATACTGAAATAAAAATTCTTGTAATCCTAGTGTGAAACAGCCATGGCAAATAAAATTTTGCAAGAAACAAGGGTCACACTAAATCACGATGAGGAGCAGTAGCAGTGTTAAAATTGGGTAAGACTACAGCGAGAGCTGGGGTGTTAATGCTGGGTAAGACTACAATTACAGCTGAAGTGTTAATGTTGGGTTTGACTACAGTGAGAGTTGAGGTTTTAATATTGGGTAAGACTACAGTGAGAGCTGAAGTGTTAATGTTGGGTAAGACTACTGTGAGAGTTGAAGTTACCACAGTCATTTGCTGTTCAAGTTGAGAATGTCATGGTGAGTTGTGATTAATTCTTGAAAGACCCAAGTGTCTCACTGAATCAAAGCAAATTGAATCATGAAAGCAATATACTGAACCCATCAGAGAAACTAATGGGTCTGTGAGACATTGAAAGAAACAAAGAGTGTCTGAATGAGTCAGAGTGTGAGAATAATGCATGGCTCAGTGACTTAAATGTTCTGTGAATCATTTAGCTGAATATAGACAGAAATATTTCTGTTTCTTGGTCTTTTCCAATTAACAAACAGCCCACTTGGGCTAAATGATGATGAAACGAGTCTAGACGCATACAAAGAGGAAAACTTTCGTGTGTGTGTGTGTGTGTGTGTGTGTGTGTGTAAGAGAGTGTGAGTGAGTGAGTGAGAGACTTATAAGATTCGAAGGTGAAGGGTTCAGCTTGTGAAGTCTCTGGGACTAAAGGTTGAGACACTTGTAGGAACAAGATCATTAGGAAATGTGACCACACATCCACACCGTCACCATTTCATGTAAATATCCTAAGGAAGAGCAGCAGGGAGACTAAAAGAAAGAAAGTGGAGTAGCATTTAAGGAGGATGCACCACACATTCTCAGTTACCCTCAGTTAAATAACTTACAGGTGACACAATAGTTGTACCCTGCCCTGCACCAAGGTCTTCACACAAGTCACCTAACTGCACTGCCCTGTTGCCCAGTGTTTTGACTCTTTGCATTTCCACTGTTATCTTCAAACAAGTCTACACCCATGCTCCGCAAAACCCCTGTGATATTTGTCAGCCCTAAATTCCAACACACATCACTGTTTTTTCGGTTTTGTGCTCCCTGTCATTCCTCTCCACTTCATTATTGGTGCTAGTCCTTTATCCCACTACATTCTTCACTCTGCTGAGCAGATCATAAAGAACGTCAAATCATGTTTCAAACTTCAGCTACTCTGTTTCAGGACTGAAAACTAGCATAAAAAGCTTTTCTTCCGATTTTATGGCCGATATTTTCTGCCCCAGCTCTAGATTTTAGATGTACCAGAAGCATTTCAAGGTTATATTGGACATTGGGCACCTGGGTCAAAATGTAATCAATAAGAATGATATGGAGATGCCGGTATTGGACTGGGGTGTACAAAGTTAAAGATCACACAACACCAGGTTATAGTTCATCAGGTTTAATTGGAAGCTAGTGCTTGGACTAAACCTGGTGTTGTGTGATTTTTAACTAAAATCAATAAGAATGCTTGTGTACATTCACAGTGCACAGAATCAGAACAAGGCACAATTGAGAAGAATATTGGAAATTTATAAGTATGTTTCAATCTGCAGCTTCCTTTGAGACACTTTGTCATGCTTTTAAACATGGCTTTTAATCAACTTGATTTGTATTTGCAGATTAGAATTGATATAGTATATCCTGTCAAAAGCATCAGTACCGTTTCACTAAATGCATTTCTCATTTAAAGTGCAAGTACAGCTTAACTATCCTCAGATTACATAAGGTACATTAACAAAAAATGGATTATCCTTCACCTTGTACTGCTTACAAAAACAACAGATATAAATTTCACAATGACTCACCATATCCGGCACAAAGCGCGTTGTGCCAGGCTGCTATCTGATGCCAACATCATGGAGTGCCGTTGTGAGCTTGCAATTGTGATCATTACCACACGTAAAAGTACAAATGTATTGATCTGTGATTGGAAAAAATAAAAATTGCCCCATTTTACACCTTCTGCAGCTGATAGGTAGCAGATAATGATAATTCGCAGTTAGCGTCTTTAATATAGTGAATTGTTTCAGTTATTATGAACTGTAGAGTGACTCAGATATCTGAAAAAGAAACAAGGTGAAAAGGGAAGGTAATATATCTCGATTGAAAATAGCCCCCCAGCAATTGCATCCAAGTGTAAATGTACATTCAGGATTTTACCCAAAAATAATCAGCTGACCTTGTTAGATTCTATGGTGTTGCTTCCTGAATACAATTAGAATAATCTCCCTGCACATTTGTACAACTACAGGAATGGTTATAATCGACAGGAAGCAAACAGAGCTTCAGGTAATAATGGTCCACACTGTTTCCAATTGAAACTAGACTGCAGAATTATTCCCCCAGTTTCAGCTGGAGTATTGTGTCCAGGTTTGATCATTGCACTTCAGGAAGAATGTGAAGGCATTGGAGAAAGTGCAGAAGAGATTCCTGAGAAAGGCTGCAGGATTGAGAATTTGCTATAACAATGATCGATTGGAGAAGTTGGGACTGTTTTCCTGAGAGAAGAGGAGGCTGAGAGAGATCCAATCAAATTATTCTAAATTAGAAGAAGTCTGGAATAAACAGAGAGAATATATTCCCACTTGTAAAAGGACTGAGAATGGATAGGCACAGATATCAAGTGGTTAAAAAAAAGCAAAAATGATATGAGGATAAACATTTTCACGTAATGGACTAGATTGGGTTGGGATATTTGGGATATGTGGAACAGTCCATCTTCCGCAACTTATGTGGAACAGTCCATCTTCCGCAACTTATGTGGAACAGTCCATCTTCCGCAACTACACTGGCACCACCCCCCACCTTTTCCTCCGCTACATCGATGACTGTATCGGCGCTGCCTCGTGCTCCCACGAGGAGGTTGAACAGTTCATCAACTTTACTAACACCTTCCATCCCGACCTGAAATTCACCTGGACTGTCTCAGACTCCTCCCTCCCCTTCCTAGACCTTTCCATTTCTATCTCGGGCGACCGACTCAACACAGACATCTATTATAAACCGACTGACTCCCACAGCTACCTGGACTACACCTCCTCCCACCCTGCCCCCTGTAAAAACGCCATCCCATATTCCCAATTCCTTCGTCTCCGCCGCATCTGCTCCCAGGAGGACCAATTCCAACACCGCACAACCCAGATGGCCTCCTTCTTCAAGGACCGCAGATTCCCCCAGACGTGATCGACGATGCCCTCCACCGCATCTCCTCCACTTCCCGCTCCTCCGCCCTTGAGCCCCGCTCCTCCAACCGCCACCAAGACAGAACCCCACTGGTTCTCACCTACCACCCCACCAACCTGCGCATACAACGTATTATCCGCCGCCATTTCCGCCACCTCCAAACGGACCCCACCACCAAGGATATATTTCCCTCCCCTCCCCTATCAGCGTTCCGCAAGGACCACTCCCTTCGTGACTCCCTTGTCAGATCCACACCCCCCACCAACCCAACCTCCACCCCCGGCACCTTCCCCTGCAACCGCAGGAAATGTAAAACTTGCGCCCACACCTCCACACTCACTTCCCTCCAAGGCCCCAAGGGATCCTTCCATATCCGCCACAAGTTCACCTGTACCTCCACACACATCATCTATTGCATCCGCTGCACCCGATGTGGCCTCCTCTATATTGGTGAGACAGGCCGCTTACTTGCGGAACGCTTCAGAGAACACCTCTGGGCCGCCCGAACCAACCAACCCAATCACCCCGTGGCTCAACACTTTAACTCCCCCTCCCACTCCACCGAGGACATGCAGGTCCTTGGACTCCTCCACCGGCAGAACACAACTACACGACGGCTGGAGGAGGAGCGCCTCATCTTCCGCCTGGGAACCCTCCAACCACAAGGTATGAATTCAGATTTCTCCAGCTTCCTCATTTCCCCTCCCCCCACCTTGTCTCAGTCGGTTCCCTCAACTCAGCACCGCCCTCCTAACCTGCAATCCTCTTCCTGACCTCTCCGCCCCCACCCCACGCCGGCCTATCACCCTCACCGTGACCTCCTTCCACCTATCCCACCTCCATCGCCCCTCCCCCTAGTCCCTCCTCCCTACCTTTTATCTCAGCCGGCTTGGCTCTCTCTCTCTTATTCCTGATGAAGGGCTTATGCTCGAAACGTCGAATTCTCTATTCCTGAGATGCTGCCTGGCCTGCTGTGCTTTGACCAGCAACACATTTGCAGTTGGGATATTTGGTCGGCATGGATGGGTTGGAGCTGAAAATGTGTTGCTGGAAAAGCGCAGCAGGTCAGGCAGCATCCAAGGAACAGGAAATTCGACGTTTCAGGCATAAGCCCAGGCTGCCTGACCTGCTGCGCTTTTCCAGCAACACATTTTCAGCTCTGATCTCCAGCATCTGCAGACCTCACTTTCTCCTCGATGGATGGGTTGGACCAAAAGGTCTGTTTCCATGCTGTACATCTCTATGACTCTGTAAATGTTGAGGGTCTGGATTGCACTCTGGTGCAGGCAGGCTCAGTTGAGGTATTCAGGAAAGAATTTGATGGTTATTTAAACAGGAACAATGTGCAGGGTTGCCAGGAGAAGATAGGAGAATGGCACTGTGTGGGATGTTCATTCAGTGAGCCAGCATAGACATGAAGGCTAAATGGCCTCCTCCTGTGCTTCACTAATCCTGTGATTATCGCAGAAAAAAACAAATGCAGGAATGCAAGGTAGACTAGGGAACATGGACAGAATTACCCAATGTGAAGAAAATTTGAGTGCTTTCATTGAGGAGGTGTAACAAAGTTTTGTGATCACATACATGCTAAACAGAGCCCTCACCTACATCCCCCTGTACAACAAACAGAGCAGTCAAAAATGGCCACCATCTACATAAGTCAGTGGAGTGGCCAGTGGAAAATGCCGCGAATCCAAATTTGCCAAATACAGTTAAGCATATGACTATTGCATACATGGCACAATACTCAACTATTGATCTAGTGCAGGATCAGTGAAGGAGAACAGTCAAATGTAGGAATTTGAAACAGGAGGGCACACTGCCTCTCGAGGATACTCTGGCAATCATTAAGATCATGTCTTGTATGTTTACTCCACATACCCAACTATCCCTAATAAGCTTTCAACACCTCACATGTTAATCAAATAGCTGTTCAATTCTGCTGTAAAAATACTCAAAAACTCGGCTTCCACAACTTTTAGAGAAATTCTTATTCATTCATATTTGCTCAAAGGATTTAGATATCAATGTCTAAGCCAGCGCTTATTGCCCGTCCTTGTAGCCCTTAAGAAAGTGCTGCGTTATTGAGCCAATGCAGTACACTGGCATAGGTAAACCCGCAATGATGTCAGGAAGGGAGTTTGGAAGATTTTACCCAGTGACACCAAAAGAACGGTGATATGTTTCAAAGTGTGGATGATATGGGGCTCAGAGATGAACTAGTTTTTGTCCTCCTGGATGGTAGTTGCCATGGGTTTGGAAGGTCCAGTCTCATGGGGAGAGTTCCAAAGTTTCACAAACCACAGAAAAAAGAATAGCTAATTTTGGTCTTAAATAGTGAGTCTTTATTATGGAACAGTAACCCCCTAGTTCTAGATTTTCCCACAAGAGGAAACATCCCATCCACATCAACCCAGTCACCTTAAATCTTTCCATCAAGTTGACTCTTATTCTTTTAACTTCCAGTGGATGCAGCATGGACTGCCCAACCTGTCCTTGGAAGAGAAGCAGCCCATTCCAGATTTTAGATTTTTGATCTATTTCCAACACATTTACACTTTCCTAAAATAAGGACACAGCATTCTAGCTGTGGTCACACTGGAGCTCTCTACAACTGAAGCATAATCTTAATCACTACTTTTGTATTTAATTCCCCTACACTAACTAATCAAGTAACGTTACCAGAGGTAATATTATACTAGTTTTCTGAGTTACTTGTTATGCTGCATCCTAATTTTTGTGATTCACACAATAGACTATCCAGATCTCTGTGCATCCCAGAGCTCTATAATCTCTCACCATTTAGATAATATGCCTCTTTTTTATTCTGCCTGCCAAAAGAGATGTTTTCACATTTTCCCTGATAATAACCCATTAGCCAGACCTTTGCACATTCATTTAACCTATCCATGTCCCTCTTTACGCCTTCATCATATCTTATCATCAGCAAATTTATCAGTCATACATTTGATACCTTAGCCCAAGTCAGTCATATAGATTGTACAAGTTGAAATCCCAGGACGATCCTTGTGGCAAACCACTTGGCACATGTTGCCACACAGGTAAATGACTCATTTATGCCTACTTTCCTGTTAGTCAGCTAATCCTCTATCCATGCTAACTATAGTAGGAGCTTCGATTTTCTGCAATAATTTTCACTATGGCACCTTCTCAAATCCCTTCTGGAAATCTAAGTACAGTGCATCCACTGGTTCACCTTCATCCACAGCACATTACTTGTTCCAAAAACGCCAATAAATTGGTAAACATGATCTCCCTTCCACAAAATCATGTTGAGCAAAACTTTAGAAGGGCCTGAATGACATAACTATGGCGAGAAATCTGGGAATACTGCACGAGAAGTTGGGACTTTCTCGATGTCAAGAATGAGACATTGCATTTTCTAACAGAGATCCGGGTATCAAAATGATTCTTACTCAGGAGCGATGAGCTAGCATTGTAATGCTGCTGCAATGATACTTTGCAAATAGGGACAGGAACCCAGTTCACAGACTGGAATAAGCTGTATCTTGGTGCTACTTTCTAGCTGTCTTAGCCTCTCATGCAATTAGAACATACCTGCATTCTCACAGAGTCTTGCTATTCCTCTTACAACAACAACAGAGCCAAACAGCTTGTTTCACTGGGCCAGTAGTGCTCAGTTAAGGGAGTGGCCATCTTGTTGTATGGTTCACTGCTACGTCAATCTCACAGCTGGACCATGTGCCTGCAGCTTACACAGCAAACACCCTGCATGTGCTGCATGGAATTGGGTATGTCTCAAAGTCTAAACAGAGTGATTCTAAGTGAATGCCGGGGTGGGGGGTTCCAGCATGGTTCATGAGAGATCAGTCAAATCGTTTGGCCATGGTTAGATATCCAGTCTATACAGGGATCAGTGTCTCTGCATTCCCCAGTGAATCACGGTCAACTTGTCATCCGTTCGAAGTCACAAGGGATAAGGAAAAACTTGTAAAAGGATGGTGAACAAGAGGTTAACACAGTTAATCAGAGATTTGGTGCAAAAACAATGGTCAGGTTGTTCAAAGAGCTCAACCACAGTCAGTCCATGCAATAAAGTCCAGGGTAAGGGGAATAAGGGGTGAAAGGGGGTTTCTGCATGGAAGGAGACTAGAAAGCTACTCATGGGGATTGGGGTCTGCAAGCTGGGAACTATGGGGTCAAAATTGTAAAGGGTGTAACTGACTGTGTAAGGGGTATACAGTTAAGCATGGATGGGAATGGGGTATGCAGGCAGGGTGTATTTGTTGAGATTCAATATCAATTTGGCCTTGGGAGGGGGTGGTGAGAGAGCAGTGTATGAGCATATATTGCACGGTCACCTCATATGCCAGGGGCTGTTTGGGGGCGCAGGATGTAAGGGCAGGAGGGGGACAGTGAGGAGGAATCCGAGCAAATGTGAAGCCCACTGGCTACAGGAAGTGGATGTACATCTTCAGGTCCTCACTGATACGCAAAGATAGAGCCTGGAATGTACTGCCTGAGGAGCCCTTGCTGTCACCTTCCATCAACCTGGAAATAGCAGCTACACAATGGGAGAGAAAATGGCCGCACCCACACCTGGAGTGAGCAGGGTAAGGAGGGACCTGCAAAACCCAGGTTTTCTATAGATGACAACGCCACAGACAGACCTATTCACTGCAGTGGCCATACTCCCGCACCTTCCCAATCCCTGGTGACTCTTATCCATTGTCTATGTCTGATACAAGCCCATGGCACAACCATTGCTGACCATTTTATGCAGAATAACCTGAGGCCAGTGATGCTGTTCCAACATCAGTCTAACATGGTGCCTTGTTGCTGATGTCTCTTCTGTATGTGATGCTCACATTGTTTACACAAGATAAAATTTACACAATTATACCTTTTTTCCCTTTATACAAGTTTTTTTAGATAACCATAGTTGGTGGGTCCTACCTTGGAATTATTTTTTTCTAATTGGAATTTATCTTTTGTGTTATTCTGAATTATTTCCTTAAATATCTGCATTACATCTCTATTGATCTATCCTTCAACCTAATTTGCCAATTTACATTAGCTAACTCTGCATTCAGGCCCTCATTATTGTCCTTATTCAAGTTTAAAATACTTAAAATTTAGAATAAAATTCAAGAAAATTACAGTTATTAGTTAAATTCTCTCATTGGAGATGGTCACTGCCTGGTCTTTGTGTGGTTCTAATGTTACTTGTCATTGTAACCCAGGCTTGAATATTGTCTGGGTTTTATTGCACTTGGCCATGGACTGGCTCACAGTTGGAGGAGTCACAAATAGTGTTGAACATTGCGCAATCATCAGTGAACATCCACATCTCTGTCTTTATGATGGAGAAAATGTAATTGAGAAAGCAACAGATGATAGTTGGGCCTAGGCCACGACCCCAAGAAACTTCTGCAGTGAAATCCTGGAACAGAGATAACTGACACTGAACAACCACAATTAGCTTCCTTTGTACCAGGTATGACTTCAACCAATGGAGAGAATTCCCTTAGATTCCCATTTCATGTAGTTTTGATAAGACTCCTTGGTACTACCTATGGTTGAATGTGATCTTGACCTCAAGGAGAGCCAGTCCATCACCGCTCTTGAACTAAACTCCTTTGTCCATGTTGGACTAAGGCTGTAATGACGTCAGGAGCTTTGTAGGCCTAACAGAATCCAAACTGAGTGTCAGTGGGAGGTCATTGTTGAGTAAACGCTGCTTAATAGAACTGTTGATGACATCTCCCACCATTTTAGACATGGTTGAGAATAGATTGATAGGGCGATAATTGATGGGGTTGGAATTATCCTTTGTTTTACCTGGTCAACTTCCCACATTGCTAGGTAGATGCCAGTAGCTGTACCAGGACAGCTTGGGTAGGAGTACAGATTGTTCTGAAGCCCAAACCTTCAGTACTATTACTTGATGTTGCGAGGGCCTATAGTCTCTGCAATATCCAGGACCTTAAGCTGTTCCTTGTTACCACATGGAGTAAATCAAATTGGCTGAAGATTGGCCTCAGTAATGCCGGGGATCTCAGAAGAAGGTCAAGACGGATTGTTCAGCAGATACTCTAGCTGAAGCAAATATTGCAGGTAATTTAGCCTTATCCAGTAAGTTTCTTAATTGTCTACCACATTCATAACTAGGTATGGCAGGACGATGGGGCTGAGGTGTGATTAATTGGTTGTGGGATTGCTTCACTCTGTCTCTGGTATGCTACTTCCACTGCACTGCCCACACATAGTCCTGTACTATAGTCTCACCAACATGACACCTTATTTTAGGTATTTCTGATGCTTCAACTGACTTGGCCTCCTGCACTGTTCATTCATTGATCTCTTACCTCTCTCAGTCCATCCTCCACGTGGTACTGAACATGTAAAAGAACTGAGTTAACGCCTGAGGGAGAGGGTAGTGGTCGTTTTGAGTCTTCCTTGCCCATATCTGACCTGATGCCATGAGATTGCACAAGTTCCAGAGTAAACTTTGGGAATTCCCAGAATAACTCCCATCCATCTGGTTGTTGCTATGTTGCTATCTCTGCTGGGCCTGGCCTGTCAGTGGGATGATGATGATGGTGCAAGATTGTTTGTAAGGTATGGATCTGTAAGAATGACCATGAAGTTCCTTGAAAAGTCTGTGGGGCATCTCTCCAAATTTTCTATAAACCCTTTATGTTAGCAAGGACAACAAGGCTTTTGTGCTAGATTGATTTCCAGAGCATTGGTCCAGGTCAAGTAGCCCATCTGGGTTTCAGTCCTTTTTAATCAGACTGCATAGTGGTTGGATACAATGAAGTCACTTTCTAAGCCATTTCAGACTGAATTTTACAGTCAACTACATTGAACGTAAGTTCAATGGTAAATTTCAATGGAAAACAAGGAATTCAAAACTAAAATCACCGCAGTAATAACTGATAAACTTTCCATGAATCTACAAAACCTGCAAGATTGGATTTAAATGCACTACCTCATGTAAGAACGACTACATTGACTAACATTGCATCAGGATATTACAGGAAACAGATCAAAAGCTGATTTCCATAATCTTTGGAAAGAAAGATGACATCCAAATTACAGTCAACAAACCAGTAAGAAATAACATTTTGATAAGACCTTTCAGAAGGTATTTCATCGATCCACTGAAAAGAACTAGTTAAAATGTAAATTGGTTTAAACATTCGGTGAAAGGTGAAGTAGGCTGATATTTAAAAGGTTGTGCAGCTAATAAATAAATCCAAAGAAAGGAAAAGATGATTTTGCAATTAATTGACTTTAGATGGGAAATTATTTTTCATTGTAAGTGAGGTCTCCTTTGGATTAATTTTACAAAGGCTTTTGTTGCAAAAATTAAATTTATCCTCATAGACTACACAATAAAAGGTTAATCTGAAACACCACAATGAGTGCCTATTTAAAATTGTCGGCAATTTTTCAATTTTCTTATGGACAAGTTCCAGTTGTCACACTATAGTTCAGTTTTCCAATAACTTTGAATTCATTTAGAGATATTTTGGTAACTAATTGTGTTTCTCAATATTTCAGAAATTCAACCGTTTCAAGTTTATATGAACTAAACTCAATAAATCAATTTTTTTTTATGTTTTAACAATTCATTTATTTTATGATGTCTATTTGTACCTTTTCATCAGAAAAAGCAATTTATAACTGATGGCCTAGATTTAATTAGTTTTTACTATAGAGTTTAACAATAATTAAGAATTAGAGACGACTGTTGGTTTAGACTTGATACATGTTACATGCGAAAATATTTATATCACAATAATTATAAAATTGAGATAATTCACTGTATTCTCTATATGTTTCCACTGCTACATTTTCTGTCCCTATGTCTATTTAATTTTTGGTCTTTATATGTTTATCCTCCTGAAGGGAAACATTATGAGGGAAACAAAAATTTATAAAGAAAACTTTTAAAAATTTAAAGAATAAACCATCAGATGATGAAAGGAAAAGAATAAAGGAGATGAAAGCGAAAAGAAGCAGCAACTGGGCATTGGATAGGCATATGGAGGAAAGTGGGCTAGTGTAGGTTAGGTGGGCTTGCATCGGCGCAACATCGAGGGCCAAAGGGCCTGTACTGCGCTGCATTTTTCTATGTTCTATGTTCTATAACTGAAAAAGAAGCAATTGTACGAAAAGACTGGGAAACCACTGGAGAATTAAAGTAACAAAAACAACATCAGATTGAGGAGTAACAATTGGGTATACGAAGTATAGAAAGTTACAAATTCAAGAAGCCATGTTGGACACAGACATTCATACGTTGACAAGTGAAAATGAACTGGTGCACACAATAATCACAATCCCAGAAACAAAATAATTAATTTCATAATTTAACCATTCTTGACTTTTAAATGTAATACATAAGACCCAGACAGCAAACCTATCGGGATATGGAGTCTAAGTATTTCAGGTATACCATGGCATGCTGTGCTAAAAAGTAAAACCAAAATCAGAAAGTTGTCACATTTTGTGTGAAATCTTGTCATGACGGAGTGTGAAGAATCTGTCTTCGTTTATCTCCACAACTGATGCAGTTATTGATTTTCATTGCTCGTTATAGTTAACCTCTAAACAGTGCAAAAGAAGCTCTTTTACTATTTTACAAAGAGCAAATGACTCAAAGTGAGCTAAGGGATAACAGCGACAGATTAAGACAGCAAAGAAAATGGTTGTCAGGGAAACAGGTTGAAAATGAAGCCACACAGCACCACCAGGAGTTTGGAAAAGACCATGTTCAATCTAAGAAATAGCATTTATTCTGTTCACATTGTTGGAGAGGTATATCAGTCAACCTAAGTAATTATTAATGCTCAGTTCTACTGCCATTCAATGTTCAAAACACATTGTTGGAACTATGGATATGATTGCCTAAATGTAACTGTACAAATCAAATATTGTTGATGAAAATTAGATGTTTTACCTCTTTTTGTTTGTGCAGTTGTAAAATGGTGCACAACTGGACTCTGCTCTGAGCAGCAATTATTTGTTCAGAGCTTAGCTTCATGGAGGTGGCAAAGGTATAGATCGATTGTCACTCAAACTTCAGAGTCCCTGCAGAGACGCTGTTGAATTTGATGCATTTTACATCCATGTGACAATAGCATTTAAATTACTCCAGGAAAGGTTAGCCTCATCGCCAATGCATCTTTCTGTCTAAAGTCTTAGTTGTAATTAACACTACTTAATAATAAGAATAACCTCTTGCATTTACATAGTGCCTTCAACACTGTAAGATGTCCCAGGATGTTTCAGACAGTTATTAGACAGCAAAAAAGTGAACTGGGCAGAAGTGGGTACTGCAGATGCTGGAGATTAGAGTGGTGCTGGAAAAGCACAGCAGGTCAGGCAGCATCTGAGGAGGAAGGGCTTGATGAGATCCTGATGAAGGCCATTTGCCCGAAACGTCGATTTTTTTTCCTGCTCCTCGGATGCTGCCTGACCTACTATGCCTTTCCAGTGCCACTCTAACCATGAGCAAAAAAGTGAAACCAAACTAAAGAAGGGCACACAGGGGATGCGATGGTCTAGTGGCATTATTGCTAGGCTATTAATCCTGAAATGCAGCTATTGTTCTGAGGGCCCAGGTTCGAATCCTGCCACAGCAGATGGTGAAATCTGAATTGAATAAAACAAAATCTGGAGTTAAGAATTTACTGATGACCATAAAAAACAATGTTGATTGTTGGAAAAATCCATCTGACTCACTATCTGACTCACGTGCAGGCCAGAGATTCCAGCCCCACAGCAATGTGGTTAACTCTTTACTGCCTTATGTATGATCTAGCAAGCCACTCAATTCAGGGGTAAGTAGGGATGGGCAATAAATGTTGGTCAGCCACCATTACCTATATCTCACAAGTGAACACAAAAAAAAAAGGAATGAGGATTACAAACCTATCTCCTAAGGTGTCACTTTGGAGTGACAAGATCTCTGGATGGGAAACCTCAAGGTATAGGGCTCCTTCTGTCTTTACTGGCAGAATGTATTTTCATTTTAGTATTGCAGGTATCCCATCTATCTGACCCCAGAAGACTGCTGCAGGAGGGGAGAGGGCATTGCTAGGGCTTCTTGTGATGGTGGTGGTGGTGGTGGTGGTGGTACGGGTGTGGGAGAGATTGCAGTTAGCATGGGAGAAGAAATGATGGTCGTGGGGTTCATGGAGGGTTATGATGAGGAGAGAGGAACAGATATCTCACAGGGTCTAGGCTTTACAAGCCTGCTGGTGGGACTGAGAGGAAAGAGCCTTGCAAGAACAAACCCACAAGTAGGAAGGCAAAGACAGTTAGATGATGGGTGCAAACTTTTGGTTTCTTGAGGCAATGTATTTCCACTGTTATAGGAGGCACACAATTCTCTGAAAACCTATCAATGACTGACCCGGGGCACAGGTTAAAATGTGTGGGCACTGTGTGGCATGGGGATAGATTGGGAGAAAGGTCGCAGGATCTCTTGATATGCTAATAATGCTGCAATTTGTCAAGTTGGATAAGGATACACTGAATGCCAATGAGAGGTTTGAATCAGGGAAGGGAGTTGCTGTGGGTCATCACATGGCTGGGTGTTTGGAATAGCCTCAATATAATGGACTGGGCTCCTTGATTGGGCATAGCCCATTGGCTAGTCGCCAAGTGATTGCACGTGAGCTGCAACTCCACCTCCAAGTGGAAGTCCAGCTTCACTCCATTCTTGTTCACACTCGCCATTCCCTGAGTGTTCATTGTATACAAATACATAAAGAGGTTCCTATGACCAGGGGCAGTGTTGGCTGTTCTACTGCTGACACATCACCCTTTAATCTAATGAATTCAACTCAATGTTGGGAAACTGGGATTCTGTCCCCTGTTTAATTAAGACCCCTGACAGCCTGGCATGTTACCTGCTCTTAAGACTCAAATAAGTTATGCCGCTAAAGGTCAAGTGCTTAATTTCCTACTTTCCTTGCAGTTAACTCTGGCGAGTACAGCTGTGTAATGTTTAGGTGTTCTAATATAAAACTGCCTGTAAATAAGGCAGCAATCGGTCAGAAATGACAGTGAAGAATAATTGTGTCCCTACCTCTGAACCAGGAGTCCTGGGTTCAAGTTTTATTTGCTTCAGAGGTGTGTCATAACACATTTGAACAGGTTGAATCAAGTTATCCATCTATTCTCCAAAACTGACTGCACAGAAACTGCACATCACCTAAATAAGCAATCTCTGTTATCCACAAGGTTTCTAGCTCTTAATGAGAAAATGTTGCTGTGTTAACATTATAGCCACCATGCATCTGTATTGAATCTTAAAGCATTGTGCTGGCAACTATGCTAATTAATAACACTATACAAAATGTCAACAACAAAGATCTTAATCAGTGCAGAGAAAGAAAACAAGTAAACTCGATGAAAAAAATGTGCAATTAGAAAATTGATCTCTGATAAAAGATTATTGGAATAAAGTTAATCATGACTTAAAAGTCATTTATTTATTCCATAATAATGCATAAAAAGCTGTTATTCTACTAGCTTCGTTTTTGAATTGGTAACTTCCAACATATAAATAGATCGAAAATACGACATTTTCATTTCATGTGTCACTGCAGAAGTCAAGGGGACTAAAGTACTCACTGTTAGAGTAAAAAGGACAGGCCCAACAAAGGCCCAGATGATCTCACTCTGAATGTTCAGCCAACAATGATTGTCTGCTATGTATTTGTCACCAGTAGTTGCTAGGGTGATGGCCACAATAAAAACTGGGAATCCTAAAGAAAAAAATGCAGAAAATGTTTTCTAGCTTCACATTAAATGCATTTCCATAGCTTTTTTTTGTGTGTATCTAACAAACTGAACTTCATGTATTTACTTTGCCTAAGTATATTGTTCATTAGCTGTTATAAGAATCAGATTTCTATAATGAGAAAATGTAAGTTGATGCAGACAAAACAGTAAATGTTTCAATACCACTTTAACATTAAAAACAACACTGATAAAGCAATATAAAGTACAGGCACTAAACCCCAATGCAAGACTAAATATTGGGTCACGCGAGCTCTGGTCACAAATCCAAGGTAAATCTAGCAGTGGATCATGTGTGCGGCAAAACTAGTGGGAAGATCACAAATAATTATACAATTATTTGGGCTCATGTACAAATACACAAGCACTGCACATAAATCACCAGACACAAATCGACATTTGCTAAACAAAATGCAAGACCCTTTCCCATGTGATAAAAAGACTCTTTCTTCCCTCATTCATCTCTTTCTTGCCCCACTTGTCTCACCATCTCCATGGATAAGAACACATGAATTTTGAGACAAAAAAAAACCAAGATCCATCAATACAAAACATGAACTATTTTTCACTTCGTACATATACGCGTGAGCTGCTGTCTATTTCCAAGGTTTCCAGTTTTTCTTTCAGATTCACAGACCTGCAGTATTTAGATTTGGAGGTAAATGTAGTTTCCTATCTACCATATTGATAGTCTTACGATAGAATTATATTGGAATTGTTAATCATTCAAGGCAATCAATCTCTGTCAGTTACTCTACCACAGGTCTCTGCTACTACATGTCCCGTCTCTTCAACTTTATTTTCCTTTTGGATTTCTTGGAAGCCTGGACCCTTTCCACTTGCTGTTTGATTGGTTGTTTGGTCTCAGTATCCTGTTTAGCATCTATTTCTGAAAGGACTGTCCCCCTATGTGATTTACAGATTCTTGTATCCACATCTTCACCTATTTTTGCATGTCTGTCTTTTTCTCCAGTACAGCTGTTTCTGTGAATTGATGTTTCTGTGGCTGCTCCCGCAGAACTTGATTGACTTCTCATCACTGCATATTTAAAGTTTTATATTGTGTAGGTTTCTTCATGGCTTCCCATATTTGTGGATACATTTTTTTAAAGAAATTTCAGGGATAGTACATTGGCATTTTCCTGTGTGGCAGTCTTAGAGGAAAACAAATAGTCTTGAGTTTTCTGAGAACAGATAAGGAGAATATTTGTAAACACTTCAGACAGTGGATAGCATCAATATCTACCATGAGACTGTGTTATGATCCCAGCTGTTACTGTTGGAGAAGTGAAATCCCAGAAAGAAATCAGGTTTGAAAGATTATATTGTGTTTTTCTTTTAATGCAACGGGGAGGCTTTTCACTGAACATAAGCATGCAAATCTGCAGATTTAGATTTAGTAATAACACGAGTTTATTACACAAAATAAATAACATTAACATAAATCAAATCAAGCCTAAATACAACACTGTTTGAAAGATTTTAGAACACACAGCAAAACAAAATTCCATACACTCTCCAACATGGTGTGCTTATAGTTAATCAAAAAAATATGAGAAATTCCTTCCCTATCATACCTGTATGTTTGGCTTGTGAGTTATGATGACTCTTTTCCCTTGATGACTCATACAACTGAAGTCTTGGATTTTCTCAGCTTTAAATAACCAGTACAGATGTCAAAACAAATGCTCTTGCTCTTAAAAATTCACAAATTATATTCTTTCACTGATATAACATATTTCTTTAATTGCTGTGAACAATCTCATATTATATGAGCTACTATACTTGCTGTTGGACCCAGCTCATTGAACTGCCCAAAAGCTTCTGGACATCTTTTAAAAACTTGTTCATCTCAGCTTCTGCTATTTATTGGCTTAATATCTTCTCTCTCCAGTCATTAACCCTCACAGAATTATAAGCTTCCATTAACACTGAAGGAGGCACAAACCGACCTAGTTATTTTTTAAAACATTTCACAAAATGGATCAACACCCATATGCCACTAGATTGAAATCTAAAATCTAAAAAAAAGCAATATATAAAAATCACAGATTTTTTGTTATGCTTGATAGTGTGAAAAATGTGTTCATCATGCTTTGTCTCATTGTGTACTACATTTCAAGACTCACTGGGGATAGTGCAAGGTGGATCGAGCCCCACTCTTTCCTAAGTCATCACAAATGTGAAAATTTAATAAACCTACCAAAAATCCCAATTTTCCTATCTGATTGGACAAGCACTTCAGGGTCCTTCAGTAAGAGCAAAAATAATTCTATTTATTGTAACACACTTCACAGTAACAAATCAATTATGATTTATGTCACTTAAATTTTGCCCTTTTTAAAATTCACACACACATGAATGCTTGCACACACAATGAGAAAAAGCAAAACACATATGATGATTTGGAGATGCCAGTGTTGGACTGGGGTGTACAAAGTTAAAAATCACACAACACCAGGTTATAGTCCAACAGGTTTATTTGAAAGCACTAGCTTTCAAAGCACTGCTCCTTCATGAGGTCGTTGTGGAGTATAAGATCATAAGACTCTGAATTTATAGCAAAAGCTTTAAGGAGCTCCGAAAGTTAATGTTTCCGAATAAACCTGTTAAACAAATATTATGAGTGGTGGGAAAAAAAAAGTATCATCAGTCTAAATTATAAAATTAGATAGGTTGGTTTCATAATCCTTTTGAATCTTCAGCGATGCCATGCAGTTATCTGCATGGTGATGATCAATGTTTAGTTCAGTGGTTAATTCATATTTCCGTTGTTTTGGAATTTCTTTCAGTGTCTCTGAATGGATTATTTCTGCTCTGTTGACAGAGTGCAACTTTACAGAGAAGGGGGAGATATATTGATGCAAATAACTTCTACATTTTGCCTTGCTTCTCTCATTTATTTTATTCATAGAGTCCGTATCCATCTCCAGCTTAACCAATTAGAAGGTTCTGAGTCCTCCTGATCCCACAACAACTGGTGCCAGTTCATATGCATTCAATGGCCACAAACAGTTACAATTTCTAAAATGCATCGTTAGCTTTGTTTATTTTTCTGAATTGCAAACGCCGCTTTGTACATTTTCCCTTTATTTCAAGCAGTGTCCATTTTTCACTTTCTGTCTATCGTCCAAAAAAAAGTCTTATCTCTTGTAATCATTAGATGTTAGTTTGTGAATTATTTCATGCCTCGGGTAGGAAGCCAGATGATCTTCGTAATAGTTTGAAGGTACTTGTGTGCAGTCCGTTTGGGTCGTTACACAACTCTTTGTGGCTACATCAACCTTCATTCATCTGTATAGCCTTTGCCAGTGGCCTTTTCTGTTAGAAGTCCTGTAAAATTGATTGAAAGCTGGACATTTCCTTGGTGCAAATCAGAGGCCACACCTCCCTGAGGTCACGTTCTAGTAATTGTGTCAATTATCAGGTTTTTCTCCAGCACTTTAGCATGATTGAGGACTGGTGACGTGTTTAACCTGTGGACTAGATTGCTGGCTGATTGTTCAAGCACAATAAGTCTCATCAGCATGATGTTCACCACTGCTGCCTCATGTTAATGATTATGGTCTAATAAACAATCGTTAATCGGGGTAGATTAACTTTGTGGGTTAGTTTATTTGAAACAGTAAAACACAAAAAGTTATGAAGCAGACTTAACAGTAAACTAAATAATATCTGTGTTTACGTACAGTTTGGAAACCCACAGTAGACTAACTGCCAGGCAGCATTGCAGTATTGTGGAACACACTGCACCTTAAGTGTTTAGACACAAACCTTTTAAAAGTCAAGGTACACGTGAGCAAAGGCATTGGAATTCTGTGACCCTGCCTCTCTGAATGTGTTCTAGCACTCAATGTTTGATTTTCATGGTGACTTCGTTCGAGGTGGTGGGGGAGGTTGTCTGCATGGATTGTCAACACCATAAATGAGCTTGCAATTCATCACAAATTAAATATTTAACATAGTTACACCATGTCCATTTGGGACTTTTCTGTGGTGGTTGAATTGTGAGAGCGTTGTATTGCTAATTTCTGCAGCTGAGAGTTACTCTGCTCTTTCCCAAAAAAGCTTCATAAAACGATTATCTAACCATTTTTAGTTGTGTTTGACTGAGCTGCCACAAATTTTTAACGCTGTCATTCATAAACCTCAAAAAAAGAAGCATTACCGTCAAAATCCAATCAAATGTATCAATATAAATAAATATTTGCTGCTTCAATTTTTCTCTTCTTACAAGAATAGTCACTGCCATAAATTTTCCATGATTGTTTTGGGTTGCTCTCAAAAAAAAACAGAAGTAAATACAACTTCCAGGACAATACAATAACAACTTGCACTTAGATAACATATTTAATGCAGTGAAACATCCCACAGCACTCTGCATTGTTCAACAAAATTTGACATTAAATCAAATAAGGAGATATTAGGACGAGCGATCTAAACCTAAAGAGTCACGTAGGTAGATTTTAGAAAAGGCCTGAAAGGAAAATGATAGAGAAAAACTTAGGGAGACAATTCCAAGGCTTAGAAACTTGTTAGCTGAAAGCACAATAATGGATATCTAATATATGATGAGCAAGATAATATAATTGAAAAAAAACATATGGAGCTCCTGGAGGATTGTGGGGCTTGAGATAAGGTGGACCAAACATGAAGGGATGAGAATTTGAAAATTGACACCTTGCTAGTGTAGAAGCCAACATAGCTCAGTGAGCCCAGTTTGTAATGGGGGCCTAACCCATTTTAGAAAACAGGCAGCAGTATTGTGGATGAACTCCAGTTTACAGTGAGTCCAAGATGGAGGGCTAGAGGGCATTGGAATAGTCAACTACCTCAATGAGAGCTGGGAGGCAGTGGCACATGCTTTAGTCATCCAGAGTTCTAGACTAACATTCTGAGTTTGAATCCCACCTTGAGGTGGTGGTAAAATTCCAGTGAAAGGCTGGAATTTAAAGCTAGGCTAATATAATCTAGAAGTAGGCCATTTGGCCCTTCAAGCCTGCTCCACCATCCAATATAAGTGGAGACTATGTTTCAATTGTCAGAAATATCCAGCTGACTCACTATTCTCCTTTAGGGAAGGAATCTGCCATCCTTACCTGGTCTGGCCTATATGTAACACCAGACCTTCATCAATGTGGCTAACTCTTATTACTCTCTGGAATGGTATGACAAGCCACTCAATTCAAGGACAACAGGGGATGGGCAACAGATTGCTGGGCTCACGGTGACAGCCACATCGCTAGAATGAATGTTTTAAAATCAGCAATCAGCTTTGACAAAGGGTCAGTTAGACTCGAAACGTTAGCTCTTTTCTCTCCTCACAGATGCTGCCAGACCTGCTGAGATTTTCCCGCATTTTCTCTTTTGGTTTCAGATTCCAGCATCCGTAGTAATTCGCTTTTACCATACACATGGAATCTGGTATTGTGTTTTCAGATGAGGCTGCCTTTCAACAGGACATCAATAAGAAATAACAGCAGCTCATGTTGATCTGCAGCAATCTTTTTCATAATATCAGACTCAACAAACCCTTCTATTTAAAATTATAATCAACAGATTTCATTTGGGGGTTGAAATAAACACAAACTTAATTGGATTGAAAAGTTCACATCACTCTGCTTTTTAAGAAGTCCAAAAGCAGGGAATTACAGAGCAGTTAGCTTAACATCTGTGCCAGGGAAATTATCAGAGTCCAAGATGAAAGGCTGGAGAGTATTGGAATAGTTAACTACCTAGATGAGAGCTGGGAGGCAGTGGTACATGCTTTAGCAATCCAGAGTCCCAGACTAACATTCTGAGTTTGACTCCCACCTTGAGGAGGTGGTAAAATTCCAATGAAAGGCTGGAATTTAAAGCTAGGCTAATATAATCTAGGAGTAGGCCATTTGGCTCTTCCTGCTCCTCAGATGCTGCCTGACCTGCTGTGCTTTTCCAGCACCATTCCAATCTAAACATTTGGCCCTTTAAGCCTGCTCCACCATCCAATGTAAGTAGAGACTATGTTTCAATTGTCAGAAATAACCATCTGACTCACTATTCTCATCGAGGGAAGGAGTCTATCATCCTTACCCGGTCTGGCCTATATGTAACACCAGTCCTTCATCAGTTTGGCTGACTCTTGTTACTCTTTGAACATCAATGACTGGGAAACTGAACACTTCCAAAAAATTCAGTTAAACAGGGAGAACTAGCACGAAGAGGTGACTGAGGTGGTGTACAGGGGAATATCTATGCATATGTTTATATGGACTTTAAGACGAGATTCAATCACATTCCACACAAGAGACTAAATAAAAACCGAAATAACTGAATGCTGTAAATCACAAACAAAACCAGAAATTGTTGGAAAAGCTCAGTAGGTCTGGCTGCATCCGTGAAGAGAACAGAGTTAATGTTTTGGGTCCGGTGACCCTTCCTCAGAACTGTTGGTACCCAGGAACATGTCAGTTTTTATGCAGAAGGTGGGGAAGAAGGATGGGGTAAGGAGTAAACCATTGGTGGGGATAGAGGCCAAAGAGAGAGAAGAACAGTTCGACAAAGGATTGGATAATAATTTGGCTGGGAGGGTGAACAGCTGTTAATGAGGGCTGTCTGTGGCTAACAATGGGTTGTGTGCAATAGCAGACTGTGTAATAACAAGGCCTAGTGTGTGGGAATGGGTGCTAGGACTTAGCAGAGTTCAAGCCCCAAAGTTATGGAACTCGATATTGAGTCCAGAAGGCTGCAGGGTGCCCAAGGGGAAAATGAGGTCCTGTTCTTCCAGCTTATACTGAGCTTGGCTAGAGCACTGCAGCAAGCCTGAGACAGAGATGTTCGCCAGGGAACAGGATAGGGTGTTGAAGTGGCAGGCAACTGGAAGTGGGCAGGACTTAGGTGTTCTGTGAAGCAGTCACCCAGACTGTGCTTACGTTCTGCCTGCCAGAAGTGTCTCACAAAGCTCTGTTTTAGGGCCTCAATTATTCACATTATTTATTTACGACTTGGATAATTGCATATATCCAAACCTGCTGATGACACAAAGTGGCATCATAGACAGTGTAGATGATAGCATGAAATTACAAAGGGATATTGTTAGACTAAATGAATGGGAATAACTGTGGCAGATGTATGTGCGAGGTTATTCATTTTGGACTGAAAAGGGATAGATCAAGGTACTTTCTACCTGGTATGAAGTTAAATATAGTGGATGTCCAAAGAAATTTTGGTGTTCGGGTGCATAGATCTTAAAAATGACACAAACAGATCTTGAAGATAATCAAGAAAGCTAATGGAATGCTGAATTTATGTCAAGAGGACTGGAGTCTAAAGATGTAGAAGTTATGCTACAGTTATACAAAACCCTTGATTAGTCTGAACTTGGAGTATTGTGAGCAGATCTGGGCACTACACCTTCGGAAGAATTTACTGAACTTGGAGACAGTAAAACACATGTTTACATGAATGATACCTAGACTTCATGAGTTATAAGGCAGAAGTGGGCACTGCAGTTGCTAGAAATTAGTCAAGATTAGAGTGGTGCTGGAAAAGCACAGCAGGTCAGGCAGCATCTGAGGAGCAGGAAAAATCAATATTTCAGGCAAGAGCCCTTCATCAAGCCATTCCTGATGAAGAGCTTTTGCCCAAAACGTCAATTTTTCCTGCTCTTCTGATGCTGCCTGACCTGCTGTGCTTTTCCAGCACCACTCTAATCTTGACTACATGAATTATATGGAGAGATTATACAAATTAGGCCTGTTTTCTCTAGAATTCAGAAGGTGAAGGTGATCTGATTGAAGTCTTCAGAGTATTAACAGAAAAAGCCAAGATAAACTATTTCCGCTGGTTGGGAATTCTAGAACTAGGGGGCATATTCGGACAATTACAGCTAGACCGTTCAGGAGAGATGCAATGAATCATATTCACAATGGGTGGTAGATGACTGAAACTCTCTTTCACAAATGGCAGTGAATGCTGCATCAGTTGTTAATTTTAAATCTGAGAGAGATAATGTTTTGTGAAGCAGTAAGGGATATGGGCCACAGATCGCCATGACTTCACTGAGTGGTGAAAAAGGCTCAGGGACCTGGATGACCTACTCGTGTTCTTATGTTCCAATGTTCCTTATAATTCAGATAGGTCATCCATGTAGAAAAACAATAACAAGCTAACAAGACATATTGAGAAAGAACATTAATGCCCTGATACTCTTAACAACAGCAGTAAAAATGAACAGAGAATGTAATTGTATACCACAGTTAATCCTTGAAGTGCTGTGAATATCTTCAAGCTCTCCCTGCAGCAGGCCACTGTCTCTGTTTCAAGAGGGCCAACATCATCCCTGTGCCTAACAAGGATCATGCAGCATGTCTCAATGACTACCGCCAAGTGGCCCTAACTTTGGCGGTCATGAAGTGCTTTGAAAGGCAGGTCATGGCATCAATCAACTCCAGCCTCCCCACTACTCTTGACCCACTCCAAATTGCCTAAGGGACCACCAGCTTCATGTCAGATGCCATATCACTTGCCCTTCACGCCTCCCTAGAACATCTTGACACTAGGAACAGCTACGTAAGAATCCTACTCATTGACTACAATTCAGCCTTCAACACTATTATCCCCTCGAGACTGATTACTAAACTTAGTGATCTCAGATTAAGCCTCACTCTCTGCAACTGGATCCTCAGTTTCCTGACCCACAGGCCACAATCAGTGTAGATTGGGGACAATATTTCATCTTCACTCACACTCAAGACTGAAGCCCCCCAGGGGTGCGTACTCAGCCCTCTACTGTACTCACTGTATACCCATGACTGTGTCGCCAAATACCAGACTAATGCCATTTACAAGTTCGCTGATGACACTACCATAGTTGTTTGAATCTCAGATGGCAACAAAACAGACTACAGACGGGAGGTGAAAGACCTGGAAAAATGGTGCACTGAGAACAACCTAGCGCTCAATGCCAGCAAAACCAAGGAACTCATTATAGCTTTCGGCAGGATGTTACTCATGGCCCCCTATCACAGAGGTGGAACGAGTGGAGAGTGTCAAGCTCCTGGGAGTGGTCATCCACAATAAGCTTTCTTGGACTCTTCATGTGGACGCACTGGTTATAAAGGCCCAACAATGTCTCTTCTTCCTCAGGCAGCTGAGGAAAAACAGCAGGACGGCGAATATCCTTGCCAACTCTTATAGGTGCACCATCGAGGGCATTCTGTCTGGATGTATCACAACCTGGTACAGCAACTGAATCATTCAAAATTGGAGATGGTTCCAGAGACTGATGAACTCGGCCCAGTCAATCACAAAGGCCAATATCCCTTCTACAGAATCCATCTACCAGGCCCGCTGTCAAGGAAAGACTGCCAGCGTTCTTAAAGATCCATCCCACCCTGGCAATGTTTTTCTACAACCTTTACCATTAGGGAGAAGGTACAGAAGCCTGAACACATGCACCAGCCGGTTTTGCAACAGTTTCTACCCTACTGTTGTTAGAATACTGAATGGACTCACAAATTCTTAACATTTGCCTGTCCCTATGTTTTTGTTTTTGCTGCTGTTTATCTATTATTTACTATCTATGCTGCTTAACTATGTGATCTGCCTGTATTGCTCGCAAGACAAAGCTTTTCACTGAGTCTCGGTACATGTGACAATAAATTAAATTCAATGAATTGAGGTTAGCATATTAAGGCACGATTGTGCTTTCATCATTATTTACAAAACAATGGTCAGTTTGACACATGAAAACCTGCCAAACATTAACTTTATCACATTATTAGTACAAATAGAATGATTTAAAGACTTTGGAGCCATGTTTCAATGAACTGGAAGCCACATTTGAATAATGGCGATCCCACCTCCAGAAAGAAGAGGGTCACATAGGCAATAGTGGAAAGTGGGATGTGGAATATGACACATTTGTTCAAACTGAGGCCAGTTAAAATAAACAAACAACCTGGGCAAAATGGCAAAGAAAAAGAGCTAAACGGAAGATAAAGTAAGTGTTAATGCATTAATATTCTTGACATCTGAGAAGCAGAATTATTGTTGTGTTGTACCCTGTTCCACATCGCTGTGTATATATATTGAAGGCATGAATTTTACAGTGTCTAGACATGACACCTGCTTTAAAAGGCAGGCAAGGAGTGGCATGGTGGCTCAGTGGTTAGCACTGCTGCCTCACAGCACCAGGGACCCGGGAAGCAGAATTATTGTTGTGTTGTACCCTGTTCCACATCGCTGTGTATATATATTGAAGGCATGAATTTTACAGTGTCTAGACATGACACCTGCTTTAAAAGGCAGGCAAGGAGTGGCATGGTGGCTCAGTGGTTAGCACTGCTGCCTCACAGCACCGGGGACCCGGGTTTGATTCCAGCCTCAGACGACTGTCTGTGTGGAGTTTGCACATTCTCCCCTTGTCTGTGTAGGTTTCCTCCCACAGTCCAAAGATTTGTAGGTTAGGTGAAGTGGTCATGCTAAACTGTCCATAGAGTTAGGTGCAATGGGTCTGGGTGGGTTACTCTTTGGAGGGTCGGGTTGGGCTGAAGGGCCTGTTTCCACACTGTAGGGAATCTAATCTAAAAAAAAGGGACTAGCTGAGTTACAATCACAGACAGGACAGCACAGACATCTTTTGTGTTGTAGCTATACATATAATTCGTTTACCCTCATCTACATACTTCCCTGAGTTAAAAACTGTTTTAAAGAAAAGCAAGGTCATTATTAATAACATATTAAACAGTGAATTTACCCCAACCAATCAGATAGTAGTATTTCATTCTTTTCTCTTCATTAATATTGACAGTGACGACCTTACTCCAGAGAAGTATTCCTTCCACCAGCATCCAGGCAAAGGCAGCCATGAACAGCAAATGTAGCAGAGCTGTTACAATAGAACATGCCACCTAGTGGAAGAGAGATGTACTATAAATCAGACTCATTCAGTTGTCCTCATGTTTTACACTGAAAAGAAAATTGCATAAGCAATCAAGGATAGCTCTTGTATGATTATGTTCTTTACAGTTAGATACAGTCTCTACAAAATTCTAGCCCTAACTGAGAAATAATTGTTACCAATGCAATCTAACCCATAATGAGTTATATTTCCTTCTTCATTTAATATAAACAGTCAGCATATTATACCTTATCCAGTAATACATGCAGCATAAAGTATTTTGCAAGTATGTATATAATTGTGTACTATTAAAAAAAATTCCAAAATCCTGAAGTGAAAAACTATTTTTCTCTATTTGCAGCTATGTGAAGCATAAACTTGGGCATCCTTGGCATGAGTATTTCCATTGGCATGGCATTGTGGGCAAAGGAGCACAGAAAATCTGGAGAAACCAGGTTTAAGTCAATGAATTAGGTACAGGGAAGCCTTACCTCATGCAGACGCTCACCCACAACTCCCCCTCCCACTTCACCCCCCAAGGGCATGCAGGTGCTTGGCCTCCTCCATCGCCAGACCATGGCAATGCCTGGAAGAGCGCTTCATCTTCCGCCTAGGAACCCTCCAACCACAAGGGATGAATGCAGATTTCTCCAGCTTCCTTATTTCCCCTCCCCCCACCTTTTCTCAGTCCCAACCCTCGGACTCAGCACCGCCTTCTTGACCTGCAATCTTCTTCCCGACCTCTCCGTCCCCACCCCCTCTCCGGCCTATCACCCTCACCTTAACTTCCTTCCACCTATCGCATTCCCAACACCCCTCCCGCAAGTCCCTCCTCCCCACCTTTTATCTTAGCCTGCTTGGCACACCCTCCTCATTCCTGAAGAAGGGCTTATGCTAGAAACGTCGATTCTCCTGCTCCTTGGATGCTGCCTGACCTGCTGCGCCTTTCCAGCAACATGTTTTTCAGCTCACCCACAATACACAAATATCTGAGACCAAGATTCATGTTAAACTAAGGACCCTATTTATTCGGGTAGGCAGAGGTTCTGACCAACCTCAAACCTTCACCACCGTACCCAACCCCACCGTACCCAACTCCACCATACCCAACCCTGCATTAAAGTTTCCAGTAAATGTTTAGAGCTATAAAATTAAAGTGACAAGTCTATTACAATGAGCAAATCAGAAAGTACTCTTTAGCTTACCAGTGAACTTGACTGTTCAGACATAGATATGTTTTCATTTTTATCTATTAATATCTCCTGCCTCTCAATCTTCCAAACCTCGCTTCATTCATCCACACCTCCTCCAATCCCCAAGAATGTCTCTTCCCCTCCTCCTGCCTTGCCCTCTTTCTACTGCCCAGCGACAGTATAGTCACTTCATCATAGATTCTGCCCCTCGGACTGTCACCAAGGTTAATGTTACCTTCCTCAGCAATGGCCCCTGACTCTGGAGGTGCTGCTGAGGCTCAGCCACTTGCTAATCCGATTGGCCAGTAGCTCTTCAAGGTGGAACTTTCTCCGGAGTGAGGGGCTGAAGTCCTGTCTCCTCATAATTAACACTCCACAGGGAGTTAAATGGTAGTGTGGCTACCAACATTACTGGGGATGCACTGCCTGACATGTTCAGTAGCTGAATGAGAATCACCACCATCTGAACAATCCTGTCCATTATATCAAAAATCTCAGACCTCAAACTCAAATCCTTCCATGATATCCACTGACCCTGCAAACACCTTCAGCCTCACCTGGTTCCATTGGTCTGTCCACATTGGCTAATGCTCGCATATCATTGCTCAGCAAATCCTCAGCCACCTTAGCCCTACTCTAAGCAGAGTCCCCTCATGAAACTCTGCTACCTTTTCAGTTCTTCACTATTCAAAACATTTTTTCAACTAACATTTCTCAGCTCTCCTATCATAATTCAGCATGTTGTGGTTCTGTTCGCCGAGCTGGGAGTTTTTGTTGCAAACGTTTCGTCCCCTTTCTGCAACGTTTGCAACAAAAACTCCCAGCTCGGCAAACAGAACCACAACAACGAGCACCTGAGCTACAAATCTTCTCACAAAATTTGAATAATTCAGCATCCATTCATTTCATCTGTTTTTTTTCCTGCATCTTGTCTGAGATATTTACTACTTTTATGTATCATATGAATTCATGTTCCAATTGTAAGATAAATGCTTATGCATTCCTTTACTAAGTACTTTTTAAAAGTTAGATAGAGTCATAGAGACATAAAGCATAGAAACAGATCCTTCGGTCCAAACAATCCATGCTGGAAATAATCCCAAACTAATCTAGCCACACCTGTCGGTGCTTGGCCATTATCCCTCCAAACATTTCTTATTCTTGTCCAAATGTCTTTTTAACATTATCACTGTACCTGCATCCACTACTTCCTCTGGAAGTTCATTCCATACATGAACCACTCTCTGCATAAAAAGTTACCTGGCATATCTTATTAAAATCTTTCTCCTCTCACCTTATAAATATGCCCCCTTAGTTTTGAAATTCACAGACACTTGTCATTCAATCTATCAATATCCCTCATGATCTTATAAACCTCTATAAGGTCACCCCTCAACTTCCTACGCTTGAGTAAAAAAAAATCCTGGACTATCCAGCATCTCCTTATGACTCAACCCCTCCATTCCCAGCAACATCCTGGTAAATCTTTTCATAACCATGTCCAGCTTAATAATATCCTTCCTACAACCGGGCGTCCAGAACTGGACACAGTACTCCAGAAGAGGCATCACCAACATCTTATACAACCTTAACATGACATCCCAACTCCTGATAACTGTAAATTATGGCACAGTCACTCTTCAAGCTACTCATAGTACCAGTTCTATAGCAAGAACTCTCTGCACCCACACTATCAATACTTTACATTACCTTAAAACATTTTTCTTGCCAATAGCTTCTTCCCTAATCCATTCAATTTACAATTTAAATTCTGTGAACTCTAACCCGCACATTGACTGTCTGCAGCCTATAAATTGATTTTTAGAATTCCAAATATACAATTTATTCTAATTTATCAATGCATTGGCTCAAATGAATTAGAATTAGAATCCCTACTGTGTGGAAACAGGCCCTTCAGCCCAAAAAGTTCACACCGACCTGCAAAGAGTATCCCATCCAGATCCATTCCTCTACATTTACCCTGACTAATGCACCTAACCTATACATCCCTGAACACCATGGGAATTTAGCATGGCCAATTCACGTTACCTGCTCATCTCTGGATTGTGAGAGGAAACCCACACAGATATAGGAAGAATGTACAAACTCCACACAGACAGTTGCCTGAGGCTGGAATTGAATCCAGGTCCCCGGTGCAATGAGGCAGCAGTGCTAACCAGTGAGCCACCGTGCCGCCCCTACTTATTATATTTTCATCTATTATACCTTCATAGAATTCTAAAAAAAACTGCTTGAAGATTAGATGCTTAAACTTATTTATTGAATTTAGTGTCTTGTGCCTTGCAAACACCTGTACACGCAAATAGTTTTTGTTACAATAGATAGCAATACTTTTTCAATTTAATTACAATTTACCAGCCTTATGTTTCAAGAATCAAGGCACAACATTTGTTAAAAGCTTGCATTGACTTTCTGGTCTCCATGCATTACTATGCAAACTAAAGTTTTTCTGAAATTTCCAGGACTTTATCTCTAGTTCAAACCTAATTTCTTATGTATCGAATGCCTAGGTTAATTCCATGTTGGTCTGACAGTTCACAAATCTCCAGCTGGTTTTGATGGCTATTTTCGTTAATTACTTTATGGATGCATTTCCTATTCCAGTGCTTCAGGCTATTAATTGTAAAAAGAAATGCAAAGCTCAGGTATACTTTTGACTCGCTCCTCTTAAAACGTGTGTTTACATTTACAATTTAGAGTCATAGAGATGTACAGCATGGAAACAGACCCTTCGGTCCAACCCGTCCATGCCGACCAGATATCCCAACCCAATCCAGTCCCACCTGCCAGCACCCGGCCTATATCCCTCCAAACCCTTCCTAATCACATACCCATCTAAATGCCTCTTGAATGTTGCAATTGTACCAGCCTCCATTACATCTTCTGGCAGCTCATTCCATACACGTACCACACTCTGCATGTAAATGTTCCCCATTAGGTATCTTTTATATCTTTTCCCTCTCACCCTAAACCCATGCCCTCTAGTTCTGGACTCCCCGACCCCAGGGAAAAGATTTTGCCTATTTATCCTATCCATGCCCCTCATAATTTTGTAAACCTCTATAAGGTCACCCCTCAGCCTCCGACACTCCAGGGAAAACAGCCCCAGCCTGTTCGGCCTCTCCCTGTAGCTCAGATCCTCCAACCCTGGCAACATCCTTGTAAATCTTTTCTGAACCCTTTCAAGTTTCACAACATCTTTCCGATAGGAAGGAGACCAGAATTGCACACAATATTCCAACAGTGGCCTAATCAATGTCCTGTACAGCCGCAACATGACCTCCCAACTCCTGTACTCAATACTTTGACCAATAAAGGAAATCATACCAAACGCCTTCTTCACTATCCTATCTTTCTGTAACTCCACTTTCAAGGAGCTATGAACCTGCACTCCAAGGTCTCTTTTTTCAGCAACACTCCCTAGGACCTTACCATTAAGTGTATAAGTCCTGCTGAGATTTGCTTTCCCAAAATGCAGCACCTCGTATTTATCTGAATTAAACTCCATATGTCACTTCTCAGCCCTTTGGCCCATCTGGTCCAGATCCTGTTGTAATCTGAGGTAACCTTCCTTGCTGTCCACTACACCTCCAATTTTGGTGTCATCTGCAAACTTCCTAACTGTACCTCTTATGTTCACATCCAAATCATTTATGTAAATGACAACAAGTAGAAGGCCCAGCACTGATCCTTGTGGCACTCCACTGGTCATAGGCCTCCAGTCTGAAAAACAACCCTCCACCACCACCCTCTGTCTTCTATCTTTGAGCCAGTTCTGTATCCAAATGGCTAGTTCTCCCTGTATTCCATGAGCTCTAACCTTGCTAATCAGTCTCCCATGGGGAACCTTGGTAAACGCCTTACTGAAGTCCATATAAATTCCATCTACTCTCTGCCCTCATCAATCTTCTTTGTTACTTCTTCAAAAAACTCAATCAAGTTTGTGAGACATGATTTCCCATGCAAAAAGCCGTGTTGACTATCCCGAATCAGTCCTTGCCTTTCCAAATACATGTACATCCTGTCCCTCAGGATTCCCTCCAACAACTTGCCCACCACCGAGGTCAGGCTCACCGGTCTATAGTTCCCTGGCTTGTCTTTACTGCCCTTCTTAAACAGTGGCATCACATTTGCCAACCTCCAGTCTTCCAGCACCTCACCTATGACTATCAATGATACAAATATCTCAGCTGGAGGGTGCTTAAAAAAAAATCATGATTCCGTAATTTTCTTGTCAATCTGTTTGCCAATTGTCACTTTTCACCCTTAACTGCCATTTTATTCTTTCTGGACTTGGATTTTTAAACCAATTATTTCTGTAGTTGACTTGCAGCTTTAAAGCGTGCTCTTTTACCTGGTTTGTCCTTGCTGAGTCACTTGCGACAAGTAGTCCCTCTGCAGCAACGAGGGCACATATGAGATTTTTGTGCACTGTGGTTCGATCTGATTTTGGAACACTGCGAAAGAAACACTAATTTGTAACAGAAAGATATGTAAGTACTTCAAATGGCAACTGCACATGCAGTACAGGATGTGAAACACGTTTTGTGATTGTTTATATAAATACCAAGCTTTCTAACTATGTAAAGAGATGCCAGATTACATTCTCTGTCAAAATCGGTCCATTCACGCTGGTAAACAAACTGAAAATGACAGAATTCTCCTCCCTGCTTGGTCAGACACACATTCTATAGGAACATGCCAGAAGGTGCTAGCCATATAGCACAGAGCTGCAACAATTCAACATTCACTGACTTCATTGGAAGAAGTACAGAGTTTGACATTTCCCAGCGACATTACTCCTCATTGTCACACACACACGCACAGAACTCACCAAAAAACAGACAAACTTTAGCTGGGAATCTGCTTGAACTCCTCTCACCCTGCTATCATGAGTTTGCCCAAAGCGTAGTGAAAGCTCCATTCATGGAGTGATTCTGAAGCATTTCTTTGGGATTCTATTCACGGATTTGTTAACCACTGATTTCTAATGGATGCTGGTTGGTGAATGCACAAGCAGAAAACCTGATCTCATTCTGCTTTGGTTGGTACATTTACAAGTATCAAATGTGGATGAAAAATAGAGCATAAACGTAAATTGATGATACGTAGCATACAGAAATTACCAGAGAATATGACAAGGCGATACTAACCCCACCACTGAGAACAGAACCAGCGTGACCACCAATGCACAGAGAGATATAGTACAGCCAATCAGTGTTAAATTCATAAGGACAGTTTCTTCATAAGAGCTCCTCTAGAAATAAATAAGGTGTATAATACTTAATCAGTCAAAAATATCGTAACATCATTGTCACTTCGTGTTGAGGAGCAAAATAACTCCAACATTAGGTTAGATGGACTTTCCTTACAATAAGGCTACAAACTGGGTTCATCTAACACACAGGAACACCTGGTTCATTGGTTCGGAAAAGATGAATAAAATGATCATAATTGTCAAATACAGTAGCTAAGCTAAGATTTTATTCCTACAAATGCATACAGTTATAAAATAGAAACCTTTTCTATTAATTAGAAACTACTTAAATACGTTGCAATTTTACCTTCACTTCGTAAAGTTGGAAAAGCAAAGCAAAATTTGTCGTGTGATTGCAAAAACACGCTGTTGATTCAAGGCCGGATTCAATGACTCTGCAGCCAGCTGTAGACCAGCTTCCACCTTTCTCTGGCCTGGTTTGTGTATAATTCAATACATTAGTGCTTTAGATTCAAATTTCACTTTTAAAACAAAATTAACAAATTACGATATAACTTTCTTTTACAATATGCTTTTGATAAAGTGACGATAAAAATAATCAACCTTAGATGTTTGAATTCTTCATTCTGAAATAGTTTACAAAATGATAATTGAGGTGTTAGTCCATTCTTTACATTTTATTCTTGTTCATTCAATGGGATGTGAGCATCACTGACAAAACCAGCATTTGATGTCCATACCTAACTTGCTCTTTGGGAAGTATTAGTGAGCTCCCTTGCTGAACACCTACAGGGCAGTGAGGAAGACAGTTCCAGGAATTTGACCCAGCAGCAGTGAAGCAAAGGCAATAGAGTTCCAAGTCATGATGTATTGTGACCTTTGGAGAGAAACTTGCAGATGGTAGTGTTCCCATGCATCTGCTTCCTTTATCCTTCTGGGTAAGAGAGATTTTTCTGACAGACCGATATACACATGTTGAATTAAGCAGCAAAAGACTATCAAACAGTTACAAGATTTTGTTAGGCAAAAGTGCGAACTGCAGATGCTGGAAACCAGAATCTAGATTAGAGTGGTGCTGGAAAAGCATAGCAGGTCAGGCAGTAGGTCAGGAATGATGAACGGCTTTTGCTCGAAACACTGATTTTCTTGCTCCTCGGATGCTGCCTGACCTGCTGTGCTTTTCCAGCACCACTCTAATCTAGACAAGGGTTTTGTTATAAATTTATAGCTCAGCACAAAAAAACAGTTTCCACCTTACTCTTCCCTATCTCTGTCAGATGCCGACTTTCCACTGGGGAGGGACCTGGCTCTTAATTATTTTTTCTTCTGTACTTAGAAGTGGTCTTCTCACAGCTGAACATTTTTTCCTTCAAATCACCCGTGGTGCACCCAGTTTTGTTTTATATTTAGAAGTGCTATTCCACACAAGGAAACAGATTTTATCATCACCAAATCACCTGTGACATGGAGCCAGCTCTTTATTCTGTAAAGCAATCTGCTCAGTCAAGTTATTACATGGCTATGGAGCAGGTTGGACTTGAACCTGGGCCTTCTGGTTCAGAGGCAGGGACACTGGACCCAGCTCTTTTTGTTTTACCCAGAAGAGCTCTTATATAACTCAAAGTTTCTTTATCCCATCACCATATTATAAGTGCAAAGACCATCAAGCGACACCTACTCTCAGTCAACTCTGAAACAGTTCTGACAATAGCTTGAGCCCTCTTGTGGGTATTTGGTTCAGAGGGACTAGGGTGTGTGCCAAAACTTTGGAGGCACCTTATCACCAAGATGAGGCAGAAACTGGGCTTTTGGGAGCATCGCTCCCTCTCCATTGCTGTTAATACTTGGCCATCAGGTGTGAGGTGCTCTCGGTGTTGCCGAGTTGTGGCCAAAGCCTGGCCTATCCTCCAAATGTGCACCATTACTGTCTTCCACTTCAGTTGAAGCTCAAACATGGACCATGTCTGCAGGAATATAATATACAAAGCTCTCGACAAGAGAGTAGGGGGAAAAGAACATGACCAAAACCACCCCTGATGGTCACTTTTGTGTGTGGCTGCCTCACACTGCGTGTAGACTATCAGTACACAAATCACCAAGTGTACACCGAGGTTCTATCTGTCTCCAGTTTGGCTTCAGTCTTGTGGAATGTGCCAAGTAATTGGACAGTTCTTTGTCATTTTTTCCACGAGGGGCAGTAAATAAAGGAAAACACCTTTGACTTCAAGTCCATCAGCAGTGGTCAGCCCACAGCATCCTTAAGACCCAGTGGAAAAAGAGGAAGGTCAATCCTGTCAGGTGGCCCCCTGAACAGACTGTCAAAATCAGTTGGCACAATACCTCATCGCCAGAACTTTCCAACAATTAACAAGACAGAGCTTGGCTGGTGGTAAGAAAGGCACTGCCCTTCAGATACTTCATGCACGCCCAGTCTCTGTGCGCCACCACACACTGACCTTGAAGTAGCTCTGCTAGTGAAGAAATTGTCATTCATCGCCTTCATAATTAATGCACTCTTGCAAAGAAGAGCTGGAGAGAAATGAAGTGGGTTTTGTTGAGGTTCATCTTGAGCAGGTCTGTGACACAGGAATGTTCCTCAGGATGCACACCAAGACAAATGTCAGCTGTGTCTGAAGGACCATCAACTTGGTCAAGGACACTCTTTGGTCTCATCAAAACCTGTTGGTGTTGGTCTTCCATCGTAAAGACTTAACCTCAATCAAGTGCTGCAGACTGGGACATTCCAAGGTCCAGGACCACATGTCGAGGGACATGCTAAAGCTCGGAGCAGCTGCTGCCTGAGGAGCAGTGCCAAAGTACAACGGGAAATAGTTCCATGATGAGACTCGCCTCATAGCCTGAAAATATATGTAAACAGTGTCCTGCATGAGTAGGAAATACCTTTGGTTGTAGTTTCAGGGAATGTCAAATGTTTGTTTTTGTATATATGCAAAGACTGTAGAGAACTATATTGGTACCTTGTACAATGTACATAAAGATACTTTTTAATGAAAGAAGTATATCTTTGTAATAAAAAAACTATTCTGAGCAGAGCCAAACAGCTGCGTGAATTATTCAACTCCAACATTACAGGGGTTCAAAACTAGAATTAGATCCCATGTATATAGGCTTAAACAGCTAATACCAGTTTTAGATCAACACCAAAACTGTCTACAGTGCCACCGTTAGCAAAATGCTAGTTCCTGGGCAGTGGGCTCAAATTATGTGTGGTCATAATATTTAAATGTTGGTCCTTCTCACCCCTATTTTCTGCCTAATTTGCAATAACAACTGGTGGCTGTAATGTACACCCTGCTTCAACCCTATTGTCATAATGGTTGCTAAAACATTGATATTTCCTGTGGAACACTCACCTCAAACTAAAATTCCAGAAGACACAGACTGAATCAACAGCAAGAGAAGAAAATGCCTGAAGAGGAAAAAGCAACTGCATTAAATATTGGAAATTTTAACATTTGTAGTTCTGAAGTATTGATGGGGATTAAGTTTGCAATTACTTTCAACTTTATATTGTTACTCTTGCTGTAAGTGCATTTTTTGTTTTCTCTATTTGCAATAGTAATTAAATACAGCCTAAACCTATAATTGCACCTCAAATATTCTGCTAAACATTTCATTGCTCCATGTTCCATTCTCTCCCTGCTCCTGTTCATCCGTGTAACCTCACGAAAAAACACAACAATGTCATGATGTCAACCCTGACATACCCCTTCAGAACTTTTCAAGTTTCAATGAGGTCACCTCTCAGGTTTCTGAACTCCAGGTGACTTTGCCTCTGATCACAGGAGCAACCTTCTCAACCCAGAAACCAATCTGGTGAACCTTCGCACTATCTCTTCACATTTAAATTAGATTCCCTACAGTGTGGAAACAGACCCTACAGCCCAACAAGTCCACACCAACCCTCTGAAGAGAGACGCACTCAGACCCATCCCCCTCTGACTAATGCACCTAACATGATGGGCAATTTATCATGACCAATCCACCTGACCTGCACATCTTAGGATTGTGGAAGGAAACCCACGCAGACATGCAGAGAATGTGCAAACTCCACACAGACAGTCGCCTGAGGCTGGAATCGAACCTGGGTCCCTGGCGCTGTGAGGCTGCAGTACCAACCACAGAGCCACTGTGCCGTCCTCAATCAAATTTTCTTAGTATTTTTTTAAACATTTACATGAACTATTGGAACTGGCAAGTTGGAAAAGCAAGGGAAAGCCCTCTTTTAACATCTTACAGCAATTTCTCAACACCATATAGGATCTCAGAGTATGAACTAAAATCCAGCCTGTGGTTTCGATCCCAAATGTTCGAAGTCAGAAGCAACAGCAATGCCAGCTGAGCTGAGCTGACAATGCGGATGCAGGTTACCAACTAAAAACATATATTAATCCAAGTCATTGTTTTCAAGACAGAAATAGAGCCCAAGCTCCTACCTTTATTCGGTGTCGTAGCCTGTACTTTGTAGCTATGCTGATGGGCTGACCCCCTTGAAACACAGTTGATGAAATAACTGCTGATGCAACTTGCATCCCTGCACCTCTGTCGACAGCATGGAAAACATAAAGATGGATTCTCAGCATTTGAGTTTTGAAGGTTAAAGTTTCTCAAATCTTCACCCAAAAACCTTATCGTATTTTTCAAAACTCGATACACTGCAAAAGCATTAAGAAACTGATTTTAAAAATCAGTTGCAGACTTAACTGCAAATAGATGAAGTGGTATAAGAAAAATAACTTGTCTTAGATTTTGCATGCATTTTACACCCTGTCTAACTAACAATTTGCATCCTGGCTAATTCCCGCACAGGCTGAGAGTACCATGAAATGTCCTGCCTTTTCAATCTTTCCCTTCTTTCCCTTGCTTGAGGTGTGGTGACTGGTTAAATTAACAAAACTGGTAACATGTTGGAATCTCAAAAGTAAGGTTTCCATTTGCCTGTCACACAATGTTCTCTTTCTGCCTGTGGGCACAGCTCATTTACCCAAACCTGGCATAACTGACTGATCTCCAAACTACTTCGAGAAAACTCTGTGGTAACCCTGTCTTAGGCTGCAAAGGATTGTGCTTCTCCTACAGTTTCCTTTCTGCTCGCTGCCCCTTCATAGATTATGCATTTTCTTAAGAGTCTTTGAGGGCACCGGATACCTGGAATTGCATTCTTGGAGACTGCACTGTTTAATTGGCTACTATATTCTGAATCGAAAAGTGTGGTGCTGGACAAACACAGCACGTCAGATTTTGGGCATAAGCCCTTCTTCAGGAATGTTGGGGCTGAGTGATAAATGGGGGAATGGAGTAGGGCTGGGAGGAAGGTAGCTGGGAAAGCGATAGATGGATGCAGGTGGGGGGCTAATAGTGAGGGTGGAGTGGATAGGTGGGAAGGAAGATGGACAGGTAGAACAGGTCTAGAGGGTGGTGCCGAGTTGGAGGGGTGAATCTGTGATGAGGTGGGAGGAGGGGAAATTTAGAAACCGGTGAAGTTGATGTTGATGCCATGTGGCTGTAGGGTCGTGAGACAAAATTCACTGTATTCCTAGTTCTTAATATCGAGCAATATTCTCTCACTCTTGATAATTCTGAAAAACCTTTGTTTATATTGATATATTGAACACAGCTCTCCACTACAAAATATCTCCCAATTTTCCATTACAACCATTTTCTCTCTCTACCCTGTTGTCCGGGTTCCTTTACAACTTACATCATTAGCATATTCACATATAGTTCTACAATAAAACCCCAACAAAATTACTACACTGAGCTACCATTGTATGAAAAAAGCTCAGATCCCAGGGAGAGTTAAGTGGTACCTCAGCAAATAATTCAGACGAAATTGTCTACCTGGCCCATAGCTTCACATTTGAATCTCTCCAATAGCAACTCTGCAAAAGTTCAAAATCATATCTTGTCTGATTGACTAATGTAAACTATCATTTCCTATCCTTATTGAACTATTTTTTAATATGGTTGACCAGTACAGACCGTTATAAGCTCACATGACAGGTGACATTGCAATGGTTTGTGCCTCCCCCAGCATCCTTAGCAGCTGCGTAATTAATGGTTCACCTGGCCAGTGCTGGCTTTTTTTACATCATTACTGCTAACTTCAGCATAATTAAGATGCCCGTGTTCAATTTGCAAGTGACAATGATATGGCATAAATTGACTTTGACCAGCATCTGAACCCTAAGCACTTTCACACTTTATGCATTGCAAATGGATGATGGAACATTTGCAAATTAATGCTTACATATGCTTGTTTCATGTATATGCCCTTCCCATGTCCTAATGTGCAGTAGATGTGGACCCTGCACATTGAGCTGTCAAACTGACACTGACCTGCCCACCCATGGCTTTATCCAGCCATTTTCCAGTTGCATTTTGCATCTAAAGAATGGCAAGAGATGGCTAGGAACAGAGCCTGTGGTAATCACACTCAGCATTGGGCTTTGCCTGATCTCAGAAACCTCCGATAACAGCCTCCAAACCCTCTTTAAATTCACACTTAGCGACAGCTCATTTCCATTCATCGTCCCGATGTGAGGAACCATTCCTGAAGAAGGGCTTATGCCCGAAACGTCGATTCTCCTGCTCCTCGGATGCTGCCTGGCCTGCTGCGCTTTTCCAGCATCACACTTTTCAACTCTTCATCTCCAACTATCCCACCTGCCCCAAAACTCGAATTATGCCTTACTGATTCCCATCAGATTGACCAGCTGTCCACAGATCCTTCAAGTAAAGTCTCACTCACTTAAATCCTTCATCAGAAACTGCTTCCATTACATTGTTGGTGTCCAATGTGCCATTTCCAAGCAAATGGTGAAGGGTGCCATACCAGGTGTTCACAAACGTAGCTCTTGTTAAACCTATAAGAGAGAACAATAAGTTTTAATTAAAATCCAATTTTCTTTGTGTGTGATTAGATTCCCTACAGTGTGGAAACAGGCCCTTCGGCCCAACAAGTCCACACTGACCCTCCGAAGAGTATCCCACCCAGAACCTAATTTGTATTTTACGAAGTTTTTTTTAAACTGTTCTGTCATATTATTTTCTGCTGTGCTGTCAATGTTTGATGGCTGTTCACAGGGAGTTGGAACCAGCTAATTGTTTGTAAAAGCCAGAGACTTGTCAGTTGGCAGAGGGCAGCGTCTTCCTTTAGTTGAGTAAAATCTCACCGGGAAGAATCTTCTTTTTTGAGATGCAGTGTGGAGGTAAGTATAAATGTAGCAGGGACTTCCACTTGGAAGCAGTTCAGATTTTCCCACACAGTTGCTTTCTTCTCAGTTCATTCCATATTCCCACAAAGGTTAAAGGGCAAGGTTTTACAGCGGCAAGCACTGAAACCCATCAGGAACTACAGGGTTTCAACATCCAGACACCAGATCTAAACGGGCAGAACTTCACTATCTACAACCCAGAAGCATTTCTCAATTTCAGCTCATCAGCCCCTATTCATCTACCCACACTTGGAGACATCAGAGATTGGGATCCACCTTGCACTCAAATTCCTGGATGTCCTAGTTGAGAAATTGGTCAAAGGGTCCTACTATTGTTAACAATCTAGCAACATCGCCCAGTCCACCAGTGTCAGATCACCTTGGAAGGGTAAAGCACTGCAAAGGTTTGAGGAACAAGTGAAGCTAGCTAGTTTCACATGACCACTATCCCACAGCAATGAGCGATGTTCATTGCTATATGGATTTTGCCATCAAACCATAAAAGATGTTCTGCCTATTATATAAATGTGTAATGTGGAAAATGAATTTCAATGTTAATGTGATGTCAGGGATGTAAGGTGCATAACCCAAAGACTAGCAGATTGTGTCAAACAGCAGACCCCTGTTCACAACAGGCAAGGTACTGACTACAATCAACTAGCCTGTGTTTGTAAAACTCACAGTATAGTGCCTGACAGGGATAGGGAATTAGGCTAACAACCAGTTTAGGATTAGCATTCAGGCTTCTCATGTGACACATTTGCCTGTACTGGAAACCACATAGAGAAGACAGATAGACTGGTGGGTTAGAAAGAAGATGGAAAATAAAATAGGGAGATTTAACTGCAGCTTTACAGGGCCTTGGTGAGACTAAATCTGGAATACTTTTTTAAGAGTTTGGACTTTTCCTTTATAAACCCATATTATAAAAGCTCAAATTACTTGATCAAATCCAAGGATAAAGGGCTTACTTTATTAATAATTGAATGCGTTGGTGTGATGTTCGTAACCAAGTCAACGTTAGAATATGAGTTTCCTGATTGGACCAGATTAACAGCTCCAATCAGGGAGCCGTGGCTGACAGGTCAGAACAGGAGTGTCAGACAATCTGTTCACTCTGAGAACTGGCTCTGAGGGAGTTGGATGAGTATCAAGGAGTTTCCATGTGTGAATAAAGGGGGACTTGGTGACCGGATACCAACCTCTGTGGAGTTATTTCAGTGGCAATGAGAGTGGGATTAATGATGTAACCATTCAAAAGCGCCTTCTAGCTGAAGCCCAGCTGGGCTTCAAACAGGCTTTGTCATTGGAAAATGTGGCAAGTGGAGCATATGAGTTGTAGGCTATTCTGATGGAAGTGGACAGGCTTGCCAGTTTGACTGAGCTTGGGGGACAACATTTAAGTGAAGGCAATTGCATAGCCGCACTCAGGATACAGCCTGAACAAGGGAACTCTAGGTCAGCCCACAGTAAAACCCCAAAACAAAGCTCTGCCTCAGCCAAATGGTTAAAACCTTCTTCAGGATCTGGGCCAGCAAGCACTTGTAGTTGCTGCTGGCACACGGACTCAAGACAGCAAAAGAATTCCAATTGACCTAAATTGAGTCAGAGAACCCGTAGGCCGGTACCCAGGATGGTGTATGCCCTGGAAAGTTCATCTACATTTGGTTTAAAACAATTAAATTGCTTATCAACATGCAAATTAGAATCAACCAAAATAAACGTCTGAATAAATAGTCACCCGGATTTTACAGAGGTGCGGCCGTTTCAGTGATCACAGAATCAGTCTTGAACAAAATTCATGCTGGACTCCAACCCTTTGTGCGAGATCTTGGCAAGGCCGAGAACCTATACCAGGGAACCTTTACGAATTATGAGTACAACTTCCATTCAGGTATCATACAAGAAGCAGCTGGTTCAGTTCCCACTGATTGTAGCAAAAGGCTCGGGCCCAAGTTTGATGGGGTGGAATTAGTTGAGAAAAATTCACCTAGGTTGGCTCAACATTTTTCGATTAGAAAATGGCCGCCTGAGTGAAGTCCTAATTAAAGACCTGGAGATTTTTCAGGAAGGTCTGGGGACTATCAAAGGATCCAAGTTGACCAGGAAGCAATTGCCCAATACTACAATGCCCACCCAGGCAAAAGTACAGGCAGAAATCAGGAAGTGAAGGAATCATCAAACCAGTCCAGTTTGCAGAATGGGCAGCACTGGTTGTACTGATTGTGAAGCCCAATGGGTCAGTTCGCCTTTGTGGGGATTTTAAACAAATGGTAAACCACTTATCCAATCTGTTGCATAAGGATTTAGATGCAAAGCTGGTGGGGCAGGAGTGGGGGGGGGTGATGTTGCTGTCATTCACAAAGCTGGACATGAGCCTTCTGTATTTGTAATAATGGTTAGATGAGGATTCTCAGACATTATCCACATCATTGGAGGTGGCACAGAAGGTCAAGAAAGCCAATGAAGACCCATATGATCAAGACCTTGAGCTTTATAGATATTTTCTAACCAATCTTTTACAGATGTTCTGATACATCTATGGAGCAGATGAGACTTGAATCTGGGCATCCTAATCCAGAGGTAGGGACACTACCACAGCCCCTTTATAAACAGAGACATAGAGAACAAGCAACCAACAGGAAGTCAACAGTGCCCACTCTCATTAAAGTTTAAATCACATGGCAACTTCAAGTGGCTGCACATGCATAGCTAAATATGGAAATCAGAAAGTTTCAGTTTAAGATGCTCCATGTCTCCAAAGGCTGTGTGGCACTGGTATTACAATGGGAGACACATCATTATAACAAGGGACCCAGTGAAAAGTTGCTGTACCTGCCAGACACAGTCACAAAACTTACCAGAAACAATAGGGTCTGCTCATTCTACCATAAGTGAAATGTTAACTAGGTGGCAAGACCTAAATATGGCCGACCTTTCTAGCACTGAAAAATTATTTCAACAAACATGGATCACCATTCCTTCAGATAGGATTAATTTTATTAGCTTACATTTATTTTTAAATTTTTTTTCTTTCTTTTAGATTCTTATCTCTCTTCTCTATTAATCTAATAATTACATCCGTTACTTTTTCATTTCTGTATTTGACCTGACATTGTGTTCAATATTCTAATGGACAATTCCTAGTTCACATTCTCGGTTATTCATTAATGACTTTTCTCTCTGATGAATAAAGAGACATATTGGCGATTACTCTGTTACATAGGTTCCATGGCCCCTGCCAAAAGTGCCATGCTTTTGTTTCTTTAATGGACGAAGAGTTCCAGTGAAAAATCACAGAAATATTGTGGCCAAATATAGGTACAACTACAAAATAAAGGCCTAGTCTTATTACTTGCCGCTGTGGCAAAATCTGGTCCATAAATTCAATACCAAGTGGCAGCACAGTGGCTCACAGCGCCAGGGACCCGGGTTCGATTTCAGCCTCAGGTGGCTGTCTATGTGGAGTTTGCACATTCTCCCTGTGTCTGTGTGGGTTTCCTCCCACAATCCAAAGATGTGCAAGTCAGGTGAATTAGTCATGCTAAATTACCCATAGTGTTAGGCGCATCAGTCAGAGGTAAGTATAGAGTAGGGGAATGGGTCTGGGTGGGTTACTCTTCAGAGGATTGGAGTTGACTTGTTGGGCTAATCTATCCAGTGTCATGGTGAGTTCTTAAACCTATTTTGCAAGATTTCATTTAAACTTCTGACAATATCAAGATTTGGCCTAAATGTTTAACAAACAAGAATTTGAACTAATCATCCAACAATCATCTAACTAAACAGTTGTTCTGTTCCAAATCTAAAGTCATTAAACATTTGTTTTCTGTTGGATTTCGTTATGTATTGAAGTTTTCATGATAGCTGGCAAACTGGCTCAAGTGACATATGAAAATGTCAGAAAATTGATGTCAGTACATTTTTGCATTAAATGTTATTCACATTTTTACATATAAACAAGACAGCACACCTATAAGCAATACTTTCCTCTTTGTTGGAGTCGATCAATTGCTTCTTTAGGAAGTCCTATTTGATCAGTTGACTTGTTGTTCATGTCACTCATGTAGACATCAATGTCATTTGTAAAATTGGTGAGTATCTTTTGCCTGATTTCAAGTTCTGAAAAGTACAGTGAAACAATAAATAGAACGAATTGGCTCAATAAAAACATTTGTGAAAGTGTTGAACCAAACACTGAATTTTGTCATAACATTTCCCAACCAGCTACAAACATGCTGAGAAAGTGACCGTTGTCAGGCTAGTGTATGTTTTGCAGACAACGGTGACCCCTCATAGCACATTTCCAATTCACTTACATGACATTTTTACATGTGAAAGCTTCAGCTCAGGCTGCACCAGCAACTCTCACTGAGAAGCTGGTAAAAGGACACTGAGTGCTCAGGGACATGCAGTCAGCTCATGGACTTGACCAAGTTGCATTTCTGAGCTTGCTCTCAGTGTTCAGTCATTCGGAGATTACACAAATGCCAACAGCATCCCTGCCTGTTTTGCCTTTTTGAATTTTGTCCTATCAAACAAATTTACCGTGCTCATATTCCTCTTGTTCCTACCATACCGTTTAGTGCAGACACAAAACCATGAAGCATGTTAAAATTGTCATCATGCCTCTGTTCATTCAAGAGGGATAGCTTTCACCTAGGAAGTCCCAGTACAGTAAGTCAAAGGTTGCCTTTGATACCAGTCCAGGCCATATTTAAGACAGACAGAGTTAGGATCCTCTCATCATAAAGGCAGTCCATCATCTGTCTTGACTCTTTCTGATCTTTCATGGGCTGCTTTCCTCCTGGAAGGAGAGTCAGGCAGGCATTACAGGAGATGGAAATTGATGACACACCAATATTGTTGGAGCAATTGGGGAGATGTTCTGAGTGAGTAAATAGGCAGTAGGCAAGGTTAGTGATGTTAGGGCTTGGGATAAATCACAGTGAGTGAGGGAAGGTGTTGCAGGCATTAGTGGAAGTGACAGAGCATGGTGGGAGGTGTATACAGTGGCAGAGAGATCCTGAGTGTGAAATATAACAGAGAAGATGGTGGCACTCATACTGTAGGAGTGGAGAAGGACATTGACCTTCTTCCTACAGCGCTGGGCATTCTTCCTGACGGGTGAAACTGCTACAACCTACTCAGGAACCTCAAACAAGGGTGGCACGGTCTGGTGACGTGACCTCCACTGCTGGTTGTGGGCAAGAAGGAAGACCCACACTGGCACTATCCCATCCAGCAGCAACTCCAGGATCTTGCCCATTATGCAGGGCAATGACTTTCCCTTTCAGCCATGCTGGGGTAAATGTCTGCAACTGAGCAGGGTGACAAGTTTCGTCCGGGTGTACAATAGGCTTTTAAAGGTGACGCAGGCACAAGGGATTCCTTTCAATTCTGGGATATTCTCTGAGTGGCGAGTTGCTCCAGGAGGTGTGGTAAGATGGAGTGAAACCTCAGACACTATAGTGGTATGGTTGGTAATTAATGAGGCGTGTTGGTAAGATAAGGCGAGTGAACCCATTAGACATTGTGGTAATAAATCTTCCAAAAAACTCAAGACAATTTGTACTTGGCCAAATAAAAAAATTAAGATTCGATCCAGGGCTTCCAAAACTGATTGGAATATCTGGACTGATATTACTTCTTCAGTGTACCAATTTAGTCATGGTCAAAAATCAGACAACACCAGGTTATAATCCAACAGGTTTATTTGGAAGCAGTAGCTTTCGCAGTGCTGCTCCTTCATCAGGTGGTTGTGGAGGTTAAGATCACGCTCACAGAATTTATAGCCAAAGGAGTCCAGTGTCATGGAGATGTGATACAGTAAACAATCTTAGATTAAAACTTTCATCTTTTAGAATGGGATTCGATGGTTTCTGTTCTTTGATATTTAAATCCCAAAACTGATCATGATTATTCAAGTTTTTATAGTAAAGGATATTTTGGGGTTTCAATTTAATCTTGGAGCGTTACAACTTATTTCTTTACTATTGTCTTTTCCATGCTTTATACTCTCTTAAAGATGATGGTCTATCAAGCTAGATCTTAACAAATATTCGGCTTGCTCTGTATACTCAGCAGAATCAGAACAAAGGTAGAAATTCAGCCTTATTATTGCTCATTTTTATTTAACCTTTAATTGCCTTCCTTTTAATGTATTTTTCCTTTAGTTAACTGTTCACATATATCAAGGTGAGTTATATTAATGGTTAGGAACATTCTATTTCAGTCAGTCTGGTTCAGGCTTATGCAATTCTCTCTCATTTCAAATAAATTTCTGAGAGATGAGGAACTACAGCACCAACTTCCTTCTCCTCAACTTCAGGCCACTAAATACCCCACCATTCACATTTCAGTGCTGACAAATGGGAATAGATGAGTTTAGGATATCTGGCTGGCATGGACGAGTTGAACTGAAGGGTCTGTTTCCGTGCTGTACATCTTTATGACTCTATGATGTGGAGGTGCCGGTTTTGGACTGGGTGGACAAAATTAAAACTCAGACAACACCAGGTTATCACCCAACAGGTTTATTTGGAAGTATTAGTTTTACAGCAAGGAGCTGACGAAGGAGCAGTGCTCTGAAAGCTATTGCTTCCACATAAACCTGTTGGACTATAACCTGGTGCTGTGTGATTTTTAACTCAATGACTCTCCTGAGCAAAATGTCAAGAAGCAAGACTTATAAGCAAAGAATTTCTGCTGCAAGGGAGTGAGTCTCTTCCATTGACATATTAGAGCTCCAATCTGACAGGACGCTCCAGCTCTCTGGTCCAGCTCTCACATCAGGTCACTGCAGCTTCCTGGAGAAATAAGTCTTTCTCAGTGGAGTAAGTGGGCACTGGGCACATAATGGCAATGGCCAACTTGTGACTGGAAGAAAAATCACTAAGTCAGGTTCCCAACTAACAAGGGTCCCCCATTGTTCTGACAGGGACTAAGGTGAAAAGATCATTTCTCGTAATTTTACAGTCATAGAGATATACAGCACGGAAATAGTCCCATCAGTCCAACTCGTCCATGCTGACCAGTTACCCTAATCTAATCTAGTCCCATTTGCCAGCACCCAACCCATTCACAGACCTATTCAGATGCCTTTTAAATGCTGTGGCAGTTCATTCCATACACCCACCACCCTCTGTAGGAAAATGTTGTCCCTTATGTCCCTTTTATATCTTTCCCCTTTCAACCTAAACCTATGCCCTCTCGTTCTGGACTCTCCCACCCCAGGGAAAAGACTTTCTCTATTTATCCTATTCAGGCCACTCATGATTTTGTAAACCTTTACAAAGTCACCCCTCAGTTTCTGACACTCCAGGGAAAACAGCCCCGCATATTCAACCTCTCCTTAATGCTCTGATGAGTAAAGGAAAGCATACCAAAAACCACCTTCACTAAACTATCCACCTGTGACTCCACTTTCAAGGAACTATGAACCTGCACTCCAAGGTCAATTTGTTCAGCAACACTTCCCAGGACCTTACCATTAAGTGTGTAAGTCCTGCTCTGATTTGCTTTTCCAAAATGTAGCACCATGCATTTCTCTAAATAATGCCAATAAATTTACTCTGTATCTTATTCATGGTCTTGACACCATTCTGAAAGTAGATGCTCAAAACTGTAGCTTAAATAATGACTTCTACGGATATATAATAACATTCTTGTTTTTGTACATGACGGCCCTAAAACCTGGAATGCCACGTTTATTTTTGTAAGTTTATAATCTCTCAGCTGTTTTAAAAATGTCAAGCACAAATAACTTCGCAAAGCTAACCAATGGATTTGTAAAGTAACAGGAGCATCCTTCAATGTTGCTGGTAGAATTTTATTTTGTGTGTTATATGTATTTTTTCATCTAATAGCTGAAAAAAATTTGGTCCAGGTGATTCTTGATGGTTCTACTTACTGATGTTCTTGCTTCTAATGACTATATTTTCTTGGTCAGATGAGAGCAGTTTGTTCAGATTTTGCATCAATCTGTCCACACCATAAACGACAGCCATTGGACCCTGAACAATCTAAGATCAAAGATCGTTAAGAATCAATAAAGTGTAAGGTTTTGTTTATGAAACAATGTAATATTCAAGTATCTTAAAAACACACTTCCCTGCTTTAATAATTATTTTTCCAGGAGAAAGTGAAGTCTGCAGATGCTGGAGATCAGAGCTGAAAATGTGTTGCTGGAAAAACGCAGCAGGTCAGGCAGCATCCAAGGAGCAGGAGAAGGGCTTATGCCCGAATCTCCTGCTACTTGGATGCTGCCTGACCTGCTGCGTTTTTCCAGCAACACATTTTCAGCTAATTATTTTTCCACCACTATTAGACTAGCTAAAATTCTTAGGTAAGCAGGTAAACTGTTAAACTCTTTTTTCAAACCTTGATAATGGACTTCTCTAAATATGTGAGAGTTGTGAATGAGTGGTTCACAGCAGCTCAATTTCCAATCTGCCTCCTCGTTAACAACTTCGAGCCATCCACTTTTGTCACAACAGACAGAACCATCAGTGACAATTCAATTGATTTGCAGGTCAATACATAGATAAACTGAAATGGCACGTCAATAGGCAGTATTTTTAATTGCTGATTATTGATTTTTACAAAAAATTAAACTTAACTTCTGGCCCCCAATGAGATTAATGCAGGGACAGCCTAATGAGAAACTAGCTGCTGTTTCTTACTGTGAATAAGGTTAAATCACTCCCTTTATTCAGATCTAAACTTTTTTTCAGAATTGTTTCCTAATGATACATTGAAATGTTACCAATACTGATTCTGCCAAACTTTACATTATCTAAAATGAACACTTGATCATTTTGTTGTGGTTTGAACACTGACCTGTCCTTGTGTCAAAACCAGGTTACTCTTTCAAATATTTTCCATTCCCTACTTCAAGTGATTCAATAAGAAATATGACTGATTACCTCATTAATTTCAGTCCACCTCTCTGCGTTGTGCTGATCAAGAACCTCACCAGCTATGTGGATGAAGCTTCGGCTTACATTCTCCAAAGCCTCCTGTGTGTCATTTACATGTGGCTCCACGTTGGCTATGTTTTGTAGCAAGCGTATGACACTTAGCATGTCAGCGGGTTGCAAAGTGACATTTTCTATGCTCAGAACATGTTGTACTGTCTTCAGTATAGTCTCAGCTTCAGAGATATTGGGTACAAGTTTTGCATTACTCAATGACATGTACTCAATAACCTGCGCAAAGAGAGTTTACATTAATTGAATTCATGTGAGCACCTCATTGTATTCATTTTCCCATTACTTGGGCAATTTATAAGAAGTCACAAGCTAATATCTTTATGTATAACATTAGGTTAATTTAGTCTTTATTACTATGAACATTATAGATATTATCTAATCAACCTGATCAGAGATGCTACTACACTTTTGAAGCAGGTGGAATTTTAGCCAGGCTTCCTGGCTCAGAGATAAGGACATTACCACTGTATTACAAAATCATCATGTACAACATTATATGCAAATACATTAGATTTATGACAGGGTCTAGTAGCAGATGGCAAATTGTGATAGTTTATTAATGCAATTAAAGGAACTGAACATAATGTGGAAATCCTTTCCGACAAAATGACAAGTCCGATAATTAATAATCGAAACACACCTCTACTGTCAGACAGTTTTTTTCTAATTTACTCAATAAAAACAGAAAGATCTGCGGATGCTGGAAATCAGAAACAAAATCAGAAATTGCTGGAAAGGCTCAGCCGGTCTGGCAGCATTTGTGGAGAGAAAATTAGAGTTAACATTCTAATTTTCTCTCCACAGATACTGCCAGACCTGCTGAGCTTTTCCAGCAATTTGTTTTTGTCTTTTTTATTTGTTGATGACATGTGAGTATCATTGGTGAGGCCAGCATTTACTGCCCATCTCTAATTGCCCAGAGGGTTGTTTATAGTCATCCATATTGCTCTGGGTCTGGAGTCACATGTAGGTCAGCCCAGGTAAGGATGGCAGATTTCCTTCTCTTAAGGACAGTAGTGAATCAGATGGGCTTTTCAACAATCAACAGTGTTTATTTAGTTGGTGCTTTTTAATCAAGATTTTTCTTGAATTCCACTTTCACCATCTACCATGTTGGGATTTGAACCCGTGTCCCCAGAACACAAACCCAGGTTTCTGGATTATAACCCACTGAGATGTTAAACGAGTTGCTGAAATGACCCCATCAATGGATGTCTCCATTTTGTAATTTTCACACCTTTTGTTGTAGGATGTTTTTTTCGAGGTTTTTCATTAATATGAGGCTTCTTTTGATTGAAGGATTAATTTTAGTTGTGTAAGTAAATTTTCTGATTCAGTATGTTGATGTACCCACTAGAGAAAGGCGGCATGGTGGCTCAGTAGTTAGCATTGCTGCCTCACGGTCCCAGCTTCGATTCCAGCCTTGGGCGATTGTCTGTGTGGAGTTTGCACATTCTCCCTGTGTCTGTGTGGGTTTCCTCCGAGTGCTCCAGTTCCCTCCCACAGTCCAAAGATGTGCAGGTTAGGTGAATTGGCCATGCTAAATTGCCCATAGCGTTAGGTGCATTAGTCAGAGGGAAATGGGTCTGGGTGGGTTACTTTTCGAAGGGTCGGTGTGGACTTGTTGGGCCGAAGGGCCTGTTTCCACATACTAGGGAATCTTGACCTACTCCTGGGAAATAAGGCAGAGCAGATGACTGAGGTGTCAGTGGCGGAATCACTTTGGGGCTAGTGACCATAATTCTATTAGTTTTAAAATAATGATGGAAAAGGATAGACCAGATCTAAAAGTTGAAGTTGTAAATTGGAGAAAGGCCAATTTTGACGGTATTAGGCAAAAACTTTCAAACGTTGACTGGGGGCACATGTTCGCAAGTAAAGGGTTTGCTGGAAAAGGGGAAGCCTTCAGAAATGACATAACGGGAGTCCAAAGAAAGTATATTCCTGTCAGGGTGACAGGAAAGGCTGGTAGGTATAGGGAATGCTGGATGACTAGAGAAATTGAGGGTTTGGTTAAGAAAAAGAAGGAATCGTATGTCAAGTACAGACAGATAGATCGTGTGAAGCCTGAGAAAGGTATAAAGGCAGTAGGAGTATACTTAAGAGGGATAAAGGAGGCATGAGAAAGCTTTAGCAAATAGAGTTAAGGAGAATCCAAAGGGATTTTACAAATACATTAAGGACAAAAGGGTAACTAGGGAGAGAATAGGGCACCTCAAAGATCAGAGGAGAAAGTGAGGACTGCAGATGCTGGAGGTCAGAGCTGAAAATGTGTTGCTGGAAAAGCGCAGCAGGTCAGGCAGCATCCAAAGAGCAGGAGAATCGATGTTTCAGGCATAAGCCCTTCTTCAGAATCAGCAAGGCAGCCTTTGTGTGGAGCCGCAGGAGATGGGGCAGATACTAAACGAGTATTTTGCATCAGTATTTACTGTGGAAAAGGACATGGAAGATATAGAATATAGGGAAATAGATGGTGACATCTTGAGAAATGTCCATATTACAAAGGAGGAAGTGCTGGATGTCTTGAAATGCATAAAAGTGCATAAATCCCCAGGACCTGAGCGGGTGTACCCTCGAACTCTGTGGGAAGCTAGGGAAGTGATTGTTGGGCCCCTTGCTAAGATATTGTATCGTCAATAGTCACAGGTGAGGTGCCGGAAGACTGGAGGTTGGCTAACATGGTGCCACTGTTTAAGAAATGTGGTAAGAACAAACCAAGGAACTATAGACCAATGAGCCTGACTTCAGTGGTGGGCAAGTTATTGGAGGGAATCCTGAGGGACAAGATTCACACGTACTTGGAAAGGCAAGGACTAATTAGGGATAGTCAGCATGGTTTTATGCGTGGGAGTGAGTTTTTTGAAGAAGTAACAGAGAGGATTGATGACAGCAGAGCGGTAGATGTGATCTGTATGAACTTGAGTAAGGCGTTCGACAAAGTTCCCATTGGGAGACTGGTTAGCAAGGTTAGATCGCATGAAGTACAGGGAGAACTAGCTATTTGGATACAGAACTGGCTCAAGGGTAGAAGACAGAGTGTGGTGGTGGAGGATTGTTTTTCAGACTGGAGGCCTGTGATCAGTGGAGTGCCACAAGGATCAGTGCTGGGTCCGCTACTTTTCTTCATTTATATAAGTGATTTGGATGTGAGTTTAAGAGGTATAGTTAATAAGTTTGCTGGTGACACCAAAATTAGAGGTGTAGTGGACAGCGAAGAAGATTACCTCAGATCACAACAGGATCTTGATCAGATGGGCCAATGGGCTGAGAAGTGGCAGATGGAGTTCAATTCTAAACATGAGTTACTGCATTTTGGGAAAGCAAATCTTAACAGGACTTATGCACATAATGGTCAGGTCCTAGGGAGTGTTGCTGAACAAAAGAGACCTTGGAGTGCAGGTTCATAGCTCCTTGAAAGTGGAGTCGCAGGTAGATAGAATAGTGAAGAAGGCGTTTGGTATGCTTTCCTTTAATGGTCAGAATATTGAGTACAGGAGTTAGCAGGTCATGTTGCAGCTGTACAGGACATTGGTTAGGCCACTGTTGGAATATTGCATTCAATTCTGGTCTCCTTCCTATCGGAAAGATGTTGTGAAACTTGAAAGGGTTCAGAAATGATTTACAAGGATGTTGCCAGGGTTGAAGGATTTGAGCTATAGGGAGAGGTTGAATAGGCTGGGGCTGTTTTCCCTGGAGCATCCCTGAGGGGTGACCTTATAGAGGTTTATAAAATCATGAGGGGCACAGATCGGATAAATAGGCAAAGTCTCTTTCCTGGGATGGAGGATTCAGAAGTAAAGGGCATAGGTTTAGGGTGAGAGATATAAAAGAGACCTCAGGACAACGTTTTCACACAGAAGGTGGTACGTATATGGAATGAGCTGCCAGAAGAAGTGGTGGAGGCTGGTACAATTGCAACATTTTAGAGGCATTTGGATGGGTATATGAATAGGAAGGGTTTACAGTGATATGGGCCAGGTACTGGCAGGTGGGACTAGATTGGGTCGGGATATCTGGTTGGCATGGACAGGTTGGACAGAAGGGTCTGTTTCCATGATGTACGTCTCTACGACTCTATGACTCTACTGCCTGAGGCTTGCATTAAATCAAGGTCACACTATAACAGGGATTGACACCATGAACTGATAGCGTGAATAGGGATGGAAGTTCAAACTATTTTATCAATTATGATCATAGGATATGCTTTGAAATGTATGAATAAATTGACATTGGAACAAAACTAAATGAGGATGTTGATTATTACATTTAACAACTAATAGAAACCGTGAACAGTTAAAGACAGGCTCTTTAGTGGGTGAGGATTGCCTATTCAGGTTGTGATGATGAATGTTCGATCATTGAAATGAAGTGATGAAATCAAAGCATAATGGCAATGTCACAACACAGCAACACCCTGGCCACAGAGGATTAAAGAACTCAGTTGGAGAGACTAATTTCAAGAAGCATTAATTTCAAGAAGATATGGGGAGAGAAAAGATGGAAGGGAGTCAATTGGAAACAAAAGACATCTAAACTGCGATATAACTGCCAAAGAACAGTATATCATAGGATTAGGCCCTTCAGCCCACCAAGACTGCGCCAACAAATGGCACCTTTTTAAACTTAAACTCTTCTGCTTCTGTGCAGTCCACATCCCCCTACTTCCTGTCTATTCACGTATCCACCAAGATGCCTCTTAATGATGATATCGTATCTGCTTTTACCTCCTCTGGCAACACATTCCAGGCACTTACCATCCTCGGAGTAAAAAAGCCTGTTTTCTCACATCTCCTTTAAATTTTCCCCTTTTACCTCAAGACTATCTCCCCTAGAAATTCAAATTTCTAACCTGGGAAAAAGATTCCACTATTCATTCTTTCCACACTTCTGATAATTTTGTCAGCTTCTGTCAGGATACCCCTCAGCCTCCAACATTCAAGTGAAAACAAACCAAATTTGTCCAATCTCTCTTCATAGCTAATACCCTCCAAACCAGGCAGCATCCTGGGAAACCTTTTTGCCACCCTCTCCAAAGCCTCCGCATCCTTCTGGTCGTGTGGCGACCGGAACTGTTGCTTAATAAATTATCTTAATACAGTGACAACAAGTGTTCGCTTGCCTGAAATTTATCATCTCGTCTTAAAATCTCATCCATCAGTTTCTGTAAAGTTGATGTTAAAATTATCCCCTTGGTTACAGACTTTAAGGCTGAAGCTTACCGGAAGTTATCCAAGAGAGTCAGAACGAATGATTTGAATATTGAAAAGCAATAAAAACACAGCTCATCCCTTCTCTCAAACTGTATGTTTTGCTGTGCATGGAGTGTGCTATTTTCATTACCTCACGACTTTAGGTGAAAAAATATAATTTAAAAGCTGTGTTCTTTGCTTTACGCATAAACAATGTCAGAAGATTATAGTCCAGCAGGTTTACTTGAAACCACAAGCTTTCGGAGCATTGCTCCTACGTCAAGTGAAGTTGGGGGAAGCACACAGAACCAGAACACAGAGGAACCTTGATTATTCAGCATCCTATTATCCGAATGTCAGATTATCCGGACAAGATCACAAGGTCCCAATGCTTGGCTAAACTGTGCTATGTGGCATTCGATTATCTGAACAAAATACTCCCCGCCCGTGTTGTTCGGATAATTGAATTTCCTCTGTATGTAGGTGGAGAGATAATCCAAGATGATTCCAGGTCATTAGGAGTGCCAACAGATAACTACAAATAGTGTAAGTAGAGTATCAATTGGCTGAATAACAAGTCTTTGCTGGTGATCAAAAGTGTCAAAAGATGTGAGTTAAGAGTCAACAGCTGAAAAAAAGTGGAGGGATGTCTTACGAACTGATTAATTAAGGCAGAGAGATAATTACATATAATCAAAAATAAGATGGTGCTAGAGACAAAGTGACCAGAATAACATGAGTTCACACGCACACATAAGAAAAGCTGATTTTAGAATACAACTCTGTTGCATTCTAGTGAACTTTACTCCACCATCAGCTTTGTATGAGGAGCTGTAAGTAGTGTTAGAACACAGTCACGAACTGTGTTTGAAATATATTATATGTGTTTGAAATATATTATATAATGATACCACATTTTACGCTGAATAAAGACATACTCATTTTGCAATTTGGTGAAGCAATTATCCAGAGATGACAAGGATCTTATATCAGACTGTCCTTGCAATCAATATTTTAAAAATTACCATTGTATCGTGAGAAAATGCTTCCGATTTAGTCTTGAATAAGCTCTGTGAATCTGACTGAAACTCGTTTAACTTCAAATATGCATCTACAATACAAAGACACATTATTCCAATACTAATCATTTAAATCAGAAGAATAATTTTTTCCACTGCCCCAAATTAAATATAATATTTAAATAACACAGGATGTAACATCCTCCTATTCAAAGCTCAGAAATAAATAAGTTTATAATGTACTCAAGTTTGTTTATGTAATCTTATTTGTACAGATCTGTTGAAAATAATGTTAAATTTCACAATAGTGAAATAGAGCAAATTGACTGAATAATGCACTAACTTTTCAATTCAGAGATTGAGATTTCATTTAATGACAGTTTTTTAAGTAATAAACATATGCTAACACCAGATTGTCATGACTTATGGTTTTTCTCAGTAGAAGTACAAATTATTTTAATTTTATGAATTATTAAAGATTTCGTGAATTTTAGACAGGATGCACTGAGTAATAATTTGGGTCAATGGAGCATTTATATTCTGATAACGCATCACCTTGTTTAAAATTTTCACAGGTTAAGAACCCACAATAGAATTTTTCCTTTACCGATAATGGAATTCATATTCTCTTCCTAAAAAAACTCCATGGGCATTATTTTCCCTCCTTTCCACCAATAAAAACCAGTAACTACGGCAGGATCCATACAGTGATAATTTGCTGCAGATGGTAACTCGGATGAAAAAGTCCTACCTCAAAGACCTACCGGCCACTTATAGGACCAGCAGCGCTATTGGGAGGCATGGTGGCTACTGTTGGGATTGCAAGCAATCCTGCTGCCCCAGTGCTGGAGCCCACAGGCTCACCAATGTTATGAGGATGAAAGGGGAGCACAGCAGAGGAGTTGGCCAAGAAGGTGTTGATGTCAGACCACATGTGGATAGTGCACTGATGGGGTTGGGGTTGGAAGGGGGGCTGCAGGGAAGCAGACTAGAGGCTGGTTAGCTACCCAACTTGGAAAAGGGCCCAGTGACAGACGTAAGTCCTCCCCAACAAGTTCATGTAGGATAACGTGCCAGGCTTTCCTTCACAATTCTCAACATTACTAAACTCCCTTAAAATTGAGGACAGGTGAAAAATGACGCTTTAGATGGCAATAGCACTGCAATTAGGTGAGGGTTGCTAAGCCTAACCATAAAATTTCAAATGTTCAATGAAAAGTGCAGCAACCCATGTCAGGAACAGTGCCAGGCAATCCTAAAAATGAGGTGTCAACCTAGTGAAGCTTACTCACATACAAAACTGTGGTTTGCAATATGTAGGGATAGGTAATCCCACAATCAAGGGATCAGACCCAAGTTCTGCAGTTCTGCCGCATGCAATTTTGCCTGGTGCTGAACATCAAACAACTGCTCAAAGTTTGGGAGAAGATTTGTAGCTCGGGTGCTGGTTGTTGTGGTTCTGTTCGCCGAGCTGGGAATTTGTGTTGCAGACATTTTGTCCCCTGTCTAGGTGACATCCTCAGTGCTTGGGAGCCTCCTGTGAAGCGCTTCTGTGATCTTTCCTCCGGCATTTGTAGTGGTTTGAATCTGCCGCTTCCGGTTGTCAGTTCCAGCTGTCCATTGCAGTAGTCGGTATATTGAGAGAGAGAACAGCCAGGGAATTCCTAGAGGCATGGCACTCATCCACAGATTCAATCAATAAGCACATCGACCTGGACCCAATATACCGACCACTGCAACGGACAGCTGGAACTGACAACTGGAAGTGGCAGATTCAAACCACTACAAATGCCGGAGGAAAGATCACAGAAGCACTTCACAGGAGGCTCCCAAGCACTGAGGATGTCACCTAGACAGGGGACAAAACATCTGCAACACAAATTCCCAGCTCGGCGAACAGAACCACAACATCAAACAACTAATCGAAGATGGAGGATCCACAAATATACACATCCTTATTGATGGGGGAACCCAGCACATCAATGCAAAAAATAAGACTGAAGCATTTGCAAATACATTTTGCTATATGTGCCAGGTAGATGATCCATCTTAGTTTCTTCCTGTGGTCCCCACCACCATAGTTGCCAGACATTTGATTCACTGCATGTGATATCAACAAACAGGTGAAGCCATTGGATGCAGCAATTGCTGTGGATCATGACAACATTCTAGTAATAGTACTGAGGATTTGTGCTCCAGAGCTATCCACACCCCTGTCTCTGAACCTACAAATTTTGAGGCATGCCATATCCAAATGCAGCAAGGCCTTGACAATATCCAAGGTTAAGCTGAAAATGCCAGGCAATGACCATCATCAATAAGAGAAAATTTAACATTGCCCCTTGACATTCAATACAATTAACATTGTTGAATGCCACTAACAACATCCTGGGGGTTACCATTAACCAGAACTGAACTGAACTGGCCAAATAAATACAGTGGCTTCAAGCGTAGCTCAGATGCTCGGAATACTGCAGCATGTAACTCACAAATTCTGACTTCCCAAAGCATGTCTACCATCTACAAGGCACAAATCAGAAATGTGATGGAATTCTCCCCACTTGCCTGGATCCAATGCATTCAAGAAGTTTGACATCATCCAGGACAAAGCAGCCTGCTTGATTGGCACACAACCACAAACATCCACTCCCTCCACCTCTGGTGCTTAGTAGCAGCAGTGTGTACTATCTACATGATGCTCTGCAGATATTTACTCAAGATCCTTAGGCAGCACATTCTAAACCAATGACCATTGCCATCTAGAAGGACAAGGGCAGCAGGTAGCCCTCCACAGCAGTCACCATCTAGGCTTGGAAATGTATTACAGTTCCTTTACTGTACCAGGGTAAAAATCCTGGAATTCCCTCTCTAACTAAATTATGGGTTTACCGATACACATGGACTGCAGCAGTCCAATAAATCAGCAGCTCACCACCAACTTCTTAAGAGCAAATAGAGACAGGCAATAAATGCTGGCTCAGCCAGCGATGCCCACATCCCACAAACTGAATAAAAAGGGGAAACTGCCCAGGTATGTCCTGTTCACAAAAAGCAGGATGAATTCAACCTGCTCAACTACCACCCCATCAATCTACATTCAATGATCAGCAAAATGTTGGAAGGATTGAGTTACTGTCAGCCCGAATAAAGGAATAATCTGCTCACAAATGCGCTGTTTGTGCACTGCTGCTCAGCCTCTTTACACATTACAACTTTTGCTGGAAAATGGGTGAAATGGCTGAAGTCCAGAGGCAAGGAGAGAGTGATTGCCCTTTGCCATCAGAGCAGCTTTTATATTAATACAACATCAAGGAGTCCTAATAAAACAGGAATCTATGGGGAAAACATTCCACTGGTTGAAGTCATACATAGCATGATGGAAGGTAGCTGTGGTTGTTGGAGTCAAATATCATTGCAGGTTTCTTTGTAAACTCTCAGTACGTGGGCTTCACTGGCTGGGCTAGCTGTTATTGCACATATATTTCACCACACTCCTGAATTGTGCCCTGTAGATGATGGACAGGCTTTGGGGGTCAGGAGGTCAGTTACTTGCTGCAGAATCCCTAGGCTCTGACTGGCTCTTGTAGCCACTGTATTTAAATGGTTCGTTCAGATCAGTTTCTGGTCAATAGTAAGATGTTGATAGTTGCGTTTCAGTTTTGGTAACACTATTGAAAAGTGAGGGATGATGGATGATGTTTCTTTGTTGGAGACGGTTATTGTCTGAAATTTATGTGGTATGAGCATTAGTTTCCAGTTATCAGCCCAATGGTAACCTGCAGCATGTTGACTGTGTGGGATTCAGTGATGTTGATACCATAGAATGTCAGGAGGTGATGGTTAGATTCTCTCTTGGTGGTCATGAACATTGCCTGGCATTCATGTAGCACAAATGTTTCCACAAATTCTTGTCCATCATCTACAAGACTCAATTCTGGAGTGTGATAGAATACTGTCCACATGTCTGAATGGATGTAGTGGAGCTCAGAAGCTCTGTTCCTCTTGGTGGATTTGGAAGACCGGGGTATGGCTACTGGATTTGAAGGCAGATATGATCAACTGATTGAGGGTTGGGGTTGGTGATCTCAGGATGCAAAGGGTAGGGTTAGTGGTGTGCAATGCGTGCGGATTGGTCAGATCACAAATATTGGAGGAACAATGTCCAACAATTTTACCAAATGTCTTTACTGACCTCTAATCCCATTCATTGAGAATTGTCACTTTTTTAAAAAAAATGGAAATTACAACACTCTTTGATGAGGCATAAACTGAACAGAATTCTAAACTGATTCAAAATCACACTGAAAACAGGTTCTAGTGAATCAGAAACATCAGAATAACAAAATATTTGTGATTTATTATTAATATGCAATTCAACGATGCACTCAATTTTATTGCAAAGTATTTGAAGAAACGTTTATGTTCAAGATTTTCAAATCTATACCAATAACCAACCTTTCGTCAACTGACAGAGGAAGGGCAGTAGATTCTCACAACCGAATTGGCTTTTAAATCCAGAGGCAGCATCAAACGTCTGACATTTGCCTGAAGAAATTTTCAGACCTATATTAAAACAACAAAACAGAGCTGTTGACTTAAACTTAGGAGGGTTCTGAAGGAGAGTCTAATTGAACTTGAAACATGATTTTTTTTTCTTTTTCCACTGATACTGCTACACAATTTGAGTTTCTCACCACTTTCTGTTTTTATTCCAGACCTCCAGCACTTGCAGAATTTGCTTTTGCTAAACTTAGAAAAGCAATGAAATTATTGATTATGTAACAGAAGATAGTCTCCAAGAGATTTAATGTTTCACAACTTCTCTCCAAATTAACCTTTTCACAAGCTTATGAGCTATATTTCAAGTCTAAATAAACTGCACTTCAGAGAGTATTAGCCAATGTGTGAACTGTTACATATTTGACAGTTAACTGTCAGTCACCTAAAACCTGAATAAGCCTCAATAGGTGCTGATTACTACTGAAGCTAGCCGGTGCAAGTCATCTCAGATCTATTTAAGAAAAGGACTGTTAGAAGTACATGATCAGGGAGCTTTGTGCACAAGCAGATAGGAGACAGCACATTATTCATTAGAGACAGTCAGAGTGAGTAAGCATATATCTGAGAATTTGGAGCACTTTGGGAATTCGTTGCAGAGGGGAAGTTGTGCTATTTGCTTTCTGCATTTTTTTTGGTTTATGGTTTGTAAGGACTATATTCTTTAGTAATGAAGATCATGGAATGAAAGGCTTGGAAGAAATGATATTGTTTGATATTAAGCATCTTCAAAAAAGTTTAAAGGGGTAAGTCATATAAAGGCCATCGGACCTCAAAAGGTAGTGACCTCAGGATGATGGCCAGTAACACATACTAGTACAGTATAAAGATTAGGATATAATCAGATGGATATGTGGCTGAAGGGATGGTGTGAGGAGGAAGGTTTCAGAGACCCGTAGCATTGGAATCAGTTTTGGGGGGAGGTGGGACTACTGTAAACTGGACTGGGTACATCAGGACAGGAAAAGGACTGATTGCCTGGTGGGGGGATAATTGTTTGAAGGGTTGGGAAACCTTTAATCTGTTTTAAACTAAAATTGCAAGGGCTTGGGAACCTATGCAAGGAATCAGAGGAAGGGAAATCTGGGACAAATGCAAAAGACGGAATGGGGAGTAAGTGATAGACTGAGAAATCAAGGGAATTATAGACCCTTAGCTGACAATAGTTGGGTGGGAAAATGCTAGAGTCCACTATAAAAGATTTAATAGCTGAGCATTTGGAAATTATTGGCTGGATCAGAATGAATCAGCATGGATTTAAGGAAAGGAAATCATTCTTGATAAATCTGAAATTCTTTAGAATTCAGTAGAATTGATGTGAATGGAGCTGCCAGTGGATTTGGTTTATTTTCACTTTCAGACAGCTTTTGACAAAGTTCCATATAAGAGATTAGATGTAAAATCAATGCTTATGGAAGACTATTGGGATTCACCACCAGAGAACACAGTTGATACCAAACATTGTATGATTTCAAGATGGAGTTTGATATAGCACTTGGGGTCAAAGAGTTAAACAATATGGGGGGGAGGGGAAAGCAGGAACAGGCAATTGAGTTGGATGATCAGGAATGATCACAACCAATGGCATAGCAGATCTGAAGGGCTGAATGGCCTACTCCTGCTCCTTTTTTTCCTAAATGTTTGTTTAAAAATTCATGGATACCTTTCAATTTAACAAATGAAATTTAGGCAGAAATAAACAAAAGCAATATGCAAAACAATCGTAACAATTGGAAATAAGTGTCACTTTCAGAACACTACAACCTCAACCATTAAGTACTAACATCCTAAACATAACTTTAGAAAAATATCAGCACTCCATTCAGCTTATATGTACAATCCTTCCAGTGACACCATGAGTATCCAATTATGAAAAATTCAAAGAGACTCATGTTTAATGTTAATCTAATTAACAGTTCATTACTTTTTTTTTGGAAGGCATCATTTTTGACTTCAGTGGAAATGTAAACAGGTTAATGCCAATCATTAAATAACAATGGTCAGCTCCAGACTAAAACATATATTATCAAGTTGCAAATTGAGATTAGAAATGCATACATTAATGGTTAAATAATGTACCTCATATGATACCTTTGCATTCATTTTAAATCAATTTTATTTGAGGAAATGTTTGGCACCAAGCTTAAAGCAATTAAGTTCAAATGTAATGTTTTTAATAAGGTTGAATATTTTGGAAAAAGATAATTAACAAGCTTTGGAATTTGAATATTTACGGTTGTTTCTGCAATAGAATCTTGGCAAGTGATAAATTTATGTCACTTATGTTTTCTTACCTGTGCAATTCAACTGCAATTCCACAACTTGAACACTGGGTTCAATTTCCAAGCTGGTCAAGTTCCACTGGTAAAAGAGATTTTGCTGAGGGAATGAGCACATACTGACTGCTGAAATCTGGTTTGCATCCAACGCATGAGTCCAAATGTTCAAAAATGTGATGTTGCCACTAAAGGCCTCATTTTGCTTGAATGTACCTCCTAGCGAGTCTTGATCTTGACCAATAATAAATGTCCCATTTCCACCAATAATTTGCGAACTGTAGCAGTCATCTCCTGAACTTACCTTTATCCCGTCTGCATATATAAACCAAGTACCATTTTCCTTTTGCCATGTTACACAAATATGATGCCACAGTCCGTCACTTTTTAGCACCGATTTGTAGGGTGTGTGATGTCCATGAACTATCAGAGCTAACTGGATGAATCCAGCATCGTCGATACGGCCTCGGAGCTGGAATTCATTGATGAACACTGGAATGGCATAAGAAAATACTGCGGCGATGTCGGAAGACTGGTTGTCCCATTGAACACGTGCACAGATTGTAACAGCTGACAAAGGAGGCAGCACATTGAGAATTTTGGCATGTTTAGTATCTGTTTTGTTCAGGAATACCAGGATCTCGAATTTGTCAACACCTGAAGTAAACATTCAAACAAAATCTGTTAGAATTTGCCAAGTAAATAGTGGAAACTATAAACTTCAGATATGCAGGGTTTATCACCAACAGTTCATTAGCTTGATGTAAGGAGCAGACTCCTTGCATTAAACAGAAAATACAGAGGGCAAATTTCAGTTACACAGTGCCAGTGGGTTGTGTCACTTCAAGTTAGCATTAATTCAAAGCTTTCTTGTGCACAAAGTGTGTCCCACTCAGCCCATTTCCTTCAGGATCATGGTACAGGCCAGTCAGGACCAAGTGGCAGCATGGGCCACACAGGAAACTCTATGTATTGCCATAACAAAAGTAAGGAGAAAGTGAGGACTGCAGATGCTGGAGATCAGAGCTGAAAATGTGTTGCTGGAAAAGCACAGCAGGTCAGACAGCATCCAAGGAACAGGAGATTCGACGTTTTGGGCATAAGCCCTTCTTCAGGATTCCTATATTGTCAAGAATCCTATATTGTCAGTTTCAATACATGTTTGTTATATGAATTGGAACCGCATTTGGTGATGCCTACCGTCAATTAATATTTTAAAAATCGTGTAATATAGAAGAGGTTTTTCCCAGCCAGTGATTCCAGTCACTGAATACTTGACAGCATTGAAAAGCAGTCTTGTCAAACATCATGGAGAAGACTGTGTCAACTTTTGCACTAGTTGGTTGATCCGAGAATATGACAGTCCTGAAGGAGTCATTCAGCCCATTGTGCCTGTGTGATCTCTTTGAGTTATAGCCTAAATCCCATTCTATTGCTCTTCCCCATTTATTGAAAATTTTCCAGTTTAAAATTTATATCTAATCCTGATTTGAAAGTTACAGCTGAATATGCTTCCAATCGTTTTTTTAAATTATTCATTCCTAGCATGTGATCATCACTGGCAAGGGTTTATTGCCCATGCGGACAGTGCTTTCCAGATCATAACTTGCTCTGAAAAAAATAAATGCAGCCTTACCTTACCCTGCTTCTTTTTTACAATTATCTTAAATTTGTGTCCTTTGGTTCTTGCCCTTCTGTCAGAGGAAACAGTCTTTCTTTCTGCACTATATCAAAGCAATTGTGAATGCTGACTTGTCCTGATCTAAAAATAATCCTAGTTTCTCTTTGCACTCCATATATTTAGTAAATTTTCTCTGTAGCCCCCTTCAAGGTCTTCAGATCCTTCTAAAACTGGGATGTCAAGAATTAGGTACAATAATCAAGCTGGACATAGCTAGGTGATTTATTAAAGATTTACTATCATGTTCTTGCTTTAAACTTGAATCTTAACCTTGTAATTTGGGCTAAAATGCACTCACTATTACAGCCAGGGAATTGTAAGCAGTTGGAAGAGAGGAAATCAAGGGAGAAAAGATAAAAAAATGGAAATGGTTGACAAATGGTAGAATTACAGAGGCGAGGGTGTTTATATGGGGCTGCTACGTCAGTTGCCACCTTGGAAGCAAACAGCACAAATTCCTACGTTATAATGGAAACTATTTATGTCACATACCAATTGTATCCGCTTGTCAAGAAATGCCTACATGAATCTCCAGTGGGAAGGTATAATTATGTGAAAAAATTATAAATAAGGTTTCATGTGGACAGAGGTATTTACAAAACCTTGATAGATGTGTAGATGCAAGATTCTGAAAATGTTAAAATAGATACACACATATGAAATACGTGGCTCATCTCACTTATAGTGGCCTATTTTCAATAGTCATAATTTAAATTTTGTAACATTGATAACATCAAGAGACGATACCTGGCGGGTAACAATAAAGCCTGGATCAATAGCAACTTTGTTACTGCCAGCATCACATTCTACCTGCTATTTTTCCCATTTTGCAACAAATGTAAAGGTCAACCTCATTTCTCAACTAACTATGAACATCAGCCAGGATATATGCTTATTTTTTTTCTCATAAACAATCATTACATATATTTATTATGATTACAAATGATTTTAGAACTTACTGTTCTTTCTCAAAGTTAGATCTTCCCCTCCTGATACTTCACGCAGTTTTCCATTTATCCATACTTGCTGATTAACCCCTTGGGTAGCTAACAAGTCCGATATAGCATTCTTGTCTTCAGCTTTACTAACGACAGGCAGACTACCAAAACGTAGTTCACAATGTCTGGATGCATGTTCCCATTTCAATGGTGTATTTATATATTCATAAACGTAGCGTGATGTTGGAAAGATTGATGAATTACTGGAAGCTGGTAAAGTGAAAAGCAAATGGAGTTAATAGCTAAGCATGTACAATTTCAGTAATCTGTCACTATATAATGGTGAACATGTATCAAATACATTAGCACCCACACTCAAATTCTTTGTCTTCCTGAATACTTGCCAAATGTTTTACAGGACAAAATGGGAAAGACCTCCAGTGTGGAAATTCTGCTTGTAATTTATATTTCATCTCCTTATCTCACTGAATAAAACCAAATATCATAATGGTTTGTTTACTATTTATACTACACTTCATAGCTGTCAAGATTGTTTCACATTGAATATATAAGTTTTGGACACGTAATTATCTACAAATTACTTTCCTACGTGGAAAGATCCCCTCAATTGATGGTGAGTAATGAAGATTTAATCTGTATTTGTAAAACAAAACTTTTTGATGTGCATAAACTTTCAGACACAAAAGACTTGTCAATGGTGGGCACATTTCTCTGAATAAAAACTAAAAGATGCTAAGAATAATACAATTGTACATTCAATCACTCTCACACAATTCACATCATTTTCATTTGATGTATTAAACATTTAAGCAGAAAAACATAATCACAGCTTGGTCAACAAACTGCTTTGCAATTATCAGGATGATGGAAATTTATGGCATGGCCTCAGAAAGGTTTTTTTAAAAACACAGTAAACAACAAATTTTGTAGCATTTTAATTTTATCACTCTCTCATGGACTGTTATTCACAGCATCTCCATGATTCAACCATATTTTAATGTGAATCTACACACACAGATTTGTAACTTGCATTGGTTCATAATTTCATCTTGATAAACAAATGAGGTAGACGGCAAGCAACCTCATCAAGAGATGAGAATGATACAATCAGGAGCAGTAAAGCATCCTGTAATACTGCAATATTCCCAAACAAAAAAGAAAAAAAACTTTTCTAAAATCAGTATTATGGCTGCTGTATGTGTAAACACAATGGCATGTTAGCCTACTCAGAAAGAGGACAGATACATTTCTGACTTTGCAAATATGGAGAAAGTGAGGATTCCAGATGCTCGAGATCAGAATTGAAGTGTGTGGTGCTGGAAAAGCACAGCCAGTCAGGCAGCATCCAAGGAGCCAGAGAATTGACATTTCAGGCATAAGCCCTTCATCAGGAATGAGGCTCATAATAATAGTAATGTGAAGAATTCGAGCCAAAAACATAATTATAATTGCAAAATCCCTTGGAAATTGACTGTTGCCCTATTTTACGAGTATAGTTCACGTTTCCCATACTCCTCCAATTATCTTATCAGAATTTTAGCACTCACATCCAAACTTGAGGAAAAGCATTACTCATCTAATTATGTTAAAATGCAAAATAATTTTTAGGAGGCTACCCAACACTTAGCAGCATCTTTAAGCAGCATCTTGACAATCTTTAACAAATTCACATTTGATGCACCCGTACATCTTTTAGTTATTATGATTGCATTACACCTTGAGAGAAATGCTATTTGCTTACATTATGAATTAGATATTTAGCTCTTACCCTGTGCATGAGTTTCATCCAAATTACAGACCTGAAAAAATTAAAGTACACAGTAAAAAAAACGCAGGCTGCCTTGTGAAAGGTCCACTACTTTAAGGCGATTGAATTACAAGTTATTCACGGTTTTTCAAACCAATATTTTGGGGAACTGCATTCCATTCGTAAAAACACAAATCCACTCCTTGATATCAATTTCCTTGAAAACGAAAACGATTATTTGGAAATTAACTTACCAGAAGGGCGCAGAACCAAACTGCAAATCTTGTAATTGTTCCATACATTGTTCTTCAGTTGGAAGTCTCCTCTGTAACAATAAACTTTCTTCACTTAAGAAAGAAATTGCATACAAAAAAAAATCAGGAAGTTTCCATGTACGATGCCCTGTCCGACATTTGTTCCGTCATACTTAGACTAGTGCTTAATTAGCTGGGGATGTTTTCACTAGTGGTCGAACTCAAGGAGGATTTATGCTCCTTTAAGAATAAATCTGGTAAATTTATTCTACTACAAATTTATTAACATATCTTTAGAATAAAGTTGTCAATATATATGATGATAATCTGTTTGTGGTTCATGAGGAATTTTAAAATTAACAAAGTAATAGAACTGGTAATGGTGAATTAAATTTGAAAGCACAGAGACAAAGTTGTCTTGGGAATTCTATCCACACCATGTGGAACGGGACAGCCTCAGGCTAGGGGCTTCAAGCCAGGTTTGGTGGGATGCGTACAGTTTTGAAGGCGCCTCACTGTCGAGTGGGGGCTAACCGCTTCATTTAGGTAGCTACCTGCCAACACTACTCTCACCGCCCAACACCATAGATCACTCCTCAATGATCGGATACCGCGGTTCGACACTTAGAAGCGAAAGGCTTACTGTAACAGAAATCCCGTTTTATGAAAACAAAATCCTCCTCTTCAAACCCTTATTCCAAACATAATCATCTTCTTTAACGGATGCCAGGCTTTCTCGATCCTTTTTTGTTTTAACATAAATTTGACTGGAGTTTTCCTGTGTTTCAGAGCTGCTCTTTCCTCTAGGTCTGTCTGCTGGATAGAAAACGCTGCAACTTTTCTTATGCTAATGAGTTTTTTTAAACAGCCCACAAGGCGACACTCAGTTATTTTCTGTATCGAAAAACACCAATGCGAATTGGCTTCAGTTCCCCCCGCCCCCTCTATTTGTATAATTTTTAAATAATAACAGCAGAAGCAACTTACCTGAGTTTACATGTGTGAGAAGGTTTTGTTTGTTCTGATGGATAAAACATTTTGGGAAGATTTTCCTTATGAACGATGCAACGTGTGAGGGGGCTGCAATTTGCCACTTTCATTATAAAATGATCTCGGACATTTCTTAAATTTGAAACAAGAAAAAAAAATCCAGAGGGTTTTTTAAAAATCCTTTAACTAAGCTGTGTTTGGCAACGTCTTTTTATTGCGAAATAAGAAATTGTCCCATGTTTTCAGAACGAAACCAGACTGAGGTAACTGGTAGCAACAAGGGGGCCTAGAAACGGATCTTATTGGTCTATAAAATACAAGGGCCATATCAAGAGAATTAGCAGGAGAAAGTGAGGTCTGCAGATGCTGGAGATCAGAGCTGAAAATGTGTTGCTGGAAAAGCGCAGCAGGTCAGGCAGCATCCAAGGAGCAGGAGAATCGACGTTCGGGCATGAGCCCTTCTTCAGGAATGAGGAAAGTGGGTCCAGCAGGCTAAGATAAAAGGTAGGGAGGAGAGACTTGGGTGGGGAGATAGGCCGCCTACTTGCGGAACGTTTCAGAGAACACCTCTGGGACACCCGGACCAACCAACCCAACCACCCCGTGGCTCAACACTTCAACTCCCCCTCCCACTCCACCAAGGACATGCAGGTCCTTGGACTCCTCCATCGCCAGACCATAGCAACACGACGGCTGGAGGAAGAGCACCTCATCTTCCGCCTAGGAACCCTCCAACCACAAAGGATGAACTCAGATTTCTCCAGTTTCCTCATTTCCCCTCCCCCCACCTTGTCTCATTCAAATCCCTCGAACTCAGCACTGCCTTCCTAACCTGCAATCTTCTTCCTGACCTCTCCGCCCCCACCCCACTCCAGCCTTTCACCCTCATCTTGACCTCCTTCCACCTATCGCATTTCCAACGCCCCTCCCCCAGGTCTCTCCTCCCTACTTTCATCTTAGCCTGCTGGACACACCTTCCTCATTCCTGAAGAAGGGCTCATGCCCGAAAAGTCGATTCTCCTGCTCCCTGGATGCTGCCTGACCTGCTGTGCTTTTCTAGCAACACATTTTCAGCTAAGAGAATTAGCATGTTTGGTGATAAATCCGGCATTTATTTTTCATATTCTCTCATGATTTTAACTCTTCTAAAACACCATATTTTAAAAAGAAAGGGAAAAGGAAATGGAAATTTTGAAAAGCTGAAGAAAGAATAAAAATGAAGCAGGTACTAAAATAATAAAACATGAGTAACATTACTTAAACAAAACCTTAGGTTCCTGAAGAATTAAGGTGCATGTATGGAGCAAATGAGTGATGAGTGTGTTACATAGATTCGCCAGTATGATTCAGGGATGAAACATCATAGTTATGTAGTGATTCTCCAGCTCCTAGGACTGTTTCTACTGACTGAAGGATAAAGAAAGATTTGTGAAAGGCCTTTAAAACCATAAAGGGATTTGACAGGCTGAATTGATATTATTGCGATCATGACCCTTTTACTTACATGTTCTGACTGGGGTTCTGGACAATGATGTTAGAAACTCCAACTATCTTTCAACCACTTGCTGACCAGGAATTTCTTCTGTTCACAGTGCCTACCCTTGACAGGGTTGGTAGGAACAGTTTATTTTGTTTATTGGTAGTCAATGACAAAGGGTCACAAATGTAAGACTGTCACTAAGAAAATGGGAGGAGAGGTTGGGGAAAATGTCCGTGGTACATGGAATGCCTTTCCCATAGATAATCGTAGCATCAAAATGGTCACAAGACAGATGGAGGTCATTCAGTCCATAATATAAGGGCTTGAAGAGTTACGTCAATTTACGACATCTTTTTAAGTGAAGTATGGTTAGGATTTGAAACAGTATGAAATACAAGACAGAGTGAGAAAGTAGAGAACTGGGATCCAATTAGGATTGTTCTAGCAAAAATCCAATGGAAAACTAATGACAGAAGTACGTTTCTTCAATGCCAATCTTTATGAATCGGTGCTAAGTCATCTCATTACTCTGACTGTATAATTTCAGGATCAAATTTTGAGCCTGAAATAAAGTGGAGTGAGTTTCTCTGATGGAGGAAATCTCATGCAGTTTTGGTTTGACAGATCATGGGGACTATCTATTATAGTCTGAGGCTTGTGTCTAGATGCAATATCAGGCCAACTTCCCTACCAAACCTGCACTTCATTTGAAGTGCATCTTCAAAGTGGCATAGAGTCATACTACATGGAAACAGACCCTTTGGTTCAACCAGTCCACAATGATCAAACTAAACTAGTCCCAACTGTGTGTGCTTGGCCCATATCCCTTCAACCTTTCCTATTCATAAACTTATCCAAATGTCTTTTAAATGTTGTAACTGTACCTGCATCCACCACGCTGTCTGGCAGTTCATTCCGCACCTGATCTACTCTCTGTGTAAACAAGTTACTCCTCATGTCCTTTTTGAACCATACTCCTCTCATCTTAAAAATATGTCCCCTAGTTTTGAACTCACCCCCACCCTCTGGAAAATACCCTTATCAGTCACCTAATCTATCCCCCTCGTGATTTTATAACCTGAATAAAGTCAACCTTCAACCTCCTGTGCTCTGGGGAAAAAAGTCCCAGTCTTTCTAGTCATTTTTATATTTCAAACCCTCCATTACTAGCAACGTCTTAGTAAATCTTTTCTGAACCCTCTCCGGTTTAATAATATCCTTCCTATAGCAGGACAACCAGAACCGCACACAGTACTCCAGACAAGGCCTCACCAACATCCTGTACAGCCTCAACCTGATATCCCAACTCCTATATTCAAAGGTCTGAGCAATGAAGGCAAGTGTGCTAAATGCCTTCTTAGTCACCCTTTGTAATGCAAGTTTCAAAGAATTATGTATCTGAATCCCAAGATCTCTCTGTTCTAAAACATTATCCCGGGCCCTACTATTAATAGTATAAGTTCTGTCCTTGTTTGTATCACCAAAATGCAATATCTTAAACTCCACCTGCCACTCCTCAACCCATTGATTCAATTGGTCATTTATTTTTGTAATCTTAGATAACCTTCTTCACTGTCCACTCACAGCCAATTTTGGTGTCATCTCCAAACTTACTAATCATGCTTCCTATATTCTCATTCCAAATCATCTATATATACAAAGTGGACACAACACTGATCTCTGTGGAACCTTATAATTAAAATATATGTGATTACATAAGACATGGTGAACAATGGATTTTTGGGTAGGGAATACAAAGGTCAGCTCACCATGTTTGCTAAATCCTTTAGAAATCCCTTAGAATTCATAAAAAAATGAAAAACTGACTCATGATACATCTCAGACTAAAAATCAGTGATCCATTTCATTATAATTAGCAAGATTATACAGAAGACAGAATCAGTAGATGAACATAAATATAGGACTCACTAATATGACATAACATGATTCAAAACAAGAAAACTTCTGATATTTAGTGATTCTCCCAGACTAACTTGTTTGACCAAAACTTTACTCAAATAATATATTTGATATAAAACCCTCTTAATCCTTTACCTAAAGCAGCACAGCAAGCATATTTATGAAGACAAACCATTTTACCCTGATGAGGAAGTGTTTACAATGACTGAGCATCATGAGAGTGCCAGCTTCTTCTGAATAAGCACGTCTGCTTTAAGCACAGTTTCTGTATTGGTCATCTCCCTTACAATGTGTTACAGACTGATTTTCAAAGTATAATTTTACCCCAGTTCAGACAATACTGAAAAGCAGCGCTTCTGCCACCAGACCATGATTCATGTTGCCTTCTGATGATTCAGAAGTCATGAAAATAGAACAGTGACCACAGCTTTCACTGATCATGCTCAGTATGAGAGTAAACTGTTTAGCTGACCACTCTTGTATGGGAAATTAGGTACTTTGCATCACTTCAAAGCAGTGGTTGGCATCTTCCTATATTTCCCATTCAGCTTTCTAAGGAGAAACCATAGGACTACCATTAAAAGTTCAGGATAGTGTTTGTTTACATTAAACTGCAAACTCCCTTCACTGATGTCTATCCTAGACTTTAGGATCCCTTGGATAGCAATGCCTTATAATAATTGATTTCTCACCAGAACCTCAATTCGGTGTCAAAACTCCCAAGATCTTAATAATTAGATAATTAGAAAGAAACTTTTGAAGAAAAAATACAGTAAACTCTAATATTTACAATGTATTTTATTAACTGGTGTTTAGATTAGATTAGACTTTAGATTAGACTTACAGTGTGGAAACAGGCCCTTCGACCCAACAAGTCCACACCGACCCGCCGAAGCGCAACCCACCCATACCCCTACATTTACCGCTTACCTAACACTACAGGCAATTTAGCACAGCCAATTCACCTGACCCACACATCTTTGGACTGTGGGAGGAAACCGGAGCACCCGGAGGAAACCCACGCAGACACAGGGAGAATGTGCAAACTCCACACAGTCAGTCGCCTGAGGCGGGAATTGAACCCAGGTCCCTGGCGCTGTGAGGCAGCAGTGCTAACCACTGTGCCACCGTGCTGCCCTTATCAGATGTCTAATGTTATGTTAATGAGCACTAATACAGAACCCCAATTATGCTCTGTTTTGAAACTGAATTAAGGCAAATAATGATCATAATTAATTAGAATTATCAATTATGGGAGAGGTCTAAGACAGCATTCTGATCAATTGGTCTTGTAACATGTTTACGCATGTGAAAGAGAGCAACTATCTAACAAAAGCAAGATTGGTCATAATCTCCAATAAACTAATAGTTGTCTTCCTTCCTTATAAATCCCAGAGTCTGTAGTTTTGCCTCCAGCACATTGATTCTGAGCTGAATTTCCTCAAGCCATTGAGCTTATTGTAGACATGTTTGCCTTGAATCACAATGATTACCAGGAGCTCCCACATTCTGCTGGTGCCACATATCAACTGCCCTGCCATCTTTATAGAAGCTCAATAATTAATTATTTTCCTTGAATGTTTCTAGTTTGAACATTTCTTGCTTGTGCTTATATTATTATCTCAACAAATGTTCTAGTTCTCTGAATTGAAATCCCTCCATCAAGATAAATTAGAAGTACTCACCAGCCAATCAGCTATCTGCTTCACTATGATTTCACAATTGAATTGTTTTTATTTTAGATTCATCAGTTTTGACTGGCTCTAAGTGCTGACATCAGGCAGCCCTGCTCACAAATTCACAGGGCAAGTTTCACTCTCTCTCTGCATGTCACCACTGCACTGACTGACTCTGGGGTAATATCCTATTTTCTCTCTGCACTTTAACACTTTCTCCTGGTCTTGCTGATTCTTGGGGGTGTAACGGCTTGAAGTCTAAAGTTAACTTAGACTTTAGTGTTTAGAATTGCTCATGTATAATTGGTACAGTAAATCATTTCAGGTGCAAATAGATAGCAGAAAATGTTAAACCCATGATTGTTTATTCACCTATCCTACCTCCCCCACTCTTCTATAAATTATGTATCTTAAATAAAAGCAAATTTCAAAGAAGTCAGTTTTGCTTCACTTAAGAACATTCCAGAATAAAATATTCGTACAGAAACTTGTATCCCTTATCACTTCATCTATCATGCTGTTTCTTTTGACATGGCTAAATACTCTCCAGCGTTCTCCATGACAACCTATTAAATGCACATAATATATAGGGATTCCTCAGGGAGTCAAGCAGAAAAACACTTTACAGCCTAAGAAGGTTATAGAACCTGGTTCTATAAATTGAGAAGCAGCCATAAATAAGGAGGTGGCTAGTTTATTCCAAATTTACAAGATAGTGAGCAATGGTGCGTAACCATGGTAAATTTTGATGTTGCCTTTTTTCCCCCAGGGAAACAGCTTTGCCTGGTTAATGTTTGACAGTTCAGTTTAACCAGTGCTAAAGTTTTTGTGGTTGTATTCCCTGCCCGCAACTGACTGCCTAATTTAGTTTGTTGGTAAAATCCTGAATAAATGCCTAATATCTTGCTACATTCCAATCCCTCAGTGAAGTTGATTAGTATCTCACTGCCTTTCTATAAATTTCAATAATTCTTTCTCTGAAAAGAAGGTTCCACTGATAGTTACGTCAAGCTTCGTATTCATTACTGTTACCCCTAAAGGAATATGACACTAGACCCAACTGGAACATAAAGATTTGATTAATAGTAACTTTGCGACAATTTCAATCAATTTCATCTTTTCTCCACTATTTCTTGATTGAACTGTTGGGGTAAAATGTCATTAAGGTGGTTAAAAACAATGACTGCAGATGCTGGAAACCAGATTCTGGATCAGTGGTGCTGGAAGAGCACAGCAGTTCAGGCAGCATCCAACGAGCAGCAAAATTGACGTTTTGGGCAAAAGCCCTTCCACAATCTGAAAAACCTTTAATAAACAAATACATGTAAGTAGCAACAAATTTGGAAGGTGACACTTTTGTACCAAGATTACTACGCACAGTGAATGGTTTAGAAACAATTTCCAAAAGGTTGTATTTAAATCAGAAACAGGTTTTAGTTTTTCTCAGCTTTTTGTAGAAATAAATTTGAAAGCTTCTCATCAGTCCAGATTCAGAAAGTATGTAACATTCCCCTCATCATCGTCATTGGGATGGTTTTACATTATCTATTGGGTTTGACTTTTGCCAACGGAATCATCTAATCTGTAATAGACAGATCAAAGTTCAAGTCAATAAAAACATTTTTTCTGACAGTACTGCAGCACCTTGTTGACATTTAAAAATCTGATGTTTTCATGTTACCTGCAACTCACAAAATATTGATCAAAGAGGTACAGGCACTTTCAATGTATAGCTAATTTAATGCAAAGTTTTGGAAATATTTACGATTTCAGTAAACTCTGCAATTCTTCTCACACTTCCATCAGAATGCAGAGAAACCTAAGCACTACTGACTCAGAACCCATTGAACTTTAAGTAAAAATAGAGTTGGAACCCACATTTTACTTTATGGGTTTCTGAACAAAAGTATTTCAGTTCACCACACAAACACGTAACACATTTAGATTATTTAATTGCAAGATATAAGTCGATAACTTGTTACAATTGACAGTTATGATTCCTGTACAGCAAGAAGAAAAATCTTACATGTTTTGGGCAATGCCCTTGATTTTGTCAAACTAAATCCAGATTTTTAATATCTCTGGAAGATCCTTAGTGCCTTGTGAGAAGTATTGTTATGTTGAAACATCTCAGGAATGGATTGCTTCAAGAATTTGTGCTGGGAATACTACTGCTTTTATCTTACATAAATGATCTGGATTCAGAAACTTATGAATGTCATAATTTGAATTCAGTTCAGATCTTGAATGAAAAGTTATCCCAATAGGCCTTGAATCCATTGTCAACTGTCTTAAAATACACTTGGTTCACTATTGTCCTTTAGGGAAAGAAATCCTTCATCCTCTCCTAGTCTGGCCTACAGATCCACAGTAAAGTAGTTGACTCCATCTATTCTGTGGGCAATTATGGATGTGCAGTAAGCAATGCCTACATCGCGTCAATGAATATTTTAAAAATCTAGACAGGATAATGGAATCAGAGAAGACAGCACATACATTATGGATGAGTTGAGTTAGAATGTAAGTGAACTGAGTAATAGCAGAGAAATTTAATGCAGGTATGTAAAATTCTGCATGAATGAAAATGAACAACTCTGATGCTTCACGATTGGTGTTGATAACTAAAGATTAAGCTGAAAGTCACCGAAGGATTGTCAACAGATTCAAAGGTAAAACTATTCAACAAATTGCAGAGCAGTGATAAATATGTTGAACGATAGAGACAAACTTTGGAAAGGCAAGGACTGGTTAGGCATAGTCATCATGGCTTTGTGCCTGGGAAATTATGTCTCACAAACTTGATTGAGTTTTTTGATGAAGTAACAAAGAGGAGTGATGAGGACAGAGCGGTAGATGTGATCTATGTGGACTTCAGTAAGACATTTGACAAGGTTCCCCATGGGATACTGGTTAGCAAGGTTAGATCTCACGGAATACAGGGAGAACAAGCCATTTGGATACAGAACTGGCTTAAAGGCAGAAGAGAGAGGGTGGTGGCAGTGGGTTACTTTTCAGACTGGAGGCCTGTGACCAGTGGTGTGCCACAAGAATCGCTGCTGGGTCCATTGCTTTTCATCATTTACATAAATGATTTGGATGTGAACATAGGAGGTATAGTTAGTAAGTTTGCAGATGACATCAAAATTGGGGGTGTAGTGGACAGCAAAGAAGGTTACCTCAGAGTACAATGGGATCTTGATCAGATGAGCCAATGGGTTAAGGAGTGGCAGATGGAGTTTAGTTTAGATAAATGTGAGGTGCTGTATTTTGGAAAAGCAAATCAGAGCCGGACTTATAAACTTAATGGTAAGGTCCTGGGGAATATTGCTAAACAAAGAGACCTTGGAGTGCAGGTTCATAGTTTCTTGAAGATAGAGTCACAGATGGATAGGATAGTGAAGAAGGATTTTGGTATGCTTTCCTTCGCTCGTCAGAACATTAAGTATTAGAGTTGGGAGGTCATGTTGTGGCTGTACAGGACATTGGTTAGGCCACTGTTGGAATATTACGTGCAATTCTAGTCTCCTTCCTATCGGAAAGATGTTGTGAAACTTGAAAGGGTTCAGAAAAGATTTACAAGGATGTTGCCAGGGTTGCCATGAGTCGGAGGTGCCGGTGTTGGGCTGGGGCGCACAAAGTTAAAAATCACACAACACCAAGTTATGGTCCAACAGGTTTATTTGGAAGCACTGGCTTTCAGAGTGCCTCTCCTTCATCAGATGGAGGAGTTGAGCTATAAGGAGAGGCTGAATAGGCTGGGGCCGTTTTCCTGGAGTGTCAGAGGCTGACGGGTGACCTTATAGAGGTTTATAAAATCGTGAGGGGCATGAATAAGGTAAATAGACAAGGTCTTTTTTCCTGGGGTGGGAGAGTCCAGAACTAGAGGACATAGGTTTAGGGTGAGAGGGGAAAGATATAAAAGGGACCTAAGGAGCAACCTTTTCACACAGACGGTGGTGCGTGTATGGAACGAGCTGCCAGAAGAAGTAGCGAAGGCTGATACAATTACAGCATTTAAAAGGCATCTGAATGGGTATATGAATAGAAAAGGTTTAGAAGAATTTGGGCCAAGTGCTGGCAAATGGGACTAGATTAGATTAGAATATCCGTTTGGCATGGACAAGTTGGACCCAAGGGTCTGTTTCTGTGCTTTACATCTCTATGACTATGACTCTATGTCAAAGAAAGATTTGGAGGTTCTGGTGTTGGACTGAGGTGTATAAAGTTAAAAATCACACAACGGGATCCAAGATGGCAGTGATCTAGGAGACCACGGAGACCCAGCCTGCCCTACCCAGACCACCGCGATATCCTGGGTTTCTGGAAAGGTTGTGGAGTCCCAGGAAATGATCAGAGAGTAACGTATCTTGGTTTTTGCCATCCAGGACTGCCGAAGAAGGGAGGATGTACGTCCAAGACTGGGCCTGCGGTCCAGGCTGCAGGATCCTCGGACTCAATTTCTTACCATGTCCTGGTGAAGGAGCTTGCAAAATCTCACGAGATGTTGGGCAAGCAGGTAGAGGAGAAGCTGGCCCCAATCTCCATCATATTGCAGAGGCATCAACAGCAGCTGGGAGACCTGGAGAAAAGGACGGATGAGGTAGAACACAGAGTCGCAGTAGTGGAAGCTGGTACCACTTCCTCCAAGGAAAAGATCCAGGCCCTGGAGAGGCAGGTCCATAATTTGATTGACCAGGTTGATGACCTCGAGAACAGGGGCTGGAGAAAAAATATTCGGATCGTCAGTTTGCCAGAAGGTAAGGAAGGTGAGTGGCCGGCAGAATTCATTGAGGGCTAGTTGCCAAAATTCCTTAACTTGGAGACTTGAAGGTTGAGAGGGCTCACCGGGTCACAGTCTTGAGGTCAGTTCTGGACTAACGTCCTCATCCTATCTTGGTGCGGTTTCATCACTATAGAGATAAGGAGAGAATTGTGGAAGTTTCCAGAATCCAGAGGAAGGAACCGAAGGCCCTAGTTTACGAGGGCAATAAGATCATGTTCTTCCAGACTTCTCAGCAGCAGTGATCTGGATTTGAAAATCCTACGAGAAGACAGAGGGAGCTTGGGATCCAATACTCTCTGAGGTATCCAGCCGTGCTTCATGATGACCTGTACATCTCTTTGACATGCCAGAGAAGGCAAGGGACTTTGTGGACAAATTAACTTAAACTGAACAGTTAATTGTACAAACAGTGGTGCTGTCTCTGTTTTCCTTTAAAAAAAAGAGGAAGATCGGTTGGGGCTTTCTTTTCCTAATTTTTTGTATTGGTAATAATCTGGTCTAAAATATGTTCAGGGATGATTGGGATGTGTACTTTCAATTTCTAAGTTAAGTTATACCAAAGGATGGGTGGGGTACTTACCCTTATTTTTCAAAATTTCTTTGTTCACATTGTTATTCCATGGTGTATTTTCTTTCTTTACTACTTGTGTTTGTGGTTTGGCTCTAGCTAAGAGGAGGGAAAATAGTTGTGACGGCTAGATGCCTATCTAAGGGCAGTTTATGCCCGATTCAGCTATTTAAATGCCCTGGCTGCAGTATTGACAGCAGGATGGGAAGTTGGGTTCTGGGATGAGTTCCCCTATTCAGTGCCATTGGCACTTTACAAGTGGGTTTTTTTTGGTTTTTGTTGTATATAATCTTTGATAGCTTTGTAGGTTTGTTAACTATAGTGAGTTAGTTTATGTAGTTTTTATGTCCGTTGGATATTGCAACCTAAGGCTCGGTGATTTGTAGTTCGAATTCCTCCTCTCTGGAATCTAAATGTTACTGCAGAAGGTTATGGCAGTATCCTGAAGAAGGGCTCATGCCCGAAACGTCGATTCTCCTGCTCCTTGGATGCTGCCTGACCTGCTGCGCTTTTCCAGCAACACATTTTCAGCTGTGATCTCCAGCATCTGCAGTCCTCACTTTCTCCTAGGTTATGGCTAATGACTCGATTACGGAACACCAAGGGGAGTCACTTATCAATTAAGAGTAAGAAGGTACTTCTGAGTCTTAGAAAGGAAAAGTGGATATTGCTTTGTTACAGGAGACACACTTGAACGATAGGGAGCATTTGAAACTACAGCAGAATGGCTTTGATTGGGTTTACTTTTCATCCTTTAATACCAGAAGTAGGGGAGTGGCTATGTTGGTGAGGAGGTTACTAGCGTGTATTAAAGACATACACGGGAGGTTTGTAATTCTCAGAGCCCTGATAAACGGGGAAAAATATGGTGTTTTAAATGCCTATTGCCCTAGGCCCATTCCCTCAAATCTCTGGTAGATGCGTTCTCTAAACTGATCAGTCTTGATTTCTGGCATATCGTTTCAGGGGGAGATTTCAATTGTCTTATGGATCCCACAGTAGACAGATTGTCCAAAGGCCCTCTGATACCCTCTGTATAAACTAAACAACTAGTGGATCTGTAGGTGGAGTTAGGGTCGGTGGACGTCTGGAGGCATCTCCACCCTACAGGTAGGGACTTTATGGTTGAAGGCAGCCAAGAAGGCTTACTTTGACAGGTTCGTGTTGGTCAAGCTGCAGAGGATTACGGCGCTGCAGTCAGCATTGAATTCTGTGCTCACACAGAGGGCAAAGAAGTAGCTCACTTTTGCAAAACAAAGGCTATATGAGCATGGTGACAAGCCAGGCAGATACTTAGCAAATCTTACCAGGAAAAGGAGCATCCCTCAAGCCATTACGTCAGTTGGGGAAGGGCCTGGGAACCTAACATGTGATTCCAAAAAGACTAATGTGGTATACTCCAGAGATTTTACTCTAAGTTATATCAATCTGAGGGTTTTGAGGAGGGGAAGGCCAAGATGGAGTCCTTTCACAAGGGTCTGGAGTTCCAGGTGTAACCCCCAAACAAGAATCTTTTCTCAATGCCCCTTATCAGAGCAAGAGGTGCAGGAGGCTGTGAAGCAGCTTCAGAGTGGAAAGGCGCTCGGTCCTGATGGAATTCCCAGCAAATTCTATAAGGAATTTATAAACATATTGTCAGGTCCAATGCTCAACATGTTCAATGACTCGTACATGCTGAAAATGTGTTGCTGGAAAAGCGCAGCAGGTCAGGCAGCATCCAAGGAGCAGGAGAATCGACATTTTGGGCATGAGCCCTTCTTCAGGCTCATGCCCGAAACGTCGATTCTCCTGCTTCTTGGATGCTGCCTGACCTGCTGCGCTTTTCCAGCAACACATTTTCAGCTCTGATCTCCAGCATCTGCAGTCCTCACTTTCTCCTCAATGATTCGTACAGTCATGATAGTCTCCCGCCATTTCTAAGAGATGCCAGTATTTCACTTATTCTTAAAAAAGGGAAGGTCCTGGTGGACTGCATTTCTTATTGGCCCATTTCACTCTTAAATGTGGACTTTAAAATCCTCTCTAAGACTCTTGAGTTAAGGTTGGATACTGTGTTACCTTCTATTGTTAAAGAGGACCAGATGTGCTTCATAAAGGGCTGCAGATCCTCCAATAATGTTATGAGGCTGCTTAATGTAATTCAAGCATGTTAACAACACTGTACAGGGAATAGGTAATCCCTGCAGATACAGAGGAGGCATTTGAGCGAGTTGAGTGGCCATATCTTTTTTACAGTTTAGAGCAGTTTGGCTTGGGCGAAGCCTTTATAAGAGGGGTAAACGTTCTCTATAGTGACCCTCTCACTGTGGCCATCCCCAATGAGGTATGGTCAAGCAATTTTAACATTTTTAGGGGCAGCCAGCAAGGCTGAGCCCTTTCACCATTGGCTTATACGTTGGTGATTGAGCCACTGGCGAAGGCCATTCCCAGAAGTGGGGTCAAAATTACATAGGATTTCATTGTACACGGATGAAGTCCTCATTCTTTTGTCAAATCCAGCAGTTTTGGTGCCTCACCTGTTACAATGCATCAGCTCGTTTGGCACTTTTTGGGGTACAAGATCAATTTTGCAAAATCAGAGGCTATGCCTATGGGTGGTCTTACAAAGGTGCTAGGTCTGGAGGGTGAATCTTGATTCCAATTTAAGTGGTCACAGGGGGTTTTATGTATTTGGGCATATTGATTACTCCAGTCCTTGATTGGTTGTTTCAAGCTAATTTTGTTCAATTATTCAACAAAATCAAACAAGACCTTCAAAGATGGGAGGTGCTTCTGGTCTCATGGTTAGGTCAGATAGTCCTTATTAAAATTAATATTCTCCCCATTTGTTGTACCCTATACAGATGCTCCCCCAGTTTTCAATAAGTAAACATTCAGAAGACTGAACAGCTGGTTCAACTCTTATTTGGCATCGTAAGTGGCCCCTTATTAAATTAGCTAAGCTACAATTGCCTCACAGACTCAGAGGAGTGGATGTCCCGGACATTAAAAACTATCAACTAAGCTTGCTTTTATCCTATGTGAGTGATTGGGCTTGTGGGGACCCTCTTTCAATATGGTTAGATATCGAAGCCTCCCAGGCAAGGTGTCCCCTTACTAGCTTGCTCTTTTTGGACAAATGAGGACAGTTAAGGAATATGGCCATAACCAATAGTTATTAATACTGTTAAAGCATGGAGGGCAATTCTGCAGAGGGGAGGCAATATTGGCAAAACATCTTTTCTTACACCTGTAGTGGGTGTGCCAGGTTTTCAACTGAGGATGATAGATTCAGAATTGAAATATTGGGCAGCTAAGAATGTGTCTTGCATGGCCAATCTATATGAGGGAGACACAATGATGTCCTTTGATCAGTTAGCACAGAAATACAAGCTAGCTAACAGGGTTCTCCTTCAGTTTTTTTCAAGTTAGGGATTTTATTCAAAAAAAGACTGCACTTTTGACTGATCCCTGCAAATCCGACATAGAGAAGAGGGTGCTCAGTGCTAAGAGTACACTTTCTGTCAGCACGTTATATCATCAACTGGGGGGGTGCCCCCTCAGATGAGTTCAATTGACTCTGCAGGGTGTGGGAGAGAGAGCTAGGTGTTGAGGTCTTCTCAGGTGCATGGGAAGATATTTGGGAAAAAGCAAGAAAGATATCAGTTTGCAATATGACCCATGCTTTACAGTTGAAGATTCTCCACAGGGTCCACTTGGCTCTGGATCGTTTGTCAAAATTTAAACCAGGGTACATCAACATCCCCCAAGTGTAAAGTTGGTACGGGCATTCTTACCCATTGTCCCTGATCCTGTGATAGACTTCAAATATACTGGAGTGCTGTGGGAGGTGCAACGGATGGGATTTTCGGAGTAAGGTTGGAGAAGGACCTGATCTCTGTGCCTGCCCAGTGTGTTCCCTGTAGATGCGCATAAGAAAAAAACTTTTCAACATCCTCACTTTTTGCGCAAGAAAGAATATCTTGTTACGTTGGGAATTTGAAAATCCCCCGGGCCTGTCTGGTTGGCAGAAGATTGTTTTGGAGCATGTACCCTTGGATTTTCTTACAAGTATGGTACACCACAAAGCTGAGAATTTCTATAAGACATGGCAGCCCTTTTTAGAATACCTGGACACAGATAAGGGCTTTTACATAGCTGTAACGATTGTGATTTACGAGTCCAATATCCAGAGAGGGGGAACTGTGAATGTATGAATATGTGAAAACGAATGCTCTCGATATTCGAGAGTTATATTCTGTTGAGCTGAGCTATATTATTATTTATTAGTTTGTTGTTAGTTATTATTTATTTATTTAATTAATTAAGTAGCTTTTTTTTTAATATTCATATTTATACATTTGTACATGAGGGCAGTTTGGGTTTTTCACATTTGTTTTGGTGTCCTGTCTTTGTATTTATTGTAATATTAAAACATCTATTTTTCAATAAAAATACATTTTTAAAAAATCACACACACCAGGTTGTAGTCCAACACATTTAAACTTTTTCTATAAATTCTGTGTCCTACGTTCTTATACTCCACAACCACCTAATGAAGGAGCAGTGCTCCGAAAGCTAGTGCTTCCAAGTAAACCTTTTGGACTGTAACCTGGTGTTGTGTGATTTTTAACTATGTCAGAGAAGGTACTAATCAAACTTTATGTTGCTGTGGGCAGACCTGACCTTCACTACTGCACCCAGATCTTGCAGGCAAGTCTCTTGGAACAACCACATTCTTTCCATAGAGCCTGTTACACGTAAAAAGACATTTCAGACACTCTCATTAAGGCAGTGAACAATAACTTGATCGCAATCAAGAGAAAGGGATTAAGAGGGACTGGGAATGAGCGCAGACAAAGTGAAGTGTTTTGAGGAAGGTTTTGAAAGCAACAAGGAAGGCTTTGAGGCAGAGATGCTTATGAAAGGTGTTCCAGAAAACAGAGTTATAATGGTGTGGCTCCACTGGAATGAAAAACAGGAGACAGGCTGGTGTCAGAGAGCAAAGAAGCAAAGTGTAGAGGCACTGGAGAATTTGTGGGAGTAGGGAGAGATGAAGCAATGAGAGAATTTAAATGTGAAAGAGAGAAACCAGGGCAAGCTCGGTATGAATTGGGGTTTTGGTCTGAAAACAGAGTTGAGAAAACAGTATTTACATATAAATAAATTTAACTGAAAAACTAAGGTCAGTTGGAGCAGTTCTCCAGTGTTTGGGCACAAGATGCTCTGTTCTATACACTTGGGCATATATTTTCATAATACTTGAAAATTAATATTTATCTGATGGTTTTACAAAACTCTGAATCCCAGCAGCCTTTGTGTATTTAAAAACACAGCTTTCACTTATATAGAAAACTGCAAAAATCCCAATGTTTAAGGAAGAGGACAACGCTTTTGAGTACTGAAGTTGCACCCAAAGATGTAATTTCTGTGCAGACTTTTAAAGAAATGACAAATGAGACAAGACCAATGGTGTTGTAATGGAAAATACTTCAAGAGTGATGACCTGGGAGGGTGAGGTGCTGTGTGATTCATTGAGAAACTATGGACTAGAGACCCCATTGCTTTCCCAACTTCCTCCAATTTACTTCAGGTTGGGAAGACATTCATAGTGTTCCACTTGTAGACCAATTGAGGTCCTTAAATGGCCACGTAAGCTGTCACACTTCTGGGTAGACAAGGGGCCTGAAAATAGGAGGAGTGTCCCATTTTGCCAAGCACTCTGTGAACAACCTGCAGTAACCCTGGCAGAAAATGATTAGGAGTAAGATGCCCCTCACCAGGATTTTGTGCACCTTGTCCCTAGTGCTCTGTGGTAGATCCCGAATGTTAGTCAGACTGTAGTAGCGGCAGTGGCCACTTTTCCCAATAGCAGCACTAGGACTCAATAGTGACTGGCCTCAGATTAGCCTGCAGTTCTCAGAGGTGAGACATCTACTCTGCACCAGGATTTCTAGATTGGGGGATGTTCCTCTCACAAGAGCAGTTCAATCTCAAGAACAGTTAATCTCAAAAGTGCCTCCCAAAATGGTTGCCCTTGAGGGTTACTATAACTTTTCTAGATGTTGGACAAACTCCCCATGTTGGATTTCAAATTTCTTTATAATAAAACTTCTATAGAATTTGCTAATTGTTTGAGTTTCAAAATGTAACTAAGTTACAAGATTTAAATCTAACAGAGTCTTAATGCAACTTAGACACATCATTAGCAAGTTGATAGCAGATAATGCAATAAAAATACTGACTAATATTTTCCTAGCTCCGACAGCTGATCACAATCCCTCCCCCCCTCCCCCATGACACATATACCCCCAACACCCAGAACATTATGTTTCCAATCCACTTATAAAGATAAAGTATTTGACTAAAGAATTCTTGGGAGTAAAGGAGACAGTAACTCTATTCATCTAAACTTGCATGTGAATGGAAAAACTATAGATCATGCTAAGTCTCTGTCAACTCCAGGAATTCCTTGTTAATTTGTAAGAGATCAAAATCTCCAACCATGAGAGAGGACACAAAGGTGAGCACTATGAGGAATGGTGAAATTTAGTGACATGGAATGATTGGATGGATTGGGGTGATTTTCTTTGAAATGAAGAAGACTGAGATAACATTTAATTGAAGTTATAACAATAATAAGGGTCCTAGCAGACAGGTCAATAATCAAGGGAGATGTACAGATAACAATTGGCAGAAGGATTGGATGGGAGTTGAGAAGACATTTTGGTATGGTGGTGTTTGCAACTCATTGCTGAAGAAATTGAAAGATGCAAACCCCTTCATCACATTTAGAAAATACTTGCAAACCCATTTGAAATGCTGTAACCTGCAGAGCACCAGACTGAGAACTGGAAACTGGGACAAGGCTGGATAGCACATTTTGGCTGTCTCAGACATGATGGGTCAAATGGCCTTCTTTGTTTCATAATGTTTGATGTTTTATGGGTTAAAATCTTAAAGGGGCCTGAACAGCTTGGCTCTGGAGAGATCTGTGGCAGAACCACATGAGAAATCTCAACATTGGGAGCAACATGTCAAGGAAAGAATCTTGCTAGACAGCAGTGAGATTATATTGAGGGAGATTATTGCTTATTTACACCTTATTTACTGCATATCTCACCTCATTAATATACAGCTGCCTATCCTACTATCTGCTGCATCCAAATAAGATATGGAGAATTTTCCACATGCAAGTCAGAGTGAGTACTTGGTGACTTCAGCTCACCACTGGCTTCACAGAACCTCTCAATCGGTCACTATGCAATAGGCCTAAGGGCATTCTCCATGGGCACCAACCACACGCACCTTTGTCCACAGACATTGGCATACTACAACTGCTAACCCCTCAGAATCTTCATGGCACTTCTTTGATCCACTTGCAGGATCTTAAGAAGTGCAGGGTGCACAGGCAACTAGCAAATGTCGCTGCTGCAAAGACACTTTGCACAGAGGGACAGGCAAACCCTGGTCAAGCACACACCAAAGCTGGGGAGTGTAACATGGTCTCCAAAGCTACCAGGTCAGGGGGTAGACCCAACGTGGTTGAGAATATATACAGGCATCAGTCAGGAGTCTGGACACTTCTTGTCTGGGCCCTCTTGTTAGGTTGCTCAATGGAATAAGCCATGACAGCCTAGAGGATCAGTTCAGAGACAGAGATGAACTGGGGGAAGGGAGGATACATGCAGATTCATCTATGCACAGGCCATAGAACAATGGGCTCCCTCATTGTTGGCGATCCTAATGCATTGGCTCCCTGTGTGCCATACACCAACATGTCCCTGCCATTGCTGGCCATTTCATTCACGTTAATCTTTTTGCACACAGAAATCAGAGAGAGAACAGGGATGTTTGACCATGAGTGGTAATGGTGCCAGCAGAATCTATCCCTCCTCTTCTTGATTCCAAATGCTGCAGCAGCTCTCAACACAATCCATGGTACCTCCTGTATGAACATGGTATTAGGCATCATCCTGGCACAGTTGCATTTAGGGCTGCACAAAAAAAACAACAAATACAGAACAAAACCAATACAATTTACCCAAACGTGGCATTTCATATACAGTGCACCGTCATCTGTGCCACCAAAGTGCCCTCAATGTTTTTGCTTTCCTGCCCTCCTTATTGTTGTCCAGGGTTCTACAGCAGAGTCAGAAGGAGCTGGCACACCCAGGTGCACGGTGACCTTTGAAAGATGTTGCAGGAATCAGGGATACTGTTCTTTCAGGGGCTCTCTGGTGAGTGGTGAGTTCTTCTGGGAGTACGTGCATGGAAAGGTGTGGCTAGAATCAGGGAAGAGTGGTGGATAGGTGTGGGATAGGTAAATAATGGAGTAAGTTTGGTGAGATACAACAAGAAATCTCACAAGAACATGTGGCAAAGAAAATGCAAAAAACCTGACATAACTTGATGACACTTCACCAAAGAAATATAACAGTCAGCCCTATGTCTCGCTCCTTATGAGCTTAAAGTTGACAAAAAGATAAAGCTGGCAGCAGGGCTGCCTACGCTGGAGATTCTTCCACCTCTCATTCAGAAGAGAGCTGGCATTAATTGGAAGGTCACTACCCCAAGATACTGAGGGATGTCAGTCTCCAGCTGCGCATAAGTAAATGGTACCTTGATGACATCAGGTCTATTGAAATAACATGAACACATTGTAAAATGTCGCATCTCAGTTTTGAAAAATTATTGCCTTTTGCACAGGGATTGAGAGGAAGTAGTATGGGGCATTCAGGGGTGGGGGCAGGGCTGGGGAAGGATTGAACCTGTTATGAAGGTGAAGGTGTGAACTGTACCTTTAATAGAGAGTGAAAGCTGTTTTGCACTGAGACCTTGCAGGCACCTGTCATGTGACTGACTAGCAGTTTCAGAGTGTACTGGAAAATTGAAAACATGTAACATTTGGCTGTGAAACAAATACCAGGGTTTTAGTTGCTATTGTTACAACAATTCGTATTGAACCAATCATTTAAATTGTGCCCCATGATACTAAAACCCAATCGACTTTGAATTTATTGTTTTACCAACATTGAACTAATGAAATGATCTGATACTCAGGGTATAAAGAAGCAGCCATTTTGACAGTTAGACAGAGAGACCAATTGTCATTGCCAGAGTAACTGCCAGCAATACACTCTCTATCAAAGGTACTTTTTCCATCTGAAACACCTTTGCCACAAAAGACCAAAGATGACCCAGGGAGATCTACAGCCAGAGGAAGACAAACACTGATGACGACAGTTTTTTGAAAAATAAAAACCATTTGAAAATGGTTTTTAAAAATTAAGTTGATGTAATTTGAATACAGGTTTTTATCAGAACAGTATATTATTATAGAGTGGGATGTACATAACAGGCAATTAAGAAAAAGGGGGAGCTTAGATTTGTGAATAGCTGGTGTTTAATGTTCACTTTTAGAGTTAAGGAACAAATTGATATTGTTTTTCTTTAAATAGTGGAGTTTGGGAGTTCTCTGTCACTCATATTTTAACAGATTACGAAGCAAGGTGAGCTTTTCTGGGTGTTTGGTTTAATTAGCAGAAGAGTTCACTGCCATGTCATAACAAACCGCCATCTCCTATCAAAATTGTGCAGACCTGGATTTTCAAACAGAATTGAACTGGCATGCTGTGGAAATGCAGCAATACTGAATCAGATGCCTGTTTGCCATCTGCAGATAAGATATCCATCTACTCACTCAGTGTTCTGTCCTGGGTTCAGTATTAGTGGACTATGGTAAGTTTCAACCTGATCTAATTGGTGAGAACAAGGCCTGCAAATGTTTGGAGTTACAATGTGAGAAAACAGGAAAGGGGACTTACTCCTGAATTCTGCAGGATGGCTGTATCTTTACAAAGCACTGCAGGACTGTTATGCAATCATTTCAGGACTACTAGCAAAAGCTATTGTGGCTCACACATTTTGGGAAAGAGGAGTGGACTATACAGCAATAAAGAAAAATACCTTCCAGAAAGAGAAATAGGGGATAAAGTTAATACTTATCTCTGGTACTTTCATTATAATACAAAATTGACTTTGGATTTGTTAACTATTCACCACAGACTACTACAGACTGCTGGAATCTGTGAACATAACACTACTAAAAAAAGAGACTTCACTGAAAACTGCAATTCTCTGCCATTGTTAAGATAACTTCAGGCCCCTTGGCAACATATTGACACAGATGGCTACAGATGGCAGTAACCAATTGTCTATTCATGCATTAGAGAAATGAAAAACAATGGAAAACCACATCTTCACAGCCCTAAATAACACTAACACAATTACCATCCCCAAATACTAGGGACAACAATGTTCCTCTTATGTGCGTCAATGGGTAGATGTTTCATAAATGGTTTTATCTGACTGCATTCTTCAAAAACTCGTCAGTGAAATATTTAGTTATTTTGGTTTAAAAGATACCAGCCTGTCCTGTAACTATGGTAACAAGACTGATCTTACAAGAAAGTGTAATTTTTCTTCTAGCTGCCAGCTAAACAATGCTGAGTGACCTATTTGAAATAAAAGGGCAAGGCTTCCACCAGGTTTCTTCACTTCATTTTACTATGATGTTCACAATGACGTGGAATACAACAGATTCTGAAATGTTATCTGCCCACAGCATGACTAATATTGCTATTGACTCCACAGAAGACATGGTTGGATCCCGTATTTATAGATGGGTTGCATATTAAATGGCTAAATTTATAATAGATTTGAAAGTGACGAATCGTAATAGTACTTCAAACTCTTAGGATTAACTCATTTGCAAAATTATATCTATAAGCATGAGATAGCTCTGTTCTCATCGCTGTTCCTGCAGATTTCAGGAATAAAGCATTTTAGCTTTAACAATTTGAAATACTATTTGCATTTGTTCATTTGGCTATTTGAGATAAAATTCAAATTTCGAAAGAATAATGCTGACTTATTTATTGACCTTTGTGAGAAGACGGAGTCCTAGTTATTGGCCCTTGTGCAACTTTCCCTGTGCATTTGCCAAACCCGGGTTGATCGAATTTGAAGGAGTTCACGTTTTTCTAAACATATAATGAAAGTCAAAATATCTTCCTATCCTCCCTCTTAGTATCTACACAGTACTTCAAACTTACAACTCCAGGCTCCTTGGCAACATTTTGACACATCTGTTCTAAACCATGATTTGAATTAGCTTGTTAATTTTTGTCTGCGAATTTCTTCCAAAAACTGTCAGTTTTATGGAGTGTCGCAAGGGAAAAGAAATGAAATGGATAAATATGAAGAGTGTTCGGGAGGTAATATCAGAGCTAGGAACCAAATCAAATCAGAGGCATGACTACAACGAAGGAATGACTAAGCTGAGGATGCTAAATGTGCTAGAATTGAAGGAGCACAAAGATCTCAGAGAATTGCAGAACTGCAGGAGATTATATAGTTAAGGGTATGTCCACCTGTAGAAAGATTTGAAAATAAGAATGAGGATTTTAAGATCAAAGTCTTGTTGGATTGGAAGTCACCAAGCACAGGAATAATTGGTGATCAGAATTTAGCAATCAAGTTTACCAAAAGTGGTAGATTCTGACTTCACCATGGAGTATAATCCCAGCTCAGCAATGAACGTTTTAGACTTTAATCCCAACATGTGTTTTTTTAGAAGAAGTCCAATGCAATGAAAATAGCTGTGAATATAAATGCAGCATCTCTCTGGAGAGAGAGAGAGAGAGAGCAAGGAATATCATACCTGATGAGCTGTCAAGGAGGTATCAAAATGATGGTCTTAAAAGTTAGGAAAGCAGTACAAATGGTGAAGGGTAATCTTCTCACATAGAAATTGATGGCCATACAAGATGCTTGTAAATCCGAAAATCCTTCCAACACATATCAACGGAGGCAGCAAAAATGAGAAAGTTTCCTGGCAAGCCATGTCTCGACCGTCACTATCCATTGCTACAAACTACAGCATGCAAATAAAAAGCAATGTTGACACAACTGTTCAGACTCTCTGAGTGAATTGTAACACACTGTCATGGTATCATTAATTGGGTCCATGTATGAATCAACAGTACATATTGAATGTAGGGGCTGGTTAGTTCAGTGGCTAAATGGGTCAGAATAATGCCCATAGTAACCTGCCTCCTCACCCTGTCCCTGACCATGGAAGGCAATGGCAAATTACAACTAACAAAAGCTGCCAAGGAAACAGCTGAGGGTGAAGCATCATCAGACAATGTGCCAAGTGCTTTGCTTTCAGGTAGAACATAAATGACATGCCATACTGGATCAACAATAGGCGAAACTCCCATATTGTTCACAACTGAAGACACAAATGAACAAGGTTTACAGAATGTGATACACCTTGTGACATGACCTGCTACAGTTTTGATTCTTAACCAGTTTCTTTCCAGCTCATTTCTGTTAGGGAGTTAATTTTGCAGAGCATTACCTCAGAGGCAAAATCACAGAAACAGCCCATCAAATGCTGATATTATTCTTCATCAGTTTACTCTTTTTTTTGGTTTAAAGGAATTAGTGGACTATGCTTCAACAACTTCAATTACAATCACCTTTTCTATGTAGGGGTCTTTTTCTAATTTATTCATTGATTGTTCTGTAATTTCATTAAAGTAACATGCACTTCTCACTATCCAAGTGATCAGTATTCACAAAAAGCTTGGGCAATGATCAGTAGATTATAATACCTTGGGCATCATATTGAACCTGATCCTGTCCTTCAATAATGTCACCACACATGCACTTCCAGCAGATGTTGTTGGGTTATGACTGCAAGCAGAATGCTGGTTATTTCCCTCTAAAGGCCTCCTTATTAAATACGAATAAATCGGTGCGTGCATGAAAAGGCTAAGGGAAATTGAGATAAAGAGTTTGAAGGAAAGTAATTGCATTAACAGGCTGGGAATTAAACCTTGGTTGATTGCCACATTAATGTAGGAGGTCTGTTTGTGCAAAACATATTCACCCAGTTTTAGAAGTTTGAAACCAAATTGATTGTACGTGTCTGCTTACAAAGTACAAGTGTGCTTCGTTTCAAAATGGTAAAAGGCTCAGAAAATCATGGTAATGGTATTTGTAAATCATTATTTTCTTCACTGAAATTAACATAAATGCATTTTCAGACATAGTCAGGCACTACAGTAACTCTTTCATGTTTGTTGTCTAGCCTCATTCTTTCAGAATAAGTAATTAGAACTGTGACGGGGAAGAAACTAAACCATCCATAACAGTTCTGAATGTTCCTTTGACAGGTATATTGTCTGGTTAAAGCACCAAAATAAACGCAGTGAGCAATACAGCCACAAAAGACCCAGCTACTGTGGGAAAATTTCTGGGAATATTTACTTTATCCAGGAATGTCGACAACAGGAGAGAGGGGAGTGTTGAGTCAAGAGCAGTGTAGAGTCAAACGTCTGCAATGTGTAAGTGGGCACTTCATAAGTTACAGCAAAGTTTTGAATAATTTGTTAGCTCCACTCCTGAAAGGAAAGTCACAAAGTCAATTCCAAGAAGGCTGGCCTTTCAAGATGATTTCATCATGATCTGAGAGACCAACAATTAGTGGACGTGTAGTTGCAAAATACCATCCTGAAAATTACTACTATGCTTTCAACAGCAGATGCTTGGGAAAAAAAAATGAGTCCAAATCCAAACTAATAATGCTGTGCCTCTGTACAGCAGATTGACATTCCCATATGCAAAAATCTAATAGGTTTTAACCAGTATACCACAGCACACTGGTGTGCCATGGGCAAGCAGAGAAGTGTGCCACAAAATGTTTGGTAATAGGTATCGCTTTCAGTGAGTGTCAAGAGTGCCCCTGTGCTCCAGCTACCCTCTGGGATCTTGGTAAATATTATTGCCAGTTCTACAGCCTGCCTGCATATGTGCAGGACCAAATATTTGGTAGGAGCAAACACAGTGATCACATTTTGTACTTCTTGTAGAAGAAACCCTGTATTATGGGGGAAGGAACTGGAATAGCTGTTGAAGTGATCTACTTGCCTGGACACATTTCCGCATTGGACTTTAAAGTGAATAATTTTGACTTTTTTTAGTTAAGCCATTAATCCATGTATCAAATTCTACGAAAAAAGATTTTTTTTGTCAAAAGAACAATTCCTCTGTAAATTCAGTTGATGGAAACAACGATAGAAAAACCGTACGCATCTTTTGCAATGAACAGACTGCCGGATGTGTTGGTCAGAGGTAAAGGGCCATCGTTTACTAGCAAGGAATTGGAGTATTTCCTACAGTCAAAAGGCATTCTTCACATAAGAACAGCTTCATATCATCCATCATCCAATGGTCTGACCAAAAGAGCAGACCAAACTTTGAAGGCAGGCTTAAAGTAACAGCCAACAGCAAGTTGTCCCAGTTCCTGTTTGATTATAGGACCAGCCCTCATGCAACTACAGGGATAGCTCCAGAGGAGTTGCTAGTGAGGAGAAGACTTCACACCAGGTTAAACCTGATCTTCCCAGACCTTGGGGGGAGGATAAAACGGCATCAGGAACGCCAATTCTGGATACAAAACTCTGCTAAGCGAGAGAGACAGTTTACTTCAGGCAATGAAGTTTGGTGTAGGAACCATGGGAATGGTCCTACATGAGGTAAGAGGCATGGTCGCCATGAGGTCAGGTCCAGTGACGTATAAAGTCTAGGTAAAGGTGGCAGTGCTAAATAAGCCCATGGACCATTTGAAAGCTACAAACTTGCAAACAGTGTGGGAGCACATCATGCTCGACTCATCAATAGCCTTTCCGATTGTTGCAGAACCCATGGGTTCTCCCTTTCCATCAAGTGTTGAAGATACCTTGGAATCAGAGATGGGCATGGTCGATGTTGCCACCTCAATCCCTTTGTCACCAAAAGAAGAGAATGAGTTTCTTCCAAAATGCTCCAGGCCCAAGAAGCGAGTTACTGTGTTACTCGCCGCCAGTATCAGAGGCAGAGTTGGAGGAACCTGACCCATTGCTAAATGCACAGGCAGAGCTACAACAGAAAGAATTGCTTCTGTCCTTGGATTCAGAGGGGGAGGGATGCAGTGATTGCAACAAGATCAGCCAGATGGACCTCATAGAATATGAGTTCCCAAATTGGGGCTGTTAACCTGGTTCAATATCGGAGCCCTGGCTGACAGATATAAACAGGAGTGTCAGACACTCTGACAGTGTGAGAACTGGCTCTGAGGGAGTTGGATTAGTGTGAAGGACTCTCCATGTGTAAATAAAGGGTGACCCGATGATGGGATACCAGCCTATGTGGAATCATCCAAGCAAGTGGAAAGTATTCCAGTGCATTGATAATTTGCGGCTTGTAGATGATGGACAGCTTTGAGGAGTCAGGATGTGAGTTACTGTTTGTAGAATTCTCAGCTTCTGACCTGCTCTGGTAGCTACAATCTTCATATTATTAAGAACAAAGTATAATATTATGTTCAATTTTTTGTGGGCGGCACGGTGGCACAGTGGTTAGCACTGCTGCCTCACAGCGCTTGTAGATCCGGGTTCATTTCCCGACTCAGGCGACTGACTGTGTGGAGTTTGCACGTTCTCCCCGTGTCTGCGTGGGTTTCCTCCGGGTGCTCCGGTTTCCTCCCACAGTCACAAAGATGTGCGGGTCAGGTGAATTGGCCAAGCTAAATTGCCCATGGTGTTAGGTAAGGGGTAAATGTAGGGGTATGGGTGGGTTGCGCTTCGGCGGGTCGGTGTGGACTTGTTGGGCCGAAGGGCCTGTTTCCACACTGTAAGTCTAATCTAATCTAATTATAGTATGTTAAGATTTAGTTTCATTTTAGAAATCCTCTCTGAGTGGTTTCAGGAAGCCTGGAGATCTATTTTGTTTACATGCATATTCCAATGTCTCTACCGGCTGTGGTGGGATTTGAACTCATGTCTCCAGGCATTTGTCCAGACTTCTTGATTACTAATCCAGTGACAATATCACTAAACTATCACCTCCCCTAGGGGTCACGGTAAATTTCTGTACCTGTTTTAAACATGACCAATTGTCCAGGAAGCAGGCTGATTGTTAATGTGACAACAGCAAGCTCATTCCATTCATTGACGTACTGAAAATGATGGATCATGAAAGCAAATTCCATTGACAATTCTCACTACCAAAAGTAATATTTTCCTCACTTGACAAGCCCTCAGTAAATTTGAAATTGTCAATTTAAAATGAATAAAATTGATTGCACACATACATCAGTATTAAGACAATAGCAACAATGACTACAACTCAGGTTACTGTGACAATTCTGTCACTTTAAAAAGTTATTTTGCCCTTTTATTTAAGACAGAGCTGCGGAGTTGGTTAATTAAGATCACTGGAGTAAACAGCTTTGGAGGCCTATTTTTAACAGCCTGAATGGATGCGGCCAGCTCTCACAGATCAGGATTTCTGAGGAACATCAGAAGCTATGGGGATCTCAACAGAGTTGAAAGCTTCAGTAAATGTCTCCTGGCTGCTACTCTCTTGGAATTTTCTCTTGATGCACTTTTCCTCTGGATTGGAGAACTGCATGCAACAATCTGTGTCTGAATTTTCCTTTTTTGCCAATATAATAAGATATTATTATATTGGAACAATTAATTAGCAACAGTTACGCTACTATTATTCTCTTAAGGTTTCCAGTAGAGTTAAATTATTCTAAATTAGATTAGATTCCCTACAGTGCGGAAACAGGCCCTTTGGCACAACCAGTCCCCACTGACCCTCTGAAGAATAACCCACCCAGACCCATTTCTCTCTGACTAATGCACCTAGCACTATGGGCAATTTAGCATGGCCACTTCACCTGACCTTTGGACTGTGGGAGGAAACCCACGCAGACATTGGGAGAATGTGCAACTCCATGCAGACAGTCACCCAAGGCTGGAATCAAACCTGGGTCCCTGGTGCTGTGAGGCAGCAGTGCTAACCACTGAGCCACTCTTCTTTCTTTGGTATTTTAATTCAACAATGTTTAAACAAATTGTGTTTTGGTTAATGTTGATAAGGTTGACCAGTCACATCGCATCGAAAACAGACACTATACGTTTGCCTTTAAAATAAGAATAAGTTCGGGTCTAGGCTACCTTCTGAGAATATTTTGACAGGTTCTAGTTTGATCGATAACAGAACACAAAAGAATCCAAAATAAAAGAAATTAATAAACTTACAATTTAAAAACTATAAGTAAAGATAACTGGGTAAGCATGTATATTTGTTGCACATTAAACTTGGTATGACCATAAGACCATAAGACATAGGGGTGGAAGTAAAGCCATTCAGCCCATTGAGTCCATTCCACCATTTAATCATGGCTAATGGGCATTTCAACTCCACTTACCCTCACTCTTCCTGTAGTCCTTAATTTCTTGTGAGATCAAGAATTTATCAATCTCTGCCTTGGAGACATTTAGCATCCCACCCTCCACTACACACCGTGACAATGAATTCCACATACCCACCGCTCTCTCACTGAAGAAATGTCTCCTTATTGCTGTTCTAAGCTGACCCCCACCCCCCTCTAATTTTATGCCTGTGCCCACAGGTCCTAGCCTCCCCACTTAATGAAACAACCTCCCAGTGTCCACCCTTTCTAAGCCATTCATCATCTCGTAAGTTTCTATTAGATCTCCCCTAAACCTTCTAAACTCGAATGAATGCAATCCCAAGATCCTCAGCTGATCATCATATGTTAGGCCGACCATTCCAGGGATCATCTGTGTGAATCTCCGCTGGACACGCTCCAGTTCCTTCCTGAGGTGTGGGGCCCAAAGTAGGACACAGTATTCTAAATGGGGCCTAACTAGAGCTTTATAAAGTCTCAGAAGCACATTGCTGCTTTTATATTCCGACCCTCTTGACATAAATGACAACATTACATTTGCTTTCTTAATTACAGACTCAACCTGCAAGTTAACCTTTAGAGAATCCTGGACTAGTACTGCCAGATCCCTTTGTACTTTGGCTTTATGAATTTTCTCACCATTTAGAAAATAGTCTATGCCTGAATTCTTTTTTCCAAAGTGCAAGGCCTCGTATTTGCTCGCGTTGACTTTTATCAGCCATTTCCTGGACCACTCTCCTCAACCGTCTAAATCTTTCTGCAGCCTTCCCACCTCCTCAGTACTAACTAACTGTTCGCCTAACTCTGTATCATCGGCAATCTTCGCCAGAACGCCCCCAGTCCCTTCATCCAGATCATTGATATATAAAGTGAACAGCTGCAGCCCCAATACTGAACCCTCCAGGACATCACTTGTCACTGGCTGCCATTCCGAAAAAAAGCCTTTTATTCCAACTCTCTGCCTTCTGTCAGACAGCCAATCCTCAATCCATGCCAGTGGCTCACCTCAAACACAATGGGCTCTCACCATACTCAGCAGCCATCCATGAGGCACCTTATCAAATGCCTTTTAGAAGTCTAGATAGATGACATCCACTGGGTTTCTCTGGTCTAACCTACTTGTTAACTCTTCAAAGAATTCTGACAGATTTGTCAGGCATGACCTCTCCTTACTAAATCTATACTGACTTGTTCTAATCCAACCCTACACTTCCGAGAATTTAGAAATCTCATCCTTAACGATGGATTCTAGAATTTTACCAACAACGGAGATCAGGCTAATCGGCCTATAATTTTCCATCTTTTGTCTTGATCCTTTCTTGAACAAAAGGGTTACAACAGTGATTTTCCAATCATCTGGGACTTTACCTGACTCCAGAGACTTTTGAAAGTTCACAATCAATGCCTTTGCTATTTCTTCAGCCATCTCCCTCAGAACTCTAGGATGTAGCTTATCGGGGCCAGGAGATTTATCAATTTTTAGATCTTTTAGCTTTTTTAGCACTGTCTCTTTTATAATGGCTACCATATTCAACTCTGCCCCCAACTCTACTTAATTGTTGGGATATTACTCATGTCTTCCACTGTGAAGACTGATGCAAAGTACTTAAGACGTTCCTCAGCTATTTCCTTATCTCCCATCACTAACCTTTCAGCATCAATTTGGAGCAGTCCAATGTCTACTTTTGCCTCTCATTTGTTTCTTATACATTAAAAGAAACTTTTACTATCATACTGGCTAGCCCACCTTCATGTTTGATCCTCTCCTTCCTTATTTCTTTCTTTGTTATCCTTTGTTTCTTCTTGTAGCCTTTCCGATCTTCTGATTTCCCAGTGCTCTTGGCTACTTTATAGGCTCTCTCTTTTTCTTTGATACATTTCCTGACTTCCTTTGTCAGCCATGGCTGTCTAATTCCCCCCACCCCCACCCCAGATAATCTTTCTTTTCTTGAGATGAACCTCTGTACTGTGTCCTCAATTACACCTAGAAACTCCTGCCATTGTTGCTCTACTGTCTTCCCCACTCGGCTTTGCTTCCAGTCTATTTTCATCAGTTCCTCTTTCATGCCCCTGTAATTACTTTTATTTAACTGTAACACTATTACATCCAATTTTGCCTTCTCTCTTTCAAACTGCTGGCTGACCAATACCATATTATGATCACTGCCTCCTAAGCGTTCCCTTACATTAAAATCTTTTATAAAGTCTGGCTCATTACATAGCACTAGGTCCAGAATAGCCTGCTGTCTTGTGGGCTCTATCACAAGCTGTTCCAAAAGGCCATCCTATAAGCATTCCATGAATTCCCTTTCTTTGGATCCACCAGCAACATTATTCACCCAGTCCACCTGGGTACGTGATCACCATGACCTTGCCTTTCTGACATGCTCTATCTATTTCCTGGTACATTTTAAGCTCCTGGTCCTGACCACTGCTGGGAGGTCTGTAAATAACTCGCATTATGGGTTTTTTGCCTTTCCTCAACCCCACCTACACAGACTCCACATCCTCTGACCCTATATCATTCAGTGCCATTGATTTAATTTCATTCTTAACTAACAAGGCAACCCCCTCTGCCCATCTCCCTGTCTTTTTGATAAGTTGTAAATCCTTGGATGTTTAACTGCCTGTCCTGAACCCCCTGCAACCACGTCTCTGTGATGTCTACTACATCATAATCATTCACAGTGATAAATCAGCTTTATTCTGGCATTGCTTGCTAGCATTCATGGGGTTGTGGATGGTGGTGAACAGAGTGGATTTTAAATGAGAAATAAAAGGGTAAAGAATCCTAACAGGTTTAGGGTTGTCTTAAGGATTCTTTGGTGCATTCAACGCATTTTTACCTCTGCCATTGAAATTTGGAGGCAATACTTTTGTCCATTAGTCTGCAAACAATGTATCACAGAAATTAGTAGATGGATTTCAATGAAACACAGGTAAGTATGGGTCAAGGAATAACTGATTACTTTTTGGCAAGGATCTGGAATTTATTTAATAGTGGGTGATTGGTCAAATTGATACGTTTTTATGACAATGTGTATTTTAATTTAGAATTGTGTTGATTGTTATAGCTTGTTGGAATCATCTCAGCTGCTGTGTGAGAATTTGTCACAGCTGTCAAAATGAGAGCAGATCTTTTAGAATAAATTTTTGGGCATGGATTGGCCTCAGGTCTCCTTGGTGAGATGGAAGTTCTCAAAAACAAGATTTTAGTTTTTGTTTTTGTAGTTATAAAACATCATCTGGGCAGTGAAAACCTTCATCAAACAACTGTATAATTTTAATAACATAGAGTCAACATAGTGTGGCAGAAGTATTCACTCTCCGAGTGCTCTTTCCCACCTGCTTAAAATTTGTAGCAGGCTGAGTAATAAAATTACTAATGAAATTTAAAAGTTATTAGGAAGTAGTTAGGCTGTTTTCCAATTGAAGCCAGCCAAAAATTTTAATAACTAAGATGGTTAATTTCATTAAGGAATGGTTCACAGATGTTCCTCAGTCTAGCCTGGGGCCTCAATACCAATTACTTTGTTAGTTTTAAGATTAAAATTCTTCCTTTCATAATAGCTACCTGCCCATAGGAATTGTAATCACACACTGTAATGCATATATTTGTCATCCCATTTAACATGTTGTATTAAATGTTACTTTGCTGTGTAAATGTTTCAATACTCAGAATACAATTGTACTTAGTTGCTCTTGCAAGTGACATCAGTCGGCACTGTACAAGTTGTGCAGTAACCTTCATTACACCTGAATTTCTTGGAAAGATATGATTAATGTACTAATATTTTCATTATTTCCTAATCATTGATAAATTTTGCAAAGAAAGTTAAAACAAACTGAGAAACTGTACGTACAATTGTTGATGATTAATTGTAACAACAATTTACCTAGTGATCTAAAATATTACATGGTTAGCCAAAAGAACTGATGAAATTGCATCTTATAATCAGATACTAAAGTTTAATACCAAAGCAATAGAATAAAGAAAAATTAGTCTATGGAGCATTTTATCTCAGCAGCAGGTATCACATGCCTGCACTGACAAATAACTGGAATAAACTGCATATGCAAACATAAAATTGTTACAATCAGCAGATCAGTCAGTATACAGGTTAAAAATTCCTGGATAGCTTATCATCAGAACTGACAAGACAGATGCATTTCATTATTATGATATGTCTAATATGCTTTAGAATATGCAGAAAATAGATTTGGTGATTGAAATAAAGTTATCAACAGAGGTGTCATAGGTTGCTGAAGAAACCGGAATAAGCTGACTGAGGAAAAGAGTGAGCATAGCTACTACTCGTGTGAAGGAGTATGCTTGTTTGGCGATAAGATTTGTTTTTCTATTATGATGTCTCCAATTAGATATACCTTCTTATTTCTATGATTCAGAAAGAAAATTCATGTTTAAGAAATATCTGTTTATTATTGGTTTCAGGTTTAATTTCAGGTTCACCTGTTGAGCTCTTTCTAGCAATCATACCAAATTCTGATCATGATACACGATTAGATCCACGATTTTGTCTTCAAATCTATAGACTAGTAGAAGCTTCATAATAGCTTCTACTCTGGGAACACTCTCTAGGTAACAGTGGAAAAAATAGCATGTGGAACCATCTGTATCTTCTTAATGATATTCTGAATATAGTTAAAAATCTAGTACATTCATCCTGCTTCACCATCATTCATACTGAGAGTATTAAAAATATTTGCCTTGACATGTTATAGCAACAGTTTCCCAATGGTTCGCATGGGATTGTGAGATCTTTGAGGCTTTGTATCTATGATTTCACTCTCTTTATTCATTGTTACCGTGCTGCTTCTCCAGCCCATAGGCACTGCCACTTTCTTGAGTACGCCCTTCATTTCCAGACTTCATGCCAACTGGCAGATACTGCACTGTTCTCACACATTCATCCACTTCAAGACAATAGTCACCAGGAAGACATCCAAGATCCATAAAAACATCTCTGTAATCTTCTAGAATCTGTATGGCAGTCAATGGCTTAGTGGACTGCAAAATGCTGCAGAGCTCTTCTGGCATGTTCAAAATTTATAAGCTTTAGATTTATTTCAGGAGAAAGTGAGGTCTGCAGATGCTGGAGATCAGAGCTGAAAATGTGTTGCTGGAAAAGCGCAGCAGGTCAGGCAGCATCCAAGGAACAGGAAATTCGACATCTCGGGCATAAGCCCTTCTTCAGGAAGAAGGGCTTATGCCCGAAACGTCGAATCTCCTGTTCCTTGGATGCTGCCTGACCTGCTGCGCTTTTCCAGCAACACATTTTCAGCTTAGATTTATTTCAACTGAGATCTACCATCTGGAGTTCCAGATTTTCATTTCCTCATTGTATTTGGATCCCAGCTTCATTTTTTGTCTTGTGATGAGTATCATTCCATCATATAGCCTCAACTTTGCTAAGGAGGGCTTCATTTTGAGTCAATATCTTGAGCAATTTCATACAGATCTGCGCAGCTTGTAAAATGAAATACCCACACTTGTATAATTCTGATATTCTCATTCTGCAATCACCACTCCAACAGTCACAAACTATTTTATCAACTTTAGACATAACAACACCAACCTTGCTTGATGACGTAATGATTTGTCAGAATCATCAGCTGATGTTTCTCCTGCGACCATCTTTATTAGCCTGTTTGCCAACTTTGCAGCTCAAAACTGGCAGGCAAAATGATTCAGCCAAATGATAGTGGAGGAACATTCAAACTCGTTTCATATCTCTTTTCATTTTCATAGCAGCAGGGAGTGGAAAATTCACAGCCATTTTGATTTGCCGAGTAATTCAAAGGTGCAAATTGTTGCTTCTTTTTAAGTATTCCTTCCTGTTTCTGTCCGTAGCTGCCTCTCTTACAGCACTGAAAATTCACACATTTTCAACCGTCTAACTCTGATAAAATATTTAAAGAGAAAGTTGTTCAATGGCTACTACAGACTGCACACAACAACATCCAGACAACCAGCACAACTGCATCTCTCCAGGTTAAAATAATTTTACACAGTGAAATTTTATTATTACTACCCAAATATTCTTTGAATAATTTTGCAAAGAAGGACTGTTATAAATCAAATTTTGGTCATGGAATGTCAATACACTCATAAAGAATTTAAAACAGACAGGCTAGTAGAGGTTGAAACATGAAATAAAACAATCAAATAAATTTGTTTTCAATATACTAACTTTGATAATTGGCTTGTTTGATTCCAACCCACCAAAGTCAATACTTAAATGGTCCTGCAAAGATCAGTCAACACTGACAGTAAGTAGTGTCACTTACATGGATCATGAATTGGGAAATTGCAGGCCAGAGATAATGATCTTTTTTAAACTAGTTAAGTGAACAGAAGATCAACTGCTTTTGGGTTCCCTTGATAAATAGTCGTTGTGACAACTATTACTAATCAGAAGCTTTATTGGTAATGTTTTTCATGACCTCCTTCTGAATAAATTTAGTTAGTTTTGATAAAAAAAACTTATACTTCTTCCACAGAATAGTCAGTAATTGTTGCTGAAAATTGTCTTTAACCTATGGGCATCTTTACAAAAATGGCAACCAGTTGAAAGATCACAATTACAGTCTGTAATGCATTAAAACACAAAATATTGAAAACATTTTGTGAATTACACCCCTGTTATTACATGAGGGTAGTAGAGTCATTTGCGAACTCAGTGGTTGGTCTTCCCCACAATATTGTTCATTTGTCCAGGCAGAGGTAGAGGTTACCTGCGCTGGGTTACAAGCTATGATACTATTATGATAGTGATCTATCCAAGGACAGGTACATTCTCATACCATCCTTAAAATTCTAAGCCATGGATAACAAAGGGAATCAATTAATTGTTCATGGTGCTGGTGGAAAAACTGGAACTTTGAGGGACAAGAGCTGCTTACAGGTGGAGGATTCTTTCAGATGTAGTCTTGTGTTTTCTTTAAGCTACCCCACATGAGGAAGGCTGAGGGAAACCAGCTCAACTTTTGTCTCAAGTCATGTTGCTCATTTCTCAATCAAGTTGAAAATGTTTTACAAGCCAAAGACGAGGAAAACACTGGACTCTAAGGTATGGAGAGAAGAACAAAGGGCCCGTCCTTGTAAAGTTTACCACTACCACAGTATCACTTTCCCTTTGTGATTTCATGCACAACACTGTATACCCGTGAGCAAGTAACACATTTAGAGTGAGAGGATAGTTTAATACTAGATGTAAAATAATTATGAATTAGACTTTGTTTAGATTAGATTGCGTACAGTATGGAAACAGACCCTTTGACCCACCAAGACCACACCGACCCTCTGAAGAGTAACCCTCCCCACACCCATTCCACTACCCTATATATGCCCCTGATTAATGCATCTAACACTGTGGGCAATTTAACATGGCTAATTCACCTGACCCGCACAGATTTGGATTGTGGGAGGAAACCAGAGCACCCGGAGGAATCCCATGCAGATACTGGGTGAATGTGCAAATTCCAGCCAGACTGTCACCCGAGGCCGGAATCGAACCCAAGTCGCTGGTGTTGTGAGGTAGCAGTGCTAACCACTGAGTTGCCGTGCTACCCCATAAAGTTTATAATTGAGCTTATAATTATATGAATGTCATTGATAATCTTTTCTCAATAATGGTGAAGCCAAACTAATTTAAATATGAAGTTGTGACAAACCTTCCTATACTGCATCTAATCCACCATTGTAAAAGGTAAAGTCACCATAATCCCAGAAGGTTGTAGAACTGATGTCTTGTTACAGAGAGACAACTTGTGGTGAGTTTAAGAGTTAAGATACTGTTCTGCAAGAGAGTGCTCACAATTCATTCATTTAGTCACTTTCCACAAATTAGCTCCTAAACCAGGAGGATTGTAGGAAGTCATGTAATTACATAAGTTGTACTTACATTTTTACAGTAACATAATGTGCTTGAATTGCTGTGATGATGAGCACTCAATAGTTACAAAAAGACAAACTCCAGGCCAGATTATAGTTTTGGCAGTTTTAATCATGATTGTTTCACTACAATGATCTGAAACTCTTGAAAACCATTTTGGTCATGGAATCTCAACTCAAAGAATTTAAAACAGACAGGGTGGTAGAGGTGCAGGATATTTCTTACATTGCTTTTACATAAAGCCTGTTAATTGGAAGTATTTGATTAACCATGAGAACAAAATAACTATATCAGAACCATCTCCACTGCTATATAAGATGACAAGGCTATCTTGCGGCTGGTCTTTTTATCTGTAGAACATATGCAATATTCCTCTCTTTGGGAGGCTTGTTTTACATTGAATGCATGGAAGAACATTTTCCATTAGCTTATACAACATTTAACTTGACTTCCATGACAGAATAAAAGAACACTTAAAAACACACACAAGAAGTTGTCAATGTTGCATCTTGTTTTAGTTAGTGATATAGATTATCCTTCTTCCCCCATATCCTTTTCTTAGGAGCAACCCTGAAACTTAAAACATTCCAGGCAATTTCATAATAAGATGCAATTAATACACAAGGAAAACAACCATACTCCTGAATACCAGCTATTATCTTAAAAATCATTTAAACATTTTTTAAAGCAAACATGAACACTTTTCAGTTTATAGAGTATTAAAGATAGGACAAACTTAGTTACACTTACTGGTGCAGTAGTTCAATTTAAAAAAAATACACAGTAGATGGAGCCATTGCAACAAGAGATTTATTTTTGAAAAAGCTAGGCTTTGAGAATATCTATCTGCACATCTGCATAACAGCCAACCTCATACTTAAGAGAATATTAAAGAGACGAAAAGATTACACAGAGGTAAAAGAAACGTTATTGGACATCTGTGTCCATATTGGAACTCTGGAGAAAACAAAATCTGTTATACCCTTTAGCAACAACTTGCTATTTTATATCCCAAGACCAGTTTTTGAAATTACTATGCTGGTTTCATGCCAATCAAATCCCAACACCTCTGCACCCAAGGGTGTTTAATCCAACTATCAAACATGTGTCGGAAAATTTGGAACCCAAAAGCACTAGTGTAAAATTAAATCTCTGGTTGGCTTTTGTTATAAATCAAATTATTAAGTGCTTTGGAATTTAGAAAGGAAAACAGTGTATTAAATTTAATTTGTTCCCATGATCTTGAGCCATGAATTCAATTAAGAATGAGCCTGTCAGAATGTTCTCTGACAATCATGTGACTTTCAAAAGCTTTCTGCTCTTCATAAACTTCTATCATATCCAAGAGAGCAAAAAGTGCTGCAAACCTATGCAGACCATCGTCTCACAACAAATGCTTATGAATTTACTACGAAACGTTTGTCTTACGTTTAGATTCATTGCTCTTTTCCACCTCTGTGACTGAGAAAGGTTTGCTCTGTGGCTATCCTCAGTACAAACCAGCATCCTGTTCCTTGGTGAAGCATCACAAAGCACTGGTGGGCTACTAATCTGAAATTCAACAAGGAAATCACAAAAAAGAACTCTCAATATTGACTCTCAGAGCAGCATGGAGCCTCAGTAGTTAGCACTACTGCCTCCCAGCACCAGGGAGCTGGGTTTGATTACATCTTCAGGCAACTGTCTGTTTGCATATTCTCTCATATCTCGATGGATTTCCTCCAGGTGCTCTGGTTTCCTCCTACTGTCCAAAGATGAGCAGGTTGGGTGGATTGGCTATGGAAAATTGCCCTCGGTGTCCAGGGATGTGCAGGCTAGGTAGATTAGCCAAGGGAAATGCAGGGTTACAGGGATAGAGAAGATGGAAGCTCTCCGGAGGGTCGATGTGGACCCGATGGGCCAAATGGCCTGCTTCCACACTGTAAGGATTCTATGATATTTCGAAATTAAGAATTCTAAAGCAAGGGATATAAATATTTTTTGGCAGTTGGGTGGCTAAAGGTCCTGAATCTCAAATTTGAGGTCTCATCTACATAGCAAATTGTTGGCCTTGTCCTGTTGAACTGCTTTATGATCTTTGTGACCATTTGTGTTTTACTTCCATCAGTATCCAAGTATGCTATAATTGTACAAAAGGTAGTCTGCATGTACTGTAAACTGAACCATCTTACATCTGTTATTCTTCTCAATATTTTTTCCCGACTGTCAATTCCCACATCCATAAATATAATAGAAACTGTCTACTTGGTAACACTATTATACCTGTATTGTATTTCCCCATTCCTTAAAACACAATGATATAACAAGCGACATTTTTGATAGCAACGGTATATGTCCCCAGTCAAATATGGACAACACTCTGCACTTCTGGCTTCCCACATTTCTATGTTTATTGCTTTTTCAATATAACTAAATAATGGATTTCTTCACCTTTGTGAAGACCATACATGCTTCATATTGAAATCAATATTGCATCTATATGCTGTTCTGACATTGCAAGATTATTTATGAACGTGCTGCTGAAAGAACCAATGACCTTTGGACACATCACTATATCATGACAATTTAGATACAATGCATTTTCTGAATCTATGTTAATTATGCTTATGAATTTAACAACTGTACCATCAAGTTCAGTTTTAATGACACTATGTATGCACAAATAGGTGAAGCCAAAGGATCCTTTAGGTCCATGCAATCACCAGCATTTTAATTGGATTCCATGATGTGTCTTTTTATGGAATGAACCCTATTCCATATGTGCATATTTCCAATATATAGATAGGTTGCAATCTTTACTTATGTATCCACATGTAAGCAATTCCTTATTTGCCATACACGCTATCCTGCACTCAAATTCAAAGCCTAACACAACTGTCCTCAGTGTATGTTTAAGAGATCTATAATGAGTTATCCACTAAAGTACTGTCTACCTTCAGTGGCCAGAATAAGCATTCCTCAAGTTCCACACGCGATAAGACTGATCTTATCAAAAATCTTGTAAATAGGGCTCTAAACATTTACTCACTTTGAAAGCTTGATGCAGAAATACAGCACAGCGCGTCTATCTTGGGAGCGGATAGCTATCCTGATCAGACCATTGTTCTCCCTATGACACGCACCTTTGGGCCATTGGTTGTAATTTCAGGCCTGAAAAGTGCTCGGTCTACCTTACATCACTGGGGAAATGCAAGCTATCTCAGAAATTTGAATAAGTTAGTCAAAGTGTTTTGTGTTTTCTGCAAACAAATTAAAATATTCAAGACTTGCATCATTTTTGAATAATATGGGAGCTGGGAACCTCAGTGAATCAGAGCCAAATCGTCAATCATTCAACCCTTTATTGTAAAAAGTTGTGATAGCATGAAATTTGGCATTCTTGTATTTGTTCTTATGTATGCAAAATGAAGAGCTTCAGAAATATGCTTCTCTTTTCAGTCATATCCAAATTTCATATGAAAACTGGGAATGAACATACTACCATACATCCTTCACATCCACCTTCTTGACTCTCTAGTAGAGTTTGAGATTTCCTACTTTATGGAGAAAGAAGAGGATCAAAGCATCACAGGAAATAACTTTCTGACCTTTTCCTCTAATACTGTGTTCATTGCTATTTTTCAGGTGTCCTCAGAATGTGTAGACTGTATGATATAGGAGGAGAATTAAGCCATACAGCCCATGGAATCTGCTCCACCATTTGATCAGGGCTGATGTGCTTCTCAACTCCACTCTCCTGCATTTTCCTCATGACCTTTGACCCCTTACTAATCAAGCACCTCGCTGTCTATTTTAAAGAAACTCAATAACTTGGCTTCTACAGCCTTCTACAGCAATGAGTTCTAAAGATGCACCATCCTCTGACTGAAGAAATTCCTCCTCATCTCAGTTCTAAATCTCATCTCATCTCGACCCTTCACTCTGAGGCTATGTCCTTGGGTCCTAGTGTCTCCTCCCAGTGGAAACATCTCCATGTTCACTCAATCTAGGCCTCTCAGCATTCAGTAAGTTTCAATCAGATCCCACCTCATCCTTCTAAACCCCATCGAGTACAGCAGAGAGTTCACAACTGGTCCCCGTATGACAAGCCCTAATTCCTGGGATCATTCTTGTGAACCTCCTCTGGACCCCCTCCAAGGCCAGTACATCCTTCCTTAGATACAGGGCCCGAAACTGCTCGCAATATTTCAAACTGGGTCTGACCACAGCCTTAGACAGCCTCATTAATACATCCCTGCTCTTGTATTCTAGCCCTCTTGAAATAAATGAGCTGAAAATGTGTTGCTGGAAAAGCGCAGCAGGTCAACACATTTTTAGCTCTGATCTCCAGCATCTGCAGTCCTCACTTTCTCCTCTTGAAATAAATGCTAACTTTGAAATTCCCTCCTAACTGCCAACCAAATCCACATGTTAAGAGTATTTAATTAGGACTCTTAAGTCCCTAGTAGCCCGAACAGCACAGACCATTTAAATATTTGTGGATATCCCAAAATATCAATAGGATTTTTATAGTGTTTTAGAACTCAGCTGCACAGAACCTGTACAGTTATGTAACTTGCAGTCTTTTTGCTATTTTGCCTCATCTACAGGAGTCAGAAGAGGAAGAGGAATTCTATGACATCATTCTGTGATAATGCTGTAATATTGCAATATTGGAAAGTTATAGCTCTGTATGACTGAACACTGATTTAAGTCTGAGCTTCGATGGTCAAGGTTTGTACTGGCATTGCAAATTCCTCATCTACAGCTAGTTTTCACAGCTATGTACATTGCTGTATCTGCAGTACCTCTACCTGTCCCAAACTGAACTGCTAAGCAATAACCTTCAGCAATACATTAATCTTCAGCAGCTGCAGTAGTGATGACATGAATGGGAGTGGTGTAGTGGTAATGTCACCAAGTACTGGTCCAGGATGATGATCTGGATTCAAATTCCACTGTTGGAATTGAGGAATTTATGTTGATGGAATTTAGGTTCAATTAACTTCTAAAATGTACAGAATATGAATGTATTGTTAGGTGGTGATAACTACAATTGATTCTTGTAAAAATTCATTTAATTCAAGAATGTCCCTTCAGGTAGAAAATCTATCATTCTTACCCAGTCCAGCCTACATGTGACTCCAGGCCAACAGCAATGTGTTGACTCTTAAGTGTCCTCCAAAACTGCCCAGCAAGGCACTCAGTTCGAAAACAATTAGAGACGAGCACAAATACAGACCTTACCACTAGTGCCCCATTCTGTAAAAGGATTATTCTGAATATAGTTTCCCGAGGTACTACTAGGTTTCAGAGAGACATTGAGAAGCATAGAACTTAAATTGTGTTTCCAAGAATGCAAGCCATGTGGAGATTTGCACATTTCAGTTTATTCATCTGTTTTCTACACATATTTAAAAGAGGTTATCTAATGCTAAACCTTTTTTCTGCACTGGCAAATACAGCTTTCCTTTATGCAGTTGATAAGAATTTAGGTGGCAGCAACACATTGTAGGTATGGGATTATGCCAACCAGGTGACCTGGTTTTTTTGCCCAGAAGTACATTTGAACCAAACAACTCAGTGATCACTTTTACTGATAACAGCTTATTATCTTTCTATAAATTAATTCAAATTTTGAAATTCTGGCCCTGTGCAGCTGAGTTCTAAAACGGCACAGAAATTCTATTGACATTTTGAGATGCTCACCAATACTTAAATGGTATGCGCTTCAGGAAGCTGTCCAAGTTACAAAGGGACTTAGGTGTCCTAGTTCAGGATTCTGTTAAGGTTAACATGCAGGTTCAGTTGACAGTTAGGAAGGCAATAAATTAACTATCACACACAATACACATGTGGGTATATATATCATTGAAAGCTACAAAAAAAACCTCTTCTATTCCAGTTTCTCTTGGGGTGAAAACTTCCTTCAACATAAGATTGACATGTTAAATTGTCTTCTGTTCTTTTATAGGCATTGCTATCTGTCTTTGTAAAGATAACAATCATTTAAATGGGAAGAAAATCAGGATTCTTTTGGGACAGGGTGTGTGATTTGGAAGATTAGAAGGATAATCTCACCCAAAACACCTATACACAATTGTCCCCTTTGTGCTTCAGAGCTGAAAATGTGTTGCTGGAAAAGCGCAGCAGGTCAGGCAGCATCCAAGGAACAGAAGATTCGACGTTTCGGGCATAAGCCCTTCTTCAGGAAGGTTAACAGATTCCTGAAGAAGGGCTTATGCCCGAAACATCGAATCTCCTGTTCCTTGGATGCTGCCTGACCTGCTGCGCTTTTCCAGCAACACATCTTCAGCTCTGATCTCCAGCATCTGCAGTCCTCACTTTCCCTTTGTGCTTCATCCTAGTAACACCTCACACCCAAGACAAAAGACAATTTCTGCCTTTAAAATCCATATCAAACTTCAGACTTCATAATGATTGTGTTGCTTCTCTTATCAGCATCTTTCATTTTGATATGATTTTATGGGTCTTCATTGCATACAGTAAACATTGCCAAGGTTTGGAGTATATAGTTCAGTATTGTTACTGTAGACACTTTTACCTCCTACCTAATAACAGTGCTTTATCTCCATTCTGCTGGGAAAAGTGGAATGGAAAGAGTATTGTTCTTACTTCAGAAACATCTAGAGATGAGGTGTGCTATAAATCTTCCTCTTAACAACTAGGTCTGTTATACACTAATATATGGCTCCCCCGTAGAGATTGTGAAGAGCACCAAATTTCTTGGCATACACCTGGCTAAGAATTGCACCTGGACACTCAACACCAGCTCCATAGGCAAGAGAGCCCAGCAGAGTCTCTACTTTCTGCGCAGCCTGAGGAACGTCCACCTCCCACCTCCATCCTCATCACATTCTACAGAGGGTTCATTGAGAGTAGCCTGAGCTCCTGCACTGCTTGGTTCAGGGATTACACTGTCTTGGATTGTAAGACCCTACAACGGATAGTGAGGACAGTTGAGAAGATTACCAGGGTCTATTTTTCCTCAATTATAGACATTTACATCACACGCTGCATCCAAAAGGCTAAGAGCATTGTGGAAGACCCCACACGTCTCTCAAACTCTTCTCCCTCCTGCCATCTGGTGGAAGGTACCAGAGCATTCCACCTCTCATGGTCAGACTGTACAACAGTTCCTTTCCCCAAGCCATGACACAGTATGTCAGACCCTTTCCCATCTGAAATTTTTTACACAACTTCAAATTGCTGCTTAAAAAATCTATTATTTATCATTCTTTTATTACACTGTAACTTGAGTGTTTTGCACTTCTTATGCACCTTATACATGTACAAGTGTGTAGTTTGTACTGGCCATGTAGCACCCTCAGTCTTGGAGGAATGCTCTCATTTTTACTGTATCAGTTGTATATGGTAGAAATGACAAATAAAAAGTGATTACTACTGTAAGAGGTTGACACAGTGGCTCAGTGGTAAGCACTGCTGCCTCACAGCACCAGGAACCCACGTTCAATCCTAACCTAGGGCGTGTGGAGTTTGCATGTTCTCCCTGTGTCTGCATGGGTTTCCACTGAGTTCTCCAGTTTCCTCCCACAATTCAAAGGTGTGCAGATTAGGTGAATTGGCCACACTAAATTGCCCACAGGGCTTAGGATGTGTAGATTGGGTGCATTAGTCTGGGGCTAAATGTAGGGGAATGAGTCTGGGTGCGTTACTTTCCAGAGGGTTGGTGTGGACTTGTTGGGCTGAAGAGCCTGTTTTCACACTGTAGGGATTCCATGATCTTAAAGATTCCAAGTCCACACTTCTAATGAGAGCTTTGTTTGCTAACCACACTCTGTAAAACACTCATAATCTGATTATGTACTAGCTGTGCATATTTGTAGAACCAATTCTCTTCTACTTTATTAACTTATTCACTCTGCTTAGAAATATTATCACACACCTCTGGAGCAGGTGGGACTTGAACCAAGGCCTCCTGGGTCCAAGTGTAGGAGACTGTATCACTGCACCACAAGAGGGCCCCAAATAGCAGCACTTGGACTTTCACCCAATTAATCCTTCATTAATACATACATCACCTTTTCCATACTCCATTAGGTCTCAAGCATCCTTTCAGAATTTATCAGTTGATAACAGACTCCCTTTTTTCTTTTCAAATAAATTAAAATAGATAGACAAAATATACAAGATTACACAATTCTTTTTTCTTTGCACATTAAAGTTCCAAACATCATTTTTCTAGTTTGTCCAATTGTTTCTTAGCACTTGTTTCTTTCTTTGTAAATTGACCAGATAGCTGACTGCTGCTGTCTAACCATTTCAATTGGATTTCTCAATTCTCCAGCATGCTTTGAAACTGCAATATTGATTTTTTAAAAATTCACACAATTTCATTGAGAGTACATTATCTTGGTGACTTATTGTCAATGTAGCACTCAATGGTATTGCAGCTGATTTTTTTCATAAAACTTCTTCCAATATTTTTGCTAAGAAAAATGCCACATGTACTGTCTCATCAAGTTCCTGCTGCTGAAGTATTTCTTACTACCCTTTTTTTTAAGTTTCCCAAATTAAAGGGTAGCATTTACCTCCCTTTCCCACAAGATAAATGTATCAACCCTCATGGACAACTCACCACAGAAACTTGAATAAGAAAAATCACTAAAAATAAGTAGTTTAGTAAGGCATTTGACAAGGTTCCCCATGGGAGACTGATTAGCAAGGCTAGATCTCATAGAATACGGGGAGAACTAGCCATTTGGATACAGAACTGGTCAAAGACAGAGGGTGGTGGTGGTGGTGGTGGTGGTGGAGGGCTGTTTTTCAGGCTGGAGGCCTGTGACCAGTGGAGTGCCACAAGGATCGGTGCTGGGTCTTCTACTTTTTGTCATTTACATAAATGATTTGGATGTGAGCATAAGAGGTACAGTTAATAAGTTTGCAGATGACACTAAAATTGGAGGTGTAGTGGACAGCGAAGAGGGTTACCTCAGATTACAACAAGATCTGGACCAAATAGACCAATGGGCTGAGAAGTGGCAGATGGAGTTTAATTCAGATAAATGCAAGGTGTTGCATTTTGGGAAAGCAAATCTTCGCAAGACTTATGCACCTTAATGGTAAGGTCCTAGGGAGTGTTGTTGAACAAAGAGATCTTGGAGTGCAGGTTCGAAGCTCCTTGAAAATGGAGTTGCACGTTGATAGGATAGTGAAGAAGGCATTTGATATGCTTTCCCCTATTGGTCAGAGTATTGAGTACAGGAGTTGGGAGGTCATGTACAGGACATTAGTTACACCACTGTTGGAATATTGCGTGCAATTCTGGTCTCCTTCCTATTGGAAAGATGTTGTGAAACTTGAAAGGATTCAGAAAAGATTTTCAAGGATGTTGCCAGGGTTGGAGGATTTGACCTATAGGGAGAGGCTGAACAGGCTGGGGCTGTTTTCCCTGGAGCATCGGAGGCTGAGGGGTGACCATATAGAGATTTACAAAGTTATGGATAGGATAAGTAGGCAAAGTCTTTTCCCTGGGGTCGGGGAGGTCATGTACAGGACATTGGTTACGCCACTGTTGGAATATTGCGTGCAATTCTGGTCTCCTTCCTATTGGAAAGATGTTGTGAAACTTGATAGGGTTCAGAAAAGATTTACAAGGATGTTGCCAGGGTTGGAGGATCTGAGGTACAGGGAGAGGCTGAACAGGCTGGGGCTGTTTTTCCTGGAGCGTCGGAAGATGATTAGATTAGAATTACAGTGTGGAAACAGGCCCTTCGGCCCAACAAGTCCACACCGACCCGCCGAAGCGCAACCCACCCATACCCCTACATTTACCCCTTACCTAACGCTACAGGCAATTTAGCATGGCCAATTCACCTGACCCGCACATCTTTGGACAGTGGGAGGAAACCGGAGCACCCGGAGGAAACCCACGCAGCCACGGGGAGAACATGCAAACTCCACACAGTCAGTCGCCTGAGTCGGGAATTGAACCCGGGTCTCAGGTGCTGTGAGGCAGCAGTGCTAACCACTGTGCCACCGTGCCGGTGACCTTATAGAGGTTTACAAAATTTTGAGGGGCATGGATAGGGTAAGTAGGGAAAGTCTTTTCCCTGGGGTCGGGGAGTCCAGAACTAGAGGGCATCGGTTTAGGGTGAGAGGGGAAAGATATAAAAGAGACCTAAGGGGCAACCTTTTCACACAGAGTGTGGTACGTGTATGGAATGAGCTGCCAGATGAAGTGGTGGAGGCTGGTACAATTGCAACATTTAAGAGGCATTTGGATGGGTATATGAATAGGAAGGGTTTGGAGGGATATGGGCCGGGTGCTGGCAGGTGGGCCGAGATTGGTTTGGGATATCTGGTCGGCATGGATGGGTTGGACTGAAAGGTCTGTTTCCATGCTGTACATCTCTATGACTCTAATGGTCCCAGCATCTCCAAATGATGGGAACTTCAACCCACAATGTTTCATTTTAATTTTTTTTCCTTATTTTGTTCACCTGAGTAATACCTTGCATATTGAGATCTTTCATAGTTGTACTCAACTCAAATAGAAGTCCACTATTTACAAATGTCTGACTTACAAATGCTGTACTTACAAATGCAATCTCACATAAGGGAGCAGTTTTAAAAGGTCTGATATATGAACACTTCCTGTTCATATTATCCTCTGCATATTGTCCTGCATTGTTTTCTGACTTTTGTACAATTTGACTTAAGAATGAACCCACTTGGTGGTGGAAGCAGGCACATTAGCAACATTCAAGGCATATCTTAACTGACACATTAACGGGAGGCAAAGGGGGCTAGATAGTGTGCATGGGCAACAAGCCGTGGGTCTAAATAAGAATTAGGAATCAGCGCGGGTTTGGTGGGCAGAAGGTTCTGTTCCTGTACTGTATTGAACACTCAGAGAGGCAAGGGAGTAGATTGCTGAGTCACTGTACATAACATTTCTATCCTCTTTAGTAACAGAAAGGTCCCAGAGGACTGGAGAAAAGCCAATGTTGTTCCTTTGTTTAAGAAGGGTTAATCCAGGAAATTACAGGTTGGTGAGCATTTCATCAGTGGTAAGGAAATTATTGGAGAAGATTCTTAGGGACAGGAATTACTCATATTTGGAAAAATGTGAACTTATTAGTGATAGGCAGCATGGCTTTGTGCAGGAAGCTTGTGTCTCACCAACTTGATTGAGTTTTTTGAGGACGTGACAAAGATTGATGAGAGCAGGGTGGTGGATGTTGTCTATATGGTCTTTTTTAAAATATATTTTTATTGAAAAATAGATTTTTTGACATTACAACAAATACAAAACAATACAAACTGTAGTCATGTACAAATGTATAAATCTATATATTAAAAAACAACTAAATACATAAATAACTAACAAATAAATAATAATAAGGCACAATGAGACAAAACACTAGCTCTTGACCATCAAGAGCATTAATTTACACATATTCCTAAGTCCACAGTTCCCCCTCTCTGGGTATTAGACTTGTAAAACACAATTGTTATGGCTATATAAAAACCTTTATTAGTGTGGCAGATAGCTCTGTGTCCAGGTAGCCAAAAAAGGGCCGCCACATTTTACAAAAATTCTCAGTTTTATGGTGCACCATGCTTGCAAGAAAATCCAAAGGGATATCTCCATAACTATCTTGCACCAACCCAACAAATGCGAAGGATTTTCAGGCACGCAACCTAACAGAATATTCTTTCTTCTGCAAAAATTAAGGATGTTGATATGTTTTTTCTTATGTGCATCTTCAGAGAATACACTGGGCAGGCCAAGATGAGGAGAAACTGGGTCCATCTTCACCCTTGTCCCTAAAATCCTCTTTATTGCACCTGCCACAGCGCTCCAGTATGTCCGGAGCTGCAGAAGGACCAGAGTCAATGAATAAGAGTAGCTGTACTCACTTTGCACTTGGGACATGGTGAAGATACTCCTGACTGAAATTTTGATAAATCATCTGGAGTCAAGTGGATCCTGTGGAGAATCTTCACTGTAAAGCATGGGTCCTATTGCAAATAGAGATCTTGTGTTTCCCCAAATATTGAGGAAATCTCAATGCCCAACTCTGTCTCCCACACCCTGCAAAGCCATTTGGTCTCGTCCATGCCCCCCCCCCAAACTGGTGATAAGAAAGTGTGTTCTTAGCACTGAGCATCCTCTTCTTCTGTCAGATCTGTAGGGATCAGTTAAAAGTGCAGTCCTTTTTTTGAATGAAATCCCCAAATTGAAAAAAATGAAAGTGCTCCCTGCTAGGTAGCTCATATATCCAAGCTAACTGGTCAAAAGACATCATTGTGTCCCCCTCAAATAAGAAACACCCCTAGCTGCCCAGAGTTTAAACCAAGTCCACCATCCTTGTTGAAAACCCGGCATACCAGCTATAGGTTCAAAAAAAGATGTTTTGGCAATATTTCCGTCACTCTGCTGCATTGCCCTCCATGCTTTAACAGTATTAATAACTATTGGGTGCAGCAATATTCCTGAACTGTCCTCATTTTGTCCAGGAACAGCAAGCTAGTAAGGAGGCACTTTGCCTGGGAGGTTTCAATGTCTAACCATATTGAAAGAGGGTCCCCACAAGCCCATAAACTCATGTAAGATAAAATCGAGCTTAATTGATAGTTTTTAATGTCCAGCGAGATCTACTACTATACACCACCCTCCATCCCCATTTGTGAGGCAATTGCAATTTATCTAACTTGATAAGGGGCTGCTTATGATGCCAGATAAAAGAGCTGAACTAGCCATTCAGTCTCCTGAAAGTTTTCCTCGTGAAAATCAAGGGAAGCTTTTGCATATGGGAGAATATTCATATTAATGAGGGCTATCCGACCTAACCAAGAGATCAGAAGCACCTCCCATCTTCGAAGGTCTTGTTTGATTTTGTCGAATAAATGAACAAAATTAACTTTAAACAGCTGACCGAAAACTGGAGTAATAAATGTCCACAAATACAGAAAACCCCATGCCCACTGAAAAGGGAATTGAGATTCACCCTCAAAACCTGGTATTTTTGCAAGACCACCCTTGGGCATAGCCTCTGATTTTGCAATATTGATCTTGTAACCTGAAAAAATGCCAAAAACATTGTATCAGACAAGGCACCAAAACTGCTGGGTTTGACAAAAAGATGACGACATTATCCACGTACAACAAAATGTAATGTGATTTTGACCCCACGCCTGGAGCTGATATATTAGGGTCCCACCCACCAGTGGTTCAATCGCCAATATAAAGAGCAATGGCAAAAGGGGATAGCCCTTAAAAATATGAAGATTGCTTGATCGTACCCCATTGGTGAGAACCACAGCAAGAAGGTCACTATAGCGAACCTTTACCCATCCTATAAAGGCTTCCCCCAAGCCAAATCACTATAGAGTATAAAAGACGCATGGCCACTTGACCCAGTCAAATGCCTTCTCTGCATCTCCAGAGTTCACCAATCCCTGTACGGACTGTTGTTGACATGCTTGAATTATATGAAGCAGCCTCCTAACATTATTGGAAGGTCTGCAGCCCTTTATAAAGCCCGTCTAGTCCTCTTTAATAATAGAAGGCAATACAGTTTCCAGCCTTAATGCAAGAGTCTTAGAAAGGATTTTAAAATCAACATTTAAAAGTGAAATGAGCCTACAAGAAGCACAGTCCTCCAGATTTTCCCTTTTTTAAGGCATCTCTTAGAAATGGCAGAAGCTGGTCATGACTGTACGAGTCATTGAACATGTTGAGCATTGGGCCTGACAATGTGTTTATAAATCTCTTATAGAATTCGCTGGGAAGCCCATCAGGACCAGGCGCCTTTCTACTCTGAAGCTGCTTCACAGCTGCCTGCACCTCTTGCACCGATAATGGGGAATTGAGAAAAGACTGTTGGTCGAGGGTTACACGCGGGATCTCCAGATCCTTGAAACAAAGGCTTCATCCTAACCCGCCCACCCTCATAACCTTCAGACTGGTATAATTCAAAGTAAAATCTCAGAAATGCGGCATTAATCATTTTAGAATCACAGGTTAGGTTTCCAGCACCTTCCCTGATCAACATTGAGGGGCACTCTTTTTCCCTGGTAAGAGACACTAAGTACTTGCCCAGTTTGTCACTCCTTCTTTGCTGTCTGTGTGTGCATGGAGTTCAATACAGACCAAAGCACTGTGATCCTCTGTAGCTTAGCCAATGAGGGCCTGTCAAAATATGCCTTCTCAGCTGCCTTCAATCATGCTTCGAGTAAACAGTGCTGCTCACCCTTCTGCCGCTACCTACTGGCGGGGTAGGAAAAAACCCTCTGGTATAAGCTTTAGCAGTTTCCCAAAGAACAGACAGGCTCCTAGCCAAACCTGAATTAATGACTGGGAGCATCCTGAATTCACTGGAGAAATACTCCACACACTTCCTATCCTTAAGGATAAAGGGATCCATTCACCAGTATCTTGGACCCGCTACAGCATCCTTCATCTTAATCAACAAGTGCACTAGAGCATGACCGGAGATGGAAATATTACCAATCATACAAGATGCCACCAAGTCCAGGGTTGCCATAGGGGCCAAAAAAAAAGTCTGAGTGTGGCACTGTGTGGATTGGAAAAAAACAGAAAACCCCTGCCTGTAGGGTGGAGATGCCTCGAGATGTCCACCAACCCTAACTCCACAACACAGATCACCAAGAATTGCTATGCTTGTAAAGAAGGTGTCAGGGGGTCTTTGGGTAACCTGTCAATTAAAATGATGATATGCCAAGATTCAAGACAAATCAATTTAGAGAATGCATCTACCAGAAATTCGAGGGAATGGGCTGGGGGGGGGGGCAGTAGATATTTAAAATACCATGTTCTCCCCCATTTATCAAAGCTTTAAGGATTACAATCTCCCATGTAACTCTAGTAACTTAAATAGAAGATTCCTCCGAACCAATATGGCCGCTCCCTTACTACTAGTATTAAAAGATAAAAGGTAAACCTGGTCAAACCCATTCTGCTGCAAGTTCAAATGTCCTCTATCATCTAAGTGCATCTCCTGCAATAAGGCAATATCTACCTTTTACTTTCTAAAACTGGAGAGTACCTTTTTCCTCTTAATTAACGAGTGATTCCCCTTGATGTTCCAGGTACACTATTCAAACAAGTCTTTAACCATAACCTTCTGCAGTAATATTTAGACTCCATAGAAACCTGTACTGTTCCTAACAGGACTAGACAAAGTAAACTCAGGAAGGAAATTCCTTATGACTGGGGAGTTCAGAACTAGGGGTCTTGATAAGAGCTAGAGGATTAAATAAATTGCTAGATAAATTGCTTCATCCAGACAGTGGTGAATCTGTCAAATTCTCTGCCACAGAAAACAGTTGAGACCAAAACATGTAATGTTTTCAAACTCTAAAGACAGCTCAGTAGTCTTCGTCCCAGGTTCTGTTGCTCAGATGACCCCTCATGATATTTCTGTCGGCTAACATGTTGCTTAGCTTTTTCTAAATGCTTTCTCTGGTTGGTAAGAAACATAAGGTGGTTGGTTCACTTAATAATGACTCATCATTTATAAGTCATAGCTTACGATAACTGTAGCAGTGTGGTGGGAGACAGACAGAGGTGATGGAGGAGTGGGGAGAGATGGAGGTGGGAGGGGCAGAGATGGAGGTGGAGGGGAAAGACACATGGAAAAAGGTGGTGAGAAACAGAGTGGGGGAGACAGACATTGGGGGTGATAAGATGAAGAGATGGGGGTGGGGGTGGGGGTGGGAGAGGGAGAGAAAGAGATGGGGGTGGGGGAGGGAGAGAAAGAGATGGGGGAGGGAGAGAAAGAGATGGGGGTGGGGGAGGGAGAAGTGGGGCAAGGGCAAGAGGGAGATGGGGGAGGGTGAGAGGTAATTAACCTGGCCCCTCTCCCCGTCTTCCCCCTTTTCCCCATCTCTCACCAATTCCCAACCCTCTCTCCCACATCCTATCTCATCTTCCCATCACCTCCAAACTCTTTCTCACACTCTTCCGCCTGTCCCAAAGCCATCTCTCTCCACGCCAACATATCTTGATCTCTCTCTCTGGACTCCATAAGATTCACCCCCATTCTTCTTCTCACATCCACTTCCTCCTTCTACCCCCATTTCTCTACTTTTCCAAGTATTCCCCCAACCACATCTCTCCCCTGTCCCCTCCATCTCCCTCTCTCTCATCCCTTCATCTCCCTCTTTCTTCCCCATCCCCATCATCACCCTCTCTCTCCCGCAGTCCCATCCATCTCCCACTCTCTCTGCCCCTGTCCCCTCCATCTCTTTCCCCCGTCCCCTCATCTCCCTCCCCCGTTGTCCCCTCCACCTCCCTCTCTCCCCCGTCCCTTCCACCTCCCTCTCTCCCCCGTCCCTTCCACCTCCCTCTCTCCCCCGTCCCCTCCACCTCCCTCTCTCCCCCGTCCCCTCCACCTCCCTCTCTCCCCCGTCCCCTCCACCTCCCTCTCTCCCCCGTCCCCTCCACCTCCCTCTCTCCCCCGTCCCCTCCACCTCCCTCTCTCTCCCCCCATCCCCTCCATCTCCCTCTCCCCGTCCTCTCCATCTCCCTCCCCGTCCCCTCCATCTCCCTCTCTCTCCCATCCCCTCCATCTCCCTCTCTCTCCCATCCCCTCCATCTCCCTCTCTCTCCCATCCCCTCCATCTCCCTCTCATTCCCCTCGTTCCCTCCATCTCTCTCTCCCCACCGTCCCCTCCACCTCCCTCTCTCTAGCCCCCCGTCCCCTCCATCTCCCTTTCTCTACCCCAGCACCCCCTCCATCTCCCTCTCTCTCCCCCGTCCCCTCCATCTCCCTCTCTCTCCCCCGTCCCCTCCATCTCCCTCTCTCTCCCCCCGACCCCTCCATCACCCTCTCTCTCCCCCCCGTCCCCTCCACCTCCCTCTCTCCTCCCCCGTCCCCTCCACCTCCCTCTCTCCTCCCCCGTCCCCTCCACCTCCCTCTCTCCTCCCCCGTCCCCTCCACCTCCCTCTCTCCTCCCCCGTCCCCTCCACCTCCCTCTCTCTCTCTACCTCCCGTCCCCTCCATCACCCTCTCTCTCTCTACCTCCCGTCCCCTCCGTCACCCTCTCTCCTCCCCCGTCCCCTCCATCTCCCTCTCTCCTCCCCCGTCCCCTCCACCTCCCTCTCTCTCTCTACCCCCGCACCCCCTCCATCTCCCTCTCTCTCCTCCCCGTCCCCTCCATCTCCCTCTCTCTCCTCCCCGTCCCCTCCATCTTCCTCTCTCTCTCCCTCCCCGTCCCCTCCACCTCCCTCTCTCCTCCCCCGTCCCCTCCACCTCCCTCTCTCCCTCCCCGTCCCCTCCACCTCCCTCTCTCCTCCCCCGTCCCCTCCACCTCCCTCTCTCTACCTCCCATCCCCTCCATCTCCCTCTCTCTCTACCCCCGCACCCCCTCCACCTCCCTCTCTCTCTACCCCCCCGTCCCCTCCACCTCCCTCTCTCTACCCCCCGTCCCCTCCACCTCCCTCTCTCTACCCCCCGTCCCCTCCATCTCCCTCTCTCTACCCCCCGTCCCCTCCACCTCCCTCTCTCTACCCCCGTACCCTCCACCTCCCTCTCTCTCTCTCCTCCCCGTTCCCTCCATCTCCCTCTCTCTCCTCCCCGTTCCCTCCATCTCCCTCTCTCCCTCCCCGTCCCCTCCATCTCCCTCTCTCTCTCCCTCCCCGTCCCCTCCATCTCCCTCTCTCTCTCTCCCTCCCCGTCCCCTCCATCTCCCTCTCTCCCCGTCCCCTCCATCTCCCTCTCCCCCCCATCTATTGTCACAGCATTCCCCATCGCTCTCACTCCCTCCATCTATCCTAACAGCATTCCCAATCTCTCTCCCTACCCCCATCTATTCTCACAGCATTCCCAATCTCTCTCCCTCCCCCCATCTATTCCCACACCATTCCCTGTCTCTCTCCCTCTCCCCCCCCACCTGTCTTCCCTCCTCCCTCTATCCCCCATCTATTTTCACCCCATTCTTTCACCCTCCGTTGCCCCCTCTCATCTACTCTCACACCATTCCCTGTCTCTCTCTCTATTCTCACTGCATTCTCTGTCTCACCCTCCCTCCTTCCCTCCCACTCTCCCCCTGCCCCATCTATTCTCATTCCATTCTCTCTCTCTCCCCCATCTATTCGCACCCCATTCTCTCTCTCTCCAACCCCCGCTCTCTCTACCCCATCTATTCTCACTGCATTCCCTGTCTCACCCTCTCTCTCTGCCCCATCTATTCTCACTGCATTCCCTGTCTCACCCTCTCTCTCTGCCCCATCTATTCTCACTGCATTCCCTGTCTCACCCTCTCTCTCTGCCCCATCTATTCTCACTGCATTCCCTGTCTCTCCCTCTCTCTCTGCCCCATCTATTCTCACTGCATTCCCTGTCTCCGTCCCTCCCTCTCTGTCCCATCTATTCTCACTGCATTCCCTGTCTCTCCCTCTCTCACTGCCCCATCTATTCTCACTGCATTCCCTGTCTCCCTCTCTGTCTCTCTCTCCGCCCCATCTATTCTCACTGCATTCCCTGTCTCTCCTTCTCTCTCTGCCCCATCTATTCTCACTGCATTCCCTGTCTCTCCTTCTCTCTCTGTCCCATCTATTCTCACTGCATTCCCTGTCTCCCCCTCTCTCTCACTGCCCCATCTATTCTCACTGCATTCCCTGTCTCTCCCTCTCTCTCTGCCCCATCTATTCTCACTGCATTCCCTGTCTCTCCCTCTCTCTCTCTGCCCCATCTATTCTCACTGCATTCCCTGTCTCTCTCTCTCTCTGCCCCATCTATTCTCACTGCATTCCCTGTCTCTCTCTCTCTCTGCCCCATCTATTCTCACTGCATTCCCTGTCTCTCTCTCTCTCTGCCCCATCTATTCTCACTGCATTCCCTGTCTCTCTCTCTCTCTACCCCATCTATTCTCACTGCATTCCCTGTCTCTCCCTCTCTCTCTGCCCCATCTATTCTCACTGCATTCCCTGTCTCTCCCTCTCTCTCTGCCCCATCTATTCTCACTGCATTCCCTGTCTCACCCTCTCTCTCTGCCCCATCTATTCTCACTGCATTCCCTGTCTCACCCTCTTCTCTGCCCCATCTATTCTCACTGCATTCCCTGTCTCTCTGCCCCATCTATTCTCACTGCATTCCCTGTCTCACCCTCTCTCTCTGCCCCATCTATTCTCACTGCATTCCCTGTCTCCCTCTCTGCCCCATCTATTCTCACTGCATTCCCTGTCTCTCTGCCCCATCTATTCTCACTGCATTCCCTGTCTCTCTGCCCCATCTATTCTCACTGCATTCCCTGTCTCACCCTCTCTCTCTGCCCCATCTATTCTCACTGCATTCCCTGTCTCCCTCTCTGCCCCATCTATTCTCACTGCATTCCCTGTCTCTCCCTCTCTCTCTGCCCCATCTATTCTCACTGCATTCCCTGTCTCACCCTCTCTCTCTGTCCCATCTATTCTCACTGCATTCCCTGTCTCACCCTCTCTCTCTGCCCCATCTATTCTCACTGCATTCCCTGTCTCCCTCTCTGCCCCATCTATTCTCACTGCATTCCCTGTCTCTCCCTCTCTCTCTGCCCCATCTATTCTCACTGCATTCCCTGTCTCACCCTCTCTCTCTGCCCCATCTATTCTCACTGCATTCCCTCTCTCTCTGTCCCATCTATTCTCACTGCATTCCCTGTCTCTCCCTCTCTCTCTGCCCCATCTATTCTCACTGCATTCCCTGTCTCTCCCTCTCTCTCTGCCCCATCTATTCTCACTGCATTCCCTGTCTCACCCTCTCTCTCTGCCCCATCTATTCTCACTGCATTCCCTCTCTCTCTGTCCCATCTATTCTCACTGCATTCCCTGTCTCTCCCGGAAGTTGTGACCCCCCCTCCCGGGGAGAGAGGAACCACTTCCGGGAAGCGCGGGGACTGAACATGGCGTCGCTGAGAGTGTGCCAGGAGCCAGTTGGTGGTTTCAGTTTCGAGAATTGTCGAAGGTGAGTCCCGCTCTGAATTCCAGCTTCATTACTGATGTATTATTGTAATCCTGTCTGCCTCCCTGCCGCTGGAATCAGATTTATTGGAAAATATTCGTTTCTGCTGGTATTTGTCGATCGTTTCAGGGCGATCATGACTTTGCAGATTGACCTGATGTGACTGAGTCATTTCTCCAGGTTTATGTGTTTTTGACGTTTAAAAGTTAATGTCATGAAAATAAAATTAATAACTCTATTGAATTCGTTTGTGTGAAATATATATTAGCGTTCAAAATAAATCTAAATCATGAATTGTGCTGAACTTTGTTTTAATCTGTTATTGAATGGGCGTTTTTAATTTTATTGGTGATTTTAATTTATTTAATTGAAGCGTTCGCTAACAAACCGTTTTAAGTACTTGACTCATTTCTAGTATCTAAAAGAAATGAAGTTAACTTAAAGTTTTGTATTTTATGACATTACTTCCTTGTGAAATTTTTAAGCTTTCTCAGCTGTCTTTTTAGTTTTTACAAACAATTTCTATTGTTCAAATGTGAACGGATTTTAAGAATTGAAGGTAGAAATTCCTTCAATAATTTGTTTGTAATTTCTGTTTATTTTATGGCGACCTACGGGTTCTAGTAAAACTTAAATGTTATATCATGATAAATTGAAGTAATCGTCTGTAATTGGATGTAGTGATTTGACATTGCATAATTGCAGGCATCATTCAACTATTCGCATGACCTCTTTAAAGAATTTTTAAAATTCCCACTGTGAAAATATGACTTAACTGACAAAGCAGCAAGCTGCAGATGCTAGATATCAGACTGAAATAATAAAAACTTCTTCAATCTCAAGAATCAGAATCAATTAGGAGAATGGACATGTTGATCTATCATCAGAATTTAATTTAGTTTTCATTATACGCCTAATTTTCTCTGGGTTGTGCAGATGTCAAGATTATTGGTTGAAGCTGAGATTTAAGAATAGATATCATTGATATGAAAAACATGTAGAAATAAGGTATATGAAATTTATGACTCTGACATGCAGAGGGTAAACACCAATACCGAATGATTGTACAAATTTCCGAAACAAATTGAATAGTTGCTTACAAAATTGTATAATTTACTGAGAACGAAGCCATGAGGGATTTTCTGTTTAAAATCTTTCCCATCTTTATTGAAAATTATTCCTTAAAGATTATTTATTTGCTTGCATTTCTCTGTGTGGTGGTTGCATATTCATGCTCTTCAATTCATCCATGTGTTTAGCTGCGACTTTCAAGAAATGGATGTAAGTTTGCTCGCTGAGCTGGGAGGTTCATTTTCAGACGTTTTATCACCATACTGAGTAACATAGTCAGTGAACCTCTGGTGAAGCTTTCAATATATGTTGTCTTCAAGTGCTGAATACTACACAATTGTGCCTAATCCATTTGATGACCATTGCTCAGAATTGGATTCACTAGATGCTGATCCACAGCAAGGACCCCAAATAATTTTGTCCCCTCAATTTATCTAGAGCACTAGGAACAGCTTCCATCTTCATTTGTTATCAGCAAGTTCAGCACAAAAGAAGAATTGACTTTGGAATCTTGTATTGTTAAGTAGATATTGGAGGCATTAAAAGAATCACTTAACATAATTAAATTACTGTAGGTGGATGTGAGTTACTGTTGGGCAAAACAATGTTACATAATTGGTTGTTACGAGAAATATTTCTCCCCTCCCTTTTATTGCTGAGTTGTTTAAAGGCTTAAATATTTTCCTTTGTAGAATATAGAGCGCTTTCTAAGTTACACGGGACTTCAGTTTGTGCAATTAGAAGTACGTTTTTTCACAGTTGTGTACAGTTACTATGTGGTAAGGCTTGTGGTTATTCGTCATCAGGAGATGCAAGTGATATGCTGTGATGGCTTTGTTGGGCATTAGATTATTTGCTGCTGATGTCTCTGGCAATTGGATAGGTAACACGAATCTTTTCCATTCTGGTGACCTATTAAGACGGGCTTAAAAGTGCAAATTATGTAAACTTCATGGAGTGCAGTTTTACAACTACTTTGTATCAGTGTGTAGTCGTACAACATCTAATAGGTACTTTATTCTCTTATGAAGTTATTTTGCATCACATCAGTTTGACTGCACTTACCTGTGTGTAAAAAGAACAATTTATTTTAAAGTATGATTTTAAGCTGAAATTGAAAGCTGTTAGCTGAGTAAATTAGTCTGGTATTTACGAACTTCTTTGGATCTTCAGTAATGTACTTTGTTTATTATAGGAATGCATTTATTGAAGCTGAACTTACAAAACAAGGTTTAAAAGTTTTTGAAGCAAGAAAAACTGGCACCACTATTGCTGGAGTTGTATTCAAGGTATCATGTTTTCAAATGCTTGGATTAGTAAAAATGAAAACAAACATCCTTTTTCAATGCAACACAGAAATCATGAATGTATGAAAACGGTGGCATTTTGGTGCAATTTATTAAACTAAACTTGTTTGAATGATATACTGAATCTTTATGTTGTGATATCAGATTAGATCTCCCTACAGTGTGGAAACAGGCCCTTCGGCCCAACAAGTCCACACCGTCTCTCCGAAGAGCAACCAGAGCACCTGGAGGTAACCCACACAGACGGTTGCCCGAGGTGGGAATTGAACCTGAATCCCTGGTGCTGTGAGGCTAACCACTGAGCCACCGTGCCACTCCTGCTGTGATGCAGCAGTGCTAACTACTGAGTCCCGTACCACCCTGTGACTGTAAATAAACTTGTATTAAACTGCAATTTGCAGTATGCCATTAAAAAGAAATTTGGGCAATTTTATAACATAAAACTGAGAAGTTTAGCAGTCAGTCACAGCTACTTGTGTTTAAAACTCAACAAGAAGTGACTATGCCATTGTCAAAAATAATTTGGTCTTTCAGATAAATCTAATTTTTTCTGCTATATTGTCTAATTTGGGAGATTTCAAATTTTTAATACAGAGGTCATATTCAACACAACAACTAATATGAAACTAATTGTAAGTGTTTGGTTCAGGAGAAAGCACAGTCATACCCTAAAAATTAACCAATGATTTTGCCGTACAACTACGTACATTTGTTTGAAATGTCAGTACGTTAGGTACTGACAGGTTTGTAGTGAAGAGAAGTGAAGAGGGCCTCTGACTCAATGTCCATTCTCATCTTTCACCATTCCTGCTGCCGGACCCCCTGTGTTTCTTCAGAAATGTTGTTTCTGTTTCAGGTTACCAGCATTCTCAGTTCTTTGTGTTACCAACAAGTTTATGTTTGCTGTTCCATAACAAAATAACTTCAGTTAAATGCGTAGGCATTTTTATACCAACATTTACAACATAATTTTTAAGTCTTGTCATTTTCATCACCGTTTTAAAATTTTTACTTATAATTTGTTGGGCACAATTTGTGATGTACGTGCACACCTGTCAGCCCTAAGCTTTTGTCATGGAATTAAGGATTTGATTGTTTTCTTCTGACAGTTTTATGTATTTTCTTTCACATTTTCAACAGGCTGTTTATGTATCAGGAAATGATTTTTTGCTCTTTTATGATTATATTTTTATGATGTTATATATGCTTGTAGGTCAAAAATCATTTTGTTGCCAATCAAGTTCAGTCGGGCTGCACTAGTGAAAGACCAATATTGTAGGTAGATGTGCTCTTTGCTCCCATGTTTTATATTAAGAGGAACATCTCCAGGCTGCTGAGTATTAACACTGATACTCTAAGATAAAAGTTTTCCAAAACATTTTTTTTCGACTGTGAACTCTCTAAAGAGTTCAAAATCTTGGTTCAATGAAAGATCAATCTGATAGAATTGTATCTCTGAGACACTCAGACTGTCAGAAAGCTAAGATTTCTGTAATTGTATATCTTGGCAGTTGCACTGACAAAAATTACTCCACAAATTTAGTTAGCCTTGCAGAAGTTTTGCAGAGAAACACATCAATTAAATTTGTTTTAATTAACCTACATAGTCAGGTAAGATTGGGATAAACTTGATTAACCTTATTGATGTTGTACCATTACTCATTTATAATAATGTAAATTTATATCGGGCATCAGAAGCCACATTCCTGGGTTTCCTGATAATGATGCTTTAATGTAACAATGCATTTTCTATTTGTGGGGTGGGCATTGACCCCATGTAAACATGTCCTGATGTTTACAGAATGGGGACTTGTAGTAGAATGTGAGAAAGTGAAAATTTAAATTCTATTAGAGTCATAGAGATGGACAGCATGGAAACCCGGCCACGCCGACCAGATATCCCAACTCAATCTAGTCCCACCTGCCAGCACCCTGCCCATTTCCCCCCAAACCCTTCCTATTCATATACCCATCCAAATGCCTTTTTAAATGTTGCAATTGTACCAGCTTTTACTATTTCCTCTGGCAGCTCATTCCATACACATACCACCCCTCTGTGTGAAAAACTTGTCCCTTTTATATCTTTCCCCTCTCACCCTAAACCTATGCCCTCTAGTTCTGGACTGCCCCACCCTCAGGAAAAAGACTTTGTCTATTTATCCTATCCGTGCCCCTCATAATTTTGTAAACCTCTAGAAGGTCACCCCACAGCCTCCAACGCTCCAGGGAAAACAGCCCCAGCCTGTTCAGCCTCTCCCTCTAGCTCAAATCCTCTAACTCTGGCAGCATCCTTGTACATTTTTTCTGAAACTTTTTAAGTTTCACGACATCTTTCCAATAGGAAGGAGACCAGAATTGCACACAATATTCCAACAGTGACCTTACAAATGTCCTAGATAGATTTAGGGTGAGACGGAAAGATATAAAAGGGACTAAGTTTGGAAATGAAATTGAAGATTGCTTTGTACATTTACTTCACTTCTCTGGATAGTATGTTTAAAATTAAATGAAAAGCTGACTTTGAAGGAATAGGACAAACTGATCATAATCATTTTTAAACAATCTGGTCAGACATGTTATGACACACTCTGGAAGACATGTAACTTGAACCTTAAACCTTCTGGTCCAGAGATGGTGACACTACCATAGCGCCCAAGGTCTCTCCTAACTGACTGCAGTAAGCTTGTTGAACTCGGGATACTGGAGTGAAATCGGGAAACATCTCATGCATAATGTGTAATAGAAACTGTCCCCCGGAAGATGGTAGATATTTAATAAATTGATGTTTTCAAGACTAATGAGAATCTTTTGCTAGCTAAGGGTATCAAAGGATACGGAACAAAAGTGGGTAAATGCAACTGAGATTAGCCACATTCTAATTGAATGGCAGAACAGGGTAAAGGGGCTTACATCTGTTGCTAAAATGACCTCAATTTAGTAAAAATGTTCCTTTTCAATTTTTTTGAATAGAGAGAGTCATAAAAAGTTTTTATTTACATTTTAAACAGTTTATCCACCATGTAGTTGTAATTATGTTAAGGTTCCAGTTTTAATCTGTTTTCACTGCCTTACACCTTAATAGCCTGTAAGTTTTTCATGATGTGTGAAACACTACTGTGTTGAGTAAAATGAGTGGAAATACCATTATTGGTAGTACCTTTTTTGTGTTTCCACCTGGCTATCTGCAGTTTAAATTATCACATTGACCTACCTTTTTTTTTAACCTATTTTTCTAATTAACCTGTTCAGTGGATGTTAATCCACACTTCTGGAGCAGTTACTTCCCAGTCCAGGAACAGGGACACCAGCACTACAAAAAGATGACTATTCATTTTTATAAAATACTAGGTTCGTAATGTTTCCAACTCTGACCGTTTTCTTAAGAATGCATTTCCATAGTAAGGCAAGTCTTCCCTTCTAAAATAATAATGCATTTCTGATCAACGTTACTGCAGCAGACGGCAATGCTCTTCATCTCCCAGTCCGTACTTCATTGATGTGATTTTTCTGATTTGTGGCTATAATAAACTGCATAGTGTTATAATCAGTTTCCCAAAAATTTTTGTGTTAATTAGTCATCGGGTATTGTCTACCCAATTCTCCTATGTGTGCTGTTATGCAGTCAATGAAGCAAGAAACGTCAGATCAATGACACCTGTCAATTCTACTGGTGGTATCTGTTTTACTAATAGAGATCTTTGTTGTAAGAAATGTGAAATTCAGATGGATAGATTTCAAGTCAAAGTGTGCAAAAGCTACTTACAAATTGTTAAAATCACTTAAAAACTTGAGAAAACCATATAGAAACTTCACAAATTCATTTCAAGGATCATAATGAAAAGACTTGTTTTAAGTTGCACTGTAGCATCTTCAAATCAAACATTTGCAAATTATTTTGGTGTCTGTTAAACTGAGGGTTGGTGATTAGCTACCATTTTTGATGGAAGCCGAAGAAATATGTTGGAGCACTCTCTTCATACCAATCCTGCAGTGGAACCTTAACATAATTACAAATATGTGGTGGATAAATTATTTAAAATGTAAATACAAACTTTTTATGACTCAATTCCAAAAATTGAAAGGAACATTTTCGTTTCAAGAAGTTAAAACTGAAAGCTGGTTACTTTCCACATTCGGATAAGCCACATTTAAACAATGCTGAATATGTTTTATGCTTTTCAAGCTTCATGTTTAAAAAACATCAGAAATTTGATGAGTGAAAAGTAGCTTAATTACACTCAGCACAAATGAAGAGCTTTCATGAATGCTCTTAGAATATCCTGATCTGCCCGTCAAACAATTTTTTTTATCCTCAAGGATGGAGTCGTGCTGGGTGCTGATACAAGAGCAACTGAAGGCATGATTGTCGCTGATAAAAACTGCTCCAAGATTCACTACATTGCTCCTAATATTTAGTAAGTAATAAATCTGACATAACTTTATGGAAGAGAAAATTGGTTTGTGTGATGATTTCACTATTGTACGTACAACACGCTACTCATTTAAAGCCTAATGACTACGGCTAGAACTTAAATCGATGATTACATTGAATTCCTTGGGAAAAATTGAAAGACTGTTTCCAAGTTGTGGTTATCTTTGCAAATTTTCAAATCTGTTTTAAGCAAATGCACAGCAGAAAGTTATAAAGAGAGGATAAATGTCGTAATGCTTTGTTTATGTAACCTCTCTGGTTGTGACGAAACGTCATGATCCTGAAACATGACCTTTTTTTGCCCTATGATGTGATCTAATGTATTTTCCTGCTTTTCATGATTAGTTTCCATTATAGATCTAAATATAAGCAATAACCAGACATAGAATGTTTTTGTTCCATCGAGTCTGCTGCCCCATTCACTGTGATCAAGATTGACTTTTCCCTTAACTGCACTTTCCTGTGGGCACCCCCTATTCCTTGAGAGATCAAAAATCTATTGAGCTCTGTCTTGAATATATTCAATAATGCAACATTTACAACCTCTGGGATAGGTATTTCCACAGATTCACAACCCTCTGAGTAAATAACGTTTTCCAATTTCTGCCTTAAATGACCAATTCTTTATCCTGGGTTTGTGGCCTGTGTTCCAGATGGGGGAAATAACAGGTTATTGTAGAATATTTTGATAAAATTAAGGTACAGTAAGACAGTTGACTTAAAGTAACTAAATTACATCTGCAAATATAGGTGTGTCGAATTATCCAAAAATCTGTAACCCTAGATAAACGCAAATTACTGTGGATGCTGGAATCTGAAACCAAAGAGAAAATGCTGGAAAATCTCAGCAAGTCTGGCAGCATCTGTAAGGAGAGAAAAAGAGCTGACATTTCGAGTCTAACTGACCCTTTGTCAAAGCTTGTCAATTCTCTTCCTGGAATACCTACCCTGAAGAAGTTTCCTCCGGGTGCTCCGGTTTCCTCCCACAGTCCAAAGATGTGCGGGTCAGGTCAATTGGCCATGCTAAATTGCCCCTAGTGTTAGGTAAGGGGTATATGTAGGGGTATGGGTGGGTTGCGCTTCGGCGGGTCGGTGTGGACTTGTTGGGCCGAAGGGCCTGTTTCCACACTGTAAGTAATCTAAGTAATCTAAAAGAAAAGTACTGCTCTTCTCCCAGGTTTGACAAAGGGTCAGTTAGACTCGAAACGTCAGCTCTTGTCTCTCCTCACATATGCTGCCAGACTTGCTGAGATTTTCCAGCATTTTCTCTTTTTTGGAATCTGTAACCCTAGTTCCGTCTTGATGCATTATATTCAAACTTGTGGGAGGTAAATTGATAGTATTCTCATCTGAGTCAGTAGGTCATGAGTTCAAGTTCTAGTCTAGAGATCTGACGACATAACCCAGCCTGCTACTTCAGTGGAATTGCACTGTTGGGTGTTAATGCTCAAAGCTGAGACAGATTTTTAATCAGAGAGGGAGTCTAGGGTTATTAGGAAAAGGCAGGAAAGCAGAATTGAGGATTATCAAGTCGGTTTTGATCTCATTGAATGATGGAGCAGATTTGATGGGCTGAATGGCCTGCTCTGCCCCCACATCTTTTGACCTTATGATATGTTAAAGGCTTTGACTAAAATACTGCACGGCACTATTTGAGGAAGATGAAAAGTTACCTTTGGTGTGTCAGTCGAAAATTATCCCGCAAATAGTGCCACTGAAATAGGTTATCCACCCTTTATTTTCTTGTAGTTGTGGGATCTTTCTTTGTGCATACTAGGGCTATTTCTTGTATTACAAGGCCAATTACCTTTCCAAACAACAGGTGTGAAATGCATCAGTGTGTCCTCAGGTTGTGATATTTGAGGTAAACATGTGAGTTCCTTCCTTAATTTTCTTGTCCGTTTTCCTGTCTTGTTTTTCTCTCTTTTTCTAATTTTGTTTATTTAGTGACGCAGTATGGTGAGTTTTTTGGAGCCCCTCATCACTGACACTACCCATTCTTTGAGAAGGCAAACTTATTAATTTACTGACCACCGGCAATGCCACAAGCAATTGCTAGTAGCACTTAAAATCATGGAAGTTTGTATCATTTGAGAATTGTAACTGGCTGAGATTTCTGTAACCCTGTTTAGTTGCTGTGGTGCTGGGACTGCTGCAGACACAGAGATGACCACTCAACTGATCTCATCCAATCTGGAGCTACATGCTTTATCCACTGGACGCCTTGCACGTGTGGCCACTGCAAATCGCATGCTGAAGCAAATGCTTTTCAGGTGAATAAAACTTGGTGAAATTACAATTAATATTTAACTTGCCCAATTTTATCGTAACTTAGAATTCAGATTTCTAACTGGCTGACGGTTTCAGTAATTCCATTGGGATTTTCGCAGCATTCACCTTCTGCTGTGGTTGCTAATTGGCAGTCTCAACTTCAGCAAATGTGATATGTATGTGAGCTGCTGCCTCTGGAGGCTTCTGCACCTCGTTAGCGGTGGTTTTCATGATACTTACAAATGCAATGGCTATCCTGGAAGCAATAAGTATGTTGTTGCTGGAGGAACACTTAGCCCTGTTGTCCTCTGGCCAATAGACTGATAGTCTCTGACTGGCCATGTAGGCCAGGATGTGGTTTTGTGATCATTAGTCTGTACATGTTGTAATCCATGAAATATTACTGTGGAATCCACAGTGCATTGGAAGCAGGATGGTTTAGACAGTGGAGTCCTGAGGCAATATTGCAGGCTTGTGTCTTGTTACTGATCTGTAATACAAAGATGCCATTAGACAAAAATTGGTTATTGGAGTTAAGTCAAAAGTGTAAACTTTTACAGGCATGGCTATAACTTTGCTTTTCTGAATCTGCTCCACATAAGCACCTATAACCACTTAACTGTCAGGTTAAATCTATGAACTGAGGGTGGGTGAATCAGATGGGTGATGGTGAATCAGTAGCTCATTTTACACACACTCCTACTTCATTGGAAAAGAAAATTATTGGAATTAACATCACAATTAATAGTCCAGCTAATATCCATTTGTTCCTGGCATCCCAAGATTGGCCTAGCTACTTTCTTTGCACTTGACGGTACTTGTGGGAGGGAATGTAACAAAGTTTGGGAGAAGATTTGTAGCTTGGGTGCTCGTTGTTGTGGTTCTGTTCGCCAAGCTGGGAATTTGTGTTGCAGACGTTTCGTCCCCACGTGTCTAGGTGACATCCTCAGTGCTTGGGAGCCTCCTGTGAAGTGCTTCTGTGAAGGTGAATTTAAGGTATGGGGGGATGTCAGGGGTAGGTTCTTTACCCAGAGAGTGGTGGGGGCATGGAATGTGCTGCCTCTGTGAGTGGCAGAGTCAGAATCATTGGTGACCTTTAAGCGGCAATTGGATAGGTACATGGATAGGTGCTTAAGCTAGGACAAATGTTCGGCACAACATCGTGGGCTGAAGGGCCTGTTCTGTGCTGTATTGTTCTATGTTGTATGAGGCTCCCAAGCACTGAGGATGTCACCTCAGTGACAGGGGACGAAACATCTGCAATACAAATTCCCAGCTCGGCGAACAGAAGCACAACAACAGGGAATGTAACAGGCAATATGTGACATATAGGTTGTACCATTTCTTTGAGATTGCAGCTCATTATTGATATATAGGACAATGGGCTGGAGCTAAGTATTAAAACCTCTTTTCTTGTGCAAAAGCAAGGTACTGCAAGTGCTGGAAATATGAACTAAAAACAAAATTTAACATGTTCACCGGGCCTGGTAGCATTTGTGGAGAAAGCTGTGGAGTTTTCAGGTCACACTGTTTCATCAAAAGTACTATTCCAAAACTAATATTTATTGCGAGTTTATTTAATAAACTGAATTTATGTTCTCCATCTTAGTGGGATTTGAACTCACCATGACTGAATTCCTAATCCAGAAACATTGCCACTGTATTAGCATTGTCTGTCGAAACCAGTTTTTGTCTTTACTTCTTTTAAAGGACATGCTAACTGTCGATTAAATAGGCAGCCCTGGATGCAATCAAAGTACATGATGCTATTTTGGTTTTAATCGTTTCTGATACCCTGGTTTTCTTATAATTTCCAAGGGTTTTAGCTCTCATAAGTCCATATCCATCTAACTTGGTTCGAGCATTCATACTCCATTATCTTTTCCAATTTTAAATGGTCTGTACTGTATTCCAGTTCCTTGTACTCCTGAGGTGAATTGGCCATGCTAAATTGCCCATAATGTTCAGGGATGTGTAGGTTGGGTGTATTAGTCAGGGGTAAATATAAGGTCGGGGAATCCCTGCTACCGTTCTGAAACAAGGGGACAACATTAGCAATTTTCCAGTCCTCTTGTACCTCCCCAAGTTTAAAGTAGCACGGTAACTCAGTGGTTAGCACTACTGCCTCACACCACCAGGGTGCCAGGTTCAACTTGGGCCTTTGGGCGACTGTCTGTGCAGAGTTTGCATGTTCTCCCTGTGTCTATGTGGGTTTCCTCCGGGTGCTCTGGTTTCCTCCTACAGTCCAACGATGTGCAGGTCAGGTGAATTGGTTATGCTAAATTGCCCATAGTGTTAGGTGCATCATTCAGGGGGAAATGGGTCTGGGTGGGTTACTCTTCGGAGGGTCAGTGGACTGGTTGGGCCGAAGAGCCTGTTTCCATACTGTAGGGAATCTAATCTAATCTACTCTGCAAATCACCAATAATTAAATGTTATGTGACTGAAAGTTTGTCTTTAATTAGCAAGTTCATCCATTGTAAATTCTTGTTTTTTCCCAATGTTTTTCTTTCCTTTATCATTGTGGAGCTGACATAATAATTTCTGATCCAGTGCAGTCAACTCATCTGGCTATGTTTGTTTTCATGCTCAAAAGCATCAGGTTATCCATAATAAATTGAACAAACTAAGTGACACAAATAGGAACTCTGACCTAAAAACTCTGTACCATCAATTAATTTGAACCAGGCAATTTTGGTTTTGGGACAGGGATGTTAGAAATACTGAACAGGAAAAGTAGAACCTATGGATAGACAAGTTAAGATAACATTTCTGAAATGTTATCACTGTCCTCTTCATAGACACTGTGTGACCTATTAAGTATTTTCTGCAATTTCCTACATCCTATGGCACTTTGTTTTTCAATGGCATAGACTGAACCTCTCTAATATGTATATTTTTTTGATTCGCCTTTAGATGAGGGAAAGCATATTTTCATAAGTTCTTCTGCACCACTCTAAATCAAATGCTTTTGGTGACTTTGAAAGATTTGCTACACTACATCTGGAATATGATGCATGATGTAAAAGGAATCAGTGGTGGAGCCCAGAAGAGATACATATTTCTAAATCTTGGTGGTACTAATTTGCTCCAAACTAAAACTGATGATCAGTTGTACCTATAAACCATTTTTATGTCCCACTATTGTGAGAGGTACAGTTTGAAAATTCTTTGATTTACTTTTGAGTTCCTGATCTTGGATGAAGCAGCAAATCTAAGACACTTACCCTGCTGATTGAGAAAGCTTGTCAAAATTCAAGTGTTTTCAAGAAGGACCTTGTTAAAAGGGAATTGAAAACCTGTGATTAAGTGCCTTGTCTGTTATTTTTGAGTATCATATATGTATTTTTAATGAAAAAAGAAGAAAATCATAGTGTTGGGTTAATATTTTCATCCACATTAGTTAGAGTCTTTTTCTACTCAAAACAAAGAAGTTAGATAGAATTCATATCATCAGTTGTCCTCCATGTGTAACTGTACCTCTACTATTAAATAAAGCATCTATTAATTTTTCCTAAACTAGATATCAAGGATACATTGGTGCAGCACTTGTACTTGGTGGAGTAGACTGTACAGGTCCTCATCTGTATAGCATTTATCCACATGGATCCACTGACACGTTACCATATGTAACTATGGGTGAGTGATTTTTTTTAATATTTCTCAATATCCTTTGCTTAAAGAAATAAAAATGCAACAGAAAATCATTGTATTTTAAAAGACTCAATTGGGCATTGAGCACAAAATTTAAGTAGATTCATGGGTGCATTTGTTTTGAGGTAGAGGTATTGGTTTGATTTTTCAGAATTCGATAGATTTTAGAATGAACTGCAATTAGAAAGCAGCAAAAGGAATCATGTATTTCAAGATCAGAGCAGGAGAGAAAACGGTGCAATATGGCTGTTAGCTAATATCAGCAATTGGGGGAGGTACCAGAGGACTGGAAAATTGCTAATAAGGTAGATACTAGATGTGTTATTCTGATTGGTAACAATACTTGCAAACCAGTACAATTAGGTAGAGTCAAAATTTACTTCTTAGAGAGAGAGACTACATTTGATGAGTTTCTGAGGGTTTTAATTTGCAGTATAACGAAGAGAATATCAGTGAGTGTAGCACATTTGGATATTCAATTAGTCACCATATGACATTATTATATGAAGTCAGGATGGATGGGAATATAGATAATGTATTAACTTGGATTGAGAAATTGATCTGGGCACAAAACAAAGAGTAAGAATGAACAGGTAATTTTTAGGTTGGCGGGATGCTGCAAAGATTAATGGTATTTGAAATTTCTTTTGAGGGTATCCAGACTTTCTGACTATGTATATCGTACTCCTCATCTAGCTATGAGGAAACACCGAACAGACTGCTTATAGACAAAGCAAGTGCTTAGGCAAGAGCATAACTGAAATATTACAAGAGGGATTTGAAATTATTTGCTTTGATTGGAAAATGCCATAAGCAGAAGATTTTTTTTGGAAGTTGAGAGTGGGAAATGTTAGTATTGAGCAGAATCTGGATGTCTTTTTACACAAGCAAGTTAACATGCAAGTATAGAAAGCAATTAAACATTTAGCTTCATCATGAAGGATTTGAAGTCCGCAAGTAAAGACATTCATACAGTATTGATGCAATTGCACCGGGAGTCTTGTGTGCAACTTTGGTGTCCTTATCTGAGAAAGGGGTATGCTTTCCTTAGATGAGTGAAATGAAGATTCACTAAACTGATTTCTGAAATGAGGTTGTTGTTCGATGAGGTCAATATTACCTTGAATTTAGAAAATTAGAGGCAATTTCATTGCAACATATGAAGTTCTTGAGAGGCTAGTTTAAGAAGTGGTGCGAAGATAATTTTCCCTTATTGACAAATGTAGAATTAGGGATTACAGTCTCAGAATTTAGCTATTTAGGTTTGAGAGGAAATGTTCCTTTACTCAGGGCATTATGAATCTGCAAACACATCTATGTTTTTACAGAATTTCACTCCGTAAATATGCAAACATCAGATATGTCAAACTCTTCCCAAAAAAGCATGCACTTCTAGTGTAGCAGAATAGCTATTTTAATATTGAAGGAAGTTGATTCTTATGTGGCATAATTTATTTATTTGTTTCACTGCTGTGTATTTTACAGCCTCCTTATAATCTTGTAACTGTGCTAATAAAAATGTACAAAATCTGGCTGCATATTCCAGGTTTATATCATTTGCATAAATGTAATATGATTTGCAGCAGAGTACTACAAGTTGCAATGTCTTCATTATTTTCTGCTTTGCTTTTAACATGCAATTCGGAAAGTGGTAGAGTGCTTTAGAAACCAGTAGGTGGTGTCATTGCACTTAGCTCCGATATTGTGCATGAAAAGGCTTCTTAAAAATTTCATAGATTGAAATGGAACTGAAGGTTGTGTATAAATGTTTAAATGTAATTTGCTATCTAGAAGTTATAGTTGCCTCTTAAGAGGCATTGTATTTTCAAATTCTATTCCATTGTATTTTCCATAGTGTTCAGCGATGTATTAGGTGTATTAGGCAGGGGTAAATATAGGGTAGAAGAATGAATCTGGGTGGGTTATTCTTCGGAGGGTCGGTGTGGACTTGTTGGGCCAAAGGGCCTGTTTCCACACTAGGGATTTTAACTCTTAAAAAAAAATTCTGAATTTTAAAATGTAAAGTGCATTCCTGTTGTATTTTAAATAGGTCAGGCCTGATGGCAATTGAGAATACTGTCAGCTGCTTTGTACAATCTATTGTTGACTGACCCTCTTTAAAACAAATCTCTACTTGCTGTTCATGTAACATTCTTGAGTGGGGAAAAGACATGTTGGATAGGAGGGGAATAAAGTCATCTTTATATACACGTATGCTTTTGAAAATATTCTGAATTCACAAACATCCTGTTTTCTCATTGTCCATATTTTATTACTATTTGTGACCTGTTTACCCTTTGCAGTTCCCATTGTCAATCACATGACAATTTGTAAAAGAAAAACTTCAAGCTGTATGATGGCTACCTTTTAAGCTGTGAAGTTTTCTAAATTCATTTGAAATGTTAAACTCATAACCATGTCCAACTTGAGCAGAGCTGAAGCTCAGAGAGAACTAGTTAATGATCATTTTCAATAATGGTAAAAGACACCAACTGCTTAAAAAATTACTTTTCTCCACAGTAAAATTGTCTTGGAGAGAAATGTATACATGTGTCCAACTAATTCTGCCAACATGCATTGTGGAGATTGATGCAGTTTTCAAACTGAGTGAGATTAAATCCTGATCCCTACAAGTAGCACAATAGAGGTCATATTGCATGTCAAGCTGTCACTACCATCCTCTTTTCCTCAGTTTCTCAACTTCTGTTAATTCTGCTATTTTTAAATGATGAAAATGGATGTTGTAGTTCTAGTTACAAAATAATAGACTTAGCAAGATGGTTGAGACTGAAGGTTTTGTACTACTTCTCGAGGACTAATGTGCAATGAAAAGTTATCTTCAATGTGATACAAGTTCTTATTTTGTTTGAGTGAAATGCATTTCTCTTCTCTTTCACATATTGAGATTAGTATTTTATTTGACTTTTGCTTCGTCTTTCCTGACTGCTATTTGATCATTTGCATCTACCCATTGTCTTTTGTTAAATATAATACCTTTCCCCATCAGAGAGCCAGATTCCGTAATTAAGTTTCCATTCACTTAGGCTATATTCCATGATTTTAGATCAGCAGGTAAAATATTGATTTGCAGTTAACATTATCTTCTTGTAATACTTCTGGATGTGAAATAAGAGAGCTCTGGTTAACATTCGTAAAGTTATAAAGATTTACAGCACGGAAACGGACCCTTTGTCCAACTTGACCATGCTGACCAGATATCCCAAATTAATCTAGTCCCATTTGCCAGCACTTGGCCTATATCCCCCAAAGTCTTCCTATTCGCATACCCATCCAGATACCTTTTAAATGTTGTAATTGTACCAGCCTCCAACAAATCTCTGGCAGCTCATCCCATACACACACCACCCTATGCTGAAAACGTTGCCCCTTAGGTCTCTTTGAGGTCTTTCCCCTCTCACCTTAAACTTATGCCCTCTAGTTCTGGACACCCGCATCCCAGGGAAAAGACCTTGACTGTTTACCCTAACCATTCCCCCTCATGTTTTTCTAAACCTCTATGAGGTCACCCCTCAGCCTCTGACGCTCCAGGGAAAAGAGCCTCTGCCTATTCAGCCTCCCCCAATAGCACTCACCCCCCCCCCCCCCCCCAACCCTTGCAACATCCTTGTAAATCTTTTCTGAACCCTTTTAAGTTTCTTAGCATCCTGAGGGTCTGTTTCCATGCTGGACATCTCTATGACTCTATAATGGCATACAGTATTCCAAAAGTGGCCTAACCAATGTCCTGTACAGCCACAACCTGACCTCCCAGCTCCTATACTCAATGTTCTGACCAATAAAGGAAAGCATACCAAATGCCTTCTTCACTATCCTATCTACCTGCGACTCCACTTAACCTGTACTCCAAGGTCTCTTTGTTCAGCAACACTCCCTAGGACCTTATCATTCAGTGCATAAGTCCTGCTAAGATTTGCTTGCCCAAAATGAAATCATCACATTTATCTAAATTAAACTCCTTCTGCCATTCCTCAGCCCATTGATTAAGACCCTGTCGTACTCTGAGGTAGCCTTTTTCGCTGTCCATTACACCTATAATTTTAGTGTCATCTGCAAACTGACTAACTATACCTCCTACATTCACATACAAATCATTTGTATAAATGACAAAAAGCAGCGGACTCAGCACCAATCCTCGTGGCACAACACCGGTTGCAGACCACCAGTCTGAAAAGCAACCCTCCACCACTACCCACTGTCTTCTACCTTTGAGCCAGTTCCAGATCTTGGTTTCAAGATGGGATATTTAAAATTTGTGTGTGTGAGTGAAAGTTCATATTTAAATCTGTTTTACTTTAACTCATGAGTGACCAAAGGTCCATAAAGACCACTAATTACTTGCTAAACCAGGTTCAACATTGTATTGCAGCCATACACTTTATTATGACATTGAAGCAAGGTGACCTCTTTTAGGAGTGTATCATTGCTGCATGCTGAAGTTGGTTTGTAGCCCAATAAAGGAGTTGTATTAAAAGAAAATCAGAAATTACTGGTGAAACTCATCAGGTCTGGCAGTGTCTGTGGGAGGAAAGCAGAATTAATGTTTTGAGTCCAATGACTCTTCATCAGAGCAGATGCAGTGATGCTGCCAGACCTGCTGTGTTTCTACAGCAATCTCTGTTTTTGTTTCAGGTCTGCTTGTATGGAGTCGCAGAAAATGGGGAAGATACTAAATGATTATTTTGCATCAGTATTTACTGTGGAAAAGGATATGGAAGATATAGACTGTAGGGAAATACATGATGACATCTTGCAAAATGTCTATATTACAGAGGAGGAAGTGCTGGATATCTCTAAATGGGTAAAGGTGGATAAATCCCCAGGATCTGATCAGGTGTGCCCTAGAACTCTGTGGGAAGCTACAGAAGTGATTGCTGGGCCTCTTGCTGAGATATTTGTATCATCGATAGTTGCAGGTGAGGTGCTGGAAGACTTGGAGGTTGGCTAACGTGCTGCCACTGTTTGAGAAGGATGGTAAGGACAAGCCAGGGAACTATAGACCAGTGAGCCTGATGTCGGTGGTGGGCAAGTTGTTGGAGGGAATCCTGAGGAACTGAATGTGCATACATTTGAAAAGGGAAGGACTGATTAGGGGTAGTCAACGTGGCTTTGTGCTTGGGAAATCATGTCTCTCAAACTTGACTGAGTTTTTTGAAGAAGTAATAAAGAGGATTGATGAGGGCAGAGTGGTACATGTGATCTGTATGGACTTCAGTAAGGTGTTTGTCATGGGAGACTGATTAGCAAGGTTGGATCTCATGGAATACAGGGAGAACTTGCTATTTGGATACAGAACTGGTTCAAAGGTAGAAGATAGAGGGTGGTGGTGGAGGGTTGTTTTTCAGACAGGAGGCCTGTGACCAGTGGTGTGCCACGAGGATCGGTGCTGGGTCCTCGACTTTTTGTCATTTACATAAATGATTTGGATGTGAGCATAAGAGGTACAGTTAGTAAGTTTGCAGATGACACCAAAATTGGAGGTTTAGTGGACAGCGAAGAGGATTACCTCAGATTACAACAGGATCTGGACCAGATGGGCCAATGGGCTGAGAAATGGCAGATGGAGTTTAATTTGGATAAATGCAAGGTGCTGCATTTTGGGAAATGAGTCTTAGCAGGACTTATACACCTTAATGGTAAGGTCCTAGGGAGTGTTGCTGAACAGAGACCTTGGAGTGCAAGTTGATAGCTCCTTGAAAGTGGAGTCGCAGGTAGATAGGATAGTGAAGAAGGCGTTTGGTATGCTTTCCTTTATTAGTCAGAGTATTGAGTACAAGAGTTGGGAGGTCATGTTGCTGCTGTACAGGACTTTGGTTAGGCCACTGTTGTAATATTGTGTGCACTTCTGGTCTCCTTCCTATCGGAAAGATGTTGTGAAACTTGAAAGGATTCTGAAAAGATTTTCAAGGATGTTGCCAGGGTTGGAGGATTTGACCTATAGGGAGAGGCTGAACAGGCTAGGGCTGTTTTCTCTGGAGCGTCAGAGGCTGAGGGGTGACCTTATAGAGGTTTACAAAATTATGGATAGGATAAATAGGCAAAGTCTTTTCCCTGGGGTCGGGGAGTCCTGAGCTAGAGGGCATTGGTTTAGGGTGAGAGGGGAAAGATATAAAAGAGACCTAAGGGGCAACATTTTCACCCAGAGGGTGTATGGATTGAGCTGCCAGAGGAAGTGGTGGAGGCTGGTACAATTGCAACATTTAAAAGGCATTTGGATGTGTATATGAATAGGAAGGGTTTGGAGGGATATGGACTGGGTGCTGGCAGGTGGGACTAGATTGGGTTGGGATATCTGGTCGGCATGGACAGGTTGGACTGGAGGGTCAGTTTCTATGCTGTACATCTCTCTGACTCTCTGCCTGCAGTTCTTTGTTTTATTATAAAGGAATTGTACTATATCTTTCCATGACAGCAACAACCTTACAGTTACTATGAAGAAATGCTGATTGCATGTTATTCCTGTTCAACTGACCTTTCCATTCAGTGTAGTATTTGTTGTGGTGCCATCCCAAAGGCAAGAATGATGCACCACAACAGCCAGTAGAAAATATCCACCTTATAACTTGATGAGATGGTCATTTATTAATTTGTTCACTTTCTGAATAAAACATGGGAGCAAAGATGGCCAGTTTTGCAAGGCATCCCAAGGATACTTGAAAAAGCTGAGATGCCAAATCAGTCCTAGATGATTTCCATGTGCCTTGAATGGTGTCTAAAGTATTGCATTGGACCACTGCTGTGCCTCTGAGAAAGTGGGCTGCCAGGCACGTTCAGTGCAGGCTTTCTTGGTGCAGGTATTGCTCTGCCACCAAAATGTTAAGTTTTAATTAGCTTTCCTGCACTGACATAACTTACACTAAAAATGCACTCATCCTATTTCCTGCACTTGACCCATATCCTCGAATGTTATGATACCTGAAATACTCATCCAAATATTTTTTAAAGGTTGTAAGGTTTCAAGACTCTACTTCCATTCCCAGATTCTCACCACCCATTGAGAAATTTTTTTCCCAAGTTCCCTCTAAATCTGCAGCTGCTTACCCTAACACTATGCCCTCATGATTGACCCCTCGACAAAGAGGAACAGCTGCTGTCTATTCACCCTCATAATCTTGTACAATTCAATCATGTTTCCCCCCCCCCCCGCCCCCCCACCATCTTCTTGCCATTAAAAAAAGTCCAAGCCTATCTCTCTCGTTTCTCCTTCTAGCTCAGTTTCTCTATTCCAGGCAACATGCTGGTGAACCTTCTCTCTAGTGCTAGCACATCCTTCCTGTAATGAGATGACCAGACCTGCACACAGTACTGCAGTTGTGGCCTGACCAACTCTCCCTACAACTCCAACATTACATCCTTGCTTTTACACTCTATGCCACGATGATAAAAGCAAGTGTCCTAAAAGCCACCTTAACTATTCTATTCACGTACTCTGCTGACTTCAGGGATCTGTGATTAATTCCCCAAAGTCTCTCTGTTCTTCTAAGCTACCCAGTGTCCTGCCATTCATTAAATACTACCTTAGCTTGTTCTTCTTCCAAAGTGCATCACGTCACATTGCTCTGCCCATCTGACCAATCCATCTATGCCTTTTTGTAATCTATAAGTGGACAGGGCCTGGGAAATGAATATTCAACACTACACATGCTATCATAAGGACAGACTGACGGGCAGAGGGGGTGGGGTAGCTTTGTTGGTAAGGGAGGATATTCATTCCCTTGCGTGGGGGGACCTAGAGTCAGGGGATGTAGAGTCAGTGTGGATAGAGCTGCGAAATACTAAGGGTAAAAAGACCCTCTTGGGAGTCATCTACTGGCCCCCCAAACAGTAATCTGGATGAGAGATGTAAGTTGAATCAGGAGCTGAAATCGGCCTGTCGCAAAGATGTTACTACAGTTGTTATGGGGGATTTTAACATGCAGGGAGACTGGGAGAATCAGGATGGTATTGGACCTCAAGAAAGAGACTTTGTGGAGTGCCTCAGAGATGGATTCTTAGAGCAGCTGGTGCTGGAGCCGACCAGGGAGAAGGCAATTCTGGATCTGGTATTGTGTAACGAACCAGAATTGGTCAGAGACCTCGAAGTGAAGGAGCCATTGGGAAGTAGTGACCATAATACATTAAGCTTCAATCTGCAATTTGAAAGAGAGAGGGTACAGTCGGAAGTGACAGTACTTCTGTTGAATAAAGGAAACTATGGAGCTATGAGGGAGGAGCTGGCCAAAGTTCAATGGTGCAATACCTTAGCAGGGATGACCATGGAGGTACAATGGCAGATATAGCTGTGTGTAATGCAGAAGATGCAGGATCAGTTCATTCCTAAAAGGAAGAAAGATCCCAGGAGGAGGCATGGGCGGCCTTGGCTGACGAGGGAAGTTAGGAAACATATTAAGTTAAAAGAGAAAAAGTATAACATAGCAAAGATAAGTGGGAAAACTGAAGACTGGGAAGCTTTTAAAGAGCAACAGAGGATTACTAAGAAGGAAATACGCAGAGGAAAAATGAGGTATGAAGGTAAACTGGCCAATAATATAAAGGAGGATAATAAAAGCTTTTTTAAGGATGTGCAAGGCAAAAAAATGGTTAGGACTAAAATTGGGCCCATGAAGACACAAGCAGGGGAATATATTACGGGGAACAAAGAAATGGCAGAAGAATTAAATGGGTACTTCAGATCTGTGTTCACTGGGGAAGACACAAGCAATCTCCCTGAGGTAACAGTGGCTGAAGGACCTGAACTGAAGGGAATCTATATTTGCCAGGATTTGGTGTTGGAGAGACTGTTAGGTCTGAAGGTTGATAAGTCCCCGGGGCCTGATGGTCTACATCCCAGAATACTGAAGGAGGTGGCTCGAGAAATCGTGGATGCGTTGGTGATTATTTTCCAGAGTTCGATAGATTCGGGGTCGGTTCCTGAGGATTGGAGGGTGGCTAATGTTGTACCACTTTTTAAGAAAGGTGGGAGAGAGAAAGCAGGAAATTATAGACCAGTTAGTCTGACCTCAGTGGTGGGAAAGATGCTGGAGTCTATTATAAAGGATGAAATTACGGCACATCTGGATAGTAGTAACAGGATAGGACAGAGTCAGCATGGATTTATGAAGTGGAAATCATGCTTGACTAATCTTCTTGAATTTTTTGTGGATGTAACTCTGAAGATGGACGAGGGAGATCCGGTAGATGTAATGCACCTGGACTTTCAGAAAGCTTTTGATAAAGTCCTACACAGGAGGTTAGTGAGCAAAATTAGGGTGCATGGTATTGGGGGCAAAGTACTAGATTGGATTGAAAATTGGTTGGCTGATAGGAAACAAAGAGTAGTGATAAACGGCTCCATTTTAGAATGGCAGGTAGTGACCAGTGGGGTACCGCAGGGATACGTGCTGGGACCGCAGCTTTTTACAATATATGTTAATGATATAGAAGATGGTATCAGCAGTAACATTAGCAAATTTGCTGATGATCCAAAGCTGGGTGGCAAGGTGAAATGTGATGAAGATGTTAGAAGATTACAGGGTGACCTGGACAAATTAGGTGAGTGGGCAGATACATGGCAGATGCAGTTTAATGTGGATAAATGTATGGTTATCCACTTCGGTGGCAAGAACAGGAAGGCAGATTACTACCTCAATGAAATCAATTTAGGTAAAGGGGCAGTACAGAGAAATCTGGGTATTCTTGTACACCAGTCAGTGAAGGCAAGCATGCAGGTACAGCAGGTAGTGAAGAAGGCTAATAGCATGCTGGCCTTCATAACAAGAGGAATTGAGTATAGAAGCAAAGAGGTTCTTCTGCAGCTGTACAGGGCCCTGGTGAGACCACACCTGGAGTACTATGTGCAGTTCTGGTCTCCAAATTTGAGGAAAGACATTCTGGCTATTGAGGGAGTGCAGCGTAGGTTCATGAGGTCAATTCTTGGAATGGAGGGATTACCTTACACTGAAAGACTGAAGCGACTGGGCTTGTATACCCTTGAGTTTAGAAGACTGAGAGGGAATCTGATTGAGACATATAAGATTATGAAAGGATTAGACACTCTGGCAGCAGGAAACATATTTCCGCTGATGGGTGAGTGCCGAACCAGAGGACACAGCTTAAAAATATGGGGTAGACCATTTAGGACACAGATAAAAACAGAAACCTCTTCACCCAGAGTGGTGGCTGTGTGGAATGCTCTGCCCCAGAGGGCAGTGGAGGCCCAGTCTCTGGATTCATTTAAGAAAGAGTTGGATAGAGCTCTCAAAGATAGTGGAAGCAAGGGTTATGGAGATAAAACAGGAACAGGATACTGATTAGGAATGATCAGCCATGATCATATTGAATGGTGGTGCAGGCTCAAAGGGCTGAATGGCCTACTCCTGCACCTATTGTCTATTGTCTATAGCCATTATCTTCAGTATTAACCACTTTACAAACCTTGGTGACATCTGCAAATTTGCTTAACATTCCCCCCCACCCACATTTTCACCTATATCATTTATGTATATAACAAACGGTAAGAGCCCCAATACTGATCCTTGTGGTACATCGCTAGTCACTGGCCTCCAATCACTTAAACAGCCTTCTTCCCTTACACTTTGTGTCCTATTACTCAGCCAGTTTCTGATCCATCTTGCCAGGACACTTGGGTGTACATCCTTGCTGATTTACGTTTGGTCCCTATCATATCCGAGTAAAAATGCACGTTGTTTGAGCTTGTGTCGCCTCCTGTAATTTTGCCTTCTTTGAATCTATGTTCATTTTCCTTGCATCTCTCTGTGACTTGGATGTTATTCTCTGTTAAAGGTGTATGCATTTCTTTTCCTGCCACCTTACCAAAGTCCACTTGCTTCAGAGTTAATAAAAGAGTTTATCTTTTAAACCCTGCTGCTCTCGCCATTATTTTGAGCCTAGTTCCCTCTTGTTGTATTAATGTACCATTTACTTAAAGGTGCCATGTATTAATAGAAAGCATTCTGTGATGTAAATTACAGAAACTTGGAATATTCAAATGCAGTTTCGATAGTTTAAACTTGTAATAATCAGCTACTTATAAGACTAATCTTGTGTAGTTTTACTTGTAAATAGTCAGCAATCCAGAAAAGCAAAAGAAGGAATAATGTTAAATTTGATCAATCCTGGGTGTCTTTGTAAGGTTAGGGAAATACAATAAGTTCACTTAGAAGGCAATTCATTTGGCTTTCTCTGGATTGTTTATTTACCGCTTTAAGTGTCTAATCCATGCTGCTGTTTTAATGCAATCCATACAGACACATTGGCTCCTTTCACATTGGTATTTCACAAGCTAGGTGATATCTGCTGTGAAGGGTCACTGTTGGAAGGTTTTCTGTGGTAGTTCACAAAAATGATTTATGTGCAATTCACTCAGTTCTATTATATGGGTTTTGTAAACCATTTTATTTAGTGTATGTCTTAATTGGGAAATAACTGAAGTTATATTTCCATTTTAATTTTTCCATTCCGGATTTGTGAAAATATGGATTGTCAAAGTTATTACTGAGCCGTTTGCTGGCTGTACAATGCAGGCTTGTATATAGTACCTTTCTCAAATATCTTTGCCAATTGCAAAGAAAAGCTACATTAGAAACTGAGACCAGAGTTGCTCAAAAGATTAAAAATGCTCTGCTTACTCTGGAGTGAAATCATCAAATTAAACTGTTTGTGCTGACAAAAGATAAATTTGGTTTTCAGCAAACGGTGCAAGATAGTTTGATTGCTTGGCTTGTCCAGGGATGCTCTTGGCAGACACTTGTAATGAAATGTGGAGCGTTTGCATAAAATTAAAGTGTTGCAGGCGATCAGCAGTTCAGCTATAGGAAAGCAAGAAGAGATCTTCTTCAATCTCTTGTGGATAAACTTACTCCCCTGACGCTGAAGTTGTTTCATATTCATAAATCAGCTTTTTGTGCATTGGCAATGTCGGCCTGCGGAGCAAGCATTACCACCTAGAGACTAGGCCTCTCAGCCAGGAACCTGGGTGAAAAATGATCACAATTGATGGGGCTGCGGAGTGCACCAAATTTTTACACAGAACAAGCAGCAAATTGAATAACAATGAGTAAGTGTGAATAAGCACTCTGTCACGCCATTCTGACACTGATGGATGAGAAGGTCCTAAATGTTGTACTTTCGCCGCTGCACAGATCCTGTACTGTGGCAGGTTTCAGAATAAGGAACAGGCTGAAGTGGCAAATGGGGCCTTCGATACTTAAAATGGACTGCTGTGTAGCATTACTGCAGGGTTAGGAGAATGCCACAAAAGGCATTTAGGAAAAATGAGAAATCCTGTTTAAAGGAACTAATTATAATGTTCTTGAAAAGGTGACAGCATTTCAAACAGTGAGACTCTCATAACCTCAAGACCTTCTGTTACTGTTTAAATTTAATACATGAACTTGCAGGTGTATAAAGAAAATAGAAATTCTTCAAGTCATCTTGAAAGTCTACTTATGAGGCTAGCTTGTACATTTTAAAAGCTAAATGTCTTAAATATTCAAAAGCAAGGGTCTTTAAAGGTCAGACTTCAGAATGTTGGCTTGCAGCATAACTTGTGTCACTGATCAAGCACGTCAGTTCTGTCGTACTCATTCAAACATTACACCATTTTTAACAACCAGTGTATCTTTGGTGTCTGGTTCATCCATCACAGTAAAAATCTCCTCTGCTGCCATGTTTTACAAAACTAACTTTATGCCCATCATTGTTAAACTTTGGAACAAAAGAATAAAACAGTATGTGTCTGTATTTGTATATAAATTGTTGAAGTAGACTATAAGGCATTCAGTAAAACTTCATATTAACGCAAATTTAAAATGTTCATCAAGCTTTCCAAATTTAAAGTCATAAGACTCATACAGCATCGTCCATGCCAACCATATTCCCAAACCAATCTAGTCTCATTTGCCTACATGTGGCCCATATCCCTCCAACCCTTTTATATTCATTTATTTATCCAAATGTCTTTTAAATGTTGTACCAGCATCCACCAGTTCATTCCACATACGAACCACTCTGTGTGAAATAGTTGCCCCTCATATTCTTTTTAACTCTTTCTTTTTTCACCTTAAAAATATGCACTTTAATTGCAAACACCTCCACCTTAGGGAAAAGACCCTTGCTATTCACCTTATCTATGCCCCTCATGATTTTATAAACTTCTATAAGGTCACCCTTCAACCTCCTACGTTCCCGTGAAAAATGTCCCAGCCCTATTCAGCCCATCTTTTTAACTCAAGCCCTCTATTCTTGACAATTTCTTGGTAAATCTTGTCTGAACCTTCTTGAATTTAATAATAGCATTCCTATAGCAGGGCAACCAGAATTGTACACAATACTCCAGAAGAGGACTCACCAACGTCCTATGTCACCTGATATCCCAACTTCTATACTCAAAAATCTGAGTAATGAAGGCAAGCGTGCTAAACGCCTGATTAGCATATAACACAAATTTCAAAGAACTATGTACTTAGCTCTTAGGTATCTCTCTGTTCTACAACACTACACAGGCCCCGACCTTTAATTGAGTCCTGCCCTTGGTTGTTTTACCAAAATGCAATACCCCTCATTTATCTAAATTAAACAATCTGCCACTCCTCAGACCATTGACTCAATTGATTAAAATCTCTTTGTAACCTTTGATAGCCTTCACTGCCCACTATACCACCAATATTAGTGTCTTATGCAAACTTACTAACTATGCCTCCTAAATTTTCACCCAAATTGTTTATATAGATGGCAAACAAAAGTGGACCCAGTATAAATCCCCATGGAATATCACTGATCACAGGCCTCTTAGCATCAAGCCATGTTTGCATCCACTTGGCAGGCTTTCCCTGAAACCGATGTGATCTAACTTTACTAATTAGTCTACTGTGCAAAACCTTGTCAAAAGCTTTGCTAAAGTCCATGTAGGAGAAAGTGAGGACTGCAGATGCTGGAGATTAGAGCTGAAAACGTGTTGCTGGAAAAGCACAGCAGGTCAGGCAGCATCCAAGGAACAGGAGAATCAACGTTTCGGGCATGAGCGCTTCCTCAGGAATTATTCTTGAAGAAGGGCTCATGCCTGAAATGTCAATTTTCCTGCTTCTTGGATGCTGCCAGACCTGCTGCGCTTTTCCAGAAACACATTTTCAGGTAAAGTCCATGTAAACTACATCTACCTCTCTGTCCTCATCAATCTTTTTGGTTATTTCCTCAAAAAATACAATCAAGTTTGAGTGAGACAATTTCTCTTGCACTAGTCCATGCTGACAATCCTTAATTAATCCTTGCATTTCCAAATGCATGTAAATGCTATCTTTCAGAATAACCTTCAACAACTTACCCACCACCAATCTCAGACTCTCCGATCTGTAGATCTCAGGCTTCTTCTTTAAACCTTTCTTAAATAAAGGCACACCATTGGCCACCCTCCAGTCCTCTGGCACCTGATACAAATATCTCTGCAGAGGGCCTTAATTTGAGAGTCGACTTTTAATGAGACACTATTAGCTCAGTGTATAGTTTGGCAAATTATTTTGAACTTCAAACTCAATTTTAAACATTATTATTAATAACCCTAATTTTTGTTTTAGTTAAATTCAGATACGGCAATAGCTTTTTGATGTTCTTAAATGCACTTGTGTTCTTCAGTATGTTTATATAAAAGTTTACTTCTCAGTATTTACACATGGAAAATACATTATACGAATATGAAATGCAATAATGTTATAGATTGAGGCTTTGCATTTGTATAACACTTTATTTTTAATCATTTCAAGATGTCAGAAGTGCTTTGCACCCAGTGGATTACTACTTTGAACTGCTGTAAATGTTATGTAGGGAAATGTGGCAATCCATTGGTGCACATCAGGGCGTCACAAACTGCAGTTGAGAATGAGTAAATATTTTGCTTTTGGTGATGTTGGTTGTCATAAGAAAACCACCTTTCTCCTTTTGAAATAGTTACATGGCATATTCACTTATGAATATATTTTCTTTTGGAAAACCTACCTAGATGTTGGATTGGTAAAATCTCTGCATTTTGCCAAAATTGGAATTTGCTAAATATTTATTGAACTGACTGAAAATTACCAAAAATTAGGAAAGTGTCAATATTGGAGTTTCATGGAGAGTTTCTGTCACCTCAGTGTATATGTACCACGCCCTATTGTGACATACTCGCGCTAACATGCGCCCACCAGTGGCACTGCTGAGACCTTCTGGGATTTGTGCTACCAGTGCATATTTAAAGCTCAGCTGTGTACCAGGTTAGAAATTGCCAGCTAGAAATAATCCTACACAGTTGAAGGGACTTTTTCTTTTTTAAAACCTTTGATAGCACATAGGTGGCATGGATGATACTTGATTCAAAATAAAATCTTGCATTTGTAAATGCAGTGCCTTTATACATCACTTGACTGATCAATTGTCATAATAGCTACAACCTGTATAGGCTACCTACCTCTAATGCCATGCCATGTTAGAGTCCTGTCTGAAGGAGTACTATACTATGCCGAATATCTGACATTGCCTAACACTTCGCCATTAGTCAGTGTGGGGGCATCATATGTTGGAAAACCTTCAAATAATTATTAACATTAACAATGCAAAGAAGCAACAAACAAACAGCTCCATTTCCTTCTCGAAATAGATGTGATGTTTGACTTTCAATTTAGCCAAAAGAATGATTACTTCGCACAACGCTCATCCATTGGAAGCAAGATTTTTAAGCCCTTCCTGGCTTGTTGCATCCAGTACTGTATTATGGTGAAGGAATGTTCCTCCTCCTCAATGTCCCAGTCGTCTGACTTGAAAGATTGCTGTTACTCTACCAAGTCTTCAACATCTTTCAAAGTCCCTGTTTGCATGCTGTAGCTATGCACAGCATGCTAACATTGCATGGCACATGCTGCCTGCCACAGACTGATACACACACTGAAACCTCACCTTCAGGCGGCCTATTGTCTGCTCTGAGTAGCTGTTTTGAAGAATGAGCTGTAATGTATCAGTCAGGGGGTTGTCTAACAGAGTCATCAACTATGGTTGCAAAGGGTAGCCCTTTTCAGCCAGTTAGGCATCCTTGTAAGATATCTGGCCCTTGAAGCAGAAACCTGAGCGTTATCAAAGATATGGGCAGCTTTCAGAGTTCTTGGAGGAGATCTTTAAGATGTGTCACTGATGATAATAGTGGACCATGAATCCTTTTGTAAAGTCTGTCACATTAAATATGGTACTTTCTACATGTTGCACTGACTGTAATGCCCTGCACCTGGGGAAGTCGGCTACAACTTAGACATTCAAATACTGCTGTGTGGTTGTAGCACTAACCAAGTCATGGGAAAATGAGATGAAACATGATGTGGTACAAATTTTATCAACAATAGCTGCCATACCTTCATGTGTTGAGAATTGTGAGATCGCTCACAGGTCCCCAATGGATCCTTGGAAGTGGGCAGTTGTATAAAAATTTAGTTCAGCTGCCACCTGGATAGCCACCCACCCCTTCTTAAAGCCTGCTGTAAGGCATGATATGGTTCTGTGATGGTGAGTAAGGACATCCTCTGTCGAGAGCGGTAATGCACCTTGCTTATCTGGGAGAAATGGCTTTAAGGACCATGGACTCTGGACCTCCTGTACCACCGCCACACCTTGAAAGGACCTTTAGCTGCCACCTCTTTGTGTTGCAGCTATTCATAGAACATAGAACATTACAGAGCAGTACAGGCTCTTTGGCCCTCGATGTTGCGCCGACCTGTCATACCAATCTGAAGCCCATCTATTCCATGTATGTCCATATGCTTGTCCAATGACGACTTAAATGTACTTAAAGTTGGCAAATCTACTACCATTGCAGGCAAAGCATTCCATACCCTTACTATTCTCTGAGTAAAGAAACTACCTCTGACATCTGTCCTATATCGATCACCCCTCAATTTAAAGCTATGCCCCCTCGTGCTCGCCAATACCATTCTTGGAAAAATGCTCTCCCTGTCCACCCCATCTAACCCTCTGATTATCTTATATGTCTCTATTAAGTCACCTCACAACCTTCTTCTCTCTAACGAAAATAGCCTCAAGTCCCTCAGCCTTTCCTCAGAAGACCTTCCCTCCATACCAGGCAACATCCTAGTAATTCTCCTCCGCACCCTTTCCAAAGCTTCCACATCCTTCTTATAATGCGGTGACCAGAACTGTACACAAACTCCAAGTGCGGCCGCACCAGAGTTTTGTACAGCTGTAGCATAACCTCATGGTTCCGGAACTCTATCCCTCTATTAATAAAAGCTAAAACATTGTATGCCTTCTTAACAACCCTGTCAACCTGGGTGGCAACTTTCAAGGATCTGTGTACCTGGACACCGAGATCTCTCTGCTCATCTACACTATCAAGAATCTTACCATTAGCCCAGTACTTTGCATTCCGGTTACTTCGACTAAAGTGAATCACCTCACACTTGTCCGCATTAAACTCCATTTGCCACCTCTCAGCCCAGCTCTGCAGCTTATCTATGTCTCTCTGCAATCTACAACATCCTTCGTCACTATCCACAACTCCACTGACCTTAGTGTCATCTACAAATTTACTAACCCACCCTTCTATGCCCTCATCCAGGTCGTTTATAAAAATGACAAACAGCAGTGGACCCAACACTGACCCTTGCGGTACACCACTAGTAACTGGACTGCAGGATGAACATTTACCATCAACCACCACCCTCTGTCTTCTTTCAGCAAGCCAAATACTGATCCAAACTGCTATATCTCCCACAATCCCATTCCTCCGCATTTTGTACAATAGCCTACTGTGGGGAACCTTATCGAACGCCTTGCTGAAATCCATATACACCATATCAACTGGTTTATTCTCATGTTTGGTCACCTTCTCAAAGAACTCAATAAGGTTTGTGATGCACGGCCTCCCCTTCACAAAACTCTGCTGATTATCCCTAATCAAATTATTCTTTTCTAGATGATTATAAATCCTATCTCTTATAACCTTTTCCAACACTTTACCAACAACTGAAGTAAGGCTCACTGGTTTATAATTACCAGGATTGTCTCTACTCCCCTTCTTGAACAGGGGAACCACATTTGCTATCCTCCAGTCTTCTGGCACTATTCCTGTAGACAATGATGATTTAAAGATCAATGCCAAAGGCTCGGCACTCTTCTCCCTAGCTTCCCAGATGATCTTAGGATAAATCCCTTCTGGCCAGGAGACTTATCTATTTTCATACTCTGCAGGATTTCTAATACCTCCTCCTTGTGAACCTCAATCACACCTAGTCTAGTAGTCTGTATCTAAGTATTCTCCTCGACAACATTGTCGTTTTCTAGAGTGAATACTGTCGAAAAATATTCATTTTGTGCTTCCCCTATCTCCTCAGACTCCACACACAACTTCCCACTACTATCCTTGATTGGCCCTAATCTTACTCACGTCACTCTTTTATTCCTCAAATACCTATAAAAAGCCTTAGGGTTTACCCTGATCCTATCCGCCAACAACTTCTCATGTCTCCTCCTCGCTTTTCTGAGCTGTCTCTTTAGGTCTTTCCTGGCTACCTTGCAGCCCTCAAATGCCCTAACTGAGCCTTCACATCTATCCTAACATAAGTCGCCTTCTTCCTCTTGACCAGAGATTCCACTTGCTTCGTAAACCACGACTCCCGTGCTCTACAACCTCCTCCCTGCCTGACAGGTACATACTTATCTAGGAGTCACATGAGCTTTTCCTTGATAAACTCCACATTTCTAATGTGCCCATCCCCTGCAGTTTCCTTCCCTATCCTATGCTTCCTAAATCTTGCCTAATCGCAACATAATTGCCTTTCCCCCAGCTGTAACTCTTGCCCAGTGGTATACACCTATCCCTTTCTATCAGTAAAGTAAACATAAATGAATTGTGATCGCTATCACCAAAGTGCTCACCTACTTCCAAGTCTAATACCTGGCTGGGCTCAATTCCCAGTACCAAATCTAATGTCGCTTCGCCCCTTGTTGGCCTATCTACTTACTGTGTCAGGAAGCCCACCTGCACACACTGGACAAAAACTGACCCATCTATAGTACTCGTGCTATAGTGTTCCCAGTCAATATTTGGAAAGTAGAAGTCCCCCATGACAACCACCCTGACTCTCCCACTCCTATCGAGAATCATCTTTGCTATCCTTTCCTCTACATCTCTGGAACTATTCGGAGGGCTATAGAAAACTCCCAACAGGGTGACCTCTCCTTTCCTGTTTCTAACTTCAGCCCATACTACCTCAGTTGACAAGTCCCCAAACATCCTTTCTGCAATTGTAATATTGTCCTTGACCAACAATGCCAAACCTCCCCCTCTTTTACTGTCTTCTCTGTTCTTACTGAAACATCTAAATCCTGGAACCTGCACCATCCATCCTGTCCTATTCAGCAGCTACTAGAGGTTGTTGCTGGCCCCAGGCTTGCTGAAGCATTTGTTTCTCCTCAGTTTCTTTGTGCCTTCCTTGTACCTTGACCACAATGACAATAGAGCATTGAATATCAAATACAATCCTTTATCCAAAATCCGAAGGTTTTCGTTAAGTCTTTTTATCCATAACAATTTATTTGGAGTGCAAACAGTTAACCTAACTCTACACCCATTCGATCCAATTCACTCAGATTTCACGTGGTGGGGTGGCCCAGCACTGGCAGGTGTCAGTTCTGTCTCAGGGCTTGTCGTACTCACTGGTGCATCTGCTGTTCAGTAAGATTTATTTAATTTCACCATCAAATTGTCACTTATTCCAAAATCCGAAAAATTCCGGATTCCAAAAGCCAGCTGGTCCCATGGGGGGGTTTTGGTTAAAGGATTGTGTACTTGTACTATAAATAGAAAGCAAGAAGAAATCAGCTGTCAGCCCTTGTGCAGCCTGAGAGATTTTGGATAGTTTTTGTGAATTGTGGCCAACAGGTGATATTCTAAGTTTGCCTGTGATTGTTTCTGCTTCACAGAGACAATTATGTTCGTTGGTCAATTGTATTGATCAGTGACATGGTCAAGATTGCTTATTGCCAGGATTTGTATTTGATACAGTTGATCACTGCTTGTGTTTCATGCAGATTTCTATGATTATAGATATTGACTGGGAAATCTATAGCTCGAGTTCGTTAGATAGGTTGGTGTTTGTCCAATGTGTGCAGGAGGGTTTCCTGACACAATATGTAGACAGGCCAACAAGAGGTGAGGCCATACTGGATTTGGTTCTAGGTAATGAACCAGGCCAGGTGTTAGACTTGGAGGTAGGTGAGCACTTCGGGGACAGTGACCACAACTCGGTGACTTTTACTCTAGTGATGGAGAGGGATAAATGTGCACTGCAGGGCAGGAGTTATAGCTGGGGGCAGGGAAATTATGATGCGGTGAGGCATGACTTAGGATGTGTGGATTGGAAAAATAGGCTTCAAGGGAAGGACACAAATGATATGTGGAGCTTGTTCAAGGAGCAGCTATTGGGTGTTCTTGATAAGTATGTACCAGTCAGGCAGGGAGGAAAGGGTCTTGTCAGGGAGCCGTGGTTTAATAAGGATTTGGAATCCCTTATAAAAGGGAAGAGGGCGGCCTATGTAAAGATGAGGCATGAAGGTTCAGTTGGGGCGATTGAGAGTTATAAGGTAGCCAGGAAGGATCTAAAGAGAGAGCTAAGAGCAGCGAGAAGGGGACATGTAAAGACCTTGGTTGGTAGGATTAGGGAAAACCCAAAGGCTTTCTATAGGTATGTCAGGAATAAAAGGATGACTAGGGTAGGTATCGGTCCAGTCAAGGATAGTAGTGGGAAGTTGTGCGTGGAGGCGGAAGAGATTGGAGAGACACTAAATCAATACTTTTCGTCAGTATTCACTCAGGAACAGGACATTGTTGCTGATGTGAATATTGAGTCACAAGTGATTAGAATGGATGGCTTTGAGGTATTTAGGGAAGAGGTCCGGGGAATACTGGAAAGGGTGAAAATAGATAAGTCCCTTGGGCCTGATGGCATTTATCCTGGGATCCTCTGGGAAGCTAGGGAGGAGATAGCGGAGCCATTGGCCTTGATTTTTATGTCATCGTTGTCTACAGGTATAGTGCCAGAAGACTGGAGGATAGTGAATGTGGTCCCCTTGTTCAAGAAGGGGAGTAGGGACAGCCCTAGTAACTATAGGCCAGTGAGTCTCACTTCTGTTGTGGGCAAAGTCTTAGAATGGTAAGGGATAGGATTTATGAACATCTGGATAGGAATAATGTGATCAAGGATAGTCAGCATGGTTTTGTGAAGGGCAGGTCGTGCCTCACAAACCTTATTGAGTTCTTTGAGAAGGTGACCAAGGAAGTAGACGAGGGTAAAGCAGTAGATGTGGTGTAAATGGATTTTAGCAAGGCGTTCGATAAGGTACCCCCAGGGTAGGCTACTGCAAAAATTACGGAGGTATGGCATTGAGGGTGAGTTGGAGGTTTGGATTAGGAATTGGCTGGCTGGAAGGAGACAGAGGCTGGTAGTTGATGGTAAAGGTTCATCTTGGAGTGCAGTTACTAGCGGTGTTCCACAAGGATCTGTTTTGGGACTATTGCTGTTTGTCATTTTTATAAATGACCTGGAGGAGGGACTTGAAGGCTGGGTGAGCAAGTTTGCGGATGATACGAAAGTCGGTGGAGTGGTGAACAGCGAAGAAGGATGTGGCAGGTTACAGCGGGATATAGATAAGTTGCAGAGCTGGGCAGAAAGGTGGCAAATGGAGTTCAATGTAGCTAAGTGTGAAGTCATTCACTTTGGTAGGAGTAACAAGAAGATGGATTACTGGGCTAATGGTAGGCTACTTGGTAGTGTGGATGAGCAGAGGGATCTTGGTGTCCATGTACACAGATCTCTGAAAGTTGCCACCCAGGTAAATAGTGCTGTGAAGAAGGCATATGGCATACTGGTCTTTATTGGTAGAGGAATTGAGTTCCGGAGTCCCGAGGTCATGTTGCAGTTGTATAAGACTCTGGTGCGGCCTCATCTGGAGTATTGTGTGCAGTTTTGGTCGCCATACTATAGGAAGGATGTGGAGGCACTGGAACGGGTGCAGAGGAGGTTTACCAGGATGTTGCTTGGCATGGTAGGAAGATCGTATGAGGAAAGGCTGAGGCACTTGGGGCTGTTCTCATTGGAGAAAAGAAGGTTTAGGGGAGATTTGGGGAGGTGTACAAGATGATTAAGGGTTTAGATAGGGTTGACAGTGAGAACCTTTTTCCACGTATGAGTCAGCTGTTACTAGGGGGCACAGCTTTAAATTAAGGGGAGGTTAGTATAGGACAGATGTTAGGGGTAGATTCTTTACTCAGCGGGTTGAGAGTTCATGGAATGCCCTGCCAGTATCAGTGGTGGACTCTCCCTCTTTATGGTCATTCAAGCGGGCATTAGATAAACATATGGAGGTTATTGGGCTAGTGTAGGTTAGGTAGGCTTCGGTCGGCACAACATCGAGGGCCGAAGGGCCTTTACTGCGCTGTATTTTTCTATGTTCTTTGTTCTAAATCTGCACTGTTTTGACGCCTGATTAATGCAATTGCCCCTTGGAGGACTTCACGTCACTCATGAATAGAATCTGCTTCCTTGCATGGGCCCAAAAAACCTCTCTTCATCCACTCTAGGTGCAGTGGCAGTCATTTTTCTATTCCATTGTGAATTTGCAGTTCAGCCGATTGAAGGCAACACAACATTTGGCAAAGTAAATAGCAGTAGATAAGCCCTCCCATCCCAAAATGCTGCCATCAATATCCATAATTGACTTCTCCAACTTCCCTACTGCAGTGGCCCCTGTAAGCCCCTATGACTTTCAATGAACAGACCCCAAGGACTGATCGGAACCCTTCCCCACCCTTTGGGAAAAATGGGACCACGTTCCGAGTGACGAGACCCCTGACTGATTTCTGCAACTTCATGACTGCTAGTCCCTGGACTGGCTGCATTGGACCTACATGATGGACTGTGGCCCACTGGTCGTGAATGCCCAAGCAACCTACTGACTGTGTCCAAACCCTTGAACTGAGATTGGATGATATTCTTGACTGACAACTGTTCCCCTCGACTTAATTGAGGAAAGCTCTCCTTTGCCTTTGAGATCTGCTAAATTGGTTGAGGGCACTGTATTTGCTGCTGGTACATGTTGCAGTTGTGACACAGATGTAGCACAGTGCCATGCAGCCACATGGCCATACCCTTAACTGATGACTGCTGGCAACCATGACCAGTTGCCTGGCTTTGTCTGTACTGCAAGGCAAGGCAAGGTAAGGAAGAGATGCTGTGAGCTTTCAAGTTGATGCAAAGTGAATGAGCACTAAGAGAAACAAGCTAAGTGCCTTAAGAAGGATGTTGGTTGATGCATGAATGGGTTTTTATCTCTCTGGGCAAAGTGAGCAACATTTCAATGAAAGTTGGTGAGTTCTAAAGTGTGGTAATGAGGTGATGATTTGGTATTCTAAGTGAGTCAGAGTTGTGCCATGGTGATAAGTGAGGCTCGTGCATGCCCAATACAACCTTCTTTAAGTAAAGAATGCTAGCAGTCACTGGCCAAGGATCATTCCTTGACTTGTTGGGGACCGCTATCCAAGCCATAGGCCTGAAGAAGCAAGTTGTGAGCTGGATCCATGTGCTCTTACTCTCCAGTTAGAAAATGACACTGTCAAGTTTCTCTCCACTGCCTGGGAAAATAGCAAGCTGCATATAAATGGGGTGGGATTGGTAATAATGGGACATTAATCCATACAATAGGCCTCTTGCTACATACTAGCAAGAATCTTATTTCACTGTCAAAGCCTCTGGTGTAAAATTGGACTTTTTTTTCAACATTGAGGATCTCATTTTCCTGTTCTGACCATATTTTACCAATGACTCTCAACATTTGCCCAAGGAGTTCGGGGGTTAGGAAGACTTCATCCTCTGTTTCCTCTGTCCTCCGATCCTGCCAATTATGAAAGTTTCCAGCATTTGCTGCTTTTATTTAAGATTTCCAATATTTGTAGTTTGTTTTTTTCTATTGACCTAGGTCCTCCTTTGTTATAAACCAGTATCCAATCTGAATCTAGTCTAGATAGAATATAAGTTTGTTGTTGTGTTATTCCACAAAAGGACTATAGAGAATTATTGAATTTGCACTTGCCAATTGGTCTGCTCATGTCTTCACCCAAGACATAACTGTCAATTATCAATCACTATCTGAGACAGGGATCTACTCTGAAGATTTGGAATCCAACGAAGTGGACAGTTTCAATGTTCTGTTCTGAAGAATTTGTACAGTTGTTAGGCGAACCTAACTCTGAGTAAAAGAGCTGGAATTGTTCTTGAGAGTAGCTACTGGAGTGCAGTCTCGGGAATCCAGGGGATTGCGATCTTTCATTGGGTTGGACTTGATGAAGGGTCTTTGCAAAGAGTATCAATGTTCGATCTCTGGAAGGGAGGAATTCTCATTTATCGTGAAGGAGACAAGGTTTCAAAGAGTTTTAGTCACCCACAATGTTGTCCTTCTCAGAGAAGTCATTGGAATCTTTCTTGACCATAATTAGTGCTTTTATATGCTGTGTGGGACATTAAGCCACGGTTTATCTGTTAGCCATATTGTTAGATTAGATTCACTACAGTGTGGAAACAATCCACACTGACTGTCGGAAGAGTAATCCTCCCAGACTCATTTCCCTACATTTTCCCCTGACTAATGCATCTAATACTATGGGCAGTTTAGCATGGGCAATGCACCTAACCTTCACATCTTTTGGAATGTAGGAGGAAACCAGAGCATCTGGAGGAAACCCATGCAGACATGGGGAGAATGTGCAAATTCCACAGACAGTCGCCCGAGGGTGGAACTGAACCCGGGTCCCTGGCTCTGTAAGGCAGCAGTGCTAACCACTGAGCCATGGTGCTGCCCACATTCTCACATTAATTCTGCATATTACTAGTATGGGTTGTATATGTGCATGTACAGAGTAGATTGTTTTGTGATTCTAATTTTGTATAGTAAAGATTTTATGAAAAATATCATTAAAGCTTTTGCTATTATTCTGTTGATAAGTACCTCGGATCTCAAACTTTGTCTACTTTAAAGAAAATGTTACTGGTCCCTCGTCAGACTGTAACATAAATGTGGCAGTGTCATCACAGATCGTAACACCCTGTGTTTCTTTTCGTCGAGTATTGAAGAACATGTACCAGGTTGAGGTATTGAGACTGAGTGTATCTCTCAGAGGCGAGAAAGAAGGGGAAAACAATTATGTATACAGTGTGTTATCACATTTTTAGGAAACCTTAAAGGTTTCTTAACTTTATAACTACTAAACACTTTTATTTTAAGAAAGGCAATCATTGTTTTAAGGAAAGGAAATGCAGTAGCCATTGTGCACAAAGCAGATCGTATAATCTCTGGCTAGTTGTATGAGTTGAGGTACGAATGTTGGTTGTGCCATCATTTAGGTTTACCTAGGGAAGCAGGAATTTAACATTTCATCCGGAAGATGGCAATGCAACACTTCCCTCAACATGTCACTTAATTTCAAACCCAGAATATTTGTTCACATTCATAACAGGGTTGAACTCATTGCTTTTTGACTTGGGCAAGATTTTTTTTTGTCAACTGAGCTAAGCTGATACTGCTTCCCTTTCGTTCATTCCAGTAGATATGCAACCAGAAAATTAAGTGTTTTGATACATGCTTTAAATCTCCAGTAGGCTGTTGTTGCTTATTACATACCCTTTCGGTTTCCTGCTGCTTCAGGCAATGTATTTTGTTACAGAAAATTGCTCCATTCTAATCGTGCTGAATTTAAAGATATTTTATCCAAGGGTTATCTGTCAGATTGAATATGACTATTCAGCAGACTGATCAATTTATTTCTTGTAAATCTGGTGCTTCTAGGCAGTGTATTTGATCTATAATCGGACTGCTTAAATGTTGCTGATGAGAAAGTCAGTATTTTTTTCTCAACATTATAACTGTCAAGTTGTATTATGCCATTACATATTCACCAGAATTGATAAAGTCAGCAGGACATCTCATTCAAAAGCCTTTAATCGCTACCTCTTTTCAATTCAAATCCATTGTGGAGGTCGGCCAGTGTTCACAAATCACTTTAAATGGGAAATGCTGTTCCTTGTGCAGGCCTGCTAAATGAGAGGTAGTATGTAGAGTTACTTAAAACAGTAATAAATGCCAAAAAGTTATTTTAATTGGATTGAAAAATAGACACCAAATGCATTTTTCAGCAGAAATAGAAGTTTCTAAACCATTTAGTAACTATATAGCAGATGGGATGATGTGTTTTAAAGCCCCATGCTTTGCTCTGTGTGGCACAAATTGTTAACATTTCTCATTTTCAAAATGATGCTGAATTGCTTTTAATGCCTAATATAGAAGCTGTTACATAGATGTTATATGGGAGCATTAGATGTTGGTAAGATTACACCACATGTAGTTGCTGTCCCATCTCATTGGATATTCATTGACCTTTTGAAATTGACAAATAACCTATTTTTATACCATTTTAAAATGTTGCAATCAATTTGGAGAGTTTAGTGATCTTTTCCTTATTTTTGGCAGCCCAAATGGAGGGGTGCAGCTTATAAAATGTTGATCAACAGATCTCAGTGAAAGATCTCAAAGCAGAGCATTTTAATATGCAACAAATGAATAGAACAAGATGGAATTTGTCCAGTGAGCTGTCTTGATGGTAACCTCTGCATCATTTGTTGACGCCACTCCTCTGTGGCTCATTTGCTGCTGACCCCATGCTTTTGTTGCTTCTAGCCCTGTCTATTTCACTGCCAGTTCTTCCGCATTCAGTGATACGTAAAATATGAAGTCAACCAAAATTCTGCTTGAGTCTCAGCTTGAAGCAAATCCCATTTCTCTATCATACTAGAGTTTATCCTAAAGATTGTAGATGAACATAAATTGTTGTTAACTTGCAATCCAGAGTTTGCTAACTGTAAATAGTGTTTGTGACAGGTACTCTGAAGGCAATCGGTTTATTTGCTGGCCTGCATACAGTTTTTCCACAGTTTGGTCAAATACATTGCTGTGAGGTGATCACATACATTGACTTTCCAATCCTGGACTTTTTTTTTGTGAGCTCCATCTTCACATTCCGAAAGCTAAACTCAGATTGTTTCCCTAATGACTTCAATAATTGTGTGCATGGGTTGCCTGGTAAGGAAAGGAATAAGAGATTGTATTGTAAATCAATTTTAACATAAGATCAAAACCTTCCATCTCTGTAGTGCCTTGTCATGTCCTCAGCTATTCCAAAGCACCTCACAGCCTTTGACTTGCTGTAAGTGTAATCATTATTACAGTAGTAAATGTGGTTGTAACCTTCAATGCACCTGCAAGCAAAAAATGAGAAGGATGAGATATAACTGCGTTGGAAGTGATGATTGAGGAGGAATGTTGGACTGTTTCACTGAATATGGAATCTTTTATATACATTTGAATAGTTGATGAGACGCTGTTTGCCAACTCATTCAAAAGACAACATCGCTATAAACGCAGCATCCCTTCAGTATTGCATTGATCATAGCAGTCCGGACTATATGTCCAATTTCTGGAATGGGTTTAAACCAGACTCTGAGATTTGGGTAGTTTGAAGGAAAGCATACTGAACCTTGAGTATTTCAGCAGTCATTCTTTTAGTCATTTTAACCCAACATCAGAACTACTTTAATTCTGGCCTTGGTTTTCTTTCTTAAAATGTTCAGTTTGCTCCTGAATTCTATAGTAGAATTGAGCCATTGATAATATTGTTCTCAAAAATATCTTCTAAACTTATACATTCTTCCAGTACTGTTGCTAGATTTTATACCTGAAAGGGCTAATTTATCATCAGAGAGGTGCATTCCCACCAACTGGCAGTATGATTTTATTTTCAAGATAATGTATGGTATGGTAACCAACACAAAACAAACTTGCTACTGCATCTGCTTCTGTAACCCTCTGGACGGTAAATAGAACTGGAATTAATTTGATTTGGAAGTCAATTCTGAAACAAATTGGAAAAAATATAGAAAGTTTGAATAATTTGGGATTGCTTTATTGTTAGCTCAGCCGGGGAACAGAGGAAAGGAAAACCAGTTGTGTTCATCTGTCTTCAATCCATCCAATCTGTGTAGCAATAATCTTTAACAATGCAATATTAACTACAGTACATGTGTATATATAAGTAATAATGTGTTCTCTGTTAACCTTTGCAAATATGTGGTTTTTATTCTTAAACAGGTTCTGGATCTTTGGCTGCAATGGCCGTATTTGAAGATTGCTACAAGAAAGACATGGAGGTAAGAATGTGACCTGTATAAATAATAACTGATAAGCAGCCTCGTCCTTTTTTTTTCATTAATAATACAAAGAGAAAGAGAAATCCAAATCATAATTTTCATTCTTTACTTTTGTTTCCCAAAGAAGTGAATGTATTTATGTGTTTAAAAACTAGACTTTAAACACAATTTAATGAAAGAGACCACAAAATATTGCAGATATTGGAAGTCAGAAACAACCAGTGATAATGCTGGAGAAACTCAGCAGGTCTGGTAGCATATGTGGAGGGGAAAACAGTTTATGTTTTGAGTTTGGTATGACTCTTCTTTAGAATTGAAACATCAACTCTGTTTCCCTCTCTCTCAGATGCTGCAAAACCTGCTGAGTTTCTCCAGCAGTTTCTATGTTTATTTATGCCAGAGGCCAATTATATTAGCTTTATTGCCATTAGGTATGAGGGTTGATACCATATTAGATTCTCTTTTTACTTTCTTATCTACCCCTCATCTGAATAAATTATTAATCTTAATGCAAAAATTGTTTCAAGTCTAATGTGCATTGCAGTTATTTTAGATTTGATGCTCGTCAAAAGAAAAGGTGCATTACGAAAATTAAAGACTCAAGTAAAGTTTGTATTATAGAGAAATTCTAGATATCAATAAATTATGAAACTTTGAAAATATACATTTTGATAAATTTGCAATTAAAACTATTGGCAAGGAGTAGTCAAGTTAGACTAATTTAGAAATTAAGTAAAAAATGAGGTCTGCAGATGCTGGAGATCACAGCTGCAAATGTGTTGCTGGTCAAAGCACAGCAGGCCAGGCAGCATCTCAGGAATAGAGAATTCGACGTTTCGAGCATAAGCCATTATACAAGGAATGATAAAACAAATAAAATTCAGAAAGTATCGAGGATTTTTTCCAAGTTCTTAAGAGTATGTATTATTTATGAAAGGATAGTGTTTATTCAAGAAAATAAGATAGAGATGGAACTTATCTTCAAATCATTGACAAATATGAGCCACATAAAGGAAATACTATTAAGTTGGATTTCAAAGTCAGAGATTACAAGTGCACAATTGGCTCATCTCATTTGAGAATGGAGAAAATGTTCTTTTCATCTACAAAGTAGTAAACTTATAAAATAGTCTGCTTCTGTATTGATTCCTTGAAGAGTTTGATGAAAAGTTTTTGCCCACATTATTTTTATTTTAAATTGAGCAGAAGAAAGAAAGGAAATAGGTAGCCCCTAAACTTGTGTCTACACACAGCTAAGACCTGAAAGCAAAGAACATTATAGCACAGGAACAGTCCTTTCAGCCCTCCAAGCCTGTGCCGATCCAGATCCTCTATCTAAACCTGCTGTCTATTTTCTAAGGATCTATGTCCTTTTGTTCCCTGCTCATTCATATATCTGTCTAGATACATCTTAAACGATGCTAACGTTCCCCCCCCCCCCCTCACCGGCAATGTATTCCAGGCATCCATCCCACTCTGTGTTAAGAACTTTCCATATATACCTCCCCTAAATGTTTCCCCTCTCACTTTGAACTTGTGACCCCTAGTAATTCAGTCCTCCATTCTGGGGAAAATCTTTCTTGCGATCCACCTTGTCTACACCTTTCAGGATTTTGTAGGCCTCAGTCAGGTTCCCCCCTCAACCTCCTCCTTTCCAATGAAAATGATCCTAATCTACTCAACCTCTCCTCATACCAGCATACCCTGCATACCAGGCAACATCCTGGTGAACCTCCTCTGCACCCTCTCCACATTTTGGTAATGTGGCGACCAGAACTGTACGTACTATCCAAATGTGGCCGAACCGAAGTCTTACGCAACTTAACATGACCCGCTAACTCTTGTGCTCAATACCCTGTTCGATGAAGGAAAGCATGCCATATGCCGCCTTGACCACTCTACTGACTGCATTGCCACCTTAAGGGAACAATGCACCCGAACACCCAATCTCTCTACATCAATTTTCCCCAGGATTTTTCCATTTACTGTATAAGTTTGCTCTTGAATTGAATCTTCCAAAATGCATCACCTTGTATTTGTTCGGATTGAACTCCATCTGCCATTTCTCTGCCCAACTCTCTAATCTATTTTTATTCTGCTGTATTCTCTTGACAGTCCCCTTCACTATCTGCTACTCCACCAATCTTAGTGTCATCTGCAAACTAGCTAATGAGGCAACCTCCACCTTCCTCCAAATCATTTATGTATATGTGATGGAACCAAGTGGTTGCACTTCTTTTGAAGAACCTAAATGGGTAACTACAATTGAGGAAATTAGTCCAGCCAGAAGACAACAAAGTTTACTATACTATCATACCAAACAAAAGAAAGATTTATGGAAAAACATAACATTGAGGATTAATCACATTTGAAAATTAGTTGATTCATTATTGAACATGAATGTCAGAAGGAGCGTTAATATTTTCAGTAAACAAGGCAATTGTAGACACACTATCCAGAAGGAGGATAAGTGTTGATTGACCTCACATAAACTCTTGCTAAAAATGGCCTACAGTTTCTGACCTGATCTCAATACATGTGCCTTTAAGTTTATTTTTAAAAATATCTTTGCATCTTCTAGTTATCCAAATAATTTAAATTTTGTAGACCTGAGTTGAGGAAAATAATCCTCCACATCCTGCTGTGTCCACAAAAATGTTTCACCATTTCTGTCCATAAACAGGCTAGACTACCAAAGTAGATCACATCCTGAACTGATTGATATTTCTAGCATGGAAAAAATTTCTAGCATAGTCACATTAAAAGTCTTTGCAGGTTTCTGGCAGCATGACTGTGACTATTGACCTGAGTGTCAGATGTTTAAAGGCGTTATTTTTATAGGTGCATTTTCATTTTTGGACAATAGACTAGTGTGCAAGTCGAACGAGACAGAGCTACTCTAATAAAACTATGTTAGCATTCAGGAGAACAAAGGAAAGCAGTTGACACGTTTTGAGTCAGCACATTTTATTCCTTATGCAGAATTGTCTGCTGTATCGCTTCAAAAGAAGAAAATTTGGAGTGCAAAGTTCATAACGTTGTACCAGCCTTACGTTCATTAGAACAGCTTTTTTTTACCCAGCAAGTTGGAGACATTTTTAAAATTAAAAAACATTTAAAATTCCATATCGTACTACAGTAGAGCAAAGAAGGGACCATCATGGGGGAAGTTTTAAAACGAAATAAATGTCCGTTTAGGTTAGATGGAAGGTTGTTATTTAAAATAAGAATACTGAACTCCCAACCTGTCCCTTCCAGTTGTAAGAGACCATGATTGGGTAGCTTGGGGCAGGGCGAGGTATTGCAACCAATCCATACTCTGAAGGGATGGTGTATGCTCCATTTTTCTATCATTTCAAATTTAATCCCACTCGGCCAATTTCCAGAATTTATGGAAATTCAACAATTAAAAGAATGTAATGATGCTAGATCCATGAACTAACTGTCTTTTCGCTTACTCATGATTCCCATCAGACCCTCCGGAACTCTACTCATCCTCCAAGCCTTTAATATAGGCCCTTTTGTCCCCCACACACACGCAGGCCCACGTACACAAATGCGGTTGTGGACATATGGGAAGGAACATGCTCAATGCCTTTTGTTTGTGCACTTACTGTAAAGATGAGCAGGCGGTTAGAGGGAGAGTCTCTGGCCAGAACTTTGTCAACAATCACATGACACCGGGTTATAGTCCTACAGGTTTATTTGAAACCACAAGCTTTCAGACCACCCACTCCTTCCTCCAGCAACTAGTGAGAGAGAATACAGCGGACACAGAATTTATGGTAAAAGATCAAAGGGTCATACAACTTATGTATTGAACAAACCTAGATGGCTATCAAATCTTTTAGCAGTATGAATGGAGGCGCGGGTTTCAATTGATTAATATGTAAATCCTTGCCCCAAGATAACTTCAACTTTTATCGGAATAAAAATGACACCTTGGGTCAGATGATGCATTTCAGGTGTGAGGCCATGTTTCAAGTCTGTTTGTGTCTCATCCTGGAGCCAGACTGGTTTTATTTCTAAAGTAAGAATTTATAAAATGTTATTTTGTATTTATATTTATAAATTCCTACTTTGGAAATAAAAACAGTAAACTTGTTCATCTCAATACACTGAGACAAGGACGACCATCAATTTGACTGAGACAACGGAATCATCCTTGGACAAGCTAACCAAAGGTTAGCTTTCAACCCAGAATGCCAACAACAAGCATTTAGAAATAGACCGTATATACAAAAACTGGAAATGACTGCATCCATCTCAACAGACCAGATCTCTCAAATCTCAAGCAGAGCAGAACACTAGCTTCACAGAAGTCGCACTGAAGGTGTTACCTAGCAGAGTGACGAAATGTCTGCATGACAACCCATCAGCTTGGCAAGCAAACCAACAACCATATCCACAACCCGAACTACAAATCTTCGCAAAAACCTTTGTCTAATACAACAAAGTGACTTGCTAGAGTGGCAGTTGAGAATTAACTGTGTTGCTGAGAGTATGGAATCACATGTAAACCAAAACAGGTGAGGACTTCAAATTTTCTTCCCTGAATGACATTCGTGAACAAGAACTGCAAATACAGCACCATACAGTAGATGGGTGCATGTTGGAGACCGAGGCCTGCTGAGTTAGTGATTACTTTTGCACTATGCGGACCAATAGCAAGCCAAAGCCAAGTATGGCATTTGTAGTTGAGAAATATTGCCTCAGGCCAGATCAGGTAAGGATGGCTGATTTCCTTCCATAAAGAACAAAGCTGTGGGGATTCCATGATTAGTGAACCAGACTGTTTTAAAAAACAATCACGATGATTGAGGCTAGTTTTATGCTTCAGATTTATGTTAATTGAATTGAAATTCCACGGGGCTGTGTTGGGATTTGAACCCATGTTTCCAGAGCATTAACCATGGTGTTCTGTTTACTACTCAGTGACATACCACGACAATATCACTTCCCAGTTGTTTAACTCGTCCCATACTGAGAAGTTTTGTTATTAAGTAGTTTTTAAAAATAGTGCCCATTTATTTGTTTGAAGTACTACCTACCCTTATAATAAAAGCAGTCAGGATCAGGGTGCAAAAATGTCTGTACTTGCGTAGTTACCAACTGGGTAAATAAGTGAAAGGGCTGGTTCTCCATTCTTATGAAATTTTGACTGGTGGTTTTATACACTTCTCGCGCTCTTTTGTTTTTTCTATCTCTTTTTCTCCCCCCAGATCCCTCTCGTTAGAGCATTGAAATGCAAAGTCTTATGATTTTAATATTATTTCGTCAGTTGAGTAGCCTGTTCCTTTCAAGTTTTTTTTTAGTGTGAACTACATTATTAACCTCTGGTGACGCACAAGGATTTGAGCATTTCTCAATGGTGAAATGACTGTTCTCCCAGGTCCTATCTTTCTGCTTTCTAATTTGAATCGATTTGCCTCAGCTCTTGGTATATATCTATGAAACATTGAAATAAGTTTTTGTATCCATACATGTTCTTTAATTTACACTTTTTCCATTTCAATTATTTCCCCCTTAATGTGAACACTCAGTGAATGCTAGCTTGCAATTTGAACTTGGGGATACAGCTCAACTACATATCTATGAACACATCTCATCATTTGAAATGCTGGACTGATTTCCTTCCTTATTCTGCTTCTGTCTGGAGCATTGTGGTCAATTATAATGTCCCTATTAGAACATCTCAGTTTTACCTGGACAGTGGACAAATTTTCTGAGACACTGGGGAGTCCTTTATTTGTTTCTCCTAATCAGCCACAAATAATTTAATGGTTATTAGAAGTTCTCTTTTATTTTGTTGAACAGAAAAAAAAACCTGTTCCATGAGCAACCAGTCTTTGGTAGGAATTGATAAAATTATCACTTTACTTGTCTTATTTGAGAGATCGGCAATCTTAAATAAAAAAGAGCAAGAGAACTTGAAAAACAGCGTATTGAGGTTTGAGTGGAGTATTTTTATGTCTTATGGTTGTGGAGGTTTAAATGGGAGAAGAACACAAGAAAAAAAAGTATTGTCCTTTTCAGTATTTTATCTTACGTGCCATATGCGAGTTCTTCTTTGTACAAACTGTCAAGTGCCTTTGCAGGACCAGAGTACCTAAAGGGTTTGCATGGTACAGAATTTCACAGGGCTGCAATTCAAATGTAAATGTCCTGCAGTCCTTGATTTGGATTTGTTTACAAGCATTTGGAAAGCAATGAAACCAGTGAAATTATTTCGACAATTGAAATCCGTTGGAAATAAAAAAAAATACTTGCTGCAGTAAATATAATTCTTTGTTAAATAATGTTAAAATAAAATGTAGACAGAATTGAAGTGGGCCTCTTTGATATGAACAAATAGGCTAGTTCTTCTCTGAGGTTGTCATGTAGTAAAGTCCCATGAGAAGCTTACCATGGCAGACGCTGAGCAATATTTATAAATCTATGACAGGCAATAATGGCAACTTGAAATATTCTTTTGCATGAATCTTGAGCAGTACTCAAAACTGGAGCCATATCAGATTTGTGATGGCAGCTGTTGAGCCCTACAGTCACATTTCTAGGCTTTGAAGATACTCCAGCTTAAAGAATAGAAGCTGGAGGCTTACTCTGTTTGTGTGGGTTGCATGCACATGGGCTCACTGCCTTTTGAAGATGTGCCACTGCCAGTTCTGCCAGTGCCCGAGGCAAGATCATACCAGCAGGGGCTGTTTTCTTCTCAGCCTCTGAGTTGTAGTCTTCAGATGTAAGCAGCAAATGTTTTGTCAATGCCAGTAGCTTGATTGTCTGGTCCCTTGCTGCAATGCTGAGAGATAAGCTCTACCCAAGACCCTTCAGAGATGAGTGGTGAGATGGATGGTGATGTGCACAAGTGCCACTTCTACAGCCTGATTTATGGTATCATATTTTATACTGATGCAAGTACTGGCCTCCAGAGGGACACTTATGGATTGCTGAAGATCTGAGCAGTTTCAGCCCTGATGGGCCCATAGGCTTCAGAACTGTGATGCCAAGCACCAAACAACTACTATAGAACGATATTAATTTGTCATTTGGGCAGCTATGGATCTAGCTTAAACAATGAAAGCACTTCAACTCGTACAGAACTTATAATGCAGTGCTTTTACAAGGTAAAATGTGCATATTGCTGTTGTATTTGGATAGAGTTACAGTATTTTCTACTGGTAGTAAAATTAATTGAATATGAGAACACACAAATAGGGGTAGGAATGAAATGCTTACTATATTATCCTCCATTAAACTGACTAGTGCCTCCATCGCCTACCTTTTTATTTTTACTGTGTCTACAACTGAGCTTAATGAACAAAGAAAGTAAAACATATATTTCTGCACTTCATTTTAGATTTTCAATTGTGTACACCAATATTTATATAATTTTTAAAAATTTACCTCTTAGTTTCTGACTTTTTAAAAATCCTTTCTCTCGTTTCATTTAATGTTTTCACTTTGACAGCTGTTGCCGTGAAATGGAATAACTTCAGCATTCTTCCCTGTCACCTTCTCTACTTCTCGGATTCCTGCCCTTCAAGTAAATGCTGAGCCATCTCAGTTTAAAATGCTTCGGAATCAGAGAGTTCTAACTTTGGGAGGCTAGAATGGTCTTATTTATCATGAATTGAACATAAGTGATTAAAACAGAGGCAGCTATTTCTCACAAATAAAATGCATGTTTCCTATGAATCCGGCTCCAGTAGATATTGAGAGATCTGAATCTGGTCTGTGTAAATGGCTGCTCAATTTGTGTTTTAAAAGGCTGCGTTTGTCACCCCAACTGCCACACTATCATAATACCTGGAATATTTCCACCAGGAGTTGTGATGGCTTTCACAACATAATCAGTTATCAGTACGTTTTAGCATTTAGATGCAAGAGACTGTCAAACATAGGCAATTTCATGTTACACTAAGTTACACTTAAGCTTGTTTAGTGTAGTAGTATAATGTCCCGAAATCAATTCCAAAACCATTGATTCAGAGGGGTTTTCACAAAGACTCTTTGCTCATTCACACATTGCCCCACCCCTGAGAAAAGCAGTGAGTAGGCTGTAAGCAAGAGCAGTGAAGGAAGTAGAAAACAGTGAGGTGGCAAGGAAGAATAGCACCAGTAGGTGCGCAACAATCATATTAGTGACACCAAATTCCTGTACCTGTCTGGTGTAACTGCACAGTGATGACATCAATGGCATGGCTTTGAGTTTCAGTTGATTGGAGAGAGGTGCAGTGTTCTTAAAATTTTCTTGTGGGAGTGAAAGGGAGAAAACTGAAAGTCAAGCAGGCTGCCTGTTTTGGGCTGCAATCTAGTGACCTGGTTAGAAGCACGGGTTTAACTGCGAAATGAACCGATTCAGGCTTGGATGCAAACATTAAATAATTGACCACAGTTTAATAACTATATATATTTCAGGTACAGCAATGCATGAATTTGTATGTTCATGTTTTCACAACTTTGATCTTCTCATGCATTTGCTATTATGGTCTCCATGAGAATGTCAGTAACAGACTTCACAATGCCTTTAGTGTTATGCTTTTGAGTTTACTGGAAAATAGTTGAAATTTCTCATTCAAACTCTTGACAATCACTTGAATGGAACTATAGTGTTAACTCCAAGTCTCAAAAACTAAATGCCTACAATGACCAAGCACTCAGCTGTCAGTAACTACATTGTGATAAGTTGTGCATAGGAAACTAACCAGGTGCTGAAATTTATTTAATACAAGACAAAACTGCAAAGAGGCTTTTTAAATATCCGCTCACATTGTTTAAACCCCTGAATTTAATCAAGGGATTAATTCTAGAGTTAGAAGTATAATTAAGAATAAAAAGTAGATCTGTTGCTCAGCTAGAAATTGAATTTACGTAACACTGTTGAAAGTAGCCAGCATCTTATGAATCGACATAGTGCTCCCCCATCAGGATTGATCCTCAGAATTAATAGAATTAGCTATTCTTCATTATCTTGTACAGAAAATTTCAACTTATAAGTTATTCTGATCTCCGAAAGAAGTATCAAAGCCTGGACAATATCTACATTCAGTTATTGTATGGATGACAGTAAAAGGGAATGTATGTTTTTATTGTTCTCAACTTCTAAAGTAATATTCTACAGGTAGGCTTGTATAAATTGTACGTTTGTCAGTTACAGCATCGTTTACAAACTGAATGTTGCAATTTTTGAGCATAAACGCCAGCAGTGGAGGCACTCCTAATACCTTTAGTTGAGTTATAAATGGTTTCTTTAAAGATTATATTTGTGTGTACTCTTTTACTGTAGCACGTCCCAGTAGTTATAATTTACTTTATGCCCTAGAAATAACATTTGTGCTTTGGAAAACAAAATGCTTGGAGACAGCAGAAATTCCTCAAGACCACAGAAAAATAAAATGAGCACTGGCTGTCATGGGCCAATTATATTGAATTGTATTGCATTTGATACCTTATTTATAGTAGCAAATGGGATTTAGTTGAAGACATCACATCGTTCGGCTCCTATTTACCACAATAATAGCGCAAATTTCAGAGCTCAGTGGCACCAGAGGTTGTTTCAATCTTTGTTATCCTATCACTAAACTGTGGCAGAAAATGCAACATTAGCAATAGTAGTGATACATAGTCACCATGTACAAGACTGTCCCAAGGCCACATTTCTAGCTTTTATTAACTGTTATGGATGCGCAGTGGCAGTTCCGTTGCAATGGAAAGTTGGCTGAAGTGGCCTTCATACATATTCTTTCAAATTCTTGAGGGAAGGCATATGAAAAGCAATTTTGCTGTTAGCATGGCAGAAATTAACTCTGAAAACTTTTTTTTATCCGCTGAATTACATACTTTAATCAATCTCATTTAGATCACATCTGTCAGATGGAAAATAGGAGTGTAATGACAGGCTGCATATGAATTCAGTGTTTGTTACTGACAGTGATCCAAACAGCCTGTGTGTGCCTGCCACAGGGCTCAGGTGTGGAAGTCCACAGGCTACTACCACCAGCTGACATTTTGAGTTTTAATGACTCCATAGGAAGGTGACCGCTTGCTGTGAGGTTTGCTTACCAGATCAAGACAGCAGGCAATGGAGATAAAGCAAGACTATTAGTGTCGTGAATACTCTGACAAAGCAGTTTTTAAAAAAAAAGTCTTGAGGCTCTTGGACTGTCGTGTCATTATTTCAGTAGATTTAGTCTCTATCTTGACTGTTCGGACAATTACTCTATAACCTGGAGGAAATAAAATTGCCCATTTCATAAAAAGACTTATGAATATATTAATTTTCTTTTCCCATAGGAGTACTTTTTTTTAAAAAATGTATTTTATTGAATTATGCAACATGGAGCAGGTTTACAGAATGCATTATATATATTTTAGTTTATTTTCAGTAGCTTTGTTCAAATATGTTTTATGTGTAAAGAATTTATCTAGACACTGAAACAATTCATTTGGCATAATCTAACTGCTTTATTTATATTTGAATTAGATATTAATGGTGACTGTGAATTGATCTATTAAATTTTTATCAGCAATGGTTGTAACCAAATCAGTGTTTTTTAAAGATATCCTGCTAATGAATTAATTTAAAGTTGACTTACTAATCAAAACCTATCTTGAAAGCAACCAAAGGCTCTAGGGGCAGCAGATGTTAAATTTGCATTAAAAGTAACGATAGTTAATATAAGAACAATTAGATCAGTGGGCAAAAGGCATTTTGAATTCATAATCATACTTATTAGACAATTATTTCCATTGTTAATTTTAGTGTTTGGCTTTTTTTCTCAAAACTTTCAGTTAAGGCTTTAGAAAGAAATGCAGGAAGTATTGTCTTTATATTTTAAAAATCCACTGCATTGTTTATTGATTTTGCTTTTCTATAAGATATACTGATAAACTATAAATGTCATTTGAAAAAATTGCAAAAAACAATCATCCCAAATTCTGTAACAGGTATGACAGAATATTCATAGATGCTACAAAACAATTTCAAAATAGAAATATTAGAAACTGTTTGAACAGTTTATATTGCATATAAGTATTAAAATCATGTTTTGCAATGAGCTAAAATTCCAAGTAACTCATCAAAAATAAAATTTGGTGAAGGATTGCTGATCATAGACCATAATGATGAGCCCAGATTATTTTGCATGCTTCTCATTAAACACAATGGCAAGAGCTATACGTTAACAATGCACCACATAATCAAAGCTTAGCAGTAAAATTATATTGTATAGTGATTTGGATCACTTGAACTGTGTATTTACTTGCCTTTTAATGTGCATAAAATATAAATTATCACTATACAGTGTTGTGAAAAATAACATCATTAAGTAGTTGCATAAGCAATTAAGGATGGCCTGCGTTTAACCTGAAGTTTTTAAATTATTTGAAATCAATACCACTTCTGCAAATGTAGGAAACATTCAGCAAGTTGGACAGTGTTAGTAAAGGAAAGAAATGATGACATTTTAGGCACTACCCATCGTCAGAACTGGTTCTTGCCGTGCTGATGAAGCAATATGTCTGAAAAGGAAATCTTCTTCCTTAAAGATGCTTCCTGATTTAGAGTTTTTTTCCAGCATTTCCTGTTCATGTTTCAGATTACCAGCATCTGCAGTTTTTCTTGTTCTATTTTTCTTGGTGTTCAATCTAAGAATAGAGCAAATGCAATAGCAGCAGAGAGAAAATGAACAAAAATATATTGGCTAGAATAACTTACAGTCCTTTTGAGCGCCACGGAATAAGACTTTGCTGGGTCTGCTGCAATTAAATTTTAATTACTATATCTTTTGGCATTTTACCAAAGTCGAAGATGCCAATAACTATTAGTTAGATTTAATTTTGATATTGGGAAAATTGTTAAAATTCATGTGGCTTTTTGGTGAAGAATGGAGCTAGAACTTAGTCTGAATAGATGTAGATCCACTGACCGAAAGTTCAGCTTGTTCCTACAAAGATGAGAAATTCCTTCATCCAGAGAGTGTTGAGCCTGTCAAATTCTCTGCCACAAACATTGGTTGAGATGTAAGCATTGAATGTTTTCAAGAAGGAGTTAAATGTAGTTCTTCAGGTTAAGGGGATCAAATGTTATATGAGGAGAAAGTGGGAACAGGGTAGTGAGTTGAATGAACAGCCATGGTCATACCGAATGACGGGAGCACAGTCTAAAGGCTGAATGGCTTAGTTTTGCTCCTATTTTCTATGTTTACAGATATGTCTCCAATTAATGTCAACCATCTGAATATAATTAGCCTCTAATTGAGAAACAATTAACAGGAATGTTGTCCAATTATTTTGTAGATTAAATGATTGAGTACAAAATTCATGTTAAAAGATGTATTCCAATTTCTTTAGCACAAATCATAGCTGACTCTCGCACGCAATATTGAGGGAATGTTGCATTGTCTTAGGTGCCTCTTTCAGTTGAGACACTAAATTGAGGCCCATATATTCTCTCTAGATGTAAAGATCCCATAGCATTATTTCAAAGAAGAACAGGGAAATCATTCCTGATGTCCTGGCCAATATTTCTCTCTCAGTTGTGTTGGAAAATCGATTATCTGGTCATTGTAATTTAGTTGTTTTTGGATCTTAAATTATTTCCTATGTTGCATAATTGACTACAATTCACAGCACTTTTTAAGACAAATGAAACCATGAAATGTGAATTTTTTGTTTTAATTTAATTTTCATTAATTGCTTTATTTTTAAGTCTTCAGCTCTATTTTAAATGAAAACATTTTTAATACAAAGGGTAGAGTTTGTGAAGAATGTTTATCTTGTAAAACAATTTTTAAAAATCTGTAATGGTGAATCAATTTGAAGTAGGACAGTAATGTTTCACATTTTTTCAACAAAGATGTTTCCAAGTTTCAAAATCATTTTCATATGAAGGTGCTATCTTTTAAAAAGTTGTGGTCAATTTCATTGCTTGCTCATAATTGCTTAAAATCAAGGTTTATATGCAAGTTCATTGCTTCCAAGCTTGGAATTCCAAATTTTTTTTCAAAGGTCTAGACTGTTCCCTTGATCAAATTCCTGTTGGTGTTCAATTCTTCAATGAAAGCTCTGAATCAGTATAGTACTGTCAGAAACTAATTTGTATAATCTCAGGTTTTGTGACCAGTAACCAAGCCTACATGAAGTTCAGTACCGCATAAAGTATAAATCACGCTCTTAAAATGACAATGCTTAGAGTGCCTCTTCGTATTAAATGCAGCAGATTGGTAATGTTATAAATATTTTAACAAACACAGTTGTTGATTAGCAGTACATACTGAGACTTTTATTTATTTCATGCGGTGTTCATTCCTCTGGTACCTTGTGAAAGTGGCCATTAGTGGTCAATTTAATGACTTTTGGTATTGCTTAAGCTTGCCATGGATTGTGATACAGCTGAGGTGACCGTTACATGTCTGGTGCAGACCTTTTCACACTTTCTGCAAGTGCTGCTCATTTGTCATCTGGCAGTAAATCGAGCTGCACATAAGAGCCCTGGGACACATTCTGTGATGGTCTGATGGAGGTGAACAGATAGTGCTGTAAAGGCAGCTTGTCACAGATGACTTGTGTTGTACAGCATTACTCTGTGCAGGCTCCTTTAAGGTAAACACTTAAGCTCCAGGGGCTAGAATGCCAAGAGTAAGTTATTGTAAACAAGTTGCGTGTTTTCACTGTATTAAGTTAGTGATTTTAATAGCTTTTTAAAAATAAAAGAACACAAATATTTCTGAATATTTACAGTTGATCATGAAAATTGTTAAAGTATTCCTGATCCCTGTTCTGAAAGATTAATAAGTTTGCTATCTTTTGTTTTGAAAATTGAACTTCATCGGTTGATATTTTGGAAAGAATCTTAAGACCTTGCAGCTAAATATTCCTATTTAGATCCAGTGAACTGAATGTTCAGCCTGTAACTATAGTGATGTGGAGAATTTGTTTCACAAGTGATTTGAATTAGGAAAGCAAATGGCCATCTAAAATAGTTTGTGCTTGGATCATAGCTGCCCATGCAACATTTATGCCATTATTTGTCCCGCTTTCTGCACCTGGTGAAAAATTTTATGGTTTTAGTAAGCCTGTAACATTGTTCGTTGGTCCAACTAAATGTAAAATAGCACATACTCCATCAAGATTGTGGCAAAAAATGCTAACACCCTTTCAGTTGCAGTGATGATATCTCCGCTCCCTATTATAATGTGTACTTAAGTCAATATTTGAAACTCTATTTTTTTAAAATGTAATCATTCTGAAGGGAAATAGTGTCTTCAAAAATCCTAGCTCTGACTTTAGATAGTGGGTAACAACAGTAGTTAATGAAGAGATCAGTTAGAAAAAATGATTACAATCACAAAGGGATCACTGAACAACACATCCAGGAAGCTGGTAAACTTTAATTTGACCAGTGATGAGATGAACAAACACAATCCATAGTTCTGGTAAAATCTCCTTGATTCTCAAAAATTTATTGTGAGAAGGCACATAGTGCACTACAGGTAGCAATAACAGATTCAACCTTAGCCTCCAACCCTCAGGTCCCGAACCTTTATTGCCTTTTGCTGCCCTAATGGATAAATGAAGGGCTTGAGAGACATCTGCGAGACAATAGGATACAAACTGGCAGCATCCGCTCTGTATAAGCAATAGCAATGTCATAGGACATCTATTTTATATTTCATAACTTTGCTCAGTGCAGCTCTGGAATTTGCAGAATTTTAAAATCCTTATGGAACTAAATTTTGTGTTTTCCAAGCTTCCATGTTTGTTAGAGTAAAATTGCTGCATGAAAATCCATAATTTTGAATGACTGATGAATCTGAGGAACCACTAAACTGTGTGTCTGCGTCTGTCGTATAGGTGTAGAAAATAAACAATTACTTAGTTAAAAAATAGTGCACAACCATTGTGTATCTTACGCAAGCCGAAAATGCACTTAATATAAATTTATATGATACAACATTTAGTGGTTGAAAGCTTGAATTGTTCCTATTTATTCCTGGACTGAGAATGAAATAGGTGTTAATTGCTAATGCTGTGTTGACAACTGTCATGTAGAAGCAAGAGAACTATAATCTAACTTGAATCAATTGAGAGAGAAAATATGCAGTGATCTAAAATTTCAAGATCAGAGTAGGCTGTCTGAGAGAGTTGTGAAAGGAAGATTTGTTCTTGGATGAAGTGAAACCATGGAGAGATTTGAAGATGACTGTTTTGAAATCAAGTGCTCAGGTTGGTATCCCATATCAGACCATCTTAAGTCATTTCATCAATATCCTTTCTTCCAAAGTGAGCTGCTTGCTAATAATTGCAGAATTTAGTACCATTTGCATTTCCTCAGAAACTATTTGTACCAGTGTGCAAAAAGACCTGGGCAACATTTCGGTCTGGGCTGTTATGTGGTAAGTGGGATTTATGCCAAGCAAATGTCAGCGATCATGTCCAGCAATAGACAATTTAACCAATTCATTTTAGCATTCAATGGTGTTCCTATCACTGAAAATTCAACAGTATCTGGAAGGTTATCATTTACTAGAATTTTAACTTTTAACATGTTGGGCTGGAATAATTTCCTCTTCCCTGTGTGAATGCAACTTCAACAAAATTCAAGAAGCCCAATACAATTCAAGACAAAATAGCCATTTGCCAGTACCTTAAACATTCATTCCCTTCACAGCTAATGCACAGTGGTAACAGTGTGAATCATTCACAAGATGCCTTGCAATAATTTATCAAGGCTGCTTTGTCAACATAATCTGAAGAGCAATCTGTACTACCAGAGAACAAGGACTGGAACTCATTGAAGTATCGTGACTTGCAAGCATCCCTCTCAACTGCACATCATTTTGACTTGGAACTATATTGCTGTTTTTTCACTGTCACTGGGTCAAAATCTTGAAATTCCTTTCCTGTACACCACGTGGAGTACAACAAGTCAAGGTGAGAGCAAGCCACCACCTTCTCAAGCAATTAGATTTAGGCAACAGTTGTCATGTCCCATCTTTCTTAAAAAAAAATTGCACCTTATAAAGTTCTGCAGGTGAAGTGGAACTGGAAGGCTGGTAAGGGGAATGTTGAAAGAATTAAACTTTGCAATGTTAAAGCCAATGTGAGAATTTCAGTAGTGTTAATGGTGTGAACTAGTGTTGATTTAGAGGTGAAAGTAAGTCGCCATTTAATTTTGATCTGATGTGGGTTAATGCTCAACTGAGGAACAAATTCCTTTTCTTGCTTTTATTTCCTAATTTTGGAATGATCGATTTTCTTGCATTGTCATTGTGAAATCATTTGCTGAAGAAGGCAATCCAAAATTCTGTAATCACTCAGTACAGCTTAGGTTCATGGGTATCTTGCATCGTTTTGATTTCTTCCATACGTTCACTGCTAAATGCTGGTTATAGAATCTTCCTGCTTTTCCCTATATCCTTTGATCCATTTAGCTCCAATGCTGCTTTGACCACCTCCTAGAAATCATTACAAGTTCTTGCCTCGACTGCTTTCTGTGGTAGCAAACTCTACAAGTTTGCCACTTGAAGAAATGTTTCCTCTCTGTCCGAAATGGTTTACCCTGTCATGGGAAATGTCCTCCCTGCATCTACCCTGTCAGAACTTTATAAGGTTTTTCCCCCCTTACTCTTCTGAACCCCAGCATATATATTCCCAACCGATGCAGTTTCTCTTCATATGTTAGTCCTGCCATCCTAGGAATCAGTCTGGTAAGTCTTTGCTGTAGTCTCTCTGTGTAGCAAGAAAATCCTTCCTCTGATAAGGAGACCAAAACTGCACACAATTCCAGGTGTGGTCCCAGGAGAAAATGAGGACTGCAGATGGTGGAGATCAGAGTCAAGAATGAGGTACTGGAAAAGCACAGCAGATTGGGCAGCATCCGAGGAGCAGGAGAATCGACATTTCGAGCATAAGCCCTTCATCAGGATTCCTAAGCCAAATTTTAGCCAATTCAAGCCAAATCTAAGCCAAATTTTAGTTGGCTTGAAAAAGATCTGTGATAAAAGGGAAAAGCAAACAAATCTGCAAAATCAGGAAGTTTAATAATTTAATGGATGTGCCCTTGAACAAATAAGCATTGGAATATGAATGTTTTTAATAACTACCATTTGTACTGTGCAAGTCACAAGAGAATGTATGCGATGCATAGGGAATAGGCTTGATTGTTGTTGAGAGAGTTTAGAATTCTCTTCAGATTCACTTGAGCATTGAGAGCACATTGTAGCTTGCATTGCCTTTTAAGTGGTCTTTCTGTATTATATGCCATGAATTCATGTGTGACACCTAGCCTTATTAACTGGTGAAGGTAGTGTGTATGAAACCTTTCTTCAGGATCACAGTGGCTAAAACCCATGAAGTATAACTGGTGACTGTTTTTATTCTTTTAGTTTTCGATGGCAGACTAAGGTTGTGCAGCACTACAAACTATATTACAAAGCATCATCTAGGAGCAAGCAGTTAATTAACTAAATTTAATTTTTTTCTTATGATTTCGTCCTTTGACTTCCAGACATGCCATTTGCAAAACACTTAGCATGTTATACTGCTGATAGTGTTAAATCTACAATTAGTGCTTTCACTTCGTTTCAGCAAAAAAGCTTTTTTATGATACACCTTCCTTAGCACATGCGTGCAGTCCCAGATATGGTGAAAAATAGTCGGCAAAATTCCTGTAGTTTGCTTCAAATGCAAACAAAACCAGTTGCAATTAGAAAGCTTGTGTAAGTAAACTTGTTTCCATTGTTCTGTCAACAGAGGGAGCTCTTGCTTTTTCGTTGTGATGTATAATGCTGAGTGTTGTACGGGGAAAATGAAATAGTCCAGAGAATTTGACAGCAGAGAAGGAGACCTGAAATGGAGAGAATAGCTTGCTGGAAACATCCAGTTAATATTGACACAGTGCTTCAAGTTGTCCTTCAATGAGAACTGCAAATAAATATCATCAGCAAATCATTCTTTGAAAATAAAAAAAAGTTTGTCTTCAGAATTATAATCCAACACACTTGCGTAGATACTTTCATGTTTAATTATTTCCAAAAGTAGTTGAACTTTCTATCTTAACTCCAGCTGACAAAATATTTCTGCAAACCTTGCCCATTAGGAAGAAGAGGCTAAGCAACTTGTACGGGATGCCATTGCTGCAGGTATTTTCAGTGATCTGGGATCAGGAAGTAACATTGATTTGTGCGTGATAACGAAGAATAAGATGGACTACCTAAGACCTTTTGATATTGCCAATAAAAAGGGTGTACGGTAAGCAGGTTTTGGTTTTCTTTGCATTGTTAACTTATTAGAAATTCAAATTGTAAAGTGATAATGCAAACCTAGTGACAAGTATTCTTTGTATAGTGAGTTCCAGATTGATCTCCAAGCGTTTTATTTTCTGGGGGATGGGGATGGAGCTGCAGAGGGAGCGGGGAACATAGTGAGAAGCTTTCATAGAAGACTGGCTACACCATTTCTAAGCATAAATAGTCCAAATGTGACTTTGTCAGAAGCTTAAGCGAAGAAATCTTACAAAAGAGGATGAAATATCCTTACGTTGGCTACATTGAGCTCTGCCTGTGGTTAATTTTGTAAACTTGGGCAAAATTTAATTAAAGTACAGGCACTATTTGTAAAGCGTCTCATGTTCAGAGCCTTTATTGGTAAACATAAATATTACTTTCTTATAAAACTCCATTCATGTCTAATTTGAGTGGGAAAAGGAAAGCAAGACATTTTAACCAAGATATTCAACCTGAGAGATGGTGAGTTTGACAGTTACAACCCAAATGGAAAATTGCAAATACTCATCCAGTTTGTAATTGTGGCCATTCAGAAGAGATCATGGAACATATAACTAATTCACAAGTGTAATACAGTACATTATTTCAGGTGCATTTTTTTTCCAGATTAACCACCTAATTGTAAAATTATAGTTGTTGCTCTACAGTAGCAATAAGAAATGGAGATAGAGAGCCTCAGCGATAACTAAGAGAGCTGTGATTTATCGTCCAAGAAGGTTTCAGATTTTAAACAAATGTAGAATACTCAGCAGGCCAGGCATCATCTACAGAAAGTTTAGGTCGATGACCTTTTGTCAGAACATGCTTTCAGATATAATCCCTAGCCTGCACTGAGTGAGCTTTTCGCAGTCAGGATGGATGCAGGAATACTAGTTATACTGTATTGTAGCAGAGTAAATTGAACAAATGTTTTATATCATAGCCCTGCTTTTGTGGAGATAGTGTAAGAAAGAATCAGACTCTTATGTGATGCCCTCGGACCCCCTCTAATCCCCACACCCCCAGCCTACCCTTTCAATGTTTAGTAACATTTTGGAATTCAGTCTTAAAACCTGAATAATGGGCTCTTATTTGGAATACAGCAAAATTTCCATATGCCCTCAGAATCATAGTTTTAAAACATGGGAGGAGAAAGATGTTAATCTTTAACTTAAAACTTCAACTATGACTCCTTTAACCTAAATCTGGGAGTGGACATGTTCAGTGGCAATTGACTCACTGCCCCTACCAATGGGTATGACTTATAAGGTTGCGAGCTAATACAAACCATGAATACTACAGTGATTAACTCACCTCCTGATTCGCTGGAAGCCTGTCAGGAATGTGATGGAATACTTTCCACTTACCTGGATCCGTGTAGCTCCAACAACACTCCACATGCTTGACAACATCCAGAACAAAGTAGCGCACTTGATTGACACCTTCCAAACCCAGGACCACTTAGATGGGCAAGGGCAGCAGGTACATGGAAGCATCATCTGCATGTTCCACTCGGTGTCATACTCATCTTGATTTGAAACATATCACCATTCTTTCACTGTCACGCTGAAAATCCTGAAGCTTTCTTCTTAGCATTGTGGGTTTCCTGCAGTAGATGGCCTGCAACAGTTCAAAGGACAGCTCACGACCACCTTCTCAAGGTCATCTAGGGACTGTCAGTAAATGGCCTAACCAGCAACACCCACACCTATGAGTATGTTTGTTTTTAAACATCAACTTGATAAGAGCTGATCGCAAGTGTCTCAGGTTATCTCACAGCATGATAATCAAGTTCTGCCTCACTGTTAGCCAATCAGAGGCTGGCACCCTTTAAGCCCTGATTCATATTTTGACATAATCCATTGTGGCCCTCGGGACCTTGCAAAAATAATAACTTTAAGTGAAAGTTTTGCTGTCAAGAGTGATTTGATTTGGCTCTGGCAAACATCACATTCAAGTCTATTCACATGCAGCTTTCAGTGGAGTCATTGAAAAATGATCAAGAGAGGAGCCAGTGTGAATTTTTCCCTTCTTCTGTGTGGGGCTGTTGCTCCTTGTAATAACCACACTATTATTCAGATCAGCTACCACCGTACAAGCAACGTGTTTGATCTGGGATCTCTCCATTCTCACAATTTATCAGTCTCTAATTTATCAGTGTAGCCCATATGATTTTTTGGTTGAGATTTTGTATTTGTGATTAATCAGGAAAAGCTGTTCCACTTTGTCTGTGTAATATTTTTGTATCAATAAAATACTTTTAATCATTCATACACCTTATGAACTTGCATCCACTGCACTTCAATTTTCACAGAAATTTCTTCCACTTCTAAGATATATCCAAATTACAGGATCCTTTTCTGAAACCTCAAAGTGCTGCTGTGTCTGTCCTTCCTGTTTATCTGTCAGAATAGTCATTGAATAAAGCCTTCAATGAGACAGCCTCTTATTACCTAGGCCACTAACCACATTTCCTCTTAGTAAATCAACCCCTCAGACCAAGAAACATTGCATTTATAGCATTTGATCTCTGGCTACGTGTAGAATTATACCACATTGAAGGAGACCTTTCAGTCCATTAAGTCTTTGAATGAGCTATCCAGTTAATTCTCCTTTACAAGTGAACAGGTTGCTATACACAAATTGCTGGTGAAATTGTTTTATCTGGATGTACCTGAGTAACACCTTTCAGAATTTTGAGCACCTCTATCAAATTTTCCCATCACCTCTAAGGAAAACACCTCCAGCTTCTTTTGGCTTCTCACATGATTAAAGTCCCTCATTCTTGATTCAGTTACAGTAAATCTTCTCTGCACACTATCCAAAGCTATTGCATCCTTCCTAAAACATGTGTCCAGAATATTGGCTATGACATTCCAAATAAAGTCTCACCACTGGGTAGATTTCATTGATAAAGGTTCACCATCACTTCCTTGCTTTTGTATTCCATGACTGTACATTCACTCAAAGCATGTGGGTGTCACTGGCCAGGCCAGCAGCTATTGCTTGTCCCTGGTATTAGAATTAGGAATTAGATTTATTGTTATGTGTACCCAAGTACAAAGTCACTTTGTTGAAATGTTGCCCTTGAGAAGGTGGTGGTGAGCTGCTTCTTGAATCTCTGCAGACCATGTCCTGTTGGTAGACCTGAAAATTCCCTTAGGAAGGGAATTTCAGGATTTTGACTGAATGACCATGAATTAACAGGGATATATTTCCAAGTCAGGATGAGGTGTTTATAAATGCTAAGGATACAGTATGCTTTTATCAACAGCCTTGTCAAATTGACTTGATGCCTTCAGAGTTTGATGTATGTGAAACTCCAGACTCTATGTTCTTGTGTACCCTTTAAATTTGCACCATTTCATTTAAATTGCCTCTCCACATTCTTTTATCCAAATATGTATCAACTGTTTTCCATAGTTTCCTTAATTTGTGCACTGTATTACTTTTGCATTTCTTATTATGGAGGCAAGAATAGCCATTTTGCTAAGGAATGGTCATAGAAACTGCAATGAGATTGATGACCAATTTGTTGTCAAGGGTGGTGGCATTTGTGGGCAAAATGGAGTCAAAACACCAGAGCTCCCTCGTCTTTGAAGTTGTGATATCTAACATTCACCTGAACTACTGTAACAGGCTCATCCAAAGATGGGTACTTATTTTTTTTTACATTTAGCCTGCATTGTAATTTAAATATATCTGAAATACGAAATATATCAGGTTCATGTTTCATAGGGATCACACAAAAGATAATCGAATTCATACCTGGAACTTGCACAGTTGTCCAAGTTGTACATCTTAAGATTTGCTGTAAACAAATTAATAGAAGATGCATTGGTTTATAATCCTATTCTCACTCAGTTTCTTGGGAATCCGGACACCTTTCACGCTAACTTTGTCTTCAGTAAAATTCCCTGGTCTGAGTGCATTTCATCCTAATTGCAAGTTTAATATTTGCAGAAATACAATGAATTATGTGGTTTGACATTCTACAAAGCTTACTAAATTGAAATGTTTATCAACACGCTCCCACTTGTTGCATGAATTGGTTATTTTATAATGAATTTTAGTTTATCTATAGCATCTGTTTAACAGTGCGGTTGTTTTTTTTTGCAACTATTGTTTCTTCTGTCAGCATTTGCCAGAAATAGAGGAGCAGACTTTTTTTTTGAAGACTCTGCAAAACCATTATATTGTTTTCAGCATAAATTCTGTACATGGGAAAACATACTTCACTGCAAATTATGAAGCAACTGAAGTCAATTATGTACATTTACTTAAAATAGTTTGTTGATAGCAGCTAATTCTTTTTCTTTGCTTTTTGAAGAAGGAATATCCCAAAAAATGTTTGTCACACCTACGAGATGCACCTTTTATCTATGTGTCCTCTTTGATTTCGCTAAAATTCTCAGCTTTCAATGACAAATAAACAATTATGCAATGATTTTGTTACCGTTCAGGGACATTCTTGTTTTCTTGCTGTAGGTGATTACTGTGTATTACATTTTTTTGTCTCACCAGGCAAGGAAACTATAAGTACAGGAAGGGGGTAACAGCATACCTAATGGAAACAGTTGCTCCAATGGAACTTGAAATTATGGAGGAAGTTGTACACACAATGGACACTTCCTGAAGATTGCAACCTTTTTTATACCTCCTCAATTTGGATGTACATTAAAGCTCTAAGGTGTCTTTACATTGAATTAAATGTGTAATGACTGGAGACCAGTTCAATTTTTACAAATAAAGTTCGTCTCCAAGATTTCCTTAACATCCACAAGTTGTGTTATTTAAATTTCTGGAAAAATGTTCCCTGTTTATGTAATAGTAGCAAAGTTATATTTCTAAGAAATCCTTTATTACATTATGATCTGGCTGTGGTTTCCCCAATCCAGCTAGGTTCGAACACCTGTCAATGTGGTTCCGAAATTCGAAAGTCAAAGGTTAGGTTTTGCAATAAATTTGCCATCGCTACTATCTAACAATCGTTTGGGTATTTGGTCAGCGCAGCAACTTGAAATATTTATGCAATGAGAATGTTTCTTTCTGTACAGCGCTATTTATTAAACATATCACTGTGCATGTAAGGTCAGACTTCCAATTAAATATGAAGGAATAGGTAGCTCATTGATAACTGACTATGAAAGTAGAAGCTAAATATCAATGTGCCGATTATACAGACCAAATCATATTAATATTAAAATCCACACATTCATGTACATAAAGGTTTGTTTGCCTTAATGCAATTTAACTAATCTGTTTGCACCTTATTTTTGTTTCCTGCGTCACCTCAGCACTTGCTAACAATTCACATAAAATTAATATTGAGTGATTCAGATCTCTTATTGTGACACACATCTGATTTTGGTCTCATGTTATTGATTTGCTAACTTATTGTGAGATTAGTATTAAAACACTCACCCTTACTTGGGCTCCATTTCTTTAAACGTTTATATAGTTTAATATATGCGTTTTGTTTGTGACTTGATAATTATAAATTTTGTTGGACCAAATGTCATGGTAGAAAGTAAATTTATGTATTAGACATGTCCCAATTTATTTAAGTTGTCCATTAATTTTACACGTGTAAAAAGTGAGGTCTGCAGATGCTGGAGATCACAGCTGAAAATGTGTTGCTGGTTAAAGCACAGCAAGTTAGGCAGCATCCAAGGAACAGGAAATTCGACGTTTCGGGCCAGAGCCCTTTGGCTGGGGCAGAGGCAGTAGCTTAACTGTAATGCCCCTAGACTAGTAATCCAGATGTCCAGCTAATTATCTTGGGGTTTTATTCAAGTCCACCATAGCTGGTGGAATTTAAATTCCATTAATAAAATTCTGGAAGTAATATTAAGCCTAACAAACTGAACATCAATGTGCCCATCATTCAGAGCAAATCATTTTAGTGTAAAAATCCACGCGTTCATGTACATACATTGTGAAACCATTGATCATAGCTTAATACATTTATACACTAATGTCTGTTAGGGGAGGAAAGCTGCTTTGCTTCTCTGGCCTGTATGTGACTCCAGATACACAGCAGTGTGATAAATGATTCAAACTTAAATGCTCTCTGAAATGACCTGTGAGTGTATGTATGCACCCCACCCCACTGACCGCATCTCACCACCCACATCTCAAAAGCAGCTAGGGTTGGGCACTAAATCTCACTGAGATCCCAGGAGTGAATTCAAAGAAATTCTGGTAGTTTTGTTTAAATTCATTCAAGGGATGTGGGCATTGCTGGCAAGGCCAGCATTTATTACCCATCCCTGTTAGGAGGGCAATTAAGAGTCACACTTTTTTTTTAAGTTGTCTATTAATTTGGGTCATGTTGGGGGTAAAAAAAATCTTGCCTACAATTGGCAATGGTTTCATGATTATCTATGGACTCTTAATTCTAGATTTTTATTGAATTCACATTCCACCGTCTGCCCTAACAGGATTTGAACCCAGGTCCCCAGAACATTACCTTGGTCTGTGGAATGCCATTAGCCATTGCCTTCCCTTGCTTTATAAAGCCATACAATAATTACTACTTGTTAATTCAGTGGATTTGCTGTATGGTTAGATTTTCAGTGGGAAATCTCTCCTAATGTCCAACGTGCTCCCTCAATATTACTTTAAAGCCTGAGATAAACATCAGAAGAAAAGCAACTCTGATAATGCAGTTTTTCATCTGTCCTGGAGTTGGATTTATAGCTATATCTTCTGAAAGCTACCAACTTAAGCTATGCTGATGTCAGTAACTACATCATATTGTTAATTGCTGTATGTTTTATAAGATATTCCATGACTCCTGTGTACAATCAGCATATACTGTAAGCTGTCATCTGCAACAGAAAGTCCCAATAGAAAATCAAGCACCCAAGAACTCTGCTTTTCAGAAGAAGGAAGTGTGACTTCAAAGGTAATGAGGTTGTCAAACATAAAACTGTAGTGACTTGACCTGATAACTCCCTTTATCTTGAAGCTTCATGATGCTCCTGATCACTCCAGTCTCTAAACAATGAAGGAGAACGATGGGCAACTTTTAAGTGTTCAACAAAGTGCAACAAAAATATATCCATCTGAAGGAAAGGAACAAACTAAACATCAATAGGACTGCATTGGCCCACAAAGTCACAGGGGAACAATTGATGTTTGAAAAATGCATAAATAGAGAATGACGAGTGCATGGTACAAGTGAGTGTAAAGAGGTTAGAAGCAACATCAAAAACAATAAGGAAAGGAAGGAAGCTATGAAATGATCAGGAAATTTAGAACAGTAAAATATTCCATGGGTGCATCAATAAAAACAAAGTTGTGTTGTGCACAAGCGCATTAGGTAGTGAGCAGGATAATATCGCAGGTTACAACAGTGGTGGCAGAAATATTTAATAATTATTTTACCCTATAACCAGGGAGATCGAGCAAATAATCTTGATGTTGAATAATGAGGCAAGTATGTTTAGAATTTTTTAAAAATATGCTAAAACTCAAAAATAATCAAGCTTCTAGTAAGAGTGGATATCACCCATGTATTTTAGAACATAGAACATTACAGTACAGCACAGTACAGGCCCTTTGGCCCTCGATGTTGCGCCGACCTGTCATACCAATCAGAAGCCCATCTAACCTACACTATACCATGTACGTCCATATGCTTGTCCAATGATGACTTAAATGTACTTAAAGTTGGCAGATCTACTACCGTTGCAGGCAAAGCATTCCATACCCTTACTACTCTCTGAGTAAAGAAACTACCTCTGACATCTGTCCTATATCTATCACCCCTCAATTTAAAGGTATGCCCCTTTGTGCTCACCGTCACCATTCTTGAAAAAAGGCTCTCCCTGTCCACCCTACCTAACCCTCTGATTATCTTATATGTCTGTATTAAGTCACCTCTCAACCTTCTTCACTCTAATGAAAATAGCCTCAAGTCCCTCAGCCTTTCCTCGTAAGACCTTCCCTCCATACCAGGCAACATCCAATAAATCTCCTCTGCACCCTTTCCAAAGCTTCCACATCCTTCTTATAACGCGGTGACCAGGACTGTACACAATACTCCAAGTGCAGCCGCACTAGAGTTTTGTACAGCTGTAGCATAACCTCATGGTTCTGGAACTCGATCCCTCTATTAATAAAAGCTAAAACACTGTATGCCTTCTTAACAACCCTGTCAACCTGGGTGGCAACTTTCAAGGATCTGTGTACCTTGACACCGAGATTTCTCTGCTCATTTACACTACTAAGGATTTTACCATTAGCCCAGTACTTTGCATTCCGGTTACTTCGACTAAAGTGAATCACTTCACACTTGTCCGCATTAAACTCCATTTGCCACCTCTCAGCCCAGCTCTGCAGCTTATCTATGTCTCTCTGCAACCTATAACATCCTTCGTCACTATCCACAACTCCACTGACCTTAGTGTCATCTACAAATTTACTAACCCACCCTTCTATGCCCTCATCCAGGTCGTTTATAAAAATGACGAACAGCAGTGGACCCAACACCGACCCTTGCGGTACACCACTAGTAACTGGACTCCAGGATGAACATTTACCATCAACCACCACCCTCTGTCTTCTTTCAGCAAGCCAATTACTGATCCAAACTGCTATATCTCCCACAATCCCATTCCTCCGCATTTTGTACAATAGCCTACTGTGGGGAACCTTATCGAACGCCTTGCTGAAATCCATATACACCACATCAACCGGTTTACTCTCATCTACCTGTTTGGTCACCTTCTCAAAGAACTAAATAAGGTTTGTGATGCACGGCCTCCCCTTCACAAAACTCTGCTGACTATACCTAATCAAATTATTCTTTTCTAGATGATTATAAATCCTATCTCATAACCTTTTCCAACACTTTACCAACAACTGAAGTAAGGCTCACTGGTTTATAATTACCAGGATTGTCTCTACTCCCCTTCTTGAACAGGGGAACCACATTTGCTATCCTCCAGTCTTCTGGCACTATTCCTGTAGACAATGACGATTTAAAGATCAATGCCAAAGGCTCGGCACTCTTCTCCCTAGCTTCCCAGAGGATCCTAGGATATATCCCTTCCGGCCCAGAGGACTTATTTATTTTCACACACTGCAAGATTTCTAATATCTCCTCCTTGTGAACCTCAATCACACCTAGTCTAGTAGCCTGTATCTCAGTATTCTCCTCGACAACATTGTCGTTTTCTAGAGTGAATACTGTCGAAAAATATTTTAAAGGAAAGTAGCAGAGGCACTCCAACTCACTTAATATTTTGGTAGCAAAAGGTGTGCCAGAGGACCCGGTGATGAGCTAACATAAATCCTATGTTAAAGAAACAGGACATATTCAGTGAATTCTAGATCAATCAGCTTAACATTAATGATAGGAAGAATAAATGGAAGAACACCTAGCAATTAGAAACATTTTAGCGAAGTCATTCTGAATTTTAAAAAGACCATTGACATTGAGGAAATGATGATCTGCTGATGTTATTGCTGGACTATTATTCCAGAGACCCAGATTCTGGGACCCACGATCAAATCTTGCCATGGCAGATGGAAGAAGAATTCAATAATGACCACCATGAATCAATTGTCAGGAAAAACCCATCTGGTTCACTCATGTCCTTTAGGGAAGGAAAGCTGCCAGCCTTATCTGGTCTGGTCTATATGTGACTCCAGGTCCACAGTCATGTTGACTCTTAGCTGCCCTCTGGGTAATTAGGAATAGGCAATAAATGCAGGCCACGCCAGTGATGCCCCAATCCTGTGAATGAATGGAGAAAAAAAGACATCCCATTATTAGACTAAGGTCAGCGAATGTAAAGTCAGGGCATAAGTGACAGAATAGATTCTAATTGCCCTCAAGACAAAGTAGAAAGTGAAAGGACAGGGTGGTTACTCAGAGCATCAGAAAATAGAAAATGGTGTTCCTGGAGAATCAGTGCTGGACCACTGCTGTTCAGCTTACGCTAACAATTTAGATTTTGAAATCAAAGATAATTTCTAAATTTGTGGGTGACACCAAATAGGTAATGATTGATACTAAGAAAGGTTATGATAAATTACAAGAGAATGCTAATAAACTTGTAAAGGATACATAAATTGCAAATTAAGTTCAAAAGTGCAAATGGTATGTTTTGGTGGGAAGAATAGGCAAATCACAGTACTTGAAAAGTGTAGGTCAATTTGGGGATTGAGGAATAAAGGGATTTTGGAGTATAAAAATAGCAATCACTAAAAGTTGCAGTGCAGGTGAACAAGTCCACAAAAAGAAGCAAACCAATCTTTAGTTCCAGACGGACTGAACTATTAAAAAAAAGGATAACAGAAGCACTGGAGAGGACACTGAAAAGGTTTGCCGGGTGATATCCAAAACATATGGTTATATATAGTGCATGAGGATTGATAGGCTGGGTTCCAGAGACAGTCATGTGATTGAATAGAGGTCTTAAAACTTCTAACAAGTTCCGTCAGAGTGGACACAGAGAAAATGTTTCCTCTTGTGGGGAACAACACAACTAGAGGTCATCACTGCAAGGTAGTCGTCAAGAAATCTAATAGGAAGTTAATTAGAATATTGTTCAAGCAAATTATGGCAAGAATATGAAAGTTGCTGCCATAGCAGATGTTCGGAGCAGATAACATCACGGCATTTCAGGGGAAACTGGGCAAGTATTTGGAAGAGGAGGCAATAGATAATTATGACATAGATTCTGCTGAGAAAAGATGGAAAGAGCCTCCTTTTGGAGAGAAATGTGCTCATTGTCCCTTCCTGTGACATGTATCTTAAATAATATATAGGGAACTGGTGACTGGTAATGTCATTGAGCAAGTAATTCAGAGACAGACTAAATTGCACCATGTATTGAGTTGGCCTTAAACTCAAATAGTACATAATGTAAAGTTACCAAGCCACTCCATTTACAGGTAATTAGGGATGGACAACAAATGCTGTCCTTACTAACAGCGCCAACATCTAATGAGAAAATACACTTAAGTAATGTTTTACCATTGACTGATGTTAAGTTCTGGCTTATAATTTCTGGGACAATTCTTTGGTAAGTCTGATTTACCAACATTCATCCTCCACTAACTTCACTTTTGTCTTGGTGCGTGCTGTTTCTAGATTAGACTTGGCAGTACATCACTGACATGTCTCTGCAGCTATTGGAGAAGGAACACAGATTCTGAAGCACACAGATTGCTAGTGACCACAGCCAACTGCTCAGCCTTGGGCAAAGGACAATCCATTGGCCTCTTGACTCCATCCAGGACAAAGAAGCCACTTGCTTTGCATCACATCTACAAGCATTCACTTGCAACAGTATGTACCATCTACAAGATGCACTGCAGAAAGTCACAAGTTCACCTGAGCACCTTCCAAACCCACAACCACTACCATGTAGAAGGAGAAGGGCAGCCATTACATGGGAACACCATCACTCCTCTCCAAGCCATGCACTTAGATATATACTGTTGTGCCTTGAGTGTTGTTGGGTCGAAATCTTGGATTCCCTCCCTAACAGCATTGTGCATCTCTACACAACGAATGGACTGCAGCGGTTCATGGAGGCAGCTCCCCAGCACCGTCTCAAGGGCAACAAGCAATGGACAATACATTGCCCAGCTAGTGACAATCACATCCCATGAATAAAAGGGGACAATTGGTGTGAACAATGTAATTGTCCTGATTACTCAAGGTCATAATTTGTACTCTGTATTCTTAGTGACCTGTTTTGGAAGCATGATTTGATGCCAGATTGGATGGCATTAATCAGTGGGTGCATGATTAATGTAATTGTCTCCAATAGAGCTTCACATTCAGATAATTTAACTTCACTACTAAGAAATAATTTTTTCCACCCACTCTGCATGCAACGGCAGTCATGTTGAATTGTTCTTGCAGAGTTGAGTTTGGAAAAAAATGGCAAGGTTTCAAATTTGTTTCCTTGTTTCTTATGAACCCTAATGCCAAATTTGAATTTCCCACTTTTTCCAGAACTCCGATATGTTCCCTGACCAGAATTGAACAAACGTCTGTATGGATTTTGTCAGACAGTCCAAATGAGAATGGTCCAGCCCTGTGGCCTGTTGTCTCCACAACACCATGACTGACCAACAATAACCCTGAGGCTGTCTGAACCACTGATGCAGTTGGTCAGGCACATTGTATTTATATGACAGTATAGAGATGGGTGAAATGCTTAGGTTGTGAGTTCAGGCTGGAGCAGCTTTAACGGTTCTTGTGATGCAGTAGTAGTGACCTCACCTCTGAGCTAGGAGGCCTGAGTTCAATTTCCACCAGATCCAGAGATACATCAAAATATCTCTGAACATTAGACAATATCCATAATTTCTGGACTGAAGACACTTAACCTGCAAAGCTTGTCTGTGACCCAATCTCCAAATGCAAAGACACATATCCCCAGAGTCTAGTAGGCCCAAGACCTGACTATCTTGGTCAACCTCACTGACTAGAGTGGGATAAGTCCCTTTGTTGACTGTAGCAGTACCCACTGACTGGAGTCCCCATTGATCTCACAAAAAATTGGTTCTCTTTGATTTTCACACACGGCCATTCATTTTAAGCACATGCAATGTGTTTGCATACAATTTGCTTGCACATGGTATAGATATGACATTGATGGAACACATTGCCATGCAGTAGCATGTCCAGCCCTGGACTGTTCAGTGTTCCCTCTGCCTGTCCATCTGTGTTAAAAAGCATTGCAGGTTACAGAGTGTGACAGCCTTAAAGTGGGTACAAAGTGAGTGAGCACTAAGAAATGAAACTGAGTCATAAGGTGCAACCCGTGTGCCACTTGTGCCCAGTGATTTGATTTGACTTATTGTCACATGCACCTAAGTACAGTGAAAAGCTTTGTTCTACGAGAAGTACATGTAGATCATAGCAAACAAGGACAAATAGATCAGGGTGCTTAGACAGAGCGAAGCACACAAGGTTAAGGTTGTACAGAAGATGCACAAAGCAATATCAATATTAGATTTGAAAATTAGAGAGGTCCATTCAGTTGTCCAATAACAGCAGAGAAGAAGCTGTCCTTGAACCAATTGGTGTGTGTGTGTGTGTGTGTGTTCAAGCTTCTGTATCTTCTGTCTGACAGAAAAGGTTGTAGGACAGTATTACATGTGGGAGGAGTCTTTGATGACGTTGGCACTCTGCCCAAGGCAACAAGAGATGTAAATGGAGTACATGGATGGGAAGTTGGTTTCTGTGATAGTCTGGGCTGTGCACACAACCTTCTGAGTTTCTTATGATCTTGGGCAGAGTGTTTGCTGTACCAAGCCATTGTACACCCATATAGAACGCCTCCTATAGTGCATCTGTAAAATTTGGTGAGGGTTTTTATGAAAATGCTAAATTTCCAAAGCCTCCTGAGGAAGAAGAAGCATTGTTGTGCCTTCTTCACCACCGCATCTACATGGGAGGTCCAGAAGAGATTGGTGGTTATTGTCTCTCCTCGGAACTTGACACTCTTGACCCTCTCCACCTAAGCTCCATTGATGTCAATAGGGGTGTGTCCTCCTCTTTTCTTCCTGAAGTCAGTGATCAGTTCTTTTGTTTTGCCGACATTGAGAGATTATCATTACACCGTAACATCAAGCATTCTATCTCCTACCTGTATTCTGACTCATCATTGTTTGATAACCAGACTACAACAATAATGTTATCAATGACCAGGCAGAAGCATGCAAGTTATGGGTGTCCTTGAGCTCCAAAGTGAAGGATTGCAGTGGTTTGAGAGTTGGGCCAAGGAATAACATGATGCTTGTGGTGAGGCTGGTAGTTTACCAGTGCCATGGTGGAGAAGGACAGTGTCCATGGAGCATGCAGGGACTTTGTGGTGAAGGCAGAATTAGTGAATGCCCGGAGAAGCAAGTGGTGAGCTACTGTCAGCAGGTCTGAAAGTCAGCTCTGACTTTCTTATGGGGAATTGGGACCATTTAGATCCTCAGAGAAGGAGAGGAAAATTGATTCTTACATGTAAATGAGGTGAATTGACCTAACAATGATATACAATTGTGTGGAAGTAAAGTGAATGCTGATTAGCAGTGAGTTTCTGAAGTTACTGGTTAAGGTTTAAAGGGAAAATGGGAATTTTTTTTCTGGGTGTTAAGATTCCAAATTATGAGTATTTTTCCAACTTTCTGACTGTCACCCACACTGCTACAGGAAATTCTGCCTCCCCCAATCTCTCCAGCAAATTCTAAATAGTTGCTAGGTGTTACTATTTGCACAGAAGCTTGGATATATTTTCATAAAGTGGTATATTGATCTGTCCCTCAGATAATCTGTGCCTGGATTCTATTGTATGATAGTGCAGACTCGATAATGTGCAGAAATCCAATGGACTCCTATGAAGATGATCCTCCTCAATTTAATTTTGACTCTTTGATGACCAGCTTTCCAATCCAACTATGAAGATTCTTCCGAAGTTGCATTATCATGACTTGGATTTGAAATGTGAAACTAAGAATTGGTAGCAAAACTTTCAACTACTGACACAAAATGTTGAATCCCTTTATAAGAAAATAACATCATAATGACAGGTAGCAAACAAACGGGCTGCACCAATCTGAATGTTATACTCTGGATTTAGAAAGCAGAATTGCACTGGTGTGCCAACATAAAGGAGGATCAAGTACAGAATATTGCAGCAGGCCTCAGTGAGAGAACGAATCAGTTTGACGAATGGATTCATCAAGGAAATGGTCTTCATGATAGTTGGCAGATGGAGCTCCCTATTTAACATTTGCTTTGTGTGAGAATATGTATTATTATATATTGAGTGGCATGATGGCTCAGTGGTTAGCTCTACTGCCTCACAACACCAGGGACATGGGTTCAATTGTAGCCTTGGGCAACTGTCTGTGTGGAGTTTGCATATTCTGCCTGTGTCTGCCTGAGTTTTTGCCAGGTTTTCCGGTTTCCTCCCACAATCCAAAGATGATGTGGAGTTGCCGGTGTTGAGCTGGGGTGGATAAAGTCGTACGACATCATGTTATAGTCCACAAACACTGCTCCTTCATCAGGTGAAGCGCTCCGAAAGCTTGTGACCTGGTGTCGTGTGACTTCTGACTTAGTCCAAAGATGTACAGGTTAGATGCATCAGGTGTACAGGAATGTGCAGGTTAGGTGGAATAACTATGTTAAATGTGGAGTTAGATGGACAGGGTAGGGAGTGGGGTCTGGGTAGGATACTCTTTTGGAGGGTCAGTTGAGACTCAATGGGCCAAATGGTCTCTTCCCACACTATAGGGATTCCCACACTGGTGATTACATACACCAGTTCAGTTCAAAGGCTTAAGATCAATGCTCTTAAAAGATGAAGCTGCTTCACGTGTGACATTTGCAGTATGCCACCTGCTAGATTACAAGGAGAATGAACATGGATTCATAGAGTCATAGAGTTATACAGCATGGAAACAGATCCTTCAGTCCAAACAGTCCATGTTGACCATTTTCCCAAAGCAAGCTAAAATGATTCTGGGTAATCCAAGATGGAGGATGGGGAAAATTATGGCTGTAATGAGCTGCTCCTTTTTTGAGGCATTTCCAATATTGGAGCTGATTTCTTCAAATCCTAGGAACAGTAATTTATTATCTTTGCACTGGTTTGGAACTTTGGGAACAGAAAGATCAAAACGACAGCACTTTAAAAACGAGGGAGAGATGAAAGCAGTGACCACATGGGAAGTGAATCAAACAGAGAAATAAACCTGCACAGCTGCCTGACCCAGCAGTGAATCTGCACAGCTGACTGTTCTGCTGTTCGATTTCAAATATCTCTGAATACCTGGGTGCATTGAGGAAAAGTAAACCAAGAGTGAAATTCACAGCTGACTTTGGAGAAACCTGTGTGTGGGAGACCTCACAGCAGGAGAGCAGTTAAGTGGCTAGTTTTAAAGTATAACCTTACTGTTTTTTTTGTAAATCAACAATAATGAGTAGAGTGGGTTCCTATTTGATTACATGCTTTATTGAGTTCTGTCTCTTCATTAAACTTTAAAAATCTAAAAATATCAGTACAAAGTTAGCCTGGAGCAGTGTTTTCTTTTACATTAGTAAGTCTGTGCTATTTTCTGGGTCTGGAGATTGGTAAGGACAGATTACACCTGTGGCATTACAGTTGAGAAAGGACCAAGTCAAACAGTCAGGGACAAAGTAGAGAACAAGGTGGGGCTGATAAATTAAACTACATTTATTTCAATTCAAGAGGCCTTACAGGGAAGGCAGATAAACTCAGGGCATGGTTAGGAAGATGGGAGTGCGATATCATAGCAATTACAGAGACATTGCTCAGGGATGGACAGGACTGGCAGCTTCATGTTCCAGGGTATAGTTACTATGGGAAGGGAGGCAAGAGAGGAGGGGAGGGGTGGCATTTTTGATTAGGGATAACATTATGGTTGTACTTAGGGAAGATGGCCCTAGGAATATATCCAGGGACGTTGTTTGGGTGGAACCGAAAAATAAGAAAGGAACAATCATATTATTGGGATTGTATTATAGACCCCCTAATGGCAGGAAATTGAGAAACAAACTTTAAGGAGATTTCAATTATCTGTAAAAATAATAGGGTGGTTATGGTAGGGGATTTTAACTTTCCAAACATAGGCTGGGACTGCCATAATGTTAAGGGCTTGGGTAGAGAGGAATTTGTTAAGTGCATATAAGAAAATCTCCTGATTGAGTATATGAATATACCCACTAGAGAAGGTGTGAAACTTGATCTTCTCTTGAGAAATAAGGCAGGGCAGGTGACTGAGGTGTCAGTGGGGGAGCACTTTGGAGTCAGCGACCATAATTCTATTAGTTTTAAAATAGTGATTGAAAATGATAAATTGGGGCTAAAAGTTAAACTTCTAAATTGGAGGAAGGCCAATTTTGATAGTATTAGGCAAAAACTTTCACAAGTTGATTGAAGGTGGATGTTTGCAGGTAAAGGGATGGATGGAAAATGAGGTAATGAGAGTCCAGAGAAAGTATATTCCTGTTGAGTGAAAGGAAAGGCTGGTGGTTAAAGGGAATGCTGGATGACTAAAGAAATTAAGGGTTTGTTCAAGAAAAAGAAGGAAGCATATTCTGGTATGGACAGCTGGGATGAAGTGAAGCCCCAGAAAAGTATAAAGGCAGTAGGTGTAAATTTAAGAGGGAAATCAGGGGTAAAAAGGGGACAGTTGTCGGCTGCAGAATCATTTCAAAGAGTCATAGAAATGTCATTTTTTATTTGGGAAATCGTGTCTTACTGCTTAATTGGGTTTTTTGAAAAAGTAATAAAGAGGATTGATGAAGGCAGAGTGGTGAATGTGATCTATATGGACTTCAATAACACATTCAACAAGGTTCTTCATGGTGGACTGGTTAGCAAGGTTAGATCTCATGGTTTACAGGGAGAACTAGCCATTTGAATAAAGAACTGGCTTAAAGGTAGAAGACAGAGTGTTGGTCGTTGAAGGTTGCTCTTCAGACTGGAGGCCTGTGACCAGTGGAGTGCCACAAGGTTCGGTGCTGGGTCCACTGCCTTTCGTCATTTATATAAATGATTCGGGTGTTAACATAGGAGGTACGGTTGTAGGTTTGCTCGCTGAGCTGGAAGGTTCATATTCAGATGTTTCGTCACCATACTAGGTATCATCTTCAGTGAGCCTCCAGATGAAGCATTGCTGATGATTCCTGCTTTCTATTTGTATGTTTGGGTTTCTTTGGGTTGGTGATGTCATTTCCTGTGGTGATGTCATTTCCTATGGTCATGTCATTTCCTTTTTCTCAGGGGTGGTAAATGGGGTCCAAGTCAATGTGTTTGTTGTTAGAGTTCTAGTTGGAGTGCTATGCTTCTAGGAATTCTCGTGTGTGTGTTTGTTTGGCTTGTCCTAGGATGCATGTGTTGTCCCAGTCAAAGTGGTGTCCTTCCTCATCTGTATGTAAGGATACTAGTGAGAGTGGGTCATGTTGTTTTGTGGCTAGTTGATGTTCAGATATCTTGGGAAGACCACTTTTACTTTTTGGATTGTGGGAAATAATGCAGCTTTAACCCAAGGGACTGAGTTCTGGTTGTTTTTCAGCCAGGACCATTTGTGTATGTGTGTGTACAGGAACGCTCAACACAGTAACAACTTCTTGATTGCTTCCTGGGTGAGAGGCTACAGCTTTTGGTTTGTACAATACAGCAAAGCCATCCAACCTGTGAAGGAAAAATCTATTAAATTATTCCGTCTCTGTCTCCCTACTGTGAGTGGAGAAGTAAAAGAAAATCTCAAGCAAGTAGCTTCTCTCTTTCTCTCTCTCTCGCGCCTCATGGCACCAGCATCCCAGGTTCGATTCCAACCTTGGGCTACTGTCTGTGTGGAGTTTGCACATTGTCCTCGAGTCTGCCTGGGTTTCCTCCGGGTGCTCTAGTTTTCTCCCACAGGTCAGGTGAATTGGCCATGTTAAATTGCCCATAGTGTTAGGGAGATGGGTCTGGGTGGGTTGCTCTTCGAAGGCTCGGTGTGGACTGGTTGGGCCGAAGGGCCTGTTTGCACACTGTAGGAAATCTAATCTAAAAAAATCTTTAAAAAAAGGAAAAGGGCATTGTCAGAGACAATGAAAATATAAATCTTCAACCAACAAATGAAAGATTATGAATCAATGAATCCACAACATCGTCACCTCATTGGAGTCCAAAGGAACTCACTCATTGCTGTAATCCAGAATGGTGCCAGAACTTTGCTCTGGTGAGTTTTTATTCCATGCCCACCCAAAATATTTGAGTCTTGTCTTATTTCTTTATGTGTCTGTGCATAAGTTTTTTTAAAAAATAGAGGTTGAGTTTAAGTTATAGGTTAAGAATCATGTCTTTTTCTCTCCATTGGTTAAACCTGTTTGATTGCAATAAACCCTGGGTTTTCTTCTTAATGGTAAAACTGTAACCTAAATTAGACAGTTTGGCAAAATTGGTCAGTTTGATAGTTAATTAAATTTTCACTTGGTAATGTCTCTGGGACTAGTGCAGCTTGATGTCTGGTGCAACACCCCAGGGACTTTGACTCAGTACTTCTGAAGTGTCATCCCCCTTGTACATAGAAAATATGGCAGTCAGAAATCTCCTACAAACAACAATGTGATAAATGCACAATAAAATCTATTTTAATCGTAACTATTAAGGGAAAATGATGACCAGCACAGTCGGACTAACTCCTCTATCTCCCTTCTTTTTCAACAGTACCTGGATCACATTGACCTGAGATGGCAGGTGAAACCTTGGTTTAATGTCTCATCCAAAAGACAACACCTCCATCAGCACGTCAGCACATCTACAGAATCACACTGGAACATTATTTTTTGTGCTCATGTCTTAATAAGGGATATAGGTGCACAACCTTCTGACATGAAGGCAAAGTACTAGCAATTGTGGAGAGTTTGTTGCTGGAAAAGCATCTGAGGAGCAGGAGAATCGACATTTCAGGCCAGAGCCCTTCATCAGCCTGACCGCTGTGCTTTTCCAGCAACACACTCTCAACTCTGATCTCCAGCATCTGCAGACCTCTCTTTCTCCTACTACCAGTTGAGCCATAGTATTAGTTGATGTTTTGGAATAATTGAATAGGGAGACACCAGATAACTTACCACTTAGTGAAGCAGGTTTCAGGGTGTGTAAACTGCTATCTAAAGGCAAGTTCCTTCTTTCAATGTGTTTTGTCTATCCATAACTTTGAACAGCACCATACAAAACAGGGGGAGGCCATTTAATCCATCAAAATAGTCGAGACATGTTTCTTTGAATACAACATTGTAAATACAACACTTGGTAAAGCGTATGTACAGTAGCCCCCCACCCCAACCCTGTACCCATGAGGGGTTCCAAGACCTACCATGGAAGTCCAAAACTGATGATAGGTGCAAACCCACTCATTTAAATGAGAAACATACCTTCCTGGCAGCCTCCTGCCCCTGGTTCTAGTTCCCTATAATATGTTCGGGCCGCAGGAACTGAAAACCGCAGAAACTGGACTCGTGGATATGCGGGTCGCCCTGCAGTGAGTTAACCTTCAGAGTTACTGAGATGTAAAAGCCTGAGACGGCAGTTGTCTAATTGTTCACTGGTATCCTTAAGAGTGATGAAATTATAGGATATCTTTGGAGTCTCACTGAATGGTTGTTTCTCACCAGATACATTATTTCTAACATAAGGAGAAAAACAGACAGAGTCCCTTCCAGTTCTTACTTATGAATTAATTTCCTTTTCTCTGCTGCTGCTCAATGTCAGCTATTGAAATATACTTCAATGTGTCTTCCTGAGTCTAGTTCCATTTTCTTTTCAGGCTGGCTAACAGGCAGGCAAACCTTTCATCTTCCAACATGTGAGATTAAACAATACAAATGTGAATTAAAGCAAAAGATGCAAATTTATTGGCACCAATTCATTTGCCAATTTTGCTAGCTAGATAAAAATCTATTGCATTGCAGATAGATTTATTTATTCCACAGGAGTCTCATAAAGTGTGCCTCAATTTATGGTCAGGTGACCACAGCAGCCATTTTAGTTTGTTCCTTCGAAAAACTGTTCTAGTCCATGAAAGTCTCGGTATAATGATTAGATGAAAGAAGTTAAAGTTCAATAGTCCAAGTTTATCATCGTGGATTGGAATATTCTCGAGTAGACTGCTGTGCACAAGTTCTCACTGTTGAACAATGTTTGCAATTAAAGTGGATGTGAGTCTCTGTACATAATTAGCTTCTAAGGATTTATCTCAGTAAGTGTTATGATTGTTTCTAGGTTCATTGAGAGCTCGGTCAGCTATTAGCAAAAGAACAAAATAAAACCTAAAACCTGAACTGAGGGAGGAGAATTATTGAGTTAATCCATTATTGTATAAAATTTCTTTTAAACCCTTCCCACTTCATCTGGAGCCACAGGTGTCAGTTGAAAGGAAACTCTTTCTCTTCCTCATTAATCTGGTAGTTGAGCTGGTTGACGATATGTGTAGGGAATGAAGAGTGCAGAGGCTAAGTGAAGGAAGAGAAGTAAATGAAAAGGACTTGAGAGTGTCTGGACCCTAACCCTTGCTGGGGTTTGGTTTTGAAGTAAGAGAAAATGGCCAATTTTAGCTCTTCTACTGCCATGTAACTCAGAGTAAGCCAGGGAGGGAACCCAGAAAGCTTCCTGTTCTGTAAGATTCCAAATCACAGTAAAGCCTAAGGAAAGCAATGAGGAGAAAGAGACTTGCAGAAAGAGAAAGAAATGGCTATATGCCAGTAATAACGGAGATCCAGTGTGTTCCTCTGTTTACATGTTGTTATTCTTGCTTAATAAATAGCTGAGGGCATTCTCATGGTTTTCCTTTTCCCTGACATTTGATGCTTTAAATTCACAATGTATAATTGTGTGTTTTTCTGGTGGATATTTCGGCCTTACGTGGGTACCCACATCCGTTGGAGTTGACAGAGCTGGCTTTTTGTGAAAGGGTGGGGAGCAGGAAGGAGGCTGCTTTCTTACATATAAGATTTTTGATGAACTTAGCTCGGTAAAGATCACTCAAAGCACCATTTATTTCTCTCACATGCCATCCATCATTATAGCTGTGATTAATTCAAGTCTTTGACAGAGTGACATGCAAGGAGAGAACATCGGAATGGGACTGACTGAATTGCTCGTCAGAGAGCCACCACAGACGCTATCTAAATGGAGCCCTTCAGGGGCCATCAGGACCATGATGCATTTGTACTCTTTGAAGTCCAGACAGAACTGTTGCTCAAACACCAGCGAGCTTCACATTTACTAAAATGATAATAAATATAATATGCTTAATTATTCAACTTCTAGACTGAAAAAATGTGTAGTGGGGGAGGGTTTTTTTGTATTTGTAAAGCTCGTCTTAGAAGCAAAAAGTTGTGCATACCTGCTATGTTTCGTACATACTGCAGCAATGGTGAGTAAATGTTAAAGCAGTTAGATGGTGTTGATTAACAGGACTGCTTTGCTCTGGGTAGTGTCAAGCTGATCAAGTGTTGTTCAGCTGAACTGATCTAGGTGAATGCAGCATGTTCCTTCACACTCTGACCAGTGGCAGAGAGGTGAGCCACTTGCTGCAGAATTCCCAGTCTCCAACCTGTAATGTAGACATTCTTCCAGTTTTACAACATCTTTATCACTTTAGCCATGCCAAGTTAGAACGTGAGACATGGTGTAATTTGGGTATTTGTTACATTTTTAAAATTGTTCATTGCCATTACCAACTCCTTTATCTTAACTCTGCTCCACCTATCGTGCTCTCAACTACCTTCCCCCAGGCCCAAACCCCCGCTCCCCTCCCATTTATTTCTCCACCCCTGAGACTCCCAGCCTCATTCCTGATGAAGGGTTTTTGTCCGAAATGTCAATCCTTTTGCTCCTTAGATGCTGCCTGACCTGTTGTGCTTTTCCAGCACCACATTCTTTACTCTAATAAATGCTGGACTGAGGTAATATTTGCTCCCTGAATGAAATAGGTTGAGTGCTTTATGGGGGAAAATGGCTTTTTTTTTAAACTGAATACTTTCAATAGAACTACCTGAAATAATGCAAATAACTTTAAAATCAACTTGCATAATGAAAACAATAGAATGGTAGAGTTTCAATTAGAAAGAGCTAAGCTCTGAAGGTATTTTTATTGTTTTAATTTCAATTAGATACTTTTATTTCAAAAGAAATAAGCTCCCAAATAAAGATACTTTATTCTGTTAGTATGCTGCAAATCATTTTGATTTGACAGTTGACATGTACTAAATTTTGCAAGCGCTTATTTTTAAAAATATGCAGTTTTGAATCCACAATAAAAATGACTAGATGCTCAATTTTGCTTTTTGCTTTAAGCAGCTGTTTTGAACATGTTAATAGCATTGCTTTACAATGTGTACAGTGTTCATGTATAAACCTTCATACTTTTAATTAATGCAGTGTTCAGGTCCAAAGCATAATTTCAGTGTTTACATAAATAATGAACAGCTTAAACATAGGAACTGTATGAAGGTGCTGATTCTGGCTACACTGGTCGAAGATACAACTTTCATTTCAATCAGCAAGAATGCTGACTGAGAAGTCCTGCTTTACCTGCGTATTGTCAAGCAGTAATCACTAACAACGGTCTACACTTCCCTACTGATTTCTGATGAAGGGCTTTTGCCCGAAACGTCGATTTCGCTGCTCATTGGATGCTGCCTGAACTGCTGTGCTCTTCCAGCACCACTGATCCAGAATACACTTCCCTACTGTCATCTTGCAGGACTAGTGGCAGGAAGTACTGAGTGAACACGTCTGAGTGTTACTTCTCTGAGTCATACGAGTGATGTTTAAAAATATCCTTTCTTAACTTCAAAAATGGCATAGGAAACGTTCGCATTTTCCAAGGATGGTCACAGCAGATTAATTGCCCAAATTGTTGCAAACAATTGTCCCACTCCCAATCGACGCTGGCTATCTTGAGTCGGCAGTTTTTGACCTGGAGTTGGGGTCAGTTGCAAATTGATAGCTCTCACTGCGGATTTAGAGTCATAGAGGTGTGCAACATGGAAACAGACCCTTCGGTCCAACCTGTCCATGCCGACCAGATATCCCAACCCAATCTAGTCCCACCTGCCAGCACCCGGCCCATATCCCTCCAAACCCTTCCTATTCATATACCCATTCAAATGCCTCTTAAATATTGCAATTGTACCAGCCTCCACCACATCCTTTGGCAGCTCATTCCATACATGTACCACCCTCTGCGTGAAAAAGCTGCCCCTTAGGTCTCTTTTATATCTTTCTCCTCTCACCATAAACCCATGCCCTCTAGTTCTGGACTCCTCGATCCCAGGGAAAAGACTTTGTCTATTTATCTTATCCATGTCCCTCATAATTTTGTAAACCTCTATACGGTCACCCCTCAGCCTCCGACGCTCCAGGGAAAACAGCCCCAGCCTGTCCAGCCTCTCCCTGTAGCTCAGATCCTCCAACCCTGGCAACATCCTTGTAAATCTTTTCTGAACCCTTTCAAGTTTCACAACATCTTTCCGATAGGAAGGAGACCAGAATTGCATGCAATATTCCAACAGTGGCCTAACCAATGTCCTGAACAGCCGCAACATGACCTCCCAACTCCTGTACTCAATACTCTGACCAATAAAGGAAAGCATACTAATTTGATGACAACAATCCAGTTTCTAATAATCTCTGGCATGAATTTCACCTTTATTGACTTTAATTTGAATCTGGCCCCAGGTTAAGGAGATTGCCAATCTTCCAACAGCAGAGATGTCACCAAGCTGGGTAAGTTGCCAATCACATTCAAGAGTTCTCATAGATAGCAAACTGAAAAGTGAATGCAAATACATAAACATGTTAAAGTTGAACAAATATGAACAATTGATTTGAGAAAAGTATTTTCAAGCACAGGATTGTTTTTATCATAAAGGGAAACCTTGATGCTACACAAATGTAAAGTTCGCTTTCCAAGGCCAAAAAGGTTCTTCAACAGTTGTGACTTTGTACCCCATTCAAGGCAAATGTCTACTCATTACAAACTCAGATTTTTTCAGGGATTTTTTAACAATGTTTTACAGCTAAAAGGGGAGTTTCATCAGTTCAGTGATTTCTAAAGACCCATGGGGTCTTCCAACAGCTCATGCTATGGAATCAGTGACAGCAAACTTTAGATTTCTGCATTTACCAGCTGCTGCTGTCAGTTTCACAGGTGTAATGACACTGAATGTTGAAAATGTTGCTGTTGTTGCAATGATATCAATCTAGGCCATTATGAGTTTCATGTACTCACTTAGCCCAGTTTGCTATGGCTTTCTGGACATAATGTAAATGTTATTTCATCTTTTGAATGATGCTCAAGAAGCAGTGCTGCATCATTTCCTGCCTGAGGATTGATCAACCAAAAGCTGCATAATTAAAAGTGACATTACTTTTATTTCAACGAATATAAAAGTATTACAAAAAGAATTGCAGAATAGTCTACAGCACATAGTGTTAGAAGTGAACTCGTTTAAACATGGCAAAGTGGAAGAAAAGAATGGACACAGCTCTCAGCCTGAAAAGCAGAGTAGCATATCTGTGCCAACAGACTTACTCGGTGAAACCAACATCATATCACTAAGTAAAAATGCTCTAGAATTTATCCACACAAAATTAGCTGGACTTGTTCTGTAAATATTATTGGAAAGGCGGACAACACCTAATGATGTCTTTAAAATCTAGATATAGCTCATTAGATAGAAGTTCATGAGTAAAAAGTAAGGTTTGGCTGACAGCAGCACGTTTTCCAGATGGTGCTTTATTAGTCACAATAAAAGCACACAAAGTTCTAATTCTAGTGTACATGATCAACAACTCACTTAACTAAATTCTAAACCTATCAGCCATGATCAAATGGTGGGGCAGATTCAATGGGGCTCCCAGATCTTAAGGTCTTTTCAATAGGTAATGTTAGTAAAGTCTCCAGCTAAAGACCTAAAAGCTGGTGGCATAGAAAATTCCATAGGACAAGTTAATTTGTCAATCAATGCTAAAATATCATCTGTCACTGTAATTTAGGTAAAATCTAAGTACATAGTGTCAAGTTCTGATAAGACAGAAATGAATTAGATTCTATTACAATACTGCTACTTGAGTACTTGCCTACAAAGACATTATGTCTTGTGCAAAGGCATGATGAAAGTATGCTAAATAAATGAAAAGAGAAAGTACACTTGTTTTTTTCTAAATTAACATGTTAGTAAAACTACCAATTTTTATTATTATTTATCGATCATTTATTTTTCTGTCCAGTTAAGCATATTTTGTTTGTCATTTTTATCATGCCACACCCTGGCAGCAATATATCCAAACCTGGAGTGTGTCCTGAATTTTGTTTGGTCTCAGCACAATCTCATGTTTTTACCTTCTTTACTTTATCGTAACTTATAAACAGAGATAAGTGGATGAAATTAGAAAGTACATCCATAAATATATTTTTCTAGAGTAACATGGAACCATGAAACCTTATATTTTTTCACTGGACCAAATGGCAGAGCTTAACCATCCTACAATTGTTGGGAGCTAATCTAACAGTATCAGTCCTTACAGTGCTGTTCAACTCCAAATGGCTCAATCATATTCCGTTAATGATTCTGCTTTCTTGAAATCTTCATTGTGGCATTTCATTTGTGTTTGTTTAACAATATTCAAGCAGGATTGTGAGATAATTGTTCTTTTGTAAATTTTCATCTAGCTTATCATGTTCAGGTGCTTGATGTCCATCCATGCATCTGCTTGGCTATCTGATGCATGTAACTAATGTCAGGTCGAAGATCCGGTTCAGCGTTGATGCACATAATCACCAACTCTCTTAACTAAAAAATGAGAGAAATACAGTTTGTTAACAAAAAGATAGCACACTGCTTTATAACATAGTTTTCATGAAAGAAATTGCAACATTATTGCAACTAGTGGGAATGCTGTTTTGTGACTAAATGCTGTGAAGATTATGAGGTACTTCCATGGTTTTATTGGGAATATAGTCCAGAGCTGAGTGAATTTCTTAGTAAGCACTGCAGCAAGTGAGACTGATGCCCCGCCCTCTTTGGGACAAAGGACAGCAATACAAGCTCATCATCTTCAGCAGCATGAAGATACATGAGGTGAGAACAGAATGACAACCAACTGCAGTGTAAGCAGATTCTGAAACTTATGGCACCGGTATGCAGCCGTAATGAAAAACTACCATACAAAGCATCATTAACTATGCAAAATGCTGACTCCTCTATACAATTTAAAGCTTGCATAGCGAAGTATAATTATGATTTTTGGAAGCAAACTCCAATTTGTGAAAATACTCCTCGAAATTCAAATCTGTGAGAAATCTACGGATTCTTTGCCTGCTATGCCAAACTGCATCATTTGATTTAAACCGATGATTATCTAACAACTACTCTCAACTGCTTGTGAAACTGTTCCTTGTCAATACTTTGTAATTAATGTTAAAATCAAGAAAATGCTTAAAACTGCTTTCTGGTTTGGATTGATTATTTCACTTTTAAATAATTAATGGGAAAAACTTTACATTTTAACCTGAGTAATTAGGCACATACATATGAACTAGCAGTCCTTGAGAATGAAGTGAAATCCTCTACCTTCACAAAAGCCCTCAGTTCAAATCAGTAATCCTGGTGTTAAAAATATTGGCTAGTAAAGACTAAAGTTTTAAAGATATTTTATCAAAGGATGTGCGGGAGTGGTTATTATATCATTCTATGCATCTTGTATTTTATTTTACAATAATACCACAACACCATTATTGGTCTCACTATTATTGCCAAACACAAAAAAAACACTTCACATGTACTCACATAAATCTTCAACCCTTTTGTGAAATTATCAGAGTTACTTGGGAAGGTTCAATTTACTGAAACATAGTTTATGCGATCATCAAAAAAACAGGTTGATTTAATTATCCTGTTCAGCCCAGTTTAGTTTCATAATATGTTTCTATGGTTTTTAACCCATGAAAGAAAACAGAATGTAGCTCACTTAATATAAAAGGCAGTCCAATTTTATTGAAAGTGTTGTGCAGTAAATGGGTTTGCACAATGCCTCCTGAAGAGACCAATTCATGTCATGATTCTATTGTAGGTTAATGGATAGCTGCACGCCAATGATAAATAAACTTGCTGCTTTGGCAACTCAGTTGACTACTTGCCTGTTGGTGGGCTCTAAATAATTTGACAGTGAAGTTTTACAGTGATCTGGAAAAGTCACTATAAGTTTAACAACTGTACAAATGCAAACTTGCACAAGTCCACTTATTTTCAACTGTCCCAGCTGACATGATATCCTAGTCCACCTTAAGACCAATGTTACCATCCCTATAGGGATACTGCTGGATTGCACAGGAGTGGTTTCATGATTCTAGATTGAAGCCTTGAATGCAATTCTTTTGGTCTGTATATATAACGAATATAATCAATTCTGCACCTGCTAGGCATCAAGAATCTGTCGCTTATGAAAGAAACACAGTATGCAAAGTCTTTTCTCAAATCCTCAGCCAAGCTCAGTTGGTGTACTTTTGTAACTGAAGTCTCCGTTTTAGGAATACTACACCATTCATCTTCATCTTTGCTACTTGAGGACAAAGATAAGATTTCTATCTGCTACAGATAGTTGACGCATTTATTCCAAGTTACAAACTTGTTAACAGGCGAACAGAGGAAGAACAAATTGTGTTTGTTTTGGATCAGAATTCAGCTCCATGAATTTTTTTTTGTTATTTATTCATTTTGTGGGATATGGGCATCACTGGCTAACCAGAATTTATTGCCCTGGATGTCCTGGTGAAGGTGGTGGTGAGCTGACATCTGAACTTCTGCAGTCCATGTGCCGTGGATTGACCCACAATGCCATTAGGGAGGGCCACACCTACACGGCACAATCCAGTGTGGAGCCTCCCATCCCTTTCCACTTCACCAAATTCATCCGGAAAGTTAACTTAATTCAATATATTTTTCTTGCTGCATGTTGGATTAATTGGGCTGGAATTCCATAGGCTTCTTTCTCTGCCTGGATGTTAGCCTCAACAGTACGGAATGGCGAACTGATAGTCTTATGGAAAGAATTGTACGTGCTTGCAGAATCGCTGTGTTTTCCTTCTCTTCAATTCACTGGGTGGAAATTCCATCCAATTCCGCTATCGGCAATGATTCTTCTATCTATTTCACACAAATTATGCCAGTTATCATATATAAGATAATCAGAGGGTTAGATAAGATGGACAGTGAAAGCCTTTTTCCTCAGATGGTGATGGATAGCATGAGGGGACATAGCTTTAAATTGAGGGGTGATGGATATCGGATAGATCTGAGAGGTAGTTTCTTTTCTCAGGGAGTTGTAGGGGCATGGAACGTCCTGCCTACAACAGTAATAGACTCGTCAACTTCAAGAGTATTTAAATGGTCATTGGATAAACATATGGATGAAAATGGAATAGTGTCGGATAGATGGGCTTTGGATTGGTTCCACAGGTCGGTGCAACATCAATGGCTGCAGGGCCTGCGCTGCGCTGTAATGTTCCATGTTCTAACAGGCTGAAGCCAGGGTCCCAGCCTGTTAAGGATGACTACCTATCTCCAAGAGCTGCAAGCAGAAACAAACAAGAAGCAGCTCAGCAGTGCTTCCATGAGTAGTGGACATTGCTGGGGCTGCAGCTCCAAGGCGAGTGCCCCTCAGTAACATGACACACTCACTCACAGTCGAATTGTGTTGTGGACAGCAGGGCAAGGCAACCAGGCCCCTGAAATTAAGAGGTTTGTTGAGGGCACCAGTGTTAACTGTTGTCATAAGGGTGGCCATTGTCATGGCGAGGGTCCCATATAGGAGGCCAGCCTTAAAGACTGAACATCTACCCCATGCAGTCTATTGTACTGAAGATATGTAACTGTAAAATAAGATGTTTCTACTTTATATCTCAGTGTTAAAATTTTGAACTTCTGATGATCTAGAACAAAACAACATTGCTTTAAAATAAGAGGGAGAGCTGGGAGGTGAAAGAAAGGAGCAGTGCACAGCTGACTGACCAAGCAGTGAACTTTCACAGCTGACTGCCTGTGCTGTTCAGTTTACAATTAGAACATTGAATGGGTATATGAATAGGAAAGATTTAGAGGGATATGGGCCAAATGCTGTCAAAAGGGTCAAGGTTAATTTAGGATATCTGCTTGGCATGGATGAGTTTACCGTGCTTTACGTCTCTATGACTCTATTACTCTAAACTGGTTCTTCAAGGGATCCATTTCAAAGCATGGGTTAAATCTTCCTGGCTCATTGATGGGCTGGGAGGTTGGAAGGCAGGCAACATTGAGAGGAGAGACATTGGGAGGAAAGCCTGATTAATTCTCACTGCTATGCTATGCTGACAATGGTTGGCATATTGGCAAGAAATTGCAGAGGCTGCCTCCATGGAAGGAGAAAGTCAATCTGGCAATTTTGCAGCATGTTCATAGGGCCGGTGGTGGTGGGGTTTCTTTATGTGCATGCTATGACTCATGGAGCGACCCTCCCAGTGACAATAGCGCACCCTTGTGGCAACTGCACTATTGGTACCCTCAGCAAACCTTTTGGTTGAGGCCTGGCTGCTTTGCCCTGCTGACCCACAATGCAATAGTCAGCAAATATACCCACCAGTGAGGGATCCTCCTGCTAAAGCTGCAGCCTCAGCAATGTCCACTGCTAGTGAAGGTGCTGCTGAGTTGCTGGCTGTTTGGTTGTGCTGGCACTCACGGAGGCAAGTGCTCATCATTAACAGAACTGTGATCCTGGCAGCAACCAGTTAACTTGCCACCATTGGCATTATGCTGCTGAGTGTCCTACAGCTAACCAATGAAGGGTCAGTTCCCACTTGTAACTTCTACAAAGGACCTTTAAGGTAGGTGACAGAATTCAGCCCCAGTGATCTAATACCACTGTATAGTTCACTCTGAAATGATATAATCTACAGAAGTGTTGCTGCAGCAACTTAAGAACACAGTGGAAATACATGATTTATGATCAACTAATTCCTTTTTTCAACAATTTTGTTTCATTTAAATTTTTTACCAGTGCATTATAATGTATTAGTGAGATAAAGCAGCTGGTTATAAATATATTTATGAAAATATAAATAAAACCATGGACATTTTCACATTTTATTAACTGTGGTAATAATTATTTACATTGAGCAATTCTTGAAAATGGAAGTATTCACATTTGTATTTTTAATACTGAGCCACCTACTATCCTCACAGCACAGATTTATCAAGTTATTCATTAATATTCATTTGGTTATTGAGGCACAGAACTGCAAGAGAATCACAAACTGATATGTTTCAACTACATCCAACCTAATTTCAAGTTCAGTTAACTTTTGGTTAAACGTCATTGCCATGACTGGTTCAGTTATCCAAAATCTGTATTTTGGAATTAGAAATTTTCTCATACTCAAATCCATAATATGTGCATTGTACTGTCTGGTAGCATTGCCAGAGCGACACCAGCAGGAATAGGCAAATCATCTAACTATTATGCAGGAATTCCTCTCAGTTATTGACAGAGTATTGAGAATTGGACAGCTGAATTCCAGTGTGATATTACATCACAAACAGAAGTAACCATTTTATGGATCCAATTGAATTACAAACGGTAATGTCTAGTTGCTCAGACCAGGTTGAGGTCTACAAAATAGTTAAGGGGCCTTATAGTATGCCTATGGATAGATTATTTCAGTTCATGAAATTGAGAACAAACAAAAGACACAGCTTACTCCATATCAGATTTAGGTTAGACTGGGTTTAAGGGTGGAGGGGTTTGTGGTGGAGGCTCCACTGCTATACCCTGAGACAAATTTGATGGAACAACTGGCCTGTCAATTCTGTATCTTTGAACAGAGGATTTTGCAATTATTGGTCAATGTTTAAATATATATTCAACTTCTTGGAGCTAGATTTGAAAAAAGTTCACATTTCTTTTCAACTATGTTTTGCTCCTTAATGGATTTCTTCCTCCTTTAGTCAGCAGTAGGAGAATGATAGATGTGCACTGTGCATTAAGTGGAAGAGTTGCTCAACACAAATAGCATTCAGCAAAATTATAAAAACTAAGTTCAAATTATTACACTATTTTATTTCCCGTGAGGTGAACATGCAGAAGATGTTATTGACTTATTTCAATCGGTGCATCTGATCTCTGCACTGTACCATAAAATAGTGACTAACCTTGCTTTCCTATATCAGTGGCTTATCTTATTTAAGTTAAACTGAATATACAGCGAAACCTCAATTATCCAGCACTTGATTATCCGATTATCGGATTATCCGGCAAGATCGCAAGGTCCCAATGCTTGGCTAAACTATGCCATCTGACATTCGATTATCCGGAATTTGATTAATCGAACAAAATCCTCCCCACCGTGTCCTTCGGATACTCGAGGTTCCTCTGTATCTGTTATTTTATTCTGAACAGGATCTGTACTCCTTGTAATATCCTATCATTTCTGCACTTACTGAATTTATAGCTTTTCTCTCACAAAGGCTTCACTGTCTGTTTTACCTCTATCTTCATAGACATGAGGCAAAAGGCTCTCCCAATACAATGAGTGTGAGGTGCCTTTTCAATTACTCAGACAACCTTGCCAACTGTTCACTGTTTAATCTCTTGCATCTAATTTAACTAATTTTTGTCCTGGAGCCTTTTTCACACTTGTCAGCATACAGTTTTCCTTCAAATATTATTAAGCTGAACACTTACTTTTAAATGCTTTTACTTAAATACTTTTAAAAGGGAATGGTCCAACTTTCCAAAATGTGACAGTTGAGCATTGAAAGAATATAGATTTTGAGCCCCCCATTACTACGTGATGTTCTCTACATAATCTCTGTGAGTTAGGGAGGGAAAAGGTGGGCTATGTATCGGTTGTTAGGAGACCAATTTCTTTTTTTTAAAAATGAACTTCCAGTTTGGAGCTAAACTGATTTCACATTTTAAGACTTTGTATTAAACAGTTTAAAAACATGATTGACTAAACGCTATTTCAATAGGCAAGTTACATTTTAAACACAATCAAAACCCATCTCTCCAGGTCTGGGTTATACTAAACCTTAAATAGTCCTTGCAGGTTTCCTGGACCCAATCTCAAGTGGTTCCCACTCCTGAGGGTTCACTTTGGTCCTTTCCTTCATCAACCTGGGAACTTTTAACCACATAACAATCTTTTCATCATTAAAACATAGAACAATACAGCACAGAACAGGCCCTTCGGCCCACAATGTTGTGCCGAACATTTGTCCTAGCTTAAGCACCTATCCATGTACCTAGCCAATTGCCGCTTAAAGGTCACCAATGATTCTGACTCTGCCACTCCCACAGGCAGCACATTCCATGTCCCCACCACTCTCTGGGTAAAGAACCTACCCCTGACATCCCCCCTATAGCTTCCACCCTTCACCTTAAATTTATGACCCCTTGTAACACCCTGTTGTACCCGGGGAAAAAGTCTCTGACTGTCTACTCTATCTATTCCCCTGATCATCTCATAAACCTCTATCAAGTCACCCCTCATCCTTCGCCATTCCAATGAGAAAAGACCTAGCACTCTCAACCTATCCTCGTATGACCTATACTCCATTCCAGGCAACATCCTGGTAAATCTCCTCTGCACCCTCTCCAAAGCTTCCACATCTTTCCTAAAATGAGGCGACCAGAACTGCACACAGTACTCCAAATGTGGCCTTACCAAGGTCCTGTACCGCTGCAACATCACCTCACGACTCTTGAATTCAATCCCTCTGCTAATGAACGCTCATAGACCGTAGGCCTCTTACAAGCTCTATCCACCTGAGTGGCAACTTTCAAAGATCTGTGAACATAGACCCTAAGATCCCTCTGCTCCTCCACCTGACTAAGAACCCTACTGTTAACCCTGTATTCCGCATTCTTATTTGTCCTTCCAAAATGGACAACCTCACACTTGACAGGGTTGAACTCCATCTGCCACTCCTCAGCCCAGCTCTCCATCATATCTAAGTCCCTTTACAGCCAACAACAGCCCTCCTCACTATCCACAACTCCACCAATCTTCGTATTGTCTGCAAATTTACTGACCCACCCCTCGACTCCCTCTTCCAAGTCATTAATAAAAATTACAAACAGCAGAGGAGCCAGAACTGACCCCTGCGGAACTCCACTTGTAATTGGGCTCCAGGCTGAATATTTACCATCTACCACCACTCTCTGACTTCGACCGGTTAGCCAGTTCTCTATCCAACTGGCCAAACTTCCCACTATCCCATGCCTCCTGACTTTCCGCATAAGCCTACCATGGGGACCCTTATCAAATGCCTTACTAAAATCCATGTACACTACATCAACTGCTCTACCCTCATCCACATGCTTGGTCACCTCCTCAAAGAATTCAATAAGACTTGTAAGGCAAGACCTACCCCTCACAAATCCATGCTGGCTGTCCCTAATCAAGCAGTGTCTTTTCAGATACTCATAAATCCTATCCCTCAGTACCCTTTCCATTACTTTGCCTACCACCGAAGTAAGACTAACTGGCCTGTAATTCCCGGGGTTATCCCTATTCCCTTTTTTGAACAGGGGCACAGCATTCGCCCTCTCCAGTCCCCTGGCACCATCCCCATTGACAGTGAAGACGAAAAGATCATTGCCAACGGTTCTGCAATTTCCTCTCTTGCTTCCCACATAATCCTAGGATATATCCCGTCAGGGCCGGGGAACATGTCTATCTTCAAGTTTTTCAAAATGCCCAACACATCTTCCTTCCTAACAACTATCTCCTCTAGCTTACCAGTCCCTTTCATACTCTCCTCTTCAACAATACGGTCCCTCTCATTTGTAAATACTGAAGAAAAGGACTCAATCAAGTCATCTCCTATCTCTTCCAACTCAATACACAGTCTCCTACTACTGTCCTTGATCGGACCTACCCTCATTCTCGTCATTCTCATGTTTCTCATATATGTATAAAAAGCCTTGGGGTTATCCTTGATCCTACCTGCCAAAGATTTTTCATGCCCTCTCTTAGCTCTCCTAATCCCTTTCTTCAGCTCCCTCCTGGCTATCCTGTATCCCTCCAACGCTCTGTCTGAAACTTGTTTCCTCAACCTTATGTAAGCCTCCTTCTTCCTCCTTACAAAACATTCAACCTCCCTCGTCAACCAAGGTTCCCTCACACAACCATCTCTTTCCTGCCTGACTGGGTACATACATATCAAGGACATGTCGTATCTGTTCCTTGAAAAAGTTCCACATTTCAACGACATGTGGGCGGCACAGTGGCACAGTGGTTAGCACTGCTGCCTCACAGCGCCTGAGACCCGGGTTCAATTCCCGACTCAGGCGACTGACTGTGTGGAGTTTGCACGTTCTCCCCGTGTGTGCGTGGGTTTCCTCCGGGTGCTCCGGTTTCCTCCCACAGTCCAAAGATGTGCAGGTCAGGTGAATTGGCCATGCTAAATTGCCCGTAGCATTAGATAATGGGGTAAATGTAGTGGTATGGGTGGGTTGCGCTTCGGCGGGTCGGTGTGGACTTGTTGGGCCGAAGGGCCTGTTTCCACACTGTAAGTAATCTAATCTAATCCTTCCCTGACAGCCTATGTTCCCAATTTATGCAGCTCAGATCCTGTCTTGCAGCATTGTATTTACCCTTCCCCCAATTGTAAAACCTGTCCTGTTGCACGCACCTATCTCTCTCCATAGCCAAGGTGAAAGTCACAGAATTGTGGTCACCATCACCAAAATGCTCACCCACTAACAAGCCCATCACTTGTCCCGATTTGTTACCAAGTACCAAATCCAATATGGCCTCCCCTCTGGTCAGACAATCTACACAGTGAGTTAGAAAAGCTTCCTGGACACACTGTACAAACACCGCCCCGTCCAATCTACTTGATCTAAAGAGCTTCCAATCAATATTTGGGAAGTTGAAATCACCCATGACTACTACCCTGTGGTTTCTGCACCTTTCCAAAATCTGTTTCCCAATCTGTTTCTCCATATCTCTGCTGCTTTTGGGGGGCCTATAGTAAACACCCAACAAGGTGACTGCTCCTTTCATATTTCTGACTTCAGCCCATACTACCTCCAAAGGCAGATCCCCCTCGAACTGCCTTTCTGCAGCCATTAAACCATTTCTAATTAGCAAAACCACCCCCATTCTTTTTTACCACCCCCCCCGCCCCCCCAATCTTACTGAATTAGGGCTTGTTCCTGTTGTAGACTAGACAAATCTTTCAGGATCATTTAAAAACTTGCCCAAATTTTCAATCAGAGAACTCTCACTACTAACAGGTAAACCATAAAGGCTCAATCTGTTCTTTTTTCAGATCTCAGCAGACTAACAGTGTTCCTGAGTGTTTTAGAAACTTTTCCCCTCTCAAAAGCCCATTTCCATGACAATGTGAATAATTATTAAGGATAATAATAATAATAATAAGCACATGGGTCTATTATTCAGATAGAAATGCAAATTAGCTATACGTGAGACCCTAGCTCTCATTTATCTGAAGGATAATTGAAAACATAACTATTAGAAAGCCAACATTCTCAGCGTGTTCCCAAAACTTCAGCCACAGATGTTGCTAACCTCACATCTCCTTCCCAATAAAACAACCTCCCTTTAATCCTTAACAACTCCATCACCCAATCTTGTGATTCAGAGACGGTCACCTCACCCAGTTCATTTTACCCTGAACTAGAAGCAAAGTCTCAAAATATTATCTTATGAAACCTCATGTATACAACACATGGATATCTTCTTTATGATTAGAAGATTTGAACCAAGTCCTAGGCACTATTGCTGCCCAACCTGCTGACATGGCTAATGAATGGGTCATGGAAGATCAGATTTTCATGTGTTGAATTTCACTGGGCATAAAACAAACAGTACAAACTCACTGTGCACCCTATAGGAGGTAAAATTATCATAGCATACTGGGAAATAACAAATAAATCATTTTAGATTACCTCAGCTGCTGGTCTCATCTCACTCCCTGAGTTACCAAAAGAATCAAAGTCCTATTAACACTAGACCTTATTTTACATTTAAATTCCATTATTTATAGAATAATGAATAATCAAGTGAACAATAGAATACATGTAATTTATACCGTTTGAGTTGTTATATTGTACAACCTAAGAAGTGGTTCATGACAGTGGTGTTAATAGTATTTCAGCACTAACTACAAAATTCACTGGAGGTTAACTTTCTTCCCATTAGATTCTCGATAACTTTGCAAGTTAATGACCAAATGGGTACCTGGGCAATCATTGGGAGAGTACAATGCCAGTAAACTGTACAAATGCAGCAGCTTAAACTCAAGAAAATACCCAAACTGATATTTGGAAATCTCACATCATTATGATTGTTAAACAGTAGGGGGAGGTTGTGAAAGTTTATGTTAATATTATGTTTTCTGCTGGAATTTTCGAATCATCAGGAATTTTGATGTGGGCTTTCTCATTTCTCTAGGATTTGTCCCAAGCTCCAGGCCTATGCTATGGTGGGTCATTGAAGAAGCCCCTTTGGCAATTCTGTCATTAGGATTTTAAGCACATCAGAATGTTTTTTACAGATTGCAGAATACAGCTTTAAAATGTTAAAATTTTCACAATATAACAAAAAAAATTTAAAACTCTGTCCATATAATGTGCTAAAATTATTGAAACTATGTGCTATAAACTTTAACAAAAATCAAACAACTAACATGAAGCAGAAAATTTAAATTAAAAATTAAGGAAAGGTGAAACTGAAAGAGCAGCTCTGTTAGAAGTCGATGAGAGAATATTTCAAATAAAGGTCGATAAAAGAGGAATCCGAGATTATATAAAGCACACCGATTGCTACTTGAAATCCCTAGAGAGAATTCCACCACAAATATTACACCTGGTTTGTAAATCTAAATCCTGGGAAGGGTGCAAGAAAGATTTATTAATGAGACAATGGGATCAAGTGTTCTAGAGCAAAAAGAAATTGCAAATATATTTTGCACAAAACAAAGAGGAAATAAGAAACAGCAAGGCAGCAACTATGGCCAGGGAAAGAAAAAGATAACATCAATTCAGAATTGTTTGAAAATAATGGATGAATGTTTATCATTTAACAAGGTCATTATGACACTGCAGAGCATTTTCTGTAAAAATCTTTATTTACTTTATTAACGTCATAATGTCCATAATTTCTTCCAAGGCACTTCAGGTTCTATGTGGTTCCCATTAAGAAGTATATGGTTCTTAAAAAATTTAGGGAAAGGATATACTGGATAAATTTACATGTTTTGAAATTCATGAGGCAAACAGCATATACTCACCATGCACCCTATGTAGGATGGGAACATCATATCATACTGGGATAGACAGAGAAGCAGCTGCAAATGTGTTGCTGGTCAAAGCACAGCAGGCCAGGCAGCATCTCAGGAATAGAGAATTCGACGTTTCGAGCATAAGCCCTTCATCAGGGCTTATGCTCGAAACGTCGAATTCTCTATTCCTGAGATGCTGCCTGGCCTGCTGTGCTTTGACCAGCAACACATTTGCAGCTGTGATCTCCAGCATCTGCAGACCTCATTTTTTACTAGACAGAGAAGCACTTTGAGATTACCTTAGCTCCTGGTCTTACCCGATCTCAGACCTATAAATAATCTTTCTCGTTTTTGATTAACCCCGATGTATCCTTATTTTATGCTTTATCGAATAGCGAATGAACAAGTGAGAATAGATTCTTATAAGGTTAATATAAGAAATAGTTCATGAGTGTAGCTCTAAAACTATTTCCTCATTAACTGCTGAAGCCGGATTACATACCTTCAGTCAAACACCTTTGTCTCGATGATTCCAGATCAAGCTAACAGTAAATAACCTCAGCTCTAATATAATTTAAATAACTCGTCGCTAAATTTAAAAATAAATTACAAGTTAAAAACATATCTGTTCTCATTTCAAAATCTGAATTAAAACTAACAATCTCTAACGTACCATGGAGACTGAGATTGATGGATTCTTGTTTGGCAAAAGTATTAAAGTATGTGGAATAAACTTTGGTAAATTAATTTGAGCTGCAAATCACCCATGACCCAACTGAATCTGAAAGATGGGACAGGTTTAAGGGTTTGTCTGGCTCACTGTTATTCCAATTGACCCCTCATTCACATATTCCACACCTCTTCCTATAAAACATGCTTTTCTTTAGAAAGTCTTTGAGGCCCAATTCATTTGCGAGTTCTTACTATTTTATGAACTTGAACCTTACTCCCCATCAACCTAAAAGATCCTCTGCTACTCCATATTTTCTTTTGGGTTATGATTTTTCCTTTTCAGGTTAAGTGTGGAAGAAACCTGTTACGTGTTGACTCACTGACCAATCCACCACTGGGAATATTTACTGGATTAGTTTCGGGAGTGACAAGTGAGTTTCTTGCCAAATCATAGGCCTTGACCAGAGGCCCTGGACCAATCAGACAATAGCAGCTTCTGGGTCATGAAGGCCATTGGTTGAGGCCTTGACTTTGAGGAATCCAACGGTCAGAGAATAGGTCTTGACCTTTAGCTTCTCATGGGGTGGGGGCCATGAAGGAGGTGCGATCAGCGGGATAGCTTTCAAGGCCATGCCCTTATACCATATCCATGCCTTTGCTTGCCCCCAGATGGGGATAAGTGCACCAGCACCAACCCTCCTCCCCCAACCTGCACCCAGCAGGCAACTGCCCTGGTTACCCAGTCAGAAAACACACCATTTTTCACACCTGTAGGAAAAGCAGGCTAGTGGGAAGAGGGTGAGTTGACCCCATTGAGTGGCTGTTAATTGACCACTTTAAGGGCTTCAATTATTGGCATGTTGAGGAATTCCCAATGGGCCTTCCTACCCAGCACTCAATTCATGTAGATGTTGCCTCAGGCCCAACTTGCTCATTATTTTCCATTTTTCCACCTCTCTCACAATCTCCAGGGAGGATAAAATTGAGCCCATACTTTCCATTGGGTCTCTCAATTAAAGTCTGGAATGACTTGCGTGATTGCAAATTAAAGACTGTCTGAAAGTTCATATACAATAAGTCCACCACATTTACCCCACCCTGCGCATCTGTTCTCCAAAATACTGTTTCTGCTGCAGTCCCACTGTTTGATGATTACACCTGGATAAATTCAGCCATCTTTCTTCACCGTCACTGACTAAACATCCTGCAAACTCAGTTAGTTATGATGTTCACAACATAAGTGGGATTGAATTTCAAAATTGCAGTGATGATAGGAACCTTGGAGTTAGTAAATGAGGTCACAGCATTTTAAAAGTAAGAGATCAAACAGGTCCAATACCAGTCAGCATCAGCTTTCCTCAAGAAATAAAAGTGATGTCGCAAGGATCATACCTTACAACAGTCCCAGAAAGGAGCAACACAGTAAAATATTGAGAGGTGTTTCACAAAAACATTAACAAACTATGTTTGACACCAAGCCCCTTAAGGTGGATTTGAAACAAAAAAACCCAAAATCTTGCTACAGAGAGTAGGTTTTTAGTGGGACAAGTACAGAGCTCAGGGTTTTGACGGCTAAGTCACAGAATAGTGATTAGGCAACACTGGCGGTTTGATTTTAAAGTTTCAGATTGTAAAAGGAAAGAAAAATGGAAGGAGTTTGCTTTTTACAGTTTCGTAGTCAAAGGCAAGAAAGAAGTAGAGTAGGAGACAGGACAATGAGAATTGATTTCAACTCCAGTGTAATGGGACCTCCACCAGCTGGTGGCGAAGGTAAGTGAGGGTAGCTGGAGCTTGACTGATCTCTTTTTTAATCATTTGTGGGACATGGGCATCGCTGATGGGCCAGCATTGACAGCCCATCCCTATTTGCCCTTGAGAAGATGGTGGTGTGCTGCCTTCTTGAGTCAAAGCAGTCCACTTGCTGTGGGTTGAGCCACGATGCTGGTAAGGAGGGACTTCCAGGATTTTGACCCAATGACTGTTGAGGAATGGTGGTATATTCCCAAGTCAGGGTGGTGAGTGGCTTGGATGGGAACTTGCAGGTGGTGGAGTTTCCAAGTACCTGCTGCCCTTGTCCTTCTAGATGGAAGTGGTCGTGGGTTTGGAAGGTACAGTCTAAGGATCTTTGGTGAATTTCTGCAGTGCATCTTGTAGATAGTACACACTGCTGTGACTGAGCACCAGTGGTTGAGGGACTTAATGTTCGTAGATGTGGTGCCAATCAAGTGGGTTGGTTTGTCCTGGATGGTGTTAAGATTCTTGAGTGTTGTTGGAGCTACACCCATCCAGGCAAGTGGGGAGTATTTCATCACACTCCTGACCTGCGCCTTGTAGATAGTTGTCAGGAGGTGAGTTACTCACCACAGTATCCCTAGTCTCTGACCTGCAGTTGTAAGTCACTGTGTTTATGTGGTGACTCCAGTTGAGTTTCTGGTCAATGGTAACCCCAAGGATGTTGACAGTGGGGAATTCACTGTTGGTAATACATTGAATGTCAAGGGATAGTGATTAGAGTGTCTCTTCTTGGTGATGGTCATTGTGTGGCATTTTGTGTGTCGTGAATGTTACTTGCCACTTGTTGGCCCAAGCCCGGATATTGTCCAGATCTTATTGCATTTGAGCACGGACTGTTGCAGTATCTGAGGTGTCATGAATGGTGCTGAACACTGTGCATCCACACTTCTGAACTTATGACAGAGGGAAGGCCATTGATGAAGGAACTAAAGATTGTTGGGCCTAGGACACTACTCTGAGGGACTCCTGCAGAGATGTCCTGGAGCTGAGATCACTGACCCTCCACAATCACAACCATCTTCCTTTGTGCCAGGTATGACTCTAACCAGCGGAGTGTTTGCTGATATCCATTGATTTCAGTTTTGACAGGGCTCCTTGATGCCATACTTGGTCAAATGTGGCCTTGATGTCAACAGTTATCACTCAACTCACCTCTGGAATTCAGCACTTTTGTCCATGTTTGAACCAAGGCTGTAATGAGTGACCCTGGTGAAACCCATACTGGGTGTCACTCAGCAGGTTATTGCTGTGCAGGTGCTGCTTGATAGCACTGTTGATGACCCCTTCCATCACTTTACTGATGATCGACAATAGACTGATTGGACAATAATTTACCGGATTGGGTTTATCCTGCTTTTTGTGTACAGGACATGCCTGGACAATTTACCACATTGTTGGGAAGATGCCAATGTTGTAACTGTACTGTAAGAACTTGGCTAGGGGAGTGGCAAGCAGTGGAGCACACGCCTTCAGTAATATTACCGGAACGTTATCAGGGCCCATTGCTTTTGCAGTATCCAGCGCCTCCAACCATTTCCTGATATCATGTGGAGTGCATCGAATTGGCTGGAGACTGGTATCTGAGATGCTGGGGACCACTGGAGGATCCCGAGATGGATCGGCACTTCTGACTGAAGAATGTTGCGAATGCATCAGTCTTATCTTTTGCACTGATACGCTGGGCTCCTCCATTGAGGACGGGGATATTTGTGCAGCCTCCTCCTCCAGTGAGTTGTTTAATTGTCCACCACCATTCACGACTGGATGTGAAAGGACTGCAGAGCTTAGATGTGATCCTTTGGTTGTGGGATCGCTTAGTTCTGTTTATCACTTCCTTCTTGTGATGTTTGGCATGCAAGTAGTCCTGTTTGGTGGTTTCACCAGGTTGACACCTCATTTTCAGGTATGCCTGATGCTGTTCCTGGCATGCCCTCCTGCACTCTCCATTGACCCAGGGTTGATCCCCTGGTTTGATGGTAATGGTTGAGTGGGGGATGTGCCAGGCCATGAGGTTGCAGATGGTGCTGCAGTACAGTTCTGCTGCTATCAATGGCCCACTGCACCTCATGGATGCCCAGTCTTGAGTTGCTAGATCATTTTGAAGTCTGTCCCATTTAGCACAGTGATAGTGCCACACAACACAATGGAGTTATTCTCAATGTGAAGGCAGGACTTCATCTCTACAAGGACAGTGGGGTGGTCACTTTTACCTGCACTTTCATGGACAGATGCTTCTGCAGCTGGCAGATTAGTAAAGATGAGGTCAAATGTGTTTTTTCCTCTTGTTGGTTCCTTCACCAGCTCCCACAAATCCAATCTAGCAGTTATATCCTTTAGGATCTGACCAGCATGATCAATAATGCTACTGCCGAGCCACTCTTGGTGGTGGACATTGAATTCCTCCCCCCACCCCCAGAGTATATTCTGCACCTTTGCCACCCTCAGTGCTTTCTCCAAGTGTTGTTCAACACGGAGGAGTTGTGACTCGTCAGCCGAAGGAGAACGGTACATGGTAACCAGTATAAGGTTTCCTTGTCCATGTTTAACCTGAAGCCATGAGTCAATGTCAATGACTCTCAGGGCAACTCCTTCCTGACTGTATCCTACTGTGCTACCACCTCTGCTGGGTCTGTCCTGTCGGTGGGACAGGACATATGGGGTGTTACCTGCAAGGTACAATTCCACAAGAATGACTTTGTCAGACTGTGGCTTGACTCGTATGTGAGACAGCTCTCCCATTTTCAGCACTAGCCCCCAGATGTTGGTAAGGAGGACTCTGCATGGACAACAGAGCTGTTTGTGTTTTTGCCGTTCTCTTCTTCGGTTCCAAGATCGATGCCAGCTGGTCCATCAGTTTCATTTCTTTGTTGTGACTTTCTAGCGATTGATACAACTGAATGGCTTGCTGGGCCATTTCAGAGGGCCCCAGAGAGTCAACCACATTGCTCAGGCTCTGGTGTCACATGTAGGCCAGACCAGGAAACGATGGCAGGTTTCCTTCCCTCAACGGCATCAGTGAACCAGATAGGTGTTTTCCGACGATTGGTTTTGTGGTCATGAGTCGACCATGTAGAGTGGCGTGATTCAAACCCAGGTCCCCAGATCATCACCTGGGCTCTCTGGATTAACAGTCCAGTGATAGTACCACTAGGCCATCGCCTGCCCAACTCCCACTGGGAAAAATAAATTTTGGTGGGAAGAATGCCAATGGGAAGTGGGAGCTGATAAAGAATTCCTCAGTCCATTGTAACCCACAGGCTTTGTTCCATGTACATGCGGTAAATAATTCCTTGTTTATCAATAATTTCTCTTCCTGTTTGTAATGGCCTGATGCTAGTGGAAGAAAGAATCTTACTTCATGACATTTTGACGTGTTTAAGTCTAATGTTACATCAGAGATTGTATTAGCTGTTCTTTCTTAATTTCCAATAAGGTGAATCATAATTTCAAATATAAAAATAAAATAAAAATAGTTAACTTCTGTCTCGACAAGAATAGTGTGCTTGGAAAAGGGCAGCAGGCTGGTGCAGTAAATGTTGATTTGCCGTGTTGCTTCTGGGAATCGCCCTGCAGAAGGGGTATCTTTTCTCCAATATAAACAACAGGTCTGGGATTCTCTAGACCGTATTACTATCACTTAGGAGTGTTGGATTTGTAACTGGATTTTTCTCATCTTCCAGGAGATTACACAGCTGCAGGGTCTGTGGGATGGTATGCATTGTGATATGTCAGGCATCAAGGGTGGGTTGCGCTTCGGCGGGTTGGTGTGGACTTGTTGGGCCGAAGGGCCTGTTTCCACACTGTAAGTAATCTAATCTAAAAACTACGTCAGATAGACTGGTGGGCCCACCTTGGTCTGATTTTGCATTTGCTATCATCCAAGCTGAAGACTATTTGCATTTAATTATTAACCTATTTGTATTGCATTGTTATGGAACCTGAGACAAACAGCCATGTGAATGGGGAATGATTGATGCTAAAAGCTCTCAGCCCTCAGTCCAAACTACAAAACTGTGTCGGACTGCATTACAATTTGACACAGATCTGTATCAAATTAAAAATCTAAATTTTGCCACAGGGAAACATGTGAGTTTTCAAAAATTCTTTTGTTTTTATGTTGACAAAGACAGAAATGATCAAACATCATTTTGCCTGGTATCTCCCATGGTGCATCCATCTGTGTGAGAGTGTGTAGAAAGACAAGGTTCGATTCTGAGTGGAATCGAGCAGGTCTCCCTTCACAGTTTGGTTCTTTGAGGTTTTTTTTGTAATCATTTTCTAACAAGCCCCAGACAAGTCAATCTTCAGTCATAATCCGATAACTTCTGTGTGAGTGATCTTAAGTTGAACATGATAAGAACCAGTTTCAATGTTAAACTGAAAAGCACTCAAACAGTTTTTTTTATAAGGATTACTAATATCTTGTCTGGAATGGACAAACATTCCCAGGCCTTTTTCAAAACTTGACATAAGATGTTCCTTCGGTACTGTTTCTGAATTTCAATCCCTTCCCTGGGGAAGCTATTACAATTTTCACAGAAAGGGAATTGGATGAACGGAACACTGGGAAGACACGGTCACGTAGAGAAACCACCGGGTCAGGTGGGTCACTGGCCTGTTTCACTCCTGGAACTGTGCACTTTGACATTTTGGGCACCAGGGAGGCAGATGTATGAATCTCCTTTTGTTAATGATGGGACAAGAATAGAGGGAAGAGGTGGTGCTGGTGAGCAAGGGTAGGTTATTGATGGCAGTGAAACCCCCGGGCAAGCTTTGATGGTGACTGGAGTCTATTTATTCCCAGGTTGCATTTTCAACATGAGCTCCGAAACCTGCTGGGTCTGAGGGGCTTAGCTGGGAGCAGTCTGGATTGGATGTGGGGGTCCTACTGAGACCCTGGGGCTAGACTGGTGCAGCTGGAGCACTTCTGCACTCTGCATCCACCTCCAACACTTTGAGTGCTCTCCCTTGTCTTCAGGAATGGCCCACGTGTTTCGGGAATAGGAGTGAGAAGCTGTGACAGCCAGGACTGTGAATGACGAAGGAGCCACAGCAAAGTGAGGGTGCAGCTGCAGGAAACTCTTGCTGTGGCTGTAGACCAGTTAAACACTGGTCGATGAATCTGACTAACTGCTTAATCAGTGCCCCAGTGCAAACATGGGTGTGATCAAGAATCGTGTGCACCAGCAGAAATGCAAGGAACGTAGCAACGGAAGCAAATCCCTACTGCCCCTTTATGTTTGGTAGATTGCATCTCTCTCTCCAATCAATGTATTGTCTACCTCTTGCCATACCTACATCAGAGAGTTGTGAGACACCTGTTGTTTGTGAATAGGAATCGCTGCTGATCCCTAAAAGGAGCCAAAAGATGAACAGCTTCAAGGTCATAATGATTTTAATGACGACTGGCAAGGCAGTGCCATATGTCCTGAGATCTTCTACTTTGGGGACACAGATCCCTGTGAACATCTGCCTGCAGAGTTGGAAGTTCATGTGACATTGCTTCTCTGACTCATCCAGATAGCTTCATCTGTACAGTGCAGCCTGTGTCAAAGTCATGGTGTCTTCTGGCTCCACGCCCCCAACCCTCTCCTCTGCCCTTTTGACACCTGGACCTCAGCTCTTCATGTCAGGGATGTAGCTCCTCATCGTCACTGGACCCAAAATCTGATGATTGTGTTCCTGTTGTCAGATGCTACCTTCATTGCCTCAGATAGCTTCCCAACTGTATTAGAAGACCATTCCCCTGCCCTCACCTAATGCTCCCCTATTGTCAGTATTGTGAACACACTGCCCACAATCTGCACTGACCCAAAGTGGCTGAGCCATCCCTGAGCCCTTCGCCTTTTAACGAGCCTGTCAAATTCCTTGGTGTAGTCACAAGTGATTCCCTGCTATGTATCTGCTCCATGTACTTGGTCTGTCCCATCCACTGGGAAACTTAAGAGTCAGCCTGATCCAAATTCTTGGCACGTCCTTCATTGAGTTCTTAACAAGTCCTCAATGACCTTAATCACAGTTATCAATGGACTGAGTGGTTGAGCTGAGCTTGCTCTCACATGCCCCCTCCCCCGTGAAAATGGCTGACAATGCATATTGCAATGGAAGAATGGCAACCCTCTGATGCCTATGTTTCTTTCTTGCCCACCTTCATTCCCAGGGGCTCTTGTGGTGCAGTAATAGTGTCTCACTTCTGAGCCACGAGGTCTGGGTTCAAGTCCCACCTAGTCCAGAGGTGTGTAATGACAACTCTGAGCAGATTAATTAGAAACTATCTAACTTTGTTCCACAGCCCTCGCTGGCCCTAAAATGCAGCCCTGAAGTCTGACATTCTCTTCTCTCTATCATAGTTGTTGCACTTGCAGTTATTACATAGTTAATGCATTTAAATACATTTCCCAAGCAGTGATTGTCTCTATTGTCAACCATTTCCTTGACCATCAGCTCAGTTAAGCACTCACCTTTTCAGAATAGTGCTCTGCTTGAAGAGGTGGGTAGTCACATTGTTCTATCTTTTTACAGAGGGAGAAGAGATTCATTTTATCTCCATAGAATGGACTCTGGAGTGCAGCCATCTGAGATGAGAAGGAAGCAAAACGATAAATAGTTTCAGATGAATACTTTGAGGCAGATCTTACTGCAATTTTCCTATCTGAGAGAACACTTACAGATTTAGTTTTCCTGTAGATCTCCAAGTCATAAACAATATCATTGAAAATGTTTATACCCGTTAGATGACACATACTGGCATTGAATTTCCTGTGTACCACACAAAATGGACCAGAATTTCATTTTGTGTGACCAACTAATAATCTCTGCCTCAAAAACTCAATTCACTAAAACAATGCTGTTGCTATATTGAAGATACAGAGGGTAAATTTCTTGAAATGAATCACGTTCTAATCACAGAATCCCTGCAGTGTGGAAGCAGGCTTTTAGTCCACTGGGTCTACCCTGACCATCTGAAGAGCATCCCACTCAGACTGAGCCCCCTGCCCTATCCCTGTAACCCTGCAATTCTATAGAACCGTAGAATCCCTACAGTGTGGAAACAGGCCATTTGGCCCAACAAGTCCACACCGACACTGCGAAGAGCAACTCACCCAGACTCATTCCTCTAGCTTATTAGTTTACATTTCCCATGACTAATGCAACTAACCTGCATACCCCTGAACACTATGGGGCAATTTACCGTTTCCAATTCACTTAACCTGCCCATCTTTGGATTGTGTGAGGAAACCGGAGCACCCGGAGGAAACCCATGCAGCCACAGTTAGAATGTGTGAACTCAACACAGACACAGTCACCCGAAAGTGGAATCAAACCCTGGTGCTGGGAGGCAGCAGTGCTAACCACTGGGCCACCCATCTAACCTGATGGAAAATGCCATCCAGAATTTTAAAAGCAGCATGAAAATATTATCTGATATTTCATTATAACTTTAATGATGTAAATAGCAAATCTCTTCACTGAGAGTCGGACTGTGCTTTCTGTCTTTTTCAATGTCTTTTGATTGGATGAGTGTGGCAGAGGTAGGGAATAGGCAAGCCTATTGCTTAATGTTACTGGAGCTGGGTTCAAATCCCACCACAGCTGCAAATGTGTTGCTGGTCAAAGCACAGCAGGTTAGGCAGCATCTCAGGAATAGAGAATTCGACGTTTCGAGCATAAGCCCTTCATCAGGATGGCTTATGCTCGAAACGTCGAATTCTCTATTCCTGAGATGCTGCCTAACCTGCTGTGCTTTGACCAGCAACACATTTGCAGCTGTGATCTCCAGCATCTGCAGACCTCATTTTTTACTCAAATCCCACCACAGCAGATGATGGAATTTGAAGCTGATGATAAGTCTGGAGTAGAAGATTAAGCTCAGTCATAGTTACCTTGTTAGTACCAATTGCTGTTAAAACCCATTTGGTTCATTAATGTCCTTCAGGGAAGGGAACCTATCGTCCATATCTGGTCTAACCAACATGTAACTCCAGATGCACATAATATGGTTGCCTCTGAACTGCCTTCTGAAATGGCCCAGCAAACCACTCGACTCAAGGGCAGTTGGGGATGGGAAACAAATGTTGGTCAGGTCATGCTACCCACTCCTCATATAAGGAAGCTGTTTTAAAATAGAAAGGCATTTATGCTCCTATATTCTGAAACATGTTGTGCCTAAAGTACATAAAGGATGTTTAGATGGTCGCTGTTTTTTTTTAAAAAGAATTGTTCTTAAGAAAAGGAACATATATTGCAGGCTCCTCCTTTTCCTTGGGTCGTGAACTTTTATGTTGATTTCCTCATGGTTGTAGTAATTTTGACGCCTTGCATCTGAAATTGGCAGGAAATGTAAGCATAGATTGACAGCCCCAAATGTGAATATAAACAGGATGGTTTTCAGAACATTCTATCCTATTGTTGCTGCGTGCAGAATAGCAAACGCCACAACTTCAAACATAGTCCAGTTTTAGCAGCAGGACATTTGTTTCAACCTAACATCATGTTATTTCTGTACATTTCTGGAGCAGAGGTACTACACATGCTAAACATCACTTCTAAATCCTTACTTAAAACTGTTGCTCTGATTTGGAAGAAGAGAAAAAAAATCAATCTGGTTTATTGGCCCTGTTTCCCTAAATGTTCAGAATTAAGTATCGAACTGTATATAGTTTTGAATTTTCACTGCAGTTGAAAAATATAGTGGTGATTTACAACCCACTGAATAATAGGAATGACTTTAATGCTTAAAAAAAAAATCAGGGGATTACTTCAAGAGTTGAGGTCACTTATATAACTCAATAGATAATAGCTTACCTTCCAGCTTGAGAACACTGAACAACAGGCTTGCTGATGTAATTTCACATGCATAATACATTTCATACACACACACTTTAATTGGGTATTTTTCATTATTTAGGCAAGATATGTCCTTATGACCAAAAAGGGCAAGCATACAGAAAGAATTAAATGCCATAAGGAGTTTCTCTTATGGTATTAATTAGTAATGATGAAACTGTCTGAAGCAGCACCATACCAAGAAATTCAGAATCTGAGAAACAAACTCTGTCTGCACTTAATTTGTTTATCTGAGTTGGGGTTAATGTTACACGCATTGTCTCAGTACCAGCGAGGATAATAATTAGCTAGGACCCTCATTTCACATCCCATACACTGACTGTAGCCAAAATTAAGTCACAAAATGACTTGGGCTAGAGCAGGGTGAGTCTTCATGGTCCAAAAGCTCCACACAAATAGTTGGTGAAGTACAAGGAGGTTGCCTGCTACCCATTGAACTATAAGGCATGAGAAATCAGTGACTGACTGCCAGAGAGTTGATGAGAAAATAGAAAGGACAAACTGTGGGACTTCCTGCTTTGGCATTCAGATGCCCTGCTATCACTCATAAAACTTTGGGTGGATACAGTCATTTCAAATGGAAATCCTTGAGAAATTTTAAACGTTCTTGTGGAAAGTTGCGAGGAAACATTTTTATTGCTGCAATTTATGAGTTTTTTTGATCTTCAAGGAGTTGAACATGTTCAGAATGATTAATTCTAGGTTCCAATCACGAAGGGCTAATTACGGATTCTGTCTAAAGGGCGTGGTTATACAGTTCAGTTTGCACACAGACTGTTCACAAATGAGATATCCTCAGGGCCAGGGTAGTAAATATTGACATCGACTTGACAGTTTTGATGCTTCTGCCCAGGAGGTTTAATCTCACCTGCAGTGTCCACTGCTTTAGGAAAATCAGCTGTAACAATGCAGAACTATTCCTCATCTCACTTTCTCTCACCAAGCCTCAAGCAAAATGTCTATCAGCCATGTCACCAATTCATCCCTTGAAGAAATATTCTCCATACTTTATAGAATTGGGCTGTAATTCTGGCAGCAAAGGCATTACTATCATGTGCAGTAATTATATCATGTACATGGACACTTGGCCACTGACTGAATTGAAGCCAGCTGCCATCACAAACTGCAGGCCAGCTAGACGTGCCTGAAACATCATCATGTTAATTCATTAGCTAAAACTGCAAGTGGGCTGACAGTGGCCATGGGGATTGACATGTTAGCAGAAGCTGATCACCACAATAAAAGATGAACAGTCACCTACACCAAATTTTGTTTAATTACTTAATAGTTCATTCTACAGTGATTACATTGTGCCACTGAGGTAAATTTCATTTATTCATTGAAGAGATGTGGGTATTGATGGTTAAGCCAATATTTATTGCCTATCCTTAATTGTCCTTGAGAAGATGGGTGGTGAGCTGCTTTCTTGGAATACCTGCCGTGTTGTTAGGGAGGATGTTCCAGGTTTTTGCAATAAACTTCCAAGTCAGGGTCGTGGATTTCAAAGAGGGGAACTTGCGGGTAATGGCGTTCCTATGTACCCGCTGCCTTTGTCCTTTGAGATGGCAGGGGTTGTGGCTTTGGAAGGTCCTGCTGAAGGAGCATTGGTGTATTTTTGCTGCACACATTGCTGCTACTGAGTATGAGTGGTGGAGGGAGTGGATGCTTGTGCATGTGGCACCAAACAAGCTAGCTATTATATCCCAGATAGTGTCAAGCTTCTGGAGTGTTGTTAGAGCTGTGCTCATTGAGGTAATGATGGAAAGTATGACATATTTATATACCAGATCAACCAGAATCTTTAAATAACCACTGGGCAAAGGCATCATAACAGAGGAAGAACCAAGAGTCTCATGGACTTAAAGTAAAATTTAGAAATCCTTCAGTGATATTTGTGAAATTTTACTCGGAAACTTACTTCGATGTAGACAGGCAGTTATATCTGGAATTTACAGTTGCTAGGGGGTGTAGAAATAATGAGGCTTATGCTCGAAACGTCGAATTCTCTATTCCTGAGATGCTGCCGTTATGCTTTGACCAGCAACACATTTGCAGTAGAAATAATGAGAGGCAGTTACAGTGCTGAGGATGGGAGGGAAAATTAAGGATTTTGAGATTTGGAGATGGTCCAGTTTCTACTTATTTCTACTTATTACCCAGCTCCACATCGGTTGCTCTTGCCCCTTCCCAAATCTCTTGTGCATAATGTTGTGCTGGACCTTTAAGGTGGCATCTTGGTGCTTCCAATACAGGTCTGCCCCTCTTATGTTGCGATTTGAGGGTGCAGATATGAATGTAACCAAAGCTTTTAATGTCTACTGTTTTGGGTCTGGTTACCAGCTTTCTAGCTCATATACCCAGTCACAAAACATCAAATCTACCTTCTATGTAACTCCTATGTTGAATTTTCATCTTTGCTACATAGCACCCTTTGAGTTCAGTCTCCCAAAACTCCCATGAGACATTTATACCACTCGATTGACAAAATCCTAAAGTTTCATTCTCTAAAGATTCGTTAGATCATCCTCCATTCAGATCTCAAAAATGCAAAACCTTTCACGCCTCTCCTAAGTTGAATCTCAAGGGTGGGCCTTCCAAATGTCTCATTACAAGAGGCCCTCCTATTTGTCCTCTAGCTTTCGAAGCATGGCAGCATCCTGTAGTGGATTGCTCCCTGGCCACTGAGGTGGCCCAAACCCAAAACAAACATTCAGTCTTAACTATCTTTACTTTCGGCAGCTATTTCCTGGTCTTGGGATGTCGGGAAGTGCTTCAGTACAGCCAATAAGGTGCTTTTCATTTGTCATCATTGTCGAAAGGCAGAAAACATAGCAGCCAATTGGTGCATAGCATGATCCCATTGAGCAATCAAAGAAGTAAGGTGTTGGCTGAAGGATAAATTACATCAGCTTGGCCAAGATCACAGGACATGTCCCTGTCCAGTTGAGATGGTATCAGGAACTGTCATCTATTGTAGGATGCTGCCAGGGCTTGGGTTAAAACCTCGTTCGAAATGACAGCATTTCTGACAGTGCAGCTCTGCCGTAGCCTCCGGAATAGGCTTGAGGTTGTTAGAATGGGATTGCAATCGCTTCACTAAGGATGAAGCTTTATTACAAGCAATTAGCATTCACCCAGTTTTGTGACTTGAGAGAGCAGTGTCAGGAGGCTCCCAGAAAAAGGTAACAAATTGAAGGAGGAAAATGTAGAAATATGATCATGTGTTTCCTCTGGGTGCTCCAGGTGGATTGGCCATGCTAAATTGTCCATAGTGTCCAGGGATGTGCAGGCTAGGTAGATTACAGGGATAGGGTTAGGAGGGTTGGGTCTGGGTAGGATGCTCTTCGGAGGGTGGATGTGGACTCGATGAGCTGAACGGCCTGTTTCCACACTGTAGGGATGCTATGATTCTATAATAAATGTAATGAAATCCAAATTATGAAAGCTGCTGTAGTATTAATCCCAGAATAATCAAAATGTATGAAGCAATGTTTATTGATCCAGTTGGTTGGAATGTTCAAGCCCTTTCCATCATCATTCACAAATTCTTGTTGCAAATTACAGTCATGGAATTGATTCTTTCCAAATGGTACAAATAATCCAGGTGTTGTTTTGATACATCCATTGGAAGTACAGTAGCTGCCATTGTGACTAGTTCTGACTTTAGACCTTCTTGACTGATTCTAAAAATAATTCCAAAAGCCCTGCTGCATTTACATACTGAGGAGCCAACAGTACTAATGGGGGTCTATCTTCAGGAGCCAAGATTCAGTTGTATGTAGGCTCAGTAAGCAAGAGGTATGTCATCGCAGCAGGCAGCCCACACAGTGCCCCAGCTGCTTATTAATCCATAATGTGATTCAAGTGCTTCTTGTCACTCTCACTCACTGTCACATACAGAGCCCTATAATGGAATAATACCTCACTCTAATGAATCACCACTGGATAATTGTTGATATTATCTACTCTGTTTAGAGTGTTCATGCAAACTGCTTGCTCAGACCTGTGACACCTCTCATCTTATGATTTTTTTTGCATGGCAGCTGAAGTTGATGTAACTTACTGTTTTTAATAAGGTATTATTTGATAATTGCTTTGACCTTTCACCCTGGGATGTGTCTTTTGCTCATTAGCATGCACTGCAAGTGCCAGCCAAAGGGTGCTGCTGTCTTGCTGCTGACAGTCGCTGCCACCTCATGTCAGTGCTCAAAGACGGCCACAGTCTCTGCTATCGCTTTGCAAATGATAAGTAGCACTGACAGAAAATTAGCTGTATGGTAATGAGCATGTTCTTTAACCCTTCAAGCATGCTGCGTGTAAAGAGCTCGCCTGCCCTTAGGCACTTCATGCACACAGCTGGCTGACTCAAAAGCTTAAAATTAGCACAAGTTCGGTTTAAAGTGAGAGCGTATGATTTTCCATAGTCACCGACTGAAACTTAACCCTTTCAACGCTTAAGAGGTGGAAGTATTAACAGTTAAGACTGAAGAATCATGGGAGAACTATTTTGTAGATCAGTATGATATGACAAAGGCTTTTAGGTAATGACAAAATGTTGACAAAATTATTGAGAATCATTTTCTCAGATGTAATTCACATCCTTTGAAAGCTGCAAACAGAGTTCAGTATTTCAACTGCAAACTATCTTGTCATAATATGTAACGTGTTTGAAAACTGCTGGAGACCTTTCTGTTGTAGTAATGGGCTCATTATTGGTCTCAGTTCAAAATTGGTGGTTAAAGTTGACTTTTGCTGATGTTGTTATACAGTTTGGAAGCTGGTTAGTTTCAAATTTGGAAAGGTTGAAATCCAAAATTGGGATAACAGAGCATGGATAAATCTCAATTTGATTATCGAAGTGGCCACATATCAACCCCAGTTGTTTGACTGCAGTTCTCCAAAAGCCAGAACAGGTATTTCAGTAAACAATATCAAGCTTGGATCAACCTCAACGCTAGGCTATTTCCACAGAGGGTTGGAAATTAGCTCAACATAAGGGTTAACGTGTATACCACTAACCCTGGATCGGCACAGATCCAACACCACTCTGAGTGCTGGACTATACCTGGCTCTTATTCTGTTCTGTGACCACATTACATAAGCACTTAATTGGCCATGGAAGAAGCTAAATCAATCAAAATTTTCATTTTTTTACATCCCTTAGAACATTTAAAAATGTCTTAATATTGGAAGTATTTCTGCCAGTAGAGTAATATTTCTATTTAAAGGGCAATATACAATGAAAAATATCTGGCAATGAATTTTTGAAAAGGAAAAATTACAACAGCAATACGTTGTTATCTCCACAATGACATTAGGTACAGATGCCGTAATGATGGGACCAAGGTGCTTTGTTTTCTGGGACAGTCCTGTCATTACCCAGCAGTTTTTAAAAATTCACTTGTGGGATGTCAGTGTCACTGGTCATTTATTGCCTGTGCCTAGCTACAGGTGAAGGTGGTGGTAAGCTGTCTTTCTTGAACCGTACCAGTTGACGTGCTGTGGGTGGATCCACAATGCCCTTAGGGAAAGGAAACCGACGATTTTAACCCAGCAACAGTGAAAAGCCCCTTCAGCGGGGGACAGATTTGACTGCCCCTTACAAGGCCAGTCATGCAGGAAGGGAAGGTCTGAGGGCAGGGCCAAGATTGAAACTTCTTATCTTAACACTGACAGCTTCTCAGTGTTACCCAGTGAGACTGGGTGGTAAGACCAGTGGGATGAGGCACACAGGCCATCAGTTTTTAGAAGTATTTTTAATATAGAAATAGGCTGATAATGATATTTTCTGAGGAAGGTTTACGAAGCAGCATGAGTGTGTATATTACTGCAGTGCCCAGCAACCTCATGCAGATAAGGTGCCCTGCATTCACTCACCATATGCTGGCTGGGTCAGTACTGCAGGGCACTGATGGGCACTATTGTCTGGATCGTGACCCCTATAAACCCCGAGGCTAAAATGTTTAAGCATGATTTGTGTCTTTTAGTTTGTAAACAAGTAGGGGAAAAAAAACAAAAGTGTTTTCCAGGAAGACAAGATTCTTTCTAGAATAAAGTAGCTGAAGGCTTCAATGTGAGTGAAACTGACCTGAAATAGAAAACTATGCTAGAATCAAAATATTAGAATTTAGAATGGAACTCTGATGCATTCTCGGTTTAAACATTACCTGACAGCATTTGAACATCACTTTACCAAAATTATTAATTTGCGATTTATTGTTCACAAGTTAAACATTTAAATATGGAAGATCTGATTGTGACAGGTTTTATAATTTCTGACTATACTAGGGCAAAGGGGAGAAATGAATACATGCTCCTTTGTGCCTCATATTGCCTGGACAAAATAACATGGTAAAGAGTGACAATGTGCAGGAGATACATCTGTGAGGTATGTAATTGTATTTCACTGAGGACATCTTCATGGTTACTGCTGTGACATGACACAGAATACATTCAGGAAATAAATTCATTTATCACAGTAATATCTGTAAGTAATACGTGAGTCACAAAGCTGGTCTATGAGAATTTCAATGCCTGTGACAAGAAATGGCTTACATTAACACTGATTATTGGTCCATGTGCATGCTATGCACAGTGCCAATCTTTGTAAAGGGTTACATTTCTTTCTAAGGGGGCATGTTTTTTCAGGCTAAGATTGATTCCTTTTATCCTCCCACTGAAAAGCTGCCGCTGCTGGTTGGTTTATAGTGAGAACACTGGATTTTGGAAATAGAGTCATACAGAATAGAAAAAGGCCATTTGGCCTATTACGTCTGTGCTGATCAACAAATATAAGCCCGTTTATAATTCCTTGCCTACTTTGCCCTGGCATTTTAAGTATTCATCAAGCCATTTATTAAATGTTGTGAGGGTACTTGTCTCCACCACTCTCTCAGGCAGCATGTTCCATATTTCTACCACCCACTAGGTGAAAAAATGTTTCCACAGATCTCCTCTATCCTACTTACTCCTCACCTTAAACTAATGTCTTTTGGTCTTAAACATGGTTGCCATGGGGAAGAGATTCTCAGATTCTGTGTCCTTACCAGTAGATGTTGCTAATAATGATCAATGTTATCAAGAGAAAGTGGTTACCATCACATCGGCAGATGTACAGTACAAATAGGGTAAACATTTGAACAGGTATCAACTCCAAACTGTTCCTGATGCTGTGTGGTAGTTTTGATCTCTTCTCATAACTCCACTTTTTAAAGATGTAATCACAATGCCAGCATTCATTGCCCATTCCTCACGGCCCAGAGAGCAGTCAAGAGTCAATCACATTGCTGTGGGTCTGGAGTCATATGTAGGCCAGACCAGGTAAGGATGGTAAATTTCCTTCCATCAGTGAATCACATGGGTATTTTTGACAATTGGCAATGGTTTCATGATCACCATTTGATACTTAATCCCAGAATATATTTTCTGAATTCAAATTCCACTATCTGCCATGGCAGGATTTGAACCCAGGTCACAGAACATTACCTCGGTCTCCAGATTAGTAGTCTAGTGATAATACCATTAGGCCATTCCCTCTACTGACCTAGAAATGGCTTCATTCTGTAACAGGACATCACCAAGATTCCTTTGGTCAGTTGAATGTCTGACACAGACAGAGACCATCACTATGCTTACAAGTTTTCAAATCAAAATAAATTACTGAAAAAACAAATTAAATATTATTTGCCAAATATGGAGGTCACAATCATTCCCACAAGGACACATGCTCCTTTAATAAATCCAGAACATTTGGGCACTGGCTTGTAAGATCCAAAACTCGGCAATTCTGAGATGTGCTTTATGGATGAGGCTGGAGTTCAATTAACTCAAACCTTCCAGCTAGACATTATTTAGAAGTCCTTCAAGCTCTTGCTCTTTTAGAAACCCTTTTCATTAACCAAGCTCCAAGTTATTAGGAGGGTATGATTAGCGAGTGTCATACCACCATCAGGTACCAACCTCCACAACCTGACTTGACCAGTTTTCTCCAGCTCAGCAATCCTGTAGTCAAAATGTCTTGCATCGCCACTCTTTCTGTAAACACCTCATCTGAATAACAAACACACTCTCACTCTCAGCCTATTGTCCTCTTACATTCATGCCTCACTCTGCTCCTCTACAAATGCTGTCCTATCCTACTCTGCCCTCAAGCTATAACCAGCACATGCATCACACTGTTGGCTTTCCTTGCAAAAGAACAAAGCAGACAACGTAGTGAGAACCAAGGGCAAGAAATGGAGGACGGACAGTGGACCTGACCTCCAGAGATAAGAATCTTGCCAGCTGTTGATGTCACATGTCCAGCTGCTTCATTGTGGAGGAGACCTTGTTTCAGGAGACTGCAGATGTCAACAATGACAAGATGTGAGAGCCTGAACTTCCTGACGCACTAACATTTAGACCTCTCAAGAGAACTGGCCCCCCAGCCAGTAGATCCTGTGACAAAGGTCTCATTTTCTCTCGGTTGCATCATGACGTCCATTTCGTCTGCCGTGGAAAAGCAGTTGGCACTGAGGAGATGGCAGCTGGTGCTTTGACCCTTAGCAGAGATAAATGGTCAAACTGGGAAATGTAAGAGAAAGTGGATGAAGGTCACTTGAAGTCTATTCCAACCATTTGTCACATGGGAAGCTGTGGTCGCACCTGCTGACAGAAAGAAGGCTTCGAACACCAGTCTTTCACATGGCAATGGCTGGAAATCTTCAGTGTGACTGATCAAAACTTTGGTTTGTTCCGAAGAGGAGTGGTTTCCCACTCGCTTTCTCCCACCTGTCAGACTGGAGTACGAAAGTGCTGCGCCACTGGGAGATAGGAATCCAAGCGCAAGTGCCAATGTATTAAAGTTTTCAAATGCCTTTCTGAATAAGCCAAGGGTTTTCCACCTTGATACTAACATCCTGTAGGAAAGACTAAAGGCTGCAGGAACCCACTGGAATCCAGGCATGATAACTTGTCTATATCTTTCTCAGCAAATCCCCACACCAGCCCCACCCAAACTCTGCCGGCCAGAGAAAATTCACCAAATCATTTCCATTTCGATCTGCATGTACACAAGATTCAAAATTAATGTCAAATAGCCCAACGAAATGCTCGTAGAATATTTGGCTTTTTAATTACAAGCCAAGCGTGCAAGTCAGGGACGCTAGGGCATTGCATCCCAGTGCAGTGACTCAGTTTCTCTGGTCAATTAGTGAACTGGAAAATGTAGCACTCTCCATTTATAGTGTACTGTGTCCCAGCTCTCTGCTCAATCAGGTTTTCTCTGCCTCCTTTTGGAGTGCAGTTGGATTTAGAATTCTCACAACTGGGTTGGGTCATCAACCCCATCCAGGAAGAAATCAGAAATGATTAATAATGATAACAGTTTAAAGGGTTACAGCTCCCCATGTGGCAATGAGTGATATGATGAAGTCTAGTTTTGATGAAAGGTTGAAGCCTCCAAGTGAAATCTTTAATGAAGGTAATGAAAGACAAACACGATTCATCCTATTGTGAAAAATGTGAGTGAGAAAAAGATCAGCATTAAAAATTTATTTTAAATGAGTAAATGTCTTTACTGCTATAACAGACAAAAGAATGGCATGCAAGTGTATTAAGTGTTCATCTGCAATTATAAACGTCTGTCATTTCTGGACGATTGTGTGGAACATGAACAATACAAATAGTGAAATCAAAAATGTAACAACGCATTGAAATGTTTGTGAAGGCCAGTAAATATTTAGCAGCAGAGTTCAGTTTTTAAACCTTCAGGTATTAAAATATTAATAACAGATCCAGTACATGTCAGAGTTTTAATGCTTCATGCACAAAATAAGGCATGATCTCACTGATTGGCAGGAAAAGATGCAGTGGCTAACTGGGATACTTTTATATATTTCACTTCTAACTTACAAACTTAACAAAAGACACATACCATCCATTATCAATTATTTTTAAGCTGTTTCAACAGCTGAAATATACTAAGGTATATTTTCATCATTAATCATAGTGCTGAGTGAATATTGCAAAAGTGAATGAATATAAGTATCCAATGAGCCATAGTAGGATATTTAGTTTATCCTAACAAGTGAGGAAGAACGATTAATGTGATAATTAACTGTGATGGGGAGTTACTGACTTGTTCCTGGGGGACTTTTTATTTTAAATGTTGAATTCAAAATGCTATAGCAAGTGAGGTTTGTAGAAAAGATCTGCACACCATACGTAACATTTACAGTAATGTATTTGATTCATACAATTTTGCATTATTTTCAGAATTTAATATTATATTTCCAATCATTTATACGTATTTGGGATGGTTCCTGTAGTAAAATAACGTTAGGCTTCCAGCATTGATCTGTATTGGATAAAGCTGAGAATGAGGTAATGAGGCAGGACATTTGACTATGTGGCAAATTGAGATTAGGGCTTCAAAAGAAAACACAGAATGAAAGGCAAGACATTGTTGAAGGAAATTTAAAGAGAATTAGCTAATATGGGGAGCTAATGTGGGTTTCCTGATGAAGGACTTTTGCGTCGATGTTCTTGCAACTCGAATGTTGCCTGACCTACTGTGCTTTTCCAGCACCACTCTAATCTTATCACTAATCTCCAGCATCTGCAGTCCTCACTTTTGCCTAAGGTGGGGAGCTGGCAACTCATGAGGGGGTAAAAAGGCTCAATAGATCTGTTTTAAAAAATGTATGCGCATTTAGGAGAAATATATGGAGCATTGCTCATCTTAACTTAATTTGAAGATTCCACCCCTCCAAAACATAAGATTCATGGAGCTTGGTGAAATTATTGGTTAGGAGATATTCATTGCTTGTTACAGCCTTGTTGAAAAGCAGTCAAAGGATGAAATGGAAAATTGGAGGATCATTGAAAGTTAGGCGTTAAAACGTATTTCAGACCAGAGTTAATGGAATCCCTTTTAAAATGTTGTCCTTTTTGTATGAAATATAAAATAAAAACAGAAAATGTCAAAACTACTCAGCAATCAGGCAGCAACCGTGGAAAGAAACAGAGTTACAACTCTGAAGAATGCTCGGAAGAAGTATCTCATGGCACTTGAAAGGTTAACACTGTTTCATTCTTCACAGTTGCTGCTGGACCTGCAGTACTTTCCAGGAGCTCCTATTTTCATTTTAGAGATAAAGCATTGTTCCCCTAAGCACAGTTGCTGCCTGACCTACCAAGTATTTCCAGCTACTTCTTGCTGTTTAGTTTTCAGGTTTTCACCAGCTGGAGTATTTTGCTGTAATGGTCTGCAGCAATTCAGGAAATCTGTTCGCTACCAGCTTCTCAAGGTCAACCAGGGACAGGCAACAAATTCTGACCCAGCCAGTGACACCCACATCCCATGAGTGAATTTAAAAAAAACTGGCATTGTCCACTTTTATTCATTCATATTATGAATTAACAAAATAATTTTTGTCGAGGAACTATGAACCTGCCACCTGCAAGTTTCCATCCAAGTCACTCGCCATCCCAACTTGGAAATATATTGCGGTTTCTTCAGTGTCACTGGATCAAATCCTGGAACTGCCTTTCTAATAGCATTGTGTATCCCCCAGGGCAGCAGTTCAAGAAGACAACTCAGTACCACCTTCTCCAGGTAACAAGGGATGGGCAATAAATGCTGGCCCAGCCAACGACACCCACATCCCATGAATGAATAAATAAAGAAAGGGGAAAAAAAAGCCCTCCAAGGAACTATAATACATATTTTAACTGCTCTCTGAGACTTGCAAATATATTTGCATCAACCAATGCTTCAATTGCATTTTGTGGTTTAATAATCTTCAAATTACTTCAATATGTGTGTGTGTGCATGGTGGTATATATCAAGACACCTTTATTATGATAAACTTAAACATAACGCTTTGACTTAACAACTCACTGATATGCCAATTAAATCAATTTGATTGAAAATCCTTCAAATGTTTGCCTTACACAATTTAAGGTAATGGGTCCCATCAAATTTGAACTGCATTTTCAAAAATATCTTCTACTGTGCACCAGGAACATTAAATTGTCAAAATCATTTGTGTTGCTTGATTCAATGTCATATTTGTGAAAAAATTAAAACATGGACGCCATAACATTAGCATAACATAACTCAGTAAATGTAACATTAGCACTCGGAATAATGTTGGGTCAAAGGTTCTTCAAAAAAGCAGAACACAAGTTTATTTTCATAGGAAGTAGGAAATTATTTTTTCAATCTTCTTTACAATTTTTGTTTGGAATTGCACAGAAAGGATACGGAACTGGCGATATGGAGAGATATAGTTCATAGCAATTAAGTATAAAGTACAGATTCTGGAAATAAGAATTACGAATGAAAATAATCTCTGAATGATTCATTCTTGCAGAAGGGAAGGAACAGGCAGATCAAGGAGAGCAAACAAACAAAAGGAATATTATAATCAGAAAGGAATAAGAAGCACAGTAATATTTTGAACTTTATTTCTAGATGTGTCGAATAAAAAATATGGTAATGATTTCAAACATTATGTTGGTAAAGCCATGCCTATACAGAACATTGGCAAAACAATGACTTTGGAGCGACTGAAAATGTGCAATTCAGGCCCTTAAGATGAATCCAAGTGTGAGAGTAAATTATTTATATTTCAAGATGTAAAACAAAGGACTGTATTTGCTTAACAGAATCTAACAGAAGTGATTTTTAAAAATTACATCGTTTGAGGAAAGAAAAGATGAAAGATTATTTCGTCTAATTGGTAAATCAGTAATAGCAGAACATGGACTTCAGATAATAATAATAGAAGCACAAAAGGAAAGTTAGAAGACTTTATTTCCATTCCACACAAAAATTAATTAACACTGTTATGCTCTGGGAGCTTAGTATGCCAGTACTGATGGAGGGTCACTGGACTCAAAACGTTAACGCTGTTTATCTGTCCACAGAGGTTGCCAGAACTATTCAGTTTCTCCAATAACTTCTGTTTTTGTTGTTTCAGATCACCAGCAACCATAGTTCTTTTTATTTCATTTATTAAGTTGATGAGCCCAAGATGGCACCAGATGACCAGCAGGCATGAGGTGTCCAAGTAGCAGCGTGGTGGACTAAGGACGTACGCCTAAGTTGCTCTGTAACTGCAAGTTATCAGTTTGCCTGTTAAGTAAACCTGTTTGAGGTTTTCAAGCAAATTGAACTTGCACATCCAGTCTAAGATTGCTAAATTTGTGTTAAGAGAAACAACACAAGAATATGACATGCTGATCAACAGAGATTTTTCTTAAAAAGTGAATACAGCGATGAGGACTTGAAAATGATAGAAAAAGCCTCAGACAAGATTTGAAGTGACGGTGAAGATGCAGTTTTACCAAATCCCTTGGAGAAAGATAAATTTTTGGAAATGGTGTGGGCTGAACAGTGAGTACTTGATTTGTGAGCTGGCCAGAATAGTCGTCTATGTCGGCAGTCAGTCAGTTCCTCATTGAGCTGCAGGTTCTGCAGGATTAAGATAACCTTGAATGCCACTCTCAGGTAAAAATGAAAAAGAATATTGAACAATAAAGTATGATCTGTAGCTGAAAATAACACAGGGACGAATTTGTTTAAAAACACAATAGAATCAAGTAGCTGCATGATGAATTTTCACATAACTTTGTAGTCTCGCTATTTTAAATCCCCTACACATGGATAATATTTGTAATATACAGAGAACGTCTGGAAGATGACCACCAACTCCTCAGCAGGAATTAGAAAGCTTCAGGTCTCCATCTGAACCTCACCTTGTTAAACAAAAGATAGCAACTAGAAATAGGAATCAACAGTTTGGATCTGTCTGAAGACAACCAGAGAGATCTGAAGCTGGAGGAGCAGTTTGGTGTAAAACTAAACTTTAGAGCTCATGATGTCTCAATGGGAAAAGCCACAGGAATTGATTGATCGGTTCGTCAGTGGGTTTTGTGACTAAGGTACGGACTTTATCTTCTCAGAGTTTGAGTTGTCTGAGCTGATAATGGAGCAGATTGAAACTTCAATATCTATCAAAGCTTTCCAAAAAAAAAGACTTTTTGGACAAAAGTAAATGTCATTATATCAATACCCTACTAAAACATGGCAGAAAACATGAAGCCATTATATCTGTATAATCTGCTAGCATTAGGAGCAGCATTAGTACAATGGGCAGAAGGCAGAAAGCAAAAGGCTGCATGCTCAGAGATTACAATACAACATTACAATCAAAAATCATGTATGGCACACTGGCAGCAACAACAAGGAACTTGCCAGAGACCTGTGTAAACACAGGCACATTTATGAGATTGGCAACAGTTCAGATCAGAATCAAGACTCAGAGTGGAAGAACTTTCAATCAGATGGCATAGTGTTTTCTCACATTGTGAATGTGACACATTATATAGATCACATCATATGTTAGTGACACCATATGCCCAAAGAAAATAGGCAAGTACACATGCAAGACTAAAGTTAACATGGGAGCTAATCCAAGCATCCTCAGTTAGAGTTCAAATAGACATGTATGTTGCTCATTGGAAGTTAATGATACAACAATGACAGCATAACTGATTGCATATAATGAGTTACCCATTCCCAACATTGATACAGTCATGATGAAATGTAGTTATGCAAATTCTGCATGGAAGCAGCAAGTATTTTACCTGCTGCTCACTAATGGACTAGCAATAACAGGACTACCGGAGAGTACAGAACTCAACATTGTGACCATTGACAACATAACAATGATACCAGTTGCAGCAGAGAAGGTTATGAATATTCATAGAGTCAGGTCAGGACTAACAACAAACAAACCCAGACAGATTTGATGCCATTGGTAACTTGAATGCTGATGCTGTGTTGCACATCAGAGAAGATTCAATTCTACAAATCGACTGTCTCAGTAAGTGCAGTGTCCACTTACAGCAGGAGCTCAAGAACAAGCGAAAACATAGAATGGAATGGTATATACATCATGTAGTTTAACACAGCCTGGGGCAGGTCCATTACAATGGAATTAAATACAGATGGCACAAATCAGAGTAAGCTCCATTACAAAATGTTTAAATATTTTTACAGAGAGAGGTCCAATTACATTCAAGGAACTGAATCTCACAATGACAGGAGTGACATAGTTTTCTAAGGTGAATGCTGAACATAATTATGGGTGGCCTTCTTGAGTCAGACCAATTAAGGTCCTACAGCGGTGGATTAATGGGCACTAGTTTGATACCCTGCCTTCCTGGCAGGTGAGAAAAATGTCTGGTTTTCTGTCTGGGAAACCCCCAGTGGGTTTGGATGATGCAGTGGGGCAGAGCTTGAACTTCCCCAATCTGGGGGAAACTAGGGGCACATGGCAGGTAAGATAGCAGCCTCTGCAAACTACCCCTACTTGCCTCTGACCATCCCAACCTCTCCTATCCTCATAACCACCACTCCATGAGAAGCAACAGGAAACCATGATCTTCTCACCATTGAATCCCGAGGATAGGCTAAGACCAACAGTTTTTGGATCCAGAAAACCGCCGGCCTCTGATTGGCCAGCAACTTCTGGCCCAGTGGGTCTCCATTGTCGATACCTGTGATTGACTAAGAAGCCTGCCAACCAACTCTTAACAATGAGGTTGGTATGCAAACCAGCATGTTTCCGCAGCAGTGGGACAGCAAGCTGATTGGTTACCACTGAGCATCCTCAATCCCACACTTCGACTGAAAATGGAGAATTGAGGCCAATTGCAGTACATTCAGACATCTCAAAACATCATACCTAAAAGCAGACCACAACATACAGACAATCGCTTATGGACATGGTGTCAAATGAGTCATAAATCATGTGACAGCCACACCACATTATCCCAGATCCAGCAGTCCCGGTGAGTGAATATTTTACATTATTAAAGTACTTATTAAAGTACATGAAGTGCAAGGTGACAAGACAGGATCATCTTCTTGCTATACTACACTGGAGAGCTCTGCCTCTGCATATGGGTTTCACATCGCAAGCAGAGATCATCTATGCAAAGCAAATCATAGAGTCATAGAGATGGTACAGCACGGAAACAGACCCTTCGGTCCAACTCGTCCATGTCAACCAGATATCCCAACCCAATCTAGTCCCACCTGCCAGCAGCTGGCCATGTCACTCCAAACCCTTCCTATTCATATACCCATCCAGATGCCTTTTAAATGTTGCAATTGTACTAGCCTCCTCCACTTCTTCTGGCAGCTCATACTATACATGTACCACCCTCTGTGTGAAAAAGTTGCCCCTCATGATTTTATAAACCTCTATAAGGTCACCCCTCAGCCTCCGACACTCCAGGGAAAACAACCCTAGCCTATTCAACCTCTCCCTATAGCTCAAATCCTCCAACCCTGGCAACATCCTTGTAAATCTTTACTGAACCCTTTCAAGTTTCACAACATCTTTCCCACAGGAAGGAGACAAGAACTGCATGCAATATTCCAACAGTGGCCTAACTAATGTCCTGAACAGCCGCAACATGACCTCCCAACTCCTGTACTCAATACTCTGACCGATAAAGGAAAGCATACCAAATGCCTGAACATAAACTAAGATATGTTCAGATATTGAAGATGTAGAAGACCTTCATGACAACAGGCAACATGCAAGATAGCAAGATAGATACAAGATGAGAACTGCCCTTGTTTGAAATCTGGATCTCCAGAAAGTTATACCACTGAGAGATCTGGAAGGATCGTCAAGTGACCTTCCTGTTACAAATACCTTTAAACTCAAACTCGTAAATGTGAGCATTCTTCTTTCTATGTAAGTGATTTTGCAACAGCCTTATGTCTGCACATTTTCACCCTTAGTGCATGTATTTTTTGTCTTGGGGAAAAAAAAACAGAATGCTTTGTGACTGCTTTAAGAGCTGGGTATGTGAATAAGCCAAACATGAATGACACCACATGACCAGCAGCCATGTGGAGTTCCAGCAGCAGCAGCACTTACATTGAGGAAGTGTAGGTAGGTTGCTATGTAACTGCAGGTTTGCAGTTTGTCTGCTAAGTAAACCTGTTTAAGGTTTTCAAGAAAATTGAACCTGCATTACATACTAATCCAGTACAAGAGTGGTGAAGGAAGACAGTATTGGAATGACAATTAGAATACAGAATGCACTCACACTGTTATTGGTTGAATCAATCATAACATTAAATGAGAAATTAGAAAACATTTGAAGAGTAAAAATAATAAGGTTATGGAACAAGCAGCAGGGCAATGGAAGTGGCGTTGACAGCTCCATTTATGCTGTCAACAGGGGCACTGACACAGGGGGCTGAAGTGACTCCATCCGAGTAGCAATTTCTATGATTCTATGATTTCTGTCTGTGCTTATGGGATGTGTCTAACTCTTATTTAATGTTGGTTTCTATCCATTAAGTGTGCAGTGTTTGAAACCCAGTTAGATTTATGCTCCTGCTTCTGTTTACTGTGCAGTTACTGTGAAAATTGGACCTTTGGGTAATTACTGAATAAAAGTTGTTTAACTTGGTTATTATACAACCAGATACCTGACAATGGAACTGTTGCAGCTGTAAATTAAAATATCAACTCACTCTTTCTAAATTAGGGTCATATTTCAAATGTCCAGGTCACCCCTATATCTGAACAGTTAAGTTCAAGCATGACTTTCAGCACAAGAATATTGTGAACCTCACCGTCCAGCTGAATGTGCCAATAGTGATGCTCCATACATGAAAAAAATCCATAAAAATGATCACTCTCATAAATTTTAATCCATTTATTTTTGACAGCTTGTTTTGTACCTCATATTTGTAAATATTACTAATTAGCTTTGTTCTGGTCTTAGAGAATGCCTTAACTCACCACATCCATATTTTAATATTTAATAATCTCAAATAATTTTATCCAAGCCTACATGTTTATACTAGTTTATGTGTGCAACACAACTTCACCCCAAAATATAAAATAAAACTGAAAATGTTGGAAGTGTTCAGTGGTCTGTCAGCATCTGTGAGGGAAAACAGTTCAGGGCGACCATCGTCCTTCACTTCTGATGAGCCATCATTGCGATGAAGAATGCCATCCTATTGGGGGCTTGGTGAGGGGGAGTGCGTGAGTGTATGTGGGTGCAGGCTTGCATTGAGGCCTTTGCCACTATGACCTCAGCTTTGGCTACAGACTGCCCCACAGAGAGGTAACACCCTCACTAGGATTTAGCCCTTTTTTTAACATGAGAGTTTTTAAAAGTTGGAGGAAGGGGGAATCTCAATATGGAGGAGCTTTGTCACTTATCGAGACTGTCACTGCCTTCAGAGGCAGAGACGCCCCGTTTGGCTCTCAAGCTGCAACCAGCAGGTTAGAGGCCGGGAGGTTTGTAGCAGCTAGCTCACCTCCTGACTCCCTCCTGTCCACCTTCTACAAGGCACAAGGCAGGAGTTTGATGGAATATTCCCCACTTGCCTCAAGATGAGTACAACTCCAGCAACTCACAAAACTTGACACCATCCAGAACAAAGCAGTCTGTTTGTTTGACATTCCATTCAACAACTTATCATTCACTCCCTCCACCACTGACACAGAGCGTTGATAGATGGTACCATCTATAAAATGCTTGGAAGAAATGCACCCAGGCCTTTTAAACAGCACCTTCTAAACCAATGACTTCTATCGGTTAGAGGGCTAGCATAGCAGATACATGGAAACACCCACTACCTACAAATACCCCACCAACCAGGCATTGTCCTGACTATGAAATATACAATCATTCTTTCAGTGTTGCTCGTACTAAATCCTGGACCTTCCTCTGAGCAGCATCGTCAGCCTACCGACAGCTCATGGATGGCAATGGTTGGAAGGCAGCTCACCTAGTCTCAAAGACAATTTAGGATGGCTAATAAATGCTGGCCTAGCCAATTCCACCCACATTCTGTGAATGAATATAAAAATATCCTGAACCATTACGTCTCCAAGAAGAACTGTCCCAAATTCTCAATTCTTTCTCCAGAAGTGAATTTTCTCATCCCTGGATCAACTCGAGTTTTTTTCTGCATCCTCCCTAATGCCTTCACATTCTTCTTAAAGCAGACTGGGCTCTAGTTGAGTCTGAACCAGTATTTTATACAAGATTTATATAGTGCCTGGGCTTTTGTTCTTTATTCCATTATTGAATAAAGCTTAAGATACCATATGCTTCATCACCCCTGCTCTCAATATGTCCTGCCACCTTCAAATTATTAATGCACATACAAATCAAGATCCTTTAGCAACCTGCATCAACTCTGGAGCTGTACCCTTCCTGTTACATTATCTCTGTGTTCTTCCTAACTAAATGAATTACTTTGCACTCTGTGCCTTGAATTTCATTTGTCATTTGTCTTCCAATTCCACTGAAATTTGGAATTCCCTTGAAATTCCTTGATTTTAACAGCCTCATATCATCTTACCTTTCCACAGTCAGTGGGAGTTTACAGTGCCGAGTTACTTATGCTGCCATCTTCCACTGTCTTTCCATTCTTAGGCATCCTCGGATATTCCAGATAGAACCTTCCATCTCTCAGTACAGCTGTCTAACCCCAAATGGGAATCAACCAAACTTACCTTCTATCCTCTCACCTGCAAATCCACCACAGGGGACAGGTGGACAAAGAGGATAAGTCATGAATGAAAAAGAGCAACTGGGGTGGTTTTTTCCCCGCAATCCTTACAACGTTGGTGATGAGCAAGAGCAGGATAACAACCAGGCCACTCTCAATTTCCAGTTGCTCCAACCCATACCAACTCTCCATCTGCCTCACTTACATCAACACCCTCCATATCCCAGACAGGGGGTGAAATTAGTTACTGGTGGTGAGGGAGTGGTACTGGGTAATTTGCAGCATGGGAGAAACAGAAGTGTGAAGAGTGGGTGAGGATGTGTTATCTTCTAGTTGGGTTCAGAGAAAGCTCACGTGTATTTGTCTGAAACAAAGGATGTTTGAGAAATCGTGTACATGTGTTTGGGCTGAAAAGCCAATCTCTGAGAATGTAATGTGTGGCAAACAGTATGCATGACTTTCAAGGCTATTGGTACACTCCACAGCTGGATGAAGGAAAGTTTGAAAATGTTATGATTAAATTTCTCATTCGCCATACACAAATCTTTAAACATCCATCACTGAAGATATAATGCAGTTGGCTAATATTTGAGCAATGTTTTGAGTAAAGCTTTCTAACAGAAACTACATTTCAAAACAGGTTTCCACATTCCATTTAGAGTCTATGTCATCCATAGTTAAACTTCTTCCATTGCAAAATGTTGTTGAAAATGATCCTTTTCTACTAAATCTTTGATCATACTTTTTAAGACAGTAAGCAGTCCCACAGACTCTATTTAGTATGCAATAAGAATTTGTATTGTTCATTCAATAATTCGTCTCAGAAATATTTTTAAGCTTAAACAGCTATTGCCAATGAATGCAAGCTCATGTTTCTATTATTTTGTTTAATGTAATGCTCGAGAGAGACCAGTAACATAATCGAAAAAATCCAGGTATTCACTAAAAACGTGAAGTTTGAGGTTCATAGTTCAAGTGCAAGAATTTTCTTACACAAAGACTAAAGAGCCTGAACTATAAGAAATATATGCTATCTTAAATGGTCATTTACACAAAAGGTAATAAAATACAATAGACCTAATTATTTATACTCCAAATCAAATGACTTAACTCCACTTTCCTCTGCACCCATTACATTACACCCTAAAACTTGGAGGATTAACCATTTTGTCTTGGAATTGTCAATGATTTGTATAGGAGCTGAGGTTTCTTGCCCCTTCTGGTCATTTCTGACAAGGTTGTCCCTTCAAATCCCCTCCACCGTTCCCTAGGTTAAAAATTCCTCATTCAAAATAGGTACTTCTGGCATCTTAAGAGTATCCACATTGAGTTAGAACTCTCCTAGATCTGATACTCTCCAACTATGGGGTTATGAATCTAAACTTTTCTCTCTCTCTCCTCAGTTCAGTTATACCATAAATTCAACTCAGTTAGTAGTCCCTTTTAGGAACCTCATGCCTAGGTTCAAGTTCCGCTTGCTCCAGAGGTGTGCAATAACATCTCTAAACAGGTTAATTACAAGAGTCCTTTTGGCAAAAGATATCTGCCACTCTTTTCTGGTCTGGACTCCATGTGCCTCTAATCCCAGAGCAATTTAGCTGATTCCTGACTGCTCTCTGGGATATTAGAGATAGCCAACAAATGATGACCTAGCCAGAAACACCCACAACTTGTGATCGAATAAAAATGTGTAAGTATTCCGATTTATGATTATGTAGACTTGCTCTGCACAATTTATGATAATGAATGCATTAGAGAGAATGCTACCATTTAGTTTCCATCTAAGTATTTTGTCTATGAAAAGAACAAAGGTTAAAATGCATCTTCACTAACATTGAAAATTAAGATTTTGTGTGCCTAATTATTAATCTTGTGAAATTAACTTCAAGAACAGATATTCTTTCAGTAAAGAGGGAAGACACTAGTGTGCTGAATCCTGCTACAGTTACAGCTCTTTTTTTTTATCCTAAGGGATCCATGGGGACATCAACTGCTTCAGATGAAACACATCTGAAGATCAGGCAACCTTATTGTGAGTAGCTGATGGGAAATCTTAACTATATTGACTATAGAATGTCACAGAATTATCACTGGTACATTGCTCTTGTGCTGTGAAGAAGGCAAGTGTCAATGTTTATGTAGGTTAGAATGTGCTTCAACTCAGTCAATAAAATGCACTCAAGAGAATGTGATTTTTTTCATACTTCAAATGCTTTTGTTTGGTCACTGAAGAACAACAGGCGGGTATGATCTAAGGCCACAGAACCAGTCTTCATACTGTGCCCAATTTGTATACAAACACAGCTGAGGCACTGGATGGCAGTAGTTTTTGAGTAACTATTTAATTAAATACATTTAGAAATTAGCGTGAGCAAAAAATACCGATGTGGATTCATACTTTGGCATCTTGTTTATTCGATATAGGAATGAAGTATTTGTTGGAGCATGACAATAAAATATAGGTAATTTTGAAGGGATTACAAATGTGCTGTATGACTCCCTTCTGTTCACTGAGAGGAGGCACCTAAGATTTAGCAGATTTTAAGTTAACTTTTATGATTACCTATCTGGTTTCCCCTCCGTCACAATTCATTACAGCTCATTGATTTTATTACCATGCATTGCTTTTATCAACAATGAACTGAACCACTGGGTCAGTTCTTGAAGGTTCATTCAGAGAATATGTTAGCAACATATTGAGAGGATGTTTCAATTTTTATGGATTTTGTAACATATTAGATTGCAAAGTATCCTTTGATTTACTGCAATTTTTTATTTATTTGGTGCACTCCCTTTAAAGATCTCCCTGTACCAGTTATCTCTCTGGGGAAAAGTGAAAATAGCATCTCCGTTGCCAATGTCTGACAAAAGGCACTCCTGGTGCAAATGCTAAATTATTGTTCATCACATGAAGTGTCCAACCTGCACAGGAGTGACCTCATGGAGAGTCCCACCTAAAAGCCAGATTCTATTTGGGTAGAAATCTGACTTGTGTGCTAATATGAAATGGTTATTATTGGACAAAATTGTTTGTCCAATAATATGTTTTATTGACTGTGCTGGATCTGAATGCAGGCCATCACGTAGAATAGGAGATGGATCTGATACTGCTTGTTTTTTTTTCCCCCTACTGTACCTAAAGAATTTCTGCATCTACAAACGCAGGACCTTTTTTTTTTATTAATCTTCTTCTTCTTGAAATTTCAAGTATTCTAAACCTTTGGAAAAACTATAGTCTTTCAGATAGTAATCCAGCATAATGATTTTAGCTCAATGATAGCGAATTCCATATGATTTAAGTTTTATCACAATTTATAAATAAAAATGGCAGTGTTAATAATGGGATGAACCTATCTTAAAATTTTGGATTTTATTGTAAATTCCACGTTGTGTTGATGAGCTCCATGCTGGTGAATAAAGTGCGTGCCGAATTTTCAATTTAGTGTGGATGGACCTAATCAGCTTATTGAAAATAATTCATGATTTAAAAAAAGCAAAATATGAGATAAAACTGTAAGTAGTTCACATTACAAACATGGCTACACATTGTTTTTGAGGTGTTTAGTGACCACCAGTTTACCTAACTTCAAAAGCAACTTAGCAGCTCACAAGTCTGGCAAGAATTAGTCATTACCAACATAATTATGTCAATAAAATAGGATGAGGTTCATCCAAAATATCTCATAATGTAATACAGCTGTATGTGCAAGTGAGACCTTGTTTTTAGGAGAAAGTGAGGACTGCAGATCAGAGCTGAAAACGTGTTGCTGGAAAAGCGCAGCAGGTCAGGCAGCATCCAAGGAGCAGGAGAATCGACGTTTCGGGCATGAGCCCTTCTTTGGGCTCATGCCCGAAATGTCAATTTTCCTGCTCCTTGGATGCTGCCTGACCTGCTACGCTTTTCCAGTAACAAATTTTCAGACCTTGTTTTATTCAGCTGTTACCTTTTATGCGAGTATTTCTATAAAGATAGGATACTTATCTACACATTGCACGACTGGATTAGGCAACTTTAAAAGTGACAATTGTGTTTCATATAAAGAGGTAATGCGAATTATAAGGTATAAATTCCATGTTTTCCATGGTTTGATTTACTTTTAGTATAATCAAAAACAGAGGGAGAAAACAAGCCAACAAGTGAGATCAGCAAAGGTCAGTGAGTTCGATGTGATGACTCACACCAGCAGGTCGAGAATGGGATGTTGCCTAATGTGGTTTGAGGGAATGCTATTGCTGTAGAACAAGCAAAGGCTTATCGGATTTATTTATTAGATTATAATCGATGATTAAATCTCAAAACCATTTTCTAAGCAAACTTGGACTTGTGAAGTCTTGGTCATGAGAAATAAGTGAGTCAATTTATAAGCTCTGACAAAGACTAAACTTAGGAAACAGATACTGGAGATCAGAGTTGAGATTGTGTTGTTGGAAAAGCACAGTACGTCAGGCAGCATCCGAGGAGCAGGAAAATCGACATTTCAGGCCGGAGCCCTTCATCAGGATTAAACTTACCCAGGTCTGGTTACTGATTGAAAGATGTGATGTCCTGTGTTGGATTTTTGAATAATTAGCCACAAAAACAAGTAGCTGGAACTGATTTATCTTTGTTGCTTGAGTCCAGTTCATGAATGAATCCTAATGCGTCCACGGCCATGGTGGGAAAATCCACTTTGATTTGCATGAAGTGTTAAGCATCTGTGATACAGTCAGCCCATATGCTGCTGCATTGTGGTCAGGCTGTAGATTTCTCACAAGCTAAGTTCTAGATCTCAACTGGAAGGACCGGGAGAAAAACAAGTTCCATAGCCAATAGTGAAAATGGAAATTCTGGAGAGTACTGAAATACGTATGAATGACAAGTGATCACACAGTCGCATGAATGAGTTTATGACTGGGTTTTATACATACCCATGGCTTTGAGCTGGGTGTGTGAAAAAACAGAATAAACCTATTTTAAGGTGAGAAGAAATATAACTAAACTGTTGACAATTCCTTATTATTACGATTGGTAAACTATTCAACATTACCAGTGCATTTTCTTTTGATGTGTCTTTTTGAGGTGCAATTTCTTCATGTTCAAAACTTGAAGTTGTATTAAGCATGGATAGGACTGTTAAAGGGAACATGTTGCCTACTTTCATTGCCCATTGTTGAAATTAAATGTATTTTTCATAAATACATTGCACACCCAATTACAGAATTTCAATATATAATTCATATTGGCTGCCATTGTACAGAAATCTTGGATTCAAGCCTAGTATTTTTCAATGATAAGTTTCAAAGCGATCTGGTTATAATTGAAGATAATGACTGTGAAATACCTGTACAGTGGCTGGTATCCCATCACCAAGTACATGTGCACAGTACACTGTCTGTGGCCGGCCAATCCCTGATGTGAGGAGAATCTCTGAATCCCCTGTTTAGACTTTTTTAAAAAATCAATTCCCTGAACTGAGGAGATTTGAAATCTACTGTTTATATTTTTTTCTTCCAAGGAGATTCTAAATACACTGTTTATATTTTTTTTCTTTTCTGTTACCCCCACACTATGGCTACACAGTTGCAATGCTTACTGTGCCCACAGCAACTGTGTTGTGATTGTGTGTTTAAATGCAGGACTTAATGAGGACCCTATTGTGTAAATAATTTTATTTAATATTTCCACTACCAGGAAAAATACCCAAATGATCAGGAAACCAGTAACAAGCAAAACAGAATCATCTGTTTTTTTTAATGTTGTGTGATCAAAACAGTGGATCCTCTGTTTATATTTTTTTTCTTTTTTATTATTAACCCCCATTGATTGGCCAGGGCTCCCTGATTGGCTCAGATTAACCACCCAATCGTGGGTATCATAGTTAATAAGATCCACCTGCTTCCAATCTCTACAGACTGAATACCTTGAAAGTAATCAGTTGATTAGAGAGGGACAGCATACATTTACTATGCCTGAGAATTCGGGCTGTAGTTTTTCAAGAACTATTTAAATGCACTACAAGACAGTACGGTGGAGGCAGATAAAATTACAGGATTCAAAAAGGAGTTGAAATGTTATGAGAAAGGAGAATGTGCAGGGTTACAAGAGAAAGCTGGAGAATAGCACAAAGTGAGATGCTTATTCAATCAGCTGCTGAAAACTGAATGGACTCCTCCTGTGCTGTAATAATTCTGTAATGTCTATGGATCTTATTTATATGGACTTCCAGAAAGCAGTCATCAAAAGACAGCTAACTAAAGCTGAAGCTTATGAGACTGAAAACAAACTAATAATCTGGATAACAAATTTATTGGATGGCAGAGACAGTAACACTGGGATAATAAGCATGTACTCCAACTGATGGAATATGGCAAGTGATCATCTACAAGGAACTGTGTTGGGCTCTCAAATATTCACCATATTTACTAATGACATATGAGATACAAAGTCACTCTCCAACTTTGCTTATGACAAAAAAAGTAGGTGGTTTTGAAAGCAATGCAAATGGAAGTATGAAATTAAAGAGAGATGTTAAGTTGACTAAGTGAGGGAAAAGCTCTGACAAGAGCATTTTCTAATTGGTGAAAAGCTACAATCCAGAGAGATCCAGAGACACTTGGGACTCCACGCACATTGATTATTCAAATGCTGAGGACAAATACAGAAAATAATCAGAGACTTAGAGAATTCTGGATTTATATCTAAAGGATAAGAATATAAGAGAGCATAAATTGTGTAACTGCTAGACAAAGTCCTAGTTAGCCCATACCTGGAATTATTGTTAGCAGTTATCGGTATCACACCTTAGAAAGAATAGATTGCTATTGAGTGAATCCAATGGTATCTAGACTCCAAGGATTAAAGCACAAGGGGAAAATATGCAAACTAAGGCTGCAGTTTCTAGGTTTTAGAAAGTTAAGAGATGATTTGAAATTTTCAAGCTATAAGGGGGAACTGATAGGCCAGATGAAGATAAATAATTTTTACTCGTTGTGGAGTCGAGGACTAGGAGGCATGATTTAAATATTAGAGCCTGGCCTTTTACAGGAATGATGTTAGTGGGAAAAGAACGTCATGAAGTGTGTGGAAGAAATCTAGAACTCTCCTGATAATGGCAGTTGGTGAAATTTTTTAAATATGAGATTAACCAGAATAATTCGGTTAATGAGAAGTACTGAAGGATATGGGGTACTAAATAATCCAAACTTTGACTTCAATGAAAATCCATAGATTAGAGAATCAATTTAAAAATGGTGATATCCAGTCTCTGTTCTCTATTTCTACAAATAATTACATTTAAAACTAGTTAAGAATTTTCATCGAGAAACTCTAAATGACTAATTATAAGACACCAACCTTGGCATTAAACCTAACTATCTGCCTCTATTGCCAGAGCTATTATATTCTCACACATCTCTGAACTGGACATACGTCTCTTCATCTTGACCTATCGTTATAACTGTTCCTCTCTATCTTACTGCATTTTGGTATTAATCATGATCTGTGGTATCTCTATATGTCTTATTTTGTCTGTGCTGATGGAAAAGGTAATCTATTTTCAGGAAACTCTGTATTGTTTATTGAATTATAAAAAATGCACAGCAGCACAGAGGAATCAATTTCCAGATTTTTCTCCTCTCTCATCAAAGTTGAGGAGGGACTGTTACTTTCCGTCTGTGATGGACTATTCCCACAACAGCTCTGGTCCCACAGGCAGGATTTACATTGATTTTCATTCAGCTCCAAGCACCAATATTTCTTTTTCTGAGCATAAACCCGACAACCTTTACTCACCACCAGCACATAAATCAGCTCCACTTGAGGCAGACACATTTTCACTGACTGCAGTCCATTAAATATGTAAAGCAAGCATTTAGTTTCAGTGTATGAGAATTCAACTTGAGGAAAGGCTCGATTGAAAATCCATTCTTTGTTAGTTGTAAGGTTATGTACATCCTTCCTCAATATATTTGTGATGCAGCCTCATAACAACATAAGACAACAATATGTTGTAGACAGATGAGAGGTCTCAGTGGTATCCTTCCAACACACAGTAACACAATCAACTAAATCAATTGGTCTCTCGTTTCATCCTATTTACATGTTACATCTTTCATATCATGTAACAGTTCGATGATTTGATGGAGATGCAATAATGTAACTTTAAGTGTTGCCCAGTTTTATAAAAATAGCTATTATTTAGGTTATTCCTATGTGAAACTTTTAACCAGCTTCTTCCTTCATTAAGAACCATACTGAATTTTTAAGTCATCACTTTTAGAGATTGCTGGAGAGGACTGGGACAATACATTTGTCACAAGGACATGGGAATGGAAAGGAGGCAAAGAGATTTGTCTTCATTAGTTGAGGAGGTTTCTTGTGTCAGTTAGCAGTTAGCGCAGCTATTTTACCTTTTAGCCGAAGAGTTATATCTATTGAGCACTGTTTCCCTGGTCTAATCTTTCTACTTAAGAATCTGGGTAATGCAAGAGATGCATCACTCTTTGTTCTGTACATTATGTTTAGTTACAATTGTAGCTTTTATTTTCTACTTGAATTAGAGCAGAGTCCTTCTCAGTCTAGTCACACTGGTATTTCTGCCAGAACAGACAATAAATGCATAATACATAGGCAGAACTATGGACAAACATATCAATATCAGCTACTCTAGTAGATGAAAATAAATTAGCCCTAAAAAAATTGAGCACCACCTTCCATGTCCTTTACCCATCTCACGGCATGAGCTTCTTTCAGCACAGCTGATCTACTTTCAACTACTCATGGTCCCTATCATCAGCTTTTCTCCTTTCCTGGTTTACTATTTCTATTTACTCTCCCTTCATCTGCCTAACTTTCTTTCTTTCTCTCTCTCTCCCTGGGCTGAGTCTCCACTTGTCCACTCACTCCTCTTCCCCGACACTCTATGTCATCAGCAATAAGTACCACCTTCTCCCAGCTACTAACAGTTTTGAAGAATGTTAACTCTTTCACAGGTGCTGCCAAACCTGCTGAGTGTCCCCAGCATTTTCTGGTTTTGTTTCTAGCATCTGGCATTCTTTGCTTAATTCTTTGTAAGTCTTCACTTCCTGATCTTTAGTCTGCATTCATTCAATTTATTAAATTAAGTGAGGAAGCATGAAACAAATGTCATTAATTGCTTACAGACAGGAATAGGCCATTCAGCTCCTCAAACCTATTTATCATTTAGTCAAATCATGACTGGTCTGCATCCTAACTCCACCTACTTACATTGGTTCTCTCACTCATAATGTACTTGCCTAACAAAAATCTACCATTCTCAAATTTCAGTTTATCCATTTTGACAGTCTTGAGATAAAAAGACAGCTCCAGATTTCCACTCCACATTGTGTGAAGAAATACTTTACACAACTTCCCCTCAAATAATCTAGTTCTAATTTCAGGATTATGTCCCTTGTTTGAAGCCATTCCAATACAGTTGCAGGAAACTACTTCCCCATTATCTCCCTTTATCAACTCCCTTAATTATCTGATAGACCTCAACTAGATTATTCCATGATCTCACCTAATGTTCCTAAAAATTGTCAGAAATGCCAATAAACCTCAACCAAAACCCTAATCGCAGAAATGCTAATTTCCGTTCTTTATCTGTAGTCCTTTGTTATGAGTTTACATAATTAGTATTCACTTAGATGGCAGTTCTGTCCTTGGTTGTCCTCCTGCTGGTTTTGGTTACCAACCAGAAGTTTAACAATTTATTCATTGTACACCATTGTTTATTTACATCGTTCTGTAATTAGAGTCATACAGCCTGTAAACAGACCATTCAGTCCAACATGTCCATGCTGACCAGATATCCTAAATTAATCTAATCCCATTTGCCAGCATTTGGCCCATATTCCTCTAAACCCTTTCTATTCAAACACCCATGCCTTTTAAATGTTGTAATTGTCCCAGCCTCCACCACTTCCTCTGACAGTTCATTCCATACACACATCACCTTCTGCATGAAAAACTTGCCCCTCGTCCCTTTTAATTCTTTCCCCTCTCACCTAAACCTATGCCCTCTAGTTTTGGACTCTCCTACCCGAAGGAAAAGATCTTGACTCTTCACCCTATCCACACCCCTCATGATTTTATAACCTCTTTAAGGTCACCCCTCAGCCTCCAGTGCTCCAGAGAAATTGGTCCCAGCCTATTCAGTCTCTTCCCATAGCTCTTCTCAGAGAACAAGTCAACATTAGTGTTTCCATCTGGGCTGGATTAGAATTTTAAAAAGCTCAAGAATGAGGGGATTCAGCAACACAATCAATTTCCCGAAGTTAATCCACATCCAACTGCACTGAACTCCATGAATTATCTGACTTTTCAAATAAAAGATAAGGAAACTCAAAGTGCTTACCTCATACAATAAACACCCAAGTGACCAGATATCTGATTTGAAGTTATAACCATTTTCATGTATTCTCTCTGGAGACATATAGTATGGTGTTCCAACTGTAATTAAAACAACAATCATAGAACATTATGGCACTCACTTTTATTATCAATAAATTTAATACTGCACAGAACAAGTTAAACCAAACGGTGTTGATAAATGATTAATAGGGTCTAATTTAACCCATTGTGAACTGTCATCTTTCTAATGTACATTCTTAAAAAAGATATGTATTGCAGGATATCAGTGATCCCAAGGCAACAAGGAAAAAAGCTTATTTGTTTATCAATTGAAGATAGAGAAAACATGCCGTGTGGTTTCATAAAAATTCATCTTGAATTTAATTATGACAAGAATGAAATCAAAATCCTACATTCATAAAGTCAAAGCTGTAGTTCTAAGCCAATCAGACATCTCTGATGTGCAACTTGAAATAGTTCTCAGTGGTTCTAACGTAAAATAGGATAACAGGAAGAGATCTGCCCATCTGCCCACTGCCCACCGCCCACCTCCCCCCACCAAACCCCCAATCATTTCAGACAAGGTCTTGTAGCCCTGTAGATGGAGCTAGAGAAAACTCTTTGGCATTAAAGAAATGTGTGGATTTCTGCAGAAGATGTTGAAAATTTAAGAAGGAATTTCTGGTTAATAAACATAATGAAATAATAAGAAATTCTTTAATCAATTCCTAATATCTTCAATAAATACCTGAAGATTAAGTTTAAAATGACCAATGGATGTTTGTATTTCCCATCCTGTTTTACCACACTCACCCAGGCATTGTTATTCTAGTGAGAGGTGTGCGCTTTGATTATGATTGTAACTGGTTTTCTTTCAAAGCAAAAAATATTTAAAGCCAAGTCTTAAAAGTTCAGCACAATTGAGCTAGGATGACACAGCTCCTGAATTTCTCCTGTGGAACAATCGTACACATGGTTGATTAATATGGTATCTCTTTGCTACTTACATGGTGTTAACCCACATATTTGAAAAGGATTATCAGCTCAGTCAAGAGGGGAAGGAATTTCAGACAAATACATTACGTATTTGCTTCCTATTACGCCATTATGTAATTCCAAGGCCTCAGTAGACTGTTATAGTCTTGTCACTTGGTTTACAGACATTTTTGTTGGGTGACCAAATTTATCTTTAGGCCACCACTCACAGAACATTAGAGAAGCAGAATCTCTCCCTTTGCAGAAGGATGTTCAGAGGCTTGGCCTACTAAAACTGATTGTTGTGTTCCTCACATTTTTCTGAAATGGGTTAAAGATGTACATAATATTATTCCATATTATAGTAAAACATCAATCACTATTCAGATTTATAAATTTCTACCCATTTTGTAAGTCATAGTACATCAAATAGCTTGTTTCAAATTGGTGGGAAGACAAATTAGCTGTGCACAAAACTGGAATATCAGGGCTCAGTGAAGATTGTGACAGCATCAATAAGAAAGTAGCCAAGACATAGAGTCATAGAGATGTACAGCACGGAAAAAGACCCTTTGGTCCGTCTCATCAATGCTGACTAGATATCCTAACCTAATCTAGTCCCATTTGCCAGCACTTGGCCCATATCCCTCTAAACCCTTTCTATTCATATAACCATCCAGATGTCATTTAAATGTTGTAATAGTACCAGCCTCCACCACTTCCCTGGCAGCTTATTCCATATACATACCACCCTCTGTGTGAAAAGGTTGCCCCTTAGGTCTCTTTTATATCTTTTCCTTCTCACCCTATGCCCTTTAGTTCGGGACTCCCCCATCCCAAGGAAAAGACCTAGACTATTTATCCTATCCATGCCCCTCATGATTTTATAAACCTCTTTAAAGTCACCCCTCAGCCTCTGCCACTCTAGGGAAAATAGCCCCAGTCTATTCAGCCTCTCCCTATAGCTCAAACCCTTCAACCCTCACAACAATGAAATAGTATAGTCATCTGTTGTGGACATGATGTGGAGGTGCCAGTGTTGGACCAGGGTGGACAAAATTAAAAATGACATGACACCAGGTTATAGTCCAACAGGTTTACTTGAAAGTACAAGATTTCAGAGCACTGCTCCTTAATCAGGGAGCTAAAGAGAGAGAGAGAGAGAGAGGAAATTTGATGGATGTCCGGACTTGTCCTACCTACCTATCTTCTTTTCCACCTATCCACTCCACCCTCTCCTCCCTGACCTATCACCTTCATCCCCTCCCCCACTCACCTATTGTACTCTATGCTACTTTCTCCCCACCCCCAACCTCCTCTAGCTTATCTCTCCACACTTCAGGCTCTCTGCCTTTATTCCTGATGAAGGGCTTTTGGCCAAAACGTCGATTTCGCTGCTCCTTGGATGCTGCCTGAACTGCTGTGCTCTTCCAGCACCACTAATCCAGAATCTGGTTTCCAGCATCTGCAGTCATTGTTTTTACCTAGGAAATGTGGTGGGGTGAGTGATGGACATAGTACTCTCAAGAAGACGAAGAATTGGTGGGCCTAACACAAACACAGAAAAAAAGCAATGGTGAGAGACTTAAACACAATGGAATTGGGAGAAGAATGGGTGACTGACAGGAGACGGTGATCAGCCAGCATTATAGCGAAGCTATGTGAATGGAAGAAACAAAAAGAAGAATATATATTTGAGTGAGCTGAATATCTAATAAAGTGAATCAGACAGTTAAAAGTCTGCTGGAGTGTCTAAATCTGAACTCATCAATTGTATTTCTTTTAGTTCTGTGAATTAACTGCCACGGGCAAGCAATTTCCAAAAATATCCACCACCAGAGGGAAATTTGCAGTTTATCTGAGCTTCTTCAACTCATGAATAAAACCCTCACAGCCCAGAGGCCCAGCAGGATAATACGTTTCTTGGGCTTAAGACTTGGATGTTGAAGGTACCTCACATTATGATACAGCAGCTATTTAAGCTAATGTACCTGCATTTCAACTGCATTGGATGAAAATGTAGAAGAAGATAGTGATCCTCTGTTGCAGACACAATTTCCAACAAGCGATAGGAAAGCATAAGTGGAGCTGTATTTTGGACTGGAACAGCAAAAGTGTCTATAATCCATGTCACGAGATCATAACAGTCTACTGAGGCCTTGAAATTAACATTGTGGGATGAGAGGAAGCAATTACTTTTAATGTGTTTGTCTGAAATTCCCTTTTCTCTTGTTTGAGGTGATAATTCCTTTTAAAATAATGCCTTAACAGTATGTAAATAGCAAATAGAAGCATTTCATATACAATATTAATCAATCATTCCTCATTGTTCTGAAAGGTAAAACACACTGGGTGCTAAGTAAACAGGCTCTTAAACTATAGTAACAATTCTACCTTGCACAAAATTGTTTGACAAAGCACTTTTTATAAGAGGGAGGATTGCAATTTGCAAGAATGATTTCTTACATGAATTGTAAACACATATACAATATATAAAAACAGTAATTGTGAAATATCTCATTTATTTATTGTTAGAATAACACACTTTGTCATCCTGCTCATCAGTACGATTCATGAGAATGCTAACTTAAGGAGAAAACTAACGTTTATACTGTATGAAAAGGTGGTGCTGATTAGTGGGCTAGTGGAGGTATTGTGAAAATGCACTATTTAATGATGATTGACAGCTAACTGCAAACCTAATTTAAAGTTTATAAACTAAGTAGGTTAACTTAGGCATTGCCTTGAGAAATGAACCAGCAAAAGGGTGACACCTATTTTGTTAAGTTGTTGTTGCTTCTGTGCACTCTCACAAGCCTCTAGTGTTTTCATAACATTGGATATGAGCTGGGACTCTGAACAAATGGTAAAATAGGATATCAGAAATTGTTCTTCCAGGACAAAATAATGCAAAGGGATTTCATCTCATCCAGATTTCTTGGAAGGAAAAAAGATATTAACCTCCATAGCCCTAGGCCAGTGATTATAATGAGAGAAGTAGGAGACAGGAGAGAGAGCAAAATTTAAAGGTAAGTCAAGGGTATAAATTGTTGACTTCAGTTGAGCTCAGTTCCACACAGCACAAAAGCAAGGGCTAATAACGGTTAGTACGTTGTGGATTAAGCTTAGAATTCAAAGCTTTTCCTAGACATATAGAAAGGAATTTTCCAAATTAAAGTTTCCTATAAAAATGTCACCAAACATGAACATTAGACTGCCAGCATTTGGAATAACTGAACAACCGCCAGACAAATCATGTATTTATTGGATGTGTTGCTAAGGAGTTTATATCTTCCAATCAATATCGTGATCACCTGTAATCTACATTAATTGATATTCTTATAATATTTAACTGAGGTAAGAGTATAATAAAATTGTCAGTTCATCAAAAGTAGCCTATAAAATATTGATTGAATTACAGCTTATGCACTTTTAAAACAAACAAGTGGTCAGTTTTATAAATTGGATATGGGCATTTTTAAAAAAAACATTCTTGGCTCATTGAAGGAGAAATCTGCATTTGAGACTGAAATCCATGTTTCTCTCTTTCATGCTATTACAGACTTGTTTGGTTGGCCAGAGAAAGCTTTGTTCAATTTGAAATTGTCGCCTTGAATAATCCGTGAAAATGGCCTCAGATCAAAGCGGTTTGACAGGGTTTATAACGTGGATGAGTGCGCCCCATGCTTTGCTCGAGATTTGTGCATTAGGCTGTTCAAGTTTATAAAGTAGGTTTGCAGAGCAGCCTACATCCACTTCTGAGTTCGTTGAAGATACATAAACAGAACACCCTCCGTCCGATAAAGGTTGTCTTAACTGTTCGGACAATAATGCCTCTACATTTTATGGAGAAATGTTAATTTTGAAGTAAGTCTCCTAATAAAAGAATGACAAGCCGCATCTCTTTCATAACCCGTCCAACATAATGTGGGGATCCCTGATAATGAGCTTGTTCTTGCAAAATGCACAGGACTTCCAATTTAATCATCTTGGGCCTACAAATGCACCACATTAGTCAATATGACAAGGTTAGCATTTCAGAGAGTATTACTAATAAAGAAATTGTTCAAGTATAATATTTTTTGCAGCAATTAAATTGCAGTTGGGAAAGGCACCGAAACAGAATGTGTGTTATGAAACTGTCCAGCACCAGCAACATCTCCTTCCTCTAACAGACACGGTTGCTTTTTTCATTATTTTATGTCTTCTGACTGTTTAATTTGCTTCTAAAAATCCTATAAACCCACAAATCAAATTGCTATGGCCTTAGGAGGCAGATACAGTTATGATTCGTTAATCGGACCACATTTGTCATGCTAACATTTTTGCTAGCTAAACAAGACTGCTTTTGTTAGTGAGTCACATTTACACAAAAAAAAACATACATTTTCTTTGCAAACCACATCAAATTACTCAAACCTCGAGATTGCAAAGTATTCAAAAGAGCCACATTTTTTACAAATAAATTGCTCCCACAAGGGAGTGTGGCAACTGTCACTAAAATAAACAGCAGAAGTCCTCCTGAATGATTGAAGCTGCTCCATGTTAAAGTGTCATGGTTTTCAGATGAATTATAATGTTCAAATTAATCTAGGCATTCTGTGTCTTTAATTTGAGCATAGGAAGCCAATGCATAGGACACAAATTTATGTTCAAATTATTCCCGTGACTATTACCTCCATGGGTGTTTAAATTGTTTACTACCCATCAAATGTAATTAGTACAAATCACCATTAGATAATGAGAATGTTAATCATCAAATTTTTCCCCTGAAGACTGCTGATTTCTTTAGATGCATTTTCCAGTGTTTTTGGTGAAGTGTGGTAAATTAGTGCTCCATTGAGTTTTACCGGGGCCATTGTTGAGATGCATTATTGTTTTGTTTTAAACAACCTATTGCAATGGTGCCATGCTTGGCTGCGCCCAAATTCTTCAATTCACCAGAATTATTCTCACTCCAAAATTAAACACCCATTAAACATTGCGAAACAAAAACCAAAATGTTGAAGTCAGAAAGAAGTTTGGGCCACGAATAAAACCAACCTCGAGCACCTCAAGTAAAACACAATGTCGAACTATTGTAGTCATGTGCTTTTTTAAAACACTAGTAGGAGTTTTCACAGGATTATAACAACCCCTTTCTCCTATACTGACTAACTTCATGTTATGAAGCAGCACGGGGCCACAGCACTGATGCCTGTGTTTCTGCCTGGATCTGACTGTCAAAATTATGCATCAACCCAGAGGCATGGAGCAATGAAAATGATTCCCTTCAGTTTTTCCTGAGCTGCAGCTATCTTCAGAAGTGATTAGCAGACAATTGTCAGCTTGACAGTGTTCCCCATTTGCTTGGAATAAGAGTCAAACACCAACCATTGAGCTGTAAGGAGGTGCTCCTGCTCGGGAGCTCACTTCTTTATCACAATCATTTCAACATATGTATGTTGGTCTCTTTTTTAAAATATTTGTCCTATGAAAATCACCTTTGGATTTGTATTGAAGCTTATGGAACTTTGGATAACATTTCTCTGCATTGTTGTATTTTACTGGGTCATCCAACTGACATTATATAGATGTGTTATTTGGAGGATGATTTTTGTCAAAAATGCGAATACCAATTGAGGTTTCGGGACATGTCCATAGTCCGAGTGGAACAGAAACAGGAACAGACGTTGCTGGAAAAGCTCAGCAGGTCTGGCAGCATCTTTGAAAGGAATGCAGAGTTAACGTTACAGGTCCAGTGACCCTTCCTTAGAACTAATGGAACAAAATGGATCAGACTACTCTAACAGATATGAAATAGTGTGCGGAACAAGGACTATTCCTTGGCCCTGTGAAAATCCCTCCTTTTTAGTGTTGGAAAGTGGAATGCATAAATAGTTTGTGTGTTTGTGAGAGAGAAAGGGACAGAGAAAGGGAGTGTGAGTGTGTGTGTGTGAGTGAGTGAGTGAGTGAGTGAGTGAGTGAGTGAGTGAGTGAGTGAGAGAGAGAGAGAATGTGAATGTGTTTGTGAGGGAGAGAAGAGACAGAGAGTATGAGAGAGAGAGTGTGTTTTTTCCAGGCTGCAAAGAAAGCTGATACAAAGTGGATACAGAAATGCTATGGTGACTTCTCTCTCATCTTGCATGTCCTGAAAATGATTTATTCTTAATCTGTTGTATCGGTTTGTTGACCATTTGTCTACAGTTTAGTTCTGTGATCCTGTCAACTATCCAAGGTGTTTCTGAACATTTGTTGTTACTTAGGTATTCTTCTTGATTACTGTTTGTCTTTTTTCTCGTGCAGTCAAACTGACACAAGACCATCTATTTTCAGCAATGAAAAAATAAGTGGAAAAGCATTGTATAAATATGATTTGCAATGAGCTGCAGCAATTCACATTGGACAGGGTTAAGTCATCCTCAGACCAGCTCAGTCAGGCATCTCTGTCTCCCTGACATACTTAGCTGAATTCCTAACCAACCTGTGAAGAGTTCTTACTACATACCTGTGGAGGAGGTGGGATTTGAACCCAGGTTTAGAGGTAGGGAGATACTTTTAATCAGCCCAAAGAGGAAGTGGAGGTCATTTTACTAATCAACCTATTCTGAGATGTTATTACACACCTTTCAAGCAGATGAGACTTGAACTGAAGTCAAGAGATTCCTGATTAAGGGCTGTTGCCCGAAATGTCGATTCTCCTGCTCCTCGGATTCTGTCTGACCTGCTGTGCCTTTCCAGCAGCACACTCTCGACCATGATCTCCAGCATCTGCAGTCCTCACTTTCTTCTCCTTGAACTGAAGCTTCCAGTTGAGAGGCAAGGACACTACCACTGCACCATAGGTGCCCCTCCCTCCATATGCTTAGGTATTTTATTACTCAGCTCTGGAGAGGTGGGACTTGAATCTTAATGTCCTGGCTCACAGGTAGGGACACTGCCACTGCATCATCAAAAACCTAGAGTTTTCTACTTGTTTTTCAAAAAGATTATCCTGTTTTCCTAATAAACCTGCTCAAGGACATGATCACACATCTCTGGAGCAGGTGGGACTTGAACCCAATCCAGAGTAGGGACATTACCTCTACACTACAAGCGTCTGTCACCACCTCCCCCCTCCCACCACCATCTGCTTAATCTCTGCAGTCAAAATCCAATCCCCTGCTCTACCTATCATAAATTAAGTCATACAAATAGACTCTTCTTTATCCTGGGATTATATGTGATGCAAAGCTGTTCAGATCATAGTGACTTTTCACCACTTATTTCATTATCTTGTTTTTATAAATGTTGTTTTCCATATCAACAAATTAGGATTTTCACAACTCCCACTTTTTCAAGACTCTGTATTTCTCTTTTGTTAAAACATCTGGGGTGGGCTTGAGTGAGAGAGTGAATGAGTCAGTGAGTGAGTGAGTCAGTGAGGGAATCAGTCTGTGAGTGAATGTGAGTGAATGAGTGCGTGAGTGAATGAATGAATCAGTTTGTGCATGAATGTGAATGAGTGAGTGAGTGAGTGAGTGTCAATGAGTGAATGAATCTGAGTGAATGAGTGAGTCAGTGAGTGAATGAGTGAGTCAGTGAATGAGTGACTGAATCAGTGAGTGAGAGAGTGAGTGAGTGAATGAGTGAGTGAGTCAGTCAGTCGGTGAATCAGTGAATGGGTGAGTGAGTGAGCTGCTCCTGGAGGATGTACCAGGTTCAGGAGGAGTTTGTAATGTGTGGGGATGGGGAGGGTGCAGTTTAATGCCTCTGATTTAGAATGCGTGCTCCACCTTGCTGCAGCCTCACGAACAGATCTCAAAAAACCTCCATTCCAGGACCTTCCTGAAAATCAACAGCTTGGAGTTGGCTCCCTGATGTGTTTCCATTCCTTGGGAAATTAAACCCGCATCCCACTCAATCCCGCATACATCCCAATGTTAAACTTGCCCCTTCATTCTATTCAGGCATGTTTATCTGGCTTCAGATTGGCTTTACCTGTCAATCTAGCATGGCTATTTCGATTCTCATTGCTGAGATCTGCAGTTATTTAGTAATGGTGTGGCTCAGTTGTGTGAAACTAGTTTCCTGCACAGTGTGATTGACCTGAAGGACACACAACATCGTGAATGGAAAATAATTAACAAACAGCTTGAATTTGGAAGATAATTCCTTTTACAGCATCCTTATATTTTTGGATACAATCTCATGTTAGTTAATTACGTCAACCCAGGTTCCTTGTTCTGAGCTCCCACTAATTTACAGAGAAAATGAGTTGGACAGTGAGGGGTCTGTGTAGGAGGAGGGGCTGTTGATAACCTCAGCTTTCTGATACTACAATCTCAACTTCACAGAAAAAAAAAATATTTTTTAAAAAGCTTCCAAACACTCAGCAACATAAAACTGGTGTGAATGCCTTTATTGTATACTTCTGACATAAAGCCTTAGAAATTTCAGCATTTGAACATAATTTAGTTTGGTTGTTATCAGAATCAGCCATCACAGAAACAAGCTTACATGGTTCAACGAGGGACTCGCTTAGTGTTTGCAGTCAAATCTGAATTTTCAAACAGTATTCTTGTACAAAAAAAAATGCAGACCACCTTTAATGGCAAGAAGGGAAATTTTTCAGAACGCACACCATTGAAGTGCAATGGCAAATCGATCATTGAACAAATTACAGGCTCTAGATATCAGCAAAAAGAATGGTTCTCAAAACTCCAGCAGCATAATTTGTCGAGGTTACTCACTTTTGCTTCCAGCTAGACATACGTATGCATCCTGCGCGCTATGTTTGGGCAAATCTTTCATTTTTCTTTCATTACTCGGGCATGTACTGTCACTTAATTCTTATGTATGCAATCCTTCCTGACAAATATGAGCTGCTGCCTGGTAATTCGTTTGACGTTCATTCTGTTCTTTGCTCTAATTATTGCTTCTTTCTCTGACATTGAATAGGCTGTGCTGCCAGAGTCCGATAGTACACCTGTCAGACTGGTCATGGCACTGTCGAATGCTCTTTTATGCCAATTTGATGTCAGGAAATAGAAGAGGAAGAAGAAAAAATTAGAGAATAAAGTCCATTTGCATATGGTTTCACCCAATGCATGGGTCAGCAGCTTTATGAAATGACAACGTGGGGGTGGGCTCTAAGGGAACAATTTCCACCCCTGCAAATCTAGTTTGACCAGGGCACATCCAAATAGGGACATTTATTGTTGACGTGTACATAATGCCCTTTACCAGATCTCGATTATACACCCAATCAGATCTTTTTCTTTAAATGTGTAAGATACTATATTGCACCCCCTTCACCCTATCCTACTAGTTTCTTCCTCCCAGTGAAAGTAGCTTCTCTGTTTAAGATATGCAGACATGTTAAGCCTGTGGGGACTCTGCATTTTTGAGAGCAAGAAAATATCATTACTTTATCCAAAACAATGTCAAGCAAAATGTCAGACACATTGCATTCCGTCAAAGCAATCAAGGGGTTGCAAGTTAAGGAGTCAAAATCATCAAAGACCCCTCAACCAACGATGGGCTTTTTTGTGCAGTTCATTATAAATAAAGGTTGCTGCATCTTGTCATGCTTTAGGTTTCGAGCAGGAATACACAATAGTATTTCTTCAATAAGCATTTGTAATTCTTTAGGTGTTCATCTCTCATATTCGATAATTTAAAAAGATTTTTCATTTGATTGACATTTATGAATCTGATGCAGAAATCCCCAGGAGTCATTTACTTTCTGAAAATTAAATCAAGGATATGTAATTTAATGGTTAAAATGCTGTTGTGTTTTTTTTAAAGAGATTCTATTGAGTCAAGAGGAAGAATTTTTAAATCAGTGGATTACTAATATAGAAATACATCCAATAAAATCTCCAAACACTTTACACAAATACTCCAGAGAGGGAAGGAGCAAATCAACATTTCATATTTTTAAAATGTTCAGGTGCCAAACAACAAGATGCATTCCCTTCTGAAGAAACACTCTTGTCTCAGATTATTGCAGCTTGGAAATGGTTGCACGTGCAAGTTGTTTTGTCACTTGCACCAGAAAGCAGCGTGAAATCCCATTATTCCCCAAAGACTTCTGTCCCTCGCGTACACAGTAGTCATGATGCCACACAAGCACAGATTGTGAAGTGAGTCAGGCTTATCTGACACGAGACAATTTATTTCTGTTACTTTTCCAAATGCACAGACAGGGATGGCAATGGAAACCTGCTATATTTTCCAGGACAACATGAATCATTTTGCCAAGACGAGTGCAAACATAAGAACCACTTAATTGCTTTTACAATTGTTTTCTTTTGCAGTTGAATATTTTTCATCAAATGGGTTGGAATTTTAAATTCCATTTATCCACACATACCTCCTGTTTTTTTAAAGCTTCCAATCAAGAAACTATAGATGAAGACACCAGCTTTTTCTCTTTGCCACCACACGCTGCCACTGGTTTTGAGGTATCACCAAGAGGTGGCTCACTCTTTCAATCTCTCCCACCTTGTGTTGTTTGAGTGGGTGCTCATTACTAACACCGTCCTCTAAATGAAGATCAATCCACATAGCAGGCTGAGAAATGAGGCAAAGCCACTCTGAACCCTATTTCTATGTGAAGTGTGCTGAGGTACGCTCAGAGTGGGCTCCCGCCACAGACAAGAGTCGAAAAGTGTGGTGCTGGAGAAGCACAGCAGGTCAGGCAGTATCTAAGGAGCAGGACAGTCGAGGTTTTGAGGAATCCTGATGAAGGACTTATGCTCAAAATATTAACTCTCCTGCTCCTCGGATGCTGCCTGACCTGCTGTGATTCTCCAGCACCACACACTCGACTGTACTTTTCCAGCTCCACACTTTCTGACCCTGATCTCCAGCATGTGCAGTCCTCACTTTCTCCCACACAGGCTAGCCAAGGTCAGTCTTTGTGATGCTGAATTCCTTAGCTCAGTCCTGCCGCCAGCCTCTTACCCAGTGATCTGCACTTTAGGCCTAGTTTCTTGCTATGATTCTTAACCAAGAAGACAAAAAAAAAAGAAACGTTTCATGAGTTAGCTATAGTGCTAGGCACTTAAGTTTGTTCTTTAGAACTGTATATTTTCTGAAATTCATACTTTTTGTTGTGGCAAGCATGAGTTTTCTAATATTTGCTCACAAACCTCTCAAATGAGTGAGAAATTGACATGCCTGCCTTCATAGAGAGGTTGGCTGAGCCTGATTTTGAAAGCTCACAATTTACATTTGTTGAGCATTGAGAGCCAAAGTTCTTCCCTCAATGGGCCACGAGGGGCACCAGCTGCAACATGCACTCACACAGACTGGAGCTGAGTGGTCGCAGACACAGGAACCCTAACGACCCTAACAACTAGATTCAAATCTATTAACCCTTGGGGTGCCTCCCAAAGAAGTTCACCATTTCACCCAGCGAATTGCACTGATATGGACCACGAGGCATGAGCTGCTTTTTGACCTGAGGTCAGATACATGCTGAAAATAATTACAAGAATTTAAGGAAATGGATTTCATCGAGAAACAAGTGGAAAACAGAAATGAGGGTTCCACAAGGGAGACTGGTTAGCAAGGATAGATCTCATGGAATACAGGGAGAACTAGCAATTTGGATACAGAACTGGCTCAAAACTAGAAGACAGTGGTGGTGGCGTGTTGCTTTTCAGATTGGAGGCCTGTGACCAGTGGTGTGCCGCAATGATTGGTGCTGGGTCCACTGCTTTTCATTTGTATAAATGATTTGGATGTGAGCATAAGAGGTATAAGCTAGTAAGTTCGCAGATGACACCAAAATTGGCGGTGTAGTGGATAGTGAAGAAGTTACCTCAGATTACAATGGGATCTTGATCAAATGGGCCAAAGGGCTGAGGAGTGGCAGATGGAGTTTAATTCAGATAAATGCGAGGTGCTGCATTTTGGAAAAGCAAATCTTAGTAGGACTTATACACTTAATGGTAAGGTCCTAGGGAGTGTTGCTGAACAAAGAGACTTTGGAGTGCAGGTTCATAGCTCCTTGAAAGTGGAGTCGCAGGTAGATAGGATAGTGACGAAGGCGTTTGGTATGCTTTCCTTTATTGGTCAGAGTATTGAGTACAGGAGTTGGGAGGTCATGTTGTGGCTGTTCGGGACATTGGTTAGGCCACTGTTGGAATATTGTGTGCAATTCTGGTCTCCTTACTATTGGAAGGATGTTGTGAAACTGGAAGGGTTCAGAAAAGATTTACAAGGATGTTGCCAGGGTGAGGATCTGAGCTACAGGGAGAGGCTGAATAGGCTGGGGCTGTTTTCCCTGGAGGGTTGGAGGCTTAAGGGTGACCATATAGAGGTTTACAAGATCACAAGGAGCATAGATGGTCTTTTCCATGGAGAGGGGGAGTCCAGAACTAGAGGGCATAGGTTCAGGGTGAGAGCAGAAAGATATAAAAGATACCTAACGGTCAACTTTCTCACACAGAGGGTGGTACATGTATGGAATGAGCTGCCAGAGGAAGTGGTAGAGGCTGGTACAATTGCAACATTTAAAAGGCATCTGGATGGGTATATGAATAGGAAGGGTTTGGAGGGATATGGGCCAAGTGCTGTCAAATGGGACTAGATTAATTTAGGATATCTGGTCAGCATGGACGAGTTGGACCGAAGGGTCTGTTTCTGTGCTGTATCTCTCTACAGACTCTCTGACTCTAAGTGACTGTGGGTAGCCTATGGAGGAAGGTTTGAAAACGATTAAACCTCCTTAGAGTTATTACAGTAATGCATTTTCAAATTTAAATGAAAAATAATCAAGTGAGGGGATTGAAATGTTCAAGCTCCAACTGTACCCCATTTCTTAAACAGCATTTTCCATTAAGTAGACCACTGTGAGGGGCCACTGACCGAATTCACATAAGCCAATTAACAATGTGCAGTAATTATTCTGATGTACAAAATGACATCAGGGACCAAAGGAGGCATCAATCCTTAATTGGTTAACCATACTTTAATCTTCCATTCCTACAATTCTTGTTTAGGTATTGCCGAATCTAGTGCACCCCCTTTCTTGAATTTCTTCTACTTCAAAAATATTTGTCTCAACAAAGAATAAAAGGATGGGGACAGAGCAGGACTGTGTTACCCATTTGTTCAGGTGTTGGGGATCACATGACAAGAAGAGGAGTTGTCATTACTGTTGACTGAAAATAATCCTGATCACGGCAACACGTGAAACTAATAGAGGATTCAACTTGGCGTGTGGTTGTCCTTTTCCAAGCGAGTGTGCTTGACGAGATGTGATCCACAGGGCTGCAGTGGTGTTGTCTTGAGGTGATGAAGTGTTCCATTTAAATACTATTTTCTAATCCCAGGTACAGCCCAAGGTCTCATTACTCAGATTTACTGCACACATTAGCAATCAAAATATCAAAGCAAATCCTTATTTCTAGGATCAATTAATTTCTGGGTTTTCTTTTTGAGATTTGGAGGATGATAACGAGCTAATTGAGTGATTTCTAAGATGACCTGGGTTATATTGACATATGTGCTTGTAATGTTTGCATTCCTACTTTATTTCCGCTCTCCTTCAGGTGCTGACTTCACTGGAGCACAGTTTGACAAGTATCAGCAATCCAATACATGGACACTCATTCTTCACATCTGAGTTTAAATAATAAGCTAGTGTCAGCCTGTTTAGACAGGGAAACCACACTGCTGAGTCCGATTCACTCCATAGGCAAAGGTAAAAATGCATCGGAGTCTACTCTCAGGGTAGAAAATGACAGCGAGCAGGCCAGAGGTTAGACTCCAGTGGGGGCTTTGTCACTCGGGCACTCTGTCCCACGTCCACAAGGATCTTGGGATTGGGCATATTTGTCCCGGTTTTACAAGGGCAAAAAAAAAGACCAATTTTGATCCTATCATCTCCACATCAAACTACAATCCAGCAGGATGTATACCACAATGTGGTCAGAGATTATGACACAGCTTGGGTTTAGTGTATGACAACGGGTCACTGTGCTGCCTTGTCTGTCTCAGAATCTCTATGTTATAGTGTGTGTCCCTAACACACACAGTGCGATAAATAAGGGGAGCAGGGAGATGGCTGTGGCCATTTACATTCTCTCTATTGACTATGAGGTTGGTTTCCTGGGAATATTCTCAGCCTGGGAAAGTTTCCTGGAAATGGGAGTGAAATGTAGAGGGGCAACACAACCACACTTCTCCCCATAACACTGCCCCGGATACCCCTCCCCATAACACTGCCCCAGATACCCCTCCCCATAACACTGCCCCAGATACCACTCCCCACATCAATGCCCCGGGTACCCCTCCCCATGCCCATGTCCCTGCCCCGGGAACCCCTCCCCACATCCCTGCCCCGGGTACACCTCCCCGCGTCCCCGACCCGGGTACGCGTCCCTGACTCGGGTACCCCTCCGCACGACACTGACCCGGGTACCTGCTCCAGCAACCCTGCGCCTGGAACCCCGCGCCGCGTCCCCGCTCCGGGTTCACTGCTCTGGGAATGTCGCCCCAGGTAGCCCTCACCGTGACACTGACCCAGGTACGCGTTCCAGCCCGGGGCACCACTCCCCACGTCCCGGCCCCAGGGTACGCCTCCCCGCGTCCCCTGCCCCGGGTACCCCTCTCCGGGTACCCCTCACCGCTACCCTGTCCCGGGCACACCCTCCCGCGTCGTCTCCCTGCCCTGGGCGCGCCTCCCTGCCTCGTGTCCCTGCCCTGGGCGCGCCTCCCTGCCTCGTGTCCCTGCCCTGGGCGCGCCTCCCTGCCTCGTGTCCCTGCCCTGGGCGCGCCTCCCTGCCTCGTGTCCCTGCCCTGGGCGCGCCTCCCTGCCTCGTGTCCCTGCCCTGGGCGCGCCTCCCTGCCTCATGTCCCTGCCCTGGGCACGCCTCCCTGCCTCATGTCCCTGCCCTGGGCGCGCCTCCCCGCCTTGTGTCCCTGCCCTGGGCACGCCTACCTGTGTCCCTGCCCCACATAACCCTTCCCGTGTCAGTGACTTGCGTACCCCTCCCCGGGTACACCACCCCGTGTCTGTGTCCCTGCCCCGGGTACATCACCCGCATCATTTCCCCGGGTTCCCCATCCCAGGTTCACTGCCTCGGGTACCCTGCCCTGCGTCACTGCCCCACGTACCCCTCCCCGCATCACTGCCGTGGGTACCCCTCCCAGTATCACTGTCCCGTGTAACCCCTCCTTGCGTCACTGCCTCGGTACCACCCCCCCTTGGGAGGAAGTGTTATTGATGAAGCAGCTAAAGATGGTTGGGCCTAGAACAGTACCCAGAGTGAATCTGCAGAGATATACTGGAGCTGAGATGACTGACCTCCAATAACTACCTTCATCTTTCCCTATGCCACAGAACAGCAAGAGTTCAGGTAGACGTGCTGCTGCCTATTGCCAGAGTTTGCAATATATGCTTCAGCCTAGAATGAGAGTGAGTGGATCCAGTTGTAATGGTCTGTGTAAGTACCTACAACATCAGAAGGATAAAGGGTGTGGTTCTGCATTGTAGAGTTGAGGAGTCAGGCATCAAGTTAAGATGCAGATCCTCAAGGTCATACCCTTTCCTTTTTTTTTATTCACTCGTGATGTGGGCTGGGCCAATGCTTACTGCCTTCCCTTGTTGTCACTGAGAAAGTGGTGGTGAGATGCCTTCTTCAACTGCTGCAGTCCATGTTAAATGTTTTGGTTGGGGGTGATATGTAACCTTTCATCAGAATTCACTTCTAAGATTTTGGTTACAGTGACATTTATGTCCTTGCCCCTAAAATGCTGTTCACTTAAAATATCTGAATAATCATTCCCTTTATTTATTAAAACTGTGGAGTTTCTGAGTAATTGTGGGACCTGGAAGCAGGCAGAGTCAACTGAATTATGCATGTGCAATACGTCGGTAATGAAGATTACTTTAGGGCATGGTGTGTGTGCATAATCAAAAAGACTGGCATGGAAGAATGTGGGTTCCAGTTCATGGGGCACTGGGAAAGGTGGAATCTGTACCAACCTCCATCCAAGCTGTGCTGGGGTCGATGTTCTTGACAAGTCTATAACTGGGGAAGGAGAGAGGATTATAAACTAAAGAATGGGAGCGACAGATCAAATTTGGGAAAATCAAAGCACAGACTCAAGGCCAAACAGAAACAATCAAAAGACAGTGATAGGAAGGTTAAAAGATTACAAATCCAAGGGTCAACCCCAACAGGTAAGACTAGAAATTACTAAGAAGTGAAAAGATAAACATAAAGGCTCTGCATCTGAATGCAGTTCATATTTGAAAGAGGAAAGTTGAACTGGGTGAGCAAATGCAAGTCAATGAGTATGACCGTGTCGCCATTACAGAGATTTGGCTCTGGGATAATCTGGATAGGGTGCAGGACTCTGAGGAATGACAGGAAAAGTTGGAGGGTTGATTCTGTCAGTTAATGATGGTACTATCACAATAAAGAGGGATGAAATACATTCAGGAAAGCAAGGTGTGGAAACAGTTTGAGTAGAGATGAGAAATTGTAACGGTTAGAGGTCACTTGTGGAAGGGTGGAAGGGCCCCCCAACAGTACCCATATGATAGCATGCAGCATTGAGCAAGGAATAATGAGAGCTGTCAGAAAGATATGGTAATTACCATAAAAGATTTTACAATATTTATGGACCAGGAAAGTCAGATGGGCAAAGGTAGACATGCAGGAGGCTGGAAGAACAGCAAACCAGGCAGCAGTAGGAGCTGGAGAAGTTGATGTTTCAGGTGTAACCCTATTTCAGGACTGGAGGCAAAGGTATCTGAGATGAGGTGGTCAGAGAATGTTTTCAGGATGGTTTCTTAGAAGAGCATGTTCTGGAGCCAACCACACAACAGACTATTCTTGACCTGGTATTGTGCAATGAGAAAGGACTAATTAATAAACTCATTGTGAAAGTACCGCTGGGTGGCTGCGACCATAATAGAACTGAATTTTAAATTCAGTTTGAGGGTGAGAAAGTGGGTCCGAGACTATTTTTAAATAGTTTTTAAAGACCATGGAAGCAGAGCTGGGTAAAGTGGATTGGCAAGTTAGGATAAAAGATGGCTTAATGGAGAGGCAGTGGTAGAAACTTAAGGGAATATTTCAGAATACATGGAAGAGATATATTCCAACAAGTAAGAAAAATGACAAGGGGTTGAAGTTATTGCAGAAAATAAAAGCTCATGTGGGGATAGTATGGATAAAAGGTGGTTGACTCACAAGAACCTTAAATAGATCTTTTTCAGGTTGAGAGATCTAACGATTGGTGGGCCATAAGAATTAGTGCTGGGCCCTCAACTGTTTACAATATTTTCACAAAGGGATGGACAATTTATTTGCCAAATTTTCTGATGACACAGAAAAAGGGACAAAGACATGTTGTGAAAAGGACATAAGAAAACTTCAAAAAGATTTAAATAACCTAAGAACATGGGTGATGGTGTGGTAAATGAAGTACAATGTAGGAAAATGTGAAACTGTTCATTTTATCAGCAAGAATGAAAAAGAATTCTCTCAGCAATGACAGATTGCAGAACACAGAGGTGCAGAAAAGGTCTGGGTGGCCTCATGTACATATCATAAAAGGTTAGGATGCAGGGACAGCAAGTAACAGAGAAGGCTTATGGCAGGTTATCATTTAGCACAAGGGCAACTGAGTACAGAAGTGCAGAGATGATGAATCAGTTCTCCAGGGCACCAGTGACACCAATTCTAGAGCCGTGTACACAGTACTGGTCACATTATTTGAGAAAGGATGTTGCAGGCAGATCACAGAAGGTTTACCAGACTGCTACCTGGAAAGGGGAGCTTGTCTAATGAGGAAAGGTTGGCCACTCTAGGTTTGTATCCATTGGAGTTTAGAAAAGTAATAAGTAATGACTGAAACATAAGAGATCCTGACAAGGTAGATGAGCAGAGAATGTTTCCTTTTAAGGGAGAATCTTGAACTAGCGGTCACTGTTTAAAAAAAAATCAGGGCTCAGCCATTTAAAGCAGAGATGAAGGAAACTTTATTTTCTTTACTATATAGTCAAGAGTATTTGGAAAAGAGTATAGTGGGCAGGTGATGGCCTAGTGGTATTATTACAGGACAGCTAATTCAGAGACCCAGTTTGAATCCCTGCAATGGCAGATGGTGGAATTTGAACTCAATAGCGATTTGGAATTAAGAATCCAATGATGACCATGAATCCAATGTCAATTGTTGGAAAAAACCATCTGGTTCCATAATGTCCTTCAGGTAAGGAAACTGCCAACCTTTCCTGGTCTGGCCTACATATGACTCCAGACCCACAGCAATATGGTTGACTCTTCGCTGCCCTCTGGGCAACTAGGGATGGGCAATAAATGTTGCCTAGCCAGCGACCCCCTCAGCCTGTGAATGAATAAAGAAAAGAGCTCTCTTCCTGAAATGGTGGAAGTGCAGTTCTTAAATGCCTTTAAGGGAGAGAAAGATAAATTCTTCTTAAGAATGGAGTGGAAGGCTATCAGGGTGAGGTGTGAATACAGATTTGAGGTTACAATCAAAGCAGCCATGATCTTGCTGTCTGACCTACTCTTGCTCCTGAGTTGTATGTTCAGTGTTGTTGCAACGTCTACACTATTCCTTCATTCTGAACATCTCCTAATATCCCCCATACCCTGGAGCTCATCATTGGATACAATTTCTCCTAGTTTTCATGTGTTCAGATACCCAGTCTGGTAAGTTTCAAACCACATCAAATATGAATACTGCAAAGCAATCCAAATTGCAGTTTTTCGAGGTGTAAAACAAAGCTGCAAAATTGGGAAAATAATACCCACTGAAAGTAGGAAGTGTAGGAAAATAATCTTAAAACAGCCCTCTTGGAGTAAGCCTTCTGCATGTAGCTGTTATACTCACCTGAAATTGTAATATATCAAAAGACTGAGGAAAATCTCAAGCTCCAAAACAGCTGTGTTGCAGAATGTCTTATTTTAATTGGAAACAAACCAAATGGTGTAGATCACAGATTTACTCAGCATTTTGTGACTGCTTTGCTGTCTGCTTGACAATCTATTTTTGCTGCTTTGCTGGGAATATGCCAGCTGGATGTCTTATGCAACAGACAAACATATTATTTACAGAAGCAGTTTCTCCAATGGGACTCTCAGCTGAGCCATTCCAGTCCCAACCCAGACACACCTGGTGACCCCAAAGCACAAAACATATTTACTGGCAGTTAGTCACGTGGGGGCCTATAATTTGGACTTTATTCTAGAGAGGAGGAGGAAAACAAACCCATAAGTTATCAACTTACGAACAGTGGTTGAAAAAAGTGGACACATCCTACAAATTGAAACTTGAAATTAAGATACTAACTATGGAAAAGATCATGGGTTTTAATTAAACCAAATTTGACAAAATAAAGGATTTTATGTAAAGCAGATTTGTTTTCCAGTCATAACTGGAAGAATTTTGTTAATGTTGTCAGCTGGAAAAGCGCAGCAGGACAGGCAGCATCCAAGGAGCAGAAGAATTGATGTTTCGGGCTTAATCCTGAAGAAGGGCTTATGCCCGAAACGTTGAATCTCCTGCTCCTTGGATGCTGCCTGACCTGCTGCGCTTTTCCAGCAACACATTTTCAGCTCTGATCTCCAGCATCTGCAGACCTCACTTTCTCCTTAATGTTATCAGCACCAGTCATGAGTGACTAGTTGAACTCGAGAGCAGAGAGAGCTGATTTTACTGATAATTGATCATTTCTTTCTTTTTCCCATCCAGAGAATTGTGCTTGTGGAAAAACGAAATTCCTGTGAATTGTGCTGACATGAATGATCACATGACTGTGTCATCAGGGAGAGAGAAAAGATTCCAGTGTAGAACGAGCATGCAAAGAGGGTGATCTCAGGCGTTCCACTGGACAGCAGTATTTGATAAGCTACTGATATGTAAAGTTGATAATAAAGGAGTATTATACATACTTGAATCAAAGAGTCTTGCACAGAGATAAGGAACAAGCAGCTCTGGGGTGATGTGTGCGCGGACTCCCACACACAGGCAGAGATACTCCAGACTGTTTTCTCCATGTTCAGGCAGCTTAAACCACAAGATGGAGCAGGATTGTTGGTGAAATCACCTCCAAAGCCAGGATTTGAAGTTAAAAACAGAGTGCAAAGAGATATGGCTGAAAAGGCAGGCCAAAGTCCTCAGAAGACTTCAAGGAAAAAATAGGGCTAGGAAATGAGGATTCCAAAAGCAGGGGAAAAGAGCTTTGGAGACATTGATTACCGGGCTACAGCTTGGGAAGACTTCAAAAGGTGAAAAAAAGAATCTCTGAATACTGTGAAGGCCAGTCATGAGAACTGGCAATATTCTGGAGAGGAAAAACAGAATCAGTGAGACCAGTAGTGGGAGTTCTGGATGTTGAATTTTAGTTTCAGGTTCCAGCTCAGCATATGTCCAATAAGTAATGATGTCTGATAAGTCAAAGAGAGGAAGAAAGTATTATGGAATAGGGTTCATCTATTAAAGCACTCGACACGTACTTTAGTCCTAAAATAAATCTCAAGGTAGAAGGGGTGAGATTAATCGATGATCTCAGTGTTCAAGAGAATCAACAGAAATCTTTTCAATGAATTTGTATTGTCTCACAAGATGTTGTGGATGCAGAGCTTTGAAGCAATGCATGAATTAGAAACAGAAACAATCGGAAAAAAATAGGCCTTTCAGTGGTTTGAGCTGCCTTCCCCATTCAAAATGCTCATGGCTGATCACCCATCTCAGTATCCTATCCCTGCTTTCCACCCATAATCTTTGGCCCCTTTAGCCTTCAGAATTCCTTCTTCAAAACATTCAATGTTTTGTCCTCAACCCCATCCTGTAGAATTCCACAGGCTCATCATTCCCTTGGTGAACAAATTTCTCCTCATCTCAGTCCGAAATGGCCTACCCTGTAACCCTTAAACTCTGTCCCCAGTCATCAGGAAAATCCTTCCTGTGCTTACACCGTCTAGTCCAAAAATCCATCCCAAATCAACTGACACGAAAGGTGGCAGGTTTTCACAAAGCTGGATGCCAACGGTGACAGATATCTTGAACAAAGAATCAATATTACTGACCACATTCACTCCACTGATGGGTCAGTAGTGCTTCAACCATTTGGGATCTCTTCTGCACCAGGGATTTTTTTAAAGGGCTGTGTCTGAAATCCTGGAAAGGAAACCAGGAACCATTTGCTTTCTGAATGACAATGCAAAACAAAAAAGGAACACCAACCAGAGGGGCAGGGACATGTTACAGGCACTATAGTGTTGTTTCAATGAGAAATGCCCATTCTCGAGATCGCTGATTACATTTCAAGGTCACATGACACATGGCGTCAGAATGGATTCAATGACATGAGCCATCCATGAGGTTCCGGTGCTGAACTGCAGACATGATGCTCAGTGCTGCTTATGCATGGTCCATCAAGTGGGAAAGCTTATCCCCAACTGCATCAGTCAATCTTACTCAACCCATTAGAGCGCTTTTGAATAAAGGTCAGCAATGGGGTTGGCGTCAGGAACAGATACAATTTTTAAAAAGATTAAAGAGTGGCTACTCTTCATTGATGTTTCAGGATATGAGGTAGCTGGAAATGGATCATCCATAGCATTTAGATCAGTCCGAGTTCAAGTGCAGTCTAACAGGACAAGAAACTGCTCTATTTTACATGATGTGGAGGTGCCAGTGTTAGACTGGGGTGTACAAAGTTAAAAATCACACAACACCAGGTTATAGTCCAACAGGTTTATTAGGAAGCACTAGCATTCAGAGCGCTACTGCTTCATCAGGTAGTTGTGGGGCAGGACCATAAGACACAGAATTTATAGCAAAAGATTATAGTGTCATGCATTTGATACAATATATGGAACAAATCTAGATTGCTGTTAAGTCTTTCATCTTTTCAAATGGGTTGCAGGTTTTGGTTCATTAATTTTCAGGCAGTCAATCCATGTAAGATTTTATAAATTCCACCTTTGGAAATAGAACCAAAGTCTGACTCAAGACTGGAACACAGACAGACTCTAACCTCATTGTCTGAGCTGAGATGTCACTTTTTTAAAATAAAACCTTAAATTATCTCAAGAATGTGGCTTAAAAGAAATTCCGGCATTTACATATAAATGAACAGAAACCTGCAACCCATTCTAAAAGATGGAAGACTTAACAGCAATCTAGATTTGTTCAATGTATCATTTCAGTAGCATGACAGTGTAATCAATTGCTATCAATTCAGTGTTTTATGATCCTGCTACACAACCACCTGATGAAGCAGTAGCGCTCTGAAAGCTAGTGCTTCCAAATAAACCTGTTGGACTATAACCTGGTGTTGTGCAATGTTTAACTTTGTCCATTAACTTTTAATTTTATATTGAACTTTGATAGGGATATGCAAATATTGAGAAAGAAACAGAAATTCTAGACGGTGATGGACCACAAGGTTTTACGAACAGCACTGAAATGGAAAGAGATCTCAGAATCCCCTCTACACCTACAAAAATTCAGGCTTAGATTGATGAGATAAAACTGTGGTGTACTCCCATGGCTCAGGCAGGACACACATAACTAAAGGAACACAGTGAGGGTAATCCAGTAGAATAAGATCTTATTCTATAGCAATAACCAACAATTGACTGGCAAACCAAGGCAAACTTAAGACAAATTCCTGCAGCTTAGATATCTGATATGGAGTGTGCAAAATTCACACAATTCTGTCTTCAAGGAGGGTGAAATATCATGCGGCAGACTAACTGCTGAAAGGGTACCCTCAGCAGAAAGACAGTTGACGATAACCATTCTGTGATTGTACATGAGAATTAATTAGATTAGATTCCCTACAGTATGGAAACAGGCCCTTTGAAGAGTAACCCACCCAACCCCATTACCCTACCCTGTATTTACCCCCGCCTAATGCACATAACACTGTTGGCAATTTAGCATGGCCAATTCACCTGACCTGCACATCTTTGGACTGTGGGAGGAAACCGGAGCACCCGGAGGAAACCCACCCAGACACGGGGAGAATGTGCAAACTCCACACACAGTCACCCGAGGTGGGAATCGAACCCGGGTCTCTGATGCTGTGAGGTAGCAGTGCTAACCACTGAGCCACTGTGCCGCCCAAACGCAAACAGAAATCCACCCTCCATTGAACAGAAAGACTTACAAAGATTGTGAAGCTACTGATGGATAAGAATCTTAACTGGGAATTAGCTCTACTTTGTTAGAGAAATACCCCAATAAATAATGGGTACTCACATATTAATGGCAAGCAGATTAAAAATGGACGTACTGGTTTTTAAAACTTTGCCTCGGGCTAAATATAATCTCTCAAGGTAAAAACGAGAGATAGGCCATAGGAATAAAACCCAGCAGAGATGGTATAACTCTGAATTAAAGCTCTGTCAGTCCTAAAACCAGTGCTGGAGGTCCAGTTCAGAGACAGGAAGGGAGAAGCAATGGACTTCACACAAACTGATCAACTGAGGTCTTAAATTTTCCAAGCACCTGAGGTGATATTCTGGAACAGGAAGGCATTGATCTCACTTGAGCCAGAGGTGAGACTTCTCACAGAATATGGGCCAGTCATTCCTTGACTACATGAGACAAGGTACATAGTGGTAAATCTCACCTGAAGACATGGTACCACTTGATTCCACATAACACTATCACCCTCCTGTGGAACATGAGGGAATTCGATGAGGACGTCCAGTCAGAATTCCAGACCATGAGAAGTGGAATCATTGTGAATGACATTAGTTTCGCAGATTACTCAGATGACTCAGATGACATTGCTCAGACCCCTTGGCATCATAGTAGCTCACAAAACCACCAACACACTAAAACAGCAGCTAATGAACTTGAAGAAACCTATACAGACAACAAGCAAAACTAATGTCATCTATAAAATACCTTGCAAGAACCATAACGAACACTACATTGGACAAACAGGCATAAAACTGGCCACCAGGAAACATGAACATTAACTAGTCACAAAAACCCATGACCCACTCTCACTAGTATCCTTACATACAGATGAGGAAAGACACCACTTTGACTAGGACAACACATCCATCCTAGGACAAGCCAAACAGAGACACACACGAGAATTCCTAGAAGCAGGGCATTCCAATTGAAACTCTATCAACAAACACATTGGCTTGGATCCTATTTATCACCCCCTGAGAAAAAGAACAGGAAATAACTTCACTATAAGAAATAATCTCCCTGTGTCTGCGTGGGTTTCCTCCGGCTGCTCCGGTTTCCTCCCACAGTCCAAAGATGTGCGGGTCAGGTGAATTGGCCATACTAAATTGCCCGTAGTGTTAGGTAAGGGGTAAATGTAGGGGTATGGGTGGGTTGCGCTTCGGCGGGTCGGTGTGGACTTGTTGGACCGAAGGGCCTGTTTCCACACTGTAAGTAATCTAATCTAATCTAATCTAATCTAAAGAAATGACGTCACCAACCAAAGGAAATGCAAACATATAAATAGAAAGTGGGCTACACTACCATGCTTCATTCAGAGTCTTACTGAAGATGTTCCTAGTATGGTGACAAAACATCTGGAAACGAACCTGCCAGCTCAGCGAGCAAACATACATCCAGTACCTCAACCCGAGCTACAAATCTTTTCAAAACTCGCTAATACCTCAAATATAGTGTGCAGTTTTGGTCTCCTCATTCAGGCAATGATCAACTTCAAGAAGAGAATTATTGCTCCTTGACATTCAAAAGACTTTACCATCACAGTATTACCCACTATCAACAGCTTGGAGGTTACCATTGACCAGATACTAAATTGGATTAGTCATACAAACACAGTGTCTACAAGAACAGATCAGAAGCTAAGAATAATGTTGAGTAATTCACCTCCTGACCCCCAAAGCCTGTCTACCATCTACAGGGCACAAGTCAGAAATGAAAACGAATAAAATTCTCCCCACTTTCCTGGATGATTGTACCTCCATCAACACTCAAGAAGCTGGGCACCATCAGGACAAAGCAGCTCTCTTGATTGGCACAACCACAAAAGTTCACTTCCTCCACCCCAGCAGTATGGACCAACTACAAGATGCACTGCAGAAATTCATCAAAGCACTTTCCAAATCCAGGTTACCTTCCATCTGAAGGACAAGGGTAGCAGATACATGGGCACACCAACATCTGCAGCTTCTCCTCTAAGCCACTCACCATCACAATTTAGAAATAGATTGCCATTCCTTCACTGTTGCTGGGTCACATTCCTGGATCTCTCTCCTGCATCTCTCTCCTGGACAGCAATAGGAAGCACCAGCTTTCAGAGCGATGCTCCTTCATCAGGTGGTTGCTCCGAAAGCTAGTGCTTCCAATTAAACCTGTTGGACAATGACCTGGTATTGTGAGATTTCTAACTTTGTATACCCCAGTCTAACACTGGCACCTCCAAAACACAACTGAACAGCAATATGGGTGTACTTAAAATAAAAAGGGATGCAGCAGTTTAACACGACAACTCAACACCATCTTCTGTAGAGAATCTAAGGGCGGGCCAGAAATGCTGACCCAGCCAGTGATGCCCACGTCCTGTGAATGTAAATGCATTGGGAGGGGATTCAGAGGAAGTTTCTTTTTAAAATTAGATTAGATTATCTACAGTATGGAAACAAGAATAACCCGCCCATTTCCCTCCGAATAATGCACCTAGCACTATGGGTAATTTAGCATGGCCAAAACACATAACCTGCACATCTTTGGATTGTGGGAGGAAACTGTAATCAGTGGGTTAATTTTTGAGAAAAGGTTGGACAAGCTGGGTTGCTCTCACTGGAGTTTAAATGATGAGGAGTGATTTCATTGAAGTGTATAAGATCCTGAATGGTCTTGATAGGTGGAAATGGAGATTATATTTCCTCTTGTGGGTCAGTCAGAACAAAGAGGCATTGCTTTAAAATGAAAGGTCACCCTTTTAGGACAGAGATCAGGAGATTTTTTTTCCCCAGCAGAGGGCTGGTCCACTTTGGATCTGTGATTCAGAAGGTGGTGAATTTGGGGTCAATGAATATTCTTAATCCAGAAGTAGATATGTTGTTGCTTGGCAAGGAAATGAAAGGTTATCGGGATAGATGGGAATGTGGAATTTAAAATTCAGAAAACTCAGTCTAATTAAATTAAATGGCAGAAGCGTCATTGGAGGTACACTCATCCAGGCAATTGGGGAGTATTTCACTCATTTTCATTCCTGACTTGTGCCTTGAATGGTCCATTTCTGCTCCTATTTTTGTACGTTTGTGTGCATCAGCCATACACTCTCACCATTCATCTCCTCGTCATCTCTTGCAAAGTCACAATTTGGAGGTGCTGGTGTTGGACGGGGGTGGACAAAGTTAAAAATCACACAAAACCAGATTATAGTCCAACAGGTTTATTTGGAAGCACCAGCTTTCAGAGCGCTGCTCCTTCATCAGGTGTAACTTTTGTTATACTCCACAATCACCTGAGGAAGGAGCGAAGCTCCAAAAGCTAGTGTTTCCAAATAAACCTGTTGGACTATAACCTGGTGGTGTGAGACTTTTAACTTTGCAAATGTATTGCAAATTAGTTCTGGGCAAAGTAGAAATAGAATTTAAGGTATTTATCCGTCCAACAGTCTTTGGAATGTTATTAATTAGTGGTCTACTTTGCCCAGATTTTCTTAGTGGATTGGATGTCCACTCCAACCCAGTTTAATGCTCCTTCTAGGGCTCAGTAATAGGAGAAGAATGGGTGGATTGGAAGGAGTGACCCTGGAGATGTATCTTCCTGTCCACACAAATCAGATACTCGTGAGCCTGCAGGAAACAGGCTCCTACCTCAGGAGTTGTCCAGTCAGTCTGTTTCTCCATTTTATGGAGTAAGGCAGCCATGTAGCAATGCTTGAGCATTTCCCAATTGCTTGCTGGAGGAAACTTCCAAAGTTGCTCCTTTTTACAGGAAGATGCAAACATAGGAAGTTAGAAACAAAAGTGAAAAAGCATGCAAGTGTGGAATAGAGTAAATCTTACCAGCTGGCAAGAAAGTCGAGGAATGAAAGATGAATAGAAAATCTGAAATTTACTCCATGGCTAACCAGATGAAAATGCCCATTTTCCACATGCTTATCCTTACCATTGGAGGGTCTTCACCATCTCCAACCTCATTGCCCACAATGACACAGATCTCTACCGTGTCTTAGGTTGAAGTAAAGTTGAAGAGCCTGCATCTCTATCAAGTGAGGTACAAGCTGGTGCATTGGGGAGATCAGGCAGCAGACACACTGATCTTTGTGGAAGTGTCCCCTCTGACCTGTGGCTGAGGGGCAGACAGTGCTGCTCCTGGCTTTGTTGGTCTTGGGCTCTCCTCATATTCAACTCCTCATATGCAGGAAGAGTGAAGCAGGAGACCAGGTAAATTGATTTCCCAGGAGTTGTCAAGCAGCGAAGGGACACTCTCAGAAGAATTGCTGTGAGCAGCTCTGAGTTATGGCGCTCGACCCTAGTCTTTTCACTGCAGATCGTGAGGTGTTGCTGGCAGCTCAGAAAGTAAATGCGCTGTGTGCTAAAACCAGAATCATTGGTTAAAATACAACTTGATCTTTTTTTCCAATATTTAAATTCCTTGCTCAGCATCTTAATAGGCTGATCGCTCACTTTCAAACCCAGAAATTCGTGGGATGATAGCAGGATTTAACTCAGTTATTTTGAGGGGATTTAATGCCATAGTTTTCCTGAAACCAGCATACCTTAGCTGGAAAAATTCCCCTAAATATTCTGCAATAACCTGTGTAACCTCGAGAAGATGAACGAGCTGAATGTTTCCTTCCAGTTGTATATAAATAGGTACAGATCATTTTTGAGCTAAAGAACAAGTTGGATTACAGCGCTGGATAGATTATTAACCTCAGGGAAAATGTGAGAAAGATTTATGAGGCCAATTGCAAATCAGTTTAAAAATCAGTTAAAAATTAGAGTTGGTTTTCAGACTGAGACACATTCAGAAGGGCAAACTAAAATAACTGAATCTAATTTGTTGCTATCACAAACATTATTTATACTAGAACATGTTGGATTAGTTTTATACAACTATAATTTGTTAGCATGAGCTCTTCAATAATTAAATACTGACGCCTCAATATTCAAACGGATTTGAACTTTGCCACACTCAATTTTTACTGTTGTCTCCAATATAATATGTAGAATGTTTGGTGGGTGGGGGAATGGGAGGGCAGGGGCGCTGGAGATTGGCTAGGTGGGGTGAATGTGACTTTGAACAAACACCATTTAACAACAATTCCTATTCTATATATTTAAATGCCCATTTCTTGTTCTTCTAAGTCACAGATCATATTCCTTCCATATAGAGATGTACAGCATGGAAACAAACCCTGCGATCTAACTCATCCATACCAACCAGCTAGCCTAATCTAACCAGCATTTGGCCCATATCCCTCTAAACCCTTCCTATTCACATACCCATCCTTTTAAATGTCGTAATCGTACCAGCCTCCACCACTTCCTCTGGCAGCTCATTCCATACACGTACCACCCTTTGCATGAAAAAGTTGTCTCTTTTATATTTTTCCCCTCTCACCCTCAGCCTATGCCCTTTAGTTCTGGGCTCACCGACCCCAGGGAAAAGACTTTGCCTATTTACCCTATCCATGCCCCTCATCATTTTTGTAAACCTCTATAAGGTCACCCCTCAGCCTCAGATGTTCCAGTGAAAACAGCCCTAGCCTGTTCAGTCTCTCCCTGTAGCTTAAATGCTCCAACCCTGGCAACATCCTTGTGAATCTTTTCTAAACCCTTTCAAGTTTCACAACATCCTTCTGATAAAAGGGAGACCAGAATTGCACACAATATTACAAAAGTAGCCTAACCAATATCCTGTACAGCTGCAACATGACATCCCAACTCCTATAGTCAATGCTCTGACCATTTAAGGAAAGCATACCAAATGCCTTCTTCACTATCCTATTTACCTGCAACTCCACTTTCAAGGAGCTATGAACGTGCACTCCAAGGTCTCTTTGTTCAGCAATGCTTCCAAGGACCTTACCATTAAGTGTATAAGTCCTGCTAAGATTTGCTTTTCCAAAATGCAGCACCTTACATTTATCTGAATTAAACTCCATCTGCCACTTATCAGCCTATTTGCCCACCTGATCAAGATCCCATTGTAATCGAAGGTAACCTTCTTCGCTGTCTACTACACCTACAATTTTGGTGTCATCTGCAAACTTACTAATCATACCTCCTATGTTCACATCCAAAGCATGTACATAAATGATGAAAAGCAGTGGACCCTCTTGGCGTTATTCCTGGAACAACTGAGAATTAGTTTGAGATTATCTCATTTTAAATCAGTCATTATCACATGCCATGTTTCCTTTATCACTGTAACGAATGCACTTCTTCAGCACCTAATTGACCCTACTACAGGGTCACCCTGAGATGATATCTATAAATCCAAGTCTTTCCTTACTTAAATGTACTGTAACTCCTGACTCCAACAAGCTGGGGGCAGCGACATCATGTTCTCACCATCACACGCACACTGCTGTCCCTCCTGCACATTCAGGTTCTCCCACTGAGATGGTGGCTGTTTTGGCAGAGGTGGGTACTGCAGATGCTGGAGATTAGTCTCAAGATTAGAGTAGTGCTGGAAAAGCACAGGATGTCAGACAAAGATCAGGAAAATCGATGCTCCTCTCCGACTTATCACCTTTAACCCACCTTCATCCAACTACTTCACTGTCCATTACCTTCTCCCCAGCTCCACTCCTCTCCCATTTATCTCTCCACCCCCAAGGCTCCCAACGTCATTCTTGATGAAGGGCTTTTGCCCGAACCATCTGCTCCTCAGATGCTGCCTGACCTGCTGTGCTTTTCCAGCACCACTCTAATCTTGACTGTATTGTTTTGGTTCCAGTAACTTTTAACCAAATAAATGGAATGCCCACTGTCAGGTTCTAAACAAGTTTTGCTTCTGACTTATAGGGTAATCAGATTAGCTCTCCCCACCTTAACGACACAATTACGTGATTGCATTATCTCTGAGCTCTGGACTCGAAATTGAAAGTGAAAGAATGCCAACTGCTTTCACCACTTTCCAAGGACCAACTGGTACATGAGGAATTTATGGGTGCAATCTTCTCATTTGTGGTAGAAGTGTTTTGTAAAGTGAGAATCCTGGTGCCAAGACCCCAATGCCTTCGAGTGACATTTTTTCACACCATTGCCTGCCTTCCACCTCATTAAACATGCAATTGGGCTCTTTGGCAACTGTAATCATGTGGCATGAGAGGCAGAAGTCATTGCCAATGCCAAGGTTTGTCCATGGGCCTGGCACTGGCTCCATTTGAAAGCTCAGCTGCACACCCAGCATTTCAGACCCAGGAAGCCGGGAGCTACCCCTCACCCAGGGTCGTTCCATCGTTACAGCAGAACTGACATTTCTGTTGACAGTGCAGTTCTAAGATTGGTCTGGATAATTCCAAGTTTCATTTGTTCTCGAATATTAAATAGCATTTCATTGCTCAACCTTTACCTTTGAACATAATTCCATTGTAGTTGTATTTCTCCCAATTTACACTTTTTATTTTATCTTGAAATAATTAGGAAACCGTATGTGATGGATGGCAGTTATCGGAATGGGGGAATGTCTCAGATACAGTCACATAGATGGGTTAACTCCAGGAAGGGTAAGAGAGGTAGGCAGCTAGTGCAGGAGTCTTTTGTGGATATACCCATTTCAAACAAGCATTCTGTTTTGGAAAATGTAGGGGGTGATGGATTCTCAGGGGCACATAGCACGAACAGACAAGTTTCTGGTATTGAGGCTGGCTCTAATGCAACGAGGGGTACATCGGCTTCCAAGAGATCAATTGCGTTAGGGGATTCTGTAGTCAGAGGTATAGACAGATGTTTCTGTGGCCAGCAGAGAAAAAGCAGAATGGTGTATTGTTTCCCCGGTGCCAGGATCAAGGATGTTTCAGAGAGGGTGCAGAATGTTCTCACGGGGGAGAGGGGCCAGCAGGAGGTCATTGTCCACATTGGAACCAACGACATTGGAAGGGAAAAGGTTGAGATTCTGAAGGGAGATTACAGAGAGTTAGGCAGAAATTTAAAAAGGAGGTCCTCAAGGGTAGTAATATCTGGATTATTCCCAGTGCTATGAGCTATTGAGGGCAGGAATAGGAGGATAGAACAGATGAATGCATGGCTGAGGAGCTGATGTATGGGGGATGGATTCACATTCTTGGATCATTGGAATCTCTTTTGGGGTAGAAGTGACCTGTACAAGAAGGACAGATTGCACCTAAATTAGAAGGGGACTAATGTACTGGCAGGGAAATTTGCTAGAACTGCTTGGGAGGATTTAAACTAGTCAGGTGGGGGGAGATAGTGAGGAAAGAGATTGATCTAAGATGGGTACAGCTGAGAACAGAAGTGAGTCAAACAGTCAGGGCAGGCAGGGACAAGGTAGGCTAATAAATTTAACTGCATTTACTTCAATGCAAGGGGCCTAACAGGGAAGGCAAATGAACTCAGAACATGGTTAGGAACATGGGACTGGTATAGCATAGCAATTACGGAAACATGGCTCAGGGATGGGCAGGACTGGCAGCTTAAATGTTCCAGGATACAAATGCTACAGGAAGGATAGAAAGGGAGGCAAGAGAGGAGGGGGAGTGGCATTTTTGATAAGGGATAGCTTTACAGCTGTCCTGAGGGAGGATATTCCCGGAAATACATCCAGGGAAGTTACTTGGGTGGAACTGAGAAATAAGAAAGGGCTGATCACATTATTGATTGTATTATAGACCCCCCAATAGTCAGAGGGAAATTGAGAAACAAACTTGTAAGGAGATCTCAGCTATCTGTAAGAATAATAGGGTGGTTATGGTAGGGGATTTTAACTTTCCAAACATCGACCGGGACTGCCATAGTGCTAAAGGTTTAGATGGAGAGGAATTTCTTAAGTGTATACAAGACAAATTTCTGATTCAGTATGTGGATGTACCTCTACTACAGAAGGTGCAAAACTTGACCTACTCTTGGGAAATAAGGCAGGGCGGGTGACTGAAGTGTCAATGGGGAAGCACTTTGGGGCCAGCGACCATAATTCTATTTGTTTCAAAACATTGATGGAAAAGGATAGACCAGATCTAAAATCTGAAGTTCTAAGTTGGAGAAAGGCCAATTTTGACAGTATTAGGCAAGAACTTTTGAAAGCTGATTGGAGGCAGATGTTCGCAGATAAAGGGACGGCTGGAAAATAGGAAGCCTTCAGAAATGAGATAACAAGAGAAAGTACATTCCTGTCAGGGTGAAAGGGAAGGTTGGTAGGTTTGGGAATACTGGATGACTTAAGAAATTGAGGTTCTGGATCAGTGGTGCTGGAAGAGCACAGCAGTTCAAGCAGCATCCAACGAGCTGCTCATTGGATGCTGCCTGAACTGCTGTGCTCTTCCAGCACCACTGATCTAGAATCTGGTTTCCAGCATCTGCAGTCATTGTTTTTACCTCATTAAGAAATTGAGGGTTTGGTTGAGAAAAAGAATGAAGCATATGTCAGGTATAGACAGGATAGATTAAATGAATCCTTAGAAAAGTATAAAAAAAGGAGTATACTTAAGAGGGAAATCAGGGACATGAGGTAGCTTTGGCAAATAGAGTTAAGGAGAATCCAAAGGGTTTTTACAAATACATTAAGGACAAAAGGGTAATTAGGGAGAGAATAGGGCCCCTCAAAGATCAGCAAGGCGGCCTTTGTGTGGAGCCGCAGAAAATGGGGGAGATACTAAATAACTATTTTGCATCAGTATTTACTGTGGAAAAGAATATGGAAGTTACAGACTGTAGGGGTATAGATGGTGACATCTTGCAAAATGTCCAGATTACAGAGGTGGAAATGCTGGATGCCTTGAAATGGTTAAAGGTGGATAAACCCCCAGGACCTGATCAGGTGTACCCGAGAACTCTGTGGGAAGCTAGGGAAGTGATTGCTGGGCCTCTTGCTGAGATATTTGAATCATCGATAGTCACTGGTGAGGTGCCGGAAGACTGGAGGTTGGCAAACGTGGTGCCACTGTTTAAGAAGGGCGGTAAAGACAAGCCAAGGAACTACAGACCAGTGAGCCTGACCTCGGTGGTGGGCAAGTTGTTGGAGGGAATCCTGAGGGACAGGATGTACACGTATTTAGAAAGGCAAGGACAGATTTGGGATAGTCAACATGGCTTTGTGCGTGGGAAATCATGTCTCACAAACTTGATTGAGTTTCTTGAAGAAGTAACAAAGAAGACAGATGTGGGCAGAGCAGTAGATATGATCTATAAGGACTTCAGTAAGGCGTTCGACAAGGTTCCCCATGGGAGACTGATTAGCAAGGTTAGATCTCATGGAATACAGGGAGAACTAGCAATTTGGATACAGAACTGACTCAAAAGGTAGAAGACAGAGGGTGGAGGGTTGTTTTCCAGACTGGAGGCCTGTGAAGTGGAGTGCCACAAGGATCGGTGCTGGGCCCTCTACATTTTGTCATTAACATAAATGATTTGGATGTGAGCATAATAGGTATAGTTAGTAAGTTTGCAGATGACACCAAAATTGGAGGTGTAGTGGACAGCAGAGGGTTACCTCAGATTACAACAGGATCTGGACCAGATGGGCCAATGGGCTGAGAAGTGGAAGATGGAGTTTAATTCAGATAAATGCGAGGTGCTGCATTTTGGGAAAAAAAATCTTAGTAGGACTTATACACTTAATGGTAAGGTCTTAGGGAGTGTTGCTGAACAAAGAGACCTTGGAGTGCAGGTTCATAGCTCCCTGAAAGTGGAGTCGCAGGTAGATAGGATAGTGAAGGCGGCGTTTGGCATGCTTTCCTTTATTGGTAAGAGCATTGAGTACAGGAGTTGGGAGGTTATGTTGCAGCTGTACAGGATATTGGTTAGGCTACTGTTGGAATATTGCGTGCAATTCTGGTCTCCTTCCTATCGGAAAGATGTTGTGAAATTTGAAAGGGTTCAGAAAAGATTTACAAGGATGTTGCCAGGGTTGGAGCATCTCAGCTACAGGGAGAGCCTGAACAGGCTGGGGCTGTTTTCCCTGGAGCGTCGGAGGCTGAGGGGTGACCTTAGAGAGGTTTACAAAATTATGAGGGGCATGGATAAGATAAATAGGCAAAGTCTTTTCCCTGGGGTCGGGGAGTCCAGAACTAGAGGGCATAGGTTTAGGGTGAGAGGGGAAAGATATAAAAGAGACCTAAGGGGCAACTTTTTCATGCAGAGGGAAGTACGTGTATGGAATGAGCTGGCAGAGGAAGTAGTGGAGGCTGGTACAATTACAACATTTAAGAGGCATTTGGATGGGTATATGAATAGGAAGGGTTTGGAGGGACATGGACCGGGTGCTGGCAGGTGGGACTAGATTGGGCTGGGATATCAGGTCAGCATGGACGGGTTGGACCAAAGGGTCTGTTTCCATGCTGTACATCTCTATGACACTAAACCAATTCTCTAATGCAGCCAAGCAGGACACCACCAGTTCTACTGTCACAGACTGCCCTCTAGTTTTGGATTCCTTACCTGATGGAAAAGACTTTGACTATTCGCCCTATTCATTCAAATATATACAAAGGAGGATGTATACACAAGCACATCTACACACACACATGCAGATGTACAGATGCATGCAGATGTGCCCACGCAGAGATGCACACACATACACAAATGGAGATGTACACACAGAGAGGTGTATGCACACACGCACAAACATATGCAGATGTACACACACATACACGTATGCAGACGTACACAAATAGAGGTGGACATACACAGAGGTGTAGACACTGACGCGGAGATGTACACACACATTTTTATTGCACATCATTGACAGAATAGATAAAACTCCAGACTGTATCATAGCTAAGAATTCACTTTTTGTAACAGTTACAAAATTATCTTTAAAGATGTATAGGAAGATAGAGGCAAAGCCAGTCATTGCTTTTTTATTGACTTTGAGGATTTAAAACCAGCCTCCAGTCTTTGCTCAATCTCTTCAGCTCTTCCCACAAGAGACTTAAAATCATCCACCGCTTGCCAGAAAAAAAAACACCCTCTAAGTGTGCGTGGATCAATGAGCAGCGGTTAAATCTCCTGGCCTTAAAGAAACACCATGGAATAATATATTGTGCATTATGTGATACAATGCTCCTGTCAGAAAGCGACACATCTTCTGACATGTACATGAGCAATGCAATCAGAGATCCCTCATGTATATAAACATTGGGGCCAATAATTGTTTGATTAAAATAAAAAAAGAGACAGTTTTCTCCAATTGCTGCTTACCTAAAGAGTGTGCCGCTGTGGTTTTGGAGCTGAAGAAGCGTCCCAGCCCGAGGTCCCCCAGCTTGACTGCTCCTGTTGCAGTTATGAACACATTTGCTGGCTTGATGTCTAAGAATGAAAACAGAGAGTCAATCAATAATGAATGAGTGGTTTAAAAAGAGAAAGTCGTGAAGTCTTCATGGTGAGTGCGTTATACTGACATTTGTTTATGGTCTGTATATTATCAAAAGGTTTACTTTGACAGTTACTTTGTATCGCTTCATAAATATCATAAATAATATAATTTTCATCTCAGAGTCGCAAGCTCAGAATGGGTTCAAATTTCCATGACTCTTATTGTGATGTATAAAGAAAACTACCAACAGATTGAGTTGCATAATATCTCGGTAGCTGTATTTTCTTTGTATTCAGTCAAGGGACATGGGCATCACTGACAGGGTCAGCATCTGTTGCCCATCTCTTTAGTTGTCCCTGAGGTGGTGGTGAGCTGCCTTTTTGAACCACTGCAGTCCATGTGTTGTGGGTAGACCCACAATGCAGTTCAAGAGTAAATTCCAGGATTTTGACTCACACAGGGCCTAGATCATTCAACCATTTTGCTCAACTGCTTTTGGATTGCATTCTGAATCATGTTGTCACCCTACTTCCAGTCACTTTCAGTTCATATAGGTCAGTTGGTTTCACAGATTCATTCTACTACATGAGAAAGCACCACATCTGAATATTTTATTAACAAATCTGTTGCAAAGGAACCATAGTCTGCAGCATGACCATTTTCATTTCAAAAAGCCAAACCTCAGTCCAACTGTTGGAACAGAAGTCTATGCATTAACTGCTTTAGGCTATTTTTGAAAAAAATTCAAGGTAGGAAACAAGTAGCTCTTTTAAAAATAAGAGGGCATTTTTAAAAATGTTTATCATTCTTTCACTAGTATGCAGAATGCTACACATTGCTCTAAAAAAATGGAAAATATTCAAGAGGATGAAAATCGCTCTCCAAGTCCATTTATAGGCACTTCAGTGTCATGGCATATTTCAGGATTTGAATATAGAAAGGGCATCATGAGTTACTGACTGAGAATCATCTTCATCCTGACAGAAGGATAATAAAAACCGTAGAGCAAAAACAGAGTACAATGGTCTAAGTAGGAATCAGGCATCAGGAATCAAAACAAACCTGAACATCCACTGGCTTCTGGATTGCATCTTACAACATCACTGTGTGGATAAAATACCTGCAGTGTTTGAATTTGGCTCATTTTTCATTGGGGCCACTGAAGAGCAATAAAGAATAAGAACCATGGCTGATTTTCTCCCCCCTCCAAGGCCCAGTTCAAAGATCAAACATGGATCTTTCTTGATTGAATTGGTAACCTGTGCTGTGCTCTTACCCACTCATGGTATGGTGGCTGGTGGTCGCACTGTTAATGGCGGGCTGAAGGACATAACATGTGGAGATTTTGAAGAAGTGATTGTAAATGTTTTTAAACATCAAGCTATTTCCATGCAATGGATTGCTGAAAGAATAGTCAGTCATTCAGCTTGGCAAGCCAGTTAAAGGGAAATCCATTACTGTTAAAATACAGTCTGAATTAAACTGAAGAGCTCCTCAGTACATAATGGTTTTACAGTCAATTCTTATAAAGAGATTTGATAAATTAAATGTAAGTGCCAGCTTGCTCTTCAAAAACAGCAAAGTACCTGATGGCAGGAAATTCCTTTAATAGCACCAAATCTTCAGAGTAATTAGTGGCACGTGGAACTTGATGAGTGTCTGATCATTCACCACAAGTAGATGTGCCTAATGCATAAAACTGTAAATGTGATCTCTGTCAAAGCCCCTTATAATTTTGTTGCACATTGTTCGTAAAGGGGATTTTCCCTGGAGGAGACTGAATTGGCAACTTCCAGCTTGTCTAAGCTGAGGGAGTTGAAGGCTGACACCTGCACTGTTATTCACATAAGCACAAAGGGTGATCACAGCTTATACAGTTATTAAAAAACTTAGTGCTCCCTGAGAGTTTTAATCAGGCTTGAATTCCTCTTTAAATTCAGGCAATGTAGACAGGGGGAGCACATTGACTCTGTAGTCAGTCACTGTACACTGCTGAATAAACAACCCAGAATTAAATGATGCCCTGACTTTCCCCACTAAGCCCTCTGTGACCAGATACCAAGCTAATCAAATGTGCATGGTGTCTTCAGTCATTATGGTTGGAAGCAGAAGTGTCTATAACATGGGACATTCCCTGTGGACCTGTAGCCTGCAGCTACCCACTCCCCACATACACAGAGACAGACAGACACACATACACACGCGTCCCGCATGATCAATAAGGCAGAGTCGCAAACAGCTTTTCTTAACTTATCCTGTGCTCCTACTAAACTGAACTCTAGTTTTCGATGGAAAGGAATGCTTTTTTTTGTCTTTTTTTTACCTCTGTGCATCACCCTTCGGGAGTGCATGTGTTCAACGGCGCTGCATAGCTGCACAAAATATTTCCATATCGTTCTTTCTGGGATTAGCCTCTTTTGCTTTTTGAAGTACTGTAGAAATAATGAATAAAAGATGCATGAATAAACAATGAGATTTAGACTCAGGCACTATGACTCCAGGAACAAGTGCCATTCATGCTGCAATTGCTGAAACGTTGCATAACAAAAAGCATTATTCATACTTGCATTACCATTTAACTCGTTCGTTCCTCCACCAACATTTGGTGCTCCACTGATTTCTAATTACTTCAGTGAAACATCCTGATTAGTTTCTGTTCTCCGGATTGGTCACAAGTCCTTCGTTAGTAGAGGTGAGATTAATTAGGCTGCATCAATTAACCAAACCAGCTCTAAAAATAATCAGCATCTGTGAGGCTTCATTTGTTAACTCAAAGGCAGCCAAGAAAATGTTCCTCAAAACAAATTATTTAATTATTTTAAAAGGGATTTAAAAATCTTGCTGGATGCCAGAGCAAGCTCATTATCATTTTCTTGCTATTTTAATAAATTACGTGCCTCATAATTGCTTAAATCTAATCTACTGGATCGAATGTGACTGATAGCGCCATTTGTATGGTCCAACTACGTAATGAAAAGGATTATATAAACGATGCATTTGGCTACAGGATTATTTTATAGAATAATGAATATTGAGCAATGAATTGTAGACCTTACACTGTCATGTGTCTATATAGTCCCGTCTCCATATGATCCTATGTTTACAAAATAATGGATCTATGTATGCTACTACGACTGTAAATAATGTCTGTGTAGTTCCATTTCCATATGGTCCTGTTTGTTTGAATAATTCCAGTAAATGTAAATGTGACTTTCCAAAATTAATAAAAGATCTCAAAACTCAATCATCTGGCTGTCATATTCCATGAATCTTTATTCTTATTTTCATGACCATTGACTCAACTTAGCAGCACAAGTGAAAATCATAGAGTGGAAGCAGGCCATTCAGCCCATTGAGTCACACTGACCCTCCAAAGAGCATCCCACCCAGACCTAGCCCCCTACCCTATCCGTGCATTTCCCACTACTAATCTACCTAGCCTGCACATACTGAATACCATGGGCAATTTAGCATGGCAAAACCACCTAACCTGCACATCTTTGGACTGAGGGAGGAAACTGGAGCACCCAGAGGAGACCAACGCAGACATGAGAAAAATGTGTAAACTCCCCACACAGACAGTTACCTGAGGCTAGAATTGAACCTGGGTTCCTGGTGCCGAGAGGCATCAGTGCTAACCCACTGTGCCACCGTGCTGCCCAAAACATATGCAGGCAACTTCAATTTCATCCCATTTAAGGCTGCAGATGCCGTGAATTGCTCTTGATCGGGATGGTTGAAAAAGCATACCGTGCAATGCATTCATTACTAAACTATGAGGCAGCTCCCATTAGCTAGTGCCAAGCTAACTTAAGTACACTTACCAAACACTTTCTAATTGTTTAAAGTTAATAACGTAAGCAATACAGCAAACTGAAAGGGTACTGCCTATCATAAATGCTATCACAATATCAAAAATGCACATTTCAACATTTAATTCATTCACATGGGCAGTTTTAGGAATAAATATGAAATTCCACTGTCTATTTTAATTAAGGCATTAACCATTTTATTTGAATGCATTCGTAGCTGATATGTACACTACCATCTCAACTCCTTAATTAGAATATATTATATGGATAATTTACCATGCTAAAATAATTCAATCGAATATTTATAAATGCCCTTACACCAAAAAAAGTAAATTATTAAAGTGGAAAAACAATCTTATACACACAATTCTATAAATATTATTTTATTTTGAACTGAAAATTATTTGTTCAATGGCAAACTGGACTTATTCTTTTTTTTTATCTTTCATGTGCTTGACTAGGTTCAATACTCACAATGGAATAGTTATTTAAATCAGCTGACATTTAACTAAAAGAGAACCTAATTCCTCATTTGGTTTATGCAGTAAAGTCCCAGGAGGACCAATCTGTAATCCTTCATAAATAATTCATTACAAAGACAATACTGTTGAAAGAAATTTGACAAAGCGTTTGTTGCATGCAGTTGTTACTTGATAATCTGGCTATGTTTGTCACTGGCAAATTCTGCTGGATAAGCAAGTCATATTTATTGGAAGACAATTATTCCATACAGGGTGTTAAAATGACTCAGAATTGGAGGAAGTCCACATTAACAAATTTCAATTAAGGAGCTATAACTGAAATCAGTTTCATTTCTGACCTCTTCCTCAGTACTACTATGGGTCAAAAATTGCCACCTGAACTAATCTAAACTCCAAAAGAGGCAGCATGAAATTTACAACCACCATGTATTATTTCACTTCGTTAAATCACAAATTGTATGTCCCTGGCACACCACAAGCACTTTGCTAAAGATCTGGGTGCCTGACTGTGGCCAGAATTCAAATCCTCTCCTCTCCTCTTACTGAATCTTCCTTACAGAGTGCATTATTCTAGCAGGTTCTGGCCAGAGTACCCAAGGAGAGGGACCTATTGAACAATGGCTCTGATATCTGGAATATTTCATGCTGTAACATGAAGATTTTAGAGAGGATCTTGTGTGAAAAAAAATGAGGGTGAATACAAGACAGATAGGAAGCTGCCTGAGACAACTGTGAAATATTCTTTACACAATGAAAGTGTCAATTGAAACATGGCAACACTGAGGACAAACAATCTGACAGGTAATAGCAAATAGACTATGGCAACATTACCTTGTGCGGTTGGGACCTAGTGCTATGCTATTGTAGCAGTTTTATTATCCTCTTATCTGATGACTAATTTTCAGCAAAAAGAGGTTCTCGGAGGATGAACACTTAATTAAGTAACTTTTTCAAAAATGTTCTCACCGACTTTCATTTCATAAACAGACCATTTAAACTCTGCATTTGTTACACATCCAAATGCTTCAGGAGAGAAACACAGATGGAACCTTCTGGAACCCTGAGTAATGTGGTGGGAAATGTGGGAGGACCTTATGAGAAGTCACAGGATGAGGCCTATCCTGACAATTGGGAGTAACGAGTCACATCTTCAACCAGAGTTCTGCACATCCAGGTGAAATTCTCACTAGGGTGCAGACCATTGGTTATTGTTGGTCTCATTTACTGCCGATCCCACCTCATGAATATGCAACTTCCCATCCTATCACCTGCAGTGTGGGAATGAGAAGATAATAATTCCTGACATAAAAGTCAGAGTGGGAAGCTGGTGTCTCCAGCCCCCTATTTGCTCCTCCAGGTTGCCATCTTGGACAGTCAGCAACAATGTCTCAGGGTACAGTCCAGGGCACTGGCCGCATAACCTTCATGCTCATGGACGCTGGCATGTAATAGCAGCCTATCTCTTCGGACCCTCGTGGCACCTCCTGTTACAGAACGATTTAAAGCTGCAATGACAAGGGTCACTGGTACCTATCATTGCAATACTGCTGCAAAGAAACTTCACACAAAGGGATAGGCAGCACAGTGGCTTAGTGGTTAGCACTGGTGCCTCACAGTGCCAGGGACCCAGGTTTGATTCCAGCCTTGGACGACTGGCTGTGGAGTTTGTATGTTCTCCCAGAGTTTGTGTGGATCCCCTCTGGGTGCTCCGGTTTCCTTCCACAATCCAAAGATGTGCAGGTTAGGTGGATTGGCTATGTAGGTAGGATTGCAGAGATAGGGTGGGGGAATGGGTCTGGCTGTGATACTTTTTGAAGGGTAGGTGCAGATTCAATGGGCTGAACAGCCTCTAGCTGCACTTATAGGGATTTTATGGCAGGCACCCAGCTCACCATTGGAACAGGCTGAATTTCAGGGCTGTTCACTTGCTCGCTCATCTTGAGCCTGCCAGGGTGCTCAGAGCGCCCCTGCCCTGCCTGGCTTTTCAGTATTTTGTCCTTCAGCCAGAGGTACTAAACTCACATTACTTCTGGCTGGCCTTGCCACTTAGCACAGACACCAAGCCAGGAAGCTCCTTGGGATTGTCAGTCGTCAAGGGAGATGGCTTTTAGTCAAGGCCCTGTGCAAAGTCAATGACAGGTGGCCTCCAATATCAGTCCAGAAGCTCGAATATTGAGTCAGTCAGCATCACCTCCTCATGGGGTGAGGAGCTGAATATCAGGCAGCCCTCCATTCCTCTGGGCTCTTGTTGCCCTATGAGGTAGCTTTGTGCTGTTATAAGAGAAAGGGATGGATTGAGAAAGATGAAAGTGGGCAACACAGCAGGATGTACTGGAACAGGTAGGGGTAAAGTGGTGAGTGAGTGAGTAGGTAGCACAGAGGCTATCCAGAGTTAGCGGTGTCGACTGTTAGAGTGGGAGTGAGTGAGTGAAGATGTTGCAGAATGAGAGTGGTTGTGTGTGCTCCTCAGTGGAAGGTGTATGCAGACGAGTGAGTATGAGATTGCAGCGGGAAAACCGTGGCTTTCATGCTGGCGGAGTGGGGAACGTCACTGACCTTATTCCCACGGCGCTGTGCATTCGTCCAGACACCTGAGATCACAGTGACCAAGGTGCCAACCTCCGCCTAGTCTGGCATGGTCTGTGTCATGGCCTCCACTGTGAGACCTGGGGGGGAAAAAGGCTGGCCCTCCTCTACAATACCCCATTCAGCAGGAGCTCCAGGTTCATGTTAATAAAGCAAGGTGCCAGCTGCCCCTTCTCTGCCAAGTGCAGGGCAAATGTCACAAACCATTCAGGGCAGCTTCAGATTGACAACGCTCTTATGAAGGTGGCACCAGAGATGGCAGTCGAACATGGCATATCCTGGCAGTGATGAGTTCTTCTGGGCAACAGTAAGGTCAAATCAAGCTGGAACTGGACAAGAGTATTACCATAGGGACAAAGCAAGTAAGACAATACAGTGAGAGATTTCACTGTGCCTCACAGAGAGAAACCCTTCATGAAGTTTAATGAAATTGGCACTTAGCTAAAATACAACAAGGTTCAGCCACAGATTCTGATCAATCCTAATTTGAAGGTTATTATACTCTACTCATATTTGCCTCTCCAGCTGCCCAAAGATGCTAACTCAAATTGGGACAACTTTCTGTGGCTACCAACAATCCTTCATTATACACCCAGTAGCTGTCAGGATTGCAACAATTATAGGAATATCACAACTACACTGGATTTACTCAGCATTCACTTTCTAATAGAGATCACAGCCTAGCAATCAAGACAACTAGCCAATATTTTCAGGCCCCAGCCCATAGATGTTCAAGTCAATTGTAACATGCTGATTGCCTTCACTGAGATCAATCAATTCAACATAAAGAATTGAGCTCTCAATCTTATTCATATTGTGACAATGTAAACTTCAGAATTTTAATAAATGCTCATAAATTGGAAAAATCAACAAAGATAAACTGTTACACAAGGATCGAAAGAAACAGAAATAACTTTTTTTTCTCTGGAATAAACGTGTTTCTTAAGATGAAAGGAACAATGAGAGATTAGCATAAATCGAGTTAAAACAATGTGTGAATTGAGCATCCCTGAAAGAAGGAAAATAATTAAGTTTTCATAGAATTGTAGAATCGCTATAGTGTGGAAGCAGGTCATTTGCCCATTGTGTCCATACCAATCCTCTGAACAGCACTCCACCAGACCCACCCCATCCCTGTAACCCGGCATTTCCCATGGCTAATCCACCTAACCTGCACACTATGGGCAATTTAATGTGGCTCATCCATCTGACCTTCAAACCTTTGGACTGTGGAAGGAAGCCACAACACCTGGAGGAAACCCACACACAGACACAGAGAGAATGTGCAAACTTTGCACAGACAGTTGCCCCAGGGTAGAATCGAACTTGTAAGGCAGCAGTGCTAACTTTTGAGCCACCATGCTGCCTCTGTTTCCTCAGACACAGGAGGTAACACTTACTTCATAATCTGCTGCCTCATGATATATGGGCAATTTGTCCTGCCTGCAGAAGCAATATTCTGAAGGGGTTAATTGCAGGAAAAAGCTGTTTTAAACAGACAGCTAACCCCGAATGTAAGATCATATGGCATAGGAGTAGACATTAGGCCATTCAGCCCATCGGGTCTGCTCCACAATTCAATCACGTCTGATAAATTCCTCCACACCAAATTCCCACTTTCCCCCCATAATCCTTTACACTCAAGAACCTATCTTTCTCCGTCTTAAATATACCCAATGACTTGGCCTCCATAGTCTTCTGTGGCAATGAATTCCATAGATTCACCACTCTCTTGCTGAAGACATTTCTCCTTATCTCAGTTCTTTTACTCTAAGGCTATGCTCTCCAATCCTATGCTCTCTTACCAATGGAAACATCTTCCCAACATCAACTCTGTCCAAGCCATTTAGTATTCTGTATGTTTCAATTAGATACCCTCTCATCCTTCTAAACTCCCACTGAGTATAAACCCTGAGTCCTCAAACATTCCTCATATGTTAAGCTTTTCATTCCTGGGACCATTCTCATGAACCTCCTCTAGGACTAGTACACCCTTGCTAAGATATAGGGCCCTAAACTGTGCACACTACTTCAAATGTGGTCTGTAACAAGGCATAGAGGAGCTAGTTTTGATGACAAGGCAAGCTGCAGAGTTGAGGCCTCTGAAAGTGTAAGCAGTATTGGGGAAGAAAGAATCTATAGGATATCAATAAACACACTGCTTGAAAGAGAGAGAAAATTGTACAAAAATCCAACATTTTGTATTGGAACTTCGAAGAACAACACTGCAGAAGGGCTGAACCCCGGAAACTGCCATAGACAAACTACTGTTGGTTGAAATCCTGGTCAGTTTTCACCATTAATCAGGTAATAGCTAAATTGGGTTGTAGGTTTATACTTGTTTACTTGAGGAGCTAAAATTATTTCAGTATTTGATTGTGAGGTTTCTTTACAATAGCTGAATTGATGGTAGTTTACCCACAATAACATATACCACAGCAGACAAGTACATTTCTACAAGAGGTTACCTCTCATTCCACGGTCCTTCACTGATGTGGGAAAACTCTGCAATGTTCTCATTATGAACGTTTCTGTACTTACATACCTTCATTTTTGCTGCATTGTTTTAGGTCAATGCATCATTCCAAGCTTACATTTCTCAAAACAGACAGTCTTTGTCAAAATATAAAACCTGTGTTCTGAATGCTTTGACTTATAATCAGGGAATTTAGCACACGAGAAGGGTAAAATTACATGGAAATTTGCCTGCTTCAAGAAAATGGGATGGAAATTATTGGTCAAGAATAAAATGTTCCCTTTGAATTCCTGAAGGCTTCGTGTGCTGCAAGACAATCATTCTGCCATATTAACCAGAATGAGAGAACCAGTGGTTAGCACTGCTGCTTCACAGCACCTGAGACCCAGGTTCAATTCCTGCCTCAGGCAACTGTTATGGAGTTTGCAAATTCTCCCCATGTCTGCGTGGGTTTCCTCCGGGTGCTCCAGTTTCCTCCCACAATCCAAAAATGTGCAGGTTAGGTGAATTGGCCATGTTAAATTGCCCATAGTGTTAGGTGCAGGGGTAAATGTAGGGGAATGGGTCTGGGTGGATTGCGCTTCGGCGGGTTGGTGTGGACTTATTGGGCTGAAGGACCTGTTTCCACACTGTAAGTAATCTAATCAATGTCTTGACTGTATGTGGTAGCATGAACTTCCATACCACTCTGTATTGCAGATGAAATTGATGAGATGTCTTTCTTGATCAGTCCAACCTCCCAGACATCTTTAGGAAAGAAAACTCAACCAGCAGACTGATATTAAAGCTGAAGCACATGCGACGTCACCTGAGTGCACCCTTTTATCTATGGCACTACCCTCCATGAATAATATGCTCCACATTTGTGCATAATAATTGCAACGTGCTTCTATCATTATACTCTCTTCTAAAAATATTGTTCTCTCTCTGGGTGCAAATATGTTTCCATCATATGTTCCAGAGCTTCAACTTGTTGTCTCTCAAACCTCCATGACATCTCTATCTAATTGTCATAATGAAATCTGGCAAGTGGCTCATAAAATTCCAATAAAAGGTCATTCAGGTTATTAGAAAAACACAGGCTAAAATACTAATATATGTTAGAGGACAAGATTATAGAAAAATGTAGTCAAATTTTGCAAAGCACACTATACATGTCAGGTAGTAAGGAAAACCCACCCTTCAATGAACCCTGTGTTTTTAATTTCAATACCAGCTTTTGAGGAACCACTAAGCAAGGTCTTAATAGATTTTCAAGGACCCATGATTGAAACCAGGAATGCAAACCAGCAGTTACAGATGTTTCCACACAATTTCCTGAAGCAGTATCTTTAAGGAAAATTACTGCAAGAATGGTCAGAGGATAGCTCAGTACAATGTTTAATAAGATGTGAATTACACAAAGAACTAGAATCAGGGCAAGGACCAAATTTTCAAGGAAATGTTGGCTAGTTTGAGAATTTTTAAAAATGTACATTTTCAACTTATAACCCGCAATCTCCAGGTACACTAGAAAGGTAATGGCAACATTTGAAGAGCTTATTGTCATGAATTTCAAAATGGCATTGAATTCCTTTGTTAATATTTGTCATTAAGGATCTTCCTAATGAGTCCACAGGGATTAGTCCTTTTGAAGTAATATATAGTGAGAGGTGAAGTGAGAGTACCACTTAAATTAAATTCGATAAACTAAAACTAAGAACCAACACTTACCAACTATATCTCAAATTTATGAGAGAAACTAACCAATACAGGAGTTAACTGAAAAACTGATTTGTGGGAACAAGCCAAGTAAAATGGCTGAGACTGTACATGATGGTCATGTGGGGGACATGTTACCTATAAAGCAATACCCTTACAGACTCACTTGAAAGAAATTAGCACAGATGAGAAAAGAGATTAAGTTCATGAGGACAATGTCATTAGTCACTGGGGCGGCATGGTGGCACAGTGGTTATCACTGTTGCCTCACAGTGCCAGAGACCCGGGTTCAATTCCCGCCTTAGACGACTGACTGTGTGGAGTTAGTACATTCTCCCTGTGTCTGAGTGGGTTTCCTCCAGTGGCTCCAGTTTCCTCCTACAGTCCAAAAATGTGCAGGCCAGGTGAATCGGTAGTCAGCCGGGTCTGGGTGGGTTACTCTTCGGAGGGTCGGTATGGACTGATTGGGCCAAAGGGTCTCTTTCCACGCTGTAATGAATCTAATCATTATCTCTTATGATGCTGCTGAAATCCAATAAGTCATAAAGATTCTATATTTATTTTCATAAAATCAATGTTTTGGGGAGCTATAGGATTTATAGCTATGTTGAGTTATATTGAAATAGATTAACTTATTTTATTTTATCTTAATTTATTTTGTTTAATAAACTTCTGTTTTATTGTTAAAATCAAATGTGCAACATTGCATGTTTGTGTTTCTGTAAAAGATCATCTCATTAAAACCAAAACAAACAAAACATGACCAATATATGATTTCAGTCTAGGACCTGACCTGTCCAGTAACAACTTCAGCTGGGAATATAACAATAGGTATTATAGAATAACGGCTATCGTTGTTCTTGTTGCTGTCTGGGGCTCAGCCAGTGTTGGAATCAAGCCCACACTGTTGGCATCACTGTGCATCACAAACTAGCCATAGGTGTTCCTAGCGAATTGCTATTGCTCATATTCCAATATCAAATATCCGTGCAGGGAGAAGGCCAACATTTGAGCATATGTTGCTGACTGGAATGACAGCAGTCTCAGACAAATCGATCGAGCCATTGTCATTTCATGGATTGTAAAGCCGGGCTCTCATTTGTTACGACAACATCTGGAGGGGGGAATAAACTCCTCTCCTTTCTCTTCTGAGATTGGTTATAAGAAAGATTGAATTTTTTTTAAAGATGCAATTTTTACCAATTCAGTGTGTACTTGACCATGTGTATAGCTATATGAAGAAAAATGTCAGAATGATCTCTTGAATAACCAAAATTAATGAATTAGTATTATTCCGTATTCACTCAAGTAAAACATAAAATTTATTAAAATGATAAAACCTGTTATAAAACATGCAATACATTCAGGCACACTAGCAAGCAAAGGAGAACAAGTTATAGATGTGTGTGCGCGTGTGTGTGTGCGTGTTGACTAGATTACTTACAACGTGGAAACGTGTGAGAGAAAGGGAGAGAGAGTGAGAGTGTGGGTGGCACGGGGTGGTGAAAAAATATTAAACTCAATGACTAGAACATTGTACATATTCCATGGTCTTAAAGTTCTAGTCACATTTGTTCTGGAGACAGTCTCTCCTAAACTCCAGCCCTACAGTTTATATACCTTGGTGCTGTGAAACTTCAGGATCCTTTTGATTTAAAATTCATCGCTGTGATGTTTTCTAACTTGTCACAGAGATGAAGCCACAGCTTGAAGAGAAAACTATTCAGAGACAGCTACTGTTACTATTTCATATGGCATACCTTTTGTCATGTTATGCCCCCTCTGTAACAATCATACAGGTCTGTAAACATTGCGTTTCACAAGGGGGAGTTTCAATCGTGTAATAGCTCTCTATTGGCACACAATGAGAACAATTAATATTAATACAGGAGTTCTCCCATTGCCAAAGCTACCAAGATGTAATTGAAACAAATAGGGAAATCTTCGGTATTCTTTTACATAATGGGTTTCCTTGGTCTCTGGCTGTTCCTGCAGGTGAGGTAGCTGTTGTTTATTACCTAAAAGTTATTTTCCTAAATCACTTATATAATGGCAAATGTGAAATTCTGCAGGGGCACGGTCCAGACACTTCTCCTGATAATCTACATCAGAGGCTTTTAAAAACTTGGCCAGTCTTGTATGTCTGCTGGCCTCTGCAGCCATTTTAAAACACAGTTTCCTGGTTCACTGGAAAGCATTTTTTTTAACAAATATCCCAGATTTCAAAAAACAGGTGCGGGACTTAAAGATTATATATATATATATATATATATATATATATATGTGTATATAAATAAAAAACTCACAGATCACCAAAATGGCTGGTGCAATGTCAGCTATTAGATAGCAAAATCACTGAATTATTTAAGAGTGAGGTAAAAGCCTCAAGTGCTGTTCCTATCTCACCTGGCAGTCTGTTTATCTGCTATTGAGGAGTGAAAACTCAAGGTCTTTACAAAGCTTCCCATGTTGCAAACCTGCAATCTCTAATTCCCTTAAAAATCAAAGGCAGTAGCTCCATGGAAGATCCACCAGCTCCACATTCCCCCCCAGATTATGCACCATCCTAACTTGGAGATAGACTGTTGTTCCTTTATTGCCGCTAGGTCAAATTGCTGGAATTACTTCCTAACAGCTCTGTGGGTGTCATTACTACCAAACCTCATAAAGACGGCACACCAGCAACTTCTCAAGGGCAATCCGAGAATGGGTGGTAAGTACTGGTCATGTCCACATCCCAGAAGCAAATAAAAAGCATCACACTCATTTTAAACAGATTCCAAGACAATAACAGGAATAAGCACAAATCAGCAGATTTGAAAACCCTGGTACAATAAGTTATTAGCTGCTCTCTTCAGTCTGCCATGTTCTTGTACATTTACAACCAGGTTCTGTGGATGTTGCTGACAGATTTCACCTTGCCAGCTCTCTGCCTCCATACAGTAGTATGGTGCCCTTTAACATCAAATATGAAGAACCACCTTCAGCCTGCTTCATTCAACAACACCAAATTTGGCAGTGCTTCGGTGAGAAGAAAGCTTGTTAAATGGTTAATGCAGCCCTTTAAACACTGTTCGCTGCTGATGCGGTAGACGCACCTCCTCAGGTAACCCACTGTATAGCAAAGGTTGCACAGAATCAGGAGAATATGCAAATCCCAAATATTGGGATTGCAGGCAGCAGAACTAGTCCTCCCACACAGTCTAGCCCTGATTTGCATAAGATCAGTGCTTTGTAGCAACAGAAGTAATCAGACAATATTGTATTGTAGTTGGGGTACATTGATGGACAGGAATGGCAGATTACGCTCACTGATTCATGATCGGAGTCTGCCAGTTATTTACTTACCCACCAACACAGTGAACATTTTAGTCCCTATGCATCTACTAGATATTAACGTCAGAACTACGCTGTTGTTAGTTATTGTATTTTAGAATGGTCTTAATACATAGTGTAACAAATGTTAACATTGATTTCTGTTGACTGTCTTTGTGATAGTTCAGATGATTCCCCCACTCAGATTCTACTATCATTCATCATCAAAGGAGAAAACATTTTTTATCGTAGCAGTCCATGGAGTATCTGTAGAGGATATTGATCCATATGGGATACAATGACAGGGAGTGCTATTTTAAATTCTACAGTGACATCAAGATAAAATATTAATGCTTGCTCACTCACTTCAGATTACACATGACACTTACGTTGTAGATCGCATATGAATTCACACAGATGTGCCTCTTTATGATAAAAATCAAAGGAACACACTTTCCAATCTTGTCACATTTTATGCTGGCTTTTAAATTACACCAGCCATAAATTTCTAGCATTCAATAAAGACTGATAATACTTTCACCGCTCACTAAAATGGCAGATGCAATTCAAGAAGAGCATAATAATCGATGCTTCATCGCTCTTTAGCTTCTGTTCAGAAGGTTCGACATCAGACAGGTTGAATACTTTCTCTTTATAAAATGCTCAGATCCATCAAAGAATATCAATGTCCTGAGTGTTTGGCACCAAACCATGTGTGTGCTAGACAGTGACAATGGCAATGCATGAAGGTGAACTAGCCAGTTATGTGGCTACCAAGTAATAGTGTTGCAATGTAATAACTCTTTCCTTTCCACCCTCCCCTAACACCCAACTCCATGAGTAAATGCTTATTATGAAACAAAAACCCACACAATGGACCTCTGTTTTGATCTCTATGATAAGTTGCTGAATGTTATCTGTGATCATAGTCAGAATACCACAAGGAATCTTAGTGTCCATGGTCTACAAGAAAGAAATCAGTTATAATTCTCAGTTAGAAGTAGTCAATCATCAATCCCTGCAGAAATGTGCAGAATGTAAACATCACTTGATGACAGGTGTAAATCTGCATTCTGTTCAAATGCAAAGCTACGGAGCAATGGTTACTTGGATGAGGCACGTATGGGATGAGGCTCTTAAGAAGCTCATGGCTAAAATGAGTCAGCATCTTCAGGACAGGAAAGACACAGGAAAACGTAGCTTTAAAACAGCATCAAACTTCAGTGAAGCTTTCAAGGGCAGACTGTAAAGGCTAGCTTTCCTGATTACATGATAAGAAGTGGAAGGTCAAGCAAGTTTAATTTGTACATCTTTAATACTATGAAGGGACCTCAGCCTTCCTAAAACCACCACATGAAGCTCACTGCATGAACAAATTGGTGGCTCTTGAACAGAAACCAGAGCCTGAGGCTCAATGTATTGTGCATCTGGCAGGTATTACATCAAATCCACTGAAATAAAAAATAAAATATAACTTCTTGGAGACAGAATTACTGCTCAATTGAATTGCTAAGTTCCCTTCTTTGTTGACATGATTCTTTTTTGCAAACGTATTCAGGGACATTTCTGACATGTCCTTTGAGATTGTGATCATATCTTGTATGTTTGATTTTGTAATAACTAAAGACAGTGCTCCCCTTAATATTTCGGTTCTTGTAAGCAAAGTGGTAATCAATATTTACAATCATAAAGTATGTTTCATCATTATAAATTTTCCTATTCATCTTTCGTCAGGATTAGTGATTTGCAGAAAAGTTAGTGAGTTGACAGAAACTTTGAACAAAGTTAATTGTTGGGTTAGAATTTTTTTTAAAAACGATGATGAACCTAAAAGAGCCCCATGCTCTACTTTCTAAAGATGTAAAGCCCATTGTTTAATGGTTTCCATCAAGGCAACACCATTTTGCATTATTTAACTGGTCACTTGGATCTCTCAACAATCTCTCCAGGTTTGTTCAGTGAGCCTACGTTTAGTAATGCATGCCCCCATTGATCAGGGAAAATGCTTTTGTGTTTCCACAGTCTGTGTCTGACATACACAGCCAATGATGCTCATACAATACAAATCCATCCTCAAAGCAATGCGAAAAACCAAAGTTGACTACCAGAATCAAGCAGAATGAAATATGACAATGACACAAGAGGTCATGACTCAGAGGATGCTTGACACAAGTTCAGGTCTCACGTGAGGCACCTTCACTGAGGTCTACATTTGGTGAAACCTGTTGTTCCTGAACACTCTGCTGCAGCACCTGGATTCAAGCCAGAATGGAAACTCTCAAAAGCTAAATAGAAAATGGAATCATTGTTGGGGGAAGCATCAGCTAAGGATAGACTACTCCAAAAAGGCTGTCCTGAAGTTTTGGTATGCAATGTTTGCATTCGTATATCTTTAAATAACACTCCAGGATATTTCTTCAACTGATGACATGTGCTTAGGTTTTGAAATACTTCTATAAAATTCCAAATCAATGCAGACAAATTACACAAAGAAATGAAAGAAAACTAGAAAATGACAGTCAATGTCAAACATCTCTTTCTCAAAATAAAAGTCTAGACTCTTCAGTCCTTGCACACAAGGGATGACCTTATAGAGGTTTATAAAATCATGACAGGCACAGATAAGGTGAATAGCCAAGGTCTTTTTCCCAAGGCAGGGGAGTCCAAACTAGAGACCCAGACAGATACCCAGCAACTATGGCAAGAACTGAATGACATCACAGGTTCTAAAAAGAGAGAGTGCAAGGTAGCAGACGATGACATATCCCTCCCAGATTGTTTCAAAGTCTTCTATGTTCACTTTGAGCAGAATTTCGGCGGAGAGGGGACACCTATTCTGACAGGTCCTGACGAACTCATTCCAGCAGTCACTGTATCAGAGGTCAGATCAGTTTTCCTTCGTGTGAACCCAAGGAAAGCAATGGGACCAGACGGAGTACCTTGCACTCAGAGCATGCGCAGATCAACTGGCAGGGTCTTCTCAACCTCTCCCTGCAGCAGGCCACTGTCCCTGCCTGTTTCAAGAGGGCCAACATCATCCCTGTGCCTAACAAGGATCATGCAGCACGTCTCAATGACTACCGCCAAGTGGCCCTAACTTGGATGGTCATGAGTGCTTTGAAAAGCAAGTTATGGCATCAATCAACTCCAGCCTCCCCACTACTCTTGACCCACTCCAATTTGCCTATCAGACCAACAGATCCACGTCTAATGCCATATCACTTGCCCTTCACGCCTCCCTAGAACATCTTGACACCAAGAGCAGCTAAGTAAGAATCCTACTTATTGATGACAGTTTAGCCTTCAACACTATTATCCCCTCGAGACTGGTTACTAAACTTAGTGATCTCAGACTAAGCCCCACTCTCTGCAACTGGATCCTCAGTTTCCTGACCCACAGGCCACAATCAGTGAAGATTGGGGACAATATTTCATCGTCACTAACACTCAACACTGGAGCCCTCCAGGGATGTGTACTCAGCCCCCTACTGTACTCACTGTATACCCATGACTGTGTCGCCAAATACCAGACTAATGCTATTTACAACTTCGCTGATGACACCACCATAGTCGGTCAAATCTCAGATGGTGACGAACCAGACTATAGATGGGAAGCGGACGATCTGGAAAAATGAGAACAACCTAGCTCTCAATGCTGGTAAAACCAAGGAACTCATTAATGACTTTCAGCGGGATATTACTCATGCCTCTCTACACAGTAACAGCACAGAGGTGGAACAAGTGGAGAGTGTCAAGCTCCAGGGAGTGGTCACCCACAACAAGCTTTCTTGGACTGTTCATGTGGACACACTGGTTACAAAGGCCCAACAACGTCTCTTCTTCCTCAGGCAGCTGAAGAAATTTGGCATGACAGAGAATACCCTTGCCAACTCTTATAGGTGCACCATCGAGAGTACTGGTACGGCAAATGTACCATTCAAGATCGGAGACAGTTACAGAGAGAGGTGAACTTGGCCCAGACAATCACAAAAATCAACCTCCCATCTATTGAATCCATGTATCAGGCAAGACAAAGCTTTTGTCAGTACACGTGACAATAAATTCAATTCAATTCAATTCATTTCAATTCAAATTCAATTCAATTCAAACTAGGGGGCATACATTTAACGTAAGGGAAAGAATTAAAAAGAGACCTGAGGGGCAACTTTTTCGCACATAAGGGTGGTGACTATATGTAACAAGGTGCCACAGAAAGTGGTAGAAGCGGGCACAATTACATTTTAAAGACATTTGAACAGGTATATGAAAGGAAAGGTTTAGAAGGAAATGAGCCAAATGTTGGCAAGTGGGATCAATCCAGTTTAGGAACTGGGTCAGCATGGATGAGTTGGGCCAAAGGATCTGTTTCTGTCCTGTATGACTGAGTTCTGCAACTTAGTTTTGCTCTTCAAACCTGAACAGGTTGTCACTTCCCAAATCTGCATCTAATGTCAACAGCAGTCAATAGTTGAATCCTTCTTTTCAAGGCTTGCAGCCCTGCTGCAGAACCAAAAGGGCTCTTACTAAAGGTGCAGCATATGTGACTGCACCAAAGGTAAGCGATATCTCATCATACTTCTCCAATTTACTCTGAAACCTTTGTCCTCCTTCAATGCCTCTTCACTTTTGTCCTACTAGGTGGGATAGTGTTATAATTTAGATAGCTAGGCAAAAAAGGATGGAACTGGAGCCTAGTCTTTGAACAGAGACACATGGTACATATTGTACACCTCATGATCCACTTACTAGACTTTCAGCCAGTTCAAATCTGCATAAAAACAAGGTAAAATAGTGGCACCATGATAATCTAGTGACTCACGCTAATGCTCTGGCAGTATGGTTTCAAATCCCATTACAGCAACTGGTCAAATTCATATGTAATTAACAGATCTGAAATAAGAAGCTAGTGACCAGGACAGCCATTATCCACTGTTGTAAAAGCCGTTGTGGTTCACTAGTGTCTTTTTGAGAAGGAAATATGTCATCCTTAACAAGTCTGGCCAACATCTGACTGAAAATCTCAGCAATGTGGTTGATCGTCTATGACCCTCTGAACGTCGCTCAGCTTATGAGAAATTAAAAATCACGCAACACCAGGTTATAGTCCAACAGGTTTAACTGGAAGCACACTAGCTTTCGGAGTGTCGTTCCTTCATCATTATCACCTGATCAAGGAGTGATGCTCCGAAAGCTAGTGTGCTTCCAAGTAAACCTGTTGGACTATAACCTGGTGTTGTATGATTTTTGCTGAAAATATGTTGCTGGAAAAGCGCAGCAGGTCAGGCAGCATCCAAGGAACAGGAGATTTGACATTTCGGGCATAAGCCCTTCTTCAGGAATCGTGTGAACCTGTTGTGTGATTTTTAACTTTGTACATCCCAGTCCCAACACCGGCATCTCCAAATCATGACTACGAGAAATTAGACGTGGACAAATGCTGGTCTTGCTAGTGATGCCCACAAACCATAGAAGAATAAAACAAAAACCATCAGTTATTGCCCACCATCTGAATACAATTAAAACGAGGGATTAATTTAAAGCTAATAGACCGCACTTCCTAATTCTATTCTTATCTATCAATCGTAGTCAGAAAGTCACCTGCCCTCACTTACTCCAGCCTCCCCTCCATAAACCTTTCCATCTCTCTTTGTCCTTTTGGAGGGTCCTTGATCTACCTTTATAGTCATAAATTTGGGCCCAAACCATTAAATCTCCTTATGTGGGTCAATGTTAAACATTGTTTGACTTTATTAAGTGCCTTAGGTCATATTACAACATTATAGGGGCTATATAAGTACAATTCTTTTTCTTATGATTCCAATTAGCCTGCTATTGATTTCTAGATATTGCTGTTTGTTTCAGATTCCCAGCATTTTCAGTTTTTTTTCATGTCAATCCCGCAGAAACTGAACAATACTACTAATGTGTTCACTCAGTTAGTGCTATGTTTTCAGCATTGAAACATCTTGATAAGTTGCCCAAGGATAATTCTGACACTTGACTTGGTAAAAGCTGTACTCTGCTCACCTTAATCATCTGAGAGAGATCGCCTGCATCTGCTAACTCCAGAACGATGTTCAACTCATTGTCCTCAATAAATGAGTCCAAGTACTTAATTATGTTGGGGTGATTCAATTGCTGCAGGATAAAGAGAGCAAAACAAATGACTGTTATAGTAAACTGGCTTCACGATAATGATTCTGACTTGTCTCTTCAATTAACATTATTTGGATGGCTTTGATTCAATTTTTAAGAAAATGTCACTTAGAATCCATTACCCAAACACCATTACATATCATGAGGAATATGTTTAGCATTACACACAAGAGAACAAATTATTAACAGAAGAGATAACAACATCACCTCATTAATATGAAAATGATCCACCCTGACTGTATTTAAAGAGGGACAGCTAATTACAAGGTATTATCCATATTTGTCAATTTCTTCACAAGGAAACTAGGCATACCTACTGCAAACATTCCATCTCCAAAATTGATGGAAATTCCTCATCAATTTTCTCTAGAATCAGTGGAGTATTACCCCTGCACCACTCTCTAATTGCCCTCATGAGTCCAACGTTCTGCCTTATCTCATGAACACTTTTGTGCAGATTATGAGGATCATGTATGTTATTTAAATTTAATATTCTTTGATTCACCTTTTTTTTGGCAGTTATTTTAACACTGAAAAGCAGAAGACATGGAGGTATTTCTAAGCAAACTATCTCAGAGTGGGCAAGATATGAACCCAGACCTCCTGGCTCAGAGATGAAGGCACTGCCACTATGCTACAATAGCCCTCTCTTTACAGAAGATGTAGACACCAAGTCCAACAGTGAGAGTTAGCTGTGTTAATATGGGAAGATATCCAGTCATTAACTCAAGAGTACTTCTGCGATCATAATCATTCTACTGCACTTGGTAGTTAACTTCAAACAAAAATGAAAATTTCTGGAATTTGAATCCTGTGACCCTCCTTCAGAGTGCTTAAAGCTCACAACTCGAAACACTAACTCTGATTTCTCTCCACAGATCTGCCAGACCTGCTGAATTTCTCTTCAATTTCTACTTGGGCTTCAGATCTCCAGCATCTGCAGCTCTTCATTTTATTTTAGTAACTAATCCTGACTCAGTCACGTTTAAGAAGTGGATTTCAGTGAGACTGTTGAGCCCTGAATAATAAACTAAAATCAGCCATCTTCCCCTCGCTCTACATCAATCATATTGAGGTATTAATGATACAAGCATTGACTAACAGGGTTAAAATAGCACAGTAAATATCCGATCACCAGACAAGGTTGTGTACTTAAATGGGAAGTGACGCTCAATTTTGACAGTTCAATGGTAAGGGTGCAATGCACGCATTTTCAAAGCGATTATTTGAAATGGACCAGTACAGTGTGACTCATTAATAATCATTTAATATTAAATACAATTGTGAGAGTCAGGATTAATACAACCACCTAGTGCCCCAATTAAAACACAAGGAAGCAGAATCCTGCCACATTTTGGATAAGTGTCAATTCTTTTGAGTTTCAAAGGGTCTCATTTTAATTTACCTCATTGGCTACCTACCACACCCCATGGCACCCTGCTCTTCTGATGCCAGCCTGATTTCACCAGCTCATTGCACTCAGAAGCCCTTATCTCTCCTGAATGGACTGGCATTCCTGGCACATGTGCGAACTTTAAAGGGCCATTGTGCACTCGAACAAGCACTGACATTCCAAAGCTGCCCTGCTCAATGAATGTCATGTCCCCAGACATGGCAGGCAAAGGAAGACTGGCTCCCTGCGTTTCAGACTGCAACATAGTGATGGAAAGGTACAGAGGAGGGACGTCTTCATTCTCCCGAACTAACAGAGCCAACCAACCAGCTAGCCCGGTCCAAATGTGGGTCTCAGCTGTCTGAGGGAATGGCCAGCAGTACAGAACGAAGGGCAGTGAGCTTCCCTGCTCGGTCAGGGTAAGCGCCACTATCTTCTCTCTGCTACCTCACGCTCACTGAATCCCCACTACTGCACACACCTCCCACCAAGGCTCAAGCTCTACCACTCTCACTGCAGCATGCTATCTCTTCCTTTACTCGTGCTCTCCCATCCCAGTCTCCAAGACCCTGCATGCTCTCTATGGTTCTAGATTAGTGGTGCTGGAAGAGCACAGCAGTTCAGGCAGCATCCAAGGAGCAGCAAAATCGACATTTCAGGCAAAATCCCTTCATCAGGAATAAAGGCAGAGAGCATGAAGCGTGGAGAGATAAGTTAGAGGAAGGTGGGGGTGGGGAGAAAGTAGCATAGAGTACAATAGGTGAGTGGGGGAGGGGATGAAGGTGATAGGTCAGGGAGGAGAGGGTGGAGTGGATAGGTGGAAAAGGAGATAGGCAGGTGGGACAAGTCATGGGGACAGTGCTGACCTGGAAGTTTGGAACTAGGGTGAGTGGGGGAAGGGGAAATGAGGAAACTGTTGAAGTTCACATTGATGCCCTGGAGTTGAAGTGTTCCGAGGCAGAAGATGAGGCGTTCTTCCTCCAGGCGTCTGGTGGTGAGGGAGCGGCGGTGAAGGAGGCCCAAGACCTCCATATCCTCGGCAGAGTGGGAGGGGGAGTTGAAATGTTGGGCCACGGGGCAGTGTGGTTGATTGGTGCGGGTGTCCCGGAGATGTTCCCTAAAGTACTCTGGTGTAGCTTACACACTCACTCGGGTCACCTCACCACCTTCTCCTCTACCTGCACCAGCACTAACAACTGTGCTCCTGACTGTTATCTCCCTCAATCCCTCCCTTTCACTCATTCCAGGAGAAAACAGCCCAAAGTAGCCCAGAAAGGGCCCAGACAGGATGGTGGGTGCCATGTATTCGACTCCACACCTCCTTGTTCTTGAGACCCAGTGGGTAAAGGAGAAGGTAGATCCTCTTGCATACTCCCTGATTAGACGGTCAAGATGATTTGGCAGAATGCCTCACCAACAGAACTTACAAACAAGTTCCAAACAGTTTGGCTGGTGACGAGAAAGGTCCTCCCTGTTATATCCTTCCTGAACCTCACTTCCTTTACGTTGCCCACAACATCGCCAGTGATGGGGAAGAGATTGTTGGTCACCTCACAGTGAAATGGTTCTTTAAGCTGAAGATCTGGAGAGAGATTGAGTGTTTCATTTTTGTTGAGATAAATCCCAAGTAGCTGCATGACTCTGCGCTCCGTAGGCTATTTTTGGAATGTACATAGTGCCAAATATCAACTGTGGCTGGAGGACCATCAACTCGATGAAAGACACCCTTTGATCTGCCTGAACTTGCTGGTTTTCCAGCACACAGAACTGTCTTCACCCAATTGTTAGCAACTGGCACACTCCGACATTCCGAACTATCTGCTGATGGACTAAGTAAAGCTTGGAGCAGACACTGTAGAGGCACATTAGGGAAAGGCAGATACAGCACACCAAGGGGTTCCAATTATAGCACCTCTGGGGTTGTGTGCTTTCCAAAGACTGTATTTCACAAATCAAGAGTATCAAAAATTCACTGAGGCACCTGAGAGGGGAACATGGTGCATAGACAGAAAAAAAATCGACTGCATTTCCTGTAATTTCCAGTTTGAAATGCCCTATGTTTGGATTCTACACCTACACAGAATGTACTTCGTAAACATTAAGACACTTACAAAATGGAACAAGCTGTATTGGGACTTGTCAATCAAAATTGTTAAAGATCCCTTTGGTTTACTGATGCCCTTTAGGGAAGGAAATCTGCTGTCCTTCCCTGGTTGCTCCTACCTGTGACTCCACACCCACTGCAATGTGTTTGACTCTTAACTGCCCTCTGGGCAATTAGGAATCAGCCTAGCCAGCGATATCCTCAATGCATAACCAATTAAAAGAAAAATGGGGCGAGTTCAATTTTCTTGCAAATTCTGCAGTATTCAAGTCAAATATTGTTACAAAAGAAGTATATTTTTGTAAAAGAACCTCATGAACTAACAATTCAGTGTATAGAGGGGCATTTTTTCTTCTTTTGCATTTCCTGTAATTTCCAATTTAATTGTTTCCACCTCATCCTGTAGATCTAACATGGAATACATTTTGTAAATATTAAGTCGAATACAAGGTTATTGAGTGGAAAATGCTGTTTGGCAACAAGTTGAACACTATTGCAAATGCTGCAAAATTGAGTTTAAATGCTTCTGTAATATCTTTTACAGATGTTATGAATAAAGTATGCTTCTCCTTCAAACTCTTTGGTATTGGATAAAAACTTGCTCACCAGTTTCATTTGATACTTGGCTGCATAGATCAAATGCTCAAGAATTAAGAAAAGAACTTCTATTTCAGGAGTCACATCTCTCAGAACTATCTCAAAATGTGTCACATGGGTGACGTTTTTAAAAAAATGTCAAAAAACTGCAGATGCTGGAAAATGGAAACACAGTCAGAAATTGCTGGAAAAGCTCAGCAGGTCTGGCAGCATCTGTGGAGAGAAAGCAGAGTTGACATTCTAGGTCCTTCTTCAGAATTGGACGATGTTAATGCGTGCAGTCTGATGTCAATGCAACAGTAATAGTCTGTATATGATATCAGTAGCCTTACCATCTCAATGATGCAGCCATTTTGAAAAGGGCCAATCATAGGTTGCCTAAAGCACCTGCCTGTTTCATGGGCTTAGACTTCTTTTAAAATGCAACTCTGATCCTGAGGACCTTGTTCAGCAATTTTGGTTAAAATTGGGTGGAGACACCCTACATTCCATATTCTACATAAGGTTCAACTAAAGTAAGTTAGGAATGATCTTTTGTGGCATCCACCAGGCGCACTCCCTCAGCCAGGCTGGCTGTTGTTCCTGCATGTACCTCATGACCTGTTAGGCCCATTACTGGCCAGATTTAATTAGACAAGCTGCATCAAACTGCCTCGATGCTGTGGAAATAGGTGATAGGACAATACCCTGCCAGATCGGTGCTCCAAAGTCAAAACGCACTGACTGAGTTACACTGAAAGGTGAACTCTGTTGATTTCCCTGTGGGTCATTTTGCCCTTTACTACATCCCATGAACAGACACAAGAATAAGCAGAAATTTGTTTGGTAATTTTCATCCTATACCTTTGCTTCAGCTTACAGGTTTTCATAATTATAAATTGCAAAGGTCCAAAACATATACATCATTCTCCTTAAAAACGATAAAGCATTCTGAATCCTTTATTGGATTTTTCAGGTAAATGCAGTGGTTAAGACAGTGAAGATATCTTACCTATATCAGTCATTACTGACCTGAAAATATGTTGCTGGAAAAGCGCAGCAGGTCAGGCAGCATCCAAGGAACAGGAAATTCGACGTTTCGGGCATAAGCGCTTCTTCAGGAATTATGCCCGAAACGTTGAATTTCCTGTTCCTTGGATGCTGCCTGACCTGATGCGCTTTTCCAGCAACACATTTTCAGCTCTGATCTCCAGCATCTGCAGACCTCACTTTCTCCTCCTCTCAGTCATTAACTAAGTATAAGATAGAACATAACTGAAAAGGTCAAATATAAATTATTTGGTTCTAGGCTGAAACTTTAAATAAGTGCCTTACATCATTCAAACATATCTAAATCAGAATTAAGTGAAATAAACACTCAATTACTGAAACAAAATCAGTGAAATTCTTGGAACACTGTCACAGACTGAAACTCTCAGAGCAAAATCTAGAAATTCCCAATGTTTAATGTAAATAATGCACACTGCTGCTACTGAGCGTTGGTAGTGGAGGGAATGGATGTTTGTGAATGTGGTGCCAATCACATGAGTTGCTCTGTCCCAGATGGTGTCAAGCTTCTTCGGTGCTGTTGTAGCTGCACACATCCAGGCAGGTGGGCAGTATTCCATCACACTCCTGACCGTGCCTTGGAGATGATGGACAGGATTTGGAGAGTCAGGAGAGGAGTTATTTTCCGCAGTGTTCCTAGCCTCTGATCTGCACTTGTAGCTACTATATTTATATGGCGAGTCCTGTTGCGTTTCTGATGAGATGAGATGTTAACACTCCTGTATAGACTGAAATCTTTAAAACGCCAGGAGTCCCTTTGACGCCAGCGCAGAACAACATTCCATTTTTAAAAATTATTACTATAGCCAACCAAATAAAATCAACATAATTCAGAAGCTGGTAACACATTTTTCAGATAACTCTTGCTTTAAATATTTGACACAACAATACAGTCTGCAGGAAGTCACATTTCTTCCTGCAGAAATGTCTCAGCACGTGTAACTCTCACCGTGTCAATCTCACTCTCTATCAAACTTGTTTTCATTTGTAGAACCTACTGCATCCCTTTTTGTCCAATTGATTCAGCCTTTTGGTTAAATTCATAAGCAGCTGCACTCCATCCCCAGTCCCTGGACACAGCCACAAACACTCTCCGTGAACACTTGGGTTACAACTGTCCTGATGGGACAGCATCCCCCAAGAGCCCTTTTTCTGGTCCCTTTAAAAGGTCTGGTGGGCACTGGCACCATTGCAACAGCAGCAATGGGTATTATGCAATCCTCAATACCTCCCTCTTTTGACCTTAGATGTTCAGTCCTTTCCAATAGTATAACACAGGAACACAGTCTAGGCTCTATTCTCAAAGTACTATTCAACACCAGAGGCAGAATTTTTCAGACAGTGGGGTTTCCTATCCAGCCACCTGAAGGAACAATGCAATAATATAACGTGTTACAGAATGTTCATTGGTGAAAAACAAGACTTCAAACTCTTTCTGGGCAGTAAGTTTCTATTTAGAGAGCAGCCGGTCAAACAGACAGCCCATAGCTCTGCAGTCCCAGTGACCCAAGGTTCATGTACATATAGAACAAAGAACATAGAACATTACAGCGCAGTACAGACCCTTCAGCCCTCGATGTTACGCCGACCTGTGAAGCCCATCTAACCTACACTATTCCACATATGTCCATATGCTTGTCCAATGACGACTTAAAGGTACTTAAAGTTGGCGAATCTACTATTGTTGCAGGCAAAGCATTCCATATCCTTATTACTCTCTGAGTAAAGATAGTAAAGATGTAGTAATCATGGCTGGGCTTAAAGCCGGTCCCAAAGGAAGAGGAGGTCATAGAGACCAGACTGAGGGTAACCTAAGATGATTGGCAGGGTAGGCCCCAGCAAAAGAGTGATGGGTGTGGAGGTGCTAAACTTGCAAGGTTGGTGGGGGAGAGTTAAAGAGCACCAACCTGGTGGTGGGATGGGGGGGAGGGGTGGTGTTGGAGAGGTTAAAATTGGCATAGGGCACCCTCAAGTAAGTAGCCCTCTTGCCTGATGCCAACCCATGCGGCCAATGCTGCTGGCATACCTGCTTGGTTTATCCTTCCAATTGCCACTAATTAACTTCAATAAACCCAAAGGCTAGTAGCCTGCCCAGTGCCGTCACCCCTTCCCATAAAACAGATCAGACATAAGTGGATTGGTGATGGGCATGGCCTAATGCCAAATATTGCCAATGCCCCCTAACCCTGTGAACCACATGTCACCGTCCACCCCCACACTCATAACTTCAGGAGCTGCTGGGGGATCCTGTGGGATCCTTGTTCAAAGGCACTCAGTACTTAATCCCACTGACAATCCGCACTCTGCCATTGCTGCTGAGACAACTACCCCCTCCTCAAGATACCCACCACCCCTCAACTTCCCGGTTGCCATCTCCCACTTGTGACCTTGGACTTAGTAACCACCCTCAATGTGGTACCAGCAGTAACCTCTGAACCAGAGTCACGGTACGGTTCAATAGAGCTGCCGGCCTCTGATTGGACCTGAGGGGCTTGATTGTAAAGAGAATCCCACCGCTGCCGAGTGAGTGAGGTGAGCAGCTCTCCGGTCTCCCCCACGACAGATAAACTGGTGGTGCCATTGGCACTCCATCTTCCCGCCTTCTCTTTTAAATCCTGCCCATAGTCTTTGTGAAAAATCACATTGACAAAGTGAGCACTGCGACATTGGGACACTCCTAGTCGATCCACAGGCTCTTAAATACCAATGGTCAAACTCTCTACCTGTGAAAGGCTCAAAGTGTCCTGCTTTGACAGCCCAGTGACACTGAACTACTCACAAGATTCCTCCCTTCTCAGGATTCCTGGCTGCTAACTTTCTGCTCAAAAAGAAATCATTCACTTCTGTGATGCATGTATCCCTTGAAGATTAAACCCAAATATTCAGACACAGAGCAGATGAAGTGTGCAGTGGGCTTAACATATTACTGATGTCTAACTAGGGAGATGACTATGTTGAGAATATCTTAAGCTATTACCAGCAGTAACAACAGAACCAGTGTGCCTGCGAGTCCCAGTCAGTTTAATGAGTTTAAACTTGACAGCCTTGATAGAAAAATTCCTGATTGAAAATGACCATGATTAAACTGCTATTTAAAAAAAAAAGCATTATTGAAAAAGCTGCTTCAGACTCAGAGTCTGCCAACACATGGGCCTCTGCCAAGCAGCCAGTTTGTTTATATCGGGAATTTCTGGCTATGAAACCAAGAAATTCCTGAAGACAATACTCCTTTTGTATCCATTTACACACAAAATCAAAATTAAACTCAGATGGCATTGATCTTAAAAGATTTGGCCTCATTCATTTCAGGCAGCACCTTATGCCTGAGCCAGAGTGTGCCTGGCACTCAGAAAAGTAGGCTGATACCTCAAATTGGCAAGAACCATCAGCATGAGATAAGGAGAGACTGAAATCAGGTTAGATTCACTTGTACAGCAGACTTAATGTGTGCGTACAGTTTCAATTTCTATCTCTCCGTTTGTAAACCCATTGCAGTTTCACCAGGTTACAGGGAAACAGTCCCACAGTGAAATGCTTTTGTTTTGAAATCTGCATTTTGAATATTTCTGTGGTGGGGAGCACTGGAGAAGAGTAGGGCTGGTGCTTCCAAGGAAGGAGGTAGAGCTTTGTAACAGGAGATGTGATGGCTGAATGGAATAAATCCAAGTGTTTTGCTTGTTACAGTGCTATGAGCGTGATCTCTACCAAGATGAATCCTATCTTCTAATCAAAATGCTACAGCAGGTGTAATTTATCCAGGATCAATTGGATTTCAACAGGTTAGACTCTGCAAAATTAAAGCTCGGCCATTCAGGGCTCATGTCAGAAAGAATTTCTTTGCATAAAAGGAATATTAGGGGTGGCACGGTAGCTCAATGCTTCGTGCTGTGGCCTCACAGCACCAGGAACCCGGGTTCGATTCCTGCCTCGGGTGACTGTCAGTGGGAGTTGCACATTCTCCCCGTGTCTGTGTGAGTTTCCTCCGGTACTCTGGTATCCTCCCACAGTCCAAAGATGTGTAGGTTAGGTGAATTGGCCATGCTAAATTGGCCATAGTGTTCAAGGACGTGTAGGTTAGGTACATTAGTCAGGAGTAAATGTAGAGTAATGGGAATGAGTTTGGGTGGGTTCCTCTTTGGAGGGTTGGCGTTGTCTTATTGGGCTGAAGGGCCGGTTTCCACACTGTACGGATTCTATGAATGGATATTATACTGGTGATGGTAAAATATACACTATAAATTTTGAATTTCCGTCATCTTGTTTTAATGCCGGAGATCTTTCATGTACAAAGATTATTTTTTTAAAGAAGGAAAATATCCTGACTTTAGATAGCTGCAGTGGTCACTGAGCAGTGAGACATGTGAACTTGCCTCCTCCAGACCGTTTACCTTATATGGACATTGTTTATGTAATCTCCTTTGACACAGGAAACTGCGTGGGGATATTCTGGCACTGAAGAATCCAAAAGATATTTCTTACAATGTACTATTACTTAAAACAATGCATTCCTCAGACACACAATTGTCTGGCCTAATATCAAATTGTGAGGTTTGCAGAGCAGCATGTTTCCAATAGAGTACTGTATTTCAAATGATCCAGGGCAATACATACTTTGAAATCTTATATCCTCAGCAGTAGAAGGACATAAAGACTGCAACTAAACAGCCATGGAATCAGGTGTAAAATGGCAACTCAAGGACGCGAAGAATGTTTTAAACAGTATATTCTTCATCTTGCTATTGTACATTCTTAAATGTTATATTTATGCTCATGTAAATGTTTTATGTTGTGTTTTATTATTTTATTCTGAATTAGTAAGTAATGAAAGTCTTCCTTCTTTCAATTAACTACATTGTTAATTGAAGTGTCATATAGCTACATGCTAAAAAAAAACCTAATTACCGTGTCTGACCAAGGCTGGAAAACAGAGGCGATCCGAGTTACTCTGCTGACCTAGTTTTAGCAAAACGTGGAATATGCCCCTAAAGCTGTTGAGGCTGGGTCCATTAGAAATTTCAAAACTGAGTCACAGATTTTTACTAGGCAAGGTATAAAGGATTATTGGAATGAGGCAGGTGGATGGAGTTAAGATACAAATCAAGCATAATCTAATCAAATGTGAGAAATGTTTGTGGGGGTGAATTGCTTAGACCTGTTCCTTTGTTACTAGCTTTTAGTTACCATCATCATGAGGAGCGTGCAGAGTATCAGTTTTTTGAGATCTGGCTGAATCGAACCAATGCATTGAGGGCGAGTAGTGAGACCTGCAGTGAGAACCATTGAGAAAGAACCTTACAGACCATCATGCCCCAGCCAGCTTCCTGCAACTCACCGATTCCCATTCCTCTGCCCTTTCCCTGTATTTTCTTTCCCCTTCTGCTAATTATCCAATTTCTGCATGAAAGCCATCTTTGATTTGCCTCCATCATACAATTAGGCAGTGCAATCTCGAGCCTAATCACATGGTAAGAAGTTTCTGGAAAAAACACATGGGATCACACTGACTGGTCCTTTACAGTACCTAATGCAAATGGTACTTATACGAAGGCTGTAAAGTTTAGCTGTGAAATTGAAGTGTGCATACTCATTTTAATTTTTCAAATATTTCACTTCCAGATCTATCAAGTGCAGAATGGCACCTACAGGAACCCTACTTAAAGGTGAGAACTGACCAGAGATCATAGGAAGAAGAGCAGGCCAGGAGGGAAGGTGTCTAATCACATATTTTTGGCTTTTTAAGCAAAACAAACTTTGTATTAACCAGTACCTTAAATAAACAGGTGCTTTTGATAAAAACGGACTAAAACTATATACTCAAATACCCAAAACTTATCATGATCTCCGTGATGTTGGAGTCATTCATTTGAGGGTGCCGGTGAGAAGATTCTCAGCAAGGCAAACTGGTGAAATTGACATTGATTCCATGTGGTTGAAGGGTCCCAAGGTGGAAGATGAGGCATTCTTCCTCCAGGCATCGGGTGGCTAGAATCTGGCAGTGGAGGCGGCCCAGGACTTGCATGTCCTTGGCAGAGTGGGAAGGGGAGTTGAAGTGTTCGGCAACAGAGCGTTGGGGTTGTTTAGTGTATGTGTCTCAGTGATGTTCTCTGAAACATTCTGCAAGTTGGCATCCTGTCTCCCCAGTTTAGAGGAGACCACATCGAGAGCAACGGTCACAGTAGATGATGTGTGTGGAGGTGCAGGAAAAGTTCTGTCAGATGTGGAAGGATCCTTTGGTGCCTTGGACCTCTACACCTCTGGAGGAAGACCGCCTTGGGACCCTTCAACTACATGGGATCAATGTCAATTTCACCAGTTTCCTCATCTCCCCTGCCCCTATCTTATCCCAGATCCAACCCTCCAACTCAACCCTCTTGAACTATCCTACCTGTCCATCTCCCTTCCCACCGATCCGCTCCACCCTACTCTCCGACCTATCACCATCAGCCCACCCCCCCACCTTCATCTACCTATCACATTCCCAGCTACCGCCCCCCCAAGCCACACCCCCTCCTATTTATCTCTCAACCCCCTAGAGCCCCTGACATTCCTGATGAAGAGCTAACGCTAAAAACGTCAACTCTCCGGCTCCTCAGATGCTGTCTGACCGGTCGTGCTTTTCCAGCACCACACCTTTTGGCACAATAGGTTAAAGTATCACAATACAACCCATGGTTCCTGGCTCTGAATGCTGTATACAGGACACAAGCTCCTTTGATTGTAAAGAGTTGAACACAATAACGTCACATCATAGTGGGAACAACACTATGTTAATCTCATGATTGGAAATTAAAATCAATGATATATGTTCATCAATTGGATGGTGTCCTCATGGTGTCTTTTTTTTCTCTGACGTCTGGGGATTACATTTTAGTTTAAAATAGTGGTCTTTAAAGCTTTACTCTGCTTTTCAAAAATGTTAAACTATATGCCTATTTGTCTGTACACATTTGGTGAGCTTTGTCTAATAGCACTGAGGAGGACATAAGCCATGTCATTTTTGGAATCTGCAGCTACAGACTGCAGCAATTACACAACATAAAACCGTGCCATTTGATTCAGTCAACAGTGTCTCAATGAATGCATTCCATATTGAGGACGGAATTCTCTGTGGAAGAAATGCATTCAGAACAAAATAGAAGGTAACAAATTGCTCTTGAACAGCATTCAATCCAACAAATCATTATATTGCTTTTAAATGAATGATACCCCTCTGCTGCTATTGACCCAGCTAAGTCTGTTCCACTAAATGTAGAATTCCCAGCCTCTACCTGCTCTTGTAGTCACAGAGTTCATACGGCTGGTTTAGTTAACTTTCTAAATCAACAGTGACCCCAACGATGGTAATAATGGGGGGAATTCAGCAATGGCAATGTTGCTGAATGTCAAGGGGACACAGTTGGGTTCTCTCTTGTTGAAGATGATCATTGCCTGGCACTGTGTGCTTGACAATTCTCACTGAATGTTGTCCAGTTGGTCAAGGATATTTTTCTTTATCTAAAGAATGGTAAATACTGTGCATTCATAGTGACCATTCACACTAGGCAAGTAGTGTGAAGTAGGCAAGATAACTGATAAGGCAGCTTCAAACACTTACAAGAAATGTCATATCAGGAATTGTTTTTGCAGACTTACAAAACATTCAGAAGGCATTGCTAAGGGCAACAAAGCTTGGTAAACATTCATGAATCTATAATTAAATGGCAGGGCAGCCCTAACCTTAGATTAGCTTCCCTACAGTGTGGAAACAGGCCCTTCGGCCCAACAAGTCTATAATGATCCTCCGAAGAGTAACTCACCCTCTGACTAATGCAGCTAAGACTTTGGGCAATTAGCACGGTCAATTCACCTAACCTGCACATCTTTGGACTGTGGGAGGAAACCAGGAGCACCCGGAGGAAACCCACGCAGACACAGGGAGAACGTGCAAACTCCTCACGGACAGTTGCCCAAGGCTGGAATCAAACCTGGGACCCTGGTGTTGTGAGGCAGCAGTGCTAACCACTGAGCCACCGTGCCGCTCCTCTGTGTGAAAGCTGTAGAAGTCGAGGTGTATCTACATGAGGTGGCTGCTTATAATGAAATGGCTGTCCTCTATTTCATTCCACATGCCATCTCTGAACGTCAGCTTCACATCAGATCTGTAAGTTGCGAAGCTCAGTGTCAGGCCATAACTGACAAGTGAACTTGCCAACACTCGGTTGCAAAGGAGACAAACATGTTGTGAGTTCCAATTTGAAACAGAGTACTTCATAATCGCATTCAGCATTCCATCTGGATTATGAATTTAAGTCTCTGGAGCAGGGCTCGAACTCACAAGTTGCTACGTTAAAGGAATGGCTTCTCTCCCACTGAATGAAGGCTGACACTCTCACATCACCTCTGGAACTCAGCTCTTTTTGAACCAAGGCAGTGATGAGGTCAGGAGCTGAGTGACCCAGGCAGAACCCTAACTGAGCGTCACGGAGTTCAGCAGCACAATAAGCCAGTGGACACAAGCCCAGCTTTACCATTGATATGATGGTGGCAGAACCTGCAGATGTTTGAAGTCTGGGTTATCACTGCGCCTGAGTAGTCACCAGCCTGTTTGAATCAAAAGCAAGTGTTTACTGCTCAGAGAACAGATGGAAATAATTCATACCACTGAACAGGCTGCTCAGTCAGGCCAGTCATTCAGTATCTTTAATAGCTTGAAATTAAAATCATGACTTGCAAACAGTTGAAACTGAGTGCATTCTGCTAAAAATGGAATGGATTCCATGATACCAACAATATGGACAGTATCACATCTACTTAAAATGGTTCTGCAACATTAGAGGGGAATTTGATCTGTTAATTGATATGCACACTGCATTCTTGAGTCCCACAAATCTGAAGCTAAATTCTTGCTGCCAGCTCCTGCCCGCTCTTCCCCAACGCTGGCTCTCCTGTCCCACAGACATTGTTCAGATTGGAAGATGGAGGAGCTTAGAAAAGTAATTTGTTGTATATGTGAACAAAGAAAATTTACAGTCCAGAAACAGGCCCTTCGGCCCTCCAAGCCTGAGCCAATCCAAATGCACTGTTTAAAACTGTTGGTCAATTCCTAAGCATTTGTATCCCTCTGCTCCCCACTTACTCATGCATCTGTCCAGACCATAGAGTCATAGAGATGTACAGCATGGAAACAGACTCTTTGGTCCAACCCATGCCGACCAGATATCCCAACCCAATCTAGTCCCACCTACCAGCACCTGGCCCACATCCCTCCAAACCCTTCCTATTCATATACCCATCTAAATGCCTCTTAAATGTTGCAATTGTATTAGCCTCCACCACATCCTCTGGCAGCTCATTCCATACACGTACTACCCTCTGCGTGAAAAAGTTACCCCTTAGGTCTCTTTTATATCTTTCCCCTCTCACCCTAAATCTATGCCCTCTAGTTCTCTTTTCCCTGGGGTTGGGGAGTCCCCGACCCCGGGGAAAAGACTTTGTCTATTTATCTTATTCATGCCCCTCATAATTTTGTAAACCTCTATAAGGTCACCCCTCAGCCTCCGACACTCCAGGGAAAACAGCCCCAGCCTGTTCAGGCTCTCCCTGTAGCTCAGAACCTCCAACTCTGGCAACATCCTTGTAAATCTTTTCTGAACCCTTTCAAGTTTCACAACATCTTTCCGATAGGAAGGAGACCAGAATTGCACGCAATATTCCAACAGTGGCCTAACCAATGTCCTGTACAGCGCAACATGACCTCCCAACTCCTGTACTCAATACTCTGACCAATAAAGGAAAGCATACCAAATGCCTTCTTCACTATCCTATCTACCTGCGATTCCACTTTCAAGGAGCTATGAACCTGCACTCCAAGGTCTCTTGGTTCAGCAACACTCCCTAGGACCTTACCATTAAGTATATAAGTCCTGCTAAGATTTGCTTTCCCAAAATGCAGCACATCGCATTTATCTGAATTAAACTCCATCTGCCACTTCTCAGCCCATTGGCCCATCTGGTCCAGATCCTGTTGTAATCTGAGGTAACCCTCTTCGCTGTCCACTACACTACCAATTTGGGTATCATCTGCAAACTTACTAACTGTACCTTTTATGCTCGCATCCAAATCATTTATGTAAATGACAAAAAGTAGAGGGCCCAGCACCGATCCTTATGGCACTCCACTTCACAGGCCTCCAGTCTGAATCTTAAATGAATCTACCATGCCTGCCACTACCACCTCTGCTGGCGACACGTTCCAAACGCCCACCACCCTCTGTGTGAAGTACTTGCCGCATGTATCCCTCTTAAATTTTAAACCTCTCACCTTGAAAGCATGACCACTCCTTATTGAATCCTTCACCCTGGGAAAAAGCTCGTCTCTATCCACCCTGTATCTACCCTTCATGATTTTGTAAACCTCAATCAGGTCCCCCCTCAATCTCCTTTTTTCTAGTGAAAATAAACCTAACCTACTTAACCTCTCTTCATAGCTAGCACCTTCCATACCAGGCAACATCCTCGTAAACCTTCTCTGCACCCTCTCCAAAGCATCCACATCGTTTTGGTAATGTGGTGACTAGAACTGTACACAGTATTCTAAATGCAGCCAAACCAATGTCTTGTACAATTTTAACATGACTTTCCAGCTCTTATACTCAATACCCTGTCCAACGAAGGCAAGCATACTTAATGCCTTCTTGACTACTCTATCCACCTGTGCAGCAACCTTCAGGGTACAATGGACCTGCACTCCCAGATCTCTTGTCCATCAACTTTTCCCAAGGTTCTTCTGTTCATTGTATAATTCGCTCTAGAATTAGTCTTGCCTAAATGCATCACCTCATATTTGTCTGGATTGAAAGCCATCTGCCACTTTTCCGCCCAACTCTCCAGTCTATCTATCCTCCTGTATTCTCTGACAGTCCCTTATGCTTTCTGCTACTCCACCAATCTTTGTGTCATCTGCAAACTTGCTGATATACCAACAGTGCCCTCTTCTAGATCATTTATATATATTACAAACAGCAGTGGCCCCTATACTGACCCCTGTGGAACATTACTGGTCACCTTTCTCCATTTCGAGAAACTCCCTTCAACTACTACTCTCTGTCTCCTGTTGCTCAACCAGTTCTTTATCCACCTAGCTCGAACACCCTGCATACCATGTGAATGCACTTTCTCCATTAGTATACAATGGGGAACCTTATCAAACGCCTTACCAAAGTCCACGTATGTGACATCAACAGCTCTTTCTTCATCTAATAACTTGGTCACTTCTCGAAGAACTCTATTAATGTGAGTAAGGCACGATCTCCCCCGCACAAAAACCATGTTGCCTATCACTGATAAGCTCATTCTTTTCTAAATATAAATAGATCCCATCCCTCAGTACCCTCTCCAGCAACTTCCCCTCCACTGACGTCAGGCTCACTGGTCTGTAGTTACCCGGAATATCCCTACTATCCTCCTTGTACAGGGGGACAACATGAGCAACCTTCCAGTCCTCCGGCACCTCACCTGTGTTTAAAGATGCCACAAAGATATCTGTCAGGGCCCCAGCTATTCCCTCTCTCGCTTCCCTCAGCAACCTGGGACAGATCCCATCCCATTTGTCCACCTTAATAACCTCTAGCATACCCAACACATCTTCCCTACTTATGCCAATGTGATCCAGAATAATCACACTTCTATCTCTAATCTCAAGATTCATCATGCTCCTCTCCTCAGTGAACACTGATGCAAAGTAATCATTTAGAATCTCACCCATTCTCTCAAGTTCAGCACACAGCCTTCCTTCATTATCTTTTAGTGGACCAATACTTTCTCTAGTTACCCTCTTGCTTCTTATATAAGAATAAAATGCTTTGGGATTTTCCTTAATTCTGTTTACTAAAGCTATTTCATGACCCCTTTTAGCCCACTTGATTCCTCGTTTAAGACTTGTCCTACTCTCCCAATATTCCTCCAGGACCCATTCTGTTCTTAGTTGCCTAGACCTTATGTACACTTCCCTTTTCCTCTTGGTTATTAACAATCAAGTAATAACAATTTCTTGCAATTTCAACTAAGTTCCTTCAAAAATGAATAAAAGTTTGAAGATAGCAGCATTCTTATTCCCATTAACTGAAGATTCAGCTAATTTCAATTCTCAAATAGAGCCATAGAGTTATACAGCACGGAAACAGATCCTTCGGTCTAACGCATCCATGCCAACTAGATAACCTAAACTTATTCAGCCCTTTTGCAAGCATGTGGCCCATACCCTTCTAACGTTTTCCTATTCATATACCCATCCAGATGCCTTTGAAATATTACAATTGGACCAGCCTCCACCACTTCCTCTGGCAGCTTATTCCATACATACACCACTCTCTGCGTGAAAAAGTTGCCCCTTAAGTCTCTTTTAAGCCTTTCTCCTCTCACCCTAAACCAATGCCCTTCAGGATTGGACACTCCTACCCTGCGAATAAAACCTTGTCTATTTATCCTATCCATGCCCCTCACGATTTTACAAACCTCTCAGAGGTCACCCCTCAGCCTCTGACAGAAGGTAAAGCCTCAGCCTATTCAGCCTCATCCTATAGCTAAACCCTCCAATCCTGGCAACATCTTTGTAAATCTTTTCTGAACCCTTTCAAGTTTAACAATATCTTTCTACCGCAGGAGACCAGAAATGAATGCAGTACTCTAAAAGTAGATTAGATTAAATTCCCTATAGTGTGGAAACAGGTCCTTCGGCCCAACTAGTCCACACTGACCCTCTGAACAGCAACCCACCCAGACCCACTCCTCTACACCCAACACTATGGGCAATTTAGCATGACCAATTCACCTGACCTGCACATCTTTGGATTGTGGGAGGAAACCCACGCAGACATGGGGAGAATGTGCAAACTCCACACAGACATTTGCCCAAGGCAGGGGGGGCCCGGGTCCCTGGAGCTGTGAGGCAGCAGTGCTAACCACTGAGCCACCGTGCTGCCATCGCCTCACCAACATCTTGGACAGCCACAATTTCCAACTTCTATACTCATTGACAACAAAGGCAAGCAAGCCAAACGCCTTCATTACCACTCTGCCTGCCTGCGATTCCACTTCCAAGGAACTAGGCACCTGCATCGCTAGGTCTCTTCGTTCAGCAACACTCCCCAGAGCCCTACCATTAACTGTATAAGTTGGTACAGTTACAACTTTTAAAAGACATTTAAAAGGTTTGGAGGGATAAGGGCCAAGCGCAGACAGGTGGGATTTGTTTAGATTGGGATTATGGTCGGCACGAAGTGGTGAGATTAAAGGGTGTCTTTCCTCGCCGTATGTCTCTTTGACTCTAAATCCTGCCCTGATTGGCCTTACCTTGCTCACATTTGTGTAAATTAAACTCCATGTAATGTGTTAATGAAACCATCAATTATGAAAACTTGCAAGAAGTTTTTAAACATTGTTTTGTCGATGATCACGACTGCAAATTATAGTCGAGTGCTCTTCAGTCAAGCTCAACTGTCACACACCAACAAACAGCCTGCCATGCCAATGACACTTAAGGTTGACCGTAAGTTACTCAAAAATTTAAATCCTGAAACCTTTGGAATTAATTTTAACATATTTTGGCAAAGCATCATTTCACAGATAGTTTCTTTCCATGAATCCTGGTGAGTTTTCTCACATTATTGTCACAATCTCATCTCATTAACGACCTACAATGGCCCTATGGCACTCCTCTTCATAGAAGATTATCACAGAGTTTCTACAGTGTGGAAGCAGGCCAATCAGCCCATCAGGACTCTGGCGGTGGTATACTGTAACAGCGGGGAAGGAGAAGTTGGACTCTCCTTATCTTTTAATTTTATTCTGTGAATTTTAATTTTATTTTAATTTTATTTTGTGAATGGCGCTTATGTACAAACAAATGTACATGCTTTTCACTGTATTTTATAATGCACATGACACTAATTCATTCATTTTCGACTCTACACTGATCCTCCAAACAGCATCCCACCCAGACCCATCTCCCTACCCTATGCTGTGATGCTGCATTTCCCATTGCTAACCCATCTAGTCTTCACATCTCTGGACACTACTAGCATGGAGGAGAAAGTGAGGTCTGCAGATGCTGGAGTATCAGAGCTGAAAATGTGTTGCTCGAAAAGCGCAGCAGGTCAGGCAGCATCCAAGGAACAGGAGATTCGACATTTCGGGCATAAGCCCTTCATCAGGAATCATGCTTATCGGGCTTATGCCCGAAACGTCGAATCTCCTGTTCCTTGGATGCTGCCTGACCTGCTGCGCTTTTCGAGCAACACATTTTCAGCTCTCACACTACTAGCATGACCAATTCATCTAACCTGCACATCTTTGGACTGTGGGGTAAAACCCACCCAGACACAGGGAGAATGTACAAACTCCACCCAGACAGTTGCCTGAGGCCGAATCGGGTCCCTGGTGCTGTGAGGCAGCAGTGCTGTCCACTGAGCCACCGTGCCACCCCTTGTCTGACACCAGCCCTAATCTTCCAGTCACCACAGCCATAAGTCATGCCACTTCAGGATATCCCAGGTGCTGGCACCATCCTTAAATCTGACAATGTGCATAGTCAGGAGGAAGGCAGTGAGCTGGAGTTACCAGCTACCTGTTCTGACTTGCATATCGGAAATTCTCGGTATCTAGGTTCAATCCATTGGGTGGTAGTTGAGGAGACTCCATCTGAGTGAGCCAAGATTAAGTAATAATGGAGGCAATAATGAGCAATAATCCCAACTAATAGGACAAGGGCAACTAAAACACTGCTTCATGGCTTTCATTGAATATCAGCTGTATAACGACAAACATAGCTGTAAACTAATGCATGGGACATTAGGCGTAAAAATCACATCAATAATAAATTCATCCAAATCTCCAGCAGTTGCACTTGTTTGGATTTGCTGTTAAACATTGTATAGATTATTCTCTCCCTTTTTTTATTATAATGAGCTACCAGAGGAAGTGAAGGAGACTGGTACAATTACAACATTTAAAAGGCATCTGGATGGGTATATGATTGGTCAGGGTTTAGAGGGATATGGGACTGAACAATGGGACTAGATTAAGTTAGGGTATCTGGTTGGACCAAAGGGTCTGTTTCTGTGCTGTACAACTCAATGACTATTCCCCCTCCCCTGTCTCCTGTGTCAACATTTTGCCAGGATAGTGTTCAAAGGACATTGACTATTGTTTAATACCTTAAGTATGAGCCTTGTCCAATACCGGTCAGTTATCACAGTTGGCATGTCCCAGTCCTCACCTAATGTCCTGCAGCTGCTAATTATTCCTTCGAATTGGGAATGCTGTCTGATGTTCCTCTCCCTCACCAATTGTGTTGAAGGTCACTTTGATCACCGCACTCCTCAGCCCAGCCCAAAGATTCAAACTGCAGTGTTCCAGTGGATAGGTTTGGGCCATTTCACAGTGGTTTTCACTGTGGCCAGAAATTCCAACACACAGACAACAGCCCTCATGACCTGAGCTTTGGAAATTTAGACTTACATCAGAAAAGTCCTGATGGGAATCATCTGCTCTTTTCTAATAATCAGTAAAATGAAGCAGGCAGGTAAGTGAGTAAATGCTGGCACGTTTGAACTAAAGAATCCCAAACTGTGAACCTTGGAATCACTTTGGAAGTGAATGGAATCCCTGGAAGACTGAACAGGAGAAATGTGAAACTCATAGCACGGCTGCCATGCCATATGCTGAACACCTAAACATAACTTTCACTCACATTCAACAACCTAATGCTGTGGATGCTGGAAATGTGAAATGAAACCAGAAAATGCTAGAGGCATGGTGGCTCAGTAGTTACGTGAACTGGCCATGCTATATTGCCCATAGTGTTCAGGGATCTGTAGGCTAGGTGCATTAGGCATAGGAAATGTAGAGTATGGGTGGGTTACTCTTTGGAAGGTTAGTACGGACTTGTTGGGCCAAATAGCCAGTTTCCACACTGCAGGAATTCTATGAAAAGCTCAGAAGCCTGGCAGCACCTGCGGACAGGGAGTTAACATTGTGAGTTTAATGTGACTCCTCTTCAGAATTAAGTAGGTTCTAAACAGTTATGCTGAGCTTCTCCAGCATTCTCTTAGTTCCTCCTCAATACAATGCACGATGCCTCATCTATGGGGCTCAAGATATTCTGTTCTGAATGTTACCCTGTAACTGATTACTAGTAACATCTTTATTTTCCTTTTTGTTTATCTGTCTCTGTCTCTGTCTCTCTCTCTCTCTCTTAAGGAATACCACACTTCCCTCTCAAATTACCTGCGTATCTCTTAATTCTCATCAGGTGCTCACTTCAGTGCGAAAGCACCAATGAACCTGTTCCTAGCACTTACCAGAGCAAATATTAGAAAATGATGGAGTCCCAACCCAGAACTTAAAAGGATGGAGATGCAGGTGGTGAAGTCTCTGATTTTGTAGCACACATCAGGAGCAGGGATATCAGAATAAGGATTTTAAAATACTGTGTTGTTATTGCACCTTCCGTGGTCTAAAGATGTCCCAGAGCTTCACAGCCTACGAATTAAAAGGTAACCACTGTAATCCAGCACTTTTGCATGCAATTCTACTCTCCCTCCTATCGGAAAGATGTTGTGGAACTTGAAAGGGTTCAGAAAAGATTTACAAGAATGTTGCCAGAATGTTGGAGGATTTGAGCTAGAGGGAGAGATTGAATAGGCTGGGGCTGTCTTCCCTGGAGCGTCAGAGGCTGAGGATTGATTTTATAAAGATTTATAAAATCAAGAGGGGTATGGATGGGATAAATAGACAAAATCATTTCCCTGGGTTGGGGGAGTTCAGAAATAGAGGGCATAGGTTTATGGTGAGAAGGGAAAGACACAAAAGAGACCTAAGGGACAACTGTTTCATACAGAGGGTGGTATGTGTATGGAATGAGCTGCCAGAGGAAGTGGTAGAGGCTGGTACAATTGCACCATTTAAAAGGCATCTGGATGGGTATATGAATAGGGAGGGTTTGGAGGGATATGGGGCGGATGCTGGCAGATGGGACTAGATTGGGTTGGGATATCTGGTCGGCATGGACGAGTTGGACTGAAGGGTCTGTTTCCGTGCTGTACATCTCTCTGACTCACACAGTAATGATTGTGTCTTCAGGAAAGGGATACAAGTTGGCCAGAACAGCTTCAAATAATGGCAGAGAGCTCTTACAGTCACCTCAATGGAGCTTTTCTGCTTTAATGTTCAGCTGAAAGATATTTGGAGTCACTGTCTGTGTCGGCAAGTGTGGAACACTCCAGGTCGCAGGTTCGCGACCTGTTACACACATTCTGCCTGGATTTCCCTCTCAGGAACATCGGTGTCTAACAGATTCACCTGATCCAAGACTCTCACCAGTTCTCCATTTCTGCCAAAAGTGAAGTGGACCCTGAGCACAATGTGGCACTTCTTCAGTGCCAGCCAAGCTGACATGCTTGAGTCCTTGAAGTGGGGTTTCAGGAGACACTGCTATCAACTGAGCTAAATGAGACAATGTAGTTGATAAAGAGATCTTAGATTTTTTTTCTGAATAACCGTATATGTTAATCGACTGGTTTAACTGTTAAGCAGCTTGGCCCAGGCGGCTTTCATCAACATGTTGGGAGTCCCAGATGGTAGCGGGACACTTAAAGCTGCCAACATATGTGAAAGGAATTTCATCAGTTCCCAGCGAGCCTGCTAAATGAAGTGTACCACTTTAGGGAACAGACTGGCACCCCATCTGTCCCACAGTGGGTTTCCTATCAGCAGAGTTTCGCAGCTGCATTTCTGTTAAAAGTTGAAGGAAGTTTGAAGCTTATGCATCCAGCCTTTGGGCATAGGGAAATCCGCAGAGAGTCATTTCATCATCTTCTGTCGAACTATTAACTCCAAACAGCACAGGCTGCTTAGTTGAGCAGATTTTCTCGTGTGGTAAGTTAAAGGTGGGGCAATGTTAGTGAAAACTGCTGTTTGATCTGTGTTTAGCTGCAATCACTTGCAGGCTAGCTAAACCAATACCAAAACCAGCAGAATCAAACTGGTTCCGGAATAATCTACAGAAAAGGGAACTTGTTCACAATTGAGCTTACACCGACCCTGAACTAATTCACTGACTTGTTCTGAGTGACTAATTAACCATTATTTGATGTCTAACACTTGATATAATTTATTATTTAAAATGACTTCCAGGACTTCAAAAAACAAATGTTAAAATTCTAAAAGATACCTGGTTATAATTACACAATCTGAACACAATACCTTTAAAAGGTCAATCTCATTGATGCAGTCTTGCCTTGCTTTAGCATCCATCATTTCGAATACCTTAAAAAGACAAGCACAACCAAGAAATCTGATTTATATAAATAGTTAGCATTCAGGCATCATAGCCAGGTAGCTACTGTAGCTCACAGTTCTCTCCTCTAATAAGCGGCTTCTTGGAGTTGGTCAATTCAATCATATTTCCTAGCAGCTGGCCAATCAGCAGTTGTGAGGCTGGTAGGAACGTTAACTACCTCTTGCTGCAGTAAGACTGGGGGAGGGAGCTACATTGTAATCCCTAATGCCCAAAGATCCCTTCTCATGGGAGTTTCCCCTTCATTTTACAAGATCTACAATCACCCGGCCATCCGAAATTGTCAATTCCAAATACCTGACCAAGGACACTGCCTTTTCACCTTATCCCACCTGCCTCAGCAGTATCCAGCTCTTCCAGTCTTGCCCTTGGGGTGGGGGGTTCAGTATCCTACAGCCCTCAGGTTCAGGAGTCGACCTGCCTTCCTGAATTGACCCATGGTCCCACAGGCGCTAGTTTAGTTGGGTGGACAGTGGCAAAGTCACTGCCAGTCAGTGTGGGCATTGGGCTAGCCTTCTGCCCGGGTCAGGACACCAAAGACCATGGTAAATATTCAGCCCCATTTCTTTTGTTATTGTGACGTAACAAAACAATACGTCTTGCATCTAATATTAAATATATTAATAGTAAACCTGCAATTTGGAAATCTTGGTGTGGCAATCTCACAGGCTCCCATAGACTTGTTGCTGTCAGCGTGGAGAGAATCTGAATGTAATGTGAACAAACATTTCAAACGGATTTTCCAGCTTATACTGACCTGTGGTTACTGACTGGTGAGATGCAGGAGCTGTTACATGATTAACCTGTCTAAACTTCAGGCAGGGTGCAATCGGAATATTACTTCCTGTTCCCCTCACCCAGAGCCAGTTCCACTCCAATGTGAGTTTTGCTGACAAAACGAGGCAATACCAAAGTGAGAACTATTTCAGTGTGATTTTCTTTAAGATGAAATTTTCTGCATCAAGTCAAGCAACGTGATCTGCTGATTGCACGTGAGGGAGAAAGGGAGGTATCTGTGAGAGAGTTTCAGTTTTCTCAAATTTCTCAAGTAGATTTCCTGAGTAAGAGTTGTACGATGCAATGGCAAAATCATTTATGAAACCAATATTGTTACCCCAAGAAGAAATGGCCCTATCACATTATGTCGGCCTGGGTTACTCCCTTCCCCAATGAAACTTAAGGAAATTTTATAGTACAGTAAGCTGTTATTGCTAGTGAAACATTCCCACGCTTTTGACAAATTCTCTTACCTGGACTTTTTTTAGTGCAACTGCTTTTCCATTATGAAGACAAGTTGCTCGATATACTTCGCTGAACTGTCCCCGGCCTATTTTCTTCTCGATTTGGAAATCTGCCAGTCGGCTATGGTAGGTGTACGTTGGGGTATGCTTCTGTTCAAAAGGAGAAAGCAAGTTCACAATTTATTTTACCAACAAAGTAACTACTTAAGGGACCTTGATGAATAAACATTCTCAAATTCTCATTTATACTTTGTAGTTCGTGAACCCTTTCAGAAATCTATAAATCGAAGCTCCAGATTTAAAGTCCACAAATGGAAGTATTTAACAATCAAAATCATGAAGGCGCTTTCACGTGGTTTAATTTGGGAGTACATGGCTGATTGTGGAACTGAATTATATCTCAAAGGGAGATCCCAGGTTTGATGGCACAGGGCTTACTAAGCTTGTTCACATTAATTGAATGCAGCATAAAGAAACTGCAACTAGCTGCCCGACTATGCACATGATCTTGCTCGTGGGTGCTATTAAAAAAATACTTGGCTCATTAAATTCATAGCAGACTCAACAGCAGATTTGGGCCATTGTAGGAGGAATGAGTGTGATGATGGTAGAAAATTGTATACAAGTTGAATGAATGTAATAATAAAATTGAAAATGTTCCGAAGAAGTGACAAAAAAAGCTCAGAAGAGCTCAGAATGCAGCACAGTCAATCATCAGCCTTTGCAAATCCGAAGGGCCAGGGGTTTCTAAGGAGGAAAAGGCCTGGTACTGACAGGGGAGAGAGCAGCTGAACACTTGGCTCCTGGCTGATGGCTGCAGAAGGGGGAAGCTGCTTCCCAAAGATTGTTCATTTATCACATTCCAGAGCAGAATCCCAATAATTCCACAATGTCTGCGTAGTCATCACTGGTTGTGCCGGCTCAAAGTTGTCTGTTAGTAGGCATCTGGGCTCTCTGCTGATCCAGACACCATGACCACATCTATCATCATTGTCAGATAATGACATTTTGCAGGTAAAGCCAAGCCAGAATTACTGCCTTACTTCGTGCAGCACTATTCAAAACAAAGCAAGTTCTGATCTGCATTGTCAGGCCTATCTTTGGAGTTTGAGCCTCCACTTGTATCAAGCATCAACCAGCATAAGGTTTAATCACTTCTGTTTGCAGAAAGGAGTGTGCAGGAGCTCACAGTTGGGCACAGAGTCTCTCTTCGGTAGTCCTTTAATGAGCCTTTGCTTCTTCCAGATAAGCAACGCCCATGGGGAAATTCCTTGTAATGCAGCTAGTTTTATCAAAAGAAAATAATTGGCACAGACACTCTTAAAATCCCAAGCATCAGCAAAACGGGCTAGAAATGGATTAAAGCCTTTTGGAATTAGTCCTTTTTGGTCCATCAATCTTTCTTTTACATATTGAACAAATCGCAGCGACCTGAGGCAGACATTTAGGTGAAAGAACTATTTGATGGGATCTGCACCCAGTGTAAAGGCCAGAACACGTCAAGTTGATGCCAACAGCACAGTCTCAATTCCCACACTGGCTGAGGTTACCAGGAAAGTCCTGCTTTCTTGGCCTCGCCCCTTACCTGTGGCATGGTGACCCGCAGGTTAAATCACCACCAGCCATGTCTCTCTACTAACAGAGCAGCTCTGGGGCTATTGCAAATATACCTTTATGGTGCGGGGGTTCCAAGAGCTTGAGGTTTCAAATAAACCTGTTGGACCACAACCCAGTGTCGTGTGATTTTTAACTTTGTTTAATGAACAGATGCTTTGTCCGTTTAATTGTTCAAAATGTGTTTTTATTGCAAAAGTTGCATGCAACTGGCACATATGGGTCAAGAATACCCAGAATGTCGGTCGCACCATCTTAAGTGGATTTAAGAAGAGTCCATTTCTGATGTGAGGCACTCATTTTCCTGCCATGAATGTGTACATTCGGGGGGGTGGGGGTGGGGGCGGGGGCAGGGGCAGGGCTCTTCATTGAAACAGTAAAGGTGAAAAATCTGCTTCTCACAATCTGGTTCTAAAGAGTTGATTATTTAACTGGCACACGTCCTCCCACAAGAGTGAAAGGAGAAGTTGTAGCATGTTTCAAATTGAGATTCTGAAAAATTGACGTGATGGCTAATTTTACACAGATGCAAATGTCGAAGGACGTCTTGTGAATTTATTCTTAACCATGTATAGAGAAAAACAAAATTCCACAGAGACTCATCAATTAGAGTCTGGAATTAAAAACAATGCCACACTTCTGATACCAAAATCTGTATCATTGGTATTCATAAGGAGTCATTCTGGCTTTCACTCAGAATGTTTGTAGATGTTCAGAAAGTACCTTATAGTAGAATGAGTTGTCACAACTGTCACTGTATGGTCAGTACAGGTAGTGGACAAACAGCATTTAGAACAAACAATCATGCATGTGACTTGAATGGTGCATTTTCTGTCAATCACTTGAGATTATGGTCTAACAGTTCACCTGCCCAGTATTTTTGGTCAATCTGTGACCTGTCTGCTCTAGTTTCTTTGGAGGTGATATAAGTCAATGGATCCCACAGATGAGTTGGTGTTTAGAAAGGTTATGACCCTGATTAGGTGCTGTTAGAAATATGCTGTGTGAAAAGCTGTATCAGTCAGAAACCTCAAATAATAATAACGCCTGATGTGCTCCACAAACAATGTTCGTTATTGGAGTGGATTGTGTTAATCATAAATATAATTCACACAATAAACATGACTATTGTAGTTACAGTAATATATTTTACAGTACACATGAGAATTTCAAACCTCAGCAGTTTCATCTTCTGGCTGCAGTGTGGTTCAGTAATAAGTGAAATAACATGCTATCACCTTAAAAGCAGACTCCTGTGATTTGGAAACCTCTTGTGTACTATAAAATAGGCTAGCCCCACAAACTGAATCACCTATAACTATCTAAATGAAATATTGTTGGATTTCTACTGATAATTTCAGAAGCTTGGCATTTATTAATCACAGGCTGACCATTACAATAACTCTGTATTGGATTTTGTATCCCAGAGCCTTTAGCTTGTGTGTAATGTGATCATTTATATCTTTATTTCTGTCACATCTCCATTCAGGGCAGCGTAAATACAAGTGACTCCAGCAAAATATTGAGTGACTGAATGATAAGTTACTGGTCAACCCAGAGGATGAATGTTGTTCTCAGAATATCGCACGTGTTTTGGTAGTGAAGCATGTCAAAAGTAGAAAATCATAGGAATAGAAGTCAGACATTCAGCCCATCACATCTGCCTCACCATTCTAGATCATGGTGATCATCACCACAATGCCACTTTCCCAGACTATCTCCACATCCCTGATAGGTTTCTGGAGACAAAAGACAATCAATTTCTGTCTTGAACCTACTCAATGACTGAGCCTCCTCAGGCTCTGAAGTAGATAATTCCAAAGATTCACCACCCTCTGAATGAAGAAATTCCTCCTCATCTCAGTCTCAAATGACCTGCTCTTAATCCTGAGATAATGTCCCCAGTTCTGGAGACCCATGCCAGAGAAACACCCTATCTATATTCACTCTCTCACACACTATAAAAATTTTTATAGATTTCAATGGCATCGCCCTTCAATCTTTAAAACTCTTGGGAATACACACCCCGCCTCCTTATCCTCTCATTTTAAGACAACCTCATTATCCTGGGGATTAGTTTGGTGAACCTCTGTTGCATACTCAATGGCAAGTATATCCTTCATTAGATATTTTGCACACAATACTCCAGATGAGGTTTCACCAGGGCTCCATGCAGCAAGACATCCTTATTGCTGGTGCGCAAATTCCCTTATGAGGAAGGCCAACATTTAATTTACTTTCCTAACTGCTTCCTGGAAGTGCACACTGGCTTTTGACTTACTGTATTTTCCAATCTCTCACCATTTAACAAATATCTTCCTTTTTGTTTTTCCACTAACATGAATAACTTAATCATTATACTCCCACTTTCTGTGTTCTAGTCCATTCACTTAGACTGTCCAAGTCTTCTTGAAGCCTCCTTACATTCTCCTCCCAACTTAAATTCCCATCCAGTTTGGGATCACCAATAACTTGGGCAATAATATAATTGATCCCCACATCCAAATAATTTATAAATATGTCTTAGACCGAGCACTTATTCTACCTGTACCCACTGTGAACTAGAGGAGTTCAGGCCTGGGATAGATCAGTCATAATCTTACTAAATGGTGGACCAGTTTGAGAGGCCAAATGGCCTACTTCTTCTCCTATTACATATGTTCTGTAAGTCCTCAGACCACTTGAAACTGCAAAGAATGGCTTAATGGGTGTTGCTGTCCTTCCCCTCGGACCCAAGCAGCAGTATGTGGGATATGCCCCTTTGATGGATGCTCATGCACTTATGATTGTTTGAATGCCTGAGGCAACGACGGGGTTGGGTCTGGGACACATGGCTTGCTGCTGAAAGCTTTTTACAGTCATTATGCTTCTTTTTATCTGGGTGCAACATTAAAAAATGCAAAGTCAATTGTAAAGTTTCTAGGCCAGGAGCTTGGATCGCTGGAGGACAGAGTTTTCCAACAATAGAGGAAAGATCATTCATTGACCAACTCTGCACTATTGGAAGCCATGTTCAAAAAGGATGGAGGTTCCACACACCACAAGCTCCCTTCACAATTCTTGCTGCCTGTTCTTCTAGTAATGAGCTTGTGTGTCTGATCCTTTAGTCTCTTCTTACCCCACCTCTCCTCTAAGCCTCACGTTCCAAGCAAGTTTGGAACCACCATTCATAGGTTCTAAGATTTATATTCTACTTTCTTTATTAAAGTAATATTCTTTAACTGTCAGTTCACTTTCTTAGATAGATATCCAGGACCCAACTTAAATATTGCCATGATTAGTCCAACACAGAGTGCGTTCATCTGCATATAAGTTGCCAAGACGTTTGACCATACTCATCTGAAAATGCCTGTTCTTGAAAGCTAAAGTAGACTCAGGCCCGTTTAGTACTTGGATTGGGACTACCAGATACTCCACATTTATGGAGCTGCTGTGGTGGAGTGACCTTACCTCTGGACCAGGAGGCCTGGGTTTCATTTTTGAAAATATTTCTAAGTTGCCAAGAAAAAGATCAAGAGTAATTTGAAATAAATACTGGGTTATGGCAGAAAGAATTGCAGCAAATACCAAATTGCAATCAGAGCGCTGGTAATTCAGAGATTGAAAGTTACTGATTTTATCTTTTAGTGCAACCCAGGCCAACAAGATCTGGAGATTAGTTACCATTCCGATCACTCATGCTGGTACTAACTGGAGACACTTAGGAGGCGTATTCAGTGTACAAATGTAGAGTCATATCTGCCTGCCATGTTGGAATTAATGCTTGATGACGCTGAGACACACTGTCTGATGTGTTCTGGCATTCAGCAAGACCACAGCTGCACATTTACATATGCAATGACCTAGATTTGCATTCTCCATCACAGCCCATCAGGCCTAATTAAAGTAATATAGCTATCAAAGAGGGAGATAATACCATTACCTCCAAAGCTCAGGCTCAGGTCAGGCATTGGAATAACAACAAAATGCCTCATTTCATTAGGACGACCCACCTTCACTGTGGCCCATTATCAGATTACTCATGGTATTTAACATGTGTACATGTTATTACTGAACATTATTCCCCACTTAAGGTCGATTATAATTTTTCAAATAGAATTTTTGCTCAAGCCCGGACACAATTGTAAGTATTTAATTTCTAATTAATATTCTCCCCGGAGGAGTAATGTGAAGCTGGTTTGCTCAAATCACAGGTTCCGGGAGACAAGGAACAGCGGTGGCTGCAAATTAAGCCTTACCTCAAAGGGCCTGTGCTCAGAGCAGTGAGGAGTAGGCATTCAAGAGCACTGGATAGTCACACAAAAAGTAAGGACTGAAACTAACAGCTCACAATCCAGAACCAGGCCTCTGTTATCAAGGTTGGGAAGCTCCATCGAGATGGATACATTCCCAATTATTCCAGCACAATAACTAAATTAAAAAGCAAAACAATCAACAAGATAATGCACACCAATAAAGTGTCAGTGAACTGAGGTCTGAGTGTGAAAAATGAGCATCTATGCCCTCCGTGCAGAATATGCCAACACATAAGCACCAAACGTTCTTATCCTACATGGTACAAATGCTCAGGAATTTACATAAAAATCATTTGAGATTAAGCCCATGATGAATAGCTCAGTAACTGGACAACAGTCAGAGGAGCAAACACAGCCCCTGGTGTTCTTAACACCCAGAAGGACTGCCAGCATCTTGAATTAAAGAGAGGATTTCTATTGAGCAGCCACCAATGTGGCAATCTGGGGAGAGGTTTAGCTTTCTAAGTGGTTTTGTTTTCAAATTGTCTGTAGTTTTATATACATATGTTCATTTTTACCCCTCAAAGTGGTTCAGAAACTATTCCTCATCAGCCAAACAATTGGTCAGAGACTCAAGAAACAGGCTGAGCAGCCAGGTCAACCCAAGCTCCAGCACTGTGCCTCCGATCACACTTCCATGTATTCAGAGAGCTGCAGACACCTGCTGGGCGTTTCGGGGCAGTTTAAAGATCGAGCAAAGTGTGTCATTAGCAGGGTCCATTATGTAGACCCAGAGGGAAAAATGCAACAATTGGAAGAGGGAGAGTGACAGAGGGCATGAGTCAATTGGGAACAGTAGAGGGTATTAAAGGAGAGTGTGATGATAGGGAGAGGGGAGTTATGGGCAGGATTGAGAGAGGAACTGGAGTGATCTAAGGTGAGAAAGAGACGGTGTTTGAGACAGGATAGAGGTTGGGAGAGTCCACTACATTTGTCATCACCTCTGCTATTAAAAACAAAAAAGAGTCTTAGGTGGAAATCCTTTAAGACCACTGATTTGACTTCGTGGAGGCCATCAGAGGTTCCCTTAAGAACAACTTTACAAAGGGACCTCTAACAGGTAAAACTGAGAAGAGTGCTAACATCTGGATGAGCTGTATTGAATTGGATATTTTCTCCCTCCAGCAATATGGCAAGCAGCAATTTCCATGAATAGCCACAACCTTCCTACCAAACCAGATGTTCAGGCACGAATATTGCTCTGAGAAACAGGTTAGGTACTCACCCTCGAAGTTGACAGGAGGAGTCGGGAAAATTCCAAAATATTTCCACGGCCATCATGCTCCCATTCCACCTCATATCCCATAGATGGCCCCCCAATAATAAGAGATGCCCCTCCTCCCCATGGCCTCTCCCACCACGTTTTATCTCCAAAACATCCATGACCTCTCAAAACCATGTATACACTCACCATGCATCTCCACATGACCCATCATAGTCCGAAGATACCTCGAAAACCCCCACATCCAACCGTCCCTGTCCAGTTCATTGCTCCTATGCAGTGTACAGTGGGTGAACTTTGACACAACAGGTGGAAACAGAAGCAGACTTCAGCATATGGGAGCATGAGGAACTTTTGAACTAATCTTTCAAAACGTTCCCTCATTCAGACAGTGCTTCACAATTGCTCGGACAATTGCTAAAGAAAAGCTGGTCCGACTCCATGGAGAGACTGGGACATGCTGTCTCCACAGCTGAATAAAACAGGTTAGGAATATCAGGTTTGGGCTCACAAACCAGACAACATCCCCATAAGGTACTCCCAAAATTCTGAGAGCCCGGCAATGGGGTTGGGACTTTTAAACAGTTTCGGAGTCAACCCATTTTGACGGCTACCTGGTCCAAGTCGTTTCTGTTCCATCAGGAGTTGCTGTCAGGCCAGTTCCCTACACTGTGAGAGCTGCTGTTGATATTGGAAGCTGCTTTTCATGTCAGAGGGCTACATGGCTGCCTGCTCAGATATAATAACACAAAACCACTTCCTGGCCAAACTAGACAAGTCTTTTGATGTTCATGGGGAAATAGTTTATTGCACATTAGCAACTACTTAATAGTTCCATTGATATGACTGACACTATTACAGAGACTTTAAGGAGGACTGTATCTTACGTCTCACTCCTTTGAGATCCTAAGTGTTCGACCTGCAAGTTCCAGATGACATTGACAAAGTGGGTAGCACTTATATCATTCTTCTGACTCGTACAACAGACACAAAATTCATTTTTATTTGTTCAATTCTACGACTGAACATTGTGACATTAAACAGGCTGAAAGAAAAAAAGTCATTTGAAATTCATTATGGTCCTCCGAAACAAGTTAACTTTACAAAAAAAAAGCTGCCGGCTTGATGCAAAATGCTATTCATTGCTAAAAGAAAAATGTGTAAAGACTGCAACTCCCTGCAGGTTTTGGCAGGATACACTTTGGAGTTGTTAGCAATTCCAGTGTAAACAAGGGGCATTCGTGCCAATCTATACTGAGGCCTATTTTAGCAGGTCTGCATTTTTTTTTCACATTTTTCTTTTTTTCCTCCTCTAAGTTTTCATTCTTCCCCTTGGTGCCCATTTGCTTTCCCTTTCTCTGTTGTCCCTTCTACTTTTCAGTCTGTCTCTATTTTTCCTTCTGATCCATACAATCCTCAGGGATCTCTGTGCCCCTCTAGTACTGGCTGACTGTGCATTCATGGTTTAATCCCTCCACCACTAGCAACTGTACCTCCAGCTGCCCAGGCACCAAGCTCTGGAACACACTCTCCAAACCCCTCCACTTCTCTATCTTCTCTCCTTCCTTAAGATGTTTCTGAAAATCTAGCTCACTGACAAGCTTTAGGATATCTGTGCTCCTCATTGATTGATTGATTTCATTTATTGTCAGGTGTACTGAAGTAGAGTGAAAAGCTTTACAAGCAGTACAGGCAGATTATAGGAAGCAAGGATGGATAGATCAGAAAGACTTAAAGGCAACCATCTGATGGAGGAGCAGCGCTCTGTAAGCTAGTGCTTCCAAATAAACCTGTTGGACTACAACTTGGTGTTGTGTGATTTTTAACTTTGTCTACCCCAGTCCAACACTGCACCTCCAAATCATAGACAGAGACTTACTGGTTACATTGCCTGGACGTAAAAGAAAATTATTAGTAATTTTTACAGATTTAGAATTTAAGTATAAAAGTGTAGAAAATTTATAAGAAATGTTAGACTTAGATCTGTTATAGGAAGCTCACAAGGAGTTATTAGCGCCATCTTGTTGGAGTCTAATTGCATATGTCAGGTCACATTTTGTTTTACAGTATTCCTGCAAGTCACCTTTTCCTTAATGAAAGGCACCATATAAATACAGGCTTGTTGTTACGGTCTGGGAAATTACACACAGAACAAAATAAAAGCACAATAAGGAAAAGCAAATAAATATCCATAAATAATGCCAGCCCCAGAATTATAGCCATGCATAAGACGTTTGGCTAAGCTTTTGTGTCTCAAAGATTTGTAAAATGCTGACTGGAATGGATTTATACAATTTTCTCAGAACCTGTGTTGTATTATTGACAAACTGATTAACGGAGACTAACAGGATCGAACAAACAGTCGACAGCCAGAATGGAGTTCGTTCAGCTGATGACATGTCAAAGATATTACTATTTAAGTAAGCCATGTGTTGAGAGATTTTTACCTTCCCTCCATCCATAAATCCAGAAGTGGAGATGTTTACTGATGACTGCTCAATTTTCAGTGACATTTTCTGATTTCTCGGATTCCACCCTGCCATCAAATTCACTTGGTCCATCTCGGACACCTCCCTCCCCTTTCTTGCCCTCACCATTTCAATCTCCGGTGACAGTCTCCAGATGGATGTTTACTATAAACCTACAGACTCCCGCAACTACCTTGACATACCTCCCACCACCCAGTATCCTGCAAGAACTGCATCCCATTCTCCAAATTTCTCTGCATCTGCTCGGACGAGGAGACATTCCATTCCCGAGCATCCCAGATGTCTATCTATTTTGAACAACATGCTTTTCCTCCCTCTGTCATCCAGACAGCTCTCCACTGTGCCACCTCTAATCCTCATTCCACTGCCCTAAACCCCTCCTCCCAACAATATAAAGACAGAGCACCCCCTTGTCCCCACCTACCACCCCACCGGTCTCCGCATCTAATGTGCCATCCTCAAACATTTCTGTCAATGCCAATTGGACCCCACCACAAAGAATATCTTCCCCTCCCCACCCCTCTCTGCCTTCCGCAATGACTGTTCCCTCCAACAGTCCTCGGTTCACGTCATCCCCACCACCGAACTTCCAGGTACCTTTCCCTGCAACCAGAAAAGATACAAAACCTGCCAGCACACCAACCCCCTCGCCTTCCAAGTGAGACAGAGGTTCACCTGCTTCTCCTCCAACCTAGTTTACTGTATACGGTGCTCCCGATGTTGTCTTCTCTACATCGGAGAGACCGAACGTAAACTTAGGAAACGGTTCAATGAGCATCGCAGCCAGGTCCGCAGGAGATAACGAGACCTCCAAGTCACCACCCAAGTCCCCCAACCACTCCCTTACCAACAAGACCATCTCTGACCTCCCCCATTGCCAAAACAAACCACAGCTCCATTTGGAGGAAAGCACCCTACAGCCCAGAGGACGCAACACTGAGTTCTCCAATTTCAAATACCTTCCCACCCCATTCTCTGATTCCCTTCCCAGTTCCTTCCCTCCCTGCCACCCCTCCCAGCCACCAACCATTCATCCCTACCGTTGACCAGCCAAGTCATACCCTCTGCTTGTCTTCACCAACTCCACTTCACCACCCTGCCTCCTTCACCCCCCTTATCTGCAGCTCCCCCCATAGTCCTGAAGAAGGGTTACACCCGAAACGTTGACTTCTGCACCTCCTGATGCTGCCTGGCTTGCTGCGTTCTTCCAGCCTCCTGCTGGTCTTCTCAGATGCTGAAGCAGTCCATGTCCATATGCAGCAAGACATGTACAATATAGAGGATTGGGATAACCAGTGGCAAGTAAGTAATATTCACTTCACACAAGGGAATCTAACCATCTCTGGCTGACATCTAATGGCAATATCATCACTGAAATCCTACCATCAACACCGTGGGTGTTACCACGGTCTCACGATTTAGGTTGAATTCTGTGGTTGTCAGAGCAGGTTAAAGGGCTAGGAATCCTGTAGTGAGTAACTCAACTGCTAACTGCCCAAAGCCTGTCCACCATCTCCAAGGCACAAGTCTGGTTTGGCATGGAATAATCTCAAACAACCCAGAGCAAAACAGCTTGCTCAGCACCCCATCCACCACCTTAAATATTCACTCCCTCCACTGCTGGTGTACAGAGGCACCAAATACAGGACATACTGCTGGAACTTGCCAAGCCTCCATCAACCACACCTCCCTAACAGCTCCTCGTCTCCGAAAAGAGGAGTGCACTTTATCCATGGGAGAACCCACCACCTGCAAATGTCTCTGCCAGCCACACACCACCCTTACCTTGGACCACCTAGTTGTTCCTACATTGTCACTGGCTCAAAATCCAGGGATTCCCTCTCCCATTACCTTTTTGGAGGCAATTAGGGATGGTCAGGAGACTGCTGGCCCACCCAGTAACACTTACATCCACAAAATAAAAAAAAAACAAAGCTTATATTTTGCAATAGGCTGCTTTTTAGTGATACATCACAAGTTAATGGCTACTCCTGCCCAATCACTCAAACCTGGACATGAGTCCAGCAAACAAGAGTCAGCACATATCAGAAATCACATTCACTCACAGTCCTCACTAAAATTCATGCTGTGGGGGCTCTGGTGTTAGACTGGGGCAGACACGGTGCATAAATGTTGCTTTTAGGTTTCTGATCAGGAGATTTTTCTGAAATATTTCCCAACATGTAGAAAGACCACATTGGCCGTAGAGAGGAAGGTTGCATCATTCTTGTGTATGCATGAGTCAAGTTCAGAATAATCAGGAATGATGACTGCCTCTGACCCTAATGGCAACATATTACCTGGAGCCACTGACAAGCGCTGTCACTTCAGGCTGATATGAAGTCTCCAGAGGTTGTGATCATCAAGTCATACAACACTGAAGGAGGCTATTTGGCCCAATGTGTCATTGCCAGTTCCCAGAAAGAGATATTCACATAATCACACTGCCCTGCCCTCTCCTAATCCTGCATTTTCCATTTTAAATTACACATCCAGTTCCCTTATGCTTTCACCATACTTTCACAGGCTACCACTTCAAATTCTATCAACCCACACTAAAAAAAATTTTCTTCGTCTCAGTTTAGCGTTTTTGGCAACTATCTTAAATCCAAGTCCTCTGATTGCTGATTCACCCAGCAGTGGAAACAGCTTCAATCTACTTTATGAATACCCATTCATAACTTCGACATCTTTGCATTTATTCTGCTGTATCCCCCTCGAAGTTGCAATGGACAAAGCTGCCATTGGGTATGTGTTGGATTGCAGAACTCAATAACTGGGACTGAATTCAAATCCTGACATCTGTATTGATTTTCAAGCTATTTAAATGAGATTATTTAACTGCACAATTGCTACATTTAGCTACCTTAATGCTAGTGCCTTTCAATACAGTGTGTCATACAATTATCCAAAATAGGCCATTTTTCCATATTAATCCAACAGAGGTCCAACAAAGCTTATCGCAGTTGAGCGTAGGACAGTGTCAGGCACCGTCTTTGGGAAAACCTGACTGTTTCTTTTTCCTTTCTGTTTAACTATTAGTGGGAACAATGAATAAATATTGGCAGATCAGAATTGTTCACTGGTTCTCCGAGAATGAGAAACAAATCCTCCAATCTTTTAAACCAGCTCTTAAAGTTGAAATTATTTAGTGTGGAACATTAGAAAAAAAAGTCATCAAAATGTTACTTTACATTTTGCACACTTTTGATGTGACTGGTTCTCCAGGAATGGATTGCAATCTGGTAGCAAGAAGAACAAGGGGTGCATGGACTGAATTGGAAACCAACTTCTTATAAGTTATTTAACATACGTATAGTTTGTCACAGACAAATTTTGCCAAAAAGAGGGACATATTGTTGAACCTTTTTATCTTGCACTCATCTGGGCAAACACAAGATTTCACAGGAACATAGCAGATTACACCCCAAGAGAAAAGGCACACAATTGGTGGGTGACTCAAATCTGATTGGCTAAAGCACTGGCATGGAGAAACTAATTACAGGCTCCCAAGCTCCTGGTAATTATGAAAAGGTTCAATACTTAAACATATCCCTTTAAACATACATTCTGTTTGTTCCCAGAGCATGGGTCTCCATGTATGAGTGCTTGTCACTTCTTGCCAGCATGAATTGAACCATGTTACAAGTTTGACTGATTATCATAAACTGGTTGCCAGTACAACTAGTAGAACATATAAGACCCTTCAACAAGTGTTGTCTAATCATAGAATCATACTGAACAGTTTGTCTAACAGTAGACATTTGTATTGGGTTTGGCAAGTGGGGACTGGGTGAGCATAGTGCCTCCTCCGTCCATTACTAACACAAGTTTCGGAAGGATTTGATTACTAGACCAGATACTGAGTGGTTGCTTTCTCTTGGTAGGGTTATAGAACTGGGGAGTACAGTGCAAAGACAAGGGCCTTTTATCAGATTGAGATGACAATAATTTTTTTCTCTCCTGAAGGATTGTTATCTTTGAAATTCTCTTCCACAGACAACTGTGGAGGCTGGGCTACTGAAATCAGTTAAGACTGAGTAAGGTTGTTGATTGACAACAGAGTCAAAGATTAGGGAAGGCAGACAAGAAAGTGACTTTAAGGTAACAGTCAGATGATCGTATTGAATGGTGGAGAAGGCTCAATGGCTTACTCCTGATCCTATTTTATATCAACTTATGAAAGAACATGCTGCTTGATTCAATAATAGCATTGTTGGGACTATGGCCTTTTCCTGATGAAGGGCTTATGCCTGAAACATCGATACTCCTGCAACTTGGACGCTACCTACCTGATGTGCTTTTCCAGCACCACACTCTCGACCCCACATATGGCCTTATACCTTGCACTGTATAGGAACTTAAATCCAAATGTAATTCAGCCAGCCCTGACTTCTAGAACCACGTACATGTTAGACCAACAGGTTAATCAACTTCAAATTACTTGACAATATACTCTATCTTCTTCACATTCTTTTGCTCCATTAAGAAGCTAGAAAATAACAGGTCATGTGACCAGACTAAAGATACTTGACCAAATTAATTTATAATTTGAGCAACAGGCAGCAACACAATTAACAGCAAGATACTGATCCAGCACAGTACTTTAAGTAACAAAATAGATTCTGAGCACAAGGGGTAGCAAGAGGAAATCAAATCCTTTGTCAAAACTGAGAGCAAACAATTGGTGCAATGAGAGACCTGATTCATTTTTAACATTCCAGCCATTTCCTTACGCATAAACAGATAGACTGAAATCATGACAGATCTCACTTCTTCAGATTCCTGAAGAAGGGCTCATGCCCGAAACGTCTATTCTCCTGCTCCTTGGATGCCTCCTGACCTGCTGCACTTATCCAGCAACACATTTTCAGCTCTGATCTCCAGCATCTGCAGTCCTCACTTTCTCCTAGAAGATCTCACTTCTTGTAAGGAAAGCCATTAAGGTCCTGGATATTTCTGCATCCTCCATACATTTCTCTTTAATAGCTTCACAGTCAGCAAGGTGAGCATTGTCCAGTCTGTTGTAAACCCTAACACTAATGTTGACATTGTGGTGACTGAGACGAGGTCAGCCAAGTTGACCTCATAGAATAAGAGTTCCCTAATTGGGGCTGTTAACCTGGTCCAATCAGGGAGCCCTGGCTGACAGATATAAACAGGAGCATTGGTGGGAGGGACGGGGGCTTGCTGGGTCTGTATTGTCTGCACTTTTGTATGTAACAGTATTGTATAATGTACAAATGTCATTGTCACTGTCTTATCATATGTGGAACTGGGATTTGAGGTTTGTCCTCATCTCCCTGTAAAATGGTTGAACGGTAGGGTTTGGGGCCTAGCTTTGCTGCTCCTCTCCCTTGTAAAATTGCTGTCTCTTGTGTACAGCTGTAAATGTTTTTTGTAAATTATTTTGTAATTTGTTTAATAAAAAAATAAACAGGAGATTCAGAGTCTCCTCAGTTTAAAATAAATAAATAAATAAAGAGGAGCATCATAGATTCTGCTCATTCCGAGAGCTGGCTCTGAGGAAGCTGGATGAGTATCAAGGACTTTCCATGTGTAAAGGATGACTTGATGATGGGATACAGCTTCTGAGGAATTATTTCCGACATCTTAAATAATTTAAGCTACCAAGTAATATTCATCTTCATTAGATTTTGTATAAAGAATGAAGCAGTCAAGAAACCTAAGCAAGACATACACTTCCTAATGAATAAGTCTGATTGCATACAGACAAATATTGTCAGCAATGCCACAATGAAGCAAGATGCTCCCAGAGACAAAGATTTTTGAAGTAATTTCTTTATAACATCTGACAGAATCATTTCACTTGTGTTATAAACATTTGTGTGAACATATTATTGGTGTGATTGGTCAGCAGTGGTTCATTTCCCGCCTCAGGCGACTGACTGTGTGGGGTTTGCATGTTCTCCCCGTGTCTGCGTGGGTTTCCTCTGGGTGCTCCAGTTTCCTCCCACAGTCCAAAGATGTGCGGGTCAGGTGAATTGGCCATGCTAAATTGCCCATAGTGTTAGGTAAGGGGTAAATGTAGGGGGTATGGGTGGATTGCGCTTCGGCGGTTGGTGTGGACTTGTTGGGCCGAAGGGCCTGTTTCCACACTGTAAGAAATCTAAGTAATCTAATCTGTAAGTAATCTAATTTCACTGTGGCAATGATGATGTTGAATTGTCCTCAAGGTAGAGATCACTTCCTGAGAGAAATCTGCTTTTAAAGCTCCCAGGGTACTTACATTAAAAAAAATCAGATCAGTAACTATATTTGATTAGATTCCCTACAGTGTGGAAACAGGCCCTTCGGCCCAACCATTCCACACTGACCCTCTGAAGAGTAACCCACCCAGACCCATTTTTCCCTGACTAATGCACCTAACCCTATGGGCAATTTAGCATGGCCAATTCACCTGACCTGCACATCTTTGGACTAAGGGAAGAAACCGGAGCACCCGGAGGAAACCCACGCAGACACTGGGAGAATGTGCAACCTCCACACAGACAGTCGCCCGAGGCTGGAATTGAACCTGGTGCTGTAAGGCAGCATTGCCGTTGTTTGGCTATGAAAACTGCACTGCACACAGCATGGATGTAGCTATATATTCAAAGTAGTTTCACTACTGCTGGAGAACAAAATACTGCTTAGTTATTTTCAATTTACTCTCCTTGCCTACAATCCAGCATTCTCTCTGATCGTAAAGCAACAGAGATAATTATTTACTGGGTCTTCCATTTTGTATGCCTACCCTCAAACCAAACAAGTTGCTTTGTGGTTGTTGTTACTGAAACATGTATCACCAAAAAAACGTGATGGGACACCCAGCCTTTTATCGCCAAAGGAATAGTGATAGTAAACACTACAACCAATAACAAAGTGCATTTAAATTCTTATTTTTACTACATATTAGTCTCTAACACAAAAATCAAATTTGAAAATCTGAACTGGCACCATGTGCTCAGATAAAAATACAAGACAATCAATGAGTCTCATTTCCGTTCCTTTCAGTTGGCCTTTAAATAACTATTTCTCTCAAATGGTTTGAAATTTTTATGCTCTGAACTGACCCAAGCAGATTTCACAAATGCCGGTTTAAATTCCCTAAGAAATGCATAAAAGAGCACTGTGCCAGTCAGAAGAAACAATGGTTGGAAATAACAAAGGGATGAGTCAGTGGATTCAAGTGGATGTAGCAAAAGTTCAGCAAAGCGATAAATTTATGGGAATTGCAGTTATTCAGCTCAGCATGACAATTCCTGAAGAAATTACACAATGTCACTCCAGCATTGAAAATAATTCTCAGTTTAATTGACATTCCTAACTTTATCTTGTGAAACTTTATTTTGTACTTTCTGGCCAGTTCTTGGGCTGCAAACCCATGAAAACCATCAGACTCATCCTTTCCCACACAGGAGGTCTCACATTGTTTGGTCTTTCATTATTTTTTACCCCAGGAATTATGTAAAAAGGCACACATTTGAACTTTATTTGAGGGCTGAGATTCTCCATTTGTCTGGGTTTCCATGAACCCACAACACTACAGGAATGATCAGGTGGGCATTTTAAACAATTTAAAGCAGTACTATCCTTTTACCCAGGCATCTGGGTTACTTAGTTACTTTTGAAGAGTGTGGTGCCAGAAAAGCACAGCCAGTCAGGCAGCATCCGAGGAGCAGGAGAGTCAACGTTTTGGGCATAAGCCCTTCATCAGGAATAAACCCTTCACTTTCTCCTAATTATTTACTTTTCCTAGCAAGATTAACAAAAATGTAATATTCCTCTCCCTCTTTCTTCTATCTGTAAAGATTGCAAGTGAAAAAAACTTGTGCTGTCTGACTACAATGGATTTAAAATGCAGAATACAAAAATCGACATTTTTTTCCTAATTTTAGTCACAAAGGCAACCTTTGGCAGTAACCAGAAGATTTACACCAGAAGTTGGGGTAGAACAAGAGGAACTTTACTGGCTGAACTGCTTGATGGGAATGTCTCCCACCTTTCAGTAGCAGAACAATCTAGCAAGAGAGTGTGAGAGGAATAAATAAAATTAATCCATTGCTTTAAAGTTGAATGCTATACTCCAACGACACACTCATTGCAGTTAGAGTGTGCCCAAATTAAACCATACATTTTTGCCTTTAAAACCTTCTCAATCACATTCTCACTGACTGAACCATGAGTCATTCCTAAAATCTTTACATGCCTGCTGTAGTATTCATTTCCTTAAACCTATCTGCAAAGCACTTCCATGTTATAAGGCATTGCAAATTTCTTTTTTTGAAATCCTGAGATAATGCACATTTCAGTTTGGATGGAATCCCCATAATGAATAATACCGTATAAATTAAATCACATTAAAATCAATGAAGCAAATTGGTTCAGCTACATAATAACTTTTACTTCCACCTTATCCAAGTGAAGAGGGCACATTAAACCAGTAACTGGACACCCATAGATTTATGTCACAAGGACCAAGTCATGATTGATAAGTTGAAGTTGAACAATTTATTGTCACTTGTATTTTACAGTGAATAATATGGTAAAATACAGTGAAAAGCTTCAACTGTCAAGATAAGCCAGCACCATTTTGAACAGTCATGGAATAAAACGATGTAACTGGAAGAGTCCTGAGCCAGCTCACCAATGATCCTGCATTGCCTCCCCTCCTCACTGCCGCCCTGCTCCAGATCCACCAATGTTGGAGTTGCCACTCTCAGGTGCCACCTCTGTGCCACTGGCTCACCCCACCAATGCCAGTTCCCTTGCTGAACTCACACTTGCCCTGCAGCCAAGAGTTCCCGGTGTTGTTGCCACCTTAATGATACCAGGAATACCCGCTCTAGGCACACCACTCTGCCGTCACTTCAGCTGCCGCCTCACCAATGCCAGGAGTCCCTGCTCTAGGCCTACTGCAAACTGGAGTTCCTTGCTCCGCTCCCAGGCCAGGCCAGTCTGACATCACTGGGCCCAGAGTCTCGCTCCCACTGCCCTCCTCTGAAATGTCACTTTGCCGGAGCCACCATCTTGAAATGTCCGCCATTGCCTGCAATCACTGGAGGAACTTGGGCACCACTGCTGCCTCCGCCCCGAATGCCAGGAGGACATCCTTGCTGCCGGTGAAGAGCCGCCATTCTATGCACGGCCCATTCTCACTGCCATGCAGATGCCACCAGCTAACCTGCTGCACAAAGCTCCCAAAGAAAAAGCACAGAAGTAAAAAGAGCAGAAAGAGAAAGAAAGCAAGCGGACAAGAATAGATGAATGCCGGGCAAGCGCCTGCACACAGCCCTGCCACTCGGGCACCATCTAGAACCTTGGTATTATCGTAAGTGATTTAAAACTGACAACACTGTTTATGGTCCAGTATTCTATTCCTACTCATGTATTACTGACTCAAATGTGGAATAATGAAATATAATTTTATTTGGTTCTAACAGCAAAATGTGATAAGAAATAAGGTTGAAATTGTAGTTTCTATGGTGATAGCATGGCCTGCTGAATTTGCAGTGTTGTTATGCTGAGATGTTATGGGTTTTTTTTGTGGAGAGTTCAATGCTGCAGTCAATGAAAAAAAAAGGTGGTTCGTGGCACTGAGTGGGTGAATTTCTTTCTCAGGGGCAATTTCCTTAAGCTACCCTGCGCCAACTAAGAATTATTACAGTATTGTTGTGCTAAATGAGAGAAACAAACCTTGTAGGTGCTCTAAAGCAGATTTACAATCTTTTGTTGATATGTGACATTGCACAGATACTGATTTTAGGGCATAATATCTCTTTTGTTACTGTTGCAAATTTCATTTGGAACTATCATGAATAGATATACTAAACAGAAAATTACAAACTTTTGTTTGCTGTAAACATTGCACGCCACTCAAACTGAATTTACACGCTACAAAGTCAAAGCACGCCCAATTTTATTTTCACTCTGAAGTACTGATCGAGGTCAATCCTGACACCTTGTAACTGACAGGAAAACACTGTCAAAATAAGAGTTTTAAACTTTTATAATTTCAAATAGTAAAACTCTTATACTAGAAGTTCAATCACAAATCTTTTGCCTCAATCCATGAAGTCATGACTTTGGCCTAAGTTTCTGGAGTCAAGATCTGCGTTTCAGGTATGAAACACATGGCTATTATTCCAATACATTCACACTGAGACTAAGAAGCTGAATCCTTATTTTCACACCAATTTTTTTCACACCTTATTTTCACTGCAAAACTGAAGTGAAACCTTTATGCTGATTACATAAAAGTCCATATACCATTTTGTATGCTTCTATTTCATACATCAGCTTTGGCTCAGTTAATAACAATGTCGGAAGGTTGTGACTTCTAAATCCAGGCCTTTGTTTTCAATTTCAAAATATCTACTTTATTCATAAAAAAAATCTTTACATATATATATATATAGACACTAAAGCACTTCAGTTCTGCACAGTTAAACCAAAAAAAATAAACAAACATACATTGGTGTTTGACTCTATCAAACAAACCCAAGACATTTCTTCATTATTTAAGACTATATATAACATCTGAAGCACCAGGAGGGTCTAATAACTGGATGGACCCCTATTTAACCCTTACAGAAAGATAGCCAGCTGGTACTCCTGAGTAGTACTGAAGGGGTTTAGCAGTGTTAGTGAAACCAGATGATATGTGGAAGTGAGATGGATGTGAATTATTCCATAGTACTATTTGAGGAACATAAAAAAAGGTTCTTCCCAGTGTTTGAACAACATTTATTCCGCAGTCACCATTATTAAAACAAACAATAATGTATGGATGCTTTCACATTGTTATTTGCAGGACCTTGCTCTGTATAAATTAATCATTCTCTATATTGCAACAATCAACAGTATTTCACTAACTGCAAAGTACTTCAGAACATTGAGGGGTCATTAATGGTATTACACAAAAAAGTTTCTCTTTTTAAATGTACTGGTGGTACATTCAAGATGTTTGCATTCTGTTTTTGTTCTTTTATTTCAAATTTCACTCCCATGCATTTCTACAACAATCTGTTAAGTGTATAAAATAAGATTGCTCTTCTGTTTAATGTGCAGGGCTTGTGCCAAAGAAAACTTTAAGGATCTCAAGTTAATGAGGAAAGACTGCAGAAGATCAATTAGGGAATAAAATAAGGAAGGAAAAGCACAAACAAAAATTTAGTGTTTCTTTAAGGATGTGCCAGGGAGGGTGCAAATGAGACAGATACCACACCAGAAGCAGAATAATAGACATGTGGGTCTATTTAATTTCCTTATTCCACTGTTTAAAAAAAAAGAGTTAGTGTATTTGCATAAATTCCTCATTGTGCCATTTAATATAGTCATTACCCTGTTTATTTTAAACTGTCTACAACTGTGTGAGAATACAGAAATCTAAATGCATTAATTGATGTCTTGGAAGTAGCAAAGAGAGAGAGGAAATTAAAGTACAGCAGTTAGTTCAATTTAAAAAAAGCAGGAGGCACAAATGAATTCAAGAAACAAGAAAGGAAATTGGAAAACAAATGCGAAGGAGAACAAGTAATACCAAATGAATAATCACAAAAAGAACAAGGGAAAATTACTTCTGCATATATGAGGATTTAAAAGATATTCCTATGATATGTTTACAGGAAGCAAATGTTAAAAAGGCCTGTGGTACTATAATGGACCGGCTGTTACGTGATCAAAACTTCAAACTCGTTTGTTCACAACTATAGTTGTCAACACCATTCCAAGAAAATATATTGGTTTTGGAAAGGAGCAAATAGCAAGCCTCTATAATGATATGGGAGTTGTCGTGCTTATTGTGAAAGAGTTATGCTCAGTGGATTTAGGCAGAACAAGTACAGGTACACCATTTAGAACAAAAAGCTTTTAATTTCCAGCTGCTCAATGCAGCCTTCAGTGGCCCGTGCAAGCAATAAGTCCGATTCAAATTGAGCTGTTGGGCCGTCAAGACAGCCGTGGCTGCTATTCCTGTTCAAAACAAAAACAAAACATGCTGCAGCTGAGAACGGTATGGGGAAGAAATAAATAAAAAGTTAAAAAAAAAGCTCAGCAACTGCATTACTGAAAATATAAGGCACGTTTATAGCCTTATATTTTGACTACTAAAAATTCCCCACACATCAATAACATTGGAATAAACAAGGAACATCAGGAAGATGACAACCAAATTCCCAAGCATGGATTAGGAGGCCACAGATGCATTGTCTGATTTGAGGCTTTTTAAACAAAGGTTGGAGCTATGGTTTTCACTCTTAGCTATTTGAACTGCATTAACAAATGGTTAAAATTAGGATAGCAATTTGGAAGAAGAGATCAATAATTCAGTTCTGAACGGGCCAGAGCTAAACCCTGGGAAATGCTAGAAGATTAGCTTCTGTAAAAGTGAACTTTAGAAGTCACCATCTACAGTTGATGACTTACAGGCAACAGCCACAAAAATCAATAGATGAGCTCATCTGTAGGTGCTGTGACGATGACAAGACTGTGAGTTTTCAGAGGCTGAGCTGTCTGAGCAATAATGGAGCTGACTTCAATGTCTTTTAAAGCTTTCCAAAAGGCCCTCTTAGAGAAAACAAAATGTCATGACATTGACATGTGGCTAAATCCTGACAGAAAATAGGAAGCCATCATAGGTGAACAACATCATTGGTAAGCATGAAGTGCAGTGACCTGTACTGATGCAGTAACCAGGACACAGAAAGCAAGCACGTTGTATGGGAACACCATTTGTTGAACCTGCCACAAAGCTGTCACGCCTTCCAAGGTATTTGCTAGCATAAAGTGCAAAAGTGCACTGAGCTCGCCAATGAGAGAAACCTTGATCCAATGATGGAAAAAGAAACTACAATGGCACACAAACAAACAAGCAGCAAGTCAGCACACTGACAGCAATGACATGGAGTGCACCAGAGATATGCTTAAGCACAAATACATACAGAAGGACTGCAGTAAGACAGGACGGGTGAAGATTCAGAATGGAAGAATCCTCAAACAGACTGCTAGATTAATCATAGACTAAGTTGAACACTGCTGCATGGCTACAGCAACGTGCCCTAAACTCTCTTCTGCAACTTTTTCTAGTCGGTCTTTAAACATATCATTGCATCTGATGAAGGAGGTGCCACGATTATACATTAACATTTAAAATACTATTCTTAAAGTCCATTACTCTCTAAAAATTACAATTGGAAATGCAACCTGTTTTGGAGGTGAGAATATTCGATTAGATTCCCTACAGTGTAGAAACAGGCCCTTTGGCCCAACCAGTCCACACCGACCCACCGAAGAGTAACCCACCCAGACCCATTTCTCTCTGACTAATGCACCTAGCACTATGGGCAATTTAACATGGTCAATTCACCTGACCTGCACATCTTTGGACTATGAGAGGAAACCGGAGCACCCAGAGGAAACCCACGCAGACATGGGGAGAATGAGCAAACTCCACACAGACAGACAGTCGTCCGAGGCTGGAATCGAACCCAGCACCCTGCTGCTTTGAGGCAACAGTGCTAACCACTGAGCCGCCGTGCTGCCCCTGAATTCTATTTTTTATTATTGTGACAATGGATATTATTGTGACAATGATCAATATGCACAATTGCAATACGTTGTTTCGGAATGGGGAAGCACAGAGATTTTGCAGTTTCCAATGTGAAATAAGGTCAAACACAATCTCAAAGTTTAATAACATTGCCTAATATCAATTTTGCAAAAATAAAGGTTTAATTTCTATTCAAAGGTATATTGCTATAAACTGTCAAATTACTATTTTGACAACACTTGACCAGGAAGTGATGGAGTAAGGAAATTTATGATGTGTTTAATATGTTGTGGAATCTTTAATAGCTATTAAAAATGTTTGAAATGACTTTTAAAAGTTTGATCAATTATAAAGAGGCTAATTGTAATTTTCTTGGATAGTAGGGAAATACTGGACCATGTGACCTGAAAGCAGGACCCACAGAAAGAAGCAAAGTCCAAAAGCCACATGGCTGTCAGGCATAAAGGAAAGCTACAGGAAGAAAGAAATCATCACACAGAGGCAGACACACAAAGGCACTACACAGCGATCTAACTATCAAACTTTAGGTGCACTCAGGAGTAACTTGAGTTTATTATAACAAAGGCAAGGAGAATAAAAATAGAATATAGAAAGCTTTTGGGGAAGGAATGTTCAAACAGGCTAAAAATGGCCAAATGTTAAACATGGTTTAATTGCTCAGGTATGCAGAAGGGTGAAGGGGTTCGATCAGCAGGCTAGGTTGTGAACCCAGTATTGTTGATTAGTCCATTAAAAAAATTCTGTAAAGCAATGCCATCAATCCAGATAGTGAGAGAAACTTCAGAGATAAAGTCATTGAGATGTACACCATAGAAACAGACCCTTTGGTCTGACCAGATTTCCTAAATTAATCTAGAGCCATTTGCCAGTTTTTGCCTCATATCCCTCTAAACCCTTCCTATCCATATATGCATCCAGATGCCTTTGAAATGTTGTAATTGATGTGGGGCTTGTCAGAGTTTGCTGTATCTGAGGCGGCTAGATGGAGTACAGCTGCTGGCAAATGTGATTCGAGGGATGAGTGCAAAGGTGAAAGATCCTTTGTTCCAGAGGCCAAGTTGGAAAGACTGTGAGATTGTACACGATACCACCTTTGTGTGGAGAGTCGTGGAGCTATGTGTTGTTGTTGTGTAATACATCCTTTTGTTGTATAACTATGTAATGTGAAATTCAACTTCCTCATTTAAAGTTTAAAAATCACACAACACCAGGTTATAGTCCAACAGGTTTATTTGAAATTACGAGTTTTTGGAGCGCTGCTCCTTCGTCAGGTAGCTGTAGAGCAGGATCCTGTCCAACAGCTACCTGATGAAGGAACAGCATTGAAAAGCTAGTGCTTCCAAATAAACCTGCTGGATTATTACCTGGTGTTGTGTGATTTTTAACTTTGTCCACCCCAGTACTCCACATCATTATTTAAAGTTATAATTCATGTATAATTGGCTGATTCCTGTTTATAAACAAATCTACAAAAGGTAGAATCTCACTGCTAACCTCTTCAGTTCAGGGTAATTCAGCAATTAGATTATTTTGGTTACTCGTTTTGGTTATTATTTCTCCACAGGTATTGTATCAACATGTTTTTCCTCTATAAATGCAGGAGAATACATTATTGTATCAAGATTGCCAATATAATACTTTACATATTGTGTCTAGTGTTTGTGTATTCCAGAGGAGTTTCCCACAGGGGAGCTACTGTGGTTTGAAGGATAGTGGAAGCATATTCAAAGGTAACTTTCAAAGGGGGTTGAAAAGGAAAAAGTCACAGTGGAGAAGAGCTTTACAGTAAGGGTAAATTGGAAAAGGATTTAAAAGAGCTGACAGTGTGCAAACCCCCTGGAGGCCTGCAGGAAGAACGTCCCATCTTCTGCTGGGACCCTGCAACTGCACGGGATTAATGTGGATTTTACCAGTTTCCTCATCTCCCCTCCCACCACCTTATCCCAGTCCCAAGCCTCCAACTTGGCACTGCCCTCTTGACTGTCCATTGTCTTTCCCATCTACCCGATCCACCCTCCTCTCTGATCTATATCCTTATCCCTCACCTTCACCTACTTATCACATTCCCAGCTAATTCCCAAGGGATCGTGGTTTACAAATAAGGGTCCCCATTTAAAATGGGGATAAGGAGAATTTTTCTTCTCACAAGTGGCTCTGAATCTTTGGAACTCATTTCCTGTGAAGGCAGTAGAAACAGTCTTTGAATATTTTTAAAAACTTGAAGTGGATAGATTCTTGGCAAGAGACAGGAGGTTAGTTGAGGGGGATGGGGGTTGAAAGCCTATGAGGGGTAGGCAGCACTATGGACTGGAGATGACAATCAGATCTCCAGGATATTGTTAAATGGTGGAGTATTCTCAAGGTGCTGAATGATCTCTCTCCTGCTCCTTGGTTGGATGGTCATTTTGTTTTTGAGCGAAGCCTGTTCCACAGAAGCCTGGCTTCTGTCTTCCTTCCATCATTCCACTTCTGGCTCGTCTCCACCAATACTTTCAAATGCCACCTCACTCTTTTATTTATTTTCTCCTGAGTCTATCTTGCTATTTTCTCTCCTCGTTTAGCTGTTGTCTCTGCCATCTGTTCCACTGTTTACTGTGTGTGTTTCTCTGATCTTCCCTCTATTTATATTCTGTCTGCCTTGCCCCTGTTGTTTTTCACGAGCTCTCAATTCTCCCAGCTCTGTCTTGATTAAGGAAGGCCATAACCCAATCTCCCCTGCCTTTTTCTCGGTTCTGACTCCTACACTGACTAAACACCACAATCCTGGCAGCAGCACTGGTGTGGAGCAGAAAGCGGACAGATGGTTGCTGGGATTTGTACAAAGATAGGCGTCAACTTCCAGTGTTATTGCAAACAAAATGCACCACTGCCAGCTGCTAGAATTCAGTGGCATCACAAACATTCCCAATATATCTTTAATTTCTGCTCATCCAAAGATCAAAGTAAATGATACATCAGTTGCAAGCAGCAGGTATGAAGGTGACAGCATTTGATTTCACTTCACTTGTTCTCTCTTCAAGACACAATAATCAGAGGGAGAGAAATGTCAGGCAAACAGATTTTTGACCAGATCTGAGAGGAAACAAAAAATCCATTCCTTCATTCTCCATGTGACAGAGTTGAAAGAAAATCTGCTGCCAGTGCTGTATTGCTGCCAGTGAATGAAAACGAAACAAGACATCCAACTTCATTCAGACAAAGTCAAGACTAACCACCGTTAATGAGTGCAGTGAGTGGGGAAATGATCCATGTGACTCCAATTAAAACTCATTCCAAGATTACCTCTGCCTGCTGGGGTGGAAAATGATGTTCCAAATGTCTGCATCTGGACAGAAACTAAAGGAAACAGAGAGGATGTTGAAACTATTTGCCAAGGAGCATACACCCAAAGAGTGGCATCGTTCAGAGATAATGAATATATAATCCTTGAGTTGGAAAGCCAGAAAAGTTGCAGGTATAACAACACAAAAATTACTCGCGAGTGTACATGAAAGAAATTTATAAGAGGAAGAGCAATTCTCTCCTTCGTTGCCATAGTCTGAAGAAATCCCAAATTATTTTGGAATCAATGCATTTGTTCTGAAGGATAATTTTCACTGTCATTATTAGTTACAGAAGAAACAGCAACTTTTAACAGACAAATGTTCAGAGGATTTGTACTGGATGGAAGCAGAGGGAAATAATCTTTCCTGAAATCTCCCTAAATGACAGTGAATTGGTGGGGGGAGACGGACGGTAGGGAGGAAGTAATGGAAGTACTCTTAGAGAGTGAGAATGAGATGCATTTTCCTTTTGTCTCTTTCTGTACCTGTTATCCACATGCTATGATGTAAAGAACGTAAAAGCATTAGAGAGGGGGCAGAAAAGATTCACAATGATGCTTCCAAGGTTGAGGAACTTCAGCGACATAGGAAAGATTGGAAAATTCTTCTCGCAGAGAAAGAAGGGAGAAAAGACAGTTGCTCCCATCGGTGGGAAGATCAAGAACCAAAGCTCACAGATTGCAGCTAAAAAGAATACTTCATTGCAATGAGTGGTGATGATCTAGATGCACAGCCAGAAAGTGTTATGGAGGCAAGGTTAATTGAAGGTTTTAAAAGAGAAGTGAAAAGGATACATTTGCCATTGCAGAGAAAAGAACGAGCAGTGGCACAATGTTAATTTCTCGGAGGGTCAATGCAGATCTGTTGGGCTGAATCCTGCTGTTCTGAGACCCTTCTGTGATTCTATGGTTAATTTCATGCTACTGAAGAGGAGCTGTGTGTCTTTTCAGGTAAGGAAATTGTCATGTGTTGCAGCACCAGTCATTGGTGTACAGAGCACTCCTACCAATCCTCTTTACTGTGCTGAGTCCAAGGGCCTGTCTAAGGTACTGACACATAAATCACGATTGAATCTTCTCACACAACAAGATACAGCTTACTGCAATGATAACAATGGTTATAAGTTACATTGACCTATTTAGGGCCAATTGCAAAGACTATCAAGAGCCAGAGATGACACATTTGTCTCCTTCAGGAACTTGAGCTGGACTAATCCTTCTACACCCAAAAGACTGTGTAACACCCTCAGATTGGGCAGAGCCTAATATAACATTAACCTTTTCAGAACCATTACCTCAAAAAAAGGAGTTTGTTTTAGATCAGAATACCTAGATTCAAATCCCAGTTATTCCAAATGATACATTGTCACACATCGACATCAGATCCATGACAGTGAGAAGGGTAATCTCACTGCCTTAGTGGATCAGGGAGTGGTTTGATACTTGCTCTTGCGATTAATTCACGTGACTGGGAAATGACAACGTGTTGTCTAAAGTTAGTGCATCCCTTGACCACAGTGCTTCTATTAATTTCAGAATCTGAACAGGATGCTAATATCTGCGGTACCCAGAAAACAAAAGGAGAGTGATAATTGGTTATTTTGTCTGCTTTTGTCAGGGCATGGATCTTTTTCCAGCACTGGTTAGAATCCTGGTTATGAACAAGATAGAATCAGGTGACCCTTATCTCTGCCCTGTGTGAGCTATGACATCTTTATCTGAGCTTCCTCTCTTGGGCATCCAGGTGCCTCTCTCTTTCCCCATTGCTATGTTTGTCCAGGTCTGTCTGTTGAGTCTTGAGTGATATTTTTTGATTCATTCCAATGTTTTCAACCTTTTTTAAAAAATGCTTGATCCTCAATTTGAAATTATGTTTTAAAAGGCATCAAAATGCTTTTGTGCATATAACCAATTGGTATCAGAGTCCTGCATTATGATGAGTGATTAAACTATGAGGTATCTGTGAGATCGTGCTCAAATAATGACCAAAATCGGTGAGTGGCGAAAGAAGCCTCTTTCTTCAGCAATCACAGCACAGGTTCGAGACGGCAACAGAATCCCAACAGTTCTTACATACATTAAAATTCCATTACGATGGTGTTAAAATTTTTTTTATCTCTAGTACACAAAGGTTTGAAGGGTTTTTGTCTTGGGAGACAGGAGATGGGTTAAAACATGTGCTAAGCACTGGCTGATACTTCTGATGGACACCTGTCCGGTCTGCTTGCATAATTAGGATGTTTTAGTCCTTTTGTCTTTTAGTTTAATAAATATTAGTAAAAATGTTAGGCCTATATACTCAGCCAAAGTGAGGACTGCAGATGCTGGAAACCAGAGTCTAGATTAAAGTGGTGCTGGAAAAGCACAGCAGGTCAGGCAGCATCCGAGGAGCAGGAAAATCGACATCTCGGGCAAAAGCCCTTCATCAGGAAACTGATGTACTTGGACTTATACTTAATAAAAGATCAAAGGATGTTACACTGATTACTGCAGCTGGGTTGTGAGATGTGTTTACGATTTGCCAGGATGAGTTTCACTCATTTATGCAATGTCACGGAAACGTTGTTTTGTCAGTTAATTTCTTAAAGGGGTAATGGCCCAGTTAAAAGGTATTTAACAGGTACTTAATGCATTCAGGTCCATGATTGGTAAGGGCCGATTAATAATACGATGTTTTGTGGAGACTTGATGGGGATAGTATTGTTCTGTATGCTACACTTATTCAGAGGTAAATACTGGTTGTAGCAAGGGCTGACATGATGTGGAAATGCAGTAATAAGTTGAAAGGCTTGTTTTTAAACTTGGATACTACAGAACCGCGGTTTTATGAACGAATAAACAAAATCCTTTTATAGTAAATAACAGATTAGTAGAGGATTATGAATGAATGAATGAATATAGCAAGCTAGTGAATGAGTTAATAAAGATAGCCTGTTACACAGTATCTCATAACACAATATCTCACACATCCTTTGTTAAAAGGATGTGAGACTTCGTGAGTTACTATTGTTTATTTTCTGCCTTAAGGTAATGTGCAATGTTAGGGTGATTTACAGTAGGTATCCATGAGTTAGCTGTACCCATGTCTCTCTATGTTGAGAACAGAAGACTTATGCACCAGCAGCTCATTTAAACTTCAGTTTACAGAAGAATCTCAATTATCCAAATTTTGGAACATCCGAACAAGATCACAAGTTTCCATTGCTTGGCTAAACTGTGTTATCCAACATTCCATTATCCGAACAAAGTACTCCCCATCCGAGTCATTCCGATAATTGAGGTTCGTCTGTAAATTGAGCCTGAGACTTATCTAACTGAGTGTGGTCTGAGCTCCTCCAACCAGTTATACCCTTCATCTCTTTTAGTCTTCTTAAAGGTCAAAATCACACAACACCAGGTCATAGTCCAACAGGTTTATTTGGAAGTACTAGCTTTCAGAGTGCTGCTCCTTCATCAGGTAGCTAGTAGGGTAGGATCATAAGACATAGAATTTGTAGCAAAATATCTTGTGCTATAAATTCTGTGTCCTATGATCCTACCCCACTAGTACATCCAAATAAACCTGCTGGACTATAACCTGGTGTTGTGTGAGTTTTAACTTGGTCCACCCCAGTCCAACAGCAGCATCTCCTCATCATTCTAAAAGATCAGATGCACAAAATTCCACTACTTCCAATAGGACACCATTCAGATTACATTATGTTTTTAGGTCACTTTACAGGGGGTTAGTGGGCAGATGCCTTCCTTTAAGATGAGTTGCTTTCAGCATAGCCTACCCCATTTGCTACTAACCTTAGCCCTCATTAGCTTTTTATTTAGCTCCTCTGCTGACCTTGCTTACAGTCAACAATACCTTGTCTGCCTATCCCTTTCATACCTCCCTCTCTCTGTGCTCCATCTCCAGCTATCCACACATCTCTTCCCAAACCCCTTCTTCACCATAAATGTCACTTTTTCTGAGCTGCCATCAGTTCTGATGAAGAGCCACCAGATGTAAAACTTTAGCTCTGTTTTCTGCCCACAGATGCTACCAGACCTGCTGAGTCGCTCCAGCAATTTCTGTTTTTGTATCATAAATGAGTTATGGATTGTCAGGACCTAGATCATGCTGTACTTACTGAGCCAGAGTAACTGTTGTTTGTTTTTACGAGGCTGCAGATGTTGTTTTTAACTCAGTGCCCATATCCATATCGGGAGTCGCAGCATAGACTCTAACTCAGACCACACCCAGCTAGATAGGACTCATGCTCAATTCAAACACATGAGCTGTTAATGCCTTTCCTCAGCTCCACAAATCTTCTGTTGTCAACATTGGGAGAGGCATGGATGTAGCAAACCCATGAACACACATACCATAAAGAATCTGTCACTTAACATTGTACAATATATGAAGGCAGAAAACAAAACATAACTCTCAAAGTCCTGCACTTAACAACGAATGCCACATTGTTTAATCACTCTCCATAATGTTTCAGTTGTATTCTTCCCTTACATCCTGTATTTCTAATGTGCCTTTCCTTTGAACGCAACAAGAAACATGCCAAGCTATTATGCAGTGTGCCAAACCTGGCTCTATGGCCCAACTGAATCATGAAGGGCTGTGAGTCAAGAATCTACTCACTCAAAGGATGTAAACTCAATGTTTCACACTACAGCTGTTTAGAAGTTAGATATAGGAGTGGAACGACTAAATAATCACTCGACACCCAAGTCCACTTCAAAAATCTAGAGTTTATTGTTTTACACCAGTGGGGACAAAAGCCTTGAGCAGACAAGGGAACAAGGGGAAACATAGACTTGTTACAGATTTGCCTTTAGTGTGCCTTGGCTGTTACAAACCAATGGTGTTATGAATCGATCACAGATGAATCAATCAGCTTAATCATGAACAAAGAGACCCTGGAGCGCAGGTTCATAGTACCTTGAAAGTGGAGTAGCAGGTAGATAGGATAGTGAAGCAGGTGTTTGGTATGCTTTCCTTTATTGGTCAGAACATCGAGTATAACATTTGCGGGCTCATTTTGCAACTGTACAGGACATTGGTAAGGCTACTTTTGGAATATTGCATGCAATTCTGGTCTCCTTCCTATCAGAAGAATGTTGTGAAACTTGAAAGGGTTCATAAAAGATTTACAAGGATATTGCCAGGGTTGGAGGGTTTTTGAGCTGTAGGGAGAGGCTAAACAGGCTGGGGCTGTTGTACCTAGAGTGTTGGAGGCTGAGAGGTGACCTTACAGAGGTTTATAAAATCAGAGGGGCATGGATAGAATAAACAGACAAGGTCTTTTCCCTGGGATGGGGGGACTAGAGGGCATAGGTTTAGGATGAGAGGGAAAAGAATTAAAAGGAACCTAAGGGGCAACTTTTTCACACACAGGGTAGTGTGTGTATGGAATGAGCTGCCAGAGATTGGTAAAAATACAGCATTTAAAAGGCACCTGGATGGATATATGAATCGGCAGGGTTTGGAGGAATATAGGCCAAGTGCTGGCAAATGGGACTAGATTAATATAGGATACGTGGTTGGCATGGACGAGTTGGACCAACGGATCTGTTTCCGTGCTGTGCAACTCCATGATTCTATGTGACTGCACGATCAGACCATGGTCAGCTTTCGAGCATCCCATGATCACACGGCATTTGCCAGACTTCACATTAATTATCCTTTCCTTCTCAAATTATCCTAATCAATCACATTCCAGGCTTAGCTCCTACACCATTATGCAGCACTCTTGCTGATGGGAAGTGGCCTCTTCCAACCATCTTAGATTGAGTATCCACAGGGATGCAGTTAAATCCCTTAATGCCTGTACACTGAAGACTTCCGTTTTGATATATGAGGCCCTTCCCTTCTATCACATGGTGAATGCCAGACTTTGAACCAGCCTGGTACTGAGGTTTCTGTCAGCACCTCTCAAGCTGTCTTTATACAGCAGGATCCATTGTGCATATCAAGTCGTACAGAACAGAAATAGGCCCTTCAGTCCACCACGTCTATGTTGGCCAACAAACATCAAACTACACTAATCCCATTTACCTGCGTTTGGTCCATAGCCTACTATGGTCTTGGCATTTTAAATGCTTATCCAGTTGCCTTTTAAATGTTGCAAGAGTATCTTCCTCCACCACTCTCCCAGGCAGCACATTCCTATGGCTACTTCCCTCTGGGTGAAAAACATGTTGTTTTCTCAGATCCCCTCTAACCCACTTACTCCTCACATTAAACTTGTGCCACCTCTGGTCTTAGACATGTCTGCCATGGGGAAAAGATCATGATCTGCCCTATCCATGCCTCTGATAACTTTGTATACCAAATCAGATAACCCTCTCTGCCTCCTCTGCTCCAGAGAAAACAAACCCAGCCTGTCCAGTCTCTCCTCATAGCTGAGCGAATCTCCTCTGCACCTTTTCCAGTGAAATCAAATCCTTACAATAATGTAGTGATCAGAACTGCACAAAATATTCCACCTGTGGACTAAGCAATAATTGATGAAGTTGTAAACTGATTCCCTTGCTCCTATGTCCATCTGCTAGCTAATGAAGGCCTGTATGCCTTATCCTCCACCTTGTATACCTGTGATGACACCTTCTGGGATCTATGGAGTTGTCCATCAAGGTCCCTTTGTTCCTCAGTACTCTCGAAGGACCTACCATTAATCCTGTATGTCCTTCTTTTAGCAGATCTCCTCACACTTTGCATGATTAAATTTGATCTGCCATTGCTCGACCCAATTTACCAGCTGATCAATGTCAGACTGTAGTCTGAGACCATCCTCCTCACTATGAACAGCACTAATGACTTCCATGTCATCTGCAAAATTACTAATTATACTTTCTACATTCATATCCACATTGTTAATGCACATAACAAATAACGAGGGTGCCAGCACCAATTCCTGTGTTACACTGTTGGTCACAGGCTTCAAACCACAAAAACATCCCTGCATCATCACCTTTGCCTCCTATTTGCAAGCCAATTTTGTATCCAGTTTGCCCTGATCCCATGGGCTGTTACATTTTGGACCAGCCTTCTTGTCAAAGGCCTTATTAAAGTCCACAAAAACCATATCAACTGCACTACCCGTATCAACATATTTAGTCATCTTTTCAAAAACAAAACACAATTAATTTTGTCATTCAGGATCTCCTTTTAACAAATCAACACTGATTATCCCCTGACTATTGGGGTGACACAATGACTAGCACCGTTGCCACATTGTGCTAGGGACCTGGGTTCGATTCTACACTCAGGCGACTATGAACTTTGTTCATTCTCCCTGTATCTGCAGGAGGGTGCTCTGGTTCCCTCCCACAGTCCAAAGATGTTCAGGTTACATGGGCTGGCCATGCTAAATTGTCCATAACGTCCAAGGATGTCCAGATTAGGTGGATGAGCCATGGGAATGCAGAGTTACACAGATGGTGGGTCTGGGCGAGATGCTCTTCAGAGGGTCTGTGTGGAAATGATGGGCCAAATGGACTGCTTCCAAACTGTCAGAATTCTCTGACCAATCCCTGCATTTCCAAGTGTTGATTAACCCTGTCCTTCACATTTATTTCCCTACCGCAGACATCAGACTAACTGGTCTGTAATTACGTGGACTATCCCTGCTCTCCTTCTTAAACAATGGAACCACATTAGCTATCTTCCAATCATCTGGGACTTCTCCTGTGACCAGTTAAGTATTAACTATCTCAGCCAGGGCCCCAGCAATCTCTTCCCTTGCCTCCTATTGCAGCCTGGGATACATCTCACCAGGCCCAGGGGATATATACATCTGTATGCCTGCAAAAGCATCTAATATCTCCTTTTTATTCATCTTAATATGCTCCAGAATCTCACCATCCCAACTGAAGGCAGCTGATTACACCAGCTTATAGTCAGCTTTCAAACATCCGACTATGTAAGCTGCTTTTTAAGCTAATACCACCAATGCTACCTGCTCTAGGGTATAATCACATCTTTGAACAGGTTTATTCTAAAAGATCTGACATGGAACATACTGCATGGTACAAAGATTATGAATTAAGGTCAGCAAGAGAAACAATGTTGTTGCTGGAAGTGTAAGTGGTCGCTGTTCAGAACTTCTGTACATTCCAAACTGTGGCAATTGACACAGCTTTGAGTTTAAAGGGAATCTTGAGGAGCAAAGTGGATTGGTTACAACTGGCTGGCAGGGAAGTGCAGGGATATCTCAACCACACCCAGATGCCATTTGAGCATTTCTTTATAAATGGTTGTGGATTAAAAAGAGGAAGGCCAAAATATAGTGTCTACAACCAAGAGCGTGATACAGTGTCGTAAAAGCTACCAACAACGGGCTCCTTCAGCTCCACACTGTCCAATGTCATCACATTATTTGTTGGGCTAAACCACATGAAAAGTTGGCTCTTGGGAGACCAGGGATATAAACTGTACTTGTGGCCAATGACTCCAGTGGTTCCAGTGGTAAATCACTTTACTTCAGCAACAATAACATTTGTAAAGACTTGTACATCTCATTTGCATTGGATCAAATACCTTCTCTGAGGAAGGGTTTTACGCCTGAATTATATTGTTTCTTTGCCCGAGAGTCACTGCCTGGACTGCTGGAGTGTTCAGTTCTACACTGCAAATAGTGCTCTGGCAACCATGGGCTTGGAATAGGCCTGTTCCTGACAAGTTAACACAAACACACGATCATCATCCCTCATGGAACAGGATCAATTAGAAGGATATTCCACCGATCAATTCTATCCTGGTGTGCCTGCCCTTAACTTCAATTACACATCTTCAATCCCTCTTCTTTGATGTCCTACCCTACAGAAATTTATCGATCACAGTATTGAAAATTTCAATTGATCCAACCTCCGCAGCTGTTTTGTATTTACAGCTCACCCTAAGTATTGGTGATTAAATGGCTGATTAACTACTTAAGAAGTGTGAAGAATTAGTGCAGGCACAGGATGGCAGGTTGCTTTCTGCCAGGCAAGTTTATTGAATCAGTGTGCCTCAAATCCAATTAGAGGAACCCCAGAACATATACATCAGCTTAATGAACAGGGGTTACAAACAGAGATCGCTGAACTTTAAAAATCATCTTGAAGGGAAGAAAATATTACCTATCTGAGTGTCCATGACAGACAATGAAAAGCTAGAAGAGCCATGACACAATCTAATGAACAGAAGTTAAATGGAATAAATATTATTTAGCCTAAGACACTGCTTATTGTTTGTAGGTGTCTACAGATAATAATGGAGTAATTTTCCTTTGATCTCAGCATTTTCGTTTCTGCTCATTTCTATCTGGAACAACAGAGCATCATTTGATGAAAAATTTTCCGTATTTCAAGAATTCTTCCCAATAATATCAGGTGCATTATCAAGCCTGGCAGATCCAATAATGCCAATATTAGTATGATCTGCAGCATAAGGACACATTATGTCGCAGTCACCAACAGAGGAAGAAATGTACAAGCATTGGTTAAAAACTACCAAACGAGAATACCTCAGGGACGCCAAAGAGCTAAAATGACCTGAGGAATCTAAAAGAACCATCACAGTCTGAATGCATCAAGTCAGCAGCTACTTCAATAGAAGAATACAAATTGATACTATCAAAAAAACCACCAAGACCATATGATAAAGGAGCAGATTTAGGCCAGTCAGTTCATTGAGTCTGGCTGATATGTTTCTCCACCAAATTCTCCTGCCTTCCCTCCATAACCTTTGAGTATACTTAAGACAGAGATAGGTAAATTCTTGATTAGTAATGGAGTCAACGGCTTGGACTCCGCAGCCTTTGAGGCAATGAGTTTCCCAGATTCACCACCCTCCTCATCTCAGTTTTGAAGCAACATTCCTTCACTGAGGCTGTACCCTCGGGTCCGAGTCTCTCTTTCTAATGGACAGTTGGCTCAATGATTAGCACTGCTGCCTCACAGAGCCAGGGACCCAGGTTCAAGTCCACTCATGGATGATTGTCTACGTGGAGTTTGCATGTTGTCCCCCCAGTCTGGGTGGGCTTCCGTCGGGTGCTCCGGTTTCTTGCCACTGTCCAGATATGTGTAGGTTAAATGGATTAGTCATTCTAAATTACCTATAGCGTTCAGGGATGTGTAAGTTAGATGTGTTAACCATGGCAAATGCAGAGTTACAGGGATAGGGTAGGGGAGTGCGTCAGGATGGGAAGATCTTTGGCTTGTTTCCATGCTGTGGGGATTCTATTAAAAGAATATATCATCTATACATCTGCTCTATCCAAGCCTCTCAATATTTTGTAAATTTCAATATGATCCCCCCCCAAATCCTCAACTGTTCCTCAGATATAAAGCCCTTAATTCCAGAAATAATTCTTGGAAACCTCCTCTGGACTCCCTCCAACGCCAGGCGAAAGTGAGGACTGCAGATGGTAGAGATTAGAATCATGATTAGAGCAATGAAGGGCTCCTGCCCAAAATGTCGATTTTCCTGCTCCTCAGATGCTGCCTGACCTGCTGTGCTTTTTCAGCACCACTCTAATCTTGCCTCCCTCCAACACCAACACATCTTTCCTTAGACACGGGACCCAAAACTGCCCATAATACAGAGCCTTATACAGCCTCAGCAGCACATTTCTGCTCTTGTAATCTAGCCCTCTCAAAATGAATGTTAACATTGAGTTTGCCTTCCTTACTGCCAACAGAACTTGCACATTAACCTTAAGAGAACTAGAATGCCTAAGTGTTTTTGTGCTTCAGATTTCCCCATTTAGAAAATAATCCATGCCTCTGTTCTTACTATGTAAGTGCATAACATCACATTTTCACACATTGTACTCCATCTGCCACTTCTTTGCCCACTCTCCTAGCCTGTCCAAGGCCTTCTGCAGCCTTCTCACCTTCTGAACACTACCTGTCCCTTCATCTATCTTTGTGTCATCTGCAAACTCAGCAGTGATGCCCTCAGTTCCTTCATCCTGATCATTCATGTTTAGCCTGAATAGTTGTGGTCCCAACACCGACCTCTGTGGAACTTCTTGAATCACCAGCTGCCATGTTGAACAAACCCCCGTTATTCCCACTGTCTGCCTCCTACCAGTCAGCCAATCCTCTATCCACACCAGCATCTTGCCTCTAATAACATGTGCTCCTATTTTATTTCGCAGTATCCTGTGTGGCACCTTGCCAAAGGCTTTCTAGAAATTCAAACTGATCACGTCCACTGGCACTCCTTTGTCAAACTTGCGTGTTACCCCTAACAGGTAACTTCTAACAGGTTTGTCAGGCAAAACTTCCCCTTGACAAGGCTATGCTGACTCAGCTCTACTTTACCATACACTTCCAAGTACTCTGCAAACTTATTGTTAACAATGGACTCTGAAATCTTGGCTAACCAGTCTGTAATTTTCTGTTTACCACCTCCCTCCCTTCAGGGGTGTTACATTAGCCATCTTCCATCTTCTGGGATCCTCCCTGACTCCAGTGATGCCTGAGAGGTCACCACCAATGCCTCTACAATATCCTCAGCTATCTCCTTCAGAACTCTGCGGTGTATTCTATCTGGTCCAGGTGATTAATTCCCCCTTCAGGCCTTTCAGCTTCCCCAGCACCTTCTCCTTAGTGATGACCACTGTACTCACCTCTGCCACCTGACTCTCAAGTTCTGGTATGCTGCTGGCATCTTCCACCATGAAAGTAATGATGCAAGTACTTCAGTAAAAGTACCAAAAGTTGTAAAGAGATTTAATATTTCTCCTCAAAAGCCAATCAAAGCAATTCCTACAAGACTACAGGTCAAGCAAAATATCACAATCTCTGATCAAAACATCAGGACTGAATATATAATCCGTTACAGTGCAGTATAATCTGTTACAGTGACACAACAGTGAGTCAAAAAATACGCTGCATCAGCTCCATCCTGTATGGATAAATGATGACGCTAGAAGAAAATTGCAGTCGTATTCAAGGATTCAGGATTCCATCCAGACTGATATTTGCCAACTTCATGACTTTCTTGACTACATACAAACTCTGCTGTAGGCTGTAAGACTGTCAAATGCACTTTAATTGTAAGGTTTAAGACAATTACAATTATAGACTGAGCTTTGAAAGAACGAAAGCTTAATAGTCCCGATTAGTAGTTACAAGACATAATTCCAGGTACAAACATGTTTTCACAAATTTATCATAATGTGTACAAAAGAAATTATATTTAATAAAAACAGTAGTTTTCAGTCTATCCACATTGGAATGTCAGTTTCTGCTACTGGTTGACTAGGCAGAAGTCTTAGTCTGTTCTGTTGACTGAAGTTGTTTTCTGTCATGTGCGTAAAGCCACTAAATATCCAATCCTTATTAACCTTTACTATGTCATGTGCAGCCAGTTTGATCTGTAATGAACAGTGCAGAAACAGTTCCTGGTCAATCTTGGATTTTAGGTAGACTATTTAAAAATAATGGTCACCTTAGTAACATCACTTCCTAACGTCTCCCCATTCACTCTTAACTTACTAATTTCACCTACATTTGTGTTTACTTAAACTAAGTAGTGTTGCCTCCTAATGATTAACTTTCATCCAAAATGATACATTTGCATGTTCTCCAAAGTCTGTCAACATTGTTTAACTTCAAACAAACATGTAGGCCCCACAATTAACTATTGATACGTAAATCAACTTACAAATCACAATAACCACATAAACTAATACATTTAAGGCTTATCACATGCTTCATACATTTCAAAAACTAAACCATTTTAGCACAGGGCTGCCTTTCAGTAAAAGCCTTTTTACCACAAAGCATTCTCATGTGCTAGCCTAAGTTTACATGAGCCTCACTATAAAACATCAATAAAACCATAATTTTAACTTTGACCTGGGGGCATATGTCTTTTTTCCCCCTGCAGAAAGTGGTTACAGCTAACCACAAATAAACAAAGTACAACTGAATTTCTCACTTGCTTAATCAAGTGAAAATGATCAATTATTCAAACAGAAACTCAATCCTACACGGTCATCTGGTTGAGAACATTGCATGGAATTTTAAAAAGACCAAACAACACGGGCTATGTTAGGAACGGGCAAAAGTGTGTGAGAAGCCCAGAGCCCGAACCTGACATCGGAAGCAACTTGCTGCATCTTCTAACTAATTTTTCAGGCATCAAGACAAGATTCTTGCCGAGCAGCAGTAAGCTGCCTATATAAGGGCAACTTAACCTTATTAACTACACATCTTGGCTCACGTATTGCAGCTTTATTTTGTCATCTGCTTTCCTCTCCCCTCCACCCCTCATCACCACGAGCAAATTTTACATCAAAAATTTTCATGGTGGAAACCAGAGCAGGTAGTTGGTGGCTTCAGCCCACCACTGGCTCCAAACAACTTCCATATTCCTCATCACACAGCAACACCTCAGGGCATGATACATAGGCAGCAGTTGCACACACCCCTTGTCCCTAAGCACTTTTCCCTCTAAACAGGTAGGGGTTACCAATTTGATTGAAGAAGTAACAAAGAGGATTGATGAGGGCAGAGCAGTGGATGTGATCTGTATGGACTTCAGTAAGGCATCCGACAAGGTTCCTCAAGGTAGACTGGTCAGCAATGTTAGATCACATGGAATATAGGGAAAACTAGCCATTTGGATACAGAACTGGCTGGAAGGTAGAAGACAGGATGGTGGTGGAGGGTTGGTTTTCAGACTGGAAGATCTGTAACCAGCAGTGTACCATAAGTACCATAAAGCAGTCCACTGCTTTTCATCATTTATATAAATGTTTGGATGGGAACACAGGAGATATGGTTAGTAAGTTTGCAGATAACACCAAAATTGGAGGTGATGTGGACAGTGAAAAAGATTACCTCAGAATACACCAGAATCTTGATCAGATGGGCCAATGGGCTGAGGAATGGCAGATGCAGTTTAATTTACACAAATATGAGGTGTTGCATTTTGAAAAGGCAAATCAGGACAGGACTTATACACTTAATGGTAAGGTCTTGGGGTGTGCTGCTGAACAAAGAGACCTGGCAGGTTTCATAGTTCCTTGAAAGTGGAGCCCCAGGTAGATAGGATAGTGAAGGAGGAGTTTAGTACGCTTTCCTTTATTGGTCAGAGCATTGGGTATAGGAGTTGAGAGGCCATGTTAAGGCTGTACAAGATATAGGTTAAGCTACTTTTGGAATATTGTGTGCAATTCTGGATGTTGTGAAACTTAAAAGGGTTCAGAAAAGATTAACAAGAATGTTGCTAGGGTTGGGAGGATTTGATATGAAGGCAATTTGCATGAAACTAATTTTGTAACTCTTGCTTCAAAGTCAGAAAATTGTGGGGTTAAGTCCCACCTCAAGACTCGAGAACTTAAATCAAAACTGACATTCAAATTTCGTTACTGAAGGAGTAAGAAGGGCTTATGCCTGAAATGTTGAATCTCCTGTTCCTTGGATGCTGCCTGACCTGCTGTGCTTTTCCAACAATACATTTCCTATGATGGTAATTAAACTTTGCAAAGTACCTCATTGTCGACAAAGAGCTTTGAAATTTCCTGACATCATAAAAGGCACTATATAAATGCAAATATTTCTAAGTACAATATAAGTACCACACATTTATGTCACCTGGATTATTATGTTGACGGTCTTTATGATTGATTCTGGAGTCACCTTCCTGTCCTTCAGTCTTAAGGAGATTTTCTCCCTGACATTTTGTGTAAAATGTTTCCAGGTTAATGTTTCCCTCTTTCTGCTGGTTACTGCCTGCATTCCATCTGTATAGACTGGCTGTTATAGCTCAGCTTGCTCCTGGTTGCAACATGCAAATATTTCCCCAAGCCAACATGACTGCTTCCCCAGCTGCTTGCCAAGTTATTTGCCACGCTACCTTGTACATTCTACAAAAGACATGTTGTCACATGGGAAGGCCTGGAGGGCGAGGATGGCACATTATATACCACCTACTAACTGATGAAACAATAGCTTTTGATCGAGATATTGAATAAAGCTTTGCAGCTAGCTACAAGCCACCTTGGGGGTGAGCAGATTATGGATTCTGAAATCCACAGAGATGTTACAATTGAATGATATTATTACTATCAAGTTACCTATTTAAGAAAATGAATTAATCTTGAACTGAATTCTGCAGAAAAATTTTTATCAATTAAAAACAGAAGCTGTAATTCCATATTCCATTAAAAGATAAACATTAGAAAGCCATGCATTTAGACGGCTAGGGAGATAGAGCTGGAGAATGGGGCTATCTGGGTGGCTGTTTTGGGAAGCAATTCACACATAATAGGTTGAATGGCCTCCTTCTGTACTGTAGAATGTTATGATTCTATGATAAGTGATAATAGGGTAGATATTGGTGGGGTCCTGGATTCACTTAAGCATTCATGAACTGCAAGATGCCCATTTCATTGTCTACTGGTGTCAAGAAGGCTGTATTATAGTTCAGGTCTGTGCTCCTGAAGGCTCACTAATATTTAATGAAATATTGAGGCACACATTAGTTGTGATCCTTGCTCTGTGTTGAGTTGGTTGCTCTCAGCCAGGGTGATGGCTTCAGTACCCTGAGTTAGGTAATGGCCAGTGCACTCGCAGTCACACTCATGATCGTGAGCTAAAGCCACTTAACTGAAGTGAGTATAGTTACTGGGTAAGGTCAGGCTTTGACTTAGCTGCTGTGGCTTTCATTATTGAATAGTCTTCTCGTGACTTGTGACCTCCCATACAGAATGGAAGCTGGGTGAGATTTTGGAAGGAATCGAATGGCCATGGAATTTTACCAGACTAAGGAGCCAATCCCTATCAGTAAAACAGCAATGGGAAGGAAAGTGAAGCAAATAAATATGGGAGTGCTGTGGAGGCCACAGCTCATTCCTGAGGCCAAACAATTTATTTTTGTTTTGTGAAAATGATGCTTTTCGTTCCACAGTCCAGGCTGAAGTATAATTTACAAGTATTGGTGATCTCCCAGCACTATTCAAGGTCAAAGGCACAAAGGGATTGAATGCAAAATCAATATCTAGACTCATTAAACACCTCCGCACCCTGATTTTACTGATATGAATTAGGAATGGGAAACCTGAATGATTTTTCATTTACCTTTCCTGGGCCCAGGGTCCTTCAGGTTATTGTGACTTTACGACTTTATGTCCTAGCTGAGGTCAATTATACCGGATCCAGGAGTTTTCTGGTTCAGTACAATGTCACAGAATGTACTTAATAACTTAAGCCATTGGATGAGGCCAGGCCTGTGAATGACGTGTAAGAATTGGAGAAGCTGCTGTTATTCCAAAGGCCCCAGGGGTCATTTCTTGCTGATAGTATTTTAACTGACTTCATTGTGATATGTAGCATAAGTGGAATAAAATAGTATACCATGTGGCAAATTATTTCAATTTAATCAGTGTCACGATCTAATAATTGGCTTAGCTGATATTTTCATCCTTGTGCACCACTCTGTTGCAATTTAATTCTGCCTAACATTTAATATCACCTAAAAAGTGAATCTGCAGTTCCACAAGTGAGACTATAGACTGAATGATTTTGACTAAGGACACTAAATTGAAATGTATTGGGAACAAGCTTTGATCTGCTCTTATTCCTTGCGATATGAATAAACATTTCCATTCCAGTTGTTCCCTGAAATTTGCCTGCAGGGTTTTGAACAGAGAGAGAAATAAATAAGAGAATGCAATACCATATGAAAGAATATTTAGAATAGAGAATAGATTGACCACTATATATTAACATCAGACTAGACAAGACTTCATTTGGATTTAAAGGATGTTTTCCAATGTTGTAGAAATTATGTGATTCTAGATTTTAGGATTCACTTGAAGGTTATGTTCAGCTGAGGACCTTTTTGGAATATAATATGCTCATTTAGAAAGTATTTTTTAAAAGTTAGATACAAGAATGACAATAGGCTCATTTTAACTCTGGGAGAAGTCAGTAGCATTTATTGTCACAAGATGATGCCCTAACTGTGGTATTTCGTACATGCAGTGTATTGATTCCAATGCAGAAACAAAGATGCCATCTCATCTTTCTGCTATTGATACTTTGTGTGTTGACATCTTCAAAAAGTTAAAATGATATTATGTTACTATGGATTGCCTGTGCAAGACCACAGGGGATCTTTTTCCCCCTTATAGCTGACTGGAAGGCAGAGGGTCCCTTTTGTGAGGTTGTGTTAAAGCATTCAACTTCCCCATGTTCTCTGACTGAAGAAACACAATGAGAGTTCAAAAGGGCAGGAAAGTGACATATTGCTCCAGACAGCAGGTTCTTTTTCTACATGCAACTTGTAGCTCTCAACAATATCAAATGGGGGAGGAATACTGAGAGACAGCAATTGTCATCTGCTTTCAATGGCTCATCTTCACTTGAACAGTGTCTAAGTAAACAGGTTTTCTGACAGTAATTTTAATTTACTTGATGAATTAAATAAAATGCTCAAAGTTTGGGAGAAGATTTGTAGCTCGGGTGCTCGTTGTTGTGATTCTGTTCGCCGAGCTGGGAATTTGTGTTGCAGATGTTTCGTCCCCTGTCTTGGTGACATCCTCAGTGCTTGAGAGCCTCCTGTGAAGCGCTTCTGTGATCTTTCCTCTGGCATTTGTAGTAGTTTGAATCTGCCCCTTCCGGTTGTCAGTTCCAGCTGTCCGCTGCAATGGTCGGTATATTGGGTCCAGGTCGATGTGCTTATTGATTGAATCTGTGGATGAGTGCCATGCCTCTAGGAATTCCCTGGCTGTTCTCTCTCTCAATATACCGACCACTGCAACGGACAGCTGGAACTGACAACCGGAAGCAGCAGATCCAAACCTCTACAAATGCCAGAGGAAAGATCACAGAAGCGCTTCACAGGAGGCTCCCAAGCACTAAGGATGTCACCCAGACAGGGGACAAAACGTCTGCAACACAAATTCCCAGCTCGGATAAATAAAATGCAATAAGCTATCTTTCAAGAGTCACTGGAGTCAGGGAAGGTCCTAGATGATTGGAAGATCACTGTTGTAACCCCCTTGTTCAAGAAAGGATCAAGACAAAAGATGGAACATTATAGGCCAATTAGCCTAACCTCGGTTGTTGGTAAAATTCTAGAATCCATCATTAAGGATGAGGTTTCTAAATTCTTAGAAGAGCAGAGTCTGATCAGAACAAGTCAGCATGGATTTAGTAAGGGGAGGTCATGCCTGACAAACCTGTTGGAATTCTTTGAAGAGGTGACATGTAGGTTAGACCAGGGAAACCCAGTGGATGTGGTCTATCTAGACTTTCAAAAGGCATTTGATAGGGTGCCACACGGGAGGCTGCTGAGCAAGGTGAGGGCCCATGGTGTTCGAGGTGAGCTACTGGGATGGATTGAGGATTGGCTGTCTGACAGAAGGCAGAGAGTTGGGATAAAAGGTTATTTTTCAGAATGGCAGCCGGTGACGAGCGGTGTCCAACAGGGTTCAGTGTTGGGGCCACAGCTTTTTGCATTATATATTAATGGTTTGGATGAAGGGACTGGGGGCATTCTAGCGAAGTTTGCAGATGATACAAAGTTAGGTGGACAGGCAGGTAGTACTGAGGAAGTGGGGAGGCTACAGAAGGATCTAGACAGTTTGGAGAGTGGTCCAGGAAATGGCTGATGGAATTCAACGTGAGCAAATGCGAGGTCTTGCACTTTGGCAAAAAGAATAAAAGCATAGAATACTTTCTAAATGGTGAGAAAATTCGTAAAGCCAAAGTACAAAGGGATCTGGGAGTGCTAGTCGAGGATTCTCTAAAGGTAAACATGCAAGTTGAGTCCATGATTAAGAAAGCGAATGCAATATTGTCACTTATCTCAAGAGGGTTGGAATATAAAAGCAGAGATGTACTACTGAGACTTTATAAAGCTCTGGTTAGGCCCCATTTGGAGTACTGTGTTCAGTTTTGGTCCCCACACCTCAGGAAGGACATACTGGCACTGGAACATGTCCAGCGGAGATTCACATGGATGATCCCTGGAATGGTAGGTCTAACATACGAGGAACGGCTGAGGATCCTGGGATTGTATTCATTGGAGTTTAGAAGATTAAGGGGAGACTTAATAGAGATGTACAAGATAATACATGGCTTGGAAAGGGTGGACGCCAGGAAATTGTTTCCATTAGGCGAGGAGACTAGGACCCGTTGACACAGCCTTAAAATTAGAGGGGGTAAATTCAGAACAGAAATGCAGAGACATTTCTTCAGCTTGAGCGTGGTAGGCCTATGGAATTCATTGCCACAGGGTGCAGTGGATGCCGGGACGCTAAATGTCTTCAAGGCAGAGATTGATAGATTCTTGTTGTCTCGAGGAATTAAGGGCTACGGGGAAAACGCTGGTAAGTGGAGTTGAAATGCCCATCAGCCATGATTGAATGGTGAAGTGGACTCAATGGGCCAAATGGCCTTACTTCCACTCCTAGGTCTTATGGTCTAAAAAATGTGGTTTGTATTTTTGAGAAACCGGTCAGTATTCTGTTCAAATTGTGATCCACGCCGATATTACTCATTGCTATAAAATTGTATCCAGTGGAAACCTAAGAAGAATCTATGGTATCCATACAATGTACACAGTCCATTATTTCAAGTTGATTTTCCATCATGAGATGTCAGAAACATACTGAGTATGAGATAGAAGAAAGAATGAAACAAGAAAAACCCATTTGGCCCATTAAGCCTGGTCTTTCTATGGGATATGTAGCTCCCACCCTATTGGTTCCAACCTCGTATTAATTTTCCAAGATCAATTTCTTGCATTCAGTTCTCTGACCCTTCAAAGAGAATTATTACACTGTGGAAACATGTCCCCATTTCCACCCCAACACAGGAATCATCAGGCTCCAGAGCATTTGATGACTTGACCACTCAAGGATTGCTCAATTCTTGATGAAGAGCATATGCCTGAAACGTTGATTCTCCTGCTCCTTGGATGCTACCTGACCTGCTGTGCTTTTCCAGCACCACACTCTTGACTCTGATCTCCAGCATCTACAGTCCTCACTTTCTCCAAACTCAATACTGAGCCCAGAAGCTGTAAGGTGCCTTAGCACAAATGAGGTGTTGTTTCTTTAGCTTGTGTTGAGCTGTATTGGGACACATAGCAGGCCCCGGATAGTCATGTTAGCATGGGAGCAAGATGGCATATTTTGGCTATACACCACTGCAGACTGTGTACTTTCAAGATACAAGTACTATCACATACTGCAAACATTTTTCTTATATTAGTCATTGCTTTTAGAAAGAAGTATACAACAGATCTGTATAATTTATGTTGTCAGGAACACAAATAATAAAATTGAAAGGCCTTTAAATCATTTTTAGCAGATTTGAAGGTGCTAAGGAACTGATAACCTTTTTTTAAATGCTTTACTGTAACTAGTTTATAAGAAATAATAGAAACTGTTGGTAAAGTGTGCCTTGGTACCTTGGTTGAAGGGATTTTATCAAGTTATTTTCTGGCTAATAAAAAATGTTCCTTTAAAACCAAAAGAAAGGCTAGCAGTTCTTAATCTCACTGCTATACTCCTATTCAAGGCACATTCTTTTTCTTTAAAACTTTATTTTCCTTCATTTAACTTTACATTTTCATTTTTTTTTCAAATTCATTTTTGCTTCTTTCTGTGGCAGAGGTGGTGGGCAACTGCTGAGCAGTGGATCCAGTCCTGGTGGCCATGGAGGTCACAGCTTCAGCAACTGTTCCAGGGTCAACAGATTGGTGTCAGTTCTTTCCCTCTGATGTTTTGGTGGCATGTGTAGAGTGAATGATCCTTCGAGTGAATGATTCCCCCGTCTATCAGCCCTCAGAAATGGAGATGGGGCCCTGGTCCTCGAGAGTTGGGACAGCTATGGCGGTGGCTGGCAGCCATGAGGTGGTGTTCTGGGTCCGGTCAGTAGCAGCGGGGGCTGCTTCTGCATGCTTCCTCCTTGGTGTTGCGGGCTCACCAAATAGTTTGGTGACATCCCGCAGTTACTTCGGAAAATAAGAAGCCGTATATGAAGCGAAAAATAATCCAAACTTTGGAAGATTTATTTCTTTATATAATTAAAATGGCACCAGCTTATGCTGACTTATGTACATTTTACTTTATTTTCATAAATACATGTAACAATAATTTATTACCTTTCTTCTTATTATTCCCTGATAATAAAATGATTTTGCAAGGAAATAAGTATCCTGCCATTTTGTGAATCTATTCTACATTAACTGTAAAATTTTATTTTTCTGATTAGAATCCTGTGGGGAAACAAACATATACTACTAATTTTACAAAGGTCGGCATCATATTAATGCAATATTTTCAAAAATATATTTAAAGCCCTAAGTTTCAAAATGCAAACAATAGTTTGGTGATGTCAATTATTGACAGAACCTATAATCCCCAAGCTCTGTAAGTTAATTCAGAGTGTATTTTGATAATTTTTTTCAAAATGTACAATGTTAGAACTTAAAACATAACTACACCAATACTTCATTCAAGCAGAAATAAATCATTTTAACATTACGATAAAACCATTGGCAAACAGCCTTTTTGAGGTCTCATTAACAAATTATATTTGACATTTTCCTTGATGAATATAAAAACCTGAACTTGAAATATACAACCATGTGATTTAAATATCCTGTTTCTATTTAACATTAATGATGTTAGGTTTCATTATGTTGTTGCATGGCTATGTATTTTTCTTTTGTATTCTGTACATTTTAGAAATGGAGAGCACCACTGGCTATTAATGAGTCATAAAGCAATGAAGGCAAATATGACCACAAATGCATTATGTCCAATCAGGATAAATGCCATGGGCATGGCTCCTTACATCGCAGTCGACTTAAACAATATCTTTCTCTGCCTGTGTAATACAATTAGCATCAATTCCTCCTCAATAAATCATTAAACTGCACATTGCCTATTGGCTCAGTCCTATTTAGGTGGCTTTCAATGTCTACGGATACCTGTGTGATAAAGATACCGTTAATGAATTAATGAGAAAAAGAAGTGTTCTGCTTGTTAGTTTTATAGAATAAGTCCTTTAACTAGATCACACAGATAGGTGAGAAATGAGACAATTGGACTAGTCACAGTTAGAAGGTGGTCAATAATTGGCAACACCCCTCCAGTGTTGTTAGCTGTCCTCAAGTCTAATTGCTGATTTTCTTTATGTTTTTGTAATCATTAAAGAAATCATGCAGCATTCACTGGTTTTAACAACTTGATCAATCATAATCAAAACAGTGATTAAAATAAAGAGCATTGGACTTTTAGCCAGAGATCATAAAATGAAATCTAATCTTGGTAATCAATTGACCTCAGCTGTCTTTCCCCTCATAATTTTTGACTGAACGCCTAGTTTGTCAATTTCTCTCTTGGAAAATTATCAAGAAGGAAACAAACTTAAACTAGAACTAAAACCTTCAAACTATCTCTTCTGTGATTGAAAGCAGTGTTGAATTCAAAAAAGAAAACTTTTATTAATTTACTGCATTCAATGACCCCGGGATATCCCAAAGTATCTTACAAGCAATTAATTTCTTTCAAAACATGGTCACTGTTGTAGGAACTTAGAGTGGCAATTTTGTGCGCAGGTTCCCATGGATAGCAATGAAATAAACAACCATAAACGTCAGTTTTATATATTAGTTGAGTGACAATTGTTAGCAAGGACACTGGGAGAAATCCCTGCACTTCTCTGAATAGTAGCTTCGTAATCTTTTACACCTACTAGAGAGCAGATAGGACTGGACCTCAGCATCTTTCCGAAGTGAGAACCCATTCATGAGTGCAGAGCTCCCTCAACATTATATGAGTCGGTATCCGCTCAAGGTATATGCTCATGTCTTGCTGAGCAGGGCTTGAACTCATAACCTTCTGACTCCATGGCCAAAGGGGCTCAACTGAGCATGCGATTCCTGAAAAAGTCTCCTGCCCCCATCACGCCATCAGTCAGATGAAGGATTGAGCAAGGACGTGGGAAATCGCAGGGACAAAGAGAATGTAAAATATGTAAAGAAGCAACAGTAGAAGAATCAGCAAGTTGTTTCCTTGCAGTCAGTTTATCGGCATCCTCCAAATTATGATCAGCCCACCAGTTCCTGTTACTTTGCTATTTTACTTCCAATCTAATTAAAGAGCTGCATTCAAACAGATGCTCAGTGGTTAGCACTGCTGCCTCACAGCACCAGGGTCCCAGGTTCGGTTCCAGCCTCGGGCAATTGTCTGTGTGGAGTTTGCATGTTCTCCCCGTGTCTGTGAGGGATTCCTCCGGGTGCTCCGGTTTCCTCCCACAGTCCAAAAGATGTGCAGGCCAGGTGAATTGGCCATGCTAACTTCCCCATAGTGCTAGGTGCATCAGTCAGAGGGAAAAGGGTCTGGGTGGGTTACTCTTCTGAGGGTTGGTGTGGACTTATTGGGCTAAAGAGCCTGTTTCCACACTGTAGGGAATCTAATCTAGATATCAAATGTTCCTTTAAATACACGAGGCTAACTCTCACCCTTTACCCAGTGTTGTCAATGTTCAAATACTGTAACTTCCATTAAATAGGCTAGATAGAAATAGGCTGGGGCTATTTTCCCTAGAGTGTCTGAGGTTGAGGAGTGACCTTGTAGAGGTTTATAAAATCATGCGGAGCATGGAAAGAGTAAATTGACAAGGTCCTTTTTTTCCCATGGTAGGGGAGTCCAAAACTAGAGGGCATTGGTTTAGGGTGAGAGGGGAAAGTGTTAAAAGGGACCTAAGGGATATTTTTTTCATGCAGAAGATGGTGTGTGTATGGAATGAACCGCCAGAGGAACTGGTGGAGTGCAGTGACAACATTTAAAAGGCACCTGAATGGGTACATGACTAGGAAGGGTTGAAGAGGGATATATCAGCCAAATACTAGCAAATGGGACTAGATTAATTCAGAATATTTAATCAGCAAGGACGAATTTGCCCAAAAGGTCTGTTTCCATGCTGTATTACTCTATGCCTCTATAAATGAAAATGTGTTGATAGAAGATAAATTGCCTTTGCTTGCATGATATTCATTGTGGAGAAATGCAGCCTCAATGAATGCATCCATTTAAGTATAGAATTTACAATCAATTGAATACTTGAAGTGTTACAAAAGGATCATGTTAAATCTAATTTGTTATGTGGTTTTGAGCACCTTCTTACACTGTGGAATACTAACCAGAGATTGGAATGAGGATTACTTTTCACTAACATGCAACAATCATAGAAAAATACAATATTTTTGCCATTTAAGAACGGTGAACGGTTTCTATTTTTCTTTTCCATTACGCTCTCATTTGTTTTATGTACAGCCACTAAAGTACGTTAATCAGTTTGTTCAATCATACTGCAACAACAGATGTCTGAGGTTAGCTGCTCATTATATTTAACAACAATGTAATTAGAAATTATGGACATGCTTGCGCAGATGTACAGAGGTGCCTCAAACACAGTGCGAGATCAGAACTGACGCTGAGCATGTTCAATGAAAAAAAATTGCTGGGCTGATTTTAATTCTCCCAATGAAGTGGTAATTAACTATAATGACTGAAAAGGAAGTGGCAGTGTAGGGTTTAAACACAGGGTGAATTTATTAGTTTATTTGATTTGTCAAGTACTAATGTTCTTTTGTACAGCTGGATAACGCAATTGCATAAATACATGAAATTCTGCCGGAAACTGAATCTGGGTTCTGAATAGACAATATGGGTCACCTCTCATTGGCTGGAATGGAAGGAATTTCTGGGTGTGTGCTTCTTCCTTCTAGTAATGTTGCTAAGAAAGTTATCACAGACACAATAGGGGACGATCCATGTATTACTGATATTATATTTTTATACCAACCTGTTCTGACATGACATACCTCAGCAGCAGTTAGGACTTTAGCCCAGGCCTCTTGGCTGAGAGATAGGGACACTACTACTGCACCATAAATAGCCTTATGTATCGCTGACCTTTTTTTAAAATATTGCTGACTTTAACTTTGTTATCAAAATCATCAACAGGTGGAATTTCCCTTCTGTGTTGATCAATCCTTCCTTTTTTCTGTGAAAGCACAGGGCCAATTGTCTAAATGTAGGCAGCAAAATGACCTAAATTAAGGGGTGTGGCCTACAATGTTTTTAAAAAGATAAGGTGCCAGATTGAGACTATATCCAAAAACACTGGGCCCCATACGCTCATTTTACCTTATATTAAAATTTGATACTGAGAGTGAAATTATTCCAGAGGCCAGTATCATGTCATCCTTTATTTACACGTCTACAATCTTTCATGAGATTCATACAGAGTCAGGTACCACAGTGTCAGCATCTCTGCTGTTCCCTTTTATGTCAGCCAGGGCTCCCTGATTGGATCGGATTAACAGCCACAATCAGGGAACTCATACTCTATGAAATTCAGCTGGCTCATGATAATCATTAAAGTTTGTCCCTTTAAGAAACAGAAAAAATTAATGTAAAACCAAACATATTATTCAGGAACCCAAAATGTTATTTTCTCTAGATTATATGTCGTTGTTAATTTCCTCCCTTTTCTGTTTCTCTAAATGTGCATCCTCCAAAAAAAAAGAATTATATGAGGACTTTTTTGCTTCAACTCTGTTAAACATGATCTGCATACTGACTGGCAGGATATATAGGTATGAGGTAGGCAGCACGGTGGAAGACCTCTCTCTCAGTCATCTTTGTACTTGAAATTTTTAAAAATCTTTTCCAATTAAGACAATAGGCTACTCTGATTATCTGCCTTTGGCATCCTTCACTTGAGTCAGAGGTTGTGGATCTAGGTTCCCCTTCAGCCATTTGAGTACCAGCCATAGGAATCCTGCAGCGAGTAACTTAACAAATGACTCCACAAGGCCTGTCTACCATCTTCCAGGCATAAGTCAGGAGTATGATGGATGAACTTTGTTCCAGCAACATTAAAGAAGCTCATCACAGGACAAAGCAGTCCTCTTGATTAGCATCACATCATCAAACATTCACTCCCTCCATCACTGACTCTCAGTTGCAGCAGTGTACCACCTACGAGATGCCCTGTAGTAATTCACCAATGCTCCTTGTACAGCACCTTCCAAACCCATAACTAATACCATCCAGAAAGACAAGGGCAGCAGATACATGGGAACAAGACCAACTGTAAGCTCCCTTCTAAGCCGTTTACGATCCTGATTTGGGTGTATAGTAACATTCCTTCAGTGTCACTGGATCTCCCTTCCTGAGGGCTTTGAGAGTCTACCTACAGTACATGGGCACAGCTCACCAGCACCTTCTCAAGGACAACAATAAGTGTTTGGCTAGCCAGTGACATCCAGAGCTCATGAATGAATAAATGTAACTGGATCTGAAGTTTCAATGCAACAGTGGGGAAATGGTGCCTTATCAGGAATTCAAATATTTGAATGGGCAATTGATCTGAAACCTCCATTGATCTTGCCAAATGGATATATAAAAAAGATGTTTGTCATTGTCCATAGACTTTGGTAGGGGACGAGTCTTGATGTACTGAGCAACATTTGCTCTTCAACTGGTACTCTGAAGACAACTTCACATTTCCCCTACTTTGTTGCACTTGGTGGCATTGTATTTCATGGCAATTAACTGCCATCTATATTTGTCGTGACTACAATTCATTGGCTGTGAAAGACTTTGGGATATCCTGAGAGTCTGACGGTGTGGAAACACAAATTTGTTCTTCCTTTATCTCTCCCACTGACTAAACAAGAACACAAAAAGACACCAACCACATCGAAATAAATCTGAATTCTCCTGATCATGCAAACAATTCTCAGCTTGCAATTCTTAAGTTCGGATCCAGCACTGAAATCACTGATCCAGTAATGAAACAAGGTTGAATCCTCCAAGCACAAGATCTCCTTTAGCAAAAGTCAAAATATGCAAATATTTTATATCATTTAACATTTGTAAAAATATTGTCCTACCAGTCTACTTACAAAAAGGAGCAGGTGGTCAAAACCACACCAGTTCAAAATTGCTCTTTCAGCTCTACAATACTTAAACAACTTTTGGATAATTTGGAAGAGGACTTGGAGGAATGTAAGAAGGCATTCTTAAAAAGCCTTAATCAATGTATAAATCAATGAAAAATATGAGTATATTCTTGATTAAATTGGTGAATCTAAAATTGACAATGTAACTCAGCGATTTTCATTTCTGAATGTTACACAGGAAATGATTGAGGATGTCCTGTACAAAATGAATGCAAACACACAGCACACAGAACACACTTCCTGAACATTTTTTAATAGTTGAATCCATGTTCAGAATTGTGCAATTTCCTGGTACAACTACAAAGGATTATTTCTTTTCCTAAAAAAGAATTCGCTGTCCAAGCATTGCAGAGGAGGTCTGTGTTTCATCCCCAATGTATCCCACAGGATTTTGTGCAATGATACAGGAGCTGCGATATACAATCCAACCATTTCTCCCAAGACACTGTCCAGGAGGCACACTTAAAATTAATTTGTCTCCTCATCAAACAATTGCCAATTTTAAATCATTATCTAAACCATTGCACTTGCTGAAATTTAATATAAATGTTTCCATAGGCATGCAATCCTCATATAAACATATTCCAGCCAACATCTTGAAATTCGTAAATTATTACCAAGCTTTAGCTTTGCTCATTACCTACAAATTAGTGACGAATGAGCCCTGTTTTATGGAAAAAGGTTATATACAAATCAATGTCTGCTAAATTTTGCTGTCTAAACACAACATGCACATTTGCAGAAATATTTCAGGGGAAAATTTTCTCGGGAGGCCATTAGAATTGTGACCAATAGATATGTTTTAAAAAACAGGAGGGCTGAATCTTCCCAGTCCCTGAATGACAGGGCAATGGTGAGAAAGTTGGAGAATCACATGCTTGTCGATGAGGAGATTCAAGAGCAAAACATCTGAAGTTCCAACCAAGTGTCGAGCAGTTTGCTGAGATTTTCACTACTGAGCAACGTGAGGCCTATTTGCCTGTAATAGCATGCATTAATATCCTCATTACATCATTTCACCTCTTTGATACCCAGTTTCTCAATCTCCGTGTGCTGGATAGAAACTAGATGGCAATAATTCCCAACATGAAAGTCAGAACAATATCCTGGCAACTCACAGCTCCTCTGGACCCTCACCAGTCACTGGAATCTCAGGGCACGCTCCACAGGCAGCGATCACACAAACCCACTGTTCACAAGAACTTTCAGGTTCCAGATGGCAAAGCAGGTGCCAATTTCCTGCTTCTCAAAGTATCTGGGGTGATCAACAGGAACCAGGGAGGGCAATGACAAGCTGCCAGCACTTGACTGGTTGCATAGCATGACCTTAAAGATGGTGACAGAGCCAGGAATCCCAGGGGATCACGGCAGAGGCTAGCACTTTCACCTCAGTGAGTTGGAAAATACGACAACTTGTGGTGCTATGACGGTGTGGTGGACAGGTAATGGAGCAAGTTTGGGAATGTAGCAGGAAAGAATTTGCTAGGGGCCCATGGAGACAGGTAGACAGCAAAGTGAAGTTGAGGCCACAGTCAGATCAGTCATGATCTTATCAAATGGAAGACTAGGCTCAAGGGCTGAATGGCCTGCTCCTGCTTCTAAGTTGTGTATTCTTGTATGTGATCCTGAGCAGAGCAGTCATTTTCACATTCCCAGTTCTGTTGCAGCAGTGACGTGTCATTTCACCATCAAACACAATTGTCTCAGTCCCTGCACATCTTAATCCCTGGCACATCCCCAAGTTAATGCAAGATGCCGAGATTTGTCAGCTTTAAAAATGCCTTTCACTCTACTTTGTAAATTTTGCAGGGAAATTTTGCACAAAACCTGAGATGTCCTCCATGATTTTTCATACGAAGATGATTGGTCCCCCGCTAAAGAACTGATCTTCTGGAGGAATATAAAATCATGTTCAGGCAGTCAAGGGCATCACATCATGAATTGGAACAATAATAACAGTCCAGTAACTTTAACAAACTCAACCACATTTTCCATCTGATACCATCGCTGCTTCAAGCCAGCCTGGGTGCTATTTTGCGATCCATTGCTTAACAATGCAGAAAGCACCAGACTTGTAGTTCCGAGCATTTTCCTTCCCTCCTCTCAGAGGGACACTGCAAAGGACATGGCTAACACTCAATGCTCTAATAAAACATGATGAATATTTTGATTGCTGCATCCTTATAAAGCTCATTCAGGCATTCAACACGTGAATAGATACAGTCTTACATCCATAGCTAACCTGCAGACAGTATCTACTTTTGGAAGGGACACAGAACAGAAAAGAAGCACATGGCCTGCAGTGGTTCAAGGAGGCAGATCTTCACCACCTTTTATGCGCATTAGGCACAGGCAATAAAGCTGCCTCCGTCCACAATGTTCACGACTCATCTTTTATAAATATGTGCAATATTTGGCGGTTTCATATCAGAACTGCCTGCCTCCAAAAGAACATTTTAGACTTTGAGCAGTCTCTTTTAGAACTTAAGAAATAGGAGCTGGAGTACAGTGCTTCGACCTTAAGTTGCATTTTTCGAAACAGGCAGATGTCTTTTGCTTACACAACCTTCCAGTTAACACTGCACATGCTTAGATGGTCTGAATACTAGGGAAGCGATCTACCTGTTTTAACTGTCCACTGACTCAGTTACTGCTTAACCAGTCATGTCCCATTGATTGGTTGAGTTTCAGTCTGGAAAGCAGGTAGCAGAGTGCAGATCTTACAGGGGTATGAAAAAGGATAAGCCTAAAATGCCTCTAAAAACATAAAACCATGTGGTTAGGATAGGAACAATGGTATAAATGACAAATAGGTAACAGGACTGATATTGGCAGGTTTGTCTTCCCACAGGAAGTATTCTATCCAGTGCAATGGAAGCTAACATCTCATTATCATTCCAGCAACAGGTCGTTCCAGTAACGGAGGGTGCAGTGAACGTAGATGTGCCATTATTGGACAGATTAAGCTGAGCCGAATGCATCCTGAAGCATCTTGCATCGGAATAAGTTGATGGCAGTGAAGTCAAGTGCGATCTTCACCCACATGAAGCAGAGTCACAGGGTAGAGATTGAGAGCAGGATTTCTACCTCAGAATGGGGCCAGAAATGGAAGTGAACACACGTCACTTTGTGGCACTAGCTGGTGTGATAACACCACACCATCCCTGCACCATCGTCCCACAATGGGAGCCCAGCAGCTGTCGCTGTTATTGTCTTTGGATTTTATGAACCTGTTTAGAGGGTGCTGAGGGTAGACACCTTTTCTTTCTCCCTTATTCCAGCTTCAACAGCCTGCCTGCTGGACCCTACTTAGACAGTCAACACAGTCCCTGGACACTATTTGGCTTCTTAACAGAAAGTCCCAGCTTTTGGAAGAGTGTACAGTCAGGGCCTCAATCCAAGATATTGCCCCGTTAATGGAAAATGTTGGTCATTATTCCCATCCTTAACCTGCTGCACCCTCAATACAGTAGAGTCATATTGCACGGAAATGGACACTTCGGTCCAACCAGTCCATGCCAACCATAGTCCCAAGCTAAAGTAGTCCCACCTGCCTGCTCTTGACCGATATCCCTCCAAACATTTCTTATTCATGTACTTACTGAAGTGTCTTTTAAACATTGTAACTGTACCCACATCCACCACTTCTTCTGGAAGTTCATTCTACGCCCAAACCACCCTATGTAAAGGAAATTGCTCCCCTGCCATTTTTGAAATCTTTTTCCTCTCACCTTAAAAATATGCCCCCAAGTCTTGAAATCCCCCAAACTAGAGAAAAGACACCTGCCATTGACTTTATTTATATCTCTCATGATTTAATAAACCTTTGTAAGGTTACCCATCAACCTGCTACACTCTAAATTTAAAAAGATGCCTCATCTTGGATCACATGCAGGCATGTAAAACATCACCAATATTTCTAACATACAGAGTTCCTTGTTACTCAAAGGAGTTATGTTTCAAAAAAATCTAACGCATCCTGAAAGGACCATAAGGGGGTTTTACTTCTCACAAAAAAGAAATTCATTTTCGTCAACACACCAATGTAAACCAACTGAATGAATACCAAAACTTGTTCCCGAACAAAAAGTAAAAACTAAAAGTATCAGGGCAATGAACACCGGGAAACCACCCCACCACTGCTCCCCCCCCTCCCCACCACCCGCTCCCCAGTACCAAAACAGAAATGTGCTAAAAAATGCACAGGAAATTATTTGGTGTCTGAAAGGGAAGAAGAAAATATTTTAGGTTTGACACTTTCTCAGCTATGGTCAGATAAAAATTTTATTCCAAACTTAATCTTACATTTTGTGGCAGATGCTGAGCAGTAATTTTTCAGTATTTCGAGCAAGTTATTTCCAGTTTAAGATCATCTAAAATCCTTTGCAATAATCCAAACCCATTTGCAATTCAACTTGCAATAAACGTTCCAACTCTGTGCTTAGTAATTATTTCATAATTTTTCACATAGAGTCACGGATCAGAAGCTTCCTATTAGTAACTACAACTTGCTTTATTTCACATGCAGGCAGTTCAGGGGAATTCCTGCACTGAGCTGGCAGTAACCAAAGAATGCATTGTCTTTCAGGTAGGAACATTGTTAGCTGCAAGACGTTAATTTAATCTCAGCACAAATCACGCCTATATCGTACATAATTTAACTTGCTCTTAACTGTGTTACCAACCACTGTCTGGTTGAACACTTTGCCCAAACTATGTCAAACTTTTGTAACTATTTGAAAAGAATACTTATGAAGCACACATGTTAAAATCTTAAACACCAGTCAAGCTCTTAAGGTAGCAAGGCAGCTGAACTGACCTGAGCTTCTTGCTGATAGCCCGTGCCTGGTTTATAAAGGAGGTTGTTCTGAATTCCTAGAGCATGTGGGTTATGATTCTGTTGCTGTTCCATTGTAGCATGTCACCGTGAGGCTTTTTTTGTTAATCCTGTGAAGACACCAGCCAGTTAAATCTTTGCCAAACAGCTCTGTAACCACATATTAATTTCCCAACCTGTTTTCTTCCCAGCTCCACTGAATGCTAATTCAAAAAGGCAGAGTTACATTACATTTTGAATCAATAGATTCATTCAGCTTCAGTTTCTTCCACAACACATTGACTGGATATCCATTTCCAAGGTCATATTTTTTATCAGCTATTTCACATTTCCTTTCCATGCCAAAACAATCACTGGGACAATAGTTCTCATGCTCAGCCAGGATTTTATTCCTGATTAATTATCCACATATCACATTAACTGTGGTAATACTAACCCTGAAACTATTCTTCCTTCAAAACTGTGACAAAGTACAATTCCAAACAATCTGCAGTTTTCTTTTCGAAGAGAAAGCTGGGTAGCTGTGAAAAATTAAAGCAGGCTTCTAGTAGAATTCTGCATCTCTGAGTAACTTAGTACTCTTGACTCCACATGAAACAGTCATTGCTCAACATCAGAATGAGCTCCACTTCCTGCTTTCGCAATGCTACAAAGCTGGACATTGACAAACGCTTTTACAAATCATTAGTGCAATGCTGTAAATGAACCATTAAATGATTACTCAGAAGGTCTTGTGAAACCTCCCGCCCACATGCAAATATATGGATCATTAGACCAGATTTTATGGGATAAATCAAGCAGACTTTACTTTTTAACCCTTTTAGCATGTGGTGTGTTACTATTCTCTACTCACATTCCAGAAAGGCTTCCCTCACAATAAGATCTTATTACGGGACAGTCAGTCACTGTATGCTCACCACAGTCTTTCCGTTTGTAGTGACCTATAGTAGAGTACACATGGGCAGTGAGTCAGTCAGAGGAACTGAAAGGCATTCTGAAGCATGAATTCTTTTTCTAGTATCTTACTCAAACTTCCCTGACTCAACCCATTCATAACTGATATTTACCCTTCCTGATAATCTTTATACTCATTGCCGCAACAAGATATGCGTTGTTATTTTTTATTCACCTTGACAAAGTTCTTTAGTGATTCTGTTGTTTGCCTTCACTCAAAATGTGCTGAAAGGATGAATGTGCCCTTGAGTTAGCTTTTATTTATTTATTTCTGCATCTGAGAACAAAGTAAGCGATTGTTCTCAGATCTAAATGTTCACGAAGTGAGTCAGTTTTACTATTCACTTTGCGTCCCACAAATGTCCTCTTGGCTGTTGACATTGCCTTTCATTGCCAAGTCCTTAACCCTTTTGAGTATAACAAGGTTTTGTTAGTTTTATTCACATTTAATCTCTCCGAAAACGATGATGATAACATCTTTAATAACAACACCATACAGTAGAGTACAAGAACCACAGAACTGCACAATAATTCAGTGCAAATGCAAGCCATCCAGCCCATTGTCCCCGTGGCAGCTCCTCAAAAAGAGAAATATTCAATACCAGAATACATTTTAAATTGCCTGTGGCATGAGGTGTAGTCAGTTCCAAACTTGAAGTTCCTCCCTATTCAAGACAGAGATAGAACTGGCTTAGAGAGAGGTAAGACACAGGTCCTACAGTGGCACTTTCTGACTTGAACTTGAACAGTTATAGGTAATTGTTTACTTGCAGGATTTCCATCTAAGCAGTTGCGTAAGCAGTTTAAACTTAAATATTGATAATGAAATCAAAACAGAGACTTGAATGAGAAATATGTGCACATACACAGACCTATTCTCACAAACTTAATTGAGATATTTGAAGAAGTAACAAAGAGGATTGATGAGGGCAGAGCGGTAGATATGGCTGAGAGCAGGTTCATAGCTCCTTGAAAGTGGAGTCGCAGGTAGATAGGATAGTGAAGGAGGTGTTTGGTATTCTTTTCTTTATTGGTCAGAGTACTGAGTACAGGAGTTGGGAGGTCATGTTGCAGCTATACAGGACATTGGTTAGGCGACTGTTGGAATATTGCATGCAATTCTGGTCTCCATCTTACAGAAAGAGGTTGTGAAACTTGAAAGGGTTCAGAAAAGATTTACAAGGATGTTGCCAGAGTTGGAGGATTCGAGCTACAGGGAGAGGCTGAACAGGCTAGGGCTGTTTTTCCTGGAACATCGGAGGCTGAGGGGTGACCTTATAGAGGTTTATAAGGTCATGAGAGGAATAGATAGCATAAATAGACACAGTCTTATCCCTGGGGTGGGGCAATCCAGCACTAGTGGGCATAGGTTTAGGGTGAGAGGGGAAAGATATAAAAGAAACCTAAGGGGCAACTTTTTCACGCAGAGGGTGGTACGTGTATGGAATGAGTTGCCAGAGGAAGTGGTGGAGGCTGGTACAATTGCAACATTTAAAAGGCATTTAAAAGGTATGTGAATAGGAAGGATTTAGAGGGATATGGGCCAAGTGCTGGCAGGTGGGATTGGGTTGGGATATCTAGTTGGCATGGACGAGTTGGACCGAAGTGTCTGTTTCTATGCTATACATCTCTATGACTCATTATAATATCCAGCAAAATATATAAAAGCAAAATACAAATACTGGACAGAATCTTCCCAAGCTCCGAATGGCATGGGTTATAGCGAGAAATCTGTGATAACGTGCTGGTGGTTGATTGAAGCTTTTCTCAATGAAAAGAGTAACAAGTCCAACAGAATTCTTGACCTCGAGATGAGTTTCTCATTAGACTTTGGCAAGATGCCTACTAACAGGGAATATTGCTCATTGGTGCCCTCATTATCACCAAATCTCATCTGATTAACGTGCAGCTACATATTCTCCGAGCCGCTGCACAGAGGCCAAGAGTCGCTGATATGGAGGAGACTTCAGCTCAACACTTGCTCCTCTGGACTGCCATCTTGGACACCTGACACCATTTTCTCAGGACATGCTTCATGGCAGCAACCACATGTTCCCCATGTCCACAGACCTTGGCATCTGACACATGCCAATCTGAGTACTCTCACAGCACAGCTGAGTCTTACAGCATCATTCTGCACTGCCACACTGCATTGCGAAGCCCAATGGCAGCTCTCATTGGAATGCTGCGCAGAGAGATTTTATGGGCGGAAACACCCAACCACACTGCATCTCAGGCTGCCTGCCCTCATAGTGCTTACTCACCTCTGACACAGCCTTGCTGCTTACCACAGATACAAAGCCGTACAGCTTGTCACACTTGCCAGCAGTCATCAGGCAAGGAGCTGGCCACATTGCTGCATGCCACAGCACCATGTCACTGTCACACGTCCAAACAAGGAACAGGAGGCGGCCATTCAGCCCTTCCAGCCTGCGCCACCTTCCAAGAAGATCATGGTTGCTCTCATTTAAACATCAGCTCCACATCCCTGCATCTCCCTGATAATCTTTCATCCTCTCAGTAATCAAGAATCCACCTACTTCCTGCCTTAAAAACATTAAAAGGCAGTGAACGCAAAACCTTTAAAGGAAGGGAATCCAATGAAAATTGCAACTCTTTGAGAGAAAAATAAATTTCCTCCTCTTAAATGAGTGAGCTGTTATTATTAAACTATGATTCTCGATTCTCCCAGAAAAAGACAGCAGCCTTCAGCTGTCCATGGGAAACACACTGCGCGTGCTGCAACCAAATGGCCAGGGATCTCTCTGAGGGGCCACAGCAAAGTCCTCCAGTGAGTTAAGGGGGACTACTGTTAGCCAAGCACTCTCAGTTATGTCAATCCAGGCAAATGGTCATTCACAGTCCAGGGACTTGGGTCAGTCGTCTGTGTGGGTGGCTATGGTCAGGAGGACTGTCTCAAAACAGTCCACAAAGTGGGCTACAGTCAGTCCTGTGTGTCAGTGGAATGAGTGAGTGAGAGTGTCAGATAGAGAGAGAGAGATAGAGAGAGTTTGTGTGTGTGTGTGTGTGTGTGTGTGTGTGTGTGTGTGTGTGTGTGTGTGTGTGTGTGTGTGTCTGTCTGTCTGTCTCTCTCGCGGGGAGGGGGAGGGAGCCTGAGATGTGGAGGAGGCAAGGACAGTTACAGGCGAGGAGGGAAATGCAATAAAAAAAGGGAGAGAGCAGGTTGTCCAAGATTTGCCATGGGATGTCATAGGAGGCAGAAAGGATGCTAGAGAGTCAGCACTACCTCGGCCTCAACAGGGGAACTCTGCAACACATGGAGGGGAAATTGGATAGTTTGTGGGGGGAGTGGGGAAATCAGTTTGAGGTAGTGGATGGGAACATGTGTGCACTCAGTTGTGGTAGACTGTCCAGGGAGAACTAGGTAGAAAGGGCCATTGAAATTCTGGGGAGAGCGCTGATTGTCCTCTCATGGTGTGCATTGCAACTTGCATTGCCTTCATGATTCGAATGGAGAATGTAGCCTGGAAGCTGTTTTCTTTTTATTCATTCACTGGATGTGGGCATAATTGGCAAGGCAGCATTTACTGCCCATCCCTAATTGCTCAGAAGGCAGTTAAAGAGTTAACCCTGTTGCTGTGGGTCTGGAGTCACATGTAGGCCAAACCAGGCAAGAATGGCAGTTTCCTTCTTGAAAGAACATTCGTGAACCAGATGGGTTTTTCTGACAATTGACAATGGATTCATGGCCAACATTAGACTCTCAATTCCAGATTTGTGTTGGATTTGAATCTCCACCACTTGTGGCAGAATTTAAATCCTGTCCCCAGAACATGGATCTCTGGATAAAGAGTCCAACAATAATACCACTCGGCCGTCTCCTCTCCGTGAAGATATTAGCAGACGACTGCTTATTCTGGTTGCAGACATCCTGCTATTCGAATGGAGGTATCAAAGTGTATAGAATAAACAAGCTAAGTGCAGCCTTTAGTTAACAGATGGCAGGCCATGAAATACTTGTCCCTGAATGTCGACAGAAGTAATTTGTATCTATACTCTAACTGGCAATGGAACTGTAGTGAAGGCAAAACCAAAAGGCCACTGATGAGAAGTAAGTTAATCAAAATGTGTGAAAAGTGCTCAGAGTTTCTGAAATTCTCATTAATTCAATTTTAACCAATTTAACCTACGTCTGGGAAGAAATTGAGTTAACAATGTTCAGGTTGACATGATAGCACTGACACTGAATCTGACTACACCACCTATTATGGGCATGCACTTGCCTTCTAGCACTGTGGGTAATATCAGGATGATGCTATTTCTGTCAGCCTTACATTGAGAAGAGGCAAGCCATGCTGGGATCCTCCCATATGGCTGGCAGGATAACGCTGAGCTTGTAAAAGTTATTTAATTTCTTTTTGCTTTAGTAATTCACTGAAGGTTTCATTTCTAAATTGGTCTAAGTACACAGTGGAAAGCAACTGATTCAATATTCTCAGTCTGTACAGCTGTGATGCCTGAGGTGGTGCTCTGGGCCAGCACGAGACCCCCGCCCCCCCAACCGCAGGTTTACCAGAGCGACTAGCCTTCATGTATGGCTGTATGAACAAGATACACTTGGGGAGACCTGGAGACTCTTAAGCACAGTTTTAGCCCAAGCTCAGCACTAGATTTCCTTCAACGCTTCAGTATTTTTTTAATAACGTTATTTAATTCAGCTGCATAATAATCAGCAACGAGACATCTTTTCTTGTCATTTTCTCCATTAAATCAGATTTCTGTAGCTCAGTGAACTATTCTTTTCTGCCCCTCCCCCAACGTCTGAAAATTAATGCCTCCTACACAGCTTGCAATGCTGTGCACAGATATTAATTCAAAGGCAGCAGAGTAGCAAAGAAAATCAGCAAAACCTGTTGAATAATGCATGTATTAACCTTTTGTATGTAATGAATGAAACATTGAACTTAATGGGGTTTTTTTTGCAAAGTATTTGTTTTATCTTCTGCTCGCCCTTTAGCCCACTGCAGCCATATGCAACAAGCCTGCCTCCTCTCAGCTCTCTGCCACTGCCTTCCAACCAAGAGCGAGGAAGTGCTTCACAGCACTTAGGAATTTTCTTTCAGTGCCTCTTCCTTCCGTATGAGGAAGTGCATTGCCTCTGCTCAAGGCCAATTCATAGCAGTTCAGGATTTTCTCATGTCTGAACCATTCCACAGGATCTTAGAGCTGCAACTCTCTGAAGCAAGCATTTTCTGATACATCCACCATGACTTACAATGAGTATCGCACCATTCATCTTGCCATGGATAAAATAGGCCTTCAAAGTTTGGGAGAAGATTTGTAGCTCGGATGCTCGTTATTGCGGTTCTGTTCGCCGAGCTGGGAGTTTGTGTTGCAAACGTTTCGTCCCCTGTCTAGGTGACATCCTCAGTGCTTGGGAGCCTCCTGTGAAGCGCTTCTGTGATGTTTTCTCCGGCATTTATAGTGGCTTGTCTCTGCCGCTTCCGGTTGTCAGTTCTAGCTGTCCGCTGCAGTGGCCGGTATATTGGGTCCAGGTCGATGTGTTTGTTGACAGAATCTGTGCAGGAGTGCCATGCCTCTAGGAATTCCCTGGCTGTTCTCTTTTTGGCTTGCCCTATAATAGTAGTGTTGCCCCAGTCGAATTCATGTTGCTTGTCATCTGCGTGTGTGGCTATATCGACCTGGACCCAATATACCGGCCACTGCAGCGGACAGCAAGAACTGACAACTGGAAGCAGCAGAGACAAATCACTATAAATGCCGGAGAAACATCACAGAAGCGCTTCACAGGAGGCTCCCAAGCACTGAGGATGTCACCTAGACAGGGGACAAAACGTTTGCAACACAAACTCCCAGCTCGGCGAACAGAACCACAACAATAAAATAGGCCTTTACTTTGTGAATGGTGCTATGTAACAGAAAGCTTATTGACCAGTCAGGAGGGAAGAAATTGGTTCATGCAAACCTACTGGCACCAACTGGCTGAGAGAATGACCCAAGTGTTGGGTTGGACAGGTGAGAAGGGCCTGACTGAAACAGAACCTGGGGTGGTCACTGCGTCAGAGGCCAATGGTACTGGATAGCTTGGCAATGTGCAGACATAGTGCCATCACAACTGGAAAATGTACCAGCCTGTGTAGCTTTCCGCCAGTGTCTGAGATAAAAAGGGCCAGTTACAAATGAGTAATGATGAGGTAGGGGGAAACAAAAATATAAACGTACCTTTGTTCTGCGTCCCAGTTAGTTGGAGGCTCTTCCAAACATGGAAAAGAACATGCAGAGGTCTCTGCTGGTACTTCACGGAGTTAAGATTTCATTAAGACACAAAAATGTCAGATAAAAAGCCACCTGACCCCAGTGGCTAGGGCAGTGAAAAATCAGGTAGTCAGACATAAAACCAGTCAGCTGCCCTACTCAAGCTTCAGTGAAGTTAAGCCAGTGAATTGTATAGAACTGACATGTTGGGAGGGAGGTGGGGTGAGGTGATTCTGAGGGAGATAATGGGGGCCAGCAATATCTTTGGCTAGTGCTGGGGAGTGGCGAGGAACATAAGACGTACCGTTTTAGGAGGAGACTGCAGTAAGGCAGAGTTATTAACCAGTACATCTGGTTCTCTCATTCAGGGCAGTCCAGTTTCAAGAAGATAATCATAAAATTAAACAGCAAGGATAACTATGACAATGACTCTATAAGTTGTCCTGTATACGTGTTAAAGAGTCAACACTATTTCAGGCAGTCAGCTTTGGGAAAGACACTCTTTGGTTTAACGAAACTTGTTGGTCTTACAGTGCAAAGCATTGACTTCAACAGAGTGTTGCAGACTGGCACATTCTAAGGTTCAGGAGTACCTGAGGGTCACACTAAAGTCTGGGGCAGCTGCCACCAAAGTACAGTGGGAAAATCCATCTGAGGTCTTTCTGCCAAAGTATAATGGCAGTCCATTCAGTTATCAGACCCTCTCGGTGCCTCATAAGTATGAAACATAGTCCTGTATAACTAATAAATACCTTGGGTTCTTCTTCAACTGCGGGGATTGCCAAATTCCCATGTCTGTTTGTGCTTCAGGTGTAAAGGCGGCACGGATTCAGTAATGATGTGTGTTCCTAAAGGGTTTTTACGAATTAAATATATTTTTTAATATTTAATATTTCAAAATAACACCATTTCAGGACCCTAGATGTTCAGGTTTGAGCTTTTTCCAATATGGCAGTGCTGCATTTCTGGCTAGGAATGCATGCATGCACTCTGCTTGCAATTTTACATTCTAAGGCACCCATTATATAGCTAGGCAGTTCCAATTTCATTCTAGTTCATGGTATTTAATACCCTCACATATTACAGGGAGGAATTAGTTTTAAACATAATGTTTTCCCATTCAAAGAACATAATACATAAAAGGATTTTTTTGAGCAGTGAGGGAGTTGGGGCTGGTGGAATGTCTCACTGATGTAAACAAAAAGGAGCTTGTAAATAAGATCAGTCTCTGGAACAGGGACCTTGGTTTTTTCCCTTTAGTGACTCTTACAGCATAAGAGGGAACTCAAAGATGAAATAAAAACAGGATAATTCTGGCAATCCACAACGTTCACAAATACAGGGGGTCCCTGAATACAAACATCCAACTTATGAATGCAATCTCATATAAGGATGAATTTTAAATACCTGACAGATAAACATTTTCTGTATTTATGAATGGTTGCTTTATATTGTCCAGCATTGATGTGTACAAATCGACTTGCGAATGGACTCAAGATTGGAACATGTTCACAACCCGGTGGTTGGGTGTGTGTGTGTGTGTGTGTGTGTGTGTGTGTGTGTGTGTGTGTGTGTGTGTGTGTGTGTGTGTGTGTGTGTGTTGGTCCCCACAATTATACTGAATGACAGAGCATTTCCAAAGGGCTGACTCCTGCTCCTATTTCTTATGTTCCTCTTATGTCACTGCGATGTATTTGCACGGGGTTTGCTATTTATATCAAACTCTCCAAAGCACCATTTCATTCGCTTTATTCAATAATATAAAGCAGTGATTTGCATTATTGAAAAAATGCTTGGAGGTTCACTCATGGATGAGCTTACATGAAGGAGTGATATTGTAACATACAACAGCACGACCTACATCTACAGGTGTACAAGTGTCAGGCTTCAGGTTAACAAAAAGAACTGCCAACTCTCAATGTTGCATTGTAAAAACAGTTGTTACTTACTCCACTGCTAGAAACCCATTTTAAATTTGAACATAATAAGATCTCCTGAATAGTACAGATCCATACAACTGTTCACTGCCCCAACTAGTTTAGCCCAGGCAGCTAAAGCTCATTTTGCTTTCCATCCAATGTAGAAAAACATATTAGAAATTTAAATTATTTTTTAAAAATCCACCAAAATAGTCATAAGAAAACAATATGAAAAAGAAAAGCACATTCATAACTGGCTAAATGTTAGTAATTTTGTGAAAGCTTTTACAGTTGCTCAATGGCTGAACCCTATTACAATTGTCATTTTTGTCTAGTCTGCTTTTCTCGCTTCAATTTTGAGAAACACTATTTCAAAGACAAACATATTGTCTTCCTCTGTATTTGATCCATCACCTAATAACTGTGTCCCACTGAAGTAGAGCTCAACAGCTTGAGGCAACAACATGAATATAAAGTATAAATATTAATAAAAGCAACTTTGAACAGTATGCCCAAGGGTGGCTGGCAGTACATGACTGCAAAAAGTTACAATTAAAATTCACCCATCTCCAGTTACTGGCACGATGCCCACGCTTCTTAAAGCAGTAAATATTTATTCATACAGTCAAGAGCAGTCTGCTCCATCACAGATTATTTTACAAGCAGACAAAACCTGAAGCAATTAACACAGCTCATGTCACCCAGCATAACAGTTTCAGTGGCACTTTTAAGGATAATTTAGACATCCAGTAATGTGCCAAGATTTTGACTGAAAACACTACATGTCACCCAACCAATTTGCACAAACCATTGTAAATTACAAACCATTAAATGTAATTATATAAAGAGAGCAAAGGTCCTTAACTTACAAAGACCACAGGTGTCATGTCGTTCACACAAGTAAAAGAATATCATGAAGGAACCATTAATCTTTCAATGTTCTCAATATTCTACAATAAATAAAAAATAAATTCTGGAATTGATGTGATGAGTGGGTATTACTTTTCACTATTATACCTTCCCCTCTCCTTTGTGCGTTTAGCAACGATTCTCTTCCAATATCTGTAGTTACATAAACCATTACAGTCCATTTAGTCTTATTCGTTATCAATTTTTTTTAGGTTTACAACCAGTTCAGAAAGATATAAGTAACTCACAGTCAGACTGACCACAATAGCAATGTGTGCCCTGGTATCAGATGGCAATATCTGGGCTTTGCTGACATGTGTAATAGATCGCTGCCCTTTTACCTGGACAGATGCATTCAAATGGAAGGGCAACAGTCCCCTTAGACTGTGCCTCTAAGGGGAGCGGGGTGATGAATGACTCTGGTTATTAACTGTAGCAATGTCCCAAATGCATTTTGAAACCCTGAAGCAGAATCGTTTCACTTGCAACAGGCTCCTGCTACAAAACTGCCTTCAAATGTATTAGCACATTCTACAGATGTTAATGCTTCCTCAAAAACACCAAAATGGAAGAGTTGAAGGAAAGCACAAACGAAATGGATGAAATGAAGATAATTTGTTGGGATAATGTGTTGGGAGCAGGGTTGCCATCTGGAGCTGGAGGCATTCGTTGGCACTGCTTGATGTGGAATAGCACAACCTTCCAAAATAGTTCCCACAGCTTACAAAATGCATCAGATCACGTTGCTGTATTTCCAGTCTGGTCATTTCATGCAGGACACTATAGAACAGCAATAGTGAATTGGTTGGTGAATATTTATTCCATGAATGGATAAGTCCACAGGGTAAAAGTTTTTCCAGACATGAAGTAAACATAACAACAATAAAATAAGCCTTCCATTTCAAAGTGGACACACTTCCAATGTTCTCCTCCTAGGAGTTGGGATTAAGTTCTCATCAGACGTACCCATCACTGCCATCCCCAGTCGCCCTCAAACAAACCAAGGCTAATAACTAGTCAGAGAGTAGTGGCTCAGCTTCCTCAATAAATGTACTTTCTGACTGATACTGGTTTTAAACAGACATGATGGAGAAGGTTTTATCTCTAGGCATACAGTGTTTTATACAGGACAGCAAGTTGGCAGAGCATTGCCCTTCATTGGATGGGTGGGATGGAGAAGAGTCATCAGCCTATACACTTGATCAGTGTCTAATGACTGTTGCAGGAAAATATCAGCTTGAAGTCAGCAATTTAGACCATTCTGTCTGGCAGGGGTTATTATAAAAAACTTGAAAGGGTTCAGAAAAGATTTACAAGGATGTTGACAGGGTCGGAGGATTTGAGCTATAGGGAGAGGTTGAATAGGCTGGGGCTGTTTTCCCTGGAGCGTCGGAAGCTGAGGGGTGGCCTTATAGAGGTTTATAAAATCATGAGGGGCATGGATAGGGTAAATAGACAAAGTATTTTCCCTGGGGTGGGGGAGTGCAGACCTAGAGGGCATAGGTTTAGGGTGAGAGGGGAAAGATATAAAAGAGACCTAAGGGGCAATGGTTTCCACACAGAAGGTGGTACATGTATGGACTGAGCTGCCAGAGGAAGTGGTGGAGGCTAGTACAATTGCAACATTTAAAAGGCATATGGATGGATTCATGAATATGAAGGATTAGGAGGGATATGGGCCAGGTGCTGGCAGGTGGGACTAGATTGGGTTGGGATATCTAGTCAGCATGGACGGGTTGGACCGAAGGGTCTGTTTCCATGCTGTACATCTCTATGACTCTTGGATTCTAATCCTGCTTTCTCCCATCATCTTGCTGCATCCTCAACTCCATGTATTTATCTAACTTTCCCTTCAAAGATGTAATGGCCTCTCCTCCACCACTCCCTCCGGCATATTTTGACATTTTGGTTCCTGACCAGTGATGTGGCCATCCCAGCCTCAGTTGCCCGGGAATTTGAGAATCCAAATTTTCAGGGAAGTTGGGTGTAAGAGAGAAATGTTAGCAGATTTGTCAGAGTGAAGTGGGCTGCAGTTACCGCTAGAAAAGTGAAGCATTAGATGTCGGGTCATAATCATGAAATGTGGGGATGCCACAGTAGTGGCAGTCTGGATCACTCTGTGTGCATACTTACTTGTATCGGGTTATGTAGGACAAATGGCATAGAACAGACTAATCAATACACCCAGTCCATGTGATGCTTATGGTCCACTTAAGCCTCTTCCCATTTTTCCTCCTCCCCCCCACCCCCCCCTGCTATTCTAGCCCAGCTTCCCATAAGATGTAACAATATTAGTTGCGTCATTTCTCCTTCACTTGTGGGACATTAGCATCACTGACTGGGCCAGCGTTTGTTACCCGTCCCTAGTAACCCTTAAGAAGATGGTGGCTTTAACAATCCCATGCGGCTAAAGGCTGCACTATGTAGGGTACAGTCAGTTACCACCTAAATTAGCAATTGGATCCCCTTTCTTCCAATGGAACCGGATTTCTAGAGTTCCATCACTTGAAACTGACTTGGATGCACAAGATAGGACCCCGTTTATTGCCTGCACTGAAAGGACGTTAAGGCTAATGACCTTATCTTGAAGTTTTTCCAACCTGCTAACGCCAGGCAAAAAAAAAGAGTAAGCATTGACCTCCATGGCAGGACAGCTCCTGCTATATAATCTAAAGAGTCATATCGCATAAAGCTGCGAGATTGTGAAGCTCCATTCTGACACCCCAATGTAATTTCGCTTGCTACACCTACTAGCCAGTTCACACTATTGGCAGTTGATGGAGATTCCGAGAGTAACCAATACCAGCAGAACAACATCCTGGCAAAAAAAATCTGCAATTTCAACACAGCCAGCAGAAAATAAATAAGAAAACATCTGGAATGGAGCATTTATTATGAATTATTCCATATTCAATAGGGTTGCCCAAAACATCCCTTTTGTTGTCAAGGAGGTGGGGGCAACATGGAGGAAGAGGCTGAGTGTGGGGCAGAGTGTTTGGGGGAGCACTGGGGAAGGGGCTGGAGATTGAAATAATGTCAGCATTTTCTAATGATGAATGGCAAATTTCTGACAATTTTGTAAAAGCTAAATTAGAGAAGTGTGGCGAACAACATGTTCCATATATATTAATTTGTGCACAAGGAAAAACAAATATTAGAAAATGCAACTGAAATCCTGCTGAAGGTGTTGAAGGAGGGTTAATTCAGAATGATTACAGGTAACAAGGATAAATGATATTGCTAAACAGCATCAATTTAATCATATGTTTTGAAATCCTGAACTCAATGTGAGTGCCAGCCCTTTCCAAGCCCTCGCCTGGTATGAACACAGCCACAGAATTGGATGATTATAATAGAAGACTTCACTGTTCCACCTTCACAAATACTGAATTCATTCCATTGTTCCAAACTCCCAGTCAGACATCATTGAAAAGATCAAGGTGCAGTTATCATCTCTGTGACTCAAAAATTACTCAGCCATTTCAGACAACAAAATACAAGACCAGGTTTGAAATACTGCCTTATTGTTTACATCATGCATTGACAGCCCAACCTCTCCACACTCCCACAGTTGTGATGAAAGGTATAATACTGGGCAAGGTTTGGATACATTGAATATGAATGCCATCCTTTTGTCACATAACTCAACGATACAGATAATAGTTTTGTTCCAATCTCAATTTATTTTTGACCTGATTTTCTTCTTGAAGGAGGACATACATTAAGCATCCACTTTAATAATTTTAATTAAATTATTTGACAAGTTCACAAGATGAATGAAGGTATGTCAATAAGAATATAACATATCAGTAACATATCACAACCAGGAGCTGCACTCTGAAAGCTAGTGCTTCCAAATAAACCTGTTGGACTATAAGCTGGTGTTGTGTGATTTTTAACTATATCAGGAGTAGTTTCCCTACCTCTACACTAGGAGGCCAAGATTTAAAGTCCCATCTGCTACAGAGGTGCATAATGACATCGGAGTATTTTGCTTATAAAATGTCTATAACACATCAGCCAAGAGATTTAATATTTTACTCCTTGATGTTTGGTTATGGTGGAAAAACTTGATTAATGCACTGAGTTGACATCCTGGCACTTTTCCTCTGGGAGTGAAATTGTTGCCTTGGTACACAGACCAAACCTTACAAGTGAACAGGGTGGCTAGCCAGTGACAAAAAAAAACAATGGCCAAGCTTCTATAGGGTGGTAATTGGGGATGGAACATTTGAGGCAAACCCACCTCCAGTGACCTCAGATTTTAAGGTCCCAATGGAGCTAAATGTCTGCAACTCTGGCTTCCAAGGTCCCCCTTCATGATGTGGCGTCAGTTAGCTAGACGGCTGGTTTGTGATGGAGAGTGATGCCAACAATCTGGGTTTAATTCCTGCAGGTTACCATGAAGGACTCTTCTTCTCAACCTCTCCCCTTGCCTGAGGCATGGTGACCCACATGCTAAACGAGCACCAGTTGTTTCTTTCTTTCAAATGAGAGAGCAGCCCTATGGTTTGGAAAACTACTTTATCTTTACCTTTAAACTGACGGACAATTGGAGACCTGGCAGCTCTTCAGTCCAGTACCATCAATCCAAGCCTGCCAGCTATTACCAGGCAGCCTTTATCCCCAGATGGCACAGTGCCCATCCAGTGCTGGTAGCCACTGGCAGTGGGAAGAGGTCTTCAAGTTTCCCTTCAGTCATTTAAGAGCTTTAGAATGTCCCATGGGTGAGCAGGCAGCCTACCCTATATTCTGTCACTAATAAAATGCCAGCCAATGACCACAGCATCTCCATACCAATCCAACCCACTTTAACATCCTCCATCTGCTCTGGGGGAGGAGACATGGCAGCTGGAAAACTCCAATCCATAGATCGCTTTCGAAGAACCACAGCAGATATTCCAGGCACTGATTTTCTCCATCTTTTGGGATTTTCTCAAATTCTGACCATGTTTTGGGATGTAAAAGGTCAGAGTTGCCTCGTGAGTCAAGAAAATCTGTACCAGCCAAACAACAGCAAACAGCCCAGAACAGAAACATTGATTATTTGAGTCAATGTAAGGTTTTTACTGAGTTCTGCTTATCACTGTTACCCTGGGAAGGTCATGGTAATGATTCTGAGGCTGTGTTGCCAAGCAGGGTGGTCTGCTGGCTCTTAGAGCTCTGCTGCAATCACTGGATTCCAATAATTGCTTCAATGCTGTTCTTCTTTTGGAAATGTATGTGAAATTTAAAAGAGCGTGGTCCTTTACTGTCTAACTTTATAATGAAGGATGCCACTCGCTTCTAGACTGAACTGAAGATTCACAACCCTCCTGTAGATACTTGAAATGTATTTGTGCTACAGAGGATAGCGACACAGATTATACTTAAACAGAAGTGAAAAAAGGGAAACATTAATCTGCCAGTTCTTTCATTCAGGAACATAATTACAAGTTCAAACCTTACTTCTAAGTAACTGCTGTGTGATGTCAAAAGTGACCCATGGGCACAGAGTTTAGATTAAGAATAATATTGAAGCTATCAGTGCTCAGTGTTTAGGTGGAAATTGGACAGAAATGTCCAGTATTCCCACACACTGACACAAAGGCATACACCATGCAGAAATGCACACATACACAAATACACACTCACAAAGACACACACACAAACACTGCTAAAAATGGAAATCAGTAAATTGTTGTCAGAGTTGTTCTGCTTTCCCACAAACTGTGGTCTGTTAATATCTCATTGAGAGACTTGGTATCAAACCACATGTTAGGGCATGAAGTATAGTACTTACCCACAAGTTACCCATAAAATAGGAAAAGTTTGACTTGCCCATTTAAACATCGGTGTGTGATCATTGGCTAACAACTTTCTGGTGCTGAAAATTTACTCTTTCCAAGTTCAAAGTCATTGGTTGAAAATTTATTTTTAGAAATCATTCTTCTGTTTTTTGCTTCCGGTCGTTTCTGGATATCTCCTAAACTCACTTCCTCTCACTTATTCCATCTTCTGTCTGTCATCTTACAATAAATTAAATATTCGTACTCATGCCTGCTGCTTTAGATTGTGCATGCCTTAGTAAGGATTTTTTCAAACTGATTAATTTACAGGCCGGATTATTTCTTTCTCTCTCACACACACACATACACATCAGCACCATACTTGAAAGAATCACTGTTAACTGCAAGTTACTAACAAAAATCAATTACAAGTCTGTGGGCAGCTGTAAGTATAATTAATAGTGACAATTATTGTTTCAGTTCTGACCACAAAATCCAGGGCAATATTTCTCAGCAAACCACGTCTTGTAGTTGCTGCAGTAGCATGGAATTTCCTGTCCCACTACCCCAAATAGTGAGCTCCTGATCAGAGGCAGTATTTTTTTTCTCCAACTCATCTCGAGAACTGAAATCCAGATGACCCCAAAAAGCATGACAAGGTGATTTCATTTCACTAAGAGTATGTGCGAAAATTGTCTGTCATTAATCTGCACTCGGTTTTGACAAAGTGGAAACTCTTGCTCATTGTCTCCACTCAGTTTTCATCAGAAAAATCCCAGAAGGTTAAAGAAAAGATCTCACAGGAAGGGGAAATCTCTGCGTTAGACTGTGTTACTACTTTTACTGCCTGGTGCGATACAGGTCGGGATCTGTTCATCTGTCTTTGAGCGATCACTGTGATGCAGATTGAAACATGCAGCTCTCTCCCACGTGTATTAGGAGTTTTGTTAGTGTAATAAAAAAATTGTTGAAAGACTGGGAAGTATTTTATTTAGATCATTTTTCTCTTTCTCATGTTATTTTAAATTTATTGCTGCAGCCTAGTTATTGATGATCTGCCTCTTAATTAGCCTGCAAACACCAGCAGCTCTGGTTGGCTTCTTCGGAATATATTAAACTGACCTCAAGTTAATAAGAAGATTGTTGAAAAGGGCTTCTTTTTAACAAAACGTCAGCAAAATTATAAAACAAATGATCCAGCAACATAGCAAACAAAGTCGTAATCAAAATCACAACAAGCAAAACTTTGCAGCAAGAATGCTTTTGTTAATATTTGGTCTTATTTAATATGTATATCCAGAGTGAGTAGAGTTTATATTTCCAATTTAATGATGCCACTTGCTCCCTTGCCAGTCATGTTATTTTGTTAGCAATTAACATTTCAGTATTTGTTATGCTGAAATTGAGGACAGGGCTGATTAAGGCAGAGTCGAGTATGTAAATAATTCAAGATCAGAATTTCAGGAACAAATGGCACTGACTTTCACAGAACGAAATGAGGCTACTCCATCCATCACCCTATACCAGTTCTCTGAAATAGATATCTGCCTCAGTCTGTTAATCCTATTTCCCAGCTCCCTTTTTGTTTCTTTACTTCTTAAAATATTATTGTATAAACACATTCTGCTGCCATCAGTATTCTGGTAAGCTTTAAATTTCAGTCCAAGTCTAACATTTGTGACAGTCTGGAATTGTGCCCTCTGTTCCTGAGTCACCAACCAGAAGCATAAGTCCATTACCCAAGGTACATCATCAAAACATTTCAAATTTGAACAGCTCCATTGTACTTCCTCTTAACACACACTATTCATATGAAAACATCCCGGAATACACAATAACCTCTCCTAATTAAACTTTTTCATCCTTGAATCCCTCCTGCACCTTCTCAATGTCCTTGACATTTTTGTGATAAGGAATCTCCAAACTGGACACAACATTACAGCCTTTTTCCTTTCATCTGATTAGACAGGAACTGTGGACTAAACAATGATTTGGCAATGCTCTTTGCTTTTGTATTTTTACTGCTATTCAAAAAAAATCTAGTATTGTGGGTCTCTTTCTACAGCTTCCCTATTTTCTTTTCCTATGTTTAGAGATTGGTGTATTTGAATTGTTGAGGAGACCACTTAGCCCTCTCGCTCTTTTTGGTCTTTCAGATCATGACTGATCAGTACCATAATTCTATTTACTCACCTTTGATCTATTTCTAGATACCTGCAAACACTGAAAAATCTTTTGACATCTCTCTGGCCTTCTATCCATTATTGTCTAAATGCTGTCCTCACTCTTTCTACCAAAATGCAAGATTCTGCCTCTTTCTAACAAACTAGTAATTACACACTGGACTTCAAAGAATCTTTATTAAACTCCTACACAAACACATCTAACACTGATTGAGGGTATGTGTATTAGGATGGACAAGGATACATCACATAACAAACAGTTTTATGAATTTATTTCCTTTGTGCCAATGACTGCTGCTTTCAATTATCAACAAATGAATGTCTGTTTAGCAAATGCAAGCACGTATCCAGCATCACACAGAAATTTTTATAAACATAAAACATATCCATTCATTGAGGAGGAGAAAATGAGGTCTGCAGATGCTGGAGATCAGAGCTGAAAATGTGTTGCTGGAAAAGCACAGCAGGTCAGACAGCATCCAAGGAGCAGGAGAATTGACGTTTTGGGCATAAGCCCTTCTTCAGGAAGGACTTATCCATTCATTGACCCAAACCTACCTTGTTCCTATTTCTTATAATTATGCATGTATATTCTAGGATAGAAACCCGCATAAAATCAGATTAAACCTAAGGTTGTTAGATTCTAACCATTAGCATTCTGGTTAGCAACCTAACCGTTAATATCTAACTTAATTCTAAGAAATTAACATTGAATCTTGTAATTCACAAATATCGGTTACTTTATTAGATAACCTTCTTTGTAGGCAAGTAAAATGAGAAATCTTAGGAATAAAGCAAAGTATAGAAAGGGAGATGTATTCTGGGATTTATGTCAAGCTTGCTGCTTACAATAGCAAAAAGCTGAGGCTTAAGGCTGCCTGTAAATCTGTGTGAGAGAAAATGGAATGCAGATGGTTCTCTCTCTCATCAAGGTAAGGAACAATGGCATATAAAAGCATTTAGATACAATGGTACATACAAATGGACAATATACACATGCAATGTTAGCAACAGGCACATCAGCTATTCTTGTTGGGTCAAGGAGGATATCTTCATATTCTTCATTAAAGATGACTTGAGCCTATTTGTGAAACACACAGGAAAACCCAACGTACTTTGGACAAGCTTGCTTCTTCCTTTACACAGAGCTTGCCACTCCACTCAAGTATACTTTTTCTCTTGGCTGGCTTTTCTTGACCTGTATTTTTAGATGTTTTCCAAGAGATATTCTAACATAGCTTTGAAGCATGTCAGACTTGAATCCAATGCTCCTATCTCAGAGGTGGGGGCACTACCACAGCACCACAAGAACTCTTTATATGTATCTTTTTAACATCAGGTGTAATCCAGGTATTTATCATAGATCATCTCAATTTTCATGCTGAATATAGGCCCTAACAGGTCCTATATTATTATTCAGTCCCCATTTTTCTACTTCTTTTCTTGTAGAAAGAACTACTTGATAGATATTTTTAGTCAACCAGTTCAGATGTGTCCTTACACATTGCAGGAGTGAGGAGGATTTGAGCACGGGCCTCCTTTTTCATTACCAGACACTATCGCTGTGCTGCAAGAGCCTTTTAGATGCAATTATGTTACATGTGCATTTTAAAATAACCAATTAAAAACACCAGCTCACTTTGTTACCTTTAACTCCTCAGTATTTAGCAGTCTATCAATAAAATTAGACAGTAGCACACAGGAGTAAAGATGATAAATCTATCAGATGGACCTTACACTGTGATGACGATTCATCTTATAACATGGGGCCAAATGGTGGTGATCCCATTTATCCGCATCCCACAGAATGCTGGATATCTGAAGACACAACTTCAAGATGATTGTTCGTGCACAGAGCCAGCGGGGGAAAGAGATGAACATTCAGGAATCCTGCAGAAGAGAACCACCTGGCAAGGCTCTATAAAAAGAATCTCAGCCAAAGAATAAAAAGCACTTCCCACACAGTAAGACAGGCACAGCAGTGAGCTAGCAACCCCATGGAGCTGAACAGGAGTCAAACCTTAATGGCTCAAGATTGCATTGGGTGCCAAGAAACTGAATCTTTTTAGTCAAGTCCAGAGAGTGCAGGGATATTGGAGGCTCCATGTGTAAAGTTAAAATCTCTCATGGGCAAGAGGAAATTTCCAAAACAACAAGGTGCAGTTTACAAGCTGGGAAGCGAGAAGTGAGTAAAGCACTTGGAGTTCAGACTGAGCGTCACCACCACAGCAACACACACCACAAGAGATGGCAACTGTAAGAGACATAAAAGACCACAGAAGCAACTTACAATGAGACCATTGATCTGGGAATGTTAAAAAGTCAGAACTAAAGGGATAGAGGGGCAAATTAGAAGCTGAAACAGACAAAAGTCTCCTGGAAGAAGAAAGTCGGGAGACAACTGAAGCCACAGAAAAGGCATGATTTCCATTATTTCAGCCACATAGATGGCTGGATTCTTCCAGGGAAAACAGTGAATGAATAGGGATTGTTAGTCATGCACAAACAATGCAAATTGGCTAGGGAAATCAGGTAAAGGATCAGAATTCTTCTATGGAGCCACAAAGGGCAGGATTGATTTATTAAAGCTGTGAAAAGAACAGCAAACGTGGCGGCACGGTGGCACAGTGGTTAGCACTGCTGCCTCACAGCGCCTGTAGACCCGGGTTCATTTCCCGACTCAGGCGACTGACTGTGTGGAGTTTGCACGTTCTCCCCGTGTCTGCGTGGGTTTCCTCCGGGTGCTCCGGTTTCCTCCCACAGTCCAAAGATGTGCGGGTCAGGTGAATTGGCCAAGCTAAATTGCCCGTAGTGTTAGGTAAGGGGTAAATGTAGGGGTATGGGTGGGTTGCGCTTCGGCGGGTCGGTGTGGACTTGTTGGGCCGAAGGGCCTGTTTCCACACTAAGTCTAATCTAAATCTAATCAAACCATAACGCATCAAGATTCAGTTAGTGAAGCCAACAGGAACAGGAATCATGCACTTCTCTTTCAAACTCCTTGCCACAGAGTGCTCTAGGGGCAGGATCCTTGTGTACGTTTTAAGGCTGAGGTAGGTAAATTCTCAATCAGTAAGAGAATCAAGGATTACTGGGAGCAGGTAGGAGTGTGGATGTGAGGAATGTCAGATCAGCCATGAACCTATTGAATGGCACAGCAGGACTGAGGGATCAAATGACGACCTCCTGTTCCTTTCTCTTCTGGTCAGCATGGTGGCTCAGTGGTTAGCACTGCTGCCTCACAGTGGCAGAGACCAGAGTTTGATTCTAGCCTTGGGCAACAGTGTGTGGAGTTTGCACATCCGTCCTGGGTCTGCGTGGGTTTCCTCCGGGTGCTCCGGTTTCCTCCCACACTCCAAAGATGTGCAGGTTAGGTAAATTGGCCATGCTAAATTGTCCACAATGATCATGGGTGCGTAGGCTAGTTGCGCTAGTCAGGGGTAAATGTAGAGTCATAGGGTAGGGGAATGGGTCTGGATGGGTTATTGTTCAGAGGGTCGGTGTGGATTTGTTCGGCCTAATGGCCTGTTTCCACACTGTAGGGATTCTGTGATTCTTCTTTAAGGCATGAATGGGATTCATCCACAAAAACAGCAAAAAAGCTGCTCACAGTTGGCAGGAATCCTCTATTCTACCTGTGAAAAGGTGAGAATTCTCCATTTTGACTGCAAAAGAGCAGGAAAGGCTTCCAGTATATCAGTACACATAAGCAGCATTGATATACCACGGTACAATAGTACACATTAGCAGTCAAGATTAGAGTGGTGCAGGAAAAGCACAGCAGGTCAGGCAGCACCCGAAGAACAGGAAAATCAACATTTCGGGAAAAAGCCCTTCATCAGGAATGAGGCAGGGAGCCTCTGTGGTGGTGCTCTGGTTTCTTCCCATAGTCCAAAGATGTGCAGGTCAGGTGAATTGGTCATGGTAAATTGCCCCATATAGTGTTAGGTGCATTAGCCGGAGAGGGGTGGGTTACTCTTCGGAGGGTCGGTATGGACTGTTTGGGCCGAAGGGCCTGTTTCCATGCTGTAGGCAATCGAATCTAATCTAATATAATCTAAGACTTCAATAGAGGTGCAGGCAGAGGATGAAAGCAGAGCTTATATCAGAGCATCGCAACAGTTATAAAGGGCTGCAAGAGGAAAGAGCCACCAGTTGTCTTGGTCTCCATGCCACTGAGCTTTGACCTCTATCGGCCAAGGTCCATGTAGTGGCTGTCTGTGCACCAGCTTCCCCATATCAAAACATGTCACACAGAGTCACCCTCCCAAGGCACCGGGCCTACTTACATCCTGGACACAAGTCCTATGGTGATCAGCTAGTGGCAGAGAGGGCAGGACTGGGATAGCGGGAAGCCCCTAGTCACAAATGGACACATTGGGTGAGGGTGTCAGATCCCAATGTCTTGCTCCTGGATGAGGTGGATAGAGCATTTCAGCAGCTCCGCTCACCACTGGGCAGCCCTGTTTAGGATCAGTGCGGTGAGCGGAACTGGAAAGGCTGCCCTAAAAATAGCCTGAAAAATGTGCTGCTGGAAAAGTGCAGCAGGTCAGGCAGCATCCAAGGAGCAGGCGAATCAACATTTCGGGCATAAGCCCTTCTTCAGGAATGAGGAGGGTGTGCCAAACAGGCTAAGATAAAAGGTAGGGAGGAGGCACTTGGGGGAGGGGCGTTGGGAATGCAATAGGCGGAAGGAGGTTAAGGCGAGGGTGATAGGCCAGCGAGGGGGTGGGGGCGGAGAGGTTGGGAGAAGATTGCAGGTCAAGAAGGCGGTGCTGAGTCCGAGGGTTGGGACTGAGATAAGATGGGGGGAGGGGAAATGAGGAAACTGGAGAAATCTGCATTCATTCCTTGTGTTTGGAGGGTTCCTAGGCGGAAGATGAGGCACTCTTCCTCCAGGCTTCGTGTTGCCATGGTCTGGCAATGGAGGCGGCCAAGGACCTGCATGTCCTTGGCGGAGTGGGAGGGGGAGTTAAAGTGTTCAGCCACAGGGCTGTTGGATTGGTTGGTGCTGGTGTCCCAGAGGTGTTCTCTGAAACATTCCGCAAGTAGACGGCCTGTCTCCCTAATGTAGCCTGCCTCAAAACCCCTGACTGGGTTACCGCGTCCAGAGGGATTGCCCACATGCAGTCAGAAATGAAAAATAATCAACTTGGGAACCTGGAATGTAAGAACCCTGAAGGACCCAGCTAACAGTGACTGACTCGAGAGGAGAAGTGCGATTGTAGCCAGAGAACTAAAGAGGTGTCAAATCGACCTCGCTGCTCTTTTGGAAACCCACCTTATAGAAGAAGGGCAACTGAAGGAGGTGAAAGGTAGTAACACCTTCTTCTGGAAAGGGCAGGTTGCTCATGAGCCAACAATTGAGGTGTTGGATTCGCAATTCAGAACCAACTCATCGGTTACCTCTTCTTCACATAGAGAGTGGTGGGTGTGTGGAATGTTCTGCCCCAGAAGGCTGTGGAAGCCAAGACTCTGGATACTTTTAAGAAAGAGTTGGATAGAGCTCTTAAGACTAGTGGAATCAAAGGTTATTGGGATAAGGCAGGAACAGGATACTGATTAGGATGATCAGCCGTGATCATAATGAATGGTGGTGTTGGCTCGAAGGGCAGAACCGCCTACTCCTGCACCTATTGTCTATTGAACCTCCCATGGGGATCAATGACTGACTCATGACCAGCCACCTAATACTCACCAACAACCAGATAGCCGCAGTGTGATCACTTTTGCCCCTTGACTTCAAGGAGGAAGTAAAGGACACTTTCTATGCCAACCTTGACACACTCTGTAACCAAGTAATTCCCCAAGGAGGGGAAGATAATTCTTCTTGGAGACTTTCAATGCGAGGGTTGGTTGAGACCACATCCTTTGGAATGGAAGGGAAGGGAAGGGAAGGGAAGGTATTAGCAACAACAACTCCAATGGAGCCCTTCTCACAAAATACACGGAGTACAACCTCACCATCTCAGGCACACTCTTCCATCAGATAAACAAATTCAAAGCATCTTGGAGGCACCCACACTCAAAACAACAGCATCTCATAGATTATGTCATTGTTCACTCCAGGGACCATTGGGACGTGAATGTGACCAGGGCTATGATCGGCCGGACTGATCACCACCTTATCTGTTTCACAATGTCCATCAGACTACAGAGAAAGACAAAGGGTCAGAAGAAGCAGGCCTGGCCAAGATTCAACATTGAGAGTCTGGGTTACACAGTCACCATTCAACAACTACAGGCCTCACTTGCTAAAAGGAACCTACCCTGGGAATACCCAGAGGAACTAAGAAAATATTGGAGTCTGCTTAAGTTGACCATTCTCAGTAAAATGTGGACTGGTTTGATGAGAATGACATGGAAATTGAACAGGAAAAAGTGAGGACTGCAGATGCCGGAGATCAGAGTTGAACGTGTGGTGGTGGAAAAGCAGAGCAGGTCAGGCAGCATCCAAGGAGAAGCAGAATCAACGTTTTGGGCAAAATCCTGAGGAATCGATTCTCCTGCTCCTCAGATGCTGCCTGACCTGCTGTGTTTTTCCAACACCACACTCTGGATGGAAATTGAACAACTCATCTCCAAGAAAAGGACAGCCTTCTGTGACGGTTAGAATAACAATGGGGCTGATGCAAAAGCGAAGGCTGACATCTTGAAGAGGGTAAGGGAGCTCAAAACTGACTGTTGGACTGATAAGGCCTTGGAAATCCAGCAGCAGGCAGATGCTGGTGACACAAGAGATGTCTTCAGCACCACCAAGGTAGTACGTGTTCCAAGCTACTCGTGCTCAAACACCCCCCTCCATCCCCAGGCTCTAAATGATAGACAAAATATGCTTAAGGACAATGAGGCAATAAACACCCGCTGGAGAGAGCATTTACAAGAACTCCTGAATCGTAATACCAGTGTTAACTTGGAAATCATCAACCAAATTCCCCAGAGATCCAGCAAGATGATATGGGAGAGTATCCCAGTGTAAAGAAAGTACAAGATGATATAAGGAGCCTAAGAAACAACCAGGATGTAGGGGCTGATGGGATTCCTGCAGAGATCCTAAAGGAGGGTGGCCCACAATTCCATGAACACATACAAGCTTTGCCCTTGAAGATATGGCTCAAAGAAGAACTTCCCACAGAGCTCACGCATGATCAGATTGGCACCATATTTAAAAATAATGGCAAGACTGACTGGGAGTTGCAGAGGCATCTCCTTCAACCACTGGCAAAGTACTTGTATGTGTCCTTGTCAATAGACTGCTGCCATTATCTGAGGAAATACTCCCTGAATAGCAGAATGACTTCCGCCCATCCAGAAGAATGTTCTTCACAGCGCATCAACTGTAGGAAAAATGTCACGCACAGAAATAATTGCTTTACATGGCCTTCATCGACCTAAGGCCTTTTAACCTAACCACCACAGGTTCTCGGGCAGCTGCCAAGGCTGCTGCATGATGACATGTCTCAGACAGTGCTTAGCAACCATGGGTTGGAGTCTGAACCTTTCATTGTGGAGACTAAATTCAGACTCAAACTAAATTCAGTATCCTTCCCACACTGCTATATGGAGCTGAAACGTGGACCACCTACAGTTGGTGCCTTACAGCACTGGAACAATGCTAGAGATCTCTCCAAAAATTCCTGTGAACCACCTGGAAAGACAAGTGCACTAAAACCAACGTTGGAGAGGAAGCCAGCAGAGCCAGCATCACCACCATAATTCACCAGCAACTCTGATGGACCAGCCATGTTATCTGAATGCCCAACACATGCCTCCCAAAACAGATCATGTACTCCCACTGAAGAAAGGCCAGCGTGCTCCAGGGGCTAAAAGAAATGCTTCAAAGATAACATCCGGACTAATCTCAAAAAATTTCATCTCAACATCAACAACTGCAAAATCATGGCTACAAACCGGAATCACTGGAGAGACATCATCCAGCAGGGAACGATACACTACCAAAACTCTCTCCACTGTGCCACTGACTCTTGTGCAAGGAGAGACAGAGCATCAAGAAGGCCCACCCACCATCGTTTCCAACCCCCATCACTATCGTGTAATACCCACACTGCAATAGAAACTGTGGATCCTGGAACTGGCCCCTTCAGCCATCTAAAGGCCCACAGGTAGGCATCCTTTATGGAGGACAATCATACTCAACCCGAGCAATCACCGATACAATATGAGGAGCATGAAAATCTCACAAGCACAAGTGGGGAACACCGATTAAAAAAGCTTTACTTGTAAGTCAGTAAGTCACTTCCAGAAAATGCATAGGAATACAGGGCAAGACCAGGTTAAATAGTACCTCACGCAGCACAATGGGTTAATGACGCTGAACAGCCTACAACGGAAGACAGATCTCCAAAAGAAATAAGTCATCCAGACTTCTGACAAGATATTTAAATCATTGGTTTTTTTTCCACAAGATGGCCAAAGAATGATGGATTCTGGAAATCTGAAACAAGAACAGAAATAGTTGGAGAAACTCAGCAGATCGAGAGTATCTGTGGAGAGAAAGTTGACTTTTCATTTCAAGTCCTGTGACCCTTCTTCAGAACTGAAGATAGCTAAGAAAAGGTTTGTATATATGCTGAAGATAGAGTGGGGAGCAGAAGGGAGGAGTAAACAATAAGTGGAAACGGAGCCCAGAGAGACAGAACCCAACAGTCGGGCAAAGAAACAGGTAATAATCAGCCTGAGAGAATCAGTAGCTTCTAATGGGTGCCATTTATATTTGTATTGGGCTGTTGTGATAGCATCCCATGTGATGAGAAGGCCTGGTGTGTGGGGATTTGTGGGGGGGGGATTGGTGTGGGGGGGGCGTCGTGGAAGGATATGGAAAAGGTGCTCAAGCCCTAAGATAGTTAAACTTATTACAGAGTCCTGAAGGCTGCAGAGTCCTCAAGTAGAAGAACGAGATGCAGTTCTTCCAGCTTGCTTTGAACTTTGCTGGAACACTGCAGCAAGCCTGAGACAGAGATGTTGGCCAGGCAACAGGGTGGGGTGTTGAAGTGGCAGGCAACTGGCAACTCAGGATCATTTTTGTGGGCAAAACGTAGGTGTTCTGTAAAACAACTGCCCAGTCTGTACTTTGTCTCTCCAATGTAGAGAAGACCATTTTGTGAGCAGTGAATACAGTGGGACAGGTGGATCGCTGCTTCACCTGGACCTTGGATCTGAGGAGGGAGAATGTAAACGGGCATTGCACAGAAAAGTACCGTGGGGGTATGAGGTGGTGTTGGGAATGGACCAAGGTGTCCCAGAGGGAATGATCCCTGCAGAAGGTTGACAGGGGAGGTGGAGGGAGGGGAATGTGCTGGTGCTGCCATCCTGCTGGAAGTGGCGGAAATAACAGCAAATGATCCTCTGGTTGTGGATGCTGGTGGAATGGTAGGTGCGGTCGATGGGGACCCTCTCACTGTTGTGGTAGGGGAGAGAGGGCATGAGGGCTGAAGTGTGGCAGCTGGGCCGGACACAGCCAAGGGTCCTGTCAAGCACGCCAGTGAGGAATCCTTGGTCGAAGAAGAAGTTGGACATTTCAGAGGCTGCATTGTCACTCTGATTTCCCTCCGCAGATGCTCCAGATCCTCTGCGTTTTTCCAGCAATTTTCAGCAGCTTTCTGCCACCTCATCAAGCTTGATACAGGGTGAGTGTTAATATACCAGTTAGTTTTCCAGAGCATAACATAAATAAAGAAAAATTATCTACAGCCTACAGCAGTGCAACAAGGTCCAAGAATAAATCTCCCAGACAGGTGATTCCCTTATTCTCCCATGCCTTAAAGCCAGAGTCCAATGGGGTAAATGGTGAGGTCTTAAGCCAATTGCCTTGTCTTACCTCATCATCCTCCAAGCTTTCACCGTATTCAAAATGAATGTGCTTTTACACTGCTCGGTCATGGATTTCATCTTATTCATGAAAAATAGATTAACTGAAGGGGCATCTTGACTGTGAGGCTTCAATGTCAAGCCAAATTGACTCCAAATCCCCCATTTCCACTCACCCACATAGACTAACAGGGTGCTTATTTGATATCTCTTCAAGTCTAGAAGGTCCACCCCTACCCCCTTACCCTGCGGGAATTGCAATTTAGTAAATTTAATTAGGGGGCACCTACAACACCAAATGAAGGACCCAAGACAACCACTGAGCCTCCGTACCACTCGTCTGGGTAGCAACAAGGGGAGCATTCTCATGGGGTACAACAGGCAAGGAAGAACATTCATTTTAATCAGGGCTATTAGGCCTAACTATGATAACGATAGTCCCTCCCACCACTGCAAATCCTGTTTTATCCTCTCCAGTAATTGTGCACAGTTAGCTTTGTACAGCTGGTGGAAGGTATGGGTAATAGAAATTCCCAAATATGAAAACCTTTCAGACGAACATCTAAACGGGAAATGCATTCCATCTTTCAGATCAGGCACCTCCACTAATCGCCCTACCAGCTTGGTTTCTGATTTTTTGAAGTTAATCCTGTATCCAGAGAAAGTGCCAAATAAATTAATTTTTTGAATCAATTGGGGTAGAGATTTCTCCGGATTGGCCAAGAACAAAAGGACATCGTCAGCGTAGAGAGCGATCTTATGCTTCCCCATTCCTACCCTTGGCGCCACTATTTCCGGGTCCCTCCTGATGGCCTCGGCTAACGGCTCAATTACCAAGATAAATAATAGCGGTGAAAGAGGACATCCCTGTCGACTGTCTCTCCCAATACTAAAGTTATTAGATTAGTACCATTTGGAACGACTGCCACCTCAGGATCATTGTACAAAACCGCCAGCCACCTATCAAAGGCTCCCTCCAGACCAAGCATTCTAGGACCCCAAACACATACGGCCATTCTACACACCTAAGGAGTCCACCAAACCAGGGATCAATCTTCGCTGGCATGCCTACACTATGTTCAGTACTCTCCAGATATTGCTGGAAGAGCTACGGCCCTTGATAAAACCAGTCTTACCTTCTTTCATAATTTAGGACAATACCTTTTCCAACCTCAGGGCCGGCAAACTTGACAGAAATTTCAAGTCCACATTCAACAGTGAAATTGGTCTGTAAGAAGCACAATCTTCGGGGTCTTTCCCCTTTGTTAAAATGAGGGAGATGTTAGCCTCCCTGAGAGAGGACAGAAGACAATCCTGTAGGTGAATGGTTGTACATCCCCAAAAGTGGCTCTACCAACACATTTATGAATTCCTCATCAAACTCACTCGGGAATCCATCTGGTCCCGGTGGTTTGCCACTCTGGAGATGCTTTATTGCTCCCTGCACCTACCGTATCGCCACAGGCACATTTAACAGGGAGGCCTGTTTCGTGTTTATACCGGGGAGGTCCATGTTCTCACAAAAGTACTGTATTCTCACTGCACCATCTTCACCGCACTCCGACCGGTATAACTCTGCAAAGTATTCCCTAAATCTAGTATTGATCTTCCTCAACTCACAGGTCATTGTACCAGCTCACTCTCTGTTAGATATAATGGATTGACAAGCATTTTTCTTTCTAGCCAGATATCTAACTGGCTTATTTCCAAATTCAAACAAACAATCTTTGATTAGCAAAGAAGACCTCTTTTTTTGCCACCTGTATGAGCAATGACTCAAGAGCAGCCCGGACAGCCATGACCTGCTACAGTTTGACCACTGAAGGCCTAATATAGTGCGCTTCTTCAGCTGGGCCTCCAGCATCCATTTTTGCTCTCCTCCCTCCCTCCTTCTACTTGTTGAATACAAAATGATCAGGCCTCGTATACCTTAGTAGTCTCCCAAAGTACCAACAGAAGCTGACCTCTTACCTCGAACTCTGACATGTGCCACCCAAACCAAAGGGAATCCATCAGGTCCATTTGGAGCCAAATCAGACACAGAAATAATTTCCAAGCACCAGTACAGAGGCTAATATTATCACTTCAACCCTTCCACATCTTTCTGCTTGCACTTAATATGATGCTTTACAGCTGCGCACTTTCAGCACACCCATGACTCCCCCCACACACACCCCCCCCACCATGTGACCTACAGCCTTGAACACTCAAATATACAAAGAAAGTGTTTACAATTCATCCACTTCATCGCCATCACAGGCTGTTTCACATGTTACATCACAGACTGTTACATGTTACAGTCGGCTAGGACCCATTCTAGCAGCTGCTGTTAAAAAATGCTTTGTGTAAGTCACTCTCTGGGTTCATTGATGAAGTGATGAATTTGCGTTTTTAATCATGAAGCCAGAATAATGCAAATGTTCAATTCCAATTCCTGCTCATCTCTTGAAGGGTCTTCCTCCTTACAAAACTATTAAACATCAAACCTTCATTACCAATGGATCAGAATGAAGATCAAGCTGTTATCAATATTTCATCTGCAACAAGGCTGCTACAGGAATGCATGAATAATCTTATGGAATCTGCTGTTTCTAAAAAGATCTAACTTGTGAAATACTTGCAGCACAGAAAATGCTCAACTATGAATATTAATCAAATTTTTAAAGAATATTTTGAACAAGATTGAGAAAAAGAACATGCCCATCAGAAGTCTTGTTTAACATAATGCAGGGGCAAAAAATTATAATGAATTCATTTTTCCTAATAAAAAAAATTAAACCTAATTAATAGAAATAAAACGCTCATCACTTTGTCAGCAATACTGGTGGGAAATAACAGCAGAACCTAACATTATGAAGCAGTATTTTAACCAAGCTACATGAGCTTAAGGAAATGAATCTAACAGACCTGAATTTGGTTAGAACAAGCGAAGTAGAAACTAGCCCAGAGATATATAACTAAGCAACAAATACTGGCACCACTTCAACAATGCTGAAGATTACCCAGAAAGTGAAAGAGGAAGACTAATAAACACATTGAGTGAGACTATTCTAATGAGATGTTAGCCTAGCTTTTATACCAGATGTTAATTGACTTGTCAAGCATTTCTGACATGTTTATATTTGCGAACAACTCACTTTGTCTGAATATAAGTTTAAGAAGTATCTTTAGTATGGGGAAAGATGATGTCAACTCATTTGTGGACTGTATTTGTCCCTTTCTCATTGAACATTTATGTATTCTTATAGTGATGGAATGTGTTAGGGAGGAAATAGTTGCTGTATGTGGACAACAACAGGTATTCTACATTTCTCTAAAATGACATTATAAAGAAACAAAAAAGCTGGAAAAGGCTCAATAGACTAGGTAATGTTTGTGTAAAGAAAGAGAATTAATGTTTCAGGTCAGGGGAACATGATGATGAGCCTCTGAGAGAAAAATATGTTCCCACAAGGGCAAACATCAACTCTATATTCAGCGTGTCGAACTGTCACAGGATCTTACATATTGCAATAAGATCACCTCTCATTCTTGTAAACTCCAACAGATATAAGGTCAGGCCTGTCCAACCTTTCCACATAGGTTAACCCTTTTGTGCCAGGATTCAGTCACGTGAACATTCTTGGAATTGTCTCTAATGCACTTGTAACTTTCCTCAAGTAAAGAGACCAAAACTGGACAGAGTGCTCCAAACACAGTCTCATTTATATTTGTTGAAAAAACCGTTCCTACTTTTATACTTGATTTACCGTAATGAATGGCAACATTCTATTCACCTTCTTAAATCACTTGTTGAGTCTGCATACTACAATTTTTTGACTCATGTACTAGGACACCCAGATTCCCCTCATATTACAGAGCTCTGTAGTCTCTCGCCATTTAAATAATGTACAGTTTTTCTATTCTTCCTGCCAAAATGGAAAACTTCAAGTTCTTCCACAGTATTCTCCATCTTCCAAAATTTTGCCATTCACTTAACCTATTTCTATCCCTATTTTGTTTTGAAGTCCACTTTAAACTTACTTTCCTTGTCATCACTGTATCAACGTGCATACCTCCCATCCCAGCAATAACCCTCATATCGACTTCCTTGTAGACTAAAAATCTGTCTAAATCAGCCTTCCATGGTAAACACCCCCACACTGGGGCTCAACACAAACTGTGTGTGTGTGTGTGTGTGTGTGTGTGTATAGAGGATTTTGGACCCGCAGCTTTCACATTATTAACACCATGGTAGAACCACCTGAACCACCTTCCAACTCCGGCCACTTGGGGTGGCATCTTTCACCACCTTCAGACAATCCAAATACTTTGCAGCCAATCAAGTGCTTTGTAATAGAAAACACTGCAACTAAATTGAACCCAGCTAGCTCCCAGAAACAGCAATGACCAGACAATCTGATAACTGGATGGGAGATAAATGTTGCAGAACTTCCTTCCTCTTCAAATTGTGTGTGGGATCCTTTATGTCCATCTGATAGGGTGCAGTCAGTGTCATAGCACATTGCTAATTCCATCATTTACTTCAAAATGATCACCTGATCAGTTTCAAAACAAAAGTGTGTGAGAGAATCTTGGAAATAACAAGCTATATGGCCTAATTAAAGCACTGGAGCTTATGCATTCTTCATTACTGAGCATTCCAATTACATAAACATTTAAACAGCATACAGAATGCTTGAAGTGATCTTGTTTAAACATGGAAGAGGTTCTCTGTTCCTCTTTTAAATGATTCCATGGCACATGATCTGGCAGACAGGGCCTTCAGAGATTTTAGTGTGCCGTGTAAACGGCAGCACCTCTGGCAATGCAAAATTGCAGTGTCAGCCTAGATTCTTGTGTTTAATTCGTGGCTTGCTCCCTGAATCCACAATTTATTGAATCATGGAGTCGTAGAGTCCTAGAGATGTACAGCATGGAAACAGACTCTTCAGTCCAACCCGTCCATGCCAACTAGATATCCCAACCCAAACTAGTCCCACCTGCCAGCACCCGGTCCATATCGCTCCAAACCCTTCCTATTCATATACCCAGACAGATGCCTTTTAAATGTTGCAATTGTACTAGCCTCCACCACTTCCTCTGGCAGCCCATTCCACACAAGCACCACCCTCTGCATGAAAATTTTGCCCTTTAGGTCTCTTTTATATCTTTCCCCTCTCATCCTAAACCTGTGCCCTCTAGTTTTGTACTTCCCCATCCCAGGGAAAAGACTTTGTCTATTTACCCTATCCACGCCCCTCATGATTTTATAAACCTCTATAAGGTCACCACCACCACCACCACCCCCCTCCCCCCCCCACCCCCCACCACCTCCAATGCTCCAGGTAAAACAGCCCTAGCCTGTTCAGCCTCTCCCTTCAGCTCAATGGTCGAATGTGGTACCACCTGACCCATAGTTGACACTATTATACATCTGGAAGAAAGCATTCGGCAGGTAATAGCAACACCACCACCTTGAAGTGCCCCTCCAAGTCTGTCACTGAACTGACTTGGAAATATATTGCCATAACTTCACTGTCGCTGTTTCAACATCCAGGAACCCCACCCTAGTGTCATCATAGGTGCTCCTATACCAAATGGACTGCAGCATTTTAAGAAGGCAGCTCACCACCACCTTCCCAAGGGTAACTAGGGATGAGCAATGAATGTTGATTCAACCAGCAACAACCACATCCTGTGAGTAATTAAACCAAAAGGTATGGCAGAAGGCGGGAATGGGGGGGTGGGGGGGGGGGGGGGGGGGGAGGGAATGATAAAACGCAATGTGTCAACCACTTCCCATTCCAGCAGTTTTGGTTGTTAACATGACTACATGAAATTTTCTTGAATGTATGGCTCTTTATTTCCTAGCCCACTGTAAATGAGGAGGGCTTGAATTTTCCTTGGATGTTCCAGGGGTTTGCACTGCCACGCAATGCGCAGAAGGCAAGAAAGTAAGAAAGGAGTTGATTTCATTCAGACCAGACGGAGAAATCCTTCACTGACATTTCTCAAAATGCCCCTTTTGCAGACTTTTCCTTCCCAAATGTCATTCCCACTGTCTGAGCTAAGTCACCATTTTATTCCTAGATACTCCTTCCCAAGCAACTGTTACCTCTTCCTCAGATTGTGGATATTTCCACCTCAACAATGTCGTTACACTATTTGCAGGAGGTCCCCAGACTCCTAAAGCAATAGTTTCACAAATCAGAACCTCTAACGACAGTTTTCTTTGATATGTCTCCAAAATGGATCTCCATCCCAAGCAAACTATGTTTCACTCCTCTTTTTTAACCTGCAAAACCAATCACAGAATAATCTTTTACTTTCTACAAATGACTGGGAGGTATGTTAGCATGCTGTTGCAAGATAACGATCAAGGTGAACAGTAATGGTTTAAGACATGGAATTAGGAAAATGAACGCTGCAACTGGAAAGTCCAGGAAAAACGGGAAGTATCACAGATTAACAGAAATTCTTAAAAGAACCTCCCATCTTTTGTTAACTGATAAAGATAATGGCTTAGTTTACCATCAATGGAATGTTCACCATCTTAACAATGAACACTTATTCGCCATATTTCTACTTTCCACACAAAATCCATTGCAGAAACCATGGTGGCCAATCAGACCTGATTGAAGGACATCACTGCTAAGAGGATCACTGTTGGAGTCACTCTGGACAAAGACTGATCATTGTTGCTTCTGTTACTGTGTGGTTTCTGTTTATTTTCTGTATGTTACATTTGAGGTGCCCTCAACCGTCTCCACTCCAATACTGCTTGTTCACTTGGTATCGTTGTTGTTGGTTTATTTGTAGAAGATTGAAAGGGTTCCGAAAAGCTTTACAAGGATGTTGCCAGGTTGGAGGATTTGAGCTCTAGGGAGAGGCTGAACAGGCTGGGACTGTTTTCCCTGGAGCATCAGAGGCTATATAGAGGTTTATAAAATCACGAAAGACAAGGTCATTTCTCTGGGATGCGGGAGTCCAGAACTAGAGTGCATAGGTTTAGGGTAAGAGGGGAAAAATTTAAAAGGGACCTAAGGAACAATGTTTTCATGCAGAGGGTGGTGCATGTATGGAATGAGCTGTCAGAGGAAATCGTGGCGGCTGGTACAATTACATTTAAAAGGCATCTGGATTGGTACATGAATAGGAAGGGTTTAGAGGGATAAAGGCAAGTGCTGGCAAATGGGACTAGAGTAATTTAGGATATCTGTTTGGATTGGTGAGTTGGACTGAAGGGTCTGTTTCTATGCTGTACATCTCTAGGACTCTATTTCCGCATTAACTAAATAAAATAGCATAGAGTCAATGTCTCTTACTGAAACCCTCTAACATTTAACTTTGATTCATTACATTCATGCCTTTCACAATATCCTGCTTCTGGAGGGTTTTTTTTTTCTAAGCAGCTCAGAGTAGTTTTCTTCATCACTCACTGCTTTGAAGACTGCCATTAACGGCACTTCTGCTGGTATAGACCTTTTCTCTCTGTATAGACCTACATACTGCTTAACTGTTTCTGGATGGTTTTGACTTTGTGATGCTGAACATCTGTCATTAGGCAACAGTAGTTTATTTTTTCCTCTTCTATCTTTTGTTCTAATACACTGAACTCTTCACCCCAATTCTTTTAAAGACATATTTAATTGCATGTAAACAAATCTTCAGACATCCAAGCCACTCACAGAGCAAATATAAAATGAAACTAGAAACTCTTCTTCACACAAACAACCCACAAGTACAAATACAAATTTAAGCTATGTATTTTCCTCCACTGTGGAACCCAAGTTTCCAAGCAACAAGAATGAATTATGAGCCTTTATCACATCTCATTTATTTCTATCATGCGCAATCTGTCAGCCTTTACAAGGCAGGCTCAACATTACTCAATCACTGCTCGCTGATTTATCAATCTGGTCTTCTTTAACTTTTTACAACATCGCTGCAGCTTTGTACTCCAGCTTTTCACCTTTAACTTTTCACCTTGGCTTTTAAATTTTAAAAAATAAATTTTGTAACAGGTTAGCTATCATTTTCTTTCTCTCTTTCGAAAACAGTGTTTTGACTATTAAATCCCTCCTGTGCATTTGCTTCTCAAGTACTTGATCAACGTGGTAGATTGCAAGAGAATGAGAGATAGTGAGTTGTACAGAGAAGGCTTCAGAGGGTAGGGCTCTACATCTAAAGGCACAGCCTTGAGGCTGCTGATGTTCCAGGAATGGCCTCGAGTGTTGAGAAATTAAAGGTTAACCTCCAGGCTGCCTTCCTGAGAGAACCAAGAGAAAAATCACCAAAGTTTTGATAATAACTGTATATAATTGATTTCATGCTCTAGAAGCACTTCCATTTCCTGTAACTGTATTAGAAACAAGGAAATTGTTGTTTGACTGACAGTGAAGAACCATTTAATTAAATAATGAAGAAACTGCGTACACTGCACTAAAAAGGAAGGAGATTCATCAACACGTGTAACACATGAGGGCAGAGTGGCAGCAGCATGTTCAGAGATAGAAGATCATGCATTGAGTTCTCCAGCAATACGTCCAACCAGAGTTGGTAATCTTAGCATTGCAAAGAATAAGACAATATTTCTTCATTAGGAGGTTCTGTTCTACCTTTCTTCCCTTCCCCTGTTTTGAAAGTGGAAAGCAGACTTCCGTTGGCACTGTTGATCACAGGCAAACTGACAACTCATGATGCCTACAGTGTAACGGCATGTTAGGATTTTAAAATGGGGGTGGAATTCTTTGCATTCATTTTGACTAACTGAGTTGGAGCAGGATTGCACAATTTCACCAATAGCCTCCATAAAGTACTGGAGACTCACTCAGAGTTCAGGATTAATCAGCCTGAAGATCAGTATCTCAAGAATCAAAGCACAATGGCAGTTTTAACATTTTGTTTAGTTTATGGGTCATTGCTGATAAGTTTGTAGTGTGTTGGGGATGCAGGACTGCAAATTATTAAGTCACTTTTTTTATTAATTCGAAGCAGCTGTACTGTAGTATACAAACACTTTCTTGTGGTATATGGGTCGTTTTACTTTGTTTCATTCAGAAGCCAGATTCTCTTCACAAATTGAGATTAAAAACATGTGCGGACAGCTGCAGCTCCCAAATTAGAAACAAAAATGCTGGAAATGTGTAGACCAGTGAGTATCTAAAAGGGAAAAGCACATTAATATTAAACATCATCCATACTGACTGGTTTACTATGCATACCCAGTACAGTATTTTCTATCTGTTTTATAAACTTCAGATGAAAATAAAAGTTCATTGTCAGTGTAATAACCAAGCCTCCAATGTTATCCTGGAATTTTATGAAAAATAAATGCATCCAACAGCCAGTGTGAAATTGAAAGTCAGCCATTTACTACAACAAAGCTTTTTCACTAAGTAGCAAACTCTCATGTCTCCAGATTGGAAAATTCCCTACAAATGCTTCTCTTCTCTCCTCTGTTGTGGTGCCCTGATTCATTTTATCTGTTCTTCCATCACAGATCCTCTATACAGCCACGTCATCGTTGTTAGATGTCTTTCCAGCAATTGGTAAGATGGGAGCTAAAAGGTGATGATATTTCAAACACACATTTAAGGGGAGTCACAGGCACCAAATCCTCTCAATGTTTATGACTTACATTAAGTTCTTAATAAAAAAACAATGGTGGATGCACCAAAATGGTGAGTTCAACTGCAGTAGCCACAGAAATACTGTGAGTACTAGAGCAGCCTAGAGGTTGGTTATATTGTGGCATCCTTCTGGACTCCATGGAGTATCTCCATCATCTACAAGGCACAGGTCAAGCATGCTCTGAATATTCTCTATTTCACTGGATGAGTGCAGCTGCAAAAACACTGACCAAAAGCAACATCATTCAAGTCAATATAGTCCATTTGATTTGATGTCCAACCATCACCGTAAACATTCACTCCCTCCACCATCAGCATCCCATGGCTATGACCCACAAACACATTGCAGCAAATTGCCAAATTGGTAATTTGTGGCAAGCATAAAGATGAGGGATGCATACATATGGGGACACGGTCACCTGCAAATTCCCCTCCCGGACATGCATTATCCTGACTGGCAATATTACTGCCCTCCCTTCATTCTGGTTAGGTCAAAATCCTGTACTTCCTATAAGTATCGTGGGTTCACCTACACCATGAAGAAGGCAACTCAACCACCCCCTCATTTTTTCAAAGGCAGTTAGGGATACATAATAAATACTAGCCTTGCCTGTCTGTTCATATTCTGAGAATATTTTAAGTAGAAATTGACTCATTTCCTACAGACATCTTACTGTAGACAAATCTCCTCTCCATCAAACCAGAGTAAGATTAGAAGTGGTGAACATAGGAGAGGCTTAGATCTACTTACCTGCTCTGTCAACAAATACAATGTATGTGAGAGGATAAGAATCAAAATAGAAAAAGAATATTTTATTCAAATTAAGACAACTATCCTTCCCGTTTTACTGCACAAGCTGAATCCAGTACTAAAATATTCATGTCAAATATCTTTTCAGAAAGGAAATGTATTCATATTTTGTGCAAAAATTGGTATCTTATTAGGTGTTTGGCTGCCATTTAGATTGACAGGGATTAAATATTGTAAGAGATAAAGAGAGAAAATGCAAATACTGGGTGTATCTGAAATTAAAACAGGAAGGGCACAACAGATCAATCAGCACCATAAAATAAGGTTAATCTTTGAGTGGGAAGTTGATCAAATGGTTCTACATTTCCAGCACTATAGGCTTTTATTATTGACAGTACTTTCACTTATATCTTCTTTGTGGTCACAGACCAAATAACTGAAGGAAGTTGCAAAGACATGGGGTTAAACAAGGCACATTGATATTTACACTGCACTGAAAGCATTAAAAGTTGGTAAAGTCAATTATTTACAGGAACCTGAACTCAGGTGCCTGCAGCTCACTTCCATCTCTCTTTTATAGCATTTGCAAATATTCCAACGGCAGCTTAGTCTCTGAGTGGAGGGGCTGCCTCAGATGTTCTGGGAAAAAGTTTTATTAAACGCTGAAAAACAATGAGTCAAGAAGTTAAAAGAGTTTGGAGTTAATCTCATACCAACTACAGAAAGGATCATTCTACTTGCAGTTACTGTAATAGGATTGGCCTGATATTATGGAATTACAGAAACAGTACAGAAGAGAAACAGTCTATTCAGCCCAACTGGTCTGTGCTGGTGTTTATGATCATCCCAAATTCAGTCAGCATGGCATATAATGCTTTGTCATCTATTCTGCTTCTCCAGCTTCCTATGGGAAGATGTTAAGTGCCGTATCCACTGCTATTGTTGGGTTTATTTAAAGGCTGCAAATGTTGTACTATATCTAATGTGTATTAAAGATACTCAATCTATCACATCCAAATCTTCCGGCCAGTACTATTAGCAGTACTAGATTTTTACCATCAAGACCCCACTCAAGTTCACATAGTTCAAAATGTTCCTCTTAGACACATAAGAAGAGCAACATATTGGACTGTTCTTACACTCAATACAAGTTATTAAAATACTAACAACACTGGGCTAGCTGCTTTTTCACAGATGAGGAGATAGTTAAATATTAGTTGTCAAATCACATCTGGCTTCTGTTTATAATAAATAATGAATGTATAAACCTAACCTGCTCACTGGAGCTTCAAGATTGCCTTCAAACTGGGTGAGAAGGAATGTAGCATTTGCTGGGGCTGTTCAACTTGATACCCAGCTAGAAACCAGGGCTGGAGTCAGCTGAAATAAATGCTACATGACATCAGAGAGTGGAGATTTTAAAAAAAGACAACATAGACATGTTACAACTGATGCAACTTTCCGCATTACGTTCAAAGCAGAAGTAATTGGACATGAAGTGAAAGTAGTCGGATCATTTCCAATGAGACTGAAAAAGCGTGTGGCTTGTTACAGAGAATTGGATTGTATGTATAACAGCTCCAGCATGGATTTGCCTTACGGATTCCAGATAGCACTTCAACATATTGCAAATGCAGCCATATACATATTGGGTTAAACTTTTATAAGAAGTACTGAAGCATACTTGGCATGTATGTACCAGTGAATAATTGGGGTGCAGTGGTTATGATTAATTTTTCTGTCATTGATTTATCGTTGGGTAGTTTGATTAATTATTGGGGCCCATTATATTTACCCTTTCTCTATTCTTATGCTGTGTTCAGCAACTATTTATTAGGCACTGGCAAACAGTCAGAGTTTAGGTTGTTGGAGGAGATTTGGTCCATATTTAAGAACATTGCAATTTCCTAAAAAAAACTGGAGTAATCTGGCGAGAGAAAGATTAGGTTTCAAATCCTTCCACAATGTGTCAGAGAAAGATTAGCTTTCTTCATTTATTGACACAGCCCTATAGAGAGGCTTTTCAAAATCAATTACAAGTAAATCATTCAACTGTCATTTTAATTTGATTATTTACTAAGTTGTAAACTTTATTGGCTACTTCTGGAACAATATGCAATATTTAAAATGTTAAGGCCATTCACTTGCATACACCCATATGCTATTATAAACTTTTGGCAACCACATCTGGTTTATTTTGTTATATTCTTTACCTTTGTACTCTATGTGGTTCAAAACTCATACAGCGTAAGTTGAACTGAAATCTGAAATAATGTGCTAAAAAGTTGGCTGCCATCAGGTTATAACCATAGCATGAAGAGAGGTCAACAGGCCCATCATACCTGTACTGGCTCTTTGAATGAACTGAGACTATTAATATCTTTTACTCATCTGACATCTTTTACTCATCTTTGATTAGATTCTCCACAGTAAGGTAACAGGACCTTCAGCCCAACAAATCCACACCGACCCACCGAAGAGTAATCCACCCAGACCCTACATTTATCCTTGACTAATGCACCTAACACTACGGGCAATTTAGCATGGTCAATTCACCTAACTTGCACATCTTTGGACTGTGGGAGGAAACTGCAGCACCCCGAGGAAACCCACGCAGACATGGGGAGAACGTGCCAACTCCAGAAAGTCACACGAAGCCAGAATAGAACCTGGGACCCTGGTGCTGTGAGACAGCAGTGCTAACCACTGAGCCACTGTGCCACCCATGTCCTTTCTGTATTGACACATTTGTATAGAGAAGTGATTAGCCTACTTTCATCCATGTGATCAGGTTAATTTTTCACAAGTTTGGCATATGACTAAATGAAGAAACCGCTATTAGGGATGGAATGAGCCACTTTTTATCCACATATATATCTTGAATCTTATAAATCAGGCAAGAATATGGATGAGTTCACCAGGAGTCTTCAGTATGCTTCTTCAAGTATTGCTTTAGTGTCTTCTATATTTACCCAAATGATACCCAAAAGCTTAGTTTCACACTTCCTTCAAGAAGGGGTAGCATGGTGACTCAGTACTGCTGCCTCACAGCACCAACGTCCCGGGTTCGATTCCAGCATCAAGTGACTTTTTGTGTGGAGTTTGCATGTTCTCCCTGTGTTTGCGTGGGTTTCCTCCCAAAGCTTAGGTGAATTGGCCATGTTAACCTGCCCATAGTGTTCAGGGATGTGCAGGTTAGGTGCATTAGTTGGTGGTAAATATAGGGTAGGGGAATGGGTCTGGGTTGGTTACTCTTTAGAGGGTCAGTATGGACTTGTTGGGTCGAAGGGCCTGTTTCCAGACTGTAGGGATTCTATGATTTACTGCTTTCACACAACCTCAGTGCACTGTAGATTAGACTACATACAAGATGCAATGCAGCAACTTACTAAGTCTTCTTCAACAGGATCTCCTGAAAATGCAATCTCTATCAATGAGAATAACAAGTATAGCAGGTGTATAGGAGTACCATCACCTCTTAATTTCCCTCCAAGTCATACACTATGCTGACTTGAAGGGAATTAGATCACAATTCTCAGTCAAAATTCTGGCACTCTTTCATTTAACAGCTGTATGGAAGTACCTTCACCACACTGACTGCAGCAGTTAAACTACATTCTTAAGAATGATTACTACTGACACTAACAGTCTGTGAATGAATAAAAAATAATTTATCCAAGGTCTCACACCAACATCAATAAAGTGCTCCTTTTGGACTGTGCTGACTTGTCACTGGAGTGGAACAAAAATTCTCAATCACCAGATGCAGTTAAGCAAAGGGGACATTTATAAACAAAAAGAAAACACTCCACACAAATTAAAAAAGTAAGATTTAATTTATTTGCCACCATCTCATATTACTATTCTACTGTACGCTATAACCTGTCCAGTCCAGAAACCTATTGTCTGAATAAACAGCTGTCTGAAATTTTTTTGAGTAGAACCCAAACAACTCAGCGTCATCAGCAGATGTTTAGCTGGGCAATTATGGAAATACTGAATATACAATCATTAAATATGTTAAACAAAACATTTTTTTACTACTGTTTTATTGCTATTACATGTTTCAAGTTAATATTTATATCTACTATTTATTTTCCCGGTTCATATGTGTGGTTAGGCATTACAATGTCCTCATATAATCCAGAAAATTCTGATTCTTATTTATATCTGAACAAGTTGCAAAATATCTGTCATCTGAAAGAAATGGGAAATTTGTACAACAGTGTGATCTGCAAGTCAACCATTTCATGTTTTGTGATATGTGCTCCAGTGAGATAGAACCACAGGATTGTTAGAGTACAGAAGGAGGCTGGACAGGCTATTGTGACTGCACCGGCTCATGAATGAGCAGCATTATCAGTTAGTGTCAGTCTCCTGGCTTTTCCCCATAACCCTGAATGTCACTTCTATCTAAGTAACCATCTAATGCCCTCATGAATATCGTAATAGATCCTACCTCCACCATGTTCTCAAGGGCAACTAAAGATGGCAATACATGTTGGCCCAGCCAGTGATGTCCAAGTCCCATGAGTAGATTAAAAGAACACTTCCAAGCAGCATATTCCAGATCATAAATACACACTGCTGAAAAAAGTTCACTCATATCACATTTGCCTATTTTGTATATCATCTTATATTTGTGCCCTCTTGTTCTCAATCATTTTAAGAGGAACCAGTTTCTCTGTCCAGCTACCTCATTTTGATAAGTTCCACGTCCTCTTAGCCTTCTCCACTCCAAGGAGAACAGTACCAACTTCTCAAATCTGTACTTATAACTGAATTCTCTCATTTCTGGAACATTCCCCTAGACAAGCATGAAATGTTGCATGGAAGTGGCATGATCCAGTGAACGGAGAACACAGATGGTAGTGACTGAGGGTGTAATATCAATAGAATTTCGAGAATGGATTTTCTGGCTATGACAGTACAACAGACTTCTTTAGAAAATAAAAGTAATTTGAAACAGAACATAGACTCAGATATTTACAGCACAGAAAAAGGCCATTCAGCTCATCATGGTCCACATCAATCAACAAAGATCTGCCTATACTAATCCTTAATTTCCATCTTTTGGCCAATAGCCCAAGAAGCTATGGCAACATAAGTGAATATCGAAATACTGCTTAAAATGTTACAAGACTCAGCTACCATTTCAGGTAGTGTGTTCCAGAGTCCCATCACTCTCGGAGTCAAAAAGTATTCTCCTTGCACAGTCCTCCAGTTGTGGCTTGACCAAAATTTGAGAGATTTCTGGCATCGCCTCCCTGATCTTTCTTCTGTACCTCAGCTAATAAAGGCAAATAAGTATCCCACGTACTTTCTAAATCACCTTTATCTATCCACGCTGCTTCTTCTGGCTCTGTGAATATGCACATCGAGGTCCCTCTGGTCTTCAGTATTTTCCAGGGTCTTACCATTCACAGTGCAATCCTTTGCCTTGTTAGCCCATCCAAAGTGCATCACCCTCATACTTTTCCAGCATGAATCCACTTGCCACTTCTCCACCTACTTGAACAGCCCATCGATTCCTCCTCACTACTTACCACCCCATCAATTTTCTTATCATCCACAAACTTCTTGATCATATCCCCTACATCAGATGTTACATGGGATCCCTTCATTATATAGAATTGAAGCCAGCAGAGTGACTAGATCCAGGTTATCATGGTGCTGCTGGAGTTGCGCATAGATCTTCTACAGTGCTATTATCTGACGTATGTAACTCATTGCACTTGAACAAACTTTTACCATAAAGAGCTTTCTAGTGAGGGTGGGTGCAGATGGACATTATGCATTATTCTTATTGTGTTACTGTATATTCTGAGAGTGGTCTCATGGTATCTGTGTATAAGTAAAATTTGCTTGTGTCTGTACAAAACATGTAATTATGCTTCAGTTTACAATTTAAATGCCCTAAGAAGATAAGACATAGGAGGAAATTAGGCCATTCAGCCCATTGAGTCTGCTCTACCATTCAATCATGGCTAATATGTTTCTCAACGGCATTCTTCTGCTCAAGTTTATGCTCATCCCTGGGATCTTTATTTTATGGCAATATTAAAAACACAATCATCAATTAAATGTCCCATATTGTGACTACAAGCTCTTGTGGCTTTGCAGAGATAGTGAGGTTACTGTACCAAGAAAGGAATCCTTGAGGGAAAGAGGGAAAAAAAAATCGGACTAGGTTTCAGTCAATTCCAAAACTGCAGAAATTTGGTTTGCAACTTTTATTCCAAAATGAGTAAAATAACAATCCATCTTTTTAAAACGCAGAACCAACAGTTTCAATTTTTCATAATGTAGCAGAGGATATTTTCTGAAGAGATGAATATTTTTGCTCGGATACTTAACATGAGATTGATATTTTGCATCCCTCAAGACTTTGCTTGTCTATCAATCTAGACCTGCTACAAATTCAGATTTTCAAAGTGTTTGTTGACTACTTTTCTGTCTGGATTTAAATATAGCTGCTTATCAACTGCTTAGATTTTGCTTTCAATTCATAAAAGTCGCAAACTTTTCCACATTAAAACAATATCCAGTGTAAACTTTGTTAAATATGATAGAGGCACTGGTCCCAACATAATACTTATTTCCTGTGCCACACCAAGGAAGTTGGGCAGTTATAAAACTTTGGAAGCATTGGAGTTGGCTTAGGACCTGCCTATTGATGGCTCATCAACATTCATTACCCAGGATAAGATGTACAAAAGATCTGCATTTATGAGGCACAATTCATACTCCAAACTATATGATAGCCAGTGAAGTATTTTCAAATGTTCAATTCTAGGAAAGGTGGCAACCAATTTGCACACAGCAAGCTCCCACAATGTGTTCTTTTGAAGCTGATTGAGGAATGACACCAGGAATAACTCAGTTAGTCATTTTCTGAAACAAGACTGTGGAGTCTGCTATGTTTATTCCAATGATTTAACAATTCAGCCAATAGACAGTAGTATCACCAACAATGCTGCAACCCCTCAGTACAGCACTGGACTATCAGCCTAGATTTTTGTGCTCAAATCTCCAAGTAGGACTTGAACCCTTGACTTTCAAACACAGGGGTGAGAGCTACCAACTGAGCCAAAGCTAACAAATATAGATTGCTCACATAGATGAGTTACTGAGCCCAGGGCATTCAGTTCATTAGGATATGATCCTCCACCTTTGGGAAGTAAAGGTAGGACAAAACAGCTTTCGGAGACCAGGGTCCATTAGGAAAAGATTTATTTTAGTATTTAAAGAAATTTAACCAGGTCATAAGTTACAGTGCAAAACAGATTGCACTTATAAATCATAACTGATAAGCAAAACATGCAATGTTAAAACTTGCAGCAAAACTTTTTGTCAAGTTTCTTTTAAAATGCCAAGGGACGAGTGTGTGTTTCTAACATTTAAAATCTCCTTTTTTGAGAGTCTATGGCAGATGGAAACTACTATGATTTATTCACATCAGAGAAGTGCTGCAATTCCTCAGCCTCACAGTGATAAAAGAGGCTTCTTACCAGTCATAGAATCCTATACTTACTATAGATGTACAGGCAGTTAAGACGTTTGACAAGCTAAGATGAACTGTAAAAAAGACTATTTACATAAACATATTTTATTCTAATTGATTATAAAAGGCAATAATAAAATGTTAGGAAGAAAACAGCAGACCTACCGGGACCTGTAGCTTGTGAAGTGGCACAAAAACTGTAGATTATGGAAAACTGATTAAACAAACCAAAGCATTCTGGAAGGAGTCGTCCTTGGTAAGCTTTTTGTGTTTGCGTTCCTTGAAAAACCGACTCTCTTTCTAAGCCTGTTTCAGTTTACATGCCACGCAGGCCTCCCAGTAGGAACGTTTGGGCTTTTTTTTTGTTGAAGGGGAGGGGACATTGACTTCGCGTGAAAAAAAATGACTGAAACCTTCTCTTTTTGCCTAAACCTGGCCTTTTGGCCTTAGGCAGACACCGCACGAGGAGAAGGGCAGAGGGCTGATTGAAAAGACACAGTCTCTGAGAAACCAGATGCTTGCCATACTGAGGGAGGGGCTGGACTGTCAGGAGTTAGCCGGTGGCTCTGAGCGGTGGGTTATAAGCAATAGCCACCTCCGGCTGATAAACGCCAACTTGTACTGTCAAAGGACGCTGAAGCTTTACTGTCTTGAAAATTTCATGCTCGGCTGCCTAGTCTTTTAATTGAAGCCAGATTTAGGAGTTTTGTGAGAACAACAAAGTATTTGAACTTCCTCTCTCTTTCTTTCTGCCATTCTCCTTCCCACTGTCCCAGAATGCTGCTGAATTTAACAGGAATGCACAAATCCCTTCAATCTGTCAGGAGCTCAGCTAGAGAGTCCCTCAGCTTTCCCAAGGCCAGATGTGAGAGACTGGCCACTCCGTCAGCCACAGGCCGCCTGCTCCCCCAGGCACCAGCTGCACTCCAGCCCTGGAGGATTTCCACAGCAACTTCCCGCGCTGCCGGTTAAATATAACTTTGCAGAACTTGGGAGGTTTGCAAACGAAAAACTGAAATGCTGCTGCTGGCAAAGATGCAAGTGAAAATTAAAGAGCAGTTTGCAACACATTTTAAAATCAGTGATGATTTTAGGGATGTTTTGATGTTCTCAGTGCCCATTTCATTCAGCAGAATTAGAAATAAACTTTTGACTGATAACTATTATTTTCCATTATATGCATTTATCAAGGAGGAGTTGATCAATATAATGCAGCTTTGGTGCAGATTCCTGGGTCGGTTTAAACTGAGCTAAAGACCAGCCTGTTACATTTCAGCAAAGGTGCAGTGAAGTTAAAGCAACGGGGAACAGTCATCTCGGTTCTCTGTAAGCTTGGATTTAGCTTCCTCAGTGCAACAAACTACACGCAGTATGATTCCAATTCAACTAAACAAGTCAACTTTGCCTCGAATCAAGCTAATAAATATCCAAAACGTGTATCAGAATGAAGTAAAGTGTTAGGCTGAAACATTTTCAGTGTTTTAGAACCTCATACTTCCGAAATGCCGAAATAGATTGTGTTTGTCTCAATATTTTCTCCAACTTGCTCTTTGCTGACTGATTCCAGGGTCACGGACCACTTTTCACGGGGCCTTCTCTGTACGTTATGACAAGTGGGTGTGAACCAACTGTTCATACATCTGTACCAGACCGTCCACTCCGCTACCATCCTCGGCTTCTCAGGGTTAAAGCGTTACTGAGCAATTTATAAAAGGACCTTGATGAGTGAGTTGACTGTGAACGCTGTGGTAAGCGGCCAAACTAGCGGGTGATCCGGAACAGGTATCCTAGTGGACTTGCTCCTGTAAAAACAGAGGGCAGAATCCTTCCCCCTCCCGCCCAATGACATGAGAGGTTTTAGAAGAACGGGGGGGGGGGGGCGGTGAATTCATTGGGGCAGGATCGAGACAAACATTCCGTTGTATGGCGTTGGGTAAAGGTTACTGAGTTCTCCGAGCCTTTGGTAATCAGGACCCTCTTCTGCATTTATTAGCATGTTATGTACCTGCATAGTCAGTCATTCTTCAGTAACTGAGTTCACTCCTAAGATGGATATTTGACGGAGACTGACTGTGGAGGAGGTGAAGACTGTCAGGATTAATCACACATGGTCCTCCTTGTTATATTCGTTTCATCTCGTTTGTTGCAATGATGTTAACAACCAAAGACTTTAGTTTTTCAAACTTGTTCTTTTCTGACAGCACTGACTGATTCCAACTGATGGTTCCAGGGGTACTGACCATCCTTCAATACCTCATTCAGGTGGCAATTTTCATGTGCAGAGGTTCCCAATGACAGGGGAGTCCAGAACCAGGAGGTGCAGCTTAAGGATATGGAATGGCACAGTGGTGAGCACTGCTGCCTCACAGCACCAGTGACCTGGCTTTGATTCCAGCCTCAGGCGACTGTCTGTGTAGAGTTTTTACATTCTCCCCGTGTCTGCATGGGTTCCCTCTGGGTGCTCCGGTTTCCTCCCACGATCCAAAGATGTGCAGGTGAGGTGAATTGAACGTGGGAAATGCAGGGTGACAGAGATTGGGTGTGATGTCCTTCGGAGGATTGGTGTGGACTCAATGAGTCAAATAGTACGGTGCTGGAAAAGCACAGCAGGTCAGGCAGCGTCCGAGGAGCAGGAGAGTCAATGTTTCAGGCATAAGCTCTTCATCAGGGCTTACGCCCGAAACGTCGATTTTCCTTCTCCTCGGATGCTGTGCTTTTCCAGCACCACACTCTCGATTCTGATCTTCAGCAGCTGCAGTCCTCACATCTTCCTCAATGAGCTGAATGGTCTGTTTCCACACTGTCGGGATTCAATGAGGAGAAATGTCTTCTCCCAGAGTGAGTGGTGATTCTGTGGAATTCTCTGCTCCAGAAAATCATCAAGCCAAAAATTTTGTATGGTTTTAAGAAGTAATTAGACAGTTATTAGGACTAAAAGAATCGAAGGGTATGGGGTGAAAGTGGAGACAGGGTAGTGAGTTGGATGATTAGCCATGAAGGCTCAAAGGGCTGAATGACCCACGCCAGTTCTGAGCCATCTATGTTTCTAGCAATGTAACGGCAGCCCCATTGGCTAAGGACATCAAACCTGAGCCAGCAGACTAGTGGACTCAACACAAAATGGGGACAAAAAAAAAACAGCAGAGATGTTAGTTAGAAAGGAATGTGAGGGAGTTTAATTAAAGAGGTAATGGAGAAATACTGGAGAATGAAGGGGGCACACTGAAACACAGAGGGGAGAATCAGAGTGACGAGGACAAGAGAGCAAGAAAACATGGGATCTGCATGTTTAGGATGGCAAATATAATGGGGAAATAGTGTGTGTGCTGGGACAGACAGAGCAGGTGAATGAAATAAGAGGCAGTGTAAACCCAAAGGCTGGGCAAAGGGTTCCGGATGGCATTTGCAATCAGAGCTGGAATATCAAAGGAGATAGTGAATGAATTGTTAGTCACAGAGGTGTTTGAAACAGGACAACTGGGTATGTCAGAGGAAAGGAGGAGGTCATTACAAGGGAGGAGGAAATGGAGTTTAGATGGACAGACTGAAAACTTCAAAGGCAACACGTTTTTCCTCAATGGACTCACCAAAGCAGGCCTTATGGAGGATACGCAGGATAAATAGGATAAATAGGTGAGACCTGAAATCAATTTGCACGTGTTTCTGCCCAGCACAACACTCCAACTGAGAGAATCGAAACAGAAACAGAAAAATGTCACTGCCCAAGAACATAGATAAGGCCTTTGTATTGAAGGAAATCATGACTAATGAAGCCATCTCTGACAAACCTGTAGCTGGACAGCTTGGCATAGAGTCATGCAGCATGGAAACAGACCCTTCAGTCCAACTTGTCTATGCTGACTATGCTCCCAAACTAAACTAGTCCCATTTGCCTGCGTTTGGCACATATCTCTCTAAAATTTCCTATACATGTACAGGCATTTGTTTCAATGTTTTTAAATGTTGTAACCATACTTGCACCGACCACTTCCTTTGGCAGTTCATTCCACATACGCACCACCCTCTGCATGGAAAAGTTCCCCCTTAGGTCCCTTTTAAATCTTTTTCATCTCACCTTAAACCTATGCCCTCTAATCTTGGACTCCCATATCCAAAGGAAAAGACCTTTGCTCATCACCTTATCCATGCCCAAATAATTTTATAAACCTCGATCAAGTCACCCCTCAACCTCCTACTCTCCAGCGAAACAGTCCCCACCTATCCAGCCTCTCCTTATAACTTAAACTGACAAGTCCCAGTAACATCTTGGTCGACCTTTTCTGCATCCTCTCCAATTTAATCATTTCCTTCTTATAGCAGGGTGACCAGAACATTGAACTTCCTCTTCACAAACTTTTTTTACACCTCACCTGGTGACATCTCACAATTGACAGCAAACCAATGAGTTTGTACTTTGAGTGATGTTCTGACGAGGAAAGCAATGCAGTTTGTCCAAGTCACCAGGGACACAGGGAGATATTTGCCTGAGCCATCGAATCGTCAGCCATTGCTGGGTTCCCTCATGTATAAGGGGTAAATAATTGCACCCACATGTGGGTGCACAGAGCTCCCTTGCACATCCTGTTAAATTCTTGGGCAGGAAGGGAATTTACTTCCTCAATGTCCAGCTTGTTTGCGACCACAGGCAGCATCTGCAGTCCCCTATCCAGGGGGTTCTCGTGACATTTACATTCTGCACAACTCCCAGGCTCCTCAAACATTTGTTCCCTCGCATCATCTCCAGGGCTGGGTCATGGATGGCAAGGGGCAACCCCAGGCAAGGTATAGCTAGTGACACCAGAGAGCAACCCTCAGACTGATGCCAAACAGCACTAGGGTGCTGCCATGGTATTCACTAGGGCTGTCAGCAAGCAGGCAAGTGGTCTTTTGAAGATGTGTTTCCTTTGTCGAGAGCACTCAGGAGCAGCAGTCTAGTACTCACTGGAAAGGGTCTCCTGGCTTTGCTACACCTTGCACAACTCAACAGTGAACACTTAGAAGAGGGGGAGATGTTCCAGCCACTCGTTTCATGAGATGAGGATAAAGAGGAGTCTGCTGGAGATGCTGTGGGAGGTTTGGGGGGGGGGGGGGGGGGGTTGCAATGCTAATGATAAGGCTGCTGAAAGTCCAGGGGAGCTGCTGAGATGGGGCAGACAGGCCCATATGATCATGATCACACCTATACTTGAAGACAAATACTTTGCATTCACATACACCAACAATTGGAACTAAAAGAATAAAAGCAGAAACTGTTTCCCTCTCCAAAGATGCTGAATCTCTGTAGCATTTTTGGTTTTATTTCAAATTTCCAGCATCTGCAGTACTCTGCTTTTAATCAGAGCAATGAGCCAGTTATGGTGCAGAGCTGTTCCTGCCCTTACTGGAATGCTTTGTTTATAATCTTAAAAGTGTTAAGCAACTTTGTTTGGCATGATTTGTAAGGTAATTTGCTCCCTTTGCACCAATAACCTTCTGTTCTGTCTTCTGGCCAGAGCAATAACACCTCCCTCACCCTTTGTATGCCTGGGACTCAAAGGGAGATTAGAGTCCCCAATGATTCCCGGTTAACCAGTGTATGAATGCATCCATGGCTCAGGTAATGGAGAAAAGGGCCTTGCGCACATCTAGCCCTAGACAGAGTTAAAAACCACACAACACCAGGTTAGAGTCCAACAGGTATAATTGGAAGCACACTAGCCTTCGGAGCGACGCTCTTTCATCAGGTGATTGTATAACCTGGTGTCGTGTGATTTTTAACTTTGTACACCCCAGTCCAACACCGGCATCTCCAAATCATGACAGCCCTAGACAGGTTATTCACGGGATGGATGTCTCTGAGCTGGTGCAGGATGGGGAGTAAGGCCATGACAGTCCATCCTCTGGGGCTTGGGGCTGTTCCTCCCTCAGAGGTGTTGTTTGTGGGGCTGATAGATAGGGGATTGGCTCTCTTCATTTTTTATAATCCTGGCTTGGGTGTGAGATCCAGAGGTTGCTGAGACAAACCGAAAGCTTTAAGAGTATTGTGAGCTGCTACCCATAGCCAGGGTTTCATTAAGATGTTGGTGTTTGATATGCAGCTGAGAGTAGCTGTTTGGAGATTTTCCCACTCAGTGGCTGTCACTATCCAATCTGCCCTTCAGCACAGACAGCTTCACCCTGCTCTCTTGCTAGCTCAGCAACCTATTCCTCAAAGAAGGACAGGAACCATAGGTCAGGCATTCCCCTCCCATTCTGTCTGTGCAAGGTCATGCTTATTGTACATGTTCTTCTACCACACAAGGAGAGAAACATTAAGAGACACTGAGATGGGAACATGAAAAGTTGACTTGTATTGATTGATGCAGATAAAGCTGTCAATCCCCAGAGCTGCGATTATGTGTGTTACCAGAAAGAAGAACATAGTATGGGGGAAGTTAGGTGTTGAAGGGTTCTGAATAAATAACGGTTCAATCCTGTCAAAGACCTACAGTTGATGAAAATTTACAATGTATTATTTGACTTGTGTAACTGAGATACTGCGAGGTGTTCAGCCTAAGGCCATCTTGCCCGATGTAGCCTTTTGGTGATGTGTACGTTCTGCAAGTTGTGATGAGAGGTCAGTGACCTAATGGTGCATGAGCTGCTTAGTGTGTTAGCTCCCTTCATGTTTTAAGTGTGAACCCAAGCAGATATATGACAGGCAGGACTATGTGGTGCTGATAGTGCTGCATTAGTAGTTACAATGATGTGACAGATATTGATTACACTTGGGGCATCTAACAGGGATGCTTAGCATCCAACAGTTTTGTGTCGTGGCAACCTTACAATGCTAACTCACACTCACATAGGGATGGGAAGCATTGAATGGACAGGGACACTTACCCTGACAGAGCAGAGCAGCTCATTACTCCTCTTGCAGCACCTTTTTTCTGGTTATGGACATTTCATGGGGTGGGTGTAGATGATGAACAGAGATTGAGTGATATCCCAAGTTGCAGAGATTGAAATGTTATCCAGGTACCGTTTAAATATGGTGACTCAAAGTTGGAGCCCAAAGGTGGAAGGGTCAAGACTTCAATTAAAACTTGGCGTTTTTTGTGCACATACATAAGCAATGAGTTTTAAAGAATGCAACTGCATGAGAAAATGCACTCGACCTCTGAGAGGAAGTACCTCATTCTTTAATGTCCACCTCCATAGTTTCAAAAAGAAAACAAGATTCTGCCTATTGTTTAACTGAAATGCCACATCTGCCACTCACCCCTCTGTAAGAACTGAACTGAGCACAGACCGGGAATCAAATGATAAAGTTCCCTGGTGTTTAACCATGACTGAAATCCAAAATAAACACACATCACCTGGTCTGATCCATCAATATTCACCAAGAGGATTCTTCATGTGAAGTAGTGAGCTGGAGCGTTATGACTATTTGATAAGATGAGGGTTAATTTGGGCTCTTTTCAGCAATCATAGAAGTATCGAGATGAGAGATCATCTAAATAGGGAAGAAGTCAACTCACATCTCTTCAACATACCTCTTAGAGGGAAGAATTGATCTTGCTGATATTTACATGACTGTGTTGATACATCATAGAATGTGCTCACAATCTCTGCAATGGTGTAATGGTAGGATGCTCTTTGGTGGTTAGTTAAACAAATACTATGAATATAGACTTGGAAGCATGCCACCCACCTGCCCTTCCTTTGTATCAGAGAAAAGAAAATATGAAACAAAATAAAGCAAGAGGAGGAAGATTCATTTAATTGTGCTGCTTTGTCACTGTAGGTGGTAGAACAGGCTGCATGTTGTTCACTCAAATTAAGATGTTAATCGTATTCTAACTCCTACTTTCCAATATATAGTTAGACTGTCAAATGGGATTCACATCCCCTGGAGATGATATATTTCTCTAAACAGTGTACTTCTATGTTCTTTGGGTCAAACATTTTAGGAATTTCCATTATTTTCAAGTTAAACCAAAAAAACCAGTTTGGACCTGCTTGATGAAGAAGTGAACCATGAAGAATGGCAAGAACAAACAATGGAAGGCAGTTCAAAAATAGATAAAGTGCAAACTTCTAAAAACACTGCTACAGGTGGATTGACATCAATTTATAGCTGCAGATTTGAAGATATATTACCATAAATTGAAGCATTCCTGGTGTGAATCTTCCTTGTCAGATTTTTTGAAAACAGACTGTCAGCCAAACCACGCCTAAGCATTTGATTGATAATAAATAAAATACATAATCAAAAACCCTTGCCACCCCAATTATACTCTCTTCCATCTTTTTCCATCAGGCAGAAGATATAGGAGTTGGTATATATGTACAAATAGATTCAAGAACAACGTTATCAGGCTCTTGAACAGAGCTCACAAATGTTCATTCTGATCTCTTTCTCTCTCTCTGCACCTTTTCTGTAACTGTACCACTATATTCTGCACTGTATTCTGCTACCTTGTAAGGTTTGATCTGCCTGTATAGCACACAAAACAACACTTTTCACTGTATCTTGGTACATGTGACAACAACAAATAATCAAAGTCGATTGGTATTAGTTTTATTAGTGAACCAAGATAGTAAGCTGAAGTGTGCATTACTAAATTAGAGTAATTAAGACCAATCAGACCCTGATTATTACTTTTACCAAGAAGTGGAAGGTTGTGGATAAAACTTTGAATTGAAACTATAATGCATAATTTGTAACATAGGATTGAATGTTCAGTGACATTAAACAGGATTAACTACAGCATTGCAAAGTTAAAATTACTAGGCACAATTCTATGACACTCAATATTACAATAGTGCGTACATTTTCCTGCATTGTGACAGTGTCTACACTTCAAAACCTCGTCAGCTGTGAAGTACTCGGGATGTCCTGAGGTTAAGAAAGGCACAATGTAAAGGTTTTTTTTCTCTACAAGAAAGAATTGCTAATCTTAGGACATTTCATCCAACAGACCTCCCTGAGCAATTTTACAGCTCATGGTGTACAACTCATGTTTGAAGACAATTCCATTTGATGTACAGTCTGTCATCTTCTTGATCATGGAAGCTGATCTATTGATGTCCAGTAAGGAACTTCAGATCTACATGACAGAAGCTGGGCCAACTTTGACATGGGATTTTAACATTCAAAGTATGTCTTCCACATGTCAGCTTGCCTTAATTAGTAACATTGAAATCTCTGGATCAAATCGTCATGGGCTCAAGCCCTCATCAGAAGGAATAGAAGGAATTACATTTATATTGCATTGTTACTAACTCAGGGCATTCTTTAATCAATGGAATCTGATTGTAGGGTGTACTGGAATGTGAAAAACATTGCTACAGGTCTTATCCTCCAGAAGAGATATTCTGTTTAGGCAACTTAAACTCATAGACTCAGAAACTTTTACAGCCCAGAATATAACCATTTGACCTATCATTTCCACACTGGTTAACAATGATCTGAATACACTAATCCCATTTTCCAGCATTTGACCCATGGCTCTGGACATTATATCAACTGAGTAAAATCTAAATAACTGCTTAAATGATATGGGATTTTCTGGCCTCAACCATCCCTTCAGGCAGTGTGTTTCAGTCTCCCACCAACATCTGTGTAAGAGGAAATTCTCCTCCTCTCCTTTAGACTTAGCCTTCTATTTCTTCCCTGGAGTATACGTCCCTGATAATTGACCCCTCTACAAATGGAAAAAGTGCCTTCCCAGCCATCTTCTAGTTTATGGTGTACAGGTCATGTTTGAAGACAATTCTCTTTGACGTACAGCATAATCTTATATTTGTTTATCAGGTCCCCTCCCAAGCTTCACTGTTCCAAGGAAAACAATGGCAGCCTATCCAAACTTTCCTCATTGCTCAGATCCTCCAGCCCAGGCAGCATCCAGGTAAATATCCTCTGCACTCTCTCTACTGTAATCAAATTCTTTGTGTATTGTGGTGACCAGAAGTACACACAAACTCCAGTTGTAGACTAACTAGCATTTTATGTAGTTCCAGAATAATCTCTCTGCTCTTGTTTAAACAATTCATAAAGGGAAATAAGCATCGCATATGCCTTCAACACCATCTTTATCTACTCATTGTGCCACCTTTATTCTGTGTGGATATGTACACCGAAGTCCTGCTGATTTTCAGTTCTTTCCAGAGTCTTACCATTTGTAAAGTCATAGAGCAGTACAGTGTGGCAACAGACCCTTTGGTCCAATCGTTCATGCTGACCAGATACTCTAAATTAATCTAGTCCCATTTTCCAGCATTTGACTCATATCCCTCTAAACCCTTCCTATTCATATACCCATCCAGATGCGTTTTATATGTTGTAATTGTACCATACTCCATCACTACTTCTGGCAGCTCATCCCATACATGCACCTCCCACTGTGTGAAAAAGTTGCACCTTGGCTCCTTTTTTATCTTTCCCCTCTCACCTTAAACCTATGCTCTCTAGTTTTGGACTACCCTTAGGAAAATATCTTGTCTATTTACCCTATCCATGCCCCTCCTGATTTTATAAACCTCTATATTTGTCATTTACATAAATGATTTTGATGTGAACATAGGAGGTACAGTTAGTAAGTTTGCAGACCACACCAAAATTGGACAGTGGACAGTGAATAAGGTTACCTCAGAGTACAACGGGATATTGATCAGATGGGACAATGGATTGAGGAGTGACAAATGTGGTTTAATTTAGGTAAATGTGAGGTGCTGCATTTTGGAAAGGCAAATCAGGGCAAGATTTATACACTTTATGGTAAGGTCCTGGGGAGTGTTGCTGAACAAAGAGACTTTGAAGTGCAGGTTCATAGTTCACTGAAAGTGGAATCCCAGGTAGATAGGATAGTGAAGATGTTTGGTAATCTTTCCTTTATTGGTCAGAGATTGTGTAGAGGAATTGGGCGGCGGGGGGGGTCATATTGCGGCTGTATGGGACATTGGCTAGGCTACTTTTGGAATACCGTGTGCAAATCTGGTCTCCCTCCTACAGGAAGGATGTTCTGAAACTTGAAAGGGTTCTGAAAATATTTACAAGAATATTGCCAGGGTTGGAGGATTTGAGCTTTAGGGAGAGGCTGAAAAGGCTGGGGCTATTTTCACTGGAGTGTCGGAGGTTGAACTTGTACAAGTTTATAAAATCATGAGAGGCATGGATAGGATTAATAGTTAAGGTATTTTCCCTGGGTTGGGGGAGTCCAGAATTAGAGGGCATAGGTATAGGGTGAGAGGGGAAAGATTTAAAAGGACCTAAGAAGCAACGTTTTTACACAGAGGGTGGTGAGTATATGGAAGTGGTGCGGAATGGGGCTATTTGGCATCGTCCTTTTGGCACCGAGCATTTGGCCCTGCCGTTTTGGCTCTAAACTGTTTTGGCGCTCATTACTTTGGTGCTGAGCTGTTTTGGCGCCAATTCAGAATTTTAAAAAAGTCTTGTAGAGCCTGTAAGAAATTTGTTTTTATTGCATTGTAAGAAATAAATCTAATTCATTTTTATTCATTATTTTTAACCTATTCATTATAAAAACAAATTTCTACATTTTGCTACATTTATCATATAGATAACTATCGTGTGAAATTTTGGTTTGTCTCTCTTGCTTAGAATGTTTTCAGCCATTTCTGGTATGGGCTCCACAAGAAAATAGAAATAAAATTGTATTACAGCTTTCCAAAGTGAAGACAGAAGGGCTTAAGTATTATTAAAACAGTAGATGACTATTAACAATTGTTAAATGAAAAATGATTACAAAACGAGATTTGAACCTACAGCGGGTCATTACAGCTTTGACTATCAACTCTTGCTAGTTGAGAAAATTACATCGGGTCGTTAGTCATCCTCTCTTTTTTAACCAAACCAGACTTTTTTGTTATTCTGAATTAGTGCCAAAACAGCGCCGTGCCAAAGTAATGAGCACCAAAACAGTTTACAGCCAAAATGACGGGGCCAAATGATCGGCGCCAAAAGCGTGGCGCCAAAATATACCCGACCCAAGTGGTGAAGGCTGGTGTAATTACAACATTTAAAAGGCATCTGGATGGATATATGAATATGAAGGGTTTGGAGGGGTATGGGCCAAATGCTGGCAAATGGGACCAGATTAATTAAGGCTATCTGGTTGGCATGGACAAGCTAGACGAAAGGGTCAGTTTCCATGCTGTATATCTCTCTGATTCTATAAGGTCACCACTCAGCCTCTGACAGTCCAGGGAGAATAGCCCCAGCCTATTCAGCCTCTCCCTATAGGTCAAACTCTCCAACTCTGGTAACATATTTGTAAATCTTTTCTGAACACTTTCAGGCTCCACAATATCCTTCCTATAGCAGGGAGACCAGAACTGAACATAGTATTCCACAAGTGGCCTAACCAATGTTATATACGGCCACAACATGAACTCCCAACTCCTATACTCAGTGCTCTGATAAACATATGTGTTGGTTTTACTGCCATATTGTGTCTCCATTGCAGTCACTCAGGCAAGGATAAGGTATCAAAAATCAGGCAGAACCCAGTTACATATTTCATGTTAAAATTCCTCCCCTCTGGTAGCAGTAAGTTGAGAAGGTAAAACATGTTGGAGCCTATCTTAGCTGAAGAACTACATGCAGAAAACAGCTAAGCTGCAATAAAAGTTCTGTCAGTATTTGCCATTCTGTAACGAATAATGATGTACATTTTATACAGAAATGGAAATCTTGCCTGATTACAGTCATAAAAATGTTAAAAGCTGAAGCAGCTTTGAATATCTGTAATTCACAAAGCAGGCCTGTTGAAGGGTAAGTATAGGAATAGAAATATGTGCCATCTCACAATGCCTTACCTAATTGTGAGAGGGTTGATTGGATACTAACCAATATATTGTTTCAAATCTCTTTATTTATGGAGCTGGTGAAACTGCTCAACTTCTCTGAGGGAGAAGTTTCTAAGTTTCAGAAATTGAAAAAGCATAGCAAAAATAAACACACAGAAATCTTCACTCTCGGGTCTGCATAGTTATGATGAACAGCTAATTATTATGATACGAATTGGAAAGCAAAACCATTCACCAGCTTCTCAATAATATTATTTAATTCCCCTTGCCGATGTTCACCATATCACAGGACATCTCGAAATAACCCAGTTTCTTTCACTTCCTGATCTGAACTTTTACACTTAAGCAGCCGAACAGGTATAAAAAGTAAAAAATGAGAAAGGGATTATCTTTGCAACTGAAAATGTAATGAGTGTAGGACTGCAGGTGAGACTAGAATTGCCTTGTATTGTTTCCTGGTTGGGCATGGGGCAGCATTCAGATTTTGGCTGGATTTGAGCTTTGCAGGGAATTAAAGCAGTTGAAAGGTATAAGTAAAGAAAATAGTATAAGGCATGTTAACTTTCTATATGAGACAAAGGGCACTGGGGGTCAATTTTGCCGTCTCACAATTGGCCTGGCGGTCATCAGCTAACTCCGAAGATCAAATGCAAGATCTGCTCTGAGTGGTATTGTAGCAGACCAAGCATTCACTTTATCACGATTTGGCATTTTGTGACAGAATGCTTGGCTTAGTTCTGTATCTACTAAAAGAATGGTCAGAAGTCACACAACATCAGGTAAGAATCCAACAAATTTATTTGAAATCACAAGCTTTCAGAAAACTGCTCCTTGACTTCACCTGATGAAGGGACTACGCTCCAAAAGCCTGTGATTTCAAATAAACCTGTTGAATTATAACCTGGTGTCATGTGACTTCTGACCTTGTCCACCTCTGTTCAGCACTGATCCCTCCATATCATGGCTATGAAAAGAATCTTCTGAGAAAAACAGTGACACTGGGTTAGCTGACCACAGGCAGCTGTTCCAGCGGGAGTGTCATTAGCACTGGACTCTTTCAAAAATGTAGCCCTATGTGGATCAAGCTTCTCTGTGATCACCCAGTAGTTCAACAGCGTGCACATGAGGAAGAGCTATTAAGGTGTAATAACAGGATTTTCGATAACCTTAAAGCTGTAATCTGGATTTAAACAGAGCCTTTGAAACAGGAAAAGAAGGACTTGCATTTATACAGCACCTTTCACATCCACCAGGTATCCCAAAGGACTTTCCAGCCAATTAAGTGTTTACAAGTGTGATCACTGTTGGAATGCAAAAAAATGTGACCATCAATTTGCATACAGCCACTCCCACCAATAGCAAATTGATTAAAACCGGGGATAGTCCATTTTGGCGATGGTGACTAAGAGATAAATATTGGTCACAACATTGGGGACCAGTTGCTCTTTAAAGAGGAAAGATGTTGATGGTTGAATCAACAATGTTCTTTCCAACATGTGATTGACCAAGACTCTCTCTTTCTCTTCACACCTTCCATTGTCGTGTGTTGGAAGAGTGTGAAGGTTGTTTGACTGTGTTATGAACCATCAAGTCCTGACTCAAACCTGAAGTTCCTGCCTCTGATAGAGGGACAGAATCCACTGCAGCACATCTTCCCTAACAGCAAAGGACAGGATGGAGTTTACACACAGACAATAACCAGCAAATCAAAAATCGTAAATAAATTAAACTCATTTGATGCTTTTGTTGACTTGGGAAGGTACCTTTGCTAGATCCCACAGTTCAGAACGAACAAGAACAATTTTCACACAGATCACAATACACTTAACCTAAAAAAAGCGCACACATTTCAGACATATTTGTAGAGATGTTATGATTTTAATGGAAGAAGATGCTCTAAAACTTTTAATACTCTGATGGTAACTTGGCCTTTCGAAAAATAGACATGAAAGGTACAACATTAAACCACTCTGGCAGAAAAATCAATGATTCTACTGCAGAGGAGCAAAGGATTTTTCTTCTGGCTTCATAAGGAAAATTCTTCAAAATGGAAGCAATTAGGCTATCTGTGGTCTTGGTTCCCCTGGATTATGGCAAGGTGAATGATAGAGTTGGGCGAGATGCCTGGTGAGCCCCAGCTCATCATCAAGGCCATCTCCTTGCATTTTGTGCGCTTTTCTCCAGTGGCAAGGTTCTTGCCAGGTAGCAGTGAGTTCCTGATGGACATTTACAATTGCTTGTTAAATGCTTTGATCACAACCAAACTCATGGTGGGTTGTGATCTTACCAAATTTGCCAAACAAACTACCTTTTGGGAAAACTCAACATGGAAACCAGAGTGAGTTCTTGATGGGTTCAACACTTCACTTGCTCCAAACGACCTCCATTTTGAACTTCATGAACATTTTGCTCACACTCCATGGGCACAAACCGTGCACAACCAATATTGGCTGCCAACATGTGCCAGTCTCTATGAGCTCTTACAGCATATCTCCAATCCATTTATCGTGCACATCTGCTGCACAGGCAGCTCTCAGCATAATTCTGCAGCAAGACACAGTGCACTGGGGGAAATGCACCCAGCTCATGGCCTGGACCAGGCTGCACCTCTGTGCTCTTCACTCGCTGAGTTCACAGCACAGCCTTGCCTTTTTGCACAATGCTTCCTCCGCCAGTGATATCAGGGACATATTACTACTGTCTTGCTGTGCCACTTAGCGCAGAGATAAAGCCACAAAGCTTGCCCTAGTTGCCAACAAGCCTCAGTCAATTTGAGGGGGTAGCTTTTGCTCTGGAAATTCTGGGACAGTAAGTCAAGAACCATCTCCTATGCAAGCCCAGGTTTCTCTTAAGGCAGTCCATTCCAGGATCTTCTCAATGTAAGGGTGGAGGAGTGGAGTGACAGCAGCACACCATACACTTCGACCCTATTGTGGGCTGTTTTGCTCCTGGAATGAGAGAGAGGCAAATATTGTGGGAGATAAAAAGTAGGTAGTATGGCTTTCACTATTGGTGGGAAGTACTCAAAAGTATGCAGCACAAATAACATGCAGAGTTAGTGGTGCTAGGGTTGGGGTCGGTGAGGGTGAGTGGAGAAGATGTTGTGGGTAATAGTGAGAGAATGGTAGAGCATGAGCCTTGGCGAAAGATGGAGCCAGTAGTAGAGGCAGAGTGAGTGACTGCGAGGTATTGGAGAGAACATAGTGGCACTGGTGAAGTGGAGAAGGGCATTGGTCTTCTTCCTACAGCATTGTGTGTTCCTTCAGACAGCTGAGACTGCTCTAACCTGGCTCACTAATGTGCTTTAGGGAAGGAAATCTGCCATCCATGCCTTGTTCAGGCCTACATGTAACTCCAGACTCACAGCAATGGTGATTGATTTTTTTACTGCCCTCTGAAGTGGCCATGGGTAGATAGACAACAAATGTAAGTTTTGCCAGTGACAACCATGTCCCATGACAGAATACTTTGAAATGTTTGTGTTGATAAATGCAGTTAACTACAGGAAAAAAAGCATAACTATACGGTGAAGTCATACTAAAGTCTTCACATGGTAGTGAAAGACAGTTGAATTATATAGTTCTTAAACCACAACAGGTTTCGACCAGAATTTAGTGTCATCCTATCTTACTTCATTTAATCCAATCAGCACCTTAAACCTGAAAGTTCCCAACAGGACTAAACACAGGAGATGCAGGAAAGATGTTCCTGATGGTGGAGAGGAGTCTAGAACCAGGACTCACCATACAAGGATATGGGCCAAAACATTTAGGATTGAGATGAGGAGAAATGTCTTCACCCTGAGAGTGGTGAGCCTGCGGAGTTCACTACCACAGAAAGTAGGCAAGGCCAAAACATTTGATTCCGAGAAAGAGGTGGACATAGCACTTGGAGCTAAAGGGATCAAAGGATATGGTGGAAAAAGCAGATAGGTTCTTGAGTTGGATAATCAGTCATGGTCATAATCAAAGGTGGAACAAGTTCAAAGGGCCAAACAGCCTAGCCTCCTCACTATTTTTTTAGATTAGATTACTTACAGTGTGGAAACAGGCCCTTAGGCCCAACAAGTCCACACCGACCCGCCAAAGCGCAACCCACCCATTCCCCTATATTTACCGCTGCCCCTAACACTATGGGCAATTTTTTAGCATGGCCAATTCACCTAACCTGCACAGTCCAAAGATGTGCAGGTTAGGTGAATTGACCATGCTAAATTGTCCATAGTGTTAGGTAAGGGGTAAATGTAGGGGTATGGGTGGGTTTCGCTTCGGCGGGTCGGTGTGGACTTGTTGGGCCGAAGGGCCTGTTTCCACACTGTAAATCTAATCTAATCTAAATTTTTGGACTGTGGGAGGAAACCGGAGCACCTGGAGGAAACCCACGCAGACACGGGGAGAATGTGCAAACTCCACACAGACAGTTGCCTGAGGCAGGAATTGAACCCAGGTCTCTGGCGCTGTGAGGCAGCAGTGCTAACCACTATGCCACCATGCCGCCCAATCTTTACATTTCCCATTCTGCACTTACTAACTTCCTCTTCAATGCATTTGCTCCTAACAAAACCCTGTGACAGTAAGTTCCACATTCTCTCAACCCTGAAAAATGGTTTCTCTTTGTTATCAGCTATAATCTTATCACCTTTCTATATCTTAATTTATGTAATACTCCTGTTCTTTGTTAATAATCAGTCTTTCTGTTTCTTCAAATCCTCACTAAGCTGAGAGACAAGCAAAAGGCATAATATCTTCCCTTAAACACTGTGGCATGAATCTTTGCCTTTAATGAACATTTAAATTATTTTTGGAAACTACAGCAGCCATGTCTCAATGCTCCTAAATAGTATCGGTGACATTTATTGAAAAATGCAGAAGGCCAGAAATTTAGCCTGGCAAGGAATGAATGGCTCCATTATTCTTCTCAAATTGTACTCCTCTCGAGAAACTTCTGTGCTGAAAGTCAGATCTCAGCAGGAATGCTTCTTGTATTTATCACCAACTTGGCTGTCAAGGAATTTTAATGACTTGTTCCATATCCAAACAATCCTTATTTCCCCAGAATGAATGTTAATCTGAATCAGGAGTTGTTGAAGTGGAGCTATACAGCGTGGTAAATGAATAGTGGACATACTGCTCTTTAGAGAACCAGTTGTTCACAGAGAAGCTTTTAATTATCATTTACAAAACTGTTGTGTTACGAACATCGAAACACAACACAAAATACAACTGTTGAATATACAATGGTATATTCTTAAGTCTTGGGCCTATCTCAGTTCACTGTATGATATGCAAGAAGGTAAACTAAACTTTAACATGATTTGGAGATGCCGGTGTTGGACTGGGGTGTACAAAGTTGTGTGGTGTTGTGTGATTTTTAAGCTTTAACAAGGGTGATAGATAGTTTTCGGTAAGTAATCAGCTCCGGTGAGTATTTCTGCAGGATTGATTGTGCTGTCACACAGGGTACTTTGAAACAGTACTGACAGTGTTAAATAGGCTGCTTGCACATACAGTAAAATGCCTGCCTTCTGCAAACGGAATCTTATATGTTCCTCAGACCGATGAATTGTCTCAGCTTACCTGCAGCTTTTCTGAAGCATCTCAGCTTGGCAGGACGTCCATCACCATAGGTGAGGAGTCAGTGCTTCCCAGCCAAAGGAAGAGTTGCTGGGGATGGGTGCTGTTTAAAGGGGCAATAAAGACAGGAGCTAAAGTGATACTGTGCAGAAGAAGCAGCCCATTTGATCAATTGCTCCTGTGCCGGCCCCTTGAACAAGCTTCACAATTAGGTTCACTTTCCATTCTCCAATGCCCCACAAATGTTTCTTCTTCCAGTTTTTATCCAAGTCCTTTCTGGAAGTTACGTTGAGTCCATTTCCAGTGCACATTCAAGCTGTGCTGTGAAGATCACAAAAACTCACCACATTAAAAACAAAATCTTCTTCTCATTTCAACATCGGGAATATTTTCCTGTTTCACACCATTTTCAGCAATGCAGCTACATTTGGAAGACACATTGTTTGATATGTGCAACAACTAGACACATAAAAACAATTATATACCATAATAAGTAAAATAAAATGCAATTAGAATGTAAATTATGCTTAGAATTAAGAGTACTGAGGGCTAGTGTAATTGCTCAAACAGTAGAGCCTAAATAGACAAGCAGGAGATTGGAAGAACGCAGCAGGCCAGGCAGCATCAGAAGGTAGAGAAGTGTAACCCTTCTTTAGGACTGGGGCATCAGACTTACAGTTTCAAATCAAATACATTTTACCTTCTAGTATGTTATGACTGGCTTGTGTTTGGTATCATGGGGACAGTTTTCAAAGCACTCATGTAAAGCCCTCCTTGCTTATGGGGACTGCTTTCCGATGAATGGCTGTTTGAAATTTTTAAGGAATTTCCCCACTTTGGTCTTAAGTCAGTCCACCTCTCTGGCCTTTGAGCTCAGTTGAGATGGTGAAGATGGAAAGGTGAAGTCACCATAGTCCCAGGGGACTCCAGGGCTGCACTCTCAGAGTGAGAAAGAAAAAGAGAGAGAGAGGGGACTAGTGGTGGTTTAACCTGAGGGTCACCATGCCTCAGGCAAGAGGTGAAGTCAAGATCGTAGGGAATTCATGAGAATCCGGTCAGTGCAGGAACTGGAGAGGTGCTGGTGGTATTGTTGTGCATCGAAAACCAGTCGTCCAGTCAACTGAGCTAACTGACCCCTGAATAAAGGCACAGCTGCCAATCTTGAGTCAGATAATAGAAGGCCTGAGTTGGAGGAACACAAATTACTTAAAGAGCTGCCAGTGTTACAAAAGCAATGAGGGATGGGAATATGGAGAGTTATGAAAAGGAGAATGAAAATTTTAAAATTCAAGGCTTTGGTGGATTGGGAGCATTTGTTGGTCAACGACAGGGAGCAGGATTTTGACTTTGTTGCAAAATGAGATTTGTTTACTTTTTGAAAGAAGGAAGATGGGAGTTTCGTCTGGGAAGAGTTGTAGTGATTGAGTCTACAGGTAAGAAAGTTATCAACAATTGTTTCAGTCATCACTGGATAGAACTGGGTCAATGTTGCAGAGATTGAAACTAGGCAATCTCCATGAGAGAAAGGAAAGGGTCTGAAGTTCACCTCAGGATCAAATTGGTAATGGAAACATAGAATTACAGAAAGGTTAAAGCACATAAAGAGACCTTTCAACCCATTATGTCTGTGCTAGGTCAGTACAAAAAGGTCACCATGGATATCCAATCCCTCTACACCTCCATCAGCCATGACCAGGGCCTCCAAGCCCTCCATTTCTTCCTCTCCCGACGTCCCCAAAGATACCCTTCCACCGGCACGCTCATTCGTTTGGCTGAACTGGTTCTCACCCTTAACGATTTCTCCTTTGAATCCTCCCACTTCCTCCAGACCAAAGGGGTAGCCATGGGCACCCGTTTGGGCCCCAGCTATGCCTGTCTCTTTGTCGGCTACGTAGAACAGTCCATCTTCTGTACTTACTACTTCCCACCTCTTCCTCCGCTACATTGATGACTGCATTGCCGCCACCTCGTGCTCCCCCGAGGAGATTGAGCAATTCAACAACTTCACCAACACATTCCACCCCGGCCTTACATTCACCTGGACCAGCTCTGACACCTCCCTCCCTTTCCTGGATTTCTCCATCTCCATTAATGATGACCGACTTGACACTGATATTTTTTTACAAACTCACCGACTCCCACAGCTATGTGGATTACACCTCTTCCCACCCTACCTCCTGCAAAAATGCCATCCTGTTTTCCCAATTCCTTCGCCTCTGCCGCATCTGCTCCCAGGGGGACCAGTTCCACCACAGAACACACCAGATGGCCTCCTTCTTTAAAGACCGCAATTTCCCCTCCCATGTGGTTAAAGATGCTCTCAAATGCATCTCGTCCACATCCCGCCCGTCTGCCATCAAACCCCACCCATCCAACCGTAACAAGGACAGAACCCCCCCCCCCCGCCCCCTGGTATTCACCTTCCACCCCACCAACCTTCGCATAAACCATATAATCCGACGACATCCAAATGGACCCCACCACCAGGGATATATTTCCCTCCCCACCCATTTCCGCTTTCTGCAAAGACCGTTCCCTCCGTGACTACCTGGTCAGGTCCACGCCCCCCCTACGACCCACCCTCCCATCCTGGCACCTTCCCCTGCCACCGCAGGAGTTGCAAAACCTGCGCCCACACCTCCTCCCTCACCTCCATCCAAGGCCCCAAAGAAGTCTTCCACCTCCATCAAAGTTTTACCTGCACATCCACCAATATCATTTATTGTATCCGTTGCTCCCGATGCAGTCTCCTCTACATTAGGGAGACTGGAGACCTCCGAGCAGAGCGCTTTAGGGAACATCTCCGGGACACCCGCACCAATCAACACCACCGCCCTGTGGCCCAACATTTCAACTCCCTCTCCCACTCTGCCGAGGACATGCGGGTCCTGGGCCTTCTCCACCGCCGGTCCCTCACCACCCGATGCCTGGAGGAAGAACGCCTCATCTTCTGCCTCGGAACACTTCAACCCCAGGGCATCAATGTGGATTTCACCAGTTTCCTCATTTCCCCTTTGCCCACCACACCCCAGCTCCAACCTTCCAGCTCAGCACCGCCCTCATGAGTTGTCCTACCTGCCTATCTATCTTTCCACCTATCCAGTCCACCCTCCTCTCTGACCTATCACCTTCATCCCCACCCCCATTCATCCCATTGTACTCTTTGCTACCTTCCCCCACCCTCCTCTCTGACTTACCACCTCCATCCCCACCCCCATTGTACTCTATGCTACTTTCTCCCCACCCCCACCTCCCTCTCATTTATCTCTCCACTCTATTCCTGATGAGGGGCGTTTGCCCGAAACATCGGTTTTCCTGCTCCTCAGTTGCTGCCTTACCTGCTGTGCATTTCCAGGACCACTCTAACCCAGTATTAAAGTAATTCAGTTAGTACCATACCCTTACCTTATACCTATAGCTCTGAAAATTCTTCCTCTCCAGGTAATAATCCAATGTTGCAAATATTCTAGTTCAACCTGAGGTGACAAACTGTGCCTCCTTCAGGTTTGGCTACAATGCAAGCAATCTGACAACAAGATAGGCAAGGTCTTGAGATGTAGCTGTGCAATATCAGTGTACATATCGAACCTGATTTAATCTTAACTGATGTTAAGATCAACACGTAGCTCAGAATTACGAGTCAAGAAACAGATTTTTGGCTGACTCAGAATGATGCCGTAGGGTTCAGAAAAGACACTATTACAGGAGCTTTTATGACTACAAGTAGGTACATCAGATTGGAATCAAACAAATGCAGTTAAACTCAATTGTAAAAAAATGGAGCAGTTCCATTAGAGGAAGCGGACATTGATAAGGCAGTAAAGAGATTGGGATGAAAGAGGAGGGAAAATTTAAAAGAGTCACTGTTTTATATAATGTTGTTTCTAACTCAGACGCAGTTTCAGTGTTATGCTGGAGTAGTTCAAGTTTGGAGTTGTGGGATAGATAGGCACAATTTTGAAGGTGAAAGTACATTGAAGGACTTTAGTGAGGAAGCAGAGATGGAATCTGAAATAACAGTTTGTGAGGCCAGAGGGACCAAGGGTGGATTTTTTTTTGAGAGGTGGTATTAAATGCCAGCAGTTCTGAAGGGGAGGGGTTTGAAGGGGAGGAATCAGCCTCTGAGGATGAGCCTTAGACAAAATGTGAAACAACAATTTACAAATTCTACACTGGCAAAAGTAAAACAGTATAGTAGTATGTAACAGTTAAACCAAATATCTTCTCATTATCTGCAGGCTCCATTAAACAAAAACACAGAACAGTTTATTCTTATTGAATTAAACTGCAGTGCTGCCTAATCATAAAACATGCTCATCCTTTACTCAGAATGTAATGGCTCTCTCTTTCGTTACCTATTTATGAATCTATTCCATAACCTTTTTCTTTACAAACCTATTTTCACCAGATTTATGTTAATTTTCAGTTTCTTTGAAATGCAGGTAAATTATATTTTGTTCCAGTTCATATACATACATATAAAATATAATTTTAAATGGTGCAGAGTTTTCATACTTTGTAACACAAGCAAACCAATCTTAAAAAGCTGGCTGTTCCTCAGCTTTGAATTGAAAGCAACAAAACACATTCCAATCCACAAAGTTTCCTGAACAGTTTTGGATCGTACCTTACAACTGGTTTTAAAAAGGTTATTAATAAATACAGTTCCACTTTAGCCATAAAGCCATCTATTATATGTTTGTACTGTGCATTCCACAATTTAATACTCTGGTATATCACTGGAATTATGATAAACGCCATCATGTGTCATCCTTGAGTCAACCAATTATAAAATGTTTATAGTCTGACATTCATCCAAAGGTTTTGTCACAGTAAGTCATTTTCACCTTTCAGTGCTTGGGTGGTAAAATAACGGAAGGCACCTGCCACACATTCCACAAAATGCCTCATTTCCTGACACTCATTTTCCTCTGGCAGGTTCTATAAGATACAGGTAAGCCCCTATGTCAATTTATGATACAAAGGGTGAAGGAGAAAGTGGTTCCATACCCATTTCAAAATGCCATACATCAAATAGATGTACACAGTTCTTTGAGTTAGGACAAGAACTGTCTTTTCATACTGGGATCTTTTGCTGTGGAGACATAAATTTACAAGGAGCTACAATTGCCTTCTTACTTACCTCAGGGGTATATCCACAATTACAAATTTGTCCATTTAAATCACTTCAGCACAAGACTTTTGCAGGGCATGTAAAGAACAGGCAATTTTATACACAATTCAGTTTTAACTTTAAAACATCTCCAGGGTGCTTCATTCTCCAGCCCACCCATCAATAGTGCCATAGGAGAACTACTAGCAGTTAATTATTTCAGTACATCAGCTCTGATATGATTTATTTGCTCCCATATTCCCACTGTGTAACAATGTACAACAAAAGAAAGAACTTCCATTTATATATTATTTATGTTTCTGAGAACATCTCAACGCATTTCATATATTATTGTTGTTTTGTAAGGAAAAATAAAGAGTCAGTACATTGCATGTCTCATAAAATGCAGTGAAGTGAAAAGTCAATTCATCGACCTTTGGAAGATTATTTGAACAAAGAGGTTGGTCAAGACACAGGAAAGACTTCTGAACGGTACAATGGAATATCTAATAATCATTTGAACAAAATGTCACCTTTTAGGTATGTAATTTTTCTTCAAGCTACAATGGTGGTGTTTTTCATGGTCAGATCCTACTCTTTTCCTTTAAATATTTTTTTTAAGTTCAGTGTGTTCTATTCATTTTTCAATCAAACCCAAATATTAAACCAGTTATCATTACTGGACTATTAAGTGATATAAAGAAACATTCATGTCACTCAACTGCCAAGCAATGACCATCTCCAACCAAAGAGAATCTAACCATCTCCCCTTGACATCTGACAACATTGCCATTACGTAATAACCCATTGCTAACATACTGGCATCCCTATTGATGAGAAGCATAATTGGACCGGCCACTTAACTACTGTGGTCAAATGGCCAAGCGCAAGTGATTCCTTTCCTGATACTCCAAAGCCTGTCCGCCATCTATAAGCGCATAATCAACAGTACTCAGGAAGATTGACATTAACCAAGACAGAGGAACCCACTTAACCAACATTACATTCACCAACATTAAAAAAAAGCTCCCTCCACTAGTGCAACATACGTATAGAATGCACTATTTGCTCTAGAGGATTCGCTGCAGGATCTCTTTGGCAGTACCTGTCAAATGAATGACTTCCAGTAGCTAGAAGGACAAGGACAGCAGAAACATGGAACATCAACACTTACAAGACACATCATCCTGACTAAGAAATTTGTTGTCATTCCTGTTGCAGAGTCAAAATACGACCTAACAGCTCAATGCAAGTTTATTCACCACACAAAATTACTGAAGTAATTCAAGGAGGCATCTTAATACCACCTTCTCAAGGGCAATGAATAATAGGCAATAAGTGTTGACCTTGAGCGGCAACACTTTGTTTCTTCATATGATGCTGGCACCCAATCTATGTCTCACATTCATTGAACAGGCAGAGCCCTCTATTCCCTTTGTTTATGGTCTGCAGAGGTACTCCTCTTCGTTCCTGGACTAATTTGGAATTCTTACATGTGTTTTATCATCAATATAGACAGCTCAAGAAAGTGTGCTGCTGAGATTAATAAACAGGAGTCATGAAGATGGTTCAGAACTACAAATTACTGATGGACATACTCAACTTTTGGACAAGAGAGGTGTTTCTTTAAAAAAAAACAAAGACAGCAAGCCAAGTCTCACTGATAGTCTAACTTCTAAAAATGGAATTAACTGAATGATTAAAGATTCCACCTTGTGTAAACCCCCAGAATGTCAAATATTATAGGATGCCAAGGAAGCTTCAAAGAGGGAGACTTCAAAAGGCAGAGGTGCCTACACAGAGATACAGGGGAAATGAATCCTGAGATCAAGGTGATGCAATTACCTCCTCAGCAGGAAAACACCTCCTCCAGGTTCTATTCCAGACTGTGGACATGAGACAAAATACATGATTATGCAATAACTTTCCATGACTATACAAAAATGTAGTTATAACCAACTGCAACCTTTGGTCAGTGTGTGTTAGTGGGCTGATGTGCTGGTGTGGACCAGCCTGCAGGTAAGAAGCAAAGAAACTCTCTCATTCTGAGTATTAGAAGCCAGTCAGCATGGAAGGAAACAAGAGAAATGAATTTCAACAAACCTGCAAAGACAAGAATCTCAAAACCAAATGCTCAACTACTAACACGACCAGGTGTCAACCAACATAATGGCTTTAGATATTCATGAATAACTCACGGACTAATCAATATAATTTTAGCTTGTTAAAAAAATTTGTCATTTATAATCAGTGAGTATATGTGTTTATTTTTATTTCTTCTCATACTTAGCAACTCATAAACCCACAATTTCAAGTTTAAATTAGTTCCTTTAAAAATGTAAATTCACTTAATCAGAGAAGATTGCATCCACAAACATAGAACATAGAACATTACAGCGCAGTACAGGCCCTTCGGCCCTCGATGTTTCGCCGCCCTGTCATACTAATCTGAAGCCCATCCCACCTACACTATTCCATGTACGTCCATTTGCCTGTCCAATGACGACTTAAATGCACTTAAACTTGGCGAATCTACTACCAATGCAGGCAAAGCATTCCATACCCTTACTACTCTCTGAGTAAAGAAACTACCTCTGACATCTGTCTTATACCTATCCCTCCTCACTTTAAAGTTGTGCCCCCTCATGTTTGCCATCCCTATACTTGGAAAAAAGCTCTCCCTGTCCACCCTATGTAACCCTCTGATTATCTTGTATGTCTCTATTAAGTCACCTCTCAACCTTCTTCTCTTTAACGAGAACAGCCTCAAGTCCCTCAGCCTTTCCTCGTAAGACCTTTCCTCCATACCAGGCAACATACTAGTAAATCTCCTCTGCACCCTCTCTCAAGCTTCCACATCCTTCTTATAATGCGGTGACCAGAACTGTACACAATACTCCAAGTGTGGCCGTACCAGAGCATTTTACAGCTGCAGCATAACCTCCTGGTTCCGGAACTCAATCCCTCTATTAATAAAGGTCAAAACACTGTATGCTTTCTTAACAACCCTGTCAATCTGGGGTCAACTTTCAGGGATCTGTGTACATGACAACGAGATCTCTCTGCTCATCTGCACTCCCAAGAATTCTACCATTAGCCTAGTACTTTGCATTCCGATTACTCTCTGGCCAAAGTGTATCCCCTCACACTTGTCCACATTAAACTCCATTTGCCACCTCTCAGCCCAGCTCTGCAGCTTATTTATGTCTCTCTGCAACCTACTACATCCTTCATCACTATCCACAACTCCACCGACTTTAGTGTCGTCTGCAAATTTACTAAACCACCCTTCTAAGCCCTCATCCAGATCGTTTATAAATATGACGAATAGCAGGGGACCCAACACCGACCCTTGCGGTACGCCACTAGTAACTGGAAAGAAGCTGAACTTTTAAATTAACCTTGTTGCAGCCAATGAAGAGGTGGGTGGAATGAATAAAGAAAGGAGCCAGTACCTCCCTCCTCATGTGGGAGCATCATAATTTTGGATAATTAGTTGTAAAATATGTCTTTGGAGTGAAAAACAGTTTTTCAACTTTAGACAAGGTGAGCTTTTAATCCATATTGGATATATGAAGACAACATGCTTATATCTCAGGGTAAAATAACAATTCAGTTACAGGGCAGCACTGCTCACTGAGATTCAGTTGTCCAATCACAAATGGTGTATCAAATTAAAACGATCAAATAAGTCAAAGACGGGTGGTAGGGATACACCATCCCAGAACCATTTGTATTGAAACACTCTTTAATGTGATCCTGAGCTCCCACTTTGATGCGACAAAAGCAACAACATAACCTTACTGGCAAAACAAGCAGCAGATACTTTCTGCTCCATTAATAGAACTCAAATGGGTGGCACGGTGGCACAGTGGTTAGCACTGCTGTCTCACAGCGCCTGAGACCCGGGTTCAATTCCCGACTCAGGTGACTGACTGTGTGAAGTTTGCACGTTCTCCCTGTGTCTGCGTGGGTTTCCTCCGGGTGCTCCGGTTTCCTCCCACAGTCCAAAGATGTGCGGGTCAGGTGAATTGGCCATGCTAAATTCCCCTTAGTGTTAGGTAAGGGGTAAATGTAGGGGTATGGGTGGGTTGCGCTTCGGCGGGTCGGTGTGGACTTGTTGGGCCGAAGGGCCTGTTTCTACACTGTAAGTAATCTAATCTAATCAAATGGTTAATTTTCCACAAGGGATTGATCTCCAGAATGTTTATATGATGGCATGTGGAAGCAAAATATTCTCAGAACTTTGAGTTTAAATTTTGACCATTATTACAGATTTAAATCTCTCATCACTAGATCCCAGTCTTAGAATGGTTTAATTAACAACACTGTGGCAGTACCTTCATCACACAGACATAATGGTTTGAGAATGTTCACCACTACCACGTACTCAAGAGCAACTAGTGTTAGGCAATAAATGTCAGCTCTGCCAAGATGTCCTTGTTCTAAAATTGATTTTTTTTCAAGAATTCTTCAGTTCCACTGCATTTCCAAATTGAATAATTTCATCTCACATTTTGTCTGTGTGACGTGTCACACAATTTGGACCTACAGTATGAACTAAGGGACACAAAACTTTGCACAAGAATTACAGTTGTAACACATGTAAGCATTTTAGTTTGTGATCCCTTAATTTGTCAAGAGATTACGCTGGAAATGTATTTGTCTTCTGTCACTATGACAGTCATAATTAATGAATACCAAAGACAAATTTTCATCTTCTATAAACATAATGATGAATTATTGCCCAACTTATAGTGTAATATAAATTCACATGGGTGTGTGTTTTCAGCTGTTGTGTGCTGGTAACTCTGATGTAGTTTAATACTTCCTCTGACACCAGTGCTCTGTCTGGAAACACAACGCAGGAGATTTGCATCAGCTTGGTATAAGGTTGACCTGCTGTGAATCCCCTCCACATTTCAGTTATTAATCAAATGTCAACTTTGGGGTTGTGCAGGTAATTTAAAACCTCCCACCAGTACTGCAGAATCAGGCACTGCTCAGTGTAAACCCTGGAGAAAGATCTAATTCAGTTTGGTTCAGCAGGACCTGAACTGTGCAGTATCTCTGTGGAACTTGGCCATCAAAGAGGTTTAAGGTAACACTGGAGTCAAACAGCTGTAATCGCTGAAGATTAATGCCGAAGATGAACATGAGAGAAGTCCAGCTGCTTGCAGTTAAGCCAGTGGATAAATAACATGTTGCAATGTACAACTGCAGTTCCTTCCCAGGAAATGTTAGTTCCAGATGCCAAATGCCACATTGACACAACTGTACACTATAGTACAATAAAACTTGAAATAATGTTTGGTATAATCATTAGATGATTGAAAACATTCATGAACAAAAATTGCATTGTAAGCTTTTTAATTACATTTTAATTTATTTAAATATTCAGCACATTACACTAATGAAGGGAATAATCAACATGATACAAGTCCTCTCTCAGCAGCATGTTTGTCACAAGTGAAATGTTCTAAACGTCACTGAAGTGTAAGCGTAACTTTAACTTTGTACACTTTTCCAGATGAAGAACTTGCCAAAATGTAAATGGCTGCACGCTTGGTACTGATAAGGACCATTTGAGACCACAAGGGGTCAGCCCAGCCCTGCCCTTTTACACTTTATTGGTCAGAGCATTGAGTACAGGAGTTGGGACGTCATGTTGTGGCTGTACAGGATGTTGGTTAGGCCACTGTTGGAATATTGCACGCAATTCTGGTCTCCTTCCTATCGGAAGGATGTTGTGAAACTTGAAAGGGTTCAAAAAAGATTTACAAGGATGTTGCCAGGGTTGAAGGATTTGAGCTATCGGGAGAGGCTGAATAGATTGAGGCTATTTTCCCTGGAGTGTCGGAGGCTGAGGAGTGACCTTATAGAGATTTATAAAATCATGAGGAGCATAGATAGGATAAATAGACAAAGCCTTTTCCCTGAGGTGGGGGAGTCCAGAGCTAGAGGGCATAGGTTTAGGTGAGAGGGGAAAGATATAAAAAGCGCCTAAGGGGTGATAGTTGTATGGAATGAGCTGCCGGGGTAAGTGGTGGAGGCTGGAACAATTGCAGCATTTAAAAGGCATGTGGATGGGTAGAGGGATATGGACCAAGTGCTGGCAAATGGGGCTAGATTAGGTTAGGATTATCTGGTCAGCATAGATGAGTTGGACCAAAGGGTCTGTTTCCATGCTGTACATCTCTATGACTCTAAGTTACTCTAGGCCATAGTAAGGGTCTAATGCACAGGGGTACAAGCCATGGCCAATAGTGGAACCAGTGTATTGTTTGTCGCGACGCCAGAAGAGCTACTTATTGCTTATTGGTGGAGGATCCTTCGGGAAAAGTCTCTTCCAAGCACATTTGAGAAAGCAACAGCAAATCACCTTATGTATTATTTTCCTGGGTTATATTACTGCTTGAAATGGAAAACTCTCAAATAGCAGTAAAGAGGAAAAATGAGCAGATATCCTGTCCTTGGGCAGATCACACTACAACAACTCAGGACAGAGTCAACATTGGGAAGGAAGGTGGGTGCCCGTCTGCATCATGGCCTCCAGTTGAAAACCCAGGTGGTCAACAAAATAGATTATACTGTTTTTTCCTCTTTGTTGAATAAATCTCGACGGAACCCTCAAGCACATTTCCAGCTGAAGAAAAACAGTAAGTATTGAAATTCTGAACAAACTATGTTGCGTTTTGACTCTGTTTTTCTCTCCACAGATGCTCCTATTCCTTCTGTGTATTTCTAGAATTTTCTAGAATTTTCTGTTTATGTTTCAAACTTCCAGGATCTGCAAGATTTTTCTTTTATAATAGAATTTCGAAAGCAGTTTGATCCAATGTCTCTTAATAATCTCAGGAATTATATTCTGGGCCCATAACTGTGTTCTGTGAAAGTTTTCTATATTTTCTAAAAACATCTAAGTATAGTTACAAGGTTCAACCCTGTTTCTTTCAAGATCTGGTTGCTATTAAGGAGTTAGATGAATTATTTTTCTTGAAGTTAAAGCACATACAAGACATAAGTTAAGTTTATCACAACTTACATAACGAAAGGTAATATTTTAACATAACATATCTTCTTATCAGAGGGTGCATCAAGAACACAAAGACTTTGAGCTTTCCTTGTTTGATTGCAGTTGAGAGTAAGCAGTTTTTCAAGAAGGGTCAATCCACAGCCAAGTTTCAAAAATTGGTGCTGAGTTCAAAAGGATACAGGAAGATAGAGCTTCCATTCAGGGAAGGTCCTGTACCAGCACGTGAAATGCTCTACTTGGTTCCAGTAAAATGCTCTACTTGGTTCTATCTGTCCACTATGTTGCAGATGACGGATCTGTCCTTGTTGCCACAGAATACTCCAAGTAGTTGGACCATTCTGTATTACCTGTTCCATGTGAAAATTTTATCAAGAAAAGCCTCTTTAACTACAAGTCCATCAGGAAGCGATCAGCATGTAGCATCCTTGAGAACCTGTGGAAAATGGAGAGGGTGGATCCTATCAAGGATCTCTGGTACATGAAGAACAAACAATGTTTGTTTGCTCCTTATATGCAAGGCCTGCACAGAACTGCTCTATTACCTGTGCACGTACATAAAGATTTTTAAGGATAAAGTATAGCTGAAAATGTGTTGCTGAAAAAGCGCAGCAGGTCAGGCAGCATCCAGGGAACAGGAAATTCAACGTTTTGGGCATAAGCCCTTCTTCAGGACTATACTTTTGCAATAAAAAAATCTGTTTACAAGCAGTTAATAAAGAGTTCTGATGCAAACATCATAGAAACAATGGTAAATATACAAGTATAGCAGGCACCCAGAGAGCTCAGGAATCCCTGTTCTGAGGAATCTCATAGATATATGTGTAGACATTCTGAGCAGATTGCTATTCCCATGGGTTTATTGCAGTTTGCTCTCAAAGACATCTCTTTTGTAAGTAAATGAGCCATTTGCTATCTCACTGCGGAACTGTTAACCAAGTGCTCTGTCATTTTCACTGCCTCTATCTTATTTGGAGGTCCACTTTCCAACACATTACACCTGATGGGAACTGGGAGATGGTTTCCAGGAGATGGCCTCATTGTGCACTTGAGGGCAATTCCTAAGCGATATTTATACATCTGAATCAATGATGACATAAAACTACTTTGCATCGGTATGAAAACTGAGTTGCAACTATTCCCTTACAAAATTTCCCAAATATTGGTTGTGGCTTTGGGCAGCATGGTGGCTCAGTTGTTAGCACTGCTGCCTCGCAGCGCCAGGGACCTCAGTTCAATTTCAGCTTTGGGCGACTGTGTGGAATTTGCACATTTTCTCTGTGTCTGCATGGGTTTCCTCCCACAGTTCAAAGTTAGATTGATTGGCCATGCTAAATTGCCCAAAGTGTGTAGGGATTTGCAGGCTAGGTGAAGTAGCCACGGTAAATGAAGGGTTACAGGAACAGGGTGGGGGGAGGGGAGGGGTGGCGCTGGGTCTGGATAGGATGCTCTTCGGAGGATTGGTACGGTCTCAATGGGCTGAATGGCTTCTTTCTACATCATATGGATTCTATGACTCTTTAGTCCCTGAAGCAATATAGTCCCATTTGCAGTTCTGGAAACCAGTTACCAAAAAAACTCACATACCCAATACACAAAGCCAGTTGATGAAGATGGAGATGTATTGAAACAATTGCTGAGTAAAAGCTAGTGAGTACAGATGTATTGTAACTGCATGGAACTCACACATTCGCTGGGGCTTGACAAACATTTTCACTTGTCTCTCCCAATTTGGCAAACTATCTGGAAATATTTGACCTCTTACTGTATGGTTTCATTTATGATCCTATTTAACACCAATAAAGGTCTATAGCTTTTGAAAAAAAAACCTGTTACATGCTTTACCATTGCAAGCTGAAAAAACATTCCCATCATATTATTTTAGAATAAGATACGAAAATTGATTTGTTACAAGATATATTTTATCACGATGCAGGATTGAATGCATTAGACATTGCCTCTTTTACTCTGGGACACGTATTCAAATCCCGCCAAATTGTTAAAATTAAAAACTTATCAGTCAGTGAGATGTCAGAGTCTTTTAAGTAAAACACTTGGATAAATGCAGTTCCCAGTTAACACAAGGTACAAAATTGTCCCAAATTGAGATTTCATTCAATGGGGCTGCCTGATATCTAGCGTTGGACATAGAGAATTGTTGTTCAGAGTAGCACTGGATTCTTTACTATTTTACGTTGAAACTGTTGTTCTTTTTGGGAGATGTTGGGCATGGAAGTTTGGTGTCCTTCCTATCAGAAAGATGTTGTGAAACTGGAAAGGGTTCAGAAAAGATTTACAAGGATATTGCCAGGGTTGGAGGATTTGAGCTATGGGGAGAGGCTGAACAGGCTGAGGCTGTTTTCCCTGGAGCGTCGGAGGCTGAGGGGTGCCCTTATAGAGGTTTACGAAATTATGAGGGACATGGATAGGGTAAATAAACAAAGTCTTTTCCCTGGGGTCGGGGACTCCAGAACTAGAGGGCATAGGTTTAGGGTGAGAGGGGAAGATATAAAAGGGACCTAAGGGGCAAATTTGTCATGCAGAGGGTGACACGTGTATGGAATGAGCTGCCAGAGGAAATGGTGGAGGCTGGTACAATTGCAACATTTAAGAGGCATTTGGATGTGTATATGAATAGGAAGGGTTTGGAGGGACATGGGCCGGGTGCTGGCAGATGGGAGTAGATTGGGTTGGGATATCTGGTCGGCATGGACGGGTTGGACTGAAGGGTCTGTTTCCATGCTGTACATCTCCATGACTCTAAATAGAGGAAGCTTTATTGTGAATTGAATTTTTATGCACAAGCTGCCCTGCGAGTGGCTGGGCCAATACAGAATACACTTAATTCTTTAGGACAAACTCACTCCTTTTGATAATCATCAGTTTTTCTGAAGTTAAATTACATTTAGTTTCACTTTCTTTTTCTTGGGCTTGGCATTGCTCCTGGTAGTGCAACACTTTGAACATGAGTTTAGGCCCTTTATTAAAGATCATTCAGCCCGCATCAATTATGTTTTTTTTTGTTCTGAAATTAATTCCAGCAATTTCTCTCATCCCTTCTTTTACCTGCACCCTAACTGCTATCAAAATGCTTAATACAAATTGGCAACACTTGGTTCTTTGGAATAATCAGATGCTGATGAATATTAAAGCTAGAGGATTAAAACCCAGATCCGTAGTGCAAAAGTTTAGCATTTAAAAATTAAAGATCTTTAATTCATTCCTGTAGCGACAATATTCCACCTGAAATTGGTCTTGTAACCCATAAAGATAATTAAGGTATTTCACCACTTCGTTGTTGGGCTAATTTATTGCTGATAGGGAATGAGAATTTGTGCATCTGTGAATTTTGTCTTCACATTTGACTTGAGTTTGACTACAGAAAGCCAGATAGTGAAAGGTGATGCTGAAGCAAATCTTTGTACAGTCTTGCATTCAATTAGAGTAAAAAATATATACCTCCACATCCACCATCACACAGTTTCAGTAAGTGAATCCTTATATACTTCTCAAAACCATAGAAGAAAATTAATCCTTGGTGGCTCGGTGTTTAACACTGCTGCCTCACAGCACCAGGGACCCAAGTTCAATTCCAGCCTCGGGCTACTGTGTGTGTGGAGTTTGCACATTCTCCCTATGAGTGCATGGGTTTCCTCCAGGTGCTCCAGTTTCGTCCCAGAATCTAAAGATATGCAGGTTAGGTGAATTGGCCGTGCTAAATTGCCCATAGTGTTCAGGGATGTGTCAGCTTGGTGTATTAGTTAAGGGTAAATGTCGACTAATGGGGAAGGGGAATGGGTCTGTGTGGATGTGTTGGGCCAAATGGCCTGTTTCCACACTGTCGGAATTCTATGATTCTAAAAGATGATAGACACTTAAATAGATACTTTGTAATGAAAAGCAAATATTCAAATAAGACTTACAAAATTTAAATTAAAATGTAATCATGGGAGAGAGGTGATGCATGCCCGCTCCTATGGTGCCCATCAGCCACGTGCCAGTGGACTCCGCATGCTCCCTCTCCAGGGATATTCAGGCATGAAGACATGTACTCAAGTGAAACCCATCTGCAACTGAAATCTCATAAATGACATACAATTAATATTGGAATTTGGTTCTTCACAAGCTGAATACAAAGCTCTGATTCCCTCTTTTGACAAAGCAAGATAATACAAATACTGCACTCCATTCCCAGCAAATCCATAAGGTCCACGACCACCTTTGTTCCAGAAAGAAGTGACAAACACTTCTATCCTATTCAACAAATTAGCTTGGCCAGGAGTATGGAATGTATCATTTTCCATTCAGCCTGACCACCTGTCTAGCAAGAATGGAGTTACATATTGAAGGAATGCTCTATTCTTGAGTGTATGCACTATCATTTTTTTTAAAAAAAGGTTGTACAAATGTAACCCCAAATTGATCTAAATTGAGTATTTGCATTTGTATTCAAAATAGTCACACTTTGAACTATTTAGCTGTTCAATTGAATGCACATGACTGCTGGTGTACTGATGGAGAGAGATGAGGTGTCCTGTTTATGGGCTTCTTTTGGTGCTCAGTTGCATAAGAAAAAGGTAAAGACCATCAGCATTTACTCGCATTCTGAGGATAGCATATTGTTTATGCATTCATTCAAAATAACCCAGGAATCAAACCAGAGCTATCTGAGTGCACCAAAGCAAGAAATATGACACTCTGTCCAGTTGGTAATCTTGCAGCACTTCTAATTCACACAAGAGATAGCATCATCAAACTGTATTTGTTAAAACGTCCCATCTCTGATTAGAACTTTATTGATAAACATTACCAATTGCGCGAAATAACAATAGTCTATTTCATTGTGGAGAAAGTGAGGGCTGCAGATACAGGAGAGTCAGAGTTGAAAAGTGTGGTGCTGGAAAAGCACATCAGGTCAGGTAGCATCGGAGGAGCAGGAGAATCAACGTTCCAGGCATAAGCCTTTCATCAGGAATTTGGTGGAAGGGGAGAGCGCTGAGAGATAAATAAGAGAGTGTGGGGGCAGAGCTAGGGGGAAGAGCTTTAGGGTAGAGGAGACGATTTGGGGCCTGCAGTGAGAGAGAGATTCGCTGAGATCCTTGTAGAAGGCGGAGGAGATTGTCTTCAAGGTGGGCATCTTAGGAGAGGTTGGCAGTAAGGTTACAATGAGTAGGAGAAAGTGGGGACTGCAGACACTCATTGTGTTCAAGTAGTTGGGGCATTCAAATTTATTTGTGTGTCAATGTATGTGAGCAGACTGAATCTGAGTTTGTTGGTTTTGGATGTACGTCTCAGTAATGTGCATTTCTATAAACAAAAACTCGCAAAGTGCCTAAGGATTGGGCTCCAGTTTGATCCTTACCCTCTTGGCTATCTGGAACGGAACAAACTCTAATGTTTGCAATGTGTGGGGCAAGAGCAAACCTTTGGCACAGCCTGTACAATATTAAAAAGTAGTTACCAGGGAAGCAGAGCTATGTGTGACACACAGTGAAAGGTATAATTAGGCCTGTTGACTGAGAGTTTTGTGTAATCAAATATTGCTTCATAGTCAGTTTGTGTAGCTTTCTGCTGAGGTTTACTGTTCAGTGGAGTAGATTATTTAGTGGGGTAGGGGGTAGGTAGAGTGTAAAGCTGAGTGCAATGCCCCAGGACCTATTCCTGGCACCTACCTACCTGCCCCTACAGCAATGATACACACGGAGACAGGTAGCTACTAGGCCAGCCCTCCTGTGCATCAATTGAGACACAATCAATAGTCACTGAAGGCCATTGTCCTGCAGTGGGTTCAGGCAAAGTCAAGAATGGAGTCTGATGACTTCTACTGCTCGAGATAGTGGTTGGGCCAAGGAGAAGCGGGTGCCTCCTTTAGGGCCAACACAGCCCTTTGGAGACTCCAACAATGAACCACCCTGAAATCGGCTGGTCATTTAACTGGGGATGAAAATGTCACCTCAAGCCATTTAATGACGCACTGTTCGTTAAGTACTTATTGGGCAAGACACCAGATTGTGCTCAGGCTCATTCACTTTGGGGAAGGGAGGACCCCGGCTGACAGGAAAATCCTGGGCTATGTCTTTCACCACCTAGCTTCTCCTTTGGGTGACGTTCCTCACCTCTTTTGTATTTTAATAAATAACCTACCTGTTTTAAGTAAATTAGGGAAGGAAATAAGATCTACACAACTCCATCCTGCCATGCAGTTGGATTATATATTGTGCAGTACCAACATGTTGTGGTTTTGGAGCTTCTTATAGCTGACAGTGAAGTAATATTTAAGTTACAACTGGTATTTTATACAACCTAATGCATTAATTCTACATGTACTAAAAAAAACCCTGGTTGACCTCCAACATTCCTTTTCGATTATTTTGTACCTGATTGCCTGACGCTGTTTCTTTTCAGTACAGTTCGAGAAACAACATTTTGATTAAATAATCTTCCTACATGTTATTTTTATTCTCGAATTCCTCTGTCACTGGGCCTCATTAGTCATAACAGTCCATAATTTTCTATGGGAAACGGTGTTGTATGATACTTTTACTATTCCCTGGAATTTGCATGAAACTGCTGCACCAGTTTAATTTGTAAAGATAAACTCAACATTGAAGTTATGTCCTGCTCATTTCATAAATCATGATAATATCTTATATAATTAATATGTGCTATATTACCGCCAAGTACATTATTACAAAATAAATATGGGGAAAAGTGCAACTGTACTGCAGAAGCTTCTCTGATTAAATATTCCTAACAGAAATGACAAGGGAAACATAAATGCAAACTTATTTACTGCTAAGCTTCTGGAAGATATTTACCAAGTGAACCTTAAAAATGCTTTACATTTCCAGTTGTACAGCGTTATTCCAATTTACAGCAACTTATCTTATGAACATTAGTCCAACAAAATCGTCATACACTATCTAATCAAAAAGTGCAATGCTTACTATAATAGTAACTTGAGAAAGTGGATTTCCACACCATAAACCACATTAGTATTGCATTCTCAGTGAGATTTGTTTGCCTACAAGTTTTTGATGCGAGACTTCAAATTCAATCTGTTGTTCAGATCCTAAGAACACTTCTCGAATCAACCAACATAAGGGTATGCAGTAGTTTGTTTACATTTTGCTGACAATAAGATCACTTTTTTTGTGCAGATACAAAACCTTAGTAAAGTATGGTGGCAAACTTTCCACATTTCAGGTCTCCTCTTTCACTTATAGCAAGCAATATTCTAATACTTGTTTTAGTCAGAAAAAGACTTTGCACTTACCTTGAAATGTGTGTCTTGTGGCAAACAGTTACCGGGTCAAACGTGAAAGTAATCAGAACTAGCAGTAGGCTTATGCAATGTGTGCACTTTAATGTAGCTCTCTCTCTTCCCTTGTACTGGTTTCTATTGGTGTTTGATGAATTCACTCCCACAGTACCTGACTGACGTGGCCTACAGGGTGGGGACTGGAATTCAACAAACCAATTGTGATAAAAGGCTTAAATACCGACATACAAAATGAGACGGTGTACTGTGTTGAAATTGCTATGGGGTGGTGAAAGGTTGTAGAGACAATAAATATGGGTAATCATAATTAGTTTGAATTTTTTGATGGTTGTGGGGCAAAATCATTGTAATGAGTTTGCGTGATTGCCTCAAAATCTTTGGATTATAAAAGTAAACTCAGCAAAAATATTGGGACAAACCAGAACCAAAACTTATCTAGAGGACCAGATAAACATTATTAAAACTCTGTGGGGTTTGTAATTTGTCCAGTTTAGCCCTATAAGTTTCAGGCTCTGAGCATTGAAGAGGAACAGGAAAGACAATGACCCCATAAAGCACACATGAAGTTAAAAATACAGTCACTTCACATGTATTACATCGAAAGGAAATGTTTACTTGTCATTTGCATCAAAACTGATAATTATGACACTGCACGAACAAGACACTTATAATTAAATTTTCAATGAATTAATGAAATACTCATCAGGACAATATTTTAGAGGTTATCTGTTTCTGGTGAGTAAGCTTTTTTACAGTGTCAATAAACTTTGCACCCTTCAAAGCCTAAGAGCTGTATTTCAACGGGGGAAAAGAAATCCTATATAAAACAAAGAACCTTCCCCTCCCCTTCAGATGGAAGGCAAAAACCCCTTCAATCCGGGAAGATCTCCAAGTCACCCGATACATTGAGCCAGGAATTTAAAAACATAAACATTGAGGCATTCAAAATGGTGAGGCAAGCATAATGAAGTTACTTATAAGTAAGAGATTCACTTTGGTTTGTTTAGGCTGCCAAAGCTGCAAAGTAACATAACCATTGCCTGGCAGTGTAGAAGCATTAACCTGTTCTCAGTTAAACAAAGCATCGGATGAAGATTAATGAAAGATGTTGAAGATGTTAATGTTTGGAAAATCTATTTGTATACTGTATTATTAAAAGTCTAGCTTAAGGTACATATATGTTATCCAAAAACTGTACTTTCAATTGTTACTATTTTGGTCACATGTTCCTTTTTCAATACATTTTTACTATGTCAACTGTCACAATGTAATATCGTTCTGACCACTAAGAATCTCTGCAGCAAGTTTTCACTGTCCCTGTTTCAGCACAGTATCCATTGTTTATTTGTAACAAGGAGAAGGAGAAGGAGATATTCATCAAATGATGTTTGGTAAAGTCACAGACGACTGACTTATTATTTTTATTATAATTCTTGTATCTGTTGGTTAAGACAATTTATAGCAACAGCTATAAATTCCTTCCTCCATTATCTTTATTAGCTTGTGGTGATCAGCACACTACGCACAATAATGTTTTAAAAACAGAAGTATTTTGATCAATAAAAATGTATAATCCAAAGCAGGATGAATGACAGACAGGAAGCTCATTCAACAATTCATAATCACTTTTCTTTTTTCTAAAAGAAATTGGAGATTTTTTCCAGCTATTAGAAGCAAGGGATGTGGCAGCAAAGTGAGTTTGGGTGGGGGCGTCAAGAAGTATTGGAGCAGTAATCCAATATTCTGCGTCGTCTTGATATACCAAACTTGATCACCAATGAGGTTGGGAATGTCCAATGGGTGAAATGTGCAGCCAGTTAGGGCCATTTACCCACTAAAAGCCCCATTTAATGTGGGAGTTGGCTCTTTTCCAACACAACATATTTCACTCACCATCTCACGAAGGAAGATGAGTGTGCGTCAGTGAGGTTCTGCTCACCGCTAGTCCAATACTATAAAGTGGGAAGCCTGGATTGAATATGTCAAGGCTGATGGGAACAATCTTTGAAGTAAGATAAATTTAGTGTCATTCTACAAGCCCAGCTAGTGAGATGAAGGGCTGCATTGACCTCAAGGCTGTGATTTGGGCTCCATGTATTCTGAGGCTGACTGGCTTACTGCTATTTTCTAAAGAATGCTGGACATTATTGTTTCAACAACAATGGGTCTGCCTTTCCCAATGTGGCATCCACCTTCTTCCTTTACCACTGGGCATGCTGTCTGTGGCCCTTTAATTAATCCACCTGCATTTGGGTTTCTGAGTCCTCTTCCTGACAGCTACACCTTACCCAATGCCAAGCTCAGAGCTGCTTCTGATTGCGCTGATCTCTGAAAAGTTCAGCTTGGAGGCTCAAAACTGGTTGGACTGGTTTGCCTGTCTGGATGATTCTGATACTCATCAAAAGTTAAATCGGTATGTTTCACCCATTGCTTATTAATTCTATTTTCAGAGACATTTGATAAGGCGCAGCATAAGAAACATAGTCCATAAGAAAGATTAAATTACCTAGCATTTGGATAAAGGATGCAATTACAGGGTTGTAAAGATGGGCAGGTCACAGAAAACAAAAAATTGACAAGTAAAAAGGACGTTCAAATTTTTGTTGTTACAATATAAAATACAAATAAAGACAGATTTCAGCAACTTTTGAAATGGAATTGGAATAATAAAATATGGAGTGTAGGCACAATGAACTGATTTATCTTCTTCTGCCTTTAATTTCAGTGAATGTTCATTCCCAGCCAGCTATTTATCGATGAGAATAACATGTGCAGCACAGGAAGGGGCCAGCATCGTCTCTCAATATCAGTTCATCTGCTTTGTGTTTTTGACGTTTTTACGCTTAGCGATATGAGAATAGAGATATGGAAAATTGGAGCAGCTCAGTTCAGGAATGTCATTGCCTAGCTTTTCCTGCTTTTATTGCCCATCCTTAATTGCCCTTGAGCTACTTTCTAAGCTTTTCGCTGAAATTGGTATTGAGATGTGGGTATCTGAGGCCCAATTCACCTTCACTCAGGCGTGTGCTGATTGGTCAACTTGACCATTTTCGAAAGGAAACAGCAATAATGGAGCTCTTTGAAGTCTGGACTGAAATGTCAAATGCAATAGCATGCTGTAGCTTACAAGCTCCATGTGTTTGATAATGTTTTAAAACATACCTATCCCAATATTCTTTCATTTTTTCGCACAGTGTTTCCAGGATCAACCCCAACAATTTCAATTGCTCAGACAGTCTGTTGCTTTTGTTCTCCTACATTTTTAAATATCTAATTCTATTCATGAGAGGTGCAATGATTTGTCATCCATTACTAGCCATCATGTTTAGTTCCTGCCACATACTGTTTTCAGTCAAATATATGTTCTCATAATAAAGTCACCAACAGCTGGCCATGTGTAAAGTGAGATACACATGAAATATTTTCCTTATTCTCTGAGACTCTGAAAGAAAAAGTGATTTAATTGACTCAATTATTTGAAACAATTTAACTTTTATCTGACTTCTAATTAATAGTTTTCTCTGGGAAAATGGTTAAAGACCATTGATCAAATTTTCTCCTTGAACGTAGCAATCGGAAGGTGGGTTTGATTCCTGGTCTTGAACCTATCTCCATCTCCAGCATGCCTGGGGCATAAAGAACCTAAAGATGAATCTGTCACCCAATTAGTGGCAGGGGTTAAGAGTGGAAATGGAGGCAGGACTCTAGTGACGTGGTCACATTCTGGTCACTGGTTTGGCTGCTGTCTCTGTCTCTGTTCAAGAAAAATGAAAGGAGCTTCAAGTTTAAAGTGGCTACAGCAAATGGAAAGTTGGGACCGCTGATAGAAATCAATGCTTTCTGATTCTAAGACTTTATTCCTGTGCAGTACTTTCACCTTTTTTTACACTAAATGAAATAGTTCTACTGTTGCTAATCCTGTTACCACCAGGCTACAACTGGTCAGTTTCAACAAACTCCTAATGGTCACCACTCTCACAAAAATCTCACAAGGTAAGAAAGTGAGGTCTTTATGAGTTCCTACCGACCATGAGCCAGCCAATCAAGAAGGTAAACAAGGTCACTGGCACTGAGCCCTCCTCCCCTCGTCCTCAGGAAAACCATTATAGCTGTGAACAGGCAGCAAGCCAGCAAGCCCATTCCTCCTTCAGAACAGGAATGTCCAGCACCAAAATGGAAGTTGTTTGGAACCTCTGAATTGTCTACTGAAACAGACCTCTTATTTCATGAATCTTCAGCTTGCTATCTTTGAATATGACTTTTTGAAAGCTCACAATCTCTGGCCTAGCTCATATGCAATGTTCATTGGTTTGTTGCCATGCCATTGCTTTTAATTAAGACTTAGTTACATGGTCATATTATAATAGTCTGTATACTTTTCAATAATTAAATACAGTAACCTCATAATCTGTGGCATTTGTTTTTATAATTGAGTAAGACTCTAAATTCTCTCTATAAGTGTGATGTTTTCTATCTAAATAAAACTGGAGATTTGTTTTCTTTGGCATGTTAGTGCCATGATCTCATCACTCTCACAGTCATACATTTTGTATAGCATTTCTATGAGGGCACCTTGACCTTCAAATAACCCAGGAACAACATGTAACCAGTGCTTGTAAAATCTCTAACAGAGGCAAAATATGATCTATCTCATAATGCTGGTTAATTAATGGTCAACATTATCTTTCTTTTATGACTTCCAACAAGCCCTTAACTGTCATCACTTTCACCACAAACAACTTCTACTTGTGTGTAGGAAAAATAGATGAATGTTAACAGTAACGAGATTTCTAGACATTTGAATTGATTCCCTTCTTTGTGATAACTGAAAATAGTGCTTCTGCCAATGGTGATCAGATAATCTACATTCTGGGATTGTCTGGTGTCCAACCAATCTTCCTGTTCTCCAATATTTCCATGATAGAAAGCTTCCTTTAAGGTCTGGGAATAGACTAGGGTGGAGGGTTTGAGATGAGATAGGCTTAACTAGCTCACTTTCTCTCCTTTGTGGTTGGTGATTCAAATTAGTAGAGGCATTAAAAGTTCTTCTGACTCTGGACATTAGATCTTCCTACATCACCAATCCTGATATTGGACATCGCAAATTAACCTGTTACACACTTCAAACCTCCAGTTGTGGATTCACATCACAATTTTATTGGAAATTTGTTTTAAATGTCTAACAGCAAGAGTCGGGCTATCAGCAAGAGGACCAACAATGACCATCTGATTTCCCAGCAGATGGATTGGATTTTTAAAAATCATATATGGCAAAATTATACTGAAGCAGAACCAAATTGTCCAGGTTTCCCACTGGGAAATTTGAGAATTTGTTATCCAGTTCATTTTATTATAACTTATAATTTTCATCAATGTCATAATCAGGTGAGAAGGGATGAAGGAGATCCTCTTCTTATATGCACCCTTGTGATTGGCTGCAACAAAGATTTTTAATGTTTTTAGAATGCATCTATTTAACACTTCATCTAAGATACAGGTCACTGGTTCAAAAATGAAGGAGCTAATTACATGGCTTCCTTTGATGAACTTACTGACTAACCCTGAAAAAAAAAAGAAATGTAACATTAAAGAGACACTCAGGTACAGGTATAAAGTTTAAAATGGAAGAATGTCTAGTACAAAAAGGAAAGATCAAGAAGTTTATTTTATTCATTCGTGGGGTGTGGGCATCATTGGCTGGGCCAATATTTATTACCTCTTCCTTGTTATCCTTGAGAAGGTGGTGGTGAGCTGCCACTTGAATTACTGCAGTCCATTTGGCATAGGTACCTCTACAATGCCACTCGGGAGAGAGTTTAGGAGTTTGATTCAGTGTCAATGAAGGAACAGCCATAAATTTCCACACGAGGATGGCATGTGGTGTGTAGGGAAACTTGCAGGTGGTGATATTGCCATTTGTTTCTAGGTAGTACAGGTAGCACATTTGGAAGGTGCTGTCAGAGAAGTCTTGGTAATTGACTGAGATGCATCTTGCAGAACATACGCACTGCTGCCATTGTGTATTAGCAGTGAAGGGAATGAATGTTGAAGATGGTGGATGGGGTGCCAATGATGTGGACTGCTTTGTCCTGGATGGTGTCAAGCATCTTGAGTGTTGTCGGAGCTGCATCCATCCAGGCCATGAAAGAGTATTACGTCATATTCTTAATATGTGTCGTGTAGATGTGAGACAGGCATTAGGGAAACCAGGAGCCACAGAATTACCTTTGGTATATTCTTACAGCCACATTATTGATATGGCTGGTCTAGTTCAGTTTCTGGTTGATGCAACTCCCAGTATTAATAATGGGTTCCAGTGATGGTGATGTTGTTGAACACCAAGGGAATATATGTAATTTTAAAACTCCTTAAAGTATTTGAGGTGTTAGGTTTTAAACTGAGACTACAGTTGTTGAGTTGATGATTAATATCCTCCGCAGTAATCAAATTTGTAGATATATTTGAGTTCTTGGTGAATTGGTATTTATCCAATTTGCTTTATCCCTCCTAATCAAGAATTTGAGGGAAAAACATTGGGAAAGACTGAGAAGAGGGAGAAAGAGGAAGAGATGAAGAAATCAAGCTTTATGCTATTATGAATCAATCATTCTTCTCCCAGCTTTGCCCAAAAGCAATTTTATGAAATGCAGTTCATTTATGTGTTTTTATTTCTGGCTCAGTTGTTGATAATCAATGGTTGATTGCTGGTAGTCTACAGGCTACGTTCATCTCAATGTGTAAAACTTCCAGAAAGATATAACTCAAACAACAGATTCAGCTCTGAGTCACCAGTCTCAGTCATTTTCATGGCCTGTTAATTTCAGTTCAGACAGATTTTATTTGATTGTTCGACCTGTGGTCAGCATGATTTGGAAATACTGGTGTTGGACTGGGGTGGACAAAGTTAACAATCACACAACACCAGGTAATAGTCCAACAGGTTTATTTGGAAGCACTAGCTTTCGGAGCGCTGCTCCTTCAACCACTTGATGAAGGAGCAGTGCTCTGAAAGCTAATGCTTCCAAATAAACCTGTTGGACCATAACCTAGTCTTGTGTGATTTTTAACTTTGACCTGTGGTCGGGTAATTACTCTGGGCACCATACATCAATGATTTTCCCTTTCTAAAGCCATCTTAGCCCATTGGGGACCGAGGTATTAAAAAGTAGACAATGGAAATTGAAAATTGAAAACTTATTTTTACACTAGTATAACATTAAGCTACCTGACAATGTGGAGTTATTGAAAATATATAGAAAGGAGGATGTTGACACATTCTTATCTACTTGGCTTGATTTTCACTCCAACTTGCAACTCCAATTTGCAGACTATTGAAACCTTTATTTAACAAAATAAACAAAGAGTGTGCGCATAAAATGGCAAAAAACAATATCCCTGCATTTTTCTCTAAATGCTAATAAAACTATACTGGTTTATAGTTGCCTGGAACAACATAACTATAAGTGATTTAAGTGCCAAGCAATGTTCATCTCCAATAAATGAGAATCTAACCATCCTTCTTTGGTATTTAATTGTATTACTACCAGGAACTTTCCACTATTAACGTCCTTGTGGTTACCATTGATCAGAACAGTGTGGACTGAACTAGACATATAAGTACTGTGGCTGCAAGAGCGGGTCAGAGACTAGGAATTCTGCAGTGGGTAAATCATTTCCTGACTTCCTAAAGCCTCTCCACCATGTACAAGGCACAAGTTAGGAGTGTGTTGGAATATTCTCTACTTCCCTGGATGAGTGCAGCTCCAATAAACTCAAGAAGTTTGACACCATCCAGGACAAAGCAATCTAGTTAACTGCATCATATCCACAAACATTCACTCCCTCCACCACTGATGCTCAGCTACAGCAATGTGTACCATCTGCAAAACGCACTGCTGAAATTCACCAAGGCTCCTCAGACAGCACCTTCCAAGTCCACAACCATTTAGATGGACAAGGGCAGCAAATACATGGGATATTACAAACTGCAAGTTTCCTTCCAGGCCATTCACCATTTGGTTTTGGAAATATCTTGCCAATCCTTTGGTGTCGGTGGCTCAAAATCCCAAAACTCCTTCCCTTACCGAATTTTGGGTTGCCCACAACAAATTGACTGGTTAAGTTTATTTTGAGAAATGTTGAATGGGTTGTGTGGACCAAGGGGAATTTCCTGTCCATCATTCTTGTATGTTTGTATTATACTCAAGAAATATTTGTGAGTGTTGGAGGTTATTTGTCAATAAACACTTAGTTTAGCATTAGAGAGCTTTGAAATATTGGGAAACAATCTTTCTTTCAACCTGCAATTAACTAACTGAAAGAAACAAAGTTTATCAAACATTAGTTACAATTGGCGGCAACTTTCAAGCCTGGGTTCAAGGTCACCCCCATCTTCTCAAGGACAACTGGGTACAGGGAATAAATTCTGACCCAGCCAGTGAGACCCACATCCCATGAGCAAAGAACAATAATCTTCAAATCTTTAGCTGATTTATAAAAAAAAACATTTTTTACTGATGAATCTTTACATTAGAGATAGTTGTTATTTGTCTAAAATAAAGCAAATTCCTTTGCACCTCATTATTATTTGTCGGTAAATTTAACAGTAAATATCATAATCTTTGAAAGCACTTGAAATTTAGTATCATGTCATCTCCAAGATAGGAATGGCATTGTTTATAGAAATAAATAGCATCTTCCACATCAGGGAATATCTGGAATTGATTACTGATATCATACTGTGCTGGGTTGAGTTTTAAACACAATTTTACCAGGTTTTTGACACTGTGAATGAACTAATCTTAAGATTAACTTACATGTTTTGATATGAATAAAGTTACATGAAAACCCTTATTACAAACTCAATGGTCTGTAATGATACTTTGATTTTTATTTTTCACTTTACCTTTGAATAAAGGTACATCTTTAGGAACAGAGAAATGCTTCAATTACAATCAAAATTACTTTCATTCACAACAATCTGATGGAATGGATCAAGAAACATTTATCAGAGGCAAATAGAATATACAACCTTATAACAAAATTGATGGATGCATTGAAATGAAACCATGTTCATGTGGTGGATACCAACTCACTAAATAACTCCAAATTAGGTCTGTTTCTTTCTTAACAGAGATTGCCTCATTTAAAAAAAGATTGGTATTGTGAGGAATCATCAGGATCAGAGAGCCCTTGTAAATATATTTCAGTCGCTAAGGAGACTTGGAAAAACATTTCACAGATTTTGTTCCCTAAAATTGACCTGCAATTTATCTGGTTTCCCACATCTTGTAGGGGCACACGAGATTTTGTTTTGGGCGTAACTATTTTGCTATAGACCATTTCACAATTGTGTTGGTTGAGTTATGTGGAACACAGGGAATTTCATGTCTGTTAACACTGTATTATACTCAAGAGATATTTGTGTGTTGGAATTTGGTAGTCACTAAACCTTTAGTTTAGCATTAGAGAGCTTTCTTTCACTGAAAACAATAAATACTGGAGATCACAGCTGGTCAGGCAGCATCCATGGAGACAGAGCAAGCCAACGTTTCGAGTCTAGATGACTCTTCTTCAGAGCTGATACAATCTTTTTTTCACCATTCGATCAACTGACTGAAGGAAGAAACTTAATCTTACTTCTTAAAACAGAATAAAACAGAGAATAGCAAATGCTGGAGATCTGAAAGGACTCTGATGAAGAGTCACTCGACTCAAAATGTTAACTTTGCTTTCTTCTCACAGATGCTGCAAGACTTGTTGAGTTTCACCAGCAAATTCTGTTTTCATTCTTAGAATAGAATTTCTAGCATTCACTATATATCCACAATAATAACAACTGGTGGCAGCTTTAAAGCTTGTTTTAAAGGTCTGCCTGCTCCAGAGGTGTGTTATAACATCTCGTTCACTTGAAGGACAGGGCTAATAGTGGCACTCAGACCTGAGACCAGCACAGGTTGAGATTCAACTTGAACTATCGTGGCTCAACAACATGGGAGCGGCATAGTGGCTCAGTGGTTAGCACTGCTACCTCACAGCGCCAGGGACATGGACTCGATTCCACCCTTGAGCAACCATCTCTGTGGAGCTTGCACATTCTCCCCGTGTCTGCCTGAATTTCCTCCGGCTGCTCCGGTTTCCTCCCACAGTCCAAAGATGTGCAAGTCAGGTGAATTGGCCATAGGGGATGCAGGTGGGGTGGATCTAGGCAGGATGTTCTTTGGAGGGTTGGTGTGGAATAGATGTGCTGAATGGCCTGCCTTCACACTGTAGGGATTCTATGCTGGACAATATTTATACTTACAAAGCCATTGGGAATGCAGAACTGCACTACCTTTTAAAGTTAACAGCAACTTGTAAAATCACCAAGATGGAAAGAAATAGTTCTCGCTCAGTATTCCAATTTTGTTTAACTACAGCCAGGAGCTAGGGGTTTTCTTGTGATGGTAAACTGCGTGCTTCAAATATGCCAAGATTTTTATACACTCATCATCAGCTTTTGTTCAGATATATGTAAATAAATTCTAAGTCCTGCACAACAATGGGTTTACTGAGAAAAATGTGAAGCCATTGTATTTCTAATTTTCCACAAATAGAAATGGGTACATTAGTATCTCACTGCCAAAAACTATATCAAATCCATTGCATATTTTGTTACCCAGGCACATTGCTATTAGCACATCTCTAACCTGCAGTCAAGCCTTAAACAATGCATTCATAGACTTTCCACAGGCTTTCAGACATTTGCAGGAACTAAGTGTTTATATTACAACTGAAGCATCATTTTCGAAGCAGGTTTCTGTTAGCATATGTATTGATTGGCTGGAGACCAAAATAAATTTAAAAGTCATCCAAAACTGAAAGCACTGAGGCAAAAAGGAAAGCATTGATCCTATTTCAATTGAAACTTATGCAAGGCAATACCTGATTTGAGAATAGCAAATCAGCATGGGTTTAAAGTATTTCAGGGGAAATTGGGCGATGGAGTGTGTTAGCTCACCCTGAGACTTTCATTTAAATCCAGCCAGGACTGTTATAACAAGATTCCCCTCAAGTTCATCAAGCTGAAGGAAGTCAGTGTTGGGAATTGCAGCTCTTTCCTAGTTTTGGCATCCCTGTTAATAACAGAGCTTAACATGGGTCAGATGCGGAGGGAAGATCTCTCAACAACTCCCCAGTTCTCCTTAAACCTGAGCTTCACAAGAGACAATCCTGCTGACCTCTGAGTCATGATGCCAATGAATCCTGACTTGGGCAGTTTTACATTGTGGGCTTGGACCTCCAGGGAACCAGGTGGAAATAATTGTAAACTCACAGCATTCGGACATTTTTCAGCTAATACAGGAAAAGTATTTTTATCCATTGTCCCAGACTGATGCACATATGTTTCAAGATGAAGGAACTTTTTAACTACATTTTTGTTGGGGATAGCTATAGATTTATGTCTCTCCTCTGAGCATCCTGGTTTTGCAGAAAACATGGTAATCACCCATGAAGATTAGGCATTCTATTTTAATAGTTTCATCAAGGTCATCTATAAATATAGTGACTGTTGAAAGCAGTCCAATTAGAACTCTTGTCATTGATCACTGCTGTTTGTTCCCTGTTATTTCATTAATTCTTTATCCAATCTATTATTTCCTCCTTCTGTCCCAAGAGATTTAACTTTAGCCACTAGTCTGTTATGATACACTTCATCAAATGTGGTCTGAAAGTCATGGTATATAACTCAGCCACGTCACCATTAGCTAATCATTCTGTCACATCTTCAAATAATTCCAATCAATTCTTTCATATTACCTTCCCATCTTTAAGTAAAAATGAATGCCTTTATCTCTTTTAAATGCCTTTATCTCTTAGTAATGAACTCCAATAACTTCCTGCCATGATATTAAGTTAACAGACTGATTGATCCCTCCCTCCCGTGTCTCCCATGTCTCTGATCTTTTTAACCCTAACTATTGCCAAGTCTTCCTGTATTACATGTATAATTAGTGAACAATTATAAATTCCAACCTCTGCTCTCTTTTATAATCTCATTTCCTTCAATACTCTAGGATATGTTCCACCCAGTTTTTTTCTTATGAAAATTTGAGCATCTCATTTTTTTGAGGATTAAAATGTAATTATTTATCACAATTTTCCTCATAACTTCTGACATCTCTCTAATTCCTTCCTAATTCCTGATGATGGGCTCTTGCCCGTAATGTTGAATCTCCTGCTCCTCGGATGCTGCCTGACCTGCTGTGCTTTTCCAGCACCACACTCACAATTCTGATTTCCAGCATCTGCGGTCCTCACTTCCTCCTAATTCCTTTCAATGCCTGTCAACCGTTTACAACCATTTTGTGTGGTTAACATTGTGACTGGATAATATAGAATATTTCTATCCTGTTGCTTTTTCTCCCCCACTATCTCTGCTGTCACCTTTAAGGGTACAGTACCAATTTTAAGAATGTGAATATTAGAAGTAAGTATAGTATAATCAAGAGATACATGATTTGTTTTGTGATAGGAACGTGATGCAATTTCATCCCACCAAAAGAAAGAAGCCATTTGTTTCAACCCTAAAGCCACTCAGACTTAGATTTTCTTCCCCGAGAGGAGTTATAGTCTCCTGATTTTTGTAAATAGCAAGCATACATTAAAGGAAACAGTGAGGACTGCAAATGCTGGAGAAGTCAGAATCAATAAAGTGTGGTGCTGGAAAAGCATAGCAGGTCAGGCAGCATTAGAGAAGCAGGAGAATCGATGTTTCGAGCATAAGCCCTTCATCAGGAATGTGGAAGAGGTGGGCTGAGAGATAAATAGGGGGTGGGGCTAAGGTTGGGGGAAGGTAGCTGGGAAGGCAATAGGTCGATACAAGTGGGGGGTAATTGTGATAGGTCGTGGAGTGGAGAGATGGAAAGGAAGATGGACAGGTAGGACAGGTCAAGAGGGAGGTGCTGATTTGGAGATTTGGATCTGGGATGAGGTGGGAGGTGAGGGATGGAGGGGGGTAAGATTTGGAACCTGATGTTAATCCTGTGTGGTTGTAGTGTGCCGAGACAGAAGGTGAGGCGTTCTTCCTCCAGTTAGCGGGTGGCTTGGATTTGGAGGTGGAAGGGGGGCCAGGATTTGCATGTCGTTGGGGAAGTGGGAGGGGGATCTGAAGTGGTCAGGTAGGCAAGAGCACAAGATCAGTTATGTACACTGTATATCTTACATGGCAGACTGAACAAAGTTATCTAAAAGGATTCCTAACCCTGACTTTGGTTATGTACTTGACACAGTGGAAGCTACCCCAGAATTTTTTTTCTGTTCAGTACATGTAGTTTTCCTATAGCACGATAGTCATGTTCCCGCGTAACATCATGTTATAGAAAATCGCGCAATTTAAATAATTGGAGTCTTTGGGAATAACAGACTTGGGGTGAACCGCCAAAACTACCAGTAAAAATCAAAGCCAAAATAATTGTTAGCCTAACACAAATGATAGCACTGCCTAAGTAAATCTTTAAATCATTTGTTAAATGAAATAAAACAGTAAATTTAACACTCTAACACAAAAATCATTGACAACAGCACTGCACCTTCCATGAAGTACTTCACCAGAAAGCTCGCGAATTGACTAACCACGTGGTGCTGATGTGGAAGTCCCGTCCCCTTCAAGATTCTCCCCCAGTTTGAAGTAAAGTAAAGACTACAATTCCCAGTTTCAAGCTAAATTTCAAGGCTTACAGAGCTGATTGCATTCCTGTTTTAATTGAACACACTGAATTTACATTTTGCAGACAAAGGATCCTGAGGCTGGGTTTTGCTGTTCAGCTAATGCCGGGAATGGAATCACGTAACAACGAATGGGAGTTCGCTTTATGAAAAAAAGGTCCACAATTCACTAACCATGTTACAGTCAAATCTCATTTAATAAACATGTGTTCTAGGAGAACCACCTGTACTTGACTATTGACTATAAATCTAGTGAAGTAGCAGCTGTTAAAGGATAGCAGCTCACCATGAAAGGGAAATTGTCATGATAACTGAAAGGCTAGCTAACTATTCCCTGTGAGAGAGTGCAAATATGCAGCACTGCTACTTTTGATGCTGAAAATTTAACAACCATGCTTCAGGAGATCCATCTTAATGTCATGATCCTCTCAAAGATGTAGGCCACTCTCTGGTAAGAGTACAGATTCCAAATGTGTGGAAGGCTGCTTAGTCAAGGCAGTCACCATCAGATCGAACTTTAAATGAGGAAACGAGGCTTTTGGCTTTAGGAGCAAGGCAATGGGAACTGCCCTTCACAATTTATCTATGAGGTGGTGTTGGTGGCCAAGAAGCAACAAGTGGATGCTGACTTGACCACAAAATATCTACACTTGTAAAGACAAAAACAGAACATTTTGGAAAAGCTCAGCAGATTGTTTGAGAGAGAAATGGTGTTAATAAGAACAAATGAGCATAACAGCATAAAAATAAGGAGCAGGGGTAAGCAATTCAGCCCCTTGACCCTATTTCACCATTTAATAATAATCATGGCTGATCTCATTTTGGTTTCAACTCCTCTTTCCTGCCTGCTCCCCCATAACAATTCAACACTTTGCTGATTAAAAAAATCTTTCAGTCTCCTCAATTTTTTTCAGCATCCTGGCATCCACTGCACGCTACAGGTAGTGAATTCTACAGATTCATCCATTATCCTTGCCGCTTATCCTAAAACTAGGACTTCTTGTTCTACATTGCCCTCCAAGGGGAAACATCCATTCTGTGCCTACTTTGTCAATCCCCCGTCAATCTCTCCTCATAAGACTGAACCTTCTCTACCCCCAATGTAATTACATCCTTCCTCAAGTAAGGGACAAAACTGTATGTAGTACTCCAGATGTGGTCAAGTGGATAATGTTTCATCAGAACCAGAAAACATTATGATTATAACAGGTTTTGGTAAGTGCATTGGAAGAGAACTTGGGTTCTCTATTCATGTTATGCATGAACAATCTGGGCAAAGAAACTAGGCACACTGTTACTAGGTTTACAGATAACACAATGAAACAGGTAGCGTTCAGGAGGTGAGGATGCTGCAGAAGGTGTTGGACAGAGTACGAGAGTGGGCAAAGAAGTGACACATGGAGTACAATATGTGAGGTTATGCATTTTGGTAGTGTCAACTATTTTTTAAATGGGGAAGGCCTTCAGAAATCTGAAGCACAAAGAAATTTAGGAGGCCAAGTTCAGGAATCCAAGATGGATAATGTGAAGTCAGGGAAATTGTAAACAAAGTTGACGAAATCGTACAGTTTGGGACAAAAACAAGAAACAGTAACAATAAAGTCATCAAGTAATCCATATTTGGAATTATTATGGAATCACCTGGAGTTTGAACTATGGTAGAATTTCAGTAACAATAACCTATTGTGACCCCACCATCTTGCAAATCAGTTAACTCAATACCAAAACAGATAGTGCACTTTAGGTACTTTAAATGACTCAGTCATACATTCAGAAGTATAATTATTAACTGAGACACCAGGGAATTACCCAATGTAATCTCCTTGCATATCCCATCAAAAAACATAACGATTCTCAAAGCATATGTGCACACTACACTGACTTTTAACTTCTTGCACAGAGCACAATAGACAACTCAGCAGCAAAGTGTCAGTTACAGCATTTGCTGCATTAACCATATGGATTTTTGTTTATTCAGCAGGATAATGGTTAACGTGGGATGACACTATCTTAGAAACTGTGATGAAGAATATATTTGTGAAGGATGTAGCCTAATTTATCTCCGAAACTCTTTGCTGAAACAGATGTTTCTGTGTAAACAGAGATATAAAAGTCTGATCATTCAGTCCATACCTTTTGTTGTGATGCAAATAAATGGGCAAGTAGCCTGTTTGCTTCATTCTTTTTGCATTGGGACTTAGCAGTCAGATCTACCATGTCATTCCTGTTTCTGGTCAAATTAGGGAGAGTACTTGCTGGCATAATTCTATATGTTCAGGGACAAAAGACTTCTCCTTCTTATATAGATAACCTGACAATTAGAATTTTAGATTGTAAAATGTGTAGAATTCACAGAACAAATCCACTCTCACTTAAGCTAGACCATTTAGAAAGTAGGCTGATTGAGCTATTGAAAGATCTCCAGTGTATCCACAAATTTAACCTGATAAATTTAAAAATAAAAAATACCCCTAAACTCCAGCATCAGAATGTGATTCAACACTGAGCGCAAATGGAAAGTGGGTCATGCAATCCGTGAGGATCATAGAGTAAGCACAGTTTTACTGCTAAGACCTCAGACTGTGGACTCAGTGTATTGCTCAATATGCAGTGCAGTTCAAGATCTGTCTGATTACAAACTCATAATGTGATCTTTTCCTGGCCAATATACATACGTTAAACAATGCCACTAAAACCAGATTACCTACACCTTTTATCTCATTGCTCTTTGTGGGAGCTTGCTCACCACAGATCACATTTGCTATGTTGTAACAGTGACAACAGTTCAAAATTACTTCATTGAGTATAAAGTGCTTTGGAAAGTCTTAAGGCCCTTTAAGACATTATACAAATATTAGTCTTTTTCAATTTCCAGATGGGGCCTGTCAAATTGCGACACCTCTCTATAGGAAGGTGATAAAAACAGTATGGAATCGCACCTAGGATTGAATGGAAATATTAATTGCTGCTAGCTAGGCAAAGGTGGTTGTTTGCGAGAAAGAGCAGACCTACTCCAGGTGCCTGTCATGATCCAGTCTGGAGGGGATCAGTGCAGCATAGTAATACAGGACTGTCCTCTTTGGCAACCCTGGGGCACTCTGGTGTGAGACAGCAAGCACATTGACTGCCTGACAGGAGAAGGTCGTCAACAAAAATGGATTGTCCACTAACCTAAAGGCTTTGCAACACCTTCTCAAAATAGAGCTCTGGCTATTGCTACCACATAAGATTCCAACCATTCCACCTTTCCATCGGGAGAGGTCTCCCTTTAAACAAGCACCCGACAAAAGAGACCAGCATGACATTGAATCATCTGCTTACAGATGAGCTCTGTGGTCAGCTAGCTAACACTGACTTACATTGGTTTTGAAGCTCCAGCCTCCTTGCATTGCTTGTCTTCTTGATGCACAATAGGTGAGAAGTAGATCTAAAGATGATATAATAAAACAGGTTGCCTGGGATAAAGTGACACCTACACAAGGGATTGACCATAAGGGGAATTGGTTGACTCTCCAAAGCTGAGGGCTATTGCCAATCTTCTGGTTTCATTTTTCCTACCTTTATCCATTGATTAATTTACTCAGTCATTCATTTAAACACAACAGAAAACTACACAGCCACGAATGTTCTGATAACTATTCCTTATCTGTTTCTCTGAGTGTTCCAAGTGACGCTTGAAGAACCTTAGCCAGACAGAGCAATCTTATTGAGGTGATGGGATTCTTGGTTGCTGACTGGCGAGTCACATTTCCCCCCTGTTAGGGAGGACTGCCATATCTCATGTCATATCGGCATATGGTGGGCCATTCCCTTGGGTTCAACTATCATGGGGCATAGACCAAGAACTGCTAGTCAACCAGCTCTCCATTGATTGGCAGCACCACTTAGGGAGGTGGTGGCTATTGCCATTACTACACATACAAGGCCTTGAATCAAGAACGGTTACAGGTACAAGCAAGAGATGGCAGGGGAGGAGGTCACAGGATGTGGGTTGTGGGTAAGTGAGGTTGGCTGCAAGACCATGGGGGCACTGAGTTCAGATACCCCCACCTACTCCCAATTCCTTTGTACAAGGGATCTCTGGGAGACCATGAGCGAACACACCTCATGGGTTTACATGTTGTGTTCCCTGCCTGCTTAATAGGAACAACAAAATGTGGCCATTCAATGCTGTGGCTGGTAACAAAATCTATAGTCTGACCTCCCATTGTCCCATCATCTCCAGCCTGCTCTCCACCACTCCCAACTCTGATATGCTTCGCTGCTCTCAAAAGGGCATGAAATTCTGGCCTCAGGGGTACTGAATCCATTCTGTACTCAGTGTAAACGACCAGCTCAACTATATTCACTCAAGGAGGTTCAGATAGGCATTCAGAGGTGGTTGCACCGTGCTGAATTTAGTGCACAGGTGATCAGGAGGCAGTGGTAGATGCCGATGAGGACCAGGAACTTGGTGACCAAAGTATCTTCTTTCTGCAACTATGGAATGTTGAGCTCTGGACTTAAAAACAAAGATGGCTTTTGAGCACTTGGTGTCATCAAGTTGCTGGAAGGTGTGGTAAGAACTCTTGAAGTCCCGTGATTGTAGATAAGTTCATTATCCATATCAGTGCAGTTACTTCACAAAGGACATTATTAAGTAGCTGAAGTGGTGGTAAGGAATAAATAGATCAAAGTGAAAATTACTGACTAAACAGAGCAACAGCCTGAGGACAGGAGAAAGAGAAAGTCAGTTGACAGTAAGGGTGCAGACTGTCCTGTCAGTACAGAGTTCTGATGGAGGAACCTCGCTGAAGGCTGGTCAGATGTCATTAATACGTGGGAAATAACTTTGTTTTCTAAACTTTAAAGCTGTTGGTGCCCTGGGAATTTTGTATCATTTGCTTTAGTCCTAATCTTGCTTTCTTGAGATGTGTGTCTTTTACTGCTTTAAAAGTTAAAAATCACACAACACCAGGTTATACCAGCAATGCTTTGAAAGTTAGTGCTTCCAAATAAAACTCATCATAGAATCCCTACAGTATGGAAACAAGTCCTTCAGCCCTAACTCCATACTGACCCTCCAAAGAACATCACACCTATTATTCTACATTTCCTCCTGACTAATGCACCCAACTCACACATCCCTGAACACTGTGGGAAATTTAGCATGCTCGATTCACCTAACCTGCACATCTTTGGATTGAAGGAGGAAACCAGAGCACCTGGAGGAAACCCATGCAGCCAGGGGGAGAACATACAAACTCCACACAGTTACCCAAGGCTGGGATCAAACCAAGGTCCCTGGCACTGTGAGGCAGCAGTGCTAATCACTGAGCCACCATGCTGCCCCACATTGGACTGTTGGACTATGACTTGGTGTTTTGTGATTTTTAACTTTGCCCTCCCCAGTCCAATACCAGCTCCTCCAAACCCTGACTATTTTAAAACTTGCATGAAGTCTCCAAACAAGTCTGTGCTAATCCCCAGCATATGTGCAAATGTGTGAGCAAACACAATTAGAATGGAACATTGTAAGAAGTCAGAATGGTGCAGAGCTGTGAAGCTGTTGTTGCCAAAATGCATTTACAATTAACCACTCTTGAGCATCAGTCTACTGTCCAACAGGAGAGAGGAGAGTGCTGCTGTTCATCAGCACACAATAAATTAGCTCCAGGTACAAAATGAAATACTTGCCAAGTCAATTCATTTCTTCATCTCTTTTTTCAGTTTATAACCATTTAATTAAAAGGGAAAATGATCAACGTAGTTAGTAATTGATTTTCTGAGGCTATGTTTCAGGTAGTGTCTCTGTTAGACAAGGTAGTTCCTTGTCATAGCATTTATATGGTTTAAAGAGGGTGACCAAGTTTGGGAAATGTCAATAAACTAAGAGGTAGTGTTACGTGATCTGAAGCAGGACACAAAGAATGAACTGTTACTCACATTGGGTAATGGTGTTCTATATTTAATGATCCAGGTGTACATTAACAAGTACTTTCTTCAATAATCCATGTAGCCCTCGAGTTGATATTTGTCTTTGCCACCTGGATGTTAAACTTTACCTGAATAGGGAGGAAAAAAGTCATGAGAAACCAAAGTGTACTAACTTACATAGAAACACTTACACAGGCCAGGCTGATCTTAAGGACATAAGATGCTCACAGAGATTTTGCACTCGGTGCTCTGCCCCGAGGTTATAAAGGACGACACACTGAAGAAATAAGTCTATCCCTTTCTATTTGTTTATTTCAGGTTTATTTTCCCATACGGATCCACTTGAACTGTACAGATTCAGATTGCTCTATAGACTACGCTGAGGTACTGATCTCAACTGTGTGGCAAGAGAGATATTTGCAATTAATCTCAGCAACCTGAGAAATGGAGGGGGAAATTGTGGCAATGCTCTTGTTCCTGAAAGAATAAAATAAAGAATTGTAGATGCCAAAGATCTGAAACAGAAACAGAAGAACCTCAGGTCTAGCCGCATCCATGGGATGAAAGCAGAGTCAATGTTTCAAATCCAGTGACCTTTCTTCAGAAAACTTGTTTCAAATTGCTCCCCTGGACTCACTGCAAAAATGTCGGGGTGGGGGGATGTTTGGATCACAGCAGGATAATGCACATGACAGAATTTCTCTCCTGATACACAAATACCTGGTTCATGTAAAATTGAATGATTACTTGATTGAGGTATCAGAGGATAAAATGTCACCAAGAACTTAAACCTTGGACTGAGTTGGGCCTGTTGAAAAAGAAGGAGAGTGATTTGGAGGTGGAGGATGTGAAGATGTCATGTGCCTTCAAAGACAAATCTCAGCAGCATGTTGAATAGCGTGTTAGTCATTAAAATCAAGCAGCTTCTTTGGAAATTATATTTTGAGCAGGTTTAAAAACACACTTTAGAGAGCATCTTTAAAACTGATCAAACAAATGGCTATTCTGAAATTCACAGCGACTCTACAGCCAGCATTATTCCAGACACACACAAAGTGAGTCCATGCAGCTCCTGGCTTGTCGGATCCTTTTGAAAGATGATAATACCTTTGACTGCCAACTTTGCAGACAAATAGAGTGAGGGGGTGGTTCACCCTTTTGTTCAGATACTAATCCCTAAGCCTCATTACCCCTTTTCTTGAATTACGTTCAGCTTTATTAAATTGAAACAGGTTCCATCAAGACTGTTCAAAAGAATTCTTCTGAGGAAAGATGATGAAATAATAGCCTGTATTCAGCTTTTGTCATATTGGTGATGAGTGCCATAAGTTAAATCAGAGTGTACTTGAACCGCCTGTAACAAATTCACATCAAAATAGGCTGAAAACATAATGACAATAGGCTGCAGTGAGCGTAGTAACCAATTGGGAATGGTGAAGCCAGTGACCAAAGCTTATCAGTCTTTGAGACTTGCAAGTCACACCTGGATTGGGTGAACAATCACTCAGTGAAATGATCAGAGATTCATATATCTATTCAGGATCTTGCATAGTAAATGAACCATTCTGCTACTCTGTTTGACTGTAAAGTCTTCCACTGACAGTGTAGGAGGTAGGCAATGTGATGGAGATTGAAAGAAGCTGGAATGAAATAGGAGCTGGGAGTCCCAATATCCACCTGCATGAATGTTATGTTTCAAGTGGTCCCTAACACTACTCATTAGCTGGTTATCTGGAGATATTTTTGAAGAATTTTTTTTGATATATCCACTTACCTGGCTTTACAGTTGAAGCTATGTATGAAAGGTGCAGACGAAGATGCAGAAAAAATGTCAAATGTCAACAGTTCGCGACCTCTGCTCATGTGGTTTGTTTTCATGGAAATTGTACAAACGTGCTTCCTGGCTTGCCATAGTCATGTGACTTCTATACAAGACAGTCTGAAGTAACTTCAGAGAAGCCAGTATCCCATCACTAGGTTACCCTTTGTTTACACATGAACAGCCATGCACTATAGTACTGCCTCATACAGAGTCAAGCACCAGAGTGTCAGTATCACTGACTCTCAAGTTTTTTACATCAGCCAGGGCTCCCTGATTAGACCATATAAACAGCCCCAATCAGGGAACTCAAATTCTATGAGATCTAGCTGGTTGATCTTGTTACAGTCTCACTACACACTCACTATAGGTAACCATATTACAGGTGGTTCTTACAAAGACATAATATAGCATTGTAGCCCCATGAACATGTAACACGGTGTCAGAAGTGGAACAGAGATTGTTTTGAAAGTCTGAAGTGCAGCTACTGAAAGAAGAACACAAATGTTCAAATTCGATTGCTGCTAAAAGGCACTAGAAACTACTGAAATGGAAAACAAAGGCTGTAATTGAAATAAAAAGTGAGTCACGCAGTGGCTGTAAACTTTCTGCTTCGGTTCCTGGTCAAAATGAAAGATGAGAACCGCCAGTTTTTATACTCACAAAGACAAAACTGTGAGACTGTGCCAGCTTTAATTAACAAGCCAGCATAGTTATGAATAGATACATTTATTTCATTGAGAGAAAGTGAGGACTGCAGATGCTGGAGATCAGAGTCGAAAAGTGTGGCGCTGAAAAAGCACAGCAGATCAGGCACCATCCGAGGAGGAGGAGGAGAATCGACACTTCAGTCATAAGCTCTTGACCTGCTGTGCTTTCCCAGCTCCATGCTTTTCGACACTTCTATCATTGTTGGTGAGAGACTGTTACAAAGTATATTCCATCCTAAATCTCTCTGAAGAATGGAAAGGAGACAGATTGCAGAAATTTTGAATGCTTTGAAGGCACACTTTGAGCCCTTATGGATGGTATGTGTTCAAAATTAGGGTTGTGGGTGATAAAGAGACTGTGCACTAGCAAGTGACTGTAGTAACAGCTCGTAGAATCCTGTCAATTTTGGCATCTGAAATGATCTCAAAGATAATTATCTTAATCATGAGACATCCTATTCTGACAGCATAACTGCTAAAAGAAGGAGATCTTACTTTGAGACTTGTACAGAAGTTCTGAGTTTGTAAATCAACAACTGCTGAACATATATGGGAGAAGAGAGGAAGTTATTGACAATGTGTGGGAAGCTACAGAGATGTTGGGTGATGATTCTGACAACTCAGTTATGGGTATGAGGGAGATCTTAGACTAAGATTCAGACAACTCAATCTACACTTAACAGCAAGTTGGCAACATCAAACTTAAAGGAAAGAGATTGTTTGTAACTATTGCAATGAAGATAGCACAACATGAACATCAAATAAAAATGATAGATAAATAGATACTGGTGCTTCCTGCAACATTAAGGACTTCACAGAATTGTGTAAAGTTACAGAAGATAGTAATCCAAAAGGGAAATTCTTGTGTGTAAAGTTGAAGTTTTGTCCAAGAGGACAAATTAATCTGAGAGCTCAAGGTAATGATACAACTGAAGGTCTGGAATTCCAGGCAATGGACACACATCTAAAGTCACTCAACTCAACAGAAGCAAGTCAAAAGCATGGACTAGGAAACCTAAAGGAGAGATTGATAGTGTTTCACAGGTCACATTGTCTGACAAACAAGCAACACACAACAGAAAGGGTCTGACAGTAGGACCGTAAAGGAGACTTGATGCTGAAGTCAAAAACTGAAAGGATTTCCTCACAGGACATAACTGCAACATCTAAAGGAAAGAGGTGTACACGGCAACAGTGGAAACCTATAGTATCAGCTGAGAAGATTTTGAAATGGAACCACAGAGCACATCATTCCAACCAGTAGACTTTGTTGAAGATGCTGACATCCTGCACGCATGCCATGTGTCTAAAGAAACTGAGACGAGGCACTTATCAGAACAACCAACAGATTTGCTAATGGATGTGGTCAGTTGTTGTATAGTCAGTAAGTTGGGTAACTCACGGTCCATATAAATTTGATTTTTTTTGTATGAAAATGAGATACTTGAATGGAAATTGTGCTTCCTAGCTTGTCATAGTCACATGACTTCTGCCATTGGAGGTATCTATCTTACAGAAGTTCTAATAAAGACAAGCTAGGTATTCCATGAATCTGTAACATACTGAACTTCTTGGGAAGGCTCAATACAAACAAAAGGAACAGAAACAGCAGAGCAGATGATATTGGCCAAAGGTACCACAAGGTGAATGGGAAAGAGGATGGGATTCAGCATACCCCTCCAAAAAAAACTCTTGTCTTTCCATCATGCATGTATTTATTCTATTATTAGTCGACAAGACGTCATTCAGATGGCACAAGTCAGGAGTATAAAGGAATATTCCCACTTGCCTTGATGAATTCAGCTCTAATAATACTGAAGAAGCTTGACACCAAACAGGACAAAGCAGCCCGCTAGATTGGCACCACATCCACAAGCATCCACTCCCTTTACCACAAATGCTCAGTAGCAGCAGTGTGCACTATCAACAAGATACACTACAAAAATTCACCAAAGGTCCTTAGACAGCACCTTCCAAACCCACGACCACTTCCATCTTGAAGCACAAACGCAGCGGACACATGGGAACACAACCACCTGCAAGTTCCTCTCCAAGCTACTCACCATCCTAACTTGGAAATATACTGCCATTCCTTCACTGTCACTGGGTTAAAATCCTGGAATTCCCTCCCTAAGGGCATTGTAGGTCAACCACAGCATGTGGACTGCAGCGGTTCAAGAAGGCAAATCTTCACCACCGACACGTGGGCAACTAGGGATGGGTAATAAATGCTGGCTAGGAAACAATGATGCCCAGATCCCACGAGTGAATATAACAAATAAGTCCACATATGAAAAACCTCCTGATTTCAGTCGTGGATTGATGTTTTGATGGTGCAAATCTAGAGCTCCATCAAAGCTGAATATGGAGCAATGCTCTGGACTAATCATTCCTAAAACACTTACAGTTTTATGTATCCATTTGGCTTTTCTTCTACTCCTATATCTTATGGTCTTACGGTCCCCTCACAATCATATTCAAGTGTTCCCAGCTTGCAAACATAACATAATTGTTCCACATGAGAGTTCAGTCACCCAAACGTTATTTGCAGCCATTCTGAGATCTAAATGTTTCCAAATGTCTCACTGATCTAAAATTGACATAAACACTGCTGGTTTAGCCTCACTCAAGTGTACTGGTGGGTGGGTGGGGGATTCCCTGTGTTTGTGCTGGTTGTCATGAATGACCTTAAAACAGAACATTCAGAAGAATTAGCCAGTGAGGATCTTATATAGTTAAAGAAATGTGCTTGCTATCTGCCCCAAGAGTTGTATAGAAAATGTTATTCTCCTGGAGGTTGAGATCCCTTTCTCACCTGCAACCAGCAAACAAGCTCTCATCACATAAGACTCACTCAGTGTACATTGCAACCTACTCCACAACACTAGTGTGGGTAATGAGGCCACAAACCAGTGTCAACTTCTACTGTCAAATAATCCCAGCCTTAGAACAGCATGTTGCTTTCCATAACCCAAAGTTGATAATCCAATCAGCCAGCTGTATACAATGTAGTAGTTCTCTCTTTTGGTATCCATTTGTCTCAGAAGACACAGGACTGAGTATGACATTTGGAGATTGAACATCATCTGTTGTGATTGGAGAAACCAATCCTTCAGTGCCAGTCCATTCACAGCTGGCACGGAGGAATAGAATTGACCTGAGTGCAACCTTTACCAACAATCCAGAGGGGCGCAGAAATGTTCCTCTTTCCACTCCTGAAACTGGTATAACAGAGTTTGAATGTTTAAAAGGAGGTGCTTTTCCATTTAATATGTGATTTGACTATCTGTAAAAGTGTGAAGATGCCAAGCCAACCAGATCTGTTTATGCAATGAAAATTAAGAGTAAGTTTATTGTAAGTTCTCTCAAGTAATATATAAGAAGTACTAAAAGGGGAAAGACCCATCTCAAATTACACACACACATACACACACACACACACACACACACACACACGAGAATGGACAGCCAATACTGATACAATGGATTGAATAGCCTCCTAATGGATCGTATCACTTTCATGATCCAATGAAATGATCTTGAGTATGCTAAGAACTATGCTGACAACTAATTTAGGGACAACGGATTGAAGCCATTATTTGGTTCATTTCTCAGGCAATACTTTACAATCTGCCCAGTTTAAAGTTTAACAAAGCTTGGCAGTTAACTATCAGTCATCATCTAACCGGTATGTTCTCATGGTAATACCTTAACCAATCACAGTTTACTTTCCACCCAACCAGACTCTCTTCCCATCTGGTATATAAAATTATTTTCCCTTTACATTAACATTGCTTGTGAATTGCCTTGAATTGACAACCACAAATGCTGCATTTTAACATCCAAAATGTATTTCTACAAGGACGACTCTTCTGTTTTATGATCCAGCCACTTATGTGGCTGAAACATTAGTTCCATTTTTTTTTAAATGAGTAGAAGTCATCAATCCAGTTTTTAGATATTTATATGATAAACCACAAATATCTGCTATATGTAAGGTACCGAATAGTAAGTGTATGAGTAATGAAGTACTGAGGAAAGGAGAATGACGTAATGAATCTTGACAATGTTATTTTTTACACAATAACAGAGAAATTTTAACAATTATTCCTATTACTGTGTCATACAGCCATTACACATAGGTAAAACCCACATTTTAATTTGATTTTTATTTGAACTATGATATATTAGGCCATGCTGAAACAAAAAAAAGATAAATGGAGAACAATGTTGTTTTAAGAAACAGTTTAGTTTAAAACATAATGTTCTACTCATAAAAACCTTGCAGAGTAAAACCAGAGAGACATTTGTCTTGGACCAAAAAAACAGCTTCAACATAGGTACATTAATTCTTATAGCAGCCATTATAAAGCACACCTTTCCAAGGGTAATATGGTTATGATAAGGTCTCCTAAATTTGATGGTTATTAATCTTGTCCTATTAGTTTTAAAAGGGAGGATTCTGGACTGAAATCAAATGAACTGTTTTATTAAAATAATTACAGGAGTGACAATGATACAACTACAGGTTAACATCGTGCTGGTCCTGATGTTTCATTTTGCCTCCAGAGGCCTTTTTTCAAGTTCTTTTGCCAAAATTACTTCTTTGAACATTTTTTTTTGCGACGAGATGTGCCTTTATTACAGTAATTTATCATCCACACATAAGTGGCTGGATCATAAAACAGAAGAGTCGTCCTTGTAGAAATACATTTTGGATGTTAAAATGCAGCATTTGTGCACAGTCAGCTCTATGGGGAGCTGTATTTTCACAAGAGTCAGTACTTCAGGGAGCTCTGAACAAAAGCAATTGTGCATCCATTTACAAATACAGCTTTGGCAGTCTGTTTTCTTTTTGAAAATTCCATCAGTTAAACTATGGCGCTGAACCAAACTGTTAACTCGTGGGCCACCAGGATTCTTTTTTGCAGCACTTCACAAATTAAAGCATCGTTTCCAAGACAAAGAGCAAGCTGTCATTTCTATTCACAGTGTGCCAAAATCCTTCCTCACAACTTGTAGTCAAGGTTCAGTCACGGGGAATGATGTGCCAGGTTGGACTACAAAATAAATTTACTGCTGCTAACATTCGATATCACCTTCAAAGACTCCATAAATGCCTAAACATTGCTGGAATTCTTATTATAATTATGAGCAGTTAAATTGACAACAGCACTCTCCATCTAATTAGCTGTAACGTTCAGCACTCTGAACTGGGCGGACATCAGATGGAACTGGCTCAGGTGATGCCTGATATTTTTGACCATGGAGTTTTTGGGGAATAGATTTCATGTATACCTAATCATCTCCAAATCTTTCACTGCCCTCATCCCCTCTGCCAGTTCCCAATAATTGAAAGTTGGTATTAGTCATGTGGCCTTCTGCCTGATTTTGAACTCTACTCCCAAATTTGGCATAAAAAAAGATTCTAGTCAGTTTTGCCATATCCATTGCAATCCAAAGATAGGACCTCTAAAGAAGTGCCCAAAAGCTGCTGAAGACATGGTAAGTAATTTATTTTTAAACTTACTTTTTAAGTAAGGAGGGCCTTAAGGCCACAAGACCACAAAACACAGTACAGATTTAGGTCATTTGGCCCATCAAGTCTGCTCCACCAATTGATCACGGCTGATATATTTCTCAACCCGATTCCGCCTTCTCCTCACAACCCTTGATCCCTTCATAAATCAAGAACCTATCACTGTCTTAAAATACCCTCAATGACTTAGTCTCCACTGCCCTCTGTGACAAAAGTTCCGTAGATTAACCATCTTCGAGCTGAACAAATTTCTCCTCAATCTAGCTCCGAAAGGCATCCCTTCACTTTGAGTCTGCGACTTTGGGTCCCAGTCTCTCCTGCTAGTGGAAACATCTTCTCCACAACCACTCTATCCAGGTCTCTCAGTCTTCTGTCCGTTTCAATCAGATTCCCCCCCTCATCCTTTGAAACTCCATTGAGTACAAACCTAGATTCCTCAACCAACATATCTCAATGACCACCTCCCACTGGTCCTAACCTTAGTGGTCATGAAGTGCTTTGAAAGGCTGATCATGGCATTAATCAACCCTAGCCTCCCCACTACTCTTGACCCACTCCAATTTGCCTATCAGACCAACAGATCCACGTCTAATGCCATATCACTTGCCCTTCACTCCTCCCTAGAACATCTTGACACAAAGAACAGCTACGTAAGAATCCTACTCATTGACTACAGTTCAGCCTTCAACACTATTATCCCCTCGAGACTGATTACTAAACTTAGTGATCTCGGACTAAGCCCCACTCTCTGCAACTGGATCCTCAGTTTCCTGAACCACAGGCCACAATCAGAGAAGACTGGGCACCATATTTCATCCCCACTAACACTCAACACTGGAACCTCCTGAGGGGTCTGTACTCATCCCCTTCTGTAATCACTCTATACCCATGACTGTGTTGCCATATACCAGACGAATGCCATTTATAAGTTCGCTAATGACACCACTATAGTCAGTCGAATTTCAGATGGTGACGAAACACACTGCAGACGGGAGGCGGAAGTCTGGAAAAATGGTGCAGTGAGAACAACCTAGCGCTCAATGCCAGCAAAACCAAGGAACCCATTATTGACTTTCAGCGGGATATTACTCATGCCCCCCCTAAACATTAAAAGCACAGGGGTGGAACGAGTAGAGAGTGTCAAGTTCTTGGGAGTGGTCATCCACAACAAGCTTTCTTGGACGCTTCATGTGGACGCACTCATTACAAAGGCCCAACAACGTCTCTTCTTCCTCAGGCAGCTGAGGAAATTTGGTATGACAGCAAATACCCTTGCCAACTTTTATAGGTGTGCCATTGAGAGCATTCTACTTGGTATGGCAACTGTACCATTCAAGATCGGAGATGGTTACAGAGACTGGTGCACTTGGCTCAGACAATCACAAAGGCCGACCTCCCATCTATAGAATCCATCTACCAGGCCCACTGTCAAGGAAAGGCCACCAGCACTCTTAAAGATCCATCCCACCCTGGCATTGTTTTTCTACAACCTTACCATCGGGGAAAAGGTGCAGAAGCCTGAACACATGCACCAGCTGGTTTTGCAACAGTTTCTACCCTACTGTTGTTAGAATACTGAATGGACTCATAAACTTTTAACATTCACCTGTACCTGTGTTTTTGTTTTTGCTGCTGTTTACCTATTATTTACTATCTATGCTACTTAACTATGTGATCTGCCTGTATTCACAAGACAAAGCTTTTCACTGACCCTCGATACACGAGACAATAAATTCAATTCAAATCAATTCACTCCTGATATGATGAGCCCTTCAGAGCTGGGATCATTCCTGTAAACCTCCTCGGGACCCCTCCACCACCAACGCATCCTTCATTAGATACGAGGCAATGGCTGACAGCTCACTACAAACCTCCCTCTACCTAGCCAACCTTCTTTTTAGTACAGTTTTAAAGGCCCTGACCAGAAATCTGTATCAAGGTGGCTATTAGAACTCAGGAGATCTCTTGCTTCATGCAAGTGAAGTCCAATTTTCAGTGAACTTTAGGATGAGATTTCTGCGTACATTTTCGATAGTGTGGTAATCACTTCACAGTGTTTCCAATCCAAACTACAAATTAACCTCTCAATGAGCGTGCTTGGATCTGGATTCTTGGACCTTCCCAGGAAAGCTTGATCATTTTCAAATGTTTCTTGTCATCTAACTGTGTCTATAAAACTGGTGATACATTATCCTGAATTTTCACATAGAACCTGAGTGCTGAATTAAAATCACAAAATGAAACAGGTGGAAGAAAGAGGAATGAGGCAATATAAGAGGTAGATAGTGGGCCAGAGGGGGGAACAAATTGGAGAAGCAAAAAGGAAAATGAAGACAGGCTTCAGAATAAAAATTGTTGCAACTCTTCTGGGGTTAATTTTTTTTTAACTTTCTGACAAAATGAATGCCAGGTCCTTAGCTCCAACATTGCTTGGTTTTTGTAGCAAAAGTAAACTGTGTGGTAGTAGTTGCACAGCAGGCTGGCCAGTTCAGCGGTAAAGGAATCTGTTAAGCTCATTAAAGAGGCATTTTCATGGCTGCACTTACACAAAGAGTAGGCCAAGGGTTCAGTCAACAACATAACTCAAAATTGCTGCTGCTTTGGGTTCATGAGGATTACTTTGGCAAGTAGACACTCAACCAGTCATGTAGGTAATAAGGGACAGGAAGATGGTTTAACCTTATGACAATTTAAATGCTTAGTATAAAAGGCATGGGAATAAGTAGCAAGCAGGATGAATGTGTTCTCCAGAACCTAAGAGCATGGAGGCGATGTAAGTGAATAAAGAAGTCCAGGTTAGGCTAGTCTGCATTTTAGAATGGTACACCAAATAGATGTACCAAGCTGTATCCTGATCAACAGTTGATCCTAATAGACAATAGGTGCAGGAGTAGGCCATTCTGCCCTTCGAGCCTGCACCACCATTCAATATGATCATGGCTGATCATCCTTAATCAGTATCCTGTTCCTGCCTTACCTCCATAACCCTTGATTTCACTATCTTTGAGTGCTCTATCCAACTTTTTCTTAAATGAATCCAGAGACTGGGCCTCCACTGCCCTCTGGGGCAGAGCATTCCACACAGCCACTACTCTCTGGGTGAAGAAGTTTCTCCTCATCTCTGTCCTAAATGGTTTACCCCGTATTTTTAAGCTGTGCCCTCTGGTTCGGCACTCACCCATCCTGCCTCCAGAGTGTCTAATCCTTTAATAATCTTATATGTCTCAATTAGATCCCCTCTCAGTCTTCTAAACTCGAGGGTAGACAAGCCCAGTTGCTCCAGTCTTTCAGCGTAAGGTAGTCCTGCCATTCCAGGAACTGACCTTGTGAATCTACGCTGCACTCCCTCAATAGCCAGAATGTCTTTCCTCAAATTTGGAGACCAGAACTGCACACAGTACTTCAGGTGTGATCTCACCAGGGCCCTGTACAGCTGCAGAAGAACCTCTTTGCTTCTATACTCAATCCCTCTTGTTATGAAGGCCAGCATGCTGTTAGCCTTCTTCACTACCTGCTGTACCTGCATGCTTACCTTTATTGACTGGTGTATAAGAACACCCAGATCTCTTCGTACTGCCCTTTACCTAAATTGATTCCATTTAGGTAGAATCTGCCTTCCTGTTCTTGCCACCAAAGTGGATAACCATACATTTATCCACATTAAACTGCATCTGCCATGCATCTGACCACTCACCTAACCTTGTTCAGGTTACCCTGTAATCTCCTAACATCCTCCTCACATTTCACCCTGCCACCCAGCTTAGTATCATCAGCAAATTTGCTAATGTTATTACTAATACCATCTTCTTTATCATTAACATATATTGTAAAAAGCTGCAGTCCCAGCACTGATCCCTACGGTATCCCACTGGTCACTGCCTGCCATTCCAAATTGGAACCGTTTATCACTACTCTTTGTTTCCTATCAGCCAACCAACTTTCAATCCAAGTTAGTACTTTTCCCCCAATACCATGCGCCCTAATTTTGCTCACTAACCTCCTATGTGGGACTTTATCAAAAGCTTTCTGAAAGTCCAGGTATACTACATCTACCGGATCTCCCTCAGCCATCTTCAGAGTTACATCCTCAAAAAATTCCAGAAGATTAGTCAAGCATGATTTCCCCTTCCATGCTGACTCTGACCTATCCTGTTACTACTATCCAGATGTGTCGTAATTTCATCCTTTATAATAGACTCCAGCATCTTTCACACCACTGAGGTCAGACTAACTGGTCTATAATTTCCTGCTTTCTCTCTCCCACCTTTCTTAAAAAGTGGTACAACATTAGCCACCCTCCAATCCGCAGGAACTGATCCCGAATCTATCGAACTCTGGAAAATAATCACCAATGCATCCACGATTTCTTGAGCCACCTCCTTCAGTACCCTGGGATGTAGACCATCAGGCCCGGGGACTTATCAACCTTCAGACCTAACAGTCTCTCCAACACCAATTCCTGGCAAATATAAATTCCCTTAAGTTCAGGTCCTTCAGCCACTGTTACCTCAGGGAGATTGCTTGTGTCTTTCCCAGTGAACACAGATCTGAAGTACTAATTCAATTCTTCTGCCATTTCTTTGTTCCCCGTAATGTATTCCCCTGTTTCTGTCTTCAAGGGCCCAATTTTAGTCTGAACCATTTTTTTGCCTTTCACGTACCTAAAAAAAAGGTTTGACTATCCTCCTTTATATTTTTGGTCAGTAACAGGAATTACTAGTAATGTAGGAACAGGAGGTTATCTTATGCAGTTCTGCCTCAATATAAAGTGGGTTACCTGTCCGATGTTGTAATACCAACCATTGGTGGCTTTTGATTGGGGTAAAGTGTTGCAACTAATCCTTCTTTCTATGCTGGACCTAAGAACATACTTATAAGATTAGACTAGATTAGATTAGACTTACAGTGTGGAAACAGGCCCTTCGGCCCAACAAGTCCACACCGACCCGCCGAAGCGAAACCCACCCATACCCCTACATTACCCCTTACCTAACACTACGGGCAATTTAGCATGGCCAATTCACCTCACCCGCACATCTTTGGACTGTGGGAGGAAACCGGAGCACCCGGAGGAAACCCACGCAGACACGGGGAGAACGTGCAAACTCCACACAGTCAGTCGCCTGAGTCGGGAATTGAACCCGGGTCTTCAGGCGCTGTGAGGCAGCAGTGCTAACCACTGTGCCACCGTGCCACCCACAAGGTACTGATAGAGGAGAAACTACCATTGAGTCAGAGTAAGAAAAGACTCTTTTCCTTAGAATAAGATAGCATGACGGCATTAGGTATGGACTATTGTATAGCTAATACCTTAACTGGTTTGATATTATTGTAAAGACTATCAGGAGACAGAGATGATAAGTCTGTTCCCATTGTGACACCAATTTCATCTCCACCTAAATACATGTGACTTCACCAGACTGTGTGGAGCTTAATGTAGTGTGCAACTTAACTTTTTCACAGCCATTACCAATTAGGGACGCAGTGCAACATGGAAGAAATATGGCCGACAACCAGAAATATCAAAAAAGGGCTTGATACAAGAAATCTTGATTTGACAACAGAGTTGCAACGATGCTTATACATTTTTGGCTGCTTGAATAGCCTGGAGAACAGATTGCAATATTTCATCACTTCAGCTATCTAAATCTGCAAAATCTAAAGATCCTTATCTGCAGATAGGATGAGATGTCAGAAAATAGGAGTAAACAGACCATAACCAGAAAGGAAATTGAACACCACAGGGCTTTATGCTGAGAAAGCAGAGGTGTAATCTTGCAATGATGCATCATGGAACCAGTGAAGCATGGGATCTTGATCAAACTTGGAATGAGTACTTTCATGCACCTATGGCCCTTTTAGTCTAGATATATAGGCAAGCATGTGATGCCAAGTACAGTATATTGTAATGCAAGGGTTGTTTCAAGATCTTTCTCTGAGGTAAGTTTTGAAACCTTTTGCCCTCTTGTCTTTCTAAGTTAGAAGGAACAGAGCAACACACAACAGCAGGTCTGGAAATAAAGGCAGAGATGTACCTCAGCAACTGGATATCTATGACTGTGGTTTGAAAGGGAAACTAAAGTCACTGGAGGAAATGTCAGAATAATAGCAACAGGATGTAAGAAATGAAAGGCAAGCTTCACAGACCTGGACTTGGAAATCCTTCCAATGGAGGCATGGAGCATCTCCACAGGAACCAGAGCTCTATGGCACAAGCAGTAGCCTGTGGGTGAGGGGAGAGAGGAAGTGACTGTGAGACTGTGAGACCATCTCCACTTTCTTTGCTATTTCTTTGCAGAGCAGAATTGGAAAAAAAAACCTTATCAAAAAGAGCTGGGAACACTTTCAAGCTACCCTTGATTCATCCTTGCATCAACTTTATTTTCACCATCAGTACTTTTATGGTGTCAGAAATATCGGTGATGAAAGAAGGGATCTGGCAGTGGAGAGCACAAAGTCTGCAGAGATCAGTCTCTGAGATTCAGATCTCCAGAGCCCTGCTTAAAAAATATCCAGTGCTGGGTAAAGGTCATCTGGATCAGCTGACCACACCAAAACCATCTACAAATGGCCCTTTAAGGTCTTCAGGTAATTCATTCATCCAAAATGGATGCCTTAAACACTAGCCTTTAGTTGACCATTTCAGAGAAATAGAAACTAGTATCCGAGAGATTTGAACTGTCATTTTTCAGTATCTGCAAGATTTCACTGATGGTTAATCTGCCTTATAGTCATCATTGGATTCTTAGATCCAGCACCCAACACAAGTGAAACAGTTAATGTTCTTCATCATGGTGATGTCCTCCATCCTGATAACAGCTTATGTGGCTTTTCCAGACAACCCCTTCTGGTACCTGTTCATGTAGATGGCAAGATATAGGTCTACTACCGTGACAATGCCACCCTCTTGAGACTGAGAAACTAAGACAAGGGCCATTTTAAACACTTGAAAAGGTTGGCAATGCAGAAACAAGTGCCATGGCACCCTTGGCATATAAATCTCATCATTGTAGAGCATAGGCTAATTTAAGAACAGCATAGACGAAGAGAAAGAATTGGCACAAAAGGTGCAAAGAAATGCTTATTGAATGTATATACATGCATTACAAAACCATTCTCTGATCGAAGCCCAATGTTCCAATGTATCCTATTTGTTGTGTAGCTTTTGTCTTTGGAGAACTGTTTGCAGTGAGACAATTAGTGCTATCCTTTCTTTCTGAAGCAACCATTCCTTTCTCTTCGAAAACATACTTGAGGAAATAGCTTTGGTCAATAGATTTTTGACTTAGTCTTCTCCTTTCAGGTGACTTAATTCGACATGCCTCTCTGATTTCGTCTTCCAACAGCTTTTAGTTTTCATCTATTTTAAGGGCATGCATGAGATTGCGCAGAGTGAACATTTAGGTATGTGCTCCATTACAGTATGGATGGAAGAAAAAGATTTCCCTAATGAAACCATGGATAAGAAGTGTGTAGAATCCTTCAATAGTACCAAAGCTGAAGAAATGATTTCTAAGTATTCCAGTCAAAATTAGTATTTCAGAGAAAGTGCACAGGTATTCAAAACCTCTGAAACAGACTATTTCTTCATTTGATAATATGTTGGGTGTAATTCTGGTATAAATGCCAGAATTTCTGGTGCACCAGGATTTGATATGATCCCAGCTGATGTTGTTACTGGATGAGACAGATCTGACTTGATAGATCACTTTTATTTGGACTTAATACAGGGTGGTCTCTCACTGAAACAGAGGCAATCAGTGCATACTTGCTTTTAATGATAAAAGATTTTATTACGCAAAGAAAGTAAAGATTAAAATACAATAAACCAAACCATATAATATTCATTTAAAGATACTGAAAAAGTAAGCAAGAATTACAAACCCATTAATTCTAAAAGCATCTCATTATAATGCTCAAACATCAGAAAGAATTCTGTATTCTATCCCACATCAGGTTTGACTTAGCTACAGCTTAAATTCCTGGTCATGACAATCTGATCGTCTCTTCCTTGAATTGTATATAACTGAGCATAAATTTTCCCAGCTTCAAATAACCGCTTCAGGATTTTAGTCAAACATTTTGTGTCTGGAACTTCTCCTCGACTCTTTAAACAAAGATAATCTGTTTTTAACAATTGCAATCATATTTTCTCCAATTTTTAGGAGCAACTTCTTTATGCATTTAGCTTCATTTAAAAACCTTGCAGAACCAACTGAAACCCAGAAGGTTTTTTTCAAAATTTGTATTTTTGCTGTATTTCCAAAAAAATCCTAGAATCTTCTATTTGAAATCTTAAGGCATGACATTGTTTATTGATTTGTACATTTTTCCAATGTAAACGAAAAGCTATTACCCTCCAGGAAGTCTCTATCACACACTCCATTTCAGAAAAATTACCACAGCTAATTATTCAACCCTTTCAGACTCCCAGAAAAAGACCATATGCCACTAGTTCAAAAATCCAAATTCTAACATAAATTTTATTAAAATATATGTAAATTATACACATTACAAAACATGTTATAGTTGCATCACTTTGGGAGAAAATGTGCCTCTGTAGCAACCTTTCAAACTGAATTCATCAATGTTTTTTACAGCTATCAAATTCTGGCATATCAAATTTAAAAATCTAAATCCTAGTCACTTCTATTGGAACTAGGATACAATTACCCAAAACTAAAACCATGGAATTTTAGCCTCACTTTTGCTAGTTTGGCTCACAGTTGCTGGCATACTCAGGTTCAACAGCCCAGAGTGTAACTTTAAAGACTTTGGAGTTGGAGGAACAATCCCCAAAAGTGCAGTCAATCCCCAAACCCTCGTCCGATGCCAACTGGATTCTACTACAAACCACAGCTGGAAGAACTTGCCACTGCACACATATTCCAGACAGGACCAGTACCCCAGTTAATGGGTTACCTTTAAAAGACCATGGCACACCCAGACAAGCAGTGTCAATCTGGAGCCGCACTGCATGGGTTGTGGCATTTGCCCCAGACATGGTAGAGAAATGAAGTTGGCATGCTGCTTTATGAACCTGGAGTTCCTGATGGATGGGGTAATGTAGAGGAAGGCCATGCTATTCTCCCAGCACTTCCAGAGAAGACCACGACACCCCCAGATTCTGCCAGTTAGGTACGAGGCTACTACCTCAGCAGTCTGGAAGAATGCCCAGCAGTGTAAACAGACAGCCAATGATCCTCCCCATCCACCACGGTAAGTGCCACTATCTGTTCTCTGCTTCCTCCTATACACTCATTGCTACTAATATCTACTTCACCGTTAGGCTCTTGTTCCACCACCCTCATTATTTCCTGCAACATCTTTCCCCAGTCACTCTCACCCAGTCCAACCCTCAACATTATTGCTGGCTCTCAATCCTACCTACTCACATTCTCAGGGTACCACCTTTCCCCAGCTGCGCTCACCACTGTGCCGTCCTCTCCTATCTCTCTTAATACCTCCTATTCTCTCATAACTACCAAACATTTGCCTTCTCAGCCCTCACATGGAGAGGAACCAGACTCTGACTGTTCCACGTGGCCGAGTGACTATGGTAATAGTGGAGGCTGGTTCTGACTCATTGTGCCAGAACCCTCTAATCAAAAGTTTCTTCCTTGACTTGACTGAGGACTACTGACAAACCATGATAAACTTCCTGTCTGCACTAAATGGCAAAGAAAGGCAGGGATGCTGCAAACATCTAGGCAGCCTCAAGATAAGAGAGGAAACAAACAGCACTGAGTTGCAGCCTGGTCCAATTGTGAGCTGGATACTTGACCCTGCATTAAAATATCCTTATTGTAGCCTTGAAATGCTAGTGACTAGTGTACCTTGAGGTGCTGCTTTAAAGTGCAGAAATGTCCTGTAAATGGATCAGCCGGGATCATGCGACGAGCTGATAAGTGTCTGGTGCCAAGACCCATGGATGTGTGGCAAACACAGTCCCTGCCCATGCAGCATACCCTGAGATCTTGGTACTGGATGTCCAAGATGGAGATGTCTAGGTGGAAATCTGGAATTGCCAAGTACCTGCTCAGACTTCCATGTCAGGATTTCTCAGAATTTAGCTTGTTCTTGGCGAGTGGTAGGGTAGGAGGCCTTCTAACGATGAAGTGGGATCTGCAGAGCTACCAAAAAGCAATAATATCTCTAAATTGTCAACTCATCACTGCCTAGCGAGAGTCTCACCCTGACATCCAGAACTTTGTTTGAAATGCAGCAAGTTGCTCCAGACATTGGGATAGGTCTCTCTTGACTTGCCATACAATTCTCCCCGATTTCCCACCATAGCCCACATTAGTTAGGCTCCTACAAGATTCCATCCAATGTCATTCACACCTCACAGTGCCCTCTCTGTTAGAAATACTGCCAATCAATGGGATGAATGAATACATTTGTTTGAACTAGGTATGCAGTAACATCACCTGCAGTCTGCTCATCAGATATGAAGACACATAATTGTTCTGAAAGTAATAAACTTGTTTTTGTAATTTGGTGTATGTCTATTAAATTCAACTCTGAGGTAAGTAATCTCAAGTTCCAGTTAAGGCCAACATTAAAAGGAACATCACCGCCACAAATTTGAAATCATCATGTCACTCAACACATTTAAACAGTGAGTTTTAAAATCTTAATAAAATAATTTCAAAATATTATTGCTTCAAGTTTCATTTAAGTGGTCCCTTTCCAAGAAATTTCAGAACACTTTATTCTAGACTACATCAGGAAGGAGAAGCAGGCAACTTTTCAACCTGGTAGCAACTCTGAAATAACTCCACAGAGGCCAGTATCCCATCACCAAGTTACCCGTTACTTATCCATGGAGAGTCCTCGACCTTGGTCCAGCTCCCTCGGAGCCAGCTCTCAGAGTGAACCGAATCTCTGACACTCCTGTTTATAACTGTTGGCTAGGGCATCCTGGTTAGACCAGTTTAACAGCCCCAATCAGGAAACTCATATTCTGTGAGGTCCACCTGGCTGACCTCATTCCAATCACTACATCATCCTTTTCAGAAAAGAAGCTCTCATTAAACCCGGCTAAGGATGGGACAGTGAGGCAGAGTTATGCTACAAATCTGCGAATTGCGCCTATGTCTGTAGTTGGTCAGAATATGAAGCATGTTGGTGATAACCCTCAGGATTAACAGAGTGCTGGCATTCACTGTTTAAACTGTGCGTACAACAGTACAGCAATGATGTACTGGTGGGTGGTAAGTATTAGTAAAATAAAAGCTCAGCATGAAATTACTGACTTTAAGAAATAAGGGAAGATCACTAGAAGAGTAATGAAATGAATACCATCTTATTGTACCATTCCAATCTGGTTGCCTTTTGTAAGAACCACGGGAATATTATGTACACTTAGCATTTCACAATGATCTGAATAACAGGTAATTTACCACTTAGATAGCTTCCTGTTCATTGAAGTGCATGATGCTGACAAAGTAGATGCTTAAATCTACATTCATGGCTTGATTTTCCTGGAACAGAACATTAGCCTGAAGCTGTAGCTGGAGGGACACACTCCATATAATATACAATTAAGCTGGAGTCTCTCCCACCGGCCATAGGCATGTTATAAGGATCTCCATGTTAACAACCAGCCTCTTTGGCTGCATCATGAATGCATCTTCCAAAAACATCAAGTCCTGGAGTGAGACTTGAACCCAGAGCTTCTGGCTCAGAGGTATGGACTCCACAGACTATACCACACGAGCTCGATAAACTCTAACAATTTAATAACATTAAGGCCATCATCTTTGCTGAGTTATTAGTTAATGAAGTGTTTCCAAACAAAAAGTAAGTTATTTTATCACAGAATGTTTATTCATTTATTTATGAGAATCATCTGCTGGGTAATTCCTGAGCATAACCAAATCCATGCTGCCAATAAATTTACCCAAGGTTCAATGGGAAAGGCTTTAATATCCATAAACAATACCTCTGCCCTACATTGGGCCTCACAACTCTGACTAAAGCAGAGCAGCTCCATGCAATTTCTCAGGTGTAGACAGGAATTAACCGGATCAGGAATTCCATCTACATTTCTGTTTTCTTTGGGGATTTCAAATCTCATCACTTTGAGATTTGTTACTAATTACTTTGGTAATGATCAAAATTTGTTTATAGATATGTTCAAAATTGCAATTTGGGATTTGTCATTTTCAACCAGTCCCCATGTGAATATCCAATGGAAGTGCCAACATTTTTACCTATCACCTGATGAAGGAGTGGCGCTCCGAAAGCTAGTGTGCTTCCAATTAAACCTGTTGGATTATAACCTGGTGTGGTGTGATTTTTTAACATTTTTACCAGTAGAGGAAGACCAACATTGTCACATTTGTTATGCCACTGTCATACTTCCCATCTGTTCCATAGTATTTCAGTAAGTATATATTTCTGAATGAGACCCTACTGAAAAGGACATTATGGGCTGTTCATAAAATAATTTCACACAGCCTTCAGCTCTATATTTTCACCTTTATTTAATTTTTAAAATCGTTAGCAACAATTTAAGAGATGCAGGAATGGGATTAAAAACTTTAAATTGTAGCCTTCTTGAGCCAGTGGGGTTGAATGGTTTTGCATTAACAATTATCACATTGCTGAAAGGGATTCCAGACATAAATTTTCTATGGCAAGTTTAATGGGCAATTAATCTGGAAATCCAGCAAGTGCTTAAAACTAACAGAGAATGTTAGCAAGTTGCCCTTTGTATGCAAAGTAACGGTAGAAGTGTAAATTGGCCAGCAAGATTTGGAGGAATATAACTCACATCATTATGTCTTAATCCCTTGGATTTGTATATGAATAACAGACTGAGTTGTTCACATGCAGCTTTTTTCTTTCTGACCTATTATAAATGAAGTTAGAGTCACAGAGATGTACAGCACAGAAACAGACCCTTCGGTCCAACTCATCCATGCTGACTAACACTGAGATAATTAATTGTGCACAGAAGATGCCTGCAAGTCAGCTAATTGTTTTTAACAATTGAGTATAAATTGTTCTAGTACCTGTAAATTGTGGTGTTTTGAGTGGTCATATTGTTATTTTAGATTGATAAAAAGTGATTTGCATTGTGGATAACACCAAGATTTGAAAGATATCCTCATCACCCGGTCTTGATCTGACTTCATAACAACAGTCTGATTTTCCCACATTAGACATATGCCCCTGATCCCCTACAGCATGGTATTAAACCATTGTCCCTTGGAACTTCTGGCTTTCTATAGACTGAGCTACATTTTTTTTTCATGTAACGAACAAGGAGATGTTCTCAACTAAAACCTCAAGATGTCAAACATTCACCAGCCAGAAGTGGAGATCTGCCCATGTATTACATCTATTCTTACCGCTTCAACTCAGTCCGTTGAGTCTGACTCACCACCAGATGAGAGAGCAAGGGTATTGCTGAAGGAAGTTAATTCTTGAGAGAGAGAGCAGGGTATCACAGGTGTTTATCCTTCAAATCAACGTCATACAAAGGAACAAGCCATCTAATCATTATCACATTGTTGTTTGTGGAAGGTTGCCGTGTATAAATTAGCTACCACATTCCTTACATTAAGATAAAGTCTACATTTCAGAAATGCATGTCATTGGCTGTAAAGCTCTTTGAGGTATGCTGTGGTCATGAAAGGTGCTATGTCAATACAGGTCATGATTTTAAATAAGACTGTGGAGAAATGAAGCTCTTCAACTAATGAGACTCATTACATCTAATTCTAATTCTAATTTCCTTATATTTCAGGCTTCATTTGAAAGATGCATTTGATCCCTTTTGTTCACATTTTTGTTCTGTTTAAACAGTGAAGGTGATGATTACCTGCCACCTATAATTCACCTTTTTAACGTCACACAGTCAATGGGTCACGATCAGTGGTTAGCAATCAGTAACTATCACTATTGCCAATGACTGGACCAGTTCATTCCATTTACTTCAAAAGACTTTAACACCACAAAATGTAACCTGCAAGTTACATTTTTAGAACACCCCATTTGAAATTATTTTAAGAACTATTTTTTTTAAATTACTTGACAAACAACATGGAAATTAGAAGCATCAGCCTAAGTGAAGGCACACAATCTGACTGGGTGAGCTGCGAAATACAGAGAGGGAACTCAAATGCACAGTTTAATATGTCCTCAAGGTTTCCCTGTGTGGCCCAGTCTGATGGCCCGGACTGGTGGGAAAACCTGAATGAGGAGGATGGAGCAAAAGAGCAGGTTTCATATTCTGGCTGGTGGGGGGATAGGGAGTGGCTATCAAGGTGGAGAAGAGGTGTGGAAGTAGGAGGAGATCACAGATGACAGGAGGGGAAGGGATCAGAGATCATGGAGATTGGTGCAAGTTCGTTGGACCCAGAGAAATACTGTGCTCTAAAAACATTTACTACAAAGATCCAACCCTTCTCATCTTTGTACTTGTTGGGTTAAAATTACTATCCTCCCCTCTTAACATAGGCTTTGCCAGTAAGTGCATCACAGAGGAGTTAATATTCTCAATCCAGTCATAAACTATCAGGACATTTAACTCAAACAATGTACAGTGCAACAAAAAAGTACTGCAGAATGTTTTCAAATGAGGCAGCAGGTTGCTTGAAGCGAGCCATTCTCATGGAATGTTAATGCAGTACTTCGACGTTACAATCAGGCCACTTTAGAAATATAGGGCTATAGCGATGAGAAAAGATCATCAAGTCCATTCATCAGGCACAACTCTCTTCAATCACAAGTATTGCCTGGGGACACAAAGAAAGACAAAATAACACCTGAATCAAATTTTTGGGTAAATCCTAGGAACTTCTCACCAAATCCATAAGGCAGATAAACAGTAGATCGCCAAAGTCAGGCACAATGACCATCTCAGCAAGGAACACACCACCATAGTTTTAAAGGCATACAAAACTGATTTAAGAAATTGACTGGTCTCTCAGAAAAGGATTCCAGGACATGGATACACCATCTCACTTGCACATTTTGTAATGACTGGGGATTAAATTTTTTAAAAATATTATACTCTGTTTTGAAAAAAGTTTGCCGAATTTGGAGCTTGCCAGTGAGAACAGTCAATTGAACAGAAATAGAGAAGGATGGCTATAATAGCTGTCCTTTGGAAAATGTTAATACAGCTCCCATGCCCTATTTCATTCAATTATTTTCACACGAGTACTGTCAACTTCTACAAAGCTCAAAAATATCCACAACTTAGCTTCTGAAATGTGTAACAGTATTCACAGTCACGAGTAGCTTCATTTTGATTCTAAAAGAAATTAACTCTTAAAATTTGTGAATATTGTACACAGGTAATTACAGGATAGTCATATGACAGCTGGAATGCTACTTGACAGAGAGTGAGTTGAAATTAAACATGTTTTGTCATTGTGGATAATTAACATACGATACAGAAAACATATGTGAAACCGTGTAGGATTGATGTACATTGCACAACTAAAACTCAATTGGGGGCTAGAATCAAATGATGCCATATGCATTCAAATTTCAGCTTGAATAGTTTATGACACTGAGAACATGATATGTTGTAATTTTCTATCAGGTAAGTCGATCCATCTATTAATCATGATATATACATGCTTGTTTTTCATGTTAAAATGTTGTATTTAAATAAAAATTACTCACTGCAATCCCTGGGGCAGTAATGCCAGTTACAGTGATGTCATGTGACAGAATGGCAATTATAATGTAATTTACGATATAAGCACTCAGTGTGACAGCATCATGTGACAAGAAGAAAAATTGAGATAGACGTTTGTTTTAGAGTGTTAAAAAGAATGATGTATATATCCTTCTACACCATATGGAGTTCTTGTTTATTCAGCAGGTTGGGCTAAGTGTGAGTACAGCTTACCACTGTATTATGGAAGAAGGGAGCCTCATAACACAAAATGGTTTGAACCAATTGAGGCATTGTGTATTAAAGCATCTTTGTTAATTATGTACCTAAAGTCTTAAATGTTAACGTGAAATTATTAGATTTTAATTTTAAATGTGTAGCTACTAATGAGGTGTTGACCCAAGTCTTTCAGCCTCTGGATCAGGCTAGGCTTCCAACACCGGGTAGTTGCTGAAAGTCCCTCCCCCTGACACAGTGGGAAGTGATGGGAAGAATGAAAGTCCACCAGGAAATTTTCTTGCTCTCCGCGACTGTCCACAAAAATGTCCGACTCTGAATCTGGACAATTCTGAATTACTGCCTGAATGGTTGCCCAAGAAATGTTACACAGAAAATAAAGTTGTCTAATTATTGGGTAGTTATAGAATTAAACCTCCAATCAATAGCACAAATCCTCCCACTCTCCTATCAAAACCCCATCACCCTTGAGTCGCTAACTTGACCTTTACATCCTCCCACTAGCCAAATACCTACCCTGACCTGACAAAACCCCTGATCAGACTGCCTTCCTCACCATCCCCTGATCTCCCTACATCACTGACTTCATCTAATCACCCACCATACCACTCTGCCCATTGATTAATTCACTCATTCACAACATTCATCCCCTCACTCATTATGTAACATTCACACTGGACCTTTGACCTTACCTTACAGCAGTTAGTGCAATGAAAGAGGAGCATGTCTCGTTTTGGTCCTTCCATTACAGCACTGTGACAGAGCTCTTTGTGGATCTGTGTGCTCTACATTTCTCTAGAGATCAATCTTGGAAGACCCGGCCAGAAATGGGCAGCAGCACTGGGGCACAGAAAAGTATAATAAGAGCAGCAACCTGATGGTGTTACATTATATCTATATATTTATAGTTCAAACCAAAATAGGTGCTGTTTATATTAGATTAGATTAGATTACTTACAGTGTGGAAACAGGCCCTTCGGCCCAACAAGTCCACACCGACCCGCCGAAGCGCAACCCACCCATACCCCTACATATACCCCTTACCTAACACTACGGGCAATTTCGCATGGCCAATTCACCTGACCCGCACATCTTTGGACTGTGGGAGGAAACCGGAGCACCCGGAGGAAACCCATGCAGACACGGGGAGAGCGTGCAAACTCCATACAGTCAGTCGCCTGAGGCGGGAATTGAACCCAGGTCTCTGGCGCTGTGAGGCAGCAGTGCTAACCACTGTGCCACCGTGCTGTCCTCCTTTCCTTTCTGAATTAGATTGGCATTTCCATGCCAGGTTATGTTATGGCAAATATTTAAAGGACTTCCTTTCTACAAAGAACCAATCACTAAAAACCTTGGAGCCAAAAGATGTGGAAAAAAAAGTAGCTTGCATTTATGTATCCTGTTTTGTCACCTCGGAGCGTTCCCTCAAGTATTTTGGAAGTGTACCCATTGTAGTAAAGTAGGAGGTGTCACTTATCAGTCTGAGTGGGTTCTCAAACAAAAAGGACATCTAACAAAAATCCAAACTTCATCATACTGCTACAAAGTCTCTATTTGGTACACAAAATGCGATTCAAGTGGTAACAGTGAAACTAAATCATTTAATAACAGTTAGAGGTGACCTGAAGTTAGGCATCCAAGTTCAGAATTTGTTAGGGTGGTCAGAAGACTTGAGACTATTTTTGTCCTTGAGGTCCATAATGTCTTTGCCCCTTATCCTAAACATTTACCACATCACAAACACACAGAAAGTCTTACTGTCAGGATAAGACTCCAGAAGGAGTTTGGAGAACACAAAGTCAAAACAAGCCATCTGGAGGGACTTACTATGTGCACCAAACAAACTGGGCCACTGTAGTGTCCTGTGCAATGAATCGTTAATTTATTGGGAGGAATGGAGAAAAAAAATGTTCTGGGAGTGCATACAGAATTAAAATCAGACAGAAAGCTGCCATTGCCAAGTTCAAAAGTGTTTCAGAACACTTATTTCACCTGGCACTCTTACATTTTGTGAATAAATTTTACAATGGTGGATTTGCAGCTTGCCCTATTCAACAATTGTTCTCTTGCTTAATATTATTTTCTTCTGTAATGACTTAAAAGATCTCAGAATAATTATTAACACTTATAATCAGAATAAAGTATTTCAAAATATATTTTCTACACAATCACACACTGGAATGCAAACCATCAGCAGGTAAATGGTAACATATTAGACAATATCAGATCATTATTTCAACAGTGTTTTGCATATTAATTCAAAGGAGCACTTCCTTCCAGCTTGGCTAAATAAAACACTAAGGTAAATAAGTACCTGCTGATATTTACTAGCTACAAGGCTGTATGATTCACTCACAACAGAGACATGCATTTATTTTGTTTAAGATGATGTATTTTGATTATAGCATGTCCCTTAAAAAGAATTAATTTATTGATTTGACTTGAGTTTTGCTTTGCTCAGGTAATGTAAAATATGAAAAGGGATGAGATACTCAAAGCAGATTAATATTAGACACAGTGAGGTAATGCAAGCCTTGCAATCCAAACAATGGACCTACTGAGGTTAAAATAAGACTTTTTTAAAAATTTTCATTCAGATATATTAAATATGGCACATCTGAATTAAGCTGAAATATTTGATTCCAAATTGCTAATAATAGCAACTTTGGTTTCACAAGGTCCATTTACAACACCATCCATCCTTAACAAAGCAGAGGCAGCAGCATTCATTTTTATCAAAAGTATTTTCCACAACTGAACTGCAATGTTTAATGTTGCATTGTCATCGAATACTAATTGTATTGTCTTGCTTCGAAGAACTGAGTTTGATGCTGTTATTAAAATCAGGGAATCTATCTATGGAACTTAATCACTGCTTTAGAAAAGTGATCTGTTCAGGATTGGAATGATGAGCTGTGAGCACCATAATCAGGGAAACATGGGTATATGTTTCCACTAAAGTACAGAAGGAATTAGAATCCCTGTAGTCTCACCACCTCCTCTAGATGGATAGGAGAAATCTACATATTACCGTACAGCAGGCAAATTTCCAAGAAAAAAGGGACAAAGTGGACATAATGTGCCTCTTTCAGATGAGAGCAGGATCATCAGTGATGAGGGAAACTATTCTAGTTTTATGCAACTTCCTGGCTACGGTTAGCTTGAACAGCTCCATGTGTTGTTAAAACTGAGGCAAGTGGAATGCACTGTCACATGAGTCTCACTGCTCCACAGAACAGAAAATAAAGTGGCTACTTTCCAATACAAAGCTGTCCAACTGCCAAAATGTCCCAGCAAGTTTTTAAATAAACATAATTATTGGTTTATTATCCAAAAAATGCATCCAGTGAAGATGAAGTAATTGTTTAATGCTGCATAGTTGTTAATATAGAAGTTTAAATATCACACACACATATTCTCGCTTCAGGAAAAAGAGGGAAAATGTGGATTTCTCTGCAGACAAAAACAGTGCTGGAGAAACTCAGCAGGTCTGGCAGCATCTGTGAGGAGAAAGCAGAGTTAAGGCTTTGAGTCCAGTGACTCTTCGTTATTTCTCTGCAGCTTTCTGAAAAATAATCTCTGGACAATTGGTTACTTTTGAAGGCAAATGATAAAGTGTAGAAAGGTCCAGAATTGGTTGCTCTGATATCCTGGCTAACACTGGCCAATTCATTAACTGCACAAAGTTGATTGTGGTCTTGTAGACAGAGCTTGTTCAAGAAATACACAATCTTAGAAAGTTCCATCACCCTCTCTCTGAAAAACAAAAAGGTTTCACCCTGAATGCAACAAGATGGTTTTCTTTGCAGAATTGGGAGACACAGCTTGTTCTCAGCAGGCTTTCCTCCAACTGAACTAGATGAAAAACAAGAACCTCTCCAAGCCAGTCACTGTTCAAAACAGCCACAACTTGAATTTATAACAAAGGAAGCAGTTATTGCCAGACATGTGATTCTATCAAGCCTTATGAAAAAGAATTTCCAATGTCTACAATGACGTATCAATTACCACTTAAACGACTCCATGTATTTTCACAAAACCTGAAATAGATTCGTTTTCCAGAATCCTCCAGATACTTAATTCCTCCAAACAATATTAAATATGTAGCATTTTCATGACAATGTCCTTTGAACAGCAGCAGAGGAGCCTAAGAAAAGCATATAAATATCAGATTAGAACAGAAAGAAGCCCTTCCCAAAGAGAAATCAGAAGATAGAGTTGAAGAAAATGCAGGTAAGTAGAATCTTTTTTCCAAAACTATTATTACTCCCTCCTCCAACTCAGGGGAGCAAGGCTATCTGCACTAGTTACAAGAATCACAGCATCTCCCTGCTGAATATAATAGGGAATGTATCTGTCTGTGTAAGCTTTGCCAGGCTTCAAATCTTGTCTGAATCCATCTCACCCAAATCCCAAAGTGGTTTCTGAACTGGAAGATCTGCATTTGACATTATCTGCTCAGTTCCACAGCTACAAGAGGAATGCCATGAATAAGGGAAACCACTATGTATTGCTTTCATCAATTTTACCAAGGCATCCGACTCTAGTGAGCAGGGGCAAACTGTTTAACTAGCTGGAGAATATATTCAACTGCTGAAGCTGTTCAAAGGAATGCCTTCTCTACATGGCAATACAGTCAGCAGCGAGGGTCAAGGTTAGTACCCTCTGAGATCCACAGTGGAGTGAAATAGGATTGTATTCCAGCTCCAATATTCTTTGGCATATTCTCTTCCCTGCTGTTGACATATGCCTCTGATTATCTACTGAGGGGGTTGACTTACATACTAAAAATGACAAATTGATTGATTGATTTACCTTTCCCTTTTGGGTGTACCTTAGAGGATGGTATATCTATTATTGACTATGTAATATTTAGTTAAGTACTAACCATTGCCTGTCGATAATCAAATCCTGTAGTGCACTTCACAATTCACCATAGCCACCCGCCACTCATACCTTTATAATTTTCTTTCTTCCAATCTAAGACGGTAGTTTCAAAATGATCTTAGCTATGTGAGAGCTATGTTATAGTCACACATCCTCTGAGTCAGATGCTGTACAGCATCAACTCTGAAACTCCCAACTCAGCTCTGATGCTTCAATCAGTTCTCTATTCTGCTTCTCAAATTTTCATGCAATTAGACTATAAATACTAATATAAAATGAAATATATCAAAATAAAGTCTGAACACCTGACTTTAAAATTTGACCTGAAGTACACTTCACCTGTAGAATATACTCAGGGATGAATCTTAAAATTTTTTTGGCTATGTGTCAGTTTCATTGAATTTCACAGATGTTTATTGGTGGGAGACTGGGATGTATCTCACCATACCTTACCAAACTCAACTCATTAATTACCTACCCCTGTCCCCCCTCCCCCCATTGTGTCCCTCTCACCTAATTCTATCCCCATCCTACTGTAGGATTAGAAAGGCAATTAACACATTGTCAAATTAATTTCCAACTCAACAGCTGGGTAATAGCATGTCAGTTATAGTTCAGAGATGATGTGGAGGAGCCAGTGTTGGACAAAGAGTGGACAAAGTTAAAATCACACAACACCAGGTTATAGTCCAACAGGTTTATTTGGAAGCACTAGCTTTTGGAGTGTTGCTCCTTCATCAGGTGCTTGTGGAGTATAAGATCATAAGACACAGAATTTATAGCAAAAGATTACAGTGTCATACAGTGATATACTGAACAAACCTGGATTGTTAAACATATCAATGCTGTTCAGTATATCACTGTATGACACTGTAATCTTTTGCTATAAATTCTGTGTCTTATGATCTTATACTCCACAACCACCTGATGAAGAAGCAACACTCTGAAAGCTAGTGCTTCCAAATAAACCTGTTGAACTATAACCTGGGTGTTGTGTGATTTTTAACATAGCTCAGGGAAACATTCTCATCTCTCAAGTCCCACTTGAGTGCATATTCTCTACATTTTGTGTGCAATGTTAAACCCAGGTTTTGTCTGCTTTCTCAGGTGGTTTTTAAATAACCCATGGCACTATTCAGTGGCATGTTCTCCCCATGCCCTGGCCAACATTTATCCCTCAATGAACTCCTAAAGCAGATGGAAATCCTCCTCACCCTCTGAAGCTTTAGGTTTAGATTAGAGCACTAAAGACACCACAATGAAAGACTGGGGAGTACGGAAGAGCTCCATTGATTGAATTTTGATACTGGAATATGATGTTTGCAGCCCAATAATCTGCTCAACCTTCACTCTGGATCTGTGCCTGATGTTGTATATTATTTCTATTGCAGGGCACAAGTGTGAGTAGCCATGTCTTCAATCAATTATCCTTATCTCCAAGAGACCATCCCAAAGTTACAGACATGCTAGAGCTGTGGAACGGCAGATAAACTGTTGAAATAAGTACATCATGCTTGCACCAGGTAAGTAGGTATCCATCTGCAGGATATGCCAAGTGGCAGACTAGTTGGTCATTCCTATTGATGACAGTTGGTCCCTCATAGCTTCAATTGCCATAAGAATCCAAGTACCTGAGAGAAATTCATTGATGGCCCCAGAACCAATGGTCCTCTCTGCTGAATTGTCACAGTCAGTTCAGTCGAGAACATTGTCATTGAAGCTGTTGAACACGAAAACAATCATTTCCTTGAGGCAGTGATGAGCTGCTATTGAAAGACCTCACAAGCCTCCACCAATATCCAATGGCTGTAGTGTGCATTAATGACAGGATGTACTGCAGTAACTCAGCACTGTTCCTTCAACAGCACAGATCAAACCTCTGACCTCTACCAACTACAAGGACGAGATCAGTAGATCAGCAAAATTTCACTGAAATTACCTCTAAACTCTAAGGAATGTTCTAGTAAACATATTTCCTTTCAAAGTATAGTAAAACACTATTTTTGGTTTATATTTCAAGTTTAAATATGCTGGAAAGTTAATTGTACCATTATAAGCAGGTTTTTTAAAGATATAACTGTGGAGGTTAGATAATTGAGGCAGTTTTCAGAATGCAGCAGATCACCACACATAAGCCTGTTTCCTCAGCTAATAAGATTATTAAGGGCCAGCAATCAATTTACATTAAAAGTATAGCGTTCAAGCCAAGTAGCCTTTGTTCTGCATGTACTGCTCTACAACTGTGGCAGATAATCATTTTCTGTTAAAGAGCTCATTAAATTATTCCACAGTTTCACAGGAGTACTTGAGTGGAGAGGAAGCTGAAAGTGGTGACTGTTTCGAATCAAGCATTGACAGAGGAGAAAATAAATGAAAATGGAGCAGCCTGTGGAAGTGGAACAGGGCCAAAGTGTCCAATGTTGTTAACGAAATAGCCTGTTGAAAAATATTTGTTCACTCATCAGGAAATTATATGAACAACAGATAAGAATGTATAAAGTTTCCAGTGGACTTAAAAGGAGGGTTAAACTTGTCAGACAATGATCAAGATATTGCAACATAAGCAAAACTGCAACAAATTGTGAATTATAGTTTCTAGTTGTTAATAAAGTATTATGGAAGGTATGTAAAGAGGTTTTTTTTCTACTTACAATTGATAGCATCAAGCATAGTCACAAATGAGTTGTGAAATAAAATCAGCAGTGAAATAGAATCAGTGTTTCCACATTTTCCCATCGTGTACCTCAGTTGCATAAACATTTTAAGGAGAAAGTGTGTTTAGAGGGGAATGTTCCTCCCCACCCAAACTAGGTAATAGAGAACAATGTAAGCATTGTAGAGAACTGTTTAATCAAGTTAGTTAGACTATAGTAGTAATATCTGATGTTTAAAACCTCAGGGGCCAAAAATGGGGCAGTTCACTATTTGTCAGTATCTGGAAATCACTAAGTTTTAGACTGCTAAATGGGTCAACAAATCACACGCTCACACAGATTCAGTTTTAGGCTGGAATTGTCTCTTTCTGTCAATTTAAAGGCTTCCTGCTACATTCAGAACAGAGCTTCAGAACTTTCCTATTCACTGGAAGAGAGAGACCACAAAATCAATGTCCATTACCAACCTGCTATCTGGTGTGGATCTTCATCTGGCCTGTGTGAAAGCATTTTAAGCACACTCTTACAACTGTTCTCACAAGTGATATTATACATTTTTTTAGACATACATAGTTATACGTCATGTAGTTTTGACTAAAATATGAACATGTTTTACTGATCTGCATGTGAAGTGAAAACTGATATCATCTTGCAGATACCAACATATTGTCACATCCTTTGTTTACCTTTCCAACATCTTCTTTGGTTTTACCAATGTAACCACCTGACCTGTAAGTAGGTTTCCCAACTCTGCTTCGAAACATTTTTGGAGGCTTCACATGATATCCAAACTCCACAAAATAACACAACATTTACAACACTTTGCAATGTATTTTATAATTAATAGCCAACAAAGTGTCCAAAGAAAATACTAAAAGCACAACGGGTTGCACCTTATAAAGTTACTTCACTTGATGAAGGAGCAGCGCTCTGAAAGCTTGTGATCTGACATAAATCTGTTGGACTACAACTTGGTGTCATGTGACTTTTGGCTTTGTCCATCCCAGTCCAACATCAGCACCTCTACATCAAAGTCCTGATTATTAGGGCTATGGTGAGATGTGTGACAGAATTGGACAAGAAAAGGGAGAGTCCCATCTTAACATTGGGCCATATCACACCATCTTGTGTGCTTTTCACAAGCTGTGTGCTCACTAGGCAGCAGTAAGTTGCCAATTGATGGGGCTTATCCCATGGTAAATGCTCTGTTAATGGCACAACCGGTCATATTAATATTCAGCTTTCCATCTTACCAAACAAACTAGATAATCAGGAAACTCCACGTGGAAAACAAAGCAGGCACTTGTAGGATTCAGCTCACTGTTTGCTCTGAACAATGTTTATATTGTACACGACCATACATACACTCAGGATGTAATCCACATGTACCAGCCCTACATAATCCTCATCCTTGTATCCTTTGGCAGATTCTACAACCTGTCAATCCCTCCCAATCATCGTGGTACTTCTCTGATACACTGCCGGGGTGGTTCGGAAACACAGACTTCCATTGTGGGATATACCATTAACAAGCAAAGACAGGTTGTTGCAAGGACACTTTGTACAGGGACAGGCAGCTGGCTCAGGGAATGGGCCAGGCTGAATCTCAAGACTGCTCACTTGCTCTCTCAGAATTCATTCACTTTGTGCCACCTGCACACTGGCACCATCCATGCCGTTAACACATTGGCACTTTAACTAGAGTGTAAAGGATGCCATCACTGTGATTTTGAGATGTTGCTCAGGCTTACAAAGGCAGTTATTAGGAGGGCTTTTTCCCACAGGTTTGGGTGGGGGGAGAAACTCCCAGGTGAATAACAAACCAAAATGTCAACCTAGTGCCTATAACATGTGCCAGCTGCTCGCATGGCAAACAGAAGGTCTAGAGATGTTCAGCCTGACTCCATTTCCCATGCGTGAACAAGAGGCAGGGTTGATTGGCCTCAGTATCTCCCAGGAAGTGGTGATGGGAGCTGGCACTGAGGGCTTGCAGGAGAGGGAGACTGTGGAGGTGACAGCCACTTTGAACCTTGATGCAACTGGTTCCTTCCAGGGAGTGTCAGGTGACCGGTGTGAGATCTCTCAGTTGTTCACTGAAAAAATACATCAGGCCACAGTGACCAATGCCATCTGTGAGAGATCACTCGATGTATTTCCTTTCCCTGCGACAGGTCAGCGCTACAGCCTGGCAGTACGATTCGGAAACATAGCTGGGATCCCCCCAGGTACAGGGTGCCATTAATTGTACATACGTGATACGGAGAGGGTGGAATCTCATTGCTGTGGAATTTGTCAACAGGAAGGGGTTCCAGTTGATCAATGATCAATGTGTCATCACTGTTACCATTTCCTGGAGGTCCGTGCCCGCTACCCTGAGAGCTGCCACAGCTCCTACATCCTGGTGCACTCTCGTGTACAGGGTGTGATGAGGGCCCGGGCCTTTAAAAGACTTGTTCCTGGGGGACACAAGCTACCCACTATGACCATGGCTCAGGAAGCCTTCGCACAGCCCCCTGGTTGATGTGGACTGCAGAGATAAAGCCGCCCGTGCTTCATCCAGGGCACTGGTGGAGCAGACAATGGTGTTGCTGAAGATGTGGCTTCACTGTCTGGAGTGGTGTGGGAGGGCCTTCCATCATAGTCCAGACAGAGCGTAACCTTGAGCATCGGCAACCTTTACCTGATGGAGCGAAGGATTAGGAAGGGGTCAAAATATCTACCATCTTAAGATGCTTTCTGATTTCAACTCTAAATGATATAGCTCTGATCTCATCATACTTCCTTGTTCTTGTTTTCTCACTAAAATAAATAGTTTCCTATCAATTTTTTAAAAAATATTTTGAAGATCTTCATTAAATGCTTGTGTCAACACTAACTTTCTGCAGCCTGGCCTCCAAACTCAAGTCTCAGAATTTGCATTGTAACCACTACCCTCCCCCACGCGTCCAACCCCTAGCCCCATTAACAATTCCTTCCTGGGGTGTCGTGCCCCAACCTGAAAGCCGTAATCTACATGGACCACCCATTAATCTTCACAACTGAAGCATGGCCTCCTCATCTTTGTATTGCAGCAATGAGGTAAGCACAGGAGCAATCGAGGAGCATGTTCATACACGTCTGTCATGACAGCCAGCTCTGTTCTTGTTCAGAAAAAAGGAAAACAAGCCTAACTAGGTAGTGACCCATTGTTCAGGGTTATTCTGATGGAGTTACAGCTGACTTACTCATGTTATATTTAGAGTTACTTACTGAAAAAATTTTAAGAGGTTACTGCTGAATGAATGAAGTGATTATTTATCCTACCAGCAATTAAAGCATTTCCAACTTGCATGCAAGGCTGTATTGCACATGTAGAACTACAGGGCATATTAAAGCAGTTTTAGAACTATTTCATTCTTGCCATTCTGTGACTCTGGATCATCCCAATGATCACATTGCCACATATTTGCTGATATTACACATAACAACGATCCAGGTCTAAATGATAACGTTACAGCTGCAGTGAAAATAGTCTCACGATATTCAATTTGCATATTTGACTTTAATACCTGTGAGATGTTTGTCGACCAACAATCATTTTACAACGGGCACTACTGACCTCAAACCTTGACAGGCCCAGTCTACCCATTTGGAATATATGAAAGTTGATGCACCTGAATTATCATTTTAATCAAATGGCAATGAAACTTAATGAGGAACCAAGAAATGTATATCTCTGGTTTTAATCACATTTGCACAATGACTTGTCATATTGAGAGGTGAAAGATTACATCCGACTTTCCAGGTTAGAATAGAGTGGTGACATAAATACCAGAATCTGAAAAGAAATGGTTATATCAACAACAACATTCGAACAAAAAGATGTAGATATGGATTGATAATACCAAGGATACTGAATGATCTTCACACACTCTCTCGCAGTCTCAATGTCAGAAACCAGGGCCATTGACAAAGCTACTGGGGGAAAAAAAAGTCCCACTCATTGAGAACTCGCGATCTGCACATTTTATCACTGCTAAAGAAACAGGACAACGGTGAAGCAATGAAATCAGGTCATTTCATTCTTACATGACCCCAAAAGTACTCTTAAAACCGACAACTGCAATAGCCTTTATCTTCCTCTCTGTACCAGACACCCATATCTGAGTGCCTGTTGTGTTTTATTATTTTTCTTTCGGAGCAGCACATCATTAACTTCCTTTCTGGAAACCTTGGAAAGGGTTTTACATCATCGTTTTACATCAGGTTAACTAGGTCCAATTGAAGGCTAGTGCCTCCATGCTAAAATCAAATGTAAGAACATTAATCACGGTGACCAAACTGGCATTAAAATAGAGGAGAGCTGTGACCCCTCATCACCTGGTCATGTCATACTCCGAAGCTCAGTCCCTGATGCTCCCACAATGGATGACGGAATGGGATGGTAAAAACAAATTATTCCTTCAAAAGTTGAAATTTAAATATAAACAATATTAAGGTTTGCTCGTGTCACCACGATTTAAAGCGGCTAAAATGTCAATGTTTTCTATTAATGCTTTCATCGAGTGGGTGGAGTAAACTATGAAAATCTAAGAAAAAACCCGTAGCCTTGGAAGAACTTAAATTCATGTCGAGGTGTGTTGTATTGAAAGGCAGGAAAACCGAAATTGCTGAACAAGTGGCAAAATACCTACCACTAGAAACTGAGGAGAATGAAACACATCAAATTAAAACAGGGATGGCAGAGATTAAAATAAAAATTCCAGAGAAACGATGGCAAGGAATCACACGAAGGAAAAAAAGAGAGAGAGAGATAGGAAGGGGATAAAGTGAGGGAATTTCACGCAGAAGAAACCAACGAGAAAAGAACTAGCTTGAGCTGTGAAGACAAGACTAACATCAGCTCTGGTGAGGGAACCACACTGAAAGTCTCAACTGTTCAAGTTTAACAATTTGACTCCTACATTTAGTGAGAAAGAGGTGTATATCTCTTTTATTTCTTTCAAAAGATTAATCCAATATTTAAAGCGGCCAGGGCATTGTTGGACACTGCTGTGGTGGAGCAGGTTTACAGGGAAAGCTTACGAAGTTTACTCCCTCGTACCTGGAGATACTGCCACTGACTGTGAATCAGCTAAATGGGCTATTTTGTGTCCAATTCAGTTAGTGTCAAAAGTGGATAGGCAAAGATTTTATGCCCTCAGGAAATGGCCTGAGCATATAGAGTATGAGCCATTTAAGAAGCTGGTTTTTGGCCAGTGGAATCGAAGAGTCACCACCCCTTGGTCAAACACTTCAACTTCCCCTCCCACTCCACCAAGGACATGAAAGTCCTGGGCCACCTCCTCTGCCAGAGTCTAGCCACCCAACGCCTGGAGGAAGAGTGCTTCACCTTCCACCTTAGGAGCCTTCAACCAACCGTCCAACTTGGCACAGCCCTCTTGAACTGTCCTACCTGTCCATCTTCCTTCACACCTATCCACTTCCACCCTCTGCTCTGACCTATCACCATCATCTCGACCTCCATCGATCTATTGCATTCCCAGCTTCCTTCCCCCAAATCCCACTCCCCTCCCATTTATCTCTCAGCCCCTTTCACCCACCCCCTCATTCCTGATGATGGACGTATGCTCGAAATGTCGACTCTCCTGCTCCTCGGATGCTGCCTGACCGGCTGTGCTTTTCCAGCACCACACACTTTGACTCTGATCTCCAGCATCTGCAGTCCTCACTTTCTCCTTTTGGTCAGCGGATATCGGCACACAAAATGGAAGCCGTTTACGAAACCTTTTGTGAAGTAACTATCCTCCAGGAGTTCGAAAACTTTCCAATTCAGGTTTGCGTTGAGGAACAGAGGGTATCGGGGCCCAGACTGGCACTGATTCGGGTTAATGATTATGATTTAACACAGACCCATAAACTCTGGGAAGCTGTGAGCTGCAAGCTCTCACAAGGAAGAGAGAGAAACAAGTGTGAGGTAAATTGATACAAGCTGGAGAGAAAAGGGAGGCCGGGCAGAACTGTCCCCACCCATTAAATGGAAGAAGTCAGAAGAGAGGCAGGTGGGAAACCAATGCAAATGCTTCCACCGTGGTTAACCAGAGCGCACAAAAATGAAACTGTTGATTCTGGCATTGCCTAGAGAATCAAGCCACAAGACCATGTCCATAGCATTAGCTTGCATTACGTATTAAGCCTCAGTACAAATGTTCTTCTCCCTCTCTCAGTTCCAATGACAGAAACTAGTGCCAATGAGAAAGCAACTTGGGAAAAAGATCACCATTCACTGGAAGCTCAAAACCTGAAAACTTTGCCACTGTTAAAGAGACAGGACAATAACCAAATAATTGGAATCAGGTCTTTTCATTTCCACAGCTTAAGAGACTTTTAAGGTTTGTAACTAATTAACGTTATCTTCCTGTATGGATCAGGTAAACTTCTTCCCTGCTTCCATTTTCTTTGTAAGTTCATCATCAGTGTTTGTGTCAGTATGATGTTACATTTTCTTATTTCTTTCAAGATGGTAGGTAATAAAACTCTACTCTCTTCCTCTAGTGAAAACCTTAGAATCAGCTAACCTTCATTTTTGATCTGGTTAACTAAGTTTACTTGAAGCTGCATGCTAAAGATAAAGATGAATTAAAATAGTTTCAGCTGACTGAGAAGAATTATAAAAAGATGAGAGTTGTCACCCTCTTCTCATCTGGTGGTAACTTGCACCACATAATCTAGAGTAGATAATTCAAATACTGTCCACATACTCTATTTCCTATCACCACAATGTAGGACACCTTTCTGAGCATCTGTTATCCTTACAGGTGACTCTTCCCAGACTACTAAAATATAGTTTCAGGTTTGAACCATTGACTAGCAGCAAGTTGAAATCTCCAATACAAGTTTGTCACTACATTGTACATACAAAAACAATTAAATGAATTTGAACATTGCCATGTATAATTTATCCTCATTTACATCCTTGCAAGCTTGGTCCCTTCAATCTGAGCATGAGCCTATACTCCACTTGTTGCACAACAGGAACTGACTGTTTCTGTCTTTCATGTTTTTGCAGACTGGCATCACTGTCAGGGTCAAGAAATCATAATGAACACCCTGTAAACCAAAGACTTGCTATGTGCTTTGCCCCTCTCAAACCTCATCTCAATGGCAATGTGAATCATTGGGGCCATGTACTCAGGTAGAAATGCTAATTAGCTGACCTTGGGATTGCCCCATAATGAATTCTATATTGAAATTCAACCAATATTCTAAAATACAATTGTTTATAAGATTTGATGTTCCTAATACCTTCCTGTGAGACTTGGAGACTCTCAGTTTATTCATAATTTTCATAGATGCCCTTGCCATTATCACAGGTTGGAACATTTTGCACCATCTTGCGAATGAATCGATCTCACTGTGCCCATAGCAAGCAAAGCACTCAGACTGTTGTCAAGCAAGGTTAGGAGAGATCACAAGAACCACCTCAAAACTTTATCGTACCTTACATTAAGCACTCTATTTCAAAATGTAATAATCCTGTAACACTTTGGACCTGCAAGTCCATTCATCAAGGACAAAGAGAACAAGGTATCTGTAGCCATCAGCAAACTGATTGTCAATAAACACCACCCCCTTCAAAACAAACTGAAGCTATGAGTTCTAGTGGAATAGATATTCATTTCAGGATAAAGCTCACTTAGATACTAAATTTTCAGGCAAACGTTATTGTTTTATTGCCATGAGAAAAATGATCTGGAAGCCAATTGTTAATTGGCACAATTGGCATTCAATATTACAACATAGGCAAGGGAAGATTTGGCCTAAGTATTCAAAATAATGAAGGGTTAGATTAAATAAAGATAACCTTTCAGTGGAAGAGGGTGTACAGATGACGCAGATTCAAGTCAAGTAGCAAAAGAAACAGAGGAACACGAAGAAAAGAAATTTGACTTGCTACATTTTGGATTGCACTGGTTGTAAGAGTGGTGGAAGTAAATTCAATAATGAATTTCATAAGGGAATTAAATGACTACCTGCAGGAGAAAACAAATACAGACTATGGGGAAAGAGCAAAGAATTGGGACTAATTGGATAGCTCTTTCAAATGTCTATCCTCAGACACGGAATGACCTTGTTCTATGTTGTCGATTCTGTGATTCCATGATTCAAATGTCAACTTTGGAAGTTACAGAAATGTTCACTTGCTAGATTGCTATTCCTTTGACTAAAAGAATGATTTGATAATGCATGTAAATATGGCCTTCTCTGGGTTGGACTTGTCTATACACAAATCAAAGAGTCTGTGTCTGGTGAGTGAGAATTGTAAAAAATTGTCCTAATAGCTGATTACAACTTTTCCCCAGCCTGCTCCTTTACCAGCTGCTTCCTCCCATAAGCCCTGGAGCTAGCTCACTAGGTCTTGCATGAGGTGAAGGAATTTTTTAAAAATTGCACGTGCCATTTTGCAGTTCTCCTCTGGGCAAACGCATTGCCAACAGGCAAATAACATTCGCCCCAAGCACAAAAGGGCAAAATTAAGCCCCAAGTTACTTGTAAGTTGTCAATATAATAATTACACAATAGTTCTCCCAAGATAAGCAGATTTTGATGGAATTTGAGACTCATTAAATTCACTATCAAAAACAGTTTGCCATATTGGACAATTTTGTTTACTGTTCAGAAAGTTGGTTCGCAAACTTTTTTCACTGGTAATATGTGTTCAGCAGTTTCATGTTCTATTATATTCAAATGTGAGGCAGCTGGAAGATACTGCAATGTTTTTCCTGTAGGACAATGGGGAGATTATTCCTGTATACCCTGCACCATACTACCATGGCCCAGATTCAAATATTCAAATAAATTTCTCACTTGATTTTGAAAACGTTCCTAAACTGTCTTTTCATACTGAACCATCTGTTTATATACATTTGTGGTGCACTGAAGCCTATTACATTCCACCCCATTAACCTTTATAAATCTGAATAGAATTAATAATAGACCTCCACTTCCCTGTTACAGTTCAAAATTGGAAAAAAAATCTCCAGATATCATCTTTTTTTTTGTTGCCACCTTCTAATAGTGAATGTTATACTTTTAAGAATATAAATTAACAGATTTCTGTATTAGATTAGATTAGAATAAATTCCCTACAGTGCGGAAACAGACCCTTCGGCCCAACAAGTCCACACAGACCCTCCAAGGAGCAACCCACCCAGACCCATTCCCCTACATTCACCCCTGACTAATGCACCTAACACTACGGGCAATTTAGCATGGCCAATTCACCTGACCTGCACATCTTTGTGATTGTGGGAAGAAACCGGAGCACCCAGAGGAAACCCACGCAGACACAGGGAGGATGTGCAAACTCCACACAGACAGTTGCCCAAATTATCTGGGAAAATGGATCAGCTCATATCAAAAATACCATTCCAGAAAGACACTTCAAAATATTTATTTTGTACTAAATTGATGGGCAAAAATATAACTTGGGATGTCTAAATTTGTAAATGTCAAAATATACAACCTGTTAGCAAACTTTTAATCATTTAGTCTGCAAGTTGCCTGTACTAAATTGCATTAGTGCATTAAGCTGTAAGACTGGGATTCCTCAGTTTTACAAACTAGAGGATTGTAAAATACAAAACGAAGGACAGGGGACAACTCTGAAATGGAAACTCTTTTTGATTGTTAGAAGGTGTCAGTTTAGATGAAACCAATCACACAAGATATTTAAAATATTAAAGATTCAGCAATTTGCTGTGACAAAAACAGAATTTTGTATTACAGCCTCGGTGCAAAAATAGACACGGTATTGTGATGGGGAAACTGAAAGCTACAAACTGTTACCTTATTGTCTAGCAAGGTATGAAGATTATTAACATTTTATTTGCTGGAGTACTTCAATGGAAATGTCTTTGTGTCAAAGAAATGCCACAGCATAAATATTGCAGTTCTAGCTGCGAGTCTTTAGCTCTGCAAAGGCAACCAAGCTCATTACGCACTGCTAGCTCCTGTACTTTATATAACATCCCAAAAGACTGTGGATTCTCTATTGAAGAGACAGAAGGCTTAGTGAATGCATCTAAAGGAACAGTTCTAGAGATTGTAAGAAGGTAGTTCTCAAAAAAGGACATATTAACTCCTGGTGGAATGCATTTCAGATTTTTATTGAAACATTGGACTGTTTAGTATTTTGGCAACATCCCTATGGTTCTGAGCTCTCTTTCATATATAAATAAATCATTCCTGTACAGAAGTTTAGCCTGAAAATATGTTCCAATGCGCAAGATTGTTCTGTTATCTCAAGTAGAAATGTAGCAAGCAACCTATGTGTTATCCTGTAAGAAATTGACCACAACCAAGTTGAACTAATAGTTTCAGAGCCAACCTCAATACAGAAAAAGTAAACATTTAGGTTTGTGACTTCTGCCAATAACACAATCAGAAAGTCAGAGTCATAGACCTGTACAGCATGGAAACAGGCCTTTCAGTCCAACTCGTCCATGCCAACCAGGTATTCTGCACAGTGGCACAGTGGTTAGCACTACTGCCTCACAGCGCCAGAGACCCAAGTTCAATTCCCGCCTCAGGGAATTGCACGTTCTCCCCGTGTCTGCGTGGGTTGCTTCCAAGTGCTCTGGTTTCCTCCCCAGTCCAAAAATGTGCAGGTTAGGTGAATTGGCTATGCTAATTTGCACATAGTGTTAGATGAAGGGGTAAATGTAGGGGAATGGGTCTAGCTGGGTTGCTTTTCGGAGGGTCGATGTGGAGTTGTTGGGCTGAAGGGCCTGTTTCCACACTGTAAGCAATCTAATCTAAATTAATCCAGTCCCATTTACCAGCATTTGGCCCATATACTTCTAAACCCTTCCTATTCATCTATCCATCCAGATGCTTTTTAAATGTTGTCATCGTACCAGCCTCCACCACTTCCTCTGGCTGTTCATTCTATACATGCATCACCCTCTGTGTGAAAAGTTGCCCTTTACATCCCTTTTAAATCTCTCCCCTTCACCTTAAACCTATGCCCTCCAGTTTAGGACTCCCCACCCTGCAAAAAAGACCTTGTCTATTCACCCTGTCCAAGCCCCTCATGATTTTATGAACTTCCATAAGGTCATCCCTCAGCCTCCAAAGCTCCAGGGAAAACAACCCCAGCCTAAACAACCCTTCCCTATAGCTCAAACCCTCCAACCTCAGCAACATCCTTGTAAATCTTTTCTGCACCTTTTCACGTTTCACAACACCCTTCCGATAGGAAGGAGACCAGAACTGAACGCAGTATTCCAGAATTGTCTAACCAAAGTTCTGTACAGCCGCAATATAACATCTCAACTCCTATACTCAATACACTGACCAATAAAGGCAATAGTACCAAATGTCTTCTTCACTACCCTGTCTACCTGGGACTCCACCTTCAAGGAACTATAAACCTGCATCTCAAGGTCTCTTTATTCAGCAACAATCCCCTTCCCAATAAGTGTACAAGTGCTGCCGTCATTTGCCTTGCCAAAATATAGCACCTCACATTTGTCTAAATTAAACTCCATCTCCTAATCCTCTGCCCATCTGATCAAGGTCCCATTTTACTCTGAGATAACCTTCCTTACTGTCCATTGCACCACGAATTTTGGTGTCATCTGCAAACTTATGAAGCATTCTTCTTATACTCACATCCAAATTCAAGTCATTTCCATAAATGACAGTATTAGAGAGAAGTCCAAACTTTTGGAAAGGTTCGCCACTTTGGCCACAGCACAATGAATTATCTGTTACCTTTGTAGACATTACAGCCAGGAATAAAAAATCAAAAAATATGTTGGGGTAGAATGTGGTAGACACATGCACTTTCTCACATACCCCTGTCTTCAATCATGAATTATTTTGCCTTCTTTTTAAAATGACATTAATAGATCCTATTGACTTTTGGAATCTCATGGTGGTGATGTTAATTAATCAGATGTATCACACTGAAATTGAAAGAGTTAACATGGTGCCAACAATCAGCTGTCTTGATCAATTTCTTAACATTTCAACAGCTGATTGGTGGAAGCAATGGAACATCAGCTGTCTCATTATCCCAAGTGGAACTAAGTTTGCACAAATTGAATGGATAACTAGGATAAAAATATATTAGTTTAAATTATTAGTTAAGAATACATCTTTAACAAATAATTATCTAACTGGCACTGGTCTAAATGGATTGCCAAATTAAAATGTGAGCTGATTTTCTTTTTAAAAAAAATTCAAAAACAGTTGTCTTATAGTTGCAAACTTTAAGCAAGATACATATATTTTTATTTTACCATAATACTCAACTCGCTTTAAAATACAGGATTGACACATTTCCTTTCATTAAAAAAAGATTCCCCAGTAGTTCACAGAATTATTGAGATTGGGTCCAAATTTCCTGTTTACTTTAAACCAGAACCACCTGTGTGTATTGTAACAAGTTCACCTCTATTTTATGAAAATGGAATCTCTTATTTGCCCAATGCTTTTCTTCCGAGAACTATGAATGAATACTGAAGTGTCCTCACTCCACAGACGTGTACATCCTTGTTCATTCACTAGGGCTATTGATTGTTTGCAAAGACTTTGTTTACAAAAGACCAGACTAAGCCCATTAAAAATGACGAGGACAATGGGAATTTTTTTTCTCATTCACCCTCAGAGGCTTAAGAAATGTTTGCTTCTCAGCCAGCAGTGTGTTTCAATGCTTCTTTCCTTTGCACATGACTGACAGATGAATCAGAGCAAGTGGCCCAAGTACAGCAGCTCAGTCGTATTTCCAAGAGGGCCTGGTGTATTCAGAGTCATCCACAGCTGCAAACACTGGGAGGTCCTGTCATTGTACTGCTGCAATGTGCTTCTTATAATAGCTATACGAGAGGAAGAGTCCTTCCAGCTTCTAAAGCTCACATACCATGTTTCTTGGCTGATCTGGATGGGTTGAATAGGAATGTCAGTGACAAAAGAGAAACAAGTAGATCCAATGTGTGTTAGACTCAAGATGAAAAAGTAACAACCCAATCAATAACTGAAGTGCATGTTGAGCTGTATGTGTGCTGTTATATCTAACTCTTGTGTGGAATAATACCATGGAATAGAGTAGAAAAAGTCAATGTATCCTGAAATACCTCAGCTAGTTTACTGAAAGCTTGTAACAGTCACTTCCAGCTTTGACACTCTTTGTTAGAATGTATTGAAAGGGATAATTTGGGGAACCCATCCATGCCTGCCATATGCTGTTAACAGTTTACCGTTAACATTTAGCTGTTTTTCAGCTAAAACAACCATTTGCTGCCAGTAAGACTGCTCTCCAAGATATCTTTGTGTATGTCTATATCTTTGAAGTTAACTTGGCTGCTTGCTTCCTCTAAACCACTGCCAAATGCACTTACAAGAAGATACCAAAGATTGAATTATGTGATATCAGTATTGTACAATGGTACAGATTGACACATTCCTGATTGACACATTTCTGACAATTAGACAACAGTGAGAAACTGTACATTGAATTTTGAAATAAATTAATTACCATAAACCAAGCACTCTTTGAATGCTAGTAAGTATAAAACATCATTCCATTGTTGCAAAACCCTTGAACCCGTGGACTAATGTTGCCACACATTTGGACCCTCCAGCCCCATTCTTTGCAGAATATTTCAGTGCCAATGATTTGCATTGATGCATTTGAACAAATTTCATTTTGGTTGCATGATATTCTTGGGTTTTTCCAACTTCATCCATGTTTTGTGACAACCAGAAATACTATTATTATTAGTTTCTTTCCCTATATTCTTACTTACATTGTTGCCTTTTAGTATTTTTATAGACACTAACACATGATGTATTCGCAGACTGTTGTATCTTCCCAAGTGTTTCCAGATCCTAAGTCTGTACCTTACTTCATCGAGGTGTAAGGTTCCAAAGCAGCCTAGCCCCAAACTCCAGAATCCCCACATTCTTCTCCCCAGTGTTACTAAATCTCATCTCTCCCCTCCACAATACTATCGGACCTACCACCCACTGCTATTAAGGCACAATCCCTCAAACCACTTCTAAATGTATCCTTGCTCCCCATTAATGTTACGTGCTCACTCTAATCTTCTTCATGTTATTCATCATTTTCCTTTGCATCAGTGACTGGAAAAAAAAGTAAAAGGCAACAGTACAAGTAAATATAAAGGCAAACATGTTCCTGGTTTTTACAGAGAAATAGGCAAAGTTAGAAAAATTCAAGAATACCATGCAATTAAAATTAAATTTGTTCAAATACAAATCAATGCTATTGGTAGTCCTGGCATCCTACTCACAAGGAAAGAAAGTTAATTCTTATAAACCTTTCTCAAGCTCTGACTTAATACTGACATAGTCATGGGAGATTGAATGTTATAAACACTCTCTCGGAATGTCCTTAGGGTGCTGCTGTTACTAAAAGCAGCATGAAAATGATTTTGGCAGATCTTGTGCTGAAGCTAGTGGTCAATCAAAAGAAATTCCCAAGAATGATGTCAACTTGAATATTTCTTTGTTCGTATTTCAAATACCAAACTCAAATCAGAGAAGCAGTGATGGAGTGGTAATGTCACAGGACTAGCAATCCAGAGGCTAATGTTCTGGAGGTATGAGTTTGAATTCCATCATGGAGCATGGTGAAATTTAAATTCAATACAGATCTAGGATAAAAATCCAGCCTAATGGTCACCATGTAGTTACTGTCAGTTGTTAAAAATCTTACCAGGTTAACTAATGTCTTTCAGGGAAGTAAATCTGCCATCCTGACCAAGTCTGGCCTACCTGCGCCTACAGACCTACAGCAATGTGATTAACTTTGCACTGCCCTCTGAAATGACCTATCAAGCCACTCAAATCAAAAGCAATTAGGGATGATCACTTCATTCTGGCTTAGCCTAATTCATATCCCATGAATAAATAACAAAATGGAGTAGAAATCAAAGGGAGGAAAGTTCAATTCTGTTACGTGCAATTTGCCTGGGTTTCAAGAAGTGAAGTAATCTCTTCTCTTCAGTCAAAACCTTGTATAATGTATTACTTTAACAAAAAAACAAACAGAAAAATATGATGTACATTGAGAGTGCTTTGCCATTCAACACAGTCATGGTCGATCTTCTGCCTCAGTTCCACTTTTCTGCCCATTCTCCACATCCCTTGATTCCCTGGAAGATCAAAAACCCATCCATCTCAGCTCTGCATATGTGTTTAATGATTTACGAACACCAATTTTTGGGGCTAGAATATTCCAACGCTTCACAACTGTCTGACTGAAAAAAAAACTTTTCATCAAAGCTCTAAAGAACTGGAGTAAGAGTTCCTACTCTTGTACTCCAATCTTCCTGTAATATAGGCCAATCTGTCATTTGCCTTCTGGACTATCGCTGTACCCCCAGGATTCTGTCTGAGTAAACTCAACTACTTCCAAATACCAATAGTTGCAAATCTTTTCAAACATATACTTATTGATTCTTCCTAGCAAACTGAGTAACCTCACCCTTCTCCAACTAAGCACCTTGTTGCCCATTCACTAAACCTAACAATGTCTTTTTTTTTGCAATTTTGTTTTATCCTCCTTACATTTACATTCCTATTTGTTTCGTTTTATCACCAAATTTGAATATGTTCCTCTTGGTCTCTTTGTCTAAGTTATCAATATAGATTTTCAATAGTGCTGTTATTCCTAGCACTGCAATAGCACACATCCCAATACTAACCAGTGTGGCATTCCATCAGTTACAGTCTTCTAACTTGAAGATGTCCCATTTTTTCCAACACTTAATTTCCTGTTGGCTAACAAAATCTTCATAAATACCAATCCCTGTTAAGGCAATTTATTTTTGAAAAAAGATGAATTTCCCAGCAATCAGTGAAAAGATCAATAAATGAGATTTGATATTTTAAAACATTACTGTAACAAAACAAAAATCAACAGAGATCAGATACTAATCAACATGCAACCAATATACAGTTCATTTGTCTTCTCCCCAGCTGCAGCTTTTTTTGTCTCTCTGTGTCTCACCGCCGCTCCCTCACCACCAGACGCCTGGAGGAAGAACCCCTCACCTTCTGCCTCGGAATACTTCAACCCCAGGACATCAATGTGGACTTCAACAGTTTCCTCATTTCCCCTTCCCCCATCTCACCCTAATTCCAAACTTCCAGCTCAGCACTGTCCCAATGACTTGTCCTATCTGCCTATCTTCTTTTCCACCTATCCACTCCACCCTCCCCCCGACCTATGACCTTCATCCCCTCCCCCACTCGCTATTGTACTCTATGCTACTTTCTCCCCACCCCCACCCTCCTCTCATTTATCTCTCCACCCTTCAGGCTCTCTGCCTGTAGTCCTGATGAAGGGCTTTTGCCAGAAATGTCGATTTTACTGCTCCCTGGCTGCTGCCTGACCTGCTATGCTTTTCCAGCACCACCCTACTCTAAAAAAGTGTCTCAAGGAGCAGCAACCCTTTCATTTCTGTGAGAAACTCAGTAAAGATGCTAAAATTGTCACTTAGCATTTCAATGGGTTTCTGTCTGAGTTTCTACCCCATTGCTACCAGAACATCTAGTGGTATTTCCAAGCTAAGGTGCTTGTTATAACTCTAACATTATGTGTTTAAGAACACCCTGCTTTCCAATAAGTTAATGGGAACATATTAAAGCATGGTATGACATTAATATACAACTCCCATCTCCATGTGTGTGGTAACATTTTGTGTGGCACTTTACTGAATGTCTTTTGCAAATACAAGTGTACCATGTCTACAAGATCTGCTTTATCTACCCTCATCGATTCTTAGAACCCGTCTTTTGAAAAACCATGTTGCCTGATCATATTTTGATTTTCTAAGTTAATTGTTAGAACTGCCTTAATGATAGGTTCCACAATTTTCCTGACAACTGGCATCACAAGAATTTTAGAATTGAGGTGTAGGAGTAGTCCGTGCAGCCAATCAAACCTGCTCCTCCATTCCAACTGATCACAGCTAATCTTAGGCTTCAACTTTACCTTTTGGACAAGGTGACGACAACGATACACTTGTGATCCTTCAAATTTCCTTTGATTCTAAAATGACCCCAGCAGATAGAAAGTTAACAAATGTGACAACAGTACGCAAGAAATGAGGGAAAGAGAAAATGGGAAATTACTGGTCAGTCAGCCTGACATTCAATTTTTTTTAAAAAATGAAGAACTCTAGTTATGATGAAGGGTCGCTGGACCTGAAATGTTAACTCTACTTCCTTTGTACAGATGTGCCAGACAGGCTGAGATTTTCCAGCGATATTTGCTTTCGTATTCAATTTTGAAAAATCACAGCCAGTGTCTCCATTGTCTCTGTTGCTACCTCTTTTAGAACCCCATGGTCTGGTTAATAAGGTTCTGTGGGAATTTGCTACCTTTTAATCTCTTAAATTTCTCTAATCCTTTTCCTCTGCTGTCAATTCTTACTTTAAGTTCCTCACGGTTATCAGTCTCTTTATTGCTGCGTATAATTTGAGTTTTCTGTCATGAAGGCAGATACAAAGCAATTGCTAATGTATCTGCTAAGTTCCATCAGGATAATTTCTCCCAATTCTGTTTCTCAGGGACATATACTTTAGCTACTAGTCTCAATTGTGAAAGCTCTTACGGCTTTTTTTCTGTCCTGGCTAGTTTACTCTTACAGTTTTTTTTTTCCCCCTTTTTAGTCACCATTTTCTGGTTTCTGAGACTCACCCAATCTTTAGGTTTACCGTAGTCTCTTCCTCTAATCTAATTTCATCCTTAACTTCCCATGTCAGTTATTGATGGATCTTTTCATTGTTTTGTTTTTATGGAACATAATTTTGCATTTTAAAAATTGTTTCCCACTATTTATTTACCATTATACAGTTATCTGCCAATACCATTATAATGACTCCCTGCTCAACAGCAAACCACATTATGTTTTTCCCTTCGTAGAATATAAAAGGATATGAATTAAAAATTCAGTTTCAACTCTAGTCTTCAGTGCAAGTGGAATGAAGCATTACTGTGCTGTGAAGCTCATAGTCAAATCAACAATCCCCTTGTCACCCTGGCACTGCAGGTAAATGATTCAGCTGTACGCCAAATGCTACAAGTCAGTGAGTTAGCAGCAAGAAGACAGGAAACAGGACCCAATCATGGTCAAAAGGAATCAGAACTATAGAATCTCATCCAATCTGGAAAACTAAAGGTCATGAAATTAACTGTTCAATCACCAATGTCAACAAGGCTGGTCACCAGTAACCTCCACTGCAACGACACAACGTTTAGGTGTCCATCCTTCATCAACAATCAGAAACAGAGCTGTGGACTCACTTCCTTCTAATCTGTGTGTATGTGTCTTTTGTGATTAATTCTTCTCACATTTAATAATGAATAAATTCATTGTTTACTAGCTCAAGGGGGCCTGGATAATGTAGCTTCTTTTAAAACATAAGTTCATTTGGCTCTGGGAAAAATGTATCCACTAGGATATGGACCTTTTTAAACAAATAGCAAACAACCAAAGGGAACAGGTGAGTACAACTTGGGGCATCACTGGTCTAGAACCATAACAATTTAAAAACATAGAACAGCATAGCACAGGAACAGGCCCTTCTGCTCACTACGTCTGTGCCAACCATGATACCAATCTAAACTATCCCATCTGCCTGCACATAGTTCATATCCCCCTATTCCCTGCCTGTTCATGTGTCTCTCCAAATGCCTCTTCAACGTTGCTATTATATCTGCTTCGACCACTTTCCCTGGCACTGCATTCCAGGCACCTACCACCCTCCATCACAAATCTTTCTTCCCCCATTTCCTTTATACTTTCCCCCTCTCACTTTTAAATCTATTCCCCCTAGTATATGAAATTTCCAACCTGGGAAAAAGACTCTGACACTGCAGCCTGTCAATGTCTCTCATAATTTGATATACTTCTATTAGGTTGCCCCTCAGTTTCCGATGTTCTACAGAAAACAACCCAAAATGGTCCAATCTCTCCCAACAGCTAATATTCTCCAATCCAGGAAACATCCTGGTAAGCCACTTATGCACCCTCTCCAAAAGCCTCCACATCTTTCCTAGAGTATGACATGCAGAACTACACACAATACTCCAAATATGGCCTAACTAAAGTCCGATACAGCTGCAACATGACTTGCCAATTTTTACACTCAATGCTCCAACTAATGAAGACAAGTTTGCTGTAGCCATTTTTCTTTTAGCTTTTTTATCCACTTGTGTAGTTACTTTCCAAAAGCTGTGGACTTGAACCCCAAATCTCTTGGTATATCATTGATCCTAAGGGTCTTGCCATTTACTGTATACTTTCCTCTGGCATTTGACCTCCGAAACTGCACTGCCTTTCACTTCCCTGGATTATCTGTCACTTCTCAACCCAACTTCCTCACTGATTATATCCTGCTATATCCTTTGAACCTTCCTGACAATCCACAAACCAACCAACATTTGTGTCATTGCAAACTGACTAATCAGACCACCTACATTTTCATCCAAATCATTTATATATATTAAAAACAACAGAGGTCCCACTACTGATCCTTATGGATCACCAGTGATCAGAGACCTGCAGTTAGAAGAACACGCCTCCACAACTACCCTCTGTCTTCTATAACCAAGCCAATTTTGTATCCAACATGTTAACTCACCATGGATTTCAAGCAAGTTAACCTTCTGGATTAGCGTACCATGAGGGACTTTGTCAAATGCATTAGTAAAGTCCATGTAGAAAACATCTACTGTAATACTCTCATCAATCCACTTCACCACTTCCCCAAAAAACTCAATCAAGTCTATGAGACAAGACCTCCACTGCATAAAGCCATCCTAACTACCCCTAACGAGCTGATTTTTCTCCAAATGTGAGTAAATTCTGCCCCTAAGTGTCCAGTAATTTCCCTATAACTTATATAAAGCTCATTGGTCAATAATTTCCTGGATTAACACAAAGGTTGGTGGAGTAGCAGAAAGTATAAGGGACTGTCAAAGGAGGATATAGATAGACTGGATAGTTGGGCGGAAAAGTGGCAGGTGGTTTTCAATCCAGACAAATGTGAGATGATGCACTTAAGCAAGTCTAATTCTAAAGCAAATTCTACAATGAACAGAAGATCCTTGGGAAAAGTTGATGGCAGAGAGATGACAGTGCAGGTCCATTTTACCCTGAAGGTTGCTGCACTGGTGGATAGAGTGGGCAAGAAGGTATATACTATGCTTGCCTTCATTGGACGGGGTGTTGATTATAAGAGCTGGCAAGTCATGGTAAAGTTGTACAAGGTATTGGTTCGGCCGCATTTAGAATACTGTGTACAGTTCTGGTCGCCACATTACCAAAAGGATGTGGATGCTTTGGAGAGGGTGCAGAGAAGGTTTACAAGGATGGTTACATAGGTGCTAGCTATGAAGAGAAGTTGAGTAGGTTAGGTTTGTTTTCATTAGAAAAAAGGAGATTGAGGGGGGGACCTGATTGTGGTTTACAAAATCATAAAGGATATAAGGTTGTGGGCGGCACGGTGGCACAGTGGTTAGCACTGCTGCCTCACAGCGCCTGAGACCTGGGTTCAATTCCCAACTCAGGCGACCGACTGTGTGGAGTTTGCACGTTCTCCCAGTGTCTGCGTGGGTTTCCTCCGGTTTCCTCCCACAGTCCAAAGATGTGCGGGTCAGGTGAATTGGCCATGCTAAATTGCCCGTAGTGTTAGGTAAGGGGTAAATGTAGGGGTATGGGTGGGTTGCGCTTCGGCGGGTCAGTGTGGACTTGTTGGGCCGAAGGGCCTGTTTCCACACTGTAAGTAATCTAAAAGTTAAAAATCACACAACACCAGGTTATAGTCCAACAGGTTTAATTGGAAGCACACTAGCTTTCAGAGCGATGCTCCTTCATCAGGTGATAGTGGAGGGCTCAATCGTAACACAGAATTTATAGCAAAAATTTGCAGCGTGATGTAACTGAAATTATACATTGAAAAATTAATTGTCTGTTAAGCCTTTCATCTGTTAGAATACAGTGATAGTTTCACTTCTTTCATGAGTAAATCACAAAACTTTTTTTAAAAGTTGCATTCTCGGGTTAGCTGTTAACAATGGTGATAGCTAGACAATATGTTGAAGGTGTTAGCCCCCTGTGTTCTCTGTCTATGCCACGATGTTTAGATTGATTCTAATCTAAAAAGTGAGATAACAGAGTTTTACGTAAATTCATGCAGTTTTTGAGCTCAGAGTTCTACATGAATGTATGCAATTTTTGTGCAAAGTGTATTGTAACTCTGCAAGTACAAATTCACCCCACAAAATATATGTGTGCATGTGGGTCTTTGTCTGTGTGTGTGTGTGTGTCTGTCTGTCTGGGGTGGGGGTTGTGAGTGTGAGAAAGTGTGTGTGTGTATTTGTTTGTGTGTGTGTGTGTGTGGTGAGTGCAGAGTGTTTTAAGTCTGTGAGGGAGTGCATGTGTAAGTGTGGGAGTGTGTGTGTCTATAAGGGTATGTGTGGGTGTCTGTGTGCGCGTCCGTGTGTACCTGTGTCCGTGTGTATGTGAGAGTGTGTGTGTGTGTAGGAATATCTGTGTGTGTGTGTGTGTGTGTGTGTTGCAATGGTGATCACCTGTAATGTGACATGAACCCAAGGTCACATTACAGGTGATCGCCATTGCACTACACACACACACAGATATTCCTACACACACACACACACTCACATACACATGGACACAGGTACACACAGACATCCACACACACCCTTATAGACACACACACTCGCACACTCACACATGCACCCCTCACAGACTTAAGACACTGCACTCACTACACATGCGCGCGCACACACACACACTCATAACCCCCACCCCAGACAGACAGACAAAGACCCACATGCACACATATATTTTGTGGGGTAAATTTGTACTTGCAGAGTTACATTGCACTTTGCTCAAAAACTGCATACATTCATGTAGAACTCTGAGCTCGAAAACTGCATGAATTTATGTAAAACTCTGTTATCTCACTTTTTAAATTAGAATCAATCTAAAAAGTTAAAAATCACACAACACCAGGTTATAGTCCAACTGGTTTAATTGGAAGCACACTAGCTTTCGGAGCGACCTGATCACCTGATGAAGGGGCGTCGCTCCGAAAGCTAGTGTGCTTCCAATTAAACCAGTTGGACTATAACCTGGTGTTGTGTGATTTTTAACTTTGTACACCCCAGTCCAACACTGGCATCTCCAAATCAATCAATCTAAATATCAGGTCATAGACAGAGAACACAAATGGCTAACACCTTCAACATATTGTCTAGCTATCACCATTGTTAACAGCTAACCTGAGAATGCAACTTTAAAAAAAAAGGTTTTGTGATTTACATATGAAAGAAGTGAAACTATCACTGTATTCTAACAGATGAAAGGCTTAACAGACAATCAATTTTTCAATGTATAATTTCAGTTACATCACACTGCAAATTTTTGCTATAAATTCTGTGTTACGATTGAGCCCTCCACTATCACCTGATGAAGGAGCGTCGCTCCGAAAGCTAGTGTGCTTCCAATTAAACCTGTTGGACTATAACCTGGTGTTGTGTGATTTGTAACTTTGTACACCGCAGTCCAACACCGGCATCTCCAAACCATGAAGGGTATAGACAGGGTGAATAGAGACAAGCTTTTTCCCAGGGTGAAGGATTCAATAACGTGAGGTCACGCGTTCAAGGTGAGAGGTGGAAAGTTTAAGGGGGAATACACGTAGGAAGTACTTCACACAGAGGGTGGTGGGCGTTTGGAATGCGTTGCCAGCAGAGGTGGTAGTGGCAAGCAGAGTAGATTCATTTAAGATGCGTCTGGACAGATGCATGAGTAGGTGGGGAGCAGAGGGATGCAGATGCTGAGGAATTGACTGACAGGTTTGGCCAGTACATTTGGATCGGCTCAGGCTTGGAGGGCCCAGCTGTTCCTGGGCTGTAAATTTTCTTTGTTCTTTGTTCTAACCCTGTTGCTCTTCTTAAACAAAGGAACAACATTGGCTACTCTCCAGGCTTCTGGACCCTGCCTGTGGTGAAAGAGGATACAAAGATCTCCATCAAAGTCCCAACAATCGCCTCTCTTGACAAAAACTGAAAGAACCTTCAGATGCTGGAAACTGGAAACAAATTGCTGAAAAAGCTAAACAGGTTGGACAGCATCTGTGGAGAGAAATTAGAGTTAATGTTTCGGGTCTGGTGTCCCTTCTGCAGAACTGGACAACCAAGGAAGTATCACTGGATCAAAAACGTTCACTTTGATTTCACTCCAAGGATTCTGCCAAACCTGCTGAGAATCTCCTCTTTTGCCTCCTTTGATATCCTGGGAGAGATCTCATCAGGCCCTGGGGGACTTACCTACTTTGCCTGTGATCTCAATATAACAGATGAGGAGGAATATCTTCACTGAGAGTGTAGTGCACCTGTGGAATTCTTTACCCCAAAGGGTTGTAGAAGCTCAATCATTGAGCATGTTCAATGCAGAAGTCGATAGATTTCTGGAGAGTAACGATATCAAGGGAGATGGAGATGGTGCAGGAAAGTGGAGATGATCAGCTTTCGTTTATCTGAATGGTGAAAGATGCTTAATCAGCTGGATGGTTCCTATGTTCCTTCCTTCCTGACAACAACTTGCATTGATATAGTGCGTTTGGAATATAAAAATATCCTGAAGTACTTCACAAGAACATTATTCGTCAAACTTTGACAAAGAGTCACAACAACAGTGTCATACTGATCAACAAAAGGTTGTTAAATGGTCAGATTTTAAGATAAATCAGAGAGGAAGCAGGGTTAGAGGGAAGAGAGAACAACAGTGTTTAGGGCATTAGGAATGAAGGCCTGACTGCCATTAAATTCAGGAATGTCCAAGCTGCCAGAATTAGAGGAGCACGGCATTCAATTATCAAAATGTGTACTGTTTATCAGTGTAGTCCATTAATCCAGCAAAGACTTGGGAATTCGACATTATGGAAGTAGGGGGAATCGGTTAACTCAGATGGCTGGACTGCTAGTTAATAATGCAAACTGACAGAGTTCAATTCCCACTCCAAGTAAGATTACCATGAAGGTTCTTCTTTCATACCTCTCCCCTCGACTGAGGTGTGATGACCCTCAGGTTATACCCCGCCAGTCATCTCTCTCTAATGAGAGAGTAGGACTATGACAAATTTATTATTTTTAGTTGTGGTTTCAGATAATTATAGCATCTGTTGTATGCAAACTTCATCAAACACAATCATACAGGAATTCCACACAACTTTTTACTTTGCAGTAGGTTGCCAGTTGCTCCTCTATCACAGATAATTTGTCCAACGCACATGTACAAGGAGAAATGTAACACAACGATTGTATTGACATTCCAGGAAATCATAAACCATTTCTACAATCAAGAACCAATCAAGCTCCTTCACACTATGGAGTTGCATTCATTCATCACGGGTTCACGAGTATAGTTAACATATGTTGTTAAGGAAGACATACTGATAAAGAGAGTCGAATCAGTTCTCAGTTACTCTATATGAATGTTAGAAAGGGGGGAACAGGTGGGCAACCTTCCTCCTAGCCATACTGGGAGCTTTAAGAAATAAAATTGGTATTTTTGATTAACTATTGTCCATATTTGCCCTATTTGGGGTCCACACAGCGGTTCACAAATTAAGTTCAACAAGTGTTTTCACATTCACTGACTTACTTTTGACTGAAATCATATCCCAAATTTTCTTATTTGCTTGTACACGTCAGCTTGTCTCTATTTAGCATTTGCATGTGTGCATGTGATTCAATACAAACTGTCATCAACAATGCCTCTCTATTTTGTTCAGATACTGCAGGATGCCCATGATGTCTCTGTAGTACCAGTAGCAATTTAACTTCCTAATCTGCAGTCCTTCTGTGGATTACACTTTTCAAAATTTTGCAACGGGCATGAAAAATAGGACCTTCCTCGCTCCAGGTTGGTTTATATAAGTGTTCAACATTTCCACAGCAGGAAATTGCTGGTTAATGGCTGTAGTGCATGCACACGCTGCTGGGTAGCACGAGCAACAGCCTGAAAAAGGTGCCTGATATAAATTACACCCTTGCAAAACAATGTCAAATTTAGCCAAATTAGTGTATTTACACATCATTATTTTTAAATGCTGATGTTATTAGGGTCTTTGTAGCTTTGATGCATAATCCTGATAAACTGAGGAAACTGGCAATGTTACATTGGTGCATCAGAATGTGCACAGCATTCCCATTTCTATAGCTTAAAATTGGACATGAAACCATCCTCTTACTTGTCCAATTGTTTTATTACTGCTGACAGTTCCACCTCCACCCCAGAAACTTAACCTGATAGGTTTGACTGCTGTTCAAGTAAAGAGCTATAGACATCAGCAGAGCTTCATCCAAGAGACTGTTTGTGTGTGTGTGTAACAGAATAAATGATAATTATTTCATTGTGTTTTGATCACAAGACTTTATTTATAGGGCTTAGTGTACTCTGATTGCATTCCAGAGTTTAGCTCCTAAACTGGGTTGTAATCAGCTTGACTGTAACCCAATTGACAGTAACCTTGCACTTCACTCTTTATGAACTGTATTACACTCTATGGACCTGCTGAATGAATTCCACATGCCATCCTTTAAATTAGACTGATAAATCAAACTGGAAGGCATCTCAACAAAGTAGGTAAAAGTTGCTTTAATCTACATACAGCCCAGGCAGAGAATTTAAATTTACTGACACTTTTGTTTCATATATAATCAGAACATAACAGCAAAAATATCAGTCCTCAACCACTTAACAGTGTCTTGCCTCCAATCGGTACCCAAACATCATTTACCCAATTTGATTTCCGCCGACCTTAATTACACTGAATGTCATGGGATATACTGTGCAGTAGGTCCTTTTGACACAAACCAGCTCATGTAAGTGTTTATCCACTTGAGCGTCCTCCATCATTCCCCATCTAACTCCATCAGCATGTTCCCCAAGTAATTTTCATCTCTCACATAATTTTATTCAGTTTCCCTTAAATATTGTTTCACCTCAACTACTCTTCACACTTTTACCATTCTCTGTGTAAAGTTGTTGGTATAAATCTTTCTTTTGGCAAAGTGCGAATTGCATCAGGTTTTCTGGAGGATTTTTCCCCATGAGGCCCAGAGAGATTTCTCCTTGTAACTTACCAAACTTGTCTCATTTCCTACCTACCCCACTCCTATGTCATTCCTATATCCAAAACCAGCCCCAACTCACCACTTCCAAAACAATTCACCACCCTGGGATGTCGCCAAGTTGACTGGCATGCCTGGCACATCTTTAAAAGCCCACCATGCAGCTGGACACGTGCTATCAGTCTGCAGCTGCGCTGCGCAGAGGATGATATTTTCCCCAGATATTGCAGACATTGGGAACCCGGTGTCCCACTTTATGGGCAGAGACCTGGACGGGCTGGTGCAGAGGTAGAGGTTGCCAGCCTGGTCAAAGGTTGCCACCTGGGTCAATCTAGTTTCATCTGCCTGGAGGAATGCTCAGCAATTGAGAAGGTCAATGTCTTTCTTCACTCTACCAGCGTAAGTGCCATCATCTTTCCTCCGTTACCTCACACTTACTCTACCTCTGCTACCATACTCACCTCTCACCAAGGCTCATGCTCTAACATTCTCACTATTGCCTGCAATAGTTTGCCCACTCGATCTCGCTTATGCCAATCCCTGACACCTTAACCCTGCATGCCCTCTGCACTGCCTGGTCACTTGTGTAGCACACGCCCCTATCTGTTCCAACAGTAGTAGCTGTGCTGCCCACCTTCAGCTCCTGTTATACTTGCCTCTCTTTCATTCTTGGGGGGAAGACAGCCCTCAGCAGGACACATAGAGTTCAAGATGAGCTGCAGCATGGTCCAGACCGTGAGCTGGGTGTGTGTTTCTGAACACACTGTGTCCTTGCAGCAGCATTACCGTAAGAATTACTGGCTGCTGCCTATTGTGCAGTGTTGAAGTACAGAAAAATACTATAAGTGGATTGGAGATATGCCATGAGGAATTTTGGAAGCTTGCACATATCAGATGCCGAGGTCCCATGGGTGAATGGTGTATGAGGCTGGTGCCCATGAACCATAATATGAAATGTTGTCTTTATTCAACCTGAAGATGTGAAGCAAGCAGAAAGCTGAAATTCCCAACTGCTTGTTCAGACCTCAATGTTGAGAATTCTCAACGTCCAGTTTGTTCAGTGTGTTTGTTAAGGTCATAAGTTAAACATTAATGAGGTCAGTTGCGCCATTATTCGGCATTTAACAAGCTCTAATCGCCCTGGGATGAAATCTAGATGGCCACTGGCTAGTGAGAAACTCACCTTGACACTTGGCAGATGCAGAAAAGATGCAAGTTGCTCCTGACTTCACGATAAAACTTTTCACTCCATCATTAATCTCACCAAAGCTCACATTGTTCAAGTCCCTTTGAGATTCTAGGTAAAAACAATGACTGCAGATGCTGGAAACCAGATTCTGGATTAGTGGTGCTGGAAGAGCACAGCAGTTCAGGCAGCATTGGAGGAGCAGTAAAATGCTCCTCAGATGCTGCCTGAACTGCTGTGCTCTTCCAGCACCACTAATCCAGAATCCCCTTTGAGATTCTGCCTGCAGTTTCTGAATTCCCTATTTGATTTCATAGTGATTATCTTATATTGATGGCTTCTCATTTTGACCTTCGCCACCAGCCGGGATTTTGACTGAAGTTGATGTGGAAGACAGAGTTTTGGGTGTGTGAATGCTGGAGGTCTGGTTGGTTCTTTGTGGTAGTTTAACATTGCCCTGTCTGTCCGTTAGCTCTGAAAGGATCTCGGCCTGAGAGTCAGCCAGATTGAGAGGTTTGTCTTCCAGCAAGGGCCAAGTGGGCCGGGTCCTACCTAGTCACCCAGCAGGCAGTTTCCAATCCTGTGGGCTCATACTACTGAAGGCCATCTCATTCCCAATTCAAGGATTTGTAAATGGGGCACAGTTCATGGAGTAGGGGAAAATGTGACAAGCTTCCTAAAGAGGGCTCACTTATTCTTCTGAGATATCCTCACCTTATGATAACCTGATGCTCACTGTAAAACCTTCAAAGCAGGCTAAATCAGAGGCAGCCCAACCTCACAAAAACAGTTATATTGTCAACTATGGCAGCCTAACATTTGGCCCACATCACCTAAACTCATTTGGGTCCAGGACCCAGCGTTTTAAACTTGTACCATTTGGCCTAATACATCTCGATGTTTATTCTATTGCAACCACTGCTGGGCCATCTCATTTCAAGAAAAAAGATCATCTTACAATTCCGGGATTGTCCTTCTAAATCTTTTCTGTACCCTCAATGATTCTATAAACATCTTTGAATATGGCACTTGTAAATGTTGTATTCTGAGGGTTATAGCCAAGGATAAAAATACAAATTTTACATGACTTCTTTACTTTTCTACTCTATCCACCTACTGTCTGATTTGTTTGTTTATGGTCTTGTTAGCCAGCATTGCCCTTTACATACATTTGTGCCATTGCATTTCGTTAGCACTATAGCCCACTTGGATTCTTAATTTTCTACTAACGAGTGGTCTTTTTCTTTTTGTGTCATATCTTTGCTCAATAAAAGCAAGCAATTTTAGCTTAGTAATGTACAGTTTCAATTTGGTGTCAATATCTTTTTGAGAGAGAAGCAACCAAAGTTTTATTTTCCTTTGTGACATCACTCCTGAATGGCCTGGCTTTCACTTTGACCTTGTGGCCCCTTGTTCTAGACTCACCCACCAGAGGGAATTGTTTCCTTCTACCATATCGATTTGAGTAATCATCGTAAACAACTCAATTCGATCACCTTCTATACTCAAAGGAATGGAAGACAAGTCTAGCTCTCCTAATAGTTTAACCATTTTAACCCCTAGCAAATCGTTGCTGCACACCTTTGAAGGCCAATATACATTGTTTCTAAGGTCTAGAGTCCAGAACTGAATGCAGGACCCAAATTGGAGACTAGCTAGAATTTTATATTACTTGTAGCATAACCCGCATCTGCAAGCACATCACCTTGTTTCACAAGTTCCAAAATTCTGAATAATCTTTATGCATTTTCCAATATTGAATCAATTCTTGATGAAGGACTTCTGCCTGAAATGTCGATTCTCCTGCTCTTCAGATGCTGCCTGACCTGCTGTGCTTTTCCAGCACTACACTCTTGACTCTGATCTCCAGTATCTGCAGTCCTCACCTTCTCTCAGTTCATCAAACCTACGCTCGAACTGAGGAGCCAGGAGTAGAGTTGGTGTGGGTCAGCAATAGAGACACTCAACACTGTCTCACTAATTCCCCAATCCATTGCCCTCAAGAACAGTTCTTAGCCAGAAGAAATCTTCTGGTGTAAGTAGTAGTGTCCCTACCTCTGGACCTGGAGACCCAGGTTCAGGTCCTACCTGCTCCAGAGGAGCATAATAACATCTCTAAACAGGTGCCTTGGAAATATCTGCAGTTTCTGCTCTGTGGTAAGGATTATTGAATTTAATTCAGCTTCAGTCCATCTGATTACAGTCATCAAATTAGAGAGTGTGAGACATGGGGGAGAAAACAGCAACATAATTTCATACACTTATACCAAAAGCCTTTCCATCAGGACTTCCCAAAGTGGGGGTCAGGGCGCTGAATGGGATTGCGAGCTGAACGCTCTGAGGCAGCAATGGTTGCTTTGCCCAAATGATAACAGCTGGAGGGAAGTCCCCTCCTCTGCTCTGAGATCACACTGAGAGTTTATGACAAATCACAATTCTCAAAATGGGTTCACAGAGGACAAACATTTTGGAAGCACTGCTTCACACCAAGGCCATTGTACCTAAACCCATTAAATAAGCTCCCATAAGGTGCTGTGAATACTAAATTGCTAACATACTGAGTCTAGTAAAGAAAGAATTTGAGTTGGCACCATCCTCACATAGAACTGTTCAGCCATCTATTTTTTACTTGTTTATAAACACACAACTGAAAAGACGTAAAAATACATCAAAGCAAGTCTTCAAATCTCTTGCATGCACATCCTTTTGCCAAAAGTATTTATACTTTGTCCACTCCCAGCTTACCAAGTAGTTGTTCATGAATGCAGTCCACTTTTTAAATAAGTTATAAATACATACCTTATGGTACAAACAAAACCCGCAGTGGCTTCTCTGGGATTTTTGTTTTTAAATTATATCTCGCAAACTTGGCACCGTAACACAAATGTGCCTCTGTCATTGGCATTATTTGCTTGAGCTCATTTGCTGTGCAAATATCCTATTGGGCTACATCTGGTGCCATGCCAATCTCCACTGCCAGCCCATGCTGGCTGTCTTGTCCATTCCTGTCCCTGAGGTTTGTATATGCAGCTGCAAGCACTGTTTTGTTTTGGGTCACACAGATGAAGCCAAAAGCAACAGCAATAGACATTGTGGTTTGGATCAGGAAGCAGGTTTATTTGCTTTGTACTTTTATTTAAATTTGTTTACCATTTTTTGGTGACCTTAATTAGGTCCAGATTTCCGTGTCACCATATATGAGTGGAAAGTGCTTTTTAAACTCTTCAGCTTCAATTTTAACTCTTTACACCCAACCAAATGTATTTCAAAAGGCCTGGATGTTAAACTGGCTGAACCAGATGCACCCCATATATCATTCACCCTATTCATGGAACACAATTTTTTTTAATATTAGATTACTACAGCGTCCACACCGAACCTCTGAAGAGTAACCCACCAAGACCCATTTCCCTCTGAATGATGCACCTAATTTAGCATGGCCAATTCACCTGACTTGCACATCTTTGGAGTGGGGGAAGTCACTCATGCAAGCTCCACACAGACAGTTGCCCAAGTTGGAATCGAACCTGGGTCCCTAGCACTGTGAGGCAGCAGTGCTAACCACTGAGACACTGTGCCGCCATTTGGGATTCTAACAAGGATCTTCCTGATCTCTACAGTGCATTGAACCATCACTTGTCATGTTTTGATATCAAAGGCAAAATCATGTTAACATTAACATAAAAAGCAAAATAGTTACTTCTCTTACAGAGGAAGAGGGTAAGAAATTCAACTAAGTTCCACAGTCTGCTGAACAAAAGCAAGAGCGAAAGTGGGTGTTGCCTACCCACTACTTAATAATTTATCTTGTTCTCTCCCCATTCCTTTGGCAGTGCATTTCATTATCAGCCATGATTGTTCTCAAATGCTTCTGTAAAAAGCACCATAAACATAGAAATGGTTAGTAAAAGAGAGCATGTCCTTCACTGATCAATAATCAAACATGCACTTGAATATTAACCATGGCAGGGATAGAGTTGGTAAGTCTTTAACTAATATTTTCATAAACATCACTAGACTCCAAAGAGATCCTCATTTACATGAATCAGTATTTCTAAATTAATGATTTTTAAAAATTAAGAAGCATCAGTAGAAGTTAAACCTAGTAGTTTGATAGACACTGCAGGAAATTCTTCAAAATGATTTAAAGAAATATAGTTAGGAATCCTTAGTAAAGTATAGCTTGGAGGCAAAAACAGGATAGATTCAGGAAAAGTAGGACATGTTTTGCTAATTATTTGAAAATTTCCAAAGGTATTATTATCACCAAGGGAGTGAATATACTCTCAAGGTTCCACATGTGCAATTAGTGACAAAGGTAAAAAAAAAGATGTGGAGTTTTGCCTCGAAAATAGGCTGACCGACAAGAAAGGAAGACTGACAATAACGGAATAAAGTAAAGCAGATGCACTCTCAGGCTACTTAATTATAATGGTCATTGCAGATCGTCGATTAAGTCTGTGATTCACTTCCAGACACTTGATTTTAACCAAGTCATTTACTCTTGTCCACCCTTGAGGGTCGCACAACAGATTTCACTCAGAAGTGTCCATGAGTTTTCTTTATTTCTAGCTTTATATGACATGTTTAATTATTTGGAAAGATCACAGTCACTGTTAAAGGCCCAGTGCAGTGTGTGTGGTTGTAAGCCAGTGATATAGCAGCTGTATTGAGGGAAATGGGAGGTGATTCATCATTCGGTGGGCAGCGTATCATAGCCTTGGGCAATGGGGAGTAGCTTCGCCCACATACAACATTATCTATTTTTTTAAATGGGTGAGCAATTAAGGAAGAAAATAAACAGTCCCCTCGTGATAAACGTGGAATGCCATAATTCTCCATTAAAGATGAAACTTATTACTGGAGAGGCAGGTGTGGTCTGTGCAAATAGATTACTTCTACAGTGACTTTGAAAATGCATTCTTTAAAGTGATAGCTTTGCCATTCTTTTGCTCTAAAGAGATTACTGTTACATCTTGCAAACCTCACACGCAAGTGTACAGCCATATTGGCTTTTAGTGTAGTCCTTCAATCGGTTAGCCTTGTGATCACAATACTCCAGTTATTTCACATTAATTAATGTCTGTTCAAACATTAAATTACATTAGAAGTAAGAAACATTAAATAGGAAAATTAAACTGTAAAGGGAGCCAATGCAATTGAAAAGTCCAATTGAAAATTGGAGGTAAACTCTGAGGTAAAATTCAGAGTGAAAAATATAGGGCCAGATGTTGCAACGCATTCTGCTCCTTCTTTTACATGGAAGGACAGAACTCCACATTTCCAAAAGGGGAATCTGACCCTTTAGGAATACGCGGGTGTACTTCCAATCTGACCGTTCTCCCATTGCCCAGTATTATTGCCAGGCAAATCATGTCTCCCTTTTCAGAGCAGTCAGCCGCTGTATACTGAAATGTAAATGCCCAGCATCAGAGACGGACTCTTTGACAGCTGCTATCAAAAGGTACGTACACAGTTAAGTGTGAGATTGGGATACTGGGAGGGTGGGTTGCCAGGTGAATTGGGTATAGGATGCCAGGTAAGTAGAATGCTGGCTGAGCATCGGTAGAGTGCCAGATGGATAAGGTGCCAAGTGGAGAGGGGGTAGGTTGCCAGGGAGCGAACTATCACGTGGATACAGTGCCAGAGTGCAAGGTGGCAAAGGGGTTGGGTAAGTGTGTAGGGCAGGGGCTGGTATGATTGGGAGAAGTTGGTTTAGTGGGAGATTGTGCAGTGGCAGTTCAGGGATGAGATTAAGAATTATGAGGAGGAAGGGATGGAGGGTCAGGTCCAGGGTGAGAGAGTGGGGGCAAGCTCCCCGTAAACAATCCCATCATCACTGGAATAACAACAATCTTCAGGGGAGGTGACAGCCTAGTGGTATTTTCACTGGACTGTTAGTTCAGAGACCCAGGTAATGTTCTGGGGACCTGGGCTCAAATCCCACAATGGTAGATGGTGGAATTTAAATTCAATACAAATCTGGAATTAACACTCTTATGGTCATGAATTCATTGCAAATTGTCTGGATCAAACTCATTTGGTTCAGGAATCTCCTTAGGGAAGGAAACAGCCATCCCTACCCAGTCTGGTCTACATGTGACTCCAGACCCACAGCAATGTGGTTGACTCTCTATGCCCTCTGGGCAATTAGGGATGGCAGTAAATGCTGGCCTAACGAGTTATGCCCTCATCCCATGAATGAATTTTAAAAAGCCATCACAAAATTCAGGCCATTTTATTAAAAATTCAAGTCAATTCTATCAAATAACAACAAATGAAACTGTTGGGGAACACATTTTGTGAAAATGATTATCTCTTAAGGAAACCATGAAAGAAGAAGATAAGAGCATAAGAAGAATTTACATTATCACAGCACCCTTCACAATGAATGAAGTCATTGTTGCAATGCAGAAATGTGCCAGCTCAGTTGCATACAGCAAGATCCACACAAAAAGCAATGACCTAAACAACCAATCGAAATACTTTTCCCTGTAATGTAATAGAGAGATAAATATTGTCCTGGATACCAGGAAAATTCCCTTCTCATCTTTGATAGTCCCATGAGAACTTTCATGTTGACCTGAAGACAAAGCCTTGGTTTAACATCGCATCTGAAAGCCAGCATGCCTGACACTGCAGCATTCCCTCAGTCCTACATCGAACTGTCAACCGAGATATTGTTCCTGAGACTATGGAGTGGAGCTAGAAGCATTTTTCTCCAACAGAGAGAATACCATCACTCAGATACCATTGGAGCATCAACTTCTTCACAGGGAACGCATTCTTTTCATTTCAAATTCTACAACTCCTTTCAACGAAAAATAAGTAAATGACAATGTGTAGAGAGGATCAGGAAGATTGTTTACTTAACAGGAGTGGAAACTTGCTGACGAGATGCACAGGATGCCTCACTGCTCAGTTCCCAGGGATTCTGATCTTTCTGTCCCTGCACACAAATGGAGCTCCCAATCTGGACTTGATTATATACACGGGGCACTTGAAATTGTCTAAGATACCCTGCAGGATTTGGATAAGAAGAGCCCACCAGCTGCACCTATACAGTAATCTGGGAAATGTTTCTTGCACTGCACGCTAGCATAGGTCACACAGTAGCTTCTGAGGTACTGCAGCAGAGCAACTCATGTATAAGATGTAGTTGGACTCTGGATGACATTTCTCCTCAGAAAAATAAACATTAGGATATTATATCTCATAAGCTGATGTACTGTACATTGCTACATAACCAGAATTGTAAAATAAACTTTCAAAATAAAATACATTTCACAGAAAGTAAGAAGAATTCTAACTCTTTCTATTTCATTCCCATTGCCTCACCCATGTTCACCCATCCTCATATGCTCCTCATCATTCCTGGCCATTTAGCTCCTTACTCAAGTTTTGCTCTTCAATGTTCCTGCTGACTAACCTTTCCAGGCACTGGACAATCCTCTCATTTCCACTTACTGGTTTAGTCCCCTGAACCCTCACTGTGAGGACTTGGGAAATGTGCAAGAAGCAGCAGGAGAAACATGCTTAGAGTGGGAGAAGGAGTTAGGGCGGCACGGTGGCACAGTGGTTAGCACTGCTGCCTCACAGCGCCAGGGACCTGGGTTCAATTCCCACCTCAGGCGACTGACTGTGTGGAGTTTGCACGTTCTCCCCGTGTCTGCATGGGTTTCCTCCGGGTGCTCCGGTTTCCTCCCACAGTCCAAAGATGTGCGGGTCAGGTGAATTGGCCAAGCTAAATTGCCCATAGTGTTAGGTAAGGGGTATATGTAGGGGTCTGGGTGGGTTGCGCTTCGGCGGGTCGGTGTGGACTTGTTGGGCCGAAGGGCCTGTTTCCACACTGTAAGTAATCTAATCTAATCTAATCTAAAAAAAAGACTGAACAGTTGATCAATGTTAAACCAAAACTATTTTAAACAGCGCACATGAGGACTCACTGCTTATAAAATCAGCCTGAGAAGATAGTATTCTTACCCAATCAAATTAACATTTATATGTTACAGAATCAATTATAATGAAAATTATCTAATTTAAGAGAGATATATACGTCCAGAGGTCAATGGGAATCAGTGCTCAAGAAAGAAAGCTTGGACACATATTCCAATAACGTTCCTTTCTCCTACTACCAACACACCAAAAGTTCCCAAACACATTCCTTGTGCCTTTGCTGACAGCCAATCTGGCAGCCTCTTTAACATCAACCCTTCACAGGCTCAGAGCCAGCAAGCCCCTTCTGAATGGTCAGGTGTTGCATTCTGCTTTCCACCTGCAGGAGTGTGAGGCAAACAGGAGCTATCAGTTCATTTATATCCACTATCACGTCTTTGTTAATTCAAAAAGTCTAGTATGGTTGTCAATTCTTTCAAAGTCCCAATGCTGGCACTGAACTAATGCATTATTCCAAAATTGTGGAAAACTGACAACTGTTCAAATGTTGACAAAACATCCAAGGCTCTAAGGAAACAGATACGGCATCCAAAATGACTGTTGCTGTCATTACTTTGTGATGGGATCAGAGACACATTATATTCATAATCCAAGCTACTATTGTTAGTTCTTCTATAATGCAATGGTTGCTTCTTGTGTAACCCCCTGTTAGAGAAAAATCATGCTTTAGAAACTGCTTCAACTGTTGATGATGTAATTCTGTTACAGCCAAAATATGTTTTAAATGCTTGCGCTTTAGAAACAGTGTCCCCAATTTGTCAATCGCGTTATAGTGGATTAACGAAACACACATTATAGCAGAATGATTTGTACTGTAATTTAACTTGTAATTAAACATTAAAGAACTGTTATGTCCAGCAAGAGCACAGACAGAGTCCTAGAAATATAGAAAGATAGGAATAGAAGCAGGAGTAGGCCATTCGGCCCCTCAAGCCTACTTCACTCTTCAATATGATATGATCATGGCTGATCATCAAGCGTAATACCCTAGTCCCACCCCCGCCCCCATATCTCAAAATCCCTTTAGCCACAAGAGCTATATTCATCTCCTTTCTCCTCATCTCCGCCCAGAAAGGTTTATCCCTTCACCTTAAAGTCCAACCCTGGTTCTGCACTCCCCCACAGTTGGAATATCCTTCCAGCATTTTATCTGTTCTGTTAGAATTTAATAGGTTTCTATGAGACCTGCTCTTCATTTTTCTAAATTTCAGTGAGTACAATCCTAACTGATGCAATCTCTTCTCATATGTCAGTCCTGCCATCCCAGAAATCAACTTGGAAAACCTTCGCAGCCCTCCCTCTACAGCAAGAATATCCTCCCTCAAATAAGGAGACCAACCTGCACACACTATTCCAGGAGTGGCCTCACCAATGCCCTTTATAATTGCAGCAAGCCATCCTTGTACCAGAAGCACAGAACGGAAGTGCAGCTGTCATTTCCAGTGGCACTAGCAGGGTAATGCTCACTGCAGAATCTGATTCTAATAAAGCCCTCAGCTGCTGACAGAGGTTATGAACTGTTTGCCAGGATAACAAAAAGCTCTGGTGACATGTGTTGTTGGTCAGGATGAGAGCATGCAAATAGGCTAGTTGTACATAGTCAAGGATGAGGATGCATTGTCCTTTTCTTTCATGCCTTGACTCCACATCTCATTAAATAAATAAAAGCCTACCATCTTTCTCTGTTGTGTCTATCTTTGCATTATTCATAATTAAGATCCAGTTGAACCCATTAATATATAAATTGTGTTGCCCCAGTCTCTGAATGGGGTAGTTATATTGACTTGTGAGGTTGGTAATAATGTTCCTATTGGACACATTTATGAGATACAAATTTAGGCATGATTGTCATTTTGCCACTGGAACGACAGAGATACAGATAAATAAGTCAGCCAGGTACTAATAAATTTGTGAGGCTGTGGGCTATGGCACCTTGCTGATCACATAAAGGTAAACCTTCCTTTTGCCTGCCGTCATTAAGATTCTGTAGTTGTAGCTGAGATTGGTACGACCTTGATGTGTTTCAGTAGTCTAATGGGTCTCACCCAATGTACATGATGTAGGTATATCTCTGCTATACAATAGGGTTCACAATATCATTTCTCAAAGTCAATCGATCTCAGACACACAGAATCAATAGACCAATGAGCAGAAATATACTTTCTCTTCAGACATCTTATCCAGTGTGTCCAACCCTCACCCACAAACCCCGGACCCATGACTATTCACCTGCCAGAGTAGAAGGTGCCTGAGAACAGGTTCCCCAGCAGCATCATAAACATCTGGGTCATTTAATCTTTTCAGGCAATTTACTCCCGCTCCATTGGAGCTAAAAGGGAAATCATTACCAGGCAGACTGCTTGGGCAGGACTTGCAACCCTTGCATGTCTGCCCCTAATTCCTGCACTTGAAACGTCACTGCACAAAAGGGAGTTTGAAATCAGGTCAGTCAGCTATTGAGTTCATGTATCATGGGATTTAAATAGATGTGTTTCAATCCAAATGACCTGAGCCGTACTTAAACAATCATATCTATCAGTCATCATCCCACATTCCAGCGCATATTTTGGCTCAAACAAGATCCCATTTTTTTTTACTTTCTCCAGGCAAGCAGTGGACAAATAAAATGTGTCAATCGAAAACTTAATAGTAAAGAGATTGCTCACATCTGCATAAGATTACATGAAAGTTCAAGGGTGCCTGAAGGCAACATTATCTTAAAGTCTATTAAGACAAACCTTCAATACATCAAATTTTAAAAGAATGTGGTTACTTTGAAACACAATAAGTGATAGCCAATGCCTGTATAAAGTCAGTTCCTATGCTATGAAAAAGGATTTAGAGAAATCAGTTTTTATCATTGCTGATTAGCTGGTGAAAGTACTTTTTAATAAATTCAATACTTAATTACATTCCAGAAGGTTTTTATTGAATTGTAGAAAACCAACACGCAGGCTTCACTAAGAAGGGAATTGTACCTCTTTCAAGTGTTTTAATTTATATTTAGCGCAAAAGAGTTATGGCAAGAAAAGGATTTTTTTTGTAAATCGCAAGAAGCCTTTAATAATTTATGGTAGGTCAATTGTAATGCTTTCACCTGCAATAACTTCTATTAAAATAATGCTTAATTGAAGGAATATGCAATGAGATTTCCCTGAAATAATGTGCATAAAAAGGAATAATTTTAACATAAATTTTCAAGTGTAAATGCCGCACTTCAGAATAAATGTGACAATTTTCTGGATTAGTGCAGTTGGTCCCAGTTAGTGGGGACGGCAGACTGGAGTCAGGCACATGTCGTGAAACAAAAAGGATCACCAGCAATGCAATGGGGCATAGAATATGTGGCCCTGAGTGTTGACCTGTGAGATTTCCCAAACTTACTGGTGTTGATGGGAACCTGCACTCAGTCAGTGTGTAGCGGAAAATCCCTCAGGTGCTGCCCACCATTTTCCATAGACACTGATACCAGAAAGCTGCAAGTAGCCACTCAGCCTGACAATGTAAATCCCATAACAGAGCATTAAAAACATTGAACATGGAAGATCCATACATCCTGACCATTCCAATTCCTTCAGGCCTGTCTTCCTTCCAAACCATATCCACATCACTTCACAATTCTGCATCCTCTTATAAGTAACCTTTGCACCAGAGAGAAAAATGCAAATTTTGGTCACTATACTGAAGATCCTTGATAAAATCTAAGGGAAGAGGATGGGAACACTCTTCTCAATGTGGGCCAGCTCATCTGCTGCACATGGAGGGTTTCACCAGCAAGAAATTTAATTCAGAAGTGTGCACTGGACATTCTACCATTGCACAAACCTTTGTGTCAGTAAATGTATCTGCCAATCCATGAGCAGATGTTCCTCTTTGTTTAATGACACACAATTCCCACATCTCTGAAATCTTCAGAGATCTTTTCTCATATCTTGTACATTAGCTCTCCCATCTACAATGGTGCTTTCCCAGAGTGCCTCAATTGCTAATTTTGCTTGCTTGATTGCTAATCTATTTTATATATCACGTACATGGGTAAAAAATGTGGATTTCCAAACTGTGAATGGCATGGGTAATTTTAATTGCAAGCGTCTTCCAACCTCTATATTCTGTTAGCTGTAGCTCAACCTGCTGAGCACAAACCAAACAATTTTGGTTTATAAAATGTTTCAAAGTGCAAGGAAAGACTTAAGTTAAACACTTTCCCCACAAACCGTGAGTAGATGACCTTGTCAGCATTAAAGCAATCCAGCATGTTGTACGAAATCAGAGAAATTAAATTCAATGTTTACACCCACTACCTTCACTGAAAAACAGAAGTCGTGCTGACAGCTGTGAAAAGCCTGTGCCTTTTCTCTGATTTGTTGTAACTTTGTGAGAATGGAAAATATGTTTGAACATGTTCAGATTGCAAGGTAAACCTTGGGGGGGATTGGAGAAGCATTTGTGCAAGCAATTTCAAGCTCCTTTTTAATACAAAGTATTAAACAGCAGTAGAATATAGACCTTAAATTGACAAATTACCAACAGCTGTATTTGCCCTTTCACACTTTTTCTTGAATCCAACATTGGCTAACTTATCGAGATCTACCAATTGCATTTTCATTATTGACAGGAGTGGTGGAGGCTGAGCTGGGAGGGAAACCATCAAGGCCTTTGGAGTGTGGGCTCCAGGCTGCGTGGGTTTCATCTGTCTCCCACCTGAACCTGGAAGGAAGGACTAGCTAGTGCAGAACAGTAGCAGAACTTGGGGTAATGGAGACTGCAACTTGAGATCTGAACAATTTCTCCACTGCAGTCAGGAACTTAATTAGGAGGATATGAGATTCTGAGGGCATTGCAATCAGGGGAAGAGGGCTGAACCCAGGATATGGGAGGCCCAAGGTTTACTTGTTAGTCTCAGAGTTCTGTGTCTCTGGCCTGTGAGAAAAATAAAACAGATTATTGCCATTTCTGGCTGCAGATCCGTGCTCACCAGGTTTTATGAATGGATATATCTGCTGAGGAACTCCATGATATTAAATAGAAGCCATGGCCTAAGTCAATGCCCCCAATTTAAATATATTCTGATGATTCCTGTCAAGGAAGCTGGCTCCTCCGTGACCTCCTCTCTTTCACATTGTCAGGGGAGCTGCTTCAGAGTTATGAGTTCAGAGATATGAGTTAAGCTGCAAAGTTTGAACTCCCCCTCCCCACAGATGCTTGAGAATCAGCTCTGGATTCCAGTATTGCCAAAAGGCACTCATGACAAAAAGACATTAAATTCCTAGATTCTCCTCATTAACATTCCAGGTCAATACTCTCAGGCACCTGTGCTTTTCTGACATTCAACTGAGAGCATCAATTCCATGCAGGATGATGTCATGCAGGTCAGGAGGCAGACCCAGCGTCAGGCCGCACCATTGGTCGAGGTAGTAGCAGTCTGGGCTGACTGACTGACAGACACGAGCGAGGGTTATGGCGAGGATAGGAAGATGAATGTTATCACTCTGACAAAGTTCAGTAGGCTTGTCCTCCAAAAAGTCACTGTCCCAACCCTGAACTGGTAATTCTGACAGACTGCTGTGACAGTGTTAGTGTCAGCCATATTGGCAGCAGTCTGAGCTCCTTCAGCAACAGTCAGACCTTTGGTAGAAGTTGCTGATTGCTGAAATGAAAGCAGAGACATCACAGTTGCTTCTAGAAGTGGAGTTTTCATTGGGAAAAAGTAAACTCCAAGATCTGTACAAAAGCCCTATCCTTCTGTAACTTGGACCATTAAAATCGTTAAAGAGTTCCCCAGTGAGCTGGCACTTGAGATCTCTTTGTCCCATGCTTTGACTGTCACATTCCTGACAGTGCACCTGTGCACACTAAAACTATCAGCAACTTTGTCATTCAGAAAAAGATTCTGGGATGAGAGGGGAAGTGAAATGTGAAATGGGACACTAGATACAAGCCCATCATCAACTTCAATGGATTCTGCCCCACCTCAACAATCCCTGTTCTGATAATGGTCAGGAGAAAGTGATTGGCTGAACTAGTCCTCACCTTCAACAATTTCTCCTTTGAATCCTCCCACTTCTTCCGGATCACAGGGGTAGCCATGGTCACCCATACGGGTCCCAGCTGTGCCTGCCTCATCATTGGATACATGGAACAGTCCATCTTCCGCAGTTACACCGGCACCATTCCCTACCTTTTCGTCCACTACATCGATGACTGTATCAGTGCTACCTTGTGCTCCTACGAGGGGGTTCAACAGTTCATCAACATCACGAACACCTTCCACCCTGACCTCAAGTTCACCTACCTCCCCTTCCTGGATCTCTCCACCTCCATTTCCAGAAACCGACTCAATATGGACATCTACTTCAAACCCACCCACTCCCACAGAGAGCTGGACTACACCTCATCCCACCTGCTTCATATAAAAACACTATCCCTTACTCCCAATTCCTCCGCCTCAGCCGCATCTGCTCCTAGGAGGACCAATTCCACCAGAGAACATCCCAGATGGCCTCCTTCTTCAAGGACTGCAATTTCCCGTCCCACATGGTCAATGTGCCCACCAGCACAACTCCTTCACTTCCCGCACCTCTGCCCTTGAACCCCCATCTCACCATCCTCAAGAAGGACAGAACTCCCATGGTCCTCACCTTCCAACCCACTAATCTCCAAATACAATGCATCATCCTCCATCATTTCCACCTACTACAGTCAGACCCCACCACGAGAGATATATTTCCCTCCCCTCCCCTCCCAGCATTCTGCAGAGGCTATTCCCTTCACATTTCCCTCATTAGGTCCACAGCCCCCACCACTCCCGGCACCTTCCCTTGCAAGAGGTGTGAAACCTGCACCTATACCTCTCCCCTCACCTCCATCCAAGGCCCCAAAAGATCCTTCCACATCCGGCAGAGATTTACCAGTACTTCCACACACGTCATCTACTGTGTCCATTGCTCTTGATGTGGTCTCCTCTACTTTGGGGAGACAGGACCTCAGCTTGTGGAATGTTTCAGAGAACATCTCTGGAACACACGCACTAAACAACCCACCGCCCGGTGGCCGAACACTTCAACATCCCCCTCCCATTTGACCAAGGACATGCAAGTACTGGACCTCCTCCACTGCCAGATTCTAGCCACCCGACACCGGAGGAAGGGCACCTCGTCTTCTGCCTTAGGACCCTCCAACCACATGGGATCAATGTCAATTTGACCAGTTTCCTGATCTCCCCTCCCCCCACCTTATCTAAGATTAAACCCTCCAAATCGGCTCCTCCTGAACTATCCTACTTGTCTATTTTCCTTCCCACCTATCTGCTCCACCCTCTGCACTGACCAACACCATCACCCCCCACCTTCATCTACCTATCACATTCCAAGCTACCTTCCTCCCAGCCCCACCCCCCTCCTATTTATCTCTCAGTCCCTTGGACTAATCCCCCCACATTCCTGATGAAGAGCTTATGCTCGAAATGTCGACTGTCCTGCTCCTTGGGTGCTGCCTGACCAGCTGCGCTTTTCTAGCACCACACCTTTTGACTCCGATAATGGTCAGCACCATTTACTGAGCGAGGGGTAGGATATGCAGAGCATCACTCCCTCCACATAGCAGCTGGTATCAACCCCTCCTGCAAGAGAAAGGGAAAGGTTATTGCGTGTCCTGCAATACTTTTGGTTGATGCGATTGTCACAGTGAAATATCTGGCAGAGTGTGCAAGCTGTGTGATAGCATGTAACAGCAATGTGAGGGAAAGTGAAGTACAAGCATAGTTGGTCTGGGTCCTGATAGAGACAGAATTTTGATAGTGAGTAATAGGATGTGATAAATTGAGCACTGTCTGAGGCTGGTGCTAGAGTTAGGATGAAGCATTTGAAGATGCATCCTCATATCATTAAACCTCATGGAGCCCTCCAGCTACCAGTTTCCATGTCTTCTCATCGTCTGTCTCCTCTTTTCAAGCTTGTCCATGAAGATCTCCAATGTGGCAGCCTAACTGTCTCCTATGGCCAGCCAACGTAAAACTTTACACATCCTAGCACTATAACTGGCTGATGCACCTTTCCTTTGGAGTGCAGGCTCGGATTAATGCTACCATTAGGTGGTGCTAGCAAGTAATTTTTTTTAAGATTAGATTACTTACAGTGTGGAAACAGGCCCTTCAGCCCAACAAGTCATACCGACCCGCCGAAGCGCAACCCACCCAGGCCCATTCCCCTACGTTTACCTAACACTACGGGCAATTTAGCATGGCTATGCTAAATTTAGCATGGCCAATTCACCTGGCCTGCACATCTTTGGACTATGGGAGGAAACCAGAGCACCCGGAGGAAACCCACGCAGACACGGGGAGAACGTGCAAACTCCACACAGTCAGTCGCCTGAGTCGGGAATTGAACCCGGGTCTCTAGTGCTGTGAGGCAGCAGTGCTAACCACTGTGCCACCGTGTCACCCACAATGTAATGACATTGGGCTCCTCTGCCGATATATGCAGCTAATAAACAGTGAGGTTCATGCTGGCTTCAGGCAAAGACATTATAATGAGTAGACAGTACAAAGTTGCAATGCTGCCTCCATTACACTGAACCAGTGCGGGGTAATCTTCATCATGATACTCACTCACTCCGATTTTCAGGACAATCCAATTTTGCCCCACTATCTTTATTCTAATCACAGGTTTCATTCACACAACGACTTTAACACAGCAGGTGAAAAAATTCTAAAGAACTTGCCATATTGATAACTGGAAAATGGTTGCCAATACAAATCAAGGAGCAATTAGGAAGACAATGACTTACAGTTCAGTTAAACAGATAGGTTTTGGTGAGATCTTTAAAGACAATAGTGGGGTGGAGATGTGGAGAAAGTTAGAGAGGGATCTAGTGGCGGTGAACCAGGGATCTAATAGCTTATGCTGTCAAGAGCATCAGGACAAGAGGTCAAGGTTTGGGGAATTTGGGGTCTGATTTGAATGTGAATAAAAGAAAGGTCACTACATTAGTGATGCAACTTGGAATGTTAATTAAACCTGTGAGAACTGTGCGATGGAGTTGCCACAATGTGGCAAGAATGCTGGGCATTCTATGGTCCATATTGACCAAGATTTTAGCTTCACCTGCAGTGTTGGCTAGGTTAGCACATTAAAACATACCTGACTAACAGGAAGAGGTGCTTTAATCATGACATAGCTTTGCTACAATAAATATACAAAACATCTTTAAAATGAGCACAAATCCTCAGAGAATGGCCCTTTTTCTATAAAGTTCACTAATTATTCATTGTAAAGAAATTGTCTCGCATTGCCAGCTTCTGAGGCAATTTATCATTTCTTTATTAATTAACTTTTAAAAAAACAATGCATCTTAATGATGATACAGTGGGGCAGTGTATTGGGGCACTAGCATGCATCGTTATAGAGCATGAGTCGTAGCTTCGCTTTCCCACTGCTCCAAGTGTCCGGGTCACTTCTATCACTGTGGGCAGTTACTCCACTGAGGGGGTTTGATTATCTTCCACAGAGAGGGAGAGAGGGGACAGTGGAGGAAAAGGTCATTGCCAGCCTGCTCACGCTAGTACTAGTAGAAGCTAGAAACTGTGCTCAGGGATGATGTTTTATTGTTCCTGCATGGACCCCTCAGCTCCCTTTTAAATCCTTCTCCTCACACCTTAACATTCATTTTGAGCTCCCTTACTCCAGGGAAAACCCTTGTGTATTCACCTTATCTATGCCCCTCGTGATTTTATAAACCTCTAGAAGGTCACCCCTCAACCTCCTACACTCCAGTGAAATAAGTCCCAGCCTCTCCTTCTAACTCAAACCCTCCAGTCCCAGTAACATCCTGGTGGATCTTTTCTGCACCCTTTCCAATTTAATAATATCCTTCGTATTGCAGGGTGACCAGAACTGCACGCAGTATTCCAAAAGTGGCTTCACCAAGTTCCTGTACAACCACAAATGATGTCTCAACTCCAATACTCAATGGTCTGATTAATGAAGGCATGTATGCCAAATGGTCTCTTTATCTGCCTGTCTAGCTAGGCAACATTTTCACATAGACGGTGGTTCGTATGTGGAATGAACTGCCAGAGGAAGAGATAGAGTGCAGGTACAGTTGCAACATTTAGAAGACATTGAGCAGGAACATGAACAGGAAAGGTTTAGAGGGATATGGGCTAAATGCAGTTAAGTGGGATTAGTTTGGTTTGGGAAACTTGAGTCGAATGAGTTGAACTGAAAGGTCTGTTTCTGTGCTGTGTAACTTCATGTGAGCATCGCTGGCTAGTCCAACATTTGTTGCCTGTTCCTAATTGCCCAGAGTGTTGTTAAGTGTTAAGTGTTAACTACATTACGTGGTTCTTCTCAAAATAGCATGAAAAATCTGGAAATCAGTTCCCTTGCTACATCAACTGAAAACATTCAAACTAGAGAGACAGGTTCTGCTAAGCAATGGTATTAAAAATTACAAAAACAAGGCAAGTAGTTAGAGTTGAAGAGAACAGCTCAACCATGATCTAACTGAATGGCAGAACACAGGGTGGCACAGTAAATAGCACTGCTGCCTCACAGTGCCTGGGACCCAGGTTCGATTCCCAACTCAGGTGCCTGTCTTGTGTGGAGTTTACACATTCTCCCCATATCCACACGGGTTTCCTCCAGGTGCTCCAGTTTTCTCTGACAATCCAAAAATATGTAGGTTAGTTGAATTGGCCATGCTAAATTGTCCATAGTGTAAGGTGCATTAGTCAGGGGAATGGGTCTAGGTGGGATACTCTTTGGAGTGTTGGTATGGACTTATTAGGCTGTTTCCATACTGTAGGGAATCTAAACAGGCCCAAGGAGATGAATGACTTTCTCCTGCTCAGTGTTTCTCTGACCCCAAGGCAATGTGGTATAGATAGAAGACAGAGGCTAAAAGGAAGGGAAATATAGATTTTAAAACCCTCAATATAAACAATTTTAAATAAGGTTTTAATTTTTAATTACCTCCTTGTAGTCTCTCAAACAGGACCATTTTACATTTGAGCAAGAACCCAGGGAGGGAGGCACTGACCACAGCCCCTGGGAGTGTTGCTATGAAGTCAGCAGAAGCTGTGGCGTAGGGGCTGAGCTTGACCTGAAAGCTTTGCTGATTTTTCTTTCCTCCATTGACGAAGTGCCTTACTGCCACACTGCGGTGCATCCAATGACACCACTGGCTTCATTACCTCAGTGTGTCAGGAAAGCTAAAGAGCAAATGTCAGGAGAAGGTGGGGTTTGTATCCAGATTTGCTGGAGTCTGGTGCAGTGCAGTGGCTCTATGCACCACCCAACCTTCCCCATTTATCATCTTTAATACTCTGAAGGTTCCTCAAACAGTCTTTGTCATTTTTTTTAATAATGTGTTACAGATACACAACGAAATGCTCTAGTGTATGTTAACATTTAACTGCACAAGTTTAATGATGTAGGATAGATGTAACAAAAACAACAATCTCCAAAATTAGTTCACAAATTTACTTGATCCACTACTAATCAACATTCTTGTCACAGACCATGTTTTGGAATTTCAGTTTATAATTGCTCTTATTCCTGGTGAAGATACTAGAGAGAAACACAATGGCAGGCTGTTGTGGAGATACCACTAATGGGCTCTCTAGACATTATGCCTGTTCAGTTCACCGATAGCTGGACTGAGTGTTGAAATCCCCTTTTCCTGAATACACAAACTCTTCGGGACCTGCAGTACTGACTCCACCAGCAGTTTTGCTTTTTGACCTGCCACAGATTTTAAAAATTCTTATGTTGTTGGCATTATACCTACCCATTACATCATTTTTTAAAATGTGCTCTGGCTTTTGGATTTATTCCATCTATCATATCAAGTACAGAGATTAAATTAGCACTTCATCATAAAAGAAACAAATGATGCTGCTTATCCAAGAATGAGTACAGAGGAACCTCGATTATCCAGCATTCGATTATCAGAATAGCAGATTATCCAGAAAGATTGCAAGGTCCCGATGATTGGCTAAACTATTCCATTATCCGGAATTTGATTAACTGAATGAAATACTCCCCGCCTGTGTCCTTCGGATAATCGAGGTTCCTCTGTAAATATGCTGTTTGGTGTTAACATTCTGAAAATTTGAAGTGTTTCAAAATTAACACCAAAGAAGCTAATTCTGCAATGAAGAATGCTATACTGTTGGCCCCAGTGATCATCAGCAGTTGCAAAAGCAGCATTGTTCTTGTTTCTTGGGCAAGGTTGACTAAACTATAATAGGTTGTGTAAATACTGGAAAACTGTAGACCACATTGCACCTCTGAATTTAATTTTGATGTTTGAATAACAGTTGTAAGTGTTTTCAGATCAAATTCATGTTCAGTTTAGATGAGAAGGTTAGTATTGTGGATTTCACAGACATTCCCACTTATCATAATCATGCATTGTCTTTATTCAGATTCCAACATCATCCTCAAGGTCACATGAAAGAGCTATTAATCATTGTACAAGCTCTCAAAAATGTGGGAGGTATTTACTCTTTGAGAATTGTAACCCTTTCCTTCCTGAATAAACAGAAACCTTATACAATGAATGGAACAAGTAGGAATATTGCAAGGCTCATATTCTGTATTGTAAACTTGTATCTTTTAATTTAGGAAAAGCAAATGGAGAAATTCAGAAGAAACATTTTTGCTTTAATGGTTTCTTTCCCATTTCTCTCACGCCCTCGTCAAGTTATGCCCACTAAACTGACCATCCAATTACCATTCCTGGCTCCCACATTCGGTAATATTGTTAACGGCTTTCTCAATTCATTTACTGTCTCTTTCATCATTAAGCCAAACTTTCACCGCTCTGCCTTTGCAAAGTAAATTCCTCTTGCACACCAAAGACCCTGAAAGTTTTGTCACTTCACAAATCTGTACCTAGCTTTCCTGAAACCTGCTGTTTAAATCCTTCCAATTAAATTTCTGCCTGCACCACAATATTAAATCAGGCTCTTTTTAACATCTACATGACATCTGATGTAACAAGGGTAAGCTGTCCCTCATTGTCCTTCCCAACCTGTAATTCTTGCCCTAGTTGATCACACTATCTACTTCCGAACGCTCTCAGTCAAGTGGTCCAGATGAGGTGGCACTTGCCTGGGAATATTCTTATGTAGCCAATTGCGATCAGAGAATAGCCTGCAATAACTTCTCTTCCTGACCTATACCACTATCTCTGGTGTCATCTGAGAATATGTCCCACTGCTCCCTCCCACGTCTTAGCTCCACATTGCCCATGTTGGTTTTTACAGGACACCCAGCTCGATATCACAATTACAGTCTCTAATTCATCAAATACTTTTTCTATATCCAGATGAGCAGAAATTTCTTCCAAATAAACATCAATTCCCCAATTCAAACCTTATTCCCTGACAATCAACTCCATCCCTCTCTCTGCTGACTGTCTGAGGGTGAAGACATGGCTCAGTAACTTGGGGTCACATGTCACCCCAAGATGAGTTGCTGACCACACAGCCATGTCCATTAAGAAAACAGACCTCCACTTCTCGAACATAGTGCATCTCTCCTCCTGCTCCTGCTCACATGCTCCTGAAATCATTACTGATTTGATACCTGCAAACTCAACTACTCCAATACACACCTGGTCAGCTTCCCCACATTATAAGCTCAATAGAATTCAACACACCCAAAACCACACTGCCTACATCCTTACTCTTACAATGGTCCCAGTTAGTATTATTAATTGGCAAGTCAGATCCCAAATTGAAACTTGGCTTGATAGAACATGTTTTATATTATTTTGTTTTTAACCAAAAAACAATTCTTTTCACTTTCACTGAAACACAAGCATGCAATGCTACAAGCTTAGTTTGATCCATAAAACTAAACTTTATTACAGAAGTGAAATGAAGATAAAATTGAATAAATCTGGCTATTTGCACATAAAACAAGTTTAAAGATTTTAAAACAGACAGTAAAGTACTAATGTTTTAATTCTATCAGCATTCATAGAATCAAAGAATCCCTATGGTGTGGAAGCAGGCCATTCGGCCCATCAAGTCCACACCAACCCTCCAAAGAGCATCCCACCCAGACCCACCTGCCTACCCTGTCCCTATAAAACCTACATTTCCCATGGCCAATCCACCTAACCTGCACATCTTTCGACTGTGGGAGGAAACCGGAACACGTGGACATGGGGAGAATGTGCAAACTCCACAAAGACAGTCACCCGAGGGTGGAATCAAATCCGGATCCCCGTCACTGTGAGACAGCAGGTCTAACCAAAGGACACAGGTGAACAGATGCTTTTTTTCTGACAATTTGCATTGGTTTATTTTTCATCATTAGACTCTTAATTCCACATTTTTATTGAATTCAAATTCCACCATCTGCCATGGTGGAATTTGAACTTGGGTTCACAGAATATTACCTGGGTGTTTGGATTAACAATCCAGCAATAGTGCCACTAGGCCATCTTTGCCACTGCAATACTCACTTAAAATACTCCTTTACAGTTCTCACACTATTCCTTTCTCTATCTTTATCTAATACGGCTTAACTCAACAGTCACTTCAACTCCGATCTTGAGAATCTGATATTCTCATTCTGGAGTCTTCATACAACTGAGCTTAGACTTTCTCAGCTTCAAATAACCCTTTTGGCATTTTAACCAATCACTTCAAACTTTCAAACCAAATTCATTATGTGACAAGGCAACCATTTTTAAACATTTCTAAATATCTCCCTTCTGCAAACTACAAAAGCAAAAAAGATTTTCTTCGAGCTATGCGTGTTTCCTATAAGCCGTGCCAAAATCATTATTGCAGAACTTTCCAACTAAAGCCTAATGCACTACATTGTTTATTCTGTTTGATTGTAAAACTCACCAGATGAAACAAATGCTCATTACTCACCAAGAAATCTCTCTCTTTCCTAATTTGTCATAAAAGAAATTGCTATTACTTTAGGAATGACTAAAACTTAATCATTAAGCCCCCATGTAAGCACAGACCAAACCCACATGCCTCTGGCTCAAAACGTAAATTCTAAAATAAGTATATTTATACACCTTATTTCACACAAGTTTCATGTACCCATTATGCCCACGATGCCTTTTCAATTTAATAAAGCTTCAATTTTATATTTCTCATTCTTGCTTTTAAATTTCTTCTTTCAATTGGTCTGACTTATCAATTGAACCTGCTTCAGCCCTATAATTCTCCATGCTCTCTCTTCAAGTCCAAACCTGTCCTGTTGAGCAATCCTAACTTTAATTGTTATATTATTGGCGGTCAAGCCTTCAGCTGCCATGGTTCTGAGCACTGGAATTCCCTCATTAAAATTCTCCACTGCTGTTCCCCTCTTCCCTCCCTTCAGTCTCACTTTAAAACCTAGTTCAGCTATCCGAATATCTTCTCAAGTGGTTCTGCAGCAAATTCTGCTTGATAATGTTCCAGTGAGGTGCCTGGGGAAAGTCTGCAATGTTAGAGCTGCTATTTAAATGTAAATTGTTGTTGTAGTTTAGAAAGCAAAAATGCTTGGATATTTAAAATGGGTGATAAAGTAATGGTTACTTCGTGACAAAAGTGAATTGCTTTTCCAACAAAATCATAAAATGACCATGTGGAGGCATTCAGTCTACTTGATGCTATTCTTGCCAGTGCTCTACAGAAAAGTCATAGAATGGATTGTCCAATTTCAAGGCACTCACGCTTTCAAATAGCATTTTCCATATTTTAACATTCTTCTTAGGATCCGTTTAAGCAGGGTTTCACATCAGTGCTAGCATGCCCTCTGCAGCTAGCCTGCACTGATTGCCATCCTAAATACATATGCACACACACACACTATATATTATATATATATCTGCAGCACTAGTTAATAGCTACAGAGGGAGACAACATGAAGTTTTCACAGTTGGTACCAGGTTCAAGGAAACCTATGTATTCTTTGATGTTCTACAATGCAAGAATAGTTCTGTCCATTTGAAAGAATGAACACCAGATTATAGTTAAAAATACACAGTGGTTGATTGCTTTACAATTGTTCACTTAAAATGATCAATTTAAACAGTTGACTGATTTGTAAAGTTAATAAATTGTTCAGCTGCCGTGTTCAATAAATCAATTTGCTTGCTTACTGAAGAGCTGGCTGTTTTCCATAAAGGAGAAGTAGAAGGGTAGTTGAGACCATCTTACATTTAATTTTAGATTTAATTTTAATTTTAATGAAAATCAAGTGGAAGCTGTGGAACTGCATTACCTAAGAGTGTAACTGTGGCAACTGACAACCTCTTGGTATTTAAGTATTCCAGTTTCTGGTCACAACTGAGTCATTCAAGGGAAAACCATTGCCAGATTCCTGCTCCCAACATCGATTCAAATCCTAAGATCCTGTTGCAAATCAATGACCTTTCATCGGAAATAGATAAAGGTAGAGATGGAAGAGATTTTATGAAGCAAAAGCAAAAATATTTGGCAATTGGAAGTGTGGGAAGAAAAAACAAGAGAGATTGTGGATATAGGTTTGTTCACTGAGCTGGAAGATTCATTTCCCGATGTTTCATCACCATACTGGGTAACATCGTCAGTGAGGCTCTGGGCTAAGCACTGCTGATGACTCGTTCTCTATTTAAATGTTTGGGTTTCTTTGGGTTGATGCTATTTCCTGTGGAGATGTCATTTCCTGTGGTGATGTCATTTCCTGTTCTTTTTCTCAGGGGGTGGTAAATCAGGTCTGAGTCACTAGACGAAATGACATCACCAACCCAAAGAAACCCAAACATATAAACAGAAAGCAGGAATCATCAGCAGTGCTTCACCCAGAGGCTCACTGAAGATGTTACCTAGTATGGTGACGAAATGTCTGAAAATGAACCTTCCAGCTCAGCAAGCAAACCTACATCCAGAACCTCAACCAGAGCTACAAATCTTTTCAAACCTCGCTAACAAAAGAGATTGTTAATGATGGGGTAGAGAGTAGGAGTAATTAACTATGGAAAAAGGAAGATGGTTCAAGGCACATGGGACTGTTAATAAGACACACCCAAAAGGTTAAAGGTGGATAAATCCCCAGGACCCTGATCAGGTCTACCAGAGAACTGCGTGGGAAGCTAGAGAAGTGATTGCTGGGCCTCTTGCTGAGATATTTGTATCATCGATAGTCACAGGTGAGGTGCCGGAAGACTGGAGGTTTGCAAACGTGATGCCACTGTTTAAGAAGGGTGGTAAGGATAAGCCAGGGAACTATAGACCAGTGAGCCTGACCTCGGTGGTTGGCAAGTTGTTGGAGGGAATCCTGAGGGACAGGATATACATGTATTTGGAAAGGCAAGGACTGATTAGGGATAGTCAACATGGCTTTGTGCGTGGAAAATCATGTCTCACAAACTTGATAGAGTTTCTTGATGAAGTAACAAAGAAGATTGATGACGGCAGAGCAGTAGATGTGATCTATATGGACTTCAGTAAGGCGTTCGACAAGGTTCCCCATGGGAGACAGATTAGCAAGGTTAGATCTCATGGAATACACGGAGAACTAGCCATTTGGATGCAGGACTGGTTCAAAGGTAGAAGACAGAGGGTGGTGGGTTGTTTTTCAGACAGGAGGCCTGTGACCAGTGGAGTGCCACAAGGATCGGTGCTGGGCCCTCTACATTTTGTCATTTACATAAATGATTTGGATGCGAGCATAAGAGGTACAATTAGTAAGTTTGCAGATGACACCAAAATTGGAGGTGTAGTGGATAGTGAAGAGGGTTACCTCAGATTACAACAGGATCTGGACCAGGTGGGCCAATGGGCTGAGAAGTGCCAGATGGAGTTTAATTTAGATAAATGCGAGGTGCTGCATTTTGGGAAAGCAAATCTTAGCAGGACTTATATACTTAATGGTAAGGTTCTAGGGAGTGTTGCTGAATAAAGAGACCTTGGAGTGCAGGTTCATAGCTCCTTGAAACTGGAGTCCCAGGTAGATAGGATAGTGAAGAAGGCGTTTGGTATGCTTTCCTTTATTGGTCAGAGTATTGAGTACAGGAGTTGGGAGGTCATGTTGCGGCTGTACAGAACATTGGTTAGGCCACTGTTGGAATATTGTGTGCAATTCTGGTCTCCTTCCTATTGGAAAGATGTTGTGAAACTTGAAAGGGTTCAGAAAAGATTTACAAGGATGTTGCCAGGGTTGGAGCATCTCAGCTACAGGGAGAGCCTGAACAGGCTGGGGCTGTTTTCCCTGGAGCGTCGGAGGCTGAGGGGTGACCTTATAGAGGTTTACAAAATTATGAAGGGCATGGATAAGATAAATAGGCAAAGTCTTTTACCTGGGGTCGGGGAGTCCAAAACTAGAGGGCATATATTTAGGGTGAGAGGGGAAAGATATAAAAGAGACCTAAGGGGCAACTTTTTCATGCAGAGGGTGGTATGTGTATGGAATGAGCTGCCAGAGGACATGGTGGAGGCTGGTACAATTGCAACATTTAAGAGGCATTTGGATGGGTATATGAATAGGAAGGGTTTGGAGGGATACAGGCCGGGTGCTGGCAGGTGGGACTAGATTGGGTTGGGATATCTGGTCAGCATGGACAGGTTGGACCGAAGGGTCTGTTTCCATGCTGTACATCTCTATGACTCTATGACTCTATGGTCACAACTTAGCCATTCAAGGGAAAGCCATTTCCAGATTCCTGCTCCCAATATCGATTCAATCCTAAGATCCTGTTTCAAATCAACGACCTGCTGTACCAGTAACACTTGCACCATTGAATCCACTGTGTTTTTACAACCACACCTGCCCTGTCACAAAGCTTTGCTTTTGTTCTTTCCTGGCCTCCAGCTCTACCCTCACATTCCATACTTTATTAAAGTCTGTTCCATCTCATGTTTTATCCAATTTTGTCTGAAAGAATCGTAGAATCCCTACAGTGCAGAAGAAGGCCACTTGACTTATCAAGTCCACATCGACCCTCCAAAGAGCATCTCATACAGATCCCTACTTCGTCCCCATAAACCTGCACTTACCATGGCTAACCACCAAGCTTATTCATCCCTGAACACCATGGACAATCCCAGCATAACTAATTCTGCACATCTTTGGACTGTAGGAAAAAACCAGAACACCCAGATGAAACTCACACAGATATATCGAGAACATGCAAACTCCGCACAGTCACCCAACATTGGAATCGAACCTGAATCCCTGGCACTGTGAGGCAGCAGTGCTGACCATTGAGCCACCATGCTGCAGAAGATGGAGCTGCTGCCCGTTCCTCACAATGACAGCCAGGGCAGAATCTCTCTATCATTGGGATCCCTACTTCTCCAGCCCACAGGTCAAGTCAGCTGTGGAACATTGAACAACAGAAAGATTTTGAGGAACCACCAATAATATTCCAGTCAAGAGATATGCCACAAACAGGAAAACCTTATTTGAAATTCTAGAACTAGACCCTGTCATACCACCAGGGAGTAGAGTATTGCGTACAAGGCCGGAGGTCTCCTCCTGGTCTGGAGGTTCTAGCAGAAAGGTGTACCCAGAAGGCACCAATTCTCACTTGCCTTCCCAATAGCTCTGTATCCTCAATGAAGTCAGTGCTCATGGTGCTGATGTGAATGCAGTGTTACTGCTGGGATTGCAGCCTCTGTGCATGCAAGTCAGATCTTCTGTTCATGACTAAAAGCTAAACGTCAATGAACAGGTTCTCCCCAAGAGTCTTCTAATGTTCATTTCTAGACACTGGAAAATAAATCACAAGCACAAGCACATTTCCTTTTGTTTTCACTTTCTTGAATATGTAATACCACAATCTCCAAGACGTAAAAGGCCCCTTCGATTTCTAGTTATAACCTTACACATACATTAAAATACTGCATTTATATAGCATCCTCACAGTGCTAAAGTATCCCAAGGTAAAAATTTGAATCGTTGTATATTTTATTATGTTAGCTGCTATATTTTTAATGATTTTGTAATGGTCATTTACTGTTACCATTTAATCAATTATTTATTGAAATTCCTCAAACTACGCACATAGTCCTGTCCTGAGTAAAGGTCTGGATATCACCGGGCCACTGACAGCAGCAGCGAAGAATTGGACTCCAAACATTTTGAGTATAAGATCTGGTCAGAACCAAGGGTGAATTAGGTATTTTCTGAAACAAGTTTTACCAGATTCCAGCAACTCAACTGGGTTAGCGAGAGAAAAAATAGACTGGACCCAGGCTTCCTTCCAGCTTAAGTGCACCCCCTGGAGTTGAGTGAAACAATGGCATTGAGGTCCTAATGAAAATAGTTATGGGTGGAACAAATGTAGGGCGAGTGAAAGAAAAGCATTTCTTTGATGATTTAGGGTTTATTGCTTGCATTAATAATGAGCTGAAAATTATTAAACTTTTGTCCTTGCAGACGCACAATACCTCAATAAATGCTGTGTTCCAGTAAGATAATTTCACAACTGCATTGTGGGCAAGTCTTTCTCACTATCCCATAGTTACAAGACACATTGTGCAGATAGCAAACTCTACACGAATATACAAGTGGCTGCATGAATCATTGAAATTTCATCTTCCTCAAATGTATTTTTAACTGAGTGCCTAGTTGTTGGAACTCACTTCTTTATATTCATCAGTCATATCATACAACAGCTACAATTTTAAAAGAGTTCAAGTATTTTGTAGGCCATTTTTGAATCTGTGTTTCTCTAAACTGAGCTTAAACACATTCCAATCTCTTCTATAATTTCCTTGGACATTAATTTCTGTAAATCATTAAATATTTTGTGAATATATTTGACTGAAGAGGTTTGCAGATTGTTTCGCCAGTGTGTTCTAAATGTTGCATGGCTCTTCCATTTGATTGAGCTCCCAGTATCATTTGGGTTGTCAGTGGAGATGGGAGACCCAGAGACTGTCAGATGGATGAACCCCCAGAAACCTAGGCTGCTCTTCTCATACTTTCCAGTGAGAAATCAACACAGTCAGTTCCAGGAATAAATCACCTTGCCCACCCTCACCACTGGATATTGACGTTTGGTACATGGATTTGATAAGAACATTTTCAAGGATGTATAAGAAAAATTACAGAATGTAAAGAAATGTAACAAATGACAGAATATTTCCCGACTGAATTAACGCTTTGAATAAACTGAAAGTGAAGTGAGAGCAATTGCCCTTGACATCAAGCATATGACACAGTATAGCATTAAAAACCTTGATGAAACTGAATTGGGAATTGGGGTGGTGGGGGACTCTCCATTAGTTGGAGTCATACCTGACCGAAAAAAGGTTGATTCTGGTCATTGGAGGTCAGTCTTCACAGCTCCAAGTCATCATTGCAGGTCCTCAGGATATTTCTAATCAACCTGTTCAGACCTGGACAGCAGGTGGGATTTGAACCTGAACTTCCTGGTTCAGAATGGGAACACTACCACTGCTCTCAAGAGTGCCATTTCCTCAGGATAGTGTACTCTTCATATGCTTTATCAATGATCTTCCTTCCATCATAAGATCAGAAGTGGGGATGTTTACCAATGACAGCATAATGCTCATTATGTTCATAGTTCATAATTCCTCAGACACTGAAGCAGTCAATGCTCAAATGTAACAAGATCTCTACAGTATTCATACTCGGGCTGATAATGACAAACAACATCCATCCCACACCAGACAATAACAAGTAACAACGAGAGAGAATATAATCATTCCCGCTTGAAGTTCAATAGCATTTCCATCACCGAATCTCCAACCACCACCATCTTGAGTGTTACCATTAACTAGACACTTAACCGGTTCAGCTTATAAATACTGTGACTAAAACAGGTTGGGATATCTGCACAAATAACTGACCTCCTGACTTGCGAAGTTCTTCCACCATTTATAAGGTACAAGTCAGAGGAAGTGTTGTGTAATACTCCCCACTTATCTGGATGAGCACAGCTCCAATAATACTCAAGAAGCTTGACACCATTGGGACAACGCAGCCCGCCCATCGCCTTCAACGTTCAACCCACCACTGGCGCAGTGACAGCAAAGTGTATGAAGGATGCACAACAGAAACTTGCCAAGGCTCTTTTGACAGCAGCTTCCCAAAGCACCTAAAAGAGAAAGGGTATCTGCAGGTTTCCCTTCAAATTGTACATGATGTTGAACGGTATTGTTGTTCCTTCATTACCACTTTGCCAACAAACCTGGAACCCACTCTTTAACAGTACTGGGCTATGTCCGTATATCACAAAGACTGCAATAGTTTAAGGCGATTGCTTGCTTCCACCTTCTAAAGGGCACTAGAGACGTACAACAAATGCTGGGAGTGACAGAAATGCTGACATCTCTTGATGAATAACAATACTACATCTCTTACATGCAGCAAAACAGATGAATGATGATTCTGGCAAAAATAAAAAATTCCCATGTCATAAGACAATACAGAAGAAAATTCAACGGAGTCACAAGTCCAATCATTGGTTTGCGCTGTTAGCTGGTATAAATTGAATTAAATGGCATGGAATGAATACCCAATAAATTTTAATGGTCCCAAGATGCGGAAGGGACAAAAGACCAGTGACACTGCTCCACAGGTGAGCTGTGTGGGGTAAGGACTGAATCAGGGTCAGGCTTTACCGTAATGCCTACAATAACTTGGCAAGTGAAAAATTGCTCTTTAGATCACAGATTGACTGCTTTTCTTCAAATCTGTCAACACCTACTGCCCAGCTTAACTCCTGATTGGAGTGCTATGTCATCGTTGAGAATTATTTACAGAAAGGTACAAGCAATTACGAGAAAACTATTTGTCAGTTAACAGTGCAGCCGAAGTGGATACAGAAGTATTTTCCACCCACCCCTTGGAGATCTGAGTGCCTACCTGACTCTACAGCTATGTCTCACCATCTGACACCTCCATTCACCAGTCTTGAAAAATGCCACAAACAAGGGAGCTCAACCACACAATTACCTGTAACTGATAACCTTATGAAGTGAAACATCAGCAAGGTTGCAGGGAAAAGAAAGCAGAGAGGATCCAGTGCACTTGTTGTGAACTGCAGAGAGCCAGCACAGACATGATTATAAGTGTAACCACTCAGATTACTATTATTTTCCCTCAGTTACAATAAACACGATTAAAAATGTATTCTAGCTAATCTACTGGCATTTGGCCTTTTCGCTTGAACTTGCTTCTTCTACAGTTTATCCATACTTTCAGATTTATTCTATCAGAAAGAACAATCAAATTTTGCATTAAGAAGCTTTATAATAAGTAGCATTGTTTGATTACAGAAGTTTAAATGCATGAATAGGTTGCTGATTAAGATAATGAACACTCAGTGCACTAAAATAATTTAACCATATCATTTCCTGAAACAAAGAATGCTTCAATAAGAATGAGGGCTTTCCCTGATGCCCAAAAATGCCTGGAGAGTCAGATGGCATGTTCAAAATCAGTGACTTTCTGGAATGTAAGAAGTCCTGATCGAAAGTCAATACTCGAGAAGTCAAGTTACACAATTAGAAAAAAATTCACTTGGCTACTGGATTCATCTTGAATTAGGTATTTCCAGTTTATTCCCCAGATCTCATCTTTGCTTCATCACACAGCCATGACTCCCTATCTCTGCCCCCACCCATCTCCTCGTGAATGAATCTGTCTCTGTGTCAACCACGAGCTTGCCCTCACGTTTTTGCAGTTTAGGATTTACAACAAGTATCCGATTATCCCCAATTGTCATTCTCTCCCTTCCCCATCACATTGATAAACAGCAGGGAAGAAGAGTTGAGTAGACAATACTGCGCTATCTCACTAGTTCAAGTTTGATTTTCCAAACGTGATGGATATTGGTTCGGCTGTGGGTAGGGAACAGGCAGAAATGTGGAACAGCAATCTCATTAATCCGTAGCTCAGCTCGGGACAGGCCAGTTAAGGTGAATGGGAGTTGATTCAGCTCAGTCGGCCTATCCACAACAAGCGGACTATTCCCAGACAATCTCAAACAGCTCTCACAGTGAATTTGGTGGTGGTCTTAGGACACAGCCATGGTGTCCCTATCTCTCGAGGTATTCCCTTCCTCCGAACCTTTTGGATAAGTTCAAGTCCCATGCCAGAACTGGCTCCTGAAAGACTCCTGTTCTCCGGCCACATCACTGTTCCTGAAAGGGTAGCAGGTGAAGCTACACTAAAAAGAAAGTCCCACTGCACACACGTGAAAAACCAATTACTGCCAACGATGTGCAAATTCAACATAAACTGATTCACCATGCAACTAAAAAGGTGTAATACTGTTCACAACATAATTTTGGCTAATTTAACAACCAGCCAGAGCCGCAGCAGGAGCAGAGATAGACATCTATTTTGTAGTTTTTCTGGGAATAGAAAACAGGGATTAGGAAGAAAATAAAAACAAGAACAAAGCCCTGTTCCAATGTATTCATTAATATAACATTCTTGTAAAAAAATTCCATTGTGTTGTATGACAGGGAACTCAGCATATACACCCCATATCTGTGGCTTCTTTTGTATACTGCAGGTGCTGAAAATGAGAAATAAACCCAGAAAAACGCTGAGAATATTCAGTGGGTCAGATAGCATCTGTGGAGAGAGAGAGTGAGTTAATGTTTCAGGTCTGTGACCTTTCTCCTGCTCTCGGTCTACTGATGCAATCTGACCCGGAGATTATTTCCAGCATATTCTGTTTTTTTCTTCATTAAAGGTAAATGGCTGGTTTTGAGGTTGACATACGTATGTGACTTTTCACATTTCCCTGTCTTTTCTCTCAGTCTGGGACACTGTGTCTGTTAAAACAATTGTAAAATCAATAAAATGTGTGTTTAAAGACACTGGGGGCTTTGGAAATGTGAATGGTTAAAAATAAAACCATCCTTTCAGACATAGGCACTTCTAAAAGTTTGGTGAAGGCAGGAATGAAGAATTATGATAGAAATATGTATCAAATTTAAACCAGCACATTGTGCATGCTAATGTAACTTATAGCTCAAGTATGTGTTGGGACTCTTGTGATGCAGCTGCAGTGTCTACCTCTGAACAAGATATCCTGGTTCATGTCATACCTGCTCCAGAGATGTGTAATAACATCATTGAACAGGTTGCTAAAAAAGTAGTGAAGGTAGGTCCTGTTCTTGGGTATGATAGATTCTCATGTTAACCAGCAGTTCATCCCTTCCTCCATCACACTGCGTATTCATTCTCCATATCAACAAAAATTAAATCAAAAGCCAACATGGTTAGAAATATTCCAGTTGTTTGAGTGTGATCCCAATTTTAGGGAGGCATTTCAATGGCTGTATCAATGGTTGCTGTTTGGAGCAGCTTCTTCACCCCATCACCCAGAAAATAAAAGATCCAACAATGAGATGGGGCAGATCAACATGTAAGATCCAACCTCTAGATCGCAGAGGGAGGATATGTAAGCAAGATGGTCAAGTGAGTTCGGGTTTTTGTTAAGCTCTCAGCAAGGAACAGCATGCAACAGGGCTCAAGGATACGCCGTGTCCCATCTTTGAGCTATTTCCCTATCCCTTGCTGGAGGTACATTGACTGAAGCAGGGATCAGAGGTGAGACAAACGGCTCTTTCATTCTCCTTTCTGATCCTGGCTGTATCGTGGCAAGTGAGGAGATGACAGCAACCCAGTTTTGCAGACTGGGACATTCCAAGGTCCTGGACTATATGCTGAGGGATGCACTAAAGACTGAGGCAGCTGCCGTCAAGGTGCAGTGGGGAAAGTCCACTGTCTGAAGTCTTTTTAATGAAGTTGAATGGGAGTTTATTCAGTTCCCACACCCCCTAGTGCTTCGAATGCATGCAAACATAGGCTTGTATGTTTAAGAGATGTCTTTGGCTTGTTTGCATAGAGTCAAACTCCAATGTTTGTTTGTTTCTTTGAACAGAACAGAACTGCTTTTGGGATTATGTACATATACAAAGATATTTCCATGAATAAAGTATATTTTTGAAATAAAAATAGAGATCATAAAGGAGGGGTGAATAAAAAGAGGTTAAATAGTATAAAAACTGCATCTAAAACTAGTATTTGTCAGCACTGTAACCGACTATCACAGCAACCCACTGGAGATTGGATTATACAGTCAAATCAAATTAGTTTCAGTTCAGTCATTACAAACCTTGGAACTAACTTCTGTTTTCCCTCCATTGTTGCTGCATAAAATTCCACCAAAGCCTGTGGAGGTCACTCTCAGATAAGACAAATGTCTTCATAGCATAGCTCCACCCACCCCCAACCCCTGACTTCAAACAAGCAGGGTGTTCACTTCATGGGAACGCTATTCCAGATGACAATCTGTATAGCTGGAACTCACTGGAATAGTCAGTAATAGTCAAATCTGCAAAATGTGAACCCAATAAATGAAGAAAATGCTGTAGCACAGTAGTTAGAATTTGCAACCTGGGAGCTGTTCTTCAAATCACCAGAATGCAACCCTGCAGTGATAACAACGTACAAATTAAGATCAGAAGTACACCATTTGGCCCTTCAAACTAGCTCTGCCTTTTAAAAGACCATGGCTGATCTGCTTGGGTCTCAACTTGCATATTCCCATCCATTCCCAGTAATTCCTGATTCCCCTGACTAACAAGAATCTATTCAGCTCTGACTTACAAATACTCAGTGATCTCGTCTCCAACTTTCAGAGGCAGGGAGCTCCAAAGTCACACAATCCTCTGACAGAAAACACTTCCCAAGTTTTAAAACAGTGCCCCCTATTACTAAATGTACCCATAAGAGGGAACATCCTTTCCGCATCGATCTTGTCAAAGCTATTCAGGATCTTGGAGAATTTTTTTTTAAACAACCTTTTCAGATATGTTATTACACATCTCTGAGAAAGTGGGGCTTATACCCACGTCTCCCGGCTCACAGGTACAAACACTACCATTGCAAAATAAGACCTTGATATTCAGGATCTTAAACACTTCAATCAAGTCATACTTATTCTTCCAAAGAACAGTCTAAAAACCTATCTTTATAAGATACTCATTCCAGGTATCAATCTAGTAAAAGTAGAGTTACTGTAATTCTACCTGAGTATAGAGCTGCTCTCTTATTACAGAAAGAGAGACAGAGAGAGAGAGAGGAAGGACTAGTGACAGTTTAACTTGAGAGTCACCACACCTCATGTTGGGATACGGGTTGAAAAAGAGAGACCTTCATGTTGCTGGTGTAGGAATTGAACCCACATTGTTAGCATCACTCTTCATCACAAACTATGAGATAACCATCAGCTACCCAATCACCACCCAGCAATCTAACAAACCCCCTCTGACCTGCCTCAAATGCATTTATATCTTTTCTTAAATAAGTATCACAAAACAGCACATTGTATTCAAGAGGTGACCTCACCATTTCCCTGTACAACTGAAGCATAGTGTTACTTTTATATTCAATTCCTCTCATAATTAGGGATAACGCCCCATCAGCCTTCTCGATTTTGTACTAACTTTCTGTGATTCATGCACAAGAACACCCCAATTCCTCTAAATCTTGGATTTTCTAATTCCCCATTTCTACTTTTCCTGCCAAAGTAAACAACTTCACATTTTCTCATATTATACTCCATCTTCCAGATTTCTGCCCTCTCACTCAATCTACCCATATCTTTCTACAATCTCCTCACACTTTCTTCATAATCCTACCTATCTTAGTGTCATCTAAAAATTTAGCCACCATGCATTCCCACCTCTCGGCATGCCCTCCTAGCCAAAGATTATTGCTGTGATCCCCACCAATATATGATGAGAAATTCTTAATGTGTGGTAATAATTGAAATTACTACACAGAGACAGGTATCCCATCAGCATGTCGCCCTTTATTTTCATGTGTATAATGCTTGACACTGATCCAGCTTCTTCAGAATGAGATATCAGAGTGAACAGAACCTCTGACAGTCCTGTCTATATCTGTTAGCCAGGGCTCCTTGATTAGACCAGATTAACTGCCCCAATCAGGGAATTCATATTCTATGAGGTTCATCTGGCTGACCTCATTACAATCAATACAGTAATCCATTCTTCAAATAAGACTTGTTTTAGTGTCTATTTTAAGCATTATTATTAAAGCAGTGAAGATGTCTGCAAACCGGTATTTCTGCACGTTTGGAAATAGGGTTTGGAAATAACCAGCCCAATTGTGATGGGGGAAGGGGAGAAATTTATAGAGATTGTTGACGTTCCAGTTGATTTTCAGCAGTGAAGTGAAAGTCAGCTGTCAATCCCAGCTCCTATCCATGTCCCACCCATATCTTGTCTCCCCTATCCATAGTTTTTTGACTTGACAGCCCTAATTGGAAGCTTTCGATGCAGCATATGGCCCGGGTTTTCGACTTGTGCATTTGACAGCCCGTGATTTTCCCTTCTATTAAAATGAGGTGGGGGGGAGGGAGTAGGCGGGTGGAGACAGGATGTCAGCTTGGCTTTAAAACTTCTCCCAACAAGTTTAGGAAATGTAATGCAAGGTTGTGTTTCTGAGGTGCAATCTTCACTGCCTAACGAAAAGACTTAATGCAGCTTTTAAATTGATCAGTCCTTACGACCCTGATTTGTGTTAGTTTTGTTTCCACAGTCAAATGACTGTCTCCTCACTATCTACGGTTCAGCTTTTATCTCACTAATGAATCCTGGAGTCAAATGCCGTGATAGCTTCTACAGGGATTCTGCAATTATTTTCTATTGGATGCTTTACAAATGTTAAATAATGAGACATGCAGCAAAGTTTCCCTTCGTCTCAGTCACATCAGAATGCTGCTCCCATTGATGTAAGGCCCAGGCTGCTGTTCCTTAATAAACATGATGTCATTTTAATTTCATTCACATTCCTCCCAGACAGCTGCTGTCAACATCACAGAGTAAAAATACCAACTTGCCTCTGACAGCTGCCATTTGAGGCACTTTGTTCTATGCCTCCCAGAAATCTGTGTAGTCACTCACATGTTCCAACGAGCATGCTCACTCTTGGCAAGGAGTGTACAAACCACAGAGTATTGCATCGCCCATCTAGCTAGGCTGTGCACAGTTATCACCAAGGTGCCACCAGAGCTTCAAATCAAATGCTCTGGCATCCAACGTTCTGTTGAGTTAGAATAACTCGTACTGCAATGTGCCTTTAATTGGCAGCCTCTGAATATTAAAGTCAGGAATAGGAAAGCGGAGGAGGTCAAAGTTGACTTCGCTGTAAATCTGATCCCCAATGTCACTGTGCACACATTTCATCCATTCACCTGTACATGTAAACAAAACGATTCATCAGTAATTGTGCTGACAATTTTTAATTACAGCCAGGCCACAGGAAGTTAAGAGACTAAGCTCTCTACCTTAATTGCCAGTGCTGCTATTTTTGGTTCCAGCTGTGCTTTAAGTCAGTGAGCCAAGTCAAGGGAGTCACATCTGTCCCGTATGTTGTCTACAATGTCTGACTTCTTCGTTCTCCCATGTCTGTGATTGGCAGTTACCAACACATTCCAAATACAAACAGCATAAAATAAACTGAAGCTTATAACTGGAAATGCATACACACATCCGTAAACCAAAGCATTTGGAATAACAAAAGCTTCTTTAAGTTAGCTTTTGTCATCGCACGTATCCCTGTTTTGCTTGAAACTCCACATGCGCTGATTTTCCAAAAGGGATAGGTGGCTCATTAAAGTCCTACTGTGATTTCCTTTTGGATAAGTTCCTCTTGTGTACCTGTAAGGGATACAATATTGATCCTTGTTCTCAACACTGTTCCCTTTTTTTATCCAAAAACATGAACCAAGGTCTAGTGATTTTATTACTTCAGTTGAATATCCCACAAAAAAGACTAAAGCTTTGTGGCAGGAAAATCAATTATACTGACCAAAAATTAATCAATTTTGATTTTATTTTTGTCCAGAAAAATTGAAAATGCGTGGCTGTCTTAAATCCCTGCTGGAGGATGTGAGCTGATATTAATATTGACCAGAAGCAACTTTTGACAATAAGTCTGCATTAAAATGACCACCAGGTGGGAAGCACCCTCCCCCAACTTTGTTCTTTTTTTAAAATGAGCCTCCCCGGTGGACTGTTCTCATTTCAAAACACTGGCTTGAGCAGCATGCAGCTTAATCATGGTAATTTTTCCATAATTAAGTTGTAGGTGTTATGGAAAATCATTCAGGAAAATAAAGTTAGGGAAAAAGAACCAGCTTCTGAAAACATGGAATGAAACAATATTTGGCCACTGTCTCAAAATTACCTTCAGTGCTGCAACCAGGCTGGCATTACCGCTGAGTCCTGCTGGAAACAGAGCAAGTCTATGAATGAATATCAAGCCAGACTTTGCCTGTGGCAGTCTGCATTAGAAATTCACCCTCCATCTATCATGAGCTTTTACAAACTGGAGCACCTGTTTTCTAATTTGAGATGATCATTTTACGAGCAATCAAGCTAAGAGAAAACGTGTGCAAAGGCTTGGAGAAAACACTTAACTGTCGCTGGCAGTCACCCAAACAGCAGCTTCTGTGGGAAGTCAGACACAACATCTGCACTGAACATACAGAGCATCATCAACAAACATGGCTGATGTGTCAAAATGGACTGCCAGTCCTGCCTTTTACAGGCACCTCTTCCATTCCACTCCTCGGTTGCTGTTTCTGTTCAGTTGGTTGAAGTGCAGGTCAGAACTACTTTCTTAGCTTGTTAAAAAGTAAGTTACAGACTAATTTAACAGCCCATTGCTTTAACACAATATACCCAATTCTGTACTAGTTATACCTGACAAAGGATACATTTGGGACATTACGTCTCAAGCAGGGGCCTGACATAAAATAAAAATCTATTTATACAACTACCTTGTGAAAATGTTCATTTCAATATTCTAAGCTTCAGAATTATTTCGAGTTTTCATTTGTGAATGATGGAATTTCCATTATCAACCAAATATTTGAATATTCAATCATATGCAAAATTAGATCACTTGTTAAGAAAATTAACCTCCACTACTGTGTACAATGGCAGAATACTAAGTGAACTCCACTCTGACTAACTACTTTAAACCCAACTGCAACAACCCACATAGTTAAATAATAAAGCCCAGCTGCACGTTGTTTAAATTAAGTCATATTTCAATTAATTTTATATATGTTCCCTTTTAATCACACTTTATTTACATTCCATGATGGTATCTGGCTACCCTGTGTCTGCTATAGTTATTTTAATTAACCAGTTTGGACATGTTATGACACATTTCTGGTGAGGCACTTGTGACTACTACACCTAAGTCAATATTACTCCAAGAAAAACAGAAAAGATTGCCATTTAACTAGCCCCTTAACACATTGGATTGCAGTGAATTATTAAATCTGGTAATGTTTTCTCATCAACAATATTCCATCGGCAAAAATGAAATGAATGGTAGGAAAATGAGTCTTTGATATTCACCTGGAAAAGAAAATGGGACCACCGAAGTTGAAATATGATGTTACTTCTGCACTTTAAAGACTCTATGCTAAATTATGTAAGCACTACAAAAAGGCATTGTTTGTATAAGTAATAATCAGTATTTGTTTAATATTTCACTTTATTAAACAAACTACAGTTTGCTCATATTATTGCTCATAAAAAGCACACAAAGGATCCCCACATGCTTAATAGAAAAATATATCATGTGATAAAATAAGAAATTTTCAAGGATAGCCCCTGGCCTGGACTAAAGAAGGTGGTCATAACAGAACCAGCAACTTCCTCAGTATCCTCAATTTAGGAATTAGTGGGTACGAGGTGGGCTGTAGTGAGTAGTTATTGGAAACAATGCACCAATTTCAGGAAAGAGGAGGATCAGGCTTGGTCATAGTGCCTGTAGCAGTGAAATGACCTGCAAACATCATGGCAAGGCATATGATGAGGAATGGACAGATTCTAATGGCATGTGACCATGTCCATATACATGGTACAACTTTTAGCAAAGATGCGATGCAAGGCCAGGCTGGGTGGGGCTGGATGTGTCTGGAATAGATGCATTCTGACAACCTCATTACAACTGGATTTCTAAGATTTGGAGATGCTGGTGTTGGACTGGGGTGTACAAAGTTAGAAATCACACAACACCAGGTTATAGTCCAACAGGATTGCTAAGAGATATTCTGAGCTCGGACTGGTTACTCGCCCATAACAAAGATCCAAATTAAGGGGTTTGCAAAACAATCAGAGATGATGCAAGGAGAAACTATTTTTATGCAATGAGTGGTTAGCATCTGGAAAGCACAGCTTGATAGGATGGTAGACCCAGGATGGTTGCTTTCAATTCAAAATTGGATAACTACACAAAGGAAAAAATAATTGCAGGATTATGGGCAAAGGAACTAATCAGATTGCTTTCAAAATGCAGATTCGGTGGACTGAATAACCTCCTTCTCATCCTCTAAATCTCAGGACAAAACTTGCATTTTAAGACTTGGTCACATTCACAGGAAATGGGTGCCTTAATCTAATTGCAAGATATTGCAGCATGTAGTGAATTTGATGCCTGTTTTATACCCTTACATACTTTATCATATGATATTGATTGCCATCAGTGACAAAACAATAGGCTAAGTACTTAATTTTCCATAGATTAAGATTTTTATATTTTTTATTAATGTATGTGTATATATGCATTCATTGGCACCATTATGTCAAATAGTACTCATTAGAAAATCTAAGCCTAACACACAACTGGCCCGGACTTGGCCAAATCAGCTGAAATAAGATCCTCTCTGCAGACAGGTCTTGAATAGACCATCTCGATGGCCCTCTGAGAAATGCTGTCAATGCAGATGAAATTTCCAAGAGAATGCAAAGCAGTTATGCTGACTGCAAGCAACCTGTGCTTCTTAGTAAGCAGAACAAAAGGTGCTAATCTTCTCACCTACTGTTTAGCTTTCCGAGTGGTTTATGTCTGTGACACCCGGGAGAGTTTGACATGCCTGTTCAGTTATGGCAAATTAAACTATAGCTAAGTTTTACTCAAACTGTTGGCTTAAAGCCTGCACAAAATCTAAACTGAACGTATAATTCTGGGTAGCTTTGTTTCCCCGAATTCTAATCAGTGTTAAATTGTGTTTAATTTTAAAATATTTTATGGCACTTTGGCAGAACGTAAGTCCACTCCTTCCCTTCCAAATTTTTTAACATGCAACTAAAAAATGCTCAGCTAAGACAGCACTTATTTATCTAGAGGGAGTTGTAAGGGTGGCACGGTGCCTCAGTGGTTAGCACTGCTACTTCACAGCACCAGGGTCCAGGATTTGATTCCAGCCTCAGGTGACTGTGTGGAGTTTGCACATTCTCCCTAGGTCTGCGTGGGTTTCCTCCCGCAGTCCAAAGATGTGCAGGTTAGGTGAATTGGACATGCTAAGTTGACCATACTGTTAGGCGCATTAGTCAGAGGGAAATGGGTCTGGGTGGGTTACTCTTCAGAGGGTTGGTGTGGACTGGTTGGGCTGAAGGACTTGTTTCCAAACTGTTGGGAATGTAGTCTTACCCAACATGTAACAACTAATTGTTAATAGCATGATTAATATCAATGATCAAAACGCAGGCCCGTCACTTCTGACTATATTCACAATAATAGAAATACCAGTTTTGTCATGGACATTTACATGTCAAAGTATATTAAAAGCTCTCTCGATTGTGCAGACTTAATCTGAAGATGTTTGTTCTTTGATAAAAGAGTCGCTTTAAATATTTAGAAAGCTAAAAATAGTTGCCAGTTGCGTATTAGCTTTTCTGTGACATGCCCCAACTCACCCGTTACAGTATTTGGCTCTGACTCAGCTTTTAAATGGAGAGGCTGTATTTAGCCTGGGAGATCGGTTTTGTTCCAGTGTAGAGTACTATCCGCGTGACAACCCGTCCATGAAAATGAAGGCAGCCCAATGACCTGATACATGATTTGTAAGCGACGTTTATTTCTTTGCATAGAGGTTTTCATTCAGCGGATACTGTTTGGGGAAAACGCAGCCATTTGGTACGGGGCATAAAGTTAACGTGCAGCTCGTAAATATGCCCTTGAAAACATTTCTGCGGCTCCAGTTGGTGCATTTTTTTTATAGCTTAACTCCGAATTTAAGGGCCCTCAGGAAACCCCATGATGGCCTTCCCTGGTTTTTTTTGCCTATAAAGTCGTTTTTTTGTATTTCCTGCCTCCGCCCTAATAAATGGCCATTCTCCTGAAGAAGACGGACGCCAGGCCTTCCTCATTCTGATCTGTATTTGTTAGGGCTGTAATTTTAGTCAGCACTTGTTAAACAGCACCAACACTGAAGGAGATGAGGCAATCGTTTTACAATGTAAACAGCTGGAACGTCCCCTTCCCCTTACAATCACTGGGGAGGGGAATCATTCAAACTCTCCGTGCCCTTCGTATTTCGACCTTGCAGGGGGTTGGCTCCTCAATGCAAATTGGCTATTCCGCCGGCACTACTGCCCACTCTGGTCAAGAAAAACAAGACCTCTGCCCAACCAAAGTTTAGGTCAGTGTGGTGCTGGAAAAGCACTGCGGGTCAGGCAGCATCCAAGGAGCAGGAAAATCGACATTTCAGGCGAAAGCCCTTCATCTCTGCCCAACCAAACCCAGCCGAGGGTGTTGCATGAAGCCAGGAGGCTTTGTGATGAGGGAAGGTGAGTAACGCAGGGGGAATGTCTGAGCGAAAACTGTTCAGTTGCTGCACGGAAGTTTATTCAGGAATCCTCCGTTAATTGGGATCCGCTTTCAGGTGATTCAATACAAGAGACTGGGAGGTGGTCAACGAAACTGTGCTCACTGTTACATAAGGTCATGCCATAGTGAGTGTGATTTATTATAGCTGTCTGCTTTGCCTTATTGAAGAACATCGAATTTAAAGCAAAACAAGAAGTCAGTTGCAAACGACCAGTATTTATTGAAGGCAGTCTGTTTGAATTTCACAGGCTCGAACTGTTTTATTTCACTGCAATTTACTTCAATTCTGGGATAAGTTGCCTGCAGACTCTCTCCCTCCTGCCATCTGGTCACTTCCTCTAAGGAGACAGAATGAAGCAAGTTTTATAGTGAGAAAGTTACAGTAGCCTGTGAAAACTTAACAGCAAGGCATAACGGGAAACTGTAAACTTACTGAACTGGTTTCGAATGCCTTAATTATGTTCCTAAATGTAGACAAAATATGCTCTAATCTTGGAAGCGGCACCTCTGATTGGTGGAAGCAATGACTGCTGTTTATGTGGGAGAGAACATCCAATAACCACGGCAAGATATTTTACAGCTACCACGAATCTCCATGGAAATCTCTGAAAATAAAACCATAAGTACGGGGAGTGGGGCAGTTACCAGAAAATAGACAGCAGTGGTGCAAGGGTGGTATTGTCTCGCGGATGCACATGACAATATTACAATAGTCCAATCTGGTGAAAGCAAACCTATCAAAGAGAATTAAAACAAAATACACAATAAAGACATGCTAATTGTTTTTAAACATATTAGAAACACGAATTGGATAAATTCATGAATTGAGATGGTTTGGAGGAATATGGGCCAAGCGCAGGCAGGTGAGATTAGATAGTTTGGGATTATGTTCAGCATAGACTGCTTAGACCAAACGGTCCGTTTCCTGTTGTATTACTCTCTGATTCTATGAAGGATGGGGTACAGGAACAGGAACATGGCTTTGAGGTAGAAGATCAGCAGTGATCTAATTGAAATAATGAGGAGGCTGGAGTTCCTGTTTTCGTTTCTCTTCTGTTTGTAATTATAAGTTACGAGTAGCATTTATTATAAATTCAGCATTCATTGTTGACCAAGGACCAAGAAGATGAATATAGATAGATGAGTGGTTGTACGACTTCAAACTATTGCAGAGGAAATTATCTCAGTTGTTTGCCTTGTATTAATCACTGATAACATTCTCTGGTAGTAGTTAACAGTATGCTACTAATTGATGTTGGCAGCTTGCAGTTGAATATAAATGTGTAATTCCATGTTATCTGATATATTTATCTGCAATAATTAAAACATTTGATAAGTTGTAGATTGAGGAATTTTTCATCACCAAATGTTATCAGTGTGTGAGAAATGAAGCTCACTGCCAAATAATTTTAGTTCGAGTCAAATTCCAAAGAAGTCTTTATTCTCACGTTCTTGCAAGCCTGGGTGACCACAAAGTAGGCACACTTCTGAATAATATTATTGCACATTTGTACAGTTTTTTTATGAGCCTCCATGTACCTCCCTTTTTACGTCATATGTGACGGTTGTATTGCTCTGTGCAGCTGCTAATCTAATTGGCTTACCACATCTGTCTGTGACCATTGTCAGCGTGCAACCCTCCCTTGATAGCTGAGTCTTATTACTTTTGCTGACGCAACACTGGGTCTTATCACTTCTGCACATTGAGTTTTTATGACTTCTGAGTATCTGACTTCTGCAGAAGCAACACTTAGACACATTTTCCACAATTCCCCCTTTTCCTTTTGGCTAATATTTTGTTGTCTTCTGCATATCTCTCCAAGTTTGTCAGCAGCATCCCTGAGACCTCATCTATCTTGCAAACTTCTTCAAGATCATTCATCCTCAACAGGTAGACTTCCTCTCACTGACTACCTGTTAGGGGCATTAGTTTAGTCAGGGCCATTTCAATCAGCTGCTGGGTTAGTCCCCGTGCAAAGGTACGATGCAACATCCTATAGCTATCAGTACTGCAGCAACCACTATCAAGGAGGTGAGTATGGAGACCACTACACCTTTCCATTTCCCAAACCATGAATCCAGCCACCCAGTGAGTGATATGTCTACTCCTGAATTCCCAGCCAGCTCCTCTGCTAAGGTAGCTAACCCCCGCAGGGCTCAAGTGATTGACCCATCAGGTGCTGTGTTATTTGGAATAAAGATACAACAGCTCCCCCCCTAACATCACGCACACCCTGCCTTTCTCAGCTAGGATCATGTCTAAGGCCATTCTGTTCTCCACATCCTTCTCTTCCCAAGCTCTAAATAGTGGTCTCCCCGCATGATCCTGTATTGTCGGGACCAAGGTAAATATCGGGGTGACCTGTGGGTTCAGAGCTGCCTCCTTAGTGGCTTCATCCATCAACCTATTTCCCCTTGTTTCGGGATCATGTCCCCTCTGATGACCATTAATGTGGACTATGGTTATCTCCTTTGGCAGCAAAAGGGATTCCAGCACTTGCTGAACTAATGCCTCAAGAGCCAGTTCTTTACCTCTACTGTTTACTAGTCCTCTCTCCTGCCATATTTTTCCAAATGTGTGTGCCACCCTGAAGGCATACTTAAAATCTGTGTAGACAGTTCCTTCCTTCCCCTCCAGGGCCTTAAGAGCACGTTCTAATGCCTGGAGCTCGCAAGTCTGTGCTGACCAGTCATTGGGCAGCCTGCTAGCCTCAACTACACTCCCCTCCGTTCCATCCACTACCGCATAGCTGTTGCGTCTTTAGTCTTCAATCACTCTGGAAGACCCATCCACAAACAGTGTAGAGAGGGATCTCCCTAAGGTCCATTCTTACTTTAGTCTGATATTCTATGATGTCAAGGCAGTCGTGTTCTGGGTTCAAGGGAGCTACGCCCTCCCCCCCCCCCCCCCCCCCCCCCCCCCCCCCCAGAGAAAAGTAGCTGGATTCAGAAAAGTGTCTGTGATCAACATAAGGTCATCCTTCTCTATTAAAATTGCTTCGTATTTTAAAATTCTAGAGTCCGTAAGCCGCTGCCCTGTATTCTGGTTCAGTATGGCCCGTACTTGATGCGGGGTGCTTACTATCAATGCCCCACCGAATGTGAGTCTTTGACTTTCTTCCACCAGTAATGCAGTTGCTGCTGCTGCTGCCACACATTCGGGCCACCCTCTAGAAACTGGACATAATAATTAGGCAAAAACGCTACCGGCTGTTTCATCCCTCCCCATCGCTGGGTCAGGACCCCTAGGTTTGTTTCCTTATCAACGGTGGCAAACAAGTGAAAGGGCTTATCTAGGGAAGGCAACACAAGGACAGGGGCATGGATCAAACTTTTCTTTCATCCTTCCATTAATTCTTTTTCTTCCTCTGTCCACTTTAACAGCTGTGATTCTTCTTCCAGCAATTTAAGGTATAATTTCTTTGTCTTTTGAGCATACGACTCAATCCTTAATCTACAGTATCCCATTAACCCCAGAAATTTCCTCAATTCTCATTTAGTCCGAGGGAGTGGCATTTCCACTATCCCTTCAATCCTTTCAGGACTTATTTTCCTTTTCCCTTCATTAACCAGGTGTCCTAAGTATTTTATTTCCCTTTCTACATATTGTAATTTATTCCTCGAGACCCTCAATCCCTGTTGTCCCAGGAAAATTTAGCAATTGGTTAGTTGCTTCAGTTGTTCCTTTCTCATCTTCTCCTGTGACCAGTAGGTCATCTACATATTGCAGCAAATTTGTCCCTTGGGGATTTATAAACTTTTCCAAAATTTGTTCTAAAACCTGGCCAAACACGTTTGGGGACTCAGTGAATCCCTGAGGAAGCACTGTCCATCTATATTGCTGTTTCTGCCCTGTTCTTGGGTCTTCCCACTCGAAGACGAACATATTTCTGCTTTCCTCTGCCAGGGGGCATGCCCAAAAGGAGTCCTTTAGGTCCACCACACTGAACCACTTGTGGTCATGTGGGATTTTACTCAAGAGGGTATAAGGATTAGGGACTACCGGGTGTCGAGTCTGTCCTATCCTGTTAAGTGCCCTTAAACCTTGTACCAGACGATAGGTACCATCTGTTTTATTTAACTGGCAAAATGGAGGTATTATAGGGGGACATGCAGGGTTCCAGCAGGCGGTCCCTACTTAATCCCTCAATCACGGGGTTGTAACCCCCTTCTTCCTTCTGTCGAAATCGGGTATTGTCTCTCACATACTGTCTCCCCCACCTGTTTCAAGCTGACCTGCAAAGAGGGAATCTGCAATCCCCCTCGATTGCCTTCCCATGCCCATACTGTGGGGTTGATTTGTTTTTCCTGTTCCTTGGTCAAAAGGGCCATTTTTACTACTAGTTGTCGGTTGCTCACCCCTAATTGTCGGTCGCTCACTCCTAATTGTCGGTCGCTCACTACTTATCGGTCGATCCCTCGTCCTAATAATATAATTAAGTCTCTTCCTAACAAACTACTTCCTATGTCCGGAATGTATAACCATTGTCCCTCAATTTTTCCTTCATTTCTTTCGATCGTCATAGGTTCAAATACAGGGACTGTAAATCCTTCCCCTTTCACTCCAGACACTGTTATCTGTTGTTTTGTAAATTGTACTCCTTTGGGTATAAAATTTAAAGATGATCGTCCTGCCCCCGTATCTACTAAGAAAACTGTATCCTCTTTATGAGGTTCCACCTTTAGATTTATCAAGGGTTCCTAGTGGGTCCCCAAGGGCAGGAACCCCTGATGCCCTATTCTTCATCAAAGTTCATAAGCGGTATCGCCCTCTCTTTCCTTTTCGGATCTGGACACTCCTGCTTAAAGTGACCTGTCTTTCCACAGTAGTAACATCCCGCCCGTGGGCATTTCCACTTGATCCTTGTCCCTGTCGACTGGACCCTCTAGCGGGTCCTCCTCGTCCTCTTCCCCACCTCTATTTTCAACATGCTGCCAGCTACCACTCCGGTTGCTTACTATCGGTTCCACTCTTTTCTTGACTACCTCATCAACCATGGCTCCCATCATTTTCGCTTTCTGTTTTTGCTTCTCATCCTCTCTCTTTACAAATACTCTCTGTGCCTCTCTTAATAATTCATCCAATGATTTCTCACTCCATCCCTCAATTTGTTTGGAATTTCTTTTGGATATTCGGCCATGCCTTAATTACAAAATGTACTTTAAGGAGGCCCTGATCTACTGAATCCTCAGGATTCATACCTGAATACTTTCTCATTGAGTCTAGCAGCCTGTGTAAAAATGCTGAGGGAGTCTTATCTTTCTCTTGTTGGACCTCAAATGACTTTGTTAAATTCTGGGATTTAGGGACTGTCTCTCTGATTCCTTTTATTATTAAGTCCTTGAGGTCCTTCATCTGGATTTGGTCATCTGCCTCATTGTTCCCCCAGCCTGGGTCTGTATTGGGAAACTTCTGTTCTGCCGACATAACTCCCTCCCCAGAAAGGTGTTCTCATTCCCACAACCTCATAGCTGCTCTTCTGATCATCCCTCTCTCTTCCCCAGTGAAGAGAATATTTAAAATAGACATCAACTCTGTCCAAGCGTACAGGTTAGGACCTGGGAATTGATCTACTTGCTTAGATAGATCCATAGGATCTTCAATAAGAAGTTTCATCTCCTTCTTAAAGGTTCTGACTTCGCCACTTGTTAAAGGGGCATTTACAATGCCAATTATTCCCTGCCCTATGGGAACTTCCCTGAGAGGGTATACATTTGTCTCTGGGTGTCGTTCCTTGAATTTTGGGAACGGACATTGCTCAATATCCTTTTCTAATTGCTTTCCTTCCTTCGTCAGTCCTCCTTTCGGGACTTTTGACCTTACAACCTTCACCCGTTCCTCATCTTCCCACACTAACCTCAATCAAACCCAGGGGACGCTAACCCCAATCAAACCTAGGGGAACATCCCTCCCAAAAGACTTTCCAGAAGGTATTTTTCCAGGACTTCTCTATCCATTTTCCCAGGCATCTTATTTTACTTCCTCCAAGGCTCACTGCCTCCCATGCTATTCAACCCGTCAGTCCCTCAATTCGACAGGTATCACACCCCCCAGTCACCAAGGTAAAACTTAGAAGTCTCTTTTCTTCCCTTGGTCCATGCACGGAGTTGCCTGACTGCAGCTGTGCCTATTCCGCACCTGCCTTATTTTCCTGCCCTGGTTCAGAATGACTCCCCTAGGATCCTTGTCAGTCGACCGGATGGGGCACACACCGGCGAAAGACACAGGACCATTCTAAAAGGAACGGGATGCGTCTTCCCAGTCATCGACAGTGACCACTGTGCCGGTGATGACAGTATCCTGAATGAGCCCCCAATTGTGAGAAACAAAGCTCACTGCCAAATACTTTCAGTCCGAGTCAAATTCCAAAGCAGTCTTTATTCTTACGTTCTTGCAAGCCCGGATGACCACAAAGTAGGCACACTTCTGAGTAATATTATTGCACATTTATACAGTTTTCTATGAGCCTCCCTGTACCTCCCCTTTTACCTCATATGTGACAGTTGTATTGCTCTGTGCAGCTGCTAATCTAATCGGCTTACCACATCTGTCTGTGGCCTGTTGTTAGCGTGCAACCCTCCCCTTGATAGCTGAGTCTTATTAATTTTGCTGACGCAACACTGGGTCTTATCACTTCTGCACACTGAGTCTTTATGACTTCTGAGTACCTGACTTCTGCAGAAGCAACACTGAGACACATTTTCCACAAGTGTTTTTTAAACTAGAATAATAGGTTGCTCTGGTCTTGTATATAACCCATCTCATATTAAATTGCTTCCTCGTGGACCCCTCCTTTATGGAAAACAATAATACAATAAATAACATGCATCAATTTCCCTTCGATCAGAGATACCTGGGGTGGGTGAGGGCTTCTGATTGAGGAGTACATGTTCTGAGGGGCACAGACAGGGTGAAATCTTTCGCCTTAGTACTGGGGTGTGGGAAGGTGAAAATAATCAGAGGCCTCAGTTTTAAGCCAAGAAGCAGGAGGTTTAGATGGAATTTGAGGAAAAACTGATTCACCTGCAGAGTTATAGATATCTAGAACTCATGCCAGAAAGAATGGTCGAAACAAAAATCCTCATGACATTTAGGAGCTATTTAGGTGAACACTTAAAATTCCATAGCATGAGAGGCTAGAGGTCAAGTGCTGGAAAATGGGTGGATGGATGTTTGATAACCAGCATGGATGTGATGGGCCAAAGAGCCTCTTTCCACACTGTAAAAGCTCTAAGGCTATCTATCTTTTTCATATTCCCAAAGTATTTGAAAGTACTTTATAACTAATAAATTGATTTGGAAATGTATTCACTGTTGTTATATGTGGAAATGTGGCAGTCATTCTTCACAGACCAATGAAAGCATGACTGTCCCAAACAGCAATGGAATGTAACATATTAATCTGCTCTTTAGTGGCGTTGTTTGCAGGATGGATGGCAATCATTTTACCATGAAAACTCTCCGCCTCTTCCTCAAGTATTACTGTGGGAGCATTCCTGTCACCCTGAAGTGGAGTATCCTCCTAACACAGTACTGGAGTCTCTAAGACTGAACCAAAGCATTAGCTTGGAATATGTGCTCAAATCATTGTGACACATAGTCCTCGAACATTCTGAATGATCGGAATTCTACAAGTCAACTTCGCAGACATCATCCACTGGTATTCAATGGATTCATACTTCATCAGTGAATGTTCAGAGTAACAAATAATCCTGGTCTTATTTATGGCAAAAACACCTAATATTTTAATATGTATAAAACAAAAATGTTGGTTCCTCAATGAGTACTTTTAAACAAGTAGCTGAGTCATAAATTATAGGACGATTTCAGATTTTATCCTTTGTTTTGCTATGTAGGCACCCCTAAGTCAACCAAGAAGAGAGTGGCCGGGATCACCACTCCTGATTATCATGCATGCCCCCAACCTAGAGTGAGCACATGTACTCACTGCTGAGGGTTGAACTTGAACTGTTGCCCAAGCTCAAACACAAAGCATGGTCAAAATACTCAGAAGTGATCAGGAGAGAAGGGAGTGGGAGAAATAGATCAATAATTCAGGGAAAGGAATTTTTAAAAATGTTGTCCCATTTAAGATGCCTTAAGTTCCGCATAAGCGGCAGAATGCTGAAGAAAAATCTGCAAGTCCTTACAATTTTCTAGTGGTTAGGAGACAATCAATTGTGAAGAATTTTGAATTTGAAAGACATCCAGATTATGTCCGATCCACCTGCACAGGAATAGAAGAAATCTTTCTTTTCAAAATGTCTATCCCACTGTTTGTAGAGCACAAGCCTGGTGACCAATGGGCCTGCCCTTGCATTTTCCCTTTTATCCAAAGATTGCTTGAATTGAAGATGAACTATGTCAGGAAATGGAATGATTTGAGCTAAAGAATTAAATGGTGGCTTCAAGCTGGCAGCTGAACAGTTTTTAGTAAAGAAATCTGAGGCAGGAAAAGTCAGGCAGCTGTCTGATTCTAAATAAAAGCTTGCACAGTATCTTGTGAATAAGTTAGAAGAGATGAATTAAAATACCCAATGAAAATCAACATAACTACCTGTATCTTGTTTTATTCTCAAAGATTTATGGTTGTAAGTTTTTATGAAGAAGCTATTTATTTTTTTAGAAATAAATTTTACTTTATATTTCCAAAGTGTCAAAATAAATATTTGAAAGCCTGTTATATTTCCAGACAGAAAAAATTATTTTTCCTTCTTTCTGCTATAGATTGTCCTCTATTGGCTTGAACATAAAATCTACCATGACACTTTGGTATAATGCTGAGAGAGTACAACTTCTCAAAAGTGCCTCCTGCAGGTGAGACATTGAATGTCTAGCTGTTTTTTCAGGTGGGCGCAGAGGATCCCATGACACTATTCAAAGTGGAGCTGGAGAATTCTCCCCAGTGACCTGACCAAAAATGATTTCTCAATCAGCATCATTAAAAAACAAATTATTAAGTCACTTATGTAATTGCTAAGTTAGAAATCACACAACACCAGGTTTTAATCCAACAGGTTTATTTGAAAGCACTAACTTTTGGAACATTGCTCCTTCATCAGGTGGTTGTCTGATCTGGAGCAGTGCTGCAAAAGCTGGTGCTTCCAAACAAACCTGTTGGAGTATAACCTGATGTTGTGTGATTTTTATCTTTGTACACCCCAATCGAACATTGGCTCCTCCAAGTTATGTAATTGCTGTTTGTGAGAGATTGCTGTGTGCAAATTAGCTGCTATGTCTCCTACATTAGAATAGTGACTACATTTCAGAACTATATCACTGGCTGAAAGGCACTTTTGGACAGTCTGAAATCATGAAAAGGCCTATATCAGTACACATGATCTGGTGTACATGATGATAGTTACAAATGCACAGTGATTTTTCCAAAGCAGAAGTCATCCCCAGTTCAGTACTTTAGTTTCATCTCTGCTATTCAAATCAACTTGGGTTTGCTCCTTTCACTATGGTACACTGATTCATTTATAACATAGTCTAACACTGATATTCTTTCTGAATCATTCTCCATCCTTACACTTTTTTTTCATCTGACTAACATTTATTCAAGATGCAGAGACAGCCACTAACACCTTAATGCACTGACCATGAAGGAACATTCCAGTTTAATCAAGGTTTGGTAATTGTCAAAGCATTCAAGAGACAATTTCTCAGAAGACTGAGCAGATCATAACATTAATAGACATTCTTATGACATGAGACATTGGATACTATTGAGAGACTCCAGAACTTACATGGACTTTGGAAGTAACTAAATACAAAAATAAGATACAATGAACAGATAGCTTCCAAACTGCAAACAGTATTAAATACTGAGATAACCTTTCAAATAGCTAGTCAAATCAAAAGGGCAACCATAGCTTTCTGTGAAAAGATCGATCCCTGTGTTACAAATCACTAACTGATATCCTTAACGTTACCAAGAAAATATTACACACAGGATCTACCAGCTTTCAGAACAATCGGGAAACTGATATAGATAAACACCCTTCAATTTACAGTGGATCCCCTTTCCCACACAAATAAACATACACAGATTGCTGGAGAAAGCAGACTCACAGGCGTGCCTAGTCTTAAGAATGGTATGTTACAGAAGGATATACTCATTGAATCCTTGAAATTCAGCTGTCATAGATGATTAATTACCCAGACACCAGGGAAATCAGATGCTGTACATACATGGAGCCATTTAAGCCTTTGATAGAACAACAAATACAAACAATAAATGGAATATTAAATAAGTCAATGGGAACGCCATCAATTTTGGAACAGGAAGACCATTGTTTCTGATACTTTTAGTCAAGAAGGATGGTTGGGAATGTGAACTCCTTCATTGTGGCTATTCAGGTGCAACTTTAAGGTCACAGAATGGACGCAACCATTCAAAATGTTCCACCTTATATATGCTATCAGATCTTCCCAACTGCCTCAAAATTAGGTGCAAACATATTCATTTTTAAAAGAATTGTTCAGAATGCATTGCTGCACATTTTTAATTGAATTAGGTCCAAATGACCTAATTCCAGAGGGTCAGGGTGTGCAGATTTTTGAATTGTAATCCAAATTGTTTTGCAACCTGCTACTCATGAGTTCTCTTTTCAGAGTTATTGCTAACTCACATTTAAAAGTAGGAAGTGCTCTTAGGAAGTGATTATCAACAATGTTGAGCAAATTTGTTTTCATTGCTCTGTCTAGCATCTTGAACCCACTTTGCAGTTCCGTGGTGCTCTAAACAATTTAAAAACAGTTAATCCTTTTCCTACCCATATCTGTAGAGTGTTGCTCATGTTAGCATGAAATCCCAAGGACACCAGCTGCCCTCTGCTGTCTTGCTTGAGTGATCATTACTCATGTATTGGCCACAACACTATCTGCTGGTTAGTTGATCATGAGGACATAGAAACCCAGCTGTACCCAGTGTTATGTGTAGTCAATATCCACATTTCTGCCCTTCTAGCAGGGGAAACTACATAGTCACCAAAAGAACAAGCCCAAGGCCAGTGCAGGGCTGTTTCATCACCTCAGCTGACACAAACTAGCTCAGCAATGAATTAAATTTGTGACCTTTCTTGTCTGTCTCAAATACTCATCTAATCATTCTAGTGAGCTACTGGAAAAACATATATAATATATAGGGCACCAATATTTATTTAAACATACCCAAGACAAGAAACTGTTTTTAACTCATTGAACCTTCCTCTACAAGGATGATAGATTGTTTCTACAGAAATAAGAAGTATGGTTTAGAAAAATTCCAGTATTTTAGTTCCAATTATTTACAGTATTTATCTGAGTTTTCATTTTATATGGCCACTGTCTCTCCATTTAATTATCTTCAGTTTGTATTGGCTCTTATTTTTCTGTATACATTCCCTCTCTGTGTTTAATCCATGGATCATCTACCACCTGAGAAGTTAAGAAAGCAATGTATTCATAGGATCTCTACCAGTGCAGCTTGGTTTCCATGTGCCAATGAGATGCCAGGTATACTGGCCATACATCCCATAGACTGGAGGTTCATGTTAAACAGCATATCCTTTCAGTTGGTTCGATAAACAAGGTACTGACCATATTCCACATTTGCAAAACCCACAACACAGTGTCCACTACTAGATAGGGTTCCACAATAGGACTCCATTTGCTGGATGGATAATCCTGAGTGTGCAAAGAATTTAGCTGCCAATCAATTTAAAATTGTCAGTCAAACTCACAGTGTGGTGCTTTTGTATGTACTGGAAGCTACGTGTATGAATACATAGGGCCTGAAAGAGCATGTTGCATGCATTATACCTGTTGCAACTCAACAAAATAAGTGACTAGTTCATTTCTCAGAGCAATGCCCTGACTAATCCAAGTGCTTGGTTAACTGTCAATCATAATCATTTTTATTCATTCACAGGATTTATTGCCCACAGGGGATTAAGAGTCAACCGCATTCCTGTGGGTCTGGAATCATATGTAGGCCAGACCAGGTGACGATGACAGATTGCCTTCTCTGAAGATCTCTAGTGAAGCAGATGGGTTTTCCCAATAATTCTATAATAGGTTAGATGGGCATCTGATTGGTTTCACAGGTTGGCACAAAACTGTACTGAGCTGGAATGTTCTATGTTCTAATTGACAATGGTTTCATGGCCATCATTAGATTGTTAATGTCAGAATTTTATTGAATTCAAATTCCACCATCTGCCATGGGGGATCCCAACCTGGATCCTTGACAGCATTACCTGGGTCTCGAGATTAACAGTCCAGTCTTAATACCGTGAAGCCATTGTCGCCCCTTGGTTGGTGCATTCTTCATGAGGCAAGACATAAAGTTTTGACAAAAGTGACTTTTTACAACAATACTCATGCATTTCAACAATTTTTTCAAAAAATTTAAATTGCCAAATATCTTCAGATGTTTTTCCTGGTTTTGCCTCCAATATCTGGAAAACGGGATTCCATTGTTGTTCCATTCTCCTCACTCTGACTCTGAGATTCTTCTCCTTTACATCATCTTTGCTCTTACTCTATTTTCTCTGCATTCATGCACAGTTTCATTTAACATGCAAAAGATGACCTTTTCCAGTTGTGCTGTGTTTAGCTGTATCTTATACTATTATTCATCCCACATTGCAAAATCATTCCCTTTGCTGGGAGGGGTACAGGAGTAGCAGCCGGTCTGTTTCATTTTCCTGGCCGGCATGACTATCAATTAAGAGAAACAATACTAGTGAGCTTGCCTCACATACCACTGATGCTCTCGTATGTTGGCCTGTAACAACAGCTACGTCTAAAAGTTGTTAACCTTTCTTGTGGGATCCAGCAGACACTCTGGTATATAATTAACTTTGCCAAGTGATGTATTTCAAGGACAAAATCCAACATTTGCTTTCATTTGTATTGGCCTGCATGAAGGGCTACTCCTGAAATTGTTTAGTCACCCAGCATTGAATTAATTGGCGGAGTGGCCTCCTTCAGTGCTGTAATTACTCTGTAGTTGTTTGAATTCTCTGGAAGCTGCAAGTACAGTATGAAACTCAGCAGACCAGTTGACCATGGGTTTGCATTAGTTTTACAGGAAAATGCTATCAAGTGGAAAATGAGAAGAAATGAAGGGAGGATTTGCATTTATTTAGCACCAGGACAAACCATCAAGCTTTACAGTCAGCCAAGTACTTTCCAAGTAGAGCCACCTTTCTAATATGGAAATGGCAACTGCCAATTGGTACACAGCAGAGCTCGACAACTAACGGATAAATGACATAACCATCTGTTTCCACGTTGAAAAGAGGCAAATATCGACCAGACTACTGGAGAATTCTGCTTTTCTTTGCATAGTGGCACATATGACCATTTATGTCCGCCTAAATGGAAAACCAAACTGTGGCTTACTTCTAACCTGACAAACCACACTTCCATACTGCAATGTATGGAATTCAAACCCAAAATATTCCAACTGAGAACTGAGGGTGTTATAACTGATCCTGACATACAAACTATACAGGTTTTGTTGTCTTGTCTTTCTGTTGAATCCAAAAGGATTTAGTGAGGGCACTTATAGAATACTGTGCAAAATTCTGGTTGCCCTTCTGTAGGAGGGATGTTGGTAAAGTTGCGAGAATGCAGCAAAGATTTGTAAGACTTTTGCAGGGACTGGAGGGTTTGTATTATAGGGAGAGACTGAATCGGCAGAGACCATTTTCCCTGGTGCGTTGGAGACGAAGGGGTGATCGTATAAAATCATGAGGGACCTAGATAGGGTGAATAGGCAAGGACTTTTCCTAGGGTGAGGGATACTTAGAGGGCACATGTTCAAGGTGAGAGGGACAAGATTTTAAAAGGACCCAAGGGGTAACTTTTTCACTCAGAAGGTTGCACAGATATGGAATGAGCTGCCAGAGGAAGTGGTGGAAGTGGATACAATTACAACATTTTAAAAGGTATCTGAATGGGTACATGAATAGGAAGGTTTGAGAGGGATATGGGCCAAATGCTGGCAAATAATACAAAGTCAGATTGGGATGCATGGTCAGCATGGATATGTTGGACTGAAGGGTCTGTTTTCATGCTGTATAACTCTGACTCTGATTACCTGAAATTTCCAGAATGGAGAAGGATATGCAGAGCCCACATACCCTTTGCAGCACTTTGCATCTAATTCCTTCGGAGTTGCATTCAGATATTTACAGGGTAATTAGCATTTACGAAGGAGACACATACAGATAACTCGCCTGGAATGATATACTGCTTTAAATCCATAACCATTTTCCTATCAATATCAATTATTGAACCAAAGTAATTATGACTTTTGGTGTTTGTTGAAGAAAGACATGCAAAGAGTAAGATGGCTCCAAGCATCAAGTAGATTTTGCTCCTGTATTCAAAAAGTTTTCAGTGGATTTCTGCCAATCATACATTAAGGTGAAGTGTTGAATAAATGAAATCTGAGCAGACATCATTGTAACCCACAAGGAGCAGTGATATTTTGTGTGAATACTGACATAGAGCATCATAAATTCCATGTACAGTTGTACAAGGAGCAGGATCTGTTTAATAATCACCAAAACTATGGTGGTTGAAAGAGCATAACCATCCTTGTTTCTCTATCTCCTCTCACCACCTCTCCCTTTTGAATTTTTCAGGTCTTGCCTCATACATTCAACTTCATCTACCCAGTGCCCATCCCCTCAGGACCATTCCAGGCGGGGCACACAACATACAGCACACCTGCTGTGAACTGAGGTCACATCTGTCTTGAGTGGGACCAGGTGCTGGGAATGTTGCACAAACTGTGTGAACTGAAGCATCTAATTTAACATTTTTCTTTCAGGTATGCTGTTGCTTAGCAGCGAACAACAACCAGTATTCAGCAATCTACTAACCATCATATCAATGGACTATCATCTCAAGGAACAGCTAACTGAGGCGAATTGTGGCCATAATGACTGGATAGATGATACATTGTAAACACATAACAGCTTCATAATGACACAACTCGATAACACTCACACTTTGACGCTGCTTTTATATCTGGCTCCACCTTATTGTATTTTTATTTTGTACGGCCCTATTTGCCAAAATATAATCTGAATGTTGTTTGATTGAACTTAGATCAGATTCCAAACCTCACTGTGTCAGTTATTGTCTTGCTGTGCTAATGAATCCATTTCAAAACTGGTTCAAATAACATTTTGGGAAAGCAAATCTTAGCAGGGCTTATACACTTAATGGTAAGGTCCTAGGGAGTGTTGCTGAATAAAGAGACCTTGGAGTGCAGGTTCATAGTCCTTGAAAGTGAAGTCGCAGGTAGATAGGATAGTGAAGAAGGTGTTTGGTATGCTTTCCTTTTTTGGTCATAGTATTGAGTACAGGAGTTGGGAGGTCATGTTGCGGCTGTACAAAACATTGGTTAGGCATCTGATCTGCCCAGAAGTATGAGGACTCCTAGACCACCAAATGAATCCAACCCCTTACAATGTTTGCATAGAGTTTATACACATTGTTCATAGTCAGACATGGAGAATTATCACATAGTAACAAACAGTCAGATTGCATGAAGCCCTTGTGCATTCTGTTTTATCCTATCACAATTTCTTGTAAACAACCTGCTCTTAGAATCATCTTTGTCCAGCCTTGTGGTTAGGGTTAAACCATTGCTTCTGCAATTAATTGGATCTGCATCAGTCTGCGGTGGCTTGTTTCTGTCTGGTTCAGTGCAATTTAACAATGCAGAAGCAATTTTGTGCAGCTCCTTCAGCCATTTTGTCCTACCTCCCAGCTGCCCACTTCCTCAAGTTCAAAGGAGATGTGAGGGGCAAGTTTTTTACACGGAGAATGGCAGGAGTCTGAAACGCACTGCCAGGCATGGTGGTGGAGGCAAATATGATAGGGGCATTTAAGGGGCTTTTTAGATAAGCACATGAATAAGCAAGGAATGGAGGAATAGGGACCAAAGACAGGCAGAAGGGATTAGTTTAATTTGACATCCTGTTTGGCACAACATCGTGGGCCAAAGGGTCTGTTCCTGTGCTATACTGTTCCATGTTCTATAGTTTAAGATGTAAAGAGGCATGGAATGGGTTGAGAATGTTTTCAACATGCTCTCAGGCAAATGAAAGAAAAGTAGAATAAGAATGTAATATCCCTTAAGAGAAGGAATATTTACTGCCCTATATTTACAGTAAGATATTGCCTTTAAATACAATGTGTGCACTCTGTCATTTCACTATGGTTACCACCACCAGCAAATCCTTGAATTGCTTTGCTGATTTTCAAGGCTCAAACAATGGTCCCCAGTGACATGACTGTGTTTATTCCTCATGACCGGAACAATTCCCTCAGCAAAAACAGAAATGGAACATTGAAAAAAATTAGGATTCGGAACAATGTATTGTGAAGAACAAACAGTTTTCAGCTCATGGGTTTGAGCACGACTTCTGTTATTGAATCTAATAGGATTCCTTGATCAATTAGTCTGACATCCAAAACTACTCATTGAGAACTGGGAAGATATTTGTGAGTTTTTTTACCTGACCACTGCATATTCAATAAGCACTGTGGGTTAGCTCAGTCCAACTAAACTTGAAAATAAATGCCTTTTTCAAATATATGTTACTCTCCATTTCAGCACATGCCGAATCATCTTTGATTGTATAGCAGCACTAATGTGAAGAAACAGGTGTCTGTATTAGAACTGGCCCTTCTAGTTAGCTACAGCACAAATGTATAGAAATGTACCAATGAACATGCTGTGATCTTGCTCATGGGTAGTATGAAGGAATGGAGTGCATTGTTCTGATAGTCGTTACCAATAGTCAAATGAGATTTTGTGATAATAGCGACAATAATGCAATATAGGTGCATTGTTAAACATGTAAGTTTCTGAACCTAATTTCTGTTCCTGTGTCATGTGCACAGAGAAGGGAAAACTCCCAATTCCTTGAACCTAACCTCTTAAAAATGGCTGCCTACTTTTGGTGCTGGACTGGGTTTGGGTTGGATTGGAAGTCAGGGCAGATGAAATAGAAGACCTTAGTTAAATCCCAAGTGCAGAGGTAAAACAGACAGAAAGCCTGCTTCAGAACACTGGCATTTGCTATCCCTGTCTTAAAGACACTAAGTGACTTGGCCCCCACAGCCATTCTGCGACAGTGAGTTCTACAGATACATCAATCTCTGACTGAAGAAATTGCTCTTCAGCTCAGATCTAAAGATCATCCCTTCAGTCTGAGACTGTGCCCTCAGGTCTTAGTCTTTCCTACTCATGGAAACATCTTCTCCACGTCCACTCTATCATGGCGTCTCAGTATTCTGTAAGTTTCAGTCAGATCCTAGTTCACCCTTCTAAACTCCATCAAGTACAGATCAAGAGTCCTCAACCACTCCTCAGATGACAAACCCTTTGTTCCCTGGAATCATTCTTGTGAAGCTCCTCTGAACCTCTGCTCGGCACTCTTTTCCTAGATACAGGATTACCACTTCTCATAATATTCCAAATGCAGTCTGACCAGAGCCTTAGACAGCTTCAGCAGTAAATTTCTGCTCTTACATTCCAGCCTTCTCAAAATAAGTGCGAATAATTGCATTTGCTTTCCTAACTGCCAACTGAACCTGCAAGCTAACCTTAAGAGAATTCTGCATCTTAACCTTAAGAGAATCCTAAGTCCCTTTGTGAATAAAAATAGTCCATGCTTGTATTCTTCTAACCAAAGTGCATAATCTCACACTTTTTTTCCATACCTACCACTTCTTTGCCCATTCTCCTCACCTATCCAAGTATTTCTGCAATCTCCTACTTCCTGAACACCACCTTTCCTTCAGCTAACTTTGTGTTATCTGCAGACTTAGCAACGATGCCCTCAGTTCCCTTGTGGTAAAGTTTATTGTCAGCCAAACAGTGTGTTGAGTGAGTAACCATCGTTACAAAATGGTGGCTCAGTGGTTAGCACTGCTGCCTCACATCACCAGGGTCTCAGGTTCAATGCCAGCCTCGGGTGACTGTGTGGAGTTTGCACATTCTCCCTGTGTCTGCGTGGGTTTCCTCCCATGGTCCAAAGATGTGCTGGTCAGGTGAATTGGCCAGACTAAATTGCCCGTAGTGCTAGGTGCATTAGTCAGAGGGGGGGTGGGTTACTCTTTGGACGTTTGGTGTGGACTGGTTGGGCCAAAGGGTGTGTTTCTGGAATCTAATCTTTAAAAAAAATTACATCCCACTACTGTTTTGTTTACTGCAATGTGAGGTTTTTTTAAGATTCACTACAGTGTGGAAACAGGCCCTTCGGCCCAACAAGTCCACACCGACCCTCCCAAGAGTAACCCACCCAGACCCATTTCCCTCTGACTAATGCACCTAACACTATGGGTAATTTAACATGGCCAATTCACCTGGCCTGCACATCTTTGGATTGTGGGTGGAAACCAGAACACCTGGAGGAAATCCACACAGACATAGGGAGAATGTGCAAACTCCACACAGACAGTCACGCGAGGCTGGAATCGAACCTGGGACCCTGGTGCTGCGAGGCAGCAGGGCTAACCACTGAGCCACCGTGCCACTTCACGGTGATAATCTGATGGGGATAAGTAAGCTAGAGGACATGTACAGTTTACTCAAATAATATTGGTCAATAACTAAATTTAAATAACCAATACCAGCAGAGTTTCACAACAAATACTCCAGTTTCAAAAATGTTTTTCATATTAAAAAATGCAATAAGTCTGTGAAACAGCTTGGGTTTGAATTTTTGAAGAGTGGCAATTGCACTCACTGCCAATCTGCTCCTTTTTAATGTTAAGAGCGCTACTTTTCTGACAGGAAATTCTGATTTCCTCCAGCAGTGAGATGCCGTACTTTACTCTGGAACCGGAAGGCCCCCGACACCTAGCCTGGGACCCAACTACCCTTCTGTCTGCTCCCTCACCTCCTGCCAATCATGGTAAGTGCAGGGTAACAGAGATAAGGTGGGGGCTGGGTGGGACGCTCCTCGGAGGTCGATGCAGACTCGATGGGCTGAATGAAGTCTTTCCACAATGTTGGGATTCTATGGGAGGGAGTTAGGCGATAGTTGAAAAATCACTGTAACAAGAATCAATGTTTCAATGGGGGAAGGTTGTTGCAAAATTGCTCAATGTGATTAACTAAGTTACTGTGAATGTTAGTCTTGGATGCATTATAGTGATTTAATTACCATGTAACAACATTCAGAGCTGCAGGTAATAATAGGCCTTTAATTCCATTTACAGGGACTTTTGCAGGTGAACTGTGGAACTACCACAACTATGAGCCACACCCTGGCACAGGTGAAGAATTTCAAAAGAAACAAATAGAAATCACAAATTGCTGCTGATAGACTTCATTGCATCCCAGTGTCTCAGGAAATATCATCAGCAAAATTAACTTGTAATGTTTGTGCTTCATCAAACTTGAATTAAACTTTTTTTTTATTGGAGCTTTATGGAAACCCCAATTTTTTTAATGTTTGTTTTTTAAATTCATTCATGGGAGGTGAGCATCAATGGCTAGGCCACCATTTATTGCCCAACTCCAATTGGCCAGAGGACCGTTGAGAGGCAACCACATTAATGCATGAAGTGAGGATGGTAGATTGCCTTCCCTAAAGGTCATTCGTGCATTAGTGAACCAGATAGGTTTTGTGACCATCATCAGTGATTTCAGTCACCATTAGGCTAGCTTTTCCTCCTTCAGGATTTTTTTTATCGAACCCGAACGTTAAACCATCTACTGTGGTGAGATACAACCTACGGTACAACCCATCTCCAGAACATTAAAAAAACACACAGCTGCTGGAAATCAGAAACAAAAACAGCTTGAAACCCCCAGCAGTTCGGGCAGATTCTGTGCAGAGAAAATTGGCCTCTTCATCTCTGAAGAAGATTCACTGGACAGTCTGCTTTCTCTCCACGGATGCTGCCGGACCTGTTCTTGTCTCCAGAACATTAGTTTAGGATCATCGATTAATAAACCCGTGACATTACCAGGACGTTACCACCTCCCCTACTTTCTAGACATGTCTTTAACCACATTTTTATTGACCGCACAAACATTTTTTCAGTTGCTTAATCAAGTCTACATCAGTTGACCGTCATTCCCTATCATTAGAGATGTTGCTGTTTGTTGGCCTCAGGAGCTGCATAGCATTACATCATGGCTGACCAATTAGGTTCTTTCTTTCAAGCCAATGTGTATGCGGGCCCTCTATTTAAAACATTAAACATTCAAAACAAACAAAATGGTTTTCCACTTGGCTGGAAGAACCAATTTACTGTTAGTTTGATGGAATTGAAGTTCTTTTAATTGCAATTTTAAAATTCCATCTAAATAGTTATTTACAAAACAAGTCTGATATTAACGTGAATTTTTAAATTCACTAAATCATTATTTTTCGTGCAAATTTCTCCTAAAATGAGTGATATATTTTTGGATTATATTGGTGCCAGTACTTTGCCACAAAGACAACTTTAAAAATATGCATGGACACATCAAACCCATATCTCAGTCACCTTTTTTTTTAATTCACTCACAGGATCTGGATGTCTCTGACTAGGCCAGTATTTATTGGTCATCCCTAAGAGGGCAGTTAAGAGTCAGTCACATTGCTGTAGCTCTGGAGTCACATGTGGACAACAGATTTCCCTTCCCAAAAGGGACATTAGTGAACCGGATGGGTTTTTCTCCCAACAATCAGCAATGGTTTCATGGTCAACATTAGACCATTGATTCCCGATTCTTCATGGAATTCAACTTCCACCATTTGTTGTGGCAAGAGTTGAAACCAAGTCTCCAGGTCACTGGCTGAGTTTCTGGACTAATAGGTCTGGCAATAATACCACTAGGCCATTGCCTCCCCTAATTAAACCAATTTTATACCAAACAGATATAACCAAACATAACTACTCTTTCACTTGAAGTTGTTTCTTGCATTGGAGAGAAGAATCTCAATCGAGATTTGGGAACTTTGTCCCATAACAGTATTGAGGAGATCAAAGTTTGTGAGAAGATTTGTAGCTTGGGTGCTCGTTGTTGTGGTTCTGTTCGCCGAGCTCGGCGAACAGAACCACAACAGTATTGAGGAGAACTCTAGCGCCAAGGGCAACAGAACCCCAAGGTCAGTACCAATCCCACACTTACACTTGGCAGCAGCCACACCAGGATGGCTATGTTCCCAAATTATACTCACCATTTAATTAAAGACAGTGGGTGGACTCCTGACCTAGTCACAGATCTGTCAGCTTGAGAGCTGAGATGGTGGAATTGTGCTGTCAGGGCTTGTAGGTGAACGTGGAGTTGAAAACAATAATCTCTTTTAACAGGCCCAAGCGGGCAGGTTTCTCCGCTCAGGGGCTAAATTACTTTGCTGGTAGAGACTGGGCCTTGGCTTCAGCCTTTGCTACCAGCAGCCCCTTCTTTGGAGGATAGAGCCTTTATCTCCAGTAGCTGCCTGGATTGTCTCAGAGAGATTGTCTCCATGAAGTTGATCGTCTTCGTACATGGTGATGCGTCAGTCTGTTCCAGTGCAACATCTGTGTGCAACTTCAGTGGATCACATTGGCTGCCTACCCCCTTCCTGTGGCCAGCCAGTCCACATTCCTACTCTTGGGAGTGAGAGTTGACTAGACTCCACATAATTTTGCTAATCCCTCAGCCTCCACTCTCACCAACTCAGGACTAGGAAAACCCTGCTCTGTGTTGCCAATTAAGCCTTCAGACGAGTTCTTGTTAAGAGCTTCCATCATTTCTCAGTCACTGATGCTGTGTTCACTGAGCACGTTGGTTGCATTGTGACCTAGAGTTTCCATTACCTCTCCAGCTAATGATAATCCTGCTATTCCTTCCTGCCTGTAAGCCAGCTACAATACATTAAACGTTTGATTTCTTGAAAGTTTCATGTTTGCAACTGCAGTAAATCGACCATCTACCGAACCAGTCACATTTCTTCTTCAATAAAAGACCGGTGAATATCTTCTTATCACATTGCAATAAACATGTAAATGCACGTCAGTTATTTAAACCTCTTTCCCAGCCCTGCTGCAGCATGTAATAGTTTAATTAAGAACTAATCACATGGGATTGTAGAATGTTTTAGGGAATATACAGCATCAACACATAGGCTCCTGGCCTGAGCTGTGCTCAGTGATTGGGAATTTCAATATAATGCTGGAAGATCATGAGCTGCAGTTCAGGCATTAATGAACTCCAAGCTGTGTGTATCCCAGGAGGGTTCATTGCACCAGGGATTATTGTTCTGTGAAGCTCAGTGAAATACTAAAACAACCACTGCCATGATACAGAGCCCAGCACTGTTTCCACATCCCTTGGAGTCTGTTAACATCATTAAATCAAACTTACATGTTTGACAGCTTACAAATGGAAATGCTGTACAGCATGCTGTTATATTACAAAAACCTAAAAGAGAAAGCTGCAGAGAGAAAACATTCAGAGCAAACAATTGGAATTGGAATTAACTGTTGAAAACAAACAATTTGAGGGTGTTATCCTTCAATGATACAGAAAGTGACAAGGAAAGGGAAATGGAACTAGAGAGCTTTCACTAGTACAGATGCTTGTTCATATGCTACATTGTCATTTCTGTTGGGCTGCCAGTAACTATATCCCATGCAGAATGGTGACCACAGGCTGAATGATTGACTGCATACTTCAGTAGCACATGGAAGGGCCTGACACATGTAAATGCTGGGTACTGCTTGATGTACTGTGGAGCTTCACTGGCAGGCAATTCAGTGCATCAAGTAGCTAACCTTTTATAAACTGTGCTCTAGAAGATGTTTTTCTTTGACATAGGCTCACCTCAAGAGGTTTCCTTCCAGGCCTGTTCCTTATACCTACCCTTGGCCCTACTCAGCACAGATCCCACTAACCACCTCTACAGAATCTGATATATTGATTTCTGAGTTAGCTGTTGTATCTGGCAGTTCATCTTTCAAAAACATGTCACCCTCCTTCTCTTCTGCTACAGTTGGCCAGGACATGTTCAGGATATAAGAAAAGGCAAAAAGGGCAAGTGTCCACAACTAATGGCAAGGATAAGCAGTAGCAGGTGTGTGAGGAAAGAGAAAGGGTATGATCCGTTTGGATATTCTTCACCCTAGCTTCACACAGCATAGATCAGTAATGGCAGCATCATCCCCTCTTGTGAGTGGATGGGGTAATGGTAGCACACGCACTTTGTGAGTCAGCTCCTTAGTATGGTACCCCAGCTTTCCCGCAGGAAGAAGAAATGCCAGGGTAGTATGTGGCCTGCTGAATCTGAACAGCATGGTTTATATTGTGAGAGGAGAAAACAGCAGGGAGGCTAATCATAATGAACAGTAGAAAGTGCAGAATGTGAAAACAGCGACGGAAAGATGGGGAATGAACAATGTGATTGCCACAGAAAGACACAGAAAGCTCTTGAGTGCCAAAACTGAGCAGGAAGATTTCAGTTGGGGTCCTTACCATTGGGGGTATGACCAACTCCTTGAATTCTGCACAGTTGCAAGGTTCTGTGTGCAGTGCTGCATGAACTCCCCCGCAGAACCATCTTGGTCCAGTTGTAGAGCTACCACTTGTGACACTCAACTTCCAACAACTGGAAAGAGATCATCCTCCTTCCTCCCTGCCAACCTTCTCCATGAGGTCTTACATGGCATTGTTAGAATACATTGAGGTCTTGCAGTACCCTTTCCACTCAACCCTGTCATGTACAGCATGGAATCATGAAGCAGTGACAGAGTGTTTTCAAAGGTGCGGGCTGCCTTTTGATTTCATCACTCCCACCCAAATTCTCTTTCCCCAGTGGAGAAGCTGTAAAGAACCAGCTCAATTGCATCGCCATCTCACCGATCATTTTAAAGTGAGGTATGAATCTAAGAATAGTTTATGCCTCACATCTTCATCAGTTGGTAGCAGAGAAAACCATATTTATTCATTGAAGATTTGGCCCTTCTGAAATTTTAAAGAATTTTTAAGACCAATCCTGTTTCTAATACTTTCGGTGAACCCATACTGTATACATGTCCTCTGTATTGCCTCTTTGTCTACAATGACTCTTCAGTTGAGAGAATCAGTCTTTGTTCATTAAAGCTCAGGAACATGCCCATCTAGGATATGCCTAGTTTTTCTGTCCCTTCAGTCCCTATCCATGCCACATCATGATAAACTCATCCATGAAACATGAAGTGAGCTGAATATTCAAATGTACCTGCTTAAGTAAGATTGTAAGTATCTGCCACTAAAATTAATAATCACTTTGTTAGGGCCAGGAGCCTGGGTTTTAAGTCCCACCTGCTCTAAAAGTATGTAATAACTTCTTCACTTAATAGGTTATAGACTCAGAGGTGTACAGCACAGAAACTGACCCTTCAGTCCAACTTGTCCATGCCAACCAGATATCCCAATCTAGTCCTACCTGCCAGCACCCGGCCCATATCCCTCCAAACCCTCCCTATTCATGTACATATCCAGATGCTTTTAAATATTGCAATTGTTAGAAAATATCTAAATGCAACCTTTTTTTAAATGATCCTCTCATCCAATGGTCAAAGAATGTACGAAAAACAGATCTCCTTGTTATTCATTACAAATGAGGATTGGAACCAGAATTGCTTTTCTGAGCTGTCACATGCTGTGAAGAGTTATTTTTGAATTTTTGTAATTTTGGCAGGAAAGCACACGGTTGTATCCAGTTACACAATCGCTATGTTTGATCTATGCACTGGATAATACACATATGGTTCATGATCGGAATTAACAATGCCATTCCAAATTATTCCCTTCATCCTCAAAAATCTCATTTTATAAGTTACATGATGATATCTTGCAAATCTTCAGCCAACTGATGCTAGATTGGTTATTAATTTCAAATGTCGAAGAGATGATTTTTTTTAAGCAAAGATATGGCCCAAAGTCAGGTGTATGGAGTTAGTCCACAGGTCAGCCATACTCTCATTGAATGATGGAACAGATAAGAAGGACTGATTAGCCACTCCTGCTCCTGTGTTCTTTGCCTTCAGAAAAGCTCTGTGAGGTATTAGGGTGCTAAGGTTCACCACCATCATTTTACATATTGTCACAAGGTTCCATATGTTGACAATCTAATGTTGTGTAGTAGGATAGGGAGTGTTGACCAATAAAACTTATCCCCTTTTCATCATTAGCTTTCAACAGTGATGTGCTAAGTCTCTCAGCAATGTGCATTGCTGTGAAGATGAGATTTATGTCATTTAAGGTTTAACTCATTCATGTTTTAGCATTGCTGTAACTTGAGATTCACAACATAATATAGCAACTACAATATGTTAAGTATGACATTCCTAGGAGTTGCAACATTTTTTACTAGTTCTCAGTCTAACCGATTGCTCCTTAGTGGATTTATTTGATTGTAAATGACTGTCATTGCCATCAGAAATTAAGAATAAAATCCAAGTTGTGTTAACACTGATATTGACAGTTGCTCATCTATTGTCATTATTTAATCTCATAATTTACTTGAAAATGTAACAAATGTACATGGACTATCATTCCTGAGCTACCTCATATTGCTGATCATTTCTCTAATACATCAAATTATCATTACAGTGTGATTGCTTACTTCATAAGCCATGATGGGTCTTTGTGATGATTGATATCCATGTGTCTGTTTTGATGGGAAGTGAGTAAACCTCCAGGCAAGGCAAATAAAATTGTAGGTCCAAAGTCTGACACTTCATCTATGGATATAAATCACCTTGGAGGCCTGTTACATCCCCAATAAGTAATAGTGTAACCATGAAATTCCATAGTGAGCGTACAAGAAGAGATGTAAAAAATCAACTACTTGTGTGCATTAATTTAGGGCACAGGTTTTCAATGGGTCAGAATACTTTTACTTCGTTCTTCCTTGTTTCATGAGCATTGCAATGCAGCTGCTGACAAGATACTATGAGTTTCAACTTAAGACATCCAACAGATGGATTTTGCTCACATTGTATATTGACAGAAGAAGACATTAACTGCCCAAAAAAGGACGATTGATATTCCATTGTGCACTCTGGTAATTTTTGCTTTCCCTTTAAACATCACCAATTATTGAAGTAGTTCTGTAATCATATAAGTTACTTTAAAGGGCACTATCACATTGAAACAGCAACAGTTTTCCATGCCTCTAGGTGCATCATTTTCTAAACAGTTTCCAAATGCTGCTCAACAGAGACATTCCTGGCACACATCCCAGACAATGGCCATCTCCAACAAGAGGGAATCTAATCATCACCCCGAAATATTTGACAGCATTGCCTCCACTAGCAATATCCTGGGGCTTACTAAACATCAGAAACTTAATTAACCAGCCATATAAATGTTGAGGCTATCAGAACAGGTCATTTTGTAGCAAGTAACTTACTTCTTAGCTCCCTAAAGCCTTTCAACATCTGCAAAGCAAAGTCAGGAGTGCATTGATACATTTTCCATTCGTCTGGCTAACAACAGCTCCATTTGCACTCAAGAGATTCACCACTATCCAAGACAAAGCAGACCATTCAAATGGCACCCCATCCACCATTCAACATTTGTACCTTCCATCACTAATGCGCAATGGCAGCAGTGTGTACTGCCTACAAGATGCATTGTAGCAACTCACTAATGCTCCTGCGAACCTGCAACCTCTCCCACTTAGAATTCAGGCAGATGCACAAAGGAACACCACAACATAAAGTCCCTCTACCTGCAAGTCACTCACCATCCTGACTTGGAAATATAATACTGTTCCTTCACCATAACTGGGTGAAAATCTTGGAGCTCCCTCCATCCCAATATCATGGATAAAACTCCACAACACACACCGCGGACATTCAGCATCGTGGCTCAAAGGCAGTTATGGACTGACAATATATACTGGCCCATATTGCTCATATCCCATGAATGAGCGAAAAATATGTTGCAATTGTCTATCTGGAGAATGGTCCAGTTAGAAAACTATCCTGTCACTCTGCTGCCATGATTATTTATCAGCAATGAGAACAAATTTCAGAGGCTGCAGACCATTACTTTAATGTCTTTAATTAAAATTGAGCCTGTGTACTCTGTCTATCACTTGACGGACATTTCGATTTGGGGCCAGTTTGTGTGTTTTGGCCTTTGTCATATAATCAAAGTCACACAGCATGGAAACAAACCCTTCAGTCCAACCAGTCCTCACTGACCATGTTCCCAGACTAAACTAGTCCCACCCGCCTGTGCCTGGGACATATCCTTCCAAACCTTTCCTATTCACGAATGTATCCACATATTGTAACTGTACCCAAATCCATTATTTTCTCTGGCAGTTACACACACACACACACACTCTCCATGTAAAAATATTGTCCCTCATGTCTTTTTTCAATCTTTCTCCACTCACCTTAAAAATATGTCCCCTTGTGTTGAACTGCCCTATCCTAGGGAAAAGAATCTTCTCATTTACCCTAACTATGCCCCTCACTATTTTATAAACCTCAATAAGGTCACCCTTCAACCTCCTACACTCCAGTCCCAGACCTTCCAGTCTGTTTTTATAACTCAAACCTTCCATTCCCACCAACAACCTGGTAAGTCCTTTCTGAGCCCTCTCCAGTTTAATAATATCCTTCCAATAACAGGGCGACCAGAACTACACACAGTACTCCAGAAAAGGTATTTGTTTTCTGATTCTTGAGCAACAAGATATAAGTCTGTTTTGCTGAATCAGTTCAGCTATTCCCTTCTTCACTTCATTTCAGTCCAGATGGAACTGAAGGCTTTGGTTTAAATTGGACTGAAAGTTCCTGTACTTATTTCTGTATGGATTGCCATTTGGGAATTGTTTTTAATGTATCCTTTTTTTTGTTGTGGGTTGCATGTTTCAAATTATAAGAGTAATTTTATAAGTCTGTGTCAGTGGGTAATCCCCCCAACCCCCTCTCCCACCAGCAGAGGCCTATTACAAAGTCAGATGTGAGTGGAAATCTTTGGTAATGCATCTGAATCGTTACTATTTATAAAATTACTTTTGTTTATTTAGGCATTTTATCTGTTATGGAGATGTTTTACTAAATATAATTTAAAAATTAAAGTATCTTTGATGATGAGCACCTTGCTTTTGTGCAAACATACAAATTAGAGCAGGAGTAGGCCACTCAAATTCTCGAGCCAGCTCCACAATACAGTAGGATCATGGTTAATCGGAAGGGTAAGAGGAAAAAAGTCAAACTCATGAGGGAGGGAAGGATACCGCTCATTTTTTATAGATAGTTGCTTTACTCATATTTCAGAATGCAAGCATTGAATATAGATGTGACCTGAACCCAATGATTTATGATCACATGCACCTTGATTGTAAGAACTGTAAGACAATAAAAAGAACAAAGCTCCATCTGTCCCACTGGACATTGCTCACAAACCTAGCTCTTTGGCCCTTCATATATGTCTTAAAAGGATGTTTGGGGAAGTGCAGGAGTTCATGTGCCTCCTTTGAAAACTTTCCCTTGCTTGCATTCACAGGCAGATGGGGAAAGGACCAAAACATTGATACAAGCACAAACTGAAGTTCAGGCCTAATACTTCTCATTAAGTAAAAGAATAAAATAACATAAGGACTGGCAGCAGGAGCAGACAGTTCACACTCCTCTAGCCTGCTCCACAATTTAATATGATCATGGTTGATCTTACCTCAGCCTCAAATCCACTTCCTTTCCAATCCACATAACTATTACTAACTAAAAATCTGTCCATCTCCTCCTCAAACTTATTCCTATCCCAGCATCCACTGTGCTCCAGGGTAGTGAATCCCACAGATTCCTCCACATCTCTGATATAAGTCTGCTACCTCTTAGCCTAAAACCGTGACCTCGCATTCATGATTTCCTCAAAAGGGAAACATCCTCTCTACGTATATTTTGTCGATCCCCTTTATTATGGCCTATAGCTCAATTAGATCTCCTCACATTCTTCTAAACTCTCCTGAGTATTGGCTTAAACTGCTCGATGTCTCTTCATAAGACATGCCTTTCCTCTCTGCAATTAATCTGGTGAACCTTCTCTGAACTGTCTCCAATGCTATTAGATCCTTCCTCAAGTAAAGGTGCAAAAACTGTGCACAGTTCTCCACATGCAGTCTCACCAATGTCTTATAAAACTGCAACAATACTTCCCTACTTTAATATTCCATTCCTTTCAGAATAACTGCCAAAGTTCTATTTGCCTTCCTTATTAACCCTGCTGTACCTACATACTAGTTTTCTGTGACTCATACATGAGGACACCCAGATCCCTCTGCATTCAAACATTTTGAAGTTTCTCTCCATTTAGATAAGTTGCCTTTATGTTCTTCTGACTTAAACAGATAACCCCATACTTGCCTACATTAAACTCTATCCACCAAATTTTGACATATTCACCGAACCTATCTATATCCAATTAGAAATGTTCTACTTCTTCATTTCAACTTACGTTCCCACAAACTATGTGCACTTGATACATGTTTTCTAAATAAAATATACACTAGACAGGCTTCTGTCTGAAAATTTTTAAGAATTTATTCAAATTGTGAAAACAACATTTTAAAATTAATTAATTAAAGCAGTAATGAAGCTTTAACAAGAAAACTTTCAAATAAGGCTATGCAAAGGTAGGGTACAAATGCTTAAACCTTTGGAATGCAAATCTTTTCATCTGTTATTTTAACAGAGATGCTAATGTGTTCTGAATGAACAGATTAATGCTTCATAAAATAGTAGACAAAGCAATATGCTAAAAATGTATCAACATTAAATTTAAATTCTTACCAGTCAACATAATGCAGCTTTGAACTGCACTTTGGGGTGAACTAATTTTACACTAAATATTTACTTTATCAATATTAGCTAAATTCTGATATCATTCTGAAAAAGGATCCCAAATAAAACATGAACCATTCTATTTTCAACAACTGACTAGCATGCATTTTCAACACTTCTGATTTTTATTGTGAACTTGTGGCAATTACAGTGTTTCTTTATATCCTGATATTGTATCGTACTATTTCAATATATAAAAGATACATGAAGTATAATGGAGCCAGGCATTGTAAAATTAAAAGTTATAAACCCTACTCAGTTGATAAGATGCTGGCTTGCTCCTTGTCCTGTTATAAGCGTCAGGATTTTAGGATCTTTAGGCATAGTTCTAGACTTGGAGCACAATGTCAATATTTAGGGAATTTAGGCTGTGCACATAGCTTTCTGTACTTTTTTTCTGGTCCTGGGCTTCAATTAAGGACCTGTGATATTTGCTCCTATGACTGCAGTTTATAGACTGCCTGGTGTCATGGTGCAATGATAACAATCTCTCTCTCTCTCAATGTCAGCAAGAACATTGACCTCAGGAACAAGGGAGGAAGCTGCACCCCTATCTACATCAATGGAGCTGAGGTGGAGAGGTTCGAGAACATTAAGTTCCCAGAAATGACGATAATTAACTATCTATCCTGGACTGCATACGTAGATGTGACAGTCAAGAAGTCTCAACAATGCCTCTTCTTCCTCAGGCAGCTCAGGAAATTTGGAATGTCCATAAGGACCCTCACCAAATTTTATATGTGCACCATAAAAAGCATTCTATCACATTTTGGTACAGCAACTGCTCTGCCCAGGACTAGAAGAAAGTGCAGAAAGTTATGTGCACAGCCAAGACCATTACGGAAGGCAACCTTCCATCCATGGACTCCATCTACACTTCTCCTTGCCGTGGAAAGGCAGCCAACATCATCAAAGACCCCTCCCACCCCAATAATACTTTCTTCCAACTTCTTCCATCAGGCAGAAGATACAGAAGCTTGAACACATGCACCAACTGGTTCAGGAACAGCTTCTTCCCTGCTGTTACTAGACTGTTGAATGGACCTCTCTAATTTCAATATAATTTTGAACTTGCTTTGTGCCCCTCTTGTGCAGCTGTAACCCTATGTGCCTCACTCTGTCTAAGCGCTCTGTGATCTGTATGTCCTTGTTTGCTATGATCTCAAAATAAACTTTTCACTGTACTTCGGTACATGTGACAACAATAAATCAAATCAAATCAGAAAAGGGAAAGCCACATTTTGTGGCTGAGATAACAGTCTGAAACACAATGTTGAGTCTAGAAGATTGTAAAGTCCCCTGTTGATAGATGAGATGCTGCTCCTTGAGCTAGCATTGAACTTTACTGAAGCAGGATGAGATGATGTGTAAGAATGGGTGTAAGATGATAGCTAGTATACCGTGCAATATTGAGTGCTCCATTGTAAAATATCCGTGCGATTGCAGTGGAAGATCTTACAAAGTGACATTTTCTCCTCAGCCTTCAACGCAAAAGATCTTGCACCACAAATAACTGAGAGATCGAGTTGATAGAAAGGACAAAGGGCATCTGAGACCCAATGCTTGACATGGCCAAGGATTTTAACTAATGGGATCCCAGTTCCATCTACAATGGCTTCAGTGCATTTAGATTAGACGGTCTACAGCAACCACAGCAATGGAGAGGAGAGCTGCCAAGACTACTCCCTGGGTCTCTCATTCTAACCTGGAGGGCCTGCTGCAGGTCTGATGGGCCGCAATGAGTTGAGCTCTCCCAGGGAGGATGGGAGAAAGAGGCCAATCTCTCTGAGAAAACAGGCATGGATAGAAGTGGCTCAGGGAGATAGCAGCAGCAGGGTTGTCCACCCAGGTTGGAGATAATGGCCCAGGAAATGTGAGGGGCGTAAGACTTTCAGGTCTGAAAGCCCACATTCTGACTAGCCCGGGATTGGCCTAAACAGCACACCTTCGATTAGCACACCTTACTGCTAATCATTCTTCTCGCTTCAGGTACCTGATTTTCCCATCTGGAGAGCCAACATTCACCCTCATGGTCAGCCTCAGGCCTTCTCACCCCAAGTCAAGCACAGCTTTTAAGAATGAACTAAGCGCTTGATTATTGAAAATATGAAAGAAACAATGCCGGAGCTTGAACAGTCACCTCTGATTTGGGTTTACCACATGGACACCTTCTGTGTTAAACCTCTGATCCCATAGATCCATAAATCTAACACACATGACCCAATCTCATACAACATTTCAAAAGAAAAGAAGCAGAGGCTGTTTAATACATTCCCCAAACAATTTGCCAATCATTACAGGGTAAGGATGGTCATGACAGCACTAAGCCTGTGTCGATAGTATTTTCCATTTTCATGCAAATACATTTATCAGCTTGCCCATTTTTTGGGGGGGTGGGGTAGTGATGTGATATTAGCATAGACAGGAATTTCACTTCTGCTATGTCTTACACTCTCACAAATGAAACTCAAGGCAGCTGGCTAACGAACTCACACTTATCATCATAAATTACTGATCACAAACACAGCTCTTGGAGCAGCCTGGAGCATTCGGGGAGTCTCAGCAGAACCAGTCATTAGGGCAACAGCAGGAACCGTCATCGATGAATTGAGCATTCTGCAACAACTCCAGAGATATTAATAGCTCCTTTGGGCCCCTCAATCCCAGACCAAGGTGCACTACAATTCCTCCCGTCCAAGTGCAATGATGAACAGAGTCAGCAGTGCCTGAATTTGAGGTTTAATCTGCAGGAAGGTGTATGAGAGGATGAAGGAAGCTGGCTATCACTGCATTTTAATTGCCCAGCTGTTCCCATGTCAGAGACACATATTCTGTCTGTTCTGATAGAATCACATGGACTGGAATGGTGACTAGCAAGCAACTGTCCCAAAGAAACTGGAAGCAGCACTCCTTTACAGTCTGCTTATTCTTAGTAAAACCAAGGTACAAAATATAGTCTTCCATCCACACATGAAAATTAGATTTTTGATGAGACATTTTATTCAGTGGACAACGGAGTTGGTTGGGGGGGGGGAGGAGTGCTTTGATAAAGAGGCAGGGAGCAAGGCTGATATTTTCACTGCCATTATTATGAAATTAACGGAGGCGAACAGTGTGGTGGAGCGTCACAAGACAAAGAATTGCTCTTGCTTTGCATTTGAAAACAAAAGAAGTGAGTTACCTTCTAGAATTATTGTGGCAACAAAGCAGTCCAGTGGATATTCCAGGGCATCTCTACAGAACACGAACATCATTAATATTTTGACAGCAGATCTTTTAACTGGCTTGCTTTCTATTTTATGTTTTTTTTAATTTGATACAGGCGACCATTAAGAAAGTAGCAGAACGTGTAGCAGTAAAACATAAATGCACAGAGCTACCAGTCTGGCATTAAGCTCTGGCTGCTAGGAAGGGATTGAATCATATGTTATCCAACTAACAGCTTATATAATAAAGGAAACTGCCTTTTACAAGTGACTCATAAAAGCTGTGAAAATTGTGCTCTTTTGTTAGGAAGGGGTGAATGGGGGAGTAATTTTGAATTTCACTTATTTTGTCAAAGGAAGAAAACACATTACAAAGCATGCTGAATATGAAAAGTAAAATAAAAGTCAAGAGATTTTGTGTTTTGCTGACACGATTTTTGAAATTATTTCATTAGACGTGTCTTGTAAAAAGTACAGCCATGCATTTTATTTTCAGTCTCAGGTTCAATTGGAATCAACTGTCCACAAAACTAAATTGTCTCACACAGTTTTTAAAAATTAAAATCACTGTAGTTTTTTTGTTGCAAATCCTTCACTCCTGTTTTCTACTTTATATCATTTTAAAGAAATTTATATTTGTTGCCACTTTAAAATATTTATCCAGGTGAGGCCCTAACTATTTTACTTACAATAATCTCCAAAAGCATCGCAAACACAGCATTGGATAATAAAGGGCTTCAGCACGAATGACACTGCTGCTACATCCTTCATGCTAAGTTGAGGGCCGAAATCAGGGTTTGAGTAAAAGAATCCAAGAGTCGTTTTGTGAGAAAATCTTCATCAGAGTCACATGCAGCAATAACATTCCAAAATGCTTTCCAACAGCATGCTAATTATGGTCAGATAGTACCAAGACATTGACTCAATGTTAGTATTGTTATTCATTGTATTCCATAATGAAAAATGATAGTGGAGACATTTTAGCTGATGGGGGTTGGATGGGAATTTTCTGCGTCCATTCTGTTCGATTTCAAGTTCTCATTTTGGAACAAGCAGTTTTTTTGTGTTAGATATTCTTTGGCTTAGCCCAAATTTTGAGGTTACTATTAAACAATGTTTATTAACAAACTGTGCACATGGCAAGGCTATACAGGAGCACACTCTGCACGATGAAAGATCCAACCATTTAGCAGAACATTACTACTGAGGTTAGAGCTAGATCACAACTTACCTCAGAGACACAGCGACACATTCATTAAACACTTTCTCAGTTTCCAACAAGACGTAAAATTACTTTTTTGACATTATTGGTTGAAATATTTAACTGAATGGATTCCCACTAAATGTATTTTCAACACCAACACCTCACCAAAAACCTGTTGTTCACAGATTCAAGTACTTATGAGGTTCTCCATAATCTAGTTGTTTGAAATGGTGTGGGAAGGTAACGTGCTGCAATCTGGCCAGGAGCTGTACTTTCAGCAGCTGAAATGGAAACAACAGGATTGGTCACATCATCCCAAACATCACTGTACTGTAAGTATCAGTGGCCAGTGGGCTGCCACACTAGATAAGACAAATGGATGCTCATCAAGGGAGGGCACCACTTTCTACTCAACTGGGTACCCATTCATTTTATCTCTTTCACAATACTTTCTGTTCCAGGGAAGATCTGACAATGGAGGACCACTGAATGGTGAAGTTGCACCATCAAAAAAGAACTGAGAGTCACAACCACTCAGCTGTATAGTGACATCTTGAGGCTCCTGCACCACATTCACGAGTTTAGGATGAAGGCAGGAATGAACCAACAGGAAGATGGCTGAGCCTAGACTCACTTCTTCATCAGACTCACACAAAGGACTCCAAATGATAACCAAAAATCTGCTCACAGGAAGATTTGGACCATCAAGACCACAGTTGTAGTTATTGCAAAGCACTCTGGATGAAAAGAGGAAGTTCAGTATCGAGTGCTGTCCTTTCTCATGGTACATATGTGACACTGGGAGAAGATAAAGAATTGTCTGGACTCACATTCAAGTGTTCAAGTGTCATTCCCTTGCCTCAGTAAGGCCGAAGAATTTTACAACATGCAGAGTTGGCTGTTCGGTGGAATTGTATAAAATCTCATTAGCATCATTCTGTTGGTTGTCAGTTGGAAGATCATCATGACCAGCTTGTAAAGCTGAAACTACTGGAATATCCATTACATCTTCATACAGGCAGCACTTCATTATGGACATTGCCAGTCTCATAAACTGGCAGTACATGAAGAATTCTGCTCTCTCTGATCTAGAGGCATATTGGAGGGATCTTGATGGATAGCAATAAGGCCTGAAGAGTGAGATAGCTCAGGATTTTCTTCCTGAACTGTTTTCAGGCCTACTTTCAGGATGTGCCTCCTGGTCAGGAATCTGTCAAGAAATAGGCTCATCCTTTCGGGTTGCACAGTGGCTCAGTGGTTAGCACTGTTGCCTCACAGCGTCAGGGACCCGGGTTCGATTTCAATCTTGAGCATATGTCTGTGTGGAGTTTGCACATTCTCTCTGTGGATTTCCTCTGGGTACTCCAGTTTCCTCCCACAGTCCAACTGTGCCAGTTAGGTAGATTGGCCATGCTACATTGCCCGTAATGCTCAAGGATGAATAGGTTAGATGCATTAGCCATGGGAAATGCAGGGTTACAGGGATAAGGTAAGAGGATGGGTCTGGGTGGGATGCTCTTAGAAGGGTCAATGTGGACTTGTTGGGCTGAATGGCCTGTTTCCAAACTGTTGGGATTCTATGATCTTTTTCAAATACAACTGGAGAAGTACCATAAAACTGACTAATTCTTGGAAAAGCTGAAGAAGTGCCTCACAAAGCATTATCCAAACCTCTTGGCATGAAACTATAATAGCTAGAGAAAAGCATGGGAAATTTTCACAAGATTGAAGGATTATAGGATTGTTATGGTGCAGAAGGAGACCATTAACTCCATCATGTCTGTACTGTCTCTGTGACCATTTTGACATTCCACATTGAACTGCATCTGAACTTACCTGCCCACTGCACCAACTCGTCAGGATATTTTTGAAGTTCTACATTGTCATCCTCGCAGTTTACAATTCTTCCAATACTTCAAGAATGTTGTCTGGTCTTCTTTATTGAAAAGCTCACATTTCTGGAGAGGCTGGGATAATTCCAAAAAACAGAATGTGATCATCATCTTGGCCTGAGGTGTATTTTACCTGGACTAGAATGTCAGGTAGCTGTTGGAGAAGATTTTATTGAACACATGCTTGTCAACTCAATAATGCTTTTTTCTGATTCTGCAATCAGTAACAAGGCTTTTTATATCTTTACCATCTTGGTTAAATGTTGCTTCAATACACGTTAACTGAAAGAGTATGACCTCCCAAACCATGGAGGTTGACTCTTGTTGGCTGAAGATGTATGGTGTGAAGCCATTCCAAATTGTCTTGCAAAACAGTAAGCGTTGCTCCATATTCTTGTAATTGTTTCATCACTTCCTCAACAAAGGGCTCCAAAGTGAATAGGGAGTGTACTAACCTGGAGCTGATGCTGCTTCAGATGGAGACCTGAGGTCATTCTATTGCTGAGGAAATGGGTTTTCCTCAACTGCTTTCTAAATGCATGAAAAGGTCTTGAATCCAACAGCTCTGAACGGCTTTGAAAAGGACAGTGAGGCTTGGCTGGCACAGAAATGCTGTAATTTCAGATTATACCTCATTTTACCTCACCTTGGGTAAATCTTCAACTGCTTTACCTGACTTCGAACAAGGCTTGAAGCCACAGTATTCAGAGTATTCTGTCTCAGCATTCGTCTCATCGCTGCTTAATCTTGCTTGATCATTCAATCATTCTTTGTGATTCTTCAGATTCCTCTGAAAAGACACTGCTATCTTAGACTGCATGGCTCTACCATATTCCGGGATGGGTTCTTTGGTTCTTGATCAAAACTCTGGCATTACTTTTGAAAAATGTTTACTAACAATCTGTAAATAGTGGCATGGTGACAGAGCAGCATGTTATGAGCAGGACAGATTCCAAACTTCTGGCAGACATTAGCACTAGAGTCACAGTTTACCTCAGAGAGTCATCCATATATTAATTAAACTCTACCTGTACACGAGTAGCTAATCCCTCCCTGTTACTCCAATAAAACTGTTGTAAGAGATTTCTCATTAAAGTTACAATCAAACATCACTTTGTATTACAAAACAATTTTATGTGCTGTGTTACTGTAGCTTATAGGAAAAACCTCTTGCACTTAATATCTGAAGTACAGGGTCTGAATTTGTGAATTTTCAAACTGGGAACTGTTAAGGCCTCAGCTCAATATTTCAATAGCATTTTCTTAGTGCTGCCGATTTGTAAGCTCTCTACACGTACCATTGTTTTTCTAATAAAACGTCACTTCATAATACTACACTTGTTTGTACAATTCAGTCCAGTTCACTCAAAACATTACAAGGGAATTGTGTGAAAAGCAATGCCACACTTATTAATTCAAGACAGGTAGGAACAGCAAGACTTGATTCCCAATCATCCGGGATAAGGTTGGCATGGGCCCAGTTTAAAAACAGTGCACCCGGACATCACGTTAGTGGCCTGACAGCTCTGGGAAATGCTGCTATGTTCAATGGGTCAGTGGGGAGCCAGGCACTTGCTACCTCCAATTAGTTGTCCATTAAGCTCCTTGAGAAGCTTGTTAATAGGCTGGAGAGGGCCAGAAGTCAGATCTACAAAACCATATAATCTGGCTAGCATGTTAACGCATAGTTGTTGGTGAAGCAAGGGAAGCCATTAAGTCATGTTTCTGCTCAATGCATGTTTTGGGAAAAATGGATCTGTTATCTGTCCAGTGGCTGTTTAGCCAATTCATTGTGATATGGGGCTATTGGCTCTCTCAGATCTCCTGCCTCCATCTGTTGGGTGAGGCAGCAGCAAGTAGAGTTCTGGCTACTGTCACCCTTTTGGGGATTGACCCAGACTCGGTTACTGTCTGCTGCCAGAGATTTTTGTCACTAACTGGACACCACGCTGACTGTAGTCCCATTGAGTTATCAGCATTTAAACATAGGCTCACTATAGCAATGCAAGATGTAGCGTGGAGTCAGGACTTGGTACAGATCCAGGCACAAGTTTCAGACTCCAAATTGCTACTAAAGTCCTATGCCATCATTTTATATTGCTCTTGTCATGACATGTCCGAAAGATTGACCTAAATGGTGACACCATAACAGGATGGATACATGATCTACTTCACTGCGTTATTCTTTTAGCAACAGAAATGATACTAAACATATTTCAAAAACATTAATGTTCCTGATAAATCCTGTCACGTTCAATGTCAATATTTTAAAATTTACGGTGAACACATGATCTGAAAACAGAAGGCACTAAAACATCCTTGAGTCGATCACTCGAGTGAAGATTTTATAAGTGGGATGCCTTCAGCTTAAAACATTTAACTGGATCTATGATTGACTAGCTTGTCAAGTTTAAAAATTCAATACAATGAAATAAATTCTGAACCAAAAACAGTCATTTCACCTTTAATACACCTCCCCCTCAACTTTATTTTTAAACATACGTAATGACTATAAGTTTGAAAAAAAAGACAGTTGGGAGGAACTTTAAGTTAAAACTGCAGGCCAGTAAAGCACCACAGTATGTCTGCTCCACAAGGAAATGTTTTTAATCAAAACTTTTAATGCTGAGTTTTGCCCCTTGGGGCAACCACATCAGAACGTTTAATGGCTGGAACAGAAATACAATTTTATTTGGCTTCTGGAGGAAGAAAATTTGTCACGCGCACTGCCAGCCCCAACCCCCATCCTGTCCCACTACTTCTTTAAAAGGTAATTTAACCCATTAAATGTACTTGCTAAGAATAAACCTATTGTTCGTGTGGCTTGACTGATAATAGTAACTCTAGGACAGATTCCAGAAGCAGTGTATTAATAACAGCGAAAAAAAAAACAGTCCTGTCATGTTCTTATGGCTTTTTTTCAACTGCTCAATCTCCAAACCATCAATGAGGGGTAACCTCTCTCTACGTAGGGAAAGAAATTTTTCAGACTAATTGCAATATCAATTCAGGGTAGCTCTTAATAAAACTGTCAATATTTATTTTCAAATAATGCCACTTTCTAAGACATTGTCACAAATAATAGTTCGAATTTACGGTAATTCTAAACATGTTCTCTATTTCACAAATGCCATGTGACTGTTATGGTGCTGTTCATGGATCATCTGGGATACAGCCTGAGGAGTTGAACAGTAAGACAGGAATGGAAAACAGAAAAATAAAGCCAATAATCAAAAGGACTCTGTAGAATGAGGCTAGAGATGATACAATTGGAAGAAATGGGAGCTGGAGCATATTGTGTATGGGCTCTGGAGCATGGGACAAAATTTGTGGTGACATTACAGAGCTGCTCCTCACTGGGCATAAGTGGTGCAGTGTGGGTGTAGTTAAGATAAAGTGAGAAACTTTGAATCTATCCATTTAATGTTAGAAACATGTGTGAGGATGCATGTGGGGTAGCATTAGATGTTAATGTTGTTAGAACAGTCTTTTGATAATGTAATAGTAAAATCAGAGAGCGGTTTATCTCTGAATATCATGTAGTATTTAGTCTTAACATGTAAGAAACAGGTTGGTGAAAAAAATCCAAGCCTAAACACTGGACTTTATCTTTCTTTCTCCTCACTCTTCTGTCTTGAGCCCAAATTCAGCGATGGGGCATAATACCACTCAACAGAGGTTAGCAGAGTTGGCTTTCCACCAGATTCCAGAAAGGTTATACCTGAAGAGTGTTGGGACCAATGTCATTCCTGGAAGTTGCTAAGAGCAAAGGTTTAAATTAACTTGGGAGACAGCGATCCATCAGGATGAAGCTGCAGTGGAGAGAAAAGGTGCACTTAAACAAACAAAGAAAAAGAATAGTACAGAAAGGAAAGGAATTATAAGGAGGACACAAGGAAAGATGACTAGCACGGTATTGGAATATACGCACGTGACAAATTTTCTTCCTCCAGAAGCTGAACAAAATTGTATTTCTGCACTAAGAATGTCACGCTATAGTGCATTGTTTTAGCCAGGGCATATTTTTACATTTTAATCATTTTCTATACTTTCACCTGGAACATTTACTTACATGAGCTACACACAATACATGCTGGATTAGTAATATCTCGTACTTTAAAACATAAAGGATAAAATAACTCTGTTATTACCATCCCAGGACTAGGACAAAGAGAGGAGTCATTTTATCCCTCCTAACCTGGTCATAATATTATCCATCAGCCTTCTTCTATAACCTGCTCATACTTTCTTTAGAACTTACACACACTTTAAACACAGCTTTTCTGCTGGACAGCGTTGTTATTGCAGCATATATCGACGGTGTGAATGGAGAACCTACAAGACATAACATACTTCGATGGAAATGTCTGTGAAATTGAATTTTCCATTGGGCAATCCCTCCTCAACTGAAATCCTCAGAAAGACTCCATTTAAATCAGAAACTTTGGAAGGTTGATATGAAATTCAGTAAAATAGAAATATACGTATTAGACATACACAATCTAAGTTCAGAATAAGTGTTCAAAACCTCCCATGTTTAACTTCAGACACCTCTAACACGTCCCCCAGATACCCTACATCCCTAAACCTGACATTCCTTGGGGACTGGACCCCACCTGGGATATAACCACCTCACCCAAGACCACCACCACCTTGACAGTGAAACCTAACCCCTCCTCCATCCTTGCTAAACCAGATCAGACACTACTGACCTGCGTCCCCACCCCCATCCCCACCAGACCTGATCTGTCACCTTCCCTGCTGATCCCGAGCTTGCCTCCTATTCCTCCACTACATCCTATCCTGACCTACTCCTCCTTTATCATCCTCTGCCACTGGACCCTGCCCTGGCCTGCTCCCCCACTCCCCCACTGGACCCTGACCCCACCTACTTCAATCCCCCCACCCCCCCACCCCCACCACCTCCCCACCACCACCCCTCTCCACTGCACCCTGACCAGCCTGGTTACCCCCCTTCCACCACTGGACCCTATCTAACTCTGTCCCTTAGCACCACTGCTCTTGCCCCCCACCCTTCCACCGGACCCGACTCAATCTGTCTCTTCCCCAAAATGATCTGACACTGCCCCCCACTACACTCTGCCTTTAGCCCTGGACAATGGATCCAAAACACCCGCCAATCCCGCACGCCCCTCCCCATCGCTGACAGACCCAACTGGAAAAACTCCCTTTCTCCACCACACCAGAGGTATTCTGTATCCCCACTCCCACTCCCTACCTTTGGCACTCTACCCTCTTCACACTTGAGAACATACTTATCCATCACCTCACTCAGTGCCAGATTATCTCATCTGTCACTAGGGCACCCTACCTACCTGAAACCATACTTACTTGGTACTCTATTAATCTAGCACTTTATCTCCTGACCCACCTGCTATCGTACCCCCCCAGCACCCTAACATTATATTTATCCTGTGTATTTACAGTTTGAAAGCAGCTTCCTCGGTTGGGTCTGCATTACAAAACAATGATCAGAATGGATGTTCAGCACCACAGTTCTGAAAGTGTCCTGAGTGGAATCTCTTTCAGGAATGTGGAGCTTCTTTCCTTCAAAGTAAAAGGACTGGTGGGCAATCCGCATGTGACTGCCACACCTTGGATAATCCAGCTCATAATCTCTACTTAAAAACAGACACCAAAACTGCAAGACTGGACTCACCAGACCTCTATATATTTGTGGGAGGATATCCTTACTCTTGTACTTCAAGTCCCTTGCAATGATGATTAATATTTTATTTCCTTTCCTAATATCTGCATGTTAACTCTCTGAGTTTCTTCGACAAATCCTATTGATAATCAAAATTCAACAGTTTCTCATCAATTGAAAAGTGCTCTTCTTTTTTGTTCTTTCTATCCGTGAATAACTCCCATAGTATGCTCCATCCACTATCATGTTTGCCTGCAATGAGTACATCTCACAGCAGACTCTCTGTATAAATTAAAAGCTACATTTATATGCTATCCTTCATGGCTTCAGGTGAGTCCAAAGCACTTTATTACTGATGAAGTACTTATATTGCTGCAATGTCGAAAAACCAGTAGCCAATTTGTGAATAGCAAAATCCCATATAGAGCAGTGTGATGATGACCAGATTTTAAAAGTCTTTTTCGAGGGGTAATATGGTTAGAATCAAAGTTTAAAGGAGCCAGTTTTCCTAAATCACCTTCCCTGCCTTTCACACCCTGCCATTATACGTGTGGATCTGGAAGGACTTTCTGTTTCTGTTACAGTCGGCTGCATTTCACTGTTGTGTATTTTGAAACCTCAAAACTGTCGTCTGTGAGAGAAAAACTCACACCCAGTCCTCTCACCAGGGTGTCTGCCTCTAATGATGATTCTTGTATTACATCACTGCATCGATTGGGTGGCTGTGGTTCTGTATTGCACTCAGACAGAGACTGGAGAATGGGTCCCTGATTTAATCTCTTAAACTCTGCTGAGAATAAAAGTGTTCTGCCACAAAATGGATGTTTCCTTGCAGCCTCATAACTGTAGCCCTGTCAGATATGACTTGCCTCAAGTAACATAATAGGAATTTCTGTCATACCTTTCTGGTTTTGTTTATCTTTCAAGAGCACATTTCCCTTCAACTTTTCTCAAAAGAAAATCATATACTGACAAGCAAGCAGGCAATATTATTTAAATGCAATCTCTGATCATTTTACCACGCATGTGCCAAGGATTCAAGCTAGTGAGAGATAAGAACAATCAGGTCACAATTTGGAAGCACCTAATTGCCGTATGTTCTCAGTAAGGTGCACAGCAATCCTTTGCCACATTGGAGACTCTAAATAACATAGTTAAAAATCACACAACATCAGGTTATAGTCCAACAGGTTTAATTGGAAGCACTAGCTTTCAGAGCGCTGCTCTTTCATCAGGTTGTTGTCAAACACTTCATCAACCACCTGATGAAGGAGCAGTGTTAGAAAGATTGTACTTCCAAATAAACCTGTTGGACTGTAACCTGGTGTGTGTGATTTTCAACTTTGTTCACCCCATTCCAACACCAGCATCTCCAAATCATGACTAAATAACATACAATCAATAGGCTCTGCTGTTTTGTACTGGGTAAGGGTTTTCTGAAGCATAGTACATGCGGCAGTCTCTTATATAAAGGTACAGTCTTTACCTGTCAGCATGCAATTCAATTTCCATTATTTCTTCAAACAAATTACAAGTTGGTACCCAGGGAGGAACCCTTACTTTTATTTGTATTTGGTTTATGGCTGTGGTCTCCACAATGCTGGTTTCTGGTGGCGAACATGCACACAGGGTTCACTTTACACTGGCCTTTGGACACAGCAGGAACTGTTTTATGGAGACATGCTGCTACATGCTCCTGCAATATTAACAAAACAACAAGGGGAGGTGATGGTCTAGTGGCATTATTATTGGACTCATAATCCAGAGACCCAGGTAATGTTCTGGGGACCTGGGTTTGAAACCTGCCATGGCAAATAGTGGAATTTGAATGCAATAAAAAAATCTGAAATTAAGAATCTAATGATGATCATGAATCCACTGTTGTTTTTTTTTTAGAAAAACCCATCTGGTTCACAAATGTCCTTTAAGGAAGGAAACTGGCATTCTTACCTGGTATGGGCTACATGTGACTCCAGACCACAATAATGTGGTTGACTCTGGGCAATAAATGGAACAATGGGCTGAGAAATAGCAGATGGAGCTTAATTTAGATCAATGTGAGGTGCTGCATTTTGGGAAAGCAAATCTTGGCAGAACTTATATACTTAATGATAAGGTCCTAGGGAGTGTTGCTGAACAAAGAGACCTTGGATTACAGGTTCATAACTCCTTGAAAGTAGAGTCACAAGTAGATAGGATAGTGAAGAAGGCATTTGGTATGCTTTCCTTTATTAGTCAGAGTAATGTATACAGGAGTTGGGAGGTCATGTTGCAGCTGTACAGGGCATTGGTTAGGCCACTTTTGGAATATTGTGTGTAATTCTGGTCTCCTTCCTATTGGAAGGATGTTGTGAAACTTGAAAGGGTTCAGAAAATATTTACAAGGATGTTGCCAAGGTTGGAGGATTTGAGCTATAGGGAGAGGTTGAATAGGCTAGGGCTGTTTTCCCTGGAGTGTCGGAGGCTGAGGTGTGACCTTATAGGGTTTATAAAATCATGAGGGGATTGGATAGGATAAATAGACAAGGTATTTTCCCTGGGGTGAGGGATTCCAGGAGTAGAGGGCATAGGTTTAGGGTGCGAGGGGGACAAAAGGGAACTAAGGGGCAACGTTTTCACACAGAGGGTGGTACATGTATGGAATGAGCTGCCAGAGGAAGTGGTGGACCCTAGTATGAATCATTTAAAAGGCATCTAGATTTGTATATGAATGGGAAGGGTTTAGAGAGATATGGGCTGGGTGCTGGCAGATGGGACTAGAATGTTTTGGGATATCTGGTCGGCATGGACGGATTGGAACAAAGTCTATTTCCGTGCTGTACATCTCTATGACACTATGACTCTAAATGTTGGCCAGCAAGCAATTTGTGAATGAACAAAAGAACCTCATGTTTGATCAAACCCGTTCCATGAGACAGTACTTGTCATTTGTTTTCTCTGCTCAACTGTAGCAGTTGGAATTTCAGAGCAGGTTCACCAAATACAATTTACTAGAGTTACAACAGGATGTATGCAATATTCTGTTGACCATTGGTGCACATGAGTCTGTTACCTTCTTCTTCATCCAGGTAGAGGTCCATCTTATCCTGTACCATTGCAAAATATAAATTCGATAGTCACAGAGCATTGACAAAAATGGCTACAAGCATACATAGTAATTTTTTTATTTATAAAAGCAAATACTTAACTTTCTCCTACTTGCTCATAATGTAACCAATTTTGGCAACTGAATATATAGGAACATAGGAAGAAGAATTCACCTGTTCTGCCATTTAATGAGATAGTGGCTGATCCGAGGTCTAACTTCATATACTGTACCTGCCTTTGGGTCGTATCTCCTAATAGCACTTTAAGTATCACAGCTGGAAAGACTTGCATTTAAACCATAAGAAATCACAAAATGCTTCACAATCAAGAACATTCTTCTGAAATACAGTCACTGCTGCCGTGGATGAAATGGAGTATTGCTCAGTAAAATGACATGCTGTAAAATCTTTTGGTCTTGCATTCATCAGGTCGTGCTAAATTGCCTGAAGGGGTAAATGTAGGGGTCTGGTGGGTTACGCTTCGGTGTGCACTTGTTGGGTTGAACGGCCTGTTTCCACACTGTAAGTAAGCTTTAAAAAATACCTAATATCAAAGGGAACAACAACTTTGATTAGATTTATTACTGTCACATATACCAAGGAACAGTGAAAAGTGTTGCATTCCATGCTTTGCAGGCAGGTCATACCATTCAAGTGCATTAGGGTAACAGAACAGAGTGCAGGATACAGTGTTACTGCTGCTGAGAAGGTGCGGATAGAGATCAACATTAATGATTAAGAGGTCTATTCCAAAGTCTGATACAGCAGGGAGGAAGTCGTTCTTTTATACTGCATGTGAATGGGGTTCTATTTGTTTTTCTGACACTCCTGTTTATTTTTTTTTCTTTTTTACTAAAACCCCCACACTACCGCCTAACTGCGGTAGTGTTTATTTTTTTTTCCCCAGCACCCATGTTGTGTGTGTGCAGGTGTGAGACACAGTGAGAGACACAAGGTGCACGAATCTTTATTCACCACCAGGAAGATAGGAAAACCCCCGAGTGGCCAGTGACAAGCAGTGCCCTTCACAAAAGGAAAATGCTGTGTGATCAAACAGTGAAGGGGAGGGCAGGGATTAATTCAAAATAGAATTGGAGGAGGAAATAATGCACTCCACTCCTTGCGGCGCCCACCTCTCCCTGAACATTCCAGGGTGTTGATGGACACGGCGTGCTCCTTCTCCAAGGACACCCAGGCTCTAACGTAACTGCGGAAGAGGGGGTGAATGGGGTTCTAACTGGTTGGTAAGTCAACTCTGACTGGTTGATGATTTGCCCCAGAGAATGCACCAGGAAACTATTGACATTTATTTCAAAACTTTGACAATTCCTGGACTTATTCCTTTTGACTGCAGGGGGCAAATCCTGAGATATGAACATATCTAGCTTCTGGCAGATGTAAGTGAACCACATTACAAGCTTGACTGATAATTTTAAATTAATTTTATATGTATTTCTTAGCACATTCTAGATTGTGTAGTAAGTGCTTTCCAATTGCGAAATCACATCTAAATTTAGATATTGTGTTCTGTGGTTTGTAAGCAGAGGGCATTAAGTACAGTCAGTACTCTGTCTGTTGTATTCACATGCTGTTTGATTTGATCAGCCATTGGTGGAGATATTTAAATTATATAACTGGCATCACACTTGCAGTGAAATTCACAAACCACAGCTTTTTGAAAAGGTTCGCCCCCCAAGCAGTTCCATGATGCAAGACTCAGTGCTCAATGATCGATTCCTCAGGATGCACACGAAGCCAAACATCTACTGCCCCGGACGACCATCAACTTGGTGAGAGACTCTCTACGGTCTGTCTGAAACTCGTTGGTCTTCCATAACAAGGAGTTGACCTTGAACTAGTGTCAGAGCTGGCACATTCGAAGGTCCATGACTATGTAGGGGGGATGCACTAAAGGTTGGGGCAGCTGCTGAAGGTAATTTGGGATCCTTTCAGTGATCAGACACTCCTAGACCCTCAATGCATGTAAGTATAGTATTGTATGTGCAAGAGAGGACTTTGGTTTGTTGGGTTGGAGTCAAACTCAAACATTTGTTTGTTTACTTCATATGCAACTGTACAGAACTGAACTGCATTTGTGGCAATGTACATATACAAAGAGATTTTTATGACTAAAGTATATTTTTGAAATTAAAAATTGTGTGGTAGGCAGAACAATCCTATTGGCTTAACACCAGTATCCTTGACCTTGGTATGTTACATGGCATCAGCCATCACCTTCTGGGTGGCACTGCAACTCAATAGACCTGCCCATCTACATTTGGCTGGCAGCTCTCAGTGACTGGGACTTCCACCCGTTCAAAGATCCACCAACATAACCATGATGGCACTCCTGTTAAAATGCCCTGAAGATGAGGATTCCCTAAGGCAAGATTTTCTTCTTTCTGACTGGAAAATTTCTTATGAAGATACATCTAACTGAATTTTCCTTGTTGAACCATTCATCTATGCAATGAATTGAGGAAGTATGACTCAGAATACAATGTTATATCTGGCTGCACATTCAATTCTACACCTTTTCACCAGATCACTTTGATTTCCTTAACTAAACAACCAGGTCTTTTAAAACCACACAACAGAAGGAAGGAACAAAATATTTAAATTCAAAAATGCTTTGTGGAAATAGCTGGGAAAAAATATAAATATTGTTAGAAGTTAAATACTATATTCTTCTGTTTTTGGCCTAAAATACTGATGATACATTGTTTGGTTTTAAAAACTGAGCTAAAATACAATGATCTCTTTCAGGATGTTACATAACAGAATAAATTTTTAGATTCACTAAGAAATTTGAGCATTTCTTAATTTTGCAATACAACACAAATACAAAATGATGGACACTGAGCATCATATGAAAATGTCTTTTATTTTTGAATATTGGTTCTTCATAGCATAAAGATACAGCAACTTGTTGCCATGTTCCAATGTAAATAATCTTTAGTTTCTTTATATCTGCATGACAGGAAAAGCACTCTCTCTCTCTTTCTCTTGCGCGCACACACACACGCAAAAAAAGCAACAAATTGCAAAGTTGAGATATTATATTCCATATAATTCACTGCAATATCAGCAATTCACAAACAATACTCAATGTTCAACAAGCAAGGAAAATTCATACACTGCGCACAGCGAGGGACGATCAATTTTTATGTTGTGAATGTAATCAAACAATTTTCCTATTTCATGTGTTAAACTGATAAATAAAAAAAGGCATCTGGCTGATTTCTTTAATTCTTAAAACACAACAAATAAATACTATTTCTCAATTAGCTGAAATTAAATTCATTTTGTGAGCTGCTGCATTTTAATATTCTCACTGTATGAACTTGACAAGAGTTGGTCATTGTATTTTCACCTCATACAGTCTCAGTTCAAAACATTAATCAAAGTAAGTTTTCTGTAAACTTCATTGTCTTTGCCACTGTGTTAAGTTTCTTTTTTTTTATTTTGAATGCCTTTAATAAATCTTCTGAAAGTTGCTGTATTGACAATTTCTTCATATATTGGAGTAGTAGAAATAAGTTGGATTAATTATATAACTGTGCTTGGTACTGGAATGTCAGCAGAGCAACATGAAAATGACCAAGACATTTCAAGATGAAAATCTTTAAATGTGAAAACATTTTTTTTCTAAAATAACTTTCTCATTCTGTTCTAGTTGTCACTGTTCTGAAGCATTTCTTACACATCCACTCACTAATTATTGCACCATGGTTTTTTTTATGCAAACTAGTAGAACACTAGACATTTAGTCAGACACATGCACTGGTCATATTTTAACTGTTTGACACAGTCTATAGTAGTACAATGGTGTTATAATATTGGGTTAAACACCAACTAGTGCAATGAATATCATTCACATTTTCATTGCTTTCAGATTCTATCAATCAAACCAGTGCAAAATACTTGAAGTGATACATTTTCATATAATCCTGTTTGAATTTTATCTTCATTAACTGTCATGCTTTTTTCTTTACTGACGTTAGATTCACTTCCTTCTAATTAATCTTGTTAAAATCACCATTATATCAACGTGCTGTCATTAGTGTGCCAGTTATGAGGTGGTGGTAACACCTTCAGGGCTAGTAATGGCCACAATAGCTGAACAAAATGACATAATCACCATAATTATCAATCCGCAAGACTAACTTCAAAATCTACACTTTATGCTTTGAATTCCTGGTGTTCTTCCATCATCCCTCAATCTTCCATAATCTGTCTATGCTGCCCTAACATTAATCCTTGCTTTCTCTCTATGAGGTATTTTTTGCAGCAAGTCAGCGTCATTCTCTTTATCCATAAGTTTTTAATGTTTAGAAGAGCAGACTGTGATCAGGCACAGTGTCATTATAATATGTAACACTCATTAGTACAGTCACCAAGGAAATTCCATTTGGCGTCTTTCACTGTAGTATAGATGTACCTCTGTGGAAAGGCATTGCACATTTATTAAAATTTATTTTTACAACAGACACTGAAGAAATAAGATCTAATAGCAATAATAAACAATAACATTTCATATGGCAGGATTTTTACCACAATGGTAAGAATTTTTATCATCAACTTCATGTCTTACCAATATGATGCATGCTGCAGTAAACATTCTGATATATGCACAATGTCTTCTTTCACAAATGATCTGTGAAATCTTACAAGATACGTCATCAACAGACTCATTTGTTATGTGTAACTAAACCTGGATTAAACAAAGGTTGAGTTTTCCTCAGTTGCCTCAGAGAGCAGGATTAAAATTTCTTCCAGTTAAAAGAAAGGGGCAGAGTATAAAAAACACAGCAATCTAACTGACCACAGGTTAAACAAAGCCTTTCCTTCAATCAAATTAAAACAAAACTCTTTTTGAATCAAGTTCTAATCAAAGATCAGGCAAATTTTGCATTGTATGAGGTGCCAGGGCTCACTGCCTGAGTTATTTTTAAACTCTGTCTCCTAGTACAAAAACCATTAAACTATTCACTATCTGTTTAAAAAGCATGGTTCATATTATTATTTAGCCTTGTTTACACATTCAGTTTATCACAGTATGAGTACTTGATGTCAGCTTCACCTACCATCTTCCAGAACAAACATGAGGACTGATCAACCATCTCGCTAAATTAAATAAAGTCTTCTGTCATCCCAATCCCTTCAAATCTCAGGACAATTCAGGTTGTAAAAAGACACTGCACCTTTGGAATGTTACCTGAACTAATCTGACAAATGTAGAAGAAACGATATTGTACCATTAAATATCTGTAATGGACTTCTTGTATGACTACAGATGGTCTGTTATTTATGAGTTCTGTTGATGCGATGAAGCCTGAATGAGTGCTGCCAATTCACTAATAATGATAGAATAGTGTATTTAATCAATATTTTGTGTATGTTATTACTGAATCCTTCATATTTTATTCCATGGCAATGAATTATAATGTTCATGGTTAATTAAATTAGCAGCACCCATGGAATACATCTACAAAATCCATGACAAAGCAGCAAAACAAAAGGTTAACCAACTGAAAGATGTAACAGTTTACCAAATTAGGATCACTGATGGTGATTATCTGTCAAAACACCTACTTGTTGACCTCCTAAATAAGAAAGTCAACTGAAAGCAATAAATATATTTGCTGTATTATTTTCAATTGATTGTTTAGGATTGTAAAAATTAGCACTTTCACATGATCAAAGGGGTTCTATTTGAGAAAATGGTTGGAACATGAAGCTCACTACCACACAAAGTGATTGACGTGAATAACATAGATGTATTCAAGGGGAAGCTAGATAAGTATGTGAGGGAAAAAAAATAGAATATGTTGATGGATTGGAAAGAAATGTGTAAGGTGCATAGACAATATGTGGAAATTGGTTCCAAATTAAATATTAGTACAACCATGCAAACTTTGCCATAAAAGTGTCCATCTATCCAATGAAACTTTTATAAACAAAACTCATTGCACAGTTTTCCTCTCCATGGAAGTGAAAAGGGAAAATGATTTGGCAGTTGACTGTGGACAAATACTCACCCCAATTCTCACCAATTAAGTGCCGGGAGAATATTTGTCTAACCAATTTGTTCAGAGATGTTACTGCATAGTTCTGGAGCAGGTGGGATGTGAACCACCTGGCTTAGAGATAGTGACACTACCACTGTACCATAATAGCACTCAACTGCAGGGAAGAAGATCTGTTAGTACCTTTTCAACTTGCTCGGAATTAAGGTCCTTAAACGGCAAATGATAGCTGTTGTTGTGGTTCTGTTCGCCGAGCTGGGAATTTGTGTTGCAGACATTTCGTCCCCTGTCTAGGTGACATCCTCAGTGCTTGGGAGCGTCCTGTGAAGTGCTTCTGTGATGTTTCCTCCGGCATTTATAGTGATTTGCACTTGCCGCTTCCGGTTGTCAGTTCCAGCTGTCCGCTGCAGTGGCCGGTATATTTCAGGCCTTAATTCACTACTGGCTCAATTAGCTGCCTCCTTGGGAGAAGTGGCTCCTCTATTAGAGTGACCTGCTTGCCAAAGGCGAAGAGCAGACCTCCATTTTTCTCAATCAGGGACAAGATCGTGGGAAAGGGGCTGATTGCTAAAAGCCATCAAGCCTTTCCAGTGATCCCCAAAACCCACCTTACCAGAAAGAAAAAGATACTCTCTCACCATTAGATCAGTTGAAGTCTAAACTGTCCCCAGCAACCATCTCTAAGACCAAGAAGCTACTTGACTCTGATTGGACAAGAGCTTCCAAGACTCAAGATCTGTGACTTGCCAAGGAGCTCACTGGTCAGCTCTTAACAAGCTGATGGGAAGTAATCCAGTAAATATTCTTATCACCACTGAACACTCCCTCCCTCACACTCGAGCTGCAAAATGTAAAATCCTGACCTTAGGAATGAACCAATTGAGGTAGCTTTCAAACTGGAATGGAATCTATAACAAAGTGGCCAGTCTAGTTAATCATCTTACCACTCAACCTGCAAAGAAAAATGGCCAGAACCCATTTCTCTATTTCATATGAATCAAACTCACAGCCCAAGCATGATTACACTCACTACTCTAATTGTTTTCACTCACAAATTTGAGGTAAGTTCAAAATGTCAAATTGTCAATTATTCAATAACTTCCATTCTGTACTGGGAACTACTGGTGTTTTGTCTGATACGACAGGTAAGTGCGTGCTTCACTGTGCTTTGAGCTTAGTGCAAGTAAAAATACAAACCCACAATACACATTTCAGTTTTAAAATACATCTTAAACCAGATTTTTATGTATTGGTTATTTTAAAACTTCTTCTAAAACTCCAAGGTTATCTGTTTTATCTTCTTATTGGACACTTACTCCATGCTGCATCCTATCTACATCCCTGTTAAAATTTTCCTTATCTAACGCTATTCCCTGTTTGGAAATATGAACATCTGGGTTACCTGTGGCATCTACCAAGGCCACTCAATAGCCGGGCAAAGAAATTTGATTCATTCTGTACTTCTTATCTGGGCAGTACCTTATCTCTGTTGACTGGCCGACACCCATCCCCCCTCATCCCCCACAACAAACCAGATGAACCTGTGGATTTAACAAGCGCCTGAGACCCGGGTTCAATTCCCGACTCAGGAGACAGACTGTGTGGAGTTTGCACGTTCTGCCCGTGTCTGCGTGGGTTTCCTCTGGGTGCTCCGGTTTCCTCCCACAGTCCAAAGATGTGCTGGTCAGGTGAATTGGCCATGCTAAATTGTCCGTAGTGTTAGGTAAGAGGTAAATGTAGGGGTATGGGTGGGTTGCGCTTCGGCAGGTCGGTGTGGACTTGTTGGGCCGAAGGGCCTGTTTCCACACTGTAAATCTAATCTAATCTAAGTCTAATCTAATCTAAACAAAAGAAAGAGGAAATTAAGGAAGATTTGCATTTATCAGGAGCAGCTCATGACTGCAGAATGCCTCCGTGTGGTATACAGCCAATGGGGTGCTCCTTTGTAGTATATACATTTTTTTCAATGTAGATAACAGAAAGACAGCTGTTGCATAGGGTCTGAAAGGGTTAGTACTTATTTGAGAGCAAAAAGCACCACCCACTGTGATGATGTTATGGAGGCTTGGTAGAAGAGTAAAGTGGGTCTTGTGGGAGATAGACCTAAGGCTAGATCCTGCCAGTCTTTCTAGTAATGTAAAGCCTACTTTTACAAACCATAAATAATTGCAGAGATGGAATAGTCTATATCTTTATTTACTCGACAAGACTTTTGTTCGATTAAACAGTGGCAACCCTTGTGCACAGCAGGCCATGAAAACCCCTGAAAGAGCCCACACACTTTAAAGATATGACAGGCAGCACACACCCAAAAGCAATCAATCAGTTCATAGACAAGTCTCACACCTAGCAATTCAATAATGGCCACATAATCTGTTTGCTAGTGACGGCAGTTGAGGAAACTGCATTGGACAGAAAGAACTTCCATGTCCTGCTTTGAAACAGTGTCTAGGGATCTCTGACATCCAGAGAGAGGATAACAGTTAATGTCTTATTTGAAAAGTGGTCCCTAGTACTGCATTGAAGTATCAACATTGATTATACGCTAGGGAATGTGGATTGGGGCTTAAACCCATTACCCCCTAAGTATATTTTCATTGAGCATCAGATAAAATTAACCACATGGAAAACCATGGAGAAAATGAGATTCTGAAAGGATAAAGTAGAGTCTGGGTCTCTAAAGTTTGGGAAATGCTGTGAAGGTGGGCACAGGCTGATTAAATTTTAATCTCCCTAGAACATTCTATCCAGCACGAGCCTTCCCATCTGACAGTCTGGCTGCCCAACATAAAACAGAAAATGGAAAAAAAATTGGAAACAAAGTCAGAAATTGCTGGAAAAACTCAGTAGATTTGACAGCATCTGTGGAAAGAAAGCAGAGGTAATGTTTTGGGTCAGGTGACCTTTCTTCAGAATGGAAATGAAAAATAATAAACTGGTTGGACCTCTAAACCACCTGTAATTCTAGACAGTAACCGCCCCGCGCCCCCCGCCCCCACCCCCCCTCCCACCCAGTGTCCCTCTTAACAAATCAAAACATTCCAAATCAAATGCAAAAATTGGACTTATAAAATGCTTCTTCTCAGGCCATATCATGCATGGTGACTTACTGCAAACAAATTACTTCTTTCCCATATTGTGCTTGCAGTACAGTACAAAACAACACAATTCCTAAGAATTTTTTAAGCAGTTAATAAATGTAATTTCACTCTCATGTAGACTTTTGGAAGATTTTTTATAGGCCAAAGTCTTTGAAGCACTCTCTCTGCTTCTATTTATGGTAAGGAAATACCTGAGTGAGAGTTAGCAATCTCAGTTATGTGATTATACTTAATAAAGGACATCATCAGCTCGCTCCCGTTCAGCTTAGAATCACTTTTAACTCTCCCAAAAGCCAAGCCCCACCATATTTCCAGCTGACCATGAAACAACATCTCATAAAGGTTTTGAGCATTATTGTCATGAACCTGTCTTGCCCAATCCCTAGAGTTTCATTCGAAAATCAGAGACATTATAGTGAATAATATACAAGGTAGAAAGCAGACAGCAAATACAACCAAATTACAACTATTCAAGTAATGCATTACTGCAATTAATAGGTACATTTCTGTTCTTTGTTTAAAAAAACAGTTCAAATAGATGAAATTACCCAGTTCATTCATGTTGACTTGGTGTCTTCTGCTGATGCTACATCTGAGTCTCCTTCCATTAGGTATGTTTGAGAAAAAAAGTACATTTATAATAACTGCACTACACCAAATTATTATACATCAAAAATGTCCAGTAGTGTATTGACGCACAAGTATCATATATTATAGACAAGAGGGAGGATTTATGCAGTACAAATACAGAGCTTGTTTTTGTCTTGTTTTTCTTCATTTCTTGCAGATTTAAGTTTCTCTAAAGATTTCAATAACTTTGTTCACATTATTTAAGCATGGAAAGGGTTAAATACCATAAAACTGCAATCCCTTTGAAAATCAAATTATTTTTGAAAGTTGTAAATAAACATATTTTATATAAACGTGCAATCTCAACAAAAATGTCTTCATTTTCCAGTGTAAATAATATTACAGAAGTGGAATTATAGGAACATACAAAATGAACTGTAGCTTAATATTCTCTTCCCTTTCCCATTTCTGCAAGCTCACTTACATCCTCCTATTCCTTTAAATGTGTCATTTTTTGGTTTCTGTTTCCACTATTTCATTTGATGCAGTTATTCCAATACAGCAACTGGGCATATAAACTGTTCCCAAAGTGCAACCAACTGACAGCAGAGAGAGAAGAGCTTCTTATTAACTTTCCTTGAGATTTTGACAACCAATGAGGAAGCACTTGCTGTCATTGATTGTCTCTAGAGATGATACCATTCAGATACAGAGCTATCTATTGAGGAATTGCCAACAAGAGACCCAAAACCAGTTGCTTCACAGCTGTGGACTCTAGCACACTCTGCACCAACTGATCCCATATCAGAAACATTGGTTCATTAGGACATTGGTTCAAATAAGCCACTTCTCAAAGGATCTGTTGGCTATGAATTGGGCTCTTTCGACCATTTTAAATGATATGGTTTTGACTGATCAATAAACCAGTTCATAACAATAAATCACTACATCTCACAGGAGAAAAAAAGCAGCATTATATATCATTTGCAAATGTGTTTTGTGTTGGTTAACTGCAGAATACTATGAGCAGCAATCATGGAGGGCCACTAGTTAAGGTTGGGGTGGGAACCTATAGCTTGGAGCACACTGTTCCAGTGGGTGGAGCATGTGTGAAGGCAAGGATGTGGAGGCAAAAATTGAGGAAACATTAATTTGTAAAATGCACCATATCTGCAAAGATTAATTATCCCTCCATCTAATATCTATCAAAACACTGACAATGAAGAACTTATCTAACAATACCATTTCCAGCCATACTGAACAAAGCTTTTATTAACTGAAGTCAGATCAATATCTATTTCAGTGTTGTACTTTAGTATCAAGGGACTGACTTATACGCATTACTTCCATGAGTTATTGGAGCTTTCCCAAAACAGTATAATAAATTACGCGATTTACACAAATGCAAAATTCTAGTCAGTTCTTCAATACAGCTAGAAATCTAAAAATACTAAAGCCAACTGAATTCAGACAATAGGAACTCTTTCATCATAAAAATGTGTGAAGACTTTGATTTATTAATCAAAAAGCTGCCTGTGTACATTTACCTCATCCAATATTGGACCTGTTTTAATGAGGACAAATTGAAAACCAGGTATCTTTCAGAAGAACTGAGAAAAGCATGCCTCAGTATTTAGATAAAGAACAATAGCTGAGCTCTGTCATGGGTAGTTTATTGTATTATGCCACTGGTTGGATCTAACAGCAGAAGACTGTGAAAGAACCTACTGTATTATTATTCATGAATTCATTGTTGTTATTATTTGATAGCACATTTCCCATTTGGGAGTATTGTTAGCCTTCTACTTTGCAGCAAGAGCAAGTATTGTACCTTTGTCGCAGTCTTTCTTTTAATTGAAAAAATGCCCAGCAAGCATTTTACATTTTTTCAACATCAATATAGTAAACTAATATAAGCAGCTCACTTTTCAAATGACCTCTGTCTTGAAGTCACCTAGTTTCCAGTCTTAAAATTTTCATTCTTTTAACGATAGGACATTTCAAACTTCGGGAATGGCAGTCTCAATTGGCCCAAATACTTGCTCTACCTGCAAAAAAATCATATTTACAAATTGGTTAACCCCTAAGTAATGTCTAATCTTTTGTTTTAACCTAAGAGCTTTCATATCTCAAGAAAGAAAGAATGGCAATGACTCGAACTGAATGGGACTTATGAATTTTTTTTCCTCTTGTAATTATATCACATATATCATGTTGGGTTTATAGCTTTAATCTTTGAGACGAGTGTGCCCTTCTGCCATAGAAAACATGCCCACAATTTTTTCTTCGTATGAATTACATGAATTTGTTGGTAAAATTCATTGCCAAGAAAACACTTAAAAAATGTAAATTACGGTTATGCTAATTTATACGTGTCAACAAAAATGGAGACTGTTTAATACATCACATTCAACTGTACAAGAATGTGTACAGGACAGTACAATTGGTATAATAGAAAATGTACAGCATTCAAAGCCAGCGTGCTTTTCATAATCAGACAAGACCAAGCATCAAAACAATAAAAAGGGTCAGCAATTTCAGTAAAGTGTATATGTGAAATTCCATAGTCTCTTCATAAACTTATGATCATTTTTCTTGTGTAACTTGCTGCTATAAATGTACTTCCAGTTTCCTCAATAGGAAAGTCAAATATCTTTTCAACCTTTACTTTACCGAGTTCGTCCATTTTGTTTTCATTATTTAAAGAATACTAAAAGATGTAAATATGTAATCCATTCTGTAGTTGACACATGTTTAACCAATCTATATTTCCTTTTTTTATCATGAGATACTGATACCCACAATACTTCCAATTTTTGGCAAATTGGCTTGAGTTTACCATGAATTCCTATAGTGTACACTGCACAAACTGTACCATAGTGCATTCTGACAGCTGGTTCACCATTGTGAAAAACGCAGAACATATGTGTGTTGCTGATGCTATTGACTTTTGACAGCTTATCAAAATAAGTGATTGAACCACTGCCACTCACCTCACTGGGGGAAGTAGCCTCTTTACTCTACTGTCAATGTTTGTGATTAGAAAGGGAATTGGGACTTCAAACGAATGTTTGGTTTCTGCCTGCTACCACTCACATCGAAAATGGCACACTGAATTTTTATACATGTGAAGTCACAGTCATCTGGGCAGTGAAATTACCACTCACATTCAAAGAATAAAAATATATAATTCCACAATGTGGCATTTAAAATATCCACACTTTCAGTAAAACGTTATTTATATAATATTATTTCCCACTGTACATTTTGCTATACCTCTGATACTTTTCATTTTATTATTAATAATATTATTATTAATCATTTTATGACCCTTAGCAGCTACATCCCAACAGTTATCAGACTTCCCTTGTCTATAAGGTGACCTGTACCTCGACTTAAAATTAAAGGTTAAAGTTGTAAATGTAATTATCTATTGACACCAAGAATTCCCTTGACAAGCTTTTAAGGTCCTCCAAAAGGGATTACCATTTGGCAACATTGTACTTAACAGTGTTTGATACAAACTAAATGCTTGTTTCAGTTTTGAGCAATTTCTACATTAGACATGTGGTATTAAGTTGGCATCTTACGTCTTGGATACCCAATACAAACCTGGTGTCTTTTGTCACAACTATTTTCATATAGAAATGAAAACCATCCCAGTAAACAAAAATGCAGCCTTCTTGGATCTCTTGCATGTTGACATTAAACTGTGCTCTTATTTTTATTGAATGCCAATTAATATATTTGGAAGACAGGCTTACAGTCGCTTCGCTTCTCCAAAATAGTAACCAGTGTGGCAGATGCCTTCAACATAAGCGGCCCTTCTTATCCATTATCATTCAAATCATATGCAAACTTCAATTAAAAATGTTATTTACCCATGTAAGAACTTTACAAAATGAGCAACTATTCCGCTCCCCCCCCCACCCCAAACACCCCACCGTCTCTCTAAGAGGTTCGAGTTCTTATTATTGGAATTCTGAGGACTTGGAAATTCAGGAAACTGAGCACTAGATTCACAAGCAGGCACATAGGGATTCAGGCCTATTATTCAAATCATTAAAACTTGCCTGACTTGCAGTCAACAGGAAATCACGGAGAACTAGTGAGGTGGTTTGCCTCAACATTTGACAGGTCTGTCCTTCAAACCTGCCTCCTGCTGGCTGACCATGGAGCTGCACAGACAGCAATCATGGCGGTTTTACACATCACGTTGAACCTTCCATCCCAACAGAAGGAATTGGCAGTGCTCAATAAAAGCAGAGCCAAAAGGAAACACAAAATCGACTTTCTGTGACTCTTGCATGTCAAAAACAAAATCTTTTTGTCAGAATATTTTGGCAAAATGGATGGAAAGTGAAGAGTTAACCAGCTAAGTTTGCTAGTGAGGTTAGAATAACTTCTGCCATTGGCAAAAGACAGCACAGTTACTGTTTCAAGATATTAACATTTCACTTCTGCTTTTAAGTATTGGTAACATGAAGTTATTAAATCTAAATATATTATTTTTAAATTGTAAATATAAAATTTACCATATTGTGATCTTTATTTTCTGGACATAATAGTTTTTTTTCACAAAGGGCAGGATGGTCAATGAGAACTCTGATTTACTGAGACTAATGCAATAGTTTTCATGCATCCCCTCTGCTACATAAAGCAATCACAAAATTGTTTTCAATTGTTTCATATAATTAACAACAAGTGGAACCATCCATTTGAAACCCGATAAAGTACTTCATAGCAGTACAGTAACGTCACTGAAAGAGGAAATCCTGTAAATACATTATTGGTAAGAATCAATAGATTACTGCCTTCCAAGCATTTTGTATGAATATGGAGTTGAACATAATGTCACCAGCTAAAGTGAGTCTGAACGATAATTTCATTGCCCAGATTGAGATAACTTACTGTCGCAAATCATCAGCTCATAATCCAAATGCAACCAGAGTGGAAAGGTAAAATAGATTAACCTTAAAAAAGGAGTGTTTTAATCACAGAAGATGCATTATGGGTATTCCTTCAGAGTGGCAAAGAACCAAAAGGGGTGAAATTGGTCTATGCCAGCTGCAAAACTACAGGCTCATAGTGAAACAGCAGCCTGTTAGACACTGCGTCTGTTTTTATTTTCTATTAACTCGGAAAATATTCCCCAGGTTTTTAACGTCAAAACAAACAAATGTGACAGAATGACTTGGAATTGACTTTGCAAATCGAGTTTAAATTTTCAATCTATGAATTTCAATCCAAAGAAGATTGGGGAGATTGAAAAAAATCAGTTGCTAACGTCTACTTGTTCTTACTGGCATTATCTGATTTCACCCCGAGACAGCTATGGGCTCATTAAAGAGGCTTTTCATGTCATTGAAAGCATTGCGGTCTGCTATGTTAGCTAAACTGGGCACCCTGTAGTATTTTAAAGTTATTTAACAATCTCCAGACATGAATGCATTAAATAATGCAAAACAAATGTACATGGGACAAAAGCTTAACATCAAAAGGAAATGACTGAAGGTTTGATTTTGAAACAGCCCAATAAAATCAAATGCTACCTTTCCAAGCAACAGTTAAATACCCCTGAATTTGCAGTGATCACCAAAATATAACATTTACCCCAAATGAATTCAAAGGTGATATGACACACTGCAACCCTTCCTAGCTTTCAGCCTCAAATAGCAATCCTTCAATATTCAGAATATTCTTTTCTTTTCACACATTAGCACAACCTTATTGATACTGACCTTTTACTTTGACATTCTAAAAAGGTTTCTGAACCTTCAATGTAGCAGAAAGACAACTGGTAAGAATCAACCCCATAAATCTGAATTGAATGCAGATGCAGTCCATTGTGTGTTTATAAGACAATGTATAAGGCACATGACAGTCTTTGAAAACTTAGGAGTACACATAATTCCTAGCCAACTTTATTGAATGGTTCAGATTTTGATCTCATTCCCTTGTTCAGTCCACAAAATTGTACAGTTACACAAAAGGGCATCGAAGTTAACTCTGCAAAAGTTCTCCGCAGCTTGTAAACTTTTTTTTTCCAGAACATTGACTTGTCTCAGTTTTCAGTACAGATCCATAGTGCTGTTAGTCAGTTGTACAAAGCATCTAATAAAAATACAGTTATAATTAAACTAAGAATTTCCTCTTCTCCATAGGAATCATGTAAAAGAGTTCTCAGAAAAGGTTTGTGAGAGTAGTTTGTGTAGGGCTTCGGGATTCGTGGGCCTCGAGGCTACCAGGCACAGACGTCAAAACTGACGTCACGGTTGGCATAGAAGGGTTAGTCAAGTCAGTTAAAGTAGTAGAAGTGCTTGAAGGACTAAGAGAGGCGTTGGAAATTTCTGATGCTGGGCCAGACGGCGTTGCTGCTTGAAGTACTGTGCCATCAGATGCTTTATCAACCCCTGCATTTTCCTGCCGTAATAGATTCCTTCTGAATTTTGCTCTTGCATTTTGGAACCAAACCTGCAAACCAATTTGATGTAATATTGTACCAGTTTTGAACCCAAAGAGATTTTAAATTACGTAAAACAATCGCAACAGAAAATATATTGTACCTGTCACATACTAAATAAATACTATCGTTCTGAAGATTCTAATCTGCAATATTAAATTTTGAAATTCTACCACCTTTTTTAAATTAACTTCTAATTTCTTGCTTTTTTTGCAAGGACAGCAAATTAAGGCACATTCTGAAAATGCATTGATATAACTGTGCAAAGGAGAACAGCAAATCAGAATCTGTGAAGGGGATTCTTCATTGTCAAGAATCTATTTAAAGGAATTGAACAATTATAGGGGTCACTCAGTGATTACAAAGTGTGCCAAGAAAATTTAAATCTTTCACATTAAAAAAGCAGCACCAGACACTACTATGACACTTTTATTTCTAGAATATGCATCTCTTTAAGTTCATTACTCTGTTATAAATCAAAGCGTCACAAAATTATATCAAAATCATGTCTACTCTCAGCATTTTTCTCGACAATTTTGGTCTCATAGCTATGTTGACCTACTTCTTCCATACCTACAGTATTTAACTCACTTCACTTACCACTAAAACCTTAAGTTTCTAGGGTAATGATAAGTAAAAATTGAAGATTCTCTTCCTGGGCTTTAATTTAAAATTTAATATTAATTTCTGTTTAAACAGTGTTACTTAGATAAAAGCTGAAGGAAAATAGCTGAACTAACTTCAAAATAAGAGCCTGTATTGTTATTGACGTCCTATTGAAGGGGTTCTTCACAAAAGATATTTTTAATCTTTAATGTGATAAATTTAAGTGATAAATTATACCATTATCTCCTATATGATTAAAGAAAGTTCTGTCTGCATAGACGTTGGTTGTTGAATCCAATGATAAATAATAACAGTGACCTCATAATTCTCTGCCATAAGTAAAATACGTAACCTATTGTCCTTTTCAATAAATAAATGCAATGGGCACAGCATTTCAATCACCAGAAGCCTGACTTGGAATTATCACTTGATTCTAAGCATGTAAAACACATACTAATTATACCTTCATGCCAAATTAATATGAGTAATATGCCTAATAAATTAATATTAAATGTTGAAGAGTTGGGCCCGAGAGCATTTCTTGATGAATATGTCTCAAGGTAAACAAAAATAGTTAAATCTAAATGTTGCAGTACGTTCTGATATTGTGAACTGGGGGCATTTTCAAAATTGACATCACAAAAGTTTCATCTACAGTGTATTTTCCAAGCAGAGAGGGGACAGTGATACGATACATCCTCCAACATTGACACAAGAACCACTGAACAACCCCTTTAACAGACAACTCCCTAAGTTAGTACTGGTTTACTACCCTAGCATTTGAGCACTGTAATTACAATGATACAGATCAATTTAAACTTCACAACACACACAAACACATAAGCATGCAAGTCAAATAAAGGAGGTTAAATTCTGTGATTTTCAGGCAACCCATTTCAAATCAAGAAAAAGGATGTGTGTGTGAGTATGTGTACATGGGGCTTCACATATTAAAACAACCCTTGAAGTTGTGTCTGGTTCTATTACTCCAGTGTTTGAAGCTAGTAAACTTCTAATCAGTTTAAAGAACTCTGAAATTATTACAGTTGTAACAGCAGCATATCGGGTGTCAGTGAGATCCTACAAACAATACTTCCTCATGGTTAACAGCAGGGTAGTATCTGCCTACAATGTTTGTTTCTCCAAAAATCTGCAACAACTTTTGTCAGCAGTATTGCTGAACAATTATTTTCCACTCTGGGGAAAGCATGTCACCAAATTAGCCATTTCACTTAAGTAGAGAAAAAACTAGCAGATACTCCAAATTTCAGAATTGCATTGGTTTAACTTTTTAAAAATATCTTTGAATACAAATAGAAAAGTGTTGGTCAAATATGAACACAATTGTTTAAGATGTCCTTGTCTGATCTTTTACTGTATAGCTGGATGAAGAGGGATCAAAAAAGGATTTATTTTATTATAGGCACTGGATTTAATTTATTTTCTGAAAGAAGATACCTGTACTCCTCAGATATCATTTTTAGCACAGTCATTTTTTCCCTAGGGTGATTGAAGTACCAGCAATTTTTTAAAAAAGCTCTCAGAGAAAGAAAGTCAACAAGCAAAACTACTTTTCTATTCTATTGTGTTGATGTAACAGGTCAGGAGAAAGAATAGTTAGGTGAATAACAGTCAGCAAAGGGGTCGGTGTAACATTAACAGAAGAGATTGTGAAAATAGAAAAAGAGGTAAAGCTTGTTATAGAGAGTGCAAAATATAAAACAGCCATCACTGTCATGTACTGCACCAGCACATCATTAAGATGGAACAAGGGTTTCAAAACAGTGGAGCAGGATTTGGGAACATTTTGTTGATTTATATTTTGAATTCCTCTGCCTCCTACCCTGTCCCATAAAATCCAAAAATATTTGTTGAATGGAACTATCCATTTGTGACTTGGAAATAGCTTAAACTTTAAATCTAAATTCTAACGTTCACCTTTTAAGGATTGGTTCCATGTATTTTGAATATTTCACAGCTGAAACAAAATACTAGTCAGTATTGCAGAAAAAGATACATTTTGTTGAAACTTTTACTCTTGTACACATCAGGACTTTCACGAGGCATACCAATGCAGAGGAAAAACAACATTCTATACTGTATAAAAGGACTGGTTAACCTTTTCACACAGGGGAGCACAGTACACTTTATCTTTTCCTTTAGATCAGGTGAACAAATTTCAGGCAGCAAAGGGCTGCTACATCAGTGAACATGAACTTCATCAAAAACATTCGAAAGTAATAATTTGAAAATTAAAATAAGTAACAGAAATTGGCTTTAAAAATGCCAAGCAGCAAGGCTTAATAATAAAGCCATTTTTTTACTTTGTTGGTTAAGAAGCAGAACAAGAGAAAAAAAAGATGAGCCCAGAGAGAGAGAGAGAGAGAGAATGTTGGGAAGACAAAGGAATAGATGATACATATGGATGATAATAGAATAATGTAGGTTAGATGGGCTTCAGATTGTTTTCACAGGTTGGTGCAACATCAAGGGTCGACATCCATGGGTAAAGATCAGCCTGGGGGAATGAATAGCTACGAATGGAGCCATTAATGGCTGACAATAGGATATATGTGGTAGCAGCGCATGTGTTGACCTTCAGCACAGGGTTTCTTCACTCCCCACATATCCCTCTCTCTCTGTTTCTCTCACCACCTTCTCTCTTGCTCCCATCGCCACCCCACTCTCCAACCTCTATTTTATACCCTTTGGCCCTCTGTCTAAACCCTCTCACTCTGTCTGTCTTTAGTCGAAAGAAAATAATCCAGTGGGCTCTGCACTCCAAAAATTTCCACCAGCACCACTATCCCACTAGGAAATGTTTTGCATAGAAGTAAATGTGTCCATGGTTTTCTATTCTAGACAGACTTGCAATTTGGCAAAAGGCCATTTTTTTAAAGAAATGAAATGAAAGGAAGAATGTTGGAGTGACCAGACAGCCTGACTATGGTTCCAAAACCGTTACAGTCCTACTTGTTGTTCCACCATGCCAACCGACTCCCATTGCAATCACCTCATGGTGCAATCTTTATCTCCTCCTCTCCTTCCCTAGGCCAGAGTCTCTCTCCTGTTTCCAGACCCAATCTACAGGCTCATCACAGCAGCTCCACATCCCAGGCTGTTCAGTGCTTCTCTAATCACAGGAGATAAGAGCCATTGATTGGAGGAGGTGCTCCTTGTAATTTGCTTTTCATTCGGGTCTTGTGGGACATTACACATGACTGGCCAGAACAGCATTTATTGCCTGTCCTGGTTGCCCTTGAGTGGTGCTGGGGGGTGAGCTGCCTTCTTGAACAACGTGGAGTCCGTATGCTGTAGGTAGACACTAGGGAGGGAATTTCAGGACTTTGACCCAGTGACAGTGAAGAAATGACAATATATTTCCAAGACAGGATGGTGAGTGGCTTGAAGGGGAACTCACAGCTGGTGGTGTACTCGTGTATCTGCTGTTCTTGTCCTCAGAGGATGGCATGATGGCTCAGTGTTTAGCACTGCTGCCTCATGGTGCCAGGGATCCCCAGGTTCAATTCCACCCTCCAACAACTGTCTAGAGTTTGCACATTCTCCCTGTGCTTGCGTAGGTTTCCTCTGGGTACTCCGGTTTCCTCCGACAGTTCAAAGATGTGCAGGGTAGGTGAATGTGCCATGCTAGATTACGCATAGTGTCCAGTGATGTGCAGGCTAAGTGGATTAGTCATGGGAAATGCAGGGTTACAGGGATAGGGTTGGGGTGTGGATCTGGGTGAGATGCTCTTCTGAGAGTTGGTGTGAACTCAATGAGCCAAATGGCCTGCTTACACACTGCAGGAATTTTATGATTCTAGATGGAAGTGCTTGGGAGTTTGGAAGGTGCTGACTAAAGGGCTTTGCCGAATTTCTGGAGTGAATCTTGTGGATAGTCACACTGCTGCTCCTGACAATCGGTGAGGGAGGGAGGAGATGTTTGTGGATGTGGAGCCAATCAAGCGAGCTGCTTTGGCCTGGGTGGTGTCAAGCTTCTTGAGTGTTGTTGGAGCTGCACTCATCCAGGCAAGTGGGGAGTATGCTATCACTTGTGCCTTGTATGTGGTGAACAGGCTTTGGGGAGTTAGGTGGTATGTTACTTGCCACAGTATTCCTAGCCTCTGATCTGTTCTTGTAGCCACTTTATTTATATGGGGATTCCAGTTAAATTAAATGTAAATCCATCTACCAATAAAGCAGGTATGTACCCCATATACCATAGCTTGGGCACTCTAATACAAAGTGAGTGCTGATTTTTTTTTGGCAAGTGTATTATCATTGGTAGGTACATTGCCATGAAGAATGCACCAGTTAGACAATAACTGACAGTTAATTGCCAAGTTTTGTTTCAACTTAAAGTAAGCAGGTTGACACTGATTGATCAAGGCATGACCCTGAGGAATGAACCAAAGAATAGCTGTGTTTCACTTTGTGAAGCTGAAAAAAGGTCTACACACTCTTTTTATCTCAAAGGACAGGAATCTGTCCATGAATACACTCTGGTTATTGATATTTTAGTGCCAATGGGATGTTCAATGTATGGATTATACATGCCAAAGACTGGCATGAATCCTATCAAACAGTTCAGTAGGTGAGATACCTATGTATACCTCTAACCTGCACTTGCAAAAATTATAATACAGTGTTCAATATTAGATGTCATTCTGAAGTTGATCAAAAAAGTGAAGAATAATACCAAGTGTGCTCATAATTACATTGATGACTAACTTAAGACTATCACTTGGGCTCACAGTCTGGCCAAGTTGTGTACTTGAGGCTATCTGTATTAATACACAAGGCCTTGTTCTTAGCTGATAAAGAGAACATGTACGTGCTTTGCACTTCTTTCAACATAATGAAATAATGGACAACTGTTCTCTGGTTCACTCCCCAGGGCAATTCATTAGCTAGAGTCAACCCACATGGTTCAAATATAAACAAGGCTTGTCAGCCATCTCCAGTAGCAACAGCTCTATTATTCAAGTCAACATGCCTACCAATCAGAACTCTCTTCTCATACAGAATAAAATACAGCTCTTCCTCCACGGTGGAATTCTTGTGAATAGCCTGATGAGTTCAAGATGAAAAGTTTCAGCAAAATGCATATTTTTGCAGCAATATTCAAGTTCTTTACTACCCAACAACTATCTGTAAAATAATAAGGATTGGCAATTTCTTCTTGTGTATTGTATCATGATGCTTACCAGTTTCCATTACAAATGGAAACATTACCTGCCTACACATTCCTAGTCTTCCCTTCCCTATAGGAACGATCACCCTGCACTTACACTGGAATGGGATGTTCCAAAACAAGCCCTGCCTTGAGCAGAGAGTTTGTAAACAATGGCAAAGATCCATATGCCAAGTTTTTCAAACCAAACTGGATTTTACTTTGAGCAGCTACAAGGAAATTGAAATTCTGGATGGGAATTCAAATACTTAATCCAGGCGGATTTAAGTCAGCTACATTGATTCTGTCCCAGGTAAACAGCAAAGATAGCATAAAGCAAGGGCTGACTCTGGGATCTTGCTATCTGATCCATTTGGTCAGTTCAATCTTTTCTTCCCCTGTGGAAGACTAAAAGGCTAAACAAGCAGTTTGACCCAACCACCAGCCACAACCCTTTCATCTCCTGCTTTCCAATTTACAGACCCACACTTTAATGGTATATGTTACGTCAAACGCCAACTCTTACATGTACTTTTTACAGCAAAGATGGAACTACAGGCCAGAGATCGGGATGTCTCAGAAGGAGCTTGGCCAAAGTAATTACCATAACAAAAGATCAGCCCTACTCTGCACTGTAGTAACACCATCCCCATTCCAATTCTGCACTGAAATCCCTGCCTCATTGCAACTCCCAAAATGTTATCAAATTAAAATACACATTCATCAAGTAAGAAATGTAAGTAAAGATTAGAAAACAGTGTCACTCTTAAAATGTTAGAGCTATTTTTGTTAAATGATACCTTTTCCTCTAATTTTTACTCTTACCCCGATGTGCCAATCTGAATGGTGTCTCTTGTTGAGAGGTAATGCCACAGGCTGTGATTGCCGTTCTTAAGGGATAAACCCAAACAGTGAATCTCAGCAGACTACTTGGCCAAAGGGGACTTCACAGCTGCAATCCACCTGTTCCTCATCCAACATACATGCCAACAATAACTGCTGCATAGCAGTCAGGAACAGCAACTCAGGCTGGTTTTTCCATTCCCTTGTGTACAGGTCACCAATGCCAACTGCAGCAGTCCCATGCCCTCTGTGCCAAAACCACACAGGTTGTGAATCGAATGTGATACTTTCCCAATTTGTACTGCTATGTCCCGCACCATGCAGCACATTAATCTGCAGAAAATTGAGGATGGTGGGAGGAATTAAACCAAATTGTTACAGAATATTTTTGAGGTGTCCATGAGTTCTCCTTTCAGTAAAAGTAGTGATTGTTCCCTCTTGTAAAAAGTATGAATACCAAATGAATCAACATTTTTTTAGTAAGAAAGGAGATCAGAAGCAACTTTTTCTTTGCAAAGGGCTTGGATTGTGAAACAAGTTACACGGGATGGCCCCTGAAATAGGCAGTAAAAATGTACCTCTGTCCACTGATGTGATTGAGAAGTTCGACCAAATGACCACTTACGCTTGAAAAAGTGCCACACGTGTGAAGACATGTTATTTTGAAATATAAATGTAATTACATATTATCCAAAAAAAAACAGTGAGGTTGGGAGAACAAAAACAGACAGATTGCCTGAGAAACAGAATTTCAACAGTAATTCAACAGAGGTTTCTTACCTGCAGAACTCGCTTTGTAAGCCCTGTCTTCTGTGCTAGCTGTTTCAGGTCCTTGGCATCAGGATTGTGATTAATGGCAAAGTAAGACTTCATGGTCCTCAGCTGGTGGTGCTTGAAGGAGGTGCGCATGCGCTTTGTCTTCTGAGCGGGAGGGTACTGCTGTTCTCTGTCCATGTGGTCACCGTCATTTTCATTACAACTTAACGCTACAAAATATTACAAAGATATACTGTAAATTTAAGAAGAAATTTTGAATGAATATCATTACTGCTGGTTTATGAAAGTGTTGACCTTTGCATTATTGAATCATTCACAATCCCATTGCCACTTAAAGATTTGCTTGGTTTCTGATTAGTTTTGATTTTAAACATTTGCCTGACTTAGTAGACAGAATTTAACTTAAATTTTTGTTTCCAAAATGAAAGGGACAAACTGGTTTAGAGCTTGTTGAACACATTGCATTAAATTCAAGCCTAGTAATTATGGAAAGGCCATTGCCATGAGTTTTTTCTGTTGAATTTTCCTTCTCTCTTGTTATACCTGTGGTGAATTGCCAAAAGGCAATGCATCTGTCAACTCACCAACACCTCATCCAAGTGCTCCACGTCTGACCATATACTTTGAGGATGAGGCATTGGACTTGAATCCAAAACAGTCAGCATGTTGGTGAAGCAGCTGCTTCAGGGTCAGTTTGTGCTAACCTGAGGCAAATTTAACTTTGGGCGTCGTTTAATAAAAGTGGTGATTTAATCATGCCATGCAGCTTGTTGACTGGCAAACTCTGGATGGCTCTGATGCTGTGCCAACCTGGGGATAAGTTCAGAGGTAGCGTGGGACAAGAGAATGGGTGGCACTGTAAAGTCAAGGCAGGACTGGAGATGGGGTGAGACTGGGCTAATGGCAGTTCATCGAGCTCTAATGGAACGTGGAGAAACATGTGTCAAGTGTGCATTTCAGAAAAGTGCCCTAAATGGGAGAGTATCGCCCAAATATTCTATGACTAGCCCCCATCATAGGCCTGAGAAATGAGCAATTGCAAACTGAACTTCTTCCTGAAGGATTCTGTTCAAAGGATTTTTGATGTGAAGGTACATAACTATTCCCATCCATCATAATGATTCTTTAATGAACCTTATGTTCAAATAATACAATGTATCATATAGGTTACTTATTGTTGGCTTATCACCTAATTAGGAAAATTGAAAAGTATTTTCTAATTATTATATATATGTTGCTATCAACTGGATCTTATATGTTTAAAAGGTTAAAGCAGACATGGATGCGTTGAAAATTCATGACTTCCACATTAAAATAATATAATGATGTCATAAGTTATTAAATGTTCAAAATGCAAGAAACAATGTGGAAACCCAAAATCCATAGGACTGGAAAACAGAACTGATCTGACCACAAGATACCCAGGGCCTTCTTTTGCACAACTCATTGCAACAAGCTGCTTATAAAAGTTCATGCTTTGATCAACGCATTACCAGAGTTTCTGCCAATTTTCAAATGATCTGAAGTTTTAAATTTTCAGAAATGTGACTTTCTTGCATATGTTGCAATGAGTGCAAGACAGAACTTGTGATGATTTTTCTCTTTTTAGCAACACCCGATTTAATAGCTAACAATTGGAAATATTGGGAAGAACTACTCATATGATTCCTAGTGCTGTTGCCCATTGCACACCAGCTCCGACAGAAGGCAAACCATTTCTCAGATGTCGTCAATTTCACTCTGGCATAAGAGAACACCCAAATATTTTTCCTAACCTTCCTTGCTTCTGGTGTTAAATTACTCCTTCTAATGTAATCAGGGATTGCAAAGTGATGGAATACTCTCTCAATTAACTATTTATTGTAGCATTGAATCAGGTAGCCGTGAACTAAACAGTATGGGGTTCAAAAGGTTTCATCTGTTTTCATCATAAACAGATGAGATGTTTTAAGATTTTATATCATGAAACAATTCATTCACTTATAAACAAACAAAATAGATTCCTCAGCATTTATTGCAGAGTGGCTTCTCCTTCAATTTTATAACAGGTTTTGGTGAAGTTAGAGCGATTATTTCAAGATGCAATTGGAACTAATATTGAATGTGATTACAGTTCATTTTAAATCCTTGAATCTGTGGTAAGGTTTTAGCTTCTGAGTTAGGAAGGCAGGCCCTGCTCCAGACACTTATGTGCACAGACCACCACTAAGGCTCTGAATCCCAGAGTAAAATCTGTCGAGAAACAGATTTGATGGTTGTGAGTGCTATCCTACACATTGTATGGGCTGTGATAACCCATAAAATGTTCCTTACCATGCAGGAATAACCACATGAATGCAAACCAGGAAAGAAACATTCATATCTGCCCGGTCCTTCCACTACTTAATATTCTTATCCAAATACTAGAAAATATTTTTATCAATTTTGATCATTTCTTGTTAAACAGCTAAAATTTTTGCATATGCCAATTTTGTACTTGTAATTGATACTTTGGCATTGAAAATTTTCACCGATCCACAACACAGGCACATTAAATGTATAAGAAACCAAGAAAACTGAGGCTTTACAATCTCCTCCTTTATTCCACTACAAATGATACAAACGTAAACAAATGTAATTTCATAAATAAAATTTCACAAATTCCCTTTCAGTTATAATATTGCAAAGACCTTGCTACAGATTGCTACAGATATCAAAACTTAATCAGCTGACTATTAATATTACTTTCTAAGAAATAACTCGCAACAAATTAAGAAAACACAGAGAGAATATCTGTCTGACTCAGACAGAGTCAAAATCTAGCAAAAATGTAGACCTGCCAACTGAAGCACCATAAAAATATGCATGCAATTATTAATAATTTGGAAGAAAAATATCTTTTCTGAACATAGAAGTCCACAATATTTTGCTGTAACCAGTTCTTCAGGAATATAAACAGGACAAAGAGGTGACAATGACACAATAGACAGAGGACATGAAAAGAACTTATCAGTTTTTCTTTAGATTCACAAAACTATTTCCCACTGACCCCTGTAAGAGAAAAGAAAAAGCACCTGCTTCCAAGATTTTGCCGCTATCACTCTGGTAAAAGGGAGCACCCAATAACAACTTGCTGTTGTGCTTTCCTTCCACTCATGCATTCTCAACAAGAGTCACCTATTCAATAGCTCCTCCCCTCTGTTTACACTTGCAATTAGAAAGATGCTACTTTCCATCATTACCAAGCAGCAGCAGCAACCCATGCCAGCACAGATTTGTTGCTTTAGTTATTGAACATATTTTGATAAATCATTTTTACTTTGTAATTTTAATGTCAGGAATTGTCAATAGAATTTCCATTATTAAAATGTTTTTTCTCCTTTGTTAACAGAAAGACTCTGCAAGGCTGGTACAATTGCAACATTTAAGAGGCATTTGGATGGGTATATGAATAGGAAGGGTTTGGAGGGATATGGGCCAGGTGCTGGCAGGTGGGACTAGATTGGATTGGGATATCTGGTCGGCATGGATGGGTTGGACGGAAGGGTCTGTTTCCATGCTGTACATCTCTATGATTCTATGACTAAATTAAACATTCACACTTTCCACGACTGATGCCCAGTGGTAGTAGTGCAGGTCATTCACAGCAGCATCTCACCAAGGCTCAAATGACAGTGTCTACCAAACCTATGACTACTACAACCCAGGGGAGTAGGAAAGCAGATGCAGGGAAATCCAACCGCCTAGAAGATCGTTTACAAGCAACAAGGAAGGTGAATTGATGCCCAAATAGAAGTGAACAGGTATGATTTAAGAAGATGCAGCTCAGCATCACCAAGGCTACAACTGAACATTTAAAGATATTCAACATGTAGGCAAGGCAGTAAAAAGGAAACAAAAGTAAGGTAGTGCTGCTAATAAGATACAAGGCCAATGCATTAGTGTGAGAGGATCTTAGATTGGAAGATGAAAAATCTGTTTGGATGGAACTAATAGACAGCAAGGACCAACAAAAATTGGTAGGAGATCTTTATGGGCTACAATGTAGTAGTGGAAATGTCGGACCCAGACTAAATTAAGAAATAAGAAGTGCATGTAATAAGGGTAATGCAGTAATCATAAGTGACTTCAATCTTCATGGAGACTGGGTAAATTAAGGAGCACCAATGCTATGGAGGACAAGTTATTGAAAAGTGTACAAGTTTGTTTTCTAAAGCAATTTTTTGACAGAACTAGGTAACAGGTTACTTTAGAACATGTATGCAATACGGAAGGGTTAATTAAAATCTTATTAGGGAAGATTGACCGTCATAGCATTTTCCATCAAAGTTGGAAAAGAACTAACTTAGTTCAAGATTACATATTAAATCTAGGCAAAGGAAAATATGGCTGTGGTGCACTGAGGTAATGCTTGTAAGAATGTGATTGTAGACAGGCAATAATTAGTGTTAATAGAATTAATGCATAGTTTGCAACAAACATATATTCCTTTAAGGCATAAAACTCAATGGGACAAGCAGGTCAATCAAGGCTAACAAAGAAAGTTTAAGATGGCATAAGATTAAAGTATGACATTTATGAAGTTGTCAAAAACAAACTAAGCCTGAGGGATTGAGAGCATCTTAGGATTTAAAAGAAGAATGCCAAGAAACTGACAAAGAAAAGTAGATTTATAAAATCAATACAGATAAGCAAGAAATGTAAAGATAGAATGTAGAAGCTTCTATTGGTACGTCATGAGAAAAAGATTACCAAAGACAATTGTCTATCACAGACAGAGCAGAAGAATTTCTAATGGGAAAAAGGGAAATGCTCAGATAAGGCAAATAATTACTTTGTGCCTCACTTCATGGACGAAAATATAAGACATCTCCCAGAAATAGTAGATCCAAGGGACTTGTGAAAATGAAAAACTAAAAATAACAGCAAAAAAGTAATACAAAATAAATGAATGAGTCTGAAATTTACCAAACCTCTCTGACTTGATTAGGGAGCATTGGAAGAAGTAGATATAGAGATAATGGGTACATTAGTGATCATCTTTCAAAATTCTGTATATTTTGGAACAGTCTCTGAAGATTGGAGGTTAACAAATGTAATGTCACTATTTAACAAAGGAGGGAGAGAAAAAATGGGGGCCAGGCACTATGATCTGTTGCCTGATGTCAGTAATTGGGAAAATGTTACAATCTGCTCTGAGTGATGTGACAATTGGATACTTAGAGCAGAATCAAGAAATTTTATGAAGGGAAATCATGATTGGCAAACTTGTTGGAATTTTCTGAGGATAATCTTATTAGAATGGAAGTGATCATTTGGCTTTCCATAAATACTTTGATAAGGTCCCACACAGGAAGCTAGCACATGGGATATGTGGTGATATTTGGACATAGACTGAGGAATGGTTAATTGAAAGAAGACTGAGTAAGAATACATGTGTCATTTTCAGATTGGCCAGCTGTGATAAATGGGGTATGACATAAATCACAATGCTTGCGTCCCAACCCTTTACGATCTATATCAAAGATTTGAATGGGGCTGGGGGAGAACCAAACATGATATTTCCAAATTTTCAGGTGACATCAAACCAGGTGGAAATGTACATAGTAAAGATGATGCAAAATGTTTCAAGTGGACTTAGGCAGGCTGATTGAGTGAGAAACAACATAGCAGATGAAATGTAATGTGGATAAATCTGAGGTTATTCACTTTGGTCAGAGGAATAGGGGTATAGAGCATTTCTTAGATGGTGGAAGATTGTGAAGTATTGATCGCTAAAGGCACCTGGGAGTCCTTTTACATAATTACTGAAAGCTAATATGCAGGTTCAAAAGAACTAGAAGGTAAATGATATTTCTGCCTTTACAGCAAAAGGACTCAGTACAGGAGTAAAAATGTGTTACCTCAAATGTTTACAACTTGGTGAGACTGCACCTGCAGTATTGTGTGCAGTCTTAGCCCACTTACTGTAGAAGGATGTACTTGCTAGAGAGGGTGTGCAATGGAGGTTTGCCAGATTAACTCCTGGGATAATGGCACTGTACAATGAGAAATGACTGAGGTGACTGGGCCTGTATTCTTGAGAGTTTAGGAAGTTGAGAGGTGATCTTGTTCAAACTTACAAAATTCTTAAAGGGCTAGACAGAGTAGATGCAGCAAGGATGTTTGGCCTGGCTGGGCAATCCATAACCAGGGGACACTGTCTCAGAATAAGGGACAAGCCATATCAACTGAGATAATGCTGACTCAGAGCACAATGAATCTTTGGGATTCTCTACCAGTGAGAGCTGTGGAAATTCATTGATAGGTTTGATAGGTTGCAACATATTAATGAAGTTAAGGGATGTCGAGGTGGTTTGGAAAATGGGCAGCAGAGTGGCTCAGCGATTAACACTGCTGTCTCACAGCACCCGGAATTATATTTCTTTAATGCCTAGATCCTCAAATTAAAGCCTCTGTGAAGACTTTCTTTCTGGCAGAAGTTGAATGCAATTGACTTTAGACAACATTGCTCTGCCTTAACTATTTCAGAGTTATCGAGAATGTATTGCTGGGAAAGCACAGCAGGTCAGGCAGGATCCGAGGAGCAAGAGAATCGACGTTTTGGGCATAAGCCCTTCATCGGGAATGAGGCTAGTGGGTCAGTGCTGAGAGATAAATGGGAGGAGGTGGGACTGGGGGGAAGGGAGCTGAGAAAATGATAGGTGGATGAAGGTGAGGGAGAAGGTGATAGGTCAGAGAGGGGAGTGATGAACAGATCCAGAGGGCAGTGCTGAGTTGGAGGCTTGGGACTGGGATAATGTGGGGGAAGGGGAAATGAGGAAGCTGTTGAAATCCATATTTATTCCGTGTGGTTACAGGGTCCCAAGGCGGAATATGGGGTGTTCCTCCAGGCATCGGGTGATAACAGTTTGGCAGTGAAGGAGGCATCTGCAGTCCTCACTGTCTCCTATTTCACAGACGTTCAAGACAACAATGCAACATGGCTCTATCCCACTTCTCAATTTCCACATGAAATAGCATCTATTAAGATTCATAATTTTAAATGTGGGTGGCATTGTATCATAAAATGAAAAAGATAATATGATAGGAGGTCTAGAGCTTATTGTTCAAGAAAGTAAATATTGAAAAATATCATTAGAAAGGGGAGATTGTATAATGATTTGATAGAGGTGCTTAAAATTCGATAAATGGCATAGTGTAACAAAAGTTTTTTGGTGATTGAGGGGTCTGTCATATGGAGATATAGATATAAGATTAAATGAAGTAGTGTTAAGGGCACAACAAGAGTAGTTTTCTAAACAGGATGTTCTGCAGTTGTGGAATGCATTATTACAATAGGGACTGGTTTAGAGATAAAGTAATATTAAGAATAGGTTAAATTGGCACTTGAAAGTAATATTGATATAGAGACATTAGATACACAGGTTTAGGAAGTCTGCTTGTATGGGATATTAATAGTAACACAGACAAGTTGACTGAATCCCCCAATTTAATTTTTATGTAAAATTGTGCCTCAGCGCAAGTTGCTGCTTGTTTACTATAAGTGATAGAGCACAATAATTAAAATAAATAAGATAATGCTGTGTTAAATTACTCCTTCCCGCTTCACAAATTTAGGATTACTGTGAAATCAGCGCAAATTTTCAAACTGCAACTATTGACAAACTGACTATTTCTTGTGGTTGAATTACCATTATATATTCCTATAATAAGGCTATAAGATATGGGAGTGGAAGTAAGCCACTTAGTCCATGTCATTCAATGAAATGATGCGTGATCTGACAATCCTTAACTCCACTTTCTTGCCTTATCCCTATGACCCTTGATTTCCTTACTAATTAAAATTTTGTTTACCTCAGCCTTAAATATACTTCACAAGATATCTTCAACAGCTCGCTGTGGTAAAAAAAAATCCACAGTTTGGTTTTTTTTCCAAGATAAAAAAGTAACTGCTTCTTCATTTCTGTCTTAAGTAGGTGATCCCTTGCCCTGAGAAGATACCCTCTGGTCCTTGAATCTCCCAAAAAGGGAAACAACATCTCCACATCTACCCTGTGAAAATACCTAAGAATCTTCCATGCTTCAATAAGATTTTATCTCACTTGTCTATACTCCAATGAGTACAGGAATGACATATTCAACCTTTCCTTATAAGAAAACTTTCCATACCCAGGATCACCTAGTGAAACCTTCTCTGGACTGCCACCAATGCCAATACATCTTTCCTTAGATAAGGATCCCAAAACTGTTCACAATATTCAAACTGTAGTCTGACAACAGCTTTGTATTGTTTGTACAACAAATCATTCAGAACTAAGGAAAGCAAACTATTGAGAAACAGAATTTCTGTTTTTTTCTCTAGGCAGTTAGTCTCAGCACATCTTGGTTTGTCTTATCATGACATTGAATCTCACTCATCATCATTGTGTTTCTGATAAAAACCAGAACCTCGTCTCTTAGAAATGAACGCCAATGAATCAGAAAAATAGACCTAACTCTTCTGATCAGACCTGTGTTATAATACTATGAATTTCTGGCAGGGACTAGATTGGGTTGGGATATCTGGTCAGCATGGACAGGTTAGACCAAAGGGTCTGTTTCCATGCTGTACGTCTCTATGACTATGACTATAACTCATAGCAATCTTGTTTGGTCTGAGTCATGACTCTAAGCTGTAAGATAATAAAAAGTATTGCAAGTACTGAGCTGTTCTCGAGTTTACTGTCTGGCCATTTTTTAATCCATAATACAAACAGATAGTGCTGGAAAAGCTCAGCAGGACTGGCAGCATCTGTAGAGAGAGAAACAGAGTTATGTTTTAAATAAAATTACTCTTCTTGGGAACTCCGAAGAGTAAATTTGAATCAAAAGTTAACTCTGTTTTGCCAACATGCAGAACCATGAAGATCTGAAACTCGGGTAAGCAAGAGCTCAAACCAACATTTCTAATTTGTAGCAATGCTCACTGATGTTTTAGTCGCCCGAACCAACCAACCCAATCACCCCGTGGCTCAACACTTTAACTCCCCCTCCCACTCCACCGAGGACATGCAGGTCCTTGGACTCCTCCACCGGCAGAACACAACTACACGACGGCTGGAGGAGGAGCGCCTCATCTTCCGCCTGGGAACCCTCCAACCACAAGGTATGAATTCAGATTTCTCCAGCTTCCTCATTTCCCCTCCCCCCACCTTGTCTCAGTCGGTTCCCTCAACTCAGCACCGCCCTCCTAACCTGCAATCCTCTTCCTGACCTCTCCGCCCCCACCCCACTCCGGCCTATCACCCTCACCTTGACCTCCTTCCACCTATCCCACCTCCATCGCCCCTCCCCCTAGTCCCTCCTCCCTACCTTTTATCTCAGCCGGCTTGGCTCTCTCTCTCTTATTCCTGATGAAGGGCTTATGCTCGAAACGTCGAATTCTCTATTCCTGAGATGCTGCCTAACCTGCTGTGCTTTGACCAGCAACACATTTGCAGCTGTGATCTCCAGCATCTGCAGACCTCATTTTTTACTCAGTGATATCTTGCCAACTTAGGGCACTGCAGCTTTAAGAAAGTGGCTGTGACTCATCAAAAGTGGTGGACATGCGAGATTATTCACAATTTCTGGCATCCATTTCGTTGGCAAGCAATGACTTTATAAAAATGTCTTTAAACAAAGCAAAAGGCCTCACATATGGCCCAATGACGGATTTCATTGGACTCGAGAATACATAAACTGACACAGCTCTGAAGACCATTCCTCAGGATGAATGGTTCTAAAGGAGAAGTGGTGCACTTATTCTGCTATTCACTGTAGAATTGTTCTATTTATAATTAACTAATCAAATAATAGCATCACATTATTTCAAAATGAACAGAAAGCTGTAGACAGTTGTTTTCATATTTTTCACAATGTTTAACAGCATTAACTTCGTGCTGAAATGATTCCTTTATGTTGGCTAATGTTGGAGAGATCTGTATTATGAGCAAATGTCAGGATCATCAAACTTTTAGTGTTCTGGCTTCTGATATTACTGCCGAGAGCTACTCTCAAAGCCACAAGTTGTAGAGTTCCCTACTTATAATTATTTCCCCATATTCAAAAAGTGCCAAATCTTCTCAAAAAGAAATGATGTTGCCTTTCATTGTTAAATGTTCAGGCCAGGCTATGGAAAAGTGTTGCAATCTGTTTTGATAGAAAAGGCCTTTTCTGGTGTATTTATAGTTTATGTTATTCCCAGTGACAATATTCAGTTCGCAACAACTTGTTAAATTATCACAAAAAAACTTTATTTCACATCCTGAGTTGTTTCCAACACAGGGCGAAAACTATTCACAGCTTTGTTTGATTTATCCAGTGTTCAGAAAACTACCGGAAGTTTATTTTGTTGAAATCAATTTTGAAAATGGCATTTTGCGCCTAAATTCTTAGTGTTTGAGCAACTGTCGATTGTGCTGTGGGACCAGCAGAAATAGTACTTTAGAAACCTCAAGGGGGAGACAGTGTTCCAGGGCCGGTGGGTTCAACTACTTTTTTCATTAGGATCATCAACGAAGAAAAGACATTGAAGACTCCGTGGCAATTGTGAGATATGGGCAGATTAAAAAAATGAATATTAATGTCCCTTTGTACAGTTCATAAACGCTGCTTATCAGATTCTCACGACCCTACTTTGGGGAATTGCTCTACATTTGATGTGGCTCAGTATAAAACTAGTTGCTGTTCAATTATCGATCGCGCATTTAAAAATTAACCACGGTTCACCACATAATGATCCTGCAATTTACAACCTGCTGTTAAAAAGCAAGTGGAGGTGTTTGGACCGCTGTGATCAGGGAGTTTCCTTTCAATTAGAAAGGTTCAAAGGGTTAAGAGCTCCCGTAAGCAAGCAACAACACTGAAATACATGAATACATTAATTACACTAATCCACAGCTTTTTCTATTGCATTATTGACTCCACATACTAACAGTCAATATACAATTAAAGCTCCAAAATTATGGAAAACACTGGGATATCTATTAGTTTTAAAAGCTTTCTCGTTTTGCCCTTTCAAACAACCATCAACAATGCTGCAAGTTCAAATTGCTATACTCTGTAATCTCCTGTTTAATTCGCTCCAGTACAGAAGGATATATCAATGTAAATATTACTTAGTTAAAAATCACACAACACCAGGTTATAGTCCAACAGGTTTATTTGGAAGCACTAGCTTCCAAATAAACCTGTTGGACTATAACCTGGTGTTGCATGATTTTTAACTTTGATCACCCCTGTACATCACCGGCATCTCCAAATCATAAATCTCATTTATATCTTTTTGAAATTCAGTCTTGCATTCAAAAACTCGTTTTGCAATTGATCTGACGCTGCAGTGTTCCAGCCAGCTTTTTCTTAAAAAAAACAGGAATGGTTATGTCGCATGACGAGGCTTCAGATTTTCCGGACTTATCCTAACCTGATAGAACCCGATTGAAGAGAGGGGAAAGGTTATACGTCCTATTTCGAGGATAAGATTCGTTCAGTGTTGGCACCTCATCAGTGGACTGGCCAATCCCACAGTTACAAACTGGGGATAAATCAAAGGTTTATTACACAGGGAAAGCGCTGTGATGCTAGCAACTTTAAGGGTTAAATAGCAAAGGCGAATCGAATGTGGCTAAATGTTTTATTTGCAGGAGAGTGGAAGGGGAGGTGCAGAAAATGGGCACTTTCCCCTTGACCCAAATTTATTTCTCACTTCCGATCACTTTTCCGCAATTAAAACCAATGGTCGGCGATAGCTCTCATCTGGGACTTGGATAACAGGGGTTAATAAATCGCGCGCATAATGTAACGAGAGAAATAGGAAGGGTTTCAATGAAATGTGGAAAGTAACACTCATGTCAGCAACTACAAGGGTAATTTGTTCTCTTTTTCTGAATATTTTATCGTAATTACTTACATTTAATGTTGTCAACCCTTTTCTTAGAAAAGTTTCTATTCGGTAAATATTAAATGCAACCAGTGTCGCTATTGAGGACATTAGGCTCATGAATCTTGCTTCTGTTTATCAGTTCAACCACCTTCACTGAAATTTTCTCGTTAGTTAAAGGAACAACTGGTGCTTTTTTTCTCTCTCTTTTCAGAATTGCAATGCCCCGTTTTTTTGTGTGTACCAACAAGGTGTTTAGCGATGGAAATATGTAATTATTAGGCAATAGATTCTAATTAGCATAATTGAAGCCTGTAAATGGGAAGAGGTGAATTAAGTAATGAGTTAAGCATGAATACATTGACAAGTCGAGAGAAAACCGCTGCTTTCAGTTTTACTGTTAGCAAAGACGTTAAGAAAACAAAAAAGCTTAAAACTATGAAAGGATAATTTTACAAAAAAAAGTCAGTAAAAGATTATCTAGAACCACGGAGCTAATTTTAAATGGCGTTTTTACACACCAGCCTAGAGGCGTTCTCGGTGTGGATGGATCAGAAACAGGCGCCTTTTTCAACGAAGGGAGAACACCGGGAGCTAAACACCTAAAATGCATGATGTGGAGGAGCCGGTGTTGGTTGTTGTATCGCCATAGTCTTACCAGACCATAGGGGCTGCTATCTTATTAGAGACAAGCGACTGGTGGTGATTTAACCTGAGGGCACTCAGACCTCCGATGGGGGAAGAGATTGAGAAGGAGAGTCCATCATGGTAACCTCAAACCAGTGCTGGCAATTGAATCCATGTTGTTGGTATCACACTGCTCTGTAAACCAACAATCCAGCCAACTGAGCTGACAAATTAAAAGGAAATCACACAACATCAGGTTATAGTCCCAACAGGTTTATTTTGAAGCACTAGCTTTCGAAGCGCTGCTCTTTCATCAGGTGGTTGTGGAGTATAAGATCGTAGCACACAGAATTTATAGCAAAAGATTACAGTGTCATACAGTGATATATTGAGCAAACGGTGACATATTTAACAATCCAGGTTACTGTATGACACTAATTTTTTTTGCTATAAATTCTGTGTCCTGTACTCCACAACCACCTGACGAAGGAGCAGCGCTTCGAAAGCTAGTGCTTCGAAATAAGCCTGTTGGACTTTAACCTGGTGTTGTGTGATTCTGAGCTTTGCCTAAAAGCAGTCATTGGAGAGGTCGGTCAGACGCACAGTTCATTGACTGCAAAATAACTTGTGCCAGCATTCCAACGTGGGGAAGCACGGATTCGTGTGCCACGTTGTTAGTTTCACCAAGTGAGTATTAATGATTTTCACAGCGAACAGGCTGTCAACGAAAAAAGAAGTATTAACCAAGATTGTGGATTTTCTAATAGTTCATGCAACTTGCGTTCTCTATATCACTAATCTTTCCCCAATGGTTAGTGATGAAAGAGTTTAGATGAGCAGTAATTCGGCTTGCTTTTTTAACGGGTTTTCAATATTCGGCACAAATTAAGTACTTGATAATTCACCAGTGGCTCGGAGATTTCGGATCAATTGATTAGAAATTCCAGGAAATGGTCAGCGTGTGGGTGCAGGTTCGTTTATAGGATGACGTGCTATTAAAGAGAAAGGGCAGCTTATAAGAGATGATTTCTAATCGTAGCAAAGAATGAAGGGCCAATCTGATGCTCTTTAGGAACTGGCCGGGTTTTTTTTGTGTGTATTTGTTAGGAATCCGCTGCAGTTTTGTACAGGTATTTAGTTGTGAGCGAGATGCTTGTTCCACAAGGTTTCACCCATTGATTTACTGACCCAGAAACACTACAGGCCTCTCGGAAGGCCGCCAGGGGAAAAAAACAACTCCCTTCCCCCACCGCTCCCCCCTCCCCATGATGGGCCAAAAAAAAATTAAAGTCTAAAAGAAGAACATTGGCAAAGGAGGCGTTTGATGTTCCGGCATCCATCTGCGCTGTTTTCCACTTGTCAGCCTCCATCTCCATCTAAACCCTGGCCAGGACCCCCCTCAGTCCCAATTCTCTAAAGACTAAAAGCTTAACATTGGTAAAAGTTGCGAGTAAACTCTTTGAAGGGGAATTCGGCGGCGTTTGGGGTTATGAAAGGATCTGAGGTCATGATTGCAAGACTTTTCCACTCAATCGGGTTAGAATGTGGACAGACTTCTAATGATTATGTCAACGTAGAAACTGATGTGTATGTTACTGCCCATTCCCACTGAGTGCAACATGTGCCTTTCCATTTCACACCGATACCTGTCGATTTCAGGGGGCCTGTATATATGTGATGTCAATAGTACGTTCAGAAGGGCATTGAACTAGCAATGTTCCACTCAAATTTGGAACCTGCCACAAAATATGATCAAAATACCCGATGGGCGGCACCCCCTCTTTTTTTTTGAGGTTTCTAAGCAGCCCTGTGAATTTTCTGGAACATTTAATTATTGGGGCAGAGAATAAGAAGGAGGGAGGGAGGAGGAAGTGTTCCCATTGTAAAGCTCCAAAAAGGAGTCGATTCAAAAGGTCAGCCCTTTCTGTTTGGCCTAACCCTTTTCTATAAGGTTGCCCTGGTTCCCAGGACTGAAGACACACATGTAACTCTAAATAAAGATACCCCAGCACCGCCTACAAAACACACAGGGAGGGAGGTGAGGGGAGGAGGAAGTGTCAAATCGCTCAGATGGGCTTCTCATAAGAGCGTCACAAAACTAAACACATCAACCATACCGGACTCTTTTGGGGATGGTGGGGGTGCACTTTGTCTGTGTGCGTACAAAGCTCCCTTTCCTCCAACTTCTAACACCTGCCATCTCCAGCGATTGCCCTCCCTGTCAGAACGGACAATTCTGGGCATCCAGGTTACAATGGGGGAGAGAGAGAGAGAGAGAGAGACGCTGAGGGATTTTGGACGCGCAATATTTTCCACAACTATCTCTCACCCGTGTTTAAATAATCAGCAAGGTGTGTGTGTGTGTGTGGGGGGGGGGGGGGGGAGGAGGTGGTGAGAGACACGTAACCGTGTTTACATTTCAGGGCTCCCACAGAAACATTTCTCAAGCAGCATTGGAGGAAAACAGACCCTGTGTAACTTTCCGCATGCACTGGGTTCGGCTGCTTTTCAGACTGTCTTAAAATAAATTCAGATACGTAAATAGTTCCCACCACAAAGAATCGAGCCTGCCTATTATTCAAACGTGAATACCGTGTATGAGGCACAATTCACACCAACCTCCGCCTACAGTCTGAGAGGCTGAAGTGGGGGCAGGGAAAAAGTATTTTATTCGCTTCACTATCAGCTCGGCCCAGCAACACTTCCAAATAAAGTTCAAATAAATACGTCCGCCCCTGTTTTTTTTTGGTTGAATCAGTTTTGAAGCATTTACCCTTCACGTGACACAAACAGGCTGCATTCCCAAAGCGCCCCTTGCCAGCAGCAAGAACTCCCCAAGCATTACATTTCCCTTTACTGGAGAGTTGCCGCCTGCACCGGTGTTTCTTTAAGAAGCGGCGCTGTACAAATGCCCGATTAAACAAGACATGCAAGAGGTGTTGCTGGGAGTCGGAGGTTGGAACCCACTATGGGAGGAGAGGGGAGAGGGGGTGGGGGAGAGGGGAAGGGGAGAGGAGAGAGGAGAGAGGAGAAAGGAGATGGGGAGAGGGGATGGGATGGGGAGGGGGAGCGGGGATGGGCGGGAGGGGATGGGCGAGAGGGGATGGGGAGAGGGGATGGGGAGAGGAGAGAGGAGAAAGGGGATGGGGAGAAGGGATGGGGAGAGGAGTGAGGGGATGGGGAGAGGAGGGAGGGGATGGGGAGAGGGGAGAGGAGAAAAGGGATGGGGAGGGGGAGAGGGGATGGGGAGAGAGGATGGGGAGAGGGGATGGGGAGAGGGGATGGGGATGGGGAGAGGGGAGAGGAGAAAGGGGATGGGGAGGGGGAAGAGGGGTGGGATGATAGGGGTGGGGGAGAGGGAAATGGGGAGAGGGGTGGGGGGTGAAGCGGGGTGGGGTAGACCCTTCATTGGGAGGACGCCAGAGGCTTCCCACTGATACAGTGCCCTTGTAGCTGGGATCGGGAGACGGGCTTTAATCACGTCCAGAAACACTGTGCTTCTGTTTGTCACTAACTGGGAGCCACAGCCGGGAGGTTCAAGCACAGGAAGATAGTAATGAACCAGTGTTGTTAATTTGTCATGTGGACATCCAGCTAAAGGCAGCACCGTGTTCCGCCGCTGCCTGATGTTTGCTGTCCTATCCCAGGGATGGGGATTGCTCACTCAGACACCACCTTAGCACAAACAGCAAGCAGTTCCCACCCTCAGCAGCCAGCCCCTGGCCGAGGCGGCTGTCAAGGTGGGAGTTGAGAAGGTCCTACCTGTGTTGTAAGCTGTCAGGTCAGCCGCCGGTCCTGGGCTCTTCCTCTTACGGGGCCGTCCTTTCTGCACAGTGCCCATGCCGTTGTAGAATGGGAGGCCCATGGCAGTGCCGCTCTTGGTGCCCACGTCTGTGTGATTGAAGTGAGCCTGAAATTCCCCCTGAATCAGAGTCTCGAAGTGAATCCTGCAGTACACCAGGCTGTCCTTCATGCCAAAGTGGTCCCCGGTTGCCAGCATCTTGTTGCAGGTTGTACACGTGAAACAGTTCAAGTGATAGACCAAGTCTCTCGCCCTCATCACCATTTCTGATGCTGAGATGCCCAGGTGACATCTGGCGCACCTCTGCACGGAGAATCTCCTGCGGTGGGGGGTTCGGGGGGAGGGATGATGGAGAAAAGGGACAAATATTCAAACATTCTGGTACCTTTTTGCCGAATCAGTTAGAGTCGAGCATGTTTCTAGTGTCGCTCTGAGTGTTCCGTCGCCGTGTGGAGTGTGTAATAAACAGGTTGTCTTGGGAATGCATTTAGGATGGTTTGGTAGATCCACCTGCACCCCCCCCCCCCACCCCCCCCCCACAACCCACCCAAACAGCAACAGCTCAGGTAGTCCACCCAGCAACTTGTGGTCGCTAAAGCCAGTTCCTGTCCGCGGTGCTGGGAGAATTTTTTTTACCAGCTGTGACTTACACAGCGATAATATACTGTTCCCCCCGAAATGAACCGTGAAACTGACGAGATTTGTCTCAGAAAATGTCAATCTCAATATCATTGCGAGGGGCGATTGTCATCCTTGTGTGGGGCAGTTGTGACCATCTCTAAGTGCTGTTGGATGCTGATAGATGCTGTTACTAAAAGCTGTTCCTGCTGCGCCTTCTGAATCTTAACCCGTCTTCCTTTGTTTATGCATTGATTATGGGATTTTAAGAAAAGAACCCCAATTCTACCGCTAAAATACGTTTATTTCGTTTTATTTTGATAATAAATTGCTCCTCTGTAGAGTTCAAGGTAGAAATACTTGATAGGGTCCATTGGAAAATCAAAGTCCGGATTGTAATGCCTGAACTTTTGGAATGCAGTTCCACTCTCATTAACCATTAAATAATAACGAAGCAAGTAGGCTTTTAAAAAAAATCAAGTTGGTTTTAAAGCTAAACATTGGGAAAACTCCGAATGCTTAATAATAATCCACAAACTGTAAGTTTTATCTCTAAATATTGGAATAGTTTAATAGCATTACTGTTAATTTTCGTCGTTATAAGATCAACAGAAACACATCCGTGTGATCCATGTCTATTTTGCACAAAATGTATGTAAACACTGCATTTTTTTCTGTCTCATATAACATGTCAAATGTGTTTGGCTAGTCCTGTGTCTGCGATAAAAGAGCATGTGCTCCTGAAATCTACACCAGGTTCGCATTTGGCGAGTTGCTTTAAATTTCGTGGCGCGGTTCTTTAATTGGAAGATCATGCATAAAACATTACGCTCGGTGCAAAACAGCATCATTAAAATATTAACCGTTTAAATGAACTATGCAAATGAAAGAGGTTTCAGCGGAATTATGGCACGGGACAACCCGACCGTGCTTTTCGATATCTCCAGGATATGGCCCCCCAACCTTTTAACCGCTATCAGCTGGTTGTAAGAGTTCACCGAATTGGCATTGAATGCGGATTTTGTTAATTAGAATTATTCTTTTTCAATATTGTCATCCATAAACACATATGTATTTCGACTCTAGAAAGGCCCTGCTTTCCTGATTATCTCCTATTAATGCGGGAGGGGAGCATTCAGTTTTTTTTAAAAATGGCTTACAATGAAAATACGGAAAGTTTCTTATAAGAAAATACAGTATGGCCAACAGCAACTGGTGCTCAACTCGCCCTGAATGTTCGGCTCCCAGTTTAAGGAGCTTGAATTTTTTGTCTTTACTTGTCCAGTATCAATATCTGAAAAAAGCTATAGTATGAACCATTCGAGCAAATCAAAACAGCGCTCCAAGTTAAATTCAGTATCCGCTCCAAGTTAAATTCAGCTAATAGGTCAGTAATAGATGATTGTCCATTTGTTGTTGTAAACACTCCAACACAATTACAACCAGCTACCCGCAGGTTGGTTCCTGTTTAAACAGCTACGGTTCTCTCATTGTCGTCCTCATGCACTGAGAATGTGCCCTGTGTTCTGCCAGTTTATTCTTACAGACTTTTCTTGACTGGGGTGTTGTTCATTTCACCACACGAATCTTAATTGACGGCTTTATATTTCATCTAACGCAATTAAACCTTCTTGGAATACGAACAGAACCCCATTTTGCTTTGTTTTAGAGCCTGGGTTCAACTTTTTAAATGCTAATGTTTTCATGTAAAAATAAAAATTAAGCCCTTCAGGAACGGATTACGAGCAATTTCGCAATTTATCTGGGTGTCTGTCTGCATGATGTTTTCGGAATTATTTCTCCCAGAGATAGTTAATCCACTCGCGTTTATACTCTTGAGCGTTGTGGTAGGACTCTATAGTGAATAAATCTTAAACCTTGATATCTCATTATACAAAATATTTAAAGAAAGGTCTCCACATTAACTATTCCAACCCATTCTGCCATTTAAAAACAACGCTCCCACTTGCTTCGGTTTCAATGGGTAGTAAATATGGTTGCTTATTCTTCTTGTTTTAAAAAAGTCATTAGTAGATGTACCCGGGTGCAGACAAGAGAGCCGGTAAATGTGTATCGTTACTTGTTTGTGTATCAGGATCAACTACTCAATGTACTTGTTGTGAAATTTTAAATATATTGTCTTGTTGACTGCATGCAAAATATTGGGCCTCTGTTTTGCTGCCGGGTACAGTTGACATTTTGTCTGTTTTTTTTAAAACATATTTAGGTACCTGTAGTAATCCTCTTTGCAATAGATGCTGCCATCCTTAGCGAAGCAGGTCAGTTCGGATTCCAGGGCCAGTTTGCATTCACAGCACTTGAGACAGCGCATGTGCCACTGTTTGTCCACAGCCAGTAGATAATAACGATCTGAGATCTTCCCCCCACAGCCTGCACACAGAGCCGGTCTCTCGTTACTAATGGACGGCATAGTCTGCAAAAACACCAGCAGGATACACCCCATCAGCACCCACTTTGCAACGCACCAGAGATTGAGTTACAACTTATCATCGGGGGACAGAGCTCACACACCAACCGTTAAACCAACCATGTATCAGATAATTTTTCAAAGGGATACAAAGTGTGGGTCATGCCGTCTACATTCCAATGCAATGATTTTGTTTTGCAAATGATACGCTCACCGTCTTTAAAAGAAGTTTCAGGGATATATTCTCGGAGAAGTTGTGTTCCCTATTGTGTAGTTACTAGTTAACTTAACGGCTAATTATGTTATTCAGCATAATTACAAATATTCGTTTCATTCTCGCACTTGGCCGTATTGCGAGAATCGCACATTTACTCACGCCAGTCCTTGAAATACCATGACATTGAATTTCTCACACACAGTAAGAGGACCAACACCGGTAACTGAGGTCTATCTGCTCCAACATACACAAAGACTTTCATCATGATGATAACTGCAGTTTAAAATCACCTCAACAACACGGAGGTGCAGGATATCCCTACAACCAAATCCATATCCAAAGTATTTCACGTATACATAGATTCCGGTTCCTTTTCCAAACGATTAATCATGTTGCCTTGTAATAACTGTCAAGTTTAAAGTCGCGGCTTTATGCCATGTGTTATTATTTATGAGACAGGCCTTTCCTGACCTATACTCATCCTGAAGTCAATGCAAGCGACTGAACTAGCCCATTACGGGCAATTCTTTAGCAATGTAGACGGCGGCAGTGTGAAATAAACCTGTCCGAAATGAAACCGAATCAAGTATGTGTACTCTGTTAAACCCTGCGAATCATTTGAAACCGCATTCTGAGAGTTGACTTGTCAAATGGATTGTGTTCAGACTGCTTCCAAATGGGCTCAATTTGATAGGATTTACGAAGTTAAATCAGATTTTTATTTCTTTCTTTTGAAACCTGGAACACAAACAATATATATTCACATAAACAGCTTCTAAAATATCCCGATCTTCTTCAGTTATAATATACCAAAAGCTTTCATCGCTTTTGATAAATAAGTCTTCACCAAATTCAAAGGGAAACACGGAGTCGTATTTCCGTGTTTCTTTTTAATTAAAGTTTCTGTTTTGGTTTGGGAAAGCAATTTTAAAATAAAGTTGGTTCACACCAATCGGATTTGCTCATATATTGAGTTTTCTTAAGACAAAGAAAAATTCGTTAGAAATCTCTAAAGTTGCTGGATCATCCGTGTACATCATTTAAAATCTAATTAATGCCTAATTTAATCAAGCAAATCTGATACACACTCCAAATGAGACTCCAAACCGACTGTTAGTTATTTCCTTGTAACATTAGTCATTTTCATTTATATTCTTCAGTTATTATGCTATCAATTAATTAAAGAAATAGGAATGAAAACACAGAACTTACTTCGTGAAGCGTAGATGCATAAAATGATTTTAAATAACAATTGCCCAATCTCAGTGCAGTCCTCTATAGATTTTTTGTTAAAGCTCTGTTGCCTACCGTTTCTCTCTCCCCCATGTCTACCCCCGAGCTGATTCCTGGCTCGTTCTTGGATCGTCTTTCCATCTCCTCCATAACTCCCTGCATTTCACCCCCCGAGATTCCGTGGAAAAGCATCGCTGACTGACGGAAATTACACGTGTCTTGTTCAGATTTCGGACCCAGAACTTCCATAAGACGCAGACCTAGCCCATGCATTTAGCCACAGTTCTCACAATGTCTTCCCTCAATGGTTTGGATTTTGAAAAGACAAGCGAGGTCAAACCACGGCTCCGTTCTTAAAAAGCGCAAGAAAATAAAAATAATCACGTCACTTGAAACCTTTTTTTAAAGGGGGGAGGGGGGAGAAGTCCGCTCTCTTTAAACAGCTCCCATCAAGATGTGTTGCCGTTAGTTGATCACATTAAAAAAAATACTGGGTTTGTTTTTTTGCAATGTCTGATCTCCATGCAAAAAAAAAAGCTGCAGACTTGAAGGCTTGTTGTTTTTACTAAGTTACTCTTCTGCAAAGCGCAACCTTGTGTGAGTAATTGGGGAGGAGGAGTTCGCTCTGCATTTAGTGTAATCCTTTAACGCCACCGACTTGCAAAGCGTTTTCTTTCTCTCTTTGATTGACGGGTCGGAGCAGCGCGGACTCCGCGCCTTTTCTATCTGGACGTACCGCCGCCGCCGCCGCCCTCCCGGGTACCTATTGGCTGTCTGCACGTCACCTCCTTCCTATGATAGCTGCGTTTGCTGAGCGATTTCACTTTTAAAGGGAAACTGCTTAAGGTGTCCTGGACCAAAAAAAAAGCAACATTTCTCCAGTTCAACACTTTGAACAGAGTTAAAGGCGCAGTCCCATAATGAGTGAGTCTCATTGTTTTACTTTAAATCAATCTTAAGCCTATCGCACATGTGCGGTTCTTTACTGTGGTGTCCCCCCTCCCCCACCCCCCAGAGTCCCTTTCCATGTCTCTGCAGGTTTTTTTGGTCCCTTTTGCAGAAAGCTACCAGAAAACCTCAGTTATGTGAAATAAACAGAAAGCAGAGGTCCATCAGCTGTCTGTTACAGCACAAGGCAATGACAGATCAGGCAATGACAACATACAGATCAGAACTGGGACTATCAGCTGCTTTTTGAGTTATCGATTATCAATTCCTTTAAATTGGTTTAGAATGACGGATTCAACTGACCGAGACATGGTCAGTCAACTGACCGAGACATGCAAAGGCAGGTGTACCCGTTACTCAATGTCTCTTAACAAAACCAATCCAATTCTTCAAATGCATCCTCAACAATCCCTTTAACGAGATAGCAGATTCCAGCCAAGCCTGGGATCCAGGCTGAATACACAGCATCCTAAAGGCTATTCAAGTAATAGTTACCCTGGAACAAACCAATACATCCTGTATCTATATGAAACCTGTTTATATCAGCGATGTCTGGCTACAATGGGACATTTGAGAAAATTGGATAAAAGTTTCAACGACATTTACAAGTGTTGTGATCTGTGAGGAAAAGAATGGCGGACGTGGGTGGAACACGGAGCAGATAGAATGTATGTAGGGAAGAGATACATGTTGGTAGGGGCGCAATTCACAATACTAAAGGAGGTGCAGCGCTAGAGAGACCTGGTGGGATAGGTGCACGGTGATGGTGACAGAGCAACTTGAGAAGTGTTGGAATTCAGGGTTTACAAATAGAGAAGGCAGCTCAGAAGGTGTGATGAGCCCATATTAAAACAACAGTTTGGTTTCAACTCGCATATTTTATCCAAAACTCAATTTCGAACAGGTTTACCTCCAGTTATGGAGGGAGAGAAAAGGTTTTCCAAGGCTGAGAAACATCCTTCATCAGGGTAGGAGGCTGGACAAACTGAGATTGTTTACCATAAGGGAGTTGACAGGGAGAATTGAAAGTGGCTAAAATTATGAGGAGATTAGACAAAGTAGATCTTGAGAATTTTTCCTTTTGGAGGAAGGTTAAGGAACCCGGGTACACTGGTTGAAGGTGTTTACGATAGAAGCAAGGGTAACATAAGGAAACCGCCTTTTGTTCCCGAATAGCCAGTAGTTCGAGTCTGAAGTACGTTGGCTGAGAGACTGGCGCGAGATTCAGTTGTGGCTTTCAAAAATAAATTGGATAAGTATCTCAGGAAGAGAAGAAACATTGTTGGATTACTGCAGCAAGGGTTTCAGAGTGCTGGCCTGGACACGGCGGGCTAAATAGCCTCTTTCTGTCTTAAAGTCACTCCATGCTTTTATGATAACATGAAAAATATAGACAGTGCGGCATGCTATATGTGAAGGATAGCATTTCAGACTGCCAGTGTCCCCATGTCAAATAAACGACACAACCCCATTTTATCTCCATTATTTCATTATTTCATCTGCCTCAGTTTACTAATCCGTTTCGTCTTATGCACGTTGCTTTGTTTTCAATATTTTAAACTCTGAGGATGGAAACAGTTTAGGTACCAGAACGTGTTGATATCTTGTTTTAGCTTATCTTCAGAAGTATCTTCTTAACAGCACCACCTCATACTAAGCACGACCTGATACAAGGTAGTGGCCAGATATGGACACAACTCTCCAGAAACTATATTAATTTCCTACGGCAGAATCGACAGTGCCATGCATCACTTTCACAATGTAACTGATGGACGGCTGTATATTTAAAAGACATTGAATTGCGAGTACAGCATCATCCGTTTTTTCCCCCCCAAAAAGCAACGAAACTCAGATTGAATTGTGTAACTGTCAAGCTTGTACTACCTGTGGTGGAATATTGCACACAACCTTGTATTTACTCTATTGGTGTCAACGTCATCAGACTTGTATATATCCCTCAGCAGTCGGAGCCAGCTGAGAGGGACGGTCAAGTTTTGGTCTGAATCGCAAAATATTGTGTATGTATGTGTGTGTGTGTGTGAGAGAGAGAGAGAGAGAGAGAAGACAGAGAGAGAGAGAAGACAGAGAGAGGGAGATAGGTAGATAGATAGATAGATAGAGAGATAGATAGAAAGAACGAGAGGAAAGGAACATGAGCCAATGTGATTTAGTTTTTTTCAGTATTAACCAATTAACAAAATCCTGGTGCATGGGTGGGAGCACAAATGGAACAATGTATCCCGAGGACTGGCGGATTGTACTGTGATGGTCCAACACCACTCTTGTGCATGTTGTCGAACAAGTTCAAGCTTTTCTACTTGAATAGTCATTTCATAAAACTGTTAAACCAACCCGCATACAGAAGCATGCCTTCGATTACAATGGCATGCTGACAGGAGCTGGATTAATGATGGTTTCCATTTCTCAGGACAAAACAGGGGATCATTTGTAGAACGTTGACACTTCGGAAGATCGTGTTTCTTAATGCAATTGGAAAGAAGTTATATGATTGGCCGATTAAATTACTGTATGTATAATAAGAGAAAGGTATCCTATGTGTGACTGTGCCTGTGTCTGTGTGCGCATCTATGTGTATATCACTGGCGAGACCCACATGTCGCAAACTGAAAATGCAAGTACCTGTAGTGCACAGTAATTATGGGTGTATAACTGGATTAAACAAATTGTTAAAGCATTTTTGAATAATCCTGAGATAAGCGGGTCTGTGCATTACCTCTATACTTACCTGTACTTCCACTGTAAGCCTCCATGTCTGCCAGATGAAACTTTATTCCCTTTTCGCTGTGCGCCTATGGGGTCGCTTTGAATGCGTCGCAGGGGGAAGCGGAGGCGAGTGAATACGCTGCACCTCGTCCTTTCTGCAGCTTCATCTCCCTGCTACCCCGTGGGTATGCGGTTCATCCTGAACTAGAAATCATTCTAGTGCTCCAATTTAAATCATTTCTTTGACGTATACAGTAATTACAATTTTAAGGCTTGAAATGGAATGTAAACTTATACGTCCGTACGGTGTACTCCAACAGTGAAGATTTTGTATCCTACAGTAACTGAAAAAAATGAGTCAAACATTGGCCCGGTGCCATGTTTTCGTTAAATCCCCAAGACGTGGATCCCAGGCGTGACGTCTGAACTTTCTTTTTTTTTTGCATTGCAATTAAAATAATTCCTCTCGGAATATTCACACGACATGTATTGCAAATATAGCTGATAGCGCCAACAGGACGCGCGGTGGGTGTGGGGAATCTTGTCTGACAACAGCCTACCACCAGATCGCCTTCAAAACAGAAATAATCGTGTTAGTCCAGGGAACAGAGCTTACCCAATCAGAACAAGATTAAACTTGGAAATCAAGGCTTTCTGCAGTGATTACAAAGAAGCCGGGGGCCATACTGGATACAGCTGTAATTCAAACAATAGCTAAAGTGAAACCAGCGCCACATCTAACCCACAGAGTCAAACATCTATATACTGTATGTGTGCATTTATCCTGCAAATCGTATTTGTCCACGGTTCTGCCTCTCTCAATTTGCAAAGTCATGGTTACATGGAATCCATGTGTAGGGCCAGGCCCTTGGCCGAGTTTCTGCTGCCATTTCATCCATGGTGCTAATTCCGGGTGGCCATTCCCACTGTTTACCACTGGTCTTCATAGTTTAGTGTTTTTAATTTGATGACATTCAAATGTGCTCTGCTTTCATTTTCACCGCACGGAATCATAAAGATAGAACAGGTTTAAATTGACTATGGACTAGTAGGTTTGAAAAAAAATTGGAAATGTATTCATTAAATTGATTGATAAGGGCTGTTCTCACGGTAAAACAGGAGTGTGTGTGTTGGTAGGTGTTGATAGTATAGATTGTGTTTGCAGGTTGGATTTCGTGCGACGGGTAAAAGGTGACAGGTGAACAAATCGTAGGCCTGGAGCTGCTAGAAACAGCCTCTCTCTGTAAACGTCACCATCTCCAGTACCATCTGCTGTCAGCCGGCTACCACACTGACACACAAAGGTACCAGCTTCCAACCAGTAACCGTGACTAACTCCTAACAATAGAATTCAAATCGCAGACTGCTTAATCCACGGGATCGAGGTTTGCACAGATAACTGACAGGTTGTAGATTAGTTACAATTATCTAGCGAATCTCTTGATATTAATATGTGACATACCTATCACTATATTCCTCCCTGCTTAAATGATTTTATCTGAATAGAAAATGCAAGTACTTCATTTGATCGAAATTGAACTGTGAATTAAAACCTGTAATTGCTTTAGGCTCCTAATATATTGCTTGATGTTGGTTTTGTGTAGTGATTGACAAGGTGTAATTAATCATCGTTATTGCTCTTGTAACTGTGCGTTTATTTTGAAGCGCTCATCAGTAATTTTTTTCCAGTACAATAATTAGACGTTTTATTTTCGTGTGTTTTTTTGTTCAAATCAATTGATAGGATAATAGATTAAATTGCAAATAATATGCTTACACGAACTATTTAATGGTGCATTAACGACACATTTTGATTGCCGGAAACCCCTGTGAATAATATTTAGATTTCCAGCCCTGTTTCATTCCCTCTTGCAATGCCGGTTGTTAGGCTCATCTACATTTTGGTTTGCTGAACAGTCGCCTCTCTCCTCCTGTGGAAGGAACTATTCGTGATGGTCAGTAATGGAAAGTTGAAGTGATTGCGTCTGTTTGAATTGAGACACTTGGTTGGAGAGGAGAGAAAGGGGATGTTAACACTGATAGGCAGAAGGGACACCACATTTCACTCCAGTGTGTGGCTTGGCAGTGCATGTTTATCGACTAAACGGCCTAACTTTCTCAATGTAAACGCATCCTAAAAGCACACCGGCAGCATTGCAGTCACAGCTTTACTTTAGACCAGCAATCGGAGCGGCGAGGGGAAGTCAGACTGATTCTCCAAAATAAAAGTGTTAAGCGTCTGGGATCTTTTACCTACGGGCAATTTCTGCTCACTGCATCAATTCTCCACTCTCTGTCCCACTTCCCAAGTCTGAGTGGAAGGCATGCTCAGGTTGGGCTGCAGGAGGCGCTCACAAGCTTGCAGTGAACAACAAGTGTACAATGTGAGCGGGACGGTTCTTCCACGTAATTAAGAACTGTTACAATTCTCCCACTGATGGCTCGAGTTGAAATTTAGCTTACGTAAGCATTTGACCTCTTGATCCCAGAGAAATGTGAGGAGCTTTTTATTGTAACTGTACAACCACAAAGCAACAATTCAGTCTATGTACTCCTGGTAAACTTCAGCAACATAATTTAAATTAAACAATATGTGGATGCCAGGCAGTGGATGTCAGGAGTGTGAAACCTACCTACTTTAATTGTTAATGCGTACTGACAACTTCATCTGTCATGGTCTCAGTGCCTATATTTCATTTCAGAAGCTGGATCCCAAAACGTGAAGAATGCAAACTCTACAATACTCCGTGAGCTCAATATCAAACATACATGCAAAATGAAGAAAGTATAAATCATAAATCATTTTCCTATTACCACTAACGTGTAGTTCAGTCAGTAGAGTGCTAGCTAGTACTAAATAACTCTGCACGTGTCATGAGCGGAAGATTTCAGTTCATTTAAGTCTCACTTGTTCATGCTCTGAACTGGCTGGAGTCCACGGGACAACTCGACGAGTTTATTAAAAAAAAGTGATCAGTGTCTCCCTCACTTCTCAGAACGGACCTAGACATAGTTTCCATTCACCATGGAAGTCAGATTAAACCATACCAGTGACATGAATAATTCATGTTATTTTAGAAAGACGAGTTGCACAGACTCGGTCGCTTCGTTTTTTTTTGAAAAAAACAAAGACTCTGAACGGTCAGCTCCGGGTTTGGCATTTCAGGTTGGCCGATGTGGTGAGGAAATTGATTCTGAGGCGTTGACTTCTCCGGGTGGGCCAGCTCAGTCCGAGTCCTCCGGCGCTTTCCCATTTCAGCCGCCCAGGCACACACAGACAATGCTGTAGGAACCCTGCCTCGGCTAGATTGTTCCCAGTTTGTTTTTCAACGTCATTTTCTTTTAAAAATCATCCAAGCGGAGCATATTTTACTAATAAAGCTGTTTGATTACAATCATATGCCTCATATATTCCTGACTCGATTAATATCTATTAATTAGAAAATGCAGCTTGTTGAGATGGTTGTCAGCAGCAATGCATTACTTGCATCATTCCTCCTGGTAGTTAACAAGTTCATGAGTGTCCAACTACGATACAACTGTACCTCCGTGTCTGTGTGCGTGTGATTCACTGGGGACAGTATCTGACTGGATTGAAATATCCTGCTACCCCTCCCCCCTCCAGCACTCTATATTTAACACTCCAAGATTATCGTATACCAGGATAATAAAAAAAAGCCCAATCTGATTTAATTAGATGCGAACGTTATGATCTGGATAGTAACGATTTGTCCTAACTGGTTAATTTGATTAATCATGGAGACCTAGGAACAAGTCGAAAAGAGGGCCTATGTACAACTGAAAAAGCGCTTTGGGGGAAAAAAAAGTCAGAGTGAAACTAATTCAGAATTCCCGATATGTTTACACTAAGGTATAACAAAGATCAGAGTTGTATGACCCATTGCGTTGCCGTTACTCGCTGATCAGCCCGGTAGTATGGAGTACATCCATACAATGAGCTGACTTAGTTAAAAACAATCTTTCAGGCGAGTTTACAGGAGGCTGCTGATAAGAGGTGGACTATTTCATAATTTCCTCTCGACATCAAAAGGATTCAAGACGCTTAATGTATTCTTCCAAGGAAATATTATGTCGCTCTTTAAGTAAAGAATCCCTTTTTATTTGATGTGTTTCTGCACGTTTCCCTTTTTTATTAGCAGAGTTATGAGGTTCGCTGCAGGGAGTATTCGTCTGCGGGAAAGCTGTCTACAAATGAAATTTTTAGACGCAGAAGTGTTACTGGAATGTTCAATGTATTCGCTTTCTTGGTTGGAACAGCACACAACAGTATCTGATTACCCCGCGGGCTCCGGGAGACTCTGAAGTAACAACAAATCAGCGAAATGGTGTTGTTTCCCCTTCGAAATGATGCTGTTGTTCATCTAGACTGATTCCTAAAATCGCCCAGTTCATAGAAATGGGAGGGTCGCTTCCCCGATCCTATTGTTTGGTTTGAAACATTTCCAGTTTTTTTTAAATAAAACGATTGTAACTTCAGAACGGTCCAAATCTATTCAGTTTATAACATTCCCGAAAATGTGAGCGCGTCGGGAGTTTTTCAGTTTCAGTTGTGTGTCATGAGCCGTCACTAATAGATTTCCAGTGATAGGTACAAAGCAAACAACCAGGAACTTGTCTTCTTCTCAAATAATTCTAGATGGAGCCGAACCGCTTCATCAACCGCTCCTTGGGTTTACACTTTATCCTGATATTAAGTTCTTTATTTCAGAATGTGATTTTGCACAAATTTATAATTTAAAAAAAAGCTGTGTTCCAAATTATGAAAAAGACAGACAGAATGAAGTAGACACCGATATTGCTACATGTGTGACTTTGCGTGTTCCTGAATACCTGAACGATTCTTAATCGGCAAGAAATAAATAACGGGGTCGAGGTGTACACCTTTAACTCTGTAGCGCCAGAAGAAGTTAATCGAAGTGAGAGTATGGAACGCAAAAATAATCACTTAAACATTCAGCATTGTTTCCACTAACTGATTCGGTCAGCAGAGGTTAGAAAAAACTTCTCAAATGCTTTTCTTCTTGAAAATGAGTCTTATCGTTTACGACACACGCGTTTTAACGTGTATCTTATTCATTATTGGTAACAATTGTAACTTCCTATTTTGGACGTCGGAGAAGGATATCTACTATACTCGGGTTTCCTTGTCCCACTTCTCTTTAAATTTAGCCACCTGCAGAAAATATTCCTCACATCAACCCTGCAACCGAAAGGTCGAGAGGTATCTTGTGCCATTAATTAAAACTCAATTGAACACTTAAATGTTGCGCTTGCCTCATGATCGAGAGAAGCCAGCCAAAATGTCCAAGGGTCCACACACATAAACGCTTTCAAACAAAATGAGAAAGTACGCTTCACACATTGAGAACTGACCTTATTCCAAAAGTACTTTTACATCTTTGCACATCAACTCAAGGAGCAATTAGCTGGTCGTTTCATTAATTAACTATTCCTGCTGGATTATACTGAGGGCAGGCCAGCACACTCCATTGTCGGAAGATGTGAAAAGAATAGAGACGTATTTAATAATTCTCCCAATGAGAAAAGGAATGCAGCGAAATGACTGAATTTGCGTTTTGTTTAAAATAAAAACTGCTGCTTTGATGTGAAACGCGTCAACATCTTCCACGGGAAAGTAGATTAATTAAGTGCCAACTCAAACATAAAAAGGTGAAAGGTCAGCTATACGAGTTGAGTGCGATTATGACCATTTTAGTACAGCCCAACACAATTTCAACGCTGTTTATGTAGGAGTGGAGAGTATTCAAATCCTGGTATTTTTGTCAGTTTTAAAAATCCAAGTTGAAGAGAACCGGAGGTGCATTTAATTTGTGATCATATTTTTGTTTGACCAGACCACCATTGCTTTGCCACATCATGTGGGGCAGGAATCTTGTTCCTTTCAGGGCTGAACCTGTTTGCAGCCGAGCTCGAAAGGATCGAGTCTAACACAGTTTACTTACCTCAGCGAGAACAGTTTATACAATCAAAGGCTGTTTAACCTCAAACGGCCACACTTCTTTGAGACTTGGTAAATATGCAGGACCAGTATGAACCAATTCCCATATTCCTTGCGTGTACAGTTACTTGTATTAATCTGGATCATTTTACAATGATACAAATTGATAGAATATTTCGACAGGTGCCTTTTTCGTTACTGGTAGTCATATTATCAGTTTAGTGAAAGGACGATGTGTTTAATCTTACAAAGTACTTTAGTTATCACCGATCTCATGAAACTATATCAAGGCCCCAATGTTTTATTTTTATGCTTTACAATCAGCGTTCAACAATATAATTTAGTTCACTTTAGTGTCAATAAGTTAAGAATGTGTTCAGGTCTTTCTTGATCCAAAGAAACGTCACAAACTTGGAGATTGTGATTTAATTTTGAATTTTGTCGGTTAGGAAAGGTCAAACATTGGTGGGCTATTAAATTCTCGCTAGTTAAAGTACACAGGTTTCAATTCACTCACACGCATAAGTTATATATGTAAATTTAGTACAGGAACACTGCCAGCAGCTTAAGTTATTTCTTTTACTTGGAAATTCATCCGAACTGAATAGGAACGCCCGTTATTTGTGCAAGAACTTACTGACTCTGTTTACTCGTTTTGCTTAATAAGTATCTGAAACTCACACACCCACCACAGGAACCAATCTATTAAATGGACTTGTTCACACCTCTGACCACGTGTACTGTGAAATCTACACTGTAACTTTTACTGCAAGCCACTGTTTGGAAAGCAACTCATTACGTTTGTGGTCGAACCAGTTCATTTAGGCCCCTGACATAGACGTTTAAGGCCCAAATAGCTGTTTCGGTGAACACCGACGAACCCTGTTGTCAGCCGCATTCTGTGTTGGGAGCTGTCTGGTCAGCTGACTACGTCTGATCCTGGATATGAACAAGTCTGTTGCAGTAACTGGTCCCTGTTGTACAACAGATTAATCATTAATTCAGCCTGACTGACATCTGTTGACCAGTTGTTACCTCTCCACCCTAACAAGGCGATTGGCCTGATAAAACAGTTCAAGCATATTGGACTTTACAATCATTAGTTACTTTAGTTAATCAATTGAGAAGACCTGACCGGTCAAGCCATTAATACACAGTAAACCAGAATAATTAATACTGTCTGTTAACATTGCAAGGGTGATACGGGGTCAACTGTACAAAACACAACTGTGCCATTGATAGATTGAAGTTTGGATGCTAGCCAATGGGGAACTATGGGTTGACCATGGAATTAGACACGAGGGATTTGTGTAAGGCTCAATATATTCATAGTAATGGAGAGAATAAGATGCAATATGAAGTAGGTATTGATTGTTTACATTTTAAAAGGTTCCAAATATCGATATGGTGTAGCAAGCACTGAAGCGAAAGGAGCAAATATTTAGAAGCTAATTTTCCAATTGCTGATTGAGGGATGCAAAAGCCTTGATCAAACATTGAGAGCTAGCGGACAGGGTGAGTTATAAGAATAGTCAATGATGCGAGACATTTGTAAACATTGGTGTTTCACAGTTTGGATGAAGAGACCTGGTTTAACCAGCGCTCCGCACCTGCTGCCACTTGCTCTTGTAAAACGTGTCATTTGTTAGATTTTTGGGAATTTTCTTTCCTCTGGTTAGGTCAACACTCATTCAAATTCAATGTTATTTTCTCTGCGTATACATAATTTCTGATTTTTGAAATCTGTGGGTAGATTTCCCTTTGCCCATCTGTGGACCCCTGCATAATTGATATTGTTAGATAGATCTAGTGGTAATGCCCATAACCTATTAAAAGGTGGTTTTATTGTGTGATGGTGTGGGAAGGGTGAAATGCAACATGAAGACTTCCTGGACCACAGCCAAAGTCAATAGTGATTACTGACCATAGTTTTGTATTAATGCACAATTAAATCATTACTCGGTGTAGAGGTTTGCAATACAAAGGCTATCTTTCTGGCTGATTAACTGCTTTACAATCGAAATCGGTAATTCATGACGTTGAATAGGTGTCTTTCCAATCCATCAAAAAGCCAGTGCAAGCTGTCAGCCATTGATGTGTCTTATACTGTCTCATAATATGATCTATGCTGTACATTTTGGTTGTGACATCAATTCATTTCACACTTGATTCATTAATGCAGTCCATGGATCAATCAGCAGTTTGGGTTAGCTAGCCTAACTAGACCTACTGTATTTCACGCCTTTTATTCTAATCGCTCACAAGAACCAGTTTCCCGTTCTATTCGTAATTTGTGATGCTTATGTCAATTTCATTCAAGAAACTGAAGTTTGCAACAATCCACATCCTTAAAGTCTACTAACTTCTGCTGAAAGGTGTCAGAGGTAATAAGTTCAGCTCCTGTGTTCAATCACTCTATAAACAATGTGTCGAACATATCCCAAACCACGACATTTTAATCTACGATACCATAGAATGATATTTGAAAACACACTGGTAGGCCATATCTACTGGGTTAGTATAATTTTCAATGATAAGTAGTATATGGTGGAATCTGACAAATATAATTCCAACTTGTCAATGTGGCACTTGATTCCAAACTTGCGTTGAAAGATGGATTTGCATTTGCAGAAATTGATCACTCGGGAGAAAGTTCATACTGCAGTGAATGTATAAACAGTTACCTGATCGCACATTTAACTTGGATGGCAAAACAAAGCCTTGGCCAGGAACACATGGTGAGGTGCTGCTGCTGGTCACAAACTGCTCTGGATCCAAACTGCTCTGGATCCAAACTGCAATGTTATCCAATAATCCGTAAAATTAACATTTTTGTGACATCATTCACAACCTATAAGCAATTGTATCGTTCCATTGATGTTTAACTCATACCAAGGAAGCAAAGCAGACGTTTACTTTCGTTTTTACTTTATATATTCTAGGATGCCACTAAGTTAAAGCGAATGGATTGCACCTTTGGATGTTAACTAGTTTAATCAACACGAGTGTAATTGTGAGTGAAACTGAATATCCCACTGGGAAGAGGAGACTGACCTCACTGTACTCAGCCTAGTTTAGAATTTCTTAATGATAACAAACACAGATAAATACATAGTTTCGGATTTGTAACACATTAACGTGGACTTAAAATAAAGTTTCTATAAACCAAGTGTAAATGCAAATGGACTTACAAAAAGATAATGTTCCCTTTGAAGATTTTTTACAAACTTGACAACAAATCAGATCTGCACATTTACTCTAATATGGTACATTGCCAAGTTTAACTCTTATGTAAGTTTTACTTGCGTTATATTCAAATGGACATTTCATATCGGACTTAACTCTTTAAAATAGCTTATTTTTTTCCATATCTTTAGATGTGACAGAATTACATAATTCAGTCGCAACAGAGAATCGTGCTTGCCTGAAACTCAACAGTTCCATCATTTGTTAAACATTGGAAGCAAACTCTTTGGATCGTTAAATATACGCAGATTATTTCGAAGTTGTGAATGGTTGCTCATCGTCATTTTATAATTAAGGATAAAATAAGCATAGTATATCGCAATGTGCATAATGCTCTTTAGTTTTCATAAAGATCTCACCAGATTTCTTGTCCTGGACGAGATATAAAGCAACACACATTCAATGAAAGTGTTCAATTTTGAACGTTCCGACTACACACTTTGGGGAATCAAAGAATTGTAAATGTGGATAACTATAAACAAGTCACTGGAGGTGGACATTGAAACGACCGAGATATGGATACCATATTTCTGGGAAAGCAGGAGCATGCCGTCTGTTCTGTCCTGACAGTGGATATGGCAATGCTAATAACGGGAAAGCGCTCTAGGAGCAAGTCAAACTATCTGGAAGCGACATTTGGATAATTAGCCACCATTGAACGGTCAATCAAGCGAGCAGAAAAAGCAGAACAAAACCCCACAGTGGAGTTGCAAAACAAAAGAAACCTCACTAAGCAAAGGATTAACCGTTCTAAAGCGATCTAAATGCTTTTCTACTCCAAAGGTCCGGTACCCACTATAGCGCCGGTAAGCTAATTGTATTCTGGTTCGGTTTGAACTCCCTTTTTTCAATTAAAGAAAAACACACCAAACGGATCTTACAACTCCAGCAATACATCGGATCATTTCTTTTCACTCTCAAGTACTTTACAGCATTCAGTTATGTCTTGACAGAAAATTGCACTTAATACTTTGACCCAAATATTGACAATAGAATGGTCTGTATGCCCATGTTATGTGCAATTACCGTCACTGTATGTAATTTCACATCTATCTGTCTTCTTAACGCTACTTCATGATGATGAGGATTAAAATCAATAACCTTAAAGCGTCCCCGGATCTACATAATAGTGTTGCAACTGCTTAAAGATCGGCCTCGTACTACACGGACCTCATGCAAATTAAAACATGCAGAATGCTTAATTGAATAAATACATATTTAATACATGCACATTCTATCAGGGCATCATAACGTCTGGATGTTGGTTTATACATTATACATCATTCTCATACACAGGATGTCTGCAGGCGTGTATGAAATATGATATTGCAACATTCGCAAACGATTAATGCATCAACCAAGCATAAATTAATCACTGGTGCTAAATCTTCACACTCTAATAAATTTGCAGTTGACTCGAATAACATCACGCCACCATTGGATAAATGATGCCTTACCGCCAACCAGCGTCGTCCTCTGCACAGAGATTTCCAGACTTTGTCTCCTCACGAGCCTGTAACCTGGCTGTTTACGAACACTTGGACTATCTACTGTTCAATCTTCAGTAACTCAGGCGAAACGCCACATTCAGCTGTGATCTAGAGCCTCACTCCCTTTATAATCATTGTGTATAACTGACCTCTGACCCAGCCGCATCGTCAAACTCCTTGGTTGCATCAATTCTTCATCCATTTTTGAACTTCATGAAATAGGATCGGGTGACTTTTCCTGTTAAAAATGTCTGTGACAGTCGAGTCAATCACGTTTGATCATGATCTCGGTAACGCCAAAGACAACACACCTCACATTCGTCAGTTTTTCGATTGTAGCTTGCACAGTAAAAAAAATACTCTGTTTAAATCTGGCGACTCATTGGACAACAATGAAAAGAAACGTTTTATAATGGATTGTAATTAATCCTAACAATTGCTTTGCGAGGTTTCAAAGAACTATCTTAATAATAGTAGGTACCGGGGACAGGGTGTTTAAAATGTTAATGGTACTGAATTAAAATGTACCTCTCTTGGTATAATTGTTACACAGCCAGACTGTCTCAGGATAGCAAAAGACCCCATGCACCGCCCGTTTAATAAGTTCAAGACTTGCCCTTTACCTTTATTTCCCTTAGACTCACTCAGTGGAAATCAAATCCTTCCGATGAAGTGCTATACCGGAAACGAATAACTACTTCCACGTCGGTTGCGTCTATTAACAGGAAAAATCATGTTCGCCCCATTACAACAAATGGTTTTTATTAGCTTTTTATAGCCAGCCACCTCATCTAGCAAAGCCTCTTGAAAACCAAGCAGTTGTCCTTTCTAACGGCATTAACCTGAGGACAAACATCGGATCGTTAGCGAAAAGAGAATGTCGTTTTGTTTTAAAAAAGGGATTTACAAACTTGCAGTTATGAGTTCAGCTGATACAAACCGGTAGAGAAGGGCGGCTGGTAATGTCTTTAAAATGCGCGCAGAGGCAGAGACAGAAAGAGCAATAACTACAGCTAAAACGAAAGGTTTGATTATTACTATAACCGTGCACTCCTTGATGGACAAATGGCTGCTCCTTTGGGGTTGTGTAATTGCTATTGATTCTTAATCTTGTAACAGCTTTTATTTTATTTACGCAATTGAGTTAGAGTTTATTTTCTGCCACGCGAATTGTCTTTAATCTATTCTGTCACAATCCACATTTCCAGGGTGTAACTGAACGCTTCATGTGCCCGGTTATCCCACACCGCCTCTCCCAAAGTTCTGTGGTGTCATTATTGTGAAAACAGTCTGTTTGGAAGTGACAAGAATGGTAAGCACGCACTTCATTTACATCATTCATATTACATGAACCCACTTAAAGTCCCAACGTATGACAGCGCTCTTTCACTCTAGCAGTAATGTAAGAGAAGCAGTTCAGCTCTCAGGCTGCTTTACCTGCATCCATCCCAGGTTGGCATATCTGAGAGAGCAGGACGAGTCGGTTTAAATTACCACTGGCTCTCCTGTGCACAAGCTGATGACCCGAGCTCTTTCACATGATGCATTAGAAATGACATTCTGATGATTGACACTTTCACAGACGCTCTGAAATTCATGTGCTGCAAAACCTTACATCATTTGGCACCTTGGCAAATCTGGCTTAAATATGTTTCAATGTTAATATCAAGAAATGACTATGCACGTCGCTTTAATGAACTTAAAACAGAATCACTAACAATATATCAACGCAATTGACAACAAGTCGTATATTGGAGCGGCATTAAAAATGTAAACACGTCCTCGAATTATATACCATTAACTTGCTTAAAAGGGTCATCTTATTTTCTGTGATCGTTTCCTTTCATTGCAATATTGCATTTAACGTAGTAACGATTTGAAATTACATATAGAATTACATTCATAAACCGTAACATTTGGTGTTTGTTGGAGTTTTAATTTATACAACACTTAATCGCTGTTGTCCTGCATTTAATTGGACTTACAATCGCCAATAGCGAGATGTTAATCAAAATAAATTGGTGTTAAACAGTAAATCATTAAATCTGTATTGCAATGTAAGTGTAACTAATGTGTTTTGACTTAAAGCAACTGAATGCAAATAATGAATCTGTCACTGAAGATGTGCTCATTAAATAAAGCTCGGTGCACCAGGGTCCGTCAGATAGAAATTACACTGTCACGTGTGTAGGGGGCGGGGGAGTGCTTAACATAATAACATGTTAAAGGGGTGGGGGGGGAGTCAAGGAAGATGGCATGGAAAGAGAAAGCAAAATATGAGACAAAATATTTCTTCAAGAAATGTGCAGAATCAGTATTTAAGCAAAAGGGAGCTTTGGATAATAACAAATACGCCTGAAATTGCATCGAAAAAAATGGTCCATGCTAAAATAGAAACATTCGACCAGGATCTTGAGTTGGTTTTGAAAATTCCCAGAGAAGTAGAAATATGAATAGGTAATAAGCTCTTGTCACAGGCCAGGTTGGAACCAGTCAGTGACTACTCAGTGACATACAGTCCAAAAGGCTCGACACAATGCCAGTGAGAGGGAACCTTACCAAGAAACTTTTCCCCTAAACTATGCAATACCTCGCCAAATATAGGACGCTGAAGCTTTTATCTAAATTAAAATTGATGGCCTATGAGCCATTATGGTTGCAATTTCTCCGAGGTATCCAGATTTTTAAAAAAATGTCCGATTTTAGAGTTACATTGTTCACCAGAAGACCGAGCACACTCAAGGATTATGATCTGGGTTTCAAAGCAACCTCCAGGTCGGAGTGGAACCGGAACAATCTCTTTTGCCAGTCAGTGAAAGATGATGTTATTCCTGCCTTCTCAGATTCCGAGTTTGTACAATAATGTCAATCTTGAACGATTAGCTGCTCAAAACATAATCACTACGCATTGCAACCATCCTCGTTTAACAATCGACTCTGTAATTCTGTAATTCTGTTTGTCAATGTCTTTCTCTGCTCTTTACTCCCAATCACCATTCATCAATCTTTTTTTTCTCTGTCACTTTTTCAATAGCCGGTCAATATGTTTCTATGTGCTGCTAAGTGGCACACGTACATCTGGTCTTACCCCGGTTTCAACTGGAATTGCTTCCAAATGTAACTTTACAAAACGTCGATTTTTTTGGGATATAGTAGTACTATCTTGCGAAGACGTTGAACTTTCGCATTTGCGACATAACTTTGGAAAGATTTTAACTTGTTCGATTTGGAGAGGAAGTCTGCCTTATATTTTGTTGCAAACTTACTGACAATTTAACTGTAAACGATTATCTTGGCACCTACAGTTCTTTCTGACCGACAAGACAGTACAGAGACAACAAGAATTCATTCAACTTTCTCCTTTCTTACAAACATAGATTTTCGTATCAGTGGTCAAGGGCTTGAACATGATGCCGGTGTTGGACTGGGGTGGACAAAGTTAAAAATCACACACGACACCAGGTTATAGTGCAACAAGTTTATTTGGAAGCACTAGCTTTCGGAGCGCTGCTCCGAAGATGTTGAAGTCAGCTATAAAAACACACACCACCGACGATGGACTGTACCCTTCACAAGATCCATTGAAATGAAAGCGCAGTCCTGCAAACTTTGATATGATTTGTTAAATGTTGAAACCACCCCATGGGATATTCCCCTAGCCTGACTTCAGTCCCAATGGTAAAGACAATTCCCCCCCAACTGTTTTTTTGTTTGCAATGCAATACATTTCCTTCAGTTTTGACTTTTTCTCTCTCTCTGTCTCATAAATCAATGCTTTATTTATTTTCCCGAGAACCCTCTCGCTTTCACCTTGTTTATTGCAGGTCCATAATGATTGTTTCGTTACTTGTTCCTTCCTCCTCTTGTACTTTTTCACTGTAAGTATCCCTTTCCCCTTGTGCCTTGCAGGGTTCTTCCCTGCTCGAAGAGTTGGTGATGGGTTATTTCCACCAACGCCCTCAAACATGACCCAGGTTATGCCTGGAAGTAAGGCTTCAAACCATTCCACCTCAGCTGAGATGGGGCAAGGACGCGCTGACTGAAGCTTAAGGTGGTAGCTATGACACCATCAACACAATATTTCCAAATAAAATAAAACAAAGAACCGCGGATGTTGGAAACAAAAACAGAAATTGCTGGAGAATGACAGACAGCATCGGGGGAAGAAAGTAGAGTTAACTCTTTGAGTCCGGTGGCTTGGAAACCAAACCCTTCTCATAAGCTCCAGCGGCCTATGTTAAAACAGTGACTCGATTTTCCCCGAGTGCAATATCGAACTACCTATTGCGCCGTTTCACCGTATGGCATCAAGTGGCTGTGCTGCTGGTGACTGGTCTTCTGGTGCAGCGGTAGTGTCCTTACCGCTGAGGTTCAAGTCCCACCTCCTCCAGCGGGATTACAAATCGATTGAAAACCTTGGTCTAGCTCATACATGAGGTTCAATTGTATTTCGCGGTTTCTTTCCATAATTTCGTATGAGCCAACCGCCAGGTCAGCCTGAGCAATGAATCCTGTCACTGCCCCCCTCCCAATGGAAGGCTGTCACTCAGCTCCACATGCCCGTGTTCTGCTCCACACTTTAGAACTCGACTGATATTAAGTCTATCCGTTTTACAGATAGCCACACTCTCCGAGACTTCTTTCGGATCTAGTGACGAATTATTTGGTGGTTGGGTCTTGTGTGTGAATTGAGAATGGTTTAGCAGTGAACTTCCTGCTCGGGCCCTCCTGGGATGGGATATGTGTGTGCAGGGAGAGTGCCTTCAGCCTCAGCATCTGGTTCTGTTCCTCTTTGGAGCGTTTCAAACTAAGAAAAAGCCACACATTCCCATTGAGCCTGTCCACCGCAACACTCCCCCATACCCACGGTCCCCCACCCCCTCCCCAAAAAAAACAGAGAACCTGTGGCATCCAACCCTTGAAGCTGCTCATTTCTGGGAGGTGCTGCCGGGAGTGGGAACTTGACTGAGCCTGAACTCTTCATTCACTCTACACTGTGCTCTTTGAAACCTACAGAAAAACTCAAAGTTGCTGCTAACAGTTGGACTTGTAGCTCAATTTCTTCACACTGTCAATCGTTTCACATTATCATTGGGCAAACTTTCTTTTTCAGCTTGACTTTTCTCATCGTTTTTACGGTAATGTTTGGGGGGGGGAGGAGGGTGAGGGGAGGAGGTAGTGCAGGGTAAGAGACTTGAAAAGTTCTGGAGGAAGCTAGGAGGAGAGTCGAAAATAAGGACCACCCGGGTGGTGTCCTCCCCCTGCAGCCGGGAAGCTGGGGGGGAGGGACCGGTCGGCTGCTGAGATCGAAGCGAAGGAGATTCCTCTGTTGACAAACGGCCGATGGGTAGACGGTAAGGGTTGCATGCATTTGGAAAACACTCCCCAACAAAGCGGACAGAGTTGGACCAATCCCTTTCTCAATCATACTGCCCCCCGCATGTTAAAGTTGGTAAAGGCGGAACGGCAATTTCATGTGGAAGTGAATCCCGTTAACAATTGACTGATCTCCTCGCAGTAGGCAGCATGCAAGGGGAAATAAGATGATTTTGTACGTGTGTGTGTACAGTACATGTGTATAATGTGTGTTCTTGCAGCAGACTGCAATATGTTACTTTAAGCTGACTCTCTTGGAAAAAAAACAATGACAACTTTTGTGTTCATTTTGACTGACTGTCCCTGCAGTTTTGTGCACTGGACGTATACCCGATGGGAACACGGTCCTGAGAACGCCCAGATTCAGCTTGGAAGTGAAGGTGATCCCCGGAGAATTGACGGAGAGACAATGTAAGTGCAGGCAGCACAGAACCCGAGAGGAATGGAACCCGCGTTCACGCAGCTCAGCCAGCCGACAGCTCCTTTCTCTGCTGATGTGGGAACTCCAAAGTGACAGGAATCAGAAAACGCCTCGGAAGTCTGCCCATCATCACGGGAACGGTGTCTGTACTTGGTGCAAATAGAAAGAAGTGCAAACACTTTGAAGGCTGTAGTGCAATTACATGTGCTCCTGAATAACAAGTGTTTCTATCGTCTTGCTGTCATCTGGCTAGGTTTCCTGACAGTACACTGAATGGTGTGAGATTGCCAAGGTACACAAAAGAGGAATGTTTTGTCGAGTTGATAGCTGCAAGGCCCGCCATATTATGCGTACAGTCAATTCTTAGCAGCCTAACCTTAATACACTCTCTGCAAGTGATAATCCGACTTCTGGCCCAGCACATCTTCAGGGCAACGTTTGATTGAAGAAAACAGATCAGTCACTCTGTTCAAAACGTAATTCGTTGTGTAAAGGCGTTGAGACATTTAAGGCGCCCGCATGTACGCAAGTAGTTTTGTAAAAAGAACCTCAGCCGTTGAGAAATACCAGATGTAATACAAATCCTTTCCAAAAATATTTAAATTATTCAAAGGAGGCTGCAACTGAAAGATTGAATATACCCCTTGCAAAACATCAGCCAAATGGATTCAGAGTTGGCGTGTGTGATATAGGTTAGGGGATGAATAGCGAAACACACTGATTAATAACAAAAATACCTTCCAGCCAAGATTTAATGTATTAGATCATATATTTCCAAGTCTAATAGAGGAAATTACATTTGCAACTTTTCCTTATTCTGCGAGCAGGGAAATCGTTAAATACCACTTAAATATCCATTTGATATTAGTGACATCAAAAAAACGCTCAATCCAGACTCACCCAGTTAAAAACATAATCCTATAAAAAGGATATAACCCCCTCCCCCACCTCCCCTCCCAGCAAGGTTAGCTGCATCTGCATAATAACTATCTTCAGTCACTGTAGGGGCTGATGGAAATGGGGAAACTTTGGTGAATTGGTGCCCCAGTCTTGCCACATTATGCTGCCTGAAAGTACGGGGGCAGAAGGTTTAGAGGGGTTGTGAGGAAAACCTTTTTTCACGCACAGGGTGATGGGAATCTGGAACTCACTGCCTGTAAGCATGGCAGAGGCAGGAACCTTCAGAGCATTGAAGATATATTTAGCTGTAGACTTGCCATACCAAGGCATACAAAGGCTATGAACTCAATGCTGCAAAATGGGATCTGAATAGTTCGGTGGATGTTTTGACTGGCATGGGTTTGGTGGGCCGAAGGGCCTTCGTGCGGTAGCTCTCTATGACTCTAAGACTCGCATGGCTTGCAAAAATGTGCATGAAACTGATTGTCTTGCATCAATTTAGAAATAGCAGTGAATTCAAAGTTGCTAATTTACCCTGCCAAAGGCAGCCTTTCGCCTGTCAGAAATGAAATGCTGGAAAGAAGATAACAGCGATTCAAGCGGGAAAAAAAATTAATCTTTCAACCCCGAGACCAGGTTTTTAGTTTTAATATGAATAAATGCATTAGGAGGTTTAGGGATCGATTAAATTGGAGAAATAGTCATTAATATATTATTATGATTATTTTTTGTTATCCCCTCATAGCCATACAGGCTTGTTGTGCACAAATGCTTAATAGTTCATCTAATGATAATTTAACATCAATGTGGATGTGAATTCAAGTACTCATAATTATCATTCTCTCTTCGCACAGTGTGCAGAAGCCTCTATAGTTGCTTTTACACCAGCTCAGATGCTAGCTTCGTTTAAGATTCTTTTTAAAATTACACAAATTATGAAAGGGTAAAAGACAAGATTTAAGCAGTGGCGGGCTTCCTGACTATTCTGTGGTCCCTGGAGTTAGATAATTTGGGCTCTGAATTGAGCCATCGCAAGTCTTGACTTATTACTTGCAACACATGCATTAATGACCAGTTCTACTTACCTTGTTGAATTGATACCCAATTGATAGTTTGCACAAAGTAATCTTGGATAGCTTCAATGAGTTTGAGTAATAAATGGAGAGGATTATGAGAATATATGAAGTCCTTATGAGAATGTTAACTTTAACAATGGCCAATAAGAATGGAATGCCAACATGTAACCATGCACACATAATTGCTGGCATAACATTTGAAAATGCTAAACGCAGTGAGTTGAGCAAGATTTTTTCCCATCAATGCTGCAAAAACCTTGTAGGATTCTCCACTTAGCACATTGTGAATTGAGGTTATGAAACACACGGTCTTAGTCATGCCAGCGTAGAATAGGACCACATACGGCAAAGAACAAGAAAAAGTACAATAATGGAAATACCATAATGTCACAGAATGAAAACCTGTATACCAGGCAAGCGAAATCTATCTATGCTGTAGACCTTCATTCTTTTTATTATGAGACCTGCTAGAATAATATGAACTTCACAAATCCTAGTTGTTTAGTTAGTGGAAGAGAAAACATAACACAGGTCAAAATTGAAAATCTATCCAAGAGAAAGTGGTTAAATTGACTTATAGTGCTCACTGGAATTTGGAGAACAATTAGACATTCTCTCCTATTGTTGGGGCTCAAGCTGCTGGTGGCACTTTAAATGTATAGAGTTGGATATGTGGTAAATGAAAGCCTTGTTAGAGCAATAATGTGTGATGCAGTATCTGTCTCTTGCACCTGTGGGTGTTTGAAGAACCATCTGTGGAATAAATATTGAAAGAAGAAGTACTCTTCACTGCTGCAGTATGAATAGCAATTTGTGCCTTCAGGAGCTAGTTAACACATCTCAGTTATAGCATGCTTGCTCTGTCAGTGCTGTACTGCTGGCCCAGGTAACTGACAGCAATGTGATAGAATTGTTGCTGAGGGTTGTAATAGTAATCTTCTGCCTCAGTTAACGTGTATGACTGCACAAGTTGTTTCAGAATCACATGATACATGCTTGACTAAAATTTCCATTGCACACATTCTCTGGGGATGAAAAGAAATTCTATTGCACAATACTATTTTGATTCATGACACTTCTATGCTTTCTTTCACAAAGTTTATTCATCTCCTGATATGGCCAGAAACTGCAGGTCTTAAATACAAGTCTTTAGTAAGTTCTTTATAATCAGAAAAATGAGCATTTTCCTCTCTCACTCATTGCACTAGTTTCAGGCTGTGGCATAGGAAAATAAGCCAGAAATATTAAGTCGAGAAAATTAGTTAATTGACTTCCTTTCTCAATTTAGTCATAAGTCTCTTGCAAAGCTGCACACACCAGGAAGATTATCTCCTCATTAACTATCTCCCAATTGAATATAAGGAAGACTTCAGGCATTGGCTTTGGTCCATGCTGCAAGCTCCACTCCCCAGCCACTAGTTTCAGCCCTCTCCCTGGCAACTATCAGAGGCTAACCAGACTGTTCACAATTGTGGCATGAAGCGTGACCCCAAGATGAGCTTTCGATCATATATTAGCACCACTTAGTCTGTCTCCCACTATCTCTGGAGCATCACCTAAATATAACCCTGCCCCAGCTCATCTGCTGCTTAAATTGTAATTTGTGCCTTTGTGGCATCTGGACTTGATTATTCCAGTAGACTGCTGACTGGCCTTTCATGTTCTACTCTTTAAACGCAAGGTAATCCAAATTTTGTGGCTATGTCCTAACTTGCACCAAATCCGGTTCAGTCACCACCCAAATGCTTGCTGATCTTTCTTGGCTCCTGGTCAAGGAATGCCTCCATTTTAAAATTCTCATTCTTGTTTTTGAATTGTCTAAGGCCTCATCATACTACTTTTGTAACCTTCTCCGGACACACAAACCTCCCAATTACTGGCCCGCCTCTAATTCTGGCCTTTTGTGCATTCCAAATCTTAACCAAAACTTTTAAAACCTTGATCTGTCTTTTAAAAGTCTGTCAAAGATGCCCAGGTAAGTCTTCCTTCTAGATTTCCACAGAAATTTGTCAATAACATATCACAAGTGAGTGTGATGCATTTAATAGCATAATATTTAAACAGTATCACATGGAATAGAAAAAAAAAGCAGACTTTTACACTTTAAATCAGTTCTGTCAAATTTACAATAATAAGCAATTTCTCATGTCTAAACCAACATTGTGATCAAAATGACACTAAGTCAAAAATATATTGTTTGAAACAAGGGTAATTTTATTTTATTTTCAATTTTTCCAGTAAAGTTCAAAAGAGAAATTGCTGTAATTCTTCACAATCTATGTAACATGGAGAGACTGCAGCTCACCTTTTCAGACTGGTATCTGGAAAACTGCATCTAATTGCAGATCTTTCCAGTTCCCAATACTTTCCGCTATAAATGAGCTCTGTAATGCACTCTTGGAACCACGTCTTGCACTCTCTTCTTGGTGTGGCAAATATTATTAACAGCGTTTGATCTTTTTAGAAGCAGTGAAAATAGAAAAGGTTTCAGAAATTCTCGAAAAGTCCAATAAAATGCTAGTGGCTCTTGTAAAATTCAGCTTTACGTCAAGTTGGAGTCAGACTGCACTTGGACTGAACTTAAATTGATGCAAATCTATCTTCTAACAGTGTAAATGTGCTTGGACATCAAGATCAGAAATCTAATGAATTAGTCGTGGTATAAATGTAGTGTTAATCTTCGGCATTGATGCCTCAAGTATCAACATTACCAATACACATTTTCAGTCTAAATAAAAAAAAGCTATTTTTAGTCCAAAATATACATGTATACAACTATTGCCCTATGTAGTAGTGAAAGCGCTAACTGTTTTATTGCATAAAAGAAGTCATTAGGTATTAAACTGTAAAATAGATTACTGTAGTTTGACGTTAAGATCAGAACTGGTACCACAGTTCCCAACCCTGCTGTTTCACAAGCTGTTGTTTTGCTACATACAGTATTTGTTTAGTGATGTCTAATGACTTGAGTATTCAAATCGTATCTAAAATGGTAAACACAAAGCACCACAATTACATAAGAGCTATCAACACTGTCATGACTGCAGGCATTAATGTTGGTAATTGCTATCAATGCAAGCATGATACCTAAATGTAATTTTGACCTGATATGAATCACTGTTCATATCTAATACTGAGATAAGTAGTGGAAGGTGTTACACTTACACTCTGATTGCCTAGGTCCACAGACCATATTCTCACACTGGAATGCTTTGTTGCATATTCAGAATGGAAGTCCACCAGGCAGTGGTCTCCATGTAACATCCTCAAGGCCCTGCGTGGAAAGGAGATAATGGATCATGGAAGTTGGCTCCATGAGCAGACTTTGTCAAAGTTATTTGTCAGGTTGCCTCATTGCCAGAATTTTCCATCAAGCACCAAGATACAGCTCAGTTGGTGATGAGACTTTCCTTCATTTTAAGCTCCAGAAAATAAATCTCCTATGACAGGGCTACCATCCTGACACAGCTCTCAAAGGCAGCTGTGGTGAAAATGAGACTGCTGCCCACCTCCTTGCAAAGAAGTTCTGAAAAGAGATGTGGTGGTTACTGCAGAAGTTCATCCCACACAATTCCATAACGTAGGACTTGCTGACCTTTGGGCTGTTCCCAAGGATGCACAATAAATTCTCAACTGTTGCTGGATGCCATCAGCTGAAAGGTACTCTTTGGACTGCTAGGAATTTGCTGGTCTTGCAATGCATGGAGCTGTCCACGACTGAGTACAGACAGGTACTTTTCATGATCCAGTACTTTAGATATGTTGTAGTAAATCTGTTCACAAATGTTATGACACACCTCTGGAGTCAGTAGAACTTGAACCCAGGTTTCTTGGTTCAGAGGTAGGGACACTATCACTACCCCACATCTGTCCATAAGTCCAGTAATGCTGAGGAATGGTCTAAAGCTTGGAGCAAATACTGCAAACGTTCAATGGGTGAGCTGCCTTCTTGAACCGCTGCAGTCCATCTGCTGTAGGTTGACCCACAATGCCATTAGTGAGGGAATACCATGATTTTGACCTGGTGACAGTGAAGAGACAGTGATATATTTCCAAGTCTGGATGCTGAATAGCTTGGAGGGGAACTTGAAGTTGGTGATGTTCCCATATATCTGCTGCCCTTATCCTTCTAGACTGAAGTGGTCTTGGGTTTGGAAGGTGCTGTCTGAGGATCTTTGGTGACTTTCTGCAGCACACTTTGTAGATAGTACACACTACTGCTACTGAGCGTCGGTGGTGGAGGGAGTGGATGCTTGTAGATGTATGGGGCTGCACTCATCCAGGCAAGTGGGGAGTTTTCCATCATGCTCCTGACTTGTGCCTTGTAAGTGGCTTTCTGGAGTCAGGAGGTGAGTTACTCACTGCAGTATTCCTGGCATCTGACCTAATCTTGTAGCCACTGTGTTTGTGTGGTGAGTCCAGTTAAGTTTTGGATCAATGATAACTCCCAGGATGTTGATAGTGGGATAGTTGATAGTGATGATAACATCATTGAATGTCAAGGGATGGTGATTAGATTGTCTGTTGTTGGTGATGATCATAGCCTGGCATTTGTGTGGCACAAATGTTACTTGTCACTTGTCAGCCTAAACCTAGATGTGGTCCAATTAGACACAGACCGCTTCAGTCCCTGAGGACTCACAAATGGTGCTGAACATTGTGCAATTATTGGCAAACATCTCCACTTCTGATCTTATGATGGAGGGAAGGTCATTGATGAAGCAGCTGAAGATGGTACAGCCTAGGACACTACCCTGAGGAACCCCTGCAGAAATATCCTGGAGCTGAAATGACTGACTTCCAACAACCACAGTCATCTTCCTATATATCAGGTCTGATTCTAACCACTGGAAAGTTTGCCCCCTGATACTCATTGGTTTCAGTTTTGCTAGGGCTCCTTGATGCTACATTCAGTTGAATGCAGTCTTGATGTCACCTCCCCTCTGCAATTCAGCTCTTTTTACTATGTTTGAACCAAGGCTGTAATGAGGTCAGGAGCTGAGTGCCCTGGCAGATCCCAAACTGGGCGTCACTGAGCAGGTGCTGCTTGATAGCACTGTTGATGACACTTTCCATCACTTTACTGATGTAGACTGATGGGGTGATAATTGGTTGGGTTGGATTTGTCCTGCTTTTTATGTACAGGACATACTTGGGCAATTTTCCACATTTTTGGGTAGATGCCAGTGTTGTAACTGGTCTGGAACAGCTTGACTAGGGGAGCAGCAATTCTAGAGCACAAGTCTTCAGTACTATTGCCAGAATGTTGTCATGGCCTGTAGCCTTTGCAGTATCCAGTGCCTCCTGTTGGTTCTTGATATCGTGTGGCGTGAATCAAATTGGCTGAAGACTGGTATTCTTAATGCTGGGGACCACTGGGGGAAGTCGAGATGGATCATCCACCCGGTAGTTCTGGCTGAAGATTGCTGCGAAAGCTTCAGCCTTATCATTTGCACTGATGTACTGGGCTCTTCCATCATTGAGGATGTCGATACTGAAAAATTGAAAACAATTGCACTTTTGTAAATATTGCACTTTTTAAAACATTATGTGAATCATTCATATGGACAATGGGCTCACTTTGAAAATGACAATTTTTTTATTGGTTAGTAGCTATTATTTGCAAACATCTTTACATCGCAGTGAAATCAGTATTTAGAAAATTAAAGTATACTTGTACAAATAGAGCATGATCAGTTTGTCGTATAACAAAGTATTCATTAAGTACAATGCACAGAGATTATTGAGATAATTCATTGCACAGTGACCAGAACAAATTCAAATCTAAATCCGAATACTATCTTAGAAAACATAGAAACCTATAGCATGGAAGGAGTGATTTGACCTGTTGTAACTGTGCTGGCTCTTTGAAAGTGTTTTGTTCTCGACGCTCTGCTCATCTACACTTTACCAAATCATGTTAAATATAGTGTATTATCTTTCCAAATTACTATATATACTCATGAAGAAGTTTGACTAAACTTTTAGTCAAAAGGTTGGCCTAAACATGAGCGGTGGCATAGTGGCTCAGTGGTTAGCACTGCTGCCTCATAGTGCCAGATTCGATTCTACCCTTGGGTGACTGTCTGTATGGAGTTTACACATCCTTGATGTGTCTGTGTGGGTTTCCACAGTCCAAAGATGTGCAGGTTAGGTGGATTACCCAGAGTGTCCAGGGATGTCCAGGATGGGTTAGCCATGGGAAATGCAGGGCTACAAGGATAGAGTCTGGATGGGTGATCTTTGGACGATCAGTGTGGACTCGATGGCCCAAATGGCCTGCTTCTACACTGTGGGGATTCTATGAAGTGAAGTTCTATGAAATTAGTAACATTTCGATGGGTTGTAAACCACCTTCTCCTACTTTTTTACGATCACAGAGTGCCAGATCACAGGTTGTTCTTATAAATGCCACTCCTAAAAAAGGCACAAAAGCAGTCAGAAGTCTTTTTTCATTTCTGTATATTTTTTGAGTAAATAAGAACCTCTGTAGAGACTGAATTTAATTCTCTACATAATATTTACCAACTCACCAAAACCCACTAAACCCACCAGCCTGGCCTACAGAACCAGGTAACTCATCCCTATCTGCTTCTTGAATAGCAATGTTGTATGGATAGTGAAGATCGTTTTCAGGAGTAATTATTTAACACTGGTCATGTCATTTCAATAACCATATTCTGTGCCACTAAGTGTATTGGATATCCCGCATTTTTTGAATGATTTGATGACAATCTCTGTTCTGATCACATCCTAAGTTTTAAGAAACGTATTCACATCAGATTGCTGATATTGGAGCTTGTACACATGGTGAAACAAAAAATGGAAATTGCTGTGTTGAGTAACCCTTTCTCTCAACAAGATGTCTTCCCTTCATTGATCATTCAGTTATTTCACGTTTTCTCATGCTAGCCTAGAAGGGCTTGGTCAGAGAGATGGGCAGTGGTTGAACAAAACAGGTTAGACCACAAGGAATCATTGCAATATCATTATTTTATGACAACTTTAGCAACAACATCAACAACAAAATGTGACCTGAACAGGTTCCAGCTGAGAATGTTTCTTCTTTACATAATGCTCTTGGTCTTAAATTCCAGACATTCCTTTGTCTTACTTTCAAGGCATCTCACTTTTCCATCTTTCATTGTGAAAGTGGGCAACCACTGATTTTGGGAATTGTTTTGAGAAGATTTTCTCTTAAATATCACTACTGGCTTAAGGTTTGTACTATTGGACATGTACTACTCTTTGCACAATCAATTATTTTCACGAACATTATTTTCTCTCCAATTTTGCTCTCTGTTTGATTGGGTGCTGTTTCAAAATTCATGGGAGTCTTATATGTGTTTCCAATCTTCCTCCATTCTTTTGTTGATGTTTGACTCGAAACCACTGAAACTTGTTAAAGCCCATCATCAATTTCTGCTGGAAGATTTTCTTCATAAACCAGAGCTGGCATAAAATCTAGAGTCCCTAATTTGCTTGTTTCAGAATGAAAATTCACATAGGTCCTCAAGAAACTGAAGGTCCATTCTGGCGATTTTGATTGGTATGTTTTGCAGTTTTATTTTATTCTAGGTTTACTTCCATTTGCATCATTGATTCTTAGGCCCGTGACTAAGATGTTTGGATATCTACCACTTAACTCTAATACTCTTCTGCACAATAAACTGCCCACTCTGTGCCATCAGCAATATTTAAGTTTCAACTTGGCTGTGCATCTGCCATTTCTCCTTCGTACTATGTTGTCATATAAAGGACCGGGGTTGGTGAGAATACAATATGCACCAATGAGATGGTCACTAATTTTTAATCATTCAAGGGATGTAGGTGGCACTGGTTAGGCCAATATCTATTGGTCATCCCTAACTGCACTTGGGAAAGTGGTTGTGAGCTGCCTTCTTGAATATCTAGCATTGGTACACCTTGTTATGGACAGTGTTCCAGGATTTTGATTCAGTAAGAATGAAAGAACAGTAATGCAGCTCCAAGTCAGGACAATGTTTGGCTTGGATGGGAATATGCAGGTAGGTGGTGGTACTCCAAGTATCTGTTGACCTTGTGCTTCCAAGTGTTAAAGGTCATGAGTTTGGAAGTAATCTCTTGGGAGCCTTGGAGAGTTGCTGCAATACAGCTGTAGATGCAAACACTGCCACCAATGTGTATTGGTGGTGGACACAGTGAACATCTGAAGTTACTAAATGGAATATCAATCAAGCATGTTGCTTTGACTTGGATGGTGTCAAGCTTCTTGAGTGTTGCACTCATCTAGGCAAATGGGGTGTCACACTCCTGACTTATGTCATGTATCGTGTGAATGGTGGACAGGTTTTGGGGAGTCAGAAATTAGTTGCTCGTTAGTAGGATTCCAAGCCTCTAACCTGCATTTGTCATCATCGTATTTACATAATTGGTCCAATTCATTTTCTACAGGATGATGATAATTGGGAATTCAATTATGTTAACAGCATTGAATATCTAGGAACATAGGTTAGATTCCCTCTTGTTGGAGATAAGCACAGACTGGCATTTGTGTGGCATGATTGCTACTTGCCACTTATCAGCTCAAGCTTGACTGTTGACCAGGGTTTGCTGCATTTGGACCTGGAATACTTCAGTATCTGAAAAGTTATGAATAACGCTAAACGTTGTATAATCTGACTTTATGATGAGGGAAATTCATTGATTAAGTGGTTGAAAATAGTAGGACCTACGATTATGAGGAACCCCTGCAGAGATGTCCTGTGACTGGGATAATTAATCTCCAGCAAACCCAACCACCTTCCTTCGTGATAGGTACAACGTCAACTACCATAGAGTTTTCTCCCGATTCTCATTGGCTCTAGTTCTGCTCAGGCTCCTTGATGCCACATTTGGTCAAAAAATGCTGCCTTGAGGCATAGTGAAATCTCACTTTCCCTTTCCAGCTCCATCTCTTTTGATCATGTTTGGAGCGAAAGAGGTCAGGGGCTGAGTGAGTCTGACAGATCTCAACTAAAGCAAAGAGCTGCAGATGCTCATAATTTGAAACAAAAACAGAAATTGTTGGGGAAACTCAACAGGTCTGGCAGCACCTGTGGGGAAAAAAAACAGAGTTAAAGTTTTGAATCTAGTAAATGATGAAGAGTCACTCTGCTTTCTTGCAACACATGCTGCCAGACCTGCTGAGTATCAATGAGCTGGTTATCCATTTGTAGTGCTGTTTGATTGCACTGTTTAATGCAAAAGACCATACCTGGGCAGTTTTCCATAATGCTGGCCAGATGTCAGTGATATAACTGTACTGGAATTACTTAATTATTGTCTTGGTTAGTTCTAGAGGACTGGGGTTGCTATGGCCCATATCCATTACAGTATCCAGTGCCTTTAATCATTTTCTGATGTTATATGGGGTGAACCAAATTGCCTTGACACGTTAACATGACCAGAAAAGAGAGAGCGACAGTTGTGTTTAACGGTGTGTTATTCTACTATTCTATCAGATAGGTTGACACCAGTAAGTTTAGTGGTGAGTGGATAATAAGCACAAACAATCTGCACTTTTATGCAAATAAATTTGGATTAATTTATACATAAGTTTCATCATTACTCGGGCTTATACAGTAGTCCTCCCTAAGCACATCATCTTACACATCTCTTCCCAAATACTTTGCTTTATTTAACTATAAGCTCGTGTCTACAAATATACACAATGCTGTTAAATTTCATTAAATCTACAAGATAATTTATTAATTAAATTTATAACACTGTTTCTCCCACAGGTGGTTAAGGTCATTTACAAGTGAGCAATGTGCTAAACATCATCCCAGTCTGAAGAACATCGATCCATCATTTTTTTTTATTTCATGTCACTGAGTTACCTCCATATTCATACAACATTCCACTAATTTCCATAGATTATTTTATTCTTAATAAGCTTACTGCCTGGCACTTCTGTCAAAAATCTTTGGAGGTCCTTAGAAACATGTACTTTAGTAGCATGACCAAACCTCTCTCCCATCTTCTCAAAGAATTCCAACTGAGTCTGTCCAACACAAATTATTTTTAACAAATATATGGGCTGAACCTTACTTTTTTTGCCTAAATGAAAGCTTGGTTTTTTTTGGAGGAATTCTCACTATGAGGCCCAGTGAGATTTCTCAATGTATTTTACCAAACGTGCCTTATCAATATGGTCTGATATAAGAAAGGCTTACTCAAGGAGAATGGTCAGAGTAAGCCATATGGTCAAAGTGAGACAGAGTTTGTCAGATTGAGATTGAGATTGAGATAAAAGTGAGTAAGTGGGAATTTGGTCAATGCTGGAATTCAACTAGTAAATGCTTTGCAAGTTCAGTTATGGAGTAAAAATCGAAATTAGGCCTAGAACCAATAGCCTTTAAGGAAGCTAAAATAGCTCAGTTAAAAGAAACTCTTGATAGTGGCTGCTATCTATCAAACACCTGAAATGCTTAAATTAGGTTTAGCTCAGTTGGCCGGACAGCTGGTTTGTGATACAAAATAATACTAATGACATGGGTTCAATTCCTACACCAGTTGAGGTTACCACATAGAATTCACAATTTGTAATCTCCTCCTTCCTACAGGTTAAATCACTGCCAGTTGGTCCCCCTATGATAACTTTATCTTACCTTTTTATGTGATACAAAAGGGCCAACTAACCATCCTTTATAACAAACTTTAGGGATGAGTGACCACAGTATGATAGAATTTTACATTACGTTTGAAAATGAGATAGTTTATTCTGAAGCAAGGATGTTAATTTTGAATAAGGGAAATCATGAAGGCATGGGGCATTAATTTTACTGAGGTAGATTGGAAAATACATTATAAGACATGACTGTACATAGGCAATGGATAGTCTTTAAATAAGTATGACATGACTTACAGTGACAATACATTCCTTCAAGGTGCAAAAATCTAAAAAGTTAGTCAACCATGGCTTACAAGAATTTCAGGCTTATATAAGATTCAAAGAAAGGGCTTGCAGAGTTTCCAAAAAAAGCTGTATTTCTGAGGAATATGGAATACAACAAAGGAGGACCAAGAAGCTGGTAAGAAAAAGGGAGAATAGAATATATACGTAATCTGACAGAAAACATAAAATTAAACTGTAAAGTACAGTAATGCACAAAGAAAATGCCTGGCTAAAGTGAATGTGGGGCCATTCCAGACACAGTCAGGAGAATTTATAAAGGGGAAGGGAAGAATGACTGAGAAGCGAAATGACTACTTCGCATCTGTTTTCATGAAGATGCCAGAAATCTCCCAGAATTATAGTCCCAAATAGCAATGGAGATTTAGGAGTTGAAGCAAATTATTATTAGTAAGAAGGCTGTACTGCAGAAATTATTGGGACCAAAATTTGATAAACCCCCAGACCTAATTGTTTACATTGAAGGAGAGAGTACTCTTGGATTTTCAGAAGGCTTCTGATAATAAGCCCACAGAAGACTGGTTAGAAAGAAACAAAACACAGGGAATAGGATTATAGAGATAATACATGCATTAGTGATTATCTTTGAAAATTCCACAGATTCTGGAATGATTCCTTCATTTGGAAGGTAGCAAGTATCACTCACTACTTAACAAATGAGCAAGAGAGAAAAACACAACCATAGAACTGTTGGCCTGCACCAGTGGTGGGGAAAATGCTGGAATCTATCATGAAGAATCGTATAAATCCACACAATATGACTGGGCATGATCAGCATGAACTTGTGAATGGGTAATGGTCTTTGTTGAACTTCTTGGAGCTTTTGAAGATATTACTAACAAAATTGATAAGGAAAAGACAATGGACAGAGTACTCTTAGATTTTCAAAAGGCTTCTGATAATAGGCCCACAGAAGACTGGTTAGAAAGAAACAAAACATAGGGATAGGAGGTAATGTACTGACATGGATTAATGATTGGCTAACAGGCAGAAAACAAATTAGGAATAAATGGGTCAGTCTCAGGTTGGCAGGTTTTAACTCATGGGGAACCGCAAGGGTTAGTACTTGGTCCCCAGCTGTTCACAAAATATATCAATGATTTGGATTTGCAGACCAAATGTATTATTTCAAAATTTGCGAAAGATACAAAGTAAGGAAGATGAAATGTGGCTTCAGATGGATTTCGACAAGCTTAGTGAATGGGAAGAACATGGCGGACGAAATATAAAGTGAAAAAATGAGAAGTTATTCACTTTAGTCGGAGAAACAGATGTACAGAATAAAATGGTAAGAGACAGGAAAGTGTAGGCTTACAAAGGGACCCAAGTGTCCATGTTGGTAAGTCACTGAAGGCTAACATGCAATTGCAGCAAGAAATTAGGAAGGCTAATGGAATGTTAGCCTTTATTGCTGGAATATTTGAGTCCTAAGTAGTGAAGTCTTGCTTCAATTGGAAGGGAGCTTGTTTAGACTGTGTGCAGTTTTGGTCCCATCTCGGGAAAGATTTTATTGACAGAGGGGGAATGTAACAATGATTGACCAGACTTGTTCCGATCAATAGAGTTTAGGCAAACTTGGGCTGTATTCCCGAGAGCTTCAAAGAAAGAGAGGTGAGGTAATTCAAATTTACAAAATATTTAAAAGGATAGACAAGCAGGTAACATAATTCTAGACTCTCCTGTTTGGGGCCTGCCACACTGGGAGACTGCCCCACCAGGCATCGGGCCTATACAGCTTTTCCAGGAGATTGGAAGCCACTGTGTCGCTGGGCCTGGGTTGGGAGAAGACACATTACACTGAAGTCATTAAAAGAAGGTAAGGAGCAATAATAAATGGGAACATTTAAAAAAAGCATAGAAAGAGAAAACAAAAGGAAAGCAGACAAGTAGATGAACTCTGGGCTCCTAGGCTGAGGAGGCTGCGTGTTACTCCTTCCTCATCATGGAAATATTCAATCACCCATGATCGTACTGAATGGCGGAGCAGGCTCAACAGGCTGAAAAAAAACACTCCTGTTCCTATTAAGTATTCACCCACACCCATGGCTTCCCTCACATCAAACCTATCCAAACTGTAATGTGTGCTGCTCCTGGAACAACTCACCATTCACCAGATATCTACTGGAGGATGAGCCTGACCCACTTCCTGGAGGCAAGGACTCCCAGCAAGACTTCTGACCATGACCTATCCCCTGGTGTTGGAGGCTGCTTTTTAGCTTCTCTGCCAGGAACCTCTGACTGATGTGTGCCTCTGTGAGGCCTACTCTCTTGAGACTTTGAGATATGGCTGCTTGATTGTTGCATACGTGCTGTGTTTGCAGCATATACCACTGGCCCATCGTGCAGGTGCAAGATTGATATAGCACTCCACTGCACGGCAAGAGAAATCCCCCCCTTGATGGAGGACTGCTGACAGCAAAGCAAAAGGCCTGGTCACGTGACTGCACCGACTGGTATGGCAATGTGAGCATTCAGATAGGCACTAATGTGACAGATGCTGTGAGCATTCAGATAGGCACTAAGTGAATGAAGCAAAGATAGCAACTAAGCAGCCCTGAGAAGCAGCCTGGTTGGGTCCATGAGTTGGGAGCCCGTCCGTATGTGCAAAGTGTCCTTGCAGAGCCTGTCATGTTGCCCTGTGCCCTGCAGTGCACACCTGTGCTTCATGAGTAGGCTGCAAGTGGATTGGGAAAGTGCCATGATCGTCCTGCGGGGCTGGCAAATGCCAGATGCCAGTGCCTGGGGATGAAGGGCGCATGCAGCTGGTGCCTGTGGATAAGCATGACCTCCAGTCGCCAGGTACCTGCTGTGATTCCACATTGACATTTCTCTGCACTTAGCTTGTTTGGTAAAATTGGTAAGATAGGAAGTTGAACATTAACGAGGCAGGTTGGGTCATTAACAAGCAACAACCCCCCTTATTTGCGACTCAATGCTGCCGAGACAGAAACTCCCTACTTCACTTGCCAATAATCTAAAATATGGTGCGAGATGTTTTCAATGTTGAGATAGACCTTACTGGATGTCTCATCTGAATCTGCCACAAAATCCCTCAATAGTCTATGTCACCCTAACATCGATAACATCAGCCTATGGAGTCTCTTCTTGATTAACTTCTAAAATAAAAATTTATTTAAACCCTGATAAAGATTTCCACCACCTACCCTACCATTGATGTTAAGCTGACTGGTCTGTTGTAATACTGGCTACTAGGACCCATGCTGTGTCATTGCACCTGACAGTGTTTTGACAGTGCAAGGGCCCTTCAAATGTCTAGAATCGTAGAATCCCTACAGTGTGGAAAGAGGCCATTCGGCCCATTGAATCATATCAACTCTCTAAAGAGCATCCCACCCAGACAAATACTCCCCGCTGCCATCCCTATAAGACTGTATTTACCATGGCTGCTCTGCCAAATGTGCACAGCTTTGGACTTTGGGAGGAAACTGGAGCATCCAGTGGAAACCCAAGCAGGCAGCATGCAAATTCCGCACAGACAGTGACTCAAGGCTGGAAATGAACCTGGGTCTCTGGTGGTCTGAGGCACCATGCTGGCCCATGTTTGGGTATTTTTCTTTCCTGTCAGTGGGCATGGCTTAGTTGCCTGTTCTCTGAGGCCCAGTTGCTGGTCTAATCACACCCTGCAAAAACCTTGCAACCTATCAGTTGTTTCAGGTACAAACCCAGCAGTTTTAACATCACCCCTCCCCTGCAGTGGACAGCACTCAATATTACTTGATCACCTTGCCAGCAAATTAACAACAGTTCTCCTTTCCCAGGCCACCACAGAACCAACCTGAGGCACTAAAATGGAGTGTAACTGGTAAAAGGCTTGGGAAACTCAGGGTTAGAAATAAATGCTCTGTGTAACAGCAGACTTAAAGAAGTCATTCGTGTTAAAATTTCAGGAACCAAAATGAGATTGAAATTTACTGTGAACTTTGTTATTGTACAAACATTTTGGCCTAGAAGTTATTTTGGATCAATGAAGCAAATGGAGACAGAGATCAATCCCCATTGAGAACATATGCTGACATCTCCAACCAGCTTGCCAGGGAATGGACATTAAGTTCCAAGTCTTTGTGTCACCAGCTGTAGTCATCAGGTATGTCCGAGAATCCTTTCCGTTATTTGTTCTTTCAGAGAAACAGGAGTCACCATCTGGCCAGCATTTGTTCCTGCATCCCTAATTGCCCCGAGAATAAAAATTCTTTCCAAATTTAGAGGCGATCTCCAAATAGATCCAGGTAACTGCCTGACTGTCATTTAAAAGAGCTACACAGCAGAGCAATAGTAGTTAGCCAGCCTCCTGTGAACTGGGAACTGCTAAAGAATAGAGGCATAGGAAAATCCCAAATCCAGGCAGTAGAATTTAAAGGGAAGGAAACCCCCATCCTTGCAGGATGAGCAGAGGTCTGGCCAGCAAAGGCCATCTTCCTGAATTTAGATGGAGACCAGATAGTTGCCCAGTGAGGTATGCAGATGGTGAGGGAAAGGCATCATCAAGTGGAAGGACCACAGTGTATCACCACCAGGGCTGTGCAGCCACCTGAGGGCAGTAGGATGCCAAAGGATATAGGACTTGCTGGGCCAGCTCTTCACCAAACAGAACAATGTAAGTTTGGTTCCCTGAAGTTCCACTACACTTGTGACTGCCACAGAGGAATTTCAAACACTGATAGAACAGATTCCCTTGCAACCCAGGTAGATGATGAGAGTCTGCCAGGAGGCAACTGTAAAGGGGAGGCTAGAAGATCTTCCAGGTGAACATCAAGTTGCCAGGCTTGCTGACACCAAAGTCTTAAGCTCATTCCCAGTTATTGGTCCTGACCAAACAGCATTGGGAGGGTATGGAGCCCCACCCCAACTTGGGAAATTTAAAGATATCCAAAGAGATTTCCCAGGACATATTCCACGAATAATCAATGATATGGACGTAAGGAATACCTTCAAATAAATCCCCATCACGTTACTGTAATGAGTGCCAATATGTTTACACTTGCCTCCCACCTCACAATGGAAACTCTACTGAAGAGGCACGGTGGCACAGTGGTTAGCACTGCTGCCTCACAGTGCCAGAGACCCGGATTCAATTCCCATCTCGGGCGACTGTGTGGAGTTTGCACGTTCTCCCCGTGTCTGTGTGGGTTTCTTCCGGGTGCTCCAGTTTCCTCCCACAGTCCAAAGATGTGTGGGTCAGGTGAATTGGCCATGCTAAATTGCCCATAGTGTTAGGTAAGAGGTAAATGTAGGGGTATGGGTGGGTGGCGGGTCGGTGTGGACTTGTTGGGCTGAAGGGCCTGTTTCCACACTGTAAGTAATCTAATCTAAACCTAAACTTTCAATTAATCAAATTGTGCCATCTGCACCTGTAATACTGGTCTTTGTCACAAGCCTAAAATTAGACCTTGTTGATTAACTGAAATATAAAATTCTGGGAGTCTAAATCATTTGCTGTTTGACCTCCAGAGGGAAAGTCAGCTTCCAAGCTGAGTTGGCATCCTGCCTTGGACACGCCATTCTGTCTACAAGTTACTGGCCAGAGAGAAGTCCACTATTAGCCAGCAAGAAGGAACACAACTAAGCCTAGCTGACTGCGGAAACTATAAGAGGGGACTGACCTCCAGGAAGTTGTAACTCAGATGAACTGATTTTAATACCTCTTGCAATCTTTATAATCCATCTCTTCTCCCATCCAGTTTTCCTAAATTTCCTGACTGCTTGTGGCATGTGGAAATAAAAAGCAAATAATTTTGCTGTGGGTTTATTTCAAGAATTGGAATTGAAAAATCCAGGTTTGGAGAACATTCTTCTGTCTATTACAGCGAGGGACGGAAGAAGTGGCTGAACCTGAGGGTCACTATACCTCAGGTAAGGGAGTGAGATTGTGAAAGTGGGATCTTCACAGTAACTTCAGCCAGTGGAAGAACTTAATCCATATTGTTGGTGTTATTCTGCATCACAAACCAGCTATCCGCCCATCTGAGCTAACCACCACCTCACTCCCCAACCAGCTAACTGGCATATTTTAGCATAGTAGAACTTAGTATCCCTTACAAATGCATATTATTACGTGCTAATTGTGTCCTTTATTAGTAGCCAGCCATTTCTGTAGGAGCACAACTGGAATGTAATTCTTTATATACAGGTGTTCCCTAATTTATGAATACTCATACTCACGAACGCAATCTCATACAGGGAAATAAATTTAAGGATCTGACATACAAACATTTCCTATACTCACAAATGGCTCCTTTATATTGCCCTGCATTGTGGTCCAAATTAATTTGCAAATGACTCCAGACTAGAACCCATTTAGAACCCAGGGAATGCTTGTACATTGAGGCATTCAGCTTTTATTTCCTACATCCTATTCCATGTACCAACGTTCTCATTACTCCATCCCAGAGAATGTGACAAATGAATTGAACTACCTGTAGGAGCAGTATTTAAATGAGGAGATTACCACGAGAATGACAGGATAACGTGATTAGAAATAATAATGTACTCCCAGACATTAAGTCACAAAACACAGGATCTTATCAACAATTACAACTTTAATATTGCACTTCTAATTGCAAACTTCATCCAGGAGCTTCAATAAATAAAAATCTCAAAACTGCAGCTCTCGTATTCAGGTATTGGTATGAGAGGCAAAATAAAAGTCTTTAGTGCAAAAAAGGAACAAAAGTGAATTTTATGGTTGCTGCACAGAAATGCAAAATTTGTCATGTGACCTTAAAAAGGATTTGAAACATCATTATGGAGAAGGTCATTTTTCTTGCAGAGAAATGGAAACCATTTCAAACTTTTTCAGTAATCATTTGTTTGTCAGAATATTAGGCATTCTGTCTCCCTGAAATGAGAGACTTTAATAACCTTATAATCTGTAACCTTGGAAAATTGAAGTACATGGGAACATTCTTTCTCTTCTGGTAATTATTGACATGTTTATGTTTATTGTTGCACAGTCAATTAAATTTCAGTTAAGAAATCAGTCGTACATAGTGCTGTCAACTCATTTATAAAATTGCTCCAAATCAATGGAATTTTAAGTTAGAGTTGTAGCTTTGTTGCATTATATTCAGGAAGCTTCTGATAACTGCAAGAAGATAGAATCCATGAATGCATTGAGCAGAAGCTGTTTCTCATTCAACAATAGAGATAGCAGGTTTTTACATGGAGCAGTTCTCTGAAAGGAAAGATTTCATTATGAAATTAGGAAAATTGGCCCACTGAACAAGAATTCTTCCTATCAATTTGCTGGGCATATAGAATCACATTCCTGGGTGATTAACTACTCAGGACAGGAGAGGTATCGCAGGAAAATTTGGAGAAAATGGAGAAGTGAGAGTCAAGAGTGCTATTTGAAGTGATACCTTTAACCAGATTCATGTTAAAACAAGGGAATTGGAGTCAATCATGCATTGGGAAGAACCAGACATAACAGGGATTACTATGAGTCATGGCTGTATAAAAATCATAACTGGGAATTAAACATGTCAGTGAATAAAATATTTACAAAAGACAAAGAGGGAAAAAGGAGTGGTAGAGTAGTTGTACGTAGAAGGAATAATACATTAGCAGTAAGAGAAGGAGAACAGTTACCAGGAAGATAACTTTTGAATCTGTATATACAGAGATAAAAGGCTGTAAAGTCATAAAATCACAAGACACAAGAGCAGAAGTAAGCCAGTCAGTCCATTAAGTCCACTCCGTCATTCAATGAGATCATGGCTGAACTGATCATTATCATCTTCACATTCCTGCCTAATTCCCATAACCCTTGGTTTCCTTATTAGAAATGTCTCTCTTTTCCTTCATGAATGTCATAGAGTCATAGAGATGTACAACACAGAAACAGACCCTTCGGTCCAACCCATCCATGCTGACCAGATATCCCAACCCAATCTAGTCCCACCTGCCAGCACCTGACCCATATCCCTCCAAACCCTTCCTATTCATATACCCATCAAGATGCCTTTTAAACATTACAATTGTACCAGCCTTCACCACTTCCTTTGGCAGCTCATTCCATACACGTACTACCCTCTACATGAAAACGTTGCCCCTTAAGTCTCATTTATATCTTACCCCTCTCACCCTAAACCTATGTCCTGTAGTTCTGGACACCCCACCCCAGAGAAAAGACTTTGTCTATTTATCTTATTCATGCCCCTTATGATTTTATAAACCTCTATAATATCACCCCATAGTCTTCGATGCTCCAGGGAAAACAGCTCTAGCCCATTCAACCTTTCCCTATTGCTCAAATCCTCCAACCCTGGCAACATCCTTATAAATCTTTTCTGAACCATTGCAAGTTTCACAACCTCACCTATGATTATTGATGCTACAAGTATCTCAGTAAGAGGCCCAGCAATCACTTCCCTAGTTTCCCACAGAGTTCTTGGGTAAACCTAATCAGGTCCTGGGGATTTATCCACTTTTATGCAGTTCAAGACATCCAGCATTTCCTCCTTTATAATATGGACATTTTTAAAGATGTCACTATCCATTTCCCTACATTCTATATCTTCCATGTCCTTTTCCACAGTAAATACTGATGCAAAATATTTGTTTAGTATTGCCCCCATTTTCTGTGGCTCCACATAAAGGCCACCTTGCTGATCATTGAGGGGCCCTATTTTCTCCCCAGTTACCCTTTTGTCCTTAAGGTATTTGTAAAAACCTTTTGGATTCTCCTTAACCCTATTTGCCAAAGCTATCTCATGCCTCCTTTCTGCCCTCCTGATTTCCCTCTTAAGTATACTCCTACTGCCTTTGTACTCTTCTAAGGATTCACTTGATCTATAGCTGACATATGCTTCCTTCTTTTTCTTAACCAAATCCTCAATTTCTTTAGTCATCCAGCATTCCCTATACCTATCAGCCTTTCCTTTCATCCTAACAGGAATTTACTTTCTTTGGTCTCTCGTTATCTCATTTCTGAAGGCTTCCCATTTTTTCAGCCATCTCTTTACCTGTGAACTTCTGCCCCCAATCAGCTTTCGAAAATCCCTGCCTAATACCGTCAAAATTTGCCTTTCTCCAATTTAGAACTTTAACTTTTAGATCTGGTCTATCCTTTTCCATCACTATTTTAAATCTAATAGAATTATGGTTGCTGGCCCCAAAATGCTTCCCCACTGACACCTCAGTCACCTGCCCTGCCTTATTTCCTAAGAGTAGGTCAAGTTTTGCACCTTCTCTAGTAGGTATACCCACATACTGAATCAGAAACTTTTCTTGTCCACACTTAAAAAATTCCTCTCCATTTAAACCCTTAACACTATGGCAATCCCAGTCTTTGTTTGGAAAGTTAAAATCCCCTATTATTCTTACTGCTAACTGAAATCTCCTTACAAATTTGTTTTTCAATTTCCCTCTGACAATTAGGGGGTCTACAAAACAATCCCAATAAGGTGATCTTCCCTTTCTTATTTCTCAGTTCCACTCAAATGACTTCCCTGCATGTATTTCTGGGAATATCCTCCCTCAGTACAACTGTAATACTATCTCTTATCAAAAATGCCACTCCCCCTTCTCTCTTGCCTCCCTTTCTATCCTTCCTTTAGCATTTGTATCCTGGAACATTGTATTGAACTTAAAGTAAAACCCTCTGTAGTAAAGAATTCCACAGATTCACTACCCTGTGACAGAAGACATTTTGATACTCTGCCTAAAACAGTTGATCCCTTACTCTGTGATTATACCTTTTGCTTCTTGAAACTACCTCTCAGTATCTACCCTACCAAGCCCTCTTAGGATCCCATAGTTTCAACATGATTGTTTCTCATTCTTCCAAACTCAAATGAGTGCAGGCCCAACACATCCAACATTTCCTCATAAAAGTAATTCCTCTTTACCTGGGATCAACCTTATGAGATTTCTCTGAACTGGCTCCAATACCAAAATATCTTTCCTTAGGAAAGAGGATTAAAAACATTCATAGCATTCCAGCTATGTTGTCATATAAATTTAGCAAGACTTCCTTATTTTGATACTCCATTTCCTTTGAATTAAAGGCCACTGTTCCATTTGCCTTGCCCACTAACCTTTTGCGATTCATGCACTGGGATCTCCAAATTCCTAGGCTGCAGTCTTTCCCATTCAAATAATATTCAGCTCTTCAATTCTTCCTGCCAAAGTGTACAGCCTGTTATTTTGCCACATTCCATTCCATTTTACTTTGATTTTTACAAAAGAAGTAGAATTGATAGATATGGCTTTTATAATGAAATGGAGACAGACAGCTAAACCAAATCAGACTTTCTACCTGCTTCTAGCAACATATTCTGCTAAGGGCTTATGCTCGAAACGTCGAATTCTCTATTCCTGAGATGCTGCCTAACCTGCTGTGCTTTGACCAGCAACACATTTGCAGCTGTGATCTCCAGCATCTGCAGACCTCATTTTTTACTCTAGCAACATATTAAAATTAAAACTTTCAAAGACCCTCAAAATTGATCCCGATGTTTCCTAGCCAGACATTTTGAAAAACCAATACCAGACTTTGCAAATAATCAATTCTCAATAAGAGTTAGTATCTTAAACAAGAGACTCAACAATTTATTCACAATAAAATGACTTTAGTTGAGCAAAATCAAAATACAAAAAATCCAACTGGTCTATGCTTTAAACCCTGAAACCTGTTTCTAACCCTGTTCACATAAAATACAGGCAGACAAAAAACAAATACAGTTAAAGGATAAGTAAAAGAAAGTAACAAAACTGGTTAGATTGCATAAGTGGTATTCACACTGTGTTGTTCCACAGACGTAGACAATGGCTTCTTGGATAGTTTTCTGAAACAGCCAATCAGGGTTACCGTTTCAGTTTGCTCAAAATAATGAAAAATCAGTGAGGGCTCTCACACGTTGGATAATAAGATGAATAATTAGATGATCCCTCGTACATGTGAAAGGATACATTGAATAAAAACTCAAAGGTCACAAACCCTCATCAGGGGTGGCACAGTGGCTAGCACTGCTTCCTCACAGCACCAGGGTCCTAGGCTCGATTCCAGCCTCGGGCAACTGTCTGTGTGGAGTTTGCACATTCTGCATGGGTTTTGTCCGGTTTCCTCCCACAGTCCAAAGGTGTGCAGGTTAGGTGAATTGGCCATGCTAAATTGCCCATAGCAATAGGTGCTTTAGTCAGTGGGACTGGGTGGGTTACTCTTCGGAGGATCGGTGTGGACCAGTTAGGCCGAAGGGCCTGTTTCCACACTGTAGTAAATCTAAATTTATGTATTTTAAAATAATTTAGGAAAGATGTACAAAGGTCTGAGTACACCCATTTAATAATTTGTTTGAAAAGTGCAGTGCCAGGTGACTTGCAATGTTATTTCGCTGTTTAAGAAAGGAGGATGGCAGAACATGGCAGTTAGCTTAAATCAGGGGAGGAAAATTATGGAATTCCTACTAAAGGATGGAAGAGAAGAAACTTTAGAGAAGACAACAAACGTAGCAATAAATAGTCAACTTGGATTTCAATAGAAAAATCTTACTTGACCAACATTACTGTTCGTTTTTGAGAAGGTACAGGTATTGTAGTAGATGTACTGTATCAGAAATTTTAAAAGGATGCTATTAAGATGCCCATAATATACTACTGAATAAAGGTCAGAGAATTTGAATTCAAGGGCAAATGGCAGACTGAGAGTAAAGAGTCGTTATATAGAGTGATAGAAGGTGGAAAGGAGCATTCTATAATGATCACAGATGTTCACGATTGGTACCAATGGTTTGGACTTTGTAGTCAAAGACAACATTTCTAAATTTGAAGGTGACTGCAAATTGTGGCAGATAGTCAATACTGAGGAGGACTGCAACTAATTATAGAAAAATATTAATAAACTAGCAGAATGGACAAATAATTAGGAATTGAATTTCAACGCAGATAAATGTGAGATGTAGGAGGAATAGGAAGGTTCAAATCTGGGTGGGTTAGAATTACAAATGGATTTGCAGTGTGGTTAGCAAGGTGATAACAAAGCAAACCAGGTACTGGCTTTGTTATGCTAAACCTCTGATGAACCTTGGTAAGGCCACACCCACACCTAAAAGTACTGTAAGTTGTTCCTATTCTATACAATAGAAAGAATGTAGATGCATTTGCTAGGGTGCAGAAAAGATGTAAAAGGATGACAACAGATGTGTGTGGGTATACATATCAGGGAAGGACGAACAGGCTACATATCTTTTTCATGTTAATAAAGAATGCCATGGGCTAATCTAATAGAGGGCTTTAAAATGATCAAAGATTTGACAGAGTGGAAATGGAGAATGTTTCCAATTGTAGGGAAGAGCATAAACTCTATCAATATATGATAATCGGCAAGAAGTTCAATAAGGTGACATCTTTTTACCCAAGAGGTACTGAGAACACAGAAAGTACTACCATGGGAGTTTCTACTATTAGTAGAAATTCATTTAGATGTGCATATGAGGGAGAAGCAAACATATGATTCTGATATTGGATTTGGATGAGTAAAAATAGGCGAGGCTGAAATGGAATATAGACAGGTTGGGCTGAATGGCATGATTGTGTGCCACAGTTTCCACATAATTCTATGTCCTTCCTGTACATATGTGAAGGTTAGTTCATGGTGAAGACTTTGGTTAAGTGACAGTAAGGAATGATTAAGCGTTTTGTGAGTTTCAATATATTCTTTCCATCCAAAGTAAAAACTTCATAAACATTTGTTCTAGAAATTAATATCTACTTTGTTCAGTGTACAATTTTGATTTATTGGATATGTTTACTTCTGGCAGACTGGAAAAATTTTAAATTCAGGGTGTAAATGATCAAAAGAGTTGTGCAGTTCTTAACCGATTTTGTGAAAGCCATTTTGTAAAGCTGTTAGCACTCTCTCTTAAACAAAGTTAGTTCTGAAATGCAATGTGCGACTATTCAAATCAAAGGGACATGTATATCCCAGGCAGCATAATTTTCCTCTCAAAATGTACATATATGGGTTGAATTTAACCGACTCACCTGCCAGAAACTGTATTAATATATTAGCTCAAAACCATTCCTTTTGCTGCTTTTCACCTGTTCTATATAGTGTAGGCACATTTTCAATTGCTATCTTACACTGTTTGTTGTCAATATGAAAGTACAAAATCTGGGTTTATCCAATATGTAATATTAAATTAAACATTTTAAAAAATCTGATTAATTTAGAGCGAGATAGTGGCACAATGGTAATGTTACTGGACTAATAATCTCAAGGTCCCTCACTAGTACTGTGGATAGGTTCAAATCAACCACAACAGATGATCGAATATAGATTCAATTAATAAAACAGAAATTGAAAACTAGTCTCAATAATGGTGACCATAAAACTATTATATATCATTGTAAAAACTCATCAGATCTGGGATACTACATCTGACCTTACCTCCCCCACCCTGCCCACCCCAGGAGTGTGGATAGTTCTTAATTGTGCTGTGAATTGGTCTAATAAACCACTTAACTAAATGGGAATCAAGGATGGGTGACAAATTTTGACCTTGCTAGTGATGCTCATATAAGAGGAGACTGACGACTGGGGATCATGAGATACTTAGCATATAACTCAAGCTGATAAGATGTGAAAGAAGTTTGTTTGAGAGACATATTAAAGATCTAATCAAGAGGATATGAAATCAGGGAAGAGGAGATGGGGATTTACATGACAATGCGATTAAGGAAAGACTAGTTTAAGAAAATAAGGTGGAAAATTGAATTAAAGGTGAAGCAGCTGGTCAAGTTAACTTCTTTTAATTGCATAAATTGACTGTTCAAACCTTCTACTGCTACACACTCCAATATAATCCCTGAGTGTAGGACTTCTCCTTTATGGTCATATCTAACAATCATTGCTCATTTTGAACAAGATGTTGAACTCTTGAGTTATTTTGTGAAAACTGCAGCCTATCTTATCCCTTATACTGACATCACTTAAAAAAAAATTTAAAGTTTATATATATCCTTTACCATGCAACACATTGTAAATAACATCAACCTTACAAAAGTAAAATACATTTCTAATTTTTTATGCTTCAACAATTGCTTTTACTCATTCTATTTTTTTCACTAATCATCTCTCTTATCCTGAAACCACTGTTGTCTGATTGAACATCATTTCCATGAGCAAAGTGTTGTCAAAATGGTGTTGTCATCTTCAAGCCACACCCACACGGGTATCACAGCCTAACACTTCGCTATCACCACCCAATGGCCACACCACATCAATTTAAAAAATGCTGCTGGTTGGTGTTCAGGAGAAATAGCCATTCAATTGCCCTCCCCCACCCCGTGACTTAGGCCCAACTACAGTGCTGCAATTGCAGATTAGACTGAGATCAGATAACACAGCACAAAAGAAATATTGAACTTAGAACCTTTCTGGTGTACTTAGCAGCTACTCATTGGAGAAAGTGCATGAAAAAACTAGACTTCTCTATCTGTGGCAATGAAGTAACTGATGATATTCTCACTAAGCATGGAAGTTTTCATACTTCACACTTACCCTTCCGTCAGATCTGGCACTACTTCCTAGTTTGAGTGTGCCTGCTGTTGTGCTATGTCTTGCAAAAATCTTCCCATCACAATGTCTGCCTTCATCAGTTTGTAGCATTCAGAGCCAACTTAATGTCTTAGATTGCAATCTTTGTAAGTCAATATAAGAACCATAAATTTAGAAAGCTACTGAAAATGTGCATCATTGCTTTCGAACTAATTCGTGATCAAGTTAAATATTGAAGCAGACTCAACAGTAATGTGGGAAAACTGAAGGTAATAAACAAAAGCCTGTCACAATTTTACGAAATAAAATAATTACTACCATTGTTGGAATTTTCTGAGGATATATTTGGACTTGTAAGTGAAATAGTGCAGTAGAAATAACCTCCCTTAACTTCCATTAAAACTGTACACACAAAGTTTAAGTAATGTCAAAGGGAACCAAAAGATAGAGAGTTTGTTTGGTTATTAAAAAACAGTAAGAATTTATAAAGAATAATTGTTTATTTAGGGCTCCATGACAGACTGCATCTCAAAGAGGTCAGTCTATTCTCTATTTTGAATGTCTGAATTTGCAGACGATACTAATTTACCTAAAAGGACAGTTTAATCATGGACAAGATATCAATTGAATAGATGAATAAAGATTTAGCCATCTGAATGCATGATTATCAAGTTACATGCTGTGTTAGCAATATGAGACAATACTTTTTTTTTAGCAATTACATGTATTCACCATCACACATTGCGCTGAATCTGAGGTATATATTTATAAAAATGTTGATCCAAAATGCAAGAATGGAAATGAAAAGGCTAAACAAAACCACTGCATAATTAGAGCTGTGGATTTACAAATCCCAGAAGAAAATCCTCAGAAGTTGCGATTTATTAATGTATTTCTGCTTGAATTATCATACCAAATTCTGGTCAAAGCATCTTCAAAAATATTTAGGAAGGAGGATATTAGAAGAAGCATTATACAATGTTGCACTGAGGAAACATTAAACCATAGTAGGTTTAGTCTATACAGCTGTGTGGAGAAGAACCATCATGTGTTATGATCACACAATTAGAAGTTAAACAATTTACATTTAGGACAAGCAATTAGTAGACCAAAATAGCAACATAAATAGAAATTGCTCAAGAAACTGAGCAGGTAAGTAAATTGCTGATGAAACTGAGCAGGTAGTCAATTCTGAAGAAGGGTCACTGGACCCAAATCGCTGACTATGCTTTCCCTCCACAGATGCTGGAACACCTGCTCAGTTTCCCCAGTAACTTCTGTTTTTGTTTCAGACTTCTGGCATCCACAGTTCTTTGTTTTTTTTTGCTAAAAATATCAACATATACATGCTCCCAAATTTCAACTTTAGGATACACAATACTTGAATTCTGGAGATGAATCATTCTTGAGAGGCAAATAGAGAGTTGCAGTTTGGCGCTTGGGACAGTGGAGACAATAGCAAAAGCACTGGTGTACAAAATAAACTCAGACTATATAGTCACTGTTGAGATGACCATTATTTATTTCTCTTGCATAAATGACATTTGGCATGTTACATCAATAATTTATGTTACAAAAAATATTGAGTATGCTTGTTTGTGAACAACAAAAACCCTAAATGTTAACAACAACAAAATATTACATTTGTCACAAATCTGAATTTTTTTTTAAGTTGGAAAACCTAGCAGGTCTGGCAGCAAAGGTGAAGAGAGAAGCAAAGATACAATTTCAGCTGGATAAATTCTCATCAGATTTCAGGTACCTGCGATATTTTGCTTTTGTATTTGTATCTAATTCATTGCCACTTCTCTTCCAGGAATCCCTCCCGTGAGAAAGTTCTGCTTTTCTCTCTGACAGAAATTTTGCTTGGCGCTTTTACCTTCTTTGATTGCTACTTCCTTCTCATATTTTATCAGCTACTGCTTTCACAACCACATCTTTTTCCTCAGCAACCACTTCTGTCTCTGAGTTCCAGTTGAAATTTCACGCTTTGGGTCCACCCAAGATATTCAACATCTCTTGAACAAACACTGATGCTGCATCCTGAGACCCTGGCTCATTTCAATAAATTTAAGTTTTCAAAAAAAAAGTCTTGGAGTCCCTAGGACAGTTCATGTAATTGTCAAAATTTTGTTTGCTTTTTTTTCGGGCTTTTGCTTCTGATGTTCATTTTTCCGAGAGACATTCCCAAAAAAAACTCACAGATGTTACTACACATGTCTCATGGCAGATGGGACTTGAACTCAGCCCTGCTGGCTCAGAGATTGGACATTACTATTGCACAAAAAGAGCCCTAAATATTTCTCTTCTATTTTTATGCCTTATTTCAATTTTTGTCTCTGTATTCTGGCCTTGTGCCTGATTTTAAGATATTTTTGATCAACCTGTTCAGAAGTGTTATGACATACTTCTGGACAGGTGCAAATTAAACCCAGGTCTCCTGGTTCAGAGGTAGAGACACTGTGTCACAAGAGTGTTTTGTGCCTGATTTCAAGATATTTCTAATCAACCTGTCATTCTACATTTGTGGAGCAGGTAGTACTTGAACCCAGGTCTCCTGGCTTAGAGATAGGTATATTAACATTGTGCTACAAGAGACTTTTGTGCCCAAGTTATTTTTTTTCTTTTATCTATATGCAGAAGTGCTATCACGTCACCTTGTTTTTAAAATCTTCTACAATTCTTCAGCCATCTTGATCCACATCCCTAGAATTGTCTGTCATAAACCTCTTTGCCTTTACCTTTTTCTCTTAAGACACTTCTTAAAACCTTGACCAATTTTTGACCTTTTTTTTATTCACCCATGAGATGTGCGTGTAGTTGGCTAAGCCAGCAGCTGGGACCTGAATCAACTAGTTGCTAGGGCCACCTGTCCCACATTATATTCTGGCCTACATTTCTCCCTGAATCTTTCTTCTCACTTTTCACTCCAATCTTCCTCCACACACTCATCTAATCCATGATTCCTAGTTCTTAATCCTTTAACCCATTCCCATTTGCATTCCTGATCACCATTCCAGCTGACAAGTGACTTTTCTCCAAAGACATTTAATCCCCCTTTCCAGGTTGGTTGGTGTTATTCATAGGAAGTATTTTTGCTCCATTTCAAACTTTTGTTTCTTTCCCAAAATAATTCAGCACACTGCTGTTTTGAAATCTTTGCCCATTGTTATGACCAGGTGAGAAGAGGTCATGGCACCACTCTTTTTAATTCCCTTTGGTCAGTCACAACTGTGTTTTTAAAGCTTACTTCTTAGCACATAGCTACCATACTTCAATTAAACTTAGCTAACTGCATGAGAGCTAATTGCAAGGATTTCTTTAGTGGAAATGAGTGACATGGATTGCCTATTCCTTGACAAAGCTGAATAAAGCATAGCATCAAATGCACACATACAAATGTAATGAGATAATAAAGTGAGGAAGTGGGTTGTCAATGACAAACAAAAAGATAAAGACAAATGCAGTTATAGATCTTAAGAATCCATAAGGTTGCAAGAATTAAAAGACCTGAGCAATAAAAACATTTGCTGATCTTAAATTCTCAGTGAACAGTCATTTTTCCTAGTTGTTTTTTTCACTGTCGTTGGTTTCTGTGATTGAGAGAGAAGTTGTGAAGGGCTTCCAGTATACTTGCTGTTATCAGTTCATGTCGCTATCTGCTTAATTTCTCAAAGCAAGCGACAGAATGATGCTTTGTTATATATTCTAAGTCTAGATCCATTTACTTTTTCAAACTGATCACTCTGCAGGTAAGTTTTTAACTTCAATATGTGAAATTATCATGCTACTTTAAATAAAACATGAAACATAAATTTCTCGACATTTCACTGAGTTTCTGAGCCTCTTGTTAAAATAGTAATTCCAAGGCAGCTGATTTTGTTCAATCTATATACATTGCCTGGGATTCTCAGTGTGACAGAACAGAAATTTTAGTCAGCAGTGTTCGTTGTAAAACTAGAGTCATACAGTCATACAGCATGAAACAGACCCTTTGGTCCAACCAGTCCAGGCTGACTGTAGTGCCAAATTAAACTAGTCCCACCTGCCAGTGCTTGGTCTATATTCCTCCAAACATTTCCTATTCATGTCCTTACCTGAATGTCTTTTAAATATTGTGACTGTACCCGCATCTCCACTTATCTGGAAGTTCATTCCATACATGAACCACTCACCTTAAAATATGCCCCCTAATCTTGAAATCCCTCAACTGAGAGAAAAGACATCTGACACTGATCTTATCTATATCCCACATGATTTTATAAACTTCTATTAGGTTTAGTTCATTAATTTCTCAGGTATTAAAGTCAAGTGATGAGAATTTAATATCGGTGGTCCATTTTAACCACGATCATAACACTATCTTTCCCACAGTTTTTTTCAATCCTGCCAATCAGGTCTCTACTCCCATGGCATAGCTAATTTTTTTCTGTATTTCTTAGATCTCTTGACAGCCTTCAACACATTTGATCACATTCCATACTGTCCCTCCATTAAACCAGCACAGTGAGGCCATCCTTGTTTGGTGTCACACTTAGCTGTCCAATCATAATCAGAGGCTCTCAAACATCGAGCCTCTTTCTATCTCTACTCTGTCATCCAGAATTGTAATTATACACTGGTTTTTGTTTTATCTGTTGCAGTTTTTCTTTTCTCTTCATCTCCAAGCTATGACTATTTTTCTAAATTATTTGCATGAGGATTAAAGATATATTTTCTCTGCCTTATTTTTCAGTGTTTTGTTGAAATACTGATGCATTCATTTGTATAGCATTGTACCAAGAAAGTTTTCTCCCAACTGGAAACTTAACAATGAACTGGACGTTGAACTGATGGCCATCAACTCTGGGTGCTGCATCATATTCGATTGTTGCCTATAGATGTAGTTTTTGAATGCTTCTTTTTACATCATTGAATATATTTCATCTGATTTGTATCGCTGGTTTGACAGAAAATGGTTTGTTTCAGCTGTAAGGACTACGTTTGGACTTAGATGGGAGAAGATATGGCTTTAAATCAAGGAAACTGTAAGGATATACTTGTAGTTTTAGAAAACATGTTACTGGACCACATTGTAATTGTTTCTACAATGCTGTCTTAATGAGCAGTGAGGGAAATTTCCAGACAAATCACCACTGCCTGTTCATACCCAAGGCAATTTTGCTCAGTCTTTTGATTGGATTTTCATTCAGCAGAAATTGTTATTGGCTCAGGAGGGCTCTGTATAGTAAGGGCCACTCGGTAGGTTCCTCAACATAGACAATACAGAAAAAAAATCCAGAGAAAGCATCCAGCTCTCCCTCTCTCCCTTCTGTGTGGAGTAATAAAAGAAATTCCCAAGGAGCTAGCTGCTGTCCCTCACCTTTTCTTGTGGGCTGCTGTGTCCACAAATCCCCTGTTGAATGGAAAAGAGAGAAAAAAACAAATTCAGAGGCACTGAAAGGATAAATCCTCAACCGCTGAAAGAAAGACTGAGAGCTGAGTCTTACAATGTTTCTCACTGAGCTTCATGGAGGCTTTCTCTCTGTAAGGCCTAATCAGTTTTCTTGTTCTATCATCTTACATTTGCCTCATTAACTATCTACTCTTGCACTATGGCACTCCTTTAACTAAAGCAAGCCCAATTCTACCACTCTCTGAAACCTAAAGAGCTTGTTACTGCCAGGATATCCCAGAATTCCAAGTTCTGGCGCCATCTGTAAAAGGCTGTGGAGTACCCAGCTGCCCTGTACAGTTCATGACATTTGCCATGGACTTGATAGAAAAGAAGAAACTGGCACCCCGTTTGCAAGCAGGGTCCTGAAGTTCCTGGTAGATGATTGTGCAGAGGTAGAATGTAAACTTCCCCCAGGCCCAGCAGAGGAGGCTGCTCATCAGATCCTGCCACCCTGGTCCAAGATTGCCACCAGGGTCATTGCTGTCCCAACCATTGGGAGAATGTCCAGTAGTGTAGGAAGGAGGTCAATGACACACCCATCTATGCTTTTGCAGCCATCTCTCAAAGTTCTTGCTCCAGCATTCTCATGTATGCAACAGCATTCCTCACTTGCCTCACCCACACTTTAAACCTTACATGACCTCTGTGGCTCCTACTCACTGGCTCAGCACACACTCATCTTCCCTATGCTCACCAATGTTAACAGCCATGTCACCCACTTTCATCCCACTCAATCCCTCCCGTTCTCTCAGTCCAGGACTATATGGTTATTAAAGGGCAGAAAGAGCTGAGTGGTGGAGCATGTGATACTTAGCCCCTCATCCCCTACAAGGAGAGAGTCCTGATTCCAACCAGTTGCAACTCCTTGGCCTGATATTGGAGGCTACTTTTGATTCACTATGCTGTAGCACTCTGACTGAAGGGTGTCTTCCTCGGTATGACTGTGCACTATTCCTGTCTGACTTTGAGTTGTGACTATTTGGTCGCAGCACATGTTGTGAGTCTGCTGTATACACTGTTGACATATGGTGCAGTTGTAACACTAAGCTAACATAGTGGCATTCAGCGATGTGTCCATCTCCTGGACTGGTACATCAACAGCAGGTGAGGTGCCAGAAGACTGGAGGTTGGCTAATGTAGTGCCATTATTTAAGAAAGTCTGTACGGAAAAGCAAGGGAACGATAAGCCCGTGAGCCTTATATGAGTGGTGGGTATATTGTTGGAGGGGATTCTGAGGGACAGGATTTACATGCATTTGGAAAGACAAGGATTGATTAGGGACGGTCAACAAGGCTTTGACTGGGAAGATGTGTCTCACTAACATGTTTGAGTTTTCTTGAAGAGGTAACAACAGATGATTGAAGGCAGAGCAGTAGACGTCTATATGGACTTCAACAAAATATTCAACAAGGTTCTGCATGGTAAATTAGTAAGATTAAATCACACAGAATCCAGGTGGAACTAGCCAATTAGATGCAAAATTGGTTTGAAGGTTGGAGATAGAGGATAGTGGTAGAGGTTTGCTTTTCGGAATGGAGACCTGTGATCAGTGGTGTGCCACAAGGATTGGTGCTGGAGCCACCGTTTTTTGTTATTCATGTAAATCATTTGGATGTGAATATAGTAGCATGGTTAGTAAATTAGCAGATGACATCAAAATTAGTGATCTACTGGACAGTGAAGAAGTTTACCTCAGAGCACAATGGGATCTTGATCAGATGGGCCAATGGGCCAAGGAATAGCAGATGGAGTTTATTTTGGATAAATATGAGGTTCTGCTCTTTTTGTGAGGTAAACCAGGGCAGACTTATACAGTTAATGGTAGGGATTGGGCAGAACTGCTGAAAAAAGAGACCTAGCGGTGAAGGTGCATAGTTCCTTGAAAGTAGAGTCACAGACGGACAGGGTGGTGAAGAAGGCTTTTGGCATACTTGCCTTCATTAGTCAGAATACTGAATACAGGACATTTCTGACACTGCTTTCAGAATACTGCATACAATTCTGGTCACTCTTCTAGAGAAACAGTGTTAAACTTGAAAGGGTGAAGAAAAGATTTATAAGGATGTTGTCCAGACTGGTGGGTTTGAGTTCGGGAGAGGCTGAAGTGGCTGGGACTATTTTCCCTGGAACATCAGAGGTTGAGGGGTGACCTTACAGAGGTTTATGTGATCATGAGGGGCATACATAGGGTGGGTAGCCAAGGTCTTTTTCCCAGGTTAGGGAAGTCCAGAATCAGAGGACTTAGGTTTAAGGTTGGAGGGGAAAGATTTAAAAGGGACCTGAGGGATAATTTTTTCATGGAAAGGGTGGTATGTGTATGGAATGACCTGCCAGAGGAAGTGGTGGAGGCTGGTACAATATTTGAATAGTATTTGGATAGATATGAGAAGAGGAAGGGTTTAGACAGGTATGACGCAAATGCTGGCAAATGGGACAAGGTTAGATTGGGATGTTTGGTCAGTGCGGACAAGTTGGACCGAAAAGTCTGTTTTCGTCCTGTATGACTCAATGGTGACTGCTGACAACCATGATGAGTTGCCTAGCTTTGTGACTGCAGTCAAATAAAAGACATCTAACTAGCTGCAAAGTGAGAGTGTGCTAGGAAGACTGACAAACAGCCCGAAGATGGAGCCTGGACAAATCCATGAGCTGGGTACCTGTCCCTGTGAGTAAAGTGTCTTTGTAGCAACATTGTATTGAGAAGAGCTGGTGCACTCCAAAGTACAATATTACACTGCAGAACCACACTGTAAGTGAATTGGAGATAAGTCATGAGGTGCAGAGAGGCTGGCATATATTGGATGCCAACATCCATGGAGATAGGTTGCATGCAGATACTGCCATGAAATGAAATGAAACGTTTGTGCTAAGTGTCCAATATGGAGGAGTGGAGGAGCAAGCTGGAGTTGCCAGAAACTCACTATAACTTTCATTTCATGAATTTTCAGTGTCTTGTTTCTATCCAGCACATGGTTGAATAGAAACCTGCACATTGAAGAGGTGAGATTTGGGGGGAATGATGGTGACAGTGAACAATATTTCCTGTCAATAGGCATCTTGGTTAGAGACAAAAAAATTGCAGTAGCTGGAATCCAAAGTAGACAGGCAGGAGGTTGGAAGAACACAGCAAGCCCAGCAGTATCAGAAGAGAGAGAATTCAACGGGCCATCTTGCCACTTTCGAACAAGAATCTTATCTTCATGTCCAGAACCTCTATTAGATAAAGGTACTTCATCCAGCCATTGAGAAAGGCCTTGATCAACTTCTCAATTGATTCATCCAGATTTCTCACCATAGCTCCCCTTGTTTAAGGCTTTATAGGATTTTATCCTGAGAATCATGTATCCACAATGTTATTTCATCAGCAAAGGAGGAATTGAAAGGTACTGAAAGAAAATAGCTGATTGCTGTCTGTGCTCTGAACTGGCGCTATTGAATTGTGTTTCCCTAAACTTTTTTTCTAGCTACAATATTCATGTCTGGTCTGTTTTTGTGTGTTTGTCTGAATGAATATGAAATTATAAAGCTGATTAAGTTACAAAGTTCTAAGTTGTGAAGCTTAATTTAACTTTGTTCTTTAGGTTAAAAACAGATTGATCACACTTAATTGTTATTTTCTTGTTAAAGGAAAACATAGTGTGCATACTCTTAAATCTGAAGTAGAAGGGAGAATTGGACAATTTGGTGATTTACACAAAATTTCACATTAAATGAATAATGGGACTTGACTTCCATTGCACCACCTTTGTGAGTCAGGACATGGCAGGTAAGGCCTTTGCCTTGTGAAGACTCAGGCATGGTAGCTACTTCAAAGCTTGGGGCCTAGTGCAGAAAAATGGGACTAGTGCCAGTAGCAGTATATTTTTAGCGTTACAGACTTGATGGGCTGAAGGGCATCCTCAGTACTGTATGATTCTATGATACATCTGAGTTGTGACACCCAGAGTGATGCTAGCATTCCCATTATTTGGGGCAAGAAAGATAGGTTTTTTTATGGCAGCATGTGATGATGAATATACGGAGTAAACACAGTGTTTTATGTCAAAGATGCAAAGATAGGCTCACTTTGCAGCTGTCCAAAATTAGAGCTAAATTGAATTTTTATATTTGGATGTTTGGTAGCATGTAACAGATGTTATACTTTTTGAGTGACTTGAGTCACTTTACATTTTAGGAGGCTGATTTTTTTTTAAATAGATATTTTTATTGGGAATTTAACATTTTGACAAATTTACAAAAATAAGCAGAATTTTCAAGCACAAACATTAATATAAAAATAGATCTTAAATATATAATCATCAAAATTCAACTAATCCACAATCATCCAGAGTGTATAGTTGAGTCGCTTACATCCTTCAAATAAGAGAAAATGTTCTCTAATACACTCATACCAGTATGATAAAAAGGAAGCTATTTCCAAACAATAAGAACAAACAAAAAAAATTAAACATGTCTGAATGGAGATCTTCCCCCTTGTTCTCAGGGGGCCTTACTATCTTTCCAACGTTCCACCATATCCTCTCCCAAACAGTGTCCCACCCTCGACCCGGGCGCTCCCTAATAGGATTTAGATATAATACCGAGCTAGAGTTAACAGTGAGCGCCGCACCACCACCCCTCCCCACCCATACCTGAGTATATCTAATAGCATCAATGCCACGTACAAACACACATAACTATAAAATTACAACTCCAACAGATTACAGTTAAGTATAATAACATAGCAAGGAAGACAACCCCGCTCCCAGAGGCAAAAGTAAAGTAGAATAAAGTATCCATTTCTCCCCACGGAGTGTGGGAGAGGCAAGCCAACATAAATTGTCTCTTACGATTTATTTAACCGAGTCTAAAAGTTTCTTGGCCTCTTCCGATGATCTAAAATTATACTCGGATCCTTCGTGGGTAAAGCATAACGTCGCTGGGTAGCGTAAGGTGTATTGAATATCTAAGTCCCTTAAACATTTCTTCATCTCATCAAACGCCTTCCTTCTTCGTGCCAAAGCTGGGGAGAAGTCCTGAAATAACATAATCTTGGATCCTTCATGAATCATAGCTTTAGGATCCTTTCCAAGCTTTCTGGAGGCATCCAGGAGTATCTGCCTCTCCCTATAACTCTGCAGCCGGAACAGGACCGGGCGTGGGCGCTGGTTTGGGCCAGATCCGCGTGCTGCGACCCGGTAGGCCCACTCCACCCTTACCCGGTCAGTTTCAGCCCCCAGGTTTAAAAGCTGGGGCAGCCATCGCTCCAGAAATACTACTAACTGTTCTTTCCCTTCTTGCTCTTGAAGGCCCAGCAACCGAATATTTTTTCTCCGATTTCTGTTGTCAATATCATCGATGTAAATTTCAAAGGCCCGGACTCTCTGCTCCAGAGCTCGCACCTGTTCTGCAGCTGTTTGAGCTGCAGCCTCGGAGGTCGTGGCCTTTAATTCCGCCCCCTCCACTCGGCCCTGCAGCTCCTCCATGGTTTGATTCTGTTTCTGCAGCTTTTCTTCGAATGCATTCCATCTCTGTCGGGATTCTGCAATGAAATTGACGAGTGTCGATTCCAATCTGGCAATCATCTCTACAAGGCCTGTTTTTACATCAGCTGCAGCCGGAGGAGAGGAGGGTGGGGGAGGGGTCTTTGTTTTCTGAGAGCTGCGGGGTCCCTTTGATTTACTCATTATCCACTCAGTATTAGACTATTTAAATATAATATTCAGCAGCTAATTAAGATTAAAGAAATTTTTTGGGTGGTTTGGCAAGTGTGGTGGGGGCAGGAAACCCACTTTACCCAGGTTTTGGGAAGGGCTCTGTAGACTCAGACTTGCTGAGTCGCCGCCATCTTGGATCTCCAGGAGGCTGATATTAATAAGAATTTAGCACACTAAATGCAGTTTCTTGTGCTGCATCATCATTCAGGATTTCCACTTATTATGGTGAATAAACAGAAAACTATGACCTGGCAAACACATAAGAACATATGCACATTCAAATATATTAATTAGAACTGGAGAAGACCATTCGATCCTTCTAACCTGCGTTTAAATTCAATAAGATCATGGTTGACCAGATAGTGGCATCAACTCCAAGTTCCTGATTCTACCCCAGAACATGGGGTTATGTATGGGTGGAAGTTATAAACAGCAAGGGAACAGCCACCGCATTGGGGTTTTTTTTACAGACCACCTAATAGCAGTAGAGAGATTGAAGAACTCATAGGTGGACAGATTCTGGAAAAATGCAAAATTGCAGGGTTGTTGTTATGGGTGATTTCACTTAGCCTGCCTGGCACACTCTCCTCATTCCTGATGAAGGGCTCTGGCCTGAAACGTCGAATTTCCTGTTCCTTGGATGCTGCCTGACCTGCTGTGCTTTAACCAGCAACACATTTTCAGCCGTGATTTCAACTTTCCCAATATCGATTGGAACCTCCTAAGTGCAGATGGTTTGGATGGAGCAGTTTTTATTAGGTGTGTTCAGGAGGGTTTCCTTACTCAGTATATAGACAGACTGACAAGGTGAGAGGCCATTTTGGATTTGGTGGTCGGCAATGAGCCAAGACAGGTGCCAGACCTCGTGGTGGGAGAACACTTTGGTGATAGAGATCACAACTGCCTCACATTTACCATAGCCTTGGAGAGGGAAAGGAGCAGTAACCAAGGGAAGATATTTAATTGGGGAAAAGGAAGTTATGACGCTATCTGACAGGAGTTGGGAAGTACAGACTGGGAGCAATTGTTGCACAGAAAGGACACAGCAGACATGTGGAGACTATTTAAGGAGCAGTTGTTGTGAGTGATGCACAAATTTGTTCCTCTGAGACAGGTAAGAAGGGGTAAGATTAAGCAACATTGGATGACAAGAACAGAGGAGCTTCTTGTCAAAAGGAAGAAGGCAGTTTACATAAGGTGGAGGAAGCAAGGATTGAGCACAGCTTTAGACGATTACAGGCTTGCTAGAAAGGAGCTTAGAAATGGACTGAGGAGAGTCAGGAGGGAACACCCAAAGGCATTTTACTCATACGTGAGGAATAAGAGAATGATCAGGGAGAAGGTAGGGCCGATCAGAGGGAACTTGTGCGTGGAGTCTGAATAGATAGGGGAAGCCCTAAATGAGTTTTTTGCTTCAGTTTTCACCAAGGAAAGGGACCTTGCTGTGAATGAAAACTTTGAGGAGCTGGGATACAGTCTTGACCAGATCAAGATTAATGAAGTTAATGTGCTGGAAATTTTGGAAAACATTAAGATTGATAAGTCCCCAGGGTCAGACCAGATTTATCCTAGGCTGCTCCAGGAAGTGAGAAAGGAGGTTGCTAAGCCGCTGGTGAGGATATTTGCCACCTCACTCTCCACAGGAATCGTATCGGAGGCTTGGAAGAGGGCGAATGTTATTACTCTTTTCAAGAAGAGTAATAGGGAAATCCCTGGCAATTACAGACCAGTCAATCTTACGTCCGTGGTCAGCAAAGTTTTGGAAAGAATTCTGAGGGATAGGATTTATGACTATTTGGCAAAGCATAGTGTGTTTAAAGGCAGTCAGCATGGCTTTGTGAGGGGTAGGTCATGCTTCACAATCTTATTGTGTTCTTTGAGGAACTGACAAGGCGGGTCAACGAAGGTCAAGCAGTGGATGTGGTGTATATGGACTTCAGCAAGGCATTTGATAAGGTTCCCCATGGTAGGCTCATTCATAAAGTCAGGAGGTATGGAATACAGGGAGATTTGGCTATCTGGATTCAGAATTGGTTGGCTGACAGAAGGCAGAGAGTGGTTGTAGATGGAAAGTATTCTACCTGGAAGACAGTGTTGATTGGGGTCCCGCAGGGCTCTGTTCTTGGGCCTCTGCTCTTTGTAGTTTTTAAAAATAAGTTGGATGAGGAGATTGAGGGGCAGGTTAGTAAATTTTCAGATGACACAAAGGTTGGAGGTGCCATTGATAGTATTGAGGGCTACTGCAGGCTGCAGTGCAACATAGACAGGATGCAGACCTGGACTGAGAAATGGCAGATGGTGTTCAACCTGGATAAATGCGAAGTGATGCATTTTGAAAGATCGAACTCAAATGCTGAATATAGGATTAAAATCAGGGTTCTTGGCAGTGTGGAGGAACAGAGGGATCTGGGCAAGTATATAGATCCCTCAAAGTTGCCACCCAAGTGGATAGGGTTGTTAAGAAAGCATATGCTGTTTTGGCTTTCATTAACAGGGGGATTGAGCTTAAGAGCCGCGAGGTTTTGCTGCATCTCTACAAGTCCCTGTGAGACCACACTTGAAATGTTGTGTCCAGTTCTGGTCGCCCTACAACAGGAAAGATACAGAGGATTTGGAGGGTGCAAAAAGGTTTACCAGGATGCTGCCTGGACTGGGTGCTTGCCTTATGAAGAAAGGTTGAATAAGCTCAGACTTTTCTCTCTGGACAGAAGGAGGAAGAGAGGAGACCTGATCGAGGTGTACAAGATAATAAGTGGAATAGATAGAGTCAATAGCCAGAGACTTTTCCCCAGGGCAGGATTGACTGGTATGAGGAGTCATAGTTTTAAGATATTGGGAGAAAGGTACAGAGAAGATGTCAGAGGTAGGTTCTTTATGCAGAGAATTGTGAATGCATGGAATGTGTTGCCAGCAGTGGTGGTGGAAGCACAGTCATTAGAGACATTTAAGTGATTGCTGGACATGCGCATAGATAGCAGTGAGTTGAGGGGTAGATAGGTTAAGTTATTATATTTTACATTAGGATTAAACCTTGGCACAACATGTGGGCCAAAGGACCTGTTCTGTGCTGTACTTTTCTATGTTCTATGTTCTAATTCCTCTCAATGAGATCACCTCTCATTCTTCTAAACTTTAATAAATGCAGGCCCAGCATGTTCAACCTTTCCTTGTAAGATAACTCCCATTCCAGGTATCAGTTGAGTGATTTTTTTTTCTGATCTGGTTTAGATACTTTCTTTATTAAGGAGACCAACATTATGCACACAGATGTAAGTAGATGCAACCTCAACAAAGCCTTATAAATTTTGGCAAAACACCTATACTTTTACATCCACGACACCCAGATTCCTCTGTGCCTCAGAATTCTGCAATTTTTTTCCCATTTAATATATTGATTTTTGTATTCTTCTGACCAAAGTGGACAAGTTCACACATTTGCACATGTTACACAATCTGCCAATTTTTTGCTCACTCATATAACCTATACACACCCATTTGCAGACTCCTTACTCCTCTTCATAAGCTACTTTTTGTAACATCAGCAAATTTAGAAACCATATACAGAGGAACCTGGATTATCCGAATGAGATGGGCGAGCATTATTTCGTTTGGATAATCGATTATTCGGTTAATCAATAAAATGCCTTTCCTCTGGGGTTTGGAGTTTTTAAAGTCTGCTCCCCATTCAGGAGGCAGGGCAGCAGCACACTTTGAGGCCCTGTTCCCTGCCCACCCCCGACCCCCTCAACCTCGTCCAACACCGCCTCCTCCACCCACCCACAACCCAGTCCAACCTGACCCCCAACCCCACCCAACACTGCACCCACCCACCCTCCTGTGGCCCCCACCCCCTCTCCTGGGTAGCTGGACTGGACATCAACAACAAGACTGCTGCTGCTGTTGTTGCCTTTTGGGGGGATGAGTCTCCAAACAGCGCATGTGTACACACACACACACAAAACATACGCACACACACACACACACACACACCTTTTTGACAGGTTCCACCTTTGTCCTGTAAAGGACAATGTTGGAGAGATTATCTGGGGAAAGGGGTTCAGGGTTTACCCCCATGTAGAACTCCAGGGAAAGTGTGGGGGGAGAGAGAGAGAGAGAGAGAGAGAGAGAGGGCAGGTGGTAGGTCATTTGAAGACAGTGCCTGTTTAATCACTGTAAACAAAAGACATGATCAGTGTTGGAAACACGTCTTTGATGTAGTGTTTCTATCAGGACCTTGAGATCTCCTTTGGATAATCCGATATTTGGATAATTGATATTCGGATAATCGAGGTTCATCTGTATGTGATCCTTTCATTCATGGTGTTGACGTAATTTGTAAATAATTAAGGTCCCAACATTGATGTCTGTGACACACCACTTATCATGTCATGAAGGTAGAACATCTCACCTTCCGCCTCGGGACCCTTCAATCCCATGGCATCAATGTGGACTTCATCAGTTTCCTCAGTTCCCCTCCCCCCACCTTACCCCAATTCCAACCATCCAGCTCAGCACTGCCCTCTTTGAACTGTCCTACCTGTCAATGTTCCTTCCCACCTATCTGCTCCACCCTCCTCTCCAACCTTTCACCTTTATGCCCACCTCCATCCACCTATTGCACTCCCAGCTACCTTCTCCCCAGCCCCACTCCCTTCCATTTATCTCTCCACCCCCGAGGCTCCCAGGCTCATTCCTGATGAAAGGCTTTTGCCCAAAACCTCGATTTTCCTGCTCCTTGGATGCTGTGCTTTTCCAGCACCACTCCAATCTTGACACTTATCACATCATGCCAACCTGAAAATGTCCATTCTGAAGAAGAGTTTTGCTGGACTTGAAATGTTAACTGTTTCTCCCATTCTATGTCTTTCACCACAGAAGCTTTCAGATCTGCTGAGTTTCTCCAGCACTTTCTGTTTTTATTTTTCTCTGCTTTTCCTTAGCCAATAAATGGGGAGGAGGAGAAAGAGACGACTGCAGATGTCAGGAGGTCAGAATCGTGACTGTGGTGCTGCTAAAGGACAGCAGGTCAGGCAGTATCCAAGGAGCAGGAGAATCAACATTTCGGGCATAAACCCTTCATCAGAAATATGGCGGGGGGAAGGTGACTGAGAGATAAATGGGAAGGGGAGGATGGAGCGTCGAGCTGGGGGGAAGGTCCTGATCTATGTTAATGTGTTACCCCTAAACCATGAGCTTTTATTTTGCACAGTAACCTTTGAGGTGGCACTTTGTCAAATACCTTCCTGAAACTAAAGTAAGAAATCCCAACCTGTGCGTTAAGCTTTAATCCTCATCAAAATACTTGTTGCATACATGTACACACTATATCTATTCCGCATTCACATCATATCCCCATTACCATTATCAATATTTATCATCTATATGATTGTAATATGCCAATCTATATCAAGCTTAATCCTCATTCATATTTAGAAAAGATTTTTGTAACTTTTTTTTAAACTTGGACTGGAATTTTTAATGCAGACTAATAAAAAATCCCTATTCTGCTACTAAATGAACAATTATGAATGATTTATGGTCCATAAATGCATCAATTCTCATCTATTGACTAAACTTGACATCTGATTAATTACTTACGTGCTTCTTCTCCTTGATTGTCAGCTTTCCTTTACAGGCAAAAGTTTTTTTCAGATAAAATCAGAAAATTTTGCAATACGTTTAAAAACTTTCCTGTATAATGAAATATAAATTACAATAGAATAGCTTTTCTTATCTTAATCATGCAAGTCTGACATTGTGAATCTGAATGGATCATTTCTTCTCTTATGGAATCCAAATGAATTGAAACTTTACCCAGGATTTACTTGTAGGGGTGAGTGCCCCCCACCTAGGTGCAGAATCAGTGGCAGCACTGCTTTATTTGCTTGGGTGATTCCCAATACAATTGGCCAGTATTAGGCTTCTGCTGGATTTTGGATAACCCGTGCTACAAGCTGGTCAAAATGCTAGAGACTTTCTACTTTCAGCAGTATCAGTGCATCTGGTGACTGTGGGATAATCCAAGGATCAACACTGGATGCCAGGACACAGATGAGTGGGGTATGGGATGGTAGAACTGGAGGTGCTGGGTGGGGGCCAGGGCAGAGGCATGAACTTAATTATGCGTAATGTAGCAGCCCCATCAGTCTGAATGCCAGGTACCCTAATTGGGCAATGAATACTTGACAAGGTGCCAAGCCCACAAGAACAAAGGCACACCCTACATAGCTCGCTTGTTGCCCAACATTGAATTCCAGTGGGCTCAGGTATAATTAGTGCCAAGTGGCTCATTCATGAGCCTAATCAGGATATCCACATCGGACTGTTCCTCCTCCTAAAATTCTGTGCAGGTACTCCTGCCTGACTACACATCACCATGTAGCCTGTTATAGTGGGCTCAATTAAATTTTGTCCATAACTCTATTTCTCTCCAAGGACTCTACCTGATCTGCTGAATTTTTACGTAATGCATCTAAGCTCATTGATAATAGAAAATTAAGAGGGAAAATAAGCTGTGATGAGTTTGCAAAGAAATTGCAAAACTAAAATCACACAGGTTAATTGCTTGGACAAGAACTTGGGAAAAATCTGAATTTAATCACTTTGATAGGAAATCCTGGTATTCAGGGTTACTTTGGTGTCTGTGTACATGAATCAGAGAAAACAAATATACAAGCACAACAAGCAATTAGGAAAGCAAATGGGATATTGTACTTTATTAAAAAGTGACTACTGTAGTGTATAAACAAAAAGAAAACTTACAACTTCATAGGGTTTTAATGAGGTGTCACCAAGATGTAATGTGAACAATTTTATTTTTTCTACAACAACAATTTGTCATTGTATATCTCACTTAACATAATAAAATATCTGAGGGTAATTCAAAGAAGCTTTGTAAAGTAAACAAACACAGAAAATGCTGGAGAGTTTCTGTGTTTGTTTCAGATTTCCAGCATCTCCAATATTTTGTTTACACTCGCCTTTATAAAGTAAAGTCTGGTACTGATCCTCAAAAGGTGATATTGGGATAGATGGCTAAATGTTTGCCCAAAGAGACAGGTTTTGAGGACAGAAGAGAGATGGAATGCTTCAAGAACAAAACTCCGGACCTTAGGGTCTGATTTAAGAAATCCACAGACCAGATAATAGGTTTTGGACAAGGAATCACTTAGAGTGGAGCTGTCATAATAATTTATTAAGCATCAAAAGATATACTTACCAAAGAAGGCAGTTGATATCTTAGTTCAGGTAAATCTCCCAGGTATAGACAGCTCATGACTCCTTCCTTTTTTCTCTCCATTTGTCTACATTGAACCTTTACACCAAATATCTTCAAGTGACTCATTTTATCCTCTGCAGCCACAGGACTTGCTAATATTCCAATATTGTGCTAATGTTCTAATATTCTGTATTGCTGTTGTAGTTTGACTTTGTTGTTTCATTTGTTAGTGGTTGTGGAACTGTAGTTGCAAACCAAAGAGGGGAGTGCAGGCATATTGATAGTGTCACTGGACTACTAATTCAGAGTCCCAGGCTAATGTTCTGCAGACATGGATTTGAGTCCCTCCATGACAGCTAGTGAAATTTGAACTAAATAAAAATCTGGAATTAAAAACTATTCTAAAGGCTACCATGTAACCACTTTTGATCGCCACAAAAATTCATCTGGTTCTCAAATATCCTTTACGGAAGAAACTCTGATAGGTCTGACCTGCATGTGACTCCAGATTCATAGCATTGTGGTTGTCTCTTAACTGTCCCCTGAAATGACTGAGCAAACAACTCAATTGAAGTACATTTAGGAATAGACTATGAATGCTGACCTTGCCACCCACAACAAATAAAAACAGCACTTAAACAGCTCATTATTACAATCCTGGATGACACTGCTAAATTTATTTTGGGATCCGGCTAGTGACCTGTTACTGTTTATTTTCATTTGGCAAAGTTTGAGTTCTAAGGTACTCATTAAAAGAATAATGCAACAAATTTCCAGGCCTTTTAATTAAATGAAATAAACTTTACTACATAAAGTTAGATTAGTAAAATGACCTACTAGACATATAATTTATACTCTAACATCCACAATCAGCATGAGGTTAATATTGGTTAAATTGTGGTTGAACATGAGGAAAAGCTTTGGAAACTGAAGCACAGGCAACTTAGGAGTCCAAGTTCAGGATTCTCTTAAAGTTAACATGCAGGTTCAGTTGGCAGTAACAAAGGCAAATGCAACGTTAGTATTCATTTGAAGAGCGCTAGAGTACAAGAGCAGAGATGTGCTGCTGAGGCTGTATAAAGCTCTGGTCAGACCACATTTCAAACATTGAGAGAAATTTTGGGTACTGCATCAAAGAACAGATGTGCTGGCCTTGCGGGGTCCAAACAAGGATTAAAGAAATGATGTCAGGGATAAAGAGCTTATCACCTGAGGAATGGTTGAGAACTCTGGGTCTGTACTCAATGGAGTTTAGAAGGATGACAGGGGATCCGACTGAAACTTACAGAATACTGTGAGGCCTGGTTAGAGTGGACGTGGAGAAGATGTTTCCACTAGGAGACACTAGGATCAGAGAGGACAGCCTCAGAATGAAGTGACAGCCCCTTTAGAATTGAGATGAGGAGGAATTTCTTCAAACAAAAGGTGATGAATCTGTGAAACCCATTGCTGTAGAAGGCTGTGGAGGACAAGCCATTGAGTGTATTTAAGACAAAGATAAATTGGTTCTTGATTAGTAAGGGGATCAGGGGTTTCAGGAAGAAGGCAGAGAATGAGGTTAAAAAGAAAATCAGTCATGATTGAATGGTGGATCAGTCTCAATGGGCCAAATGGCCTAATTCTGCTCCTATATCTTATGGTCTTAAATGACTAATATGAACATGTTCTACAATGATCATCTAAAATCTGGAAAAGATACACCACTTTGTCTACTGAAATCTAAAACCAATAAAAAGTGCATTTGGAAACACTAAACATACCCTTATGCCAAAATGAGCACAAATATTGTTGTGAGCAGTTATATTCATACAGCACAAAAACAGACCCTTCAGTCCAACCAGTCCATGCCAGCCATAATCCCACACTAAACTAGTCCCACCTATCCATTCCTGGCCCATATTCCTCTAAACGTTTCCTATTATCTAAGTGTCTTTTAGACATTGAAACTGTGCCCACATCCACCACTTCCTCTGGAAGTTCATATTGAAACATATTAACCCAATAGTGTGTAAGATCAGTCTTGGTTGGCAACGTCTGCTCACTGTCCAGTGGTTCGTTCAGCACTCTAAGACTGTGTTCCTCTGGGCTCCCGAGACTGCATCCAGCACTAAGTCATGAGCACAATACCAGCCCTTTTGCAGACAGGTTTGAATGTCCAGTTAAAACAGTCCAACAGTAACCTTCCCCTATTACTATACAGAACCAATGTAGCTAGTGGTGGATTATCAAGTGATTTTGTTACAATTTTTACAAGCCTTATATTTAAAGGCACAAATAGAATCAAAAAAGAGGTTTCATCACCCCACTTGTAACGTTTTCCTGTATAAACATTCTTCAAGCTTAATGATTGGCATCCATGTTGAGATATAATTGCAAATTATCTTTCAACATATATCTTTGATCACAGCTGGTAACACAGCTCAAACATTTGTCCCTTCCACCTGTCTTTTATTCATAATGTTAATTTACACAATCAAGTCATGTTACATTGCGACCCTGGTTTAACTCAAGTAACAATTCAAGTCACAAGTTTAAGATTAACCCAACATCGACGCAGAATTCATATAGAATACACATAAAAATTGTTCATAATAAAAAGAAGTATAAGAAACAAAAGATATATACATTGGAAATTGAAGATGGTGCAACAATTAACTCATGGATGTTAAAGGGCTCATGGATGAACAGGATATCTTGGAGGGTTAGGGAGGTGCAAGACTTTGATAGGTATTCATTGAGATATGTCATAAATCACCTTGGAGTCAAAAATGGCACCAAAGATACATTTCATTTCAGACTGTTATCAAGACAGAGAATTGGTATTGGTGGATAGAATGGAGTTTTCAGAAGGATAGAAGTGTATCAAAAGGAGGCCAGTGTGCATTATCACACTTTCAAATGCCAATCCCCACACTCGATCTTGCCCAGCTTTCCTTTGCACCACAGTCCTAAGCTCCACTGGTCCCTTAGCAAGCTCCTCACATCCTCTTCTAAGCATTCATGACTCATCTTCAGTCTATTCTTCCACACTTCATTATCAAGCTTTCCAAATGGTTCCCTTTCTTCACTGCATAAAATATGTGACATGGGTTTAGAGGGATGTCGCCAAGTGCTGGCAAATAGGACTAGATTAGGTCAGGATATCTGGTTGGCATGGACAAGTTGGATTGAAGGGTCTGTTTCTGTGCTGTACATCTCTATGATTCTATAAGACTCCAATGAAATAGTCTCACATTCTTATCTTTAAAGTGTTCTTTTAGTGAGCAAAATTAGGGCGCATGGTATTGAGGGCAAAGTACTAACTTGGATTGAAAGTTGGCTGGCTGACAGGAAACAAAGAGTAGTGATAAACGGCTCTATTTAGGAATTGCAGGCAGTGACCAGTGGGGTATCGCAGAGATCAGTGCTGGGACCGCAGCTTTTTACAATATATGTTAATGATATAGAAGATGGTATTAATAATAACATTAGCCAATTTGCTGATGATACTGAGCTGGATGGCAGGGTGAAATGTGAGGAGGATGTTAGGAGGTTACAGGGTGACCTGGACAGGTTAGGTGAGTGGTCAGATGCATAGCAGATGCAGTTTAATGTGGATAAATATATGGTTATCCACTTTGGTGGCAAGAACAGGAAGGCAGGTTACTACCTAATTGGAATCAATTTAGGTAAAGGGGCAGTACAAAGAGATCTGGGTGTTCTTGTACACCAGTCAGTGAAAGTAAGCATGCTGGCCTTCATAACAAGAGGGATTGAATATAGAAACAAAGAGGTTCTTCTGCAGCTGTACAGGGCCCTGGTGAGACCACACCTGGAGTACTGTGTGCAGTTCTGGTCTCCAAATTTGAGGAAAGACATTCTGGCTATTGAGGGAGTGCAGCGTAGGTTCACAAGGTCAATTCCTGGAATGGTGGGACTACCTTATGCTGAAAGACTGGAGCGACTAGGCTTGTATACCCTTGAGTTTAGAAGACTGAGAGGGGATCTGATTGAGACATATAAGATCATTTAAGGATTGAACACTCTGGAGGCAGGAAACGTGTTTCTGTTGATGGGTGAGTGCTGAACCAGAGGACACAGCTTAAAAATACGGGGTAGACCATTTAGGACAGAGATGAGGAGAAACTTCTTCACCCAGAGAGTGGTGGCTGTGTGGAATGCTCTGCCCCAGAGGGCAGTGGAGCCCAGTCTCTGGATTCATTTAAGAAAGAATTGGATAGAGCTCTCAAGGATAATGGAATCAAGGGTTATGGAGATAAGGCAGAAACAGGATACTGATTTATGATGATCAACCTTGATCATATTGAATGGTGATGCAGGCTCGAAGGGCAGAATGGCCTACTCCTGCACCTATTGTCTATTGTCTATTCTAAGAATGTAAGAGAATGGTCATGATCAGTATACACAACTATCTCTGACACATTGCTTGTGACATACATGATAAAATGTTGTAAAGCCAGTACCAAACTTGATAGTTCTTTTTCGATAGTGGAGTATTTCCTCTGGTGAATGTTGATCTTCTTGGGTGGCACGATGGCACAGCAGTTAGCAATGCTGCCTCACAGTGCCAGAGTCCCGGGTTCAATTCCTGCCTCGGGCAACCGTATGTGTGGAGTTTGCACATTCTCCCCATGTCTGCGTGTGGGTGCTCCGGTTTCCTCCCACAGTCACAAAGATGTGCAGGTTAGGTGAATTGGTCATGCTAAATTGCCCATAGTCTTAGGTGAAATGGTAAATGTAGGGGAATGGGTTTGGGTGGGTTGCTCTTCGGAGGAGCGGTGTGGATTTGTTGGGGCGAAGGGCCTGTTTCCACACTGTAAATAATCTAATCTAAAAAAAAGTAACCAACCAGCAGTTCAATTCCATCCTCATCTTCCTAGAGGATTACAGCTCCAACTCCTATGTCACTAGCATCGTTGCGACTTTAAAAGGTTTTGAAAAATTTGGTGTAGCTAAAACTGGTTTTGTGGTTAATATTGATTTCAAATGGTTGAATGCCTCCTGGCATCGTTCGATCCACCAAATCTTTGTTCATCTTCAGCAAATCAGTTAACTGCGCCACTATTCTGTTGATGTTTGGAACTAATTTCTGATAGAATCTAAGAGTTGCTTCGAGTCCTAAGAATCGAAGCAACTCTTTCTTCAAGGTTGGTTATGGAAATTCCTTGATATCCTTTGTCTTTGCATTCCGTGGGGGGTCAACCTTCCATGACTGATGTTCTGTCCCAATAACGTCACCTCTGCTTTCGTGAATTCTGTTTTATTTAAGTTTCTCACCAGTTATGCTTCTCATAGTCATTCAAAGAGCTCTGCCAACTGTACCATGAGATCTTTCTAGGACTTACTGAAGATCACTACATCGTCCAAATATACTTCACAGTTTGTTAACTCAGCCACAACTCTGTTCATGAGTCTTTGGAATGTGGTGGGTGTGTTCTTCATTCCAAAGGGCATCACCTTAAACTTAGTTCTTGGGAGGGGATCTACACAATCAATTATAACTCATGTGAAAGGTTCTTCAAATGCAGGAATTGACAAGAAAGATGCTGGTCTTTTTACTGCCTGTGGCTTATCTACCATTTGGCATGCATGACACGTACGACAAAAGTTAACTGCATCCTTGTGCATTCCAGGCCAATAAAAACGTTTTTGTACCTTAGCTTGAGTCTTTCGTACCCCTACGTGACCTCCTACAGGTAGTTTACGTGCTACCCATAACACCATCTGTCCGTATGCTACCAGCAACATAATCTGGTGCACTTCGGCCCATTTCTCCTCTGCACCAACCTGCCGTGGTCACCATCACCACCTTAGGATTCTATCTTTCAGAATGTAACTCTCCTTAATATTCCCTGCCTCCTATTCAGAGTACGCATTCACATACATATCTTTTATTGTCTTGTCTTGCTGTTGCAAGTCTCTTTGCCTTTCAGGACTAACCACTTCTGCCTGACCCTCTGCCTGTTCAGGTTTTTCCTGCACTTTTACTTCAAACAGGATGTCTTCTAACTGAATCTCAACTCCTTCATCTTTCTCTTTACTTTTCACTTCACGCTGTGAGTTATGATAGTGGGATCTGGTTACTACAAAGTCTGTGAAAATACCAGGATATTTCTGTTTTAACTCCTCAGTTTCTTGATTTTCATTGGGCTTCTCCACAAGAAGGGGTATTACTCCTACTTTGGATCCTGCCAAGTCATTCGCAAAAACAAACTGAATTCCTGGAACTGACACTCTGTCAATCATTCCCACTGTAATTTTGCCAGTCTTGAGTTAGCAATTTAATCTGATCTCACATAGGGGAACGCTAAATTTCTGTCTATCTATCCCACAAGTTACCATACTCTCAGGTAACAGATCAGAAATAGTGCATATTTGCTCATCCCTTACTATCAGTGACTGGTTAGATCTTGTACCTCTCAAAATTATAACTCCTTGCCCTTCTCCCCCTGTTCTTTCTGAGTAAACTTTACCCACAGAGGTGAATTCTTTGTAGAAATCAGGTGCTAACTCCATACCCAACCCCTGCCTAGGCTGTGCACTCTTCTGCAGCTCCTCAGCTCGTCTCCTTTTCTACCTTCACTATTGCTACTGGCTTAGCTTCTCTTACCACATCTTTTCCCATAGTGCCTTTCTTTAACGAACAGCACTGTGACTTTACATGTTTCACTTTGCCACAGTGGAAACACTTGAAGCCTTTCACCTCCTTTCCACCACCTTGGGCTTCTTTTTTATCCTGTGGTAAATTCTTACCAGTGTTCTCTACTCTTGGTTGCATAGTGTAGGATCTCACCTTCTCCCAACTTCGATCCCTCACAGGACTAAATTCTGGCCAGAAGCTGGTCTTATGCACAAACATGTATTCATCTGCTAATTCTGGAATCCTTCTCACTTCCTGAACTTTCTGTTCATGTATGTGAATTCTTACCATCTCTGGAAGTGAGTTTTTAAACTCCTCCAGCAGAATAATCTCTCTTAGAGCCTCAAATGTCTTATTTGTTTTTAAAACATGCACCCATCTATCAAAATGACTATGTTTAATTTTTTCAAACTCAATGTAAGTGAGACATGGTTCCTTCTTTGTGTTTCTGAACCACTGTCTATATGCCAATTCATACACACTTAAAATAGCCTGTTTAACAACTTCATAATCTTGACACTTCATCTGACAGTGCGGCAAATACCTCACTTGTTCTGCCTACCAGTTTAGTCTGAACTAGCATTACCCATAAATCCTCCATCTGCCTCGCCAATTTTTCAAATGAAATAAAGAAGGCTTCAACATCTTTCTCATCAAAATGCGGCAGAGTTTTGACTTATTTGTACACATCACTACCTTCCCTTTTAATCTCCATCCTGTTAACTTGACTTTGCTAAGTCGCAACTTCTTAAGTTCAAGTTCTCTCTCTTGCTTATTTCTTCTCTCTCTCTCTCTTTCTCCCTTTGATTATCTTCTAACTCCATTTTCCTCAAGTGTAATTTAGGTTTTTTCTACCTCTATTGCACTTGTCTGTTTCTCTGACACACTTACAATTTCAGCTTTAGTTTTGTCCTTGGTTAAACCCAAATCTAACTTATTTGCTAATTCTAAAAGCATGGCCTTTTTCTTTCCTTCTAAACTTTCTTGGCAAATTTGAGAATCAAGTTCAAATCCTAGAACCTCTTTAGCAATTTTAAGAGCCATTTCTCTCACTTTTAATTTAACCAACCACAAGTTACCTAAATTAAACAAATTGCCCCACCTATTTAAAGTCTGGTTGAAGATTTGTAGCTCGGGTGTCCGTTGTTGTGGTTCTGTTCGCCGAGCTGGAAGTTTTTGCTGCAAACGTTTCGTTCCCTGGCTAGGGAACATCATCAGTGCTATTGGAGCCTCCTGTGAAGCGCTGCTTTGATGTTTCTTCCGGTATTTATAGTAGTTTGTTCTTGCCGCTTCCGGGTGTCAGTTTCAGCTGTAGTAGTTTGTATGTGGGGTCCAGGTCGATGTGTCTGTTGGTGGATGTTCTTGCCGTTTCCGGGTGTCAGTTTCAGCTGTAGTGGTTTGTATATGGGGTCCAGGTCTATGTGTCTGTTAATGGAGTTTGTGGATGAATGCCATGCCTCTAGGAATTCCCTGGCTGTTCTCTGTCTGGCTTGTCCTATGATGGTAGTGTTTTCCCAGTCAAATTCATGTTCCTGGTTGTCTGAGTGTATGGCTACTAGGGATAGCTGGTCGTGTCGTTTTGTGGCTAGCTGATGTTCATGGATGCGGATTGTTAGCTGTCTTCCTGTTTGTCCTATATAGTGTTTTGTGCAGTCCTTGCATGGTATTTTGTAAACTATCCCTCACAGGACATCCATCAACAGACACATCGACCTGGACCCCACATACAAACTACTACAGCTGAAATTGACACCCGGAAGCGGCAAGAACAAACCACTATAAATACCGGAAGAAACATCAAAGCAGCGCTTCACAGGAGGCTCCAATAGCACTGATGATGCCCCACCTATGTTTTATTTAAAGATCGAGGACACTAACCTGCAAGTGTTTAAATCTGCTGGGATCTTTCATACCTGCAAATCTATTCAAATCTGTCTAAACCAGAACAAATCCCAATGATGAGCTCCCAAACTGTTATGACACGGGTAAACCCAGCTGCTAAATTTAAACCAGCAACACACAAAAGATTTATCCCATGCATTAGTCCATGAAAATTCGAGAGGCCAAGAATTATCCCAAAGGTCTGTATTTAAAGTAAAATTAACAACTTTATTTCTTAATTTGAACAGAGAATAATTAACTAACTACGATGTACAACTCCTTTCTCTAACTCATTGGATTGTGCCATTGGCTTTTAATATTTTCAGTAAACTAAATTCAAACTTGATCGGAGTTTGGTTTTTTTTGGGGTATAAGTTAAACTGTTTGACCTATTTAAACTTTTTTTTCTGTCTCCAGGCAACCAGCTACACTAGTTGCTGGACCAAAAGGTTACATTGTATCTTGTTCAGACACTTAGTGCTGTCAGGTAGTTCTGCTTGCTTTTAATTTTTTTTAAAGGTACAGTATACCCACATCTTCATAACATATGTTACCAGTATTCATACCTCAGCAGTTTTTCATTGCAGAAGAGAACTCACTACTCACTTCGAGGCAAGGGGAGCTCAGGTAATCTGAGAGAAGTGATTCTTTGCTTGGACAACTTGCATTTGGGGTCTTATTTCCTTCCAAATGTATTTTCGTGTCCATCACAGCTGCCTTTTAGAAAGGCATTTACAGTGATGTGGCTTCTATTCTTGCTCTCACCATATGTAGAAGGTGCAGCTCAATGAGCTAATTCCATGCCATAGAGTCAAACACCATGGAAATAGATTATTCAATTCAACTCTTCCTTGCCGACCTAGTTTCCCAAACTAAATTAGTTCCGCTTGCCTGTCTTTGGCTAATAGCTCTCCAAACCTTCCCTATTCATGTACCTATCCAAATGTCTTTTAGATGTTGTAACTGTACCTGCACATACCTCTGGCAGTTCATTCCACATACGAACCATATTCTGTGTGAAAACATTGCCTCTAAGGTCCCTTTTAAAGATTTCTTCTCTCACCTTAAAAATATACTCCTTGGTTTCCATTGAAAGAAGTAGCAAGGTGTAGGGTTGTTGCATGTGAGTGGAGTGTTATAAGCATGTGGTGTCTTCCGTGAAGCTGATGAGGTCACCTGTCAAACTGATTGCATTCACTGAGGGAAGAAATGTTTTGAACTGCAGCCTCTTGCCTTGTCATGGTTGGAACTCTTCACACTCACTGATCGAGTCTTCCAATTTTATTTTGGAAGCTCCTCCTGCTGTGCTCTCACTTAAGCCACTTGGCAAAATGCGGAGAATAGGAAAGAAGGAATCCAGAATTATAAAGACTCATAACTGACCGTTAATTCACCTCAATGCCAACCCTCCAGACCCATTACAGGTCCTGGCATTGAAACATTACACCTCACTTAAGCACACACAGTCCTTTGTAGTTATGCAATTCAAGCACTGATTTCTTCAGACTGAGCCACATCCATCAAGTTTTGTTATGCAATTAAAAATAACAGGCAATGGCCGTGACAACATATCAGACTATCACTTTTGTCCCGCGCAATGTTTGCTAACTTGTGTGGATCAATAAAAAGGGAGTCAGTTGCTTTAGTGTCACATCACAACCGGCTTGTTTGGTCATTGATACTGAGGGAGAAAAAGTTGGCAAAGTCCAGATGCTGCGTGAGGCTATGTTTGCGACCTTACCCCGGGCGCGGTGCACTTTGGGAATTGTAGTTATTAGCGTGACGTCTGCTAATCGGAATAAGGGGGCGGGAGGTGGTGGTTGGACTACAGCTCCCAGCATACTCTGTAGTTCTGCGGGTGCTCTCTCCGCCTTGGTGACCATGTCGTTTCATGGTTTTGCGTGAACGCTGAAGGAGCAAATACTCGGCTTTTCTGTGCCGGTTCTTTAAAAGCGACCACCAGAGTGGTTACGCGGCGAGCAACCATGGGATCCAGGATAAGGTGAGTTTATTTTTCTCTCTCTCTGTGCTGTGAGGATTTCGAGACGCTATGTTATTCTTCAGCCTGTTGAGCAGTGCTAGGCCGCGGCGTTGCTGGAGCTTGCTTGCTCTGTTCACCCAGCTCTCTAACAGGACAACACATCCAACCCAAGCCGCTAGCCTGTTCAGTACAGTGAGGATAACAATGTGCCTTTGGTTGCTAAGAGGCAGACCATGAATTACTACAATACAGGGCCTATCTTTGTTACTGGGCGAGCAAACAAGAAGAAAAAAACATGAGCTGATAATACCTAGACTATTGATGACCATGCTTCTGTTTGTAACCTAGTTGGATGTTGGTCAGTTTCTCCCAAGCACCGTCTTGGCCTTTTATTTTATTTAATACGCACGAGCCACCATCATCATGTACGTTATGTACAAGTAACTGTCAACATGGCTTGCTTCCCACTTAAGGTGGATGGGAGAGGTTTCTGAGTTCTACTCAGCAAAGAGCACAGATGCTGGACATGATCCTGATCATGTGTGGTGAAACTACTATGTTTGAAAAATTGACTCCTCAGAGTGATATGACCAGGAGGATAGTGGCACCAGATAAACTGTTCCACATACTACAGCTGGGAATTTAATTTTGATTTTTTTTTTACTCACTTTATTGATAGGGACAATATTATTGGCTGGGTCAGATTGATCCTTCCATTATGAATACCCACACAAACAGTTTATGTCTTGTTAGGCTTTCAAATAATGGTCTGACAGCCGTGGAAAAAGAATTGCAGTTTTTTTGATGTCCTGTACTTGCTTTCAAAAATGTAATGAGAGAACTGAGATACTTTCAAAATGTATCTGAGCTTCAAAATTAGATTCCTGTTTTAATGGTAAGAATAATCTGGAATAAAGAAAAATATTTTCACCTTTTTTTGTTCTTTTAATTTGTAAAATCCTAATAAATCTAAAGCCTTAGTTCAGAGCGTCACTACATTTTTAAAGAAAAAAAAGAGTCATGTAAGGAGCTATGATTGGGTAACATGAAGCTTTGTTATAGAATCATAGAGATGTGTAGCACTAAAACAGACTCTTCGGTCCAACTCATTCATGCTGACATATCCCAACCTAATCAAGTCCCATTTGCCAGCACTTGGCCCATATCCCTCTAAACCTTTTTATTCATATACCCATCCAGATGCCTTCCAGATATTGCAATTGCACCAGCCTCCATCACTTCCTCTGGCAGCTCATTCCATACACGCACCATTCTCTGTGTGAAAAAGTTACCCCTCAGGTCCCTTTTATATCTTTCCCCCCTAAACCTATGCCCTTTAGTTCTGGACTCCCCACCCCAAGGAAACGATTTTGTCTATTTATCCTATCCATGCCCCTCATGATTTTATAAACCTCTATAAGGTCATCTCTCAGCCTTTGGTGTTCCAGGGAAAAACAGCCCAGCCTATTCAAGCCTCTCCCTAGAGCTAAAATCCTCCAAACCTGGCAACGTCCTTGAAAATCTTTTCTGAACCCTTCCAATTTTCACAACATCCTTCCAGTAGGAAGGAGACCAGAATTGCACACAGTATTCCAAAATTGGCCTAACAAAAGTGGGTGGCACGGTGGCACAGTGGTTAGCACTGCTGCCTCACAGTGCCAGAGACCCGGGTTCAATTCCCGACTTGGGCGACTGACTGTATGGAGTTTGTACATTCTCCCCGTGTCTGTGTGGGTTTCCTCCCACAGTCACAAAGATGTGCAGGTCAGGTGAATTGGCCATGCTAAATTGCCCGTAGTTTTAGGTAAAGGGGTAAATGTAGGGGAAAGGGTGGGTTGCGCTTCGGCAGGTCGGTGTGGACTTGTTGGGCCGAAGGGCCTGTTTCCACACTAAGTAATCTTCGGAACAGCTGCGACATGACCTCTGAACTCCAAAACCTGGTGCACTGACCAATAAAGGAAAGCATACCAAATGCCTCCTTCACTATGCTATCTACCTGTGACTCTGCTTTCAAGGAGCTGTGAGTCTGCACTCCAAGGTCTCTTTGTTCAGCAACACCTAGGACCTTACCATTAAGTGTATAAGTCCTGCTAAGATTTGCTTTCCCAAAATGCCGAACCTCGCATTTATCTAGATTAAACTCCATCAGCGACTCTTCAGCCCATTGGCCCATCTGATCAAGATCCTGTTGTAATCTGAGGTTACCTTCTTTGCTGTCCACTACACCTCCGATTTTGTCATCTGCAAATTTACTAACTAGACCTCCTATGTTCACTTCCAAATCATTTTATATAAATGACGAAAAGTAGTGGACCCAGCACTGATCCTTGTGGCACTCCACTGGTCACAGGCCTCCAGTCTGAAAAACAACCCTCCACCCTCTTTCTTCTACCTTTTGAGCCAGTTCTGTATCCAAATGGCTAGTTCTCCCTGTGTTCCGTGAGATCTAACCTTGCTAACCAGTCTCCCACGGTGAACCTTGTCGAATACCTTTACTGAAGTACATATAGATCATGTCCACTGTTCTGCCCTCATCAATCCTCTTAGTTATTGTTTCAAAAAACTCGATCAAGTTTGTAAGACATGATTTCCTACGCACAAAGCCATGTTGACTATCCCTAGTCAGTCCTTGCCTTTCCAAATACATGTAATCCTGTCTCTGAGGATTTCCTCCAACAACTCTTATTCGGGGGGGCGGCACGGTGGCACAGTAGTTAGCATTGCTGCCTCACAGCGCCAGGGACATGGGTTCAATTCCCGCCTCAGGCGACTGACTGTGTGGAGTTTGCATGTTCTCCCCGTGTCTGCGTGGGTTTCCTCCGGGTGCTCCGGTTTCCTCCCACAGTCCAAAGATGTGTGGGTCAGGTGAACTGGCCATGCTAAATTGCCCGTAGTGTTAGGTAAGGGGTATATGTAGGGGTACGGGTGGGTTGCGCTTTGGCGGGTCGGTGTGGACTTGTTGGGCTGAAGGGCCTGTTTCCACACTGTAAGTAATCTAATCTAATCTAAAACTTGCCCACCACTGACTTCAGACCCACTGGTCTACAGTTCTGGCTTATCCTTCCCACCTTTCTTAAATAATGGTACCATGTTAGCCACCTTCCAGTCTTCTGGCACCTCACTTGAAAGTTATGGGATTATGGGTGGAAGGAAAAACTGATGGAGATAAAGCATTTGATCCATGAAATGCATTCGGACATTGATGATGGGTCTAATATTACATATCCTGATTGCTTTGAGAAGGTGATGGTAGGCTGCCTTATTGAGTAACTGCACTCTGTATAATGAAGATAGACTCACCAGTGCTTAAGTAAGGATCAAATTCTCCTCTAACTTACTAGGTGGCTTATTGATGGAATGCACAGTACTTTTAATGTTGGCACGAGATCCGTGCATGGAAGTGGCTGTGGGCCTGAGTCCAGTGTGGCTAGAGCATGCCCGAAGTGTCAGTCCCCTGGGATCTGTGGCATTGAGAGCAGGAAGCTCAAAGTTTCTCAGAGAGTGGGCCAAATTGGAGGAGGCTAAGCCTTTGCTGTTGGTGCAGTTAAGAAAGATTGTTGAATTTTCCCTTTATTCATTAATTTTCTACTTCATACTAGGAAGAATTGTAATGTTAACTTATTTCTTTATTTTCCTACTTATACTAGGAACAGCTGTAATGCTTTACTTTTAAATTTATTTCTGGATGTTACTATTTATGTCTAAGCTTGTATCTAAAATGGTGCCGTGTGGTGACATTTCACTGTGCTTGAGTACACGTGAACAATCAAGTTTAAATTTTAAAAAAATGTTTTTGATCCAACTGCACCTATGTGGTATTTAAAAGGGAGAACTTCTGGGATGTATCTTCTGTGTTGCTTTATGGCTATTTGTAAGTGTAGCTTGCGTGGAGTATTAGTTGGAAATCATAGAATTTGAACCAGCACTGATTAAAGGAATAACAACGTATTATGAAGTTGTGACAGTGTATAAATTGGAGGGGAATTTGGTCGTTCCCTTAAGCCTGTTGCCTATGTTCTTCTAGGAAGTAGATGTTGCGTGCTTGGGAAGTACTGGATGTTTAAGAGTTTGCAGTCTGAGCTCATGACTTGTATCTTGTTGATGGTGGCCAGGCTTTGGAAAGTCAGGAAGTGAGGTATTCACCATTATCTTCAGTGTCTGAGCTGTCGTTGCAGCCATAGCATTTATGAGACTAGTCTATTAATGGGATATTAATAGTAGGGGGAATTTAATGATTGTGTCCCTGTTTTAACGAAATTGGCTATTGCCTTCAATTTTGTGGTAGTTTCTGTCACTTATCAGTCATGGCCTTTAATGTAATACAGGTCTTATTGCATGTGAGTATGGACTGTTCCATCATCAGAGGAGTTGTAAATAAAACTGAAACCTGTACATTCTTCAGTAAACAATTCCAGTTCTAAACTTTTGATGGAGGGATGGACAGTGATGAAAAAACTGAAAATAGTTGAACTTTGGCTACTATCCTAAACAAATACATCAGTACTGTCCTTGATTGACTTCCCACAGCAAGATTCATGTTCCTTTCCACTCCAGCCAGTGGAGCCTATAAAATAATATCTGAAATGATGCCTTTGTAAACTAAGAGTGTGGAAGATAGTGGTTATGGAAAATAGAAAATACACATTGAAAAGAAATAACCTAAATGTTCATTCTGATTAACAAGTGAAATTGGAAAAATCTTTTAATGTATGTAGTTTTCCACCACTAATGAGGAAATGTGTGCGTGCTTCTCTGATGTTCCAGTGGAAGTAATCCTTGTGAGTTCCTACACCTGACATTAACTCTTGCTATTAGCAACAGGAAAGAATAAGTAATGGTACTATGGATTTGTTTGGAAAACTGTTGTTGATGTGTTGTGTGGCACAGAATTTGAATAAATATCAGTTTTGTGAAATCAAACCTGTAGTTTAACCATGCTATTCTTGATGAATTTTTTGTAATGCCTTGTCATGTGTGAATTCTATTTATAATTAATGGTTCAAAGGAGGAGCCACAGGGTGCAACTTTAAAACAATAATTTAGGCTAGCAGCTAATTATCTGTAATTTAAGCGACAATTAAATGTTAATCTTTATGCAAAATGCTGCCTTTAATTCTTTGGAAATAGCAAAGCTTCATTAAACTGCAACCAATCATTTGTTATGTCTGCAAAGTAATTTTTTTTGTGAATGTGTATGCATTTATTATTCACATGACATTTGTTATAGATCTGAAAATTCAGAAGTAAATTTCAAAAGACCTGCAAGGAGACACCAATTACAAAAATTGATGCATGTTAGCGCAAGGAGGTGTACAAAATAGAATTTGCCAAGTGCCAGCAAGCCATTCAACTCTGTCTCTAATATTTATTTTCACACAAGCCTGTTCCCACCCTTTCATCTAACTTTCAAGACTAGGGTGATACTTTTATAATGTAATTCTTCGTATATCTTTAGATTTAATGCATCAGATAAGCTTCACTGATTTGTCTAAAGTGGCACAATGTACAGAATTCTATAAAGCCAAAACTGTGGATGCTGAAATTATGAAACAAAAAATGAGATAAATTGAAGAAGAGTTACTGGTCTTGAAACATTAATTCAGTTTCACTCTTCACAGATGCTGCCAGACCTGCTGCGTTTCTCCAGCAATTCTGTTTTTATTTGACATTGTGTACTTAGAGTGGTATTTAAAAATATTAGCTGTGACTCAGCTTTTTTTTCACTACAGGGTAATTATCTGTGTTAATTGGGCCTTGCTGTGTAATCTTGTTGAAATCAGCAATGGCCATTCTTGCAAATATCTTTAGCAAAGTTTCTCAAAGTAAAGAACAGTTAGCTTTACCCTCAAAAAGCAGCAAATAGAATAGATATTGTTCTTATTAATGTTATAAAATAGGCATGGTACAATGAGATTTACTGGTGGAATAGCTAAAAATGATAAACTGTAATTATAGATTAAAAATACTTTGTTTTAAGAGTGACATTCAGTCAAGTGTAATGCGTTTATAAACCAAATACACCTGAGGAATAAACTAACACACAATTTAAAAGAAAAGATCTCTTTAAGGTCATAGTCCTGTGCAAGAGTTCATTTCATGTTAGGCTATTAGTACTTCATCCTTTGCCCATCGCTGGCCCTTGATTTCATGTCTTGAAGCATCACAGTTTGCACGGTGAAGGTGCTCCCACCGTATCACTTAATATGTAGCTTCAAGATGCTGAGCAAGGAACATTTTGTAATTTAGCAAAGAGCTAGGAGCTGATGGTAGTTCTTTATACTTGATGCCCTTGTGGGTTTGGGAAGTGCTATAGAAGCATCTTTTGAGTTTTCCTAATTTTTTGCATAATATTTGTAATTCATGTTTTTAGCATATTTCTGTGAAAGTTAGCATCTTTGTGGTATGTTGCCCAAGTGATCCTTCTGGGGGGTCATTTTGATAATGATCAGGGCAAGAGCCATCTTCCACTTAGTTTTGTATTTCTGAAATGTTGTGGTTAAATTGTCATGAGCCATCAACTAAATTATCACAGTCCTGTAATTGAAATTAGAACATTCCAAATCTGACCAGCTGTTTGTGCATCTATTACTGAACTAGCGGCAAAATTGGCTCTGAGATGTATTCAACCAGAATTGGTGCATTCAAGGCAAATGTACACATTTACTGACTGTGATAATTAATACTTGTTTACATTTTTTTCCAAGCAAAAACCAAATTTGGGATTCTTCTGAATCTAATGGTTAAAGGCAATGCAAATTGCTTATAATATATTTGTGTTAGAGGAGTGTAAAAGTAGCTGTGGCTTACCACATCTGATCACTGTCTACGTGTGGATGTCATAGAAGGCAGAATCATGTCTGCTTGCCTTGCCATCTCTACTTTTGGAAGAACTTGCCAAATTCTTATGATGAAGACTCCATGGTGAGGTAAGGAGAAAGTGAGGACTGCAGATGCTGGAGATCAGAGTCGAAATTCTGAAGGACTAATGTCCGAAATGTCGACTCTCCTGCTCCTTGGATGCTGTTTGTCTGGCTGTGCTTTTCTAGCACCACACTCTGACTCATTGTGAGGTAACAAATGTCAGCATCAGCCATAAGTCAAACTTTCAGGAGATGAGGAAGATTACAAAGACAGAGGAAAGCATTCTTATCAGCCTAATGTCCAAATGGTAATTGAGGTAATATTTCACTGCTGCCAATACCCCATACTGTCACGTTAATACACTCATTAAGTCATGTCTGTCCCCTCTTTCTGTCATGGTCCTATTGAAATTTCCCCTTACTGTAGAAGATGTTAATAGTTGTGTTGCTTGGCATTATATCAAATTTTCTTTAATCAATGTCATTAAGTCTATCCTGAAAATCAAGGTTTTTAATGCATAATAAAGATCCCAAATTTATGTTCTGAATGGTTTGTAGAAATATAATGATTAATTTAGTCCAATTGCACAAGATGGTGCTACTATAAAGAACATGAACAGTACTGTGCATCTTCAGATAGACATTATCAAATACTTCCCCTTTGTAAAGTTCATCTGAAGAGTTCTATGTGAAAGGTACTAAGCAAAATTGTAATGTTTTTGGCTGTTTATATTGCAATAGATTATCAGCAATGGTGTATATATTTTGACACTAATATGACCTAAATTGTTGTAAATATCTCTTCAAATATTCTGCTTGTTCATTTATTTTTCTCGATGCTTGTACCTTTATGACGCTCCATCTTGCATTGGAGTATTGCAATGAACAGTGTGAAAAGAAATCAGATAAGGGCATTAATGTAATTCCTTACTTGAATTTTGAATAGATGGGTCCTTTTCTTTAATAACTATGAGAAATTTAGGGAAGAGATATGTTCTCAGAAGCTGAATTTTGTTATGCTTGTGTTATGGACTAGGCCAGACCACTCAAAACATTCTTAAGCAGGCAGCCCCAGACCATAACATTGCAATTTGTTTCGGTAAGTGTACAGTGAAAACTAACCGGAGTAAGATAGCTAGGTTGACTACTAGATTTTAGAACACGTAAACATTTATTCACTAAATTACACAATGAAGCACAAAGAACGGAATAAAGAACCCCTAGAGAACTGAATCTATCCAACTAGACTTAATTATGCTCTGTTCTGAATATACACAATACGCAAACTCCCTTTAAACCCCAGTATAAATGGAACACGTGCTTACAGGTTGAAGGTGAAGGGCAGAAAAGAGAATGAGTTTCCACACAGCTCCCTGTTGAACTTCCTAGTTCAACGCTGAACTAAAACTGCTCAGCTAGAGAGCTGACCACTCTCCTTTCTTCATACAGATCACTTCTAAACCATGACCACTTTGGCCTGAAATCTTATCTGTTTACATGTTAACAAAAGGCCTCTCGAAATCCTTTTCATCTCTGTACCAAACCAGACTGATCGGAGCCCAACCCAGTTTACTGCCCCTCTGAAAACAAAATGACAGAGTTTCCTTGAGCCAAGGAACAGCTTTTAGTTTAAAAAAAACTAGCTTTGTGACACTTGATTATGCCTTAAAACAATTTGGCTGCTTGCTTACCAATGCAAAACTGAAAGCATTCTATAGATAGTGATAACTTTTCTCTTGGCTTTCAGGAAAAGTTTGTAAGCTGCTATATTGGAATGGAAACTATTACTCCCAAATAAATCCCAACAGATTTGATGGATTATTACATTTCACTCTTTATTAAAAAATGGGATCTTGATTATCATGTAAGAAAGCAGAATGGTGTAACGTGATACTGAAAGCTCCTGAATTTTAAGAGTACCTTTTGTATTGCTATTGTTTCCTGAGATTTACTGTAACAGTTCAGTTTTCCTTTCTGTATGACTAACGCTGAGAATGATTTTTATTGATACAGGGAAAATCCAGAGAAGATATTTGAAGTGTATGCTGAAGTAATGCATCCTGAATCCAGTGGTTCAGGTACAGTGCTCACTTTTGGTTTACTCAGTTGCATCTTATTTGAAAATTAATATGTTGGAGAAAGTACTTTAAGGTGCTCTCTGTGACAAGTGGTTTGAAGTTTGAAACTTGATGGCATTCGTGCATTCTTACAACTTTTTATGTCACATATGAACTTCAGAATTGAGATGTCTGATACTTGAAGAAAATGATTCTCTGGGGCTGGATACACATTCGCTTTACAACTATCTTGCAGTTTGTCTCATTTTCACACACTGGAACAATTTCAGCAGGGATCAAGTTGGTCTCTGAACCGTATTATATCCATATTATATTGTATAGCTGCTGTTTCAGCTGGAATGATGTTACTGCATCGCTTGCTTAGATGACATGGTCATTTTGTGAAATCTGAATGGTCTGTTATGTTGTGAAATGTTAATGGAAGAAATGAAAAGTCAAGATGCAATTGTGTAAGGTTCTAGAATATATTGTATGTATGTCTTCCTTGTAATTAACTTCAGATTATTTATAATACAACTTCAGTAATGAAGCTTTCATATCATTGTGTGAATTTTTGAGCCTATCAATGCCAAATTAGAGTCTGATGACATATATATATATATGAAAACAAACTGAAAAATTACTTTATCACATGCAAAACAGAGACTGTATATTGAATGTTATAAAGTGAATACAAAGAAGGATTAAAAAGAGAAACAGTGAAATGAAATCTAATGTTGTAATGTGTTCTGAAGAAAGGTCCCGGGACCTGAAATGTTAGCTCTGATTTCTCTCCACAGATGCTGCCAGACTTGCTGAGATTTTCCAGCATTTTGACTTTGTTTTTGATTTCCAGCATCTGCTGTTCTTCCAAATTTTTTTGTCTCATTTTTAAAAAACCTTGCACTGAAGACTACTGGAAAGGATGAGCTAAACTCTTTGTAGACCCTATGTGCATAAAGTTTAAACAAACTATGAAAATGTAATAAAGTTAGTATTTTTTTTAAAGAAGCATGAAACTGTATTTTATGCTTGATTGAGTGAATAACAATTGAATTATCCTATGTTTGAATGCTTTAAATTAATATCACTTTGATGGCAGGACTTATTTGCTGTTTACAGAGTTTCATAGTCCAATAAATAATGTGCAACAGATACAATATTAGACTGTGTAGTACCTGTTATAATGCAGTTAGAAAAGTAACAGCAACATAAGAGATTTAAAATAGCAAAGAGATTTAATTTATCTAATATGTCTGCGAGTTAATGATGATGATATCATTCACAAGAGTCTAATGAAGTAAATATTAAGTGAAATGATATCAGTTGAAGACCTAGGTGTATATTCACCTTGTGATGCAGTGTTTGACCAATATTGAGAAACTTCCATCAGTAACTACTGATAAATTGTGGGTGGCAGTAGCTCATTATATTTGGTTACATACTCTTCTACACTGGTTAAATTACACCATCGTCTTTGTCTCTTGGGAGGAGGAAAATTGCTTAGACTGTCCTGTTTCCTTTTGTACATGCATTGCTGTATCTTATTTTAGATTTGTGTTAGACTTTTAACAACTGCAGCCAAGAAATTAGAACTGCTTTTTCTGATCACAAATCTCAGTATATGTACTTCATTTACATAGAGAACTTTATTTACCATGAGAAATAAGCTAGAATGTATAATATGCCGTAACTTCTTATTTTTTTTAATGTCAGCATATTGTAAATAAACAAACAAACAATCATTGTTAAGACTGATATGCACACGATTGAACTACTGTGTTTAAATATGGTAGACCTCTTCACTTGGCGCCAATCGTACTCCATATGACATCCTATATTTAGTGTTTTCAAGTGCATCTTGTTTTAGATTTCAGTGTGTCTTTTCCAGATTTTAGATGATTATTGTTGAAGATGTTTATATTAGTCATCTAAAAGCATAAGATATAGGGACAGAATTGAGCCATTTAGCCTGTGATCTGTTCCACCATTCAATTGTGGCTGATATGCTTCACAATCTCATTTTCCTGTCTTCTGCCCATAACCTATCTACCTCTGTCTTAAATACACTCAATGACTTGGCCTTGACAATGCAGTCTTCTGTGGCAATGACTTCCTTGGATTCACCACCCTCTAGCTTAAGCAATTCCTCTTCATCTCAGTTCTAAAAAGTCGTCTGTTTACTTTGAAGCTGTGACATTGAGTCCTGGTCTCTCCTACGAGTGGAAACATCTCCATGTCCACTCTATCCAGTCCTCTCAATATTCTGTAAGTTTCACGTAAGGAAACCCCCGCGCCCTCACTCCCCAACCCCACCCAAAATGAATGCTTACATTGCATTTACCTTCCTAACTGCCAACTGAACCTGCATGTTAACCTTAAGAGAATCCTGAAAGAGGACTCTGACATGCTTTAGATTTCCGAAACCTATGTCTCGCTGCTTCTTAGCAAAGTGTATAACTTCACATATGTTTTATTTTCAATGTCCCTTTTCATACTCTCTCCAAGCCTGTATAAATCCCCACTGTCTACCTTCTGCCAGTCTGCCTATCCTCTATCCATGCTGGAACCTTATCCCTAACAATTATCTTTTTAAGTGTTATCTTTTTAACTCTTATCTTTTTAGCAGCCTTCTGGCACCTTGTCAGAGGTCTTCTGGAAATGCCAAATAAATCACATCCACAGCCCCTCCTTTTGTTTAACATGCTCGTTACCACCTCAAAGAATTCCATTGCATTTGTCAGGCATGATCTCCCTTTGACAAAGAAGTGCTGACTCACTTCTATTTTATCATGCATTTCCAAGTATTTTGCAATCTCATCCTTAATAATGGAAGCTAAAATCTTAGCAATGACCTAGGTTCAGTATACAGTCTGTAGTTTCCTGTCTTCTTCCTCCCTCCTTTCTTAAACAGGGTGTTACATTAGCCATTTTCCATCTCCTGGGATCCTCCTTGACTCCAGTGATTCCTGAAAGATCACCATCAATGCCTCCACAATCTTCTCAGTTGTTTCTTTTCAGAACCCTGGGTTGCAGTCCTTTTGGTCCGTGTGATTTATCCACCTTCTGGCCTTTCAGCTTTCCTCGCACCTTTTCCTTGGTGATGACCACTAATACTTAGTTCTGTCCCTGACTCTCTCTTGAAGATCTGTTATACCACTGATATCAACCACTGTGAAAACCAATGCAAAGTACCTGTTCAGTTCCTCTGTCACACCTTTGTTCCCAATTACTATTTCTCTCATTTTCCTGCAGTCTATTGTCTACTCTTTTTTTCTTGCCTTTTTAGATGTTTAAATAAACTCATGCAGTCTTTTATATTACTTGCGAGCTTACTGTCATATTTCATCTTCTCCCTGCTTTTTGCTTTTTCAGTTGACCTCTGGTTTTTAAAGGCTCCCACATTGTGTCTTTTTTCTTTTGTGTTTATGTTGTCTCGACTTCCCTTGTCAGCAGCAGTTGCTTCGTCCTTCCTTTTAATATTTCTTCTTCCTTGGGTTGAATTTCTGCTGTGCCTGCCGAATGACCCCAAGAAACTCCTGCCTTTGCTCCATCTGCTTCTGTGCCAAGTTTTCCTTCCAGTTCCCTTCTGGCCAGCTTCTCCCTTTATTCTCTTATTGTCTTTGTCTTTGTATTTACCTTTTACCTCATATAAAACCTTGATTTGTTGAGCATTAAATTCAGTTGGTACTTTCTGACCACCGGTGGGTAAAATTTATTTTTCATTTTCTTTTTAAAAGATATTTTTATTAGAAATTTAATATTTTGACAGATTTACAAAAATAAACAGAACTTTCAAGCACAAACATTAATATAAAAATAGATCTTAAATATATAATCATCAAAATTCAAAGGAATGATACTAAAGAAGAAAGAAAAACAATGAAACTCAGTTAACTACTAATCTAATCCACAATTATCCAGAGTGTATAGTTGAGTCACTTACATCCTTCAAACAAGAGAAAATGTTCTCTAATACACTCAACAGTATAATAAAAAGGAAACTATTTCCAAACAATAAGAACAAAAAAAAAACATGTTTGAATGGAGATCCTCCCCCTTGTTCTCAGGGGGCCTTACTTCCTTTCTAAAGGTCCACCATATCCTCTCCCAAACAGTGTCCCACCCTTGACCCGGGCGCTCCTTAATAGGATTTAGATATAATACCGAGCTAGAGTTAACAGTGAGCGCCCCACCCCCACCCCTCCCCACCCATACCTGAGTATATCTGATAGCATCAATGCCACGTACAAACACACATAACTATAAAATTACAACTCCAACAAATTACAATTAAGTATAATAACATAAAATAGCAAGGGAAAACAACCCTGCTCCCAGAAGCAAAAGTAAAGTAGAGTAAAGTATCCACTTCTCCCCACGGAGTGTGGAAGAGGCAAGCCAACATAAATTGTCTCTTACGATTTATTTAAACGAGTCTAAAAGTTCCTTAGCCTCTTCTGGTGATCTAAAATTATACTCTGATCCTTCGTGGTTAAAGCATAACGTCGCTGGGTAGCGTAAGGTGTATTGAATATTTAAGTTCCTTAGACATTTCTTCACCTCATCAAACGCCTTCCTCCTTCGTGCCAAAGCCGGGGAGAAGTCCTGAAATAACATAATCTTGGATCCTTCATGGATCATGGCTTTAGGATCCTTTCCAAGATTTCTGGAGGCATCCAGGAGTATCTGCCTCTCCCTTTAACTCTGCAGCCGGAACAGGACCGGGCGTGGGCGCTGGTTTGGGCCAGATCCGCGTACTGCGACCCGGTAGGCCCACTCCACCCTTACCCGATCAGTTTCAGCCCCCAGGTTTAAAAGCTGGGGCAGCCATCGCTCCAGAAATACTGCTAACTGTCCCTTCTCTTCTTGTTCAGGGAGGCCCAGAAGACGGATATTCTTTCTCCGATTTCTATTATCCAGGTCATCCATGTAGATTTCAAAGGCCCGGACTCTCTGCTCCAGAGCTCGCACCTGTTCTGCAGCTGTTTGAGCTGCAGCTTCGGAGGTCGTGGCCTTTAGCTCCGCCCCCTTCACTCGGCCCTGCAGTTCCTCAATAGCCTGGCTGTGCTTTTGTAACTTTTCTTCGAATGAGTTCCATCTCTGTCTGGATTCTGCGATGAAATTGACGAGTGTCGTTTCCAGCCTGGCAATCATCTCTTCAAGGCCTGTTTTTACATCAGCTGCAGCCGGAGGAGGAGAGGAGGGTGGGGGAGGGGTCTTTGTTTTCTGAGAGCTGCGGGATCCCTTTGGTTTACTCATTATCCACTTAATATTAAACTGCTTAAATATAATAGTAAGCAGCTAATTAAGGTTAGAAAATTTTTTTGGGTGGTTTGGTAAGTGTGGTGGGGGTGAGTAACTCACTTTACCCAGGTTTTGGGAAGAGCACTGTAAACTCAGACTTGCTGAGTCACCGCCATCTTGGATCTCCCCTATTTTTCATTTTATCTGAGCATTGCCAAAGTTGTGGTGCACAGTAGCTGCCTTCATGTTTTATGACATTCTTGCCAACATTAATTTTATGAAAATTGTTAAATATTCATGCTTGTAAAAACACTTTGATTTTATTTGGTAATTTGTGTGGTAAGCTCAGTGATTAAAATGATGTAATTACTTTGTATTAATTGCTTTTCTTATTTGGAATGTGGCTCTCTTCATTACCTGATGTAGACCCGTTTTTTTTTTGAAAGTTTATTTTTAGGAAAAAAGTAAGAGAAAAGCAATCATTTTTTTTCTTTATCCAGTCCACTCCTTATTTGAAAGAGTAGATAGGAAGAAGCTGTTGCTGCTTGTAAAAGAAACAAGAATAAAAGGGCATAACTTAACATGGTGTGCTAAAGAAGCAAGGGTGATGTGAAGAAATAAAACATTTTCACCTAACAAGTGGTTAGGGTCTGGAGTGCACTGCCTGGGGATGTCGTGGAGGCAGCTTCAGTTAGAGCATTTGAGAGGGCATTGAGTGATTTGTTTAATGTGCAGAGTTGTGAGGAAAAGGCAGGCGATTGGCAGTAGGTAATATATAGAACATAGAACAATACAGCACAGAACAGGCCCTTCGGCCCACGATGTTGTGCCGAACATCTATCCTAAGATACTCACTCATTTGTAGATGTGGCTAACTGATCACCTTTTGTCTGCAACAATTGTGATTAGTTTTTTTTGTTTTTTTCATAATTTACTTGTTGAAAGGGTGGAAATTAGGCTGCTGGTGTCTTCTGTTGGTGCTAGAGTCAGTGCTGTGGGTGACATTCTGCTCTGTGCCTGATATTTGTGAATGCCTTCACTCTTGAGATGATGACAATCAATATCAGTGACACATGTAATGGCAACTCTTGGCAGAGTGTTTTACATAAGAATCTTGTTTTACCAAGTCAGGTATAATGTTTTATCTGTTTCTGCTTATTTAACTGTGCTGGGATCTGGGGATAAAGCGAATCACTTTTAGGAGTATTATGTTTCTGACCTTGATCAATTTTAAAGATGTTAAATCACAAAATGAAATCTTGGACGTATCTTCTCTGACCATGTATTTTTAAGAGTCCAAAATTTTTATTTCTCAACATATCATTATTGAAAAATCAGCTTTTGAAAAGACTGAAAACCCTACAGTGACTGGACTTGTTCTGAATAATGATTGATAAAGTTCTTTGTCTTGATTTTCATAGTATCATTGGTTCAAGTATCTTGGTATGGGCACATTTTTGAAGCACTGACTTGCTTTGGAATTTGATGAATTTTAAGTTCCTTAAAGGAACTGATTTATTCTAGAGTTTGCAGAGAAATTGTTATAATGTGATTTAGTCATAACGTTTGCTTTTGAGTACACCACACCCTCCAAATCATTTTTGCCTTGGGGATACAGATAATAGAAGGGTGTTTTCAACTGTCTCACAGTGGAATGTTTTTTTTTCTAAACTATCTTGTTAACTTGGAACAGTGCCAGAAGAATGAGAACACCGACAACTAATTTTTTACCCTAAAGGTTCTAGTGGGAAGTAATTGGGGGAGAAAATAAATTTGTCCCATATTTCCCAGTGGCTCGTTCCCTGATTGGAATAGTGTGGTATGAAGAGAGCTATGGCTAGATAATAACTTCTCATACTATTTGAATATACTGTTAATCAATAAGAGTCACTAGCATTTATATAATGCCTTTTTAATGTAGTTTGGCCCAAGCCATTTCATAAGAATGTCATCCAACAACATGTAACAAGGAAGGAGACACTAGGACAGGTGGTTAACAGTTGAATCAACAAGATACTGTTAAGGATCAGACAAGCTGCCTCCAAAATATGTTATGGAAATAGCATAGACCCTTTTACTATTATTTTTGTTTTAAATGCAAGTGTAAGGCACTGTTCCAAATATGATTTTGATTGGTCCACCACTAACCTTCAATCAAAACATACTATTGTTGCACCACTGTTAAAATGCAATAAAACTAAGAATTGGTATAGCTTTTCTCTATTGACATACTTAACAAGATAATGTACGATTTCATCACTAATCGTCCTCTTTTCTAATATAGGCAGCATCCCGTAAATGCACTCTTTGGAAAAAAATGCAATGCAGTGCAACAGTTGTTATTTTCTCTCTAGGCTAGTAGAAAGTAACACTGAAAGAAACAGTCTGCCTCTTCTGATTTTGAAGAAGAAGTCTTTCTGTGTCTCAGTCTTCAATCGAGCAGCAGAGAGAACTCTAGCTCTTCAGTGCAGTAGCTCACTAACAAAAAATCAACTGAAAGCAAAACCAAAGTCCCCTAGGTCTTTGTGAAGCCAAGCCTGTCCACTCATAATTCTTTTATCTTACTCTGAAAAAAATCAGCCAGGGAGAAACCCAGGGCTAATTACAAACTGCCCGCTGGGAGGCTGCCTCAGCATCACTTTGACAAAACCCATCTGCAAGAGTAATCGGACAGAACATGTGTCTTAAAGGCACAGTATTGTCACAGTATGTGTAAAGAAGTGTCTTAAAAGAACAGTGAAAGAGTTAGGAAGAAAATTCTGTAGTTTTAATAAGGCTAAAATGGGTGAAGACACGAGGACAGGTATAATGAGATTGTGAGTTGAACAAGTACAGGTTGTTCTGCTGTAATGTGACAGTTGCATTCCTCTGTAACCCTGCGCTATAGAAAATCACGCTATGGAAAATTTGAGCTGTACAAGATCACTATAGAAAATCACTGTACACGTTCAGTAGAAAGTTTGCGTTATCCAAAACGCATACTCAATTCATCAGTCATGCTGTAGCCAATTCATGTTAATGAAACATGCATTATACTAGAATGACCTGTAGTTGTGATTCGGGGACCAGAGTTTTGGATGAACAAACTTAAGGGAAGCTTTGAAATTGTGAAGTCTGAAGCTAATGAAGAAATGAATGAGGGTTTCAGTGGTATATAAGATGAAGCAGTGCATTCCCCCTGAATCAGAGGTAGCATTAAATGATATGGCTATAGAGTTGTATTTGAGAATGCTCTTGTGGTCTCGTGGTGGTGAACCTGCCTTTTTGAGTCAGCAGGCTTGGCTCAAAGCCTATCTACTCCATCGGTTTGTAATAATGTTTTCTCAACAGGTTGTTTAGAAATTATTTGGAATAGTGTGTGAATACACTTAACTTGGCACTGTACAGCTCATTAAGGTAGAACATCATGATCAGATGAAGCAAAAATGAATATTTCACCAAAACTGAATTATTAATAGAAGATATTCAAGCTGCAGTAATCAAGTGAATATTGACACTATATTATGATAGTGTCATAAATATATAACTCTGCTGTCCAGAAGAGAAGTATGGCCACTAATGGTGATTGAAAATATATCTGGGAAGTGGGTTTCATTTCAGAAAAAAAATATGAAAGTGTATTCAGGCCCTCTTTTCTATAAAGAGCCTGTGATACCTCCCTATATTACCCTGCATGACTTTTTGTTCTGTTATTGTTCCTAGATCCTATGTATTTGAAGTATTGCTCTCTGAAAAGAATGCTGAGCTTGCCTTTAATCAGTTTGTTTTCATGTTATCTAAACAGCACAACAAATCCAAATTTTCTTATGTTTTGGTATGTATGAATACTTGTATCAATATAAACACATTGTGTTCCAATGTACAGTAAAGCTATTGAAGTACTTTTGAAGTGGAGTAACTCTCGTCATGTAAGAAACATAGCAGAAAATTGTGTACCGCAAGCTCCCACAAATAGCCATCTGATTACCAGAAAGACAAATTTTTTTTGTTGTGATTTTGGTTGAGTGATAAATGTTGGTCAATATTGCGTGGACTATTTACTTGCCTGTTTTTAGAAATAGTACCATCTCTCTGAGAGTGCGTATGAGTTTTGGTTTAACATCTCCACCTACATGATGATGCCTTGAACAGTGCAGCACTTTCCTCAATGCTGTACAAAGGTATCAGCATTTTTTTTTGTTCTTGTGTTTTGAACTAAGACTTTTAGACTCTCGGGGTGAGTATGCTATCAATTGAACTACACCGTATTTGTAGTTGTGTTTTAAATAAAAAAAAGCTTCAGAATTACCTTTTCAACTTTTCTTGCTGCCATCTACACATTCTTTGAAATTCCTATTTATTTGACTCCTCTGAAAACCTAAGAAGCCATTTTTTTGTGTTATTATGAATCAACTTTCTGATCCTCTGTCATGTTTCTGGTGCTTGTATATATCCTCAGAACAGACCACAGTACCCAAGAATAGCTTGATCAGAGCAGTTTACAGTTTAGCATGATAGCTTCTGTCTCGTTGATTTGATAATATAGCTTAGTTCTTGTTAGCTTTGCTTTTTTTTTTCTGCACAATATTATATCTGGTATCGCCACAGCTATTTTTCAGTTTGACCTTTTTGTAGTGTCCCGACCTCCGAGCCAGGAGACCCTGGTTCAAGGCCCACCTGTACCAGCAGTGTGTAATAATTTTTATGCGCAGGTTGATTTGGAAAATGTCTATAACCTGTTCTTACAACAGGGTTTGTAACTTTGTTTTTATGTGTAATAATTCTTCATGCCGATATTTAGCCTGTAGTTCTCTGGTTGTTCTGCGAATTACCTTCCCCCATTTGAGTGGGAAACCCTGTAGAGCTTGAAAAGGGCATGGACTGGAATGGGCAGCCAAAGGGCAGAGAAATCTAATGCAGAAACTATGAAGTGAATCATTTTGATAGGAAGAATACAGAGACAATCTAAAATAGTTTCCAGACTTTTCCTAATGGAACCTTTTGTGAGGCTTGAAAACTGTTGTGACTCTTGTGAGTGGTGAATGAAGAAGAGAACATGTTAGAAAAGTGGCAAAGGTGGGAGGTTGTGTATGCTGTTGCTGCCTCGGAACCTGAGCCCCAAAACCTTTCACTCTGTTACTCCACTTGGGGTTCGAACTCCCATTTTGAGAAGCTCTAACTTCAAATAAATGTGCTTATCCTTTCAAACTGCATGAGTAAAGGGGCCTGGTCGTACATGTGCATAATGCACTGCACGTGGCAGGGCAGGTTGAGAACCAAACTTAGAAAGCAGACTGTATCCCAGGTTTTGTGGATCCGGGCATGGAGTACAAAAGAAAGGACGTCAGCTCCAATCTCCTCCCAAATGTTGTTTTGTCCTTGATTTGTCAGAACATGTCTGGTTCTGGGTACCACATTTTAGAAAGGATGTTGAGGTATTAGAGAGAGGGCAGAAGTGATTTTTGAGAGTCTTTGCACCTTCTATCAGCAGTGATCACAAAACATTTGGATTCAAATTAGCATTTTTATTGTGACAACAGTACTTTTGTAAATACAAGAGTTTTTATAATTGTTCTTTCACCAAAGATTTTCCAGAGTGCGAAGTTTTGATTCTGCTGTAAGCTACATACACCTGCCCATGCATCAAAAAGAGCAGATCTAGGAACAAAGACAAATCTTGTGAAGAATCTCTGGGTTTTGTGACTTATTTACAGCTATTAGTTGTGGTGGTCTAATTTGGGAATGTTTTCTCCTGAGTTAGTATGGCAGATTTATACGTGGTTTTAATACTATTTGAGAAATAAACATGTAATTTCCTTGCAATCTACCAGTTGTAATTTCAGCATCTATCATCAGGAAAATAGCTCTCTAATCACCACGTTCTAAGATGAGAGCTCCTTGCGATAAAGCCTCAATTCTAAACATTACGTTTCTTTTTGTTTGTTTTTCCATAATTGTTCTTGATTTTTAAAAAAAGATCTGCACTGTTGTCACAGATTAAAATGTATGCAGTCCACCTGAAAATCACTTCAAGTGAAGTTATTAATTTTGAAACTTTGCAAGTGAAGAGCTCCAACATTAATTTACATTGGTTTTTCTGTTATTTGGTACTTCTTGCAAAGTGTGAAATTGGAAATGTAGTTGACCGCTTGATACTTCACTCTTGGTGGTATTATGTCTATTGTATTAAAAGACAAAATATATTGCCAGACACTAGGCCTTTGTGTTGAACAGAATCTATTGTGTTCTTCAGTATTTACTCTTGTCAATAGTAATTGTGTTATTGTGAATTTTATCACTATGTATGTAATATGTTTTAGAGGCCATGTATGGTTGGAAAACTGGAGGAAGAAGGTTGGGAGTGACAACAAACCTGTTATAATGGCATGCCATGGATTGATTTGCAGCAGAGCATAGTCTTTATTGGCTCTTGGAAAACATGGACCACTGACAAATGTTGATGGCATGTGAACGACTGAGAGACACAATGTGAGATGGAATGATTTAGTGTCATCAGGAATTTAACATGAGAATCCTTGGCAAGGAAAAGGTTGCACGATTTCTTTGGTTTATAAATAGAGGCATAGAGGATAAAAGCACCTCTACAAATCATCGGTCAAACCAATTTCAAATATCACGTTCAGTTTTTTGTACCCTTTTACATAAGGAAGGATGTTCAAACCCTGACGAGAGTACAAAGGGGATGTATTAAAATAGTTACAGGAATAAGCAATTTTAGATACAAGGAACAGTTGGAGAAATTTGGCTTATTTTCCTTGGAGCAGGGAAGACCTAAAAGGTGTCCTTTATTGAGGTATTCAAAACTATGAACAATTTTGACAGCATAAAGAGGATATTCTGTTTCTGTTCATTGATATGTTAGTAACTAGAGGTCACGATTTCAAGATTGTTAGCAAGAAAGCTAGGAATGCAATGAGGAGAAACTTTGTTACATAGAATTGTTAGAATTTGAAATGTGCTGCCTGAGAGAGTGGTGGAAGTCTTTTGCAAAGGCTGTTTCAAAAGCGATTTGGAAATGTATTTTTGTGGCCCCTGGATATGAGACTAGAGAAAAGGACTCTTTGGGTAGCTCTTTTGAGAGCTGGTATGGGTAGCTCTTTTGATGGGTCTAAGAGCCTCTTGTACTGTGAAATTCTGTGACTCTAATCTGTATTATTCTGAATGCCACATGCATCAGGTAAAATTAATTTATTACCATGTCTTTTTTCTTTCTCCTTTTGACTCTCTACAGCTGGTATACTGTGTTTGTACACTCTGTCCCAACTGTCGACAAATGTGCATCACTATCCAAATAGTTGCCCTGTAATGCTACCATATCAGTATGCTTTGTAAGCCTTCGTTTACTTCTCCTATACCTCCCTGCCTCCAACTCGCCAATGATTTCAAAGCCCCTCTCTATAGCCCTAAACAGTTGATTTTTCAGGACATTGGTTACAGCATGGCTCAAATGAAGCCTGTTCTCCTTTAAATTAGCTCCTAAATCTTCAAATTCTTTCAGTAAATCTCCTTCCTAGTCATATTTATATTGGTGCCAATGTCATCAATGATGACCACTGCAAACCTCCCCTCCCACTGCAAGTCCTTCTCTTGCTCTGAGGAGATGTTCTCAGCCTTGCCAACAAGTCAGCAGGCAACACAGGTTTTGGGAGAGCTCATGCCTGCACAGACCAGTGTCTATTCCTTGAATTATACTGTTTCCTACACTACTACATTTCCTATTTCCTCCCCTGATTTGAATGGCTCCCTGCAACATGATATTAGGTTAGTTCATTAATCCACCCTGATGTCCCCACAGCTTGCAAGAACTCAACTGGACAGTTGCAGGGACCAATGCTCTGCAAATACAATCCCCAAATTCTCCAAACTTTACCTGCAATTGACTGTACTTTCTTTGCTTGAAGACCAATTTTCAATAACCTAGTCTGAGGTGTGTGACTGCTTTCTGGAGCAACATGGTAAGGTCACATTTGCCTTCTCTGTGGTGCAATGTCTGCAGCTTGGATTCAAGCTCCTCAACTTGGATCCAAGGTTCCTCAAGCTGCAGGCATTTGTGACAGTTTGTTTGCACTGTTTTGCCTGAATTTGATTTGTTATTCTGTCTCCAAGAAAATCCCCAAAATTGAAATTGTTCTTTTCGTGTTGGTAACTTTTTCCAATGGGAATGAATGCATAATTGTATTGCATTTTGAATAGGAGCAGAATATTCAGTTAGGTATATTGCAACTAAAACATTTGCTTACAAGTGTTTTTCAAAGACTTGTGTGCTTGAAACAGGCACAGAAGGTATATTTGTCAGGTTGACAAACGCCAGTGCAAATTTTGTCTTTAACATTAAGCCTTCTCAGAATTGCTGAGGGGCTAGTATGAATGTTTGCAGGCAAATTTGTCCTGTGTTGTCATGGAGTGTACAAATATTTATAGTACTGGTCTGTAAGATCTGTAGTTTGTGGTCTGGAATAGATCAATAATTATGCTTTTTCTAGCAAAAATAAGGAATCTTTTCTGTTGGGTATGCAGAAAAAAAACCAAACTAAGTTTTTTTTTTGCTAAGAAATTTTAAATCTGTTTCTTCGTTGACATGCCTGAATATATTGTTGCATTTTTAGTTGATGCAGCTGTATACTTATAAAGTATATTTATAAATTTTTCACACTAGCTGATACAGTGATTTAGCTCTGTTTGTACCATCCTGGCCTGGGAGTCAGAAGATTATGGCTTTTGGCCTCATGGCAGGAGTAGGAACTTATGATGTAAATTTAGATGTCTCCTCAAAATTAACTTCCTTTATGATAAGCTATTTCACTGAGCCCTTGAATATTTGTTCTTTGGGCGTAAAGTACCTGTGGACCTATTCAGAAATGTGCAGAGAATTCTCCTGATTGAGGGAGGAATGCCAATGCCAATAAAAATAAATTAACTTTTTTTCAGCATTCTATGTGGTATTGTATTGTGCACAGATGGTAATTGACGTTTCTTCAATGTGTTAGTACACTTGAGTGATTTAGCGTATTGAAGTATTTTTGAGATTTTTGAGAAGTCTATGTAAATATAAGTTTTGCTCTTTTACCATTATCCACATCAATCCATGAATAGTTAACTGTAGCACGTTACCTTGTATTCATTCGTTCTTTAGGATATGGCACTTTTGTTTTGTATTCATTCATGGGATGAGGGCATCACTAGCTAGGTCAGCATTTATTGCCTATCTCCGAGGGCAATTAAGAGTTAACCATATTGCTGTTGGTCTGGAATCGTGTGTAGACCAGACTAGGTAAGGATGGCAGTTTCCTTCTCCTAAAGGGACATGAGTGACCCAGATGAGTTTTCCCTGGCGATCGTAGAATCCAAATTTTTGTTAAATTCAAATTCCAAAGTCTGCTGTGGCTAGATTCAAATCTGGATTCCCAGAACATTACCTGAGTCTCTGGATTAACAGTTCAGTGACTTAATACCACTGGACAATTTCCACTGCACCCTACCCTGCGCTGACCTGATTGTGCCTGAAAAGATGGGTACTAGGCTAACTTCATGTACTGCTGTAATATGTGTGGTGAAGAAACCCAACAGCTCTTTAAAGTGGAAATTCAATGATTTTCACTTGGAAGGGAATCTATAGATTGTAGTTTGGGTGCATCCGTTGTCCTTGTTCTTTCAGATTGTTGTCACTTTGGGTTTTGGAGGTGCTGATGAAAAAGCTGTGGTGAATTTCTGTGGAGTATCTTTGAGGTTATACTTGCTGCAATTAGGTTGTCTTGGTGTTCGAGAAAGAGATTGACATGCCATCCCTTGATTTTAAACAGTCTGTCTATCTAAAATGCTGTGGCTGCACTCAAGCTTGTTGTGCATTGTTAGAACTGCACTCATTCAGACCAATGGGAAATATTCCATCACACTGTCTTTTTCATGAATTGTTCCTTATAGATAGTGAAAGCAGGGGAGATTTGGGTTAATCACCAATGTTCAAAATGTATGCTGCAATTGTGTGAATGAATCCCCAAAATGTTCATTCATGCAGTGACTGACCAGTCTGAGAAAAGTCACCCTTGAAGTCAGTTGGACGAAAATGGTGAGAAGACTGCAATGGAGAAAGAATAATTTTTAACAATCTGTCAACAAGGGAATACTCAACTGACTGGAATGCAAGAAGCTTGAAATCATTGAGGTAATGAGTTCTTTGCCAGTTGGTAAGGAATCTTTTAAGGCTGAGCAATTTCGGGAGCTATTAGGCTGAAAAGTAGTGGACCCTACTGTAATGAACACTATTCCAGGATGTTGAAGAAGCCAATGGGACATTCATGGATCCTAATGCCATGGAAGTCTTGGGCAAATGGTTAAACTCTCCTATTGCTTGCATTTAGTTGCCCAAACTGAAATAGAGTCATAGTCATACAGCAGTGAAGCAGACCCTTGGGTCCAAATCATTCATGCTGACCATGTTTCCCAAACTAAATTAATTCCACTTGCCTGCGTTTGGCCCATATCTGTCCAAATCTTTCCTACTTTTATGTACCTTTTCAAATGTCCTTTTAAATGTTGTAACTGGACTTGTATCTACCAATTTCTCTGGCATTTCATTCCACATATGAACCACCCTGAGTGAAAACATTGACCCTCGGGTCCCTTTTTAAATCTTTCTTCTCTCACCTTAAAAATATATCTCTTAGTGGTGACCTCCCATAACTTGGGGAAAGGCTTTTATCATTCACCTTGTTTATGCCTATCATGATTTTACAAACCTCCTAAGGTCACCCTTGATCTCCATGTTCGAAGGAAAGAAGTTCCAGTGTATTCAGCTTCTCCTTGTAACTCGAGCCTTCCAGTCGCAGCAATATCCTGGTAACTCTTTTCTGAACACTCTTCAATTTCATAATATTTTTCCTATAGCAGAGCTACCCAAACAGTACAGTCGATTCTGTTATAGTGCAGTAGTTCCATTCTCGTGCAATTCTGTGTATAAGAAAATCGTATAATAGCAGCACCATTTAAATGTTGACCAAGTCTTGCTGCATGCTGGAGTGTTTATTCATCTGAGGAATAGCAAATGAAACTGAACGCCAGTCATCTTTGAATACAGTAAGTTCTGGTATAACACTTTACTTCAATGTGAATTGAGTTGAACACGATTGAAGAATTCAGATGTGTTATTTGTCAAACACAAACTTTCCTTACCTCTACTGGCTATAACATAATTCTGGCCCCATTAGTTTAAACAGCACGGCTATTGCACGATTTTCTTGTACCGCAAGATCGCATGAGAATGGAACTGTCGTGATATTTCAGAACCGACTATTTCCATATCTGACTGCATGGTGAAAAGAAGACCATTGAAGCAACTGGAAATGTTAGCCATAAGACATTCTCTCAGGAATTGCTTTATCAATATTTTGTCCCTTTGATAATATTGAAACTCAATGATGGACTGAAATAGTCGAATTTTTGTATTAGGCAGTGGAATATGTTTGACAGATGCTATTAGTGATTTTTAAAAAAAAAAGGTCTTCCCAAAGTTTTGCATTTCTTTTCCCTTCTCTAAAGATATCTGCAGTTACTGTTTAATCAGCATTGCTGAAAAACTGAAGTGCACTTTATAAGTCAAATACTAATCCTTATCATGTACTTCTTTATACTCTTTGTTCAAGTTGTGAATCAGTAATAAATTCATTGAGAAAAATCTATCTGGACCAGAGTTCAAAAGGTTGATCCTCAATGGATGATATGTCAATTTTATTTGAACGACATGCCGTGGAATGTAACACTAACTAAAAGATGTGTGCAAATTCTTAATGTGATTTCATAAAACACTTTCATGACTTGATTATTCTCAAATTTTTCATAAAAACTAGAAAGGATTGTTGACTAACCTTCACCTTTTAGTAATTAATCTCATGGTCATATTAACGTACTGTCTCGCTTGTTACGGCATTGGTCTGTGTGAATTTTGATTTGTTGTTTCCATAGTCTCCAGGGATAAGGGGGAAACTAATGCTGCTGTATATGTCAGCAAAAAAATAAATGTTGCTTTGGTAATAAATACTGAATGGCTTTTATTTCAGTATATGTTGTTATATCAAATATGAGAAATTATACTTTTCTTAAGATGAATAGAATTCAAAACCAGAACACACACACGCACATGCACAACGTATTTGATCTGGTTTTGTTGACACAAACCTAAGCAAAAAAAACGACCTATTTAATAAATTAGTAATTCTTTTTGTCAGTGTTCTTTGATTTAAAATCACCATATTTAGGATGCTAAAATGTGGTAAGACTTAGAATTTGGTGGCTTATATAGTCAAACCTTTGAGATTTTTGTTAAACTTTTTTTCAAATATGTGTTGGATTTTCTTTTATGAGCAGTTGCAAATGTTTATGGAGGACTTCATGCCCAAGAAGTATAATTTTATTTGTTACATGTTGTCACCATATATAAATTTTGAGGTAATGTCAATTGTGTATAATGACATGGCAATAAAACAGTATAGAGAACACAAGACATGCAAGTAGGAAATATAGCATATTGACTATCAAGCCTGCTTTGACATTGTGAGTTCATTGCTGGCCAGGACTTTAATTCCAGTTTTTAAATCCATTACTTTTTTATTCTCCATTCCTGTGAAACCAAATATCTGAGAATTTCAAAGATTCATAGTTTGTGGAATAGTTTTTCCTAATTTTGGTTTTAAGTGTCGAGGTCCTTATTCTAAAACTATCCTTGTGTTTTGTTTTTGCTGGCCAGGAAATCTAATCTGTCTACCCCATCAGGCCCTGTCAAATTTTTTTCTGTTCCAATAAGAGCAGCCCTCCTTCCTCTAAACTCCAGACAACAATGGCGCAATTTCCTTTGTCTGTCATCATAGGACAACACCCATGTCCCAAGGACCAATCTAATGATCTTGTGCTGCAGTGGCTCTATTGCAAGCAAATCATTTCTTAAATGTGGAGACCAAAATTGCACACATTACAAATGAAATCTTACTAAAACTTCTGCAATTGCAACATGATTTCTTTATTCCTATATTTGGTCCTTTTGAAATAAAGAAACATGTCATTTGCTATTTTAATTCCTTGCTGCATCAGCAAATGAACTTTCTACAATCTGTGTATGGACGCACTCAAATCTCTGTGCATTTGTGATGAAAGCTGTGAGATTGTTGAAAAATGTATATGTAATTTTTTTGTGTTAGGATTTTAAACTAATAACGTGGGTGTAATCTATTGTTTTATGAAGTTGTTTTGTAATTAATTAGTTCAGTCTTTTTGGAACCGTGGTCTTAAATTAGTGCATGTCAGAGTGCAGATGACTGGAGGCCTCCTGGAGCGCTGATATTTTGTAGAGTTTTATGACAGAAGAAGAAAAAAAGAATAAGCCATTAGCTTAGCAGAAGATAGGATGAGTATGTTTTTTTTAAAAAAAACACTAAGTTTCTGAATTCCACTCAAAGTAGACCTGACTGGGTTGAGATGCAAGAATAGTTTCTCCAAAAGAAAGGCGTTTCTTCAGAGAAGTTAAGGGAACGTTTGGGGTAGAGATCTGCAATTGGTTGTTCAAAGCTGAGAAAGTCTAAGATTTGCTATGGGGATCAAAGGAAACAGAACTAAAAAGAAGTAAAGTTAGCTGACAGATTTGATAGGGAAGGAAGATTTTTTTTCTGCAGTTTGGTTAATTGAAAAGTGATGGTGTTGGGAGTAGATGAGATTTTGTTTTTGCTGGATGTTTGCCTTCTTTTAAACTGTTATACACAGTTTGGTTTGATTTATTTTGTTTTATTTTAATTTATATTGTGTAATGAACTTATGTTTTATTACTGAAATCAAATCTGCAGACTAGTTCTTATGTTTGTGATAGACCTGCATTAAATATTTTTTTAAAATGTGATCTATCAAGCCAGCTTTCAATCTGTGATCTGATCTGTCTGGTAGTAATATCAGCTGAGATGGTAATAAGATTAAAACTTAAAATATTAAAATCTTTTTAGAGGGGCTTCTCTGTGGATTTTACATCTGTGAAAGTGACTAGCTTTCCATTTTCCTACTTGGAATTCATCTGCTCTCTTGGTTCTCACTCATTCACCTGCCCATATTTCTCTGTAATCTATCTTTGTCGTCTCCATCACTTATCTTTCTGCCCGATTTGGGACATCAGCAAACTTGAATATGCTAACTTCTACCTTATTATTTAAATCACCAGTACACATTGTAAATAACTGAGACCCCAGTGCTGACCCTTGTGGCGCTCCACAATTCGTTCCCAGCTCAAGTAGCCCTATTACTGCCATTTTCTGCTTTATTTTCATTGACCAATCCTCTATCTATGCTCATATGCTATCCTTCAAGGCTTTGTTAGCTTTTTTTTTTGTTGAGTTCCTTTTGGATTTCCCAATAATTTTCCACATCTTTGTACGTGAATTTTTACTTAATGCTTGTGGCCCAGTGGATTTTACTGTTAGTTCTGTTTAATTTTGAGGTTGAATCATGAGTTGAAGCTTTGAAGGCCAAGATATTAAAAATTACCTAAGAATATCTGCATTGTTTATCTGCGTGAGTTTGCTGTCTATCACATTCCATTTTTCTATATTACACTACCTGCATTTAATATTTTAGTTGATTTGAGCCAAAATGTTTGTAGTCAGTGTCACAAAATACTCCTACCAATCATACTTTATTATATTCAAATAAAAAGCCAGATATTTTATCTTAGGTTGTAACTTACACAAGTTTTAAACCGACAGCCCAAGGATTTGCCCTTTTTTTAAATCTCCTTCTGTTTCCCATCTCCATGCTTCCCTCATTACTGGCTGGCTGGCTCCTTGCTCCATCCCACACCCCCAACTATCTCTTGACTCCTGCTAGTTATAAACAATCACAACCTTATCTGCCATTCATAGAATCATGCTTCCCTACAGTGTAGAAGTAGGCCATTTGGCCCAACGAGTCCATATTGACGCTCTGAACAGTATCTTCACTATATCCACCCACCTACCTGATTGCTGTAATCCTGCATTTTCCCCATGAATAATTCATCTAGCCTGCACATTCCTGGACAATGAGCAATTTAGCATGGCCAACTACCTAACCCACACAATTCTGAACGTTCAATATTGGATAAGTAGCATTTTTCTTTCGATTTAAATAATGGTTTCAGATCTTCCCAATATTTTCGGACCCCACTTCAAATTCTGTTCTCCAGCTATCACTCCTGGCAAATGTCGGTGATTTAAGCCTATCTGTTTGCAACCTTGATGTTACACTGAGAATTAACATCTCACCTTCTATTTACACTACCACTCTAACATTAAGTAATGTTGCCCCTGTCCCAACCCATTATTGCTGAAACCCTCAGCATGCCTTCCCCATCTCTGAAGTTGATGTTGGCATTGCACTCCTGACTAGTTGCCCACATTATATGTTTGTAAATTCATTCCAAACTCTATTTTCTGTGTCATAACTCACAGTTGCTTCAATTTTTTCCTGTTACAACAAACTTCACAGGAATCATATGAGTGAACCTTTGTTGCAGTTCCTCTAAACCAGTAGATATTTTCTTGGGTAAGAAGACTGAAATTGCACAAATAATCTGGGTATTTTCAACAAGGCTTTGTACAGCTCCAGCAGGATCTTCTTACTCCTGTACTCGAACTCTCTTTAAAAGCTGTCTTCCTGCCTGCTTTGACACTTGCATAATTATTTTCAGTAATTGGTATATAAGGACAGCCGCATCAACATTTCCCAACTATCACAACATTGGGTACAGCTAAATTGAGTCCACAACCTGTACCACCCTTCGATTAAAATATCCCATTTGTGGTCAGTGACTGGGAACGAAAGCATCTTCATGCAACTGTGCATGTTTCAGCAGTATCTTCCCACCAGTTTGTGCCAAATTCTTCAATTTGACTGTCCTTTCGACCCAAGATGATAAGTTCTGGACAGTATTTCTGTACTTAACAAGAATGGCTGTTTATTCCAAACAAATAGATTCTGGCTACAGGTGAACCATTATGAATTATCAACATATAACACTACCAGTTACAACTCTAACCCCCTTTTTCAAAAGAAATGCCCCATATTAACTCATACACAGTCACAAAACAAAGCATGGGTGGAAGGAAGGATTGATTAGGCAATTCAGTGGTCCCTACCGACAGGATTTGCTGAGATCGCTCTAGCTCATCAGGACTTCCTGCTTCTCTGATCTTCCATTCCTATATTTTTTCACCAGCTTACAGGAGGCACAGGGCAACTGGACCTTATTGGTCAAATGCCACACCTTTATAGCAACTAATAAGTGAAATAAACTGGAAAGGACAGCTTCTTCTTTTCTAGAAATCCAATGGCTTCTGCCCAAACATTCATACACTCAAACTGTTTAGCTACTTAGCATCCAATCATATAGATGTTGTCAGGCAGAACATCTTTGTGGTCTCCAGTTCACAAAAGAATCAGCTACTTGTTGGTGGTGGGATTCCCATTCATACACACCTCTCGGCTCCAGCTTGTCTGTAACTAGACTACTTACCTGTTACTTGAACCAACAGCAGTATAAACAATACTTGCAGTTAATGTTGGATAACTTGCTTTTAAGAAAAAAATCAGCAATTCTTTGCATGATCCTTGGCTTTTAGAAGTCTTTTTCCAGTTTCAGTCCACAGCCAAAAATATAGAATAATAAATTTACAGTAGGGTTGCCAGTCTCCATGTTCAGTGACTGCCCGTTGTCCTCCAGACTTGGGACTCCACTCCACTGTTCTTAATTAGATGGGATTTCCTGAGGAGAATACTTAATTGGCCACCCTTCCCAATCTTGTTCAGGGTCCCATCACCAGTGATTCCAGTTTCCCTACCTGTGTTTCCCCCAAACAGTGAGATTGGGACTCTGGATCAAAAATTATGCCTATTGTGAGCATACCATGGGAGATTTGGTGGTGATTCTTAATAATGTTGCATGTTTTTGTGGAATTAATTTAAGTTTGCAGCTGTGTCATTAGATGTCATCAGTATCTGCTTTTCTCTTTCAATTAATCAAGGATGTTAATTTTTCAGTGGAATATGCAATCATACAACAAAGACTTGAGTATATGCTGAACCAACTGGTCAGTCAATCGAGATGTGACTTGATCAATAGTACCTTGCAAAATTCACCACCACATAAAAAGGATTTTCTTAGCTGAACAGGTTTTATATGAAGAGTCAGAAGTGTTTCATCTTGGGTTGCATATAAAAGTTGTTAAATTTTAATTTGATTCCATGTGATCCTTGTGCTTTTTAGTTTGAAAATCTTTTAGAAAACTTTAATGACTAAACTAATAGGACGATTAAATTGATTGTTATTCATTATTTCGAGCAGATTTAAATGATGGCACAATTATTAAAATATGATTCTGATAAAGCAGGTAAACCCCATTCTACTAGGAAAAGAAAAAAGATTACATAAATAATTATTCTGTGTTTCAAAATATTTGCTTTGGAACATCAAATTCTGTGAATACCTCCTAGCTTTTATTTCTTCAGGAATGAGAATTAATATTGATTGATTGATTGATTGAATCTGCATATATTTTACTTTTTATCCCCGAATGAAATGTTTTGTACACTTTATTTATATGTTGCAAATGGTTTAATTTGTATAAGATTGTGTTGAGCCTGAGGAAAGTGTGTATTTTTTAAAGAAAATAAAGTGGCTAATGTGTTTCTTTTACAATTAACATTTGAAGCAAATACTCTGACTTGATTTCCTTACTGTTGGAGTAATAAATAAAATTTAATCTGACTGGATTTTGATGAGTTTCTACCATTGATAGTGAACAATATCCTAATTATTATTAGGTATGTACATTAACAATTGAAATGCCATTGACCATTCCTGCAGTGCTCATTCCAGTTGTACTTTAGACTGGGATTAATAGTGTAGGCTACTTTACTGTTTTGACTGTGGTACAACTGTGAGAATTGAAATTTAAAGTGATGTGTGCCATTGCCTCCTTTTTTAGTGTCTAAAACATTCTCTTTTGAGTGAGCTTTCCCTTGTTAGTACTGTAACATTAGTATATATCATCATGAAGTAAATTTTTCAGGATCCAAAACTGACTGAGTTAAAATACAAATGAATGAATTCATTGGCTGTTGCAAAATAAATTCTTTTTTTATTATTCTGTTGAATGACCGAAAACATTTTTTTATTGCAGTGAAACAAACAATTTTTTTTTAAACTCATGGCCACTGATCTGTAAAATGGGGAAAAAGTTATTTCTCTAGGAAAAGAAACAGACTGAAAAATCTAATTCTTTAATTTATCCTAATGCATTTCATGTTGTTAAATTTGAACTTTGTACTATTAAACTCAAATAAAAGTCTCGTGCGTGATGAATATGGATTTGACCAGTAAGTTTAGAATTATTATGGTTATGATTTGGCAGTGTCAGTAGATGTGTTCCTTTTTAAATCAAAGTGCCTTCATTAATGTCAATAAATGAATTTCTTAAAACTGATGAGGTCTTATCAAACACTTTAGTGTTATCCTAAGAATGACTTTCTCATCTGTTCACCTTCTGTTGCAAAACCTCCAGTAAATTTGTGCACACCCTATTCCATGCTAAATGGCTACATGACAATTTTTAACTTCATTTTTAAAGCTTATTTTCTGCATTTCTTCAGAAGTAACTGGCAGTATTGACACATGAAGCTGCTTTTGTGATTCAGATATTTACTTTATTGTATACTTAATTGCTTCACCAATAATATTGCTGCATATTCCCTTCAATGTTTTTCTTCTTTTCTCATAAAAATACTTTTTTTTCCAGTGCGATTTGTGGATCTAGCTATTGATTTATCCTTTGTGATAAATAAGTAATTGCTAAATATAAAAGAAACTAGGGTAAGAAAATGTATCTCCTGGAAATTTTCATTGAAAGAATTTGAGACAATAAAAAACTTGGTCAATAATTAGGTTTCTTTCGTGATGCAATAAAGCTGGAATTCTTCTCAAGTGGAGTTGACCTTTTACTTCAGATTTGTGTTTTTTTTTGAAGATTTTTAAAACTTTTACATTTTAAGAGCAGAAACCTGAGTTCTTGAATAAGCTTATAGAAGGAACTTGTTTTGGAAAAATCTAGATATAATGGTTTGTCATTTTTAATTAATAGAGCTAGTTTATGGCAGTTCTGGTGGAACTTGAATAAATCAAGCTTGTGGTTAGATGATTGAGCAGAATGTTTTTGTGGAAGGGTCACCCAAAAAGTTCACTTAGACACTTTAACTCTTCAGTCAACTCCTGATCTATGGCTTTCAGTGTGATGCTAGATTTTCTTCAGTTTGAGTTTGAGCAGCCATAATCAATTACTCTATAAATTTATGCTTGTGTGTTGTATTATTGGTGTTTTAAGATATTCATGAGTCATGGAGCTCTATAGCATGAAAACAGGCCCTTTGGCCCCACTTGTCCATGTTACCCATTTTTACAATAAAACCAGTCCTATTTGCCTGCCTTTGGTCCATATACCTCCCTACCTATTCCATCATTGCTGGTCTAATTGCTTCTTTAAATGACGAATTTTAACAAATGCATTATTTTTAAAACTTAATAATGTGCCTGTGAAAAAGAAATTTTGTTTTGAATCTTCACTTATTTTTAAGCTTTATTTGCCAAGAGCCAAAAATACTTTTGTATTGCTTATGAGAGCAATGCACTACTACACATGTTTTTGGATCATCTTTAGTTCAATAGAAGGAGATGTTGTAAACAGCATATTCAGGTACTTATTAAAGCTCTTCCTTTTAGTCATGAAGCTCTGAAAAGTTGGGAGAAATTCATGGTTACCTGAAAAATCATTTTTAAAATTTTTTAGTTAAAGGGAGCACTGCACTGCAGATTTTCTCTCAACTGGTAAAGCATACTTCAAATTCAGTTGTTACATGAAGAAAGCTTTTGTCAGAGGTGCTGCTAAAGCCAATTCTTCTGTGATTTATGAAGGAATGATCTTTAAGCTTGCTGAATATTCGTATTGCATCATTGCCAAAATTGAGTTGTGTTAATGGATGGAGTGGGATCAAAAATATTATTTTCCCTTGAAAACCTTAAATTATGAACACATAACGAAGAGCTTTAAAAGCTTGTATGTTTATTATTTATTTTGATTGTACCTAATTTAAAAAAAAACTTTTTTTTTGAAGTAAAGCTATAATAACTCAAACCTGCTAATCATTAGGGAATACTTTTCTGCTGAGAGTAGGGAGCAGCAAGGTTCCAGATTTAAAACTTGCATAATAACTTGTGTAGAAGAGATGGTGGCAGAATTTTTCTGATGTAATCTTTTTACAGAGATATCAAAGTTTCTCTAATAGAAGTCCAAATTTGGAGTAGCGCAAAGCTTTAATTAAAATAAAAATAAGATTTAGAATTTGCTCTGTGGAGCATCCAGAGCTACAAAGCATTGTCCTACCAGTCTTTTCCCATACATTGTATATTTGCATATGCAGATAATTGCTGTAATTTAGTTATAAATTAAACATTTTCATTGAAAATGAGAATTTTTAAACTGGCATTTGTGATCTGTTAAACTTAGGGAAGGCATTTTCTTCAGAAGATAGATAATCGTTATGCTTTGGAAGCATAGGCCTATTCTCTCAACTCGGTTTGAACTTGGTATCTGTTTTATGTTTTAAATTTTGCTCTAGGCTAATCATGTTGAAAAAAGACCAGCTTTTAATCATGAGTATTGATAGTTTGTCTTTTATTTTATTTGGAGCTCCTGATGATGAGCATGAAGGAAAATATTCCAAATGCAGTAATTATTTATGGCAATGATCCTGTTTTAATATTACTGACAGAAGTCCTGAAAGGAATAAATGCATTTTCAAAAGTAAAATTTAGATCCTATTCTGTAAATTAATAGAAAGCTCCTTCACTTGATGATTTATAAACTCTGAAAATAGAAAGGAATATTCCTTTTCTGCTACAGTTGTCATTTGTCTCTTTAAAGTTGTGGTTATTTTGAAATTGTGGCTCCTTTTTTCTCTCCATACCACATTGACATTCTTATTCATAGGATTAGTGAAGGAAATGTAGTTTGTATTTCTTTTCACTTTGGAAAGAATTGATGAGATCTTACAGTAAGCTTCTCCACAAGTTTTGCTTCCTTCTCCTTCTCTTTCAATTGTACTGCTGTGTGGAAAGAATAGTTTTCTTTCAAACAAGGGAACTATTGACTCCGAGCAAGTTAATCGCACTCATTGCAAAGACTGATATTTACATTTGAATCGCGGTGGAATTTAGTGCACCTCTAATCTAGTTCCTACAAGAGGATAGAGTTGTCTGCGTTTGAGGTTTAAAGTTTGAATACTTCCTACTTTTCTTTGCTCTTGTGCACAACAACCAATTGTCTGTAACTTGGAACGATTTAAGAGCTTCTGCTTTGACATTCAATAGTTCCTGATGTATCCTGCAAGGTAAAATTGTACTATCTCATTGTGATCAGAGTTTTTCAAAACCCGGGAAGCATTATGTTTTCAACTGTAATAATTGACCGAGAACTCTTTGTTTAATCTCACTACTTTGTTTTTTGTTCCATAGCTCTGTATCATTCTCTGCTTTACATGTTCAGCCACATTTTTTTTTCCTTTTTATAAAGCTGCTGTGGTCTAATCACAAATACACCCTGTGGCACAGCATTCCATGCACTGAGTAAATGTATCTGTAGTGGCACAATTTTCTCAAGCTTCATCTCTAGCATTTAGTGAATCCAGCTGCTCTATTGTTCTTCCACACTAACTTTCCAGTTCTATCTACTTTGTTACCGAAGGCTTGTGGGTGTTTATGTAAAATAGGAAACCTTCAAATGTGACATGGCACTGATTATGTGCTTTCCGTGAGTTATCCTGGTTTTCGGTTGAAAATATTGTCTTCGGTTTTCTTCTAAAAAATTGTTTTTACACAAAATGTAGAATGGTAAAGTTTTTAATTAGACCATTACAGAGCTGTGATTTTTTTATAAACTTCATTAGGAGAAGATACAAGAAATATTCCTCTTAAGCTAATGTGGTGCTTTTTGTTTGCGTTGACTAAGAGGAAAGACATGTGAAAAAGTGGGGAAAACCATCCCACCATCCTGAATGTGTTGTCAGGTTCATTCCTTCTGTCCTCACTGCTAATTGAAAGAATCCATCCACCTATGAGTTGAAACCCCTGCTAAATTTTGGGATTTCAGTGGTGTGACTCCGAAAGGCTACTTTTCCACACTAACTTTTGTTCTCAGTGGTACAAAAGCCAGAATTTTTAATAATCTAGCAAATATTTGAATCTGTATCAACAACACATTATGAAATCTACTAATATAGAAACACTTATAGCATCTTGTATCTATCCTGTGCCAAAATTTAAGGTAATGCTCTTTATGTCCATATTTACATTATAGAAAGACTTTAAAAAATGTAAATACTTTTTGACCTGAAAAGAAGATATCAGCTTTCTTTCTCCTCTCATCATCTTTATAGCCTCTGCCTAGTCTTAATCTCCATAGGCTATTTAAGGTTATAGTTAGAGCGGTGCTGGAAAAGCACAGCAGGTCAGGCAGCATCCGAGGAGCAGGAAAATCGCGTTTCGGGCAAAAGCCCTTTGGAGCTATTGTAGTCATTACAAAAATTGAACCTGTTCAAATTGTACCATTCTGCATCATGCTGTACGCATCTTATGAATTGAGCAAATCTGGAGGCCAGGCTCCTCAACTTTCCCAATACTTGTGAAGTGGTGCCCCTGAAGATGTATTTAATTAATTGCCTTTTTAAATTGAGATTGAGAGAGCTACCTATGGCCCTTTGTGGTTAACAACTAATTACCTATGTATTGGCATGCAGTTGTTATGGCACCTTACTGCCTTTATTTCCTCAGTGGATTTGAACGCTCCTTTTATTTGAAGTGAGCTGTAAGAATTCAGTGTAAAATTTTTAATGTTGAGAATTTGGATTTCTGATTTTTTTTTGGAGTTCGGAACTGGTAAGATTTCTGAATGTCCGAAGTGTAAGCACTTTTGTAGCCATGGTGATTTTTTTAATGTCTCTCTTTAGGTGAATGAGTTTTGTGCACTGGCACCCACCATGGTAAATAGTGGGACATCAAGTCTTTTTAAGTATTCTGGAATTTTGTTTTTAGACTTGCGAGAAACATCCATAGCTGAAAGAACCAGGCATTTAGTTTCACTTTTGACTTTGAGTAGGGCAGTCTTGTAAAGTCCTTGGAAAAGGGTGGTAATGTAGTGAAGTGCTGCTTCTATTGAAAATAACATATATGGAAAATGAGGTTGCCTCAGAATGAAGTGTTAGTGTTAGTCCCAGCCCCAGCCCGGAAGTGTTGGGATAAAGCAGTGAAGAGATTACTTAACACAAAGTATGTTTTAAATAGATGTATAATGATTTCAGGAAGAAGTTATCTCCAGTTCGTGTGAAACTTGAAGCCATAAGAGGCTTAAACTTACTGAGGTGTTAGGTACAGGGACTTGGGTGGTGTTTTGGTTACTGTACCGGGGATTTGTTTCGATACTGTATAAATGCTAGCTTGCTTCTTTCTCCAGTTCTGCAGAAGTGCTTTAAGAATAATGGAATAATACTTTTACTGCCTGTTTAAATTTTTTTTGAATTTGTTATAAGTAAGTAGTTTGGATTATTCTATTTTATTTTAATTTCTTTTGTATATATAGTTCAGCTTTATTGTTAAAGCAAAATCTGCAGCCTGTGTGCTTTTATTTCAGAAAGATGCAAAATGAATCAAAGTATGAGTAAATGTAATGTACCTAACAGGATTTGATTTGTTCAGGAACATCTTCAGTTGAAATCTTAACATTCGTTTGTGCTTTGCTCTCTCTGTACCTTTTTTTTTGCAAAGTTTGTGAGGGTTTGTAGCTCAGGTTGAGGTTTAGGGTGTAGGTTTGCTCGCTGAGCTGTAGGTTTGATATCATCTAGACGTTTCATTATCTGGCTAGGTAACATCATTAGTGGTGACCTCCAGGTGAAGCGAAGCTGTTGTCTCCTGCTTTCAATTATATGTTTGTCCTGAATGGGGTTCCTGGGGTTTGTGGTGATGTCATTTCCTGTTCGTTTTCTGAGGGGTTGATAGATGGTATCTAGATCTATGTGTTTGTTTATGGCGTTGTGATTGGAGTGCCAGGCCTCTAGGAATTCTCTGGCATGTCTTTGTTTAGCCTGTCCCAGGATAGATGTGTTGTCCCAGTCGGAATGGTGGTTATTTTTCATCCGTGTGTAGGGCTACGAGGGAGAGAGGGTCGTGTCTTTTTGTGGCTAGCTGGTGTTCGTGTATCCTGGTGGCTAACTTTCTTCCTGTTTGTCCTACATAGTGTTTGTGGCAGTCCTTGCATGGAATTTTGTAGACTACGTTGGTTTTGTCCATGGGTTGTACTGGGTCTTTTAAGTTTGTTAGTTTTTGTTTGAGAATGTTGGTGGGTTTGTGTGCTACTAGGATTCCGAGGGGTCTTAGTAGTCTGGCTGTCCTAGTAGCACACAAACCCACCAACATTCTCAAACAAAAACTAACAAACTTAAAAGACCCAGTACAACCCATGGACAAAACCAACGTCGTCTACAAAATTCCATGCAAGGACTGCCACAAACACTATGTAGGACAAACAGGAAGAAAGTTAGCTACTGGGATACACGAACACCAGTTAGCCACAAAAAGACACGACCCTCTCTCCCTCGTAGCCCTACACACGAATGAAAAATAACCACCATTCCGACTGGGACGACACATCTATCCTGGGACAGACTAAGCAAAGACATGCCAGAGAATTCCTAGAGGCCTGGCACTCCAATCACAGCGCCATAAACAAACACACAGATTTAGATTTAGATACCATCTATCAACCCCTCAGAGAACGAACAGGAAATGACATCACCACAAACCCTAGAAACCTCATCCAGGACAAACCTATAAATAGAAAGCAGGAGACAACAGCTTCGCTTCACCTGGAGGTCACCACTAATGATGTTACCTAGCCAGGTAATGAAACGTCTAGATGATATCAAACCTACAGCTCAGTGAGCAAACCTACATCCTAAACCTTTTTTTAAAGCAGCATTTGGTACCAAAAGCTCAGCAATTCAATTTGCTGGTGGTTCTGTTTGTTTTTTCTTCATGAACTACAATTTTTAATTGTTCTATAATTTGTTATGTAAAAGGACTGAACATATTTTGGGTGAATGATATGTTATGGATAGCAATAGAATGGGAGTCGGAAGAAAGAGCACTGGGAGAATGAGGAGGCAGGTGTAGGATTGTGTCAGAGGGTTTAACTTGCAAGTTGTTGCTGTTAGCGTAGCAAGGTGACTAATGCAGAGGAAAGCACAAGAAGTAGAAATGGGGTACAATGGATTCACTAGAGAGGGAGTAAGAAAGGGCAGCGGAGATAAAGATCCTCTATCCAATGAGCTATTAAAGCTTTAATTTTTTTTTGTATTATTTTTCCCTCCAGTCAAATCATTCCCCTTTTTCTTGTAGCCTAAAATCAATTGAAATCCTTATCATTCCCCTTCTTTCATTTTCCTATCTCTCTAGAGCTTGCCTGCCATTTATAAGACACACATCAGGAGTGTTGTGGAGTACTGTCCACTTGCCTGGATGGGTGCAGTTCCAACAACACTCCAGCAGCTCGGCTCTATTATTCCTTTACTGTCATTGTATCAAAAGCATGGAACAAGACTCATGAACAGTACTGTGGGTGTATGTACACCACATGGAGTGCAATGGCAGCTTATCATTGGCATAGGCATGAGAGACGACAGTAGTGAGTGACACCTACATTCTGTGTGAAAACAAACAATAAAGAGGGCAATAGAGGTGATGAGGATCTATGCGGATATGTTTGTCAAACAGTGGGGAGGTAGGAGTTCATGGGTAAGTTGGTGGCAATATGAGAGGATTGAGCAAAGGCTGTTGGGAGAAGTTGTAGGAGGTGGTGTTCAGCAATATGGGGTGGCGAGATATTAGCTTTCACGTAGTTGTCTGCAATGCTGAACAACAATTTGGCATTTGCTGTATAATTGCTAATGTAAAAACCTTTGACTGTGTGATGAGCCCTAATATAAAGGCTACTGGACTTACCAGATCTTTATTTTTGCATGTTTTGTTCTAAAACAATGGTATCTAGACTTGTTTTACAATTCTGGAATGCAAAACATATTTTGTTAGGTACCTTAATTTGCTTCAGAATTGGTGTCAAATTTATGCATTGAAGATGTTTCTAAATATATTTGATTTTTAGCAATTCTGAGCTAATAATGGTCTAGTATGTGTGTTTTACTGTATTATGTAAACTTTTTCTAGCTGACAAAAATTGTGTATTTGTGTTGTGACATGCTATGCATGTATGGCATGATGTAAATTTTATACTGTGGCCTTTTTAACTGCGCACTGGCTGCTGGACCAGCACTTCAACATGACCAGGTCAGACTCTGATTGCACTTGGAGCCAATTACAGTTCAGTGAATTCTGGGCTCTTCATTGTAAAGTTGTGAAGACTACTACATTTGTGTATTTAATCTTAATCCTGAGTGCCAATTAAGAACTTCTAATTTATCTGTAATTCTTCAATCTGAAATTATTTGAGTAAAGCTATGAAGTTTTAATGAATTCCTTGAAAATGGAGTCTCAGGTAGCTAGGATAGTGAAGAAGATGTTTAGTATGGTTTCCTTTATTGGTCAGAGCATTGAGTATAGGAGTTTAGAGGCCATGTTGTGGCCGTACAGGATGTTGGTTTGGCAACTTTTGGAATATTGTGTGCAGTTCTGGTCTCCCTCCCTATCGGAAGGATGTTGTGAAACTTGAAAGGGTTCAGAAAAGATTTACAAGGATGTTGGAGGATTTAAGCTTTAGGGAGAAGTTGAATAGGCTGGGCTATTTTCCCTGGAGCATGAGAGGCTGAAGGGTGATCTTCTAGAAGTTTATAACATCATGAGGGGCATGGATAGGGTAAGTAGACAAAGTCTTTTCCCTGGGGTGAGGGTGTCCAGAAACAAAAGGCATGGGTTTAGGGTGAGGGGGGAAAGATATAAAAAGGGACCGAAGGAGCAACTTTTTCATGGAAGAAGTGTTGCATGTATGGAATGAGCTGCCAGAGGAAGTGGTGGAGGGTGGTACAATTGCAATATTTTAAGGGGCATGGATATATGAATAGGAAGGGTTTAGAGGACTATTGCCAAGTGCTGGCAAATGGGGCTAGATTAATTTTAGGATATCTGGTTGGCATGGATGAGGTGGACCAAAGGGCATATTTCCGTGCTGTACATCCCCATGACTCTAATTTCTTTTAGTAATTCTTAGAGAGAGCTCTAAGTATTTTTCTAGAATTCTACTCTTCACTTCAAGTCTTTTTGAATTCTCTCAAAATATGAATCAACCAAAGTGAAAATTTAGCTTTTAACAATTCATTTAGTGTGTAACTGGAATTTGAGTGGATGAAATATTCTGTGGTTTGGTCATAGACGATTAGAATCCTCTTGTATCTAATAAATTCATGCTGGAATCATCTGTACCTTTTTGGCCCTCTTTATTCATAAGTTAATAAGTGGGTTTTATGCTGCAGTTTCTACTTTGACAAAATAAAGGCTTTCAATCCCCAAAGGATGACGTGAAAGTGGACCTGGTTTGAAAAGGTAGTCTCTCATAATCTTTCACAGAGTGGACCTATTTTACTTAATGTTTTGTTGGTTTATCTTTCAGAAAAGCTTGACATCTTCATCAAGTTCACAGTGTGCTGGCTTTGTTTGTTTTCGCTTGAATGCTTGATAAGATTTTTTGCCCATTGTTTCCTGCCACAAGAACAAGACTTGTCATGGCAGGGGCGGGTTTTTGTGAAACCACAATATGGTCATTGTCTGGCAGTGGATAATTGTGGCTGCTTTCTGTATAACCAGCTCTCAGGCTTTGACTGTGTACTGATTCCTTTTTCCTACGTGAAAAGGGTCTAATCCATGTAAATATGGTCCACAAAATAAAGCTTTACAGAAAGGGAAAAGTCTGCCAAGTAGGAGGTTGGAGGTCAGCAATTTAACCTTTAACCTAACAAATGAGAAGCATGAAAGTTCTAGAATTAGTTTACAAAGGCAATCTTCTGTGATCTGTCAGATTTTCTTTTCATTCAAAGAAAAAGTGGGGAGGATTGACTGACACTACAGCCTCTGACTTCGGATGCAAAAAAAAACGAGTATGCAGAGCTGCAGGTCCTGTGTTTATTGTCTTGGCTTGGATCCAATTCAGCCACAATCCACTTCTGTAAAATTTATTTTAGTGAATTTACTTTTTCCCTGTTTGATCCTTCAGTTGTCGGTTCCTTCAGTAAAATTATATATTTTGTTGCATCTATTCCAGTTCCATATTTGGGAACATGTTGTTTCAAAATGTAAATGGTAGCAAGAAAATGTGTTTAACTTTTTCAGTGTGCTTATCTTAATATTTATGAAGCTTTTGAGGTATTGACTCTTCATCTGCATATGGATTTACAAGTCACAGGTATCCATATCTAGCTTTCTACATGCTGTGTTTCTCAAATATATTCTCTTACAAAACATGTCTAGTTCTTTTGGACTATTAAACAATGTGATGTTCCATATGTTCTCATATAAGGTTTGTGGAATATATATTAAATATGTACTTCAAACTAAATCTTGTGAACAGAACTGCCGTCTTATTTTCTTCAAAATATCCCATAATTTTCTTTTATACATAACCAAATGTTTAACAAACAATTTGGTGCCTTGTTTTCTTTGTAGCATTGTGAATTCCTTCCTAACCAAATTCTAAGATCTTTGGTCTGTAATTTTCCAAATGATGATCTTCTGATCTTGCCAAAACAGAAACTAAAGTAAAGCTGTTTTTAAAATACCCTAAATCTGTGATAATGTTGCTGGCTTCTGATGCACAAGTCTTGTGCAACTGCTCGCAACCTCAAAGTAAACTTCCGGAGATTCATTTAAGACTAGTTGCTGGAAGGGACCCTTTTGATTTTGTCTTGAATTGTATTTTCATCCCCCTTTACTGCATCTATCTCTGAGAAAGCAATGTGGAAATAAAACACTGGAAAAAGGAGTTGTAAATGATTGCCTATTAATCCATGAACTTGTATTTCTCATCAAGCTGCATTCCAAATTGGTGTTTCAATGCTCCATGGAGGAATGCTTCTTTCAGTTGTATTTGATCTCTTGTACTTTTTCAGTATTTTAAATTTCTCTTGGAGGATGTGGGAGTTGTTGGTTAGGTCAGCATTTGTGCTTCATTCCTAATAGCCCTTTTAGAAAGTGGAGGTAAACTGCCTTTTTGAACTGCAGCGTTCCATTGGTGAAGATACGTCCAATTCACAGTGCTTTTAGGGCAGTTTTCAGGATTTTGACCCAGTGACAGTGAAAGCATAACAATATAATTCCAAGTTGGATGAAGAGATTTGGACAGGAACTTACTGGTGGTGGTCTTACACCTCTCACCTTTCTAAATGGTAGAAGCCTAGCGTTTGGAAGATGTTGGCAAAGTAGTTTTGCGTTGTTGCCTTGTAGAAAGTAAACCTTACTGTTTCTGTGCTTCTGTGAAGATTGAATGCTGAAGGGGACACCAGTTGTGTTTTACTGTGCCTTGGCTGACGTCAAGCTTTTGAAACTCTCTCATCCAAACAACTGGAAAGTATTCCATCATATTTCTAATTTGTACCTAGTAAATGATGGATAGTCTTTGGAAAGTGAAGAGTTGAGTAACTTTCAGCCTGCTGTTGTAATCAGCGTATTTATGTGGCTGCTCCGGTTCAGTATTTGGTCAATGGTAACCCTTTGTTTTCATAATGGAGGTTTGCAATTGTCAGCAATTTCGATTTGAGCATTACAGTGATCCATTGTACTTTAGTGTCACTGGAGATTTTCAGCAATTCTGGATCTTCAGATTTGAGTGTGAAAGTATCCCATGTTTGATTTATTGCATTCCAAGAGTGGTGCACGGATTAACTAAGTAATGGGCATCTATACTGCGCTATTGAATTTGTTGTGATGCGCTTTGCAGCTTCATATTGGAATATTGGCCGGACATATTCTCAGGAGCAAATAAATTATTTCACTTATTGAAAGAAACTGTCTTGAAACTTATTTTTTGAACGTGAACGAAGTTTGGGTTCAATAATTTCTCTTTTATTGCATCTAAATATATTTGTACTTTAAAATGTTAATTTAGTTGGGGAAGACCTTTTTAGATGCTTCTGTGTCTTGCACAGTGACAATATATGCATCAACACTATCTTCACACAGGTAGTCATCAAAACCTTTTTTAAGGTAAAAGTGCACCCTGTCTTAATGATGGTTCTCCTATCTATAGATTAATTATTCTTGAATTTGCATTGTTTTGTGCTTACTCTGTCATGTTGCATTACTTGACATTGGCTATCATACCATGTTATTTTGAGAGAATTACTAAATTTACAAGGTTAAATATAATTACAATGGCATGCCCATTCTCTTCTGCACACCAAGCATGCATTTGTCTGCATCTGGATTTCTCAATGACACACGTACTCTGCTCTGCAACATATTTCTCCTTTCACAAAAGATAAACTTAGACTCTGTTTCAGGGTTGGAACCCTAATAATAAGAGCTGGGTAGAAACTGCTTTATGACCAGTGTGAAGATGTTATGAATAGATTTTTATTGAGGCTTACTTATAATAGTTTCAGATAAGGTTGTCAAGCTTGTAAAGGGGTGAAATGGCTGCTGTTTTGTTTTATTCATCTATTCACCCTTTTGTTAGTCGCAACAAGATCAGCTTATAAAGGATCTACTTCCTTGAGAATACACTCCTCAACCAGATAAATTTGTTTGAAAGAAGCCAATTGAGCAAGACTTTCTTGCATTAATAAAAGTGACAGTATTGGTAATAAATGTGAGAAGAAATAATAATGCATCACATAACAGAAAAAAGAAGTGAATCCAAAAATCATTTGGGTATACAGAGCAGCCTCTGTTGGGTGCTTGTGAAAAGTAGATACTTGAATGTTGATAGTTGAACGTTCAACTTCAAGATTTTGCTTTGTGGGTTAGTTGAAATTTATCTTTGCCCTGTTTCAGTTTGATGGTGGCGGCTAGCTGGCGTCACTCAGAGCAACAGTCTTTCTTTTACTTCTCTTCCTTTTCAATTGACTAGCTCATTTCCAGAACTGACCGAAGGAATTCTGTACTTGTCACGCAGGTGAGACTAATAAGTGGTTTTTGACAATGATTTTTTCCAATGTTCAATGCCAGACTAGTACACTAATACCTTAGCTCAGTGGCATGCGCAAGCACCCCAGTTCTCACATTCACCTTTTTCACCAGCACAAACAAACTATTCTGGACTATGCTTGAGCGGGTGAAGATACAAAACCAATCTCTCGCCTAGACTGCTGTTGCCGCTGTGGTCATGTTTGCATTCTGGGATAACTCCCAGAAGATTATAGTTTAGCTTGCTGTGCATTTCTCCTTTTAAATCTATTTTTTTTTTAAGCTTCCTTGATACCTGTTCAGGTTGACCCCAGGGTATCTGTTTCTAAACAACTGCTGAATTTACATCTTTGGTAGTCTAGGCTATGGTCCATGGTCATGACACAGAATTCCTCATTTATTTCTACTGTGTAACCATGAGTTTCAGCTTGGCCTTTCAGGGTGGACTGGTATTGGTCGTGTGACCCAAACCAGAGATGGAGATTTTATCTAAAACATGGCAGGATACAGCAGCTGCGGTAAGAGGGTCATACCATCTTTGCCTTTTAGGCAAATGAAACTGTAGAATCTTAAAAGCCTGCCAATTTACTTCCATTCTCTCAAAAGTTCACCTTTTGAGTCCAAAAGTACAAAACCTTACCTCCTGGTACGGCAGGCACAAGGAAGCTACTTCATGGTCTGTTGGGAGGCCATTTATTTGAGGAAATCCTGCAATAATTTCAATATACGACCATGTACCATTTGAACCCAGCTAAATTAAACTACAGGTGAGTAGCAGAAAGGACCTCGTTCATTATCAGGCCCACAATCAGACCCTCTGCAACCTTACAAGATGGGCCAAAAACATGAGCCATGAACTATCCTTTTTGGTTTGAATGATTTATTATTGTCACCTGTACCTAGGTTCAGTAAAAAGACTTGTTTTGAGTGCAGTACAGGCAGACCATAACACACACAGATCATAGGGTGATAGAACAGAGCGAGGGATACAAAGTTACGGCTGAACATTGTTAGTAATTTTAACAGATGTGGAATTAAGGTTTAAAAGTGCTGAATGATTGTAAGAAATGTGAGAATGAGATCTGCTGTAGAGAGCTTGCCAAGAGTCACCTTGTGTTGGCACCATCTTAAATCTATCCTCTTATTTACACTTTTTGCAAAGTGCATTATTTTCTTTTTAATGCTTTTTTTTGTGATGATCAGAAATGTTTTAGGGAGTATGCATGTTTAAAATTTATTTAAACTGAAGGATTTTAAAAAATGATTCTGTGCTAAGGGGCCTTTGGAGATACATGCTTCTACCTTTCCAAATAAAACCCACACTGACTGTGGGGAGTAAGCGAAAGAAATTGGGGGTTCCAGTTTAGCCCTTGCACACACTTTTTTGTTTCCATTTTGTTTGTCTACTACTATGTTCCTTGATTTACTGTTTTTGAATTTCCAGTCTAAATTTGCAAATCCCTGCATCACCAGCTTCCACCTGGCTTCTTTAACCTGCTGCCCTGGTAATCTTAATTTCATTTCTGTAGTTTCATATTATCTTCCTTCTGCTCCAGCGTTACTGCTGGAGCTTTCTGTTTTTATAACCCTTCCATTTGGAACTTCAACCATGCTGTTCCCTTCCATACCATCACAGCCAGTCATCTTGGCTATGCATCTGGCTAATACTTCTAATATTTTTGCTGTTTGCCTTTAATTTCTACACTGTGTGCATTTTCTGTTTTAGCACCCTGTATAAATATAATTATTGTTCTGTTCTGTATTCCGGGAATGCAATGTCCAGGAAGCTGAGGAGTAATGACAGTTTTTATAATCAGTAGTACATTGCTCAAATACTCCTCTGTTCTAATTTTTTTGAAAAATCCCACTGAACTAGAAACATACTTTGGTCTCAGCTGTAGGTCATGCACGGCGGCACTGATAAGTAATAAGTGATAAACAGCACTGAAATACTATTTGCTACTGTTACTTTGTGTATTTGGGTGTTGAGCTCACAAGGTGAGGAGTGACTGTTCTGGCAGTGCAACATTTTTTTTTCCAATTTACACACAGTGAGAGCATCTCACACTTCTTAGGTTCCAGGACTGATTGCAGACACTGTGGCACTGTGGTGTCCCTTTGTGCTCAAACCCCAATCTGAGAAGAATGCGTTAGGCCACATGTATGAAGCAATTCCACATTTTAACACAGTCTTGGAGTTCCTGTCAGGTTGATGAATAATGCCAATTGTGTGAAAATTCAGGGCAAGCTTGTTGACTTCAGTCCAGGAGGAAGTAAAATGAAATTTTCCAAATCGTTACTTTCAGGTAACCATCAAAGTAAAGATGATTTGTCATCCAAGTACAGAATAGGAATATGGGTCCAAGAATGGAAGGAAAGCATCCCTCACCCACTGTGTAACATAGTTCTCCATTTAATTTAACTGGTATGTACTTAAGGAATACAGTAGTATTTCTTCATTATGTGCCTTTTTTCCAAAATTTGCAGTCCTTGAAGTGAAGGTGTTATTTTAATTTTAATTTTGTGAATAAAAGCTCTTGATGCGTAGTGTTTTCACTCTCTTCTGTTGGTTTATCCTAATTGTTAGTTTTGGCTTTAAAGTATTATACAGATTTTGTCAGAAGTGTATATCATTGTCATGGAGATTAGTCTACTTACATTCAAAAGGAAGTAACATTTTGATTATTCTTGTATTTTATAAATTTGGATTTATTTTCAAAATGTTTTGTAGTTCATGGATAATCTGTTAAGTTCTGGGCCAAATATTTGTTTCTCACTTTGCTCCTTCAATCTACCAGAAAGCAGGCCAAGCAACATTTGAGGCTCCAAGCAAATCTTTAAGTTGCTTTGCAGCCAGTGAACCTGCAGAGCATCACTTCAGTTAGTTCAATATCAATCCAGTATTGTTGCATACAAAAATAAATAACATTTTACTTTGGTGGATTGTCTTGCTTGATTTAAACTAATTTCTGTGCTTTCTTTCCATTACCTCCTCTCAGTCTTTTTTCTGAGCTTCTGCTTTTGAGTTTTCTGCATTTAAAAGTCTAAAATCACACAACACTAGGTTATATTCCAACTGGTTTAACTGGAAGCACATTAGCTTTCGGAGCACTACTGTGCTTCCAATTAAACCTGTTGGACTATAACCTGGTGTTGTGTGATTGTTAACTTTGTACACCCCAGTCCCACACCGGCATCTCCAAATCTTTAAAAAGTCTGTGTTTCACATGGTTTCAGAAGCATGCTAGACCTCTGTATTTATCAGTTTCTGGTCTGAAACTGGTTGGAAATGGTTTGAAATCACACCTGGTTATAGTGCAACAGGTTTATTTGAGATCTCCCGCTATCAGAGTTTAGCCCCTTCATCAGGTGAAGTGAGAGGGAAGCACACAGAACCCAGAATGTATGGCCAGAGAGATCAAGGGCAGAAAGATCAAGAGATTGTACAAATGCTGTGAGGTAGACTATATTGGATAGTGTGAGTAAAGTGTCAATAGCTGAAAAACAACCGAAGGGATGACCTATAATCCAATTAAACAAGGCAGAGAGCTAATTATAAAAAGTTTAAAAATAAGGTGGTGCTGGAGACAAACCAAATGACTGGATTATCCTGGAGCAAAAACAAGCTGCTGAAAAAGTCCGGCAGCATCTGTGAAGATAAATCAGAGGAAGGGTCATAGATGTTGGCTAATCTACTGTCTTTTCCAACTAACTTTTTTAAAACAGGTCAGTTTATTGAATTGATAAACAGGTTCAGACTGCTTTCCAGCTCTGATAGTCCTTCTATATTTAATCTTCACTGTAATTTGATTGTTATCTTTTTGAAATTTATAAAAGTTCAACTTTGTAAACACTTTACAAGTTAACTCCTCAGTAGCTTGTTAGTCATTTATCTTAAGTCACATTCTTTCTTGGAATGACTGTTTGTTTTGAACTTCCTCTTCAAAAAATGTTGTTCTGACTTTTTTCTTAAAACAGTTCCCATCACAGAACTGAAGCCAAAAATGCATTTGATGCTAATTTAGCATCCAAACTCTCAAAAAACATAAATCATTATCATAGCACTAATGCTTGCTCATTAGCTTCTGAACTACTTTTATGGAGTCACTGAATCATGCAGCATGCAAATGGCCCCTTTGGCCCAACTCATCCATGCCAAATGGATTTTGTACCAGTACCATTTGCTTGTGTTTGACCCATATCCCTGTAAACCTTTCCTGTACCTGTCCAAATAGCTTTTAAATGTTGTAATTGTACCCACCTCCAACCCTTTCTCTGGCTGCTCATTCCTTATATTCACCACCCCCCGTGGAAAAACCTGCTCCTCAGAGCCCTTTTTGAAATATTTGCACTGTCACCTTGCACCCGTCTTGTATAATTTTTGGACTCCCTTATCCTGGGGAAAAGACCTTGGCTGTTCACCTTATCTTTGCCTGTCATGATTTTATAAACCTCCTTTAGTATTACCCCTCCGCCTCCTATGCTCCAGGGGAAAATGCCCCAGCCTATCCAGCCTCTCCTTATAACTCAAAACTTCCAGCCTCCATAAATCTTTTTTGCACCCTTTCCCGTTTAAAAACATCCTTACTACAACATGGCAAGCAGAATTCCATGCACTTCTCTAAATATGGCCTTACCAATGTCTTGCACAGCTGATTTCTCACATCCCAACTCCTGTACTCAGTGCTCTGAGCGCTTGAAGGCAAGTATGCCAAATGTGCCTTCACCACCCTGTCTACCTGTGTGCTCATGGGGGAGTCAGTAGGAAGTTGAAAGATTTTTGCAAATACTTCTGTGCTATGCTGAGCTCGCCATTTATTGAATATTGGGATGTTCAGAGCCCTTCTTTCTATTGATTGATTTGATTATATTTTCCCACCACCATTTATGACAGGATTTGGCAGGACTGCAGGGTGTTGATCTGATCCTGTGGTTCAAGTGTTTTGTATTCATGAGACCCTATATTGTCATCTCATTAGACAGTCAGAGAGTCATAGAGATGTATGGCATGGAAACAGACCCTTCAGTCAACTTGTCCATGCCGGCCAGATATCCCAACCTAATCTAATCCCATCTGCCAGCGCCTGGCCCATATCCCTTCAAACCGTTCCTATTCATATATCCATCCAGATGCCTTTTTAAATGTTACAATTGTACTAGCCTCCTCCACTTCCTCTGGCAGTTCATTCCATACACATATCACCCTCTACATGAAAAAGTTGCCCCTTAGGTCTTTTTTTATATATCTTTCCCCTCTCACCCTAAAACTATGCCCTCTAACTCTGGACTCCACCCCAGGGAAGAGACTTTGTCTATTTATCCTATCCATGCCCTACATGATTTTATGAACCTCTATAAGGTCACCCCTCAGCCCCCGCTCCAGAGAAAAGAGCACCAGCCTGTTCAGCCTCTCCCTGTAGCTCAAATCCTCCAACCCTGGCAACATCCTTGTAAATCTTTTCTGAACCCTTTTCAAGTTCACAACATACTTCTGGTAGGAAGGAGACCAGAAATGCGTGCAATATTTCAAAAGTGGCCTAACCAATGTTCTGTACAGCTGAAACCCACAGTGACCCCTCTTTTAGATATACCTAGTGCTGTTCCTGGCATGCTCTTTTACACTCAATAATTCATTAGTTAATTCCATAGTTTGATTGTAATGGTAGAGTGACAGATAAGTTTGGCCTTGAAGTGATGGCCTCTGTTTGATGGCAGTCCTGTTGCTGTTGATAGCCTTGACACCTCTGTGCATCTTGAGGTTGGAGGGTGGGGGGAGTGGGGATGTTGGTCATCTAATCTCAATCATTCCTGAGAAAGGTAATGGTGAGTAGTCTGCTTGACTCACTGAATTCCATGTGGTGTAGGTACATGCGCTGCATTGTGAGGAAGAGGGTCCAGGATTTTGGCCCAGCGACAATGAAGGAATGGTGATAAAGTTTAAAAGCTAAATGGTATGTGGCTTGCACGTAACAAAGTCAAAGGTGATGCAAGGAGTACCACCAAGATGGTTCCTTCGTCATGGATGATGACCGGCTTCATGCGTGTTAGAGCTGAACTAATCAAGCAAATGAAGAGCATTCCATCACATCCCCAGAGCCTAAAATGGGAGTATGGATGGGATTTGGGAAGTCAGGAGGTGAGTAACTAACTGTCAGAATTTTCATTCTCTGACCTGATTGTGTGGCCACAGTATAGATTTATGTGGCTGGTCCAGTTCAATTTTCTTCAATGGAAACCACTTGATGTTTATGATCGGGAATGTCAAGGGAAATCTTTGGTTACCCTCTTGTTGGAGTTAGCTATTGGCACTTGTTAGTTGCTAATTATCAGCTGCAGCCTAAATATTGTGCTTGTCTTGCTGTATCTTGACTTGGGCTGTTTGGTATTTGGGGAGTTGCAAATGGTTTTGAACATTTTGTGCAATCATTACCGAGCATCCCCACTCTGACTTTATAATAGAAGAATGGACATTGCTGAAGATGTTTGGGCCTAGAACTCTAGCCTGAGGAACCCCTACTTTTACGGTCTTTGGACCTATGGTGGACTATTTTGCCAGTGGAATAGAGCATACCCAGCAAGCCTGATGGAATTGTCTTGGGGAGTACCTGTAAAATACAATGTTGCGTGTGGCTGTTGAGCTGCCTTTTGATTTTCTCTCAAGGCAGTTTTTCCAATTCTGTCATGTGGTGCTTCTGAGGAGGAATTTTCAGGCTTGCTTAGGCTGTGTGCCTTTGTCATATTTAAATTCAGTGACCTATCTGCCATGCCCACTACTTTGAACAAATTGAGACGAGAAACAAAAATTTCAAAACCAGTGGATGTCTCAAAATGCTTTACAGCCTATGAAGAATTATTGAAGGACAGTCATTGTTGTAATGTAGGAAAATTTGGGATTGTAGTTTCCAAGGGCAGCAGAAAAGGTAGTTTTTTTTATTAAACATATTCTGAATGTATGGAGTATATCTGAACAATAACTCAACTCTCTAGATGTTATATATGAGCTTTTCCTTCATATTCAGTGGAAAGAATTTAGGAGTAGAATCTTTTCAGATTTTTTTTCCATCATCTTGCATCCAGTTTAGCAGTGGGATGTTGTTGTCTGGCTGATCAGCAATTTTAAGCTTGGTCGGGATATGTGCAGTTCAGCTGCTCAACAGATAAACACATTGTGCTATTGGGCTGCTCCGAAAAATTCTTAATGTTCATTGCTTGTAAATTGAATGAAATATTCAGATTCCTAAAGTGATTTTGATTTATTTGAGAGGTGGAGTAATGATCTTTTGGAATCACTTTGTACATTTTTTATAAATCAAAATATAAAAGTCCTCTGGTGTTTTAATATTCAATCATTAATTTCCCACTGTGTTGAGAAGTGACCCTGTGTAGTTAGCATACAGTATACAAATGAATTACTGTAGTACATAAAGATTATTTTATGCTTTAATATCACCTTTGAGAAAAAATACTATATAATCTTGTGAAGTTGAGAAGAGAAATATGTAAATGTTTTTATCAACTTTCAATTTTTAATATTGGATAAAGTTTTTTTGTTTAATATAGCCCAGATACTTTGCAATGAATGCAGAATAATTAACATAGCTGTTGTACTTCGAAAAGATTTGTTTAATTTGAATGAATATGTAGCACATTTTGTGGAATATACGATCAGTTCTGAAATTCTGGAACACTGCACTTACCTTTTTGGAGTTGCTTTCATAGATTTTCTCAGCTGGCACTACTTTTTAAAACAAAAGATGAGAAAAATATGCAGTAATTATTGCAGCAATATGTCAAAATGCAAATTTTCGTATTGATGGTTGCTTGTTTGGAGGTCATTAGGAACTAAAGTAATTGTTTTAGCTTTCTCAGCATTTAGCTGTACTTCATCTTTTTTTTCATTTTTATAAATAAAGGTTGAATTTATTGACATTGATCTATTGGGGAATGAAGCAACTTTTTAAAAAAAAAGTACCCAGAAGAGAAATGATTTGGCCAAGCTGCTGTTTTGGATTCCGTCTTTGTGGCCTTTTGTGCCAGCACTCGCAATGGTGCGAAATGAAGTAAATTACTGTCTCTGTCAAGGTGTATTCTTTTCAATTCTCACTCATTATTCTTGTCAGATATGTGTTAAATTATATACTCTCAGAAATCACATGTAAGGATTTGCAAGACATAAGTTATTAGGCACTTTGATTTCGTGTATATTTCCCTGCCAGGTTGGGCCAATTTTCACAGTTAAGAATGTCAACGGGTTTTCCGCTGTGTATCCAGCAGAGACTGCTTCAAAATAAATTTGGAATAGAACTAGACCCTGGTGTACTGTTTGAATTGTGTAGTCAATGGAATTCCTGAAATTTGCATATGTTATTACCCAAGAGAACAAGAAACCTCTTCTAAACAGAGTTTCAACTTCACCAGTTGTTTTGAACATGATCCCATTTTACCATTGATTTATGTTTTTTCTGTTTGAGGTTAAATTGTAATGTTGAGATCTTATCTGGGTATGGAAGTTGCAAGAATTTTGTGTAAAATTCTGAAATATAGCTACAATAATGCATTGTTTCAATAATGCTTAACGAACCTCAGTGCTAGAAAGTCTTTAGAGTATACAATTTATGACCTAAATGTGAAAGTATATGTTGCAGTCTAGCTTACTCGATGTTGAAAAGTAAATGTCTTTCCAGACTCTTGTGATGCATTGATTGTCATTACGATTTTGTTTTGCCCTCTATTATAGAATTTGTTTTGGCCAACCTTCTCCAAACAAATGGGATTTTTAACTCGTGTGATTGGCATTGAGTATTTTGAGCTCTTCCAAAAATGCAAAAAAAAATTGTTTGGAGACTGATGTTAAATCTGATATATTCCTACTTTTTGAATTTAAGCACCTTTTTCAGTGTTACTTAATGCTTAGTTAAAAAGCAAATGTGGTTTATTTACTAGCTTAAAAATTGCTTTCAGATATTACTGTTCTGCTTAACCCTTCACAGCATTCCACATCCAGTCCATCAGAAAGGTGACATTTTTGTACCTGTGTATGCAGGTGTCTCTTGCATATATACATATGCCCCATAGTCACTTTTAAATTTCTCCAGCGCCATACAAACTTCAGAGGCTAGGCAGCAATGGAGAAACTGGAAGTGTGTGTGTTGCATTGTTGACATGCTGATTCTGTGCCATTTCTGTTTGACCTTTTTAAATCCAAATTTCCAGCTGTTTAAATGGGTTGCCAATGCTGTTACTGACAGCTTTCCAGCTTAATTTTTCATGCACTTCAGCTCTTCAAAATTTCCTATCTAAAATTCTACACAAGTATCACTCCTTTGTTGGTTGAGCTCCATGAACTCCAAGTGCTTTAGCAAGTCTACTGCTCTAATTCCACCATATTGAGCCATCGTCTCAGCTTTGCATTCGTACAAACGTCCTTTCTTCCTTTCAGTTCAGATTACTCCTTATGACCTTCTGCTTCCAAGTTACCATGATGGCAAGTTATTCATTTCTGTAGCTCCCATTTTGAATTTTTGTCTTTGGATTAACATTGAATGCTTAATTGTTTTTGGCTTTCTTGAATATATTTCTTGTTTGAGGCCTATTGTTTTGTCCTTTTTAACTTGATCGATTCTGCTGTACTTGTGGATGTATATGAAAATTATTGCCAATTGAATGAAGACTATGACCTCATTGTTTCCTTTACAGTTTTGTCCAGGTTCTGCTATAATGGACCGTTTCTCTGAAAATGTGCACTATAGAAAATCGTGCTAATAGAAAATTGCTGTACCCATTCGGTAGAAAGTTCACCGTTATCCAAACAACATTCACAATTCATCAAATGTATTATAACCGAACGACTTGTATGTAATAGGTGTCATCAAAAGTTAAGGAACATTCCTGATGATAAAGTCTGCTTTTACTTTGAAGAGGGGATGAAATGCAATTGTTGAAGCATTTGTTCCATGATGGAAAAAGTTAGGAGTATCTGGTTGGCCCAGAAAGAATGTTTCATAGTGATTTGTAGTTGGTGTCTTATTTCTTAGTTGACACTTTAGATTACTCCAGTTCTCTTGGAGGGTCTGCAGTTCTTGTTCAAGCACAGTCCTTTTGAGCTTGCTGTTGGATCCATTGTGGAAGAAAAGCCAGCAGAAACTGTGGTATCATTTTGCACCATCCTGCATTGGTTGATCATTTCTTGTACCATAAAAAGATGGTTCTATGATTGGAAAGACATTGGTAGACTTTTATTATGGATGACATCAAAATGGTTCAAGTGGTATGACATGTCTAATCAGCTAGCAATATTCTTCAGTTGACTGCACGTTCATCCAACTTTTTTAAAAAAAGTGTAGCAATGAATAGGTAACTTCTCCCTCTGTGCCCGAATTGGGTTTGAATAAAAGTATTTATAAATGGTTATTTTCCAGTTAGGAGCAAATTTTTTAATGCTTTGAAAAGTTAAAAGTTAATTTGTATCTTTCTAAAGTAGTCAACAGAAAATGACTTTCCTTGCCTGTAAAGTTGTTCTGGCCAAGTTGTCAGCATTCCCACGGGAAGAATAGGAAAGATGCTTGTGATTGCCTGGTTTGGGACTGGTAATCTCTGGATTAGCTGAACTCTTGTGTACACTTGTCATGTGACCACAACAATCATTTGGAGCAGCATTGGACCATGCTTGTGTGCAAAATCTTCAAGTATGGCTCAACCTGTGAGAACTTTAAAAGTGCCAACAATTAGACACAAAGGGAAATTTATACAGCAAGTGGAAAATTAGGGTGCATTGTGAACATTGTCAAAGAGTGCGAAATTCCCTCTGAATTTGTCAATTACTCTAAAGCACAAGATGAAGATTTTGGGACAGTTAGACAACCATGCATTCTCGCCAGCAAGGAAGAAGATATGAATAATTGCCTATCACAAAGAAGCTCTGCTAACATATTTCAGGTCAACTTGAACAGCAAGTTCTGATTCAGTAGAAAAAGGAAGTCACCCTGGAGAAGAAGCTGGTTCACAAGGAGTCCACCTGCAGTGATGGATGGCTTGCCCAATACAATGCACAAAATCATCCACCAAATGGTGCAGGTGTGACAGTTTTATGGCAGCAATGACAGATGAGATTGCAAAATGGTCTTGCCCACATCCTTACCAAGTATACATCGAGACATTTTAAAATGGATGAAACTGGACTGTTTACCTTCTCCTACATTTTTAACAAAATCACTTTTTTTTAAAACATGTAAAGGTTTTAATGATGGAATATGAAGCAAAGAATGTGTCACTACAATGATCTGCACCAACATGGATAGTATTGAAAAGCTGTCACTTCTTGTAATAAAGTCCAAGAAACCATGCTGCTTTGCAAATGTCAAGACACCACCCTGTAGTATGAAGGTACCAAAACTATCTTGATTTTGATCCAGTGATTTTGAGGTATGGACGAGGAAAGTGGACAAATGAGAGAGAACATTGTATTAACAACGATTATAAACAAATTACTGACTTCAACATTGTTTTGCCTCCCAGCACCATGACCAACCAAGTTCCAGATAATTGATCAAGCAGTCCAGAGAGTGAAGGCAGCTGACTTCTCAGGTTATTGAGACCTTCAATACGCAGCAATACAAGGTAAAAACAATGACTGCAGATGCTGGAAACCAGATTCTGAATGAGTGGTGCTGGAAAAGCACAGACGTTCAGGCAGCATCTGAGGAGCAGGAAAATTGACGTTTCGGGCAAAAGCCCTTCATCAGGAATACAGGCAGAGTTCCTGAAGAGTGGAGAGATAAATGAGAGGAGGGTGGGACAAAGTAGCTTAGAGTACAGTAAGTGAGTAGGGGTGGGGATCAAGGTGATAGGTCAGGGAGGAGGGTGGAGTGCATAGGTGGAAAGGAAGATAGGCAGGTAGGACAAGTCATGAGGACAGTGCTGAGCTGGAAGTTGGAAACTGGGATGAGGTTGGGGAAGGGGAAATGAGGAAACTGGTGAAGTCTACATTGATGCCCTGGGGTTGAAGTGTTCTGAGGCGGAAGATGAGGCGTTCTTCCTACAGGCTAGGTGGTGAGGGAGCAGCGGTGAAGGAGGCCCAGGACCTCCATGTCGGCTGAGTGGGAGGGGGAGTTGAAATATTGGGCCATAGGGCGGTTTGGTTGATTGGCACGGGTATCCCAGAGATGTTCCCTAAAGTGCTCTGCTAGGAGGCGTCAAGTCTCCCCAGTATAGAGAAGACTACATCTGGAGCAATGGATACAATAAATGATATTAGTGGATGTGCAGGTAAAACTTTGATGGATGTGGAAGGCTCCTTTTGGGGCCTTGGATGGGGGTGGGGGGTGGGGTGGACCTGACCAGGTAGTCATGGAGGGAACGGTCTTTGCAGAAGGCGGAAAGGGGTGGTGGTGGGGTCCGTTTGGAGGTGGTGAAAATATCGTCGGAGGATTTGGTTTATGCGAAGGTTCGTAGGGTGGAAGGTGAACATCAGGTGGGGCTGTGTCCTTGTTATGGTTGGAGGGGTGGAGTCTGAGGGCAGAGGTGTAGGATCTTATAGGGCATCTTTAACCACGTGGGAAGGGAAATTGCGGTCTCTAAAGAAGGAGGCCATCTGGTGTGTTCTGTGGTGGAACTGGTCCTCCTGGGAGCAGATATGGCGGAGGAATTTGGAATACCCCAGGGCATCGATGTGGACTTCACCAGTTTCCTCATTTTCCCCTTCCCCCACCTCATCCCAGTTCCAAACTTCCAGCTCAGCACTGTCCCCATGACTTGTCCTACCTGCCTATCTTCCTTTCCACCTATTCACTCCACCCTCCTCTCTGACCTATCACCTTCATTCCACCCCCCATTCACCCATTGTACTCTTTGCTGCCTTACCCCACCCTCCTCCCTGACCTTTTCAGCTTCATCCCCACCCCCACTCACTTATTGTGACTTTATGCTACTTTATGCCCACCCCACTCTCCTTTCATTTATCTCTCCACTCTTCAGGCACTCTGCCTGTATTCCTGATGAAGGGCTTTTGCCTAAAACATTGATTTTCCTGCTCCTCGGATGCTGCCTGACTGCTGTGCTTTTCTAGAACCACTCTAATCCAGAATGCAGCAATACAACCCAACTGTTTGTTTTTAAAAAAACGCATGGGTGGGTGATAGAAGACGCAATTACCACTACTTCTGCCACATCTTATTCAAACGGTCTACAATTGTGCCAAATGCTGACAATGAAGAAGAGCAGTGTGAAGCCAAATAAACCCTTTTCATTCACCTGTGGACGCTTGGGATGGAATTTGCAGCCGAGAGTGGTGTGGAAACTTATGCTAAGGTGGGCAATGCTATACGTTGCACAATGGAATTAACAGTTGAAGCAGTTGTAAATGTGAAATGTCCTTCAGCTGAATTACCAAAGGAAGCTTGTGACTCTGAGGACTCCATGGGTCTGTTGCCTAGCTGAAGCTGCAAAGGGCATAGAGATTACGCTGCAATGTGAAAACACAAGAAACGTGTTTGACTGCATTGATGATATGGCAAACTAAATTATCACACTTATCTGAAGACACTAGGCCAAGAAGGAAAGATTTACTCCAAGTGGTTTCAGTGTCCTTTACTGTATAAAGTCAGGTAATTGGTGTGAACAAATTGAGAAATAAATATTTTCACATCTTTCCGGTGGCACTCTGTTTTCACTTGTTTCATTTGACACAGGGGATGTTTGTCGGGAAATCTAGCTAAATAGGGACCACCTTAGCTACCTGATACTTCTACTTGACGAGATTGTGGGTAGACTGCTTTTACTGTACTGTTTTTTAAAAAAAAAAGCTGTGAGCCACCAGTAATATTCAATCATTTCTGCTGAAATAATTTGTATTCTCAATAGTGGTCAAGCTTTTCAAAAATCGGAAATAAGTGTATACTTTTAACAGCTGATTACTGCTTTGTTAACATTAGAATTTTTGCTCATTGTTAAATATACTGCATTTATCACTTCAGTAATTCTTTTAATGGACTGGAATAATAAATGGTTGCCAATGCACTAATATTGACTGTTGACTAGAATGTCCCTTTAAAAGAATATTTGATGTACATGACAAGCAAGATTGTTGAATATCAAAAGTGCCACTGAATTTCCAAGTTTAATTTTGGTCTATGTAGAGAAGTTAATTCTGAATGTCTAAAGTTCAGTATACATTAGACTAGGTTAGATTACCTACAGTGTGGAAACAGGCCCTTCATCCACACCAACCCTCCAACGACTAATCCACCCATTTCCTTATGCTTACTCCTGACTAATGCATCTAACACTATAGGCAATTTAGCATGGCCAATTCACCTGGTCTGCATATCTTTGGATTGTGGGAGGGAACCAGAGCACCCAGAGGAAACCCACACGGACACGGAGAAAGTCGCCCAAGGCTGGAATCGAACCCGGGTCCCCAGTGCTGTGAGACAGCAGTGCTAATCACTGTGCCACATACAACCATTTTTAATTCAATGTAAATAAATGCTGCAGAAATGTAACTTGTGTTTTTTTAACATTTCCCATATTGAAAATATATGTATGTTGATTAGCTGTTACTGTCCTCAAAATTAGAGGGCATTTAAAACCCTGACCTGAGGTGGGTAGAAAGTGTTTATGTTGTTGCTGTTTTGGTTGAGTGTATTCTTCTTTCAAATTGTATGAAATAAAGTTGTTTAAACTGAATGGTCTGATACATTTGAAGCATGCTGAAAAGCAGCAATACTTTTTAAAAAACATAGTTGATCCTAATTTTTTTTCGAAGAGTTCAAAATTCAACATCTCTCCATTTTTATAGAGTGTGCTATTTAGATACCACATTTGTTTAAATGAACTATTCGACTCATGCTGTAAAACATTCCCTGTTTTCTTTCCTGTTGTTTCTCACCTTTCCATCCTCCATTTGATAGCATACTTGCCCAGCTCTTGTTGTGATTCTATGCTTGCAAGTCTATGTATCTTGTGGGAGTCTGGACTGCCAGTCTAACTAAAGGGAGTATCGCACTCACCCTGATCTCTCTCTCATCCCCTGTGGCCATTCAGTAAGGATTTGACCTGTGATAAGTGCAGTCAATTCCACTGCAATGCATGTTTCTTCAGTGCGGAGTGGCTTAACACGATTGAAGAAACTAGACCGTTTGTAAAACGTAAACTTTTCCCTTTATTGACTATAACATGATTCCGGTCTCATTAGTTTAGTTTAAATGGTGTGGCTATTGCGCGATTTTCTTATAAGGTGAGATCACATGAGACTAGAGCTATCGCGTTACATCAGAACTGACATGTAGTAGTAATCCTAGCTGATTTCCCTTAACTTGAAAATTAACTGCAATACCCTGGTCACTGATACAGCTGAGAACAGGCAAGCATTTGAACCTCAAACCGTCTTTGAGATGGAAACAGAAAACATAAATATGAGGCATGAGCCTGAGTATTTTGGGGGGACAAAACCCAAGTTGTATCGTTCTACCAAAGTTTAAAGATTGCTATAACTCCATTTTTGGCACTGCTGGGAAAATAGGCTTGTGATAAAGCAAGAGTCCAGTTTCAATTCCTATTGCTATTGTTACTCATTGTCATCCAGTTGAGTGGGACTGCTCCTATGTGGGTTTATGCTCATTATATTTAATTGTAGTCAGAGAATTGCTTGTAATAGTTTCTCCTCCTGCAACCAAATTTAGTGGTGTTTATGAAAGAAAAGCACTAATGCTAAACCTGCTATATTTCACATATTTAAAGTGTGATGGCTTAATACATTGTGTTGCACACGTATTGGGCTGCTTCACAATTCTGATTAAACTTACATATGTTCGATTTGGTTTGAATGTCCAAAGTAAAATCTAGTTGTGTTATCAAGATTTTAAACTATGGACACATCACTCATACAAATTTTAGTGTGTTTCAGGCAGAGAGCACAGTATTGTGCTATAAATTACTCCTGACTTAGTTTAGCCTCATATCTCTTGTGTCTCCAAAATCTGATGCTTTTTGCTCATGATTATAGATTATTAGCCGGTTGAGGTCTTCATTTCTATGGTTTAACAATTAACATGATTCGTGCATCCTTTTTCACATTTAAGGAGAATTAATGAGTAGATGTACTGCTGACATCAAAGGAATGAATGCATGAAGCTAGTGTCAAAAGTTTTTAGAGAAAATATTTCAAGGGTTTTGCCAAATTCTCATTAACTTAAATAAGAGACTTAGTTTTCCAATGTGGATACAAATCCATTGCAAAGTAAAAGTAAAATGGTAATTGACAGCAGATCGGTGTTGAGGCTTTTCAGTAACTTCTGATCTTAGTTTTGAGATGACTTTCAGTCTGTTTTGGCATGGTCCCAAATTGCCATTGAAACATGTGCACACATTTGAGGTGCGATGGGTGAGGGAGTAGCTTGAATGTAGAAAAGTAAGATGTGTAGTTAAACTCAAATTTCATTTCTTTTCCTCCTGCCCGACTTGACCCTTTTTTGTTTAATTAGAACTGCTTATGCCTGCTTGCTGACTGCAGAGGGCAATTAGCCCATTATATTTCAGCCGACGATGGCAGCATATGCAGATGAGTACACTCTGAAATGGTATTCTGTTATTCAAGTATCGAGCATTTAGCACATTTAATTTATTTTCCATCTAATTTTTATTTTGTCCTATTTTGCCCATACAAAGGATTTTTTTTTTCAGGTTAATCTGAAGTATCAATGTTACTTTTTAGATTAGATTAGATTAGATTAGATTACATTACTTAGTGTGGAAACAAGCCCTTCGGCCCAACAAGTCCACACCGACCCGCTGAAGTGCAACCCACCCATTCCCCTACATTTACCGCTTTACCTAACACTACGGGCAATTTAGCATGGCCAATTCACCTGACCTGCACATCTTTGGACTGTGGGAGGAAACCGGAGCACCCGGAGGAAACCCACGCAAACACGGGGAAAATGAGCAAACTCCACACAGACAGTTGCCTGAGGCGGAAATTGAAATGGGTCTTTGGCGCTGTGAGGCAGCAGTGCTAACCACTGTCCACCGTGCCGCCCACCCACTGTGTCGCCCACGGATACTGTCAAGCCATTGATTCTCAGTGGATACTGTCAAGTCATTGATAAGTGTGATGAAATCTTGCTGCGTTCATTTATTTTGAACGAAACAAGCCACAATTCTAATTCTAACAATCTGTATTGATAACATACTTCTGGAGCACCGTGTTGCTAGGTGGTAACATTCAATTTTGCCTAGCAATAGGGGAAAGGCTGTTGCAAAGTTTTTCAATAGATCGTGCAAGACCGTTCGAGGCTCATAGAGGCAGACCGCATGGAAACAAACCCTTCAGTCCAACTTGTCCATGCTGACTAGGTATCCTAAATAAATCTAGTCTCATTTGTCAACATTTGGCCCATAATCCCTCTAAACCTGAGAAGTTTATGAACTTGGAGTCTTCTAGCGGATAGTCCACCGGGCACGTAGTTTTATGACACAGATCACCTAGAAGCTAGTGAATGTTGAATGCCTTTGCTGTCATTCATATTGGTTAGTAAGAGTTGTGGAAGATCACAAGTTATCGGGTAGACAGTGGTGTAGTGGTATTATCACTAGACTATAAATCCAGAAACTCAGCTAATGTTCTGGAGAACCTGCGTTTAAATCCCACCATGGCAGAATTTGAATCCAATAAAAAAAGTCTGGAATTAAGAATCTCTGGATAATATTGAAACCATTGCTGATTGTCTGTCTGAAAAACCAACTGGCTCATTGTGTTTCAGGGCAGGAAGTCTGGCCTACATGTGACTCGAGATTACGTAGCAATGTGGTTGTCTCTGAACTGTACTCTGAACCGGCCTAGCAAGGGACAAGTAATAAATGTTGGCTAACCAGCCATGCCCAGCTCCCACAAACAAAAACTTGGTTTTTGCTGGCTTCATTTTTGCACCACCGTGCAGCAGTGTAGTTGAAATCATTGCCATGAATGTTTGTTGTTCAGTGCAGAAGTGGAGGTTTGAAGAATACAGCAATGTAGTGATTGAACTTGAGTTAGAATAATGCCAGTTGTTTGTGTACCAAGCTATCTCATCATTTTAAACAAGAGAGAACATATCCACTAGAACCTTTTTGCCTCACTCTGTACTAAACTTCAGATCCACCAAAGGCTAACTGTCTGCATCAGAATTTGGAGATGCTGGTGTTGGACTGGAGTGTACAAAGTTAAAAATCTCACAACACCAGGTTATAGTCCAACAGGTTTAATTGGAAGCATACTAGCTTTCGGAGCGATGCTCCTTCATCAGGTGGTAGTGGAGGGCCCTCCACTATCACCTGATGAAAGAGTGTCGCTCCGAAAGCTAGTGTGCTTCCAATTAAACCTGTTGGACTATAACCTGGTGTGGTGTGATTTTTCTTAACTGTCTGCATCAGAGGTAGACCATTTGGTCATTTGTGTCTGCACTGCCTTTCAGTGAGATCATAGCTGATCTGTTTGTCATACAGTCATACAGCACGAAACAGACCCTTCCGTCCAACCAGAGTCAAGAGTGTGGTGGTGGAAAAGCACAGCAGGTCAGGCAGCATCCAAGGAGCAGGAAAATTGACATTTCGGGCAAGAGCCCTTCATCAGAAATGATCCTGATGTAGGACTCTTGGCCAAAACGTTGAGGATGCTGCCTGACCTGTGCTTTTCCAGCACCACACTCTCGAGTCTAATCTCCAGCATCTGCAGTCTTCACTTTCTCCTTTGGTCCAACCAGACCATACTGACCATAATCTCAAACTGTGTTTTGAATTATTCATCATCACCTATCCTGGATGACCCTGGAATCCTCTGACTAACGAGAATCTATCCATCTCCACCTTTTAAAAAGGTTCAATGACCCCGAACCACACCATTCTGTGTTGCAAATTCAGCACTTAAATAATAATTCTCTTTTATCTTTGTCCTGAAACAGTGTCCCCTTAGTCTGGACCAATCTAGGAAACATCTTTTCTAGGAGAAAGTGAGGACTGCAGATGCTGGAGATCAGAGCTGAAAATGTGTTGCTAGAAAAGCGCAGCAGGTCAGGCAGCATCCAAGGAGCAGGAGAATCGACGTTTCGGGCATGAGCCCTTCTTCTCCTGCTCCTTGGATGCTGCCTGACCTGCTGCGCTTTTCCATCAACACATTTTCAGCCAACATCTTTTCTATGTCCACCTTTTCGAGTCCAATCAGGATCTTGTACTCTTAAGCTAAATCACCCCCTACTTTCTGAAACTCCAGTGGAAAAGGTCCAGCCGGTCCAACTTATCTTTATACAGCAAGTCGCTCATTCCTGGTAAACTTCCACTGAACTACCTCCAATGTATTTTTACCCTTAAGCACGGAGACAAAAACTGCACGCAGTATTTGAGAGGTGATCTCACCAATGCCCTGTATAACTGAAGCTTTATATCCTTTTGTGTTCAACTTCTCAAAGTATAGCATCCTGTGAACTGTTCTAATTACTTGCTGTACCTGAATATTATCTATGTGCCTCATGTATAAGAGCACCGAAATCCCTTTGCACCTCTGAATTCTTTGTTCTGTATTTGGATAATAATCTGTTGTTTGTTTATTCTTCGTGTCAAAGTGAACCACTTCAGAGTTTCCCAAATTACACTCCTATCTGGAAGGTTTTTCCCTACTCGCCCCACCTATCTATTATCAGTCTGCACTTCCTTTATATCTTTACAACATACTTTTCCACCCATTCCAGGTCCCATCTGTGAATTTTAGCTCCCATTGGCATTGCTCCTTTGATCTAAAGTCATTAATGTAAATTGTAAGCAGCTGAGGCCCCAACATGGGCCCCTGCAGGAATCCACTAGTCACATTCTGCTCCTCAGACAAAGACCCATTTTGCATACTCAGTTTACTGGCAGCCAGCCAAACTTCTATCTTAATGTGTTGCCTCCTACGCAATGAGCTTTTTACTTTCCATAATACCTTTTGTGGTACTTTCTGAAGTACCTTCTGCAGATCTAAGTATAGTACATCTCCAGGCTCCCTTTTATTCAGTCATACTCCTTCAAAGAACTCCAATAAATTGGTTGACGATGCTTCTTCCCTGTTTTCTTGAATTTCTCTAAGTCCTCAGCTATAAATTCAAATTATTTGATTCTAGCATTTTCTCCATGATAGACATCAAGCGAACTGACCTAGAGATTCCTGTTTTCTGCCATTTCACATCTTTTGATGCCTTGTATCTTTCCATATTTTGATCCCTTGCCCTCACTATTTAGCATGAAAACCCATTTTATTGTCCTGAATATGCATTTTGCAAGATGGTGACAGGGTGGGCAGCATTCTGACTTGAGCTCGTCTGTTTCCCAGCACTAGGCTGAATACATCCACCTTTCTCTTTGCTTTTCTTTTTCATCTTCATCTTTTTCGTGGCAACAGCAAAAGGCGGGAGCAGGCAGTCTGTGGCAGACAGCAGCAAGTGTGGGAGCAGGCAGTCAGTGGCAGACAGCAGCAAGTGTGGGAGCAGGCAGTCTGTGGCAGACGGCAGCGAGGTGGGGGAGCAGGCAGCCTGTGGCAGACGGCAGCGAGGTGGGGGAGCAGGCAGCCTGTGGCAGACGGCAGCGAGGTGGGGGAGCAGGCAGCCTGTGGCAGACAGCAGCGAGGTGGGGGAGCAGGCAGCCTGTGGCAGACGGCAGTGAGTGAGGGAGCAGGTAGCCTGTGGCAGATGGCAGTGAGTGAGGGAGCAGGCAGCCTGTGGCAGATGGCAGCGAGTGGAGGAACAGGAACAGGCAGCCTGTGGCAGACGGCAGCGAGTGGAGGAACAGGAACAGGCAGCCTGTGGCAGACGGCAGCGAGGTGGAGGAACAGGAACAGGCGGCCTGTGGCAGACGGCAGCGAGGTGGAGGAACAGGAACAGGCGGCCTGTGGCAGACGGCAGCGAGTGGAGGAACAGGAACAGGCGGCCTGTGGCAGACGGCAGTGAGGTGGAGGAACAGGAACAGGCGGCCTGTGGCAGACGGCAGTGAGGTGGGGGAGCAGGCAGCCTGTGGCAGACGGCAGTGAGGTGGAGGAACAAGAACAGGTAGCCTGTGGCAGACGGCAGTGAGGTGGAGGAATGAGAACAGGCAGCCTGTGGCAGACGGCAGTGAGTGGAGGAACAAGAACAGGCAGCCTGTGGCAGACGGCAGTGAGGTGGAGGAACAAGAACAGGCAGCCTGTGGCAGACAGCAGCGAGTGAGGGAGCAGGCAGCCCAGGGCACGGTGGTAGCAGGAACGGGCTGCAAGGCATGGAGACTAGCAGCTCAGTGCAACAATGAGGTCAAATTGGGGGTAGTGCAATGTCTAGGCGTTTATGGACTGTGGTGTTGAACTGTTAACTGTGTTCCTTGTTTTGTTTTTCTACTTCGTTATATGAAGGACTATTTAACTTTTTAACTTTATTTTTCTAGTTTGTAACTGAAATTCTGGACCTAGATACCTTTTGTACCTAAGATGGCGCCATACGTGGCAGCTTGTAAACGTTTTCACTGTGCTTTGTGAGTATATGTGACAATAAAGCTAATTCAGTTCAATTCCCAGACTGGTTCAGGTGTAGACCATCTCAACATTCCCTAGTTCTGGTGCCAGTGGACCACAAACTGGATTCTAAGAATCTATGACCAGTCTTTTGAACCATGGTTTCCTCACTCCATCTTAACATATCCTATGGTAATTTGCATGTGTCTTGAGTCATAATCCAGAGATTATAAGTACATGGTGTATCCAGGCATCAATAGCATTGGTTGAACTAGGAAAGATGTTCTGCTTTACATTTTTTCCGAAACTGATGTTGCTCTCTTTGCAGAACCTCTTTTTTTCCCCTAGTTTGACCTAATTTCCTATGTTGTTGATATCTCTATGCCATGACCACTAAATCCCCATTCTCATGCTGTAAGTTTATTTCTAGCTTTGAACAGATGAGCTGAACCCTGGCATTATGGACACAACACACCTGGATTCTCTCTTTGCTAAAAGAACAGTGTCAACTACTAATACTACTACATTCCTTGTGGCTCTTCCCATTTATTGGTTTCTGTTCCACAGTGCTCGAAATACATTGACCCCACAGCCCCTGCTCTTAGTCAAGAGGGTTGAAGGAACCTCAGACCTATTGGACAATTGCAGAGACTGGCATTCCTGCATGGCAGCCCACTGGCTCCCTCACACGCCTTATGCGCTGTCACACCCTCTTATCCCTCACTACCGACCAAATTAGAAGACCTTATCCTAACTGGTGTAACTGTCTCCTGATAAAATTTCAGTTAAAACTCCCCCTCCCCGATGCCTGCAGCTCATAACATCAGACTGAAGCTGCTTAACTTTAAGCATTTACTGAAGACCTGTTTGCCCTGTGTCACAATTGATCGGTTGGCCAATGGGCTGAGGAATGACAGATGGAGTTTAATTTGGATAAATGTAAGTTATTGCATTTTGGTGAAACTAATAAGGGCAGTACTTACATTGTTAATGATAGGGCCCTGAGTAGTGTTGTAGAACAGAGACACCTAGGGATTCTAAGTACATGGTTATTTGAAAGTTGCTTCACAGGTAGACAGAGTGTTTAAGAAGGCATTTGGCACACTTACCTTCATTGCTCAGACCATTGAGTATAGGAGTTTGGATGTCATTTTGAGGTTGTACTGTACATCTGGTGAAGCTACTTTTGGAGTACAGGTCATTCAACCATAACGTGCTTTTGTTAATGCGAATTTGCTAAAATGTGATTGAAGAACTGGGGACTGTTTCTAAAGCGTGAAGTTTTAAGTGTATATTGGTTGTAATGTGATTGCAGCTGAAAATGTGTTGCTGGAAAAGCGCAGCAGGTCAGGCAGCATCCAAGGAGCAGGAGATTCGACGTTTCGGGCATAAGCCCTTCTTCAGGAATGTAATGTGATTGCAGCCCTGTTAATTTAAATGGTGCTGCTATCATATGATTTTCTTATAACACAGGATTGCATGAGAACGGAACTACTGCACTATAGCAGAATCGATTGTACTGTGTTCGGTTTGGGTAGCCCTGCTATCGGAAGGATACTATGAAATTTGAGGGTTCAGAAGAGATTTACCAGAATGTTGCTAGGTCTGGAAGGCCAAAGTTAAAAGGAGAGACTCGATAGGCTGAAACTTCTTGGAACATGGAGAGGTTTATAAAACCATGAGAGGCATAGACAAGATGAATGATAAAAGTCTTTATCCCCAAGTTAGGGGATGTCACCACTAAGGGATATAATTTTAAGGCGAGAGAAAAGATTTAAAGGGACCTGAGGGACAACTTTTTCACTTAGGGTGGTTCATATGTGGAATGAAATGCCAGAGGAATTGGTAGATGCAAGTCCAGTTACAACATTTAAAGGACATTTGAAAAGATATATAAATAGGAAAGGTTTGGATGGAAATGGGCCAAAGCAGGCAGGTGGGACTAATTTAGTTTGGGAAACTTGGTCGGCATGGATGATTTGGACTGAAGGGTTTGTTTCCGTGCTGTATGACTATGACTCTGTACAGCCTTGATGTGTCATAGAGGTGTACAACATGGAAACAGACCCTTCGTTCCAACACGTCCATGGCGACCAGATATCTCAACCCAATCTAGTCCCACCTTCCAGCACCCGGCCCGTTTCCCTCCAAACCCTTCCTATTCATATACCCATCCAAATGCCTCTTAAATGTTGCAATTGTACCAGCCTCCACCACATCCTCTGGCAGCTCATTTCATGCACATACCATCCTCTGTGTGAAAAAGCTGCCCCTGAGGTCTCTTTTGTATCTTTCCCCTCTCACCCTAAACCTATGTCCTCTAGTTCTGGACTCCGACCCCAGGGAAAAGGCTTTGCCTATTTACCCTATCCATGCCCCTCATAATTTTGTAAACCTCTATAAGATCACCCCTCAGCCTCTGACGCTCTAGGGAAAACAGCCCCAGCCTGTTCAGGTTCTCCCTATAGCTCAAATCCTCCAACCCTGGCAACACCCTTTTGTAAATCTTTTCTGAACCCTTTCAAGTTTCGCAACATCTTTCCGATAGGAAGGAGACCAGAATTGCGTGCAATATTCCAACAGTGGCCTAACCAATGTCCTGTACAGCCGCAACATGGTGTCCCAACTCCTATTAAAGGAAAGTGTGCCAGATGCCGCCTTCACTAACCTATCCACCTGCGACTCCACTTTCAAGGACCTATGAACCTGCACTCCAAGGTCTTTGTTCAGCAACACTCCCTAGGACCTTACCATTAAGTATATAAGTCCTACTAAGATTTGCTTTCCCAAAACGCAGCACCTCTCATTTATCTGAATTAAACTCCATCTGCCACTTCTCAGCCCATTGGCCCATCTGGTCAAGGTCTTGTTTTAATCTGAGGTAACCCTCTTCGCTGTCCGCTATACCTCCAATTTTGGTATCATCTGCAAACTTACTAACAGTACCTCTTATGCTCACATCCAAATCATTTATGTAAATGACAAAAAGTAGAGGGCCCAACACTGATCCTTGTGGCACTCCACAGGTCTCAGGCCTCCAGTCTGAAAAACAACCCTCCACCACCACCCTCTGTCTTCTACCTTTTGAGCCAGTTCTGTATCCAAATGGCTAGTTCTCCCAGTATTCTGAGATCTAACCTTGCTCATCAGTCTCCCATGGGGAACCTTGCTGAACGCCTTACTGAAGTCCATATTATTTGCTTACTTTGCCTTTCATATTTTATAAGTTTTACCTCCAATTTGTATACCAACCTAAAATTTAGACTAGACTATAACAACTGACCAGACACTTAACAAACAGCTAGCTCCATTGTCAGTAGGAAAGCAAGAATCGATTCCAATCCAGTCTAATTAATCCATTTCTGACTGCCTGCTACAGGATCCTAAACGTGCCTACACCTCTCCATGATGTTGACTGCCTGTCCTGGTCCTCACATCACCTGCTTCTCTTCTTTGTCCTGCAAACATACTGCTGTTTCAGCTCTGTACAGAATGAGGTACTGCTGACCATGGAAATGAAATTTTTTGAAATTTTCCAGAGAAACCATATTTTGTGTTTGAAAGAATAGAGGGAGACACCATTGGGATTGTCAGGAGAAACCATGAATGTTTCGGGGAAGGAGTTAGTTTTTTGCAAATTGATTGCATACTCAGTATTAAGGATGGACTAAAGTCTTAGGAGCAGCCAAAATTATGAATCCAAACACCTAACATTTATGATTTGCCCATTGCTGTTAGTTTCTGTTTCCTTTGGTAATATTTCAGTGAAAAAAGCACTGATCTTGCTGCAGACTGTAGGCTTTTGCGCTTCTGTTAAATGCAAGTTATGACAAATAAAATATTCCATGTTTTTTCAATGTAGTATATTGTTTTCCATGTGGTCATTTTTTGTATAAATACATGTAGATTGGCTCTTGATGTGCTTTGCCTTTAACCCATCTCCTTGAAGTCCAGATTGTGTATTCTCTCACCTTTCGATCTTTCATCCTATGCTTTTAATATTATGTTTTCATCTTTTTGTTGCTTTCTATCTCTTGTGCATATTCTTAACTCGTCCCCCTTCCCCCCTCAGTCTTTCATTTAGCTGCATTCTTTATTCCTTTTTCCCTTCCCCATATCCCGTCTTTTTATATGTTTGTTTCTCATTTTTGTTCTCTTGCATGACCACACAATATCCCTTAGTGATCCCTTCATTCCTCCATGCTATAATTTTAAATTAACTTTGAAACATCTGCATAAGTGAGGTCGTTTGGCTGAAATGTTGGTGTTGTTGCTAGCTTCATTTAGAAGATAATTCAATTTACCAGATCCTAAGCTGTGTCCTCAATCATAACTGTATGTTATTGATTCTTTTATATTCCCATTTAATCAAAATTCATCTACTTTACACTATGTCCAGTTCTGTAGCAGGATCCCAAAGTACTTGGAGCAATCCACCTGTAACCAAATATTTGGCTTTTTTATTACTTGAGGGGCTGGTGTCTAGCAGTTTAGTGCGCAGTCATAATGCTTCTACTCCTTGTTTTTTTTTAAGAAGTTGATTTCAGATTGTAGACCTTGAATTTGTGGGTGTTGCATTTATATCCAAAAATTGCTGAATAAGACTCATAATGTGTATTGACTGGCTCTGTTTTATGTGCTGGTTTGATAATTATTTTGGAGCTATGAGACATGGTCAGGGACATTTTCCTGGATCTGCATCTCCGAGGGTTTGAATTAGCTGGTTTCGTAATTGATCAGAGCATGTGCTTTCTCCAGTTCAGTTTCTTATTTGCTGTAGTCTGGGCTAATCAATAACCAGATATCGGCTGGGAAAATGTATCTCCAATCTTTTAAATGTTTTATAATATCAGTACATTTTACCAGAATGTTACCTGGGCTGAAATAATTTGGCTAAGAGGCAGGAGGTTTTAGAGGGGACGTAAGGAAATTGTTTTCACCCAATTCTGTCATGAACAGATGCATCTACAACAGGCAGTATGGTGACTGTAACGTCAAGTAGATTTTCTTCCTTAGTTTGATTCCCTCACTATTTGCTACTCGCCCAATGTAGTGGCTGAATTGTTGACTGAAGCTATTATGCCATCATTGTTGGAAATTCATGTTCCTTTATCTAGAGCACGTTCTACTTTGTTTCATCTAAGTGGTATTCAAAATGGAGCAGTAATTATTAGTCAATGGAGCGTATCTAACAAACTGAGATCCATATGTTGAATTGGGTGGCAGAAAGCCTCCAGAGATTGTCAAGTGTTTCTTGTGAAATTGTAGCTTCCAAATCAAAATTGTATTTAAACAGGACACAATGCACCCTAGCCTCTGTGGCATGCACAAAAGCTTCAAGGGTACTCTAAGAGATGCCCAGGTGTAGATGTCACTTTGAAGGGAAGGTGGGCAGTTGGGAACATTTGACAGCTCACTTTCCTCAGCTCACTGCTTCAACTTGTTGATGGCTACTTTAGCCAGCCCCAGGAGCAGGCCCACAAGGAAGTCATCTGACCTACCTACCCTCTTTGCATTGGATACGTAAAGATCCGCACGTTGAGTTGAAGAGCAACCAAAAGAATACTAACAGTTTTCTTTTTTAGATAACTAAATTGCGGATACCTCCATTGTGTACATTGGCCAAGCACTCCATATGATTCTGTGCATATAATCGTGTTTGGTCGGTCAATGTTATATTTTCTCAGTCTCAGTGGAGGTCCCCCACATGGTCATGTAGACTTTTCAGGGAATGACTGAGTTTAGTGTATTTCAGTGATGTCCAGTGTCTTGGTTGATACCGGCAGGTCATCCCAGTTCTTTTTATTTTTTGATGCACCTGAATGGCTTGCTAGACCATTTAGAAGGTATACCTTTTGCTGAGGATCTGAAGTCTTGTGTTTTTTTATTTGGAGAAGATTTATAGCTCAGGTTGAGGTTCAGATTGTAAGTTTGCTCACTGAGGTGGCAGGTTTGTTTTCAGATGTTTTGTCACCAAACTAGGTAACATCATCAGTGAGCCGCTGGTGTTCTGTACTGCTTTCTATTCATGGGTGATATCATTTCTGGTTCTTTTTCTCAGAGGTTGGTAAATGGGGTCCAAATCGATGTATTTATTGATGGAATTCCAGTTTGAATGCCAGCCATCTAGGAATTCCTGAGCGTGTCTCTGTTTAGCCTGTCCCAGGATGGATGTGTTGTCCCAGTCAGTGGTATCCTCCTTCATCTGTATGTTAGGCTACAAGTGATGGCTGGTCATGTCTTTTGGTGGTTAGTTGATATTTGTGTATCCTGGTAGCTAGTTTTCTGCCTGTCTGTCCGATGTAGTGTTTGTTACAGTTCTTATCATTTACAAAATACCATGCATTTGTTTTGCTGGTTGTTGGTATAGGGTCCTTTTTTAGGTTCATCAGCAGCTTTTTCAGTACGTTGGTAGGTTTGTGGGCTACCATGATGCCAAGGAGTTGAAGTAGTCTGGTTGTCATCTCCTTGATGTCTTTGATGTATGGTAATGTGGTTGGGCATGTTGTGTTGACTTGTTTGGGTTTGTTGTTTAAGAATTGGCAGACTGTGTTTATCAGGTTCTTCTTTAATACACTGTGTAGGTATTTTTTGTCTGCTGCTCGTAGTTCTTGGGTGCTGCAGTGTTGTGGCCCGTTTAAATAATGTCCTGATGCTGCTTTATTTGCAGGTGTTGGGATGATTGCTCCTTTCGTTAAGTATCTGGTCTGTGTGTGTTACTTCCCTGTAGACTCTGGTCTGCAGTTCTCCATTAACTGTCCGTTCCACTGTGACATCTCGGAAGGGGAGTCTCTTGTTGTTCTCTTCCTCTTCGGTGAAATTTGTGCCAGTAAGGATGTTGTTGGCTTCCTCTAACTTGTTCCGTTTTGTGATGACAAAGGTGTCACCCACGTAGTGGACCCAAAGTTTGGGTTGGATTGTGGGCAGGGCTGTTTGTTCGAGTCTCTGCATAACTGCTTCTGCTAAGAATCCTGATATTAGTAATCCTATGAGTGTTACGTTGATTTGTTTTGTAGGTCTTGTCATTGAAGAGGAAGTGGATAGTGAGGCACAGGATGTTGTCCCAGCTGATGGGGTTGGTGCTGTCTGGTGTTTGTGTCCTTGGTTCGTCTAGTAGGGTGGTCAGTGTTTCTATGGCCAGGCTGATGTTAATTGATGTGAATAGGGCTGTTATGTCAAAGGATACCATTATGTTGTCCTCTTCTATCTTGGTGTCTTTAATGTTCAGGAATTCTTGGGTGGAATGGCATGAGTCTTCTACAAGGTATTTCAGTTTTTGATTGAGTGAGTTTGCTAATCTGTATGTTGGTGTGTCAGTTACCTACCAAAAGACATGACCCACTATCACTAGAATTCGTGCATACAGATGAAGAAGGACATCGCTTTGACTGGGACAATACATCCATCCTAGGACAAGTCTGGCATTCAAACTGGAACTCTGTCAGTAAACACATTGATTTGGACCCCATTTACCAATCTCTGAGAAAAAGAACTGGAAATGATACCACCCACCTTAAGAGACCAAGACCCATGAATAGAAACCGGGACAGAACACCAGCACTTCACTGGAGGCTCACTGATGGTGTTACCTAGCATGGTGACAAAATGTTTGAAAACCAACCTGCCAGCTCAGTGAGCTAACTTACAACTTGATCTGCAGTCTCATAGAGACCAGATTGAATAAGGAAAATAAATTATCTTTGGTGAAGCCAGTTAGTCAACTTGATGGATTTTTACAGCAACCTGGAAGATTTTTTCATAGAATTCTGTTTCATAGGATCCCCACAGTGTGGCAGCAGGCCATTAAGCCCGTTGATTCCACACTCGGAAGAGCATCCCACCCAGACCCACCCTTCTACCCTATAATCTGTAAAACTGCATTTCCCATGACTAACCCATCCAGCTTGCACATCTCTGGACACTGGGCAATTTTTAGCATGGCCAATCCACCTAACCTGCACATCTTTGGACTGTGGAAGGAAGCTGTAGCACCTGGATGAAACCTATGCAGACTCTACCTGAGTTTCGAAATGAACCCGGGTGCCTGGCACTGAGGTAGCAGTGCTAACTGCTGAGCTACTGTGCTATCCGAATAGATATTACTAATTCTACCTTTGTTTTCCAGATTTTCTTTTTGCAACTGAATTTAAATTCTACAAATGCTGTTGTAGGATTTGAATTTATGCTTCCTGGCCACTTAGTCCTGGATTACTCATTAAGGTAAAATAACTAGTATGCCGCAATAGAGTAAAATGCGTAAGAAAAGGGATCGAGCATTGTACAGACTTCTGAGTCAATTCTTCAAATGTGTTATTACAGAATGTGTCATTTAGAATACTGACATTTCTTACTGTTGACAACAGAATTCTTTTGTGTTTATGTTTTCAGGCATTCAATAGAAAGTTCTTCAAAGTCTAATTTATCCCTTTCTCCCCAAATATATTTTTAATCAAGATTAATTGGACTCCTATTGCTTAAGCTTACTATTTCTGGCAGTGCCAAACTTTTAAAATGGATCAGTTATTTGTTATAGTACATCATTTTAAATTTTGCATCTAAAAGATATGTGTTTTTTTTAATGTTGAGAGGCATTTCCTACTTTGTAATCCAGATCAATCGAAATTAATCCAGAGACTGCATTACTTTTTCAAACTCTGTTGAGTTGCACTTCCGTACCTGTTACCCACAACGTTTTATTAGAAAGCAGTGACATAATGCATTGCATTCAGTGTATTAATTTTTACTGCCTATCTTTAAGCAGTAGCTACAATGGCTGTTGCTTTGAATATTTCATAATCAGGTTTTTTTATTCATCTGTTAATAACAGTGTCTGAATAAATGGTTCACGTATCCTATACCTCCTTACATGCACTGAGAACAGCTCACAGTGTGTATAGTTAACGTCAAAGTAAAATACTTCAGGCCTTGAAAATCTGAAGTAAAACCAGAAATACTCAGCAGGTGTGGCAGGATCTCTGGAGAGAGAAACTGATTTATGTTTCAGAAAAAACTCTCACCTGAAATGTTAACTTTGTTTCTCTACCTGCAGATGCTACTATTTCTGCTGAATATTTACCAGCATTTTATGTTTTGATTTCTCACTAATGTTGCCTGACAATGTACTAAGTGGAAGTCCTGGAAATAGCTTGTCGCATTTCATAGTATGGGCCATTCATCTGCACATTTGCAATATCATCTCTGGATTTCTGGTCAGGTTTTAGCATAATGCATCTGAACAAAACCACAGCAGAAAGGGTAGGCACAGTGCCTACTGCTCCCTAGAAACCTTGATCTGTTGCCAAAGTATTTAAACCATTTATTGTTTTGGATTTTCAGTGCGCAACTGTTCCTCAAATCCCTTACTAATTAATCCCGTTAATTCTTTGTAGACTTGTTCTGTGTGGTGTATATGACCCTCTCTTTGGAGGCTACCGATTTATTTTTATGTAGAGTAGGTGCCTTTGGGAGAAGTTAGTGTTCTTAAGTGAGGACTTGCAGATGTGTCAGGAATAGTTCAGGGTTGGTGGCACAGTTTATTTTACCTTGTATTGTATTGCTTTACCCTTTAGAGTGAAGTTGCCAAGGGATCTGCAAATGTTCTGTCATTGTGAACAATGCTACCAATATTTTCACAGTATTCTGTAATCAAGTCTTGAAAGGTTGATGGGTTGTAATTACATTCAGACTTTTATTGCAACAGAAGAATAACTTGCTGATGTGTTCTTCTTAAAATGGAAACAAGGCAAATTTCTTTCAATCTAACCAATTTATATTCTATCTTTTGTTAGAGTTGAAGTCCGTGTAAGAGAATTTTGTGCAACCTAAATTTATTTGTCACATTCTTCAGTTGCCTTTAGCTTTTAAAAAAAACCCAGGTGGGTATTTTGTTCATTATGTTAAGCAAGACGAGGAGTGGGAGGGAAGAAGTCATGGATAGATGTGAACTACCCATGAACTACCCGTGGGCGGCACAGTGGCACAGTGGTTAGCACTGTTGCCTCACAGCGCCAGAGACCCAGGTTCAATTCCCTCCTCAGGCGACTGACTGTGTGGAGTTTGCACATTCTCCCCATATCTGCGTGGGTTTTATCCGAGTGCTCCGGTTTCCTCCCACAGTCTAAAGATGTGCAGATCAGGTGAATTGGCCATACTAAATTGCCTGTAGTGTTAGGTGTAGGGGTAAATGTAGGGGAATGGGTCTGGGTGGGTGCGCTTCGGCGGGTCGGTGTGGACTTGTTGGGCCGAAGGGCCTCTTTCCGCACTGTAAGTAATTTAATTTAATCTAATCTAAACTGATCAGCCATGATCTTATTCAGTGGTGAAGCAGGCTGAATGGGCTGAGTGGCCTGTTTTTGCTTGTTCATATGAATGAGTCTTTGGGAAAATATTACACTGCTAAAGCAGCAGTCAGCTCGGTTATAATAATCCTTCGTGAGGCTCTGTGCACCACATGGTTTTGCAAGATCTCCTTTAGTTTGTACAGAACTGTGTTCTGATTCTGAGTTTGCTCTGAAAGCAGGAGTGCAAACTCCTGATGTACTCTTTAATTTAAAAAAAGGTGAACAAGACAGTAGTAACCAAGCAGCAATGTTTCCTATGCAGAAAATAGTAAAGGGATAAAAAAGATCAAGCTGCATATTGATTTGGAAATTCTAGGGGAGGGTGCTCATCTTAAATATGCCATTTGAAAATTGACATACTTGTGCATTTGTTGTTTTAGATTATTTCTCTGACATGGTAGCATGACTGAAATTGTTTGAACAATTGTACAATGAGTTCTCCATTTTATTTCTCTATAAATCTAACCACTCTCACTATTCTGAGAGAGTTTGTGATTTAAATTTCCTGACATCACAATATTTTAAATCTCTGTACCGCCACATAGTTTAATGCTTTGCTTTTTTTTAGGTTACTTAGTGTGGAAGGCCCTTCAGCCCTACAAATCCACACTGACCCACTGAAACACATACCCCTACATTTACCCCTTACCTAACACTACGGGCCAATTCACCTGGCCAATTTAGCATGGCCAGTTCACCTGGCCCGCACATCTTTGGACTGTGGGAGGAAACCGGAGCAAACCCACACAGACACGGGGAGAACGTGCAAACTCCACACAGTTGCCTGAGGCGGGAATTGAACCCGGGTCTCTGGCGCTGTGAGCAGCAGTGCTAACCACCGTGCCACCTTTTGAATTTGTACACATGAGAACAATAAGCCATTGGACATTTTATGAATGAACCAAAGGTATGTACCTAAAAAGATAGGAAATTAGTTCGAAGTAATTGTGAAGTACTATGTTTTGGGTTGGAGTTGAACTACAATTATATAAAGCCCTATTCAAACCACTTGGAATATTGTGAGCAGTTCTGGGCACCATATCGTAGGAAGGACATATTTACGTTGGATGGAATGCATCTGAGATTTAAAAATATGATGTGGTTTCTAGAGAGGAAGGAAGGCAGGTGAAGTTACTCTGCGCAGTAATATGAGGGGATGTTTTCTTTCAAATATAAAAGGCAAAATACTGTGGATGTTGGAAGTCTGATGTAAAAACAGAGCACTGGAAATACAACTAGGAGAAAGTGAGGACTACAGATGCTAGAGATCAGAGCTGAAAAATGTGTTGCTGGAAAAGCGCAGCAGGTCAGGCAGCATCAAAGGAGCAGGAGAATCGACGTTTCGGGGATAAGCCCTTTTGGAGTGAGGAGGGTGTGCAAAGCAGGCTAAGATAAAAGGTAGGGGGGAGGGGCATTGGGAATGTGATAGGTGGAAGGAGGTTAAGGTGAAGCTGGTAGGGCGGAGAGGTCTCTCCCAAGTCCCTCCTCCCTACCTTTTATCTTAGCCTGCTTTGAACACCCTCCTCGTTCCTGAAGAAGGGCTTATGCCCGAAACGTTGATTCTCCTGCTCCTTTGATGCTGCCCGACCTGCTGCGCTTTTCCAGCAACACATTTTTCAGCACTGGAAATATAACACCGATTTGGACAAAGAAACACAATTAACTCTTTAAATTGATGACCTTTCATCGGCAAGGATGCATTTTGTTTTATAACTGGTGAAGCAGCTGAGGAAATGTCATTAAATCATAGGTGCTACACGTGCATACAAGTTTAGTTCCTAAAAGAAACAGACCATTTGTTACCTTGAGTTTCTGCAATATCAGCAAAGACAAATTGTGCTCATTGTTTTTGTGAATTGTTTTATTAACTCATGCTTTGCTTTACTTCTAAAGATGTTGTGAGCAAGTCACAAGGAAATGTCAGCTTCATTGTGATGTTTCTGTAGGGCTTCAAGATTTTATGGCAACCAAATTGGGTGACAGTCTGATTCAGATAAAATACATGACTAGTCGATAAAATATCCTCTGCCTTTCATATTCACAGAACCACAGTTCAGCAAGTGAAGAAGAAATGGGATATGTAAATATAAAGAAAAGCACCTAGAGAAAACATTTGGTAAAATATTGATTGCAGTTTAACTTTTGTTACCTAAATGCATCATCAGTCTGGTTGCAAGAACATTTATGATCTAATTTTGATCAAACATCAAATTCCAAAAGAGTGCTTAGTTTGGGGTCAGTCCTCAGCATAGTTGACCTGTCAGAGTGAAATGAAGACCTGTCAATAGGAGTACACCAGCTTCACCTTTAGCCCTCATTATTCCTTCCCATTATTTGGTCAGTCTCTGTGCTGCCTAGGTGATCCTGCTTGATATCTGTGGTGATAAAACAAAAACTATATCCCACATAATGGTGATGCAATTTGAAGTTAATCATGTCCACTTTGTATCCCTGCTCCAACAGCCTTCCTCTTGTGAAGGTGGGTGTGCCCGCTCAGTTTGGGAACCCCTTGCCCTAATGGGCTTTCTCAGATTGAAATGTTTGTTATTTAAAGCATATTTGTTTTTTGGCTAATGACTGTGGCCTGAAACAATTGCAGAAAAGTAACTTCCTCAGCTCTGTGCTGGGTGTTGATTCCTGAAACCTCTCTCTGGATGGAAACAATTTAATAACGATTTGATTCTTGTATGTGTGGACATAATCTGTATAAATTTATATTTCTGACTGATAACCCAATATTTTAGTGCATAAACAAAGGCATCCCTGATCTAGGCAGTAATTGAAAGTTTTCACTGTGAAGTTTAAGCCAGTTCTCCACCCAGACTTGCAGAAATTTAACAAATCTGCTGAAGTTCAAATTGTCTTGTTGAAGTTCAAAGTCTCCTGCAATATAACTTTACCATGCAGAATACTGATGTAGCTGCCGCATTTGGAAACTTGTGAAGTTGAGCTTTGAATATTTAGCAGTAGCATTTTGATAGTATTAGTTAGAGTGGTCATAGCTTGAAAGGAAGAATTGTTAAAGATAAGCTCGTAATATCAATGTAAACACTTGTTCAGCCACCCCTTGCTGTGCTCTGGTTTTACACTGTGGAACATGAATGTGATAAGCTGCTGTAAGGAGCTCAGCAATACAGTTTGTAGTTTAATCTCATTGTTGATAGCCAGCCAAGGTCTTCCCTCTCAGTGCCAGTCACTCTTGTCTTCATTTATTCAGATACAACACAGAAGACAGCTTTGTATTGCGTAGGCCATGCAATGTTTATAGAGAGTTTAAGCCTTCAGCTGAAGTGCCAGTGAAAGTGATCATTATGTTCACAATTTGGATGTCCAGAGCACCAAGTTCAAAATGGCTCAATGTATAACACATACAAGAAATCTGCTTTTGTGAAAACATTTTGGAAAATTCATCCCAAACTTAAATTAGGATATTCAAATGTTTATTTGTGAAAAACTGTTATCTTTTTGAAGACATGTTAACCCTTTGTGTGCCTCAGCAGTTATTTCATCAGTGTTCTCAATTTTCCTTTCATCTTCTGAAAGTATGAAGTAGAGGTGCAGGTGTTGGACTGAGGTGGACAAAGTTAAAAGTCATACAACGCCAGGTTATAGACAAATAGGTTTATTTGAAAGTACAAGCTTTTAGAGCGTTTCTCCTTTTGGCACATAGCTGAAAGTAGTAATTCTTTAGTGTTGTGATATAGGAACTATGGACAATGCAGTCCTTTGCTACCTCAATCAAGTATCCATTCCTTGATTGTGGTCCCACATGATTTGCATCAACAAAAAAAAATTGACAGAAGGTGTATCACTGGAGATCCCATTCTTAATGTTTAGCTCTCTCTACAATGTCATGTTTTTGCAGGGATTGTGATCAAGTGTGGCACCCTGAATTTGGTCTGGTCAAAGGCCTACAATCCTTCCTGTTGACATTGATTACTTACTTGATGTGGAAATAATGAAGCAGGTTAATAAGGGTATTTCAGTTGAAGTTGTTTGACTTTTGAAAGGTGTTTGACAATGTGTCAATTCACAGTCCTGTTCACAATATGGAAGCCCATGGGATTAAGGGACAGTGGGAGAGTGGATATAAAATTGGCTAAGGGAGATAGAGTAGCAGGCTTATTAGGCTACAGAAAATTGTACATTGGTGTACTCCAGGATCACTGCTTCTTGATGGAGTTGCCTTGGACTTGGTCATACTGGGCATAATTTCAAAATTTACGGCCTAAAGTTCATAAATATTATAAGCTTTGAAGGAGTCAGTACAAATTCAGGAGAATAGATAAACCAGCGATTGGCAAATAAAATTTGAGAAGTGTGAGGTCATGCATTTTGTTAGAATGAGGAGAATACAGGAACAGGCAATTAGAGCTGTATGTACATAAATCTTCGAAAGTGGCAGAGCAAATTGAGAAGTTTTGTTTTGAAAAGAAAGCCAATGGGATCTGTGGTTTTATTGACCGCCAGTTAGAGGACAAAAGCAAAGATGTTTTGTTCCATGTTTTTAAAATACTGCTTTGGCCTCAGCTGGCCTCAGTGTTCACTTTTTGCCGCTAAACCTCAAGTAGAAAGGATGTCAAAGCAATAGAAAGCACTCAAGGTAAACAGTCTCTGGTATGTGGAGAAGCTAGACTTGGACATTTAAGAGGAAATTTGATTCAAAGTCATACATTACCTGGTTATGTTATTTATGATGAAACTGTATCATGCCTCAGATAGGATTGATAACTGAGGACACAGATTCAAAACAATTAGTAATTGGAATATTAGGAAACAATTTTTGAAAACAGTGAATTGTTGTGAGTTAAAAGAAGCTTCAGTAGTAATATTGAAAAGGAAAATTACTATATACTTGAGTACAAGCTGCAGGCCAATGAGGAAAGACGACGGTGTTTAATTAGTTGAATTAACTCCACTAAATGCTGGACAGATGAGTGGAATGGTCCCCTTTGTGCTGTATTATTTGAGGACTCTGAAGTCAGCTCGAATGACACAAATCAGGTACTTTCCTGACATATGAAAGTTTTCTTTTTCAGCTGAGCATTCTCTTTTTATATGAAAATTTTCAGTTTTGAAATGTCATGACATTGTTGAAAAATGCAGCCTCCTATTAGTGTTGCATAAAGCCTCTGAAATTTGACTATTGCAACAGTTTTTTTTTAAAACAGCTGATAGCTTACAGACCACTTATTGTCAAGCTTTGGATAAGGTATCCAGCCTGTCCAGACCTGATGGTTGGATCAGTCAAACAGAACATCAATCATTCTGTTACTTTTTCTTTTATTCATCTCTTCCGGTAGATTGAGATATTAATGTTGGCTGATGAAATTCCAAAAAGTAAATACTCAACTGTTAATTTTGTGACAAATGTGTAGATGGGAAGCTACTTATCGTTCTTCTCCTGTCCCCAACAGAGATTTTGTTTTTAAACTTTCCTTTGGTTATTTTCTTCTTTTTAAAAAAGTAGACAGTGGTGTGCTTTCCCCGAATACTGTCTGTAAGGTCCAATTTGTAATGACCCCCACTGCAAAATTTTTAGGGTTGAATCAAAGTAAGATTTATTACTGATCCACAACCTGGGGGTGTTGTTTATGATATACATTTTTTACATTCGTGCAACCAATGAAAATAAAAGGGAAAGAAGAGAAGTTGCAAATCACTTAAAATTAAAGGTATCAGAATTGGCTCCCGTGATTTAAAGAGTCTGTAAGTCAGTGTCCAGTTCAGTTTCTTTTAAGTTAGTTAGGCTCAGAAGTGATTTTTATAGGAGATTTAGTGCAGTTCAAATTACAAATGAAGATGTGATAGTTATAAACTTGAAATTGATTGACTTGGTGAGATGCAGGTTTCTTTACAGAAATCAGTCTGTTGAATTTGAATTAGCTTTAATGTTACATGTACTGCAATGAATACGTGAAAAGTTTATAAGTTGCCACTAACAGCGTCATCTTAGCTACAAAGGAACCTCTGGACAGCTTCAGTTACAAAATTAGTGAGTGTAACATTCCTGATGAAGAGCTTATGCCTGAAACATCAACCCTCCCACCCCTGCTCTTTGGACGCTGCCTGACCTGATGTGCTTTTCCAGCACCACACTTTTTTTGACAAGTTACAGTATAACTAATACATCAGTGTGCATTGTGTAACGCCACTGTAACAGTGTACAGTGAGAGACACTGTGGCCAAGCTTACATGTTAGTTAAGCCTGGAGCTGTTTACTCTTCTGGTGTTACAAGTAGACCAGCCAACAAAAGTCAAAGCCTTAAGGTTAAAAGGTACTTCAAACATGTATGCAGTTTCATTCATGTGACTGGGACTTTAGGTTGAGTTACTCAGCTGATTAGGGAATATCAAAACTATTTTGTTTGGTAGCAGATAACTGTGAGGCATTTGTATCAATTAAAGCAATAAGGTTTTGAATGTTCTTTTGTTTACAACTGGCTGAAGTAAATCTCTCACCTGATAGACCTTCATTTTAATTTGGCTGTAAATTACAAGGAGTGTCACGTTATGGGCACTGATAAGTTCGTAGCTGTTCTGGTAATTGCAGTCAACTTGCTCATTTTGTATTCAATTGCAGCCATATTGAAATCCAGTTAGAATCCATTTCAGGAGAAGAATGTAAGCAAGAAGGTTTAAAAATAAGTGCAGTTTAGGATCTGTGTCATCCTGTCCTCTGGGCATAAAATTGGTCCTTTTACAATCCTAGCATTCAGGCTTCAGATCCAGGGAATTTCATAACCTTGAGTCCTACTAATTTCTTTAGCACTATTTATTTGCTCATCATAATATCACTAAATTCTTCCCTTCCACCAGACCTAATGTTGAGAGAAATTGCAGATAGCGATGGATTGGGCCAAATCATCCTTTGGGGAGAAGCACAGTATTTCCTTTATTCACCACTCTTTTTGTTTTCCTGCCAAACCAAATTACAGCCCATCCAGTCAAATTTGCAAGTATTTTGTGAGCCTTAAGCTCCCTTACTAGCATTGTATGAAGAACTGTATTATGTGCCTTTTTTCTGTGGAATTATGTTGGTTCTCATTGGAAGATTTATTTTTTTTAATCAGATTATGATCAGTTGCTTTTACAAATTATCACTTTATAGTCATCTATAGAACGCCTTTAAGCAGTTTCATAACTGGGATGCTGCATTAGCTGACTTGCTTAGCATTTACAGTTGGTAAATGCTTACGATGTTTACTTTTCACAGGAAAACATTATTGATTTGGCTTCTCTCTCTCTTTGTATCCCGTACAATCGGATTCAAGAGGTTTATGTATATTTAATACATCCAGTTTCTGCAAAATGTTGTAGCAGATTAAATAGCTTTGCTGAAAAGTTTATGATCCGATTTATTTATAGGATAATTAATATACATTAGCTAAATAATACAAATTGCACTGCGTCTGCACAGTACAGTGAAGCTTATACTGGCAATTTTCTTTTCCACACTAGAGAAGCAAACAATAGTGTTCCCATCTGGTGTATTGAACGCATGCATCCTGACACACACAATCAGCTGTTTTAAAAAAAACTCAAATATGTTTTCACTCAGTTGAACATGGAGTTTATTGGTGAGCACTGACATGTGTCTGAAACAATCAACTTTGCCTTTTAAACATTTAACCTGTCCTGGATTCAGTTTAGTACCAGATCTTCAATGACAGAAATTTCTGTCAAAGCTTTGTGAAGTATGGAAGTTACTGTCATGGAGGTGATGGAAAGAGATAACTAGTTTCTGCTGTGAGATATCTCATCTCATAGATTGAGGAATTTTTCAGTGCTTGAAATTCCATACTATACTAAAATAGTTCTTTAAAACATGTGCCATTGATGACAATCGCATCATGACAGGTTATGTGAATGCAACATGTCTAAGTTGCCTTGGGCATAAAGGATGCGTGCATTCATAACACCATATGGGAACATTATTGTTTGCTTTCTGAAAAGAAAATTGCCTGTATAAGGTTTAGCCTCTCCTTAGTGTTCCTGATTTTCAGTGTTTGGCTGTTGCAGCAGTGCATCTGTTGATATATATTACTCATTTACTTCAGAATTGGATAATTGGCCAATCCAAATCCCTTGCTTGAGACTAGCCAACTCATCTGTGTAACAGATCTTTGACCCATTTAAATTATGAGTATTTATAAATTCAAAGATCGGAACTATATCACAAGTGGGGTGTAATACTCTGGAATCATCGTTGATAACACAAGAGAAGGGATTTTTTTGAATCTGTCTTCCTGGAAACTGATATTTCCTGAATGAATATGAGCAATTTTTTTTAATGGAGTCAAAGAGTTATACAGCACGGAAACAGACTATGCTGACTAGATATCCTAAACTGATCTAGTACCATTTGCCACCATATATCTCTCAATCCTTCCTATTCATGTACCCATCCAGATGCCTTTTAAACGTGGAATTGTACCTGCCTCCACCACCACCTCTGGCATCTCGTTTTACACGTGTGCCACCTGCTTGAAAAAGTTGCCCTTCAGGTCCCTTTTTAAATCTTTCTCCTCTCGCCTTAACCTATGCCGTCTAGTTTTGGGCTCCCCTATCCTGGGAAAAGACCTTGTCTATTCACCTTATTCATGCTCCTTATGATTTTATAAATCTCAATAAGGTCACCCCTCAGCCTCCGCTCCAGGGGAAAAAGCCCCAGTCTGTTCAACCTCTCCCTATAGCTCAAACCCTCCAATTCTGGCAATATTCTTGTAAATCTTTTCTAAACTTTTTAAAGTTTAACAACATCCTCCCTGTGACAGGGAGACCAGAATTAAACGCAGTATTCTAAAGGTGACCTAACCAATGTCCTGTACAACTGCAACATGGCATTCCAACTCCCATTATTTCTTTTAACAATTTTTTTCTGATGCGAGTAACTAATTTGTAACTTTTAACACTAACTTTGTTTAATTCAAAACACTGTTAAATTGCCCACCCAACAGTTTCCCTCTTCTACAGTCTCCTTTTCTGAACTGCTGAGGACAGCTCAATATATGTTGATCTTAAACCTCAAGACTACTGCATTCAGGTGGTAATAAATCAGTCAAGATGCAACAGCCAGTTGCAAGTAAACGTACAACCGGTTCTGCAATAAACATGGTAGTTCCATTCTCGTGCAATCCTGTATTATAAGAAAATTGTATATTAGCAGCACCATTTACTCTAATGGGGCCAGGATCATGATATAACCAATGCATGCTTTACAAGTTTGCAACTTAGAAACAGTGCCTTCAGTTCATCAATTGCATTCCAGCAAATTCACATTAATGAAACGTTAGTTATAGCAGAATGACATGTAATTTAAACAAGTGGATTCAAAGTAATTATAGTTGGCCCATTCAGTTGCAGCAAGGACAACTCTGAAGCCCATCCTGACATAGTAAAGTGCAAGCTAATCTGTGACTGGACAACATTCAAGTGGATCTACTAAATTAAAAGCATGAGTTACTGTTACCTGTTTTCTTGACTAACTTTAATCTGTTGGCATATCGATGTCTTTGGTGTGAGCTTACACTCTCTGTTCAGCATTTAGTTGTAGTAGTAGATCCTTTTAGTCATCTTATAATTTTCTTTATGAAAGGTCATTCCAAAGGTTCTTGGGGGTTGAGGACATTTGCAGATAGATTTAGAGTTATCTGGTTAATAGTCAACTCAAATATTTATGCTTTAGACTTGATGAGTCGTCTGCCCAGAGGGTAGACATGTTCCTGAGCACCAAAAATTTCTTTAATATTTTGATTCCATGGGTAGTGCAAAAGGTGTGAACAAATCCAGTACTTGTAATTACAGTTAGCTCTGTAATTCATTGTTCTTGAACATCATGTCAGTGAACATAGTCATTACCACACTGCTTTGCTGTAGGATCTTTGCTCAACTTGGTGAATGGTAAAATAATGATACTTAGATCTGTTTATTCCTTCGTAGGGTGTGAGTGTCATTGGCATGACCAATATTTGTTGTTTATCCCTTATTGTCCGTGAACTAGGTGTCATGCTGTGTAATTTCAAAAGGCCCTTAAATGTCAGTTGAATGATTGATTATGTATCTGGAGTCACATGTAAGCTACACAAAGTGAAGATGTCCCTAAAGGACATCATAATAATTAAACCAGTTGGGTTTTTAGGATTTCATGATAATTATTGCTGAGATTTGCTTTCAATTATAGAATTTTATTGAGCGAATTTCAATTCCACTAGTTGATTGTGGAATTTTCAAAGGAATTGGGTATATAATGAGAAGAAGTCAGATGTTACAAAACAAATGATTAAGATATTAAACATAGCACGAAGATGTCATTTAGGATGAAAAATTCTAATCTAAGAATTGTAGTGAGTGCTGTTCAGTTTCTGGTCAATGGTGAACCTCGGACTGTTGCTAATGGGGCATTTAGTGATGGTATTGCCATTGAATGTCAAGGGACAATGGTTATATACTCTTTTCTCAGAGGTTGTCATTGCCTGGTACTTCTGTGGCATAAATACTTGCCACCCATTAGCCCAAGCTTAGATGTTTTCCAGGTTTTGCTGCATTTGGACATGGGTTGCTGTAGTATTTGGGGAAAAACAAATGATGCTGAAAATTGTGTAATAGTCAGTGAACAACCCTGCTTTTGACCTTATGATGGAGAGAAGGTCATAAATGAAGCAGCTGAAAATGGTTAGGCTTGGGACACTACCCTGAGGCACTTAAGGGCTCTTGTACCAGAGCAGTAATATCTCTAGCTCTTAACCGGGAGGCCCAAGTTTAGTCTCATCTCCATAGGTGTCAATGAAATCTGTGAAGAGGTTGATTAGAAAATACGTACCCTGAGGAACTTCAGCAGACAACTGACTTCCAGTAACTACAACTTCAAGCCTTTGAGCGAGGTATGACTCCAACTAGTGAAAGGTTTTCCTTGGATTCTCATTGATTTTAATTTTACGAGATGTCCTTGATGCCATATCAGTTGAATGTGGCCTTGATGTTAAGGGCAGTCACTTCCCCCTCGCCTCCACTCTGGAGTTCAGATTTTTTTGTTCATGGATGACATTAGGCTGTAATGGATTCAGAAGCTGAGCAACTCTGGAAGCCAAACTGAATGTTAGTGAGTATCTAACAAGAAACATGCCACCACAGAGTAGTTGAGGTAAATAACATCAATGAATTTAAGGAGAAGCTAGACAAATAGAGGAGGTTGAATGTAATAAGCGATATGTGAGATTTTGTGAAAGCAATACAGTGGATATAGGTTTATGTAGACCAGGTGGATGGATTGAGAATTAGCACAGTATCGGGCCAGCGTAATTCAGTTACATAGCTTTTGTCTAATTATTGTTTAATAGCATCTTAGCTTCTTAATGATCGTGTTTACATGTTATGAACTTCTAATTTATTGTGTTTGAAAGGATAGAGACTCCAATATAAGCCAGCTCCTCCTTTGTGATGGAAAGAAAGGGCGCTCAAGAAGCATGTGGCGGAATAGAGGGATATAGTTCCTGTAAGTGAAGACTGTTTTAGTATGGAAGGGCAAAATGTGGTGGTACAGGCTTGGAGGGCTGAAAGGCATGTTTATTTGCTGTGTTGTTCTTTTGAGACCAATAATGCATTTTCTGTCTCTTGAGCAGCATGTTTGTAAGGAATTTGGAGACTTATAAACAATTTTTTTTTCTTTCTTAGCCTGAACTCTGGTTTAATGGCCAGCAATGAGTGAGCAGTGAAAGGAAATGGAATAGGGAATGTATTGCTTGGTGTTTGCAGGGTGAGGCGGGGGTTAACTGTAGAATAGATGAATGATGTAGTCATTGACTTATGATCTAATACTTCAGAATTATTCTTCAGCTTGTAATTATAACCATCTTTCAAAATGAAAATCAATACATCCCTTGCTACCCAGCTGTATTTAGGAATAGATTAGGAATTCAATTGCACATGTTAATAAAAATCCCAATGTGCAGTATGCTTGCAGGGAGCTGTTACATTTAAAATGCATTGTTTCTAATGTCGTTTCCATAGCTTTCAAAACTTTCATTATTACAATATTAAGGTTATCATGTTGTAATTTAAGTTTGCCAAAATTGTATTTATATAATTAAATAAACTAAATTATCATCATTGTTTTTAAACCCTTCTCTCCAGAAAAGAATGTCTTCAGTTTAGTGAACTCAACTTACCAGAAATTGTAAAGAAACTAAAAATTGTTGGGGCGGAAAAAATGTATGCTTTCTTTGCCAAGTTAGCTGTGAATGCAGTTTCAGTAATGCATGGGTTGGTTGACATGATTTGGTTGCATTTTCAGACAAAATTTGCATTTTTTTGTGGAAGAATTGTCAAGTTTTTTTTTCAGTATTTGCATTTTTCTTTGAACATGTGCCCAGTCTCATGCAAAATTTTATATTTTGTACCACTTATTTAGTTGAGCACCTGCATTATTGTAAATGATCACCACCTTTCTTGGTGTACATTCAGAGTACTGAACACAAACTATGATCCAATTTTTATGACAAGTCTAAGAAATTGTTTTGCACTGAACTATTTATTGATGTAACTAGCCATGGAAATGTGGCAAATAGTGAGGATGACAGAAATTGACTGCAACAGAAGACTGATTGACTAGCATAATGAATTGATGAATAGAGCACAGAATTTAAGATGGAGAAATATTTTTGGCAAAAGTGTTGAAAAGTAATATAAGTAATTGTATAGTTTGTGCAAGAAGATTTGAGACTTAAGGGTCCACGTGAACAGATTCTTGAAGGTGGCAGGGGATATTGAAAGAGTAATTAGCAAAGTATTCAGACTTTGCCATAATACATAGGTGTATTGAGCTGAAAAGCAGGGAATATGTGCTGAATTCTCTAACTCTGATTAGGTCACAACTGGAGAATTGCATCCAGATCTGGTTGTCACATTTTAGGACCGTTTCAATGGGCATTGAGAAGGTGCAGCAAAGTTTTTCCAGAATGATGATGGGGATGTAGGATTTTAGCTGCAAGGTTAGTTTGAAGAAGCTGGGCTGTTCTCTTTGGTTCTAAGGCGATTTGAGGGCAGATTTCATAAGAAGTGTGCTGGATAAATGTAGGTAAACCAAGAAAAACGTCCTGTTACTTGATTTGTACAAGGGTGAGGGAATACCAGTTTAGGACTTTTGGGCAAGAGGTGCAGAGGGTTCTGAGGAAGAATATTTTATATACAGTGTCAATAATCTCGTTGCCCAAACAGGTGATGGAAGTTGAGATGTTCAATAATTTCAATAGGAAATTGGAGGGCATTAAGAGAAATAAATTGTCAGGCGACTTGTCAGAGCAGATGGAAACTGATTGGATTGCTCTACATAAAAACGCATTGATTCAGTGAGCTGAATGGCCTGTTTCTGCAATAATGATACTGATTTTGACTAAACAAGTGTACAATATTGTTTGGAAGAAAATGTTTGATAATTTCCATGAAGTTTAATGTTGACCTGTAAATTGATTAATTTGAAGAATGTTTACATAATTGATGTAATTTCAAAGCACAAATATATCCTTGTTTCTATCCCTATTAAGTTTCTATTGTATTTCGGAGCCATGAGGGTGGGTGTTTTTTAAGTGGGGGACAAACTATCAGGTGTGTAGTGGAAGGTTAACGTTGTAGCCTATTGATACAAAATAGAAGTACATTAGCGATTTTTGAGAAGTATCTTTTTACTTTGTAACTAATTTTTAACTCTAGTACAAAAAGGCAACAGTTGAGTATCTTTTAAGTTCTGTAGGATTAACTGCAAACAATAAAATACAATCCCATGTGCATTCAAAATGCTTACTGTGCAGCTATTTATTAATGGTTTGGTTTTATAGTGGGAAAGAGCTTCGACTTAACAAGCTTTAGTTAGCTTTGTGCTCTATCACAGTATAAATCCTGTGCACTATTAGCTTGGTCTTGACTAAATCCTGTAAATTCCAATCCATCAACATCATTTGTTTACTTTACGTATTTTTAATGTATTACTGCAATTATTTTCAAGCACTTTGGTTAGATGCCTACTTGAAGTCTTAAGGCATTGTTTAAAAGATTGGTCAACATGGAATGAATCCATGTTTATCATGGAGTAATTATAATCACTCTTGGAAATGCTGTATGCATTATTTACTTGGCATGCACACATGATAAAAGGCCATTGTTGTTTTGTTTCCCTCCTGTGTCCCTCCAAAGAGCTGTCTAATTTTGATATTATTGTTTCTTGTGATTATAGTGGTGCTGGAAAAGCACAGCGGGTCAGGCAGCATCCGAGAGGCAGGAAATTCGACGTTTCAGGCAAAAGACCTTCATTAGGTTTTTGCCCAAAATGTCGATTTTCCTGCTTCTCGTATGCTGCCTGACCTGCTGTGCTTTTCCAGCACCACTCTAATCTTGACTGTAATCTCCAGCATCTGCAGTAACCACATCTGTCTTGCTTCTTGTGATGTCTATCCATGGCTTTTCATGGTTTAAACAACAGTGAAGAACTATTAGTTAACTGTTCTTAACGTTGATTCGGAAGTGTTGGTGTTGGAATGGGGTGGACCAAGTCAAAAATTACACAATGCCAGGGATAGTACAACAGGTTTATTTTAAACCACAGATTTTTAGAGGTCGACTTCTTCCTCAGGCTGGAGAAGAGATCTTAATAGTTGTTGCTCTGAATGGATTGTCACCAAGTAACTCTGGTGTCTTGGATGGTGTGTAAAAGAATTGCACTCAAATTCATAAACTTAGCACTTGAAATGTACTACCATTAGTTTTGTACAGTGTAAATAGTTGTGTTTGTATAATTTTATGAGAGGAAATGCTTTCTTGTGAAACATAATTTAAAAAGAATAAGAGCATCACCCTCGGTAGAACTAACTATCTGTATGTGATCCATGCTTTATTTGCTCCTGTGATTTTGCATTTGTAGTAGATCGAATGCCCTTGCTACAGCAGACTTGATACATTCTAAGCTGCTGCATAAATGTTTACAAGTTTGTTTGGACATTGGAAGGTGAAAGAGGGTATCACTGCTGGAACTTGGATTGTTGCACAACTAAAATTGAATGTCAGATTCTGCTTTGGGAACTTGGAAACTATCATAGTTTTCTTCCATTTTATTTTCTTTTACTGAGTGACACAAACTGTTGTCATTTAAATTGCTCTGTAAAATCTCTGCTGTCAGTTTTATTTATTTAATGTTCTGGAATCAATCTTGAGCACAAAGTACTTTAGTGGCTACTTCATCATTCAAGTTTTAAACAAAGATATGGGTGACATAATGTGAAGTGAATGAAGAGGATAGATTAAGAAAAACAAAAATGCAATGACTGTTAGTGTTACTTGCAGATGTGAAATATCGTTTGGGTCAATTAACTTGTAGTTAGCATACAGCAGTTAGATGTTGGGAATAATTTTGTTATATTTTGTTCAAGGTTTTTATGGTGTAAATACTGAAGAACTCCAATATTGTGATGGGTTAATCAAATACGCAACTTCATGCCTTTACTTATGATTACAAGTGCATCAACCTAATGTTTTCTTGTGGGAAAGATATCCCTACAGCTTGCAATTTGCACTTTAACTGACGCTTCCGAACTTTGAAAATAAAACATAATTGTGTAGTTTCACTTTTATTGCAAATCATTTATCTCACAGTTGCTAATGATAGAAGACGTAAACAGTCTTAAAGTTTAAAATAAACTTTATAATATTTCAGAACACGGAACTTTCAGTGATTAGAAAATTGATTTGTGAAAGAACCAAATGATAACATTGTAGTCTTTCTACTACTGAATCAAATCTTTTCTCTAATTTTATATTGTTTTAATTCTGTTGTGTATATTATTCCTTTCTAAATTGATGAAATGAATTCAATGAAAAAACAATTTCCAAGGTATTCAACTCTAGGTTTGTGCGAAGATTTGTAGCTCGGGTGCTCGTTGTTGTGGTTCTGTTCGCCGAGCTGGAAGTTTTTGTTGCAAACGTTTCGTCCCCTGGCTAGGCGACATCATCAGTTCTCTGGAGCCTCCTGCAAAGCGCTTCTTTGATGTTTCTTCCGGTATTTATAGTGGTCTGTCCTTGCCGCTTCCGGGTGTCAGTTTCAGCTGTCCGCTGTAGTGGTTGGTATATTGGGTCCAGGTCGATGTGTTTGTTGATGGAGTTTGTGGATGAATGCCATGCCTCTAGGAATTCTCTGGCTGTTCTCTGTCTGGCTTGCCCTATGATAGTAGTGTTTTCCCAGTCGAATTCATGTTGCTTGTTGTCTGCGTGTGTGGCTACTAGGGATAGCTGGTTGTGTCGTTTCGTGGCTAGTTGATGTTCATGTATGCGGATTGTTAGCTGTCTTCCTGTTTGTCCTATTTAATCCAATTCACGAGAGAAGAAGAAAAGGATAGCCAACTCCCATTCCTAGACGTGATAGTACAGAGAACACCGAACGGAGAATTCACCACAAGGGTACACAGGAAAACAACACACACAGACCAAGTCCTAAACTATGAAAGTAACCACCCCAACACACACAAACGAAGCTGCATCAGGACACTATATTCAAAAGAGCCACAACACACTGCAGTACACCAGAACTGCAAAAAGAGAAAGAGGAACACCTATACAAGGTATTCGCCAAAAATGGATACCCACGCAACTTTATCAACAGATGCTTAAGAGACAGACCACGGAACGAGGACATGCCACAACCAAAAGGACTAGCCACACTACCATACATCAGGAGCGTTTCAGAACTGACAGCCAGACTACTGCGACCCTTAGGACTCATAACGGCACACAAACCAACAGCCACGCTCAGCCAACAACTCACTAGAACAAAGGACCCGATACCCAACATGAGCAAAACTAATGTAGTTTACAAAATACCATGCAAGGACTGCACAAAACACTATATAGGACAAACAGGAAGACAGCTAACAATCCGCATACATGAACATCAACTAGCCACGAAACGACACGACCAGCTATCCCTAGTAGCCACACACGCAGACAACAAGCAACATGAATTCGACTGGGAAAACACTACTATCATAGGGCAAGCCAGACAGAGAACAGCCAGAGAATTCCTAGAGGTATGGCATTCATCCACAAACTCCATCAACAAACACATCGACCTGGACCCAATATACCAACCACTACAGCGGACAGTTGAAACTGACACCCGGAAGCGGCAAGGACAGACCACTATAAATACCGGAAGAAACATCAAAGAAGCGCTTTGCAGGAGGCTCCAGAGCACTGATGATGTCGCCTAGCCAGGGGACGAAACGTTTGCAACAAAAACTTCCAGCTCGGCGAACAGAACCACAACAAGGTATTCAACTACTTACACGTTACGTGCTTACAAATGTTGCATCTCATGCACTTTTATGTCACTGATGAGATGTCTGAAAAACCTTTCTTCTTGATACACAAACTGTTAGTTAGGTTAACCATGATTTTTGATTGGAAGAACCTATTATGTACAAATGAGATTTAAAAGAAACACTACAGCAAGTTCACTGCCCTCTTCTCTCCGACTGTCTTCCTTCCCAGTTCTTACAGCCACTCCCTAACCTTGCCACTTCCCAATCTTGCTGCTTAAGTTGTGTAAATTGCAGATAAGACCATCTCTGATATTTTCATTGTGCTACTGTCCACCTCCATTTCACTGCCTTTGTATGTATCCATCACTAGAAAGTGCCTTCCTTACTTCTGTTGTTGGTGTACTTCCAAAATCCCAACTGCCTGGTCTTTGAATCTATAGTTGCCACAACATTTCTGCTTCTAATAATTTTGCTGACCTGGTCCCGTCTGTCATGTTTTATCAGTTCATGTTGCATACAGATGTTTTAATGTAGCCAGTTGCTCCTCATCTCAGTGCAGCTTTTATTTCTTTAGCATACCCACTATTGCTGTCCTTACTTCATGAAATCTTTGATCATTTGTCTCCCTTGCCCCCTTCCCCAGACCCGCTGACATATACATAGTGTGGGCATGCTTACGTTTTTTTTCTCCCTCTCTGAACTCTCACTCCCCCCAAAAAAACTGGATTAAATACTCTTGCATATGTATCTTTCTACAGTTCTAGTAAGAGGACATCTCATACAAACATACAAATTAGGCCATTGAGCCCCATGAGCATGTTCCATCATTTGGTAAGGTCAAAACTGATCTAAATCTATCCTGTCTTCCCCTTTATAAGCTTCAACTCCCATGCAACAATCTGTCTTACTCAGCCTTAAAAATATTCAGTGTCTCTGCCTTCTGGGCAAGAGAATTTTACGGATCAACAATCAACAAAGAGGATTAGATTCTCTTTGTCTTCTCCTGAAATGAGAGATCCCTCATTTTTAAACTGTGTCCCTTGATTCTAGTCTCTCCCCTAAACTGAAATATCTTTTCAGCATCCACCCCGTCAAGTCCCCTCAAGATTTTGTATCTTAATCTGAAACAGTTTCTGACAATGTTGCCTTACATGTTGAGTGTTTCTAGCATACTTTTGCTCCTATTTTAAGAGCTTCCTGCACCTGTATGTTTTGTTTCCTGGTCAATTCTCTTTTGAACCTTCACCAGTCCTGACTGTTGCAGCTCATCATGCCACATCAAACTAATTAGAATGGATTCCAGAATTGATACAGTCAAGTCTATCTTATACTAAAGCAATCATTAAGCATACGGCTTCCAAAGACCAGTTTTTTGGTGCTTGGACTGGTCCACTGGTGCCCTTGCAAGAGAGTTGCTCATTGTGTGGTCTGCTATATTCTGTGACATAACTTTGGGACCATGGTAAGGGACATATGATGGGCATGTTCTATGCACCTCAAGATTGACTTATTTGCTTCTAAGCTCAAATCACCTTGCAATAAAGGTGGACATATTGTCTGCTTTCTGAATTTTACATGCTAGCCTTTGATGACTTGCAGACAAGGACACCTAGGTTCCTCTTGACAACAATACTTTTTTCAACTTCTCACTATTCCAAACAAAAAGCTCTGCTCCTCTACTGTAGGACAGAGAATAAATGAAGAGATAAAGAGGGCATGTATTTAAAAAAAACAGAATATTAAACATGCATGACTTTGATTTTCCTATTTGCATGAAGATTGAAGTGGTAGAGGTAACCATGAGGAAGAGCATTGTAGTTATAACTGCTTTCTCAAACAGTGTGGATCCAACCAAGGAAATGGTATTATGTAATGAGACTGGTTTAACAAATGATCTAAAAGATGCCCTAGGAAACAGTGACCATAATGCAGTAGAATTTAGCATTCGGATTGAGAGTGAGAAACATAAATTTAAGTAATTTCAAAAGAATGAAGACAGTGTTGGCTGGAATGGACTGGGAAGGAGGTTCAGCAGAAAAGGTGATTAATGAACAGCAGCAGAGGTTTAAGGTTCCAGTTCATGATTAACGTACACCCCAGAGAGACAGGAGGATTTTAGGAAGGAGATCAACCAATCAAGGTTACTTAAGAAGTTAAAGGTAATATAAAATTGAGAGAAAAATAACGAAATGTGGCTAAGATTAGTATAAACCAGAATATTGAGAAAGTTGTAAAAAGCAACAAAAGATAACCAAGCAAAAGGGAGAAAACCAACTAAGGGTATACTATTCAGTAACACCAAAACCAATGGTTGTCACGACCAATTAGAGTGGCATGCTGGACATCAATCTGCAGTATTCTTGGAATCATCACAGAAGTTAAAGATTTTAAAATAAGTTCACAAAATCATGAAATTATACCTGATTCTCAGAGCCATGCTGACAGAGTACAGACTGGGTTTCCATACTTTACAACAATTAGTATTTATCGCAAGTAATTAGGCTTTAGCCAAAAAGTAAATAACAATAAACTGTCAACATATAGCACTACTAATAAATCATATGATTCTCTAACAACTTCCCCTTTACTGACACGTACAGCCTCGTGTGCACACACCGTGCATACATAGACAGGCAGACAGACACGCACACACCCACAGACACTAGAAGGGCAGATCTTGAAAGACAATTTATTAGTCTTTGACCACAAATTCTGTTTAGTTGTCCTTGCTGATGGAAGCCCAGAAGAAACCTTTGCCTGTTGTTAAATATTTCCACTAGTTTACAAGAGGCACAGGGTGGCTGGTTAACTTTGTAAAATGTAGCTGTTTATCAGTTAACAATCACAGCTTATAGCAATTACTGATGGAAAGAGTAACTAGTATTCTTCAGATTTGAAGTGAGTATGGAGAGTCTTGACTCAGCAGCTGAGCAGGTGGGGATCAAAACCTTTGTTGTATCTTGCTTCCAGCTCCAAGCTGTTTCTGAAAACCAGTCTCATGGTTGTTGGCAAGGAAAGGACTCTAATTGTGGACTGTTTGTTTGATTTTCCATTGCCATTAGCTCCTCCTGTTCATCTGCAACCACTTCAATTACTGTTGATTCAAACAGCTCTTTCTAATATTTGTCCCTGGGTTTCAGGTTACTTGCTTTTCTAAACATGAAGCCATCCTTTTGAAAAAAGTGGTTTTAAAATAATGCTTTCTCATTTCAGTACATATTTTTTAAAAGCACTGAAATAAAAATACAGCATCCTCACACATAGCTTCTTCAAATACATTAAAAAAAGAGAGTGGCCATCGTGATTGTATGACCCTTAGAGGATAAGACTGGAAACCTGGAACTGGGAGAGGAATTGAATAAATACTTTGCAGCAGTATTCATGGTAGAAGATGGTAATAGCATCCCAAAAATACTGGATAATTAAGGAGAAAATGGAGAAGAGGAAATAAAGACAATAGCTGTCACCTGGGGGAGGATATAAAGAAGTCAGGAAACTAATGAGGAAGATGGCTATGAAGTTCTCTGCACTCAATGGCTTGCATCCTAGGATACTAAAAGAAGTAAAAGAGACCTTCGTAGCTCCTTGAAAGTGGAGTCACAGGTAGATAGGATAGTGAAGAAGGTGTTTGGTATGCTTTCCTTTTTGGTCAGAGTATTGAGTACAGGAGTTGGGAGGTCATGTTGTGGCTGTTCAGGACATTGGTTAGGCCACTGTTGGAATAATGTGTGCAATTCTGGTCTCCTTCCTATCAGAAAGATGTGAAACTTGAAAGGGTTCAAAAAAGATTTGCAAGGATGTTGCCAGGATTGGAGGTTTTGAGCTATAGAGAGAGAGCCTGAACAGGCTGGGGCTGTTTTCCCTGGAGCGTTGGAGACTGAGGGGTGACCTTATAGAGGTTTGCAAAATTATGAGGGGCATGAATAGGATGAATAGACAAAGTTTTTTTTTCCCCTGGGTTCGGGGAGTCCAGAACTAGAGGACATAAGTTTAGGGTGAGAGGGGAAACATATAAAAGAGACCTTGGGCAGCTTTTTCACGCAGAGGGTGGTACATGTATGGGATGAGCTGCCAGAGGATGTGGTGGAGGCTGGTACAATTGCAACATTTAAGCGGCATTTGGATGGGTATATGAATAGGAAGGGTTTGGAGGGATATGGGCTGGGTGCTGGCAGATGGGACTAGATTGGGTTGGGATATCTGGTCGGCATGGACGGGTTGGACCGAAGGATCTGTTTCCACGCTGTACATCTGTGACTCTAAGTAGCTACAGAGATGGTGGGATATACTGTTTATCTTACAAGAATCCTCAGATTCCAGAAAAGTCCGCAGACATTTGGAAAATTGCCACTGCCTCCTTCCCTTTTTGAATAAGGGAGTTACAAGAAACGGGGTAACTATAGGCCAGCTAATTTAACATCTGATGTTGTGAAAATGTTAAAGTTTATTATAAAATATCGAATAGCAGAGCCTTTAGAAATGCATGCTATAATCAAGCAGAGTCAGCATGATTTCATGACTGAGAAACCATGAAAAAGTTGACTCAGTAGATACTGAGGTTGTTTCCCCTTTTTGGAAGAGTCTGAAACTGGGAAGGGGACATAATGTCAGAGTGAAGGGTCAAAGATGGTGATGAGGAGGAATTCTTCTCTTGAAGAGTAGTCAATCGAAGGAATTCTTTCCTGTGAAGGGATGGAGCGAATGGCTCGTTGAGTATATTCGATGCTGAGCTAGGCAAATTTTTAATCATTTAAGGAATCAAAGCTTATATAGAAAAGGCATGATTATAGAGTTGAGAGTTAACTGATCAGCTGTGATCTCATTGAATGAATGGCAAAGAGACTTGATGGGCTGAGTGGCCCAATTATGCTCTCACGACTTATGGTTTCCACTCTTATCTGTTCACAATTCCTTTATGGTTTCTCATGCATGTTGGTTCTTTCCCAGCTGAATAGCTGTGCGCAACATTTCATTTCTCAAAATAAGTTTTATTGTGCTAGTGAGTTTACAAAAACTGCAAATTTTTTGTTGCCTCTCTATTTCAGTGCCACTTGATCAGAATGTTTGATATAACTGCTTTTGTGTACTTGGTGTGGGTTGCCTGTGTTCATCAAGTAATTACAGCAATGAAGTTAGGTCAGTTAGTTTCATAAAATTGCACTACTTTTAATCAAAGGAAGACTCCAGTATTAAAGTCACAAAAGTTGAATATTGACCGCCCCTTTTATTATGATTGTAATAATAAGGTGCACAGTTAAAATTCAAAGTCATTCTGGTGTTCAACTCAGGGTTCCGTGTTATGTCTTTAATTTTCAGGATTTCAAGGAAGATGTGTAATTGTCATATATTTATGAAACACCAATGAACAATTAAGTTGGAGTAATCATTTAATTTAGACAAGGTGATGTAATTAAGAGTTTTTCTGCTGCTTCGAAAGTCTGAAAAGAGCATACGTTCTTTTTAAAATTAGACACTAAAACGGAACATATATTTTTGGAAATACTTACTACAGATATGATCCAGCTTATTTTGTTCCTCCAACTATTAAAGGAATTATTACAAAGGATGACTACTGTTTGACTAATCTGTAGATAAAATCCTTTTGGTGTGTTTTGACAAAAATAGTTAAGTTTGTGCCAAGATTTTGTGGAAAATTGTTTTAATAGTGCGGTCTCTAAGCTCAAGCTGCAAACAATTTTATGTTATCTCTCTCCAAATGCACAGTATCATTGAAGAGTTAACATTACTTTCCTGCCACTGGCGAAGTACAATGAAGGAATGTTGGATCACATCAAGGCACCATTTGGCCCATCAAGCTGGTGCCAAAGTTATGCTCCTGATGAGTCAGTTACTCTGATCCCATCACCTGCTCTTACACCATATCCATTATTACTCAACTTTTTCAAATAACTGTTAAATTCACTTCAAATTTGTTCTTGTGCAAAAATTGAAGTATTCAATAATTTGAATGAAGTGATGCATTTTGGGTGGTTAGTGCTATAAAATAAATGATAAGGTAATTTGAATGAAACAACTTTTGAATTAATTATCAGCAGGTGGCACTGTCACTTATGAATCCAAAAATTGTGGATACAAATCCTGTTCTAGAAATGCGAACACAGAAGTTTAGGCCAATATTCTGCTGCATGATTGAGGGAGTGCTGCAGCTGTTGAAGGTATTGGATTTTCGATGAGCGAAACAGATCTCACCTTTCCTCATAGGTTAAAGTGGAGATTCTGCATTAATATTTCACAAAGCATAGAAATCGTCCCATTCCTTTGGCCAATATTAGGCGCTCAGCCAATATTACTGAAATACATTATCTGGTTAATATTGCTTAGCTGTGGCAAAACTGCCAATTGCATTTCCTGTGTTACAGCAGTAGTTGTAAAGGCACATACTGTGTTTAAGAGATGTGCTATAAAACTATAAATTCAAGTCCTTTCTAACTGAGAGGTAAGCTGTATGACAAATTTTGAATGACTTTGGTTCACCCCAAGCACTGTAGTGAGCTATCATGCTTTACCCTCATCTAACTTAATTTTAATTAGGCTATCCATAAAGCTCACTTGAGAAAGCCCCAAAATAAGAGCTGCTAGAATGGGGAGATTGATGTTTGGAGTTATTAGGGAAGCAATTGTAAGTGGGGAGAAAGTTGTGGAAGTGCCAAGGGTGAGGTTATGAAGGCCTTTAAATAAGAGAACTAATATCTTTAATTTGAGATGTTCAATTCTTAAGTTCTCATTCTTTTGACACTCTTAACCCAACATTGCTGAGTGCCTTCAGACTAGGCTCAAGACCTGAATTCCTCCTGACAACACCTCTTTTTCTGCATTCTTCTGTTACGCTATCCTTAGAACTTATCTCTTTGATTATGACTATAATTATTCCCAACGCTCTTGCCGCCTTTTGATTAACTTTTATTTGTCTCTTCTACCTCATTACACGTCTATTTTATTGTAAAACACCTTAGATGTTTTTGTAAATGGAAGTACTGTTGAAGTAAAATGGGCAACTCATGATATTGGGCCATTTTCTTCATTTGAAGATGATTGCAAAGTGTAAGATCCTAGTTATGAAAATACTGAAAGGCAGATCAGTAGATGTTCCCTCCGGGGTACCTTTAGTCCTTCCACAATCACTAACACCCTCTCTTCTCCACCCCCCCCCCCTCCCCATTTCAACAATGCACCTTCTCCTGTGACTGCAGATGATGCAACATTTCCCCCTTCACCACCTCCCTGATCACCATCCAAGGACCTAGACAGTCTTTCCAGGTGAAGCAGCATTTCACCTGTACCTCCTCCAATTTTGTTCGTTGTATTCTGTGTGCTCAATGTAGCTTACAGTATATTGGGGAAACCAGTTGTAGACTGGTGACCACTTTGTGGAACACCACTGGTCTGTGTGCAAGCATGACCCCAACCGTCCTGTTGCTGGTCATTTAAACACAATGTCTGTTCTCAGCATGCTGCAGTGGTCCAATGAATCACAGCACCAACTGGAGAGACAATGTCTCATCTTCAGACTAGGCACTTTACAACCTTCTGAGCTTAATACTGAGTTCAACACCTTTTTAATTGTGAGCCATTTCTTCCCTTTTAAGCCTGTTACATTCTGTTATCAAGTCCCCTGTTCCCTCCCCGACCCCAGTGGGACTGTCTCACTTCTAAGTATGACAGGCGACGCACCATTGTTCTGCTATTCTCCCATTCCAATCGCTTAATCTAAACTATCAACATGTTTTCTCCATCAGCATCAAACACCCACACACCATCTTCCTTCCACCCCGCGCCCCCCCCCCCCCCCCCCCCCCCCCCCCCAAACCAATATAGATAAGTGCTGTCCCTTCCACATTTCATGTCAGCTCTGAAGAGTCATCTAGACTTGAAACATTAGCTTGCTGTCTCTCCAGGAATGCGATCTGATCCACTGTGATCTCCAGCATTGGTTGTTTTCAGTACAGATTCTAGCATCTGCAGTAATTTGCTCCTAAGATATTGAAAGTCTTTGTTCAGACTCGTTGACTTGAAGAAATTTTCTCAAAAACTGAGGAGCACTGAATGTGTTGACTAGTGGTACAGGAAAATCAGTGTTGCTTTAATTTCTTTTTGAAAACACAAGTTTGCCAAATATCTGTCAAGCCTGAAAATGAAAATTACAAAGATAATTATGGAAATAGGGAAATTGGGAGCTACCAAGGCTATGCTAGCAAAAAGTCAGAAAACGGTGGATTTGAGTATTGCAGGTTACAAGAATGAATGATATTTGAAGATTAATTTCAAGGTTAGGAGACTTTTTGTTTACACATACCATACTATTGGCAATAGTGTGCTGCTTCTCTATTCTTTTGAAACCAGCGTTGCACAATTGTCTACTAATTTATTCTTTCTCAGGCCTTCAGAACAATGAAACTTCTTACTATTACAGGCTTTTAACGCATATACTTTGTGCTGCCTTATCATAGTATCCTCATTCATTGCGATTTCTCTTCTGTTTTCACCTTTTGTGTCCAGAACTGGGCCTTTACCTTGGTTTCTCAATTACAAAAAGTTTGCTGCAGTTTTCATCTATCCACAAAGCTGTTTTCTTCACAAGAACCCCTCTTTTTGAATCTTTTGAATTTGAATAAGTGGCTATATTTTGTCAGGTTAAACAGGCATAGAATTCTGTGCCTACAAGTGTACAATTTAATTATGCAGGTTAAAAAGAACTTTGTTCTATGTTGCTTTGCAAAGATGACTTTCTTTTTATCATTGCATTATTCTATTCTGCTTAAAATAGTTCTTGAGGTCCATTTGTATGTAGTCATGCATTACAACTTCCCCAGATGACAAGCACCTGCACCCTCCGTTTCAGAGTGAAGAGCCTTTTGTCCATCGTCTTTATGGTGAAGCACAGCACTTTGTAGTTTACTTTAAAATGTAATTGTACTACAGTTTTGCCAGAAGAGAGCTTATGTGCATTGGCGTAGACAATTCAAGAATTCGTTTTGGTTTTTGAATTCTTGAGTTTCTCGATTTAAATGCAGTAGAACAATACTTGAGAGGATTAATCCCTATTTGCAACCAGGATTCATTACCTTCTATACGAACTAGGAAAACTGAAGTGTATTTTTTTTTGTGTGTACAATTGTTTCTCACTTCCACCTGCTAGAAAAAAGGGGTATTACATTTCAGTATTGTTTATACGTGTCATCTATAGATGATTTTGAACATTTGGTTGGTTAATAGTGCTTATTTTATCAATCACTGCTCCTTTTGTTTTACAGTGAGCAAGCCAGGAGCCATAAACACTGGCTTAGCACCATAATAGCTTCAATATGCTTTATAAGGTTTAAAGTAAACATCATGAGTGACTTTCTCCTCAGATGCTGGACTCTTTTTGAAAATGGCCTGATGTTTTTATTTTAGAGTTGAAATGCTTGAACAATTAATTGTAGTTAAACTCTACTGCAGGTGTTTTAATTGAAGTCTTTGACTTGATTGTTGTGGGAGATGCTTTCTTGTAAGGTTTTCCATTGGTTCTTAGAACTGTAGAATGATAAGTTTGGTTTGGTGTGAGCTGGGGAGGCGGAGTCCAGGGAGAGGAATATAAGACCCAGAGGTCAGCTGCTGTTTTGCTCAATCTGTGACCAGGAATGCCAGCTGGGAGCAGCCTTTATGCTGATACCAAAATGGGTATCGAGAGCTGCCTTTCTACCCTCAGGGTGTTTGAAGGAAATGAGAGGCTGTAAGAGGAAATGGCAAAGCAAGTTTATATGATTGCTCTTTGGATCTAATGCTATCCTTATTCTATTTTGTTAATTGTGATTGGACCCTGTATTCTGTTGTATTTTTATACTAGCCCCGCTGGTGTAAAAAATTTGTTACTGTAGAGAGTGTGTTGCTGGGAAAGCACAGCAGGTCAGGCAGCATCCGAGCAGCAAGAAAATCGATTGTTCAAGCCAGAGCCCTTCAGCTCATTCCTCTGGCCCGAAACGTCGATTTTCCTGCTCCCCGGATGCTGCCTGACTTGCTGGGCTTTTCCAGCAACTCGCTGAACTCTGATTTGCAGACCTCACTGTCTCCTGTTTGTTAGTGTAGCCAACTCACCCCTTTAAACCTTAGTACAGTCGTCAGTTTAGATTTAGAACACTAGCTTTAGTTGGACTATTTCACTTTCCATTCCAGTGAAGAATTCTGTCATGTTAAGCAATCGCACACAGTAAAGCTATTAATTAGCCCACTCTCATTGTATAATACCAGATCTAGGATTGCTTATTCCTCAGTCCTTTCCTCAATGTCCATTTTAAAAAAAAATCTTGTACACTCTCCAGGAATTCATTTGGCATAGTATTTGATTTGGTTTGCCAAGATTTTAAGACAATAAAATTTTAGGAACAGAAATTAGGCCATTCAGCCCATCAAGTTTGTTCTGCAATTCAATCATGGCTGACAAATTTCTCAACCCCATTCTCCTGTTTCTCCCTGTAACCCTTGATCCCCTTGATACTCAAGAACCTATCTCCATCTTAAATATACTCAATGGCTTGGCCTCCACAGCCTTCTGTGGCAATGAATTCTATAGATTTGCCACTCTGGCTGAAGAGGTTTCTCTTTATTTCTGTTCCAAAAGGTCTTCCCTTTTCTTCTAAGGCTATGCCCTCCAGTCCTCGTCTCTCCTACCAGGATACATCTTCCGTACATCTACTCTGTCCAGGCCATTCAGTATTAAGTATGTTTCAAATAGATGCCCCCTCATCCTTCGATACTCCATAGAGTATAAACCCAGAGTCCTGCAATGTTCCTTGTATGTTAAGCTTTTAATTCTTGGAACCATTCTTGTGAACCTCCTCTGAACACACTCCAGTACCAGTACATCCTTCCCGAGATAAGGGGCCGAACACTGCACAGTACTGCAAATGTGGTCTTAATGTAGATTAAAATCACTCGTGATTACTGCAGCATCAGTTTTAGAGTAAGGGGTGTTAATTTCCTGTGTAATGCTATCCCCTATCTTACCAATCCTGTTTGAAGGCCAGTAGGCATCTCCACCTGTGCTTTCTGCCCCTTGTTGCTTCTTAGCTCCATCCAGACTGATTTTGCATCTAGCTTTCCTGAGTCAATGCTCTTTTGCATGAGTGCACTGAATTCATCCATTATTTGTCACACCATTGCATCCACTTTTCCTTTTTTGCTTGTCCTTCCTAAATATTGTATATCATTTGATAATCACTGCTCAGACTTGGTCACTCTGTAGCTATGTCTCCATAATTGTAAGCATATCATGCCATATACAACTGTTTGCACTGTTGATTCACTTACCTTATTTAAATGCTCCATACATTCCAGATATAATGCCTTTAGATTTGTATTTTGAGCATTTTTCAACTTCTTTTGTCCGATGGCCATATTTACTAATAGTTCCTGTTTCCTCTCCTTTCCACATTTTACTTTTTGTTTTTTCTATCTTTCATTTCTATCATTGCTTCTCCCTTATGTCTCCCTGCTTGGGTTTCCATTCCCTACCACACCCTGACCATATTAGTGAACGTCCCTGTGAAGATAACCCAATCTTGCGGGGGTGCAACCCATTCAATCATCCCCTTAATAGGTACCAGTGCCTCGGGATTCCACATCCCTTGTGTCTGCTGCATCCCTTGAGCCATGTATTTGTCTTGTTTGGTCTCTTATTCCTGAATGGCTAAGGCATGGCATTGTGAATAATCCTAAGATTAGTATCTTTTTAGATCTTGCATTTTGATTTATTTCCTAGCTTTCTTCTGCTTGCTGGACCTCATCCTTTTTTTATTAAACATATGTCATTGATAATGACATGGAGTGTCATCTGGCTGTTTATTGTGTCCCTTTGCAGTCCTGTTGCTGCTCAGTGAAATCCTTTATCCTGGCAGCAAGGAGGCATATAACATTTTCCTGTGACTATTGTGTCCCTACACTACCCACACCATGACCCCGTGTAGCTCAATCACATGTGGTATCATGGACTTGTCTTTGGTTGATTCACCTGAGAAGCCAGCTGTCTCAGCAGTATTCAACAATGGAAAAACTGTTAGAGACACAGATAAACCTAGTGTACTTCTGTACTGTCTGCCTAGTGCTTTAACTCTGATGTCGCCCTTCTTTCTGCCCATGCACTATTTTTACTTGGTGCGTGATTACCTCACTGTACATGGTATTCATGAAGAACTCATTCTTCCAGATACTCCAATGTAGTTGCTGATCCAGATCTAGAAAATGGACTTCAGGAAGCTGCTTTTGAAGACAGTTCCTGCAGAAGTGTTTATCCTGACTGTATTCTGGAAGTGTTCCTGATTTCCCACATTTGACAGGAGGAGCATTCCACATGGACTGCTCTGCAGCAATTTATGTTTAATTTTCATCCTCTAGTTTAAAGAATATTAAATATATACCCAGGGACTTTTTCTGTCTACTTTACATCTGAAACACTACTCGACCTAAACTACTGTATAGGGCAGTTGCTCAACAGCTAATTAACTCTCAATTTCACTTCAATTTATTTTCAAACTCAGCCCAGCTCTAAGTAGAATCTGATTCTACTCAATCCCTTTCCTCAACTGCGAGCAAATCAAAGTCCTGAGCCTCCGTGTGGGTTGATAGCATTGTTCCAGTAGGTTACTGACTGTTCAGATGCATCTGTCCCTAACTTCAGATCAGTTAGTGAGAATGAAAAGGTAGTGTCTGGAAATCAAAAAGCCATTGAAAGTCAAAACAAATCTTGTGCCCTGCTTTGGCGCAATGCAGTTTGAACTGGAACAGGTGAGTTATCTTTGGAATTTTGGCTATTATTTATCTCTCAAATAACATCTGGAAACAGACTATCTGTTAATTATCACCTTGCTGTGTGCAAATGGGTTTGTACTTTTCCTGCATTATAACAGTGACTACATTTCAAAATGACTGAATTTGTTGTAAGGCATCAATAGCAGTGCAAAGGAAGTATGCAGTTAGAAGTTGTTCCTTTTGAAATGTTTGCCGATCAATTATAAAAAAATGAAAGAGAAATTTTTGTTAAGACTTTTTTAAAATTTCCAGGAGACTTGAGGACAATCCTGGAGGTCTCCTACCCTCCTTGCAAGTAGGTTTACATAGTAATTACTTAAACAGTGGGAGTAGAAAATAGAACAGTGTCTTTTGAATGGACTTTATCTAGTGTATATGTTTTCAATTCTATCAAATTTTGAGATCACACTCATGCTGAGTCTTGTGTGGAAGGTACATTTGTTCAAAAATTGCAGGTGGATTGGACAATTTGATCTTTAGGTTAGCTAATATTCTCAAACATTTGAGTGGACTAACAATTTGATCATTATGACCGAATTTACAAAGCAATGTTGTCAAAAAGCTTTTGACATTTTAAGGAAAAATGTGCCGATGTAAAGCCTATTGCGTATATGTTGGAAGATGCTAACGAGATTCCAAGTGAACTTATTTAAAACTCTGAATTTCTCTGAGTGAATTTAATTCCCCAGGTTATTAATACTGAATGTCTATTTTTTCAAAAGTGTAGATGATGTGGTGGCATGCAGTCTCAAATGACTAGGTCAGGGCCAAAAAACAAACCTTGTGTTTTTAAAAAATTGACCAATTTATTTATTGTGTAAGTTAGAGTTCTTGAAACTGAGGAGTAATGAAAATGAGTTTGAATGGTTAATAATTTTTTTGGCAAGTAAATCACTTCATATTAACACTATATTTCCTTCTGGGAGAAAAAATCACTTGTTAGTCAGCTTAAGTTTGTAGCGTGATTTGTACCCATCATTTGAAATATTAAGTATTTGGAAGCTAGTGTTTCCAGATAAACCTGTTGGGATTATAACCTGGTGTTATTTCATTTTTAACTTTGTGCAGCCCAGTCCAACACTAGCACCGTCAAATCGTAACTACCATCAACTACCATTCCACATAGTTATGCAATCTTTACTGTCTTTTAGATTGCTTACAGTGTGGAAACAGGCCCTTCAGCCCAACAAGTCCACACTGACCCGTCGAAGTGCAACCCACCCAGACCCATTCTCCTACATTTACCCCTTCACCTAACACTACGGGCAATTTAGCATGGCTAATTCACCTAACCTGCATATTTTTGGATTGTGGGAGGAAACCGGAGCACCCGGAGGAAACCCACGCAGACACGGGGAGAATGTGCAAACTCCACACAGACGGTCACCTGGAGCGGAAAATGAACCCGGGTCTCTGGCACTGTGAGGCAGCAGTGCTAGCCACTGTGCCACCGTACCGCCCATGTTTAATGTAAATCTGTTTTTAATAAATGGTCTCTACTTGTGAATCTTGAATGAGATGAATGGAATGGTGGGAAATGGTTATTCCTTCTCATTTCCAAATTCATTCTTTGACTTCTGTTAATTCACTTGTCTTTTTTCTTTTTAAATATATAAAAGTGTTAAATATTATTTGTTTTCTGACCTGTTTCAGATTATTCTGTCTGTGTTCATTTTTTTTTAGACTTCTCACTTTTTGTTAATCTTTATTGTAGTCCTGAACAAAGCCACTAAATGTATGATATGATCTCATCAGAGACAAGTAATTTTTTTGTTTTGTTTTGACGTAGACAAAGTTTGAGATTCCAGACACTTACGAAGCGAAGTAACTCCACCAAATTCCATAGTTTTGAAGAAACTTACAAAATAAACTTTATTCAAGAAGTTAGGAAAGTAAGTCAGTGTAAAATATATTAAAAAGATGCAACTTGCACTCTAACATTCATAATTATAATGAGGTTAATATGAGTTAACAGACAAACTTTGGTTGAACACCCCACAGAACACATTGTAAGATAGGTTCAGTTAAGACAGATCCCATTAATTTTTTAGTAATCCGTCCAGATAGGTCACCCAAATCTCATGAAAATTTTTTCTGCTTTACAACGGATTCCAGTTTTTTTTTCCCACTGAGATCCAGGCTCAAAACATGCTGTTTTATAGACTGTCTTGATGACTGACTGATTACATCCTGGTTGTTCAATCTCTCCCCTTGAGACTGCATTCCAGTATGTACTCAAAGGCCGAACTCTAGATGCTTTGCAGACTGCTGGCTTCGCTAAGATGACACTATTTCTGGGCTTCACCAAGCCCTAATTTCTCTGTTGCACCAAACAAATATTGCTTGTGGGCTTACTTCACCCCTACCCTCAGCTACACTGAATTGCCAATGGCTTCCAGTGATTCATTTTACCCTAACTCCCTTGAGTCTGCTAATAATGGCAATGGTGCTGTTTGGAGTCAGTTTTTATTTTACTTAATTATTCTCCCACTTGAACAACAACTGCAACCTCTCCTAAATCTTGGATAAATTGAAACCACATCCATTTCCATGACAATATGAGTTGCTTTGAGCCAATCTTAACTTGACCTTTTAGGGATTAGTATCCCACATTTACAATTTCATCTTTGATCTGATGAATAAATGGGGTTACTGCCCAAAGTTCACCAGCTGCTTTTTAAGCTAACATAGCCCTAATTCTTAAAACAAACATTCTCTTCTATTCCAATTCTACACTTCTAGTTGTTAAACCTCTTAAATAGTGGGTTCATATTTCTTTAAATGTAATAGGTACTCCCAGTTGTATTTGTCTGTTTCTACAGAAAATCTTCTTTTTCCCAAAAGCTAAGAATTACTCCAACATGTCAGCCTTGAATTAGCTATTTGAAAGATATTGTGAATATCTATCAGATACATATCTTTGAGCTCTTTTGAAGTCTAGGTGTTGCATGATTTATCGGGAAGAGTATGGGCAAGATTTCTTACTGTGTATAATCGTTTGTAAGTGAGAGATACTAGGTATTCAGGATGAGGTTGTTAGTGTGTTTTGAAGTGAGGAAGAGGAAGGTTTGGGGAGGTTCCATGCAAGTTCTGAGCTTGCAGAGCAGGACTTCAAGGTGGGCAGGATGTACAGGGGTAGTCAACTTCAGCATGGAGTTTGGGTCTCGAGTGCATGCTTTGGGGTCAGGCAGAGAGAAAACTGCTTTTAAAAAGAAAATTGCAGATATATATGACATTTTGTAAGTTATGTCAAGCTTCATTCATCACCTTGTGTAATTCAATTAATCAATGCATCTGGATAATTTGCTAGTCTCACTGAGATCAATGATGAACCTACCAGAATGTGAAGACCACCCACTAGGATCATTTGATATCATTCTTTCCTTATTCCATCCTTACTCAGGATGGCTCACATGTGACTCCAGATCCACACTAATATCAACTCTTACCTGCACTGTCAAATCCCCCCGGCTCATCATTGATGGCTCACCACCACTTTCCAAAAGGCAAATAGGAATGGATAATAAATGCTGACCTTGCTTCCCAAACCAAATTTGAAAAAAAAATCATTGGGTACTGCAATAGCTGTCTTGACTTCGCCATACTGGCATTATACAAAATATTAGAAAATACCAGCCTTTGAGAGCAATGATAGAAATGGAGACAAGGAGACCATGAATGTAAAGTGACTAAGAATATTAAGTATATTAAAGGAAAAAGAATAACGAGAGAATAGAGCCGCTCCAAGATCAAAGTGGACATGTATGCGTAGAACTGCAGGAGATGGGTGAGATTCTTAATGAATATTTCTCCTTTGTGTTTACCATGGAGAAAGATTTGAAGATTTGAGAACTTTGGGAAGTTAGTGGTGATATCTTGGGGACAGTCCATATCACAGTAGAGGTGGTGTTGGATGTACTAGAATGTATGAAGTTGGTTACATCTCCTGGTCCTAACCAGATATATCCAAGAATACTGCAAGAAATTAGAGAAGAAATTACAGGGACCCTGGCTGATATTTTTGCATCATCATCATTAGCCACGGGTGAGGTCCTGAAAGACTGGAGAGTAACGAATGTTGTGCCATTATCCAAGAAGGGTTTCAAAAAAAGCCTGGGAACATTAGACCAATAAGCTTAACATCTGTGATGGGCAAGTTACTTAAGAAGATTCTGAGGGATAAGATATACATGCATTTGGAAAGACCAGGTTTGATTAGGAGTAGCCAACATGGATTTCTGGGAGATTATGCCTCTCAAATTTACTACAATTCTTTGAAGTGACCAGGAAGGTTGATAAGGGCAGGACAGTAGATGTAATCTATATGGATTTCAGTAAGGCCTTTGATAAAGTTTCACATGTTAGGCTGCTTTGCAAGGTTAGATTGCAGGAAATTCAGGGCAAGCTGGCAAATTAGATACAAAATTGGCTTGGTGGTAGAAAGCAGAGGGTGATAGAGGAAGAATGCTTGTCGGATTGTGGCTTGTGACCATGGAGTGCCTCTGGTCGGTGCTGGGCCCATTACTGTTTATCTGCATAAATGATTTGGATGAGAATGTACAAGGAATGATTAGTAACTTTGCTGGTGATACTAATATAGGCAGTATCATGGACAATGAGGAAGGTTCTCAGAAATTGCAGCAGGACCTTGGTCAACTGGAGAAGTGGGTTGAGGAATGGCAAATGGAGTTCAATATGGGTAAATATGAGGTCTTGCATTTTGGAAAGTAAAATTAAAGTAGGAGTTTCATAGTGGATAGCAGGACCTTAAGGAGTGTAGCGGAACAGAGAGATCTTGGAGTTCAGGTTCACAGTTCTCAGATCGTGGAGTCACAGGTATACAGGCAGTGAAGAAGGCTTTTGGCACACTGGCCTTCATCGGTTAAGGTATTGAGCATAGAAGTTGGGGAGTTATGTTGCAGTTGTACAGGACATTGGTAAGGTCAAACTTGGAGTATTGTGTTCAGTTTTGGTCACCTTGCTATAGGAAGGCTGTTGGTAAACTGGAAAGAGTGCAGGAGAAATTTACAAGGATGTTGCCCGGACTCAATGGTCTGAGTTATAAGGGTTGAACAAGCTAGGACTTGTATTTACAGCATAGGAGACTGAGGGGGTGACCTTTTAATAGAGGTGTATAAGATCATGAGAGGTGTAGATAGAGTGCATTCACCCTGTCTTTTTCTTTAGGGTTGCGGAATCAAGGATTAGAAGGCACTAGTTTAAGGTTGGAGGGGAAAGCATAAAAGGGAGCCTGAATATGACCAAAAACTGCCTTCCTCCGATACTAAGTAGCTTCTGATGATGATATGAATCTAGATAAAACCGTGGTATACGTGCAAGTGCTGTGGCTAGGCAGCTAATCAGAGCGCTTTGATGTTTTGCACCTTTAAGAAGTACTATAAATGCATTGTTGATATAAGGTAATGTGAAAATCCTGTGGACTACTGGTGACCAAATGCTATTTTTAAAGCAGTGATTTCTTAATCAATATCCTCTTGTCATTGGCGATATGTCAGACCTTTGAACTGGAGCACTGCACGGTATCAATACGTACTTCTGAAGACAAGAGTTTGTTTTTGTATTCATTTAATTTTTGTTTGGTTAAAATAGAGCATTTATGTTAGTAGTTTTTATTAATTTTGCCACAAATACCCACTGAGATGAAGCTAGTTTTCATAGGAGCAAGAATTGATTATGTATATAACTTGCTTAGTATGACCTGCGATATGTTGGTTCTCGTGAAGCAACCGTACTGCTTTCACCAGGTCCCAGTACATACTTTGATTGGGGTAAAGGGTAAAAACCTTTACTGATCACCCAGAGACTAGCATGTTCATTTGTGGGATGAAAAGTTCTCTTCCTAAAAGCAGCAACAGCAAAAGAGTTTTGCACACAGCTTGAAACAGCTTGTAGATAATACATTGCATGCAGGCCATGGTACTACCCTCAACACCTGTTCAGATTTGGTGTACAATTCAAACCGGATCATAATTGTCACTTTTGTCTCTTAGGGATTCAGCTTCATCAGGAATGAAACACTATGAAAGTTGGGCTTAGTGCAACCCTTGTTGTTTGTGATATTCAAGGGGTTGGAATGGCCCATTTTCAGTTGGCTATTGTAAAGTTCATAGTTCATTTTCACCGTAGCCTCATGGGGTTGTTGCCATCACCTTTTTTGCTGGCTTTCAAGTATCCCTTAGTTCACATCTCAATGTTATCCACTCATCTGACTCGCTTATCCTAGAAGAAGAAAGTTAATGTATTGCAGAAAAGGCAAAGAAACAGAAAAAAAGTATCCCTTAGTTCACATCTCAATGTTATCCACTCATCTGACTTTTTTTCTGTTTCTTTGCCTTTTCTGTAATACATTAACTTTCTTCTTCTAGGATAAGTGAGTCAGGTAATAAGCACTTAAGAATAGACAGAAGAAAAGGAAGTAGGAGTAGGCCATTTGTCCCTTGAATGTATTCTATTAGTGAAGAAGATCATGGCTTTAACTCTACTTTCTTGCCTGTGCCCCATTATCTTTGTCAGCCAAATATCTGTGTAATGCAGCCTTGAATATATCAATGAACCTTTGATGAACTGCTTGCTGAGGAACAGAATTCCACACACTAATGGACTTCTGAGAGAAGAAATTTTTTTTCTCGCCTTCATCCCCTTATTTTTAAAATGGTCTCATAAGTCTAGAGAAAGTGAGGTCTGCAGATGCTGGAGATCAGAGCTGAAAATGTGTTGCTGGAAAAGCGCAGCAGGTCAGGCAGCATCCAAGGAACAGGAAATTCGACGTTTCGTGCATAAGCCCTTCATCAGGAATGATGAAGGGCTTATGCCCGAAACGTCGAATTTCCTGTTCCTTGGATGCTGCCTGACCTGCTGCGCTTTTCCAGCAACACATTTTCAGCTCATAAGTCTAGACTCTCCCATGAACAGCATGCCCTCTAATTTATTTTTCTTTAGCACAGATCTCTGAGGTACATGCTTGTCAGTGAGTTTCTGAACCAGAGGTCACTGCTGTGAGCCATGTCAGTATGCTGGTCACTGTGCACTGGAGACTGGAGGGACGGCTGTGCAGCTTGGAGGGAATGTTACCCACAATAAGCATTCTCTTAGAATTCACTCTGCCAACCCCTCAGAATTTAATATGCTTTAACAAGATCAACTCTCATTCTTCTTAACTTCTTCAGTGACCATGGACCTGCACTGCTTAATCCTTCCTCATCAAACCTGTTTACCCCAGGATTCAGCTAATCTGCCTTCATTAAACTGTCTCTTGTGCACGCAAGTCCTTCATTTAGTAAGGACGCCTAACCTATGCACCGTACCCTAGGTATATTCTCACCAATACCTTGTAGCATTTTGTAACAAGACGCTTGTACTTGTATATTTCATTTGTCTCGGAATGATGGCTGGCATTCTGTCATGCTGACTTGTTGTGATTAGTATGCAAGGACACCCAGGTCCTGCTGTACTGCAGGAATGGATGGTCTCAATTTCTTTTCAATGTCTGTATTTGGACGTTAGTACAGGCAACAACCTTTTAAGAGTCTGAAATAAAAACCAAGAATGCTGGAGAAACTCAGGTCTACCAGCATCTTTGGAGAAAGAGGTTCTAGTTCTTCTAATTGGCAAAAGTTAAATAGGCCAATTTTGCTTCCTTATTTCTGCTTGTTTTGAAATTTATAATCATTTGGGCGGTTGGCTACAAAGGAACATGTGCCTTAATTTGGAAAAAATGCTCTTTGATGAACTCCTGACCATATTTTGTTGGCATGTCCAGGTACTAAACTGAGTTTGTGAATGCTTGCAAAACCTATTCTCTGCTGTAATAATAAAACTATTGGTGTATATTAAGATGTCAACATATCTTTTAAAAGAAAAAAAAGAGTATATTGAAAGTAAATGTGTGCAGAAAAGGATTCCTACTTTGGACCTGGCTGGATTGTCCATAGGGATGCTTTTTGGCTATTACTTGGTTTCCCCATAGTTTATCCAATGGAATGCAGATTTCTGTTGTAATACGTTATGGTTTGAATAGGGAGCATAAGAATGTTTAAAATTGCTTCATACATTCTGCCACCTACAAGTCACATATAGGTCTTCAGTATTTGTGATTGATTGATTGTATTTTTATTGCTTGGATCAACAATATCAACTTACAGTAGTGGTTTTAGTGTAACTAATCACCAAAGATGCTAATAAGCGAACATTTAAAAGCAAAGTATGACACTGAGCGACATGAGATATTGGTCAGATGGCCAAAAGCTTGAACAAAGCAGTATGTTTTATGAATGCTGTAAAGAAGGGAAGTGAAATAGAGAATCAGAGATATAAGGAGGGATTTCCAGTGCCAGGGGCCTAGGCAACTAAAGGCTGATGATGTTGAATCCAGACCTGCTTGATTAGGAACCAATACAGAACAGTGAGTACCAGCCTCCAGTTTCGATGACCTCCAGCTTACAGAGGATAGAACATGGGCACCCAATCGGGAGTACCTTTAGAATAGTTGGCTCGAGAGGTAACCATGTGACTGACCAGATGAGTAGAAACACTGGAGACGCCACTTGGTATTATATGTGGAAATATACCGACTTAGTGGTGACAAATGAGGTTGGAGACTCATCTCTGGAATGCATAGGATGCAAACAAATTGAATAGCCTCAAACTGTTGCTAGGGACAGATGGTTTTGGTAACAATGAAATAGAATTCAGAGCAAAGACTGAAACAATGACTTTATCTTCTCAATATTTAATTGGAAGAAATTGCTGCTCATCTCGTGCACATCCAAAGATCATGAGTTTGAGTTTGACAGACTGTGGTTGAGTTTGATTTATTGTTGCCACATGTACCACAGTACTGTTTGTTTCTTTAAAAAAAAAAGTGTTTGCATGCTATACAGTCAGATCATACCATTAAAAAGTGCATCAGAGGAGCAGAATAGAGTGCAGAATATAATGTTACAGCCACAGAGGAGGTGCAAAGAAAGTGGTCTGTTTAAAAGTTTGACAACAGCAGGGAAGAAACTGTTCTTAAATCTATTTATACGCACGTTCAAATGTTTACATCTTCTGACCATTGGAAGAGTATAACCGAGGTGGGAAGAGTCTTGGTTGCTTTCCTGGGACAGCAGGAAGTATAGACTGAGTCAGTGGATGGTAGGCTGGCTTGTATGATGATCTGGCCTGTGTTTTCAATTCTCTGTAGTTTCTTGCTGTCTTGGGGAGAACATTTGCTGCATTATGCTGTTGTGCATCCAGATCGGATACTTTCTGTAGCGCATCTATAAAAATTGGTAAGAGTCGTTGTGGACGTTCTGAATTGATTTGACTTCCTGAAGAAGTAGAGATGTAGTTGTCCTTTCTTGACCTTCATGTTGATGTGGATAGACCAGGACAGATTGCTGTTGATCATCACTCCCAGGAACCTCGCACTTGTGACCATCTCTGCCTCAGCACCATTGATGCAAACAGAGGTGTGCCCTCCGACTCTGCCTCCTGAAGTCAGTGACCAGCTCCTTTTTGTTTTGCTGATGTTGGAGAGATTGTTGGTTTTACATCACGGTGCTAAGCATTCGATTTCTTTCCTGTAGTCATGAGGTCCGACCTACAATGGCAGTATAGTCAGCAAACTTGTAAATGGAGTTGGGTGGAATGTGAGAGTCTGTAAGGAGTATAGTAGGGGCTGAGTACACATCTTTGCAGCGCACTGGTGTTGAGAAATATATCTTTCGAGGTGTTGTCACCTATTCTTACTGATTGCAGTCCATGTGTCAGGAAGTTGAGGATCCAGCAACAAAATGGGAAAGCTGAGACTTAGGTCTCAAAGTTTGGAGATGAGTTTGTTTGGAATTATGGTGTTGAAGACAAAGCTGTGGCTAATACGTAGAAGCCTGAAATGGGGTATCCTTGTTATCTAGGTGCTCCAAGGATGAGTGTGGGGCCAGGGAGGTGGCATCAACCATGGGCCTGATATGCTGATAGGTGAATTGTAAACTGTCAAGACTATCTGGCAGGCTGGAGTTGGTATGAGCCATGACTAAACTCTCAAAGCACTTCATAATTATGGAGGTCAGAGCCACCTGCTGGTAGTCATTGAGGCATGCTGCATGACTTTTCTTTGGCACCGGGATGATAGTGATCTTCTTGAAGTACGTGGGGACTTCAGATTGGAGTAAGGAGAGATTAAAGATGTCGGTGAATATTTTCGCCAGTTGATTTGCTCAGGATCTGAGTGTGCAGGTGGGAACTCTGTCTGGGTCAGTCGCTTTCCACGGGTTTGCACCCTCCAGATGGCTGATTTAAATTCTGCAGCAGTGTCCGAGGGTACAGATGCATCTGAGGCTGATGGGACAGATGACATTGTTTCACTGCTCCGTGCAAAACGAGCATAGAATGCATTGAGCTTATTGGGTAGAGATGCATTGTTGGATGCGATTCTGTTTGACTTTGCTTTTTAGCCCATTATTCTGTGAAAGGTATGAAAATATTATTATCACAAATGCTACGACTACATCCCAGGGGAGATTGCTCAATTTTCTTTTAGATTCAGATTGGAAACCCCAAATTGTTAAGCACCCAGTGAGGAGGGATGAACTGGCTCCACTTAGTTATTTATCTACATCCTCAGTTGTTTGTTGATTTTAGAAAAGATCCCTTCCCTTGTGGAGATTTTTCTCCTGGACCCAGACAAATTTGTCTTTTAAATGGAACCAATTTAGCCAGCTTTCTTGAATTAACAAAAAATTGAGATTACTTAATGTGTAAATGCATGATATTGCAGCACACAGACACACATTAGCAGGTGATCTCAGTCCAAAAAGATAAAAGTAAAAGAAAAGACAAGACTCTGGATTGTACATGAAGATGTTGTAGACATTATTGGATGGCACCGGTTGTGTTGGCAGTGGAGCAGTTGATTTCAAGATTCTTGGTTTTGCAGGTTGGTTATAATTCTGTTATTCTGATTGATGTAAACAGTGACCGAATTCCAACATTGAGTGCGGAGGATGTTTCTCCAGTTGTTTTATCTGCAGTGCAGGGTTTAAAATGCCCATGATCAGACACACACGAGTGATGGATTTCGTTTTTAAACTCCATTTTTTTTTCATATTCATGAAGGGTAAAACAGACATGGTCTGTGAGAGGTGGCTTTCTGCTGAGGGTGGTGGGTGGAGGGAAAAGTCAGCCTCCTCATTACCTCTTTTTGTTCAGTCTCTATCTGTTTGAATTTTCCAGGAGATTTTACAAGTGTGATATTCTATGGCTTTACCAGGTAGTCACTGAATTTATATCCTCAAATTTTTTTTTGTGTCACAATCCATTCTTTAGTTAAAAGAAAACAACTCTTGGAATTACAAGTAAAAATTGTCTATAAATATTCTGATTAGTTGCCGCGGTGCAAATATGAATGCTTGCACATACAATATATCTAGGATTCTGTGTTAAAGTTAGACCTTGGATGGGATTCATTTTTGTACTGTGTTATATTCTGCATTTATGTGGCATTTCATTATTGCATGCAGAATGCTTTTCAAGGCGTGGCTTCATAATGAGAATACTGTGTATTTCCATACTTTAACTTATTAAAAATTGTCAAGAGGATGATGATGAGAAAGCAGTTTATTTGACTTGGTAGCAAAATTAAATTCAGTCTTTTTTTGAAGTCCATTAAAAATTTCCTTTTTTGGGGGGGAGACTTTCCACATTCTCCAGCCTTTTATAGAGACAGATTTTTGAAAAATAGATAAAATAAATTTATTTTATCTTTCTATCTTGCCTTGAGGAGATCTGGAAAGGTGGTAGACCAATTTAAATATTTTTACTGGATTGTTTTCCATATATTACCAAAATTTTGCAGTTTCGGCAATTTGTTGTTTCACTAAGAAGTGCAGCATTTTACTTTTGATTTTTGAAGGAGATTAATGCTGTTAGGTAAACTTAAATTACTTTTAAAATAAAGCTAATATATGCACTGATGCATGACCTTATAGAAATGATAACTGGCCAAGTGAAAAGTTTAATTTGGCTGCCTTCATTCTAAAGTGGGCGAATACAATGTTCATCCAGTGGGGAATGGGAGCTCAAGAACATGTAAAAGACTAACACTTTGCTCTGTTTTGCAGCATATTCCCATCTTGTCAGCTGGAAAATCGTCAGGTTGAGACTCCGATTAGGATCTACCCAATCCTGCAGTGCAGTCCTTAGAAAGTCCTTTGGCTAAAACTCCATGAAATTGAGCAATGAGATTATGTGGTTTACCAGAATCAAAGCTGTGTATTCCTGTCATCTGATGGCTGTTAGAAAGTCAGTCAGTTCTTTGTTGGAACTAAATCTTCATGCAGTGTGCTGTTCACTAACAAATCTACATTCACGTGTTTTTTTGCACAAAAACTGGAGCTGTAACTTTTCACTCAGAGGGAAGAGCGTTTTTGTTGTAAAACTAGAAAATAACTAAGGGGGCAATAGTCAAGTTTTATGTTTTTCTCTTAATGTGAGTTCTAATCAAATCTAATGTAGCTAGTTAAGATAGTTTTGATTTGAACATTAACATGAAAAATTCTGAAATTTCTAATTCAAAAGAAATTAATTGCAGTAGATGCAAGTTATGTTGCCCATAGCCACTGGTAGAAGGTCACTCTAAATTGCAAGTTTAAGTAAAGGTGAAACATGACCTTGTGTACAAAATCTGCAGTGTGTCAAATATTTCTTGTGCTCTTCTACATACCTTCCTATACCTGTGTGATTCTGAGCCAAGATTAAATTTTTCCAAGCCAAATTAATAGTAGGTTTAGTTCAAGTTTTTTGTTTTGATTTTCAAAACATTTTTTATAACCATAATATAATGATACAGGCTCTTTATTGAAATTGGGAGAGAATGAATAAGTAAAAGGACTTGAACAATCTATTGCTCTTGTTTCACCAAAGTGTAAAATTGCGTATCAGTAAGTATATTTTCTGTTACCACATTTGTTCTGGTATCTAAATCTTGATTCCATGCAAAACTGTGCTATCTTTTTCAAAGCTGGGATGGAATGAAAAAATTCTGCTCTGTTATGACTGACGTTTGATATATATCATGTAAAACTGAGAATGGCTGTAAAGATGATGAGGTGCATGTCGTGATTCTGAAGATGCATTAAAGATCTCTCATTTACCTCATGGATATATTTCTAGCATCAACAAATGTTCCAAATAATATGAAATTGGCTGATTCGAACTCTTTTTAATTTTCCTTTTTCTTTACAGCATTGGCATAGACTAGAGAGAAAGTATATAAACCCTAACAAAGCATTCTGCTGTCCAAGTAGTGGAAGAGTTGTGCAGCTGCAAAATTAAATTCTGGAGTCTGTTGACATCAATGAATTCATGACTATTCAATTTTGTCTGTAATTACTTAGCCTCAATCTTGCTTCGCTTAAGGAAAGGTAGAGGATGATCTTGAGCTTCATGAGAGTAGGCTTCCTCTTTCTCTATTCTTGAGAATTTATCTCAAAATCTTTGTCAATAGATCATCCATTGGCAAAAAAAATGGAAGAAGTGTGTATGTTCGAAGCATCTTCATCCACTGGTCTTTTCTTGACACCACTTAATCTGCTTTTGGTTATAACAAAGAATTGAAGGTTGTCTTCTATTTTCAAATACTGCTGACGTGAATTGTTTAATATTGACTGAAATGAACTTTCAAGTCCTTTTGCATTACAAAACCTATTTGAAGGAATAAATTGCTGTTAGATGTAGATATTTTTCAATTTAATAAATAATTTCCTATACTACTGTGTTTTCACAGCATAGCTTTGATTACTTTGCATAATCACCATGTGCCCAAAGCCTCTGAATAAGGACGGTGCTTTTAATTCCATGGAGAAGTGGACATATCCAAACTAGTTTGTGGTCATATCTTCAGCCAGCACCTATGCTTAAATAGATCTAAGACATATATAAACGTTACTATAAACCACCCAAAGATGGATCAATAAAGGTATTCTTACACAGTAATTTAGAAAGCACCACTTCAAGAAACAAATGTATGAAAAGCATTGAGCAAGCTTTAAGCAAAGACAAAATACTGGGGCGGCACGGTGGCTCAATGGTTAGCACTGCTGCCTTACAGCGCCAGAGACCCAACCTGGGTTCAATTCCCACCTTGGGCAACTGCCTGTGTGAAGTTTGCATATTCTCCCCGTGTCTGCGTGTACTTCCTTTGGTGCTCTGATTTCCTCCCACAGTCCAAAGATATGCAGGTTAGGTGAATTGGCCATGCTAAATTGCCTGTAGTGTTAGGTGGATTAGTCAGGGGTAAATGTAGCGGGGTGGGTTTCTCTTTTGGAGGGTCTGTGTGGACTTGTTGGGCCGAAGGGCCTGTTTCCACACTGTAGATAATCTAATAATCTAATCTAAACTATTGGAAATCTAAAATAAGAGACAAAAGTGCTGTAAGGACTCAGGCATCATCTGGAGAGAGTAGCCAGCCCATGGTTAGCTTGTCAAGTCAATGATGCTTTGTCGAGCTCAGAACTGTAGACCTGCAAATTTTACTGTAGTGTGATCTAGGGGGCTGTCCAGTAGTCAGTTTGGGAATGAAAGAATATACATTCCTACCTTTAGCCAACCAGCTGTTTTAGCGTGAATTTTATTTTGGTGTGGGATTCTATTTTGCGGCAAGTCTGGCACAGAAGTCACTCTAATAGGTATAGAACTTAATTTTACACAATACAATATTGATCATAGAAGGATCAAATTATGACTTGATTAGATTACTTAGTGTGGAAACAGCCCCTTCGGCCCAACAAGTCCACACCGACCCTCCGAAGAGCAACCCACATTCCTACATAACCTACATTTACCCCTTCACCTAACAATACCGGCAATTTAGCATGGCCAATTCACCTAACTTGCACATCTTTGGACTGTGGGAGGAAACCAAGGCACCTGGAGGAAACCCACGCAGACACTGGGAGAATGTGCAAACTCCACACACAGTTGCCTGAGGCGGGAATTGAACTCTGTGAGGCAGCAGTGCTAACCACTGTGCCACCATGCTGCCCATTAGTTATATGCGTCATTAGGTAATGAAGCTACAATCTTTGACTGACTTTTGTTTGTTTTTGCTTAACCTCCCAACAAGGTCCACTTATACAGACTACTAAAGCCTTTCTTATGTATGTTATTCAAATAATCATCCTTTTTATTTTGGATGTTTACAAGGAGAGAGGTTTCAGTACAGCAGTGAGCTACTTCAACCTGCCTTCATCTGCCAACCTCGTGCATCTATCACACTCATGTTTATATTTGAACATTTTGTGCATCTAGCTATAATACCCAAGTATTTTCGAATGTAATCATATTGTCCAGAATTATTTCAAAATAAAGCCAAGAACTGCGGATACTGGAAGTCTGAAACAAAAACAGAAATTGCTAGAGATACTCAACAGATTTAGCAGCATCTGTGGAGAGAAAGCAGAGTTAACATTTTTAGTCCGATGACCTTTCATCAGAATTGAGTTCTGACCTCAAAAATTGACTGGCAACAAGTTGCTGATTAGGTTTATGGAATGGTGACCAGTTGTGGATGACAAAGGCCTGCTTGCCAAAAACAATGTGCTTGTCTCCTGGGTAGCTGAAGGGTTTGTGGGCATGAATGATATGGCCAGAAACCTCCCGGATGAGGAGGCAGTTTGTTTCTATGCAGTAGAAAATGCTTCAAGAATTCCAGTTATCTTCCGTCAGTTGGCTGCGAGCTGTTGCTTTTGACTAAGAAATTGAGTTTTATAATTTGACGGGTCATTCTGCGCCTCATACAAAGAAGTGAAAAGATCCTAGACACAAGAGATTGAAGAACTGTAAGTCCTGACAAGCAAACAAATCATCTTGGTCAATGTAGTGTACAGCCATTGAAATGTCTTCAGAGTTTTCCTCAAAACCATAACACTGGTTTATTTCCCTATTTGTGTGTATCATTCTGTATTTCTCTCCCCAAGTCTGTCTGCTCTCCTCCATCTCTACCACTTCCACTTTCTATCTCTCCCTATGTCTCTTGTTCTCTCTTCTCCCAACTTAGTCTTTTTAAAATTCCTTTTCTTACAATTTTAAAATTAAAGACATGTCATGAAGTTAGGGAACCATTTTTCATACAGAAAGAGGAGTTGAAAATCTGAGGCAGATGGGTTTTGGTTAGACAAGGATGTAAACAGATATGGACCATAAACAGGTAGGTAGAGTCAGGTGTACAGATCAGCCATGATCTGATTGAATGGCTAAGTGGTCCCTGAAGTTGACTCCTGTTTTTGTTATTCTTCATCTCTGCTTCTCTATTTGCATCACAATTTATTGTCTTAAGCTTCAACATATCAATTTCACAATTCCTGTCCTCACTCACACATCCATCAGTGAGCTCTTGTGGCAAAGTAGCAGTATCTCTATCTTTGAGCCAGGAAGCCCTATTCAAGTCCCACCTGCTCTAGAAATTTATAATAAATACAGGTTGTTTAGAAAGTAACTCTGTGATCTGACTCCTTGCAAATCTCTGCAACATTCTTGCTGTCCTAGTAATTATGTCCCCTCTACACTCTTGTGAGCCTGATCTCTTTTTGCTTCACAGACTGTAACAAAGCTTTGGGCCCATGTACTGAAGTGTATTTCCTAAACCTCTGAGATCCTACTCATGATCTCTTTCTAAATCTTCTATAAATTCTACCCCTTCTGGTTCTACCTGAACTCCTTCCTACCACTGTTTAATTTCCTTTTTCCTCAGCTGAGAGAATGTTATATTGTAAGTAGTTTTGCTTTTTAAATTATTTGATTACACATTTTAATGTTATTAAAGTATCCAATCTCAATCTGAAGAACTAAAAATGATGAAACACTGTTTTGAGTCCAGTTCAATCTAACCACTACTAGTTTTGATTAATTTGTGCTGACTTTACATAATATCAGTTTAAACTAGAAAAATTGTTGTAGGAGGATGGGGAATCCTTTGTCAAAGTCACTTAAATTGTTATTTAAATTCTTTCCAGTTCAAGAATTACTTTTTTTTGTTCTATTTCCACACTACTTGAAAATAATCAAAAATCCATCATTTCACTGATAAAAGCTCTCGTTTTAGAGTGACAACTCTGAAACTGATGGAAAATGTCAGCAGTTTACTTGTTAAAGCAAATGTTTGTGTAAAGGATTCTTGCTGCTCTAATACTGGGGAGCGTCTTTCAAAGACAAAGGTTGTATTTATTTAATGACTTTAACATAGCAAAAACATTCTAAGGCACTTATAGAATCATCTGTTAAAACATGGGACTGTACAAAAGGAGGTGTTGAGGGAGGGAATGACTAAAATTTTGGTCAAATGGCATTGAGGAAGAGAGGGAGGTCTAGAGAGAGGTTTCCAGATGTAGGGCCATAGATAACTTTGAGGACCAATGAAAATAGCAATTAAAAATTTGACTAATTTCATGCCTGATGCATTGCAGCAACAAGGTAGTCACACGTAGTAAGTTTGTGATGATAACTGTATATTTGCTGCTGTTTATGACTATAAACGATCATAAGGTTTGGTTGTCACTCCCTTTGTTGTGATATTATGTGGGAACATCTAATTTCAAGATGGTGAAAGCCTTCATTTACTTATTCTGGCTCTTTCATTCACATAAGTAAATGGGCTTGCACTCTTTTAAAACAATTTCAGATTTGTGGTCTGTTTGGTAAATAGCCAGTGGATGCTTGGCAAGGATTTTCATTTATCTTGCTTGGTAATTTTTTCCTATGGAAATAGTTATCCACAATGTGTTCCGTACGAGTTCTGATTATTTCTCCAGTAATATATTACAAACTGTTGTATTTTGTATTAAACAATGTTTAAATGCATTAAAATGATTCATTGTTTCCATAATCACCGTTTGTAAATTAAAATATGTAAGACTTCAGAATGTTTAAAACAAAATGAAATACAGCTGATATAGTCTAATGCACAAAGTACAGTACTTGTAAATGCACACTGACACGCAAATGGAATTCTGCCAAGCATAAAGTTTTAAGACCGTTTGCTTCACTGCAGGGTGCCAGATTCTTACATGTTCCATGCTGCTGCTGTTTGCAAGAATGGTGTCCTGTTGCTGCTGAAGAATTGCATACAGAACTGATTCAAGACAGACAATCTTTTTCAGCAATCTTGGCTACATGCTTTTGAGGTTGTTAAGTAAAAATCAAATGTTTGCTCTTTAAATTATATAATCTGTTAAAATACATACATAAAATGTTTATTCATTTAAAGCCCAATCGGTAGTGTTTATATCTCATATCAGCCAATAAATCTGAAGTTGGCATCTATTTCCATATTCAGACAACCAATAAAAAGATGATGTCTGACTAGTGTGGTTTTTGATTTGGCCTGCTGGCTTTAAATTGGGAGCATAGTTCTGAACATGTTTAAAGGAGGAGGAATGTGGGTATGTTTTCCTCTTTATATTATTGAATATTTTGTTTACCATTCAAATTTATTGCTTATGGCATGGATGTCAATTACATTGGGAACATTTTTGTGTAGCTATTACAAGAAAGGACAGTGCCAAGAATTTTTAGAACTACATTAAGAGCACAAATATCATTTTAACAGAGGCTTCAGATCCTAGGATTCTGGTGTTGTTGACCATCAGAAAACCACCTGTCTGAAATAGATGGTCTAACATTGTGCTCAACAATGTTGAGGCCCAAAGGTTAGAGTGTCTTTCTCCCACAGATGCTGCCTACACAACTGACTCTATGCAGCAGTTTCTGTTTTAATTTCAGTTAATTTAGTTGGTCTGAAAATGGGCATTGTCATGTTGCAGTACTTGATAGAAGATAATTGCACTATGCCCTTTTTTTGAAGTTGTAATTTGTTTTTAAAATTCAGTTTCCATTTGTTAATATTTTTTTCCTTTTTTTGTTGTTGTTTTCTAGTTGACTTCTTTTGTTTGAAGTTACAGGGACTCTGCTGTGAAACTCAGTACTTCAACATGGGGGAGAGGGAGGGACTCCCTTTTAGAGTAAGGGGATTGATGGGTGAGAGAGGAATGAGTGTAATCATTTTTTTTCATGGCCCCTTAATATTGACAGCTTTTGCCGAAACTTACTGGTAGCTGCAAGCCTAGACAGAAGAATTCTGAAACTGCAAGAATGGAGGAATGCTGTCTGAGTGCACAATTTCTTGCACATGTCCTAAAAATTTTTTTCACATGAATAAGTGATTCATGTATCTGGGTAGATATCCTAACATTTTGTTTCTTACTGTCTTGAATTGAAATGGCCATAGTTGCTTGTCCTTTAAATTCCAGATAATCACGTAATTATAAGGAATACCCTACTTATTGTGGAGTAAGGGGTTAACTATACCTCACCTCTAAGAATAGCTACTGAACATATGTGTAAGGAGCTATATTACAGCGCTATCAGTTCACGCTGAACTGGGATTTGAGTATATAAATACCAGAGATGCACACACTTAGTATCCCTTGTGTATTGCTATGCCGTATAAAGCCTGTTCACTCATCTGGCTACAGAGCTGATCTTACTGTGTTTATTGGGGAGAAGTTTAATTTGTGGTAATCACTCTACTATTACTGTTCTAACAACTGGCAGAAGTCATTTATATCCATTTTCTGCCCATCACTCTCACCACTTAGCCTGCTTTTTGTTCAGTGGATTGTCTGTCTACTATTGAGCAATGCTTTGGTATTAAGTTTCCAAATCTCTATTGCAAATAGTTTGGTGTCTGTGCAATGTATATAAGCTGAATAATGTGTAAATTCTTTGAACAATGAGATCTAAAACATGTCTCCAAATATGACACCCATTCTATTCCAATAAGTGTAACTGAATTCTCTATACAATATTTCACACCAAACTGATGTAGTAGAATGCCTCATCTTTCACTTAGATGAGACCAAATTTCAGAAGTAATGATTTTTTGAATGTCATAAGATGGTGTTTAAAATGACAAGATTTCACATGGAATAACAATAGTAAAGTGCTGAAAAAGTCCGACATCATCTGTGGAGAGAAAAGTATTGTGGCACGTTCTTGACCTTTTGTCAGGTCTCATTTGTTTTTTACCTTTTGGTTTCCTTTCTGAAAAATCCCACTTGGGACAGTTTGATCATCCATGTCTGAGGGAAGAGCTGTGAGTGACAAACTGACCCCATTTTGGAGAGAATCTTTTCAAGTAAAATAAAATACTTCATCGAGAAATACTTCAATGGTAAATCTGTACCGTTGCAACTTTCCGAATTGTCTAAAAGCACAGTATCATTAATTTGAGCTTTGAAATTTTTTTAAGAATGGCGCATTCAACCACCACCAGCACATTCATTATCTACAGAGGAAGAACATTCACTGAGTGAACAAAATGCTTTCCTTCTGCTTTTCAATAGTTGTATGGTTAGACCAATAAAATAAGCACTCAGCTTTGTCCTTTGCGGGAAGCTCCACCTGGTGGCTTTGCTGAAAATTGATGCAGTTCAATCAAACAGTTTACCTCTGTACCATAGCATGCTTGAAATTCATAGTTCCTCAACTTCCTGTCTCTCATTCCAATTTGGAGTTGAGGAATAATTCAGTTATTCGCTGTGTGTTCAACTTTTGAGTTGCGAAAACACCTGAGTTATTGGGTAGTATTTAAAGCTGATCCCAAGGTTGAGAAATGTGTTACCTGTTGAAGGGCTTATGCTCGAAACGTCGAATTCCCTATTCCTGAGATGCTGCCTAACCTGCTGTGCTTTAACCAGCAACACATTTTCAGCTGTGATCTCCAGCATCTGCAGACCTCATTTTTTACTCGAATGTGTTACCTGTAGCCAAGAATTTTCATTTTGAAGTTGAAATATGGTGTTGAATGCATTGGATGGCATCCTGAATTGCCCTACACGGATTTGCTTTGCTTTGATTTGATTTGGTTTATCACATGTACCTAGCTACAGTGGAAAGGTGTGTTTTGCGTTCAGTACAGACAGAGCATAACATGCAAAGATTATAGGGTGATTGAACAGAACAAGGAATACTAAGTTGCAGCAGCAAGGAAGGTGCACAAAAAGCAAGATCAACATTAGATTTGAAATTTAAGAAGTCCATATCTGCATGAACATAGACTTCTCAGTTCATTATCTGTGCATGCAAGATATTGCATGATTAAATGAACTATGTGAGAGAGTGGTGGGACCTTCTGGTTTCAAAGGTTCTTGTGTTATATTTACAAGTCAGGTGGTCATCACTTCACTCAGTGGAAGTCAGGACCTTCCCTCAGCCTGTGGTGGCTTCCCTAAGAAACTCAGAGACGCCTCCAAGAAATCCAAGCTACTCCCAGGTTCAGTGTTGCGACCTTCCAAATGCTGATGGACAGGGTCACCAAGAGAAGGGACATTGTCTTCCTATGTGACTGCACAAGGAAGCCAATTTATCAGATCTGTCCAGCCTGGGCTGCAATCACTGAGTCTTGAAGAGGGTTCATATTACAGAAGAGGAGGTACCAGTCATAAAACAAAGGTCGATAAATCCCCAGTTCCTGATCAGGTGTTTCTGGGAACTTTATGGAAAGCTAGGGAAGAGATTGCTTGGCTCTTTGCTGAGATGTTTGCATCATCAAGAGCCACAGGTAATGTGTTGGAAGACTGGAGGTTGGCTAATATGGTGCCATTATTTAAGCAATGCTGTAAGGAAAATTCCACGTAACCAGACAATAGTGAGCCTGACGTCAATGGTGGGTAAGTTGTTGAAGGGGATTCTGAGGGACAAGATTTACATGCATTTCGAAAGGCAGGGGATAGTCAACATAGCTTTGTGCGTGAGAAATCATGTTGCGCTCCTGTGGTTGAGATTTTTTGAAGAGGTAATAAGGATTGAAGTCAGGGCAGTAGATGTTGTCGAAATGGACTTCAGCAAAGCATTTGAAAAAGTTCCATATGGTAGACTGGTTAGTAAGGTTACATCATGTGGGATCCAGGGGGGGTTAGCTAATTGGATGCAAAAATGGCTTGAAGGTTGGAGACTGCATGTTGGTAGAGGGTTGTTTTTCAGAGTGGAGGCCTGTGACCAGTGGTGTGTCATAAGGATCAGTGCTGGGTCCACTGCTTTTCGTCACTTATAAAAGTAATTTGGATGTGAGTATTGGAGGAGTGGTTTGTCAGTTTGCACATGACACCAATGTGGTGTAGTGGACATTGCAGTTTAATTTAGATAAATATGAGGTGTTGCATTTTGGCAAGGCAGTTAATTGTAGGGCCCTGGGGAGTATTGCTGAACAGAGAGACTTGGGGGTGCAGGTGCATCGTCCTTGAACGTGAAGTTGCAGATAGGCAGGGTGGTGCAGAAGGCTGTGGGCATGCTTGTCTTCATTGGTCAGTGTGTTGACTTATAGGAGTTGGACATCATGTTATGGCTGTACAGGACATTGATAATGCCCTTTTTAAAATACATTGTACATTTGAGAGGGTACAGAAAAGATTTACCATGATGTTGCCAGGACTGGATGGTTTGAGTCATAGGAAGAGGCTAACTATGCTGGGGCTGTTTTCCCTGGAGCATTGGAGGCTGAAGGGTGATCTTAGAGGTTTATAAAATCGTGAGGGACATGGACAGGATGAATTGCTAATGTCCTTTTCCTTGGGTGGGGGATTCCAAAACTAGAGGGCATATGTTTAAAGTGAGAGGGGAAGGATTTTAAAGACCTGAGGGATAATTTCCTCTGACAGGCTTGTTCTATACGTGCTCCACACTCTGCATGAGTAAGGTGGTGGGAGCGGGTACAATTATAACATTTAAAAGATGTGTGAATAGGAAGGGTTTTGAGTGATATGGACCAAATAGAGTCATAGAGACGTACAGCACTGTCCAACCCATCCGTGCCGACTAGATATCCCAACCCGATCTAGTCCCACTGGCCAGCACCCGGTTCATATTCCTCCAAACCCTTCCTATACATATAACCTTTTCTCTCCATGCTTCAGGCTCTCCTGTCTTTATTCCTGATGAAGGGCTTTTGCCCAAAACATCGATTTTACTGCTCCTCAGACGCTGCCTGAACTGCTGTGCTCTTCTAGCACCACTAATCCAGAATCTGGTTTCCAGCATCTGCAGTCATTGTTTTTACCTAGTTTCTTTAATTGGTCAGAGTCTTGAGTAACTGAGTTGGAGGTCATGTTGCGGCTGTACAGGACGTTGGTTAGGCCACAGTTGGAATATTCTGTGCAATTCTGGTCTTGTTGTGAAACTTGAAAAAGTTCAGAAAAGATTTACAAGGATGTTGTCAGGGTTGGAGGATTTGAGCTATAGGAAGAGGCTGAACAGACTGGGCTGTTCACAAAATGCCTTTTAAATGTTGCAATTTTACCAGCCTCCACCACTTCCTCTGGCAGCTCGTTCCATACACATAGCACCCTCTGTGTGAAAATGTTGCCCCTTAGGTCCCTTTTATATCCTTGCCCTCTCACTCTAAACCTATGCCCTCTAGTTCTGGACTGCCCCACCCCAGGGAAAAGACTTTGTCTATTTATCCTATCCATGCCCCTCATAATTTTTGTAAACCTCTATAAGGTTACCCCTCAGCCTCCGATGTTCTACGGAAAACAGCCCAGCCTATTCAACCATTCCGGATAGCTCAAATCTCCTCGGATGCTGCCTGAACTGCTGTGCTCTTCCAGCACCTCCTAATTCAGAATCCAATAAGAGAAAGCATACTAAATGCCTCCTTCACGATCCTATCTACCTGTGACTCCGCTTTCAAGGAGCTATGAACGTGAACTCCAAGGTCTCTTTGTTAAGCAACACTCCGTAGGACCTTACCATTAGTCCTGTTAAGATTTGCTTTCCCAAAATGCAGCACCTCGCACTTATCTGAATTAAACTCCATCTGCCACTTCTCAGCCCATTGGCCCATCTGGTCAAGATCCTGTTGTAATCTCTTTGCTGTCATCTGCAAACTTACTAACTGTACCTGTTATGATCGCATCCAAATCATTTATGTAAATGACAAAACGTAGAGGGCTCAGCACTGATCCTTGTGTCACTCTACTGGTCACAGGCCTCCAGTCTGAAAAACAACCCTCCACCACCACCCTCTGTCTTCTACCTTTTAAGCCAGTTCTGTATCTAAAGCTAGTTCTCTGTGTATTTCATGAGATCTAACCTTGCTAACCAGTCTCCCTTGGGGCAACTTGTCGAACACTTTACTGAAGTCCATATAGATCGCACCTACTGCTCTGCCCTCATCAATCATCTTTGTTACTTCTTCAAAAAGCTCATTCAAGTTTGTGAGACATGATTTCCCACAAATACAGCCATGTTGACTATCCCTAATCAGTCCTTGCCTTTCCAAATACATGTACATCCTATCCCTCAGGACTCCCACAACTTGCTCGCCAGTCAATATTTCCTGGCTTGTCTTTACCGCCCTTCTTAAAGAGTGGTACCACGTTAGCCAACCTCAGTCTTCCAGCACCTCACCTGTGACTATCAATGATACAAATATCTCTAAATGGCCCAGCAACCACTTCTCTAGCTTCCACAGAATTCTAGGGTACACGTGATCAGGTCTTGGGGATTTATCCACCTTCATGCCTTTCGAGACATGTTGGCAAATTGGACAAGGTCAGATTGGTGCCGACACATTGGACCAAAAGATCTGTTTCCATGCTGTATAACTCTATGACAGTTGAGTGCCACAGATACTCACAAGAAGTAGTGGGCGGCACGGTGGCACAGTGGTTAGCACTGCTGCCTCACAGCGCCAGAGACCCGGGTTCAATTCCCGACTCAGGCGACTGACTGTGTGGAGTTTGCACATTCTCCCCGTGTCTGCGTGGGTTTCCTCCGGGTGCTCCGGTTTCCTCCCACAGTCCAAAGATGTGCGGGTCAGGTGAATTGGCCATGCTAAATTGCCCGTAGTGTTAGGTAAGGGGTAAATGTAGGGGTATGGGTGGGTTTCGCTTCGGCGGGTCGGTGTGGACTTGTTGGGCCGAAGGGCCTGTTTCCACACTGTAAGTCTAATCTAAAAAAAAGGCTGGAAAGAAATGAAATAAGTCGGTGATCTGCTGTGCTCTAAAAAGGTTCCTGGCACCATTTTATCTCTGTTACCTCAGTCTCTAGGGCATCACTAAGTTTCATTGTCGCTGTTCAGGCATCTCACAAAAGTTCATAGCCTGCAACACTGAGGATCACATGCATGATGGGCACTCAAAGGCACACATCTACCTCCTCCTCTGAAACCTTCCAGCCAATTTCACTTCTGACTCACCTTGTCACTGTGCCTGATGATGATTGCTCACAAACTGTCCCTCCTTGCTGGCTCATTACAAGAAAAAATTGGCCATAATTGGAACTTTAAGAAAAGGGCTATTGAATGGGCCAGGGAAGACCCAGGACTGTTTCTATGGTATATCTTGATTGTATGAATGTTATTTGGGAAGGAGAGGTCAGTTCTGAGAATAGGGTAGTTAATGAGATACAATTGTTTGCATGTTGGCTTCTCACCACCTGATGGTGAGAAATTGTCCTCCCCATGGAGGATGAATTGCTTACATTTAACTTGATGGCAAATATCTGATTTTTGGACTCCTTATGCTACACTCTCCATATTCTTGCCACATCAGGGAGTGTACAGTTCTGACGCATGAGTCATTAGCAGTTCTGTTTGATTTATGACTTGTATTTCTGTCATGTTTGTAATATATTGAAAAGATGCCCCGGAGATTTTGGAATATGGTGGGAAGTGAGCTTATACTGACTGTCTCACTTTTACCACATACTTTGGTTCTCTTTGAGATCACATTATTATCCAAAAGCTTGGAATGGAAGTTTTTGAATAAGTTGAGAGATGGAAAGGCAGAGATGCTGAGAAGGAGACTGCTTGTTACAGATAGCTTAAGGAACAGCCAGTGATGCAAGTTGGAGAAACCAGAGGCAAGTGCATGGAGAGACATAGAGTGGTAGATCACAGAGTTAGGGCTTGGCTAGTGTAACAATACAATGAAAAAGTGTATTTTTGTCCATGTTTTTTTTTAATGACAAGAGGTTGAGCCAAAGGTAGCGAACCGTCTGTTCCAAGCCAATAAAATTAACAGCTTGTGAGGCCTTGGGCTTTTAAAAAAAAGTTGGAGCTGTAGAAAGAACAGAAATAGGGCTTCAGTAGTTGATGGGGTGTTGAAGACGTTAGGTCTTTCTTCATTGCAGCTAAAAGCAGGAGCTCTCTCGCTTAGTCTCGTATTTGTCTTTGTCTTTGTCTGTCGCTTTTTCTCGCTCTCGCTTTTTCTCGCTCTCGCTTTTTCTCGCTCTCGCTTTTTCTCGCTCTCGCTTTTTCTCGCTCTCGCTTTTTCTCGCTCTGTCTTTCTTTCTGTCTTTCTTTCTTTCTTTTTTTTCCTTCCTTCTCTCTTTTTCTCTCTCTTTCTCCCTCTTTAATTGGAGTAAAGAAGAAAGTGTGTTTTGCTTTAAAAGTAAGTTGTTACCAATCAAATTACACCTGGAACCCAGCACCTTACACTTGCTTTTAAATATGATAAAAATTAGAGACTAGACTGACTACTTGTTATATTTGAAGAGGGTTTAGTCGCAACACTGAGCATAGAGAGATATTTTGTATTTTTAAGAAGTGCATGTCACATAGTGTTTCACAGCTGTGCAATGATTTAAATGTTGGCAATGTAATTGTTCATAAAATTGTGAAATCTGTTTTAGATTTTGAAATATCTTTTTCAAAGTATTTACACTGCAATGACAGAATCTACAGCAGAAACACTGACCATTTGCTTCTAACCTGACCATGCTTCCCTTTATTCTTTACTCAAGCCTCCTTCATTTCTTCCTCATGCAGGTCTAACAATATTATATAGTTTCATATTTATGTACTTATCTCACTTTATTTTAAGTAAGTCTACAGTATTCATGGCAGTTACTGTCTCATGTAGAAGGTTATATGTTGTCATAACTCCTTTAGATCAAACATTTTTTGTTTGATTTCTTGGTGACTATTGTATATAAATAGCCTGTAGCTTTTCTCACCCCCGGACGGAAACATTATTTCTGCATCTGGAAATCTAAAATTAATAATCTGATAGAAGATGATGTGGTTATTTGTTTTCTCTCTCAAGGCCACTTCTTGCTACCCAACTTTTAACAGTTCCTATTAACATTAAAAGTCAGCTCTCTTGCAAGTTGGGTTTGGATCGCCTAAGTAGAAAATATTGTTTAAAATCTCTCCCAGGAATAATTAAATTAATGTATATTGGTTTAGTTAGAGAAAAACAAGTCTTAGCATAAACTGTAGATTAGTTAATACTTTCATTAATGTGGTATTTATTGGTGAGTTATCTGGGCAGTCATAATTTCAATTTTCACCACAATTTCATGAAGAGGGGAGTGTACCCTTGCTCCAAGAATGTACTTTATGATTCAGAAGGGGAAGCTTCTGGGATGAGATTTTCATGGTTTCAGCGCCTTTTTTTTCATAGCAGTAGAAGTCCACCCTTGAAATCCACAATGGATCTATGGATTGAGAAAGAAATGTCCATAATTTGAAATGAAATCAAAATGTAGCAAGAAACAGATTTGTTTTTTGGGGTGGGGGTAAAAAGTGTGTTTTGCGTAATTACTGTAAAGTTCAGTGAACACATTTTATTTTCCTGATATAAATATCAGATCAAATGCTGTAGTTTTCTCGATTTGATTTTGGAATAGTAACTTAAAAATAATTTGTTGGAGCACAAAATTCATACGACTAGCAGGTACAATTCACTGAACTTTGGATTCTGGTGAGAATAGTAAAATTATTTTTTTCATGAAAATACTGTGAACCAGCCATGTGCAAAACAGTAATTTTTGGTTAGCTATTGATATAGTGAATATAAAATTACATTTCTTGTCACTGTCTTGAAGTTAGATCTACTTATTATTTAAATATGCATTTAGGCTTTCTCACTTTATCATGATGATGTCGTGCTGAACAAACCTCGAATCACATGGAATACAATTTCAATTGTACTATAATAATATTTCAATTACCCAGCTAGCAACCTTTTAAACTTACAATATATTTCAATGGATGCTTTTGTTGCAATATTTGTGTTTGTCATCGATACAGTGACAACAGTCTTCAGTGGAACAAGTTCCGATCTATTTAGTTTAAAATGAGTACTAGTTGCTCTATGTAACCAAGAAACTGAATACTCATGACTTTCACCAGTTACGTGGGGTCAGATTCAGGTGCAATTTATTGTCAATGAACATGTTGAGTCACTTCAGAGTTTTCTGCTAATTATTGCATTTCCACAGTTATCTTCAAAACACTTGATTTGTTTATGGTTTTGTACGTGCACTTCTTTCTAAACAAAGATATTTTTGTCATATCAAGTTTGTGTTTGGACAGACGAAGCCTAAAGGGTGAAAGATGCATGTTTGCCCAAAATCAATAATGTTTTCAACACAGAAAATCAAATCATTATGTGGATTAACTTGGCCTGAATTGACTTGCTCCACTTTTTTTTTGTACCATTTACCTAACAGCTACAGTGTTCTAGAGATACCAGAACATGAGAATTGAGCACAAACTGCATCAACACTAGCACTCTGTTACATTCAACTATATATTATATGGCTGGAAGGTGTGCTTTGCCTATACATCCTGCAGGGGACTTCTGAAATAATTTTATTCTGGAATTTTTAAAAACATTATTTAAACATGAATTAATTCCAATATGTGTTTTTTTTTCTGTCTTGGGAGTATGGAGAATTTTCTTTGTTGTCACACGACTGAATCTGTATTCTACTGATCATCATTGTTTTTACTGTGTAATGCTGTTTCATCTGGATCAGCAGTTAATTCTAATTTTGTGTCAATTAACTGCATTCATGTAATTGAGGCTAATAGAAGTACATGACAATCCCCTGCCAATATACTGCATTTCATAATCTAATGACAGCAGAGATCTGACAAAACAAGTTGAAGCGTATGTTTTAAAAAATATTTTCTGTCACTTAGTGTTCTGTACGTACAGCATTCCTTTTTTTTCCCTCCTTAAATCTTTGATACTGTTGTCATGCATGCTGACAAAGGTTCAGCACTGTTCTAATTAGCCTCAAGGAACTGTTTGGAATCGGGGTTTTTTTTTGGAAGAATTCCACGCATTAAATTGACCCTTCTGCATGTCCCCCTATTATTCATAAGTTGATCTCTGATAGCACTGTGCAGGCTCTGCTGGATGCTGGTAGCAGAACATGAGTAGCTGGCAGAGATGTAACCTAAATTTGGGACATTTATCTTATTATGCTCTATAGTCAGCCAAACTAGATAGCTAATAAAATCACAATCAAAGCAGGCTCTCTGGAATTTGAAAGACCTTCTGATATTCTGGCAACACGTCTAGATGACAATTTACAGCTTGTAGGAGGTTAGGGTAGAAAACTGTCTTGAAACTAAAGGGTGCGCCAAATATTCTCCTTTTTTACCTAACTGGAGGAGGGAAAAGGGGAAGCCTTGAACAGTTCTCACTGGCCCTAATCAACATAACAGCCTCAGCTGCCCCTTAGATCCCCTGCCAGGTCCCTATCATCTTCTGATCAAATATTAATGTGTGATACTCTGCTTGCTCGCTAATCCAAAGCCAATTAATATTATCTGTCAATTATTTACAGATCCTGAGGTGCGGAGACAATTCCCTGAGGACTACAGCGACCAGGTTTGGAATGCATAATTAACTTTTTTTTTAACATAGCAAAATTTATTTCAGAGTCACTCAAGATATCACTGCTGTTCAGTTTAATGAAGGAGACAAATGAATTTTTTTGGGGAAGAGATGGGGGTGATAATTAAGAGCCACTGATGAAGATGATGATGACATTGACAGTTTGTAAAAATATACAGTAGGAGGCAAAATTTGCAACCCAGCATGGCTTTTTTCAAAGCAATTCTATGTAGTAAAATCCATACTTGCTTATATGGACAACAGATGATTTTTTTTTTAGTTTTCTTTGTAGATGATATCTGGCAAATAGCTGTTTAAATGACAAATTGGAAGTTCAAGAAAAAAGAGCATCAGCAGTATGAGATTCAGACATTGCTTCTGTGAAATTTATCAAGTTCTAATCTATGATTGTGAGACTGCACTGGGATAGTTTCTCTAACCAGTTCTGTTGATGGTAGTTCTGAAAAAATGCTGATTATTGTATGCACTATCCCATTACAATATTAAATGTAGAAAGATGCAAGTTTACTGTTAATTGTTTCCAAACTAAAGAATCGTAGAAAGATTTGTTTCATGTTGTTATGTTTCAATTTATTTTCCTCTTCCTTTCTGAGTCCCCAAGACTGTGAGCGGACTATGGATCTCTCTGTGTTTAAGCTGTTTTTACAATGATTGCTAGGAGGCATGCGAGAGCAGCTTGTATTTGTTGCTGTTTAATCCACCTCTCTCCTTGTGGGAATGCCCCGAGTTTGACCGCATGCAGCCTTTTGATAGAATGGAAAGATCTGTATCACTATTCTATATTTTTCATATTTATTCCTCATTAAACCTATTATACCGATTGAAAGCCAATTAATAACTTACTTTGAGAAATTCTCCCCAACGGTTCATCTCTCCTTGCCCCACCCCCATGACAAAATCATCCCTAAAATCATTATAGTCCTATAGATCCTTTTGTTGAAGGTGCTGAATATTGCTGGTGTACTCCAGTCATCTTTTGGCACCATGGTGTGATGTTACCATTCTCAATGTGTAAGGCATTCGGTGAGGTCTGCTGACCTCCAATATACTCTTGTCTGTGAGAATCAGTCCTTGGTCTAAGACTTTGAGCTGAATGGTAGCATTCCTATTACAAATAGCTTAGATGAACTAAAGTTTAGGGGAACAGGCATATTTTAGGAAATAAAGCTGTTTTTGAGCTGAAGGGGCTGCAAAGAGTGTGGAACTGAAGGTGCTACAATCTGACAAATACCAAAGATGTACACTCTATGATTCTGAAAGAGAACTGCACTGATTGTGGATACTGTCTCTGGTTATAATTTTTGAAAATCTCCTTGATTCATGAATAGTTCTAACAAATTGTAGATTAGCAAACGTAATATCATTATTCAAGAGGAAGCCAGGAACCACTGGCCAGACAGTCAATAGTCGTTGGGAAAATGCTGGAATGCATAATTAAGACATTTTTAAGAATAAACTTAGAAAAGCATTGTCAATGGTAATTATAAAAAGACAACATAGTTTCACAAATGTAAAATCATAATTGAGAAATTTACTAGAGCTTTTTTGAGGATGTAGCTGACAGGATAGATTTAAAGGGAATCACTCATGTAATATATCCAAGTTTGCGACCGAAAGAAAGCTAGGTGTGAAAATAAGCTGCAAGAAGGGCTTAGAAGCTGAAGAAATATAAATAACAGCAAAATACTGCTAGAAATCTGAAATAAAAGCAGAAAATGCTGGAAGTAGTTAGCAGTTCAAGCAGCATCTGTGGAGAGAAACCGATTTGTTTCAGATCCAATACTTTTATTCACCTTTTGTTACTTTTTATTATTCCCCTTTTAAAGGTGCATAAACATATTAAGTGAATGGAGACCAAAGCAGAAAGTATAATGTGGGAAAGTGTGAAATTGGCAGTCAGAATGGAGAAGCAGAATATTTTAAAGGGATAAGACCTGTACATCTTGTTGTTCAAAGGGACTTGGGCATACTAGATAGCAATTTATTGTTACATGTATTTGTGAAAATACAGTAAAATGTACATACGCCTCCACAAAAACAGTGCTATGTGTGTGTATATGTATATGAGACAAAGACGACAAGAGTTGGGGTGGTGAGCGCAAGTGTCACAACTGTCGAGGCCAGGGGGCTTCTCAACTGTTGTAGATTGGAGCCTTCTCAAAACTGCCAAGGGCCTGGAACTGTCCGACTGAAACTGCTACACCCAGCCACAGAAATAACAAGAGATTAATGTGATACAAAAGGTGAAGTTAAGAAATAACTTTTTGAAAATGCAACTGGTCAGCTGAAAAGGAATGGGTGGGCTGGGAGCCTGAACACTACCTAACCTGCCTTCCCCATGATCCTGCATGACTACTACAAGAAACAGAGTGTACAGGTAGAGCACCCAATTAGGAAATCGAATTGTGCCATTTGCCTTTATTGTAAGGGTAATTGTTACAATTCTACAGCATCTTGTTGAAACCAAACAGAATACAGTGTGCGGCTTTGCCCTCCATATTTAGGGAAGGACATAGTTATAGTGGTGATGGTGCAGAGAAAGTACAGTAGATTGGTTCCTGTGATGAAGCAGTTGTCCAGTATTGAAATGCAGAGTAAGTTGCACCAATACTCTTTGAAATTTAGGAGAATGAGAGGTGATCTCATTGAAACACAAGATTGATAGGCCTTGACGGTGTTCATTGAGAAGTTGCACCTCTGCCTAAAAAATGTAGGCAGAATCTCTGCAGGGAGACCAATCATTTTGGACGCTGATGATGAGAAATTCCTTTACTCTAAGTGGTGTTAATCTTTGGAATTCTGTACCCGGTTGGTTGTGGACCCTTCACCATTGAAAATATTTAAAGTTGGGATGGACAAAAAATTCAGTGAATTTTTCAGAAAATCGATTGATGTGAAGAATGAATATTAAAGTGTAACTTATTGTGATGATTAACCATGATTGTGTTGAGTAGCAGAGTAGATTTAAGGGGCCATGTTGTCTACTGATTCTTGTGATCTTAAATATATCCTGTGTTCTTCAAAGCTCTTACTTTATGAAATATAAACAGGAAATGCTGGAAGAAAATCTGACAGTTCAAAAACATTTGTGGAGAGCGAATTCAAGTTTTAGATCTTGGACATATCATCAAGCTCCTCAGCTTTTTGGAGTCATGTATTGTTTGATGGAGTTGTAGGGCACCGGTGCATCTGAATTCTGCCTACCTAAAAAGACAGTACAGTCTTTAAATCTCAATCACCTCTTACACTTGACTTGTTAGGAGTGGATAGACATGCTTTTTGACTGGGGGGTAAAGGTGTATTTTTCAGGTGGACAGAAATGTGCAGAAGTAAATAGTCCTTTATGGCGGGAGAGAAATCTGTATTTATCTAGTCATAAATGTACTGTTGTTTATTTCATCTTTTACAAATATTTAATCTCAATAGTTGAATTAAAATGAGTAAAATTGAATAGCTTACTGTCAACAGAAATGTTTCAAGTGTAAAGCAGAAAATATGTGTACTTTCAAAAGTAAATCTTCCTTTTTTATAATTTGATAAATTTAAAATAAATGGATTTTTGTCTTTTTTTTCCACAGATAATAAAACTTTCCCATCAGTGCCACAGTGTATGCACTATCAAAGTAATGAATGCATAGGAGTGATTTCTCATCTGGGGGTTTAGACTGTGGTTTAAAACTCCTTGAGCTTATTTGACCTTACATAGAGCTTCAGATGACATCATGTGATTGCTGTCCTGTAAATCATCTTGGGCAATGAGTCTTTATTAATAAACAGATCTGGGAGATGCAGCATTTTTTTAAAAAAATGCCTCACCATTGGTTTCTTTGTGTTTTTGGTGCTGACACAAAGGACTTATTCTTAATGTTTTTCTGAATTAATGGCTTAAATCATTTGCATGTAGGTAAATAAAGATGTGTAGCACAATTGGCGTTAAGTCTTGTTCCTTTGAAAAAAATGTTTGGTTTAGCTTTGATTTTAATGGGAAAAATGGTGGCCTTTTTGTTAGCCAGAAGTGCCTATTTGCTGTTTTTTTTTCTGATAGAAGTAAACTTTACATTGACTCGGTGTCTTGTAACTGCCAAAAGAAAAATGATTTTTTTTAAAAAAAGTATTGCTTGTAAAGAAGACTATCAAATCCCAATATGTCTGCTTGTTTGTGGGTAAAATAAATTTTAAATGTACTGTTTCTTTGCAGAGGATCAGAGACTTTAGTGCTGCAACTACCAGCGAAATTTTATTCCTGAAGGTCTTTATACTTCTGCAGGGGACTCTGTCACAAATTATTGTGGCTCGATCCTTTAGAAACCGAAAAAGCATGTTACTTCAGCATCTGTGACTGACTAATGATGGCCAGGCTTTTGGCTTCCCTTGAGCCACAAAGCTATTGCTGCCTTTAGAGAGGAAAAAGCATAAGAATAAAGGGGAGGGATGAAAGGGAGTCACAAATCTGTGGCCTCGGAGATGTATGACTGCTAGGCTGGTTGTCTGCGTGGTATGATAATCCATTTTGATCTCCTCAGTCTTAATTGTCTGCTAAAGACAAATGGGCAGTAAAAGTTCATCAGTTTCATCTTTGCTTCTCAATTATGGGCAGAATAAATGAGCCATCACTACAGAAGAAACCTTTCTTTTTGACACGGAAGTAATGCAGACCTGATGTGTTGTTACAAGTCTTTCTCCCTCATTATTTCAGATTCTTGGTGCTGATAGATCTCAGGGTTTCATGAAAAATGTAATCTGAAATGTAAATAAGTTGTTTGATACAAAGGGATGACGTAACAAATGCATTTTCCACAATTTAGCGGTCTTGCTTATAATTATTTACAAAGTGGAATTTGTCTCCTCATTTGTGTGAATATACTTATGGCAATGACATTATGATGTATGACAAATTTAATACATAACATAGCTGCTATCTTACACAATATCTTGGCACAATAATAACTTTATAATTGATTTGAAATGAGATTACCATTCTAAACGGGGAAAAGTTGATTGGCCATACAGCATGAATCCTTTTAGAAATTTTGGATAAGTAGGTTTTTCAGTAGTGGAATGGCTGATTTTTATATCTACAAAAGTAATTATTTTTAAAAATGTAACATTGTCAAGATGGGAGTGATACTTTATTCAGGTATTTTAACTTTTGTTAAGCTAGGAGTCATTAAATAATCATTACAATCAGTATCATGCTTATTTCTAGCAGTGACTTTTTTATTGGAAGCCCATGATTATAATCACAATGTAACATAACATATTTCATCAGTTGATTAACATAGTTTTCCCATAAGAGAAGAAAATTACAAACCATTGTTTTCAGTGGGCTGCAATGCTTATCCCAAGCTCCCAATAAGCTATTTAAATCCAGCCACTCACCAAAAGGATGCAAAGTAAAAACATTGAAACACTTGAGGGATTTATTTCAGCAGGTAAGTAGCTCATATGGTGTATAATCCAGCCAAAGTTTTAAATCCCAGTTTTAATTCCTGATGCGTGTTGCATTAGTTGATCTTTGGTGATGCAAGGGTGGATGTTTTTATAATTGAATTTGGTTTCGGGGCTTGTTTTTCCAGCTTTCCAGCAGTTCCACAATAATTTACATTTATATAGTTTTTGAAAACGTTATTGACATCTTCAGTTGCTTCACAGTTCAAGTCGAGCCTCTACGTGAAGAGGGGAAGATTTGGGGAACTAGTTAAAATTGTGTTTGAAGAAGTAAGATTTAAGGAGTTTTTTTAACAAGAGTAAGATAACAGCAAATTCTACTTATGTCAACTGATTCCAGAAATGGTGACTCAAGGTCACTGTGTGAATGAATGATGATAGCATTAGGCTCGGTTGTTGAATGCCTTTTATGTAGAATTGCACACTGATACTGATAGTTAAAGTTTATATGAGGAAAAAGTCATCTGAATGAAGTATCATAGGGCTATCACCATTCATTAAAAGGAAACATTTACTCCAGGAGAATAAAGATTGTAGGAACAAATTACTGCAGATGCTGGAATCTGTACTGAAAACAACATGCTGGAGATCCCAGCAGGTCAGGCAGCATCCATGGAGAGAGAGCTTTGATAAAGAGTTATCTCGATGAGTCTTCTAGACTCAAAATGTTAGCTTGCACTCTCTCCATGAATGCTGCCTGACCTGCTGTGATCTCTAGCATTTGTTGTTTTCAATGAAGATTATAGTATTGTTTCTGATATGTGACTGTGGTCTTGTGGATCTTCCCACAAACACAAAAGATAGGACGTCTAGAGAGTGAGAGGTGTGTGTGTGTGTGTGTGTGTGAGAGAGAAAGAGACTTTTTTAAAAAAAGGGCTCGGTGCAGAACAAAAGCAGAATCTAGAATGGCCACATGAATTCTGAAACACTGTGTGCTTAAGCTGTGAGGGCAGGTGAGATCATTCCCCTGCATTGAGAGGTGCTTAGCACCAGGCTGCAGGTTAATAGGCAAACAACCAATAATGTGAAGTATTTTTATAGTGCAGCCTGGTAAATGAAACTGCATTGAGGTTTGCATCAGGGTTGATGGTGTGGGCAGAGAAGGAGAGCTTATCCATTGCCCTTAACTAATTTATGTTGCATGAGTGGAATGATGTTTGCGCTAATGATAAAATTGCTATCTAGTTAGTAAAATTATTGAATGCAAATGTTTGGTTATATGCACCATGTGCAGGAATTGCCATAGTATCTAGTTAAAGTGGAGGTGGTGGCATCACTGTCCAGAGGACCAGGTGGCTTGGGTTCATATCCCATATAGCAGATGGTGAATTTTAAATTCAGTAAAAGGAAAGTCTAGGATTACAACATTACTCTACTCGCATGGTTACCATGTTAATGCTCATTGTCATATGAATCCATCTGGTTCACTCATGTCCTTCAGGGAAGGAAATCTACCATCCTTACCTGGTGCGGCCTACACATGACTTCAGACCCGCAGCAATGCAGTTGATTCTTAACAATGTTCTGGCAATTCGGGATGGGCAATAAATGTAATGCTGCCAAATATTTGAAGTCTTTGTGTAGGTAGATCTTTTCTGAATACCCTATGTAACTATGACAAATGATTTGATTTCATTAAAATATTTCTGATTGTAATTTCAAGATCATCGATGTAAAAACAAGAAAGTGATTAGAATTTTAAAAAAAATTAAAATTGATCAAGCTTCAACACATAGCTGAAATGAAAAAAAAAGTACTAATGGAATAAGTTATTTGGGCTAAATTTCCAAGCAGTCAGATTTTGTTTTGCTAAGTGCCAAATGATAGTAAGTTGGCCGATTATGTTTGTAGTTGATTCTTGTCAACCAATAAAGCTTAGATTCTGGCACGTTGAGGAAAACAACATTTTCCCTAAGGCAAGATAGTTCTGTGGACTTCCAGCTTCTACAGTGATCCTCTGAAATTTTATAAAAAAGGTTTTGAAAAAGGAATAGTTTTCTATTGTAGTTTCACCCATAAGTTGTAAATTAGGTATCAAAATGCCATTTAAAGTTTTAAAAAAAACATCTCAGTGCTCACTTTGAAATTTCTTTTTGATTTTCTTTCCCTTTTTTTGATCTGCTGATCGTAACTTTATCATTTGATATTTCAAACATATTTTTCCTGTTTCATTATCCCCAACATGACAGAAAATGGATGAGTAAACTTGTTGCAATAATGCAGGGACAGTTTTGGTCACCTTTTTTTTCAGCCTGCCTTTCTGTTCTAGTACCAGCTCCCTTAGCTCTGTCCTCATTAATTTCTAAGCATAAATTATTAAGCGAAATTGAAGGAGACTGAGGTGAGATGCTTCTCTCCGCTTCAACAGTAGAAAAATGACTGTTATTAGCTAAATGAACATATTTCAAATTTCTGCAAATCTAATCGGAAGATTTTAGAGTAGCTTTAGTTACAGGTCCATCAATTTCTTAACAATGGCAATGACAGCTTACCTTTTAAGTATAGTTAGATTATTTCAAAAACCAGGCATGAGTTAGGGTGAGGAGACCAAGCAGTTATTGGAAACAAGATCAGAGGATGTGACTGAAGCCAGGATTGAAGAGATGGATGATGAGAAGACTTTTCAAAACAGAGTCACGTAGTAAGGCAGAACATTGTGGAGTTCAAGGCTACAGTAGCTGCATCATCAGCCAATAGTCAAAGGGAAGATTGAGGAGGATCAAATAATTGAATGAACAGCTTCAGCTGGGAGAGGGGAGCCTGCAATTTGAGAAGTAGTGCCAGAGAATATTGTAGAAGTAATTGAGGTGACACCTTGAGGAAATTTGCAAATACGAACGAGTGTTTCAAAATTTGTGTATCTGTACAAAATACATTGTTGATTGAAGAATTTTGTATGATTTTTATTTTAGGAAGGAGTGCAGATGCAGATGGGCAAGGCAGATGATCTGAGGTTTACGGAGACCAGAACTTAGTGCCTCGGGATATATCTTGAGAGTTTTAGCAGTGGAGATGAGGTGGTGACAAGTATGCATTTTAATGATAACCATCATTACTGACCCATGTCAAAATAACATTGACTGGGGAAGCGTTTTTTGGCTTGTTTGCATTGGAAAAGTTAAGTGCAGTTATAAAGAAACATATTAATATAAGTGTCTAAATGCTAACAAATTTGCTGATTTCTGCATTTGTATAGATCTTGGATTGGAGGCCTGTGACCAGCAATGTCACAAGGATCAGTGCTTGGTCCACTGCTTTTTGTCATTTATATAAAAATGACTGGATGTGAACATAGGAATGATGGTTAGTAAGTTTGCAGATGACACCAAAAAAGGTGGTGTAGTGGACATTGAAGAAGGTTACCTCAAAGTACAATGGAACCTTGATCAGATGGGCCAATGGGCCAAGGAATGGCAGATGGAGTTTAACTTGGATAAATGTGAGGTACTGTATTTTGGTAAGGCAAACCAGAGCAAGACTTCTGCACTTGATGGAAAAGCCCTGTAGAGTGTTACTGAACAAAGGAACCTAGGGTTGCAGGTGCATTCTTTGAAAATGGTGAAGCAGAGATTTGGTTTGCTTACATTTTTTGGTTAGAACATTGAGTATAGGAGTTAGGATGTTATGTTGTGGCTGTACAGGACGTTGATGAGGCCACTTTTAGAACACTGTACAATTCTGGTCAGCCTCTATAGGAAGGATGTTCTTAAACTTGAAGGTGTAGAAAAGATTTACAAGGATGTTGTGAGGATTGGAAGGTTTGAGTTATAGGGAGAGGCTTTATAGTTTGGGGCTTTTTTTTACCCTGGAGTGTTGGAGGCTGAAGGGTAACCTTCTTGAGGTTTATAAAATCATGAGGGCATGGATAGGATGAAATGACTTGGTTTTTTTCCCTGGAGTGGGGGGAGTCCAAAACTGGAGGGCAAAGGTGTAAGGTGAGATGGGAAAGATTTAAAAGGGGCCTAAAGGGCAACTTTTCCATGCAGAGGGTGGTGTATGTATGGAATGAGCTGCTAGAGGAAGTTGTGGAAGTGGATACAATTGCGACATTTAAAAGACATTTGGATGGGTATATGAATGGAAGCTGTTTAGTGGGCTATAGACTAAATGGTGGCAAATGGGACTAGGTCAGGCTGGGATTTCTACTCCATGTGGGCGAGTTGGACCGAAGGCTCTATTTTGTTACTATATGACTCTGTGACTACTGAGTAACAATTTTTGAGTGATGCGCAGTGTGTCTGACAACACATGGTTCACTTATACCTATTTACAAATTCATGTATGAACTTTAGACACTGGGGTCCACTGTCAGAAAAGTTGTTCTTTTAGCATTTTGGACCTTACAACTGAAATGCAGAAAGGCCTTTAAAGCTGGCAGGATGGTTGAACCACAAAAACACGAGGGAGTTTATGGTCAGAGCAAGAGATTTAAACTGTGTAAACAATTGCTGAACTGACATTTGAGCTGGGCTTTGATCCACAATAAGAGACTTCGGCAGCAACCAATTTGTGGGTTGATTTTACGTGACCACACTTGTGTTCTCACTCAACACCTATATAATTGGATTTCAAAGATTTGCAGTCCACAGATTATGGACTTGTACCTGATGTGAACTGTCATGTGGCTTTTTTTTAATGTTGTACTTTCCTCACAATTTAGATTCCACATCACACTCGGTCCTATAAATTAATTCCTTTCCTACTGTTGTAATAACATTGGCTTTAGTTTAGTTACAGCTTTGCCAATTCTGAATGGTGTCCTTACCCAAGTTGCCTTATGAAAGTTTGAATATAGAATGAACATTGGACATAGTTACAAGGATCTTTGGCTGAGCCTGGTTTAGTTCTCTGAGGAGCTATAAATATGTGTTTCAAGCATGATGTTGGATAACGATGAAAGACAGAAACTGGCTAATTTTTTAACACCCTGAACTTCAGATCTCAGAACAATTGCAATGTCCACAATACTGGAGTAATTTGCTTGTATGAGCAGGTGTCACCTTTTAAATCACAGCGTTCTGTCAGCCAAAAGAATGGGTACAGCAGTTTTGGATCTGGTTAAGCTCTAATGCTGTTGTGGCAGTATTGTTGTGAGCAGTGTGTTGATTTGCTTTTGACTTTAAGAAAATATTAGGCATGAACCATTGGTTGAATATTGAATTTTGTTTTGGTGTAATTATGCTATTTCATGTCAATTTGAATTAACATAATCTTGCCATCACATACACTTTACATGTAGTTGTTAAGAAATTTGCTTTTTGACAGCTTATCTTGAATTATTAAACAATACATTTTTGGACCTTTTAAAAGTCTTAATTCTTTAAAATGCATAGTATTTGTTGCAGGTCAATTTAAGCACGGAGATCTGTAATGTGGACAAACTGTAATGTGGACAATTTCAAAAAAACAATTTTTTTATTTGGTTAATAACCTAGCTCTTTCTGTTAATTTGATTTTTCTCAAAATGTCAGATTTTGCCCTGCTATTTCACTCTGGTGGTGTTAATACTTTGCATGAGCAATGAACGAAAATAGGAGAATGTTAAACTTGGCATAATGGTTCTTGGCTGTCTGCTTTTTTTTGGAAAAAGGATTTGTTTGGTGATGCTTCGAATTAGTCAAGTGTTAATCTAGAGTTGCTTCTATTGCTTTTTAAGCAGCCGGGTGATTTGTGTTCAGTCAGGATGTTTGAAATTGGTTACTAAAGATTAGGTTTGTTTCTTCCCGAGAAAGACTTGACCCAATATCTTTATAGATGAATGTGACTCAGGAAAGAATTACATGAGCAACCTGTTTGCAACATAACAGAAAAAAAGACAAAAGAAGGCTGTAATTTGTAACAGCAGTTTTCATGACCTCCGAATATGCCAATGTTTCACAGTCAGTTAGGAGCTTTATCGAAGAATCTCAGAATTGTTTCAGCAAAAAAGGAGACTATTCAGCCTGGTTACCTCTGTGTTGGCTGTCTGTAAGAGCAACTCAGCTGATCCCACACCTATGTCCATCTTCTGCAATTTTTTTTCTCTCTTAAAGCCTATCCAGTTTGCTTTTTAAAAGCTGGAACAGTTTTTGCCCCTCACTCTGTGTATTGCGAATATTAATTACTCACATCATAAAATACATTTTTCCCCACATGTAGCCATTGGTTCTTTTGCCAGTTTCTGCCAAAATTTGGGGATAGAGCGAGTGGAGGTGGAAGTTCCTTCTGATCTGCATTGTCTGTATAACTTGAGGTTTTATAAGACCAAAAGGTGACATCTCAGTTCAGACGATGCATTAAAGTTGAAGTTATCTTGGGACTGTGACTTGAAAGAAGTTCTGGGATTTCTATATTAATGAATTGAAACCTATATCCCCATTCTAAGTGATTAAAGACTTAACAAAAATTTAGAATTGTTCAATACATTGCACCAGTTATATGATACGTTAATCTTTTCGTAAAAAAAAAGTCCTATGATCCTGCCCCATTAGCTACCTGCCGAAGGAACAGCACTGCGAAAGCTTCGACTTCTAAATAAATGTGTTGGACCATAACCTGATTTTTAACTTAGAGGTTGCCAGCCTTTCAGTGGCCACAAGCCATGTAAATGGAATCCATGCCTGAAAGATGGCTTCTGTGATTGCCGGGGCTGTACGCACAAGTAATTTCTTATGGGTAAAAACAATGACTGCAGGTGCTGGAAACCAGATTCTGGGTTAGTGGTGCTGGAAAAGCACAGCAGTTCAGGCAGCATCCTGCTCCTCGTATGCTGTCTGAACTGCTGTGCTCTTCCAGCACCACTCTAACCCAGAAAGTAATTTCTTATGGTCCTGGGCAGAACAGTTACCATACAGGCCATTATACACCCAGCAGTATGCTTTCAATTATGCAGCTGTAAAATTTGGTCATGGACCTTGTGGACATGCCAAATTTCCTGAGCCAGAAGAGGTGTCGATGTGACAGTCAAGAAGGCACAACGATGTGGGAAGTCCAGGACATTTAGTGTTGGTTATTGTCATCCCTGTTGACGCTCTCCACTCTTTCAACCTTGGCTCCATTGATGTAGATGGGGGTGTTCTCCTACCTTCTTTCTTTGACTAATTAAAAGAATAAAGGAACAAAAATATTTGTGTCAGAAGTGAAAGTTCATATTTGCCTTTTTGGAGTCTTATTGTCAGGACATTAGAAATCTAAATTTCGATCTCTATTGCAGTTGTTTTGCAAAATATGCTTTGTATCTGTCTTCTTTGTTTGGCCACAAAGAAATGTGTAAATGTTAAGAAACTATTGTTTGTTCAACTAGCACGACAGTCTTTTTTTTTTGTTGCAATATTTCACTTTCAAAAGGTTTTCAGTGTGAATATGATAAGTTGATAAGCTGATTCTCTTTTAGTGAATCAATTTAATAATTTCTCTTATTGACTTTGCATTTCTCAAAATTTTCTCCTAATAGCCAAACCAATGAAAACAAGCGTAAACATTTTTTCAACCTTCCGAAACACGATACCATTGTAACTGTTGAAGTATCATTTATCCAAATTACAAAGAGCTACTGTAATGTTGCAATTCTTCACTTGGCATTTTGTAGTAGATTTAAATTTATAATTATGATCTTTAGACTACTTCAAGAATTTGTAAATACAGTAGTTTGATTTGTTATACCATCGCTAAAATTGGAATTCCTTGCCTTAATGCTGCTGTATTACGGCAGTCTACAGTAACGTAGAACCTCAACTTGACAATTCCTAATAACTGCTTCCTGATTCCCATCGCGTTCCATATGGCTATTGCTTGGTTCTCCGCAGTAAAGGAAATCTATTAAAACCTCTGGTATATTAATCGAATAGGTCACTTTTAAGAATGCAGTGTAGCAGTCATGGAATCATACAACAAGGGAAAAAAAAATCCCTTTGGTCCAAACATAATCCCAAACTAAACTAGTCCCACCTGCCTGTTCCTGGCCTATAATCCCTCCAAACCTTTCCCATATACTTCTCCAAATTTTTTTTAAGTTTCATTGTGTGTGCACCCAATAGTATAACTGCTAATGTGTTACTGTTCACATGCTCAAATTCAACCAGTATTACCACCTCATCTGTAATCACCTGTTACGAATAACATAAATTAGCATGTATTTATCTTTGCTTTCTGTCTTCAATATGTTGTGCATCTACTCTTCTGCTAATTTCACAGTTATTTTTATGATGGGTAGAGGACAAATATGTGGGATAGACTTACTTGTGTAATGATAAAATGCACACAATGATGACATACGTCCATTTTTCTGCTCCCCAAAATCATTTTTTTTTTGCTTGTATTGGGCATGTAAGTTGACTTCCATTTTAGCTATGATGCCATAATCGCGATAGTAGTCATGCTGAATTTTATGATCCATGTATGAATGTTTTACTTACTTTTAACTGGGTGAACTCTGTTGTGGAAATGCTCAAATTTGTAGACCGCTTTCATACACGGCAGACTCTGGCAAACACCAAAGAGAAATAGATCTTTCAACAAAAGTATGAAGCTGCTTTGAAGCTCATAGCCATTCTGTTTGCTGATTTGTCAAGGGGCTGTGTTGCAGTGAGGAAATCTCATATTTGGGAAAGTTAGTGTGAGAATGGAAGAAAGAGGAATCTGTTCTGAAAAGTATGCCCATGATCAGATGTACAGTGTAATCAGGAACTGAACACTGGTTTAACCTTAAGAGACATGTATTGGAAAGAGCTCTTGACGACACTTTGATTTTCATCAGAAATGTGGTGTGTCTGTATGTACTTAAATGAGCCAAATGAAATGCTGAATCCAATAAAGATTTCAGAGCAGCAACTATTTGGTAGTTTTCAAATTCAAAACAATGCTGAAAATCAAGACCCATCTAAGAGTGTTTGTGCGTATCAGTGATAGCATTTAAATGAGTGAGGGTGGAATGATACTCGTGTATGGGCTATGCATCCCAGAAGCTGGTAAAGAAGAGAGCTTGTTAGTGTGAGGTATGTTCAGCTTCCATAAAACCATCAAGATCAAGAGATGCTGTGAAGATTTAGCACCCAAATTGAGGGGGGTCTGTGTCTTTGAATTCATCTTTTTGATATGTGCGTTAATAAGCCATTCAGAGATCATGAATAAATTAGTTGGATCGTTGGTGGAGGGGGTAAAAAATAACTTTCATGAAGAGTGGAAATATGCATGTTTCCCTACTTGCTGTTTTGTGTGGTTTGGTTGTCAAATTGTGGGATGCAATTAGTGTACAAACAAATCAAACCATTGAACAAAAATGCATTATATCCAATTTGTTGGACAGAAAGAAAGATATTTTATCGAGGGAAGATTTCAACATTCAGAGTGCTACATCTGACTCGGAAGGAAGCCTTAAAATGATCCTATTGTCCATTGACTAATTTTTTGGAATGATATTTGGAAGCTTCAAAGATTCATGACATCAGCCATTAAAATCAATGATTTTAAATGTCTGCAAGTACTCATTGCAACATGGACTCTTTAAAATATTTCCGTTCAACATATTAAAGTTGAAGTATATGATTAAAAATCTTCACTTTGGAGATTTAAAAATGTTTAATGACTGTTGAATTTCTCCAGTTTGTACCAAAAATAACCTGTGGTGATCAACTGCATTTTAAGATGTTTTTAAGGTATAAAAACTTGGCTATTGTTTTTGAAATTTCTGATTCATTCAATAGATTACTGCCTTTGTTGTCTTCCTTAGGTATTGAGAATTTAGCTCTTTCTTTGCATTCATATTTGGGGGAAAAAAAGACTCTATTCCTGGAACTTGAAATATCTTTCAAATTAATTGTATAAATCAGCCAGAAAAAAAACCCAGCATCTGATATCATCAAATCATATTTTGTTCGTATTGCTGTATTTTAACAAAGCACAATTCTGACTACAACTAGAATGAATTGAAAGAAAACTTCCTCAAATGTTGTATAATTTTCCACCATTTGCAAGTGGATTTGAGAGCTACAGAGCATGATCTGCCTTGATGATTGTGTAATTGTTCAACTTTAGATATCTTTTGTTTCACAAGCATTGGTCCTGTGATGTAGCTTCAAGAGGTTAGTGCTGGGTTTTCAGGTGCATCTGATGCTCTTGTCAATGTGTTCTTCATATACACCTCGTTGAGTGAACCTTTGACACCTGGCTTGATGTGATTCGAGGAATGAGGGATATGCAGGGCATGGCGTTCTAGATTTAGGTAATGTACAACTTTGCTGCTTGTGAGGGTAAACAGTACATCATGGATATGCAGTTTTAATCTGCTAAATCTGTCCCATATAGCATAGTGAGAATCCACATGATGAATGGCATCTTCGGTGTGAAAACACCTTGGTTTTTAACAGGCCTATATACTAGTCACTCCAACTAACACTGTAACTGATGCAAGTGTGACAGATTGAATTATTTGATGTTATCTACAATCATTCTCTCATGTAAGCCCTTACCATCTCCTGAATGCCTACCTGTGTTCTTCAGGATGTGGTCAGTGATGCTACTTACATGCTGCCATTGATGATCGTTGAAGCTCGCACGCTGAGTTCATTTTGTGCTGTTACTACCCTCATTGTTTCACTAAATGGGGTTCAACAGCGAGGTGTACTAAGATTGGTGATAAGTGGTAATTAGTAGGAAGTCACCTTGCTGTTGTTTGACCTGAAACCATGAAGTGTAAAAGGATCTGGAGATAATGTTAAAGACAAGCAGGCCCACTCACCCCCCACTGTATACCAGCTCCCAATGGTATTCATTCCACTCTTTCTTCCATTATTTTTTAAATGAGGGGTGGCGGGGTGGTTTGACCTTTTTTTTTCTGCAAATTACTGATCCTTTGTACAGATCTGTCCACTAGCATAATTTATTTTTAAGTGTTCTGCAAAGTCTGACAAATCTCAAGAAATAAAAGTTAATGGTCCTTTCCGGTGCAACCTATGCATAAATTAAGGAAATGGCAAAGGCATCCAGCCTTGCTCACTAGTCCTGAAAACAGCAAAAGCTGGAGATCACAATGGGCCAGACAGCATCCAGGGAGAGAGCAAACTGATGATTCGAGTTGAGATGACTCTTCATCAGGGCTCTGATGAAGAGCCATCTAGACTTGAAATGTTAGCTTGCCCTCTCCCCATGGATGCTGTCTGACCCATTGTGATCTCTAGCATTTGTTGTTTTTGGTACAAATTCCAGCATTTGCAGTAATTTGTTCATACATCTTGCTCACTGACAAGTAGGAACTGATGCATATTGGGACCGTTGTCTCTCAGGCTAGTCAGGCATTGTTATACTTTGAGGACCAGGACATTATTGTGTCACCATTCAATTGTATATCTTGGTTCCATCCATATTGGCTGTTGACTAATTGGAGTTATGTACAGGCTACATCAAGTAAGGATGGCATTTTTCCTTCTCTAAAAATAATTGGTGAACTAGTCAGATTTTTCCAACAGCTTCACGATTGACCTTACTAATTCCATCTCCTGTTTTGTTTTTTAAATTTTATGTTCAAATTCTCAAATTGTCATAGTGAGATTTGAACTCTATATTTGCTGGATTATCAATCCACTATCATGCCAAACATTCATGGAAAAGTGTAATGCGGTACATTTTTATCCCAAGTTAATCCATATGCTTCTGCATTTCATGACTGGCTTGTTGTTTGAGTGCTGTGACATAACGTGCACTTCTATTTCAAATCTTCCATGTCTGAAAAGGCTTAATATGTCGAGTTTCGATTAATATAAGTGTTTGACACTGCGGGATTTTCTTGCATTTGCTTTTAGAGTTTTGCATAATCTAACTCCACACACTGAATTGTATAGGCGCACTTGATAAATTTATCACATATACTTGATATTTGTCAACTATCGAGCATAGTGTGGTATTTTGGTTAATAGCCTCTTCGAGACCGTCTTGTTGCTTCCACTTTCATTTGTTTAGTGTACGGAGAAGTCTTCCTATATCAGCATGGATTATTGAATGAAATTACTTTAATTCAGTATATTATTTTTTTCTCACAGCCTATAGATTGAATCGCTACTGTTCAAATGCAGGTTTAACTGGATGAAAGGATGTGACAGCTGGAATCTCAGTAGCTGTGTCTATCTTGTACTTTGGGAGGACTCGATTCAAGTTTATCTAAACAACCACTGCTAATCCCAACTATCTAGGGGGATCCACTGTCAAAACAAGCAGCAGGCCCCTAAGGCAAACAGAACAGGCTAGAAATAAAGGCTGTGACTTGGGATACTCCAGCGAGTTTGCATTTGAGGCTAGCTAGAGAGATTGAGTGAGCAAGCGATGAAGAATTAGCATAATGCCCTTTCATTTGGGAAATTTGGGAATGCTGACAGCGGCTCTGTGCATAGATCTGTGGTTACAATAAGTGAGTCTATAGGAAAATCATTGAATGACCCAGCCATATTGACTGAAAAAAATAAAAGGACTAAGTACCGGTTCAGAGAAAGGAAGGACAGACTGCAGCTTTGTTTGACATCTGTTCTATTGCTCACTAGTTTTGTTCCCCTTGAATTCTGTGTGGATTTTGGAGAAACCTAAGAAGCCTGAACATGAATCCTGTAATCTTCAGCTGAATATTTATTCAGTGGAACAGCCGTTAAGCTACCCTTTTTGGTTCAGCCTACTTCTCTTCCCTTGTGTATAACTTAAATGAGGAAAGTATTTAAAAAGCTAAATAAATATTTGTTTGTCTGTGAACTGTTAAACACAGTTGTATAAACTGTTTGCTATTTATGGAATTACTTTCTCTTCCTCTTACACTAGGGGTGGAAATATCCAGGAGAGAAATTCTAGCTACTACTTTGCAAAACTTGATTTGTGCATGGACAAATATTGATTGAAAGAAGCCCTTGCAGTGTTAGCTTTGAAGACAGCTGATAGCTGAGTAAAAGAGTTTTCAAAGATTGTGTAAAAGGCTGTCAGGCGAAGGTCACAGATGGTGAATTTATGTAGGCACATTGCCATTTCAACAGGCATTGAGCAAAATTGTTTTGTACATTAAGATTTTTAACTCTTTGAACACACCAGTCGAAAGCTGAATTCTGTCTTGCATCTGGTAGTTTTATTTCTTATTAAAATTGAGACATTTTACTGAGCATCAATGAGTAGAAATGTTATTACAATCCTCATAGAGACCAGTGACTTTTTGAAAATGCTTAAATTTCCCATGCAACAAATAGAGAGCTGATGGACCAGATTCTTGTGTATTCCCTTGCTTTGGCTGCCCCCTCCAAATGTTTTAACTCGCCTTCTCTGGATTGAATTCCATTTGTCACTTTTCCACCCTCTCAACCAAACCATTAACATCTTTCTGCAGTCAACAGCTAAGCTCTTCACTCTCAACTACGTTCTCCATTTAATGCTAAATCATTAATATGTACTCCAGAGAGCAAGGGACCCAATACGGAGCCCTATGGAATCCATGTAGACAGGACCCACTCTGCTACAATTTTCTTTATCGTTTTTTTCAAAATATTTAGTTGTTAATAAGAGACCGCACTCATTTACCAAGGATAGTCTGCAATGTTTGCTTAATCTGTGCTTGTCTAAGAAACAGTTTATCCTATTTCTTATTATTGATTAAAGTAATTTGTCCACCATCAAGGTTGGACTGATTGGTCAATAATTATTTGACCTATCCCTTGCACCTTCTTTGAATAATGGCACAATGTTGTCAATGTCTTCTTACAATATCTTGGAATGCATTGGTGGTGTCCTTACCTCTGATCTAGGGGTGTTCAAATCCCACCTGCTCCACAGGTGTGTCATTACACATCTGAACAAGTTAACTGCAGATGCATGCAGTGTTGCAGACGTCCAGTCATTCTGGTTCCTTGCGTAGAAGTGAGGATTGGAAAATGATCCTTGAGAGTATTCACTATTTCATCACTGGTTTCTTTTATCAGCCAAGGATAATCCTGTTCCTATTGTTTGTAGATGAGGCATAAATGTATTTTCTTTCAGGAAATTGACCTGAAAATCTATCATAAGGCAGTCATTTGCACTGTCAGCTGACTAACAAAATGGCTTTAGCTACCCATATTCAAATTGTCAGTAGGTATTGTTACAGCACAGAACTGTTTCTAATTCATCAGGGTGAATTGGAGTGCTCTCCTCATGTTAGGTCTTTGTTTAATTATTTGGGGGAAAAAAAGATCGACTTGGTTTGCAATTTGATTTCTCAGCACTAACAACCCTCACATTTAGAAATGCATAAATTCAAAATCCCTAAAATGAAACCTATTCTAGTATTTCTCTATTTGATTTGACTCAGAATTTTCTTTGATCGTGTTTTATATGTATGTGTTTAAGCTTTGATATCTATATGTGCCATTAAAAAGTTTTTTTTCAATAAATATTGGAACCTAATCACCCTGGTTTCCACATGTGCCAGTATGTCAGTAAACCTGTCTGGAAATGCTTCCAACTCCCTAGAAAAAAAAAGACCTGATTTTTTTTCCCAAAAGTCAAATTGTCATAAATCTGATAATTAATCTAACGATTCATTCTATTTGGCAAGAATAAACCAGACGACATTAGATGTCTAACTGAATGGCAGTTGAAATGAGGTTTTGAGCTTATGATGTTGATTTATTACAATTGTTGAGAGATCCTGTCTGAATCCGGTAATCATTTGAACAACAGAGTGGAACACCTATTTTCCAAAACTATCTTGTATGGTAAGCATTTTGTGCATTGGATATGTGGACCTATGTCCTGTAAATAGCAAAGTCAACATAAAAACCTCTGGGCAGATAAATGAGTGTTCTTGATCTTATAGACAATGAGTTCCAACAACGTTGCCTGATTTGTACTGTTCCTTCCTTGTTCAGGTAATTGAAGACATAGGTGGACCAGTCAGTATGATGGTGAGCCATCAATAAATTGACCTGGTTTGATGCATTCAATTTATCCGTTTGAGAAAGTAGGTACAAAGATTTTCTGCAAAAGAAACCATTTTGCTGAGAGCTTTAATTTAACTAAGTAAATAAGGTATGCGAAATTGATCTATGTTAGCAGTGCAAATGGTTTCAGGTGAATCGGCAGTCAGCTTTTACTGCAATAATTTTTGTTTCTTTACTTGGAAAATATTGCTGATGTTGTGAATGTCAAATCCAGTTAAAATTAAAATCAGGAAGCTACTTCCAAATAAGAGTTTGAACTGCAGTCGCATGAACTTCAGTGGTTAAAAAAAAATCTGGCAGAGTGAAAAATTGGTTGCTGTTTCTCCACTAACTGTTCTGTACTATGGTCGTTAGACAAATTGTATATCCTGAAGATTTATGTTAAGTACAAAAATTCTGTAATTCATTTCTGTAATATTGACAAGGAGTAGTCATAGAGATGTACAACACTGAATCAGACCTTTCAGTCCAACGCGTTTATGCTGACCAGATTCCTAACCTAAGCTAGTCCCATTTGCCAGCACTTGGTCTATATCTCTCGAAACCTTTCCTATTCATATACTCATCCAGGTGCCTTTTTAAATGTTGTAATTGTTCCAGCCTCCTCCACTTTCTGTGACTGCTCTTCAGTATTTACTCCTACCTGGCAGTTGATCCCTATAGAAATATGTGTAATGTCTGCGTTAGTACTTTTCAGAATCTTTCTTTGTCAGAGTCCACTCCTGGACAGTTTAAGGTGTATTTTCTCTCTGGTCAAAAGAGTAGAAATTGTTTTAATGATTCTGGATTTTTCAGGTGGCAAACATGTTGTGGTTTTGGCTCATGAGTATGAATCAGTATTGTTTCACAGAAGTACCTTGCAAAGATTGAATAATTTAATTTGATCTCTTTATTTAAACCTTTTTTTAAATTTGCTTTTCTTGAGCTTTAACTCATTTTGGTATTGCTGGTGTGATCAGTTCCTTAAATAGCCATTTTTTATTTACTGTGTATCAGAAGGCAGTTGAATGCCAGGTGGAGCATGCCACAGCTGAATCTGATTTCTGGGAGATGCTGAGGACAATTATCTCAGGAATATTTTAAATTGAATTGTAATTTATTTTGCCCTCTATGAGAAAAAGGAACACTATTTCAACTTGTAACTTTCTGATTTGAAGAATAGTACTACTTCTGCAGTTGAATTGTGTTTACAGAGGAACTTGATTATTCGAATGAGATGGGCAGGCACTATTTTGTTCGGATAATTAATTATTTGGTTAATTGATTTCCGCTGCATCTCGGAGTTTTCTGTGAAGTCTGCTTCCCTTTCAGGAGACTAGGCAGCAGCACAACGTGCGCGAGCCCCACCCCATGCCTGCGCTCCAATGCCATGCCCACCCCCAACACCGTCCCCCCGCCCAGAGAAAGTGTGGGGGGAGAGAGGGAGGGCAGGTGGTCACTCATTTGGAGACGGTGCCTGGACTGTCCAGGACTGTTCTCTGCAGCATTTCAGTGAGCCGTGCCCGTTTTTGATCATTGTACCTGTAAACAATTGTTTTTAGATCAAATCAGAAACTGCCCCAACAATGTGTGATGAAATATACAGGGATTACTTTGGGGATGTATGTAATCCAGTTAATGAATGAACAGACTAATGAAACTAAATAATCCATTTCACCCTTTCCACTCCACACATAATCGTAAGTAAACAAGGGACTTATGAATAATTCTATTATAATATTTTGAAAATACTCAAGTGCTCATGTAAGAATGTTTACTACAGCAGCCATCTTTCCATAAACACAATACAAGCTCATTAAGCAAACAAGTACAGAGGAACCTCTATTATCCAAATTTCGCATTATCCGAAGGGGATCTTAAGGTCCCAATAGAAACATTACGCCAAAGAGCTGTTTCAAGCCTGACCGTGTCTAATTTCAAAGGTGTGATATTGGGAATTGCAGCATATTTTCCTTAAGGGAAAAGTTTGAATCTTACCAAGTTTCATTTGTGATTTCCTTTTGGGTTTTGTTGTGAAATTCATTTACGTCAGTCCATGCATACTTTCTTTTAAAACTGTTATCCAGTTGATCAGGCAATTGAATATTCAATTTCTGACTACAAGATGTTAAAATAACAGGTCTTTTTAGGCATAACCTATTTAAGTTAACTAAAAAAAAAACCTACAATTGTATGTACAGGATAGCTGAATTTTTTGAAAGTAGGTATACGCAATCCATCAATTTTCCTGAACTGTCCTTCCCTTCTGACTTTACTTGCTTAGCAGTAAATTGTGTCAATCAACATTGGAAAAGGGTACATAATAAGGAGAGAAAAAACAAAATTTATGCAACTTTTTCCAATTTTTCACTGAGTGAATTACTCAGTTTTTAATAGAAATGAGATGAGTGATAATAAGTCATGTGCAAAGGTTAATAGGCTAATTATTTAGATACTCTGGCAATAATTTGGGTTGAAGTAGTTTTGAGGTGGAATGAGTACAATCAGTATGGAGGGGTTATTACACTGGAGCCCTGCCATGTTTGGGAATATACCTCCGTGCAGATAATACATAGAATCGTAGAATAGAATCCCTACAGTGTGGAAACAGGCCATTTGGCCCAACAAGTCCACACTGACTTTCCAGCGAGTTTCTGACCCAAACCCATTTACCCCCAACTAATGCACTAAACCTACACATTCCTGAACACTATGGGCAATTTAGTATGGCCAATTCACCTAATTTGCAGGTCTTTGGATTGTGGAAGGAAACCAAGCACCCGGGAGAAATCTACCCAGACATGAGGAGAATGTGCAAACTCCACACAGGTTGAGGCTGGAATCGAACCTGGGTCCCTGGCACTGTGAGGTAGCAGTGCTAACCACTGAGCCACCTTACTGCCCAATGTTTGGATTAGTACAAAATATTGATGTCAGTGAGCACAAAATGCTGCAGAAAATGCCATCTTGTATATTAGTACTTTAAAGGTTGTGAAGTTTGCCCTAAACCTAATTTACTGCAATGTCTCTGATGTGGGAAATACCTTTGTTTGGTATTCAGCAGAAAGTGAATTAAAAGAATCCCTTTACAGAAAAATTGCCCACTAGGAATGGAAAGATAAGTAAAGTCAACCATGCTCATTAAGAACTAAAAACGGTCCACAAACCTGCACTTCCTCAACATTTTGATAATTTTGAGCTGTGTTTTCATGGATTTGCATATGCTTTTCATGCTAAAATATAGTGGTTATCAAAGATTTTTGCAGAGAAATCTTCAAAGTTTTTTTATATTGATATTATTATTCTTCATTTCATATCCTTCATATATCCTAGGAAGAGAGCCGAGATCAAAGTTCTCTGGAAACTGTGAAACTGATGAAGTAGCTGGTGGTCCCATGTGAATTCTTACTCCCATGTCAAACAGAATTGTTCGTCTCTTTTGTGGGCAAGATGCAGAGTAATGCAGGGAAAGAACAGCAAGGCAGAGATACAGACTAATAGCAGTGGGCTATGGTCACAGAGAGAAAGTGAGTTCATTGTTTGAGAGGGATAGACTGGCACTTGGTAAAGGTGTGATGAATGTTCCACAAACTGTAGTTAGATATATTATGGTGATTGAGAGATGAATGTTGGTTAGGGCACAGACAGGCCCATTAGCTAATATCATGGAATTTTCTCAATGTTCTGGTGACTATTTAAGTAGAAAATGCAAACAAAGCAAAACATTTTAACAGCAGCAGCTTCTTATATTTATGTCGTGCTTTGAATGTAAATTTCCACAGTGATTCTTGGGGGCATTACAAGCAAGATTTGACACTGAGCTGCATAAGGCCAAACCTTCTATGACAGCACTTTCCAAATTCATGACGTCTGCCAACTAGAAGAACAAGGGTCACAAGTGTGTAGGGACACCACCTACTGAAAGTTCCCCGTCAAGTCACACACCATTCTTTATTGGATATACACTCTTCCAATGTTGCTGGGTCAAATTAATTACCTGTCAGTATTTGGGTGTATCAATGCCACAAGGATTGCAGCAGTTTGAGTAAGAAGCTTTGCATGAACTTCTCAAGGACAGTTTGGATGGGAAATAAATGTTAGCCTTGTCAGTGATGCCCATGTCACATCAATGAATAATAAAAATGGTGTATTAGGACAAACCTAACCTGAGAGAAAGATTTTCAGGAGCATTCCAAAGAATAGAAGAAAGCAGGGCATGATTAGGACAATACTTAATTGGAGGAAACATCTGTTCAGTCAAAACTGTATGTTGGATGAACCATCAGATAATTTAGTAGTGGTGGTGGTGAGGTAGGAGCTGATTGTCATTTGTGTACAGGTGGAAACTAAGTTTCCAAGACTAAAATGGGAATGTTAAATTTGGGCCCAAGATCTCCTCTTATTAATCACTACTGTACAAAGGAAAAGTTATACCAAAGGACTGATGGAGTCTATCTCAGCAGACAGATAATAAAAGAATAATGGGAGTACAAATAAATTGTTGTCTGATAGAACTGTTACAGCAGACAAAACACTGAAAACTCTGTGAAGGAATGGAGGAGGTTTGTGTGGAAGGCGAGCTTTAATGATTATTTAGAAAAGTGAAGGAATTGTGGATGGCAAGATCTGCTCATGTGCATATCTGTGGATATGATTGTGACTGAAGTGCTGTCCAAAGCAAAATGGGCTGAATGACTACCTCTGGCAAATTCTATGAATCTTGTCTGCATTTGTTTAAAATTATTAATCATAAGCTCATATCTACCATGCATTTGAATAAGCACATGAAAACACCTCTCAAAATTAAGTTTAAGAAGTGAATATTATTATGTTTGCATTTGTTTTTCTTTAATATATTAATTTATTAATGTTAATTGACCATCAAGTATTATAAAATGTAAAAAGGCTTTCAGTAGAAGATTTCACATAACTTTCATTCTTGCACTCAGGATACCTTGGAGCTAGTTTCCTAATGTTGTGATTTAATTCTCACATTTTAAACAAAATATTGGTAAACAAAACAAACCTAAACTGATGAACAAATAGGTTGACTATTTTGTTGATAATTTTGAAACGTAACTGGTTAATTCTGGATATTTTCAGAATTGAGTTGAGATGGCTAAATAACAAGTGACTGCCATCACTAACAAACCTATGCATAGTCTGTCTGAAAATTACGATTGGTATTCTTTTTAGTCTTTCTATATCTCTATTCTAAATAATTTATGCTGATGACCTAATCAGCAGAACTGGCTTAAGGTGTTAGTGAGCTGAATAGTTCAAAGGGCCTTAATTAATAAACATCAAAATCTGGTCATTAATTTGGGAGAATTTCAGCTCCCTAGTAGAGCTCCCTAATGTTGTTGATGAGAGGAATTGTAAAAGGTTAGTGTAATGAATACCGATCATGCTACTTGAGTCTCTTTATTGAAATTGTAATGTCAAATTTCTTAACCACACCGTTGAGTACCCAAAGGTGGTTTCTTTTTGCTGTGCAGGTTTGTCCCTGGATAGAAGCCTGTGAATGTAAAAACAAAAATGTACAAATACTGAGCCTTCTCGTAGTGGACAGCTAAAAACTTTGTCTATTTAACTATCAATTCAAAATATCTCTTCCAAACTTGTGTTGCGACTCCACTCCAATTATGTAAATTGATTCTTGATTTCTGAAAATGATGTAAAGTTTATTAATATGGTCAAGAAGAATAAATTTATGATTGATTGAATGCTTAGCTTGGCAGGATTTTATTTGAAGTCAGCATCTTTAAGTATTTTTGCTGCAAACTTTGCAGTTGAAGCTATCGTAATCAATGTGCTGTAGTTGTCAATATGTGTATGGTTGAAAATATTGATCGGTAAGGATTTTAGACAGTGCATCTGAAGCTTATAATGTCAGCAGTAGTTTGATAATGAAAAGAGTGGAACCTGGGGGAATGGAGACAGGTGGTGCATGTCCTAAAGCCAGCAGTGACATGGTTGCTTTGAATCCCACAAGAGACATGGATCATGCCCTACTCTTTACAGATGTGACTGCTTGGTATATACCAGTTTCCTGTTCGAAATAACAAGCCTCAAACAAGAACACAAAATAATGGTTGTTGAAATAAGAAACAATAGGATTTTCAGGGGAAAAATGTGTAGTCTTGAATCTTTAAAAAGGTATTGAATGAAATACCTATAGCTTGGTTACCACAGTGTTTTTACTTTGTTTTATTGCAGTCATTTTTGCTGCAATGTTCTAAGTGAAAATGGTATTGGTTTTAATGTGGAATACTTTGTGTAGCATTGGTAACTTGATAATTGCTCTGTTCAGTTGTTTGCCTTTAATGTTTAACCCTCACTAGATTTGGCAGTTTCATAATTTTTCTGTAAAGATTGAATTACTTATGCAAGCATGTATCTAGTATGCTTTCTACATTTAGCTAACATTAATTCACATAAATGGGCTGATTTTGTATTTCAAACCTAGTGTGCTCAAAAAGACCATTCTGATTTTATCTAGAAAGATATTTGAGTGTATTTAATAGAGAAATAAATTTAAGTCCAATTCATAGTCCATAGACACAAGATCCAGCTCAGTTTGCTTTCTATTATTTAAAACATTGCATGGTGATCTGTGCAGCATAGTACTTATTAAGTATAATGCAACTTGACCCTTTTAAACCTGTAAAATTGGATTATGTGCACTCTTCTCTTTAGAATATGAGTTTCCTCTTTAATGTGATTTCCATGAACAATTAGCATTTATGTATTTTTAAATCCTTTTTAACGGTGCTTAGACATTTTGTGCTCCCTTATCCTTGGGTAAAGTATATTCTGTAAAGTGGATGATATGTTAGAAAAGTATTGATAAACATAGGTATCTGAGCTTATAAGACAAGGAATTGTGTGTTGCGAATTACCTTGTGTTTTGGACTGCATTTGAATGGGTTTATATTTGCAGAAAGATATCGGCCAATAACATCAGTAATATATTGCAGTAAAGAGCGTGAGACTTCCTGGAAAGTAGAAGGACTCATTTAATCTGATATGATATAGCCTGCAATACTATATCAGCTGTTTTTCTCTACCTTTTTGAAATGGTTCAACCATGAATAGAAGTTACTTTTGCAACAGAAGCAATTGATTGTTCAGAGTGAGGAGTTTATTTTAAAGACCCAACAAGAGTTTGTAGATGGCAGGTCTGTTGCAACACGTGGCTGACAGGTTAATGGAGTAACGGATCACAAGCCGTCTTAGCTGTCATTTGATTGCAGAGCAGTTTCAGCAATGTTGTGTTGTATTATTTAGAACATTTCTACAGGAAAACATGAGAGTATAAAATATTTTTCATGATTTTCTATGATTGGATAACTAAGTGCATGGGCTGTTTAATCTCAAGTTACTGATAGAAATGTATAGTTTTCAACATTCAAGAGTGTTGATAAGAGAACTATTGTGTGTGCAAAGTAATGTTTAATTTATTAGGAAGGTTCAAATTGGCTTTAGGCAATCCAGCCACAGCTTGAACTGGTTTGCTGGGACCACAGGATAATTTAATTAGCTACTTCATGTCCACATGTAAAATATATTAATATAAAATGTAATTAACATTACAAACCATTTTATGAAAATTGTTTGTGTAATATAAACGACATGGTTTGTACCCATCAAATGCAGAAGAAGCATCTTGTAGTAAAGGGGTTTGTAAAAATTGCTTTCTCCTCATCTGAAGGAGTTATTGATATTTTTAAATAAAGCTCATAAAAGGGCTTAATGTTATGAAACTGTTAGATAGTTGTATGTATTTTAACATATCTTAATATTGTTTTCTGTGATTGTCTGTGGTGCTGCTATGTCTCGGTACATTGTGGGAAATGTTTCTGAAATAATATTACAGATTTAAAAGACTGTGGCCGTGGAAAAAAAGATTTTAAGAAACCCAAGATTAGAAATTCCTAACTTTGATGTATTGATTTTAATATAGCATTATGTGCATATTTTAACAAATATGGAGAAAGCAGAGATTTAGCTATCTTTGACGTGCTGTTTGAGTCAGATTTTTTTCAATTTGGATTTTTAACAAATGTAGTGTAAGATTCCCGATCTGAACCTTTTTTTGATCAACAACCCCCCCCACCCCACACCCGCCTCCCAATCCAAAATATGCCTTTCATTTTTGCCTTCTGATTACACTGGTATTGTGCTGTCCAGCATTTTCATTAATCGCATTGTTGCGGTTGTAGGCAGGTGATGTTTGACCTCAAGACTTACTTTTAAAAACAAAGCTATATGCAGATGAAGCTTTTAATCATCTATGTTGTAGTTGCTTGGTAGCATGTAATATAAGACCACATTTCTTTTTGAAAGAAAGTTTTATGATACAAAAATCGAAATATTTCATGTGCCTTCCATTTTTCATTGCTCAGTAAAAGGCTATGGAAAAAGGTGATGCTGCTTTTTGTGGTCTTCCTTTTGTCATACTGTGCCATTGGTTTTCTAATCCCATCAGCCCCTGTTTCTAAGTAACAGCCAAGTCTGGGCGAAGATAAGCCCATGTGGTTTGGTGTTATTTAGTACCATCCATATGGCCAAGCTGAAGAGAGTCCCAGGAGGGGTGTTAACACTCAGCATCCCAATAACCAATCCTTTGGGAGGTTGCATGAGATAGCCCCTGCAGCCTGTTCGTGTGTGAATTTTGATCAGTTTCTCCATATTTAATGAAGGTTGATACTGTTTATTATTACTGGTGATTGACTGCTCATTGGTTCTTTCAATAATTGATAAGTACCCTCTTTGTTTTTTTGACTTGTCTCCCATTTTGTCATGGAGCAGGTGAGGGTGGGGAGTGTAGGGTTGGTTGGAGAGGGAGGTGTAATTGTATAGTGTAGTTAATATTCGATTTATTGGCCCCATAAGATGCATAAATTCTCTGTTTTCTCTCCACAGGAAGTTCTGCAGACATTGACCAAGTTTTGTTTCCCTTTCTATGTGGACAGGTACTGTTATCATTGCAAATTTTACGAGATAAAGATACCATAAAATTATTCCAGAAAATAACAAAGAAACATGGTTGTGTTTTGTGCCTTTAAAATTTCATTTAAGGCGCCCCCCCCCCACATAAAAATGAGAAAACTGTTTTTATTTGCCTGTTAAGCAGGTATTGTAATTTACTACAGGTGCTGTGAATCATAATTCTGTTCAGCGTCATCATAATTCTGCTATTTTCTTGAAGTTGAAAGCAATGAAGTGCCTGAGAGAAGCTGTAAATTAGATCTTCACTTCAGCAGTGCACAGCCATGGGTGGTTTGTGAAGGTTACAGATACCAAACTGGTTTCATGCACTTCAATAATATTCATCAGACTTTGGCACTGTTAATTATAAGTTAACGAAGAAAGGGCATGATGCTATTTTAAAATTTGCTGGGAGTGTTTTAGTTTGAAAGCTTACATTCTGCCATTCTGTCATAATTATAACTTTGACGATTCTCTTGGAATGAAACCAGTCGTAAATTTACAAAATAAGCTAAAGTTTTGCATTAAAATACTTGAAACCTTTTTATTTACGAATTGGATTCAGTTTTTTGATTTTGAAGGACTAAAAGTATTTACTTACTTAATAGCGCCCTCTGTAGATATTTTGAGAAATGTTTTGCGATAGAATGTTTTTGTTAGAAGGAAATGTCTTATTACTTACTATTTTACATGTATTATTGAGGGAGTTGAGAGTTGTGCATGCTGTCTATTGAGTGTACTGAAAAATATCTTTCTAAGTGCAAATGGGCTTGATTTTCATGGCTGATATGTTATTACAGAAGGCAAAATTCCACTTTTGATGGCTTAATTTTTATTAATCATAAGGGATTGTATCCAAGAAAATTCTTCTATAAGCCACCTGAGATCCGCAAAATGTGTATTATGTAATTAGTAATGTGTCATACTCAACTCCCGTGATATGTTCCCTGCCCCATTTCACTTCTATAATGAAATTAATATCCTTATTGCATCAGTAATTACAACACCAAGCCCATGCCATCCTTATCCCCTGTTCTTGCTTTTCTGCCCACTCAACCCCTGAAGTGCTGTCCACTGCCATGCACTCCCCAGCCATGGCAATTCTCTTGTGTTTCATTAGTTTATTCACTGTATGTACGTGTTGTTGGTTGGGCCAGTGCTTGTCGGCAATTCCTAATTGCATTTGACAATTGGTGATGAGCTACTTTCTTGAAATGTAGTCCATGATAGGTAGGAATACCCACAGTGCTGTTAAAAAGGGAATTCTAGGATTTTGACTTGGTGACAGTGAAAAAGCAGTTCGTTGTAAGTCAGGGTGTGTAATTTGGAGGGAATCTTGCAGGTGATGGCGTTTTATTTATTTGTCTGCCCTCCTTCATGGTAGAGATCGTAGGTTTGGAAGAGCAGGAGCTTTGGCTGTGGTGCATCTTGTAGATGGTACACATTGCTGCTGCTGCTGCTGTACACTGTGCGCCAATCAAGTGCATTGCTTTGTTCTGGATAGTGTTGAGCTTTTTGAGTTATGGAGGTGCACTCATCCAGTCATATGGAGAGCATTCCATCACGTTCATACTTCGTGTGTTTTAATGGTGGACAGATTTTGGGGATTCAGAAGGTGAGTTAATCTCATAACCTCCAGCCTTTGACCTTTCCTTATGACCACAAAATGTATATGGAGGGTCCAGTTAGGTTTCTGGCTATTGGTGTCCTAAAGGATATTGATGTGCCACTTTTGGTAATGGTAATGCCATTGAATGACTAGGGCAGATGGATATATTTTCTCTACTTTGTGATGGTCATTGCCTGGCAGTTGTGTGGCATAAATGTTACTTTCCATTTATCTTCCCAAGCCTGATTATTGACAGTTTCTTTTTCTCCATGTGGACATGGACTGCTCCATTATCTGAGGAGTTGCAAAAGCACCAAACACCATGTAGTTAATGGTTAACATCAGCACTTACTTTGTTGGAGGAAGACTCATTAATGTAGCAGAAGATAGTTGTGCTTAGCAAGCTTGAGGAAGTCCTGCAGGAATAACCTGGCTCTGAGTTAAATGATCTCCTCGTTTGTGATAGGTCTGACTCCAACTTGTGAAAATTTTTCTTAAATCCCCTTTGGGCTGAACCTTATGAATTTTGGCTAAGTGTCAATTTTGTCAAGTTTTGCGGGGTTTCTTTCCATGAGGCCTAGCAAGTTTTTCGCTGTTTAGTTTCAAAGTCTCCTCATTAACGACCAATTGTGTTAGTTTGTCCAGTGTTAGCTTGATTCTATTATCTCACTGTAGCTGGAAGAACTTATCTCTCAAATGATGTCCTGGATTAGTCTGACCTCTGGAGCCAGTGCCATCTTTAAACTGGAGCTGGACAGCTGCCCAAGCATTGGCATTACGGAGGTGCAAATTACTGCAGATGCTGAACTCTTGTACTGAAAACAAGAAGTGCTGGAGGTCACCATGGGTTAGGGAGCATTCGTGGAGAGAGAGAGCAAGCTAATGCTTTGACCCTAGATGACTTAGCTCTGATCAAGAATCATCTAGACTTAAAATGTTAGCTTGCTCCCTCCCCACGTTGGCATTATGGAATTGCCCTTCACTGGCAAAATACAGGTATAGCTGGCCCAAACACAGGGTGTTCATGCTGCATATCTGGCATTGTTGACACTTTCTGGCACATGCTGTCCTTTCTTTTCCCAGTCACTGTCTAATCACCAGGCCCCACTGATAGGAGTGTCTAAAGACAAGCAAAGTCATCGCTTGTCTGAACCCAGTGCAGACCATAACTAACGGGACACACTGACACACCAATCACTGTATCTGCCAGTGTAGTGGAGATATAACTCCAAAAATGGGAATCACTGGTCATAGATCATCTGATTGCTAAGGTCATGAAGACCCTTCTTGATGAATTAATTGTTGTAACAGGGCCATCTTGGTTTGATATTTGCCATGGGGATTCAGCAATGTTTCTGAATCTTGTCTGGACTGCAGCAGTGACCTCGTCACAAGAAGGAAATGAACTGACATGATCTTGTATAGCTGTCCTGATGCATTTATAGGTACATGACAGAAATCCCGCACAGGTCACCTATCGCTCCATGGAAGGAACCAGTCACATTGATGCTTTAAAGTGGCAGTCATCTTCATAGCTACTTGATGAAGATGATGCTTCCACTCCTGCTGGTCTCAGTCCCATTGCAACAGCTGGCACAGTATCCAGGAATGATATAGTTCATCGAGATGGCACCTTGCTCCTCCTGAGAAGATAGATTTGATGGCAAAGTATCTTGCCTTCCTGTAGCCCCCAAGTGATAGACTCTGTAGATACGGCCTCTGCTTGAGCTGGTGCTCCTTGGCTTCTGTGACAGCTTGCTAACCCTTCTGAACTCGTTGTTGAACTTGTTCCTTCTGCATCTGCCTTTGCCTTCTTTGCAAGGCAGCCATAATGACTTACATTCCACCTGCGGTTGGATCATGATTAGAGTTGGCAGGGATCAATATTTGGAACATACGAAACAGAAAATGTTCTTAGTTTGGATGGGTGGGGCGGGGGGTGAAAGCTGCAACTGAAGGCTGCATGCATTCCTCCATACAATGGGACATACATTGGCTATTTAATGAGGGCCATATATGCAGTTGACATGACTTTTTGGGATAGCCACCTGCTGGGTAGAGGAGTTTCACCCACTGAGTGAGCAACATCAAACAATCTCTTGGCATTGTGTCACATACTCTGGACCGTTCCCATCCTGGCATTGTGTCAACCATGGAAGTTCTGAGTATATACAGTAGGTTCTATCATTGTACTTACAGTGCAGGTGTGGAGGGAATCCATTCCATGCCTCACCAGACCCTAAAGGTCCCGTAACTACTGCATTGGTTATGGGCAATATATATTCTTTTAAAATTGGAGGTAATAACTTCTGCTTCACTGAGATCTCTATATGCAGTTTGCGAGGACAAGTGACATGGTGGACATGGCCTCTGACCAGTGTTTTGCAAGTTCATGATCGATGCCTTTGCCTCTTCAATGTCCCTCTTTCCAGGGAAGAGGAACCTGCATTTCATTGCCCAACAAACTGGCACTGATTCCACATGTGTTGGAGGTGATTTCCTTTAATTCCAGGAGCAGCAATTACTGTGTTATATGCTGTTGCATTGTTTTGGAACTTTGGGGAAAAAAAAGTCAAAACAACAGCAGTTCAAAAGGGAGAAGAGCAGACAAAGGAAGCACATGGTGAGGACAGTGTAGGAGAGAGAGAGAGAACCTGCACAGTTACCGCCTTTGCAGTTTTTGAATTCATGTACGCTGGACATCGGAGTGCATCTGGGAAAATTAACAAACAGTAAAATTCACAACTAATCTCGGAGGAGCTGTTGGGCGAAGTTCACAGCACAGAATCGGATAAGTTAATTGTTGTTTTAAGTCTGTCCAATAGAAAGGCTGAAGTAGTGACTATAGTGGATTCTTTCTTGTTTATGTTTTTGGAGATAAGTCTCTTGATTAAACTTAAATTAATAGCTATAGTTTATATTTTAACCTGGGGCAGTGTTTGTAGAGGAATAAGACGGTGTTATTTTCTGGGTCTGTAGATTGTGAAGGAGCAAAAATGGCTTTTGCAGTGATATGTACTTGTCAGATGTGGGAGTTTAAAAAGTTTAAGGGTTACTGCAAATTATATCTGCCGTAAATGCTGTTGGATGCGAACTTTATCAGATCAAGTGGATCAGAAGCGATGAGGAATTTGCAACAGCAACAGTATGTGATGGATGGCAGTTATAGGAATGGGAGAAAGTCTCAGATACAGTCATATAGATGGGTTAACTCCAGGAAGGGTAAGAGAGGTAGGCAGCTAGAGCAGGAGTCTTTTGTGGATATACCCATTTCAAACCGGTATGCTATTTTGGAAAATGTAGGGGGTGATGGATTCTCAGGGGAACGTAGCATGTACAGCCAGGTTTCTGGTATTGAGACTGGCTCTAGTGCAACAAGGGGTACTTCAGCTTCTAAGAGATCAATTGTGTTAGGGGATTCTGTAGTCAGAGGTACACACAGACGTTTCTGTGGCCAGCAAAGAAAAAGCAGAATAATGTGTTGTTTCCCTGGTGTCAGGGTCAAGGATACCTCAGAGAGGGTGCAGAATGTTCTCACGGGGGAGAGGGGCCAGCAGGAGGTCATTGTCCACATTAGAACCAACGACATTGGAAGGGAAAAGGTTGAGATTCTGAAGGGAGATTACAGAGAGTTAGGCAGAAATTTAAAAAGGAGGTCCTCAAGGGTAGTAATATCTGGATTACTCCCAGTGCTACGAGCTAGTGAGGGCAGGAATAGGAGGATAGAACAATTGAATGCATGGCTGAGGAGCTGGTGTATGGGAGAAGGATTCACATTTTTGGATCATTGGAATCTCTTTTGGGGTAGAAGTGACCTGTACAAGAAGGACAGATTCCACCTAAATTGGAAGGGGACTAATATGCTGGCATGGAAATTTGCTAGAACTCCTTGGGAGGATATAAACTAGTAAGGTGGGGAGGGATGGGACCCAGGGAGATAGTGAGGAAAGAGATTGATCTGAGACGGGTACAGCTGAGAACAGAAGTGAGTCAAACAGTCAGGGCAGACAGGGACAAGGTAGGACTAATAAATTAAACTGCATTTATTTCAATGCAAGGGGCCTAACAGGGAAGGCAGATGAACTCAGGGCATGGTTAGGAACATGGGATTGGGATATCATAGCAATTACAGAAACATGGCTCAGGGATGGGCAGGACAGGCAGCTTAATGTTCCAGGATACAAATGCTACAGGAAGGATAGAAAGGGAGGCAAGAGAAGAGGGGGAGTGGCATTTTTGATAAGGGATAGCATTACAGCTGTGCTGAGGGAGGATATTCCCGGAAATACATCCAGGGAAGTTATTTGGGTGGAACTGAGAAATAAGAACGGGACGATCGCCTTATTGGGATTGTATTATAGACCCCCCCCCCCCCAATGGTCAGAGGGAAATTGAGAAACAAACTTGTCAGGCGATCTCAGCTATCTGTAAGAATAATAGGGTTGTTATGGTAGGGGATTTTAACTTTCCAAACATCGACTGGGACTGCCATAGTGTTAAAGGTTTAGATGGAGAGGAATTTGTTTAAGTGTGTACAAGACAATTTCCTGATCCAGTGTGTGGTTGTACCTACTGGAGAAGGTGCAAAACTTGAACTACTCGTGGGAAATAAGGTGACTGAGGTGTCAGTGGGGGAGCACTTTGGGGCCAGTGACCATAATTCTATTCGTTTGAAAATAGTGATGGAAAAGGATAGACCAGATCTAAAAGTTGAAATTCTAAATTGGAGAAAGGCCAATTTTGATGGTATTAGGCAAGAACTTTCAAAAGCTGATTGGAAGCAGATTAGAAGCAGATGTTTGTAGGTAAAGGGACAGCTGGAAGATAGGAAGTCTTCAGAAATGAGATGACAAGAATCCAGAGAAAGTATATTCCTGTCAGGGTGAAAGGGAAGGCTGGTAGGTATAGAGAATGCTGGATGACTAAAGAAGTTGAGAGTTTGGTTAAGAAAAAGAAGGAAGCGTATGTCAGGTACAGACAGGATAGATCAAGTGAATCCTTAGAAGAGTATAAAGGCAGTAGGAGTACACTTCAGAGGGAAATCAGGAAGGCAATACGGGGACATGAGATAGCTTTGGCAAATAGAATTAAGGAGAATCCAAAGTGTTTTTGCAAATATATTAAGGACAAAAGGGTAACTAGGGAGAGAATAGGGCCCCTCAAAGATCAGCAAGGCAGCCTTTGTGTGGAGCCACAGAAAATGGGGGAGATACTAAATGAGTATTTTGCATCCGTATTTACTGTGGAAAAGGATATGGAAGATATAGACTGTAGGGAAGTAGATAGTGACATCTTGCAAAATGACCAGATTACAGAGGAGGAAGTGCTGGATGTCTTGAAACGGTTAAAGGTGGATGGATCCCCAGGACCTGATCAGGTGTACCTGAGAATTCTGTGGGAAGCTAGAGAAGTGATTGCTGGGCCTCTTGCTGAGATATTTGTATCATCGATAGTCACAGGTCAGGTGCTGGAAGACTGGACGTTGGCAAACGTGGTGCCACTGTTTAAGAAGGGCGGTAAAGACAAGGCAGGGAACTACAGACCAGTGAGCCTGACCTTGATGGTGGGCAAGTTTTAGATTAGATTATTTACAGTGTGGAAACAGGCCCTTCAGCCCAACAAGTCCACACCGACCCACCGAAGCGCACCCACCCAGACCCATTCCCCTACATTTACCCCTTCACCTAACACTAGGGGCAATTTAGGATGGCCAAATCACCTTACCTGCACATTCTCCCGGTGTCTGCATGGGTTTCCTCCGGGTGCTCCGGTTTCCTCCAGGTGAATGTGCAAACTGCACACAGTCAGTCGCCTGAGGCGGGAATTGAACCCGGGTCTCTGGCACTGTGAGGCAGCAGTGCTAACCACTGTGCCACCGTGCTGCCCACAGAAATGGCAGTCATGGGATATTGGAGAGAATCCTAAGGAACAGGATGTACATGTATTTGGAAAGGGAACGACTGATTTGGTATACGCAACATGGCTTTGTGCGTGGGAAATCATGCCTCACAAACTTGATTGAGTTTTTTGAAGAAGCACTAAGAGGATTGCGGGCAGAGCAGTAGATGCTGAGAAGTGGCAGATGGAGTTTAATTCAGATAAATATGAGGTGCTGTATTTTGGGAAAGCAAATCTTAGCAGGACTTATACACTTAATGGTAAATCCTAGAGAGTGTCGCTGAACAAAGAGACCTTGGAGTGCAGGTTCATAGCTCCTTGAAAGTGGAGTCACAGGTAGATAGGATAGTGAAGAAGGCTTTTGGTATGCTTTCCTTTATTGGTCAGAGTATTGAGTACAGGAGTTGGGTGGTTATGTTACGGCTGTACAGGACATTGGTTATGCCACTGTTGGAATATTGCGTGCAATTCTGGTCTCCTTTCTATCGGAAAGATGTTGTGAAACTTGAAAAGGTTCAGAAAAGATTTACAAGGATGTTGCCAGGGTTGGAGGATTTGAACTTTATGGAGAGGCTGAGCAGGCTGTTTTCCCTGGAGCGTAGGAGGCTGAGGGGTGACCTTCTAGAGGTTCACAAAATTGAGGGGCATGGATCGGATAAATAGGCAAAGTGTTTTCCCTGGGGTGGGGGAGTCCAGAACTAGAGGGCATAGGTTTAGGGTGAGAGGGAAAGATATAAAAGAAACCTAAGAGCCAACTTTTTCACGCAGAGTGTGGTAAGTGTATGGAATGAGCTGCCAGAGGATGTGGTGGAGGCTGGTACAATTGCAACATTTAAAAGGCATTTGGATGGGTATATGAATAGGAAGGGTTTGGAGGGATATGGGCCGGGTGCTGGCAGGTGGGACTAAATTGGGTTGGGATATCTGGTTGGCATGGACGGGTTGGACTGAAGGGTCTGTTTCAATGCTGTACATTTCTATAACTCTGTGCCCTATCTGTTTGCTCAGGCATTTTGTAGGTACAGGTCACTTCCAACAAACAGTGGGTATTGGCACAGTGTACAGATTATGATGGATACCCTCAGCCCAGCTTGTTTACCCACCACATAGAACTCTGCCATAAACTTTCCCCATAGGCCCCTGAATGCCATTATTCTCTCCCTGCAAACACCACCGACCAACAACACCCCTCCCTCCCCACCAACTTGGAGGTCGTAGTGGGTCAATAACTATCATGTTCATTCTGTCCCACTTACCCCCATTTTATGTTGTGTTTTGTCCCATCTCAACATGTTCTTCTGCTCTCCCCCATATCATTGAATGTCCCCACTCCTTCAGACTTCCCCTTTGACCCCAAGTCACCTATCCCCTTCTCCCATTCTCCCCATCTCCCCTGTTCAGTATATGGGCACCCATTGTTCTCCAATCCCATGCCTGACTTTGACAGACAGGTAGGAAAGGACGGACCAAATCCCAGACTGTTGTTTCTGCCCATCCCTGACTGATGATGCTGCACAGTTCCTCTGGCTGCTGCAGTAGCATAGATCACTTCCTGGGCTGTAGTCAGATTCATCTCTTGACCCTAATCACCCCAACCAGACCATGGACCATCCCTTGAACTGTGGAGGGACTCCATCCTTGACTGATAGAATTCCCTGTTATAGCTGTTCCCATTAACTGACTGGAAGATTATTCCCCTTGTACTTTGAGATATGGTTCTTTGGTTGAAAAATCATGCAGTGCGTTTGTCAGTTGGCACATGCTTTAGATGTGAGATTGATGCCTCATTGTGGTGTGTAGCAAGATGTCTGGCCTTTGGACTGATCATTACTGACATGCATGACGAGAACCTTGGCTTTGTGTGTGTCATACTAACAGGCAGGACACTGACACTGTGAGCATCCAACTGAGAGTAAGTAAACAGCCTGATCTAATCTGTGGGCTAGGTACCAGCTAGTTTCCAGTGCACTTTAAAGTGCAGTTCTAAAGTGGTGAAACAGTCACCAAGGTGGTGAGAAAGTTGCCATGAAGGTTCTGAGAGACTGGCAGTTGTTGGGTGCCAGTATCCATGAATGTAGGGTCTGTGCAGCTGGTGCCCTGAAGTATGTCCTGAGATGTTAACAAATATCCAAGAGGAGCAAACGACGAGCTGAAGTCACCAGGTACCTGCGCTGACTTTCATGTCAGGAATTGCTACTCTCTAGCTTCCTCTTGACGAGTGGTAAAATAGGAAGTTGTATATTGATGAGGTGAGATTTGTTGTTAATGAGGCTGTTAAAAAGCAATAATTCTCCTTAATAGGCATTTCACACCGTTCCCTAGCAGGAATCTTGTCTCGATGCCAGGAACTTTGTTAGAAACTGCAATGAATTGCTCACGATTTTGTGGAAGGCCTCACCCGACCACCTGTCTCAATTCTCCCATATTTCTTGCCATAGCCATGTCATTTTGCCCTGTGGTACCATTCTGCCCATTGACTTCAATTTTGGTAGGTCTGAATGTCACTGTCAATTCGATGTTGCCTTTGTTTTCTCTGATCTCGCCAATACCGCTTTAAGCCAGTACTCTTGCCTATTCTTCGCATGAGGACAGAAGCTGAATAGCTGTGGTGGAATCCTAACTGCTTAGGTTGTTTTGTAAGCTCTACTTGAAATCACTGTGAATCATTTTGTCGATTATGTAAGGTATGCTAATGGTTACTAATTGGCTCATTTGAATTTGATCTGGACAGTTTTCTATGTTGCTCGGTAGATGTCCCTATTTTAGGTTATTTTAGGAATAACATGGTTTGGAGTGCAAAGAATTATGGATAAAAGTCATTGGTAACAGTACTGAGGTATTGTCAGGGACCAGAGCCTTTGTTTTTTTTTAATCATGTGGAGTGAATCAAATAATTGGACACTGATGCTGAGGGCTTCGGGGAGGCCATGATGGATCTTCTCATCACTTTCTGGCTGAAGATGGCTACAATTGTTTCACTTCGACATTGTTGCACTGACATGCTGGGGGCATGTTATCATTGAGGATGGGAATGTTTTTGGAGCCTCTTCCTCAAGTCAGTTGTTTAATTGTTCACGGTCATTTGTAACTCAGTGTGTTAGAACTTTGATCTGATTTTTTAGTTACTGGATCGCTCAACCCTCTTGCATCTGATTCAAATGAAGGTACATAGTTAGCACGGGGGAGGTGAGTTAAGGAAGTAGATCAGATTGAGACACTTTTTTTTACACAAGGTGGTTCACATGTGGAATGAACTTCCTGAGGAAGTTGTGGCTGTAGATGTACTTCCAATATTTCAAAGACATTTGGATAAGTACACGAATAGGAAAGCTTTGGAGGAATATGGGCCAAGTGCAAGCAAATGGGACTAGTTTAGTTCAGGATTATGTTTGGCATGTACTACTTGGACTGAAGTGTCTGTTTTGGTGCTGTATGAGTCTATGATCATACCAAATGATAAAAGATAAAGTCACTGTAGTCTGACCAGATTCTTTCATTAGAGACTGATAACAGGTGGTGGTTTAACATGAGGATCACCATGCCTCAGCTGACAGGAGAGATTGAGAAATAGTGCTTCATGGTAACTTCATGGCATTGAATCCACGGTATTGGCATTGTACTGCATCACAAACCAGCCATCTAGCCAACTGAGCTAACTGGCCCCCACGGTGAGCAGGCTGAAAGGGCCAAATGACCCAAAACTGCTTCTGTTCCTTACATACCAACAGTATTTGGAATCCTGGAAGAACAATTATTTGTATTTCCTAGCTGTAAAAAAAAATGTAACACATTGCTTTTGAAATGGCAAAAATCTTCATCTGCTGTGTAGTTACAGCCCTGGTTCAGTAGTAGTGCTGTTGTCTGAGCCACTTGTGCAGTTAAGTCCTGCCAGAGAGATGTGCTTATAATTTAAGTTGAGACTTCACTGTGGCACAAAAGGACAGCTGGATGGGCAGAGCTGCAGCCTTTCAAATGAAGTTTTAAAGCAAAGCCACATTTGTGTTCTCATGTCGTCATAAAAGGTGGAAGGACACCATTTTAAACGAACAGGGAGGTTTTCCTATTTCCCTGACCAAATTTATTCCTCTGATAACATCACTAAAACAGATAATCTGGTCATGCAGACATTCCTACCATGTAGACAAAAGTGAGGACTGCAGATGCTGGAGATTAGAATCAAGATTAGAGCGATGCTGGAAAAGCACAGCAGGTCAGGCAGCATCTGAGGTGCAGGAAATTGACGTTTTGGGCAGGAGCCCTTCATCAGAAATGAATTGCTGATTCATTCATACCTGATGAAGGGCTCCTGCCCAAAATGTCAATTTTCCTGCTCCTCTGATGCTGCCTGAGCTGCTGTGCTTTTCCAGCATCGCTCTAATCTTATCCTCATTCCTATCATGTGACTATGCTTTGAGTAAATTCATATTGGTGAACGTGTGATAAAAGGATAACTGGCAAACCCACTGATTCCCACAGCTAGGAAACCTGTTATTGTCAGAGGATAGCAATATAATGCGGGAGCATGTTTAAAAAAAAAAGTAGATCATTCATAAACCCTAAAGAATGGAAAATATTTAATGTAATAATTTTTACTGCTGCCTAAAATAATGTTTTCCACATTACATTTGCATCGTGGGGTGAGGATTTTAGTTTGTTTATGGTGCTATCATTGGCTAAGTTTTTCCGAAGAGGTTTACTTGCATGGTCCAGCTAACAATCCTTCCTTTCTCAAAATGAGCTGATTTAAGTGAAGCCCCAAGCATGGAGTTTGGTTCAGACTGAGAACTCTGGTTTCCTAATTAGTGTTGTTTCTGCATTGTACCTTTGATCCTAGCGGTGTGACAATATTTTCATTGTGTTGGCTTCAAAAATGCTATTGCTGTTAACTTATTGTTTCACAGTGTTGAAAGTACTTTTGCATGGACTTACTTTTTAATAACTGTAAACCAGCAACACAGAAAAAAATATCCCATGCAGTAATCTGTGAAAATTCGAGAGGCTAAGATCTATTTAAAGTAAAAATTAACAACTTTATTTCTTAAAGTATAACAGGGAATAATTAGCTAACTATATACAACTCCTCTGTAACCTATCTTTTACCTTCCCTTCTGTTATAGTAGTGTGATAAAACTCTAGATTATGATTTGCAAAACTAAACTTCTTATCTCAAGATCAGGTAGTTTTCACTTTCCTCCGCATTCCTGTCATTTCTTCTGCATCTTTTTTTCTTCTTCACAGGTTACTGATAGTTTAGCAGTTCTCCTCTCAACTATTCACTTTTTCTTGGTCTTAAACCCCCAAAGCATCAGATTGTATCATTGGCTTTTAAGATTGTCAATATACTAAATTCAAACTGGATTGGAGTTTGGTATTTTTCGGGGTATACTTTAAACTGATTGGCCTAATTCAAATCTGTTTTGTCATTTCCAGGTAACCAGCTACCCGAGTAACTGGAGCACATGTTACATTATATCTTTTTTCAGAACACTTTGTGCTGTCAGGTAGTTTTTGCTAGCTTTTAATTCTCTTAAAGGTACAGTACACTCTCATCTTTTATAACACTAACAGCTGACACTATTAGCCATCCCTATGTCTTCAAAACGTGACAGTTTGTACTATTACATAGAGTCATAGAGATGAATGAATAGCAAGGAAACAGCCCCTTTGGTCAAACTCACCCAAGCCACCAGCTATCCTAAATTAATCTAGTCCCATTTGCCAGCACTTCGCCCATCTCCCTCTTAAACCCTTCCTATTCATATACCCATCCAGATGCCTCTTAAATATTGTAATTGTTCTAGCCTCCACCATTTCCTCTGGCACCTCATTCCATATACGTATCTCCTCGCGTGAAAACGTCACCCCTAAGGTCCCTTTTCAATCTTCCTCTCTCACTCGAAACCGATGTCTTCCTAATTCTAAATTTGCCCAACCCAGGGAAATGACCTTGTCCATTTACCCTACCAATGCTCCTTATGATTTTATAAACCTCTATAAAGTCACCCCTCAGCCTCCAATGTTCCAGGGAAAAAAGCCCCAACCATTCAGCCTCTTCCTATAGCTCCAACTCTCAACATCCTTGTAAATCTTTTCAGAACCGTTTCAAGTTTCACAATATCCTTCCTATAGAAGGGAGACTAGAATTGCACACACAGTTCCAAAATTTACCTAAACAATGTCCTACACAGCTGCAACATGACCTCCCAACTCCTATACTCAATGCTCTGACCTATAAAGGAAAGCATACTAAATGCCTTGTTCACTGTCCTATCTATCTCATATTTCCTTTCACTTTCAAGGAAATATGAGCATGTACTCAAAGATACCTTTGTTCAGCAACACTCCCCAGTACATTACCATTAAGGATGTAAGTCCTGCCCTGACTTACTTTCCAAAATGCAGCACATGAGTTATTTAGATTGAACTCCATCTGCCACTCCTCCGCCCATTGGCCCATCTAATCAAGACTCCTTGTAATTTGAAGTAACCTCCTTCACTATCCCCTACACCTCCAATTTTGGTGTCATCTACAAATTTACTAATTATACCTCCTATGTTCACATCCAAATCATATATATAAATGGGAAAGACAGTGGACCCAGCACTGACCCTTGTGTCGCATCACTGGTCATGGAACTCCAGTCTGAAAAGCAACCCTCCACCACCACCCTCTGTCTCCTAACTTCGAGCCAGTTCTGTATCCAAGTGACTAGTTCTCCCTGTATTCAATGTGATCTAACTTTGCTAACCAGTCTCCTGTGAGGAACCTTGTCATACGCTTTACTGAAGTCCATATAGAGCATGTCCACCACTCTGCCTTCATTAATCCTCCTCTTTACTTCTTTAAAGAAAAACTCAATCAAGGTGGTGAGACATGATTTCCCACTGTGATGAACCTGGTCTTTTAACAAGATTGTGCTATCCTTGGTTTTTTATTTTAGAGAGGTCATAACGACACAGATTCAAAGTCTGTGGTGAAGGGTTTTAGAGTCAATTTGTTAATAGGTGACAGATACTGCTTTGGGCAGAACGCTTTCAAGTTTTTAAAAAACACACCCCTACAATGAAAGGGGTGTTGCCAGTTCTCCCAGCTCAGCGTTTCTCTGTTTTTTTGGCAGTAATGTGAGAAAAGCTGCTGGACCCATAATGTTGGGGTGGCACGGTGGCTCAGTGGTTAGCACTGCTGCCTCACAGCACCAGGGACCTGGGTTCGATTCCAGCCTCGGGTGACTGTGTGGAGTTTGCACATTCTCCTTGTGTCTGTGTGGGTTTCCTCTGGGTGCTCTAGTTTTCTCCCACAGCCTAAAGATGTGCAGGTCAGGTGAATTGGCCATGTTAAATTGCCTATAGTGTTCAGGGATATGTAAGTTAGGTGCACTGGTCAGGGTAAATGTAGAGTAATAGGGTGGGAGAATGGACTGGGTGGGTTACTCTTCCAAGGGTCAGTGTGGACTCGTTGGGCCAAAGATTCTGCACCCTTTCTGTGATATTCTTGATCTTGGCAGCAGGGTGGCCAAGAGGTCTGTCTTGCACCCAGCTTCATGCTATAGCATAACTTTGAACAGTGCTAGGAGTTGGGTATGTGAAGGGAGCCTTAATCTACTTGGAAAAGTTTTTTGTTTGTACTTACAGTCAATAACTAACTGAGGCTTTGTGTTAATTATAAAATTTATCCAGACTTGAGCTGGAATATTAAAGTTCAAGTTAGTTAAGTACAGAAACCAGCTTAAACTTTCTAGACCTGGAGTTTAGCTAACTTGGCATGTATGTAGAGGTGTCTCACTGTGACTTTAGGCAGTGTTGGTAGTTGAGTGTACAGTATTGGGAATTGGGGATGATAGGAAGGAGGTGCTCCTTTGCCTTTTCTAACTTTTCTGCCTTGAAGAAATTGGTTCTTAATCTCCTACAGGGAAAGAAGCTCGCTGTTTGGTGAGCATATGGTAAATTATTGGGTCTGTCATATTCAGAAAGTTCAAAATAGTACAGAAACTGATGATAAGGTTCATAAAATGTATAAGGATAGGAAAATAAACAGTTGATTAAATAATTAAGTCATTAAGGATGACAGGACAGAGTGGCATGTCCAAGCTACAGCTTTTGGCTCCCAGATGCCAGTGTGACATAGCGTAAACAAGCCCTCATTAAGTGTTTGCTGTTTGAAAAGTTTCAACTGAAGCACTGAGCACAAGCCTGTGCAGGAGAGAGGGGGAGAATTTCCTGTGTATTCTGTACTAGGAGACACTCATGCCTCTTAGAAAGGGAGGTGGTGCTGGAGGATCTTCTGCTTTAATCAGTGGCCAGGTAAGGTGGCATAGAGCTGCAGAAAAAGAGTAGGTGTGCAGAAACCTCAGCCTTTGCTATTGTCCAACAGGTCTGAGGCCACTTCATCTTGTTCAGATGAGAGTGAGGGAAGCGGGGTGGATGAGATAACTAACTAACTATGATACTGAAAGCCATTCAACTTTGGAGTTAAAAGTAATGAAGTGGTAGCAGAGACTAATATAGTGAGGGGAATTGACACAGTTCTGCTCAGCAAAGAGCGAGAGTCTAGAAAGCCTATGTTACTTACCTAGGAAAGGAAGCCTAACTCTCACACTAGGGTGTCCCTACAGCGATTCAAGAAGGCAGCTCACCACCACTTCTTCCGGGCCAGTCAGGGATGGTCAATAGGTGCATGTTTTACCTATGGATGCCCACAGTTCATGAGTGAATTTGTGAAAAAAGACTTTGCTCTTGCACCACCTAGCTCTGATCCCACCATTCTCACTCTGTCTCTCATGTCTATGTCTGTCCATCCAGGGGCAGAAGGTAGTGAATCTGTCAAACCCATTATCCCAGAGGGCTGGAGAAGCCAACTCATTGACTCTATTTAATACAAAAGTCAATAGGTTCTTCGTTAGTAAGGGATCAAATGTTGTGGGGAGAATGCAGAAAAATGGAGTTGAGAGACTTATCAGCCATGATCAAATGGCAGAGCAGACTATTTAGTCGAATAGCCTCATTCTCCTCAAATTTTATGATTTTCCTCTCTCTCCCTGTATCCCTCCCTCACACAGACTCACTTTCTCTCCCTTTTTCCATTCTCTCAATCACACCCTCCCTCTCCCTCACTCGCATGTTCTCTTGTGTTTGCTTTCTCCTGCCCTTGCACTCTTCCCATACTTGAACCCTCCCCACCCTCCCACACTCGTGTCCTCCCCTACTCTCACCATGTATATAGAGAGAATGTGTAAGCTCAGAGAAGCCACCCACCTGTACAGTATTTGCTGTTTATGTAATCAATGATGGGGAGAAACCAGCCTCTAATTAGATGAGATCTTTACAGCACTAGGGTTCCAAATGCCTTTGGCAAGACCTTTTGTGTCACATACATAGACTTGGCTAGTCACGTTCTAGATGTCTGATCTGTTTATTGGACAAGCCTGCTGTCGAAGGTGCAAGTAAATCCAGAAATAGCTGTTAATCAAGAAATGAAGGGGGGGGGGGAGGGGGTACCAGGTCTCTGGAGAGGTGGTTCATTTGGACTTATAAACAGACAAATTCATGGATCCTGATGGTTTTTAACCTAAAATAACTGGCCAATGATATGGTTGATGTGTTGGTTTTAATTTTCAGAAATTCCCTAAATTTGGACGAAGTTCCACAAGATTGGAAAGTAGTGAATATCATTCTTTTATTCACAAAGGAGACAGTACAGGAAACGACAGACTGTCCAGTTAGCCACCTGTCCAGTTGATAAGGAAGGAGTTGCACGGTTAATGAGGATTGGTGAAAATATGGAGTAATTGGATCAGCTATAACCTTATTGGATGGCAAAGCAGGTTTGAAGAACCAAGTGGCCTATTCCTGTTTCTCATAAATCCTTATTTAAATTTGATTCTTAAATGTTGTTTGGCTTGAACTTCATTAAATAGTAACAATGTAGTATTTTAACTTTGTCATTTTCAGTTTAGAATAATTTCTCTATCCACCTCAAATGTAGGAGCAACAAGCCCAAAGAGCCATGAAAGTCTAGGAATATTAAGGACTGGAATAATGTTGTTTGTTGTAGACTTCTGGTTCTGTGCCCTGCCTGCTGTCAAGGCTGTGTCCCCATGCTTCCATACTTATTTCTGAGTTTCCTTGGTTGCCTTCTGCTTCTTGCTCCACCCCCGCATCACCACAATCACCATCAAACTGGCAACTGAGCTCACTCTTTGTTCTTGCCTTCAAAGTCTAGTGTCCACACCACAGTCAGCTCCTATTCTGAACTTGCACTGAGGTCTGGGGCTCCACCTAATGGCAGAAATTGGTCTTTGCAGATAGTTCTGGACTTGTAATTGCATCAAACAGCTTCTGGCACTAGATGGAGCCTAATCAATTAAAACTTATGAGGGCAGTGTAATTTTAACGTGCCTTTATAGTATTTGTAGTTCTCCTATATTTTAAAGTTTGCTTTAATGAAGGCTATTTTATTTATGAATACAGACTTTTGGGATGCACACCATTTCAACTTAATGCTTTAAAGATATTTTCTGCTTAGAAATGTCCTGAAGCACTTAGCTGTACAGTGTTTCTGTTGTATTTTGTTCTTTACTTCATTTTGCAAGCTATTTCAGTTCAGAATATGTCATATCACCCATCCCCTACCACCGCCAGTATTGTATTTCAGCGATTATCTTGCTGAGCAAGAAATATTCAGAGGAACATAACTTCAGTTTTAATGTGGATTTCTATGGGAATCTGTGATTCATTTAAAGTTGTTTCATTTAAAGTAATGATTTTCAGATACACAACCACAATTTTAAGTGTGAACTTACCGCAATTCATATGTTTGTATATGTCATTAAACTTTTCGCAGTATGAAACAATATTTAAATTCCAGCGCATTGTCTGGATTTTGCAGTCAACTGCAAATGAAGGTCATTTCCCACAATCTTTCTTTGGGTCTTTGCACTGGACCCTGCAGCATTAGAGAGATAAAACAGTGCAATGCCTTCTGGGTACCTTGGGATTGGATGTACAAGAAAAATATAAGTAATATAAACTACTAACTATGAATGCTGAAACTCTGAAACAAAGACAGTGATTGCTGGAGAAACTCAGCAGATCTGGCAGCTGTGGAAAGAAAGTAGAATTACAATCTTGAGTCATTCCCTTTCTTCAGAGCTATATGCTGATGACCAGGGGGTTTGGATGGGAGAAGGAAAGGAGTGAATACTTAAGATGAGAAAGAGAAAGTCGTTTAGATGGGCTTAGAGAGAGTTGCTCGTAAGCCAGGGAAGGAGAAAAGCAGATAATGGAGAAAATGAGTTGGTACTAATTGGTTGGCTGTGGTGAAAGAGTCCAAACCATGACAGGGCCAGGAACTTTGTAGTGGGTAAAGAGCATGGAACATGATTTTCAGGCCTGAAAATTATTCAGTTTGAAATTGAGTCCTGAAAGCTGCAGGGTACATGAAATGGTGCATTGCTGTAACCAATCTGATTGAAGGATCTTGACTTAGGCAGACAGAGCAAATAAAAAGTGCAAGTTAGGATATATCGTTCAATGCTAAATCACATAAAAATACTTTGAAGGAGAGAAAGTTGACAGTATAGGAGGAAAGAGATGGAAAAGAATAAAGTTTTAACCAATAATTCAATCCCAATATGCCCCCTCCGTGCTGTCAATTTTAAGTTAGAGTCATAGTCATACAGAATGGAAACAGACCCTTCATTCTAATCAGTCCATGCTGACCATAATTCCAGTTTATTGGAGTTAATGCTTAACCAGTCCCACCTGCCTATGATTGACCCATATCCCTCCAAACATCTCTTAGTCACATACCTATCTAAATGTCTTTTAAATGTAGTAACTATACTCACATCCACCACTTTTGAGAGTTCATTCCAAACATGAAACACTCCATGTATTAAAGAAAAGAATTGTCCCTCACGTCTTTTTAAAATCTTTCTCTTCTCACCTTAAAAATATGCCCCTAGTCTTGAAATCCCCCATCCTAGAGAACTAACACCTGCCATTCACCTTATCTGTGCCCCTCATGATTTTACAAATCTCTATAAGGTTACTTAGCAACCTTCTATGCTCCAGTTTAAAAAGTCCCAGACCAGCCAGCCTCTCCTTATAACTCAAACTGTCCGTTCCCAGCAACCTTTTTGTAAATCTCTTCTGAACCATCTCCAATGTAATAACATCCTTCCTCTAATAGAGAGACCATAATTGGACATACCACTCCATATGAAGCCTCACCAGTGTTCTGAAAACCTCGACATGCATTCCAACTCTTATACTCAAAAGTCTGAGTAATGAGTGCAAGAGTGCTAAATGCCTTCTAAATCACCCTACTAATTGTGATGTAAACTTCAAAGAATTATGTACCTGAATCCCTAGGTCTGTCTGTTCTACGATACTACCCAAGCTCTATGTTTAATTGTATAGGCCCTGCCCTTGTTTATATTACCAAAATTTAATTTATCCAAATTAAACTCCATCTGCCACTCCTCAGGCCATTGATCCAATTGCTCAACATCTTTGTCATCTTGGTAACCTTCTTCACTGTCCATGATTGATGTCATCTACAAACTTACTAAGCATGCTTTCTATATTCTCATGTAAATAATTTATATAAATGACAACAAAAGTTAATTTTAATTTCAATTTTAACACTAACTTTCTCTGGCACATTTAGTGATTATCTATTGGCTCAATCCAGAAAATTTACACTACTCCATATACATAAATGCTGAATCTGTCAGCAGTACTGTTATTGCTCAGCTTTTGGAGATCCAGCACAACTCGACTAGGAACTCTGTTACCACAGGAGTAATAAAACCACAGCTCGATAAATTCTTTCAATATTTCTATTTAATGCTGTGCATTAATTTATTAAACTTTTGGTCTTAGCTAGTATTTGAATTTGTTCTTTGTCGAAAAATAATTCTTACTCTATATACTGGAACATTTTATTGAGCCATTTCAGTACTTTACTTGAAAGAGTTTTGATGTGTTTAAAGTATCATTTGCCTTTTATCCATCTTGTATCACTCCAAGCTCCATAATCCAAGCTGTTAATAAAACACTGCAGTTTGTATTGATGTAGAATCTTTAATACAGAAACTAAAACCCTGCTGCATATCAGATATAAAGAAATGAGGGGCCAAAGAGGAAAATATTAGGGTGTGATAAAATCTTGCTTGAAAAGAGAGGTTTTAAGGCTGACCTTAAGGGGAAGTTGTAGATGGAGAGGCACCTGAATGGCAGGGTAAAGGGAAACCGTGCACTAAATGGAAAAAGTGAAACAAAACGAAATTTGGGGTAGAGAGGGGATAAAACATGTCGAAATGGAGGAGCTAATTAAACCCAGGGAGTTTCTGACTCTCAAAAGCTTAATACACAGTGGAAGTGTTGGGGGTATGAGGAGACAATGGAGTTTAAGTAACACTGGGGTGAAGTAGCAAGGGTGCGCACTGGGATGTATCCAGTCTTGGCCACCAGCCAACTTCTTGCCAACATCTTCATTTGGAATCTGCTTGATGATCCTGGTGGAGTTCAGCCAGTATCTGACGGCAACATCTCTGTGACCTTTGCTTGGGGCAATCACTCTTACTCCCTACATTAATATGCCTTCCTCTACTTGATCTGGTCTCTCTGGGTCCAAAATGGTTTTGATTCTGGTTGTGATGGACTTTTTGATTTTCCCCCATCACCACCAGCTGTTTCAGTTTTGCCAGGACTGGATCTTTGTGTTCAAAGTCTGATGTTATAGCTGTGAGTGGAAGCATCAATAAAATTTAAAACCATATTACGTATTGTTCCAGTGTTGGTGTATCTGACAGCAGGAAGTGGCTCCATGCAGCTGTCTTTTCCACTTGGCCTCTTGGATGGTGTTCTAACTTGTAATTATATGCCCTTGGTATTGGATCCCACCAGCTGAATTCAGCTTGAAGTTATGGACCTCACTACTTTGTCCTCTTTAAGTAGCCCTAGCAGGGGTATGTGATCCATTATTATTACAAATTTACATCTGTAAAGCTATTGATAGAACTTCCTGACTCCAAGTATGAGTGTCAAAGCTTCCTTTTCTTTCTTCTTTATTGAAGCTCTGTTTTAGCTCAAGTTCTAGGTGCATACCTTTTTGGGTATGCTTCTCTATTGGGTCACTTATGAGCTAATACTACCCTGATGCCATATGGGGAAGTATTGCATGTCAATACCAGATCTTGGGATCGTAGTGTGCTAACACCTTAACAATGATATCAATTTCTTTGCTTCCTTGAAAGCTATGCCGTGGGTATTTCCAAGGCTGACCCTCTTGCAGCAACTCTTTTTAAAAAAAAAAGTTGTTGCAAAGGTGCCAGCATGGAGACCAGGTTATGTATGAACTTTCACAATAGTGCACCAGCCCAAAGAAAGATCTAAGCTCCGGTACAGATGTGGGAGTCAGGGCTCCTTTGATCACCTTCACTTTCTTTTCTGACAGGTCTTGTCAACTCTGTAGCCCAAGTAAGTCACTTGGGATGCCTGGAACACACACTTTCCCCTACTAAGGAATATGCCTGCCAAGGAGAAACATTTAACTCCAAATTCTCTAAGTGGTCCTTATTGGTCTTCCCTGTTAATAGTATGTAGATAGTGTAAAATGTTCTCCAAATTCTGCTGAAAAATTCCAAAGGCTGGTGATACTCCAATATGGTAATCTTTATATATTGATGTAAACGCTTATGGGTATTAAATGTAGCATTCTTCTGTGAATTATTATCTAACCACGGTTACAAGCATGTATGGCCCATATCCCCTTCATGATGGGCAGCTTGGTGTAGAAATTCTCAATGTGAACTTTCCACATACTGGGTCCAGTCTTCAGCAATATTAGACAAGTCAAACATCCCAAATGGACGGTATGGTGCCAGAAGTGGTTTCCTTATTCAAAGACAACTGTTGTGAGTGTTCTTTCCTCTCACTGAAATAATTGCACAGAAGCCAGTATCCCATCTCCAAGTCACCCTTTATTTACACTGTTAGAGTCCTTGACAAGGATCCATTTTCCTCGGAGTGAAAAGGGTGTCTGACACTCCTGTTCTTTTTTTTTCTTTTTCTTTTTGTGTGTGCAGATGTGAGACATTGTGAGAGACAAAAGGTGTACGAATCTTTATTCAATTTCCACCACCAGGAAGAAAAGAAACACCCAATTGGCCAATGCCGAGCAGTGCCCTTCACAAAAGGCGATGCTGTGTGATCAAGACACTCCTGCTCGTTTTTTTTTCTTTTTGTAGTGCTTATTTTTCCCCAGCACCCATGTGTGTGTGCAGGTGTGAGACACAGTGAGAGACGCAAGGTGCATGAATCTTTATTCAATTTCCACCACCAGGAAGATAGCAAAACACCCGAGTGGCCGGTGACAAGCAGTGCCCTTCACAAAAGGGCAATGCTGTGTGATCAAACAGTGAAGGGGAGGGCAGAGATTAAATCAAAATAGAGTTGGAGGGGGAAATAATGCACTCCACTGCCTGCGGCGCCCACCTCTCCCTGAACAACTCCAGGGTGTTGGTGGAGACCGCGTACTCCTTCTACAAGAACATCTGGCCCTAGTGTAACCGCGGGGCGTGCTGAACCCAAAGGACTGTCACCGGCTGACTGGCGCTCGTGCCTCTTCTCCCCTCCAAGACCCCCCCCATTCCGAGGTCAACCTGGCGCCAGATAAGACACTCTTGTTCTATTTGCTGCTGATGCCCATTTCCCAGAAATGAATAGAAAATAAAGTCAAGGCCCATTAATTTAGAATAATGCACAGGCAAAGCAGTGTGCTCTCAGTACTTTACGTACAATTTGGACAGTTACTTCCAATTATTCTGCATTTCTGATTATCTAAGTGCTTTGGTGAAATAAACTGATTGAAAAACTTGGAAGCTAAATTAGGATTATGCTGTGGCTCATATAAATGGCATCAAAAAGTGAATCCATGGACAGCTATATATTAAATACATGACTGTCCCAAATTGGGCCAGTAATGGATCCTTGTGTTGCAATTGTTTGAACTAACCTTGACATTAAGCAAAGAAAGACAAAAAATATTAGTTTGACTTTGGCATTTGTCTGTCATTTCTAATATAATTGAAGACTAATTTTTAGATGGGTTTGCAGCATTGATGTTGCAGTATTCTGGCAGCAGTCTGCAAGTGGCAGCTGCATTGACAGCTTTGACCCAAGATGCATAACACTGGAAATTGTGAGACAGAGTGTGGATGCAATAATGACATGGAGCTTAAAACATAAAAGAAGTAGAAATCTGAAATTAGAGGTACAATTAAATAATAAGAGCAGAATGTCAGAAGCTAGAGGCATAAAACAAAACCGATAAAGAAGAAAAAGTAAAAACAGATGGGGATAAAATGCACCTAACCAGAAAATGCAAAGAAATGTAGATAAAGTAGATGAACAAAACTGAGAAACTTGATTTTAATACAAACTTTAGTTGCTCGATCAACAGCCTATCAACTCCCTCCTATCAAAATACTGATCCAAAAATGCAGTTCACCACCAGTTTCTCCAGGGCAGTCAGAGTTCGGCAATAAATGCTGGCTAAGGCAACAAAACCCACATCCTATGAATGAATAAAAATGTCACCGTATGAATTGCCATTATAGTGGGAAAGAAAGATTTACACTTGTGTAGGGTTCTGCATTAGGACTATTTATTTCAAACTTATGTGACCAATGAATTGTTTTCACTGTTACAGTAGGATGCACAATATGCAGTTTTCACATTGTAGGTTCCCTTGAATAGCAGTGTAATCGTACCTAGATAACCTTCTTGTGATGGTGATTGATTAATAATATGGGTTATAGGATGTTTTACATGAAGTTGATTAGGGGATCCATTTAATCTCTCCTCTAAAAGATAGCAACTCTGACGGTACAGCATTCAGAATGTTGTGTTGGAATGTTAAGGTTGTATTTTTGTGCTGAAGCCCTGGGGTTGATTTCAGCACTGACTCAGATGAGAATGCCATCAATTGATCTGCAGCTAGCATATAGACTTAACAAGTTAGTCAGTATATTGACAAATATTACAGATACTCTGCACATATATGCAATGCAAGGAAAAAAACCTGACCATTTCAAATTCATGAGTTATTTGGGACTTGGCCTAGTTGCTTTTTTTTTGCTTGAGAGTTGATTGTGCAGATGAGGAATCTAGATAATACAGAACAATGGGTACATAATATCAAACTTGCAACATTGCTGTAGCCTCTCTTACAATTGTTGTGATATTACAAAAAAAAATGTATTTTGATGCAGTACGTGCACTTTATAATAACATAATTTTGTTAAAAAGTTGATAAAATAATCTTTTGTGGATTTCCTGTATTTACAGCAACTTCACTGTAATTAACAATGTTAAAAAATGAAATATTTGTAACTTTTCGATGGCATTGCTTTGAGGTTTTCGGGAAAATGTCTGACTGCAATTCAGTTATGCTGGTTCAATGACATGATTTGATTAGACATCTTTATCTAATGGTTAGTGGAAAATACACTCCTGCTTTGTTCTCTCTTTTTTCAGCCTTTCAGTCAGCCAAGTTGGCCAGAACTTTACATTTGTACTCACTGACATTGACAGCAAGCAGAGGTTTGGATTCTGTCGCTTATCTTCTGGGGCCAAAACTTGCTTCTGTATCCTAAGGTGAGGCAACAGAGAATATTACACAAACATTGAACTTAACATTAGCTTCTGGATTGTGACAAACATCACATTTTTGCTGACAGTCAAAATTTTCATATCCTTTCCCAACAGGTCATTGTACTAAGGGGTCAATCCTAACTGCATTGTTTTGAGGGCAAGGACCCTCTGTGTTTATCAGACTCTTTTGTGTGCAGTAGTTTCATATTTGTTTTGGGTAATGGCACTTTCTAAAATAAAATAAACAGGCATTTTAGTTTTATTTAATATTGCACTACGCTATGCTGAACCAGGTTATCAACAGCAAAACTGATAAGTTAAGAGAACATTGACTTCCATACTAGTTTGTGGATTATGCCCTATTTTGTTGAATTAACAGCTGACACACTGATCTATACTTGTCTAGAATCAAAATGCAGTCTATGTAGTATCGACTTATATTCCAGATTACAATGTTATTTTTTAGTGTATTCTTGGACAAACTGGACAAGACAGGTTTAATTAAGTATTTCAGTGAAGATATAATTTTGAATTTAATATACAAAGAACAATTTTAAAAATGTATTCATAACATTTAAAACTTAGTGTAGTACTGAAGACAAATTGCCAATGAAAGGAATAAGCTGTTGAAATGTATAGCACTGGGTTCCTAATAGAACTTAGTGTCAACTAATTCTGATTCTATTTTATTCTTTGGAACTGATTATTGAAAAGCGATTCTCAAATTGAAGAGTTGGCAGTTGTTCCGAATAGGTTTGTAAGATTTCATTTAAACATTGCAACATTTTAAAAATAATAAATTGTTTCAGAACAATGTTTGTTTGTGTGCTGTGGCAAAGTTTGTAATTGCCTAAAATGTGCAATATGGATGGAAATATAGATGACTATCTAGACTGATGCCTATTTAATAGCAGTACTATTTTTGGCTCGTTAGATTATCACATAATGAACTTGTAATAATTAATTGGCAATTGCTATTCCTTCTCTGATTATTAAGTATGTAGAGGTAGAGAGGCCAAAACATTATCTGATAAGACACTTGATACTACTCAAAAACAATGAAAATAGAGGAAAACTTTTCACCATCAATTCCATAATAAATATAGTTTTAAAATTTTAAAAAGTCACCTCTATTTTATAAGTATGATTTACTTATTTCTACAGGTTGCAGTTAATTTCTTCAATTTTAAAATATCTCAATCACAACTTTTTTTTTCAAAAGATACTTCTTTTTGCCCAATTTAAGATTTCTAAGATTTTATATAATGATTAGTGCTCTGCATTTTCTCTAGAATTTCGGTATTCTTCATGATGTACAGAGACCAAAACTATTTGAGCCTAATGTTGCATAAGTTTAGTTTTCTTTAGGTTTCAATCATTGTTCCTAGAAATACATTCTAGACTCCTGTGATCATAGAGTCATCTCACGTTGCATACAATACGTTTAAATGAGTGATTGACCTTCCCCCTGGTCTGGTTAATCTTTAATGTGTTTAAAGTGTATAACAGCTATACACTTGATATACATGGGGCCATTTACCTAGCTGATGTAAATCAATTTTTTGTCACTATGTGTGTACAGATAGTTCTGGGATCACGTGCATTTCGGCATTGTGTTTTTGGCTATGATGTCGCTGAAGAATTAGATAACAGTATTTTTGAGAACACTTACCTCCATTGGCAATAGCGCTGCTCAGAGGATTGGTTTGCATACGTCATTCTGCATATGTGCTGATGTCTCTGCTGTTCTCTACATGCGTGATGTCAGTGCTGGTCTTCGTAATGTTCTGCTCGTGCACTGCCAGCAGCTGTTGACAGAGCAGCTTTCTGTAAGAGGTACTGTACAGAGAGCAGCTTTCTTACATTTTTTAAAGTGTACTGCATCAAATTTCCTTTCATTAATAAATGTGATTTCAACCTTCATTCAGGCTGTGTTGTACTTTGTGTTAGATGGGTGGGTGATTTCTGAGCAATCGCATGTGGTATATTTCGCTGGTCTGCCCTGAACCTCACTTTTCCCATAGGCCCCATTATTTCTATTAAGTGAGTTTCTATTAACTGAGATTTCGCTGGAATGCAGCTATGACATTATGGGAGAACTACCTGTACCTATCAATAAAACTAAAAGTTGTTTATGCAGCATATTTTAAGTGTATATTATATTTTGACAGTTCCCAGCATAAAACTTGTTTGGCTCAATTAACTACTTCCTATTTGTATAATTTTGCTTTAATATTGTCACTTCCAAAAAGCTATTAATGAAAAGGAAGGAACTGCATAAACCAAAACAGTTTCTTAAATATGTTGCCCAATATCAGCAGTTACCTCTAAATTAATATGTGCCATTATCTCTCTGCTGCTTTACATTTCAAACTATTTTGAAGTCTTAGCAGTTTTTGGCCTTCTGCTTCATAGATGGTTGAACCTTGTGACTTCCAAATTTAATTAAAACCAGCATTGGCACTTGGTAAACCTTTGCTGGGTAGCAGTATGAACAGCAGAGCAAAGTGCTGTTGTGTGGCGTCGTTACACGTACAAGGAATTTTGATCGACGGTAAGCCATCTTGTTTGGGACTGGCAAACGTTCCTGAGTGCTAATATAAGAATGGTTGATGTCACAATCTGTGGTAAATGCGGGTGTGAAGAATGCACAGGATGTGTCTTCTCTTATTGGTCCCATGTTCATTTTAAGTGACTATTCCTGTCTTGAAAGAAGCTGCTGGTTAATGCAGAGTGTATTTACTGCGCAGTGTTTAAGAAGACCTTTTATCATTGATCATGCACACCCCATGATACACAAAGCTTGTTGGGCATGAATTGCTGTCTGTCTCAACAGGTTCATTGATGTTATCTCGGATGAATAGCCTCTCCCTATTTAGAATATTCTTCAGAGCATAACAAGTGGAAATACCTTTTTGTTTGGGATGCTCAGGTACAGCGTTGGTGTGTTAGCACTTGTGATTTTACTCTGCTTCCATTTAAATGACAGCAGCAGCAGGGAGATGAGGCATTCCCAGGTTGCTATTGGACATGTCACCTGATTATTCACTGTAAAGTATGCTACACTCTGGTCTTCAGATGACATTTGTAAATGATGTACAACACAAACCAAAACTGTTATATGCAATCTCAAAGTAGCTTAAGCTAACTTTGGTTCCAATTCCCTGGTCATCAAGACAAAAAGGAAAATCCAGAACCAGGGTCATGGCTTAAGGATATAGGCAGGCAATTTCAAACTGAGGTGAGGAGAAATTTCTTCACCCAGAGAGTGATGACCCTGTAGAATTCTCTAACAAAGAAAGCAGTTGAGGCCAAAAATACTGAATGTTTTCAAGGAACTGAATATAATTCTTAGGGCTAAAGGAACTGAAGTATATGGGGCGAAAGCAGGAATCGGATACTGAGTAGGATGATCAACCATGCTCAAATTGAATGGCAGAGCAAGCTTGAAGGATTGGGCATATATCTGTTATTTAAGATGATGTATCCGAGAGCAATGAGCATACGTTATTTTATTGAACACATTATTTCACTCCATATGTTTTCTATGATAAGTAGAATTTTCTTTATTGCTTAATTATCGTAGTGAATAATGATGAAATCGAGCATCTGCGCCCAAATTAGGAGATGTAAGTAAAGGTAGAATAAACAGAAAGTAGTTACTTGAACCAAACAAGTTTCATGCAAGAACGTTGTCCAGTACACCAGTAACATGTACTATTTTGATTAGTAAATTTCAGTGATTTTTATGGTTTCAGCAGTTAATTGGAGTTGGAGAATTTGCACATTTATATAGGTTCAAAATAATAATTAAGACAGGATGCAGTTAGCTGACAGTTTGATAGCAATGTAATTATGTGATATGTGTATGCACTCTTAACTTATGCAACATATTGCATGAGCTTTTGGCATCTAGATTTCATCTAAAATGGTGTTAGAAAATAAGATTACCTTTGTTCGTGACATTCTTTTGTATGTGTATGTTTATACTTCTTGAACACCTTTTCTCTAATTTGTTTTTTCCCCTCCCCTTTGCTGGTCTTTGTTCTTCACTCAATTTATTGCCTTAGTTTATCTCTAGTTCTCATTGTGATGTAGGGTGTGCAATTTTTATATTTTTTATATATAATATATGATAGTAGCATGTGGGTTTTGATCTTTTTATGTAAGAGAAAGTTTTACGATTAACTTGTCAGTATTTCTAGAATAATTTTTTAAAGCAGTGTGAGCGAGAGAGAGAAAGAGAAAGAGAATCCCTGGAGTGATAATGAAAATTTATTTGTAATGTGAGACATTTACAATCGGATAGGGTAAAGATGGAAAGCATTGCCTTTTGATTTAGAAGAATCCCAAACTGTTTTTTTGCTTAGGGGAGAAACCCATAGCTTGGAAAGCTTTTGCACGAGCCTTAGTTAAAGTCAGATGTAAGAAACAGTTTCTCCTGGAGAAAGAAATAAGTTTAGAACATTTAGGGAATAGGTTACCTCAGTGTAAGAGTTTTAGTTGCAAGCATTATCACTGGAGTGTTTGGTTAGAACCCTGAAGTGGTTATCTGGAGCTGTGAAAGTTTAAACTAAGTTGTGTGCTTAACCAAGAAAAAAGGCTACCAAGCTGTCAAGATTGGGAATTGAAAGAATCAGATAAGTCAAATCAATAGATGTGATAGGGAAGGAAGGTCTCCGGTATTTGAGTAAAAAGTGAGGTCTGCAGATGCTGGAAATCAGAGCTGAAAATGTGTTGCTGGTTAAAGCACAGCAGGTTAGGCAGCATCCAAGGAACAGGAAATTCGACGTTTCGGGCCAGAGCCCTTCCTGATGAAGGGCTCTGGCCCGAAACGTCGAATTTCCTGTTCCTTGGATGCTGCCTAACCTGCTGTGCTTTAACCAGCAACACATTTTCAGCTCCGGTATTTGACTACTGAAAATGATGGTAGTGGGATAAATGGGATCATATTTTATGGTATGTTTCTCAGAATATTTCGAATATAAATAGCATGGTTTATTCTTCTTTTCTTTTGTATAAGGAACTTCAAGCACCTTGTTAAGTAGAAGTCAAACCAAATATGATCTATCAAGCCAGATTTCAGTCTGGGATCTGATCTGCCCAATGATAACATCAGCTGGAATCATGATGCCATGGTTTCGGCAAATTCTTGCCTTGTTCACTTGTTTTGCCCTTCAGTATTGCCTCATTTGAAACTGATGGGTCTACTTGATTTCCCACTGGTAATCAGCTCCCTGTCATCAATACTGGCCTACTCTTTATTCAAAACAAATGATGTGTTGTGTTCTGTGACCACAGCCGCTGAGTTCTGCTCACTGGTTTTCATGTGCTGTGGGTCTATTCCTGTCTTTATGTTTTGCCTTATATGCTATTCTCTGCCCGCTCCTTTCCTCCCTGTCTTGTGATTCATTCAGTCCCATTGCACTGCTCTTTTTTCCCCGGCCTCGGTACACAAGGTATTTATGTGGCATATTGATCACTTGTGTGTCAAGAATGTAATCAAATGGGAGAATGAAAAGCATTTTTTTCTGACCTTATAACCCGGCAGTTCACTCAAGAATAGGAACCAGAGATTTACAAGCAATTGCCAAACTGCATGAGCTTCCTCTAACTGACCTTGAGCTCATCTTATTTAAACTAGCACTCCACAGGGACTATTTGAGTAATAGCTTCAAAGGGTAAGTGAAATTAAATGGCCATCCCTTGTAACAGTTAAATATAATATTGTTCCACACGCTGTGTTTCCATTGAGCAATGCCACAGAGCAGAACTCACTTGCCACATTTTCTTATCAGACTGTGTTGGAAACAAGTTGTCCTGAATTGTACTAAGAAGCAGTTGAAATGCCTATGCTTAGACAAATTTTTTTTAAAAAGAAAAATCCTGTTGTGGTCAAGTTCATTTTCTTATTTATGCTGAGTTGTGGCTGAGTTTAGAATATGATATCAGACAAGCAAATATAAATTAAAATTACACAAACCTTCAGCTAATACCGTGCTGAAATGATTAGGTTTGAGAACTTCCCACATTTGAGATTTCTCATTTTAAATTGGAGAAATTGGCATTTTTTTTGGTATTTTGTTTCTTTGACTATTATCATTGCTACAACAACTGTGTCTTGTGTTTCTGGAGCAAGATCAGTGTTAGTGAGATGCTCCATCTATTTGGATTTATGGAAATAATATTAACTGCTGAAGGTCAAATGCTATTACTCTTCATATCTTCACAAGTAAAAAATTAAAATTGCACTTTGTTTGGCAGATGTGCATTTTGCAATCCAAAATACTTTAAAACAAGACATTATCTAAGCATTTTTTAAATTCAAAAGCAAATTTCAATCAGGAAATATAAATACAGATTTTTGAAAAAGGATTTTTAAAAAAACTATATTTTATGTTTTCTTTTGAATGTTAAATGTTATTCTGTCCCTAGTTCTGAATTCTAAAAATTCTGTTCAGTCACTTATTAGAAAGATGTGTGTTTTTGCTTATCTGTGTTATGTGTATTAGTATCATTTATATTAACAGATTGGGAGTTTGTGGCTCTTTAAATAGCATTTATCAACATTCCGTGTGTGCTTGCCAATGCTTAATTTAAGCATCTGGTGTCTTGTGATGGTTTTCAATTAACAAATACGCAATAGTTGGCATAGGTACCCCAAGTGAAATGTTATATGTAAACAACCGAATGAAAAATGTACCAAAGGTTGGCTTTGATATTTGAGAAGAAATTTTATAAATATGTTCAGCTTTTCCATTTATTTTTATTCATGCAATGTGGGTATTGCTGCAAAAATGCCATTAAATTCTCTTAAACAGCTATTCTTATTTTTTATAGGTAACTGCTGTCAGAAATAGAGAAGGCTTCTTTATTTCTTTTGGATGTTGGCAGGGCAGAATCATATTGTAAAAGATGGAGTAGCAGTAATTTTGTATCTGATTTAGTGTTCAGTGAAAGTGCTGATCTAGTTAGCAGAACATCTTACACTTCGTGTCAATCTGTAGTTAGAATGCTCTTTTTGTTTCTGTCTGTTTTATTCTGTTTTCTTTTCCAGTGGGCGCCTCTCTCTCAGCGCAGAGGGTGCAAAGTGAGAATTTGTTTTAATTGAGCAGGAACATGTGGAAGATCACTTATATCTCAAGGGATTACTGAAAAATTCTGAATTTGTACTTATTGCAGACTCTGTTTGGAACAGGGTCTGCTGGGAATAAATGTAGTTAGTGTGACCTCTGACCTAAGAAACTGTTGACATGGAAGACAGCCAGAAACTGGCCACAGGACGCCTTTGTTAAACTCATTCATTGCTTCTTGAAAATTCTAGTCAGTGCAAGTTGCCAGCTCAAATCTGAGGAATGCAGAGCCCTCGTTCCCATGCTTTGGAAACAGAGGCTGCTCCTTAACCAGCAAGACTACTTTAATGGGTGTATGTAGCCCTAAGCTCGATTGAAATTGACAGTTTCCTGGCTTAGGATTGCCAACTGGCAAATCAGTGAAATGCTGGGACAAACAAGGTCCTTTAAGGACCTAGGCCACTGTTTGTATATATAGAAAGTACAAGATTAACTCTTCAGCCATTGTTGTGCCCCATAGCATTTAAACTGATGTACTGGAGATTTCTGGTTACAGTTTTAAGAAAAGGAAAGCATTTGCTAAAATTGGCTATTTTAAATGTTTTGCTGAATATTTAACAAAAAATCTTTAACCTTTTAACCTTTGAGGTTGAAACTTTGTATGAAACTAGAACTTGGTGGCATAAAAATCATAGAATCAATTAATGGCTATAAGAAGAGTTTCAGTTGTGTCAAACTAAATAGAACAAAAACAAATTTCATATTTAGGACTGAAATGTTTTATCATTCTGAAAATAATTTGTATTATTTTTGCATTCTGAGTGTATTTTATATATAGTATTGACTTGAGTTTAATTTGGTTAGCTAGTGTGTATTTATATTTGAATTGTGCTTGCACGTTTCTAGTTAATGCTATACTTATGGAAGTTGCTAATCTGTATGGTGGAATAAGTATGTATTTTATCATAATTGGGTATTAGCAAGATGTCATTGCTCAGTATCTGCCATATGAAATGTCTCTGAAGCTCTAGAGTAAAGAAATTGTGCACCATAAATATTGAAAGTTGTTAATGATGTGCCAGAACAGCACAGCTGCAGTGCTGAAGTTAGCATTCAATCCTAGAACTGAGTCAATGAAGAATTTAGTAATCTTTGGTTTCACAATGCTATGCCCTGCAACACATATATGTTTAAGTATGAAAATTTCTCATCATTTAGGAATAATTTATTATTGACACTAATATTATTTTCATCGAGTTAAATGTAATCTTTTTGGAGTCCATCTTGATTCCTGAAAGTATTGCATTAAAGGAAAGAATTAGTAGGAACACCATAATTCAGCATGGTTTCCAGTAACATTTCTTGGACCACCCAAGCTTTAGTGCTTTTAGCATTGCATTGTTTTGATTTGTCTTGTAAGCAAGATATTTTGACACACCATGCCACTAGAATAATTTCAGTTTTCGGAAAACTAAAGAACAATTTACTAAACAATTCATCAATTATTTCACAAAAATCTGAATGTATGCATTAGGCAGGGCCTAATGCAAAATAATGTATCCAAAATATTATGTATACTGACAGGATGTTTTTTTTTCAGCCCTCGGATCGTCAGTGATGTGCATTAGTTTTCTTAGAATTTACTTTTATTGAATTAAGTGCTTAGATTTGAGTAATACATTAAAATTAAAATTGTATTCACTGTTTGAAGTATATTTCTCTAAATTAGTTTGATTTAGTGCAAGATTTGGCATAAGCTATTTCAGGATACACTTTGCTAAATAGAAAATTGAAATTTAACAACTAGGTAAATTGATCCATCATATTTTGCTGTGAAGAACAAAATTACAAAGGTATGTACAATGGTTCTTACTTGGCCAAATGTAATGATTTGCAGTTTTTAATTGTACAGATATTTTAATGTGAAGCTTATTAGTATTGTTAGCAAAGTAACTAAAAATTGAGAAAATGTACTGGTCTTTTAATGTAAGCATCATGATGCGTCATAACCTCTATCACAAGACTTCCAATAATTCCTTTTCTCATACACTCTATGACACACCTTTTGCGCAGTTGCACATAAAATGTGGGCACTAAAAGATATCAGTAGTTGTACACTTTCTATTAGGTTTATGGAGCCCAGTCATGAGGCAACAGTTGCTATCACATATCCTGTTAAATATCATGAAATATATTGTTCACCATTGTATAACTGATTTTCAGTTCAAATATGAATAGCAAGCAATAAACCCTTTCTGAAAGGGTGCAATTCATGCAATCAGAACTGTTAGTTAAATTTTCAACTTAAAATATGAAACACAAAGTTAGCACATCTCATTTGAAATGCATGCCTTTGACATTTGGATAATGTGTATGGATTAAGATGTGCAGTAATTCACAAATAGATGTGTGCTATCACCACCACCTTCTCAAGGGCAACTAGGGGTGGGCAATAAATGCTGGCTTAGCCAATGACCCCCGCATCCCATGTCCTATAGTGAATGAAAAAGCAAGCAAAACACAAGTATTGTTGGATTGTGCTCAAGAATGAGGTAAATACCAACAGTGTGCAAAAAAAGCCAATTAAAATAATTCGAATGAATCCAGCTATAGTGGAAGTTTTTAAGTTAGTAAAGTTCAGAAACATTTGTGCCAATGAGAAATGTAAGGAAATTGTATTTCTGATGATGAAGGATAAGTACATCTGGGTTAATATTGTGGTAAGCTGTTACAGAGCTGCTTTGCCGAAGGACTGTGCTTTCTGGATATGATCAGGTGTAGTGTACAGACCTTCTTTTTGATGTATAAATAATGGAACACTGAAGGGTATTACCCCAAACTGGTGCTTTTCAGTCAATGGTGCTGAATCTGCTTGAAACACGTGTTAAAGAATATTACAAAGTAAGTTTTTGACTTACAGTTGTGAGGAAATGATTTCAGCATATTACTTATTCAATCTGACTTTATCTTTAACTATAAAATCAGGTTTTCCAAAGTTCAGCAAAATATTGAAAGTTTCAAATGTGCAAAGAAAGAGATTGTGATCTTGGTTGCAGTCATTGGCTATACTTCTCCTTTTAAAATAATTCACCATAAGTTGTTAAGAGTGAATGCATTATATGTGATTCAAATGTATTTTTCAACTACAGCATTTAACCAGAACAAATTCTCAGTTACAAAAAGTGGCACACCAATTGCCCAAATAAAAGGAAATGATATTTATGATACTACAGCCTACTTTGTTATTCTGATACAAACCTTCCAGGAGATTATGGCATGAGTGATTTTTACCATTATATCATGCAACATAATAATTTGCTTGGATGTGTCGTGTTCCCCTTGCTGAAAAATTTAATGCTAACTATTATAGTTCAGCTATAATCAGTGAGATTGAGTTTGCTACATTAATCACTACAGCCACTTCAGACTATTGTACAATGGCATTGGTACGTTTAGTGTGTTTGGTTGGAATTGTTGTTAATTTTTGTTTTTGAAAGTTGGCCCCATGAATCATGCTTATTATATAGTGGTGCATTTCTAACTGTCTATGGTCAGCTGGTATAACATATAAAGTGGCATAATTTAGGCATCTCTGGTGATAGTGAGTTGCCAATTTCTAGTCTTAAACTGCTGTATGAACATAATTTAACATGTAATTCAGATTGCTAACCCTCTGTTGTGAATGTGGTCATTAGTGATCACAATGTGCCCATTTGCACCTTATTAAAATCCAAGTTGTAGATCAGAAATCATATTGGGAATGCAGACTGCTTGAACACTTCAAGACTGAAAGCCTCTGATTTCTGTTCTGTTTGTAAAGCCTCAATAGAAATAGGGTGGGGATCACTGTTGCATCTAATGAACTAACCAGACAGATATAAAAACAGTCCTTAAAGCAAATCAGCGCACTAATTTGAATTTGTGCTTGTTTCTGCCCATCAAATCCACCTTCAAACATTTATTTTAGACACTTCAAGCCTGAGGTTATCACAAGGTATTTTTACTTTGGCCATTTGCCACACCAGATATCCTGCTGTGTTCCCTGTGATGTATCTTTAATTATTTTTCCAGCAATTTGTGATGTACATCCGCCACTGGAGGATTGGAGATCACAACAGTCTAACTTACGGGCTTCCATGATGCTGTACAATTCTGTAAATGGGAGTCTCTCCCAATATGGCTGCTGCAGAGAATTCTAGGGCGGTGTTCTAGGGTTGGAATCCCAGATCTGCCACTCAATGTGCCCACCTCAGGTTTTGTGAGTTCTTGGCAGATCTGACAGATTGAATAAAGATTTTAATGGCACATTCTTCAACATACACTTTGACTGACTAGTCAGAACTATTTTGATCGTGGTGATGGTTAAACACAGTGCCTGAGCTACTTCATCCTGCTAACGTTTGACAGTGACAGAACCTTAAAGAACAGAAATCAAAGTTCTCAGATTTAAATGAGAAGGGAATCCCGTTCATGTAAATACATATATTTAGCCAGTGACATGACAACAAATCCACTTTTAGAATATTTTCTGGTTGGAGGAGCGTTCCAGGCTTTTAGCAGTATTGTGGCGTTAGTTTAGTAGATGCAATCAATGTAGAAAGGAATAGTCTTGCAAAAAATATAATTTTCCTTATGCGTTATTACTGAAACAATGATTTTGAAAAGGAATTGTCCTGGCTTGCATTCATTGTAGACAAATATCTTTCAAGTTATTTCTGGCAAATGTACAAATTTTAGCTTCATATTTTTCTCACTGGAATAATTTAGAAAATACATAATTGCTGAATGTAGGTTCCTGTAATTCTAGATAGTATGTTTTTCGAATGTCTTGCTTTCTTAGAGCAAGCCCCAGTGTAGAGTAACCTCAGAGGACCACCGGGCTGCTCTGTCATTAGAGATGACAAGGGGTGAGTTTAACCTGAGGATCACCATACCTTGGGCAAGGGGTGAGGTCAAGATGGCTTCATGGTGACCTCAGTAGGTACAGAAATTGAACCCATGCTGTTAGCATCACACTGCCAACTGAGCTAACAAATATTTTGAGGAGTGAAGTATAATAAGTATAGAACAAATGTGTTTTTTTTAATAAAAGCTTCATTCTGAAAATGCCACTGGGTTTGGATATTTTTTTTAAAAAGCTTAAAATGCATTATTTTAGTTGAAACATTTAGTATTCAAATGTATGGCACAGTAGCAGCCAGGAAGTACCAGTAGTTGTTTACAATGGACTTTTGGATTCACGCTCTCTCAGTAGAAGCACTCAAGCAGTAAGCACTCCACAGTCCGTTTGGCACAGTAGCAGCTCTCAGCAAGCTCTTGGCCTCCTGCTGTTAGATAGGGCAAGGATGTGCCAGAACCCAGGTCTTAACAGAATGAGACCTGCCTGCAAATCTGCTTGTAGTTAGCATGGGGCCTTTTGGCACTATTCTGTAGCAGATTGATTTAGTTACAGTCCTTTTTGCTTAATATTTTCCATCTGGCAACAATGCTTAGTAAAGACACATGCAAAGCAGCATTTGACATAAATGAATCTGGAAGTTAAATGCTTCAAAACTGTCAATCTGGAAAAAACCCTTTTAAGATTAATGTTTAGCTGGATTATTTGATTTTGTTTTGGGGTTGCCAATTACAGTTGTTGGCATCAGTTCCTTGATAGACACACTATTTTGAAATTGGAAAGATTTTGTGGGACTAGGTTCTCAAATTTAAGTGCTTAAAACATATGGTCCTTGAGCAATTCTTAAACTTCACTTAGCTTTATTCACTTAGCATAAATTTCATTATGCTCCTTAAACTTTCTAAAAGTATCAAAATTTTCCACAATTATGTAAATTAGAGTCCCTGAAAATGTTCAGCTTGTAGTTTACTGGTAGCATTATATTAGGATTTAGATGGTATTCAGCACGTTGATTAGGCCTCTTGATTTAGTTGTCCCTTTGGAGAAATCTCGATCTCAGATGGAAAAGTTAGAAATTGGAATGATGCCAGTTAAGAGTCATGTGGGACTGAACTTGTGTTCAACCACTTGGCACAGCCTGTCAGTATACTAATCCATTGGTTTCCAAGCTCCTGAGCTGCTCTTTGTGGAGTTGGTGGGGGTAGGGGGAGTGGCTGTGGCATGATATAACAAGTGGCACTATTCTACAATTGGCTGTCCTTTATTTAGAATTGCAATTGCAACAGCAAACTGGTATGTCAATAATATGTGGATTATTTTACAAAATGCAATCCAGTGATAGTATTTCACACTTATCAATACCTTTTATAGTTGAATTTGTTTGGAAGACTTCTAATATTTCGCTTTTGTATATTTTACAAATCTATGAATAAGCTATTGGAATGATACACACTAATTTACAGACTTTTTAAAAAACTTTAAATAAGAATAAATTTTCTAGCCAACTAGTGTTTACGTATTCCATAGAAAAATGGCAGAGGGATGCCAATGGTAGTATTGTTTGCATTTCGTTCTTAGGATTACTTCAAAAAGCTTGTATATATGACAGTTTCTGACCAGAAGCCATTCTTTGTGTATAACAGTGTTCAGTTACATTTATCTAAGACCATTGATCATAAGTCAATATGTAGTTTTTCTATTTTTACCAGGGTGTAGTGGCATATTGGCCACTAGAAGTAACCACTCTTTGGGTAATTTTATCAAGTGTTCCCTCCAACTTCATTGCCATCTTTCATTTAAACAAAAATACATTTATTACTGACTATGGATATTGTCAAAAAATATTTTTCTTTTGCATCTTTCAAACAGTGATCTCTGAAATAAATGCATTTCAAATGTGAAGTTGGTTTTGGTACCAATTGCTGCACATTTCTCAATGATTTCTGAGCAAATGAGAGCTTATTCTGAAATGCCCCTTTTATGGGAATCAACCACTGTACTACTAGTTAACAAGTTGCCCAATAAAGTCTAGCCTTTGAAAAGTTGGCACTAAAAATTTTTCTCATTAAACATATATTTTCATCTACAATTTGACTTTTGCATTGTTGACCTGGATTAAAACAGTTAAGCTGATTTTGACAGATGTTCATGTTTCCCTTAATGTGCCAAGAGACAAATAGCAGTAGCTTGAAAAGAATTGCAGCTCTGTCGCTCTTTTCTTGGGTGTGTATCTTGTTTCTGCTACAGATGGCAATGATGCCAGTTAGCAATATTTCTACAGAGAATTGTAGCATGAGGCCCACATTATGATACTTCATATTGCCATTCTAAAATCTCCATAATTTTAAGTAATGTACATTATTGGCATTTTTAGGTGCAGGTTTTACTTGTGTATATGACTTTGTCAATTTAGGTACAGAGAAAACAAAAAGACATAATGTTAGTACATAAACATTGTGTAGTGCCAGAGGACTGTAAGACAGCTAATGTTATTCATATAATCAAAACTGAAGCTTGAACAATTCAAATGATCCACACACTATTTTGTATGAGGTTGGTTGACGCAAAGGTATCTCAATCTTTTTATAAGATATCATAAAAATCAAAAGAGTAACATGATGTTAATTTCAAAAGGGAAGCTGTTGCTTTACCAATGTTATGGATTATTTTGAAGAAACAATATTCACACAGTGAATGCAATCTGCATCGCCTTTCAGAAGGACTTGATCAAGGAAATGGATCCAGGTGCTGCTTGACCTACTGTGCTTTTTCAACACCACTCTCTCGACTCTGATCTCCAGCATCTGCAGTCCTCATTGGGCACAAGGAATTGGGATAGCTAACAATGGATAGGAAACTGGTTGCAGAATGAGAGAGAGCGAAAGAGAGAGAGGATGTGCTCAAGATAGTTACTTGGATTGGTGGAAGGTGAAAAGTGGTATTTCACTGGAATCGGTGCCACAGTCTTCCACGAACTGAACTCTAACTGGAAGCATGATATCAACATTTCTAGATAACACAAATGAGGGAATATAGTTAATACTGAGGTAGACTGATAATAAAAAGGCAAATGTTCTGTTTTAACTGAATGTTTTTATTCTTTGTTTTTGCCACTCATGTTTGATTTAATGGGTTTCTATTTTTCTCTCCTTGGCTGCATTCCTTCTAATCTATGTGCCTTTGCCACTGGGCAACAAGTTGTGAAGAACTGCATGCTTATTATTATAACTGAGTGTGTGTGCATGATCCTCTGGTGCTCAGGCTGTTTCTCATTTTCCTGCTGCGCTTCAGTCACAGGCTGTGTCTTTCTCACACTTGCTGCTAATAGTCTTGGTGACCTGCAGTTGTGCTTGTTTAGCAGCACGTCAGAGAAGTGGACTCAGATTGGAGGTGCAGTGGGAAAATGAATAAAGGCACATTCGCCTGAGCACTGGAGCAGCAGTGGTGGGAGACTGCAAGCAAGGGAGAAAAATAAACTTTTTGAGGGGTGGGGGGTGGAGTTGGGGTGAGTAAGTGAGGGAGGAAAAAGAGAGGTTGCAGGGGTCAATGTGGGAGGGACTGTTAACTTTTTCCCATTTTCATTTACTTAAGCTCTAACAAACAAGCTCATCTATCATATTAATGGGACTTTAAAAGAAAATGATGTGACTATAACCTTTCGTTTACCTTTAATGTGTAATTATAATATCCAAAATGTGTTGTAGTTCGGGATAGTAATGAAAGACATTGCCTGCAAGGAAATGCACAGATGTTAACTCTGAGTAGGTTACATATCAAATAAAGGGTTGTTAACAACTGCCCAAGGAGAACCTAATGGTGATCAAAAGCACCCAGACTGATGATGAAAATCTCTTGCCTCTGAGTTCTGAATAAGTGCTGATGACTTAGAATGATTGATCTCGTAAATATTTTTGTCTTCAGATGTGTCAGATTGTTTCTTCAAACTGTATGGAAATAAAACACCAGAAAGTTCCATTTCAAATCAAGAATTTATGGAATCTTTAGTCTGTGGCTTATAATGATCAGGAAAGCCTGAACAAGCTTGAGCCATTTTTCCTTTGGAACACAGAGCCAGCTGAGAGATAATTTAATGAAGACCTTTCATATTGTGAAAGGGTTTTCTTGTAAAGAAAGCACTTTAATTCATGGAGTGCTCATAAAGGGATTGAAAATATATGTTTAGTTACGAATAAATTAAGATATAATCAAAGATATTACTTGGAGGGTAATTAGAATATTGAGCTTGCATCCACAGGGTGATGTGATAATGGATAAGTACATGAGAAAAAATGAGAAAGATATGTTTATTAAGTGAGATGAAGTAAGATGGGAGGAGACTTGGATTGGTATAATAGCGGCATAGACTTTTTGGCCTGACTGCTCTGTACCTATGCTGTAATTACTAGCTAATATTACATATTGCATTATATCCAATAAGGAGAAGGAAAGGAGACATCTTAAAGCTGCTATGTATATATAATTTCATAACTTAACATTTAAAAAATTTAGTTGAATGGTGCACTGGTTATTAATATAATTGAATATGATAATGCATGCATGGCTAAATAACTTAAGTACCTATAGAATGCAATCACAAATTTACTGAAAAAGAGATGCACGCACTTGTTTCAAAGTACTATTACCATTGTGTAGCTTGGTAATTTTTTGGTGTTTAGTAATATTTGTTTTTTTTTAAACATATATTCCTATATTTTAAAATGATTTGTACTAAAAAATATAAAGAATCTTACTTTGTCTGAAATCAACTAAAATACTTCCCAGTTGCATTAGATTTGAATTAGCAGTTTTGGGTGACCACAAAGAGTCCCACTGTGGTCGACAGCAGAACTGTTCTCTGTCTGGCACTGCTTTCAGACTCAATTTATAACTTTCCAATTAAGCTTTCTGTAAACTTTGACAAGAGGGACTCAAAAGCTGTGTTTGCTTCAAGGGCTTCCTTTGTATGCCTTAAACCAGTATGATTCGGAACTAGCAGCGGAAGAGTATCTCTAACTATTGCTGCCATCACTTCATAGATTTTCTTTAACCCTTTCAGACCTATGGTCTATTATACATCTGGTTAGTGTCATGTTAGAAGTTTTAAATAGCTTTGACAAACCAATGAATCCTTCAAGTGACATTTACAATTTATTGCATAGTTTATTAATGTTACGTAAGATCACACATTCCATGAATTTTGTCATATATTGTCTGCCCCATCTATGAGGACTGAATGCCACATTAATTTTATATTTATTAAAATATTCATTTGAAGATTTTTTTTCACAAATGGACAGCAGAATATTTGCCAAAGGCCATTGATGACTTACTAATTCACCATTGTATTATGTTCAGATGATTGGTGTGAAATTTTAATCGTGAATTCTGTCAATTGTAAGAAAATCTTCAAGTGGATGGTGAATTGCATTTTTAGAAATATTATGTGTGTATAAAGTCATTTTTTCCCTCTTTAAAATTTAGATATAATCATATAACAATTTTAATAATTACCATGTTTTTGTATTGAGCTAAGACTGTGGGTAGAAATCTGTTTCTTATGCAGCGTGGACAATAAAGTCTACAGCACATGGAAACATCAGAGAGCAGTAGCCTTTTAAGTACAGTAAAGTCTTTCACGAAAAGCCAATTAAAATTGTTGCTGACACATTTATGTTCTGGCTACACCATTAGTCTTACGGTGCCATTTAGAAGAGTAGGAAATGTTAGCAATAAGCCATTTTTAAGTTATGCACTAATGTCATATAATTATGGTGCATGTGTATTTATGACGATGTCAAGTTTATTTTCAGTCTTAATTTAGAATCCAAAATCAATAGTATTCTTGTAAGTTGCAACTGTTGTTTTCACATTGCAGTTATGCTGTGATGGAAAGCATTTGAGTTGCAATGTTAAATTTGTGCAAAAGCACAGCAATCATGGATTTGTATTGATAGCATATCTTATTTACATTGCAGTTGAAGTTGTCTTGAATTTCTATTTCAGTACTTCTCTGGAGAAATGAAAGGGGAAAAGATGTAGGCAAGAAACTTATCATTTAGATGTTCTCCCAATTGTATATCCAATTTTCTTCATCCCTATCAGGTTCTTCTGATTTTTTTGTAAAAAGCATTTTTGCTCTTTCTCTTCATGTCTGAGATAAGCAAGAAACACTTAGTTTATTTGGTGTATCATTACTAAATTAATATGTTTCTCATGCATAATATTTATTTTTGTCATATAAATAACTTTTAATCAAATACCTAATTCTGATAGACAAGGACTCTCTGTAGAACGGACTGCTCGTAATTAACGTCCTACTTGACATCATTGAAAAAAATTAAAATTAACTGAAACTAATGCTTAAATTCTTTAAAAAGCCCTGTTGGTTATATAGGATTGTCACTTTTAGGAAAAATTGTTTTGCTTGTGTGCAAAGAAAAACCGGACAGATGCACTGAGCACCCTGTGATCTTATACATAAGTGATGATATGTTTGCAGGCTGAAGGCACAAAAAGCAAACCTACTTTGCAAAAAGCAACCAGGCATATTACGGTGTCTTAGCCTTACATTTGACTGTTTATGACCTATATCGTTGTAAAATTGTCACCTCAGATTTTGAAAGGAACATTTTGTCTTGTTAAGTGACTAGTGCACTCATCACAATTAAACTCAAAACATACCAAATATAGTGACGAATCACACTTTGACATTTTTCTTTTTACTTTGCTGTATTTATTGATACTTTTATGCCTAATCTTGCTTTTTGAACTTCTGAACTTGAAATCATTGCCTCGATCTTTATTGCTTTGATTCTTTTAATGTCCGTGGCATTAGTCCTCTTTCTGTGCAGTGCTCTGGGCTATTTCACCACAGAACACCTTTCTTCCTTTATTTAACCTCTGAACTAAGAAAAATATGAGTTAATCAAAAGTTCTAAAGGGAGCTGAGAGGAAGGGGAAGTATTTGGTTACAAATTAAATGTGTGTGTGTCATTGGTCATAAATTCAGTATAGTGCTACCAGTCGTGCTACTTAAACTGCATGTGGTGAAGGCTGTCTTGGTTATAAATTTGAAACCCAGAGTGTATTCTCTGAGCTTCCTATATTTAAGTGTTAGTTGCACCCTGTTGTCTGCACCAGGGCTTCTTTAAGTAAATTTAGTGTAACATAACCAGGTTTGGCAGTCTCAAGTCACAAAGGGATTTCAGTTTGCAAAAAAAATGCTCGACTTGAGCATTTCACTTCAGAGTAATATCTGAATTGGTTGATATTAAGTAGTTATTCCCTTCATAAAACTTGTGTTCGTTTTAAATTAATATCCATTTTGAATCTTGTAATTGCAGATTAAAGGAACTTGACTTCCAAGTTAATATTAAAAATCTAATTCCAATATGAATCTAAAATTGAATAACCTGTTAAAGTTTCTGTGTTTATAAATTGTTATTAACCTGTTATACTAGTGGCAAAGCCACAACTGAGATTTTTGAGGCATTTAAAATACATGTTTTCTAATTGCAAATTTAAATACTGAGACATATAGAATGGTTTCAATAGAAGCCGTGGCAATTTCATGAGAGCAAATTTGACTGAGTTAGCTGCAAAGTAATGTTAATATAAAATTGCATTTCCATCAGCATCAGATCAAGTTTTTAATGCGGGTTTCAGATTTACCATGACCAGTGATAGTTCTTATAATGACAGCATGTTAATCCAGAATGGAGAACAAGTGCAGTCAGCGATCACATTTACCAGGTATGGAAGGTTTGAGTTATAAAGAAAGACTGAATAGGTTGGGACTCTTTTTCACTGGAGCGTAGGTGGTTGAGAACTGACCTTTATAGAGATTTATAAAATCATGAGGTGTATAAGTAAGGTTTATGTCTTTTACCTAAGATGGGGGATTTCAAGGCTGGGGCATATTTTTAAGATAAGAGGAGAGAGATTTTAAAAAAGACATGGGGGCATTTTTTTTTTACACTGAGGGTGGTTCACATTTGAAATTAACTTCCCGCAAAACTGGTGGATGCAGGCACAGTTTCAGTGTTTAAAAGACACTTGGAAAAGGTTTGGAGGAATATGGGCCAGGGGCTGGCAGGTGGGACTAGTTTATTTTGGAATTATGTTGGGCATGGACTGGTTGCACCAAAGGGTCTGTTTCCATGCCATATCACTCTAAGGATGTGCAATTTTAAATAAAAGGGCTTTGTGAAGAACGTGGATAACTTTAAAAACATGTTCATGTAACTTTAGATGCTTTTCAGTTGCATTTTGTTAGTTGCAACCTGTATTGGACTTATTGTAATTTGAGATCTTTCAACGTTATTGCACCAAGGAAAATACTGCTGTGGTTATCCTCTACTCATGTGGAGGAAAACATCTCAAAATGATTTTTGTGGAGGAAAACATCTCAAAATGATTTTTGTGGAGGAAAAAGTTGAAATGAATTGAAAAAGAAGTTGGGCAGGGATTAGTTCTCACCTTCAGACATTTTGAGGTATTACAAAAAGACAAAAAACTTCCTAAAATTCTTTTCTTGCTATACTCCTGAGTTGTGTGAAAGGGGATTACCTGCATGCTGTTTGGTCATTAACAAATAATCCACTACACTAGGGGTGGCACGATGGCTCAGTGGTTAGTACTGCTGCCTCATGGCGCCAGGGACTCTGGTTCGGTTCCCGCCTCGGGCAACTGAGTGCGTCGAGTTTGTGCATTTTCCCTGTGACTGCTTGGGTTTCCTTCGGGTGCTCCAGTTTCCTCCCACAATCCAAAGATGTGCAGGTCAGCTAAATTGGCCATGTTAAGTTGCATGTAGTGTTAGGTGCATTAGTCAGGGGTAAATGTGGAGCATGGGTCAGGGTGGGTAACTATTGAGAGGGTCAGTGTGGACTTGTTGGGCCGAAGGGCCTGTTTCCATACTGTAGAGATTCTAATCTAACCTGAAACATTCACTTGGTTGGAGCTACTACCTGTCTTCCATTTCTAACTTGAAAATTTACTGGAATTACAGGGAACAAAGAGATTGTTATAGCCAATTTTACACCAACTTGATTATTTCTGTTGAGGGGCATGGAGAGTATAAGTAGGCAAAGTCTTTTCCATGGAGTGGCGGAGCCGAGAACTAGAGGGTATAGGTTTAGATTGAGGGGAAATATTTAAAAAGGGGCCTCAGGGAACCTTTTCATGCACAGGATGGTGAGAGTATGGAGCCATAGGAAGTTGTAGAAGGGGTTAGATGGATATGGACCAAGTACTGGCAAATGGGGCTAGATTAGTTTAGGACATCTAGTTGGCATGGACAAGTTGAACCAAAGGATCGGTTTCTGTCTGTTTCTGTAGATCTCTGTGACTCTGTTTGCTCCGTTAATGCAAATCAAAATAGCAACCAGCTAGCAGAACAGAAGAAATATCAATGCTAACCCTTGAATAAATGTGAAAAGTCAAAAGTTGGTCTATTTTGGTGTCTTTGAGGCTTTTGCTCATTGCATGCTTGTAGTTTTGTTTTACTTTTTTTAATTTCCGTCATTCAGCAGGTGATTAGTTGTTTCACCACCAAAATCATTTCTAACCTTTCTTTCTCCAAAACTATTTAAACTCCCTCTTCCACCATTTGTACTTGCAAGTAGAAATCTTTTAAAGTTCTCATGTTAATTTCCATTGACACCTTTTGAGTGGCAGCCTTTGAGTTCTCTTTGATCCAAATAATGTTAAATTGTCTAACCTATCCATATTGGTGGCTGGTCAACATTAAGTGCTATAGAGCCTCTGCAGTAACTTACTCCTTTTTTCTTCCTTGTGACATTCCACAACTTTCCAAGTCATTTAAAGATAGACACGATTGACTTTGTTTTTTGCATTCTGCAGTATTTTCTTTGCATACCTTTGTGTATGTTATAACAATCTCTCTGCTGATGTGAGAACCAGTTACCAAACTTGCATGATCAATTATACTTATGATGCTGGTAGATTCAAACTGAACCATATATTATTTCTATAAAATCTGAAAAACCAGAATCTGTCATTTGTAGAACTCCTAGTTTCCTCTGTTTTCATTTCCAATTTCAACACCTTCCCTTTGAATTATTTTATAATGTTCATTTTAATATCCAGCAAATTCAGGCAATTTTAAAAACTTTTGTTCTTGTTCTACATTTGTAGTCAGTCATTTAATGTACATATTGCAGCAAATCACTATTTTTATATTATTAGATTGTATAAATCAAAATGTCCATAAAATGTGACTAGTTTTTAATTTAAACAAACAATACAGACCTCAAAGGTGTTTTGCAATGAAATTAGCAATAACTTTTAACATACAAGGAGGAAAATGTTACGATGATTATACAATTATATAAAAGGTCAATGCACACCCGAGCAGTAACGCAACTGAAGGCATCTTTAACACTTCATCTGTGTTGTATAATGCATTATTATTGACAATATTCTTCTCTTGTTTGATAGAAATAAAACATGTAACGTTAGATGATAGCTGAGCATCTGTTTGGTGTTTCCTATTTTTGGCCCTTGGGAGATTTAAATTACTATATAAAAGTTACTGCTGTTGAAAAGTATTTCCCAGCTTATTTTTCAAACCTCTTTTGTTCATGTTGACACTTCTGCCTGAATCCACTTTGAAAGAAACCTATTCAGCAACTACATTTCTATTCATGTTCTGCTGTACACATTTACAGAGCAAAGTGTTTTATTTCCCAATTGATGATTGACTAAGTTAATTTGCAATCAAAGTTTGCTGCCCTTGCTGGCTGTTACTTAGGGTATAAATAGCTTACATGCTTGGCTTAATGGACCAGCACAGGAAACTCTCGTGGCTGAGTAACAAGATAAAATTCAGCTGTGAAATCTGGCCTCCCAGTAGAGGAAGTGGTTGATCTTTAAAGTGACGCGTGTACCAAGATTGGTTTGTAAACCACAGGATTGGCATTATTTGATACCAGTCAATCAGTGCAGGAACTGAAGTAAACTACACACAGGAGACCAAAATGACATGAAGAAAGGATGCCGCTACTAGACAAGAACCAGCTGATCTGCAATTTTAAGTTTGCATTTTGAAGTTTTGCCACCTTTGCATGAAAAATGCAATAAAAAAGTTGCAAATACACTTTCATGTAGTTGTTTTGCAGTATTTTCATATTTTCATAATTCAGGAATTTATAGTGGTGTCATTTTTTTTTTGCAATAATCAGGCCCCAGAGTGGTAAATGGATTTAATTAATTTGAGTATTCAAGTTTGTAGTATTATCATTGAATTAGCAGAAATATTTAAATTTGATTTTCAGCTGAATTTATTTTGTAACATTTAACTTTAGTAAAACCCAGTATACTCATTCCATTGAGAGTAAAATCAGACAATATTTAGCAGTTCCAAAACTCTTAGTTGAAAACAACTGAGCCACTGTGTTCATGCAGTTTAATTTTTCTGGAATGTTTTCAGTAAATAAGAAATTCCATTAAGTTTCCAAATTAATACATAGTCTGACATATTTTCCAGATTGCTATGTTTTGGTTGTCTCAATAATATTTCTTATAATCAAGGTATTATTTGATATAGATACAGTTATGTTATGTATCATGTTCCAATCCCTTTAGAGACTAATTGCCTTTAAAAAGCGATAATGAATTTCAAAGTGACCAACATGGAATCACAGAAGAATTCCCATTTTGAGAGTTTTACTGTAACAAACAAGCTAAAATCAATATAGACTAAACATTATCTAATGGGCACCTAATGTAGCCAACTACATGAAAGACACTTCCGTATTATCAAATTAACTCACCTGAAATATTTAACAACCCATTTGTGCTTCATGCCATGCTCCCAGCAAATATGAAACATTGGAAAGGATGCTTTGTCTTACTGGAGAATCACGGTTACAAGTTGTGCCTATTTAAGACTAAAATTAAAATTTTTTTTCTGGGCCATGAGTCTTTTGAACTCTACTTTTCAAAGACAGAAGAAGCAGAGACCTCGAATATTTGTAAGGTGAACCTAGATAGCTTCTTAGTTAAGGTATCTAAGCAAGGAGTGTTTGTAAATAAAGAGGTTATCAAGGTAAATGGGAATGTGGCATAACGAAATCAGCCATGATCTGATTGAATTGCAGAGCAGGCTCAAGGGGCTAAGTGGCCTATTCCTCAATCTACATTGCCCATGTAAACTTCTTAGTTAGGTACAGCACCTAGCTTTTCAGCAAGCTTCCATCTCGCTCCCACACCAGCGTGTGTCAGTGTCTTTTGAGTGTTTCCTGAGTCAATCTTATGATCTCAAATTGACTTCCAGCAAAATCCACTTCAGTGACTGTGTGCCAAATCTTTACATCTTTGGATTTTTGGAGACAAGTCATACTATAAGTGCAAATTGAGACTCTGTGGAATTTGTAAGATCTTGATATAGATTCAGATCTGTACAATTCAACTATGCTTACCAGATATCTTAAATTAATCAAGTCTCATTTGCCAGCATTTGGCCCATATCCCTCTAAACCCTTCCATTTTCTGTGTGAAAAAGTTGTCCCCTTGGGTGATTTTAAATTTTCTCCTCTCCCCCCACCCCCCCACCCCCCCCACCCCCCCACACCCCCCAAACCTGTCCTTTCTAGTTTTGGACACCTCTACCTTGGGGAAAAAGACCTTGTCTATTTACCCTGTCCATGCCCCTCATGATTTTATAAATGTCTTCAAGGTTTGTGCGAAGATTTGTAGCTTGGGTGCTCGTTGTTGTGGTTCTGTTCGCCGAGCTGGAAGTTCTTGTTGCAAACGTTTCGTCCCCTGGCTAGGCGACATCATCAGTGCGCTGGAGCCTCCTGCGAAGCGCTTCTTTGATGTTTCTTCCGGTATTTATAGTGGTCTGTCCTTGCCGCTTCCGGGTGTCAGTTTCAGCTGTCCGCTGTAGTGGTTGGTATATTGGGTCCAGGTCGATGTGTTTGATGGAGTTTGTGGATGAATGCCATGCCTCTAGGAATTCCCTGGCTGTTCTCTGTCTGGCTTGCCCTATGATAATAGTGCTTTCCCAGTCAAATTCATGTTGCTTGTTGTCTGCGTGTGTGGCTACTAGGGATAGCTGGTCGTGTCGTTTCGTGGCTAGTTGATGTTCATGTATGCGGATTGTTAGCTGTCTTCCTGTTTGTCCTATATAGTGTTTTATAAATGTCTTTGTTAACTCCTCGGCCTCCAATACTCCAGGGCAAGTAGCCCAGCCTTTTCAGCCTCTCCCTGTAGCTCAAACTCTCCAACTCTGGCCACAGTCTTGTAAATCTTTTCTGAACCCTTTCAAGTTTCATAATATCCTTCCTACAGCAGAGAGACTAGAACTGCACACAATATTCCAAAAGTGAGCTAACCAATGTCCGATATCATGGCAACATGTCCTCCCACCTCCTATACTTAATGCACTGGCCAATAAACGCAAGCATATGAAATGCCACCTTCACTATCCTGCCTACCTGGAACTCCACTTTCAAGGAATTATGAACCTGTGCTGCAAGGTCTCTTTGTTCAGCAACAACTCCCCAGGACTGTACCATTAAGTGTATAAGTCCTACCCTGATTTGCCTTTCCATAATGCAGAACCTCACATTTATCTAAATTGAACACACCATTTGCCACTCCTTGCCCCATCTCGTCAAGATCCCATTGTACTCTGAGGTAACCATCTTTGCTGTTCAGTACACCTCCAATTTTGTTGTCAAAGTGCAAAATTACTAACCATGCCTCGTATGTTCACATCCAAATCATTTATATAAATGACGAAAAGTAGTCGACCCAGTACTGATCCTTGTGACACAGCACTGGTCACGGGTCTCTAGTTTGGAAAGCAACCGTCCACCACCAACCTCTGTCTTCTAACTTTGAGTCAGGTCTGTATCCAAATGGCTAACTGTCCCTTATTTCATGTGATCTAACTTTTCTAACCAGTCTATCATGAAGGACATTGTCGAATAATGCCTCACTGAAGTCCACATAGATCATGTCCACCACTTTGTCCTCATCAATCCTTTTTGTTACTTCTTCAAAAGCTCAAGCAGCTTTGTGAGATACAATTTTCCAACTATAAAACCATGTTGATCGGTCCTTGCCTTTCCAAATACATATAAATCGTGTCTCTCAGGATTCTGTCCAACAACTTGTCCACCACCGATCTCAGGCTCATTGGACTATAGTTCCCTGGCTTTTCCTTACTACCTTTGGGGGAGGTGGTGGCCTAGTGGTATTATCATTGGAATGCAGGAACCTACATAATGTTCTGTGTACTCTGGTTCGAATCCTGCCACAGCAGATGAATGGCATTTGAATTCAATTATTTAAATAATCTGAAATTAAGTGCCCGTGACCATGAATCCATTGTCAGTTGTCACATTAACCCACCTGGTTCACTAACCTTTTTTAGGGAAGGGAATTGCCATCTTCACCTGGTTTGACCCACATGTGACACCAGACCCATAGAATGTGGTTGACTCTTAACTGACCTCTAGGCAATTAGGGATGGGGCAATAAATGTTCACTCAGTGATGCCCTTATCCTGTGAATGAGTAAATAAAAGTAGTGGCACCACATTAGCCAACCACCACTCTTCTGGCACCTCACCTGTGGCTATAAATATCTCAGCAAGGGGCCCAGCAATCTCTACCCTAACTTCCCACAGGGTTCTAGGGTACACCTAATCAGGTCCTGGAGATTTATCCATGTTTTATGCATTTTAAGACATCCAGTGCTGCCACCTCTGTAATATGGACACTTTTCAAGTTGTCACTGTTTATTTCCCCATGTTCTCTATCTTCCATATCTTTTTTAGTAAACATTGATGCAAAGTACTAGAGTCAGAGAGATGGACAGCATGGAAACAGACCCTTCGGTCCAACCTGTCCATGCCGACCAGATGTCTCAACCCAATCTAGTCCCACCTGCCAGCACCTAGCCCATATCCCTCCAAACTCTTCCTATTCATATACCCATTCAAATGCCTCTTAAATGTTGCAATTGTACCAGCCTCCACCACTTCCTCTAGCAGCTCATTCCATACACGCACCATCCTCTGCATGAAAAAGTTGCCCCTTAGGTCTTTTTTGTATCTTTCCCCTCTCACTCTAAACCTATGCCCTCTAGTTCTGGACTCCCCAACCCCAGGGAAAAAAACTTTGTCAATTTATCCTCATAATTTTGTAAACATCTTTAAAGTCACCCCTCCGCCTCCGACGCTCCAGGGAAAACAGCCCCAGCCTGTTCAGCATCTTCCTGTAGCTCAGATCCTCTAACCCTGGCAACATCCTTGTAAATCTTTGTTTGAACCCTTTCAAGTTTCACAACATCTTTCCGATAGGAAGGAGACCAGAATTGCATTCAATATTTCAACAGTGGCCTAACCCATGTCCTGTACAGCCGCAACATGACCTCCTAACTCCTGTACTCCATACACTGACCAATAAAGGAAAGCATACCAAATGTCGTCTTCACTATCCTATCTACCTGCGACTCCACTTTCAAGGCGCTATGAACCTGCACTCCAAGGTCTCTTTGTTCAGCAGCACTCCCTAGGATCTTACCATTAAGCGTATAAGTCCTGCTAAGATTTGCTTTTCCAAAATGCAGCACCTCGCATTTACCTGAATTAAACTCCATCTGCCACTTCTCAGCCCATTGGCCCATCTGGTCCAGATCCTGTTGTAATCTGAGGTAACCCTCTTTGCTGTCCACTGCACCTCCGAAAGGATTCTGGGTAATCCAAGATTGAGGATGGGAAACATTTCTGGCTGTAAGAAACAGCTGCTCCTTTTTTTTTTAGGTGTTGGAGGTGATTTCCTCGAATTCCAGGAGCAGCAATTACTGTTTTATATGCTATTGCATTGTTTTGGAACTTTGGGAAAAAAAGACAAAACAACAGCAGTTTTAAAAGGGAGAAGAGCAGATAAAGGAAACACATGGTGAGGACAGTGCAGGAGAGAGAGAGAGAGAACTTGCACAATTACCACCTTTGCTATTTGAATTCGTGTATCGCTGGACATCGGAGTGCATCTGGGAAAATTAACAAACAGTGAAATTCACAACTAATCTCAGTTTTGTATTCCCCCTCCATCTCCTGAAGTTCTACACATAGACAGCCTTGCTGCCCTTTGAGGGGCCCTAGTTACCCTTTTGCCCTTAATGTATTTGCAGAATACCTTTTGATTCTCCTTAACACAATTTTCCCAAGCTATCTCATGTGCCCTTTTTGCCCTCCTGATTTTCCTCTGAAGTGTAGTCCTGTTGCCTTTGTATAGTTTTAATATGAGGTCGTGGATAACCATTTTGGGAGATGGTTCTAAGGTTTTGCAGCAGGTTCTGAAAATGATATAAAGTAATATGCCTTTCCTGGTCTTGGGATGTTTTGCAGTCATCAAACTACTTTGATATCATCACTGTTGCAATGTAGGAACCCGTATTGCACAGCAATATCTTACAGCCAGCAGTATGATGTTTTGGTGATCCGTTTTACTGATGTTGGTTTAGAGGTCAATAAATATCAGTCAATATTGGGTGATTCCATGTGCTATTTTTCCAATTCGTGCCAAGAGATCTGTTGCATCTCCTTGAGAGAGCAGATATGTGTGTTGTAATTAGGTTTGCACAGAAAAGAGATGGAAATGTTAAATGAAGCTTCTAACTAACTGTGGAAGAGTTGGTGGAGGAAATAAGTTTTTAAAGGTTTTTCAGAGCAGTAACAAGGAAGAATAACAATTGTGCTATTCAAGATCTAGTTGAGCATCTATTTTAATTCCATACAAGTTAATTTGAGTTTCTGCAAGGTAAATATTTCTGAATAATCTGTCGCTGCCTGCAAACAAATGTCAGACTAACCTTTAGCTCAGTTGTTGGGAGGGAGATCATGGTGAGAGTGTGGAACATGTTTCATAACATGATTTGTCTAGTAATTGCTGCGTATTTATTTGAAAGAATGTGTATATTTATATTGCTGAGGAAATCACAAAGTTGTGTCCCTGGGATAAAAGGGTTGATGTGCATTAGGAAACTGAGTAAGTTGGCCTTAATCTCTAAGGTTTAGAAGATTTAAATGTGCTCTTGTTGAACGATAGAAGATTCTGATGGGGTGAGAAAGACTGATTGGTTATTTCCACTGACTGGGAATCTAGAACATAGAGGAGGTGCAGGTTGAGGTTAAAATGTCGATTTTCACTTGAAGAGTTACGAATCTTTGGAATTATGTACTCTAGAAAGTTACGGATGCTACATTGTTGACTTATTTAAGGCTGGGATAGACTGAGCTTTGGTCTTGGGGAATGAAGACAAATGGGGATCAGGCAAGAAACTAAAGTTGAAGCCAAAGATCAGCCCTGATTATATTAAATAGCAGAGCAGTCTCAATTGGTTATATCATTTATTCCTGCCCTTGTCTGCCTTGCTTTTGAATAGAGGAGTGTCAGGCAGCATCACATTTCCAAGGTGAGTGTCACAATATAACCTACAGCTTGAGGTGAATAAACAGTGATGGATGTCATGTTGACAGCCTCAAGAACAATTATTTAAGAGTTAATTATAACTCTTAAAAGCAAAAGATTGGGATGATGTTTTGAAAGTAGAAATGTCAAGAAAGTGCTACAGGAATGTTTGTCATTTTTCAAAGTGCATACCTATGTATGTGAAAGCCTTGGAGTTTTTTTATGAAAACAAAATCAGAAATAATACAAGAAAGGTAAAATTATCAGATACAATGGGGGAAAAACAAGGAAGGATAAAAGTAATGTTGAAAAACGCAGAATAAGAAAGGCTGAATCAAAGGAACTTGGAAAGGAAGGGAAGATTTGATTTTAATCAGCATGTTTTAAAATGTCGATATATCACCATTTGCTTCCTGTTTAATATGGAAATAGGCTTTGAGTTGGCTGGCATTATTAACAAGCTGTATAAGTTTTTATTTCTCCAGCCCACTTGAATAGTGAGAGTTTTAATTAAATGCTGGTAAGTAGAGTATATAGTGACAATTTGAGCAGCTGTTACAGTCTTCACTCATCAACCAAATGAGCAAAACAGCACTGGTTCCTTTTAAATGAGTTTCATTTGTTTTAGGTTTTCTACTGTAATGCATTTAACTTGATAAAGCATGTTCCTCTGGACATACATCAAGCAGTGGCAGGGGAAACTCGTGAATCATTTCATTAAAATAGCTATCTCTCACATCTTCATGCGCTTGACATAGGGCGATCATAGGCACATTTTTGAGCAAATTGACGGATTCTCATTTTTCCAATTTCACTACTTATGATCATGCATAGCCCATCTTTATTAGAGGTTAATAATCAAAACATCAAATACTTTTGGACGGTTTTTGTCAACCATATTTCCCCTCTGCCTGCTGCAAAGATTTTAAGCATCTTGAAGACATGAACAAATAAATGTTGCAGCATCATGATTATTACTAGTAAAATTGTTTATGCCTTTATTGCCAGCAACACTTTACTTGAAGGCCTCAGTACTTTCAGAAGCCTGTATTTGAATTTGACATTTTTTCAGTTAGCTAAGAAATTTATGAATAACATTTGCACCTGTAATTCTGAGAAGCTCTGTATTGTGAAGAATGTCCAGCATGTATTCTTATGATACTTTCACTTCAGTTCATGTGTAACCTTTTCTCATGTTGTAAACAGGATTTCAGTTTATTTTCTCCCCAGGTGGTTTGAAACATGTTGGAGGACAAATTTTAAAAGCTTTCTAAGGTAAAGTTTCAGATGTTTTTGAGCTCTGTGTGGTGCTATTAGGATGAGTTAGTGTTGAAAGAACCTGTGGCCTTACAAGCTGCTGGTTGAATCCAGTTAAGTCGTAGCGGATCCAGTTACACATCTCCCTTTAATGTCCTGCAGAAAACAAAACTCATCAGCTTCCTGAGCTGTATTGCAATTGCTGAACTATAATTGGTTAAGCTGCATTTGTCAAAAGGTGACATGATCATAGAACCTTAATTACAAGATCCACATAGTCAGGATTCTGGATTTGAATCACTGGCCATTAGATCTAACCAAACTACATATTTTGTGTTTTGGTCAACACTTAGACAATATCAACATCCTCATTACATATTGTTTAAAACTAGATGTTGAAAGGATGTTACCTGCATATTAACGGTCATAATAACTTTTTTTTCCTTTAGTAACTGGAGCTAAGTAAACAAACTTCATGTGAAGTTTGTTTTGTTCAAAAAGCTTCAAGCAGATTGGTTTTGTACTTGGATATTTCTTTGTTATAACAAATTGCTGGTAGTTTTAATGTAAGCTGTATTAAAAATGCTTATTCATTTTGTTATTTAATATAATTTGAAAAACATTTGCAGCTTTGTTTCTGTAAGATTGAGAATTTGCCTTGGACACAGTCCTAAAACAAATGGTCTATGTTGCCAGATTTTTATAGAACAAAACAATTATTTTGTGCTTTTGTATTATATTGCAAGGGGTGAGCCTTGCAAGCAGCAGGCTTTAGCACACGCATTCTATCAAGTAAAATGAGCGCAGTTGGAATTCAAAACTTTACTTGAATAAAGCTGTTAAACTTCATTTTCCAACTGGTTTTCTGATAATTTAGTAAATGAAAGGAACTGCATTGCTGTTATACTCGGAGGGAAGAGTATTGAAGTTGCACCTTGAGAGTATTTGCTTGTTGGATGCTGGTAGATTTTGCGTATGGTCTTGTAGCATAATTCAGTCAATTATAGACAGTCACAGCCTTTGGGAGAAAGCACAAACCATGAGCATAGGCTTTTAAATGAGTTGAAAATCTTAATGTGAAAATTTTAACGAAGGTATATATACATTTACAAATACAAATTCTATAGATAGATGTTCAAAACATGTCAAATACACTGCATTAATCATTTGTAACCTTTATTTTTGATTGCAGTTTCAGTTACAGAAAAATTGAAGCAATTCAGCTTAAGCGGCTAAATCCTCTGGGCAGGCTCCTTCTTTTGAAAATATTGATGAGTTAATTCCAAATTGTGAATGTACATATCAGTCAATTGTCAAATATATTTGTATTTGATTCAAATCAATTTCCCAGAAGAACTTGAATGTCAGCCAGATAACACTGCACGACTTTGTGTGAATGCGTGAAATTTGAGCATAATGCGTTTCAACAGATTGTTACACAGAAGTGCCATGGGATACATGTTGCATCTCGAATGGCATTACTCACTGTTAGTAGTTTTAGAATAACAGCAGTGTTATGTGGCACATTAATATTGGGATGTTGATGATGTTAAGTTAATTCAATATTTATTCCATTGTAATATGAAATATTTGAGTGGTTTAGGTATTGGGTTAGTTGGTTTTGTCTGCTGGGTGTTACATATTATTATTTTGTCTACTATGCAGAGTTACTTCGAAAGGGCAGGGGATTGGCATGAAGTTAAATGCTCAGAGAGCAAGTGCAGACCCAATAGACTAAATGATTCTTTCATGCAACAGCCCTGTGAAGAGTCACAAATAAGTGACCCTTAGTAATAAAGTTATTTTTCATTTTACTTTGGCTGTTACCTTTTTCAAGCTTAGGAAAGTATTTGACAATGTGAATCAGATTAGGTGTGTGGGTAGGATAGCACATTGCAATCTATTAAAGAAATTGAGAGATAAAAGCAAGGGATATCTTTTCCTGATTGAAAAGCTTTCCAAATTTTTGATAACGGTCAAAGTTTCAGAGCTGAATGTTGCATTTGTCTAAACAACTGAAATAATTGTCGATCAGATACAACATTCTTTCTGATTGTTTACATAGAATTATCATGCTAAGTGCTAATTAAAATTTAAATTAAAAAATTGGATTCTGTTTTGCGTGAGATCAACCCTTTGCAGTGCTGTACCCATTTATTCTGTAGGGAGTAACAGCAAGCTGAATAAAGTGACAGAGAAATATTGAATTTATGAAATTGGTTTCAATCATGGAGTAAATAAGAGTTTTTGCTCCAACTCAATTTTCCATATTTGATTTGGAATTTTGTGTTAATATTTGTGTATTGATAAAACTTTCTGATTGGAACGTAAAATCAACCATTAGTACTGCCAATAAATTACAATTCCAGAAACTGTCATGATTGTACCATAGCTGTTAAGTTTATCATAGAATCTCAGCTTCTGATAGGAAGAGCATTTTGTGCTGTGAAAAGTTGATTTTTACAAAGTCTGTTTCAAAGCTGATCAATTTTTTAAGGATAATTTTTTCCCCCAGTTCATGTTCTGAAATATTTAGGCATTTGTGAATTCTGTAAAATGTCAGCTTGGTTCTGTTGCACCTCATTAAAGGCTGAATGTTGTGGATTCAAGCCTTACTATGGACTGGTGTGCACAACCAAAGCTTTAAATGTCGGTTTGAATCAAGATCCTATCTTGTCCTATAATAAACACAACCACCTGATGAAGGAGCGGTGCTCTGAAAGCTAGTACTTCCAAATAAACCTGTTGGACTATAATCGGTTATTGTTTGATTTTTAACTTTGTCCACTCCAGTCCAACACCAGCACCTCCAAGTTATATTAAAGCAGAACTGCAGATGCTAGAAATCTGAAACAAAAATAGATTGCTGGAGAAGCCCAGAGGTTCTGGCAGCATTGGTGGAGACAAAACAGAACCAACACAACAGGTCAAGTGACTGTGCTCTGAGCTAGTGAGTTTAAGAATAGGAGGATAGAGCAGATGAATGCGTGGCTGAGGAGCTGGTGTATGAGAGACTAATGTACTGCAGGGAGGTTTACTAGATCTGTTCGGGAGGATTTAAGCTAGTAAGGTTGGAGGGGAGGAGGTGGCGTTGAACCCAGGGAGATAGTGAGGAAAGAGATCCATCTGAGACTGGTACAGTTGAGAAAAGAAGTGACTCAAACAGTCAGGACAGACAGGAACAAAGCAGGAGTAAGGTAGGACTGATAAATTAAACAGCATTTATTTCAAAGCAAGAGGCCTAACACCGAAGGCAGATGAACTCTGCATGGTTAGAAACTTGGGACTGGGGTATCATAGTAACTACAGAAAGGTGGCTTAGGGTTGGCAGCTTAATGTTCCAGGATACAAATGCCACAGGAAAGGGAGGCAAGAGAGGAGGGCGAGTGGGGTTTTTGACAAGGGATAGGACTGGAGCTGTACTGAGGGAGGATATTCCCAGAAATCCATCCAGGGAAGTTATTTGGGTGGAACTGAGAAATAAGAAAGGGATGATCACCTTTTTGGGGTTGTGTTATAGACCTCCTAATAGTGAGAGGGAAATTGAGAAGCAAATTTGTAGGGAGATCTCCATTATCCGTAAGAATAATAAGGGATTTTAACTTTCCAAACATCGACTGGGACTGCCATAGTGTTAAAGGTTTAGATGGAGAGGAATTTCTCAAGTGTGTACAAGACAATTTTCTGGTTCAGTATGTGGATGTACCTACTACAGAAGATGCAAAACAACCTACTCTTGGAAAATAAGGTAAGGCAGGTGACTGAGGTGTCAGTGGGGGATCACTTTAGGGCCAGTGGGAAACACTTTGGGGCCAGCGATCATAATACTATTAGATTTAAAATAGTGATCAAAAAGAATAGACCAGATCTAACTGTTGTAGTTCTAAATTGGAGAGAGGCCAGTTTTGATGCTATTAGGCAAGAACTTCCCAAAGCTGATTGGGGGCAGATGTTTGCAGGTTAAGGGATGGCTGGAAAATGGGATTAGATTAGATTAGATTAGGATATCTTCAGAAACAAGATAACGAGAGTCCAGAGACAATATATTCGTGTCAGGGTGAAAGGAAAGGCTGGTAGCCATAGAGAATGCTGGATGACTAAAGAAATTGAGGGTTTGGTCAAGAAAAAGAAGGAAGCATATGTCAGGTATAGACAGGATAGATCGAGTGAATCCTCAGAAGAGTATAAAGGCAGTAGGAATATAGTTAAGAGGGAAATCAGGACGGCAAAAAGGGGACATGAGCTGGCTTTGGCAAATAGGGTTAAGGAAAATCCAAAGGGTTTTAATAAATACATTAAGGACAAAAGGGTAACCTAGGGAAAGAATAGGGCCCCGGAAATGAGCAAGGCGGCCTTTGTGTACAGCCACAGGAGAGGAGAGAGATACGAAACATACTTTGCATCTGTGTTTACTTTGGAAAAGGACAAGAAAGATACGGAATGTGGTGAAATAGATGCTGACATCTTGAAAAATGTCTGTATTACAGAAGAGGAAGTGCTGGATGTCTTGAAATGCATAAACGTGGATAAATCTCCAGGATCTGATCAGGTGTACCCTAGAACTCTGTGGGAAGCTAGGGGAGTGATTGTTGGGCCTTTTGCTGAGATGTTTGTATTATCAATCGATATAGGTGAGGTGCCAGAAGACTGGAGGTTGGCTAACGTGGGTGCCACTATTTAAGAAAGTTGTTAAGGACAAGCCAGGGAATTATAGACCAGTGAGCCCGACGTTCGTGGTGGGCAAGTTGTTGGAGGGAATCCTGAGGGACAGGATGTACATGTATTTGGAAAGGCAAGGACTGATAGGGATAGTCAACATGGCTTTGTGTGTGGGAGATCATGTCTCACAAACTTGATTCATTCTTTTTTTGAAGAAATACTAAGAGGATTGAGGGCAGAGCAATAGATGTGATGCATATGGATTTCAGTAAGGCTTTTGACAATGGGAGACTGATTAGCAAGGTTAGATCTCACTGAATACAGGGAGAACTCACCATTTGGATACAGAGCTGGCTCAAAGATAGAAGACAGAGGTTGGTGGTGGAGGGTTGTTTTTCAGACTGGAGACCTGCGATAGTGGGTTGCCACAAGGATCGGTGCGGGGTCCACTACTTTTCATCATTTATACAAGTGATTTGGATGTGAGCATAAGAGGTACAGTTAGTAAGTTTGCAGATGACACCAAAATTAGAGGTGTATTGGACAGCGAAGAAGATTACCTCAGATTACAATGTGATCTTGATCAAATGAGCCAATGGGCTGAGAAGTGGCAGATGGAGTTTAATGTAGATAAATGTGAGGTGCTGCATTTTGGGAAAGCAAATCATAACAGGACTTATACACTTAATGGTAAGGTCCTAGGCAGTGTTGCTGAACAAAGAGACCCTGGAGTGCAGGTTCAGAGCTCCTTAAAACTGGAGTCGCAAGTGGGTGTTTGGCATGCTTTCCTTTGTTAGTTAGAATATTAAGTACAGGAGTTGAGGTCAAGTTGCGGCTGTGCAGGACATTAATTAGGCCACTTTTGGAATATTGCGTGTAATTCTGGTCTCCTACCTATCAGAAGGATGCTGTGAAACTTGAAAGGGTTCAGAAACGATTTACAAGGATGTTGCCAAGTTGGAGGATTTGAGCAATAGGAAGAGGTTGAATTGGCTGGGGCTGTTTTCCCTGGAGCGTCAGAGGCTGAGGGGTGACCTTCTAGAGGTTTTTGAAAACCATGAGGGGCACGGATAAGGTAAATAGACAAAAGTTATTCCCTGGGGTGGTGGAGTCCAGGTTTATAGGGCACAGGTGAGAGGGGAAAAGATATAAAAGAGACCTAAGGGGCAACGTTTTCACGCAGTGGTTGGGGTGTATGTGGAATGTGCTCCCAGAGGAAGTGGTGGAGGCTGGTACAATTGCGATGTTTATAAGGTACCTGGATGGGTACATAAATAGGAAGAGCTTAGAGCGATATTGGTCAAGTGCTGGCAGGTGAGACTAGATTGGGTTGGGATATGTGATCAGCATGGATGAGTTGGACTGAAGAGTCTGTTTCGGTGCGTACATCTCTATGACTCTACGACTTCGTCAAAATAAATGCTGCGAGGCCTGCTGAGTTTCTCCAAGGGTGTCAACTTTTGTTTCTGTCTTCTTCTTTGGGTGACTACAAGAAAATAGGAAGTGCACCTGGCTAATGTTCTTGAATCTCATCAACATGACCAGTCAATTTCTGACTGTGGGACTTTGATAAGATTGGAAGCTATATTTAAAAGTAATCAATTGGATATAAAGTGCTTTAGAAAAACATGAAAATGTGAAGGTGGCTGTGCGAATGTTGGTTCCCTACTTTTTAAATATCATTTATCCAGATGTCAAATGAATCTTGAGTATTAGCTGTTTAATGTATCAAACTATGGGATGAAATTGCAGGTGGGAATCCAAAGTATGCATTGCATATTACTGACAATGCCATTCAGATGGGTGGTGGGGCATGTTTTCATGGAGTTTCATTTTGATACTATGGAATAGAATGATATTTGCTGTAATTGTGATCCTGTTAGTTACATCACGAGTGCTTGATTTCTAAATTTCTCATATACAGCAGGCATTCTCTAATACTAGTTGTTAGATGCCAATTATTTATAGTGACACCAGTAAGTACTGTTAGACTTCCTTGACAGTTTTTCTTGTAAATAAAATTGAAAAGCTGCAAATGCTAAAAAATCTCTGAATTTAAAACTGTTTCATGTATATAAATGTGTAATGATGGGTTACAAGTAAAGCATCAATAGTCTGTCATTTCTTGTTATATATGCTGACAGGCCTGATGATTACTTCTAGCATGTTGTTTTTATTTCCATTGGTATTTTGGGGGGGAACAGTAAGATTAAGCTTATACTTGATTCTGAGAGAGAGCATTAGAGGAATGCTGAGCAGGTGAGATTGTGCTAAAGGACGATTGCACTCGCACAACATTAGTGTGAATAAGTAAACTTGGCCATTCAAACTGCTTACCCACTGTCCCTACAAGACAAGTGAAGGTCAAAATCACCCTCCGTATGTTTGTATGCCCTATTAGAGATGGCTGTAATAGCATACTTATGAAAATATTTGACAAAGTGTTGCATTGTCATAAATGTATTAAAATGTCATCTTTTTCTCCTATCTAATGTATTAAATCAATTTATGATGTACCACTAAAATAAATTGCCTTCTCTAGGAATTTTGAACAGAAAGTAAAGGTATAACTTTTTCTTTGCAGTCTAGAGATCTTGCCATATTAAAATTATGTTTTGATTTTAGAGATGTAGAATTTAATTTCCTTCTCTTTCGTTATGATGCACTTATTGTTATCAGCTCATGTTTGGCTGTCGTGGCCACAATTCATGAATCAACTTTCCATAAACATGAAGTACAATGACTACCAAAATATTTTTTTTCATTTATGTAGTGCATTTTACCCCCCCAAACCATGGATGTCTCAAAGCATTTTGCAGCCAGTTTAGTACTTCTGAAGATTTGTCACTGTTGTAGGGATTGTGATGTCAATTTTTATGCAGAAATGTGTTAATGACCAGATTGCCTTTTTTTTGTTGTTGACAGATTAAAATTAATCAGAATTCTAAGGAAAACTCCCTTACTTTTCAATGAAGTAAAGAAAAGCTGGAAATATTTCACACCAACAGAGAGGAAATGCCTGAGCTGAAGGACATGTTCCTGGCAGTGTTGCACTGTTCAGTTTTATATTATCAGAATCTCATTCGCTTATGTGCTTCAGTCATGGAGTGCAACGTTCTGATTTGGTCTTCTCCCTGGTGCTGTTCTAACATTTGTGAGGGGAAGCCCATGCTGTGTAAGAACCCAACTCACCCTGTTGTTTGTTGAGCCCTACCAGTAATACCACAGACTCTTGGTAAATCCTGTCTGTTCTTGATTGAAGCTGCCTTCATTCTTAGCAGTGACAACTGCTCCTGTCTGATACCGCTAGGACGACGAGGTTGTCAGCCGTCTGATCTGCTAAGAATTCCCTAAGGCAAAATCAGGGCAGAAATCTCACCAGAAAGTAATCAATGGCATTAAGCTTATACTTGGAGGAAGAGCGTTAAAGAAATGCTGAGCAGGTGAAAATGTGCTGAAGGAAAATTGTGCACAGGCAACACTACAGAGAATAAGTAAACTTGACTATTCAAACTGTTCCCAGCCTTAAATAGCTCAGGAGTAACCATAGTATAGTGTGTGGGCTTGTCACTGAGGTTTTAGCCAGGCAGTTGAGGCCCAGGTTATCCTGTAAAATCAAGAATTATATTATTCCAAGTTACCAATCTAATGAATTGACATAGGCCTTGGCCAGAATTTGGATCACAATTAAACTTGACTGCAGGTGGAACTTCTGGTATGTTTGTGTGAATTTAAATTTGTTTTTTTTCTCATGCTGTTCTGATGAATGTCTATATTTTAATACTGTTAATTCAGATTTCCAAAACCATCTTTATCCTTTATGCCTTTTCTGTTGAGATTGTAAGAGGTTTACAACTAACATTGATTGGTCTGTATTTAATTTCAGCTATTTACCTTGGTTTGAAGTTTTCTACAAGCTTCTGAACATCTTAGCAGAATACACTGTTAAAGGACAGGTATGTTTCTTTAATGTCATGATGTAAGAATAATGAATTATAATGCAGTGTCAAGAGATATTTCAGTTTATTCAAATTTATAAACTGATTTCTTTTGTTTGTTTGAGATGAACACTTTTAAATATACTGTTTGTCTATTTTAAAAGTGCATTATTAGAAGGTATTTAACAATATATCATGTGTCAAAATCAATTTTTAGCTTTTTTTGAGCAGTATAAACTAACTAAAAACTTCACGGCTTGAAAGTTTGTGGTTTTTCCTTTTTTATTGATGAATGATTTTAATAAACTGGTGTATCTGAAATTAAATAGAAGAAATACTGACCTATTTTTTTTCCAGACTCCTGTGAATGCTGTCTTTTAAATATGATGACTGCAGCACATTTCTTCAGAATGCAACTATGCACATCCTTTTCTGACACTTTTCAAATAACTGGTAGCTAAACTATTAACATTTTTTAATGCTGAATAGGTTTATGTTGTTTAGGCCAATCATCTTGGAATGTGACTAATCAATCTGTGTGCAGTTGTGATATCTTTTAAAAACGAATCATGTGATGTTTTGTTTAAAAAAATGTGTCATGTTTCAGGACTGTCAGTGGAAGGAATTGCTGGAAACACTATACAACCATCCTCTTCCAGAGCCAGGCTCAACTGTTCATTTAAGTGTGGTAAGTAAAATGTATTTCTGTGCATACATATTTAAACAAAAAAGGGGGAGACATTGGCATATTGGAAATATTGTTGGATTGGTAATCCAGAAGCAAATCCAATAATGACAGTTAGTGAAATATGAATTCACTTAACAAACCTGGGGCGGCACGATAACTCAGCGGTTAGCACCATTGCCTACAGTGCCATGGACCTGGGTTTGATTCCACCCTCAGCCGACTGTGTCTGTCCGGAGTTTGCACAATTTCCCCTTGTCTGCGTGGGTTTTCTCTGGGTGCTTCTGTTTCCTCCCCTATTGCAAAGATATGCAGGTTAGGTGAATTGGCCATGTTAAATTGTCCACCATGTTCAGGGATGTATAGGTGAGGTGCATTAGTCAGGGAAAATGTAGAGTAATGGGTCAGGGTGGGGTATTCTTCAGAGGGGCGGTGTCGACTTGTTGGGCTGAAGGGACTGTTTCCACACTCTAGGAATTCTAATTCTAATCTGGAAGGTATTAAAGTTGCAGTGATGGTGACCATGAAACTATAGTCAGTTCTTGTACAAAACACATCTCTTTTGTTAATTGATTTATTGTTGTCACACATTCTGAGATACAGTGAAACATGTTGTTTTGCGTGCTAAGCAGGCAGATTATACCAAACAAAGTGCATCAGCATAACATTCCAGAATGCAGAATACAATGTAACATTCACAGAGAAGGTGCGGAGAGAGAGAGATCAGAATTAACACTTGAGAGGACTGTTCAAAAGTCTGATAGCTGTGGGGAAGAAGCTGTTCTTGAATGTATTTGTATGTGTATTCAAACTTGCAGGAAAGAAAATCTGCTTGTCTGACCTACATGTAACTCGAGATCCACAGAGATGTTGTTGACATTTTAGTGCCCTCCAAAATGACCTAGCCAGCCACTCCGTTTCAAGGGCAATTAGGGATGGGCAACAAATGGCCTTGTTGACAATGCCAACATCTCAAGAAAGAATAAAGAATCTTTTCAGAAAAATATAGTGGGCAAATTTTAAAATTGTTTCGTGTTAGGAATTTTAATTAAGTATTGCTATCTAAAGAATACATTTCCATACTACCTTTGGCATCATGTTTGAATGCAGACTTAAACAAAGCATGGCGCATCATTAGAAGTAATGTTTGATTTGAATCAGTGTGCATCACTCCAGGCGTTTCAGGAATTGAGGCTGAAGCTATAGTTATGGGTCCACTATGAATGCTGTCTTTTATAGTTTGGGATCAAAGACATACTGTAGAGTACGTGAATCAAACTTTGATTTGGAAAAAGTAGGAATCCATTAAAAATTAAACTGTTCTTCATGACCCTGTATTTACTGTGATGTCATAAAGGGAATTCATTATCATTATTTCTTGTTTGTTGTTGTTTGTGTGTTAAATTGGTTATTCTTCTTGAATATAATTTTTAATTATTCTTACTTCGATTAACTGTCCTGATTTACATTCATTCTGACTCAATGAATCATTAACGTCAACTTGCTTGGAGTGTGAATGCACGGGAGTTTAAAAAGTTAAAATTGGATGAAAGTACCTTTTTAGTGAACACTATTATTTCAAATTACTCCATGGTGGATAGATAATCACAAACACAGTTTTTAAGTCTTGCATGTTAAACATCTTGCTCGCTGCATGCCCTTCCTGTCCTTGTCAAATTTGTTTCAAATCGTGCTTTAACATGTTAGTGTGGCAATTATGGTTGCATTCTTTTCATTCAGAAGGTTGTTCTGCAGTGTCCAGCATTGTGGGTTTTAGATGAGATGTCAAACAGAAACTTTTGCCCTTTTGGTGTAAAATATCCCACTGGCTGTTTTGAACTAGAGCTTGAGGAGTTATCCCCGATGTCCTGACCAACAATTAACTCTAAATTAACATCTCTCAAATAAATGATATAATCATTACCACATTGCTGTTTTTAAAGACAAATTGGCTGTTGTGTTTCCTATACTGTAACAATCATTACACTTCAATTGACTCGCAGTTGCTGTCATGTACACTAACACATCCTGAGGTTGTGAGAGGCACAGTATAAAACCAAGTATTCCTTTCTATGTGCTTTTTCCTGTGGCAGGTTTCTGAAGAAGAGCAAGAGTATTATCTCTTGTCTTGGCCAACATTTATTCTTAAGCCAGCATCAGATTATCTGGTCATTATCACATTGCTGGTTTTGGGAGCTTACCGTACTTAAATTGGCTGGTGGGTTTCGTAAATAAAGTGATTCCAGTTTGAAGGTATTTATTTACTTGTGAAGCAAGTTCGGATGACTTTTTGTCATGAGAGTGCTACATAAATGCACTTATATTTGTGTTTTCCCCTTTTGACTCAACATAGCAACAGAATGGGAGGTTTGCTAATACATATTTAAAACACCTGTGCATATGTGAATAATTTATTAAGTTATATGGACCATGCTGCTGGAATTCATCTCCACCCCCACTCACCTATTGTACTCTCTGCTACTTTCTCCCCACCCCCACCCTCCTCTCATTTATCTCTCCACCCTTCAGGCACTCTGCCTGTATTCCTGATGAAGGGCTTTTGCCCGAAATGTCGATTTCCCTGCTCTTCGGATGCTGCCTGAACTGCTGTGCCTTTCCCGCACCACTCTAATGTAGAATCTGGTTTCCAGCATCTGCAGTCATTGTTTTTAACCCCCCCCCCACCTCACAATTCATTCTCCCCCAAGCCCGGGCTGTGGGCCTTCAAGATCCAAACATTATGACTTGCATACAACTGACCTGGGGGAGTTTCTAACCTATTTGTTAAGTCCCTCCTTCACCCAGTGCTCTCAGCTGCACAAAATTCCAGATTGTTCTCAGCATTTCAGATGGCTTTTCCCGGACACTGCAATAATGGTCTTTTCATTTAGAATGGTGTTGAGAGATATTTGGTGGATGGGGGCTTGCAATGGCATTTGGTACATATACGCCCTCAAATGGAGATGTGAGATTGTGTCCAACTAACAAATCATTATAGCCTTGAGTTTTGACCCAGGTCTCTGGATGTTGTATAATCTAATCAGATGTTTTACTTGCTTTCTGCATAATTCATATCCCAATACAAATGATGTGATTGAACAGTGTGTATACAGTTGCTGCTCATTTGTAATTGAAAATGATGTTTTTATTTGCATAATTACTTGCTAATTTTAATTTAGTGACATCATACAAATAGTAATTGTAATAATGAGAAACAATTGTAGAATTAGGCAACTTTGTTTTGACACTTCTCTTCTATAACAACATTCTGTTATACTTGCAAAGATTTTGTCTATCTGATGCTTTCAGACAATTAGTCACCTGTGACATTTCCTCTTCACAAACCAGTGATGTGTATCGAAACAATTTAATTGTCTCTCAAATTCTTACCCCACGATAACCGTAAGCAGCTGCAATTCTTCTCTAATGTTAATCGACAGGTAGCAGTTGTTTGTCCTTGCCAGGTCATTGGCTGGCTGTGGAGAGGACCCAGCTCTACCAAGCAGAGCCTTTGTAGGAACAGCATGCCTGCCTGACCTAAAGGGCAGGTTGTCTCGGAGGCACTGCAGTCTGATGGGATAGTTCAGCTCATTCCAGGCATTTCATATTATGGTTCAAAAGAATGCTTCTAGTCTGCCCTCTGCTTAAGCATTTCATGGGCAATGGAGCAGGAAAGGATATCAAAGAACAGCTTATGGATGGCTTTGTTTCTTTTAGCTGTTCAGTTGCTGTGGGAGCATTTGAACTGAGTAGTTCAGCTGATGCAGCTAGACAGTTGAAATAGAAAGATATGAAAAGTGTATTTTTTTAAAATTTATCAAAAATTATCACCTTTTGCCAGACACTAGATTTAAATCCAAATCAGGAGGAAAACTTGAAGGTATTTCTGCCAAGAGTGCTAAAATGAGAACAAACCATCTCAATTCTGTTTCCAGTGGCACAAAAAGTTTCCTCACAATTTTTAAGATTCATGGATGAGGAAGTCAGTGCTAGATTAGAAAAGAATCACATAAACCAGGTAAAATACCCCCAACTCCCCATGCAAACAGTCTGAGCACTGTTACTCAGAGTGGCAACATTGTTCCAAAGCAATAAAATGGCTAAAATTACATTTCTCTCTCCAATTCAAGCCTTCATTTTCATTAACGTTTTCATCCCCTTGCTTCTCTATACCCTTGAATTTTGAAGGTACGGATTCAAACTTGGCTATGGTTCCGTATGTACCAGCTAACTGTTGTACTCCTTTCTGAACTGGCTACTTTGCCTGAAAGAACCTGGAAAATGTATGCGATTAATTTACTCTTGTGCGAGCATCACAGGCAGTGACCTGTCTGCTGCTGACCTTTATAGATGTACATTTTCAGGTAGTGTGCGTAATCCTATCATTAAATAATATGGTTTCCTGTAAAGCTTAGCAATGCTGATGCCTATTTTAACAACCCTACTATCAATCTCTGATAAAGGATTAACTATATATTATTGTAATAGGGTTTTCAAAAAGTTACAAACTCTAGTGCTTGACATAAAATTGAGAAGAACACTGATGAGAACAACATTTTCCATCAGTACAATTTTAATAGAATCTATATTTAGTTGAAACTGAGGCCTTCGTAAGGTGCTCTGCATCACAGACACTAGTCTTCAACCAATGTTATATTCTGTGATTTCAAGAAATGGCAGAACACAATAGATGCTACAAAGGTTACGGGCTCTGACAGCATTCTGACAATAGTATTTAAGATTTCTGCTGCACTCTTAACAAAGCTGTTCCGGTACAGCTACAACACAGGCATCAAAAATTGTCTAGGTATGTACTATGCTCAAAAACCAAAGTAAATCTAATGTGGCCAATTCGCAAGTTATCAGTTAATTCTTGATCATCAGCAAAGTGATGGAAAGGATCATTGAATATGTTCAAATGGGATTTGCAAAGGAATAACCTGTTTGCCGATGCTCAATTTTGCTTCTGCTAGAACTCCTGACCTTACAGCCTTTGTTTACTCCAGAGGTGAGGCAAGAGTGGTAACGCTTGACATCGCGATCACATTTGACTGAGTATGGCACCAAGGAGCCCTAGCAAAACCAGTTTTGCAATTGGTTGAAGTCATATCTAATACAAAAGATGATGGTTCTGGTTCTAGGAGGGTCAATTTTCTCAGCTCCAGGACAAAACTCAGGATAGTATCGTAGGCCCAACCATCTTAACTTGCTTCAGTGATTTTCCAACCATCCTGAAGTCAGATGTGGGGCATGTTTGCTGCTGAATGATTGGTGCTGAATGTTGTACATTCACGATGACTCATACACTGAAGCAATGTGTTCATGTGCCGCAAGATCTGGACAAGATATAAGCTTGGGCTAATGAGTAGCAAGTAGTATTCTCAAAACATGTTATGGATGAGGCCAGACTGCTCAAAACATTCTTAAGCAGGCAGCCCAGACTGTAACTTTGCAATTTGTTTTGGTAAGTGTACAGTGAAAATTACCTGGAGTACATTAGCTTGGTTTACCATGTTTTGAAACGGATAAACATTTATTCACAAAATTACGCAGTGAAACACAACGGAATAAAGAATACTCACAGAACTCAGTCTATCCATACTAGACTAAATTGTGCTGTTCCAAAAAGTACGTGCAACAGTCCCAATAAACAAACCCCTTAAACACAGAGCAAAAATTAGACAAAGGCTTATAGGTCCAAATAAGAAGGGCAGAAAGAGAGCGAGTTCAGCAGCCTGTTTCCACTGACTCGAAAGTTCTGAACCAAACTACACAGCTAAGGAGCTGGCCATGCTCCCTTGACTTATCCAGGTTACTTCTAAAATATAAAAGTGTTGGCCTAAAGTTTCATCTGTTTATGTATAAACAAAAGGCCTCTCAGTTAACTCTTTCATCTCTGTACCAAACCAGCTACCTCGGAGCCTGGACTTTTTTAAGACCCTTTTGAAAAAATGAAGGGCACAGTATCCTTGAGAAAAGGAACAGCATTTAGAAAAAAAAGGACCAGTTTTGTGACACCTCTTGCCCCCCACCCCCTAAAAAAACAGCCATCAATACCCACAGATGGCTTAATTTTTAAAACCCTCAAAAAAAACTGGTTAATACTCTAAAACACACACACATAATACACTGACTATATGCATGCAAACATGCACAACCACATTCAAATTCAGGCCATGGCACACCCACCACTGAACACCTCTATCTCATTTGAGTCTTGACAACGAATCACGTTTTCGCAACCTGCCATGTGCACAATTGTCAAATTGAATGGCTGCAACAACAAGCTCCGTCTAAACAGTCTGGCAGTTTTGTCCTTTAAATTTCTCCACAAGTGTCAATGGGTTATGGTCAGTGTATATGATATCTGAGATGAGTTGCTGGTAATATAAACACTGTAATGTTGTAATGCCTACACTAAGCTCAAAGTCTCTTCCTGAACTGTTGAACATTCCTACTGATGAACGTTCAACCTCCTGGAAAATTACCCAATGGGTCTTTCTATTCTCTTGTCATCCTCCTGCAGGAGCACGGCACTACCATCGATAGCCATCTTGAAAGGCTTTGTGTAATCAGGTGTGGCTAATACTGGGGCAGTGGTTAATAGTTTTTAGGCTGATAAATGCCTTTTGACAGTCTGCTGTCCACTGAACCTTCTTGCCCTTTTTTTAACAATTTGGTGAGTGGAGCAGCCACACTGCTAAACATTGGCACAAACTTTCGGTAAAATCCACTCAACTCCAGGAACCGTCGTACTGCTCTTTTCGTCAACGTTATGGGAAACTCCACAATTAGTTTCATTTTCACGTCCTGTGGGGCCATTTGTCAGTGTCTAATAAAATGACCCAGGAAAATGACTTGGGCTTTGGCAAATTCACTTTTGGCTAGCTTTACTACCAAGCCTGCCTTCTGAAGTTGGTCAAACAATTCTGATAGATGTTGTGAGTGTTCCTTCTGTGACTGACTGACTAAAAATCACCAGGTCATCAATATACACCCCACAGCTGGGTAATCCAGCAATGACCTTATTAGTTCTTGAAATGGGGCTGGAGCATTTTTCATACCAAATGGCATGACTTTAAACTGATATAGTCCATTTGGCATTAAGAAAGCTGACATTGCTTTTGCTGTTTCTGAAAAAGGTACCTGCCAAGAGCCTCTGAGCAAGTCCTACTTAGAAATGTAAGTTGCTTGTCCCATCTTTTCACCACAGTCCTCCAAACATGGAATTGGATATGCATCACTCTTTGTAATGGCATTGACTTTGCAATAGTCCACATGTAACAGTTGGGTACCATCTGGCTTTGCACCGTGACTATGGGTGAACTCCAGTCACTAACTCACTTTGATTATGCCATCTTGGAGTATGCCTTCTATCTCCTGAACCTGTGCCAACTTTAGACAGCTATGTCTATAAGGATGTTGCTTCATTGGAACAGCATCTTCTATATCTACATCATCCACAATTATGTTAGTACTTCTCAGTTTATTTCCAGATATTTCCTCATGTGAGAGTAATAACTCTTTCAGGTCATTTCAATATTCTTGTGGAAGGTAACTCAATAATTTATCCCAATTTTTGACAACTTCCCCTCATTGTCCAATTTGATTTGAGGAATGTCAAATTCAGAATTCTCTGAATTTGATTCTTCCTTCTGTGCTGTGACCATGAACACATTCTCCTCTTGCTTTCCTTCCCTGTCAAAATACCTTTTGAGCATATTCATATGACACACAGTGAGATTTCTTTCTGTCCAGAGTCCCTATCAATTTCCTCTTGATTTGATAAAATCCACTAAACCTTGCTTTTAAAGGTTCACTTATTATTCGGAGTAACACCAGTACCTTATTCCCAATGACAAAATTGCAAATTTTTTATTCTTTTCCACTTCCTGTTTCATTGTATGCTGCGATACTTTTAAATGTTGTTTAGTCAGCTCCCCCGCTCTATTTAATCTTTCTGTAGAATTTGACATCCAGTCCAAATGGGTGGTCTCTGAATTGTAACTTATTAATTTCTCATTAATCAATTTTAATGGTCCTCTTACTTCACGTCCAAAAACTGATTCAAAAGAACTGAATTTGGTCGATTCATTTGGTGCATCTCTGATCACAAAAAGCACAGACGGAACTCCCTTATCCCAATCATCTGGATACTCCTGACTATAAGCCCTTAACATGGTCTTTAGTGTTTGATGCCATCTCTCTAGCGCTCCCTGCGAGTCTGGATGGTACGTAATAGATTTGAATTGCTTTATTCCAAAGCTATCCATAACCACCTTGAATAGTTTGGATATGAAGTTTGACCCTTGATCTGACTCTATCTCTATTGGTAGTCCGTATCTAGTAAAATATTTCAGTAATTCTTCTACAACCCTTTTCGCTGTGACATTGCGAAATTGGGACTGCCTCAGGAAATCTAGTTGACACATCCATTATTGTTAATAAATACTTATTCCCATGCTTTGTTTGAGATAGGGGACCTACGTAATCAATTGAGACTCTTGTGAAAGGTTCCTTGAATGTTGGAATCGTTATTAAAGGTGCAGGTTTTATTACTGCCTGTGGTTTTCTGATTAGCTGACATATATGACATTTCTGGCAAACTTTGACTACATCCTTTTGTAGTTCAGGCCTGTAAAAATGTCTTTGTATTTTAGCCTGTGTTTTCCTCACTCCTAAATGACCTCCAAGTGGTAGCTCACGCGCCACTCGCAGCACCTCTTTCTTTACCCTACTGGCAAAGCAATGTGATGAATCTCTGCCCATTTCTCATCTGCTTGAATGTGTGACAGTCTCTATTTCCTCATTAAGACACCATTTGTTAAGTAATAACACACAAGGATGCATTCACTCTCCTTTTCTGTATATGCTTTATGATACAAGTGCTTTAAGTTCTCATTTTTCTGCTGTAGCTCAATAAACTTAGAGCTAAAGATACTTGCATGTTTATCTATTTGCTCCTGTTCTGTCCCACTTACCTGATCAAAAAAAAGTCTTTGATAATGCTATTATAGCTTCCTTATCTGTGCCTTTTGATCTCTCCTGCTTCAACTTGTAATTCTGCGATCTCATTAAGACACAATCTGGGAAGATTCCAGGATAAACATTCTCCATGTCTTCAGTTGCCTGCATCTCTACAGGCTCTTCAACTAGAGTAGGCAACATGACTACTGGTGAATCAACAATGTCATTTGCAAGGACACACTGTATTCCAGGAGCTGAGAGTTTGTCCACTCTTTTTTTCTGGACTCTCTAGCCTCACTTTACACAACTGGGTACCATTTGTCCCATGTTACCATTACATTTTCTGGCAGTAGTCCTTCAGGAGTATGTATCTCTCATCCTTCAGCATCGCAGACTGAGAAGATCCTGTGTCCCTTAATATTGTAACCTCTTTGCCTGCTACTTCTGGCTTATGTGCATAAACATTACCCTTGCAGGTATATTTTTTAAGCAGAACTGGCACTTTTTCCTTAATCAACCTCTGATGCAGCTTTCTGTTACAATGCCAACAAAACTTCGGCTTCTCCTGTTTTCCTACATCTGGCTTTCTCCTAACCCACCAACACTGATTTAATGTAGCCCACTTTATTACGATGAAAACACCGGAGCTTTTTACTTTCTTAGTCCCCTTCAAGGGTTTACTTTTTACCCTGTGTAAGTTCTCATTATGATCTACACTGCGACCTACCTTTCCCATTCTATGTGAGTATTTCTCTTTGTCCCAATTTCTATCCCTCGTGGACTACAATTGATTCTGGAAGCCGAACTGTGTTTTATGGACGAGTTCATAATCATCAGCCACTTCAGCTGCTAACTTTGCCATTTTAACTCTCTGCTCTTCCACACTAAGCTTACTGTCAGCCTTTATCTCCAGCCTTTTAAGCTGACTTCTCATTTTAAGTGTCAATTTCTGAAGTGCAACATCTCTCTCTTTTCTTTCTCTTCTGCTAAAGCCATTTGTTCTTTTTCTTTCTCTTCTGCTTTTAACTCAAACTGTTTCATTTCTGTCGCCCTTTCCTTCTCTCTCACCTCTAACTCAAATTGTTTCGTTTGTAATTAAATTCTTGCCATCTCTGTAGATCCTGATGGATTTTCCAACAAGTTTAAATGCTGAGCTACTGCTTAATTGTCTGTCCTTTCCTCACCGAGGCAGCTTCAACCCCAGCTTGTCAAGTAATTCCAGCAGCCTGGCCTTAACCACGTTTTGTAAAACTACCAAGTTCACCTCGCACACCTCCAGAATACTCTTGGTGACTGTAAGAGCCATTGCTCTCCCAAACTTTGTCTACCCACCCAAGCCAACATCTGAAATAAAGACACTAGCACCTACCATTTGCTGTTAAACCCACAAAGAGCCCCCAATTTGTTATGGAATAGGTCAGACCACTCAAAACATTCTTAAGCAGGCAGCCCAGACTGTAACTTTGCTATTTGTTTCAGTAAGTGTACAGTGAAAATTACCAAGAGTAAGTTAGCTAGGTTGACTATCAGGTATTGAAACAGACACAAATTTATTCACAAAATTACTCAATGAAACACAACAGAAAATAGAATACCCACAGAACTCCGTCTATCCAAACTAGACGAAATTGTGCTGTTCCAAAAAGTACGTGCAACGGTCCCAATAAGCAAACCCCTTAAACACAGAGCAAAAATGAGACAAAGGCTTATAGGTCCAAGTTAGAAGGGCAGAAAGAGAGTGAGTTCAGCAGCCTGTTTCCACACAGCTCCTGCTGCACTGGCACTCGAAAGTTCTGAACTGAACTGCACAGCTGGAGAGCTGGCCACGCTCTCTTGACTTATACAGGTTACTTCTAAAAACATTGACCTAAAGTCTCATCTGGTTATGTATAAACAAAAGGCCTGTCAGTAAACCCTTTCATCTCTGTACCAAACCAACCACATCAGAGCCCGGACTGTTTTAAGACCCTTCTGAAAAAGATCAAGAAGAAATGAATCAGCTTTTAGAAAAAAAAGGACCAGCTCTCTGACAAACGTGAGGCAATAACTATCTTCCAAGAGCAATAAATGCATGTGAACATCACAATCGTGTTGACCTCCAAGTTATACGTCATCGTAACTTGACACTATATTGTTGTTTCTTCACTGATCAAGATCCTGAAACACCCTTCTGAACAACACTGTAGATTGCTTGTACAGCCAGGGATTGCAGTGTTTCAAGAAGTCAGCTCACCATCACCTCTAAGACAATTGGGGGGGTGGGCAATAAATCTTGGGTGAGCCAGAAATGCCCACATTCTTTCGAATGAAAAATAGAAAAAAAATGTGATCGGTACATTGTTATAAAAATTGCTTTTGGAACTTAGTCACACTTATTATGATACAGGTCATTCTGCTATAAAATGACAGTTGTATTCCTCTGAACCTTGTGCTATTGAAAATTACACTGTAGAAGATTGTGAATAGAAAATCGCTACACTCATGCAGAAAATTATCCAAACAACAGCCACAATTTGTCAGTTGCATTATAGCCAATTCACGCTGACAAAACATACGTTATAGCAGAACCACCTATAAGTGATTGGAGGTTCTTTTATACTGATTCTTAACTTCCTGCAACGAAAGTGTGGTAACCCATGCTACTTGTACAATTTGATTTTATCTTGAGTATAATATGTTTTCTTTAATTGTTCGCAAGATGTTTATGTTGCTGGCTAGGCCATGACTTAATGTCCATTTCCCAGCTATTCCATAGAATATATATAACCAAATTAAATTTACAAATCTAAATTAACTGGTATGAATAACTAAAGTTTTATTTCCATATTATAGCTGGTAGCACGATTCAGAATCGAACTTCAATCTTGTATATTTTCCGTAAGCTATTTTAAGAGGAAGCTAAATATTTCCATTTTTTTGGCAGCATTCGTATTTTACCACCCCCGATACCCTGGAACTTCCTAGTATACCTGAAAACGTAAGTATGCATTTCATTCAGAAGATTATTTTAAATCTGTGATTGTATATTACGTAAATTGCATATTATGTAAATTTTGAAAGTCTATATTGATTTATTCTCAGTGCTGTGTATCATATACCAAGCACTCTTGAAAAGAGAATTGGATTATTGCTACGGACAGTTTTTCATATTTGCATTATTTCTTCAATTTCTTAGTTAGACCCATTTGTAACATTGTTTTGTCTTATGACTTGGTAACGTTTAAGCATTTGCTATATAACTACTTGAAATATGGTATTAATTGAAAAACTGGTCAAATATTGCACTTGTACACAATGTACACTTTATTAAAAAGTGTGCATTGATTCTTTTTTGGAATTTGTATTCTTTAAATATATGATATATTTATGTCTTAAGCTTCAGAATATCCATTAAGATTTAAGTTAAGAATATTTTCTCCCAATCAATCCTTATACTTTCAGAAGCGGAGATAATATGTTTTGCACAATTTGATCGACCTGACATAGTAATGGGTTAGCTTAGAATAGGCTGGGTCTGAATAAATTTAATTTTAAAACTGGATGCGTGTTAATCCCAAATAGGAGACAAAGTGCTGCCATTAAAAAATGGCCTCCATGATTCATGCTGTTCCACTCTATTTGTCTAATAATTGTAGTTTCAGAAGTTGCACCATTGTAATGCTACAATCACGTCACAGGACCTGATTTATGGCTTCAAAATCTCAGTAAGTTAAGGAGTTGTGGACTTCAACCATTACCTTTGTCTCCATCAATAGTCATCACAGCAGATACTAAACAGCTGCTGGATGGAAGTTTAAAGCATCGGATCAATTTTATTCATGTACGCACAGTACTTCACCTGGCAGTGGCCTCAACCACAATCGTGGCCTTTTACAAAACTGTTTTGAAAGAAATTGCTATCTAACTGTGCATTTTTAAAAAATATATTTCTGGCTTCCAAGTATATAACAGTGACTGATCGCAAACCATTTCATTGGGTGTGAAGTGCTTTGGTATGTGATCGCGCAGGATGTCAATATTGCTGTCTTTCTTTCTCTTTTTCTTCTTCCCCTCTTTTGTATTTTCTTGCCTCTTGTTAGCCTCCTACGGCTGTCTTCCATTGCATTAATTCTTTTTCTTTTCATTTCTCAATTGGCATCAAAGCCATTTCTTTTACTACAGAGTATTAAATCACACTACTTGACCACCAGCTGCTCAGCTCCCTGTTGCTGACTTCTCAGGAGCACTGAATTCTTTAATTTCATTGTTGATAGTAATGAGTAATACATGCAGAATTTTTATATGTCAGCTGTTGTTAGATTGAAGATTGAGAGTAATGTAATAGAGACATTAAACATTATGCAAATGATATTCACTATTTCAATAAAATGATGAGGTTAATAACATTCAATTTTTGGAAACACAAGGTTCCTCTGAGATGAAGAATTGGTGGGGCTGGGTGGGATAATTGATACAAAAACTCTTGTTGGAGTTTAAAAATATCTTGAATCATGTCAACAATTGCAACTGCAGCATAACTAAGAATAAAATAAGCTGTAAAACTATGCAATATACATTGAACTTTAAGAAGTAATTGCTTCCAAGTTATAAAACCTTAACATTAGTTTCAGGTGACTGTTAGAAACTATAGAAATTTTGGTCTTAATGCTTATGATTTAATGTAAGCGTTTCTAATGGGTCATGAATGTCCATTCTTCTCCAGCCACTCAAATATAACTACCGATACAGACCCAACTGTATGCAGAACAAAATGCTGCCATGGTTTACGTTCAAAATTGTTCCCAGACGTTTTTCTCAAGAAATACTATTATTGATAAAGAGAGGTGGTGTGATAACTTTTCCCCTTTGCCTTACCTTTTGGCTGACTGAAATGAGGTATATTTTTGAGAAGGACCATTGTTATTATTTCAGATGATGGATCTGAATTGTCTACCAGTACTCAGAAAGAAATCTCCCTCATAGATATCTTGTTTCATTTAGTAAGTTCCTGCGGTGGTTAGTCATTGAGGCATATTCACATGAAGCTGTAGATCATCGTCTTCAATAGAATAAAAGGTTATGACAAACGTTTTAAAAATAAAAGCAAGCAAAGTTATCTAAAAATAGAAGATAGAAAGATTTATACCTTGCTGGAAAATAAAATCTAATCCTATTTTGCTGCTTTTCCATTACAGCAGCACACATAGTCATGTACTTTTAAACAGTGTGTAGTATCTATTACTAAAATGTCTGTTTATTTATATTGAACCCACAATTGAATTCATAGAACCACAGAATTGTTAGAACTCACTACTAGGCCATTTGGCTTAGTGCGTCTGTACTGGTTCTCTGAATGAGCATTGTGACTTTGTGCCGTTTTCCGAGCTTTTCCCTATAACCCTCACTATTGTCTCTCTTTACCTAGTCACCTAAAATCCCCTTAAATCCTTCAGTTGAACTTACTTGCATCACACTTCCAGGCATTGTATTCCAAACCCAAACCACTTGCTGTGTGAAGGTTTTCCTCATGTAGAATTTAGTTCTGTGAGTTACCTTATAACTATGCTGTACTGTTCTTTATCCTTTTATGAGAGGGGTTGTTTCTCCTTTTGGACTCTGTCCAGCTCCCTTGTGAAGTTGAAAACAAATCAAATTTCATCTTGTCCATCTTCTCCACATCAGAGAATAGACCCACCTTCTCCAACAAAAACAAAGTGCTTCAATACAGGGAAGAGTTAAGTAAAGTGTGCTGACAGATGGGTTTGGAAGATGAAATAGATATTTAAAGGAATAGACCAAAATAATGTTCAGGGACAGAGGAATCTGTGTGATTCATAGATATAGATATATGTAGGTGGCAAGGCATTTTGAAAGAGTAATTAGCATATGACATAAGCTGCCTTTGACATCTGTTTGTTTGAAACTGAGAAAAATCTACCTGAAATGTCTTAGCTATATAGGTAACTTGTTCTCACTTCAGAATTCACAATGCACCTTGAACTGTATCTCTAGGCAGTGTTTTCTGTTCACTCTTTACATGAGTCATTGGTGGCACTAAAACAAATCATTGATCTACAGATTTGAACTCCTTCCTTGATGTGTCCCATCAATGCTAAATATTGGAAATCAGGAATACTGTTGAGAAATATATCCCTCTCACTTCCATGAGCAAAACAAAGTTTGAATGAAATTGTTGGAGAAACACTCTGGTTTGGCAGTGTATGTGGAGAGAAACCAGAGTTAATTATTTGAGTCCAGTGATCCTTTTTCAGAATCTAGAAAAAGTGGTATTTAAGTTGCTGATGGGATTGGAGTGGGGAAAAAGGATAAGCAAATGGATGGAGACTGAGCCCAAAGGAAGAGCGAAAAAGTTGGTTGAGTCACTGGACTCAAAATGTTAACTCTGTTTTCTCCCCACATATGCTTCCAAAACTGAGCATCTCCAGTAATTTCTGTTTTAGCTGATGAAGAAAAACTAAACAGGTGATAATGGGGACTGAATGAGTGAAACTGGGATTGCTGTGCTGAAAGCAACACAAATCATAACAGGACCAGGGGACTGGAGATGGTTAAAAGACATGGAGGTGATGTTCAGATCCTAAAATTATTTGATTCAATATTAAATCCTAAAGGTTGCAGGATCTCCACGCAGAAGATAAAATGATGTTTTTCCAACTTGTGGGGAGCCTCACTGGAGCACTGTAATAGGCCAGAAACAGAAATGCTGGCATGTGAACACAATGGTGTGTTCAGTGGCAAGCAACTGGAAATGGAGTCATTTTCACAGAGTAGGTGTGAATGTAGGTGTTCCGCAGAATGGTTATCCAGTCTGCGTTTTATCTCCCCAGAAATCGCTTTGTGAGCAGTGAGAACAATAGACTAGATTGAATGGAGTAAATTGCTGCTTCACCTGGAAGGTGTGTCTGGGGCCTTGTGTAGTGAGCAAGGAGAAGGTACATGGACAAATGATCCACCTTCTATGATTGCATGTGAAGATGCTGTGGGGGTGTGGAGAAATGTCAGGAGTGAGGAATGGTATCTACAGAATGCTGATAAGGGAAGGTGGGGGAATATGTGTATCTTGTGGCATCCTGCTAGACCTGGCGGAATTTAGTTGTTTAATAGCAGGAGGCAGACCATGGTGGCTCTTCTCAGTATACTGTATTGTATCACACTTATTGGACCTTTGTATTCCTTCTTAGCTTTGTAAGTTTTATGCTTATCTGCCAGATATGGGAGGTGTGATTCTTACAAAAAAACAAATTATGAGGACTGGAGGATGTCAAGGTGGTACTGCTATTTAAGAAGGGAGCAGGAGATAAACCAAGAATCTACAGGCCACTCAGTTTAACCTTAGTGGAAGGTAAATTTGGAAAGAATTCTGAGGGACTTAATTAATCGCCACCTGGAGAGGCAGGGATTAGTCATAAACAAACTGCATGTTTTTGTTAAGGGGAAAGAGACAGGAGTTATAGGGAGGTAGTTACACCTAAGTTACTGGATAAAGGTAGCTGGGTAACTGTCAGGAGAGGGAAAGGGAAGAGGCAGTTAGTACAGGGATCCCCTGTAGCCATTTCCCTCAATAAACAGTATACTGCTTTGGATACTATTGGGAGGTATGACTTACCAGGAGAAAGCCACAGCAGCCAGGTCTCTGGCACTGAGCCTGGCTCTATGGCTCAGAAGGGAAGGGGGTAGAATTGGCAAGCAATAGTGATAGGAGATTCAATGGTTAGATGAACAGACAAGAGATTCTATGATTGTGAACGAGACTCCCGGATGGTATGTTGCCTCCCAGGTGTCAGGGATGTCTCCGATTGTGTCTGCAGGGTTTTGGAGTGTGGGGGTGCAGGGTGTTTGATAGACAGATGATAGGGCAAAGTTGCATCAGTGTGATGGGTTGAAGTGTGTCTATTGTGATGATACTACTCCTTTAGCAAGGTTATGATGTTCTTGGCTTTTTTTTCCAGAGAGGTCGTAAAAGACACACTCCGAAAAGTCTGGGCTTGGATGGGTTTTAGGGTCAGCTTGATTATAGCTAACAGATACTGCCTCTGGCAAAAGGCTTTTAAGTTAAAAAAAAACACGTACAAAGAAAGGGGAGTATTCCATTCTCCCAGCTCAGCTTTTCTCTGGTTTGGTCTGGCTGCACACTGAAAGTTGTCAGGCTGCTGGACCCAAAGTAGTAGGTCCTGGCTGATCCTCCTCTCTCTCTCTCTGACATCTCTCCTGTAAGACCCTGTGTTTGATTTTACCTTTTGTGCTGAGGGATGTTTGAGGATTGTTCAAGTATTTGGAACAGCGTCATTAAGTTGGGATTATCTGTTGGTTAAGTTATTCAGTATTCTGTTCTCTTGTTTGTTGGGAATTTGGACCTGGAAAAGCACAGCAGGTCAGGCAGCTTCCAAGAAACTGGAGAATCGATGTTTCGGACAAAAGGACACTTCTCCATTGAGCTGGAATTCAGTTATGGCCAAAAGAAATCACAATGACAGAGGCTCAACCAATCCTCCGCTGCAATGGCCACAATGATCAACTATCACCTCCTCACTCATAATTCAGAAACTGATTCATATTTTTCTTACTCTTACTCTTAGTCTCTGTGTGTACATGGTGCAGTTCTGTTACTTCTCATGTGGAAATTAATCAATCCTCAATAGGCCTGATAAACCTCTATCAGGTCATCTTTCAACCTTTGTTCCAGTGAAGAGAGTCCCAGCCAATCTGCCTTTCTTTATAACAGAAACTTTCTATACCTGGCAACATCTTTGTAAATCTCTTCTGAACCTTCACCAGCTTAACAATATCCTTCCTATAACTGGGTGACCAGAACTGGACACTGTATTCTAGAGGAGGCCTTCTCGATGTCCTGTACAAACCTCAACATGATTTCCCAACTCCAAAACTGTCTTGTTTCCTTATGACAATGGTTAGTTGACTTTTGCTCAAGAGTCTGCTACTGTCTTGTTTCCTTTTGACTGACTTGTTAGCTAGCTGGCACTAGTACTCCGAGCAAGGGACTTGATAACTTAAAATCTAGATAACTTGGCACCTTTTAAAACCTGCGGTCCTTTGGGTCTGTGAGGCAGGAGATCCTTTTTAAGTTAATCTCGTTGGAAACAACTGAGAGGCTGGATGAACAGGAAAGGGGTGTCATTTCATCTCTCTTCACCTGGGAATTTAACAATTTGGATTATTCCACTCTAATGAATTGGGGAACCTGGATCTGATTATAATAACGGTGAAAAGATAAGGCTGAGGATTCCACTTCCAGATACAACTTGTAACAAAATATTCCAAGTGGATGGATGCACTCCGTGGTACTGCTTTCAAAGAATGCCTTTTTAAAAATAAATCACAAAGCCTTTAGAAATTAGGCCATATGTATAAGGAGTAAGTAATCATCGAGTACCTTTTTATTCATTAGTCAAGTTTTATATTTGGATAGAAAACATGATACATTTTTGTGAAAAGTATTGAACTGCCTGTTGTGTTAGCTGCAGTCTAAATAATCTAATTAGAACCTAACATAAAGAATTCATACATTTAGAGAAGAGACCATCAGCCCATTAAGTCTGCACCGACATAAAACTACTCTAAACCTATACTAGTCTCCCATTTCAGGACTTGACCCATAACTTTGAATGTTATGACATTTCAAGTGCTCATCCCGATACTTATTATAGGTTGTGAACTTTCCTGACTCAACGTCCTTCCCAGGCAATGCATTTTACGTTCTTACCACATTCTGGATGAAAAGGTTTATTTCCAAATCTCTTCTAAATCTCCTACTTTTCACCTTGAAGTTAGGCCCCCTTGTTGACCTTTCAGCTTTCTGTCCATGCCCCTCATAATCTTATACACCTCATTCAGGTCCAATGTCAGCTTTTTCTGCTTTTAAAAGAAATCAACCCAACCTTATCCAGCCCCTCATCAAGAGTAGACTGCTCCATCCCAGGCAACATTCTAATGAATCTTTTCTGGACAGCCTCCAGTGCAATCACATTCTTCCTAAAGTGTTGTACATAGTACGCTGGGTTGGCATCCCAAAAAAAAATCACTAATTAACAAATACTACAAATGAATGGTATTCTTTCTCGTGACTTCAAAAGCGAAGAGAGTTTTGATATGTTGGTAACCACCTTCACCTGAGTGTATTCTTTTCCACATGATCAGCAAGTTATTCCACAAGTAAGCATGGATTGACACTAGTCTGCTTTTCTTTAAATTCTGAAAATATATTTTCTCTTTCAGAGAAACCTGACAGAGTATTTTGTAGCTGTAGATGTCAACAACATGCTCCATCTTTATGCCAGTATGTTATATGAACGGCGAGTCCTCATCTCCTGCAGCAAGCTAAGCACTGTAAGTAGTACTGATAGCAGGAATGCACAAACATATCAAACCTTCGTAGCATACATATAAATGAATTTTATTTATTAGAGATATGCACTCTGTTTAATACTGATGGAGGAATTGGGGTCAACTACCTCCTCACTTCCTGCCTAAAATAAGGACTACATTGAGGCCAACTGACATTTAAGAAAATAAGCAGCTAGGGAAATGTAGAGGGGTTGTACTGTTGATCAAGTTCTGCAGAATTCCAAGGTGCAAAAGATTTAATAGTTATAGTATATTAATCACCAAAAGCCAACGCATAGGTACAGCATATAATTGAGAAGGCAAATGGAATGATATCCTTTAGTCGCAGAGGAGTTGAACACAAAAATATGTTTCAGTTGCACAGGGCATTGGTGAGACCACATCTCAAATACTATGTATAGTTTTGGTCATCATATTTAAGGAAGTAAGTAAATAAATGAATTGAACAGAGTTGCGAGGTAGTTTACTAGATTTATATCTGGAATATCTGGATTGTATTATGAGGATAGTTTGGACAGGCTAGTCTTGTTTCCACTGGAGTTTTTTAAAAAAATGAGTGATTTGATTGAAATGTATAAGATCCTGAAAGGTCTTGACAAGGTGGGTGTGGAAAGGATATTTTCTCTTATGGGCCAATATAGAACTAAGGGACACTACTTTAAAATTAAGGACGTCTCTTTCAGGAGAAAGATGATGAGATTTTCTTTTCCTCCGTGGTGTGCAATTTTGGAACACTCTGGCACAGAAAGTGGAGGAGATGAGGTCATCGAATACTTTTAAGCCAAAGGTGGCTAGATTCTTGCTAGGTAGGGAATAGAGTTGTTGGGGGTGGATTGGAATGTGGAATTTGAAATACAGCACAGATCAGCTGTAATCTTCTTGAATGGCAGAACAGTCTAGGGAGACGGAATGGTCTATGTCTGCGTCTATTTTGCATGTGTTTGTAAGCAAAAAAAATAGATTGCTCATGTTCAATGGCAGCTGGCTTGCCCTAATTCCAAAAACCACACTCATCTGTCAAAAACGGGCACTAACCAAATGTAAATTTATTGCCACAGAAGACTGTGGAGCACAGGCTATTGAGTATGTTTAGGACGGAAATAGGTTCTTGATTGTCAAGAGGTTCAAGGGTTATGGAGTGAAAGCGGGAGAATGGGGTTGAGAAACTTATCAGCCATGATTGAATGGCAGAGCAGATTCGATGGGCTGAAAGGCCTAATTTCTGCTCCAGTGTCTTATGGTGTAATGCTGTTATGCTTGTGTCTCAGTGATTACATTATGCCTGATTGTAAGTATAAGTTGCATCTAAGTATGTATTAAAAAGCAAAGAAAGGAAGTAAGAATATATAGATTTCTAGCATGCATCAAGTCTAAGCTCTGAGTTACCTTGGAGCAGTGATAATGTACCTGCAGCTGTTTTAGTCCTTGTATGATTTATTGTTTGATGATTGCACATGAACAAACAAGTTATCAGTGTTGTGATTTAATTCTGCCCCCTTTATCGGCCAAATATTCCCTTGAAAAGTGTTAGCTTTTATTTCCTATCTCCCCAAAAGACTTGTGCCGGATTTACTTTTGCCTCAGACACACGCCCTTCTCTATCTGAACTGTTTCAGACAGGTCAGTAGACCACCTTAATAAGTGAAATGTTTTATCTTTTTGTTGTCTTGTTCTATGCAGTGTCCATTTGAGTATTTGAATCATTGGTTGTTAACACTTGAATTATTCTAAGTATCTATTATTTACATGTTCCTGAGTTCAACATCCATTGGTACTTTGTTGCCTTACTGATGTTCAAGACAGGAATTGTAATCAGAACTCGCTTAGTATTGACCTAATGACGGCTGCTGGAGAATGAGCCAGTTTACTTATTGACACTCTTCCCTTGTTACAAAATCTGACAAAATAATATTGCTTTCTATGGAAGGAAAATTTCAGGAGACTCGATATTACATCAATACAAATTTAGAAATGCCATAACATATTGTTGATAGTGATTTTTTTAAAAACAGTGATTTGGATAACTTGTATTCCCAATTGTCCTGAAGACAACAGAGGCAAAGTAAAGATGCCAGATACAGAAGGCTTTGTTTCTTAGGACTCCAGTTACTGCTCTGGTCATGAACTTAAGTGTTCACGAAAGCATAAACGTGCAAGTTTATTTCTGTTGATGCTTACTTTCTTCTGTCACTGTACAGTTCAGAATAAAAGGGCCCAACTTTGATGAATATGCCATGTCAAGGAGGCAATTAGGCCCCAGTGCACTATGGCTAATGTCATCTGTGCAACACTTCAAGCAGTTTTTTAAATATGTGTATATGTTGTATAAATGGAAGTTGTTGAGAAAAAAAACATTCTGGCTTCCTATTCCTCCTTGATCTCCATTGAAAAAAAAAACAGCCAGGATAAGACTGAACACTAATGTTTACTACCTAACCCAATACTTTGCTGGAGGACATGATCATGATACCAGTAACCATGGAATTGTATCCAAACGACATCAACAGCTTTAGGGAAGTAAATTTGTAATTTTATATGGAAAGCACATTTTAAATCATAATATTAAATACACTTTTTATAATTTTCTCAATGTAAAATACAGCTTCGTTAATCTATTGCTTTACTTTTTGGACTGGTTTGTTTACTTTTAAGTCAGTATCTCTTCATATTGATAGAATCAGGACAAATGGTTTTCTGTCACTTCTCATCTATTAGGAACTCCTTGAGCACTGTTCTGGCACCTTGATGACATAAAGGACTCTTATCAACTATGTTTACTTCATCTCCATCTGACACTGCTCAGGCTCAGTACTACTTAGGCTTCCATCAAGTGCCAGAATGATGAAAGCACTGAAAGATCGAAAAGCACTATCACACTCAAAGATGGTTTCACATCAATGAAATTATGGTCATATTTCACTCGCACTTCAGATACATACACTGAGAAATTGTTTCCCTTGTACTGATCAATAAGTTCTGATGTACTGCTGAACAAAGATTGACAACATTTTCCCATATTATAGGCATTTGCAGTGTTAAAACATGATAGAATTTTCTCTTAGCTACCTAACAGCACAATACAGCTGTGCTATTTGTCAAGTAGCTGAAACGAGCCAGAAGTAAAGTTTACCATGTTTTGGCCAAGTGGTGTTACTTTTATTACATTGATGCCATTTCACAAAATGAGTATTTCTTTTAAATTCACCTGAGATGCCAAAGTTAACTTTATTCCTTATCAGAGCCATGTAAGCTCAAATAATTTGTTTCTGGAATGCTGGTGGTGTAATACCTACATTGTAATGTCCAATGTCATCAAAGGGAGAAACTTGAATTAAAATCTAAAAATTGTACAAATGGGTCAGTGATTTCAATATTTTTGCCCAGTTATTTGGATAAGGATTCAGTGTATGAATCTGTGCTAATGTTTTGAAGTTGAAGTGTGAGTAGAAATTGAGTAACCTACTATGCATTATTTTGCACAGAAACAGAAATTGCTGGAGGAACTCAGCAGGGCTGGTAGCATCTGTGGGGAGAAAGCAGACTTAACATCTTGAGTCTGGTGACTTTCCGTCCGTATTCTTCAGTGACATCTTTATCAGTGCTCTGATAAAGAGTCACCAGACTGATTCGAAATGTTAACTGCTATTTCTCCACAGAAGTTGTCAGATCTGCTGAGTTTCTGTAACAATTTGGTTTTTGTTTGAGGTCTCCAGCATCAGCAGTTCTTCATTTTATATTAATTATTCCTTTGAAGAACTTCCCTTTTGTTGCTTTTATGCAAAGCATCTGACATTTGTATGTGTAAGCACAGCCTTGAGCACAGGAATTACTTCCCCATTCCCTTACTTTCACTCTGTATTACTGTTTCTTTTCAGATCCTGAAAATCAACCTCTCTTGTTCATTTGTTCTGATAACCGTCTGTTGTTTTGAAATTGAAAACAGTTATTGATAACATTCTAGTTAAGTGCCTTGGGGTATGTTACTTTTTTTTGGAAAGATGGTTTATTAGTGGAAGTTGTTGTTAGAAATATCATGACAGTATGCGGCTGGTTACTTATCAGGTGTAAGCCACTAACCAAAGGTTGTTAAGTATGTTGTATAAATATCTGCTGAATGTTGTCCAGTCTCTGAACTTTCCTGTATGACATCATGATTGCAATATCATTAAAAAGCAGAGAATGGAAAGAGTGTGTTGAAGAACATGAGATGTGTTAAGGAAAAGTTGCAATTTCTGCTCACTAATGACACGGCATATTTTGCTGCATGAATTATTTTAGTATTTACAAATGTGTTTGGTCTAAGGCAACTAACTAGATATGGATGAGAGAGAATTTGCTGATGTCTTGATCATTTTATGAACAAAAATGAATACGGTTAACAAGCTAGTCTCAACAATGTTTTCAGGACGACACAGTGGCTTGGTGATTAGCACTGCTGCGTCACAGCTCCAGAGACCCAGGTTTGATTCTAGCCTCTGCTGATTGTCTGTATGGAGTTTGCACATTCTCTCCGTGTCTGCATGGGTTTCTGTGGGGTGCTCCGGTTTCGTCCCACAGTCCAAAGATGTACAGGTTAGATTGATTGACCATGCTAAATTGACCACAGTGTGCAAGCTAGATGGGGAGTGTAGGGTTGTAGGGGGTGGGTCTATGTGGGATGTTCTTTGGAGGGTTATTGTGGACTCGATGGGCTGAATGGTCTGCTTCCATACTGTAGGGATTCTATATTAAAGCTCTCTCGTATGAACAGTGAGAGGCATTACCAGCATGGGATGAAGAATGGGGGAAACAGTTGTATTAGATGACTAAAGCAAAACTTTAAAAGAATGTAATAATATGAGCATGACATGATCCTTAGATTCATTCCATTAAAAATAGTGTACAGATCGTATCTTATATAATTGAGATTGTCCAAGTAATTTTAATAATATGGAATGCTGTTGTTATGGTGGATTTTATTTATATTATACGATTGTTTCTTAATATAGAGCCTTGAAAAACTAGACAGCAGAACCTGGAATACTGATGGTTTCAATTTAGTGTTCTTTCAGATGTATCAAAGTAGTTTGTTTGTTTGGCCTTGCAGTATTAGAATCATTCATTAAGTTTCGCAGCACTATTTAGAATTATTTTGGGAAAGACAATATAGTAGTCATTAATAATATGTAACAATAACTTATGTTTGTACAACACCATTAATACGGACTTTTTTTGGGGGCTTTACAGAAATTGAAGTAAGATTGATGTGAGCCAGTAAAGGAACTATAAGAAATGGGGAATAAACATTTGATCAGATAGAGATTTTAAAGATGTTTGTAAAGCATGAGGTGACAGGCTGGACAGGTTTAGGGAGCAATTTCTAGAGCTTCGCACATATTCTGTTGAAGGTTTAGCAACCAGTGTTGAGACAAAGGGTGATACTTGAGCGGTTGGAATTAGAAAAGATCATAGTCTTACGAAAGGTTACAGATTCATGAAGGGGAAAATACCCTGAAGAGATTTAAATCCTTAGTACTAATGATAGATGTTGTTGGCTCCCATAGCTTTGCAATATTCTTTTTCAGTATCTTCAGCTGTTTCTTGATATCATGGGGAGTGAATCATATTAGTCAAAGACTGGCATCTGTGATGCTAGGGACCATAAAAAGAGGCTGAGATGCATTATCCACCCCCCTCTGGTCGGAAATACTTCAGCGACGCCTTTTGCACTGATGTGCTTGGCTTCCCAATTGTTGAGGATGGGGATATTTGTGGAGCCTCCACAAATTCATTCCAACGACTATTACATTTGTGGCTAGTATGGTAGGATTGCAGAGCTGAGATTTGATTGGTGGGGGGATTGCTTAGCCTTGTCCACGTTCTGCAGTTTCCATTGTTTGGCATGCAAGTAGTCCTGTTTTTTAGAGTCATAGAGATGTACAGCATCGGTCCAACTTTTCCATGCTGACCAGATATCCCAACTCAATCTAGTCCCACCTGCCAGCACCCAGCCCATATCCCTCTAAACCCTTCCTATTCATATATCCATTCAGATGCCTTTTTAAATGCTGCAATTGTACTCACCTCCACCACTTCCTCTGGCAACTCTTTCCACATGCAACCATCCTCTGCATGAAAAAGTTGCCCCTTTGCTCCCCTTTATATCTTTCCCATCTCACCTTAAATGTATGCCCTCTAATTCTGGACTCCTTCAACCCCAGGGAAAATACTTTGTCTATTAACCTATCTATGCCCCTCATGATTTTATAAACCTCTATAAGGTCACCCCTCAGCCTTCGACGCTCCAGGGAAAACAGTCCCAGCCTACTCAAACTCTCCCTAGAGCTCAAATCCTCCAACCCCGGCAACATCCTTGTAATGAACCCTTTCAAGTTTCACAATATCTTTCTGATAGGAAGGAGACCAGAATTGCATGCAATATTCCAACAGTGGCCTAACCAATGTCCTGTTCAACCATATTTTTGTGTATGCCTAACAATATTTAAAAACACAGTAGCTTCTCCAGATAAACATCTTATTTGCATGGTACTGCTTCTGGCCTGCTCTCCTCTCCTGCACTCTTCATTAAACCTGGTTAGTTCTCCCAGCTTGATGATAATGCTGGAATGGCAGATGTGCCAGGCTATGAAATTGCAGGTTGTGGTTTAATACAATCATGCTGCTGCTGAGGTTCACGGTACCTGTTTTGAGTTGCTAGATCTGTTTGAAATATATTCCTATTAATACAGGGTATCCTCAGTGTATCTGCTATCAAATTCTGTGTGCTCCAACCACAACAGATTCAGCCTGGATTGTGTAAATTGGAAAGAAAGCAATTGTACAGGAATGCAAATGTTATTGAAGGTGACCACCAGAAACTCCATTTTAAATGGAGGTTTCCTGTTGAGGAACAATTTCACATGGTGATGGAAAGCCCCAAAGTAGCTTAGTCGTCATGTCATTTTGATTGAACATTTTAATTCCAGTCCTTCACACTGTTTCAGGCAGAGTAAGTGTTTAGGGTCCTGGCATTCCAATCATGTAGTGTTCATAAATTTAATTCTCTTTCTTTACCTTCTGATATTTCTAATGTGAACCATGATGTGCTGATGAATTAATACCAAAAAAAACTTTAAAATTGGAAGAGTATATAGAAATCTTGTAAATCTTGCTCAATTTCTTTACATTCTAACCTTTAACAATTATTTGCCATTAAAATTTATTTCAGTCTCTGGAAATAAAAATTGCTACCATTCCACGTGAGAATAAAATCAAAATGTACTTTTTACAGGAGTATTCGTTGGATAATTTGCCTTCTAATAAGTGCCTTTACGAGCTAAGCCTTTTATATTTTCTGGGGCAGTTGCCATGGGCATTCTACAAGCTAAGAACAGTTAATGGTTTGACTGGAAAACAGAGCGCCAGATTTAAATTCTCTCATTGTCCAGTTTGAATAGTAAAAGGAAGATTTTAATTGAGAAAGACCCCTAATGCCTTTGGGTTTTATTTTGAAGGATGGTATAAATTTGTTAGCCCTCAACAATTGTACATCTGACTTTATTAAATGGCTACCATTACATCTCATTCAACTGAGAGTTATGGAGGGGACTTCTTCCAAACCAAAAATCCCAAGCGGAACTTGGTATTTCCTAGCATGCACTAAAACCAATTGCTAATTACAAACATTTTTACACATTACTTACATTCGAGAGGAGGTTAAATGGGTTGAATCTGTTCTATAAGGACATTTCATATCAGTAATTCTTTATTCCTGATTATGTTTGCATAACCTTGAAGACACTTTCAATTAGCATGTGTTAAATGCACCAAGATAATGAATAATGTATCCTACGTCTTGCTCGGGAGACTGTTACAGATGGAGGTTGGACTAGGGAATTTTGGATCACTTTTGCAGTTGCTGGCATTAAACAGTGTAAACCTTAAACTACCTAGTTACACTTAATGCTCATTGGCTTGTTGGAAATGCGCCATTCAATGAAAGCATGCACCGGTAAGTAGTCAGGCAGCTTAATAAGGAGGGAGTCCCTCATCAAGAACTGGCCTCAATTTCAGAAATAACATGGTCATCAGCACTACCTTGGAAATATTTCTAGCTACTGTGAAGGGGAATATCAGTGATGTTCTGCTCTGGTCAGAGTTAAACTCTCTTTCGCATTGTATTGTCCATACAGTTATGGAATATTTTGACATCATGACACCTGGGAACCTGAAGACCGATATCCTAACAAAGCTGCAGCACAAGAGATTGCCATAACTTTGCAAGAATTCCACGAATGGAAGAGTAGACCTAGTAGAGTTTGCAAATGCAGCAGTAATGAGAGCTTTCTGTGCCACAAACCCTAAAGGTTTATTCACTCGGAAGACGAAGAAGACTGTTACCTAAAGTGGATAATATCAATAGCAAGAAAATAGATGTTCCATCAAGCCTAATAATAGAATAAGTAAGTTCTTAGTGTCGGACCAAAGGAACAAAAATCAGTAGAGAAGCATTAACAGAACTACAATTGAAAGGCAGGAAGAGTAAGTAATACAATGAAAGAAATAAAGCACTTTACCATTAGAGCATACCTGTGCTAGTATCAATGCTGAAAATTCTGCTTAGAGCTGTTGAGGACTTAATGCAATTTTCAAAGGGAAAAGGGAGTGTATTTCAAGGTTATGAAACTAACATTACCTTTAATATTTGAATCAGTGGCTGTATTTGCAGAAAACCTCCATCTAGGTAGTTCTACGGAGTCATAAGATTGTATCTGCTCGTATTGTTGAACCAGAAAGTGCTAGGAGCTTTGAGGTTCAGTCTCAATTTCTCTCATTATAAACAGCTTGGTTTCAGTATAGTGATCGCTAATCAAATGGTGACTGTTACACATGTGCTATTTCCATGCTTGACAGAAGGTGTAACCATAGCTTTTCTCCCTGGAATTGCACACAGCAGTCAGTACAAGCCTCAGTTGGTGCAAATGAGGTTATCTGTAGGCCATCTACTTTTCATGCTAATTAAATGCAGTTCAGTTTTTTTTTCTGATTTACAACTCCTAGTGAAAAGCACCATGTCCCTATTAGAGTGCCAAATGGATCAATGCAGATTATAGAAATATAATGGCATCTCAGCAGGGAATTTCCTCCTGCACCATTCAATTAAATAGCAGATATTGATTGGTTTGGCTCAGAAAATAAGTGATTGTTATCAGGACTTAAATGGTTTTGGTTCATAACTGGATTGCTTATATTACTACGGAACTATCCGTTGTCTCATGGGATGTGTTGACTGCGTTATGTTATTTGTTGTCAGCATACAATATAATGGTTGTCCCATGTAAAATAATGAGAGATTTGCCATTACCTGAGAAAAAGTTGAGCCATGCAAACTATTTTGCTTTATTGGCAGTCATTCTCAGAAGTTTTAGTTATAATTTTGAATGTAAATCATGCAAAAATATTCTGTCAGTGCACTTGGAAAAATGGTAAAAGCTTGTATACCATTTAAAATCTTCTCGACTTTACAAAAACAGTTGCATGTTAGCTCTGAAAAAGTTAAAAAGGAGCCATATTGATCAAATATGAAGTAAATGAGTCACTTTAGCTCACAAACCTAAATTACCTCAGAGTGCAGTTGCTAAGAATTCACACACAGAAAATATACTAAGTCTCTCCTCTGTAAGTATACCAATACTTTGTGGGTTGCACAAGATACATTTGACTCTTCAAGAGTTCATCAGTCAGAATAGTGTCCTTTCATTGTTAACAAACATGTAAGTAACCAAAGTAAACACCACATTTGTCTTTTTGCAAATTATTATTTTCGTGGCATAATAGCAATGGCACTGGTTACATGGATTCAATAAAACCTGGAATTAAAAGGTGGCGTTAAGTCAATAACACCAAAGATCCATATCATTGACTCATGTATTTTAAGGAAGAAATCTGCCCCCCTAACCTAGTCTGGCCTGTTTCTGATTTTGGACCTACAATAGCAAGCCATTGTAAACTGCGACAAAATCTAAAGAAAGAAATTACATCAGATGGACAACCTGGCATCAACTTAGATACTAGCAACCAAATACTGCTCTGTCAACCATAGGGTCCCAAACATGGAGAGGGATAGGAGCAGATGTTATGGGAATGTATTTAATTCCCCCTCCCTCAGTTAAAATGTTATTAGGCAGGAACTGGGCGCCTAAATTGGGAACAGATATTCTCAGGGAAATGAGCAACAGAAACATGGAGCTTGTTTAGGGAAATTGTCACTTGCTGCAAATGCTGAATAGGTTTGTCCCACTGAGGCAAGAAAAGAATATTAAGTTGAAAGAACTGTTGAAAATCTAGTCAAGAGGAAGAAGATAAAGCTTTCTTAAGGTTGATGAAGCAAGGATCAGACAGGGCTTTAGATTACAAGTTGGCCAGGAAGGAACTAAAGAATGGACTTAAGAGAGCAAGAAGGAGGCATGAAAAAGCTTGATCAGGTAGGTTTAAGGAAAGCTCGAAGACATTCTACACTTATGAGGAACAAGATGGCCAGAGTGATGGCAGAGGCTATCAGGGATGGTGGAGGGAACTTGTGCCTGGAATCAGAGGAGGTAGGTGAGGTCCTTAATGAATACTTTGCTTCAATACTCACCAGTGAGAGGGATCTTGATGTTTCTGAGGTCAGCGTGAAACAGACTGATATGCTAGAACAAGGTGATGTTAGGAAGGAGGATGTGCTGAAAATTCTGAAAAGCATAAGGATAGTTGAGTCCCCTGGGCCAGACAGGAGATACCCAAGGTTGCTATGGGAAGGGAGGCAAGAGATTGCTGCGCCCTTGGTAATGATCTTTAAATCCACTGGAGTAGTGTCAGATGATTGGTGGGTGGCAAATGTTCTTCACATGTTTAAGAAAAGGAATAGGGATGATCATGGGAATTACAGACTAGTCTGTCTTACGTCTGTGGTAGGCAAAGTATTGGAGTGGATTCTGAGTGACAAGATTTATGATCGCTTGAAAAACCATAGTTTGACAAGAGATGGTCAGCATGGCTTTGTGAGGGGCAGGTCTTGCCTCACAAACCTTATTGAATTCTTTGAGGATGTGACAAAACACTTTGATGAAGGTAGAGCAGTGGATGTGGCAAACATGGATTTTAGCAAGGCGTTTGATAAGATTCCTCATGGTAGGCTCATTCAGAAGGTGAGGAGGCATGGGATACAGGGAAATCTGACTGTCTGGATACAGATATGGCTGGCCTGTAGAAGACAGAGGGTGGTGGTATATGGCAAGTATTCAGCCTGGAGCTCAGTGACCAGTGGTGTTCCACAAGGATTTTTTCTGGGACCTCGATTCTTTGTGGTTTTTATAAATGACTTGGATGAGGAGGTAGAAGGGTGGTTTAATAAGTGTACCGATGACATGAAGGTTGGTAGAGTAGTGGATAGTGTGGAGGGCTGTTGTAGGTTGCAACAGGACATTATCAGGATGCAGAACTGGTCTGATGAGTGGCAGATAGAGTTCAACCTGGAAAAATGTGAAGTCATTCACTTTGGAAAGTTGAATTAGAATGCAGGATACGGGGTTAAAGGCAGGATTCTTGACAGTAACAGATGTCTGCAAATCCCTCAAATTTGCTACCTAAGTTGATAGGGTTGTTTAGAAGGCATTTAGGTTGTTGGTTTTCATTGCAGAGGAATTTAAGAACTGTGAGGTTATGCTGCAACTCTGTAGAGCCCTGGTTAGACCACATTTAGTATGTTGTGTTCTTTTCTGGTTGCCACAATGGAGGAAAGACATGGAAGCTTTAGAGACAATGAAGAGAAGATTTACCAGAATGCTGCCTGGACTGGAGGGCATGTCTTACGAATATAGATTGAGTGAGCTGGGACTTTTCTCATTAGAACGAAGAAGGATAAGAGGTGACTTGATAGAGGTATACAAGATGTTGAGAGGCATAGATAGAGTTGATAGCGAAAGACATTTTCCAATGGCAGAAATGTCTATCACGAGGGGGCATAATTTTAAGATAATTGGAGGAAGGTTTAGGGGCGATGTCAGAAGTAGATTCTTTACACGGAGAGTGGTAGGTGCGTGGAATACACTGCTAGCAGTGATAGTAGAGTCAGATATATTAGGGAGATTTAAGCAACTCTTGGATAGGCACATGGAAGTGATCTTAGAATAGGATAAAAGTCCGGCACAACATCGAGGGTTGGAGGCCCTGGACTGTGTTGTACTGTTCTATGTTCTAACATTTGGGGAATTACGCCAAAATTCAGAGAGCTGCCTGATTACCCGGGCAACAGCCTCATGGAATCGTACCTTGAAAACCAATGACCCTGACACCAACATTACCATTCATAGGTATATAGTGTCCGTCAGTAGGACAGATCTATCAAAGGTGGCTGCACAATGGTATACTATCAGGAAGAGTTGTCCTGGGAGTCCTCAGTCCTCATGACTTTTTTTAATTTGTTCGTGTGATGTGGGTGTTAGACCAGCATTTAGTGCCCAACCTCCTTCATTCTGTAGAAGGTAGTGGTGAACTTCCTTCCTGAATGGCTGATATTCATCTCAACAGGGCTTGGACTCAATACCCTTACAGGGAATTTTGATAGTGCTGTTGGGAAGGGTTTGGTCAGGGAATGGAAACCTAAAAATAGATTCAGAAGACAGAAAAGATGATTGGAAATAGAGACTAAAAAATTAGTTAACATGTTTAGATGGCAAAGGAACAAAGGCTACAGAATAAACACCGATGGAGTTTGTAAAGCTAAATGAGGTAGACAAAGATTGAAACAAATGATGTGTATTTGCAAACTGATGTGAGATATGATGAATTGGCTATTACTAAGATCTGACTGAGGAAAGGAACCACAACATTCCTGGTTAAATGGTTAAACCGTTCTTGCAAGGTATGTTGGAGATGACATTTGTTTTGCTTGTTTGAAAGACCCTGTATAGACAACAAGCAAAACTAATGTCATCTACAAAATACCTTGCTAGAACTGTAACAAACACTACACTGGACAAACAGGCAGAAAACTAGCCACCAGGATACTTGAACATCAACTAGCCCCAAAACAACATGACCCACTCTCACTAGTATCCTTACATATGGATGAGGAAGGACACCACTTCAACTAGGATAACACATCCATTCTAGGGCAAGCCAAACAGAGACACATACACACTAGAATTCCTAGAAGCATGGCATTCCAACTGGAACTCTCTCAACAAACACATTGACTTGGATCCCATTTACCACCCCCTGAGAAAAAGAACAGGAAATGATATGACCATAGGAAATGATGTCACCACAGGAAATTGCATCACCAAATCCAAGGAAACTCAAACATAGAAAGTGGGCTACACCACTAGTGCTTCATTCAGAGGCTCATTGAAGATATTACCTAGTTTGGTGACAAAACGTCTGAAAATGAACCTTCCAGCTCAGCGAGCAAACCAATATCCAGAACCTCTACCTGAGCTACAAATCTTCTCAAAATTTGCAAATTTCATACCCCATTTAGATGATATTTTCGGTTACTCCTGTTTGCGCTGTTTGAGAGCCAGGATTTGCCTTCATGTAGCGCTGATGCTGTTGTGTAGTACAACAAACAAAGTAAGAACATGACTGTAATCTGCACTCATCAGTTCAAGCAACAGGAAATGAAACCTGTTCATCAGTCAGAAATGGCACACTCGTGTCTCAGATAAATTTTTAAAAAAAATTCCAGTGTAGGCATGTGCCCTGATCTGAGTAGAGACTGTAAATACCATGTCAACTCCTTCAGAAAAGAACAATGTTTGAGGGAGTCTAGGTGGTTTTAATTGCTTGTGTAATACAGTCCCAATTTCAAGCAAGTAATTAGAAAGCATCCAAATATTGTTATAAATGGATTAATTCATAGATTCATTCATGGTCCACAGCTGAATAGAGCGATCAAACTGATTTGATAAATAAATTGATATTTAGCTCTGTATGCCAGTATGGTACTTTTTTTTAATCTACATTAATGCAACCCACCTGACATTATTGTCCCAGCTCATGGTACTCTTGAACAATAGAGGCGCTCTTCCTGTACAGTGATAGTGTCCCTAACCCTGGACTGAGAGGCTGATTGCCATCCAAGTTACATTAACCCCAGCCACCCCCCTCCCCACCACCCCCCAATTTATCTCTCAGCCCCTTGGGCCACCCATCCCCCAAACAAAACACTCTCTCTCTCTCACTCACTCTCTCTCTCACACTCATGATGAAGAGCTTATGCCTGAAATGTCTATTCTCCTGCTCCTCGGATGCTGCCTGACCAGCTGTGCTTTTCAGTTCCACGCTTTTTGACTCTCGTGCAGATAAAGCTCAGTAAAGCTTAAAAAATTTAGACATAACAAAAGACTAATAAGGTAATTTAAATTCATCCTTCTTGTACTAAAATTAATCCCTTGTAAAATCTGCTCGCTGACTCTGCCACAAGTATGGGAATCACTCCCATCCCTTTCACTGGCAACAATTTAATTCCATCTTCATTTCCTCTGCAATGCCAATGAAATGTAACTTGAGGCATTGATTCTGTTACTGAATACGCAATGATATGAAGAGTAACTTACTAAGAAGAGCATCTAGGTTCTGTTTCCTTGCAGTACTTTAACACCAGTTTTCAGTCAATGCAAAGAATTACAGCATGCTCCTTGCAGTCGTGGAAATGCAATTCAGTGAATATTGTTGCAGCAATTTCTGTCCATCTCAGTCATCACCTTATCTTCACTGTGGCCTCTACAAGCATCATATGTAAACTCACAGCCAGCTTCAATGCATTTAGATGGCATCCCGGTCTACCTTTCGACTACCTCCATTGATTCTGTGGTGTCATCCTGGGTGAGTAGTTGTTTCTTAGCTGAACTGTACAAGGTGAGACTGAAACCTTTCTGTTTGAATGTACCAAGAATCCGAATCTTTGCTATAATCTTTCCCTCCCCTCCAGAGGCATTCTGTCAGCCTAAATTGGTCTCGCCAACTCTATCCTACAAAAATTCAAAATCATCCATAGTAACCAGCCCTTGTTCTATCCCATTGAGGTCCTGCACGGTCATCACATTTATTTCACACAAATCCTCCTCGTCTTCACTTTCTTCCATGGTCTCATTCTGTCTAACTCGGAAGTTATCTTTCTTGTGAAGTCTGCAAAGATTCTTTGATTTAGGTGCATCTCTCCAACAGGGAATTGGCAGCACTAGTAGTGGAGCAAGGTGATGTCGATTTTTATTTTGGTGAGGTGTGATGCTTGGCATGGAAATAAATTTTGTTCTTCAACTTTGATTTAAGATTGAGGCAAATAAAAAAACAAGTCAGCTATGTTGATTGAACCATTTCAAGTGTCTGAAACAAACCTCAGTCACCTTCTGCTGAAGAGGCTGGATATCACAGATATGGGACAGTGTGACTTCTTGGCGAGGCTGGGAAAGAGCAGACTACAGTCAAGTAAGGAGATGGCATGGTGGCTCAGTGGTTAACACTGCCTCCTCACAGTACCAGGGACCCAGGTTCAATTTTACCCTCTCGTGCCTACGTGGAGCTTGCACATTTTCCCCATGCTGTGCGGGTTTCCTCGTACAATCCAAAGATGTGCAGGTTAGGTGGATTGGCCATTGGAAATTGCCCGTAGTGTCCAAGTACATGCAGCCTAGATGGATTAGCCATAGGATCGGGTTGGAGGGTGTGGCTCTGGGTAGGATGCTCTTTGGAGGGTTGGTGTGGAGTCGATGGGCCGAATGAGCTCCGTCCTTACTGTTGGGATTCCATAATGTGATGATGATGGTCATGAACCCGTGGGCCTCAATTGCAAAGCCGTGAATTTTAACAAAATGACAGTTTTCAGGGATGGATTTTTTAAGACTAATAAAAACACTTAATGAAGAATGCATTTTCAGGAAGAAAATTTACAGACCGATTAACACATTGGTTGTCCAGTTGCACAATTGCAAAACAGGTGTGTTGTTTGTTCTTGGCCAGAAAAATAAAGCATTGCTGAATTCTCTTGTGTAGACTTGTGCACCAGCTTTAGGCTGGGTGTGGTAAATTGGTTCCAGTATTGGAGTAGTAACTTTGATTCCAAGACAAATCTCACTGGCAGGTTAGCAGTTATCAACATGTTTTTCAGAGGTCAGTGTATTTAATGGTTTTGACTTTATTATCTTTGACCTGGCAATGCAAATGAGAGGGAGGTTCCTTCATCTTGGTGGAGTGATTGAACTTTGTAAAAGCTCAGTACAAAGGCACATCTTCCTAACATCTCTGAAATGTAGGTGCAAAGCTGATTAAATAATTAATCAAGTATAAACTCATTACCTTCATCACAGGAATCTGGCCCACTGCTCAATGGTGTTCCAATCAAGATACTTATATTGTGTTGTTTATGTTGTGCTGGCTTTAATTGGAATTCATTACTATGGAGTACAAACGTGTAATCTCCGTATGCTGGTATGGTGTGCTCAAGATATACTAATATGTACCGAAAGTTGATGGCACCTGTACATCCTTGTTCATTGGCTGAATTTCTGATTTTTATGAACTGCATATATGAAATGCAAGCACCTCTTCATAATTCTACAATATATATTGATAAACAAGCCAGATTGTAACATTCTTACACCTTGTATGTAGCTGGATTACAGACTGGGTTTAACAAAATGTTTGGATTACTGCATGCACTGGAGGTAACAAGAATAACCGGTAAAAAGAATGAGGAAATAATACTTAAGTTGGCATCATATTTTCAGTCATTCATTTTAAAATCTAATATGTTCTATTGTGTATTTCTGCATGCACTTCCAGTCTACACTATTTTACGATGACTTGTCACATTTTCCCTTACTAAATTCACACAGGTACTTTTGTAATGTGTTTTTTCGTGGTATATTTACATGATTTGGCTGTTTCATGGCTTCATGACCAGACTGTCAGCAAAGTGACAGCTAAAGGTTCTGAAAATATCCAGGTATAGATCTCGAAACCTACTGACAGATCCTTGAAATGTGAAAGCTCATAACAAGCCCCTTGTATTTTTGTTTAAATCTTGGATCTCTTGTTTTAACTTTAAAACAACTGAAGAAATGTTCTCCTTATTTTAGGTTATTTTATAGGTTACTCATTTGTGCACTAATAAGCTCCTTTACTAAAATTTATGTTGACTTACAATCTTCTCAGCAATCTTTTCATGCTTTAGAAACACTTCCTCACTAGAAATGCAACAGATATGCTTTGATGAAGGAATATAATTACAGCATGGCAAAATTATATAGGCAGTTTGTATTAAAAGTGTGGGCACAAATTTGTATTGAAATTGTAATTTGTTAGTTTGACATTTTTGCTGTGGAATCTCAAGATTTCACTTGATGGGATGGAAGGTTACAGAAATCTTATTGCTGTATTACTGGTAGATGGTGTTCTGTGCAGTGGTATACAATCACCCAATTGAACAAACATAGCCTAATCTAAAATATTTCCTCTGTTTGAATGGGTCAATAACTAGAGGATATACACTCAGCTTCATAAACGAAACTTATAGAGAGGACACAGCAGGATTTTTGCTCAATGTTTGGAATACTTTAGAAAAGTAGAGCCTTTTATTGTCACGTGCACTCGGAGGAGTGCAGTGAAAAGTTTGTAATGTTGCCTCGGCGCCATCTTAGGTACAGAGTATCTTGGTACGGTTACTTTGTGTTGTTACAGAGTTTCAAAAAGGATACAGTATATAGTTGTACAGGTCAAATTGGGGTAGCATGGTGGTTCAGTGCTTAGCACTGCTGCCTCAAAGCGCTATGGACTTGGGTTCGATTCCAGCCTCGGGCAACTGTCTCTGTGGAGTTTGTGTATTGTCCCCATGTCTCAGTGGTTTACTCTTCAAAGGGTCGGTGAGGACTTCTTGGGCCGAATGGCCTGTTTCCTCACTGTAAGGATTCTATTCTATAAATTTTGAAAATTGGCTTTTAAAGCTGAAATTATGAGATCGACTAATACATGAGGTATTGTTATTGAAGGGATAAAATTCATGCTTGGTATGAGTCAAAAAATGGACAAATGAGCCAGATCTCAATATAAAATAATAAACAATGAAAGGAAAAAGAAATATGGCCATTATTAAATATTTATAAAATAACTAACTGTCTCCATTCTGCCTGCTACGGTAGAATGGTACAGTAGTCCACCCTGTACCCATGGGGGTATGTTCCAAGACCTACTGCAGAAACCTGAAACTGTGGATAGGTGCAAATCCAATCATTTAAATAGGACATTTACTTTCCTGACAGCCCCTGGTCCTTGGTTCTGAAACATTCCCTGTAACATGGTCAGGCCGTGGTAAACCAGAGGTAACTGAAACCTTAGAAACCGACTCAGTGGATACGGCGGTTCCCCTGTATTCCCCATTACAGTAATTCTGAAAACCTGGACTAGAGCTTGATGGCTGATGGACTGAAAGACTTGGAACGGAGCGGTATGGCCAGCAGACTAGAAAGCCGAACTGGGCAGGCTCACTGACATGTAAATGTTGATCTGTAACTGTGAAGAACTAGGGTTAACTTATGCATGAGACATGTGGAAAATACAAGGTTATTTGGCAAAAATAAGAGGTCAATTTATACATTAGATCAACCTATACACAATTGTATATGGTAGGCATGGGAATAGAGTTTAAAAAGTCCAGAATGATGATAAAAAGTGACTATGAAGTACTTAAGTTCTAGAATTTCCAGTCCTTTTCCAACATGAGTCCGTGCCCACTGACTTCTGTGCACGAGGCTTTGCTGTTGCTCTAGGACCTGGCCTGCACTTGCTCTGCTCCCGCTTCAGAGGTCAGCCTACGCGTTCTGCTGCTGCTCCGGCCCGTACTATGTCTGCTCCCCACTCCAGGACCTGGCAGCCTGTGCTCACTCTGCTGCCTTTGCCCTGGGACTTGACCCACGTGCTCTGCTCCTGCCTGAGCTGGAGTTGAGACTTGTCGCCTTTGACTTCACTCTCCAGGCAGGGGAAGTTGAAAGTTGGGGCAGTAAGAAAAAAATACTTCAAAGAGGAGAAAAAAAGCAAGGAAATGGAATGGTGAGCAGAGGAGCTCCGACTGCAGCATCTTACTGTGCCACCATCTTGGCCATTGTTACCTGAAAAGATAATGGGCACAAATTTCATTAATAATTTTAAAAGGACCTGGGCAGATACTTGAGGAGGATGATTTTACATGGTTTTAGAAGAAGGGAGATGTGGAATAAATCTATAATTTCTGAAATGTTTACGCTAAAACTATAAAGAGCACGTGAAAGTCATTATGATTAAATTAGATTACATTACTTGCAGTGTGGAAACGGGCCCTTTGGCCCAACAAGTCCATACCGACCCTCTAGAGAGCAACCCACCCAGACCCATTCCCCTACATTTACCCTTTCACCTAACACTACGGGCAATTTAGTCTGACAAATTCACCTAACCTGCACATTTTTGGATTCTGGGAGGAAACTGGAACACTCGGCCGAAACCCATGCAGACACGGGGAGAATGTGCAAACTTCAGACAGACAGTTGCCTGAGGCAGTAATTGAACCCGGGTCTCTGGCACTGTGAGGCCGCAGTGCTAACCACTGTGCCACCATTATGTTAACGGTCTGGATGATTCGAGCTAACCAGTGATTATTATGGATTTTGGTGATAGACAATTTAAAAAAAATTTTTGAGTGCTAATTTTTGGCAGCACAGTTGCTCAGTGGTTAGCACTGCTGCCTCACAGCGCCAGGGTCCCAGGTTCGATTCCAGTCTTGGGCAACTGTCCATTGAGTTTGCACATTCTCCCCGTGTCTGCGTGGGTGCCCTCTGGGTTCTCTGGTTTCCTCCCACCTTGCAAAGATGTGCAGGTCAGGTGAATTGGCCATGTTAAATTGTCCATAGTGTTAGGTGGATTAGTCAGAGGGAAATGGGTCTGGGTGGGTTACTCTTCAGAGGGTTGGTGTGGATTTGTTGGGCCGAAGGGCCTTTTCCACATTGTAGGGAATCTAATTAATGCAATAAGCAGGAACATAATCAGATTATGTTTGATGTTATTATTTATTCTGTACTAAATTCTACTTTATGGCCAGCTGAGCGTTAGTGCTAGAGAAGTGCCAGACCTCCCTCCTTCATTTAGTGATTGAAATGTGACTTATGATGTGAAAATCACAAAATTGTGCAAAATGTTTGAGCCATATTGATTGAAGTGTATAGGATTAGAAGGGGCATGGACAGAGTAGATGGAAAGCAGCTGTTCAGTTCCCATTAGATGAAGGATCAATAACAAGGGGCATAATTTTACAATGAAGGGCAGGAGGTTTAGAGGGAGTTTGAGGCAAAATTCTTTCACCCAGAGGGCAGTAGGAATCTGGAGTGCAATCTGAGAACTGTAGAAACAGGAAATATTGCAATCTTTAAATGTATTCTCACTATTAGTCAAACTCCTGTTTAGAGTTATTTATTGAATTAATTTTTGATAAATTTATCAAGTAGAGTATTCCAGAGCTCACCAAACCTCAAATTTTAAAGAATATCTCTTGCTTTCTCTTGACCTTTGTTTTTCCGCACTGATTTTAGCTAGATGACTTCTAACTAGTGACCCTCACACTGAGGGCAGTACTCCTTTCCCTATTTGAAAGGGAAAGCCTCATTCCTTTGAAACCTCGATTAGGTTATCACTTATCCTTCTCTGGTGAGAGAGTTTATTTTTCAATCTTGTGCTCATAATTGAAGTCCCCTTATCACTATAAAATCTCCTTTGTCGTTGCATGTTCCTTGACGTACATGCTGTGCAGACAAGTGTCCACAATTCTCCCGCCAATGCCTAACCATAATTTATACAACATAACACAACACAAATTTGGAGCAGGGTTGGGCCATTTGTCCCCTTAATGCTGTTGCACCATCAGATTGTGGCCTCACCTCGGCTTTCCTATCAGCCTTCCAAAACATTGCACTCCTTTTAAAATGGAACCTTTAACATAGTAAAATATTCAAGCCACCTCTTACGGCTGTTAGAAAGTATGGTTTGACGTTGAACCACAAAAGCATCTTCAAGTTATAGAGACAAACAGTTTCAGGGAAAGAATTCCAGAATTAGGTTCTTTAGCATTCTGAAAGCATGGTTAAATTATGAAAATTGTGATGTGCAGAAGATCAAAGTGAAGTACTTGTGTCTGATAGTGTTGTGGGGCTGGAGAGGTGAATTCACGGAGGCATTCAAAATCAAGAAGGAACATTTTAAATAGCAACATTTCAAATAGAGTCAGCATCACACTTTATGGGGTCTAACAATATAATGTTGAAGGTTCGGTGTATAGCCAATATTTACATTGTTATCAGTGTAAATGAGTAGAATGTAACAGCAATTTTAGATAAGAGCTTACAAATGCTTGAAGAAATGTTAAGCAACACCATATAGAAATAACACTAACTGTGCAATTATGTGAATTAATAATTTAGGTATTTTCAAAAAAAAATTCAGTGTTGAAAATTTATTTTGATAAAGAAATATGGAGCGACTTAAATTGTGCAAGTGTTTCCATGCAAGATGTGTGTACTCAGTAATTTATATTTCTATGGTGATATTGAGCATGTAGTTTGCTAATAAAATCAACTCCCTTCATTGGATGCAGTGTAGTGACCCCTTGGAGGCAAAATGTCTTTGATGGAATTGAAAGAGATTAATAATTACCCCTTGATGAATATTCATAATGACTAGATTCTCTGGGCAAAATTTACACCATGTGATTTTTCTGTTTGTTTCCTGTGAGGTTTTGATGGGTCACTCTTGATGTCACATTGTAGCTGAATAAAGGTGACCTTTACTGACATTCAGTTTACATTCATCTTTCTGCTATTATGTTTTATACAGTTACATGAATAAGAAAGTTATTAATCTGCAACAAAGTTCATAGTGAGAAAATATTGAATGGATGAAATTATATTGCAAGAGCGAAGTGTACCAATGTGATTTTAAATGTGTATTGTGTCGCATCCTTGAAGTATTCCAAAAATAATGCTTCCAGCATTTTCATGAGCAGTTTTTACCAAATTAAATAGTCCTTTATTTGCCAGCCAGGTATGTCACAGAGGTGTATGATGGGAAAAGGTGTGCGATTTAGGCAATAGCAAAGCAGGTCATTTTCATTACATTTTAAGGAGTCCAACACCCCTTTTGTGTGTTAATGTATTTATGTATGAATATCTGTATATAATACATTTGTTATAAATGTATCTGCTGTTTGATACTACTGTATTAACAATAAAAACCTGTTTGACATTGAGAGGTAAAGTAGATTAAACTGAACCAGTGTCTGAGGATATAATTCACTTTGCATAATGGGATATTTGCTACCTTTTATGTTTCTAATGTTTTGAATACAGTTAAATACGATTCAATTCCTAAAATGCCAAACTTAAAAGGAAAATTTCTTAGCAGATTTAATGCAGAAATAACTAAGGCATTGAGAGATGAAAAACCAAGTGTGCATATTATATGATTTTTAAGATATTTAAAATAGTATGACAGCATGAGGTCACATCTATCTTCTTGTGTAATGCTTCCAGCTTTAATCTTTGCACCATATTTTTAAAAAGTGAATTTGATTGTCTCAAGGCCAATTAGAACTCAGCTAGCAATAGTGTCAATAAAAGCCAAAACTAAAGTCATCATATTACTCAAAAATTCCATCTTTTTTTTAAAACTGCCATTTTTCTTGAAGCAAGCCCCTAACACACAGTTCTAATACATTGTCACAGTTTAAAGTTTAGCCACACATTTATTTCTTTTTACACTTATTACATAAAATGGTTAAATCTGACATAGATATGTATATGTATGCAAATTGAGATTTGTTCATATGTTTAAGAGACAATATGTGCAAACATCCATGCTAAATGTGTATTAAAATTGTCTGCTATTGCCTGGTATTTCAGACTGTCAGACTAAAGGATGCATTTTTTTTTGATGTTTGGTTTTAAATGTTTCTTTTAGCACTTATTGTAGGTGGCATATAAGCACAGAACCAGAATTGCTTTGTTATAAATATGGTTGTCAGTTGCCTGTGTTTGGAAGTGGGGTTAGATGGTGGGTTACGTTCACGTGGAGTTGACAGATGCTCTTCCGATACTGTTGTTCAATTAAAGTAATTTCAAGTGACAAAGAGCCTTCCAGGATATTAGACTGTAATATGGAACCTACTAGAGATTGAAATAGTACAGAGCTTAGAAAGCTGCAATACTAGTTTAGAAAATGTCCTGTTACCATTATTAAATATAGCTACAATTCATATTGCGACCTTGTATATGTTAATACTACAAGATATTCTTGTCTTTTCTTGGATCCTGTCCTCGTCGATTTCCAACTGGATAATGCTTGACAACATGTCAAGATGAGTTTCTGTAACAAGCTGTTAGTATGTAACAACTGAGTGTGCAACATTACAAATGTAAGAGCACAATGGTCACCTAATGCAATGGTATAAAAATACTGATAGAGGATTGACACCATTTGAAGGAAGAGTCCATTTAATAATGCTTGAAAGGTGGTAATGAACTTTTTAATATGATGATTGTCATTGTTTAATAAAGAATCATATCTGATTTATTAATATCCATTTCAGTATAAATTGACTGAATAGTGAAGTCTAATTTTTGAAGCATTTTTAAATTCATCTATTATTCTCTTCCCACTAAATTTCGATCAGTTCTTTTGTAATTCACTGCGGTGAACATATAGATAACAAAAATATTTCTAGTACTTCAGGTATGTATGATTTAGCTTAAAAAAACCCCAAAGTACCCAATTCTTATATATACAGTCAACTTGTGTCCTTAAGATCGCAGGTAACATTGTGCATAATGATGGAATGTTTTCAAGTCAAGCACCATAAATAACAGTGATTGAAAGGTCAGCGCCTTGTGTGTTTTGACTCGTTCAAGAAATGCTGTCAACTTTTAAAGATACTCTGCAATCTCAAATATCTCTTCAGTTTCATGGTCCATCACACAAGCTTCTGTCAGTCTTCTTTCTCAAGGAATCTGTGAGCAAGTTTTACTGTTAGTTCCGAAATTATTGTTACATAGTCACCTCCATCATCTTTCAAACGAAACTGTAGAATTGGTTTTTTGATGTTGTAATTATTGCATCAAAAATTGGATATGAAAAGACTATTGATTTAAAGACTGAAACTGGAAAGGACTTTTCAGCTCTTTTTGAAATATACCATTGGAAAAAAGAACACTTGGAGTGAAAAAGAACTAGCCTTCCGTGTTTTAAATTGCTGCTATGATTTTAGTTATAACATTTAATTGCCGTATATTAGAAGAGCATCCTTTTTTTAATCTATGCATTGTTTGTAGCATACATTTCCCACTATCATGGCTATTTGTATTTTTTTTGACTTATTGAAGTAAATATTCAAACATTAACTCTCTTGACAAGTCTTGGAAGTAATGGTTTTCTGATGGCCAGATGATCGTCATTCATGTGTAGATAGAAATTGCGCATGGGGCTGTAGAATTCCCATTGTAGCAGAGTCTGAAGACATTGCTGAGGAAATTGAAATTTTCATTCGGTTCCTTCATACTTGGAACCCTCTGAAAGTATCTATTTAAGTCATAGAATTTAAATGTTCAACTGAAAAGTAAAGCACAGTCTAATTCCCGCATGACTGTTAACTGATCTCCTACTTTATGCACTCCCCAGCTCCATCTTCCCCAGACCACTGTACACCTTCTTAGACCCTTACTTACATTTCGCTGGGATCAGGGACCTCATGAGTTCCTCTGGCAACTCATTCTATACATGCACAACCCTCTGCGTTGCCCCTTAGGTCCCTTCTACATTGTTCCCCTCTTACCCTAAACCTATGCTCTCTAGTTCTGGACTCCCCCACCCCAGGGAAAAGACCTTGTCTATTTACCCTATCCATGCCCTCACGATTTTATAAATTTCTATAAGGTCACCCTGCAGCCTCTGACACTCCAGGGAAAACAGCCCCAGCCTGTTCAGCCTCTCCCTATAACTCAAATCCTGCAACCCTGGCAACATCCTTGTAAATCTTTTTTGAACTCTTTCAAGTTTCACAACATCCTCCTGATAGGAAGGCGACCAGGATTGCATGCAATATTTGAAGTGGCCTAACCAATGTCCTATACAGCCACAACTATACTTGAAAAACCCATGAAAACTATAGCAAAGCCATAGTCTTCTGCTATGTGTTGCTCATAATTAATGTCATTGCCAATATATTGGGTTTTGCACAAACAACACCTGTATACATAGGGTGAATAGTTACTTTAGCTCATTGTATAATTTGGAGAAGTGAAGCTTTGTCATGCATCTTTACAGAAGGTGGAAGTGCATCTGTTTTTAATTTGAGACATTACATAACTTGTATCAGCCATGTGACTTGTAGATTTAAATGCCAGAATACATCACAATGAATTGTGGATCTACATATTTGGTTACCTCATAAAGCAAATTTACTTCAGACTATAGGTCATTATAAGCGGTTGGTTTTACCTGTGCAGAAAATCTCTCAGACATTTAATGAATAATTTGTTTTATCTCACATTGGAACTGGTCTGTTTGTTGGTTTACATAGAAATCTTTGGTTGTAATGCAGAGGTGCTGGATCATTATGCTGTTTTCAGTGCAATGTGTCTGTTACTTAGGCTACAGTAACAATTCAGAAGATAGTGTTGATATTGAGGATGGTGCTTAATTATCTGGCAGGACCAAAACCAAGTACAGTGTTTTAATCAGTGCAAGGCCTCCATTTCAGTATAGCACATGTTAGATTATTCACTTGAGATTTTAGTACACAGACCAGAATGAGTGATTTTAACATTTAGTTTAGAGGTACTATTTATGTTGATTTAATTTTTCAAACATTTGTTAATCATTTTTTCTTCAAATTCAAAAATTGGATACTATAGTTAATCAGAACATTTTGCTTCACTTGAAATGTACTTCATTATGAAGGATAGCTTGTTTGGAATATTCACTTACCCATTTTTTGATTTGGTAAGCAATTTTTCTTTTCCCTCATAGTTAACAGCCTGCATCCATGGGTCAGCAGCTATGCTATATCCGATGTTTTGGCAGCATGTTTACATTCCTGTCCTTCCTCCTCATCTATTGGACTACTGCTGGTAAGATGTTGAACAAAATTTATTCATACATGATAAGAATACTACTTGTATAAATAATATCTGCATGATGGGGCAGAAGAAACAAGAATTCTATTGCGTGCCAAGCATTTGTGTTTTGCTCTCCCTTTGACATATTACCTTCAAGAATATCAGTATGAAATCATATAATATTACTGATATTACTCACCTGACCCTAATGACAAGAGTAGAATTCAAGTGGGTTTGGCTTTCAAAATTTTAAAATGATGAGTAATTCTCAAGATGGTGTGTCTACCTGTTTAAGATTTATGTTTGTTATGCCTTGAGAAGTGGAACACTTCATCCACATATTTAAGTTTAATTCTCACTGTGCATTTGGAAGCTTGATTTTCCTATATAAGTTGTTGCATAGGTTTCCCTGGTAAAAGGAGAGTGAGACTGCTGCCTCAAAAATGTAAGTGGCTTTTGCTGAATTTCTTCTGGGCAAGGAGAAGCACTCCCATTGTCCTTCAAGCAAGTCTTCAACCATGTCTATGCCAATCATGATTTGGAGATGCTAGTGTTGGACTGGGGTGTACAAAGTTAAAAATCACACCACACCAGGTTATAGTCCAACAGATATAATTGGGAGCGCACGAGCTTTTGGAGCATTGCTCCTTCATCAGGTGGTAGTGGAGGCTCAATCCAAAATTTATAGCAAAAATTGACAGTGTGATGTAACTGAAATTATACACTGAAAAATTGATTGTCTGTTAAGCCTTTCATCTGTTAAAATACCATGATAGTTTCACTTCTTTCAAATGTAAATCACAAAACCTTTTTTTAAAAAGTTGCATTCTCAGGTTAGCTGTTAACAATGGTGATAGCTAGACAATATGTTGAAGGTGTTGGCCCCCTTTGTTCTCTGTCTATGCCATGATGTTTAGATTGTTATCTCACTTTTTAGATTAGAATCAGAGTTTTACATGAATGCATACAGTTTTTGAGCAAGGTACAATGTAATCCTGCAAGTACAAATTCACCCCACAAAATATGTGGGTGCATGTGGGTCTTTGTCTGTGGGTGGGTCTGTCTGTCTGGGTTGGGGGTTGGGGGTGTGAGAAAGTGTATGTGTGCGTGTAGTGAGTGCAGAGTGTCTTAAGTCTGTAAGGGGGTGCATGTATGAGTGTGGGAGTGTGTATGTGTGTGCATCTGTGTTCTCCTAGCGAATAGGGTACCCAAATTACCGGAGAACAATGGAGAAAATTTAAGCTTGTGCTGTAAATCTGATTACTTATACAATGGTTTTGTTGTGTTTGATAACACAAAGAAATGTGAGTGGATTATATTCCCTATAGTGTGGAAACAGGCCCTTCGTCCCAACAAGTCCACACCGACCTCCGAAGAGTAACCCACCCAGACCCAATTCCTTCTGAATAATGTACCTAACGCTATAGGCAATTTTAACATGGCTAATCCCCCTTGCACATCTTTGGACTATGAGAGGAGACCGGAGCACCCGGAGGAAACACACGCAGACACTGGGAGAATGTGCAAACTCCACACGGAACTGGGACCCTGGTGCTGTGAGGCAGCAGCTCCCCCCCCCACCCCCCACAAACGACAATGTCACTTACTCAAGCTACTACTAAAGTAAAATATACAGATGACATAATATAAGAAATTGTAACACTTGTTTATCGTGAATATATCTAACATAAATAAATAAATAAATCAGAGCTATTTAGGGTAATATACAATACTACAGGGAAGTAGGCTGTTTGGCACAACAGCTCGTGACTTTTGTGATATTGTTGAGCCTCTCCCCACCTTTCTTCACCCAAATCTCCTATTGTGCTGTAAATATTTAAAATAAAAACAATAAACTTTTTTTCAAAAGTTCTCTAGTTAGAGCAATAGACTGTAACCTCTTTCATGTTGTTTTGTGTTTCTTTGCAGGTTTTTGTTTCTCTATTTTGCATTTCAGTTTTTGCACTTTGGCTGCAGATTTCATCAGTTTGCTATCAGTTCATTCTACTTGTCTTATTACCATTTCTTTTGCTCTTGAATGGCCATCCCTGTTATCACTGAAGCTCTTCTGTCTAATAGCTGCTTCCTGATCTTTTCCAAGCCCCCCCAACTTTGCATCCGGTTAAAATCTATAGCATTTCTAACTCTTCCCACCAGTTTTGTTGAAAGATTATCAAGCTGAAATTTCAACTCTGTTTCTCTCTTCACAGATACTGTCTGACCTGCTGAATATTTCCTGCATGTTCTGCTTTATCTCAAATTTCCAGCATCAAAAATATTTTGTTTCTGTTTAGTTAACTGCAGAAGGTGTGAGCAGAATAGCAAAGGTACAAAAAATGAACCAGACTTGTGTCAGTTGTAGGGAGGAGTGAAGAAATGTCTGTTACACTGCTCTGAAGGAAATAGCCTGCCTCACCGTCACTCATGAGATAGCTTCTGTTTATCCATAATCTAGTACAAAGAAGCCCTTCCAAGGCTGCATAGCACAGGAGGGTGCCTGGGCCTTTTTTGCACATCAGATGTAAGCCATATGAAATATTAGGATTTTATGTAAAATTATGAATGACCTCCTGTAGTATGTGCAGTCCCAAGTTGATTTGGGGCCAGAATGTCCATGTGTAGCTGTGCTAGTTAAACATGTACAAGCCCAAAACCAACAAGGAACATGATTCCACCTTTGTAATCAATCCCCTTACCATCTGTCGTTTTGCATAATATTCGCATACTAGGTTTTCAAACTTGCTTGAATTCCTGTCATCAGATGCTGATAACCAAACAGAATGTGAATGTAGGAGGTGCGCAAATGCAGGAAATCAGTTCACATGTTCTCATCTCAGTGCAAGCAGGATATATGTTCGTAGTCTTAGAAAATTCAGTACTCCGCTTCTATTAATAATTTTCACATAACATAATATTTATTCTTTAGGTAATTTCTGTGGATCAGCCAGGTAGCAAAGAAGCATAATGCAAATTCCATGTTTCGATTCCAAATTTTAAGTATTAAATGCTGTTTAGAATGTTATTTTAAGTCCACAAAGAAAACTGAACTTAAAAATAGTCCCATTTCATGTATATTTCTTAGCAATGAGTCCAGTTGAATTGTTTTGCTTCAGCTTGTTTATCCTCTTTACTCCTAAGATTGAGTGCAGCTTGGTTTTGTGCAGTTGAGTTTTGTTTCCAAATGTTAAAAGTGAACCAGAAGACTAAGGAACAAAAACTATCTAACAGAACAAAGCAAATCCATCAAATTCAAAAGACTTGCCAACAGCTGTTTCCATAGCTGTTTCGGTTCATTCATTTGCACTGCTTAAGTCATTTTATACAGTGTGGATAAATATATGCCTGTCAGTCTTATTTAATTTATATTTGCATTGATAGATAAAGGGCTGGAGTTTTCATTCACTTATCTACATTGGACAAAGTAGATTAAAATAGCTATTATTCACAACATGTTTGAGAACAACAGTTCAAAGAGGTTTAAAAAGAAATCATTTTTTGAGGGCTATGGAGAGTGATTAGCATAACCTTTCAGAGCTACCTATGCCAGAATTACATACAGTCATTTAGACAGGTTGGTGTTGCAATTACTTAAGGCTTTTGCAGTGGTAGCTGATTCATTTCTTTCTACTATCTTAAGGAGAGAACACTTCCACTGATCTTTTTTGAATTTGTCAGAGTTTTTGTGCCAAGTATTATGATACTGGCTGATGGTATTACGGACAAGGCAGTCAGTCCCTCGAGTGAAATTGGCTTTTTAGACCTTAACTTTTTCTTTGTTAAACTGTTACTCAACGCATTCACAAGAATCCATTAGTGAACTTCTAACAAAAATCGAAAGCTTATTAAATAAGAAGAAAATCATTAACACTCGATTAGATGGGGGAAAAAATCATTACAAACACCAGTAAAAAATGTTTCCATCGATAGGAATCCACAGATTAATTGACCATGATCCTTTTTATCCTCCTCTCTCTTCTCATTAAAAATAGGGGTGAAAGCATCAGAAATTATACTTCCTGTTCTCCACTGGTTAGAAAATAGTATATTTCCCTGACTGAATCCAGATGAGCATCACTGAGCTGATTGGGTTTGTATGTTGAAAGTGTCTTGTATGTGAGAATTGTTTACATTTGATATCCTGGCTTTTGAGTTTTAAGCACCGTTTTTGAAGCAAAATGTACCAGAGTTGTTAGTAATTATTCTTATGACATTGGGAAAGCTTCCACTAATCATATATGTAAATTCCCTTCCCTTGTCATCAGCAAATGGCCAGTTGGTCTTCGGCAAGTTGCATTTAGCAGCATCATGGCATGTATGTTCAGTGCATGGCACAGTGAAAGTTTAATATTGTGTGGTCTTTTGATGCTATCACTAGAAAACTATAACTGTTTTGAAAGAGCATCAATCAATCTTTTTCCCTTCAATGTTGATCTGATTATTGTTCTTTTGCTTGTGTAACTATTTTGTTTCTTAGTCCAAGTTTCTTGTCAAAACTTATTTCAAAATGTTTAAGTATGTTATAAAAAAATGCTCAAATGGAACCACCCATCTTCATACTTCCTGTAGATTGCAATTGCTTTGTATTCAGCTTGTGGTTATACTTCAGTGATTCTATTGTACTGAACTTTTGCTTGCTAAATAATTTCACACATAATTTGTAAAAGATATTGAATTTGAACCTGCCATGCCAAATTTTTTTTCTTTGATGGAGCAACTTGTGTTCATCTTGAGGCACTAAAAGATTAATGCTCTTATATTATTTCTTCTCAGCAACCAATACAATTTTTGACTCTATATGCATTCAATCCTTTTGTAGACTAAGTTGCAACAAAGGAGCATGAAATGTCTACATTGTTTTCAGTTCCAAACAAATACGTGCCAGTACCTTAATGGCTTGCTATTAATATTGATGAAAGGATATTTTATAAAGAGCATTTTGAAGATTTAGTTGAATAATATTGTTACATACATTCTTACATAATTAGTTGCCTTCTAGTTTAACTCTGTGCACAAAGGAATCTTGCATTGATCAAAGATAAAATTAAAAACTGACTGTGGCTTCGTATAACTTTCAGCATGTGTTGTCGTCTGTATTGCTTTGTTTTCCTGTTTTCTTTTCCTTTTGCTTGATATATTGTTTTTTTTTTACTCCATTTCAGTGTGTCTTTCTTCATTTTGCTTATTTTTTTTTGTGTGTTTCTTCCCATTTTACACTCTTTGTTATATATGTGCAGTTCTTTAATAGCTGCTGGTTAGAACACATGGAGTTCGGTGGATGGAGTTCAGAAGAACGCTGTACACCAAGTAACCCTGAAGTAAAATAAGAAAACATTACGTCAAACACAGTACAAACTCGTGTACAGCTTAGCATTGCAAAAAAAAATGGTGTGTATCTGGTACAGTTAGGTAGGATGGGATGGGTCTGGATAGCATGCTGTTCAGAGAGTTGGTGCAGACTCTCCCTATTCTGTGGGGATACTTTGATTATTCACACACCTCAGGTTTTTTCAGCTTTGGATAACTCTGTCAGAATTGTACTGAGACATGTCTGGTACAGAAATATTAAACTAAAACCAGACCCGGAGGTAACCTATTTCCCAACTTTCCTGTTTTAACTCCTTTCCCTGCGAGAAACTGTTTCATAGATTTAACTCCAACTAGGACATTTGCAAAAAAAAGCTTTCCAGCCTATCAGTTTCCATTAAGTAAATAAAACAGGATGAAAGTGTGATTCCCACCATGCTATTACTAATCCACATCGGATTTTATAATAATGGTGGCTCAGTGGTTAACACTGCTGCCTCACAGCACCAAGGATCCAGGTTCGATTCCAGCCTCACGTGACTGTTTGTGTGGAGTTGGCACATTCTCCCATGTCTGTATGTTGCGAATATACAGTATTGTAAAAGTTTGCCTCAGAAATTGATTAACTGGTCATTTGATAAACAGAGTGAATCCCTATATCTACCAAATAACTTGTAAGTGCTACTCTATATCATGTTATGTTCAAGCCCAACCTTCGATCCTCTCTGCTCTTTCTAAACCAAGCCTCCGTATTACTACTTGTTGCTAATCCAATCCTATCTTCAAACTTTGATCTTCCTACTTCCAAATCCAGTCTAGCTCCATTGCTCTCTCCTGTTATCTCCAAGTGTCATGATAGTGGTAAAATAGTATAACTTACATTATCTTTAATACTCGAGATATTTCATGGACTAGAATGGTTTTAAAACAACCAACCTTTTTTTGTGTTGTATCCAGTTACCATACATAAGCTTACTGTTTGTATTTAAAGATATTACAAAGATCTGAATGTTTCTGTAGCTTTTAAAAGATTTTTGTGTGGTTTATCCTTTAAATATTCATGTATTCATAGATTTGGCTATAGAAAAAAGTCTCTATATGATGGATGAAGATCAAATCCAGAAATCAAACCCCCACCAGAGTATATATTTAATACTGTTGGAACTGTTGCCACTCTGAAATGCACTAAAGAAATTTCTTATACCAGTTTTTGTTATGATTCAGATTTGTGAGTATGGTTTTAAAGTACAACTTCCCACTGACAGAAATTGCTTTCATTAGGTAGAATATAATCATTGGAAGTAAACTTGTCAGAGGCATCCATTTTGTTGCAATACAGTTGTGCATCTGTGATGCAGAGTAATTCGGGAGTTATTGAAAACTAGAAGCCTATTTAGATTCCTTAAGAGAATACTGCTGTCACATTGTTCTGACATTCCATTGATGTTGCAGAGTGGTTTCTTGAATTTTTTCTCTCTTTCACATTGCCAGCTGCATTTTTGTAGGTATAGTCCTGTTTATGTTGGAGAACACAGTGTGCAAAGAGGCTGGATTAAGCATGAAACTATTGTGTTTGTAAGGTTGTGTTCATTAATGATCAACATAAATTTTCCTCACATCAGTTTTCATCTAACTCTTTTAACATATATCCTTCATTTATATCTCCATTATTAACTCATCTCACATCTCCATAAATGTAAATATAGTATTCACTCCAACTATTCTTTGGGGATAGCAAGTTCTGTATTCCTCTCACTCATTGGGTAAATAAATTTCTCTTTTGACTTGTGAAAATAAATTAAATAAGGAACAAAATAAGGAATGTTTGATATCACAATTTGTGTCAGTAATGGCTTAGTTGGTTGCACTCTGAATTCTGCATGTAAGGTTGTGAGTTCAAGTACCATTTCAGGATTTGGACGCAAATGTTGAGACTGCAGTGCAGTATAGACAGTGTGCTACTCTTCTGCTTGTAGTCTTTTGGATTTGACATTAAACTGAGAATGTATTTGTTCTCACAGATGACTGTAAAACATCCAACAGTAATATTTTGAAGAAGAATAGAGTTATTCCTGGGATCCTTGCCAATATTTGTCTCTGAATCAACAGCAGAAAGAAAGATGATTCAGTCATTGTCGCATTTGTTTGTGGAAGCTTGCACAGCGACCTAAAGTGTAAGGTAGCTTAGATGAGGAGATCTAATTATTTTCAGGATACTTTCTTGGATCAGTTCCCTCAGCAGCCTATGAGGGAGCATGCTATACTTGATTTGGATCTGTGCTGAGAGATCTCATGATCTCGTAGTGAAGCCACCCGTGGGTAACAGTTGACCATATTATGATTGAATGTTACATTCAGTGTGGGGGAGAGATGGCCATGTTCGAGACTTTATTTAAGTAAGGGCAGTTATGAAGGCATGAAGGTAGAGTTGGTTAATATGAATTGACAAGTTAGGTTAAAGGATCCATAGGCAGATATCAACAAACGAGAAGGACCCATTATCCATGATTACCTACAAACATTAAAGATGATATCAAACTAAAAGTAGAAACAAAAAATTTTGTGTAAAGGCAAGTGGCAAGTTGGAAAATGAGAGAAAATTAGCCAGAAATACAAAAGCACAAATAATAGTTTCTATAAATCTTTTTAAAAGAAAAAATGTTCAATAAGTGAGTGATGGTCCTTTAGAAAATAAGGAAGTGGCAAATGAATTAAGCAAGTATTTCACATTGTGCTTTACTGTAGCAAATATAAGTGACATTCCAGAATCAGTGATAAATTTAAAAATGGAAACGTGCTGTGTTCCTCCTCACTGCTCACAAGCAGAAGGCCGTTCACAAAGAGAAGTACAATACTAATCTGAGGCAGTGGAAGACATCTCTAGGACTGCTTGGAATCTGTGGAATGGACTGTAGTCAAATACTAAGTGGAAAATCAAGATGAGTTCGCAACCACTGTCGTGGACTTCGTTGTGTACCAAACAAGTCAATCCAGTGTTCTCCAACTGGAAACCTTGGATGAAGTAGTAAGTTCACTCCCTACTGAAGACCATGCATGTAGCATTCAAGTTGGATGACCCAGACCTATACAGGAAATCCAAATATGACGTCCACAGCGCCATCAGAAATGCCAAGAGGCAGTATTGGACCAAGTTAGAGACTCAACCAACCAAACAGACTTCCTCTGCCTGGGATAAGGCCTAAACAATATACGGGATACAGAATGAAGCAGAGCAGGATAGCAGACAAACGTGCATCCCTCCCTGATGTGCTCAAAGCTTTCTATGCTCAGTTTGAGCAGAGCGTCAGCACACAGTGCCACCTGTTCAGACAGTCCCAAATGCACTTGTGCCACTGACACCACTGCAGAACATCGGTTTTCCTGGGAGTCAACTCAAGGAAAGTGACAGACCTGGACCTACTTCAGATTCCTGCTCATTGACTGCAACTCTACCTTCAACACCATTTACCCACTCCAGACTGATACCAAAACTTGGAGATCTCGGTCTCAGCTCCGTCCTCTGCAACTAGGTCATCACCTTTCTAACCTACAGACTGCAATCAGTGAAGGTAGACAACTGTATCTCAGCCACGATAACGCTCAACACTGGAACCCCCTACTATACCCGTTGCACATCCACAACTGTGTTGCCAAATTCCGAATGAATGCCACCTAAAAGTTGGCTGACTATATCACCATGGTAGGACGGTTTTAGTAACAACAACAGATCAGAATACAGAAAGGCGATAGAGGACTTGGTAATGTAGTGCAATGAGAACAACTTCCCCCTCAACGTCAGCAAACAGAATGACTGAGCATTGAATTCAGAAGGAAGGAAGGTGAACCCTCCCCCAACGACATCAATGAAGCTGAGGTTGAGGGTGGAGAGGGTCAAGTTCCTCGGAGTACCAAAAACCAACCAACCACCTGTCCTGGACTCCCCATGTAGATGCGATGGTCAAGAAGGAATAACAATGCCTCTTCTTCCATATGTGGCTGAAGAAATTTGGCATGTCCACAAGATCACTCACTGACTTTTGCAGATGCACCATTGAAAGCATACTGTCCGGGTTATGATAGCCTGGTGTGGCAACTGTTCTGCTCAGGACCATAAGAAACTACAAAAGGTTGTGTGGACAACTCTGACCCTCACGGAAGCCAATCATTCATCCATGGACTCCATTTACATGGCTTGTTGCATAAGGCATTTATGTAAATGCCTGAGGTGAAGTAATGGAAGATCTAGTTATGACCTTTATGGATGAAAAATATTCTTAAAAGGAAATAAAGTTTTGACAAAGATAATTAAGTGACTGAGCATATGATAAACGGAGTGTAATCTGATCGAATGTGGAATTGTCTATTTTGGCACCAACGACATTGGAAGAGATTGAGAAATGAAAGCAGAAATTCAGGGAGCTAGGGTGAACGCTTCGAGGTAGAACAAACAAAGTTGTTATCTCTGGTTTGTTGTCCATGCAATGCGCCAGTGAAGTGAGGAACCAGGAGAGAGAGGAGTTGAGTATGTGACCACCGGGATGGTGCAGAGGGAGGGTTTTGAAATAGTGGATAATTGGGGCTCTTTCTGGGGTAGGTGGGATCTCTACAAACGAGATAGTCTTCACGTGAACCAGAGGAGTACTAATATCCTGGGGGAGACATTTGCTACTACTCTTTGGGTGGATTGAAGCCAATTCAGCTGGGGGATGGGAACCAAAATTGTAGTTCAAGTGTATGGGAGGATGAGAGGAGTGAAGTCAGAACTCAGATTTCAAGATCGCAAAAAGGCACTGGCAGGCAAGAAGTTTGTTTGAAGTGTGTCTACTTCATTACCAGGAGCAACTGGAATAAGGTGGGTGAACTTGGGTTGGTGCCTGGGATTTCAATGTTGTAGCTGTTTCAGATAAATGAGTAGAACAGAGACAGGGATGGTTATTGCAGGTTCCCGGATTTAGATGTTACAGTAAGAACCGGAAAATACTAAGAGGAAGTGATGTGGCGCTGTTAGTCGCGGTAGTAATGGTTGCAGAAAGGACGTTTGAGGACTCTTCTACTGGCGTAGTATGGGCTGAGATTAGAAACAGGAAAGGAGAAGTTACCCTGTTGGGAGTTTTCAATAGTTTTCCAAATAATTCCAGGGATTTTGAGGATAGGATAGCAAAGATGATCCTCAATAGGAGCGAGAGTGACAGGGTAGTTGTTATGGGGGCCTTTAACTTTCCAAATATTGCCTGGGAATACTATAGTTCAAGTACATTAGATGGGTCAGTTTTTGTCCAATGTCTACAGGACGGTTTCCTGACACAGTATGAAGATAGGCCAATAAGGGCAAGGCCACGTCAGATTTGGTACTGGGTAATGAATCCAGCCAGACTTAGAGGTAGGTTTTGCACTTTGGTGATAGTGACCACAATTCGGTTCTGTTTATTTTAGTGATGGAAAGGGACAGGTATATACTGCAAGGCAAGAGTTATAGCTGGGGAAAAGGCAAATACAATGCGATTAGGAAAGATTTAGGATGCATAGGATGGGGAGGAAGCTGCAGGGGATGGGCACGATTGAAGTGTGGAGCTTCTTCAAGGACCAGCTACTGCTGTAAGTATGTACCAGTCAGGAAGAGAAGAAGTTGTCGAGTGTGGGAGCCGTGGTTTACTCAGGAAGTTGAATCTCTCCAAGAGGAAGAAGAAGGCTTATGTTAGGATGAGATGTGATGGCACTTGAGAGTTACAAACTAACCAGGAAAGACTTAAAGGGAGAGCTAAGAGGAGCCCAGAGGGGACATGAGAAGTCATTGGCTGATAGGGTTTTCCTTGATCCTATCAGGAATAAAAGAATGATGAGAGTAAGGATGAGAACCAATCAAGCATAGTCGTGCAAAGTTGTGCGTGGAGTCAGAGGAGATGGGGAAGCGCTAAATAAATACTTTTTGTCAGTATTCACATTAGAAAAAGCAAATGAGGTCAAGGAAAATACTGAGGTACAGGCTACTAGACTAGATGGGATAGAGGTTCATAAGGTGTTAGCAGTTCTGAAAAGTGTAAAAAATAGATAAGTCTCCTGGGCCGGATGGGATTTATCCTAGCATTCTCTGGGAAGCCAGGGAGGAGATTGCAGAGCCTTTGGCTTTGATCTTTATGTCGTCATTGTCTACAGGAATAGTGCCAGAAGACTGGAGGATAGCAAATGATGTTCCCTTGTTCAAGAAGCGGAGGAGAGACAACCCCAGTAATTATAGACCTGTGAGCCTTATTTCGGTTGTGGATAAAGTGTTGGAAAAGATGATAAGAGTGAGGAGTTATAATCATCGAGAAAGAAATAAGTTAATTAGGGACAGTCAACATGGTTTTGTGAAGGGTAGGTTGTGCCTCACAAACCTTATTGAGTTCTTTTAGAAGGTGACCAAATGGTGGATAAGGATAAAGCAATTGATGTGGTATATATGGATTTCAGTAAGGTATTTGATTAGGTTCCCTATGGTAGGCTATTGCACAAGATACAGAGACATGGGATTGAGGGTGATTTAGCAGAAATTGGCTAGCTCAAAGAAGACAGAGGGTGGTAGTTGACGGGAAATATTCATCCTGGAGTTCAGTTACTAGTGGTGTGCCGCAAGGATCTGTTTTGGGTCCACTGTTGTTTGTCATTAATATAAATGACCTGGATGAGGGCATAGAAGGATGGGTTAGTAAATTTGTGAATGACACTAAGGTCGGTAAAGTTGTGGATAGTGAAGAAGAATGTTGTAGGTTACAGAGAGACATAGATAAGCTCCAGAGCTAGGCTACAAGGTGGCAAATGGAGTTTAATGCAGAAAAGTGTGAGGTGATTCCCTTTGGAAGGAGTACCAGGAATGCAGAGTACTGGACTAATGGTAAGATTCTTGGTAGTGTAGATGAGCAGAAATGTCAGTGTCCAGGTACATAGATCCCTGAAAGTTACCACCCAGGTTGATAGTGTTGTTAAGAAGGCATACGGTGTGTTAGCTATTATTGGTAGAGGGATTGAGTTTCAGAGTCATGCTGCAGCTGTACAAACTCAAGTGCGGCGCACCTGGAATATTGCATACAGTTCTGGTCACCGCATTATAAGAAGGATGTGGAAGCTTTAGAAAGGGTGCAGAGGATATTTACTGGGATGTTGCCTGGTATGGAGGGAAGGTCTTATGAGAAAAGGCTGAGGGACTGGAGGCTGTTTTCATTAGAGAGGAGGTTGAGAGGTGACTTAATTGAGACAAATAAGACGGTCAAAGGTTAGACGCATTGGACAGTGAGAGCCTTTTTCCTTTGATGGCTAACACGAGGGGATGTAGCTTTAAATTGAAGAGTGATAGATATAGGGCAGATGTCAGAGGTAGTTTCTTTACTCAGAGTAGTAGGGGTGTGGAACACATTGCCTGCAACAGTAGTAGACTCACCAATCTTAAAGGCATTTAAATGGTCATTGGATAGGCATATGGACAAGAATAGAATAGTATAGGTTAGATGGGCTTCAGATTGGTTTCACAGGTCGGCGTAACATCAAGGGAAGGGCATGTACTGCATTATTATGCTCTATTAAAAAATAAACTTTTATTATCTACATAATAGATTGCAGAACTCTGACATGCAGAAGGATCTGGTTGTCCATGTACATGAAGCACATAAAATTGATACACAGCAAGGAACTGAAAAGGCTAATAAAAGATGTTATCATTTATCTGGGAAGGATTGAATATAACAGTAGAGAGGTTGTGCTTCAGTTAGACAGGCTAGTGGTGAGTCTGCAACTTGAGTATCATGCACTGAAAAGATGTTTGAAACTGCGTAATTGAATGTTTTAGGCAGCAATAGGTAAATGCTTATTAAGTAATGATTTGAAAAGTTAATGATAGGTGGGAATGTGGATTTGAGGTCTCAGGCAGTTAAGCCAGGATCTTATTGGATGACAGAGCAGGCTTGAGGGGCTGAATGGTCTACTTCTGCTCAGAATTCATACATTCTGAATTGATATCGAGTATAAATAGCTGAGGCTAAAGTACTGATTCTTCTGGTACTGAACTGGTTACAGCCCAACCCAAAAGTGACTGACTGACTGTTTATTCCTTCTCTGTTTTCTTCTCATTAACCAATACTCAGTCATGTCACCCTGTCCTCCCCAACCCCCGCCTCTGAAAATGATAGAAACAGATTAGACTCTGATCCATTTGTCATTTGACACCAAATGATGCAAGGACTATGCACCATTAATTTATTTTCCAGATTTGTCTCTCCAAAAGGATGATTAAAAACTAAGAGGAAATTTAGACAAGTACAACTGTTACTTAATTTTCTCAGTTGTTTAAAAATATAGGCTATAGAACTCTCAGGAAGAAAACGTGTTTGAGGAAGATAAGGAACTTGGAAAACTACAAAGAGTCAGAGTAAATGCACTCAGATTTCAGACAACTATAGTGGCAGCCATATGAATGTTAGGGTTTAAACAATAATCAAAGACGTCCATAACCAGAGAGAAGGGAATGTGAAAGAACACAAGGGTACGATTTGTGATGAGTGGAATGCCAGAGTGACAAAATCATTAGTTGTGAAAGGCAAGAAAAGGTTCTAATTGGCCATAAAATGATTCCGCCAGAGAAGATGGAAATGGTCTTAAATTAAAAAAGATCGACTGGAAACTCAGGGTTATAAATACCATGAAGATGGAGTAATTGGGAAAATACCACAGAATCCTAACAGAAAGTGTGGCAGGATCAATGTTGCTGTGGGAGAATAGATCAAAATACTACAGCAAAGCATCCAAGGATGTGGTGAATATGAGATCTCAGTCTTGAGCAGAGAAGGTTACTGTTACATGGAAATATAATGGAAATAAGACATTTTGGAGTAGAGTGGTGCTGGAAGAGCACAGCAGTTCAGGCAGCATCCAAGGAGCAGTAAAATCGACGTTTTGGGCAAATGCCCTTCAGGAATACAGGCAGAGTGCCTGAATGGTGGAGAGTGCAATGGGTGGATGGGTGTGGGATGAGGATGGAGTGGATAGATGGAAAAGAAGACAGGCCGGTAGGACAGGTCATGGGGACGGTGCTGAGCTGGAAGTTTGGAACTAGGGTGAGGTGGGGGAAGGGGAAATGAGGAAACTGGTGATGTCCACATTGATGCCATGGGGTTAAAGTGTTCCGAGGCAGAAGATAAGGCGTTCTTCCTCCGGGCGTCGGGTGGTGAGGGAGCAGCGGTGAAGGAGGCCCAGGACCTCCATGTCCTTGGCTGAGTGGGAGGAGGAGTTGAAATGTTGGGCCACAGGGCGGTGTGGTTGATTGGTGCGGGTGTCCCAGAGATGTTCCCTAAAGCGCTCTGATAGGAGGCATCCAGCCTCCCCAATGTAGAGGTGACCGCGTCGGGAGCAACGGATACAATAAATGATATTGGTGGATTTGCAAGTAAAACTTTGACAGATGTGGGAGGCTCCTTTGGGGCCTTGGATGGAGGTGAGGGAGGAGGTGTGGGCGCAGGTTTTGCGGTTCCTGCAGTGGCAGGGGAAGGTGCCAGGATGGGAGGGTGGGTTGTTTGGGGGGGCGTGGACCTGACCAGATAGTCATGGAGGGAATGGTCTTTGTGGAAGGCGGAAAGGGATGGGGAGGGAAGTATATCCCTGTGGTGGGGTCCGTTTGGACGTGGCAGAAATGTTGGCAGATGATTTCGTTTATGCAAAAGTTGGTAGGGTGGAACCTGGAAATAAGACTTGTCAACCTCAGGAGTTCCAATCACCTTGCCAGTGGAGTTCTGATAGAAACACTACCCAAGCACCAGCTAATGCTGCTCCATTCCCAGAGACTGCACTTGCTCTCTTGGACAAGATGAGACAGTAATTTCAGATGCGAAGTAGCTAATTTCAATGTTTAAAACTGCCAAAGCATATAGAATGTCTAGATATTCTAAAATATAGTGGAGATGCACACCTGGCATGCTGTACATCTCCTATTCATTATCTGAGAATGAAAGTGCATATGTGTGATCATGACTATACAATATTCAAGAAGAGAGAGAAAGTCCAATTGCAGCAAAGGAGTCTTTTTGCTGACTCTAACTGGTAAGGATCCTTTTCAACTGTCTGCTCTCAAAAGCAAGGTATCTAGCTATCTGATGAAGGAGCAGCACTCCAAAAGCTAGTACTTACAAATAAATCTGTTGGACTATACTCTGGCGTTGTCTGATTTTTGACTTTGTCCACCCCAGTCCAACACTGGCACTTCCTAACATTATTTCTTTGAGGAAGCAATGATGATATTCTGAAAGTATTTCTGTTGTCACCAAGGAATGTCCTAACATGATTGAGTTTCAAGTTGAACAGTTCTTTTGATTCCCATACAGACCAGTAGGTTTTAAATAGAGATTAATTTTTCTGATGTCCAGTGGAAATAACTAAAGGCTAGGATTTCATGTTTTAAGACGTTTACTGTGACAAACAATCAATATAAATTAAATGCTATTATCAGTCAACGAGTGTACTGAATTGAAGGTACTTTAATATTATCTAACATGATTGAGATATATCTATCAACTATCTCACTTTGCATTGCACTTCTAACAGATATAGCATTTACAAGATCCAGACCAAATATATTCATAGCATTCCAGCAGCCTCACTTCTCCTGTTATGCAAGGTTGCATCGCACGTCCCTGGCTATTTTTGGGAATAAGACGTACAAGGCACACGACTGGTTTGAGACTAAGGCAACTGAGATGACCCCGTTTGTGAAGCCAAGCATGTCGCCCTAGCTGAATACAAGTGGTCAGCTAGCGGGAAGACCTGCAGATTCTCAGGGCTGCTAGGAACAAGGTTTAGCAAACTGCTAGGCGTTGCACTAATGAGTACTGGACACAGGAAATTCAGATGGCAGCGATAACTGGGAACATTAGGGGAATGTACGAAAGCGGAAAATGTGTTGCTGGAAAAGTGCAGCAGGTCAGGCAGCATCCAAGGAGCAAGAGAATCGACGTTTCGGGCTTAAGCCCTTCTTCAGGAATACTTTCAGGAAGTATTCGTGAAGAAAGGCTCATGCCCGAAACGTCAATTCCCCTGCTCCTTGGATGCTGCCTGACCTGCTGCGCTTTTCCAGCAACAAATTTTCAGCTCTGATCGCCAGCATCTGCAGTCTTCACTTTCTCCTAGAATGTATGAAAGCATCAAGAAGGCACTAGGACCAGCTCAGAGCAATACGGTCCCCCCCCCCACCAAATCGTTTAATGGGGAAGTAATCGCAGACAAAAAGGCCAGCAGGTGGAGAGGTGGGTTGAATACTACTCTGATCTCTACTTCAGAGAGTATACAGTGTCCACTTCCAGCACTTGATGCCATCACGTACATGCTGACAATGACGAGCTAGACACAGAGCCATCAGTCGAAGAGTTCAGCAAGGCCATTGACAGCCTGACGTCAGGTAAGGCCTCGGGTAGCGACAGAATTCCTCCTAATTCAGATGCAAGACTAGCTTACTGCTCCCACTGCATGAAGTCCTCTGCCAGTGCTGGCAAGAAGGAGCTATACCGCAGGCCATGAGGGATGCCAAGATTATTGCCCTCTACAAGAACAAGGGTGAGAGAAGCGACTGCAACAACCTACAGAGGCATCTCTCTTCTCAACACTGTCGGCAAAGCTTTTGCTCGAGTCATCTTGACTCGCCCGCAGAAACTGGCAGAATGTGTATACCCAGAGTCTCAGTTTAACTTCCGAGCTAAAAGGTCAACAGTAGACGTAATTGTCTCCCTTGACCAATTGCAGGAAAAGTACAGAGAACAGAAAAATGCCCCTGTATGTTGCTTTCATTGATCTCATGAAGATGTTTGACCTGGTCAGTGGAAACAGTTTTTTCAAGGATCTCCTGATGATCAACTGCCTACTGAAACTGCTGAGCATGATTGATTCCTCCCACAAAACATGAAGGGGACAGTGCAATTCAATGGCAGCTCTTCTAAGCCCTTCTGCATCTGCAGCAGTGTCAAACAAGGCTGCGTCCTCGTTCCCATACTTGGGATTTTTTTGCTGCATTCCTCAAACATGCCTTTGACACCACAATGGAGGGAAAGTACTAACACACTAGCTCAGACAGCAGGCTCTTCAACCTGGCCCACCTTAGAGACAAGGCAAAAGTACATGCAGCACTCTTCAGGCATATGTTGTTTGTGGATGATTGTTGCAACACACAACGAACTGGAATTCCAGTTACTGATAGAGCACCTCTGTCTCGCTTGCAAAGATTTCAGGCTGACCATCAGTCTGAAAAGATGACTGTCCTGGGACAGGACACAGAGACACCGCTGAATATCACCATCGACAACGACAAACTCAATGTCGTCTATCAGTTTACTTACCTTGGCTACACTATCACTGACAATTCCTCCTTGGGGACAGAGATCGACAAGAGGATCGGGAAAACAGCCTCAACTCTTGCTCACCTCACGACTCAAGTATGGACAAATCCCAAGCTGACAGCGAAGACAAAAATGTCAGTTTACAGTGCCTGCATGATAAGCACACTGGGATACAGCTGTGAAACATGGACTACATATGCCAGACAGGAGAGAAGACTGAACACCTTCCACTTGAGTATCCGCCGTATCCTGGGCATATCCTGGCAAGATAGCATTGCTGTCTCATGCTGGCCTTCCCAGCATGTACTCTGCTTAGGTAGCGGAGATTGCGCTGGCTGGGCCACGTCCACGGAATGGAGGATGTCTGCATCCCAAAGAATATCCTCTCTGGAGAGCTTGCACCCGGGAAGAGACCAACCTCCCCACCCCCCCCTCCCCCACCTCCCCCGCATCCCTAGCTGCACTACAAGGGCATCTGCATGAGGGAAGTGAAGGCACTTGATACTGTTTTGGAGTCCTGGGAATAGCTTGCAGCTGACTGCTTGAGATGGAGAAGCACCCTGAACCAACTCCTCCAAACAGAGGAAAAGAATTTGATGAGCACTGCAGCAGACAAGTGGGCATGCAGAAAGGAGTGCAGCAAGCAGATCGACTACATACAGATGTGACCTCTGTGACCGGGACTGTCTCTTCAGTCACAAGTGAGATTGCTTCAGGGAAGCAGAAAGCCAGAATAACGAGGGTGCAACCTTCGTCAGCCATGACTGAAAGGAGCCTCACTCACTCACTCAGACCAAGTATAATCTTAGCATTCCAGCAGTCTCACTTCTCCATGTTATGCGAGTTTGGATCTTCTGAATCCTTTACAATTCCAGCGGTCTCACCTCTCTCTGTTGTGCAAGATTGGATCTACCAGAATCCTTTCCAAGTTGGTCTGCTTCCACAGAACTTCCCACCTTAAGTCGCAAAAGCCCCCTCTATCTGTGTCCTCTTTTTCAAACAGCAAACTAGCTTTCATCATCTTCCTTGGCTCCTTACGCAAACACAACCTTACAGCTGTTCTCAGCAGTGGCATAGTCTTGTCTCCTTTGGTGTCTCTGTTTCCAAAAAACAACTGCCCTTGTCTTTGACAAGGTGTGAAAACTGTTGCTTAATTTTCAGTAAGTATTGGTTTGGGTTTTTTTCCATGACAATCAAATCACACGGCCCTGTCTCCAGGTAGAAGTTTTGTGGGGTCGCCATCCCCTCCCAAACTGAACTTTTTACCTCATCTTAAGTCGAAGGGAACATTTAAAACTTGATGGTCTCGTGAACTCCTGGATTTATAGCTGTCTTAAGTAGGACTGAAGCATAAGAATTTTACCTGTCCCAAAAAAAATGGCAGGTACAGCTTGGGTCCATATGGATTCCCATCACAGCATCTTGAATTTGGAAGACCTGAAGAAAAATAGGGCAACTTTTAGCCGACGTGATTTATGAAGCCTAATGATCTCCATTGCTACCAGTATGTATGTTTGTATGTCCCCATTTAATGGTGCTCTGTTGTTGATCGCACCAAGACTTTAACCATTGGATTTCAATTTTGCAGAGATGCATGTTGAATTTGCAGGGTTTTTAAAAAATTAATAGGTGAACTTGAGACAGGATCACCTTTGTAGTTTAAATGAGTAACTTTTGATGCTAGGTAAGTGATAAAGTGGCAATGATAATTCCACTGGAATACCTTACTGAGGGCTACTTTCATCAAATTTATGACCCTCTGATGCCATTGACTCTTGTTAAAAAGGTATGATAGTATGGTATATAACCTCCTATTTACTCTGGCAACATCGAAAAGTCATTAAACCAGTTGCCAGCAGGGCTAACTAGAGTTTAAACTGAAGTGATAGGGGCTTGAAACATTTAAATAGAAGGAGACTGTTCCCTGTGGATGATTTAAATGTTAAATACACAGCCGTCTCAGGATTACATGGAATGTAATCTGAAAACTATTATCTCCTGTTGAAATGAACCTTCAATTTACTCACTGCACAGGAAGGGCAGGTTCTATTCATTTTCACTGCCAGCAGGTGCCCTTTCTTTGCATAATAGGCTTCATATGTGTAATTAACACGTAAGGGTTGTGGCTGCCAGTTTTCTTTCAGGTGCATGCTGGTTGGAGTTCTAGGGACAATGGGACAAACCACAAGAGCTTTTGCTTTAGGGCTGTAGCTTATACATTCAATGACTTTTTGATAAAGGAATTTTAAACATTCAGCCCTGTTGCTGAGAGTGCAGGTGTGGATGGACTAAACAAAACTGTTGGTCCTCTCCCAAGAACTAAATGACAGTGGTAGGATTGATTTTAAAATTAAGGTAGAACAAATAGATGACATGTCAGTGTATTTTTTTTGAGTAACTTGCCATATGACTCGTAATTTTTAAGAATGCACTTATTCCAGATTAATAAGCACTGACTGATTTATTCAGTCTGACATGACCCCGTTTAGAATTTATAAGGCACAGACTATGTTTGTCTGAATAAATTAATTTAGCAGCAATTTTATCACCTATGTAGTTTCTAAAAATAAGCCACAGCTGCTTTGCTGTTTTTCCATAAACAAGGTTCTGCATTTTTGCACTTCTATAAACTAACGGAGCAGATTTTACCCCTAAGCCCAATGCCCTGTTACTGTTGTTAATTAGATTTATTTAATAAGGTAATCTGTTCAAATGTGAATTTATATTTTTACCACCCACTAGCATATAGAATGAGAGCTAAAAGTGTGACCTTTAAAGAACTGACTTTCAAAAACATCCCAGGAAGCCTTCCTTTGTACAAGTGTGGCTTTAATTAAGTTTTGGTTGTGACAAATTCTTGTGGAAAGAATGAAATGTGCTCATTTAAATGAAGATGATTTTTGTATGCAATTAATTTTGAACTTTTTTTTGGTCTGGCTACAAATGGTGATCTGAACAAAATTTAGGTAATGCTAATGCTGTTTAAAAAGGTAGGTATAGGTGGATGTTCATCACTTATTACAGAAGTTAGGTAGTTGTCAGCTGGTAGCAAAGCTTCAATTTTCATGAAAATTTAATACCTGAGAAAGGTATTACATTTCTTATCACTTACCATTTTATTTTAATATTACAAAGATCAAGTCGTATTCAGAATGATCTGGGAGCAATTTGATCATGTAGGAAAAGATTCTGACTCCATTTAAAGTCTTGGTGCAATGTGTCATTTGTGAAATGTCACAAATGGTGTCTCTCCATTTCTATTGGAGCTGAACTTTTGCTTTCAGACTCTGAGGGTCATCCATTTTTGTGAGGAACTCTCACTAATGCAACCTTATGTAGCTGTGGAATAGGTTTGAGGACCATTATGCTTGTTACAGCCCACTATGGCCACTTTTGGTGCCACAATAGAGCTTGATGATGCCATTTAAATGAATATTTCCAGGTTACCTCTAGCCAGTTGGTATCACGAGTTGGATAAGGAACATTTTAGTGGCTGCTTGATATTTAGGTATTGTTGATAAATTCATATAAGGTCACGTGTAGTAGTTAATCACTGTCATCCCATCAATGCAATGGTAACCTGGATGCAAACTCTGAGGAAGGAGCAGTCGTAATGAGACATTTATAGTATCCTGATCCTCCGTTGCTGATAAGCAGCTGGTTGTGTGGATAGAAAATAGTAATTTACACAAACTCATGTTGGTATACGTTTTGCATATCAAAAATACTTAGAGATAAAGAAGGCACTTGGGCAAGTTTGTTTTATCTATCCAGTGACTTCTTAGTGTCTCCACTTTGTGTCATGCAAATCATTTTGCCTTTACTGCTGCACCCAGTTGTTTTTTCCAAGTGTCAACCAATGTGTGTGTGAAGAATTTCTGTTTCCCCGTTCCATCACTATTTCTATTCATTTAAACTTGCATTTGGATTAACTTTTCCTATACTTTTAATGATCTTTGATCCCTGAGATTATCAGATGCTCACTTCCAACAGTGAAACACTAGATTAACCCTTCAGTATGGTAATGAATTGTGAAAAGGTGCTGCTTTGAATAAGATGCTAAACCATACCTGTCTGCGTAGGTTTTCCATGTCGCATTCAATGAACAAAGATTTTTCGTGGTGTCCTCTAATGTTTTTTCTCCAGCCCACATTAAAAACAATTGGATGTGACATTCACTCTTTTTTTTTATTAGTTATTGGTGTGTCCAATATTTTAGTGATTGGCTAAAATAAACATGTTCTAAAACTGAATGCAAATGTGCATCAAAAGTATCATCCATAAGTGATCCAGCTTTCTCATATATGCCTAATTATGAAAAGTTTTTTCTTCTAAAAAAATTCTTCAAAAAGATATGTCATGGAATGAGCTGCCAGAGGAAGTGGTGGAAGCTGGTACAATAATAACATTTTAAAAGGCATCTGCATAGGTATATGAATAAAAATGTAGAAATAGAGGATATGGGCCAATTGCTGAAATGAGACGAGATTAATTTGGGATATATGGTTGGCAGGGAAGAGTTGGACCAAAGGATCTGTTTCCATGCAGTGCATCTCTATGATTCTGTAAGCTAAAATTCTTTATTCTACATCTTACATATAAATATAAACTCCACTACTCATGATAGATATTTTAAAATAACTCTGAAGAACAATATAAACACCTTGAAATATTCATATTAAGAAACCCATAGAAATGTTCAGCTTTAATAAAACTTTAAAGTGAGAATCATGTGGTATGTTTTATGGAAAGGCTTAAGTGAGAATCAGGTTTACAGCATTGATGATGATTTGGCCTCTGTTTGTGCCAGCTGTGTAACCAAGCTATTCAGCACGCCCACACTTTCTAGTTATTGATCCATTCCTTTGAGTTATGGCATTTGAAATGGATATCCAAATACATTTTAACTAGTATATGAATTTCTACTTCCAGCATACTTTCTAAGAGTGATTCCAGAATTTCTCAAATCCCTCTTAATTTTTCTGGCAATGTTTTAATCTATTACCTGCACTTTAAGCTCTCTACTAAAGCAATTTTCACCCATCACCATCCCACCTACCTTTTCCCCAACCCCACCCGCCCTATTTATTTCTCAGCTCCCCTTCCCCTCTCCAGTCCTGATGAAGGTTCCAACCTGAAATGTCGACTCCTCTGATGCCACTTGACCTGCTATGCTTCTTCCAGCTGCACATTATTGACTCTTAAATCTTTCCTGTTCATTCTATCTAGGTTCCTTCTAAGCACCTGAATTGATTCTTCTCGTCGGTGTCCTCAGCTTCAGAGTAAACAGCTCCTTCCTGCCCAGTCTTTCCTAAAACTTTCCAGCCCTGGCAATGTCTTGGATCACTTCTGCTTCTTTTGTAGTGCATCCCATTCTTCCTGTGTGTCAGTAAATAGACCTTCTGCAGTATCCAACTGCAGGCTAACTAATGTTACATAAAGGAAACTATACAAATAATCACTTAGTAGTATGAGCTTGAGTATTGCTTTAAACAGTCGGTTTGTCAAAGTTTTTCACCTTGTACTTATCCAAACAATTCAAAAGAAATGCCAGTATCAAAGGAAAATGACCTATACTATTTGATTTTTAAAAAAACTCTTTATTTGGCAAATGGACTCTATTTGCAAAGTTTTCTTTTAATTCAGAGTCAATATATGAATTTAAGCTGTAATTGGTCAAGATATTGTCCTGAGAAATGAAACAGTAAATGGCTTTAACTGTTTTTGTTGGTTTGAAACTGGAGCAATATGTCTACATGTTCTTTCTATCTACAAAGAGCAGGGCCTTGGGTATTCATACAGATAATTTCCCCCTAGTACAACTGTGCCACATTGCAAGCCCAAGTAATAATCTTAAAAGTTGGTTGTCAGCATGATCTCTAACACACTCAGGGTTACTTAGCATGTGTTGCCTAATCTAGGAATCACATCTAATATTGGATACAGTTTTGAATTTTACAGTCATGCGTACTTGTTGCAAACAGCTGAAGGGTTTGGTGCAATCTGCCATCTGATGTATTGCCTATATACCGAACATCACTGGAGGACTGAAATTCATGAACCCTGTTACTCATTTCTGTGATGATTGGACAGCTTTTGACTTTACAGCAGCATCCCTTTAAGTGATGAACATCATGTGGGATGATAGTGCGTAGCAGCAACATGAAACAGCGACCTTCACCTGCTGTTCAACATCATTGGCAAACTTGTAAATCAAGCTCCGGTTTACCAGGCAAGCTTGCTGCTGAAATATTGTGCATCAAAGCTGCCTTGATCTTGCTGTAAACTCCTTGTACAATCCCATAAATGGACCAAGGCTTTAGATCCTGAAAAATGTCCAGTCCATCTTGAAAGAAGTTATCTTAAGTTTGAACCACAATTGAAGCCAACTATTACATACTATTACTGTGTAGTATTAATACAGTCTGTTTCCAGCAGTACTAAAGGAGACAGTCACATAGAATGAAGATGCCGTTAATGACATTATGAAGAAAAGCTTTAACATAGTTCAACATTTCCAAACCTTTTTAATTGGTGAAACTAACCGTTACTGCATTTCTATTTCATATCTTATACCTGCTGTGGTAACTTATATAAAGAATTCCATTACCAATCATAATTCATTTTGTACTTCTGCTCCCACTTGACCGGCCTTCACAATTCTGTGCACATGGAATGTTCATTTAATTTTCTCTGCTAGTTTGTTCATCATGTTTAAAAGTGAGTTTATCTGACATCTTAGTTGAAAGTTTCATTATTATGTCTGAGTTACCAGAGTAATTTTGAAGATTGAAAGCAAGATGTGATCCTGTTAATTAAGCTCTGCAGCTACAGATTTGCAATGTAAGCTATGTGACAGTTTTTGTTCCTATCTGGCTTCTGAGCATATTAAAAATTACCAGTTTTCTTGGATGGAGTGATTTTCCTGTTTCTCTACAGTTCAGTGACCAAGGTTCCACTAGACAAGGCGTTTGCAGTCTCTAGACTTCCTGCCGCGGTCAAGGGCTTGCTCTTCTGACATCAAGCTGTCATTTTCCTGAATATACTTAATTAAAAACATGTTCACTGTATGTCATCTGGAAAAGGTTTAGACTGTAAGACCTTTCTCTTGGTGATGTGTGAACATTCTTGTGGATAGTACTAAAGCACATACATGAAATCTTATTTATGCGCCAAAGTGCTTGATGTCAAGTACCATAATGTGACACTTCTAAGTACTTCAGTTGTATTCTGGACAAATCAGAGCTGTTGTCCTCTTATTATTTTGCATGTCAGACGTGAAATGGTGTTTTGCTGTAAATGAGGAGGATGTTTAGAATCTTTGGGCGTGTATTGGAAATATGTATGTTTTATCTTTGTGTTATCTCCTAAAATTCATCAATTAAACCAGTTACTGGGACAGAACAAGGTTCTTATCTCAAAATCATTTAATTGAAGTGATTTGATAATCATGTCTTTTAAGCATTAACTTCTATATTGCTACACAAGAATCATTTAATTCCCATTATACCAAAATCATTTAACAGAGAAAAAAATCAATATCAGAAGCAGACTACCTGTATTGAAAAAGCATCCCATTATTGTAGTTGTTCTGAAAATAGTTGGGTGTGTTTTTACTGGAAATCCAAATATAAGAACGTTGTTGCAATCTTAATTTAAAGTGGTACAAATTTGTGAAGAAGATGCTGCATTGTTTGTCCATTAAGTTTGGTCTGTTCTTTGTTTTATTTTTCTATGATGGTGTCCACACTTTCATGGAATTCCCTTTGGAATGTCTTTGTCTTTGCTCCCATCTGAAGAAAAAATGTTTTGAAATCCCAGGAGTAGTTGGTGCAGCACTCATCTTTTATAAAAGCTACTTGTCAAAAATTTAGAGGATACTTTCATCATCAGTGGGAAGTTTCCCACTCACTCAGACAGGGCTCTTTTGCATGAAATTGGTAATAGAAACATAGTATTGTATGTGCATCTCTGGATTGATGACAACAGCCATCAGATATATGACTCCAACCCATCAGAAATGTTCACAGATTAATCTTCCAATGCACTAGTTACCAGCACACCTTTTATTATCCCAAAGGATAAACCATTGATCAGGATCTTTGTGCTGATTTGCATCATGAGATAAACATTGCATTAATGACTAACAAATATACTTCATCACTCTTGCCCATAAAGATGGACCCCCTCATTGAACAGGGTCCAAACCAAATGGTTAAGGTGCCAACCAGTCAAATCCTGTCACACAACCAGCTGTCCAAAGTTCAGAACTGTTCATCTTTTTAACATTTGCATGCTTTGTAGATTGACAGTTATGAGATTAGATACAGTGTGGAAACAGGCCCTTCGGCCCAACATGTCCATACCGACCCGCCGAAGCGCAACCTACCCAGATCCCATTCTCCTACATTTACCCCTTCACCTAACACTACGGGCAATTTAGCATGGCCAATTCACCTAACCTGCACATTTTTGGACTGTGGGAGGAAACCCGAGCACCTGGAGGAAACCCACACAGACACAGGGAGAATGTGCAAACTCCATACAGTCAGTTGCCTGAGGCGGGCATTGAACCCGGGTCTCTGGTACTGTGAGGCAGCAGTGCTAGCCACCGTGCTGCCCACAACATTGTGAACTGGTCATGGATTTAACAATTAGTGTATAGCTATTTTTGTTCAATACCCTTTCGGGGTACATGGTAATGACAAGTTCCAGATTCATTACTCGCCTCTGCAAAGAGAAGTGCACTAGTGTTCTTTTAAAAAAAATTATGGCACGTTCTCCCCGCGTCTACGTGGGTTTCCTCCGGGTGCTCCAGTTTCCTCCCACAGTCCAAAGATGCGCAAGTTAGGTGAGTTGGCCATTCTAAATTGCCCGTAGTCTGAGGTGCATTAGTCAGGGGTAAATGTAGGGGAATTTGTCTGGGTGGGTTGCTTCTCGGAAGGTCGGTGTGGACGTGTTGGGCTGAAGGGCCTGTTTCCACACTGTAACGAATCTAATCGAATCTGGAATCCTGCTCAGCTGGAACCTGAAGTTTCCGTTTGCTTTGCTTCACTTTTGTTTCTCTTCGAAACCAAGTTCTGTCATAAAATGCAGCAGTAAAATTACACCCATCTCAACTTTTATTGGTTTGTGAAAATTTGGTTCACGCACTTCCTGGTGCTGAGGATGACTGGTTCTTTACAGTTTTACAAAGGAGCCATTAACCGTGCACAATCCAGAAGTCAACAACATTTTTATCTTCCATTGGCAAGATGAGAGAGCTGGCCTAGAGGAGCACAGATCAAGTGAATAAAATTAAATATTAGTTTTGACCACCAGTACATATGAATTGTCTTGATAATCAGGGTATACTCTTCTGAGACCAATGTTGGAAATTTGAAATGCAAACAGAAAATCCTAGAAATACTCAACAGGTCACGCAGCTTTAGTGAGTCAAGTCAATGTGTCTTCAGAACATTGCCAGAACTTCAGATCCATCATAGTGATCATAGACTTGAAACCTTGGACATGATATCATACTCTTTCGGATAGCAAGCTTCAAGGCAGGAAGGATATTAATTAGGCAGGGTAGAGCTTGCCTGAACCCTTCCACCTCCACCAGGACTTTGCTTCCAGGGGAAGGCCAGCAGCAGGTCTTGTCACTGCCTGATTGATTTGTTGCCATTCCACAAAGGAACAGCGAGGCCCATTTACCAGCTTTCCAGCCAGCAGGAAGACTTCTGCCTCAGGTAGATTTTGAGGTGTGATTTAGCTTTAATTGTAAAATCTAAATTGATTTCTATAAGACTGTGTTTGAGAGTGACTCTGAAATTTTAGTGAACTTGATTTATGACAAGATCATTCAAAAGTACAAATATGTTTTCATAAGTTTTACAGAATTTGTTAGATTATCAAAAAGATGTGAAAGGAATGATCCTTAGTAAAGATAGTAGTTTTTCACAAGTAGTTTGTCTACTTTGGGATACCAATTCGTGACACTGGTTGACTGGGTTAAGATCACTTGTTATATTTTTGTTGATTGAAGTTCTTCTGAACTCTAGTTGGCTTACAGTTGGTTCTGATCTTGTGTTATAAGAAAATTGCCCAGTAGCTGTGCCATTTAAACAAATAGGGTGGGAATCATGTTATAGCCAATACAGGTATGAAAAGTTTGCTTTCTACAAATAACTATCTAAATTCTTCAATCATGTTATAGCCAACTCGCGTTGAAGAAACACATGTTATAACAGAGCCGACTGTATTTAGAGAGGAGAAAGTGAGGACTGCAGATGCTGGAGATCAGAGCTGAAAATGTGTTGCTGGAAAAGCGCAGCAGGTCAGGCCGCATCCAAGGAGCAGGAGAATCGACGTTTCGGGCATGAGCCCTTCTTCAGGAATGAGGAAAGTGTGTCCAGCAGGCTAAGATAAAAGGTAGGGAGGAGGGACTTGGGGGAGGGGCATTGGAAATGCAATAGGTGGAAGGAGGTCAGGGTGAGGGTGATAGGCCGGAGTGAGGGTTGGGGCGGAGAGGTCAGGAAGAAGATTGCAGGTCAGGAAGGCAGTGCTGAGTTTGAGGGATTTGACTGAGACAAGGTGGGGGGAGATGAAATGAGGAAACTGGACTCAGATTTTAAGGGATGAATTCAGATTTCTCCAGTTTCCTCATTTCCCCCCCCCCCCCCCCCCCACCTTGTCTCAGTCCTAACCCTTGAACTCAGCACCACCTTCCTAACCTTAAATCATCTTCCTGATCTCTCTGCCCCCACCTCCACTCCGGCCTATCACCCTCACCTTGACCTCCTTCCATCTATTGCATTTCCAACGCCCCTCCCCCAAGTCCCTCCTCCCTACCTTTTATCTTAGCCTGCTGGACGCACTTTCCTCATTCTTGAAGAAGGACTCATGCCCAAAATATCGATTCTCCTGCTCTTTGGATGCTGCCTGACCTGCTGCGCTTTTCCAGCAATACATTTTCAGACTGTATTTATAACTGAACTTTGACAATGAACTGTGAATGTAATCTAGATTGGCCAGACAGTGTGTCCAATTCCTGATTGCTTTCTTTAAAAATAATGGTCACTTTACTGACATTACTTCCTATTTTCTTGCAATTCATTTTTGTTACATTATCCATTTTATAGCAATTTATCTCTTTTAGCCTACAAAAGCTAAAGATTTCTACCAACACATGGTGGAACCAATGCAGTCATTCATTTGTCTGCTTAAAGAATGTGGTGTCACCTCATACTGATTAGCTATTGTCCCAATTGATACATATAAAAAAAAGTCCACTGAACTATTTCCAGCATATTATACAATGTACATAGGTATACCCCCATAGGCCAAAGTTGCATACTTTGTCACAAAACTAATCCATTTTACAATACATAGAATCAGTGTCCTGAATAAAATACTTTTGCCTCAAAACATCACCTGTTAACCTCAGCTTGTAATAGCTTGAGACATAAAACATCAATAAGACCATAACCAATGAACTTACTTTTGACCTGGGACATACAGTTTCTTTCTTACTAAAACTGTTTAACGACTAATCAAAATTTTAAAATGGCAGTAATTTAAATCCTCACTTGCTTGGTCAAGTCAAAGTTATTATTTACTGAATCATGACCCAATCCAACAAAGCCAAAACAGGATTCCACCATTAAACTGTTCTCTCCACAGATGCTGCCTGACCTGCTGAGTTTATCCAGCATTTTCTGTTTTTATTTCTTCCCCAGTTCTGTGAAAGCAAGTTCCCAGGTTTCACAATTCAAAGGGGATTTTCATTAGTTTTGTGGTCCATGCAAAAAGATTTTTTTTAAAAAATTTGTTAATTAAGCTAATTTTTATAACGTAGACTTAGGGATTTTAGCAAACTTTCAAACTGACAGTGGAACCCTGCTCACATATTTACAAGAACCTTTATTACAAGTACCATAGTTACACATTGCACATACTTATTTAAAGCATTTTCTGACTGTGATGTACCTAATCTTATATATCCTCACATGAAGTTTAACATTAGCCAGATGTTATGTGTGCAACAATACAGTCAGGACTTCTGAGTGCTTCAGTTCTTGAGAAATCTTGAATGCTGCTAAGGGTAAGATTAGTTGCTATCAGCTAACTGTCATTCACTGCTGAGAATCACTTGCACATCTCACTTCTGATTTTGTCATTCATGACTACAAAATCGCTTTCACCAGTAAAATACACAGATGACAACAGAAACATTGTGGTGACTGACAAGGCTTTAATTCAATTCAACAATTGCAATCATATCAAACCAAGAGGATTAATTTTGAATGGAATGTAATTGCTGGCAGGATCAAGAGATGACTCATTGTATTATAATCTTCAATTCAAGGGCAAATATATGCGTTGTTTGTGGCAAATCCTACAGTTCTGTTTGGTTACCTTCGAGGATCAAAGGAAAATAAAACTTATTTTGAAAAGTTTACTACTTTTCATTTCTTTTGGGACATCACATAACTTTAGAGTGATCTTCCATATGACAACTCTACATATTTGTGGAATCTATTAGCACATCGTAGTCTAAGCCACCTTGCCTCATTCTGTGTAATCTTATTATTTTACTACTTAATTATACACTAAGAAGTAAAAGTCAGTCCATAATAATATCTAAAAAATTCTTGCAACTATTATCCATTCCTGTTTTCTTAGACTTTGCTGTCATGTTCACCACTTCTATCATTGGAATAATCATTGTTTTTATCACATAGAAAATAGAGCTAGAAGTCATTGTCTTAAATAGGTGATACCTGATTTTTAAACTGAGATGAGGAATTTTTTTTTTGAAGTGTGTGTGTCTTTGGAATTCCTTTCTGCAAAGGGCAGTGAATGCAGAATCTTTAAATACTTTTAAGGCAGAGATTACCAAGAGAATGGAAGGATATGCAGAATTGTAGAGTTGAAGTTAAAATTAGATCAAACATGCTGTCATTGAATGGCAGGCTTTGAAGGGCTGAGTGGTCTACACCAGTTCCTTGTTTGTTTAATAGTTGCTTTCCCATCTTCCTAAAAATTGTACCTCTAATCTTTATGGTGGTGATTTTGAGATCTGTTCTTCTCATTGATATTCTCTGCAGGAAAGTTTGTTTTCTTGAGTACATTAACAGTTATTAAATTTAGTTCCTGTCATCATCAATTTCTAACACAATTTTGACATGCCTCATGTCTCTCTTCAGGAGCCTTAGACCACCAGCTAAACCCACTTGTCCTGTTTTTTTTCCTTTTGCCCTACCATTCCATCAGACATTCCCAGCTCACCTGTACAAAATCCTAAAGTAGTCTTCCAATCTCCACAACCAATATTTCTCAGCAAAAGCATCTTTCAAAAAATGTCAAGTTAGATATACGTTACATAAGTTGCCCATGACTAAAAAAAATCTGATGTATTAGAACTGTAAATTCTTTATACTTTGACAGGCTGGTTGATTATCAACTACCCAACTCTCAATGCTCAAGTCTGCTTGCTTCCAACTTCTATGATTAAACATCTCATCATCTAAAATTGAGGCAATCATTCCCCATTGTCCCATATTCTCGGTCATAGAGTCAGAGATGTACAGCACGGAAACAGACCTTTCGGTCCAAACCGTCCATGCTGACCAGATATCCTAACCTAATCTAGTCCCATCTGCCAGCACCTGACCCATATCCCTCCAAGCCCTTCCTATTCATATACCCATCCAAGTGCCTTTTAAATGTTGTAATTGTACCAGCCTTCACCACTTCCTCTGACAGCTCATTCCCACACACACACACACCACCCTCTGCGTGAGAAAGTTGCCCCTTAGGTCTCTTTTAAAACTTTGCCCCTCTCACCCTAAACCTATACCCTCTAGTTCTGGACTCCCCAATCCCTTTGTTTATTTATCCTATCTTTGCCCCTCATGATTTTGTAATCCTCGCGAACGTCACCCCTAAGCCTCCCACGCTCCAGGGAAAGCAGCCCCAGGCTGTTCAGCCTTTCCCTATAGCTCAAATCCTCCAACCCTGGCAACATCCTTGTAAATCTTTTCTAAACCTTTGCAAGTTTCACAACATCTTTCCGATAGGAAGGAGACCAGAATTGTTTGCAAGATTTCAACAGTGGCCTAACCAATGTCCTGTACAGCTGCAACATTACCTCCCAACTCCTGTACTCAGTACTCTGATCAATAAAGGAAAGTGTACCAAATGCCGCCTTCACTATCCTATCTACTTGCGACTCCACTTTCAAGGAGCTATGAACCTGCACTCCAAGGGGTCTCTTTGTTCAACAACACTCCCTAGGACCTGACCATTGAGTGTATAAGTCCTGCTAAGATTTGTTTGCCAAAAGGCAGCACCTCGCATTTATCTGAATTAAACTCCATCTGCCACTTCTCAGCCCATTGACCCGTCTGATCAAGATCCTGGTGTAATCTAAGGTAACCTCCTTCGCTGTCCACTGCACCTCCAATTTTGGTGTCATCTGCAAACTTACTAGTTTTACAAAGCTAAACAGTTAACTAACATGAATTAAGAAGTTCAAACATTTAGACAAATAATCAAGGAAACAGGTTGTTGAGATTGATCTCCAAACATTCATTTTCTACAATTACTTGGCATTTCTTTTCAGTAGGATAGCACATAATGGAAGCAGAGTTTTCTCTCAACCTGTGTTTCAGTTGGATTACTTAGCCCGCCTCCCTATAATGTACTAGCTATTAATTGGGTTAGTGCTAACTAGACAAATGGAGAGAATGTTAGATAAGTGCCTTGTCATTGTTAGATGTGTAATTTTAACTGATTAAGCTCAGTGGAAATTGGTTTTCAAAAACTAAGTAAATAGGATTCATTCCAATTGTGGTAACCTGAAAGAAGCTTTTTTTTTGGGTGTTGAATGGAGTTGACGGGATAAGTATTTGGGTAAAAAATGAGGTCTGCAGATGCTGGAGATCACAGCTGAAAATGTGTTGCTGGTTAAAGCACAGCAGGTTAGGCAGCATCCAAGGAATAGGAAATTTGACGTTTCGGGCATAAGCCCTTCAGGCTTATGCCCGAAACGTCGAATTTCCTATTCCTTGGATGCTGCCTAACCTGCTGTGCTTTAACCAGCAACACATTTTCAGCGGGAATAAGTATTTCTCCACATGTTGGCATGTTTTAGATTAAATTCCCTACAGTATGGAAACAGGCCATTTTGGTCCTACAAGTCCATACTGACCCTCCAAAGAGTAACCCGTCCAGACCCATTCCCTCCTCTACCCTATATTTACCCATGACTAATGCACATAACACTATGGGTAATTTAGCATGGCCAATTCAACTGCCATTTTTTTTGCCATTAGGTAGGAAATGGTACTTGAGGCAGAACTTGGGTTTTGGTTTACATTCCTGCCATTCTCTTGTACACCTTTTGTTCTTTATTAGGATGGGGAAAAAATCAGCACAGTCACAAAAATTGCAAAATTACCTTTGCTGCAAATAATCCAACTGTCCACTGAAATGACAGCATTTCTGCAAGTACAACATCTAACTAAACTGAAACAAAGTCTAAAACTACCCTACCTGCAGTGTAAGAACAGCAAAATATAATGCTAGGTACAACATGGAATACTAACTACTTAATATACTTTTAGATCCAGTCATCTGAAAACTATTGTTTGATTTTTTTTTAAATAAAAACTTTTACAAATGTTCTATAATTACAGAACAAAATCTTTCCATCTATAAAAATAAACCTGTGATTCCTGGATATATTTGAGTTCTGTTCTTTTGTAGCCTCCGAGGCATTATGAACCAACCTACACCACATCAACTGCAGCAGTTCAGGAAGGCTGGCTCATCACCACCTTCTCAAGGACAACTAGGAACCTGCAATAAATACTGGCCTGCCAATGATACCCACATCCCATGAATGAATTTAAAAAAAGCTTTATGTCTACAATGCATTTGTGAACTTTTATGGTGTCAGAAAACTAATTATGTATGTTTGTAAGTGTGCTATGCAAACCTCATGCTGCATTCAAATGTAAAAGATGGCAAAACCTAGCATGAAATAGAATTGCATTGGACAATTGGTTCTGGACATTCTCTCACAAGCCACTTTTACGTTGCATTGTTAAATTGGACCTCCCATCTTGACTAGGCGGGGAAGTATGTTTAAGCAAGGGAAAAAAATGATACACTGTCATTTTCCAGTCATAACTCTGATAATTCATTTCCTAACATAAAGTGCCAGTTTCTTGATAGAAAATCTCTGGCTGATCCTTTTCTTTCAAAGACAGGTTTCATGAATATTTTATTTAAAAGAAGCTTCAAAAAATTTTTCATCTTTAATACATACTGCACTGGAGGTTAATAATAAGATGTTAAATTTGAAGCATAAGCTGTGCGATAATCTTCTGAGGCCTGGCATGAATTCTCTCATATAAATATATATTTTATATGAATACACCATATATATAGAAGTAGGCCTTTGATCTATTCCTCCTTTATTGTCTGAGAATGTTTATATAATTTGTGCTTCATTCTTTTGATGGCTTAACATGTTCAACCTATTGACTTGTGTGAGCTTTTTCCCCATTGTGAATAGTCATGTCGCTTTACTGAGGTTTATTATGTACTTTCTTTTTTAAGCAGTTCTGTGTTCTTTTGTAAATGTCTGTGGAGTAGTTTGAAGGGAAAACTAAAACAATATAGATTTTTTTAACATGCTAAGTGTTTCCATGAATATGGAAACAAAAACTAGATATGTTTTTGTTGAATATTTCCTTGGAGGATTTTGTAATCTGCTGTGCAATTATTATGCACGAACAGAAACAGATTTTAACCATGGATGTAATTTTTTTTTTAAAAAACAATCAAAACTATTAAAATGGTATCATTCTAATCGGTGTGTGGCACAGTAGCTCTTGTTAGCACTGCTGCCCCACAAAAAAAAGGGACTTGAGTTAGATTCCACACTCGGGCGATTATGTGGAATTTGCATATTTTTCCCTGGTTTCCTCCAGATGCTCTGGTTTCATCCCACATTCCAAAGATGGGCAGGCCAGGTGGCTTGGCCATGGGAAATGCAGGGTCATAGGGATAGGGTAGCAGGATGACTCTGGGTGGATGTTCTTTGGAGGATCAGTGTAGGTTGGATGGGCCGAATGGCCTACTTCCACATTGTAGAGAACTTATGAACGGTTTAAATAGAGTCATAGAGATGTATAGCATGGAAACTGACTCTTCGGTCCAACCCATCCATGCCGACCAGATATCCCAAAACAATCTAGTCCCACCTGCCAGCACGTGGCCCATATCCCTCCAAACCCTTCCTATTCATATACCCATCCAAATGCCTCTTAAATGTTGCAATTGTACCAGTGTCCAACACTTCCTCTGGCAGCTCATTTCATACACGTACCACCCTCTGCGTGAAAAAGGTTGCCCCTTAGGTCCATTTTATATCTTTCCCCTCTCACCCTAAACCTATACCCTCTAGTTCTGGACTTGCCAATCCCAGGGAAAAGACTTTGCCTATTTATCCTATCCATGCCCCTCATGATTTTGTAAACCTCTATAAGGTCACTCCTCAGCCTCCGACACTCCAGGGAAAACAGCCCCACCTGTTCAGCTTCTCCCTGTAGCTCAAATCCACCAACATCCTTGTAAGTCTTTTCTGAACCCTTGCAGGTTTCACAACATCTTTCCGATAGGAAGGAGACCAGAATTGCACGCAATATTCCAACAGTGGCAACATGACCTCCCAACTCCTATACTCAATACTCTGACCAATAAAGGAAAGCATACCAAATGCCGCCTTCATTATCCTATTTACCTGCAACTCCACTTTCAAGGAGCTATGAACCCGCACTCCAAGGTCTCTTTATTCGGCAACATTCCCTCGGACCTTAGGAGGGCATATACATTTAATGGTAAGTTTTACTTTCCCAAAAGGCAGCAGCTCGCATTTATCTGAACTCCATCTGCCACTTCTCAGCCCAATGGCCCATCTGGTGCAGATCCTGTTGTAATCTGAGGTAACCCTCTTCGCTGTCCACTACACCTCCAATTTGGGTATCATCTGCAAACTTACTAACTGTACCTTTTTATGCTCGGATCCAAATCATTTATGTGAATGACAAAAAGTAGAGGACCCAGCACCAATCCTTGTAGCACTCCACTGGTCACAGGCCTCCAGTCTGAAACACTACCCTCCACCACCACCTTCTACCTTTTGAGCCTGTTGTGTATCCACATGGCTAGTTCTCCCTGTATTGCATGAGATCAGACCTTGCTAATCAATCTCCCATGGGGAACCTTGTCGAGCGCCTTACTGAAATCCATATAGATCACATCTACCGCTCTGCCCTCATCAGTCCTCTTTGTTACTTGCTCAAAAAACTCAATCAGGTTTTTGAGACATGATTTCCCATGCTCAAAGCCAGTTCTGTATCCAAATGGCTAGTCTCCCTGTAGTTCTCCATGTGGTCTAACCTTGCTAATTAAGGAACCTTTTTGAATGTCTTACTGAAGTCCATATCGATCACATCCACTGCTTTGCCTTTAATCCTCTGTTACTACTTCAAAATGTTCAATCCAGTTAGCGGGACCTGCTTTCCCACGCACACAGCCTTGTTGACTATCTCTAAGTCAGTCCTTGTCTTTCCAAATACATGTACATCCTGTCCCTCAGGATTCCCTCCAACAACTTGCCCACCACTGACATCAGGTTCACTGGTCTATAGTTCCTTGGCTTGTCCTTACCACCCTTCTTAAACCGTGGCACCATGTTAGCCAACCTCCAGTCTTCTGGCACCTCACCTGTACCTATCGATGAAACAAGCATCTAAGGATTCACTCGATCTATCCTGTCTATACCTTACATATGCTTCCTTCTTTTTCTCAACCAAACCCTCAATTTCTCTAGTCATCCAGCATTCCCTACACAGATCAGCCTTTCCTTTCACCCTAACAGGAATATGTTGCCTCTGCACACTCATTATCTCATTTTTGAAGGCTTCCCATTTTCCAGCCGTCCCTTGACCTGCGAACATCTGCCCCCAATCAGCTTTTGAAAGTTCTTGCCTAATACTGTCAAAATTGGCCTTTCTCCAATTTAGAACTTCAACTTTTAGATCTGATCTATCCTTTTCCATCACTATTTAAAATCTAATAGAATTATGGTCGCTGGCCCCAAAGTGCTCTCCCACTGACACCTCCGTCACCTGCCCTGCCTTATTTCCCAAGAGGTTTCCACCTTCTCTAGTAGGTACATCCACATACTGAATCAGAATACTTTCTTGTACACACTGAAGCAATTCCTCTCCATCTAAACCTTTAACACTAAGGCAGTCCCAGTCGATGTTTGGAAAGTTAAAACCCCCTACCATAACTACCCTATTATTCTTGCAGATAGCTGAGATCTCCTTACAAGTTTGTTTCTCAATTTCCCTCTGACTATTGGGGGAGGTGGGGGGTCTATAATACAATCCCAATTAGGTGATCATCCCTTTCTTATTTCTCAGTTCCACCCAAATAACTTTCCTGGATGTATTTCCAGGAATATCCTCCCTCAGCACAGCTGTAATGCTATCCTTTATCAATAATGCCACTCCCCCTCCTCTCTTGCCTCCCTTTCTATCCTTCCTGTAGCATTTGTATCCTGGAACATTAAGCTGCTGGTCCTGCCCATTCCTGAGCCATGTTTCTGTAATTGCTATGCTATACCAGTCCTATGTTCCTAACCATGCCATGAGTTCATCTGCCTTCCCTGTTAAGCCCCTTTATTTGTCCTACCTTGTCCCTGCCTGCCCTGACTGTATGACTCGCTTCTGTTCTCAACTCTATCAGTGTCAGATTTACCTCTTTCCTCACTATCTCCCTGAGTGCAGTCCGTCCTTCTTGTGCAGGTCACTTCTACCCCGAAATAAATTCCAATGATCCAAAAATGTGAATCCTTCTCCCATACACCAGCTCCTCAGCCATGCATTCATCTGCTCTATCCTCCTATTCCTGCCCTAGCTCACTAGCTCGTGACACTGGGAGTAATCCAGATATTACTGCTCTCAAAGATCTCCTTTTTTAAATTCCTGCCTAACTCTCTCTAATCTCCCTTCAGATTCTCAATTTTTTCCCTTCCTATGTCGTAAGTTCCACTGTGGACCCTTGCTGGTCCCTCTCCCCCGTGAGGACATTCTGCAACCTCTCTGAGACATCCTTGATCCTGGCACCAGGGAAGCAACACACCATTCTGATTTTTCACTGCTGGCCACAGTAAAGTCTGTCTATATTTCAGATTAGAGAATCTGCTAACACAATTGATCTCTCGGAACCCAACATACTCTTCGTTGCGTTAGAGCCAGTCTCAATACCAGCAACTTGGCTGTTTGTACTATGTTTCCCTGAGAATCCATTCTCCACCCCCTCCCCCCATATATTCCAAAACAACATACCTGTTTGAAATGGGTATATCCACAAAAGACTCTTGCACTAGCTGCCTACCTCTGTTAGCTTTCCTGGAGTTAACCCATCTCTGTGACTGTATCTGAGACTTTTCCCCCCTTCCTGTAACTGCCATCCATCACATACTGTTGTTGTTGCCAATTCCTCATTGCTTCTAACTGTATCTCCAACCGATCTATTCAATCTGATGAGGTTTGCAGCCAATAGCATTTATGGCAGATATATTCCATTGTAATCCTTAAACTCTCTTTAAACTCCCACATCTGGCAAGAAGCACATTTCACTGTGGGCGGCACGGTGGCACAGTGGTTAGCACTGCTGCCTCACAGTGCCTGAGACCGGGGTTCAATTCCCAATTCAGGCGACTGACTGTGTGGAGTTTGCACGTTCTCCCCCTGTCTACGTGGGTTTCCTCCGGGTGCTCCGGTTTCCCCTCACAGTCCAAAGATGTGCAGGTCAGGTGAATTGGCCATGCTAAATTGCCCGTAGTGTTAGGTAAGGGGTAAATGTAGGGGCATGGGTGGGTTGCGCTTCGGCGGGTTGGTGTGGACTTGTTGGGCCGAAGGGCCTGTTTCCACACGGTAAGTAATCTAATCTAATCTAATCACTCTACTAAATACCATTTTTGCTCCTTCACAATCTGCAGACCCAGACAATAACACCATCTGATTTCTCTGCAAACACTGCCCCAGGTTAAATTAATAGTTGTGGCCTATATTTTAAGTTTAATCAAGAGACATATCTCTAAAAACATATTATCAAGAAAGAACCCACTCTACGCACTACTGCAGACATTCTGTAGGTCACACTTAAAACAACAATACACTTTATCTGCTTCTGTGCTGTAAACTTCACCCAACAGCTCCTCCAAGATCAGTTGTGAATTTCACTGTTTGTTTATTTTCCCAGATGCACTCCGATGTCCAGCGATCCATGAATTCAAACAGCAAAGGCAGTGTCAGTTTTTTTCTTTCTGTCTCTCCTTCACTGACCTCACCATGTGCTTCCATTGTCTGTTCTTCTCCCTTTTAAAACTGCTGTTGTTTTGACTTTTTTTTTCAAAGTTCCAAAACAATGCAACAGCATATAAAACAGTAATTGCTGTTCCTGGAATTCGAGGAAATCACCTCCAGCACCTAAAGTATCTCAAAAAAAAAAGGAGTAGCTGTTACAGCCAGAAAGTTTTCCCGTCCTCCATCTTGGATTAACCAGAATGTTCACATGTTTAATACTGATTCACTATGAATATGTTTTAAGCTCTATATTTTTGATTTTTCTATTGGTTCAATGTGAGCATATCGGCTTTCAGTTGGAAAACACTGGTTTGATCGTGCAGAGCCAGTGTGATGGATAAAATTAAAATTGCACTAACTAGACCCTAATGTGTTTGGATCTATGAAAATGTATTCTGAACGAGGAAGAGGGTTTGCCCTGTTAACCCAAAAATGCCCTGAACTGTTCAAAATTCGCATTTTTAAAAATTGGATACGAACATGCAAGAAGTCCTACTGTCAAGAATGATCATAGGGGTTCCACCGATACAAATTTGAATAATCCAATCATATAGTTGCAAAAGGTTCACTTGACTAACTACCTCCTCCTCCTCTTCTAATTCCCCAGACCTCCTCATTCCTTAAATACAAAAATGCATGATCTCTTCTTTCACCCTCAACCTCCCCTCCCCACATCAACATTGACTTTGTCTCCACTTGATTAGATTGTTTATGTGAATCTGTCTCACAGGCAAGATTCCCAAGTTTTAGCAGCTGGAGCTTTACCCCAAGTGTCCCATAATCTCCATTCATCAATCTCTTCTCACAATGGTATTTGTATTGACATTTTTTTAAAAAATCAATTGCACAATAATGCAAAATTGGTGTGTTTTACACACTGCATAGTTTTCTTCTCCAGTAGCTTTAATGTAAATATAAGCAAACATGGCAATATGTACAGTTGATAAATGACATTAAATCAACAATCTCCTTCTGCAGAAGTTGAATTGCACCTTGAATGACTTCAACCATAATCTTATTGTGAAATATTAGCTGAGTGACGTGTATACCTCGTGGCACCATCATAATATTATTATTCATTCAGGTTTATGTTCTGATCAGGATAGTTGTAGCTGTAAAGATGTATACCAATTTTGAGAGAGAAAAGATGAACTTTCTTATTTCATCTAGTTACAGAAAACCTTCTTAAATGAATCCAAAATGACCATTTTTAATAATTGTCATTAAAGATTATGAAAGTAACTCAGGTGAAGCTTTAAAATGATCTAATCAATATTGTAGAGTTAATAATCAGTGGATTTAACATCTATAATTAACATTAATTCTTTTTCCTATTTTTAGTGCTCCAATGCCCTACCTCATAGGAGTGCATTCTAGTTTAATGGAGGTAAGTTTATTTTGCTTAATCAATGGAATTGAATTATATTTCATATATGTCTTTAAAATCTGATTATTTATTGTTTCTAATCATTTCAACAAAGCTGTATTTAAATCTTCAACTACACAGATGCTAACATAAGTTAGAGGGTTTCTTAATTTTTTTATTAAAGCTAGAAGTAAGAGTCACTATTTAAATTTGTAGCTAAAATTATATTGCTTCCTTCGGTCTTCAGAATTGATAACACTTGGAAATACGCTGCATATCTAAAATCTAAGCTTTTTGCGGTCGATTAAAATCTATCAAATCAAGTGAAAATTCAACACTTTTCACCCTTGATGTGTTGATTCGTTCATGGAATATGTGAGAAAATGTCAGGGCAGCATTTTTTTATCCATGCATAATTGCCCAAAAGGCAATTAAGAGCCAATCACATTGATGTAGGATCTGGTGTCATATGTAGACCAGACGTTGAAGAAATTCCCTGGATTCAGACTTTGAGCATTGGCAAAACCTTATTGCTTGGTATCAGGGGGAGGACACCTTTCCTTCGTATGCTCCGGTGCAACTTCAAAGCACTCTAGATTCGCTGTGGATTTATATTGTCCAAGCTGAGGGTTGCTCAATCAGATACAGAACCACAAGATAGTCACACGTTGGCCTATGTGAGCATACACCAGGCCATGTCTGAGGTCTTGCTTTAATGATTTAATGTTTTCAGACCTTGAGTCAATGCACACTCCAGATACTACATTTGCACATTGATAACGTTTAGCTGAGTTGCGTTTTGTGCAGGTAAACAGTTCATTTAGTTATGTGACAAAAGCAAAGGTTATGTAATTGTTACAGTGTGTTGTGGTAGGCTAGAGCCATGCAGGGCAAGGGACCAAGCCAGATAAGAGCAATACCATGACTGAGCAGTAAAAACAGCTTCCTTGGTGGAAAGGCCCATACCTTGTCTTCCTGGTAACCCGGATGGCCGTCAAGATCAAGGGAAGACCTGAATGGATGCATGGAACCTGCTGCAAGAAAGCGCCATCCCTGGAGGCACATAAGCAGAAAATGCTGGAGGCACCAGTTCACCCACCAGATGCAATATGTGGGGACTGATCGCCATTTTAGTCTCTGTGCTCCTCATTGCCTTGTTCATACTGACTGGGTATGAGGGGAATAGGAAAGATGGGATGATGTACCCTGTCACAAGGGAATTGCATGTCAACACTTTTCTTTACATGACTTATATCTATGCAAAGAAGGTTATCCACTCTAGCTGCTGGGTATGCACCGATGTCCCGATACATTTGAAGGGAGGAATCCCCCAAGACCCATTCCATTTAATTAATCCAAACCAGCTGAATGGTGGTTGGAACAAAACGGTCCTCTGATATCTTCACCTTGGGGGAGGCAGTAAGTTTGACTGGGAGTCTCACGACTGTTTTATGCGAGACCCTGATGGGACCAATTATTCCACTAACAATAAGTTCACTTGGGAGTGCGAAGTTTATAGTATGGAAAAATATAAGGTTTTGTTCCAGCCTTAATACAACCTCTTGCATACACCCCAAGTTCTGTTCCTCACTAATACCACAGGAAAGGGTACCCATGGGAACCATCTGCTTTGAAAGCAACTACACGTCAGGGTGGGATGCTGGAACCTATGTATCCATTCCCTGCTCCCTAACCCATCCTTGTGCCAATCCACTTCCGCTGGGAGTATCCTGAACCTTGATATTCCCAACAAGACTACCGCAGTGCCAAATTCACAACTCTTTGGACTGGAACTCAAACCAGTCACTTGAGAACGTGTAATGGCACCTATTTCATTTGCGGCCACAAAGCCTACCCCTGGCAGCCAGCCTCCTGGACTGGTAGTTGCTATCTAGGGTATGTGGTCCCCTTTATTTACCACTTGCACTCCTCCCTATTCCAACAGCTTTGGCCTCCCACCAAGATAGCTATAACAGACGCTGAGCAGTTCTTTGCCATTCTCTTCCCTTCATATGGGACTGCTCTCCTGGCAACAGGGGAAAGAAAATTGGCCTCCGTTCTAGAGGAAATAGCGAATTAAATGGTGGCAACCCTTGACCAACTTGCGGAGGTGGTCGCAATTTGCACAGTTGCCCAACAAAACAGATTGGCTTTAGATTATTTACTAGCTGAGAAAGGGCACTTGTTCCGTCATTGGTTGTGAATTCTATATTCCTGATTCCAGTGAGAACGTCACCAACCTTGCCAAACGCATTCGAAAATCTGCATCCAAGCTCTGACACAAGTTCCTCTTGGAATCTGTGAAGCTGGATGGGTGGATGGTTCAGTCCCTTAGGAAAGGCCCACTTGCAGGGCCTCATTATACTTGTCATTTTTGTTATCATTCCAATTCTTATCATCTGTCTCAAACAGTGTTGTGCATGCTTTGGCTCGCTATTACTACCCTCAGTCCCATTAACTTCCCAGTTGGTCAAGATCCCCCTCACTGAAATCCCTCATCCTGATACAGATGAGCACCACTTTCCAGGTAAGGGAATGCAGATTTCCTTCCTTAAACGATGTTAGTGAACCAGATGGATTTTTAAGACAATTGATGATCGTTACGTGATGAAATTTAGGCCAGCTGTTTATTCCATATTTTTCATTGTATTTAAATCTAACCATCCACCATGGTGAGTTTCAAACCCATGTCCACAAAACATCAACATGGGATTCTGGATTACTTGCCAAGTGATATTACCACTGCCCACCCCCATATGCTTACGGTTAGCAAAAGAAATGCAAGACATTTATTGTGATGCTTGTGTCATGTACCTATTTTCTTGTGCTCTTTCTGTGAGCATTTAAAATAATTATTATATTCACCTCACCAGCCTGTACGTTCATTTTACCTGAACGAAATATTAAGGTTTAAACATTGTCAGACAAAACAATATTCATGAGTTATTATGTTTTAGTGCTTTTACTTACACAAGAATATAAAAAAATTAGGAGCAGGAATAGGCAATTTAGTCCCTCAAGCTGCTCTACCATTCAATATGATCATGGCTAATTTCATCTCGATCTCATTCCCACTTTCCTGCTCTTTCTCCATAACCCTTTAATTTGTTGCTAATTAAAAATCTGTATATCTCATATTTATTTCGGGTCCCAGCACCCACTGCACTTTGGGGTAGTGACTTCCATAGGTTCATGACCCTTTTGAGAGAAGTAATTCCTCCTTATTTATGTTTTAAATCTGCTACTCCTTAGTCTAAAATCATGACATCTCATTCTAGATTTCCCCCATATCCTCTCTGCGTGTACTTTGTCAAGCCCCTTTAGTGTTTTATATCCTTCAATCAGCTTTCCTCTCATTTATGTAAATTCTAGAGAATGTAGGCTTTAAGCTGCTCAATCTCTCCATAAAGCATTTCTGGAATCAATCTAGTAAACCTCCCCTGAACTGCCTCCAATGCACAAGTAAGGGGGCCAAAACTGTATGCAATGCTCCCAAGTGCAGACTGACGAATGCCTTGTACAGCTGCAGCAATACTTTTCAAAATTTATCCACTATTCCTTTAGCAATAAATGCCAACATTGTATTTGCCTTCCTTATTGTCTACTGTTCCTACATACTAGTTTTCTGCAGTTCATGTACAAGGACACCCAGATCACACTGCACTGAAGCATTTAGAGGTTTCTCTCCATTTAGGTAATAAGTTGCTGTTTATTCTTCCAACCAAAATAGTTAACCTCACACTTATCTCTCACTGATTAGTCAAACACAATTTACCCTTCCTAAAATGGTGCTGACTCTGATGGATTTTTACTTTTCAAATGTCTTGTTTATTACTTCCTTAATCATGGTTTCTAACAATTTTCCAACAGCACGTATTAAACCACTTTGCTTTTCGCTTTGTAAAATCTTAGGCACATGTGATATTGATTAGAATTCACTTCATATCCATATTGTGGCTATACTTTGATAAGGAAAATTGGAGTCATTTTAAGACTTTCTTGAAGTAATATTTTCATGGACCTGAAATCATAGGCATGAGTTTTCATTTGTCCCCATGCTTTTAAGCTGTGTGTTATTTTTAATCTTAGTTTTATCACTAACAAGGAAGAAAATTTAATCAGCTAATTGCTGTGAAGTTGAACAGTACTGCTCTGGTATCTTTCTAGATTAACCAGATATATTTGTTTATTGTATAATTAAGCTCATCCCTTAATTATGTCTAATTATTTGACTACAGATTGATGGATTAGTTTCTCTGCAGTAAGGTTTAAAAGCTGGTAAAAGCCAATTTTTCACAATAGCAGTGACTTTTTGTCATTGAAACCCTTGTATTAGTCTCATGGCAAGTCTTAACAGACAGGTGGCAAACCATCTCCCAGCTCTTTGCCAATTATACCAGTTGCATGGACATAGCCATCCAGCACCTCACCTGTGACTATCGATGATGCAAATATCTCAGCAAGGGACCCAGCAATCACTTCCCTAGCTTCCCACAGAGTTCTAGATACGCCTGATCAGGTCCTGGGGATTTATCCATTTTCATATGTTTATAAGACATCCAGCACCAACTCCTCTGTAATATGGACATTTTTCAAGATGTCAGCATCTGTTTCCCCACATTCTATATCTTCCATGCCTTTCTCTACAGTAGACACTGGTGCAAAATAGTCGTTTAGTATCTCCCACATTTCCTGCGACTCTCCACACAAAGGCCGCCTTGCTGATCTTTGCGGGGCCCTATTGTCTCCCTAGTTATCATTTTGTCCTTAATATATTTATAAAAACTCCTTGGATTCTCCTTAACCCTATTTGGAAAAGCTATCTCATGTCCTCTTTTAGCTCTCCTGATTTCCCTATTAAGTATACTCCTACTTCCTTTATACTCTTCTTAGGATTCACTCGATCTATACTGTCTATACCTGACATGCTTCCTTCTTTTTCTTAACCAAATCCTCAATTTCTCTAGTCATCCAGCATTCCCTATACCTACTAGCCTTTCCTTTCACCATAACAGGAATTTACTGTCTCTGGACACTCATTATCTCATATTTGAAGGCTTTCCATTTTCCAGTGGACCCTTGTTGGGCCAAAGGGCCTGTTTCCACACTGTAAGTAATCTAATGTAATCTTTACCTCTGAACGTCTGCCCCCAATCAGCTTTTGAAAGTTCTTACCTTTTACTGTCAAAAATAACCTTCCTTCAATTTAGAACTTCAACTTTTAGATCCAGTCTATCCTTTTCCATTACTATTTTAAAACTAATAGAACTTTGGTTGCTGGTCCATGCCGTGACTTATTTCCCAAGAGTAGGTAGGGACATCCACATACTGACTAAGAAAATTTTCTTGTACATACGCAACAAATTCATCTCCATCTTCTTAACATTATGGCAGTCCCAGTCTATGTTTGCAAAGTTAAAATCCCCTACCATAACCACCCTATTATTCTTACAGGTAACTGAAATTTTGTTACAAATTTATTTCTCAATTTCCTGCTGATTGTTAGGGACCTACAATACAATCCCAATAAGGTGATCTGCCCTTTTTTAATTTAGTTCCACCCAAATAACTTCCCTGGATATATTCCTAGGAATATTCTCCCTAAGTTCAGCTGTAATGTTATTCCTTATCAATAATGCCACTCCCCTTCCCCTCTTTTCATCCCCACCCCCCACCCCCTTTTGTCCTTCCTGTAGCATTTGTATCCTTATTGTGGTTCTGTTCGCCGAGCTGGGAATTTGTGTTGCAGACGTCTAGGTGACATCCTCAGTGCTTGGGAGCCTCCTGTGAAGCGCTTCTGTGATCTTTCCTCCGGCATTTGTAGTGGTTTGAATCTGCCGCTTCTGGTTGTCAGTTCCAGCCGTCCGCTGCAGTGGTTTGGTATATTGGGTCCAGGTCGATGTGCTTATTGATTGAATCTGTGGATGAGTGCCATGCCTCTAGGAATTCCCTGGCTGTTCTCTGTTTGGCTTATCCTATAATAGTAGTGTTGTCCCAGTCGAATTCATGTTGCTTGTCATCTGCATGTGTGGCTACTAAGGATAGCTGGTTGTGTCGTTTCATGGCTAGTTGGTGTTCATGTATGCGGATTGTTAGCTGTCTTCCTGTTTGTCCTATGTAATGTGTTGTGCAGTCCTTGCATGGGATTTTGTACACTACATTGGTTTTGCTCATGCTGGATATCTGGTCCTTCGTTCTGGTGAGTTGTTGTCTGAGAGTGGCTGTTGGTTTGTGTGCTATTATGAGTCCTAGTGGTCGCAGTAGTCTGGCTGTCAGTTTGGAAATGCTCCTGATGTATGGTAGTGTGGCTAGTCCTCGTTCCGTTGTCTTTCCCTTCGGCACCTGTTGATGAAATTGCGCGGGTATCCATTTTTTGGCAAATACATTGTATCGGTGTTCTTCTTCCTGTTTTTGCAGTTCTGGTGTACTGCAGTGTGTTGGGGCCCTTTTGAATAGTGTTTTGACGCAATTTCTTTTGTGTGTGTTGGGGTGGTTGCTTTCGTAGTTGAGGACTTGATCTGTGTGAGTGGCTTTCCTGTATACCTTTGTGGTGAATTCTCCGTTCGGTGTTCTCTCTACCATCACATCTAGGATTGGGAGTTGGTTGTCCTCTTCTTCCTCTCTTGTAAATCGGATTCCTGTGAGTGTGGCGTTGATGATCCGGTGTGTGTTCTCTTCTCCCAAACTTTGAACATTTGTATCCTTAACTTTAAGCTGCCAATCCTGTCCATCCCTGAGCCATAACTCTAATTGCTATGATATCCCAGTCCCATGTTCCTAATCATGCCTTGAGTTCATCTGCCTTCTCTGTTATGTCTCTTGCATTGAAGTAAATGCAGTTTAATTTATCAGTCCTATCTTGTTCTCTTTTTTGGACTTTCCAGGCCTGACCTTTTTGACTTGCTGCCTTTCGTACTGAACCAGTCTCACATTGATCTCTTTCCTCACCATCTCCCTTGATCCCAGCCCCCCCCCCCCCCCTCCCCCCCCACCTCCTTCCAATTCAGGTGCAATTGCTCCTTCTTGTACAGGTCACTTTTACCCAGAAGAGATTCCAGTGATCTAAAATTGTGAACCCTTCTCCCATGCTCATGCGCCAGATCCTCAGCCACTAATTCATCTGATCTATCCTCCTCTTCCTACCTTCAGTAGTTTGTACCACTGGGAGTAATCCAGATGTTACTACCCTCGAGGACCTCCTGTTTAAATTCCTGCCTAACTCTTTATTCTCCCTTGAGAATCTCATCCTTTTGCCTTCCCATTTCATTGGTTCCAACGTGTACAGTGACCTCCTGCTGGTCCCTCTCCTCTTTGAGAATATTTTGCACCCTCTCCGAGATATCCTTAATCCTGGCACCAGGGAGGCAATACACCATTCTAAAGAAATATTAAGGAATATATCTGCCTCCACTGCAAGATTTCCTGTCATATGCTAAAATTTTCATTCCATTTTCCTTTATGCTTTCAGCTGACACTTATCCATGTTAGATTACTTTTTTAGATAGATTTAGATTACTTACAAAGTTTGTGAGAAGATTTGTAGCTCGGGTGCTTGTTGTTGTGGTTCTGTTCGCCGAGCTGGGAGTTTTTGTTGCAAACGTTTCGTCCCCTTTCTAGGTGACATCTTCAGTGCTTGGGAGCCTCCTGTGAAGCGCTTCTGTGCTGATTCCTCCGGCATTTATACTGGTTTGAATCTGCCGCTTCCGGTTGTCAGTTGCTGTCCGCTGCAGTGGTCGGTATATAGGGTCTAGTTCGATGTGTCTGTTGATAGAATTTGTGGATGAGTGCCATGCCTCTAGGAATTCCCTGGCTGTTCTCTGTTTGGCCTGCCCTATAATAGTGGTGTCCCAATCGAATTCGTGTTGTTTGTCATCCGAGTGTATGGCTACTAGGGATAACTAGTCGTGTCGTTTCGTGGCTAGTTGGTGTTCATGGATACGGGTTGTTAGCTGTCTTCCTGTTTGTCCTATGTAGTGTTTTGTGCAGTCCTTGCATGGGATTTTGTACACTACGTTGGTTTTGCACATGCTGGGTATCGGGTCCTTTGTCCTGGTGAGTTGTTGTCTGAGAGTGGCTGTTGGTTTGTGTGCTGTTGTGAGTCCTAGTGGTCGCAGCATTCTGGCTGTCAGTTCAGAAATGCTCCTGATGTATGGGAGTGTGGCCAGTCCTTTGGGTTGTGGTATGTCCTCATTTCGTTTTCTTTCCCTAAGGCATCTGTTGACGAAATTGCGCGGGTATCCGTTTTTGGTGAATACCTTGTGTAGGTGTTCTTCTTCCTCTTTTTGTAGTTCAGGTGTGCTGCAGTGTGTTGTGGTCCTTTTGAATAATGTCCTGCTGCAACTTCGTTTGTGTGTGTTGGGGTGGTTGCTTTCATAGTCAAGATTATGGTTCTTTGAGTTAAGGTAAAGACATTCCGCTATTTTCAGGGCTAAGAGTATAGGAGGTGTGTTGAAAGATATTACAGAAATTCTGAAATAATAACTAGCGCTCTAGTTTACCTGTCTGCACCTAGTTTGTCTTTATGTGAAATTTTGCATGTTTTCTTGACCAGGAATAATATCAAAAGAGGCCATCCAATGGTAAAGAAATGTCCTAAATAGTGAAGTTAACTTTAATTCAGGTCAATTAAAGAATGAAATTTACTACTGACAAATCTCCATCAGAAGATCTTGTGCGTTCGTGTTGATACATTAATCTGTTGATTTATGAATGCCTTAACCAGTTTGATTATTGGATAAATCTGTAAATAAATAGTAAAAATGGGCTAACTCAAAATTTCCACAGTTTAATTTATGTTCTTTTAAAGGCATTTTGATTTTCTCCAAATTTGGCCAACCTACATCTGATTGCCTATGATCAGACAAAAGCAATACTAGAATTGCCTTTTTGGGCTTTTGCAATAAAACCAGTACTTACCATCAGTGCCGTTTTAATATCAAAAGAGTTGGATAAACTGGCTGTCCCAGAAACATTCAAGCTAGATAAACTATTTGTCTATTTGGTTAATAGATTCATTTCCTCATTACAAGTGATATTAAATTTAAAAGTAAAAATGTTTTGCTCTAGTTATACAGGACATTGGTGAAATCCCATCTCGAATACTATCATGTCAATTTTGGGATCTTTAAGGAAGAATTTAAATGCATTGGAGGCAGTTCAGATGAGATTAACTAGATTGATACCTGGAATGAGGATAGGTTAGACAGGCTGGGCTTGGTTCACTGGAGTTTAGCAGAATGAGGGGGTGACTTGATTGAAGTGGATGTGGAATGAATGTTTTTGTGGCTGAGTCCAGAACTAGGAGGTAGCTTTTAATACTGAGATCATCCCTTTGGGACCGAGCTGAGGAGAATATTTTCTGATTGGTGTGCAACCTTGGAATATTCTGTATCAAAAGACAGGTTAGCTGGGTCCTTTTGAATATTTTTAACACAGAGATGCATAGATTCTTGTTAGGCAGGGGAATCGAGGGTTACTGGCGGTAGATGGGAGTGTGAAATTTGAAATACAGACTTATTAGCCATGACCTTATTGAATGGCCAAACAAGTTTGAATTGCTGAATAATCTATTTCTATTTCTTATGTTTGTGTATGTTGAGTGAGTTCACTGAAACAACCGAAAGGACAATTCTTACAGTAGAAATTGAGATAGAATTGTAACAAAGTGAATTTGTGATGCATCCTTTGAAGATATTCCTGGCTGCCATCTCTGTCAATGTTAGTAATCCCAGATGCCCACTTTGTTTATACCTAGGACAGTCTCTTGCATGAGCAATATATATTCTTTAATTGTATCACATTAATAAGCATAATGATACTTCTGGGCATACTAAACTCAGCAAGAAGTGTTCAATTTAAAGACACACAACAGAAAATGCTGCATTTGATTTAACAAAGGAAAAACTTCTTGTTCGTTTAGTTAGTTGTAGATCTTTGACAGCCAGTTAGTCACAGCTGTTTATGATACTATAACCTCAAATCACCTGTTTAGGATCAGTGCTGCCGAGGACTCTCGGAACAGGAAAGTGAAAAATGCACAGAAGGGGTTAGTAGCCCACACGCTGTGCAAGGATCAAAGAGTTTAAAGGTCAAAGGACATGTCTCGCTTAGCCATATCTTTCTGTTGAATAGCTGCTTCAGATTGTAAATCTGACGAGGATTTCATTAAGTCGTTCTGTCTGCTGCTGGGGCATGAAATCATAAAATTTTATATCGTCAGCTTTTCCTGCTTCTGGCAGCCAGATTGACATATTGGTGTCCGTAAAAAAGACAGCTTTATGTCTTCTTGGAAACAAAGTATATTCTCACCACAATCCCTTAAATCATTTTAGAGTCAAAGCACTGTTTAAAAAGTTAAAGTACGAAAGATACCAAAGCTTAACGTTGATTTATAATATGTTGTATAATTCATTTGAGGTTATTCCAGCTATGGGAGGAATGAAATCCGCTTTTCTTTAGTGGTATTTGACGTTTGCCGCCTTATCTTATTCCAAGGGTTTAGAGAACACTTCTGTATATTTTTAATTGTCTGAAATTGCATTTAGTCACCCTGAGAAAATGATAGCAAGTGACACAGTGTGGTCAAGTTATATCTTGAGGGAGGGTTTAAAAAGACATATCACCAAGACAAATAGTACTAACTACTTTCTATTTAATAGACTGGTGAATAAGGCCCCCTGTAGTTTGTTTGAAAAGTTAATGCATTTTAACTGTGTTGATGTCATTTAGAAAATTCAAAGCACTGTTTGCACTAAGAAAACAGCCCTTACTGATTAAGTCTGTAATTCTTGGGAAGCTACATTTATAGATGTAATAAACAATGTGTCCAGCAGTTGCTAAGATGGATTTCTGGACCCCTTGATTGCATGGAGTGTGTCGTTCATAAAACTAATAATGCAAAATTCGGTTTCCATCAGAATGGGGATATAAATGAACAATACGTACTTATTGAAAATTTGACCAATTTACAGAAACCATGCTTTATTTAATTATACTCCAATTGCAACTTGTAAGGAACTGCTCTTGGTTTGATTCTGATAATAATGCATATAAATTGTTTCCACACTATAGTGATTCTATGATTCCATAAATGCCATGTATATAAAATTTGCAAATTGTTTTCAGATCTTGTGTGGACTGTTGATATTAACTCATTAAAGATTTAAAGTTTGAAGCTAATACATAGATAAACTTTCAAACAGACATACGACATACACTAGGCTGATTTATTTGAAACAGTCGCATCCTACAATGAGGCTCTCCTAAACTAGCTTCCATTGCACGTTGTAACATTTTTCCAGAGATCTTTTGCGTGTATCAGTAACATAGTAAGAGTAATTTGGTTTTACACCCAAGCATATGGAGTCTAGATTTTGTTGTTGATTTTAGATTTCAAATTATATTCTTAAAAAACAGGTGTGGGTTGATAAGTTTTCTTAAGATATCAACAAAGCCATTTCATTCTTCCTACAACAGAAAGTGAGGAACATGGCCTTAGAAGATGTTGTGTTACTAAATGTGGACAACAATACGCTGGAAACACCATTTGATGATCTTCAAAGCCTTCCTAATGATGTGGTTAGTATGACCTAGCTCTCATTTCTGTGTACTTTTATTAGTGAACTCAACATTTAATATAGCAATTTGTTTTGAAGCTTCCTTTCTCCATTACTCTGTTTCATGTCTGTTTGACAATGCTAGCTAGTCTCCAAAGTGTTTTGTTTCCCTAAAGTAAGGGGCAGGATTGCATGAAAGCAGTCTGGTGCTTTACTAACAGTCCTCACATTTCACTGCACCTCATTCTCCTTTTATGGCCTAAATTTAAAACGCTGTCTTTCTGAAGGGGCATAATTGTACAATTTGATTGTTTTCTATTAAAAATCCATTTATGTTATTGTATTAATTCAAAAAAAATCATTATCTTATTCTCTGTTGTATTCTTTACCTTTACTGCTTTGTGCCTGGACCCTGCTTTTCTCTCCCCTCCAATTCTATTTCATTTTTTAAAAAATGGAATGATATTGCTTGCTGAATGGTTTGGGTTTGGCAAGGCGATCTGTCCAATTTGCCTTTCACTGTCTCAATGCCACCTGCTACTGGAGTACTCTTAATTAATAGATCAAAGAGACAAGGCAGAGGTGGTAAAGTGTGTCAATTCAAGAGAAGATAACAGTGTACTTTGATCTAAACAAAGTTGTTCCAGAAAGAAAAATAACCTCAATTTCTTTTCAATCCTCTGTGATCGATGTTCTGATGTCTTTTTACATTTTATTTAATGCTATGATTTTTAAGTTTGATAAAGGGTAGAATAGATTTAGGGTGTTATTTAAAGGTCTAACTGAAGAAAATGTCCCTTTTGATGTAAGATGCTGACTTTAAAAGTACAGCAGATAAATGAGAATGGCATACACTGCTACACAGTCCAGTTCTTTTGTGTTTTCTTAAAAGGTGACATTGCTCACATCACTGCTCGATGTGGCATCAAGATGTTAGATATATAACTAGTTGTTGTGTTGCATCTAGCATCTTTATTTTGCAACCAAGCATACCATCTGTTTGAAGTACTGTCCTGCTTTGAGAAAGCGTCCTCAATGCTGTCAGCATTTTGGGTTTACTGCAATAAAAGCAATCTGACATTTACAGACATGAAAGTACATATTGCTCACAAAAATTCTCCCTATAGGCTTTATTGTGCACTCATTGTGCCCTACAATTTGGCACTGCAATTGGAAAAAAATTAATTACGCAGTAACAACTGTTCTATTTCAGTGGACATAACTTAATCCTTTCAGCGACCCGTGTTCTGTGTAGCACAGTCTAGCTCATGGGATTAAACAAAAGGCTATTGCAAACCAGAAACAAAAATGATTAAACGGCCTGACATTTACAGCTAAAACTATAAACACCTTTAATTATTAATTTTTATATACTTTACACTTTAAAATTGCAGCGGTCTGGTTAAATTCGGGATTAGGACATACCTCTGTGCCGAATAAATTAATCACCATCTAAAAGCTTGAACGTAGAGGGATAATTTTAAATAGTGTGTGCAAACAAAATGGATTTTGAGTGAACTTACTCTTCAGGGAATGCAATAGCACAGTTGTTAGTGCACTAAATTACAAATTGGAAGGGCCAGGGTTAGATTCCCAACCAAGCTGACACTTGCTGTTGGATTCCTCAAAGAATGAAGGGCTTATCTCTGAAGTTGGCAGATAAAATGGGGCTCAAACTCGAGAACAATGCATGTCTCTGTTCAGTTTTCAAAGATCATATTTTACCATGCTAACTTTAAATTCTTTCCTATCAGCACTCTGGGTGTCCTTATACCCCAAGGACTGCAGTAGGTTATGAAGACAGCTCATCACCACTTTGTCCAGAGCAATCAGGGATGGGCAGTAAACACTGGCTGGGCCAGCCTTGTCCAAATAAAGATCAATTTTGTTTTCAAACTATTGCTCTTTAGCATGTGCTGCAAACAGTCTTTCACGTATTTCCTACTGCTTTCTTATTCTTAAAAGCCTTGGTATATGATGATGATGAGGCATGCTATAATGTTTCAGTCACTGCACGGATATGTATTTTTTTCTTCCTTTTGAAGTATAAAAGTATCTGCAGTATATCACAGAAAAAGTCGTTGTTTGATTGGACAGAACTTCTATATTGCTGAGAAAATGCTCATTTTCTCAAAGGTGTTCATCTTGTATTCATTAGGACAATTCATAAGAAATACCAAAGTATAGGGGGATCAAAATTCTATTGGGTGAGAGAAGAATGCTGATTTGTGGATGCATTACCGTGGAGAGTTCATGATGATTGACAGTTAACTGTTAAGTTTTGTTTGTTTAATCAAGTTAGATTGACTCTAATTGCCAGAGTTGGACTGTGACAGAAAGTCCTGTTATTTTCATCTTGTGGCTTATTTTCTCTTCAGTTTTCAATGTACCTAATTTTCATGTAATTGAACAATGGATATATATGTCAGTGTTAAGTCTTGGAATTTTATGATATCGTATTTGGCAGTCAATATTTAAGTGGCAGCAACTAAAAAATATTCACTTTGGTGTCCAGTCTTAAATCCAGTCAATTGAAATCCGACTATTTGCTAGTAACAATATGATTTGTTTACTGCTGGTTGTGACAAATTTTCCGGCAACAGTAAAACAGAAACACTACTTCAAGAAGTAGTTTGCCAATATAAATGTATAATTGAGGTATACGTTAAATGAGACATGTATGAATACGTTATTAGCTACAGTCTCAGAATTTTATTATCGTGCTAAAATGTTATTGATAAAATTACTAACTCGTTTGTCAGCAAAATGAGTTCTTTCTCAGTTAGCTAACAAAGTACCTTCTTCTCTCACTCTTGATCATTGGCTTTTAAAAAGTTTACGACAAATAAAATTGGGCTTGTAGTTTTCTTCTTTATCTGCCCTTTCTTTCCATATCCTTAAAAGGTAACATCCACATAACCATCTATTGTATTATTGTTGGGAAAGGAAAGTTTAAATTTCACCAACATATTCCAGATACACAACTTACAATTTACAAATTTCATTAAACAGGACTATTTAATAATGTCAACTATAACAATATTTGTATTAACTGCAGCAAGTTGTTTTCTGTAAGCAGCGATCAATGAATCCTGTGTCTTCCATTCTAAGAGCAACAGGCTTTGGCAGTAATTCAGAAAAGGTTGAAGAAAACAGCTACTCTTGCAGCTAATAATTTGGATTAAATCTAGATAGGCTTTCAACTTTATAAATCAAGCTCATAAAACCTGTCAAGTTGCTGACATGTCTTTCTTATAATCCTAAAAAGACCAGCCATGAAACTCAGAAGTTTCCTCTGATTTCAGATTACCAGTTAGTAACATTAACGTGCTGCAAAGAAGAGTTGTACAATCAATGTCTACAAATGCCATTGAACGAACCAATCTGAAGTTAGCTGGAGCGTTTTAAAACTCATTCTTATCATTCTGCAATTCCTAAGCCATCTCTTCTGCTTTCAACTGGTAGATATTCTCAGGCATTGTCCTTTGTTAGTCTTGGGTTTATCGTACAGCTTTGAAAAGCTGTCAGAAATATTATTGTCATTTAATTGTTAATTTATGGAAGCTAGTTCTGTTAAATATTTTTTATAAAATAGGAACATTTCTGTTTCAACAATAACAGTGATTAACTTCTGGAATGTGAGTCATAGGTACAAAATTAATTTAAAACATTGTGGGCAATTAAAAGAGAAATGTCATCAGGCAGAAAGTTCTGAGGTTGTAGAATTTATATTCAGACGTAATAGTTTACGGGTGACACAGTGGTTAGCACTGCTGCCTCACAGCGCCTGAGACCGGGGTTCAATTCCCAACTCAGGCGACTGACTGTGTGGAGTTTGCACATTCTCCCCGTGTCTGCGTGGGTTTCCTCCGGGTGCTCCGGTTTCCTCCCACAGTCCAAAGATGTGCGGGTCAGGTGAATTGGCCATGCTAAATTGCCCGTAGTATTAGGTAAGGGGTAAATGTAGGGGTATGGGTGGGTTGCGCTTCGGCGGGTTGGTGTGGACTTGTTGGGTCGAAGGGCCTGTTTCCACACTGTAAGTAATCTAATCTAATCTAAAAAATAAGCTGTCAACATGTAAGAGTAGGTGGATATTGGAAAATAGGATGAAGAGTTGTGCGAGCAATAAAAGTAATGTGTTTAGGACTGTTTACTCACCTGAAGAGTAAATATCACTGTAGATAGGTTTACCTGTAACTTCTGTGTATTTCTGTAGATATCTGCATTTTGTTTACCACATACAGAAATATGATCTTTAATTATGCAATGGTAATGCACCTTATCAAATAATGATTTACACAGTAGAAATGTCTGTGATTTTTATGGAACTAATCTGTTCTGGCACTAGATCATATTGTTGGATGATGATAGTTACTCTACTTCAAAATAGTTTGTATTATTTTCATGTATAAGTTTATTACTTAAGGATTTTTACTGAAAGTATAACTTGCAGCATTGGATATGGCATGTTCAGGTATCTGCTTCATTTGATTTAACACATTTTAGAAAGGTGGGGTGGGGAAGAAAAAAAAACAAGAAACGACAGACCTGCCCCCAGTTTAACAACTGTTGTAGAAAGGTTATTAGAATGCAGCATTCGGGATAGAGTGCAAAGTGGCCTGATTAAACACAGTCAACATCAATTGGTCAATGGGAATTGGGTGCGAGTGGGAGTTGGGGGTAAAATCTACACTGGTTGGAATTCTATCTAGCACAAAACTAGATATATCTAGGTAGTTGTGGTTGGTAGAAATCAGTCATAGAGATGTACAGCATGGAAACAGACCCTTCGGTCCAACCCGTCTAGATATCAACCCAATCTAGTCCCACCTGCCAGCACCCGGCCCACATCCCTCCAAACTCTTCCGATTCATATACCCATCCAAAAGCATCATAAATGTTGCAGTTGTACCAGCCTCCACCACATCCTCTGGCAGCTCATTCCATACACATACCACCCTCTGCGTGAAAATGTTGCCCCTTAGGTTTCTTTTATATCTTTCCCCTCTCACCCTAAACCTATGCCCTCTAGTTCTGGACTCCCCGAGCACAGGGAAAAGACTTTGCCTTTTTATCTTATCCATGCCCCTCATGATTTTATAAACCTCAATAAGGTCACCCCTCAGCCTCCGACACTCCAGGGAAAACAGCCCCAGCATGTTCAACCTCTGCCGGTAACTCAGATCCTCCAACCCTGGTAACATCCTTGTAAATCTTTTCTGAACCCTTTCAGGTTTCACAGCATCTTTCCGATAGGAAGGAGATCAGAATTGCATGCAATATTCCAACAGTAGCCTAACCAATGTCCTGTTCAGCCGCAACATGACCTCCCAAATCCTGTACTCAATACTCTGACCAATAAAGGAAAGCATACCAAACGCCGTCTTCACTATCCTATCTACCTGTGACTCCACTTTGAAGGAGCTATGAACTTGCACTCCAAGGTCTCTTTGTTCAGCAACACTCCCGAGGATCTTACCATTTAGTGTATAAGTCCTGCTAAGATTTGCTTTCCTAAAATGCAGCGCCTTGCATTTATCTGAATTAAACTCCATCTGCCACTTCTCAGCCCATTGGCCCATCTGGTCCAGATCCTGTTGTAATCTGAGGTAACACTCTTTGCTGTCCACTACACCTCCAATTTTGGTGTCATCTGCAAATTTACTAATTGTACCTCTTATACTCACATCCCAATCATTTATGTAAATGACAAAAAGTAGAGACTCCAGCACCGATCCTTGTGGCAGTCCACTGGTCACAGGCCTCCAGTCTGAAAAACAGCCCTCCACCATCACCCTCTGTCTTCTACCTTTGAGCCAATTCTGTATTCAAATGGCTAGTTCTCCCTGTATTCCATGAGATTTAAGCTTGCTAATCAGTCTCCCATGGGGAACCTTGTCGAATGCATTACTGAAGTCCATATAGATCACATCTACTGCCCTCATCAATCTTCCTTGTTACTTCTTCAAAAAACTCAATCAAGTTTGTGAGACATGATTTCCCATGCACAAAGCCATTTTGACATCCAGCACTTCCTCCTCTGTAATCTGGACATTTTGCAAGATGTCACCATCTATTTCCCTACAGTCTATATCTTCTATATCTTTTTCCACAGTAAATACTGATGCAAAATATTCATTTAGTATCTCCCCCATTTTCTGTGGCTCCACACAAAGGCCAGCTTGCTGATCTTTGAGGGGCCCTATTCTCACACTAGTTACCCTTTTGTCCTTAATATATTTGTAAAAACCCTTTTGATTCTCCTTAATTCTATTTGCCAAAAGTATCTCACGCCCCCGTTTAGCCCTCCTGATTTTCCTCTTAAGTATACTCCTACTTTCTTTATACTCGTCTAAGGATTCACTTGATCTATCCTGTCTGTACCTGACATATGCTTCCTTCCTTTTCTTAACCCTCAATTTCTTTAGTCATCCTATAGCTACCAGCCTTCCCTTTCACCCTGACAGGAATATACTTTCTCTGGATTCTTGCCATCTCATTTCTGAAGGCTTCCCATTTTCCAGCCGTCCCTTGACCCGAGAACATCTGCTTCCAATCACCTTTTGAAAGTTCTTGCCTAATACCATCAAAATTGGCCTTTCTCCAATTTAGAATTTCAACTTTTAGATCTGATCTATTCTTTTCCATCACTATTTTAAAATGAATAGAATTATGGATGCTGGCCCCAAAGTGCTCCCCCACTGACACCTCAGTCATCTGCCCTGCCTTATTTCCCAAGAGTAGGTCAAGTTTCTCACCTTCTCTAGTAGGTACATCCACATAATGAATCAGAAAATTGTCTTGTACACACTTAAGAAATTCATCTCCATCTAAACCTTGAACACTATGGCAGTCCCAGTCGATGTTTGGAAAGTTAAAATCCCCTACCATAACTACCCTATTATTCTTACAGATAGCTGAGATCTCCTGACAAGTTCGTTTCTCAATTTCTCTCTGACTATTGGGGGGTCTATGATACAATTCCAATAAGGTGATCATCCCGTTCTTATTTCTCAGTTCCACCCAAATAACTTCCCTGGATGTATTTCCGGGAATATCCTCCCTCAGCGCAACTGTAATGCTATCCCTTATCAAAAATGCCACTCCCCCTCCTCTTTTGCCTCCCTTTCTACCCTTCCTGTAGGATTTGTATCCTGGAACATTAAGCTGCCAGTCCTGCCCATCCCTGAGCCATGTTTCTGTAATTGCTATGATATCACAGTCCCATGTTCCTAACCATGCCCTGAGTTCATCTACCTTCCCTGTTAGGCCCCTTGCATTGAAATAAATGCAGTTTAAATTATTAGTCCTACCTTGTCCCTGCCTGACTTCACTGTTTGACTCACTTCTGTTCTCAGCTGTACCTGTCTCAGATCGATCTCTTTCCTCACTATCTCCCTGGGTGTTTCCCCCCCCCCCCCCCCCCCCCACCTTACTAGTTTAAATCCTCCCAAGCTGCTCTGGCAAATTTCTCTGCCAGTATATTAACTCCCTTCCAATTTAGGTGCAATCCGTCCTTCTTGTACAAGTCATTTCTACCCCCAAAGAGATTCCAATGATCCAAAAATGTGAATCCTTCTCCCATACACCAGCTCCTCAGCCACGCATTCATCTGCTGTATCCTCCTATTCCTGCCCTCACTAGCTAGTAGCACTGGGAGTAATCCAGATATTACTACCCTTGAGGACCTGCTTTTTAAATTTCTACCTAACTCTCTGTAATCTCCCTTCAGAATCTCAACCTTTTCCTTTCCAATGTCATTGGTTCCAATGTGGACAATGACCTCCTGCTGGCCACTCTTCCCCTGTGAGAACATTCTGCACCCTCTCTGAGACATCCTTGATCCTGTCATCAGGGAAACAACACCCCATTCTGCTTTTTCTCTGCTGGCCACAGAAACGTCTGTCTGTACCTCTGACGATAGAATCCCCTAACGCAATTGATCTTTTGGAAGCTGATGTACCCCTCGTTGCAGTAGAGCCTCCCAGTCTCAATACCAGAAACCTGGGTGTTTGTGCTACGTTCCCCTGAGAATCCATCACCACCTACATTTTCCAAAACATCATACCGGTTTAAAACGGGTATATCCACAAAAGACTCCTGCTCTAGCTGCCTATCTTTCTTACATAAATGGGTTAACTCCAGGAAGGGTGACTGTATCTGAGACTTCCACCCCCCCCCTCCCCCCCGCTTCCTATAACTGCCATCCATCTCATACTGTTGCTGTTGCAAATTCCTCATCGCTTCTATCTATCTCTCCAACCGATCCACTCGATCTGATAAGATTCACATCCAACAGCATTTATGGCAGATATAATCTGCAGTAACCCTTAAACTCTCTTTAAACTCCCCCATCTGACTAGAAGTACATATCGCTGCAAAGGCCATTTTTGCTCCTTCACAATCTACAGACCCAGAAAATAACACCCGTCTTATTCCACTACAAACACTGCCCCAAGATAAATTAAAAGCTATGGCTTATATTTTAAGTTTAATCAAGAGACTTATCTCCAAAAGCATATAATCAAGAAAGAATCCACTGTACCCACTACTGCCGCCTTTCTTCTTGGCTCCATACATTACTGCAGGAGTTCGGTCAAATCGACTCCATCTGCTTCATCAGTGGCCATCCCTCCATCATAATGTCAGAAATGGGGATATTTGTTGATGGTTGCACAATGTTCAGCACCCTTGCGATTTCTCATACTGAAACAATCCAGGTCCATGTACAGCAAGACGTGGGAAGCATTCAGCCTTGTGATGGTATAGTTTGTAAGTCTATAAGCTAACTCGCTGAGCTTGAAGGTTTGTTTTCAGACATTTTGTCATCATACTAGTAGCGTCATCAGTAAGAGTCTCTGGTGAAGGGCTGGTTTGTTTATAGCTCTTGGTTTCTTAAGGCGGGTGATGTCATTTCCTGCTCTTTTTTTCAAGGGAAGGTCGATAGGATCTAAGACGGTGTGTTTATTGATGGAGTTCTGGTTAGAATGCCATGCCTCTAAGAATTCTCATGTGTCTCTGTTTCACCTGTTTTAGGATGTGTGTGTTGTCCCAGTCAAAGTGGTATCCTTATTTGTCTGTATGTATGGAAACTAGTGAGAGTCGGTTGTCAGAAATGACATCACCCACCTTGAGCAACCAAGACCCATAAATACAGAGGTGGGACATACCACCAGCGCTTCACCAGAGTCTCTCAATGATGATGTTACGTGGTATGGTGACGAAACATCTGAAAACAAACCTTCACACTCTGTGAGCTAACTTACAAACTTACCATGAACCTGAGCTACAAATCTTCTCAAAAAATAGATAACATTTGTGCCACATGAATGTCCAGGAATGAGTTGACAAGCTTGTGTGCAGCAGGTCTTTTACAACTAGTATAAGACACTCCAAGCCAGTATGGTACACTCCTTATGTCTACGATGTTATTACAAAGTACATGCCTTCTGTGAGAAATTACCTCAGCTTTTCCAGAATCACGAGATTTTGTCACAAGATGACATTGGTGAAGATTTGCTACAGATTTTCCAAACTATTGATGCTTTATACAAAGAAGTATGAATGACCTTACGTAAAAAAAACTTATCCTAAAGTTTAAAAAACTGGATAAAAGCAAATTATTGAGGATGCTGGAATCTGAAACCAAAAGAGAAAATGCTGGGAAATCTCAGCAGGTCTGGCAGCATCTCCAAGGAGAGATAAGAGCTGATGTCTAACTGACCCTTTGTCAAAGCTAAAAATAGGGAGGTATTTGTACTAGGCTGAGAGAAGGTGAGTCATGGCTCCAGAAGCAAAGGTAGCAATAAAGAGGTGATAATGACAGTGCATAGAGAGATTATAGGGAGATTAGGAGCTGTGAATGACCAAGGCTGAAGCCAGTGCCATGTGACAAAATATGTGGGGGATGGGTGAAGCAGAGGCAAAATGGAAAACAGGGGAGAAGGGTAGCCTTGGAGAGAAGAGCAGTACTTCTTCAGGATAGGCATTCCTGGAAGAGAGAGGTGGCATTGGGTTAAACACTGGATAAAAGCAAATTACTGCGGATGATACCCTTTTCCCCTGTTTTCCATTTTGCCTCTGCTTCACCCATCCCCCACATATTTTGTCACATAGCACTGGCTCCAGCCTTGGTCATTCACAGCACCTAATCTCCCTATAATCTCTCTATGCACTGTCATTGTCACCTCTTTATTGCTACCTTTGCTTCTGGAGCCATGACTCACCTTCTCTCAGCCTAGTACAAATACCTCCCTATTTCTCACTATTTTTAGCTTTGACAAAGGGTCAGTTAGACTTGAAATGTCAGCTCTTTTCTCTCCTTACAGATGCTGCCAGACCTCTGAGATTTTCCAGCATTTTGTCTTTTATCCTAAAGTTTCATCAGCTTCATAATACTTTTCCACTAGTCATGCCCAAAGAGGCCTGTTTCTTTAGAAGCCCCAAGCCAGCAGACTCACCAAGTAGGTGACCCACAGAGCACAATCACGCCCAGCATCTGCATTTCAACAAGAAATTTGACACTGTAGACATTCATGCATTCCATCAAGATTCTTTTGATAGCCTTCAAGACCAGGATGAATTGAATTTTGCAGTTACATCTATGGCGATACATATCGATGTGACACCTAGTACTCCTGGAAATGTCACCACTTGCAGCCACAGTAGATTTGTTGGAGGTATAAGTATTTTCAATGGAACAAGATTGACAAGTCTTCAAGTCTTGATGGACATCATGCTTGCGTCTTAAAAGAAGTTGCTGATGACGGAGTTAGACACATTGGTGTTAATTTTCCAGCATTCCCTAGATTCAGGAAAGTTTCCATTTGACTGAAAAGTAGCAAATACAAGACCACTGTTCAAGAAGGGAGCGAGGCAGAAAATGATAAACTGTTGGCCAGTTAGCTTGACGTCTGACAGGGAATATCCTAGAATCGGTAATAGATTATAGCTGTGCACTTAATGAAACTTTATGTCCCTTTGACAAAATCATGATTCTTTTTGAGAACATATTTATTAAATGTATTGGAGCCATTTAAATGGAGTTGCTTGTGCTATGCATGAAAGGGAGCTTGTAGGTATATTGTATTTGGATTTCCAGAAGACATTTGAGAAGGTGCCAAATCAAAGCTTATTGCAGGAAATAAAAGCTCATGGTGCAGAAGATAATATATTGACATAGATAGATATCTGGCTGGCTGGTTTAAAAAAAACACAGGTTTTCTAACTGGATATGTACTTTCTTGTTGGGATGTGATAAGTAAAGTCCTACAGAAGTGTGTGTTGGATCCCAACTGTTTCCAATTCACACCAATGACTTGGATGAGTGGAACAAAGCTATGATGGCTAAATTCACAGATGACACAAAGATAAGATATATTTTGAAGAAGACATGAGGTTGCAAATGAATATGGATCTATTGACTGAGTGAATAAAGACCTGGCAGGTGAAGTATCGTATGGTTGGTCAATTTGGCAGGATGATTGAAAAAGCAGTGTATTACTTAAATGGAAAATGACTGCAATATTCCATAGTACAGAGGGTTTTGGTAGTTCCGTATTATTCATAAAATGTTACTTGCAGATTTGGCACATAATCAGTAAAGTTGATAGGGATGTTAAGCTTCTGTTATACAAGGCATTGATGAGATCTCAAATACAGTATATGGTTTTGGTCTGCTTATTTAAGGAATGATGTCAATGAGTTGGAAGCAACTCCGAAAAGGTTTGCTAGATTGGAAGTCTAATTGAATGAGTGGGTTGTGTTATGATAGTTGGGGTTAGCTGAAACCTTTTCTCTGAAGTTTAGCAGAATGAGGAGTGGCTTCATTGAATTGTATAACAATTCAATAAACAATTTGGGGGCGACTATCTGCGTGGAGTTTGCACATTCTCCTTATGTCTGCGTGGGTTTCCTCTGGGTGCTCCGGTTTCCTCCCACAGTCCAAAGATGTGCAGGTCAGGTGAATTGGCCATGCTAAATTGCCCATAGCATTAGGTGCATTAGTCAGAGGGAAGTGGGTCTGGGTGGTTTACTCTTCAGAGGGTCAGTGTGGACTTGTTGGGCCGAAGGGCCAGTTTCCACACTGTAGAGAATCTAACCTAATCTAAAATAACATCCTGAGTGGTGGATACAGAAATTATATTTCCTTTTGTGGCTCAGTCCAGAATTACTCATCATTGTTTGTTCAGGACATCGATCAGTTAAAGAACAGATGAATCTATGGTCACTTGAAGTAGGTTGCATTCTGACACCATGCTATTGTCTTAGTTTGAAAACCAATGTGCTCTTTGTTTCAGTAGTCCAATTTGCTTTCAACATTTCGAAGAATGGTCTTTTAAATTGATACAACCTTCATTATGCATAGATGTGCAGTGTATGAAGACTATCTGAAACTGCAGGAATCCAGTGGCTTATAAACAGTGAAGGGAAAGGGAATTCAGCATCAAGCTGCAGTTGGACAACTTTTTTATTTGGTCACTACGTTATACTTAAGTGAAATGAGGGAGTTTGATTTCAGCAAGGGCTTGATGATTGTTAATATTCACCTGGAAACTACATTGGACCAAGGAAGGAGGACTCAAGAATGAAGTAAAAAGGTGAAGAGAGCTATTATATTTGTTAGGTCAATGGATCCAATGTCACTGGTATTGAGCAGTCAACTAGAGTGGTCCAGAGAGAGATTTTCATACCACAGAACAAAGAGCAAAGCCTGTGAATGTTAGAACAGTGGACTTCAGGAGTAATGGACTGGTGGTAGAGTGAGATTTAATATGTAGGTTTTTGGTTCACAGTCATGACATGACACTGAATCCAAAATTGCAATAATTAATTGTCCAAAGAGCAGTGCATTTTAGCAGACTATTAGCAAAGAATAATAATTGCTTTTGTGAAATTATATCAGTAAGTGAATTACAATTGCACAGCAAAGTAAAATAAAAGGGTTTTAAACAAACAGTACACTAATCATTCAGTGAGACCATGATTGGAATCTTCTGTGCCATCTGGAAATGGAGAGGAGGTGCAAGGGAAGATTAAATTTACAACTGAAAACGTTTGAAGCAAAGCTTTGCTTATTCCTGCTACCATTGGCAAAAACTGAGTTGTTCATGATTGGAGGCAGATTAGGCCATTCACTGGCCATCTTGCAAATTTCCTGGATTTAATAAGTCAGATTTGCTCCTATTGCTACATTACTATACTGCCTGATCTTTCAGTCTCAGCAATCTCAGCATGAGTCCCCAAGGGATCTCCCTTTAATTGTGCCTGATTGCACGTAGAGGGGCTCCCTGGTGTCAGTCGCTGACCGCAAACTCGAACTCGAACTCTGCTGCTTAAGTTCTTACCAGGGTGTGGACCCTGGCACTTAAAAATTCTCACCAGCCTTTTGTTATGGTGCAGAGAGAGACAATCAAATCTAATCAACCTTTCTATCTCTGGATTGGCAACACAGGAAAAAATTAAACCATCAACGAATCCCAAATAGATTAAATTAGATTACTTACAGTGTGGAAACAGGCCCTTCGGCCCAACAAGTCCACACCGACCCGCCGAAGCGCAACCCACCCATACCCCTACAATTACCCCTTACCTAACACTACAGGCAATTTAGCATGGCCAATTCACCTGACCCGCACATCTTTGGACTGTGGGAGGAAACCGGAGCACCCAGAGGAAACCCATATAATTTCAATTGTTTCTAACCAGGCTGTTGAATAACCAATCCCAGAATATTTAATTAATTTCCAGACAGTGGTTTTACATCTTAAACGAAAGACTTAACTATTTATTGGTTACGCAATAACTTTAGCAGAGAGAAAATTAAACAAGAGAAATCTGATTAATATCTAAGCTTTAAATCCAAAACATTTGTTTTCAGCCCCACTCACACAAGAGAAAGGTAGACAAATGAACGGCGTTGAAGAATAAATCAAAGTAAATAACAAAACTGACCAGGGTATTTAAATAGCTTTTGCAATGAGTTGTTTCACGGGCATTGGTGTGGACACTTTGATTGCTTTTCTGAAACCTTGAATAAGGTCACCATCTTGGGTCACCCAAGCAAAGGCAGCAAAACTTCTAACTTAGCTTTCCTCTTTTTGAAAGCTTATGTAGCAGATTAAGCAAGGAGCTTTCAAATTTTCATGCTGTCTTAGCAGCAGCCCAGAACCATCTCTTGGAAGACGTAGTTTAAAAACAACTTTAATCCTAGTTCCACCTTGATAGACTGTCAACTGCTCCAAGGCCTTACTTTCATTCAACCACTACCATCTGCTTGAACATACGGTCTCTTCAAAACTTATCGGAACCAATTCCCAGATACTGACCTCATTAAAAGCCAATTTCTGCTCTCTGTTTTTCCCAGATAGTTATGTCTGTTGCAGTCTTTTTAATCAAGAATCCACCAGCAATTAACAGCCAGGTTTAGCTTCATAAACAATCAAAGCTTGTTTTGTCTATTCTTTTCTTTTTATCACAAGTAGACCAAAAGTTGACAAGGCACGTCCAGTTCACAATTAAAATTTGATAAAAGAATAAAAATGATGAAAAATCAATGAGCATTCTAACCTTTCATTGTGTCTACTATTGCCCAACCTTTTTATCCCTGCAGCCTTAGCACTGTTAGTTGCTATTGAACTCTTGATTATTTGGTTAGGCCAGAAGTTGAGGAGGCAGGCTCCTCTCCTTAATGAGGCCACAGTCGAGGTGATGGCCTCTTCATTGGCTGCTGCTGGTAAAATCCTTTCTGTGATCCTGCCAGTTACCTGCATGGGCTTGGCACCATCATTTGGTCCCAACTGCAGGACTTTGTGGTAAAATTCTGAGCAGTGTCTGTTTGATTTCCTAGTATATGCAGATTATATACGTTGTTGAACTTTATTTTTAATGTCCGAATGTGGAAAGAGTTAATATTATTTTTTAAAATTCACTTGTGGGATGTGGGGCGTCGCCGACTGGCCAGCATTTATTGCCTGTCCCTAATTGCTCTTGAGAAGGTGGTGGAAAGTTGCTGCCTTGAACTGCTGCAGTCCATGTGCTGTAGGTAAACCCACAATGCCCCGGGAGGGAATTCCAAGATTTTAACCCAGCAAAAGTGAAAGAGCAGCAATATACCTTCAAGTATAAGGATAGCAAAGATGATTCTCGAAGGAGAGAGAGAGACAGGGTAGTTGTCATGGGGGCTTTAACTTTCCAAATATTAACTGGTAACACGTACTTTAAATAGGTCAGTTTTTGTCCGGTGTGTGCAGGAGGGCTTCCTGACACAGTATGTAGACAGGCCAACAACGGGCAAAGCCACACTAGATTTGGTACTGGGTAATGAGCCCAGCCAGGTGTTAGACTTGGAAGTAGGTGAGCACTTTGGTGATAGCAATCACAATTCTGTTATGTTTACTGTAGTGATAGAAAGGGATAGGTGTCTACCACTGGGCAAGAGTTACAGCCAGGGGAAAGGCAATTACGGTGCGATTAGGCAAGATTTAGGAAGCATAGGATGGGGAAGGAAACTGCAGGGGATGGGCACGTTAGAAATGTGGAGCTTATTCAAGGAAAAGCTCCTGAGTGTCCTAGATAAGTATGTACCTGTCAGGCAGGGAGGAAGCTGTAAAGCACGGGAGCCGTGGTTTATGAAGGAAGTGGAATCTCTGGTCAAGAGGAAGAAGGCGGCTTATGTTAGGATGAGATGTGAAGGCTCAGTTAGGGCGCTTGAGGGTTACAAGGTAGCCAGGAAAGACCTAAAGAGAGAACTCAGAAGAGCCAGGAGGAGACATGAGAAGTTGTTGGTGGGTAGGGTTAGGTAAACCCTGATTTTAAGGTATTTAAGGAATAAAAGAATGGCCCTAATCTTACTCTTGTCAATCAAGGATAGTAGTGGGAAGTTGTGTGTGGAGTCAGAGGAGATAGGGGAAGCACTAAATGAATATTTTTCAACAGTATTCACTCCAGAAACTTCAGTGTTGAGAATGCTGAGATACAGGCTACTAGACTTGGTGGGATTGAGGTTCACAAGGAAGAGGTATTAGAAATCCTGCAGAATATGAAAATAGATAAGTCCCCTGGGCTGGATGGGATTTATCCTAAGATCCTCTGGGAAGCCAGGGAGGAGATTGCCGAGCCTTTGGCATTGATCTTTAAATCATCATTGTCTACAGGAATAGTGCCAGAAGACTGGAGGATCGCAAATGGGGTTCCCCAGTTCAAGAAGGGGAGTAGAGACAGTCCTGGTAATGATAGACCAGTGAGCCTTACTTCAGTTGTTGGTAAAGTGGTGGAAAAGGTTATAAGAGATAGGATTTATAATCATTTAGAAAAGAATAATTTGATTGGGGATAGTCAGCACGGTTGTGTGAAGGGGACCTTTATTGAGTTCTTTGAGAAGATGACCAAACAAGTAGATGAGAGTAAACCGGTTGATGTGGTGCATATGGATTTCAGCAAGGTGTTTGATAAAGTTCCCCACAGTAGGCTATTGTACAAATGCGGAGGAATGGGATTGTGGGAGATATAGCAGGTTGGATCAGTAATTGGCTTGCTGAAAGAAGACAGAGGGTGGTGGTTGATGGGAAATGTTCATCCTGGAGTCCAGTTACTAGTGGTGTACCGCAAGGATCGGTGTTGGGTCCACTGCTGTTCGTCATTTTTATAAACGACCTGGATGAGGGCATAGAAGGGTGGGTTAGTAAATTTGCAGACGACGCAAAAGGTTGATGGAGTTGTGGATAGTGACAAAGGATGTTGTAGGTTACAGAGAGACATAGATAAGCTGTAGAGCTGGGCTGAGAGGTGGCAAACGGAGTTTAATGCAGACTAGTGTAAGGTGATTCACTTTGGCTGGAGTAACCGGAATGCAAAGTACTGGGCTAATGGTAAGATTCTTGGGAGTGTAGATGAGCAGAGAGATCTCGATGTTCAGGTACACAGATCCTTGAAAATTGCCACCCAGGTTGACAGGGTTGTTAAGAAGGCATACAGTGTTTTAGCTTTTATTAATAGAGGGATTGAGTTCCAGAACCATGAGGTTATGCTACAGCTGTACAAACTGTAGTGCAGCCGCACCTGGAGTATTGTGTACAGTTCTGGTCACCTCATTATAAGAAGGATGTGGAAGCTTTGGAAAGGGTGCAGAGGAGATTTACTAGGATGTTGCCTGGTATGGAGGTAAGGTCTTAGGTGGAAAGGCTGAGGGATTTGAGGCTGTTTTCGTTGGAGAGAAGAAGGTTGTGAGAGGTGACTCAATAAAGACATATAAAATAATCAGAAGGTTAGATAGGGTGGACAGGGAGAGCCTTTTTCCAAGTATGGTGACGGCGAGCATGAGGGAGCATAGCTTTAAATTGAGGGATAATGGATATAGGACAGATGTCAGAGGTAGTTTCTTAACTCCGAGAGTAGTAAGGGTATGGAATGCTTTGCCTGCAACGGTAGTAGATTCGTCAACTTTAAGTGCATTTAAGTCGTCATTGGATAAGCATATGGACGTACATGGAATAGTGTTGGTTAGATGGGCTTCAGATTGGTATGACAGGTTGGCGCAACATCGAGGGACGAAGGAGCAGTACTGTGCTGTAATGTTCTATGTTCTTAGTAAGGATGGTGAGTGGCTTTGAGGGAAACTTGTAATTGGTGGTATTTCCATTTATCTGCTGCCTTTTATCTTCTAGATGAAAGTTGCCTTGGGTTGGAAGTTGCTGTCTAAAGTGAATTTCTGTAGATAGTGCTCACTCTGCCACTGAACCTTGGTGCTGGAGAGATTCATTGTACCAAATAAATGGGCTGCTTTGTCCTGGATGGTGTCAGGCTTCTTGAGTGTTGTTGGTACTGCACTCATTCAGACAAGCAGGGGTATTCCATCACACTCCTGACTTGTGCCTTGTTGATGGTGATGCTTTTAATTGTAAGTATAAACTTGTAACATTAATAGTTACCTTCCTGCATTTTCTGACTTGACGTACAAGTTAGTTGCAATAACCATTTTATTACAATAAGTAAATCCTTTTGTTTTGAAAAGTTGATAATTTAACTTGGTAGTGCACTACTAAGGAATGTGTCACTGTCAGACGTACCATCTTTGATGTGGCATGTTAAATTTAGGATCTCTTTGAGGTAGACGCAAAAGATCAGATGTCTTTTTCTCCTGCTAGTGATTAATCCAAAATATAGATGTGGCATTATTATTTACTTAAGAAAGAACTTGGGTTTAAATCTTCCTTTTGCTATGTCCAAATAATAAATTACTTTTATGAAGCATAGCAAATTTGAAGGTAAACGTGGTCACAATTCTGTATGTAACAAGGTCCTGCTAAAAAAAAATGAGATGAGAGAAGTGGCAAAATAATCAATAGTTCCATGTGATATTTTGGATCCACCTGAGAATGCATACACATCCACAATGTAAATGGCGTCTTTTAGATTGTGCTTTTGAATGTGCAACATTTCCTCAATACTGGGTAGAAGTATCAAGTCAGACTATGTGCTGAAATATCTTTTCAACCAAGAAGCCGGAATTCTCCCACAGTTTCAACACTTGTCCCATTGAGAGTAGATTAATGTATACCTTTTCTCTAATCATTCAGCATTTCTAATTAATGCACTGAGCCGCATTAACTCATTTGCCCTTTTAAAAAAAATTTCTGGAGTCTTGGGTGTTTGCTCATCTGAAGGAGCTTTTGATGATGTATTGTACACTAAAGATAATGCAAACAGCTTTGGCTTGTCTGACTTTCTCAAATGGTAAAATAAAATCTGTTGATCAATTTTCCAGTCAAGTTTTTGAAAGTTGTTCCCATATTCTGAAAAGATCATATAAGTCAAGAGGAATAGAAATAGGTTAAATATTTTAAAATTATAGATGATTAAATTGGCAGAAAGTTTAGTTAAATAGTAAAATGTGATAGAATAAAAGGGAAGACTGGACAGGCCTTTAGGCTGCTAAGGTTTGTTGTATTGAAAATAGTTTTGTCGTTTTACATTAACACTGCAATATCAAGTGTACTCTTGACACTGGAGAGTCTAAAATATTGGAATAATATTTATTTATTTAGACACCATAGAATTCAAACATTTTTTTGAAACATAGACGTCAAGCTTATCTCTTTTGAACACCTCCAAATCCAACCTTTTCCAAATATTGTGATTAAATTAATATCCTGTTAGTTTTGAATGTAAAGAAGGTACTTCAGAAGTTTTTAAAAATATACATTAAATCAAGTGTAGTGAATTTATAACTTTGCAAATTGGTTATTTCATTTGGATCATATCTTCTATAATAATTTATGCACCAGAAAAAATAGATGTCTTGATGCTACTCATATAGAAAACAAGTTTGGAAACAAACATGTAATATTTCAGACAGATGCTACAGCACTTAGTTACAGTTCTGGACAGTGACATTAAATCCACTTGATTTTTAGATTATTACTTTCTTGGGTTCCAACGTCAAAACAGTACGGAACTGATTATCCTGAAACTGCCGACTAACACCTAAACAGCATTCACTTGTGTACGTATTTATCCCAGAGTCTCTTTTAAAAGATAGCTGTCACAGGGTGTGCCCTTGAATTATGTGCTTTGGTTCAGCATTATACAATGATAGACTCTTTGAAAGAGTACTCCTGTGGGACTTATTAAAACTGAATAAAGGAAGTTTGATGCCATGCTCATATCCTGCCCAGATGTCAAATACAACGTCCTCATATACTACACTTCAGTCAGTTTGCATTTTCATTAATGCATTCAGCAGACATACCTCAGCATATGAACATTGCTGCTGATTAAGCCCAAGGGTACTGACAGCAGCTTTAGCAGCATCTTTTGTTTATACCATTTACTACAATTACAATCAAAAAGAGTTAGCACAGTTATAATTGAAGATATAAAGTAATGAGCATTCAGTCTATTTTGTACTAAAATGTATAGACTATCAGCAGGTAATATTTAAATTTGCACTTATACATCCTTGACAAACAAACTGTAAAGTATTGAACTTCCAGATAAATCTACTTATCTTGGGATAAATGCCTCTGCCTCTGTGAGGCAGATGGTGAATCCCACTATCCCAACCCACAGCTCATTTAAAAAAAAATGGAATTCTTGACTGAAGCACATTTAAGTAAATTAAGTGATTTGGATAGAAATGTGAAATATAACTGATGATGTCGGATTCTGTGTATTCGATATCGATCCATTTCACCAGGGTGTGGCAGAAACGTTTTGTGGAATATGCCATAAAACTGTTTCAAAATATTTACTGATCTCTTGTGTCATTGTCATTTATTTTGTAATGTCAATCAGAGGAAAAATATGCCTGAGAGCTCAATCAGAGGAAAAATATGCCTGAGAGCCAAGTACTCCTTGCTGTTTTGAAGTGGGAGGAATGTGGAGAGTTATGTGGGAATTTCTCCTTCTCTTGGATTAGGAATTTTTGTCCAATGCCATTGTTGTATTGATAGGGTAACCTATTCTAGAAGGAGGTACTAGATTAGCCCCTTTATTGCAGGCATTCACTATTTCTTCCTGTATAACTCATCCTGCATTGCGGTTACTGTACTGGCAGCCTGTTCTTCACTCATACATAGTGACTTTCTCCCCTACTATTCCTCATTTGCACTTAGTAAACTGATTCTCCAGTTTGACCCAAAGCAGTGTTGTCTCTGAATATTGTAGCAATGCCATTGTGGTTAGGAGAGCTACTCCTCCACCTTTATCTTTCTATTGTTCTAGAATGTCATGGACCCCAAAATAATCAGAATCTGATGGTTGTCATCCTGAAGTCATGTCTCTGTAAAGGCTATCAGATAATATTTCTTAATTTCATTGTGTTATCAAATCATTAAAGTTTTGAATGATGCATGCAATCACATTCAGAGCTTTTAGTTTTCTTTTTATCTTCCTCACATCCAGTCTTGACCACTAGTAGTTGCTTTGTGTTTTTTTTTCTTTTTGTCCCTTCCAGTCTTTCCCTGACCTTCATTTCTCACATGAGTATTTTGTTCTGCCTCAACTCCATCCTTAATTGTTATAATTGTCCAATCTTGATCCCACTATATTTCATCGTTTGATTATGTTTTGAAAAAGTCTTGCATTTTTAACTACTTATAGACAAGCAGTTATCTTGTCTCTAAAAGCAAAATCATTATTCATGTGTGGGGTTTTTAAAATGCAAAAATACATTGTGAACCCTCACTGTTTCACATTCACTGTATTGTCCTATGACATAGCCTTATTGACACAGAGTGGGAGTCTCACGGCAGGAAAATTGCATCTAGCCTCAAGCAAGGTAATGTTTGCAGGGACACGCATGCTTCCACTGTTTTGAATGAGAGATGAAAGTACTGCCACAAGGCTCATGACCACTTGACAATTTTTGAGATGCAATGGCTGTGGGGAGTGGGAAATGCTGCAGGTAGAATAATCATATATTACCCCATGAACAGATTGCCGCATGACCTTTATTCTAAACTTAGTCCTGATTGGTATGTTAATTTCCAGGACATTATATGCTTCATATGATGATTTTCTCTGTCTAATGTTTGTTCGGCTCTTATTTTCCAGTAGTTTTATGTCTGTCTTCCATCCAATTTGTATAACTCATTTCAAAATGTGTTCTCATGGTGCTATAATAAACCAAATAACCTTACCAGGCCAAAGAATAATATCTGCTTAAAGCAGGGCAAAGCCAGCAGACTCCAATTACACTACATGCTTTGCTCCAACCTAAAACTTTTTTCCATCAATTCAAATTTGTATAACTGCTTGTCTGTAAGTAGTTAAAAATCATACAACACCAGGTTATAGTCCAACAGGTTTATTTGGAAGCACTAGCTTTCGGAGCACTGCTCCTTTGTCAGGTGGTTGTGGAGTATAAGATCGTAGGATGCAGAATTTATAGCAAAAGTTTACAGTGTGATGTAACTGAAATTATATATTGAAAAAGACCTGGATTGTTTGTTAAGTCTCTCTTCTTTTAGAATGGGCATGTTGGTTTCAGTTCTTTGATATGTAAATTCCAGAACTTAAAGTTACATTCTCAAGTGAATTTAACAATGGGTGCCATGTGGCCTCAACTGGGACCTTGGGTTCATGTCACACTACAGGTGACCTACTGCAGTACACATGTACAGACAGACGTGGACACAGACACAGCCGCGCGCGCGCGCACACACACACACACACACACACACACACACACACACACACACACACACACACACACACTCTACAGACACAGGCGCACACACTCATGCAGGCCCTCTCTCATACACACGCTCTCTCTCATTCACTCACGCATACACTCTCGCACACACCCTGTCACAGACGTATACTCCTTTATACTCTCACACTCACACATACGCATACTCTCTCACAGACACTGATAGGTCTCACTCTCACTCTTACATACACACACAAGTTTGTGGGGTGAATTTGTAATTGCAGAATTACATTTTGTTTTGCTCAAACTCTGCATGAATCCATGTACAATTCTGTAAATCCCTTTTTTAGATTAGAATCAGTCTGAACATTGGGGCACAGACGACCTCACACAGGGCACCTCACACCTCCAATGCATTATCTGGGCCAACATTGCACCTGTTGTTAAAGTTGAATGTAGCTTCAAGAAAGTTCTGGAATTTACACATGAAAGAACTAAAACCAACATGCTTATTCTAAAAGATGAGAGACTTAACAAATAATCCAGGTTTTTTTTCAATAAATGATTTCAGTTACATCACAGTGTAAATTTTTATCAATTCTGTGTCCTATGATCTTATACTCCACCAGCACCTGATGAAGGACCAGCACTCCGAAAGCTAGTGCTTCCAAATAAACCTGATGGACTGTAACCTGGTACTGTGTGAATTTTAACTTTGTACAGACCAGTCCAACACCGGCATCTCTGAATCATGTCTGTAAGTAAGCTACGTTTGAACTTTTTCCATTCATGTAGACAACAGCTCCCAGTAAATAGCTTTTGTTGTTAGTAATATATTAATTACTAAAACATCATCATCTGATTTTATATTGACTCTTACTATTTTGTCAAGTAATTGAATTACATTTGCAAAGCTTATTAAATGCCACCAGTCTTCAACATGCCTTTAAGTTATCTATCAGATGATTTTTTTCTGCTGACTTTATTGTACTGAATTGTGATCCAATGAAAGACACTTACAGTTTCTGTGAAAGGCCATTTTTCAAGTTCACCTGCAGTTGAATCCTTTGCAGTCTTCACAACAAGCTTAATTATTATTTTCTTGTAATTAATTGACATTTCTAGCTCTTACTCTCCAACTTTTTCCATTTTATGTGAAATATATGACTTAAGCATCTCATTACTAACCGATATAATTGGAATGCTGTCAGTAGCAAGAGAGAGTTTTAAATTCACTGAACTAGCTTTCTCATTTGCAGACTTTTTGGGAAGCTTGCTTGGATTTATGTGCTTTACTTCTGGTATTTTATAAATTGTATTAAAACTTGTAAGAATCATTCTTCTTTTGTTGTTTGATTTTAAGTCCATCCTTAATATTGTCTGAAGATGTGTAATTTTTGCAAAGATGTCACTTAAAGTTTTACCTGTGTTGAAGCTTTTCCTGTAGTTTGCAGTCCAAACAATCTTTTTTTCTTTTAGAACACAACTTTACCTCATGGAGCACTGGTTGAATTTGCAATGCATGCATGTGGAAGACACTTTTGCTTCTCCAGTGAATTTCTCCAGTTGTGGTAGATAATACAGAGCATTCAAAATGGGAAAATTGAATATTGATTGTGTGTTTTCCTTCTCCTTTGTTTCGTTGTATTTCTGCATGGAGAAACTGATCTACGAAGCATTAGAAAAATGTGCATTATTTCAGGAGTATTGATTCTTAAACAGCAGCTTTGTTGACGAGGTCAGCTTTTGGTAATTGCAGACATGAAACTGATCAATTTAGGTGACAATCCGACTTTCAAAGGTTATTTTGTGAAGGAGCGTATCACATATTTGGCAACAAAGAAAGAAATTGATGTTGATACTATGAAGATTATTTAATAAGATTTCCTGACACCTCAGATGCATCTTGCACGATCTCAGTGCTGGTGACTATTCATCTCAGATACTGCTGTTGTTAAATGGAGGAGTGTGCATGATCAGGCAATATCTTGGATGAGGTTTTCATTGGACATTGCATGTATTGCTGCAGCAATATCCTTAGGATCTTGGCTTTGCCTTTGTTCAAACATCAGACTCCATCAATTTTTTTATCATTTGACCTGATAAATGATGATGATTCAGTTCCACAGGGCAATCACTTGGTAGCTAGAGGATATCAATGTAAGCTTATCATGAAAATCCTATTTTATAAATGTAGAGACTATCAAGTGTGGGTGAAGAACTATGAGGTTAAGTGAATAATCCTTTTTCAGTGCAGGCATCTCTGTACTTAAAATATAGCCGTTCCATCATCACCTTGGGGTGAATGTCTCAGGAAGCCAAAATATTTGGAAAACCAAGAGCAATAATATCATAAAACAATGAGTCTTGATTGCACCATGCCTCCTTAGAGGAGAAGATATTTGTCTTGTAATCTGTGTTTAATGGTATGTGTGTACATTATTCCAAATAACAATGTCACAGGTTTGTTTTAATGAGTTTATTGTGTAGGTGCTATTAAGTTTTGATAAATGCATTCTTGTTATCTACAAGATATTAAAGCTTGTAAGAGTCATTCTTTTGTTGTTTTATTTTATGTCCATCCTTAATATTGTCTAAAGATGTGTAATATTGGCAAATTTTACAAACTAACTATATTCTTGTTCTCTTGGCAGACCATTTCAGTTTGGACTTAGTGGAACTATATATTTCCATGATGTATACTGAGTTGTTTTTCAGTTCCTTATTATATACTAAATATTCAATTTAAAGATAATTTTAACCCAAGTACAATGGATGAACATTTTTGTATTCTAAAGTATGTGGCAAGTGAGTTGTTTTGATGTCTTGTTTATTGATATATTTAATGAAAGAACAAAATATGGAAGAACCAACTGATCAGATCTAAAATGTACAAACCTTCCACCTCCGGTTATGATTGGTGGTAGACAATTAAACAACTCACTGGAGGAGGCTCCACAAATATCCCCATCCTTCATGACTGAGGAGCCTAACACATCAGTGCAAAAGATAAGGCTGATGCATTTGCAACAAATTTCCATTAGAAGTGCCGAGTGGTTGGTCCACCTCTGGCTCCTCCAGTGGTGCCCAGCATCACAGATACAGTCTCCAGCCCATTTGATTTACTCCACGTGATATGAAGAAATGGCTGGAGACGCTAGGTACTGCAAAGGCAATGGGCCCTGATAACATTCTGACATAGTACTAAGATGTGTGCTCCAGTACTTGCACCTCCCCTAGCCAAGCTCTTCCACTACAGTCACAACGGTGGCATCTACCCAACAATGTGGAAAATTGCCCTGGTAATTTTGTTTTGTCCTCTAAAAGCAGGACAAATCCAACCCAGCCAATTACTGCCCAATCAGTCTACTCTCCATCATCAATAAAGTGATGGAAGGGGTCATCAACAGTGCTATCAAGCAGCACCTGCACAGCAATAACCTGCTGAGTGACACCTAGTTTGGGTTTCACCAGGGTCACTCATTACAGCGTTGGTTCAAACATGGACAATAGTGCTGAATTCCGGAGGTGAGTTGAGTGATAGCTCTTGACATCAAGGAGCCCTGACAAAACTTGAATCAATGGGTATCAAGAGCAAACATACTGCTGATTAGGCTCATAGTTGGCACTAAGGAAGATAGTTATTGTTGTGGAGGGTCCATCATCTTAGCTCCAGGACATCTCTGCAGAAGTCCCTCAGGGTAGTGTCTTAGGCCCAACAATCTTCAGCTGCTTCATCAATGATCATCCCTCTATCATAAGGTCAGAAATGGGGATGTTCGTCAATGATTGCACAGTGTTCAGCACCATTTGTGACTTCTCAGATACTGAAGCGGTCTGTGCGCAAATGCAACAATATCCAAGCTTGGACCAACAAGTGGCAGGTAATATTCACACCACACAAATGCCAGACAATGACCATCACCAAGAAGAGACAGTCTAACACCGCTCCTTGACATTCAATGATATTCCATTACTGAATCTCCCATTGTCAACTTCCTTTCTACCATTGACTAGAAACTCAACTGGACTCACCACTTAAACACAGTGGCTACAAGAACAGGTCAGAGGCTGGGGATATTGTGGCGAGTAACTCCCCTCCAGACTCCTCAAAGTCTGCCTACCATCTACATGGCATGAGTCAGGAGTGTGATGGAATACTTCCTTTTTGGGTGCAGCTCCAACAACGCTGAAGAAGCTTGTAACCATCCAGGACAAAGCAACCACATCTACAAACGTTCAATCCCTCCACCACCAGTGCTCAGTCACAGCAGTGTGTACTATCTACAAAATGCATTGCAGAAATTCACCAAAGATCCTTAGCACCTTCCAAACCCACGACCACTTCTATCTAGAAGGACAAGGGCAACAGGTACTTGGGAGCACCACCATCTGCAAGTTCCCGTCCAAGCCACTCACCTCCCTGACTTGGGAATATGCCATCGTTCCTTTACAGTTGTTGAGTCAAAATCCTGGAATTCCCTCCCTACTGGCATTGTGGGTCGACCTATAGCAAGTGGACTGCAGCGATTTAAGAAGGCAGCTCGCCACGGCCGCCTCAAGATAAATAGGGATGTGCTATCAACGCTGGCCAGCCAGTGACCCCGAAGTCCCACAAATAAATTTTAAAAATAATAATATGGGATAGTTTAGTTTGGAGGGGCTGCTTTCCATGGTACTCTACAAGTGAAGATTCATGAGTGATCCATCACGTAAAATATATCTGATTAGTAAGAAGGTGAGATTCATTCAATTGTTGAATTTCTATGAAAAGATAATGATAATGATGTGTTAACTGTATTAGGAAATGGGCAGCAGAGTTTATGATGAACTGAAAATTGTGGAGGATAGGAGACGGACCAACAGAGCAACAGATATACAGAAAGAAAACTATTGTTGCTAACTGGAAGAATGGCCTACATCATAGACTCATAAGTGTATGCACAGCTATTCTTATTGGAGCAGCAGGATGATAGTTTTCCATCTCTGAGTTTCTTTCCAACATCCCGTTTTGTGGAACTGCCTGTTTACTTCATTGTTGAATGAGTGTTAGTGCTGCAATTGTCAGTGGATGGATTATTAAAGCTTTGCAATATTATCAAAGTAGAGAAGTGGCTTTATTTAGATGGTTCAAACTGCTCACACAACATCAATGAACTTGGGATAATCTATAATAAATCAAACCATATAAACAAACAATTTCATTTATTTAAATTCTATGTACTGTTCCCAGCGTGTGAAAGCTTTGTAGAGAAAAGCCTTCGTCCCTACTTGTAGCTCAGTTGGATGATTCACCCAGGGACATTGTTTTGAATCCTACAGGGGATGATTCACTGCTTCTAAAGTATTTTATTTGATAAATATTTTTCATTACAATCACATGCATTACTAACATTCAATAAAAAGTGGGAACCTTACTCTCTGAAATACGCTGATTATGTGTTGCGTTTCCAACATTCACTGATTTGTCAGAATCATACTGACTGAGAATAAATGATAAGTAAATTGGATGCAAGAATTTAGAATTGGTTAAGAACTTTACGATATCGTTCGTCTGGATCAAGCCAACTTTTGTTTCAATGCAGCCGTTGATACGGGCACCAACAATGTGCCTGTGTAGGAAATACTTTTCCGAAGCAAACACAGCCTGATCTCTATTTTACTGTCTGTGGTTTCGCTTCCAACAAGGGGAAAATTCAGTGCTTTCTGAATGCATTGCATCTTTAAATATCTTCTAATTGATGAAGACAATTCCACATTCAAAGAAACTGTTTTCTTGTATATGTTACAGGATCTTAATTTGTTTAAACTTCCTTTTTATTCCTTAACTCTGATGAGGCATATCAATGTTCACAGGCTCCAGACCAAAATTGTTTAAGTGGAATGTTAGTGTTCCAGTCTGCCATTGTGGAATTGTAACATACCTTACTTAACTGACTTACTTGCCTTGACTGCCTTCAAGATAAAACTAGTCTTATAATACTACTTGTTTTAATATTAGTTGTGCCACTAGTACTCTATATACTCAAGTAAAAGTCAATCTTATTAAAAGTTGAATGCCTATTTTTGGCCAAAATATCTGGAATTTTCCATATATCTTGTGTAAAAGTCAATCTTGGTTCTTCACAGATAACAGATTAATATTTGTGAGTCAGAGTATTATCCTGTACATAAATGTAACAATGTGGAAATGAATTTTTTTCATGCGATTATGTGTTTTGATGTACAGTTCACACCAATTTGGTGCGAATGTTTAAGATCATCATGTCAGAGTTAGGTGACAATCTCCTTTGTGCAAGCTCAGCTGAGCTCAGTTCCCCAGAACACTCATGGAATATAGTTATATACCTAGTAGAGATTTTGAAATTTCTTTAAAAAGTACCCTGTAATTGTAATTTAAAGCCATTTAATATTTTTACTTCCCTTTTTGTATGAATAAATAAAAGCTTACTAATTTGTTTTTGTTTCTATTGTTTTTATCCAGTAATTCCCATAAATTGTGTTTTTTTTATTTGTTTAGAGATCAATTGGGCTTCTACTAACAATATATTACTTCCGACAGTAGCATGAATTTCAGCCCCTCAAAAATAGTATCCATGTAATAGGCCATAAATGTAACTGTAAAAAATATTCTAAAAAAATTTGACTTTTACATGAGTATTCAGTAATCACAATTTTGATAACAACTTGCACTTATATAGTGTCTTTAAACATGATAAATTGACAAAAAAAGTCACTTCATGAGACCATACCAAGTAAAATTTGATAAGAAAGCCAAGTTTATCTGTATAATGAGATATTAAATGAAGTTTAGTCATAGAGATGTACAGCATGGAAACAGGCCCTTCGGTCCAACCAGTCCATGCCAACCAGATATCCCGACCCAATCTAGTCCCACCTGCCAGCACCCGGTCCATGTCCCTCCAAACCCTTCCTGTTCATATACCCATCCAAATGCCTTTTAAATGTTGCAATTGTACCGGCCTCCACCACTTCCTCTGGCAGCTCATTCCATACATGTACCACCCTCTGCGTGAAAAAGTTGCCCCGTAGGTCTCTTTTATATCTTTCACCCTCTCACCCTAAACCTATGCCCTCTAGTTCTGGATACCCCGACCCCAGGGAAAAGACTTTGCCTATTTCCCCTACCCTTGCCCCTCATAATTCTATCCTCAGCAGTGTCTTAAAGAATAGGAGAAAAGAAGAGAGGTTTAGGGAAGGAATTTGAGAACAGACATTGAGCAGATGAAGATACCATCACCAATAGAAATTAGGGATATGCAAGAGTTGGAGGAGTTAAGATTTTCGAGGCAAGAAGGTAGGGCCATGGAAGGAGATTGAGAATTTTAAAGTTGTGGGTTTGTCAGGAAGTATAAGTTGATGAAGAAAAGGAATTTGGGTTTTGATGATCTGTAGTTTATGAAGGATTAGAGAGGAGAGGCTGAACAGGACTGTGTTGAAATAGACTTAAAGCTAATCAACTTGTTAGAATAATCATCAAACCTTTTGTAGAAACTCTAGGCATTTTGACGTTGTATGTCTCCAGTCGTAGATAAATCATTGCTCTCATTGTTAGTAAGCAATATGTCTTGTTTTATATTACTGTGTGTTCATTGTTCAGCAAGAATGTATGTTTAGAGTAGCTGGAGTTGATTGAATCTCCCATTAACTTCAATTCTGTCTTCTCTATCATGAGGTGTGTGACAGTTAATTTTCCCATTGGAATATCCTGTGCCTCGACTTTTATTTCTGTCACAAATGCTGTCATTTCAATCATAATTTATCCTAACAATCCATGTATATGTCTATTATATCCAACCTCAATATTGAAGCAGACTAGTGCATTACAACTTCAAATCTAATAATAGAAAAGATGTGTAATACTTGACACCTTTGTATCTTTTAAAAGCCTTATTGCTCTTCAGTTTTCGGTGAGATTTATTTGATCTTGCACAATTTCCTTTGGTATTCACTACCATCACAAATTGTGTGTCTAATTTCATCTGCATCAGCTACATCAAATTGTTTTCTACATGAATTGTCTGCCTACTATATTCTGCTTTGAGGTTTATTTTAAAATTTATAGATTTTCTTATTCTGAACAGAAAATAAACTTGACTTGCTGACCCTCAAGATATTTTGAATAGAGTCAGTGGATGAGTTACGCTCACGGGTTTTAGTCAGTAGTGCTGTGTGAATCTACAGAAAGGGGTTTGCTTTCCATTGCTAGAATTTTTAAAAATGTATTTTCTGGGAAGTTGTGTATTTCCGGAGAAGTGCAGTTTGTCGAACATGCTTGAGGCCTCACTTGTCCATCAGCATTCACTCATCATTATTCAGATGCACCAGTCATACCTATGTAAACATAACGTGAAATCACTGCTTCATGAGAGGGCTGTTGTATAGCCACTTAGTTTGTTTTTCATCATTTCTACCAACATGAATCACTGCCACTAAATTCCTTTCATTCATTCTAAATATTCTCTGTAACTATAAATTTGAGAGTTTGCCCAAGTGAAAAAATCACTACACTGATTTTGTTTTTGCCAAATAAACCTTTTTTATCTGGAAAGTTTGGGAAAGGTTTCTTTTGTATATACTTCTGACAGAGACTGAGGAGCAAGAGAACATACCTTGTAATGGACCAATGAAAAAGATAATGGGGTTATTAATGGCAATGAAAGAAAGGGGTGTAAAGTAAGGTGTGAAAAAAGAGAATAAGTCCTTGCAACTAAGTGAAAAGTAAACAATATGCAAACGCAACATTGCTATAGGGGAGGTTGTGAGTGATAGGAAGACAAAGTAAAGAAAAAGGGTAGTGGATGCAGACTGGGTGACCATTCTGCAGAGACCCCCCATACCATCTGTAGGAGTGACCCCAACTTCCCAGTTGCTTGCCATTTCAATAACAACCGTACTCTTATATAAATTGTTCTGTCTTGGGCCTGCTACATTGTTCCAACAAAGCACGGTACAAGCTCAGGAAATGCAATCATGTCTCACAAACTTGATTGAGTTTTTTTTTGAAGCAAGAATTGATAAGCACAGATTGGTAGACGTAATCTGTATGAATTTCAGTAAGGTGTTTGACAAGGTTCCTCCGTGGGAGACTGGTTAGCAAGGCTAGATCTCTTGGAATACGGGAGAAGTAGCCATTTGGATACAGAACTGGCTCAAAGGTAAAAGACAGGGTGGTGACCAGTGGTGTGCCACAAGATCAATGCTGGGTCCACTACTTTTCGTCATTTATATAAATGATTTGGATATGAGCATAGGAGGTATAGTTAGTAAGTTTGCAGATGATACCAAAATTGGAGGTAAAGCAGACGGTGAAGAAGTTATCTCCGAGTATAATGGCATCTTAATCGGATGGGCCAATGGGCTGAGGAGTGACGGGTGAAGTTTAATTTAGATAAATGTGAGGTGCTGCATTTTGGAAAAGCAAATTAGGGCAGGACTTGTACATTTAATGGTAAGGTCCTAGGGAGTGTCGCTGAACACAGACCTTGGAGCACAGGTTCATAGCTCCTTGAAAGTAGAGTCACAGGTAGGCAGGATAGTGAAGAAGGTGTTTGGTATGCTTTCCATTATTGGTCAGAACATTGAGTGTAAGAGTTGGGTGGTCATGTTGGAGCTATACAGGACATTGATTAGGCCACTTTTGGAATATTGCATACGGTTCTGTTCTCCTTCCTATCGGAAGGATTTTGTGAAACTTGGAAGGGTCCAGAAAAGTTTTACAAGGATGTTGCGAGGGTTGGAGGATTTGAGCTATATGGAGAGGTTGAACAGGCTGGGGCTGTTTCCCTGGAGTATCGGAGGTTGAGGGGTGACCTAATAGAGGTTTATAAAATCATGAGGGGCGTGGATAGGGTAAATAGACAAAGTCTTTTCCCTGGGGTGGGGGAGTCCAGAACTAGTTGGCATAGGTTTAGGGTGAGGGGAAAAGATATAAAAGAGACCTAAGGGGCAATGTTTTCGCACAGAAGGTGGTATGCGCATGGAATGAGTGGCCAGAAGAAGTGGTGGAGGCAGGTTCAATTCCAATTTTTTTTTAGATTAGCTTCCTTACAATGCGGAAGCAGGCCCTTTGGCCCAACCAGTCCACACTGACACTCTGAAGAGTAACCCACCCAGACCTATTTTGCTCTGACTAATGCACCTAACACTATGGGCAATTTAGAATGGCTAATTCACCTGATCTGCACATATTTCAAAGGCATCTGGATGGGTAAATGAATAGGAAGGTTTTAAAGGGATACGGGCCAAGTGCTGGCAAATGGAACTAGATTCGGTTGGGATATCTGGTCGACATGGATGAGTTTGACCAAAGGGTCTATTTCCATGCTATACATCTCTGACTCTAATATTGCATTTTCAACTTAGGCACTCTATCATCTGTGGTGTCAAGATTGAATTCAATAATAGCTTTATGACTATCCTCCATTTTTCTCATTCTCTTCACTGACCCCTTCCCCCACAACCATGTCAGTTTTGTATATTGTTTGTATGTAGTAGTGACAACCCATTCTCTCTTTATTCTTTACCTTTTTTCTTTCTCCACTATTAATAATCTCATTGGCATTGGGCCTCCTTCTAATACCTGCTGTCTTGCTCCTCCTCTGCCTCTGTTCGAAGTGTTAAAAAGTGTGTATTTTTCCATTCAGAAGCAGTGTCATACCGGATTCGAAACATTGACGGTATCTGTCTCCACAGGTGTTGCCAGATCTGCTGACTTTCTCCAAAGTCCTCTGCAATTGTTTCAAATTTCCAGCATCTGCTATATTTTGCCTTAAAATGTTTTTTTTTTTCTCTCTGTTTCACTTGCTATAGTTACTGTTTAAGTTATATTCTGTTTGCAGTGCAAAACTGTAACTTTGACTTGGGAATGCAATTGTTAGAGAAAAGAATCAAAATGATACTAAATACATTGTCTGAGAAGGACACCAAGATTAGGTGATGAGTCAGTCATTATCTCAACTAGTAATATCCAGCAAAGTTGAACAACTGGTATGTGTTTTCATACTCCAAACTTGTATCCATGAAGAATAGAATGGTGACACATATCCTTATATTATTCAAGTGATTTCTCTGATTATTATGAAAAGAATCAATGTTTTATGTATGCCAAAACAGTTTGGAGCTCAAGTTGATATGAGGTTTCGTTTGATTAGAATTATTACAACTCTCTTTGGATTGCGATAATGTTGTGGCTTATTTTGCAGGTGTAATATCGCCAATTGTGTCAGTTTAAGATGTGATTACCAAAGCTAAATTTTATCTTGGGCTTAATTGGCGAACCTTATCACCATGATGCTTTGTATTTGTTTCATTATTAGACACTTCAGGGCACTGATTATCTCTTTTGATTCCTTATTTTTATTCAAATATACAGTTGTCAGCTCTAAAGAACAGACTGAAAAAAGTGTCAACAACCACAGGTGATGGAGTTGCTCGTGCATTTTTAAAGACTCAAGCGGCTCTGTTTGGCAGCTACAGAAATGCTCTGAAGATTGAACCTGTAAGTTATTATTAAGGCATGCTTAATAGTAAGCCAGCAGTCCTGAACACGTCTAAAAAAGTAATGACTGATATTTGCATTATTTCATTTTGAATTACACGTAAATAGATTTTCTATTTCAAGTTTTAATATAGAAGAGCATGCATAATGTTTGCTTTTAGTAAATGCAATTTAATATATAATCAATATTTCATTGATAAGTTATGTAACCAATTTCTCATATTATTGTGCAATAGAAAGCTATAATGTACATGGAATTAAGTTGAAGAAACTAAACAAATAATGAGTGAGGATATGTAAATATGTTAATAATGTTTTTAAGTTTGTAATTTCATTATTTTTCTTACTGAGTTTTCCTTTAAAATTTCTCAACTACTATTCTCCATCACTACTGTACAGTATTCTGCAATATGAGTGTGTTCAGGAAACTTGTGTCATTTCTGATGAGCTTTGCATAAGCATTTATTTCTATCAGCTATAGAAATGACTGTCATAAAAATTAACATTATGTGAAAATAGATTGATTTATAGTATCTTGCCTGCAGAGCAATGGTTAGATTTGCAATTCGAACGCATTGTCATATTGATTCTGTGTGCAGAAATTAAATACTGAAAGGATGCCATTAAACTGTCATGATTAGTATATATCTTGTTTTGCAAAGAGAAACAAACTATATTGGGATGATAACTGCTTTATCGCACAATTGATGGTTCAGCTTATTAAGGCACTAGATAACAGGAGCAGGAAGTATGGCTCAGCTACTCGTTCTCTGATTTCTAGTGTACGCTTCACCAGCTCATCTCAGTGGTGGTGTTGAGAGTTAGTCTCAATGCCAGTGAGTTAATGAGGGAAAAAATTTGCTGTAGTTTCTTGTTGTTATGCAGTGCCCGTAGCTGGAAGTGTATATGCTTAAACAGATTCAGGCTTGACTGTAATCCTGTCATCACCTTCAGCTCTTCAGTTGAATAAAATTGGGGGTTAGTGGTTACTGTTTTAATGCAAATGTTAGTAAAGTACTGGAAGCAGTTCCTAACAAACAGTGACCATATTTGAAACAAGCAGTGGGAATGAAATTAATGATCCAAAAATAAAAATAACTTATTTATTCTGATAAATGCTCTGATGTTTTATTTTCAAACTTGTATGAAATATGGGCTTCGCTGGTCTCTATGATATGTGTGGGCCTGAATATCTAAACATAAAGGTGTGACATGTGTTTTTACTGTGGAAAAAGCTCTGCAAGACTTCTCAGAATGGAGAAGTCAAACAGACAGATGCTAAACCACGGTAGACTGTCAGGAAAGGTGACAAAATAACATTGTCAGAAGATGGTTCTGCAGGATTTTAAAAGGAAAGAACTCTGAGAGTTTTACTTCTAGTTTTTTTTACATTCATTCACAGAATAAGGGAAACATTGAGTAGGCCAGCATTTATTGCCCATTCCTCGTTGTCCCAAGGGCAGTTAAGGGTCAACCAACTACTTTGCTGTGGGTCTGGAGTCACATGTAGGCCAAATTAGATAGGGATGGCATTTTCCTTCCCTAAAGGACATTAATGAACCAGATGGACTTTTCCTGACAGTCAGCAATTTGTGTCACATCGTTGTTATTAGACTCTTAATTCCAGATTTCTATTGATTTCAAATTCCACCATCTGCCATGATGGGATTCAAGCCCTGGGTCTCATGATTAACAGTCCAGCGATAATACCATTAGGCCATTGCCTCACCTGAAGAATAGAAAGAAAATAGTGCATTGAAGGTCAGAATAGAATAACTGAAGAATAGGTGATACAAATCTGTAGAAATATTTTATGACAGCTGAGGGAAAGATCATTGAAGACAAATAAACTACATTTAGTATGTTGAAGAAGAAGTAACAAATGCAGTAATGGATGTAATTCACTTGTAGGATATTGACAGCTGAGTTACCTGAGGTTGAATTCTAGCAAGGAAGACAATAAATCAATTCTAGATGACTGCAGATACTGTAAAGGTTTTTGTGACAGTGGCGGTGTAGAGTTAACAAAGTAATAGTGAAATAAATGAGCCACTATAGTGTGACAGAAAGGTGACAGAACAGCTTACTAAGAGTTTGCATGACTTTATACAGACTGATTGATTGAATGACCAAAGACAGACTGGCCAAAATTATGTCAAACTTGGAGTCATGTTTTTCAGGTTGGAGCTGCAAAAAGAAAATGAATTAAAAAGTTATTTTTTTATCAAACTTTTCTAATTTTTATTCTTATTGTTGGACTGATCTTTCCTTCCTTGTCTTTCTCTTTCTATATCTGATTTGAAATTGAATTTGCTCACTTTAAATAGTGCTTCCTTTTCAATTCCTCAGTCTTATTTCTCAAGGAGATGTATGGTTGATTTCTTTGATCACCTAGGTCTCAGATACCATGTCGCCATTACCAGATTACACTCCAGTATATTCCTTATTGTTATTCATAACCCTGTGATCTGAACTGGTGACTTGGGTCTGTCTTATTTGTCCCACTGTGCTTTACAATCTTTTGAGGGTGAAATAGACAATCCTTTTTAAGAAAAACCCAAATGGATGGTTAAGTTTCTTTATTGCTCAGAAACCAAGTTCACGGAAATAGTTGAATTTGTACTTGCACTTGTTTAGTTCAGTCAGTACAACTTGTCTTTGTATTAGAACACAAAATGATGGTCATACTAACTGCCCTCATCAGTGGGCCTTCTTGCTTGACTGATTTCGAACTGCTTCCATACATTGTAACCTTCTTCCTAGTATTTGGAAGGCACTGGCCGAGTGATATTATTACCAGATGGTTAATTCAGAGACCCAGAAAATGTTCTACAGACCAGAGTTTGAATCCTGCTCTGACAGATGGTGGAATTTGAATTCAATCAATATCTGGATTTAAGAATAAGCCATTATCGGTTGTTGGAAAAACTCACTTGGTACATTAATGTCCTTTGGGGAAGGAAAGTACCATCCTTACCTGGTCTAGCCTACATGTGACTCCAGACCCCACCAGCAATGTGGTCGATTCTTAACTGCCCTCTGGGCAATAAGGGATGGGTAATGAATACTGACCTAGCCAGCAATGCCCTTATCCCAAGGATGAACAGAAAAAATTGCTCAGCCTGAGTAATGTTGCAACTTTTGATTTCCCAAGGGAAATCCAACTTTTTTTTTAATCACCATATTCAGTATCTGCATTTTTGGAAGTTATCTCTCAATTGCAATAGGTCGCTGAGATCTTGTGTCTCTATTCAGATGGACCTTAAGTTTTCTTGACACTATTAAAGATGATTTCTCCCAGTGTCTTGGCCTTAGCTGTTGTGTACGCCATCTTTGTTTAACTGAGACAGCCTGCTTTTTCTATAGCACCTTGCTGTATGTAAATAAGTGGCTGTGTTTCCATCCTGGGTTTTAAAGGAAGTAGGTGAGAATATTATAGTGGTGCTAACTATGATTATAAAATTGCACGTAACAGTTGAGGACCAGTGAGAAGGGGAAAATGGGGAATTGCAGATCTTTTCATCTAAGATCTATTATCATTAATTTGAAACAGTTTTCAGTGATAGCTTATGTGCTAGGATCTGTTGTCTACTGTTTGTAGTGATCTTTTAAGATCAAAGTGGGTTGGGGTATATTCTGAAAATAGATCAGTTGGTTTTCTGATTATAACATTAGTAGGTTTCAGAAAACGTCCTTGCATCCTGAGGTTCCCATCGCTATGAACATAGATGTGAACTTGCATATTAGAAGTATGTGTAGATGGCTTGATGCCTTGAATATGAATGAACTGCTCTGAAGCAAATGGATGAAACTGACTGCAATAGGTTTGAGCTAGCTTTATTTTTTTGTTTGGTAGCACAGAACACAATGGGAGGTCAAGTAAAGAGAAAACAAGCAATATTCTGTTTGAATTGAAGGTTTCTATTTGGCAATTTTCAAGCAGTGATTTTGAAGGTCTCTGAGAATGGAGGAGAGGCTGTGTTACTCTGTGCATTAGAGAACAGAGTGCAATTAGAGAACATGGAGGGCAATGAGTTGTGATTTGCACCACAATTGTCAAAGGCAAACATAAAAGGCAGTTACTACCTGAAAGAGTTAACTGTCATTGTGAAAAAAGCCCAACATTTCAACTCCCCCTCCCACTCTGCCAAGGACATCAGGTCCTGGGCTGCCTCCACCGCTCCTTCCTCACCACCCGACGCCTGGAGGAAGAACGTCTCATCTTCCGCCTCGGAACACTTCAACCCCAGGGCATCAATGTGGACTTCAACAGTTTCCTCATTTCCCCTCCCTCCACCTAACCCCAGTTCCAACCTTCCAGCTCAGCACCATCCTCATGACCGGTCCTACCTGCCGACCTTCCTTCCCACCTATCCACTCCACCCTCCTCTCTGACCTATCACCTTCATCCCTACCCCGATCCACTCATTGTACTCTTTGCTACCTTCTCCCCAGCCCCACTCTCCTCCCATTTATCTCTTCACCCTGAAGGCCCCCTGCCTTCAGCCCTGGTGAAGGGCTTTTGCCCGAAATGTCGATTTTCCTGCTTCTTGGATGCTACCTAACCAGCTGTGCTTTTCCAGCGCCACTCTCATCTAAACTTTGACTTCCAGCATCTGCAGTCCTCACTTTTGCCTCCTGATTTCATTAGAGCATTTATTCAAACATGAACAAAAAAACTGAATTCCAGCAGGAAGGTGAGAGTGACAACTCTTGACATCAAGGCTGCATTCAACTGTGTGTGGCATCAATAAGCCCAAGTAAAACTGGAATCAATGGGTATTGGTGGCAAGCTCTCTGCTGACTGGAGTCATACCTGGCACATAGTTGCATTTTTGGAGGTGTAAGACATCTCAGCTCCAGGGCTTCTCCACAGGAGTTCCTCAGGGTAGTGTACAAGGCCCAAACATCATCAGCTGCTTCATCAATGACCTTCCCTCCAGCATAAGGTCATAAGAAGAGATGTTCGCTGATGATTGTGTAAATATTCAACAGCATTCACGACTCCTCAGATACTGAAGCAGTCCGTGTTCATATGCAACTAGATCTGGGCAATATGCAGGCTTGGGCTGACAAGTGGCAAGTTACATTTGCACCACACAAATGCCAGGCAATGACCATCTCTAAACAGTGGCAACCATTTAATGATGATACCATCATTGAATTCCTCCCCCCCCAAAATCAACATTCTGCGGTGTTAGCATTGACCAGAAACTGAACTGGGCATGTCACATATGCACAGTGGATGCAAGAGCAGGTTAAAGATGAGCAACACTGTGGCAATTTACTCACATCCACCACCTTCATGGCACAAGTCAGAAGCGTGTTGGAAAACTCCTCACATGCCTGGATGAGTGCAGCCCCAACAACACACAAGAAGCTTGACACCATGCAGGACAAAACAACTCACTTGATTGGCACTGCGTCCACAAACATCCAATCCTTCAACCATTGACACTCAATAGCAGCAGTATACTCTAACCACAAGACACACTGCAGAAAACCTCCAAAGATCCTAAGATAGTACCTTCCAAATCCATGACTACTTCCATCTTGAAGGAAATATATCACTGTTCCTTCACTGTCATTGGGTCAAAATCCTGGAATTTCCTCCCAAAAGGTGTTGTGCAACCTCTAGCACATGGAAAGCAGCTCACCACTTCCTTCTCAAGAGCAAGGGATGCACAATAAAATGCTAGCTAGCCAGCAATGTCCACGTCCCATGAGTGAATAAATAAAACTGAAATCATCTTGTCCAGTAGTTCTTTTTCTGCGGGGGATCTTTTGTTTTCTAAAAATTAATAGTCTCAACAGAGATTGCAATATGATGGTATCCTGACATGAACACTTTGAAAATATCCAGCTGTTTAGAGAGGACCAGTATGGACTTGTAAAGGGTAGGACATACCTGATGGGATTGATTGCATTGTAATGAAGAGTTGACAAAAGCAATGGCCAGGGAAATGTTTGAGGATGTTATTAATAAGGACTTCCAGAACATATTTGAAAACATATTCTGCAAGACATTATTAGATAATGTTGGAGCTCATGGATGAAGGATTTTTTTTTGTGTGTGGCAGATGAAGTTCAATACAGAGACGTATGGGACATGATACATTTGGTGGAAAAAATATGGTGAGACAGCCTAACATAAAGGGCTCACACTAGTCTGTAAATGCCTGATTAGGTCTGACCTTTGAAGCTAAGCAAATTCAGGACTGGTCAGTATTGTGCCTCACATCATCAGGGATCTTGGTTTGATTCCAGCCTTGGATAGCTGCCTGTGTGAAGTTTGCACATTATCCCTGTGTCTGCGTGGGTTTCCTCCCACAGTGTAAAAATGTCTAGGTTAGGTGGATTAACCATGCTAAAAACCCCTAGTTTACACGGATGTCTAGGCTAGGTAGATTAGCTATGGGAAATTCAGGGTGACAGGGATAGGTTTGGGGATGGGTTGCTCTTCAGAGGGTCAGTGTGAACTTGATGGCTGAGTACCCTGCTTTCACATTGGAGGGATTCTGTGATTTAGGTGGGAGACCACCTGGGTATACCAGGTGCAGTAGGTTTTGTGTGTTGCTGAAATAACTCAGTTGGGAGAGCTTTAAGCTAAAGATCTAAATGTCGCTAGTTCAGTCTGGGGTTTTGCTAGTGGTTGAGTTTGTTTTAGAAGGCTCTTGTGCACAGAGAGTAGTGTCTCTAGCTCTGGACCAGGTGGTCTGAATTCAAGTCCTACCTACTCAGTGTTATGTAATAATGGGTTGATCAAAAAATATCTAATATAAAGGGTATTACTCTAAATGGTGTACATGAGCAGAGAGATATGATTGTATATGTGCAAGAGTCACTAAAGATGGCAGCGCAGCTGGGGAGAGCTTTATTAATAAGGATGCAAAGTGGAAGAGTAAGGAGATTGTGTTAAATTTGTCTTAGACTCTAGTTAAACATCAGCAGGAGAATTGCATACTATTCTGGGTCTCTTGCTTCATTAAGATATAAACACTTTGGGAGAAAGTGTTAAAGACTTTTATGAGAACAATGTTGTAGCTAATGTTGTGGAGAATGAATTCTTGGAAAGTATGAAAAATAGTTTTCTAGAGCAGTGTATTGCGGAACTGACTAGGGAATGGATTATTTAGATTGAATATTGTGCAATGAAAAAACGGCTAGTTAATAAATCCTGGTGTAAGGGAGTATTATGAAAACATGATTATAATATTATAGTGTATTACTTTTTGAACTATATCATTTTCAAACTCAATTTTAAAAAACTGAGGTCTTAACTTTAAAAAAAGAAAGCTAGTAGGGACACATTGGCACTGTGGTCTGGTTGTGGACTCCTGTGGTGGATGGCTGGAAAGAAGACTGTCCTCTTTACTACTCTAGCTATCAACATCTTCAGATCACTGCCTGCAAAATGTAGAGCAAGATCTTTCTTTCTTCTGTGTTGAATTTTCGGGTTTGAGCATCATTTTATGAAGACCGGTTCCAAGCTTGCAGTGTCTGAAGTGTAATGCAGCTGGGGTTTAAGTATGGCATCAAAGATGTGATGGCCTGAAGTTCCTGGCAACTCTGAGCCATGGCAGACAGCACCATGAATCTCTCTCCACAAAACACTAACTGTAAATAGGAAAATTCTGCCCACAGTCTCCAAATGAGGGGGAGATCCGATTTAAACTGAGATAAGGTGTAATTACTTCATTCACAGTGTGATAAATCTTAGGAATTCTCTATCCTGGAGAGCTGTGGAGGCTCAGTTCTGGAGTATATTAAAGACTGAAATCAATTTCTACATGGAGGGATACAAGGTAGTGCAGGAAAGAGGTGTTGAAGTAGAAGCTCTGCCATGATTCCATTGACTGGTAGAGTGAATAAAAAGGACTGAATGACCTTATTCTGCTCATGTTTCATATTTCTCATGTGACATGATCTGTGCAAAAGGAGGACTATAAAATAAGACATTTTGAATGGACCAACTTCAACATATTCCTTTGATGATTTCCTCTTATGGCCAGCTCAAGAGTGTAATAAAATAATTATTATCTACAGCTTTTGGTCTGTAAGATAAATTATTGCCTTCATTTGAAGAAGTTACTGCTAGCATGAAAAAATGTCCTTTCACTTCTGCCTTCCATTATAAATCATTCTTGACTCTTTTCTAACCTCGATTGGTTAAACAGATGATATAGTCATTTTTTTTAGGCAGTTCCATAATTTTAATTGGTAGCCTGAAGTGGTTGGATTTAAAATTAAACTGCTTCACACAATGTGCAGTGATGCCCTATGCTGGTGGACACAGAGTTGCCCCTTAGTGCCTACTGTTTCAATTTACTTTCAGTTTGAGGTACGGAGTAAGGGCTTTAGTGTCTTTCCCCTGAGCTGCTATCATTGGGCAAGTTATTTTCAATTTCTGCCAGCCAATTCAAAACAGCACAATGAAAGACTAAGACTTGCTTTCTCTTAGACTGATCTATTGTCCAAAGACATTGATATTAGATAAGACAGTATAATTTTTCAAAAATATGGGAAAATATGGTTAATTTATATTTTACTTACCTAAGTTAGAACACACGGTTTGAGGTTGCAGTTATCTTTCTCGAGGTATCAAGCCATACTCCATCAGGAAAAGGTTATTAATCATTCAGAGCACAGACCAAAACTTTGGGGAATTTACAGTTTTTTTGCACAGCCCAATTACAAATGTAGTTCTATCTGTTTAACATAAATATGAGTAGAATTATTCAATTTGTATCTATCTGATCTGAACCTGTCCCATTTATCTTGTGCAATTGCAGCTTCAGTGATATTAGTGATCATAGAACTTCATTTATATCTAATATTTTCTGGAAATGTTGTATTAGCTAGTTTGGAGAAGATTTGTAGCTCAGGTTGAGGTTCTGGATGTAAGTCTGCTCACTGAGCTTCCGGCAAACCTTCAGTTCAGCAAGCAAACTTACATCCAGATCTTTATCTTAATTGTGCTGTGTACAAAATGCTCATCAAAAATTGTATGCTATGTATGGTCTATCTATCATAACATTTATGATGTATAATGCACATGTGAGTTCTTAGAAACAGTGGCTATTATCAGCATTAAACTAATAAACAGGACCACAAACATGTTTGTAACATTGTGGTTCTATGTAACTCTAGTATTGTTTTGACTAAACTTAATATAAAGCTAAGAACACAATTTTTTGTGTAAATATTTCTCAACAACTCGTTCAGAGATGTTATTCTACATGAAGTGCGACTTGAACTTTAGCGTCCTGACTCCAGTATATGGACATTGCCACTGGACCCCAAGAGCCCTAACCTTTTATGCAAGATTTTTTAGTTCAACCTATTTAACTGTGTCATGATATACATCTGGAGTAGGTTGAACTTGAACCTGAGTCTTCTGGCTGACTTTTTATGCAAGTTATTTCTAATCAACCTGTTCAGCCATTTGTAACGCACTTCTAGAGCAGGCGGGTCTTCAACCGGGCCTCCTGGCACAGAAGTAGGGACGTTACCACTGTTACACAAGTACCCTCAATAATTTTCTTATTAACTCTTCCAAATGACACGTGCTTGGAATAAGTTAAATACTGGTTAAATTTACAACATTTGGGTAGTGCTTAGAAAAGTCGCACTTTGAAAACTTTCTAACTTGTTAATTGTAGTTATTTTGTGTTGTGCTACTATCTGAATACATTTAATTGTATGAAATATGAGAACATGTATAATTTATTTTATTGCAGGTTCCCAAAGTTGAATACTGATGTATTGTTCAATTTTTTCACTGAAATTTTAATTATTTTATTTGATACTGTATAATTGAAAAGTGATATACTGTAAAAGGACTGCACATTTATAACTATGTGGTAATCCCCTAACTAATTTATTAAATAATCTTTGAAAGTATAAATTATAGATATTTTGCTACAACAGGTAAACAGGCAACTGCTAGCAAGACCAAAATTGAAACCCTTTGAACATTTTCCACAAATTTTAACATTATGCTGTATTAGCAGGCTTTGAACTATTTGACTGCCTGACAATGTCATAAAACACTTGGGTTGTCCAGAAATCATTCATCAGGTTTCTCAACAAACCTGGTGAGTAACTACCCCACTTAAGACGGTACTTCCTTGATTCCTATTTCTTATACTCTTAAGAAAACAAATAGTTTTTATGAATCTCAGACCAGATTAAAAGTTGGAAATGTAGAAAATGTATTTTGAAATTCTCAACTGTCAACTTAGTAACTGAGAATTTTGTCCCATGCTGCTGTAACAAGTCTATTTTGTTTATCGATGTGTCTGAATACTTAGCAATTTAGAACTCTACATATTTGCTGTTTGCAATTTGTTGAGGAAATGTCCATCATATTTGGTGAAGATTTATTCAGCAACAAATCTTTAAATTCTGTGGTGCTGCAATTGTGTGTTTTGTTAGCTAGTGTTTTCTATTTAGCTGCATCCTAGTTCTAGCAAACCCACATAAAATCGTAAGACTTTATGAAGGTACAGTTTGTCTATAGGGGCTTGAGGACAGTAGTAGAACTGGTTGAGGAGATTGAAATGCAGGATCTGAGATCAGAGCAAGAAAGCTGGCGAAACGATATCATATTTATCTATTCCTTAATAGAATGAGTCTGTCACTAAGATTATGTCTGGAATGCAGTTACAAAGGATTGTATCTGTACCTATCATATAAGAAATGTCTAGCAGCGATAAGGTTGACAGCAAGAGTGATGAAATTGTGAACCACAGATGTAATGAATGAAATAAATAAGTACATAAGTAAGGGAGAGACTTTAGAATAATAATAAAAAATTGAACAGTATTCATTAAAAGTGACACTTATCGAGCTACATGATTAAGTTGGAAGGATGGTATGTAGTCTTCATGTGTAGAAATGATCATGTATAGATAAAGATTTCAGATATTCAGAAATTGATTATTATTTACATGATGAATTTAAAGGATCTGTTTTGTCATACTATGGCAACCTACATCTCTCCAATTAATTTTCAACTGAAATAGAATAAACTTCAATTGTGAGTGAGTCACCCATGGCTCAGGAGTCTCATTGTTGCCTTTGAGACAGAGGGTTGCAGGTTTGAATCCTGCTTCAGATACGTGAGTGCAGAACTTTGACTGACATTCCATTGCTACACCGAGTGAGTCTTTTGGATGAAGCTCTGTTTTCTCAGTTGGGCACTAAAGAACTTGTGGCTCCCTGTTCAGAAAGGGTTTGTCTGTGCCCGATCCAATATTTATTCCTCAGTTATCAAAACTAATTAATTGGTCAGGACCAAAGTGTTGTTTATGAGACCATACTGTGCACAAATTTCCATGTTTTCAAATTGCAACAGTGACAGAGCATATTGAGCATTCAAAAGTGATTTACAGTCAGAGATTAGGAAGGGTGAGTGTTTATTTCTTACTTTGCCTTTTGCTTACTTTTGTATCATTTGGAAAATCATTGAAGCTGCTTTACAATGCTACTTTTGATTGTGATGTTATCTGAGTAGAAATCCTCTTTATTTCTATCTATATTTTTCCAAATGTGAAAGGAGAATAAAATTGCAAATATCTATGTGTGCTGTTTTAAATTTAGCAGTAATGTCACTGTCTCAGTAATATATATACTATGAACTAGTTATCTCTGTGGTAAATTTAACATGTGCATTGCCATCAAAAACAAAGGATGCAATTGTCTGTAGTTTTTGAGGACAGATTTTAAATGTATGTCAAAAAATCCGACAAAATGATCCAACAGTTCCACAGTGTATGATGTCACAGTTTTGTGTCTAAACTTTGAAGAAATATCTAAACTTTGAAGAGAAAGAAGGCATTTATTCATCTTCTTTAAGAATTAACTTTCTGTTGCAGATCATAACCTAAATGCTTTGCATTGCCTTCAAACTCAAAACACTTATGCCATTTTGCTGAATTTGATCAAATCCCTTTTCATTGTGTCAATATATACAGCTTTGGGTGACCATTAGTCTGTGCTGTAAACATGAAGTCTGAAATCACACTTTTCTGCCGTGAATCTCGGGGGATTATTTTATTTTACTCGGTTTTGTGCCTATTATTTCTACCGAATGCACCATCATTAATGTATAGATGACAACACATGCTGAAGGATCAACAATTCTGACTGTGTTACTGTAGGTTTATTGAAGAATAATTTCTGTTGATTACAAGAAATAATAAGGCCAATGGGAAATCATGCATAATATGTGGTCTATGCTGTGCTGCTGCCTACAGCTAAACAGTATTAGACAGAAATTTGTGCGCTTCCTATTGATTGCATTGTTAAGTTGGACTAGGTGGCTCTTTGTTTCATGAATTTTGTAATCATGCTTCAGCAACATTTTTAGAAGTTAAATTGATTTTAATTAATGTATTTTTACTAACCTGTTTGCCTTCCTTACATTTTAATATGGCAGTTGTACTAAAGTTTACTGAAAGGAGTGCTTATCTGCACTTTTTCTTGTTGACTTATTCCAAAAGATAATGAGTCTCGTCAAAGGTGACCATTTTTTTGACAGATGGTACCAGCCTATGCAAAGTGGTTTGCTCCCTGTTCCAAGATTGAGCAGCAATAGACTCACTTTAGGCAAGCACAGACAGAATTGGACAGTGAACTGACATATGGTATATGTTCTTCAACACACCTTGGAAGGTCGTCAATAATAATGTCAAGAAAAGTAATATATGATACTACCCAAATGCTATTTGATTGTAGAAAGTATCTTCAAACCCTAAAATCTAATACCTTAGCTTGATAATCATGTCTGAACCTTCTGGAACAAATAGGAGATGAAGATAGCTATCATCCTCAGTCAGTAGCATCAATCTTTTACATACTTTGCTTGGTAGACAGCTGAGCAAATACCTTTCTTGTTGCCAGAATTTGTACACTCCAAAAATGTGAAATAATTTAATAAATGAGGGTAATATGGTCTATGTAAGATACCATTCTTATCTGTCTTATAGAGGCAAAGGCAAACTGTTAGTCTGATTTATGGTACACGTTGACCTTGTAGTACTGAAATAAGATTTTTATTTTTATTGCAGTGAAACTAAAAATGTTAAAGCTATTTGTTAAAGTTCTGTAACAATACCTAATTTCCACATAAACTGTCAAAAATACATACTTTACATACAACTTCTGATCTCTGGAACTTTTGTGTCCCAGTAGCAGTAATTTGTAGAAATTCTTGGCTGAGTTAAATATGATTTGCTTGTTGAACCATGGTGTCTAATTAAGACCTTTAGACATGGGCATATGCTCTTTGGCCCTTCAAACTTGCTTCACTATTCAGTAAGACCATGACTAAACTTCTCATTTAGCTCCACCTTCCCACATTATCTCCACTTCGTTTAAGTCCCTTTTGAATATGATTTGAATATGTTCAATGAATCAAAGTTCTCCTGACTACAAGATTTCAACAATTCATAACTCTTCTCGTCTCCATCTTATATGGGCAACCTATTATACTGAGCCAGTGATTTTTTAGTTTGAGACGACTCAGTCAGGGAAACCTCCAGCATATCTACTCTGTCAGTACCTTTTGATTTTTATTACTATCACCACCTACTTCCAATTTTTTGGAAATACAAACTCCATGTGCTCAACTTATGATTACGCACAGTCTTTCTTTAAAGGAATCATTCTAGTGAATTGTCAGACTCCTGTAACACAAGTGTAGGTTATCTGCTGTAATGTGAGTTTCATTAACGTGAATTCACTAATGTGATTGACGAATTGGGGACACTGTTTCTAAAGCGCAAAGTTTGGCGATTATGCGATTACATCACCAACACTTTAAGAGTGGTTTCTAAAGCACAATTTTCTATAATGTGATGTTGCACAAGAATGCAACTATCACTTATTGAAGAACTATCTGTATACCAACCATACAATGGTCTCACTAAGCCCTATATAATTGTTAGAGTATTGTACTCCAAGCCCTATGTAATATGTAATCTTTGCTAGTTGCTCACCATATCTGTTAACTTTCCATTACCATAATTGTGTGAAAGCAGTATCTAGATCTCTCTAAATGCCAACATTTTCTCACCATTTAAGAAATATTCTATTTGAACTTTAGCTTCCAAAGTGGATGACTTCACAATTCTATTTAGCATATTCCATCTAGCTGTGTTCTTGTATTCTTGACTATTCGCTTAACTTGCCCATCCTTTTGCATACTCCTCATAGTTTATTTGCTCGCTTAACTTTGTCTTTGAGAAAACTTAGACATATTAAGTCCAGCCCCCACATCATATTATTTAGATTGTAAATATTTGAGGCCCTGTCCATTAATTAATTCTCAATCCATTATGTTACAACTGAGGTTGGGGAATGCTCAATTGCTCTATTCCTGCTACTCCACAGGTCACAACATAAAATAAAAAATATGCTTTCCAGATACTAAACAACTGGTTAAATACCTTCTGTATATCAGGTTTCAAACAAAATATCAATCAAGTTCCTTAATAAACACATTTCTGCATTTGTTATTAAAACAGTTTATTCAATAAAGATACATAATTGATTAATCTACACAGTAAGGAATATAAAGTTATAAACACATTTCTGTGACACAAATTGCACATATAAACAGGACATACAATCTTTAGAGAAAGAGAAGGAAAGAATAGATTTACTTTCAGAGATTGGCTTTCTGGGAAAAAAAATGCACAGTTTGGCTAATGGGTTATTCCTACAGGAAAGAGAATAAAGCTTAGTTACTCTGGAGTTTGTTGCATTTTTGATCTGGCATGTGGTCAAGTCAGTAATCTGGCTCAATTGTCTGAGATCTTGCAGACAAAGCTTGCTCAGGAAATACAATCTTGAGACGTTCTTTCAATCACTCTTTCAAAAGAATAAATAGGTTTCATCTTGAACTGATGCAGAAGTCCGCTTTTCAGAAGTAGAAGACATAACTGAGTAGCATGTTCAAGTCTGTCTCTCCTCCAGCTCTGATTATTCTTAGCAGACATCCCTACGGATGAATCTAGAAGCAAGAACCTCTCCAAGCTTGTCAATGCTTAAAAAATTCTCAACAAGACATAGAGCAACCGAAGCTGCTATCACCAGTCAAGTGATTTCCAGGAACCCATGTTTAACATAATTTTACATGAACATAACCAATAGAATGCTAAAACTTGTAACTTTTAAATAAAATTGCATTTTTAAAACTGTTAAGTATTTCAAACTGTTTTTGTTGTATTCTGAAGAGCGATTAAATTCTGAATACCCTCAAGACCTGCTAACAACTAAATGTTAAGTTACCATTGGTTCTGTTTACTTCAGATATGAGGTCTTAAAGAATCACAGATCTCACCCGAACAGAATTCTAAATGTTGCAGGTTACAATATAATACTCCTATATCCTCCTAAAACAACAAAACACCTAACATACTATAGTAATAGCATCACATTTCATTGCTAAGCACAAATCTGATATTTATGGAGTGGAAGAGGACAAAAAAAAACCGGATTTATACTTTAACTGGGTGAGAGAGAGGGTGATGGATAGGAATAATGGAAAACCCATGAATGTGAGGTTTTGCTCTACTTGTTTTCTCAATTTTATATAGTGGTGGTGAGAGCTTATGCCACTAAGGTCAGGAGATCTGTGAGGCAGGAATTTCTGTTTTCTGCGCAAATGAGATTCTAAAGATTGCTGTCACTTTCAATGAAGACACAGTTTTACCATTGTTGCTCCTGCTGTTGCTGAAAATAAAAGTCTCCAGCATAAAACATCGCTGAGTAGTTAGAAATATTAAAATGGCTAAATTTTTTGCCTTTTTCTGAGAATTCTCACAATGTAAGAATGTACCTGGAGATGTTCAGCATGTAGAATCAACAGGTGCAGTATGAGGCCCAAGCAGGAATATAGTTGAAAGGCCATGTAAATGGGGAAGGACTTCATGAAGATTTGACCCATTTCGTAATGCTGTCTAATGTTTAAAGCAGCTTGACTCTCTTAATTTTGAATAAACAATAGTAATTTTGAATTCTCCATCCACTGTATTGCCCATCATTGACCCTCCACAATTGTCTTACTGCCCTATCCTCACTTGTGATCTGCCAGTTCTCGCTCCCTGGAGCTAATCTTTTAAACCTTCTCTTGGATGATCTGTTACAAAATTATTTTCATCCTTTCTCCGAGCGAAAGCAAAATCTTTGATGCAATGTGAGCAACATCACATTAAATTCAAAACTTTGACCCCATAATCGATATCTTTAAAAAAACTTGCATTTCTATTAACTCTTCTCCTGACTTCAGGATATCATAAAGTGCATTGCAGCCAATGAATACTCCTGAAATCTAATCAATAGAATCACATAGGAAAAATGGGAGTGAACTCACACACAGTAAGATCCCTCAAACAGCAATATGATAAACAAGCAGATCATCTGTTTTTAAATGTGTTTGATGATGGATGAAAATCTTGGCCAGCATATCGACAAAACACCCTGTTCTCCTTCAAATGGTGTTATAGGATATTTTACGTCCACCTGAGAGGGCAGATGGGATTTGGGTTTAACATGTCTGACAAATGGCACTCCAACAGTGCATCACTCCCTCGGTACCGAACTGAAATGTTAGTGCTAATTATTTGCTCAAATCTTAAGAGTGAAACATAAGAGTGCCATCTTTGAGCAAATACGGATAACCTATTTTTCCCGATATCTTTACATGTGTGTGAGATGTTTTGATATTGGTGTATACTTGCAAACACATACATTCGGCTTAGTGAGTTAATTTAAATACAGGATTTCTGCTTATTCTTTCATCGGAGATGCTAACAGAATCAGAATTTCTCTCTCTGGTAAAAGCTACAGAAGACACTCCACATTTAAAAACTGGCTTGGAACATCAGTATAAATTTTCTCAAAGGTCTTGCTTTGTGATTTGTTTCATGGTTTGAAAGTCTGAAATATTGAAAATATAGAAATCTAATTGAGAACTACATTTTACCTGAGTAGAGAATGATTAAACTCAGCAACTCCCTTTTTTCAAATAAGCCCATTTTTTTTTTTCCCAGTGCACATTTTGACATTTTATTGTACAAAAGTTTATTGTCAACTAAAATGTATTGTTCACGGCCATTAAAGTAAATATTCTGGACAGACTGATTATTGGCAGACAGCCAGAAACCAAGTGTATTATTGCAGGTTCTTACAAGGTCTTCATTATCTGAAGTCTAATCTTCAATGAATTGCTGCAAGCCTGTCAGAAATTTGGCTTGCAGGAGGCAATCTCAATCCCCTCATTGAAGTAGTTCAGCTTTGCTATACATTTTGCCATTATTACTTGAATTAGTGTTGAGTTTTTTTCGTGATTCCAATGTTTACGCAACTGAATTAGTACAGAGAGTGGCAACATAAATGCTTGTACTAAATAAAGAAGTACAAGCAGGAGAGGGTCACAAGTTGCAATGATATTCGAACATTTTAGTATCTCATCAATTTCTAATCATTCATTAATAATTTCAGAAACCTAGTTTAATACTCTAATTCAGATCTTTGTGAGCATTATTGCAATTTGCTCATTTTACGCTCCACACATCAGGAGAACAAGAAAATGTGTTGTTAATCATGTTTTCAGCTGATCGGAAAATAGCTACTATTTTTCTGGTAATAGATAAATTCCCATTCCCTATTCTGTATCATTAATGAATAATGCATTGTTTCCTGGATAGCACGTAAATTAGTCAGTTTCATTTGTAGAAACGTATTTTAGTTTTGACTTGTACCTGTCCTTCATTGCTGCACATTGAAATTGTGTATGACGACTCAGTCTATTACCATAAGCTGTTGTATGTTAACCCGGCAGCTTTGACAGCTTGACATAACCTATTTTGTCATTGAGTGTGTAAATCTGACATGTTAGTTCATTTTTGCTTTTTCCCTTGGCAAAAGTTTGCTAATGGCAAAATATGTTTTGAGTAATAAGTCAGACTCTTCTTTATTTCACAGATTTCTGATGCACAAATCTCTCTCCTACACAAAATAATTTTGGTTTGCTCCAACTAAGACTCCTAACCCTGCCCCCCAAATTAAGCTTAAATGTATTTTATTGAATAGTTTTCATGTTTGCGAAAGCAAATGAGTATAGATTCTGATATAATCTAACATTGTAAGCGAATCAGGAAAGGTTAGAAAATATTGAGGAACTGTTGTGCATTCAACTTTATGATTCGTAAAAAAATTGAAGTAGTAATCTCAGCTGCTGTTTGCTAAGTAGAAAAGCAAATTATGTCCAAAGCAGACAATTTTTCTCATGCCCACCTCAGTTCCTGACCTCATTAAAGTCTTGGTTCAAATGTGGACAAAACATGACTTCCAGAGGTGAGTTTGAGTGTGTGCCTTTGACATCAAGGCCACGTTTGAACAAGTGTGTATGGAATGAGCTGCCAGATGCAGTGGTGGAGGCTGGTACAATTGCAGGATTTAAAAGTCATTTGTGGATGGGTATATGAATAGGAAGGGTTTGGAGCGATATGGGCCTGATGCTGGCAGGTAGGACTAGATTGGGATATCTGGCCCACATGGACGGGTTGAACCAAAGGGTCTGTTTCCATACTGTACATCTCTATGACTATAAGTGTGGCATCAAGGAGCGCTCGCAAAACTGAAGTCAGTGGGAATCAGCAGAGCACTTGTTGCTGGTTTCAGTCATACCTAGCACAAAGGAAGATGGTTATTCTTGTTGGAGGACAGTTATCTCAGCTCTAGGATAACACTGCTGGAGTTCCCCAGGGTAGTGTCGTAGGCCCAACCATCTTCAGCTGATTCATCACTGATCTTCCCTTTATCACAAGGTATGAAACGGGATTGATTACTGAGAATTGCAAAACATTCACAATACCTCAGAAACTGAAGCAGTCCATGTCCAAATGCAGCAAGATCTGGATAATATCCAGGCTTGGGCAGAAAATTGGCACGTAACATTTGTGCCACGTATGTCAGGCACGCCCAACAAGAGACAACTTAACCATCATCCCTTGACATTACTGTCACTGAATCACCCACTACTAAAATCCAACGAATTACCTTTGACCAGAAACTTAATTGGACTAGCCACGTAAACACTGTGATTATAAGAGCAGATCAGAGACTAGGAATGGTGAGTGATTCATCTCCTGACTCCCCAAAGCTTGTCCACCACCCACATGCACAAGTCAGGAGTGTGAATGAATATTTGCCTGAGTGCGTACAGCTTTAACAGTACTCAAAAAGTTTGACAACATTGTTGCAGTTGAAGTACTTTATATGGATTTCACCACAATACCTGACATGGCAGATTGAAAAGGAGGTAGAAACACAAATTAAGTTGGCAAGTTGAATCCGAAATATGCTTCATGGTGGGAGATAGAAAGTGATGGTGGATGGCTGTGTGACTGAAGGGTGATATCAATTTTATACCACAGGGATCAGTGGTGGGTCCCTTATTGTTCATCATTTATATGAATGATATGGAATGTCGGAGGGTTGACACAAAGGTTGGCTGGGTGGCTGAGGCGCACAAGGAAGTCTTCTCTGCAGAAGGGTGTAGACAGATTGGTCACGCTGACTAAAATAAAAGCAAATTACTGCGGATGCTGGAATCTGAAACCCAAAGAGAAAATGCTGGAAAGTCTCAGCAGGTCTGGCAGCATCTGTAAGGAGAGAAAAGAGCTGATGTTTCAAAGCTTTAACAAAGGGTCAGTTAGACTCTAAACATCAGCTCTTTTCTCTCCTTCCAGATGCTGCCAGACCTGCTGAGATTTTCCAGCATTTTCTCTTTTGGTCACATAGATTGTTCAGTGGCAAATGGAATTGAACTCTGAAAAATGCGAGCAAAATAATCAGTTTTTTTTATCATGATAGAAGTAATTGAAGGAAATTAAAGTAAGGTTGTTCCTTTGGATAGGTTAGCATCTATTTTAAACACTTCCTTCCACTCCTTTCGATAAAAATCACAAAATTGTGCAATATGTTTGAATCAGATTGATTGAGATTGATGGAAAGCAGCTGTTCCCCTCAGTTGAAGGGTCAATAATGAGGGGGCATAATTTTAAAGTGAAAAGTAGGACATTTAGTGAGGATTTGAGAAAATTGTTTTTCACCAAGAGGGTGTTGGAAATCTGGAATATGCTGTCTGGGAAACCTCAATCTTTAAAAAATACTTGGATAAGCAATTATATAACATACAAAACTATGGGTCAAGTGCTGGAGAATGGGGACAGATTTATGAGTAGTTATGTCCCTGTAGAGTCAATGGGCTGAAGGTCCTCTTCTTCATTGTAAGATTCTATGACCATCTTGGACAAAATAGCATGTTCAATTGGTTCCACACCCACAAGCATCCACTTACTCCACCACTAGCCCTTAGCAGCAGTGAGTTCCAACAAGATGACGTATCGCAGAAATTAACCTGAGCACAGTCCAAACCCACAACTAATTCTATCTCTAAGAGCAAGGATAGCATACACATGGGAATACACGACCTGCAAGTTCCCTGCCAAGCCCCTTATCATCTTCACTCAAATATCTCTCTCACCACTCCTTCAATGTTGCTGCATCAGACTCCTGGGACTCTCTCCCGAACAACGTTGTGGATCAACCTACAGCACGTGGACTGCAGTGGTTGAAGAAGGCAGCTCAACACAATTTTCTCATGGGCAACTGGAGTGGGGAGTAACTGTTGGCCCAGTCAGCGACACTCATCCCAAGAATTTTTTTTCTCTTAAAATACAAGCTTCTGTGTGGATAATGGATGTAATTGTGATCTGGTCTAGAAAATTCAGAATGATTATGTTTCTTTTATAGTGCTTTACCCTTGAATGTAGATGGAGTTCAAGAATTGATGCTTGCTTATTGTCATAGTCAAAAGTCATACAGGTCTACAGCATAGAAAAAGGTCTTTCGACCCATTGAGCCTTCACCAGTCAAAAACAAGCACCTAACTATTCCAATTCCAGTGCAACAGCACCAAAAAAACTTAAATGTTCTCAACTTAATAGTTCAGATTTGATTGATATTGTTACATGTCACCTTTGTTCGGAATGGAATTCCTTTGATTCTGACCACATCATCTCCCATGTCACACTATCTTTCTGTGACTGACATCTAGTGGTCACAGTTAAATCACAACTCACTGTTTCATAGTTAGAAATGTTTGAGAGTTGTTTGCTTATTATATCTCACTTATGATGATTATATTAAATTTACATTGCCGCATAATTTATATTGCATTTCATTTTGCAGCACCGAAAGTTAATCATCATACCACATCTGATTTGTATCAATCAGTCAGCTTTCTTTTGGGCACTTAGGACACATTGTGTTATTGTTCACAGACCTTTCTATTAATGTTGGTTGTGATTCATTCCATAGTGAGTTTTGAATAAATTGTAATGGGCTAGAATCTTGGGTATAACTCACTTTTTGAGTTTGGGTGATATTAATTCACCTTGAGAATTGCACTTGTATGTTATGACAGTAACTGAACCTTTTGAATAATCTGCATCCTTACAATTTATTTAAACTATATCATCCCGAATTTGGCTTTTCTACTAATAAAAAATGTTAATTAATATTTGTACACATTTTGATTAGGTAATTTAATTTGGTGTGCTTTTATTATGGAGATTCCCACTATAAAGTGAAATATATAACAAGCACAAATTACAACTGTAAGTGGCATTTGCCACTCAGCTTAACAGTTCCAGACCACTAATTTTCAAATGTTAGGAAAGCACAGGTGGCATTTTTGGATCTTTGAATTCAGCAAAATTCTAGAAGTAAAAGCTAGACTAATGGAAACTGGAGAACTAGTGTTGATGACATTTAAAAAACTTATCTGTACTGTCTCTGAGGGAAGGAAATCTTCTGTCAATATCCAGTAACCCTACATGTGACTTTAAACTTGCAGCAATATTACTAATTCTTAGCTAGGCTCTGAGCAATTAGGGATGGACAATTAATGCTGGCTGAAACAATGTCACCACCAGCCTATGATCGAATACAAGAAATCTAGTAAATCCATTTTTAAATCTTTTTTAAATTCCAGCAAATGTACACCTGGATTGTGCAGTCAATTCTTGTTATTTATCCATTGGCTTCCAGATATTTCAATATTCTATGCTGCATCCTTCCAATGCCTGTATACCTTTCCTAATAGGTGGTGCCCAGAATAGAACACTATACTTCGTATACCAGTAGCATAACCTTGAACCAAGTCTTTGAGTCCTCTAGATGTAGAAGTCTGTTAGCCTTTGTGATTATTTATTTTTCTGCTATTGACTTTTTCATTGGTGTACATAGTTCCTAATTCTCTTTTGTACCTGCGTTGTTTCTAACTTTACACAATTTAGAAAGTACTGTGATTGATGGTTTTGGGTAGAAATTGGTTCACCTAATACTTTAAAAATTGAAATCAATTTACCTTGGTTTAGTTCACGGTGGTTCAGTGGTTAGCACTGCTGCCTCACAGCGCCAGGGTCCTGGGTTCGATTCCCGCCTGTCTGTGTGGAGTTTGCACATTCTCCTCGTGTCTGCCTGGGTTTCCTCTGGATGCTCCGCTTTCCTCCCACAATCCAAACATGTGCAGGTCAAGGGAATTGGCCATGCTAAGTTGCCCACAGTGTTAGGTGTGTTAGTCAGGGATCAGTATAGGATAAGGGAATGGATTTGGGTGGGCTTCGAAGAGGCAGTGTGGACTTATTGGGCTGAAGGGCCTGTTTCCACACTGTAGAGAATCTAATCTAATCTAATTTTACGCTTCTATCTACACAGCTTTCAATGCTGCCTATCTTTGTACTGTCAGCTAGGTTTTTTGACACATTGAAGTGGGTAGTTGCTTCCCTAACACACATCCCTATGTCAGTACCCTATGTCAGTAATCTATCAGTACTTGATCGATCTTGGCTTCATGCTGCTTACTTTGAATTGCTGCTGGCGTAGCGTTAGTGCATCATAGTGTTTTCACTAGGCGAGGACTTGGTGCTGTTGATCTGACACGCAGTCATGGCAGAAACCAAGTTTTAACTGTTGAAACAAACGGTTTTCCGAGTGCTTTTTGGAGTGAGTTTTTAGGTTTTACTTCAGCTGACTTCCTCTCTGAATGGGTTTCTGCAGTTCTGTACCAGGCCACTTGATGGAGCATCATTCAGCCGTGGAATATTTCATCTCGAGGAGATACTGTCAGAACGAATGTTAATCCAAAAAAAAACTCCAGGCCGAATCTCATAGTGGAGCATGACGAGATTTGTGGCAGAATTGGATTAAAGTCCGGTGAGGTCTGCCTCAACGTTGGGTGTAACTTGCGCCATCTTTTATGCTTTTCACAGATCGTGCATTGAGTTTCTGACTAGGCAACAGCAAATTGACAATTAAGGGGATTGTTGCTTGTTAAATGCCTTGTAAATGGACAAACGCGCCTCCTTAAAATTCACCTTTCTAAGTTACTATACTTAGCAACCAAACTGAATGGGAAGCTCGGTGTGGAAACCACAGCAAGTACTTGGTAGACACTGCTTGCTGCTAGATTGTTACATATGGCCAACCCGCAGTGCAGACATGATCAACAGGCACTGGCTATACGCACACCCTTTCCACTGACATTGTGCATGGATTGCAAATGTTAGACGCCAATCATCATAGAATCATAGAGTCATAAAGATGAACATCATAGAAACAAACCTTCGGTCCAACCGTCCATGCCGACCAGATATCCCAACCCAATCTAGTCCCACCTGCCATCACCCGACCCATAACCCTCCAAACACTTCCTATTCATATACCCATCCAATTGCCTCTTAAATGTTGCAATTGTACCAGCCTCCACCACATCCTCTAGCAGCTCATTCCATACATGTACCACCCTCTGTGTGAAAAGGTTGCCCCTTAGGTCTCTCTTATATCTTTCCCCTCTCACTCTAAACCTATGCCCTCTAGTTCTGGACTCCCGACCCCAGGGAAAAGACTTTGTCTATTTATCCTATCCATGCCCCTCATAATTTTGTAAACCTCTATAAGGTCACCCCACAGCCTCCGACGTTCCAGGGAAAACAGCCCCAGCCAGTCCAGCCTCTCCCTGTAGCTCAGATCCTCCAACCCTGGCAACATCCTTGTAAATCTTTTCTGAATCCTTTTCAAGTTTCACAACATCCTTCCGATAGGGAGGAAACCAGAATTGAATGCAATATTCCAACAGTGGCGTAACCAATGTCCTGTACAGCTGCAACATGATCTCTTAACTCCTGTAGTTAATATTCTGACCAATAAAGGAAAGCATACCAAACGCCGCCTTCACTATCCTACCTACCTGCAACTCCACTTTCAAGGAGCTATGAACCTTCACTCTAAGGTCTCTTTGTTCAGCAACACTCCCTAGGACCTTACCATTAAGTGAAAAAATCCTGCTAAGATTTGCTTTCCCAAAATGCAGCATCTCACATTTATTTGAATTAAACTCCATCTGCCACTTCTCAGCCCATTGGCCTATCTGGTCCAGATCCTGTTGTAATCTGAGGTAACCCTCTTCGCTGTCCACTGCACCTCCAATTTTGGTGTCATCTGCAAACTTACTAACTATACCTCTTTTATGTTCACATCAGAATCATTTATGTAAATGACAAAATGTAGAGGGTCCAGCTCCGATCCTTGGTTTCTACTGGTCACAGGCCTTCAGTCTGAAAAACAACCCTCCACCACCACCCTCTGTCTTCTACCTTTGAGCCAGTTCTGTATCCAAATGGCTAGCTCTCCCTGTATTCCATGAGATCTAAGCTTGCTAATCAATCTCCCTTGGGGAACCTTGTCGAATGCATTACTGAAGTTCATATAGATCACACCTACTGTTCTGCCCTCATCAATCTTCTTTGTTACTTCTTCAAAATACTCAATCAGGTTTGTGAGACATGATTTCCCACGCACAAAACCATGTTGACTATCCCGAATCAGTCCTTGCCTTTCCAAATACATATACATCCTGTCCCTCAGGATTCCCTCCAACAACTTGCCCACCACGAGGTCAGTCTCACTGGTCTGTAGTTCCCTGCCTTGTCTTTACCGCCCTTCTTAAACAGTGGCACCACGTTTGCCAACGTCCAGTCTTCCGGCACCTGACCTGTGACTATCGATGATACAAATATCTCAGCAAGAGGCCCAGCAATCACTTCTCTAGCTTCCCACAGAGTTCTCAGGTACACCTGATCAGGTCCTGGGGATTAATCTACCTTTAACCGTTTCAAGACATCCAGCACTTCCTCCTCTAATCTGGACATTTTGCAAGATGTCACCATCTAATTCCCTACAGTCTATATCTTCCATTTCCTTTTCCATAGTAAATACTGATGCAAAATAGTTATTTAGTATCTCCCCCATTTTCTGTGGCTCCACACAAAGGCCACCTTGCTGATCTTTGAGGGGCCCTTTTCTCTCCCTAGTTACCCTTTTGTCTAGCACGTCTCTGATTCATTTCCAAGCCAATCAGGAAGAACAGATCTGCATTATAGGGCGCACTAGCAGCTAGTATTGAAACACTGCAGAAAGGACAGGCATTCAGCTCATGGACGCATCACTGTCTGGCAGTATACAGCATAAATTTAAGACCTTCATGTACCAGCAATGCATTCAGCAAACGCACTGCCAGTGCAGCAAGCAGGTAGCTATGTCTCACAATCTTAGGGGAGTTATTCTCTAAAGTCCATGGAGGCACCCATCAGCCAAGGCATTCTGAGATAGGGAGTAAACAGCTGCCTCCGATAACGGTCCAAGGTATTGTTCACAGTGGTTGAGTTCTTAGGTAGGGAGTCTATGACTCTCGTTTGGACAGTGGGCCATGGTCAGTCCTGTGGCTCCTCGGAATGGAGCTAATCCCGGAGAGGCTTCAGTCAGGAGTTTGTGCGTTTAACATCTGATGCTGTCCAGTTAGGTCACTCAAGGGGATGGAGTCACAGACCAGACTGGAGGGGGGGGGGGGGCCAGGGTTTGATAGAGTGGGGCAGAGGCAGTTGTTACTGCAGGAATGAGACTCGACAAGTTAATTTTTGGGGTTGGGGTTTAGGGGCAGATAAGAACTGGACATGGGAGGTAGAACCGTATCTGCATGGCAAGGGGAACATGGTAAAGAATGGGGGTCATGCATGAGGGCTTTTTTCCATGGTTCGAAGCAGCCTGGTTTCAAGGTGCTGGGAGCCAATGACTGAGCACTTGTCATGATCACCTCACATGCCAGGGGCTGGGTGGGGGAAAGATAGACAGGCTCATTGGGGGTGGGGGTGGATTGTGAAGAGGGGGAAGGTGTGGTAGAGTGAGAGGATGTGGATGTTCGATACCTCACTGACACATTCAAGTGGAGGCTGGAAGCCACTTGTGAGGGGTGCTCACTGTTGACTCCATTGTGTTGGAAATCGAAACTCCGCAATGGGACATAAAATGGCTATGGGTATACTTTGAGTGGATAGGGTAAGGGGTTCATCCTGTGAGGGAGAGGGCAGCAGCAGCCACCATTGACATGGCTTTGAAAAAGAGCGGTGTGACCCAATGCAATGTACACATTGTTCATTTTGCTTCTGCATAATGCAGCAAGCTCTCTGCATAGACCACCCTCCATGGAACCTTGTCTGTGACCATGAAGTGTTGCCTGAATCTGTCACTAAGCCAATTGACACTACACAGTGAGACTGATGACAAGATGAAAGCTGAATGCAATGTCATTTATACAAGTGTAAAATCTGAGACAATCCATTGTCACCCTGTCACTAAAGTGCTCTCTTCCTCCTCTCCTTCACTTTGGATACTCCCAGGCTTCCCACCTGGGTTGGAGGGACCCTGCTTAGCCATTGGGCCCATGGGCCCAGGAGGTTTCATTGGTGACCGCAAGGTTGTTTGTGCCAGGAAGGGCCTGACACGTTGAGGGTCCTCTGGCCAGAGGCAAATGGACACTTTTTGCCTTGAACTTCAGTGGGTCTGAAGGGGACGCACAGAGCCTGAACACTTGTGGATATCCTGAGAGGAGACTCTTGAGGGGTCGCTGTGTGCTTTCTCTTCAAGCTGGATGCCCTGTGAGGATGAAGCACCTGAGTATACGCCAGAATCCCCACCCTCCTGCCACCATTGACTGAGGCTATTGCTTGCAGTTATACCCGTGCCTCTCAGGCAGACCCTCTTGGTGCTGGACCTGTCCCTCAAAGGCAGCCAGTCACATGACTCACTTCTGGGCAGTTCTTTTCCATCTGTCTATCTGCTGGTCCTGTTCCTCCCTGTGTGTGGATGAAGTCCCTGATAGCGTAACAGGAGCCTGGTCTCCGCTGTTCTCTAAGTGCCAGCGAGCTTCTTCATTGACCAGCTGCAGAGCTGTTACAGTGATGTACTGACAAGCTTGTATACCTACACTTCCTAATGTTCCTACTGAGGTCTCAATTGGTTGTCTGGTTCACTAATGTCTTTCAGAAAGGAAACTGCCATCCCTTACCTGATCCTACATATGATTCCAGACCCACAGCCAAGTGGTTGATTCTTAATGTACCCTCTGGACAGTTAGGGATGGACAAAAAATATTAGCCCAGCCATTAACACCACAACCGCTAATGATTTTTTTTAAAAGCCATACGCTGTGAATTGCAAATTACAAGTTGTAGGCTGATTTGCAATGTTACATCTTAAGCTTTACAAAAGTGTATCACCTTCCTCTGAGTTTCACAAACTTGCTCATTTAAACATTACATTCCCTGCAGAAAGCTTGACCAACTAGAGAGAATCTAACCTTTTACCCCTGAATATTCAGTGACATTGCAGTTGGTATCAACATCCTGGCAGTCACTATTGACTAGCCATACCAACACTGTGGCTACAAGAGAAGATCAGTGGTTAGGAATTCAACTCCCATCTCTCAAAAGCCTGATTACAAGTCAGGAGTATGATGGAATGCTCTCCATTTGTCTGTATGACTGCAGCTCCAACAACACTCAAGAAGCTTGAGACCATCCAAACCAAAGCAGCTCTCATGATTGCTACCCTATCCACTATCCTCAACAGTCACTGTTTTCACTGCTGAAGTGCATTCCAGCAGTGTGTACTATCTATCACATGCACTGTAGTAACTCACCAAAAGCACTTAAGACAGTAACCTCCAAAGCCACAACATCCATCACCTAGAAGAGGAAGTGCAGCAGATGAATGGAAACACCACCAGCTGCAAGCTCCACCCTAAGGCACTCATCATCCTGGCTTTGTTCGAGAACAAACTTGATTAAATTTTTTGAGAAAATTATTAACAAAATTAAGGGCATAGCAGTAGATTTTGTTTACTTGGACTTTAGTAAAGCCTTTCAACAAGCATCCAGATGGTAAACTAATTAGTAAAGTTAGGTCACACAGGATCGAAGGTGAGCTTGCCAATTGGATACATCATTGGCTTAACGGCAGGAGACAGAGTAATAGTGGAGGGTTGCTTTTCGTTCTGGAGGGATCAGTTCTGAGTCCTCTTTTGTTTGTTATTTATATAAATGATTTGGTTGAGAATATAGAAGACATGGTTAGTAAGTTTGTGGATGACTTTTTAGATTAGAATCAATCTAAACATCATGGCATAGACAGAGAACACGGGGCCAACATCTTCAGCATATTGTCTAGCTATCACCATTTTTTAGATTTTAGATTAGATTAGATTAGACTTACAGTGTGGAAACAGGCCCTTCGGCCCAACAAGTCCACACCGACCCGCCGAAGCGCAACCCACCCATACCCCTACATTTACCCCTTACCTAACACTACGGGCAATTTAGCTTGGCCAATTCACCTGACCCGCACATCTTTGTGACTGTGGGAGGAAACCGGAGCACCCGGAGGAAACCCACGCAGACACGGGGAGAATGTGCAAACTCCACACAGTCAGTCGCCTGAGTCGGGAATTGAACCCGGGTCTACAGGCGCTGTGAGGCAGCAGTGCTAACCACTGTGCCACCATGCAACAGCTAACCCGAGAATGCAACTTTTTTAAAAAAAGGTTTTGTGATTTACTCATGAAAGAAGTGAAACTATCACAGTATTCTAACAGATGAAAGGCTTAACAGACAATCAATTTTTCAATGTATAATTTCAGTTACATCACACTGTAAATTTTTGCTATCAATTCTGTTAGGATTGAGCCCTCTACTACCACCTGATGAAGGAGCAACACTCCGAAAGCTAGTGTGCTCCCAATTAAACCTATTGGACTATAACCTGGTGTTGTGTGATTTTTAACTTAATTAAATGGATGATACTTTGAAGTTTGCGACATACATAGATGGGACTGTTAAAAAGGCATTTGGCATGCTTCCCTTCATTGCTCAGACCTCTTGGGATGTTATGTTGAGGTTGCACAAGATGTTGGTGATGCCTTTTCTGGAATACTATGTCTAGTTCTGGTTGTCTTGTCATAGGAAGGATATTATTAAGGCAACCCTATAGAAATTCATGAAATAATGAAGGATATAGATAGAGTTATTGGTAGTTATAGTTTCCTGAGGATGAGAGATTTCAAGACGAGGGGGGCATATTTTTAAGATGAGAGAGATTTAAAGAAGAAAGGAGGGGCAAATTTTTCACACAGAGGGTGGTTGGCGTGAGGAATGAATGTTCTGAGGAAGTGGTGGATGTGGGTACAATTAGTGTTTAAAAGACATTTGGATAGGTACATGAATAAGAGGTTTGGAGGGATATAGGCCAGGAACTCGCAGGTGGAGGGCTGGTTCGGCATAGGACTCATTGGACAGAAGAATCTGTTTCCGTTCTGTATGTCTCTAACACCACTCCCCACTATCTTTCCCAGGCCAAATGGAGATAGATAATAATGCTAACCTGGCAGGAATCTCCGTATCACATGAATTTTAAAAAAGTAATTGAGTGTCAGTACTCTTTTAACAATGCAATAATTGGGAATAACCTGAAAGCAAGCTGTTCAAGCTGAATATGAACAGAAAATGTAAGTACAGCCTTCCGGGTATTTCCAACACTTTATGTAGATTTCAGATTTCCAATATTTGCAAAATTGAAACTGTGGTGTCTCATTCCTTTAGGTAATGAATTATTGATGGAGACTTAAAGGTAGCAATTTCTTTTTTTAAGACAAGTTTCTTCTTTTTGTTGCTTTTCCTTGTTTCTCTTAATCCAGTCTTTATTTCTCATTCTGTATCTGATTTAACACTAAATTTGCTTACTCTAAGTCATTTTCCTCCTCCATTCTTGTTCTCGCTTTGGTTTATTTCCACTTACTTTTCAGTTCATAAATCTGGTTGATTTAAGATGACTGACTTTTAGTCTCATGATTCAGTTGTCTTCATGGCATGATTATCTGTCCCACTTCCAAAATTGTACAAGGCAAAACATTTTTCAGATGGAAAGCGTGGGATAGAGCCTAACGAAGCTGGCACACTTGATGCTCTGCTCCAGTAAATCCCCACCTAATACTGTCATTTGATGAAAGTATTAAGCTTCAAAATTTGCAAACCTATCTTTGTAGTGAATGTTTTTTCTAAGTTGAAGAATAACTCTGCATTCCAGTTAGGGAGAAAACCTGCAACAATCGGGGTAACATGCAACAAAACAATTAGGGACTTAAGATCTCAGTATATTGTCAAATAAAATGAAATGAGACAATACCTAACATGGAAATATGGCAATAAACTCCTATAAATTATTCCAAAATATTAATTCAGTCAATGTATTCAAATTAAATCCAAACCTTTTATGTTCAACTAAATGATGAAATTGAATCATGGTATCTCACTCGCAGAAACATCTGTTTTACATAATGTGCCACAAAAATTTCAGCAGTATTCTTATAATGATGTTAGACTATTATGTTATGGGAAATTTTATAGGGATCTGAGCCACATGAGCTATGATAAGATTTGTGGCAGAAACAGATGAGAAATCTGCCAAAGCCTATCTCAATGTTGGGAACATCTCACTGTATCTTTGTGGAAGGAAATCTGCCATCCTCACTTCGTCTTGCCTACCTGTGACTCCAGACCTGTAGTGATGTGGTTGAGTCTCAATTGCCCTCTGAAATGGCCTAGCAAGCCATTCAGTTGTAACCAATCACAACAGAGTCACAAAGAAATGAAACCAGACAGACCACCTGGCATCAACTAGAAAATACAACGGCAGAAACAGCCCTGTTGACACTGCAGCATCCTCCTCACTAACAACTGGGGTCTAGTGCTAAAATTGGGAGAACTGTCAGATTATTCAAGCAACAGCCTGACATAATCATACTCCCAGTATCATACCTTACAGATGATGTTCCAGACACCACCACCATTATCCCTGTATATGTCATGTCCCACCAGACCTGGCAGAGGTGGCAGCACATTGTATACAGTTGAGAGGGAGTTGCCATGGGAGTCCTCAACATTGACTCTCGACCCCTTGAAGTCTACTGGCTTCAGGTCCAGCATGGGCAAGGAAACCTCCTGCTGATTGCCATGTACTGCCCTGCCTTAGCTAATGAACGGTACTCCACCATGTTGAACAACACTTAGAGGAAACACAGGATGGCAAGGGCACAAAATGTACACTTACATGGGGATTTCAATGTCCACCACCAAGAGTGGCTCAGCAGCAGTACTCCGATCGAGCTGTTCGAGTCCTAAAGGATTTAGCTGCTAGACTGGGGTCTGTGACAGGTGGTATGGGAGATACATACTTGGCCTCATCCTTACCAATTGCCAGCTGCAGGTCCGTCTGTCCATGAGCGTTTCTGTAAGAATGACTACCTCACAGTCCTTGTGGAGAGGAATTCTCACCTTCTCTTTGAGAATAATGTCCATCATGTTGTGTGGCACTATCACTGTGCTAAATGAGACAGACTTTAAACAGATCTAGTAACTCAAGACTGGGCATCCATGAGGTGCTGTGGACCATCAAAAGTGGCAGATCTGTACTGCAGCACAATCTGTAACCTCATGGCCCAACACATCCCCCACTCAACCATTGCCATCAAGCCAAAGGATCAACCTTGGTTCAGTGGAGAGTGCAGGAGGGCATGCTAGGAGTAGGACCAGACATTCCTAATAATAAGGTGTCAACCTGGCGAAGCCACCAAACAGGACTACTTGCATGCCAAACTGCAGAAGCAGCAATGGTTAAACAGAACTAAGTGATCCCACAGTCAACAGTTCAGATATAATCTCTGCAGGCTTGTCACATCCAGTTCTGAATGGTGGTAGACAATTAAATAACTCACTGGAGGAGAAAGCTCCACAAATATCCCCCTCCTCAGCAATGGAAGAGCCCAGCACATCAGTGCAAAAGATGAGACTAAAGCTTTCGCAGCAATCTTCAGCCAGATGTGCTGAGCGGATGATCCATCTTGTCCTCCAGTCATTCCCAGCATTACAGATAGCAGTATTCAGCCAATTCAGTTCACTCCATGTGATATCAAGAAATTGTTGGAGACACTGGGTACAGGCCCTGCCAATATTCCGTCAATAGTACTGAAGACTTGTGCTCCAGAGCTTGCCACTCCTCTAGTGAAACTGTTCCAGTCCAGTTACAACGCTGGTATCCACCCGACAATGTGGAAAATTGCCCAAGTATGTCCTACACATATAAAGTAGGCCAAATCCAACCCGGCCAGTTACTGCCCCATCAGTCTACTGTCGGATCATCAGTAAACTGCTGGAAGGCGTCATCAACAGTACTATCAAGCAGCACCTGTTCAGCAATAACCTCCCCAGTGACAACTAGTTTGGGTTCCATCAGGGCCACTCAGCTCCTGACCTCATTACAGCCTTGTTCCAAACATGGAGAAGAGCTGAATTCCAGAAGTAAAGTGAGAATGACAACCCTTAACATCAAGGCTGCATTTGACCGAGTTTGGCATGAAGGAGCCCTAGTACAACTGGAATCAATGAGCAGCAGGGGACAAATTCTCTAGTGGTTAGAGTTATACCTGGCACATTGGAAGATGATCGTGGTTGTTGGGATCAGTCATCTCAGTTCCAGGACATCTCTGCAGGAGTTCCTCAGGGTAATGTCCTAGGCCCAATCATCTTCAGCTGCTTCATCAATGACCGTCTCTCCATCAAAAGGTCAGAAGTAGGGGTGCTCGCTGATGATTGCATCAGCATTTAGCAGCATTCGCAACTCCTCAGATACTGAAGGAGTTAATGTTCAAATGCAACAAGGTCTGGACATTATCCAGGCTGACAAGTGGCAAGTATCATTTGTGCCACACAAATGCCAAGCTATGACCATCATGAATAAGAGACAATCTAATCACTGCTCACTTAGCATTCAATAATGTCATTATCACTGAATCCCCTACTGGTTATCATTGACTAGAAGCTCAACGGAACTCATCACATCAGCACAGTGACTACAAGAGCAAGTCAGAATCTAGGAATACAGCCGCAAGTAGCTCACTTCCTGACTCCTCAAAGCCATCTACAAGGCACAAGTCAGGAGTGTAATGGAATATTCCCCATTTGCCTTGATGAGTGCAACCCCAAAACCACTGAAGAAGCTTGACACCATCCAGGACAAAGCAGACCACTTGATTGGCACTATATCCACAATCAGTCACTACCTTCACTACTCAGTACATACTGCTGCTAATCTACAAAATGCACTGCAGATATTCACCAAAGATCCTGTGCCAGCACCTTCCAAACCCACGACTACTTCCATCTAGAAGGACAAGAGCAGCAGACATGTGGGAACACCAGCACCACCATCACCCTCCAAGCCACTCACCATCCTGACTTGGAAATATATCACCATTCTTTCACTGTCACTGGGTCAAAATCCTGGAATTCCCTCCCTGATGGTGTTGTAGGTCAACCCACAGCAGGTAGACTGCAGTGGTTCAAGAAGCTAGCTTACGACCACTATCGCAAGGGCAACTAGGATGTGTAATAAATGCTGGCTCACCACCAACACCTACATCCTACAAATGAATTAAAGAAAACTCTTCTATGCTTTTGCTGAGAGGCATGGCAAGTTTCTTGTATCAACTTCCCGATTTAAGGGGGATATTGACTTGGGAAATTCCTCATTGATGCCTTGGCTCACCTCATCAATATTCTGCTTCCTATCTTATCAAACATGCCAAGTGAACAAGATGTTGAGAATTCTCATTGTAGAAGTCACAGTGGGAGCTTGGCAACATTTACCTCACTACTGGCTGCCAAGAACATCCACGTTGTTCAGCACCAAACAGTATTTTGGGGCATAATCTATGGGCACTACTATGTCTACAGACATTGGCATCTCCCACTTGCCAGCCCCTCATAATCATCATAGCACATCCCTAATCCACTTGCAAGCTGGTCAGAAAGTGCAGACTTACATGTCAAGATGCACCAGCAACTAGTGTTGAAAAGCTGCTGCAAGGACACTGTGCCTGCAGGGGCAGGCACCCAGCTCAGGGATTGGATCAGACCGAATCACAGAGCTGCACACTTGCTCTTTTTGGATTCATGCTTAGCGCCTGCCTGCATCCTGGCACCATCCATTCCTTGCACTGTCTTGCCAATTAATGCAGCTGTTCCTTGCTGGCTAGCAGTCCTCAGTCAAGGGACTTGAACATCTTGCTATATGGCAGAGCTCTACACCATGTGCTAGCAGTTTACACAGCAGGTGCTGTGACAGCGTTGGCAACCTTTAACCTGTCCGCAGAGGCAGCAAGGCAATCACACATTTTGCTGAACTGCGGCAGTTTCTGCATCCCACAGAATGTATGTGGAAACCGTCAATTGCCTTTGTCATTCTTTGCTTTGGAATTGAATTGAAGTTAAGAATTGAACTTTGAATAGCAGCTTGTTTTAAAAGAGAACTGTGACAGATGTTTTCTGCTGGGAACTGCCTGAAAAGATAATGCATCTTAATTACTAATCTGAAGAGATGAATTGGTATCAAGCTGTTGCTATGTTCAGAGCTGGCAGCAGGTTGGATATTGAATTGGACAATCGAGAGAACTTGCCCTGTTTGTGTTTTGGCAGGAGGCAGTGTAATTTTTGGAGACAGTGCTATTTTGATTTTGTTCTCTCTCTGGTTTCTTTTTAGTTAGCAAATTGTTGAAGGTTCTGAGAAAAAAAAATCCCTGGCTTTTAAAAAATACCGACCTATTTCTAGGTTTACCAAAATTTTTTGCATTAACTGGTAATTCAGAATATACAGTTTAATTTGCCAACGAGCAACCCATTAGTTCATTTGTTCCTTAACTAAGTCTATCTGTGTATGATTTAGAGGTGCAGGTGTTGGACCGGGCTGGACTAAGTTAGAAGTCACATGACACCATGCTGCTCCTTTATGGGTGAGGTTCACCTGATGAAGGAGCAGTGTTGTAAAAGCTTGTGAATTCACATAAACCTGTGTGTCATATGACTTTTGACTCTATCTGTGTATGCATGGGTGTCATGATTAAAGAAAATTGTGGTTTGTAGTATAGGTATTAATTAGATTATCTTATTGTTCGTCTGTGTTCTGCAAAATTATGTAAATATTTACTTTTTCATTCATATTATAAATGTATCTGTAAAGTCTGGTTATGAACAATAAAACAACTTTGGAGAGTCGTTAAATTTAAATTTCACTGTGTTGCAAATCCAATGATTGTGAAGCTGACTTAGTTTGACTCTATGTTATAACACCTTTCTGTTTCTCCTATTTTTCTCTGCATGTCAATGAAGTCCCTGGCTGCTGATACTACAGGGTCGTCATCTGCCTGGGTGTGAGTTGGTACCTGCCCTCTGGCAGGTCTGTGGGCATGAGTAGCCTGGGGCATTTCTCCCTCTGCCAGCTATAGAGCTATTGCAATGAGGTGTTCCTAAGATTGTGCTCCATTAGCCTTTTAAAACTAATGTTTCCACCATGGTGTGAATGAAGAGCAACAGTTACTCAGTTGGCAGGACATGGATGTCTCTGCATCGTACAAGAGCGGTCTCTGTCTTCCTCTGCAAGGACCAAGATGCTCTCCTCACTGGACCAGTCAAATGGCGGTGCCCCTTCTCATAGTTTGGCCTTTTGTGCCCTATTATGGACTATCTTTTTCTCAAATATGAGAAGGGGAACAATCAGATGAAGTGAAATTGGCACAGCTGTTTATGGTGGTGCAGATGGTGGCAATGTTGAGGTGTTACCAGGCATAAGTAGTTGGTGTGGAATATAACAGGGTTAGTGGTGTAGAAAGTTGGGGTGAATGAGTCCAGGTGAGGGAATATGTTGCACGCAATACTGAGAATGGCAGAGCACGAGCCTTGGTCGAAGGTGGGTACAGTGGCAGAGATAGTGAAAGTGAGATAGCAGAGAGAAAAGTGGCATTTATTCTAGTGGGCAGAGCAGGTCATTGACTTCTTTACAGCGATGCTAGTCATCCCTCTCGCTGTTGGTATGGTACTTACCTGGGGAGTGAGCTTGGACCAGGTTGCCAGGGCCTGGTGTCATGACCTCATCTGTCGGTCCTCTAGTTAAAAGGAACTCTTCTTAGTACCATTCCCCACTCTGGCACCATCTTCTCCTCTGACATGGTCAGATTCTGGCCTTGACCGAGATGGGCAGCTTGGAAATGCCAGTGTGCGCCTGGGTGCACAGTGGTCTTTTAAAGATGGCATGGGTGTCAGGAGCACAGATCTTCAAGCAGATTTCAGGAGTGTGGCATGTGGTAAAACTTGGGACGAGAATTGGATACCAGGGTAGGGTAGGTCTCAGTGAGGCAACTTGCATAATCTACAGCGATAAATCACGCCATATCTTGCAATGAGAATCTATCTAAAAAAGCTTAACACTTTGTTCATCGTGCAATGTAAAATTCAGTCCACTAAGTTGCTGGAGCATTCAAAGGGTATGAGGTTCAACATTATTACTGAGAGTATTTGGACAGATGTATGAATTATGTACAATATTTCTTGTTCGTTGATTCTCGATAAGTTAATCCATTAATTCCCTTAATATACTTCCTATAATGAAATAAAACTTTGCATCTAAGAAATGTGAGCACCTCCTTGCTTTGATTTTCTAACCTTTGTGTTGTATGTTGAAAGTCTGTGTTTGTGGATTTTACATAAGAAATGAGTGTGCATCTATCTTCCATTCTTTTATAGTATCTTAAAAACAGGTATTGTGAATTGAATGAATATGTTTAACTTTAGAATTCCAACACCTAATTTCAATTTTAACTAATATTGCAGCTCTTACAGAATTTCAGCTACTAACATCTTTCCCTGATGATTTTTTGATTCTCAGATGAACATTCAAAACAAGTCATTCTGTAACCATTTAAAATACATTAGAAAATACCAAGAATCTCCAATAACAAATTTCAAAGTAAAACAACTAATTTGCCTCACGTCAACATGTTCTGTTTATTAAGTGAGTGATTGTAACAGTCTTTTTTTGGGATTTTAACTTCAAATCTACAAAGGTTCTAATAGTAAAGCTTTGTCTGTACTAAATATAAAAACTTCAAACTATACAGACAGGAAACAGTCTGCAGTGGGAAATAATATTAAACAGTTTATGTACAAGAAGTGCTTTTTACAAATTCTATTTGTTTCTATTAATCTTTGGACAAGTAAATGGCTTTTTTTTTAATTTTAGAGGTGGAATTTTTGATTTGTTGTTTCCATACATCTGAGCAGTACCTCAATAATGATCTCTCTATCTCTTTGAGATGTATGCTCCCAAGTTCTTTTATTCCTGGTTTATGAAAATGAGTTTACTTTCAAGTCTTAACAGTTGGGGAAAAAATGCAAGCCGGCGATTATAACGTAGAACATTTGTTGATGGTCTTTCCTGTAATTAAGTGTAATAAAAATACGGTATGTCAGATAGAAACAACTACAGTCATAGAGTCAGACAGCACGGAAACAGACCCTTCGGTCCAACTTATCGGTGATAACCAGATATCCTAAACTGATCTTATCCCATTTGCCAGCACTTGGCCCATATCCCTCTTAACTCCTCTTATTCATGTAGCCATTCAGATACCTTTTAAATGTTGGAATTGTACCCACATCCACCACCCCCTCTGGCAGCTTGTTCCATACATGCATCACCTTCTGCATGAAAAATGTGCCCCTCTCCTAAAACCTATGCCCTCTAGTTTTGGACACCCCTACCTTGATTGTTCATCCTATCCAATAACCCTTATTATTTTATAAACCTCTATAAAGTCAACTCCCCCCAAGTACTCAATGCTCCAGGGAAAATAGCCCCAACCTATTCAGCCTGTCCCAGTAGCTCAAACCCTCCAATACTGGCAACGTTTTTGTAAATCTTTTCTGAACCCTTTCAAGTTTAACAACATCTTTGCGATAGCAGAAAGACCAAAATTGATTGTAGTATTGTAAAAGTGGCTTCACCAATGCCCTGTACAGCTGCAGCATGACCTCCTAGCTCTTGTATTCAATGCAATCCATTCCCTTTTCCCATCAGCTCCAGTACTATATGGCCAGATGTTTCACTTGCGTTGCCTCTCCAGAGTTATGGGCCAAGAGGTCAAAAATGGGATGAGAGTGATCAGATCTTTGACTGTTGTGGACATGATCTACTGACTAGTCTCCTTATTTGCTGCAAATATCTGACAAATACCCAGACATCAGCTTCTCAGCAACATCTTCATTTCTGGCTCTCTCTTGGTTCCTTTAGCAATTGGCATTTCATTTAGCTGTCTTACTGCTCCATAGCTGCCTGTACCATGGATTTTGCCCAAGTTCAGTCTAACCAGTGTTTCCCAGGGCAGTTCTCGTGATGGTCTGCCCCAGTAGAAAAATTGTGGATACTAAAGAGGCCTAGTTTAAACAAAAATGTATTCTGCTGTGACCTAGAAGTAGTTTGTTTTTAGTTGTAATGATTTGGCAGAAAGAGATAACAAAATAACTCATGTATGTTCAATTATACCAAAATATTGGCTGCTATCTTTTATCGATTAGTTATTTAAAAAGAAAACTATTCTTCTCAGGATAGGCTTGTTTCAGAATTGTATGAGTTGCATCAGACCACATATGTGTATTTGCTCTGATTTGAATTACCCAAAACAGAACAGCCTACGTTATTTCTGAATATATAAGCAGAGACTTTACCCCATCCGTAACTTTCACAGAACTGATCATGAGCGTTTGTTATAAAAGAGATGATATTAGATAATTTTGTACCACTGTGACACTTTGATAATGGCCTGAGATGAAATGCAACACCTAAAAAGTGTTTTGTATTAAAAGTCTTTAATGATGGAAGTGATGATAATTTGCTGGAATTGCACAGGTGATTAGTTAGGATCAACACAGAGTCCATCTGCAACTACATAGGTGAGGTCCAGCTTGGATTTATGAGTTAATGATATAATAAGAATTCCCAGGGCATGTTAGATCTGCATCTTAATGTCAGGCCAGGTGGTGTAGAAGGGTATCACGCAAAACAAATAATGACTAGCTTTCCGTTTCTCACATCTGCTTAACAGCTCAAGAAAATTTTGGCTGTTGCTTTCTATTTGGTAACAATTAAAGAGATATTTGATCTATTCTTGCAATGATCAATGTATAGAAATTTTGAAAATGTTCCTTGTTTACATTGTAAAGCTTATGGTCTGAATTACAGCAAAATATATCATTTCTTCTTATAATTGCAGTATAAAGGTTGATGTTTATCCATATACTTTCCAAACAGTAGAAAATTTATCAAAAAAGGACAGATCAAACTGAAATTGCCCCTGAATAAGCCCTCAGTTATTCCTCACAGCATCAACCTGACTTTCCTGCTCCAGTTACAGCGTGACAATTACTGTTGAGATTTCCTCGGAAGTCAGACAAAATTCATAGAATTGAGGAACTACTGGAGTATCTGAGAATGGTTTGCAGAACAGTTCTTCAAAATTTAGTGATGCTAACTGATGCCCTGCAGCATTCTCTTCCAAATACATTTTAACACGTTATCGAGTTGAAAAATCTTCTCTTTAAGGTGCTTTTCCTTTCTAATGTGGTCTCCAATGAACCTTTCTCAAACCAATGTTTTTTCTTCCTTCTTCCACTGCCCCCTTTCTGCAACTGATTTCAAAGTTTCTAAAGAAATAACTGAATCACAGTCATCACAACTGAGAACTAAAGTGCTTATTTTCACATTCCAACCTGGGGCGGTGGCCCAGCACAGAATATCCCTGGGAACTGAGATATTCTAAACCCTGAGGATGTTTTCCAGGTATAGTAACAAAATGAACCCAAATTGCTGATGTAGTTTTTGTTAATTCAGGATCACGAGTGATATGGGTATATAGAGTTGAAGTACAGATTAGCCATGAGCTAATTAGATTATGGAATGTGCTAAATGAACTATTTTGTTTATGTACATATTGCAAAAGGTTTTATGTATGTCATTTTGTAGTTGGCTACAGATGTAGGTTCCAAGCACATAATTAAATAGTAACAATGTTCAAAGCACAGAAGTTAGATAATTTTCATTATAATTGATTCTGTAACATATAAATGTTAATTTGATGAGGTAAGATGATAATTTTGTTGGCTTGTGATGTGGGTCACTCAATCCAGATATGGAATGATTTTCTTGATGCACTCAACCCTTTAGGAACATTGGCTGCCTGGCTTTATTGAGAATTTGGCTTCTGATGGCGTTTCTACTGTTGAACTGATCTGTGATTCAAGCATAGTGTGATAATAAATAATTGTTGGGTTTTTTTGCGAATAATTCAAGCAGGAACTGTTGGCCCCATTCTGTTTCTCACAGTCTGGTGCATGTTATAAATTTAAATCCTTTTTGCTGATGAAATGTGCCTCATTGATAAAATAGTGAAGGCCGTCCTCATTTTGAAACGGAACTACTGCACATGCTGAGAGAACCAGTTAGGGGAAGTTAGGCTTGTTGTTAAATACTGGGCAAAGCAAGTCAAATATGGAAACCATTGCTTTGCTGCCTGCCCATGTTCTGTCTTTGGTCATTAACATTCATTCTTTTGGCTTTATAATCTGAGCTTGTACACTCAGTTCTTCTGTATCTGTATCTTTGATCTTTATAGAATTTATACAACTATCTACAGTGGCATCTGCATACTTACAGTTGCTCATAACTCCCACTATTGTTACAATCCTCCAGGATCCTCAATTTTTCCAAAACTTTCTTTATTAGTCATGATTTGGAGATGCCGGTGTTGGACTGGGGTGTACAAAGTTAAAAATCACACAATACCAGGTTATAATCCAACAGCTTTAATTGGAAGCACACTAGCTTTCGGAGTGACGCCCCTTCATCAGGTGGTAGTGGCTCCTACCACTACCACCTGATGAAGGAGCGTCGCTCCAAAAGCTAGTGTGCTTCCAATTAACCCTGTTAGACTATAACCTAGTGTTGTGTAATTTTTAACTTTCTTTATTAGCTCACAGTTCACAAACTCCAACTATCCTCTGCAGCATAGATCACATTTATCACTTGACCCACCACTTCCCACTGGCTCTCCTATCTCATCCATAATGCCCTTCCGTCAGTGAAGTGCACACACTTACAAGTTTTCAGCCCTGTTTTCAAACCTTTTCATGCTTCATCTTACCTCTGGAGCCTTCTTTAGACCTGGAAACAAATTTGTAGCCCCTTAGAAACCCTCATGATAGGTGTGTCCTTCAAACATTATTAGGACTTGTAATATCATATATTTTTTAAGGTATTTACTGGACTACTGGAGCTGGATTTCTGAATGTGCAGGCAAGAGTGTGGTGCTGGAAAAGTACAGTAGGTTAGGCAGCATCCAAGGAGCAGGATCAGGAATCTACTGAAGGGCTTTCGCCCAAAATGTTGATTCTCCTGCTCCTCTGATGCTGCCTAACCTGCTGTGCTTTTCCAGCAACACACTCTCGATTCTCCAGCATCTGCAGTCCTCATACAATCTGCTACTTTAGTCTTGAGGTCTGAACAAGGAAATAATGGTGGTTTCTTTACCATGCTAAACTTTTTCACTAGGCTTCATCAGGTCTGTTGTAATAGTGCTTTTTGCTATGCATCATGTAAAAGTTATAGAAACTATTGATCTATAGTGAATAAATCAATGAGTTTGTCTTGTAACAAAGTTTAGAACTATTGGTGGCTATTTTAGGTACAGCTTATGTGATTGTCTATATTTCATGGAAGATGTAAATCAATTTCCTTAATTATTATTTGCCCTTTTACTAATGGTTTTTATCTTACCTTTTTAAAGTGTAAGATACATAGAAGAATTTCAACATGAGAGATAGGTGTGAGGCATGTACCAGCTAAGAAGAAAAGGGGTATAGAATTGGCCAGTTGGTGCATGATCTGATTTAAGTAACAATGAAAGTGACTCATAATTGTTAAAATAGGCTGTGAGAAATTTGAAGGCCGAGGTCTTTAGGGCTTAGAATATTGAGAGAGGAGTTTCATGTTCTGCTATGCTGTAATGGAAGGTTACAGAAGGATGCTAAGAGGGGAAAAAAAAGATTTGGGGTCTGAGTAAATTCAGGAAGAGAAAAGATTTATGACCTAGGAGGCTTTTTGTGGGGGAGGGTGGAGCTTAGCATTTTTATTTCCCACAGCAATGTTAGGGTACATCTGATGCACTGAGTTGGGAATTCTGCTTAATTATTTAAAATACTTGCTGCACGGTACTATAATTACTGACCATATGTTAGGAATTACAAGTACTTTAAATAGCTAATATATATTCTCTAGTCGACTGCTGGAGAAACTATTCTAGAAACTCATACCAAAGTAAATTTGCAACACCATTCTTGGCTATGATGTGAAAGAAGATTGAAATGTTTTAAAGTGTATATTCTATAATTTATATCTTCATTTCAATATATCAGGTGCATTTAATACAAAAATATTTCTACTTTGATAATGTAGAAATTATACTTTAGTGCAATGTCTAAAAATTATGTTAATACATTTTGAGGCTAGTGTGCGTTCAACGCACCATCGTGTCATATTGTAAAATGTCACTCTTCAAAGTCTCACAAATGGCAAGTGTGTGTCCACATCTGTTTGATCAACTCAAATATATTCTTAAATTACAGTGCTCAGCAAAACACTCGAAATTAGAAATAAAACACCTGTTCAGATTTGCTTGTGTTAAGACTCCACCTTCTCAAGACATTCAAACTTGATTCTGCTACGTTGATATTTTGCACCATTTTGTCATTATACATCTTCCATTTTCCACCCGCAACCCACATCATCCTTTCAGGGCATGAATTTCTTGATGATCAACTGATGTGTAGTGGTAGCAGCAGGTGTGGGAAAATCATGACAACTATAAAATCTGAAAGAAAGGGATAAAAGAAGTAAAACTACTATCTTAAGTGAAAAAATAAAATGTTTATGTTTCAGGCATCTTAAAATGCATTCTAGATTTGTTATAGAATTGACTTTCTATGAAGACTAATAAGTAATAATGTATCTAGTACTTGTATCTTACAAATAAACCAAGAATGATCTGTTATTCCCTTTTGGTTTGTGATACCAGCCTCTGTTTCCAAAATTAATTAATTTTAGTGCAGACTTGGATGGGTAACCTTTAAGCAATTCACTTCAGTGATTTTTTTTATCACTTTTCAAAACTATTCCCATTTGTAGGATATGTTGAAGTTATAAACTGTATAAAAGTTAACATGGCCAGTAGCACTGTAAGAAATATCTGAAATTATCTACCACTGAAGCTGTTAACTTGGAGTTGGTGTGTGTGAGAGAGATGTGCCATTTCCTGGCACATAGCGGAACTTGCACCAGCTGTGAGCGTCTGGTGCCATATCCTTAGGGTGGCTGAAACACTATACCAGCCAGAAAATGTGTGAATATGACTGCTGCACGAAATCTGAATGTCTACTCTGATGTCAAATCAAATTCACTCCTCTCCCCACCCTTTACCCTCTCAGTTATTTTAAGCGCAGAATTGCATCTGCAGAATTTACATGGATTTGATTACTTGTGCTCAGGGTGAAACGTGTTCCTGAGTTTTTCTGTTTCCTTTTTATTCAAAGGTGGATTGACTTTTTGTACTTATCACACTATGCCTTTTTTTAATGAAACAAAATAAAATATTTTTAACACACCATAGCCTGCACTTTGAGTAGGTCCAGAAGTAAGAAAGCTAATGTCCACTCTGAATTCCTTATGCCCATGTTAGAGATATTATTTATTACCTAAGGATTAACAAATTGTACACATAATCAGCAGGAACGGTCCTGTGCATCAACCTTAATTAAAGAACATCCTTTTGTCATTTATAGCTGATAATTTAATGAACTCTTTAATACTGTCAGCACAGAGAGGGTTAAGAGGTTTCTATATTGTTCAAATGACTTTGTGGTCAGGTGCTCAGGTGTCTGAGCCACCCTCAGCGACGTCAGTCACACAGGAGTCAGGTCAGCTGCTGTTGTACGGTAGAGATTACACAGTTTAGTCATTAGCTGTGATAAACTGCAGCTGATGCCAGACGCTAACCCTTTACACCTAATTAGCCTCATTAATGAGCTCTCCCACTCTCCATAAAGTGATTTCTACTGTGGGGACAGGAGCAGAAAATATATACCTTGGCCAGGTAGATTGCCTTTACTTTGTAATTAATGCGTACACCTGCAAACCCAATAACTTGCTTTGTTTCAGTGGTGTGTTGGATGGGGGATGTGAGCATGGCTAATTGTTGGAAGTACTAAGCTTTATTACTTTAAAACAAAAACAGAAATTGCTGGAGAAACTCCAGCAGTTCTGGCAAGCGTTGTGGAGTTAATGTTTCGGGTCCAGTGACCCTCCTTCAGAACAGTTCTGTTTAACTCTGCAGACTTGCTGAGTTTCTCCAGCAATTTCTGTTTTTCTTTCAGATTTCCAGCATTCATTATTTTTGTTTTATTCCTTTAAATCTAGTGTTCATTTTTCTTTATAACACTGATTATGTGCTCACCTTAACTCATTAATTACCAATCGGTCAATTCACAGCATGATTTGGTTTCATGTTTCTTTCCTGACAGCTTTTTTTAAAAAAATTGCTGGATACCCAGGAATGACTCCCGAACAGTAATCAGACCGGGTTGGGGTGGGGTCAGATTTGGACAAATCACAAAGGTGAAGCTGAACTATGATTGTCATCTGATATCTCGGATGAGTCTGCTGCTTTGAGGATCACTGACCACTTTTCTGAAATGGTTTTGCAGATATTAATAATATGTATTAAATAGATGGATTTATACACTATGAAAACACAAGGCGCCTTGATTTCATTTCTAGTCTTTTTCGTTGGAGGGTGCATGCCTTTGAAATATACGAAAGATTAAAGCTTTCTTCTAAGCATGGGAATTATAATTGATATAAAGTTATAATGTACCTCATGGAAGAATTCAACAACTGCAGTGTCACAATGAAACATTTATTCAATATTGAGAAATTTCGAAACCTTCAACTTATGGTAGGATCAGTTCTAATTCGGTTTGTGCTGATTCAAGCAATCCCAGCTAACCATTAATTAGGCTGACACATTTGGACTTGACGGTCCTGGGTTAGAAATGGTGGAAAGGTGAGCAAGGATTTCTGCCCTTGACTGTTATCCAGTGACCTTTGCTGAAAAGTGCATGTAGTGTATGTGTACACACATGGGATGTTGGCACATCAGGTTTGGGCTGTGATGGCAAAACACAGATTTGTAAAATGCCAACATTTGTGTGAGTTCACAAAGAGTGACCATTCAATGTGGATGAGGGTCACAGAGCAATTGCCCCCTGTGCAAACATTATCCCAGCAGGTGCAAGGATTGGTCAAGTCTGTTTCTAATCATTGTTAGAAAACAATTTACTGTTATTGGAATAATTAAGAAATAATGACATGCACTTAACAGTACATTAGTTCAATTTCATGTTATTTATTTTTGAAGTATTGGGAGTTTGTATAAGAGGTTTCTGATTGTAATTTCAGAGCTCATTGTCTTTTTTGACAGTGTAATCTTGACTGCTTTATTTCACTCCAACTCAGTTCACTGAACTCATGACTGGATTTTTAAAATTCAGTGAAGCTTTCACTCACCCATCTATAAAAGAAATCTAAGAAGAAGAAAATATTCATCTTCACTTCAATTTTTTTCAAGACAAGTATTATTCTTTCATTTCTCTCTCAAAAACTGTATCATTTGATTGTGACTGTCCCTGCTATCACACATTTGAGAACCACGTTTCAAATTGAAATGTCACATTATGGAATATGTTTACTAAATTTGACCAGGAACGCTGCAATGATTTGTAATACACCAGATATTAAGCTTTGTATAATTGTTATTTATCTCTAGCTCGCAGTGTATCATCCGTACTAAATCCATAAAGGTATGTCTTATAAGAGAAATGAAATTTCCCCTGCCAATTTACTTGATATACACAGGCATTTAGGAGGAGAGAATATTTCTGATTTTGAATTGATGTGTTCTTTCTAAACTTGCTATTCTTCAAATAGTTATTCATATGGTTGCAAAATTAAGGTGTTTCTGAAAATTGATTTGTTTCCTTAAGACCTACCTGTCGTCTCTGGCTGTTTGACTACAAAGTTCTGGTCCAAGGCCTCTGCACTATGATCCAGCTGGGTGAGACTGTACTTGACAGGTTTCACTTTTATCTATACAGTCACAACTAAAAAAAACAGCTGGCAATACCTTCTCATTTTGTTCTTGAGCTGTTACCTGTTGCATCCTCTCCAAGGATTTATGCTGCTTCCTCCCTCTCTCACCAGTTACTTCTCATCTGCATACTGCCCTTTGCAAAGGTCATTCAAATGTACATTAGAACTTTCCAAATATATACCAGTGACACCAACTGTACCTTATCACCATCTCTCTTGACGACTCTACTATGTGAACTGTAAGATTGCTTAATAAGAATGTATGAACATGCCAAATAGGTGGAAAAGTGGATCACATTGACTCCTTACGCTTGCTCTACAGTTTAATAAATTATGGTTGATTTTCAGCTTCAACTTCATTGTTCCATCTCTCAATCCCATATCCCTTGATTTCTTGAGTGACTTCAATATGTGCAACAAGGGAGCATCCCAATCCTCTGAGGTGGAAAGTTCTAAATATTCATAAACCTTTAAGTGAAGAAATTTCTCATCCCAGGCGTAAATGATCACTGCCTTCTCCTGAGACTGTGCTCTCTGTTTTAGATTCCTCAGCTAGTGAGTGTTTGCCCAGTATACTGATTGAGCAGCAGCTCCAAGTCAATATTGGGCAAAATGAAAATATTGTCTTCTGTCCTTATCACTCACTTGCCACGTATTCCATCCTTCTCCTTTTCAGCTGTCTGAAGTTAAAGGAGACTGTCTACAACCTTGATTGTACATCCATCAGCTTGTATTTGACCCCAAGATGATCTTCCTATCACACATTGCCATTACTCACATAACAGACTTTCAACTCTGTATCATCTCACTACTCAGCTCATCTGCATTGATGCCTTTGCTTCTTCAAGAACTTGCATTTCCAATCCACTATTGGATGGCGTCCCTAATTCTACCCATTGCAAGCTAGAGGTCATTCAAAATGCTGCTTCTGGCATCCTGACTCTCTCAAAATACTACTGACCTAGCTCCGCTGTGCACTCTGACCTACAATGGCTCCATGTTTTAAAAAAAATCTTGATTTTAAAACACTCATCCATATTTTCAAATCCCTCTGTGGCCTCACCCTTCCTCTAGCTTTGTTAGCCCCGGGGATGTCAGCATTTTGCCAGTTCTGGTCTCTTGAACACCAATTAGCATCAGGAAATTTTATGTCTGCAGCTGACATGACAGTATGGTCTGGAATTCACTCCCTAAATCTTTCACTTCTGTACCTGTCCTTTTTCCTCTATGACACTTCTTGGGATTTACCTCTTACACCAAGCTCCTGGGTCATCTTCCATAATATTTCCTTATGTTGCTTGGTATAAAACTTTATTTGGCACCTGCTTACAAAGTGCTTTGAGGTATTATTTGTTTTAAAGATAATATATAAATCAAAGTTGTAATTGTCCCTATTAATTAAATCTGACCAGCACCCCCTCCTTCAGATTGTACATCCCAGGTAAAAACCATCAATCCAAGTCTAATACAGATGCTCTTTATGTTTTAACTACTTGACCATGTTGCTATCTTACTTTTGTTTTCATAATCAGTTGAGTTTTGGAAACTACATAGGCTGTACAAAACTAGCACATGTGTACTGTTCAAAAAGAAACACTATGGCATGGCATTTGAGCTAATAACTGGTAGTGCGAAATAAAATGATCACAAAATGCAGGTAGGCCTTGAGGGTAGCAGAGTTGGCAGTTTCTGGCCTTGTGAAATGCTGCCCATCTGCTCACTGTCAGAGTAAGTTAGTGGTGCATTTGGATTCATGCCCCGGAGTTTCAGCTCTGAGCTAGTCATGTGACAGTCACCACGACAACTCAACAAGACTTGTAAACTGCTGCTTGTAGAACCAGATGCTCCAGTGCACATGTGGTCTAATTATATGTCAGATTTTTTGCAATTATGAGAAAAGTTGCATTGCTGTCTACATGCAAATATTTAAAATATTTGTTGATCCTTGCTTTAAATGTTGATTTAAATTGTTTTCAATAGGGTACCTTTGCTTCACTCATACAATATTCAAAATAATGGTTTAGACTGTCGCAGTACTCAGATTTGGAATGTGAATCATAGAGTGATAACAGTACATGGGAGGCTATTCAATGCATCATGCCTGTACTGTCTCAAAGAAAGTATCTAATTAGTTTCACTTTGCTGCCCTTTCCCTGTAAATTTCTCATCTTTGAGTAATTTGTACAATTCCTTTTGAAAGTTTTTTAAATTGTTTCCAACAATCTTTAAGGCAGTGCATTTCAGATGCATGGGTTTCCTCCGGGTGCTCCAGTTTCCTCCCACAGTCCAAAGATGTGCATGTCAGGTGAATTGGCCATGCTAAATTGCCCATAGTGTTAGGTAAGGGGTAAATGTATGGTATGGGTGGGTTGCGCTTCGGCGGGTCGGTGTTGACTTGTTGGGCTGAAGGGCCTGTTTCCACACTGTAAGTAATCTAATCTAATCTAATCTAATCATAATTGCTGTGTGAAAGTAATGTCTTCTTACCTTGCCTCTGTCCTGAAATCTATGTCCTCTAATTATTGTCCCCTCTGTTATTGGAACAGCTTCTATTTACTCAATCAAAACCTTTGATAATTTGAAAAATGAATTTATTGCATATATTGTGGGGGGGGAACAAAAATGAGTAGCTTGATCCCCAAAAAAAAGCCAGCTAGACTAATGACATTGTATTAATTACATTAAAATAAATGCCAGTATTGAAGAACAGCAACAACTTGCTTAATAAAAGCGTTTCAAGTCATTTTAGAGAGGAGGAAAGGATAATGAGTTGTATTGAGAAAATGACAGTGAATATAGTCAAATGAAATTCTGGAGAGAAATCTACCAAAACAGGAAGCTTTAGTTAGGGAGTTTGCGAATATGGCGAGTCAGTTATGAGCCTGCCAATAATAATTGACATCGGGTGAGGTAATGCATAAATGGAATCCTCAGATGACTGAGAGATGCAAACTGCATCATAGAACTGAATGAATGTTTCGAAATGTATTGGAAGAATTTGTAAACAGATTCAGTGTAATGGAGGCCTGAGTGTCAGCAAAGTCTGATGAAGAACAGTTACTATTAGGGAAAGGTATGATGCTGTTTTCACTCAGGTGTTCTTCATGTTTGTTAATGCGCAGGATGTCAGCAAGGACAACATTAGATAAGTCAAGTAATAAAAACACAGCTGAAGATTTTCGGAGTGGTGGGTTAAAATGAAAATACTTGAGAGAGAGAGAGAAAAACAAGTCATCTTGGATTTGGATAGGATATTGGGTTTAAAGTACCCGAGTCATCGTGAGGAATCCATCAAGATAGGGCTGCAGCAAGTCAAGTAATCAGAAGTTTTGATAATTGTTGAATCAACAAACTTTGATTTTGCCAGTGCTTAGTTGGAGGTGGTGCTGGCTCATAATATTGTCAAGCAAGTAATCTGATAACAAGTTAGTGTTTGAGTTTGAGGATGGAAGCAAACAAACCAAGCTGGTCACTCATAGCACATTTCTATATAATATATAATTAAACTACCTGGTATCAATAGATAATGATGCCAAAGGTGCTGTGTGAATGGAGAAACAAATGGGTCACAACTGGAATGGTTATGGTATTCGAAAAAGATGTAGTTAGGGAGAAATTTCAATGTGCCATATCAGTGATACTTCAGCTGAAATAATCATGTAGAAACATCACAGTTGCCAATATGAATTTATTAAAAATATAATTTAGAAGTTTACTGAAAATGGTGCTGAATTTATTGATTATTGTCCTGAAGTACAAAGTAATTATAGTTACCTTCCAGGAAAAAAAAGGCGTGCAATAAACAATGTAATGAAGTTAAAATCAGTCATACCTCACTCAGACACTGATTTTGCAAACGTGTTGAAGTTAGCAGAGCACAAGGTTTGAAATGTTAACTGTAAAAGGGAACTGACTGTATCAGAGATGAGCTGCTTTGCAGTTTATAAATCCAAGAAGAAAATAATCATTATACTGATTAGATATTACCAGTTAATGCTATTATACAGAATTAACCCAATGACAGCATATATAAATATTATGGCAACTTTTGTGTTGTTTACAATATTAAACTCAACAGAAAATTGCATTCGTTTATTTTCTATTTAACACCATCATTTCTGGCATATCATCGAATGCCCCTTTTCATAATTCTCCTTTTCAATAAATAGAAGATGATGGCATAACTTAGTCCTGAAAGCTAATGATAGAATTATGGTTGTCATTTCCTTAATTTTAGCTCAGTACTCATGAGAGTGTGAACGTTCACCCGCTGATGCTGCCTGTACCCTGTTAGAAAACATAACATGCACTCCTGCAGGAATTGTTGGGCAGTTGCATATTATTCACATGTTGTGTTATATTTTAGAAGTTAAGCTAGAATACAGATTGAGTGTTTTTTTAGAAATCCTCACTTAACATTCCTTCCAAAGCTAAGAGAGGACAAGTCTTCATGTCAAACATGGACCAATTATCTTTGTTATTAGGGTTCCATGGTAATGAACATCACTTCAACCACTCTATCTGTAACTTAACGATTTAGTTAAAGAGGTGCCTGCAATCTCGACTTTTGCTTTACGTAGGAAAGTTTAATAATATGGATTTGTTTTCTCTAGTCACATTTTGACTGCACCATGAAACATAAATAAAATAGTTATCTCCTCCTCATGTTACATAGACTTCAACATTCTTACAGACTGGAGGACATCCAATAAAATGGAAAGGCAGAAAAATGGCATTTTTAGATAGATGTTATTCACATTTGTTGGCTGAATTTTTAATACTCAAAAGAAAGACAGCATTTACCTAAATATGTTTTTGCATGACAATCAATATTTCCAGTTTATAAAATTTGAAAAATGTTGACTTTTCAACTTTGAATTCATGTTGTTCTCTTTAAAATTGCAAATTAACCTCAACCACCAAAAGGAAATCTCAAACATGTGAACATTAGAAGAGTGCTCCAAACCTACAATGCATCACTCCATCTAGTTGAAAAGACGTGCTACAGGAAAAGGCTGAACAGGGCTGGGCTAATTTCCTTAGAGTGTTGGGGGCTGATATAACTTAGAAGTTTATAAAATCATGAGGGTTGTGGATAGGGTGAATAGCCAAGGTCTTTTCCGCAGTGGAGGAGAGTCCAAAACCAGAGGGCATAGGTTTAAGGTGAGAGGGGAAAGATCTAAAAGGGACCTAAGGGTGGTGAGTATATAGAATGAACTGCCAGAGGAAATGATGGAGGCTGGTTCAATTATGCCATTTAAGAGGCATCTGGATGAGTATATAAATAGAAAGAGCATGGAGGGATATAGGCCAAACGCTGGCAAAGGCAACTAGATTAAGTTAGGATATCTGATCAACATGATTGAGTTGGACAACAGGATCTGTTTCCATGCTGTATGGCATCTCCCATTATCCTAAAGAAGTTAGCTGTAATGTGAGACTCTAGAATATTGTATTGTCTTCACCAGGATCAATAGTTTTTGTCAGCTGAGGTGGATGTAGAACTTAACTAATGGAGTGGGCTGTTACTGCAAACAGGTTAGAATGTAGTAGCTGCTGAATATTTCAACAGTAATGTCATTCTGGAGCTGGATGGTGGACTGGTTAAGTCCTAGCTTTTATGTCCACATTCCTGTGGTTGCAAAGTTACTTATAATGGGTGATTTGGTGTGTCTATATGCTTTACAAGATTGGAACCCAATTCTGAAGAAGGATCACTGGGCATGAAAGGTTAACTCGGCTTTCTCTTCACAGACGTTGCCAGATCTACTAAGTTTCTCCAACAATTTCTGTTTTTGCTCAAATGTCTGTTTGGTTTGTTGGAGCCATTTCTGTTTTTTTCAACCTACTTTGAAGTTGTACAGATTTGTAAAAGAAAGTGGAGTGGAGGAAATATGAGAAAATAAGACAACCCTAAATATAATGTTCACTTTAACACAACCAATTTGGTTTTCAAACATGTGGTCAGATACTAATGGTGATGAGCAAGGGGAGAAGGAATAATAAATGTTACAGAAGTAAGAGGTGTTACAGAAGTAGAAATTACTTAACATAATGGAAGGAATGTTTCTCTTGATATTTTCTTATGCATGTGTTGGTATAAACAAAAGTCAAGTGTATATCAGGATGCCCATTCGTAAGGGACATTTTCAAATTATACATCAAAGGCTGAGGGGTGTTCTGGGTACTTGATTGTTTAGATTGTATATTGCAGTACTTGCCGGTAAGCCTGAAGGTTTGTCTCAGGTAATGTGGAGAACATTGTCGAAATTAACTCGAGTCTTCAGCTGAACCTCACAGAGTGACATTATTTCCCTAACTGATATAAGTAACAATATCTGAAACTGACTTATCTTTTTTGTTCACCTCTGATCTTAAATTCAAGAATGCATCCCCAAATGTTCATTGTAGGTAACATACATAGTTTCTAACAACCACCCCTTAATTGTATGATTGCAGCTCAAGTTCATTTGGTACTTGCTTTCTGTTTAATGGTCCCAGGCCCAGGTTCAAGTCACAGCTGCTCCAGAAGTCTGTAATACCATCTCTGAACAGATTGAGTTAAAAATGTTAATAAATCCACAAGTTACAATTTAATCTTGCCATTGTTTATAGGAGGAACCCATAACTTTTAATGAAGATGTTTTTGTATCACACCGCTCGAGTGCCATGCGGCAGTTTCTGCAAAATGCGATTCACCTTCAGCTCTTCAAACAGGTGAGGGGCTAATGTTAACCTCTTGAGATGGTTGGCAGCTCAATCGTCCTCATTGTATTGAAACTCATATGCAAATAGATTCTTCACTAAGATTGACTAAAATAAGTCATTCTTTCTGAAATTCCAAGACATTGGCTAAAAAGTAATCATTATGCAAGATGCTAATTGTCACACTGAAGTTATCAGAAAGAATGAAATAATAAGTGGTGTTTTTAACAAAGATTTTGATTCCAGCAAAATATTTGCTTAAATATCTCATCAGTTCATCTGTTCGCCATGATGGTGAAACCTGAACTATAGTCAATCAAATGATGAAAAGACTCAATGCTTTGCAATAGAGACATTCGGAAGAGTGATTAGAACATCTTGGAAAGAAAGAGAGAAAACAACAAAATCCTCTGGGATGAATTCACCAGAAGAGGCATAATAAACATCATCAAAAAAACTAAAATTGAGTTTAGTTGACTATCTGATAAAATGTGACAGTACTTAGACACAGCTTAGCTCAAAGGCCATAATAATGGTAAAATGACTCAAAGATCAAAGGATTCTTGGACAAGCACTATCGAGGAATAAGCGAAGTCAGAAGTCACATGACACCAGCATATCGGCCAACAGGTTTATTTGAAATCGCAAGCTTTCAAAACACTGCTGCTTCATCAGTTGAAGTCTTCACATGAAGAAGGAGCAGTGCACTGAAATTTTATGATTTCAAATAAATCTGTTGGGCGATACGCTGGTATCATGTGACTTATGGCTTTAACCACCTCAGTCCAACACTGGCACCTCCACATCGAGGAATAAGCAAACATGGCTATCAAGAGGCAGGGAGGACAATTTGCAACAGAAGGACTGGTGCAGTATTATATTCAGCCCTCAGCAAGAGGCAGGCATTGAAGTAACAAATGTCAAAAAGTATTAGGCAGGAATGGTAAAATCTTGGGAGAAATATTTCTTTATTGAGTTAAATATTCGATTAGAGATTTTGTAAAAAGTCTCACTTGAAAGGGAGTGGAATTTAATGGAAAGGTCAGTTGTACCAATGTACATGCTAGGAAGTTAGATGTAACTATCACTTCTGCTTGTGAGCACTAATTTTAATACTTTCACAAGCTACATAGGAATTGTCCATTTTTCTTTCTGAAAAACTGACTTTTGCTTTACTGTGCTCATATCGATCATAATGTTTTTAATATTATGAGCACTGGCAGTTTTTGTTTCAGCAGTTGAGTTAAGTGAGTCCTGTGGTGCTGCGATAGATTGATCATCATTGTTTTGGACCAAAAGTTTAACGTTTCTGATGTTACCTCTTCAAATGGAATAAAATTAGTGATTTTCCTTCTTTATTGCATAGTTAAGCAAATTATTTATGCAAGTGTCAAATTATACCAATTTTCTAGCAAATAAATACCTAAACTAGAGTTCCGAGCCATGTGCTTATTATTTAATGTCAATGTTTCTGACAATATTACTGACTGGGTATAATGAAAGAGAGACTTCCACTCATAAACAGCACCTTTCTGAACTGCATCTCTTTATTCAACCACATGTTTTACACTAAAAGCAGAAGTAAAAAGTTTGGTATAATTGTGTGTTCGCTTTTATGTGATTCCTTTAATTCTTCTTTTGTTTTTTAAATTAGTCCATCCTTATTAAGTGATTTGACAGCTTCAGAATTATAAATACTATGCTTTCTCTGATACTCTTCTTTATGACAGTGTTGCACATTGGACCAGTTATTTTCTTAAAATCAAACTTTTCTTTTTCAGTTTATTGATGGTCGACTGGATCTCTTGAATTCTGGGGAAGGATTTAGCGATGTGTTTGAAGAAGAGATAAATAATGGCGAATATGCAGGTATAAGGCATTACTGATCAGTGGTCTTAATAATGAAGCTGGAAAAAAATCTATTTTTGGTTGATATTTAGAGCTCAAAAAACTGATGTGCAGTAAATTGCCTTTGACTCATACCACAAGGAGTATAGCGCTGTCTTTTGAGAAGCAAAAATTGAGTTTGTAATATGGGCACTTCTGTTTTGATTAACTTCCATTGCACTGTGTAATACACATTTTGCATTTTTAGGCTATTATGTTTATGATTTTGAAGATTCTTTGCAACAATTTGTAGTTAAGATGAGCTTACTACAGTGGCAATTATTACAAATAATTTTTGAAATAATTTTTCCTCAATCTCTAAAGAACATTCATTGATAGTTTTAAAGTTCTTGAAGTGTGAAGCATTTCTGAGACACAGTATTTCCATGCCTCTGAAAGCAAATGCCAGTTTACACCAAGGTTAATTGGTATCTAATGCAGATCTGTATATAAAAATTTTTTTTAAAACTCTACTCCTGAACTCTGGAACCCTATGTCTAAACTTTGAGCGGGATGACTTTAATAGTGTAAGTCTGCCGTCTTGATGTGTCTAAAGGCAGATGAATTCTAAGCATAAAGGATTTCTGACTGCTTCCTCCGACCCTTCAAATAGCCAGTGGATTTGTTATACTGTGTGCCTTATAAAAGCACATGACCATTTAAATCTTAACCTATAAGTGATCATATATCAAGAAGTAAATAACATACCTAAAGGTAAACCCAATCTGGCTGTTTTAAAGCTTTTCATTATTGTTTTTAAATTGGCCTTTTTAAAAAAAATCCTCCCTTTAATCCTTCCAGCTGGGATTTATTTTTATTCATTCACGATATGGGGGTGTCACTGTCTAGGTCAGCAATTAATGCCCATCACTAATTGTCCAGAGGGTAGTTAAGAGTCAGTATTGGTCTGTAAGCCAGCCCAGGTAAGGATGACAGTTTCCTTCCCCTAAAGGACATTAGTGAATCGGATGAGTTTTCCCTGACAATCACCAGTGGATTCACGGTCGTCGTTAGACTCTTAATTCTAGATTTTTATTGAATTCAAATTCCACCATCTGCCATGTGAGTTGAATTTGAACCTGGGTCCTGAGAACATTACATGGGTATCTGGATTAAGAGTCCAGTTGATAATTCCACGGCCATCTTCTCCCCTGTTGTGATGTTTTGGTGCTCCATGTATTCAAGACTGAACTTTACTCAGGTTAAGAAAGTAAATTACTTTTCATAAAACAATAGATGAATTGTTACAATAGCATTAGAAAAATAGGCTAGAGATGGTGAATATCTGACTTCTAGGAAATTTATATTGAATGAAAAGTCTGGGTTAAATCTTACAATATTTTAGCTAAGTGTCATTTTCATTGAGTTTCATGGAGAGTTTATCTTCACAACGATAGAGTGGATAGTCAGAGTCTTTTTCCCAGGGTAGACATGTCAATTACTTAGAGATACAGCTTTTTGGTAAAAGGGTTAAGTTAAGGAGATGTGAGAGACAAGTTTTTTACGTGGAGGGTGATAAGTGCCTGAAATGTGCTGCTGCAGGAGGTGGTGGAGGCAAATACAATAGCAATGTTTAAGAGGCCTCTTGACAAATCAATGAATAGGCTGGGTACACAGAGAATACATACTGCATAGAAGCAAAGGGTTTTTTAGTTTAGATCATATGTCAGTGCAGTCTTGGTGTGCCAAAGGGCTTGTCCCTGTGCTGAACTGTTCTTTATTCTTCGAACACTAGTAAGTTTTCTTGCACATCCATAAATTGCCTCATTGTGGCTCAGTGCTAGCCTGATGCTTCCACTTGCAGTAGCCAGAGGTGGCACTGCTGGAATACCTTGGGTTCCCTGGCACCATGTCATCTTTAGCAGGCTGTTGTGCACCCAGTCAAGCACTATCAATACTGACATCCCCTAGATGGTTTATGATATTTGCCCAGATCAGGGAAGTCTAGGGAACTTGGTGTTGTACTTTGCAGACAAGGGCCTGGAGGCTGAGGAGCAATGTTCCCTTTCCCCAGGACCACCAGAGGAAGCCACAACACCTGCCACTCTGGTCTGATATTACTTCCTGGGTCAGTGCAGTGATAGGCATTTGGAGGAATGTCCAGACATTCAGGAAGGTCAGTGACCTTTCTACTGCCTCCGTGTAAGCCCCACCATCTTTTCTCTGCCTCACACTTTGTCCATCTCTGCTACTTCATTCTCCTCCCACCAAAACTCATGCTCTACCATTCTCGCAATTACATGTGACACCCTCCCTTACTTGCTCTCACCTGTCAGATTCTCCCAAGCTACACCGTATTGTCTCTGCACTGCCTCCTGATTCATATGGGACACTTTGTCAGTCTTCCCCACCTTCACCAGCACGAATAGCTGTCCCACCCACTTTCATCTCATTTAATCCTTCCATTTCGCAGTACAGCAAGATGTCCACGTCCCTGTCTGATGACTGCTGCACACACACCAAACTCCTGCCTGGTTTTGTCTGTGCTGAATTGCAAAGCAGCACTGTAGTCCTGCGAGTCTTTAAGTTGTGGTTGAAGAGCCAAAGTGCAAAAACGCAAGACAGGAATGCTGTGAGTGCGCACTAAGAGAGCACGCTAGCAGCCCTGCCATGCAGCTTGTTCCAGTCTGAGAGTTTGGTGCCTGTCCTATAAAATGTCATAACAGCAACATTCCAATGAGAGTTGCTCCAAAGTACAGCACTGAAGTGCAAAGGTGTCCTGTAAGTGGAATGGAATTATCACATAGTGGTGCAAAGAGGCTGGTAGGAGTCAGATGCCAGTACTTGTGCAGTTGGATTTCATATGGCCAGAGTCTTGGAACCTGCCTTGAAAGTTTGGTGCTGGGTATCAAAGATAGTGACCCTGGTGGAGCAAGAGACCAGCTGGAGTTGCCGGTACCCACTCAGGAACTCTCTGCGTCTAACTTCTGCCTGTCTCATGATACAAGAGGAAACTGCACATTCATGAGGTGAGGTTTGCAGCTATTGAAGCTGATAACAGCAATGCTCCCTGTTGCTAAACCTCTTGCCATATTTGAGCAAGAATCATGACTCAACATTAGACCAGTTTTGAACCAACTTAATAGCAATATTGCTTTCTTCTTTCTTGTCTAAGATTAATTTATTTCTGCTCACTCCTATCCTAGATTAAAAAGAAAAGTAGCTGGTATCTTATGCCTGCAGAAATCTCAAAGGAAAGAATGCTTTCAATTTTTGCAACATCGGGCAGTTTGCATGAGTAGAGATGACTTGCCCAATAAATTTGCCTTTCACAGTCATGGAATTACATTTGCTTCAATTGAACAAAATCTGAAGCAGAGGCTAAAGTAGATGGTCAGTGTAATACCATCTGGCTCACTGAGATTCATGGAAAATTTCTTTTTTTTTTCTTTTTTTTTCTTTTTAATGCTGTGTGATCAAATAGTGAAAGAGAGGGCAGGGATTAAATCAAAATAGAGTTTGAGAGGGAAATAATACACTCCACTCTCTGCGACGCCCACCTCTCCCTGAACAATTCCAGGGTGTTGGTGGACACCGCTTGCTCCTTTTCCAGAGACACTATGGAAGAGGGGCAGGCAGTCGGCCCTAAAAAAATTTCTATTCTTTTCTGTGAATTAATTGTATACCAATTGGAGATCCAGGGCATTAATTGAGATTTCACTTGAGCACATATAAATAGGTACTTATACAAACTCTCCACCACTTTTGATGAGGAGATGGATGCCCGTAATGTTTCACTCTATAAATAAATTTTATACTGAAGAAGTCTGGGTCTAATACCATCCTTCACAAGCTGATTTTATTGATTCGCTCAATGTCCAATTTAAAATTACAACCCATTTTAATTAAAAATGAACAAACTGAATTTGGTATCAAAGCAAGTATTTTTATCTTAAGATGTTTACATACCCAATGTCATGATCCCAGCTGATAGTTATTCTAGACAAGTTAGATCCCAGAGTGAAGCCAGACTTGATAGACATAAGTTTTATTTTTTCAATTTTTGTTTATCAGTCACTGAATATTCACAAGAGGGTGCCAATATATTTTAACAAAAGAACATAAGTTTATTACACAAAAAAAGTAAATTATGTTACACTATATTACACTGTAAAAGAACTATTTGACACAAGCTCAATACAAATATCAGAAAGAATGATTCAGTTCTTTTAACCTCAACATTACAGGTACTCAAACCTCAGCAAAGAGTTACATCCATCTCCACTTTGAAACTGGAGGAATCCAGTAGGCATCTGTGGGAGGAGAGAGAGAGTGTGAGAGTGTTACCCTTTTTAGTCCAGTATGCCATCTCTGTTCCTCACTCCACAGATGTTGCCAGACCTGCTGAGTGTCTCCAGCACTTCCCTTTTTTGTCAGATTACAATTCCCATGTTTTTTTTTCTTTAATCTGTTTCAGCGATCCCTATTCAGTTGGCATAGCTGTAATTGACTTATTTTTGGCAAAGTGCTGCAATTACTGCTGTTTTGTTTGGTTAATGTCTCTTCCTGACACTTTTAAATGAGCTACTACCCTGCCCGCTTGTTCATTAACATGTGTTCCTTAAACTCATGTCTTCAGCTGCCTTGTTGATTGTCTTTCTGCCTGACTCTGCAACAGTTTGCTGCATCTGGAACTTTTCTATTGCTAACTTTTGAGCTCCATAGGAGTTGCCTTAAGCCCAGATTGCTGGATGTTCCTATATTAACTGCTGTTAAGGACCTTTTCAGTGCAGACCCACAGACACAGTCTATAACTCATTGACTTTTTGGATGCTCTGTCTCTGTCTCCATTGGTCATTGGACGTATTATTGCTAGGCGACAGCCCTTTTTCTTTACTGTTTTAAAACTCCCAGCTGTTCTCCAAGGCTGTAAATCCTCAGTAATAATGCATGTATGAATAAGCCAGATACCATGTACCACACTCAGAACAACCTAAAATGAATCTAAGTATCATATCTTCCCCTCCCCCCCTCTTTTATACCACACAATAATAAAAATGTAATTTCAACTTAAATTGTTCTTTCAATTTAGAAACCAATTTCTCAAATAACAACTAAGTGTTATGAATCTTCATCGCACGTATCAATAGCCAGTGCTCCATTTGTGCTGCTCCAAGCTAAAACCAAATATCTTCTGATATTCCTGTATCACACCGTATTATTGTGTTTTATCTAAAGGAGATAAATCTCTCAAAATTAGATTTTTGCAAAGAGTTTGAAAAAATAATTATCTATATATTATGTGTACACATCCATAAAATTGAAGAACTGTAATCCTTTAACTTGAACATTTTCTTAATGTGAGCTGATCTTCCAGCTAAATCACTGTTCTGCCTTATGCAGGAAGTGACAAATCTTATCACCAGTGGCTGTTCACAGTGAAGGTGAGTGAAATCTATTTTATTACCAATATGTTAAAGGGAATAAAAACTAACTTTAAACAGAAAAATTCACAGGAATAAACTGAATGTAAACTCCCCTCTATATACACTGAAATGTTCCTTAAAAGTCTGGACAGTGAATTGTATTGCTGCATTTGAATGGGTGAAGAATACAGTCAAGGATACATAATCTCTCGATGTAAGCTCTGAGTTATGATTTGATAATCCTGTACAGTACCTTTCTAGCCTTCCAAGCTTGCATCACAGACTTTGGTCATTTACTTTCTTGAGCTGATTGCTAGAACACGCATGAGTACATGATTCAGAGAAGTAACCTGGGTAAATAACTTTCCTCCTCCTGTGTGAAAAGCTGCCTGGGTCCATGCTCAATGACTCACCTTTGATAGCGCATCTGGAAGTTGAACCTCATGCCGAGGGGAATTGGAGTACTGATCATTACTTTGTAACAATGCCAAGTTTATAATCATTCTCTATTATTTGGAAGCATCCTGTTCACCAAATATGTTTTTATGTTTATTTCCAATTATGTTTTAATGTAAGTTTACAAAATAATAACTTAGCTGACCTTTGTAGATGACTTCAATTCATCTTTCAATTAGAATTATTACATTTTCTTGGCATCCAATTATGTCCAAGCAATCTAAATTGAAAATACCATGGTCTTATTGATATAAGTAGGAACAAATATTCCATTCGTTCCATTACTATAATGTATGTAGATGTGAGTGAATTCTTGACCAATTTGAAAGGATATGAATAAATAGATTAATTCAAATTTGGAATCTGAAATTGCAGTTGAGAGGATATTTTAAAGGCTTGAACATGGTACCCAGCCCAGGAATGCATGAGAATAGTCAAGTCTAGATGTAACAAAGTTTACAGCAACAAAAGAGTTGAGACATGAGCAGAGCTAGATGACATAGGTAATGGTGTAGATAAAATGGTCAGGAACTCAACTTGGGGTCAGTTATGGCAGCCACATTGTGTACAGTTTGGTTCAGCCTCAGACAGTCATCATGGGGCAGGGCGAGATGGAGTGGTGCTGAAGGACCAGAGTTTATGGCAGGGGTCAGAGGATATTTTAAGCTTGTCACCCTGCATAACATCAACTGAAAAACACTTCTGTGAATTCTGTATACTGTCTGAGAAGAGAAAACTAAAAATGTTCCTTAATTGAAAAAGTTCTGTATTTATTTATTCATATCCTTTCAAATAGGCCAAGAACTCATTCACATCTACATGCATTATGGTAATGGAGCGAATGGAATATTTGTTCCTACTTATATCAAAAAGACCATGGTATTTTCAATTTAGATTTCCTGGACATAACTTGGATGCCAAGAAAATATCATAATTTTAATTGAAAGATGAATTGAAGTCATCTAAAATTTCTTGCGCACAGTTTAAACTTTGGTGTGGAATTTCCAGTGCACTACTTGTTGAATGAAAGTGAAGTGTTAAGATTTGAAAACAAGCATATTCAATTTTAACTCCTGGTGGGATATTTTTAACTATTGGGCCTTATTTGAATCAAGACATTCAGTTGCTCAGTTGTTTAAGCAGCGTTGACTGTTGTTGAACAACGAAAATTGAATGGCTTTGAGGCACTGAGTAACCATGTTATTGAACTAATGAATAACAAAAGTTCAGATCTGCCTTGTAGGGCACACTAGAATATATTCAGATTCCATTGCAGTCCCATGCAGCATGAAATGCTGAGTTGTATTTATTAATTAGACTCTCACTGGAGCCTGTTCATTCACCACCGGAACCAGCAGTGAAAAAGCTGCACACAGGTGGGAAATGGAGGTGTTCTATTTTAAATGCTCTGTCATTAGTTCCTACTGATAGAAAGAACAACTTTAATGCACCACTGTGTGCAATGCTGCTATCTTAAATATTTCAATGTATACTTTTACAGGTAAATTCAGTATTTATGTGATATACTGAACAACTGTCTAAAAATAGTTTAAAAAGAGGTTTTAGTTTTAATTGATTTATGTTAGTAATAGATGATTATGCATAAGCAATTCAGTTCTTTAAATATTTAATCATTTTTTTTCCCTTAGTTCAGTTCAATATAAATAATAATCGTTGTCTAATTAAGCCTCATTTCTTTAATCACACTAGGATAAGAACTAGTCTTGAAAACAAAACTCAAGGGGCTTCCTCTCTGACCTATAACATTAATTGAAATTAAATAAATGATAATTCATTCAAAGTCTTTGAAAAGAACATTAATAAATATATACATCTTTGTTCAGAAAGATAAAGGTTGATGTATGAATTCCTGACGAATCCACTATTTTGTGTGTTTCTTTAACAGTGATGACAGATAATTCTGAGTATTGTTTCTGCATTCTGAACAATGTGGAGACAAAACAGCCCAACCCACACAGTTATGCTTGAGATTAACACATTTTCCAATGCAATATGAAAAATTTAATTTAAGCTCAATTTTTTTGTTAGACTTTTAGCATTATCGTATTTACAGTCACTTTACAGAATTGTTCTCTAAATCTCCTTCCTAATATTTCAAAAGGAGGGATAGACTTCATTAAGTAAGTGAGACAGTCTATCCCTCCCTGTCATTCTCAACCTGCCGGCAGCCTTTGACACTATTGATTCCACAGACCACCTACAAAATCCAGCAGGATGGGACTGCCCTTACCTGGTTCCATTCTTAACTATCCAGTCATACTCAAAGAATAGCGAGCAATGGCTTCTCTTCCCATTTCAGCACAGTTATTTCCAATATTGACCAAGGAATTATTATTGACCCCTTCTTGTTTCGCATTGATGTACTCTCCCTCAGTGACATTATCTGCAGTACAACTTCAGTTTTCACATATATACTGATGACGGCTTTCTCTCTTAACCCTGCCACCACCTCTAAATTACCAGACTGCTTTTCTGACATTCACTAGTGGCTGAGCCACAGTATTCTGCGATTAAATGTTGGGAAGATGGAAACCATTGACTTTGATCACTGCCACAAACTCTGGTCTTTCAGTACCAATCCATCGCTCTCTATGAAGATTGCTTGAGGCTGAGCCAAACCGTACACAACCTAGCTGCCATAATTGGCCCCAAATTGAGCTCCTTACCATTTTATCTGCACTATCACCAAGATCACCTATGTCATCTGGCTCTGCCTCTGCCTCTGCCTCTGCCTCAACTCTTTCGTTGCTGAAACCTTACGCAAGTCTTTGTTACATCCAGACTTGACTATTCTCATGCATTCTGGGCCACCGTTCCACATTCTATCCCTTGTAGGTTTGAGGTCAACCAAAACTCTGCTGCCCATCTTTTACCTCTTTGAAGTAAAACATCCCAATTTCATGTCCAAATCATCAAATTAAGCTTAAACTTGAATCAAGATCAAGACAGCTGCTGAAAAAAAATCCCAGTTTTGTTTTGTTTCAATGTTCATGCAATAAAAAATTAAAAGCAATTGCTTTTTTTTATCATCTGCCCTGATATAATGTAGAAGTGTTAACCCATTAAATATATCTCTCTTGATTGCGTGTGCCATCTAGTTCTTCCAGTTTTAAATTCGTTGTGTGATGATACTATGTCTTTAAGAGGTGTATTTTGTCCAGCTTTTTCTAAACTAAAGGAAGGTTGAGACAGAGGTTCCAAGTGGTCAGCTCAAAGCTAATAAAATAAGCAGCTGGTAAGGCCTTGGTCTTTTTAAAATTTGGAAGAATAGAAGCAACCGAAATGGGTGGCAGGGTGGTGAGGGTGATGGGTTGGGGGAGGTGGTCAACCTCCCAGAGAACCAGGATTTTCAGTTTCAGCTTTCAGCAGTTGCTGGGGTCATGAAGCTGGATGTGGAAGCTCTTATTCCTCTCTCTGTGACATCTGCAAACTAGGTTTCTCTGCCTGCTGCTAGAATTGCATCTGAGACTATCTGTTTTACAGAACTTGCCGTTGCCAAGGGGGTGTTTTAGGGATGTTACTATATTGGAAGAGTTAATTACTAATAGTAAATATATATTTTGTTAAGCATTTCAATAGAGTTACAGTTATGCTTTTATTTTGTCTGTGTTTGATCAATCAAATTGCATCTGGACCACATTGCATTACAATTTTCTTTAAAATAAGAAAATCTTTTAGGATTTAGGCTATCCTAACGTATTTTGGAGGGTTTGGTCTCGTCCATAAGAACTGAAAGGTGTTGTTTCTCATGTTTTAATTTGTTTAATATAATTGTATCCTTTTTTTAAATATGAAATAATGCATAATTGCAAAAGTATACTAACAATCTTAAGAGCAGGATATTAGGAAATGACCATTGTGACAACAGTTATATTTAAAAACATACTAGAGCTATGCAAATATGAGGGTAACTTAAATACAAAAACCTGAAGAAGGCAAGTTTCTGTAATTTAAAATTGAACATTTTGAGTTCTGGAAGAAGGAATTTGTTGGTATGAGTTTTAGTGCTTGGAAATTTGAGTGCTGTTTTTCTGTCCCAACAACAATTCATTTGGAGTGTCATGCATTGTGATGAAAGACTTTATCGAAAGCACAAAGAACAAAGAAAATGTACAGCCCGGGAACAGGCCCTTCGGCCCTCCAAGCTTGAGCCGATCCATATGTACTATCTAAACCTGTCGGTCAATTCCTAAACATCTTTATCTGTCTGCTCTCCACCTACACGTGCATCTGTCCAAATGCATCTTAAATGAATCTACCGTGCCTGCCTCTACCACCTCTGCTGGCAACGCATTCCAAATGCCCACCACCCTCTGTGTGAAATACTTGCCGCATGTATCCCTCTTAAATTTTTCACCTTTCACCTTGAAAGCATGACGTCTCGTTATTAAATCCTTCACTCTGGGAAAAAGCTTTTGTAAACTTCAATCAGGTCACCCCTATCTCCTTTTTTACAGTGAAAATAAATCTAACCTACTCGACCTCTCTTCATAGCTAGCACCTTCCATACCAGTCAACATTCTCATAAACCTTCTGTGCACCCTCTTCAAAGTGTCCACATCCTTTTGGTAACGGCCATAACTGTACACAGTATTCTAAATGCGGCCGAACCAATGTCTTGTACAATTTTAACATGACTTGCCAGCTCTTATACTGAATACCCCATCCAATGAAGGCAGGCATACTGTATGTCTTCTTGACCACTCTATCCACCTGTGCAGCAACCTTCAGGGTACAATGGGCTTGTGCTCCTAGATCTCTCTGCCCATCAACTTTTCCCTAGTCTCTTTCATTCATTGTATAATTCACTCTAGAATTAGACTTGCCTAAATACATCACCTCACATTTGTTTGGATTGAAATCCATCTGCCACTTTTCTGCCCAACTCTCCAGTCTATCTATCCTCCTGTAGTCTCTGGCAGTCCCTTATGCTTTCTGCTACTCCACCAATCTTTGTCATCTGCAAACTTGCTGGTCATGCCAGCAGTGCCCTCTTCTAGATATTCTAGGATTAAAGATGTGCTGTTGTTTATATGTTTAAAGACTATAATCATAATACGTTATTCAACACTTTTGATATCTCATTTGAAAAAGCTAATGTTTGGCAAATAGTTTGTACTAGTGTATTTGGACAAATTGGACAGGTAGGAGTCTGGAAGAACACAGCAAGCCAGGCTGCATCAGGAGATGGAGAAGTCGATGTTTCGGATGTAACCCTTCTTCAGGACTTGGGAGGGTGGGTGTAGGGGGAAGCTACACATAAAGGGGGTGGCAGAGGCAGGGTGGTGAAGTGGTGATAGGTGAAGATAAGCAGAGGGTACGACCCTACTGCGACCCATCATGCCAAAATCATTCACTGTCTGTGCCCTCATTGCCTCCAGTGATCTCCCCTCCACTGCCTCCAAACTCACAGCTCCTCAGGCTCGCACTGCCCAGTTCTACCTGCTCCCCCAGATCCACAATCCGAACTACAATGGAGGCGACGGCCGAGTGGTATTATTGTTGGACTGTTAATCCAGAGACCCAGTAATGTTCTGGGGATCTAGGTTCAAATTCCTCTATGGCAGATGGTGGGATTTGAATCCAATAAATGTCTGGAATTAAGAGTCTAATGATGGCTATGAATCCTGGCCATGAATCCATTGTCAATTGTTGGGAAAATCCATCTGGTTCACTAATGCCCTTTAGGGAAGGAAACTGCCATCCTTATCTGGTCTGGCCTACATGTGACTACAGACCCACAGGAATGTGGTTGACTCTTAACTGCTATCTGGGCAATTAGGGATGGGTAATAAACACTGGCCTAGCCAGTGGCTCCCTCGACCCGTGAATAAATCATTCTTAAAAACTACCTGGCCGACCCATTCTCCTGCCTCATTGAACTCATCTCATCCAACCTCGACTCCATCTTCTTCCCTCTTGGTTCAGGCACTTCCCAGCTACATCCACAACACCAACCACACCATCCGTCTCTTCAGTAATTTCCAGTTCCCCGGCCCCCAGCGCTTTATCTTCACTGTAGACGTGCAGTCCTTATACACATCCATACCCCTCGAGGATGGCCTCTAGGCCCTCCACTTCCTCCTCTCCACCAGACCTGTCCCATCCCCCTCCACTACCTCATCAGAATGGTCCTCACCCTTAACAGCTTTTCATTTAACTACTCCATTTCCTCCAAATCCAAGAGGTTACCATGGGCACCCGGATGGTCCCCAGCTATGCCTGCCTCTTTGTCAGCTATATCAAACAATCGCTCTTCAGTGCCTACACAGGCACTGTGCCCCAACTCTTCCACCATTCTATTGATGCCTGCATCAGCGCAGTGTCCTGCACCCAGGCTGAGCTGGAGCAGTTCATCGACTTTGCCAAAACTTCCACCCCGCCCTCAAATTCACTTGTTCCATCTCCAACACTTCCTTCCCCTTTCTTGACCTCTCTATTTCCATCTTTGGCAACAGTCTCCAGGTGGACATTTACTACAAACACACAGACACCCACAACTACCTGGGCCAGACCACCTCCCACCCAGTATCCTGCAAGAACTCAATCCCGTTCACCCAATTCTTATACCTCCACAAGCATCTGCTTGGACGAGGAGACATTCCACTCCCAAGCATCCCAGGTGTCCACCTATTTCGAACAAGAATGCCCTCCGCCGCACCACCTCCATTCCCCATTCCACTGCTCTAATCCCCCTTGTCCTCACCTACCAACCTACCAGTCTCCGCAACCAACCCATCATCCTTAAAAACTTCTGCCAACTCCAACTAGACCTCACCACCAAGAAGATCTTGCCCTCCCCACCCCCCTCTGCCTTCCGCAAGGACCATTCCCTTTGACAGTCCTTGATTTGCACCACTCTCCCCACCAACCCCAACCCCTCCCAAGCCCCAGGTACGTTCCCCTTCAACCAAAAAAAATCTAAAACCTGGTGGTACATCACCCTGTCGCCTCCATCCAGGGTTCCAAACAGTCCTTCTGGGTGAGACAGAGGTTCATCTGCCTCTAGTTTACTGCATCAGGTACTCCCGATGTGGTCTTCTCTACATCAGGGAGACCAAACATAAACTTAAAGAATGGTTTGCCAAGCATCTCAGTCAAGCCGGCAGGGGTCCCAGTCACCGCCCATTTCAATCTCCCTTCCCACTCCCTTTATGAACAACGCCTCATCTTCCACCTGGGTAGCCTACAGCCCAGAGGACTCAACATTGAGTTCTCCAATTTGAAATAACCTCTGTTCCCATCACCCCAACTCCCTTCCCAGCCCCTTCCTTTCCCTTCCCTTCCAACCCTCCCAGCCCCCTATTGGATTCATTCCTCCCATTGACCAACTAAGTTGTACCTTCTGCCTGTCTTCGCCTATTCCCACTTCACCACCCTGACCCCACCATCCCCTTTATCTGCAGCTCCCCTTATGCCGACACCCAGTCCTGAAGAAGGGTTACATCTGAAATGTCGGCTTCTCCACCACCTGATGCTGCCTGTGTTCTTCCAGCCTCCTGCCTGTTTGCTTTGGATTCCAGCATCTGCAGTTTTTTTGGTCTCTAACCAAGTATATTTGGACAAAGCATGGTACTTTTGTCTTCCCTCCCAAATCCCTTTTCTTTATTTGAGGAGTCTCCTTCATGATTGGTAATCATTTCCTCAGCCAACTCCATGACTGTTCTATTTTCCCTTCATGTAGTCAGTTTGCCACTTGTCAGTTTGAAATATGCTCATTTTACTTTGCTACCTTCATATCCATCCTGATCTCTGCTACCTCAGCAGAGAATTGCTAACTTTTCTAGAAATAGAATCCTCTTCCTTGCTGCACTCCACCTCTTTGTGCGAATGCATTTTATAACTTAAGATGTTAACTTTACAGACCTCAACACAAATAGAAGAAATTGGAAAGAGGGGAATGAGAAACCAAGAAAAGAATACATAAATTTATTTTAGATAGGGGACTAGATAATTCATATGATAATAACAATAATCAAAACAAGATGACTGAGTTCAAGGAACAATAGATTGCACTTGGAATCATAAAAAATTGAAAGTACAATACAAATAAAAATATGTACACCTAATAAAAATAAGAAACAATAATACACCAAACTACCTCCTGGACTGTATCTTCAATAACTTGTTCACCAGAATCTTGCTCTGAGACTGATTACCTTGATGTTTCAAATTTTTGGAGGACGAATTCCTACTGTCAGAGTTCAAATGTTGTACTTTTACATGGGAAGATCACAGAATTTCATCGTACAGGATGACCCTGTTGGACTAGGTCTTTAGTAGAGTTGTCAAATTAGCCCCATTCCCATTCTCAATACCATGTTTTAGATTAGATTAGATTCCCTACAGTGTGGAAACAGGCCCTTCAGCCCACCAGTCCACAATGACCCTCCGAAGAGTAACCCACTCAGACCCATTTCCCGCTTACTAATGCACCTAACACTATTGGCAATTTAGCATGGCCAATTCACCTGACCTGCACATTTCTGTCCCCCAAATTTTGCAAATTTTCATTTTCCTATCTACATTCCTTTAATAACTACTCCTGAAGCTGCTTCTCCCATTCTTTCAGCCATAGCAATTTTCTCCTTAAAATAAATTCTCCTCTTGATATTTTGTCAATTATTTTTATGTGTCCTCTGGTTACCAACCCACCCACTGGTTTGCCCTTATTTACTCTATCAGTAGCTTCATAATTTTAAACTTCTCTAATAAGTTTCCTCTAACCTTCTGTGCTCTCAGCAGAACAATCCGAGATTTTCTTGTTTCTCTACATTTCTCATCACCAATTTTATTCTGGCAGATCTCTGTGCTTTCTCCAAGACCTTGACATCCTTTGTTGATTTTTGTTCTAGTATTTCTTTTGTATTTTTGCTGTAAAAAATATGGTGTATGTCCTTCAAGGTACTCCGTGTGAGTGAGTCAACTTCAGCCAATTATCCATTTTTTAAAAATCCTGTCCTCAGAATTCTTGTCAATAGCCCTTTATTTTCCAATGCTTTGAAATTACTTTTTATTGTGTATTGAGAGTATTAATGATATCCTGTAACAAACAATTTAATTGTCACAACTCAGGTCTGTTCAGGGATGAGCATTTACACTGCTTTTGGAGGTTTTTTTTTGTAGAAAACTGCAGTAATCAGGCATAAAATCAAGCTACATCATATCTGGAAATGCACCAGATTTGTCAAGGGATGTGCAACTGCCCAAAAACACATGGCCTAGTTAATTCTGGGAAGTCATTGTTTTCAAAAAAAGAACTTTGGTCCTCTGGCTAAACCATGTGAAAATAGATATGCCATTTTAAAGCATTTGTAATGTTATAAGTGTTCTGCAAATGAATTAACCACCAATGTATTAATAGAAAGGAAGTGGAGCTATCATAAATACAATGAAGACAAAGGCAAATCCTGCAATGAAGACTGTGTACAAGTTTGTAAGTAGACAATTTTAATATGGTTGAGTAAGATGGAATGTAAAACATCTATTAGTTTCAATAAATTGTTCATGATGATTATATGTAAATAAATGGAAAACGCTGATATTTATTAGGATGACTTGTATCGAGCTGATGTGTAACTTCAGTGGTTGTACAGTCAAATGTTAGTAGGTGAAGAGGTACACTTACCTTGGGGAGATTTCAAAAACTCATCAGAAATATTGTCAGCGATTTTAGCTGCTTGGAGTTGGAATGCTACCAAGTTGCTAGGGAAGTACTTCTCTGGCTGCTGATTGAACCCTCGTTCAAAGAACAGTGGGTTCTGTTTGCCTTATGATGCTTTGTAATATTTTCATGGCCAGGTGGGACTTTCTCTCTAAGGATAGATGATTTGGTGTCTCCATCTTCCCAAAGTCTATAATTGCAGTAGGAATGGAAGATAACAACATAGGAGGTTGAGAAGTAATTTTTGAGGCAGGAGAGTAGAGAATGCTAAAGTGAGATTTAACAAAAGTTTCTTTTATGTTAAACAGGCTTTTGATTGGACAAAATGGAAAAGATTATTTCCTGTTTTTCAGGAGTCAGAGAAGAGGAATTACCCATTGGCACTTTCTCTGATAGAGTGAGGAAAAGAATGAAACATTGTCTTACATTGGAAATCATTAGAAAATTGAGTCACTCTCGCAGGGTACACTACAACATTAAAGGAAAATGGATTAACTGTTTAATGCAAATCAGTAGACTGTCCAAGAAAGTAGCCATTCCAAACACAATTAACTGATGAGCCATTGAAATGATTCTTGTCAAGTTGATATCGATATTGAGTGGTATCTCCAGCCTGGGTGGTCATTTGGGGACAGTCTATTGGTGCTTCTTCCAAGATTGCCTATGAGCTTTTCCTTCACGTGCTGAACTGACTATCTAGGCGACTATGGATATTAACAATAGAAGAATAGTACAGGTGTCTTTGTAGAATGTGTAAAAGCTCTCAAGGGACCATTTTGACCTCATTTATAAACACCTGTACTGAATTCATTGTTAAGTCACTGTAGTAAATGATTCAGATTATGACACGGAATGCAAAATTGGTACGTGCTGGCAGAAGTAATAAAACTTGAAAACCTAACTATGCTTATCATTAAACATTTGGAAAAGACTTTTTATAAGCACGTTTGGTGCAACTGAGCTAATTGCTTTATGAATTAGCTTAGCATTTGCATATATGTGTATTTCACCCTTCAACATTTGCAACCATTTAAACTTCTGTTTCTAGCTCAAGGGCTGAACCTTTTTTGCTGCAAAGCATTTTGTGACGAAGGCGATTCTCTTGCAGGGTACTTCATCTGTACTTCTCTATCTGAATCGTTTCTATTTCTCAAGATATTCTGGGCAGATCAAAAGATCTTTTGTGCTGATGAAAAGTCAGTAATCTGAAACATTAATTCTGATTCTGTGTTTATAAAGATGCTGCCTCACCTGCAGAGTACTTCCAGCATTTTCTGTTCTTATTTTAGGTTTCCAGCATCCACAATATTTTGCTTTTGTATTAACAAAAGTTTCACTTGCCATGAATCAACCATTTCAGTTATTTTGCTGTAGAGTTTTTCATTTTAATCGTGATCAAGTACTGACTTCAATAGTAATCTGTGTACAAACTTTGAAATGTCCATCAGCATTTAAAAGTTTGCAGTTTTTATTCTGTATATTTTCTCCTCTTGGATTGTTCCAAAGTAATGGAACTGAAATGGATTAACAATCTTGTTACCATTGGAGACAAATGAAGTGCTATGAAGAGGTTTTAAGTTGAATTCTCTTCTACAATTCCAGGCAAAAGATCATGCAAAAATGGGAATAAAAGAAGTGAAAAATCGTTTGAAGCAAAAGGTAACTTTTTTTCTTCTTACAAAGTGTTCTGCATTAAGTACAAAACCAGTGCGTGTATTTTCTGATCAATATGAAATTGTTTGAAGCGCTGTTATGACCACACTTGAAAATGCATTAACAGAGACAATATTGAGTGGGCTTTTAGAAAAATATGGATAGCTGCCCAAGGCCTTTTAACTCAAAAATATTCCTTTGTTTCTACCTGAGTTTTACTGTTAATGTCTGAGCAGATGGGTAAAGCATTAATGGTATGGTGGGTAAAGCTTTCTCTTATGTTCAGCAACAAGCTTTAATTTGAACATCACAAGTGCATCCCGACTGGAATGTTACCGATGTTTCCATTTATTACAGCTCTGAACTTTGTGGTCTAAATGAGCATATCAATTAGTGGCTTATTATGGTTAGTTTGCATCCGATACACTATCGTTCAGTTGATAAAATGTTGAGACTACCCAAACTAATTCATTTTGGATTCTTTATCCTATCTCTAAATAGATCTAGATACAAAGATTCTGAGCCATTTGGAAGTGTGCTAAAATAGTACAGTTTCACAGAAATATGATCAAACAATATCAAAGATGGAAGCTATTAATAGAAAGGGGCAAAGCCAAGAAGTGGTTACCAACAGAAGTGTGTCAATTTTATGAGAAACAATTACTTAGGATGCAATTAATAGTCTCGGAAAAATGTGCATTGATTTAGAAGTGTCAGCATGGAATTATTAATGAAAAGTCTGTCTGTCTAGCTAGGGTTTTTGAAGTGGTAGAAAAGAAAGCTGATGAGGGAATAGCTAATGTTTGCGGTGTGCATAGATTTCCAAAATGTGTTCAACACAGTGCCACATACAGACTTATGGGAAAAGTTACAGGTCAGGAAATAAAAGTACAAAATCAATTATGAATACAAAATTGATTGAGGGATAGGAAGCAGAGAGTAAAGGTTAATGGGTACTTTTTGAGCTGGAAGAATGTTTTGTGGAGTTCCCTAGGTTCAGTATTGGGACACTTGCTTTTCCAGATTAATGATCTAGACAATCTAGACAACACAAAACTGAAGAGAATTGTAATCTCTGTGGAGGACAGTGGAGAACTTCGACAGGACATTGACACCTTGATAAAATAGGCAAATAGTTAGCAGATGGGGTTCAGTGCGAAGAACGTAAGGTGATTCACTATGGTACAAAGAACACAAGGTACATTATATTCTAAAGGTACTATTCTAAAGGGTGTGCAGGGACAAAACGACCTGGAGCATATGTAAATAAACCAGTAAAAGTGCAGGCCAGATAGAAAGAACTGCTCATAAAGCGTATATAAAAGCTTAAAGGTGATTTGATAAAAGTTTACAAAATCATGAGACTTGGGTTGAATAGGGAGAAGCTGTTGCCACTTGTAAACAGATCAAGAGCCAGAAGGCACAGTTCTAATGTATTTTGCAAAAGAAGCAAGTGCAAGGTAAGAGAAAACCTTTACATTGTGAATGAATAATAGCCAATACACTGGCATCATAAGCATTTTTTTCACATAATCCATGAAACTTCAAGAACAGTCAGATATCATTTGCTCCCAGTTAGCTTATGTGAATCATGTGACCATACTCTTGGAATTTTGCAATAAAAGCAGACAAGTTAACCTCACGAGTGAACACCAATCTCACCAACTAAAAGTATGTAAAAATATTGAAAGAAACAAATCCTGAAAATAAATCCGTCAATAATTACATTCAGACTTCCTAACATAGTCTCTAAGTATTGAAGTTTGACACAATGCATGATTTAACAAATATTTTATTAAAAAGTAATATTTTCTTCACATTTCAAAAATGTTCCCTTGTTGCAAATGTATTAGAAACTTGCTCTGTACTGTAAACAGTTTATACAACAGTATCTATCTTAATAATACCACTCTTCAAGTCCAGTTCTCTAGTTCATTTTTCTCCAAAGTCTCTCCAATATGCTGACAGTTTGTGGCTGGATGACCCTGAGTACTGTTTTTGTGATGTTCTTTTGAACATAATGCTTTGAAAAACTAAGCAAACTTTAATAAAAATAGAATCCTTGTAAGACCATAAGATGTAGAAGCAGAAGTAGGTCATTGAGACCATCAAATTTGCTTCTGTATTCACTCAGACCATAGGTGATTTGATAATCCTCAACTTTCCTGCCTTTCCTCCATGACTGTCAATTCCTCACTGATTAACAATCTCTGTATTTCAACCTGAATGTACTTAATGACCAGCTTTGACAACCCTTTGCAGTAAAGGATTCCACTGGTCCACTAACCTCAGAAAGAAGATATTCCTTCTCACCTCTGTCTTAAATGTGTCAGATTATTCCCTGTTCTTCCAAATCATGCTCTCTGATCCTAGGACCTCCCAAAAGGTGAAACAACCTCTCTGCACCTATCCTGTCAAATCCCCCTAAGAATCTTGCATGTTTCAATAAGGGAATGTCTCATTTTTCTAAACTCCAATGAGTGTAGGCTCAACCTACTCTCCTTTTCTCATAGGGCAGTCCCTCTATAGCCGGTATAAACCCAGTGAACTTTCTTCGGGGACCGCCTGCAATGTCACTACTCTCCTTCTATCAGGAGTCCTGGAATGTTTCATTAGCAATTTGTTAAAACTTAACTTCATGGAACTTACATTATAAGTCCCAATTTGTCCATCAGAACTTTTCTATCAAAACTAAAATGCTAAACTTTAGTGCTATGTACACCAATTGTAAGTTAAGATTCTGACTCCACTTGCCTAACGTCTTGCTAGACTCACCTCAGTCGAAAGGCTGTTGAATGTAGCAATGATTGTTTTGGGGATGGGAGGATAGGTATGCGATTGAGTTAGGCCCGCTGGCCCTGAAAGCAGAACATTAGTGGTCACTAAGGCAGAGTTGGGGAGGAAATAGAGTTCCAAGGCCTGTTTTGGTTCTCTGGGACTTAGCCCAATTCAGTGGTGACATGGTAAATAGTTGCAACATCCCTAAAAGTACTAAAAATATCTTTGTTGATAGTACATGTCAAGAGAGTGTTTTAAGAAGACATTAATACAAATTATTAAATGATCACCTTGGGCAGCAATTAGAGTCATAGAGTCATAGAAATATACAGCATGAAAACAGACCCATCGGTCCAACCTGTCCATGCTGACCAGATATCTTAACCCAATCTAGTCCCACCTGCCAGCACCTGGTCCATATCCCTCCAAACCCTTCCTATTCATATACCCATCCAAATGCCTCTTAAATGTGACAATTGTACCAGCCTCCACCACTTCCTCTGCCAGCTCATTCCATGCACGTACCACCCTCTGCATGAAAAAGTTACCCCTTAGGTCTCTTTTATATCTTTCCCCCCTCACCCTAAACCTATGCCCTCTAGTTCTTGACTCCCCGAACGCATGGAAAAAACTTTGTCTATTTATCCTATCCATGCCCCTCATAATTTTGTAAACCTCAATACGGTTACCTCTCAGCCTCCGATGCTCCAGGGAAAACAGCCCCAGCTTGTTCAGCCTCTCCCTGTAGCTCAGATCTTCCAACCTTGGCAACATCCTTGTAAATCTTTTCTGAACCCTTTCGAGTTTCACAACATCCTTCTGATGGGAAGGACACCGGAATTGCATGCAATATTCCAACAGTGGTCTAACCAATGTCCTGTACAGCCGCAACATGAGCTCTCAACTCCTGTACTAAATACTCTGACCAATAAAGGAAAGCATACCAAACGCCGCCTTCACTATCCTCCTGCGACTCCACTTCCAAGGAACAATGATCCTGCACTCCAAGGTCTCTTTGTTCAGCAACACTCCCTAGGACCTTACCATTAAGTGTATAAGTCTTGCTAAGATTTGCTTTCCCTAAATGCAGCACCTCGCATTTATCGGAATTAAACTCCATCTGCCACTTCTCAGCCCATTGGCCCATTTGGTCCAGATCTTGTTGTAATCTGAGGTAACCCTCTTCGCTGTCTACTACACCACCAATTTTGGTGTCATCTGCAAACTTACTAACTGTCCCTCTTATGCTTGCATTCAAATCATTTATGTAAATGACAAAAAGTAGAGGACCCTGCACCGATCCTTGTGGCACTCCACTGGACACAGGCCTCCAGTCTGAAAAACAACCCTCCACCACCACCCTCTATCTTCTACCTTTGAACCAGTCCTGTATCCAAATGGCTAGTTCTCCATGAGATCTAACCTTGCTAATCATTCTCCCATGAGGAACCTTGTCGAACGCCTTACTGAAGTCCATATAGATCACATCTACTGCTCTACCCTCATCAATCTTCTTTGTTACTTCTTCAAAAAACTTAATCAAGTTTGTGAGACATGATTTCCCACGCACAAAGCCATGTTGTCTATCCCGAATCAGTCCTTGCCTTTCCAAATACATGTACATCCCGTCCCTCAGGATTTCCTCCAACAACTTGCCCACCAGCAAGGCCAGGTTCACTGGTCTGTAGTTCCCTGGCTTGTCTTTACCACCTTCTTAAACAATGGCACCACGTTTGCCAACCTCCAGTCTTCCGGCACCTGATCTGTGACTATCGATGATACAAATATCTCAGCAAGAGGCCCAGCAATCTATCCTGTCTGTACCTGACATATGCTTCCTTCTTTTTCTTAACCAAACCCTCAATTTCTTCAGTCATCCAGCATTCCCTATAGCTACCAGCCTTCCCTTTCACCCTGACAGAATGTACTTTCTCTGGATTCTTGTTATCTCACTTCTGAAGACATCCCATTTTCGAGCCGTCCCTTTACCTGCGAACATCTGCCTCCAATCAGCTTTTGAAAGTTCTTGCCTAACACTGTCAAAATTGGCCTTTCTCCAATTTAGAACTTCAACTTTTAAATCTGGTCTATCCTTTTCCATCACTATTTTAAAACGAGTAGAAATATGGTCGCTGGCTCCAAAGTGCTTCCCCACTGGCACTTCAGTCACCTGCCCTGCCTTATTTCCCAAGAGTAGGTCAAGTTTTGCACCTTCTCTAGTAGGTACATCCACATACTGAATCAGAAAATTGTCTTGTACACACTTAAGAAATTCCTCTCCATCTAAACCTTTAACACTATGGCAGTCCCAATCGATGTTTGGAAAATTAAAATCCACTACCATAACTACCTTATTATTCTTACAGATAGCTGGGATCTCCTTACAAGTTTGTTTCTCAATTTCCCTCTGACTATTGGGGGGGGTCTATAATACAATCCCAATAAGGTGATCATCCCTTTCTCACTACATGGAGAACTCAAGAGCCAGACTAAGATGAAATAATAAAGTCCAAGAACTCTAAGACAGAACTATGCTTTTCAAAAAAAACGTTGCTATTCTTGAAAATTCATTCAAGGCTTTTAAATATCAAGTAGCTAATCTTTTACAAAAACAAAGTCCAAAATCACGCACCAGGTTACAGTCCAACAGGTTTGTTTGAAATCACAAGCTTTCAGAGTGTAGCCCCTTCATCAGGTGAAGTGAGAGGGAAGCACACACAACCCAGAATTTATGGCAAAGAGATCAAGGGCAGAAAGATCAAAAGATCGTACAAATTCCATAGGTGTATCAGGAATAAAAGAATGACTACAGTAAGACTGGGACCAATCAAGGATAGTAATGGGAAGTTGTGCATGGAGTCAGTGGAGTTAGGAAAAGTGCTAAATAAATATTTTTCGGCAGTATTCACACTGGAAAAAGACAACGGTGTCGAGGAGAATACTGAGATACAGGCGACTAGAATAGATGTATTTGAGGTGCACAAGGTGGAGGTGTTAGCAATTCTGGAAAGTGTGAAAATTAGATAAATATCCTAGGCCGGATGGGATTTATCCAAGGATTCTCTGGGAAGCCAGGGAGGAGATTGCAGAGCCTTTGGCTTTGATCTTTATGTCGTCATTGTCTACAGGAATAGTGCCAGAAGACTGGAGGATAGCAAATGTTTTTCCCTTTTCAAGAAGGGGAGTAGGGATAAACCTGCTAATTAAAGATCAGTGAGCAAAATGTTAGAAAAGGTTATAAGAGAGAGGATTTATAATCATCTAGAAAGGAATAAGTTAATTAGGGATAGTCAACACAGTTTTGTGAAGGGAGGTCATGCCTCACAAACCTTATTGAGTTCTTTAAGAAGGTGACCAAACAGGTGGATGAGGGTAAAGTGGTTGATGTGATTGTATATGGATTTCAGTAACGTGTTTGATAAGGTTCCCCACGATAGGTTATTGCACAAAATATATGGCATGGGATTGAGGGTGATTTAGCGAATTGGATCAGAAATTGGCTATCCGAGAAAGACAGAGGGTGGTGGTTGATGGGAAATATTCATCCTGGAGTTCAGTTATTAGTGGTGTACTGCAAGGATCTGTTTTGGGGGCACTGTCGTTTGTCATTTTTATAAATGAACTGGATGCGGGTGTAGAAGGATGGATTAGTAAATTTGGGGATGTCACTAAGGTTGTTGTGGTTCTGTTCGCTGAGCTGGGAATTTGTGTTGCAGACATTTCATCCCCTGTCTAGGTGACATCCTCAGTGCTTGGGAGCCTCCTGTGAAGCACTTCTGTGATGTTTCCTCAGGCATTTATAGTGGTTTGTCTCTGCTGCTTTCGGTTGTCAGTTCCAGCTGTCTGCTGCAGTGGCCCGTATATTGGGTCCAGGTCGATGTGTTTGAACTTGCAGCGTGGGTTGGTACCTGGGACTTCGATGTTGTGGCCATTACAGAGACGTGGGTAGAACAGGGACAAGAATGGCTGTTGCACGTTCCAGGGTTCAAATGTTTTAGTAGGATCAGACATGGGGGTAAAAAAGGGGGAGGCGTGGCATTACTTGTCAAAGACAGTATCACAGCAGTGGAATGGATGATGGAAGAGGACTTGCCATCTGAGGTAGTTTGGGCTGAGGTTAGAAATAGGAAAGGTGAGGTCACCCTGTTAGGTGTTTTCTACAGGCCTCCTAATAGTCCTAGAGAAGTAGAGGATAATATTGCGAGGATGATTCAGGAAAAGAGTGAAGGTAGCAGGGTGGTTGTTATGGGGGACTTTAACTTCCCAGATATTGACTGGGAGAGCTATAGCTCGAGTTCATTAGATGGGTCGGTGTTTGTCCAATGTGTGCAGGAGGGTTTCCTGACACAATATGTCGACAGGCCAACAAGAGGGGAGGCTATATTGGATTTGGTTCTAGGTAATGAACCAGGCCAGGTGTTAGACTTGGAGGTAGGTGAGCACTTCGGGGACAGTGACCACAACTCGGTGACTTTTACTTTAGTGATGGAGAGGGATAATCGTGTGCCGCAGGGCAAGAGCTATAGCTGGGGGCAGGGAAATTATGATGCAGTGAGGCATGACTTAGGATGTGTGGATTGGAAAAACAGGCTTCAAGGGAAGAACACTAATGAGATGTGGGGAGTGTTCAAGGAGCAGCTACTGCGTGTCCTCGATAGGTATGTACCAGTCAGGCATGGTGTAAAGGGCCTTGTGAGGCAGCCGTGGTTTAGTAAGGAATTGGAGTCCCTTGTGAAAGGGAAGAAGGCGGCATATGTAAAGATGAGGCGTGAAGGTTCAGTAGGGGCGATTGAGTGTTATAAGGTAGCCAGGAAGGAGCTAAAGAGGGAGCTAAGAGAAGCGAGAAGGGGACATGAAAAGTCTTTAGCTGGTAGGATTAGGGAAAACCCAAAGGCTTTCTATAGGTATGTCAAGAATAAAAGGATGACTAGGGTAGGTATCGGTCCAGTCAAGGATAGTAGTGGGAAGTTGTGTGTGGAGGCGGAGGAGATTGGAGAGACATTAAATCAGTACTTTTCCTCAGTATTCACTCAGGAACAGGACACTGTTGCTGATGTGAATATTGAATCACAAATAATTAGAATGGATGCCCTGGAAATATGCAGGGAAGAGGTTTTGGGAATATTGGAAAGGATGAATATAGATAAGTCTCCTGGGCCTGATGGCATTTACCCCAGGATCCTATGGGAAGCTAGGGAGGAGATAGCAGAGCCATTGGCCTGGATTTTTATGTCGTCGTTGTCAACAGGAATAGTACCAGAGGACTGGAGGATAGCGAATGTGGTCCCATTGTTCAAGAAAGGGAGTAGGGATAGCCCTAGCAACTATAGGCCAGTGAGTCTGACTTCAGTGGTGGGCAAAGTCTTAGAGAGAATGGTAAGGGATAAGATTTATGAACATCTGGGTAGGAATAACGTGATCAGGGATAGCCAGCATGGTTTTGTGAAGGGCAGGTCGTGCCTCACAAACCTTATTGAGTTCTTTGAGAAGGTGACCAAGGAAGTGGATGAGGGTAAAGCAGTAGATGTTGTGTATATGGATTTTAGTAAGGCGTTCGATAAGGTTCCCCATGGTAGGCTAATGCTAAAACTTCGGAGGTATGGCATTGAGGATACATTAGAGGTTTGGATTAGGAATTGGCTGGCTGGAAGGAGACAGAGGGTAGTAGTTGATGGATTATGTTCATCTTGGAGCGCAGTTACTAGCGGTGTACCACAAGGATCTGTTTTGGGACCATTGCTTTTTGTTATCTTTATAAATGATCTAGAGGAAGGACTTGAAAGCTGGGTAAGCAAGTTTGCGGATGACACAAAAGTCGGTGGAGTTGTGGATAGTGAGGAAGGAAGTGGTAGGTTACAGCGGGATATAGAAAAGTTGCAGAGCTGGGCGGAAATGTGGCAAATGGAATTCAATGTAGCTAAGTGCGAAGTCGTTCACTTTGGTAGGAATAACAAGGTGATGGATTACTGGGCTAATGGTAGGCTACTTGGTAGTGTGGATGAGCAGAGGGATCTTGGTGTCCATGTACACAGATCTCTGAAAGTTGCCACCCAGGTAAATAGTGCTGTGAGGAAGGCATATGGTGTACTGGGCTTTATTGGCAGAGGAATTGAGTTCCGGAGTCCTGAGGTCATGTTGCAGTTGTATAAGACTCTGGTGCGGCCTCATCTGGAGTATTGTGTGCAGTTTTGGTCGCCATACTATAGGAAGGATGTGGAAGCTTTAGAACGAGTGCAGAGGAGGTTTACCAGGATGTTGCCTGGAATGGTAGGAAAATCTTATGAGGAAAGGCTGAGGCACTTGGGGCTGTTCTCATTGGAGAAGAGAAGGTTTAGGGGAGATCTGATAGAAGTGTATAAGATGATTAGGGGTTTAGATAGGGTAGATACTAAGAACCTTTTACCGCTAATGGAGTCAGGTGTTACTAGGGGACATAGCTTTAAATTAAGGGGTGGTAGGTATAGGACAGATGTTAGGGGTAGATTCTTCACACAGCGGGTTGTGAGTTCATGGAATGCCCTGCCCGTATCAGTGGTGAACTCTCCTTCTTTATGGTCATTTAAGCGGGCATTGGATAGGCATTTGGAAGTTATTGGGCTAGTATAGGTTAGGTAGGATTCGGTCGGCGCAACATCGAGGGCCGAAGGGCCTGTACTGCGCTGTATCCTTCTATGTTCTATGTTCTATGTTTGTTGGTAGAATCTGTGGATGAGTGCCATGCCTCTCGGAATTCCCTGGCTGTTCTTTGTTTGGCTTGTCCTATAATAGTAGCTGGAACTGACAACCGAAAGCGGCAGAGACAAACCACTATAAATGCCAGAGGAAACATCACAGAAGCGCTTCACAGGAGACTCCCAAGCACTGAGGATGTCACCTAGACAGGGAACGAATCATCTGCAACACAAATTCCCAGTTCGGCAAACAGAACCACAACAACAAGCACCCGAGCTACAAATCTTCTCTCAAACGTTGGTCACTAAAGTTGATAGAGTTGTGGATAGTGCCGATGGATGTTGTGGGTTACAGAGGGATATAGATAAGCTGCAGAACTGGGTCAAGAGGTGGCAGTTGGAGTTTAATGCGGAAAAGTGAGAGGTGATTCACTTTGGAAGGAGCAACAGGAATAAAGAGTACTGGACTAATGGTAAGATTCTTGGTAGTGTAGATGAGGAGAGAGATGTCTGTGTCCATGTACATAGTTCCCTGAAAGTTGCCACTTAGTTGATAGGATTGTTAAGAAGGCATACAATATGTTAGATTTTATTTTAGAAGGATTAAATTTTGGAACCATGAGGTCATGTTGCAGCTGTACAAAACTCTGGTATGGCCGCACTTGGACTATTGCGTACCGTTCTGATCACCGCGTTATAAGAAGGATGTGAAAGGGTAGAGAAGATTTACTTGGATGTTATCTGGTATGGAGGGAAGGTCTTACAGGGAAAGGCTGAGAGACTAGATGTGTTTTTCATTTGAGAGAAGAAGGTTGAGAGGTGACTCATTTCAGACATATAAGATAATCAGAGGGTTAGATAGAGTAGACAGGGAGAGTCTTTTCGTTTGGATGGTGATGGCTAGCACAACGGAACATAGCTTTAAATTGAGGGATGATAGATATCGGACAAGTGCTGAAAGTTTATGATTTTAAATAAACCAGTTGGACTACAACTTGGTGTCATGTGATTTCTGATTTTATCCACTCCAGTCTAACACTGGCACCTCCACATCATGAAAAACAAACAAGCTTTAATTGATGCCCCAAATCAAAAAAAAAACAGCTGGTTCTTCAAACATCTCTTTGTAAGTTTTAAGCTATGAAGTTATAAGATCATAAGGGGCATGGATAGGGTGAATAGTCAAGGTCTTTTCCCCAGGCTAAGGGAGTCCAAAACTAGAGGGCGTAGATTTAAAGTGAGAGGGGAAAATTTTAAAAGAGACCTAAGGGGCACCTTTTTCATGCAGAGAATGAACTGCCAGAGAAGGTGGTGGAGGGTTTGTAATTTACACTTACATTTAAAAGGCATCTGGATGGCTTTATGAATAAAAAGGGTTGAGAGGGATATGGGCCAAATGCTGGCAAATGGGACTTGACTATTTTAGGATATCTGGTCAGCATGGATGAGTTGGATTGCAGAGTCTGTTTTCATGCTGTACATCTCTACGACTCTGTGACTGTATAACTCCTGAGATAAATATGTCTTTTGGAAATCAGCAAATTTTTCATCGAGATCTCTTAGGAAAGTGTCACCAAACAGATATTAAAACTGTCAGATGAGGGATTTTTACAATTTTTTTTAATTCTGTCTTTTTGCTTTTTAAATGTTTGAAATTTTAAGTAACTTCAATATTATGGCAGTTTTACAGACATCCACCCCTTCAAGAATGTTTACATCTGCTCCATAACTTTGTAACTCTCTCATTGCAGGTTAAGGCTTTTATCAAGAAGGAAACTCAGCCAGTCCTCTTTTCCCTACCCACAAAAATTGGATCTGTTCGATTCAGAAATTGTCTGCCATTTTGAGTGCTCCGTGGTGTCCTCCTGACTCTGAAAATTTGAGCATAAATCTTTGTCTTATTGTAGCCCACCTGTCACCCTCACTTATTTAAAATGAGTCACTCATTTAGGTTTAAAATATGACATATTTAATGAATCTTACTCTTCAAAGTTTCCATATATTTATAGGAGCCTGTGAACTAACTTACTGCTTGTGATCATAAAGTTCACTCCTAACCGTTCCCTGATTCTGAGCTTTCCAAGCATCCAGACACTGAATTAGTCTCGTTTCTACCCCAATTCCTGATGTGAATGAGACAGCAAATTGGGAAAATTAAATTTGTAATTTCTTTGGCTGCAGCAATTATTCCGATGTCAGTCTAAATTTGTTAAAAATAGGTTTGCACTGTTCCAATTGAAAACTGCGCTTTCAATGAACATCAGTCTTCTTTCATGTGTAGTAAGAAAAATTGTTGACTAATGAATTGTTCTTTTCTATTCCACTCACGATAACTCGATATAATTGTCTCTTTTTATGCATTAAGTGATTTGATATATCACTGTGCTTTTTGTTTTTACCTTTTTGTGTTCCTAATGTCATAATGCTTAGATAGCTTTTTCCCCTAGTACCTTCTCTTTGCCCCTTACCCTTAATCAGGAATTTCCTGACCTTGCAAATCATCTTTTCCTACCATGCAGGAAATGGCAGAGAATGGCTACTCTGTAGCAGGAGATGATATCCAACCGAAGAGTATTACATCGCCTATGTCTGAGAAGAAAGAAGGCAAGCAGCGAGAGGACCGGCGACCAATAACTGTGCACTTTGGGCAGGTATGTAGTTAAATTATCCAATCTGTGCATGGAATTGACCTTGCTATAAGGACCAAAGTAATTTAATCATTAAAGAGTGGCACTTTATATCATGTCATGCTGCCTTTTAATCCTTTCTCGTGAATGAATGCATGTAAATGAAATGATTCCTTTTATTATGCTTCTCACAATTTCTCTTTCTTCCATTAACTGTGTTCTTTGATTTTTATTATTTAATTGCCAAGAGCACTCCAGAGTTGCTCATTTAGTCTTCCTTCATTTCGCTGATATTCTGTTCCTTGTAAGAATGATATATGGTGAACTGACGGCAGTATTAGTTAAGCATTGAAGCTTGTGTTAATGTAGAAAAGCCGTTTGTAGGAGTTTCAGCATGCTTCCCAAAAAATGCAGTCAAAAAGCACAATCCACAAAATAAATTAGCTGCTGGTGAGATTTCATGATGAAAATATGCATACATTAAACTATTATTAGTGATAATAGAGGTCAGCATTTGCGGTTGGAATTTTTTTACAAAATTGTTCTTCACATATGGACCTTCCTGGAGGGACCAGCGTTTTTCCCTTTTCACTTCCTTTGAGGAAGATTAAGGTTAGGAATTACAGTTCCCATACTATCTTTGTCATAAGTGGTGAATGGTGTGAATTTTGGACATGCTGTTGAACAGAACTTAACTAATTTCTGCTGTTTATCCTGTAAATAGTACATACTGTAGCTTTGATGTGCTGGTGGCAAATGTTTAAACCAATAGATGGGTGCTAATCGAGTGGACTGTTTTAGCCCAGATGGGTTGAGCTTTTTGAGTGTTGTTGTAACTCCACTCATCCATGCAAGTAGAAAGTACTTCTGTTACATCCCTGATTTCCAAAACTTTGACTTCTGCAAGCCATTTTTATCTATTTAAAAATCTTGTACCACTTTGAAATTTATAGAGGAAAACCTGATAGATTTTCAGTGGCTGACAAAATTCTCCTAGGACAATATTCAATATATGTATGTTTTAAACTAGACTGCTGCAAGTTCATCAGGGATTTCTCTCATTCTACACAACAATAACTTATGGAATAGGAATTTCAAGATCAGTATGATCTATTATCCAGAAAAAATTTTAATTATGCAGAACTGTAAAAAAAAAAGTGGAACTTTATGATGTCTGAATTAGAGATCTTCATTTATCTGAACAGCCTTTTACATGGATCAATGAAAAGCATTCATAAGTCTTCTACATATTTTCTTTCTACAAATGCTGACTGGTGGAATACATTTATCTAGCAATTCCAATTTATTTCCGAACTCCAGTATTAACAATTTTTTTCCTAAAATCACTTTTCATTGTTGGTTCTGTCTGGCCAGGAGGTGAGACATGCACTTGAATTAACAGAAGATACTGGATGTAGGAAATTACTGGATGAGGATTTCATTTACCGATATGCTGATAATTTCATTACCAGCATGAGAACTCCGCAATCCAGTGTCCCTTTTGGTCATTATCTGGACAGAATTTAACATACTGTTTTTAATCATTATGAAGTGAATTTTGTTATTGGCACTTTTCTCTCAAATTTTGAGAAAGCAAAAGTGCAATTCACTTTCATATCATCCTTAAATAATTATTAGCTTTTGATTTGCAATACATTTTCAATATCTGTATGCTTTAAAGAAGACACAAAACAGCATTTGTTGAAATAAGAACATTTTTCTGAAGTAATTAGGATTTAACTCTGTACTAACAAGCTAAAACTCATAAATTAATCATGCAATATAATGAATTAATTAAAATGTGGTTAATGTTAAAGGTATCCACTTCTACTTCAGCCTCTCATCTGTCTTTTTCTGCACCTCTCTTTGTATTAATCCTTGCTAAGGGGAGAAGCAACAAAACAACAAATTCCCATTAGCTATGGTGAAGAATTGGCTGAAAATGGTCAATTTGCATATTTAGTTATTGAAGACTTGAAATAATTGAAGGGAACAGAACGGGATCAATGTGTGTCATGTGAGGTATTATTTGTCGGACAGGTAGCTGGTAATATAAATTAGTATTGGTGATGATAATCACAGAATAAATCTATCATATGTGTCTGTTCCATTGAAATTTTAATAACTGTGCAATAGCCTTTCTGGAGATGAAAGCATTTCCACCAGTGAGCATATAGGATTGTACTGGTGCCACACAATGCCACATTTCTGCACACTTTTGTGCTAATATCTGATGTCTGAAAAAAATTGATTGAAGCTGAATACCGCGTTTCATTTAATACCGTTCATACAACAGACAAAGCAGTTGACTCATTCATCATTTGCTTTTAGCTCAAGTCACACCCAAATCTAGAAACTGTTTCTGTGGAATCTTATTGTGCATGTTTTAAAAAAAAACCTTGGAGACAATAGAAAAAACCTTGCTGTGCACAATAAAATGGGCACAATGATTAGATTTTACAGCCTGACAACAAAATATGTAAAGCAAGAGGAGCAGTTTAAACAAACGAAATAATAAACCTCAAAACAAAAACTCAAATTATTGAGTACCATTATTATATTGTATTCATGTTCCTTATTTTAAATATGCAATACAGTCATTTGAAAAATAAAAGCATTCCATGCAAAACTGTTGTTTGTAACAATTAAAATTTCCTTTATTCTAACCGTATCAGCATAATCTATTCTCAACTTTAACATGCCTAAAAAATGCTGGTGAGTCAATTGGCTAATCCCCCTCCTTTTGAAGTGCAGGTGGACACCTTTTTAGGCTTTAAATAGCAGCTTCAATTATGACAATGTGCAAATATTTTCTATCTCTAAGTACAAAGTTATTTTTCCCAAAATTGAAGTGTAAATGAGCAGTGTGATATTTTGGTGACTTGTGTGAGTTTTGCTTGAACCTGTTTTATGTGCAGATACAACAGAAACTAAAATTAAAAGATGTATGTTAATTGTTTCAAAAAACATAGTACATTTCATTTCCTGGTCCTTGACTGTGTTTATGTTCATTTTATAAAACTATTGATTTACCAAGTTGTGGAACTGATACATAATTTTGTATTGTTTTAAACTGGTTTCCTGATAAAATATGACTTTTCCATTTCATGTTTTATGTTGCTGTAAATCTTAGTTTTAATCCATCCAATGATCAAAGGGGGGGAGAAGTTTAAAAATGAGAAATCTCCCATTTAAGATGGAGATGAGAAGAACTTTTTTTCACTTCAAAGGTTGTTGGTCTGTGGAATTCTCAGCCCCAAAGATCAGTGGTTACTGAGATATTTAATATTTCAAAATCTGTGTTTGTTAGATTCTTAACCGACAAGGAAATCAAAGGGATCGGGGGGTAGACAGGAAAGTAGAAACTTGAAACAGATTAGCCATGATCTTATTAATTGATGGAACAGAATTGAAAATCCCAATGTCTAATCCTACTCCTAATTTATATGTTCGTATGTATACCTTTATAAGTTTAATTGTTTAACTCTTTCTCATTCTTCCTATTGCATGAAATAGTTTCATTTTAGAGTGCGCATCAGCTAAGGTCACTGAGATTTTCGAACTGATAAGTATAATATATAATTTCACACATGCCACAGGAGATATTCTCATTGTTGTAGTTGAATTTTGGCAACTGTTGATATTTAGAGTTGGAAAATATTTGCTCATTATCGTAATTGATTCTGCTATTTAAAGCCTATAAAAGTGTCCAGCTGCACTTAAAAGAGGGGTACCTACACTGGGAGTTGTACAATCCTCAGCATCTTAGGTATGTTAACATCAGGAATAGATAATGCTGATGTTGTTAGAGTAAGGGAAATTTTAATTGTTATAAATGACAGTTTTGCATAGAATGCTTTTACTTTACAAATAAGTGTGTTGTACATTTAAAATAACATGAATACAACAAAATAATGGAACTCATTGATCGTAGGTTTTTGTTTTGAGATTTATTTAACCTGCTCCCCTTTCTTTATGTATTTTGTTGTCAGACTAAAATCTACTCATTGTGCCAACCCTATTGTGCATAGCAAAGCTTTTTTTATCTGTATCTCCAAGGTTTTTTAACATGTGCAGTAAAATTCCACTGTTAAAGTCTCTAGATAATCAAGTCTGATGAATGCAACAGCAATTGGGTGGTCAGTAAAATGCAAATTGTTTTGTAGGGAGATTGATATTGGAATTTGCTTAATTCAGCATGTAGAGCAATTAATGAAAATATTCTAGATTTTCAAAAGAAAATAAATAAGTTCTGCTGACTTTTCATTTCCCCATTCAGTACATTCATTTGTGAATGTGTAAACACGTTTCCTGTTGTATGCACATTATCTCTCATTGCCAGATACTGGTCTGGCCCTACCAAAGACATGCTTCTGTTTCAAATACTTGACTCTCAGCTCGTTTAGCTTTAGTTTGTAATTTGAGTATGTGAGTTTAGCAGTAGACTCTTTTTTATTCTTTGCATATGTATACGCTTGCCTATTCTGTTTAACATTGTTAAAGCCTAACCACAAAATATGAAGCTCAAGGTATAATGTGTATGAGGGACGTATATGAATACATAATTGTATTGAGACAGAGATACGCACACGCATTTGTTGAAAGCAATATATTTCAGCGAGAGCAGTAGACAAAGATATACTCAAAAGTAGAGTCAACTAATTGACTTTTTTACTCTGGTTGATTTATATTATTTGACTCGTACTTATTCAAATTTTTCTGAGCATTTTTATTTGATGTTTGATTTACTAGCTGCCATGAGCTATGGAATACAATTTACATGGAAAAGTGAAGACATAGCAATAAAACTGCATTGAAACCTGATGTGGCTTTATGCCGTCAAAGTTTGTTGAAGTTCGTACGTATGTCATTGTAGCTGAGGGGTGTAACTTTATAAAATGCAAATTAGATTCCATGAGTAGCAATAGGTATACAAACTGCAAAGTATTTTTCCAATGCAGAATTGCGGGTTTTGTTAAAAACTGAAGACAGTAGTTATAATATTATAAAGCTTTCTTATGCAAACGATGTGACGAGCTGTTTTTCATCATTTGTCAACTGCTTAATACATCTGCCAGTGTTATCCTGGTGTGCACAAACAAGACAGAATTTTAAAAATGCATGCATGTGGATTAGGGTCAAGCCCTGTGTTTTTCTAATACAGCAGGTTCGCTGGTACAACTGCAGAAGTAGATCTAACCAACAGCAGTGAGATGCCTTAATTGAGACATGCTGTCAAAGTGACAAACACATTTGCATAAAATGTATTTATTTTCACTGTAACGGCCTGCAGTTTGCTGTTGGTTGAACATTCTTAATCAGCTTTCTCTAACCGTGCCTGTGAAAGCTGTTCTATACATTGTGCTCTTCCACATTGCATGACAGTTTGTCTAAAGGGGGAAGGGACAAAAAGCTGATTTTTTTTTTATATGCTGCTGTTTTTGCCATTGGACCTGTTTGCTTGGATAGAGCACATGAAAAAGTCATGCTCTTAGTATTGCCTTTACCTTGCATCTGTACATATAGCTGAAAGCTGTAACTGTTCAAAACAGTTTTCAATTCTGCAGATCTGTCGTATGTGTCATGATCTGAATATCAATATTCTTTGAAAATTAGACATTACTTTTCAAAAAGAGATGAGCTTCAAGTAAAAGAATGAGTACAGACAGTAGGGAGACTACAGGCAATAAATAGCTTTTTTGCATTTTGATCCAGAAACCTTCAGTACATATGTACAATGGGATAGCAGCGTAGCAATTTTGACTGTACATTTTTGAAAAATACTTCAGCTAGCTAGCTTAAAAGACTGAGTATACCTACTCCAATTTTGGAGTCAGTTCTTCGGCAATATTTTGCTAATTGATATGCATCCTTGGAAAATGTGACGATAGCGTTTCATCAGATGATTTCAGTAACTGGTGTAAAATCACCAACCTGAGCTTAAAATAGTATCTGGCATTTTTTTAGCTTAATTCTTTGTCTCCTGATCGATCCCCAGTCAAATTTCGCCTAAGAGGAGGAGTATATTTTTGAAATTAAGTTATTATTACTGTACATTATTCATACTATTATTGAGTTCCATAACTCCGTAAGTTAAAAGAATGTGTTTGATGCAGGCAATTTATTCTACAGTATCCCAACCAAAGTAAAGCATCGAATGAAAGTAACGTCCTTCGAGTGATATTTGGTCGCCTTGTACTGAGAGTCTAGTGTTGACCTACCTCCAGATCCAATAATTAAATGAACCTTAAATCTTTATTTGAAAGGAGGCTATAAGGGAAAATGTCCCTTTACTGAAGGTATCATTCAACTGAAGGGAGATTCAACCACCACTGGGTCTAACCCTGTGTGTCTAGCTTGAGCCTCATAATATAATGCTAACAGTCCTCTTATTTGTCTTAATTTTCTCTCACCTAAGCAATTCATTTTTATGGTACTGTGAAAGCAGCAACATCCAAGAGGACTAACAGATGCTATGCCTTAAAAGAAAATTATTGCGTTATACTGTTGACTAAAATCATTGCTTTGATTTTGTGCACTTAACCTAAGATTGTATCTCTCACCATATAGTTAGTGAGAAAAAAAAATTACCTCAGTCCAAATGAACGGCACAAACTGAACTATTCCAATGTGTCTGATATCTCTCTAATTTCCGTGCAACAAACTCAAGAAAAAAAACGAGGACTGGGAGAGACCAGTATTGTGTACTATGTTGTGGTGTATAGGATAATATAGCAACTTGTGAGTTAATTGGTTTGGTGTCTTTTGCCTTTACAGTGTAACATTTTTATTGCAATAAAATGGGATTGTTAGTTACCTTCTGTTGAAGTGAGTGTCCACATCAAAAAGGAATTTAAAAAGTTGTAGGAACTGTTTGAATTGTTGGAATGTGGTGACAATTTTATGATTTCAAGTAGAATATGATGTTTTCACCAAGGGTTTGGTAATCTGTTTATAGATTCACTGCTTGCTTCCTAATTGTGACACAACATCACTTCTGTACTCCAAGTTAGATAGCTTTGCATCTGAAGTATGTCCTCCACAATCATGGTATTGACAAGTTTAATCAGTTTACATCAGAAGCGTAAAATTTATAAAATATGGGAAATAGTCATCTGGTCAGGCAGCGTCTGTGGAGATAGAAGTGCAGTTAAAAGACTGGATTTTTTCTGAGTTACACCAAATCTGGTGACCAATAAAAATAGGCGAGAGCCAGATGTACCATCTGCCCCATTTCTGCTGGATTCCATTTTTTTTTGGTGTGGTACTCAGTGGGGAATGAATCACAAAAATAGGTGACTCAAGCTCACCAGGGCTGTTTTAAGTTCGTGCTGAGTTCAAGCACATCCCAATTTCACGGTTGTAAGGGTTTTAACGACAGTGTAGAATGAATTTAGGAAGTACACATTAAACAATCGTAAATTGCACATAATGTCTGTTTAGGTGTCTGATGTTATTTAAATGTGAAGCCCTTAAACATGGGGAGAAAAGGGTTTCAGCTTTCAATTGTGACAGAGGACAGGAGACATATGGTACCAGAGCTGTTTGATTGACAGGCCATCTGGTATGGCTTAGAAAAGGAATTTGGCCATTGGTTTCTGCAGTTTCATAGAATCATAGAATCCCCACATTGTAGTCTTAATTCCTGTTTTTTTTAAAGAGTTGAGCCTATTATGAATGTTTGGCTATATTTCAAAAGTTTTAAAATTATTTAGCACTGCCTCCCATTGAGGTATATGAAGAGGCTATGAAAGAATTAGTTCGCTGCCTTTGATGTGGTTAATAAGTATAAATTTGTTGCATTTTACAGCACATTGACTAATTGAGAGTATTTAACTTTTTCAAATGGGTTTCATGCATGAGGTTGATTTCTACATAAAGCATGTATGGGTGAGAGTACTCTTCAGTTGTTAAACTTTTTTCCTTCATCTCCACATGGTTGCTGAGTCTGCCTGTGATGTTTGAATGGTTTGTGAAAGAGGGCTGGGGAGGGAATGTGGGTAGGTCAGGGCTAGAGAACCTAGCTGCCTTTTTTTAAACAGCTACACCAAGATCTCAGAACCAAAGTGAGCTTTCTAATCCACCCAGTTCGGCATCCATGCCCCATTCAGGGCTGCCGTCAAACTGCCTCTAGAGATTATGGGCCAGACTTCACCATAACCCGCTTCCTCAAAATGAAAATAAAGAGAAACGAAGGGCTAAACTTGGAAGTCTCCTCACCTGAACTTCCTACTTCAATGGCAAAAATTGAAGGCAGTGAATTTCAGATTGGTAACTTTTGATTAAACTTATGTACTTGTGTGTTTTACATTATATAAAATACAAAATTCTAGTCAATCATGGATGGATCAGTTATTAGATTATGCAAACTGATGAACTCAGGAGGTCAACAGTTCCAATATGTTTTTGTTACACTCACATGTAATTGCAACTCAATTTATTTCTTCATGGAGAATATGTTCATTTAATTCAAAATATTTCTCCTGTAATTAAGTTTGAATTTTTCATAGATATCGTTCTAATCTTTATTTTTGATCATTTTACCCCACACACACATCCAATGTAAACTTTTTACATTTCGAAGCAATGGATGTTATTGAAAGCAGTTCAGTGCTAAATATTCTTTGTAGTTCCCAAATTTCTTTTAATGATTATCAATTGCATGTAGCAAAAAATTAATTGCATTTTGTGAAACTAAGTAATTCATTGTTCCCTAAATAACCCCAAACATTTTAATCTTGCATTTTAAGTAAATGCATTCATTCACAAATGAGACTGGAGTTCTCAAAGAACCTGAATTTGATGATTTCTGAACACTTGCAGATACTGTCATAGTTTGAGAGTATCCTGGCAGTTAATACTCAATGTTGGAAATAATACAACAGATTGTACAACTGAGCTTAAATTGCTTCTGGCTCAGTTCCAATCCACATCTCTAGAGTGATATTTTATGGTCTAATCCTTGATCGAAGGTTCCTTTAGTTGTTGGGCTTTTCATCAAAATATTTAACTGTTGTTATTCTTTTAACATGATCAACACTTTGCATTTTATTTTTTAAAGTGCAGTTTTATATGCATGCTAGTGAAGTTCAAGAGAAAGTTAATTCTAAATGATTACAGAAACTTGCATTTATTCAGTGCTTCAGTGTTTTAAAACATCTGCAAACACTTTATTAGAGAAAACAAAATTGACACCAAGCCATGCAAGAGAGTAACAGGGGAGTGAGTAAGGAGCTGATCAAATAAGCAGGTTTTAAGAATCATTTTAAAGGTAAGAGAGAGATATTGAGAAGTGGAATGTTACACAGGGATTTTTAAAAACTCATTCATGGCATGTTGACTAGGCTAGTATTTATTGTCCATTCCTTATTTCCCTTGAGCTAAGTGCTGGAAAAAGTCAATGATATTCCTGTGTCACATGTGGGCCAAACCAGGTTGGGAGCATGAATTTCCTTCCCTAAAGGACATTAGTGAAACAGCTAGATATTTACAGCAATCAACGATAGTTGCAAAATCGCCATTAAACTAATTTTAATTAGAGTTTTTTTTATACTGGATTTGATAGGTTTCCACCATGTGCTCTTGTTTCCTCCCACACTTCAAAGATGTGCAGGTTAGGTAGATTGGACATGGGAAATGCAGGGTTATGGGGATAGGGTCGATGCCAACTCGATGGGCCTAAAGACCTATTTCCACACTATAGTGATTCTATGATTTGAATTTCACAATCTGTATGGTTGACTTCAAACTCGTACCATCAGAATATTAGAGGCCTCTCAATTATAGTTCAGCGATATTACCAATACACCTCCCCATATAGAACCTAAACAGTTAAATATGTGGTTATTGAAAATGGGAGGTGGGGGGGAAATTGAGGGTGCAAAAAAGTTCAGAGTTCATTGAAGGGTGTAAAGCTCAATGAAGTTGGCAGGGGTAAGTTGAGGAGAGTCGTGGAGGGAATTGATAGCAAAATGTTTAAATTTGAACCGTTCTAAGCATTGGTGACACAGAGTTGTATTTAAATAATTGACTGTAGTGTTCTTTTAAAAATAGTAGTTGACATTTTGCCTTCCACTATTTTCGGAATGAAAGCTGTAGATTTCCCTGACCCTTTTTGATTTTGGCCTTATTTTGAAGGGCAAAGAACAAGTGATCAGAGCAGCATGTTGATCTATCGTTTGCAAATTGTTATTTTTGAGAAGTGGCTACAGTGAACATCTGCATAAGATTTGGAGATGTCGGTGTTGGACTGGGGTGGACAAAGTTAAAAATCACACAACACCAGGTTATAGTCTAATGAGTTTAATTGGAAGCTCTAGCTTTCGGAGCGCCGCTCCTTCAGGTGGTTGTGAAGTACATGATTGTAAGACACAGAATTTATAGCAAAAGTTTACAGTGTGATGTAACCAAAATTATACATTGAAAATTACCTTGACTTTGTTGAGCCTTTCATCTGTTCGAATACCATGATAGTTTCACTATTTTATGTGTAAATCATAAAACCTTTTTTTAAAAACTTTCATTCTCAGGTTAACTATAACAATTGGTATTAGCTAGACAAAATGTTGAAGATGTTAGACCCTGTGTGCTGTTGTCTGTGCCATAATATTTATTCTAATCTAAAAAGTGAGATAACAAAGTCTTACATGAATTCATGCAGTTTTTGAGCAAAGTACAATGGAACTCTGCAAGTACAAATTTACCCCACAAATGTATGTGTGTATATGGGCCAGACCAGGTCAGAATGGCAGATTTCCTTCCCCAAAGAACATTAATAAACTAACTAGGTTTTTATTACAATTTGACATGGTCAGTATTAGACTAGCATTTTAAAAAAATTAGAGATCTTTATTGAATTCAAATTCCATCACCTGTCATGGAATAATGCTTTTAAAAAGGGACAAGATCAGTAAAATAGAAGCTTTAGATCTAAGGATCAAGAAACAGAATCAATTTTTGTGGAGCTAAGAAATAGCAAGATGCAGCCAACATTGGTGAGAATTTTTTATAGGCCACTAAACAGTATAGTAATGTTGAACATGAAGTTGCCTTTAATCTAGGTAATAAAATAGTAATGAATAACTTCAGTTTACATAATCTGGATAAGCCTAACCAGCATTAATGCAGGAAAGGATGAATTCATGGAGTTTGCATATGATGTATTATTGGAGCAGTACATCGATAGAGCCACAAAGTAACAGCCTATTCTAGAGATTGTGATGTAAATGAAATAATAATCAATAAGAGCTAATTAATAATTTGGCTGTAAAGGAGTCTCTAGGAAACAGTGACTATAATATTATATAATTTGGTATTAAGTTTGAATGTGATGTACAGATAGTTCTTCGAAAACACATGAATTGACTGTAACACGATTGATGAATTGTGGATGTTGTTTGCGTTACCCAAACTTTCTGTTGAATGGGTATAGCGGGTTTTCCATGGCGCGATCTTCTACAGTGCAATTCTGTAGCAGTTTCCCATAGTGCAAGGTCACAGAGAAACACACTGTTACGTTATAGCAGAACAACTGTGGTTTATTCTGAAACTAAGGTCTTCAGTCTGAAGAAGGAAACTATAAACACACGGGCAATTGGTAGATTGGAAAAACATACTAAAAGATTTAGCAGGAGATGAGCAATAGCTGGTATTTAAAGAAGAACTATGTATGGTCTGCAACAGGTGTGCAATATCTAAGGGACAAACATCCAGTGGGAAGCAGCATTCAACCATGGCTAAGAAAAGAAATTAAAGAACGAACAAAAGAAGTGGCTAATAAGAATTTAAGAAAACATTGTAAGCCTGAGGATTGGGAACAGTTTAGAACACAGCAATAGATGAACAAAAAAACTTATACAATTGAAGGAAAGCACATATGCAATCTTGTGAGGAACCTAAAGGTGAACTGTAAAATCATCTTTAGGGATGTGAAAAAGAAAAGATTTGCGAGGAGAACTGTAGGTCCATTACAGGTGAAAGCAGGGGAACTGTAGGTCCGTTACAGGTAGAAGCAGGGAACTGTAGGTCCGTTACAGGTGGATGCAGGGGAACTGTAGGTCCGTTACTGGTGGAAGCAGGGGAACTGTAGGTCTATTACAGGTGGAAGCAGGGGAACTGTAGGTCCGTTACAGGTGGAAGCGGGGGGACTGTAGGTCCGTTACAGGTGAAAGCAGGGGAACTGTAGGTCCGTTACTGGTGGAAGCAGGGGAACTGTAGGTCCGTTACAGGTGAAAGCAGAGGAACTGTAGGTCCGTTACTGGTGGAAGCAGGAGAACTGTAGGTCCGTTACTGGTGGAAGCAGGGGAACTGTAGGTCCGTTACTGGTGGAAGCAGGGGAACTGTAGGTCTATTACAGGTGGAAGCGGGGGGACTGTAGGTCCGTTACAGGTGAAAGCAGAGGAACTGTAGGTCCGTTACAGGTGAAAGCAGGGGAACTGTAGGTCCGTTACTGGTGGAAGCAGGGGAACTGTAGGTCCGTTACTGGTGGAAGCAGAGGAACTGTAGGTCCGTTACAGGTGGAAGCAGGGGAACTGTAGGTCCGTTACTGGTGGAAGCAGGAGAACTGGAGGTCCGTTACTGGTGGAAGCAGGGGAACTGTAGGTCCGTTACTGGTGGAAGCAGGGGAACTGTAGGTCTATTACAGGTGGAAGCGGGGGGACTGTAGGTCCGTTACAGGTGAAAGCAGAGGAACTGTAGGTCCGTTACAGGTGAAAGCAGGGGAACTGTAGGTCCGTTACTGGTGGAAGCAGGGGAACTGTAGGTCCGTTACTGGTGGAAGCAGAGGAACTGTAGGTCCGTTACTGGTGGAAGCAGGAGAACTGTAGGTCCGTTACTGGTGGAAGCAGGAGAACTGTAGGTCCGTTACTGGTGGAAGCAGGAGAACTGTAGGTCCGTTACTGGTGGAAGCAGGGGAACTGTAGGTCCGTTACTGGTGGAAGCAGGGGAACTGTAGGTCTGTTACAGGTGGAATCGGGGGGACTGTAGGTTCGTTACAGGTGAAAGCAGGGGAACTGTAGGTCCGTTACTGGTGGAAGCAGGAGAACTGTAGGTCCATAACTGGTGGAAGCAGGGGAACTGTAGGTTCGTTACAGGTGGGAGCAGGGGAGCTGTAGGTCCGTTACTGGTGGAAGCAAGAGAATCTATACTGGAGAATAGGCAGAGAAGCTAAACAATTGCTTTGTGTCTATCTCCACGGAGACAGATACAGAAAATTGCCCCAAAATGCTAGGGGGGCAAGTGATTTGTGAAATTGAGACATTAAAAGAAATTGTTGTTAGTAAAGATACAGTGCTTAAAAAGTTAACTGGTTTGAAAGTTGATAAATCCCCCACGCCAGGGGATTGTTTTGAAGGAGGTGGCATAGGATAGTAGATTGGTAATTACCTTTGAAAATTCTATAGATTTGAGACAGGTTCCTGAGGACAAAATGTACCAAATGTGACCTCAGTATTTTAGAATAGAGAGACTGAAAATGTGGAGAACTACAGACTTTCAGTTTGACAGATGTACTGAGAAAGATGTTACAATTGATTATAAACTGGACACAGAAATTATTGGTAAAATTAGATTAACATGGATTTATAAAAGGGAATTCTGTTTCACAAACTTGTTGTTTTTTTGAACTTTCTATTCGTGGGTGTATTTAGAATTTCAGAAAGCTCTAAATAAGGTTCCACACATGTGGTTAGTAAACAGAATTAGAGTACATGGGAGTAGTGGTGATACACAAGTATTGATTGAGATTTAGTTAACAGAAAGCAGAGAGTAGAAATAAGCAGATCATTCTCAGGTTGGCAGGCTGTTACTAGTGAAGTACCACTCGGATCAGTGCTGTGGCCATAGCTGTTCACAGTTTATATAAATGATTTGGATGTGGGAGTCAATTATAATATTTCTGAATTTGCTGAGGCTAGAAAACTAGGTGGGAATGAAGGTCATAAGGAAGATACAGGGCGATTTCATGAGTACTTGGACAAACTGAGTGAATGGACAAGAACGTGGGCATTGGAATATATTATGAATTAGTGTGAAGTTAGTCACTTTGGAAGGAAAAACAGAAAAACATGATAGGAGGAAACAGAAAACATGATAGTCTGGAGTTTTCAATGGCCAAATAGTGGTTTGATGGGAATTGTACTTGGAAACCCTGAGGAATCTCCTCCACAGCAGACTCAGAAGTTATTGCTTGGGAGATTAAAGATTCCACTGGTCAATTTGCCTACGCCTTCCAAAAGTCTCCGTTAAATTATAGAAATCAGAGGTGTTCATTCAAATTAAGTAAGTGTTACTCAGGAAAAATTAGACAATTAGCTATGTAGTCTCACTCCTGTATAACTGTTCCATTGATCCAAACTTGCCTCTCAAACACCCAGGTGCCTCTCCCAGATCCTTACGTGACATCCCTAGACACCATCTGTCATTTGCTCTGAGCCCAAGCTGATATCTCCCTTCTCACACTGCAGACTTGATCTTCCTGCCTCTTTCCTCCCCATCCTGGGACCCTAAACTCATACTTACTTTGCGTACTTAATGTTTGACAGCAACTGAAGGGTGGTTGTCTGTGATTCTTGATGTTCAAATATCAGGATACAGCAGCTGACTGTTTTGAAAAGAGGAGCACAGTTTGCTTTTCCCAATGGTTCTGCGTGATGCAAGTGCTGTCAGATTGGAATTACAGTGTTACATTTCTGATTGGAATCTCCTGTCCGAAATATTAAATTGCCTACTTTTACAAAAGGAAGGACTGGAGGAGCAGTCTGAGTGAGGTTGCCACTCCTTGTAAAACCCAGTCCAATATCTCTTCAGTGGTCAAAGCTTGGGAAATGTTGGTGTCTGAATGGGCCTGAGTGTCCTTGTTCAGGAGCCACTAAAAGTTGGAATGTTTGTATAACAATCAATAAGGAAAGTAATCACAAGGTTGGCCTACATCACAAGGGGATTTGAGAACAGAAGTAAAGGTATCTTCTGACAGTGATATAGAGACTTGGTGAACCTGCACATGGAGTATTATGCACAGTTTTAATGTCTTCTCCTCAGCAAGGCTTTACTTGCCATAGAAGGAAGGCAGCTGAATTTCACCAGGCCAATCCCGGAATGCTGGGATTGTTTGATGAAGAGAAATAGAGGGAACCAGACCTATGTTCTTTGGAATTTTGAAGAATGACAGGAGCACCATTAAAACTTAGAAGTTTTAACTTATAAGAAGTTTGTATGTAGTTGGAATGTTTCCCTAGTGGTGATTTTAAAACCAGGGGACGTAATCTCAGAATAAGGGGTTGGTCATTTCAGAGGAATTTCTTCACTCGGGTGATAAATCTTTGGCATTCTGTACCCCAGTGAGCTGAGGAAGCTCAATGATTGAGCATGTTCAAGACAGAAATTGGATTCCGGGAGACTAATGACGTCATAGGACATGGTGATGTTTTGGGCAAGTGCGTTGAGATAAATAATCAGCAATGATTTAATTAAATGGAGGAGCTGATTCCACTGGATGAATGACCTCCTTCTGGTACTATATTCCTGAGCAGTAGCTGCTACTGGTCCTGAAACGGGGAGAGGCCTAGAATCATGGAGGGACTGAGACCACGTGTGAGTCAGTGCAGAACAGGGCCATGGGAAAGGGGTCATAAGACAGAAGGCAGATGGAGGTGAGAAGCAAGCCATGTAGGGTTAATTTTAAGCTGCCACTTTCTTATCCAATAAAAGTCCCTGATTGAGCACTAGGTATCTTTGAAGATTGGCTACCTCCTACAAGGTTACTGGCAAACTCAATAGAAGGCTATGCTGTTTCTATGTAACCCCTAAATCAGTACAAAATTTTGGTGAGCTCGGGAATAATTAGTGCCAGTTGGTTCAATGATGATCCTAATTTACATGCTGCTGCAAGTGGGTGCGTTCTGCCCATGGGCAGCCTGTTGCAGCCTCCAACCTAACTGCAAGAGGTTTCTGCTCCAGGAGAATGATATTTGGCTTCTCCCATGATTAAAAGGACTAGTTGCCATGATATATCAGATATGTAACCTCCAAAAGAGTACAAAATATCCTTCAGCTCAATAACCACTGACCTAAACAACCCTGTGATGGGTTGGAAGCTTTTGAAATATTGCTTTGCTTGTCGTCTTCAGTTTTATACTTGACATGAAAATAGTGTTCTTGTAGAATTATGGTCTTCAAGTCTGCACTCAATATTTTTGACTGACCACATGCACTAAGTACTTAGATATTGATTATGGGCACGTTGGATGCCTGCATAACTGAACGAGACATTTTCCATCTCCCTTCACCTTCAGATTTTTCAAACCAGCATTTTCTGGTCACCCAGAAAGAAGCAAAGGAGTATTATAGGGACCCTACTAAGAGTTCCCTCATGCTGGGAAAATGTTCTAACCTATAATGCGTTTCATCAATTAAAAATGAAATATTCTACATGAATGATATTCAAACCTAGCTTTCTGAACAAAAGTATGTGCGGGTGCAAATTCTCAGAGCTGTTGTAACAATGGGGCAATTAAGTATAATTTTAAAAAAGGCTTTGTGCATTAATACAGTCTTAAGGTTGGCAAAGCACCAGAATAATGATGAGAATTTCACTTAAACTTCTGGAAGCTGTCAGCTGCTCTATGGGAAATGACGAGGAGTTTCTGTACATTCCTTTGCATGGATTAGAATATATCCAACCAGATTTTTGACAGGAACAATGTTGTCCATTGCTTAGGTTGAACATTCTGTGATTTTTATTCATGACAGATTAAGTCAGTTGCAGAGGTTAAGATGACACTAGTAAAATCTCTTTAAATGTGACATTAGTTCAATTCTCCAATACATTAATGCCTTGTAATAATCTCTAGATTTCATTTGCCTCTTCTGCTATGTCAAAGTCCTGGAACTCTCTCTCTCTACACTACATGGACTGCAACAGTTCAAGATGAAGCTGGTAAATCACTAGCAGCTTCCCAGGGTTAATTAAAGATGGACAATAAGTTCTGGTTCACCAAATCACATGCACAAATAAAAAACATCTATTTACTATCCAAGATCTGATAATAGTCATTAGCTCAACAGCTCTCTGACCAACAACTAATATATAATGCACTACAGTACAGGAATAGGCCCTTTGGCCCACCATGTCTGCTGGCTTTTTTCATCCGTGATGATTGGCTTTTTGGAGTGCACGTATTTTTCAAGTGGAATACAGCTGCAAAGAATGCCAAATTACCCGTCATAGGTCTCTTTTCTATTGACGTCATAGATAGCTACTTAAAAGGCTTAACTCCTTGGTTCATGCTTAAAAGCAATTAGGAACTGACAAAAAATGTGGTCATTGTGAGCAATACAACCCATGATTGAACACTTTAAAAATAATGAAGTATCTAAAGTTTACTAAAGGAATCTTCTACAAAATTTGTTACAACTTAGAGAAAGTGACCATAAATAACCATAAGACATATAATAACCATAGGCCAATCAGCCCCTTGAGTCTACTCTGCCATTCAGTGAAATTAATGGCCGATCTGATAGTCGTCAACTCCAGTTTCCTGACTTTCCCAATAACCTTAAATTCCCTTGCTGATTAAAAATCTGTCTATCTCAGCTTTGAGTACACTTAATGACACACCTCAACAGTCATCTGCAATAAAAATTTTATCAAAATCGCCAATCTCTAAGAGAAGAAATTCTTCCTCATCGCATTCTTAAATCTGAAGCCTCTCTTTCTAAAATTGACATTGACATTGACATTGGAGGCAGTCCAGAAAAAAGTTCTCTAGGTTAATACCTGATATGAGGAGAGGTTGAGTAGACTGGGCATACACTGTTGGAATACAGAGAAATGAGAGGTGACTGTATTGAAAAGTATGCTGCAGTGGGGCAGCTCGGTGGCACAGTGGTTAGCACTGCTGCCTCACAGCGCCTGAGACCCGGGTTCAATTCCCAACTCAGGCGACTGACTGTGTGGAGTTTGCACGTTCTCCCTGTGTCTGCGTGGGTTTCCTCCGGGTGCTCCGGTTTCCTCTCACAGTCCAAAGATGTGCGAGTCAGGTGAATTGGCCATGCTAAATTGCCCGTAGTGTTAGGTAAGGGGTAAATGTAGGGGTATGGGTGGGTTGCGCTTCGGTCCGTCGGTGTGGACTTGTTGGGCCGAAGGGCCTGTTTCCACACTGTAAGTAATCTAATCTAATCTAAAAATAATACCCTCTGGTTGAAGACTCTCTCACAAATCAAAACAAACTGTCTCTATCTATGCTAAGAATTCCCTAAGAAGTTTTATACTTTTCAATACAGTCACCTCTCATTTCTCTGTATTCCAACAGTGTATGCCCAGTCTACTCAACCTCTCCTCATATCAGGTATTAACCTAGAGAACCTTTTTCTGGACTGCCTCCAATGTCAATGTATCTTTCCTTAGATAAGATATCCAAAGCTGTTCATTGTATTCCAGCTGTAGCCTTGACTAGTGCCTTGTATAGTTTTCGCAAAACCTCCCTCCTTTAAACTCCTTAAAATCCCTTTAAATGCCAACATTCCGTATGCCTTTCCTATTATCCGTTGAACTTGGATTCATAGCTTTCTGCAGTGTTTCTCCATTTAAATAATATTACCTCTCTATTCTTCCTGCCTAAGTACATAACCTCACATTTGTTTTGCCCATTTGTTTAACCTCTGCAAACCCGTTGTTCTTCCTCACCATTTGCCTTCCCATCTATTTTCGTGTCATTGGCAAACTTGGTTCTAGTACAGACACTTTCCTCATCCAAGTTATTAAGATATATTGTAAATACTTGAAGTCCTGGCATTGGTCCTTGTGGCACACTTAATTATGGCTTGCTACTACTCTAACCATGCTGATATACCGTGAGTTCTTATTAAGTAGCCTACTGTGTGGTTCCTTATCAGTATTCTTTTGTGACCATTATCACAGCAAATCGTTTTTGTTTGTAAGTTTTCAAATAGCTCATGTCCCCAATCTCCAAACCCATCCTCAACTCCATGTCCTTGCAATTTCCCTTGCAACCCCTATCCTGAATCTCAGCAGCCTGGAAATGACATTTTCACTGTGAGGTGACTGCTACTGGCAACTTATTCCAAATATGGTTTGGTTGTGAAATGTGCCCAGACAGAAATTTATCCCATAATATTTGTTGAGATTCTGGATCTGCATTTAGCTCGTTCTCAATACTTAAAAACATATGTATTTTTTGGTACATTTTAAGAGTTTCTAACAAAGGCTTGACTTTGCATTAATAAAAGTCACGTGTTCCTAATCCTGTGGAACAGAGCTTTAATGGTTTCCCACACCTCTTTTGAAGACAAAAAATTGAGTGCAGAGTAAATTCAATAGAAATATTCTATGCAGATATCATGGCTCAAATCTCTATCATGTTTAAATGCACTGACCACCAGAAAACTGTAGAGTGAACTTGGCAACTGTAAGCTACTCTATTGCACAATGTACCGTCAATACCCAAGAGAACAAGTTTAGAAATCATACACTGCTTTTAATATAACTTATTTCAGATTACTGTTTGAAATACCAGTTTTTTGTGTAACTTAGTAAGGCATATAATTTGGAAGACTGACTTTTCAAAAAGTCAATTATTCATGAACGTGACATTTTCTTCATTGATTCTTAAAATACAGTCTCCACTATTGCATCAAATGTAAACTTGGTAGCAATAGATCTTACCTTAGATTGGAAATGCTAGGTCATCAGCTGCCTAGTTCTTGAGAAGTTAAAAATTATGCAAGCAGTCATGTGCCAGAGGTGCCCTTGAGGGTTTTACGTTCTGAATTTCCAACAGTTGGACTTCGTTAGGAGCCTGGTGCTGTTTAATAAGGAGGTTGGACTGCTGGCACCTCCACTGCTTATTTGTTCTCAGAGGGCTCCGGGGCTGCTGCAGTAAGCAGATCGGCCAGAGCTGATCATTACAAGGGCATACGCTGCCATGAATAAAAATGTCACAGGATTTCTGTCCTAAGCAGTGGAAAATGTCATTCCTGTCAAACAGATATTAGAAGATTACTGTATAGTCGGTACAAATTGGTTAGTTGCATGTTCTGAGTTTTTGACATTCATAGATTAAGTCTGAAGAAAAAAACAATGTTGACCTATTTATCTGTTATTGCTGATGTATATTCTTTTTTTGCATGAAAAAGCATTTGTCAAATACTAATTAAAAAATTTTCAGTAAAACGTGAAGTAAGGTGATTTGTTCATGCTGACAGCAAGTATTTGACTAACCAATACAAGTGGGATACATTGCAGGTGCATTCTGTAATAATCCCATACACTGATAACAATCCATTGATAATTAGCTTTTTTAAAGGCTCACAGTTAGTCCATCCAGGGTCCAGCTTAAAACCTTCAGCTGAAGGAAGAGAAATGCATTCAATATTTAAGTCAACAGATAAGGGATGACAGATTTGTCATCTGTTCTGAGCAGGCCACTATGTGAAATACTGGATCTTAAGGAAGTCAAAAGTTTTGAACTGGATTTGACAATTCATCCTCTATTGTTTGCAAATATATCTTCAGCTCACTGAGCTAAAACAAGGACCAGCAAATGGGAATCTTCCCAGTTCTTGGAGTCAATCGATTGTATGTAAGTAAACTAAAGTTAAATGACAAGAAAAGAAATGAAGTGTCAAGCAAATATGATGCGGGAAAACAAATTGGGGGTTATTATCAGGAAAATGTACACAGTGTATTTCATTGGAGCCAGTCTTATTGGATCCTTGTGATATTTTTAAACTAAGCAATGGCACCTAATTCAATATCACCATTCAAGTGAGGGACCACTAACCTGTCCATATCACCTGCACCATGATCAGAGCCAACAACTGCTGGGCTAACCACTGACTAATCTGCTTTACTATCTCCCATCAACCTGGCCCCAAACTGACAGAGGCAGGAAAACCTCTGTTGCAGGGGATTCGACATTGCTGGACTCAAAGACCCTGAGAAGGAAGACTTAGTTGGGCGTCGCCTCACAGCCAACTTGATCATGACCAACCTTACAGAGCCAGAAAATGCCCACAGGCCTTTTCACCTTAAAAGCCCGCTATCGTCAGCACCTCCATGAAAATGCTTGGCATCATGACTAGGAAACCCCAAAACTGGTTCGACGAGTACAATTAAAAGATCCAGGATCTCCTAGACCACAAATGCAAGGCGTTCTTGAACTGGCAGCTCTACCAAAACTCAAGCAAACGAAAACAACACCATGGTGCAAGAGAGAACCTGTGACCTAAAGAATGGATGGTGAATGGAAAGAGCTCAAGAGACTTAAACTTGCCAACAACCACAATGGGTGGGGTTCCTTCATTGTAATCAGTATCATCTATGATGAGAGTTCCAGGGTGGTGCATGTATGGAATGAAGCAGAAGCTGGTGTAATTACAGCAGGACTTATACACATTAATGGTAACGTCCTATACACATTAATGGTAAGGAGTGTTGCTGAACAAAGAGACCTTGGAGTGCAGGTTCATAGCTCCTTGAAAGTGGAGTCGCAGGTAGGTAGGATAGCGAAGAAGGCGTTTGGTATGCTTTCCTTTATTGGTCAGAATATTAAGTGTAAGAGTTGGGAGGTCATGTTGCGGCTGTACAGGACATTGGTTAGGCCACTGTTGGAATATTGCATGCAGTTCTGGTCTCCTTCCTATCGGAAAGATGTTGTGAAACTTGAAAGGGTTCAGAAAAGATTTACAAGGATGTTGCCCGGTTGGAGGACTTGAGCTATAGGGAGAGGCTGATCAGGCTGGGGCTGTTTTCCCTGGAATGTCGGAGGCTGAGGGGTGACTTCCATCGAGGTTTGCAAAATTATGAGGGACATGGATAGGATAAATAGGCAAAGTCTTTTCCCTGGGTTTGGAGATGCAGAACTAAAGGGCATAGGTTTAGGGTGAGAGGGGAAAGATACAAAAGAGACCTAAGGGGCAACTTTTTCACTTAGGGGGTGGTATGTGTATGGAATGAGCTGCCAGAGGAAGTGGTGAAGCTGGTACAATTATGACATTTAAGAGGCATTTAGATGGGTATATGAATAGGAAAGGTTTGGAGGGATATAGGCTGGGTGCTGGCAGGTGGGACTAGATTGGGTTGAGATATCTAATCAGCGTGGATGGGTTGGACCGAAAGGTCTGTTTCAGTGCTGTACTTCTCTATGATTCTATGGTGCATGGCTCTGTGTCTTGAGTCAATAAATGTCACCTTCTAACTAGCCATGTTGTAGTTAATTTTTATCCTTGAAGAACTAGAAAAATAAAGCAATTTGCTGGCTGTAGAGGGCTTCAGATATGTTAGTCATTAGTTAGACTTGTCTTTATGTTTAGATGTTTAAATTATTTGTGTGACATGTTTATGAAAGTAAGAATTGATAACACATGAAGAAACTAGGGCACCTTGGTGAGTAGAACAAGCAACTGTCTACCTGCTTCACCAGAACTGCATAGGATGTGTCAATTGGGATACTGGGATTCAATGTTAAATCAGGTACACAAATAGAAATAAATGGAGGGAAAGTAAAAAACTGGATTAAGAGAGAGACATAATTTAAGAACAATTTAAATTTCATATTTTTAAAATGTCTAACAATTAAAATTTGAAAGAAACGGACTTTACACTTTATAACATGAAATTTTCATACCAGAAAAGTTAATTTTGGCAGTCAATAATACCTATCAAAATGATACTTACACGAGTTTAGTTCATATTTAGTGTTCAAATGCCAGCAACTTTATGCATTTCACTGGTGAGGCAGGCAGATCCTGGTTTTGCAAAGCTAATACTGGAGTGACACTGCCTTGATAGCAACCTTTGGATATTTGAGTTTAAGCTCATGTGTAGTTGCTGAATTTGCTGTACCATTGGCACGTAAATAACTGAATGCAGTTAATTACAGTTATTTTGGCAAACAAGGGTCCTTTTCCTACATTGTACATCCTTGAACAAGGCTCTGCTCTCAGAACTTGTTTCGTGCATAAAAATTGGGCAAGATTTACACTGACTTAAATGTTTTATCCCTTAGTAAATGTGTATAGACTCTTTATTACATGTTGCCTTGTTGGGTTTTCTTTTGCATTTCAGGGATGTTTCCCCATCAGTATTTTACTTCATTATTTTCAATTTGGCACACAAACGTACAGGAAACAGAAAAAAATCTATCGAACCCTAATTGCATAATCTCCTAAGAGTGGAAAACAACCAGAGGGAAAAAATACTGCTAACTCAGGAAACATACTGGAAAATTCCTCCAGCTCCTGAGGCAATCAGGCAAACTGGCAGGAGACAATAGCCTATTACTCTTTATAGCCTTTGTTAACCAGTACTTGCCTTCAATAATTGAAAACGCCTTCCTCACTTGGGAGCCTGTGACGTTTCCCCTTGAAAATCATAACATGCGATGAGGTGAGCACAGAGTGGTTTTGAACTCACTGAATAATTGAAATGAGGGATAAATTGAGGGGCCTTTTGAATATGGGAGCTGCACCTTCTGAGACATTTTTGGTCATGCCAGTCAATACATCGGGACATCCATTCATCGGCTCCCTCCACAAGTGTCTTGGACGTATTCTAGGAGATCTGTTTTCAGCACCACTGTTTTAAGTGCTGACTTCCATGCAGTCAACTGATGTGTGTACTTACCACCGCCTGAGTTTCAAGTCGAAAAGAGCCAACTTGTCTTGGTGTATCTTCTACAGCAAAACTTATAAATTTTCACGATCAAGAGAAACATTGTTGCCTATCCCTCTGAGCAATTGTACCCTTTTCTGCCACTGTCATGTCTTAACTTTTATGCCAACCTACAGTTCTTGAAGAGCTGCCACTTCATCAGATTTTGGGTGATTGGTTTGCACACTCTGTGCAAATCTCTCCTGTACCAGTAGCTCATTAAGACCATAAGAAATGGGAACAGGAGTAGGCTGTTCAGATCTTCAAATCTGTTCCACAATTCAACATGGCTGATCTGACTGACATTCTTCCCATCCACTTTCCTTCCTTTCCCATAACCCTTGATTCTCCTACTGATTAACAATCTATCTCAGCCTTAAATATGCACAAGGACTCTGCCCCCACAAGTCTCTATGTCAAAGAGTTTCAAAGACAACTCTCTGGAAAAATGGAAGTCTCAGTCTTAGATTAGTATCCCTTAATGCTGAGACTGTGCCCTCTGATTGTTTTCCCTCATATGAGAGTCTACATTCTCTCAGCATTTGCCCTCTCAAGCCCCTTAAGAATTGTGCATGTTTCAATGGGTAGAATCCTGGTCTGTTTAATCTTTCTATAGGCAATCTCTGTATACTTGGGATCATCCCTGTGAACCTTCTCTGAACTGTCTACAATGAAATAATATCTTTTCTTAGATAAGGAGACAGAAACTGTTTACATTACTGCAGATATGTTCTCAACAGCACCTTGTACAGTTCCAGTAAGAGTTCCCTACTCTTATACTCCAACCCCTTGAAATAAGGGACAACATTCTGTTTTTGTACCTGATGATAATCTGCCATGCTAGCTTTCGGTGTTTCGTGTACAAGTAACCCTCCCCCCCCCCCCCCCCCCCCCCCGACCCTTTTTGGTTTGCAGCTTTCTGCAGTTGTTCTTCATTTAAATTATATTCTGTTCTTTTGATCTCCCTTCCAAAATGAACAACTTCACATTTTTCCACATTTTACTCTATTTGCCAACTTTTTGACCACTTAACTTCTCAGAATCTCTCTGTAAGTTGTTTCCATCCCTCTGGCAACCTGCTTTCCACCTGTTTTTGCTGTCTGCAAATTTGGTTGCAGTATGTTCATTTCCTTCCTCCATCATTAGTATATATTGTAAACAGTTGTGGTCTCAGCATTATTTTCTGTGGAACCCCTCTGGTCACAGGTCACCAACCTGAAAAAAAACCCTATTTGTGTCCTGCCCATGGGCCAGTTCTCTATCCTTGCCGTTCTCTGTAATACCTCCCAACATAGGGCTCTTACCTTTTAACTTTAGCTTTTGTGAGGTACCTTATTGAATGCCTTCTGGAAGTTCAAACACACATGTACTGGTTCCCTTCTATCCACTCTGGTTGAGATTTCCTCAGAAATCTCCAATAAATTAGTCAGACATGATTTCCCTTTCGTGAAGCCAAGCTGACTGCTTCATTAGGTTATGGTTTTCCAGATGTTCTGCTATACTTCCTTAATAATTGATTGCAATGTTTTCTAACCGTAGATGTCAGGCTAATCACCTATTGTTACCCAGTTTTTTTGCCTCTCTTTTTGAATACAGGTGTCACTTGGGAGTTTTCCAATCCTGTAGTACCTCTTTTAGGATACCAGGATACAAGCAATTAGGATCAGTGGACTTATCTAACTTTAGATCCATTGGTTTGTCTAATACTATTACTCTCATAATGGTAGTAGTACTTAGTTCCTCCCTGTATTCTTGAGTATTAATAGGGCATTTGAAGAATCTTCCACCCTTAGATTATAGACTTCTGTTATCAAGTTTAGCACACCATACTGTCTTTACCACAAGCACAATTATGCATATGCCAGAGAATTTGCTAAATCAGTTTTACAGGCATCATTTAGAGCTGTATTATTGCAAGGTAAATTTATGTATTGGTTCAGAGAATACCCCTGTCATTTAGTAGCCAGCATCTACATTTCAAATGAATGCCAAGCATTTTCCCATGGAGTGAGGGGAAAGACTAGAGGCAGAGATCTATGTTCGACAATTGTTTTGCATTTCGAGGGGGTGCAGGTTGCACAAGGTTAATCAGGGAGCTGTAAGTTACTTGTATTCCATGAATTGGTATTGGCTGGAAGCAAAAGAAATGTGTTGAATAACTCAAAACCTTAAAGACATTAAAAAAATGGAACTAATAAATGTAATATAGATAATTATTCTCTTCTAGCATCACTTCTCATACACATTTCCAAAAATATACATCACTGTATAAATCGCTAGGTCTGTTTATAGTGAATATAAACTCTGTTTCCACATTGACAGCTATGTATATATTATTTGGTGTAATTCCTCAATATCTTAGTAGTTCTGTACTCCTAAGCAAATAATGGATGTTTCTGAACAAATGAGCTTCAAGTCTAAATTTCTTCTGACTGTTGCACTGACAGGCATAATGAAGTAAAAACCAAGGCAGATCTATAACATATAGCTGAATTTAATTTTCATTGTTTCGGAAGTCTGAATGATCTAAAATAAGTCTTGACTTTTGTTTTATTATAACACACTTGGATGAATCTCTTTGCTATTAGGGCTGTTATTTGGCACTACTGCAGTGACCGTGATGCATAGGCTGAGGCAGATTACTAATAAACCCTTTCAAGCATCACTAAGAATAGACTTTTTTTCTTCAGGTTTTATTGGTAAGCTGCTCATTGTAACAATTAATTAAAATGTTGCTTGAAATATATGACATGGTATCATTTCTGTCACGTAAATGAAATAAATGATTCTTTGCATATTCCTAATACTGAGTTTATAAACCAGAAAAAAAGCCTACAGAATCGCAGAGCCTCAGGACATTTGAAAAGACGGAACTAAGGAAAAAATCTTATTAGCAATTTTATATCCAAAATATAGCTTTGTCCTCGAAGGATTTTATTAAATCCAGATGAAATCTGACCCTGTGCAGTTTGTGGATGAAGTCCCAAAGCATTGCTGGGGGGTAAATAAATCTCAAACCATTCTTCCAGTAAACTTATGCTTCATTTCCTGCGAAGCTAAATGACTGTGTGAAAATGGAATTTCCACCTGTTTTTTAAAAAACTCTCTGGATTGCTACTAGCAGAGAAGGTTGACTAATATTTGGGAGCAGTGAAGGACACCGTACTCTTTGGGAAATTTATAACTAGACATTCTCAGGAAGAATGGTCTCATCCCTTCCCTCAGTTAATCAGTTATTCTTCAGATCATCTTCGATTCTATTTTGTGGTTATTTTGAAATTAAATTTTGATTTTTTTTTCAAATTCAAATGGTTTGTTTTTAGTCAGTTATTTAGAAAAGGCATTGGGTTAAAGAATTTGCTTTTAAAAAATCATGATTCAACCTAGTGAATGATAATTATATTGGAAAAATGTACAATTGGTCACAGTATGAGTTGGAATTTAATGATCTCTTATTGTGATAGTCAAGTGTTCATTGCGAAAGTTTATATTTTATTGATATTTTTTAAAAATTTTCCAATAGAAAACTCTTGTGTGCCTGGGTATAGCAGTCAAATTTGCATTTCAAATATAGTAACTTCAAGCAAACTGCTTAGTTAGTGACTCTTTAATGGTATTAGCTGGAAGACAAATGTTGGCCTGGATATGAGGAAAGGATATTGTATCATTAGTTGTTACCAATGCACCCCCCTCCAGTATTATCTAGTGTATCAGTAGGGCTATTGAGGTCAAACTCCAATGGTGTAAGGTTCTACATCTATCTTCTCAATGCCCAAATTTTCATTGACTGAACTTGAAAATTAAGTCAGTGATTTGACACTCAAGTGTGAAGTCACTGTGTTAAAATGCATACCTGGTGTGAAGCTATATTTTAGAAGTTTTTAATTAGCCCTACAGACCAACTGATGACTTTCTTTAAACTTGAATCATTCAGTCTGCACTCACTAAAAATGAGCTACATGGAATCTGAAAGTTGACCTTCTGCTTTTAGCACAAACCTGAGTTAAACCTGCAGTGTAAGATGCTCCGAGCATTAAAATTCAGGTTTGCCTCACTGAGAATTGTCCAGTATAGATATCAGTCTAGGGCTTCAGCTATATTATAACTGACAACACAATCAGGATCCAAAATAATTATGTATCCCATTGTCCCATTGTGTGGATTACTATACTGCAGTTTAGGAAGCTCATCCTCAACCCTGTTAAGTAACATGGAAATGGACTGCTTTTTAACATTTATGTTGTTGACTTTATCATGACAAAGCAAGGAAAAGACACTTGAAAGTTGGAAGCTGCTAAACGTGAAAAATATTTTGGAAGACAAAAGAAATGGGACTAGTGTGTCCATATTAAAGAGTAGCCAGGACAAAAGTGGAGAGGAAAGAGAAAAATGATTGTGAAATTTATGTGGTTAGGAGCATTGACCCATGCTGCCTTTGTGAAGATGAAGATAGTGCAATTCTTGCATTGTCCATAGAAAGACTACAAGACATAGAAGCAGAAGTAGACCATTCAGCCCATCAGGTATTTTCCGCCTTTCGATAAGATCATGGCTGATCGGACATTCAATAACTCCACTCTCCAGTTTTACATCCCATGGGTCTTGATTCCCTAAATGACTTAAAATCTGTCTTCGTCTTGAGAATACTCAATGGTAAAACACTGAGGCATGTAAACAGGTTCACATTTTATGGGAAGACTACATTTCTTGAAGGAAAACTTTCTGCTTGCCCCCAAAGGAATGGTCACCTAACACAAACACGCAGTGAACTTGTCTGGCCAACCTTGAGTGAACTCACAAATGAGGAAACAATACAAAACACATTATACTCAAAGTACATTTAAGGAGAGCTTTTCAATTTCATTAATTTTAATAAGGAAAGCCAGCATGTTCTATTATAGCGCCAAGCTTCTCTCATTTGAATATTGGATGTCATCTCCAACATAGTGACATTGCAATTGACAAAACCAGGTTATGAGCATCATAGAGAGAGAACAAAATCCAAATAAATTCAGTTCATTTCAATCTTTATTCGCACAGACCTAAATGGATTTAAGTCATAATGTCTGCCAGAGCTACTTAATTTGAGTACTGTACCCGTGATTTGAATAAAAATAATTGTGAAGCTCTGCAGCTTTACATGGAAGTGACATGTCTTACAAAATTATGTATATGTATGTAAGAATTTTTGCTGTGGGTTTTGACTGTTAGGTTCTTTATTCTTTTCTCATGCTTCATAATTAAAAATAATGCTTTTGCGAAAGTTGGTACAGGATAAATTATTTAAAAATATGTAAAAGTTTGTTATAGCCAGAGCCCATTATGTCAGATCAAGTTCTTGATATGAATACACATATCTGGCATAATGAACTCACAACATGTGCAAATTTCTATGCTTGTGTTATTTTATAAGTTGCTTGCTATGTTTGTTTTTATTTTAATTGAATTGAAGGATGCTTCTGTTCTGATGTTTAAGTTTCCACTTTGATACAGCCTGAGAGAGTCCCTCCACCTCGCCCACCACCTCCAAAGATAAACAGTGCTACTTTGCCCGTGAGTAGACAGAAGCTGTGTGTCTCCTTAATTACATTTAACACCATCTATGTTGCTTTGCTGATTACTTACCCTTTTCTTCAGTTTGTGCTATCTGGTCCTATAGCCAGGGATTGGATCTTATTCAGTTTTCTCTCAGACAGGTGTGAACTTTGCTTGATTCTTCATCTATTTCCTAATTCTTCTTATGTATGATGATTTAGTTATCATTGGCATTAGGTTAAAGCTGTGGCAAAAATGTTGCGCATTTACGTTTTCATAGGAATCCTGGGTAACACCACTAGAACGCTAATGTCTGGATATAAGTTTTAACCTCAACTGCATGCTTAGATTTGGCACTTTCGTTTGTACACGGAAAACATGCATGTAATACAAGCTCAGAGGTGGTCTAACCTTTTCACTAAGTACATATTTGTTCTTTAACTTTCAATATTTAGACAGTGTGCTGTGCTCTTAAAGGGCTCCAAGCTGCACTATGCATGTAGCTCATTTCAAGGGACATTTTCTGGCTATATTCTTTGCAAGTGTTCTGTGATATTTTCAGATTTCTCAATGTTCGGAATTTTGGAAAGCTCATTCTGTAACCTGACCAATGCAGTACAGAAGTGAATGGTGCAGCCTCAGATGACCATGTTGAAAATTTGCAGTTGATATTGGTGAAGTAGTACATAACATTTCAAACATAGTGCACTGTCTCAGAATGCCAGGACAAATATTGACAGCCATGATTCTTCCACTCAAAGAGCTCCCTATATCAGTATTGTTGGACAGTGGAGGTTAAATTCTTCTTCACAAAAAGAAAGGAATGTCATGTTGGTAGCAAATGGTGTAATCAGAGGTTTGGGAGCAGGTCATCTGTCAGTTTCTTAATTATAGAATGGCACACAATCAAATGAATAAGAAATATAGAAATTACCTGACCCCAAAAAATAGGGTTTGTTAGCTAGCGGGGATTGTAAATGGGAAACTTGTGTACTGTTACACAATTTAAATGATGGATACGACCTGTAAATTTAAGGAAACACTGTTCATTTCAATGCTTCCTCTTAATTGTCTTCATGAATGTTTTATGGTTTATTATTTGGATCCCAAAAATCAGTATTACTCAAATATCATTCCAAAGTCATTTGAACCAATTCAGATGCATAACTAAAATCCAGTATTCTAAGTGGGATTTAAAAAAAGGCAATCATGTCAATAATGTATCAGCAATTTTAATATTGATTTCGTATTTAATGCAATAACCTGCTTTAGAATAGTATTGTTTTTGTGAATCATTCAAGAAGTGTGTAATACTTAGCTTAGAAGTCACAAGCAATGCACATAATTTCTGCAGACCCATTAGCTATAGCAATAGGGAACCAAGCGTAATAGCTGACTGGGATGGGGACATGTTTGACCTTCTGCCCTGGACTCTGCAGTTTGCCGTTAATCCAAAGAACCAAAAGGATGGTTGCACAAATATTAGCTGAGATTTGATTTGAAAAGAAAAGCCAAACCAAAATACCATCAATTAAAGAGAAATTAATGGACCCTGTCCTCCGTATAAGAGGCATCATTATCATTGAACTTTTTACTGTTTGTTCTAGTCCCTTAGCCAGCATTGTATTCTTCACAATCTGCCAACCCTAATCATCATATCGCAACAAAGCAAAGACTATTCTTCTGCCTTGCCATTGCATCACATAAGAAACATTAAAATTATTGCATATGATATGAGGGTTGGAATCCATGGCTGCAACACAAGTACAGTACCATTTGTGGCAAACAAGTACAGGGGAACCTCAATTATCCAAAGGACACAGATGAGGAGTATTTCATTCAGTTAATCGCATTCCGGATAATCAAATGCTGGATAACACAGTTTAATCAATCAGTGGGACCTTGCGATCTTGCTGGATAATCTGATATTCAGATAATCAAGGTTCCCTTGTATACAATTCTATCTTTGTGTGTTATATCAGCAGGCCTGAAAATTGAAAATATGTATAATTTTGATGGGCCTCTGACTTACGGTGAGAAGAATGCAAGCTTGGTTGTATTTAATACATTTAAATCCATTACTTAAATGTAACAGTAACTCTTGCTAGTGCCACCAGAAATAGCTGACTACCTCACTGTATCCAGATCTTGCCATTTCCTTTATTTCTAGTTCAGCATTTGTTTGTGTGTCATGTCTCCAATTAATAACTGCTGTTTCACATGCACTTTTACCAAATGCTAGAGAGATGCTGAGTGTGGGTATCAGCTTAAACAAGATGTGTGGTTTACCCAGATGAAAAAGTTTGAATATCAAGATTGAAACACAGTCCACATTGATGTGAACATTGCATTCACTTTTCTTCCTTCAGCTTGACTACTGTGAGCATCAAGAGTTAATCAGTTATGCCTATAATTCTATAATTCATCAGATATAATTGACTTGCAATATAGTTTACCTGTTATCAAAAACACTTAAAATTTACTTTGTTTTATCAAAATGAGGACAGGGTGTAGAAATTTAATGCCTGTTATGGTTGTTAGTTAATTATAAATTGATCATTCAGCGCTTAATACTGTGCGTGCAGTAACCCTCCAGTGACATTTCAGGAACGGTTAAAGAGTGAATTCTCTTCCTCCTTAGTTCCATCCAGGTTTTGCTAATGTTTCCTTTTTATAAGTAAATTTCATTTGCATTTTAAATTTTTTTTAAAAAACTTCCTATTGTATCTTATCAGCATTTAAAGATTCCACTGAATATATCAAATCCCAGCAGACCATGGTGTGTTACTTAGTTTACATTACTTGTCAGAAAGGACTCATTGTTCATTGATGCTGCCAGCACTTTACATTTACAGGGTTTGCATAATCTTGACATAAACCAGTGAAATATAGTACTATACTATATGGTGCAATGCCCTGCACAAGCTAAACAATTAACATCACATTTTACCAAACTATATTTATCATATTTCAGATAAAAGGGTTGGTGCCTTGTGATTATGGATTTAGTAATTGTCCAACTGTAGTTAATCACTACTGTTTTACCCTGCGTAAGTACAAATTCATTTATGAAAGTGGCACATTATTATGTTGCTGCATGCATTGTAGAGCTGCTGTTTTGAACATAAGCTTGAATTTTATGTTTAATGATTAAATGTGAGCAGTTGGGTCTAAAGCAAATTCAGCTTTGCCCAGTTGGATTTGTCAGGTTCAGAACACTAGGGAATCTGCTTTTTTTTGACTTTCCACTGAAGTCCCTTTAGGCTATGGCTCCAATCCTTTTCTGCATTTCTCCCCAGATATATCTAGTGTTGCTGACACTAGTGGGGTAATCGCTGGCTTTTCAAAGCTCTGGCGGAAAGGTGAAAGTATTAGCAGCACGATGACAGGCAAGCTTCACGCATCACCTTCCAGCTCGAGCTTAATTAAACAGCCTTTTTTCTTTCTTCCCTTCTTCGTTCTATCATCCCTAATGAAGCAGTCTTTTCCATCGATCCTGCTGATTGCCAGGCCTCTCCTTTTGTTTGTTGGCACTGAGCCATTCAGCTGCGGTCTGACAGCTCAGCTCTGCTAATTAGCTCTGTTGTTCTTTTCCCCCATGTTTCTCCCTGTTGCAAGTTCAGGCAAACTTGCCACAAACTTAATCCTTCTGTTCCTACCAATAGGTTCACATGCTTAAGCTGTCTCCATTGTGCGGAAGGGCAGCTTTGTCTGGGGCCTGGCCCCCTCCTCAGCAAGTTCACAGACTGACCTTTCCTGACCTCTTACTTCAGTATCACTGGCTACACTGAGGTCATGGTTTGAACACCAACCCCCTCACTGCTAAACTTTTGTTGTATTCTACAGAGTTAAATCCGTGAATGCTTCATTTAATTTCTTTTGTTGTTTCTTTTTAAATTGGGAAACATCAGTGTAGAATTGGACTTTTTCTGCAAATTGATTGAATATTGCTCACATATCTATTGCATATAAGGTGAATGTTAAAAGTGCTAATGTAAATATCCTAAAACTATTGCTTGATGAAATTTTGTAATTTCATAGATTGTCTATGATTTTACATTTCTAGCCTTAAATGGAAATGGTCAATGTAGCCAACATTCAGATCAGTAAATTTGAAACCCCTTTGGAGTTTTAGGTTCCTGGCACTTATTTTAAATAATTTCCCAAGTTTCTAATACAGCAATTCCCACAATGTAACATCTGTAGAATCTTTACTACTTCACATTGAGCTCATTAATCAGAAGTTGCTCTTTAATGGTTTTAAACCAGCTGCAATAGGTTATATGGAAAAAAAGACTTAAGTGAAGCTACTTAATATATTTAAAACTGACATTACATTACATTTTGTGTCTCTGTCACCCTCTTACTATCTGTTCTAATTCCTAAACTGAAACTAGTTAAGGGCATCTGGTAGACAAAACAGCAAGCGAACAAAATGAGCCACAAAAGAAGCCAGCAACACAGCATCTTCACACCACTGTGATTGTGAAGTCGTGTTCCAGCAAGGCTCATGAGTGGGAGGTACCACCTTGGAGGGGGGAGGGATAAAAGCAATGCGTACCCTTTTGAATAGCGCAGTGCCACTGGTTTGAGACATTGTAAAAGAAGCAGCTGGTTGAATCCTGGATATTTGAACATTTATGTGAAAAGACTGAAGCACATGGGGTGGTGGGGGTGAGATGTGGGGGTGGGGGGGGAATAGGAGGAGTGGGGAAGACGGTAAGAATAAAAGAGGCATGCTCCTGTGACGCCATTTTCAGAATTACTTAAATCATCATTTAAAGTATATGATATGTATTTTATAGACTGCTATAGTACTAAACATTTTTTTTGCAATGTCTTTGCATTTTTGGCAATTTGGATGATATTCCTGAATGTGTTTCAGCCCAGCAGCACCACATGCTACTTATTAGCTTTTCTTAATTGTCTTTAAATAGCAACTATAATAGGTGATAACATCCAAAAATATTGGTTCTAAGACTTTTATGCTATGATATCACCTATTTAAAGCTGTTCTCTGTTTCAGCTGAATCTAAATCAGATTTGTGTTTTCTCTCTGTTTTGTGACACTCTTAACCCGTGCATAAGTTTCTACTTGTTGAGAAATAAGGCTTTGTATTGATAGACTATAATGGGTGTATGTATTTCATCATCCAAAATACAGATGACTGTAAATGTAGTGTTTGCTTTTTAGTAATTGATTACATTCCCTAGTGCGACATCAACTTTCCAAATGTGAAGCCCTTTTTTGTCATGTGCTGAAAAAAACAGCTAATCTTGGTAGTCACAATAAGGACTTGCTTGGGGACAAACACGTGGCACCTTTCAACATGTGATTGTTCTGGTGCTGAGAGGCAGCTGGTCCCCTGTATTTCAGTTTCCTGTATATGGCTCTCCCTCTGATTCTGGCATTTCCTAATCAGTTGCTTCCTGAAACACAGGAGTGGAAATGGAGAATAGAGAAAATCACATTGAGAAGGATGATGGAGGAAGAGAGAAAGCAGCTAACGGGGAACCTGAAGCAGGGACAAGCAACCCAGTGAATCAAATCTATGCAGAACCTCATGCTTTCCCTTACATTGTGTATATTTATGCTCTCATATAAGCGTTTGGGTTCAAGACAGGCTGGACAAAGAGAAGGCAAGGTCAAAAACTGTCTTCAGGTTTATGTAATAAATTGTTCTAAATAAGCCAATTTATGCCAACTACTACTGTACATGGTAACTAAAGATATACCAGACTCTAATCTTACTGTTAAGATGCTTGAAAAACTATTCTCCAAGCGTGCATTCATCAATCTCTGTCACACCTAACTACCACCTACACACTGTGCTATCTATGCCCAATAGGGGAACAGCTCTGTGACATCATCACAAGCTTGCTACATTGTCCTCAAGCCTTTTCACAACTCCCCCTTACCTGAAAATGTGAGAGTATCATAAATTGTAGAACTTACCAGCCACATGTGATATATTTCTTGGCTGCTGCCTGACTGTATAGGAAATTCTACAATAGCTCTCTTCAGACATGGATGACAGCAACATTTATTGCTTATCCCTGCTTGTTCCAAAGTGCATTAAGACAATTGTATTGTGGTACTGAAATCACATGAAGGCCAGACCATGCAGAGTTGGTAGGTCCCTCAAATAAGACAAAGAACTGTGGATGCTGGAGATCTGAAACACACAAAAACAGAAATTGCCGGAGAAACTCAGCAGGTCTGGCAGCACCAATGGAGAGAAAACAGTTAACCTTTTGAATGCAATGACCTTTCTTCAGAACATTACAGTTCTTAAGAAGCCTAAATAAAACTTTACCGACGAAGTTCAATATGGTCTGCAGTGAGAATATCAGTAAACATACCACTATGCAAGCATGTAAACTGCTGTTATTGGAATGCTAAGAACTGTCAACCCTCCCAGTTTCCATCACACTACCAACAGAAGCTGCTTGGCATGGAAAGTTTCACCAAACCTGGTGGCTGGTAGGAATACAAAAGGTGTGAAACAGGCATTCTTGGTATGATATATTGATTCTGTATTTATTATCTCAACCATCTATAATGATTTACTCTACACTGAACTTTGAAAAATATTTTTTCAGTGTGATGCTGGATTCTTCGGTATTGATGTCTCATGGGATGCTTTGAGAATCACCTGAGTACTTCCACTGACAACTGAGAATCCATTACAATCAAGGTGTCTGTGGTTTGAGAATCAATACCCTGGACTGAATTAATGTCTAATCCAACCTCAGACTTCAGGTGTTGCACAGAAAGTATGACATCGTCCAAACCTGTTGCTCGTATTTGACCCTCATTCCCTGCTGCCTGCATATTGATTTTGAACTTCTAAATGTGTAGTTTTTTAGCATTTTCACAGCATGGTGAGCTGCACAAATCGACAGTTTTAATTCTTCCCATTCTGAATGCTCACAGATTTCCCTTAGCATGTTACAAACTACATTAAACATACTTGTTGTTTTGTGTTTCTGAGCATCTTGCTTTTGTTTCAGGTTTGTGTCCTTAATTTATTAATCTGTTCAGTTCAGATTGTTGGTATCTCTTGCGATGTACAATACATTTCATAAAAATAAGCATCTGGTTGACTTCTTCCTTTAGGGACATGTTTAATGAATAATGTCAGGAGAAGGCCTTATTCATCTATGGATGGTATCTTTGTTGAGTAGCTGATAGTTGATTGAACAGTGTTTTCATGAACTGCTCTGATTAATTCAAGACAGACATTTGGTGACCTAATAGCAGCTATTATTTGGTAGCAGGCTTCCAAAACTTAAGTAGGTTTTGTTTTAAGAAAGATGTGAAACAAAATTTTTTTCTTCAATCCATTAGGTTACAGCAGTGTCATTGTTACACTCCTCCCGGGTTTGACATAGATTAATGCCTCATGCTTTTGTACAGAGTCTCTACTTGGTTGACCAGGGTATCCTTTATTATTAATGGAAAGTTTGAATCAGAGGATGTTGACAAACTAAAACTGAAGTGATAACAAGCTCTCTGTTTGGGTTTCTTCCATAACTGCTTGGCCTGTTCTGCATACATGTATTTTAACTATTATTTGAAAATTTTAGTCTGTGCATTTCGTTCTTCAACTTCTGGATAGCTAGAATTGATTTTTTTCAGGGCACTATCTGCAATAATGTTTTAAAACTGACAAGTTTTGTTCTAATACAAATCTGTGTAAACAGGCACGTCCTCCAAGGCCACCAGTTAAGAAACCAAGAGGTAATGCACTGCCAGTAGAGGCTCGAATATCCTCCATTTCAAGTCCAGAGCAGTAAGTATTGTCTGCTAGCTTTACTAGTTAAAAGTTAACATAAGAAACTAAACATATATAACCATGCTTACAGTTAACTCTTCAAACTTTCTCAATTTGCAGCTAATTATAGGCAGCAAGCTTAGCATATTGTCCCCACATTCACAATGTTGAATTCTTTTATTCTTGCCTGAACTAAATTGTCAGGTAACATATGGTATGTGTGCAAGTGATTTATTGTGTAACTTAAGTCAATGTTTCTCATGTTACATTATACAAAGAGTTGCTAGACAAGTAATATACGTAAAAGTAAATCTGATGTGTTAACCTTGGCAAAATAGAAATATTCTTCACTTACAACTTTTCAAGTTTTAAAATCTTTACACATCTATAACATCTCTATTATGATTAATTTCCATATTTGCCTGCTCTCATATCTCTGATATTTTGCAATAGCAACATGTCAAATTGTCTTAACTTGACAATGTTAACTTGGTAACCTAAGTTCAAGGGGTCTCTCACATCAGTTAAAAAGAACCTCCTGAGTCTGCTTTGGTTTTGAGAAAATATTGGCACTAGATTGCCCAAGTAGAAAAGTGACAATGTGATCTATCATTAAACATAAACATATGTCCAATCCATTCTATATTCCATTGTTGGTGAATGAAACAAGCATATATTTGGCTTTATTCTATGTTGTTAATAGTAATGAATTTTAAGAAACAGAAAAAAAAAGATGCTGCCATCGAGGAACATAAAAAAATTAACATGCTTCAGACTGGGCTGTGAGTCAGGGTAGAACAGTAAGCAGAATTGTACATTTGAAGTTAGGATGACTAATCATCAAGAGTTTGGTGCAATTTGAACTGGGTCAATTCGAATCAGGTCTTTCTATCCTTAAGGTGTTAATAATCTTGAACATGGAGTGAAATATTACCCCTTTTAAATATATCCCAGTATTGTTTTTGTACGACCATAATGTGACAGACAAATGTCTGTACTTTTTGGTGAAGAAACTTAAGTATCATTTGGAAAGAAATTCTGAAATATGTATAGCTATTGTCTAACAGACGATATTAACTTATCCAAGTTTTTTGCAACTTTATGTGGAACAGAGTGCTGCTTTGTTGCTCGTGAAACTGCCAATGTTTGCCGTCATTACTGAAACTGACAGCAACTTCTGGAGATTGCACATGCATGGAATAGTATGAAAATCTAGAAGTAGTTGTCAGTGATTTCGAGCTTCTCCAGAGACTGCTCACCTCTCCCCAACCCCCAAACTGAAAACAGGCTATTCATTGGAATTGCTGATTTTTCTGTTGCTCTCCTGTTTGAAAAAATCCCTTAAAAATAGATGAATGCACTCTAAATTGATTTTTATAGCAAAATTAACTTCATAATCAGTGCTAAATGGACTTGAAAAGGTAATCTTCTAAATGTTCATTATCAGACTTTTCTGGAAATAAACTTAGATTTTGTTTAAAATGTAATTTTTAATCCTTATTTAAGCCTAACCCTATCTCAATCCGTTTATAATTATGTCAGTACTTAACTTCCTGGTTTTCTTTAAGTGTGCAAGTGTTTCAATTTGATTGGCTGCCTGCCATTTTGCTGACATCATAGCTGCTGCTTGACAATGAGTATGACTTAGAGCAGATTTGAATTTCCCTGGAGGAAGGAGTAAACCACATTACAGAGAACACTCTGGGCAGCGTTTTTTTGAGTCATGCTTCACTGCTGTTGAATTTCTAAGCTATTGCTTGGTAAAGTATTCTCAGTTTCAAGTATCCTTTATCACCAAGTACTCACAGACGCAAAGTAAAATTGTGCGTGGTGCAGAAATTTATTGATTTTGCAGAACAAAGGCTATGGTTATATTAAAGGGATTAGGTATCATGGAATTGTTTTCCCAGAGCAGAAATAAATTTGATAAAGCTGTTTAAAATTATGTTGAGCTGAGCAAGGAAGTCCAAGATGCTTCACAGTATCTCTGATTCAAAAATATCTAAAATCAGGAGAAGTTTTCCAATTGCAGAAGGATCATAAACTACAAAACACAGATGGAAAACAATTTACAAAGGAACCAAAACCGACTTGAAGAAGAAAAATATTTTTTAAAATTATTGTCAATCCACCTATTCAGATATGATATGACACACCTGTAGGGGAAGTGGGGCTTGAAGCTAGAATGTCAGAACTAGATATAGGAACACTACCACTCTGCCAAAGACATCCTGAGTAGTACTTTACAGATCAATAAAATCTCTGTACAGAAGGGCAATGGAAGCCGATTCTGTTGTAAAATTAAAGAGGGCATTTGATATTTGGGGAAGGGCACGTTGACTGGACTGTGGGGACGTACATAGGAATAGAATTAGTTGGATGGCTATTTCAACGAACCAGTATAGTTGCATTGAGCAAGATGGCCTGCTTCTGTGCTGTATCATTCTCTGATTTAATGTGTGCATGTGTATGATATATATAAAATAGCAATGTAGTTTTGAGGACTCTTGTGGACAGTGATAGTTTCTCTACCTGTGTTAGTTTTAGGGTCACCTTATTAGAAATTGGCCAGTTGCTGTTTCCTTCAGTTGATAAGTAAACAAATGTAGGGGCCGAGAAATATATCTGCACAGTTGTGAGTTAGGAAATGGAAAATGAATCAATGATTGTAACAAACTCATACATCTAAACCAATCAGTGTGTAATACAATTGAAATGTTGAGACCTAGGGCAGCATGACAATTTATTTTACAAAATGCATTTATTTTTGTAAAACTGTGATTCTGTATCATGTCTGATCATTCTATTTGAGGTTTTAAAGCTTATATTTATTTGGTGCACAATTGTACTTTTGGTGTTTGAAGCTAGGTAATGTGTCAGGTTAGACCATAATTCAGCAATAGATTTTTACTTGTTATCTTGTGTTGTCGCCATCCTGGTGGCTTTATGTTTTGATCATTGCAGCAGTAAGCCATGACAATATAGACTTGTTCTTCTGAAGCGCCATTGATATGTATGAATTTAGACAGAGGATTGGACAAGACTGACAAACTGAAACCTTTATCTCTATTAATGCATTTTGCACATGAAATAAACTCACTTCTCATTAAACACAAACTGTGGCAGATACAGATGACCTGAGAAAGAAATGTAGCCCGATACAGAAGAAATGAGTAATAAACATGTTTCAGATTATTGGCTATAATGCACATTTATTAACTCATTTTTAATATAAATTTCAATTAAAAAGCTGTCAAACAAAATAGAATTCTGAATGGAGTTCTCTTCTGTTGAAAGGTGTGGGTTTATACCTGTGGTGGACAGACTATGTGGGAAGGCACTATACAGAGTTGAATAGCTTTCCTGTGGAAAATAGGCTAAACAAGTTTCTCTTTGGATGTTCCAATAGTCATTTGTGAAGCCCTGAGTGCAGAGCACTGACCTGATGACCTCGTTGAGGAATGGAAATGTAGCACAAAAGTATAAAGGAAGAAAATAATTCTCACATTAGTTAAGATGAAACTGGTGGTACATTTCACCCATATTTTTAAATGTTTGTTTTAATGTTATAATATTGTAACCCAGATAAAATTGTCCAGTTTGTTTAAGTTTTTAATAATGCTTTCAATGTCAAGATCTTAATTCATTTTCCAGTATGTACCTTCTCCACCATCATAAGTCTTAATTTCAGCTAAGAAATTCAACACAGGAGTTTAAATCTTTTGAGTACGAAGTTTCCTTTCCAGAATATACATGTACATTATATTGCACTTTCATTAATCCTTGGATATTTTAATTCTGAATATTGTTGAATGGATAGTCAATTTTGAGAAATCCAAAAATAATGACCATTCTTGTTGTACATTGCAATCACTTTAATACATTTTTTTAAAAAACATGCTTGCATGCTACTCTCACTAAATCCAAAGTTTTCTTGTAACTTCAGCTTGCAGAAGTTGCAAATTAGGCGAACATTTATTCTAGGGTTAGCTGGCCCTTTCGTGATTCCAATCATGTAATGCTTCATTTCTGTTATGTAACTTTATTGCCTCCTTGTGGAATAAGGCAAGCACTGCGATACAGAGCAGCTTTAAAAGAAGTAGTTAATGTTTTCATTTCCTGTCTTAATACTTTTACCAAGTAGAAATAAAAATGAAGGCACTTGAGATGTACATCTGTCAGGCATAAAAGTTAACAATTCATATTTTTTTAACAGAATTAAGTGTTAATTCAAAGTAAAATTTACAATCTGTGCTGTTCTCACTTTATAATCAATTAATTTATCACATATAATGTGATGCAGCTTTTCCATTAAATTTGCTCTCAGACAGAACATTTGATACAACTGAAGTTGAGAATTTTTTTTCTTTTTTTTTAAAGAGTCCACATGAGCTGATTATGTGTAAGAAATCTGTGAGGGCTGTATTTCTAAATTGGCAGTAACCTGCTAGTAAATTATTCCATGTAGCTCTTTAGTTTGACAATGGGAACAACCTTCTCTAAGGTTTTCTAATATTTTTTAATTAGGACTGAACATTGACCTTTGTTGAACTGGTCAGGTAATTTATAATTGAACTCCATTAGAAAAAGAATGGAAGGATGTACCCCAATGTATTGAATTTACATCTTTTATTAGCATTTTTCCATTACTTCTGTATATAAAACTATATGAACATCATTAATATTTAGCAAACAATTCACCACTTGGAATGTATGTGAATCCCAATGAGCTGCTTAGTTCCTTTGAGATAAAGTGTCATAGAGGTTAATACATTCAATATGTAAAATCTATTTTTTTTTAATTGACGCATTTCAATTAAGCATTTCATTTTGTTTCCTGGTGCGCTGTTAATAGGACTAAATGCACTAGATTTTTGATAGACTAGCTTTAGAAGGATATGCGAGTGGGAAGGCCTGAATCATATTTCTTAACTATCACTCAAAGTAATTAGGTAAATTAGCAAGGTATGGAGACAATCTAAGGGAGCAATTGCTAGTTCATCTAAACATGTTAACAAAAACTTGCAATTATCTGTCAACCTTTCGTGTGGTAAGAGAGCTTTGTGACAATAATTTAAATAGAAACAATGTGCTGGGTTACAGAGATAAGGCAGGAGATTGGAGCAAAGGTAAAATGCTAAGAAATCCAGTACACACATGATGGGCTGAATATCCTCTTTCTGCACCAGAATCATTCTGTAGTATAATGTTCTATGGAATTGGATGAGTGGAGTTATCTTGAAGTGTTGTAGCTCGGAGGGAAAATGCATGGATCAGGAAAGGCCAGGTCATGGACAGATTTGAAAACCAATCTGAGAATTTTTGAATCAAAGCATTGTTTGACCAAACAGTCAGGATATATCAACAGAAACAAGACTGCTGGGTGAACAGGACTTGGTGGAAACTTATATGTAGACAGCAGAATGTTTGATGACCTCAGGAACTTTGTTTCTGAGAATTGGAGTTCTGATAACATCTTAAAATTATGCTCAGATGGTGTTATATTTTGTACTCTAAGTATTGAATTCTAAACTCACTTTTCCATTCTATTGTTTCTTGTTTAATCACACAATATTGCAGTGCAATATTTCATTTGAAATATGTCACTTTTTACAACAAGTAAAGGATGCAGCATAATTCTTCAGGGTTCTGATATTATCAAAGGAGTCCACTAATTTCTTCCTCATTAACCAACATCATTTACATGTCATTTTTCTGTCTCTTCACCTTCAGGGCATTCCATTTCCTTCCTATTCCCTCTTGTTTGTTGGACTCATCTGTAGTTCTTAGTGTGGTTAATATTGTGTTTGTAAAACAGCAGTATGGGTGGTGCCAACATGGCACAGTTATTAGCAAAATGATTATTTATAAAATTGGAGCTTGTTAGGTCATTTCAAAAATCATCAGGAGTTAACCCCACAATGGTGTGTGGCACAATGATATGATGGGTGGACCAGACTTAAGAAATTGCTGTCAACCATCCACAGATTTTATAGTCATTTTATTTTCCTGTGGAGTTCTGCCTGGATATCTGGATGAGTTTGTTGAGTTTAGTCTCAGCTTAATTTGATGGGGTTGAACATTGTCCTACATTGCAGTTATCACTGCAAGGTTCTACCTAAATTCAAAAGTTGTTTTGAATATTCAAGAGCTTCTCCTCCAACTACTTGCCCCCATTATTCCGCCTGCCCTTACCAGGGAAAGAACATATATCAGCACAACATTACATCAAACAAAAAGCCTGAGATCCTCCAGTTTCTCTCCCCAGCTGCCTTTCAAACAGTTTACAAAACTTGAAGCATGTTTGTATTAGGCTGCTTTTGGAAAATGAGTCCTCGGAAAGAAGGGGTGGTGGAATTTTTTTTTAACAGGTGCACCATTCCAAGTACAGGTACATTCGAGATAGGTGCCAGTGGAAGAACAGCAACCAGTGAGAGTTTTGGCACTGACTGTTCAACATCTCAAATTTCCATTCCATTTGATTGCCATCCATGAAAGTGATGAGCAGGATAATCTAACGGGCAGCAAGATCCCAGATCTTATACAGATTGCTGTCACTTTGCAATATGCCTGTTGTCTCTTTCCTAACAATCTCTGTGGGCATCTGGTTGGAAGCCTGTTTAGTCCTTAACATCTGTATTTATCTAAATAACAAGTCAATACAAAATGTACATTAAAATCATTGAGGAGTTATGTGAAAAACTTTCTTTCTCTGTTGCTGAAAATCCCAGCAATATGTAATGTACACAGGCCACTTGCAGTAAAGCTTTTGGATAGAAGCAGGAACCTTGGTTGATTTGTTCGACAGAGTCCGTTTCAGTGTCATTAATGTTACTCGTACACTCCTGACACAGCTACCTGAAATCGGACCAGAGTTCAAATTTGGGAATCTTTTGGTGTGTGTGGCTCAATTATTTACCAGATAAACTCACTGAAGTCCCAAAGCAGCTGATTGGTCGCTGGGGAGTTATCATGGTGTTAATTCACATCCGCAGGCTTTACCCTAATTTCATTGCTCTTGTGCCTTAATATCCAGGACCTCTTTTGCAACTTATTCACATTTAGAAGAGAGAGGCTAGCCTTTTCACTTCCAGTTGCTTTCTGTATGTGAGCAGCCGGTATGCCAACTTGATGATGACTGAAGTAAGAGTCTAGTGTAAGTAATTGTTGAATTCAACCCTTTCATTTCATACCAAAGTATGTAAGAGCCATATTTATTTTAAACTAGGTAGTTAGGAATGAGTTTGTGGAAGTGATTTCTGAGCAGCAGAGCATTGCGGAATAATTTGAGAGAGATCTTGGGGCCTAGCAACCCACTTGTCTTCTGGCACATGCTGTGCATTTTTTGATATTAAGCTGTGAATTCCTTTTGCTGTCCTGCCACACAGCACCAGACTTGCTGTAAAATAACAGTGGAGATTATTGTGAAGGGTCACATTGTTTATTCTGTTTATTTCACTATATCTAACAGGAAAAAATACCATTGTGAAGATATAAACTTTAAGTTAATAAAACACATAAATGTCTCTAGGTGAATTGGCTGATAGTTTAATTGGTGCAGGAAAGTTTGACTTCACTTCAGGTCCCTTACATTCAAGGAATGTTGAGCTGACAGCATGTTTGTGCAAAAGGGTGTCCTTTGCAGCACAGAGTTGTGCTTTGTATTTAACTACATCCAGCACCAGTGGGAAAGTGAGGTGTGATCGGATGCCATACAGCCATATGGCACTAGCTCATGTTTCTGATTGCTCATATTCCACCGTCCCAGTTTTGGAGAGCAGCCACTTCCACAGAGAGGGAAAAATAGACATGCACGGCAGTGACAAATTACAGAATGATTTTGGCAAAACCTCTGAAGCAGTTTGCCTGTCTTCCTTAAGCCTTACACAGGACAACTTAAGGGAAGTGACAACAAATTAAAATAATTTTTAATGAACGCTTCCAGAATAAGAACAACAAAACTGAGATCATTCACCTTTTAAATAAGCTACTGGTTTTCTAAGAAACAAATTTTAGGTTAATATTTTTTAAATAGTGGATTTCATAGATTTGCCCATGTTTTGTGGCTATAATGCTTCTGAAAATAGGAAGTTTTGTCAACAGCTAGTAAAAATTTAAATGGATTAATGGAATGTTGAATTAATGTTAGCCTCTGGTATTTATTTAATAGCATGAAACTGCTTTTGCATGAAACACTTTTTTCTGAGTTCTCCTTCCGAGCATGCCTAATTCTCTATATTTCCATTTTAATAATGAAGACTTGAATTTTGGCACATTCTAGACAAGCATTGTGGATCAAAAGTTTACGATGATATCTTCAAGAATCCTGAGTGACACAGTGCTTTGGAATAATGTTCTGAAGAACTGTCTTTTCACCTTCACCAGGTCTGATGCAAAAGTGATTATTAGCCATTTTCTGTGTCAGACACTCAGGATTTCAGTTGAACAGCAGGATGGCAGGGACGTTAAGAACAGGATCAGCATCAGTTTTTTTTTAATTTCACATTTGCTGAACACAGCTACCACAAACAATTAATATTTGCTCTGGTTGAAAGCTCAATTGTTGGTCTTAGTGCATCTTGAAGGTTAATGTTGTTGCAGAATGCAGAGCAATTGAGTGCGAAACTGTTCCCTGAGTGTATTTAAATATGTATTGAGATTTGGTGTAGGGTGGTCTAAAGAGCGTGTTATCAGGAATCCTCACACTTTTCCATACAATTGCTTCATATTTTATAGTTAACTATGCAGAAAATATATGGTTTATAATTATTTATTAGATTTTCAACACTATATCCATCTAGAATAGTTTGCTTGCATATTTAAACAATTTCATATTAGATGACAAGGCTCCTTTTATAATAAAATCAAAAATCTGAAAATTCCTTTTATTGGTGTCAATTTATTTTATATACGTTTGGGGTTGTCACATTTCATTTCTAATCACTTGATTGAAATTCACTTTTTAATGCATTCTGGCAGAAAGAAAATACCCTGAAGATGTGGTCTTTCCTCATTAAAATAAACCCACACCATCATAAGCTATGAAGCGAATCTTGAATTTTGTAGAGCTGTATTTGTTACATGATATTTTACAAGGAACAGCCTCTGCTGTCATTTTTGTCACATGCTAACAGTAACAGAGGACATGATAACGAGACATTAAAATAGAGGGGCAAGTCATCCACATTGTAACTCAGCCAAGGGATTAGGAGGCAGGAGTTGGTGCAGTCATGCAGAGCCTGATGGTGTTTATAGCTGAGACAGACAGAAAATCTTTTTCCTTATTTATGGTTGTTTTCTATGTACCAGCCCTTGCTGCGACCTGCCTTTCCACAGACAGATTCCTCAGTGTGATATCCAAGCAGGTAGTAAACGTCAGAATGGATACTGAATCAGATTAATTAAGAATGTAGAGTGTTTTGCTGAGATTATATTTCTAGTCATTTAACAGGAGACAGGAAATCAAGAGAAACACCGAGGAAAGCTCAATGTGACCCTTGTAGTCACATTTGCAAAGTAATTGTTTATAATAACTAAACATTTCAGTGTTCTCAGACTTGTGGGGTTTTTTTGTGATTTATATCATTTCTGCTCTTCCCTGCATCCATATATTGGATCTGAGCAACACATAATTATCAGTGCACTTCAGCATCCTCATGAACAGTCTGATATATAATCATACACTTGGAGTGGCACAGTATTTCAAGAAATTGTATGAAATGTGTTGGGTGCAGTATTCCCCACATTTGTGACAAATAAGAAACAGCATCCTTTAAAACTTTACCCCAATTACAGTTTTCAAGTTAGGAATTATTATGCTATAAGTAAGGGCCTTACTTTCATATCAAATGATGTGTGCAATGCTGCAGCATTTTATCAGCGTCTCTCTGCCTAGACACACAAAAACGGCCAGGGTTTCTGATGTTGTTGCCCAAGAGTTCCCACCAGGAGGTGGATGTTAGTCAAGGACCGGATTAGGTGTCAATGTGATGTTGACTACTGAAACGCTCTACCTGCACTCTCAATCAGAACTCACATTCAAAAATATACCAATCAATCAAAATACCAGAAAGTGACCAGTACTTTAAGAGATCATGTTGCCACAAGGAGTCATTATTCAGGAGAAGCCTTCCCTCTTAAGGATGGCTCAACAGTTCAATACAAGACTGACCATATTGATTCACTGAAATTGAATAGTTGAGTTACCAATAATATGAAATGTCAGCAAGGAAGAGGGAGAATTTCCCAAGGTCTTCTCTGTTCCCCTGCTGTAATTTCAGTGGCAATCCTGGATAAATATTTCTTACACATTTGTCCAATTTTTGTCCAAGTTATGGTGGGAGATCATGTGGGAAATTCCACCGTCTTTGTTTTATTTAAGAGCTATGAGGTGAGCTGATGACTCAATTCCTATTGTTGCCTGTTTACTTGTTTTTGCTGTGGCCCCTGAATGTGTCCTTACATCAGCGGCCAACATTACAGCAGAAGAGAGAGATGTGAAGCATGACTCATGTCGACCATCTCCTATGGTCCCAACATTGCAGACACCAGTCTTCAGCCAATTCAATTCATTCCATGTGATATCAAGAAACAGTTGGAGACACAGGACACTGCAAAGGCTATGGGCACTGGCAAATTTCCAGCAATAGTACTGAAGACTTGTGCTGTAAAACTTGCCATTCCACTAGCCAAGCTGTTCCAGTGCAGCTACAACACTGGCATCTACCTGACCATATGGAATTTGCCCAGGTATGTCCTGTACACAAAAGCAGGACAAATCCAACCCAGTCAATTACTGCCCCATCAGTGTTTTCTGAATCATCAGTAAGCTGATGAAAAGTGTTATCAACGTGCTATCAAACAGCACTTGCTCAGCAGTAACCTACTCACTGACGCAGTTTGGGTTCAATCAGGACACTCAGCTCCTGGCCGCATGACCGCCTTGATCCAAGCATGGACAAAAGAACTGAATCCTAGAGATGAGGTGAGAATTATGGTCTTTGACATCAAAACCACATTTGACCAAATGTAGCATCAAGGAGCACCAGCAAAACTTGAATCAATGAGCATCAGAGAAAACTCTCCACTGGTTGGTGTCATACTTGTGCAAAAGAAGATAGGGTATAGTTGTTGGAGGTCAGTCATCTCAGCTCCGAGGCATCTCAGCAGGAGTTCCTCAGCAAGTGTCCTTGGCCCAACCAACTTTAGCTGCTTCATCAGTGACTTTCTAAACTACCATCATAAGGTCAGAAGTGGGGAGGTTCTCTGATGGCTGCATAATGTTCAGCACCTAAATGTTCAGTTCCTAAATTGGTCCATGCCCTAATATAATAAGATCTGGACAACATCTTCATTTGACCTGACAAGTGGCAAATATCATTCATGCCACATAAGTGGCAGGCAATCACCATCTCCAAAAATCGATAATTGCCTTTTGCGATGATGTGGCTTTGAGAGGGATTGTTTTGTCTTGTTTCTCTTGAAGAGACCTGGTCCCCAGGTCTCTGCTCCATGGAAAGCAGAGCAAATAGCTCTGGGTGTTTTTTTTCTTTTAATTAGACAAAAGCATCAGTGGGTGGAGTCAGATCTCACAGACCCAGGGTTTTAGTTTTGCTTTCAGTTGTTGAAGTTGGGGTTTTGGAATTGAAGCTGCTAGTTACAGCTCGCTCTCTGCTGCTTCAACAGCTTGCATTGTCTTTCTGATGCTAGAATCATTCTGTCAGTGTTCCTTCTGCTGGACGGGAGGAGATAGCGAGTGAGGGAAATCTGTTTTGCTGAATTTGCCTTTGCCACAGGTGTGTTTATGGGATGCTGCTATATTGAAACAGTTAATGAGTAGAAGTTAAATGATACATTATTTTGTTACAAAAACAGAAGTTGCAGGAAAAGCTCAGCTCAAAAATCCAAGTTATTGTTTCAGGTTTTGTGACCATTTCTCAGAGTTTCCTCCATTCTGAGGAAGGGTCGCTGGACCCAAAATGTTAACTCTGTTTTCTTTTCACATATTCTACCAGACCTGTTGAACTTTTCCCACAACTTCTATATTTGTCTCTGATTTACAGCATCTGCAGTTCTTTCAGTTTTTACATTATTTTGTTAAGTATTTTTATAGAGTTAAAATTATTCCAGTACTTTATTTGTCTTTTAACTGTGGTGTAAGAATAAAGTTTGTTTTGCTTAAACCTTAGTACTTTGACCAATTGAACATCATCTGAAACACAATGCCTTACATATGCCTCTAAATAAGACAAATGTTAGGGTCTAAGCTAACACCTTGATTTGTTTTGGTCTGGTATGTAACACCCTTGACATTAATGGTGTCACCATCACTGCATCCCCCACTATCCACATCCTTTGACCAGAAACTAAACTGCACTAGCTATAATAATACAGTGGCTACAAGACCAGGTCAGTGGCTAGGAATCCTGCAGCAAGAAACTCATCCCCTAAGTCCCCAGAGCCTGCCACCATCTACAAGGAACATTCTCACTTGCCTGGATGAGTTCAACCCTGACAACACACAAGAAGCTTGACACCATCCAGGTTACAAAAGCCTGCTTGATTGAAACGACAACCAGTGATAACCAGATTTGAGTTCATTGGTTGACTGTTCTGCCATTGAGCACACATGGACAGTTGTCAGATAAATACAAGAAAAATAAGTGGAAAGTACCAGCAGGAGAGGCAACTCTGGGAGGGAGCCATACTGGCAAAATAGAAAGGGAAATTGTTTGTTTATCGGCCATCATCTTCGGTATTAAATGCAGTTCTCGTGCTAATGAATGCTTTTATTTTCAGAATCATTTAAATGTTAATGGCCAAAACAGCTGGATTTATGCAAAAAGTAAAATCATAATTTATGATATACTCCTGCAACAATCTTGAGAAAGATTGCATGCAAAAAGTCAATCCAGCATGAAATGTATTTTTATCAACTGACTACTTTGTGCGTTTACATTCAAAGCACATTTGTGTATTCATCATTCTTTTGCACCGTTGTGTCTGGATAAGTTTCCTAATAGTTAAGATGCTAATAGTAGGAAAAACTGTATCTGTAGTGAAATTATAGGAAAGTATTTTCTGTATCTGCCAAAGAAACAGAAATTAAAGCATCCAGATTTTAGAAGAAGAATTAGTGTCCAGTCAAGGATAAATGGTATTTTAATGATGCTGAGGTGGGTTGGGGTCACAATGTGAAAAGGTCCAGAAAGGTGCCAAGGTCCAAAGGCATTCCTGTGGATATTGGCAATCCATTCCTTAAGCAGAGAATTTTTGTACAGTTTCTTCCACTTGTGAAGCTGTCAAAATGTCAATATTATGGGTGCAGTGTTTGAGTTTGGGTTTGTGGCTAGTTTAACATACTGACTGCTTTGAATTGTGGTCATAACACTAGTTTCAGAATTGTGATGATTCTTATTGTAAACAGATTATTTTTATCATTTAAGAACATTGTTGATTCTGTGCAAAGTGTCCCAGAAAGAAGTGCATGTTTTTGCAACATATTACAGAATTACATTTTAATTTTCCTTTCCTGACCATGTTCATGAAGTCTGTATGGGAACACATTACCTCTTTCAGGCATCTTACAAATCAAAAGGCAAGATGTTTCTCATTGAGCATTTCAACAGGGTGAAGCCTTTTATTCATTTTCCGTGATTTGACAACTATGTTTGTGAAGTGCTGCTATAAACCTAAAATTTGAGATGTAAATTATTATATCTTTTGTTTTCAAGGCTTTCTGTTTATTTCAATGCTCTTACACAACAATTATGTTTTAACAAGTTATTTCCTATGAGAAAGAAGTATATATCATAAAAATCTCTTGACCCAGCCACAGTTGCATTTGAATTCTGATCAATGTCCTTGGACGTGATAAATTGAATCCACACTTGGAGATTAAATGAGACATCTAAGATTACAAACTTTTTCATTTTAATTAACAATCACTTGATAATTAAACAATGAATATGTAATATCGGAGGGATGCAGTTACAAATAAATTTGAAATAGTGTTTGAAGCCGGTGCCAGTCATTGGAATTTGAATTCAATAAAAATACCAAATTTTTAAAAAACTAATCTAGTAGCATCCACAGTAATCATTGTCAGTTGCTGTAAAAAAAAACCCTCTAGTTCACTAAGGAAAGAAATCTGTCATGCTTGTTGAATATGACCCTTTGACACACAGCAATTTGGTTGACTCTTCACTGCTCTCTGGGTAAGTAGGGATGGGCAAGAAATGCTGGCCTCACCAATGACACCAACTTCCATAAAATAATAAATAAAAAGAAAAATACATATAAAGCTACCTTAGATAAACAGTTGATAAATCGTTTGCAGTTTTATTTTGGTAAGAAAGTTCCTTGGAGCTCTGCCTCCTTTGGCAAGGAGTAGAAGAGCAGCTCTGAATAGTTATCCAAACTTTTGCCCTGAACAAAGGTTTGCATCTAACCCCAAGGTATCATACTCAATTTAGTATTTCACAGTCTCCTCCATACTGTATGATTCTATTCCCCCAATCAAGCCATCTCCTGGCTCTCTGGAAGAGCTATCTAATTAGTCATATTTCAAAGAGGAGTCACACTGAACTTGAAACGTTAACTCTGTTTCTCTATCCACATATGCTGTCAGATTTGCTAAGTTTCTTCAGCACACTCTGTATTTGTTTTGGATTTCCAGTATCTGCAGTATTTTGCTTTTAGTCATCTTCCTCTGCTCCTTGCTCATATTCCTGCTTTTGTCTGCTTCACATTTATCCTAATCCTATTTGGAATGTACTACCTCCCTTTAAGGCAATGCATCATAACACATATTAAAAATATTTTTTTGTCCTACCACAGGTCCCTTTGTCACTTGCCCTAAGTTTGTGCCTCTGGTTACCAACCTTCCTGCTGGTAGAAGCAATTTTTTTCCACTCTTCTCTATTAACACCTCTCACAATTGTGAAAATCTGCCTTCACCTTTGCAGTTGCCAGGACAGCATTCCTGGCTTCTTTTGTTTTGCAAATAATGTCTTCAGCTCAATCATTATTCAAATACAGCATCTTAGTTTCTGCAATATTTCCCACAATTTCGGACTGTGCGCTCCCAAATTTGCAATCTCTGTTGACTGCGATCTTGTGAAAATATGTGTCCATCATTGCAAATAAGTCAAAACTAACAGGATAAAAATTAAAGAGACGTATAGAGTGTGATGGAGCTGTCACACTGACACTGCCCTTGCAGTTTATGTTGCTGCACATGTGACGAATTTGCCATTGTCCTCTTCCAGCTGCTTTGTGAGACAGTAAGTGCCACAGATTTATACTGACATTTGTGGTTTTGTGGATCTTCATCTAGATGTGCTGGCATGGAGAATCATCTGCAATACATAGGTCTATTTCCTTCTGCAGAGTTGCCAGTATTTACTGTATAGATTGTGCATATATGACTGACACATAAGCTTGGCAAAAAAAGGCTTGCAATTACCGGTGATCGAATAAAGATTGTCAATTTGATAATCAGCTTTCTCGATTATGTGTGCGCCAGCATAGTTAAATACATGTTTTAAGTTCATTATAAAATAATGAGCATCTGAGGAATTATTAAATTAAGAACAAATTCTAATTTATCCAAGGAAATGTGCACCTTTAGAAACATGGAGTGGTTTCCCTCATGACAGTGTGCTGACAATGGTCATGAGAATTCGTGCACCGCTCAGGTCTCCACCCAGAACAATTACCTGGCCTGACCTGACCTGACCACTAGAGGGTGTAAGGAGGCACTCTGAGGAATGCTGTCCCGCTGATTTTCTGTTTGGCCTGAAGATTTGAGTAATTTAAGAATTGAATCTGTATCACTCTGCTCAATCCCAAAACACATTCTGCCACATGCCCCACCTTGGAAAATTTGGAGTAAACTTGATATTACTATCTTTGAAATCCTGCTCGTTTCCAAGATCTCAATCCTGCGAAATCTGTGTCTTGGTTTCACACTGAATTGTTCCTTTTCCCACCCTGAAATCATGTGCATGCTCCATATTCCTCACTCGAGCAACATGAGGCAACACAGAATTAGGGTACTCACAGCATCAAAAGCATTTCTATTTTCTCATTTATTCTCTTATTACTAGTGTATTTCTAAATTGTATTCCCCCTTCTAGACTGCTGCAGTTAGCTTCCACTGAATTGTCAGTCGCGGATATCAAATAATAAAATTCAGTTTGTCCATTCAATATCCTTACTATCCCATCACTGCCTCTTGGCTCATTCCCATTGGGCAGTCACTAACTTATCAGTTTTACCCATGTGTCAATCAGTACCTGGAATGTCCATTCTAGGAATGATGCAGCCTCCTGGGGTGTGGCTTAGTGTCAGATTCACAATACCTTATGTTCTAACGCAAAAGGTTAGAGGCATTTTCCTCACGTATGATGATTCCTTACATACAGTGTCCAAGATCATCATCATGCATCAACTGTTCTCTTTAAAGTTTGAATGATATTAAGATCTACAAATTAGTGATTTTAACGTCTCTAGTATAATGGTGAACTGAACTTGCATTCAAATTTCACATTCTCTCACTCTGCAGTGGTTAATTCTTCCTCGAGACTCATTGTTATATATTAACACGTAACGTAAGATTTTCTTTACCTAGCTGTTACTCTGCAGTTCCTGTTACTGATGAAATTTTATGCTTAAATGTGGACCCTAATCAGCAGACTAACATTTCTAAGTAAAATTTTACCAGAAGATTTAAATATGGCTATATTCTGCAACAAATATGGATCCCTTAACATGAAAAAAAATGTATGCTTGTATTTCATTTAAACAACTTCTGAAATACAGTGGTTTGAAAGTTGACCCTTCAGAATCTCTATGCATGAATTAGTTTTTGTATGTGGTCAATGATTTTCATCCTTTGCTCCTCAGTGAATACATTAAAATTTTCTTCCTGTTTTCTTCAGCATCGTAAGACCCACACGACACTACACAGTCTTCCTTTCTGAGGATTCCTCTGATGATGAACTTCACCATGAAGAGGACTCTATATCTGCCTTCTCTGAAAGCTTTCTCTTCACTTCTTTTGAATGGTCTATTGACTCTTTCATTTATATTCTTTTGCTTGAGAAATTTTTGCATGATGACTTTGAGTAAATATAAAGTGTATGGTTTCTACAGTCTGTACATGGTTATTCAGATTTGAGAAAAATAGCAGGCCACATATATTGAATATCTAATTTAAGCTATTACATTTCCTTTTCTTTGTGGGTTTCTGTTATGATTCAGTACTTTTATGTCCAGATCGATCTAGTGGCTATTCCTATTGATCATACTGTAATGGATTTGGTTAATAACATCAGATATGTTATTCTTGTAACTGAGGCAAACAGTGCAATGATACTGATTTAATATTTGCAATCCAAGAGCTGGCCAATATTTATTTCATGACAGTTGAAAAAATGGATGTTTGTCTGTAATATAGTAACCATTTACTCACTCCCAATCTATTAGAAAAGAATCATGAGTTATCAAAATACACTAAGAGCATATGTGACATTTGCAATGCTATATGTTTTGTTTGTTTGAGAGTTTAAAATTGAATTTTCCTTCTGGTTTTGTCAGACTGTCTGAAATAATCTAAAATAATAATTCAAATGTCCCCATTTTGACAGTCTCAAATGAACCACCAGGCACACAGTATAGTGACTAGAAATTGTGACCAACCCTAACATATTTATTTGGACTTTTGTTTTGGCATTGGCATAAAGGACTGGCTTTGACGTCTGTTGAAAGCAGACTAGCTTTTTTGCATTTCATAATACCATGCTAAAACAATTGAATTGACTTGTTTAAAACCCTAAACTATGAATACCGTTGGAAGCATTGCCACCTGATAATTTGCTTGGTTTAGATTTCTATGTTAGTGGTAATTATAATTCAAAATTAAATATTGGAAAACAGACCAAACCATCACAAAAATCATCTGCTTATCTCTACACTAATAATACTGAATTGGATTATTTTGTTTTATTTATATTTATATGCCTTCTAACCAATTGCTGTAATGTATCAAGCACTGTATTTCTCTAAATAATGACAATTTTAGTGCATCACTAAATAATGGAGAGGTACACAATGAGGGCTTTATTCTATGAGACAATCTACTTGCGAGATCTTCCTTCTGAAGGTAATAAACTTCACATAACGCTTCCTGTTTGAGTATTCTCTGCAGGCCATTAATATGTAATTTTTTTAAAATTGCTTTTGATTTACCTTTCAAGGTGAGTCATAACCATAAATACCGTGAATATTAAATGATCAGAAGATCCTTTTGAGCTGTCTTTAATTTCTGTACCAAAATGTGGCGATCCTTTGAACAGGACTGAGAAATTAATTCAATACTTTCTTAATCTAAGATCCAGGATGTTGCAGCAGTAATTCATGAGGACAGGTAATATGACTGATGCTCAGCCAATGTGGGAGAATGTCATAGTTCAACTCACCAACTGTATGATCAACATTTTTCAAAATGATCTATGCTGCTGAAGTGGCCAGTCTGCTATTGTAATATTATTGTACTTGTTTGGAGACCAGAGTCCATAACCACAAAAAAAACTGGTTCTAGGTCACAAACCCGTCAAAGGTAAATTAAATGACCAAAATAACCTGTACTGCAAAACAAACCATTAAAAACCTTTAAGGAAATCTATAAACAGAAGAAAATTTTTAAAAAGCATTCTCATTAAATGCAGCTTTAAATGTCAAGATAGCTATCACATTCTTAATTCTGGTCTCCTTCCTATCAGAAAGATGTTGTGAAACTTGAAAGGGTTCAGAAAAGATTTACTAGGATGTTGCCAGGGTTGGACGATTTGAGCTATAGAGAGAGGTCGAATAGGCTGGGGCTGTTTCCCCTGGAGCATCGGAGGCTGAGGGGTGACCTTACAGAGGTTTATAACATCATGAGGGGCATGGATCGGATAAACAAACAAAATCTTTTTCCAGTGGTGGGAACTAGAGGGCATAGGTTTAGAGTGAGAGGGGAAAGATTATAAAAGAGACCTAAGTGGCAACTTCCTCTGGCAGCTCATTCCATACCTGTACCACCCTCTGCGTGAAGAAGTGGTGGAGGCTGGTACAATTGCAATATTTAAAAGGCACCTGGATGGGTATATGAATAGGAAGGGTTTGGAGGGATATGGGCTGGGTGCTGACAAGTGGGTCTAGATTGGGTTGGGATGTATGGTCGGAATGGATGAGTTGGACCTAAGAGTCTGTTTCCACGCTGTACATCTCTATGATTCTATAAGTCAAGCAACCAGTATGAAAGACTGCATTCCACTGGAAAGCAGTCATGGATTAATGTTACAAAGACACAAGACATTGGAGTAGGAGTAGGACATCTGCCTAACCAGTCTTATCTGCCATTTAACACAGCCAGAGCTGATTTTGAGCTGGCTGCTTTTAAACCTACATATACCTTTCACTCCAGCACAATGCATAACATTGAGAGCTACTGTATGTTGGCATGAAACTTGGAATCTTGACAGCTGTGACAATAATATAACTACATTTTTCATTCTGTGTTAATGTGGCTTGACTTCACATTTCAAGGTTCTTTAGTCATGGAAAATGTTAAGTTGTTAGATTTGTGTGCTTCATTCTTTTCAATACAATCCTAACTTTGTCTTTTTTTCTTCTCCAATTACCAGGCCTCAACCATATAAAACTTTAAAGGAATCAGATATAGCTGATGGAGAGGCCTTGAGTACAGAGAAGAGGACTGGGCCAACTATCTTTCCTAACCTCTCCATGCCGGGCAGGAATATTGATGTGAATTTATTGGATGACATTTTCGGCAATATAAAGATAACCTCGCAACACCAGCCCCTCAGCCAAGCCAAAAGCATGGAAGATCTGAGGACACCTAAGGAGGAAGAAATGGAAAATCCATTTGGACATCAGGTTTGTGGAAATGATTGTCTTGCTGTTTGATATACTTTGTGACCATCCTATCATAACTACCTTCATCATGATAGGCAGTGATGGTGGTGAAGTACATTCTCACAGAGAGGGAAGAACAATTTATTTAAAAAAAGGATAGAGCCGAGGCCTATTTGTGCAGTAAGATCAAAATGGGGGAAAAAAGACTTTGTGTTGAAAAGTCATTGTGTCCTTGAGCTTTAAAAGTCTATCAAATTGTAGAAGAAAATAAAGATTGAGTGATTGAAAACAATTTGCAGTCCTGATCTCCTGAATAAGGATGGCCGTTGCACCCATTATGGATGCCCATGAGGGACCTCATCCTTCCGTAGCTGGTGGGTTGGAGACTCACTGTGGAGGCAGCATGACAAGTAAACTAATGTTTGTTTACTTTGAATCATAGAATCCCTACAGTGTGGGAGCAGGCCATTTGGCCTATTTGAGACCGAACCAATCCTCTGAAAAGCATCCCACTCACCAACAAGCCAATAACCCTACATTTCCCATGGCTAATCCACCGAGGCTGCACATCTCTGGACACAGTGGACCATTTAGCATATGCCAATCCATCTAACTTGCACATCTTTGTGGATTGTGGAAGGAAACCAGAGCACCTGGAGGAAACCCCACGTAGACACGGAGAACATGCAAACTTCACACAGACTGTCACCCAAGGTTGGAATTGAACCCGGGTCCCTGGTGCTATGAGACAGCAGTGCTAACCACTGAGCTACCGTGCCGCTTTGGGATGAGTGGAGGGAGGAGGTCCCTCAGCTGAGGAACCTGACCTTACAAAGTGGAACACACTAAGAGCCTTTGCCCCACCTTTGCTGACCATTCTTCCCACAATATACAGTGACTGTAAGGATGAGAATTTGCCCTACTATTACAAACACCTTGAACGTTTTGGTCAAAATGAATGATCTTTAATAAATCCGATCCCCACCCCTTTCTATTCATTCCCCAAGCCCCAACTATCCATTCACCCCCAGGGTTTATTCATCTCACCCCCACTCCAAATTCCCTACCAAACCCCCCGTCCCTTCTCCTTCCCCCCGTCCCTTCTCCTTCCCCCCCGTCCCTTCTCCTTCCCCCCCTCCTCCTTTTCCCCCGTCCCTTCTCCTCCTTTTCCCCCATCCCTTCTCCTCCTTCCCCCCCCCCGTCCCTTCTCCTTTCCACAACCCCGTCCCTTCTCTTACCCCCCTACCCACCATCTCTTCTCCTTCCCACCCCCCATCCCCACCCTTGATCCTTCTCCTTCCCCACCCCCATTCCTTGTACTTCTCCTTATTCCTCCATCCCTCTTCCTTCCCTCCGACCTTCTCCCTTTTCCTGCTTTCCCCCCCAACATACTTTCCCCTTTCCCTTCCAGCTGAACTCCTTCCCACCCCCACGCATTCTCTCCTTCACCCCAAAAACCCATCCACTCTCTTCTCCTGCGTCCATTTGTAAATGGATATGGATGGGTTCAGTGAATTGGCCAGAAATTGGCAGATGGAGATTGCTATGGATGCATACAAGATTATTCTTCTGACTAAAACAGATAGAAACCCATTTTCTAAATGGAGAGAAGTGTCAGAGTGCTTCAGTGCAGAGCAATCTGGGTGGCCTCGTGCATCAACCACCATTCTCATAAGTTTTAGATTAGATTAGATTACTTACAGTGTGGAAACAGGCCCTTCGGCCCAACAAGTCCACACCGACCCGCCGAAGCGCAACCCACCCATACCCCTACATTTTACCCCTTACCTAACACTGCGGGCAATTTAGCATGACCCGCACATCTTTGGACTGTGGGAGGAAACCGGAGCACCCGGAGGAAACCCATGCAGACACGGGGAGAACGTGCAAACTCCACACAGTCAATCGCCTGAGTCTGGAATTGAACCCAGGTCTCAGGCGCTGTGAGATAGCAGTGCTAACCACTGTGCAACCCTGCCGTCCACAATTTATTCCAAGGAAAGACTGCATAGCACCTAATCTGATGATGTTCCCTAAAAGAGGCAACACACCACTCTCCAAGCTGTGGATGGAACCGTCATGATCACTGTTAAATACTGAGCAATTAGAAAGTTTGGTAATGAAGCTAGATTTGAGACAATGGCACTGCTTGCCTTGGAGAGAAGGTGAAGATGTCTTCCCTAAATTAATGGCTGTGCTATCTAAAAACTGAATGAACTGCGGATGCTGTAAATCAGAAATGAAAATTGAAATTGCTGGGAAGGTTCAGCAGGTCTGGCAGCATCTGTGGAGAGAAATCAGAGTTAATGATTTGAGTCAAGTGACCCTTCCTCTGCAGATGTCTTTCTGGTTTCTCTCCACAGATGTTGTCAGACCTGCTGAGGTTTTCCAGCAATTTCTATTTTTGGTTCTGCTACATAACTGGATGAGCTGGTTGCTGAAAGGAGAACTTAAAAAAGACTGTGGTTATATTTTCGGGGCAGCAGTAGCTTCTCGTCAAAAGTGTACCTTTACTTTGTTTAAAAGTCCATTCCATTTAGTTTCAAGTAGCTTGATGAGTGAAGAGGTAATCTAGCCATGTTCTTGCCATGTTTGACCTGCTGAACAGGCCAATACCTCGTAAACGTTTTTTTCAGCAATGCTGGAAATGAATAAATGAAATTTATCCATGTTATCAGAGGTACGATACTTTGTCTCTCTGTTTGTTGTGTCTCTTCTGTCAGTCCATTGTTCCTGAGTGTGCATTCTAGTGCTGCTAGGAAGTCTGCTGTCTTGGCGTCCCTGTGGTTGTAGTTGAGTCCCTTGGCCAGTATTGTACTTTCCGTGTCTGTGAGCTGTCTGTGGGAGAGGTTTCGAACCCAGGTGTGTGTTGTGGTGTCCTCTCTGTTATGTGTTAGTTTGGCCATTTTTTCTTTCAGTGCCGTTTTTTTTGCGGTGTGTGGTCCTGTTCTGTCCTATGGTGACGGCCTGTTCTATGGTCCGGGTCCATTCCTGATTGGTGGTTTTTTGAAATTAACGATTTTTGGCGCGCAATTTCTTGTCTGTATTTGTGAAGTCTGTTGTGAGCGTCTGTAATCATTACCTGGATCATCTTGAATCCGTTCCCGAATCTGCAACACAAATTCCCAGCTCGGCGAACAGAACCACAACAACGAGCACCCGAGTTACAAATCTTCTCCCAAACTTTGAAATTTATCCATGTTATCATACAAAGAAACAAGCCCATAGTTTGAACCATTATCAGTATTAGCACTGTGGTTTATGTCAGTCAAAATCCTGAGCCATTAATGATAATTAAAAACAGCTTGATAATATGGCCACCCCATAAAACATTATTGACTGCATTTTTGTAATCTACAGTACTACCCAGAGAACTTAAATCAGTTAGTGCAATGTAACTTGTTTCTAGATGCATGTGACCTTCAAAGCTCTATTCAACTAGGGCACTGTTACGGTTTAAAAATGTTTGTTATTTTATTCTTGTGTGCCCCTTTGCAGTGGAAAGTAATGACTTCAGCTGAGAAGAGCAAGACCATGTCAGTAGGACTGCATCATACTCTGCCTCATACAAAGTTACGCAGTGTGGGTCAAGATGACATGGCTCTGAATAGTAAATCTATCAGTAGTTCATCGCCTGGCAACATTCATTTTGAAAGTTTCTTCACTGGGATTGATGCAGAGGCTTTAAAGAGGGACAGTTCAGCACCTGCTTCCAATATAATTGCAAGTGGACAAGGCAGCATTACAATCCCAAGGCCTCATGGTAGGAAGTCAACAGAGAAAGGAATAGTGCTTCCACCTCCAGTATCTGTCAGTCGAGGAGTCAAACAGCCAGTATTTCCAGAAGTTAATCAAGTATCAACAGTATTACAAGACAGCTCCAACCAAGAGAGACCTGTCTTCAGCACTGGCCCAGCTTCAGAGATGTTACAAGAATCAATTAGAGTTGAAAAGAAACCTCAAGGACCAGACTTAAACCAATCATTGAATTCATCTCCTCATCCTATGTTAAGTTCATCTGCTGTTGATATCCTGAAACCTATCAAAATCAGTGTAGAAATGGATAGGAGGAATGATCTTTTAAGTCTTCTCGATCCATTGAGTGCCAATTCCAGTCTTGATGGGAGCCAATCTGCAGCTCCTAAAAGTTCATTAACACCTGCATCGTTCTTGTCTTCAGCTCCTGCTCCTACTGGTTTCACTCCATCAGGAACTGACCTTGGGATAAGTGCTCCACCAGCCACCTTACAATTCAGCCAAACTCAAGGATATTCAACTCCCAGCCCAGCAGCCATTGGTCAATTCCCACAGCCATCATCTTATCAGTTTTCTCAAACCATGCCAGCAGCTCTTCACTTTCCTCCAGTACAGCCCTCTACAAGTCATTTTGCTCCAACTCCAGCATCTGCTTTTGCTTCAAGCTATCTGCCTTCAAGTTCAGGTTTCTTCCAACCCCAAATGCCTCACAGGAACTACTCAGCACCTTCCCTTCACCACTTGTACAGTCAGCCCCCTGTAATCCCTCAGTCTGGTACTTTTGTTCAGAAAAGTACAATTTCAGCCAGCCTAGGAGGTATAAGTTTTGCAAAAACTGCAGGAAAAGCGGGTATAAATGTGTCTGATTCCAGTCCAGTGATGGGTAGTACAACAAAAAATTTGCCTGAGCCACCATTAGTCCCACCAAAGCCTTCCATAGGTCTTGAAAGAATATTACAATCGTCCAATCCTGGCAAGGCTCAAGATCCGTTTACTGATCTGCTTAATGCAAATAAGAAGGAGGCAGCATCATCACAAAGTAGAGTGGACCAGCTCAGGAAAAAATGGGAGACCTTTGAATAAAAACAGCAATTAAAATGTTCCAATAATAGAGTGACAGTAGTGGAGCCTTTCTAAACTGCAGCCTTTGGGTGCCATATGTAAAAGCATCAGGTATCGAGGGGTGCATTGTACAAGAGCTGGTTAGTTCTGGTTTTTCTAATTGGCAAAGGACTGTAAAGAATGCATATTATATCAACGAATGTTATAGTGAGGAACTACTACACTACACTTATACTTACATCAAGCCATTTATCATGGCTTGAATGTGGTCTGTTCTGTTTGGTGATTAATGTGACTTTTGCAGTTATTTTTCTGTTAAGAAACACTCCAGCAAAATTGCTGAAACTCAGATTGAGGTTGCCTTGTTTTCTTGATTTCTGATTTTGCTTTTTGAAAGCTCAATAATGTCATTGATGTGTAAGTCACTAATATTAATGTACTAATATTGCAGCACACCATTTCTCAGCATTGAAACTAAACTTTTGCATCATGCTATGGCCATTTAATTCCACAACTTTGTAGCTCACAGTGCAGGTATTATGTTTGCTACGTCTTTCTATTGTAGTGCTCTTCTTGATCCTGTAATATTTTGATAATTCTATGGGATACCATAAAATGAATGTTATATTTATCTAAATTTTATCAAACCATTGAATTTTCCTACATCACAGAGTAAAATCAATGTGCCCTGAATATAGACATCTTTTTGAAACTGTTAATTACGATAAAGTATTGTGGAATTAAAGTAGATGTGTGTGGATGAAGCCAAAAAGGAAGCAAAGTAATTCCATACACCACTATATCATGCATTTCTCTTACTGCTCAGTGTTGCTGCTATAATTCAGTCTTGCTAGTAAAGTATTTACACTGGCTTTTCTGTGGGACAGATTCTGTGTCTATTGGTTGTGCCTAGACTAATGGATAATTTAGGTTTGTTTTAAAAAAAAATCACAGCTCTGTGTCTAATGTGCAGCTGCTACTAGTATTATTAGTGACAAGCAATTTTTGAGTATTAGAAGTGTACAATAATATGCCTTGCAGTCCAACTGGAGCAGAGTTCTTGCAGGTGTTCTATAGTTGGAAAAAAATGATGCAAGCCTGTTTTTACCACTAACTGTTCAAACAAAAATGCAAATGCACTGGGCGACAGGAAATCAAAATCTTGTGCTGATGCAGGACGGTAATCTTCAAATTATAGAAAGTCCTTTCAAGGCACACAAATGAAACTTTTGATCTCTTAATAAGCTTTTTAACTCATGCAGACTAAGTTCCACATCTTTGCTTGATTTATGACAGTGTTCTTTGGCTTTTTGCAAATAGTTTTGGTGATGATCAGAGGAGACCACCCTCGAACCCTTATAAAAATTATGCTATGTCATTGATATGACCAGATTTTAGCCATTTAAGTCTACTCTAGTTAAGTTTTATTTTGGTACCACTGTGCCAAATAGTAAAGTTGCCTGAAGGGAAATCTATACCTGGGAACCTCTGTAAACTCATTTCTAATAACATTCATATAAACACAATTTTGTTGCAGGTTGAGAAGGGAAAGCTTTTTAATGCATTTAGCATAGATTTTGTTTTAAATTTATTTTTCTTCTGTACAATGCAAACAAATTTGAAACAGCTTTTAAAGCTGATATCCAAGCATCATATCTGACATACTCCACTTTTCTTGGATGGTCCAGCTAGGTGATAAAGGATTTAATATCTAAATTTCCAATTAAAAATTGATTACAGCAAATCCAAATTTATTTCTATTTTACATTTGTATTTGTTCAGCAAATTATAGAAACAATGTTGATTAGAAATTAGAAAGGTTCCTTTAGGCTAGCAATCTACTCCAGGTAATTTTGTTATCTTCAATAACATGTCCAAGCTGAGCTGAAGTTTAAAAGCCATCGGTAAGGAATGTTTCACTTAGTTATGCGACACATGAATTATATTCTTGAAAGTAAAATAATAGATCATGAATGCAATTGAAGTTTCACATGTATCAGTTCTTAATTTGATGATAGTGACAAATTCAGTATTTATAAATTGTATATTTGACACTTCTGATGTTGAGTCATTTTTGCATTTCCTAAGTAAAACTGGAACAGGTAGTATTGTTTCATTGTCCCTTGTGTGTCTGTTCTATTAGAACACAGCTACCTTCAAATGCAAGCAGTTTTGTTAAGCTTGAGAATCTATTCTGCTCCTTGTAGTTCTGAGCAGAGGATGTCCTGTACCCAAAAGGAGGGGTCACCCAAACACATTTCTTCAGCAATGTTATACAAGAGATAACCATGATTCGTAAAAGTTACATGATTGCTTACTTTCATATAGGAACATGCGCGCACACCCTCACAAATGCACAAAGCCTTTCCTCGGCTCTTCAAAATTCAGTAAATCTCATTGTATTTCATGACACAATCTTTACTCAACCAAGTTTCAATAATTTATCAGGTAGGAATCAAAATAGGATTGTGATCACTACTATGACATAATACAGGCACCATAAAAAAAGCATTTAAATACTTAGTGTTAGTATATTTTGGACGTTTATTTGCCTTTCAAAATAAGTTGAAGTTCTGATTTATTTCGATTTTAAAGGTGCACTTTTTAATTGATCATCAAACCCAAGTATTATCCAACTTTGCATTTTTAAACAATTTTCCACTAAGTACTTTCACATGCATTACTCAAGAAGCTTGAAACACTAAGTGATTATTCTTGCAATTAATGGCTGCTTAATAACACAAACAGCCAGACCTTTGTTTTAATTTAATTGCCAGGATTTACGAATGGTTGAATTGAGATTTTTGGTAGCTTTAGACATTAACATTTTTTATGCTGATGGCAAAACATCCAAATGTTAATAACTAGAAATTATGATACAAAATCACTCAAAAATAACCGTGCAGATAAGTGCTCAGTGTTTCCTTTTAGTGTTTTATATTGCATATTTTGCACTGGAATATTATATACCAATGACCATAATGGGGGTGGCTTTGTTGGCATAGATACTCTACAATTATACATAGAGTTTGCCTTATCGCCAAAATTCTTTTTCATGTATTAGTGCAAAAAATAGTGATGAAAAGTTTTAGGTTGCTAAAGTTGATGTTTATTGTGTCTTGTGGCGACAATAACTCGTAACTGATTCATGAAATTACAGAAGGTTAAGGTGCTACAGATCAATCCTAATGCACATTTTTATTCAGATTATTGTTTATTTCTACACATGCTTAAAGTGGTTACATACTAAAGCAAGGAGTCAGTGTAAAAATCTCTTCTCCAGCTAAACCTAACTCTTTTTTTTTAAAAAAAGAGAAGTTGCTTCTAGATGAATTAATGATCTCGAGGAACTTATAAATCTTATAAGATCCACAGTACTGTCAATGGTTGGAATGCTGTAATGATGCAGAATTTAAAATGTTTCAAATAGATTTTTACATTCTAAATGATGTACCATTTACTTTTGGGGAAATCTAGCTTAATTGGTAATTCAGTGTTTTGTATGTTATTATAATCACTTTTGTTATTGTCACAAACTGTGAGGCACGCCCTTGCTGGGAATTCGGATTCCTTATTAACTTGTGCCTCAAACATTTGTGGAATGTACAATGCTTTGGTAGTCTGAAGCTGATGTGGTATGCAAAATAGTCTCTGTTCGTGAACCTGTTATATTTATCCTAAATCATTAATTCCTTACATTGATAATAGTGAACCCCAGGCATTGTACAGTATGATGTAGGAGGCCCTAGTGTGTTTTGGAATTCTTGTTAACGCTTGCACATTGCTTTTGTAACTTGGCCAAATAAGTTGCTGCTAAATAAGTGTACCGAGTTTCTGAAGATATTGTAAAAAATATTTTTTGTTATAGCAGTGCTTGTCAGGTTTGCAGTTTTGTTCTATGCACCTACTTCAGTTATAATGTATTTATCAGTAATACCATTAATGTGTTTTATGCATTGAATTTTAAATTGTGCAGTCAAAATTCTCAATTTTCCCAAAAGGGTTTACTTAACATATTTAATAACAGCAAAGCAGATTTAATAAGTGACGGTGGTGGTTTTTCCACTGAGCTTCAATCCAGTCTGACTGCACATTTATCGTCAGTGAATTTCAGCTGGCATTAGCATTAAATATACCTTTATTTGTGACTGGAGTTATAGTACATCTAGTATTTGTAACTGAGGCATCAGTGACACTTTAATCTTAACTGCTATTAGCAGGTTTTCCTCAAGTATTATAGAGGGTCCATAGTTTTCATATTTAAGTATCTGTTCTTTTACTGTTGAAGCTTACTGACACTATTCTCAGTTAGCCTTTTCAAAGATCCATTCAGGAAAATAAACATATGCCAGATGTTTAATATGACTCATTCAAACAAAAAGTCTAATTGAGGTTATCCTAAAACTGCAAAAGGCAGATTTTGAAGTAGTAGTCAAACTCCTACCCTGAACTTCAAGAATTCATGATCCATGGCTATTTTCCCAAAGTTGGTTGTATATACAAGTTTCTGCATTTTTCTGTCCAAAGACACTGTTGATTTCTGAAGAGAATTGGAATCAAAGATTATACAGATACAGGTTCACTGCACATTTTACTACTAGTAAAAAAAATGTATAGCACAGAAACAGCAGGGCTGAAATTCAGTGCAATATTATTTTTGTTCTGTTATTGGTTCTGACTCATACGACTGTGAACAAATGACTTTTGTAATTAAGATGGTGGAATGGAATTGTAAAGTGACAGAGTGATGCCATGGGACTCGAAAGTAATAAAAATAATGATTCTCCTGTGTAAACTCTCTGTGTTTTTGCTCCATTATTTATTAGAGGTCTATATTTTACTTCCCCACAGCTGTACTTGTGCAGAAAGTTTAATGACTCTCTTAATTGTTGTCAATCTCAGAAGATACTGCCACAAGAATTATTTTTTTATTTTCACGTGGCAGTGCTCAAGGTTTACAGAAACTGAAAATTAATACTGGAGACGTGTTGCTGTCCTGAGGTTCAGTTATTAATGCTCAGCTAAAAACCTAACAAATAAAATTGAATAAATTACATGGAGGTTTTTTTGCAAAGTCAGCAAGAGACAAGTATCCAATTACCTCGACGGACTTTGAATATTGCAGCAAAAAGGTCCAAAGAGCTGAAACTGCAACCAGAAAACCTTACACTTCTAAATTTGAGAGTTTTTAAGTACATATTTTAAATATTTCAAAAATCCAAATTAGCTTTGCCATAACTTTTGAAACAGGTGGAAAATTTGATTTTTTAAAATTTAACATTTCAATAACTTTTTCTCAACCTTTGTGATTATTTACAAAATGAGTTCACCCTGTTATCAATCCATTAGAAAACACAGACCTTTCTCTTTTTGAGCTCAGTTTACTATAGCCTATCCACAGTGCCAACCATGACGCTGGGCTGCAATCCCATTCAATCCCATCAGCAGGTCAAAGGTTTCAATTTCCACTTCAGAGGTTCAACATAAAATTCAGGTCAGCACTAGTGCAAAGTGGATGGAGGGCTGCATTGTTAAAGGCATTTTCTTTCAGAAGAAATATTGAACTGAGAGTGCCCTCTTCCTCAGGAGTAAAGTATCTCATTTGAAAGAAAAATTGAAGTCCTGGCCAAAATTTATCCTGTAATCAATATCAATGAGGGAAAGTGGTGGTGGCAGTGATCTATTGGTAGTATATCTGGACAAGTAACCAGAGCCCTACGTTAAAGTTCTGCAGCTGAGAGTTCAAATCCCACTGTGGGATGATGCAATTCAATAAAAAGAAATCTGGAAATAAAAGCTAGCCTAATGGCAACAAATCTATCGCAGTGATAATCCAGTTTGTTCATTAGTGCCCTTTCGGGGAAAAATGAGATATCAACCTGGTCAGGCTTAAGTACTACTCCAGACCCTCAGTAATGTTTGACTTTTAACTGCCCCTTGAAATGACCGAGCACTCTGTTCAGTTGTATTAAACCACTGGAAAGACAAAAGAAGTGTTTGAAATCAGTTGAACCATTTAAAGTAGACCTAAGAACTAGAAATGACAATGGCAAATATACCCATGTCCACACTGCAAAGTCCTCTGAACTGACATCTGAGGACTTGTAGTAAGATTGGGATAGATGTCCCATGGACTAACCAAACAGAATTTCTTGCAGACAATGTCATAAACACTGCTATGACCATGTCTGGGTATGTTCTGTTCCACTAGCAGGGCATATCCATCAGAGCTATTCCACAGTCAAAAAGGAGTCCACAACATTGACTCCTAATCTGATGAAATCTCAAGGTTTCATGTCAACAGAGACCAGCCAACAGTCTGCTGTACACGACAAACACTGTTGGCTGAGGAATCAGTACTCTTCCATACTGTACACCACTTGGAAAAAAAATTGAGTGGAACAAGGGTGCAGAATCTACTCTGGATGAGAGATCTCAATGTCCGTCCCCAAGACTGGCATAATAGCTGAACTAGCCGTTGCTAAAGGACGTAGCTACTACGCTGTTTGTGAGGGAACAAACAAGAGGGAGAGATTAAAATTGGTTTGATCTTTCACTCACCAAATCACCAACACAAAATGTTCATTTCGACCATGTTTGTAGGAGTGACTGAAGACATGACATTCTGTGTTAAAATGAGAATACTCTGCATTGTGTGATATGTGGCAATATCATTCTGCTAGGAGAAAGTGAGGATTACAGATGCTGGAGAGTCAGTTGGTAGTGTGGTACTGGACTGGCTGTGCTTTTTCCAGCACCACACTATCACCATGCTAAAGGGAACAGACTCCGAAAATGTCTAGCAACTTAAAACTGGGCATTCATGAGGCACAGTTGGCCATTAGCAGCAGAATTGTATGAAGCACAGTCTGTAAACTCATACCTACAAGAGTAGGTCAGAGGCTAGGAATCCTGCAGCGAGTAATTTGCTTCCTGACTTCCCAAAGCCTGTCCACCATCAACAAGACACAAGTTAGGAGTGTGATGGAATAGTTCCCATTTGCCTGAATGGGTGCAGTTCCAACAACACTCGAGCTTGACAAGATTAGAGTGGTTCTGGAAAAGCACAGCAAGTCAGGCAGCATCGGAGGAGCTGGAAGATCAACATTTCGGGCAAAAGCCCTTCATCAAGAATGCTGCCTGACCTACTGTGCTTTTCCAGCACCACTCTAATCGTGACTCTGCACCTGCAGTCCTCACTTTCGCCTACCATCCAGGACAATGCAACGTACTTGATAGGCACACATCCACTCCCTCTACTATTGATGCTTAGTAGCAGCACTATCTACAAGATGCATGGCAGAAATTCAGCAAAGATCCTTAGACAACATCTTCCAATTCTAAGCCACTTCCACCCAGAAGGACAAAAGCAACAGATAACTGAAACATAAGCACGTGCAAGTTTCTCTTCAAGCCACTCACCATCCTGACCTACAATGCTATCTCTATTCCTCTTCGCTTGGTTAAAGTCCTGGCGATCCCTTCCCAGTAGCAGTGTAGGTGTCTCTGCACCACAAGGATTGCATTGGTTCAAGAATCACTTTTGCTAGGACAGCTATGGATGGGCAAAAAAATACTGGCCTGGCCAGTGACACCTATATCCACAAAGGAATGAAAAAGAAAAGGTTGTCCAATTCTCATCACAATGCTGCTTGTGGAAATGTGTTGTTTGAGAGTTCACTTCCATATTTCACTCCATTAAAGAAGTGTCTCCATCCAAAGCACAGGTGCTACATTCAGAGCTTGTGAAAGGTGCTATCAAAATGTTAGTGAAGGTAATAGTCAGGATACAGCAGTCTAGTGTATTTCATGGTAGACGAGCAATCCAGAGATTCTAGTTTCACCATGGCAAATCATGAACCTATCTCCCCCTATCTGGTTTAGCTCACATGTGACTTTCATCATAAGATCAATTAATGATTGGTTATCACATCTGAAGAACAACTGCAAAAGAGATTTATTAATGGAGTGGATGATTACACAGGACCAAGTAAACTTTAAACAGCTGACAAGGCAATGGGTTTGTTCTTGTAAATGCTAAATGAGAGCATACATAATCTTAATGTGTCTGCAATTTTTGGCATTTTTGATTCTGAATTCATATGACAACTCTGCTGCAAGTAATCAGTCACATCCGGTAAACCCTATTAAACTCTTTGCATGTTTTGTCCTTTATTCTAATGAGCACAAGGAAGCTCTTTTAAAAATGTGGCTAACTGATGCTGGTTTTAAGTGTACAAGGTCTTGCTTGACTGAGAGTGTACGAAACATAGTTTTACAGTTGGAGCTTCTCCAAAACCCAGCCATTGTGCTAATCATGGCTCAGTTTTGCATCCTGCTAACAAACAGAAATAGTTCTTTTCTTCTCCTAACCTGGAGTTGGATCTTATCTGTTTTTGGCTTAATTGTGAGTTTTGTTGGGTTTTATAGAAGGTTTTCTGTGTGAGGTCCAGCTTGTTTATTTACCGCATCTTTCAAAGTGTGCCTCATTAACCACCTGCCCCTCCTAGCATCCCCCTTGTCTGAATCCAGCCCCATTCTATTACTCTCCATACTTCGATAGTTGGATTGGCATCCTCATCAAATTGATTCCTGAAGAAGGGCTTATGCCCGAAACGTCGATTCTCCTGCTCTTTGGATGCTGTCTGACCTGCTGCGCTTTTCCAGAAACACATTTTTCAGCTCTGATCTCCAGCATCTGCAGTCCTCACTTTCTCCATCCTCATCATTAACACCATGTTTAAAAGCCTGTTATGTACCCAGTCAAACATTGTTAGTCTAGAACTGCCCTATATAGTTCCTGGTATTTGCCCAAATATAGCATAGAAGGGAAAATTGATGACCAACTTTGTAGACAGAGGCTTAGCGCTCCTGTTGGACGGAGTGGTGCAGAAAGGAATATGCCCTTCCCCTCAGACCAGCATAGGAGGCCACAACATCAGACTATGCCAGCCTAGTTCAAAGTTGCCACCCAGTCAGTGCAGCTTCAGCCCTCAGGAAGAATGCCCAGCACTGTCAGAAGAAGGCTGATGACCTCCAGCCACTTGACCAGAGTAAATGGTAACATTCCTCCAACACCTCTCTATACTGTGTGCATCCAGGTGGAATCCAAGTGAAAGAGTACAAGGAGACCAAGCTGACAGCACAGAGATGCAGCCTGGTCTACTCCATGAGCTGGATTCAAAAGTTCATAATTTATAGGAGCAGAATTAGGCCATTTGGCCCATCGAGTCTGCTCTGCCATTTGATCATAGCTGATATGCTCATCACCTCCATTTTCCTGCCTTCCCTCCATATCAATTCAACCTATTACCAATTTAAAAATCTGTCCAACTCCTCCTCAAATTTACTCACTGTCCCAGCATCCACCACACTTTGGGCATAGCAAGTTCTACAGATTCACAACCCTTTGGGAGAAGTATTTTCTCCGTATGTCTGTTTTAAATTTGCTATCCCTCATCCAGAGACAATGACTTCTCGTTCTAGAATGCCCCACAAGAGGAAGCATCCACTCCATGTTTATTTTGACCATGCCTTTCATCATGTTGACTACCTCAATTTGATCTACCCTCATTCTTCTAAATTCCGGAGAGTAAAGGCCTAAACTGTTCAATCTCTCTTCATACAATAAACCCCTCATCTCTGGGGTCAATCTTGTGAACCTCCTCTGAACTGCCTCCAATGCCATTACATCTTTTCGCAAATAAGGGGATCAAAACTGCACAATACTCTAGGTGCAGTCTCACCAATACCTTGTATAAGTTCATGTCCATTACAACAGTGTCCTTACCGTGGAATTGCAATCAGAAAGATGCTGTTGCACCTTGAAGTGCAGAAGAACAGTCGAAGTGGATGGAGGTTGGGTCAGGATGGTTCTTAGAGGCTGGCCTAATAATCTAAATCCCAGAGTAGTGAAAGAAGTGGCATGGGAAATATTCAATGGTCATCTTCGAATATTCTGTAGATTCTGAAGCATTTCCCACAGATTGGAGGGTGACAAATGTAACCCCACTATTTAAAAAAGGCGCTAGACAAAAAGGAGGATTTCAGACCAGTTAGTCCAACATCAGTAGTGAGGATAATAATAGAATCTGTTATAAAAGACATGATAGCAGAACACTAAGGACATATAATGGGGATTAAACAGAGTCAGAAAGGGTTTATGAGATTCTGATCTACTGGAGTGTTTTTGCGAATGTAACTAGTGGAGAGAACCAGTGGATATGGTATATTTGAATTTTTCAGCAGTTTTTTTTGTCAGATGGGTCATAAGTAGTGAGTGGGCAAAAAATTAAAGCACATGGGATGGGGGTAATGCATTGACATGGATTGAGAATTGATTGACAGACAGGAAATAAGGCATTGACCATAAATTGACCTTTTTCAGGATGTCACGCAGTGATTAGAGGGGTGTTAAGAATCTGTGCTTGTACTCAGCTAGTCACAATATGTATAAATGACCTGGATGAGGGAACTAAATGCGACATTTCCAAATTTGCTAATGATACAAAGCAGGACAGGATTGAGAGTTGTGAGCAGGAGGCAAAGAGACTTCCAGGTGATCCAGTAGAGTGAGCAAAGGCATGGCAGATGTTGTATAATGTGGATAAATGTGAAGTTCCACACTTTAGTGCGTCAGCAGAAAGACAAGGTATTGTTTAATTAGTGATATATTGGGAATAGTGGCTCAGTGGTTAGCACTGCTGCCTCACAGCGCCAGGGATCAGGGGTGGATTCCCACCTCGGTGACTGTCTGTGTGGAGTTTGCACATTCTCCCCGTGACTGCGTGGGTTTTCTCCGGATGCTGTGGTTTCATCCTGCAGTCCAAAGATGTGTAGGTTAGGTGAATCGCCCATGCTAAATTGCCCATAGTGTTAGGTTTGTAAATCAGGGGTAAATGTAGGGGAATGGGTTTGGGTGGGTTACTCCTCTGAGGGTCAGTGTGGACTAGTTGGGCTGAAGGGCCTGTTTCCATACTGTGGGGAATCTAATCTACAAAGGGATCTCTGTGGCCTTGTACATCAGTGAAGGTAGAAAAGTTGGTGCAACAAGTAATTATGAAGGCAAATGGTATATTGGCCTTCATTGAAAGAGGATTTGAGTTCAGAAGTAGAGATGTCTGAGTGAGGTTATCCAAGCCCTTGATAAGACAACACCTGGACTACTGCATGCAGTTTTGTTCTCTCGAGCAAAACTAGAGGGAGTGCAGCAGAGGGATGGCAGGACAATCATATGGTTTGAGTGAGCCTGTGCTCACTAGAGTTTACAAGAATGAGAGGGGATCTGATTTTATCTGAGAACGTTCAAGGAAGAGACCCTTAAATTCTAAGATATTATAGAGATGTGGAAAGAAAGTAGGAATGTGGCACAGTGATGAGAAGATTGGCTATGGTCATATTACATGGTGAAGCAGACACAAAGGGTCAAACAGCCTACTATTCTTCCGATGTTTTAATAAACCCTCTCCCCACCCCCCACCCTCCGGCAAGTATTTAGATTAGGCTTAATCCCTGCCAACATCCCATAATTTCCAAGCTCATCTTCATAATTAGTCAAAATCAGATTTTTTAAAAACCTAAAGCTAACTTTTTCATCCTCATTTTAAAAAAAAATTGAGTGCCTTTCACCCTCATCATTGTTAATTCATGGACCACCCAGCTGTTCAGCTTCAATGCATAGATCTCATGACCATTCAAACCATTCCGGTACTTCACAGCGCAAAGAAGGTTAATCACTTTTGGGAATATGAGTCCATTAAGCAGTAACTTTGTTTAATTCCCCTCCAACTTTAGGGCAAATGTTTTTAGAAAACATATCCTGGAAAGACGCAATTTGGAAACATCACAGTGTGTTATGGCTTTGATGCGTACAGAAGTATGGTGAAGTCATGTTGATGCTGCTGGCTTATTTTTAAAAAAAAAGCTTTTCTTGACCCTCATCCGATTTTAAACCGTGAACAAAAAAATTACAGTCAAGTAGCTGGCAATCTTTTAAAAAGAACTTTCTAAATAATAAGAAATATGCCAAATTGGTGAGGAATTCAATCAATGGGAATAGATCAATAAGAGTGGAAGTGGATCATGTGGACTACAGTGCTCGATTGGTTGCATTTTTTTCATACATTAGTCAAAAAGCAAGCTCTTAATTATTGAGCCCATTATGTGCTGTGCGTATCATGGAAATAGTGAAAGAAAATAGTGATTTCCTTTAGGTTTTTGTTAAGATTCCATCAGAACTCCATTCACCTCAAACGCATCAAAAGCAGAGATTTTTTTACTTTCACAATCTTTGCAGATTCATCCAAACTGGCCGTCGTAAAGGCCAACTGTGTAATCGTCTCTAACCCTCATTTCCATGTTCACCAATTTCTGCAGTGGGATTGAATCAAAAATGAATTAAAGCATCTGAAATCTATGTAGTAGAAATGTATGAGGTATATCTTGATAATCTGTTATGGTTTTACATAATTGAAATTATTAGATAATTTAACAGTTGAAAATGGTTAAACTATGATTGAGTTGTGTGGGGGATTTCTGTCCATATAGTTGGTAAAAATGAATTTAATGTGAATTCTGATTGTGTGGAGGAAACAAGTGTTTATTGTGACTTTTAAGCGTTCTGCATAATTTAATGATGAAGTAATTAAACTGAATAATACTGTACGTCAGTCATTTTAATTTGACAATCTGTATTGTTTGGAAAATATGTAGGGCAAAGTGCTTTATGGAGTTTCTTGATAAGCACAATGATAAACTCCAGCAGCAATAGAATATTTTTAAAAATACACATGTATTACATATACTGATTTAAAATAAATAAATGTAACAAATATGTTCAAGGAACTGGTGTCATCAGTATCCTGGCGCTAGAGAATAACTTACAAATAATTTTTGAATTTCTGTTGTTATGGAAATATTTAATCAATACAGTTCATTTGAGAAGTTAGCAAGCGCCCTTAGGAAATAGTCTATAGTGCTCAGGAGATCTTTCAGGAAATATCTCTTGAGAGAAGCTAACCACTGTTCCTTGTCATTCAATGGTATGATCATCATTGCATTCCCCACTATCAACATCCTTAGGATTATTATTAATCTGAAACTGAACTGGACTAGCCATATACATACTGTGATCATAGTAGTGATCAGAAGCTAAGAATCCTATGGCAATCTACTTACACCCTTACTCCCAAAGCCTGCCCTGCCATCCATGAGGAACAAATCAGACATGTGAGGGAATATTCTCCATTTTGCTTGATTAGTGCAGTTCCAATAGCAGTCAGAAAGCTTGGCACCATCCGAGACAAAATAGCCGACCGATTTGTTTTTGGATGTGATGCCATTCACTTCCAGCAGTGTGTACCATTTACAATATTCATCTTTTAAACTTACCAACTTCCATCTACAAGGATACATGGGAGCACTACCATCTGCGATTTCTCTTCCAAGCCATTCACCATCTGATTTGGAAATATATCACAATCCTTCAATGTGATAGGGTCAAAATCCTGGAATTCCCTCTATAACGGCACGGTGGATCTACCAACACCAAGTGGGCTACAGTGCTTCACGAAGTCAACTCACCACCAGCTTCTCAAGGGTGGGGAACATATGTTGGACCAATGGAAAAGCCCACATTCCAAGAAATTGGAAAAAAAAATCAAGAAGTAGTTGAATCACTTTCTGCTTGTTTGTTTAAAGCCACACCAAAATATTGCATTTCAGCCACAATGAAAATTATTTTATTCGATGTTCCTTTTATGATGTTGAATCAATTTTTTGTATTTTACTGAAAGCATTTTGTATAGCAATTGTTAAAAATAATGGGGTGGGTGGGGCACCAATAAAATGTGGAGCTTTTCTCTTGCTCTTCTGATGCTGCTTGAAACTGATGTGCTTTTTTCAGCTCTGCATTTTATCGACTCTGACCTTCCAGCAGTCCTCACTCTCTCCAAGTTATTAAAAATAATAGGTCAGGTCTTGCTGTCCAAGCAACGTAGCTAATGGAACTTGTCATTACTTACGTATAAAAGATACAACTTCAGGTAAAAGGCAGCTGATTGGTTAAATGTGCATTTCTAACATGCTAAACAGCATTTTGCATATATACAAATGAACTATGAGCAGGAGCAGGCATTTCACCCTTTAAGTCTGTAGCGTCAGAAACTGAGGAGTGATCTTATAAAGGTTTATAAAATCATGAGGGGCACGGATAGGGTGAATTACCAAGGTCTTTTCCCCAGGGTAGGGGAGTCCAAAACTAGACAGCATAGGTTTAAGGTGAGAGGGGAAAGATTTAAAAGGGATCTGAGGGGCAACGTTTTCATACAGAGGGTGGTGCATGTATGGAATGAGCTGCTGGAGGAGATGGTGGAGATTGCTAAATTGCCCGTAGTGTTAGGTGAAGGGGTAAATGTAGGGGAATGGGTCTGGGTGGGTTGCTCTTCGGAGGATTGGTGTGGACTTGTTGGGCCGAAGGGCCTGTTTCCACACTGAAAGTAATCTAATCTAATCTAAAAAGGATGGGTACATGAATAGGAAGGGTTAAGAGGGAAATAGGCCAATTGCTGGCAATGGGATGAGATTTATTTAGGATATCTGGTCAGCATGAACTAATTGGACAGAGGGGTCTGTTTCCATGCTGTATAACTCTATGACTCTAATCCTCTTTCCTGTGTTTTCCTCTCAATTCCTTAATTTCATTGGATAAGGAAATATCCTGTTCACTAAACTCCCAGGTGTCCTGTTTTCCTTAGCTGTGCAGTTATCAACCTGGAATTTCAGCAATTTCATCATTAAAGGTGAATCTGCAGCAAAAGGTTTAACAAATAGCAAAGATGTCCTGCTGCTGCAAAACCGGTCCATTCTAGTTGATCTACCGTTAAATAGAGAGGCCTGAGAAAACTGTGATCAGGGGTTGGTATGACGGTGTGTGATTTAAACCTCCATTCATAATAGTCCCACAATGATTAGTTTTATTCTCTGACTATGTCAGATTCCCAAGCAGTCTCGTGATAATATGATTCCAGCTCAGCCTTTGAAAAAGACCCACATAGGAAGTGTTCAGAATCACCTCCATGATGCGTATGTTGTGGTGAAAATGCAATTTCCTTTTTGCGATGTATTTGTGTAGCTTCTCAGGTTTTGTTTCTGAAAGTGTCATTTCGGACCTAATTAGTTTTGTCACCACAACTTTCATTCAACATTTGCCTTAAATTAAATAATTTATTTTTGACATATGTAAGTTTACATTTTGAACTGAAAACCTGTATAATTCTTGGTTATCAATGGAAGTTGGCACTGTAACTATGATAGTTTAGTTGACCCCTACTTTATTACTGCATGATCTTGTGAATAAAATAACACAAACTTTAATCCATATAATTAGATTAGATGCATAGCAAGTACCATTGCACCAAAAGAACTGTTGAAATTTACTGATTGGATAAAATAACAAAATGATTTAACAGAAGACTATACCAACAGTAAATCATTTATTTGCCTATTTTAATAACATCCTGGCAAACATCACGACTTAGTAGGTAAGTTTATTACTTTCATAAGTCTTTTTTGTTCAATATGAAATAGGGAGCATCAGAATTATGCACATTGGGTAGAAATTTCCATGATGTGTCGAATGAATCATTTTTGTAGTAAGCTGGGTACCTGATCGCCAGAGAAGAGTTCATAATGGGGAAATCATAGCTGACAAATTTATTTATTTCAGAAGAGGTGGTATGCAGGTTATGTAAAGGGGAACCAATGGATGTTATATATTTGCATTTCCAAACGGCATTTGATAATGTACTGCATATAATGTAACTTAATAAGACAAAGGTCCATGGTATTGAGGTAATATAGAGAAGTGGCTAACTAATAGAAGTTAAAAATAACACAACACCAAGTTATAGTTCATCAATTTATTTGGAAGCACTAGCTTTCGGAGCGCTGCTTCTTCATCAGGTGGTTATTGGACTGTAACTTGTGTGATTTTTCACTTTGTCCACCCCAGTCCCACACTGGCACCTCCCAGTCATAACTAATAGAAGACAGAGTTGGGCTAAAGGGGCATTTTTAAGATGGCAACCTGTAACTAGTAGAGTGTCACAGAAATCAGTGCCAGGCCCACAATTACTTACAATGTATGTTAATGACTTGGATAATGGAAGTGAATGTGCAATCACCAAGTTTGCAGATGACACAAAAATAGGGAAGGCAAATGGTGAGGTTTATGCTGAGTCTCCAGCATGACAGGGACAGGTTAGGTGCCTCAACCAGGATGTTCAAAATTACTAAATGAACAATGCAAAGTGTTGTTTTTTTTTCTTTCATTCAACTGAGCTCATTGTGAGACAGCAACCATCAGAGGTACTCAATTCTTGCTAAACATACATCATTTTATCAAGCAATTCCTCAATTAAATTACTTACATTCAACTTTGGAACTATTACACTGATCAATATAAAATGAAACTTGCCAATTTGTATTGAGGAGCTCAGAGTACATAAGTGTTGCTGAGATTAATCAAATATTACAAAGGTGACCCATTCATTAAGGTTTTTGTTGAGACTGCAAGCTGTGGTATTATACAGTGCATTGTATCCTAATGAGCCTCAGCCTAATTTATAACTACTACTGAAGTGCAGAAGATTTGATTGTGCCCATCATGATGTAGTGGCAGGACCATGTATACAATACAAGGACACAGCTCCTCACTAGGTTTGAACTTACTCACCTGCACATGGCAACTCAACAGCTTGAAGAGTGTAGTTTAAACAAGCCAGTTAAGTGGTAATTCTTATAAAATATGAGATTGTTCCACTATATAACTGATGATGGTACTTTTATGGTTCATGGTAATCTGAACCCCAGTAATGCAAATGTTTTGTATATCTCTTGAAGTGTTTGTTCACTATATGTGGCATTAAGTATAATATATTTAACCTCCTGTTGATCAAATTAACTGAAAACAATAATTATATTTCTCTGATAAATTTTAATTGAAATAATACTGTCAGATGTCTGGGGCAATGATCCATTCAAGAGCTTTAAGTGACCCAGTGTGAATGGTTTTGATGCCGTCAGCAATAGATTTTCAGGATAGGAGCTCCATGTGTGGCTGATGGCCTGACTGCGATGACTGGGTCACGCAACCTGAACTATTCACTATGGTCTACTTTAGCAGCAAGTAGCCATACCTGAAGTGGTTGAGGCTGTGATCAATCCTGTTTTCATTGCTTTGTATACCAGAGGTATTCCTGATGAAGAGCTCCTGCTCCTTGGATGACCGCTGTGCTTTTCCAGCACCACACTCTTTGACTCTGATCTCCAGCATCTGCAGTCCTCACTTTCTCCCAATTATCATAACCCATACCCAGATTATAACTCATTGCTGATTATTGTAAAAATGTAATTTGCTGGTATTCCACTTTGATGTGATTCACATTAAAATGGTAGATTATTTGTTCATCTCAATCATTTTAGGATGTGTAATGCAAACTTCCAGTCCTTGCACATGCTGAGTAAGGGCACAGCACTGAATTCTGCCAGCATTTGGCCAAGGCTCAGTTTTGTTGTGGGTTGGTCTCTGGTTCCTCCGATCAAGATACATCCAGCATGAGGCTCTGTGATTGCCTACACTCATATGGTGTTCCCCAAGCTCAGTCGGACAGGTGAGGGTGTTCACTTTCATTGGGATGCCCTGTAGTTCCCATGCTCCATTTGCTGCATTTCCTAATTACCATGTCAGCTGCGCAACCTGTTTGAAGTCCTGTTGGGCTTCAGCTAGTAGGTGCTACTGAATGGTTACATCATTAATTCCACAGACCAAACCATCTGTGAGCATCTCATTCAGGGTTAACACAAAATTCAACACCTCTGCCAGTCCTCTTAATCTTGTCAAAATTCTGATACAGATTCCCAAAGTTCTCCAACAGCCCTTCTCACCACCAGCCAAGCCAGGTCTTGGGTGCTTGTTGGAAAGTTTTGGCGATGAGGCATTCTGTCAAATGGCTTTGACAGTCTGCTCAGGGAACCGCTCGACAGGATCCGCCCTCTCCTTTTCCCGAAGGGTCTCAAGTGCTGACCACTTCCTGATGGGCTTGTGGTCAAAGGTGTTTTTCTTCATGAACTTCTCCATGAAGGACAGGTGATATGGAACGGTCCAACTACTCGGAGCATTCAGCGGCAGCGAGGCCAGGCCCATCCTTTGCAACACCTGGGACAGGTAGAACCTCAGTACGTAGTGACACTTGGTGTTTGCGTACCGGGGATTCACACACAGCTTGATGCAGCCACACACAAATGTGGCCATCAGGGTGTGGGTGGCATTGGGTGTGTTTTTTCCCCCATTGCCCAGATCTTTATACATGGTGTCCCTTTGAACCCAGTCCATCTTTGATCTCCACATGAACTGGAAGATGGCCCGGGTTCTGGGAATAGGCCAGACTTGTACCCCATATAACAACACTGACAGTACCTCACACCTGATGACCAGGCTTGTACCCGCGATTGAGAGCAACCGTTGCTTCCATCTGTCTAGTTTCTGCCTCGCTTTCCTGATATGCTTCCCCCCAAGACTTGGCGCACGCCCCAGCCCCACCGAACCAAATACCCAGCCCCTTCAGGTGATCAGTCCTGATGGTGAAGGGGATCAAGGATTGGTTGGCCCAGTTCCCAAAGAGCATGACCTCGCTCTTGCCTCGGTATACCTTGGCCCCCGAGGCCCGTTCGAACTGGTCGCAGATGCACATGAGTCTGTGCACGGACAGTGGGTCCGAACAGAAAACAGCGATGTCATCCATGTACAGGGAGGCCTTAACTTGTAGGCCCCTGCTGCCAGGAATAGTCGCCCCTCTCAGGCTCGCATCTTTCCTGATGGACTCGGCAAATGGTTCGATGTAGCACACAAACAAGGCAGGAGAGAGAGGGCAACCCTGCCTGACTCCAGATCCGACTGGGAAGCTATCTGATTCCCACCCATTGATTGAGACTGCACTGACAATGTTGGTGTAGAGCAGTCTGATCCAATTACAGATTCCCTCCCCAAAGCCCATTTTGGAGAGAACATCTCTCATATACCTGTGTGATATCCTGACCTGACCCGGTTGGCGATGACCTTTGACAGGATTTTGTAATCCACGTTTAACAGTGAGATTTGTCTCCAATTCCTAATTTCCTCCCTTTCCCCCTTCCGTTTGTATTTGAGGGTGATGATGCCTTTCCTCATGGATTCACTCATGGTGCCTGCCAGAAGCATACTGACATACACCTCTAGCAGGTCCTGGCCAATCAAGTCCCAAAGAGCAGAATAGAGCTCGACCAGTAAGCCGTCGCTTCCGGGAGTTTTATTCTTTTCAAAGGACTCGAGGGCCTTGGTCAGCTCATCCAGAGATAGTGGCTGGTCCAGCCTCTCATGTGTTCTGTCATCTAAGACCTCCGTGATAGAGGACAGGAACGACTGGGAGGCCGCGCTGTCGGTCGGCTTCGCGTCATACAGACTGGCATAGAAGATTTGTTGAGTTACTGAGCCCTCTTCTTCCTTCAGGCTGCTGAGCATGGAGCTCTCTTTGTGCACCTTCTGGAAGAAGAAACGTGAGCACATCTCGTCCTGCTCCACGGAGCGGACTCTGGACCGGAAGATTATCTTAGAGGCCTCCAAGGCAAAGAGTGAGGCTTGCTGGCCCTTCACCTCCTGGAGGTCCTCCATGACATCGACCCCCATCATCTGCAGCAGGAGCAGCTTTTGCATACTTTCCTTGGGCTGGGAGCTGAGTTTTCCCCGCCTCTCTCTCGCCTCCTGATTACCTTTGAGGATGAAGAACCTCTTGATATTCCCTTTTACCGTTTCCCACCAGTCTGCTGGAGACTTAGAGGGGTTTCAACCTGTAATCCCTTTTGAGCTCCTCAATGTTTCCTGGGGTCAACAGCTTTGTGTTCATCTTCCACGTTCCCTTAGCAGCCCACTGCTCATCCTGTAGGTGACAGGCGGCCAGCAGGAGGCAGTGGTCAGAGAAGAACACCGGCTTGACATTGGTGGATCTGACCTGAGAACATTCGGGACACAAACAGGTAATCTATCCTTGAGCAGATACACCCGTGACCAGGTGTATCTAGTCTGCGCTCCGTCTGCAGGGATACTGAAGATGTCATGCAGCTTGGTATCTTTGACCATTTCCATCAGGACTCTGGATGTGGTGTCCAGTTTACTGTCCCCTCGCCGGACCGTCCATCTGCATCAATGATACAGTTGAAGTCTCCGGCCAGAATGACCAGCCTGGATATAGCCAGCAACAGTGGAAGCTGTTGCAGGACGGCCAATGACAATGCAAGAACGGTGATATATTTCCAAGTTACGATGGTGAGTGGCTTGGAGGTGAGCTTGCAGCTGGTTGTGTTCCTGTGTGATCACTGTCATCCTTCTAGATGGAAGTGGCATATTACAATCTGATTTGTTGCTATCCTTCTATGGGAACGTTCTAGATTATGTTCATCGCATATTATTCAATGGTGGACTGTGCAATACACAGGATGCATTGTCACAACTCACTAAGATTTCGTGACGACTTACCCCCTGCTGTGTATTTTGTCACTGAGGACAACAGCAGCATTATTATGGGGACAATATCTCCACATTCCCATCCCAAGTCTCCCACTTTTTGTCAGGGACACATGTTGCATTTATTTATTGTTGGGTCAAAATATTGGTAGTCACTATTAAGCACCAACTCCAAAGTCAGATCACAGCCAGTCCAAAGAGAGAGTCCATCAGTAGTGCACTGCTTCTTTGCCACCAGCATTGGCACAGCTTAAAGTAGTATTTTGTTAGTGCAAGGGAAGATTACATAGGCTCTATGTAGAGTTGAGGGAATGGCAGTGTTAGGATGTAAATAGTTTTTAATCTAGTTATGATGTTCTGCTTACCCAGATCAGCTGGGCAATTGCCTTTATTCCAACCTCTTGTGTTGTAGCAGCTTGACGAACCCAATATTTGCATTGGTTTTCTGAAGAAAATATCTATGTTTTGAGTTGTTTGTGGTATTGGTGGTTCTTAAATGAAATTCACAGATCACTAATGGATTATAATGAGGAAATGTAAAATTGTAAATTGAGGTTGGGTATAACTGAGACAAAGAAAATTTTTTGTTGGGACAAACCTGTCCACTATTATAAATGTCACTTGGGCCCTGTGTAGGTCTTGCATAGCTCTTCATAGCCAATTGATTCTGTCCTGGGTTCATTTTTAAAGAATATCTAAATAAATAACAGCTTTGACATTTATTCACACTTTATTTTACACAACTTGTTTTCATTTACAAGTATTCAAATACAGAAGCCCACAAAAATTTACAACACCATCTTATTTTGCAAATACAAAATACACACGATTTACTTTGTTAACATACTAAATGTTATGGAAGTTACCAGAGACTATATAGAAAATCCTTAAAGTAGTTGACTCTGTCCTGATTTGTTTATTTATCATAGAAATTGCTCCTATTCAGAGCCTGAGAGGCACTGTTCAATTATCCCTTATATTACTTGTACCAAATTGTATTTCATTATGTAAACCCCATGACCAACGTTTCGAGGTTTGACTACTTCAATATTGTCTAATAAATAATGAATATTGTCCTCATTTCCCAAATTAATTGGTACCTCTTGAATTTGAGAACATACTGTTCCTTTGACTCCATGCTGCCATATTATTTAAAACTCCTGCCAATAGAATGTATTTGAAGTAAGTTTAAGTCAATCATAACTGGTCTGACATTAACCATCTAATTTAATCAAATTCTGCTGTGTTATTACACACCTCTGGAGCAGGTGGGACTTGAACTCCAGCCTCTTCGCTTAGAGGTAGGAGCCCAACCATTGTGCCATAAGAACCCTTTAGTTTCACTTGTCCGTGTAAAGTCAATCTTCTGCCGTCCTCAATTGTTATTGAAGTACATTTCCATGTTTGTGCCAATTTCTCCAATTGCCCCCTAACAATCTAATTTGTACTCCACAAAAATGCCAGCTTTTTTAACACTTAAAGCATATGAAGTCACGTATCTTTAGCATGCATCCTCACTGCATTCACTCTCCTACATTGATGATTTGGCTTCCAAAAATTATATTTAGTCCTCAATTTTCAATACCTCAATTGTATCATCTCACTCTATCTCTGCTATCCTGACCAACCTTCTGCCTAACCTCCCTTCAGGCGATACCCTTAATGCAACTCCTGACCCTTTTTGCCACATCATTAGGTGCAGAGGCCCTACTTCTTCAAGCAAGTTAACTGGAACTAGTTGTGTAATCTCTATGTTTAGGTGACTGCATGCTTAATGATCAAAGACAGAGGCATTTACTCCCATAGCAGATTGCAAGAATCATGAAAATTTGAGCATTTGGAATTTCAGAGGTTATGACCTTTGTCAATTATCAATATATGCAAGATCACACTCTGTTGTTGATCACAACCTTTTAAAGGTTAATGTTGCCTCATCAGAACTAAATCAGTTTGAGGGCATTGGTGGAGTACTTATTATTCAAACTGATGATCAGCTCAGGAGTTGTAGTTAGGCCTGAGATATCCATTCACTTGTTCCTACAAATTGCACAATTCGGATCATTAGTAATTTGTGGACAAATGTCTTTTTGTTGATTGTCATTAATATTACAACTGAATTTGTGTGACTTATAAAACTACTCTGTTTCATTACTGGCATTAACAGGCTGCCCAAACCATTTTTTTGAGGAGAGGGCATGATTTAATCTTTCAACTTTAGTATTATAAGGTAACTCCAGTTACATTCTAAAATAAACCGTACATCATTAGTTTACTGAGAAACTTACTCCTTACTGATCTTACTGTCACAGCAGCTATATTCATAGTGTTTATCTAAATAAGACGGTCAAAAATAATCTAGTCTTTTAATCATCTATGCAAAGGTGTGATTGACTAGTGTCTTATCGTAACATCCTAGAGCTATTCTTTTGATAATTACACATTAATTACCAAATTGTCATGTCTAGACAAAACCCTTTTTAGGTCCTTGGGTAATTGGTGGCTTGTTTCTGAAGTGTTATTAAAGGGTGAAAATACATAATTTGAGGGAATTAACCCTATTTCTGTTGGTGTTTTTCATCTTGTAATGTTTTCATAATCCCAGATGTATTAATTTATTGCTGAAAGCAATACACTTTCCTAAAACTTACTGTCTTACCCTCATCAGGACATTACACAAGAATAGAAATTCAAGGAGAAAACCAAGGTTTACATTGTATGAGAGAAGAGTGCTGATTGGTAGATGTGTTGCCATGGAGAATGTACTGATTTAATATTTATTGACAGTTAACAGCCAGGCTTTGTTTAAATTTAAACTTAACTGATTGACCCTATTCATTTAATTAAACAAAGGCATAGTATTATTCAGTCTTGTGAGTAAAACTCTTACCCTTGTCATGGGACATGTGGAATGGTCACAACCGCTTATCAGATGTTGTTGAGCAGGGCTGCACTTCCTAACAATACCCTGTAATGTAGCTCTGGAGATTAGTACCAGCACAATCACTTAGGAATAGGTGATAAGTTTCTCATGGACCATGTTATAAACAAGATTCTCTTTATGAGCTAGAAGGGAGGCCAGAAACTCAAACATTGAGATGTAAACTTCCAAGGAAATGTCTATGCTGAGCTTCTGTATTTACAAGTTAAACTTCTTTTTAAATTTTTTGATTTTAACATGTACATCATCTTGAATTTCGGGTGGGAATAACAAAATCAAAAATGAAGGAATAAATTGGACAGCAATTTCCATCATCCATAGTTGCACAGTTAAACATGAAAGTCAGCAAGCTGCAGTCTGTATTACTGTGCTCCTTTAGAAGTTGTGTTATTCTAGCATCTCGGCAGGAACCTCTCCATTTAAATACTATGCTGTGAAATTGTGACAATCATATTATAGCTGTCCATTAAACATGCCAGAAAAAAGTCAATATAAAGTGATTTTTAAAAGTACTATGATTACTGATTACTACCTATAATTTTTCTGACATTGAAAATTTACTTTCACAATGTGGAATCCATTAATTCAAATTTGGATTACTGTTGGAGATTTTATAGTAATAAAATTCTGTGTCTTTTCCTGCTGTTTTACGCTTTATAACCTTTACCTCATTTTTGTTTCTCTGCGCTTACATTTACATTGAATTAAGTTTTCTAATTTACAATTCCCGATTTTGAGTCTGGCTTTTTGTAAGACTTGCCTGCTCACATGAGGCACAGAAACCTTGTTGAAGCCATTGGATTTGAAATGATTCCTCATTTATTGTAAAAACTCTGTAACCAGCTGAAGCACATCGAATAGAGTGCCACATGTTAGCCAATTAACTGTAGAAGTTAGACCATTGTTTGTAATTGCACCTATAATTAACTGATGCCCCAGATTGTAACTTGGTAGAAAGATCAATGCACTTTAAGAAATGCAATAACATCTCATGGACTAGTAACTAATCCTAGGTTTTAGGAGATTAGGATTTTTTAAAATTTACCTGTTTAATGCTGAAGCTTTTAGGTTGGCAGGATTGCATGAAGTGGTGGTGATATAATTACCACTTTTTACAGTGACCAAAACATTACGCTGCTCAAACAATAAATGGAAAGCTGATGTCACATCGAAATGCAAATTTTAAAAATTTTCTACAATAAACTAATCAAAAATCTTTCCATGCTATGGCACCAACAGCAATACTTGCAATGAATTTGAAGCACTTATATCTATCCAATGCAAATCAAAGGTCATCCGGCATTGCATTATGTCTAGTACCTTTATTGATGCTATTCTAAACTGGTGTCTTCAAGTGAAAAGCAATGATCTTTGCAATTTATATGATGATGAACATGCACTCAGATATTCCACAAATTAAAATCCTTTAAACAAAGGTAATTTTGCCAAGGAACTCCCTTGAAATCAGTCAGACCACCACTTTCAACCTGTAGTCTCAAGTACATCACTTGGACAAGCTAAATTCAGATTCAGTGGATGGTATTTCTTTAAAAAGTTTTGTAGGTTCTCATTCATGAGTTATTTTTGTGTTATGATCTTCTGAAGGTTGGGTTCTCCTCTATATACAACCAGTTAGAAACTTTTATTGGGAATGTTGGTAATTCATAATGTTCGGGACTTTCTTTACATTGGAACAGCATCTTCTGTTTTAAATAATGAATCTGTTGCTATTCTGTTTTATAGTATGTTAATGACGCTACAGTGGATTGTGTCCACACCAGCTACAACAGCTAAGTCATGCCAAGACTTTCTTTAATAAATAAAACTACATATATTATTGCTCTTCCACTTCTCACACAATCATATTTTAGATGACTATCTAAAATCCTGTTACAATTGTTCAGTTACCAATGATGAAAGTATTATATATTAGTCAAATGAGAAATTGTTATTGGAATTATGCTGCAATGTTACATTGCTTATTATGTCAAAAGATTAATTTCAAGAGAATCTGATACCAGAAATATTATTTGTCTTTTTATTTTATTACATCCAAAAAATCCAGATTTGCTTTCAATTTGTTGCAAATTAATTTGTGGCACCTTATATTTAAAATTTGTTGTACAGTGAAGATATTGTGAGACAAGATACACTTCTTAGCTAATAAAATCACACCTGAGGTGCTCTATCTAAAACTGAAGGCACTACAGTCTACAACAGACCTTTTCATCTGGTGGCAAGTAAAAATTATCTGTGAATAATTAATTGAACCAATTAATGTTTCTAGTGCAATCTAAGCAACTCTGCAAGAGCTGTCTTCAGCAGTGTATCCTTTACAAACAAAAAACACTGCGTACCTGAACGCTTCCCTTCATTAATAGTAGTCTACACTTTTCAATGTTCCCTTTTTTGTTTTTTTGCTTTTTTTGTCCAATTCATTGCAGGGTCCTTTGTGCATCTCATTCAGGCCATTTGATAAGACACCTCAAGACAACCAAATAAGAATGAAAACACAGGCCTGGACGTAAGGTATCTCTCCTGTAAGGTGAGGGAGAGCTTTTTCTGCCATGTCCCCCTCCTACTGGACCCCAGGTTGAGAAGCCACAAAGAGAATATGGTAATGAAAATCATAGCTTTTGTAAAGATGCTGGGAGAAACAATGCATTCTTTCAACAACTTCTGGGTTATGAAATATACAGCAAGGTACTGGCCCTTTAGCCCATCTAGCTTGCACTGACTCCTGTTCCTTATGTAGACCCACTATTTATTGCCCTTATGTGGTTTCTATCTCTCTGTTCGCCTCCCATTTATATGTCTATCAAGATAAGCCATAAACATTGCTAATGTCTGCTTCCACCACCTCCACTGGCAGTGTGTTCCAGGCACTCATCCCCGTGTGGAAAAAAAATCCCTGCTCTTTTCCCCTAAACCTTCCCCCTAAACTTCCCCCCTCCTACCTTGAACCTGTGCCCTCTCGTAGCTGACCTTTCCACCCTCGGGACAAAGCCTCTGATTATCCACCCTATCTGTCTCTTATAATTTTGTAAACCCCTATAGTTGTAATCTAACCAGTGAGTCTTACAAATATGAAACATAAAACACACTGAAAGAAAAACACAATCTATCGGTGAAACAATTCAACATTGCACTGTTTCCATTCTGAAATATGTATAAAAATCAATAGTATTGATTACTTAGTCTGAATTCTTTCATTTTCTTGCACTCTCGTCCACATGTAGAAAAGCATTTTAATAAACGATGTACCCATCTTCATGAGAAATAATCACGTTAACATGAAGCATTGTTGCAGTTCTTTACTGAAATGCATTTTATGGAGAAGACACCCAAATTAGGTCATGTTTAGAGAAAATAGTTTCAGTTTCAATTTGTGTTGATGTGGCTCAGAATCTAGTTGAACCCTGCACCTCTTCAGCACTACCATGGTTCCCTGCTATTAGCATGCCGTTTAATGTATATACTGAGTTAACAATGCAATGGGAGACTTTATAAACAACAGTGTTAGTCTACCAGCAAGTGCCAAACTGTTGCTCAAGAATGATTGTGCAAAACTTAGGTTTTTTTGTATGAATGTAAATGTAATTTTGCACTACACCAAGTGTGAGGGAAGACTTGCATAAACAAAACCTCTCTACATTCAGCCAGCTGAGAATGACCGTTTGACAAAACTCTCACCTACTCCTATTGGTAAAAGTTAAAAAGGATTTGTTGGTCATCCCCACTACCATTTTATTCCAGTATACTTTTAAAAACATCTCTAATAAATGTACTCCATAAGCTATTTTCTAACGTAGGAAGATTACAACATGGGAATATAAGTAGACAATCTATCCCTTGATGTATTCCCTTGCAATTCAATAAAGTCATGCCAGATCTTCAATCTGATTCATAAAACAGTATTTGTCTCACATTCCTCCATTCTTTAGTTAATACAAATTTATTTATTTCAGTTTTTAAATCATCAGTTAATCTCTTTGTCAATTTCCATTTTGTGGAAAAGGGTTCCAGCATCCTTTGCACATAGAAGTGTCTCCTCATTTCACTCCTGAAAGGTTTGCCTCAAGTTGTACAGCCTCCTAATTCTGCCAGCTTCCTCAATCAACAGAAATAACTCTTCTGTATCTACACTGTCTGTTTCCTCTTCAAATCTTGAAAACTGATCAGATCCCTCCCTGGCACGCTAAATTTCAGGGAATCCAATTCCATTTTATGTAATCTCTCCCCATAATTTTATCATTGCAGTCTTGGAATCATACTCCTAAACCAGCGCTGCTATCCCTTTAAGGTCAGTACATCTGTCCCAAAAGATATTGCAAGTTGACTGTGCTTCACTCTGCCTGTGCTTCACTCTGCCGGTGCTTCATTCTGAGACTTCCCAAAGCCTGTGAAAGGCACTTATGGTTTAAGCAGCTTCTGGACCCACCCTCACTCAAACCCGATAATGGAACTTTCTTGATTATAAAAAAAAGTAATCTGCACTTTTTTAAAATTCAAGGAAGTATTGCTTCGAAAGGACAGAAAAGGCAGGTGTATTGACTTTGAATAGAAAGTTTTACTTATTTGCTTTATACTAAATGCCTCAGAACTACTTAACACAATACAAAATGATGTTTTTTGCCTGCCTGAAGTGGGGCTTTCGTGACTTCATTTTTAATTAAGAATTTTCTAAACTGGTGAGGCTTAGAGTAAATTCTATTTGAGATATATAAAAATACAAAGTGTTGAATGCACTACTGCATTTGTCATTTTTCAGACTCAAAATATTAGAGTTTCAGCACATTGTTTCCTACTTCCACCTGACCCGATTGAAATGGATACAGTTTACGTTTAAATATGGAAATCATTGTTTTTCCTAACCTAAAAATTAATTTCACACCCCCCTGTTTTACATAATTATTCCATGTTCTGCCATACTAATTTTAATAATGCTGCCTACCACTTCATTGTATAATTTAGAAATACTGGAGCCAAGAACTATGGTGCTGGAAAAGCGCAGCTGGTCAGGCAGCATCTGAGGAGCTGGAGAGTCAGTGTTTCAAGCATAAGCTCTTCATCAGGAATGTCAACTCGAAACATCGACTCTCCTGTTTCTCAGCTGCTGCCTGGCCTGCTGTGCCTTTCCAGCACCACACTTTTTGACTCTGATCTCCAGCATCTGCAGTGCTCACTTTCTCCTTTTTTAGAAATACTGTTGACAATGCATTTTATTTTATATCCCATTGCTTCCACTTTCCTTAGAGTATAGTCTCCACAAATAACAGCAAAGTATTTGACTAAAAACCTATGTTTTGAAAATAATCAGTCAGGAAAAGTAAAAAAGATCATTTCCATGGTTAATCTTCGAAGCAGCAAACTACCACAGTGATTACAATTCAAACTGTGCCAAAACACATTGTGTGATTAGATTGAGCAATTGTTCAGAAAGCTTTTGAAACTTTTGTGGTGCAAGCTTAAGGTATTTAGTATAAATTTATGTTGTGTGTTGCATTTGTGAGCAGCAAATAATTTGACTCTAACCACTTGTGTACTTCTAAGATTAACCTATTTCTACACACTGTCAATTAGTTCTTACCAACTTAAACCATACTTGGTGCCAGAATCTAGTTAGAACTAATTTAACTACTGGCTCACTTTTTACCAGCTGCAACTCCTACATTGTCTTCAGTTTCATACCGATGAATAAGCTGCAGTTTACTAATGAGCATCAAATAAGCCTTTCTGTTGGTGGAGGCTTCATTATGTTCCACATATCCACTATTGCTCCATCCTTTTCATGTTGACTGGGGCTATAGGTCCCCTGTGTTGCCCTCTTCTTTCTCATAGCGAGCACCAGAGCCATAACAGCAATGATGCAGACTGCAAGTCCTCCAGCTGTAGCCACAGAACCACCAATAATGGGAACATAATTTCTTTGTGTAGTTCCATTCTGTTATAGAACATCGCCATTGAGTAAAATGGAAGTGAGAAAGTTACACCATTTATTGACCCTGTCCAACATCACACATCTGACCTGAAGTAACAAACTTTCATCCTGGCTTTCTGGGGAGATTTTTCACATAGTAGCAGTTTGTCAATAAATTAGGCAGGAACAGTCTATCATTGAGAACTGTTGATGCAACAAATGTATGAACTTTTAAGATCAACATGTCTTTAATTAGACATGAACAACATTAGACAATGATATTAGTTCCAGGGACGATTAAGTTTGTATAACAGATATCATCACTTAATATGGAACTCTTGACTTGAGAAAAAAAACACCTCTACCATTCACACACTGCTAACTTTTTTTTGAAATGGAACTTCAGATGGCATTGTATCTGCTTTTAAGGAACTATTTAATTCTGAAAATTACATCACAAAGTTGCTTATGTAAAATAAATTTTCCCCATAATTTCATGTTGGAGAGCAAGAGCTTGTTTAAAAGCTTTTCAGTCAATACAAGATGTTGATGGAGGATTAGAATAACCAGTGAAACCTACTTCTGAGACGGAGATGATCTTAGTTGATGTGATGTTGCATTGTGTCAATACGTAAATGGAAATGCTTGAACCTGTCTTGGTTGACTCCTGTGGATACTGTTATAAGTTACTTCATCCAGCTGGCATTGCAAGAAGCAGAATACTGAGGGTAAATTTTCCCACTGGGGGTTTCACCAGCTGGATTTACCATGATGCTTGGACTGAGAGAATGTGCTTGTTGTATCAGAAACCAGTAGTATTCAGCACATATGTCCGTCACATATGAGGCCGTTTTTTTCAAAATAAAGTATTTGTTTCTCTAAATGTTCAGTTGAGTCATCATATCAAGCGCTCTTCGGGTGGCACTTTAAGGACACTATCCATCTCTAGTCGAGCCCCTGCCACTTCTTGTTGGCTTGGATTGTACGTCCCTTCTGTCTGACGTTTTTTACGTGCAGTAAGAACCACAAAAATAAGAGCTATTACAATCAGTAGCACACTTCCACACACCACCGGCACAGCTATTGCCAGCAATGGGACAGCGTCGGCCTTTTTCCCTCTCTGTAAAGATAATGGGAGACAGTAAGTGGGTACATACTGCTACAGGTTCTGTTAAACACATTCACAATACCCTCTGCATCACCAGCGGGACTGACTATAATGAAAGTTACTTGATTCAGTTACCAGAAGCAGACATGCACCAGACAAAGCACAGGACAAGTGAGCAGGCAGACAGGGAATTTATACTTGGCATTGTTAATCAATCAGTAATAGTGTGCTGATATCAAATTAATAATATGGCTTGGATTATCTCAAACAATCATTGGCCCAAACCAGTGGCACTTGTGAGATCTGTTCTGAGTCGTGAATGCCTATCTGAATAACCTTCTCACACAAACAGCCAAAAGTTCCACTTCCAGTGGTTTACACAGGATTGAGGTGATTGGTATAAAAGCGGGCTTATCATCTGGCACAAAAGGAAAAGCTTTGGCATTCATTCAGTCCTGGAGTGTTTGTAAATTCTAGTGTGCTTTGTTTAATGTGAATGATGAAAGTAGCACAGAGAGCAGCCTATATAAACTCACATCCGAGCAGCTCTAGTAAAATTGCTGTTCTTGGTGACTTCAGTGTTTATTTTTTACACCGATTATTACGTTTAGTTTTCATTGTGCCTCTTATAATACCCCATTAGATTACAGATTTGAGTGGATCTATTACTTCCACTATCAGACCAGTACTGTAAAAATCTCTCACACACAGAAATCAGTGCTAATCATATCAACATACCACAAATACTTTTACTATTAAAGGGGAAATCTATTGCTTTTTGTCTCCTGTCTCCTGTTTCTGTCAAGAATATTTTTTTCACTATTTGAGTAACTTACTACCCTTGTATCAGAAAATCCATTTTCTTTTTAATTTAAACTCAATCTAAGTTTCCAGTTAGAAATATAAATATCTGCAATATTTGCTTTTTAAAACTTTCTTGCTTCCAGACCAGTTAAAACCGTTTAAGTTAAAACAGGACAACTTGCATTGTTGAAAAATGTGTTGCTGGAAAAGCGCAGCAGGTCAGGCAGCATCCAAGGAGCAGGAGAATCGATGTTTTGGGCATAAGCCTGAAGAAGGGCTTATGCCCGAAACGTCGATTCTCCTGCTCCTTGGATGCTGCCTGACCTGCTGCGCTTTTCCAGCAATGTATTTTTCAGCTCTGATCTCCAGCAGCTGCAGTCCTCACTTTCTCCAACTTGCATTGTTGTCAATAATGGCTTTAAGTCAAATTCAATGTATGGAGATATTATTGCTTTCGTTCAGTAATTTCTAACCAGGAATCTTTCAATTACAGCTCACAACAAACAGCATATTTGATTAATCTAGCACTGAAGGTCTTTGAGAAGCCTCCAATAATGCATATTCGATGAGAGTTCAAACCATTCTTTGCTGAAGTGTCTGTCTTAAACTAAGTTATTTGATTAGGCATGCTAAATAAAATGCAAATGTGTTGCTGGTCAAAGCACAGCAGGTTAGGCAGCATCTCAGGAATAGAGAATTCGACGTTTCGAGCATAAGCCCTTCATCAGGAATAAGAGAGAGAGAGCCAAGCCGGCTGAGATAAAAGGTAGGGAGGAGGGACTAGGGGGAGGGGCGATGGAGGTGGGATAGGTGGAAGGAGGTCAAGGTGAGGGTGATAGGCCGGAGTGGGGTGGGGGCGGAGAGGTCAGGAAGAGGATTGCAGGTTAGGAGGGCGGTGCTGAGTTGAGGGAACCGACTGAGACAAGGTGGGGGGAGGGGAAATGAGGAAGCTGGAGAAATCTGAATTCATACCTTGTGGTTGGAGGGTTCCCAGGCGGAAGATGAGGCGCTCCTCCTCCAGCCGTCGTGTAGTTGTGTTCTGCCGGTGGAGGAGTCCAAGGACCTGCATGTCCTCGGTGGAGTGGGAGGGCTTTAACTCCCCCTCCCACTCCACCGAGGACATGCAGGTCCTTGGACTCCTCCACCGGCAGAACACAACTACACGACGGCTGGAGGAGGAGCGCCTCATCTTCCGCCTGGGAACCCTCCAACCACAAGGTATGAATTCAGATTTCTCCAGCTTCCTCATTTCCCCTCCCCCCACCTTGTCTCAGTCGGTTCCCTCAACTCAGCACCGCCCTCCTAACCTGCAATCCTCTTCCTGACCTCTCCGCCCCCACCCCACTCCGGCCTATCACCCTCACCTTGACCTCCTTCCACCTATCCCACCTCCATCGCCCCTCCCCCTAGTCCCTCCTCCCTACCTTTTATCTCAGCCGGCTTGGCTCTCTCTCTCTTATTCCTGATGAAGGGCTTATGCTCGAAACGTCGAATTCTCTATTCCTGAGATGCTGCCTAACCTGCTGTGCTTTGACCAGCAACACATTTGCAGCTGTGATCTCCAGCATCTGCAGACCTCATTTTTTACTGCTAAATAAAATGACCAACTTTCTGATTTACATGTAAATGCAATGAAGAAACTTTTAATTTATTGGAGCTTTTCCACAGATTTTGACCATTACCTTAACTGGCATTTCTTTTATTCGTTCTGTCCTAACTGTAATTTGTTATGGGGCATTGAAAAGCAAGAATTAATCATTCACATTATTTACTTATGTCCTGAACCAAAGTTTAATTATGTTGAGAAGTGTCATTCCTGAGCCCCATTCATTTCCGTTTGACTGAAGATCCTCAGTGCCAAACTTGCTCAAGGGCAGCCATTTGCACCTCACTCTCCACATCATGTTTGAGCCAAGGATGCAATAACTTGGGGTTATTGGTGAGTAAAACATGCTGCTGATAACTACGTGCTGACGATCAGAAGTAGGTCATAATGCAGTAATTCGTAAAGTTGGATTTTTGTCCATTTTGTAAATAAGACATGATGGGGCAATTTGCCACATTTTCAGGTAGATGCCAGTGTTGCTGCTGTACTAGAACAATCTGACTTGGAGCCAGGACCTGGGAGAGGGGCACGTATTGTGGCCCAATAACTGGACCTGGGGCTTTAGGGGACCTGCTGTGCCAGGTCAGTGATGAGGTCATTGAGCTTGACTTTGGGCCATTGGGTCCCTAAGTTCTGCCCCTGCTCCTGAGTGGGGATTGGCTAATTCTGGAGAGCAGGTCTTTAGGTCTTTACTGCCAGGATCATGCCAGGACTCATAGTTTTGATTCCAAAGCAATCAGTGGATACATGATGTCACACAGAGTGAACAAAGTTGGTTAAAGACTGGCCTCTGCGATGATAGGCATTGTCCACATGGCACTGTACATATTCTCTATGTGGACTGTAGCAGTTCAAGAAAACAAAGGGCCTTTCTTCTCTGCTGTAGATGTCTATGGCTCTGAGGCACCTCACAGACTATACAAGTTCATACAGATAAACTTTGTTAAATGATTGTAGACAGGAATACAATACAAATATGTTAACCAGTATACAGAGGAAATGGGACCTTAATATCATTGGATAGTGACTGGAGAACTGAGATGGCAGTCCACCTTTGCTTTCTTGTCTGGGGGATAGTTTAATGATCATTCTAAAGAGGTAGAACTTTGGATAGAATACTTTTTTGTGGATTTTGAGGTTACAAGTACCCAGCTTTCAGCAGATAAAGTCCCATTTGATGAGTGACTGGGCCTCTGCTAGTGTCCTTTATCTCCACACAATAGGATGACTGAAGTCCTGCAGGTTCTCTGCAGATGACTTCAATCTAATTGTATGTCCATATTTACGCATTCAATAACATGCTATAACGAACTTCATTTATGAACGGATGGTAAATGCCTTGCTAATGGCAGAGTTACCACTTAATTCTCAATACTGGAAAAAGTTTCAGCATGCAACCAAGGTGCTAGGATCCCCTTGTGGCAATGGTATTGTCCCTACCCCTGAACAAGAGGACCTGGGTTCAAGTCCCATCTGCTCTTCAGGTGTGTCATAACCTCTCTAAGCAGGTTGATTAAAAGGATCTGAAAAGAAAGTGAGAATGTTTCCTGATTCTGACAGACAGATTGGAGATAATAACCAAGCCCAGTGGAATAAGGACTTCACAAGGAGCCAATATCAATTAAGCTAATCACCAGCTCTTTATTATAGCTGCGATTCTCAATGCGGTAATATTTTTTTTCAAACCAATACATACTGAAATTTCTTAACAGATTTCTTAAAACAGCCTTTGAAGTTTAGTTTATTGACATTTCTTTTCTGCTTAATGCTGACAATGAAATAACAATCTCTTTACAATGTTAACAAAAGGGTATATTTGGGACAATCAGCTGTAAGTGATTGTACTGCAGCCACAATATTCTCTCAATTTTGCCAAAACAAAATGCAATCCCATTTCAGTACTAATCCATCTTTTGAATTTCAGGAGAATATATATTTATTATTTAACTACAGGAATGTAGATGCAATGTTAATTGTGAGCCTGTGGTTAATAGCACAAAAACAGCATGGAGTAGTTATGATACAACATAGGTCCTTCCTACCCACACCAATACATTTACCCATTTTATATTAATACTAGAGATTGTAACAAAGAGGTGCGATAATTTATTCTTATTTCAAATAAGTGATTATTAACTTCCAATTTGTATGCATAATATTTATTTTACATTCTAATTAGGTTCAGGTGTTGTACAATGATGCTTACTGTCCTGCAGCATCAGCTAATGGGAATTTTCTGAGCTTGCCTTACCTAAACCTGTACACCACTGACAAATCTCTTCCCAGTCTCCAAGGACAATAAACACATCTTATCCAAATTAACCTCATAGCTAAAATTCCTTATCCTTGGACCCATTCTGGTAAAACACCTCTTTGCCATCTCAAAGACCCTCACATTTTTCCTAAAATGATGATATAAAATATAGACTATTGAATCTTGAACTCCATTGTCTGATTCAGTACCTGGGATTTTGGTGGCTTGTAATGGTCTTAAAAGAGGAGCCAAAAAGGCTGACTTAAAATGTCTATAGGTATCTCCTGACCTCATATGTCAGTCAAGTTTCATGAAATCAACATGGATCAAACAAAAGAATGCCTAAACTGAAACTATAATTTCCCCAGAGGCAATGAAAATAGCCAAGAAAATCATCTAACAGTGATATCCCAAAATATCCACATCTCCTATCTGATTTCAAGTTGGAGATGAAACGTCACCCACACCTGAAGTACATAAATAAATTGCTTTTTCAAATGGTTCCTTGTTGCAGAGAAGATCAATTTTGGTTACTGAACCTTCGGGCCCTTCAGCTTCCCCATCACCTTCTCCTTAGTGATGGCCATTACACTCTGCCCCCGATTCTCTTGAAGTTCTGGTGTGCTGCTGGTGTCTTCCACCGTGAAGACTAACGCAAACTACTTATCCAGTTCCTCTGCTATTTCCTTGTTCCCCATTACTGCTTCTCTGAGGCTGTAATGCCCATTCTTACCTCTCTCTTATCCTTTATCTAAAAAGAACTCTTGCAATCTTCTTTAATATTACTAGCTAGCTTACTTTCATTTTTCATCTTCTCCTCCCTGATTGTTTTTTTTAGTTGTCCTCTGTTGGTTTTTAAAAGCTTCCCAATCCTCTGGCTTCCTATTAACCTTCACATTGCATGCTTTTTTTGCTTTTATGTTGTCACTGACTTCCCTTGTCAGCCAAGGTTACATCCCTGAATATGTTTCTTCTTCCTTGGAATAAATTTCTGCTGTGCCTCCCGAATTATCCCTGCCATTGCTACTCCACCATTTTCCTCCCTCTTGTCTTTGTAGTTACCTTTACTCAGTTGTAATACCATTGCTTCTGATTCCAGCTTGTCCCTTTCAATCTGCAGAGTAGATTCTATCATATTATGTTCACTACCCCCTCAGGGTTCCTTCATATTAAGCTCCCTAATCAAGTCTGTCTTATTATACACCATCAAATCCAGAATTGCCGATCCCAAGTGAGCTCTCCCACAAGCTGCTCCAAAGAACTATCTTGTAGACATTCCACAAATTCCTTTTCTTGAGATCTGCTGCCAGCCTAATTTTCCCAATCCACTAGCATATTAAAGATCCTATGATTACTGCAGTAGTGCCTTTCTTATTGCCTTTTCTACCTCCTGATTTCTTTTCTGCCCCACAACATGACTATTGCTAGGAGGCTTATGCACAACTCCCCTCAGGGTCATATTTTCTTTTGGTTCCTCAACCCTATACACCCAGATTCTATACCTGCTAACTCTATTTCGCTTTTTGCTATCAATTTGACTTCATTTCTTATTAACAAACCATCTACCCCTCTGCCCATCTGCCTGTCTTTCTGATGAGACACATATCCTCAGATATTTAGTTCCCCACCCCGATCCCCTTGCAGCCACATCTCTATGATACCCATAGCATTGTACCTGCTGATTTCATTCTGGATGACAAACTCATTTACCTTGTTTTCATGTACTGTGTGCATTTAAATACAACACCCTCTGTCCTGTTTGACTGCCTCCCTTTCATAATTGTCCCTTTATCTGCTGTGCCTGACATTAGATTCCAGAGTTTTTCCATATCTCTGTCCTATTACTTGCTCTGCTGAGCCATCTCCACTCCCTCCACCACACCCCACCTTTAACATTTTCCAAAATTTTCCAAGGAACCAAATCCGCTTCCTCCAGTATTTAGTTTAAAACTCTGTCTACACCCCTAATTATGCAATGCACCAGGACTTTGGTCCCATCACAACAGCTCCCTCCTTCCCCAGTACTGATGCCAATGTCCCATGAATTCAAACCCGTTTCTCCCACAGCAATCTTTGAGCCACACGTTTACCCCTTTAATCTTGAGGTGGGAATTGCAGATTATTATCTTTTCAATTCTGCTTTTTAATTTAGCCCCTAGCTGCTCATATTCCTCAGCAGAACATCCTTCCTTTTTCTACATATACCAATGGTACATATGAGGACCAGGACAACTCTATCTTTCCCCTCCCATTCCAAGTTCTCCTGCAGCCCAGATGAGAAATCCTCAACCCATGCAGCAGGCAGGCAACATAGCCTTCAGGACTCTTGATCCTAGCTACAGAGAACATTGTCTATCCCCATGACTATACTACTCCGAGAATAACTACACTTCTCCTTTCTCCCTCCTCTTGATTGGCTCTGTGCGCAGGGCACTGTGATCACTTTGCTCATCCCTTCTATCAGCAAACATTTAGATGAGATGAAGGATGAAAAGCTGGCCAAGGGAGCATTGTAACAAGAGTCTACAGTGACAATGGCAATGATGAGGGTTTCAGAATTAGATGTGCTGAGGCAGGGGTGGAGATGAGCAAATGTACAGAACTGGGACTCCATGTGATGAGGTCAGAAGCTCTGTCCAGGATGTGGAAGTTTCAAGCAGTCAACCTCTGCCTGTGACAGTTGGTGTGGACAGACTTGATAATTAGGTCCAAAGATATTGTCTTTGGCCTTTCCAAGTTGAGCCACACTGGGTTTGCAGAAAAGCAGACTAATAATACAAACTACAGTTGAGAAGAAGGGTTTTATAAGTGCGGTTTTCAGGGGAATCGCGCGTTTCCGGTCTAACGAGGAAGGAGACATTTCGGGACCAGATTCTATGAAATGAAATGGATCACATCAGGTGAAGAACAGTTTGGGAACATTGTTCATGGTAACGTCACCTCGTGGACATGGAGAAATTTTGAGTATTTTTTTACTAAATTAGAGAAGGGCTCATTTCAGTGGGGTAGGTACTCCAGTTAAATTGGAGTCAAACATTGGCAGGGAATAATCAAAAGGAATAATAGGTTGCCTTTAAAGAGGTGATGTTTCAGGCACAGTTCAGACGTATTCGCCCAAGGGAAAAAGGTAGCAAACAAAAACCAGAGCTCCCTCAATGTGAGAGAGAGAGTATAAGATGAAGGGAAATAAAGAGCATTTAACAGATATTAGAGTGATGAAGGGCTCTGGCCTGAAACGTTGAAGTTCCTGTTCCTTGGATGCTGCCTGACCTGCTGTGCTTTAACCAGCAACACATATTTTCAGCGTTAGAGTGACATTGCAAAGTAAACCAGGCTGTATTGAGAAAAGCAGCATTCAAAAGGACAGTATGGGAACAGTATGGGTAACTAATATAAAGGGCAACTCAAGTATGTCCACTTGGCATATAAGTAGGAAAAAAGCAGAAAGAGGAGGTCTGGCCCAATTAGGCTATTCAGGAGAAGGTTATTCAGTTCACTGAGCTATCCCTGCACTCAGTATGATCATGGCTGACTGGACATTTCAATGCCTTTAACTGGTTCCATTTTTGGGTGTGTAGTCATGGCCAAGTGGTTAAGGCAATGGATTTGAAATCCATTGGGGTTTCCCTACAAAGGTTCACATCCTGCTGACTACGTTTCTTTAAATTGTAGATGAATATTGATCAAGCAGGTGTTAAAATGTAGTTAATATTGATTAGTTACAAGGACCAAATCAGAGCTAGAGTGGAAATTATGGGCAGGTACTGACCGCAATCTTTCAATTCTCCCTCAATAGATGGGTGGTGTTCAAGGTTTAGAAAGGGTGCAGAATTTCCTCCCATCAAAGTTGTGGCTACATTCCTGAAAAATGCAACTTTACATCAGGCAGCTTTAAGGGGATTTTCATCTTAAAACTGGAGATAGGTTCTTTCAGACCTTCATTAGCAGAAGAATTAAAACATTACAGCCATACCCTCTAATTTGAAATGCAGTTCTTTAAATGGCTATGTTCCTACAATGGCAAACTGATAAAATAAAGTCAATTTAAAACATAAGATAAAACTACTTCCTGGAGTGAACTATTTGAATGTGAAGCCTGCAGATTCTGCTGCTTATGATGTGTGCCGTTCACTCGCTGTATTCCTGCTGGGAATGTCGTTTGTTCCTAGTTGCAATGTAGACATTGATTACTGCCATCCCTGGTGTCCATTCACTGGGAGGAGCTACCCCTCTTGGCTGACTTCAGGGGTCCCGGCCCTCATCCCTATTTTCCTGACCATCAAGGCCTTGATTGGAACTGAGCTCTGTGGCTTTTCCTCCTTCACTCCTAACTCTAGGATGATGCAGGGCCATGGGGTACCTACAGGGGATTGAAACCATCATGGGGTGGGGGACCAAGAGTGATGGGTAGTTGCTGGGTTTGGTTTGAGCTGGGGTGGGGTAAAGGGTGAAGGCCGATCTGGGCTGATGGAGTTTGGTTGCTTCCCCTGCATTGTTTCACTGGCAGGAGGCACTGGGCTCAGTCATGGTTGGCATCCTCTAGCCTGGAGCAAAGGGGGAATGGGCAGAGAGTGAAGAGCAGGTAAGTTGTACCAAACTCTGTGGTCAGCTGGGAGAAATTTCAGCAGCTCTGTCATGTCTGCGGTCCTGAAGTTGTCTGTGGGAGGGAATAAGGATACCATGTACTCCTGAGGGAGGGGTGGCGATGCTGTCAGACTGTGGGCTTTGGAGAGCAGGCTGGAGCCTGGTAGGACTTTCTCCTGCAGACACAGGCAGCACTGCAGCATGGGAAAGGCCATCTAGGTGTTGTCAATGTATATGCAGAACCCGATGCCATGTCTTTAAATGAATATGCTGAGGATCGGATGTGGGTGGGGAAGGAGAAATGACAGAAATAAACCACTTTCCTAAATATGTCTTGTGCTATGTATGACCTGAAAATAATTACGCTCTTTCCTCATTACTCACTGATTCACTACCCATGGACTGAGTGTCCAATTCCTGACACCATCCTTTTTCTCTGCATTTGATGTGTTCTCACAGTCCCTTGCAGTAAATAGGAGAGTTACATAGGAAGGGTATCTGCCCTTTTTGTAATCCATGGGAAATGCATGCCCTATATTCCCTGAATAATAAGGATTTTATGCATTGACACTGATCTTCTGCAGCATGAACCTTCCACACTGTAGTATCAGGGAAGGGGGATATTATCTAATATAAGGCAAAAGTGCCAGCGGATATATTTGCACCAAAACGACATAAAGCCAGCAACATGTAAATGTAACCGTTCCTTCATCCCTCTATATTTTTTTGCTTTGGCTGTGATGAAATATAAAAAGAAGTCTTTAAATACACATGATATAATTAAAATAAATATGCGTTTCCATGGTGTTATGAAACAGGCATGACCAATTTTTTTTTAACTAAGAAACCAAACAGAAGAGTCGAAGCTCTCCATGCAGGGTGAAATGAACTTTGAATGAAGATTAGATAAATCATGTAGACATAATTGGTCAAATAACTCCTGGTTTCAAATTCAATTTAGCACTTGTCAGCAGTGATCTATGATTAAATTTCACTCTGCATTTGGGTTTATTGACGGATTCTTTAAAAAGTCTGGTAGGTCCAGACTAAGGTGAAAAGAATATGGCAATAAGACAAACTAATTGCAGTCTATTATTCATGAACTGTTCTAATTGCTGCACTTACAATCATAATGTAAACATCCAAGAAGTGTTTGCAACTTCTATAATACTTTGTGTCATCCTTTTAATGTTTCTGATGAGTAACAAGCTGTTAACATAATGAAGCTGCATGAATAATAAGCTCCTTCACTATATCTTAATCTTTATGCTAATTGCAGACACAGAAGCAGCGTGATAAAACACACAGCCATGTGTCTCTTAGATTACCAATTAATGCCATCGGTGACAGAAGATTAATGCCATCCTTACAGAAATAACTGTCAGTCACATCTGTTTGTGAACCTGGACCAATACTCATTCAGATAAATATCCCAGCAGGAAGTACCATGTGTATGTGTCAGTGGGTTGGATAATTATCTAAAGTGCCACTGGTATGAGCAAGATCCAAGTCTTCCTAAGCAGATCTGGTAAAGAGTAAAAGCACATTGAAAATTGTGGAGCACAGCCAGCATAAAGCATACAAATAATTTATTCTAACGTAGTGCACAATGTGCCATTCAGCAAATGTTAGTAGACAAAAATATTTCAATAACCATGGAGCAAAGGCCTAGTAAAAGTTATATCAGTGAAATGACTTCCTTGTTAAAGGAAGAATTAGTTAATGTGTTAAAAGGAGAACAGGTGTATGACAGCTAGATATTACTGGCAGATTATTCCTCTCCAATTTATTAACTTGCCAAGATAACTACTCTAGTTGCCTCAAAGAATCAACGAGCATGGATTTCCATACTGGCAGACCAGACAAAAGAAATAAACTATACACTCTCACAAAGTAAACTACAGAGAAAAAAACAACTGGATTAACCATCATAACCTCTACCATCTAGAAGGACAAGGGCAGTAGATACATGGGAACACCACTACCTGCAAGTTCCCCTCCAAGCCACTCACAATTCTGACGTGGAAATATATTGCCATTCCTTCAGTGTCATTGGGACAAAAGTTTGTAATTTCCCTCCCTAATGGCATTTGGATCTATCTATTCAAAATGGATGGCAGCAGATCAAGAAGATAATAGCTCACCACCATCTTCTCAGGGCAATTAGGAATGGGCAATAAATGCTGGCCGAGCAAATGATGCCCACATCCCATAAATAAATAAAATAAGCTGCATTTCAAGGAGCTGGTATTGGAATCCTGAACTGGAGAGGATTAGTCTTTTCAGACTAAATCAGTTGGAAGATGGGAAGATTAGGAGACTTCGGTTAAAAACATACACCCAGTGATATATTGGTAAAAGAAAACTACATGACAGACAAGAAGACAAAGAGTAATGATCAAGACACATCACGTTATGCTTTAAACATTTCCCAACTCCAAAAAATGATTTTCCATTGCACGTTATAACAGTTGTGAGGTGAGAGAAAGCAAGAGCAAATGAGAAGCAAGAAATTCAAGGTCACAGATAAAGTCATGCTCAGTATTGGAGAAGACATTCTGATAACAGTCAGTTGATTGCACACAATAGCACTCTCCATGGTAACCCATGTTCTTTCATCTACTGCCACCCAAAGGAACACACCATGTTCCAGATATCAATTCCAAGAACATATTGGCAACTGTGTGAGTCCAGCCTGTGAAAACAGGGTGGATGAAGCAGTGCACTCTGGAAGAAGGAACCATTTGAATGATAGCAGATTCAAGCATTCCCACCTGACGTAAACAAGCAACTCACGTACACTAGCACATAGAATAACAGTATTAATAATTCCCTGCAGGTCTATAAAATATTGCAGCAAATTGTTTATTTACATATTGTTAGCTATGAGCTACTAAGAGAGTTCAAACATATTCTTTATGCATAAACTGTGTTCAAAGAAAAGTGATTGATGCAGCTTTTGATCATGCACCTTCTTCTTCAAGCTGGTTAGTTTGTGGCTCTACAACTGAAAGGAAACCCTGAGGGCTGGTGACATCTCTATTTTGACAGAAATAGCAATAAATTTGTTAGCAGTACTCAGATGGTTGGTTTTGTTCATGGATTCAAAAACAATTTATGTTAAAATTAAGATAATCTGTTTTACAATCCAAATAGTTCAATGTTTAAGTTTTCTTGTGAGTGAAATTATTGTGTTCAAATTCTGTTGAAAGTCATCAGCCTGTGAACCGTAGTCAGTTAACAAGAGCAAATATTTGCTGTAAATGTTAACCACATTTATAGGCTTCAAATCCTTTTCCTTAACACCAGTGTTTACTAAATAAAATAGGGCATGTAATATTCTGTTCCAGAGTTCCAAGACTCAACTCAGGATGGATGTAAGGTTATGATTCAAATTGAATCTACAATAACATTAATAGAGGGAGTATTTGCAACATCAGTGATGTGATGAGTATTGACAATATTTGTGGGCAGCATGGTGGCTCAGTGGTTAGCACTGTTGTCTCACAGCGACAGAGACCTGGGTTCAATTCCCACCTCAGGCAACTATCTGTGTGGAGTTTGCACATTCTCCCTGTGTCTGCGTGGGTTTCCTCCAGGTGCTCCAGTTTCCTCCCACAGTCCAAAAATGTGCAGGTTAGGTGAATTGGCCATGCTAAATTGCCCGTAGTGGTAGATGTAAGGAATGGGTCTGGGTGGGTTGCTCTTCGGAGGGCCGGTGTGGATTTGTTGGGCCGAAGGGCCTGTTTCCACACTGTGTGTAATCTAATCCAATCTTAAAAAAAAACTGAGGCTCCACTCTTTAACTGGTTTTGAATTTCTAATTTACTACTATTAGTTTGGTTTCTCAACCATATCATTTTAAGTAAAGCTGGCCAAGGTCTTTAAGATTGCTGCTTGAAATCATGCTGATTGACCCTTTGCTTAACATCACTTTCCTTTTATAGTTCAGGATAAATCCCTGCATGTTTAATCTCTGACCGTGCTATCTATGGGATACTTCAGCTTTAAAAATATTGTCACTCCATCAATAAATCAATCCGGTGGAACCATGAGAAAATGCCATTTGTTAACAAAGTTGTCCATTATAGTGACAGGAAGGATTGCACATTAAATGTGGGAGATTTCAAACAGAGACAGACAACAGAACCTTCATCAAAGTTATGAGATTGTGAAATTTATTTGCAGGATTGATGGTTGTCAAGACGTGTTAATATTCACAATTATATTGTTAGGTAGATGAAAAAAATTAGTTGTATGTTTGCATGTTTAACATTCCAAAATGCTCACAGCTTTAAGGATATTATTAAGCTGGAGAGGGTTCAGAAGAGATTTACCAGGATGCTGCTAGGAATGGAAGGTTTGAGTTATAAAGAAAGGCTGGATAGGCTGGGACTTTTTTCCCCTGCAGTGTAGGAGGTTAAGAGATGACCTTGTAGAGGTTTATAAAATCATGAAGGATATCGATAAGGTTAACGGTAAGTGTCTTTTCCCGAGGATGGAGGATTTCAAAACTAAGGGGATATATTTTTAAGATGAGAGGAGGGAAATTTAAAACCAAAATGATGAACAAATTCCTCACACAGAGGGTGGTTCGCACGTGTGAAATGAACATCCTGAAGAAGTGGTGAATGCAAGCGCAGTTACAGTGTTTAAAAGACATTTAGTTAAGGACATGAAGAGGAAAGGTTTGGAGGGATATGGGCCAGGCACAGGCAGCTGGGACTAGTTTAGTTTGCTTCTGCTAAGTACTTTGCACAACGATCTGACTGAGAACAGAGGTGCAGACCTCCACACATTTAGAGATGCACTGCAATATCTGCTGAGGTTACAAGTGTCAATGGAAAAAAACGAAGCAATTTCTGGTCTTCTATGGCGAGACAATATCACTTGTAAAACATTATGACCATCAAAGATTTGCCTAAAAACTTTCAACAGAATGAAAGATGCCTTGACTAGCATAATATTCCATACATATTAGCTCATGAGATATCTTCTTGGCAAACATCAAATCTCTGGCTTTATTAGACTTAGAAGGATTGAGCACATTTAGTGCCAGATAAAGTCTATTTTTGATTCCCTCATGTTCAATACATGTGTCAAGGCTAGAATTGAAAATATTTTTGCCAAAGCAACATTGAACATAAGAAATAAAGAATGCTTACATCAAGCTCGCACTGATCGCCTGCAAAATTATCTCCACAGACGCACACAAACTTGTTGACCAGGTTATGGCAAGTCCCTCCATTCTGACAGGGATTTGAATCACATTCATTCACCACTTCTTCACATCTAGAAAAGTTGATGTTGGAAATTAACGAGAAACCAAATCAGTTTGATAAATCCTTCAATAAAGGCAAAATACTCTGAAAGCTGTACGTCTGAAGCCAACACTGAGTATGCTGGAGAAACTCAGCAGGTCTGGCTGCATCTGTGGAGGGAGAAGCACAGTTAACATTTTGCGTTCAGTATGACTCTTCTTAAGAACTGAAAAGCGATGAATGAACGGCATACTGGACTCGAAATATCAACTCAGTTTTTCTCTCCACAGACAATGCCAGACCTAATTGGATAAGCCACTCCCTTTCCCAAAATGATCTGGTGTGGTATGGATTTTTGGCCATTTTTAATCATGGTCAGTACTTTTCCTACTGTCTATAATTTCACATACCAGGAACTGCCAGCATTGTTCATTAACACTGTACTCTGTGTCTAGAATGTTCGTTTAAAAATGCTATTTTATAGCACCAATAACCTGAAATCTTTCATTCATGTCAATTTCTCAAAGTAAGGAAATACTGTTACACGCCAATTTCGGATTTCAAAAGGTTTTCATGAATTTCAAAGTAAACACAGGTACACATTAAATTAATAAAATAGGCATCACAATATTTAAAGGTTCCATGCTAGTACTTTGATCATTGTCCACTTTCTGGAGCATTCAAATAGTTGTTTTTGGCTGTAAAAGTGGAAAATCCTTAAGAGGTTCATGGAATACAGGAAATATTCAGATCAGTTGTCTTGAAGTATAATGTTACTTAATCGTGTGGCAACTCAGAGCACAGTTTATTCCTAGCGAGGTCAGAGTAATTGCAAGTACAACATCAAAACTCTTAAGAACTTTAAGGATTTGGAAATGAGAGTATTTCATGCTGCCTTATTTGGGGTGACACAGTAGTTCAGTGGTTAGTATTGTTGCAGTGCAGCACCAAGGACCTGGGTTCGATTCCACCCTCTGATGACAGTGTGGAATTTGCACATTCTCCCTGTGTGTGTATGGGTTTCCACTAAGTGCTCCGGTTTCTTCCCACAGTCCAAAAATGTGCAGGTTAGATGGATTAGCCAATGGATATGCAGGGTTATAGGGTAGGGGGATGGGTCTGGATCTAATGCCATTCAGAGAATTGCTGAGGACTTGATGGACCGAATGGCCTGCTTCCACACTGTAGGGATTCTATGATTTTGGATGAAAGGCTTGATTGCTGGGCCTCTTGCTGAGATATTTGTGTCATCGATAGTGATCGATACAGGTGAGGTGCTGGAAGACTGAAGTTGGCTAACGTGGTGCCACTGTTTAAGAAGGACCTAAAAGACAAGCCAGGGAACTATAGACCGGTGAGCCTGACCTCAGTGGTGGGCAAGCTGTTGGAGGGAGTCCTGAAGGACAGGATGTACATGCATTTGGAAAGGCAAGGATTGATTAGGGAGAGTCAACATGGCTTTGTCAGTGGGAAATCATGTCTTACAAACTTGATTGAGTTTTTTGAAGAAGTAACAAAGAAGATTAATGAGGGCAGAGCGATAGATGTGATCTGCATGGAGTTCAGTAAGGCGTTCGACAAGGTTCCCCATGGGAGACTGATTAGCAAGGTTAGAACTCATGGAATACAGGGAGAACTAGCCATTTTGGATACAGAACTGGCTCAAAGGTAGAAGACAGAGGGTGGTGGTGGAGGGTTGTTTTTCAGACTGGAGGCCTGTGACCAGTGGAGTGCCACAAGGATCGGTGCAGGACCCTCTACTTTTTGACATTTACATAAATGATTTGGATACGAGCATAAGAGGTACAGTTAGTAAGTTTGCAGATGACACCAAAATTGGAGGTGTAGTGGACAGCGAAGAGGGTTACCTCAGATTACAACAGGATCTTGACCAGATGGGCCAATGGGCTGAGAAGTGACAGATGGACTTTAATTCAGATAAATGCAAGGTGCTGCATTTTAGGAAAGCAAATCTTAGCAGGACTTATACACTTAATGGTAAGGTCCTAGGGAGTGTTGTTGAACAAAGAGACCTTGGAGTGCAGGTTCATAGCTCCTTGAAAATGGAGTCGCAGGTGGATAGGATAGTGAAGAAGGCGTTTGGTATGCTTTCCTTTTTTGGTCAGAGTATTGAGTACAGGAGTTGGGAGGTCATGTTGCGGCTGTACAGGACATTGGTTATGCCGTTGTTGGAATATTGTGTGCAATTCTGGTCTCCTTCCTTTCGGAAAGATGTTGTGAAACTTGAAAGGGTTCAGAAAATATTTACAAGGATGTTGCCAGGGTTGGAGGATTTGAGCTACAGGGAGAGCCTGAACAGGCTGTGGCTGTTTTCCCTGGAGCGTTGGAGGCTGAGGGGTGACCTTATAGAGGTTTACAAAATTATGAGGGGTGTGGATAGGATAAATCTTTTCCCTGGGGTCAGGGAGTCCAGAACTAGAGGGCATAGGTTTAGGGTGAGAGGGAAAGGATATAAAAGAGACCTAAGGGGAAACTTTTTCACACAGAGGGTGGTACATGTATGAAATGAGGTGGCTGAGGAAGTGGTGGAGGCTGGTACAATTGCAACACTTAAGAGACATTTGGAGGGATATGGGCCGGGTGCTGGCAGGTGGGACTAGATTGGGTTGGGATATCTGGTCGGTATGGACAGGTTGGACCGAAGGGTCTGTTTCCATTGCTGTACATCTCTATGACTCTATGGTAAGCTTAGCCCATTGCTGTTTAGAAGAATGAAAGGCTGATCTTATTAAAATTATAAGATCTTGGGGGAATAATCTCAGGCAGATTCCCAGAAGATGTTTCTTCTTGTGAGGAGACTGGAAATAATGGACTTTGAAAATAAAAGGGTCTTGACTTAAAGACTGAGATTAGAAATTTCAACTCTGAGAGGTTAATTAGATGCTTAAATTCTTTTCCCCTGAAGGTAGCCGAGGCTGGGTCTTCGATTTTATTCAAGGCTGAGTATAATAGAATTTTTAACAGACCACAGAGGCAAGGAAGTGGTGATAAATTCACAGGCAGATCAGACATGGTCTTATTGAATTGTGAAACAGACTCAATGTCAACAGCCTTCTCCTACTTCCTAAGACTTTATTAGCCTGTGTACTCTTTCATGATGAGATATCTAGATATACAAACTTACTATTCAGAAGTTGTTATAATGCTTTGAAATTCTGCCGGGTGCCATTCGAACAATTTCTGTAAAATAACTATTGTGTCTTGATATTAATCCCTTCCCTTCGACTATTCCTGTCTGCCTATTTCTACCCATCTTTGAAAAGGACACCCATGATTCTACAACTGACCATGCATTAGCACATGTGAATTACATTAGACTTCCAAACATGTGCCATGTCAATCGGCCCTACTGTGGTGCAGTGGTAGTGTCCCTGCTCTGGAGCAGGGAAGCCTGGTTCAAGTTCCACCTGCTCCAGAGGTGTGTAATAACATTTCTGAACAGGTTGATTAGAAAAATATTATTCTTTTTTAAAAGAAATACCACACCAAAGAGCTCCTGTGACTCAAAGGTAGTGTCCCTTCCTCTCAGCCAGAAGGTCAGGTTCAAGTCTCACCTACTCCAGAGATGCGTGATAACATCTCTGAATGGGATGTTTAGAAAATACCTGACACCACACCAAGACCAGAAACAATGGCATTTATTAAAATATGGAAACAATGTGAGCAATAGGTTTATTGGGATTACAATGACTGCCTTTACCTTACTCCAGTAAAGCCTGGTTTGCAGGTACAGTTGGCACCCCACAATCCATCAGTACAAAGCCCTCCATTGTTACAGCTGAAAAGCTCTCCACATTTGACTGGTGGGTAGGGCCATCTAAAACAAATTTAATATGTTGTTAATTCACGTGCAAATTAGATTTGCATCATTACAGATGTCGATTCACGAACAAATAGAATAGATCCTTAAATATTCAGCGTATTGTCAGGGTAAGAATACAAATTTGTAAATCTTTTGAAATTGTTTGTCTCACATCACCTATGCCATTTGAACAACACATACATCTCACAGAATTGCTCCTGTATGTCATTTATCGAGCTGTTAGAAGGTAAATATCATTTGGTCATTTTGGAGCAGACAGAACACAGACACATTAAATAATAATGATTTCTCCCCTGGGTATTTTATGTTATTTTTTAATTTATTATGTTTTCCAAAGTATTAATGGATTAGATTTAACTTCATATGGAGAAAGCTAATCCAGTTATTTACCTTTCTCCAATTTTTCTTTAAGTTACTCTCTCACTCCTATCTCCAGCCCACTTCTAAACAGTAATTTACATGGTTTATGGAATATGGCTTTTGTCCACCCTTGTACTACCCTGGATAACAAGGAAGTACAATTTTCCATCAATTTTAACGTCAGTGGATTTCTCAAGTACTCTATTTCTATGTAGTGCGTAAAAGATATATTCATGGTGGTGCACATTTTATAAATATTCTGTATTGCTTTAAATGTTTTATTTTTTATGAGGAAGGAGCTGAAGATTAATAGCAAATTTATGGCATCATATACAAAGGAATTCTTTATCTGAAACTCATATTTATTGTGGTGTACCATTGTAACACTGTAGTAGGGAATCTGTAATTCCAAGCCTCATGTTGCAAAAGGAATTCTTCACTATCTTTAAAAGTTGTCATGTTAATAAAATTATAAACAAGTTGTTTCATCCTCAACTTTTGCTTCTTTTATATTCAGTCCATTTGTCACATCCATCAATACGCACATAAACAATTTAAATGTGTTTATCAGTCAAATGAGAGATATATTTAAGTCAAAATAGTTGATCTTCATTGAAAAATTTAAAGGTTTTATCTAAGATCTGCATTGGTAATGAATATTTACAGATTTTAGATTTTGTTACTAATTATGTGTTTTTAAGAATTCTTTTATATTCCAGTTAAATCCTACAATACAGCTTAGAAATTAGGGAATTTCACAGCTCTGCCAGAGGAATTGGCAGAACATGGGTTTGGATGAAAGATTTGGTTGTAACATGATCAAGGACATTGTGAAATGCAGCTTGTAGCAAGTAATGACAGTGCACGTAATCAGCCAGATACATGAGGATTTGGGTATCTGTCTCTGGTTTACCATATATTTATAACAATTAATTGAAACAAACAAGACATTTAAAATAAATGACATTAAAACATTAGGAATCAATATTAAGATAAACTAGATATTAGATGAGTCTGGAGGCAATTGTTATTTTAATGCCTGTTATTTGTGTGCTAGTTGTTTTAAATGACTTCTTAAACTTTTGAAGAGTTCCAGTATACTGAATCAAACATATATAGAACAGTATGCTTACTCGCAGTATTGTCCAGTGAACTGGTTTGGACAGTTGCAGAAATACGAGTTGATACTGTCAGTGCAGGTCCCGTTGTTTTTACATGTGTGGTTCACGCAGTCATCTATATTACTCTCACAGTTGTTCCCAGTGTAACCCAGGTCGCAGGTACACTTGTAGCCTTCCAACAAATCGCTGCAATTACCATGAATACAGAGAGTGGATGCACAGTCATCAATATTGAGTTCACATCTGGGGCCTTCCCATCCTGCCATGCAGTTACACTGGTAAAAGTCAAATAGGTCTACACACGTTGCATTATTTTGGCATGGATTTGAGGAGCATATTTCTTTGCCAAAGCATCCAATATCAGCTGGGGGGCTACTTACTAGAATAAACTGTTCAGTATTTGTCAAACTATTTTGCTTGAAGTAAGGCAAGTATATTCCACCAATTTTAACCACACCAAGACAACCTTTAAAACTGTCACTTAAGGTTATATTCACATTATGTTGAAGAAAATTTAAATTCCCAGCAGTAACTGGACTGGTAAAATTGGAATTTCCATTAAGAATCATGGTCCACTTTGAAAACATCAAAAAAGGCTCCACCATTGTAATGAGCACTGAGTGCCACTGTCCATCAGAGATATTGACATTGCTAGAAAGTGTGATGGCTTCCAGACTATTTCCACTGTACAACTTGAACTGCAAGTAAGAGTTATGGATACCAAGCCAAATGGAATCAGCGCCATTGCTCGCCTGTAGCAAGACAGCATCCACATTTCTGGTTTTGAAGTCCATGGAAATGCTGATGAGATTTCTTGTGATAAACGTGTTGCCAATGTAGATCAGTGGATTTTCACCTTGAAATGTTGCATTAGCATAACCTGTAAATATCCACAAAAATAGAAGGTCAAAGTTATCTCCTAGAAATCCATGTTGGTCATTCAGCTTTGGACTCTTTCAATGACGATGTTTTAACACAAGAATGTACTTTGAAGAAATAAATATATTTGCAACTAAACCTACATTCCTACATTTAAAATCAACTGCCTCCAAATGGATAACATTTGGTTTGGAAGTACCCATGTGTGTGAGTCACTGCCAAACTACATTAGCTGAATTATTATATTTTAATTCTGTTTTGTTTGTTCAGAGGACATGGGCTTTGTTGGCTCAGCCAGCGTTTTTTGCTCTTTGTTAATTGCCCTTGGAAAGTTGGTGATGTGTCACCTTCTTGAACAACCGCAGTCCAGTGGGAGGGTCTAGATACAGCCACTGTGCTGTTTGTAAGTCACTTTCAGGATTTCGAGCCACAATGATGGGACGGTGATAAAATTCCAAGTCAGGATGAGTGAGTGACTTGGAGGAGAATTTGCTGGTGGTGGTGTTCCCATGTATCTTCTACCCTTGTCCTTCCAGGATTATGGGTTTAGAAAGTTCTGTCAGAACAGCATTAGTGAATTGTTGCAGGGCATTCTGTAGATGGTACACAGTGTAGTCACTGCATATTGGTGATGGAAGGAGCAGGTGTTTGAGGTAGTGTGTATGATACCAGTCAAGTTGACTGTTTTGTCCAGAATGGTACTGAGTTTATTGAGTGTTTTTAGCGTTGCGGTCATCCGGGCAAATAAACAATATTCCATCATGTTTCTAACCTATGTCTTCTAAATAGTCAATTAGCTTTGAGAAGTTAGGAAGTGAGTTACTCACTACAGAATTTCTACAACCTGTTCTTATAGCCACAATATTATATTGCTGGTCCAGTTCAGCTTCTGTCAATGTAGATACCCTCCAGGTTGTTGTTAATGGGGGATTTAATGATATGGAGGGGGGGGGGGGGGCGGGTTGGATTTTCTTTTATTGGAGATGGCTGTTGCCAGGCACTTATGTGGCATGATTGCAAGTTGTCATTTAACAGCTGAAACCTGGTGTTACCCAGGTCTTACTGGAAATGGATATATATTACTTCAGTTTTTGAGGAGTTATGAGTGGTGTTGAATATTATATATTTTTCAGGAAATATTCTGACCTTATGTTGGAAGGAAGGTCACTGATGATACAGCTAAAGATAGTTATGGAAAGGAATTCCCACAGATGTGTCATGGACCTGAAACAATAGAGTTCCAACACACACAACCATTTTCATTAGAGCTCAATATGACTCTAACCAGTGGAATCTTTCTCTGCTGATTCCCATGTTTTGCTACGGCTCCTTGATGCCACATCAATCAAATGTTGTCTTGATGTCAAGAGCGGTCACTACCACCACTTCCTCTCAAACTGACCATCAATGATGAGTTGGTTGGTTGGTTGGTTAGTGAGCTCACCGAGCTTCTGGGTTATTGTGAAGACGTTTTGTTACCATGTTGGGTAAGATCATTAGTGCAACTATCAGTGAGCAGGTTATTGCTGATTTCAGGGATACAAAACGTTGCTGTGCCCAGTAAGACACATGAAATTTTCTCAAAGTTTTGTTAAACTAGCTTTGATGAGCAACAAAAATCATACTTTCTCCTCATCCACAGGCAATAATGTGTGATAGACTGATTTTGCAAATTTGGGATTCATAGGTTGCAATATATTTAAAAGTTCTATATTTTTCATGTATTCTAATCTCTGAATACTTTGTTGTAAAATGGGTTTCCTTTTAAAACTGGCTTCTTTGTATTTCATATTTAGCATGTCCTGTACAGCATGAGACCTCATTTAACTGTGTTACAGGTGTAACTAGCTTTCTACAAGCAGAAACAAAGGATTTATCAGGAGCGCACTAATCTATTATGAATGCAGTGTTTTGGAAAAAAATCAGATCTTGATACTTAGAAGAAATGAAAACTAACCTCAAATGGGGAAAGTGGAGAAAGGTCAGCCTGGCATTATGATTAGCTGTCCATGGTCATTGGATGTGAGGGTTTAGACAGCTGACTGACACAGAATAAATAGCCTGTCCCAAAATAAGCTGTTTCAATGGAGATGGCTTAGGATGAGGAAGAAGAGAGAGAGAAGAATCCAGGGGAATGAGACACTATGTTCTTGAGACAAGACCAAGCGATTCCCTTGGGCTGATACGGGGAGATCAAACACTGTCATCACCAAAGACTGCACAACACCAGGGGTGAACACTTCACCCCTTCAAAACTGCCACCACCGTTTCTCCCATTCTATAGAACGGCTTCAGGATTGGTGAAGTGTTCTTATCTGTGTCTCTCTTTATCTAATTAACTAATGTACCATATCTAAAACACGGCATCTTAATGCCCTCAATCAACTTTCAGAAGTTGCTGCAAATTGTTAGCTGCCTAGATATGGTAACAGCAACCATGAATCCCACCCCCCCACCCCCCCCCCCCAAAAGTCAATAATTTGTTAAAGTGCATTCTTGTAATTCTTACATTCATATCCATCCGGATGATCCTGACAGCGATATCCTGCAGGGCACGGATCAATCTCACACCACACTTTTGTCTCACAGATCCTTCCACTGTACTCCAGTGGACATTTACATTCAAAGTCGTTCCATGTCACAGTACAATTGCCTCCATTTTGGCAAGAAGCAGTCTGCACACAAGCAATAAAAATGTCATTGATACAAGTCAATTTCTTGTTCACTACAAATTATTTTGTCTCATCTGTCAGTGATTACACCAACCTCTCTATTTCCTACATTGCAACAACAATTTCATTTCAGAACTGCTTAATAGGTTGTGAAGTGATTTGAGTTGAAAAGTGTGGTGCTGGAAAAGCACAGCACAGTAGGGGGAAGGGGGCTGAGAGATAAATGGGAAGGGGTGGTGGGGCTGGGGGCAAGGTTGCTGGGAAGTAGATGCACGTGGGGGGGGTGATGGTGTTAGGTCGGATTGGAGGGTGGAGCAGATAGGTGGGAAGCAAGATGGATAGATAGGGCGGTTCAAGGGGGCGGTGCTGAGTTGGAGGGTTGCATCTGGCATGAGGTGGAGGGCTGTCCTAAACTCCTGAAAAATTCCATATATATATGAAAGTCTTTGTTTTCTTTAGTAGATTTTAATTTTGTGGTCAGTTTTAATTTTGTGTCTGAAGAAGTTAGAACAATGAAAATTTACAAACATGTTTTTGGTGAAAATTTCAGCTCCTACCCAGCAGGGATAATTTAACCAAGTTCTATATGTTTAGTTGAATGATGTTTCAAACTACAATGCGACTGAACAGCAGCAATAATTAAACAGATGAGCTCAGCAGAAGCTCAATGTTGTATTGAAATCAGCATCTCCCTTACTAATAGCTTAACATTTTTCAGGTAGGAATACATCAAATATAAAATGAAATAATTCTGGGAAATTCATAAATTCTTTGTGTTTCGATAGCCCATAACTATTGCATGAGTCCAGCTAAGGAAATAAAGATTAAAACGTCACTCTCCATTCTGACCAATTGCACAAACAGAAATATGATTGTATGTGTTAAAACTGTTTCAAGTGATGAGTTGTTCTTTTCCATTTAAAATTCTTACTTCTAAATTTATTACTTAATTACTTTATTTTATATTTTGTTTTCCTTTCCTTTATTCCAGTAAAACCTTCACAATTGGCAACTTGAGCCAATTGATAACAAACTGTTTCTTGAGCTCAAATGTTTTAGATTCAAATCTCAGCCTCAGTCTTGAAGTCACAAAACTAGGCTTGCTTTGACAGAAACATTGTTTTTCAGATGAGACATGAAACTGTAGAGTCATAGAGGTCTACAGCACGGAAAAAGGTTCTTCGGTCCTTTGACTCTGTGCTGTTCATTAATAACCACCTAACCATTCTAATCCCATTTTCCAGTAGTTGCCCCATTGCCTTGTATGCTTTGGTATCACAAGTGCACATCTAAACACACACTGAATGTCTTAAGGGTTTCTGCAGGAAAAGTTCCAGATTCGTACCACACTCTGAGAGAAAATAAATCTCCACCACTTTACCTTCAATCTATGTCCCCTGTCATTGATTCCTTCATCAAAGGGAAAAGTTCCTTCTTTACTACTGTCTCTATGCCCCTCATATTCTTACCCATCTCAATCATGTCCGCCCCACTCTCACCTTTTCTGCTGCAAAGGAAAATAATCCCAGTCTGTCCAATCTCGCTTCATATCTACAACTCTAACCCGGACAACATCCCGATAAATCCCCTTTGTATCCTCTCAGTGCTATCACAACCCTCCTTCACACAATAGCCTAACCAATGTGTTATACAGTTCCAGCATAACCTCACTGTTCTTAAACTCTACACCTCAGCTAACCAAGGTATGAGTCCCATGTTCCTTCATAACCACTTTATCCATCAGCATGGATACCTTGAGGGTTTGGTAGACATGTACACCAAGGTCCCCCTGATTCTCAGTGCTTCCAAGATCCTATCACTCATTCCTGATGAAGGGTTTTTGCCCGAAATGTCGATTCTCCTGCTCCCAGATGCTGCCTGGCCTGGTGAGTTTTTCTCGCACCATACACTCGACTTTACTTTTAAGCTGGCCAGATACCTCAGAGACTTCTCTCTGTCTATGTTAACTTCTTTAATTATATCATAGTCCTTCTCCCTGATTTCTATACCCACATTATCTAGTGAACACTGACATACAGTGTTTAGAACATAGCTTCTGGTTCCATGCAGAAACGACCACTGTCATTGTTAATGGGTCCTACTCCTTTGTTACCCTTAATGTTCTTGTAAAATAATTTGGGACTTTAGTTTGTCTGCCATTATCCTTTCATACACCCTTTGGCTCTCCTCATTTCCTTTGTAAGGTCCCCGTGCATGCTCCATACTCCTCTGGGGCCTCTGTTGTTTTGAGCCATATGCCTCTTTTCTTTCTCTTTATCCAATCCTGAAAATCCCTTGCTATCTGAATACACAGGATTTGTTGGTCCCACCCTGTATCTTTGTTGGCACCCCACTCTCCCTATTTCCTTCTTAAATATGTCCCACTGCTCTGACACAGATTTGCCTAAAATGTTTTGGCTCCCAGTGCACCCCAGCTAAATCATATCTGATCTTATTAAAATCAGCCTTCCCCCAGTTTAGACCTTTAATTTGAGCCCCATCCTTGTCCTTTTCCACAACGATCTTGATCTTATCAGAGTTCTGATCTCCTGTAGGGCCTTCTATAGACTGGCTTTAAAAGCTCTCCGATACATTTTAATAACTTGCTCCCTCTAAACCTTCCTCACTATGATTACCTCAGTTAATGTTGGGGAAGTTGAAATTCCCGCCTAGGCTACCCTATTATTTTTACACTTCTCTGAAATTTACCTCCGTATCTGATCTTCTGATTCTCTCAGACTGTTTAAGGAGCCTACAGTACACTCCCAGCAATGTGATTGCTCCTTTTTGGTTTTTACGTTCTACCCATAAGGCCTCATTGAGGATCCTTCTTGTCCTCCTTCCTGCTGTAACTGATTTCCTGTGCATTATTATGACCCCCCCCCCCCTTCCTTTATGTTAACTTTCTTCCCCTTACTCTAGTTTGGTTTCTGACATTAATTGATTATATTGGCCCTGGTTTTCACTTATTCCAGTTGTTGCTCAGTTAACCCTTTTTTTCAAAATAAATACACGCTTTAAAAACACAAACCAATCAACCCACCACTTCCCTGCGATGGCGCTATTTGATTTGTTTTCCCTATGCCCTGAAGCTGCAGTAGTTAAACTAAGGCCTCTTCTCTCCGCTGTTCCCCTGATCCTGGGCCTCAGTTTATCCTGTTGCTGCCTCCCTCTCTCTGCTGTGTTGAAGCTGAAATGCTGGGCCCCAGTCCTTGCATGTCAGTCTCTCTTATTCAGCTAATATTTCCTCCTAAACAATACAAAGAAGATATCAAAGAATTGTTCATTTTATTACATAACTCATCTTATGTATGCCAAATTATCTGCTATCGCAGCATTGACTGAACATCAAAAATAAGTCCATCGCATGTGTAACACTTTGTAATGTTAGTGAGAGGCATGATTTCAACTTTTCTGATCATTTCTAATTATAGAGCAGTAGGACAGCAACTCCAATCTTAAAACATTAAACCTGAAACAATTGGATGTGGAAAATATGAAAACACGTTATTTTCTTACCACGCAAGAATCGTCACTGATACAATCTTCGATCACATTTACAAGTGTTTTATTGTTGTAAACCTCCAGTGATGAGCTATAATTTCCCTCGTCTAGTGGGTAAAACTCCAGTTGTATGTTGTTGAGCCTGACATCCTGCAGGCAGCCCTTGAAAGGTCCTCCCCAATGAGTGGAATTATGAGGATCTTGACCAATGTGGACAATGTCAAAAGGTTGAATCTTCACAGAAGACAATAGGAAGTCCAGCAGAATAATATCTGATGCAGCAACAGTTACCCAGGCTTCATCAAAACGAATTTCTATCAGTCGCTTAATGCCGTCAGCAAGGTTCATGGATGAGTTTACCATCAAAACTTTTGTCTTGATGTAAATGCTGCTGTTATTCAAATATATTGTGAGATAAGGAATTCTACCATGGCTGAATTGCATCAGGAAGCCATCTACCTTTCGTGTACGTACGAAAAAAGAGATAACAAATTTAGTGCCCGGATTATCTGTGATAACAAAAGTGGCCAAACTGGTAGAATTCTCATTGCCGAAAGTTGCAGAGACGTATTCTGCAGAGGAAGAAGAAAATATATTTGTTGAATGTTTAAAAATACATACAGCATATCAAACATTTCTGAGAGAGAAATACATTCATTTCATTACATAGTGCATGGATGATTAAAAGAATATGTTGTTCAATATGTGATTATTTTCTCTCGGATGTTAATAGGATGAATTTAATGTTGCTTAGAGATTAATCAAATACTTATCGGTAATTTCTCTCTAAATACATCTTGAATTCAGTTCAGAACTTGTTTATTATGCTCTTACATAAAGGTGCAAGGTATTCCTCTCAGAAATTATATTCTTTATTCAACGTATTCTTTTGACTTCTGTTTCAGTGCACTAGTACAATACAATTGCTTATTCACAATATTTCTGATTTGTCTCAGTTTCTATTGTTGAACAATATCAGTGATTAACAAACTACCGTTGATTTTTACTCGTTGCAGTTCATTTCCTATCTTTACAGTGCATGTTATTTATCAACTTGTTTAGAAAAATTATCATCTTTATTTGAACAAAATAAATTACTCAGGTTCTTAGTTATGCTGTTACTTTTCGTACTTATAATTTTCATGATATAATTAGAAAGTAAATAATAAAAACGTTGTTCACAACCACCAGGCAGATGAGATGCAGGTAACAATTAGCAGGAGGTTTAGAAAATAAAAGCAACCTTTCCTAGAAATATTTTGAGGATCTTCCTCCTATGTGAACATGTAAATGTTTAGGTTTTGCTGTGTCTGGAAAAAAAAACTGAACAGAAATGCAATAAAACATTTGTCGTCCTTGAGAAGGATAGCTTAGACACACTCTCAGTGCAATTAGGAAGAGTGTTTGTAGGATTTGGATCCTGTGACAGTGAGCAAATGGTGATAAAGTTGCACTTCAGGCTGGTGTGTTGCTTTGATGAGAACTTGCAGATGGTGATATGCCTATGTGCCTGCTGTCCTTCACAATAGCAGAGGTCACAACTGTAAAAGATACTGTTGACAGAAGCTTTGCAAATTACTGCAGTGAATCTTGTAGATGGTGCTCCTACTGTACTGCTGGTGGAGGGAGTGAATGTTAAATTGGTGGGTGGGGTGCTGATCAAAAGGGCTGCTTTTGCCTGAATGGTGCCAAGCTTCTTCAGTGTTTGAACTGCACTCATTCAGGCAAGTGGTTGGTACCTTGCGGGTTAAATTAAATCTATTAATCAACATGCTCTCACTTCTTCATACCCTTTATTAATTTAAACCTGTTTGAATCATGTATCTTGCTGTCATTTTTAATGATTCTGTAGGTGACCTTCAAAACATTCAGAACCAATGTGCATATCTACATGATGCCAAATGCATCCTCTGAAAGAGTTAATACTGAGGAGTGCCTTAAACACAATGCCTGAAGTTGATGTCACATGAACTTAATAGGAGAACAGTCTAGGATTTCAAAGGAGTGAAAGCTAACATTGACGTCCTCCTCATAGTCTGTGACAATATCGATCATATCAGTGTAACATGCACTTAGATGTAGACACACTAAACTATATCTCACTTAAGACAAGGTGCTCTTCCAGTTAGTCTAGCAAGTGGTTTTCCTTTCCCGCACCAAACCAAGTGAGCCCTGTACATCTCAACTCCAAAATTGGTTGGTGCCAGGAAATCTATCCCATGGAGAGCAGTGGGAATGACTGCCCATACTCCATAAGACCATAAGACATAGGAGTGGAAGTAAGGCCATTCGGCCCATCGAGTCCACTCCGCCATTCAATCATGGCTGATGGGCATTTCAACTCCACTTACCAGCGTTCTCCCCGTAGCCCTTAATTCCTCAAGACAACAAGAATCTATCAATCTCTGCCTTGAAGACATTTAGTGTCCCGGCCTCCACTGCACTCCGTGGCAATGAATTCCACAGGCCCACCACCCTCTGGCTGAAGAAATGTCTCTGCATTTCTGTTCTGAATTGATCCCCTCTAATTCTAAGGCTGTGTCCACGGGTCCTAGTCTCCTCGCCTAATGGAAACAATTTCCTAGCGTCCACCCTTTCCAAGCCATGTATTATCTTGTACGTCTCTATTAAGTCTCCCCTTAATCTTCTAAACTCCAATGAGTACAATCCAAAGATCCTCAGCCGTTCCTCATATGTTAGACCTACCATTCCAGGGATCATCCGTGTGAATCTCCGCTGGACACGTTCCAGTGCCAGTATGTCCTTCCTGAGGTGTGGGGACCAAAACTGGACATAGTACTCCAAATGGGGCCTAACCAGAGCTTTATAAAGTCTCAGTAACATATCGCTGCTTTTATATTCCAACCCTCTTGAGATAAGTGACAACATTGCATTCGCTTTCTTAATCACGGACTCAACTTGCATGTTTACCTTTAGAGAATCCTCGACTAGCACTCCCAGATCCCTTTGTACTTTGGCTTTACTAATTTTCTCACCATTTAGAAAGTAGTCTATGCTTTTATTCTTTTTGCCAAAGTGCAAGACCTCGCATTTGCTCATGTTGAATTCCATCAGCCATTTCCTGGACCACTCTCCCAAACTGTCTAGATCTCCATGGTGAGCAGTGGGTGTGATTGGCCATTCCCCAGGAGGAACAGAGGGAATGATTGCCCATTCCATATGGTCAGCAGTGGGAATGATTGGCCATTCTCCAGGGTCAGCAGTGGGAATGATTGGCCATTCCCCAGGGTGAACAGTGGGAATGATTGGCCATTCCCAAGGGTCAGCAATGGGAATGATTGGCCATTCATCAGGGTGAACAGTGGGAATGATTGCCCATTCTCCAAGGTGAACAGTGGGAATGATTGGCCAATCCCCAGAGTCAGCAGTGGGAATGATTGGCCATTGGTCGGTGGAGAAGTGGACAGAGTGGAAGAATGTTACAGGGGGACTTGGATAAACTGCAGAATTGGGTTGAGAGGTGGCAAATGGAGTTCAATGCAACTAAATGTGAGGTGATGCACTTTGGGAAGAATAACAGGAAGGCAGAGTACTGAGTCGATGGAAAGATTCTCGGTAGTGTCAATGTGCAGAGGGATCTTGGAGTCCATGTACCTAGATCCCTGAAAGTTGCCACCCAAGTGGATAGTACTGTTAAGAAGGCATACGCTGTGTTAAGTTTCATTCGTAGAGGGATTGAGTTCCTGAGCCGCAATATCATGCTGCAACTATACAAAATGTTGGTGTGGCCATACTTGGAATATTGTGTACAGTTCTGGTCCCCATATTTCGGGAAGGAAGTGGAAGCATTGGAAAAGGTGCAGAAGAAATTTACCGATGTTGTCTGGTCTGGAGGGAAGGTCTTATGAGGAAAGGCTGAGAGACTTGAACCTGTTCTCATTGGCAAGAAGAAGGCGAAGAGGGAATTTGATAGAGACATACAAGATGATCAGAGGATTAGATAGGGTAGACAGTGAAAGTCTTTTTCCTAGGATGAAGACATCAGCGTGTACGAAGGGACATAACTACAAATTGAGGGGTGATAGATTTAAGACAGATGTCAGAGGCAGGTTCTTTGCACAGAGAGTGGTAAGGGCGTGGAATGCCCTACCTGCTAATGTAGTCAACTCAGCCACATTAGGGAGATTGAAACAATCCTTAGATAAGCTCATGGATGATTTTGGGAGACGAGCTGAGAATAGTTCACAGGTCGGTGCAACAACAAGGGCCAAAGGGCCTATTTGCGCTGCATTGTTCTATGTTCTATTCTCCAAGGTCAGCAGTGGATTGATTAACCATTCCCCAGGGTGAACAGTGGGATTGATTGGCCATTCCCCAGAGTGAGCAGTGGGAATGACTGGCCATTTCCCATGGTGAACAGTGGGAATGACTGGCCACTCCCCAGGTCATCAGTGGGAATGTCTGGCCACTCCCCAGGGTGAGCAGTGGGAATGATTGGCCATTCCCCAGGGTGAGCAGTGGGAATGATTGCCCATTCCCCAGGGTGATCAGTGGGAATGATTGGCCATTCCCCAGGGTGAGTAGTGGGAATGATTGCTCATTGCCAGGGTGAGCGGTGGTGCAGATTCTGTTTGGCTGTCTCATACTGCATGTTGGAAGATTTTTTCAGACACAGCTTCAGAAATCCTACTCATGCAGTGAGTAGAAGGAAGAAACCCTCAGTGCAAGACTCAACAAAGTGGAATCTACAATGAATGCTAAGTGTATTTCAGATCTGGTATGCAATATGGGAAGATCATTAGGAACTCCCTGGGCCTGGATTTTTAGTTACTCTGAGGCAATTACAGATTGCATTGGGTGGAGACCTATAGGAACAGTCTCAAGTAGGCATTGAGCCAGAGAGTGAATGGATATTGAAAATTTCATGAATGAAGATAAAATCGGATATTGAAAATTTCATGAACGAAGATAAAATCCTTGTTGGGTGACATTAAACTTAAGAAAAGAGATATAAAAAAGCAAAGCTGAGAAAGCTATATTAAAGTTTTTTCAGTTTAGATCAAGTGTCAACAGTACATTTAGCAAACACCTGAGTAACACAGCCACAGTAAAAGAAACCTAGGGTCAAGGGAGCAATTCAAACCAAGGTCACAAACTGAAGGACATTGTAAAACCAGAATTCAAGCAATAAAAGGGCACACTCATAGCTTGAGCAGACAAGCCTAATCGAACGTGAAAGATTGGAGACTTTACTAGAGTGGGAGATCCATTGTTAAAATGGCAGGGAATGTTTATTGATACTACAGACAGAGAGAATCATCTAGAAAAAACAACGGAAGGAAAGGGGATCTTAGAGCTGCAGACACTGAGAAATAGCTAGAAAATAATTTGGTTGAAGTAGGCATCTCTGTTAAAGCTATGAAAAGTGAGTATAATTCAGTAGATCCATTGGGAAATAGGAATCATTTATTTAGGCCGCAACCAAATGAATTCACTTGGAGTAGACACGAGGAAGTGGGAATCTTCCATTTTGTCTGCCACAACATGGATAATCTTTCAGTCGCATCACAAAACAGCAAAACATCTATTACTATTTAATGTTAAAATCTTACAAGCAAGGAAAATACATAATCATATTAGGCATAGCATCAGAAATAATATTTGCAGGAATAAAGCAAAAAACTGGACATCTTGGAGAAAGCAATTCTTCAGGTGCAGAATTGCTTGCAAATTGGATACTAATTCAGAAGTTGAACAAGTTAATTTGTGTGTATTCACATCTGGAATTACTGTTGATAATGTTATTGTTTACCAGATTGTAAATAAAGCAACAAATATTTCTGAAGTAATGGAAATACTTTGAGAAATCCAACTTCAAAATAAGTTAAATTATTGAAAGAGTAAAATGAAAGATTTCAACATTTGGCAATTCCAAAGCTAAAATAGTTAATGATTTCTACACATTGATGAAAAATGTGACAATGGTGAATTTATGAAATATGGTTATTGTTGGAGTTGCTGATGAGTCTCTCTCCTATTAATTACAATTGAAGGATGAGTTGATGAAAGAGAAAGCTATGCAAGTGGTGAATGAAGCTAAAATATGGAAGTAGCACAGACCAATCTTGAGGATAAAATTAATCTTATGATAGGAGAAGAGTAGAATCTATTCAATTCTTAACTTAAAAAACACAGTAAACACAATAGAGTGAACAAAAAATATTACATATTAACTGTCCTTGCCAGTGTTACATAGCAATTCAAACTCATTAGCATGTTCAATGCCCAATATTTAAAAAAGGAATGTTTATCTGCCACACAATGGGTTACTTTCAGAAAAAGTGCTGAAGTAGGTCATAGTCACAGAAAAGCAAGATAATAGACAATAGACAATAGGTGCAGGAATAGGCCATTCTGCCCACCATTCAATATGACCATGGCTGATCATCCTTAATCAGTATCCTGTTTCTGCCTTATCTCCTTAACCCTTAATTCCACTATCCTTGAGAGCTCTATCCAACTCTTTCTTAAATGAATCCAGAGACTGGGCCTCCACTGCCCTCTGGGGCAGAGCATTCCACACAGCCACCACTCTCTGGGTGAAGACGTTTCTCCTCATCTCCGTCCTAAATGGTCTACCCTGTATTTTTAAGCTGTGTCCTCTGGTTCGGCACTCACCCATCAGCGGAAACATGTTTCCTGCCTCCAGAGTGTCCAATCCTTTAATAATCTTATATGTCTCAATCAGATCCCCTCTCAGTCTTCTAAAGTCAAGGGTATACAAGCCCAGTCGCTCCAGTCTTTCAGCGTAAGGTAGTCCTGCCATCCCAGGACTTGACCTCGTGAACCTACACTGCACTCCCTCAATAGCCAGAATGTCTTTCCTCAAATTTGGAGACCAGAACTACACACAATACTCCAGGTGTGATCTCACCAGGACCCTGTACTGCTTCAGAAGAACCTCTTTGCTTCTATACTCAATCCCTCTTGTTATGATGGCCAGCATGCTATTAGCCTTCTTCACTACCTGCTGTACCTGCATGCTTACCTTCATTGACTGGTGTACAAGAATACCCAGATCTCTTTGTACTGCCCCTTTACCTAAATTGATTCCATTTAGGTAGTAATCTGCCTTGCTGTTCTTGCTACCAAAGTGGATAACCATACATTTATCCACATTAAACTGCATCTGCCATGCATCTGACCAGATCACCATGTAATCTCCTAACATCCTCCTCACATTTCACCCTGCCACCCCAGCTTAATGTCATCAGCAAATTTGCTAATGTTATTACTAATACCATCTTCTATATCATTAATATATATTGTAAAAAGCTACGGTCCCAGCACTGATCCCTGCGGTACCCCACTGATCACTGCCTGCCATTCCAAAATGGAGCCATTTATCACTACTCTTTGTTTCCTGTCAGCCAACCAACTTTCAATCCAAGTTAGTACTTTGCCCCCAATACCATGCACCCTAATTTTGCTCACTAACCTCCTTTGTGGGACTTTATCAAAAGCTTTCTGAAAGTCCAGGTACACCATATCTACTGGATCTTCCTCGTCCATTTTCAAAGTTACATCCTCAAAAAATTCCAGAAGATTAGTCAAGCATGATTTCCCCTTCATAAATCCATGCTGACTCTAACCTATCCTGTTACTACTATCCAGGTGTGTCGTAATTTCATCCTTTATAATATACTCCAGCATCTTTCCCAGCACTGAGGTCAGACTAACTGGTCTATAATTTCCTGCTTTCTCTCTCCCACCTTTCTTAAAGAGTGGTACAACATTAGCCACCCTCCAATCCACAGGAGCTGATCCCGAATCTATTGAAATCTGGAAAATAATCACCAATGCATCCACAATTTCTTGAGCCACGCCCTTCAGTACCCTGGGATGTAGACCATCAGGCCCCGGGGACTTATCAACCTTCAGACCTAACAGTCTCTCCAACACCAATTCCTGGCAAATATAAATTCCCTTAAGTTCAGGTCCTTTAGCCACTGTTACCTCAGGGAGATTGCTTGTGTCTTCCCCAGTGAACACAGATCTGAAGTACCAATGCAATTCTTCTGCCATTTCTTTGTTCCCCGTAATGTATTCCCCTGTTTCTATCTTCAAGGGCCCAATTTTAGATGTGGAATAAACGCCTATATCAGCAGGTGAATGAGATAGGAGACAGGCCACAATTAAAGAAAAACTTAATGGCTTACTAGGGGAATTAGGTGATCCACACCTAGTCTTTTGAAAAAAGGATATTTATATCAGTGGGCATTTCATTAATTTTTAGTTTGATGCAAAAGTGTGTTTCACTACCTTTTAAGATAGAGAACAATGGTTGAAAATGCACTGTCTGCAGCTGATATCAGTGTAACTGTATAATGCCAGGAGATATGCCACTTTAAATTTGAGATACACAATAAGAATTTCTCCGAAGTAAGGGGTGAGAGTATGAGAGAGTTAAATATGGGTGTCAGATAGTAGAAAATTTGCATTACTTATAGCAAGAATTCTCACTCTATAGATGTAGGTCTTAAACTAAATTATCTTTAATGAATATGTGTCTTCAACTAAATCATCTTCAAATGGCAGAAGGAATTAAACTAGTTAAAGTTGAGCAAAATGGGTCCAGGACCAGTTGGAGGAAAAGCTCAAGGAACAACCAGTCAAAAGTCAACTAGTAAAAGATACCGATAGGGTGCCCTGGACTCATAGAGAAATCCAAATAGAAGAAAAAGATTTAGTTACATTAGCTTAAAAAAATTGTTTCATGTTTGAAGCAAGATAGAAACTTATGATTTTGCTGGATTGGCAGAAATGTTTTCCCTTTTGTCAATATTAATAAATGGTCCAGGCTGTATGATCAGTGAGCAGACATTAACAATCTCATAACCAATGATCGCTGTACCTGACTAGAGCTCACTGATGCGTCTTCAGCTCAGGTAAGTCACAACTTGACAAATAAATAGTAATTACAGATTAAAGTCTGATAATAGATACTGAAATAACTCAGAAGAAGAAAGTTCGAAGGGGGAATGGTGTTTCCTTATACTCTCAGGGAGAATCTTCATGAACAAAGACAGAAAACATGCCAAACAAGGAATAATCATCAAGCAGAAGAACTGAGGAACTGAACATCGTGATCTCACCAATTTACAGTTGGTAAGTCCAAATAAAAGCATCCAAAGTAATCAACAAGTTAAGATTTGTTAAAATCTTTCAACACAGATTGAGTGGTAGATTGTGAATAACAATCTGCAGACAGAGATTGATGATATGATGCATACAACTTGATTGGAGGCCACCACTGAGAAGCTATGACAAATGTTCAGATATCCAGATATGCATAAAATAAATTGCCTGTTTCAACTGAAGGGAATCCAAGAGATTAAAAGTTTAAAGGGACTTTCAGCCTTCAGAAGGAGCAAAGGGAAAATCACCAATTGTATGCTCAGAGACCTACCTCTGACTGTAAAGTCAGAGACTTGGAGGGAGATGGGGTATGAACAAATGTAATTACATGTGTAAATGTATCATATCAATATTGATAAAAATAACTTGGGGGAGATGTTATATAGTAGTGTAAAGTTCTGAAAGGCTTAGAAGTGAGTAGTGCCTTAAGCGCCACCCACTATGAAAATAGCATGTAGATTTAGTAGGAGAACAATTTAGGATCTTGAAGAAATAAGCCCTAGGATCCAAGTCTTCTTCTTAGTCTCCATAACAATGTCTATCATATTACTCTAACCTGTAACTTGCTGCTACCCTGCAACAAACTACATCTTTTGAAGACCTAGCCCTACCAGATGGTTTTGGCAGCAAATGTACCACATAGTGAGCAGTACTGCAGACAGCTTCATACAACTGTGTGGTCAGGATTTCTCATACAATAGCATTAGTGATACTCAATGCAGAATGGTTCTGTTGAAGTGAAGTTTTATGAAGACATTGTGCACGTAGGTGATATAGCAAATCATTGCATTCCTAATTACTTTCCAACAAGCCTACAAATAGCAATGCCAGAAATTAATGTAATTACTGTTGGGTGTAATGAGGGCTGATATCTGTAGTGGTTGGCATGGGTTCAACAGCGAATACAGTCTACACTACATTGTAGTGGGTGCATTGCTGTTATTAAGATTTACCCACTATGAGTACTGGATGGTAAAGCCATTCTAGGTTGTAGAAATTAAACATTAACCCCACAGCTCTCCCAGAGAATTTGGAATGCAGTTTTAAAACCTGTAAAGCCACAAATAAATCCAAGGAAATTAAAAGAAACATCAGAGGATAGATACTGGAGGTTTCAACAGCAAGTCTAACAATTAAACTGCATTTGAAATGTTTAAGGATTCATTATATCAGACAGTGCTCACAACTTGCACCATTATTTTTGAAAGAAATTTTTGAGTTCAGGAGTAAGATCACGAATTGGACTGTTCACATTCAAAATAGGTGTTGGAGGTTCCTTTGCAGAAATTAGTTAAAGTGTAGAATTATAACAATACTTACTGATTTCTCTACAGTGTACCTGCCCCATCTCCTTCCCCAATTCATTGCTCACTCACTTGGGCAGATTGCAGACAGGTACCACCATTGCTATTCACCCTGGAGTCTTGGTGGTTTCAAACTCTTTCATGGCGATGTGTCCAAAATGAGTAAATGCAGTTTTATTTGGCAATTTAATTTTTCATTGCTGAGTTATTACAGCACTTTAGAAAACTTTTCTATCAGGGGAAGAATGTGAATAAGTTATTGGATTTTCCAAAATAGCTGACTTACTTGACATGTTTTAATTGTTGATGACAAATGTCATTGTCAATTATCCAGTCTCATAAATAAGATGCCAATCTATATACAGTGTTTATTGTGGAGAAGAGCATGGAAGATACGGAATGTTGGGAAATAGATGGTGACATCTTGAAAAATGTCCATATTACAGAGGAGGAAGTGCTGAACGTCTTGAAACACGTAAAGGTGGATAAATCCCCAGGATCTGATCGTGTATACCCTAGAACTCGATGGGAAGCTAGAGAAGTGATTGCTGGACTTCTTGCTGAGATATTTGTATCGTCGATAGAGGTGCCAGACGACTGGAGGTTGGCAAACGTGGTACCACTATTTAAGAAAGGTGATAAGGACAAGCCAGGGAACTATAGACCGGTGAGCCTGATGTCAGTGGTGGGCATATTGTTGGAGGGAATCCTGAGGGACAGGATTTACACGTATTTCAAAAGGCAATGATTGATTAGGGATAGACAACATGGTTTTGTGCATTCGAAATTATGTCTCACTAACTTGATTGAATTTTTTAAAGAAGTAACAAAGAGGATTGATGAGGGCAGAGCAGTGGACGTAATCTATATGGACTTCAGTAAAGCGTTCGACAGGTTTCCCATGGGAGACTGGTTAGCAAGGTTAGATCACATTTGGATACAGAACTGGTTTGACAGTAGAAGACAGAGTGTGGTGGTGGAGGGTTGTTTTTCAGACTGGAGGCCTGTGACCAATGGTCTGTCACAAGGATTGGTGCTGGGTTCACTACTTTTGTCATTTATATAAATGACTTGGATGTGAGCATAAGAAGTACAGTTAGTAAGTTTGCAGATGACACCAAAATTGGAGGTGTAGTGGACAGCGAAAAAGGTTACCTCAAATTACAATGGGATCTTGATCAGATGGGCCAATGGGCTGAGGAGTGGCAGATGGAGTTTAATTTAGATAAATGTGAGGTGCTGCATTTTGGGAAAGCAAATCTTAGCAGGTCTTACACACTTAATCATAAGATCATAGAAAGTGTTGCTAAACAAAGAGACCTTGAAGTGCAGGTTCACAACCCCTTGAAAGTAGAGTCACAGGTAAACAGGATAGTGAAGAAAGCATTTGATATGCTTTCCTTTATTGGTCAGAGTATTAAGTGTAGGCGTTGGGAGATTATGTTGCAGCTGCACAGGACATTGGTTAGGCCACTTTTGGAATGTTGTGTGCAATTCTGGTCTCCTTCCTATCGGAAGGATGTTGTGAACTTGAAAAGGTTCGGAAAAGATTTACAAGGATGTTGCCAGGGTTGGAGGATTTGAGCTACAGGGAGAGGCTGAATAGGATGGAACTGTTTTCTCAGGAGCATCAGAGGCTGAGGGAAGAAAATCATGAGGGGTATGGATATGATAAATAGACAAAGTCTTTTCCCTGGAACGGGGAGTCCAGAACTAGAGGGCATAGGTTTAGGGTGAGAGGGACCTAAGGGGCAATTTTCTCATGCAGAGGATGGTAATGTATGGAATGAACTGCCATAGGAAGTGGTAGAGGCTCGTACAATTGCAACTTTTAAAAGGCATCTAGATGTATACGAATAGGAAGGGTTTAGAAGGATATGGGCCATGCACTGGCAAATGGCACTAGATTAGGTTGGGATATCTGGTTGGCATGGACAAGTTGGATCGAAGGGTTTGCTTATGTGCTGTACATCTCTATAACTCTATGACTCCATATTGCAATACCAGCATCTTTTGGGTTTGCTGATAAATGTTAATTTGTGAAGAATCCACTCTAAATATTTTTTATTACAATATCTTGATGATTAGTAAAAATGTCACATTCCTAACATTAATGATACAGATCTCAGTCAATGTTGTCTTTTAGAAGTGGACAATGTGCTACTTTCAATTCTAAATTTTGTGTGTTGCACCTGACTAAAGGCATCATTGTATATGTAGGATTAGATATGTCCTTCACAAGAGATATGGAAGCTAGTCTGGCATAATTTTAGTCTCTTTAATGAAATTAGTTCAAATAAAATGATTATTTTATGTGTATCAATAATTCTCCTCCTTGTGCTGGGCTACTGAATAGGGATTTAAACACCTATACAGTGGTTTGGAACTGGAAATCAAAATTATGTAACTATAGTGGTGACAGGCAGTTTATTTTTTTTGAGAAAGGAGGTAGCTTGTTAAACTTCCTTTATAAATAAAGTAATGAATATGATACCACACCAAAAGCTTTTTGTTTTTACTCATGTCCCTGACATTTTTTCTTATTCCTCAACACTAGTGAATCATCTATCAATTCCAGCTGTGAATATAAAGATTGGGATTATTCTTAGTTGCATAAATATTAATTATTTGAACATTTCTTTTTGAGTTTTTCAGAAGAAAGGGCTAAGACAGGCTCATGATCATGCCAGCAAATTGATCATCTGATCCTCTAGGTCGTAAATGTAACTCTAATCTGAATTGATTCATAACATCTCTCTAATAAACACAGTAAAACAAACTCTAATATGCTTACCCCGAATGCACGTGGGGCCTGCAAATGGCCGTGAACAATCGCATTTATAATCTGTCCACAAATCGACACACTTCCCATTACTGTTACATGGATTCTGTCGGCACCAGTTTATCTTCTTGCAGCCAAGTGTGAATCTCGATGTCATATTTTTTGAAATTGTTTGTGGTAATATAGCCCTGCTATCAATTTCCAAATCCTGCAAGCAACCAATAAAATAATCCTGAATTGTAAAGTACGTTCCTGGTAAGCCACCAACGTGTGTTGTCTGAAATGCATGAAGTGAGGGAAGGGTAACTGCATCAATGGGCTTTGAGGTTGAACAAACATAATTTGGGCAACTCGGATGTGTCAAGTTCACTCGGAAACTTTCCCCCATTTGAACTTTTAACTGATGCCATTCACCATCATTAACTTGATGAATGAATGAAATGCTAATTATCTGACCCTTTATCACTGCTATGGACATCAGCTGACCACTATAAAGTTGAACATGTATGTATTCATTAAGTATATCTCCTCGGTAGAGTAATAACATATTTGGTATAGTTGTCCTAAAGCGCAGACTGATACTAAATGGCTCGTCCCGAGCTGTTGTTCTGTTCTGATTAGTAAATGGCATTTGTACAGTCACATAGCCACTGAATAAGGAGAAAGTTGTTGATTTTGAACAAGAAGCGTCATAATAGCCAGGAGGGCATTTGCAATTGTAACTGTGAGTGCCATCCAACAATTTTGGTATACATGTTGCTCCATTATCACATTGATGTTCAAGGCAGCCATCTAGTTGAATTGTGCAGTTCTTTCCTCCCCAGGTGACACCATCTTCATCCATTGCAGGGCAATGGCAACTATAATCCGCAATACCATCTTCACAATCACCTCCATTTTCACAAGGATTGCTTTCACATTCATTGATATCAATTTGACACATCATGCCTGAGGGAGAAAACAAAATCTTATGACAGCTTACTTGTAGATTCAAAGCAATGACATGCAGTCCAGTTTATGTTCTGAATGTGCTATTTTAATTTTAAACATCAGCAATGGAATAGTAAAAAGCCTACTCAAGGCAAACTAATTAAAGCTGAACACTTCAGTAATAATCAAGTTGTAAATATATGTAATGATTGCACAAACATTTTCATCACTAATACTGTTCGTTCCTAGGCCATAGACCCATAGGAATGGAAGTAGGCCATTCAGTCCCTCAAACCTGCTCCATTCAATAGGATCATGGCTGATCCAATATTCCTCATGTCCACTTTCCTGCCCTTTCCTCTTAACCCTTGAGTCCCCAACTGATCAAGAGTCTATCTATCTATCTCAGCCTTAAATAAACACAAGGAACTCTAGCCTCACAGCTCTCTGTGACTGGGAATTCCAAATATTCACAACCTTCTGAGATCACCTCTCATCCTTCCGAATTCCAATGAGTAGAATCCCAAACTGTTTACTCATAAGACAGTCTGTCTGTACCAGGGATCACCTTAGTGAACTTTCTCTGAACTTAGAGTCATAGAGATGTACAGCATGGAAACAGACCCTTCGGTCTAACCTGTCCATGCCGACCAGATATCCCAACCCAATCTAGTCCTAACTGCCAGCACCCAGCCCATATCCCTCCAAACCCTTCCTATTCATATACCCATCCAAATGCCTCTTAAATGTTGCAATTGTACCAGCCTCCACCACATCCTCAGGCAGCTCATTCCATACACGTACCACTCTCTGTCTGAAAAGGTTGCCCCTTAGGTCTTCTCCCAATTAAATATTTTTTTTCTTAAAGAAGGGAGCCATAACTACTCAACTTATACAGTTGCAGTAAGACTTCCCTACTCTTATACTCTACCCCCTTGACATAAGGCCCAACATTCCATTAGCCTTCCCAATAAACTTCTGTATCCATATGTTAGCTTTCTGTGTTTCATGCACAAGTATCTCCAAGTTATTTTGTGTTGCAGCTTTTCTCCATTAAATGATGCTCTGTTGTTTTGTTCTTCCTTCCAAAATGAACAATGTTCAGCTATATTATTTGATTTTCTGGTCACACACTAATAAACATTGTTATTAAAGCTTTGTAAATCTTAGACTATGAGGTGTTGTCATTATAATCATAAGCTCCAAAAAAGTCTTCTGTTTGTCTTTATTATCTCTAGTTCCTGTTACTTTCTCTTCCCTCTCCTATTTTTAATTTTCTATGGAATATTAGTTGAAATATGTTACCTGATTATTTCCCTCCACAACCTGGCTCTGCTTTTCCACTTTGAAACCGAGTATAAAGAAGATTCACTTTGTCTGAAACTGCTGCCAGAAATCAATTTTTCGAGATAATTGAGGCTCGATAATCTAATTGGTGACATCATATAACTTTAACACAAGATTTCACTATTCAATGTGAGAAAATTATCATATAGTGAGCATTTTATCCATTTCTTAGGTAGAGAGATGACATACTGTTGAACACAGGATTTAACATAGAGCATTTAGAAATTTGAATGATAGAATGCACTGGAACCATCTAGTCCACACACAAACAGAGATACACTCTCTCTCTCTCTCTCTCACACAGACGCGCGCACACACACACACACACACACACACCCCTGAAACAATAATTTGAGAGTGAATTTATATGTGGCAAGATTGAAGAAGCTGGTGGCAGTGTTTCTCAGAGAATAGAAAATTGACAGGTTAATTGATGTATGTGTCCAAATCATGAGGAGACTGAACATAAATGATAAAGACCTGTATCCATTGGTTGCTCAAGGTTCAGAGGACACTAATTTAAGTTGCAATACAAAAAACCCTGAAAAGACAAACTTTATTAAAATGTCGTGTTGTCTCAGTAGTTACACCTTACACCTCCTAGCACCACCTACTTAATACCTTTCCTTCTGGTTTCTTCTTAAACCAACAAAAACAATGTTAGAGACAAAAAAAAACTGCAGATGCTGGAATCAAAGGTAAGCAAGCAGGAGGCTGGTAGAGCACAGCAAGGCCAGGCAGCATCAGGAAGTGGAGAAGTCAACGTTTTGGGTGTAACCCTTCTTCAGGACTCAAAGAGACAATGTGACAATGACTGTGACAATGACTTTAAGATATCCTTCTCTATATAACTGGCTGGCTGATTTTGATACTGTTGGCTAAAGTCTCTCCTGGGCATTTAGCTTTGTAGCACCGTGTTCTTTCTTAGTTTCAATCATGTTCATCCCAACAAGAACACTATCTCGCTTACTGATTACTGAAAGATCTCTGATGATGAATATCAGAGTAGATCTTCAGTCCTTCCTGAAGATCTATATACTTCATCCTGGAGATATCATCTATAATAGCAGGATCTAAAGCTGATAGCACAAAGGGACCCATCTTTCTGGTAACTTAAAACACTAACACTGTTCCTTCCTCCACAGATGCTGCCAGTTCTGCTGAGGTTCTTCAGCATGTTCTGTTTTTATTTCAGATTTGCAGCATCCACAGTATTTTGCTTTTTATTTGGAGTGTCCAAATTGTAAGTGCTCACTGAGTCTGAATTTATGAAGGGAAGACTGAACTCTTCCTTCTTAGCTCCTATGGGTTTCTGCCCTTAACACCGTCAATCTCCCTGGCTGCCCCTGTAGGCGAAATCTGGAGTTGCAATGCAGAAACATGCTGATGATCTCGAACGAAGATTCATGCTGAATTATCCTCACAAACAGCAAGGCCTTCCAATATGATCTGCCTGCATCCCAGCTTTCCCACTGACTCAGGTTCAAATCTATTTTAGTTTGCACCTGAATTTAGGTTCTACTGACCTCCCTTCTTCAAACCTCTACAAACTGCAAAACATTCCAAATGCTGCAGCTCAAGCTCCATGCATTCATTATCCCAACTGGAGAAAGAGACTGACTACCCATGAGAGTTCCAGGGTCTGGGGAAACAATGCCTTCAAGGTAGAAAGCAACTGGTCACTAAAGAATGCCCTGGAATTCAAGAAATAGGAAAAGTTTCAATCTGCAGCCAATTCCTTTGACTCCTTTGGCTTCTATGAGTCAGTTTTGAGCTCCTTATTTTACACCAACAAAGATGAAAATTATAAAACCTGGATATTCTCAACCAGGTGCCAGTTAACATCACTAGCACTGCTGCCTCACAGTGCCAGGGATCTGGGTTCAATTCCCAGCTCAGGCCTGTGTGGAGTTTGCACATTCTCCAGGTGTTTGCACGGGTTTCCTCAGGATGCTCTGGCTTCCTCCCATAATCCAAAGATGTGCAGGTTAGATGAATTGGTCATGCTAAATTGCCCGTAGTGTTCAGGGAAATGTTGGTTAGAGTCATAGAGATGTACAGCATGGAAACAGACCCTTCGGTCCAACTTGTCCATGCCAATCAGATATCCCAACCCAATCTAGTCCCTCCTGCCAGCACCCGGCCAATGTCCCTCCAAACCCTTTCTGTTCATATACCTATCCAGGTGCCTTTTAAATGTTGCAATTATACTAGCCTCCACCACTTCCTCTAGCAGCTCATTCCACACATGCACCACCCTCTGCATGAAAACGTCCCTTAGGTCTCTTTTATATCTTTCCCTTCTCACCCTAAATCTACACCCTCTAGTCCTGGACTCCCCCACTTCAGGGAAAAGACCTTGTCTATTTATCCTATCCATGCCCCTCATGATTTTATAAACCTCTATAAGGTCACCCTTCAGCCTCCAACGCTCCAGGGAAAACAGCCCAATCCTATTCAACCTCTCCCTATAGCTCAAATCCTCCAACCCTGGCAACATCCTTATAAATCTTTTCTGAACCCTTTCATGTTTCACAACATCTTTGCGATAGAAAGGAGACCAGAATTGCACGCAATATTTCAAAAGTGGCCTAACCAATGTAGTATATTGCTGCAACATCACCTCCCAACTCCTGTACTCAATATTCTGACCAATGAAGTAGGTGCATTAGTCAAGGAAAATGTAGAGTAATAGGGTAGGGGAATGGGTCTGGATGGGTTACTCTTCAGAGGGTTGATGTGGCTTGGTCTAAGTGACCTGTATCACACTGTACAGATTTGATGATTCTATGGTTTATTACGTTGCAACTTTTTAAAGTGATTAGCAGATTCTTGTATTTTGGTTGCACATATTATCTGTTGTCACTGAGATTTCATGGGGTCATGGCTGTTGACACTATTGTATCTGAAACAGAAGTTTGAGAACTTGAGCCCTGTTAGACTAACAATTATGCAATATTGTCAGTGATGTGAACATTTATTTTAATGGCTAAACCATTACAAAATTACCATTTAAAAACATATTTTCAAAATTATCTGTGCTTTCGGATGAACCTAAAGGAACTTGCCATTGGATGAGGGAAACCAGGAGGCCGTTTAGAGGGAAACGAGGATAACAAACATTCAGATCATTCCTTTTACTCAGACAATAATGCGCATCAATAAACACTCAATCCATTTCTTTCCGTGATATTGTTGAGAAATCTACATCAACATTTCTTTCGTTAGGTTGGTTTTGTGCTAGTGATTAGTACCACATGGGCTGGGAGGACAGTGGTGATTTACCATTTCATCAAAAAACAATAAAAATAACCCTTCAGACAATTCATCAGTGCTCTGTTTAAAGCAAGGTCTTCGTTTCTCTTTTCGGCTGGATCTTACAGTTCTTTTGGTAAAGTCCTAGTTATATGAAGAGTTTGAGAGGGTTTGTCACCATATCTTACCAAAATCACTACAGAAATTACTGACCATGTTGTTATGGTGGCCTCCAAATCCGATTTCTGGCCCATCTTACCACATGATGTTTCCATCATGACTCATCAGATATTCGTGGAAATACCAGCATCCGCTCCATCTTTGACAGAGCACTGGCATTGTGAAGCTGCCCTATTTGGTCATGGACAGAGTTGAAAGATGTTGGAGAAGGGGAAGATGGCACTACAGTTCTCCAACCTCTTCCCCTAGAGGATGGGAGTGGTGCAGCGGAGATGCGTGGACGACTGGCAGAGAAAGCCCTGCCACCAGACACTGCCAGCCTGGTCCAAAGCTGCCGTGCAGGTCAACGTCACCTCCTGTCTGTGAAAGAACAGCCAGCCCTTCCACAAGAAGGTCAATGACCTTCTCCGCTCTGCCAGGGTAAGTGACGCTCTCTTCTCTCTGCCACCTCAGTCTCATTCTATCTGTGTCACCTCCCACACTCATTATTTTCTGCAACTCAATCCCTCATCTTCTTTTCTCCCTCAGCCTCACACAAAACAAACCCTTCAGTGCCCTCTGATCTACCTCCTCCATCTCTCAGGACCTTGGCCTCACACATGCATCAGAGCCAAGAGTTGAGCCACCCATTGTAATCTGACTGCTTCCTGCCATTTCTTCTCATTACAAGAGGAGCTGGGCACAAAAGGCCTACTACAGGAAGCCCACTACTGGCTCTCACAGGGGAATACCGAGATTGTTCCGTGGAGATGTGGAAACATTCATGTCCTGTCAAATGAGTAAGTGCCACTCTACACACCATGGCCACTCTCCCATTCACCCTGCTGTTGGTGTCATTCCTTGTACACTGCCTCTAACCCCTCACAGGTAGCGATGCCTCCTCTCTCCAGGTTCTGCAAGTCAAACCCTTGACCTCGGAGTCAAAATAGCGAAAGTGAGGACTGTAGATGCTAGAGATTAGAGTCGAGAGTGTGGTGCTGGAAAAGGATGAAGGGCTTTTGGCCAAAACGTCGATTCTCCTGCTCCTCAGATGCTGCCTGACCTGCTGTGCTTTTCCACTGCACTCTCAGCTGTTAGTGCTGGAGTTGGTGGGGGACCAATGGAGTGTGCAGAGTGAGTGCTCACCAGTGCAGAGGGAATGCAGGCCTAGGAAGATGAAGGTTCAGGGTGGTTTAGAATGAATGAGAGAAGGTGCTGTTGCATCTAACAGTGATAGAGGAAGAGCATGAGCCTTGAGGGAGGTGAGTGCAACAGCAGAGAGAGAGTGTGTGTCAGGTATCAGAGAGAAGATGGTGGCCCCTCCCCTTGCTATGAGGATATGATAAATGACCTTCTTCCTTCAATGTTGGACATTGGTCCAGACTGCTGTGACATCAATGAACTGGATGGCAACCTCAGAGCAGGCTGCCAGGGTCTAATGGGTGTGATCTCCTCTGCTGGTCATTGGAAATCAGGATAACCCTCCTCAGCACTGGCCCAGCTTCTAGCTTCCCATCTGCAAAGCAGGCCACCAAATTTACCCTTATCTTCCACATCCAGGCAAATGTCACATACAGTGCGGGGCAGGTCTGGACTGAGAGCACATCTCTGAGTGCACAATGGGCTTTTAAAGATGGTGCAAGCATCAGTTATGACTTTTCTTTCTTGGATATTCCAACAGTAGCAAGTTCTTCTAGGTACAGCGAGTGAGAGAATTGGGAGGCAGTGAGGTCTGCAGATGCTGGAGATCAGAGTTGAGAGTGTGTTGCTGGAATAGCACAGCAGGTCAGGCAGCATCTGAACAGCAGGAGAATCAACATTTTGAGCTGGAGCCCTTCATCTCAGTGAGAGAATTGGGCTAGCAGCAGGCATGAGGGGCACCAAAGGGGTGGGGTGGGTAGTTCATGAGGCAAGTTTGGAAAGATAGCATGAGAAAACCTGGAGTGAAATCTTCCATAAAACTCATGACATTATACTTAGCCAAAGCAACGTTAAGATCCTGCGCACTGATTCTCTCCTATTCACATTTGTCCCTGGTATTTTGAAACAGCATAGATTTTATGATAATTCCATTTTGTTTTTAATCCCTATATTGAGATTTTCAGCAATCTAAGGCAGATATTCATGTAATGAAATTTAAAAGTGTGCACTTCAAACATCAACATTGTTCCAACTTCCCTGCAATGCCATTTTGTATTTTTTTGAAAAAGAGAGAGCCAACATTTAATACTATTAGACTCTGTTCTTGCTATCAAATGCTTCCTTCCCCACAGGATCCCCTTCCCAACATTAGAAAGAAAACAAAGAAAAGGGAATCGGTGGGCTCTGTATGCTTGAAAAATCAGCCAAATTTGTAAAATGTAAAGTAAATTCAGTGCAACACATTATTTTACACATGAGAAACTATTACTAAATCATGGTGAAAAGGTGGAATATCAATATAATATTGAAACTTTAAAGTGAATACAAGTTAAGAGTTTGTAAAGACAAACATTACATATACGTTTTAATTTTAAAACTGAATTGATATGCCATAGAAAATTTACTGACTCCCTGTTCGCGGAGTTGTATTTAAAACAAATATAAAGATAATGATTATGCTGTTGGGATTATCTGCTTATTTTTGAAGGTTCTGAGAAATTGCATATTATTTCTCAAAAAAACTAACAGAAACAACATAGAAAATTCATAATTAAATATAAATAGATTAGCTAGATTGGACTTAAATCTAAAGCCACAGCAGGAATTCCTTCATGCATATATTTCCTGGAATATTACACTTCATTAAACTGTAACAACAGATTAAAATTAAGATTCTACTTCACAGAAAGACAGTCTTAAATGCACAAAAAATTATGACACCAATACCTGTAATATGAAAAAGTCCACAAAAGAACACTTGAGAAAGGAAAGATTTCATTGTGGTTTTCCTCTCTGCATTTGTGCAAGTGTCCGACTATAACAAAACACTGAATGTGCATGTGCTATCCTAGTGCCAGTCAGGCAAAAGCGATTAGTAATTAAACCAACCCATATACAGAGGGCTGCACTTTAATATAAGTTTGTCGCGCCAGTAATCTGCCTCCTCTTTATCCCTAACCAGCTGGGTCCTGTCGGGATTGACATGAAGAATGCTTATTTCTTCACTTTCTAGTGTATTATATATTGGTGTAAAGGCCATTCATCATCAATTTGACCTACAGAGTCTTACTATACTAAAGTAATAAGTCAAAGGTCCACAAAAGGATTTTAAGCTACCACAAGAATATCAGTGCTTCATTCCAACCTCAGATCTATGATGCAAAGGTATAACTGGCGTGGTGAATCACAAATTTAACTGTACACTGGACTTGCAATTTGCTTTTAACTGATGTGTCCTAACTGTATGTGTTTAGTTCAGTTAGAAATGCTTATAGACATCAACAGTTGATGTAAATGAGCCAAACAGAAAATGCCCTTAATTGTACACTCTGTGCTTAAGCTATGCAATTGTTCCAGTTGAATGTTCTGAGCTACATCTACAGACTAAAGATTGTTCTGTAACTTCCTTCGTTGATTTGCGCACAAATCTATTTTTTGATAAAACAGCTTGGTCCATTAAGTGGCAACCTAACCTCTTACAGAATGTCAGCTAGGAAAGCTGCAGCACCAGAGTCACTCCCCTGTTTTTAATTGAGCTGACACATCTGGCTCCCTTCCCCCTCACCAATTCCTGCCCTACTGTCCTTCGGATCCTGAAAACACAATCAGTAAAAACAAAGGCAAAGCCTAGCTAACTGTATCACAGGAGCTGTCTCTTTCAAAGTGTGCATAATGAGCCAAATAGCTTCTTTGTTGTTTTTATATTCATGAGCCTGTAGAGAAGGAGATGACCTGACCATGGAAACCCTTGGTAACATCATGAAAATAATTGTTTTGTAATCTGTGGATGCTTTTTGTGTCATGAGGATTGAATATTTTCATTTATGTCATGACATTTGCATTCTAGCCACTTTTCTCAAAGTTTAAGTTCCGTTGTTTGTTCAAACAAATGGTATCTTAAAAGTCAGGTCCTATGTCTTTATTCTCTTTACAATGTTCAACATTGTAGATTTATCAATGTCTCAAAGGAGGTGCATAATTCTTGAGAACAGTAACTGAAAAGCCTCTCTAATGGGTTGAAAGTTAATTTTTTAGAAGTAAAGATCATTGGCACCTTATGTATGTATATTCAAAATCATCATGTATGTTATATTCCTGCAACACATTCTAAATATTCTCAATTAAATACAATAATTAGCAAGAACGGCAGCAGGCTAGTAATTTATGTTTGAATGCCCTCAATAAATAAAAATTAAATCTAACTGAGCAGGGCTGCAGGATCCAGGTTCATAATTATAGCGGCTAAACATTCATTTTCAAACCTCAGATGCAAATAACTAAAGACATTTCTTTCCCTGTAAGTAGAGTCAGATGAGAAACAATTGCAAATGCAAGGACTGTGAAAACACAGTTGCAAATAGAGGAACTGTAAAACAGAATTTTAGGGAAATTGAATTCCTAGGAAAAATATTTTTGTGTGACATATTGTTTCTTTGCATTAAATATGCATAATTTATGCTTAACGATAGGCTACCAGCAGAGTAGCATCATTCAGAACGGAAACAGATACTTTGGTCCAACCAGTCCGTAATGAACATAATCCCACTAAACAAGTCCCACCTCCTCTTCCTGGTCCCTATCCTTCCAAACCTTTCCTTTACATGTACTGGTGGAAATGTCTTCTAAACGTTGTAATGTACCCACATCCACCACTTCCTCAAGAAGTTCATTCCATATGTGAATCACCCTCTGTAAATAATTTGCCTCGATGTAGTATGACATCAGTAATGCTTTGTAATAATAACCTCTCAGAGGAACTGGTTTTAACACCAAACTTAAGAATGTGCAACCGATCCATAAATTCACACAAAAAAAATTCTGTCTGTAACTAGTTAGGAATGGCCACTGTTCAAGTGAAAAGGGGGGCAGATGAGAACAGGTTTTCTCCTATTCTCCACCGAAAAAGCTCTGGGGATCATTTTGACTTTGGGAGATGATGTATAATTAGCAATAATTCAACATCAATCATTTTATGGCATCACCCATCGTTAAAATCACTCCATGCATTTTTTGCATCATATAACATCTTTTGACCCATACTATGAAGGTGCTGGTGTTGGACTGGGGTGGACAAAGTCAGATGTCACATGACAGTAGGTCATAGTCCAACAGATTTATTTGAATTCACAAGCTTTCGGAGCGCTGCTCCCTCATCAGGTAAAGTTAAGTTTGCCACTTGAAGGAGCAGTGCTCCAAAAGCTTATGACTTCAAATAAACCTGTTGGTGTATAACCTGATCATTTCACTTAGTTAAGATATTAAATTTAACCAAGATCTCACATAATGTGAATTTTCAATGTGTTTGAAGATTAAGTATTGAAATTATTTAAGTTGTTGGCTCACTACCTTGGGGCTTTTTTCAGCAAAACTATCCAATATTTATCATTATGCAGTTATAGCCCAATACTCTCACACAGTACATTGCAAATGATGCTACTCCTACTTGGAGTCAATTGTAAGTCATGTCATGCCTGCATGCACTGCATAGTAAATGTAACTGCTGTATGACTGCTTAAAAAGTAAATTTCTTAGTTCAATTGAACCTAATGTTCACTGGATATTACTATACTCAGCACGTTGCCTGTTTTCATTTTCCATAGATAATAAGCGTAATACTTTAAAAGGGAACAAAACATCAAAAGCATCATCATCAGAGATAAATCAGGGAAAATCTAATTTATCTTGGTATGATGTACAACTATTTGTTGAGCATATTTTATGCTGATTCAGGTCCTTGTTTTATAATTATTATCAGCTTCTCTAATCCATGGACTCAACTGACTTGGGTCAAGGGTTAACTTAATCATAATCTGTTGCGTCTGAAATTGGTCAGCATGAGGCGTTCAGTCAAAGCTTTAAAGTCTGATCAAGTTCTGAATCACTAGAGATCTGAGGTCTTACTCTTTGATTTGCTGTCTTTTCCAACTGAAATGTTTGTGGAAGTTTTCGATGGTTCTGTGATGCTAATTTGATGTAATAAGCTGCAAGCAGAAGTTTGAACAGTCTGGCTATGGCTCGCCTAATTTACACTGCAGAGAAGATTAGCCTCTATTATTTTGCTGTCAGCTTCGCTCCCACGCACATTCATTCAGCCCATTGAATTTATGAGAGGGGTCAGTGTGACTAAACCACCTGCTGCTGTTTATTCAGTTCCACCAAACTCCATTTTTCTAAAAAGAAATTGTTCGGCAAAACTGCGAATGTGACCTTGCATTTTAGCTTCTCGTATCTTTTCAATAGTAAAACTTGCTTGGTTTCCACGACTGTAAAAGTCGTCATCACTTTCCAAAAAGCAAGTCAAATTTGGGTCAGTGGTCAATAAGCAACTACCCCTTGATGGAATGTTCCATTAGAAATCTCAGCAGTGAGCAACTGGGGTATTCAATGAAATACACCACATTGCAAGACGTATTGTTACAGGTCTGTGGGAATTAAACATTACAGACACTGAATTAATTGCCATACAAAGACTATTGAACCTCTTCCTTTATATGCATCATATTATTATATATACAGTACACTGACTGAAAGTTTCTCTAACTATTTACTGTTCATCTGAAAAGTATGAGTACTGAAGCATGATTTGTATTTGTGTTTTTTAAAGTGAGTCATGACAATGTTGTGAATTGAAGATTGAAGTAGCCATTAAACTATTTTACTTGATGAGATAGGAAATGTTAAATTAGGAAATTACCAGCCTTGAATTTCATGAGCAGACGAATGTCCTGCTCCTGAACAGCTTGACTTTCCATTTCACCTGAGTGAAGATCCATGAAACTTAGATCAGACTGAGCGTTGAGCTGGCTCAAAGGACCGAATGGCCTACTCTTGCTCCCAGTTTCTATGTTTTTGATCCCATCAATACAAATATTCACAATGTACCTACAGCAGAAATATATCATCTGCACAAAATTGTAAAGCTCTGGGTCCATCAGAACACAAATATTTCCCTGTAATATAAGTTTCAAAGAACAGATTATTGCACACTCTTAAGCAGCATGGGGATTGGTGATAACTGGAAAAATACAGCAAAAATGAAAAGGAATCAGAATTTCAACACTGAGAAAAAGAATTGATTGTCCCTAAAGGCTTAAATGATGAATTCAGAATCTCACATAATGAGTGGTGACTACCCTATTTCCATACATTTGCATCTTATTATTAGTGTAACTCACCTCATTTGCAGCAGCTCCCAATTCTCTCCTTTCCTTGGAAACTGAGCAACGCCAATTCCCGACATGAGAGTCAGAGTGGGCACTTGACAGTAGCAGCCTGCTATGCGCTTCTCTGGGTCTTTGACCTACTCTGTCTGAAATGTTCCTCCTGCTCCATGTGACACCACCCTCCTCCACTCTTTATCCAAACCAATCAGTCAGACCAAACCTCCAGCCTCACCAAACAATCATGCCTGCTCTTGGACCAAGTCTCACACCATTTCAATCAATCAGCACTTCACTTTGGAGTTTAGAGATAGTTAAAAAAAATTTCTGCCAGTCAGTTTGCGCACTGGGAAATACACATTCATTTCATGCATCCATGTTGGATATATCTTATGGCTCTTAGCTTAATTTCATAGCACTCAGTTAGTTTGCACTTATTTGGCCTCTGTGGTTTGCATTGCTCCTTTATGGGTTGGGAGAGGGGGCAGCTCATCACAGTGTCAAACACTAAACTGTCAAAGGGGTGCACATGTTGCAGTTTGCACATGCTCCGTCCAGAAATTGCAAGGTAAGCACATTGCAGGTGCTTCAACTATGTAGCTATAATTGAAAGTCAAAGATGAGTAGTCCTTACTCGGGTGAAGGGATCTACTGTCAGTGGGGGAGGACCACCACATTCAGTCAATGGGCTTGTCTGAGTCCAGACCTAGGGATAGGTTGTTTTTTTCTTCAATGAGCTAAAGGTGAGGACTCAGTATGATGTTAATGGATGGGAGAGCATTTAGTTACAATACAAGGGCAAGAAAGATGGTTAGATCACCCCAGCGAGTGTGCAGGGAGTACAGAGAGCAGGTAGTATTAGTAAGCGGATGGTGGAGATGGATAAAAGCCATTGAGTGGACAAGATGTATGCAAAGGTGAGAATTGAAGTCCAATGTTTTCATGGGAAGTTTGTGCTGTGGCAGAGTGAGTGTGAGTGCCAGCCCAGTGAGTGTGAATAATGGCCCAGTGAGTGTGAATGGTGGCCCAGTGAGTGTGAATAATGGTCCAATGAGTGTGAGTGACAGCCCAGTGAGTGTGAATAACGGCCCAGTGAGTGTGAATGGTGGCCCAGTGAGTATGAGTGCTGGCCCAGAGAGTGTGAATAATGGCTCAGTGAGTGTAAATAGTGGCCCTGTGAGTGTGTGTGAAGGCTCAGTGAGTGCCAATGACAGCCCAGTGAGTGTGAATAATAGCCCTGTGAGTGTGAGTGCTGGCCCTCTGAGGGTGAGGCAGCAGAGAAAACATTGGCACCTAGCCTTTTGGAGTACAGAAGATCACTGACCTCCTTATGTCACCCAAGACACTGCACTGACCTGGACTGTTATCTTGGTTCAAGCTGGTTGAGACTAGTAGCGTGGCCTCCTTTGCTGGTCAGCAGGAGAAAGCATGTCCTCCTGTTCACCAGCACCTCTTGGTTCCTATGGATGAGCACATCCACCAATATCATTTATTGTATCCGTTGCTACCAATGCAGTCTCCTCTACATTGTGGAGACTGGACGCTTCTTCATAGAGCGCTTCAGGGAACATCTCTGGGACACCTGCACCAATCAACCCCATCGCCCCGTGGCCCAACATTTCAACTCCCCCTCCCACTCAGCTGTGGACATGGAGGTCCTGGGCCTCCTTCACTGCTGCTCCCTCACCATCCGACCCTGGAGGAAGAACGCCTCATCTTCCGCCTCGGAACACTTCAACTCCAGGGCATCAATGTGGACTTCACCAGTTTCCTCATTTCCCCTCCCCCCACCTTACCCCAGTTCCAAACTTCCAGCTCAGCACCGTCCCCATGACTTGTGCTACCTGCCTATCTTCCTTTCCACCCACCGCCACTCACATACTGTACTCTATGCTACTTTCTCCCCACCCCCACCCTCCTCTCATTTATCTCTCCACCCTGCAGGCACTCTGCCTCTATTCCTGATGAAGGGCTTTTGCCTGAAACGTCGATTTTCCTGCTCCTCGGATGCTGCCTGAACTGCTATGCTTTTCCAGCACCACTCTAATCAAGAAGCTAACCTGCCGTTCTGGGTCATTTCCTTTGGGGTAAAGGAGCAGGGCCACAATGTGAAGGCCATTCCTAGTTTGCAGTATGTGAAGTGTTGCTCAGGCAGGGTTTAAACACGATGCAGTTGCATGAACGTCTCAAGTTCCCAACCACAGTGAGCACTTCCAACATGATTCCAGCATAATGCATAATTACTGAGACAAAAAAATAGAAGGTTATTGAGAAATATTGTCACGGGCATTAGCAGACAAGCCTTATGAATCTCACTTGATAAAACGCTGACAAAAAATGGGAACATTCAGCCCAAAGGTTTTGCAACATGCAATATTTTAGTGTTAAATTTCTTGATAAAAACTAAAATAAATAAAGTGATGAAGTAATGGGACCAAGGACATCAAAGGAGGCATCTCCTATTGTATGGGTACTAACCCATTTCAAAATGGTAGGCTGCATGTATTTCTTTTTGGACACAACATAGAGTCAACATTTACATTGAGTCTTGCTGTTAATTATTCTGAATTTTATCTGAATTTTATCTACTGGCAGGCTGTCAAATAAAAGAATAGCATTTTAAATGTGGAAATGAATATCTCACACAATTTACCAAATGACTGCCAGTTACAAGAATACTTCTATACTTGTTCCCTACTTGCTTTCAGAGACAACCTAGCTCTACACAATGATTATTTTTGTTGAGGTTTGATGCCTATGGTCCTGAGCATTAAATGAGCAGACTTCTTACCTGCAGTGTAGTATATATTTGTCCAATTTTATTTCAAGATATATATTCTGATACTAAAAAAAATCCCAATATGTATTCAATTGTTAAATTATTTAAGCTTATCCGAAGGAAATGTTTTATATGCAGACACCCTCAAGCTGTAACCAATGAAAGATGATGAACTGCATGATGTGTGCTTGTTCTAACATTTATTTGTCAGCTAAGACAATTTATTTTTCCCCTTAGTTAAACAATACAGCTACTACTCTGAATTCATGCTGAAATCTTTATGCAGTTCTTGTACAACTGCTCCAGTAACAACACCGACTCTGAAAATTGTCCTGAATACAGTCATTTCTCCAGATTCTACACTTTGCTCAATTTACTTTCAGATACAGAGAATAGCTTTTTAAACATATGTTAAAGTCAAAGACAGAGAATATTTCATTTCAATTTGGTGCGAAATGGGAAATTCTTTAAGTTAGATAACCTACACTGTTTTAAAACTGCCACCTCTAAGGCTCTGACTATCTTGCAGAACAACATCACTTCAAAACAAAGTACAAAGCTCACTGACAGTGCTTATAATTTGTATTTATTGGTAAATTGTTCATTGTCTGACAGATGCTGAATTTTTTTCCATTTGAATTAGATTATTTTGAGGAGTGCTACATACCAGTGTGTTTCTTTTTTGTGTGTGGTTTATTACTGGGACAAATTTTAAAACACTGAATGAAGGCCTTATTGAATATTGTAATAAGAAAATCTCATCGTTTATATTTGCAAAAGCAATTACTGAATGGCTGCTCATCAAGGATAGAGTGGGTCAGGGTAAGTCATATCTTATTTCAGTAGCCGGTTACAAGTGGAGAGACTGTAAACAGATGGAAAAGCATTGCAGCAGGTTTGTTATTATTTGACCTCTTGAAACTTGAGTGTTGAAAGTCTTATATTCTGACTGGACCTGTACCCCATTCTTGAGACATGCACATAAATAATGACCACACCGACCAGGAAGCATCTCACAGCTCTGTATATGTCCCTTAGTAAGGAGCAAAACCCTTTGGGAAGAAATACTCTGAAACACTGGGACTATTACCTGTAAATCCAGGGGCACAATGGCACTTGAATCCATTGTTTTGATCTTCACAAGTGCCTTTATTCATACAAGGACCAGATTCACATTCATTGATGTTCACTGAGCAATGTTCCCCTTTCAGGAAAAAAAAACAGAATGATTGAAACTTTTGTTACATAAAAAAAATCTTAGTCTACAGGGTGAATTATCACCTTAACGTGACCTGAGTCAGAAATCATGTGTTGAAAATAATAGTGAAGGGTTTTGTTGAACAATGTCAAACACAAAGCAGTCTAGGAATGAGCAATAAATCATTCTTATATTGGATTATTGTACCATTCTGATTATCTGTTTATTCCCTATGGAGGTAAGTTATCACCATTTGCTAAATTCCAAACTGGACAGGACAGAAATAAAATATCGAGAAAATGGTTAAGTTTTGATACTTGCTTTACACCTTATTGTTAAGTGTCCAAATAATAAAAAACAGAACTGGAAGCAAAAATAATTGTATTTGAAAAAGATAAGACTTCTGGTGTTATTTCAGAAACGTCCAGGAATCTGATTTAGAGAGACAGAGAATATTCAAAAGGGGTATAATTTATTGAATGTGCTTCACCAGCATAATACAAAAAAAGTGTCACTAGAATTTTCTAGAAGTGTCTTGCAAAATGGTCACCTTTGTTAGAGACCCAGAAATCTTTTGTGTGGATTCTAGCTGCAACTACTTTAGTAGATCAGTGAAGGCTCACTGATTGATCCACTTTGAACTGATTCAGTCAGAGATGACTGAAGCTATGATTTGGACAAGGCTTGTGACCAGAACACTGAGAAATGACACTAGGAAATCAGCATTTTAAAAAAATGTACAAATAAGTATCCACTGTTTAGGACAAATTAAGTTCCAGTCCATGGAATTTAGCACACATGTTTATTGTGGTATTATTTAGACCTGAATAATTCTCACCTCTATAAAAGATTGAAGCTGTTAGCCTGGGATTTATGCTGATAAATGGACTATTTCAGCCCATTTGTTGTCTATATGAACTACATTTATTAATTGTTACATAATGTTGCCTTGGCACCGTTGTTAGGACCATGTGATGAAGGTGACTGTAAATGTTGAACGAAAATTTTCTGGTTTGGAGCAAGTTGTAATGGTCTGGAATTCACTGCCTGAAGAGTGGTAGAATCAAATTCAAAATTTACTTTCCAAAAGGACTAGATATGCACTTGAACAGGAAAGCTTTGCTGTGCTATGTGAAAGGAGCAGGAGTGCGGAACGACTGGATTATTCCGTCAAAGATCCAACATAGGTATGATGGGCTGAATAACGTTCTCCTGTGCTGTATCTTTCTACAACTTCAGGATTCTAATTTTGGTCATTTCATCCCCAGAATAGGTCAATCTTTATGCTAGCTTAGTGCTCTTGCTGTGAGACACTGTATGGGGAAACTACAGCATTGTATCTAAGAAAGTAAGGTGTATTGTTTTTGCTGAGTAGAAAAAGGGATAGACCAATGTCCCTCCTTAAAATTCTGCACTTTTAAAATTAATTTCCTAAAATATCAGATGGACAACATTCAGGTGTTAAAATATGTAAACTTGATTCATGTTCAGTGGGCAAATTAATAAACAATTTATAGAATGCCTATTTACATCACAAATTGAATACACAACTCATTATTAGTGAAATCATGGATAATTTTGAAAGGTTTTGATTTTGAAGAAGATAACACTGTTCTTGTATTTAAAGCTGGAAATAGTAGCTTTACATTTGATAACAGATAAACTGCTTCTGGCCAGCAATAATCCAAAAGGTTTTAATCCAAATAGTTGTTGCCTTTACCAGGCATTAAAAATAAAACCACATACCACATATACTTAAATAGTTGATCTCACATAAAGATCAACCCTCAAACAAATCCATGCTCCTTCTTATTAGCATCCACTGGATATTGAAGTGAAACTCATTCTGTTGTAAACCTAACCATTTGAAAGTGTTCAGCTCCTCGTGACTGGGTGCATCAGCATGTGTTGTCAAAGTTCCCACCTCATTGCTACATGTTGTGTTCCCATCCATCCTACCCTTTAATATGACAATACGGCATCATGAAGGAACGGCAGATACATAGCTGTTATCCCAGCTGATGGTAATGGTGGACAGATCTGATTTCAGACTGAAACCTGACTTAAGTATTGTTTTGGTAATTTGATTACTGTGGTGGTCAGTGATTGAACATATTCACACAGGCTGTCAATGTAATTTTAACAAAAAAACTGTTGTACAAAACAAAGTTATTTATATATATATATATATATATATAGAAGATTTTGAAAGATCTTATAAAGAGCAAAAGAATGATTTAGCCCCTTTTCTCAGCAACATCCTTTACAGTTGTTTAATTCCAATGAAGTATCAGTTCTATCTTCATTTTATCCACAATGATTAGATCACAAGTATCTCCTTTCAATGACTTTCTGCATATTCCCCAGATGTGATTCTGACCATTACTGTTTCTTCCTGAGATACACAGACAGGCCAACTCATTGACTTTGACTACTTTGGAGTGGCTAAAATAGTTCAGATGACCTAAAGATTTCCACAAACTGATAACTATCTTTCTGCTGGAATGGGTTTTTTTCTTCTGAACTTGACCTGCTTGTGGTTATCTGTCTTTTCTGTAGGTCATAAAAATTTCACTTAGTAGACACATGAACAATTATCTCACCAGGTAACAACCAGTTATGTAACATGTTCTCTTGGAAAGGATGTTTTGAACTATCTGTTCAAAATGACTATGACATTTTCTTTATAAAAAAAATCAGACCTCCCATCTCTGACTATCAAAACCTATTTACCTCTATTTTAAAGTCTAACCTCTCAAAATAATAATATAACAAGCTTTAATGGGCAGCACGGTGGCACAGTGGTTAGCACTGTTGCCTCACAGCGCCAGAGACCGGGTTCAATTCCCGCCTCAGGCGACTGACTGTGTGGAGTTTGCACATTCTCCCCGTGTCTGCATGGGTTTCCTCCGGGTGCTCCGGTTTCCCCCCACAGTCCAAAAATGTGCAGGTTAGGTGAATTGGCCACGCTAAATTGCCCGTAGTGTTAGGTGCAGGGGTAAATGTAGGGGAATGGGTCTGGGTGAGTGCGCTTCGGTGGGTCGGTGTGGACTTGTTGGGCCAAAGGGCCTGTTTCCACACCGTAAGTAATCTAATCTTTAATTACGCAGCTCAGTTCAAATTAATTTTGTTGAGGTTGCAAGGTTGCAGCTAGAGATTTCAGAACATGAAATAAGAGCATTACAGATTGGGGAAAGCACTCTGCTCAGGTCAGGCAGAAATCTAAGAATAAACACACAAACAGAGGAGAACCTTGCCTGTGGTCAGGTTTGGAAATGGCGTCACAAAACCCTCAATGAAAAGTCACAAGAAAGGTTTTCTTGTTTTCTTATCTAAAGCTTTGCTATGAAATAAGTAAGAAAGTTAATCTTTGTGAATTTCAAAGCCATCCTTGGATGGTGTATCAAGGTTATGAAGAAAATGGCTACAAAAAAATATTATTTTGTAAATAACATTCAATAAGGTAAATACTTTTCGGCTCTGTCTGCACTAGTTTTGGGGTGGAGTTAGCAGGAACCTTCTCTGACCTGGGTATCCATGGCCAACTGGTGTACTATCATGAACAGTGAGGTTTATGTGAGTTGTATGATGGGAGAAGGCAGACTTCAATCCCTAAAAAAAATTACTTAAGTTGACCCCTGCTTTCTGGATAAAAATAGAACCTCAGAAACATAACTTTTATATGAATTTGAACGGTATAAAATGGCCCACATACATCCTGTAAGTTCCTCTAGAATGTTTAGGACAGTTAGTAATGAAAGGCACCATTATCGCTATTCAATATTTTCACCTCAACCTCTAAGAAGAGGCACCAAGAGTTTAATATTAAAATCAGTGCACCCTTGGGAAGCAAATTAATTTGCAATTTCCAGTGTAGTGAGTGTCTGCAGGGAGCTGGCTGTACTCTCCGTATTCTACACTATTTCTAAATCTGAAATCGTCATTTTAGGTTTCAAGTTTAGGCTGACCTGCAAAGCCACTTCGACAAAGGCAAATATAGCCAGATGCATCAGCATAACTGAAAGTGGGTTTGAATTGTGAGAGATGGCCATAATACTTTTGAGTGGAGCGTTCCAAACATGTGCCATTATTTAAACAAGGCTTCATTGCACATTCATCGATATCAACTTCACAGTACGATCCAGTGTAACCTGTTGGAATGGAAACAAAGCACAAACTTCAGATCTTTGTATTATAATGATTCACAACTTTCAATGAATTAAGGCCCCAAGAGGATTAATCCTAGCACTGTGACCAGCTTGAAACATTATTCATTTTAGCACTCTGAAAACAGCACTAAAGGAATATTATTTGCACAACAATAAACAGCAGTGGTAAAGAAATGTGACTGTTTGGTGCATTAGCATCAGGCCCCTCACTACAATTGAGACAAATAGGAGGTTAGAGAAATGAGAATGGAGATAGAAACCAGAAAGCCCATTCATTTTATCATAAATATCTTGGGTTCCCTCTTGCATCCATCTATCAAAGCACATAGTGATCTTAGTAAGGAGCATGGTGTTTTGAGCAAGATGGAAGCAGTGCACTGTCTTTTTCTAGTGTCTGTAATCCATAGATTGCAACATAAATGTCATTACTTTATCAGATTGTCAATGTGACTGGTTGTATGCTTTCTTTCTATTTGACTTAAAAGATAAATATCCAAACAGTTTATTTAATTATTGACTCGTCATAAACAAAACTTATTAAATGATTATGCAAAACTGGTTAACACACAAAATTTGGAATATGAAAATATAAATGCTTATCCATAAATAGCCCAAAACACATGAACAAAAAAGTCCATATAGACCACATCTACCAGTCTGCCTTCATCAATCCACTTTGCTACCTCTTCAAACTCAATCAAGTTAGTGAGACTCGGTTTCCCATGCACAAAGCCATGCTGAATATTCCTAATCAGTCCCTGCTTTTCCAAATGCTCGTAAATCTTGTCCCTCAGAATCCTCTCCAACAAATTATCCACCACTGACATTAAGCTCATCGGTCTATAGTTCCCAGGCTTTTCCTTACCACCTTTCTTAAATGACTGAGACTGCCACAGTGTTATGGGTTCAGATGGAGAGGAATTTGTTAAGTGCATGCAATAACTTTTATTCAATATCTGGATGTACCTACCACAGAAAGAGCCTCAAAACATGACCTTCACCTAGGAAATAAGGAAGGGCAAGTGCCTGAGTTGTCAGTGTGGAAGTACTTTGGGGCAAGTGTGCTGAAGATGTTAGGTTTTCAAAAGTTGATTAGGGGGTGACTGTTCACAGGAAAATGGATGGCTGGAATGTGGGAGGCCTTTAAAAATGAGATAACAAGAGTCCAAAGGCAATGTATTCCTATTAGTGCAAAGAGCAAGGCTGGTAGTGTGGGGAATGCTGAGTACAACAGGACCTTGTTTAGATGGGCTGATGGGCCGAGGAGTGGCAGTTGCACAGTTTAATATATAGCTGCCACTCCTTTATTTAGCTGCTGATGCATTTCTATAGCTATACAGAGGAACCTCAATTATCAAAATATCAATTATCTGAATTTCAGATTATTCAAAGGGATCTCAAGGTGCCAATAGAAAATTTATGTCAAAGAACTATTTCAACCCTGATCCGTGTCTTTTGTTTACAGGTACAATGATTAAAAACAAACTCGGCTCACCGAAATGCTGCCGAGAACAGTCCTGGACAGTCCAATTAAAGTCTCTAAATGACTGACTTCCCGCCCTCTCTCTCTCCCCCCACACTTACTCTGGAGTTCTACACAGGGGTGAACCCTAAACCCCCTTTCCCAGATAATCTCTCCAACATTGACCTGTACATGGCAGAGGTAGAACCTGTCAAAAAGTTGCAGTAAAATGTGTGTGTGCACGTGTGTATATGCGCTATTTGGAGGCTTACACTACAAAGACAGCAACAGTCTTACTGTTGGTGTACAGTCCAGCTGCCCCTGGTGGGGGTGCGAGAGGGAGGGGTCATGTGGGGGTGGGGTGTGGGCAGGCAGGGTTGAGGGCAGGTGGAGAGCTGGGGGCAGGGACTTGCACGTGGTGTGCTGCTGCTGTCTAGTCTCCTGAACGAGGAGCAGATTTCACAGAAAACTCCAAGCCCCAGAGGAAATCAATTAGCCAAATAATCAATTATCCAAACAAAATAGTGCCCACCCATCTCGTTCAGATAATTGAGGTTCCTCTGTATGCCTTACTTCAACTTCTGATAGTTAGATCATTTAAACAAAGCTATACTCTTGACAAAGCATTGACAATTACATTATTCCATGCAGTGTAAACAATCTTTAAGCAATAAAGCAGTAATAGCAAACTCCACATCAAAATTTTGACTTGAAGTTTTGAAGGCTGAAGGCCTATGATCAGGATACGAAAGTCTTTCCCTGCAGCCATGACAAACATTTGCCTCAGAACTGTTAGCAATCCCATGCCCTGGTCTTCCACCAAAGAATATCTTTGTTTGGCATTTTAGAAAAGTGTTTCACTGGTTTATTTATGAACATCTCATCTTCCGCCTCGGAACACTTCAACCCTAGGGCATCAATGTGGACTTCACCAGTTTTCTCATTTCCCCTCCCCCCATCTTACCCCAATTCCAACCATCCAGCTCAGCACCACCCTCTTGAACTGTCAATTTTCCTTCCCACCTATTCACTCCACCCTCCTCTCTGACCTATCATCTTCATCCCCACCTCCATCCACCTATTGTACTCTTAAATACCTCCCCCGAGTCCCACCCCCCCTCCCATTTATCTCTCCACCCCAGTGGTTCCCTGCCTCATTCCTGACGAAGGGCTTTTGCCCGAAACGTCAATTTTCCTGCTCCTCGGATGCTGCCTGACCTGCTATGCTTTTCCAGCACCACTCTAATCTAGACTCTGATCCCCAGCATCTGCAGTCCTCACTTTTGCCCCATCACAGAACTGTACCTACCCTAACTCACTAGAATCAAGTTAAAAATCACACAGGTTATATTCCAATAGATTTATTTGGAAGCATTAGCTTTCAGAGCTCTTTTAGAATGGGTTTCAGGTTTCAAATCATTAATATGTAAATCCTAGAAACTCTTTTAAGTCACCTTCCTGAAATAACTTAAGGTTTTATAACAAAAAGTGACAATAGATGTCACCCGTAACCCATTCTAAAAGATGAAAGACTTAACAATCCAAGTTTGTTCAATATGTCATTTCAGTTGTATGACACTGTAATCTTTTGCTATAAATTCTGTGTCTTATGTTCTTATTCTCCACAACCACCTGATGAAAGAACAGTGCTCAGAAAGCTAATGCTTCCAAATACACCTGTTGGACTATAACCTGGTGTTTTTTTGCCTGATTTTTTACCTTTGTCTACCCCAGTTCAATGTCATTTTCACGATCACTTTCACCCTGATAGGCCTTACTACTTGACATACCTATACTTGCTTATCAACCTCTTGGTGCTGGTATTGTTTCAATATATGACATCGTCAATGCTTTTGCTGATAATCTGGAATGTCAATCAAATGAGGTTCCTTCACCAATCCTTGTAACTGCTTGATATGGACAACGGACCCATAGTTTTCTTTGTAAAAGCAATACTAAAATCTCATCCCCTCTTGAAATGTTCAGGATTAGATTAGGTTAGATTCGCTACAATGTGGAAACAGGCCCTTCAGCCCAACAAGTCCACACCGAACCTTCAAAGAGCAACCCACCCAGACCCAATTCAGTGCCCATTTGTGATGTTCTGAAGTGTTCTTGCATAGAACACTTGACTCTACTTTACAGACTCCTTTAAACTGCTTCCAGAATGCGGATACAGAGGAACTACTCATCAGTTCTAGAAAACTCTTTTCTAAAATTAGTTTTAGAGGATCACTTATCTCATGCCCATAAACTAGCTTAAAAAACACAGTGAAACCAGTCAACTTATTAGAGAATCTCTGACAAATAATAGAAACACTAACCACTTGGCCCAATCAGGAGGACGTTCATGACAGCATGTTGAAATCATTATTTTCAGTGTTTGGTGGGACCTTTCATTACAGCTGGGGGTAGTATGCTACATACTTAATCTTTGTTCATTCAAAATAATCATAACCCCCTGGAAGATTCTTGACCTAACATTGGAACCTTGGTCCAACTGCATCTCCATCCATTATCTCAATCGAGTGAAAAACTGGGTTAACTTCTCCATCACAAACTTAGGAGTGATTGTTCTCAAGGATAGAGCCTCTGGGAATTGAGTGATCATATCTATAATTGTAAGCACTTGCTAGTGTCCCACTTTTGTTTGTGGTAAAGGTCTGACACAATCTACTACTCACAGCTTGCTACATGGTTCTTTGAAAATGGGTATGGGAATGAGAGGTGCCCGATTGATTGCATGTTGTGGTTTTCTCACCACCTTGTACCTATGGAACATTTTAGAAAAGAATACCATGTCCTTTTGAAGATCTGACCAGTAAAAACATTGGCTTATATATGTTTGGGTCATCCAGATCTCCACATGTCCCAACATAGAAATTCAACAAGTTATCCTCAATATTTATGGATGAACTCTGCCTGCTAACCTGCTTTAGAATCAGTGTCATAGAGGTGCACAGCACGACCCTTTGGTCCAACCCATCCATGCTGACCAGACGTCCTAAATTAATCTAGTCCCATTTGCCAGCACTTGGCCCATATTGCTCTAAACCCTTCCAATTTATATATCAACCCAGGTGCCTTTTAAATGTTATAATTGTACCAGCCTCCACCACTTCCTCTGGCAGCTCATTCCACACATGTACTACACTTTGCATGAAAAATTACCCTGTGGGTCCCGTTTAAATCTCCCCCCTCTCACCATAAATCTATGCCCTCTCATTCTTGGCTCTCTCAACCCAAGGAAAATACATTGTCTATTTATCCTATCCATGACCCTCATGATTTTATAAACCTCTATAAAGGTCACACCTCAGCCTTTGGCCCTCCAGGGAAAATAGCCCCAGCCTCATCAGCCTCTCCCTACAGCTCAAACTCTCCAACCTTGGCAACATATTTGGAAATCTTTTCCGAACCCTTTCAAGCTTCACAACATTCTTCCGAGAGGAGAGAGGACAGAATTACACGTAATATTCCAAAAGTGGCCTAACCAGTGTCCGTATAGCCATAACATGACCTCCTGATTCCTGTACTCAACACTCTGACCAACAAAGGAAAGCACACTAAATGCTTTCTTCACTATCTTATCTACCTGAGACTCCACTTTCAAGGAACTATGAACCTGCACTCTTTGTTCAGCAACAGTCCCCAGGACCTTTTCATTGGATGTATAAGGTCTACCCTGATTTGCCTTTCCAAAACGCAACACCTCACATTTATCTAAATTAAACTCTGTCTGCCACTCCCTGGCTCATTGTCTCATCTGATCAAGATCCTGTTGTAATCTGAGATAACCTTCTTCTCTGTCCACTGCACTTCCAATTTTGGTGTCATCTGTAAACTTACTAACCATATCTCCTGTGTTCACATCCAGATCATTTATTCAAATGATGAAAAGAAGTGGACCCAGCATCTATCCTTGTGGCATACCACTGGTCTGTAAAGCAACTCTCCACCACCACCCTCTGTGTTCTACCTTTGAGTTAGTTCTGAGTCCAAGTGGCTAGTTCTCCCTGTATTCCATGTGATCTAATCTTGCTAACCAGTCCTCCATGAGGAACCTTGTTGAACACCTTACGTTGATATAGATCATGTCCACTGCTCTGCCTTCATCAATCCTCTTCGTTACTTCCTCAAATATTGAATCAAGTTGGTGAGGTAGGATAACCACGAACAAAGCAATGTTGACTATCCCTAATCAATCCTTGCCTTTCCAAATACATGTAAATCCTGTCCCTCAGGATTCCCTGCAACAACTTGCCCACCACCGATGTCAAGCTCACTGGTCTATAGATCTCTAGTTTTTCCTTATCACCTTTCTTAAATAGTGGCAACACGTTAGCTAACCTCCAGTCTTCTGGCACCTCACCTATGACTATCGATGATAGAAATATCTCAGCAAGGAGCCCATCAATCATTTCTCTAGCATCCCACGTATCACTAGGGTACACCTGATCAGGACCTGGGGATTTATCCACCTTTCTGCGTTTTAAGACATCCAGCATCTCTTTCTCTTTAATATGGACATTTTTCAAGATGTTACCATCTATTTCCCACATTCTGTATCTTCCATGTCCGTCTCCACAGTAAACACTGATGCAAAATACTCGTTCAGTATCTCCCCCATCTCTTGCTATTCCACACATAGGCTGTCTTGCTGATCTTTGAGGGATCCTATTCTCTCCCTAGTTAGCCTTTTGTCCTTAATGTATTTATAAGGATTCTCCTTAATTCTATGTGCCAAAGCTATCTCATGTTCCCTTTTTGCCCTCCTGGTTTTCCTCTTAAGCATACTCCTACTACCTTTATACTCTTCAAAGGATTCACTCGATCTATCTTGTCTATACCTGACATATGCTTCCTTCTTTTTCTTAACCAAAACCTCAATTTCTCCAGTCATCCAGCATTCCCTATACCTACCAGCCTTGCCTTTCACCGTAACAAGAACATATTGTCTCTGGACTCTCGTTATTTCATTTTTGAAGGCTTCCCATTTTCCAGCCATCTCTATGCCTGCGAACATCCACCCCCAATCAACTTTTGAAAGTCCTTGCCTAATACCGTCAAAATTGGCCTTCCTCCAATTTAGAACTTCAACTTTTAGATCTGGTCTATCTTTTTCCATTACTATATTAAAGCTAATAGTTGCTGGCCCCAAAGTGCTCCTCCACTGACACCTCAGTCACCTGCCCTGCCTTATTTCCCAAGAGTAGGTCAAGTTTTGCACTTTCTCTAGTAGGTATATCCACATACTGAATCAGAAAATTGTCTTGTACACATTTAACAAATTCATCTCCATCTAAACCCTTAACACTATGGCTTAAGGGTTTAGATTTGCCTGAACAGTGTCCAACTTTCTTTTGATTTGGAGGTGCCGGTGTTGGACTGGGGTGTACAAAGTTGCAAATCACACAACACCAGGTTATAGTCCAAACAGGTTTAATTGGTAGCACACTAGCTTTTGGAGTGCCACACAACCACCTGATGAAGGAGCGCCGCTCCAAAAGCTAATGTGCTTCCAATTAAACCTGTTGGACTATAACCTGGTGTTGTGTGATTTGCAACTTTCGTTTGGCCACCTCACCTGCTTTTTCAAAGGAAATGAAACATGCCTGAGTGATCCTCTCATCAGAGTCTGGGAGCACTTTTGAAAGTATAAAGAGCTCCCCACTTGACTTGGAAGGACAATCCACCAGCCTTACCATATTGTCAAGCCTGAACTCAGACTTACTCACACGTTAGTTTAGTCTCTTAGCACTTTACATTGTAGCTCAGGGACACCAAGGCTTGTATACTACTGCCATGTTACTTTGAGTGTGGAGACACTTCTACACAGAATTGGCTTTCACTTGCTTTCTTAATGCTTGCTCACTTTGCGTTTCCCTGGAGCTGCCAATCTCTGTCTACTTTACATTGCTTTATTAGCACACACTTACTCGCTTACACACTGACGTCTGGCCTCCCAGTCACTGTCTGTTATATTACTTCTTTGTATTACATAGGGTCTCCAGTGTTGAGTTAAAGGCTGCTGGAGGGAAGAGGCAGACAGCCTGTAATACTGGGGAGCAGGTCAGTCAACAGGGTGGCATGTGGAATAGTGTTTCACCAACGATAGACTTTCATAGAGCAAACACACTGTACAGCTTCAAACACATGGCCAGATGTGAAAGTCAGTGGGTAGCAGACCTTTGTAGGCTGAAGTAGGGACTGTATTCTGTCAGGGGTCAGCAGTCAGTCAGGGAGGGACTGTGGTCAGTTGTGGTGTTGGGGGCACTGCAATAAGTCAGATGGGACTGTATTATCAGAGGGATTGTAGTCAGTTAGGGGTCTGCGGTCAGTGGGGCTGTGTCAGTCGGAGGGGCTGTGGTCAGCTGGGGGTGGTTGTGGTCAGTTGAAGAGGCTGCAGTCAGTCCGGGGTCCAGTGGTCAATCGGGGCGCAGTGGTCAGGCAGGGGAGGCTATGGTCAGTACGGGCTAGATATGGTCAGTCGGAGGGGCAGTGATCAGTCAGAGGGGCAGTGGTCAGTCATGAGGGCAGTGGACAGTCAGGAGGGCAGTGGTCAGTTGGAAGGGCTGTGGGCACACAGGAGTGCCATGGTCAGTTGGGGAGTCTGTGGTGATTTGGAGGGGCTGTGGTCAGTCGGAGAGGGTGCAGTCAGTCAGAGGGGCTGTGATCGGTCAGAGAGGCAGTGGTCAGTAGGAGGGGCTGTGGCCAGTCGGAGAGGGTGCAGTTAGTCGGAGGGGCTGCGATCAGTCAGAGGGGCAGTGGTCAGTCAGAGGGACTGTGGTCAGTCGGAGGGGCAGTGGTCAGTCGGAGGGGAAGTGGTCAGTCGGAGATGGTGCAGTCAGTCGGAGGGGCTGCGGTCAGTCTGAGGGACTGTGGTCAGTCGGAGGGGCAGTGGTCAGTCAGAGGGGCAGTGGTCAGTTGAAAAGGGCACAGTCAGTCGAAGGGGCTGCGGTCAGTCGGAGGGGCAGTGGTCAGTCAGGGGGCTGTGGTCAGTTGGGAGAGCTGTGGTCAGCCGGAGGGGCTGTGGTCAGTTGGAGTGGCAGTGATCAGTTGGAGTGGCAGTGGTCAGCCAGGGGGTCTGTGGTCAGTTGGAGGGTCTAGGATCAGTTGTGGGTGCTGTGATCAGTTGGTGAGGCAGTGGTCAGCCGGAGGGGCTGTGATCAGTTGGAGGGGCAGTGGTCAGCTAGGGGGGCTGTGGTCAGTTGGGGGTGCTGTGATCAGTTGGTGAGGCAGTGGTTAGTTGGAGGGGCTATAGTCAGTCAGGGGTGGACTGTCACACTCTATGAAGGAACTTGTCCTATGTTCGTTCAAGGCGTTGGTAACAGTCAGCCAAGCACTCGATGCTCTCTGAATCTGGGGATCTGTATCTGGGATTGGCACAGGGTCACTCTGTAGGTCAAATGGATGCAGTCAGTCCGGGAATTGCAGGCAGGTCAGTCAGGGTGCTATGGAGATGTCAATCTGTAGCAATAAGGTGAGTGAGGGGTAGGCAGGTAGTGGTGAGGCTCTAAGGTGTTCCCACTGACTGAGGAGGAAGGTCAAAGAGCAGGAGGATGAGGTGGGTGAGAGCTCTTGCTTGGATATATTGTGTGCAATAGTGGGAGCTGTCACCCTCGAACCATGATGAGAGCTTTGTACAGAGACAGAGTTTGAGTGTGGGATGGCCCTGTGAGTGTGGGGTAGCAGAGAGAAAATAGCAGCATTTGCCCCTGTGGAGAGTAGAAGGTCACTGACCTTTTCCCTGCACTGCTGGGAGTCCCACTTCAGCTAGGAGACCACACTGTCCCAGACTGCAGCTTGGGTCCAGGATGGCTGGCTCTGGTGCCCTCCTCTCCACTACCAAAGCAGGGAGTGAGCTTTGCTTTCCTTTAGACCAGTGAGATGACCAAGCAGTACAGTTTGAGGACTGGTTCCTGCCTCACAATTTCTGAAGTGAAGTGCAGGTTAACTTTACATTTGATGCAATGACATGAACACAGGAAGATCCCAGCCCAGGCCACATAATGCCCCGTGAGAGACATCCAGGAGTCAATGCACAATTAGAGATGGGTAGAGAAAAGTCGTGGTAGACTAGAATAGAAGGGGAAATAAAGGTGCCAGATTGGACCCACAACAAGAGGTTACCTCAGAAACTGGAGATCTGAGTTGGGGAGCTCTTTTCCTTCTCCAGGCTGATCACTAACTAGATCAGAAGGTGCAAGCTGATGGTCATAAACCCAAACACAGGCATCAGCTGTTATTGCAAGACATGTGATCCGCAAGAAATGTCTTGCTTAAAAATTATTCAGTATCCTTTCATTGACCCCTTTAAAAAAACACAATCTGGGAATCCACAATCCTTCAAATTCACATCTTCAGAAGTGCTTAAACATGAAGCCACTGTAACAGTAGAAACACATAATAAGATCAGACAAACCCCCACGCCTGAGCAAGCTCACAGGTAGTTCATGGCTTATCTATATCTTAACTCCACCTACTTTCCTTGATTCTAGAAGGCTTCACATCTTTGTCTCTGGCACTCTTAGTTTTAATTCTTAGTTCACCAAGCCTGACAGCTTTAAAGGGAGACAGTGTGATCACCATAGGCATGTTCTTTACACATTAACAAACCTGGTGTTTTTTGGAGTAGGTAACTAATGATGACTTGTGCCTTACAGGTCTGGTCATGGAATCCCTCAAGCGAGGAAAGAAGTCAATCAGTTTATCGAGTCTGCACCGACCCTCCATAGCACTTCCCACCCATGCACACACCCTATCTCTACATTTCCCATGGCCGATCCACCCAACCTGCACATCTTTGGACTGTGGGAGGAAACCGGAGCACCCGGAGGAAACCCACATACTCGGGGCGGGGGTAAATATGCAAACTCCCACACAGACAGTCATCCAAGGCTGGAATCGAACTCAGGTCCCTGGTGGTGTGAGGCAGCAGTGCCAATCACTGCACCATGCCACGCTTGGCCATCTCGTGGTTTGTTAAGTGCTCAGTCACTCGGTTCCCTTGTAATAGATTCTAAGAGAATGGAATGATTCACAGAATATTTGTGTCCACAAGGCCATCCGAGAAACCTTTTTTAAAATGATTTAGCTACCTCCTGATGTCAAAACAGTACCGAATCACAGGACAGTTTTACCATGTTAATTCATGGGTGCAGAAAGAACATCGATTGTTTCCTGAATGATTCTTTGCTCCCAAGTAAAGGGAGGCTAGATCTCAAATTAACCATCAGGCATAGAAGCAGTCCAATCAGGTCACTGTGTCTGTTCTGCCACTTAATGAGATAATGGCTGATTCTGATAACCCTCAATTTCATTTTTCTGCCTTTTCCCAATAACCCTCAATTCTCTTACTGATTAAAAATCTGTGTCCATCTCAGCCCTGAACATACTTAATGAGCTAACCTCAACAGTTCTCTGTGATAAGAAAATTCCACAGATTCACTATCTTCAGAGAAGAAGTTCCTCCTCATCATTGTCTCAAATGTGCCACCCCTCATTCTGAGATAGTGCGCTCTGATCTTAGACTCTCCCAAAAAGGGAAACAACTTTTCTGCATTACAGTTCATATGTCACTGTCTTTTATCTGATCGGATGCTGATTAATTTGTTTTGCTTTAGCATTTTCTGTTCATACTAAAGAGAAAGTTAGTTTGAAAACCATCACATCCTACAGTTGGCAACTTATACCAACTCTTGATGGGAACACATCTTTGTATTAATGGTAGCACAAAATGTAGAGTTTTAACCCCATCCAGATAGTCATGGCAAGCAGACCCTGAGCTCCAGGTTGACATTCAGTGTGATACACATTTCAATGGGTTGTCCCTTCAACATATAGGGGTCATCACATTATTGGCTCATATAAAGATGGCTGCAGCTCTAGAAAGTGCATTCAGATTGTGCCTCATATTGTTAACCAGCCGCCAAATCCTTCTGCTCCAAGGTGGGTAGCATGGTGGCTCAGTGGTTAGCACTGCTGCCTCACAGCACGAGGGACCTGGGTTCAATTCCACCCTTGGGTGACAGCGTAGAGTTTGAAGATTCTCCCCATGCCTGCGCGGGTTTCCTACCACAGTCCAAAGATGTGCAGGTCAGGTGAATTGGCTATGTTAATTTGCCCATAGTTTAAGGGATATGGAGGCTAAGTGTGTTAGCCATGGAAAATGCAGAGTTACAGGGATTGGATGGGATGCTTTTTGCATGGTTGGTGTGGGCACGATGGGCTGAATGACCTCCTTCCACACCATACAGATCCTATGATCTAAGGCTAAGGTGTAAAAGTTAAAAGAAAGCTTGTTTGGAACTGTGATTCCAATTAGAACACTTCTCAAGTCAAAACATCTGATCCTCCTCAATGATGAGGAGGAACTTGTTCTCAGAGGATAGTGAATCTGTGGAATGCTTTACCACAGGGAACTGTTGAGGTGAGGCTATTAAGTATGTTCAAGGCTGAGATAGACAAAAAAATCAAAAATCAAAAAGCAAATTAATTTTATGACAGTTAACATTGATGCTAGTCAATCTACAATTTTAATAGTGGCTTTTACAGAATAATCTCTGTAGATAGTTGGCAAGGTAACAATGATGTTAGCTTTCTGGGAGAATTTGAGTCAGTGTAGGGTGGGTTTAATATTCCCCAGCACCTCCCTCCCTCTTGTTCCTCTGTTAGTGACAAACTCACCAGCCCAGCAGAGACAAGTGTAACTCTTCACTCCTTCCAGACACGTCCCATTGTTAACACATGGATTGGATGCACACTCCGGAATATCTATCTCGCAGTTTGTGCCCATAAATCCTGTTTCAGTGCAGTCACACATGTAACTACAGGAACAAAGTGGAGCATGTGAGTATTAATGCTATTTCAGTAAATAAAGTGAAGGAACATAAACTTTAAATGATGATGGCAGGTCATGTTGAGGCGAGCAATTGATTTTATTCCTTATGAAAGAACGCAGATCTTTTGGCAACAGTATCTCAGTGACCTCTTGCACTTTGTCACAGCTTCATATTCATATTTTGAGTTCCCTTCATCAAGATCCACCAATAAAGGAAATAGTACGGTGAGTGAGAGGCATATGAGCCAATTACCTCTGTCACCAGCTTACTGCTTATTGGCACAAGTCTGAAAGTAGGCCCTTCATTGACACTTTGACTCATGAATAATGTGACGATTATTGCGGAATATTTAACTGCACACAATTTAAAATCCACAACACTTTTTACAATGCATTACTAAACCTCTTTGTGAAATTGCTATAGTGAGTTAATATTACTTATTCCCCGGAGGTAAATAAAACCAACTTTGAGCCAACTTGAGGGAACTGTCAGTAAGTTACAGCAGGGCAACATTTGGAAGAAATTATCCATCATATATCTCAGGTTTAGCAATGCATTATAATTATTTCAAAGCAAAGTTCAAAGCAGCATTTTCAAAGATTTTCTACATTAAAATGGTCTGTGACTCTATGTTAGGATCCATTACAGAACAAATCGCTTTTGAAAATAAAATAGTAGTGTTTGAAAGATGAACAGTCATCCTGCCGAATGAAAATACTGCCCCAGAGTGCAATTTCACCCACAGATATGTGGATACATGTAGGACGTATGTGATCAGTCAACAATGGTAGAAATTGATGAAATAAATGGCATAATCATGTGATGATACCCACATCAGTCAACACAAATGTAATTTCATTGAGGACCCAACCTCAAGCTGTTTTGATGGTAATTATGCACTGCTTTCTCTCCTAAGAGGTTAGGTAATGCAAAATGATACAATTCTTCTCCCATTTCCTTACCACAACCCTCACACACCAGGCCTTGCCAACACATAGGCTGCTACTACAACTGGCCCAATGTCAGTCACTAATGGTCCCCATTAGCAGCTATTGATTTACCCAGGCTGACCTCTACCCATTCCTTTGTCTGCCTAACTATTGTTCTCTTTGAGCTTCATTCCACTTGCTGTTTGTTTCTCCCCTCTACCCCATATACACCAATGTTTTCCGAGCTGCAATCAGTTCTGAACTAGGGTCACTAGACCTGAAATGTTGACTCTGCTTTCGCTCCACAGAAGTTGTTGAGTTTACCCAGCAATTTCAGTATTTAGTCCCAGGATCCACAGTTCTTTGTTATTTTCTCTTATCAGGTAATTTCTACTTGATCAATGAACGTGCTCTCTTATCCTCGTAACTCTCAGTGGAAACAGCAATAGCTGATACTCTGGCCAATCTTCACCTCATCTTATCCATTTGGCTCTGAAGACTAAAGGTGCCATGAACAATAGAAGTTCTCCTTTACCCAATTCTTGAGGGGAGAGATTTCAAATTTGGTCACATGGGAATTAATAGATCCATAGGAGACAATTGTTGACTCATTAATGCAGAATAATTCAACTTGTTTTGATTTTCTTTGACTGTATACTTATATATACATATATTTCACTGTCCTTAATTTACATTTGAATACATGTGATATTAAACTTGGAATAGGAAAACGGTCTTGCATTATTTTTGCCAGGATGAGAGCTCACACATGATCCATGAATTGTTTTTGCAAGAACTATGTCACTGTCTCCAAACATTTAGGAAATCAACAAGTAAACCTTGAACAATTTTGACGAAAACAGTTGCACAAATATTTTTAAAAATCAAGTAATGTAGCAGATTACCTATCATTCTACATGTTATCAACATCAAAGCATGGTGTGGATTTCCTAGTAACTTCTATTTTTGGTACTAGCTTATTTCAATATGTTGTGACAAGTAGCAACTTTTCAAAGTCTTCCTGCTATAATGGTAATAATTGCAACCTTCTTCTTATGTTTTTCTATTTGTGGGTCAGAAGCCAGTGACCAGTTTGGTCCTTTTGCCATGTATTTTAATCAATAGTCAACCATTACAGTAAGTTTTAATGGAGAAAATTAGTTGGAGGACACTCTGTTTTATTTCATTTGTCAGTTTATAACTTGCATTAGTTTGCTATACCCCTGAGCACATCAAAACAGTTAGCTGCAAGGTGCAAATATTGTAAGTTGCAAACTGTGCCGCCACCTAGGGGTAGAAATTAAAACACCAATTGAAAAGTCAAGATGTGACAAATTGCTGGGCTTTCTCATTTCTTTTCCCATTTTAAATTCAATTGCCTTCCCTTAATTCTACAGAGGTCAATAGATCAAGTAAGTGATCTGTTCATTGGACTGCATAACTTTAGCCAACTACAATATGATGTATTAGAGCAACCCTCTTTCTAACTCTCCCTTTCTTACTTTTGGGAACTAGCTGCTGACTTACTCAATGCCATGGTTCAGATTTGGGCAGAAAACTAGAGGTGCAATTTTAGTTGTTCTTCCCAAATCCATCGCCTCCTCTGGTTTGTTGAGTGAATGCTGTAATTGTTTTGATGCAGATGTAACAATAGATCTGGGATCACAGATCCTACATTTTGGAGGCATCAAAAATAGAAACACATTGGTCTACATTTTATAATGGTAACAATGGTTATTATAATGGTATAACGGTAAATCAACTTTCATGATAATTACACCATTGAAAGAGACAGCAACGTCTGGAATATGCATATGCACAGAAAAATGTGGAAATCCAGAAATTGCTTTCAGTTGTTCCACAGTCATTTAGGCACCTGTAAACTGCATTCAATGGAAAATTGATGAGAGCTTCCATTCTTATGCATGGTCTTGCTGTAAAACCATTTGGAAAAAGTTGCACATTGTCAAATGTGTACTTCATGATTACTGCTAAACCATCTCACTGCACACAATATCATCAGTGTGGAAACAGGCCCAACAAGTCCACACCGACCTTCCGAAGCATAACCCACCCAGACATATCCGCCTACCCTATATTTTCCCCTGACTAATGCACCTGACCTACACATCCCTGAACACTATAGGCAATTCACCTAACCTGACATCTTTTGGATTGAGAGGAAACCAGAGCACCCAGAGGAAACCCATGCAGAAAGAGGGAGAATATGCAAACTCCACCCAATCACCTGAAGCTGGAATCGAACACAGGTCCCTGGCACTGTGAAGTAGCAGTACTAACCACTGAGCCACCGTGTTGCCCCAAAGGGACTAATATCTACAGTACCGTAGTTCCCCACTCCCTGGTAGCCGCTTCCGTATCCACGGGAGCACATTCCAAGACCTACTGCAGAAGCCTGAAACTGTAGATAGGTGTGAACCCATTCATTTAAATGGGAAACGTACCTTCCTGGCAGCCTCTTGGGCCCTAGTTTTGGAATGTTCTCTAAGTTCAGGCTGCAGTAAACCGCAGGTAACTGAAACGAGGGAAACGGACCCGTGCTTACGGGCATCGAACTGTATATCAAATTTCATTATAATAAAGTTTCACAGTTTTCTCGGCTCACTTTTACGAGTTTATCCTTATTTTGGCTCCTATGTCAATCTGATCATTACTTATTTTTCTTGATGAAAATTTTACTTAAAGGTGAAGTATGTAAGTGCTTTTAACTTCCTGATTTGCTGTGTGAATACTTCAGTATGATTGGCTGTTGACCTGCTTGCTGACATCATTGCTGTCACATGCCAAGACATCTGCTTTACTTAAAACAAGATGGAACTACCACGGAGAAAGGAGGAAATGCAGGCCAGAAACTGTGGAAGCTTTGTGGTTGTTTTTATCAAGTCCAGCAGTGTGCATCACCATAACTGCAAATTTAGTCTGTTAGGTATGTGAGATTATGCCTGGTTTAACAGGTGAAATAAAAAGAAGTCTTTTTTCCCCCAAGAGCTGATGGTACAAGGTCTAGGAGATGCAAGTTCAATGCTTTGGGAAAGTGAGATGGGAGGTGCGAGCAATTATTTCTTTGTAACTAGTAGCAATGTTGTGGAACTTGCTACCTGTGAGGACCATAGTGACTTGCATGTGAATGAATTCAAAAGGACATTGGACACACATCTCAAGAAAATATTGTAGGGCTCCAGGTGTAGAGCAGGGATGTGAGACTAATTGGATTGCTGCACTCAAAACCACCATGTCTTCAATGTGTTATATAATGATTCCATGACTTATCAATCAGACAAGGGGGTACTTGTAAACGATTGCATTTTAAGGAGACTGTTTCAACTGAGATTTTCAGTTAATATGGCAGGAAATGCATGTATCCTATGCGGTTGTTGTTTGGCAAATGTGAACAGATTTCACAACTAATTTTGTTTATGAAGTTGCAATTTTTAAAGTGACACTGTATTTATTATGGCATGCTTTTTCAAACAACATCATAGGTCCACAAAATGTCCCTCTTTCACTTTTTTTATAAACCCAACTGGTTTTAAATGCCTTTCAACTCAAGATTACCATCAACTACAGATTTACATTTAATAGTGGAAATTGTTTGAGTCTTTCCATTTGGCTGACAGCATCAAGATTATCTTGGACAAAGACACCAAAGATATTCTGAGTGATGGATTCTGCAGCCCCAAATCACCCTTCTTCATAAACTCTCTACTAACCTTGTTGTTGAGCAGTCCAATTTGTTTTTTTTTTGTTCATGTTTATGACAGTCTCTTCTCACTGTTTCGTCCATATTTGTGCTGTTCATTAACTATAGGTGCATCCAGAACATCATCCATTTAATTTTTAATATGTTGGTGGCAGAAACCTCACCAATGCGTTCACTGGTATCAGACAAAACTGGAATCTAATGCTCAACCACAACTTTTTATCCTGAGTCTGATATATTCTTTCTGATCACCAGGTTTAACCAGAACAAACTTGTCAGTCCAATGGCAGTTGGAGAACGGGGTATCATCAAAATAGCTGTTAGCTCAACATCAACAAAACTGACTTGTGAAAACCCCAAACATATCATTAACAACTTACATAATTGTTACAGCCACTCACCTCGACTTCTTTTCTTCCATCTCAGGAAGCATACTGCTTATTTTTTCATCTCTCTCTGACAGTACTGAAATCCTAGCTCATAACTTCTTTACTTCGAGAACTGACTTCAATGAATTTCTAATTGCATTCTAGACTCTGCACAAAATGTCTTACAACTATTATGAGCAAGAAAAGACATTTGATATTGTTAACTTCATTTTTAAATATTTTCATGGAGTTGCCACACTCTACCTGATTTATTTTTATCTCTGTCTGTATATCTCTTCCCACACTGTGCAGCACAGTAGCTCAGTGATTAGCATTGCTGCCTTGCAGTGCCAGGGACCAAGGTTCGATTCCAGCATCTGACAACTGTGTGTGGTTTGTACATTCTCCCTGTGACTGCATGGGTTTCCTCTGGGTGCTCCAGTTTCCTCCCACAATCCAAAAATGTGCAGGTTAGGCGAATTGGCCATGCTAAATTGCCCATAGTGTTCAGGGATGTGTTAGTTAGGGGTAAATATAGAATAGTTCAATAGGGGAATGGGTTTGGGTGGGAATTGTGTTGGAGGGTCAGTGTGGACTTGTTGAGCTGAAGGACTTGTTTCCGCACTGTAGGGATTCTATGAATTAATCTGAGGCTGAGCAATACCTAATTCCCAAAACCTCTTACTTAATACATTTAGAAAATAAAAGCAAATTACTGCGGATGCTGGAATAGTTTGATTATGTTTTTAGAATGCCCTCAGAGTTCCTCCTTTTTTGTCCCAAATCATGTCTTTTTCCTGCATGTTAGGAACTTTGAAATAGTTATGATGAGAAATGCATAAATACAAACTGTTGTTAGCATCAGTGCAGTGAGAGAAATTGTATTCCCTGCATCACTACACCGCCCATGTACGGCAATATAACAAAGGCAAGAAGGGAATTTCCCTGTTCTTCCTTACATGCAAAAAAATTGTCTTATCCAAATCTTCCAAAATAGATTCAAAAGTGCAGCATAACTCTCAATCATTTGCCAATACAAAGATAAAAAAGATGCTAGAATAACGGTATCTTGTTAAGAACCCGAACTCTTACCCCGTGTAAAGTACCATTTCAAGCTAAGGTACAATCACTGAGAACCATGAGGGGGGTTGACGGGGTAGATGCTTCTTCATGCTGTTCCACACCTGATGAGCAGGAAGACATACTCCAGAGGGAGAAAAGACAGCATCACAGTCCCACAATGCTGCTCTTGAGACTCTCTGAGGCGGTCATGTCCAGGGCAATCTTATTCTGTCTGTTCTTTTGGTTCAGGCATCATACATTATTCGAGGACTTATTCTGCTCAAGTTTGTAGTTTAGGTCACAAATTTCAAAAAAAATCCACACTTGATGATGTAACTGAAAGTATATCATTGCTTTCTTTATGTATGAGATTTGTTCTTGAAGTCCCATATTGCTGCTTCCCAAATCCTGGTTATTTACAGAATTCTCAAAAGCCATTGCTGCTTTACGACTGATCCTGTTCATTTTACAGGTGGAACATGCTAAAACATTGCCTCTCTACTACTGTCACTTGTGGCCCACATACAAAATACACACACACACAAAATAGGTGCTGAGTAGGCCACTCAGTCCCTTGAACCTGCTCTGCTATTCAATATGATTATGGCTGATATGGTTGTATTTTCAACACCACATTCTCATCCACTCCTGAGAAGCTTTGATTCCAACGCATAAAGAGAATCTATTCACCTCTGCCTTAAAAATTTTCAATGGTCTTCCTGCCACCACAGTCCAGAGTCACACATCCCTCTGAGGGACAAAGAAATTCTCATCTCTGCCCTAAAGGAGCAACCTCAAGTTATAACTCATTGTACTCCAGTTCCTTATTCATCCACAATAAGAAACATCTTTTCCATGAACGCCATTCAGGATCTTAGACACTTCAATTTAATCATGCTCCACACTTCTAAGCTCCAGAAACAAGCCCAGTCCAACCAACCAATAAGGCAACCTATTCATTCCAAGTATCAAACTCCTCTGAATTGTCTCTAATATATTTACATAAGGAGACCAAAACTACACATCAAGGTCCCATCTCACCCATACTCTCTAAAGCTGATCAATAACAAATTACTTTTATCTTCATAATAAAGGAGAACATCCCTTTGGTCTCCTTGATTCCATGCTTTAATATTAACATTTGGTGACTCATGCATTCGAACCTTTCAAATTTCCATAGCCATTTTTTTTGTTGGGGTAATTCTCTGATGTTTTGTTCTTCCTGTCAAAGTAAACAACTTCTCATTTTTCACATTGTACGCCAGATTTTGGCCACTCATTCACTATCCATGCCCTTTGCAAACACTTAGATTGGAAAATAGGTTGTGAAGAGAACACTATCTTTGTGTCAACTTCATGTACTATCACTTGATCCCTGCATCTAAATCTTGATGATGCAAACTTTAAGCACCCAGCACAAACCCCTGTGAGATTCCATGCATCACAATCTGCCCTGGCTTTGTGTTTCCTGATTTCCTTAACTTATATTATGTGTAAGCAATTATTTAATTTTATTTCCACCCCAATCAGTTTTAAGAAGGTTTCCAGGTTTTGTTTCCTCTGAGATGTTTCTATTTCTGTAACTATTCAGTCAAAACTTTAAAGTCAAAAATCAAAATTGGAATAATAAAATACAAGCAGAAATATTTCTAAATAATTCCAGGCTGGTTGTTGGTAATAAGTCACTGCAAACAAATTATTAGTCTAAAATTATCTTTGTCATTGAGGGTGTCAAAGCTATTTCTAGATAGTTTGTGGATGAATCCAAATGTTTGTTTTCTTCAGAATTATCAACATTTTTTCTCTTTCCTTCAGAGGATTCATTTTGCTTTTCACAAACTTTCTATCTGTACCACTGACTGACTTTTCTTCAATTCAAACCAGATCCAGGTGTGACAGAATAATGGATTTGCGATGACCTTAATGCACGTTAGAATGACCGTCCTATGAGGTCCACCTGTTTTGTAAGAAAGTAAAATCATTAGTGTCAATGCTGTGATAAGGAAGCAATGCAATGTGTTCCTTACCCATTGATCATGTCCTTGCATGTTCCTCGGTTGATACATGGATTGCTGGCACATTCGTCAATATCTGTCTCACAGTCAACTCCCTCATAACCAGGAGCACATAAACAGTCATAGAATGCAATGTTGTCTCTACACGTACCACCATGCTGACAGGGGTTAGATTCACATTCATTTATTTCAACTTCACAGTTCAGACCTTAGGAAATTAAAAGATAAATGTAGATTTTAAACAAAGTCTTGTACTTTTGATTTTCAATAGGAACATTTCTACATGGAAAACAATCAAAGGTTTAGAAAATAGGATTTTCTTCAGTAGAATGAAAATGAAGGCAATGTGATAATGAGGGAGAAACAGGTAAATAAAGATGGAAAGGTGAAGAATTTTCTTTGGGGTCACTCCGAATTCGAGCGTTAACTCACATAGATGTCAGCTGAACCTCAATCTGATAGACAGTGCTTATGTTATTCCTCCAATCAGAATTCAAACACTTTACCATGGTGACAGTCTGTTTCAGTGATGGGATTTTGGAAATAAATTCAAACTTAAATCTGTAAATTTAAGATGGAAAAGCCATAGCAATCATCCATTGTTTAAGAGACATACCAAAAGGCTACAACATGAAAATAGACACTGCTTGTAATTTTGCAAAATTTAAATAATTGATGATTTGAATATAAAGTATGTTGCTTCTGCTATTGGTGAGCAGATTAATGAGTCCACAAACATCTGATGGACATTATTCAAGATGCTTCATGACAGTTTCCGAAATTATCTTTAGGTTTGGGAAAATATTCTATCTGCAGCTTTTCCCATCATTTCTGCTTGTCTGAAATATCGTAACAAAATGTAAACCCCTCAAATACTTACCTTCATCTCACAAGCTCAGTTGGAATCCTAGAATTGTTACAGCACAGAAGAAGGCCATTTGATCCATCATGTCCATGATGGTTCCCCTAAGGAGTACTTGCAGTTGAAATATTTGTTCTGCTGGGGGTCCTGAAGTTGTATAGTTTGTAACTATCTATCCCATGGTGTTTAGAAGTCATGCAACATAGTATTTAATTCTAACTGTTCCAGTCTCCCCGAGGAATGGGGAAAACTGCAGACCACAAACTGATGAAACACTGCTGGTCCTTTACAGGACATGACCATACCAAATACCAGCTAGTGCTGCTGTGTCTCTGACATTGTTAAAATAAACAACCTGTCCAGAGTGTTCTTCATTCATTAGGAGCACTAGAGTCAGATCAGCCAATCCCAGAGCAAAAGTTATTGGAAAATGTAATATAAATCAAAATCCAGAAGACAGGTTAAATATTATCTGGCAATGAATACAATGTGTTGACCCATTCATGGAAGAATTGCTGATAGTATAGTTTCAACAGCTCAGTGAGTGACAGTGTATTTTATCACACATAATAACTTGCAGTGTAGCTCGTAGTGTTTAATATGAAGTACAGATTCATGGTTATCACAACAACGCCTAGTACCCAAATGAGGCAACCTAACTCCTCTTATGAATGGAGTCCAACAGGGTATTCATTGGATTCATAGACAATATTTAGATACTGAATAGTAAAAGAATAAATAATTAATTCTACCTGCTGTAATTGTATGAAATTAAAAAAAAGGACATTGCCAGTAATTGTGAAGTATATTTTTTCAGTCAGTTTCCTTTATTTTTATCCAGATCGATGACAAGTAATGCTCACTAGAATTCCTTGCTACCAAGCACTGAGGATAAGGGGTAGCAAACTTAAAACAGAGTTGAGGAGAAACTACTTTTCCCAAATCATAGAATCATGTAATCCCCAGAGTGTTGGCCCAACAAGTCCACACTGACCCTCCGAAGAGTATCCCACCCAAACCAATTCCCCTACCCAATTACGTTACATTTACCCCTAACTAATGCACCCAACTTACACATTCCTGAACACGATGGACAATTTAGCAAGGCCAGTTCACCTAACCAAAGGTATGAATCTGTGGAATTCACTACAAGTGTAGTGGATGCTGGAACAGTGGGTAAATTTAAGGGATAGTTAGACAGATTTTTAATTGGTAATGGGGTTAAAGGGATATGGAGAGAAGGTAAGAAAATGGGGCTGAGGAGCATATCACCATGATCAAATGGTGGAACAGACTTGAGGGCCAAATGGCCTTATTCTGCTTCTATATCTTATGAATTTATGCAACAGTGTGTGAGCATATGCACTCCTGTATCTAACATGTCCCACCTTTTATGTGACGACAATGAAAAAGACTTTTCGGTAAAATGGAAAAGCTAACACTCCAGTCTCAGTATAGCCCCAAGGAACAGCACTACATTATTCTGCTGAGCATCTTATTGTCTTATAGACTAAACAATGAATTGAACAATCTCTGTCCCATTTTGCTTCCCTTATTTTTGCAGGTATTAGGTTTACTGTTGTTTTCCTCTTGTTTTTGTTTCCACATTCTGCTATACACACCTACTCTAGATATGTGTTTCATTTCCTTACTCATTTCCATTATTGATCCCATTCACTTTGGATCTGATTTCTGTTGCTGTATGGTTTGATTTCTGGATTTATCCTTTATCATAGACTTCCTATTTTGCTGTTTTTGTCACTACAAATTCACCACCCCCTCCCTTAATTTGTTTGGAACCTTTTACATTTCTATTCTGTATTAGGCTGGTGAAAGATTAGTGACCTGTAACGTTGGGCCAAATTTCAATATAACATGAGAAATAGGAGCTGGAGAAGACCATACAGTCAATTGAGCTTGCTGGGACATTCGTGGCTGAAATTGGGCTCCATCCCTGCAGTCATTGTGACAAGGTCAGCCAGGTGGACCTCACACAACACGAGCTCCCTGACTGCGGCTGCTAACCTGGGTCAATTAAGTCGCCCTGGCTGACAGATATAACCAGGAGTGTCAGAGGTATTGTTTACTCTGAGAGCTGGTTTTAAGGAAGCTGGATCAGTGTCAAAAACTCTTCATGTGTAAATAAAGGGTGACTTAGTTACAGAATACCAGACTCTGTGGAGTTAATTCAATTCCCACTCTACTGGTTGGTCCCCATATCACTTCATTCCCTAAGAGAACAAAACTCTGTCTATCTCAGCCTTAAAGATGTTCAAAGATGGAACTCCACAACTCTCTGAGGCAAAGAGTGTCACGATAATAGTAAATATGAATTATTGAATTTTACTTTACATCATCTGATTGCTATACTTGGGATGTTTCACGGAATAAAATGTTTTTGTTTTAAAAAGGAAGACTCGTGGACCTAAGATGGCTGCGGTGGTCACCTGGCCACAAATTGAAGCAAGATTTGTGGAATCCATGAGGAATAAACTAAAGCATCTATACTGAAATAGCCATTTTATGTAAAGACACTGAAACCAGACATCTAAGCAACATCAGGAAATTTGCATTTTCTGTTTAATTCACACTAATATTATAACTTCACATATTGGCCCATCGACCAGCTAGCCAGCTTGGAAAGATGATGGAACTGGACTTTGAGTATATCGTGAACTATAGTTCAACAGCTACTTCTAAGCAGCAGGGTAGAGAGAAGAACATGAGTCCATAAGAGCAGGTGTGCACAAACTCTCTCTATCTGTCTGTCTTTCTGTCTCTCTCTCTCTTTCTCTTTCTCTCTCTCCACCCGCCCTCCCCACCCCCACCTGTCTGGTTCTCTCTCCTCAAATAAATAGTTCCTAGTTAAAATGCAATATATGCAAACAAGTCCTCATTCATTGAGGGCTCAAGATACCTACAGATTTTGCTACTGTTGCAGATATGAGTCGAAATTAATTGTCCTTCAGGTTTAAAACATTAAAGGCAATAAGGTCTTCTAAACTTCATATCCTTATGTTTTCCTTTTTGTACCAGATATTCTTCCTTTTAAGCTGATTACATGTATTTGTGTGTATGTTTCCTGTTGTATTTTTAGTCTTTGTTTCCATGGGGTTACTAAGTATTAAGATTTCACTTTCTTTCACTTGGTAGTTGGCTCCATTGTCTTCTAGTGAAGTATGTTTTACTTAAAGTGCATTTGCTGTTTGTTAAAAGAAGACAAATATTGATGACCAAAAGGTGAGTAAAAAGAGGGAAGTGAATACCACCTCCTCAACTGGTTGTAACAAGGAACCCAGAAATTCTGTGAACATCCTCGCTTCTGACCTTATGATAGAGGGAAGGTCATTGACAAAGTAACTGAAAATGACACTACCCTACAGAGAAGTCCCAGAGGTGAGGTGACTGACCTCAAACCACCATAACCATCATCTTTCATGCTGGCCTTGACTCCAACCAAGGGAGAGATCTCCACTTGATTCCCATTGACTCTATTTTGCTAGAGCTCCTTAATGCCATACTTGATCAAATTTGGCCTTAATGTCAAGGGCTGTCTCTCTCACCTCACCTATTAAATTTAGCTCTTATGTCCATGTTTGAACTAAGGTTGTAATGAATTCAGAAATGGCCTTGGCAGAACCCAAACTGGGTCACTGTGCAAATCATTGCTGAATAGGTGCTGCTTGATAGTGATGTTGACGACACCTTCTGTCACTTTACTGTTGATTTAATTGGCTGCACTGGATCTGTATTGCTTTTTGTGTTCAGGACATAACTAGGCGGATTTCTTTGGAGTATTGTGTGCAGTTTTAGTCGCCACACTACAGGAAGGATATGGAGGTTTTGGAAAGGGTGCAAAAGAGGTTTACCAGGATGACACCTGGACTGGAGTGTATTAGCTATAAAAAGAAGTTGGCCATTCTTGGATTGTATTCGCGAGAGTGTCAAAGGCTGAGGGACAACCTGATAGAAATGTATACAATTGCGATGGGCATGGATGAGGAGAATAATCTGTTTCCTAAGGAGGAAATGTCAAGTGCTAGAGAGTTTTGGTTTAAGGTGAGAGGGGGAAAGTTTAAAGGAGATGTGCAAGTGAGGTTTTAGCATCCAGAGGGTGGTAGGTGTCTCAAATACATTGCTAGGGGAGATAGTGAAGCAGATATGACAGGAATGTTGAAGAGCCATTTCGAACAAACACATGACCAGGCAGGGAATGGAGGGATATGGACCAGATGGGTTAGTTTAGAATTATGGTTGACACAGGCATGATGGGCCAAAAGCCTGTTCCTGTGATATACTGTTCTACGTTATACAACATTTTCAAGTAGATGCCAGTATTGTAGCTACGGCTGCCAGTGCCCCATTAACCACGACCCCTTCTCCCACACCAATGCTTCAGCCACACTTTCAGCCTCTCATAAAATTTGCCCCATGCCCATTTGAACGTGGTTCAGCTTATAATTTAGGGATTATGACTTTTGAGATTTTATTTTGTAATTTGGCACCTAGCTCCTCTTAGTGACAATACAAACCTCCTTTGTCATGCTCAAATCATTGGTACCTACAACTGAATGATCTCCCATTCACTGCATGCTCCTCTCCAAGTTCTGAACCCTGGCACTGAGCAGGCAGCACAGCTGTTTGCATGTATGCTGTTTGCTGAAAAGAGTTGTGTTAATCACCCTCTTCACACTACTGTAACTACCACCATAACATTCATTTTTGTTCCCCCAACTTAGAGTCATAGAGATGTACAGCTTGGAAACAGACCTTTCGGTCTCATTCGTCCATGCCGACCAGATCCCCTAAATTAATCCAGTCCCATTTGCCAGCACTTTGCCCATATCTCTCTAAACCCTTCCTATTCATGTACCTATCCAAATGCCTTTTAAATGTTGTAATTGTACCAGCGTCCACCATTTCCTCTGGCAGCTCATTCCATACACGTACCACCCTCTGTGTGAAAAAGCTGCCCCTTAGATCCCTTTTAAACCTTGAATAGTGGCATGGTCAATTAGCTCATCCTCCCTGAAGCCCTTACTTTCATCCAGATAAAGTAAAAGAACCTCAAGCTTGTTGGACTATTGCAAAGGTTGAAGCTCCTGCCTCCTGTCTCTCCTTATGGGCTTCACTTGTTGTCATACTGTCCTGTCGTTGAACACTGTCTAAATCAGACCCAATATTAAGATGTATAACTGCCTTTTGGTACAATGAGTTCCCCCCTCACCCACCCCCAGACTGACGAAGGATTACACCTAAAACATTGACTTGTGCACCTCCTGATGCTGCCTGGCTTGCTGTGTTCTTCCAGCCTCCTGCCTGTCTACACTTGGTACAATGAATCCAGGTAAGTTCCTATGGTTCAACTTCCAACTCATAAAGTCAGATGAAAAGCTACTTAAATTACAAATATATTTTATATAATTAATAGGAGATTCCAGAAGACAGCCATGACAGTAACTGCTTTAAATGTACAGAATGATGTTTTAAAAATTAGTTTCATACAATATAACCAAGTTTGCCTACTCTTAGCAAGGTCTCATTCTTCTGTGAGCGGATTGGCTAAGATTCTGGTGTGCGCATAATCAGTTCAGAATCTGTCTTTATCGTGCGTATTGGTGAATTTGTGTGACCCAGAGTCTTATAACAGCATATGGTGAAGCAAGAAAGGGGAAAAGTCTGAAAACAGTGCAAAAGGGGGTGAGAGTGCAGAATGAGAAACTTAATATAACACCAGAGGGAGTGATAGAGAGAGGGGTGCCAGAAACTAAAACACAATGCGTGAAGAAAACAAAGTGTGGAACTGGAACTGCTTCATCTGTGGTCTGCATTCTGAGAAAGATGTGACAGCACAGAAAATCAGGTAAGTAATCAATTGGTGAGTACTGTGTTTGGTAGGTCTTTCAAAACTCGTGGAATTTATGAACATAAGAATTAGGAACCTTAATCTCACCTCATTCAGACTGCTCTGCCCTTCAATAAGATCATCATTAATTGTTTGTGCTTCAAATTCCACACTCCTATGTACTCCTGATAAATGTTAATTGTTTTGCTAACACAGGCTATCTACCTTCACCTTAATTGACCCCATTCTCCGCTGCTTTTTGAGGTAGAGAGTTTGAAAGTCACACAGCCCTCCGAAAGAAAACAAAAACACGCTCAACTTTGACCACAAAAGGCCACCCCAAACATTGGGCAGAAACTTGCCAAAAATGTGGGCATTGGTGAGTTATTTGGGGAAATAAAGTGAGATTGACAGAAGTTAATTCTCAAAATTCAGAAAAAAGACATAGTCCGATTTTCAAACAGGTTTTGAACAAGGGAGACATAAATCTTAATATGAGAGGCGAGGGGCCTATCAGCATTCATTTGAATGGTGTAGTATGAAACTAATCTTACCTCATCGATATGTAGTTTCCTGTTGTCCCACCAACCAGACAGAAACCAGTCCTACAATAACACCACTAGGCCATTGTCATCCACTTGATTAATATTAAATTCTGTGGGAATCTCAGTTAGTTTGGATGGCTAAATGGTTAGAGTACAATGCACAATGATGCTAACAGCAGGCACTGAATGCCCAATAGGGCTGCAGCCATTCACTGAGGTGAGCCTTGCCCTGTCATGGCAGCGTAATGCCCCTCAAGCTGTTTCTCACCCAGAGAACAATGCCCATGATTCACTGTGGCCTATGGCTAATTACTTCCTTATTCAATTAGTTTAGATTCCATGTTAATGCAAATAATCTAGTAATTGCCCCCTTTTTGTATTTGTCATGCCCTTCCTTTTGTACAGAATAACATCGAAATGTCATGCTGCATCTGTCTGAGGTTGCCACACTTGACTTATGCTCATCTTTGTCATCCCGCCCATTTCCTCATCACTCCCCCAAGAACCTACTAATTTTGTTTTGTGCATATCCTTGGAAAGTAGCTCAGATCAGGAGCTGAAAATCACAGGATATTACTGCTTCCTTCATGGAATCACAGATTCAATACAGAACAGAAGGAGGCCATTTGGTCCATGTGTAGCGTGTTGCTGGAAAAGCACAGCAGGTCAGGTGCATCTGAGGAGCAGGAAAATCAAAGTTTTGGGCAGGATCTCTTCATCAGAATTCATCAGATCCTTCGGTTCCAGCACCACTCTAATCTCCAACATCTGCAGTCCTCACTTTTGCTCATTTGGTCCATTGTGCCTGCATTGGTTATAGTCATAGAGTCATAGAGATGTACAGCATGGAAACAGACCCTTCGGTTCAACCCATCCATGCCGACCAGATGTCACAACCCACTCTATTATCTTGTGCTAGTCTCCCCATACCCCTGCACACAATTACAATCCCAATAATCATTCCCTCTTGAATTCCTCAATTGAACCTGCCTCCACCACATTTCCAGGCTGTGTTCCATGTCCTAACAACTTACTGTGCGGAAAAGATATTTTTTCACATCACACTTGCTTTTGTGTTTTTTCAGAAGCGATGTGCAAACTGCAAGGGTAATTGTCACCATTTCATGGTAACTACATATTAGTGCTAACATTCACAACTCGTGTGTCAATCCACAACTATCTTTAATCCATGCACATCACTTGTATCCACACTTCAGAAGCACCTACTGGTTATGTGGCACTTTGAGATATCTGAGGTGGTGAAAGATGCTTTACAACATATAGTTCATTTTTATTTTGTGATAAAAGTGGAATTTAACTACTTTGTGAGTTTTGACACAACTATAGGAAAAATCTAGGACTAAAAATCTGTGTGAATTGTACAAATAACTAAGATCAGATCTATAGGATTTCTGCTGAACACATCAATGGTGTAATGACATTGGAATTTTTTGGTATTTCAACAACCTTGTTTTAACTTTCATTTATGGCTGTAAGTAATTACACAGAATTGAACTCCTTCAGTATCTAATGGAACTGAGTGCTTGAACCTTGGTTGCTGATAACACTGACTGCTTTAGCTTCACCCCCTCATCTATCAGACATAACTCACGGCGTCAGCGTTCTGGAAAGCAGCACGGTACCAGGGTTTCAGTGGAACCTGGGGCTTAAGTGTGTTTAAAGTCTCACACTTGAGATGTTGCAGGTTGTTTTGATGCTGATTTTACCATTCAGGGTGATTCATGAACAGTACAGATAGCAGACAAGAATGTTTCAGGCTGTGTCACAGGTCATGGCATTTTGATGGGAATTGAAATAAACTAACAAAAAGAAGCCAGTCAACTAAAGACTTAAAGGATGAATAATGACAAATACAGCATTATATATTTATCAATACCATCCAAAGTATTTTCCTTTTGAATCTATTCCAGTATGAATGTGTTTTAGCAATACTAAGTTTTTATACCTTTATTACATTTTGTACATTGATGGAAACTGTTTGAAAGAAATGCTTATTCACATATTTCTGAACAACACAATTTGAAATCTTGCTGACAAGAACACAGCCTAAGTGTTGTTAAGCAAAGAACAATTTGCAGCACCTTGAAGGAAGAATACTTTCTTCAGAATTGAAAACATCTGAGTCAAAGTGCTGGAATGGGAGCAGGTTTTATTGAATTAGAATTTTACAAAATGCATCTCTCTTCATCCATTGAACAGTGAACCCAGGAAATTTGCAGCTTAATCAGCTGATGTATAATGGCCTTTGACCCTACTAATCGGTAAAACTGATTTGTGTGTGTACACCGGATGAGTTGTAAATGATACGTATACTTTAGCACAGGTATTATATTTACAATGAAGATCCACTCATATGTGTATCGTCCATTATGTGTTTTTTTTAAAAATTGAAAAACTAAACCTTTAATATGATTCAAATTGTTGGATTGATATCTAACAAAGAATAGAAAATATATCCTGCCTTTAAATATTGTAGTTCTGTGTTTACCACATTCTTGCTTAACAATGTTAGGAATCTGTAATATTTCAATGGGAATTCATATCTGCTTTTGTCCTGCCTATGCTAGGAGGTGCTTTTTTAATGTTTAAAAAAACTGTTACTATTTTCAAGAATGACTTTGGATTATTTTTGAGTTTTCTTCTTTCAATATAGTTAGAAATAAGTTTTAAAGTGTACTGAAACTGCCAGACTGCCTGAACCTTGCTTTCTTCTGGCTCTGGATATGTGTCTCCTCTACATTGCATGACCAGAAATAGTTTTACACAAAACTGTGATTCCTGAGTTTCTTGAGTCTTTAGATATTCTGCAACATTTTGCTGAAGTCATCCAGTAACTGCAGTTTACATTTATATGTAATCCACAAAATTTCAGAACTAACTCCAAAGTTTTTAGTAGAAACTTTGCTGACTAAATTACTGAATTGAAGTGATATGTTGAACTCTAGACCACGTATTCTACATTTCTTTTTGGAATGCCATTTGTCTGAGGGACAGCCATTATATTTCACAGGAGATGCATATATTGTTGGGTGTCTCATATGGAAATCTGTGGATGAAACTTCTTTTTTATCCAGTATGTGACCATGTAAATGTTGCCTCAGGAGTGTACTATTGAAAAGGTGTCATTTTTAATGTGATCCATGCCACCATTCATTCATCGGATAAGGGAGCCAGTTGGCTAGATGGCTGGTTTCTGATGCAGAATGGCACCAACAACACTGGTTTAATTCCCATATAGTCAGACGTTACCATAAAGGTTCTGCCTTCTCAGCATTACCTCTGGCCTCGGGTGTGGAGAACCTCAGATTAAACTCACCACCCGCCAACCCTCTCCAATGAGGGGGCAGCCCTATAGTTCATTGGGACTATGGTCATCAGATTGAATGGTAGCATGATGGAAACAATCTCATACAGTCATAGAGTCATACAGCATGGAAACAGACCCTTCAGCCAATCCATGCTGACCATGTTCCCAACCTAAACTCGTCCCACCTACTTGCACTTGGCCCGTGCCCCTTTAAACCCTTCCTAATCATGAACTTATCCAAATGAAAAATAATCTTCAAATTCCTATTTTGATCATAATCAACACCTAGTTTTCTATCAGCTTATCAGCAAGCCAATTAGCAACCTTGGTGCACTATATCTAACATTTATTCAATTAACTTAATGATATGATTTAATATGACTAATTGAGATAAATTAGAATTCATTGTCTCTTTAAAATCATTAGGCTCCCAGTATTTTCCAAAAATGGACATGATATTTACGATGATCATGAATTTGGTTTACCGAATACAGAAACTTTTCCAATACACTTCATAAGAATGTTAGCTTTAGATTTCCAGATTTGAAACTACTGATGTAATATCAGTTACTTTAGTTAGGCAAGAGATGGAGAAAATGTGGTTGATGGTGGTTGTATTGTCCATTACAAATAAGTCAGTAAATTAATTCTCCTGATTGTAGTCAGTTAACTCAAAATAATCAAACAAGAAATTAATCAGCTCATGAACTGGTACATCTAATTTCACAGTCAAATGGAGAACACAAACTTGGAACACAAAATTAAATAATGAGTTCACTTAAGTTGCTTTTTTTTTGTTTTTGAGGGGTTTTGAAATTTCTTAAGGGCTATGCTTTTGATTTTCAAGGTTCTTTTTGGTTTGCAGGGATCCCCTTTCAGACTCATTGGCTCCTTCATTAGGTGGTACAACCATTAGTAATGATAGCTTCTGGATTCGTGTTGATACAGCTCGCTATTTGGACTCTCACAGAAGCAGAATGAGAAGAAATCAGCAATATCTCCCAGAATCATCATTCTTTTGTTAACTCAAAGCCATAACACACAAGGAAAATATTATTGTTCTAGACAGCACAGGACTTATATTGGCACAAGAAACAAGCATTGTTAAAAAATAACTGGCACATTTCAATGCACAAAACATACCCTATGGATTGGTGAGGATGCAAATAGGCTATTGCATGTTTGTCTCAAACATGGTCACTGTACCTCATGTAATTCATAATGTGTAAGATGCTTTGAGATGTGACAACACACATGCAATATTCATGAAATGAAATTTCAATATTAAATAATACAATAGACAGAGTTCATTAAAATCATATCCATTACATTCCCCTTCTTTTGGTGTTCCTGAATTCTTGTAACTTTCATCTAAGCACTCCACTTTAATTTACAAGGAATTCATTATCTCAATGTTCATGTTTTCAGCTGGGTCAGTATTACCCCTCCCAACCCCAGCTCCTCTCACCCCTCCCAATCTCAGCTCCCCCCACCCCCACCCCCCCCCCCCCCCCCCCCGAGCCCCAGCTCCTTTCTCTTTATACCCCAAACACCAGCTCCTCTCTCCCTCACCAAACCCAAATCCTTTCTCTTCCCCCCAACACCAGTTCCTCTCCAAATCCCAGCATTCCCCTCCCAACCCTAGCTCCTCTCTCCCCGCGCCCTCCCAAAACCAGCTCCTTTCTCCCCTTCCCCAACCCTAGCTCCTCTCTCTCCTGTCCCCCAATCCCAACTTCTCAATCCCTACTTTGCATCCTCAGTGCTTGAGTATAAAGGAAGCAGAAAAGAAATTTTAAAAGGAATTTGGAGAGGCAGAAGAAGCAATGAAATGGCATTGGCAAGGAGGATTAAGGAGAATCCCAACACAGTTTATATGTATTTTAGGAGCAAGTGTATAATTGGGGAAAATGTAGCTCCACTCAAAGTCAAAGTGGGTGTGGAGCGAGAGCAAGTCGGTAAAGTGAGTAGAGTTAAAGAGTTGTACAGCACAGAAACAGATCTGTCAGTCCAACTTGTCCATGTTGACCAGATATCCTAAACTCATTTTGTTCTATTTGTCATCATTTGGCCCATATTCTTCTAAACCCTTCCTATTCATATACCCATCCAGATGCCTGTTTTAATTGTACCAGACTCCATCACCACCTCTGGCAGCACACTCCATATACACACCACCCTCTGCATGGAAAAGGTGTCTCTTTAAAAATCTTTCTCCTCTCACCTTAAATCTGTATCATCTAGTTTTGGACTCCCCTACCCTAGGGAAAAGACCTTGACTATTCACCCAATTCATTCTCCTCATGATTTTATAACCCTCTTTAAGGTCACACCTCATGCCCCTGGCATTCCAGGGAATATAATACTTTGCATTGGTATTCACCAAGAAGAAAGACATGGATGATGTTGTGTTTTGAGAGGGGGGTGTCAATATTCTAAGGCATGTCAATATTAAGAAGGAGGAGGCATTGGTGAAATAACTCCACAGAGGCTAGTGTGTCATCACCAAGTCGTCTTTTATTTACACATGACGAGTCCTTGACACTATTCCACCTTCCTCAGAGCCAGCTCTCAGAGTAAGTAAAACCTCTGACACACCTGTTCTTATCTGTCAGCCAGGACTCCCTGATTACACCAGATTAACAGTCCCAATCAGGGAACTCATTCTATGAGGTCCACCTGGCTGACCTCGTAACGATCAGTACATCCCTCCCACTCTGAGTCCGAGGACATAGGCTAGTTCTTTTTATTGTAGCTCCACCTCTGGTGTTTTAGCACTGAGTCGGGTTCCTCTGACTCTGCCTCTAAGAGAGTGGCATGTAACACAGAGTGGCTCGCATCTTGTGCCCAAAAGTGTTTCGGAACAAATTCATTCTCCTCTTCCAGCAGCAGAGGTATCGAGGCTGCACCATCCACCGTGTCCATCTCAGATTCCGAGGTATCTCCAACACACGACAGAGAGGGAGAACCCACGGGTTCCAGAACAGTCGGAAAGGCTGTCAAGGAGCCGGGCACATTTTGCTCCCGCGCTGTTTGCTAGTTTGCAGTTTGCGTGAGGTCCATGTGCTTGTTCTAGACTGTTGCACTTACCTGACCTTTGTACGTCTCAAGTCCTGACCTAATATTGATCATCCTCTTACCTCATGCAGGGCCGTTCTCGTGGTTCCAACACCAAACTTTGTCACTTGAAGTAAACTGTCTCTCTCACTTTGCAGAGTCTTGTGTCCAGCATTAGTGTTTCTGATGCTGTTTTACCCTGCCTTCAAAGTTTGGACTACTCTTTCTGCCAGACCATTGGATGATGGATGGTATGAAGCTGTCCTTCTATGTCGAATACAGTTCCACTTTGGGAAATACTCAAGTTCCCTGTTGATAAATGCTGATCCGTTATCTGGAAATCAATGCATTGCAAGAGATACATGCAGTTATTCTATTGTCGTCTCCATGTTTGACGAATGAATGCTTTGTACATCCAGCCATTTTGAGTGGGCGTCCACAATGACTAAGAACATTGAGTCCATGAAAGGACTTGCTTCGTTGACATGTAAGCAATTCCACATTTACCTGGCCATGCCGACTATACTCATAGTAATTTTTGTCCTTGTTGGCACTCTAGGCACTGCTCCCTAACGCAGCTATGCCTACATCTAATCCTGGTTACCAGACATGAATTCTCATCAACATCTTCATTTTGGAAACCCTTGGATGAGCCTGGTGGAGTTCAGTCAGTATCTGGCAATGACCTTTGCTCGGCACAGTCACTCTTGTTCCCCATAATAATATGCTCTCCAGTGATCTGCTCTCTCTGGGTCTGAAAAGATTTCGATTCTGGTTGTGACGGCTCTTTGGCTTCCCCCATCTCCACTGGCTGTTTCAGTTTTGCCAGGACTGGATCTTTCTGCGTCCAAGGTCTGATATTGTCAGCTGTGATTGAAAATGTGTCCAGAAAATGTAAAACCTTTACACCACCAGTGGTATCGCCACTGGAAGGGTCTGTATCTGCCAGTGGGAGGTGGTTCAATGCATCCACATTTGCTACTTGGCCTCCCAGATGGTGTTCCAACTTGTAGTTATCCACACTTAGTATTAGAGCCACCACTGAACTCAGCCTGAAGGTACGGGCAGCACTGCCTTGCTCTGTTGAAGTAGACCAAGCAGGAGTTTGGTTTGTTATTATTATGAATTGGTGGAACTTCCTAATTCCAAATATTTCTGCCAAATCTTCCTTTTCTATCTAGACATATTTATGCTCTGAATTAGCCAAAGTCCTGAATGCATATGCTATTGGGCATTCTCTCCATTGGGCTACCTAAGAGCTAATATTACCCCAAAGCCCTATTTGATTAGATTACCTACAGAGTGGAAACAGGCCCTTCAACCCAATCAGTCCACACCGACCCTCCGAAGAGTAACCCACGCAGACCCATTTCCCTCTGAGTAATGCACCTAACACTAGGGGCAATTTAGCATGGCCAATTCACCTGACCTGGAAAAAGTGAGATCTGCAGATGCTGGAGATCAGAGCTGAAAATGTGTTGCTGGAAAAGCGCAGCAGATCAGGCAGCATCCAAGGAGCAGGAAATTCGACGTTTTGGGCACAAGCCCTTCATCAGGAATGGATGAAGGGCTTGTGCCCGAAACGTCGAATTTCCTGCTCCTTGGATGCTGCCTGATCTGCTGCGCTTTTCCAGCAACACATTTTCAGCAATTCACCTGACCTGCACATCTTTGGACTGTGGGAGGAAACCAGAGCACCCGGGGGAAACCCATGCAGACACGGGGAGAATGTGCAAACTCCACACACACAGTTGCCCGAGGCTGGAATTGAACCTTGGACATTAGTGCTGTGAGGCAGCAGTGCTAACCACCGTGCCACCCCAGGGGAGGCATTGCAGATCATAGCTGTTTCTTCACTTCCCTGAAGGTTATGGTTTTGCTTTGTTTGAGGTTTTGTTGTGTGCTTACCTATAGTCTCTCTATTTGGGATATGTCCTGAGTGAAGCTATGCAATTGTCTTCACTCCAGCATGTTCCCCAAGCTCAGTTGGCCTGGCAAGGGTGTTTACTTCCATTGGAATTCCCTGCAACTCCTATGGTCCACTTGCTGTATTTTCCAATGACAAATCCAGTTGTAGTGCCTGTTTGAAGTCAAGTTTGACTTCAGCTAGTAGAGGGTTTGCATGGTTACATCGTTAATCCCACATACTAAGTGATCTCTCAGCATCTCATTAAAGGTTAAATCTTGACCACATACCTCTGCCTAACCTCATCCAAATCCTGATTTGGATTCCGCGGTTCTTAAATTGCTGAGTAACACTGATAGCCACCTCAGAATTAGAGGAGTCTTGGGTCTGTAATATTCCCAAACTAAATCTGACAACGTTTGAAAGGTTTCAGTATCTGGTGCCTCAGGGAATGTTAGGCTCCTAATAACTGAAAAAGCTGTGGGTCCACAAACCACCAGGAGAATTACTCATTGATTTGCACCCACCATAATGTCATTTGCCCGGAAAAAAAAATGCATTTTTATCATATACTGGGCCCAATCTTCAATGACAGGATGAAACCGGTCAAGCTTCCCAAGTAATGGCATGATGTCAAAAATGGTTACCTCTGACTGAAAAGTACCTATAGTGAGTGAATTTCTTCAGGAGCATGCTTTTCTCTCATTGCCACTGAAATAACTCCATAGAGGCCGTTATCCCATCACCAAATCACTCTTCATTTACGCATGGAGAGCCATCGACACTGATCCAGCTTCTTCAGGGCCAGTCTCAGTGGGAACAGAATCTCTGACATTCCTTTTTATATATATCAGCCAGGGCTCCCTGATTGGACCAGATTAGCAGCTCCAATCAGGGAACTCATATTCTATGAGGTCCACCTGGCTGACCTTGTTACAATCACTACAGTAGGATGTCTTGAAAAATATTAAGGTAGATAAGTCCCAAGGGCCTGATGGGATCTATCCCAGGTTACTGCAGGATGCAAGGTAGGAGATTGCTGAGACCTTAACAGAGATCTTTGTATCCTCTTTAGGTATAGGTGAGGTCCCAGAAGACTGGAGAATAGAAAATGTTGGTCCTTTGTTTAAGAAGGGAAACAGGGATAATCCAAGAAATTATAGGTCAGTGAGCCTTACATCAGTGGTAAGCAAATTATTGGAGAAGATTCTTAGGGACAGGATGTACTTACATTTGAAGAGGAATTAGCTTATTATGGATAGTATTAGGGATAAGGATAGGCTTTATCCCGGGGAGTTTTGAGGAAGTAACAAAAATGAGTGATGAAGTTAAGGCAGTGGATGTTGTCTACATGGTCTTTACAAAAGCATTTAACAAGGTTCCTCATGGTTTGTTAGTCCAGAAGATTAAGTTGCATGGAATAGTGACTTGACAAGTTGGATAAAAAGTTGGCTCAGTCATAGAAGACAGAGGGCATTCTATTTTTCTGACTAGAGATTTGTGATCAGTGGTGTTCCACAAGGATCAATGCTGGGACTTCTGTTGTTTGTAATATATATAAATGTTTTGGATGAAGATATAGGTGGTTTGATTAGTACCTTTGCAAATGACACAAAAATTGGTGGAGTTGTGAATAGTGAGGAAGTATGCAGCAGGATCTAGATCAGTTAGGAAGTTGGGCAGAGAGATGGCAGTTGGAATTTAACCTGAACAATTGTGAGGTAATGCATTTTGGAAAATCAAACGCAAAACAAAAGTATACAGTAATGGATGGACTCTCATGAGCATTAATATACACAGAGATCATGAGGCGCAAGTCCATAGATCCCTGAAAATGGCAATGCAAGTGGATAAGGTGGTAAAGACGGCATACGGCATGCTTGCTTTCATTGGTCAGGGCATTGAGTATAAAAGTTGGCAAGTCATGTTGCAACTGTATAACATTTTATTAGGACACATTTGGAGTATTGTCGACAGTTCTGGCTGCCATACTTTTGGAAAGATCTGGAAGTTTTGGAGAGAATGGAGAAGAGATTTATCAGGATGTTGCCTGGACTGGAGGAGGAACTTTAAAAGAGAAATGTGAGAAAGATTTTCTTTTACACAGAAGCTTGTAGGTGCCTGGAATATGTTACCAGGGAGGTGGTAGAAGCAGATGTTTTAGCAAAATTTAAGAGGCATTTGGACAGATACATGAACAGGCAGAGAATAGAGGGATACAGACAAGGTATAGGCAGGAGGAATTAACTTTGAATAGCATCATGGTCAGTACAGACACAGTGGATGAAAGGGCCTGTTCCTTTGCTATACTGTTCTATGCTAGAGATCTGAAATAAAAACAGAATGTGCTGGAGAAACTCAGCAGGTGTGGCAACATCTGTGGGAAGAAAGCAAAGTTAATGTTTCAAGTTCAGTAATTCTTCATCAGAACTTTATGAAATGTACTGGAACCATTTTGCTTGTGGAATGATGATGTGGTTTTATTTTCTTTGTGTTCAAATGCAATTTGAAAGATTAAGAATACAAATTCTTACATTAGACAACTCCAAGATGTCAACGTTTTTCGTCATTTTCAATTCACTTGGAATTGTATGACGTGGTTATGTAGGTGATATACTGTCAGTACCACAGATATTTGAACACAAGGAAGATGAGAACGGTGACTATGCTCAGTTGTCTTACCTTATACTACTTCGTGTACTTTCTTTTTCTTTTTGATTTCTCAAAACATTCAGACAAAATCTAAGAAATTGTGACTTTCTATAATACATCTCTAGAGTTACTTACACTGTTTTTCCAACCAGTCCCACCCACAATGCACCTAATTTCATGTTATAGAATTTTGATCTTAATTTTAAAAAATGAAGGCTTTTGAGAAAATAATTAGTGAAGTATTCTTTCCACGAGTTTGTGAATAAGTGAGTATGGAGCATAAATTCATGATTACATTCGAAGTACAAAGGGGAAGCTGGGGACTCGGGGTAATTAAGAACAGAAATGCTCTATTGCAAGGGATAGTTGTGTTAGAGACTCGAACATGATTTAAAAGGGAATCGGATATTTTTCTAAAAGGACAATTACAGAGAGCAGGAAAAGAAGATTGACGTGAACTACTTGAGTTGAATGGTCTTTCTGAGCTATAGAATTCCGTGATTCTGTTGTTTCTACATTGTTTTGTATTTTTTAACAGATTCATTCATATTTAGTTGGAATGAATCAACTGACATAAAATTGTGGGACTGTGTTTATGAGCTAATTTGTGCTCCTGAATTTTCTGAAAGGCTGTAACACCACTTAGCTTCTGGTAGCAGTGTCACTCAACAACCAAATTGTACAAGATTGAGTCAGAAAAGTATTAGTTTTTTTCAAACACATGGGCAGCATGAGCTGTGAGAATGGATAGTAGTATTAATAGAGTTTTCAATGGCTAAATTGAAACTTTGGATGAGACAGAGATGTCCTTTTTTACAGGTTTGTAAACGTACTTCTCAGAAAACCTTTCTGGGAGGAGGAAATGAAAATAGGCTGTCAGTGAATGTATTTTGTTCCTTGTTTCTTTAGTGATTAAATGTTATCTTGCAATCATAATTGTGAATATGTGAATAGTGAATATGTGGATATCAGCTATGAAATAAATGAAACAAAATCCCAAAATGTTGTCTTTACCCCATGGTTTGTATAAAATAATCAGCTCTGTGATTTTTGTTCAGCAGTGTGATGGGGGTGCTCCTGGCCAGGCCTGTATTTATTTCACATCTCCAAATTTACTTGACAAAACAGTGGTAACACCACTGTGATCTCAGTGGTGCTTGCACACTTACTGTGCTGTTAGGGCTGGAGTTCCAGAATATTGACCCAGCAGTGAAGGAACTCGTGCATATTTCCACATAAGAATAACAAGAGACTTGGAGGAGAACTTGCAGGTGATGGCATTCCCATATACCTGCTGCTTAATTCTTCAAGTTGTGAGTTTGGAAGATGCTATCAAAGCAACGTTGACTAGTTGCTACTGCATCTTTTAGATCATACACACAGCTGGCACTGACATGGAACAAGAGCATATTTGAGATGGTAAATGGATATCTGCCATTCAAGTAGCTTGTTTTATTTTGGATGGTGTTGAGTGTCTTGAATGTTGTTGGAGCTGCATATATCCCATTACATGGCTTACTTATGCCCTGTAGATGGCGGACAGGCTTCTGTGAAAAACAGGTGAGTTACTCACTGTAGAATTACCAGCCACTGATCTGCGCTTGTGACCACTGTAATTATTCAGCTGGGATCCAGTTAGTTTTATGATTGAGGGCATGCTAATAGTGAAAATTCAGTGACAGTATTTCTTGTTGTTTGTGCAGGAGAGATGGTCAGATTCTTTCTTGGTGGTGATGGTCATTGCCTGGCACTTGTGTGTTGAATGTTATTTGTTAATCTTGAATGTTCTTCAGTTTTTGCTTTTTGGTATGGGCTCCTTCATGATCTATGCATTATGAATGGATCTGAACACTGTAATCATCATTTAGCATCCCCATCTCTGAGCTGATGATGGAGAGGACTACATTCAACTGGAAGAGAAGAGGCCCAGGACAATATCCTGAAGATGCCCTGTAGTAGTGTCCTCAGCTGAAATAAATGGCTTCCAAAAATGTAATTTGCTTCCCTTTTGTCTAGGAATTGGAAATTTTTCCTTGATTTCCACCAGCAATAGTTTCAGTTGAACCCCTCAATGCCTCATTCATTTCGAAGGCAGTCATACTCATCTCACCTCTTTTGTCCATTTTTGAAACAGGGTTATAATGAGGTGTGGAGCTGGGTAGTGCTGATGAAGTCTAACCCGAGCATTAGTAAGCAGGTTATTACTGAATAAGTGCACTGTTGAGGGTACCTTCACTTTACTGACGATTGAGAATGGCTGGAGAAATTTGAATATTACTGTCTTTCGTGTTATAGCTGTGATATTGTCAGTGCCCAAATAGCTTTTTCTGTACTCAATATGTTCCGCTGCTCCTGATGTCACATGGCATTAATTGAATTGTCTGAAGACGGACATCTATGATGCTGGAGATTTCCTCTTGGCAGCCCTTCCTGAAGAGACTTGCAAACACTTCATTCTTATCACTTGTGCTGACATACTGGGCTGTACCATTGTAGCCACTAAGAATATTTATAGAGCTGCCTCCTCTTCTTAGTTTGGAGAAGTGAGTACTGCAGATGCTAGAGATCAGAGTCAAGAGTGTGTTGCTGGGAGAGCACAATAGGTCAGGCAGCATCCGAGGAGCAGGAGAATCAACATTTCGGGCATAAGCCCTTCATCAGGAATGAGGCTTCTGGGTCAGGGATGAGAGATAAATAGGAATGGGGTGGGATTGGTGGGAGGCATCTGGAAAGCGACAGGAGGGAGAAGATGATAGGTCAGAGGGGGCAGTGATGGACAGGTCTGGAGGGCAATGCCGAGTTGGAGGCTTGGAACTTAGGATAATATGAGGGGAAGGGAAATGAGAAAGCTGTTAAAATCCATATTGTAAGGTTGCAGGGGCCCAAGGCAGGATATGAGGCGTTCCTCCTCCAGGCATTGGGTGGTAATGGTTTGGCAATGGAGGAGGCCCAGGACCTGAATGTCCTTGACAGAGTGGGAGGGGGAGTTGAAGAGTTCAGCCATATGGCAGTTAGATGGGTGCAGGTGTTCCCTAATTGTTTTATTGTCCACCATTGCTCATGACGAGTTGTGGCACAGGGTTGACCTGATCTATTGGTTGCATAGCTTTGATAAAGCATGCTATTTGAGCTTTCATTTATTCTTCCTTCTGGATCAGAGTTTTGATCCTAGACATTAATGAGATTTCTCAGCATAACAGAGACCAAAGGTGAGGTGCCCATATATGAGAAATTGGTGTTACTTATTGTCAACTGTTACTGGCTAGCTACAGACTATCATGATAAAAATGATGAGAATGATTTCAATTGGCTTTGTAATCTTTTTTGATGATTACCAGTATGTGTAACCAATAAGGATGATGTCAAACTAGGGAGATTTTTTTTTCACCACTTTGGGCCAGTATTACTGAACAAATTGTTCTAAACAAAAGGCTCTTTCCAGGCAACTTCAATGTGGTAGTGAATTTTCAGTGGTATTTTAAAAACATTTAAATGTGTGTGCAAAAGGGACAGTAACTACTGAATCCTAGATTAGAACCATTATTACAAGATATTAAAGGTCAGATCGAAGCCACATCTCTATTTCTCCAAAGTAAATATTAACATTGGACACGAACACAATTTCCTAAAGTATTATTCCAACCGCAATTAATGTACACAGTTTTGACATTTTACCAAATGTGTCTGTAAGAAGCATAGCTAAGTTTCAGTATAGCTCGTTTGTTTAACTTTTTTACATCCTACAGAACAGACATAAATTACCTTTGTAGCCAGGAGGACAGACACACAAGTATCGATCCACATCATGGATGCATTTTGCCCCATTTATGCATGGTCTGGAAGCACATTCATTGATGTCAATTTCGCAGTTTGGACCTTGGTATCCGGGGACACAGAAGCATTTATATTCGTTTCTACCTTCAACACATAGAGCTCCATTTAAACAAGGATTTGATGCACAGTCGTCAATATCGGTTTCACAGTTAACCCCTGTGTAACCAGGTTGACAATCACAGGTATAATTCCCAATTCCATCCAAGCATGTTCCATTATTCTTACAGGAGTTTGCAAGGCATTCATTGATTTCTGTTGTGCAGTTTTCCCCTTCGTATCCCGGAGAACACAGACAACTGTATCCATTCATTTTATCTATGCAGTCAACATGAACACCCTGACAAGGATTGCTCTCACATTCATTTATATTAATGTTGCACTGAGTACCTTCAAACCCAGGTAAGCAGGTGCAGTTGTACTGCAGGCTTCCTGGTATACTCTGGCAGGTGCCGTTATTCATGCACAGGTTAAGATAACAGGCATCAAACTGTATTTCACAATTCTTCCCCATGTACATCACAGGATCCTGTTGACACTGACAGATGTAGTCATTTAGTCCTTCAACACAAATTCCATCATTCTGGCAGGGTTGTGATGAGCATTGGCCGAGGTCTGGAGAACATAAATTACCTGTATAATTTTAAAAAAAGATAATATCTTATCAATATATTCAGATGAAATTAATCTCCAGTTGCTTGTGTTAGTCATGTAATATTGCAGGTCAGATTTATTAATTCTGAAACAACTAATCTTGGCATAAAGGTGTGGAGAGGTGGTTTCCCCTTGTAGGACCACAGGGCATCATCTCAGCGTAAGGGGTCACACATTTAAGACAGAGCTGAGGAGGAATTTCTTCTCTCCGAGGGAACTCAATCCATGGAATTCTTTACCACAGCTGGATCATAAAGTTTATTCAAGACTGAGGAAGGCATTTTTAATCATAAGGGAATTGAGAGCTATGGGGAAAAGACAAGATGGTTGAGTTGAGGGTTTTCAAATCAGCCATAATCTCACGATTGGTTGCGCAGACTTGATGGGCTGGAGTTTGGATGTTCTCCCCGTGTCTGCATGGCTTTCCTCTGGGTGCTCCGGTTTCCTCTTACAGTCCAAAGTTATGCAGGTTAGGTGGATGCTGCATAGAGTCATATAACATGGAAACAGACCTTTTGGGCCAACCAGTCCACACTGATCATATTCCCAAACTAAACCAGTCCTATCTGCCTGTGCCCATACCCTTCCAAATGTTTCCTATTCATGAACTTATCCAAATGTCTTTTAAATGTTGTTACTGTACCAACCTCCATCACATTCTCTGGCAATTCATTCCACACATGAACTGCTCTGTGTAAAAAAAAATTGCCTTTCATATCCTTTTAAAATCATTTTTCTCACACCGTTAAAAAATATGGCCACTAGTTTTGAACTCCCCTCACCCTACGGAAAAGACCCTTGTCAATCACTTTATCTATGCCCCTCATGATCTTATAAACCTCAATGATGTCACCACTAAACCCCCTATGCCTTTTCCAACTATTTTGATATCTCAAACCCTCAATTCCCAGCAATATCCTGGTAAACCTTTTCTGAATCCAATCCAACCATGCTGACCAGAACTCCACACAGTAATCCAGAAAAGGCCTTGCCAATGTCCTGTACAGCCTCAACATGACATATTAAATTGTCCGACAGAGTCCAGGGATGTACAGGCTAGGTGGAATAGCCATGGTTAATGTGGTGTTAAGGGCATAGGGAGGGGGCGCGGGATCTGGGTGGGATATTCTTCAGAGGGTCAGTATAGACTCAATGGACTGAATGGCCTCTTCCTGCACTGTAGGGATTCTATGAAGTCCAACATCTGCTCCTATACGTTATGGTCTTATTCTCCGTGCAGAGCTATACTTGCCTGACAAACCACAGGGCTTTAGTTGTTTCAATCATTTAATGGTTAATAAATTATGCATGCTCGGTTGAAAGTCCATATATCCATTAAACAACTGAATCAGCTAAACTGAAGGAAAAGCATTGCTTGATTGATAGATTCAACTCTCTACCGTACACTGTCAGTTGCACAATGTTTAGTTACCCAAGCTGAAGAAATTTCAAGTGCTCAGCAATTTCTGTTTTGATACTTCAAAGGGTCTAGATGTTGGATATCTTTATTGGGCTATATTAACAAGATGTGGAAAGGTGTGAGTGAATTATCAAAGTTGTTTTTACAGATGTTTTATTGTTGCTGTATAGGTTTTTTGTTTCTCTACAGTGGCTGAACAGCTTATCTACATTAATTGGCGTGGAAGGTATGAAAGACCATGGACAGGGGCACGGTAGGGTGGGATTTTGGAGGAAGTGGAGATGTAATGTGACACATGTGTAAGACATTAAGACCTTGCCTTTCAAAGAGTTCCCTCATCCAGACAACCTCTGAGATGCCATGAACAATGATACTTGGAAAAGCTGGTCCAATCCCTTGAAAATTCTAGCGATTTCTATCACTATTATGGAACTGGTCAAATGGGGAGTGCAGAATATGGGCTTGCAAACGGAACTAGTTCACAATCTTCAAGGCCACTGTTAAAAATCAGTGGGTACAGGCTTGGGTGTTGTGACCCTCAGAATCCAGCTCTGAATGTCACACAGTTCACCCCTCCCAGAGTCTCTCTGAAAGTCCAGCCCACAATTTCAGTATAAATCCTGCATTTATATAGTGCAGGGCAGAATATTGGGAAATATTTATCTTGATCGTGCTGTAATCTCTCAATAAAAGTTATGTTATTTCAATTTGAAGCAGCAATGAACTCAAAATGATTCCGATGCCTGTGCAGATTTTTATCTCCTCCAGCACATTGGCATGAATGTAGAAGCTAGTCTTACCGTCAACATTCACATTCAATGACCACAATTGCTATTTATTTCTGTCTGGATCAATATATAGAATGCCTTTGGGAGACACAGACTATTTTAACATTTCACTTTACATCAAACATACCTCCTGACATTTCAACAAAGGATGGTCATAGTCTTTGAAATCATTTAAAATGTATTCCATTTACACATTCCTGGGAAAAGGAAGATGGATGAGGCATCAGGGCAAGGGGCCATAATTAACCTTGCAGTTATATTGCACAATGGCAAAAAACAGTCCCTAACCACAGGGGAGATACGATCTACAGTATCTGTGGTTTACAAATAGAGTCTCTGAATCTAAACTAGTTAAGCTAGACAATAACTCATGCACACAGTACAACCAGGCCACGTTAGTCAAATACATGAGCTAAACCATTGCACTTTCTGAATATTAAGCTAGATACATTTCACAAATTGTAAATGAATTCTCTCTGACCTCACAATGGTAGTTAAATAAAGGTAATTAACCCCTTAACCTATAGAGTTTGAATTTCTCTATGGAATAGATCTAAAGTTGTAAATAACAATTTGCAAAATAGCTGGGTATTCATGCTATACACAAAAGTGTTTAATTTTAAACAAAGATTATTTACAGAAAAATGTACTGTTCTTTAGTTTTGGAAGAGTGCATAGTAAGTGAAATTCAAACTGTTCCTTCTGGAAGCATTAGTGCATATTGAATAAGCTACATTTGTAAATGTATGCACAGTTACAGCAGATTGACAGTCACAAATATTATTCCCGATTCCTGGTAATACAGCTAAATGCACAAAATTGTAATAAATGCAATATATCATATCCCCCACTTAACAACATTTAATCATTTACGACGAAAAGAAAGTTTATCTCAAATTCATGTGCAAATAACAAAACTAAGTTTGGCTATATCTTACATAATTCAAAATCCGCATTTATTTTGTGCATTTACGTGGCCATTTTTTTTTAGAATACAATATGCTTTAAAACTGTTACCTGTTGTTAGCTGTATCCAGAGAGTGTACACTGAATCCCCTGTCCCCTGTTGTGCTATTGTAAAATTGCACTCCACACATGAATGAGAATGGTGGGCTTCACTCTATTGTAATGCATATTGTGCACATCAGTAGAATGTGCTCTCCTTTCATGAGCTTGCCATTTCGTGAACTTTCTGTAAAAGTACAATCCTCAGTGACTAAGGTACAGCAACATGTTAGGCATCATGAATGCAGAGCGAGCTGAACCTTTGTGTACAAAATGATGTGCCAAGTGTTGGTTTGGGATTTCTGGCTAACAGTCATGAAATCTACAACTTGTTCCTTATAGGCAATACTGCTCAGTTGTGCTTCAGAGTTGTCTTTAAAAAATCATGTAATATGAATGAAAAAAAGTGATCAGTGTGTGATTTTCTGATATGTGCTCCCAGTAGGTTACAATCCTGGAAGTGCAGTTTTGTAAAATCATCTTTTATTCTCTATATTCTATAGCAGTTTTACTTACGTATTAAGTATAGCAAGCATTTTTTAAAAACCATTTTGCATGTTTTGTTCAACAAAAGACAGACCACCCCCTCTAGATTTCCATCTGGTCATGGCCAGAATAATGAGCAAATACACTGCTCAAACGACAACGAATAAGCTGGACTGTTTAAAGAACAGTAAATTCAAAGCGATGGCAAAGAAATGTTCTAAATCATGACAGTAGAGTCTGGGAATAATTTTGAGAGATATTATCATGCAAACTTTAAAGAATTCTTGTCAAATTCTATCCTCTGCTGTTTTAACTGAAGCACCAGCCCATTCATTTTCAATTAATTAACACCCTTTAAATTAGGCGGGAATTTGACATGATCTCAGTTCCAGGACCAAAAGACAAGCACATTACAAATGTTATTTAACTATGCACTACGCGCAAAGCCTCAAAACCATTTTGTTTTTCAAAATGCTGTGTATTTTATATAGATATTTTATATCACATATGTGTGTGTGCATGCATTACCTGGGGAAGTGGTGTTAAAAGGTTTTGGCCAGTTCAGTGTTTACTTATGTTGACGTTAACAACCAAATCTGACAGTGCATCTGCAAGTGATATTGAATTAATTAAATGAATAGTGTCACCAGAAACTTATTGTACTGTTATTCACTCATGGGATATGGGCATCACTGGCTGGGTCCCATGTATTGTCGGTCCTTAGTTGCTCCTGAAACGATGGTGCTAAGCTGTCTTCTCGAACTGCTGCAGTCCATATGCTGAAGGTTGATCCACAATTCTGTTAAGGAGGGAGTTCAAGGATTTTGACCTAACGACTGTGAAGTAACGGCAATATATTTTTAAGTCAGAGTGTTAAGTGGCTTGAAGGACATCTTGAAGGAGGTGGTGTTTCCATTTATATCTGCTGTCCTTATCCTTTTAGATAGAAGCGGTTGTGGGTTTGGAAGGTGGTGTTTAAGGATCTTTGGTGTATTCCTGCAATACATCATGGAGATAGTACACATGGCTGTCAATGAGCGTCATTGGTGGAACAAGTAAATGCTTGTGGATGTAATGCCATTCAAGCTGTTTTGTCCTGGATAGTGTCAAGCTTCTTGAGCATTGTTGGAGCTGCATTCATTCAGGTAAATGGAGAGTTTTCCATTACACTCCTGACTTGTGTCTTGTAAATAGTGGAAAGGCTCTGGGAAGCCAGAGGTGAGTTATTCACCACAGTATTCCTAGCCTCTGACCTGCTCTTGAGTGTTTATATAGTGAGTCCATATGCATTTCTGTCAATGGTAACCCCCAGGATGTTGATAATGGGATTCAGTGATGGTAACACCATTGAATGGCAAGGGGTGGTGATCAGATTATCCAAGATGGTCATTTGACTGCATTTGTATGGCGTGAATGTTGTCAGCCCAAGCCTGATTATTGTCATCGGCAAACATCCTCACTTCTGACCTTATGATGGAGGGAAGGTTATTGATGGTTGGACCCAGGACACTATCCTGAGGAGCTTATGCAGAGATGTTCTGGAGCTGAGAGGACTGACTTCCAACAACCAGTCAGTTGAGCTGGGTCTGACGCTAACCAATGGAGAGTTTGCCCCGATACCCACTGATTTCAGTTTTGCGAGGGCTACTTGACCCCAGCTTAGTCAAATATGACCTTGTGTCAAGGGCTGTCTCTCTCATCTCACCCCTGGAATTCAACTCTTTTCCATGTTTGAGCGAAGGATGTAATGAGGTCAGGAGCTGAGTAGCCCTGGTATATCCTAAACTGGATATCACTGAGCAGGTTATTGCTGAGCAGATGCTGCTTGATAGCACAATTGATGACACTTTTTATCACCTTACTGATTTTCAAGAATAGGCTGACAGGCTGGTTATTGGCCAGGTTGGATATGTCCTGTTTTTTCTGTACAGAACATACCTGGGCAATTTTCCATATTGTCGGGTAGATGCAAGTTTTGTAACTGTACTTGAAATGCTTGACTAGTTCTGGAGAATAGGTCTTCAGTACCATTGCCGAAATGTTGTCAGGGCCTGCAGTATCCAGTGTCTCCAACAATTTCTTGATATTACATGGAGTGGATTGAATTAGCTTAAGACTGGTGTCTGTAATGCTAGGAACCATAGGAGGAGGCTGCGTTAGATCATCCACTCAGTACTTCTGGCTGAATATGGCTGCATATGCTTCAGCCTTACCTTTTGCATTCATGTGTTGGACTGTTCCATCATTGAGCATGGGGAGTTTTGTGGAGCCACCTGCTCCGGTGAGTTGCTTAACTGTTCACTACGATTCATGATTGAATTTTATCTGATTCAGTATATGGATGTACCTACTAGAGAAGGAGCAAAACTTGACCTACTCTTGGAAAATAAGGCAGGGCTGGTGACTGAGGTGTCAGTGGGGGAGTACTTTGGGGCCAGTGACCATTCGTTTTAAAATAGTGATGGATAAGGATAGACCAGATCTAAAAGTTGAAGTTCTAAATTGGAGAAAGGCAGTATTAGGCAAAAACTTTCAAAAGCTGATTGGAGGCAGATATTCGTAGGTAAAGGGACAGCTGGAAAATGAAAAGCCTTCAGTAATGAGATAACTAGAATCCAGAGAAAGTATATTCCTGTCAGGGTGAAAGGGAAGGCTGGTAACTATAGGGAATGCTGGATGACTAAAGAAATTGAGGGTTTGGTTAAGAAAAAGAAGGAAGCATAGGTCAGGTACAGACAGGATAGATCAAGTGAATCCTTAAAGAAAGTAGGAGTATACTTAAGAGGGAAATCAGGAGGGCAAAACTGGGACATGAGATAGCTTTGGTAAACAGAATTAAGGAGAATCCAAAGGGGTTTTACAAATATATTGGGTAACTACGGAGAGAATAGGGCCCCTCAAAGATCAGCAAGGTGGCCTTTTTGTGGAGCCACAGAAAATGGGGGAGATACTAAATGAATATTTTGCATCACTATTTATTGTGGAAAAGGATATGGAAGGTATAGACTGTAGGGAAATAGATGGTGACATCTTGCAAAATGGTCAGATTACAGTGGAGGAAGTGCTGGATGTCTTGAAATGGTTAAAGGTGGATAAATCCCTAGGACCTGATCAGGTGTACCTGAGAACTCTGTGGGAAGCTAGAGAAGTGATTGCTGGGCCTCTTGCTGAGATATTTGTATCATCGAAAGTCACAGGTGAGGTGCTGGAGGTTGGCTAACGTGGTGCACCTGTTTAAGAAGGGTGGTAAGGACAAGCCAGGGAACTATAGACAAGACAGCCTGACGTCAGTGGTGGGCAAGTTGTTGGAGGGGATCCTGACGGACAGGATGTACATGTATTTGGAAAGGCAAGGACTGATTCGGAATAGTCAACATGGCTTTGTGCATGGGAAATCATGTCTCACAAACTTGATTGAGTTTTTTAATGAAGTAACAAAGAAGATTGATGAGGGCAGAGCAGTAGATGTGATCTATATGGAGTTCAGTAAGGCGTTCGACAAGGTTCTCCATGGGAGACTGATTAGCAAGGTTAGGTATCATGGAATAGAGGGATAACTAGCCATTTGGATACAGAGGTAGAAGATAGAAGACAGAGGGTGATGGTGGAGGGTTGTTTTTCAGACTGGAGGCCTGTGACCACTGGAGTGCCACAAGGATCGGTGCTGGGCCCTCTACTTTTTGTTATTTACATACATGAATTGGATGTGAGCATAAGAGGTACAGTTAGTAAGTTTGCAGATGACACCAAAATTGGAGGTGGAGTGGACAGTGAAGAGGGTTACCTCAGATTACAACAGGATCTTGACCAGATGGACCAATGGGCTGAGAAGTGGCAGATGGAGTTTAATTCAGGTAAATGTGAGGTGCTGCAATTTGGGAAAGCAAATCTTAACAGGACGTATACACTTAATGGTAAGGTCCTAGGGATTGTTGTTGAACAAAGAGACCTTGGATTACAGGTTCATAACTCCTTGAAAGTAGAGTCACAGGTAGATAGGATAGTGAAGAAGGTATTTAGTATGCTTTTCTTTATTAGTCAGAGTAATGTGTACAGGAGTTGGGAGGTCATGTTGTGGCTGTACAGGCCATTGGTTAGGCCACTGTTGGAATATTGCATGCAATTCTGGTCTCCTGCCTATTGGAAAGATGTTGTGAAACTTGAAAGGGTTCAGAAAAGATTTACAAGGATGTTGCCAGAGTTGGAGGATCTGAGCTATAGGGAGAGGCCGAACAGGCTGGGGCTGTTTTCCCTGGAGCGTCGGAGGCTGAGGGGTGACCTTATAGAGGTTTACAAAATTATAAGGGACATGGATAGGGTAAATAGACAAAGTCTTTTCCCTGGGGTTGGTGAGTCCAGAACTAGAGGTATAGGTTTAGGGTGAGAGGGGAAAGATATAAAAGAGACCTAAGGGGCAACTTTTTCACGCAGAGGGTGGTACGTGTATGGAATGAGCTGCCAGAGGATGTGGTGGAGGCTGGTACAATTGCAACATTTAAGAGGCATTTGGATGGATATATGAATAGGAAGGGTTTGGAGGTATATGGACCGGGTGCTGGCAGGTGGGACGAGATTGGGTTGGGATATCTGGTCAGCATGGACGGGTTGGACCGAAGGGTCTGTTTCCGTGCTGTACATCTCATGACTCTATAACTCTAAGATTATAGAGCTGGGGTTTGATCCTTTACGTGTGGGATGGCTTTGCCCTATCACTTGCTGCTTGTAAAAAAACAAAAAAGAGAAAATGCTGGAAAATCTCAGCAAGTGTGGCAGCAGCTGTAAGGAAAGAAAAGAACTGACGTTTCGAGTCTAACTGACCCTTTGTCAAAGCTAAAAAAAGGAAAAATAGGGAGGTATTTATACTAGGCTGAGAGAAGGTGAGTCATGGCTCCAGAAGCAAAGGTAGCAATAAAGAGGTGATGATGACAGTGCATAGGGAGATTAGGAGCTGTGAATGACCAAGGCCAGTGCTATGTGACAAAATATGTGGGGGATGGGGGGATGGGTGAAGCAGAGGCAAAATGGAAAACAGGGGAGAAGGGTAGCAAAGGGGAAGAGGAAAGGAAAAAGGTGATGAGACAGTGGGAAGCGAGAGAAAGAGACAATCAAGAAATAAGAGGTACAGAACAGTGAAAAAAAATCATTAAAAAAATAAATAAAATAAAATTATTGAGCAGAATGAAAACAGAGGGGTCGAGATGGGATAATCATCTGAAGTTGTTGAATTCAATGTTGAGACCGATAGGCTGTAACGTGCCTAGTCGGAAGATGAGATGCTGTTCCTCCAGTTTGCGTTGAGCTTCACTGGAACATTGCAGCAGGCCAAGGACAGACATGTGGGCATGGGAGCAGCATTGTGTGTTGAAGTGGCAAGCCACAGGAAGGTCCAGGACCTGATTGCGTACAGATGCGTACTTGCTGCTTGTGCTGTTTGTCACATGAATAGTCTTTTTTGATAACTTCACCAGCTTGAACCTCATTTTTAGCTTTGCCTGTTGCTGTTCCTGGCATGTCCTCCTGCACACTTAATTAAACATTACGTTCTAATAATTGACATTTAGACCTTGGTTTGACTAAAGAGAGTGCTTGTAAAATCTACACAATATTCTATTTGAATCATTTTAGAACAATTGGGTTAGAGTTCCACGTGAAATCCTCACCTACTGCCCACTGTTAAGTACTTCAAGACCTGACCATTTGTTTGACTGAGTTAACATCATGTCAGGAAGTTGCTTAAAAATTTGGAGCAGCTTGCGCATCAGAGAGGCTTGAAATCTGGAAATTCACAAAGACGTCTAAATGATTCAGGTAAATTCAGAGGACAGGAAGGCAATCCTGAGGGCAGCCATTATGAGTCAAAGGTCCCCAAAGTCCAGTTGTGTCAAGCCAGGAGAACTATTCACAATTCCCCGCCCCCTCTCAAACTTCAGTGATAAAGTTTGTTTTTACCAATAAATTTGTTAAGCAGAAACTCCGCATATTTGTAATTTAAAATTACATCACGATGTCATTGTCATTGCAGGGCTCTGGTTTGAATGGGTTGCTGAGGCTTTTGCCAATTTCAAGAACACAGTTAAAATTAACAGAGAGTTGAAGGACATTGCAAATAAGGCCAGAGGTGCTGTAATGCTATTTTAATTGCCCTACTGCCTGGCAGAGCCAATGAAATCAATCAAATCATATTCTGGCCATTATGTAGTCTAATACAGTCAAAGACTGAGAAACCGTCCCAGCTTGCTGCATGTCCTAATGAAAGCAATGCACTAACCCTTATAATACTAATTACAGCTCCCGACACTGATTTCTAGCTTATAAAATTATACAATAAGATGAATGAATATAAAGCTGATCACACTGCTTTTTGCTAATGGTTATGGTCCCAAAATGAGTTGCTTGTTCCAAAGTCATTCTCTGCCCTGGGATTATTTTATTGAGAAAACTTAGAACGGTATATCTGTATTATTGTGTGAAAATCTCTGCTACAAACATGACAGAAGAGAAAATGTGAGAATCCAGTATTGGAAACAGGTTATGAAATATCTGCTTGGGGATGAATTTACACTTTTAAAAAAAAATCACAGGTTATTATGTATAGCATTTATTACAAATTCCTAACTGAGAAGGTCGTACATTTTCTTGAACTGCCACAGACCACATGGTGTAGGTATACTTGAAGTGGGTATCAGGAAGGCAGTTCCAAGATTTTATTCCAGCAACGGTGAAGAAACAGCAGTAAAGAGTCAAGGCAGGATGGTGTGTGATTTGGGAGGTTGACTTGGAAGAGCTGCTCCCATGTAACTTCTGTTCTTGATTTCAAGGGTATGAGAGTTGTGCAGTTGGGAAGGACAGTAAATGAACATCATCCAGTTGCTGCATTGCATCTTCTAGCTGGCACACAATCCTCCACCATGACTGCTTATGGAGTCTGATGGAGTAGCAATCAGTGAGCTACTTTTTCATGGATAGTGTTGTGATGTTGGAGCTGCACTTACCCAAGGCAAGTGGAGAGAATTCCTTCACAATCCTGACTCGTGCTGGGTAGTTGATGGACAGGTTTTGAGGATTCAGCAGATGAATTATTTACAGCACAATTTGCAGCGTATCTTTTGCACCGATTGTGCTACACTCCCTCATCCATTAGTGTTTTTTCTCCTGTTGTTTATTTAATTTCTCACTGCCAGCAGTAACTTGGTCTACTCCATTAGTTGTGACATTACTTACTTTTGTCTACAGTATGCTGCAACTATTTAGTATGCATCTCATCCTGCATTATAGCTTGACCAAGTTCCTACGTTGTTGCCATCTCAAGAATTATGAGGTTCTCATATGTTTACAAGCCTCATTACCAGTTAAGTTGCAATCTACAGCCTCATCAGTTCGGTGATCACTTTAGACAATAAGATAAATATCACAGTCAGTTCTGCTATAATTCTTATGCTCCACTCTTGTGCAATCCCATGTTATAAGAAAATTGTAAAATAGCAGCACCCTTTCGACTGATGGGGCTAGAATCATGTTATAACCGATACATGCTTTAAAAGTTCACACTATAGAAGCAGTGTCCCCAGTTCGGCCATCAGGTTATAGCAAATTTGCATTAAAGAAATGGATGTTATAGCAGAACAATCTGTACTTCCTGGAGTTTATATCGAATTTGCCTTCATTCCTGAATTTTTTGTTATTTGTCCATGGGATGCAGGTGTCACCAGCTCATTTATTGCCCTGGGAGGAGTTGAGAGTCATCCATGTTGTTGTATGCATGGAGTCACATGTAGGTCAAACCAGGAAAGGATGGTAGGCTTCCTTTCTTAAAGGACATTAGTGAACCAGATGGGTTTTTAATGATAACTGCCTAGCTATTGATTCCAGTGTTTTTTTAAATTTAATTCAAATTTCACCAATTGCCATGGTGGGATTGGAACCCATGTCCCCAGAACATTGTTTGATGTTCTGAATTACTAGCCCAAAGACTTGACCAACACACCACTGCCCCTCCATTTGAAAATATACTTTGCATGGATATGACGGAGTCCAATTATCTAGTTACCTCAGCATCCAGTTGATGTCCATAAATAAGAGTTGCAATTTCTTCATAATGCCGTCTCGATTTCTTAATAATCTAATTGGCTAAGTACTTCTTCTTATTTTCAGATATGAAAATTTACACAAATGAGATTTTAAAACCGAAAATGTTGACAACCAAAACAACTAGCATTATTAAAAGGAGCTGAAGCTATGACCTGTCCTAGAGGAGTTATTCAGAGAGGTTTTACAGACAGACACACTAAAGCTAATAAAATATGTGCTTCATGTTAAAGGCAGGGCAGTATTGCTTTGTGCTGACTGACTATTTGCTTTTGACATTAAGAAAGATTTCTTCACTCAAAGGGTAGTGAGCCCACAGAATTTTCTACCAATGAAGGCTGTGGAAGCCAAGTGACAAGGCAGAGGTAGACACATTTTTAGACTTTAAAGGTATCAAGGAGTATGGGCTGGGAAGTGGAAATGTGGTATTGAGATAGAGGTTGAGCCATAATCATATTGAATGGCAGAGCAGGTTTTGTTTTTGATTAGATTCCCTACAGTATGGAAATAGGCCCTTCGGCCCAACCAGTCCACACCGACACTCTGAAAAGTAACCCACCCAGACCCATTTCCCTCTGACTAATGCACCGAACACTATGGGCAATTCACCTGACCTGCACATCTTTGGACTGTGGGAGGAAACCAGAGCACTCGGAGGAAACCCATGCAGACACAGGGAGAATGTGCAAACTCCACACAGACAGTCACCCGAGGATTGAATCGAACCTGAGACCCTGGGGCTGTGAGGCAGCAGTGCTAACCACTGAGCCACTGTGCCGCCCATTAAAGGAGCAAAAGGTCGACTCCTCCTCCTGCTTCTAGTTTCAATGTTTCTGTGTTTTTAAAACAAATGGCCAAGAACATTTCATGTCTCTCTACCAAATATTTATCATGAAAATGCGTTTAATGCTCAAACCACTTCTATCACATTTTAATTTGAGGAGTGTTAGAAAATATGGGAAAATGAACCAAAATAACCTTGTTCTTACAGTGAAGCCCATTTTGTAGAGGCTTTCTAGAATGCCAAATTCTATTATTGTCAGCAAGTACTTTAAGTTGGCTTAGTGGGTCAATAAAAGTTATTTTGACCTTTCTAAGCATGTAAACTTTCTCACTTCCAGGAATCGAAATATTTCTTTTTATGAAGGCCACCCTGCTGGAGTAGAACAGATGAAAGGAGAGTGATTGGAAATGTGGGGAATGGGTATCAAAGGAGCTATGCTCCAGGGCAGTTTTTAAAAAAAAACAACTATCCAAATTAACCGCAGCACTTATTAAATGAAGTAATCTGTTGAATCCTTTTGAATTCCTTAAAGGGATTGTAAATGTAATATGGAAAGTTAAAACACCTACTGAACTTTTAATGATCTTTACATCACTCGAAAAGTATTATGCTCCAGCATCAAACTGTGTCCAGCAGTGTTGGTTGTGATTGAGTAGGTTTGATTTTTCGTTCAGCAAATATACATCAGTGAATTACTAAAACAAATCTAAGTACTCAGTGATGGGTTTTACACTAGGTTAATGGCATGATCAGTTTTTGTTCAGCATGACCCAGGATCATTTGCATTTGCATTATCTTATTTTGCTCTGTAAATGTTATTGTTCCCTCAGGCTTCCTGGCTTCTGGTGTATTTTCTGAGCTGCCAAAACCTAACTGGAATTTGACTGACAACCCTTGGACAGTTACAACAGAAAGAACTCCATGAGAGCTCTCTCCAAACAATTGGTCAAAATGAGAGCTACACCCTTTTCAAAATGATTGTCAATCTCTTTCACTGACAAGGACGTTTTATAAGTGATTACATACCACATAATTATCTTTTGACAGCTTTGATGAATGTTGAATGCTATATTCCACCTTTGTTTCAGTCTTTGGCTGCCTCCTTTTACTGAGGTGAGCAATTCAGGGGTATTCTGTCATGAGTACCAGCTGCATTGTGGCCACAGGTGTTTAAGAGTAGACACCAAAGTTGGAATTTTTTTTTGGCTCATTGTCAGTTTGGTTGAGTTTCATGGAGTGATTCTCTCCACGAGGCCTGCTATGTTTCTTTGGTAAGAATAGCACAAGCTCACCTTCACCAGAAGAACTCAGCATTGCCTTGGCGAGTATCCTAGAACTGAGTGACATCTCTGTCAGTGGCATCATCTTTACTTTGTGACTGTGCATCCAGACAGGCACCATCAGACTGGTGCTGTGCCACATTGTTCCCAACATTTGCCTCTGACATGGCAGGGCACCCCAGTTTGCGGACAGGGACCTGGAAGTCCTGGTGGATGGGCCGGTGCAGATGAGGAAGCCATCGTCCAAAGTTGCCATTGGAGTCAGTACCCAGTGCTCTAGGCAGAACGACCTTCATTGATCTGCTAGGGTAAGAGCCACCATCTCCTCTCTGATATTTCACACTCACTCTCTCTCTGCTACTGCACCCACCCCCCAACAAGGCTCATGCTTTACCTTCTCGCTATTGCATTCAGCAGCTTCCCTCCACACTTCTATGCTACCGAATCGCTCCCTTAGAAATTCCTTAGAACACCTCACCACCTTTCCTGCAGTAGAACCAACAACTGTGCCACCCACTTCTATCTCCTTCATACTTTCCTTTCCATTATTCCATGAGAAAACAGTTCACAATAGGACAGAAAGAGCCAAAGTGGCTGATGAGTTGTCCAATATTCAGCTTCTCGCCCTTTACAAGGGGACGATCCTGATCTGACTGCCCAGAATGGTGGACTGAATGGATCTAGACCTCTGGACTGATATTAGTGGCTGACTTTTACTGACTGAGACAGTGCCCTTCGATTGAAGGATGTCTCCCTTATCTTGACTGATGACTGTTGACATCCATGACCTCCCAAGTTTCCTGGGTTTTGTACCTGTTCAAAATCAGAAGTATTGTGAGCCTGGTAGTTCTGACTGAGGGGGCACATCACAAAAAGCTCGGGCAAGGCAAGCAATGTAGGGATGCTGTGAGTATCTAGGTCAGCTCAAAGGGAATGAGCGCTCACTGAGCAAGTGAGCAGCCTTGGTCCATTCCATGAACTGGGTGCCTGTTGCTACACACAAAGTGTCTGTGCAGAGGCATTGTAATGCTAGTTATCGGTGGGCCCTGAAATCCAGTGTGGCACAGCATACTGTAAGTGGATCAGAAATGATGATGTCATGGGGAGTCTGGCACTTGTCAGATGGCAGCATCCATGGAGGTGGGTGTATGCGACCACTGCCCATGGAGTGCACCTGAGATGTTGGTGCTGACTGTGCAAGGTGGCAGTCTAGAGGAGGAAATAGTCAGCTTAGAGTCACCAGGTACCTGCTCTGACTCTCACGTCAGGAGAGTCTTCATGACCTGTCCCGCCTGTCAATCTTCCTTCCCACCTATCTGCTCCACCCTCCTCTCCAACCTGTCACCTTTAACCCATCTCCATCCACCTACTGCACTGTTAGCTACCTTCTCCCCAGCCCCACCCCCTCTCATTTATCTCTCCACCCCCGAAGCTCCCAGCCTCATTCCTGATGAAGGGCTCCAGCCCGAAATGTTGATTCTTCTGCTGTTCGGTTGCTGCCTGACCTGCTGTGCTTTTCCAGCAACATACTCTCAACTCTGATGTCCAGCATTTGCACCTCGCTTTCTCCTCAGGATTATCAATGTCTAGTTCCATTATCACAGATGGTAGGACAGGAGGCTGCATATTTACAAGGTGGGATATGCAGTTAATATGGCGGGTAACAAATAATAAAACCTGTCATTAGGCATTGTGCTACTCCCTCGCGAGACCCTCATCTTGACACTATTGGAAAATGCACCTACTAGCTCTCCATATCAACAATAACTTCTCAAATGATTCTCTGAGATTTCTCATTCTTGCCTAGATTGTTCAGGCCTTAAAATATTCTGCCCCAAGTGTCAGCTCTCTAGGTAACCAGGGAGAGGATTCTACTGCTTCACAATCTTCACCACCTGTTTAGAAAAGAGGAATATTCCTTAGAAATTCCTGGTAAAATGATCAGGAGGAAGAATCTTGGGCCTGAGTATTACCTTCCCCTCCTTATGTCAGGATTCTACGATTAATTGCATGGTCTCTGTATTATTAGGACTGAAATAGCTAATAGACCACAAATTGAACCTGAGACAGTCCTCAATGAGATCTCACAATAAATCGAACCAAATACTAATGAAATGAGTCACTGGTGGAAAATCCAGAACACAGTTGAATCAAATGTTCATTGACAACTAGTTCAAGTTAATTCCAGGTTATAATGTGAAATGGTGAAATGAATAATTATTTTAATTGATTTGTCAGTTTATAATTACCTAAAAGAAAGAACATGATGCATGAACTATATTATGGTAAACTGCATCTGGTAAGTCAAACCTTTAAAGTAATCATTCCCACAGGCTCCCATTATGTGTTGGTTCAATTTAGTCCGGAAGCCATTTTCTCTGTTGTAACTTTGCACATTTACGGTTTTGGGCATTGTGTTGTGGTTATATAAAGGTTTTATGGTTCAACTATTATCATGATTTTATGAAGACACTTAGACAGCAAACCATCACAGCATTCAGTGGCTGTTGCCTACTGTGTCCAACTGCAGTAAACATAACTCATGACAGCCACAGTGCTGTTAATGCCTCTGAAGATGATGTTTATGCTGTGGTTTGGTCCCAGTAGAGACATTAACACAGTAACAATAGGAAGCTGTACTTCATAAACTTCAAATTTCAGACTGTGTTTGTCACTTGATAAAATTCAAGCAGTCAAACCCCTGAAAACTAACAGATACAAGACAGTTCTTAAGATTTGCAACACAAACATTGTTTTTAATTTGTCTAATTGTACCTTTTTGGTACATGTAAAAATTAACCTTTTACAAACACTGTCTACCCATTCCCTCATGCTCTGGTTATATTGCATTGCACTCTGATGCCCATTGCTTTAACCAAAACGTACTCCCTTCCAATCGGTCCTAACATCATATACTTACTGCTTGTTACACATGTACACATGCAAGTTTTGATTCGCCATAATTCTTGCAAAATTGTTACTGTTCTCTTATGTGTACAAGAAGTATATATTCTGCATGTTTTGAACTAAGTAGCATGTTCCTTATGTTACTTCTAAAATCTCCTTTAATGACCAGATACAAGCATCCCAAAGTAAGAACACTTTGTATGCTGTGGAGGAGAAGATGTTTGCGCATTTAATTGTAAAACAACATGCAGAGCAGCTTAAGATTGTTAGTTATGATGCTCTGTTTGTGCCAAGAAAACAGAGAATTATCTAAGGATAATGCTGAAGTATTGAAACATTGTTACTGGTCCCCTGGCTTCTATCAGAGCAACAAACAGCTGCTGAATCATTATCAGGTCCAAAACAAGATAACCAATTCCTGACATGCTCTTCCTTAATCCCTTTGTGCCTCAGAAGAACAGAATTATTTGTCCAAACTAGTCAATAGGTCAGGTCTGTTAATGACAAAGTCAGCAATCAGCCACTGTCCTCAGGATGTTCTGTTGTCTCTGTTTTAAATAAATCCGCTGGAGAACTTTAGGAGCAGAATTTTACACGTTTAGTCGAAAGTTACTTGTGAGCTATATTACCGTAAGCATGATTTTATTCAAATCACTTGTACATAGTTGCCTTTTCTATAATATAATGGTAATTGCTAAAAATTTAAATTTGCTGAACTGAAGTGCCTAGGTTAGTTATATTTAACTGAAACCCACTTAAAATATTTTTCACACTCAATCAGGTTTGGACCTGTGTTTTTCAGAAGCCGTGTGGAAATGGTAGCTGTGAGCAGCTGTGTGTATTTAATTATTATGTTGATATTACTCTGCTTTTATAATTTTCAAACAGAAGATGAGAGCTGGCTGCTGATGCCATAAGAAATGGATGCTTCCAAGGCATTCATGTGACATTTCATTGTCCACTTTTAAAGAAAGATGTGCTCAAATAGGAGACAGAGGAAGTTCATATTAATATTAAATGCAGAATTTCAATGCTCAAAATGGTCTTTTGGAACAGCAACAAAAAAGCTAAGCAATTCCATTGGCCCATGTCTTCTGGTCTCCAATTGCTGGAAACCAGGTGCACCCTGAAAAATGTCCAGCAGAACTCTGAGGTAATTGCCCCGAACTAGGCAATCCTTCAACTTAAGAAGGCCTCCAAAACCTTCCAATTCTGAAAGAGAGTTGGAGACTGAGGAAGGGGCTGGTTTACTTTGGTTAGTCAGATAAAGTCAGAGGATTTAAAAGCTGCTGTCACTCATGGTTAATATAAAACTTTAATCAACCCCCCCACCCCCCACCTTCACCCCAAATATTCATACTGGCCCTGCAGCCTGGACACCCACCCATCTCCAGTCACTGATATCTGATCTACCTTTGCTATGGACACCCAAGTGTACTCCTTGGCACTTGACCCACAATGCATTCTCACTAACTGCCTGGCAATCTACCCCTCAGTTACATTCTCTCCTAACCCCATTACCTATTCACGTGGCAACCCACCCACCTCGTGCATTCTCCCCTAACTCCTCATCTACTCTCCTGGCCATCATGTTCTCCTCTAATCCAGCTGGTACTCTGCCCTCTCAACCATTCAAGGCAACCTCGCCGCTCACCCATCTAACAGCCTACACCATCCCACAACCTGGATCAAATCAGTTGGAGTAGTTCTGACAGTTGTCTGAACTGTTTGACTATTATTTTATAAATAATAAATTACTATTGCATATCAGAGTCATCACTTTGCTAGCTTCCCATGAAATACTATATGTATCAGCAAACAATTACATCTGTACACTGCATCAAATATCTGAATGTTTTTGTGCAGTTCATATTAACATTTTCTGTTTATACTGTAAACATGAGGCACAATTTCATTGCTCCTTCACCTCCCCATCCCTCTCTGCAAGTAGTAATAGATTGTCATTCTTGGCCCAAATTTATAATCATCCTCAAATAGATAATGCCATTGTAAATATTGATATAGGAATTTATGATGGTCCAAATAAGACGAGAAAGCTTGACTTCATTTAGGGACTGAATTATTTAGGGACTGATTGAGTGTGAAAAATACTTTAAGTGGGTTTCAGTTAAATATAACTAACCTAGGCACTTCAGTTCAGCAAATTTAAATTTTTAGCAATTGCCATTATATTGGTTTAATGTTCTTTTCATTTAACTCACTATACATGAGAACTATAAGTGCTTTCTTTCAAACCTCTTAACCCAAAGAAAATCACCCAGTGAACATAGTAAAGGCTGTTGGGATATAAAAGATAAAAGATATTGGGAAATAAACCAAATTAATCATGTAAAATCTAATATTCTGTGGCACATGCAACAATGGAATCAGAAAGCCCAAATCCCAAGCACAATGCAATTCAGAATTGTTTCCCAATCAGTTTCCAGTTGTTGAGGTATCCCAAAATAATAACGAGTTAGTATTGGGGAGAACAGTGATCCATCATGTTATGCCTGACTTTAGCTGATAACATTGGAAACAGTTGCTGTTAATGTACATACTAAATACCAAAATTGGTTGAATGATCTGATTCCACTGTTGTCAACAAATTTCCGATATTTTCACACCTGAAGCCATGGAAATATTGCCCACTGCTCTCTGATAGTATTTAGTGATTAGAAGGTAAACAAATAAATTAACTCATTGAATGAGAGAGATATCAGGTAATCAGAGTTTAATAACTATGAAAGTTTATGCTTTCAATAACTTTTGCATTGCAACTTATCCTTAGAGGGGCAGTTAATCTCTTCCAAACAATTCACTGCCCAATCAAATATACGTTTGCCTATTTCTACCTAGACTATCCCAGTACGGAATAAAGATGAGGGAATGATTGAGTAACAGGACGGTCAAAAGCTTATTTTAGGTAATGGATTTAAATGTGATTTTCTTTTGTTTTAGCTTGAAGTAGGAAATTATGAAAAGCAAATTATTCAAAAAGGAGGAGCAGCCGTACATGTGATTGTATGTTGCAATATCTAAACTAATCTAAAATTAAACTACCACTGCTCAGCTCTGCATTGTGCTATAATTTTAAGTAAATCTTTGCTCGCTGGAGGTTTATCGATTGATGAGCAGATTCAACTGAACCCCTGAGAAAATTAAACCTTGCTGCTGTGTGGTCAATTTCGGGATCTTTTCCCACACAAACTGTTAGATAGGTTTTTCATCTGAAAGCAGTTTAAAATATTAACGCTTTTGAAATAACCTCTCGGGCTTCACATTGATTCAGATTATTTCATGATTACTGCCAGTTGGTAAACACTGTAATCCATTTTAGTGGAGAAGAGTTAAAAGAGCTGAAAATCCCACAGCCAGGAACACCTTGAATAGAGAAAATACTCTCCTCACAATTCATTTGTAATGTTAAATAAATTAATAGAGCCACTATTGACCTTTTTAGTAATAGAAGATAATAAAATGCCACACAATGATCACGTTAATATATCATTTATTATTCTCCTGAGAATGGAAATGACCGCAGAGTGCTTAGGTTTATTTAGTTTATTTAGTGTATTTAGGACTGGTTAGCTCAATTGACTGGACAGCTGGTTTGCTGTATAGAGGAAATGTAAAAGCATGGGCTCAATTCCTGTATTGGCTGAGGTTACAATGAAGGTCTCACTTTCTCAACCCCAAGGCCTGCCTGAAGTATGGTGATCCTCTTATGAGAGAGAGTGAGACTAGGGTGACTTTACCATTTATATTTCTATGTGCTCCATTTTCACAATAATTTTCTACTTAATGGCCTGTCGTTACTATCAAAAAGATAGGCACAGATTTACATGTAATAATAGTCCATAATCTTTACGTGATTTTGCATGAGCTAATTGAGCAAAATAAGGAGTTCAAGAAAGTTTTATTGCTGCACATTGTTTCCATTGAAATGATGCCCAAGAAAGCAAAGAAACTAACAGCAGGAGTAGGCCATTCAACCCTTTGAGCCTGCTCTGCTATTCAATGTGATCATGGTTGATCATTCAACTCAGCTCCCTGTTCCTGCCTTCCCTCCACACTCCTTAATGGCTGTAGCCCTAAGTATTATATCTAACTTCTTCTTCAATGTTTTGGACTCAACTGCTTTCCATGACAGTAATTTCCACAGGCTCACCATTCTCTGGGTGAAGAAATTTCTCCTTATTTCAATTCTAAATTACCTTCTTGTAAGCATTCACTTTCCTTACATATGTAGCAGCTTGATATAATGTTTTTAAATACTAATATATTTAAATACTAATTGCATATTCTTTTGGTGGCCCTTTTAATTTAAAGCATCTATTATATTTTCTATTCACTGATAACAGGGAAGGAGATGACTGAGAGAAACCTAACGTAGAGCTACATCCGATGGTAAATGGGAGAGAATAAGTAATTTAAGAAGGCAGTTTTGTAGAATAAAAGGCACAGAGTCAAATGGTAAGTGTGAAATTTGGTATTAGTTTCAGGAAGATAAATACTGACAAATATATGGAACACATTTCTAGTGGGGGAATTGGATGAAAAGAATTCAGGCAAGGAAATATAAAAGAATCAGTTGTGTATGTTGGAGCAAATTACTGCAGATGCTGGAATCAGTACTGAATACAAAAATTACTGGAAATCACAGCTAGTCAGGCAACATCGGTGGAGAAAGAGCAAGCCGGACTCATTATGATTTCCAGCATTTTTTGTTTTCAGTTGTGCATGTTGATAGGTATACTGTATTCTTTTGACAAATAGATAGGGTAGGATTCTTATCTATTATTTGGAATATTTTCATTTTGTTATGTGAACTGTATAAATAAATAAATAAATAGATTTTTCGTATAGTTCTACCACAGAATGCAAATACATACACATTCAGAAGATGGACAATGAAACTGATCATCACAGGAAAGGTAACTAGTATGTCATAGACCAAAGCACGTTTACGTCACCTGCATTAAATACTGTTTAGGAACACCAGAGTTAATTTTATTTAGACACTTGAACATGCAGTATTGGTCAGCAAAAATGCATTTTTGTCAGCTGTCAAGTGTGGAGAGTTTGAGTTTGTGTCAGTAAGTGAGTAGACAGTTCAATGTAGATCTGTTATGGATGTCATAATGCACATTGAAAGGGATATTAGACTCTCATTCTTTATAGGATGGCACTGGTGGGATGGGATTCATCTGCACGATATGCTGCAGAAATGGCTTAGCCTGCATGACTTTCCAAAAGGCAATCTTTTGCTGGCGAGAAATTGATGCTCCTTTTGAAGTCAAATGGAATGTGGTTTCCACTCAATGAATTCTGTATTAAAAGATAAGACTGTAAAAGAATCTTCAATCCACACCCTCGTGCATCCCCAACACCCACTCACCAACCAGTCATCCAAGATTTCACATAAAAAAAGAGTTCAGTATCATCTTGCTTGCATCCGTTAATTACAATTATTCAGAGGACTACAGGACTAAAATATGCAAAGAATCCATGTCATAATACACTAGCCCATCAAGATTCTGCCCATAAAAAGTAGGAGAATAAATGCTGAGTGGACAACTCTACTCAACACTTCTCGCTAAAGGGAATTTTCTGTTCCTTAGGTTGGTTTGCAAGTGCTGGTATTGTAAGGAAGATCCCATTCCAGCTTTTGCATTCAATAATTTCCAACGATTTTATCAAAAAAATTTATTTTGTGTACCTCATTTTATTATGCTACACTTTCACCTAAAATGTTATCTTGTTCTAGCACTACCAACTCAAAGGATACGGGCAGCAGATACATGGAGCATCATCACCTGCAAGTTCCCCTCCAAGCCTCTCAGCTTTCAGAATTGGGAACATATTGCAATTCTTTCAGTGTCGCCGTGTCAAAATCCTCCCTAATTGTAGGTTTGCCTATACCAACTGGAACTGCAGCATATTAAGAAGGCAGCTCACCCCCACCTTCTCAAGTGCAACTGGGATGGGTGATAAATGCTGATCCAGCAAGTGCTCCCCACATGCCGTGAGCGAATTAAAAAAGTAGCAGCAAGGAGATTAAAGGAGATGTGACTAATTGTGTCAACTCCTGTCCTGTTGTACGATATTAGAAAGGAAAGGAACATTTTGATCAGACTATCACCTGCAGTTGCAAAAGTAACTGGAGAGCTTTGCATGCTTCCCATTATGCCTGGACCTGTGCTGAGTTGGCTGAAATAGACTGGTATAGACAGGAGTTCCAGGAGCTGATTTACAGAGGGAGAAGTTTAATAAAATAGTTCATGTCTCACAATGTAGATATATCCAGTGAGGAAGAAGAATTCTAGGAAAGGTATCAACCAACTTTGGTTAACCAATGAAATTAAGAATTGTATCAAGTTGAAATAAAACATACAATATTGTCATGATTAGTGGTCAGGCAGATGATTAGGAAAGTTTTAAATATCAATTTAAAAAAAGACTGAAGAAGAAATAATGAAGGAAAAATAAGCTTTCAGCAAATAACATAGAAATGATGGTAAGAGCCTATAAATATATATGGAAGAGAGAGGCTAAAGTGAACATAGGTCCTTTAAAGAATAAGGCTGGAGAAATAATAATGTAGAACCAAAAAATAGCAGAGGAATTGAATAAATACTTTCTGTCAGTCTTCATCATAGAAAACAATAACAACATTCCAAAAATGCTAAATAATAAAGGGGCAAAGTAGAGAAAGGAAACAAATACAACAACAACCAATAGAGAAAAAAAAGTACTAGGGCAAATAATAGCACAAAAGCCTAGTAAATCCCTAGGACATTACGGATTATGTTCTAGGACATCAAAAGAAGTAGCTGCAGGGATAATGGATTAATTAAAGGGAAGCGGATGGCTTCGTAGTTCTATCACTAGATTGTTAACCTGGATACCCAGGTAATGTTCTGGGTTCAAATCCCACCACAGCAGTTGGTGGAATTTGAATTCCATAAACAAAACCTGGAATTAAGAGTCTGATTATGACCACGAATCCATTGTTGATTGTTGGAAAAACCCATCTGGTTCACTTTAAGGAACGAAACAGCCATCCTTACCTGGTCTGGCCACACCTATAGAGATGTGGTTGTCTCTCAACTGCTTCGTGGGCAATTAGGAATGTGCATAATAACTAGTGATGCCCTTATCCAATGAATACATTTTTAAAAAGCACAATCCAGTAATAATCTTCCAAGAATCCTTAGATTCTAAAAATTTTCCAGTGGTTTGGAAAACTGCCAATGTAACACCCATTTTCAAAATGGAAAGGGGCGATAAGCAGATCAGTTAGCTTAACACTTCCCATTGGGAAAATGTCAGAGTTTATTAACAAGCAAGATAGATAAAGGGGAATCAGTGGATATAATATTTTTGACTTTCCAAAAAGACATTGATGAGGTACCACATATAAGGCTATTTAATCAGATAAAGGCCCACAGTGTTGGGGAAGGATATTAGCATGGATGGAAGATTAGCTAACTAATCAGAAGGCAGAGAGTTGGGATAAGGGCCCAAGTACAGGAATGCAAATTGTAACTAGTATCACAGGGATCAATGCTGGGCCCACAGTTATCTACTATATATATAAATGACTTGGATGAGAGAAGTGAATGTGCTACAGTTAAGAACAGTATAGTTTGTGTCTGAAAAAGGGTCACTAGACCCAAAACATTAACTTGCTTTCTCTCCACAGATGCTGCCAGACCTGCTGAGTTTTTCCTGCATTTTTTTGAAGAAGTAACAAAGAGGATTGATAAGGACAGAGCAGTAGACATGATCTATATGGACTTCAATAAAATGTTTGACAAGGTTTCACATGGTAGACTGGTTAACAAGGCTAGATCACATGGTATACAGGGAGAACTAGCCATTTGGATACCAAACTGGCTTCAAGGTAGAAGACAGAGGCTAGTGGTGGAAGGTTGTTTTTTAGACTGGAGGCCTATGATCAGCAGTGTCCTGCAAAGATTGATGCTGGGTCCACTGCATTTTGCTATTTGTATGAATGATTTGGATGTAAACATAGGAGGAATGGTTAGTAAGTTTGCAGATGACATCAAAATTGGTTGTGTAGAGGATGGTGAAGAAGGTTACCTCAGGCCACAATGAGACCTTGATCAGATGGGCCGATGGGCTGAGGAATGGCAGATGGACTTTAATTTCGGCAATTTTGAGGTGCTGCATTTTGGAAAGGCAAATCAGGACAGAACTTGTACGCTTAATGGTAAGACTGAACAACGAGACATTGGACTGCAGATTCATAGTTCCTTGAAATTGGAGTTATAGGTAGACCAGATAGTGAAGAAGGCATTTGGTTTGCTTGCCTTTATTGGTCAGAGCACGGAGTATAGGAGTTTGGGAGCTGAAAATGTATTACTGGAAAAGCGCAGCAGGTCAGGCAGCATCCAAGGAACAGGAAATTCACACTTTCCTCATTCCTGATGAAGGGCTTATGCCCGAAATTTCGAATTTCCTGTTCCTTGGATGCTGCCTGACCAGCTGCACTTTTCCAGCAACACATTTTCAGCTCTGATCTCCAGCATCTGCAGACCTCACTTTCTCCTCCTAGGTGTTTGGGAGGTCATGTTATGGCTGTACAGGACAATGCTTAGGCCACTTTTGGAATATTGCATTCACTTCTGGTCTCCCTGCTATCAGAAGGATGTGGTGAAACTTGAAAGGTTCAGAAAAGATATACAAGGATATACCAGGTTGGAGGATTTGAGTTATTGGGACAGGCTCAATAAGCTGAGGTTATTTTCCCTGGAGGGTCGGGGCTGAGGGGTGGCATTACAGAAGTTTCTAAAATCATGAAGGACATAGGTGGGGTCAATATGAAGGTCTTTTTCCTGGGTGGGGGATTCCAAAAATAGAGGGCATAGGTTTAAGGTGAGACGGGAAAGATTTAAAAGGGACCAAAGGGGCAACCTTTCATGCAGAGTGTGGTGTATGTACGGAATTAACTGCCAAAGGGAGTGGTGGAGACTGGTACAATTACAACATTTTAAAGGCATCTGGATGTGTATATGAATAGGAAAGGTTTAGATGGATATGTGCCAAGTGCTGGTAAATGGGACTGGATTACTTTAGGATATCTGTTCAGCATGGACGAGTTGGACTGAACTGTCTGTTTCCATGCTGTACAGCTCTATGACTGTATAAGTGTTGGAAACAAAATGGGGGAACTGGAGACATTTATTTTGCAAGATCCAAAATGTAATCTTTTCTGAGATGGTAAACCAAGGTTTCATCTAAAATCAGAAATGATGTATTCTGAGACACGCTTGGAAGAACAGTAGAGAGTTTTCTTTGTGTACAGCCTCCATGTTTACCCCTCAAACAGTATCATTAAAGCAGATTTATTGGTGATATCATCATGAGCTGGTTTATTTGACTTTGTTGTGTGTGAATTTTCAGCCACGTTTCTTGACCTTGCAATAGGAATTGTACAATTACTGCGTGGGTTCTGCAATATTTTGGGATCTCCCGAATCCTTAAAAGGAGTTTTACAAATGTCTTTCCACCTGGCTGAAAGTGTAAGAAAATATAAAGTAAAATAGCTTTGGGTGAGCTATCATTCAGTTGACATCCCTATCAAGCTCAGTTACTAGTGTAGGATATGGTTAGTGTTGATCTCTTCCTTTGTCTTTGTACCTTCACCTATCTAGATTCTCCTTCGCACACCTTTGGTGACATTTTGAATCCTATATGACCTACTTGCTTAAACTATTGTCAGGATCATGCATCAAAAGAAAACTTACTTTGGGGATAAAAAAAATTCAAATTATTATCATTCTGGTCAAATATTTTCCATGCATGTACTTTCCTACTTACATTCTCAGACATAAATGGTGCCATGGTGTTTTCAGTGGAGGATCCAGATTAAACTATGATCTTTCCTGCACTTGGCTCAGAGCTAGGTCATAACTATCATGTTTAGTACAATTCAAGAATGGATTAGCATACCTTTGAAATGAGAGTTTATTAGTAATCCCTCAGGCTTTCAAACCTGTGTGGGGCAAGAGGTGTTCAAAAAAAAAATTGAGTGTCATTATTAAATAAAGCATCTGTAGAGCAGTGTTAAATTTTAATTGGATATACTAAATCGTAAAAATTTCCATAACTATCTGAAATGGTTCATTGTATTTTTAATTAGTGAGCTTAAATTTTTAATTTGCCTTTTTGTATTCTTGCCGCAGGATCCAATGAAAGTCAGCCCTGAGCTAAGTCAGAACCCTTTACTCAACTGCACTGTCATGGCTGTCAATTGCTAAAACAGATTAAAAATAAATAACATGGTGGCAGATTGCTGCCATGCTGTTGTCCTCTTGTTGGTGTAATGTGATGGGAGAGGTACAGGAGAATATTGTATAGGTTGAACTAATCTTTGTGATCTGGTCTACTATCATTAGTGGTTATGAAATGCAGTAGCCCTTACTGGAAACTTAGCACTTTAAAAATCACCCCCTAAGCAGCTACAACTGCATAGCTTAACTCAGAAGATTATTTCAGGTACCTGAATTAAATTTACACTTGTGTACTTATCAGACTAAAGTCAAGAAAAGGATATCAATTTGTTGGTTAGTTTTCAATTTGTTATACAATGTTTGACAGCAAGTGTATTAGGTTTTCTGTGCACTATCATTCCCTTCCCCAGTGTATGAGGCACAAGCAGGAGAATTGAAACAAGTATGCGGGAAGTGACTCTCTTTAGACTGCTTAGTAAGCCTTCCCTTCCTTCTCCCTCTGGCTTTATCACTGCCTCTGGCTACAAACCTGCATAATCCAGCTAGAATCAGAAAAGCATTTGTTTTCCCTGCACTGTTCATTAATATTTTAAACATTCCATGTGTCAGTCAATATTTAAGATTTGAAATTCTAATACCTCCACCACTGTTGTGTACACTGTAATGTTTTATATATCATGTCACAGAGTCTTCTGTACTAGGTTAATAGATTTATTGAGACCACAATTGCTGCTTTTATGATCAGTAGAGTCTAATTTAAAACTGTTCATGTGCACCTTGATGGTGATTTTTTTAGTGAGTTTATAAATGAACAACTCTGTAATTGGATTAATTCACCTAACCTCAGATTTGACTGGTGTTATTCCCTTCTGTACTATCCACATGCTCCGTGTGTTTAAGTTGTTTCTTCCACTTGCTGTTTAATCATCCCAATATACTTTGCTCAGAAGGAGCTGAAGTGGAACCCCCAAACCATCGGGGAAGAAATTGCCTGAAGTCTTGAACAATTCCAGAAACTCAGCAAATGTGTCCTCGTCGTCGCCAGAAATGAAATGAAAATTTGGAGATGGAGCATCAGCACCTTTGTTAAAGAGTGCAGGTGATTTGTTTTTAATCCTTTTTACTTACTCTATTCCGTATTTGCAGTTTGGCTTGTCCCACAGGTTTCTCTATGAAGCAGTTCTGGGTCAGTTCCCACACATATTTTAGAAGGACAGCAACAACATCACACATATTTAACAACTCCTTCTGGGAACTGGACAAAACCCACATGAGAAATGGATGTCCACTAAAAGTGAGACTCAAACACATCCTGCCCTCACTTTGAACAAATGTAACCATTAAGCTCCATCAGAGCTCATTCAGAATGCCATTAGTGGAACAAAGCTGTGAACTAGACAACTGCATAGATGTTAAATGGATTCTCAAGTATATTTGTGTGCCTAAGTCCAGTTATCACTGTTATCTTTCCGAGTTTCACCTGAAGGTCACAAACTGGGCTTTGTGTCTCAGTATGTAACCCAAGAGATCAAATAGTACATTTTGTATTCCAGAAGGTGACATTTCAAAACATCAAATGTGAGGAAAATACTAAGGTTCATTTTCTAACTCGCAGCTGGAAATTTGCAAAGACCTTCCGTTTTGCGAACTTTCCTCACCATAAGGTAATGAAACTTTGATTGATGTATGGAGCCATAGAGTCATAGAGATGGACAGTATGAATCAAACCCTTCAGCCCAACCTGTCCATGCCGACCAGATATTCTAAATTAATCTAGTCCCATTTGCCAGCATTTGGCTCATATACTTCTAAACCCATCCTATTCATATTCTCATCGAGATGCGTTTTACGTGTTGTATTTGTACAACCTCCACCACTTCCTCTGGCAGTTCATTCCATACACAAGCCACTCTCTGAGTGCAAAAGTTTTCCCTTATGTCCCTCTTAATTCTTTCTCCTGTCACCTTAAACCTATGCCATCTAGTTTTGGACTCCCCCACCCCAGCAAGAAGACCTTTGCTATTCATCCTATCCATGCCCCTCAAGATTTTATAAATTTCTATAAGGTCACTCCTCAGCCTCAATGCTCCAGGGAAAACAGCCCCAACCTATTCAGCCTCTCCCTTTAGCTCAAACCCTAATTTAGACACTGAACCATAGGGAGCATTTGAGGTCTTAAAACTAATTATCAAAGTCAAATTCCAATACTTTTTCTACCCCAATTCATTTTAGATTTCATCTGAATAGCTGTTGTGCTTTAAAAAGTGATTATGATAAACTGGGTTAATGAAGAAAGTGTACTACTATTTAGTAATATAATTTAGCAGTCCAGTACCAAGTGACACAATAGACGTGTCATTTTCTAGTTCATTTTAATGTACTGACCCTTGTTAATTCAGTCAAACTCATCGTTGACACGTGGACAAATGATCAAATTCACCCAATATAATTCATTTGGAATGTAAAACTCAAATAAAGTAAGATCCAAAAAGTAGTGTATTGCCTGGATTTAATTCCACACTCGTTCAAAAGGACACTAGCAGCTTTTTATACTCCTTACAAGTGGTTTGGAATGATCATGATGTACTGTTATTAACATTGGGGTAAAAACAATGACTGGATCAGTGGTGCTGGAAGAGCACAGCAGTTCAGGCAGCATCCAAAGTTCAGCGAAATCGACGTTTCGGGCAAAAGCCCTTCATGGCTCACTGCCTTTATTCCTGATGAAGGGCTTTTGCCCGAAACATTGATTTCGCTGCACTTTGGATGCTGCCTGAACTGCTGTGCTCTTCCAGAACCACTGATCCAGAATGTTATTAACATGGGGTTGACTGAGCTTTAAGCGAAGAAACAAACGTCTTATTAAATTATTTCATCAGAAGAAATCTAACACATTCTTTCCCTACACTGATCTCAAGAAATATAAAAACCTCATCAGTACCTTGTTTGAAATGCTCCTTGAAAACTGACCATTTTACTTCAAATTCCTGCCTCCAGTCAGCAGCAAAGAAAACCATGTCAACCAGCTTTAACACACTGATATGCAGATAGGAGTAACAATGATATATAAAAAAAGGCTGCATAAAACATTGAACTGGAACAAAGCTGACTGAATTCATTGACAAGCCTGCAGCTTTTCTCTGAAGCGGTTCAAAGAGAGCAGCTTTAAAAATTATAACCAGAAATTATAAAATATAATTTTCATGTCGAGAAAAATAAAAATTTTCTAAACTATTTTAAATACTTCAGATCTCACTTTTCTGATCTCACAGATCCTCATTTCCCCTTGATTTCCCCCCTCATTTCCCCTCAACAACAGATAATGAAACCTGACCATTTCAGACACATCGTCAGGGACTGTCATGATCAGTCTGTTTTGTTTTGCAATTGTCTTTGTTCTAAGAAACTCAATTGTTCAACAATAAGCAATCCTAAAACCAGATATAAATGCTGCTGAATGGCTGAGTGTTTCCAACCTTTTCTGTTTTTATTTTGGATTTGCATAATCTGCATTATTTTCCTACTTTGTTGCAGATAAGTTTGTGATTTCTTTAGTTCTCTTTAGATCAGAATTCACAATGTGCTGCCGTCAGAAGCGGGAATCTATGCTTTAATTCCTCATGCCTTTAGATCAATGCTGTTTTTCTTTCTGTAAATCTAAATGGCTGTCATTGGAATCTAGCTTCATATGCTGATTAGTAAACAAGATTACAATAGGGACAACCATACATTTTGCAATTCCAGATCACTTACTTCCAACATTTGACTGACAAACCATCAAGAAAGTGGTTGCATGGCAGGCACAATACTGGAAACACAAAGATTTCTAAACAGTAACATGTCAGAGAGAGGAAGGAGACAAGTTTGAAAAGTCAGCAAGCAGCAAGACTTCACTCATCCTGGATCTCTACTACATTATGATTTCCAGACTCGATTCTACAGTCAGAACTGGTGTCCAAGCAGTCACTTTCCTGAGGTGAGGATCAACAGGGAAAGCTACAAGCCCTCCATTACTGGCATCAGTTTCGGAAAGGCTGACAACAGTTTACATACCTACCCATCTTCTCTACCACTGCTTATAAAAGGTTCTCTTATTTTGCAGCAAGAGATCAAAGGACTTTTGGGAGTTGCATTTTCTCACAAGTAGCTTCTAGTATAAAAGCAGTGAAGCATTGATGTAGTCACACAGATCACTTGTCTGAGGTCATTTGGAGCATAGTATTCAGATCTGATCTCTTCACCATTTGAAATATGCCATTGTTTTTATTTTAATGTGTGAGATACACCAAGGAATTAAATGGTTGTGTAATGATGGCTGTCTTTAGACCATGATTTGGTAATGTCTGTCAGTTCTGGGTGCCTCATGCATTTTACTATTAAACATATGGTACCATTTTGAAGTAGTAGTTCATTGTATATGAGTGTACGTAGGGTATGTTTTCACCAGTACTTTCAAAATATTACAGTGCAGTATTCAACATAGCAAGCCTGTGTGCTCAGTGCATTACTTTACAGTGGTGACACCTGGACAATGCATGCTAGATAGGAGAAAAGGCTGAACAGCTTCCACGGTCTTGGATGGATTCTCGGCAGAACGACATTGCTAACGCAGAGGTCCTGGAGCATGCTCATTTTGTCAGAATGCACTCTTTGTTAAGCTATGATGTTTGAACTGACTTGGCTATATTGATCAGATGGATGACAGACATACAGTGACATATCTGCATGGTGAACTGGCCACTCTTTCATGATCTCCAAAGTATCCACAGCTCCATTGTAAGTTATTATTACTGCATGTGAAATACGAAGATAATGAACGATGCCACTAACAACTCGGACATCTGACAGTCACTGGTAGTCATGCTGTCTGGAGGCTGACTGTTTGGAAGCATGTTGGGAAAGGACAACAGAAACAAGATGTTCACCTGGCCAAGAGGAGGGCCCGGAAGAAAAACACAAAGGGCAGCAAATTGAGAAGTTTCTGTCAGCCCATTGCTATTCAATACAGTAAATGCAACCAGGGTTGGCCTCCTGGCCTAGCAACTAATTCTTAACACCAGGTTGACCACCATGGCACAAACCATTGTCTCACATGATCAAGGCAGGCATCAGTTTTTTTTAAGGTGACAAAATGCAAGAAACCTTGATTCTCAACTGCATTCAATTGAAACTATTTTGTTCAACACTTTTTATGAGTGGTTGTATCTCTATTGAATTTTTTTTCCAATGTCTGGAAGTGTTCTGAACCAAGATGGATCTCTTCTCCCCGGAAAGGTTGGAAAGCCAATATACATTTTACTGGTTGCTCTCGTAGACTTACTTGATGTTTTGGCAGAGGCCTTTACAATGGGGTACCCCGTCAGCAGGAAATAGGCTTGAATTTAATCTTGACAGTTGAAGGAAAGGCATGCTCACATCATGCCTGAACTACACAAGGTGATTAAAGTCTGGTTGAAGATTTGTAGCTCGGGTGTCCGTTGTTGTGGTTCTGTTCGCTGAGCTGGAAGTTTTTGCTGCAAACGTTTCGTTCCCTGGCTAGGGAACATCATCAGTGCTATTGGAGCCTCCTGTGAAGCGCTGCTTTGATGTTTCTTCCGGTATTTATAGTGGTTTGTTCTTGCCGCTTCCGGGTGTCAGTTTCAGCTGTAGTAGTTTGTATGTGGGGTCCAGGTCGATGTGTCTGTTGATGGATGTTCTTGCCGTTTGCGGGTGTCAGTTTCAGCTGTAGTGGTTTGTATATGGGGTCCAGGTCTATGTGTCTGTTAATGGAGTTTGTGGATGAATGCCATGCCTCTAGGAATTCCCTGGCTGTTCTCTGTCTGGCTTGTCCTATGATGGTAGTGTTTTCCCAGTTAAATTCATGTTCCTGGTTGTCTGAGTGTATGGCTACTAGGATCAGATACGTCGATGACACCTTTGTAATCATCAAAAACACAGAAATAGAAAAAACACACCGAATCATCAATGCCACACTCACAGGAATACGATTCACGAGAGAAGAGGAAAAGGATAGCCAACTCCCATTCCTAGACGTGTTAGTAGAGAGAACACCCAACGGAGAATTCACCACAAGGGTACACAGGAAACCAACACACACAGACCAAGTCCTAAACTATGAAAGTAACCACCCCAACACACACAAACGAAGCTGCATCAGGACACTATTCAAAAGAGCCACAACACACTGCAGTACACCAGAACTGCGAAAAGAGGAAGAGGAACACCTATACAAGGTATTCACCAAAAACGGATACCCACGCAACTTTATCACCAGATGCCTAAGAGATAGACCACGGAACGAGGACATGCCACAACCAAAAGGACTAGCCACTCTACCATACGTCAGGAGCGTCTCAGAACTGACAGCCAGACTACTGCGACACTTAGGACTCACAACAGCACACAAGCCAACTTCCACACTCAGACAACAACTCACTAGAACAAAGGACCCAATAGCCAGCACGAGCCAAACTAACGTAGTTTACAAAATACCATGCAAGGACTGCACAAAACACTATATAGGACAAACAGGAAGACAGCTAACAATCCGCATCCATGAACATCAGCTAGCCACAAAACGACACGACCAGCTCTCCCTAGTAGCCATACACTCAGACAACCAGGAACATGAATTTGACTGGGAAAACACTACCATCATAGGACAAGCCAGACAGAGAACAGCCAGGGAATTCCTAGAGGCATGGCATTCATCCACAAACTCCATTAACAGACACATCGACCTGGACCCCATATACAAACCACTACAGCTGAAACTGACACCCAGAAACGGCAAGAACATCCATCAACAGACACATCGACTGGACCCCACATACAAACTACTACAGCTGAAACTGACACCCGGAAGCGGCAAGAACAAACCACTATAAATACCGGAAGAAACATCAAAGCAGCGCTTCACAGGAGGCTCCAATAGCACTGATGATGTTCCCTAGCCAGGGAACGAAACGTTTGCAGCAAAAACTTCCAGCTCGGCGAACAGAACCACAACACAAGGTGACACACAGTTGCACCAATTCCCTGGTGTGCAGTCCATCAACTGATGGGGTCATGGAGTAATATAGTTGTACAGCATGGAAACAGTCCTTTCAGTCCAACTCGTCCATGCCAACCAGCTATCGTAGTTAATCTAGTTCCATTTGCCAGCATTTGGTCCAAATCCCTCTAAACCCTTCCTATTCATATATTTACCCAGATGCCTTTGAAATGTTGTAATTGAACCAGCCTACACCACTTCCACTAGCTGTTCATTCCATACACGCACCATTCTCTGCATTAAAAAAAAAATGCCCTTTAGGTCCCTTTTAAAATGTTCCTATCCCTTTTAAATCTTAAACCTATGCCCTTTAGTTGAGGATGCCCCTAACCTGGGAAAAAGGCATTGATAATTTACCCTATCCATGTCCCTTATGATTTTCTCAACCTCTATACGATCACTTCTCAACCTCCAATGCTTGAGGCAAAATAGCCCCAGCCTATTCAGCCTTGCCCTATAGCTCAAACCCTCCAACATCAGCAACATCCTTGTGAATCTGCCACTCCTCCACCTTGATTATTTTAAGAGCATTATAATTGATCATAGCTCACATTATCTAATCTGTTATCTAAAAGGTATCTATTAGAAGTGGTTACTTGCAAATGAACAATAGACTACTGAGGTTCATACAAGAAAAATGTGTATTTGGGGAAGTCTTTAGAGGTTTGAAACTATACCCCGGTGGGATATGGAACAACAGATAGTTTGAAACTGTAAACCAGCAAGCTGAATTACTGGAGAATTACTTTAGAACCAGGGTGGTATGATAATTCAATGGTTAGCAGTGCTGCCTCACAGCGCCAGACACCCGGGTTCGATTCCAGCTTGGATGTTTGTCTGTGTGGAGTTTGCACATTTTCCCCGTGTCTGCATGGGATTCCTCCGGGTGCTCCGGTTTCCTCCCACAGTCACAAAGATGTGCAGGTTAGGTGAATTGACCATAATAAATTGCCTGTAGTGTTCAGGGAAGTGTAGGCTAGGTGCATGAATTAGGGGAAATGTAGAGTAATAATTGTAGGGAAATGAGTCTGGGTGGGATACTCTTTGGAGGGTTGGTATGGACTTGTTGAGCGAAATGGCCTGTTTCCGCTCTATAGGAATTCTAATTCCAACTCTATATCCTAGCATAGTGAAGTTCAAAACAATGTCTGTTTAACAATATCTCAGTTGGTTCCGTAGGGAGGTTTTGGAACTGGAGCGTAGTGGGCAGATAATGTTTTCATAAGCAATGATATGAATGAGCAAAGTTAGGAAATAAAGAGGAAAAGCAGAAAATAAAAAAACATTTAAAGGTTCAAACATTTTCAGGCTTTGTTTTAAGGGCAAGTTTCTATTGCATTAGTTGGTCATTCATTCTCAAGTTTCATCAGCTTCATCAAATCCAAAAACAAATTATGTAGCAACTACCTCATCTTCAAAATGTCTGAAGGTACTACACAACCAAGGAGTCACTTTGAATAAGCCACTGTTGTAATGTAGAAAAACACAACCAGCAAGTTGCGCTCAGTAAAGCCTCACAAAAAATGAGTTAGGTAACTGGTCAGGTCATTTGTTTCATTAATGATGTTGATTGAGTGATTAAAGTTGGACAGAGGTACTCTGTTCTTCTTCAAATTATGTCATGGGATCTTCCATGTACACCTGAGAGGGCAATTGGAGCCTCATTCATCCAAAAGATTACATCTTCAATAACATAATACTCCCTCACCGTTGCACGGAAGTTTACTTTATTAATGATCACAAAAGTTGGCTTAAATATGTTGCTGTGTGATCAGCCCAAATTTCCCAGTCCATGAGTGCTCCCATTATTCCTTAATTTCTACATAGGCAAAAAGATGTCATTGAGCAGAACATGTTAATGGTCAGAGAAACGGGGGATTCATATCAATTAATCTGGTGAGACCAGGAGCCCTTTCTGCTATGTAATTCATTTTTATGGCAAATTACCTCCTTTTATTCTCATGATGTGTAAATGCCTTCATTTCCAGGCTTTTAAAATCACAGCAGCAAATGTATCATGTGATCCAGTCACTGTATTTAAATACAAAAAATCCAAGAGATGTATTAGCTTAATAAATCCTTACGTTCACCATCAGGTTTATGTTTCACAATAAGCTACCTTGTATTATTTGAACAGGGATTTGGATACTCAGTAAAAACTTCCAGGCTATTTTTAATTCAATATTTTGCTGTCTCTTTGTATTTTAGCTGGAATTTCATTTCCCAAAATTCAATTGTTGGTTTTTTTTGTGGTACAAATGACAAAGATGACACTGTTAGATGTATTTGTAGAATGGTGGTTATGTTACTGGACTAATAATCCAAAAGCCTGTCATATTTATCCAGCGATAAATTGCAAGTTGTGGAATTTAGAGTCAATTAGTTAATTAATTAAGAATGAGAAAAGCTATTATGAATAATGATAACTATAAAGTTAACCGATTGTTTAAAAACTCACTTTACTCGCTCATGTCTTTTGAAGAAGGAATTCTGCCATCGATTCTGCTCTGACTGGTCTGCAACTCCAGATTTGCTGCCCTCTGAACTGGCCTAGCCAGAAAACCAGTTTTACATAACCATCGCCTCGCAGGCTCTCACAGGTCAAGATTATGTCCTACCACCGTTAGCGTGCAGTTAGGGAAGGACAGTGCCCTTGTTGGAAACCTATATACCATGAATGAATAAAAATAAAGTATTTCAAGATGCTTTTCAGTTTCTGAAACTGATCATTGAAATGGAATAGTTTGAAAGTTTAAGAAATTCTGTAATCAGTTTTGTTTAAAAATTTGGAAGCACTTATTAGGGTATTGTGACATAATGTATATGATTTATAAAAATCTTTTAATATCATTTATTTTTGAGTTTGGATTTTTGAATTTGAACTCCGATATATGGATTTTGAGATTTTACAATTAACTTGCATTTCTGTAGTCACGGTGATGTTTCAGAGAGAGCTTTGAAGGTGAATGGACTTTGTTTACATTTGGAGCATTTACAAACATACAAAATCAAAAGTATCGTATACAGAACTTTCTTATAGAATATTCTGGAATTTTGGGGGACTTAGGGGAAACATCCATAGTTTGGAAAACAAATGTGTGTTATCTGTAAATAGTTTGATTCATTCTATATTATCTATATTTTATGTGATAAGCTTCTGTTTTGATATAGATATAGAATTCCTACAGTGTGGAAACAGGCCCTTCAGCCCAAAAAGTCCATACCGACCCTCCAAAGAGTAACTCACCCAGACCTATTCCCCTACATTTACCCCAGACTGATGCACCTAACCTACACATTCCTGAACACTATGGGCAATTTAGCATGGCCAAGTCACCTAACCTGCACATCTTTGGATTTGTGGGAGGAAACCCATGCAGACATGGGGAGAATGCGCAAACTCCACTCAGACAGTCAACCGAAGCAGGAATTGAACCTGGGTCCCTTGTGTTGTGAGGCAGCAGTGCTATCCATTGAGCCACCATGCCACCCCAAGCTACTGTGCTGCCTCTCCCTCCCCTTTGCTAAACCTCTATCTGCAGATTAAGAAACATTTTCATGTTGAAGGCACCTCTGTGATGGGTTCTGTCAGTCCTCATGCTGTTTTGTAGGTGGTGAAATACCTTGCAGAATGGAAAATAACATTTTGCATTTCAGCAAGCACAGCTCCTGTCAACTGAACAGCATGTGACACTTGCATTTTTGTTTGTGGTTCTCATTGTGTCTCATCAGGTGGTGATCTCAACAACCTGCAGCACTGAAGGGAGTGTTGTAGTAATAAGGTTAACCCCGTGAACCCTCGGTAGGAGATATTTCGACAGGTTGGCCAGCTAATCACAGATTCATTTCAATGGTAACTTAACGCACTGTTCCATGAGATTTTCTGACTAATTGTGTTGCATCTACCTGTATTGTATATTTCTAAGGGCTTCGCTATGGCATACAGTTCAGACAGATATCAATTAGCTGAACAGCAATGACAGACCAATCTGGTCATTTATATTTGTTCCCAACAAGGAAGCCCAAAACCATTAATTCAATTTTCTTTTTATTATCTACATGTGAGAATGTAAAATAATCAGTGGAAATCTTGGCCACCCCAAAATATCAAGCAGCTACTTTTCAGGTTAGAGATTGTTGAGGCTGAAAGTACAACGTATTCCAGCACTTTTTAACTATAGCATTAGCAGGAACATTCCATGGGGAATGAATGTCCCAGGAGTGGCAAGGAATGCATCTGTATCCTTGCAATACATGTGACATCTACTAGCTGATCAAAGGTGGAGTCCAATGTTAACTAAAACCATCACTGTTTGATCAAGGTTAGAGGAGAAGGCGAGAACACTTGATAGCAACAGTCATTTGAAAACAAAAAGAAAAATATTGGTGCAGATAAAATGCTGTCCAAAGCAATAACACAAAACCATAGAGAAATACAGAACTGAAACGGTGCTGGATGATTCTCCTTCAAGATGGAATTGGAATTGGCAACTTCAGTTGAGCTGTTATTCTTTACAGCTCCATGAGTGTTTGCCACCCTGTCCATGTTCCTTTTCACCAAATTGCCCTTCTCATCTTGCTTAGGAGTCACTTGGGACAAATTTTCTGACATTCAAGTTAAAGTCACTTCAGATGATCTTTGAACAAATGGTGTTTCAACCACTGGGATTCTAGACTCCTGGTCCCCTGCTGTATTATTTAAGCCTCCTCATTTGCTGCCAGAATATGGATAACATTGTCAATGGTTCATTTGTTTCTCATCCCTAGTTATCTCATTTTCTTAAATGCTCTGACAATATTATTGGTTGTGTAATTGTCGCATATTAGCCAATCTGGAAGACAAAATGAATTGCGTGTCCAAATAAGGTTCATATGCGACTTGAGGGAGAACTTGGAATAATGATGTTCCCTTGGTCTCATTTTGGTGCTGATGATCATGGGGCTGAGAGGTACGGAGCTCCAGCATCACCCAGTAGTTACCGAGCAGTCACTGCTGTTACAATCCTTCCCTGTTATTTCTTCTGCATTCACTCTCTACACTTATTCACTTATACGCTTCCATCAGCTTATTCAATATCTCAGGGCTCTAACTATGGTGCAAATCAACAGCGTCCATCCAGCCCAACACATTCTCAACATCTCGCCAGCTGATTCTTGATTTGTTCCAGCCTACTCACTGACAATGGATCACTTCCTGACCAACCTTCGACTTTTTGAGATAACTCTCGATTACTCTCTGACCTTCCTGCAAATCTCAAATTGTCTATCCTAATTAGTATTCTTTATTTCTCTCTAGGTTGTGGCCAGTATTTATAGACCATCACCAAATGACCTTGAAATGGTGGCTTGCGAGACAATTTCAGAAGGCACTGACATATAGGTTTAGTTTTAACAATTTCATGGCACAATGTTTGAGATTGTTTTGTTGCTATGGTAGCATTTGAACCCATTTCCCCAAAACATTAATCTGGGCTGGTGGATTAGCTGTTCAGTGACATTACCACGATGTCACTGCCTCACCAATGACTCTTTCATTGTCTCTTAAAATTTTACAAAGGTTTTCAGGAATATATTGTCAAACCATGTCTCCAGTGATAAAATATTGGTGTTAATCCCTTACTGTTCAGCAAATTCTTTAAATTCTCTGGAGATGAGCTGGCTCCCATATCCTCGCTCTCCCTTGCCTTTTTGCACACTTAGAACTTACAGGATCCCAGTAGTTCTGTCTTGTTTTGTCTTTGGGCAGTAGGAATATACTTAAGAGGGAAATCAGGAGGGCAAAAAGGGACATGAGATAGCTTTGGCAAATAGAATTAAGGAGAATCCAAAGGGTTTTTACAAATACATTAAGGACAAAAGGGTAACTAGAGAGGAAATAGGACCACTCAAAGATCAGCAAGGAGGTTTTTGTGTGGAGCTGCAGAAAATGGTGGAGATACTAAACGAGTATTTTACATCAGTATTTACTGTGGAAAAGGATATGGAAGATAGAGACTGTAGGAAATAGATGATGTCACCTTGGAAAATATCCAGATTACAGAGGAGGAAGTACTGGATGTCTTGAAATGCATAAAAACAGATAACTCCCCAGGATCTGATCAGGTGCAGAGTTTGGAAAAGCCCAGCAGGTCAGGCAGCATCCGAGGAGCAGGAAAATCGACGTTTTGGGCAAAAGCCCTTCATCAGGAAATGGCACAGGAACCCTCCAGGGTGGAGAGATAAATGGGGGTGGGGTGGGGCTGGGGAGAAGGTAGCAAAGAGTACCATGGATGAATGGGGATGGGGATGGAGATGATAGGTCAGAGAGGAGGGTGGAGCAGATAGGTGGGAAGGAAGATTGCCAGGAAGGACAGGTCACAAGGACAGTGCTGAGCTGGAAGGTTGGAACTGCAGTAAGGTGGGGGGAGGGGAAATGAGGAAACTGGTGAAGTCCACATTGATGCCCTGGGGTTGAAGTGTTCCATACTCTTTGCTACCTTCTCCCCAGCCCCACCCCACCCCCATTTATCTCTCCATGCTGGAAGCTTCCTGCCTTTAATCCTGATGAAGGGCTTTTGCCCAAAATGTTGATTTTCCTGCTCCTCAGATGCTGCCTGACCTGCTGTGCTTTTCCAGCATGATTCTGATCTAAACTCTGGTTTCCAGCATCTGCAGTCCTCACTTTTGCCTACCTGATCAGGTGTACTCTACAACTCTGTGGGAAGCTGGAGAAGTGAATGCTGGGCCTCTTGCTGAGATATTTGAATCATCCATAGTCACAGAGATGAGCTGCGAGAAGACTGGAGGTTGGCTAACGCGGTGTCACTGTTTAAGAAGGGTGTTAAGGACAGGCGAGGGAACTATAGACCAGTGAGCCTGATGTTGGTGGTGGGCAAGTTGTTGGAGGGAATCCTGAGGGACAGGATGTACATGTATTTGGAAAGGCGAGGACTGATTAGGGATAGTCAACATGTCTTTGTAAGTGGGAAATCATATCTCACAAACTTGATTGAGTTAGTTGAAGAAGTAACAAAGAGGATTGATGAGGGCAGAGTGGTGGATGTGATCTATATGGACTTCAGTAAGGCATTCGATAAGGTTCCCCATGGGAGACTGATTAACAAGTTTAGATCTCATTAAATACAGTTCTAGCCATTTGGATACAGAACTGCCTCAAAGGCAGAAGACAGAGGGTGGTGGTGGAGGGTTGCTTTTCAGTCTAGAGGCCTGTGACCAGTGGAGTGCCACAAGGATCGGTGCTGGGCCTCTACTTTTTGTCATTTATATAAATAATTTGGATATGAACATAGGAGATATAGTTAGTAAGTTTGCAGATGACACCAAAATTGGAGGTGTAGTGGACAGCGAAGGAGGTTACCTCAGCGTATAACAGGATCTTGATAGATGAGTCAATGGGCTAAGGAGTGGCAGATGGAGTTTAATAAAGATAAATGCAAGGTGCTGCATTGTGGGAAAACAAATCTTAGCAGCACTTATTCACTTAATGGTAAGGTCCTAGGGAGTGTTGCTGAACAAAGAGACCTTGGAGTGCAGGTTCATAGCTCCTTGAAAGTAAAGTCGCAGGTAGATAGTGAAGAAGGCGTTTAGTATGCTTTCCTTTATTGGTCAGAGTATTGAGTATAAGCATTGGGAGGTCATGTTGCGGCTATACAGGATGTTGGTTAGGCCACTTTTGGAATATTGCATGCAATTCTGGTCTCCTTCCTAATGGAAGGATGGTGAGAAACTTGAAAGGTTCAGAAAAGATTTACGAGGGTGTTGCCAGGTTTGGAGGATTTGAGCTACAGGGAGAGGTTGAATAGGCTGCGGCTGTTTTCTCTGGAGCGTCGAAGGCTGAAGGGTGACCTCATAGATGTTTATAAAATCATGAGGGGATAAATAGACAAGGTCTTTCCCAGGGTCGGGGGGTCTAAAACTAGAGGGCATACGTTTAAGGTGAGAGGGGAAAGATTTAAAAGAAACAACTTTTTCATGCAGAGGATGGTGCGTGTATGGAATGAGTTGCCAGAGGAAGTGGTAGAGGCTAGTTTAATTGCAATATTTAAAAGGCATCTGGATGGGTATATGAATGGAACAGGTTTAGAGGGATATGGGCCAAGTACTGGCAAATGGAACTAGATTAGATTGGGATATCTGGTCACGGTGGACTAGTTGGACCGAAGGGTCTGTTTCCGTGCTGTACATCTCTATAACTCTATAACTTACTCTGTGAAAGCTGCTTGTCTTGCTTTCGTCCTCATCCATATTCCAAGTGTGCAATGGAAATGAAAAAAATGTTACCAGTGCACCCAGAGTGGGCAGAGTAAGTGTTCATCTCTGAGGCAGTGGCCTCTATTTGTGAGAGATGTGAGACCGTACAAGAGGCAATTGCATGAATGAGACACTGATACAGTACAGGTTAAAGACATCACAGATTTCTAGTAGTGAACTTCATGCAGTGACCAACAATATTAACTACAATTTCTGGCCAAGAGCAATTCTGGCCATGTCATAGATGATTATAATCCTTAGCATAGAGTAATAGAGTCATAGAGATGTACAGTGTGGAAACAGACCCTTCGGTCCATCCCGTCTATGCCGATCAGATATCCCAACCCAATCTAGTCCCACCTGCCAGCGCCCGGCCCATATCCCTCCAAACACTTCCTATTCATATACAATTTAGATTAAAATTATTGATCTAAAATTATTTACTTGCTGCACCAGTAAGCTAACTTTATGTGTTTAATGCTCAAAAGCATCTAGGTCCCTCTGCACTGAAGTCTCTTTCCAATTATGTAATAGTACTTACTTAATTTTTCCTACCAATGTACATGACTTCATATTTTATTGCATAATCTCCAAATACCAAACTTTGCCCATTTACTCAACCTGTCTACAGCCCCTTACAGGTTCCTTATGTCCTCATCACAACATGCTCTCCCTTCTATGTTTGCATGGTCAGCAAATTTGGATACATTACATTCTGCCCTCCTCCAAGCCATTAATTGAGATAATAAAAATTGGGTCCCTTGGATTGATACAGTTGTATTCCACTAGTTATGTCTTTCCAATCTGAAAAAGACCAATTAATCTTGACTCTCTGTCTTGTTTGTGTTAGCCAGTTCTCAATCCATGTTAATACATTACCCCCAATAATGCGAGCTTCTATCTTGTGCAATAATCCTTTTTGTGGCACCTTATCAAATAACTTCTGGGGAAATCCAAATACAGAGGAACCTCGATTATCTGAAGGACATGGGCGGGGAGTATTTCGTTTGGTTAATCAAATTCTGGATAATTGATTGCCAGATAACATAGTTTAGCCAAGTATTAGGAGCTTGCGATCTTGCCGGATAATCCGATATTCGGATAATGGAATGCCAGATAATCGAGGTTCCTCCACACACAATATCTACCAGTTCTCCTTTATCAACTCCAACTTATTGTATGCTCAGACAACTCTAGCTAATTTGTCAACCATGATTTTCCTTTCATATGTCCATGTTGACTCTTGTTAAGCCTTTCAAAATGTCCTGCCATTTCTCTTCAATAACGGACTCTAGCATTTTTCCAAACACAGATGTTAGGCTAACTAGCTGATAGTTTCATGCTTTCTGTCTCCATCCCTTCTTGAACAGGGTCAATACATTAACTGTTTTCTAATCCTCTGAGCCTCTAATCCATCCCAGAATCTGGTGAGTTCTAGAATATTTCAATGCCTCCACTAACTTTGCAGTCACTTTCCTTAAAGCTATTAGATGCAGGCTATCAGGCATTAGCATCTTGTCTGTCTTTAGTCCCATTATTTTGTCAAATACTTTGTTCGTTTGATAAAAACTGATAAAAGATTTTTGTCCCATTAGCGCCTTGCTTATCTGTTATCATTGGGATTTTAGTAGAGTCCTCCTCTGTGAAGATTGATACAAAATATTGATTTAAATTAGCTGCATTTTCCTGTTCTACAGTTGCATCCTAATGTTTTACACAAAAGTGTAACCAAAATAAATCAACCTGATATCTAAGCTCATGAGAATATATTTTTATATGGCTGAAGAAAAACTTCGTTTGGGTATTTAGTATGGCACTGATGTCAGAAAATGTCTGACTTCTGCCACTAGTGAGCACAAGAGTGGCACTGTGGGGGCATGCTTCAGAGAAAAGGAGGTGAGTACATAAACCTGGGCAATAGAACTCACTGGAGCCTGCAAACCCTGTCTAATACTCCCCAGAATTGACACATAGCCAACGCTGGGATAATTCAGTCCTTTCTCTCTTTCAGTATTGGCCTTGAGCTTTCAATTCCTGGCTGCAACCCATTTTGCATGTTAGTTTTTCATATAATCTCTCACTACGGTGAAATTTATCCAGCCTATAGGTTCTGCGATTCTCCCTATTATTTTCTTTTTTTCAATCTATTTGAATTCTCATTTAAGTTTTTCTTTAGTTCTACTGGCACTGAGCATGGGAGGTAAATTATTGGAATTCTTTTCTGTGCATCAATTGTAATGTGATGCTGTTTGGTGTTTGTTAACTTTGATTGGTGCAGTGATTATTTTCCTTCAATCAGTGTGTGACAATGACATCACATAATTAGGCACACTTGGAAGGAATTATTAAACTTTATGTTCAAATCTGACAGCTGAAGCCAGGGTGCTTTACCAACTATTCCATTTAGTTTCTACCATGGTGAGAAGTTCATATTCTTTCAGGTTCACCCAACTGATTCTATCGGCATGAATTCTTTACACAAAAACATAACCAAAATAAATCAACCAGAAGTCTAAGTTCCTGAGAATACATTTTTATATGGCTGAATAAAAAAACTCCAGAAACTCAACTCAACAAAATCAGTGACTACCATTCACTGGTTCCTTTCTCAGAGTAATCAGAATCAACATGCCTGGTTTAAAACTTAAACAAAGCCTGGCAGTTAGCTGTCAATCACCATTCATGATGCATTCTCCATGGCAAAGCCTTGAGCAATCAGAGTCCACTTTCCAACTGATCAGCATTCAGCTGGCAGACAGTGTAAATGTTAGGTTTCCCTTTGAATTGTTATTCGTGCAAATTGCTCTGATTATTGTAAAACAAAAAATTTCAACAACGTGTCCTTTCATAGTAATACTCAAGCCTTGTACTACAAATGCAACTTCAAAAGATCTACTTTAAAAAATGTGCTGATGGGGGCATTCACTGTTCCACCTTTCAACAACTGAAGGATGTTGAAGAAGGGCTTATGCCCGAAAAATCGAATCTCCTGCTCCTTGGATGCTGCCTGACCTGCTGCACTTTTCCAGCAACACATTTTCAGCTCTGATCTCCTGCATCTGCAGACCTCACTTTCTCCTCAACAACTGAAGGATGTTTGGCCCATGTTTTTTTTTAGATTAGACTTACAGTGTGGAAACAGGCCCTTCGGCCCAACAAGTCCACACCGACCCGCCGAAGCGCAACCCACCCATACCCCTACATTTACCCCTTACCTAACACTACGGGCAATTTAGCTTGGCCAATTCACCTGACCCGCACATCTTTGGACTGTGGGAGGAAACCGGAGCACCCGGAGGAAACCCACGCAGACACGGGGAGAACGTGCAAACTCCACACAGTCAGTCGCCTGAGTCAGGAATTGAACCCGGGTCTACAGGCGCTGTGAGGCAGCAGTGCTAACCACTGTGCCACCGTGCCGCCCACTAATGTGAAATCAACTAACTTGGATTTTAATTGGCGATAATTCTACTCAGCTTGTAGCCAGTAGTAAAATATGCATTTTACTATAACCATCAGCACCGAGTTTAAGTGTTGAGATTATTGCTAAGAAGTAGTTTACAATGGAACCCTCAATGTTTCCTGTGAGCGATTTTAAATAGCTTTAGAAGTGGATCTGATTCACAGAATTGACTTCAGATGCCAAGAATCAAAATTTTCTTTCCAGGATTATGTTGGAAAGTCCAGTGACTCAGTAGTTAGCACTGCTGCCTCAGCGCCAGGGACCCGGGTTCGTATTCACCCTCAGGAGACTGTGTGGAGTTTGCACATTCTCCCCATGTCTGCGTGAGTTTCCTCCGATTGCTCCAGTTTCCTCCCACAGTCCAAAGATGTGCAAGTTAGGTAAATTGGCCATGGGAAATTGCCCATAGTGTTTAGGAACGAATAGGTTAAGTGCAGTAGCCATGGGAAATACAGGGTAAGGCTATTGGACTGGGTGGGGTGGTCTTCAGAGGGTCAGTGTGGACATGTTGGGCTGAATGATCTGTTTCCACATGTGGGAATTCTAAATATCTAAAGCTATCCAAATAAAGTGTTGTTTCTGTGACTTGTTTGCTGAAGTGTTTTGGTGACAGTTGGGTCAAGCGTTAAAAGGTTTGAACACAAGTTCCTGAGCTCTGAGTTCTGTTTTGTTGCAGATTCTTTAACATGATTACTTTATTCAAGTACTGCATTAAAAACTGCAATAAGGAAATCAAAATGGGGGATGTAGAAAATTGATGAATGCCGTAAAAGATGACCAAACACCTTTTTGGGAAGTAGTTGATGTATCGTAATTACACGATTAAATCGACAATTGGGATCCTCAATTGGGCAAAGGGCAGGCAGACTACATACTCCTCGCCCAGCCCTGACAAGTCAGGGGCAAGTGGGTAAACAGTGGGAAAGCCACCTACTGGTTTAAAGTCCAGGCATGTACATAAATATCGACCACATGATTACGAGCAATGATTTAAGAGCAGAGGAGAGAAAATTCTGGAGAGGAAGTTTTCTGATTTGTGAATTCCTAATCAAAGTCGCCCTTCTATGTCTTTGAAACTACCCATCAAAGTTCCTCACGATTGAATGTTCAGTTTGTCAAAAGTTTGAGATTCTCAGCAAGCAAGGGTAAGGAGCAGAGAAGGTTGAGTTTTTTAATAATTGAAGGAATATAAACTTCACAGGGACTACTTCCTTTCAGTACCAGTGTTAATTAAAACTGTTTCATCTAAGAATCCCAGCTCTCATTACCTCATTTTCTCTGCAGAATATGAGTTGATTGAGCTGTGCTTTCTCGCCCTTTAATTTTCTTTAATTTCCAGATACACATCTTTGTAAATTTTTGCTGGTCACAATGGCTTGGGTTTTTGCAACACCTGACAGCCTCTGCATCATTAAAAAAAATTAATCGGGCGAGGCAAAACTTTGGAAAGCATGCCCTCAAAACCTGCACATCCATTTTGGTGGGGAGTTGGATTCTTCTTACACATCTGCATTCTGAGGAGAAAATTATCAGCAGCTCCGTCCAGTCATACCCTGGTTTTAGTGACCTAGGTGCGTACAACATAATCTGTGCAGATTATGAGCAGTCCAAAAATGTGCAGGCTAGGTGGATTAGCCTTTTTTTAAAAAAAAGACCAAAATAGATACTTAGAACTATAATGTCAGCATTAGCCCATAGGTCTGCCCATGGTGGACACTAAAATGCTTTAGCGTTGTAAATGCAAGGGAAATTGAGTGGGAGCATGGGTTGGCAGGAGCTGACATTGAATTGGCAGAGGAGCATGGATTGCCAGAGGGAATATGAGGATTTATGGAGTATTGGTAGAGATACTTAGGTTGACATGAAGAACACAAATGACTGGGTGGGGGTTGACATGGAAGGTGCAAAGGATTATTGGGATGGGTAGAAGGGCATAGGTTGGCATGGAGGGTGTGAGTGAAAATGTCAGAGGGTGGCATGGCATAGGCTGGTATTAAATGGGGTATTAGGGATGTGAATGGGGAAATTAGGCCAGCTGGGATTTTTTTTCAAAATCTTCAATTTAGAACCCTAAGGCCAAGCCAGATGAAGATTTCCAATTTCCAGGGCACTTTCCTCCAAGCAAGGTTTGTAGAGTGTCCCAGACTCTACATTGACATGGAACTGAAAATGCAAGTCAATGAAGAGATTTGCATCTGGGAAGTGAAAATCCTCCAAATGTTTTTATTTTTGTGATTTACAAAATACATCCCTGTGGCTTGGGGGTTATACATTGTGTGAAAAAAATTAATTGTGCAATTTTCTGTAATTTTAAATATAGGTTGAAAGCAAACTAATATTTAGTTGTTCTTGCTTTTGAATTGATTGTTAAAGTAAACATCTTAAAACTTGAAACTTGGTGAGATTCCTTTAAGTCAGTCTTTGGGGTTTCAAGAAGTTATCAAACTCTAAGCTGACCGTTGAAGCAATTGTAATGAGGCCAATCTGTTGAACCTCAGAATAGGAGTTCCCTGACTGGGGCTGCTTAATCAGGACCAGTGAGGGAGCTACGGTTGACATAAAAAGGTTCAGTGTCAGGGATACTGCGACTCTAGTGCCTGACTCCATATGACGCAGCACTGTGGTCAAGGACTGTTCATTTGTAAATAAAGGGTGACCTGGCCATGGGATACCAGTCTCTGTAGAGTTACTTCAGCAGTAACATAATTTGCAAACATTATAAGAAATAATTTATAGTTATACTGCACCTTGTCACAGTTAAACTTATTTCATAATGAATTACTTTTGAACAAAAGGCAACTGTGGTGATGCTAGAAATCTAAAAGTTAAAACAGAAAGTGCTGGAGAAGCTCAACAGGTCTGTCAGAAGAAGAGTTAATGCTTCATAGAGTCATAGAGATGTACAGCATGGAAACAGACCCTTTGGTCCAACCTGTCCACGCTGTCCAGATATCCCAACCCAATCTAGTCCCATCTGCCAGCATCCGGCCCATATCCCTCCAAACCCTTCCTATTCATATACCCATCTAAATGCCTCTTAAATGTTGTAATTGTACCAGCCTCCACCACATCCTCTGGCAGCTCATTCCATACACACACCACCCTCTGCATGAAAAAGTTGCCCCTTAGGTCTCTTTTATATCTTTCCCCATCTCACCCTAAACCTATGTCCTCTAGTTCTGGACTCCCCGATCCCAGGGAAAAGACTTTGTCTATTTGTCCTATCCATGACCCTCATAATTTTGTAAACCTCTATAAGGTCACCCTCAGCCTCCAAAGCTCCAGGGAAAACAGTCCCAGCCTGTTCAGCCTCTCCCCATAGTTCAAATCCTCCAACCCTAGCAACATCCTTGTAAATCTTTTCTGAACCTTTTCAAGTTTCACAACATCTTTCCGATAGGAAGGAGACCAGAATTGCATGCAATATTTCAACAATGGCCTCAATGATCCAAAATGATTCTTATTCAGAACAGAAGGGAGGTGGAAACGTGATGGGTATTTTATAGCTGAAAAATACTCCCTACATTTCTCCACAGTCTAAAACCCATCATTTTTCTACCTTGCTTCAGTTCTGAACAAGAATCAGATTGAACATTGAAATGCTAATTCTGTTTCTGTCTCCACTGTCAGATCTACTGAGTTTCTCCAGCGTTTTCTCTCTTTTTTTGACATTGTCATTGCTGTTGTGTGTCTAATATGATGAACAATTTGCTTCAATGGCAACAAGTCCTACAATAGCATATGAACTGAAAGACTGGATCAGGTCATGTTGAATGAGGCTTGAATTTTCATGAAGATATTGGGAGAATTTCCTGCTCCTCTTCATGTACTTAATTATCATCCATTTGAACCAGTGAAATAAGCAGATGGGATCTCTGTTTATCATTCACCTGAAAGATCACACTTCTACATCCGCAACATTCCATCAGCATTGTTCTGAAGTGTCAGACAATATTATGGGTTCTAGCCTTTGAATTGGTATCATATGCACTTGCTTATGATCAAAAGGAAGAAGTTTTGCCAATGGAGTTAAGATGACTCTTAGAACATAGAAAATAGAACAATACAGCACAGAACAGGCCTTTCGGCCCTCGATGTTACGCCGACCTGTGAACTATTCTCAACTCGTCCCCCTATACTATCCCAAAATCATCCATGTGCTTATCTAAGGATTGTTTAAATCTCCCTAATGTGGCTGACCAAACCCTCTCAAAATATATCAAGGAGATAGCCTAGACCCTACCATTTATTTTATTTAAAGGCAGGTGTAAGGTGCTATGTTCCAGACGTGGTTCGGTTTGTCGAACTACTAGGTTTCAAACAAAACACACTTTATTCTTAAACCACAGTTAAAATATAACCAAAAACAAGAATTGGCTTAACCTTAATTCTATAGAAATAGTTAACAAAATAATTTGTTATTTAATTACTACTCACCATTACTACTACTATGCCAATATTGCAGCATCCCATGAACACACCCTTGGCAAAGGCAAATTCAGCAAAACAGATTTCCCTCACTTGCTATCTCCTCCAGTCCAGGAGAAGGAACACTGACAGAATGAATCTAGCAGCAGAGAGCAAGCTGTATCTAGCAGCTTCAACTCTAAAACCCCAACGTCAACAACTGAAAGCATAACTAAAACCCTGGGTCTGCCTGAGCCTGACTCCACCCACTCATGCTTCTGTCTATTTTTGTGAAAAAACCCAAAGCTATTTGCTCTGCTTTCCATGGAGCAGAATCTGGGCACTAGGTTTACAAGACTCTGCTGAAAAGAAATAAGACAAAACAAGTCCCTCTTAAAGGTACATATTGTCACAATGACACATTAGTTTTCCTCAAAATTATGTAGCTATTCTAATCTTTCAACAGTCACTAAGTACATCTTTCTGTGTCCTGTTATGTATTCACATTAGGTAGACATTCACTGGAGTTTGGGCTCATAGTGTGCAGCATCTAATACTCAGTCATCGCATTGCAGTCGATGCAATTAAATAGAAATATTGTGTATTATGGGGAGGCAATCTGTTCAGTCAATGGAATTCTTGTAAATGATTCATTTACAGTTGGTTTCCAGTGAATTAGCAGGAAATTTGTCAACTTTAGTTTCCACATAAATATTTTATACTGATCAAAATTCTAACAAAATGGGTTTTGCAGAATTATAAAAATATTTCAATTAGCAAAATAGATAATATAAATATCTATCCATCATTTTATGATTATTTTCTTCAACTTTATTTCACTTTGGTAAATATATTTTTATAAATCCTCCTCTGGCAGATTAGAATACACATTTCCATTTATAGGATCTTAAGTCTTTTACACAGTAATAACTGCCTTCAACGTAATTTTCAATAGAAATTGAACTTAATTAGAATGTAAAATTAAATTCCATTGATAATAAATTGGACCAGATCAATTTCAACCTTGATATCTCTTCATTGCAAAATCGTGTCTAAAATAACTAAGGAAGAACACAAAACATTTTAATTTCAATTTATGAATGACAATCATTTACTACAAGAAAATAAATATTTAAATGAAATAGTCCAAAACTGTTCCAATACAACATTTAAACATTCCACTGGCATATCCTGGCCTTGAGATTGTTGACATTAATGTCAGAGCATTCATGAGTTAATTGAGTCAACTTATTTTGGATACAGTTGTGTTATTAGTTAACAGTAGCCTGATAAGTGTATCTTTTTGTTTTTATTTCTCTCTTTACTTCCCTCATGGAGTCTTTCTTTTTCATCTTTACTGAACCTTATTTATCAGTAGTTTTTACTCCACCATAATAATTTACACAAGTTTAACTAGGACACAGATCATAAAAAGGTAAGTCTAACAAATACCAGGCATTAATTGAACAAGTTGTGGAGAAACCTCAACATTAAATACAGGATGTTTTACCCCATTGACTGGATTTTATGATCCCTTAACCCTTCTGCTGGGTGTATTTTTGTTCAATATGAAGGTGGGTAACGCGACCACTGCTTGGTTGGCTACTCAGGGATTTCAATCTGCCTTCACTGAAGAACTGGGCCGAGGAAAGCAGATAAAAGTGGGAATATTGCTTTTTTTCTAACAAACTTAGTGACAGTCAAGAAGGAAAGGTGATATGGTTTGGATACACCACTTCAGACCCAGCAAGATTGCAGTGAACCCTCCTTTTGAGACCCCCTCAATCCCTTTTCTAGGATTCCTGATGCTTCCCCTCACAAAAAGACCCACATTAACCATCTCTGGTGTCAATGAAACTTTTTCATGATCCTTCATGCAGTCCCAAGTGGTACTACTGGGATTGCAAGATCTCTTTGCAAAGAGTGCCCTGACTCAGATTGATTGAATTATTGGTGGTCTACTTACATGAAATGAAATGACAAAATGTTGTACTAATCAAATTGTTTGCTTTTCACTTCAGGGGCCCACTTGTATTTGTCCACTTTGTATGAATCTCATTAATAAGAAAGGTATTGGCTCCATCCGTTCAACAATTGTGCCTTCTTCTGTCTGAATATAAAATGGCACCATGCCATTAGTTACTGGTATGGCTGCAGTTTATCTAACCACATGAGAAAATATCAGAGCGTGTGAGTGTACCTTGTGCAGCTAGCGGTGAATGGGCCTATGTGTCTATGCCTACATGCCATTCTAAAAGGTGCATTGTGAATTTCAATTCTTTTACTGCAATTTTCTTCTGTTGTTTCCATTTCACAGACAGCGTAACTGCAAACGTACACATCATTTCATTTCAGTTTGTACAATTAGCAATGACAAAGCCTTTCTTCATACAGCCACATTTGAACTATTCACCTCTCATCCAAATCATCCTGCTCAGCCTGTGACTAATGCATTAACCCTAGTGAATCACCAGTGAATGCAGCATGACTCCCCTGTACCTGTTACTTTCATCAAAAATTTTGATTGTTCCAGCGACTCAGTTCATATTTGGATGTATGACCCCCTTCAGAGAAAATCAAACAGAATAAAACAATCAATTCAGTCCTTTGAAGGCCTTGGATCAGACGATGTTGTTGTGCTAATCCATGTATTACCACTTCATGTTCAGACAGGATTAGTATTTATTTTTCCTGGATCATGAATGCCAGGTAGAAAACTAATGAAAGATGGTGTAAGGTTCAAAAAGGTTAACATCTTAAAATGGGATGCAAACATAAGATAATTGAGGACAGCAAGTTCAAATGAAACTGCAGCAGAACATAATCTTGTCACAGTTTAAGTTGCATATGTGCCCGATGTTTACTGGGGGTGGGATGGTTGGGGCTGGCTGAACACAGTGGAGTGGAGGTGGGATCTAGATTTAATAACGGGATATAAAAAGATCAGTGCTGGATTGGCAAGCTATTTTACAACTTAACTGATTTTGTTTCCGCTCGAATGACCGACCTGATTCAAGAGGTCCAATGTTTTCCCTAAAATGCTCCCCATGTCTGATCAGCACACTCAGGAAAAGTTGTTGCTTGTTCACTTGAAGGTGTTACTGCTGAGCTGCCTACCTTGCCAGGGGTGTACAGTCAGGGCAAGGGTGCTGCAGAGTGTGGGCAATGGAACAAAGTTTTCATAAATTGTGCATTTTCATCACGACCCTTGCAACCACAGGACCACTCCAATATCCATGGCCGTGGAGAAGTTTTGAAAGACAATTACTAACCTTCTGTTGGAGAATCGTGAGTGTGCCAGGATTCTGTCACAGTCCTTGGCAGGAGCGTGCCCACTCCCTGGCAACAGACTTCACAAAGCCACCCTCAGGAGGTATTGGGCCCCCAAGTTACATATTCATGGGGTCTAAACATTGGGCCAAAGGAGTTTAGAATTGACTCCAGCAGCAGTTTTGGGCAAAGATATTACCATCACTCTATAGTGTTGTTTGTGCTATTTCACTCCCAACAACCAACACAATTCTACAGTTCTCTCTCTCTAAAAACAGACATAGTCTTGAAGAAAATAAGTCTTCTTATCAGTTGCTCATGACCTATAAAGGTCTTTTGTTTAAAAAAAGACATTTTACTATGATTTCATATCAATTTGTGCACTAAATATCCACATTGTAACAGCAATTTTCAGAAATTGTGACTCTAAAAATCCTTTTAACCTTGTAATCGGTAATTTCCTGAGATAGAATCTTCAACTTTTCAGTACAAGGTGAATGGGAACCCAGAAAAAAATAGTGACCTGGATTTTCTGCAGGATAAATGGCAGTTGCTCATTGGGACCCCGTGGAATCCCATATGGAGCAGATTCTGAAGGTATTGTTTGGGAAATTAGAGATTCCACTGGACAATTTCTCTACACTGTTACTTGCCAAAAATGTCCATTTAAATCCGACAATTTGGAGGGTTCTGCTTCAGTTAAGTGAATAGTTACTCAGTAACGCAGACTGTTAAAACCAAGTCTAACTCAAGAGTAACAATTCAACTTAATCCCTAATCTATCACAGACACTGGGCTTCAACTTGAGGCTGAGAGTCTGCACAGAGCTTCACCTTGAGGCTGGGAGTCCGCACTAGGCCAACGATATCTGTCACTTACAATCCCAATCCAACAACCATTCAAAAACATCCTGGCTGATCCAAAATTCCACACGCCCACTTTCCTGCTGTTTACCAATAACCCTCGATTCCCCTCATGATCAAGAATCTATCTGTATCAGCCTTAAATATACACAAGGACTCTGAGACCAAAGCTCTCTGTGGCAAAATGTTCTAAAGACTCACAATCCTTTGAGAGAAGAAATTTGTCCTCATCTCAGTCTTAGTTGGCACCCAAATTCTGAGACTATGCCCTCTGGTCCTAGATTTTCCAGTGAGGGGTAACAACATCTCAACATTTACCCTGTCAAGCTCCTTAAAAGCTCTATGCGTTGCAATGACATCACCTGTCATTCTTCTAAACTCCAGGCAATAAAGTACCAAATTGTTTAACCTTAGCTCATATGACAATCCCTCCTGCCAGGGATCATCTAGCAAACATACTCTGAACTGCCTCCAATAAAATAATACCTTTTTTTTAAATAAGGGGACCAAAATTGTTCACAGTGCTCCAGATGTGGTTTCTATAGTGCCTTGTACAGTTGCAGTAAGACTTCCTTACGCTTATAATCCAACCCCCTTGAAATAAGGGTCAACATTCCATTAGCTTTCCTTATTACCTGCTGCACTGTGTGTTAGCTTTCTGTGCTTTGTGTACAAGTTTCCCCAAGCCCCTCTGTGTAGCAGCTTTCTGCAGTTTTTCCTCCATTCTACTGTTCCATTGGTCTCCCTCTACAATTGAACAAACTTCACAGTTTTCCATATTATACTCTATTTGCGAATCCTTTGACTACTCAGTTAACTTAGCGATAACTCTCAGTAAACTGTTTGTATCCCTCTCATAATCTGCCTTGCCACTTATTATTCTGTCATCTGAAAATTTTATTGCAAACATTCACTTCTTTCCTCCAAGTTATTAGTATCTACTATAAACAATTGTGGTTTAGCGCTGAGCCCTGTGGAACCCCACTGCTCATGGGTCAACAGCATCAAAAAGAACTCCTTTTCCTCACTCGCTGTTTCCTGACCATCAGCCAATTCTCCATCCATGCCAATGTACGACCATGAGCTCTTATGACCTAACCTTTTATGAAGTAGGTTGTCGAACACCTTCTGGAAGTCCAAAACCAACACAGCCTCTGGTTCTATCCATCCTGGTTGAGTCTTCCTGGAAAAAATGAGTTATCCTTTCATGAAGCCACGCTGACTCTGCTTGATTAGATTATGATTTTCCAAATGCTCTGATAGGAGTCCCTTAATAATTAATTCCGCTACTTTTCCAAAAATAGATATTAGACTAATTAGCCTATAATTATCTTAACTTTTACCTCCCTTTTTGAATACAAGCGTCACATTTGCAATTTTCCAATCCTCTCGAACTTCTCCAGAATCCAAGGATTTTTGGAAAGTTACAAACAATGCTTCCACTGTCTCTGTAACTACCTCTTTTAGAATCCTAGCATGCAAGCCATCAGAGCCAGGGGATTTAGTTGCCTTTAGCCCCATTAGTTTGTCTAATACTAATCCAAGATGGTGGTGGAGCAGGGCTCCTGACCTGGAGCTCCTCCGCTCTGTCCATTTCTTTTCTTCTTTTTTCATGTTTTTTTCCATTTCGATTTACCTCCTATCCTCGGACACATTACTGTCAGTGAGTTGAGCCAGAGTAGACTCGAGGGACTCCCAGCCTTGAGGTGAAGCCCAGTGCGGACTCATCTGCTTTGTCTGATTTTTGTTTATCTCTTTCCCTTCTTCAGAAGAATAAGGCTGAACTTTTAACTTTATTTCTTTATTTTTCTAATTTATACCCAAGATTTTGTACCTACGGCATCTTGGTACCTAAGGTGATTCCAGAAATAGTGACTTTGCTGTACTCACTTATATGTATGACAATGAAACCTAATTCTGATTCTAATTCGAGTGATGGTGATGCCCTGTATCCCTCTGCTGTATTCGTCAGTAGTAATGGGATGTTCATAGTATTTTCCACTGTACAATATCTGACACACCTTCATCTGCAGACCTGCCAATATCCCACTGCCGGTCCCACTGTCAGGGCCCACCCCATTTTCCACACTGTTGGACCTGCCACACCCTGCCTCCCACCTCTGGCATCTACCTCCCTCTGGCGCTGACAGCCTTCCCTGACCATCAGATGTGACACCATCCATTCCCTGCTCTGGACCTATCAGCCGACACATCCCTGAGCTGCACCCCCAGCTCCACTCCCCACTGGACCTGACTCCTCTCCCACACCCTTACCCCTATTCCGTCCCCTGCTGGATCTGATTCCTGTCCCCCAACCCCACTCCATCCCCCGCTGAATCTGACACCTCTCCCCCACCCCCACTCCCACTCCATTCCTTGCTAGACCTGACACCTCCCCCCCAACTCCACTCCATTCCCCATTAGACCTGACACCTCTGCCCCACCCCCTGCTGGACCTGACCCCGCTCCAACCCCAACTGGATCTGACACTTCTCCCCCACACCTCTTTTGTCCCCTGCTCTGGACCTGACAGCTCCCTCCCACCCCATCGCCTGACCATCTTGCCACCCTGGACCCTGGCATTTGAGTTACCTGGCATTTTATCAACTTGGTATCCTGCCTTACCTGGCACACTACCCCTGACCCCACCTGGCAACCTACCCACTTGGCACACTAACCTCAAACTCATCTTCTGTACTTACCCTTTCACAGCATTTGTCAAAGTGGCTAGAATGCTGGTCAGTTAAATAACAGAATACATCAACCAACTGTGGTGAAAACGTGGCCTGGGTGGTTTGAGGAAGCTGTCAGGTTGGCAGCACATTTTCACGTTTCTGAAGGAGTCCGGATCAGAACTTCCTGCCAGAAATGGGGAGCTCCTTTGTTTTGTTTAAAAAAAGGAGCAGAGTGTCAATCAGTGCGAGGCTGCCACTGCTCGGAAAATCCAGGAATTATTTTTCCCCAAGGTTTCTGTTAATTATCTGACAAAGTTATCATGGAAGATGAGGGACTTCATGTCAAGATTCTCCCCATGCCTCGTGTTTGTATGTAACCAGCAGTGGTGGTTTGGGGGGTTATGGGGGTAAAATGTGGAGGGATTTGTTTTGCCTTATTCTCAAAATCAATCTGATCAGGTCTCAGAGCCTTCATTCTAATCAATTGGTTGATACAGATTCTCTTCTATCTCAAATGTGAATGAAGTGATTTTTACTTGTGGGCCACTAATAAGCTGAGTAAAGGGGCTGAGTTCTGTCAGAGCTGACAGTCGCTGCACATGCACTCACTGTCAAACATTGGCTACGACATTGTATCTTTTTGACGTGGACTTGACTCTTTTGCATTTTTACTTAATTTAAAACGTTGTTCGTGAATATAAGTTGAAGAAACCACTTTTGCTGCATGTGTTTTGATAAGGATTGGATCTAAAGATAAACATTAAGATGCAGAAATTCACTAATACTTTACACACTAAAATATACCAAATAGGAAATGGAATTGTAATGGAAATGTCAGGCTAAAATGTTCCACAGTCCGACTCTGCCTTAATAGTACATTCCATTGTGCTTCTGCATACTTCATTTTCAGTGCCTTATGTCAAATTGACAAGGCAGTGATCTTGAAGCCTGCTGTCATTTTTGTAATAAGAATATTTGAAACAGTTTCACAGAGATGATCAAACAGACACATATGCCCTCATTATATCGCTAGGAAAAAAATGGGTACATATTCATCTTTACATCACTGAGGATTGTACTTTGACACTTCACCTCAGATCCACTCCAGAGAAATCAGAAGTGTATTCTGCCTGTTCATCACCAGTGACCCACTAGCACTGCCTCCGACACAATCCTCGCATTCAGTAGGAGGATCATTGAGCAATTGCTAGTGTCCTTGTTGAAGACAGTTCCACAAGCGCTGAGGCAAAACTCTTGCAACATCAGCCATGATGGGCTGAACATTGTGTCCAGATGGCCAAAAGGCATCTCCTCTGTCAGATTCAGATCCCTCTATTCACAAACGGCTTGTGTTCTAGGGGAGGACAAAGAAAATGCTACAAAGATGCTCTGAAGCTCTCCTTGAAGTATTGCCATTAATGACTGGGAGGAACTTGCTACTCATTGCTCAAAATGGCAACAACATGTCCATCATGCATTGAGTTCAAGGACTATAATGATGAAGAAGAGCAGCGATCAAGAAGGAAAGGAAGAGAAGAGAATCTTGCTGTCCTGGTATGTCTTACCCCATTTTCTCATAGACCAGTGTGTCAAACATCTGCCTGATGAAGACGTGTAACCCTGAGTAGACAGCATCTTTGAATCAAGGGCCTTTGATAATATCCAATGATCATTGCGATATTCCAGAGCAATTGGTTCTACCTTTTTCAAATGACCACCAGTAATCCGATGAGTCCCCTGCCTTCTTACTGTTTAATATATAACTCCGCAATAGTTAACAGCATAAGTTCATAAATGCATTCATTAATGAGATCTGCCATGGTCATTTTCACTACTGGTGGTATACCAGTCCGTTAAATGTTTTGGTAAGTCTGTCAAGCTTGCTGTTACTGTAATACCCAGCTCACTTAGCAATGCTAGTTTTATTCATATTAGACTAATGTTTAAGTAAAACACAAGCACATGGTTGAATTGGTATCCCATGTCATAATCATTTAGGCATACTAACTACGTAAACAGCTGCACTCACACTCTTTTTATTTTGAAAACTTTGCTAAATCTTCATTTTGTCATAAATATCTGTACCCCTGACAAAATAAAACATCTTTGTGTTCTCACCATAGAACAGATTGTGACACCAAGGATTCTTAATCTTATGTGAGAGAAATTTAAAAGGACAATGCAAGTATTGTCTGACACGCTTAAATATAATTCCTGGCACAGTGCATAATTCAATCTTTTAAATAAAACAAGAAAACTAAATTTTCATTAATATGGTGCTAATCAAAACCATTACTGGAAGTGACTGAGAACAAAATGATTATACTTTATGCAACACACAGAGAGGCAGAGTTATAGAATTCAATGAAACATTTCCTTCGTAGTTTTATGTGGATACACCTTATCATCAATTTGAAAATGTGGAACAGAGGTCTAGGGATTTTGCACAGAAGAATTATCCTTCAGAATGAACATCCCAATAGGCAGTGTCAGTTGTTTGCAGTACAGAAAACCAGACCAAGTTTAGGGTTCTGGAGTTTGAAGAAGGTGGGGGCACAGAGGAGAACAACAAACACGTTTACTTATTGACTCGAAAAAAAAACACTGAAATTGTTGGAGAAACTCAGCAGGATTGGCAGCATCAGAGGAGAGAAAGCATAGTTAACATTTCCAATCCAGTGACCCAAAAACTGAGATTTCTTCACAGATCAGTACTTGCATGATAGTGTTTGACCAATGTAACCCAGCAGCTGTACTAGCTTGACTAATGATGTGGAAATGTCAGTGTTGGACTGGGATAGACAAAGTTAAAAGTCACACAACACCAGGTTAGAGTCCAATAGGGATGCATCCCCATTCTAAGTGATTAAAGATTTAACAGTAATCTAGGTTTGTTCAAGATTATGCATCAGTTGTATGACACTTTGATCTTTTACTATAATTTCTGAGTCCTATGATCCTGGCCCACCAGCTACCTGATGAAGGAGCGCTGCTCCGAAAGCATGTACTTCCAAATAAAGCTATTGGACTATAACCTGGTGTTATGTGATTTTTAGCTTTACTAATATTATGGAGAATGTGGTAAATGTGGGTGATTGCATTTTAACTTCACCTGATTGATGCTGAATGCTTTGTAAAAAAGAAGGGAAATGGAATGACTGCAGTGGTCACCTGACCTCTGATTAAAGCAACTTTGAGACCCAGGTGGAATAAACAAAACTATGTACATTAAGATTACTATTTTTAAACAAACAACATGAAAACTAGGCAGTTGAGTCTGCATCAAGAAATTAATTTCTCTTGTTTAGGTCACATTGTTCATATGTTTCTAATATATGAACGATGAGTTCATATATTAGAAAATAAAAGGTTCCATTAGAAAGATAATGGAGCTAAACTCTGGAAACTGCACTGACCTATATTTCAATGGCTGCTTTCGAGCAGAAGAGCAAAGAGAAGAAAAAATGAATGTGCTGAGACTCACACACCTGCCTGTTTCTCTTCTCATTTCAGAAATGGACCCAATAAAAAAGCAAATTGGGAAAACAATCATTTTCCAAGAACACAAAGATATTTATAGATTCTGCTACTGCTGCCTATAGAAGTCAACAATTAACCATTGCCTGGCCTTAGGTTTAAAATCTAACATTCAAATACTTGAAGAATTTATAACCTTCGTAGCCTTATTTCTCCCTGACAAATACCACCTTTCTTAAAAACCTATTACTCATGTTTGTGTGGGTATATTTAATGTCACATTTTTATTATCTCACACTTACCAGATAATAAAATTCCTCTTTCTTTCACCTTAGTAATTGGCTCCTTCATTTGCTAGCAAACTACGCTTCACTTTAAACATGATAGCTGCATGCTAAAACAAAAATAGAAAATATTTGTCATGATTCGACTGAGAGGGAGTTGGAAAGGAGGAAGTTGATTGGCTCTCCTCACCTGGTGAGGAGAGAGAAGGAGAAGGAGAAGGAGAAGGAGGCGGAGAAAAAGAGATAGACAATATCTACATAACCAGGGACCAGAGTCTTAGGGATTGTAGCTGTGGATGAGCAAATAGTTACCAAAGAGAGGAACTAGAGTCCTCAGTGCTGTCAAGTACCTGCATGGTCAGCTACCTGCACAAGTGAAAGACAAGGCCAGAGGCATCTCTGCATGTGAAAGGAATGTGTCGCCTACATCCGTCAACTTCTGCAGGCAGATGTGCACCTTGCCTCTAGTGGGACAGTGCAATGTCTGTGGTGCTGCAGTTCACAGCAGCATTGAATTTTCTAACCATCAGCTTCTTTGAAGCTCAACTGGGGACATGTGCAGCATCTCCCAATCAGAACCTCATAAGTGCACTTGTGAGTTAATAATGTCCTTTACAGAAAAATGTTGCACTCTGTCCAGTTCAGCCAAGGTGTTTAAGCTGTCTGATTTGCAGCTTTTGCTGAATTCTCAGAGGGACAAGTGACCATTGCCATATATGAAGAGCTCAATGGCATAATGTAACCACATTCCTGAATGGGAAGGCATTTCATCCCTTCAATGTCCCAGAACAGCTGTGACCACAGGTAACAGCTTCTGTGGGTATGCACCATTTATCCAGGGAGCTGCCACCACATTCACATTCTGCACAACTCCCAGGGTCTTTGAATGTTGAACACCCCATTTACCTGCCTCCCACATCATCTTCAAGGCTGGCTCATGGATGATGAGACATGCCCCAGGAAAGGTGTGGCTAGTAACCCCAAAAAGCAACTCTTAGACTGATGCCATTACAGCATTACAAAGCTGCCCATGCACTCACAAGGACCATCAGTAAAGAGGCAGTTGGTCTTCTGAGGATTCATCTGATTGCCTGGACTCCTGGAGGAGGAGCACTCTGGTACTCAGTGGACAAGGTCTCCAGAACAGTCATTGTTTGCTGCACATGCCTCTGCCTAGCTCCATGGCAGAGTCTAGTCAGCTGTCTTCTTAGCCAAGGAACGAGGGGAGTTTGGCAGAGATGCTGAGCGAGCCAACATTGATGCTGCTGCTGATGAAGCCAGGACAGTAGGAGGTGGCACAGGGCAGACAGGTTCAAGAGAATCTAATAGCAGCTATGCTTTGCATGAGCATGTGAAACACTGAAGCCTACGTGCCTAATTTTGTACAGACACATTCTTGTCTCCACCATAATGCTTGGTTTATAACTTTAAAACATTAAACTACTTGGCATAAGTTGTAAGTTAATTTGTTCCCTTTGCCTCAGTAGCCTCCTATTCAGTTGTTTTGTTCAGAGCAACTGAACAAATGAGTATAACTCAGTAATGAGTTATGTAGGTCAACATAGGGACTGTGCTCCATGTGTCAGGACAGACACTTGTCAGGGGCATTCATTATCACTGAAGTACAGAGGGACTAACAATGCACTTTGATTCCCAAACTTCAACTGTCGGGCTCCCACTTTCCACAGGTTCCATTTCTCCCAGAAGAAAGAAATGAAAATGGTCTTTGCCCTGCTGTACATGATGTGCGTGTGAGCATTCGGAGTCAGCATCGCTCCTGCAGAATGTCTGTAAGGAGGATACAAACAGTTAGAAGATTCAACATATTTGTTTTCTTATTCAATCCAGAGATGTGGGCATTGCTAGCAGGCTAGAATTTATTGTCCCTCCCTAGTTGCCCTTGAGAAGGTAGGGCTGAGCTGCTTTCTTGAACCACTGCAGTCGAATGCTGTAGATTGATCCACAATGCCATGAGGGATGGAATTCCAGGACTTTGGCCCAGCGACAGTGAAGAAACAGCAGTACGTTTCCAAGACAGGATGGTGAGTGACTTGGAGGGGAACTTGCAGCGGGTGGTGTTCCCAGGTATCTGTTGCTCTTGTCCTTCGAGATGGATTTGGAAGATGCTGTCTAAGGATCTTTGGTAAACTTCAGTGGTGTAACTTGTAGGTGGTATACACACTGCTGCTACTGAGTGCCCGTGTTGGAGGGATTGAATGTTTGTAGATGTGGTGCCAAGCAAACAGGTTGCTTTGTCCTGGATGGTTTCAAGCTTCTTGAGTGTTATTGGAGCTGCACTCATCCAGGCAAGTGGGCAGTATTCCATCATATTCCTGACTTGTGCCTCGTGTCTTGTGGATGGTGGAAAGGCTTTGGGGATTCAGGAGGTGAGTTACTTACTCCAATATTGCTAGCCTCTGACCTGTTCTTGTAACCATTGTATTTATGTTGTTAGTCCGGTTTAGCTTCTGGTCAATGGTAACCTACTGGATGTTAATAGAGAGAGATTCAACGATATTAAAGTCATTGAATGTCAAAGGTGATAGTTAGATTGTCTCTTATTGGAGAGGGTCATTGCCTGACATTTGTGTGATGTAGCTGAAAATGTGTTGCTGGTTAAAGCACAGCAGGTTAGGCAGCATCCAAGGAATAGGAAATTCGACGTTTCGGGCATAAGCCTTTCATCAGGAAGGGCTTTGTGTGATGTAAATGTTACTTGTCACTTTTCAACCTAAAACTAGATTCTTTTCCAGACTTTTGTTGCATTTGGACTTGGACTGCTTCAATATTGAGGAATAGTAAATGGTGCTAAACATTGTGCATTCATCGGTGAACATCCCCACTTCTGATCTTATGATGGAGGGAAGGTCATTGATGAAGCAACTGAAGATGGTTGGACCTAGGACACTACCCTGAGGAACTCATGCAGTGATGTCCTGGAGCTGAGATGATTGACCTCCTACAACCACAACTATCTATCTATATGGCAGAGTCTAACCAGCAGAGAGGTTGCTCCCGATTTTCATTGACTCTACTTTTGTTGCTGCACTCAGTCAGATGCAGCCTTAAGGTCAAGACAGTGAGCTCTCAGCTGCTGAGAACTGTTCTAGCTCCTTTTCTGTTTTAAGTGTGAACCCTGGCAGACATGTGAGAGACAGTACCATTATCCTGTAAGCAATGTTACATACTAGCTGCAATGGAAGTGACAGATATTGGTCACACGAGGGCTAGAGATTGCCAGCACGATTATTGTGTATGTGACAATCCTGTGCAGTGACATGCAGTGTGTAAAGAGTTGTACATAGCCTGGTGGACCATAACCAATCATGCATCCTCTTGTAGCACTGGAGCCAGATTCTCTAAACTGTCCTTGGGCATTTGCAAGATGGTCCATTGTTGCCAGATTTGGGAAACGCCATTCACCTCTCTCTTCAGGAAAGGAGGCATCACTGAACAGTGTTGCTGGTTATAGCTAGGTCTTAGATATCTCCATATTGTGAGGGCGATGAGCAAGGTTGAATGATGTTCCTGGGTTGGAGAGAGTGAATTGTTGTCCGAGTGTCTTGTAAATATTGCCCCTTGGAGGCCCAGAATGTCCTGGTGGGATTCAGAGCTTCCTGCCTGCCACCTTCATTTGCTGCTCTACCCTCACACGACCGGACATAGAGCTGAGAACATTACCGCATGAGGAAACCTGAGCCAAGCCTGTGGGGAAAACCTACTGCTTTTCAGCCTACCTTTATATGTCTGTCTCAAAAGTAGATTCTGCCCAATATGTCTGCAACTAGAATCTCTCTTCTGGGTTGTTAAAAATAACTAAGTTACTTATTCAAGTACTTTGTTGGGAAAAGCAACCAGTGACTGCATCGCTTCCTCACCAAACCTGCTGTATGTCTAGAAGAAACATAATATGAAGAAAACAAGAGGAGAAAGTGAGGACTGCAGATGCTGGAGATCAGGTCTGAAAATGTGTTGCTGGAAAAGCACAAAGTGAGGTCTGCATATGCTGGAGATCAGAGCTGAAAATGTGTTGCTATGAAGAAAACAGCCACTGTTCAAGAACTCAGATGCACAAATACGAATCAATACATTTACTCATGATTTATTATTTATTCTTCAATTTACACCTCTTCAATTTTAGCAATATAAGTCTTCTATTCCATTATTTCCAGGGATCCTACATCTCCCTATTCTTTACTACTTTGCTAATTATAGTGTGCCTTTGGGTGTCCTTGGATGTGTAATTTTTCTATACCTGTTCTTCAAGCCTCTTGACCTGAGTAACCATTTAGTCTTCTGTAAAAGTACATTCCCATTGCTGCATGCCATTGTTCCAACACCCAGGATTTCTCAATGTCTCTGCTCCCAGTGAGCAATGTCCTGAACTAGCTGGAATCATTTTACCCACAGAACAATCCAGCTTATATTCTGAAGTATTAACTGATTTTACACATCATGAGCTTGCTTTCTTAGAGAGTTCACATTTTGAAACAGTGTTTTGTTTTAAACATAGGCTGATTGCAACCTCCAGAAAATGATATTTGAAGTCGGTGTGTCAACCATCTCTACTCATTTCTTCTCATTTTTAAATCTCTCCCTATCAGCCCAAAGTTGGGTTATTTCACTTTACATTACTAGACTGTGGATGTTCTATTCAAATTTGAAAGGTCAGAAGTTTTACAATAAATTTATTAGCATTTGACATTTCTAATACAGTTCCTTTTTACCCCAAAATGTGTTACAGGTTTAAAAAAATCAAAGCTTGTAAATGAACTTTGGCTTATCAATAACTGAATGCACATCCATTAGAAAATCATTTCTTTACTGAAAGAAACTGTGCTAACGCATCTCTAGCATTGAGTGGATCTGGAAGACAAAAGCACGTGAGAGTGCGAATGGATCACCGTAGCAACCTGTTAGATTCAGAAGTCTGAATTTTATCTTGCTCATGGACTAACACTCCATGCTGCACACGCAACCATGGCATGTACAAAAATGTTTCAAGTCTCAACCTGGGGCTGCTCATTCTGATGCTACCCCCTCTAACTTAATACTCCAAAAGGCTAGTGAAAGCTAAAACATCTGATTATTCAAACAAAATAGTTTGCCTGTCAGTGAAAGTCTGGACACCAGGGATTTTCAACAGAGCAAAGGTCTCCACTGTGGAATATTACCCCCCCACCCCACCCCCTTTTCTGTGAAGGTGGGAGAACTCAGGAGTTTGATAATTACTTGATGTAAAACTTGTGATTTCATAAACGTTTCACATATTCTAATTAAAGTACTTCAGTCTCACTGATACATGCCCTTTCCACTTGTTGATACTATTGTAAGATTTGCAAATTTTTCATTTAAAGCTGTATTATGAAAAACATGATTGGTAGTTATATTATCAGACAATTGCTTGATGTGCTTGGCATTCCACTTTAAAAAGTATACGCTTTTCATATAACTGGCAGGTATTGTCTTGTCACACAGTCGTGAGACTTCAGAAAAATCATCAACGAAGAGGAGGATGCAGATCTCTGCCTTGCACTGACAGTAGTCTGTTATTTATAGTGAAAATAGATCAGTTTTGATATATAGGGTTCTCATTGCCTCCCTTCTGATAAATTGCCTGATTCCACTCCTTTATTTGGAAATTGATGGAGTTAAAACAGTTCCTTTAACAACTGTTAACAAACAGACATTTTGAGAAATTATTCAGGTATAGAAAGCTTCCATAAGTACTTTCTTACATACCATCCTCACTGTTACACCTCTATGGAGAATATGATAAGAGACCCCACCCCATTTAGATTGTTCTGAGATCTCTTTGGCTGTGTTCTAATGTGCCCCATTATTTTGTAATGTCATATACAGGGCTCAATGTTAAATGATCTTGTAACCTAATATTATGCAAGAGAGAGGCATTGCTGATGATTTAACCAACGAGAAAGAAGGAGCTGATGAATGTTACTCACTTCAATCACCAGTAACTGTAGACATGTACAATGCTGGCCACAATACACAGAATAGACAAAAAGAATCCAGCCTGAACAGAGCTTAACAGAATACACTCAGACCAAACCTTGATGATTTTATTTTTCCTGCATTGATTCATCCTTAAATATAATGTAAAAATGTTACAGAAAATTAAGTAAACTTTAATAAACTAAAGCCAATAAATACAGTGAAAATATTGCAGATGCTGGAAATCTGAAATAAAACCTGAAAGTGCTGAAGAATATCAGCCAGTCTGTGGAGAGAGAAGCAGAGTTAATATTTAAAGTCCAATATTGACCCTTCGGAACTTTGGTGTTCAAAAGAAGAGTCATATGGGTCTGTTTCTCTCTATCAGACCTGCTGAGGTTCTCCAGCATTGTCTATTTCTGGAGCCAATATATGCCTCATCCCCTGACAGTCTCCAGCCAAATATGTCTTTGTCTCTCACAATCTCATCCTAATATGGGTCTGAATTTTTCTGATAATCTAGCATCAATATATGCCTTATTCGTTGGCTTACCAATCATTAAGTACCTGACTCCCTCATGATCTAGAGTGATGTTGATTTGGTAATCTAGAACAGTTATGCACCTGATTCCCTGATGATCGTGTTTCAGGATATCTTAATTCGCAGGTAATGTAGAGCGAGGACATGTTATTCTGACATGATTCTGGCTTTCTGAAAGTCTAAAGGCAGTTTATGAAGAACCCTATGATATTACACATTTGTTCCCTGGAATCTAGAGGTGGTGTATTGGCTTGGTTCAGTATAGCTGAAAATGTGTTGCTGGAAAAGCGCAGCAGGTCAGGCAGCATCCAAGGAACAGGAAATTCGACGTTTCAGGCATAAGCCCTTCATCAGGAAGGTTCAGTATATCTTTACATCCTTGCTGGTTTCAATGTAGCCATGTTTTGGAAAATATGAACATTGATTTAGAAAACCATATCCCACACACTATATCAGCTACTCTAAAACCCATTTAGCTGAGTCACTGTCCTCAACCAACCAGCACCAAGGCACCCTTCAGTGATGCTCATTGGATTCTGGTTTGTACTCCTTGGTCTGAGATAAGTTATAGCATTATTGCCCATGTCTGAAATGAATTACCTCTGAACAGAAGGATGATCAGATTTGTGATCCTCCTGCTCTCAGTATGAGTCTGAGTAGTTCACTTACTGAAACCAAAGGAGAGAGAAATGTAAGTAATAATAGAGGGAGCTGTTAAAAATGTGAACATGTGAAATATAAAAATGTGAAAAGTGTTTAACAGAAGACATTTTCAGTTTAATCATGGATCTGGATTCTTTCATGGAGCTCTCCTCTAAGTGGAGAGTTGTGGATAATCACTGAAAATGTGTTGCTGGTTAAAGCACAGCAGGCCAGGCAGCATCCAAGGAATAGGAAATTCGACGTTTCGGGCATAAGCCCTTCATCAGGAATGTCGAATTTCCTATTCCTTGGATGCTGCCTGACCTGCTGTGCTTTAACCAGCAACACATTTTCAGCTGTGATCTCCAGCATCTGCAGACCTCACTTTTTACCCAGTTGTGGATAATCCTCAGCCATAGGAAAACACTGGAACTTGCTCCACCTGAAAAAGCTCTCATGTCAGAAGTGAATGATCAATGGTGAAAATCAATTAGTATAACTTACAAAGTGACTACTTAAACAAAAATACTTGGCAGAAATAGATTAATTTCTCTCTCTGTGTAGTGACTTTCTCAAGTATCCTTTTCATCCTCTTTCATTTCTGCTTCACTGTGAAGGACCAAACTATTCTGAAAATCAACTTGTCTATTGCTGTTACCAAGTGTAATTATGGACACAAATGCTCCACCACACTCAAAATATCCTGCACTGTATCTGTAGTTCTATTTAACATTCATTAGTGGCAGTGTGTTCTATCTACAAGATGCACCGCAGAAATTTGCCAAGGATCCTTAGATAGCTCCTTCCAAACCCATGACTACTTGCATCTTGAAGGACAAGGGCAGCAGATACATGAGAACACCACCAGCAGCAGATTCCCTTCAAGCCACTCCCCATCCTGACCTGGAATTCCTTCAGTGTCCTTGGTCACTGGAATTCCATCCCTAACAGCATTGTGGGTCCACCTTCAGCCATGGACTGCAGTAGTTCAAGAAAGCAGCTCACTACCACCTTCTCAAAGGCAACAAGGGATAGGCAATAGATGCCAGTCCAGCCAGTGATGTCCACATTCCATGAGTGAATTTAAAAAATGCTGTCCAATTAATTTTAATGCTGTTTCAGAAATCAGGCGCAAGCACATTCTTGGTGTTTGATAGTTTTGTTTGCTGCAAACTTCTTTAATATTCAGTGATTTTGTAGTGTAAGGACTTACTAACATATGGAATGTTCCCATCAGGCAGAATTCCGATGCTTTTACTATCGAGCCGGTTAGAGATTTAAACCAGATATTATGCTATGTTCTCTGCCACATGGTGCAGTAAAGTCAAGGGTGCCATTGAGGACATCTTGTCCGGACTGGACCATTCTCATTTGCCAAACTAGAAATGTATTAATCCAGGGGTGAACTAATGATTCAGTGGGAAAGTACAGGTCGTTCTGCTGTAATGTGCATTTTGTTAGCGTGAATTCGCTGTAACACGATTGACAAATTGGGGACATGTTTTCTACAGCGGAAACGTTTTACATCACCAACACTTTAAATGCTTTTTCCAAAGTGCAATTTTTCTATAATGCGGGGTCACACAAGATCGCGTTATAGAAGAAATACCTGTAGTATCATTGAATCTTATTGATAATGTCATCAAAATGGAAATATGACTTTTCATTCTAATATCTAATAAAATAAAATAATTTCCTATAATTTCAGCTGTTCTCTCCATTTTTGGGTTCGCTCTCTCATGGATCATTTCCAAAGGACAGATAGATGACCTATTCCAACGTTAATCATGACTGTTCTGACAACTAGAACAACTTTCAATCAGTGAGAATTAATGTGTCAATGAACCATATGGCAGGAGACCATTTAAAAGTTCAAAGCCTGTGTTGAGTGAGTGCTAAAAGCCACTAGGAATACTCATTACAGAGGTGTCATTGTAAAAACAGATTGCTGTTGCATCATGTAGCTTGAAAATTTCAAATTTCTAAGTGAAGAGATAGTTTTGTTCAGTTATTAATATCTAGTGTTGCAGTTTTCATTAGAATCATTTCCTTCACTTGATAAAATAATGTTTCAGATGTAAAGTGATGAGCTTGAATAAGATCCCATCATCTTCAAATTTCAAAGAGGAACTATTGCTTTATTATCAACCATGGTGTAAATCTAACACTTAGTTTACTTTTTAAAAATAGATTGTTGCAATGTTTTTAAAAGAATACATAAAATAATGAGGTTCACTTAATTAACAGTGATCACTGTTAACAGAAATCCAGTTCTTTATCTTGAGTAAACAGTGAAAAAAAATTGAATTCAATAACAACTCTGGAGTTAAGAGTCTAATGAAGACTCTGAAACCATCACCAACTGTTGGAAAAACCTATCTGGTAAGCAATGTAAAGAAGGTTCATTTACAGCTTCATTAGAAATTAATATTTGCTCCACACCAAAGAGGTTTGCTTTAAAATGCAAATTTGTTTGAGAAATATAGAACCATTGCTTTCAGAACCCTAGGTGTTCTGAACATAACATTCCACAAACAGACAAATTTTTCTAATGGCTTGGCTAAGTCCATTGGCAATGCTGCTTCCAGTGTCTGTGGAATTAATAAATTCTGAAGACAGTAGCACACAAGAAGCAGAAATCCAATGACACACACTGAAACTCAATTTGGAGTACCAGCCAAACACAGCAGCATTGAAATCCTAACAATCATCTATCAGACATAAAGCACCACAGCTAGCCTGAAAGCAGTTTGAAGTCTTGTGCATTCAGTGTTGGCAAATTCTTCTGTTTCCCATAGCAACAGTTAATTGAAAAACAGTGACGTGGTTTGAGACGAAAGAATAGGAAAGCCCCACTGCATTCTTAGCTAATGAAGCAACTAGGAATATTCAAAGCCATCTTCAAATAATACACTCCTCTCCACCCCTACAGGATAAGTATATTTCTTTTGCACATAACAATTTGTGCATTAAGTAACAAGTGTTCAAGTTCAGAGGGACCAAATTTGGCTTTAGTTTGTATGAATGTTGGCAATAGGATCCACATCTTCACTGTAACATACATTTTCAAGAGATAAATATGTTCAAACTGTTGTGAATTACAGAAAAAAAAAATTTGAAAAGCTGTTGAATTCAACAGTTGAATAAATTTTATCAACTGACTTAGACCATGATCAGCCATTTACGGATCCCAAGACAGAGCTCAAATTAGGAGATTTATATACGTCACTGGCCTTGATCTGGGTAGAACCAGCGCAGGATCTGAGACATGAACAAATAGAGCTGGTTAACAGCACAGGCAGAGGTCACAAGAAACAGTTCTAATGGTAACATTCATCTGGCACTGCCATCTGGCCCACTCAATGTCAGAATCATCAACAGCTAACCTTTCAGACAGAAGAAGAAGATTATATTCTTTCAAATGTCATCTGCGGTTTCTGAAACGGTTCCACTGTAGCTATAACTTAAAGCCTATAACTAATTGATTTCCGACATCATCCACATGCATCCAGGATTAATGTTTCTGCTTCCATTGCAAGTATTTATTAACTTTTTGTAAATTGTTAAGAAGATTAATGAAATTAAATGGGTGATTCACGACAAATGTAAACTTAAACATCTATATAACTTCAAAATTACACTGAAAAAACCATTCTAATGGGCTAATGAAAAATATCGTTTAGAGGAGAAATTTGAATAACAATATAGCTGGATAGACAACTAGTACGAAACCCCTTCCTGACTTTCCTAGTCACCTTCCCTATCATTGATTATGTTACTTAAAGCAATGCAAGAAAAGATTACACCTTCAAGCCCAATGTAATTTCTGAAGTCTTTTGCACTTTTTTTTATTGGTAATTCCTTTTTTATGCTTATCTTACAGCCAGAGCCATGTACCCAATGTGACTTTTCTGACTACTTAATTGGGTTTAAAATATTAAACCTAGACATTACTCTTCCTGATGAATTTGTATTCCACCACAAAATAAACAAGTTACTTTTATGACAGTCTGTCTGAACATCTCAGTTGAAACACGCACCAGTGTGAACTAATCTTTAATCTCAATATTGAAGGAAACCATGAAATGTGTAGGTATAGGAGCAGAGAATTTCCTGTTATCTTGCAGTTTCAAATATAACTGTGACCAACTTGCAATCCATCCAGAAAGTGCAGTGAATTATTATAGTGTAATTATCAAACACTGCTAACTGGTGTAACTATGGTTACTGCAAGAAAATGCCAGTGAACTGCTTTTGTTTCATAGGTTCAGAAGTTAAGCAGCTTAAATCCACTTAAAATTAATAAGTTATGGTAAATAGGACATCAGCCTTGTTTGAAAACCAATGATCAGATAAAATTCAAAGTTGATTTTCAAATGTAGTTTTTAAGTATTATGTATTACTCCATACAGACAGGCACAGCACAAAGGATTCAGCTCACATGATAACAAAATACGAATAGCTCTCCAACAATCCAGCTTAGTGCTTTGGATATAAAGACCACGTTGATTGAGTTAAGCCAGTCTATTCCTGGCTGCCTCAATAGGCAGTTACTCTGTCAACTAAACTTTAGATCATGGTGTTAGTGAAGAAAGTTTAGTACAAAAGACTGACAGCTAACCTACCCCAAATGAAGAGGAACAGCAGAATCAGCTCAGCAGAGAGCTGAAAATGGGAAGAAGTTCTCTCTACTTCCATGGTTACTGAAGCATGCAGCCTAGAGATTCTGTGTAAAACTATTTGTAGCAGCTCCCACGGTCATCTGCCTCTGCAGCATGTCCTTCGAAAACTGCCTACGAACTGATGAGAAGAACATCACAGGCACTCCATGCTCTGTCACTTCTGTGAACACCAATGATGCTCTGCCCCTGTCCAGTTCTACAAGCTTTACTCAACTCGTTACAGCATGTTGTAATATATGGTCTGGAGTTCTGAACTAGACTGGGCGTGGATTAACACTGTCTTGATTACTGATGCCTCAACAACTGAATCTCTAAGTATTCTTGTGGCCTTTAACAACAAGATATCTTCATAGCACACGGATTCCAAAACCCTCTCGTCTGTGAATCTTTAGAGAATTAATTAACTTAACTGCTCGCCCATAAGCTAAAGGTGTGATGATTATCTATACCACAAAAATATTTCATGTGACTTCAAAATTGTAATCTTCAACTGATATTTTTTTTAAAATGTATTACCTCGAAGGTAGGATGGTATCACCTAATTCTTTAATATACTCATTATTGAAATAGCCAATCGTTTAGTACAATATTGTTGGATAGTGAATCAAACTTTATTCAAGGTTTAAGATGGTAATATTGCAAGTTCCTTTTTATTATCAGCGAAGGATTTTTTATAAAACAGAGCAGCTCTTTATTTTGGATTGCTTATGTTAATTAATTCTTTATGTTTATTCATATTTTATAGAGTCATTCTATATTTTCATCGGATAGTACTTTTGGGAGTTTTTACATTTTCACAGCTAGGTTCCTGATTTGCTGGCATTAAGATCAGTGCAGTGCAAAGGGTTAAAGCAACATTTTTGATCTTGACTTTGCCTTGAAATTAATTGTAAATTGAGAGTGTCCTGCCTACTAGTAGTTGTATTGGTTGAGGTTTTTCCCGTTACAGCTAGTTATTGGGTTTCTGTGTTGGATAGGACATTTTTGCTGGGATTTTCTGAACTATTTTCCCTGAAAGTTCATTATTGACTACGGTCTATCTGTAACAGTGTGTTTGCGTTGCATGGTGATGGGTGTCATGTGTTGCCTCGTGATGGGTGTGATTATGGGTTGCTTAGCAATGGGTGTGTCCATGTATTGCCTCACGATGGATGTGTTGTGCCACGTATTAAAGGTGATATAAATCACATTGGAGAAGTTATTATTTTCAACATTATTTCAGTAGTATTATGTAGTTTTCTCTAGAACGATGGTGAAAGCTTGCTATCATACGCTCACAGTACTCTGTACTCACAGAGGACGTCAAACTGCCACAATATTTATTTTCCTACTCTATTTAAATATGTGTTTGCTAATTCAATTATCTACTAATTAGTAATCCCACATTAATTGACTCTTTATATAGTGAAAGATTCTACCTACTGAAATGCTATCTTTGCAAAAAGGGAATCTTTTTTAAAAAAGATTATACCCAAAACCACAGGTTCTAACAAAGCAGCACTCCCACAGAACTCCAATGAAGTGTCATGTTAGATTTCAATCTCAAGTCCTGAAATAGGGTTTGTAACCAGAGGCAATAATCCTACAAATAATTTAAATCTGCACTACGTTTAATGGGATGGAGTTGCTTCTGGGTGTGTTGCTGATTGGAATCTGGTTTCAGTTCATGATGAGATAGTGTTGTGGTCAGTGTTTGGGCTAGTACTGGGGTGGACAGTTTTGTCAGGTAGGTCAATTGGTCAAAGTGGTTAACAAAACTGGTGGGATTGTTAGCTGAGACACAGAGGTAAGAGCAGGGAGATTACTCTGGAACCATATAAAACTTTGGTTAGGCCACAGTATTGAAAAGTGTGGCATTGGAAAAGCACAGCAGGTCAGGCTGAGGAGCAGGAGAGTCAATGTTTCGGGCAGAAGCGCTTCATCAGGAACTTTATTCCTGATGAAGGGCTTATATCCAAAATGTCAACTCTCCTGCTCCTCGGATGCTGCCTGACTGGCTGTGTTTTTCCAGCGACACACTTTTTGACTTGATCTCCAGCATCTGCAGTCCTCACTTTCTCCGAGGCCACAGTATTGTAAAAGTATTGCATGCAGTTCTAAAATCCACATTATAGAAGCGATGTGATGGCACTGGAGGAAATTTATCAGGATATCACTTGGGTGTCTGAGTTTTATTATGAAGTAAAATGGATAGACGAGACTTACTTTCCTTGGAGCAAAGGAGGCTAAGGGGGGGATGTTATTGAGATGTATAAATTTATGAGGATTATAGATAGCAAAGCACCTTTTTCTCACGATGGAGGGAGTGCTAACCACTGAGCCACCATGCCATGATGATTTCTGCCTCAACGTCCCTTGCAGAGAGTGAGTTCCAGATTCCTATCACTTTCAAAGGTTCGATTCCAGCCTCAGGCAACTGTCTCTGTGGAGTTTGCACATTCTCCCCGTGTCTGCGTGGGTTTCCTCTGGGTGCTCCGGTTTCCTCCCACAGTCCAAAGATGTGCAGGTCAGGTGAATTGGCCATGCTAAATTGCCCGTTGTACTTGGTGCATTCGTCAGAGGGAAATGGGTCTGGGTGGGTTACTCTTCAGAGCGTCAGTGTGGACTTGTTGGGCCAAAGGGCCAGTTCCACGCTGTAGGGAATCTAATCTAATTTAAGAAGTATTTAATCTTATTTAAGAATTATTTAAGAAGTATAGCCTTGTGAAGGTGTACAAGGCTATAGGAAATTGAATTAAGATATTTAGGTGCTGATTTTGACTGGCACAGACTCAATGGCACAAAGGGCCTTTTGCTCTCTGCTGTAAACATAAATGATGCTAGAACTGTTAATTAAATCCAGTTTTACACCAGACAATTCTCAGGATGGTCTTCACAGACCTTTGTCCATCTTACAAGAGATTGGGAGATTTTTCATTATGAAGTGGAAATTATTTTGCCATTGGAAACCACAAAGATGAAAAATATTGCATTTTTAAGGGAAGATTAATCTTGAAAACTAAAGATAATACTGGGAAAAGGGAGAGAGTAGGGCAGTGGTATTTTGGATTGCAGTTGTGAAAATGATTCATCAAAGCACTTGTGTGTATGCAATCTCTCAAAGTTCTCCTTTTCTGGTGTAAACATCTCTGATTCTATAATTAGCTGCTGTTCCAATCTGATGTAGAAAGGACATAAGTAGAATGGTCATTTTTGAACAAATTATTATGCAGTTTCTTTCACACAGGCTGCTACAAACACAATCTCCTGTGAAATTCATTCAGCCCTATCACTTGACAGAACTTTGAGGTCCTGTGCAAGATAAAAGCAAAATCAGACAGCTAGGGATATAAACATATATCTGAAGTATGAATAAAGATTGGATCAATTAGGATGATATTCAGTGGATTTAGAAAAATAAGGGAGATCTCATAGAAACCTGCAAAATTCTGACAGATCTAGACAGGGTAAATGCAGGAAGAATGTTCCTGATGACCAGGGAGTCCAGAAGCAAGGGCAACACTTTATGGCCATTCAGGACTGAGATGAGGAAACATTTCTTTGCTGTTGAGCCTTGGAATTCCCTGTATTCATTGTTTTCAAGAAGGAGTTGGATATTGTTTTTAGGATTAAAAAGATCAAAGGTTATGGGGCCTAAATCAGAACAGGATTGGATGATCAACCATATTGAATATTGAGCATATTGAATGACAGAACAGGCTCAAAGGGCCGAATGGCCTATTCCTGCTTTTTTTATATTCTCTCGTGGGGCTTTGGATCTTGGCTGGCAAGCAATTATTGGCCGACCCTAGTTGCCCTTGAGAAGCTGGTGGTGAGCTGTCGTCTTAAACTGCTGCAGTCCATCTGCTATAGATTGACTCACAATGCTCTTAGAGAGGGAATTCCAGAATTTTGACCCATATATTTCCATGTCAACATTTGAGCACCACAAAAAGACCCGTGAATGTCAAAACCCTAAAATAAAAATAATAGTTTCTGGAAATATTTAATATCTGAAGCATTAATGCTTTTTCTCCCTCCCCATGTGCTACTTGGCCTGTTGAGTATTTCCAGCATTTTCTGTATTTATAATTATAAATTAATACAGTGCTAATATTCTGTCACAAAACCTTATTTTCCTTTTTAGCAAGCGCAGTGGTTAAGAAGAGCAATCTGTGAATGGATTAAAGGTTGACTGACTCACAGAGAGCAATGAATGCATCATGGGTTTTCACCTGATTGGCATGATGTGACGTGTGGAGTCCCACAGGGATCTCTGCTGGGTCCTCAACTTTTTACAATTTCAGTCAATGACTGAGATAAAGGAGCAAAGGTACGGTAGCTAAATTTGCAGATGACACGAAGATTGATAAGAAACTAGTTTGTAAATGTGACAAAATTTGCAGACTGATATAGATAGGTTGATTGAGGGGCAGAACTCTGGCAGATGGAGTATAATGTTGGTAAATGTGAAGTTATTCACTTTAGCAGGAGGAATGCAAAACCAGAGTATTATTTAAATGAAGAATGACTGTAGAATTCCAAGGAGTTGAGAGATGCATTTGTTCTTGTGTATGAATCACAAAATATTAATGTGCAGGTACAAGGAGGCGAATGGGATGTTATCCTTTATTCTGAGAGGATTTAAAGATAGAAGTTAAGATGTTATGTTTCAGTTACATAGGACATAGATGAGACCATGTCTCAAATACTGAGTGCAATTATGGTCTCCTTACTTAAGGAAGGATGTAACTGCACAGAAGGCAGTTCAGAGATTTACTAGCCTGGAATGAGCAAGTTGTTTTATGAGGGTTAGTTGGACAGGCTGGGCTTGATTCACTAGAGTTTAGAAGAGTCGGTTGGTGTTGATCTGATTGAAGAGTGTGAGATCCTGAATGATCTTGACAAGCTGATTATGGAAAGGATGTTTCCTCCTGTCGGTAATTCCAGAACTAGGGCCACAGTTTTAAAATTAGGCCTTGCCATTTTTGGACAGAGATTAGGACTTTTTTTTCTCTCAGAGGTAATGCAGCTTTGGAACTCTCTGCCTGAAAAAGTGGTGGAGGTTCTGTGTAACAGAAGCATAACATCTTTACTTTGATCTTTAATTCCTCTCATAGTAAAGGGTAGCATCCTATTAGCTTCTGGTATACGCCATTCCTGCAAACTAAAATTTTTAAGTCAGAGGTGGACAGTTTCTGGTTAGGTTAGGAGGTGGATAGGCTCTGGTTAGGTCAGGAGGTAGACAGGTTCTAGTTAGGTCAGGAGGTGGACAGGTTCTGGTTAGGTCAGGAAGTGGATAGGTTCTGATTAGATCAGGAGGTGGATACATTCTGGTTAGGTCAGGAGATTCAAGGGGCTTTTTGGTAGATAGGAGTGTGAAATTTGAAACACAAACAGATCAGTCATAAGCATATTGACTGGCAGAGCAGACAGAGCCTGTATGGTCTATTTCTGTTCCTATTTCATTTGTGTATAGAGTCATAGAGATGTACAGCATGGTTTATATGTTTGTCCGTAAGTGAATCACTCTGTTTGGAAGCTGAATAGTAAAGACCCTGGCTGGAACATCTGGGCCACAGTGTTGTACACTTTTCCCTGTTATTAGTTTTGCATTTAAGAGGCTCCCAAGCCCAGCGAAAGGTGTCCCTATACATCTTATGTATGTGTCAAAAGAAAATTTGTGTTTGTGCCTGAAAACTAGCTGTCTGAATCCAATTGGCTCTTTGTTTTAAAATTCTCAAATTTTAAAGATTTTCATAGTAACCACTGTGAATCTTCAATATGTAATTTGCAATTTTCAGATTTTGTTATTAATGAAATATTTCTGGAGGGCATAGGGTTAGGGTGAGAGGGAAAAGATATAAAAGAGACCTAAGGGGCAACTTTTTCACACAGAGGATGGTACGGGAATGGAATGAGCTGCCAGATGAAGTGGTGGAGGCTGGTACAATTATGACATTTAAAAGGCATCTGGATGGGTATATGAATAGGAAGGGTTTGGAGGGATATGGGCCGGGTGCTGGCAGGTGGGTCTAGATTGGGTTGGGATATCTGGTCAGCATGGACAGGTTGGACCGAAGGGTCTGTTTCCGTGCTGTACATCTCTATGATTTTATGACTCTATAATTTCCATTTAAAAATCATTTCAGTTATGTTTGCACCATTTGTATCCCAGTAGAATCATTCCTTCAGTAAATTTCTATTCTACAGGGAATGATCAATACACTCAGTATGAACAGAATAAAGGGAAATAATCATTAGTTATGAGAAAGCATTGACTTTACTGCTGCTCTAGGACCCTTTTGTACAAAAGTTTGATCAATTCTTTTAATGCCTCCTTATTTGGTTTCGTGTCTAGTTTTGTCTGAACATGCCTCTGAAGCAGTCCAAGTCCAAATGCAGCAAAGTCTGAACAATATCTAAGATTGGGCTGAGATGTTGCAAGTGTGACTCAAGTCACACAAGTGCCAACAATAGCCACCTCTAACAAGAGAGAATTAAACCATCACCCCTTGACATTCGATGACATCAACTATCCTACATTATCAACATCCTGGGGTTTACAATTGACCAGAAACTGAACTAGATTAGCCGTATGAATACTGTGGATGTAAGACCTGGTTAGAGGAATCCCACAATGAGTAACTCACCTGCTGACTTCCCAAAGCTTACCATCTACAAAGCATAAAGAGTATGATGGAATACTCCTCATTTGCCTGGATGAGTCCAGCTCCAACAACACCCAAGAAGTGTGGCACTATCCAGGACAAAGCAGTCCACCTGAATGGCACCACATCCACATACATTCATTCCCTCCACCATCAATGGTCAGTTACAGCAGCATGTACCATCTATAAGATGCACAGCAGGAAATTACCAAAGTTCCATGGTTCCAAAGCCCAACTTCCAACAAGGGCATCAAATAAATAGGAACACCACCACCTGCAAGTTCCCCTCCAAGCCACTTACCATCCTGTCTTGGGGATATATTATCAATGTCATTGGGTCAAAACCCTTGAAGTGTATCCCACATGGCAATTTAGTGGTTCAAGAAGGCGACTCACCACTACCTTCAAAAGGCCGACTAGGGATGGGCAATAAATGCTGGGCAATCAGTGAGACCCATATCCCATCAGTGAATAAAAAACATGTTTGTCCATTTTTCTATATTAATAATTATAAGTTCAATTGATGACGTAACATGCTAAAAGACTCATTCAGGTTCCAGTGTTATTAATAAACTTGTGTTACACTTATTATGATTGTATAAGTTATTAAAAACTATCTTCAGTGAAAAAGAATTGTGCAAAATGTCTCTCATCCATGCTACATACAGTAAGAAGATTAAATTATTTCCAGCATTTGTTTAATTTAACAGTGAACCATAATAGGCAGTACACTGACAAATTATTTGTGTACATATAATTAAGAACAAAGATTTACTGTCAGTCTCCATTTAACAGCCCTTAACTTAATTAAAAATAAAAGCATTTGGGAATTAACTTCAGTTTTTCCAGTGATGTTAAGTGGCTCAATTCAATGACAACCTATCATTATGTTGTAAAACTATCTGTCATTCCAGCAGAAATGAATTCTGTTTAAAAGTCAAACTTTAGCAAAGATTTAGAATTGATCATATACTTTGGAGTGAAAGAAATGTTTTTGTGCAAATTGCATAGATAGAGTACATCTAGGAGAAAGTGAGGACTGTAGATGCTGGAGATCAGAGCTGAAAATGTGTTGCTAGAAACGTGCAGCAGGTCAGGCAGCATCCAAGGAGCAGGAGAATCGACGTTTCGGGCATGAGCCCTTCTTCAGGAAGGGTAGGGTACATCATCAAACAGTTTGAAGCTTGGTGTGTGGGAAGGCTGATTACTAAAAATGTCAAGTAGCCCAGAATTCCACTGATAATTCAAATATCCAGCTCCTTGCAGTCAGGTTTTGGAAATTGTCATTACAACAGTAAATAAGAACTGAAAGCATAACTTTGACGTTGAATTATAATGCTGGAGGTGTCGACCCGTATGTTCAGAATTCAACTGCACACATCCATTCAGGGTCTCTGCTGAGCTTATGAGAAGGCTGTCAGAGACTGCATGGAAAAGACAGCCTTAACAGAGCAACTGAGCGAAAGCTTAGATGCTCAAAGCTGTAAGCAAGTATAGCAACAAGTTTCACATGCTGCCTGGGTTTGTGCACTTGCTCTCACAGAGGGTCCGCTTGGACTTGTGCTTTCATCTTGTAGATAGACAATCAGGTCCAAGGGAAGCCATTTTCAATTGAATATTTCTCTTTTTGAGTCAACATTTATATGATTTTATCTTTCTTAAGTCAGTGATGTGTTCAGCTTTCATCGAAAGGAACAGATCCTTTATAAAATATTAAAAATCACACAACACCAGGTTATAGTCCAACAGGTTTAATTGGAAGCACTAGCGTTTGGAGCGCTGCTCCTTCATCATCCATCTCGCACTTCCAATTAAACCTGTTGGACTATAACCTGGTGTAGTGTGATTTTTAACTTTGTGCATCCCAGTCCAACACCGGCATCTCCAAATCATTTATAAAATGTGTTTGGCAAAAGTATATTTTTAGTTAGATAAGCAGAAAGGCTTGTGTAGTTTTTGTCATTTTGATTTTCTTAATGTCTCCTTACAGTTTCTGGAGTTTTTCTTTCCAAAAATGATTAGGTAGTGGTCTTTATGCACCCGAGATCAATTGTAAATCCAGAATCCACTTTAAAATCCATTTCAGGTCACCTTCCAACTATTCCAGCCAGAACAAGTTGGTTTCCAGATAAGGAACACGTTTTGTGGAGGTTTTTTGCTGTAAGAATTAATGCAGGAGCACTTGACTTGCATATATAGAACTGGAAAGAACTTTTTTCACAACTGTGTTGATTTTTTTCTCACTTTTGCCAGATGATCTCAAATGAAGACACTGATTCTTTTATCCTGTTGACTGATATCACTTTAACTTTTAGATGAATCTATTTGGGCCAATTTCTGCTTGAAAGTACCATATGCTGCAGCTACAAAGTGAAGTTCATGAGTCAGGTACAAACCCATTAAAACAAGAAAAGCTCTATGAATGTGATATTCTTCAGTCCGATCCTTAGTACTCTTTAAAGCTTTTGAAGACAGATTCTCTTGCTGATGTTCTTTTTATTGTATCATGTAAAGTATTTCCTGCAAGGTCATGTCTTGCCAGTTTCCAGGTTATAATAATTTCTTTCTTTCTCTCTATCTCTTCCTCACAATATAACTATGCTTTTTAAAAATTACTTTCAAAAGTATTAAGAAAATGAGAATACAGTTCTGGAAATATTGATTTTTCTTTTGCTTGGATCTCCTTACTTTCTTAATTTCAGTTCTTGAATTTAAAGTAAATTGCTTAAAATTTTGACTGTAGCTCTGTCTGAATTACTAAGGTTGAAGAGATGAAAGGGAGTAAAAAATCTCTCTGTATTTTACGCCTCAGGCTTCTTCCTCAGAATTTAAAACTACAGCAAGGCATACAGTATGGACTTCAGTAAGGCGTTCGACAAGATTCCCAGTGGGAGACTGGTTAGCAAGGTTAGATCTCACAGAATATAGGGAAAACTAGCTATTTGGGTACAGAACTGGCTCAAAGGTAGAAGACAGAGGGTGGTGGTGGAGGGCTGTTTTTCAGACTGGAGGCCTGTGACCAATGGAGTGCCACAAGGATTGGTGCTGGGTCCTCTACTTTTTGTCATTTACATAAATGATTTGGATGCGAGCATAAGAGGTACAGTTAGTAAGTTTGCAGATGCACTACACCAAAATTGGAGGTGTAGTGGACAGCAAAGAGAGTTACCTCAGATTACAACAGGATCTGGACTAGAGGGGCCAATGGGCTGAGAAGTGACAGATGGAGTTTAATTCAGATAAATGCAAGGTGCTACATTTTGGGAAAGCAAATTTTAGCAGGACTTATACACTTAATGATAAGCTCCTAGGGAGTGTTGCTGAACAAAGAGACCTTGGAGTGCAGGTTCATAGATCCTTGAAAGCAGAGTCGCAGGTAGATAGGATAGTGAAGAAGGCTTTTGGTATGCTTTCCTTTATTGATCAGAGTATTGAGTACAGGGGTTGGGAGGTCATGCTGCGGCTGTACAGGACAGTGGTTAGGCCACTGTTGGAATAATGTGTGCAATTTTGGTCTCCTTCCTATTGGAAAGATGTTTGAAACTTGAAAGAGTTCAGAAAAGATTTACAAGGATATTGCCAGGGTTGGAGGATTTGAGCTATAGGAAGAGGCTGAACAGGCTGGGGCTGTTTTCCCTGAAGCATCGGAGGCTGAGGGATGATCTTATAGAGGTTTACAAAATTATGAGGGGCATGGATAGGATAAATAAACAAAGTCTTTTCCCTGGGGGTGGGAGAGACCAGAACTACAATCAATGGAACACCATGGGATCACCAATATCAGGGTTCCCAGCAGAAGCTGTAATGCACAGGCTCAAACATGTAACTCCTTCGAAGAACTCCAATAAATTGGTAAGAACATGATATTCTTTTGATGAATCAATGATGACTCTTCCTGATTGCCTATTGGTTTTCTATGTGTGCAGCTATAAACTCTAAAATGATCAATTCCAACACTTCCTGCACAACACAGCATATTAACGTGTGGACAGAGTAGCTTAGGATTCAAAAAAGCAAGACCTAACATCTGTGTCCTCCTCAAACTCTCCATGAAAATGTTTTTCGTATCAATGTAACTTGTAACTATTTGCGAACATGCAATGACCTATATCTTGTTAACTACAAGAGATCCTCTAGTTAGACCAAGTTGTGCTTTTTTTCCCATACTTGTCCAAACAGTCTGTGGTTTGCTACATTGAAACAGGAGAGGGGGGGAGGGCATCACCTTCATTACAAACAACTCATACTGTAGTGAGCTGACATTCCTTTTACAACATATTGGGCAGCAGTACAGATTTGCTTTGACTGCTCAGACAACACATGGTGTGCAATGGTGTTCAATCTTTATACTCAGGTTTAAGTCTCCAATCTAGTCAGCCGCAGGGAAGAATTGAAGATTTAAGAACCCTGCAGAAGAAACTTATGTGGTAACCTTTATCAAGAGAGAATACTCCAAGAATGGTACAAGTCTTTCAAACCTGACAAGCAATGCTCCACAACAGGAGAGTTAAACAACTCCCTAGAGAAGAGGAATTGGTAACTGCAGAACAGTTATAGGTTTCATTGTGAGGCAGTAGTGTGTGGGAGCACGATCACGTCAGAGTTTGGTGGTGAATGAACAGACATTGGAGGATCCATGAATAAAGCTTAAAATCCTACATGGGCTGGGAAAACTTTTAACAGAGGAGTCATCCAGGGTGGAAAAGAAGAGAAGGTAAAAATAGTGTAATTCCTAGATCAAACGTGACTGCCATAGAAAGCAAGCACCATAAGACACGGATACAGAAGTAAAAGGTCATGAAAGGAAAATTAGTCAAGGTCACGGGGGGGGGGGGGGGGGGGGGGGGGGTCATTACAAAGCCATGCAATTAAGTAATAACTCTGGGGAGATTAAAAGTCTAAACAGACTTAGTATAATGGGAACAATAAATTGGGGAGACTTTATTCAGGCCATGAAAAGGCTGGAGAGTCTTCAGAAAAGCTGCAAAGAAAGAAGAAATCATTTATTTAAATTGCAAGGAGCAGGAATTATTCAGTAGAATACTGTTTGACGTTTTAAAGGCTGCAAACAGTATGATTGACAAAGTGAAGCTGCAAAAAAAGGAGGACTCTTCAATTTTAACCATGCAGAGTAGGAATTCTCTGTCTCAGCTGTGAGAAGGTGGGAATCCTTCATTTTTAGCTGCTACACATGGGGAAACTCTCCAGTTCAGATCTAGGAGCAACTGGACTGCTATTATAGCAAAAAACAATTCTGATAAGCAATTAAAACATATAGTCACATTAGAAAGACATGGTATATTTTGGCAAGAAGGGTCAGTTTCAGCAATGGGTCAATTAAGCTAACGTCCTTTAAGATAAGAAATCTGCTGTCCTTACCTGGTCTGGCCACATACGACTTCAGGCCAAGTTTGATGTGGTTGACCCTAATCATTATCTGAGCTAAAAATGTGTTGCTGGAAAAGCGCAGCAGGTCAGGCAGCATCCAAGGAGCAGGAGATTCGACGTTTCGGGCATAAGCCTTTGTTCAGGAAGCCCGAAACGTCGAATCTCCTGCTCCTTGGATGCTGCCTGACCTGCTGCGCTTTTCCAGCAACACATTTTCAGCTCTGATCTCCAGCATCTGCAGACCTCACTTTCTCCAATATCTAAGCTAGGCTGGCAAGTCTCTGACTGTATCAAACCACTGCCCAAGTCTAGAGAAAGGAGTAAAACTGCATGGCCACCCAGCAACAAAACTAAGCATTGGAAAAAACAATAAGAAATACATCCCTGTCCATCTTGTGAAGTCCTCTTTATTGATTTCTGGGGACATGTATGTGAATTGCAAGAGCTGTCGCACAGATTAGTCAAGCAACTATCTGACATAGTCATACTCACAGGATCAAACTGTAAAGTTACAACTTTGATGAGGGGTGATATTGGATATCAAACCCCATTATTCCACGTCATACCAAAAATATAAATGACTTGTCAACCACCAAAATGATAATTTGTTTCCCAAAATTATTGTTATCAGGAACAAAAGAGATCAGGTTTCTTCAATGAACTCAGAAGTAACACATGTATTAAAGGTTCAACCTGCTTATGCCCCTTGATTAATTATATCCACAGGCTATGAAAGTTCCACTGAATAAACACTCCAGCACGTATTTCACTAGGGAGGTCATCTAGTCACTCAGCTTATCTCACATGATTTCTTGGAAAAGATTGTTTTTACTCCCTGTTCCAAATGACTTTCTGACCCTTTCTGAAAATAAATCAGACTTCACAGCACTGAAAACCAAAAACTCGTTGACCTGTACTTTAGAATCCAAGTTCTCAAATAAAATAATGTATCATAAGCTTGCATCATTAACCTGTAATAGGTTAGTAATACACAATAAACTCTATCTCGTCCATTACAAGAGATACTTCGAGTGAGATCAGAAAATCATTGTCCTTGACCACCATAGACCAAACAGATCCTGTCATTTCCTATGTTTGAAAAGGATATTGGCAGCAATCTTCATCATGAGTAGCAGCTCTTACAGTGCAGTGAGCACATGTGCCCATATCAAATGTCTTCCTTCTGCTTCCAAACAGCACAAACTTTATTGCTTTCTACTGAATTACATCATGTAAATTCTATGACTAATACAAATTTTGGAAAGAAGGGGTTAAGATACCCTAACGCATCCAATATCAATCCCAGTAAAGATTTATTCAGTATATTGTTCACTCATAAATACCACTGTGTTAATGCAGTACATGCTACAGTCAAGCAGAAACCATCCAAAACAGACTCATTTCGAAGTTAAAATGTTATTGATGAACAGGATAAATAAACTCAGTGATTTGAGCACCTGTAAGAATAGCAAAGCTCAATCATGGTCATAATAGTGAGAAAAGTATAAACTAAAATATTAAACAGCAGTAAAGAAAATCATTCTTTCCTATTCTACACAGAACTGATGAAATGCAAACCATTTCCCCATCATCAATCATAGCATTAGTTTCAGATCATGGAATGTCTTTTAACAAATTGAAGCATATTTGATCTTTGACTACTGCTGGGAGATCTTCTCATCCCTCAGACAGGGAGAAGTGCAGGTATAAACAAATGGTCTGAGTCAGGTCAGATTTTGGAATATTTCAAACCCCTTCAGTTCTTGTTAACTCTCACATCAGTATGGCATGACTTTCATCTCCGTCTCTTTTTGTAGGGGAGCTAATGTTCAAACAGGTGCCTATTCCTCTCCCTCTCTTAAAAACACTTAAAAACAAGTACACGTATATCTGAATTTCACAATTATTGTAAGTATTCTGCTCATGATAATTTGCATTGTATGTGAATAGATTGAAAATAAATGTATTCCTTCAGAAATCTGATTTGCACAGGTAGTTTGCAGGAATGGTTCATGCTATCTCCTAACAATTGAAAATCTATGGGCCATATTAGTCCAAGCCATTTGTTTGTCAGTAGTACTTAAGTCTGAGGCTAGTTACAGAGGACAAGATTGATATCTATCCTCTCAAGCAGCTGGATGGGGCAGGAGATAAATTAATTGAGAGGAAAAGCAGCTAGAGAATATGAAATATGATAAAACATAAATTTGTAGGTAATTATATTAACATGAAGATAATAGCAGTCTAATTCAAATCATACTCACCTCCCTGTCTTTGAGATCTTAATTATGACCTTAAGATCTGAGCTTCACATACCATATGAAAGCTGCATTGCAGAGGTCAGATTTTGATCCAGAGTCAGATCTGCATGAGAACAAACCAGCAGTAAGCGTATGGAGAATTACTCAGTAGACCAACTATCTTTTCTTATACCATGCATCACACTATTCCCTGTCTGCTTGCCAGCAGCTGATGTGCATTGCAATTTTTGTTTTTTGAGCTATTCCATTTTCATACATTTAAATAGGCAATAAACAAACCTGGTCCACTGGAGAAGCTTTGGTCAGTCTCTGAAAACACTGTTTCTGAAAACATAAAGCTAGGACTCATTTCCATTATAGTCAGAGAAAAAAATGTAAATTACATTATTTGCAACTTCATGTGCGAGGGGATTTGCAATGAAAAGAAAAAAGATCTTGCACTTGTATAACCTTTCACAATCCAAGGTATCTAATGTACAACCACAGCCAATAAAGAACATCTGGAAGTGTACATTCTTACAATACAGGGACACCTGGCAGCCAAAATGTGCACAGTAAGATCTCACAAGTAACAAATTAATACATGAACAGATAATCTCTTTTTTAATGATGGTAGTTGAAGGATTATTGCACTTCGAAACATCAAGATAACTCTTTGTCCTTCAAAAGGTATCATGACATCTAAGACAGCAGACAGAATATTGGTTTAAAATTTCAACTGAACAATTATAACTCTGTGTAGCATTCCCTCAGTAGCAAATGTGTGCTCTGTCTTCTGTTATGAGGTTTGACCCATACCAGGTACAAAAGTCTATTTGGCCAGGATTGTTAATTAGGAGCAGGAGCAGCATAGTGCTCCTCAATGGTATGGTTAGTGAAGCCTTCAATTAATGTTCTGTTAAGCTCCTTGAGGAGCTTATTAATGGACCAGGAAGGCCAGCAAACAACTTTCAATTTGCAAGCTACCTAATCTCACCAATCTGATGTCTGTTATGGCACAGAATCTGCTGTGTTCAATGCTAAGAGTAATTAATTACATTTCAATGAGAAAAAAAATTGCCACAAAATGTTTTTTTGTGATATAGGTTTCGGTACCTTACAGTTGGCTGTTTGGTCACCTCTCTGTGCAGTTAGGCCATTAAATGTTTTGCCTACTCTCTGCTAGCAGCAGGCCCCATCATGGCTGCCATCTAACTTTGACAATCATTCTCATCAGCCTGTTCACACACAATGGCAGTAAGTAGAATCATAGAAACTGGGAGCACAGGTAGATAGTTTAGCCTCTCAAATCTGCTCTATCATTCAATATGATCATGGCTGATTCTCTATCTCAATGCCATATTATCTCTTTCCCTCCACACCCTTTAATACCTTTCATATCCAAAAATTTAACAATCTCTTTCTTGAATATTCTCAACGACCCAATCTCCACAGCCTTATGTATTAGTGAATTCCACAGGTTGACCACCCAGATCCCTTAGTACATTCACATTTCCCAATGTATTACCATTTAAATAATGCTTTCTCTATATCATACCAATGTGTATAACGTCATATTTATCCACATTACACTACATCTGTTATGTGTTTAACCACACACTCTATTTGTCTAGATAACCCTGAAGCCTCTTTGCATCCTACTCACAATTCCCAATCCCATCTAGTTTAGTGTCATCAATAAACTTGGAAATGTTGCATTTGATTCCGTCATTCAGGCCATGTATATACACCATGAATAGCTGGGGTCCAAGACTGACCACTGTTGCAGTACACCCCTCATCACCACACACCACCTGGAAAAAAGATCCATTTAGGCCTACTCTGTTTCCAATCTGTCAACCAATTCTTGATACATGCCACTATATTACCCCAATCCCATGTACTTTAATTTTGCCTACAAGCCTTTTATGTGGGACATAATCAAAAGCCTCCTCCAAATCAAAATACATCATACTGACTTGCCTCCCTTTTCTATTCTAATAATTACATCCTCAGAAAACATCTGGATTTTCTTATCTGATACTATTAACATGACACAGATATTTCTCAGTTTAGGGGCTTTTGCCAGAAAAAGAGAGGACAGTTGAATGTGATTGTGCATGTTTTACCTAGCCTCAGGTCTATCTAACTACTCCTAGAAAGCAAAGGTTGAAAGATCCAAAGGGTAATTTGTAAGATATTTCCATTTCCTTTTTAAGCTGCTGCATCAGGTTCCTGGGCCCACACAGATCCCCTGTATTGTGCAGGCATAAGTTTACTAACCTACTAAATGTAAATCCACCAGTGTTACACCCTAACTGGGAATAGTTCATGTCTACATTGGATGCCTAAAATAGAATATTCCCTATTCTCTGCTCTAACATCCTAATGATCACAGTCACAAAAAATGTCACCATTTTTTAAAAGTAGGTTTAAATTTAGTCCAATCATTGAAGAACTATCCTCTCTTTATCTGCTCCTGTCTGCAGCCTATTTGTCTTGTTCTCTTCGTTCTTCAGCTTTCACAGTTTTTTCAGCCTCTCTGAAACCAGCCACTCAGATGCACTGGAGAGTGTAGAGACCAAGTGATCCACACCTTGGTTATGTCATCTATTCTTGGAGGCCTTCACAAAGGACAATGGAATGACCTAGTGGCGTTATTGATGGACAATTAATCCAGAGACCCCAGGTAATGTTATGTGGACCTGGATTCAAATTCTGCTACAGTAGACGGTGGAATTTGAATTCAGTAAAAATCTGGAAATAAGAATATAATGATCACAATGAAACCATTGTCAATTGTTGGGGGGAAAAATCGATCTGCATCACAAGAGTCATAGAGTCATAGAGATGTACAGCATGGAAACAGACCCTTTGGTCCAACCTGTCCATACTAACCAGATATCCCAACCCAATCTAGTCCCACCTGCCAGCACCCGGCCCATATCCCTCCAAACCCTTCCTATTCATATACCCATCCAAATGCCTCTTAATGTCCTTTAGGGAAGAAAAGTGACACCAAACTCACAGCAATGTGGTTGACCTTTGACTGTCCTCTGTGCAATTAGGGATGGATAATGAATGCTGGCCTGGCCTGATTCTATAAATGAGTGAAAAAAAAACAGCCAAACTGGAATCATGAATTCACAGCTTGGGTATTAATGTGTAGGATCATCTACTTACTGATGCTCACACTCTGACTGCTTACCGTGCATGCCTTATGCTTCAAAATCTGATTTGTTCTAAAGTCTATATGTGCACCAACTTGTGCAACACAACATGATATTTGATTTTTTTGAAAAATTCAACATAAGTGGAGTACAGGTGATATTAGCGCTGAAAATGTGTTGCTGGAAAAGCGCAGCAGGTCAGGCAGTATCCAAGGAACAGGAAATTCGACATTTCGGGCATGAGCCCTTCTTCAGGAATGAGGAAAGTGTGTCCAGCAGGCTAAGATAAAAGGTAGGGAGGAGGGACTTGGGGGAGGGGCGATGGAGATGTGATAGCTGGAAGGAGGTTAAGGTGAGGGTGATAGGCCAGAGTGGGGTGGGGGCGGAGAGGTCAGGAAGAAGATTGCAGTTAGGAGGGCGGTGCTGAGTTTGAGGGAATCGACTGAGACAAGGTGGGGGGAGGGGAAATGAGGAAACTGGAGAAATCTGAGTTCATCCCTTGTGGTTGGAGGGCTCCCAGGCGGAAGATGAGGCGCTCTTCCTCCAACCGTCGTGTTGTTATGTTCTGGCGATGGAGGAGTCCAAGGACCTGTATGTCCTTGGTGGAGTGGGAGGGGGAGTTAAAGTGTTGAGCCACGGGGTGGTTGGGTTGGTTGGTCCGGGTGTCCCAGAGGTGTTCTCTGAAGCGTTCCGCAAGTAGGCGGCCTGTGTCCCCAATATAGAGGAGGCCACATCTGATGCAGCGGATGCAATAGATGATGTGTGTGGAGGTGCAGGTGAATTTGTGGCGGATATGGAAGGATCCCTTGGGGCCTTGGAGAGAAGTAAAGGAGAAGGTGTGTGCGCAAGTTTTGCATTTCTTGCGGTTGCAAGGGAAGGTGCCGGGAGTGGAGGTTGGGTTGGTGGGGGGTGTGGACCTGACGAGGGAGTCACAAAGGGAGTGGTCTTTTCAGAACGCTGATAGGGGAGGGGAGGGAAATATATCCCTGGTGGTGGGGTCTTTTTGGAGGTGGCGGAAATGACGGCGGATGATACGCTGTATGCGGAGGTTGGTGGGGTGGTAGGTGAGAACCAGTGGGGTTCTGTCCTGGTGGCGGTTGGAGGGGCGAGGCTCAAGGGCGGAGGAGCGGGAAGTGGAGGAGATGCGGTGGAGGGCATCGTCGATCATGTCTGGGGGGAATCTGCGGTCCTTGAAGAAGGAGACCATCTGGGCTATACGGTATTGGAACTGGTCCTCCTGGGAGCAGATGCGGCGGAGACGAAGGAATTGGGAATATGGGATGGCGTTTTTACAGAGGGCAGGGTGGGAGGAGGTGTAGTCTAGGTAGCTGTGGGAGTCAGTCGGTTTATAGTAGATGTCTGTGTTGATTCGGCCGCCCGAGATAGAAATGGAAAGATCTAGGAAGGGGAGGGAGGAGTCTGAGACGGTCCAGGTGAATTTGAGGTCAGGGTGGAAGATGTTGGTAAAGTGGATGAACTTTTGCGGCGGAGACGAAGGAATTGGGAATATGGGATGGCGTTTTTTTTTGCAGCGGAGACAGGTGATATTAGGTAACTATGATTGCCTGCAACGTGCAAACTAAACTAACAAAGTCTTCCACAATAAGTTAATAGATTTGATAAATAGTTGGTGTGCAAATGGAACACCCTACAATAGAGGTTTTTTTTAATCAGCTATCTTGCATTCTCTTTACCAATTGGCTACAGCTTTCCTGTTTGTTGTCAACACAACCAAAGAATGTGATATGCAGCAATACCTGTTATTGAGGTTTGAGAAATTCTACCTCTTGAAAGTGTCAGTGAAGAATTAAAGGTTTGCCTCTGCAAACTAACAGCTCGAGCTTGATAACGCTGACCAGCAGTGTTTGACCTGCCCATCCTCCCTCAGTAATAAGAAACTTTTATCTTGCCCCCACAAGAATGTGAAGTTATTGAAGTTTGCCCTGAATGACAACAATTTTGATTCTTTTTGTGTTTAAAGAACTTCATCAGCTTCCACAAGCACTTTGTTATCTCTTCACCCACGCAGAGGAAATTACCATATTGGAGAGGATTTGTTGACCTGATCTACATTGCACTAATAATAGCTTTGAGCAGCACTACTCAACACAGGAATACATCATGCTGTAAATTGCCAATTAGTGAAACAATTAACATCAGAATAAGAAAATGCTTAAACTTCAGTATTCTGTACTCTGATGACCAATTTTACATTTGAAAACATTTATATAAAGAGCAATTATAAGGCTGTTCCAAATGTGTAAATGGCTTTTTAAAAAAGATGCCATTAAATAGCAACCAAAACTGCATAGTAAGTTAATAATCCAGCAGGGAAACCAACATCAGCTTCACAAATGGATGATGAGGAATGTTTAAAAACTGGTTAGTGAGCAAACATTTTCCCATTGTCTTATAGCTGTACTGCCCTGTGACTGAGTAAGCTGACAGTAGGAATAACTTCTCAAAACAAATCAGACAACAAAATCACTTGTAAGTTCTGCAAAAAAAAAGAAACCTTGCAAATAATTTTAAAAAGCAATTAATATAATTTTTGCATTGACTTTTCTTTGGATTGTTGTTCCTACATGTCTCTTCTTTTTCTACTGATGGGACTGACTGTTGCTAGAAATGATTCCTCAGGCAAGCCAGCCCTCAAGAGTTCTGTCCTTTGGCTGTCCTCATTTTCTTCAAGACCTTTCAATGTTTCCTACCTTCTCTGTTCCTTACTCCCGTCGGTCCTCAAATTTGGCTCACTCTCCTTTATCCCACTCCCACATGTGACAGTCTCTGTGGTTTACAGAAAATCAAATCGAACTGATTCAGATGTGACTCATTTCCCTTCACCCTCAAGTGCTTGCAGTCAATGGAATTTTAACATAATTTGTTATCAGAGGTTTTGTGAAGAAAAGAAAACAATGTGCAACAATTGAGCGATGTAGTTTTAGGCAAAAAGAAACAACTGGTTTCAAGCCAATAATAATCATGGGATGGCACTGTGGCTCAGTGGTTAGCACTGCTGCCTCACAGCATCAGAATCCCAGGTTCAATTCCAGCCTCAGGTGACTGTGTGGAGTTTGCACGTTCTCCCCATGTCTGCATGGGCTTCCTCTGGGTTTTCCAGTTTCCTCCCACAGTCCAAAGATGTGTAGGTTAGGTGAATTGGCCATGCTAAATTGCCCATAATGTTAGATGCATTAGTCAGGGGTAAATATAGGGTAGGGAAATGGGTCTGGGTGGGTTACTCTTTGCAGGGTTGGTATGGACTTGTTGGGCCAAAGGGCCTGTTTTCACACCGTAGTGAATCTAATCTAACTCCATGAGATTTAATCAGGGCTAATTCAGGTGATGAGGTTTACTAGATTGTACCAATGGTCAGTGACTTTGTTTTTTTTGGATAGACGAGAGAAGCTATAGCTCTTTTCCTTAGAGCAGTGAACTGCTGTGCTCTTCCAGCACCACTGATCCAGAATCTGGTTTCCAGCATCTGCAGTCATTGTTTTTACCAAAGTTAAGAAAAGTCTTAATAGGGGTGTTAGTGTACATAAGGGGAAACTGTTCCCATTGGCAGAAGGGTAGGTAACCAGGGTTTAAAATGATTGGCAAAAGAACAAGAGGCAACATAAATAAACAGCAGTATCCGGAATGCACTATCTGAAAGGCTAATGGCATCCAAGTCATTAGTAACATTCAATAGCAAAATGGATAAATTCATGAGAAAAGAAACCCATAGTTATGGGGAAGGAATAGGGGATTGGGATTCATTGGCGAGCTCAATCAAAAAACAGGCACAGCCTGGATGGAGAAGAAGGCTTTGTCCCGGGTTCAATAACTTTTGGACAAAGCCAGAGGTAACCTGACAAGGAAAGGATCAAATTCTTCAATGAAGTGTGAATCCCTTGGAGGGTGTGCTTTCTAATTTATTTGTTTTATATCTAAATTCAACTGTGTTACACCCATTTTGCAAGCATATTTTCACTTTTTCTCCTTAAATCCCCTCCGGGGACATGCCTCTGCCTAATAGCCATGTCCTTTGTGTGTGAGCCTAGGCAATGAGTGCCAGCAGACAACTCAGTAGTGGGTGCTTTAAGAGCTGCCAAGTGTGGACTTTGATAACAACTGTGAAGCTAACCCTTGCCAATCCTAGTACCTTGTGGCATCCCAACTAACTCTTGGCTGACCAGGAACTGAAAGGAGAACCTTTCCAATGTTTATTGTTTGGCACCAAATCCAGTTCACATTACTTACTAACTAATATGGGTTCTCATATATTACACTACAGAGCCAATTTGTATATTTAAATAACCAGTTTTGATCTAAGTTCATAAATGGGGTTCCTCAATTACTCTTGCTGAAGATGTTCTTCATTTTACATTGTAATTTTATTTTAAAGCACCAAATTATATAATTACCTTAACGCTCTATTACAGGTAACCATGAACTTAATGAAACGAGTTGATATTGTAGAAATTTTTAGCTGCTTCCTGGTGGAGATGCTGACAACAATGTAAATCACAAAGGCTGCTAATAACACTGTAGTGATGAGCCAGCATGTCATCCGCTTGAGTGAAGGGTAACAATTGTATGAAGACCCAACGATCACTTGACCTATTGTGAGCTTCCTCATTGCATCATGAACCCAACTGGAAAATTCACTGTTGCCAGTTATCTTAATGGAAGCAAACAATTTCTGCTCTAACGACAGGCAACACTGATAATTGTTTCAATTGCTACTTAAGAATTTTGGATTTGGTTTGTTTTGAATGCAACAGTTTGTTCTTGTTCTTTTCTGTTGCCAGAGAAGGGATTGATCCATCGACTGTTTCTATTTTGTTCTATTCTGCATATCCTTAAGTCAATTTTTCAGGCAAATCGTCAACCAATCAAAATCTTTAGGTTATATTGTACCATCTATTAAAGAATATTTGAGGGTATTGTACTGGTTCCACGCATTTCTAATTATTTTCTTTCTGTCTATTCTGAAGTTAAATTTGTTTCTACATGTTGCATTGATTCTGCAGTGTGTATATTTCGAGAATAAAATATTCCAGCGCCAGAATTTCTCTCTGCCTCTTTGCTGATTTGATCCTAGGGGAGTCAGCACTGGAGAGTTATCGCAGGAACATACTTTCAAGTATCACTGCCCACTTTTCTCCTCAATGTGTATACCATCAACATTATTTTCTGCCACTGCTACCCTGACAATACTTGATTAAGACTATCTTCATGCAACAGGACTCCAGCATTGTGAAATGAAAGGCACTGGGAAGAAAAGGTTTAAAATAACACTGAGTACAGGAGTTGGGACATCATGTTGCAGCAGTACAGAACATTGGTTAAGCCATTATTGGAATACTGCATGCAATTCTGGTCTCCCTGCTATAGAATCATAGATTCATAAAATGCCTGCAGTGTAAATGCAGGCCATTTGGCCTGTTGAATCTACACTGATCTCCGAGGAAGGATGTTGTGAAACTTGAAAGGGTTCAGAAAAGATTTACAACTATGTTGCAAAGATTGCAGGGTTTTAGCAACAGTGAGAGGCTGAATAGGCTGGGTTTTGTTTTCCTTGTAGCATCAGAGGCTGAGGGGTGACCTTACAGAAGTTTATAAAGTCATGAGGCACATGGATAGCCAAAGTCTATTTCCCAGGGTAGGGGAGTCCAAAACTAGAGGACATATATTTAAGATGAGAGAGGAAAGATTTTAAAGGGACCTAAGGGACAACCTTTTCACGCAGAGGATGATGTATGTTAGCAATAAGCTGCCAGAGAAGATAGTGGAGGCTGGTTCAATTATAACATTCAAAAGACATCTGGATGGATGAATGAATGGGAAGGGTTTTGAGGAATAAGGGCCAAATGCAAGCAAATGGAACTAGATAATTTAGGATATCTGGTAGGCATGGATGAGTTCGACTGAAGAGTCTGTTCCCATGCTGTATAGCTCTATAACTCTATGACTCTAATCATAGATATAGCAATATGAAAACCAATTTGCTTCTGCAGCAAGGCAGTATTTTGTTTCCTCCTTTCAATGGCTTCGGCCTTAAAAATACTACAAGGGTTCAATATTTTCAGTTATATCCATTTCCCAAGAGAGTTGCCACTCCCTGCGATTTGGAAGTTGCACAGAGTCCTTCTTGTCCCTTTACATTTCCATCAGCAATCCTGACAGATTGGAAATTACCTGATAAAGTAATTACCTGTCTAACTTAATACATCAACATAGGTATTTCCCACTTAGTTAGAGCTAACTTCAATATAGACACTCATTTCTCCAACAAGCAGGTCCAGAGTGTGCCCCAACTTGTACCTGGACTGACTCTGATAGAATAGATTACAGAGCCAGTGTTAAGTGTGAATGATGAGAGCCACATTAAAGAGTAAAGAGATAGACCAGAATGGATCCAGACCCTCTTGAATTAAGAACAGTGAAAGGTTCTCGCATTGAAATGTGTGAAATCCTTAGAGGGCTTGGTAGGATAGATGCTGAGAGTTGTGAATACTCCTTGATTAGGATATCTGGAGCCAGAGTAAAAGTCAGCCACTTAGGACTGAGAGGAGACAATACTTCTTCTGTCTCTGAGAATTATGCATCAGATTATAATTATACATTATGCATACATAATTCTAAAGTTCTGTAGACACACAGTCATTGAATAGATTCAAACCTAATAGATGTTTGGACAGTAAAGTCTAGCAATAGAGAGATAGGGAAGGCAATGGCCTGGTGGTGTTACTGCTAACCAGAGACCCAGGTAATGCTGTGGGGTCTTGGGTTCAAAGCCCTCCATGACAGATAGTGGAATTTGAATTCGATAATAATCTGGAATTAAACTTTTAATGATGATCATGTTGATTGTTAATATCCTTGAGGGAAGGAAATCTGCCATTTTTACTGGTCTGGTCTGTACATGACTGCAGATCCACAACAATGGAATTGACTTTCAACAAGGGATGGGCAATAAATGCTGGCCCAGGTTGTAAAGGCCACATCATGAATGAATAAGAAAAAAGTAAAATGCAGTTGAGCTGTGAACTTATTAAATAGCTCAAGGAGGCACATGGCCTACTCTAAACCCAATTGCTTATATTTATGTGATGTCACAGTACCGGTGTTGGACTGGAGTGAACAAAGTAAATATCACACAGCACCAGATTATTGTCCAACAGGTTTATTTGGAAGTACAAGCTTTCGGAACACTGTTCCTTCGTCAGCTCCAAATAAACCTGATGGATTGTAACTTGGTGTTGTGTGATTTTTATTTCATATTTTTGTGTGAACTCAGAGCCTTATAAATGTGGTCTTTAGTATTCTGGCAGCAAACTGAAAACCTGTGATTTGCTTCTCATTTGCATGTTGGGATGCATTGGAACTGTTCTGCCAGTGAAGTTGCTCTCTATATCTGCCTGTACTTTGTTTGTCAAAGATGAACAGCATTTAGCCCCAACTTTTAATCTAACTGAACTGATGTAGCCAGTTTCCTGAGCTTATTTGAAAGGGTTCTTCTATACAGATGGCAAATATAATACCCTTTAAAAGAAATGTTGAGCACTTCCATGAGGCTAGAGTGTATTTTAATGTCACTTTTTTTCAAGCAGCAGTTAATCAACCTGGAGAGAGTTCACAGTGAGGGACTGAGTTTCTATAGTGTTTGTTCAAGACCCAATTTGACAACTGACGGGATTTAATTAATTGCAATATTGCATGCATTCACAGGAGTTTCCTATCAGATACCAATCTCTCAGATCAGGATACATGAGTTTTGTTTTCCAGAGTAATTAATAGTTTAAACATGCCATTCCAGCCTGTATCTCCCACTTTCCATTCCAGTGCACTCAAACACCATTTGTATCTCTTCAGAATACATAACAGCTCAGTAATCTGGTCACAGGGTTATCAGAATTTTAAAAGAAAATCAGAGGGGCAGACTGCAATGTTAGAACAGCATGTTTGAAAGCAGTTGTGTTGATATATTTCAATTATAGTTTACTCATCACTTGTTACTCAAATGGGAACTGAGCAACAGGTCAATTGTCCTAACCTTGCATTAACCTAAGACCAGACTGTCACTTTAATCATCTGAGGGACCAGTGTTGATAAAACTGATGATAAGCTTTATTCTCAGACATGGTGCTCTACTCAGTGAGCTATTGACCTCAATCTGAAGCAGCAAGAGCAAAGGTGCAAGGTATTTGTTCAAAAAAGAGAGTAGAAAGCGTGAAATCTGAAGGCAAATCATTAAATGGCAAGAACAGTACGCAATAATGAAGGATGGGGTCAGGACATTTATTTGTTCTCTCTGCTGGGAAAGTGGTATGTTGCACATTCAAACAGTGGAGAAAATAGTAACATAATTAAAATCATATGCCAGTAAATCTTAAGTGCCTTCCATATCAAAGATACTTTTGAGATTTTTTACTAGTTGAGTCAGTGGTCTCCATGACTGCAAAGGTTCCTTACTCTCAGCCACTGACAATCTACCTTGTCCAGAAGTGACCAAAATGCTGGTCTCACGTAAGCTTGCCTCATTTCATAATTAGAAAGCTGTGATAGGAATCTTGTACTAGAGCCTGAGCTCATCACCTGAACTCACTGTCCAATGCAGTACTGACAGAGGGCAGCCTTGGTGGAGGTAGCAACTTTCAATTCAGATATCAACCAAAGCCCATTAACTCTCAAACTGTTTTAAGAGGAGTTCAAGGCACCATTTGAGGTTATCGGTACCTCCTGTGCCATCCGAACCCTCCCCAACCCCATGTCCTCACACTCTCCCACCCTTGCAGTTTCAATGTTCTTCATCCCTCAACATCCTCACTCCTCACTCTCTTGGGTCAATATTCCGCTTCTTCTCTGTGCATGTGCAGTGCAGGCTTCGCGTATGATATCATCAGAATTTCACGGATGACATAATGGGTCTGAATTGAGCGTGGGTGTGTTTCTAGATTAGTGAGCACTTACAGTTGTTGGCAGTTATGGGTATCAGCAGGCACTGCTGTAATTATATCACTCTGAATGGCAGGTTGCTTTCTACTTTTTCACTGTTCGATTGACAACACACATTGGTCATTAATGGGTTAGTTGTCTTTGATGCTGAGTTATGAATCAATGTCTGTTTAGCTTGAAAAGAGCTTTAGTACTTGAGTACTTTAAAGTTTTAAGGGGGCATTCATGAAAGGGATTTTTTAAAAAGTGAAACTGGTAATACATATTTAAATATTCATTCTAAATGTTTTTCTCAACGTAGCTCCTAATATGTGCCCATGTGGATACTAGTTAAGTGTTCACAGAATGTGTAAAGGAAGTGCATGGTGGATAAGGGTATGAGTTGGCATGAGTCAGATTTAAGCTGGCATGAAAACAATAGGACATGGGGATGAATGGAGAGGCATGAGTTGGCATGGTTTGGGCAGAGGCAGTGGCTGGAGAACTTAGGGGATGTATGTGGTGAGGACTTTTTTTAAGCAAAACAATTCAGCTATGAACAGGCTGCCTTGGCATATGGTCACCCCTGTGATGACCTCCAATCTTTGTTTAGGAGGAGCAGGCTTGATAACCTCCTGTAAATGACCCCCACATCTTCAGGAGCAAAACCTGTATCAGACTGTGCACTTTCTCCCAAGGCAGGTGCATTGATCCAGCAAAGAACCCAAATCAAGCTACCTGCCTGAGCAGCAAAGGCCCAGTCCATTGCACAACACTGTATAAAAGCATGGCCTTCTTAGTTATAATGCCATAGAGTCATAAAGACGTACAGTACAGAAAAAGACCCTTCGGTCCGACTCATCCGAGCTGACCAGATATCCGAAATTAATCTAGCCCTTTTTGCCAGCATTTGGCCTATATCCCTCTAAACCCTTCCTATTCATACACCCATCCAGATGCCTTTTAAATGTTGTAATTGTACCAGCCGCCACCACTTCCTCTGGCAGCTCATTCCATACACACACCACCCTCTGTGTGAAAATGTTGCCCCTCAGGTCCCTTTTAAATCTTTCCCATCTCACTTTAACCCTATGCCCTCTCGATCTGGACTCCCCCACTCCAGTGAAAATACCTTGTCTATTTACCCTATTCATGCCCCTCACGATTTTGTAAACGTCTATGAGGTCACCCCTCAGCCTCCAATGCTCCAGGAAAAACAGCCCCAGCCTATTCAACCTCTCCCTGTAGCTCAAACCCTCCAAACCTGGCAATATCCTTGTAAATATTTTCTGAACCCTTTCAAGTTTCACAACATCCTTCCTCTAGTAGAGATTAGTGATTTCAATTATTATGTCAATCTTCAAAAAGGGGATGAATAGGATAGGTTTCTTTCAGCAGGTTCCTTCTTCAAATGATTGACTTTAACTAAATGTTTCTTCTATCTTATTCATTACTCTCTTTCTTAGTCATGAGATCAACTTGATGTTGTCTTATTGTCACTTACTCTCAAACCAGAAGAATGAACATATTGTCATTTATTTTGCTATAAAAAATCCATCATAATTTCTACTAGATTTTGTCTCACCTTGCTCTGATCTAGGTAAATGATCCCATTATTTTAAACATTTTCCAGAGAAAGCTTAATAATATTTAGTCGCTCACTTTGACTTTCCATGTTCGTCTTGCAGTCTGCTTTTTGTAAACTTTATAATATACCTCAAGTATCAATTTGAGATATTTTTGAAAATACCAACATGATTAAAAGCTTCACTAAATATTCAGAAACCAACAATATGAATATGAAGTGACAGTAATTCAGCCTCCCGTAATAAAACATTCAAGAAGGTGCTAAGGAAAACTCAATTCTTTACTTCACTTTCAGGTTTATTTCAGATCTGCCAAAGTACAGCAAATGTGAGACAATTAGACATGCATATCATGAGGATGAATGAGTAGAGGAGGTCTCTGTCACAGATGCAGAGCTCTCAAGGCAAACCTATTTCTCCCAGCCCTAGGAACATTTCCTCTTTTATTAGCAATTGCAGTCAGCATTTCACCATTAATCGCTACTGAATTTATATTTCTATCACACAGAACCTTTCTTCTGTAATTTTAAACTCTGTAAATGGTAAAGTAATAGTGTGCACAGCCATCTAAAGTATTCAAGCTCATCCCAAGAAACATCATAAAACCTGCTTTCTACAATCTGCGATGAAATCCAAATCCGCTTAAATGTCTTTGATTCACTATTATATAGGATAATCTTGAGATCTGAGGATTTTTCTAAAATTTGCTCCTCATTTAAGTCTATGACTTTTTCTGAGTTTATTACAGTCTGGAGAATAGGGTTGTTTGGGGAGTGTGGACTTCATTTTTGATAGATTAGACTTGAATGACGTTCAGTTTCTATTATTGTGACTGTAGGATGAGCATCTATAAAGACCACTCAGACTGTGTCAGAGTGACACTTGAAGCCATGGCACTTTGAAGATGAGGAACTCTGGTGTTGTTGAGCTGTCACATACTGAGCAAGTGAATTGTCAATAGTTGTATCTTCAAATTAATGTCAGTTTAATTTATGCTTGTTAATGAAACCTTTACCTTAAGGACCTCTGCTTTCTGGCATGGTCGGAGTACATATTGGATATCTGCATTGTCATTACCATGTTTGCGAAGCAGTGTGATGCCAACAGCATGGGTTCAATTCCCATCACCAGCTGAGATTACTGTGAAATACTCTCCTTCTCAACCTCTCTCCTTGCCTGAGGTATGGTGACCCTCAGTTTAAATCACCAGCAGTTGTATCTCTCTAATGAGAGAGCAGCCCTACGATCTGGTAAAACTATGGTGACACAACAAGCTGTTGAATCTGGTCCTGAAATGAAGGTGCAATATATATATGCAAACCCTGGAGTACTGAAATTCAGGAAATGTTGCACCAGTACATGAAGTAGTGTCAGACTTTGGTTTCATGCACATGTTTCAAATCCAGAGCCTCATCCAGGGAATCTTGGTGAACATACATATGTAACAATCTATGCCAACGACACATTGGATACCATCCTGACACGGTCCAATTTGACATTCATTAATATTGGCATCACAGTCATTCATTCCCAGAAAACTGACAGGTGCTCTCCTTACCGTCATTGTTATTCATCTCACATTGTCTGCTGGAGAATCCAGCTGGATGAATACAGCTAATGCCATTAACAAGATAATGGCATGTTCCATTATGGAGACATAGAGAACTCAAACACTCATCAATCTCTACACAGTGAGGTCCTAAAAATAAAACAACACAGAGTAGTAAATGAACAAACTCCTCCAAGATATTAATATAAATGAAATTAAATGCAAGTAAGACAAATTGTTCTCAATTTTTATTATTGTTTCTTCCCAAAGGACCAGATAAGTCTTGAACTGCGAGAATGGCATATTCAGAACTGAAGCATCTTCCATCATTCAGTAACCACAGGAGATTTGGAGGCGGGTCAATTCGTAGGAGCAGGTACAAAGTTATGTAAATTATGTAAATCTAATTTACAATATTGGATATAAAGTTTGATGAAAGCACCCTATTTGTTTTATAAATAATGAGCTGTGACTATTTATTCCATATTGCATTTTAATAACAAAATTATCAATGACAACAATAATATGAAAGGCCTTTGTATTAATTAGATTGGCCCAATACAAGTAACTTGAAATTAACCTTTTCATTTATTCTTCATGTCTGGTTTCCCAAACCTCTGAACTAGTTTGAAGAGGTAGAGTTTAGTCTCTGTATTTATTCCACTGTCCAGTGTAACGCTTTGCATTGGTAAATTTTAGAAAGAAAGCATCTGAAACTCTCTAGGAGGTTTTTATATACAAATTTAATTGGTTTTAAAATAACAAATCTAAAATTGACAAGCAGCTAACTACAAATGTTCCATCTGAAGCAAACAGACTCCTGCCAGTCCCAGAGTTCAATAGGTAAATGCAGCATATAATTTAACAATAGATAAATTTAAATATAATGTGCAATTAATGTTCTTTAAATCAATGTATTCTCCCATGCATTTTATTAGAAATTAACTCAACATCAATTTGGCTATGTTGTTACACATTTATCATTTGAGCCCCTCAGTTTTAATCATAATTAAGCTTCTTGATTCCACATGTGAACTCTAAATAGGATTGAGGAATAGCTATTTGGCACTTTGAGCTTGCTCTGCATTCAATAAGATCAACGGTGATCTGGCTGTGGTCTCAACTGCTGTTCCTGCTGTCTGCTGTACCTATCAGAAATCTAACTCGTAAGTTGAATAAATTCAAGCCTGCACTGCCTCTGGGGACTAGTATAATCTCAGTTGGTGGCAATACTGGATCAATCAGATTCCAGAATGAAACTTGCCTTAATACTTTAAATGGTTTTGCTGTTGGTTACCTTCGGATTAGTCACTGGAACTTATTCACACAAGGTTGCAAATGTTCTCTAAGAACAGAACACAAATTTATTACATTAAAGAAAATAAAACAAAGCTTTATTAATTTATAAAACAATTGGAAACACAAACAGCAAAACAAAGTTTCAAACTGTTTCCCAAAGAATCCTTTTAAAGACACTCAACTCCTATTTCAATTCTTTAAGTTATTACTTAACTGACCCCTCCCAGCTTCTTTTCCTTGCTCTACAAGGAATTTGATGATTCTATTCCAGACCAAAAGCATGTCTCACAAACTTAATTGAATTTTTTGAAGAAGTAACAAAGAGGATTGATGAGGGCAGAGCAGTAGATGCGATCTATATGGATTTCAGTAAACGTTCGACAAGGTTCCCCATGGCAGACTGGTGAGCAAGGTTAGATCTCATGGAATACAGGGAGAACCAGCCATTTGGATACAGAGCTGGCTCAAAGATAGAAGACAGAGGGTGGTGGTGGAGGATTGTTTTTCAGACGGAAGGCCTGTGACCAGTGCAGTGCCACAAGGATTGGTGCTGAGTCCACTAATTTTCATAATTTATATAAATGATTTGGGTGTGAGCATAAGAGATATAGTTAGTAAGTTTGCAGATGACACCAAAATTGGAGGTGCAGTGGACAGCGAAGAAAGTTACCTCAGATGGGCCAATGGGCTGAGGTATAGCAGATGGAGTTTAATTTAGATAAATGTGAGGTGCTGCATATTGGAAAAGCAAATCTTAGCAGGACTTATACACTTAATGGTAAGGTCCTAGGGAGTGTTGCTGAACAAAGAGTATTTGGAGTGCAGGTTCATCGCTCCTTGAAAGTGGAGTCACAGGGAGATAGGATAGTGAAGAAGGCATTTGGTTTGCTTTCCTTTATTGGTCAGAGTATTGAGTTCAGGAGTTGGGAGGTCATGTTGCAGCTGTACAGGACATTTGGTTAGACCACGTTGGAATATTGTGTGTAATTCTGGTCTCCTTCCTATTAGAAGAATGTTCTGAAACTTGAAAGGATTCAGAAAAGATTTACAAGGATGTTGCCAGGGTTGGAGGATTTGAGCTATAGGGAGAGGCTGAATAGACTAGGGCTGGTTTCCCTGGAGCATCGAAGGCTGAGGGGTGACCTTCTAGAGGTTTATAAAATCATAAATAGGCCAAGTATGAGGGGCCAAGTATTTGCCCTGAGGTTGGGGAGTCCAGAACTAGAGAGCATAGGTTCAGGGTGAGAGGGGAAAGATATAAAAGAGACCTAAGGGGCAACTTTTTCACACAGAGGGTGGTACGTGTATGGAATGAGCTGCCAGAGGATGTGGTGGATGTTGGTTCAATTGCAACATTTGAGAGGCATTTGGATGGGTATATGAATAGGAAGGGTTTGGAAGGATATGGGCTGGGTGCTGGCAGATAGGACTAGATTAGATTAGATTAGATTACTTACAGTGTGGAAACAGGCCCTTTGGCCCAACAAGTCCACACCAACCCACCGAAGCGCAACCCACCCATACCCCTACATATACCCCTTACTTAACACTACGGGCAATTTAGCATGGCTAATTCACCTGACATCTTTGGACTGTGGGAGGAAACCGGAGCACCCGGAGGAAACCCACGCAGACACGGTGAGAACGTGCAAACTCCACACAGTCAGTCGCCTGAGTTGGGAATTGAACCCGGGTCTCAGGAGCTGTGAGGCAGCAGTGCTAACCACTGTGCCACCCTGCCACCCACAGATTGGGTTGGGATATCTGGTTGGCATGGACGAGTTAGACCGAAGGGTCTGTTTCTGTGCTGTACAGCTCTATGACTCTATGACCTACCACCATGAACCTTTCACAATTCTGATGACCTAAATCTTTTCAGTTCTAACACCTCAAAGATTTCAACCCAAACTCTTAACAGCTCCACAAACTAAAACACCTCAAGTAGTGTGTCTGCTGAACTGAAGGCCTGATTTTCCTACAAGGGGAAACTGTCCTTTCTTCTGAACTGAACTCAAAGCTAAAACTAATGGTTTTCCGGTCTGGTGTAAACTCAGCAATATAAGATTCATTCCATTGACACCTCAGAAATGCTGTAATCACATGCTTTCTTGGAGTTCGTACACTTTTGGTCACTGTTCTAAATTACTTACTTACCTTTTTTTAAAAGAATTGTCTTCACATCCCACTGCCTCTATTTAAAAATCCAAATCCCAAAACAATCTATATTGTAAATGTTTTATCACAACATAGCATGGCTCCCAAAATAAAATCTCTGCTCAAGTCTATTTTGAAAGAAAGATTTCTCATTCTTATATTTAACTAACTTCCTATACAATTAAAAGAGGTAACAGAGACAGTTAGTACATTATAGTTCTATATTTGAGTTATATTTCCCTGTGTCTGAAAGTCATTCTAGCAAATCACCCTTTCACTGGTTACAGGATACAAGACAAAAGAAGTTTTCTGCCAGTCTCCTGTCTCCAGCTTTCTGTCTGTCTGTGTTTCTTGCTGTCTGTGTTCCTCACGATCTCTCTCTCTCTCTGTCTCTTTCCACATTGTGGCTCTCTTTTTCTCTCTCGATTTTTCTCAATCTTTCCATCTCCCTGATTGCCATTGTCTCTCTGTGATTCTGTCTGCCTGTCTATTTCCCTGACTGTCTCTGTTTCTTTTCCCCCCGTGATTGTCTCTGTCTGATTCTCACTCTCTCATTATCTCTATGTGTGTCTTTCTCTCTAGATCAGTGGCCTCTCTCTCTTTATACTTGTCTCTGTGCATCATTGTCTCTCTTTCTCTATCTCATCAATGATGTTGCTGTGGTCAGTGGTGCCCTACAGTCTTTAAAGTATATACTTCTGTCCCTCTCTCCACTCTCCTTGTCATCCTCACTGATGAAATGAACAGAATAAAATTCAGTAAAGACTGAGAGGAAAGAGGAAGGAAAAAAACAACTCAGTTGCTTTGCAGTAATTAATCATATCTAAATGGATTAAAACCTGGTACCCAGGAAAACTGATAAAAGGCCCTGGGTGAGTTAAACAGAATGCTGCCTCAGATTCGAAGATATGCACGTTAAGTGGATTGGTCATGTTAAATTTCCCATATTGTCCAGGGATATGCAAGCTAAATGGATTAGCCATGGGAAATGCAGGTTTACCGGGATAGGATGGGGTGGGGGGTTGGGGGGGAGAGGGGGGTGGGGTTGGGTCTGGGGGGGAAATGCTCTTCAGAAGGTCAGTATGGAATTGATGGATCAAATGGCCTGCTTCCACACTGTAGGGATTTTATGATTCAAAACCAGAAATCAAAACTTAAAAAATGACAATAGAAGAGATGGACCTTTTAAAATTATTTATTCACAGGATATAGGCATCATTGGCTAGGTCAACATTTATTGCCCATCCCTCATGCCTAGAGGGCAGTTAAGAGTCAATCATATTAGATTAGATTACTTACAGTGTGGAAACAGGCCCTTCAGCCCAACAAGTCCACACCAACTGTCGAAGCGCAACTCACCCAGACCCATTCCCCTACACCTAACACTCCAGGCAATTTAGCAAGGCTAATTCACCTAACCTGCACATTTTTGGATTGTAGGAGGAAACTGGAGCACCTGGAGGAAACCCACGCAGACACGGGGAGAACGTGCAAACTCCACACAGGGAGTCGCCTGAGGCGGGAATTGAACCCGAGTCTCTGGCGCTGTGAGGCAGCAGTGCTCACCACTGTGCCACCGTGCTGCCATATTGCTGTGGATCTGGAGCCATCCCCCGGCTCCCTTCCCAGCCCGTCCCCATCCCTTCCACTGCTCTTTGCGGCCAACTGGATTCATTCCTCACATTGACCAACCAGATCGTACCCTCTACCTGTCTTCACCTATGCCCACTTCATCACCCAGCCCCCACCCCTAAAGCTGTCGTTATCTGCAGCTCCCCCTACAGCCACCCGAGTCCTGAAGAAGGTTATGCCTGAAACATTGATTTCTCCACCTCCAGACGCTGCCTGGCTTGCTGTGTTCTTTTAGCCTTCTGCCTGTCAATGCAGTATAAAGACAGCATTTGTGTACACTAAAACAACGTATTATTCATATTCAACAGCTCAACCAGATTTAAATTTTTCCTAAAAGGTATGTGAACCGTCACTCCCCTTCATTTGAGGCACTCGTGTTTATATAGCAGCTTCAAATTGGCAAAGAATTTGAAGGTATTTTGCAGAGAGTTTAAAGGGAGAGTTTAACTGGGACATTGATTAGACAGTGAACATTAGGAATTGTGTCTTTAGACACCAGAGTTGGACCTGAAGGGAGAATAGATAAATTATTCAAGGTCAGACCCCAGAAGAGATTGGAGGTAGGGGTGGGAAATATTGTCAAGAAGATTTTTTTTTTGCCAAACAGCATAACTGTCAGTCCATCACTTTCCCCGTTCATTTCTTAGACACACTATCCTTTCCTGTCTTTACACAAATAATGCTCTATCCAACACTAGTCCCAACCCCTGTTCCTACTTGTAGTTTTGTTCCAGGAAACAGGGAAGATGGCAGATGGTGGGACTTTAATTTAATTTATAAAAAACTACAAGTTAGAGTCTACTGATGAACATTGTTGATTGTCGGGAAAAAAAACCCATCTGGTTCACTAATGCCTTTTAGGGAAGGAAATTGTCATCCTTCTCAGGTTTGGCCTACATGTGACTCTAGACCGACAGCGACGTGGTTGATTCTTAATTGCCCTCTGTGAATGAATTAAAATGAACTGTTAGCAGCTTCCTCAGGAAGGGAATCTCAATCTGACAAAGACTGAGACTAGCTCTGGAGTTGCAGCAAATGTCAGAGTCCACTGCAGCTGTGAAACTAAATAATTACATTGGAGCTTGATTAGCAGTGAGAATTGAAACAACATTGATCTCAGTCCCCGAACTCACTGCCAACCAGATTGCATCAGCAATCATCACCCCTCACATTTAGAATCAACTTGAAATGAATTTATTCCAGGTAGATGTAAACGATGTTCACTTATCTTAAACCATCTAATATATCAATCTCACTAATTACTATATCAATTGAGACTTCTGATAACTAATAACACGATCCTACCATCGAACAATTTTCCCCTTCATTCTACTGTTCACTTTCCAGAGGGATCATTTCCTGTATTTCCTCCCCAGTTCAGTTGTTCGCCAGCTCGCACTGACAGCTGCCATCTCCCGGCATCTGGGCAGTCACATGTTTTGGGTGAGTGCACATAATGTATCACAATTGTGTTACATTACAATAAGGACACAATCATCAATCCAGCATGTCCAAGAGAGCCATAGTGAAGTTGAAAATTGCACATTGACACTGCATTGCTGGTTCAGTAACTTCACCACTGGAGAAAGATACCCCCAGCATGTCAGGTTGGTATAAAAAGTGGATAGTGCATTGTATATTTGCCTGAAGTCTTGGTTTTAGCTAGACGTTGATTGTAACAAATATATGTATCTGAGGGAAAGGAGGAAAACTATCAGAACATTCACTTCTGAGTTGTATTTTAATATATCCTTATTTACTGCACAGGAGGTGGAATTGACGTACATAAAGACAAAGTTTTGAGGATGTTGGAAATCTGAAATAAAGCCTGAAAATGCTGGAGAAACTCAGGAGGTCAGGCAGCAACTGTGGACAGAGAAACGGTTAACTTTTCAAGTCCAAAATCACTTTGGAAGTGATGTAAATTGGCCAGTTTCTTAAATGGGGAAGACAGCTAAAATCGGAAGGAATAAAAGTGTTTTTGAAATTGCTATGATCATACATGTAATCACCATTCCCGATGCAAGTTTTCAGAAATAAGATCAGCAGTGGACAGGTATAGGTTATCTGAGTCAAGGTACAGAAATATAAGAAGTTTAAAAAGGCAAAGGATGTGATTAGCTGAGAGTTGGGAGGTTTGAGAAGAGGGACAAAGTTGGAATTGAAACTAAGAGGGATCTACCAGAAATCAGAGGATTCTTCTATGTCTAGTAGGAAAGTGAAATGGTGTTCCTGAAACACATGTTGAGTTTTGTGTAAATGGTGTATGGTATCAAAGACTGAGTGAGAAAGGAGAAATTAAAGGTGCAGAACATGCGGAGTACATTTGCAGACAGAGGAGATATTTAGAAAAACCACTAATCCATTTACGTTTTCTTGAATGTTGAAGTGGTTGATCCGTAAATGGATAATTCCATAGATTATATAAACTGGGGGAGGCTGTCTTGCATGTAGAGAATGTTTGGAGCCCTGGGTAATGGGCTGTGTAGAGACGTATGATCATTGTTTCATCTTCTGCATTTGAGAACCTATGAACAATGATGGTTGAGGTAAAGATCCCCTGGTTCACCTGATCTGCCCTACACAATTGTGATACATTATGTGCACTCACCCAAAACATGTGACTGCCCAGATGCCAGGAGATGGCAGCTGTCGGTACGAGCTGGTGAACAACTGAACTGGGGAGGAAATACAGGAAATGATCACTCTGGAAAGTGAACAGTAGAATGAAGGGGAAAATTGTTCGATGGTAGGATCGTGTTATTAGTTATCAGAAGTCTCAATTGATATAGTAATTAGTGAGATTGATATATTAGATGGTTTAAGATAAGTGAACATCATTTACATCTACCTGGAATAAGTTTATTTCAAGTTGATTCTAAATGTGAGGGGTGACCTAATAGAGGTTTACAAAATTATGAGGGGCATGGATAGGATAAATAGACAAAGTCTTTTCCCTGGGGTTGGGGAGTCCAGAACTAGAGGGCATACATTTAGGGTGAGAGGGGAAAGATATAAAAGAGACCTAAGGGGCAACTTTTTCACACAGAGGGTGGTACGTATATGGAATGAGCTGCCAGAGGAAGTGGTGGAGGTTGGAACAATAGCAACATTTAAGAGGCATTTGGATGGGTATATGAATAGGAAGGATTTGGAGAGATATGGGCCGGGTGCTGGCAGGTGGGACTAGATTGGTTGGGATATCTGGTCGGCATGGATGGGTTGGACCGAAGGGTCTGTTTCCATGCTGTACATCTCTATGACTCTATGTCAGTCTTCAATTTTGCATAGCATAAAGATTATCAATAAGATACATGCAATTGTGAAATCAGCACATTCTTCAGTTACACAAACTGTTATCAAGGTTCCATCTATTTCCTTAGTAACTTATTGTACATTATATAACAGTGCACTATTAATGTAACAACAATTTGCAATAATCTAATATCTTTAACAAGGGAAAACAACCCAAAGCAAGATAGTATAGTAATTGATGTTGAGCGAAATAAGCTATTAAAGGAACTTGCTTGCCCAAAGAAATGGTTTTGAAGAGTGTCTGAAAGGAACAAACAACGAACGAACTGGCAAAGGATTCAAGATAGGGAATTCCAGATAATTGCAAGGCATAACGCTACCTCCAATGGTGTGGAAATGACAGAGGGATGTATAAAATAAATCACTTGTAAAACATTTTTACTTCTTTCCAATTACATTGTTTTTTTCATGTCTGGTGCTCAAATGCATTAAAATATTCCAGATTGTAAAGAAACAAGGGTAAATTCAGCATCACCAGCAGGGCCATGCACAGGAATGAGTCGGACCTAGGGACATGACATATACACTGATTCTCTAGAGGTGAATCTAATGCATGCAGCAGTAAAATATTGAGTAAGACATTTATTTTTACACCTCACCCATTTAAAAAAATTATTTGAATTGGAGGGGGTGCCTGCTTCCACAAGCTAAGTTATTCTCCCATTGAGTTGCAATTCACTGAGCATGTGCCTGTACACTGAGTGCACGATTAATGAATTTACTTTCTAGCATCTTAAAGAGTCTCAGTCATTAATCATTTTTGGTCTTTGAAAGAAAGATCGATGTTCAAGAACAAAAAGAAATGAAAATAGTATAAAAGCCAATGTATATGGTCTGTTTGAAAGTATGGACAAGTGGACCAATCCTGTTATAATTTGTTTTGTATGAAGTTATTTTTTATGGTGACATGTTGTGCATATTAGGACAGGGAGTTCCAGTTCTTAGACAAAATGTTCTGGAGAGGTATTTAGTAAAGAGGAGTTTCTTCTGTTGAAAGATACATTTTAGAGCAACGTTGTTCTTTATTCCTTTCAGTCACCCTTTTTCCAACAACTCAAAGCAAAGGCAGACAACCAGCTCCTACTCCATGTCGACACTTGTATGGAAGTAGGGAATTTGGTGGAGAATTTGAATAGATAAATATGTACAGTTTGTGGTGACATACCAACACCTTAAAAATATCATCATTAAATACTAGTTGACTCATTCTCACAGCCCCCTTTTATGTTCTGATCTGTTGGTAATTCACTTTTCACAATTGAGTTTATAAGGAAAAATGTTAATTTTACAAATGGCCTTTAAACCAGCTTTATAAGGGTGGGAATTGTACTTTTTTCATATAGTGAGCCATTATCTGTCAATCAGACAAGAGAAATTGGGAGTACTTACCAAATTTGTTCCCACGGCTAAAATTTTGTTAATCTAACTGCAATTGGCATTAGGAAGTGAAACCATCAGGGCAAAGTGTGAAATGACAGCAGGGAGTAAATGAGGTTTTAATCTAAAAATTAATGACGTGTTTTATTGCCCTTTTAAATTGCTCGGCTCTTTTTGGAGGATACGAATTAAGTGCATGACTACACTTCATCATTGAAAACAGAACTGGGTTTCACCATCACTGCTTCAGGACAGCAGTAAACAATGATCAATCCTTACTCATAAATCACCCAGCATTATACATTACCCTTACTTGTCAGGAATCTTCACTGTCAGACACTTTTCTATTAATAAACAAGCAAATAAGCACTGACTGACTAAAACACAAATATTCTTAATTGACACCAGAGAAATATTACAACTAAATAGCTTGTCAGCTTAAAAGATATTTTAAACTTGAACAATACATGCATCACATGTCACTATTTGTACTTCAGTTTGTCATTGATGCTTGGCTTAAAACAATAAACAAAATACTCTCACTGTGGTTTAGGATGGGGAATCTGTGAGGCATCTGTTCGAGTTACAGGTTTATGGACTAAAGCACCAAATAGAACAATGAAAGCAAAGTTTCTATCCTTCCGAGAAAAAACTTTGCATTTGGTCTTGAAATCAGGAGTGTAATAACTCCCAGCACCTCATACCCAATATCTTTACACCAGCAAATAACTCAAGCTGCTGTTTCACTGCAGACTCAGCTATTCTGAAATCAGGAGTGTACATTCTGGCTGAGGGCCCTGCAAAAGGTTAAAGGTAGATTTTAATTAAAAAACAAAAGGTTCTCAGGATTAATAACAACATTCAAAGTCTCTGTCCTGTAACAAACAGTGCAGCATCTCCTATTACAGTGTAAAATGCAGGTCAGAGCTAATGGTACAGCTCGTGCACCTCACTGCCAAGTGCAGCAAAGAAAACTATTCTCTTCAGTTTCTTTATCTCTTTTAAAAGTTGCCTTTCGGGTCAGCAGCCCCAGGAACTACACAGGCGTAGATTCCTCTCCCTTTGGAAATTCTTCATATTCCTGAAAGCAGATCCAAGCTCCCAGACAGGAGAGAATATTAAACCTCCAAACTTGTGATTCCATGTTTATAAACCACCAAAACTGCATAGCGCCAATTTGCGTCCTCAGTCGGATGATAAACGTATCTAATTGGTTTTAGCTAACCCCATGACTATCAAGAGCCAATCTTAGTGCTCTCACCCTGGTCCCTGCAGAGACCCTGCTTCTGCTTCAGAGCTCACTACCTGTTGTAGCTTAACCATCTGAACTCCAATTCTGTACCAAGTTCAGATCGCCTGTTCGGATACGCTGGGCCAGTCCTACCCACCCTCTCCTTCCCAGATTTGTTTCTTTCCCACCCATGTAAATGACCTAGAATAGTGTCTGCCTGTGACAATAACACCCTGGAAATCGGGACACGTGGTAGATAGAGAGAAGATGTGAGAACCAACCCTAATTGCCTCTGTCAATAATGCAATATCACAAAAATCAACTGCACAAAATCACATCGTAATGATTGGGTCCAAACACAGCAATGCATTCAACTCTCATGGATACTGGTTTACAGTTATTTGGTCTCCCATTTTCTGATGGATAGATTTAAAGTTGGGCCCGTTTTATGTGACACTCCTTTTACAGACAGGGACCAAGCCCCTCAATCCCTAAGAACTGGTTGGAATTTGACAGGCTCTGACAGGCTATTGCATGTGCATGCACTACATTATCAAAAGGAAATAAATAATAATAAAGTGATGAAAAGAATAACAAGAGGGGATGGGTAGAATGAGATTGCTCAGTGAAAGAGCTAGAACAGATTTGATTGGCAGAATAGCTGCTTCCTGTGCTTTACTATCCTATGAGCTGGACTTATTGGGCTACTGGATCCCTTGTGCAGCTCCCCTCCTGCCCTGGGGCTAGAATGTCAGTTGGGAGAGCCCACTCAGGTGAGGATCAGCTGCCCAGCAGCCTATTATCATAGAATCCCAACAGTGTGGCAAGAGGCTATTTGGCCCATCGAGTCTGCACACACCCTCCAAACAGCATCTCACCCAGACCCCTACCCTACTTAACCCCACATTTCCCATGCTAATCCACATAACCTGCAGATCCCTGGATACTATGAGGCAATTCAGCATGAGCAATCCACCTAACTTGTACATCTTTGGACTGTAGGAGGAAACCCACGCAGACATGGGGAAAATGTGCAAACTCCACACAGACAGTTGTCTGAGACTGCAGTCAAACACACGTCCATGGTGCTGTGAGGCAGCAAAGCTAACCACTGAGCCACTCCAGTTAAGAGTTGATTACCTGTAGAGAGACCAGAGGTGAGACTTCCACCTACCAGGAAGAGAAAGTTCTCTCCACTACCAGGAGTAAATGTGAAGAGGAGGCAATTGTAGAACAGCATAGTCACTACACTAGTAATCCAGAGATCCAGGTAATGTACTGGGGACCTAGGTTTGAATTCTACCACACCAGATAGTGGGTATTTGAATCAAATAAAAATCTGGAATTTGAAGTCCAATGAGGCTGGTTGTTGTAAAATCCCGTGTGATCCACTAATGCCCTTTAGGGAAGAGAAAACTATTGTCCAAATGTGACTCCAGACCTACAGCAATATGATTAATTCCTAACTACACTCTGAAATGGCAATTCAGTTGTATCAACCACTAGAAAGTCTCACAAAGGGAAGGAAGCTGAAAAGACCTCTGACATTGACCTTCAGCAGCTGAAACGACAACGTCAACTCAGCCCTGTCAACCCTGCAGACTCCTCCTTACCAAGTCTGAGAGCTAGTGCCAAAATTGGGAGAGCTGTCTCACTGGGCGGCACGGTGGCACAGTGGTTAGCACTGCTGCCTCACAGCGCCAGAGACCCGGGTTCAATTCCCGACTCAGGCGACTGACTGTGTGGAGTTTGCACATTCTCCCCGTGTCTGCGTGGGTTTCCTCCGGGTGCTCCGGTTTCCTCCCACAGTCCAAAGATGTGCGGGTCAGGTGAATTGGCCATGCTAAATTGCCCGTAGTGTTAGGTAAGGGTTAAATGTAGGGGTATGGGTGGGTTGCACTTCGGTGGGTCGGTGTGGACTTGTTGGGCCGAAGGGCCTGTTTCCACACTGTAAGTAATCTAATCTAATCTAAAAAAAAACAAGTTGAAGAGCTTATACAGTCATGTTCACGGAATTGTACCTTACACACAATGTCTGGGACAACACCATCACCATCACCTTGTCAGATGGTCCCCAACAGAGGTGGTAATATAACGCTATATAACCAGGAAGGATGTGCCTTGGGAGTCTTCAACATTGATTCTAGACCCCATGAAGTCTCATGGCATTACATCAAACATTGGCAAGGAAGCCTCCTGCTGATTATCACTTACCACCCCACACCCTGAGCTGATGAATCACTAGTCCTCCATATTGTACAGCACTTGCAGAAAGCACTGAGGGTAACTGCAGCACAGACTGTATTTTGGGGACCTAGGTTTGAATTCCACCACACCAGATAGTGGGAATTTGAATCAAATAAAAACCTGGAATTTGAAGTTCAAGGATGCTGGTTGTTGTAAAATCCCATGCAATTCACTAATGCCCTTTAGGGAAAAGAAAACTATTGTCCAAATGTGACTCCAAACCTACAGCAACATGATTAATTCCTAACTGCACTCTGAAATGGCAATTCAGTTGTATCAACCACTAGAAAATCTTCAATGCCGTCACCTCGAGGCTATGAGCACTGACAACATTCTATTAATAGTAACGTTCATTTACTCTCCAGAACCTGTCATACCCTTGAACTAAGCTGCTCTACTACAGCTATAACATTCGTATCTATCCAACAATATGGAAAATGGGCCAACTATGTCCGGTATATAAATCCAACTTGGCCAAATACTGCTCCAGCAGCCTACTTTCAATTATCACCAAAGAAATGGAAGGCATTACCAGCAGTGCTATCAAGCTACACTTCCTTAGTAATAACCTGCTCACTGACACTCAGTTTGGGTTCTGCCAGGGCCATTGAGCATCTGACCTCATTGCAGCCTTAGCCTCCAGAATCAGTCATGGTGGTAGAGTCCAGGTTTTCTTTGATTGAATCCCAAGATTTTCAGAACAGTTAATCTAAAATAAATCAAATGGTCTCCCCCATTCACTCCCCTGTGATCTAATGACTCCTGACAACAAATTCAAAATAGTGTAGGCAACCACCTAAAGACAATTTACTGGCCTTCTACCTCACGCAATCAAGTGTTTTGACATCCAAGAATGAGGAGAGAAAGGTAAAGAACAACAAGGGAGATTGTTTTCTGAAGTACTATTTTCGCGTTTGAGAGCAATACATTCTAAATGTTTGGTAAACTATTCATTAACTTCTTTAATTGCTTTTCCACTTTGTATAACCAGACAAAATTACTGTGTACACACAACATAATTGTTGACTTAGCAAATCAGTGTGATAGACTGAAACATGTTGGTAAAATATTTGACAGGGTTGCAAGATTCAAATACTTAGATACAAGGAAACAATTAACTTGTGCAATCCACAATCTTATTAATATTTCCACTAATAAATAAATGTTACTACCTTGTGCTGGGCAGAGATAAGCTAATGTTAGGCTTTTCACTATAACCATTCATTTGAATACCATAGCCAAGGAATGTTCAATCCGTTCCTCTTCTCTACTCTTCTAAATTTCAAATTCCAGTTGGGATGTGTAAGAAAGGAGCCGTGTTCCTTAAGTGAGGGATATTCTGATATTAATGATTATATGTAGGGGTATGTGTAAAAAAAAATATTAAAAATAAAAACAAGAAGTTTGCTGGTAAATTTAAGCAAAACGTTGGTTGCCCACAGAAGGAGTATGACGTGCAGGATTAATTCTCCCATTATGAGAAATATGTTCGACTCATGAAAAGGAAGCAACAAATAATTACTCAAATGATGAAAATAGGCTGGAACCAACTCTGCCACAGGTAAGATGGGAAACTGGACTCCTTTGATTCTATCCTGGTAGTGTTCTTAAGTAAATGGTGTCCATTACCAGAGCTTCTAGGAATATTTGTCACATGTTCAGAATTTTCAAGCCTTTGAAGAGATGAAGCTTGAAAAATGATTGGTCTCCAGACTCTGTAATTGTGGGTCCCCTCTATGGTGCACCTCATTTTAAGTAGCCATTCATTATGTCACATAACAGCTGATCCTGTAACTCTCAATGGATGGAATATTATCTGTTTTTCCTGATAGAAGATAGCTATCTAGACCACCCTGTCCCTGTCTGATGTCTCAGCTAATGTTGATTTAAATTATCTCCAGTACTAGATCCCTGTCAGTCACAGCTAACATCTGGAATTCATTTCAGCCAGCATCAATTCCCAGTCACCTCTCCTCTGACCTCTCTATCTGTTGCTGGTTTAAACTGCCCTCCCTTGGGGAGTTTTACCTATCCTGGTTGGCATTCAAGTTTTATGTGAAGACAGGCAAGAATGGTTTTTACTAGTGTCTGCAGGAATTGTGAGGTATTTGGACATAACCGTTGCTGCCAAAGTTGAAACCTCCAAGTCATGCAATGACATAGAGACTGTCAAACTATAATGTGAAATTGTTGGACACTTCTTAATTGTTGCTATTGACATATTTTATATGAAGATTTGTATGCAATACTCCCTCAGTCTTTCATTCATTAAATAATGATTAGATTAAAAGAGGAAATGTTAAAGTTGATAATTTGTTAATACTCTTAAATAAAGGCTGTTCTTTAGGAAACAATAACTAGTTGTCAGCAAAATTACAGTTTATTTATTGATTATTTTGCCTGAGTTATAGGAGCAGTGTATCCAGCATTTAAACCTGCGGACATTATTAATTAGAAAAGCACATGGCATGTTTTTTTTGCCCAATTGGTGCAACAAAATCCATCTGTTGTAATTTAGTTAATTCAGTATTTGTTTTCAGGTTTCAATGTAGCTGAAAATACCTTTAAACAAGCAATGTAGGAAGGAGATCAATGACCTTCACAACTCGGCCAGTGTAAGTGCTACTATCTTCTCTTGGACACCTCACACCCACCCAATCTCTGTTACTAGCCACCTCCCACCAAGGCTCATGCTTCACCCCTCTGACTGACATCATCTTCTATCACTCGCTGTCAGGCACCATAATCCCCTGCAGGATCTTTGCACTGGCTACCCACTCACTAGAGTCACCTCCCCACCTATACCAAAAAGTAAGATCTGTGCCTTCCATTTTCACATCCCTTCATACCTGCCTGTCTTTCATTCCAGGTGGAAATCAGCCCATAATAGAACAGAAATGGCAGGGTACACAAACCATCTTTATGTAGCTGAAAATTGCAATTGGTTGCAGGATCCCAAATTCCACATTTAAGCCTTTATCAAGTAGACCGCTTGCTCATCCCAATATAAGCTCACTGTAGACTTCCATCAGGATTGCCTGGGCCTCAAATATAACAGCACATGGAAATCTGAGCTGGACACCTTCCTGGTCAGCAGCAGGAACATCAGCAAATCCCAATTCTAGCAAGGCCTGGCTAGTTTGTTCAATAGTTAATGGAACTCTTAATCTCAGAATCTTGAGACCCCACATTGGGCAATAACTTCTCCGATATCTTAGGTTCATTTATGTAGTGTTTACTTATTTATTTATATTCAAAACCCCAAAATATTGTGTTGAACACAGAGCCCAGTCACTGGAGCATACAAAATGGTTAGCTCAGTTGGCTGGATGGTTAATTTGCTGTGCAGTGTGAATTCAATTCCTGCACTGGCTGAATTTATCACAAAGGATTCTCATTCTTAATCTCTCCCCTTGCCAGAGGTGTGGTGACCCTCAAGTTAAACCATCACTGGTCATGTCTCCATAATGAGAGGGCAGCACAGGGTGCGGTAAGGTTATGGTGACGTTAACTTTTTCTTCTGTAGAAAATAATTAACTTTAATTATTAATGTCAGATAAAGAAAGCCCATACAATTTGATGCTTCTCAAAGATTTTTTGAGAACATCTGTAAAAATTCCTATTTAAAAGCAACACTGTTATTCTGTTTCTGATGAGAATTATAATAATAATGACTGGCAAATAAACAACAACATTTAGTGGAACAGTCAATCATAGCATGATTGTGTTATAATTTACTCTGGTAAAAAGGCTTTGGTTTGCATCTCAATACTTAATTTAGACTGTCTCTCTATGATGAATGATACAAATAATTCTGAGACACCAGCTGCATTCTTTTCAAGATGGCGGAGGTGGCAGGTTAGGAGGTGTTCAGACTCCCAGCCTGTCTGCTCCCTCTCTGATGAATGACCGTGTCCTTTTTTTTAGTTTTATTTTTCTTCATTTAACTTTTGAATCAAGTTTATTTTTTGTTTCATTGTGCAGCTGCGGTGGTGGAGAGGGGTTGTGGGAAGCTATTGAACGGCGGGTCTGGTCCATTCTTTGTAGCCCTGGTAATCACAGCTTGAGTAGCTGTTCCAGCGTCAATGGATTGGGGTTGGTTCCTTTTCTTTGGTGTTTTGCTGGCTTCGGAATGAATGGTCTCCCGGTCCTTGGGAGTTAATTTGGTCGGCTGATCGCTCATCGGAAATTGAGAATGGGCCTGGTCCTTGGGAGTTTGGGCAGTCTCTTGCATATGGTGGTGGCGGGAGTATTGGTGGTGATGAGGAGGCATTGTGGCTCCTGTCAGCATAGGCAGGAGCTGCTTCAACATGTTTCCCCCTCAGTGTTGCAATCTCAGGGATGGCTCTGGGACGGCTATGGGGTAAGGCAGCATCTCAGAGTCACTTGTGAAAACAAGAAACCCGCGGTTGGAATAAAAATGAAATTTGTCTTAACTTTATATGCGTTATTTCTTTATTTATAATTTAGATAATCAAAATGGTGCTGATTACATGGCGACTTGGATACATTTATTGTATTTTTTGAAAACACATGATGTGGAGGAGCTGGTGTTGGACTGAAGTGGACAAAGTAAAAAGTCACACAACACCAGGTTATAGTCCAACAGGTTTATTTGAAGCCACTTGCGGTTGGGCTATAAGCAGAGTCGTGTGATTTTGATTTCATAAATACATGTAATAATGAATTACAACACATTACTCTCTTTCTGCCTTGTGTAAGAAAGGCATTCCCTAGTGTTGCAGTACAAATAAACACTGCCAATGTTTAATTGCTGGCTGGTAATGAATCAGTAAGAAACATATGGCTAGCGTTTAAATCGCAGCCCAGAAAGTGTGCAAGACCATTTAATGTTTAATTGGCTTCTGTTTCTTCAGCAGTTACCTTGTGGTCTCAAAGACATGTATCAACAATGCAGAGCTTTGCCATATCAATACAATTCTTTTTGTTGCATTGCAGTAATGAACGATCATATTGGTTGATTTATCCATAAGCAATAACAAGGCTGGGTCACTGGTCATAAGAGTATAGATATGTTTAATCAACTTGTTCACGCATGTTGTGACACACCCCCAGAGCAGGGAAAATGTGAATCTGGGATCTTCTGGCCCCGAAGCAGTGACACTAGCACTGTGCCACAGTAACCCTCAGTAGTAAAGCTGTTATTCTGCTGGGACTCTTTGATGAGACACCTTCTTCTTGAAACAATCAAGCAGTTTGTATTCATAAGCAGTGGGACAGTAATCTGCAACAGTTATGTTCACTTTGGATTTCATTCAAACTGTTTTAAGTCCTGACCATTAGAAATTAGATACTAATCCAATATAATGCATTTATTACATTACAAACATTCTTTCTGTTGTGAATTTTTTTAAATGAATTGATAATGAGTTTCAAGGATGTGTCCATTTCTTCAATTTAGCTTTCTTCAGTCTTCTGTTTTGTATCTAGTAAGCAGATCAGTCTCCATTCTAAGCATTTTGAACTCAAAACTACACTCACAAAGACCAGGCTTTCCCTTCTGTGTTTGGGTTTAAGTTAGCGTCTGTGCTGAACTCACAGAGGAACGTTGAATGGAAAAGGATTGAGTGCCTGTACCAACTCTCCTCCATGTGCATTCAAATGCAAAAGAGAAGAAAATCTTTGTAGAGGAATAAGATGGTAGACTGTAGACTGGGTCTGTAGACTGTGAAGGAGCAAAAATGGCCTTTGCAGTGATATGTAATTCTTGTCAGATGTGGGAGCTTAAAGAGAGGTTAAGGGTTACTGTGGATTGTATCTGCAATAAATGATGCTGGCTGCGAATCTCATCAGATCAAGTGGATCGGTTGGAGAGAAATTTAAAAAGGAGGTGCTTGAGAGGAGTAGTATCTGGATTACTCCCAGTGCTACGAGATAGTGAGGGCAGGAATACAAGGATAGAGCAGGTGAATGCATGGCTGAGGATCTGGTGTATGGGGAAAGGATTCACATTTTTGGATCATTGGAATCTCTTATTGGGTAGAAGTGACCTGTACAAGAAGGACGGATTGCACCTAAATTGGAAGGGGACTAATATACTGGCATGGAAATTTTCGAGAACTGCTTGGGAGGATTTAATCTAGTAAGGTGGGGGTTGGGACCCAGGGAGATAGTGAGGAAAGAGATCGATCTGAGACGGGTACAGTTGAGAACAGGAGCGAGTCAAACAGTCAGGGCAGGCAGGGACAAGGTAGGACTAATAAATTAAACTGCATTTATTTCAATGCAAGGGGCCTAACAGGGAAGGCAGATGAACTCAGGGCATGGTTAGGAACATGGGACTGGGACATCATAGCAATTACAGAAACATGCTCAGGGATGGGCAGGACTGGCAGCTTAATGTTCCAGGATACAAATGCTACAGGAAGGATAGAAAGAGAGGCAAGAGAGGAGAGGGAATGGCATTTTTGATAAGGAATAGCATTACAGCTGTGCTGAGGGAGTATATGCCTGGAAATACATCCAGGAAGTTATTTGGATGGAACTGAGAAATAAGAAAGGGATGATCACCTTATTGGAATTGTATTATAGACCCGACAATAATCTGAGGGAAATTGAGAAACAAACTTTTAAGGAGTTCTCAGCTACCCGTAAGAATAATAGGGTGTTTATGGTAGGGGATTTTAACTTTCCAAACATAGAATGGGACTTCCATAGCGTAAAGGGTTTAGATGGAGAGGAATTTCTTAAGTGTGTACAAGACAATTTTCTGATTCAGTATATGAATGTACCTACTTGAGAAGATGCAAAACTTGACCTACTCTTGGGAAATAAGGCAGGGCAGGTGACTGAAGTGTCAGTGGGGGAGCACTTTGGGGCCAGCGACCATATTTCTATTAGATTTAACATAATGGTGGAAAACGATAGACCAGATCTAAAAGTTGAAGTTCTAAATTGGAGAAAGGCCAATTTTGATGGTATTAGGCAAGAACTTATGAAAGCTGATTGGAGGAAATGTTCGCAGGTAAAGGGACGGCTAGAAAATGGGAAGCCTTCAGAAATGAGATAACGAGAATCCAGCAATAGTATATTCCTGTCAGGGTGAAAGGGAAGGCTGGTAGGTATAGGGAATGCTGGATGACCAAAGAAATTGAGGGTTTGGTTAGGAAAAGGAAGGAAGCATATGTAAGGTATAGACAGGATAGATCGAGTGAATCCTTAGAAGAGTATAAAGGAAGTAGTATACTTAAGAGGGAAATCAGGAGGGCAAATGGGACTAGTTTAGTTTGGGAAACTTGGTCTGCATTGAGAAGTTGAACTAAAGGGCATGTCTCCATGCTGTACAACTCTAAGAAACACCTGTTCCTTACAGCGCTGTGTCTTTCTCAAATATGATTCCAAATTGCAAAAGGAAAGTAAACCCAACAGAAAATTGCAAACAGAGTTCAACTGAGTACTTATCCCAACTTCAGCTAGAGCTGATATCTCACAGAAATAGCCTTATCATGTCAATGTACAATGTACTTCAAAGTAGAGTTATATAATCTGGAAGGAACCAATTAATTTGTATTGCATCATAAAATCATAGAATCCCTAAAGTGAGGAAGCAGGCCATTCAGGAGAAAGTGAGGACTGCAGATGCTGGAGATCAGAGCTGAAATGTGTTGCTGGAAAAGCGCAGCAGATCAGGCAGCATCCAAGGAGCAGGAGAAGAAGGGCTCATGCCCAAAACGTCGATTCTCCTGCTCCTTGGATGCTGCCTGACCTGCTGCGCTTTTCCAGCAACACATTTTCAAGTAAGCCATTCAGCCCATCGAGTTCATGCTCCAAAGCAAACATCCCACCCAGACCCTCACCGTATCCCGTAATGCCACATCTACCCTAGCTAACCCGCACATCCCTGGTCACTACGGGCAATCTAGCATATACAATCCACCTATCCTGCACATCTTTGGACTATGAGAGGAAACCAGAGCACTCAGAGGAAACCTACACAGACATGGAGAGAATGTGCAAACTCCACACAAACAGTCACCCGAGGCTGGAATTGAATTTGGGACCCTGGCACTGTGAGCCAGCAGTGCTAACCACTGAGCCACCAGATTGTAACTTTTGTACAAATTCAAATTTAATGTCTTATAGTACTTTTATGTTCTTCTAATTCTAATCTTAGCATTGGAAATGTTACAAAAATATATTGATGTTTATGGAGGGAAAAATCTACCATCTGTTGATTTTATATGCTGCAGGATAAACATTCAGTAGAATGGAGTTGAAAGACAGTGACCAACTACTGACATCAGGCAAGACAATTTCATTGCTAACTAGTCTCTAACAATAGAACATGTGTTTTTTATATTGTGTTTAAAGTTACAAATGATGAACAGAGAATCATTCTCCAGGCTAGCTAGCTGAGAGATGTAATGGTAAATGTCCGTCACAGTACCTCACTGAGGATTTCATGGTATTGTAGATCGAGTGACAGCAGCTTATACATGTCACATACAGCTATCTTTCAGATCTCTCAAACAATTCCCATAACACACTTAATCTAAAGCCAAATAAAGTGTTGGTTAGTACTTCATTGTACCTTATAATAAATCTGATTCTCCCCCTAAAGTAACAGCTCACATCAAATATTGCTCAGAAAAACAGGATCAAACTTCACAGAGAACACTTGAACCCCTATTCACTGATTGTCAGTGCTGGGAATGCATGTAATGAACCCACAGCCTGTGTGCCTGCCACTTCTGTGAAAGTGCCGACATACAGATATGGCACATGCTCCTTTAAAATCCTGTGGAGTGGGCAAGGTTATAGTCATTTGTCATTTCTGGGATGCTTCACAAATGACAGTTCCGCTGTGCAAGAAAGTTTCTCAGCAATGACTGACTGCTAGCCCCCAAATGCACTGATTGCTTCAGTTCAGGCAATTGAATAAAAACATACCAGCAAGGTCTGGCTTGCAGGCACACATAAGGCACTGATCCCATCATCACACACTTGGCAGTCCAGGTTGCAAAGCTTGTTCACACAATTATCAATGTTAATTTCACATATGGAGCTTGTGAGCTCATACAAACATTGGCAGGTAAGCCAGTTGATGCCAGGCCACTCAGTACACTTTGCACTACATTGACACCAATAAGTTAAGCATTAATTGACAACTACTTCACAGTAAAACCCTTGCCAGCTTGGCACACAGTCATATGTGTAGGCTCCATATGTGCTAAAATGGATAGCACCATTCTGATAGGGTTATTTTGAAATCATTCAGCAAAGTCAATTGGAAAAATAGAAAATATCATTCCAATTTACTTAATTTTTATTGCAATGTTTATACTTCATTTTCTTCACTTGCTATGTTGGTAACGTGAAAATGATATTCGTCTAGAATTGATGTCTGTCCCATATTTGCAACATTGTGAAAGAAGTCTGTCACAGACTGATTAAATCACTAGTAATCTACAGATTATTATGGGATTTGGATTGTCCCACCTGTTTTATGCAAAAGGGGAAGTTAGACAGTGTGCTGGTGGCAATACGTGTGGAACTCAACATGATGCCAGTCAAAGCAGGGAATGGTATATTTAAGAATACAGTGGCAAATAGCTGAATAGTGAGAATGGAGAGAGATTTCTGTTTCATTTCACCATAGACTCCTGATCATTAACTGAGAGAATGGGAGATGGTAGAGTACCTGCCCTGAGGTCATTGGCAAGAGCACTGGATCTGTTTCAGAGTTATGGCCTTACTTGAATGGTCCTGGCACACTGTATGATGGGCACTGCACTGTTGGAATTTGATGGTGGACAATGTTCCACTCAGAGTTAGGTCTGTAGTTCAGTTCTGTTTGGAGACCAGAGGGGAGGATGAGAAGGAGCTGGTTAGATGATTTTTTTTGTGGGGCAGGTTGCTTAGTCTTTGTTGAGCAGTTTCCAATGGTCCATTTAAGAAAGACATGTCAGATATCGAAATGTCTGGTAAAGCTGCATTTAACATTTCTATGGATGTTGTATTAATGAGTGTGTTAACATTACAATTGCCGTAAGGCAGTAATTTCCATATTGAATGGGATCTTGCATGTGTTGGGAGGGAGTGATGCATATCCATTTAAAAACCTGCCTAAAGAATTGAATTAATGGGGGAAATAAGCCTAAACTGTCCATCAGAATTTCTCACATGTTTTTCAGACAAAGAACAGAACACAGTTTAGTACTTTGCATCAACTTGCCTTAAATCTCTACTTTCATAGTCAGGGTGACTGGTTACTTATGAGATCATCAAAAATAAGTGACTTTAATTGTTCATTCGTGGGTTGACTCTGAGCTGAATGAGGCTGAACTAGTGTCCTTTAAATCTGTATCCCATTTACAACACTCTGATTTGGATTACAGTGGGGTGAAGTGATTTTCAGTTGATTTCTTTTCCATTTGCTTTTACATCTAGCAGCAGACAAAGTCAAATTATAGTCTACTGCTATTTCTATGATAGCCACTTTACACCGTGATTATATGGTCAGATAGAAGAAGAAGCCTAACCCACTGACACCAGATTAAAATCATTTTCAACATTTTCATGGTCCTAGTTAATTGTTAGAAAATTATGTGGTGTTTATATAGCAACAAGAGTAATTGTATAGTAACAAGGATTCATAGTGTGATATTCAGCTAACATTATTAACAGCATCTTGTGGCATAGTTAGCATCTATGTTGTAAACTAATTGGAATTCAGAAATCCAATACTAGCTGTGCTGTAAATGTAAGAATGTGATAAACATGTAAATTAATTTCATTTGAATTTTGCATTTTAAATAATCAGGTCATTTATTTTTATTGTTTTTGATATGTGCTGTGGTTTTGAATGTTGCAGACATCTAGCTTCAGAGGACAATATTTCTGACTGTCTCCAGGCCTCAGACTTGTATTGACAGCACACTCCCACTGATCTGATTAGTTACTACTGGTTAAAACATTCATATTAATTAAAATGTTGCCTTTAAAATGTAGATAGCTGGCCAGCATGTGACAACTCATTAAAAATCCACTCTCAGGCTTTCATTAAACTGCAATAAACATCAGAATACATTTAAAATATGAGGTCAAATTGCTCTTAGCAAGATTAATGAGTGAATTTCTTCAGCCGTTATTTAAACAGGGATTTAAGATAACAAATTAACAAATTATTTAAACATTCAGATGTTGATTTTGGGCATCACCATCAACCAATTAGATTAATCATCACTACATCATATTTATAAAGTATGGAGTTGCACTTTCAAACACAGAAGTTCTAAATTTGGATTTGTAGTTAATTTGAACTGTATTCAGGACAAAGGCTTTTATGCCAATCCTGATTCATACTGTTTGGGCAGAATAATTTAATTCAGAATATTAGAACAATGACTTGATAACCATTGTAAGTTATATAAGGATCCCTGATGAAGGGCTTATGCCCAAAACGTCGATTCTCCTGCTCCTCAAATGCTGCCTGATCTGCTGTGCTTTTCCAGCACCACACTGTCGATTCTGATGTCTATCATTTGCAGTCCTCGCTTTCTCCTAAACGATTCTGGGTAATCCAAGATGGAGGACGGGAAAAATTTCTGGCTGTAAGAGCTGCTCCTTTTTTTGAGGTATTTTAGGTGTTGGAGGTAATATCCTCGAATTCCAGGAGCAGCAATTACGGTGTTATATGTTGTTGCATTGTTTTGGAACTTTAAAAAAAAAGTTAAAACAACAGCAGTTTAAAAGGGAGAAGAGCAGACAAAGGAAGCACATGGTGAGGACAGTTCAGGAGAGAGAGAGAGAGAGAGAGAGAGAGAGAGAAAAAAAAAACCTGCACAGTTACCGCCTTTGCTGTTTGAATTCGTGTATCGCTGGACATCGGAGTGCATCTGGGAAAATTAACAAACAGTGAAATTCACAACTAATCTTGGAGGAACTGTTGGGCGAAGTTCACAGCACAGAATCAGATAAGTTAATTGTTGTTTTAAGTCTGTCCAAGAGAAAAGCTACAGTAGTGAGTAGAGTGGATTCTTTTTGATTATATGTTTTTGGAGATAAGTCTCTTGATTAAACTTAAAATATAAGCCATAGCTATTAATTTAACCTGGGGCAGTGTTTGTAGAGGAATAAGACGGTGTTATTTTCTGGGTCTGTAGATTGTGAAGGAGCAAAAATGGCTTTTGCAATGATATGTACCTTTTGTTAGGTGTGGGAGTTTAAAGAGAGTTTAAGTGTTACTGTGGATTATATCTGCCATAAATGCTGTTGGATGCGAATCTTATCAGATCGAGTGGATTGGTTGGAGAGACAGATTGAAGTGATGAGGAATTTGCAACAGTATGTGATGGATGGCAGTATGTTATAGGAAGGGGGGAAAGTCTCAAATACAGTCACATAGATGGGTTAACTCCAGGAAGGGTAAGAGAGGTAGGCAGCTAGTGCAGGAGTCTTTTGTGGATATACCCATTTCAAAAAGGCATGTTGTTTTGGAAAATGTAGGGGGTGATGGATTCTCAGGGAAACATAGCACGAACAGCCAAGTTTCTGGTATTGAGACTGGCTCTCACGCAACGAGGGTTACGTCGGCTTCCAAGAGATCAATTGTGTTTGTGGATTCTGTAGTCCGCGGTACAGACAGACGCTTCTGTGGCCAGCAAAGAAAAAGCAGAATGGTGTGTTGTTTCCCTGGTGCCTGGATCAAGGATGTCTCAGAGAGGGTGCAGGATGTTCTCACGGGGGAGAGGGGCCAGCAGGAGGTCATTGTCCACATTGGAACCAATGACATTGGAAGGGAAAAGGTTGAGATTCTGAAGGGAGATTACAGAGAGGCAGAAATTTAAAAAGGAGGTCCTCAAGGGTAGTAATATCTGGATTACTCCCAGTGCTACGAGCTAGTGAGGGCAGGAATAGGAGGATAGAGCAGATGAATGCATGGCTGAGGAGCTGGTGTATGGGAGAAGGATTCACATTTTTGGATCATTGGAATCTCTTTTGGGGTAGAAGTGACCTGTGCAAGAAGGACGGATTGCACCTAAATCGGAAGGGGATTAATATACTGGCAGGGAAATTTGCTGGAACTGCTTGGGAGGATTTAAACTAGTAAGGGGGGGGCGGGGTGCGACCCAGGGAGATAATGAGGAAAGAGATTGATCTGAGACGGGTACAGCTGAGAACAGAAGTGAGTCAAACAGTCAGGGCAGGCAGGGACAAGGTAGGCGAATAAATTAAACTGCATTTATTTCAACGCAAGAGGCCTAACAGGGAAGGCAGATGAACTCAGGGCATGGTTAGGAACATGGGACTGGGATATCATAGCAATTACAGAAACATGGCTCAGGGATGGACAGGACTGGCAGCTTAATGTTCCAGGATACAAATGCTACAGGAAGGATAGAAAGGGAGGCAAGCGAGGAGAGGGAGTGGCATTTTTGAAAAGGGATAGCATTACTGAGGGAGGATATTCCCGGAAATACATCCAGGGAAGTTATTTGGGTGGAACTGAGAAATAAGAAAGGGATGATCACCTTATTGGGATTGTATTATAGACCCCCCAATAGTCTGAGGGAAATTGAGAAACAAACTTGTAAGGAGATCTCAGCTATCTGTAAGAATAATAAGATAGTTATGGTAGGGGATTTTAACTTTCCAAACATCGACAGGGACTGCCATCGTGTTAAAGGTTTAGATGGAGAGGAATTTCTTAAGTGTGTACAAGACAATTTTCTGATTCAGTATGTGGATATACCTACTAGAGAAGGTGAAAAACTTGACCTACTCTTGGGAAATAAGGCAGGGCAGGTGACTGAGGTGTCAGTGGGGGAGCACTTTGGGGCCAGTGACCATAATTCTGTTCATTTTAAAATAATGATGGAAAAGGATAGACCAGATCTAAAAGTTGAAGTTCTAAATTGGAGAAAGGCCAATTTTGATGGTATTAGGCAAGAACTTTTGAAAGCTGATTGGAGGCAGATGTTCGCAGGTAAATGGACGGTTGGAAAATGGGAAGCAGTCAGAAATGAGATAACAAGAATCCACATAAAGTATATTCCAGTCAGAGTGAAAGGGAAGGCTGGTAGGTATAGGCAATGCTGGATGACTAAAGAAATTGAGGGTTTGGTTAAGGAAAAGAAGCAAGCATATGTCAGATACAGACAGGATAGATCGAGTGAATCCTTAGAAGAGTATAAATAAAATAGGAATATACTTAAGAGGGAAATCAGGAGGTCAAAACGGGGACATGAGATAGCTTTGGCAAATAGAATAAAGGAGACTCCAAAGGATTTTTACAAATATATTAAGGACAAAAGGGTAACTAGGGAGAGAATAGTGACCCTCAAAGATCAGCAAGGCGGCCTTTGTGTGGAGCCGCAGAAAATGGGGGAGATACTAAATGAATATTTTGCATCAGTATTTATTGTGGAAAAGGATATGGAAGATATAGACTGTAGGCAAACAGATGGTGACATCTTGCAAAATGTCCAGATTACAGAGGAGGAAGTGCTGGATGTCTTGAAACGGTGAAAAGTCGATAAATCCCCAGGACCTGATCAGGTGTAACCGAGAACTCTATGGGAAGCTAGAGAAGTGATTGCTGGGCCTCTTGCTGAGATATTTGTATCATCGATAGTCACAGGTGAGGTGCTAGAAGACTGAAGGTTGGCTAACATGATGCCACTGTTGAAGAAGGGTGGTAAGGACAAGCCAGGGAACTATAGACCAGTGAGCCTGATGTTGGTCGTGGGCAAGTTGTTGGAGGGAATCCTGAGGGACAGGATGTACATGTATTTGGAAAGGCAAGGACTGATTCAGGATAGTCAATATGGCTTTGTGCGTGGGAAATCATGTCTCACAAACTTGATTGAGTTTTTTGAGGAAGTAACAAAGAGATTTGATGAGGGCAGAGCAGTAGATATGATCTATATGGACTTCAGTAAGGCGTTCGACAAGTTTCCACATGGGAGACTGATTAGCAAGGTTTGATCTCATGGAATACAGGGAGAACTAGCCATTTGGATACAGAACTGGCTCAAAGGTAGAAGACAGAGGGTGGTGGTGGAGGGTTGTTTTTCAGACTGGAGGCCTAAATGATTTGGATGCGAGCATAAGAGGTACAGTTAGTAAGTTTGCAGATGACACCAAAATTGGAGGTGTAGTGGACAGCGAAGAGGGTTACCTCAGATTACAATAAGATCTGGACCAGATGGGCCAATGGGCTGAGAAGTGGCAGATGGAGTTTAATTCAGATAAATGCAAGGTGCTACATTTTGGGAAAGCAAATCTTAGCAGGACTTATACATCTTAATGGTAAGGTATTAGGGAGTATTGCTGAACAAAGAGACCTTGGAGTGCAGGTTCATAGCTCCTTGAAAGCAGAGTCGCAGGTAGATAGGATAGTGAAGAAGGCTTTTGGTATGCTTCTTTTATTGGTCAGAGTATTGAGTACAGGAGTTGGGAGGTCATGTTGCAGCTGTACAGGACATTGGCTAAGCCACTGTTGGAGTATTGTGTGCAATTCTGGTCTCCTTCCTATCGGAAAGATGTTGTGAAACTTGAAAGGGTTCAGAAAAGATTTGCAAGGATGTTGCCAGGATTGGAGGATCTGAGCTACAGGGCGAGGCTGAACAGGCTGGGACTGTTTTCCCTGGAGCGTCAGAGGCTGAGGGGTGACCTTATAGAGGTTTACGAAATTATGAGGGGCATGGATAGTGTAAATAGGCAAAGTCTTTTCTCTAGGTCGGGGAGTCCAGAACTAGAGGGCATAGGTTTAGCGTGAGAGGAGAAAGATATAAAAGAGACCTAAGGGGCATCTTTTTCATGCAGAGGGTGGTTTGTGTATGGAATGAGCTGCCAGAGGAAGTGGTGGAGGCTGATACAATTGCAAGATTTAAAAGGCATTTGAATGGGTATATGAATAGGAAGGGTTTGGAAAGATATGGGCTGGGTGCTGGCAGGTGGGACTAGATTAGGTTGGGTTATCTGGTCGGCTTGGACGGGTTTGACCGAAGGATTTGTTTCCATGCTGTACATCTCTATGACTCTATGATTCTATATAATTCTCAGAATAATTATCTGGAAATGGACAGGATAAAAACAGCCTCAGATCTGAACAGATGACTGACCTTTCAACCAAATGAAAGATTAATTCACAGGCACAAGATAACATGTTGGAATGTTAATCTCAATATTCTTGACTGCAGAAAAACTCTTTACCCAATGGATGAAATTCCCACACTCATCTGAATACTTTTATAATGCTGCTCAATTTAACAGTTAATTACCTTTTCTGAAAGAAAATTATCTTTAATTATTGTGTTAAATACATATTTAATGTACCAAACACCATTATACTCTGATATGTGATGTTTTTTAACATATATGTCAGAAAACTCCCAATTCCAGACTAGGTTTTTCTCATGCCTTCTCTGAGGTGCAATGAAAACACCTTCTCCTAAAACAGAACCAAAATCATGGGCTCTAAAATACAATACATCAGCAATGGAATGGGCAAGGATTGGATTGGAGGCTACTAACACACACACACACACACACACCCCGATATCGCTAAAGGTGTGAAATTCTGAGCCAACCTTGGGTTAGTGCAATCTATCTCAGAACAGAATGACTGCACTTCAAATGGTCTGAGGTTACTGCTGTGCATTCTCGGCTAGTTAATGCTGTGTGGGATTATTTGTTCAAGGCTCAGATAATGCTGACAGTTACATTTGGCTTACTTCTCTATGATAGAAAATGAGGTGCTGATCTTGGAAAGTTGTTGAGCACAACATTGAGTCAAGTTCGACATCTAACTGAGTCTGTGGGAACATGCAGTGATCTAGTGCTAGCTGGAGGCTATAAGAGCACTGACAGAAGCAGTGTAGATGCTTCCATCACCGATCCATTCTATCAGGCAAAGGGAAGTCAAGCAAAATACAAAAGGGATATAACACCTTTTCTTAGATTTATCTGTTTACTTCCTGTGTGTCAAACACTAGGACAATTTACTCTGTGCACTGCTCAAAATGGTGAAACTGTATACATGTTTATAGAGTGTGTGTCTACACTTCCCTGCTTGTCACAGTAACAGAAGAAATCTTGATGCTGCTTTGCTTTCAAAGTAAACATCAAAATTAAAGAAAAGTTATTCTGCAGTTGTGCAGCTTCAGCATTGGAATATCATGGATACCCATAGCTTAAAAACAATAAAGTTCACCCATACCTATGGCACTGAAAGTTCAATTGTTGGCAATAGCTATTGTTAACACAGGATTTTGACTGGATTTAGATTAGATTCCCTACAGTGTGGAAACAGGCCTTTCGACCCAACAAGTCCACACCAACCCTCAGAAGAGCGGCCCATCCAGACTCATTCCCCTACATTTACCCCTGACTAATGCACCTAACACTATGGACAATTTAACATGGCCAATTCACCTAACCTGCACATCTTTGGATTGTGGGAGGAAACTGAAGTGCCTGGAGGAAACCCACACAGACATGGGGAGAATATGCAAGCTTCACAGACAGTTGCCCGAGGCGGAAATTGAATCCAGGTCCCTACCACTGTGAGGCAGCAGTGCTAACCACTGAGCCACTGTGCCACCTTCGTTAGATTAGATTAGCACATGGGCATTAGCTGAAGGGACAGTGTAAAATAAAGATGTTCTAACAGTTGTTTACGTGGGTCAACTAACTCCTTTCCAATATATGACAACGACCATCTGTACTTCAGAGTAGAGAGTGATTGGAAGGCAGAGAGATTTAAGGAGGGGCTTCAGGAGCTGTGAGCCAGGCTATGAAAGCACAGCACCAATGCTGGAGTGATTAGAATTGAAGATACTCAAGGGGCTAAAATTAGATGACTGTAGGTAGCTCAGAGTGTTGTGGGTCTGGATATCCTTATAGCAACATGAAATTTAGGAGCAGGAGAAGGCCATTCAGCCCTTTAACTCTGTTCCATTACTCACTATGATCATGACTGATTCCCCACTTCAACACTACATTCCTACTTTCTCTCCATACGCCTTGATGCCTTTAATATCCAAACATTTCTCTCTGTCTTTCTTAAATATACCCAGTGATCTGACCTTCTCAGCCTCTTGTGATAATGAAATTCACAGATTGACCATCCTCTGATAGAAGAACTGTTTCCTCATCTCAGTTCTAAATGGCCTACCTCATATGCTGAGACTGTGCCCCCTGGTTCTAGACTTTCCAAGCAGGGAGAAACATGTCCCATAATTTGGTCTGTCCAGCCCTGTTAGAATTTTACATATTTCAATCAGATCACTCTCATTCTTCTAAAGTGATTACAGGTCAAGATGAACCAATCTTTCCTCATATGATAGTGTCACAATCCTGGATTCAGCCCAGTGAACTTTAACTAGGTTCCCACTTTGGGAAATACATCTCTCTTATACAGCAAGATCAAAACTTCACAAAATACTCCAGGTAAGGTCTCGCCAAGGCCCTGTTTAATTGCAGTAAGACATTCCTACTTCTTGAACTCAAATCTCTTTCAATGGAGATCAATATACCACTTGTCTTCCTAATTGCTTGCTGCACCTAGCTGTTTACTTTTATTGACTGGTGTGCAAGGACACCCAGATCCCTTTGGATATCCACACTTGTCAATATATCACCCTTAAATAATACTCTGCCTTTCTAGTTTTCACACCGATGTACATAATGTCACGTTTATTCATGTTATAGTGTATCTGCCATGTATTTGCCCACATATTCAATGTGTCTAAGCCCTCGAAAGCCTCTTTCAATTCTCCTCACAATCCCACCTGATTTTGTGGCATCAGCAATCTTGGAAATCTAACATCTGGTTCCCTCATCTAAGTCCTTCATAAAATGAACAGTTGTGGCCCAAGCACTGATTCCTGTGATACACCACCAGTCACTGCCTGTCTCCCAGAAAAAGATTCATTGATTCCCACGCTATTTCTGGTGGTAACAGAGGTGAGGCCACAGAGAAACTTAAAAACAAGGATGTGGTTTTTATGCTGATTGATTGATTTATTACCAGTTACCTGCTTTTACTGTATTGTTCTTCATGCCAAGCTAATTTTAAATTTAAAAAATTAAATGGATGATATTCACTTTGCTCAACTTTCCTTCCCACTGACTAAAACTTCCATAAACATCTTCACATAGATTGGCATTTAAGTTGTCTCATTTCTCTAGTAGTACATCTGAATTTCAGTCCATTTCTGTTTCCTTCAGTATCGCCTTAGATCCTGTCTCACTTTTAAGTTTTTAAACTTAATAAACTAATGCTGAGTTCAAACTGGCAAAATGCAATAGGCTGTCATATTCAATGACAAAGAATGTTATGGATGTAAAATGCCAAATTGTTCTGCAAAGGGAAAGGAGATGCAGTTGTTGCTCTGTTCTATTCCTTTAATGCTTAACACAAGCCTTTGGAAAGAACCCTATTAAGGTTTTATTACAGATGTATATCAATCATTGTATACCAGAACCTTCAAACCCAGAAGATCCCAGTGATAGCAGGAACTTACAATCAGAGGTGATTCCTGGAAGAAGATGTGCAATATCTCCTTCCATAGGTGAGCTGTAGGACATTTTCATGTGAGATCTCACCCTTGACAATGATGGAAATGGCACTAACTAAGATGCTCACTGCTATACCTCAACTTCAAAATGGGAAGTCTCAGCTCTCATTTCAGTACATTCTTCCTTCTGAATACTCCACTCACATCTTCTAAATGCCTAATAGAATCCCACTTACAATGCCAAGTTCTTGCAACTTCCTTCTTGAGGCAAAGCTGAAAGTAAGGGATGGTTTTTGAATGTGATTAATTGGCTGCAGTTTGCTTTTTCCACTTCATTATCTCTGGTGACAGTGTTGAGCTGGGACTTTAGCAGATTCACCAAGAGTGGACCACCTCGATTAAGTTTCATAGCTCACAGTGTGGCTACATGATAGGGTGTGTTACAGAGTTCATCAATCAAATTGAACACTTGAGGCATTCTGGAAACATGCATAGCATTGTAGCTGTCAATGTTTGTAATACAGCATCATAGCAGCCTCATGTCATTTTAACTACATCACATCATATTCGGGTTGGCTGTTTAATATTTGTCCAAGGCTTTTAGCTACAGAAATTCCAGCTTTGAGTATATCCTAGTAACTCGTATCTATTCTGTGAACATCTTAATGATGTCAGGTATTAACTGGAATTCCCTGTGTTAATACATTTGGGAAATAGCGTCAGATGAATACAAGTAACCAAGCAACACTGGAAGCCAATATTAATCCTGGATCAAAAATCTTAACCCAATTAACTGAAGAATATGCCACCTGCAATAAAATGACTCATGGACTTATTTTTCACTGTGATTTTCAGCTCACAAATAAATGGATTGCCTTCAGTCAGCTCTATCAGAATGAGAGAAAAGACAATTTCTTACTGACATGCATAAAACTTCATCAAAATGAATAAAGTTCAAAATTTAAAAGATTTTCTTGTCACCAGGTAGATCACATCCAGCAAATTATTGAGCCAGTAGTTCATTAAGCAGCCTTTGCTTACTGATCTCTTTTTGTATGTTAGCATCTTTAACACTTTCCCATTTTAGTTTGGAGTGGGAAATTGTGATATCGTGGAATAGATGTTAATACGTTTTGCTCTGCTAAATAAAGTCTCAGACTGTAGATCCACTAGAATAACCGCTATTAACAAAAATTTCTTACTTTCTCGTTTTTTACTGTGAGAAATTGTCAAAATTAAATGATAGATTTGGGAGAAGGTAACAAGTTAAATAAATTTTACATAAAATTGTAAATACCTTAATATTTAAAATGTCTTCATTTAAATTATCCTGCGTGTCTGACACTACACAGACAGGGAAGGTGTATTTGTCAGCTTTCTCAATTTCAGCTAATGCATTAGTCATAGGATTATTTTGCCCTTGACGGTATCAAATAATTATAGCCTATCAGTGGAACTCAGTTTGGAATTAACCGGCAAATAAGTTTAATCTCTGAATCACGCTAATGTTGAACATCATCTCAAGATTCTTTCAGGCTTCAAATCTAGAATAAGAGACTAGGGAATAAAAATAGTTAACAAAAGGAAAAAAGAGATAGAAAAAGGTTTGATTATATCCTTGTCCTTTGTCAATGTTAGGATGCAAAAGCACGGCTTCATGGTGCCTCACGCCCTCTTCTGGTTGAATATATTATGGCAAATGTCAGCTCATTTTCTCCCCAGTTCAAGTACAGAAAAACCTTGATTATCCAAACAAGATGGGCGGGAAGTGTTTTGTTAGGATAACTGATTGTTTGGATAATTGATCTGATCGTAAGCAAAGAAAGCCATACTGAACATGATTTGGAGATGCCAGTGTTGGACTGGGGTGTACAAAGTTAAAAACCACACAACACCAAGTTATAGTCCAACAGGTTTAATTGGAAGCTCACTATCTTTCGGAGCGACACTCCTTCATCAGGTGATTGTGATCACCTGATGAAGGAGCGTCACTCCGAAAAATAGTTTGCTTCCAATTAAACCTGTTGGACTATAACCTGGTGTTGTGTGATTAATACTGAACATAATTGAGTAAAAAGGCACGTTTACAGAGTTTTTATTTCATTCGATCGATAAAATGTGTACACTGGATATTGCTTAAAAATTCATGATATTTTACAAATAAAATCACTTTTTGTATAAATAAGATGCATTGAGGTGGAGGTCGGTTGTTATTTGTTGAAGAAAACATCTAGTTACTTTTGCTTGAGGTACTTGTGTTTCTTTACTCCACTGCTCCAATCACACTTCAAATAAGGCATCTATTAAAGGTATATTGTTGGCAGCAATTTTATCAATCTTGGACGATTATATCTTTAGACACAACATTATGCCTCAGTATAAAAGTCAAGATAATTATGTCTAACATAATCTAATATGGAAGTAATTTTTAATTTTAAATACTTACTAGCTTAAAATTAGTTACAACTTAATAAAGGTGGATATTTTTGGCAATTTTGCTTGGCCATAATTTTCTGCAATTAAAACACTGGAAATATCAAAACCGGCCATTTCATCACCCAATACAAACTCCTCACTCCCTGATTTCATTTCATTCGCCAGCCTTCAAAATTCTCATCGCAATTCCGACAACACTCTCACCATTTCAGACCAGCTGAAATCCTATCCATGTCTTTGCAATCTTATTTGATTACTGAAAAGCTTTTCTGACCATCCTTCCAACCACACCCTCCCGCCCCACTCCATAACCACTCGACCATTTAAAATCCCATGTGCTGTTGCAGTCAATTCACCATCCTCCTTGCTGATGCACTCTGATCGTCGCACCAGTGTTGGCAACACTTCCTTGGTGTAACGTTTTTACAGAACCCTGAGATCTTGTTCGGACAATCCGAAATTCAGATAATTGATGTTCAGATAATTGAGATTGTTCTGTATTTGGCCAACGTCCCTGAAACAACTGTGATTTGATATTTATACAAATGGGCATGGTAACAACCTTTCCTTCTTAATTCCACTTGTCACATTGATGTATTTGTTTAGTTTTATATCATGGTTTAACACAAAGTGGAATATTTTGTAAATGTCCAATTAATGTAAATACATTTTTAATTAGTACAATCAGAATGTAAGTTTGTATTCAGTTAAGAATTCAACTTTATTTTATATGACTGGATGTCATAAAGTTATAGTCATTGAGACGTACAGCATAGAAACAGACCCTTCAGTCCCACTTGTCCATGCCGACCAGGTATCCCAACCTAATCTGGTCCCATTTGCCAGCACTTGCCCATTTCCCTGTAAACCCTTCCTATTCATATACCCATCCAGATGCCTCTGAAATGTTGTATTTGTATCAGCCTCCACCACTTCCTCTGGCAGCTCATTCCATACACACACCACCCTCTGTGTGAAAAAGTTGCCCCTCAGATCCCTTTTAAATTTTTCCCCTCTCACCTTAAACCTATGCCCTCTAGTTCTGGATTCCCCCGTCCCAGGGAAAAGACCTTGTCTATTCACCTTAACTATTGCCTCTCATGATTTTATAAACCTCTATAAGGTCACCCCTCAGCCTCCGACGTGTTGAATATATAAACTTTAACATGCTGCATTAGATGCACAATTATTAGGTGGCACTATTTTTGCAACATTTTTTGCTAACTATTTAATAATTATGATTTGGAGATGCTGGTCTGTACAAAGTTAAAAATCACACAACACCAGCTTATAGTCCAACAGGTTTAATTGGAAGCTAGTGTTTCCAATTAAACCTGTTGGACTATAACCTGGTGTTGTGGTGTGATTTTTAACTATTTAATAATTGATTTCTATCTGACTTAATTGTTTGCTGAATAGTGTATTCACAATCTCTTTCAACAGAATAAACTACTGAGAATGTTTTGTGGTTTAGGGGATATCTGTGGTATAAGTTGAACTACCAATAGTTTTTAGTTTTTGGGTGATAAAATGAAAATCCATATATGTGTACCTACATATATACAAATTTGGGAAGAGAAATCATTAGTTACATTTTAAGCTTTGTAACAAACATTTCAAGTAACTGTATCTGATTGCTTAACTGGTAATGACTTAGTTCCAGAATGAGTCAGTTGTACAGCAGTTAAATCAAGCTGAATGAAAGCAGAGCAGGTACTGTAGAACGTTGTAATGCTGGATTAGTTTACAGATATAGAGAGAGGCGGAATCCACTGTTGAGTGTTTGCGTGGTTCAACAGGGGAGCTAGGTTTCTGTACTATCCAATGTAGCTGGAGCAGAAACTTGATAAGGTTGTTGAAGAGGGTCTGAATAAATATTAGGGCACAACATACCAGAGAGCTGCCCAGGACAGCTTGGTGAAAGAGTGGAGAGGAGGACAGATATGTTCTATCTATAAGGGGCCTATAATTCTTCAAGGCAAATTTGGCAAAGACCATGGGACCAGACAGCCATGGCTCTATCCTAGGAGTCAAGCTCTGAGGACTGGACCCAAAGCTGCAGAAATATTCAATGATCTAACAGAAGAAATCAAGGTAAATGGTTGTTGCTAAAACTGCTTCCACCTCCAAATGCATGATTAGCCTCACCAAAGCTCAATACACACTTATTTACCTACTTATTAACAATCTTTATTAATCACTACTGCAAACCTCATAGCTACATCTCTTATCTTGCATACTTTGCCAGCTATTGAACCATATCGAACACATCATCCCAACAGATTGCACAACTTGCACTGACACCATACTCTCTATTGAACGTGAGTCTGAACCTTATAGGGGCCACATTAACTAACCTGCAGGTGGCAGCACAGCTGCAGAGAAGAAGGTGGCGGGGGGGGGTTTGCTATCAATGGGGAGGCTGTCACCAGCAGCAGAGCTGCCAGCCTTGAAGAAGACTGTATCCTCCTACCTACTGGTCCTTCTCATGTCCCACACCCTGCTCCTGTCACAATCTCCCCTGACTCAGCTTTTACTTTCCCTGCCTGTCCTCATTACAGTTGTCCTGTTGTGCCTTTCTTCTTTCGGATACTCGGCCAGGCTATGCAAACAGAGCAAGAACTAGTGCGAGAGGAATGCCATTATGGAAATGCCATTGCTGTTTCTCTCTCTCACATGCAGCCAAAAGCACAGACACTGTCCTTAGTCTACAGGGCACCTGAGAGACAAGAGCTGCAAGAAGGGACACAGTAGGTAGGTGTCCTGCAAGGTTAGCGGGTTTATATATCCCACTGACAGGAGCAATCCCATCACTGCAACTTTGGTAGATTGTGAGGGCATTGTAGATTACAAATGATACCATCTTCCTGGAGTTCTCATTGAAGGTTGGAGAGCTCTGTATGTGAATGCATTTGGAGTGTTTACATTTTCGATGAGTACAGATCTGCTATAGAAGCCAGGAGGCTGTCTGGACTTTCTTCTACTTAAAATGTAAGTTCTTTCTCGCCAAAAGTCTTGTATCTCTTTCTTTTAAAAACCTATCGGTTGGTTTCCTGATTTAAAAGTTAAGATATAGCAGTTAAAAGGCTTCCTACAGATTTAAAAGTGTATTTAAACATCAGAGGCTCATTTCAACTTAAATGCAGAGTATTCCTGATGAAAATATGTAGCTATCTAAGTATCAAAAACTGATTTTGTGAACAAAAGAAGCTTATCTCTTTGTAAAGGATGTTTGGTTCTGCCATTTTATCTCCCCAATTCAGTGTGAAACCTCAGGGAAGCCCATGTGACATTATTTCGCCTTATTTGGTGCAAGTACCCTCTAGTGGCTGAAACACAGAAGCATAGAAAATAGGTGCAGGCCCTTCGGCCCTTTGAGCGTGCACCACCATTCAATATGATCATGGTTGAACATACAATCTCAGTATCCCATTCCCACCCTCTCTCTATGCCCCTTGATCCCTTTAGCCACAAAGGCCATGTCCAGCTCCCTCGAATATATTTAATGAACTGGCTCCAACAGCTTTCTGTGGTTCACGACTCTGAGTGAAGAAATTCTTCCTCATCTCAATCCTAAATGGCTTATCCCTTATTCTTAGAGTGTGACCCCTAGTTCTGGACTTCCCTAACATCAGGAACATCCTTCCTGCATCCAATCTATCCAGTCCCATCAGGGGTTTATATGTGTCTATGAGAAACCCCTCATTCTTCTAAACTCCAGCGAGTGCAAACCCAGTTGATCCAACCTTTCCCATTATGTCAGTCCTGCTATCTCGAGAATCAGTCTGGTGAACCTTCGCTGGACTCTCTTAGTAGCAAGGATGTCCCTCCTCAGTCTTGGAGACCAAAACTGCACACATTACTCGATGTGTGGCCTCAACAAGGCTCTGTATAACTGCATAACTGTATAATTTGATACGACAGGTCTGTATTTCTTAAATTGACAAATAAACACATTGAACATAACAGTGAAAAATAAAGGAATAGAGAACACAAAATAAAAGAGCACAATGGTAACAAGGGCAAGAAAAGAACAAACAAGCCCTGAAATCTATTTCAATATATTCAATCTACTCCAAGGATTTTTAAAGCCCCAGAGAGAGTTCAAAGGTGGCTGAAATGATACCAATAACGAAGGATTTTAGCTTGAAGGAAGGGTTAGAGAGGTTGGGCTTATTCTCCATGGAGCAGAGAAGATCAAAAGGTAACCTTTTTGGGGTGTTCAAAATTATGGACAATTTTGACAGAGTAAAGAAGGGTACAGAGGAACCTCAATTATCCGGCATTCAATTATCCGAATATCAGATTAACCGGCAAGATCGTAAGGTCCCGATGCTCGGCTAGACTATGTTATCCAACAGTCGATTATCCAGAATTCAATTAACCAAATGAAATCCTCCCCACCAGTGTCCTTCGGATGATCGAGGCTCCTCTGTATTCTGTTTCGATTGGTTGGTATCTCAATATCTCGGATCACTATTTCAAGATTGTTAGTAACACAACTAGGATATGAAGGATGTCGTTCAACTTGAGAAGGTGCAGCAAAGATTTACAAGGATGTGGCCAGGACTGGAGGGTTTGAGCTATAGGGAGAGGCTATTCCCTGGAGCATCAGAGGGTGAGGGGGTGACCTAATAAAAGTTTATAAAATCATGAGGGGTGTAGATAGGATGAATAGCCAAGGTATTTTCCCACAATAGGAGAGTCCAAAGCTTAGAGGTCAGAGGTTTAAGGTGAGAGGGCAAAGATATAAAAAGGACCCAGGGGTCACTTTCTCACACAGAAGATGATGTATGTATAGAACGAGCTGCCAGAGGAAGTGATGGAAACTGGTACATTTACAACATTTAAAAGACATCTGGATGGATACATGATTATTGTTGTTGTTGTTATTATTATTATAATTATTCATTACTCAGATCTTTGAGTAAAGGAGTTGGGAGGCTAAATTGAGATTATACAGGACCTTGGTGAGGCATCTTCTGGAGTACTGTGTCCAGTTCTGGTCTCCCTGTTATAGGAAGGATACTGTTAAGCTAGAGAAGGTTCAGAAGAAATTCACCAGAATGTTGCTAGGAATGGAAGGAGAGGCTAGATAGACTGAGACTTTTTTCAATGGAGCGTAGGAGGTTGAGAGGTGGCCTAATGGAGATTTATAAAGTAATGAGGGGTATTGATAAGATGAATTGGCAGATGTTTATTTTCCCTGGAGAGTGTGAATTTCAAGACTAGGGGGGATATTTTTAAGGTGAGAAAAGAAAGATTTTTAAAAGACATGAGGGCAATTGTTTTACACAGAGAGTGGTTCATGTGTGGAATGAACTTCCATAGGAAGTGGTGGATATGGGTCCAGTTATAATGTTTAAAAGACATTTGGATAATGGCATGAATAAGAAATGTTTGGAGAAGTGTGGGGCCATCTTCCATTTCATCTTCAGATTGTAGCCATCAATACTAAAGCAACTTCAGAATACTAGTGCTAACCTGAGGTCACAGCAACCTTTTACAAATAGTATGGCATGAGGGATGGTGCTGTTTGGGCAGATATCTGTTGAGTGGTTAGTTGCTCTGGGAATGGCAAATGGTAAGATGGTACTGGAATCCAACGTGACACATGCTGTGGAGTTGGTAGGTAATTAATGCAGTGAGTTGGTAACATACAGTGAGAAAACCCTCCAAAAAACCTGATGCAACTTAGACTTAGCCTAAAGATGTAAGCTTCAGCCCAAGGCATGTAATCCCGTTAAGAAACTGTTTGGCGTGTTGCTAAAATGAAGTAGTGGAACTCCTACATTGGATCTAATGGTAATAAATATCACAAATTTTCATCCTGGTTCTAAGGGATGAAGCACTGACACAAGGCTGAAAATTCAGCTGAAACCTTTACTGTCAAGCTGCTGTGGGAATGGCAGGTGAAAAAAAGGAAGATCTTACACATGAACTCCACATTGGGAAGCTATGTTCAAAAAGCTGCCTGATGAAAGTGGTGACAGACTCACCAGAGCTGCTAACGTGTTGGAGCAACTCACTGACCAGATCCCAGGGTCTTCCAAAGCTTACTGTAACGTGCAATCATTTGGCATCAAATGAAGAGAGAAGATTGCCGTTCATTGCACAATCCAAGGAGCCGAGACTGAGGAAATTCTGGAGAAAGGTCTAAAGATTCGGGAATATGAACTGAGGAAGTGTAACTTCTGCAACACTGGAAGCATTGGCTTTGGGATTCAGGAGCACATGGATCTGGGCATCAGGTATGATCCTGATAATGAAAGTTACGGTCTGGATTTCTATGCGGTCATGGGACAGCCTGGTTTCAGCTTTTCAAAAGATGAAAAGGGAGGAACATTGGTTCAAAACATAAGATTTCCAAGGAAGAAATAATGAGGTGGTTTCAGCAAAAAAAAAGATGGCATTCTCCTGTCTGAAAAGTAAGTTGAAGAGCATTTGAAGCAGCAATAAGACTAGTTTGTATCAGGAAAAAGAAAACAATAACCAGAGAACAGAGAGAGAGATGTAAATGAAGGCAAAGTTCCTCTTGGTCAAAGTAATCTGATTGACATAGTAGTTTTTGGAAGTCTCAAACTTGTAAAAGGAAATTGAGTAAGATTATCTTGCAAACATTTAATTGATGGCAAATTAACCATAAACCATTTAGGCAGGTTTAAGATAAAGCACAACTTAAAGCTTTATTATTAACTTTAGAACTATATGAAATTTATAGTCAGGGTTCTGAAAAATATTTTGCATTCCATTATTCAAAAAGAAGTGAGGAACAAGATACTATCCTTGGTGAATGAGTTTTAAAATCTGTTTCTGTTGAAATCCATGCTGAACTCATTAAATATTTGAGATAACCAAAGATGCAAAATGTAAAACATTCAGCTTTATTTTTAAGGAAGAAATGTCATTTAATTTTTAACAATGATTGTTTACTTGTTTAAGATGCATAACTCAATAAAATGTAGAGTATGAGATGAATTGGACATATCACGAAAGTAAAACATTATAGCCAAAGCATTGCCCTGATGTACAAGGGGAGAGTAATTTTGGAAGAGATTTTTTCACTGCGGCAGCAGGCCCTTAGAAAAAATGTAACAAGTCTGTGCTGCCTTTGGCTGTATTGAAGTCAATTGATAACAAACACTTGAAAGACATCATCCGAACAGCTGATATTGAATTCAACAGACAGACCAGCTTTGCCAGTAGCAATGCATGTAAGACCTGGACATTCAAGATAAAACTCCTTTGTTCTTTTGACGTGTCATGCAACTGAAGTAAGTTAGAAAAGATCTTCAGTTAGAAAGCAGTAACCCAAGATTAGTTGCTAACAAATGTCATACAGTACATCAATAGGAGATATTGTGGATGGGATATGAAGAGTGAAATTTGACTTTGGCAGGTCACAAAATGGGAGGGAACAGCTCGACCACCCAGTGCCCACTCCACTCAATTGCTTTTACTGTGAGGCCAACCTCCTATATAATGTCTGATTGGTACCAATTTGATGTCCTCGTTGAAGTTAAAAGTTCCACTAAGTCCTACAGAAGATGACCACAAAAACTTTCCATTTGGGTTACTGCTCAAAAAGTATAAAAGGGATTACTGTTGGCAAGTTTACAAAAAAATAAGAAATACTTGCAATAAAGCTTCTCAAAGTGCTTCACAACCAATGAAGTACATTTGAAGTATCGCCATTGTTGCTATGTAGGGGTAGGATCCCAGTTTAAAGTTCCCACTGAAAGATGCAATGTTCCATTTGTCCTGCGGTTCTGCACGAGCCTTGATTTTTGTGTTCATGTGGGTATACTGTTCTTGTTCTGGAATGGGAAGTGAACCCATGATTCTGAAATGGAAAAAATAGAATGGGCAACCAGAAAATCAATACTCATTGCTGTAGAATTGAGAATGTTGGAAACCAACAAGACTCAACCACTGAAATCAAAGATAGAAATCTCCAACATGTGGTACTAATGAACAAAGGATTGAAATTGAGGAATATGGAGCTAATGTAGCAATTTGTTGCAAATTTATAGCAATTTGACTCCATGGGAATAATTGAATGAAAATAAATAGACTGCAGTGGTTGGTGAATCCTTGACCTGACAAAGGGTTGGTGACAAACCTGTTCATGGCTAGATGTTTCCTTTACATCGTTATTGTGTAGCTTTAGGCTTCATAAACTTCCAGTAAAATCTATATTACAGTATGATGCTTGTTTTGCTTTTTTTTGCTTGCTTTTGTATTGTATTCTATTATTTAGCCTGTGTTTTGGCCTGTTAAAAGTTGCATACCCATACCTGAGATGGTCTTTGTGCGAAAAAAGAAGCAGTCATGATGTCACATGTACTTTTATTATACTGTTTCAGAAAAGGAAAAACCACTGAATTGACTGACATCTAGATATGGAGAAGTCTTTTCAGTATAGAAAACATTTTCTTCTGTTTTTGTTTTCTGTACTTTTTTTTCCAGAATTACTTTCTTGGATCAGAGCTGCTCTTCAGCACCTTTTAAAAGTGCGTTTAAAAAACGATTAACAATCACTCTTGTGTTTGTTTACTTTAAAGAGACAGAAAGAGGTTGGGTACCACTGTGCTTTACAGCAAGTTGAATGTTTTAGTTTTGGTTGTAACGCTTCTGTCTTGGTAATAGTTGTAACTTCAACTCTGAATGCAGACGGATTGATGGATGACTGTCAGTTTGCATAAACATCATGCTGCTTCCACCTTTTCAGCCCTTTAGCAGCCACTTCTTGACATTAACTCGCTTTAACAGCAAGTTTTTAGTACACAACTTGCTGTTCACATGATGCAGTTTATGGTTTTCTATATGTTAGTCTGCATAACATACAACAAAGGGTCAGATTCTTGCTGAAACAGATTTCTTAAAGTTTATTTACGATTATATATATATATTTACAATGTTAACCATAATAAGACCATAAGACATAGGAGTGGAAGTAAGGCCATTTGGCCCATCGTGTCCACTCCGCCATTCAATCATGGCTGATGGGCATTTCAACTCCACTTACCCGCATTCTCCCCGTAGCCCTTAATTCCTTGTGACATCAAGAATTTATCAAACTCTGCCTTGAAGACATTTAGCATCCTGGCCTCCACTGCACTCTGCGGCAATGAATTCCACAGGTCCACCACTCTTTGGCTGAAGAAATGTCTCCACATTTCTGTTCTGAATTGACCCCCTCTAATTCTAAGGCTGTGTCCACGGGTCCTAGTCTCCTCGTCTAATGGAAACAATTTGCTAGTATCTACCCTTTCCAAGCCATGTATTATTTTGTATGTTTCTATTAAATCTCCCCTTAATCTTCTAAACTCCAATGAATACAATCCCAGGATCCTCATATGTTAGACCTACCATTCCAGGGATCATCCGTGTGAACCTCTGCTGGACATGCTCCAGTGCCAGTATGTCCTTCCTGAGGTGTGGGGACCAAAACTGGACACAGTACTATAATATCACAGATATACACAGATTTCTTGACATTTATTTCCAATATACATATTTACAATGTTAACCAGAGTATCATAGATATACACATGTCTGGGTTCTATGCTTAGTGATGCTAGGAAAGGTAACAGTACGTGCACATAGCTAACTGACTACAGAGCCCATGGCATTGACAGAGTCACTGAAAGTGAGACAGTATCTTTAAACTATTACTCTGAAGCTACTGTTTTAAAGGTATAGTGTCTATATTTACAATGTTAACCATAATATCACAGACATACAAAGATTTCTTGAAGTTTATTTCCAATAATGTACATATATATTTACAATGTTAACCACAATATCATAGATATATACATGTCTGGGTTCTATGCTTAGTGATGTTAGGAAAGGTAACAGTATGTGCACATAGCTAACTGACCACAGAGTCCATGGCATTGACAGAGTCACTGAAACTTTTAGGCTATTCCTTTCAAGCTACTGTTTTAAAGGTATAGTGCCTGTGTGGTCTGATATCTATGCTATAAAAAACAGTGGTGTTTACTCCCAGAAGCATCAAAGTAGAAAATTCCCCTTCAGTAACCATTGTATAATCTATAAGATGGTACAGAGGAGAAAGACTGTAAGCAGAGGAGCTTCAGTATAAATATTTGAAAAGGATTGAAAGGAAGTGTTTCACACAGAATAGAAGAATATTCCCACATCAGAGAAACCAGAAACATGTCTGAGGACTGATCATCGCAGCGTAGTAGAGCATAACATAAGATGACACGTTTGCGCTTTGGTTCACGTGATTCTCCAGAAATAAATGTAAGGTTACTGTACTTCACAGCAAGCATCTGAAAGTATTGAAATTCTTAACCTGCCGTACATGGCCATGTTCACTGCAGTTACAGGGGACTTCATCGTGACTTTGGGTTACGCTGTATGTTTCACTGCAGACATCTCCTGTGAATCTAAATTTTTGAACACATCTGCCAAGATTTTTATATTCCTACTCACAATGTGTATTTCAGAATATTAAATAATGGGTTGTGTGAAAAATGGAATGTGTTTAAGTCAGAAGAACATGTCAGTCTGCAATTTTTGGATGAAAGGTGATTGACCTGATATGTGAATTCAATCCACTGAGATTTTCCACCTACGTACTGTTCTTATTTCAGATTTCCAGAAACAGCAGCATTTTGCTTCTGTTGTAATGTATTAGTAACTTCCCTATTGAAAAGAATTGTTCATGGGGATTATGAAATATGAACAGGATTTATAAATTACAGACATTCTGCATCTAAAAACAAATGTTTGAAAATAATGAATGAAATTTAACAGTTCAATGGAATTCATGGTCACCTGTGACATTGCAATTGAAATGACTATTTCCCATTTAATAGAACCTCATTAAATAAAACTGATTAAAATTCATTTTGAATGTGTTGATGTCTGGTAAAATATAATTAGTGCTGAGCTGGTCTCATTCTTAATGTTACAAATCTGTGTTTAGATGAAAGACTAGAGAAACTTGAGGATTTTGTCCCTGAAATGACATTGTTGAATTGTGACCTTAGAGAGGTAGATAAAATAGCAAATGGTATGGAAAGGAAAATTCAAAATATTCCTTTAAATTATGAGTAGAACAAGGGGACACTGATTCAGCTTAGCAAAGTAAAAGTGTATGAGTCTATAATACACTCTTTCTTCACTGAAAGAATGATCAGTGCATAGAATTATGTCAGAAATGATTGAATGATTGGGGACTGTTAGGTATAGCTGAATGGTGAAACTAAATATAGTTCCCCTCTTCAGTAAACATACCAGAGCAAACTATTGTCTACTTTGAACCCTGAGATCGAATCATATAATTATAGAATCGCTACAGTGTGGAAGCCGGCCATTTGGCCCATTGGGTGCACACCGACCCTCCAAAGAGCATCCCACCTCCCTACCAGATCCCTGTAACCCTGAATTTCCCATTGCTAATCAACCAAACCTACACATCCCTGGACACAATGGGTGACTTAGCATGGCCAATCCACTGACCTGCACATCTTTGGATTAGGGAAGAAACTGGAGCACCCGGAGGAAGCCCTCATAGACATTGGGAGAATGTACAAACTTCACACAGACAGTCGCCCGAGGGTGGTCTCTGGAGGTGTGAGGCAGCAGTGCTTAACCACTGAGCCACCGTAAATTAAAAGAAAATCAGGGAGTTAGAAGGACTGGAAATGTATACCTTTTCTTATAAGGAAGGGAATTCACCCAATTCACCAATAATATCAAAAAAAAGAAAGGCTAAGTGAGAGTCACCTTCAATCCCTGATTCCAGAGGATGCTATGGTGAAGAATTGCCAAAAATAATGACTCAAGACAACAATATTGTTCAATGTCTGATATGTACAATAGTCAGTTTCCACAATCCCCATCAGCATCATGAAAGTAGCTGCAATGCAAATAAGTTTACCTGCGCTTTTAATTTTTCTGAGAGTATGAACATTTTGATGTTAAGCTGAAATGGAACATTTGTGATTTTTCTGAGATTGCAGTTGAATTACATCAATGAGGCACAGTTGAAGAGTTTTTCATTTTATTTGATCCCTAGCTTTCTTAACATGAGAATATTTATTATTAGATCCTAAACAATAAAAAAAGTTTGCAGTTTCAAATCTTGTTTTAGTAAATAACATTTAAAAAATAAATGTTTTATAGACCATTACAATAACCAGTGAAATGCCCTGAGCACACACTGTCTCCAAAATAGATTTTCTCATTTGCTTAACATTATTTGGCTCACCCATGAAACTTCTCCTGACAGCTGTACAATTCACTCAGCGAAATAACAAATAAATACAAATTTCCTGTGTCTCAGGCAAGAATAATATTGCATGAATTTAGTGTCATTAGATCAACTCCTCCTTGCAATTTTTGTTGCAGTATAGTTTCCCAGTTGTTGTCTGCTAGATGTTGGCCAATTCTCACAAATTGTGTTGGGATAGAGCTTACATTGGTTACACCAGCCTGAAGGAATTCAGTCTTCCATCATATATTTGAAAACTGACTGAAATAATGGATTAAATATTCAATATGCTGTTGAGGAGTACAAATGAAGATCTACTGAAGAAGGCTTCTAAGGCAGCCGAACTGGCTGAAACAGCCAAAAATGCACACAAGACGCCTGAAGGGACAGATGTCATATTTAGTACAAAGCAAAATATTCTCCAGCTTTTGATAGATCTTTGTTGTATGAAATAACACTGTTACACTTCTTATGCAGTGTAAATTAATGCAAGTTGTTACATCATAATACCGAAGTAGATGTTTCAGATATATCCGCTGTTGACTGCAAACAAGTTGATGCCATGACTTATTGGGAAGTCAAACCCCACTATTCCCAGGGTTGTTTCAATTGTGAAAGAAACGTTGTCAAACTACCTAAAAGTGCCCATTTGGAGTCCACTATTCTTATCATCTATCATATGTGTGTTATGATCAAGAGTATTTATCAGATAACGTATTTTACGAACCCTCCTAACTAGCTTTGTGGACCACTACATTTCACATCACTCTTCCAAAGGCACCTTGTCGCCCATGTGAAATGTCTGTTGTGGACCAGACCAAACTTCTTCAAAATATATTAAGAAGATAGCCTGGACCCAAACGTTTTCTTATTTTAAAGACAAGTGCCAGGGTTTTTGTTCGGGATGCAATTTGATTGGTGAAAATACCAGATTTGAATCAAAACACACTTTATTCATACACTTTAGTTAAAATGCAACAAAAGAAAGAGGAAATTGTAATAACTTAACTCTATTGAAAAACATAAAAGAATGATTGATTATTTTTCAATAACTATTCCAATATAGTAATGTACCATAAACATACAACATAGAACATTCCAGCGCATTACAGGCTCTTCAGCCCTCGATGTTGAGCCAACCTGTGAAATAAATTTGAAGCGCATCTAACCTGCACTATTTCAATATCATCCATATGGTTATTCAATGATCATTCAAATGCCCTTAAAGTTGGTGAGTCTACTGCAGTTGCAGGCAGGGCATTCCATGCCCCTGCTACTCTCTGAGTAAAGAAACTACGTCTGACATTTGTCCTATATCTATCATCTCTCAATTTAAAGCTATGTCCCTTTGTGCTAGCTATCACATCAGAGGAAAAAGGCTCTCACTGTCCACCTCAATTCTAATCCTCCGATTATTTTGTATGCCTTTATTAAGTCACTTCTCAACCTTCTTCTCTCTAATAAAAACAGCCTCAAGTCCCTCAGCCTTTCCTCATAAGACCTTTCCTCCATACCAGGCAACATCCTAGTAAATCTCCTCTGCACCCTTTCCAATGATCCCACAACTTTCCTATAATGCGGTGACCAGAACTGTACGCAATACTCCAAGTGTGGCCGTGCTAGAGTTTTGTACACATGACCTCATGGCTCCGAAACTCAATCCCTCTACCAATAAAAGCTAAAAGACTGTACACCTTCTTAACAGCTCTATCAACCTGGGTTGCAACTTGCAGGGATCTATGTACATGGTCTCTCTGCTCATTCACACTACCGAGAATCTTACCGTTATTCCAGTACTCTGCGTTGCTGTTACTCTTTCCAAAGTGAATCACCTGATACTTTTCCACATTAAACTCCATTTGCCACCCATCAGCCCAGTTCTGCAGCTTATCTTTGACCCTCTGTAACCTGCAACATTCTTCGGCAATATTCACAACTCCATCGACCTTAGTGTCATCTGTAAATTTACGAGCCCATCCTTCTATGCCCTCATTGAGGTCATTTATGAAAATGACAAACAGTAGTGGGCCAAAAACATAATCTTGGCAAAGGCAAAATCAATAAAATTGATTATGTCACAGGCAATTCTAGTTGCCCTGGAGGAAAAAACATCAAGAGAAAACTCTGCAGCTTCCAACCCTGCAGCTTCCAACCCTGCTGTGACTCCAGCAACAACTGCTACTGAAAAACTAAAAAACTTGACCACACCCATTCAGGCTACTTCTATTGTTCCAATTAAAAAAACTCAAGGCCTCACAAGTTTACTTTACAAGTTTTCAATAGACAGTTCAATTCTCTACCTTAACATCTCCCTTAAAAAAAGGACAAAATAGACCTCTTAAAGCTATAGTATCATCACAAGTCATAGCATGTTTGTCTGCCCATTCTTTCATTGCAGGATTGACATATGAGGAGAGGATAAATGAGTTAGGATTATATTCAAAGGAGTTCAGATGAATGAAGGGGGTCTCATAGACACGTAAAAAATTCACATAAAACTAGACAAGCAAGATGCAGGAATGTTCACAATGGTGAGGGAGTTTAGAACCAAAGGTCATGGTGTGAGGATACAGAGTAAACCGTTGATGAGGAGAAATTTCTTCACTCAGAGAGTGGTGAGCCTGTGGAATCCATTATTATGAAAGCAGTTGAGACCAAAACATTGAATGAATTCAATAAGGGTCTGCTCCTGCTTCTATTTTCTGTGTTTCTATGCTTCATTTTTATATGTGAAGCTTTTAAATGCTCTTTTGCTACTTTACATGCTCCTGAGTCTCTCTGAAACATGAACATATAATCCAATATTGAGGATATTCATCTTTCTACTTTAAATACATTTCCTTTATCAATTTTAATGGACCTCTTATCTCATGATGATAGATTAATTCAAAAGTTCAAAGTCCAGAAGATTCATTTGGGACATCTCTGTCACAAATAGTAAGAAATCTAACCCAATTGTTTTCTACTGAGATTGCTAATTATCCCTGGAAAAGTTTAAGTCATAAAGTTAGAACCTTGATAAAATTTAATTTCAATCAGTAAGCCACAATGTGTCAAAAGTTGAGTTAACTTTTCCATTAACACTTTAGCTATAATTGTTCTTATAGGAATAACGTCTGGAAATTAGGCTGTCATATCTGTAAGTCTAAAGGTATTCTGGTGGCCTGCTTCTGTTTTTGGTAACAGGCCTACACAATCTACTGGCAGTTCACTGAATGGTTTTTCAAATAAAACTGGTCGCGGCACTAATTGTACTGATTTGATTTTTCTAATGACTCTGTCTCTAATATAACAACACTTTGCAACTCTTTAATTTCTGCTTCACTTGTCACTGACTGTGCTAACTTGTTTAATATGGTGTCTACTTGCTGAGTCGCAATGAATGAAGATATGCTAAATGTTTGTTTTGACTTATCCTCTACTATTACGGAATGTTTTGGCCACTCTAACATTCACTGTGGTATTATTTTTGACGCCTGTGGATGGACTTTGTTTAGTCATTGCTCTGTTCACCACTTACAATATCACATCACCTGGAACTTGTGCTTGTCAGTGTGCCATCTCTTTAACATCCCTTCGGCTTTCAGTGATTATAGATGACACTGTAAACTTGACTCCAACCAAATCACAACCCAGGAATAAGTCCATTGCATCCATTGTTAATTTCATAATGCAACAAAATCATAAATTGCCGATGAAACTCACCAGGTCTGGCCGCATCTGTGGGAAAAAAGCAGAGGTAACATTTCAAGTAACATTTCAGAATGGATAGCAGCTAGGAGGAAGTGGTATTTATGCTGAAGATGAGGTTGGGGCTGAAGGGTAGAGGTTAACAGGTAAGTGGGGATGGAGTCAGGGAGAGAGATATTTCATTATGAATCCTATTATACCGGGTCTGGAAAATAAGTCACACTCCCAAAGCACTTTCTTCACAGGACTCATTACATACACAATGAGATTGGGAGTTCACATGAATAATTGCACTGAGTCCATCTGCTCTCAGGAAATCCTATGAAAGTTTAATGATAAATTGCCCTCAAGAATTTGGCACAACTTTCTCAATTTGACTCCACCATTACAAGCATTTACAAGCCTTTAAAGAACTTTCAAACCTTTTCTCACTCAGCCAGTTTTTAAATTGCTTTTCAGCTCTTTATAACCAGAGAGGGAATTACTTTCTCAGATGATTATTCTATGCATTTACCATTGAAAACAATTTTCTTAGCAATTAACAAGTGATAGAATGTTCTTTTTATCATGAAAACAATCAATCCCAATTGTACATTTTCTTACTTTTGCAAGATTCAAAATGCTGAAAACCGTAAACTAAATTTTCTAACTTTATAGATTGCAACAGCAAGTTTTGTAGCAATTTGAATTATATTTTAGATCAACTTTGAAGTTCACACACAATCTGAATAATATAAATGAATATCATGAAAATTGATTGGATTATCGCCTTGAGTCTTCTCTTTATTCTCACCGCTAAAATTATGCAGTTGAGTTAATCAGTGACTTTTCCTTTTGAACATTCTTCCTTTATTCAAGCTCCGAAATCATTAGCAAATGTTATGCGTTTTATTTTGCTTTTCACCTTTTTCCATAATAATTCAAGTTGAGATAACAGTTAACACCATCCCTTTAGAATAGACACATAGGCTCCTGAAATGCAATTAACTACAAATGTGCTTCCATGAAAATGTCAGCACTGTGTAACAAGCCAGATGCAATTTCATAGCATTTTAAAACTTCTAAAAAATTTAAATAATTTTATTATCTTTTTAAACTGATCTATCCGAATCTTGTGAAAAAAAAATCAATGTGGTTTCACTTCAAATGTTTTCCTTTCAATATTATTCTAAAATCAACTTTGTTTGAAATAAAGATTCAAAGGCCTTTTTAGATCAACTGATCCAACATCAATAATGAAAAAGTGGAGCTTCCCACATTAAGTTATGAATAATTTGAACATGGTTATGAGTGTTGCAACAAAAAATAGTCAATCATTCACCAACTAAAAACTGCAGGGAAACCTTAAATGCAAGGTATCAAAAATGGTTTACTTACTATTGTAAATATATTTCTGATTTCCAGTCTTGATAACCCCTTGTTCTTCACTTCTCCAACTCTCACTCATCTTATACACTTGACAGCTTAGTTACAAATTCTGTAAGTATTCACAAATTAATTTGAAAGCAGTTGCTGAATTTCAGTACCAAGAATGGGTTTCATCACTGCAGAAAGAAGAATTATACCATTGCCAATTGAATAGTATTCACATTCTGCAAAGAACTGTATGAATTTAATTTAAACATCTAGTTTACTAGCAACTAGTCAACAATTTATTGCCTATCTAAGGATTAAATGTGTCATTGTAGAGTCTAGTACTATTTTAATATAGTGTTTGCTTTTTGTTAATCCATTGATCAGAAATCCTATTGCTTTCTGAGAAGTATTTTAAACCCAGCATGTATTACGTGAAGCTATAGCTACTTAGACAGCTTACCCACTGCATATCTAACTGACTGACTGTTATAGCGAGGCTGTTCCATTTTTAAAAATTGTTTTCAATGTGTGAGACATTGTATATTTTTTTTCCCAGAGAATATTTACATTTTTATGTGATTAATCAATGTGAACTAGCAAGCTGCCTAGTGGCTGTATTGGGCCTTCTGTGTTCATTATAATAAAAAATGTAAATATATGGAAACAGAGGAACTAATCTGCAGTCAGTAGTTGTGGTGGAAGCAGAGCTCCACCTTGCTTTAAAATATAAAAATCACCGCCATATCATTTTCATTTTGAGTCTCTGAATTTCTTTATGAAGAATTTAAAATGCTTTTGACTTTGGGTAAAAAAAAAGGAGGCAAATACATGAGCAATGACCAGAGATGGTTTCAGGGGTAAACAGGATTGTTTATATCCACAATATAATTGGGTCAGGCTTGTTTGGTAGTACGGCAAGTTAATGAAATGGGAATATTTCTGCATTTGTTTTGTGCATATAGACAAAACTCACCGTTTGTGATCTCTACAGCCATTAAGGGATGTTGGATCAGATTTTAAATAGGTTTAAATAAATTTTAAATAGGCCTCATTTGCACATTTATCTTTGTAAACAACTTTTCAGACAGTGGAAAGAGCCCCTGTTGGCATCAGATCCTTTAGAATGATAGAAATAGTTAATGCTCTGATAATCTGCTTGTTGAGAAGGCAGGGATTTCAGCCATGATTAATTGGGTCAACGGCAAAACTATCAAATAGTAGGAAAGTAGGAAGTTTTAGTAGGCATGAAAGAGCTGGTAAACTAAGCAGCATTGAACAAGTTGTGCTTTTTGTTCCAACTAAAGACTGTGGAGCACACAAGAACCCAAATTGGATTTGTCCCATAGACTTTTCAAACTCAGACTTTCTCTTAAACTCTTGTCGTCTCTTCAGGCATCTGTACATTAAGTGAACCTCTTGTACTTCTCAGATACTGAGTAAAGATAGTCCTTCCTTTTTGTATCTGTTTTACATCCACTGCAATGAACATGGTTTCAACTTCTTTTCTTATACTCTATACAATTAACTAGTCTCCTCCTTGACAAGCTATTTGAATCCATTGACTACTCTGGCATTTAATGGGTAGATTCTAATCTGCAATCTTCCTAAAAAAGATTTCTCACAAATATAGACTTATCAATTTATTCTGATACAGTTTCATACAGTTTCAAAGAATGAAAGCCAAAGTTACAAAAGTTCAGTTCCAGTTAAAATTATTGTGATTGAATTTGTACAGAATTTGAATGCAGAGTTTAATTACTTTACAAGGCATAATTATAAGGCATAATTTTCTCAAAAGAAGGAAGCTAGGTATTCTTCAAAGCGGCATATCTAGTGTGAAGTCCAGCTTTGATCTGATGTGGGAGAAGTATAGTTGGATAAAGTTATGGCTACCTAACTTAAATTGTAGGTTTAAACGTTAATGCAGTCAGAGGGAACTCTGTGAATGAAAGTACATAATACAACACAGTACTAAAAATGTAGTTGACAGACTCCTCAAAATACTTGAAGATTTCAAACAAAGTACTTAGCTTTTGACACAAGTTATCAACTATCTACTCTTCCTTTCTGCAGAGCAATTAAATATAAGGTAAAGAGCTTGATTATTAGCTTTACCCTGAAGTGTACAGTTTGGAAAGAACCGAACTATATGGTACAGGGTCTGCGCAACTTATTGTGCAAGATAGCTCAATTAATCCTGTGGCTTGTTACTCCTAATCACTACCTCAACTGTATTATTTTCAAATCTCAACAGTGTGATGTATCCTATGGAAACTGTAATTTTCTACAAACATGAATGAAGAGTTGGGGGAAAACGAGAATGTTAATTTCATTAATAAATTTCCTTTCAAACCTTTCCAGCAACTCTCAGTTCCATTGTGCTAAGCAATTTCTTCTTGCTGTGTCTAACATTTTCCCTTATTTTGTAGTCAAAAATTAAGGAATGTTGATGTTGCTGTATTAAACTCTTGCAAATTTAACTGTCCATAGTCAGCATTGAGCACCTTGATCAGAAGTAGTAAATAAAATGAAGAGTAAAATTCCTCCCATCTTGCACTGCCCCAGGCAAGAAAACCTCACTGCACAAGTTTGCTATTTTAAACCAACTTGTTCAGGCACATTATGACACAGCTCTAGGGCAGATGGGTCTTGAACTGAGACCTCCTGTCACTGAGGCACAAAGAAAATAAAGTTCAAGTTCAAGTAATGATGCACTAGATATGTCTAAGAGGATGAAATGGTTGCATCGAGTGGATAGGACTTTAAACAAGCAATCTGACAGGAATAGTCAAGAGGGACTGGAACCAGAGAGTGGTTGCACTCTGACGATGTGACAGATGAGCAAAGAAAATGCAGAGAGTTCTTGACAAAAGAACAGAAGCAGAAGCCTAGCTTCATGATCAAGAGGTGTCTGCAGCTTTCAACAGATTGGAAGATGAAGAAATAAGAGATTCTGAATGGCAAGAGTTTGAAAACTGGAAAAAATTGGGGTTTATTCAGAGGTTGCAGAAAGAGGTCAGCCACTGGATCTGTACAGACAAAGTCTTTCCAGATGGGACTGTAGGGTCAAGGCTGGATTAGGAGCCAGTAGACACATTAGAGCAGGGAAGGAGTTCTTGAATTTTTCGGGCCATTTTAGCTACCCATTCATAGAGGTGTATCAAAGCAGCTTTCCTGCATAATAGCCAACTTCAGAGAAAAACATTTCTCCAGCCTCCAAAGGAAGTATCCAAATAGAATTTGAATTTGAAATAATGATTTTATAGATTGAATGATGCTTCCAATGTGTGGAATCTTTGGCAAGGAGGGTTGTGTTAAATTTAGTCTGGGATACAAAATTCAAGGAAGATCCTACAATGTTTCATCAGCACTAATGCTGGAAAACTTTTGGTTATCTTTTTGTTGCATGTGTTTGTTTAAGGAGAGACATTAATGAGTTCCAACAGAATATTATTGATCAAATTAGAAATGAATTTAAAATTACAAGTCAGGTTTCTAGTGCTTGAAACAAGTGGTTGGTGGTAAAGTGTGGTGATTTTACATCTACAATCTTGGCTGGCAGGTGTCACCCCTATCATAACTCATTATGTCAGGTCTGTACAAGGTGATGAGGCTGCCTCCAAAGATGAAATGGTGCCCCTGCAGAGTTTTGCAGATGGTTAGACACAAAGACAAGATAGACACAGACTTTGACGATTTGGGACTTAGTCATGTAAAGTTAAACATTTTGAAGGGAGGAAAAAGAATGAAAGATCAACAAGTGTATATTGAAATCCCCAGCTTCAGGTAATCTCAAAAGTCTAAAATTGATTCTTTTTAATAATGCCTTGAATGCCAGCTTTGGTGATGGAATTCCCAGAGCATGTGGAATTTTAATACTGCTCAGCGGAGAGAATGGGAAACAATGCAGTTTGGTTTAGAAAGCTAAAACTAAGTAAAAGGAGTAGTGGTGAGCACATTAGCTACAAAAACTCTTGCACTCATTGATACAATGGACCATAGACTTCTCATCACCCAAAAACATCAAAAAGAAATGTTTATATGAAATGGGGACTGAAAGGATGATGCCTATAGAATGCTATATAAATAATTAAACCCTTTGGGATAATAAACATTCTACAAAATATGCAAATGAGAAAAGACTGAGAATAGATAAAGTGGGTCTAAAGCAAATTTTGATCAGAAAAGAAATATGCAAACTGAGATGGATGAATACAAGTTGTCAATTGTCAGAATGTTTCCCTTGAAGAATTCCTCTGCTGAAAAGATGGTGGGAAAAAAGATTCTTTGGAATGGAAGTCTTTGGAATGCGAAATTTATTTTTACATCCACATACCTTCATCTATAAATATGTACTTGGTAATGTTTGTGCTTTTTTTTCAAAAAGAATGGGAATTTGACAATATGGTAAATGATGTTTTGTTTAATAATGAACTAAGACATGCTCCAGAGATAATCATGAGAGGCCGGGTTCAAGTGCTACCTGCTCCTGAGGTGTGTGACATCTCTGAACAGGTTGGTTAACAAATAACAATGCTTTTTAAAAATTTCACCACTATATGCACATACAACACACAAAAGCACGCGCACACCCTCCCCCCCCCCACACACACAGACTCATACACGCGCGCACACAGGCACACAGACACACATGCATGCACACAAACACACATGCATGCACACGCTCACACACAGACGCACGCACATACACAAACACATGCACGCACACATACAGACACACATACACGCACACACAGACACACATACACACATGCACACACACATACAAATGTACGCACACACACACAGGTACACGCACACACAGACACACATGCACATACACGCATGCACACACAAACACACAAACATTCACATACACACGCACAGACACGCACAGACACACACACACACACACACATACAGACACACACAAAATTCTGGATCATTCCTTCCCTTAACTTCGCTGTTTTTCCTTTTTCCTGTCACACTTCCCCAAGTGCCCTGCAGAGACCAGCCTGGACTCTTACATTTGTTGGATGTGAGGAACAAAAAGAATTGAAATAATGAAGTGAGACTTCACTATGGAGAGTGTAATAAAGAAAAATAAGTAAAATAAAAACAAAAAAAATGTTGCAATATTTATAATCAAAATTAGCATACACATAATGGTACTGAATGTATTTTTATGAAAATAGCTTTGTATGTTTATTTTAACAGGATTTCTAAAATCTTTAAATTTGCATGAAATCACTGATAGGTCATGGCACACAAAGAGGCCATTCAGTCTATTCTGTCTGAGCTGGTTGATTAAACTAGTCATGTACATCCAAAAACTTCAGGGGCGGATCCAAGTTCTATGTAACTGAATGAGGATTCCAACCTCAGCCACCACGTTGGGCAGCAAATTCCAAACAGCTACCACTCTCTGCTTTTCCTCATGTTCCCTTTTAATCCTTTTACCAATCATCTTAAACCTGTGCCCAGGTAACTGACCTCTTTGTTAGGGGATGTTAGACTGCCCTCTGCATTCAATCCAAGTGCATTATTGCAATTAAATTGATTAAATCAACATCTGATGTTCTAAGGAAAGCGACCAGAGCCTATCCAATTATTTCTCTTGGTTGTGTTCTCAAGCCCTGGCAATGTACCTCTTCTGTACTCTCTCTCTCTGTCAAGCAATTATATCCTTCCTGTAATATGTAGATCAGAGCTATGCACAGATTCCAGCAGTGACCTAACCTGTGTTTTATACGGTTCCAGCATTATATCGCTGCTGCTGTATTCAACACATCACCGAATGAATGAAAGCACACTGAATGTATTCTGTACACCTTACCTTCCACTCCTGCCACCTTCAGGGACCTGTGGACATGTACTTCTCACTTCCTCTATCCCTCTACTTCCCAAATATATAATTTTGCACTTCTCTAATTGAATTCCATTTGTCATTCTGTTGGTCACTCAATTGTACACTTGAAATGATCCTGCAGTCAACAGCCATTCTCTGCAATATCAACTACACAGTCAAAGTTTGTAGTTCACAATCATGTCTCCTATATTAAGAGTAAATCCTTCATATACCACAAACAGCAAGAGATCCAACAGAGAGCCCGGGGGGGGGGGGGGGGGGGGGTGCATGGTGGCTCGGTGGTTAGCACTGCTGCCTCACAGTATGAGGGACCTGTGTTCAAGTGGCCTAATGGATAAGGCACTGGCCTCCTAAGCCAGGGGTTGTGGGTTCAAGTCCCATCTGGGGTGTCTGACTCTTCCTTGTCTGTCCTTAATCTGCTTTGCCAACAACTGCTTATCTGCATTCAGTTGATGGGATGGGGTGTTCCCTGTCGCCTTACGCAGCCCTTCTCAGCCTGCTTGGCTCTCTCTCTCTTATTCCTGATGAAGGGCTTATGCTCGAAACGTCGAATTCTCTATTCCTGAGATGCTGCCTAACCTGCTGTGCTTTGACCAGCAACACATTTGCACCTGTGTTCAATTCCAACCTCAGGTGACTGTCTGTGTGGAGTTTGCACATTCTCCCCGAGGATGCGAGAGTTTGCTATGGGTGCTCAGGTTTCCTCCCACAATTCAAAGGTGTGCAGATTAGGTGAATTGGCCGTGCTAAATTGCCCATCGTGTTCAGACATGTTGTAGGTTAGGTGCATTAGTCAGAGATAAATGTAGAGTAATAGGGTAGGGAAATGGGTCTGGCTGGCATACTCTTTTGGAGAGTGGGTGTGGACTTGTTGGGCCAAATGGCCTGTTTCCACACTGTAGGCATTCTGTGATGATTACTGGAAATCACTTTCCATTCACAAACATCCACCAGCTATTACTCTCCATTTCTTGTGGATCCAACTTGCCACATTCCCCTATATCCCATGGGCTTTTATTTTTATCAAGCCCTGGCAATGTATCTCATCTGTTGGCTCTCTCAAGCAATTATGTCCTTCCTGTAATGTGTCGGTCAGAGCTACATATAAATTCCAGCTGTGACCTAACCTATGTATTATACAGTTCCAGCATTACATGTCATGTAGGACCTGGTCAAATGCCTGAATGAAATCAATATAGACTGCATCTACCGCACTATCCATAGGATAGTGCACCATAGGAAACCCATCAGACACAGGGAGAATGTGCAAACTCCACACAGACAGTCGCTCAAGGCTGGAATTGAACCCAGGTCCATGGCACTGTGGGCAGTGCTAACCACTGAGCCACTATGCTGCGCCCAGGGCTCTTTGTTGGACCTCTTGCTGTTTGTTACTGCCTTGAAAAATTCAATCAAGTTAGTAAGACATGACTTTCACTTAACAAAAGGATGGTATCTTTGATTAATCCATGATGTTTTAAATAACAGTTAATCGATCTCTCAATAATAATTCTAGTCAGTTGCCCAGCTCTGTTGTCCAGGCTAAAATTATTTGGCTTATTCCTTTCACCCTTTGGAAATAATAACACAACATTCTGAGACCTCCAATCTATTAGTATCTTGCCTGGAAAAATGATCCTTGGAACATTTGTTGCTTCCTGCCTGGCTTCCTTAGACAGTTTAGGATGCAATTCATTTGGCATGTGATTTATCAACATAAAGGCAGGCAGTCTTTGTTTCCTGTTATGCTTGTTTATTATTAACTATTTATTTAATATTTCACGCACTTTTTAATTAGAATATCTTTACCATTCCTCTCCTTTGCAAAGACAGAGACAAAGTACTTATAAGAACACTTCACATCTTTTGAGTCCATGAACAATATACCATTAAGATCACTTACAGGTCCTTGCCTTTCCTTTCTCACATTCCTGTTCTGAAATGCATTGGTAAAACATCTCTGAATGTTCCTTAATTGCACCAGCCAATATTTAAAATTTGAGTTTTAAAACTTTAATTTCTAACTTTTCAAGCCAAAAAGAAGGAAAGAAAGAGAAAAATCAAGTAAAGTTGAAAAAAGCAGAAAGCATGTGAGCAAGTGGATTGATAGATAAAGAAAATCATAGAGGCAAGGTCTTACAGCAACTGGCAAAGATACTCAAGAGAAAGGATTGAGGAAGGTGGGACAAGGAGCATGCAGGCTCACAGGGCAAGATGAGGGAATAGCACTACATGAGTTGTTCATTCAGAGAGCTAGTGCTGACACAATAGGCCAAATGTCCTCCTTTTAAACCATAACATTTCTGCGATTCTGTGATACAAATGCAGAAAGGAATGAGACTAATAACAAAGATTAAGACACAAAGTAAAGTGGGGGAGACAACAGTGGTGAGTTTTAAACATAAATTCGAGTGGCTCCCATGTTTGCAACATCTATTAGTACATTCAAACGTGGCTATTTCCAGAGGAAAGCCTTGGAGGAAACTCAAACTGTGCAGTTAGTAAAAAAAATTTCAATCATTATGTGGGAGCACTGAGTGGTAAATTAGGTAAATGTTTTGAACAGAATTATCTTTATACAAAAGTAATGACATTTTAAATTCTGAAATATCTGAACAAGTCTTTAATAGGCTTTGCTGATGAATCATTTCATTATTTCAATCCCCGTAGCACAATTCTTCGATGAAATTCATAAAAGGTGGGAGAGCTCTCAACCCCAGTAGTGATTGGCAATTAAAGTGGGGATTCTAGGCATTATTATTTTGAGGTTTTAAGTAATTATACGAAAGTCCTTGGTATTTTCGCAAATATAATTGTACATTTGACATTGTACTTTAAAGCAAAATGATTTTTGAAATATTGTTTGCTAGAAAAAATTACATCTAACAGGAATTCCTACATAAATAAAATAGGTTTAATTCCAAAAGCTTCTAACTAAAATAAAAAATATTATAAGTACATTGACATACATGAATAAATTTAGAGATGGGAGGAGAATTGCTGAGATTCAGAGGTTAGTATGGCTAGACACATGGAAAAGACTGAGCAGTCCTTTGAGATCTAATGTAAGCAGAGGTGTCCGCCCACCAACAGGTGCTGGGCCAAAGTTAATGAAAACCCTTTCAGATCTATTGATTTACTATATAATACATAAAACAATGGAATGTTAGAATGCAAAACGCAGTCACCAAAGCTTGACAGTCCAAAATTACATTCTTAATGTTATTTCATGCAAAATTAATGGCAAATTAGAAAAACCAAGACCTTGACTAAAATATGAACATAATACATTCAATGCATCATGATTGTCACAAGACCCAGAAAATGAGATAGAATGAAATCAGCACTTTAATCCTGAGTGGAGGAAAGCTGCCAGTGAGCATTCACTTCCCAACAATTCACTTCCAGCAAGTTATTCCAAAATGGGGACAATGAACACGGTGCTTTATATATTGTCACCCTCTTTCGGGGCCTGAGATGCTGATCTCCCCTGCAGATCACCAAGAAAAACCTACAACCCACAAAGGGATTCAGCCGTCCGGAGCCTCTAAAACCTCAGTGTCCTGGATACAACCTCTGAAATAAATGTCAATCAGCCCAATAAATCCCAGACCCCAAAGGGAAAGTGATGACCTGTGAATCGAGTTGTACATTTCTATTATAAAGTCATAAAGTCATAGAGTTCTGCATCTCAGCTCCTGACCTCCTGATCTTCAGTCCAACTCATCCATGCTGACCAGATATCTGAAATTAATCTAGTCCCATTTGCTAGTCTTTGGCCCATATCCGTCTAAACTCTTCCTATTCATATACCCATCCAGATACCTTTTAAATGTTGCAATTGTACCCTCCTTCACCACTTCCTCTGGCAGCTCATTCCATACTCGCACCACCCTCTGCATGGAAAAGTTGCTTCTTTTAAATCTTTCCCCTCTCACCTTAAACATATGCCCGCTAGTTTTGGATCCCCCGACCCTGGGAAAGACCTTGTCTATTCCTCGGGCAACTGTGAGGAGTTTGCACATTCTCCCTGTGCCTGAGTGGGTTTTTTCTGGGTGCTCTGGTTTCCTCCCACAGTCCAAAGATGTGCAGGGTAGGTGGATTGGCCATGCTAAATTGCCCATAGTGTTAGGTGCATTAGTCAGAGGGAAATGAGTCTGGGTGGGTTACTCTTCGGAGGGTTGGTGTGGACTGGTTGGGCCAAAGGGCCTGTTTCCACACTGTAGGGAATCGAATCTATTCACTCTATCCATGCCCCTCAGGATTTTATAAACTTCCATAAGGTCACCCTCTTGTGGTGGTAGCTGACTGTCTCATGCAACAGTGGTTTCCACCATGATTGTCAGCCCTCCATAAAACATTACGTAGCACATATCAGGCCCCCAATTTAACACTGTATCCCTGCTGTATTTATTACAGAAGAAGGTGTAGAATGTGCTGCCTGCTGCTTTTTCATGGGCCTTCTTCTCAGTTAGTTGAGCTGTTTGTGTCTTCTCACCTTTGTTGAGACCCTTCCAAACAGGCAAGTGAGGAGTATTCCATCATACTCCTAACTTGTGCCTTGTAGATGGTGGACAGACTTTACGAAGTCAAGGAGTATGTGACTTGCTGGAAGATTCCTAGTCTCTTGTATCTCATAATATTTATATGACGAGTCCATTTTAGCAGGCTCAGTTAGCTCAGTTGGCTGGATGGCTGGCTTGCAATGCAGAGCAATACTGCTGAGGGTTCAATTCCTCTATCAGTTGAGGTTTACCATGAAGGACTTTGCGTTAAACCACCCCGAGTTGTGCCTCTTTAATTGACAGCATCCCTATGGTCTGGTAGGACTATGGTGACAATACCAAAGTCCAGTTCAGCTTTGGGTAAATGGTAATCCTCAGGATGCTAATGCCATTACAATGGTTAGACTCTTTCATGTTAGAGATGATCATTCCCTGGTACTTGAATAGTACAAATGTTACTTGTCAGCCTAAGTCTGGATATCATCCATATCTTTGGACTGGGAGTGCTTCAGTATCTAAAGAGCCATGGCATTTCAACCAGAACTCTATTAACAAACACATTGACTTGAATTCCATTTACCACCCCCAGAGAAAGAGTACAAGAAATGACACCACCATAGGAAATGATGTCACCACAAGAAATGGTATCACCAACTCTAGGCAACTCAAACATATAAATAGAAAGCAGGCTGCACCATCAGTGCTTCATCTGAAGGCTCACTGAAGATGTTACCCAGTATGGTGACAAAACCTCTAAAAACGAACCTTCCAGCTTAGCGAACAAACCTACATCCAGAGCCATGAATGGTGGTGAACACTGTGCAACTATCAGTGAACATCACCACTTTTGACCTTATGATGGAGGGAACTTCATTGACGAAGCAGCTGAAGATGGTTGGGCCAAGGACACTGCCCTTGAAGAACTCATGCTAAAGCATTCCCTGCCCAAATATGCAGATGACCAACCTCCAACAGCCACAATCATCTTCCTTTGTGCCAGGTATGACTCCAGCCAGCTGAGAGTTTACTCATGACTCTGATTGACTCTAATTATGGGCTCCTAATGCCATACTTGGTTAAATATGGCCTTGATGTCAATGGGAAGTTACTCTCACCTCACTTTAGGAATTATTTTGTCCATGTTTGAACCAAGGCTGCCGTGAGGTCAGGAACTGAGTAGCTCTGACAGAATCTGAACAGTGTATCACTGAGCATGTTATTGCTGAGCACATGCTGCTTGATAACAGTGTTGATGACACCTTCCATCACTTGATTAATGACCCTCAGTCACTCCTTGTTCTGGTACAAAGTCATAATTTTTCCATCATGCTGAAGGGCCACACACTCCCTTCTATCAAAGATAGAAAGAGTCTTGTGTGAATGCTGGAGCAATGCAGGTTTCGAGGAGAAAGTGAGGTCTGCAGATGCTGGAGTATCAGAGCTGAAAATGTGTTGTTGGAAAAGCGCAGCAGGTCAGACAGCATCCAAGGAACAGGAGATTCGACGTTTCGGGCATAAGCCCTTCATCAGGAATGAAGGGCTTATGCCCGAAACGTCGAACCTCCTGTTCCTTGGATGCTGCCCGACCTGCTGCGCTTTTCCAGCAACACATTTTCAGCAATGCAGGTTTCCCCAGCTTAATGATTTCAGACAGAATGGTTGCAGTACCTGAAGCTTTGTCATGTTTTCAGTATTGCAGGTGTAGGCTGGTGGACTTATATTAGTCTGTCATTCCACCCTTGGGTTCGATACCTTCACCTTAGCCTCTGACTTTATACAGGACATTCTGTGTATGAGAGAAGTACATAAATACAAATCACTGTTACGTTATTAATGAAATAAGATAAATCGATTGCATTTGGAACAATTTTTTTGAATTGAAAAGCAAATACTACTCATGAGTTAATTTGTCTCTAATTTAAATTTTATATTGACAATAGAAAACACAAATTCCGTCAAGTAGAATGATGACTGCACATTATGCATTTTGAAGTAATTCAGCGCAAGAGGTGTTTCTAATAAAACAAAGATAAAAATCAAGTGAGAGTGCCACCTTGTGTTAAAGACGTTACTAAATAGAGATTCGTTCCGGTGGGTTTGTCGACTCTGTCCTGCTGTAAACTACTGATATATCTGGGGCTGATGCAACCAATTACTAAACCATTTTGCCCAATTCTAAAAGGAATCCAGAATCCTATGTTGTCATGAATTTGATGGCAGAAGGACATTGCACCAGGGAGTGAATTGACAGGGGAGCCATCACATTTGCCTCTCCACCTACTCAATAAATATTGGTCTGTCAGCATGTGCAGAATTCAACAAGACATGTGGGCATGTGGACCCTGGGGACACAGTGCCTGATTGAGGGATCCATCATCGAAAAGTGTGAGGAGGGAACGGGGAATGGGGAATGGGTACTGAAAGCTATGTCCTGTCATTGTTACCCGAACTGCCTTACAATCACCACCCTGCAGCCCCTTCCCACTATACAATTCCTTACATTGTTGGAGCAGGCCATTCAAGCCATCAAGCCCATACCAATCCTCTGAAGAACATCCCACCCAGACCCACTCCCCTATTCTATCCCTGTAACCCTTCATTTCCTGTGGCTAATCCATCTAGCCTGCACATCCCTGAACAATAAATGTAATTTAGCTTGGCCAATCCACCTAAACTGTGCATTTTTGGATTGTGGGAGGAAACCGGAGAGACAACAGGAAACCCACGCAGACACAGGGAGAATGTACAAACTCCGCACAGACAGTTGCTTAAGGGTGGAATCAAACCAGGGTCCCTGGTGCTGAGAGGCAGCGATACTAACCACCAAGCCACCGTGCCACCCATCTGTGTCATGCTGTCCCTGCCTGGGTTCCACATCATTCCTAGGTCTCGCATGGGTCTAGCAACCAATGACATTGCTGATTGCGGAGAAGTTACTGGCTTCAACTAACCAGCAGCTCTCAGTGGGAAGGGCTTTTGCCACTGGTCGTAGGGATCCTAGGGCAATGTCGACTGCTAAGTATCTAATAGGTACAACAAGCAGCAACCCTTTGGGCAGAAAGGTAATGCAGAGGTCTCACCAGCTCTTCAGCCAGTGGCCAGGAGTTATGTCATCTCCTCAGGATTCCTGTTTCCCTGTATCACAGTCTCAATGGTTTGGGGATAACAGCAATTTCTTTTCAAGTGCACAACAATAAATTCCAATAGGTTCTCATTAATTTTATTGAAAGATTTTATATGAATAAGAAACTGAATTAACATGAGTCAGAAATGCTAATGGACTGTGGATTCCTGACTCACTGTTAAAGAAATTAAAGACTGAGCTTCCATGGATGAATGGGGAGATTAAAGGTAATCCTTTAGAACTTAAACGTCAGCTATTCAACAACTTTACCAGGACAAATGTAAAGAAAAATAACTCATAAAAGGCAAGGTTTGAAAGGCAAAGATGGCAGATGCAGTTTTGTTACAAAATGATGTGATGCCTGTGTCCCAACCACTGGCTGGTGCTGGTTGGGATTCAGTGCGGCCACCACTCCTCCTTCCTCTGCTAATCTCAGGAGGTGAAGCAGGGAGAGGGTGGCGATGGGAGGTGTGTGGAAGGGGACTGTTCAGTAGTCTGTTGGACCCATCACAAATACACCTGAGCAAAAGACACTCTTGTTTTCAATAACAAAATATAGCTTCTTTATTATATCTCAGTAACTAGATACGAGTATAGGGTGCAAGAACTCAGGCAGAATAACTGTAAGTAACAAGAGCAGACATAGTTATACCCATCAGGAGATTGTGCCAGAGTCCAACTATTGGCTGTGTGATATCATCAGACTAGGCGGAGCTCAATAAAACTCAGCTATTAATTCTTTCATAACCATTACCTTATGCAACATCTCCCCCCACCCCCACATGCCCAAGTTTTGTTCGTTTTATTCCCTTGGGATGACATAGGAGTTGGTTCAAGTAGACTTGGAACAGAGACTATGATAGAACAATTGAGGAACAGGGAAGGCTTTCAAAGTGACTTTTCACAGTGTTCAGCAAAAGTGTACACTGGTGCAAAGAAAGGACTGTAGGAAAAGGGATAATCAGCCCCGGATAACCAAGGAAATAAAAGAGGGTATCAAATTGAAGGCAAATGCATACAAAGTGGCAAAAATTAGAGGGAAATTAGGGGATTGTGAATTTTTTAAATGTCAACAGAAAAGCCATGAAAATATCTATAAATAGAAGTAAGATGGATTATGAGAATAAACAAAACTCAGAACAAAAAACAGAGAGCAAAAGTTTCTTCAAATATATAAAACGAAAAAGAATGGCTAAGGTAACCATTGGTGCTTTAGAGGATGAGAAGGAGGATTTAATAATGGGAAATAAAGAAATGGCTGAAATGCTGAACAGTTATTTTGTGTCAGTCTTCACATTGGAAGACACAAATAACATGCCAATAATTGATGACAAGGAGGCTATGGCAGGTGAGAACCTAGAAACGACCATTATCACTAAAGAGGTGGTGTTGGGCAAGCTAATCGGGCTAAAGGGCTCCTGGCTCTGATGGAATGCATCCCAGGGATGGTGGGAGAAATAGCAAATGCGCTGGTGGTAATTTACCAGAATTCACCTGACCCTGGGGCAACTCTGGCAGATTGGTAAACAGCAAATGTGACATGAAAGGCACGTCATGTCCAATATATTTACTAGAATTATTTGAGGAAATTATGAGTGCAGTGGACAACAGCGAACTGTGAATCTGACGTGTCTGGATTTCCAGAAAGTATTTGTCAAGGTGCCACACAATAAGACTGCTGCATAAGATAAAGGTCTACAGCATTACAGGTAATGTATTAGCATGGATAAAAGATTGGTTAACTAGCCGAAAGCAAAGACTGTGGGTCAATGGGTTTTTTTCTGGTTGACAATCAGTGGCTAGTGGTATGCATCAGGGATCAATATTGGGATCACAGTTGTTTATAATTTACATAGATGATTTAGACTTGGGAACCAAGTGTAGTGTGGTTTGCAAATGACACTAAGATGAGCAAAGTGTTCAGAGAGCACTGAAGGTCTATAGAGGGATATGGGTAGGTTAAGTGAATGGGCATGGGTCAGGCAGAAGGAATGCAGTGTTGGTAAATGTGAGGTCATCCATTTTGATAGGAATAACAGCAAAATAAACCAATAATTAAACAGTGAAAAATTGCAGCATACTACTGTGCAGAGGGACCTGGGTGTCCTTGTGCATGAATCGCAAAACATTTGTTTGCAGGTGCAGCAGGTAATTAAGAAGGTAATTGGAATATTGTCCTTCATTGCTCAAGGGATGGAGTTTAAAAACAGGGAGGATATGCTACAGTTGTATAGGATGCTGATGAGGCTGGACCTGGAGTATCGTGTACAGTTTTGGTCTCCTTACTTGAGAAAGGATGTACTGGCACTGGAAAGGGTGCAGAGGAGGTTCACTAGATAGATTTCAGATTTCAGAGGTTTGGCTTATGAGGGAAGATCGAGTAGACAAAAATATACTCATTGGAATGTAGAAGAATGAGGAGGGGATCCTATAGAAAGATATAAACTTATGATGGGAACAGATATGTTAGAAGGGGCGGTGGGTGTTGTTTCCAGTGGCAGGTAAAGGTAGAACTAGGGGGCATAGTCTCAAAATAAGGGGCAGATTTAGGACTGAGTTGAGGAGAAACTTTTTCACCCAACAGGCTGTGAATCTGTGGAATTCCCTGCCCAGCGAAGCAGTTGAGGCTACCCCATTGAATGTTTTTAAGGCGAGGATAAATAGATTTTTGAACAGTCAAGGAATTAAGGGTTATTGTGAGAGGGCGGGTAAATGGAGCGGAGTCCACAAAAAGATCAGCCATGGTCTTATTGAATGAAGGAGCAGGCCCAACCGACCAGATGGCCTACTCCTGCTCCTGGGTCTTATTTCTTATGTTCTCAACAAACCCATGATGCAATCATGACTATAATCACATTACATTTGCCACTAACCATTCTCACCCGCAGGTGATTTGGTGATTTAACAGTTCGAGTAAAATGTGAGGTCTGGAGATGCTGGAGATCAGAGCTGAAAATGTGTTGCTGGTTAAAGCGCAGCAGGTCAGGCAGCATCCAAGGAACAGGAAATTCGACGTTTCGGGCAAAAGCCCCAGCCCCACCCTCTTCCCATTTATCCCTCCACCCTGAAGGCTCCCTGCCTCATTCCTGATGAAGGGCTTTTGCCCGAAACGTCGAATTTCCTGTTCCTTGGATGCTGCCTGACCTGCTGTGATTTAACAGTTCATCTGGAGTGTGTTGATGTTGGCATTAAAAGAAGGGCAAGACATTGTTTTGATGATTGTCAAGACTAGAGTGGTGCTGGAAAAGCACAACAGGTCAGGCAGCATCCGAGGGGCAGGAAATCGACGTTTCGGGCAAAAACCCTTCATCAGCAATGAGGCAGGGAGCCTCCAGGGTGGAGGGATAAATGGGAGGAGGGTGGGGCTGGGGAGAAGGTAGCTAACAGTACAATAGGTGGATGGAGGTGGAGATGAAGGTGATAAGTCAGAGAGGAGGTCAGAGAGGAGGTCAGAGAGGAGGGTGAAGCAGATAGGTGGGAAGGAAGATTGGCAGGTGGGACAGGTCATGAGGATGGTACTGAGCTGGTAGATTGGAACTTGGGTAAGATGGGGAGAGGGGAAATGAGGAAACTGGTGAAGTCCACATTGATACCCTGGGGTTGAAGTTTTCCGAGGTGGAAGATGAGGCATTCTTCCTCCAGGTGTTGGGGTGTGAGGGAGTGGCCGTGGAGAAGACCGAGGACCTGCATGTCTTCGGCAGAGTGGGTGGAGAACTACAAATGGACCCCACCACCAGGGATATATTCCCCCCCTCCACCCCTATTCGCTTTCCACAAGGATCGTTCCCTCCGTGACTACCTGGTCAGGTCCACGCCCCCCAACAACCCACCCACCTTCCCCTGCCACCACAGGAGTTGCAAGACCTGTGCCCACACCTCCTCCCTCACCTCTGTCCAAAGCCCCAAAGGAGCCATCCACATCCATCAAAGTTTTACCTGCCCATCCACCAATATCACTTATTGTATACAGTGCTCCTTTACATTGGGAGACTGGATGCCTTCTCACAGAGCGTTTTAGGGAACATCTCCAGGACACCCACACCAATCAACTCCACCGTCCCGTGACCGAACATTTCTACTCCCCCTCCCATTCTGCCGAGGACATGCAGGTACTGGGCCTCCTCCACCGCTGCTCCCTCACAGCCCGCGCCTGGAGGAAGAACGCCTCATCTTCCGCCCCGGACCACTTCAACCTCAGGGCATCAATGTGGACTTCACCAGTTTCTTCATTTCCCCTCCCCCCACCTTATCCCTGTTCCAACTTGCCAGCTCAGCACCATCCTCACGACCTGTCCCACCTGCCAATCTTCCTTCCCACCTATCTGTTCCACCCTCTTCTCTGGCCTATCACCTTCATTCCCACTTCCATCCACCTATTGTACTCTTAGCTACCTTCTCCCCAGCCCTACCCCCCTCCCATTTATCTTTCCACCACGGAGGCTCCCTACCTCATTGCTGATGAAGGGTTTTTGCCCAAAACGTCGATTTTCCTGCCCCTCAGATGCTGCCTGACCTTTTCCAGCACCACTCTAACCTTGACTCTGATCTCCAGCATCTGCAGTCCTCACTTTCACATTGTTGTTTTGACGATTGTTGACATTGACATTGTCCATTCATTTATTTCTGCTCTGGAGAGTCCTTTATCTCACAAAAAGCTTCCACTGAGGATATGGTTGACCTTTGTCATTTTATGAAATCGTCCTTTATCTGTGGGACTTTTGGTTTTACCACCGTCCATCAGAGAAGACAGTTGTGCTGAAGAAGACAGTAGGTTCACCTTTAACACCATGCAGTGGGCATTTGACTGATCTCTCTCAAGAGTTTGGATATGTTGGACATCTTTCATCATGTTACGATTTCTTTTGTCTGGTATAGTGTTTCAGTTAATTCCACCTTAGCAGGATTTGAACCTGGGTCCCCAGAACATTACTTGGGTTTACTAGATTAACTGTTCAGTGACATTACCACAAGGCCATCTCCTCCCATCCATTGGCTATTTCTTTGATGGTATTGATTGTTCTGCATGTAGCCAGCTATTGAGCTATTGAAAAGTTCATCAGTGATCTCAGGTGGACTATGCCGCTTAACCTCAGCTATTGTACTTGGTTGTTATCTCAAATCCTGCCAATAACTATCCTTTGAGAATTCTTCAGCGGTACCACAATTGAACTTGTTTATTGTAGCCCGTTGAAATCTGTACCTGCTTCCATGCTAATAGTGTAAAATAAACCTTAAACTCCAAATTTAGAGATTTCCACTGGTTGAAAACTTCTTAGGTTCAGTGATTAATCTTATAAATGCTTCCAATGGTAGCATTTTCCTGGGTTGGGTGATATTCATTTTCTTATGAAATTATTGAACTTTCCATGATTTTAAGGCTGTTGAGGGCAAAATCCATTTCCTAATTCAAGGGTGAGCTTTGTCAGTTCTGAATGATATAAACTCACCCACAATGTTCCTATAATTTTAGAGGTCATTTAAACTATAATGCTTATTTCTAGATTGAATTGCTGAGACTTCATGTGTTTGAGGCAAGGTATTTGGTGAGATAAGGCAATGATGCTTGATTCTCTAGCAAGCTTAAATTATATTTTTTAAATTCATTCATGGGATGATGGCATCATTGGCTAGGACAGTTCTAATTACCCAGAGGGCAATTAAGAGTCAACCACAGATTTTCTTCCCTAAAGGACATTAGTACATCAGATGGGCTTTCAGACAATTGAATTACAGTAATCATTATTCTTAATTTCAAATCTTTGTTGGATTCAAATTCCACCTTAGCAGGATTAGAACCTGGGTCCCCAGAACATTACTTGGGTTTACTAGATTAACTATTCAGTGACATTACCACTAGGCCATCTCCTCCCATCCATTGGCTATCCATTGACATAAATAAATTCAGTCATAAATGCTCCTTCGGAAAAGGAGTTTCTCTTCCAGTTGAGGTATTTCTTCCAATTCCTTCTAATATGCCTAGTATGTAGTGCTCTTGATATGTGTACCTATGTGTACCTTTTGGAAGTGGCCAATTATTTTACAGAAGTGACATTCTTGTGACATAGCTGAGCAACGTGAGGCTCTTGTTTGTTCTACAACGCTGACACTGACCCTTAATATCTGACGTTTTGTGTACATTTTGTGTTGACTTGTTATGTGGCTGTTTAGATTGTCTTGTACCTTATGAAGTTGCTGTTCCAGTTGCCAGCATTCCCTCTAAGCCGTATGATTACATACACATGTAGCCACTCCATTAATTAGTAACATTATCTACAGATTCCTCTGGAAGTTGAAGCTGTTAGTTTAATCTTACGCATTCGAGAATTGTACCTTAACATAAATTAGGGTAATGTGAAAAGCTTTTATAAACATTATCAAAAGTGTCTGCACCCTCTAGTTTTTGGCAATTTATGACATCAGCTTTCAGATTGACTGAATCCATGGAAAGTAGGAACATAGACAAGAGAACAGAAATAGGCCATTTGGCCCTTCACGCTTGGTTCACTCAGTAATGTATCGACATATTGTGCTTCTGTATACAATTTTTAAGTAATTCAGTATTTAATGATGGTTTTCGAAGTTCGGTAGATGCGGTTCGGCATCAGCACACCAATCATGGCATTGGCTTCTCGTTCCAGAGGTTGCTGGCACACACAGGCCTTGGAGGCCCACACAGCTGGTCAGAAAATTAGAGGGAATGCTGCCTGTTGCCCTTCTGTACTAAGGCTGCTCTGATCTCAAAACTTTTGTTCATTTTTTTTCTGGTCTTCACTGCCAAGTCAATTTGGATAGCTTTTTCCAAAGTCAAATGCTCTGAGGACAACAAAAAGTCTGATAATAACTGATCAAAATTCTGGTGACAGCTGTGTCTCGTGAATTCTAATTTCAGAAATTCACATTCACAGGTTTTAACCAATCTGTAGATTAATTAGTAACATTATCTACAGATTCCTCTGGAAGTTGAAGCTGTTAGTTTAATCTTACGCATTCGAGAATTGTTCCTTATCATAAATTAGGGTAATTGTGAAAAGCTTTTATATACATTATCAAAAGTGTCTGCATCCTCTAGTTTTTGGCAATTTATGACATCAGCTGTCAGATTGACTGAATCCATGGAAAGTAGGAACATAGACAAGAGAACAGAAATAGGCCATTTGGCCCTTCATGCTTGGTTCACTCAGTAATGTATCGACATATTGTGCTTCTGTATACAATTTTTAAGTAATTCAGTATCTTAATGATGGTTTTTGAAGTCCAATCTTGTGTTCTGTTTTGTCCTGAATCTGCTAGGAATCATTAGAAGGTATTTTCAATTCCCTTGAGTGGTGTGAGCAATAATGAGGAATGTGGGAAAATAAACAAAAATGAGAGAAATCTGATGCTGGTCATTTTAGGGTAGAGGTTTACTGTGCTCTGCTGGTGCCTGAATATGACACAAGAGTTTATTGTGTGCAAGGGATAAATGTTTGTTGAGGTGAAGAATGAGTTAGTGTTGAGGGAGCAGCACAACGTAATAAGACTCACTGAAGTGACTGTCCATGGAGGTCTCCATAAACTAAAGAGCAGTTACATTCTTCTCTGGCCCAATCTGGCATCTCTCATCCACAGCGTGTGAGGAGCAAACGTTCCTCATCTTGGGCCAGTGATTCCCAGGTGTCTGTGGGAATGCCGCACTTCGTCAGTGCGGCCTTTAAGAGTATCCATGAAGCATTCCCTCTATCGGCACAGTGGCACAGTGGTTAGCTCTGCTGCCTCACAACGCCAGAGACCCGGGTTCATTTCCCAACTCAGGCGACTGACTGTGTGGAATTTGCACATTCTCCCCGTGTCTGTGTGGGTTTCCTCCGGGTGCTCCAGTTTCCTCCCACAGTCCAAAGATGTGCAGGTCAGGTGAATTGGCCATACTAAATTGCCCGTAGTGTTAGGTAAGGGGTAAATGTAGGGGTATGGGTGAGTTGCTCTTCGGTGGGTCGGTGTGGACTTGTTGGGCTGAAGGGCCTGTTTCCACACTGAAAGTAATCTATCCATCTGGAGCTTGCCTACCATTTCGGAGGTGAGAGTAGAGCACCTACTTAGGGAGTCTCATGTTGGTCATGCGAATGACGTGCTCAGCCAATCAAGGGTGGTCAGTGCCTCAATACTGAGGTGTTGGCCTGGTCAAGGATGCCTGTATTGGTGCATCTGTCTTCCCAGCTCTCCTCTCCAGCTGAGTAATTTCATAAGATGGCAGGATCGAGCCCAGGTGCATAATTACTGAGGCGAAGAGCAGAAGAATGCGGACTGGCCACTATGAATCTTACTGACAAAGCACTTTGTCAAAAGGTGGGAAAATTCAGTCCATTATCTTTTTCCATTTCTCTTTCATATATTAATCAATCTGCTGACATTAAAAGAATTTTAAATGTGTATCATTTCAATTCTTCTTTGGATCTGATGTTCGATAAGTTTGCATCCTTGTATTCAGACATAGAATTTTATTTCAAATTACTGCAAAGCTTCTGAATGTCTTTGCAGTTTTCTTCCATTGGCAGTATTGGTTCATTCTGTTTCACTGTTCAACTGGATCAAATTCTTCTGAAAAAGTTTTCAACTGAAATTTACTGGCTGTTTTTCAGTGATTCACTGCTTTCAGCTCTTCATCTTTTTTCTTGTAAAGTACGTGTATTTTTCAAATTATGCAGAGTTTTAAACTTCTTTAGTCATGTTCTTCTAATGGAGTTCTAAGAAACTTCTAAAGGTTTGCAAAATTGTAAATTCCTTCTGAAGTATAAGTATAATCTTTCTAGTCTTAGGAATCTAAATGAAGGATTCCAGCTTTTTTGTTTCTCTTGCTTTTTGAACAAATAGAATCATCTTCTTGGGTAGCAGTGATTGGAGCGAGGTCAACAGGTGGACCTTATAGATTATGAGTTCCCTGATGGGGTTGTTAATCTTGTCCAACCAGGGAGCCCTGACTGACAGATATAAACAGGAGTGTCAGAGGTTCTGTTCATTCTGAGAGCAGGTTCTGAGGGAGCTGAATCTGTATCAAGGGCTTTCCAGGTATAAATAAAAGGTGTCCTAGTGATGAGATACTGGCCTCTGTGGACTAACTTCAGTCGTGCCTTTCTTCCCCAACAACTTGGCATATTCTCACTCTCTCCACAAGTTTTAGTGTTCTGATTTTTTTAAATCAATTTTTTTCTTGCCTCTGAAATGCTTTACTAGTTTTAACTTTCTTTTGCAGTGCACTTAAAACAACAATATCTGGCTCAAAATGTTTGCTATGATTAATTAGGTAGGATCCTGATGAAAGGCTCTGGCCCGAAACGTCAAATTTCCTGTTCCTTGGATGCTGCCTAACCTGCTGTGCTTTAACCAGCAACACATTTTCAGCTCTGATCTCCAGCATCTGCAGACCTCACTTTTTACTCTACTATACATAGATATTAAAAACATTTAAAGATAAAGGTTCAAAAAGGAGTTAAACATGAAAAACTCCACTCAAGTAGGTAGCAGGAAAAGAATATAGCGACAGGGGGACATGGAGATGACAGATATATGTTATTGATGGAATTAGTGATCAGTACAGACACAAGGAGAGTATAAACAATAGTTTAATCATGAAAAGTGGCCGAGAAAAATAAATGGTTATGTCATGCCGAGGCATGAAAGTAAAATACTAAACAAAAAATAACAAATGGAAATCAGAAATATAAATTGCTTAAGAAGCTCAGCAGGTCTGGCAGCATCTGTGGAGAGAAATTAGAGTTAACATCTCACGTCCAGTGAAGAAGGGTCACTATATACAAAATGTTAACTCTGATTTCTCTCCACAGATGCTGCCAGACCTGCTGAGTTTTTCCAGTGTCACAAAACTAGTCCTTTTTTTAAATAAAAGTTGTTCCTTGGCTGAAGGATACTCCGTCCTTGATCTTTTTCAGAGGGGCAATAATCCAGGCTGGGCTCCAATCAGTCTGCTTTGGTACAGAGATGAAAAGGATTTTGAGAGATCTTTTGTTAATATGTAAACAGATGAGACTTCAGGCCAAAGTGGTCATGTTTTATAAGTGACCTGTAGAATGAAAGGGGAATGGTGAGCTTTCTAGCCGAGCAGTTTAGCTCATTTTTGAATTCAACAGTGAGCTGTGTGGAAACAAACTGTCTCTCTCTCTCTCTCTGCCCTTTTAACTTCAACCTGTAAGCATCTGTTCCATTTTTTAAACTGTGTTTCAAGAGGGTTTGCTTATTAGGACTGTTGTGTGTATTCGGAATAGTATAATTAAGTCCAGTTTGGATAGACTGAGTTCTGCAGGAGTTCTTTATTCTGTTCTTTGTGTTTCATTGTGTAATCTTGTGAATAAATTTTTTGTCTGTTGTAAAACCTGGTAGTCAACCTAGCTAACTTACTCTGGGTCTTTTTCACTGTACACTTACTGAAACAAATTGCAAAGTTATGGTCTGAGCTGCCTGCTTAAGAATGTTCTGAGTGGTATGGCCTAGTCCATATAACACTAGCAATTTCTGATTTTGTTCTTGAAAATAAAATGTTAATTCCAGAAGAAATACTGAAAGTTTTCTGAAAAGGAAAGCATGACAACGATCCTTATCACATGAATAACAATTAGAAACCAGAATAAGACAGAGATATGAAATATCTTCACTAATAAATGCTTAACAAAGGATGATTTGGAGATTGAAATGATATGGGAGAGACTAAAGTCATAGGAGAAATTGTCTAGATGAAAGTTTGCAACTTCGCAAAGGTCTCTTCATTGAGTAGTGAAGGAATAATACAGCATCACATGAGATCGACAGGAACCATCACTGAGGATTGAGACCTACATTTGTGATAGAGAAAGGATCAAAATAATATAAAAAAGACCTTTTCATTGAAATTTTTGAAGTATTAGCAATCCTTAGAAAATACTTCTCAATTGATATTTTCACCCACGAGAGAAGATACTTGACGTGCTCAAGGATTTAAGGTAAAACTCTACTCCTGATATGCCTTGATTTAGTTTTTATCATAACTAGCTTTGTAAGATTTAAAAGTAAGGCCGAATTACTGATATTTTCTACACAGTGATGTGATTACAAACCTCAAGAGCAGATGGGACTTGAACCTAGTCCTCCTAGTTCAGAAATAAGGTACCTCTGTACCACAAGAACACTTTTAATTACACTTATATACTTTGGGGTGGCACAATAACTCAGTGGTTAGCACTGCTGCCTCAGTGTCAGGGATCTGGGTTCGATTTCAACTTTGGGCAACTGCCTGAGTGGGCTTTGCACATTCTCCCTGCGTCTGTGTGGGTTTGCTCCGATTTCCTCCCACACTCTAAAGATGTGCAGGTTAGGTAAATTAACCATGCTAAACTGCCAAGAGTGTTCAGGGACATTTAGGTTAGATGCATTACTCAGGGATAAATATAGGATAATAGGGTAGGGGAATGGGCTGGGTGGATTACTCTTCGGAGGGTCGGTGCGGACTTGTTGGGCCAAGGGGACAGTTTCCAAATTGTGGGGCTTCTATTCTAGAGTGTTGGAGAAAGCCAGGCTAAACGTTTAATAGTTCGGATTAGTTACAAGATCCATTCCAGGTCCAAATATGTTTTCACAGGCTTCACACAATGTATTATATTCATCAGAACAGGTGCAAAAGAAGTGGTACTTAATTAAAGTATGGATTTCAGCCTACGTACATTAGGATGCCAGTTTAGACAGTGGTTGATGGGGGACAGGTCTGTTTTATGACTGAAATTCTTCTTCTGTCTATAATCTTCCTTTTTTTAATCCATTCAACTATTAAAAGTCTAGGCCTTGCTGGCCATTGCCCCATGTGTATGATCAACGGAACCCTGAAATCTAATTGGTTTATTAGTGTACAAATAATTCATGGTTAATCTTGGATTAGCTGAACAACATCAGCCTAATTCCTGATGTGTTTCTTTAAAAGTAATGGTCAGCTTAATGACATTACATCACACTGTCTCTTCCTTCATTCTTTGACATGCCTATCACTCTTTGGTAAGATCATTCCATTTGTAAAATGCCCTTCCTAGTTTACAAACTTATATCAAGATAAAACGGCATAATTGAAGCCATTTACACATCTGCCAGATGCTATGATCCCAGCTGATGTATTACTGGATAGGTCAGATCCCAGAATGTGGTTTGATAGAGTATGTTTGTTTTAAAGAGGTGGTCTTTCACTGAAACACAAATACACAATGCAGCAGATTTAGTTTCCAACAATAACACAGAATTTCATTACACAAAACAAAAGGAAATGAAATCAAATAAATCAAATTATTTATGTAAACACAATTTGAGAGACTTCAAAACATCATAAAAATACAATCACATACATCCCAACACCAAAGCTTTACAGCATACCAAAAATAATTTGTTTCTCTATCACATCTAGACATTATTTACCTGTTACTTTCAATTCCAGTCTTGAGAATTTGATAGTTTATTTCTTGAGACTTCTCCCAACTTAGATTTTCTCAACTTTGAGTAACCCGTCAGGGTCCTACCCAAACACTTCTGATCTGGAGCTTTCAAATAAAATTCTAACAATGAGGGAATCTATTTCCTAACTTCTCTGAATTAATATCTTTCTCCAAAAGAAATTATTTTGTTCATTCAATTTCAAACAGAATTTCTGCAAACAGAAAGTGTCTGCTTTTTCAAGCAATGGATTTTTCCACAAAAGCAAAAAAAAACTTATCCTTCTAAACAAAAGGTAAGCTAAAGCTCCTCAATGTTTACTTTGTCTACATGTACAATTACCCTGAAGCAAAAATCCCCATCATTGGAACAAAGACATCCTCTCCTGTACTGTTTTTGCTTGAATATATTTAGGCTCCAGAAATAATGACAAGTTAATCATTAACCACTCTCTGAGAGACAGACAGACTAAAACTGACATGTCACTATTTAAAATTCCATACTGTAAAGAAAATGAAAATGAATGTGAATCACACACCTTACATCACACTAGTAGTGTCATCTCCTAGTAATTAACTTTAGTCTCACTATTCCAAATCATATATATATATATATATATATATATATATATGAGATAGAAGAAATAGGAGTGGGGAACAAGGAAATAGCTGAGGAACTGAATAATTACTTTGCATCAATCTTCATGGTAGAAGACATGAGTAACATCCCAATGATTCAAGATAGTGAGAGGGCAGAGATGAGTATGGTGGCCTTCACCAAAGAGAAGGTTCTAGAAAAGTTGAATGGTCTGAAGGTGGATAAATTATCTGGACCAGATGGACTACACCCCAGACTTCTAAGGGAGATAGTTGAGGCGTTAGTGGTGATCTTTCAAGAATCACTAGAATCAGGGAGGGTCCCAGATGACTGGAAATTCTCTAACATGATACCCCTGTTTAAAAAGGAAGTAAGCCAAAAATGTGGAAATTACAGACAGATAAGCCTAACCCCAGTCATGGGTAAAATCCTGGAATCCACTGTGAAGGATAAGATTTCTGAATACCTGGGAGTATACAGTAAAATAGGGCAAAGTCAGCATGGTTTAATTGGGGAGGTCATGCCTGACAAATCTTCTGGAATTGTTTGAGCAAATAACAAGCAGGTTAGACCAAGGAGAGATGTTATCTACCTGGACTTTAAGGAGGCCTTTGACAAGGTGCCACACAGGAGACTACTGAGTATGATTAGGGCTCATGGTGTCAGAGGAAAGGTAATACCATGGATAGAAACTTGGCTGTGTGGCAGAAAGTGGGGATAAAAGGGTCCTTTTCAGTATAGCAGCTGGTGACAAGTGATGTTTTGCAAGGCTCAGTGTTGGGATCACAACGTTTCACTTTATACATTAATGATCCAGATGAAGGAATTGAGGGCATTCTGGATACATTTGCAGATGACACAATGATAGGTAGAGGGACAGGTAGCATTGAGGAGGCAGGGAGGCTGCAAAAGGATTTGTCAGGTTAGGAGAGTGGGAAAAAAGTGGTAGAAGGAAATTGTAAAGTCATGCACTTTGGTAGGAATGGTAGAGGCATGGGCTATTTTCTAAATGGGGAGAAAATTCAGAAATATGAAGTGTAAAGAGACTTGGGAATTCCAGTCCAGGATTCTCTCAAGGTAAACCTGCAGGTTGAGTCAGTAGTTCGAAGGCAAATGCAATGCTGGCATTTATTCTGAGATGATTTGAGTATAAAAACAGAGATGTACTTCTGAGGCTCTGTAAGGCTATGGTCAGGCCACATTTGGAGTATTGTGAGCAGTTTAGGGCCCCATATCTCAGGAAGGATGTACTAGCCCTGGAGCGTGTTCAGGCGAGTTTCATGAGAATGGTCCCAGGAATGAAAAGCTTAACATATGAGGAGCGTTTGAGGACTCTGGGTTCATACTAAATGGAGTTTTGAAGGATGTGGGGGAGAGGGGGGAATCTAACTGAAATATATAGAGTACTGAATGGCCTCGACAGAGTACATGTTGGGAAGATATTTCCTTTGGTAGGAGAGACTAGAACCCTTAGATTAAAGGGAAGTCCTTTTAGAACAGAGATAAGGAGGAATGTTTTCAGCCAGAGAGTGGTGACTCTATGGAATTAATTGTCACAGGAGGCTGTGGAGGCCAGATCATTGAGTATATTTGTGATGGAGATAGTTAGGTTCTTGAGTATCAAGGGGATCAAGGGTTACGGGGAGAAAGCGGGAGAGTGACATTGAGAAATTTATCAGCCATGATTGAATGGTAGAGGAGAGTTGATGGGCTTGATTTCTGCTCCTGTGGCTTAGGGTCATATGGAAAAATCAGAACAGCTACAAGTCTACAAAACTCACTTCAAAGCAACAAGACATTAAGAATATATTACACTAACGTATCTGACTATACCTATAGGCCAGTTACATTCTTTGCTACAAAACTAATTTATTTTGAAACATGGTTATGTCTATGAGTGTAAGCCTTTTCAGCTCAAAGCATTCTCATCTTTGTTAACTTAAGCCTTTGCCAGAAAACAGAAATAAAACCATAAACATTACATTTTACCTAATCATCTTAGATTACTTATGTGGAAATGGGCCCTTTGGCCCAACAAGTCCATACTGACCCATCAAAGCACAACCCACCCAGACCCATTCCCCTACATTTACTCCTTACCTAACACTACGGGCAATTTAACATGGCCTATTCACCTAACCTGCACACCTTTGGACTGTGGGAGGAAACCGGAGCACCTGGAGGAAACCCACGCAGACGCGGGGAGAATGTGCAAACTCCACACAGTCAGTCGCCCGAGGTGGGAATTGAACCCGGGTCTCTGTCGCTGTGAGGCAGCAGTGCTAACCACTGTGCCACCGTGCCGCCTGATCATATGGCTTTTCTTCCCTATAGAAAATATTTAATAACTAACTGCATTCAAGCAGAGTATAATTTAATTCCTCGCTAATGTAATCAAGTCAAAATAATTGATTATTGAAGGATAACTCAATCCTACACTGTAATAATGGCTCTGTTCACAACTACAGCAATGCACCTTTTCACTGGTAAAGGTTCCCATTTTAATTTTCCTCACATCCTGAATATTGCACCATTCAGATGGGTTTGCACGAACTCACAATTATTATGATGGAGGAGAAGGTTGTTTGGTCCGTCATTCCCGTAGTATCTCTCTAAATAAACAAAGTTAATTAGTGCTGTTCTCATGCACATTATTTCTCACGGCTGTCTCTTTGTCCAAGAGGTAAGACCTCCTGCATCCCACCCCCACAACCCCTTACAAAATTTCTAACTTTATGTAACTTGCCTACAAGACTTAAATGTGGCCCATACTGTCCAATCCTTTAGTCATGGATTCTAGTTTACTAACTCAGCAACATTACCATAGCATAAGGTACCAGCTGGTTCAATACCTTTCAATACCTTTCAGTCCTAGACTAAAAGAACTATTCTTTCAAAACAGATTTTTCTTTGTGCTAGAAGGAGGAACGTAGCTTTGTGAGGAGAAATGGGTCAACAGTTCAGATACCTTGAGCTGCTAATATAACTGCAGCGATTGCTTAATGCCACAGGGCTGAATAGATTTTTTGAAAAGTTTATTTCATCATAAACCTAAAGAGAGATGAGGAAAAAAATACTATTACATTATTTCCTGGTTGAATCATTCTGACTATTGTTCTACACATGTTTGGTACTTTCTATAGTTGCTTGATTACTTTAACTGAATTAAAATTAGATTGTTAGCTTTAGCTAGATGCATACATTAAGTCCAACATCTTCGAAGCCTCTTAACTACATTTATTTAATGTCTTCACACAGACAAAGCTAATGGGAGTTCCACAGCTTCCCCTGTTTGTGCAAACTGCTGCCTGAACAAAATAAAATGACTCGAATTAAACTTACAATACAAATAGGAGTAACAATATACCTTAGCTTCAAGAACTAAGTCCATTAACCTCTCCCATTGAAATTGTCTTTCCATCTCATTTTCTCTCATGGTATTGAATAATATGGTCATGGTGCAACGAGTGATTGATCTCACCAGTGCCATGTGGTGAATGATTCATTACAAATATTCAACAGCAATATGTAACAAGAGCTCCAATTTCCCTCTTACACTTCCTCAGGGAACAATTACCCATCATTCACCTTCAGTGTGGCTTGGGCTTTTCTCTTGTTTCCTGTGGAGAATCAAAAAGATAACAGACTGAATTTTAGCTTAGAATAGGTAGATTGTGGTTGAGCCAGATGGTACACATTATTAAAAATCTGAAACCCAACCCACTTCCAATGTGCTCACTTTTGTGTTTAATATGGGAGAAACAAAGGGTGGGCAGATTTCTTACTGGCAGGAGGCGGGTTGGCAACTAAAATATCTTAAGGAGGCTGGCAGCCTCTGGCCCATGTACTTTGTAGGTTTTACTGTGGGCAGAGGTTTCCCAGCTCTCGGTTAAAATGGAAGCTGCAAGAGGAAAAGAGAGCTTCGGAGAAAAGGCTAGTGACTAAATCTGTGTCAGGAAGAGCCCATCTCAAATCAGAGGGGCCCCCCCCCAAAGGTCAGGGGTCAGACCACCCACTAGGTTGTGGATCAGACTATCTGTCCTTGTGATCAGCTCCAGTGTCAAAACTGTCAATCAGGCTTTCAGGTGGGGAACTTGTCAGTCACAAAATATATATATTATACTGTGGTGTTGAAATGGTATCAAACAAGCGGAACGAGGATTTACAGATTCCTCCTCGAAAGCTCTGGCCCCCTCTGCCCAATAGCCACGATTAAGATATGTAAGGATTCACTACATTTGCTGTTATAGGGCCATAGAGTCATAGAGATGTACAGCATGGAAACAGACCCTCAATCCAACCTATCCATGCCAACCAGATATAAAATTAATCTAGTCCCATTTGCCAGCTTTTGACCCATATCCCTGTAAACCCTTCAAATTCATATGCCCATCCAGATTCCTTTTAAATGTTGTAATTGTACTATCGTCCAGCACTTCCTCTAGCAGCTTATTCCATACACGCACCATCCTCTGCATGAAAATTTGCCCCATAGATCCCTTTTAAATCTTTCCCCTCTCACCTTAAATCTATGCTCTCTAGTGCTCCCAGGCAAGGGAAAAGACTGTGTCTATTCATTCTATCTATGCCCCTCATAATATTATAAACCTCTATAAGATCACCCTCAGCCTATTCCAATAGTGGCCTAACCAATGTCCTGTACAATCATAGATTGAATCATAGAATCCCTACAGTGTGGAATTAGGCCCTTTGGCCCAACAAGTCCACACTGACCCAGCCAGACCCATTCCCCTACATTAGATTAGATTCCCTACAGTGTGGAAACAGGTCCTTTGGCCCAACAAGTCCACACCGACCCTCCAAAGAGCAACCCACCCAGACCCATTCCCCTACATTTACCCCTGATTAATACACCTAACATTACGGGCAATTTAGCATGGCCAATTCCCCTAACCTGCACATCTTTGGATTGTGGGAGGAAACCAGAGCACCGGAGGAAACCCACGCAGACACGGGGAGAATGTGCAAACTCCACACACAGTTGCCTGAGGTAGGAATTGAACCCGGGTCCCTGGTGCTGTGAGGCAGCAGTGCTAACCACTGAGCCACCATGCCGCCCCACTATTATCCTATATTTACCCCTGACTAATGCACCTAACCTACATACCCCTGAACACTATGGGCAATTTAGCACAGCCAATTCACCTAACCTGCATACCTTTGGACTGCCACAACATGACCTCCCTACCCCTATACTCAATGCACTGACTAATAAAGGTAAGCGTACCAAACACCTTCTTCATTATCCTGTCAATCCACTTTCAAGAAACTAAAACCTGCACTCCAAGATCTCTTTGATCAGCAATCTCCTCATTTTACACTTTATATTAAGTGTATAAGTGCTGCCCTGATTTGCCTTTTCAAAATGCAGCGCCTCACATTTATCTAAATTAAATTCCATCTGTCACTCCTCAGCCCATTAGCCCATCTGATCAAGATCCCAGTGTACTTCTTTGCTGTCCAGTACACCTCTAATTTTGGTGTCAACTGCAAACCTACTATTTTCACATCGAAACATGTACATAAATGATGAGAAGTTGTCGACATTTCATGGATCTGGCCACGCTATCTGAGTAAGACAACATTGTCAGAATACCCAGCAACACTCCAGCACAAAGCGGATTTCTGTATTCTCTCAACAAGTTTACATTTTTTGTTCATCCTCAATGATTCTCCTTTTCTCCAATAGCCCAAAGGATGTGGCATCTGTGTTCAATTAAACAGAGCTGAGAAGAGTTGCATAGACTGATGGGCAACTCTCCACTGCATCCCTGTCACTGAAACACGTTGACTTGTGGAATGTGAAGCATCAAATGAAAACCCATCTATCTGACTTAGTGTATAAGCATCTGAGCTGGTGAGACTGAGCCCTCGAAAGGAAACAACTCCGTGAGGTTCACTGATACTTGTTACATTCCTGAAAGCCCTGGCACAAGGCAGCATGAATCAGACAGATTATCAATTTGAAGCTGACCTGATTTCACTTCCTGTTGAAATCATGTCAGCAAGATTGACCTTTGTATGTCATGTGTAGATTGCTGATCTTTAATTACAGCCAGACAGTCCCTCCATCTCCACTAGACAGAACAGCACTCAACTCCTAAACCCGTGGAAAACCACTCCAGCTTTTCTCCCTCTCCCTGTGGAATTAATTCACGGATCAATTCTAGCACCTAGATACTTTTCCGTTTCTCCTGGGGAAATACGTTGGATACTAATTTTGCCTAACTTCCACTCTTTTTATGATTATAGATAAAAACCTTATTTCCTGTTGGGACAAAGAACAGACCTATGTGTCTCTGTACCAACTTGCATTCAGCCAAAGGGTGCACAGCATTTGTTGAAGGTGACTATCAGGAAGAGGCATGAAGCTGTACAGGGCTGAGTGTCACTGAGCAGCAGCTGTGAGAAAATGCATAGAAAGAATACCCTTGCGGGGTGAGTGGGTGTGATATAATGGAATAGCTGTGACAATACAGAAATGGGATTATCTGCACTCAGGCTACAGGCAAGTGTATACCTCTCTTCACTTTCTCTGAGCTGGCTAGTTCATCAAAGGAGAGTCAAACTGGATTTGAAGCATTAACTCTGTTTCACTCTTCACTGATGCTACCAGACCTGCTGAGTTTCTCTAACATTCTCTGTGTTAGTACATTATAGCGTTTCCTGCTCTGAATCCATGAGCATGGCATAATGATACTGCTGTTGATCTCTTGGGCATTTGTAGCCAAGGTCTTTGTGGCAGTGCTGGGTTCTTCATCCAATTGCTGGGATAGCTATTCAATGCTTCACAGCCCCCCAGCAGCACATTTAGAGAGGTGTAATTAACCTGGGGTGTAATCAATCCGTTATCAAACATTCCAGCTCATTTGTTTCCAATTCCAAGCTCCTCCAATTTCCATATTTGGAGTAGCCCTTTAAGTACCTGAGTTGCAATTGAGCAGGTGATCTCACCTAGGAGAAACTGAGGACTGCAGATGCTGGAGACCAGAGTCAAAAAGCGTGGTGCTGGAAAAGCACAGCCAGTCAGGCAGCATCTCAGGAGCTAGAGAGTCGATGTCTCAAGCATAAGCTCTTCATCATCTCCTACTCCTCGGATGCTGCCTGACTAGCTGTGCTTTTCCAGCACCACATGTTTTGACAGGTGCTCTCACCCACAGCAATGCAACTGCCACAAACTCACAATGGAACTTAGTTTGCTGCATTAACAATCCCCTGAGAGATGTTTGAGTTTCTGTTGCAATATTGGAACTGCCCGTCGCACACTGCAAGTTCAAGGAAAACACTTTTCAACTTTTGTTCCAAGACTTTTTTTTTCTAATCAGTCTGTTCAGAGATGTTATCAATCAACTTTGATGTTTTAAGTGAGGTTGCCCCATGTAGCTCAGTGGTCAGTTCAGTTGCTATCCTGTTGCTGTTGTTTTTCAGGTCACTAGAGGGCAGCAATGACATACTTTTGAAACCAACAGTCACAGTGATGGATGGTAGGACCCTTACCATGGCATTGGAGTTTACACGATAATGTACTTGCTGTAAAACCTGCTTATTGTAGAAGACATACAATGCAACAAAATATTTCCTTTATAATCTCTATTTTATTCCACAACAGGCCTGTTTATTCCATAGTGTTTTTACCACTTAGCAAAACTAGAATTGAAAATCTAGTTTTATTCCAAAACTAGAAATAGCCTTGGAATTTATAAAGGGGTAGGCATCAGCCTCTTACTGAAAAGGCTCTGCATAACACTGCATTCCAGCTTCTGATCTTTTAATTAAGATCAACATATTGAAGTATTATGTAATATCTATTATTTTAAAATTGAGTTCCATCCATTTCCCCCGGTCCAATTATTTCCTGTTGGATTTCGCGAGGGCTATCTGTGACTTAGTTATGTTACTGAAAGAAACAAGTTAGAGCATGTGAAGCGCTGTGTATATTACTTCCAAAATAGTAACCAGTTGTGGTTTCAGTTTCATGGAAAGTAATCGTATGGAGATTACTATTTTTAGTTTATCTTTGCTAATGAAATCTGAAGGCTGCTTTTATCTCCTTTTTTGGTAAAGAACAGAAAAATTTAACAATGTGATAAAATTCACTCCATGATGTGTGAGAAATTTGGATGCTCATTTTTAAACACACTGCAGGGTTCCAAAACATTGGGGTCTGAGACAAGTCTGATACTGGATCTTGTGTATTTATATCAAAGCAGCAAGCTGCAAAGACAATCATTTTTCTGGTAAGGCACAATTAAAGATTTACAGCTGCTGGTGTCATCAGGACCTTTAAAACAATTGGGAACTAGGGCCCTCCACATGGGGATGTAGCTGTGGGAATGGGTCAGATATGAGTGGAGTTAGGAACACTGACCAGTCAGAAATAGTAGACAGTGGTAACAGAATGATTGACACAGGAGCAACCATGACAGTGATTGGTAGAGGGGGCCACAATGACTGATGAAGGAGGGAGAATAATGACAGTGATTGTAGTGGCATAGCAGTGACTGGCTGCAGGAGAGGCAGCGTTGACAGTGATTGGTGAAGGGGTTGTGGTAACAGTGATTGGTGGAGAGTCTGTGGTGACAGTGATTGGTGGGGGTGGAGCCTGGTGACAATTTTTGCTGGAGGGAGTGTGGTGACAGTAATCTTGGAGGAACACTGATGATTGATTGGTAGTGGGGCTGTGGTGACAGTGATTGGTGGAGGAACAGTGGTGACAGTGATTGGTGGAGGAATAGTGATGATTGATTGGTGGTGGGGCTGTGGTGACAGTGATTGTTGGAAGGTCTGTGATAACAGTGATTGGTGGTGGGTCTGTGGTGACAGTGGTTGGTGGAGGAACAGTGACAATTGATTGGTGGTGCATCTGTGGTGTCTGTGATTGGCGGAGGAACAGTGGTGACTGTGATTGGTGGAGGAATAATGGTGACTGTGATTGGTAGAGGAACAGTGATGATTGATTGGTGGAGGATCTGTGGTGGCAGTGGTTGGTGGAGGAATAGTATTAATTGATTGGTGCTGGGTCTGTGGTGACAGTGGTTGGCGGAGGATCAGTGACGTTTGATTGGTCATGGGTCTGTGGTGACAGTGATTGACAGAGGGATAGTGCTGACCATAATTGGGTGGGCGGGGCAGTGTTGACAATGCAAGTAATGCCCTACATTTTTTGGATCATTATGGAGTTGTAGAGAAACATTCCTGCTCCTCCTGGCTCCATACTCAGATAATTTTTTTATTAGAAGTTTATTTTGTTGTTCGGAGTGATCCCATTATGAACAGCCTTTCAGGGTCTATGTAATGATGTTTTTTCTCATTGCAGCTAATGCAGGAACCAACTGTATATGGGTAAACTAATCCTCCAATGGGAGCCTTGGAGTGGCTTGGCAGATCATTGAGGACCCAAAATGCAAACAATCATTTTTAAATATTTGTTCATGGGATGTGCTCATCGCTGATTAGGCCAGCAGATTATTGCCCATCTGTAATTGCCCTTGAACAGCTGCCAGGTGGAATGCCTTCTGAGTTTTATGATGATGGTTTGATGCACACACAGTGCTGTTAGGAAGAGAGTTCCGGGATTTTGACTCAGCAACAATAAAGGAATGACAATATAGTTCTAAGTCAGGAAGGGGGACTTGCAGGTTGTATTGATCCTGCACATTTGCTGATCTTGTCCTTTTTGGGGTATAGAGGTTCATGAGTTTGCAAATTTTCATCAAGGGAGGATGAGCACATAAAAATAAAAACAGAAAATGTCGGAGAAACTCAGCAGGTCTGGTAGCATCTTTGGAGAGGGGAACAATTTTGAGTCCAATATGACTCTTTTTCAGAACTGAAAAGGGCTGGAATTTGTTTTTTTAAAAATTCTGTTGCTGAGGGTGGAGGGGATGTGGAATGGAACAGATTGCGAGGGTTGCCAGGGCAAAAGACAAAGGCAGTGCTTGTGGTGATAAAGGAGAAATAAGATACAGGCAGGTGTAACTGAACATGGGAAAAGGAGAAAATGGGTCTACTCTGTTGAGAGCAAAGTCAACGAGATATGAACAAGAAATTAGCAGTTGGAGGGAGGGTTGGGATATAAGATAGATCAAGGACTGAGGTCATGCTGTAAGTTTGGAACTCAATATTACGCCTTGGGGCTGTACACTGCTTGTGACACAGTCCCATTTATGTCACTGAGATGAACACAGACTGAGTGTCCACTTTGCAGAACACTCTGCTCTATCTGTATGAATGACCCTCACCTTTAAAATCTGATTGAAGATTTGTAGCTCGGGTATCCGTTGTTGTGGTTCTGCTCGCCGAGCTCGACCCTCACCTTCCTGTTACTGGCTTCCTTGTGTCCATGTAAATATCTCTGTCCTGGGCCTGCTACAGTGTGTCAATGAAACTTGTCTCAAGCTGGAGGGCCATTCAGTCTATGTATTCTGGCAACTCATGAATATTTTTCTGTGCTTGTTAAGATGAACAAATTCAACTATTCTTCAGATCACTAAGTCAATCTATATATGCCAATAAGTTCCTTCACTATTTATTGCCCGTTTTCAAATTAACTTTTAATTATTATATAAGGGAGTGGTTCTAAGAGAGTTAATGTAAGAGACTGCATTCAAGGTAGCTCAGTGGTTAGCTCTGCTGCCTCACAGCGCCAGGGACCCAGGTTAGATTTCAGCCTGGGGCAACTGTCTGTGTGGAGTTTGCACATTCTCCCTGTGTCTGCGCAGATTTCCTCCAGGTGCTCTGGTTTCCTCCCACAGTCCAAAGGTGTGCAGGGCAGGTAAATTGGCCATGCTAAATCGCTCCTAGAATTAGGTACATTAATCAGAGGGAAATGGGTCTGGGTGGGTAACTCTTTGGAGGGTCGGTGTGGACTTGTTGGGCTGAAGGGCCTGTTTCCACACTGTAGAGAATCTAAACTGCAAGTAATCTGATGATATCATAAGAACTTGGGTAGGGAAAGACAGAACACTTTAGAATCTTGTAGGGTGGAGACTTACATTCAAATATCTTCCAGTAGTCCCAGTAACAATGTCTAACTTACTAAAGTCAATTGTGCCTGGTTGCTATCATGCAGCACACCACAGCTTGCTTAACACAATACCCTCTTTTTAAGATTCACTTGTGCTTTTCCTCTACCACAGCAAAACAAGTAGGTCCTTAGTACCATCAAGGAAAGAGGATAGTGGCATTAAACCATCCCACCCACAAGTTGGTAGTGGTTGACATTGCAGCACATAAGGCAGCATGAAAATTTGAAAGTCAATGCACACAGAGCACAATGAATTGAAGGAGGATCTGTTTAGTCTGCCAAGCTCTGAATCCCAGCTACTCTGCAGCAAATGTGTTGCTGGAAAAGCGCAGCAGGTCAGGCAGCATCCAAGGAGCAGGAGAATCGATGTTTCGGGCATGAGCCCTTCTTCAGGTTCCTGAAGAAGGGCTCATGCCCGAAACGTCGATTCTCCTGTTCCTTGGTTGCTGCCTGACCTGCTGCGCTTTTCCAGCAACACATTTTCAGCTCTGATCTCCAGCAACTGCAGTCCTCACTTCCTCCTACACTGCAGCAAAGCCCGACACGGTTACGCAGGGCCAGGGTGAAGGAAAGTCATTGTTTGACTGTATTCTCAGAGGATTACCAAAAGAGTGGAATTAGTTGTTTCTTGCCTGTCTTCTTGTCTGAAAGGGATGTGTGCTCATTGAGCCTTAAAGCAGCAAGTGATCATACAATTTTAATAACCAAAAGAAAGACTTTGAGGCTGCATGTACCTGAACCAACCAGTGTGTGTCAGCCAGCGCCCAGAGTATGTTAATCATTTGGGAAAACCCAAATCTGTTGAAGATGGAAAGCTTGTCTGCTGCTCATCCTTATAGGGAATTATCATTAAGTTAACATCGCTGTGTACTGGTCGGCTCTCTCCAAGTGTGAACTGGCTCACCAGTCTAAACATGACAGCATTTGTTTGGTTTTGTACATATATAGAAAAGTCATATTTCTAACAGCTTTATGAAAGTGCATTCAATAAGGTCAAGGCTATTGAGTAATGTCACCATCTGTTTGGTCTTTGAAAGGAGCTGGGAGTGTCTTCTGAACAGATTATTTGTGAGGAAAAAAGCTTACAGTTGCACGTAGAACATTTCACAACTTCAAGCCATCACAACAAGGAAATATTTTAAACTTAGTCACTGTTATAATGTGACAGCTAATTTGCACTTAGCAAGCTCCTGCAACTACCATTGTGATGACACCAGATACTCTATTTTTGTGATATTGCTTAAGGGATAAATATTGATCAGGGAACCAAGGATAAGTTCCTTGCTCTTCAAAATGATGTCATTAAATTTTTAACCTCTGCCTCACAGAGGAATCAAAAGACTGCACATTGAACATTGCAGCACATCAAATCTTTATTGAAATGTCAGCCTAGATTTCATGCTGAAGTCTCAGGTGGGAATTGAACCCATAACATTGTACTTAGCAGCAAGACTGCTGCTGACTGAACTATAGTTTACACTTGTGAATGTATGAAATAATAAATATAATCAAAAGAAAGGTAACCAGTGATATGAAATTAGCGAGTTTGAAAGTGGCAGGAAAGGCTACAGTAGGCAGAATAATTAAGTATTTATGGATTAAAGGGAAAGAAGGCAAAAATGGTAAAGAGATTGACAAACTAGCACAGAGTAGACAGAAGACAGTGAGGGAATACTTTAAGTATATATGAAGAAATGGAAGAAGAAGAGATGAATAAAGAAGCGACCAAATTAAACAGTACAAGGATAAATACAAATGGTACCATCATTTATTCCAAACAGTGGGAGGATTCTGAGCTTGGCTACTGATGTCAGCGGTGATGACAAAGCTGTGATATATGTTCAGTTGCCAGCAACTGGCAGAGAGATCAATGGAATTATACATAGTGGTGGGAGTTAGGCTCAAATAAATCATTTCATGCTTTTTCAAATCCTCTCCCATTTTTGATAAATTACAAATTAAATTAGTAATCATACAATGTAAATGACTGGCAATTTCACTAGATGCATCAGCATCAATACATTTGGGAGTAATATGTGTGGGATTACAAATCCCTCTATATTTTACTCAACTAGTAATTTATGGGACTTTTGATATTTTCTCTCACTGCAGCCAAGGAAAGAAATTGATGTTGGGTAGGGCTATTTCAATAGTAATGAAGATTTTGTATTAAAACTGTCAACTCAGAGATCTTTTCTTGAGGTTCAGCAGGGAATGAGAGAGGGACAGAGTTATAAAGAACAGCCTGGCTGAGACTTGGTCTCCAGTCTTCACTGATTGGGTCAGATTCAGGTGGAGCAGTTCAATCCGTAACCCCAGTGATATTCAGGAGGTGAAAAACAGCCAAGAGAAGTATGAAAGAGACAAATGACATTGACAGAAAAAAAAACAAGGGTCTCACAGTTTTAACAGAGAACTTATAGAAATACATGCTGTGAACAATATCATTTGTACTGTATGGGTTCTATCCCAACCTTCCCCACCTTTGCCCAAAATTCATATTTTTCATGAAGCACCCACAAACTATGCCCTTTCCCCCAGGCACCACCCCCACCACCATTTGGTCATTTTTTTCTTTCTTCATTCATTCACAGGATGAGGACATTGCTGGCTGGTGACATTTATTGACCATCCCTAATTGCCCAGAGGGCAGTTAAGAGTCAACCATGTTGTTGTGGGTCTGGAGTCACATGTAGGCCACACCAGCTAAGGGCAGCAGTTTCCTTCCACAAAGGACATTAGTGAACCGGATGGATTTTTCTGGATTTGTGGTCATCATTAGACACTTAATTTCTGGTTCCATGTAGAGTGGCTGTGCCACAGTGGAAAAAAAACTGCTGGCATATCCCCAGACTACATGGAAGAAAGAGAAATACAGGAAGTAAAAGATGAAAGACATTATAAGAGCCAAGTTATAAAGTTCAGTACAGAGATAGAGAGAAAACTATAATCATTGAAGACAATGTCCCACTGCTTGCCTATTGTTGCTGCCAAGAAGCCAAGCTATTTACAGACTGAGACTGTATCTTAAAACTAGAAGTAGTGTTACTGCTGCCAGTTGCTTATTCTTGTACTATTTAATAGATTTGTTCTCCAGTTGAAGCCTCAGTCAAACTCTTGTGTAATGTTACTCTGTTGCTTTCCAAAGACAAAATGTCTTGTGCATGGACAGAATAGGATAAGAAATTATTCGAAAAGGGTTCTCTGTTAGTTCCTTGGGCATGCTGTGAACATTCTCTTGATTAACAGTCACAAGAGAAAACATTCTCTGTTGAATAGGAAAGCTGGATTCACATACAACAGTGGGAAACACGGAAACAGAATATATCTTGGAGCAGGGAGTAAAGAAACCTGAAAAAAAACCGAAGTGCTGACTCACATCCTCAGGGCAGTCCAAAGTGCTTTTGTTTTGAAGACTGGTTGTTGTTGTTGTTGTTACATAAATGTACTTGCTTCAAGCTTTATGCAGCAAGGTTCCACAAACAGCAAATGACAGGGCAGCAACTTCCCTGCTTGATGTGGTGGTGCTTGAAAGAGGAACATTCATCGGGGGAACTGTTCCTTTCTGAATAATGCCTTGGGATCATTTACATTCAACTGACCAGTTGCATGGGCATCCATTGATGGTCTAAACCATCCAACAGGTGCCAGAATCGCTACTTCCAGACACAGATCATCTGACATGTTCCAGCCCATTTTATGATTGAGAGTTCCCAGAAGTCTCCTAGTGCTAAATATGTGCAGAAAAGTGCATAGGAAATCTTCATGGAAGGTGTTGGGGGAGGACCAGTGAGAGTAACTGGAGGGTCAGTTGAATAGTTACCCTGGAATTAAAGCAAGTTTTAATCTCAATCGTTTCCTGGGTAACTAACCAGGTCAGTGAATCAGAAACCTCCAACATTGCTAACTCTACCTCAGAATTGAAGACTTTTCCAGAAAATTTGAAAATTCCCTTTGGAATTGCCCATCAGAAATTGAAACCTCACAAATAATTGGCCGACAGTCAGTGCACCAGAATTTACAGTGGGGTCCTGTGGTGCATCTTTCAGGGCAGATCTAGTTTCTATATACCCAGTGACCAGAATATTTGGATCATAATCCCATGAGGATATAATGTTTTTGACAATACAGCTCAGTATCAGCCTGATTTATTTTGTAGGGAGCCTTGAACTTGCAATGCTCTGACAAGAGAAATCCAACAAATATATAGCAGCAGAATTCCATGCAATGGTTCCCTTCAACACTATAGCTTCCAGAGCGTCAGTGGAGCAGTGGAAGGAAATTTCATTTAGATAGGGCTCTGGCAGCCAATTGCCTCTGGCAGGCATTTTCTAGCCCTTCACTACTTTGCCATTTACATCTGTGGTTCAGTGTTGGCATCCTCATAATTGTTATATAATGTAAATGGGTTTGAGAAGTTTAATAATCATAATATATTGGCTGCACATATTCTGATGTCTCATAAAATCTGTGGTTGGATTCTAGGACTACAATTCTAGGTTTAGGGGAGCATAATGTATCTTTAGTCCCTAAGATTCCACTAATTTCCTCTGACCAAATGTATGGCTACATGGATAAATGATTTTGTTATCTAAGAACACTGCTACTTCTGCAGAAGCTCTACAGTGGATGGATCCTCTATCACTAATCATAAAACCATTAGATATAGGAGTATAATTAAGCCATTCGGTCCATTGAGTTTGCTCCACCATTCGTTATTGGCCAATATGTTTTTCAACTCCATTCTCTTGCCTTCTCTTCATAACCCTTGATCTCCTGCCAATTAAGAACCTATCTATTTCTGTCTGAAAGAGACTCAATGACTTGGCCTCCATAGCCCTCTGCAGCAATGTGCTCCACAGTTTAACCACCCTCTGGTTAAAGAAATTGATCTTCATCTCAGTTCTCAAGGGTTATCCCTTCACCATGAGGCTTTACCTTCAGGTTCTAGTCTCTCCTTCTAGTGGATACAACTTCTCCAAATCAACTCTATCCAGGCCTCTCGGTATTCTCTAACTTTCAATCAAATCCAGTTCACCCTTCTGAACTCAATCAAGTGCAGAGCTAGAGTCCTTAACTACACCTCATATGCTCATTAGTACTAAGGCAAAGCAAAGACAAAGGAAATTTGGTGGCAATGAACTATCTTAAGCAACCCTTGCCCAATACCAGATATTAGTAGGTGTGGCTAATTCCAGAAAGAACCAGGAGGTACCTGGGAAATTACCACAAAGACAACATAAGAAATAGGACAGGTGTAGGCCATTTGGTCCCTCAAGGTAGATCTGACATTCAATAAGATCATAGCTGATCGGATTCCCCACTTTAATGCACATACCAAAGCTTCAATCACATTCCAGATACTCAAATATCCACAATCGAGGTTGACACAAAGTTATCAGGAGCTTCAGGAGATGTTAAAGACTTCACATATCTATAATTGTTCACAAAATATTTGAATAAATTGGATGTGGAACCAGTTATCATATCTCAATGTTTACACAATTAGGTTTGTATGTAAGCTGTGAAGAAGATGCAAGGAGGCTTCAAGCTTGAAAAGGCTAAGTGAATGGGCAAGAACATGGCAGAAGGAATATAACGTGAATAAGTGTGAAGTTATTCAGCAGATTAAAAAAAAAACAGAACATTTATTAAATGGTGAGAGTTTGGAAAGTATGAGTATCCAAAGGGACTTGATGTCCTTCTTCATGAATTACTACAAGCCAGTATGGAGGTATAACAATTAATGAGGAAGACAAACAGTCACATGACCTTCAACACAAGGGGATTGAGACAGAAATATTGACATCTAGAAGCAGTTAGATATAGGGTCTTGGTGACACTATACTTGAAATATTGTGTACAAGTTTGACCCTTTCTTTGAAGTAAGGATATATTTGCCATAGATGGAGTACAATGGAAGTTCGCCAGACCAATTCCAGGGATGGAGGGGATTATCTTCTGAGGCAACATTTAGAGAATACAAATCCCGTTTTCTCAAGTTTCAAAGAATGAGAGGTGATTCCATTGAACCTTTAAATAATTCTTACAGCATGTGACAGGATGGATAAAATTAGGATCTTTCCCCTGACTGGTGAGTCTAGAGCCAATGAACGCAATCACAGAATAAGGGGAAGACCATTTCAGACTTTAGATGAAGAGGAATGTCTTCATTCAGGTGATAGTGAATTTTTGACATTCTCTATCCCAGAGGATTGTGGAAGATTAATTATTGAGCATGTTTAAGACAGAAATCAGTCGATTTCTGGAGACTAATGACACCAAGGCATGTGGACTTCCCATGAGAAACTGGTTGTGAGGTAGATAGCAGAGCAGGCTTGATGGGCTATTTCTTCTGAAACATTCCAGGGAAATGCCTGCAAGTGTGCCCTTGTCTGCAAGAAAGTGCCTTGTACAGATATCTTGAAATCAGCACAACTTCTTTAGCACCTAGCTGTAGGTGTTTGCAACTTTAAACAACTATGAAAAGTACCAAACAGATGTAGAACGATTCAACCAGCAATTAACCTGTAAATAGTTGATAACCCCTTTACATAACACTACTGGAAGTCCGTCATATACTGAGCAAAGTTAAAATAGGCCATTGGCTGGTGCTTTGGTACTGCTAGCAGCAAGTCAATATTAGATCATTCGCTGCCTACTCTGCCTAAATCTGGGAGACCTTCCCTGCATGTATGCTAAAGCCCATACAATGGGGTGCCCAGTTTGATTTACCAAAAGTTGTTTGGATGCAATATTGGAGCATTAATGACACTCAAAGAACTCAAACAAATGACACACACAGTTCCAATCACTTACCTTGAAGCTCCTATCTCTACAGAATTGCTAAGCTTCCTTCCTCAGTTGAAAATGTGTTGCTGGAAAAGCGCAACAGGTCAGGGCTTCCTGAAGAAGGGCTCATGCCCGAAACGTCGATTCTCCTGCTCCTTGGATGCTGCCTGACCTGCTGCGCTTTTCCAGCAACACATTTTCAGCTCTGATCTCCAGCATCTGCAGTCCTCATTTTCTCCTTGAAGCTTCCTTCCTCAGCCCATTCTGTAGCCCACATCTCCCACCGCCCCCTTCAGGCCATTTCATGTATTTTGAAGACAATTCCTTTTGTCAAAGTTTTGCAGTTTCTGGTTATGCCCTGTGCCCACATCTTCTCCAAGAATGCCAGTGTTTTAAATTTGCTCAGGGCAGCTGTTTTGCAGTCCTGCTCTTTCTCAGTTTCTTTCTTTAAAGCCTTTAATAAAAACATCATTCTGAAAATGTACATGAATACATAATTTGCCCTCAACAAGCTAACAGTTAAATATTTAGACATATGTCCATTGACACTAGAGTGAAACATTCTACATTTTGACCACATCGTCTTTCAGTGGAAGCTTATGTGTAAATTGGAAGTTCTTTTTCACATTAAACAGAAACTTTACTTTGAAATTATGACCTTGATGCTTTGGATTCCTGAGTCTTGAATCTTGAAGTCATGAAATGAGCTAAATAAAATTTTCATTTTTTCCATGTAAAAATAGTTTAGAATTAAAATGATGATAGTATTAAATGTACATGTTGCATTGAAACTTATCAAAACAGTTTACAGTACATATTACTTTTTATGTAAGTAGTGATTACTGTTATTAAGCTGACATTACGTGCAAATCAAAAATGAAATAAATATGGAAATGTGCTTGTAGCTGACTTTTAAAGTGTAAAAGCAATATGTTGCAGCATATGGATAGTGAGAATAGTGGGTGTTAACTAAGAAAAAAAACTTCTGTGCATTTGGAGATAAACAAATCTTTCATCCTGTTACATTTTTACATGCAGGAGTGCTGTGTGAAAGAAAGCAGAGAAACCAGTTCAAGTAGCCTGAGTAATACAAATAGCTTTAGATATAAATATGTCAATGTTTAAAATAAACATTTTGAAGTTAACATAAAATATTCCTGAAAGCTGGAATACTTTGGAAATTAAACACTAATTGTGTAAGCTGTTTTGAGAGTGCAGTGGAAAGGAAAATTCTTCCAAGTTCACTAAAGTATGTGATTAATTTGTCCTACTATTAGAAGACATAAAATGTCTTACTTGTCATTAAATTATAATTTAATATTAACCTTGATTGTTATGAAAGATTTAGATCATGATTAAGAAATAAATGTATCAATTGGTCAGGTGGTTAAACAAAACATCACATATTTCTAACATACATTTAAAATCAACATTAACTTACAAGGTATGGTGCATGGTTGTTCTATTTCTTTATTTGGTGCATTTCCCAACCACTCTTGCTTAGCAGTGGCCTAATTTTACCATCACAAACATGGTGCAAATTTGCAGCAAACTATGACAATTCTGGGCAAGAGGTCAAAGCCACTGTTGCACTGATTCAATCATTGCTTCTCAGCTTTCATATATCACCAAACAAGCAAAGATGAGAAAAAATGTTAGTTTCCATTCAATTAAACATCGACCAAACCTAGATGTAAATTTTTCAGGTGAACTATTAAATATGTCTACATTCCTTTAGCATCACTGGGTCAAGATCCTGGAACTCCCTCCCTCCCCAATAGCATTGTGGGCATACCTATAGCAAATGCACTGCAGTGCTTTATCTCCTGCACCATCTTCTCAAGGGCAACTAGAAATGAGCAATAAGTGTTGGTCAATGATGCCCACATCAAAAAAAACAAAATATAGAACAGTTAACTAATGAAAAGATCTGCGGCTGGGTCTACTACATTGTAAAAGACTTGGCGAGTATGCTTTATGTTTAGAATCTATGTGAACAGAGAGTTGGAAACATTGCAAAATTGGGCACATGGGATGGAGTCTAACTTTTTCATGGTGTTGAGGTATTTGATGCATAGTACAGTTCTTTACATTGAGCTCATTTTGATACCTTACTCTCTAGTCCAGCATAATAGCATCCATTCATTCCCACATTCAATAACATCGGTGACAACTTGGATTTATTTCTACAATATAGTGAAACAATTCGAGGAATTTTACACGAGTATAATTGAAAAATGATTTAACACCGAGTCACATAAAGTGGTACTGGGACAGCTGACCAAAACCCTGGCCAAACAGGCAGGTGTTAGGCACGCTCTTAAAGCAATTGACAGAGATAGAAACGTATATAGAGCAAATTTCAGAGCTCAGGGAGCAGACAGCTGAACACATGACTACTAGTGGTGTTACAGTGGAAGTTAGTGAGGCACAAAAAGATGCCGGAATTAAAGCAGCATAGGAATGCCAAAGTGTTGTAAGGGCTGAAGGAGGCAGTCTTTGGGGTGAGGGTGATGGTGGAGGTGAGTGCTTTGGTGCAGGGAAGATGAAAGGGGCTTTGAAAGAAGCCATGAAAGGATTTGAAAGCAATCATAAGAATCATCAGGAACCAGTGTAGGTCAGCAAGAGCAGGGCTGATCAGTGTGAGTTAGGGATAGACAGCAGAGTTTTATGATGAGCTGAAATGTTTCAATGGGGTCAACAAACTTTTTAACAGTACAGGATGCAGGATGAAAATCCCTTACGAAAGTACATTTGGAAACAAACCATTTTCTCTTGGAAATTAGTACTAGAACATATAGACCAGACAGACCAGGTTCATTGATTTATGACAGGATGTTTTCAATCTATAAAGAACTTCTGTATTCACTGTCCTTAGCTTTCATTCCCAGATGTTTCCATGGGGAATGTCTGGCTGCTGCCAATAGCTCTCACTAATGAAGTAGACCACAGTCATTCCCAAAGCTTCCATTGCATATGGGAAATCTGCAGCACTCATTTTGCCCACTGACAATGCAAAGACAAAATAAAGCGTTTGGCCCCAGTAAAGAACAATCTGTACATAAGCTCATTTAATTTTGTAATTATTGATGGGGAGGGTGGGTGCCGGGCTCTACCGGCTTCTTGAGGCACTATAACATCTCTCAGTTTGGCAGGATTAGGTCTTGAGCTGAAATGTTGGTTTAGCTTGTATTTCAGAAAAGACACTTGATTTGTAAAGGACTTAAAGAGCTGCTAGGTTTAGTAAGGGGCCGATTTCCATTTTAAATGCCTGCTAGCTCTCATTAAGTGTTTGGTGGATAGCACTTGACTTAAATCTCCATCATGACAGTGCCTAGTCACATAGAAATAAAGAAGTCATTGCAAAGGACATTGAGTGCTTTTTAAAAGCAAACTCACTTTTCAATTTTTACTTGCTGTTTGTAAAGGACTTCTGAGACAGATGGGGGGATATTCTGGGGCAGTTTGTCAAGCTTTGCAAATATTCCATCAACAGCCATTTTGGATATTCTCTGAAAAGATTGACTCCTATGCTACTGTATTTTATTGGACAGAATTAGGAGTTATCAAGCAGAAGGGAGTGCTTGGTCTTGGAATCTTTTACAGTTTTCAGGGAGAACGGGAGAAGCACATACGCCCTGGGGTTGTGTGTGTGTGTGTGTGTGTGTGTGTGTGTGTGTGTGTGTGTGTGTGTGTGTGTGTGTGTGTGTGTGTGTGTGTGTGTGTGTGTGTCAGACAGACAGGAGATCAAGGTAGTCGCCTTCTCTGTAGTGGGTATAACAAATCCTTCCTTAACCAGGACCTCCAATACTGTGTGTGAAGCTACACATTGTCTCCTTTAGCCCTAAACAATTCTAAACCCTGCTGTTATGTTCCAGCCAGCATATTGCACACTGTCAGTGGAAGTGGGTGTATGGTGTGCTTATGTACTGTTGCTGATAAACTATTTCTACTCAGCACCTTACCACTAAATCCTCAAGTGTTTCATACGTGATCCCAGGCATATTTCACAGATGGTAAATGCAACAGGAGCAAAATTGCAAGTTCAAGTGAGACTTTAATGAAGCATTACTAGAAAACCTACTTTATGTCTGTTCTCTGTCTTTTACAAAATGACCCTCAATAACTCTTTAATTAAAGATAGTATCAAGGCAGATATTTTGCTTGAAGTGCAGTATGGAGTAACATCAAACAAATCAGCCAAAGTAATCTGTAGAATAATGGACCTATCTGCAGAGAAATAATTTTCCTAGTCATTTGTATGAAAGAGTGTTTTCACAATTAACAAGGGTGGAGACCTGATAACTTTGTCATTCCACTACATTTAGCAGAAGTTAAAAACACAATTCGACTTCAAATTGAAAAGGAAGCTATAATAACAGATAGAAAGTTCATGAAGGATTCCATATTGATTGAGGTGAGAAACAAACCCATTTATGCGATAACCAAGTGGCATAAAATATTTGAATTCAAATGTTCTGTAACAGTGTCCCTTTTCACTTTCATGCAAAATCCAGAAACTGGAACATTACAATAGCATGCAAATCTTTTGTTTTTCAGAACAGTTAAAGAGCCAGGCTGAATTTCTTGTAGAAAAATGTGAATCCTTGAATCAGTATTTGATGTTGGAGATACATGTGTAATAAAAAAATAAGGAACAAAGATAGGCAATTCAACCCCTTGAACCTACTCTGCCATTAATACGATTGTGGCCAATCTCATCCCATAAGTTTCTACAGAAAACCACTGTCAAACATTTGTATACATTTTTCATCCATCGTTTAAATCACAGAATAAATGGGCTGGTGCTCCATTCAGAAGAGGTGAACTTCTAATTTTTCCACTTCACTCCCTAAAGTTTTTTCCAATAACTTTACCACCTGTGCTATTTATTCACAGTTGGGAAAACAACTGCCATGTCGTACAGAGTGTTGTATCAGACTTGGAATTCTCAAATTTTCAGACACTTTATTCACAAGACAGATATTTGGAAGGACGGCAGAGTTTCAGCAGACAGCAAAGAAATATTCACAGTTGGGGCCTAATAAGGGAAATGACAATGGACTGGATTGGAACGCTTGTAAACATGATAGCAACTTGTGTGCAGTGCTTAGGCTTTGTGTTGACATAAAATGAATCCTGGCCTAGCTGGTATAATCTTGTAGTTGAAGCTGATTTGTACTTAACAAATGGCAGTTCCACAAGCTTGCATTAAAGTAAGAGATCTCGGGTATCTGCACCTCTATTCATCCACCTCTTCATTTCATATGATTACTGGGTATCAAGCGCACTTGTAAAGTTCTGAGCCTGGATTTTTGAGGAATAATTAAAATGTTTTTGTACTTCTTTGGGTATTAAAATCTGTGATGCTAAAAGACAACTGGAAGGAAATATATTTACCTCAAAGAAAAACATATTGTTTGCAAACTTCAACTCCATGCTGAAGTTTGGGTGATTTGGCTATCTGTTTCAAAGCAAAATAGCATCCATGCCACTCCCACGGGATCAGGACTGGGAACTAAATATCCAAGGATATAAATTTCCTACAGAGTAGAAACAGGCCCTTTGGTCCAACAAGTCCACACCGACCCATTTCCCTCTGACTAATGCACCTAACACTATGGGCAATTTAGCATGGCCAATTCACCCGACCTGCACATCTTTGGACTGTGGGAGGAAACCAGAGCACTCAGAGGAAATCCACACAGACACAGGAAGAACGTGCAAACTCCACACAGACAGTCACCCAAGGCTGGAATCGAACCTGAGACCCTGGTGATGTGAGGCAGCAGTGCTCACCACTGAGCCACCGTGCCACCCATATACATCCCATTGAAAAGACAGGCAGAGGAGTTTGGGTTGTCTTATTATTAAGAAATGAAATTGAATCAACAATAAGAAATGAAGTAGGGTCAGATGGTGTAGAATTTGCGTGGGTAGAGTTATGAAACTGCAAAGGTTACAAAAAAAACCATAGTGGCCTCCAAACAGGCCACCAAACAATACACAGGATTTGGGGCACAAGATAAACCAAAAGCTAGAAAGATGTGTAAGAAAGGCAAGTGGTCATGGGGGATTTCAATATGGAGGTGGACTGGAAAATCAAGTTGGTAGTAGATTGCAAGAAAAGGAATTTGTGAAATGTCGATGAGATGGCTTTTTGGAGCAGTTTGTGATGGAGCCCACTAGTGAACAGGGAGAAAGTGAGGTCTGCAGATGCTGGAGATCAGAGTCAAGAGTGTGTTGCTGGAAAAGGTTAGATAGCATGCAAGGAGCAGGAGAATCAATGATTTGGGCCAGAGCACTTCATCAGGAATCTTCGGGCTCTGGCCTGAAACGTTGATTCTCCTGCTCCTTGGATGCTGCCTGGCCTGCTATGCTTTTCCAGCAACACACCCCACTAGGGAACAGGTAATATTAGATTTAGTGTTGTGCAATGAAGCAATCTTGTTAAGGGAGCTTAAATGATGGAACCATTAGGAGGCAGTGACCATATTGTGATTGAATTTACTCTGCAATTTGAGAGGAATAAGGTGGATTCAGATGTAATAGTATTACAGCTGAATAAAGGCAACAACAGGCATGAGGGAGGAGCTGGGTAGAATTGATTGGAAGAGGAGCCTAGCAGAAAAGACAGGGAACAACAATAGCAGGACTTTCTGGGAGTAATTGAGGAGGTGCAACAACAATTTATCCCCAGGAAAAAGAAGCATACCAAAGGGAGCATGGAGCAACTATGGCGCATTAGGGAAGTCAGGGATAGCATAAAAGTGAAAGAGAAAGAGTATAGTGTGGCGAAGGACAGTGGGAAGCCAGAGGATTGGAATCTTAAAAAGGCCAAAAGAGGGCAATGAGAAAAGAAATAAGGAGGGACAAGATTAAATATGAGGATAAGCTAGCCAGTAATATAAAAGAAGATTGCAAGAGATTCTTTAGGTATATAAAGGGCAAAAGAGAGGCAAAAATAGACATTGGGCGACTGGAAAATGATGCTGGAGATGTAGTAGTGGGGAACAAGGAAATGTTTGAAGAACTTTTCATTAGTCTTCACAGTGAAGTACATGAAGAATTTCCCAAAAATTCAAGGGAATCAGGGGTCAGAGGTGGCCATCACCAAGGAAAAGGTGCTAGAAAATCTGAATGTTCTGAAGGTGGATAAGTCACCTGAAGGAGATGGACTACTCCCCAGAGATCTGAAGGAGATAGCTGAAGAGATAGTGAAGGCATAGTGGAAGCAATTTTTCAGGAAGCACTAGAGTCAGAGAGGGTCCCAGAGGACTGGTAACTCGCTCACATAACCTGTTGTTTAAGAAGGGAGTAAGGTAATAGACGAGAAATTACAGATCGATTAGCCTGACCTTGGTCATTGGTAAGATTTTGGAGTCCATTGTGAAGGATGAGGTTTATGAATACTTGGAAGTGCATGGTGAATGAAATAGGGCAAAGTCAGCATGGTTTCATCATGGGGAAGTCATGCCTGACAAATCTGTTAGAATTCTTTAAGGAGGAGCAAGCAGTTTACCTAGACAAAGAAGAGCCAATGGAAATTATCTATCTGGTCTTCCAGAAGGCCTTTGACAAGGTGCTGCATAGGAGGCTGCTGAGTAAGATAAGAACCCACGGTGTTAGAAGGAAGTTGCTAGCATGGAAAGAAAACTGGTAAAAAGCAGAGAGTGGGTGTAAAAGGGTCCTTCTCAGAATGGCAGCTGGTGACAAGTGATGTTCCGCAAAGCCCAGTGTAGGGACCACAAAATTTCACTTCATACATTAATGGTATAGATGAAGAAACTAAGGACATTCTGGCTAAGTTTTCAAATGATAGAAAGTTAGATGGAGAGACAGATGTTATCAAGGAGGCGGGAGGCTGCAGAAGGATTTAGACAGATTAGGTAAGTGGTCAAAAAGTGGCAGATGGAATACAACATGGGAAAATGTGAGATCATGCACTTTGCTAAAAAGAGTGGAGGCATGGATTATTTTCTAAATGGGGAGAAAATTCAGAAATATGAAGTGCAAGGGGACTTGGGAGTCCTAGTCCAGGATTCTCTTAAGGTAAACGTGCAGGTTGAATCAGTAGTTAGGAAGGCTAACACAATTTTGGCATTTCATTCAAGAGGACAAGAATATAAAAGCAGGGATGTACTTCTGCGGCTCTATAAGGCTCTGCTCAGACCACATTTGGAGTATTGTGAGCAATTTTAGGCCTCACAAATCAGGAAGGATGTATCGACCCTGGAGTAGGTTCAGAAGAGGTTCACGAGAACGATCCCAGGAATAAAAGACTTATGAGGAACGTGAGGACACTGGGTCTATACTCCATGGAGTTTAGAAGGATTAGGGGAATCTAATTGAAACTTACAGAATACTGAACGGCCTGGACAGAGTGGATGTTGGGAAGATGTTTCCATTGGTAGGAAAGACTAGGACCTGAGGGCACAGCTTTAGAGTATAAGGAAGACCCTTTAGAACGGAGAAAAGGAGACACTTCTTCAGCCAGAGAGTGGGGAATCAATGGAATTCATTGCCACAGAAGCTGTGGAGGCCAGGTCACTGAGTATATTTAAGGTTCACATAGATATGTTCTTGATTGTCAAGGGATTCAAGGGTTATGGAGAGAAAGCGGAAGAATGGCATTGAGAAACTTATCAGCCATGATTGAATGGCAGAGCAGCCTTGATGGGCCAAATGGCCTATTTTCTGCTCCTATGTTTTATGGTCTTATGATAAGCAAGGGCATTATGGGTAGGCACGAAATATGCAGAAGTGGTAGATTCTGATGTCAGTCAGTGTCTAAGTCGATTTGACACTAGTGCTACCATTTTGAACTTTGCCATTCTAAGTAATGCCATCTCTTAAGCACACACAGCTGAACGTGCATTCAATAGCATGTTGTGCTGTGAAAACAATTAGTAACAGCTAATGGTTAGCATTGAGTTCTGCCACCGATTCTTCTGACTGTTTTAACGTCTTGGGTTAAGGGCCTATTTGGTCAACAGTGATAAAGGATGAATCACTAGTGGGTCTGAGCAGGACATTACTTTATTGCTGTAGTGATTGGAACCAGGTGGAACATATTGATTATGAGATCCTTGATTGGATTTGTTAACCTGGGCCAATCAGGGAGCCCTGACTGACAGATATAAACAGGAGATTCGCAGGGAGAGGAGTGCATTATCTCCCCCTCCAACTCTATTTTGATTTAATCCCTGCCCTCCCCTTCACTGTTTTGATCACACAGCATTGCCCGTTTTGATGTGAAGGGCACTGCTTTTCACAGGCCACTCGGGTGTTTTCCTACTTTCCCTGGTGGTGGAAATTGAATAAAGATTTGTACACCTTGTGTCTCTCACTGTGTCTCACACCTGCACACACACACCATGGGTGCTGGGGATAAAAATAATAAGCACCACCGCAGTTAGGCGGTAGTGTGGGGGAAATAATAAAAAAAAAGAAAAAAAGGGAAAAATATATTTTTGGTCTCGTGCATCCCTGGAGAAGGAGCACATGGTCCACCAACACCCTCAAGTTTTTCAGGGAGAGGGGGCGCCGCAGAGAGTGGAATGCAAAAAAAAAGGAAAAAAAAATACAAAAAAGAAAAGAAAAAAATAAACAGGAGATTCGCAGGGAGAGGAGTGCATTATCTCCCCCTCCAACTCTATTTTGATTTAATCCCTATCCTCCCCTCCCCTTCACTGTTTGATCACACAGCCTTGCCCTTTGATGTGAAGGGCACTGCTTGTCACTGGCCACCCGGGTGTTTTCCTATCTTCCTGGTGGTGGAAATTTGAATAAAGATTCGTGCACGTTGTGTCTCTCACTGTGTCTCATACCTGCACACACACACCATGGGTGCTGGGGAAAACATAAACACTACCGCAGTTAGGTGGTAGTGTGGGGGTTTACAAAAAACAGGAGCACCAGAGGTTCTGTTCACTTTAAAAAAATAAACAGGAGATTCGCAGGGAATGGAGTGCATTATTTCCCCCTCCAACTCTATTTTGATTTAGTCCCTGCCCTCCCCTTCACTGTTTGATCACACAGTATTGCCCTTTGTGAAGGGCACTGCTTGCCACTGGCCATTCGGGTGTTTCCTATCTTCCTAGTGGTGGAAACCGAATAAAGATTCGTGCACTTTCTGTCTTTCACTGTGTCCCACACCTGCACACACACACAGCATGGGTGCTGGGGAAAGAATAAGCACTACTGCAGTTAGACGGTAGTGTGGGGGAAAAGAAAAATAAACAGGAGATTCAGAGGCCTTCTTAATTTAGGGGACTGACTCTGTGCTGGCTGGTATTATAGTCAGTATGTTACTGTTAGTTTCTGCTTCCCTTTTTTTGGAGGGGGGTGTGGGGAAACCTGATTCCTGAACTGGCTGAATTATTTAGCCAGTTTGTTAACTGGCATTCCTTTTAGTGCGGACTGGTTGTTAAACTCCTGACGCACATAGTGTGTTTCAGGTGTAGCTCAGTTCTCATTAGTGGATTGTTGTTTCACTGGCTGGTTACAGCCTGTGTGTTACTCTTTTCTCTTTTACTGTTTGAGGAAAGGACCATATTAATTTTGTGGTAGGGCTTAGCCCTTGGACCCTAGTTTCCTTTGTTTTTTTGTATGTATTCTCACTGTTTTTGGTGTTTGGACTGAGCCCTTGTGGAAGATATATTTTATCAGAGGAGCTGTTCCTGTGGAGAGGCCTAGCCCTGGGACTGGGCCTCTGAAGATTGAACACGTGTGTGTTGGGAGGAGAGCACTTGCCGTATCCTGGAGTTTGGGAGAACAACTTTCCTTTGGGAGTGGACCAAACCTCTGTGAGTTAACTGTACCTGTACGATGTTCCTGTGAGTGGGCCTGGTTTTCCAAGGCTGGACCAGGACTCCATGGAGACTGAACAACTGTATGCTGTGGGGTGTGCATCCGCTGCCTTCAGGAGTGGACTCTGCCCTTGGTTGCGGACTTTGTTTTTAGCTGCGGACTCTGCAGTTTGGAGTGGACTCTATTTCTGACAATGCACATTGTATACTGGAATGGACTCTTCCCGGAAATGGATTCTATATTTTGAAGACTGTATAGATTTGGACTGTGTACCAGAAAGGACAGTCTGTTTTTTTGGTATCTAACTGTGTTGTGGTGTTTCCTGGGTCTATCACCTGCACTGCCTTGCGTGTCCCTGGGTCTGGCAGGCCTTACTGTGAGTTGGGAGGCTCATGGGTTGTCCTGAAAGCTGTCACCCCGAGAGCCGGAGGGTGGGTAGGCCATCTTGTGAACCTGAAGGTTGGTAGGCTGTCCCGAAAGCCAGAGGGTGGGTAGGCCATTCTGAGCACTGTCGTCCTGAGAAGGGGTAATCGTGACAGGCTGTCCTAGAGGTGGTTGAAAGGTGTGTCAGAGCTGCTGAGCACCAGAAGGTGTGTAGGGGTGGGCTGAGATCTGGAAGGCTTGTGGGCTACCCTGCATTGCTGTCGTCCCAAGGAAGGGGGCAGGCTGTCCTAGAGGAAGGTGTGCCAGGATAGCCCACTGGCCAGATGGCACATCGGGGTGGGTGAGAACCCAATGGTATGTAGGGGCAGACCGAGAGCCAGAAGGCGGGTAGCCGTCCTCGGCGCTGTCACCCCGGGCAGGTACTGGGGCGGGCTGCCCCAGAGGTGGTCAAAAGGTGCTGAGGGTGGTTAGTGAAGCCGGAAGGTGGGCAGACTGTCCTGACAGCTGTCACCCTGGGTGGGTACCAGGATGGGCTGTCCTAGAGGTGGTTGAAAGGTGTGTCAGGGTGGACCGAGAGCCGGAAGGTGCATAGGGATGGGCTGCCTTAGAGTGGCCGGAAGGTGGGAGGGACGGGGATTACCATTTCTGTATTGTATGTATCGTTTATGTAACTGGATTGTCCTTCTATGTACAATTGTCACTGTCTTTTATATGGGAAACTGGAATTTGAGGTTTGTCCTCATTTCCCTGTAAACTGGTTGAACAGTAGGGTTTGGAGCCTGGCATTGCTGCTCCTCTCCCTTGTAAAATTGCTGTTGTATACAGCTGTAAATGTTAACTTTTTTTTGTAAACTGTTTTGTAATTTGTTTAATAAAGTATTATAAACAGGAAAAAAAATAAGCAGGAGATTCGCAGGGAGTGGAGTGTATTATCTCCCCCTCCAAATCTATTTTGATTTAGTCCCTGCCCTCCCCTTTACTGTTTGATCACACAGTATTGCCCTTTGTGAAGGGCACTGCTTGTCACTGGCCATTCGGGTGTTTCCTTTGTGGTGGAAATCGAATAAAGATTCGTGCACCTTCTGTCTTTCACTGTGTCCCATACCTGCACACACACACAGCATGGGTGCTGGGGAAAGAATAAGCACTACCGCAGTTAGGCAGTAGTGTGGGGGAAAAGAAAAATAAACAGGAGATTCAGAGGCCTTCTTAATTTAGGGGACTGACTCTATGCTGGCTGGTATTATAGTCAGTATGTTACTGTTAGTTTCTGCTTCCCTTTTTTTGGAGGGGGGTGTAGGGAAACCTGATTCCTGAACTGGCTGAATTATTTAGCCAGTTTGTTAACTGGCACTCTTTTTAGTGCGGACTGATTGTTAAACTCCTGATGCACATAATGTGTTTCAGGTGTAGCTCAATTCTCATTAGGGGATTGTTGTTTCACTGGCTGGTTATAGCGCGTGTGTTACTCTTTTCTCTTTTACTGTTTGAGGAAAGGACCATATTAATTTTGTGGTAGGGCTTAGCTCTTGGACTCTAGTTTCCTTTTTTTTGTATGTATCCTCACTGTTTTTGGTGTTTGGACTGAGCCCTTGTGGAAGATATATTTTACCAGAGGAGCTGTTCCTGTGGGGAGGCCTAACCCTGGGACTGGGCCTCTGAAGATTGAACAGGTGTGTGTACACGCGTGCACTGGGAGGAGAGCACTTGCTGTATCCTGGAGTTTGGGAGGACAACTTTCCTTTGGGAGTGGACCAAACCCCTGTGAGTTAATTGCACCTGTACAATGTATTATGTTCCTGTGAGTGGGCCTGGTTTTCCAAGGCTGGGCCAGGACTCCATGGAGACTGTACACCTGTGTGCTGTGGGGTGTGCATTTGCTGCCTTCAGGCGTGGACTCTGCAGTTGGAGTGGACTCTATTTTGGACAATGTGCCTCAAAAACTGGAGTAGACACTGTTCCTGAGAATGGACTCTACATTTAGAAGACTCTATATCTGGACTCTGTGCACCAGAAAGGACTCTGTTTTTTGGTAATTAACTGTGTATTGTGTTGTTTGTTGGGTCTATCACCTGCACTCTCTTGAGTGTCCCTGGGTCTGGCAGGCCTTACTGTGAGCTGGGAGGCTCATGGGCTGTCCTGAAAGCTGTCAGTCTGAGAGCCGGAGGTCGGGTAGGCCATCCTGTGAACCTGAAGGTTGGTAGGCCCTCCCAAAAGCCGGAGGGTGGATAGGCCACCCTGATGCCAGTCACCCCGAAAGCCAGATGGTGGGTAGGCTGTTCTGAGCGCTGTCGTCCCGAGAAGGGGTAATAAGCACAGGCTGCCCTACAGGTGGTCGAAAGGTGTGTCAGAGCAGCCAAGAGCTAGAAGGCACGTAGGGGCAGGTTGAGATCCGGAAGGCTTGTGGGCTAACCTGCACGCTATTGTCCCAGGGAAGGGGACGGGCTGTCTTAGAGGTGGCCGGAAGGTGTACCAGGTGAGCCCACTGGCCGGACAGCACATTGGGGTGGGTGAGAGCCCAATGGTATGTAGGGGCAAACTGAGAGCCAGAAGGCAGGTAGCCGTCCTCAGCGCTGTCACCCCGGGCAGGTGCCGGGCGGGGTGTCCTAGAGGTGGTCGAAAGGTATGTCAGGGCAGACCGAGAACTGGAAGGGGCATGGGCTGGACTGAGAGTCGGAAGGTGTGTAGGGGTGGGCTGCCTTAGAGTGGTCGGAAGATGGGAGGGACAGGGCTTGCTGGGTCTGTATTGTATGCACTTTTTTTAAGTAACTGGATTGTCCTTTTATATACAAATATCATTGTCACTGTCTTTTGTGTGAAACTGGGATTGGTGGTTTGTCCTCAATTCCCTGTAAACTGGTTGAATGGTAGGGTTTGGGGCCTGGCTTTGCTGCTCCTCTCCCTTGTAAAATTGCTGTTATCTACAGCTGTAAATGTTAACTGTTTTTTGTAAACTGTTTTTGTTTTGTAATTGCTTGATAAAATTAAAAAAATAAACAGATTCAGAGGCCTTCTTAACTTAGGGGACTGACTCTGTGCTGGCTGGTATTACAGTCAGTATGTTACTGTTAGTTTCTGCTTCCCTTTTTTTTGGAGGGGGTTGGAAATCTGATTCCTGAACTGGCTGAATTATTTAGCCAGTTTGTTAACTGGCATTCCTTTTAGTGCGGACTGGTTGTTAAACTCCTGATGCACATAATGTTTCAGGTGTAGCTCAGTTCTCATTAGGGGATTGTTGTTTCACTGGCTGGTTACAGCCTGTGTGTTACTCTTTTCTCTTTTTATTTTTTGAGATAAGGACAATGTTAATTTTGTGTTGGGGCTTAGCCCTTGGACTCTAGTTTCTTTGTTTTTTTTGTATGTGTCTTTACAGTTTGGACTGAGCCCTTGTGGAAGACATTTTACCAGAGGAGCTGCTCCTGTGGGGAGGCCTAGCCCTGGGATGGACCTCTGAAGATTGAACACCAGTGTGTGTGCTGGGAGGTGAGCACTTGCTGTATCCTGGAGTTTGGGAGAAGACCTTTGCTTCAGGATTGGACCAAACCCCTGTGAGTTAACTGCACCTGTAAAATGTACTATGTTCCTGTGAGTGGGCCTGGTTTTCTAAGGCTGGACCAGGACTCCATGGAGACTGAACACCTGTGTGCTGTGGGGTGTGCATTTGTTGCCTTCAGGAGTGGACTCTGCCTTGGTTGCAGACTCTATTTTTAGCTGCGGACTCTGCAGTTTGGAGCGGACTCTATTTCCGACAATGCACATTGTATACTGGAGTGGACTCTTCCTGGAAATGGATACTATATTTTGAAGACTCTATAGATTTGGACTGTGTACTAGAAAGGACTGTTTTTTTGGTAATTAACTATATGGTGGTGTTTCTTAAGTCTATCACCTGCACTATCTTGTGTCCCTGGGTCTGGCAGGCCTTACTGTGAGCTGGGAGGCTCCTGGGTCATCCTGAAAGCTGTCACCTTGAGAGCCGGAGGGTGGGTAGGCCATCCTGTGAATATGAAGGTTAGTAGGCTGTCCTGAAAGCCGGAGGGTGGGTAGGCCACTCTGCCAGTCGCCCCGAGAGCCAGATGGTGCATAGGGGTAGGCTGAAGTCCAGAAGGCTTGTGGACTACCTTGCAAACTGTCATCCCAGGGAAGGGGATGGGCTATCCTAGAGGTGGCCGGAAGATGTGCCAGGATAGCCCATTAGCTGGATGGTGCATCTGGGTGGGTGAGAGCCCAATGGTATGTAGGGGCAGACTGAGAGCCAGAAGGTGGGTAGCCGTCCTCAGTGCTATCACCCTGGTCGGGTACTTCGGTGGGCTGTCCTAGAGGTGGTCAAAAGGTGCCGAGTGTGGTTAGTGAAGCCAGAAGGTGGGTAGGCTGTCCTGACCGCTGTCACCCTGGGCAGGTACTGGGGCAGGCTGTCCTAGAGATGGTCAAAAGGTGTGTCAGGGCGGACCAAGAACTGGAAGAGGCAGGGGGTAGACAGAGCCGGAAGGTGCATGGGGCGGGCTGCCTTAGAGTGGCCGGAAGGTGGGAGGGACAGGGGCTTGCTGGGATGTATTGTCTGCACTTTTTTATGTAACAGGGTTGTCTTATGTATAAACATCATTGTCACTGTCTTTTATATGTAGAACTGGGATTTGTGGTTTGCCCTCAATTCCCTGTAAACTGGTTGAATGGTAAGGTTTGTGGCCTGGCTTTGCTGCTCCTCTCCCTTGTAAAATTGCTGTTGTATACAGCTGTAAATGTTAACTTTTTTTGTAAACTCTTTTGTAATTACTTAATAAAAAAAACTAACAGGAGATCATGTGTCTCTTATGGCACAGTGGTGGTGTCCCTGCCCTCTAACTGGGATTCACGAGTTAAAGTCCCACCTGCTTCAGGGGTGTGTAATAACAAACACCTCAAAACAAGTTTGAGAGAAAAAAAACTAGACAGGAGATTCCTGACTTCACGGACTCGCTCCAAGCTGGCTGGCTACAGCCAGTGTACGGTGCACGTGGACATAAAGAGTGACTTGTGATGGGATACCAGTCACTGTGCAGTCATATCAATTGTGTAACAGCAACAGGTACCAGTTTCATTTGTTTTTAAATGCAGTAATAATAAAGATTATTAGGAGACAACAATGATAATTTCACCTTCAGCAAGATCTTGAGTTGGACGTTTTTTCTTCACTATAAGAATGTACAACCTCATCAGATCAATTGCAGCTGAAAGCAATCTCCGATATTAACCTTTTTAAGCACCATTAGCTAACAGAACACCACCCCACCCCACCAAATAGTGATGGAAAGGGATAGACCAGATCTAAAAGCTGAAGTTCTAAATTGGAAAAAGGCCAATTTTGACAGTATTAGGCAAGAACTTTCAAAAGCTGATTGGGTGCAGATGTTCACAGGTAAAGGGATGGCTGGAAAATGGGAAGCCTTCAGAAATGAGAAAACAAGAATCCAGAGAAAGTATATTCCTGTCAGGGTGAAAGGAAAGGCTGGTAGGTATAGGGAATGCTGGATGACTAAAGAAATTGAGTTTTGCTGAAGAAAAAGAAGGAAAGGGAGGCAAGAGAGGAAGGGGAGTGGCCTTTTTGATAAGGGATAGTATTACAGCTGTTGTGAGGGAGGATATTTTGGGAAATACATCCAGGGAAGTTATTTGGGTGGAACTGAGAAATAAGAAAGCGATGATGACCTTATTGGGATTGTATTATAGACTCCCTAATAGTCAGAGGAAAATTGAGAAACAAACTTGTAAGGAGATCTCAGCTATCTGTAAGAATAATAGGGTGGTTATGATAGGGGATTTTAACTTTCCAAACATTGACTGGGACTGTCATAGTGTTAAAGGTTTAGACGGAGAGGTATTTCTTAAGTGCGTACATTCAGTATGTGGATGTACCTATGAGAGAAGGTGCAAAACTTGACCTATTCTTGGAAAATAAAGCAGGGCAGGTGACGGAGGTGTCAGTGGAGGAGCACTTTGGAGCCAGTGACCATAATTCTATTCATTGTAAAATAGTGATGGAAAAGGATAGACCAGATCTAAAGTTGAGGTTCTAAATTGGAGAAAGCCAATTTTGATGATATTAGATAAGAACTTTCGAAAGCTGATTAGGGGCAGTTGTTTACAGGTAAAGGGACGGCTGGAAAATTGGAAGATTTCAGAAATAAAATAATGAGAATCCAGAGAAAATATATTCCTGTCAGGGTGAAAGGAAAGGCTGTTAGTAATAGGAAACACTGGATGACTAAAGAAATTGACGGTTTGGTTATGAAAAAGAAGGAAGCATATGTAAGGTATAGACAGGATAGATTGAGTGAATCCTTAGCATACAAAGGAAGTAGAAGTGTACTTAAGAGGGAAATCAGGAGGGCAAAACGGGGACATGAGATAGCTTTGGCAAATAGAATTAAGGAGAATCCAAAGGGTTTTTACAAATACATTAAGGACAAAAAGGTAACTAGGGAGAGATTGGGGCCCCTCAAAGATCAGCAAGGTGGACTTTCTGTGGAGCTGCAGAAAATGGGGGAGATACTAAATGAGTATGTAGTATCAGTATTTACTGTGAAAAAGGATATGGAAGATATAGACTAGGGAAATAGATGGTGACATCTTGCAAAATGTCCCTATCACAGAGGAGGAAGTGCTGGATGTCTTAAAATGCATAAAAGTAGATAAATCCCCACGACCTGATCAGGTGTACCCAAGAACTCTGTGGGAAACTGGAGAAATGATTGTTGGGCCTATTGCTGAGATATTTTCATCATTTGAGTCACAGGTGAGGTGCTGTAAGACTGGAGGTTGGTTGGCGTGCCACTTTTTAAGAAAGGAGGTAAGGACAGGTCAGGAAACTATTGACCAGTGAGCCTGACGTCTGTGGTGGGCAAGTTGTTGGAGGGAATCCTGAGGGACAGGATGTACATGTATTTGGAAAGGCAAGGACTGATTAGGGATAGTCAACATGGCTTTGTGTGTGGGAAATCATATCTCACAAACTTGATTGAGTTGTTTGAAGAAGTAACAAACAGGATTGATGAGGGCAGAGCAGTAGCTGTGATCTATATGGACTTCATTTAAGGTGTTTGACAAGGTTCCCCATGGGAGATCAGTTAGCAAGGTTAGATCTCATGGAATACAGGGAGAACTAGCCATTTGGATACAGAACTGGCTCAAAGGTAGAAGACAGAGGGTGGTAGTGGTGGAGGGTTGTTTTCCAGACTGGAGGCCTGTAACCAGTGGAGTGCCACAAGGATCGGTGCTGAGTCCACTACATTTCATCAATTACATAAATGGTTTGGATGTGAGCATAACAGGTATAAATAGTAAGTTTATAGATGACACCAAAATTGGAGGTGTAGTGGACAGTGAAGAAGATTACCTCAGATTACAACAGGATCTTGATTAGATGGGCCAATGGGCTGAGGAGTGGCAGACAGAGTTTAATTTAGGTAAATGTGAGGTGCTGCATTTTTGGAAAGTAAATTTGAGCAGGACTTATACACTTAATGGTAAGTTACTAGGGAGTGTTGCTGAACAAAGAGACCTTGGAGTGCAGGTTAATAGCTTCTTGAAAGTGGAATCGCGGGTAGATGGATAGTGAAGAAAGCATTTGTAAGCTTTCCTTTATTGGTCAGAGTATTGAGTACAGGAGTTGGGAGATCATGTTGCAGTTATACATGACATTGGGTAGGCCACTGTTGGAATATTGAGTGCAATTCTGGTCTCCTTCCTATTGGAAAGATGTTGTGAAACTTGAAAGGGTTCAGAAAGATTTACAAGGATGTTGCCAGGATTGGAGGATTTGAGCTATAGGGAGAGGTTGAATAGGCTGAAGCTGTTCTCCCAGGTGTAGCAGAGGCTGAGGGGTGACCTTATAGAGGTTTATAAAATCATGAGAGGCATGGATAGGATAAATAGACGAGGTATTTTTCCTGGGGTGGGGGAGTCCAGAACTAGAGGGCATAGGTTTAGGGTGAGAGGGGAAAGATATTAGAGACCTAAGGGACAACTTTTTCACGCAGAGGATGGTATGGCTAGGCAAAGTGGTGGAGGCTGGTACAATTGCAACATTTAAAAGGCATCAGGATGGATATATGAATAGGAAGGGTTTGGAGGGATATGGGCCATGTGCTGGCAGGTGGGACTAGATTGGGTTGGGATGTCTAGTCAGCATGGAAGGATTGGACCGAAGGGTGTGTTTCCATGCTGTACCTCTCTATGGCTCTAAGTTTTTTTTAGTAGGAAAGGATTTCCATCTTCAATTTCCTCCCATCAACAATTCTGATGACAATAAATGACATTGGAATGGGCCATTTGACAAAGCTATGTAGAAGGCAGAAATTTCCTTCGAAAGGAATTTGGCCTTCTGATTCCCATGCTTAGTTTGCCCATTCGACTGTGGCTATCTTGGTGAGTTTGTGTTCCAACCCAAAAGTGGCTGAAAGACTGTTTGCAAACTGTGGTTTATTGTCTAACATGACCATATCAGAGATCCTTTGTGAATATTTTATGCAAGACCTTAACAACTGCTTCTGCAGTAGTGGTATATAGATATCTCACCTTTCTCCACTATGAGAAACAATCAACTGTAGTAAGATAAGATGGTCAATGGAACATAAATACAGGTCTCCCCCACCCCCTCCCAGTATCCAAGGGTGATATGTTCCATGACTGACCACAGATGTCCAAAACTATGGATAGTAGCAAACCCTATCATTTAAATGGGAAACCTACCTCCCTGGCAGCCCCCTGGAATTATTTCGGGAATGTTCCGTGTAATTATTCTAGGCCGCGGTAAACCACGGATAACCAAAACCATGGAAACTGAATCTGCAGATATGGGGTTCTACTGTCTGCTGGTTTCCATGGTTTGGTGGAGATCAATGGCTGTCTCTTTTGGGCTTGTGAATACAATTAGCTGCAAGACCTTTGATCACCTTTGAGATTCCTGGCCTGCATACCAATGCCCGAACTCTGGCTCTGCACTTGATGGTACTCAAGTGTCCTTGGTATATTTTGCCTAGACTAGCATCTGCGGAAAAGCTAGAATGACTAGTCTTTCATCAAACACCAGCCAGTCACCTAAAACATTGCGATGTTGTCATATTCAAAATAAGCCTTCATGGCTAATCCAATGGACATTTGGTCAAGTCAATGTTTGACATAATCCCACTGAAGAGCAACGTATTTTTGGTCTTTCTCTTGTTTCAGTCGGATTTGATTGAATTTGCTTTGATTGTACAATTTTGGTCCAAGATTACAATTCAGTTTCATAAACAAATTCCTCAGCAGTCCTTGAAACAGTCAACAATCATTCCAAAGAGTGCATCTTCCATTGTTTGTAGCTTCCCCAGCACATATTTGGTCTCATAGGAAACCTTATAAGATAGAGTTGTCCATCCTTGGAGGCATCCTTTCCAAATCTTTCTTATCTCATTGGGGAGCCAATTATTTATGGATCCATTTCCATAAGAACTTTCAAGTCAATAAAATAGTCTGAAAACCTCTTGCAGGCCCAGGCAAACAAGGGAACCTCCTTTTCTAAACCAGTATTAGACGTCTCTGGTCTGATAATGCCCTGGATGCATAATACACCAGATTTTAACCCCCATCCAATTACTCCTGAAAGAACACTCTCTCTATTCTTGGAGCTAAGATAGTTAGTTGGGCTAGGGCAACTGTGGACATTAACTTGTCCTAGATCTTTGGAAAGCATTCCCCAATGCACCATCTTGCATAGTGCTGCCTAACCTGCTGTGCTTTAACCAGCAACACATTTTCAGCTGCATAATGTGGTAGTAAACTTCTGCACATCAGGATCCTTGTCCACTGGCCATTGCTGTAGCTGGGTGCGATAGAGGTTCTGCACACCAAACTTCATTGTCACTATGAACAGGCAGAAACATGTGGAGCACATACATGACTTAACCAGGTTAACAGATTTGCCCATAATGGATTGTGCCACCAACCAAAAACTTGTGGCTTTTAAGCCACTGCATTTCAGTGCTGAAATTTATAGGAACTGCAAAGGTTACTGCTCACTTCTCTTGATTGACCTCCCTGAAATTAAAGCCAACACAAGACAACCATTCCAAATTATATTTACACGACATCCATAATTCATACAAAACTGAACAAATAACCCATGTATGTATTATTGCTGTCTGTCCTGTGTATGGCTTTTGCTGTTCTGGTACTCCCATATATTGCTGCTCCAGTGGTGCAGCAGGACTGTGGAACGATGCTGACTTTCAATGGGGCAGATTGTATTTGACCTTGTAGTACACTGTCAAGAAGCCTTACAGGGTCCGGCTTCACTCTGCACCACCTCAGCAATGAGGGCAGCAATCCAGACTGGATGGCTACTGTCAGGACAGTGGGGGTGTGATCAGCTGGGACAAAAATGCAGTCTTCCTGAGAGAGATGAGCAGGTTTGTGCTGCATGGAGCCACCAACACTCACCAAGGGCAACTCATCAGCAATCTGGCACAGGAAAGCCCATTTGACCATTGGGGTCAGCAACCAGGAGGAAAGCAATCTGAGTCTGCATATCAGTCAGCTCAGATATCATGAACTCAATCTGAGATTGCACTGACGCATTCAGATATTGTTTATGCACTGATACAAGCAAAAACACCAGCTATGACATTGCATCCAGATCAGGTCACTAAATACTCCTATGACCAACACTTCTGGCTGGAGAAAATGGACCTGAGTTCTGCATGAAACCCTATTTCCCAGTGGAGCCACTTTCCACCATGTTCCTGGATGGTGGCAATAGGCTTTCTGGCAGGATTACCAATGCACCAGGTGCGACGGGACAATGGCATATTGGTAATGTCACTAGACTAGTAATCTGGGCAAGAAGGGCTCAAATCTCAGCGTGGCAACTTGTAAATTTGGAACTACTATCTGAAATGAAACCATTATCAGTAGTCGCAAAGACTCATCTGGCGCAATTGTATCCTGTAGGAAAGGAAATGTTCTATCCTCAAATTTTACCTGATCTGACCCACGTGTGGCTGCAGGCACTTACCTATTGAACTTAAATAGCCCCTGAATGGTCAAGAAAGCCATGAAACTAATACAAAAATCAAAAAGGAATGAAAACCAGGTGAACCCCACTGGCAGCAAGTAGAAACGTTTTCACAGTCACTGGATGAAACTTCTGGAACGTTTTCCTAACAGTACTTTACAGGAAATACCTGAACCACTTGGAGTACTATGATTCAGGAAGGCAGCTCACCATCTCCTTCTCAAGGATAAATGGGATGGACAATAAATAAAAGACTAGTGACACCCGCATTCTGTGAATGAATAAACTTTAGAAAATGGCCATTAGCTTCTTTCTGTACACTGCCCCATCAGAGTCTTAATCAGAACAGTGAATTATCTCACCTCCTTGCAACTGGCGCTTACCATCCTTTCTGGCTGCCCTGCTGGGTGCCCACCTATGCCTGGTAGCATATCATGCCTAGACCCTTCCCCCACCGTTCTGCTCCCTAAGGTAGCACAGTATCAGTACTAGCTGGTTGCTGTGAATTTCTGGGATCACCCCACACTGATCCTCACTGATCACCCCTCAGGCCATTCACCTCCTGCCCTACTGACTGACCAGGTGGTAGTTCTTGTATGTCTGAGAATGAAATGAGGGAAGTGCGGCAAGCAATGGACATGTGGCTACACCATCTGCAATTTATAAACCAAAGTTTGTGTGATACTGGGGAGACATTTGGTGTGAGGAGGTGGACCAAGCAAGAACAGAGTCATCTTTCAGTCCTGCTGCTAACCACTGTCTCAATCAACTGGCTGCCCCAGTTACGTCCAGTGCCATATTCTCCAGGGAAATGGGACACATGAAACTGTGCCCGCGACCTTAGAGTTAGCTGTTGCTGCTGCCTATTGGGTCACCTTTAAGAGAGAAAAAATCTTGCCAATGATTGTAGTGCATGATGTTTGTACAGTGTGTCTACATCCAGGGATTAGCCAGAACATGTGCAAGATGTGAGATGTAATTATGTGGATTACCCCAGAGCAAAGTGTTTGAGGCTATGAATGTGAGATATGAGTCATGGTTGACTGAAATGGTTGGTAAGCTAGTGAAGGACCTTGATGAAAGTAGGACTGTGAGAAAGTGCAGTTAGTTAATCAGCAGTTAGTACAATATAGCATTTGAAGATCTATTCATTCAAGAAAGCCATGAAACCGATACAAAAATCAAAAAGGAATCAAAAAGATCATGTGTGCATCCAGAGTCTGCTAGTATCGATGGCAAAGTTTATCTGGTACAAATCTGCATCTGAATGGAGGGCCCCACCAGAAGGTAACTCTGCCCTCCTATGCACATCAACCACCTGAGTATGACATCTGTAACCATGAGGCATGCTCTCTGGTTTGTTCAACAATTTCTGTACAATGGCACGACTTTTCAATTCTTCCCTAACCAGTTCCAGCCCCTAAAAATGCCAGAACATTCCTCATATTTAAGAGATGTTGTCCGTCTTTAAGTAATGTTGGCTAGCTTTAAGAAGTGCTATGTTTGCTTTGAACTTGGGATCCCTGCTGAGGCAGAGTGCTGCTCTACAAGGCACAATCATTCTAATTAGCAGGTTGGTGCAAGCTGCCAGCTCCTCTTTGCACAACAGCAGCTAACTTTGCAGCAGGATTCCATCCTCGATTCTGGGGGTAGGGGGAGGGGAGTGCTGGATTGTTGGGGGCGGGGGGTGCTATCCAAATTAGTTTTATTAGGTTTGAGACAAATTTAGTGACTTAGCATTTCCAGCAAAGGACATACCTTAGGGAATTGGGGTAAGAGTTATAATTGTCTTCAGCCCACAGTTCCTTTGGGTTTGGAGTCAGTAACATTTTTAAAACCTGAACAGGGCACATTTGCATTTTTCAGTTGACCTGATGCGTTCTGAAACTATTCCCAAATGATGTAGAATTGAGAGGTTTACAGAGCGATGGGCTGCATTGCAGATACACCTGACCTACTTACATTCTCGGCATAAGCAAAACACCAGCAGTATGTGTGAAGGTTCACTTATAGCTGCAAGATCTCAGCTTGTTCCCTTCAAGTCTCCTCTATCTTGTGATGTAAGGCATGGAATCCATTGGATTCTGTTTCAATGCCACAGCAGCACTGGAACATGCTTTGCTCTTGCAGTGGACACAAGGGAGTGCCTGTCCCAAGCTGCTGTGGCTATTGCACCTGAGGTGATCCCAGCCTTTAAAGGTCAAAGGTAAAACTGAATACTGCAGTTTTCAGCTCATAATGTAACCATGTCTGCTCCAGGCACAGGCGAACAATCCATTTTGAATACAGTTTGGAGCTTTTTTTTATGGTCAATTGGCTGCAGATGTAATTTAAAGAAATTAAGGATGAAATTTCTGTTTTACTCCAGGTGCTTCTGAGTAAGTGCCCTTTGACACAGGATGCACCACAGTAGCTTTCGCCACAATGCAGCGCTGATAATGATGATGATAAACTACCATATCCTCCAGAGAAATGGGACACGTGAAACTGTGCCTGCTACCTTAGAGTTAACTGTTGCTGCTGCCTATTGTGGGTCACCTTTAAGAGAGAGAAAATCTTGCCAATGATTGTAGTGCATGATGTTTGGACAGTGTGTCTACATCCAGGGATTAGCCAGAACGTGAGATGTGATTGTGTGGATTACACGAGAGCAAAGTGTTTGAGGCTCAGTTGAGGCTGTGAAAGTGAGATATTGAGTCGTGGTTGACTGAAATGGTTGGTAAGCAAGTGAAGGACCTCAATGAAAGCAAGAGTGTGCGAAAGTGCAGTTAGTTAGTCAGCAGTTAGTAAGATATAGAATTTGAAGAAATATTCATTCACCTTGATCATGTGTGCATCCACAGAGACTGCTGCTATCAATGGCAAATCTGGTACAAATCAGCATCTGAATGGAGGGCCCCAACAGAAGGTAATTAATTCATCAACATTTATACAAGTAGCAAAAGCCAACCAGACACGAAAACTTATAAATAGAGAATATTTAAATATTGGTCTTGAAGGATTCAAGGCTGTGACTATCTCCTTTGTCCCTTTGTCAGCTTGTTCTATTGTGGGATTGTCCTTGGGAAGAAAGATTGTTGATACACCATTTTTTTTTAGATTACTTACAGTGTGGAAACAGGCCCTTCGGCCTAACAAGTCCACACCGACCCGCCAAAGCGCAACAAGCGCCTACATATACCCCTTACCTAACATTACGGGCAATTTAGTATGGCTAATTCACCATCTTGAAACAAAACGTCTGTTGTTTATGTAGACAGCAACCTCATGTTTTGTCATTGCCAGATGATACCAGGTACATATTTCTGTCAACTCCCACAGAATTGTCCATTCCATATTGTATAGATTGTGTTTAGTCTATTTTTCTCCCTCCTTTGCCATTGTGATTGCCATTCCAAACCGTCTTGATTAAAGTTGTGACACTCCTCTATTGCTAATAGTGATTAGTGCAAAATTGTGCTACATGTCCTTAGTTCGCTTTAATCCTGTTTATATCTATTGTCACACAAAGATCCTACAAACTCCAGGGTTGAATGAACAAATATTTGATAGACTATAATTCTATTATTTTTGCAGGGTTTCCAAAGATTTCTCCTTAGAAACCCAAGAATTTTGTTTGCTCTCGATGTATTTATCTACTGACTGTGGAAACCTACTGAAGATTGTCTTTCTTTGAGATGAACCCCCAGGTATGATTATTTATCTACCTACTAGGGAATTTAATTACAGAACTTAAAGCCTCTTTCGATAGATTAAAAATAGGAAAAGACTCATTACAGTTGACTGAGCGATTTACACATCAGGCAAACACAAAGTGATCTACCAGAAATAAACAGCAAGACCAATAGGAAATGGGAAGGAATGCCCAAAATATAATCGGAAACCATCTTTATTCTCAAATATCTTTCATTTTCCCTTGTAGAATCTTTTAAAACAGTGTAAAATGTGCAGCATATAGTCTGAGACATGGAAATATCTTTATCCACTTCCTACTGAACTATATCTGTAGGTTGTTTGGAATGATCCCTACAAATTTCAAAATAAGGCATTCAAAACTGGACACATTAGGCTTGGCAGAATGTAATTAATTCCTTTAGATAGTCTCACTACACAGAGAGCCAGAGACTCATACAGCACATTCACAGACCCTTTGGTCCAACTCGTCCATGTTGATCAAGTTTCTAAAACTAAACTAGCTCCTCTTGCCTCTATTTGGCCTAGATACCTCTAAACGTATTCAATATTGTAACTATACATGCATCTACTACTTCCTAGAGAGCTTGTAGTCTCTACATACAGCGCATTCTGCCAGGAGGGGAATGGTTAACTTCTTGTTGGTTACATGATGTGGACATAATGGCAAAACCACTTTTAATGGCCACTGCTGGTTGTCCTGAGAAGGAGATTGGGAGCTTTTTCTTTGCATTGCTGCAGTGTTTGCGATGTTGGTGCTTCCATGACAGTATTAGTCAAGGAATTCCAGCATTCTGAGTCGCTGATAAACATGGAACAAGATGTATGTTTTTCCAGTTCAGAATTGTACGCGGCTTGGAGGCGATCTTGGAGGTGATGGTGTTCCCAACATAGGAATATTTATTATTCTTGTCTTTCGTGGTTGTGAAGGTCATAGAAGTTGGAGATTAAAACTTCCAAGTGAATAGAAACAAAAAAGAGGTTTCTTATCATTTTGTAAATTCTCATTTTTCTTGACACACTCTAATTCTCTTTCTCTGTTTGTTAGCAAACTGACTATTTTCCAACTAAACTTATATGTACTCTAATAATACAAACAGGAAGTCAGAGAGGAACTCAACAGCTCTCAGGATTATTACTGGTGCCACATGCTAGTGAGGCGAGGAACAGGGAGTGAGGGTAGCTGAAAGCGCGGCTACAGGGCTGGTGCAGGAGGGAGGGCTTCAGATATGTAGATCATTTGGGTACTTTCTGGGGAGGGTGGGAGCTGTAAATCAAGGATGTGTTGCACTTTAATAGAGGGACATCAATGTCCTGGGTGGGAGATTCGCTAGAGCACTTCGGGAGGGTTTAAATTTTGGCAGGGGAATGGGAACCAGAGCTACAGATTAGAGGAGATTGTTGATAGAGCAGAAATAGAATGCAGAGTGTCTGTCAGGAAGGATACACAGTTGATAGGGTTAAGGATGGGTTAACGTGTGTCTATTTCAACGCAAGAAGTGTCAGTAATAAGAGTGCTGAACTTAGAGCATGGATCAGTACTTGGAACTATGATGTTGTGGTCATAACAGAGACATGGATTTCACAGGGGCAGGAATGGTTGTTGCATGTTCCAGGGTTTAGAGTTTTAAAAAGAACAAGGAGGGAGGTAAAAGAGGAGGGACAGTAGCATTGTTAATTAGAGAGTGCATCACAGCTGCAGAAAAGGAGGTTGTTGAGGAGGGTTTTTCTACTGAGTCAAGTTTGGGTGAAAGTCAGTAACAGGAAAGGAGCAGTCACTGGGGTGTTTTGTATGTAGATAAACCAACCAGAGGGGAGGCCTATTGGATTTGGTGCTTGGCATTGAGCCAGACCACGTGTCAGATTTTTTGGTGGGCAAACATTTCAGTGATAGTGACTACAACTGTCTCACCTTTACCATAGCCATGGTGAGGGATAGAAACAGATAGTATGGGAAGGGATTTAATTGGGGGATGGGAAATTATATTGCTCAATTAGACTGGAGCTGTGGAGTATAAATTGGGAACAATTGTATGAGAAATGCACAACAGAGATGTGGAGGCTTTTAAAGGAGCACTTGTTGCAAGCGTTGGATAACTGTGTCTCACTGAGACAGGCAAGGAATAGAGAAGAGGAGTTTATCGTCAAGAGGAAGAAGGAACCTTACTTAAGGTTGACAAGGCAAGGATCTGGTACAGCTTTAGCGGATTACAGGGTAGCAAGGAAAGAACTCAAAAATGGACTGTGGAGAGTTAGGAGGGGGTACGAAAAAGCCTTGGTGCGAAGGATTAGGGAAAACCCAAAGGAGTTCTACATTTACATGAGGAATAAGAGAATGATCAGAAGGAGGGTAGGACCAGTCAAGGATAGTGGTAGGAACTGATGCCTGGTATCCGAACAGCTAGGGGAGGTCCTAAAAGAGTTTTTTGTTTCAGTATTCGCTAGAGAGAGGGATCTTGTTGATAGTGAGAACACTGTGGACCAGATTAATAGACTTGAACAGGTTGATATTAAGAAAGTGGATGTGCTGGAAATTCTGGGAAGCATCAAGATAGATAAGTCCCCAGGGCCGGACCAGATATATCTAAGATTACTACAAGAAACGAGGAATGAGATTGTTGAACCTCTGGCAATGATCTGTGCATCTTCATTCTCCATGGGAGTAGCACTAGCTGATTGGAGAGATGCGAATGTTGCTCCTCTTTTCAAGAAGGGCAGTAGGGAAATCCCTGGGAATTATAGATCAGTCGGTCTTACATCTGTGGTAAGCAAAGTACTAGTAAGGATTCTGAAAGGTAGGATTTATGATTATTTGGAAAAACCTAGTTTGACTATGGATAGTCAACATGGGCTTTGTGAGGGGCAGGTCATGCTCACAAGCCTTATTGAATTCTTTGAGGATGTGACAAGACAAGTTAATGAGGGTCAAGCAGTTGATGTGGTGTACATGGATTTCTGTAAGATATTTGATAAGGTTATGCACGGTAGCCTCATTCAGAAAGTTAGGAGGTATGGGATACTGGGAAATTTGGCTCAAGAGTGTGGTGCTGGAAAAGCACAGCTGGTCAGGCAGCATCCAAGGAGCAGGAGAATCGATGTTTCGAGCATAAGCTCTTCATCAGGAATGAGGCTGAGAGATAAATGGGAGGGGGGTAGGGCTGTGGAGAATGTAGCTGAGAATGCAATAGGTAAATGAAGGTGGTGGTGAAGGTGATAAGTCAGAGAGGAGGGTGAAGTAGATAGCTGGGAAGGAAGATGGACACGTAGGACAGTTGAAGAGGGTGGTACCAAGTTGGAAGGTTGGATCTGGAATAAGGTGGGGGAGGGGGAAATGAGGAAATTGGTGAAATCCACATTGATCCCATGTGGTTGAAGGTCCCAAGGCGGAAGATGAGGCACCCTTCCTCTAGGCATCAAGTGGTAAGGGTTTGGTGATGGAGGAGGCCCAGGACCTGCATGTCCTTGGGAGAGTGGGAAGAGGAGTTAAAGTGTTCAGCCACAGGGCAGTGGGGTTGTTTCGAGCGTGTGTCCCAAAGATGTTCTCTGAAGTGTTCCACAAGTAGGCATCCTGTCTCCCCAATGTAGAGCTGAAAATGTGTTGCTGGAAAAGTGCAGCAGATCAGGCAGCATCCAAGGAGAAGGAGAATCTTCAGGGCTCATGCCCGAAACATTGATTCTCCTTCTCCTTGGATGCTGCCTGACCTGCTGCGCTTTTCCAACAACACACTTTCAGCTCTGATCTCCAGCATCTGCAGTCCTCACTTTCTCCCCAATGTAGAGGAGACTACATCAGGAGCAATGGATACAGTAAGTGATGTGTGTGGAAGTGCAGGTAAATCTCTGTCAGATGTGGAAGTGCAGGTAAATCTCTGTCAGATGTGGAAGTGCAGGTAAATCTCTGTCAGATGTGGAAGGCTCTTTTGGGGCCTTGGACGAAGGTGAAGGAGAAGGTATGGCTGCAGATTTTGCAATTCTTGCAGTGGAAGGGGAAGGTGCCGGAAGGAGAGGGTATGTTGGTGGGATGCGTGGACCTGACAAGAGAGTCACGGAGGGAATGGTCTTTACAGAACGCGGATAAGGGTGGGGAGGGAAATATATTCCTAGTGGTGGGGTCTGTTTATAGGTGGCAGAAATGGGAGAGAATGATGTAATGTATATGGAGGTTGGTGAGGTGGAAGGTGAGGACCAGGGGTGTTCTGTCCTTGTTGCGGTTGGAGGGGTGGGGATTAAGGGTGGAGGTGCGGGAAGTGGATGAGATGCGCTGGAGGACATAATCAACCACGTGGGAGAGGAAATTGAGGTCTTTGAAGAAGCAGATCATTTGGTATGTTCTGTGGTGGAATTGGTTCTCCTGGGAGCAGATGCAGCAGAAGCAGAGGTATTGGAATAGGTGATAGTATTTTTACAAGTGGCAGGGTGGAAGGAGGCGTAGTCCAGCTAGTTGTGGGAATTAGTGAGTTTGTAGTAAATGTCCATATTGAGTTGGTCACCGTCAATGGAAGTGGAGAGATCCAGGAAGGGGAGGGAGGTGTCCAAGATGGTCCAGGTGAACTTAAGTTCAGGGTGGACTATGTTAGTGAAATTGATGAAGTGTTCAACCTCTTCATGGGAGAATGAAATGGCGCCAATACAGTCATCGATGTAGCGTAGGAAAAGATGGGGAATGGTGTCGGTATAGCTGTGGATTATTGACTGTTCCATGAAGAGACAGGCATAGCTGGGGCCCAGGCGGGTGCCCATGGCTACCTCTTTTCTAGCACCACACTCTCGACTCTGATCTCCAGCATCTGAAGTCCTCCCTTTCTTTCAGGGAATTGGTTGGCGAAAAGAAAACAGCGCGTGGTAGTGGATGGAAAATATTCTGCCTGGAGGTCAGTGACCAGAGGTATCCCGCAGGAATCTGTTCTTGAGCCATTGCTCTTTGTAGTTTTTAGAAATGACTTGGCTGAAGAAGTGAAAGGGTGGATTAGTAAGTTTGCCGATGACACAAAAGTCGCTGATTTTGTAGATAATGTTGTCAGCTGTTGCAGATTACAACAAGGCATTGCAGGATGCAGAGCTGGGCTGAGAAGTGGTGGATAGAGTTCAACCTGGATAAATGCGAAGTGATTCATTTTGGAAGGTTGAATTGGAATGCTGAATACAGGGCTAAAGACAGGATTCTTAGCAATGTGAAGCAACTGTGGTATCTTGGGTCCATATACATAGATCCCTCAAAGTTGCCACCCACGTTGATAGGGTTATTATGAAGGCATTTGGCGTTTTGGCTTTCATTAACAGGAGCATTGAGTTTAAGAGCCACAAGTTTTTGCTTCAGCTCTGTAAAACCCCGACTAGACCACTCTTGGAAAATTGTGTCCAGTTCTTGTGGCCTCATTATAGGAAGGATGTACATGCTTTAGAGAGAGTGTAGAGGAGATTTACCAGGATGTTGCCTGGATTGAAGGGCGTGTCTCATGAAGAGAGGTTCAGTGAGCTAGGGCTTTTCACACCGTAGAGAAGAACGAAGAGAGGGGACTTGATAGAGATGTTCAAGGTAATGAGAGGCATAGATAGAGGAGATAACCAGAGACTTTACCCCAGGGCAGAAATGGCTGTCACAATGGATCATAATTTTAAGGTAATTGGAGAAAGGTGTGCGGGAGATGTCAGAGATATGTTCTTTGCACAGCGAATGGTGGGTGCATGGAATGCACTGCCAGCAGTGATAGTAGAGTCAGAGATATTAGGGACATTTAAATCACTGCTGGACTAGCACATGGACGGCAGTAAGTTGAGGGGAGTGTAGATTAGGTTGATCTTAGATTAAGATAAATGCTCGGCACAATATTGTGGGCCAAAGGGCCTGTACTTGTGCAGTACTGTTCTATGTTCTATATAGTTCAATAACATCTGTGGAGAGAGAGAGAGAGAGAGAGACAGACATTTGAAGTCCAATGACATCTTCAGAATACTTTATTTCTCTGTCAAGACCTCTCTCTCCCCACCTAGATATTCTGTTGCGGCTCAATTCTGCCTAGTATATTTTTTTATTCCATTAAGACTCTCAACCAATCTTCAGGACTGCTCACTTTGTTTTTGGAAAGAATGAATAGAGATTTTGCACCTTACAAAACTGCTGAGAAACAATGAGGGTCAACTGAGAGGTGTTGTAGCTGTCATCCAGTACGTTTGGCCAAAAAATGTCAATATTAGCAGACATCCAGTGAAATCCATCAGGCCATCAATTACCTTGGACCTGGTGTGGGCTCGGTGCTCGGCAGTCCTGACCAATCACAGTGGAAGAGCTCGCAAACACAACCTAGTCCTCAGTCCTTCAGCCACATGAACAGCTTCTTTTTGTTTACTCTATTTAAATCCTCCATGGTTTTAAATAAGCCTTTCAAATCTCACAGAATCTTAACATCCCTATAGAGCAAGAGCCCACTGGCTGACACTGACCCTCCAAAAAGCACCCCAGATGGGTTTTATAACATGACCAGTCCATCTGATCTGCATAACTTTGGACAGTGAGATGCATCCAGAGAAAACTTGTGCAGACACAAAGAGAATATGCAAACTCTACATAAACAATCACCCAAAGCTAGAATTGAACCTGGGTTCCTAGCACTGTGAGGCAGCTGTGCTGATCACTGAGCTACTGCTACTGTCTCCTGTAGCCTTCACTTTGTATGTTATGAACTGCCTGTATAAGCATGCAAAATAACACTTTTCATTGTGTCTTGGTGCATGTAACAATAATAAATCAAATCAAGAAACTAACCCTAGCTTCTCCATGTAACTACAATTCTTTATCATCATAGCATCGTTCTCCGAGAGATGCAGTACAGAAGGCGGCCTTTGGCAATCAAGGTAGCACTGTATAAAAAGGAATCACCTATCTACATTAATCCCTTGTAATTATGGTACATTTCTTTCATATTCTGCCTAAAGCCATCATATGTTCGTTTTAAAATACAGTACCAGAATTGCAGTATTCCAGATAGAGCCAAATTGATGTTTATCTAGGTTTTGCATAACTTCCTGACTTTTCCATTCTGCCTACTTCTAAAGCTGAGGATCCTGTACACTTTATTAGCAAAGATTTGTGCAAACACTTCTTCCCTTTGGCCATTTTGTCCATCAAGTTTACACCAACCCTCCAAAGACCATCCTATCCAGACCCAGCCCATTACTTTATCCTTATAACCCTACATTTACCACGGCTAATCCACCCAGCCTGCACAACCCTGGACATGATGGACAATTTAGCATGGCCAATCCATCTGCATTTCTTTAGACTATGGGAGGAAACCGGAGCACCCAGAGAAAAACCACACAGATACGGGGAGAATGTGCAAACTCTACACAGTCACCTGAGGCTGGAATCAAACCCAGGTCATTGGCGCTGTGAGACTGTAGTGTGAACCACTCAGCTCCCATGTCAAACTTTAATGTCCTTTGAAAACTTTAAATATGCATTCAGTACCCCAGAATCAAAACCATCAAATCATAACCAAAAGACAGGCATGGTCCTGGTACTGAACCATAAGAATTGCCACCGTTTATCTCCTTTCAGTCTTGGTCATCTCCATAAGTTTGAATATTTCAAAATAACAAAACTTACTTAACTTGATTCTGAAAATTATTGTTTTATTGGCATGTAAAATAGATTTTATCACTCACTTGCAATTTAGTGAAATATATGATTCAATGGATTACACCTGTACTTTACACTTAGCACATAATAAGAAAGGTGGCTACATGGAGATTATTAACACAGTGATTCAAGTATAATCATTGTATTTCTTATAATTTGCATTAATGATACTTTAATGTATATAGAGCACTGGGCACTCTCCACCAAAGCTTTGCTGTTGAGTTTACAAAGTTATTGGGAAAATAATTATTTTAATGGATTGTATAATTTGGAAGCATTTAACATTCCTGCTTTCCTTATTGACAAGTTAGTGACTACTTATTGGCCAATAACTGGGATCCTTTGCCTTTAGCTAGTCATGACATGCTCAATCAAGTGAATTGATTATTGGTCCAAATTACTTTTACAATGTCGCAAAGTACTTAAAATAGATGGTTCAATGCACTTAACGTGATTCACAAACAAGAGATGTCCAGATTCTGCAAGAAAGAAATTTAATTTCAAAAATGATTATGTAACTGATTTATTTCCAGAAAGTGCTTACAGAGCGTGCCTCAGATGCAAATGTCCCTGTAGAGCTAAATCAGCAAGAACTGACATGCTTGCCTTAAGGTTGTAGACAGTGAGCAGATGTATTGCCTCATGAATGAGTTCAGCAAATTGTTCTACCATGAATGCACCAGAGGTTCAAAATGCTCAGCTTGTTGCCATCCTAACATCAAAATACTCCACTCAGTGGCAGTTAAAATCTATTTGCATAATTCGATGCATCTCTTGCAAATACATTGTCACTGGATGTGGTGGCAGTGATGCCGATGTCTTTCCCCACACCCCACTCCCAATATGAATACTGTATCACCTTGCTCTTAGTTTCACTCAGTCTCCTTTACCCCCTGTCGCTAGCACCAGGTCACCCTGCTCTCAGAGATAGAGAAGAGCAAGGCAGCACCAGGATTTCAATGCATTTATAACATTTCCAATTCACACTTTCTGTGGCTTGCTGTCTTTGGATGCAGGCACCTTGTTGTGGCACTGCTCACTCTGTGTCTGCATGGACAACCCCTTTGCAATTGGAATTACAAACACAACCTTGATTTTCTCGCCAGAAGGCACATTGCAACACATTTCCACTGATACATTAGCTCCATTATGGTTCTTCAAAGGCCTTGATCTGGTACAGAAAATAATTGTTAGTTTGACTGCAAATGGAGTGCTGATGACTGCATAGTGTTATTTGTAGCTTACTGTGATTTACTCCATTTCATGCCGCTTTCCTTACATGCACTGAGAAACTAAGTGTTCATGGTTGCTAGGCATTATACTCCATATGGAATCAGTTTTTGAAAACGAGTATTGAAACTGCAATATTGACAGATCATCTCTGAAGACATGTCACTTATTGACCCTTGTGTCACAGAGAAGTGTGTTGTAGTAATTGTTGTAGTGCTGCATTGTTTTCCTATTCCTATTGCTGAACTGCTGCAACAACATTCCTACTGGGATTACTCCTGGATCTCTGCTTTGCAGAGAATCAAAAGGAAGCAAGCATTCAGGGAGGATCAGCATGCACTTACTAGGACCTAAAGGATGCATTTACGTTCTGGTGTTTGAAAATATAAGAATGTACAAGACCAAAAAACATAACATACAGTTCATTGCAAATACAGTATTCCTCAATTCAGCAAATGCCTCCGGGACATTTTCTTCAAATTACCGATGATGTCAGTTGTGCTGTTCTTCTTCCACTCCAAACATTGTGCATTTTTATCAGATTTATCAGATCGATTTTTCACTTCTCTTAAGCTTTCTGTCTCTTCATTCCATGGCTGTGGTGAACTATTTCTCAAAGTTTGATTTATTGATGACATTGAGAATCTTGAATAAATTAATAAAGATGCCATCTCATTCTATTTTTTTTGCTGTGTAGATAAACTAAGCTCTGTGCTCTTATCTTGCTGTCAGACTTCTGACAGCAAGTATTAGACAGGGAATTCTATGCTGGAACATTGGGTGGAATTCGACTGAGATCACTGGAGATCTTGACGACTGGTTGGAGAGCCAGCAAGAGCCTCATGTCGTCCCCTACAGAGGAGGATAAGTGCAGGAGGCTATCCCTAGAATCAAGGACCAAGGTTGGAAATCCTGGAAAGAGCAGCTGGCCAGTCCCCAGCAAGCAGCTCACTATAATAAGCAGTACAACTAGGAAAAGTATTAGCTGGTAATAATAAACCAATCAGAAGCCCAGCAACAACTGATCCAAAATCAAAGAAGAATGACAGTGAAATGGGGACCGCAGCATAAGAAGCAGCAACTGGTGTTAGGTCGCAATGCAAACTAGAAGAAAGGACAAGCCCTGTTTTACTTACAACAGATTCTTTAATGAGGTGTTGATCAAAGAGAAACACCCACACTCCACTCCACTTCCTCTCCAGTCATGAGCCTTCCTACCTCAGGACTAATTATGGCAAATGCCAGAAAGTGGTGGAGTCTACACCTCACATCTTTTGGTCTGATTAAAAGATCTGTCACACCTCCAATCTTGCCTCTGCTTCCACTTTTGATTCACAAGTAAAGCTGACAAAAGTGAAGCTTGGCTGCCAATCTGTTTGCTAGTTGGTATCATTTGCACATTAAGATCATTTCAAACTGCCAGTGGAATTATTGAGATTATCAGCCAACCCGTAATCATGGATGCGTGAATAAAGCGACATGAATTTACTTGCTTGAGGATTACTGTTCAGGTTCCTTCCAATTGACAATGTACAATTTTACAGGAAAGCAGGATGCCTGAAATATAGGAGTTACCAATATTACCTAAACCATATTTTTTTCTCCTTTACTGCCACTATTTATTAGAACAACTTACATTTATTGCTTCTCTAATGTAACAAACTTCCCAGGCTCTTCACAAGAACATTATAAAATAAAATGTGGCACCAAACCACAGGAGGATATTGGGTCATAGACAATCAATAGTTTGGTCAAAGAAATAGGTTTTAAGGAGTCTTAATAGATGGAAGTAAGATACAGAGATGCAGAGATTTACGGAGGAAATTCAAAAGTGTGAAGCCAAGGCCAGCAATGCTAAAATTACTAAAATTGGGGATGCTCAAGAGGCCAGAATTAGAAGAACACAGATAGCTTTTTGGACTAAAGGAGATTACAAAATTGGGAAGAACAAGGCCAAAGTAGGATTTGAAAATTAAGATGAGTATTATAAAAAACAAGACTTGCCTGACTGCCAGTCTGAGTCAACCATCATATGGGTGATAAGCATACGTGATTTGTGAAACTTAAGGTCATCCGGCTGTCCATATCTTAACTGTATGCAGAATGGAATGAGTGAGATGCTTTGCAGTGGAATAGTCACTTCATAGAATGGAGGTTAAATGAATTGTAAAGGACTTCATGTTAAAAACATCTGCATTCTTTTCAAATTATACTACAAAATGTTTGTTTTCCTAGGAGCTGATAATAATGCTGCTGCTTTAAAGGAAAGCAGTGGTTCCAATAATATTGAATCGAGAGAGATAACCAGCATGTCTTTGAATCAGAGCTGCTGATGCTATGCAGCCCCGGATTACGGCATCTCAAAGATACCCCCAAAGATTGAGTAAACGATGTTGAATTTAAGGGCTGTGATAGATGTACACAACCATCAGAAGTGTGCACACTACTGGCATATTGAAGAAGTTCATTATGTGCTTGTATTGACCTAAATGTTCAACAATAAAGCATTGGTGAAAATCTTCCAAGTATTATTTGAATGCGGCACAAGATTTTCCTGCAAAGAAGTAATATAATAGAAGCTGCAAAGAGAGAAAGAGGCCTCTAGATTGTTGTGAAAACAACTGGAGAAGTTTGTGCTTACAAGAAAATGACCAACCTTGAAAGTGACCCCTGCATTAACAGTCCTTTCTGCAGTTACACATATGTCTTCAGCAATGTTTCCCCTCTAAATTTATCTTGCATTCATGGTCCTTGATCAAACTTTCTCCCAAATCTTATTAAAAACACTTTGTCCAGAAACAAAAACTAGGAGAACTACACTTAAATCTTCATAATGTTATGTGTGCCAACACCTTTTGTTTATGAACACAGTGCCTTCCCTTGGCAACATTGGAGTTGAAATTGCTCCTCGTTATGCCTATTTTCCAGGTGGAAAATGTGGGATAAATTTACACACCTCAGTTTGCTTCAGAGCTTAGCTTTAACGTGGCATAAGGACAATTTTTGTTTTCAGATGATTAGAAGCTAAACTGGACTCAGCTTTTTTCTACAATAAAACCTATTTATTTTGTGTGGGCAGCTACTCTACCCTGTGCTTATTTCCTTAGCTACTCTATACACTAGGAATTCACTGAATTTCCAACATTGCTATGGCACAATTAAAAGCTAATGCTCAACTTCCAACATTTGTATCTTACTAGAAATATGGCAACCGAAAATCTTACAGATGCAATATCAGTTCCAGAGGGACATTATATAAGTGACATTGGACAGATAGAAGCTGTCAGATTCTGTGCCTAATTTCCATTTCCACCTACTCCAGAATGCCAACATAAATATAGATGTGTTATTTGAAAGGACAAGAAGTTTTCTCTCACTTCACTTCGACTTTAGCACATTCGTACATTAATTATGTGAGAAGACAAAAACTTTTCATTGGCAATAATTGTTGAACCTGCTTTTTCATATACTGAGGAAAATAACTAACCGTATCTGAAATGTTAATGAAGCAGATTTGAGACTATAACACAGGACTGTCGTTCAATTCCTTTTGCTTTTTGGATCATTTTGTGGAGTCCTTTCTACTCTTATCTCCCATATGTGACAGCAACCCTCTGGCCATTCAGCTTACACATTCTCCCTTATTTTAACAGCATGCCTCATTACTTCAGCAATGCCAAAGAAAATAGAAGGATTGCAAAGAGAGAGTGAAGGTATTTCCCATTTACTGCCGTGTAGCAGGAAAAGATATAAAAATCATTGAAGAGAAAGTCAGGGAAGAAATAAAAAGGACCAAGAAAGCAAAAACAGTCTTTTAAAAAAAGATAGTACAGGTAAGTTATAAACAGAGTATGGCTTCAAATTAAAATAAAAACCTTATGCATGCAGACACAAAATGGCATGAATTGAAGGAATAGTCATATTTTCCTCTTGGTGTGCTTGCTATCTCATGCATACATAAATACAGAAAATAATAGGGAAAGAAAGTGAAATCTACAGTAGAAATTACTTTCAGATATGAGGCAGTATAATTTTTACTGTCCTTTGGAAACATTTTGGTTGTTTCCCTTCATACTGACTGACCTAAAAAGGTAAGCTTTGATGTCATTTCATAAATTATTTTCCACCCTGCCTTTGTATCTGCTTTTGCCAGTTCACAGAGCTAGGCTCTGTTCTACACCTATATTCTGCTCATGTTCCAGCACAATTTCTTTGTATCTATTAGGGCAGAGTATCTGGAGCATATGAGCTTAAGGAGCACTTGAAGAGACACAGTCAACTGAACCCATCATGCTAGATCTCTGCTCCAGTTAGACTACCCATAAAATCCTTGACTTCATCAGAGAAGTCCCTCACAACGCAATGTCTGAAAGAGGAACTTCTATTCCGATGAAGTAGCTATGTATATTTGTGATGCAAAATGACCTTAAACTGAATCCTCATTCTTGACATTCATCAGAGATCACGCCAGGTGCCTGCACTAAGTTTGGTATTAAAAATTATTTTTTTAATCACTGTAAAGTCACAGCTTGTACACTATATGAGACTGAAGTACTTAGGCAATTGCTGCCATTCTAAATTATAAAAGGATAAAAAGGATAATATCACCCAAATACTTTAGCTGCAGTAAAGCCAGGATATTATGGTGCATGATAGGGGTTCCTTGCTGAATTCTTCTGTACTTGTGCTTTCCATACAGTATGTTCAGGAACCACTTTTGAACAAGGTGTGTATGAAACAGCACCAGGGGAAAGGAGTATCAACTTAAAGAACTTAGTCGAGCAGGGTCATAGACTACAAAGCTTGCCTATATGTATGGTCAAGTGATCAAGGCAATCATTTCAGTCAATATTTGTGCTCTTTTTGAAAAGTCACTTTACTCCATGGAGAACTCAGATATTAATATCAGGTGGTGTGCATTGAATATCGATCATCCATGTTCATCATTATCATTGAATAATTTTCGCAGTTTCCTGCTGCCGGAAGGCCCTTGTGCCTGATAAGAATGGCAGGTTAAAATGAGAAGCAGTGAAAGATAGTAGGACATTGACAGAGAGTTCCATTGGATTTTAATGGTCAATCCTCCCAGCTTCTCCAATGATGTGTATTAAAATATTCAGCTGAAATGGGCCCATTGCAATTTGCACAACAGAGGTGAAATTGAATTGGCAATACAAGCCTGTGTTTAAATGAGCCATTTCTATCTAGACTTGGAAATCATGCAAAATTGTACAAAATGAAGGGGGTCATTGCAAAGTTTAGGACTACATTAAAAAGGCTCTTAGGTTCAGTATAATTGAATATAAAACAATTAACGTAACTAGACCACATGACACCTTCAAGTCAGAAATGTTTCTTGTAGGGCTGCCTTCCATTTGCTTCTCACGCGAAATGTGGAGACTGGGCCTTACTAACCTTTTCTTGTATACAATATGACAGATTTTCCAAGGAGTGGCAATCTCACGCCGAAAGTCACTGCCCCCCACCTCTCCCCTCACACAGGATGGTGGGAGGGTAGGGGACTAGTCGGGAGTCAGCTAAATAAGGTGCCAATATATAAGGTACTACGTGGGTAGGGTAGCGAGGGAGGGATGGAAGATGGGTAGGGTGCACATTGGCAAAGGGGCCAGGTCAGTGATGTAGAGTTTAGAGTAATTTGGGGTGGCATGGAGAAATCCAGGATAATGGGTAGGGTGGGGGTTGAGTCCAGGATGATGGGGGAGGTCAGGTCCAATGGTGGGGAAGAACAAGAAACGTGGAGATCTTATTCAGTAGTGGGGAAAATGGGTTGGGAGTGGAGTGGGAGAAGTCTACCTATGTGGAAGAGGGGTTAGGCTGCAGAATGAAGAAAGGTGTAATATGTCCAACAGTGGGGAAGTGGGAGGGAGTCAGGCCCAGTGGTGGTGGGGGAAGGGGGTTGGGTTGGCCCGAGAAGTTTTGGGTCAGAATCTGGTGGATGCAAGTTTCTGGCAAAAATGAGGTAAGTATAGGGTCAGTTGAGTAGTTTTTCAGAAATTAGACTGCAAACTTAACTGTTTAACTTTTCCACCAAATAACTACTTACTTAACTTCATTGGAACTCTCTGAATTCTGTAATTCAAATGGAGACCTTTGGAGAGCTTCAGCTTTGGAATTGCCCAAATGGAATCTTCAACTTCTCAAGCAATTCCTTTAGAGTTTGCAACAATGGGGATTCTGCAGGGTCCCCAGGCACAATTCACATTCGTGTTACAATAATGACCGTCAGAAAAATTCGGGCCACTAATTCAACCAGGGAGTGATCCCATGACCCTTCTTTATGTCATTTCAAAATCTTGCATGCTTATTTGTGTTTTAGTTACTGACATAAATAGAATATGGAATGTCTGGCCTGACCAAAGTATCATTCAATTTCAGAATTATATCCCACTGCTCTGACAATCCAGTTTACCCTCCTATTTGCTTTGTTGATAGCTGCACTGCAATGATTGGATTTGAGAGTTATCAGTCTCTCCCTAATTAGTAAAACAATGTCTAAACTAAACAAATATTGACTAATCTTTTTATATATTATGCCTTGTATTATATCTGTATTGAATTTTATCTGCAATAACTTGTCTGAATTTTGTCAAAGTTCTTCTATAGTTCCCCTGCTGTTTCATTAAAATTGGCACATAAGCCTCTCTCCTATCTATTCAGCTTTGAATACTTCTTTGATTTAGGACAATTTGGTGGCTCAAATAGACTCTAAAATGATCCTTATCAATCTCCAAGCTTATCTTGGATACTTTAAACTCATGTACTATCCTTAATTTGAAACATTTTCTAGGTTTTCTGGAAATCTGGGCTCACAATATAATGGGAATTAGCAGCATCCACTTGGAATATTACAGTCTCAAAAGTGCCTGTTTTTAAGGTTCAATTCCGTTCCCTTAGCCTGAACACCAGCATCTTGGTCCAAACTTTAGTTCCACTTACCTGAGATTTGATGTTATGCTAGCAATGACTTGACTTATCAATAGTCTCCACTGATGCCATATTGGCTCCATTATTATAGAGGTGGCTCAAGATCCATATGTGGGGAATCTTGGGTCTCACGACTCAGATGTAGGAGATGGGATCTCCTGTCTACTTAAGAAAGAGTGCATCTGAATTTCTCGACCACTGCCTCAAGAAGATAAAGTAAGTTTGTAATGCAGGATCTCCCCTCACTGCGACAGAATTAGTTGCGAGGCGATAGATGTTCTCTGCATAAAAGTTTAAGTTGATTTAGCTGAACTGGTACTTTTGCCCTTTGCAATAATCAGTGCTGCTAATATTCAAGTGCTGGATTACAGAAAGTGAATCATATAAATTTCTTTCTCTGTGGGTTAAAAAATCAAAACAATAAGAAGAACAGACAAGGAGATGTCACTGAACAAAATGAGACTGGTGGTCTGAAATGTATCTGTTTTAATGCAAGGAGGACAATAGGTAAGGCAGAGGAATTTAGAGTTTGGGTTTAATACATACTAGTATGACGTTGTACCTATTACAGAGACATGGTTGAGAGTGAGGGACAAGTCTTGCAGTTCTGGGACTTATATATTTCAGATGAGATAGAGAGTGAAGTAAAAGAAGTGGGGGAGTTGCATTACAGACAAGGGACAATATCACAGCTGTATTGAGAGGAGGACAGCTTGGAAGGCTCAACCGGTAAGGCCATATGAGTAGAACTCAGGAACAAGAAGGGTGCAATTACTTTGATATGATTGTAGGGTGGGCCTCCCTGTTCCTTGAAAGTGGCAACCCAAATGAATAAGGTAGTCAAGAAGGCATATGGCATACTTGCCATCATTGGTTGAGGCACAGAGTTTAAGAATTGGCAAATCATGTTGCAATTGTATAAAGCTTTAATTAGGCCAAATTTGAGATATTGCATACAATTTCATTGACAAATGTCCTGAGGATGTGAAGGCTTCGGAGAGGGTACAGAAAAGATTTATCAGGATGTTGCTTTGTTCGGAAGGTATTGGCTATGAGTAACATTGGAAAAACTTGGTTTGTTTTCACTTGAACATCAGAGTCTGTGAGGCAACATGATAGAAGCTTGCAATATTATAAGATAGAATGGATAATTGGTGTATTTTTCCCAGGATAGTGTCCGATCTGCCTCTTGGTTATGATGATAAAAGCTGATCTGATACGTACTTTTCAACTCCAACCATTTAGCCATTGCCTACTCAGTAACCTGTCATAGTATTTCCTCTGTTATTACTGCTTCCTGTCCCGATGCTGTGACAAAACTGACCTCAGCTCTCCTCCATACTTTATTTGCATCTCGTGGTCCATTCCCTTTAGATCAGAGTTCACAACCTTGGTTTAAAGATTTCCCTAAACCAGTTAAAGTTTAAATTAAAAACAAAAAAATCTAGAGCTTGAGCCTAATTATAAAACCATCGGAATTACTAGGGGACAAAGGTTTAAGTACAAGGGATGTGAAAAGCAAGTATTTTTATACAAAATCATACAGACCTTTCAGTCCAACTTGTCCACATTTCCCAACTGACCAAGTTTCCCAAACTAAAGTAGTCCCATTTGCCTGCATTTGGCCCACATCCCTCTAAACCTTTTCTAGTCATGTACCTATCAAAATGTCTTTTAAATGTTGTAACTGTACCTGCACCTACGGCTTCCTCTGGCAGTTCATTCCACATACAAATCACCCACTGTGTGAAAAAGTTGCCCCTCAGGTCTCTTTCAAATCTTTCTCCTCTCATCTCAAAAATATGCCCCCTACTTTTCAACTCCCCCACCCTAGAGAAAAGACATTTGTGTATTATAATCAAAATTACATCAAACAGAAATTCTGGGCAGGATGTTTTGCTCCCAGAGCATAGAGGCAGCAATGGTGAGATGATGGTGCCATTGCCTTCTTACCTCCACTGGAATCAAATTCTGGACAGGAAGGTCCATGGTCAACCTTCCCTTCCCACAACCAATTCATGTCCCTGAATGGCCTACGAAAGACCACTTAAAGACCTCAGCTCACCAGCTGCAAGTGGGGCCTGTTGCCATGTGATGTGTCTGATAGGTTAACTTGTGCAGCAGGTTGTCTCCTCAAGCAGTGAGTACCCTGTGACCAAAAGCTTTCAAAGGCCTGGTCAAAGGACTGGGCATTAGGTATGGAGTGTCTGATGAGAACTAGCCACCTTCACTTTTTTCCCCAAACCCTCTGCCTCCCCATCTTTAAATTGTACCTCAGGATTTTTAACCTGGTTGGGCAAGTGAGGTCTCTTTTGAACATACCTTCTGAAAGATCATAACTCCAACAGTGCAGTATTCCCTCTTTATTGCACTGGAAAGTCACTTTTATTTTTGTGTTCAAGACTAACTGTAGGACTTGAACCCACAACATTCAGAAATGCCACTAACTAAGTCTTGGTTGATTTATGTGATACAAGGTCATACAATGCTTCTATTCTAAAGAATATTGAAGTGAACACGTCTGTTTTAATGTTCAGTGGAAATGTTATTGTCATATTGATTGAGTTATTGTATCTAATTTCCTGTAAAACCTTCTGCCATTTACTGTCCTTGAGCTTTGATCAATCTCCTTATTCTGTTGAAAATGAGACTGCTAACACCGACTTTTTTTATTTAATATTTGTTTGGGTACACTTTCAACAGCCTAATTAAGTATAGCATAAATGAAATTAAAATGTGATTTTTAGTTGACTTCACGTTTGCGTAGTACATAATCAGTGATTTCTCCAAAGCAGCTTTGGAAAGTTTCAAAAGCCAATCCAATCTAAACAAGGGCTTAATTCAGCATTGTCCAATAGCTGGTCACCTGTTGAGGGATCTGTATGTGGCCAGCCAGCTATGATTAAAACACAGGTCAGTGTAACCGACAGATTTTGCAGGGAACTGCTTTTCTCCCACTCCAAGAAGAAAATGTCCACGCGATGTGAGGTATTACTTGGTCTGAGGCCTGGCGGTTACTCTGCAGGGCACGAGATGGAGCACTTTCTGGGAGGCATTAGCTTGTAAGGAGGGAAATGAGAATTGGGCAGGCAGCTCGGTATGTGTGTGGGTGTGTGTGAGAGTGGGTGGGGGGGTGTCATGTGGTGGGGGGGAGGTGGTGGAAGACTGGCAGTGAGAGAAAAATAATGTTTGGGTGGACTGCCAGAGTGGATAGTATCAATTGAATGAGGATCAGTTAGGGAGTAGGGACATGCAGAGACAGGAAAGGCACCATGCAGCTAGAATGTTAGACGGAGTGTGAGGAAGTGCATGTTGGTATTTTCACAGGCATTGCATACTGTTCCTCAGCAATAAACTTTCCAAGTAAGTGATTGAGTGTAGGGGAGTGACCGAGGGATTGGGGTTGTGTGGAAAGTGGGTGATGGAGGTGTGTGTAGGGAGTGAGCAACCGGGGGCGATTGGGGAGTGAGTGATTGAGTGATTTGGTGGTGTGAGTAGCTGATGAGGTAGTGTGGGTGTGACTAACAGATTGGTGGGTTAGAGAGTGGCTCTGAGTCAGACACACACCCATGCTTCCTCTCCTCTTCCCCTCCAAAAATCTATCCACGAAGCAAGTTGGAAGGACAGCCAAACCCAGACTGAGAGCCAACCCACTTCCAACCCAATTTCATGTGAATTCTGCTGAGATCAGCTTGGCTTATGACCCAAAGGTGAACCAAGATTAGTAAATTAAACTCAACTCCTAATCTTGGCACAACTCCACCCTTGGTAATCAGGGACTAGTCTTTTTTTCATCTCTAGCTCTGCCTCCAGACAATAAAAAAAGTTCATTCACTAACTATGCTGTTGGCACTTTTTAAATGGTCATTTGTATTTATTGCTTTGTAATTGTATTTTTTCTGAAATTCACATTTACTGTTGAGGCAAAACTTTTCATTCTAATATTTGATCACCAACTCCAGAGAGGAAAATTTAAATGTAGCCCTCGGTGTGTAAAGGTTATATAATTTTGGTTTTACGGTGTCTGCCTATAGTAGGCTTCATTTGCTCATCCTGTGTGACACTATTTAAAGAGTAATGACTTTGCCTAAAATGGTAATATTGATAATACATGTAGCAGAAAATCTTTTTGCTTAGCTTTCTTTTACAAAAAGGGTGTTGAAACAGGTGAATGATCCTTAGGATGGCTACGTGACCAAGCAAGCTATGTAATTTTGTGTGTTCTCCATTATCTGCATATGTCTGTATAGATAGACTCTGAACTTGCATATGCCTGTATAGATAGACTCTGAATTAATAAGATAACTGTGTATGAAAATTTATCATAATTATGTGAAACGTCTTCCCTTCTTAACCTTTCTGCCTCCCCCTCCCCACAAAAACTTTTGAAGGTGAAAGCTGAAAAATATGTCTCAGAATATTATCTGGAATTGATTATAATGTGAACACTGCAATCATTTTTCTGCTGCGGTGGGGGACCGGTAGAGGAAATTAATTCACCTGTCAATCAGCTTGGGCTGAAAAATCTAACTGAGGAGGTAGAGAAAAATAAAAAAGACATCAAGTTGAAAAGAACATATGGAAAACAATGTCCTTTTTAATTTTATAATTAATATTTCAGGTAAATAATCAGGAGCTGATATTTGCACTGTTAATACAGTGCACTCAGAAAGGAATCAATACTTTATATTAGAATCCATTATCCCATTTTAAAATCTGTACAATGCAAACCCTGTGGCAATATAGATTTATTTTGAAAATTTTGCCACATAATGACTTAAGGATGCAAAAAGTAAACTCATATTTCCAAATTTGAATAAAGCAGAAGCAGGTGTCTAAGCAGCATATTATTTAGAACTGGGTCATTCAGAACAGAAGGATGGTTGATTCAATCCTTTGCCTATGCTGAGTTTGTTGATTTCAGCCAGAGTTTGTGAAGGTATGAAAGCTTGTCTAGACTAAGAATAATGTGACGCCCTTGTTCCTAACTTTTAACCAACAGGCCCTGCTGGAACAGCACTGCACAGGTGACAAATAACAACAATGGGATTAATGATGATGGCACTTCACCTCAATTAACTGGTGTACCAAAACTAACTGCTCAGGCTCAGACATTTAAGCAAAGCTTCATAAAACCGTACACCTTTTTATTCTTTCTTGCTAGAGTCAACTTGGCAGTTCAAACATACAGATTTATTAGGATGATAGGCTTACATAATATTAAACAGCAAACTGAAAGATGCTAGAAATATCTCCAGCTTCAGCTGAAATGGACCCTGACTTGTAAACATTTATCACCATGATTAGCTTCGCAACAACTAGCAATGTGGCTTCTGTATTTGGAACGTTTCAATCAGAATTTCTTCAGTAAAACGCAGATATCTCACAAATTGCTCCTTGCTATGGTTCAGGCAAGAAAACTGGTCCATAAAAACACTGCTGATAAGGACTCCTGCTGAGAGCCATTTCTGTCCTCCTCCCTCTTCAAGCAACATGCCTCGATTTTGAGAAACTAATAAGCATTTATAGCGTAAATCTTTATAAATTGTACTGTAGTTAGTGGTGCTTGCATTGTTTAATGTATTTTTCTGTACAATAAAGCTTGTTTTTGTTTAAAAATGTGAAATCTTGTGGTGTAGTTCTGTCAGTTAATTACTGGGTGTTCAGATTTCGCTATAAATGTTAATGGTCTCTAAGGGAATCATAATAATAGTCTCCGAGTCATGTTCTATTTTAAGTGGCTTATTAGGCTTACTAGCGCACTCATATATAGGAGGAATGGTGTGTGAAGAATCCTTTTTGTTGACTTCAAGTACTTCAGCACCTGCTATTTCACTCCCTGTAGAATTTGAAAACTCGATATAATTACGAATGCACCAAAACATGTAAAATTGTAGCAACAGCCATAACCAATAAATCAGTTGACTCAATTAGTTGATGATGCATTTAAATACTGCTAGTTTAGTAATCCTTACTGCCATTTCATGTGTTCAACCATGCACACTTAAGAGAATGTACCAATTCGAACTTTGGACTTCAAAATGTAGTACCAGTGTCAAAACAATTTGAAAGTCTGATACATTTTAAATGACACTTGTAGTGTCCCAAAAAGTAAATGTTTCTGAGCCTATTTTCTCATTTAATATGTTTAGGACAGCAAAGAATAAGGAAAAGAACACATCAATCTGTTCATAGTATTACGAATATGCTCCACACAGTTTAATCTATCAAGAGCAAATAATTCATTGCTATGTCAAAGCTGCTTTGAAGAATTAATTTTTTTCCAGATTAGTCAAAATGCTTCACTCAATTGAGCCCCACAGTCAGTGCACGTTTGTATTGGCACATCAGTCCTGCTTTTGTCAAATAGAACTTGGCTGAATTTATTTTATGAAAGTCAAGAACTGTGGTTATTTTCCATCAACTTTATTTCCTGATTTTGTCCTTCAATCATAATTCAGTTTTTAGCAGATAAACATTATGACCACCCTGAATGACTCATAAGGGTAAATTTGAGGAGGTTCTACCAGAGGTACAAAGCCACCTCCACAGGCAAATTAATGTTGTAAAACTGGGTGTAGTCTGCCTCATTGGCTGTGCACTGCATTTTCAAGCATGATTTCTGGAGTCAAGATCGGAACTGCTTGACATGCAAGCTCAGGTCTCATTAACATTAAACACTTAATAAAATGAAACCATGTGGTAAATTTCATAACTTAGAATGAAACACTACTCACTGCTTTTATAACATACACAATCTCACTCCCTTTATTGCTCATTAAGAGGGTGGCTCAGTAGTTAGCACTGCTGCCTCACAGCACCAGGGTCCCACATTCGATTCCAATTTCAGGCGATCCTCTGTGAGGAGTTTGCACATTCTCCCCATGTCTGCGTGGGTTTCCTCCCACAGTCCAAAGATGTGCAGGTTAGGTGAATTGGCCATGCTAAATTGCCCATAGTGTTAGGTGCATTAGTCAGAGGCAAAGGGTTTGGGTGGGTACTCTTTGGAGGGTTGGTATGGACTTGTTGGGCCAAAAAGGGCCTGTTTCCACACTGTAGGAAATCTAATCTAATCAGCTGTTTCAGACAGTATTAATTTCACATGAATTCCAATATTAATTCTCTTGCAATGAAGTACATCCACTGAATTATGCTGCTTCATATTTAATTTTAGAAATTTGCTCTGGAAATCTCCAGTACGTAGAGACGTGTCTTTCTGCTGCAGAACAGTCTATTCCTTTGAGCGAGGGTTGGGCCACATTGCTGGAGTGTTATGTACTCTGTAATAATCGTACAGACTGTTTTTACTTATTAGGAATGGAAAGTAGCATTTTTTCTGTTTTTATATGCATCAATACACTTGCTAAATTAATAAAAAATCTATTTTTGAAAAGAAGGATAGAATGCAAAGGCAGAAGTAGATTACATGTAAGGAAGATTCTTCTGCTCCCAAGGTACAGTGAACATTAATTCACCAATTTCTTTAAATGTAAATTTACCTGTTTTTGATTGAATGGGATATCTCTTTGTAATAGAGGCATGTTGCCATCCAACTTGAATCAATGCCACAGAGGTCTACTGGTATCATTTCAGTTGCCTCAGGGGTTTGGAGAGGAATTTTTAATTTCCTCATTGGTCTTTGGTTGTGACTGAAGTGATTTCCAGGTGAGAGTGTTTGCAATGTGATGCTCAAGATATCACAATTGTATGGGTCAAATTAGCTGTGCTAGCAGAGATTCTCCAGTTCATTATTTTTCATACCACACTCAGCATTAATCAAATATACGCATCTATATCTACAGGTATCTTTTGCCTGATATTATGGAACTATGGTAATTTGAAAGATAACTTTGCTCAGTCATTGCTATAAGATGTGGAGTGCTGGTTTGGACTCAGTTGGACAAAGTTAATAATTACATAACATTAGGCTATAGTCCAACAGGTTTATTTGGAATTACTAGCTTTCAGAACGCTGCTCCTTCATAAGGTAATTAGTCACCTAGTGAAGGAGCAATGTTCTGAATGCTAGTACTTCCAAATAAACCTGTTGGACTATAACCTAGTGTTGTGTGATTTTTTTTAACATTGCTATAAGAGTAAAATATTATAAAGTTATCACTTGTTGGGAGAAGACAGGAGTTGGGGTAAAGTTTGGAGTTAAGAATTATAGTGGAAGATTAATGTACTGAAAGTCTAGCAAGTGCTGTGTTAGCTCTTTCATAAAAGGAAAAGGCCAGTATTTTTTTCATTAGTAAATGCACATTCCCTTACGTGAAAGGCCATAAAAACCTACTGGAATCACAACTGTCAGTTCAGAACCTTTTTTTGACATTAAGCACATAATTTAGAGATGTTATACTGGTAAAAGCATGAATACATTGGAGCCTGCATGTGTGATGCTATGTGCTGAAATTTAATTTTGCGATTCCTGCTATGTATCACAAAAAGGATGGTATGGCATCATGAGGTTGCGTGAATTCATCAGTTTAAGACAAGTTTGGCAGAAATAGAAGCAGAAATCTGGAATTAAGAGTCTAATGGTGACCATGAAACCATAGTCAAATTGTCAGAAAAACCCAGGTGGTTCACGAATGTCCTTCAGGAAAGGAAACAGCCATCCTCAGCTAGTCCAGTCTACAAGTGACTCCTGACCCAAGCAATATCTTGACTCTTAATGGCCCTCTGGGCAATTTGGGATGAGCAAAAAATGTTAGTTTGGTCAGCAATACCTATATCATGTGAATGAATCATTTAAACAAAAAGTGAGCAATCTGCAGAAATGCCCAGCAACTCCCTTGACAGGGAGTTAATGGAACTTAAAACAATGTTTCTTCCAGTTCTCCATTCCCAACATATTTTTCACTAAGTTAAATTACAGTAATAATGACTAATATGGTACTAAAATTAGCATCACTGCAGTCTGAAAAATCATAAGAAACTATTAAAACTGCATTGCTTCCATGCCTGGTTATTGTTAAAATTGTTAGACAATAGAAAAATCCTTGTTTGACGACATTTTGCTAGAGTTCTTTGAAGAGCTAACAGAGGGTGATAAAGATAACGTTGTTGATGTTCCAAAAGGCATTACCAAAATACAGTGCCGTACGGATGAGAGAAAAGTTATAATTCATTAAATAAAAAGCACAGTAGTAACATGGATACAAATTGGCATTGTGATCACAAGTGAGTGTAATTGTTAAAGAATATTTTTCAAACTGGGGGAAGGTTTGTAATGAAAGTCCCTAGGAGTCAAACTTTAGGAACTTGGCCTTTTTACTATTAATAATCTAGATCTTAGCGCTCAAAAGACACAGGAAGTTTACAGGACAAGATAAAACTTGGAATCATCGTAAACTGAGGATGGGAGCAGTGTAAACGATCTAAGTGGCATATTCGGTGGTAGATGAAATTGAACATGAAGAAGTGAGAGTTGGTACAAAGAACATGGAGACACAGTACAAAATAAAGGGTACTACTCCAGAGGTTGACAGAAGTAGAACAACCTGGAATGTTTGCATACTTAAGTCATTAAAAGATAGCAAGACGTGTGGAAAGAGGAGCTAGTAAAGGATACAGTATTATAGGATTTATTACCAGTGGCATAAAGTAACAGCAAGTTCTGCTGATCCTGAATAGGAGAAATGTTGGACCTCAGCTGCTGTACCTATAGTTCTAGGCACTTTTGGAAGAATGTGAACACATTGGAGTGAGTGCAACTGAGGTTTGCAAGAAAAATTGTAGCCATAAAAACTAATAAGATAGATTGGTGGAGTTGATATTGCCTTCTCCTTTCCATGGAAAACAAAGAATTGATTTCATTGAAGTTTAAAATCATGAGGTCTGGATATAACAAACAGGGTGAAACTGGCCTTTCTTATAAACAGATCAAGAACAAAGAGCACAGATTTGAAGTAACTTACAGAAGAAGGAAGTGTGATGAAAGAAACTTTTTTGTCTTGCAAGTGGTTCGTGCCTGGAAATCACTGCTTCGAAGTGTGGTGGAGCCTGGTTCAATCAAGACATTGCAGAGAATGTTGGATGATTACGTAAATAGAAATAATGTACACATTTATGGAGAAAGGACAAGAAGACAGCACTAACTCATTTGGAGTGCTGGTGCCAAATGGCCTTCATCTGTAGTGGAGTAATTCTATAATTATGAAGTGACCTTCTGCACTGTTTTCAGCAGTGTTCAATCTCAGGCCAGCTCTATCTCATGGTGTTCAAAGCAAGCACGATATTTCTTCTGAAAGAAAGATGGAACTTGGATGGTGAATTAACTTCTCATGCTCTTAAATCAACGATGGCAGATGATTTAAAGGCAGCATAAACTGGGATTTGAAAAAAAAATCTACTTTTTTGTCCCAAGTGGAATATACAGAATGTCAGGGGAACAATGTTAAAAATGATTAGCTAAACTCTTGGCTTAAAATTCCAATTACCCGCATGGTCTTGAAATTGATGCCCTAGATTCATCTTGTGTAACTAATTGCATTGCTGGTTCTGATTCTTAATAAGAATACATTTAATGCATTTTTAAAATGGGATCAAATGGAAACAAATATGTAGTATTTTAAGTGTTATTTACTAAATGCTTAAATTTTATATTTCTATAACTGATTTCATTTCAGTCATAATTTCAGATAAACTTGAGTACTTAAGGAAAATGACTTCTGAGTAACATAGCTTAAAGTTAAATAAAACATCAATATGCAGACTACAGATCTGAAACACCACAGCTCATTGTCAATTCACAAAGTGTGTCATTCTTAGTTGATTGCAAATCAGAGACCAGCACTGCCAATCTTGACATAGTGAGCCAAAAAGTGCAGTACATCATGTGCTATGCACTTACGTGTGTAACAATATACTATTTTGACACCCTAAATGGCAAATTTGCAGTTTTTGGGATGCTGTGAAATAAAAATATCAATTTTTAAATTTAATTGTTTTTATTGTTCTGACGAAAGGGTTTATTCTTTTGCCAAAATTTAAAAACCAGTTAAGTGGTGATTGCATCTCTTAAGTCAGATATGCCTTCGACTTTAGAGCTATCATATAATCTGACAAGTACTCTTCTGAAATTTCTATTCATGACAAATAATTAGATGCTGTTCAGATTCACTCACAAATCAACATTTTTGCTGACTTGGGAACTTTCCATGCAATTTGTGGTATCCAAGCAGCAAATTCTATTGAATACTCTAAGTATTTACTGATTTGTTGTTGTTGGATTACATTAAATGTGCTATACAAATATAAGTCACTATTATGATTAGAAGATGTGGAAAATATCAGTGCATTCAATAAAGCTATTCCTGCCCTTTATTTCATCCAATAACATTTTTGAGCTGGAACTTCTGATAACATGGCTCCCCCTGACCCCCGCCCCATACAAACAAACAAACACACACACATATTATGCTGCTACCTATCTTATTAGAAAGGGTGCTGGAGGAATATACTGAAATGTTAGACACATACAGAAAAATCACGAGGAGGATTCAGGAGGTATTAAAGAAAATTGTTCTAATTTGATGAATTTGGTTAATTATTACTATTTGGTGCCTTGTAGTGTTAAGAAATGATTCAGTCATTAAAATATAGTTAGGGAAGAATATTCATATCTGGCTGGCACCATTGACAGTGTTTACCTTGAAGTGTTACAATTATTCTTAATTGGAAATATATCGTATATATCTGAATGTTCATCAGTAGTAACAGCACAATGTAAATGTGTTCTTTACTGATTAGTCATTGTGTTTCTACTCTCAACTTATCAAACATGAAACCAAGTTCAGAATGATCAGAAGAGTGTAGAATTTTCTAATTCAATATCAATATAAACAGTTCTTCCAAAACAACTTACATTCATCAACAATATCAAAGCAGAAATTCTAGATATTCATATCCTTAGAGACTTACAGGCATATTTTTAAAATTTTGTGCCTAATACTTACTTCAAAACAAACTCAAAAGGCAATAGGCAGTTGCAGTGGTCTGCTAAATCACTGTTGCCCATGAATTCCTCATTAAGTAATTCTCACATGTGCCAATGGAAGTTATGATATTTCTTCAAATGAAGGAACAGCCAAAAAGATCTCAGAAAATCTGTCAGAGACTATTTTGCTTCTTGTGATTGGTAAATGAGGAAGAAGTGGGTAGAAAACATTTTTGCAAAAAAGAATATAGAATATAAATGTCACAAATATTGAAGGCATTTATCTTGTCTTCAATTTATCAAGTATCCCATTTCAGTATTACATCTTAAAAAAATTTAGCTCATAATTTTCAACAATTTTACAGTTCAAACAAAAAAATTCAAACAGCTTTAAGTGATCTCAGTGGTAAAAGGCAGATGGATGCAAGGCTCATATCATTTTTGCTTTTCACAACAAAACATGTCAAAAATAAATCAGAACTAATTGCAATAGTCTGAAATCCTAGGCTGTCAGCATAGTGATACTGTTAAGCAGATAAATTGCTGGTACATGTAGAATGATCAAGTCCACTTACGTATATACTTTCACACACACAAGAATGCATTCTCCAAAACATCTGGAAGAAGTCTCTGAACAATTAAATGCACTAAGTAACTCAATGGCTTAGTACAGTAAATTATGTTTGTCTGCATGCTCAGAAGACTGAGTGGATGGCACTGACATGTCCCATGGTGAACCACCTACAACAATCGCACTTTATAATTTGAATGCTAAACCAATCTAACATGTTTGGAATGGAACCAGGCTTTTGAATTAAAATTCAATTAGCACACCCTCACTATAAAAAGGCTTCTTGCAACTTTGAAAACATCCTGTAACAGTCTTTTCAATATTTTAAGGCAGAGTAAAAAATATTCTTCTCGGACTTTATTTTCCCAAATTTGTGTTGCAGAAATTGTAAACAATTCACATCATCTTATAAGATTTAATGGAGTTTCAAAAGACTTTAGAAAAGGACATCCAAATGCAACAAAAATCCTGTTTTTGTGAGTAAATATGATGAATAAAAACACACATTAAAGTCTTATGTTGATGATATCCAAAGGCTGAATGGAATAATAATCATAGGGGATTTCCCTGAAAGATCTACGTATTCCATATGCTTCATTTGTGCTCTCTCATTCGGCACAGAAAACAACCCTCTTCTATAAGAAGTTACAAAGGTGATCTTTCGAATGAGCATTAGGCAGGTTTTTGCAAGTGCAACTCTAACTGAGAGATAAGGCCAGTAGCCTTCTATTTCTGGAATACTGAACATTAAAGAAAAAAAAATGTTCATTGGCACCCAAGTTGCTTCACTGAATGTATCACATTTCATAAATGCATTATTTTCTGACCAGTTTTTGTTTACTTGAACCTTCTTGTCAGATCTCTGGCATCTATCTGGATAATCTAAAATACCATAGACCACTGTTTTGAATATATCCCTCTCTCCTAATTTTCAAACCCAGGACCATTGGAAAATATCTCCAGAGATAGTCATCAGTTCTATTTAATTATCTTGTAAGGATGAACTTATGTACTGGGATATTTTAACTTTAACGAGATCCTGATAAACCTCACTCCTAAGTGAGGCCAAGATTCTTACCTTGCATTATACTTACTGGGTTAATGTGCAATGTTGATCACATACCAGCAAAACTGTATTTATTGCTTATCCCTAGGTGCCTAGAAGACATCAAGAATCAGTTGTTTCAAATGGAACTGGAGGTACTTGTTTGGCAGACTGAGTAGAGATGGCAGATTGTGGACACAATTGAATTTCTATGATATTCTGACAACTTCTGTAGTTGACCTCCTGTTCAGTCCACAAATCACAAGTTAAAAAAAAACATTTTCTAGTGGATGTGGACTCATAACATATGGGTCATTAGTCCATTACTTTAACCACCAGGCTGCTATGCTTAAGATAATGGGCACTTTCATTCCATGAAGATAGATTTAACTCTTTAAAAGTTTGAACTGTGTGATCGCTTACTTTGCATTCTCTACAGTAATATATTTCTAAGTTTTTAACCATCATCTAAACTATAAGCTCATTTTTATTTTCATCATTCCTATGTGTTTTACGCTGATGTTTCCAAAATTTTGCCTTCTCTAATTTAAGCAATGATATCAGTTTAGCTCATGGTAGCATTCTCCTTTTAAGCCAGAAAGTTCACGGATTCAAAGGCCAACTCAGATCTTGAGCACATAACATAGGTAATACTGAAGGAGCACTGCATTGTCAACGATGGTGGCTTTCAACTAAAATGTTAAATGCTGGCTCCTTTCATCATCCTAGTTGGATATGATAGACCAGATGGCACAACTGAAAGACATACATGGGTGCAATGCTGGTATTCTTGGTACCCAGGCCAACAATTAGCCTCAAAAAGACCACAAAGAGCCAAGTGTCTGGGCATTTCTCTCATATTAACATGACAGATTGCTTTATTTTAAGCGTTATTCAATATTATATACAAAATAATATATCGCTTAAGGGATTTCCTTAATTATAGCATGTCACTAAATATATCTGGTCCTAGAATGGGGTGTCAAAATTATACTGATTCTAGGCTGCAAGAGGATCTTCCACAAGTCAGGACTAAATGGTGAAATAGCTGGCTGATAAATCCACTTCGTGACTGTTTTCTCATCAGAGTAACAATTCAACACAATTCATGATTTGAAACAATCCCTAAAGCAAATAAAAGAAGTTATTTAATATTTCATTTAAATATACATAGAACTGCTCAACTGTTTTTGAATTCTAAAACAGATTGGAAATACATGTAAAAATTGCATTACAAGATTAATAGTGATTTATTTGTTAACTAGAATAACTAGCAGAATAACAGCAGCTGACGTTTGGGACGTTCCCCACCAAATAGTAAGGCATGAGATTTTATTACTGTTCCATCATCATCATGGAGTCAAAATCCGAACGAATTACTTAATGGCAGTATGGATACACCAACACAGAATGGGACCACACATTCAAAAAGGTGCTCCTCATCATCTTCTCAAAGGTAGTTAGAAATAGCCAATAAATTGTTGCCTTGTTGGTGTTGCTCAAATTCCACAATGAATTAAAAATAGTGTTTTTGCATATAATGCACAGTGGTCTTGTAATTCAGTTACAGATTTGCTACAAACTACAATGACCTCCCACAGAATGTAGAAACCAGATACAATGTGGCACAGTAAGGAGATTCACAGAGGGCAGTAAGTCTCAACGGCTTGTGATTGTGACAGATCATCCCATGAGCTCACATAACTCAACACATTTAGAAAATGCAGTGGACATTTTCCAGGTCAGGAATGAATATTCCAGTGCATGGATTCAATTTTTAAAAAATCACTTGATTTCACAATTTCAGCCCCAAATCACGGAGGACCTCATAGTTAATCATTCTTTCACAGAAAATATCTCATGCTAGCAGCTTAGATTTTAATGCAGGGAAGAAAAGAAACCATTTTTGCTCTGAGGAAGCTTTTGGATCCTCTAATGACTATTGTAAATTTAGTCAATATGCAACTGAGCCAGACAAACTAGGAAGATGCCAGTTTAAATCCCCAGTATAAATTGACTAATCTGAATAACTACAGACAAACACAACCCAAATCTATGCTTTGAGTTTGCAATTATTTTCAGTCAAGGTTCCTGTTCCGATTATTATCCAACTTGCATTGGTGCAGATATTATGCAAGGCCTTGTGGTTCCTGGTCCGAGATAACGTCTCCTGCATCGATTCCCCCAGCAGTTGAATTATCTGCCAACAATTCTGAGACTCGCTATCCTCTGTGATTTCTTACTGTGCCACATTGTATTTGGTTTCTACATTCTGCAACAGATCATTGTAGTTCGTAACAAATCTGAAATCGAGTTACAAGACTGCTGTTCATTGTAAGCAAAATATTATCCTTAACTCACTTGTTATATTTGAATAATGACTAAGCTGGCAAGATCCAATGGAGTAATACCATCTATAGAATCATTGATAGCAAACCTTTCGGAACAGAAGAATTTGGTGAAACAAAAAGAGTACAATGTTATCAAGTTGTGAAAGCAAAGAACATCAACTGGTTAGTTTTACGATATTGTAAGAAAATACATTTGAGAAAATCCATAATTCTAAAAGCAACTGAGAATGTTAGATAGTTGACCTATGAAGTGATGCATTCTCACAATTATTCTCACAACAATATGCAAGGGAAAATATCAGCATATAATCCATAACAGGAAACAAAACCCATGATGTTTCAGTACAAAGCGAAGGTTGTTGTACGCAAATGTTTAGTCAGTCTTCCAGAGTGACATATTTCACAATTGATAATCTATTCCTGACAGATGATAATGAAAACTGAAAGGTAAAAATGTGCTTTATTCTTAATTGCCTTAAATCATGAGAATTAGCTGAAACCCCAAATTTCACAAGGACATAGAATAGCACAATGCAGGAAAAGACTTCCCATCCCAGCACTACTGCGTCAACAAAGATGCCATTCTGAATTAATCCCATTTTCCTACACATGGTCTGTATCCTTCTATTTCCTGCCTGTAAGTGCCTCTTTAACATTGTTATTGTATCTGCTTCTACCACCTCCCCTAGCAGCGCATTCCAGGTACCTACCACCCTCTTTATAAAAAAACTTGCCTCACAAAATCTCCTTTAAACTTACCCCCCTCACGTTAAACCAATGCCCACTGGTATTTGACATTACCACGCTGAGAAAAAGACTCTGATTATCCACCCTATAAATGCCTCTCATAATTTTACATACTTCTTTCAGGTTGCCCCTCAACCTCTGATGCTCTAGCAAAAACAATCCAAGTTTATCTGAACTTCTCCTCATAGCTAATACACTCCAATCCAGACAACATCCTGCTAAACGTCCAAAGCCTTTACATCCTATCTATAGAGTGGCAACCAGAACTGCAGACAATATTCCAAATTTGACCTAACTGAAGTTCTTTACAGTTGTTACATGATTTGTCAACTTTTATTCTCAGTACCCTGACTGATGAAGGCAAGCATGTCCAATGCCTTTTTTACCACATCATTGTATTGCCATTTTCAGGGATCTACGGACTTGCATTCAAAGATCCCTTTGTATATCAGTATTCCTAAAGGACCTGCCATTTACTGTATACTTTGCTGTTGTATCTGAGGTCCAAAAGTACATCATCTCATGCTTGTCCAGATTAAACTTCATTTGCCATTTCTCCAACTGATCTATATTATGCTGTACCTTTTGACAATTTTCCTTACTATCCAGAACTCCCACCAATTTTCATGTCGTCTGCAAACTTATTAATCAGACCACCTACATTTTCATCCAAATCATAAATAAATATGTATATATTTCTGTAATGAAATTTATTGATCAGAAAGTGGATAATGCCCTAAAGGACATTTTATGGTACCAATGTTTTTATTTTAATAATAGAGAAAGCTATATTAAAAGAATTAAATCAAAATTGTTAATATGATGGAAGGGGTATCCAGAAACTCAGGTTTGAGGATGTGTTTCTAAAGGTTTGATTCAGGAAAGACAAACAGGTGCAGCTGAAGTTCCATATCTTGGAACTATTAGACAGGGCACATGTGCATGTGTAGTTCGAGACGGTAACAATACACTTAAACGTCACAGTGAGTTGTGCAGGTCACCATATACCACCTTTGCCGTACTTGCTAGAAACGTTTAAAGAACATAAACTCCTTTCTTGGTAGTTCTATAGTACATCATCTAATGTTTGTTCTCTTTCAGTGGGGATGGGAAATAAGGGAAGTTCTTTGTGGTTGACGACTCACAAGATGATGGCCTGAATTTTGTGGTAATTAGTGCTCACCATTATTATATAGTAAATTAGGCACTAACTTCCCAGCACCTGCACGTGAAATTAAAACTGCTGATCATAAAATGGCTACCCAATTTACCCTTGTACCTCACAAAATTTGAGACATTATGTTTTAATGCCATATATCGTTTGAGATTCTAATGTAAATTTGCAGTACATTCTTACTAAACATGCCAGAAAACAATATTATGGTTTGTCTAGTCAAACGTAGGTAAATTTTAACAGAGCAGTAAATATCAATTAATGTCACTAGCCTCATTGCCACTGAAGATTTAATTCACAAGTGTAGTATCTCATTATTTCAGATCTTAATTGTTGGAGGGTTTTAAGAACATTCTTTTGTTTTTCTTCATCATTTCCCCTTGTATATGTCCCACAATTTTTATTTCAAGTAACATTCTTCGTTAACTTCTTTCATGTCATTGCCAAGTTTACATAACACCATAATATCACCACCAAGATATTTTCTTTCTCATGTTTCCTCAGTTTTTCTTCAAAATCCAGACTCCTGATCTTGGAGGTTTGAGATTTGTGCTTTCAGAACCTGAAAGCATCCTTTATTGGTCATCAGAATTAGATACTGTATGAAAGGTTCAGTCTCATCAAAGCACCATAAGATTTAATTAAAAAACACAAGGAACCGCAGAAAATCTGAAATAACACCAGAAATTGCTGGAAAAACTCAGGTCTGGCAGCATATGAGGAGAGAAATAAAGAGTTAATGTTTTGGGTCCAGTGATCCTTCCTGTAAATATGCTTTCTCTTCACAGATGGTGCCAGACTCAAATTTTCCAGCAATGTCTGTTTTTGTTTAAGATTTGATCACCTAGCCCGATTTCTATTGTATTATTTTGGACATGTAAATCAACAAACTGAGAGTTTTCCTTTTGCCCCTGTCTACCGATCAACACTTTTTCATTTCTGCTCATGACCCTCTTCTACTTCCTCTCAATTTTCCTATTCCCAGTTTAAATGTTTAATCAATTTAAAGTCACATACCAATAGTTTGAATTTAGTTTTAGCAGATATATTTATCTGAATTCTCTGCACTGTATCTCTAAAAGTGTTCAGTACTGTAGTCTAAAGTATTGATTAACTTTGGCTAACATTTAAGGGTTCCTTCACATTATGAATTTAGCTCCTGCCCTAGGACTTATTCTGATTAAACCAAAATGGATAGCATTGTGAAAACCGCGAGCACAAAGTTACCATTGCATGAGCCTGCCTGAAGTAAAGTTGGGTCATAATATGGGAACCCCTTTTCAAATAGCATTGTGTGTGTTCTGCACCATTACAACATGAAATAGATAGTGACATCTTGGAAAATGTCCAGACTACAGAGGAAGTAGTGGTGGATGTCTTAAAATGCATAAAGGTGGATAAATCCCCAGGACCTGATCAGGTGAACCTGAGAGCTCTGTGGGAAGCTAAGGAAGTATTAGGGGGCCCCTTGCTGAGATATGTTGATCATCAATAATCACAAGTGAGGTGCCAGAAGACTGGAGGTTGGCAAATGTGGTGCTACTATTTAAGAAAGGTGGTAAGGAAAAGCCAGGGAACTTATAGACCAATGAGCTTGACATCAGTGGTGAGCAAGTTATTGCAGGGAATCCTGAGGGACAGGATTTATATGCATTTGGATGTAAAGGGGATACAGGAGTTTACTGAAGACGTCAGTCAGGAGGGCGAAAAGGGGGCACGAAATAGCCTTGGTTGATATGATAAAGAATCTTTTTGAATTCACCCTTAAGTATATGAAAAGGAAAAAAGAATAACTAGAGAGGGAATAGGACCTGAGGTGACATGGTGCCTCATTGGTTAGCATTGCTGCCTCATAGCCCCAGGGATCCAGGTTCGATTCCAGCCTTGGTTGACTGTCTGTGTAGAGTTGCATATTCTCCTCCTGTCTGTATGGGTTTCCTTCCACAATCCTAAGATGTGCAGGTTACGTAAATTGGCTATGCTAAATTATCCATAGTGTTCAGGGATGTGTAAGTTAGGGACAATACTCAGCGATAAATATAGGAGAGGGGAACAGGCTTGGATGGATTACGCTTTGGAGGGTCAGTGTGGACTTGTTGGGCCGAAGGACGTTTCCGCACTGTAGAGATTCCATAGATAGGCAAGACTGATTAGGCTTTGTGTTTAGGAAATCATGTCTCATTTACTTGATTACTTTTACAAAACACTCAATGAGAAAGATTGTGAGGGTAGAAAGATTGGTGAGGGATGTGATTCATGTGGACTTCAGTAAAGCAATCAATAAGATCCCTCTTGGTAGACTGGTTAGATTATGCGGATGCAGGGAGAACTAGCCATATGGACAAAGAACTGGCTTGAAGGTAGAAGACAGAGGGTGGTAGTAGAATTGCTTTTCAGATTGGAGGCCTGTGACCAGTGGTATGCCACAAGGAGCGGTGTTGGGTCCACAGCTTTTTGTCATTTATGTAAATGATTTGAATGTGAACACAGGAGGTATAGTTAGTAAGTTTGCAGATGACACCAAAATTGGAAGTGTAGTGGTCAGTTAAGATGGTTACCTCAGATTATAACAGGATCTTGACCACATGGGACAATGGGCCAAGGAGTGGCAGATGGAGTTTAATTTCGATAAATGTGATGTGCTGCATTTTGTAAAGACAAATCAGGGCAGCAATTATACACTTCATGATAAGGTCCTGGGGAGTGTTGCTGAACAAAGAGACCTTAGAGTGTAAGTTCATAGCTCCTTGAAAGTGGAATCGCAGGTAGACAGGAGAGTGAAGGCGACATTTGCTACGCTTTCCTTTATTGGTCAGAACATTGAGTACAGGAGTTGGGAGGTCATGTTGCAGCTGTACAGGATATTGGTTAGGCCACTTTTGGAATATTGTGTGCAATTCTGGTCTCTCTCCTATTGGGAGATGTTGTGAAACTTGCAAGGGTTCAGATTTACAAGGATGTAGCCAGAGTTGGAGGGTTTGAACTATAGCGAGAGGCTGAAGAGGCTGGGACTGTTTCCCCCGCAGGGGCAGAGGTTAAGAGGTGACCTTACAGATGGTTACAAAATCATGAGTGGCATGGATATGGTAAATAGGGAAAATAATCTTGCCTAAGATGGGCAGTCCAGAACTGGAGGGCATAGGTTTAGATTGAGAGGAGAAAGATTTGAGAGAGACCTAAGGGGCAATTTTTTCATACAAAGGGTGGTGCATATATGGAATGAGCTGCCAAAGGAAGTGTGGAGGCTGGTACAATTACAACATTTAAAAGTATCTGGATGGGCAGGAAGGGTTTAGAGGGATACGGGCCAAGTGCTGGCAAATGGGACTAGATTAATTTAGGGTATCTGGTCAGCACAGAGGAGTTGGATCGAATAGTCTGTTTCTATACTGTACATCTCTATGACTGCAGCAGTTCAAAAAGACAGCTCACCACTATTCAAGGGCAATTAGAATGGCCTCATATCCCAATAATCATTAAGAAGCACCTGATATAAATGGCCTAGTTAATTAAAACTGTAGACTGGAACACTGGACTACAATCTAGTTGCATGTTTGATGATACAATAAAAACAGTTCACCCCAGTCTGGGAAGGCTTCACTAAAATAGGATGCCTTCTGGGGTATTAAAGGAAGTAGCTACAAAGATAGTGCATGCACTTGCAGTAATCTTCATTAGAGTCTAGAAAAGACCCGGAAGATTGGAAAACTGCCAATGTATCACCTTTATTTAAACTGGAAAAAGAGACAAAAAGAAACATAGATAACTACAGGCCAGTAAGTTTTATATTTATTCATGAGAAAGTGTAAAAGAGTCAATTATAAATTATGTAATATTAGAGCATATAGAAATACAAAACATGGTAATCAGAATCAGCAAGGCTTTCTCAAGATAAATTCACGCCTAACAAGTTTACTAGAGTTCAGGACATATAAAGTAATATATTTGGATTTTCAGTGTTTTGATAAGGTCCCACATATTAAGCTCTTTAATAAAAGTCCATGGTTTTGGAAGTAGCTCATTGGCATGGGTAGAGGATTGGCTAAATAACGTGAGAGCTGGGATAATGTGTAGAGTGTTTGTCTCAAGGACAGTGATGGGGACACAATTATTTAATATATATATATTAATGATTTAGATGAGGAAAGTAAATGTACAATAAGCAAGTTTGCAGATGACAGAAAAATATGTGGGAAGATAACTGATGAAGAGTACAGGTTGGGTGAATGGGCAAAAATTTGGCAGACTGAATTGAATGTGGGTAAATGTTAGGTTATGTACTTTGGCAGGAAGAATAGGGGAACAAAATATTATTTTAAATGAAGGAAAATTGCAGAAGGCTAAGCAGAGAAATTTGAGAATCCACATCCATGAATCACAGAAAGCTAGTATGAGTTCAGGAAAAGCAAATGGAACGTTGGCCGTTAATTCAAAGAGAATGGAGTATAAAAGTAGGAAGGTTTTACTTAAACTATTTAAGACACTAGTCAAACAACAACTGGGATATTGTGAACATTTTTAGGCCCCTTTCCTAAAAAAAAGATATACTAGCATTGGAGGCGGTCCAGACAATGTTTGCTAGGCTGGTATCAGAGGAGAGATTGAGCAGGCCTGTACTCATTTGAATTTATAAGAATGAAACAATCTTAAGGAAAAATAAAGATTCTTGGAAAACTTGACAGGGTAGAAAACTTGTTCCCTTTGGGAGCGTCTAGGAAATGCCAGCATGATCTTGGAATAAGGGGCCACACATTCAAGACTGATGAGGAAAAACCAGCTTTCCGAGGGTAATGAATCTCTCTAATTATTTACTGTGCAGTGGTTGTCAAGGCTGGGCTATAAAGAATACCCAAGACGGAGATCAACAGATTTTTAATCTGTAAGGGAGTCAAGGGTTATGGATAAAAGACATGATTGTGGGATTGAGGATTACCAGATCAGCCATGATCTCATAATAGCATCGCAGACTTGATGGGCTGAATAGCCTACTTCTGCTGCTCTATCTAATGGATTCACTGGTGGGCATAATTTGGTCTCTCTCATTCCATGTTTTCCCAGGCATGCTCAAGGATCCAGCTGAACAGCAAACATATGGAGTGGCTATGGGTATCATGGATCATGGATTTCTGGATGCTTTATAAAAATATGCTAAGAGCAGATTTAGGAGGTCTTAATCTTCTTTTTCCTGTGCTACAATATAACCAAAGATGGAAAAAAGTTTGGAGTGAAATGAGGATTTAACCACCTCCAAAATCTTGCATACTTCTGACTCTCAGATCATGGAAAGCTTCATCATTTTTGGATTCAATTGCCTCAGCTGCTAGAATGTCTGTTTCATGTAGGTTTTATAGATAGCTAATGAAGACCAGGCCTTTTTGTTTAAAAAGAAAAATACACTTTATTCACGGAAAATGTCATATACATTCATAGGTATGAAAACAGTTCAATATAGTCTTTGCACATCAAGAAAAACAAACTTTGGAATTTAACATTTCCATGCAATTGCAAAAATCAAAGGCATTCCTTACTCATGCAGGAAACTATTTATATACTCTGAGGCAGCGAGAGGGTCTGATAACTGAACAGGTCCTTTTTATACTTTGGAAGATCAACCTGAGATGGAGGTCTTTCCCCAGAGTGCCTTAGCAGCAGCAGCTGCTACAAGTTTTAGTGCATCCTCAGCATGTAGTCCTGGACCTAGGAATGTGCCAGACTTCAAGGTCAACTCGTTTATGTGGCAAGTCCAACAAGATTTGGCTGACCAAAGAGCTTCTTTCACAGAGTTGATAGGTCTCCAAGCACAGTCAACATGTGTGAGTTCTGTGCTCTATTCCCAGAGTCCTGCATCATAGAGTTGCTGGAGATGAACTTTTACAGAAATCATTGCATCTCTCTCCAAACTTTCTCTGAAAAGGCACATTCTAGGAGGAGATCAGTGACACTTTCTTCACCAGTGCAGCTGCATTGAGGGCAATGTGCAGTGGCACACAGAGACTGGGTGTACATGAAGTATCTGAAGGGTGGTGATTTTCTCACCACTAGCCAAGCTATGTCTCAGTGCTTGTTGAAAAGTTCTGGCAATCAGGTATAGTACAAAATGACTTTCACAGTCTGCTCAGGGAACCATGCGATAGGATCCACTCTCTCCTTTTCCCATAGGGTCTTTAGGACATTATATGCTAACTATACCGGATGAACTTATGGTCAAAGGTGTTTTCGTTGCAAATTATTTCACTAAGGACAGGTGATATGTAGTGGTCCATTATTACTTGCAGCTTTTGTGGCACTGAGGCTACACACATCCTTCGTAACATCAGATACAGGTAGAACCCTCAGTAAGTGGTGACATTTGGTGCCTGCATACCAAGGGTCTATGTATAGCTTGATGTAGCCACACACAAAGGTCGCCATCAGGTTGAGAGAAGTATTGGTTATGTCTTTTCCCTTCCTTATCCAGAGCTTTGTAAATGGTTTGTCTACAGACAAAGTCATAGAGTTGTACAGAATGGAAGTAGACTTTTCAGTCAAATTTGTCCATGCCGACCAAATATTCTAGATTAATGTAGTCCCATTTGCCAGCATTTAGCACATATCACTTTAAACCTTTCCTATTCATATACTCATCCTGATGCCTTTTAAAAGTTGTAATTGTACCAATCTCCAGCACTTTTAGCAATTCATTTCATACACACATCACCTCTGCGTGAAAAAGTTGCTCAAGGTCCTGGTTAAATCTCTCCCCTCTCACCTTAAACCTATGCCCTCTAGTTTTGGACTTTGCAACCTGGGGAAAAGACCTTGGTTATTCATTCTATCTATACCACCCATGATTTTATAACCCTCTAGAAGGTCACCTCTCATCTTCTAATACTCCAGGGAAAATAGCCCAAGCCTATTCAGCATTTTCCTTTCCCCGAAACCCTCCAACCATGGCAACATCCTTGTAAATCTTTTCTGAATCCTTTCAAGTGACACAACATCCGTTCTTTAGCAGGGAGACCACAATTGAACACAGCATTTCAAAAGTGACCTAACCAGTGTCCTGTACACTACAACATGTCCTCCCAACTATACTCAATGCAATAACCAATAAAGGTTTGCATACCAAAAGCCTTTATCACTGTCCTGTTGAAGTGGAAGATGACTGCAAAGATGCAGATTCAGGGAACAGGCCAGAACTACATCACATGTAGCAATACCAAGAGTACCTCATACTTGATAGCCAGGATTTTACCCACACGGACGGGGAAGTGGTGCTCCCAAAAACCCAGTTTCTGTCTCACCATAGCAGCATGATCTTCCCAAGTTTTTGCAGTTCCCTTGCTCATCCAAAACATATTCCCAGCATCCTGATGCCTCAAAAGTGGTCAACATTATATTTAATCAACAATGACTTGAAATTACAATATTGAATATTCTCCATTTAAAATAAATAAATGATTTTGATTTAAGTACTTTTCTTACACTTGAATACTTGCCCTATTTCTTACAGAAAACTGTATTCATCCTCAGGAACCATATGGGTATGCACTAAGAAACCACACAAATAGCTTAAGTCCAAGATTCCATTATTTTTCAAATATCAAGTTGCTGACAGCTCAGTGGATAATTGTAAACAGAAATAAAAATATATGAATCTAGTGGACCATGGTGTGGCTGGCCACAGAGCTAAAAGGTAAGAAGACTTGAGAAATACAACCAAACACAATTAACCAAAATATATTTGACTATTGAGCAATCCTTCCAATCGTTATCTAAGTTTAGGGACAAGTTGACAGTTAATAGTTAACTTGGATGCAGAACACAACCATTATTTTGCTTTAATGAATTTAAAGGATTTGCCTTCGTCTGTGTGAAGTGATCAAGTGGGACTCTTTAACAACAGACACCCCCTACAAAACCAAACTTCTGGAATTCCTGTCAAAATCCAATGAGCTCCAGAAAGCTAAGTTTGAAAAATAAGTCCACCCATCCTCCAGTGTGATAAGATCTGTTTCGTTTGCTTACTGTGGTACTACCTCCATGTCAAACCTATTCCCGGGGGTTCCAACTTCTTCCAGACCCTCCGTACTCCAGGGTCCCGTTTAAAATGGAGCTTCCTTCTTCTACTCGGCGGCCTGAGTGGGTTTCCTCCTGTTGGCCTCAAAACACCAGTCTTCCATCTGTCTACCGTTCTTCCCTACTCCTCCTCCTCTTTTTTCCTCTCTCTCTCCCTGGTTCCTTACCTCTCCCGGCTGTTATCTTCCTCACAGCACCTCGAGTCGGGCTGCTCTGCGCTCCGATGTGCTGAAGGCCCGGTCTCCAAGGAGAGGGGCGGAACAAACCAATGAGAGGAGGCGGTGCGGCCCCACGTGAGCGGCGGTTGGTGCCGGTGCTCGGAGTGAGGGTTGAGTTCCCGCACTGGAGGACGTGCTAGGTCAGCTCACTTAGATTCCTATTCATGGGCTTAAATTGACTGTATCTACCGTGAAGCGAATGAATTTACATTCTTGGGACACCAGGTACCAGTGACCGATTTGATTGTGGTGAGTTTCGGCTCATTATGTTCTGTCTTTATTTTAATTACCAACGTGCTCGGAACGTCTGTGTTATTTTTTTCCTCTCCATCTCTCGCGTGGTAGAGTTAGGGTCTAAGTCCCATCCTGTAAGCTGCGAAATAGTGAACCCATTCCCCCGGGCCTTTTTGAGCATGCGCAGATGTGTCCAACACTGCTTCCTGCCATAAATTGTGCCCTATAGGACATTGATTTTGTTGTGTGTGAACATTTTGGTAAAAATTTAAAATAAAACTTTGATTTAATTAGAGAAGGTCGCTAGGTTAGCAAGGCGAATTTAGTCAAAATTACGTAGATGCTAGGGGTGGATAGGAGTTTTTCCTTTGTTCATGTACTTTCGTGGTTAGGTAATTTAAAATAATTGTATCTGAAGGGTTCCTGACTACTTTTTTCATTGGGAACTGATGACCTTTGACATGGAAAGTGGGTGTTTAAAGGTTTTTTTTAACCTGGCTGAGATTAAATTACAAAGATATGGGCGTTTTTGTAAAGTGCCCCCGCCTTAATTTGTGGCTTTGTTTTATAATTAATTAATTAAGTGAAATTGTTTTGACACTGACGAATAAATAGAACTCTGGTGTTATGTAAGATTTAAGACATTTTATTACCTAATTTGACTGCCCCGAGTCTTGAGCCTTTTGTGCATTTGTTCTAATTGTGAAATGTTCCATGTCACTGTAAAAATAGTCGAAGGTTTTCTGACAGCAATGCCTTTGGTGATTTCTGTCTCGTGCGAGGGACCGATTTGTACTACCTTGCTACCAGAAAATATTTGAACATGAAAGCGCACAAATCTTTGTCTCATTCTCACATTGTACTGCTATTGTACGGCAAGAAACATATGAACGTGGATTCCTCCCACGCAGGACGATTTGATTGTAATTCGTATAAGATTGGAGATTCCCTCTCTGCAGTTTTTTTTAAATGCCTTTTCAATCTAATTGCCTTTTCAATGTAATTAACCTGTAAGTTAGTGAAAGTGAGCACCGTTTTGGGTTTTTTTTTGAGGTCCACTATTTGGCAGGCTAGTCGCTGTAGGTTCATTGTTCGACGTGAGCACTTTGACACAAATCGACGTTTTCTAATTGGGGGAAAAAGGGATTTCTTTTGCAAATAATAAGCAGATATGTCCTGTCCAGATCGTTTCAAATTTTGGTTTGTCTATTTTCTTTTCTGTGCAAATTTCGGTTTGACGCATTGTCCTTGACCCAAATTTATTTCTATTTATTTGGTGAGATTCATTGTTTTCAGTGTATAAAGGGAAATGTACACCAAACTCAACCTCATTTCGTATACAATTTTAGGCAGTAAGATGTGTCAGCCGGAATTCTATAAATTCTCTTCTGTTGCTATGCAGAGTATTTAATTATGCATTGCAAAACCAGTCCGCCTTGTTAAAATTTCCAGAGCTTTCCAAATAAGCCAAACGATATTATTTGTAAATGTTCTCCTATATAAATTTGGTATGTTCTTTCAGTTTTGCAAAATTGCATTAAGTTTAGAATATGCAATACTGCAAAATACCTACGGTGTCTTCCGCAGTATATTTATAGCATACATGTAAGTGAATCGTTTTCCGCGTCGAGTACACACTATACTGACTTCTCCAGATCTTTTTGTGATTTGCTAAAGTTACGTACGTCTCTTAGGAACCACTGAGATTAAGGTGACCATGATGGCATTGGAGACGAGCAATGTCGAAAGTTCTTTTTTTAAAAATACAACTGCTGTAGATTCTGCTTTTCCTGTGCTCAAAGCGTCGAAACTTAGGCCATGTACAAATATTATACACTTTATTTTAATAATTCCTAATATGTTTTTAAAAATACCCTAATATTGGAATGGACTTTCTCTGAATTGACTGCAAAATTGGAATTGTGTTAGAATAATTATGCATTTTGAAATTTTAAATACAGTCTAAGTTGGAGAAGATAATTGGATGATATGTTCTGAGATGTAGTAATCTTAAACTTTCAGGTGTGATATGATGTTGTAAACTAACTTCGTTTGTTTTCTGCAAATTGAAACTTGATCACCTGTTAAATGAACTAACGATAGCTCTTATACATAAGAGAGGGTTTATCTTATTTTCCAGCAGTTTGAAATTTTTTGATCAGTGTGACGTTCATATTTGGGCACACTTTTGTGTTCTGGTTTAGAACTATAGTGTATTGCCATAAGAAATCTGCCTTTTTGGACATTTTGAAGACTGGCTTCATCATACAGTTGTTGAGTTACGGGAGTACTCTTCAAACAACTTGCTTCACAGCAAAGCAATAAAGTTACCTGTCAACAGTTGACATGAAGTTGATCCCATGCTTACAATTAGGACCATGTAAACTAGCTGCAGTCATTTGGTAAGCTTGTGTCAGCCCTTGGTACATCCATTTGAAAAGTGTGGTGTTGGAATCCACGATGAAGGGCATAAGACCGAAACATCAACTCTCCTGTTCCTTGGATGCTGACTGACCTGCTGTGCTTTTCTAGCGCCACACTTTTCGACTCTGATCTGCATACCTCATTTTTTCTCTTGTACATCCATTGCAGTTTCCTGCCTTATTTCCTCACTTATTTCCTTTAGTGCCAAAAATCTATTTGAATTTTGAATATATTCTTTTTGAGTATTCAAAGCTGTCTTGGATAGTGAATGTTCAAGATTCGGAACCCTTAAATGATGAGATTCTTTTCATCGTAGCCCTAAATGGCCTATCTCTTACCTTGAGTTTCTAACGTAAAACTCTGTATTCTCCAGCCAAGGGAAACAGCCTTTCAGCATTTGTCTGTCTGTCTCTTATCTCCACCAATCGTTTACTCTTTATCTCCCCACCCCTGCTATTGTCTGCATATAAACTGACATTTTCCTAGCCATCATCAGTTCTGTGGAAGGGTCACTTGACCCAAAACGTTAACTCCTATTTCTCTCCACAGATGCTGCCAGACCTGCTGAGCTTTTCCAACAATTTGTTTTTGTTTCTGATTTACAGCAACCTCCGCTCTTTTGGTTTTATTCTCTCATGATCTATTGTCAAGTATTTAACCATTTTCAATGAGCTCACCTCTCATTTTAAACACACAAGAATGTAAGCACATTCTATTTAATTCATGCTTTTAGACCCATCCAAGATTTTAATCTGGTGAACCCCTATCCAAGCAATTATTTCCTTCCTCGGATAAGGCAAACAAAACAGTATATAGATTCTTCAGTGTGATATAATCAAATTCTAATACAATTGCAACGAGACATCCTTACACTTAAATTCCAATGCTTTGTAACGAAAACTAACATATAATTTGCTTTCCCAATTGTTTGCTGTACTTGCATGTTGCCTTTGAGTTGTTCACCTTCTGATTACCATCATTTACTAGTCTAGCCTTTTTTTAAAAAAATGTTTGTATTCTTCTTACCAGCATGAATAATTTCACACTTCCTTCATGAAGTTTCACCCACTGTCACCTTGTCCAATGGCTTTACTGGCCTCTAATCTTCTACAACTTCTTTAGGTCTTACTCCCAGCATTCTCTGAACCTACTGTCTGCCTTAGACTTAGACTTAGACTTACAGTGTGGAAACAGGCCCTTCGGCCCAACAAGTCCACACCGACCCGCCGAAGCGCAACCCACCCATACCCCTACATTTACCCCTTACCTAACACTATGGGCAATTTAGCATGGCCAATTCACCTGACCCGCACATCTTTGTGACTGTGGGAGGAAACCGGAGCACCCGGAGGAAACCCACGCAGACGCCTTATCTTTCATCACTGAACTTGAATATGTTACACCTAATTAGCCATTGACATTCTAAGTTACTTGAGTCCAAGCACCAATCCCTATGGCACTTTACTCATTGCTCCTCCACAAATTGGTTTTGCAGTGAATGAATTTGGTGAACTTCTGGAATTCTCTACCACAAAGGGTTATGGAGGCTAAATCATTGAATATACTTAAGGAAATATATTTTTAAAGGCTAAAGATACCAAGGATCATGGTATTGAGACACAGGAATCAGATATGACTGTGTTATAGGGCAGGTTGGCTGAATGGTCTTCAGCTTGTGTTTCAGTGTATGCACTAATCTTGTGTAATAATCTGTGGGGCACCTTTGTTGAATGACTTTTGAAAGTCCAAATATGCTATATCCACTTGTTCTCCTGAGCCTCCTAGTTAATTTTTTTGAGTATGTGTCAAACACAATTTCCTGTTCATAAAACTGTGCCTTGCCAAACTGTATTATGATTTCTACACGTTTCTGATGCTGTTTCCTTACTAATAGATTCTCTTAATTTCCATACTACTAATGGCAGACTAAACTGAGCTGCAGTTCTCTGGTTTCTGTCACCTTTCATTCTTGAGGCCATTTCAGAATCTAGGAAATTCTGAAAAAGCAAATACAATGCACCTGCCATGTCTGGAGTTACCTCATTTAAAACCTAGCAGGTAAGACATTGGATCCAGAAGGTTCTTAGATTTCAGTCCCATCAATTTCTCCAGTAATGTTTCTTTACTAGATGTAATTAAATTCCTTGCTTGTTGGTCTCTTGGCTCTATTATTTTTCAACATGCTTTTTTTCAATTCATTTTTTTCATGCTCTGTGACTGCTGCTGACCAGGCCAGTAATTATTTCCCATCCCTATTTGAGTTTTGTCAGACAGCTTCTTGAATGTCAGTGGTCCAAGTTCTGTAGGTACACCAACAGTGTTGTTTGAGTTGGAGTTACATGCCTATGACTTAATGACTGAAGGAATAGTGATTATAGTTCAACGTCAGGGTGGTGTGTGACGTGGAGGCATTTTGCAGCGAGTGATGTTCCAATTTATTTGCTGCCCCTGCCATTTTTTATTGTAGAGGTTGCCGGTTTGGAAGATGTTGTTGAATTAGTCTTGGTGTATTTCTGCATCACGTTGCAGAAGGTACTCACTGTTGTCACTCTGCTTTGGTGGAGATAGTGAATGTTAAAAATGGTAAATGGAATGTCACTTGAGTGCACTGTTTTGCCCAGGGTTGTGACAAACTTCTTGTTTGAGCTGCATTCATCCAGGCAATTGGAGAGTATTCTATATATTTCACTTGTACCTCATAAATGGTGGAGTATTTAGGGGACAGAGGTGAGATACATGCTGCAGAATTTTCTGCTGCTGACCTGCTCACATAGCCATAATATTTAAACAGATGACCCTTTCACTTTCTGGCCAATGATAACCCTCACAGTATTGATACTGGCAGTTTGTAAGTTTGCTTGCTGAGCTGGTAGGTTTGTTCTCAGGTGTTTCGTCACCATGCTCTGCTGAAGCACTGGTGTGCTGTCCCATTTCTATTCATGTGTCTTGGCCTGTTAAGGTGGGTGATATCATTTCCACTTCATTTTCTTAGAGGTTGGTTAATGGGGTCCAAATCGATTGTGTTTATTGATGCAGTTCCAGTTTGAATGCCAGACTTCTAGGAATTCCCATGTGTGTCTCTGTTTAGCCTATCATAAGATGGATGTGTTGTCCCAGGCAAAATGGTGCCCTTCGTTGTCTGTGTATATGCATTCTAGTGATAGCTGGTCACGTCGTTTGATGTTTGCAGTCCTCACAAGGTTTTTTGTAAATGACATTTGTTTTGCTGGTAAGGATCCTTTAGGTTCATTAGTAGCTGTTTCAGTGTGTTGATATGTTTGTGGATTACCATGATACCAAGGGGTTGGAGTAGTCTCACACTCATCTCCGAGATGTCTTTGTATGGTAGTGTGGCTAGAGTCTCTGGGCGTGTTATGCTGTCTTTTTCGGGTTTGTTGTTTAAGAATAGGCGGATTGTGTTTATCAGGTACCTATTGTTCTTGTATTTGCTGTGTTGGTATTTTTCTTCTGCTCGTAGTTCCTGGGTGCTGCAGTGTATTGTGGCCTGTTCAAATAATGTTTTGATGCAGCTCCGTTTATGGATGTTGGGATGCTTGCTCCTGTAGTTAAGTATCCTTTCCTGCAGATGCTGGTCTAGTTCTCCATTGACTGTTCATTCTAATATGACATTTAGGAAGGGGTGTCTGTTGTTGTTCTCTTCCTCTTTGGTGAAATTTATGCCAGTAAGGATGTTGATGACATTGTAGGTTTCTTCTAATTTGTTCCATTTTGTGATGACAAAAGTGTCATCCACATAACTGACTCAAAACTTGGGTTGGATTGTGGGCAGGGCTGTTAGTCCAAGTCTGCATTATTGCGTCTGTTAAGAATCCTGATATTGGTGAGCCTGTTGATTTGTTTGTTGGTCTTGACATTGAAGATGAAGTGAGGAGTGAGGCACAGGTCTACTAGCTTGAGGATGCTGGTCTTGCTGATGGAGTTGATGCTGTCTGTGTCCTTGGTGTATCTTTGGCGTACATTTCACCAAAGAGGAAGAGAACATCTTCCTAGATGTCACAGTAGAACGAAGTGTCAATGGAGAACTGCAGACCAGCAATTATAGGAAAGCAACACACACAGACCATATATCTAACTACAGGAGCAATCATCACAACACCCACAAATGGAGCTACATCAAAACATTATATAGATGGGCCACAACACATTGCAGCACCTGGGAACTACGAACAACAGAAGAAAAATACCTACACAGCATATATACCTATAGAGCGATTAAACCCAGTCTGCCAGTTCTTAAACAACAAACCCAAACAAGAAGACAATGTACCCAGCAACTCTAGCCATACTACCATATATCAAAGACATCTCGGAGATGACTACAAGACTGAGCTTTTCCAGCACCACAGTTTTCAACATTGTTACAGCCGAAGTGTTGGGGAGTAAATGAGGTTGGAACTCTAACTATAGCATACTTGGATTTTGCAGGTTGGCTCCAAAAGTGATAGTAGTTGGTCTTGCAAAGTTGTAAAATTTGTGTTTTGGATTCAAGGCAAGAGCTTTGATTTTCCCAGTATTTAATTGAAAAAAAACTATTTAGGGATCTTGGTGTCCTTGTACATAGATTCCTGAAAGTTGCCACCCAGTTTGATAGTGCTTTTAAGAAGCGGTGTGTTAGGTTTTAGTGGTAGAGGATGTCATGTTGCAACTGTACAAACTCTAGTGCAGCCTCACTTGGAATATTGTGTACAGTCTGGTCATCTCATTACAGGAAGGATGTGGAAGCATTGGAAAAGGTGCAAAGGAGAATTACCAGGATGTTGCCTGTTCTGGATGGAAAGTCTTTTGACAAAAGGCTGAGGGACTTAGACCTGTTCTCATTGGAGAGAAGAAGGCTAAGAGAGTATTTAATAGAGACATACAAAATGATCAGAGGATTAGATAGGGTGGGCTTGTACAAGGGGGAAAACTGCAAATTGGGGAGTGATAGATTTAAGACAGATGTCAGAGATGGATTCTTTACTCAGAGAGTGGTAAGGGCTTGGAATGCCCTCCCTGCCAATATGGTTAACTCTGCCACGTTAGAGGAATTTCAGCAGTGCTTGGATAAGCATATGGATGATGATGGGATAATCTAAGGGGATGGACTTAGATTAGTTCACAGGTCGGTGCAGCATCGAGGGCCAAAGGGCCTGTACTTTTCTATGTTCTGTGTACTCCGACTCCTTAGCATCATGGTAGCCCTCAAACATACCAACACATTGAAACAGCTACTAATGACCCTAAAGAATCCTGTACTAGCAAAACAAATGTCATTTACAAAATACCCTGCAAGGACTGCATCGGATAGACAGGCAGGAAACTAGCCACCAGGATACACGAGCACCAACTATCCACCAAAAGACATGACCAGCTATCACTAGAATGCATATACAGAGACAAAGAAGGGCACCACTTTTTTGACTGGAAAAGCGCAGCAGTTCAGGCAGTATCCAAGGAGCAGGAGATTTGACGTTTCGGGCATAAGCCCTTCTTCTTATGCCCGAAACATCGAATCTTCCGCTCCTTGAATGCTGCCTGACCTGCGCTTTTCCAGCAACACATTTTCAGCTCTGATCTCCAGCATCTGCAGTCCTCACTTTCTCCTCGACCACTTTGACTGGGACAACATATCCATCCTATGACAGGCTCAACAGAGACACACGCGTGAATTCCTAGAGGCTTGGCATTCAAACCGGACTCCATCAATAAACACACAGATTTGGACCCTATTTACCAACCTCTAAGAAAAAGTGGAAATGATATCACCCACCTTTTAACAGGCCAGGACACCTGAATAGGAAGTGGGACAGCACACCAGTGCTTCAGCAGAGGCTCACTGATGATGTTACTTAGCATGGTGATGAAACATCTGAGAACAAACCACCAGCTCAGCCAGCAAACTTACAACCTGAACTTTAACCTGAGCTACAAATCTCAAAAATCGCATTGATAGTGGCACGATTCAGTGACGGTAATGCCTTTGAATATCAAGGGAAAACATGAAGACAAACAATTTTTTGATTGTTTAACATTTCTGCCACTACTTTATTCCCCTTAACTTTTTCAGACAGAGACAAGAAATAATTTTCATTTTTGTATCCTTGTATTAGCTCTTCAGTGTATTTTTATATATCTTATCGATTTACACTTGTTTGCTTCCCCTTTAGGTTTTTAAAAGTAAGTTAATAATTTCTCAGGTTAGACTTTTTTTTGAAATATTATAAACCCCTTTTAATCAAATCCTATCCTTAATTTCTCTAATTAGCCACTTGTACCATGTTTCCAATAGAGATTTTATTCCTCAAGGGAATGTGTATTTAGAATTATGAATTATTTCTTTAATGAAATGTTGGAGGCTAGTACAATTGCAACACTTAAGAGGCACCTGGATGGATACATGAATAGGAAGGGTTTGGAGGGATATGGGCCAGGTGCTGGCAGATGGGATTAGATTGGGTTGGGATATCTGGTCGGCATGGACGAGTTGGACTGAAGGGTCTGTTTCTGTACTGTACATCTCTATGACTCTAGGAATGTGTGCCATTACTATCAGCAGCGTATCTTTTAAGCTAATGTTACCCTTCTTTGTGAATGTTATTGTTTAACTTTGGGAATCTAATTTCAAATTTAATCTTACCACATGGAAATTTTAATATGAAATTTATCATTTGATCTCTATCTTGAGCTCCTTTACTGTGAGATTACTGAAGAATGCTGTCTCTTCCCACAATGCTTGATCTAAAATAACCAGTTCCTGAGCAGGTTCCTCAATATTCTGAAATTTGATTAGACAAATTTCCCTTTCAGGATTATTGAATCTTTTTTAACTATTTGTTTTGGGCACATGGTATCAATGAAATGTAACTTCTTACTTCTTAAACTACTTGTAGTGTGTGGGTTGGAGGCCTTTTTCTCTGTGCTATAGATCTGTATGACTCTGAAAGGATGGGAAACCTTAAAGGGCCTGGGCACACAATTCTTAATTGTGGACAATTTGAATAGGACTATACAATTTAAGTAAGACTTGGTTACCTAAAAAAAATTAAGATGAATCTTTTTGTTACTTTTTCATCAGTCTACACTCACTTGTGCATTCACTTATGTAAAGGATGAGGCTTTCTGATGTATTTATGTGAATAAGTACTTTTCTTAATTCATACAATGTGCATCTCACTTGCACGAGCAGCATTTATTGCCTATCCTTAATTGCCCTTAAATTTGATGAGAGCTGTTCCTTGAATCCCTGTGGTTTGTGTGTTGTAGATTAGCTTGTATTTCAATATTTTGCCTCATTTTGCATTTGTTTTGCAATGTACTGTCAGTTCTGCTATAACGCAGTAGTTCCGTTCTCCTGTAATCCCATGTCATTAAAAAAGATCATGTAATGGCAGCACTATTTAAACTATTGGGACTGGAATAATGTTATAAAGCGTGTATTGGTTATAACTTTGCACTTTAGAAACAGTGTCATCCAGTTTGTCAATCGTGTTATAGTGAATTTGTGTTAACAAAACGTGTGTCATAGCAGAATGACCTGTATTATGTTATGGATCAGACTAAATTCCCCCCAAAATTTTTATGATAGCCTGGACCCTAACTTTTTCTTATTTTAAAGTTAAGTGTAAAATGCTGCATTCCAGATGCAATTTGAAAGCTTTTAATCGAGTAGTTTGACCAAACACATGTTTTGTATTTTAACTGTAGTATAAATATAGATAAAAGAATTAGCTTAACCCATAACTCTATTGAAATGCTTAACAAAATACATTAACTACTAATTAACTGTTCTAATATTGTAACATCCCATAAAATGAACTAGGCAGAAGTGAGGACTGCAGATCCTGATGAAGGGCTTTTGCCTGAAACGTCGATTTTCCTGCTCCTCGGATGCTGCCTGATCTGTGTTTTTCCAGCATCACTCTGATCCAAATCTTATAAAATGACTTTTAGCAAAGGCAAGTTCAGTAATATACAAATTGTGTCTCTCATGCAATTCTTGACCACACCCATTTAGGCTGCTTCTCTTGTTCCAACTCACCCTTTTTTAAAAAAGGGCTCGCAAGCTGTTTATTTCATTGGCTTCAATCAGACAACTTGGCGCCTCTGTCCCGACCTTTTATCATTTTAAAACTTGGACAAAATATACTTCTTTAAAACCATAGTATTGTCACAATTGGCTAAATTTAAAATAAATGAACAATATCATTTAGAATGGAATTGTTCATGACCCTGATGATTGAGGAAATACACTTCCCAATGTGATTTTGATCATCATAGCAGAGACACCACAATTTCTGTTCATGACAAGAGACAGCAGATGCTGGAATAGAAGGTAGACAATCAGGCAGCTGGAAGAACACAGCAAGCCAGGCAGCATCATGAGGTGGAGAAGTCCAATGATTCTTCTTCAGGATTGGGGGTAGGTATAAGGGGAACCGCGTGTAAGGGGGTGGTTGGGGGAGTGAGGACAGGATGGTGAGGTAGGGATAAGTGAACACAAGTAGAGGCTATGACCTGGTTGGTTGATGGGAAGAATGAATCCGGTTGGTAGCTGGGAGGAAGAGTCGATTAGAGGAATGGAAGGGCGGCAGAAGGGCTGGGAAGGGAGTGGGATTTTTTTCCCTGAGATTCTTACACTCTTGATGCAACTGCAGACGCCACCTTCTGTGAACAAACAAAATTTATTAAGCTGAGTACAAAATAAGCTTTCTGGAGGAACCCTTTAACACACTTTGCAATGTTTGTGAAGTCATGTCAAGGGATCTCTCTGAACAAAGGAAACAGTCTTTCTTTGAGAACAAAATCTTTGCATCACAGTCAGAAATGCCCACAAGACAACCCGCACCCAGTCACATACCATTCAAGACACAATACAGTGACTACATCATTTCCAGAATATAATGTAAATCACCTCTTAATGGTCAAATCTATTGTGAATCTTTTTTTTAACTACAGGGAGTACTCAAAATTCCAACTGTAATGTTCTTATTGATTTTGAATAAGATGATAATGCAGTTCTTTTATTCTGAATAACTAGGAAATGGCTCTGAATGGCAGGGGATTGGAATATAAATTCCTTACAAACTACCTGTAAGTCAGAGGCATCTCCCCCTAGCCTTGGGACATTCAATTTCCTGTAGGTCATCAGAGCAAATTAACCTTTAATATCTCAAGGTGGGAAGAGAGGCTATTTGAAATTGGAAAACTCAGTGTTGAGTCCTGCAGGCTGTAGGCTGCTAATCGGAAGATGAGCTGTTGTTCCTCCAAGTTGCAGTCTGATTTGCTGTGGCAATTGAGAAGGCCAAGGATGGTCATGTTAGAAAGGGAATTAAACGGGCACTGACTAGGAGGTCAGGTTGGCACCTGTGGGCCCGGTCACCTTTTTTCAAAGCTGTGTCTTCCATTGTCAATCATGGTCTTGGTCTGATACTGGCTTTGAAAGAAAATGTTAAGACATTTATTTTTAATTCAAAATATAGGTGCATGCAATTTAAATTGAAAGGGCAACTCAACTGTTGTGACAGATCCAAAGATGTCATAATTTGACTTGAGACATTAACTGTTTCTCTCTGTTTGCCAAGACCTGCTGAGTTTCTTCAGTATCTTTGTTGAATTTCAGATCTCCAGCTCGCACAGTATTTACTTCAGTTATGATACTTGCTGCTTTTTTATTCATGTGGAATGTATGATTGTCAGCATTTTTCGATTTGAACAAAATACTTTCAATATGGCAAGAGTTACTTAAGTTTTAGGCAATGAAAATTAGTTTTTAATTATGGGTTGTAGCAAGTTTTCTTGCACAGAATTTGTATGTTTGGAATGAATCAAATTTTAAAAAAAATTAATGTCACATGGAGAAGATTTGCCATGTGTTTAAAAAAAGACTTTCTCCCAGCAAAATAATTTGATTTTTTTTGAGCTTTCCTTCCAATAAAGTGTATAGAAAAAGCGTCATTTTCAAAATGCTGAAACAGAAAACACAAACCCATATCAACATTTGTGTAAAGATTTATAGCTGTCTGTTGCCGTAGTTGTGGGTGTGTTTGCCGAGCTGGAAGTTGATTTGCAGACATTTCATGTCTAGGTGACTTCTTCAGTGCTTTGGAACCGCCTGTGAAGTGCTGTTGGGTTGTGCCGTCTTTTGCATAGCTACAATTAATCAAAGGAGCAGAGGAGATGGAAGAAGGAGGGCATAATCAATTAATCAATGTGTAATTATTCATTAACTTTCTGCGAAGAACTTGCTGTGAAATGAAGTGGTTATAGTATAAAGTTAAAAATCACACAACACCAGGTTATAGTCCAACAGGTTTAATTGGAAGCACACTAGCTTTCGGAGCGACGCTCCTTCATCAGGTCTAAGTGGAGGGCTCGATCGTAACACAGAATTTATTGCAAAAATTTGCAGTGTGATGTAACTGAAATTATATATTGAAAAATTGATTGTCTGTTAAGCCTTTCATCTGTTAGAATGCAGTGATAGTTTCACTTCTTTCATGTGTAAATCACAAAACCTTTGTGATTTACACATGAAAGAAGTGAAACTATCAGTGTATTCTAACAGATGAAAGGCTTAACAGACAATCAATTTTTCAATGTATAATTTGTTACATCACACTGCAAATTTTTGCTATAAATTCTGTGTTAAGGTCGAGCCCTCCACTATCACCTGATGGAGCGTCGCTCTGAAAGCTAGTGTGCTTCCAATTAAACCTGTTGGACTATAACCTGGTGTTGTGATTTTTAACTTTGTACACCCCAGTCCAACTCCGGCATCTCCAAATCATGGTTATAGTATAGTTGGCTTTAAATGCGATCAAAACGTTGCTTCGAAATAAATTACAAAACTGCAAAGAATTTTTAAAATTGTTATTTCCTCAATGTGGCAGAGCTGGTATTTATTGCTTAATCCTAGTTTCTTTGAGAACTTGGTGATGAGCAGCATCTTGCTCTATATGTAATCTGTATGGTGAAAGTCCTCTTGCGATGCAGTTAGGTAGGGAGTTTACAATATTTTTATGCAACAAAAATAAAATTCTAGCAATATTTTCATGTTAGGCTGATGCGACCCAATTCTTTGTCCATCCTTTTAAGCCATATCACACAATACCTAGGATCAGCTTCCATCCCCTTTTCCTTTTAACACACTAACTGACTCTACTGGCCTACCCCAAAGTCGTTGTTTCTCTGATGTATCCCACCCTTTCTTTATCCCATCAATTATGATGATATTTGCAGTTGCCTAAGTCCCAATCTGTGGAATGCTTTTCCTAAACCATTTTAACCTGTCTTTGCTCAAGCTTTTAGGCCATTCCAACTAACTTAGTTCCATCCTTTTTAGCTTATCACCACTAAAGCCAATGCAGACCTGGCTGTCAGATTTGGGCAAGTCCACAGCAAGTACCTTAAATTACTAGGGAAGTATCACCTGTATTGTTTTTGCAAGATCCTTAGATCAACTGGCTTGATATTAATTGCAGTGAAGAGGTAAACAAAAAGGATAGGGGAATGGAGTTTCTACGTTGTGTGAAGGACTGGTTTCTAACTGTTATGTAATACAAAACTTAAGGGAAGATTTGCTATTGCATCTATAGTAAGGCATGAACCAGTGCATGCGAGTAGAACAACATACATTGTGCATTTTAAGTTGATAGTGAAGGGTACAAGTATGATCGGAGAAAATTTGACTTTGAGAATAGAACTTGGGAAAATTGACATTGACAGTAGCAACAATGCTTAAAAAAAACCATTATTGGAAACATCTAAAATGGTGTTGAGCAAAGTTCAGGAAAGATTTATTCTGCTAAAAGAAAATGGGAAACTGACAAATTGGGGGAAAATAGGTTTAGAAAAGTGGAATGTGTTAAGTGCATGTTAAAGAGAATATGAAGAGACTGTGATAAAACAGTTAGGAAAACAAACAGCAATGGAATTAAATTATCAAGGAACATAAAATACCAGTAAAATATTTTGCCAGCATGTCTGACTGTCATGATCCAGTTACTATCACAGCCTTTTTTTGTTAATACCACAGATGATGAATGAGAAATGGCTGAAATATCATATAACTATTTCACTTCACTATTTACCAGGGAACAAGTAGATATGATATAGGTAATGAGATAACTGCATTTAAAACAAAAAGAAATACATTAAATAAAGTCAAACTCCAGTAGGATAAAGCCAGACTGATTCTTTCAAAATTTGGAGATGCAATCAAAGAAATGGGTAGAAAAACATTCTTTCACCTTTTTAAAAATAACTAATTAGAAGAAGGTAAAGTGTCAGAAGACTGACAGATAGCTAATGTAATTCCTGCATTTAAGAAAAGAGGCAGACCATGCCCAGAGAATCATACATAAGCCAGCTTAATATTGGTGGTAGGAAAAATAATGCAATCCTTACTAAAGGAAAGAACAGAATGATAAATATCAGAATGCACGTTCAGCATGGAGAATATAAAGGGAAATCTTGCTTGACTAACTTTATTGAACTTTGAGGCAGTTGTAAATGGAGTTGATGGTGGTAATGAAAAATATGTAATTTATCTGGATTTTTTTTTGAAGATGTGAAATTAGATGCTCCATAATAGACAGGTTGTATAGGGTCAGACTGAGAAATCTGGGCACAAATGATAATAAATTGTGAGCTGGCTTCAAGTTAGAAAGCGGAGATTACAAGTAAAGGAGAGTTCAGCGTGGCAGAAACTGAAACATAGTGATCTGTAAGTACTAGTGCTTGTACGGCTACTTTTAATGATTTGAACTTTGGAACCAAAAATACAAATTTCTAAATTTGTAGATGACCCCAAACTGGGGGATAGATGTTGCTAGAAAACTGTAATAGATAGTAGACAATAAACTTGGGAGAGCGAGCCAGTAATTGACAAGTGAACTTCAAGACTTGGAGGTAGTGCATATTGCAGGGGGTTCACTTATTACTTAGATGGCGCAAGTCTAGGCAGAATGGAAGAATAAGGAGATCTAGAAGTACAGATACGGCAGTCAATAAACATCATGTCATAGCTAGCAAGGCCACATTTTAAAAGAAAACCAAACCAAGTCTTAGGTTTCTATTTCTTTGGGAAGAACGTTGAAAAATGAGAATGTTATTTTTATTGTTGGACCTTGATTTCTGCATTTGCTATGGAAGATGACCATTTCTTGCTTGTTAGATGAGAAATTTCCACCTAACATTTAGAATTCCACCATTGGAAATGAGTGTTTAACTTCCATCTCTTCAGAGTTGCTGAAGTTGACCTCGCTCTTTCTTTCTTTCTTTCAGTCAATCCCTAATGTTCAGGCTGTTCAGTGTGCAGTCAAGAATCTTCAGGTCGAGGAAGCTCCAAAACAGTTGATGCCTGAACCCCAGCTATTGTCACTTAGCCTCACCCCACCAGCTGCTGTCACTCATTTTATAAAGAGGGTGTGCTCTACGGATGGCCATATGGCAGGGCTGAAGTTTTTAGCTGCAGTTTTCATCTGGTGGAGAGAAAGGAAGAAGTAATATAACAGACTCTTACCTGGTTGTAGTGAATCAGTGCTGGATTTCACTTGTAATGTAATTGGTCATGAAGTGGCTTGTGGAGCCCCCAGGAGATTGTGTTGCTATAAAGCTGTTGGATAGCTGAGCCTCTGTGGTCAGAACTGAGGGTTTGGGTGAGGGTCTGCTGTGGTAGGGGAGGGGATTCAGAACAAGTACTACTTAGTTTGGTTTTGGAGATGAAATAAAGTGGGAGGGGAGCTGCGGAGTCTTCCACAATTGTGGGATGTTAAGGGCTTGGCTGAAACTGACCATGAGCATGCAAGAGTTTATAAATTACTTTTTTATATAATGTCTGATTAATAATCTGCAAGCATTAATTATATGGTGAATGTTATCAAGCTACTTTATTGCTCTTTTGATTTTGCTAGTGTTTGGGGTTCATGTTAATTTCCAATAATTTGATTAATTATTTGCTCATGGGATGTGTAAGTCCCTGGCAAGACTAGTATTTGTTGCCCATCCCTAATTACCTTTCCAGTGGTGAGTTAAATGAGGTCATGACATGAACATAAAGACCTACAAATTAGGAGCAGGAGTGGGTCATTCAACCCTTGAGGCAGAGGTGGTTACTGCAGATGCTGGAGATTAGAGTGGTGCTGCAAAAGCACAGCAGATCAGGCAGTATGCGAGGAGCAGGAAACCTGAGGTTTCGGGCAGAAGCCTTTTATCAGGAATGATCCATTCAGCCCTTGAACCTGCCCACCATTTGGTAAGATGGTGTTTGATTGATTTGAATTCTGGTCTCCACTGTACTTTCCTGTCCACCTCCAAGAGCCTTTGACTTCCTTATCAATCAAGATTATATTTAACTCCAGTTCTAAAAATATCCAATATTCCTATGCCCCACAGTTCTCTGGGGAAGCAAATTCCACAGATTAGTGACCCTGAGGAAAAGAAATTCCCTTTTTCTGTCGTAAATGGGAGACTCTTTAGAATTAGGATTTAAAAATTAGTTTCTTCCACAATGGGAAATACATTTTATCATTTTATCCCAACAAATTCACTCTGATTTGTGTCTCAATAAGATAATTTCTCATTCTTTTAAACTTCACCGAGTCCAACTGTTTCCACGTGACAGTCCTGTCGTTCCATTAATTACTCGTGAACATTCCCTGAGCTGCTTCTAATTCTTCTTGTCTCCTTAGTTGAGCAAGGATGTAAAATTTGTGTGCAGTACCTCTGGATCTCCCAGCGCACGCAATACTGGCAAAATGTTCTGATATTTATATTCCATTCCCTTGCAATAAATAGCAACAATGCATTTGCTTTCCTCATCATTTGCTGTACCTGCATACTAAGTTATTGTGATTCATCACAGGTCATCCAGATCTTCCTCACTGCAAAGTTTTGCATTCTTTCTCCATTTAAGTACTGAAATGATTTGCTGTTCTGCCTGCCAAAGTGTACAAGTTCACATTTTCCCACTTTTATAATCTTGTCATTTTTCACCCATGTTTAACCTGCGAATCTCTATATAGACTTTTCTGTGTCCTCACAGTTAACTTTCCTACCTGTCTTTGTGTCATCAGAAATCTAGCATATAATGCTGAATATTGTCTTTAAAGTGCCAGGGAGGTGGCTTGGGTCAGAAACTGGGAGGTAGATGACAAACTAATGATAAAAGAAACATTCTTAGAAGGATGTGATAACAGCTACTCCCTCGGAAGACATTTTGGAGCCTCTGCTTTTCACTACTACTGGATAAATAAAACAAAATGTGTGTGTTGAGGGGATGGAGTATCTTAGATACCTTTGTATCTAATAGTGTTAGGCAGAAGGTGGGTTACTTTAAAGGGGTATACAAAGATGAGGGATAGAACTGGCACCAATCTTTACACTTCTATTTCTTTAGAGTTCCTGAAAAGAAATGTACACCAGCTAATCCAGAATGATGGTTTCAGTTGGTGTGTATTTTGACAGGGACTTCACTGAATGCTCGGATTTTGATTTAACACTAGTTGGGATAAAAATGCTTCCTAATTTCACTCATAAAATGTACAGCTCCGATCGGGAGGTTAGGCCCACTTGTTCTAGGTTTCTCTGTCAGAAATCTACACTATCATATCCTTCCATCATTAAAGATCTCAGATCATGGTTTGATCTTCAAATTCAAGGGAATACGAGCCAAAATTACAGTCATTTTGTATAATTTCTGCTGAATCTGTGTTGCACATGCTCAAGACATCTTGAGAAAGGCCAGATGGAAAGACTAAGTAAAATTTCAAGAAACTTAAAGACCTCAAAGAGCAAATGGAGCTTCAAGAAGAACTAAATCTAAATCATCTTGAATTGGCTGCACGTACTTGTGGAGCAACATTTAAGGGAGTGTTTCCTATGCTTGTGCAGTGTCTGAGTCAGATGCTGCATTAAGATGAATAAGTTGTCTTGGCACAGACTAATAGTACCGTGTAGCCTTTTACCAAATGCAAGATTTTGAATCTACCTTATCTAACATGTTTTACAAAGGGAATATAAAGTAATAAAAGCTTTTTGATGATTTAGTGACTTATGAAGGTATGGAATCAGGAAATTTCATTAAGTGAAACTCCCTACTTTCAATTAGCTGAAACTATGCAATACCATTTGGTAAAATTCAACAGAAGTATTTTATATACAACCCATATAGGATTTGAAGCAATGCTCCGGGATTGAAATTAAGGGTCTTTAAGTGTTTTTTTCTCAAAGCTGAGCTATCTGAACTTCGAACACCCTACATAAACAGTGTGTGTTTTGTTTTGTTTGTTTTCATGGTCTGGTTCATAATTCATTTTGACAAGTTAAATGACATTCTACTATGTGGGTGTGACCCCTCTGAAGATAAGGTAGAAATATGGCTTCAATAGTACAACATTGCAGCTCCTCAGATACTGAAACAGTCCGTACACAAATGCAGCAAGACCTGGACAATAGCCCAGCTTGGGCTAATGAAAGGCATTTATCATTTGCTCCACAGCAGTGCCATTCAATGACCATCTCACGTAAATGACCATCTCATTTAACTATTGCCCCAGGACATTCAGTGATATTACCATTGCTGAGTCTTCACTATCAACATTCTTTGGGGTTACCATTGACCAGAAACTGAACTGGATTAGTGCTATAAATATGGGCATAAGAGGAGTTTCAAGAGTGGGAATCCTGTAACTGATAACTCATCACCTAACTTCCGTCTGTCTGTTCGCCATCTAGAAGTCAGGTGTATGAATCTTCTCCACTTGCCTGATTGAAAGCCAATCTCAACAATACTCAAGCATGACACTATCCAAGACAAAGCAAAGCAATTTGATTGATTGGCACCACATCATCAAATATTCACTTCCTCCATCATCAACATCATGAGTAGCTGCAATGTACCATCTACAAGATACACTGTGAAAATTCATCAAGGCTCCTTGGTGTCTTCCAAACCTATACATATTACTTTTGAGAACGACAAGTAGCGTGGAGACACTAGTTTCCTTCCAAGCTGCTGAATATCCTGACTTGGAAATGTTGTCATTGTCAATTCACTGTGGAACTCCTTCCCTGAAGGCATTGTTAGTATACTTAAGACCAAATGGACTTCAGAGGTTCAAGAAGACTGCTCACCATCATGTTCTCAAGGTCTACGAGGGATGAGCAATAAATGCTGGCCCAGCAGCAACACCTACATGCCATGATGAATTTAAAAAAAACTCAGCCCTAACACTAGAGGATGTAATAGGTAGCTGCACAAAACCAGGTGACCTACAGTAATTTGGATAGAGGGAAAATTTAATACTCCCTCCGCTGTCAGGAACAGTTGCACATGGGCAAGCTGCTGCATTATGAATTGAGTGTTTATGCACTATTGTTCTTGTCACATTTCCGGGTTGCAATTGGAGTTGTAGTGTTTTAAATCATAGTTACTGTTAATGTAAGATTGATTCAGTAGCTCAAATGGTTTCCAACCAAGGCTCAGATTCCTGATGAAGGGCTTATGCCAGAAATGTCAATTCTCCTGCTACCTGGATGTTGCCTGACCTGCTGTGCTTTTCCAGCACCACAGTCTAGGCTACGACTGTTGTGTTGTACAATGTTCCATTAATTGTTTCAAATTACCTTTGTGTTCCAGCAGTAGCTTTATGATTCATTACATAGATTCCCAACTCTCTTCCTCATTAACATGAGTTCCTCTGCATTTTGAAAAGATTTTCATTAATCTTTTGCACATCCGGTCTGGATACTTTATATTTTATGCAATTTATTTTTGGGCATTAATTGAGGATGAACTTTATTCTCTTTTAATCAGTGGCTATGCTTTTGTTTATTGGTCAGAATATTGAGTACAGGAGTTGGGAAGTCATGTTGCGGCTGTACAGAACATTGGTAAAGCCACTGTTGGAATATTGCGTGCAATTCTGGTCTCCTTCCTATCGGAAAGATGTTGTGAAACCTGAAAGGGTTCAGAAAAGAGTTACAAGGATGTTGCCTGGGTTGTAGAATTTGAGCTGCAGGGAGAGGCTGAAAAGGCTGGGGCTGTTTTCCCTGGAGTGTTGGAGGCTGAGGGATGACCTTAGAGGTTTACAAAATTATGAGGGGCATGGACAGGGTAAATAGGTAAAGTCTTTTCCCTGGGATTGCGGAGTCCAGAACAAGAGGTTTAGAATGAGAGGGGAAAAATATGAAAGAGACCCAAGGGGCAACTTTTTCACACAGAGGGTGGTGTATGTATGGAATGAACCGCCAGAGGAAGTGGTGAAGGCTGGTACAATTGCAACATTTAAAAAGCATTTGGATGGATATATGAATAGGAAGGGTTTGGAGGGTATGGGCCAGATGCTGGCAGGTGGGATATTTGGTCGGCATGGATGGATTGGACCAAAGGGTGTGTTTCCATGCTGTACATCTCTATGACTCTAAGTGGTAGTGTTCTATCTTTTTGGGCAAAAAGACTTGGTTCAAATCTCACCAGTTGTGAAGGGGATAGAGTCACACAGCATGGAAACCGATTATTTGGTCTGACTGGCCCAAACCGAACACGATCTCTAACTAGTCCTACCTGCCTATGCTTGGACCATATCCCTCCAAATCTTTCCTATTCTTGAACTTATCCAAACGTCTTTTAAATGTAACTCTACCCAGATCCACTACTTTCTCTGGCAGCTGATTCCACATACTGAGAACCACTCTGAGTTTTAAAAAAATGTTGCCCTTCATGTCCTTTTTAAATCTCTCCTCCACCTTAAAAATATGCCCCGATTTTGAACTACCCCATTCTAGGAAAAAGACCCTGATCATTCATCATATATCTGCACCTCATGATTTTTTTCAACCACTTACAGTCACCCGTTAACCTCCTATGCTCTGGTGCAAAAACGTTACAGCCTTTCCAGTCTACTTTTGTATCTCAAACCCTCCATTCATCTTGTTAAATCCTTTTTGAACCCTCTTCATTTAAAAGTATCCTTCCTATAACAGGATGGGCAGAACTTCACACAGTACTCCAGAAGAGGCCTCACCAACATGCTGTACAACCTTACCATGACATCCCAAATCATATACTCAGTGGTCTGAGCAATGAAGGCAAGCATACTAACTACTCCTCTTAACCACCTTTGTCTACTTGTGACTCAAGTTGCAAAGGATTATGGTCTATAGGTCTCTGTGTTCTACAGCACTGCCCGGACCCCTACCATTAATTTATATAAGACTCAACCAAATGCAATACCTCACATTCATCCAAATTACTCTTCCTCTAGCACTCCTCAGTCCTTTGATCCAATTAATTGAGATTTCTTTGTAATCATAATTTAAGTGTTGTCATCACTCTTTTTTTTGGATACTTCATTTAAAAATTGTCAAGTTGAGACATGATTTTCCATGCACAAAACCATGCTGACCATCCCTACTCAGTCCTTGCCTCTCCAAATGCATGAAAATCCTATCATTCAGAATTGCCTCCAACAAAATGTTAGATTCACAAGTCTATAGTTTCCATGCTTCTCCTTTCATCCTCTCTTAAACAATGGTACAACATTAGCCATCTTCTAGTACTTCACCCATGTTTACAGATGATGATACAAATATTTCTGCTACGGGCCTCGCAGTTTCCTACCTGACTTCCCACAACATCCGGGGATACACATCATCAGGTCCTGAGGATTTATCTTCCTTCTATGTTTCCTAAGATCTCCAGCACTTCCTCTTCTATGTGAATTATTTTCAAAACATCAATGTTTGCAGTTAGTTCTTCGATAACATGGTTGCATTCTTTTGCTATGGCACTTTAGAAACTGCGCTTAAATCATTGGCACTGTAATCACAGTACAGCCAATACCAGGTTATTGGTTTACACTGTAGAAACAGCATCCTCAATTTGTCGGTTGCGTTACAATGAATGTGCTTTGAGGAAACGTACATTATAACAGAACGATTTGTATTTCCTTGAGGTCTCTAACCTCCACTTTCTCCTCAACAGTTAAAACTGGTGCACAACATTCATTAATATCACTCCTATCTCCTTAGGTTCAACACAAAGACAACCTCGTTGATCTTCAAAGGGTCCTAATCTCTCTCTAGTTTCTCCCTTCCACTTAATGTATTTGTAGAACTCTTTTGGATTAACTTTAACCTTATCTGCCAAGGCTATCTCATATCCCCTCTTTTGTCTTCCTGGTTTTCTTTTTACGAATGCCCCTACACTGTTACACTCTTTAAGAGATTCAATCAATCCCATTTGTCTATCTAATATGATTCTTTTGTATTCTTGACTAGAACCTCCAATATCTATCCTCATCCATTATGTGTCATAATGCTTCTGAACACATTGTTAGTTAAGAATTGCATATGTGTTGTATGTGTATGAAAAATTAGCTTCACTTTTATTCAATCGAAGAAGAATTGTTACCTAAAGTTGATGAAATTCAAGAAAAATGTTTAGCGATAAATGGGCTAGAAAGGATGGACAATTCAATGTTTGTAAGATTTGGAAATGGACCAACAACTAGCTGCAAGTATTGCTACACTGGAAAGGCTAAAAACAACTGGAATGACCAAGGAAGTGCCTTTTAGAAAATCTGGCTATTACAACAGAAGACAGAATTGGAACTTCAGTAATTGGTGTATGAATTCTGGAACCGTGCAAATAATAGTTAGTAGTTGTCAGCTTTGGTCTGAAGTAACATTTATCTGATGAACTGCTCAAAGTAGAGAGACAGGATCTTTGAAATGAAACAAAATGCAGTGAATTATGAGAGAGTGTGATGGTTAATCTGAACAAATAATGATCATAATAGGTTTTGATTGAAGACTCTTTTTAACTCTATTGTATATTTTTGTATTCCTAGTTACTAGATGTAGTCTTTGTACAATAACACATTCTAGGGATGGCTACAGCTAAGAGCTAGACTTGTGACAGTAGCAAAATTTCTGACATAATGGAGGGCAATTTGCCAATGACTGATTTTCGTGATGTCTTTTTCCTCGACAGACAGGGAAAACCCTCAAATTTCCACAGTCAGACCGATTTCCTTTCTTGAACATGGTCTCATTTACAGTGTCCCTGAGATCACCTGGCATGCTTGTTTCCTTCCAGACTTAAGTGATGAGGTGTGAGTACTTCATTGTAATTAGGCCTTGTTTTTCAGCCGATGGTTGGATTTTTGACCTTTTACAGTTGGTTGAATATGTACTGAGATGGTGACATGTAATGTATCACTGGATGGTGTTAAGAGCACTTGCAAATCGGTTGAAGAGGCCCTCATGCTGTCATCATTTCCCCTGCTTTTCTATGTTGATATACTCTGTTCCTTCCTGTCCCATTCTGGGATCGTTATTGAAGTAGCTGCCATGCAAAATTCCATGCACCGTTTCCCCCCCTCCCAAAAAAAATCTGGCTCTATTCTATCCCATTGCTGGTGCTGCCAATATCCCACGATTAAAAATCCATTCCATCCACACCAATGTGAATGTACGGATACCAATGAGACAGAACAGACAAATGTTTGTGGATGCTAACCAATGTGGTGACGAAAGGTCTAGTGAGAAAATCTTTATAATTTGCTTTTTACTTTGTGTCAGTGGCTTTATTTTGTTGGTTGGTTCTGAAGTATCTTACTGTTTGATCAAAGTTGATCTTAGCCAAACAATAATCTTGCTTGCAGTACCTTTTTTTTTGACTTTTCTTCCCTGAAGGTGAAGCTTCCTTATGGATTCTGATAAAATTAACAAATATATCAAATGTGTGATTAAGCTTTTCATCTTTGTTAATCTGTTGGAGTTTTGTTAAACTTTATTACAATAAATACTTTGCACTTATCTTTTCTAGATATATAATTAAAGGTTTTGTAGTTATTATTAATGTTCACTGTTTTGTCAATACAATTTTTAACTGTGCACACGGGATTAAAATTTCCTAAGTGCTCATTACAGTATTTGAATCTCTCAATTGAATTATATAATTTTTTTTAATGGTCAAGTGGTTTGAGAATATAATTGCTTTGTAAATCGATTACATGTGCAACAGACAAATGAACACAAATTAGTTATTGCTGAACTATATATAGTCTGTAGCTATATATGCATAATTAATGCTTGATTAAATAGTGTTTTAGCTATTTAGCTGGTAGCTATTAGCTGTAAAGCACAAGTCTTTGGACTAGTGGTAGGTACTTCATTGCGATATTCAGTACACTCTTGGGCTATGTTAATATGGAATTTGAGATATATAATGCCTCCTTGAATCGTGTTTGAAATGTTATACTTGAAAACCTGCTAAGGTTACTCTGTCAGTTTTCAATACCAGAAAGTTTGATTATTTAAAACCGCTTCTATTCAATTTAATTATCCAACTACTAAGTATTTTAAAAAAAATATAATTATGCTCCATTTCAAATTATTCATGTGTTCGTAACCTGTTGTACGGAAGCTTCAGTTTAAATTTTTTTTTGAGAACGTCAATTATTGGTTGCCAAGGTAATTATCACCGTATATTTGCTGGCAATAGATAATGACACAAAAGTGTATGGCAAAAATTAAGCCACCCTGTTTAGTAGTCCAAGAGGTACTCAGGAGCTTTGCGCACTAAGTTAATGAGTAAGAACTAAGAAAACTATAATTTGGTTCCTGTTGTTAAACTTTGTTCCTCCTGTCTTGGATTACACTACACTCATTTGTTTCCACTTTTACGAATCAAGTCATTATTACAGTCTCCAACAATGGCAGCTTTTCCAGACACCTTAGGTGGCATACCTTGGGTGGTATGAAAATAATATTTGATTCCCTTTTATTTATCTATATGTTGCACTTTGCTAAAATCATCACGTGGCATTTGTTTTCATATGAATCCTCTGGCATGCTGTGTAAGAAATATTTATGGAATGTTTAAGAAATAATGTTAATAGTGCATGTTATCAGTGCATATTGAATAACTGAGTGAAGAAACTGCAGTAAAAATTGCTATATCGACAAAGAAGAATTAGTGATGCTTGACTTACTGCTGACTCTTTTAAACAAATTATTCTGGGGAAGTTGAATTATTTTAACTTGCACTTCTTTCTCCTCACAGAAATGTTTAACCTTTCAAAAGAACAACAGATTTCTTTTCCCTGTATGAATCCAGATCCATCATAATGTGGTTAACTGTTACTAAGTGATTTGCTATGGCAATTGTGTTGAGCATTTACTGTCTAATAAATGAATTAAACTGGGTAGCCCATCTTGTGGTTAATGCAGAAATTGGGAGAGCTATCCCACCGACCAATCAAGCAAGCGATTCCCTAATCTTCGATGGGAAAATTTGATTTGATTTATGTATTGGCACGTGTATCTTGTCACAAAATACAGTGAAAAGTGTTGTGGAGTGTCGCCTCTCTCCAGTGCCATCTTAAAACAGAAAAATAAACCAAACGTAAAATTTAAAAAATAAAGGAAGTGTTCAACTTTTTACAGTCCTTTTTGTTAAGTGCTCAGCTATAGCCCCAATGGCCAGATAGAAGTCACTTTCGCCACCCTGCTGCCCCGGAATAAAAGGTGTCATGCTTTGGTGCCATCTTGCCTGTACTGCAAATGTCATCATGAGTCTTCGCTGTACCTCACCAATGCAGATGCCACTGATGTCGAAGTGTGCTGCAGTAGCCAAAAGTAAAGTCTGCTGCCACCATGAAGCTGCTTTGCCAACCCTGCCGATGGTTGGTTCTAGGCCCAAAAACATGCATGAATCTGTGATGGACGTAGATGCCATGGGAAACCCAAATGCGCCACTGCTGCAGCAGTTATGACTCAGTATTAGGATTGCCTCATAGATGGAGAAGCTGCCAGGACCCCAAAGCTGCGTCCACCACCACAGGCACGAATCCACGCTGGGCTCACTTGCCGTCACCATGACCAAACTCTTCAACAAGAGGTAAGTAAAATAAGAGGCGAGAAAAGAGAAGGGAAAAGAAAACATTTGAAATTTGGTGAGTTAACAGTGAAAATCAAGATGAATGGATATTACTTTGTGGTAGCTCCTGAGTTGTGGTTGCAGCAAGACTATGGGGTGGTATAGCTTTGCTTGTAAAGGAAGAAATAAGTGCTAAAGTGAGAAATGATATAGGCACTGGAGATCAACATATAGGATCAGTCCGGGTATAACTAAATAGTCCATTTGGATAATCTATACATCCTCAAATGGTAGGAGAAAGTGAGGACTGCAGTTGTTGGAGATCAGAGTAGAGAGTGTGGTGCTGGAAAAGCAGAGCAGGTCAGGCAGCATCTGAGGAGCAGGAGAATCGACATTTCGGGCATAAGCTCTTCATCAGCTCCTTGGATGCTGCCTGACCAGCTGTGCTTTTCTAGCACCACACTCTCATCCCTCAAATGGCAGTCATAATTCGCAGTGGGGTAATATAAACCAGGAAATATTGTGGGCTTGTAAGAAAGATACAGCAATAATTGAGTGATATGAATTAATGAAATTGGAAAGGGTGGCCTCGAGGAAGAATTAATTTGCATGTATTAGAGATTATTTCTTCGGGCCGTGCAGTGGTGAACCAACTAGGGAGTGCACGATTTCTGGATTCCATATTGAGTAAGGTTGCAGCAAGACTACATTTGACAATTAAGTATTTAAGGGTACTTGGTGTTTTGAAATGATTAATTATTGACATTGTAGTAAAGAATCCTTCAGGGAAGAGTGACCATTAGCATGCTAGAGTTTCAAATTCAGTTTAGGGACTGAGAAATTGGAGTCCCACACTATCATTCTGGAGTTAAACAAAGGTAAATACATGGGCATGAGGACAGATTTGGTCCTAGGCTGGGCAGGAAGATTAAAAGTGGCAGTTGTTTAAGGAGATGTTCAATAACTCCCAACTAAAATATATTTGCAAGAAAAAAAAGATGGGGGGGAGGGGAGAGTTGTTGGTGAACCAGCCGTTTACAACCTATATTAATTTTATTTTGAAGGATTAGGAAATACTGCAGCAAGATTTGCAGATGACACTAAAATAGGTTGGGAAGTAAGTTGCATTAAAGAAATAATAAATTTGCATTCGGATATGGATGGGTTAGATGAAAGGACCAAAACATGACAGATGGAGTTTAATGTCGATAAGTGGCAAGTTATCCATTTTGGTTGGGAGAACAGAGGCAATTTATTACCTAAAATGGAGAGAAACGTCAGAGTCCTTCATGCAGGGAGATCTGGGTGTCCTTGTGCACGAATTGCAGAAACCAGTATGCAGGTGCAACAGGTAACAGAAGGTAAAAAGATTTTTTGTATTTTTTACTATAGGAATGAAATATAAAAATCAGAAAGTGTTGCTGCATCTGCACAAGGCAATATCAAATTTCATCTGGAGTATAATATATAATTTTTCTCCCTTTTACTTGAAGAAGCAGTTGAAGGCAGTTCAGAGGAGGTTCACTAGTTTGATTCCAGAGATGAGTTTGTCTTTTGGAGAGCTTGAGCAATTTAGGCCTGTAAAGAAGAATAAAATTTCATTTAGTTATGTAAGATGCTAAATGGGATTGGCAAAGTAGACTTTGAAAGGATGTTTCCCCTAGTCGGATAATCTAGAATGAGAGGCCTTAGCTTTAGGATAAAACGGATGAGAAATTATTTCTCTGTTAGGTTTGAATCTCTGGAATTCACTACTCCGAAGTGGAGTGGATGCTAGGTGATTGAATACATTTGAAGTGGAGATAGACAGGCAGATTTTAATTGGATGGATTGATGGTTTATGGAGAGTGAGCAGCAAAGTGGAGTTGAGGCTGAGGTGGAATCAATCATGATTGTGTTGAATGGTATAGCAGACTCAAGGGGATTAATTGCCTACTTTTGCTCCTAGATAATGTCCTAAACAACAGTAGCACTGTCTTCACCAGAGATGGTAGCACCATAGTATACACTCTGGAGAGAGGTATTTTGAGAGTTGCCAACATTGAATTCTGACCCCATGAAGTTGAACACTAATTGAAAAGAAGCATTTAAGCATGATGCAGGCATAGATATGCTCTGGATGAGAGACTTCAACGTTCTTCACCAAGAGTGGTTTATAGCATTACTATTGGTTATGTCTAAAAGGACACAGCTGTTAGATTGGCTGTAGCAAGTGATGAAGTGAACAACAAGTGGGGATGAAATATATCTACTTGCAGTAGATGCATCTGTCTGTGACTGAATTGTTGGGTAACTGCTGCACAGTTCATGTGTACTCTTCATTTGTTGTTTGGCACTGCCACTGTGCTGAATGTGATGGACTTCAAACATCTAGTAATTGAAGAGTTTATCATCCATGAGGCACTGTGGTGCCTTGTGACAGCAGCAGTAGTGTTCAACTACAATCAGTAAAGTCATGACCTGGTATATTCCCTGATACTAGCATTACCACCAAATTGGTTTACCTGGTGAAATTAAAAACAACAAAATGCACGTCAGACATGCATTAGCAGCATGCTGTAGACAAAGCTGAATGACCCCACATTCAGTTGGTTCGATCTGAGCTCTATAGATCTGTCATTCCACTTTTGATTTGTAGAGTTAGATTAAACAACACCCTGGGAGAGAATGATGCTCAGACATCTCCATCCTCAACAATGAAGGAGTCTACTAAAGGCTGAAACATTTGCAAATATACTCAGCAATGTGCAAAGTGGACAGTCTGTCTCTTCCTTCTGTGGCCCCCAGCAATATGGATTCTGGGTACCATCAGACCCACTTGGCTGCTTATCTCATGATAGTCATTGTCCAAATGTGGAAGAAAAGGTTGCACTTAAGGGTACGTGAGGATGATTGGCCTTGATGTCAAGGCAGCATTTATTGTGCCATCAAGAGTCTAGTTGCAAAACTAGTTATCTGGAATGTTATCTAGCAAGTATAAACTGTGATATATTCCTACCAGTTCACTGAATGAGACAGAAATACGTATTTTATTCTATATTGCCAGGGGAGTAAGTGAGATGCTTATAGGTATTGTATAGCACATCTTTATCTTTAGCCGGTCGTTTTAAATTTGAAGCTTACAAGTTTTTCACTCAGCCATAAATTTACTGCTATGTTGCATACCTTTAGTTGAAGGTGTAGAACTGATTTTTTTCTGCAGTGTTGGGAACTTCTGTGGATGCTGAGCCAACACATCTCAAATATATGGTCACCAGCAAGAGGTAAATATGGAGGCCAGCTCATGAGAAATGCCAAATGGAGCAGAGATGTGACAGGGTCTGGCTACTTCTTTGGCAGAGGACCCCTGTGTTTCTGACATGGGGCATGCGTAGCCAGCTCCGACAGTGCTCCAACTTTCCTCTGAGACAACATTTCCAAGTCACTACCAGATTCCGTACTCTGGCAAGTAAGATTCACCTGGTGTGGAAAAATGGCCCTTTGAGTGTGGCTTTGTTTGCACTAATTGACCATCTCTATTGAAGAAGAGAAAATGAGGACTGCAGATACTGGAGATCAGAGTCGAGAGTCTGGTGCTGGAAAAGCACAGCAGATCAGGCAGCATCTGAGGAGCAGGAGAATCAACGTTTTGGGCATAAGGCATTCATCAGGAATCCTGATGAAGGGCTTGTGCCTGAAATGTCGATTCTCCAGCTCCCCATCTCTATTGAAGGGATTACCAAATCCTGTGGCAACACATGCCTGGAAACTGGTCCAAGGTTGGGCAGTATTGGACTCATCAACTTTTTCCTGGTACTTGCCTGGCCGTCCAATCTAATAGAATGGGAAGATTCCATTAATAAAATGTAGGGGAAATAAAAATACAATATGTGGTTTTGGTTTCTCTTTTGATGAGATATTGTTGAAATTCATGAGAAACTGATATTTTAGTTTTAATTCAGTACTCATTTGAAAATTGTAACTCTTTTGAAACGTTGGGAAGGATCTGTGACTTGATCCATTTTTTGAATTAAGTTGATGCGTGACAAAATTATAAGATTATAATAGAAATCATATTTGCTTAAAAGTTCCAAAATCTATTGATTTTGAGGACAGATGGATAAACTAAACATGGTATGGGATAGAACTGAATTTGTAATTCTGGAGCACATTAAAACTAGTTTGTGATCGAGGAGGGAAACACTGGTATGTGAGAAAATAGGTCAATTCTTGTTTAACTGGTGTGACTGGTTTATGGTGTCATTTTATGGTAGTTAGGCAATGGCACAAATTGTTCGTTCCCTTTGCATAATGTTAAATACGTTAAACTCTCTTTGGTTATGGTGAAAAAATTCAACTTTTGGAATAGAACCAAATGGATTGCAATGTGAAATAACTGCACAGAGTCCTGTCACCAAGTCACCTTTTATTTACTTGTGTGCAGTCAGCCCAGAGTGAATCCCCTGAACTGAGGAGATTCTAAACTCCATGTTAATATTTTTTCTCTTTTTGTATTCAAAAAGAAATACCAGTTAACAAAACTGGCTTTGTAAACCAGCCAGTTTAGGAATCTGGTTCTCCAAACAAAATCAGAAACCAACAGCAGCAGTAACATCCTGACTGTGGCCCAGCCAGCACAGAGTCAATCCCCTGAATTGAGGTGATTCTAAAATCCCTGTTTATATTTGTTTCTTTATTTGGTTTCCACCACCAGGAAGAAAGGAAAACATCAGGGTGGCCAGTGACAAGCAATGTCCATCTTACCAAAGGGTAATGCTGTGTGATCAAAAAAGTGAAAGGAATGGTAGGGATTAAATTAAAATAGAGTTGGAGGGGGGAATAAAACACTCCACTCCCTGAGCTGCCCACCTCTCCCTGAACAGCTCAAGGAAGCTGGTAGACATCGCATGCTCCTGGGCTCGTATGTTGCTGTGGAAAAGGCGCAGACAATCAGCCCGAACGGCCCACTGTTTGGACCTTTTTATGGTCAGTTTGGCCAGACCCATGAGGGGGGTCCTCAGATCTGCCCTCCCCTCTCCGTACTGGGTGCCCAAAGATCAGGAGCGCGGGACTGAAGTGCAACCAAATACAGAAGAAGGTGCTTTAGAAAATCAAAAAGGAGTGCAAACACCACCCCGTATATACATGGTCCCCAGACTCCACAGCACCACAGAACAAGCGCTTGGGGTCTCCTATTTATTTTTTTTATTTCATTAAACAATACCAAAAACAGTTAGCATTAATAACTGTATACAAAAAAACAGCAATTTTACAAGGGAGAGGAGCAGCAAAGCCAGGCCCCAAACCCATCCTTCCTGATGAAGGGCTTATGCTCGAAACGTCGAATTCTCTATTCCTGAGATGCTGCCTGGCCTGCTGTGCTTTGACCAGCAACACATTTTCAGCTGTGATCTCCAGCATCTGCAGACCTCATATTTTTTACCCAAACCCTATCGTTCAACCAGTTTTCAGGGAAGGAGGACAAACCTCACATCCCACTTTCGGTCACAAAACAGTAACAATGACATGTAATTGGACTGTTTGTCTTATGTACAGAAAAAAGAGTGCATAAAATCCACCCCCCGCCCACCCCAAGCAACCCTGCAAACCACCCGGCCCTTCCACCTTCTGGCCACTGTAAAGGCAGACCACCCTGACACACCTTCCGACCACCTCTAGGACAGCTCGTCCTGCTTTCCTTTCTGGTACAGAGTCCATTACCATATTCAGTTCTCTTCAAAATGTGAAATCCATTGTCAGGATTAGAGTCCACTCCAGTATACAAAGTGCCTTGTCAGAAATGGAGTCCACTCCAAACTACAGAGTCCACAACCGAGGGCAGAGTCCAATTCTGAAGGCAGCAAATGTATACCCCACAGCACACAGCTGTTCAGTCTCCATAGAATCCTGGCCCATCCTTAGAACCAGGCCCACTCACTGGAACACAGTACATTGTAAAGGTGCAGTTAACTCTCAGGGGTGTTTGGTCTGGTCTGAAGGCAGGGTCTACTCTCAAACTCCAGGTTGCAGCAAGTGCTCACCTCCCAGCATGCACACACACAGGTGTTCAGGCTTTACAGAGGCCCAGCCCCAGGGCCAGGCCTTCCCACAGGAACAGCTCATCTGGTCAGATGTATTTTCTCACAAGGGCTCAGTTCAAACACCAAAAAACAGTGAAGACACAAAGAAAACTAGAGTCCAAGGGCTAAGTCTGGCCACAAAATCAACATTGTCCTTTTCTCAATGTAAGAGAAAAGAAGAACACAGTGAAACACACAGTTTCCTAATGAGAACTGAGTTACACCTGAAACACATTGACTGTGTGGATCAGGCAGTTTAGAAATCAGTCCTCCATAAAAAAAGAATACCAGTTAACAAACTGGCTAAATAATGCAGCCAGTTCTGGAGTTGGGTATCTCCTGAAAAAGAAGCAGAAACTTACAGTAACGCAATGAATATAGCACCAGCCAACACAGAATCAGTGCCCGAAACTGATGAGACTCTAAATCTCTTGTTTTTTTTTAATATACTTTCTTTTCTCTTCTTCCTCCCCACCTAACTGCAGTAGTGCTTATATTTTCCCCAGGACCCATGTTGTGTGTGTGCAGCTTTGAGACACAGTGAAAGACAACAAATGTACAAATCTTTATTCAATTTCCATCACCAGGAAGAAAGGAGACATCAGGTGGCCAGTGACGAGCAGTGCCCTTCACATCAAAGGGCAATGCTGTGTGGTCAAACAGCGAGGGGGAGGGCAGGGATCAAATCAAAGTAGAGTTGGACGAGGAAATAATGTACTCCACTCTCTGCAGTGCGCTCCTTTCCCTGAAAATCTCAAGGGTGTTGATGGACACCATACACTCCTTCTCCAGGGACACCCAGACTCTGATATATCCGCAGAAGAGGGGCAGGCAATTGGCCATAATGACCCCATCCACAGCCTGCTGCCTGGACCTGTTTGTGGCCAGTTTGGTCAGGCCCAAGAGCAGACTCACGTAGAGGTCCTCTGATTACCCTTCTTCCTCTACACAGAGTGCCTAAAGATTAGGAGCGTGGGATTGAAGTGAAGCCAAAAACAGAGAAGGTTTTTAAGGAAATCAAAAAGGAAGTGCAAGTGCCCACAACCAATATATGCATTGCCCACGCACTCCACAGCACCACAGAACAAGCAGTTGGGGGCCCCTGTTCATTTTTTTTTGTTTTTTTTTTCTTTAAACCCCCATACTACCGCCTAACTGCAGTAGTGCTTATTTTTTCCCCAGCACTCACGTTGTGTGTGTGCAGGTGTGAGACACAGTGAAAGACACAAGGTGCACGAACCTTTTATTCAGTTTCCACCACCAAGAAGAGAAAGAAACACTCAAGTAGCCAGTGACAAGCAGTGTCCTTCACATCAAAGGACAATGCTGCGTGATCAAACAGTGAAGGGGAGGGCAGGGATTAAATCAAAATAGAGTCGGAGGGGGAGATAATGCACTCCATTCCCTGCAGCGCCCACCTCTCCCTGAACAGTTTAAGGGTGTTAGTGGACACTGCGTGCTCCTTCTCCAGAGGGTCCCCCTGTTTATTTTTTATTAAACAATTTACAGTTTACAAAGCAATTAACATTAACCGCTGTATACAGAGAAACAGCAATTTTACAAGGGAGAGGAGCAGCAAAGCCAGGCCCCAAACTCTACTGTCCAACCAGTTTTCAGGGAAATGAGGAACCTCAAATCCCGGGTCCCTGGTTTCAAAAAAATTTTTTCTTCTCCTTTTGCCATATTACTGCTTAATTGCTGTAGTGCTGGGTCCCCTGTTTTTTTTTCTTTTTTTTAAACTAACCCTCACACTACTGCCTAACTGCGGTAGTGCTTATTTTTTCCCAGCACCCATGGTGTGTGTGTGCAGGTGTGAGACACGAATCTTTATTCAATTTCCACCACCAGGAAGATAGGCAAACACCCGGGTGGCCAGTGACAAGCAGTGTCCTTCACATCAAAGGGGGTCCCCGTTTATATATATTTTTTAGACACTCCTTTTTTTTTCTTTTTTTCCCCCTTTTTTATTAACCCGCGCACTACCGCCTAACTGCGGTAGTGCTCATTTTTCCCCCAGCACCCATAGTGTGTGTGCAGGTGTGAGACGCAGTGAGAGACACAAAGTGCACAAATCTTTATTCAGTTTCCACCACCAGGAAGATAGGAAAACACCCGAGTGGCCAGTGAGGTCCCCTGTTTATATTTTTTCCCCAGTGACAAGTAGTGAACACTCCTGTTTATTTTTTCTCTACCACCTAACTGCGGTCGTGCTTATTTTTTTCCCCAGCACCATGGGGGGTGTGTGTGTGTGTGTGTGTGTGTGTGTGTGTGTGCATGCAGGTGTGAGACACAGTGCACAAATCTTTATTCAATTTCCACCACCAGGAAGATAGGAAAACGCCCGGGTGGCCAGTGAGGTCCCCTGTTAATTTTTTTTAATTAAACAAATTACAAAACAGTTTACAATAAACATTTACAGCTGTACAAGAGACAGTAATTTTACAAGGGAGAGGAGCAGCAAAGCTAGGCCCCAAACCCCACCGTTTGACCATTTTACAGGGAGATGAGGACAAACCTCAAATCCCAAAGGTCCCCTGTTAATATTGATCAGTCAGGTCTTCCTTATTGGCCCAGGTTAACAACCCCAATCATGGATCTTGTCAACGAAATCCACCTGGTTCCAATCACTACACAGTGAACCATCTAAGGAACTACAGAAAAACATTGGAGGAAACACAGTTAGGGGAAAACAACATGGTACTAAACTAACTGGTAGAGGGGTTGAAATAAATCTCCAATTAAAAGTATACCTCAGAATAACTATATTTGACTATTCCCAGTAGAAAAATAGAATTATCAAGTTTAGTGCCAAACTGTTAATGCCATGTGGTGTTATGTCAGATGAATTACAATATTAAGTTCAGTTCTGCTCTTAAAAATTGAAACCAGGGCCTAGATACAAAACTGGTCAGCGTCAAAACGATTGACTGACTGGCTGAAGTTTACTAAAATTAAGACTGTTTGTTTATCTTTGGAAGGAAAAGAAATGAGGGATGATTTTATCCAAGTTAGTGGAAATCAAAGCAAATTGGTCAAACTTGCATTGAGCTTTTGAAATTCTTCATAGTCTACTTCATAGTCTTGTTCATTTGAAATTGTTTGTACCAAATGTAATTGCCATTTAATCTCCAAGATAGGATTGTGGAACTAATTACTTGGAATCATCCATAGCGGTTAAATGTTGTGATATGTTTTTATTTTTAGCTGCCATTATCAGGCAAAATATTCCAATGCTTTTGTTATCTCTTGTGACTTAAGAAACCAGAAGGTGGTTAACATGGTGTTGAAGAATCCCCCTGATGTTTATTACAGCTAGCTATTATTTACAGTCATAGACACACCAGTGTCTGGGATAACATTAAGCCTAAAAATACACATAACATGCTTGTTGCATGTCTTCCTTCATGTAATACCAGTTAAGGTGGTGTCTGAAATCTTTGGGTCATGCACTATGATACAGTGATGATGTAATGAATATGTTTTTGAAGCTATACTAACTGAGACGCAATACTCCTTCAGCCTTTTATAAATTTTATCCCAAACAGATGTACATAATTAATACTTTGAACTTTAACGTAACGCTTTGGAGATGTGACAGCAATTCCTGATTTGGTGTTCATTTAGCCTTTGGGAGAGGTAACGGATTGTTCTTGTTTGCACCTGAGACAACTTGTGTGTGTTGCTGGTTGCTGTATTACATCACTGCATCATTTACATCATTATAGTGTTCTTCCTCACTCTGGTTTGAGCTGATTTCTGTCCCTTCACAATGTATCACCATTGACAGTAATAACTTTGTATAATCTAAATTTGTTGCATATCCTAACCTTCGCTGGTATCCAAGTATTTATATTTCATATAAATAACACACTGGGCAGAGGTGCAAATATAATTTTGTACTTGTTGAGTGTCTCTCTCATACTTCTGTATTTATTCAGGAAGAAAGTCTCGAGTCTCAAAATAAATTAGACTGTTTGGGCAAAGTAATGCACACTTGCAGCCAAAGCACAAGTCGTGCTGGGGTGGTGTTTGCTTCTCTATTAGCAATGTATGAAAATGTTGCACAGCAATGTATGAAAATGTTGCACTGCAATGTGAAAATTTTGTGTTGTTGCTCAATACCTAATGATCATTAAATCAATATTTATCATCTGTTTTGTAATGCCACTCTGAGTGTGGACATTGGGTTGGACGTGATGATTGACTCAGTGTTTCTGACCCTTCCTGTTTGGAAAAGTTACGCTTTGCAGCATCTTCTGACAAACTGGACAGGAAACTGGTCTGTATGACCTCTTGGGGCATATTAATTCTTTCTTTTAGCTGATATTTCAGAACTTTCCAAATCTTTACTGGATTTTCTAATTTGTCTCTAGAAAGACCAGATGTGTTAACTTTGCGAAAACCCTCCAGTACGTGCAGATGTTGTTTTGAATAGTTTTAATTCCGTAAAGGTGGCACTGGGTATCCATTCCATATTTAGGTTTCTGCTATGACTTGGCCTTAAAAATACTCCTAGACTTTGGCAGAGGAAATTTAGAAGTGCTTCTTCAAGAACCAGACTCAGCAGCTATCGTAAGATTGTTACTTTTGTTATCACTTTTTAAGGAACAGTATGTTCTATGCTACCAGCTTAAGTTGTCTGCAGCTTTTTTTCATTGCCTCAATTTAACAATCTTAGAAATTTCTCGGTGGAGGTGCTGGTGTTGGACTGGGGAAGATAAAGTCAGAATTCACACTACACCAGTTGTGTGAAGTCCAGTTCACCTGAATGGCTATGCTCTAAAAGCTTATGATTTCAAATAAACCTATTGGACTATAAGCTGGTATCTAAGACCTTTGATTTAAAAGTTTCTCATCTTCAAAAGTGCAAAAACGAATTATAATTTAGCTCCATCTTCTTGGTCAGTGTTTCACTTAAAGATTCAAAGGGCTGTCTTTACTCAGAATGTTATGCTGCTAAATATCCAGTTACTCATCAATTAGTTTTCCAGATAACTTCCACCTCGGAGTTTTTTAACAGATGGTCACTGCTGTCAACTATGATGTGGTCTTGCCTGCAGGGTATTTTAGCTTTAATTTAAATAGACTTATAACTGAAGCGTGGAGGAATTTGCGAAATCTACATGGGCATAAACAATTAGGTTGACCGTTCATCTTGCCTTTTGTTACCTGGTCAGTTGTTATCTGGAAATCTGGAATAACCAGATTTTTGAAAAATATATGGACTTTGATCATTGTAACTTCAATTGGTACAGTTGATATAGTTTGGTTTGTTTTTAGCTGCTCTAAATATTAATAAAGGATATAAATTTGACATCTATCAAGCGAAATGACAAACTGAATGTCAGGATTTTAATTATTGCGTTTGTATATTTTAAACAATAATATTTTTCACAAAATCTGCATAGAAGTTGGAGTTTGACTGTTCATGAGCTCTCATTCAAATCTTTTGCATTATCAGGATGTCAGAGGTCCAGTAAATAATACTGTTGTGTTGACTGGACTTCAGAGAATTCCTAACAAAAGCATTACATTTTGGCAATAGACTTGCAATAATAATGTTCTGTTCCAAGAAGTAGCATACTGTTTCAGATGGCCAGTAGCAAATAGTTTAGTTATAATCTGCTCAAGTGGACTTGGCAGTGCTTGTAGTTTTCTACAATAAATAGTTGTCATGGGTAAGTATGTAGAATTGAGGATATTACTAGATTCAGATGCTACAGAAAGCATAATATTTTTATACTTTCACAACTTCATTTCTCTGTTTAATAACTGAGGAAGATACCACACATGAAGTGGTTTGATCATAGTAGTTTGCAGAGAAGGAAACTGGTTAAAGGGGAAATGAAACCCTTGCCAAAATAGGGTGGAAAATCTAAGTAGTACATGAATTGAAAAAGACAGTGCTTTTCTTCTTTTCAGGAAAGCTGATTGTTCCTTTGTTCTTTTGTAGCTGAATATAAAAGTGAGAGCTTTAGGCCTTTCTGTGATAGATGACAGAGAAATTATAACAACCTGTTTCTCAAAATATTAGACTTTCATCAATCTAGAAGAAGGCTGTTTCAGATATGCAGCATTTCAATCCCAATGCTCTAAATATTTGAGGGGTGTGATATGATTGGGCTGGAGTAGACAGCATGAATTGTGAAGTTTATTTGGAGCTATGAGGAGCATGTCCACTTCTACGTATTCTATTGTAAAGTATTCTCTCTTTTGAGTGGTGGTCCTCAGCCATTTATTTTGAGACCATCAACTTACCAATCCACATCCCCCAATTTCACCAGCCCAAAAAGATACTAACTCCAGCTGTCTTTCTGTATCATATTTTGTGAAGGGAGCTTGAAGTGTACGTGCAACCTGCCCAATTTGTAGAGTGTAACTCCTTTAAACTCTCACACAGGATAACATTGGAGCAAACCTCTGAACTGCTGTGTGGTGCACTTGTGACGTAAAATGCATTCAGTCTGTCATATCAGGCTGTTAATTACACATTTCACAATGCTAAATACCAAGCATTTCTGGCCTGCTTAGATGGAACGGAGTTCAAAGTTATGTATTTGTTGCTGGTACCATGGTGAGTGAAAGATGCATTCCATTGTTCATTCACTTTTTTTTAGCCAGTGGTCTGTTGCTATTTCAAAGTATCAAAAGTAGAGAGAGTTGTAACATTGAGAAAGCCAGAGCCCTGTTTCAGTTGTGTTTTGGTTTGTTTTTGAACACCTGTCAAACAAGGGTGGTGTTGGTGGTATGTCAATACACCACAGTTCTGATGCCAGCATTTCCGTCTCAGGCCTGCTGCAGTGCTTTACCCCAGCCCTACCCAAGCTGGAGGAGTGATATTTTATCTACTTGGAGACCCCACAGCCTTCAGGATTCCAATTTCAAGTTTCCATACCATTCATATCTGTAACACATCCCCTCGCACCACATGCTATCACGTCATGGGTGCTTTCAGTACAACCAACTCATTTTCACCATCTCAAAACTCCCATTATCACCTCTCTAGCTTCTCTTTTTTCCTTTTTCTAGCTGCTACCTGTCCTGAAGAAGGGCCACTTGATTCCAAAATGTTAACTCTTTTTTTCTCTCCACAGAAGTTGAAATTGGGTATTGCAGATGCTGGAGGTTAGAGTCAAGATTGGAGTGGTGCTGGAAAATCACAGCAGATCGGGTAGCATCTGAGGAGCAGGAAAATTGACATTTCGGGCAGGAACCCTTCATCAGGAATGGGGCTCATTCCTGATGGAGGGCTCTTGTCCAAAATGTCAATTTTCCTGCTCCTCAGATGCTGCCTGAGCTGCTGTGCTTTTCCAGCACCACTCTAACCTTTCTCTCCACAGATGCTGTCAGACCTGCTGAGTTTCTCTAGCACTGCCCCTTTTTAAGAAAAATGGTAGGCTTCTGCTAAATGTGTTACTTTAGTTACATCTTGTTTGGGGGTCAATTCTCAGTTTGGTTTTGTTAGCTGAATTGAGGTGTTGCTATTTGACATCCTTGAGTTTATTTTATTTCATAGCAGAATAGTTGATCACTCCGTTTTATTCATCATATACATTTGCCATATTTAGTCACTTTTTGGTACATTGGTATCAGAAAGAAAGAACGTCAATTTATTTTCTTTTGTCCTTTTTATCCAACCCCACATGTGGATGCTTAAATGTAATTGATCCTTATGGTTGCTTCAGTTACTTTATTGGACCCTCTTTAACAATGCTGCCTAATAGATTCTGGTGCTTGTCAAACATTGTGTTCATGTCACTATATTTGCCACATAATACAAATTGTAAGCAATCTGTATGGAACAAAAGTGAAATCTTTTGAAGTTGTGAACTGTGAACAATCAGAATGAATGCACTCATTGACAGAGAGAGTTTTGTATCCAACTGTTCATTTAAAACGAAATTCTTTTGTAGGATATTATCACTGGCAAGAGCTGTGTTGCTCATCCCCAATTCCCTTGAACTGAGTTTTTGGCTGGGCCATTTGAAATAGTGAACCATTGTCAACAACTGAGACTAGCTTTCATTTCCAAACATTTTATTAATTTAATGTAAATTCCACTGGCTGCCATAATGCGAATTGGTGCCCGCAGACCTGATTCCTGGGCTTCTGAGTTATTAGTTCAGTGACATTATCATTGTGTCACTTTCTCTTTCCTCCTCTCCCTCCAGGAAAGCAAGCCAGCTGTAAGCATAGTCAGTGGGTGGTGACAATCTGTCAACTAAAATATTCAGTTTCTGACATTGTATTTTATTTTTTTTAAAAACTTTTTCTACATGCTGGCTTCTATATTTGTTGACTGCAACTTACAAATTCTTGATCACAACCTGTGTGTTTTGTGTTCTTGCAGCCCCTAACCCCTACTTTTAAAAAGTGTTACACACGATCCTGACTTGGAAATATATTGTTACTTTACTTGCTGTTTAATCTAAATTCTGGATTTTTTTTCCCAAGGAGCAGTGTGGATGTATCTACAACACATGGATTGTAACAGTTCAGGAAGGTAGCTTACATCCCATCTCCTGCAGGCCAGGTAGGGCTGGGCAGCTGTGACTCATTTCATGTACATATTTTACAAAATAGGGCTGCATAACCATTATTGCAATAGAACCTCTTATTTGGTAACAATGGTACACTGTGTCAGTTGTCCTTTTGAATCATAGAAATCACTTCAGTGTTGTTGAGCAATTGTTTCGTATTTTATTTCAGTGTCAGAATATCAGGGTTAGCTAATGGATCATTGAGGACCCCTTGTTTAAATGTTATTTGAAGCTTGATAAATAAGTGATGCCCGAGTATTGTGTATAACTGTGGAATTACTTTTTATACACGGCATATGAAACATTTCTTTGTGAATGTCTTAATGGATTTGATTTTTCAAAAAAAAATGCTTTTAGCTATAATATTGAATAGATTGACCCATTGAACTCTTCTTTAGTCATTGGTTAGACTTTGTGTCACACAACTCTTGATTTCCACCCACTAAAAGTGAAAGCAAGACGCATTGATCACGGATGCTCACTTTTCAATTTAAAAGCTAGTCGGTGCGTCATCCTGTATTTGTCCCCTTAGTCGAAGCAAAACGCTTAGGGACGCAGTATAGTTTTACCTCCTTCATCCTTATTCCGGGTGCTGTAGGAAAAGGACGATTGCCCACGTGCACAGAGACGTGAGTTCTTGGTCGTCTGTCTCGAATAGCAGTTTCTTAATGAATTATATAGTAATTTTACAGGGAGGAACATCCAAATAAGGCAACATACATAAATGTTGGGTAACCGTTAGAATCAGCCATCTGGTATAACATAATGGATGTTCTTAACCTTAATTGGCTTCACATAATGAATACTTTTCACCTTATTAAACTGACCTTACATACTGAATGCTTCCAATATTGTTAAATGGCTCTACATAATGAATGTTTCCACCTTGTTAACCCATTATCGTTGCCTCCAGCACCCCATTGTTAACTGCAAGTTCTTACCTGATCTGAATCAAGCTTAGCTGAACCCCTTGTTTCACAAAACTCGAAACATAACTCTTTCTCTACCTACTTATACCCTATACACATTCTCAAGTGTGGATTGGAGAGTAATAGAAAGCTGACCATGGTTGCACAGTGTGAATTACATGCACAATGAAGTTTCATGTATGCCAGTATGTTTATACATTCTTGAACTAGCATTGATCATTTCCTTAAACTGAAGTGCCACTTTTTAGAGTTTGCTTTGAAAGTGGAAAGAGATGAACAATTTGTGAGCTTTGTCATCTCAATATATTTTAATTTTTGACATGCTTTTTGTGAAAACATGTTTGTGGCAGTGTTGTTTGCACCAATAGTGGAAACACTCAATAAACAGACTACCAATGGTTATTGGTTAAAATACCTTATTCATTTGCATTGTTCCAAATTTACACTGTTATGACTAAAATTACATGAGTGCACTGTCTCTGTCTAGTCCCACTACTCCCTGGGCTGCAACATAAAATTAAATGTTTCTCTCAGTTCCCTGTATGGAGGAAGAATATAATTGGCCATATTTTCTGAGAGTAAGAATTTCTTAAATTGACTTTGTAATAATTTATTATAAAACAAAACCTATTTAACAAAATGGCAAACTGATTAACACAATTTACATTGTGAAATATAAATCTTTGCACCTTTTAAGTAGACCACACATGTACACGCATGCACACACCGGGTGAAAGGAAGGAAAATTCTCTTAAAAAGGTTCACTTTCTTGGAGGTGAAACACTTTTTTTTTTCTTGGCCAATAATGATTAGTAGTTGCAGAAGATGAGGTGTAAAATGTTCAGATGAATTTCAAAATAACTTTCTGGGGAAACGTACATTTTGCTTAGGATACACAGTAATAATCAGTCTTCCAAACAATGTTCAAAGAGAACAATTAGGTTTCACACTGGACTCTGAGCAAAGGCTTCTTAAAAAGGCAGGGAGATCAGCAGGCTTCCCACCAGCTGAGATCCAAAATAATTTTCAAACACTGTAGCCATAAAAACCAGGCATGTGATTTTGAAGCTGAAAACACAAATGCTAGAGATCACAGTGGGTCAAACAGCATCCATGGAGAAAGAGCATGCCATAGATGTTGTCTGACCTGCTGTGATCTCCAGCATGTTGTTTTCAGTACAGATTCCAGCATTTGCAGTAATTTGTTCCTACATGTGATTTCTAAGAGCTAATTCCAAACAATTGACTGAAGTCACATGATTTTCCAGAGGCTCTTACATAAAATCTCCAATTTGTCATAGAGATGTACAGCACAGAAACAGACCCTTCGGTCCAACTTGTCCATGCTGACCAGATATCCCAACCCAGTCTGGTCCCACCTGCCTGTACCCAGCCCATATCCTTCCAAACCTTTCCTATTCATGTACACATCCAGATGCCTTTCTTAAATGTTGCAACCGTATTAGCCTCCACCACTTCCCTGGCAGCTCATTCCATACACATGCCACCCTCTGCGTGAAAAATTAGCCCCTTAGGTCTCTTTTATATCTTTCCCCTCTCACCCTAAACCTATGCCCTCTAGTTCTGGATTCCCCCACCCCAGGGAAGAGACTTTGTCTATTTATCCTATCCATGCCCCTCATGATTTTAGAAACCTCTATAAGGTCACCCCTCAGTCTCCGATGCTCCAGGGAAAACAGCTCAGCCTATTCAGCCTCTCTCTCTAGCTCAAATCCTCCAACCCTTGCAACGTCCTTGTAAATCTTTTCTGAACCCTTTCAAGTTTCACAACATCTTTCCAATAAGAAGGAAACCACAATTCCATGCAATATTCTAAAAGTTGCCTAACCAATGTCCTATACAGCTGCAACATGACCTCCCAACTCCTGTACTCAATACTCTGACCAATAAAGGTGACCATGCGGAACCTTCTCGAACTCCTTGCTAAAGTCCATGTAGACAACACTTGGCCTGTCCTTTCATTTATCATTTAACAAAAAATTTACAAAACATGCACAAAGTCCATTTTCCCACAATCCATCAATATTCAAGTCCTTAAAAAAAGTTACTAAATATGAAGCCTTCATAGCTCCACAGAACAACAAATGGAAGCATTGACCTATAATAATATATGGATACTCCTTTTACCTGTTGCCCTGAAACTTGTTTGAAGCACAAATGAGGCAATCAAAGTATTTCTGATGTATACAAGTATGTGCTAAAGGGTAGGGCTTTTGTGGCACATTAATATAGCCGCTACCCTTGGAGGCACATTTTTTAAGGTGAGAGATTTCAGAAACAACATAAGGGGCAAATCTTTTACACAGAGGGTGATTCCCGTGTGGAATGAATTTCTTGATGAAGTAATGTTTGATCTTGATTAGTTATGACACTGGTAGGTATGTGAAAAAGGAAAGTTTGGAGGGATATGGAACAGGCAGGTGGGACTAGTTTAGTTTGGGATTATGTTCGACATGGACTGGTTGGACCTAAGGATCTGTTGCCCTCAAAATCCCTACCCCTCCAAAATACCATCATCTTGACCAGCATGGACAGGTTACCTCAGTATTATGTATTTTTCTTCCACAAAATCATGAATTTTAATCTGTGGACATTTCTACTATCTTGTACGTGATGCCACATAGAACCTCTAAGGAATCTGAAGTTGTTTATATACAGAAGTAGTATACACATGATGGACATCTAAGAGAATGTACCCATTATTAAAATAAATAAGATCGGTAATTGCACATCACTAGTGTGTGTGCTACAGTACTGTCGCCATGTGCTTAAGGTGCTTTCGTGCTTTACCTAGAAGTACACAGAAGGAAAGTTTGAAATTAATAAATCACTGGTCTGGTAGTGTTAGAGTCAAATTCTTGTTTGCTATCCCAATCAGCAGATATTGTTTGGCAAGAGACAACTAAAAATATGGAAGGACAATGTAGACTCTCAAAGTAATGCAAAGTTGGCAAGACTTCAGCACAATATTGGCATAAAGCTGTGTCATTGTTGAGGTTTTATATAAAAATATCACTTAATGCTTGATCATTTGTGTCTTATAATATATTAGAAGAATTTTTAACTTTGTTTATTATTGGACAACAAAATAAAAATATCATCATATGCTCAGCAGAAAGGTGTCATGTGGGGAATACTGAATTTTAATATTCTGCATCAGCTTAAATTGGAATAACACAGCTTGGAGTTTTACATGTCTCTGCAGCACAAAATGTCACTAATTATGAAAGTTTGCACAGCTGATTTGACTTCAGTTTTTTGCTGTGTCAACAAGAATGAGTTGCACTGTCCATCTACTCACAGAGGATCACATTCATAAGCTGAGAAATGAAACTGTTTATGGACCATGCAGTTTAAATTATTGATTCAGATGTTTTTGATAAAACGGTTGAACCAATTTTAGTTTGGTCAATGATAATGTACATTTCAGGATTCTCTTATGTGGCATTATGGCTATGATTTGGGTAACAGATCCAATGTATTGATAAAGGAATAATGCCAGCTGTTGTAAGTTTGAAAAATCTAGCATTGTGGCACTGAACTGAAGGGCATTAAATTTAGTGCTGCAAAAATTTGTGGGTGCTTTGAATTGCAAACCTACTATGTGGTTCACTCTCCACTGTGTTTGGGCTGTTATTTTATCCATTTGCCTTTTAGAGTCAGTAGTTTATGTTTTACAGACCCTGATCTCTGAAATCCCTTTCATATACACTCAGAGTCAAACAGCATGGCAACAGACCCTTCCCCCATCTTTTTCACCTTCACTTCCATCAGTAAGTGTCACTGAAATGGAGACTACATGATTAGCTGCCCCTGCCTCTTCCCTCTCTCCCTTCCCCTAACCTACTGGGCCATGATCAACCTCACTCTAATTCTGATAAAGTAAGGGAAATTTTAAGGCTTTAACTGGGAAGACATTCTCTATGCAGACTGAGAAAAATAACAGACTGATCTAAGGACAGCATAGTTGAGGTAAAAAAAAGTGAAATAATCCAAACAGTTTTATGGCCAAACTTGGTCAAAGAGATTTCAGGGTATCACTTATAGGAAAAAGTGAGTAGAGAAGTATCAATAAGATATTGCCAAAATTAGAGGATCTCTGATAATTCAGTGAGTTGTGAGGCTGAGGAGATTATAGAGATGAGGAGGGAAAAATTTTATAATCAAGACACTGTCTTTCATTGCTTGGCTCTAAGACACTATAGGTCAGAGGAAACAGGGATGCTAGGAAAATGGTACTTGATGTGAATTAAAACAGACAGCAGAGATTTGGATGCCCTCGAATTATGGAATGTAGAAAGTGGGAAACCAGTCAAAAGTGTGTCCAGGAGTAGATGAGCTCAACAGGAATGAAATCAGGGTGGAACTAGCTAGCTTGAGTGATGGAGGTTGGAAGCTCATCTCTAGATCAAGTTTGTGAACTGAATAGGATAGAATAACGTTTTGAAACTTTAACTCTGTTTTCTTTTCAGAGATGCTGCCACACCTGCTGAGTTGCTTCAGCAGTTTGTTTATTGGTTTGTTTCGGATCTCCAGTTTCCATATTTTTTTCCTCTATTTTAGGACTAGAGGTAGGCAGCAGCTGTGCTCTTCACTGCCTAACCTTGTGTCTAAATAAAGGACACATCAAAATGAGGGTTCAAATAATAAAATAAAGGGTCAAATGAGAGGAACTTTTAAGTTTTGGAAGTGCCAAACTCAGTCCTCACTTTGTGCTTAAAGGGAGAAAAGGTGCTTTTACTCATAGTTTAAGTGACTATTCAGCACCAGCATTTGGTGATTATAAATACAAACCAGCCTTCGTATTGGATTCTGCTTTCAACAATGGTTTCACTTACACTGGTATTGATTTTAAACAGAATTCTGTTGATTTTTATTTGTCGTGACAAATGAGTTGAAGTAATTCATGAGTCAGCTGAAATGAAAACTTGGTTTGCTGTTCACCTGGGAGTAAATCAAGTACAAATGATTATTAATGAGTTCAAAAATGCACTTCTCTTTCCTAGATCCTCAGTCATATGGCACTATTTTACTGAACATGCTAGCAGTATTGAGATGTTAATACTTTTTTAAAAATATCAAATGGAGTCTTGGATGCAGATTCCAGGTGCAAAACATTTCCAGTGCAATTGTCAGTAAAGTTGAAACTGCCATTCATTAACATTATTATCATTTTAAAATCAGATTAGAGTTGGATTCAGACTTGTGTTCCCATTTGATATTATTAGCGGACGAGTCAGACCTCAAACTGAAGTCTTGTTTGATGGATTTTTTTTTCTTGGTTGTTACTGAGCTGATTGCTCACTGAAACATGAGCATGCATTACTGTAGACCATGTTTTATCAATAAAACAAGTTTATTATGCAAAAGAAATGAAGATAAAGTAGAATAAATCAACTTTAAATATAATACACATTTCATAATTTTGAGACACAGTAAAAATTTAATGTCATTAATCCAAAAAAAAGCCTTTTATAGTACCCACCTGCATAGGACTTGATTTAACTGTGGCTTTTTCTCCCAGTCTTGAGAGAATTTGATGACCTCTTCCTGGAGCTTTCTTACAATTCAGCTTAAACGTTTCAGCTTCAGATATTGCTTTCAGGATTTTAACTAAATACTTCTAGTCTGGAACTTTTACTAAACCCCTTGCATTAAGATAATAACTTTGAACCATCTTCTCCCTTTCTCAGGAGCAATTGCTTTACACATATAGCTTTGGCCTTATGCTGCAGAACTCTTTCTCCCCCCCCCCCCCCCCCCCCCAAAAAAAACTAAAAAGCTATTTTCAAAGTTTTGGAAGTTTCCCCTTGCAACACTGTTTATTTGCTCTTAAACTCTCCAATTGTAAACAAAAACCTTGTCCAGGAATAAATTTCTGTCACACTGTTTTTAAAAGCAATCAGCAGATGAAGCTTTGGAAGAATATCGGGAAAGTAGGACCAATCTGAAACGAGGAATTAAGGGGTCATGAAATATCATTAATGATCAGGGTTAAGGAAAATCCCAAAGCTTGTTATTTGTATATAAGGAGCAAAAGGATAACTAAAGAAAGGATTAGCCCACTTAAGGATAAAAGAGGAAAGTTATGGAGTTAGACAAAATGGGTGAGATTCTTAATGAGTACTTTGCATTGGTATTCACCCAGAAAAGGGACGAAGAGTCTTAGATATACACTTTGGTCCAACTCATCCATGCCATCCAGGTATCTGAACCCAATTTAGTCCCACCTGCCAGCACCTGGCCCATAATCACTCCAAACTCTTTCTATTCATATATCCATCCAGATAGCTTTTTAAATGTTGAGATTGTACCAGCCTCCACCACTTCCTCTGGCAGCTCATTCCATACATGCACCATCCTCTGCGTGAAAAGGTTGCCCCTTAGGTCACTTTTCTATCTTTCTCCCCTCACTCTAAACCTATGCTGTCTAGTTCTGGACTCCCGACCCCAGGGAAAGGACTTTGTCTATTAATCCTATCCATGCCCCACATGATTTCATAAACCTCCATACGGTCACCCGTCAGCCTCAGATGCTCCAAACAAAAACAGCCCCAGCCTATTCAAACTCTCCATGTAGCTCAAATCCTCCAACCCTGGCAACATCCTTGTTAATCTTTTCTGAACCCTTTCAAGTTTCACAACATCTTTTCCAATAGGAAGGAGGCCAGACTTGCACACAATATTCCAACAGCGGCCTAACCAATGTCCAGTACAGCTGCCACATGACCTCCCAACTCCTGTACTCAATACTCTGACCAATAAAGGAAAGCATACCAAGTGCCGCCTTCACTATCCTGTCTACCTGCAACTCCACCTTCATGGAGCTATTAACCTGCACTCCAAGGTCTCTTTGTTCAGCAACACTCCCTAGGACCTTACCATTTAAGTGTATAAGTCTTGTTAAGATTTGCTTTCCCAAAATTCAGCCTCTCGCATTTATCTAAATTAAACTCCATCTGCCACTCCTCAGCCCATTGGCCCATCTGATCAAGATCCCGTTGTAATCTAAGATAACCTTCTTCGCTGTCCACTACACCTCCAATTTGGTATCATCTGCAAACTTACTAACTATACCTCTTATGCTCACATCCAAATCATTTATATAAATGGTGAAAATTAGTGGAATCAGCACCAATCCTTGTGGCACTCCACTTGTCACAGGCCTCCAGTCTGAAAAACACCCCTCCACCATCACCATCCTTCTACTTTGAGCTAGTACTGTATCCAAATGGCGAGTTCTCCCTGTATTCCATGAGATCTAACCTTGCTAACCAGTCTCCTGTGGGGAACCTTGTTGAATGCCTTGCTGAAGTCCATATAGATCACGTCGACCACTCTGCCCTCATCAATCCTCTTTGTTACTTCTTCAAGAAATTCAGTCAAGTTTGTCAAACATAATTTCCCATGTACAAAGCCATATTGACTATCCCTAATCAGTCCTTGCCTTTCCAAATACATGTTCATCCTGTCCCTCAGGATTCCCTCCAACAACTTGCCCACTACTGAGGTCAGGCTCACTGGTCTATAGTTCTCTGTCTTGTCCTTACCACCCTTCTTAAACAGTGGCAGCATGTTAGCCAACCTCCAGTCTTCCGGCACCTCACCTGTGACTATCAATGAGACAGATATTTTAACAAGGGGTCCAGCAATCACTTCGCTAGCTTTACACAGAGGTCTAGGGTACACCTGATTAGGCCCTGAGGATTTATCCACCTTTATGCATTTCAATATCCAGTACTTCCTCCTCTGTAATATGGCCATTTTCAAGATGTCACCATCTATTTCCCTACATTCCATACCTTCCATGAATTTTTCCACTGTAAATATTGATGTAAAATATTCGTTTAGCATCTCCCCATCTCCTGCAGCTCCACACAAAGGCTGCCATGCTAATCTTTGAGGGGCCCTATTCTCTCCCTAGTTACCCTTTTGTCCTTAATGTATTTGTAAAAACCCTTTGGATTCTCCTTAACTCTATTTGCCAAAGCTGTCTCATGCCTCCTTTTTGTCCTCCTGATTTCCCTCTTCAGTATACTCCTGCTGCTTTCATACTCTTCTAAGGATTCACTTGATCTATCCTGTCTGTACTTGACATGTGTTTCCTTTTTTTTAACCAAACCCTCAATTTCTTTAGTTCTCTAGAATTCCCTACACTTACCAGCCTTTCCTTTCACCCTGACAGGAAAATACTGTCTGTGGACTCACGTTATCTCATTTCTGAAGGATTCCCATTTTCCAGCCATCCTTTTACCTGTGAACATCTGTCCCCAGTCAGCTGTTGAAAGTTCTTGCCTAATACCATCTGTCGGAGAAATTTGTCCAATAAAGTAGAGACCTCACAAACCAGATTGGGTGAAATTGACATGCTGCTTATTAGAAGTGATATGGCTGGAAGAGAAGTTGACTAGGCTGACGCAGAACTGGCACTTCCTTGAGCTGAGGAAAAGTCAGTTTTTATAATAATCCTGTACAATAAGGCTAATTAGAAAAGTGGAAAATACAATTATCTGGAATGTACCTGAAAATGGAGTAATCCATTTACAATGGTGCTAATCGGAAAAGAGTTATCAGAGAAATGTCCTAATTCTCTACACGAAGCAGCATCCTGATCAGTATCAATGGAGCTTCCATTCCTCTTCGCAGGTAGGTGCTAATGTCTCCCCTGAAGTGGTGAGGTGTTTCCATTATCTTGTTCTGGGCGTATTGCTCTTGCTGGTGCCTCTCTGTCTAACCTGTTCTTTGTGTGGCTTTGGTTTTGCTAGGTTGTGAAACAGCCCTTGGGGCTTTGGGATAGTTTTGTCATTGTTAGTGGGTGCTTGAAGTGTATTCCCTAGTCTACGAGTGCTGTCTAGTTTCACTTGTCAGCCTGCTTGGTCCCTGCTGAGGCATTCTGGGTGTTTCTTGTACAGTTTGGCCAAGTTTGCTTTTGTGGGCCTATTATGGGTTGGCAGGGTAGCAGATCTTTTCCCACACCATCAAAATTAGCTTTTTTCAATTTAGAACTTCACCTACGGATGTCGAGGTTCGGAATAGATGTTTGATTACTCTAGGTAAAATCAGCATAAAGAGGGAGGAAGTGTCGGGTATTCTAAAATGGATAAAGATGGACAAGTCCCCAGGTCCGGATGGGATCTATCCTAGGTTATGAGAGAAGCAAGAGATGAAATGGCTGGGGCCTTAACAGATATCTTTGCAACATCCTTGAATACGAGTGAGGTACTGGAGGACTGGAGAATTCCTAGTGTTGTCGCCTTGTTAGGATAATGCTACTTTTTGGACAATGTTCAATGCTTCTGTAGTTCAGCATTTGGTCAGTCATCCCAACATCCACAAACAAAGCTGCATTAGAATATTATTTCAAACAGGCAGAAAACTAGCCACCCGGATACATGAACATCAACAAGCCACAAAAAGACATGACCCATTCTCACTAGTATTTTTACATACAGATGAGGAAGGACACCACTTTAACTGGGACAACACATCCATCCTAGGACAAGCCAAACAGAGACACGCATAAGAATTCCTAGAAGCATGATATTCCAAATGGAATTCTATCAACAATCATATTGACTTGGATCCCATTTACCACCCCCTGAGAAAAAGGACAGGAAATGACATCACCACAGGAAATGATGTAACCAACCCAAGGAAACCTAAACAGATTAAAAAAAAAGTGGCCATACCAGTGCTTCACCGGAGGCTCACTGATGTTACCTAGGATGGTGACGAAATGTCTGAAAGCAAACCTTCCAGCTCAGTGGGCAAACTTACATCTAGAACCTCAACCTGAGCTACAAATCTTCTCAAAACTTGCTAATGGAGAACTGTGACTAGTGGTGTTCCACAGGGATCCATGTTAGGACCACTGTTGTTTGTGAGATACATAAATGATGTAGAGAAAGGTATAGGTGGTCTGATTAGCAAGTTTCCAGATGACACTGATTGGTGGGATAATGAAGGGATCTGTCAAAGAATGCAGTAGAATATAGATAGATTGAACAATTGGACAGAGAAATGGCAGATGGTGTTCAATCTGGGCAAATATGAGGATGCATTTTCGAAGATCTAATTCAAACGTAAACTATATGGTAAATGGAAATGCCCTGGGGAGAATTGAACTGCAGAGAGATCTGGGTGTTTAGGTCTATTGTACCCTGAAGGTGGCAACGCCAGTCGATAGCATGGTCAAGAAGGTGTACGGCATGCTTTCCTTCATTGGGTGGGATTTTGAGTCCAAGAGTTGGCAGGTCATGTTAGAGTTGTATAGGACTTTGGTTTGGCCACATTTTTTAATACAGTTCTGGTCATCACATTACCAAAAAGTTGTGGTTCCGTTCACCGAGCTGGGAGTTTTTGTTGCAAACGTTTCGTCCCCTTTCTAGGTGACATCCTCAGTGCTTGGGAGCATCCTGTGAAGCGCTTCTGTCATGTTTCCTTCAGCATTTATAGTGGCTTGTCTCTGCCGCTTCCGGTTGTCAGTTGCTGTCTACTGCAGTGGCTGGTATATTGGGTCCAGGTCGATGTGTTTGTTGATTGAATCAGTGGGTGAGTGCCATGCCTCTAGGAATTCCCTGGCTGTTCTCTGTTTGGTTTGCTCTATAATAGTAGTGTTGTCCCAGTCGAATTCATGTTTGTCGTCTGTGTGTGTGGCTACTAAGGATAACTGGTCCTGTCGTTGCGTGGCTAGTTGGTGTTCGTGGATGCGGGTTGTTAGCTGTCTTCCTGTTTGTCCTATGTAGTGTTTTGTGCAGTCCTTGCATGGGATTTTGTACACTACGTTGGTTTTGCTGCTGCTGGGTATCGGGTCCTTTGTCCTGGTGAGTTGTTGTCTGAGAGTGGCTGTTGGTTTGTGTGCTGTTATGAGTCCTAGTGGTCGCAGCAGTCTGGCTGTCAGTTCGGAAATGCTCTTGATGTATGGTAGTGTGGCTAGTCCTTTGGGTTGTGGCATGTCCTCGTTTTGTTGCCTTTCCCTTAGGCATCTGTTGATGAAATTGCGTGGGTATCTGTTTTTGGTGAATACCTTGTATAGGTGTTCTTCTTCCTCTTTTTTGAGTTCTTGTGTACTGCAGTGTGTTGTGGCCCTTTTGAATAGTGTCCTGATGCAACTTCGTTTGTTTGTGTTGGGGTGGTTGCTTTCATAGTTCAGGACTTGGTCTGTGTGTGTGGCTTTCCTGTATACCTTCGTGCTGAATTCTCCGTTCGGTGTTCTCTGTACCATCACGTCTAGGAATGGGAGCTGGTTGTCCTTTTCTTCCTCTCTCGTGAATCGGATTCCTGTGAGTGTGGCGTTGATGATTCACACACCACTTTTATGAAATTTCAGAAGTCCAAATTTATAATAAGTGGGATTAAAATACACAGAAAAACGCATGTCAAATCAAGCAAGGGTGTTTTTTCTTTGATCAAAAATGTCCAAAATCAGGGCCCAATCTCTGGATCCACATAAGCTTAACGTGGTTACAACAGAAACAGATCGACATTAAACTTGGACACTGAACTTTGTTTAAGCATTACACTTTAAGCTGTGGTGGCTCAGTGGTTAGCACTGCTGCCTCATAGCGCCAGGGACCCAGGTTCAATTCCCGCCTCAGGCAGCTGTCTGTGTGGAGTTTGCACATTCTCTCTGTGTCTGCGTGGGTTTCCTCCTGGGTGCTCTGGTTTCCTCCCACAATCCAAAGATGTGCAGGTTAGGTGAATTGACTATGCTAAATTGCCTGTAGTGTTAGGTGCAGGTAAGGGAATAGGTCTGGATAGGTTGCTCTTCGGAGGGTCGGTGTGGACTTGTTGGGCTGAAGGGCCTATTTCCACACTGTAGTGAATCTAAGAATACTTTTAATAGCAAATCTTTTCTTCTGAGAAGCAGCAGGGGAAGTGACAAGCAAGGCAGATAATAAGACAGATTTAGTACCAGTAAGAGACCTATCTCATTCCAATCACCTCAGAACTTCAGGTTTTGAACAAGAATGTCCATGGTCAACCTTTGTGGTCCATCTCCAATTAATTCCCTCTAATTATCAAGTAACAGCCATTTGATGGCCTCTTTCTACTTGGGCTGCATTTACTTCAGCTCCACGAAGGACCAGAAAGAGCCAGCCTATTCACCTGGTAAACCAAAGGTACGTAAGCTGTCAGCTTTCATGGGGAATAGGGGTGGGTTAGATCGCATGGGTTGCACTGATTTATGGGGCAAGACTAAAGAACTTGAAATAAGGTACTACTTGAAGAGGGCAGTAAATTAGCCAGTGTTTATTGCTCACCGTTAGCACTGAAAGCAGGTTAACTATGCCTTGCTGATAAGAGAATTTTTGTGGCTGTAAAGAACTTGCAGATTCACAGAGAATGTGAAGGTTTGTTCTTCCTAAATTATAAATCTCAATGTCAGGTTATAGTCCAACTGGTTTACTTGGAAGTACTAGCTTTCAGAGTGCTGCTCCTTCATCAGCTAGCTATGGAGCAGGATCATAAGAGAGACAGAACTTATAACAAGAGATCACAACATAACATAGACTACGCTGTGAGACTTTGCCATCGCATCTCGATCTCGAGAATGTGATTTGAAAGAAGTTCTGGGATTTACATATTAATGAACCAAAACCTGCAACCCTTTTGAAAAGATGAAAGACTTAACAGCAATCTAGGTTTATTCCATATATCGTATCAGTTACGTGCATGACACTCCCTCTGATCTTTTGCTATAAATTCTCTGTGTCTTATGATCCTGCTACTTGATGAAGGTGCAGCACTCTGAAAGCTAGTACAGTACTTTCAAATAAACCTGTTGGATTGTAACCTGGTGTTGTGTAATTTTTAACTTTGTCCATCCCAATCCAGCACTGACACCTCTACATCTAAATTATGTTATCAGTCATTTAGAAAATAACATTTCAAGGTTCAGATAATTAAAACTGCAAGAATGAAGTTTATCTTTCATCTGTACCTGGAGAATTACAGGCCAACAATGTGCTGACGAGTCCTAGATTTCAGTTGGTCCATTCTTGCCTCATTGCTGGTAGGCAATTGATTTGATTCTAGAGTTTTGATTGTTAAGGGCATTTAATTCCAATTGAAATAGTCTTATGCTGCAATTGTAGTGTTCCTGCCTCTGGGCCAGAATACCTGGATTCAAGTCTCTCCCTGTCCCAAGGTGTGTTATAACACTTCAGAACGGGTTGATTTTTAAAAAGACAGTTCTAGTTTTGAATGATTGTGCTCTTTTACTGTTAATTCAGATTCTCCAGAAGCAGGAACTAATACTGGTGATACTTCTCATTGTGCTTTTTGGAACTTTCGCCAGAGATGCATGCATGCTACTGGTAGCAGATCCATTTTCTATTATATGGAAAGAAAAGGTAGATGGTATGAAATGGCCCTAAGTGTTGACAATACTACCACTTTATTTATAACAAACAGAATTAAAATTCTGGAGCAATTTAATGTTGGATGCTACATAACAATTAAATGATCATATTTCATGGCAGCAAGCTGATGGTTATGTGCCTACTTCAACGTCAAGAAAGGCATTTGTTATTCTTTTACAACCATACACTTTTTGATTGCCACTACTTTCTGGGTGAATTACATGGCATTTTACTGGATTTACACTAATGCAGCACTTTTTTGCAGTGAATTGCACTCTATATCCATCATTTTCACTGTAATTTCCTTGTAAATGTTGATTTATTCTCTGTGTATCTGATGCTGCCTGCATTCCAAGGTGAGGTGAAGAAATTTGGAGGTTTTTTTAAGCTAAATCATTCTGTTTTAGCTTTGAGAGCTCTGTCTTAATAGTACCTGCAAATAGATATAAAATTAAATAAAAATAATTTACTGACAGGACTGACTTACAGGAAGAATTATGGCAAAGATTAAAATCATATTGCAAATTAGATACATGATTGTTAGCCATTGCAGAGAACTTGTTGCTATCTTATTTATTGATCAAAGTAAGAGGTGCAAAATATATTTCCATATTGTTTTAAAAAGTTGCAAGTAAAATTGCCTGATTCACATTATAAATGCCTGTCTCCTCTCCATCACCAAGATGCTATCTCTGTACTTGCCTCAGCTAATATTGAAATGGCCCATTCATTTTGATATCTCCAAACTAGCTTCTCTGGTTAACCTTCAGTCTTCCACCCTCACTAAATTTAAGGTTATGGCAAAACCTGCTGCTTGTACTCTATCTTGCATCAAGCTGTATACACTCACGTGTTCACACCTGTTTTTGAACATGGATCACAGGACTTGAAACATTAACTTTGTTTTTCTCTCCATAGACACTGCCACCACACCTGCTGAATTTCTCCAAACTTTATTTTTCCTTCAGACTTCCAGAATTCATCATTTGTTTGTTTTATTGCATCTGTGTTTATTGACTCATCTTGGTTCCCACCATGATTTTAGTCTTTCTCATTCCTGATCTTTGAGCTGTACAACCCTTGGAACACTCTTTCCTAAATTCTAGATGCTCTTGCATAATCACCACTACTTTTGTCCCACAGTTGATATCTATATCTTCAGTTGTATAAGTCTGGAGTTCCCTTGCAGAATTAGCTGAATGGATGTCTGTATTTTTAGGAGGAATGTAGGCTTAAAGCAGCTTTGTTTCCAAATCCTCTTGCTGGAGTAATGCTGTTTCTTACCCTTCGCCTTTGCGCTACTTCTTCTTACTACTATTAGATAATCATATAATTATGATCAAAAGTCTGGTGCTGGAAAAGCACAGCAGGTCAGGCAGCATCCGAGGAGCAGGAGAATCAATGATTCGGGCAAAAGCCCTTCACCAGGAGCGAGGCTGTGAGCTGAAGGAGTGGTGAGATAAATGGGAAGGGTGTGGTGCTGTGGGGCAAGGTAGCTGAGAGTGCGATAGGTAGATGGAAGTAAGTGTAATGTTGATAGGTCAGAGAGGAGGGTGAAACAATAGTTAGGAAGGAAGATGGACAGGTAGGACAGGTCATGAGGGCAGTGCCGAGTTGGAAGGTTGCTTCACAAAAGACCAAATTAGCCTATTGTGTCTATATCAGCTCTTTGAAAGAGCTATCAAATTAGTTCTACTCCCCTTGTGCTTTTCTTGTAGCCTGGCAAGTTTCTGTTTTCAAGTAATCAGTCCAAATTGATTTTGGAAGTCACTTTAATTGGTATCAGGCTGCACAAAAAGGCTGCTGGATCATAACTCCTTGCATATAAAAATATATATATTCCACAACCACTTAATGAAGGAGCAGCGCTCTGAAAGCTAGTTCTTCCAAATAAATCTCTTGGACTATAACCTGGTGTCGTGTGATTTTTAACTTTGTACACCCCAGTCCAACACTGACACCTTCAAATCATATAAAAAGAAATTCTCATTTTCCACCTGTGTTTTCTTTTTTGTAAAATGATTCTCATTTGTGTCATTTGATGAATGACCATCCTGTCATTAAACCACCAAAGCCTTCTCAATTTTGAACATCTCCCCTAGCACCCATTCTAGTCCTGCTTGCTCCCTCAAAGTGCTCTGAGGCCTGTTGCACATTCTATCTCGAATTTAACTCTTCTTTTTTCTATTTGTTCACTTCTTGGACATTTTTGTTTTCCAAATTAACCAACAACAAATAATATCTTGTTTTAACTCTGTTAGTTCAAATCTTTTTTCTCTCTGTCTGTTTTTCTTTTAACTCCCTTCAGTCATCAGTATCCTCTATAGAGTGTACTAAATTGTTTTTTTTTACAAAAATATTTCTTATTTTCTCTCTCATACAGAAAATCATTAAATTTAAGTGTATTGTTCAACTAAAGTTAGGTAGATACGTGTGCCAAAGATTTACATCTTTCTGTAGATTATGCAAATCATTTATTAGTGATGAATTATTTGATGTCCTCTTGAGAAAGAGAAGTGGTTATTAGCATTAATTTACATATTTCTTTGAAGCCTTAATTCAAGTCTCTTTCTCTTCAAACTGTTCTGGTGAGTCTTCAAATTGAAGCGTATCATCACTCGGTGGCAACTTTTAGTATTGAAGGCACTTCTGTTATTTATTATAGATTTTAATTGTTACTTGCTGATGGATTCTTGTATATAGTTTAAAGTGACTCTTCCATTGCTGTAGATGATATCGGCAGCCTCTCTTTATCTACTGTTTACCTGCTATTCAATGTTATTTGAGACTGAAACATAGCATACCTATTTTAAAAATGTTATGGTACCCATAGGGATTGGAAAATTCGCATCTCTTTTTAGAGATTTTATTGGATATTGATAACTTCTAAAGATTTCATATGTTAAAATCTTAACGAACAAACTACAGCCACCATTGAGACATTACTTAGGCAACTTAATGCACTAAACTACAGAAAAGGTATTCTCCCTATCAACTAATTAAGAACTGAAAATTCAGTGCCATGTTTTTGCATTATGCCGCAATATCAACAAATATGGAGTCTTGCAGATCAAGTCCCAAACTTCTCCCTGCCATTCAACAAGTTGTATTCTCCCTGTTAATGATCCCAGAATTAGTCTTCCAGTGTCCATTTTTAAATCTCATGCCATCTTCTGACCATGATCATACAGCTAGACAATAGCATAGTATGCTCTTAATACTTATTTGTCTTTGACATTTCTGTAATTCCTTTCTCTTCAATCTGATCACCTGTTATCACTAGCATCTTGCTGAGTAGTTATCTCCAAAGTAGTTTCTTCCTTTGGCACAGAAGGAAGCTGTCTCTCTTCTCCCTCGAGATCTACATTTAGGAGTCTATTTACGAAATGACCAGTGTGTACATCTTTTTTGCCAAATTGCAAAAACTTTGCCTTAAGTTTCTATGAGTGTTGGCCAGAGCGGCTTTTTCCTGATGACCAAGTTTTATGTCGGTTTGTCCCTGGCCAGATTTTAGCAAACTTTCAGTATTCCTTTTTTTTTAAATGACATTCTATTTTGCCTTTAGAAATTGTTTAAAACATAACTACTTTACCAAGTTTTGCGTTAGTAACAAAAATCATGTGATAGTATTAAATGAATCTGCTGGGCTTAGGTAGATGTCTATTTTGACCATCATTTAATTCTGCGAAAATAATATAGCCGCTGTTCATGAAGTTTGAATATCAGCTATAGAATATTTATCACCAAAATTCCTGGGACTTTTCTGAAAAATGAGAAGTCAGAAAAGTAGACTCAATAGCTGGCCATGGTTTGTAACATCTGTCTTCCAGAAGCTGCTAACCACAGTGCTTGCCCATGATGCAGGATTCTGTTGGGTAGCTACTAATGCAAGGAAGTCTGTTAGGTAAAAACAATAAGTCTTTAAAACATGAAAAGCCTTGGAAAAATTGTGAACTGTTGCATTATCGTGCAGTGCATTACTAGTTTAAGATCCCCTTTTAAGAAAATGAACTTTCTTATTCACAAGGACCATGGATTTGTACAAAATATTATCTTAAATTATTACTGCATGTGTTAACACTCATGGTGAAATCATGCCTCTAGGATTTTACCAATATTTTCAAGCTTTGCAGTGTTTACAAAATGGCATAATGTTTGGATCTGAAGAGAGCATTATATTGAGTTAATACTTCGAGTCAACACCTTCATGGATTCAAAAGAGCATTATCTGTTAATATGTTAAAAAAAACCTTTTATTGATCCAGATATTCTGATGGTCAGATAGACATTAGAGCAGTGTAGAGTAAAGTTGCATATTGGGACCATGCAGATTTCCTGATACAGATTACTCTGATGAATTTGTCCAGGATAGTGAAAATTCTGATGGGTATTCTACTTGACTGGAATCCTCTGAGAAGTTTTGAGGTGAGAGACTTCACAATTGTCCCAACTCACTAAAGCTTAATAGTTACCTGTGAAATGTTGGAGAATTAAAAAGCTATTCTCTCAAATACTGCCGTGCCCTTCTAATACACAATAAACCTTGACTATGCCCCCCACCCTCCAAAAAAATCCCAAACTCTAGATCTAACGCTTCTCAACCTGACCTAATTCAACAGCCTCCTCAATCCACTTGCCCACTTGTCCCTACCCATTCACCCCTACCCCTTGCTTACCTTACATATTTACCTTTCTACAGTAGTTTTCAAAATGTCTGCTGGATGTTCTAACTAACAAATATGGCACTGAATGATGTAAAGGAGCATGTGATTTCTGCAGTAATCTTATATGTTGCTGGATTTGAGGACTTGTAAGTTTGTAAAAGGAGGCCTCCATTGAGGAATCTTCAGTGCTGATGTTTAAAAGTAAAGGTAATGGATTTTTAAAAATTTGATCAAGGTTGCTGACCCTGTTTGTAATGTCTAGGCCAATAACTGAGCTTGGTAAGGAAAAGACTGCCTCTCCTCCTGGATAGATTAGCAGGCCTGAGTGTTTATTTTATATTCATTAAAGGAATGTGGGCTATGCGGGTCATCATTTATTGTCCATCACTCGTTTCTCTTCAGAACATAATGGTGAGCTACTTCTTGAATCATTGCAGTCCATTTGGCCTAGGAACACCCAGAATGCTGTTAGGATGGAATTCCAGGATTTTCACCCAAAGAAGGACCAGGAACATATTTCATTGTCAGGACGATGAGTGCCTTGGTTGGGAGCTTGCAGGTGGTGCTGTTCCTTTATATTGGCATTTATCTGATGTCCTTGTCATTCTAGATGGCAGCGATGGTTGGCTTGGAAGGTGCTGCCTAAGAAGCCTTGGTGAATTTCTGCAGTGCATCTTGTAGATCGTGTACACTTCTGCTGAGTGTCGGTGATGGAGGGAGTGAATGTTTAAGGATGTGGTGCCAATCAAGCTGGATGCTTTGTCCTTGATGGTGTCAAGTTTGTGTTGTTGGAGCTGCAGTCATCCAGGTAAGTGGGGAGTATTCTGTGACACTCCTGACTTGTGTCTTGAAGGTAGGCGAGCTTTGGGGAGTCAGAAGGTAAGTTAATTACTGCAGGATTCCTAGCCTCTGACCTGTTTGAGTAGCCATGGCATGTATATGTGAATCCACCTTTAGTTTCTGGGATGTTGATGGAGATTCAGTACTGAGAATACTAAGAAACTCTGTGGTGAAGATGCTTATTGTGGCAATAATATTATTTGCTGTTTTCGGTCCAGGTCTTGCTGCATATGGATACAGATTTCTTCAGTTCTGAAGAAGAGTCACTGGACTCAAAATGTTGACTTCATTTTCTTTTCAATGAGGCTGCCAGACTACTGAGTTTCTCCAGCAATTACTATTTGTGAGAGTTTAGGAGCAGATCATTGCTAAGCAAGTGCTTCTTGATAGTGCTGTTGATGACGTGTCCCACCATTTTACTGATGATTAGGAATAGTGGGCAGTAATTATCTGGATGTGTCCTGCTTATTGTGTGGATAAGATACTTAGGCAGTTTTCTAAATAGTTGGATTGATTCCAGTGTTGTTACTGTGCTACAGTACACTAGTTTCTGGACCTCTGGTTTTCAGTCCAATTGCTGGAATTTTGTCAGTATGGCAGAACCCTGTGTCTTCAAGTGTTTCTTGATCTAATGTGAAGTGAAATGAAATGACTGAAGGCGATTCTGGGAGGCTTGGATGGATCATCCACTCAACAGTTCTAACTGAAGATTGTTACGGATACTTCAGCCTTAACTTTTGCACTGATGTGTTGTACTCCCCATTTTTAAGGAGTGAGTTGTTTAATTGTTTGCCACTGTTTTCAGTTTTAATACCAAACTTCTAAAAATTTCTCTGGTTTTAATATTGACCTTGGGATGAGTGCCTCAATTTGCCAGCTCTCATTAGGTTGCATTTCTGAAGCTGGGTAATGGATTTAACATTCATTCCACGGCTGCCTTTTCAACAATATCATTCAAACCAAACCCACAACCTCTGTCTACTATCTGAAGGGCATCATGCCAAACTTTCCTCCCAGTCACATGCCATCTTGATTTGGAAATACTTTGGTGACATTCCACCCCTATCACTACATCAAAATTGAGGAACTGTCTCACCGTAGCATTCTTTACACAGATGGTAGGCTTTCCTAATGACTTAATATCCTTTTAGATTTGTTTTTAAATGATGTGGTGAAAATGCTCCCCTTCAGGTGAGCTCCTGTTCATTTCACATCAGGATAGTTTACCATATGGAATTTTCTGATAAAACAACCAAACTGTGAATGCAATATATAAATGCATGTTTTTGCTTACAAGAAAGAGCTGCAAAAGTTTTTTTTCTGTTAAACTAGTGCACTAAAGGTAAAAATATAATGTAACCAGCTGACATTGTTTTTTGGAATGGAGCAGCTTTTTAAGTTAGGCAAGTTTACTTTTCCCCACGCGAATGTAGTCTTGATGTATTCTTCAAATATCCATGGCATTTGCTATACACGATTCTGTTGGAGAAATATTGAAATTAATTATTAAGGAAGTAATAAGAATTTTGGAAAATCATTAATCTAGCAAAGTCCGGACAGCTTCGTGAAAGAGAAATTAGATTAATTTGTTAAGAGTTTTTTTGAGGAAGTTCCAACCAGAGTGGAGAGGGGAACCAGCAGATGTTGTATTTCGACTTCCAAAAGGCATTCGACAAGGTATTTTACAAAAGGTTAAGTCATAAGATAAGAACTCACGGTGTTAGAGTTGGTATATTGGTGTGGATAGAGAACTGGCTACTGGGCTGGAAGCCATGAGTGGAGATAAGGGGTTCTTTTTCAAGTTGGCAACCTGTAATTAGTGAAGTTCTATCAGAATCAGTGGTTCTACAATGACGGAGTAAGGAAGTAAATGTAGTGTAGCCAAATTTGCAGATTACACAAGAATAGGTGGAAAGGCAAGTTGTGAAGGAGATGCAGATAGTTTACAAACAGGTGTAAATACGTTAAGTAATTGGGCAAAATGTTGGCAAATGGAGTATAATAACGGAAAGTGTGAAGTTGTTTATTTTAGAAGGGAGAACACTATTACTTAAATGGAGGAAATCTGTAGAAATGTGCAACACAAAGGGACTCTGGTGTACTTGTTCAGGGAACGTAGAAAACCACACAGGTGTAATAGTTTATCGGGAAGGCAATTGGAACGTTGTCCCTTATTTCAAGGGGTTTTAAGTATAAGACTAGGGAGGTCTTATTGCAACTGTACAAGGTGCTGATGAGTCCGTATCTGGACTACTGAGAGCAGCTTTGATCCCCTTAAAATTGTTTCATTTGAGGCTGTTCAGAGAAGGTTCGCCATGATCTCCTGGTATTGTGGGACGTCTCATGAGCAAAGACGAAATGGGTGGGGACTCTATATACTGGAGGATTCTTAAAAGTTTGACAGGGTAACTTCTGAGAGGATGTTAGCCCTCATAGGAGAATCTAGGAGCAGCAAGCATAGCCTCAGAATTTAAGGCTGAGATTCTTGATCACTGGTGGATTTGAGTGTTATGAAGAAAAGGCAGGAAATTAGATGTGAGAAATGTCGGATCAGCAATGATCCAGTGGTGATCCTGTGATGGTGAAGCGGACTCAAGATACCAAATGGCCACTCTTTCTATTTTTTATGGTCTTAAATTCTGTGCTAGATTCTAAACTTGTATTGCTTTTTTTTAATATGAAAAGGTGGTAAGGACCAGTGAGTCTAACATCTGTGGTGGGCAAGATGTTGGAGGGTATCCTGAGGGACAGGATGCACATGTATTTGGAAAAGCACGGACTGATTAGGGATAGTCAATATAGCTTTGTGCATGGGAAATCATATCTCACAACTTGATTTGAATTTTTTGTAGAAGTAACAAAGAGGATTGAGGGCAGAGCAGTGGATGTGAGCTGTATGAACTTCAGTAAAGCATTCAACAAGGCCCGAGCTGAAAATGTGTTGCTGGAAAAGCGCAGCAGGTCAGGCAGCATCCAAAGGACAGGAGAATCGACATTTCGGGCATGAGCCCTTCTTCAGGAAATCCAAAGAGCAGGAGAACTGACGTTTCGGGCATAAGCCTGAAGAAGGGCTCATGCCCGAAACGTTGATTCTCCTGCTGTTTGGATGCTGCCTGACCTGCGCTTTTCCAGCAGCACATTTTCAGCTCTGATCTCCAGCATCTGCTGTCCTCACTTTCTTTCCCATTCAACAAGGCCCCCCCCCATGGGAGACTGGTTAGCAAGATTAGATCTCATTGAATACAGGGAGAACTAGCCATTTGGGTACAGAATTGTTTCAAAGGTAGAAGCCAAGAGGGTGGTGGTGGAGGGTTGTTTTTCAGACTGGAGGCCTGTTACCAGTGGAGTGCCACAAGGATCTGTGCTGGTCCCCTACTTTTTCATCATTTATATAAGTGATTTGGATGTGAGCATAAGAAGTATAGTTAGTAAGTTTGCAGTTGACACCGAAATTGGAGTGTTGTGGACAGCAATCAAGGTTACCTCAGATTACAACAGGATCCTGATGAGATGAGCCAATGTACTGAGAAGTGACAGATGGAGTTTAATTTAGATAAATGTGAGGTGCTGCACTTTGGGAAAGCAAATCTTAGCAGGACTATACACTTAATGGTAAGGCCGTAGGGAGTGTTGCTGAACAAAGAGACCTTGGTGTGCAGGTTCATTGCTCCTTGAAAGTGGAGTCGCAGGTAGATAGGATCGTGAAGGTGTGTGGTAAGATTTCCTTTATTGGTCAGAGTATTGAGTACAGGTGTTGGGAGGTCATGTTGCAGCTGTTCAGGACATTGTTTAGGCCACTGTTGGAATATTGTGTGCAATTCTTGTCTCCTTATCAGAAAGATGTTGTGAAACTTGAAAGGGTTCAGAAATGATTTACGAGGATGTTGCCAGGATTAGAGGATTTGAGCTATAGGGAGAGGTTGAATAGGCTGGGGCTGTTTTCCCTGGAGCGTCGGAGGCTGAGGGGTGACCTTATAGAAATTTATAAAATCATACAGGGCATGGATAGGATAAATAGACAAAGTCTTTTTTCCCTGGGCCCGGGGAGTCCAGAACTAGAGGGCGTAGGTTTAGGGTGAGAGGGGAAAGATATAAAAGAGACCTGAAGGCCGACTTTTTCACGCAGAGGGTGGTACGTATATGGAATGAGCTGCTAGAGGATGTGGTGGAGGCTGGTACAATTGCAACATTTAAGAGGCATTTGGATAGGTATATGAATAGGAAGGGCTTGGAGGGATATGGACCAGGTGCTGTCAGGTGGGACTAGATTGGGTTGGGATATCTGGTCTGCATGGACAGGTTGGACCGAAGGGTCCGTTTCCATGCTGTACATCCATATGACTCTATGACAAGAAACAAGGTTATAAAGTGAAAGGAGAGCAAGCATGGCCAAAGAGAGGTTTTGAAGATTTCTAAACTGAGAAGTAGAAAGACGAAGAGCTTGGAGGGATATGGGCCGGGGTGCTGGCAGGTGAGGCTAGATTGGGTTGGGATATCTGGTCAGCATCGAGTTGGATCGAAGGGTCTGTTTCCATGCTGTGCATCTCTATGACTTGCTCTGTGGTTGCCGTTAAAGGCTTGCCATGAATCTGATATAGTAAAACATCAATTCCCCAAGTCACTTGTAATGTCAACATGACAATGATTCCATTATAATGCTAATGAGAAGCTAAATACATAATGTCTGGGATTTAACCATCAGCAACAACCGCTTTATCTGAATTAATACCTGTTCAAAATGAATCTGCCTTTTCTTACATCTGCCTGCTTGCAATCTTTTCATTTTGAAGTAGTTGTTGTTTTCTGTTGCTTTAGATCTGTTGAACCCTCTTGTTGTAATTCATCATATCATTAAGTGCTGAATGTTATAATTGGAGCCAAGCCTTGATGTGCATAAAAATTTTTATTTCTGTGGAGAGACATTACATATTGTGTACCTCAAGATTTAACCCATTTGAAAGCACATTGATATGAATGTTGGGTATTTGGGGTAAAAAATGAAAATGTAGGAAATATTCAGCAAGTCAGGCAGTATCTGGAGAAAGAAACCGAGATAATGTTATATACCATTAAAACGTCATCAGAAATTCAGCGTGTCCTCATATGTGAAAGTGGGTAAATCTCCAAGTAACCTCTGAGAATGTGTTAAACTTATCCAACTGTTGTGAGAGATTTGCCTCAATCTATCATCTACTGCTGCCCATTGTTCAGCAAATAGTGTCAGTCGCGGAGAACTGAAACAGCTCTGCTTCTCTAAAATGATTTGCATAGATTTCTGCAGCTTTTCTCAATTTAAGTAAATGTTCTTGTGTTCTCCCAGAATGAACAGCCTCATCTATCTGTAAATGGGCAACACGGTAGGTAGCTCAGTGGTTAGCACTGCTGTGTCATTGCACCAGAGACCAGGATTTGATTCCAGCCTTAGATGAGTGTGCATACTCCGCACAGACATTCTCCCCGTGTCTGTGTGAGTTTCCAGCTATAGTCCAAAGCTGTGCAGGCTAGGTGGATTGGCCATGCAAAATTGATCGTAATGTCTAGGGCTGCACAGACTAGGTGGATTATCCATGGAAAATGTAGAATTACAGGGGATGGGGTAGAGAGTTGCTGTTCGGATGTTGGTGTGAACTCGATGGGTCAAATTCCTGATTCCTGAAGAAGGGCTTATGCCCGAAACGTCGATTCTCCTGTTCCTTGGATGCTGCCTGACCTGCTGTGCTTTTCCAGCAACACATTTTCAGCTCTGATCTCCAGCATCTGCAGTCCTCACTTTCTCCTCAATGGGCCAAATGGCCTGTTTGCACATTGCAGGGATTCTATGAATCTACAACTGCTTTATTGGCCTGAGAATGCAAAATAATTATTAGTGAATAGTGTGAAGAAATGGACAATTACTCCTTAAACATTGAGAATGGGTCTAGTAAAAAGGAAACTTAATGTATATCTCCAGAAGTTGTTTATTACAGAAAAATAATCGATGCACACAACGGAATTCTCTACAACTGGAATAGAAATGAAACACTTCAAGTATTGAAAAAAAATTTGATATCTCAACGGGAGAGAACTGACATATCTTTTTAGAAAGATGAACTAAGATGAGTCAAATGTTCTATGTCTTCTGTGTTCATCTGATGACTGGTAATCTAGAGACCTTTTGCTGCATATAGAACTGTACTGTCTTTACTGTAGTTTACTATATTTGGGAAAGAAACAATTCAGGGAGATAATCATTCTTATACTTCTGTTTATTCATTTTTGAGATTTCTTGGAGACCGTGACGAATGAGAGCTGTTGAATTTTGAATAATATTTAATGGACATTTTTCTAATTTATCCTATACGATAGCAACGTTTTTACCATATGTTTTGATTCTTTGGTATCAGTTAAGTTTTTTTTTAAAATCAGAAAGCAAAATGAAACACAGTTTGGTAAGGCTATAGGGAGTGTTGCTGAACAAAGAAACCTTGGAGTGTAGGTTCATAGCTCCTTGAAAGTGGAGTCGCAGGTAGATAGGATAGTGAAGAAGGTGGTTGGTATGCTTTCCTTTATTGGTCAGAGTATTGAGTACAGGAGTTGGGTGGTGGCTGTACAGGACATTGTTCAGGTCACTTTTGGAATACTGCATGCATTTAGAGTCTCCTTATCAGAAGGAAGTTGTGAAACTTGAAAGGTTCAGAAAAGATTTACAAGGATGCTCCCAGGGTTGGAGGATTTGAGCTATAGGGAGAGGCTGAACAGGCTGGAGCTGTTTTCCTTGGAGCTTCCGAGGTTGAGGGGTGACCTTATAGAGGTGTACAAAATTATGAGGGACATGAATAAGGTAAATAGGCAAAGTCTTCTCCCTGGGGTCGGGTAGTCCAGAACTAGAGTGCATAGGTTTAGGGTGAGAGGGGAAAGATATAAAAGACCTAAGGGGCAACTTTTTCATGCAGAAGATGGTACATGTATGGAATGAGCTGCCAGAGGAAGTGGTGGAGGCTGGTACAATTGCAACATTTACGAGGCATTTGGATGGATATATGAATAGGAAGGGTTTGGAGGGATATGGGCCGGGTGGTGGCAGGTGGAGCTAGATTGGGTTGGGATATCTGGTTGGCATGGATGGGTTGGACCAAAAGGTCTGTTTCCATGCTGTACATCTCTATGATTCTGACTCTATCTATAACTCAATTATTTTCAGTCATAATTGTAATATAATTTAAATTTATTAATATTTTAATCATGTGGAGATGTGGGAATACTTTATCTAGTTAATCTTACAGCAAATAAGACCAGATTATCATGAATGGAATGATGCCTTCAGAATGCTTAGAACAGAGAAGAGGATTTGGTGGTGGGCATCATGTAGAAGTTTATCAATTGCATAAGACTTAGGAAATGAAGTAGGGCATTCAGTCCATTGGGTCTGCTTTGCCATTTAGTGTGATCATGGCTGAATCTGATCATCAGATTCACTTTCTTACCTTGTCCACATTACTCTTGATTCTATTCCTGATTAAAGATACGCATGTCTTAGCCTTGAATATATTTTTCATGACCCAGCCTCAGCAACCTTCTGTGGTAAAGAATTCCACAGATTAATTCTTGAATATACACATAACTCCAGAGCGTTCTGAAGTAGAGAAATCTAAAGGCTCACACCTTCTGAGGAAAAAAATTCTTCCTCATCTCTGTCCTAAATGGTCTGCTGTTTATGCCTAGGCTATGACCCCACATTCTACTGTCCCATCCAACTCTGTCAAGGGAAACATCCTTCTTGCATCTAATTGGTGAGCCTTGTAAGAATTACATTTGAATAAGATCACCTATCATTTTTCTGAATTTCCGAGAATTAAGATACATTTAATCTTATCTCATAACCAATTCCTGCATCCCAGGAATTTTATTGGTAAATCTTTGCACACACTCTTTTTAGCAAGTACATCTTTCACATGTTAGGGAATCCAGAAGTATGCGCAATATTAGAAGTGTCGTCTCATCAAGGCTCTGGAAAATTGAAGTAAGATCTCATCACCCATATACTGAAATCCCCTCGTATTAAAGGATAACATACAATTTGCCACCTTAATTGCTTGCCGTGTCTTCATGTGAACTTTCAGTGACTCGTTAGTAGGGCTTTTCAAGTTTTTTTTGAAGTTCAACCCTTGTCAGTTTCTCACCATTTTAAGAAATTGGCTTTGTTTTCCTTCCAACGTGAATAATCTAGCATTTATCAACTTTGTCTTATTTTTGGCTGCACTTAGCCTCTCCAAATCCCCTCTTGACAACTCTAACTTCTACATTTTGTCTTTTGCAAACTCAGAAACATTGCCTTTAATCTTCACATCCATGTAATTGACAGATTCTGAATAATTGGGATACAAGCAATGATTCTTGGATACACTGCTAGCCAGTGTACCAACCAAGAAAATGACCCATTTATTTCTACTCACTGGTTTCTGTTCATTAATCAGTTCTCAATCCATGTTGGTGTACTCTTCTCCTTCCTGATCCCAATCTCTTTTGCTCTAATTTTGTTTACTAACCTGTTGAGTTGGACTTTATCAAAAGTTTTCTGAAAATCTAAATGTACCTCCATTCACTATTTCACTCTTACCTATTCTGCTCGTTACATCCTCAGGAAAAACTCCCAGCAGATTTATAACATACAATTTCCATTTTATAAATTGATGTTGACTGTCCAGTTGTGCCATTTTTTTTTGTATCCTGTTATTCTTTAGTCAGATTGCAGCATTTTACCTATGACTGATGTTAAACTAAACGTAGTTTCCTGTGTTTTATCCCCTTATTTCTTAAATTGTGGGCTTATAGTTGCCACCTTCAGATGTAAAGGAACTGTTCCAAAGTCTATAGAATTTTGAAAGACTATTCACAATGAATCAATTATATCTACTGACCCTTCTTTCAGCTTCCAGGGATGTAGATAATTGGGTCCAGGGGATCTATCTGTTTGAAGTATCCAGTAATTTTTCTAGTATTGCCTTTTCACTAATTGTTATCTCGTTCCTCGTTTAAATTTGCCCCTTGATTCTCCATTATTTCCAGGAAGTTTTTAGTATTTTCCTTAGGGATGCCAATCATAAAGCATTTGTTTAATTTCTCTGTCATTTCCTTATTTCTCATTGTAAATTCTCTTGACTCCACTGTAATGAACCATCTCCCTTTCTTAATCTTTTTCTCTGTCTTTCTTTGCAGGATTCTGAAATACCATTAGTTCCTTAGGCTTGTCTTTTTTTGGAAACTTTACATGCATTTTCCCTCATATAATGACGTTGTTGATTTATTTTGTTAGTCATGGTTGAAATACTTTGTTTTCTGGGTTTTTGAACATTAATATGAAAAGTCATCATTCCTCTTTCCTAAAGACTTTCTTAAAACAAGGTATCAATGGGCCCTTTATCATTGCATAATACGAGATTTGAAACAACTTATTCCTTTGTTAGTGTCTCAATGTACTGCTCTTGGAAACCATCTTGCAGATATTCTAAGGACTTATCCTTCACAATATTTGCATTAATTAGATTCACTGTGTCTCTGTAGATTGAAACTCCACCCTGTACATATTTGATTTATCCTTGTTACATGCACTGCTTATTTGTTGATTTCTGTAGCTGTTTACAATATCACTTCTGATCAGCATCGAATAAACAACACCCCATCAGTGTTTTCTGCTTTTCGGGCGCGGCACGGTGGCACAGTGGTTAGCACTGCTGCCTCACAGCGCCAGGGACCTGGGCTCAATTCCCGCCTCAGGCGACTGACTGTGTGGAGTTTGCACGTTCTCCCTGTGTCTGCGTGGGTTTCCTCCGGGTGCTCCGGTTTCCTCCCACAGTCCAAAGATGTGTGGGTCAGGTGAATTGGCCATGCTAAGTTGCCCGTAGTGTTAGGTAAGGGGTATATGTAGGGGTATGGGTGGGTTGCGCTTCGGCGGGTCGGTGTGGACTTGTTGGGCCGAAGGGCCTGTTTCCACACTGTAAGTAATCTTAAAAAAACTTTAGGAACAAAGGTCTTTTCTTTCTACTGTACACCGCTAATGCTATGCTTAATTAATAGAGCTACCCTACTACGTTTTCTCAGCATCCTAATACTGCTGAATGTTATGTACACTTGGATACTCAGCTACCAGATTTGGTTTCCTTGTAGCCTCCCTGTAGAATGGGTATCTGGTCATTTATTAATTTATCTTTGGTTGATGATTCATATGTTAGTTGCAAATGCTACACATGTTCAAATACAGAGCCCTTAATTTTATTTTTACCATTTTTCTAAACTCTATCTCAATCTGCTGGTACATTCTTTGCAATCATCCTCCCTGCCATAATTGCTACCTTGCTGTATTGTCCTTTTTAATTTACTCGGTTCATATACAGGTGTAATGTTCTAGGAAGTGGTACAACTATTTCCTTCATTATACTATTTGCTATAATACTGGTCCTAGCAAGATTTAGGTGAAGTCTATCCTAGTGTTACAGCTCCCACTTTTCCTACTCTGCTGAAGGTGTCCCACAAGCTGAAATCCATTTTTTCCTGTAACAGTGTTTCAACCATATATTCATCATTTTAATCTTATTTATCCTATGTCAATTTACAAATGCCTCAGATAATAATGTAGGGATTAATACTTTTTTGAGATTTGGCTTAATTTAATGGTTAGCTGTTGATGTAGCCTATGCAAAATCCCTTTCCTCATCTTTGACCTTAACAACTGGCTCCTCACTCTCCTATAAATTCCTCTCAACCCTGATAGATATCCCAAACCCTCTCACACCAGGACAGCAATGCAGCCTCAGCCTCAATTCTTGCTCCCAGCTACAAATAACAGGGCCTAACCCCTGACCTTACTCTGCAAGGCTGAGCTTGAAGGTTCCTTTCCAGACATTTCGTCACCCTACTAGGTAACATCTTCAGTGGGCCGCTTTCTACTTATGTTTGGGTTTCTTTGGGATGGTGATGCCACCTCCTGTGGTGAAGTCACTTCCTATTCTCTTTCTCAGGGGTTGGTAGATGGGGTCTAACTCGAGCTTGTTGATAGAGTTTCGGTTGGAATGCCAAGCTCATACATGATTGCTACAGAAGCAATCACCCCAATATCCACAAATGAAGCTGCAGCAGAACATTATTTCAATGAGCCAACACACTCTGCAGCACAGAGGAACTACCCAGAGCAAAGGTGTATTCAAAAAGAATGGGTACCCAATGAACACAGTCTGCTGATTTCTCAGTAACAAACACAAACAAGCAGACAAAACACGTCCAGAAACCCTAGCCACTCTCCCCTATATCAAAGACCTCTCGGAAATGACTGCCTGACTACTCAGATCCCTTGGCATCGTGGTAGCCCACAAACCCACCACAGCAGCTAACGAACTTGAAAGACCCTATTCAGACAACAAGCAAAGCTCATGTCATTTACAAAATCCCATGCAAGGACTGTAACAAACACTACATTGGACAAACAGGCAGAAAACCAACCACCAGGATACATGAACACCAACTAGCCACAAAAGACATGACCCTCTCACTAGTATCCTTACATATGGATGAGGAAGGACACTACTTTGACTGGGACAACACATCCATCCTAGGACAAGCCAAACAATGACATGCACAAGATTTTCTAGAAGCGTAGCATTCCAATTAGAACTGTATCAACCAACACAACGAGTTAGGCCCCATATACCAACCCCTGAGAAAAAAAGAAGTGACTTCACCACAGGAAATGACATCACCAACCCAAGCATAGAAAGCAGGAATTTTCAGCAGTGCTTTGCCTGAGGCCCACTGAAGATGTTACCCAGTAGGGTGACAGAACGTCTGGAAATTAACCTTGAAGCTCAGTGAGCAAACCTACATCCAAAACTACCAAAGTAACAAGATCATATCCTGTTCTTTGAAGTTGGATTTTTTTGGATTCTTGAATCTAATTGAAGTGTTCTGTAATATGCTGAGAAGTCTCACTTCTCAAAGTCTGTTATATTTGAGTTTTCAGTCTCGGTATTTTTTAAAGTTTGGCATCACTGACCACTAGGATGCATTTTATTCATAAGTGTAAAATACGCCATTACATGATTCTCATGATTTCATTTTGTTGGATCACAAACCAAGTATATAAACAGTTATAAAACAGTGTTTTTTCACAAGAAACGTATAAGTCAATCAAGATATTGGCATGGTGGATCAGTGGTTAGCACTGCTATCTCACAAAGCTAGGGATTCAGGTTTGATTCCCACCTTGGACAACTTGTGTGCAGTTTGCACATTCTCCCCATGTTTGCGTGGGTTTCCTCTGGGTGCCCCGGTTTCCTCCCACAATTAAAGATGTGCAGGTCAGGTGAATTGGCCACACTAAATTGTTCATTGTGTTAGATGTACTAGTCAGGGGTAAATAAAAGGGAAGGGGAGCTACTCTTCAGAGGGTCACTGTGGACTTGTTGAGCTGAAGGGCCTATTTCCATACTGTAGGAAACCTAGTCTAATCTAATCACTCACTTTCTGTCCATTACTTTTAAGATGGACCTAACGTATGTGTATGTGTTGTAATTTCCAAAGCTGTTCATTGCCAATTGCAGAGAGATATAGACGTGAAAACCCTTTTGTCAAAAGGATGTCAGACTTAAATTTTAAGCTCTTCTCCACAGATGCTGGTCATTCTTGTTATTTCCAGGATTTGACTATTTAAGATTTCCAGTGTCTGTAACACTTTACTGTTTGGTTTTTTCTGCTGATAGAAAACTGCAAAACCAATTGTTTGTTGGCAGGATGTCATCTCAGATATATCAACAGCCCTTTGAAAATACACTGAAAAAAAATCTGGATTTCCTATATCAATATTAAATATGTTGCCTTTATTTGACAATAGTATGCAACCTTTTGCAGCCCAATTATGCAGCCAACAAGTTAGATTCCATATTGTGTGTTCTTTAGGCATTTGCACCTCATGGAGTTTTCTGCAGTTAGCTGATTTGTCTTCTGGGCTTTTCCTTTGGCAAAATAATGTGTCTACCTTTGCTACCTAGTTGCTGACTGTAGCAAAACAAAAAGTTAATAGTTCACAACAAACAAAAAAAAATCTCATGTCAAGCATAATCAGTGAAATTCTGCAAAGACGCATTTGGCAGAATTTACACTTTGCAAGATCTATCATAAAAAGTTTGCATTACTAAATCTTTGAGAAGGCATTTTTAGCTCACTGCAGTCGGTTTAAAACTGGAAAACTAGCATTCTGATTTGGAAGCTAAACTCTTTTCTTAAAACAAATTGAGAGTTTGTGTGTATGTGAAAAAATATTTAAGATGGGAATTAATTAATCTCTTTAGACTGAATACACTTCATCAATCTGGGGGGCAAAATAACAGGCTTTTAAATATTGTGCACATTCAGCAACAGATGTGGTTTCTGATTGTGTCAAGCAGGAAGGAATAAACCTTGACTTGCTTCACCTATCCAGAATCTTGGGACTAAGGAGCAACTAAGCATTCAATTAGTTATACTGCAGACTGCTGGTTCCATATTCTCCAGAGCTTCTGTCAATTTAACCTTAATAGTATGACCACTTTTGTGAAGTTGTCTGCATTCTAATGGAGTGGTATTTCAGTTACACAGAATCATATGATTTCAGAATTGAGATTTGTATTTTTTTTTAGTTTAAAAGATATTGTATAATAATAGCACTTTACTAGGAATTCACTTTGGACTGCTGGTGTTTTTCTTTATAGGTACGTTTAAAAAACGTCATCTTGCTGTACCATTTGCTACTTTTGAGATCTGAGTTGTAGAGGGATTACAAGAGCTTATGAGGAAGTTCTGCTGTGAAAGGGAAAACCAGTGGCAAGACAAAATTGCTGAACATAAGGAGCATCTAACAGGAAAAGACGGAGAAGGGAAGCTGGAACAGCAAGTGGAGAATCATGGTATGTTCTTGGGTTTTGTCACTTCTGACCTTGTTTCATGTGATACATTAGCTGTTGGTCTAATGGATGCAATCAAAGCAGCTCAGTAAAACAAAAATCTATTCAGTAGTTTGATATTAACTATATGGGTACTATAATTCCATGTACAGAGTGTATTGTCTTGAGTTATTTCCAAGATTTTTAAACCACAGAATTAAGCCTCCAGAGTCTGCAGCATATGAATTATTAATTACAAAGAGGATGTTCATAAATTACACGCTGTAATGAAACCGGTGTTAACATGCTGCTATAAGATGCCAAATGACCTTGCACTGTGCTGCATAGCTAAAATTTTAGGTGCTTGCCATTGTCCTCCATGTAGCAGAATCATTGCAGTGAGTGAATCAGGATACTTTGACAGATGTATCAGCTAGCTTGGCTATTGTTAAGTGAACAGATGCTGCATGTCAGCATCATTTAACCTTCTGCTCAAATTACTTTATTATATCACCTGATTACACGATAATGTCAAAAAAGACTAATGAAACCTAAGGAAAATATTCTAATAGCTACTAATACTATTAAAATTTACATTATTAGAAGTGTTACTTTTGATTATGGACTTGTATATTGCTTTAAAATCAGATCTAGTAATAGAAGCAAAATCTATTTATGATGAAATTAAAATAATTGGTTAGTGTGCTTTGAATTTATTGTAATCATGAGAGGAATTAAAGGCCAAAGTCTTCACCCAGTCTCTAATAAATTTTTAAGGAAATTTGTAGTTTTGTGTACCAGATACTAACTGATAACAGAATAATGACGGAAGTTGAAAAATGTCCCAACAAATCAAGAAAATCTTTTAGAAGTATCTACATTAGCTGGAAGAACTGGGGTGGGGCTGGCTCAAGGGCAGTGGGGAGAGTGTGGCTTGGGAAGGGGAAAAAGGTTGAGTGGAGATGGGTGTTGGCACATATGTGGTATGTTGGGGGGGGGTCAGGAAACACACTTTCAACAAAGATACTAATTTCACTGCAAATGTTTTGAGAGTCTGTTAACCTTCGCAAAATTTGATACAAATTGTTCATCGGTCTAATGACTATAAATCAGCTTTAACCACAATGCTTTCAATATGCTGCACAGTATCGTATTGGGTATAATTTGAAAGTGCAAGAATCATAGTCTAGATGATAGTCAAAGGCTGCATTATATCCAAGCACTGCATGGGTGTGTTTTAACAATGTATCAAGTGTCTTTCCTCGGATCCATCATTTATTTAGCATAATATTTTGCACAACTGTTTGCAAACTGAAATGAAAATAAACTGTGTACATAAAATTTGGAGCTTAGATTTTGATATTAACACATTATGAAAAGAACAGTGGAAATGCAGATGCACCAAGAGTTCTGAATTTTATTTTGTCGGTTTAGTACAACATCACCGTAGAGATAGAATGAAGAAACAAAAATGGAAAATAAATCCAAAAACCACAATAAAATGAGTATTCATGAATTGTGCAATGAAGTGGGACTAGCTTAATTTGGGAAACCTGGTCAGTATGAATGAGTCGGACATTAGGGTCTGTTTCTGTCTTCTATGGTTCTGTGACTTTGACTGTTGATCGCTAGTGGCTGCAATAGTTCCCTGTTGCTTGTTCAGGATTACTAGTCAGTAATCACCTGGAGAAATTACTGGTCGACCCTTTTCTGTAAAAGGTATGTCTGGATATATAGTAGGGGAAGACTTGTCAAAAATGGGCAGTAAAGGAAGATGAATGTATAAATATTAATGATTTTATTAAAAGTGTATAATATAATAGATCTGTAGTGTGCAAACCTATCTGTTCGACTTTTCTTATATAAAATGACTTCTATATTTGAGACCACTAGAAAAAGAAAGGAACGTTTCCTGGTAACAAATGGGAAACATTTTAAAAGTGCAATGTGAAGTCTTTATCCACAGCTTATTGCTGGTTTGAGAATTCTTTACTTGGCTCCTCTTGAGGGATCAGTATCAGTTGTATTATTTGTACATTGTCTTAGTGTGATATGCTAACAACATCTTTGTTTTTAAAGGGAATATCATCTTAGTTCATCAGGTTAGGCCAGGACTGTTACAGTTATTGAATGTTGTTTTGCAGACTGTTCGCAATTTTCTTTTTGATCTTTAGTGAACCTCCTATTCTGGTTTGACATCTATTTTCCTCATCTGTATTAGTTGTTTCACATCATACTTTGAATAACAGGAGTAGCAAACCCAGGCTGGGAGGAGTAAAGATATTTGGCACCCTCTTAAAATATTTTTTTGCAGTAGTGTTGAATTTTTTCTCAAACTACTTTCTTTCTGTTTGGTTAAATCTTTTTCCCATTCTGTCGGGTTCCCTAACCCTAGATTATTTAATAGCTTCTGAAAGCTTGTTGCATTTGAGGTTATGTCTTGCAAGGATAGTTCTGAATCTGTACATATCAAGCTGGTGTCAAATTTGAGGCTGTTTTGAGATCTTTCCATGTCTGTCTTTTCCACAGCAGTACCTTTTGCTATTGTGTGATATGACAGATCTTGCTGCAAGAGCTATTACCTTACTTGACTTGAAATAAATTACTGTCATATTTTGACACTGTGTCCAGGACATATGGAATATCTGTTAATTTAATATTAATGCACATAATTAGCTAAGTAATATTTGAATTCTTTCTATTCACTCGGATGTGGGCATCATTTGCTGGATCAGCAGTTAATACCCGTCCCTTGTTGCACTTGAGAAGGTGGTGATGAGCTACTGCCTTGAGCTGCTGCAAGTCATGTGGTTTTGGTAGACCCACAATGCCATTAGGGAGGGAATACCAGGGTTTTGACACAACTGTGGCACTAAAGGATCGGAGACATGTTTCAAGACAGGATGGTGAATGTCTTGAAGGCAGAGCTTGCAACTCGTGATGGTGGTTGTGGAGGTGAAGAGTTAACAGGAAAAACTTCCTGTGGATGTATTTTATATATTTGATTACTTCTACGTTAAGAAACACAAAAGATAAGAACGAGTGAACCATTCAGCCCATCAAGCCTGCTCCATCGTTCAACGTGGTAAATGTATTCAGTTTTCTAACTTCCATAGAAACAATCTGTCAGTGTTAAAATAACCACTGTTTTAATGTTAAATTAATTGATTTGCCTATGATGTCAGAAGAGCACTCTCAGCACTTTATTGCACAATTCACTATCTTCTTTTTTAATTACTGTCTGGGGTCACTTATTGCTTTTTGTCTTGGTTTATAATGGGTCCAGAGGGCATGCTATTACAAATTACTATCTGTTGTGTTTGGAGACTGAGGCCTGGAACTTCTTAAGTTATTCTTCTGAATTGTAATATCCACTAGGGACCTGTTTTGCATCAGCACAGCCTCAAAATTGAGTCCCAAATGGCATTACAACCTACAGTTGTAATATTGTGGTGTAAAGCCTTTAAACTTAAAATAAGGGCAATAATGAGGCATGAAAGCAGAACTGTCTAAAGTGAATTGGCTAATTAGGTTGAAGGGTAGTTTAATAGAGATGCACTGGCAGACATAAGGGATATTTCAATATATTGAATATATACATTCTAATGACCAAGAAAGCTTTCGAGAGATGAATCCATTATCCATGGTTATCTAAAGGCTTAAAGATAGCATCAGATAAAGAAAACATAATTGATGGAAAATAAGGAAATGACAGGTGAGTTGAGAAGGTATCTTTAATCATTGTTCACTATAAAAAAAGTACAAGGAACATCTCAACCACAGCTATAAATCAATAAATAAAAGGGAACATGGAGCTCAGCTTAAAATCACCTGGGAAGTGGTACTGAATAAATAGTTGGTGCTGTAGGCTAACTTATGCATAGGTCCTGATGGATTTCATCTAGGACCTTAACAGAAGTAGCAATTGACATAATTGATGTGTTGGTTTTAATTTTCCATAACTCCCTAGATTTGCAGAGTCTCCTGCTAAATTGAAGCTCCTTTATTCAAAAAGGGTGGAGACAAAAAGCAGGAAGCTACAGACCAGGTAACTGACATGGTGAAAATGTTGGACTATGTTATGAAAGAAGTTATAGCACGGCACTTAGATACGTTTGAGATAATCAGATGAGCCAACGTTGTTTTGGAAAGGGAAATCATATTTAACCAATCTATTGGAGCTCTTTTGAAGAGCTGCCCTTTACTGTGGTTAATGGGGAACTGTTGGACATACAATACTTCGATTATGAGAAAGCATTTGACAAAGTGCTATATCCAAACTTAAGTGTAGAATAAAAGCTAAAGGTATTGTGATAGCACATAGCCAATCAATCTTCTGCCCATTCCCAAGAGGAACCTGAGAATTGGAATAAGTGGATCTTTCTCAGGTTGGCAAGATGTACTGATTGGTGTACCACAGTGATCGATGTTTGGATCTCAACTGCTTACAATTTGCATAAGTATCTTGGAATAAGAGTTGGATGGTACTGTTGCTAGATATGCCAACAACAAAGATTAGTAGGAAAGAAAGCAAATATATGTGTGTTGCCTTAATTGAGTGGGTAAAGATTTGGCAAGTGGCTTATGATGTGGGAAACTTTAAAATTGTCCATTTTGGCAGGAATAATTGTTTTTAAAGTTTAAGGAATCTTAAGGAAATGCAAACCTCTGAGATGCAGATGGATCTGGATGCCTAAGTGCATAGATTGCAAAAGATTGGTTTGCAGGTGCAGCAAATATTTGGGAAAGTTAATAGAGTGCATGGGGAGTTGAATACCAAAGGAGGGTTTATTCACTTTTATACAGGACTTTATTTAAGAAGGCATTTAAGTACATTGCAGACAGTTCAGGGTAGATTTTGGAGACTAATTTCTTGAATGGACATGTTGCTGTTTCCAAAAACATTAGATAGATGTTCGCTTTTATCAGCTTGAGTTTCAAAGAGCATAGAGCAACTTCATTGAAACATATAGGATCCTGAGAGGTTTTGAGAGTCAAGAGGATGTTCCCTCATAGGGAACAATCTAGAACGCATAGACACTGTTCAGAAATAAACAATCATTCAATTAAAAATGAAGTAAATATTTTTCAGGGGGTTGCGAGTGTTTGGAACTCTGTTTCCTGAAAAGGCAATGGAAGAAGAGTTGTAGAGTTATACAACACGGAAACAGAAGCTTCGGTCCAACTGACCAGATATCCTTAATTGATCTAGTCCCATTGCCAGCATTTGGCCCATATCCCCCTCCATCCTTCCTCTTTATATACCCATCCAGATGCTTTTAAATGTTGTAATTGTAACCCCTTCACCACCACTTCTGGCAGCTCACTCCATTCACTCACCACCCTCTGCGTGAAAAAGCTGCCCCTCAAGACTCTTCTAAATATTCCCCCCTCACCTTAAACCTATGCCTTCTAGCTTTGGATGCCCTTAAACATGGAGGAAAAACCTTGGCTATTCACTCTATCGATGCCCTCATGATTTTATAAACCTCTTGAAGGTCACATTACAGACTCCAATGCACCAGGAGGAAAAGTCCCAGCCTATTCAGCCTTTCCCTATAGTTCAAACCCTCTATTTGCAGCAATATCCTTATAAATCTGTTATGAACTCTCTCCTGTTTAACAGCATCCTTCCTACAACAGGGAGACCAGAATTGAACACAGTATTCTAAAAGTGGCTTTGCCAATGTCTTGTACAGCTGCAATATGACACCCCAACTCCGTATACTCAGTGTGCTGACCAGTGAAGGAATGTGTCCCAAAAGCCGCCTTCACCATCTTGTCTGTTTGAGACTCCATTTTCAAGAATTATCCATCTGCACCTCTGTCACCTTGACACTCCCCAGTGCCCTACCATTAACTGTATAAGTTCTGCCCTGGTTTGCCTTACCAAAATGCAGCACCTCCTATTTATTGAAATTAACTCCATTTGCCATTCGTTGGTCCATGGCCCATCTTATCAAGGTCCTGTTGTACTCTAAGATAACCTCCTTCACAGTCTACTACATCCTACTAACAAGGTGATCAAAACTGAACACAATACTCCAAGTGCAGCCTCAGCAACATCTTGTACAACTGCAACGTAACTTCCAAACTTCTATACTCAGTGTTTTGATTGATGAAGGCCAGTGTCCCAAAAGCTTACTTCACTACCCTATCTATCTGTGACTCAACTTTTAGAGAACCATGCATCTGAACTCCAAGGTCCTTCCATCCCACCATACTCCTTAAGGCCCAACCATTCATAATGAAACTCTTACCTTGATTCGGCTTTCCAAAATGTGAGACCTCACACTTATCTATATTAAACTCCATTTTACCATTTCTCGGCCCACTTCCCCAGCTGATCATGGTCCTGCTTCAATTTCTGATAATCTTCCTTACAGTCCATATCGTCTATTTTAGTGTCATCAGCGAACTTACTAATCATGTCTTGTACATTCTCATTTAAATCATTGATCGAGATAACAAACAGTAATGGGCCCAGCACCAACACCTGAGGCACTCCACTAGTCACAGGCCTCCAGTCCGACAAGCATCCTTCCTCTATTACCCTCTGCTTCCTGCCATCAGGCCACTTTTGTATCCAGTTTGCCAGCCTGCCTTGGATTCTATGTGATCTAACCTTCCAGAACAGCCTTCCATGTAGAACCTAGAAAAGGCCTTACTGAAATCCATATAGACTATGTCTACTGGCCTGCCCTCGTCAACCTTCCTGGTCACTTCTTCAAAGAACGCTAACAAATTTGTGAGGCATGATCTCCCACTCACAAAACTATGCTGACTACTCCTAATGAAATCCTGACTTTCCAAATGAATGCAAACCTTATCCCTCAATCTTCTCAAGTAACTTACCCACCATAGATGTTAAGCTTACTAGTCAACAGTTCCCAGGCTTTTCTTTGCAGCCCTTCTTAAATAATGGCACAACATTCGCTACTCTCCAGTCTTCCAGGACCTCACCCATGGCTAATGATGATGCAAAACCATCAGCCAGGGCCCCCGCAATTATACGTTAGCTTCTTGCAGTGTTCTTGTATATATCTGGTCAGGACTAGGAGATTTATCCACCATCATACGTTCTAATACATCCAACACCACCTCTCTGCTGGTGAAGATGGCCCTTGCTGTTTGAATTCGCTGGACGTCGGAGTGCATCTGGGAAAATCAACAAACAGTGAAATTCACAACTGATCTTGGAGAAATTGTTTGGGCGAAGTCACAGCAGAGAAACAGATAAGTGAATAGTTTTAACCTGGAGCAGTGTACTGTAGAGGAATTAAGAAAGTGTTATTTTCTGGTCTATAGGGAGAGATTGAATAGGCTGGGGCTGTTTTCCCTGGAGCATCAGAGGCTGAGGGCATAGGTTTAGGGTGAGAGGGGAAAGATATAAAAGAGACCTCCGGGACAACTTTTTCATGCAGAGGGTGGTACGTGTATGGAATGAACTGCCAGAGGAAGTGGTGGAGGCTGATACCCATACAAATGCCTTTTAAATGTTGCAATTGTATGTGAATAGGAAGGGATTGGAGGGATATGGGCCAGGTGCTGGCGGGTGGGACTAAATTGGTTTGAGATGTCTGGTCGGCATGGATGGTGTGGACCAAAGGGTCTGTTTCAATGCTGTACATCTCTATGACTATGACTGTGACATGGACTGTTCCCAAGATATCACCTTTAACTTGCCTGAGTTCCTATGTCTGATGAAGGGCTAATGCCCGAAACGACAATTCTCCTGCTCCTTGGATGCTGCCTGACCTGCTGTGCTTTTCCAGCACTACACTGTTGACTCTGATATCCAGCATCTGCAGTCCTCACTTTCTCCTAAGTTGTCTTGTCTTTCTCCATGGTAAATACAGAGGAGAAATATTCATCGAGAACCTTGCCCATCTCCTGTGGTTCAACACATACATGTCCATTTTGGTCCTTGAGGGGCCCTATTCTCTCTCTAGGGTCATAAAGTCAATCTAGTCCCACCTGCCAGCAACCGGCCCATATCCCTCCAAACCCTTCCTATTCACATACCCATCCAGATGTCTTTTTAAATGTTGCAATTGTACTAGCTTCCACCACTTCCTCTGGCAGCTCATTCCATACACGTACCACCCTCTGTGTGAAAAAGTTGCCCCTTAGATCTCTTTTATATCTTTCCTTTGTAAACCTATGCCTCTAGTTCTAGACTCCCCCACCCAGGGAAAAAAACTTTGTCTATTTATCCTATCCATGCCCCTCATGATTTCATAAATCTCTATAAGGTCACCCCTCAGCCTTCGATGCTCCAGGGAAAACAGCCCTAGTCTATTCAATCTCTCTCTATAGCTCAAATCCTCCAACCCTGGCAACATCCTTGTAAATCTTTTCTGAACCCTTTCAAGTTTCACAACATCTTTCCAATAGTTTTTTTTTCATACTGAAGTCCTGTAACCTGTGGAGTGCCACAAGGATTGGTGCTGGATCCACCTACTTTCCATCATTTATATAAATTATTTGGTTATGAGCATAAGAAGCTTAGTTAGTAAGTTTGCAGATGACACCAAAATTGGAGGTGTAGTGGATAGTGAAGAAGGTTACCTCAGATTATAATGGGATCTTGATCGGATGGTCCAGTGGGCTGAGAAGTGGTAGATGGAGTTTAATTTAGATAAGTGTGAGGTGCTGCATTTTGGGAAAGCAAATCTTAGCAGGACTTACACAATTAATGGTAAGGTCCTCGGCAGTGTTGCTGAACAAGAAGACCTTGGAGTGCAGGTTTATAGCTTCTTGAATGTGGCGTCGCAGGTAGATAGGATAGTGAAGAAGGTGTTTTGTATGCTTTCCTTTATTGGTCAGAGTATTGAGTACAGTAGTTGGGAGGTCATGTTGTAGCTGTACAGTATATTGGTTATTCTTTTTCCTTAAAATACCTCTTTGGATTCACTTTAATCTTCTCAACCAAGGCTATCTCGTCCTCCTGATTTCCTTCTTTAGTAATCCCTGTATACCTCCAGGGATTTCCTTGATCCCAGCTGCCTGTACCTTTTTTCTGGTAAGAGTTTCAATATCTCTTATCATCCAGGGTTCCCTATTCTTGCCAACCTTGCCCTTCACTCTCTCAGGAGCTTGTAGACCTTGAACTCTAGTTATCTCATTTTCCAGAGGTCCCTTTGCTTGCAAACAAACTACTCCACTCAACCCTTGCAAGCTCCTGTCCAATTCCATCAAAATTCATCTTGCCTCAATTTAGAACTTGAACCTGTTCTATTTTTGAAATCTGGTTTATGGTGTTTATTCAAGAATCCAAGGAGAAATGCCTTTTTTAAAAAAAGTATTAATAGTTTGAAATAGGAAGCCTCAAGTCTACTTCAGCCAGAACAGGGACCAAATCATAACGCATCGAATCCATGTGCTAGCCATATAGCTAAGAGGTGCCAGTGTTGGACTGGGGTAGACAAAGTTAAAACTCTCATGACACCAGGTAGGAGTCTAACTTGTTTATTTGGAATGTCACGATACAGTTTCTTTATTGTAGTGATATCAGATCTTATGGGAGCATGTAGTGAAATCGATGACATCCTGAAATATTTTGTACAAACTTTCTGCACACTTTGTATTTTGCTGAGCTAGCTGTGTGTCTGACTGACCCCACATTAGGGGGCAAGTAATAATAAATCACAAAAGCATCAGTCCAGAACTTAAACCTGCATCGTAACAAAGATGTGAAGAACAGAATTTGATTTAATACACTGAAGCAATTAAGGGACACAATACAGAAATGTTCCAGCAAATAGCCATACAACCAAGAGTTTATACAAGATAACCCAGCATTTTACTCTGGGATGTCAGGGTATGAAATACACAGCACAGTTTGGTGAAATATTGATTTGCAAGAAATTTGCTACATTTTTATAGCATCTCTAACGAATGGATGAATAAATTAAGGTTTCCATCAAGGTACTATTGTGATAGTCCTTTTATAAATAGTCTAAGAGTATCGGCAAGTCTATGGTGAGTTTTGTTTTGGAAATGCATATATTGACAATACTAGAAGTTGTGTTTAGGTAATCGAGTGTGATGATCACGTTGACACCAATATCATGATCGATACATTGTTACAGATTTGTGTGCAGATTGTGTTCCTAAATTACATCTGTTTCCTGTCTCAACAAGTACTACTCTATATTAGTTTCCTACTGTAGCAAAAGTGCCACATAAAATAGTTCCTGATCCTGTGGATGAAACAAATAGATGGGATGGCAATTGGTAAGTATGACACAGTGAGTATATGGAGAGGGATATTGACAGGTTAAGTGAGTGGGGAAAACACTAATGTGGCCAAGTGCGAAGTTACACACTTTAGCAGGAAGAATAGAGTGCTGAATATTATTTAAATGGGAAGAAAGACTACAGAAAGCTGCAGCGCAGAGGGATCTTTGTGCATGAATGGCAAAACAGCTTGTATACAAGTTCAGATAATAGGGAAAATAAGTGCAAAGGGATCAAGTATAAAAATAATGAAATCTTACTAAAAGTACTCCAGTATCTATCAGACCACACCTGAATAGCTTTCATCTCCATATCTAAGAAAGTTAAACTGGCATTCAAGGCAGCTCAGAGAAGGTACTCTAGGATGTTTTTGGAGATGGTTGGATTTTCGTATGAGGATACGTTGAGCAGGTTGTAATGAGAGGAGACCTTATTGAAGCATACAAAATTATTAGGCATCTTGACAGGATAGTTGTGTTTGGGTTCTTTCTCCCTGTCAGATAAATGAGGGAGACACCCTTTTAGGGCAGATGAGAAGAGACTTCTTTCTCCAATAGTTATGAATTTGTGGGATTCTTTACTTCAGAGAGCTCAAGGCAAGGTTGTTAAGTATATTCAAGGCTGAGTTATGGATTTTTAATGACCAAGGGAATTGAGGGTTATGGGCTTATAGCTGATGCATGGACTATAGAGGTTTTAATGGTGTATTTGCCAAATACTGCATGCACATGGCAAATAACAATCTGCCCCAAAAGGAGAATGGACAGGTTCTTTTCGGCTGAGTTACTACCTGCTGAGATTGTAACTTTATAGTTTTATATGCTTATGCTTGGTATTGTCTTTACTAAATGTATTTAGGAGTTCGTGTGGGTGGGCGGGGTGGGGAACTCACTTTCAACTTTAGCTTTATAGTACATTTTACTTTCTTTATTTTACTATGTGGTGCCTGGGTCGAGGGTGGGGTGCTGGTTGGGAGAGGATACGATGGGTTTACTGACAGGAAGTGATGCCCCTTTTAAATGTGTTTTATATTTTTCCTAGTTTTTCACTATATTGGCGTGAGTGCAGTAAAGAATTTCTATGAATTTTCTACAGTCTGCTCGGGGTGTTTTGGGTGGGTTTCTTCCTCCCGGGGGGGTCTCTGACTTGCCTAGATGATCATGGCTAGACATTCAATTAAGTGGTGCACCTGAAATGTCAAGGGGTGTAATTCACCAATCAAAAGGAAGAAAATACTATCAAACCTCAAAAAAGAAAGGGTTGATATAGCTCTCTTACAGGAGACACATTTACTGGATAAAGAGCACTTGAAGTTACAACAGGGAGGATCTGATCAGGCCTTCTTTTCATCTTTTCAGTTCAAGAAGTGGGGAGTAGTCATTCTCATTCGGAAGAACTTTCCTTTCAAAATCCTAAGTCAGATAAAGGATGAATCTGGATATATACTGATCAAAGCCCTTATAAATGGAGAGGAGTATGGGATTTTGAATCTTTATTGTCCCCTGGCACACCCTTTCAAATTTATAACAGAAGCATTCTCCAAACTGATGGCTTGGGGGTTCGTTACACAATTATAGGAAGAGATTTTAATTGTATTATGGACCCGGAGGTGACAAGATACCCAAGAGTACTGCGGGTATATCTCCTAGATCCGGACATTGGTGGATTTGAATAAGGAGCTAGGATTAATAGATGTGTGGAGATGCCTTCAACTGCAAGGCAAAGATTTTTCTTTTTATTCTAATCCACATAAGTGTCACACTAGAATGATCTGTTTTTTGCTCGCTCTACCTTTCTGAATTCCATACTATCCTGCAAAATAGGTAAAATGATAATCTCTGATCATGCTGCAGTGTACACGGTAATCAAGACTAGGGACAATTAAACGACCCCCTGACATATTGGCATATGGATTCTGTCTTAATGAAGGATAGTAAGTCGTAAAACATGTTTTTCAAGAATTCAAAACCTTTTTGGAAATTAACACAGGTACGGCCAGTAACCTATCGGTGATGTGGGAGACCTTTTAAGGCCTATGTGCAGGGGCTGATCATTTCATACTCAGCGACCCAAAAGAAACAAAAGGGAGAACAACAGCATCTACTCAAGGCTCGCTTGAAGGCAGCTGAGTTAGCTTATGTTGATAGGACCTCTGTTGCTAAGTTACAGAGGATTACACTACCTTAGATCTTACACCTTAGACAGTCCTGTATACTGCACTTACCCAAATGGCAAAGAGGGAAATATTATTTGCAAAGCAAAGATTATATGAATATGGCGATAAGCCTGGTAGATACCTAACGTATTTTGCAAGGGAAAAAAAGGCCCCTCAAGCTATCACGTACTTAGGGAAAGTGCTGATACTTTGACTCATGATCATAAAAGGATCAACACAATCTTCAGAGAGTTTTACTCTGATTTGTATAAATCACAGGATTGTGAAGACAGAGCTAAGAAGATGGAGTCCTTTTTTAAAAGCCTGGCCTTTCCGGACTTAGCCCCGGAACACGTGTCGATTTTGAATGCTCCCCTGACAACTCCCTTGACGCAATCAAGCAGCTTCAGAGCGGCAAAGCACCTGGCCCAGATGGATTCCAGGTTGAATTTTACAAAGAGTTTACAGGAGTACTAGCTGGTCCACTTATAGACATGTATAATTACTCAGATGGTCAGGGCTGCCTTCCCCACCCACCTCATTCATGGAGAGAGACGAATATCTCTCTCATTGTCAAAAAATGAAAGGCCCCAGAAGATTGCGCATCATACAGACCAATATCTAAAATATTAGCATTGAGGTGGGAGAGGGTGTTACCACACATCATAAAAGAGGACCAGACTGGGTTTATTAAGGGCCGTAGATCATCTAATAATATTAGAAGGGCTTTGAATGTCATCAGGAAAGAATACCAGGAATAGTAGTCTTGTTGGATGTGGAGAAGACATTTGACTGGGTTGAATGGTCATACCTGTTTTACACACTGGAAAAGTTTGGTGTCGGAAAGGTATTCACTAAATGGGTCTCAATATTGTGTAATGACCTCAAAGCAGCCGTGATTATCAATGGTTTAGGCTCGGATAGCTTCGGTGTGGGTAGGGGCTGCCATCAGGGTTGTCCTTTCTCACCGTTGTTGTTCATGCTAATAATTGAGCCACTAGCGGAAGCTGTATGGGCTGATTCTAATATAATGGCTCAGAGGGTTGGTACGGGTAAACATAAAATTACCCTTTATGCAAATGATGTTCTCCTTTTTCTTAATCCTTTGATGACCGTGCCCTGCCCGTTCCAAGTAATTAATTAATTTAGTGCGTTCTCAGGTTACAAAATTAATTTCACAAAATCTGAGGCCATGTCGATGGGTGGTCGCGTTAATATGTCCCACTTATCGGACGGATCTCGCTTTCCCTTTCGGTGGTCTCTGGAGGGTTTTTTATATTTAAGTATTTTTATCACCCCAATATGTGGCCAGTTGTATAAAGTCAATTTTGTACATCTATTGGAGAGGATAAGGCAGGGCCTTCAACATTGGGGGGATCTTCCAATATCTTGGTTAGGCAGAATAGCTCTAATTAAAATGAATATCTTGCCCCGTCTTCTATACCCTATGAGAATGCTTTCTGTGAAGCTACTGAGGCCAGCATTGCATAAACTATTCGGTTGGCTTGGTTCTTCCATCTGGAATCATAGACAGCCCCTTATTAAGTTAAAGAAGCTACAGCTTCCACAAGCAAGGGGAGGGATGGGTTTCCAGACGTTAGGAAATATCAGCTGCGTTCTCTATTAAGCTACATAGAAATCCAAATAAAAGTTTACTAGGATTCATATACAAATGAGGCAAGTTGAACTTGTAAGAGGGGCAAGAGAAAGGAATGAAAATTCTTGAAAGGGAAGACTGTTTTGTGACAAGGCATTTCGTCGGAAAAGCAATGAAGGTTTATTCAACCAAATGTGGTTCAGCCAGATCCATTAAAACTGAATATGCATTGAAAACCATATGAACTATTTGTAACCCTATTTCAACTAAAAATGTACCCAAAGAATCAAAAGTTTAAACATTCCAAATGAAAGAATTCTAGATCTCTGACCACAATAAAGAGTTAGATTCCATTTGCTTGCATTTGACTTTGTCTGCCTTTGAACTTGACTGTAGATCTTAACCCATAGGAGTCAAAACAGAACATAGCAGCAGCACTGCAAGCTAATGGACAGAGAGACAATGCTTTAGCCCAGGATAGTTTTAACTATGAATGTTAGATCAGGAAATTAAAACACAAAATGAGGAAACTGCATCTCTTACTCGGAAGGAATTGGACGAACCTGTTTCAAGTAATGAACAATTCAAGTGGGATGACCCAAAAAAAAACAGAATGAATGAAAAAAAACTGCAAATGTTGTCTAAAAACAAAGGAAATTTTAGTGGAACCTTAGTATAACCTCTACAATGTTCTCCAGGAGGCTGAACTGGAATTTTAAATGAACTGGAATCCCATGTTTTAATTGGAGAATGACTCTTGTTGACTGATCTAAATGTGTTTTTCAGATTTAAACATTACAAAAAATCTGGCACAATAAAATCAAGATTTGACATTCGAACATGGACCAACTGATTCACTGTGATTCTAAAGAAAAACCATAGAGAATACAGAATTTAGAGTAAAAAGCATTCTAAGTGAGAATTTCTTCTGTATTCCAATTTACACTGATCAAGAAGTAATTTAGAAGGCAGCTATGATGTTTTTGAAGAGCTTTATCAAACCAGATTACAGAGACAATTGTCTAACTAAAGACAATGCTTCTATGTGAATTTCAATTTTCATGCAGAAGGAGATTTGCTACAAAGCTTCTTGAAAGGTGACCCTACTTGCAGCAAAACAAATTCTCACTCAAGAGTCTAAAGAAGGTCAGAAGTCACACCACACCAAGTAGAAGCACCTTGAAACCTTGTGATTTCAAATTAAACTCTTGGACCGTAACCTGATGTTGTGACTTCTGACCTTGTCTACCCAGTCTGACACTGGCACTGCTACAACGAGTCAGAGTCATACAGCGTTGAAACAGACACTCCACAGTCCAAACACTCTATGCTGACCATGTTCCCAAACTAAATTAGTCTCACCTGCATGCTATTGGCTAATATCCATCTAAACCTTTTGTATTCACAAACTTGTCGTTTAAATGTGGTATCTGTACCTGCATCCGCCACTTTCTTAGGGAGATCATTCCACTCTCTGTGGGTGGGAGGAAGTAATACCACCACCACACACCCCCCCACTCCCCCTTTTATCGAAGTCTGCAAGATTCGTCCTGCCATGGCCAGGGAAGAAGAAAGACCAGTCTGTTCTTCTGGTAGGAGATTTGACAAGCTCTCCAAAAATTGTTAGAAAATGGTGATTTGGGATTGATACTCCGTGAAATGGGGAAATGTGAACCCTTAAGAAGCTGGAAGTGACTGTGAACTGTTTGTTTTGGAATGTAATTTTGTGGAGGGGGTGATTATGTGGTAAACATATAAACAGAGCTTCCTTTTACATATTTAGAAGTATAAGGTGTGTTCTTTGTCACTTTCTACAGCAAAAACGTAAAATCCTGAGTCATCCTTTTCAGCTTTAAGTGTAATTTTGAATTTCTTTTTAAATATTGTTTGTCTGAATGGAGATCATAACCCTACATGTTTTTATTTATAATCTTGAAATTTTTAATCAAATCATTGTTTAAACTTCTAAATCCCAGGAAATACATAACTATTTTATGCAGCCTTTGGAGTCCAGTGCAATTCCTCATAAGTCTATGCTGTATTCCTATGCTGATAACCAAGACCAATATTATCCTTCCTAAGATGTATCATGAACTGATCACAGCATTCCAGGAGTGGTCTAAAAACCATTTTCCACATTACATATCTCTACCCCTCTTGTGTCCTAGTCTTCTAGATCTAAAGCTTAAAATTCCATTTTCTGTCCATGGTTGTGATCTGTGTCCATGAAATACAACCTCCTTCCCCCCGCAAAGTATGTCTTGGACTTCCACTATTTTTAGTCTTTCAACATTTAAAGTTCAAAGTTTGATGTATCCAGTAAGATTAGAATGGGAATGTATGAATATGTATTGAAGCTGAGAAATAGCATATTAGTTGAATACATATATAGGAATCTCAGGGTAATTGGAAAAGCTGGCGTAGCCGTAATAGCAGCCTCCCAGGTGTAATACGGACCCCAAATTAAACTTTGTTCTTCAGCTATATAGCATGATAGGGTACAGAATAACTGACCAGGTCTGCACATGTCATTGGAAAAATGTAATGGGGTAAATTATGGAATTGAGATCAAACATGATGGGGTTATGTAAATCCACCCGGGGAGGAAATGGCCTTGTGGTATTATTGCTGGACTGTTAATCCAGAGACCCAAGTAATGTTCTGGGGACCTGGATTTGAATCCTGCCACAGCAGGTGGTGGAATTTGAATTAAATAAGCATCTGGGCTCAAGAGTCTAATGGTGACAATTGTCGTCGTCATCTGAAAAATCCATCTGGTTCACAAATGCCCTTTAGGAAAGGTAACTGCCATCCTCACATGGTCTGACCCATTGCAACGTGGTTGACTGTCAGCTGTCCTCAGGAGATGGGCAACAAATCTGCCCTAGCCAGTGATAGCTATGAATGAATACAAAACAAAATCATTTAAAGCTTTGAGACTAGATTAGATTACTTACAGTGTGGAAACAGGCCCTTCGGCCCAACAAGTCCACACCGACCCGCCGAAGCGCAACCCACCCATACCCTACATTTACCCCTTACCTAACACTACGGGCAATTTAGCATGGCCAATTCACCTGACCCGCACATCTTTGGACTGTGGGAGGAAACCGGAGCACCCGGAGGAAACCCACGTAGACACGGGAGAACGTGCAAACTCCACACAGTCAGTCGCCTGAGTCGGGAATTGAACCCGGGTCTCAGGCGCTGTGAGACAGCAGTGCTAACCAGTGTGCCACCGTGCCGCCTACTTGAGACCTTAAATAGTGCAAAGAGACTGACTGACTGTTCAGGAATGTTGATGTGCTAAATAGCTCAAAACACAATCAAGAAGTGACTTTATTGATTTGTTGATCTATAATAATTGGAAAGGAAAAGTACTTGCCTCCGGTACTCTACCACCAATCTAGGTAGATACATGCCTTAGCAGCTGAAGCATGAAATTCTAGTCAAATGTCTTCTGTACTGAAATAACATTCTTTTATAATCTTTCAATGGCATTTACTCTTACTTTGTTTATGACTTTGCATGTTGTCAACTTTTATATTACCAATCCCAAATGCGTCTTTGCAATCAAACATGTGGATTTGGCATCAAGTTAATGAATATTATTCAGTACTTGTGGTTGATAAAACACCAATCAATAAACCTTAATTCAACCGCATAAGCACTGCCATGTGACCATGTTAAAACCATGCAAGTGAAATAAGTGTGTTAGCTCAGCTATTCTGTCTGCATATACGACTATACTAAATGCATATGGGAAAGTTTGAAATTGCAGGAAGTGCAGAACAGCAAAGGAAACTACTTTCCACAATGCAGTTTAAGAAAACAGTACTCTGGGTAGCTCCAACCATGCCACCTCTCTTATTCACTTGGGCTCACCAATTTTTTGTGTATTTTGCGCTATCAATTTGATCTCTTCTGTTTTCTCCTCCATGAAAGAACTGAGGTACAGAATGAGACCTTGTATGCAGCACAGGCGGGGGAGATCATGTGGCTTGCAAGGATGAAAGGTCTTAAATGGACAGTGTCTTGCAATTTTCCCCTGTTTGGGTGATGGCTTAATCATTTGTATTTGGAGGATGAAATATGTTGAAAGAATGAAGAAGACCATACAGAAGGTAAGCAATCTAACATTACCTACCTGAGTAGGGTCTTCAGCATTCTTCAAATTAAGTTCTCTGCATGTCAAGCTCTTAACCTGTCCTATGTTATCTGATATGTGATTGAGAATTTATACCCTTCGCATTTTCTCCTCAAATCAAAGGCTGATTTTTGAATCTGCAGTCATCATAGGCAGCCTTGCTCCCTACCCAGCTCATAAAATGTCCCATTATATTTAAATATGCATCCTCTGTAAGCCGTCAGTGTTGTATAACACTAAGATAGGGAAGGTTTATACTCCAGATTTTACAGTATTACCATGGGCTGTTCTAAAATATCTGTAAGGAAGTGGATAGTTATGCCATTATATGTCAATGAAGCTTGTTATCATCTGCTTTTTCCTTATTGTCCATATGTTTTGAATAATGAGTGGGAATTACATCTTGCTGAGTTAATTGTACAACTATTCAGTAAGTGAATTATAATTGTCAGAGGTAACAAATAACATTTCTGAACGTGATTATAATGATACTACAGTTACAAGTGGGCCTTGCTCTCCAGGGTGCTACATTGGTTGTTATGTGCTTCCAGCAGAGAGAAGAAAAATCCCTTAACAAGTAGCAATGAAACCATGAAAGAACAAAGAGAACAATACACTTTGTGGCCTCCTAAAGTTGAAAACTGTGATCTCCAGATTGTCTTTGAGTTTTCTGTTGAGCAGAAGTTGTAGTTAGGCTAAAAACAGAAGTTTACATATTCCTCTCACAATGAATAATGAAGGAATTTGCAGAAGAGAATCTGTAGACATTATCCAGTGCATGGATCTTAACATAGTTCTTACATACAAATGAAAACTGGTTCAATATATAAACTTCTCTTTTTTTTTGAAGCGACCAATCCGAACATTTGCTAACGATGACCGACATGTTATGGCAAAACATTCCTCGGTGTATCCATCCCAAGAGGAGCTTGAGGCTGTGCAGAATATGGTTTCAACAGTTGAATGTGCATTGAAACATGTATCAGACTATTTGGATGGAACTAATCTGCAGTCCGTCAATTTGGATACCAGTGAAGATGGAGCAACAGATGTGAAGAAAAGCGGCATTTCAGAGAGCAATACAAAGTGAGGTTCTTGCCAATGTTGCTGAAGGGTGATGCATTGTTTTCTTAGAGAAGGGATTTTGTAACTGATTCTCCTTTCAGCTTCAGTGAGAGGGTGTTCTGCTGATTTTTATCAGATTTTAATTGACATTGTTTGTTAATTAGTTCCTAGCACATTATAGTTGTAAAATGTGTTCAACATTGGTTAAGTAGGTTCTCTAGCCCAAAAGTTTTAATGAACATGTCCCACTTGCAGAAGCGTGAGATTATTTTAAGTTTTGGCAAATGACATTGTATTGCATTGTTTATCTTAGAATTTTACATGATATTTCTATGGCCATAGCTCCCAAATTAATCTTTCAGTCCAATTAAGAAATATTAGAAAGTATTCTGTCATATGGAGCTGAGGTTGGTCTCCTGGGACTGTGCCTCCACCCTCATTACTCCATATGAGAAATATCTGCAGAAACAATGTAGCACATGTCTAGAGCATTTTAGAGGTTCTGGTCAGCAGGTGTTGTCGTAATGTATCAGAAATCCAAAGTACAATGTGCTGTGAAGGTGAGTGTAAGAACCATGCAACAGTCTTCGCTGCATTGCAGGTAAGATGTCTATTTTGCTCTGAGTACTAGATGCCAGCTAGCTAACAAGCCAGTCAAAAGAAAACAGGCCAGCAGCAGACACTCCAGTGAGAGTCAACCAACCATTGTCAAAAGGAAACAAAACAGAGTATTGAAGTTGAAAAGTCATGTTGAGGTTTTACAGGAATTGGTGAGGCTTCTTCAGGAATACTGTGTCCAATTCTGGTTGCCCAGTTATAGAAAGGGTATTGTTAAGCTGGAGAGGGTTCAAAAGAGATTGACTAGGATGTTGCCAGGTATGGAAGCTTTGTGTTATGAAAAAAGGCTGGATGGGCCAGGACATTTTTCAATGGAGCATAGGATGTTAAGAGGTGATCTGATAGAAGTTTATAAAATAATGAGGTATAGAGTTAATGATAGTTGTCTTTTCCCTCAGGGGGGTTTCAAGACTTAGGGGCACATTTTTAAGGTGAGAGGAGAGAGATTTAAGAAAGACATGAGGGACAATTTTTTTTACAGAGGGTGGATCACATGTCAAATGAAGTCCCTGAGGAAGAGGTAAATGTGGGTGCTACTACAATGTTTAAAAAACATTTGGATAGGTACATGATTAAAAGATTTGGAGATTAATGGACCAGGAGCAGGCATGTGGGGCTAGTTTAGTTTGGGATTATGTTTGGCATGGACTATTCCAACCAAATAGTCTGTTTCTGTGATGTGTGACTCTATGACTAAGTACATAACTGATCTGGTTCTTGAAAATGAAGTGGGACAAATGGAGCTATTTAGAACCCTGTTCACTGTATTAGTAGGTTTAGAACAATTATGGAAAGCTACAAGGAACAATTCAAGGTAGGGAAGCACAGCTAAGCACTAATTTCAGTTAGTTGAAAGAGCAACTGGCTTAGGTGAGTTGCAAGTAGAAAATGCTGTACCTTAATGCTGCTCACCCTCCTCAGCAAAGCTGAATTTCCTACTGAAGCCTGTACTTCATCTTCACAGCCTCTCTCCAAAATGGCTGCTCCCACTAGAGCTTGCCTCCCTTTTATACGCTGCCACTAGGAAGGAAAATCTTCTTCCAGAATCCTCTTAGACACATCCCAATACTATCCTTAGGATGCTCTTCCTCCTGTTGAGCATTGGGGGTTCTTCACAATTCCATACTAAGTTGTAATGAGTAAGCAGACTTCTTGAATCCAATTGAGTCACTATTTACAATCATCCTCTGGTGAAGCTGGTGCAGTTGACGTCATATATATGGACTTTGAGAAGGTGCTCAATAAAGAGCTACGTGATAGCAAAATCGAAGCCATTAGGAAGGAAAATCTTCTTCCAGAATCCTCTTAGACACTTCCCAAAACTATCTTAAGGATGCTCTTCCTCCTGTTGAGCACCAGGGTTTCTTTGCAATTCTGTACTAAATTACATTAATCATTGTAATGGTTAAAAGTCTCTAGCAGCATGAATATATAATGGCAAATAAGACAAACTGCAGAGAATGGTGGCATGTGTTTTTTTTTCCAGGCTTGAAGGCAGAATGCAGTAATATCTCCAGGTTTTGGTATTGTGGTCATAATTTTGACGCACCACTGACCAGGACTTAGGGCTAAATTCAAAGTTTGCAGATGGCAGAAAGCTTGGAGGTGTACTGATACCAAATGATGCAGCATTTTTCAGGAAGGCAGAGAGGTTGGCGGATTAAATATGCACACAGAAGATGAAATTTAGAGTAAGTGATGCAGTTTGGAAAGAAGAACGAGTAGAGGCAATAAAAACAAAATGGTACAATTGTCACGGGAGTGCAGGAACAGATACATGTTGGGGTTCACAGACAAAAAGCTTTGAAGATAGTAAGAACAGCTAATAAGGCCATTTAATAAACATGTATGGAATACTGGATCTTAGTATTCGTGCCTCAACAGTATATATAGATGCATGAATTGCAAAAGCAAGGGGTTTAGTTTAAGTATTTATAAATCACTGATAATGCCTATCTGAAGAGAACTATTTTGCACAACTGTTGACAGCATAATTTATGGGTGCAGAGGAGATTTGTTGGAATGAGAGCAAGTAGAAAGAGCTTCAGTTATGTGAAGAAGCTAGGGAAGGTTAAGGGAGAGAGTTGAAGTGTTCAAAACTATTGAGTGTGTATTGGGAGAATTTTTTTCTCACTGGCAGAAAGACTGTAACCAGTGACTGCAGATTAGGATAACTCGGTGAGCTCCGGACAGATGGGGATGAAACTGTAAGTCATGCTCTGTAAGGCATTCCTGAAATAGTAGTAAAATTGGATTTGATATTTAATTTACTTTAGAAAATTATCATATCTGACAAAGATTTGCAGGATATGATATCTATATATTAATAAATAGTATATTTGAAAGCTTAAAAATATCATAGAACAAAGAAAATTTGCAGCCCAGAAACAGGCCCTTCGGTCCTCCAAGCCTGAGCCGGTCCCAATTCACTGTCTAAACCTGTCGGTCAATTCCTAACTATCTGTATTCCTCTGCTCCCTGTCTACTCATGCATCTGCCCAGACGCACCTCAACTGAATCCAGCATGCCTGCCTCTCCTACCTCTGCTGACCATGTGTTCCAGGTACCTACCACCCTCTGTGTAATGTACTTTCCGCGTGTATCTCCTTTCACCTTGAACATGTGATCTCTCGTTATTAAATCCCTTATCCTGGGAAAAAGGCGAATCTCTATCCACCCTATCTATACCCTGTCTTTACCCTGTCTATGCCCTTCACGATTTTGTAGACCTCAAGTCGGTGCCTCCTCAATCTCCTTTTTTCTCATGAAAATAATCCTAACCTACTCAACATCTCTTCATCGCTAGCACCTTCTATACCAGGCAACATCCTCGCAAGCCTTCTCTGCACCCTCTCCAAAGCATTCAAATCCTTTTGGTAAAATGTGGCAACCAGAACAGTACACAGTATTCTAAATGCAGCCGAACCAATATCTTGTACAATTTTAACATGACATGCCAGCTCTTATACTCAATACCCACTCCGATGAAGGCAAGCATACCATATGCCTTCTTGACCACTCTATCCACTTGTGCAGCCATCCTCAGGGTACAATGGACCTGAACTCCCAGATCTCTCTGCTCATTAACTTTTCCCAAGACACATCCTTTTACAGCACAGTTCAATCTAAAATTAGATTTACCAAAATGCATCACCTCACATTTGCCTGGATTGAACTCCATCTGCCACTTCTCCACCCAACTCTCCAGGCTATCTATCTTCTCCTGTATTCTTTGACAGTCCCCTATGCTTTCTGCTACTCCACCAATCTTCGTGTCATCTGCAAACTTACTGATTAGACCACCAATGCCCTCTTCCAGATCATTTATGTTTATCACAAACAAGAGTGGACCCAGCACTGATCCCTGTGGAACACCACTAGTCACCTTTCTCCATTTTGAGAAACTCCCTTCAACTACTACTCTGTGTCTCCTGTTGCTCAACCAGTTCTTTATCCACCTCGCTAGAACACCCTGCACACCATGTGACTTTACTTTCTCCATTAGTTTACCATGGGGAACCTTACCAAAATGCCTTACTAAAGTCCATGTATATGATCTCTACAGCCCTTCCTTCATCTATCAACTTGGTCACTTCCTCAAAGAACTCTGTTAAGTTTGTAGGCAAGATCTCCCCCGCATAAACCATGTTGCCTGTCACTGATAAGCCTATTCTTTTCCAAATATAAATAGATTTTATCCCTTAACACCTTCTCCAGCAACTTGCCCACGACTAATGTCAGACTCACTTGTCTGTAGTTACCTGGAATATTCCTCCTACTCTTCTGGTACAGGGGAACAACATGAGAAACTGTCCAGTCCTCCGGCACTTCACCTGTGATTAAGGATGCTACAAAGATATCTGTCAGGGCCCCAGCTATTTTCTCTCTCACCTCCCTCAACAACCTGGAATAGATCTTATCTGGTCCTGGGGATTTGTCCACCTTAATATCCTTTTAGCCTACCCAATGCATCTTATGTCAGTGTGATCCAGAGTAAACAAACATCTATCTCTAATCTCAACATTCATCATGTCCCTCTCCTCAGTGAACACAGATGCAAAGTAATCATTCAGAATCTCACACATTTTCTCAGGTTCGACACACAACCTTCCTTCCTTATCCTTTAGCGGATCAACCCTTTCTGTAGTTACCCTCTTGCTCCTTATATATGAATAAAAGGCCTTGGGATTCTCCTTATTTCTGCTCGCTAAAGTTACTTCAAGATCCTTTTTACCCTGCTTGATTCCTCGTTTAGATTGGTCCTACTCTCCCAATATTCCTCCAAGGCCCGTTCTGTTCTTAGCTGCCTGGACTTTATATACATTTCCCTTTTCTTCTTGGCTAGTTGCACGATTTCTCCTGTCATCCATGGTTCACAAATATTGCCTTTCCTATCCCTTGTTTACAAAGGAACATACCTATCCTGCACTATCTTCAACTTATCTTTGAGAGCTTCCCACGAATCAGATGTTGACTTCCCTTCAAATAGCTGCTCCCAATCCACACTTCCCTGCCGAATGTTGATATAATTAGCCTATGCCTCATTTAATACTCTTCCCTTTGGACCACTCTCATCTTTATCTACGAGTATTTTAAAACTTAGAGAATTGTGGTCACAGTTCTTGTACCACTTGGCCTGGCTCATTCTCCTACACCAGGTCCATAGAAATTATAGAATCCCTTTAGTGTGGAAGTAGTCCATTCAGCCCATCAAGTCCACACTGGCCCTCCGAAGAGCATCCTACCCAGATCCACCCCTCTACCCAATCCCTGTAACCACTCATTTTCTTTGGTTAATCCTGCACATCTTTGGATTATGAGAGGAAGACCAGACATCCAGGGGAGCACCATGCAGAAATGGAGAGAACGTGTAAACTTCACACAGACAGTCATCAGAGGCTAGAATCAAACCCAGATACGTGGATGTGTGAGGCACCTGTGCTAACCACTGTGCTACACCATATTGTGCCCTTCAAAGGACAAATTATTTTGGCTCTTTGTAGAAGATTTGCCACATGTAATTACTTTTCCCTATTTGAAGGAAAAATAAATCATATAATTGATCTTGATTCAACAGTGAACAGAGTGGTCGAGTATTGTGTGGAGTGATGCGAATTGGATTGGTTGCAAAGGGTTTACTGATAAAGGGGGATCTGGATTTGGAGCTTGTGCTGATGTGTAAAGAAAAACCAACCGAGAAGTTATTACACACTGTCTATACCAATCTGCCAATACAAATACAGGTGAGTTTGGCTAAATCTGTTTTGCTTGATAGGAAAATGCTCCAACTGTGATTAAACGTGACTGCATGTTAGAAATGTTAGATTTGGACTATATGACACACTGTTTAATAACTGTTGCCAAAATGTACAAAGTAAGGATCTAATCCAGTAAAAATTCATCAACCTATATGGTTAGTTGAAGCAGACCCCACGAAGTCTCATGACATCAGGTTGAAGAAACCACCTGATTTACCCAACCCCCCCCTCATGTGTCTCCCTCTTTCATGCTTTCCCTCCCTTCCACTCACTGGTTGCTGTCTTGCACATGTGCGCTGTTTCATGCTCACACTCTCTCTGCTGCGCGCGCATGTGGGCATGCGGGCCCTCTCCTCACAATATGCTAATGTATATGTAGTCTGCTTTGTTTCTTTAGACTAAAATTGCATGTGTCAATGTTTTCAAATTTTGGCATCTTTAGAAACTTTCAGAAGAAAAATATGAAGTTGAGAAGTGTGTGGAAGAAGCAGCTATTACTGTTCAAAATACAAAAGAACCCAAGTTGACACTCAAGATAATTCTGAGTTCTCCAGTGGTGAGAGATGAAATGGAAAAGAAAGAAGATGGAGGTATATTGCCCAGCATTTATCAGATACGTGTTACATGTTTTCTATATTGTTGCTTGCTTGTAAGACTTCTGTGGTCTTGCAGAGCAGGTTTGAACACACCTTGAAAATTACTTCTGAGGTCTCATCGGTCACTTACAGCAAAGCATGCGGACCATTTCAAAAATGAAAAGCAAAGAGTTCTTTATCCAGAATTTCAAACGTAGTTATTTTAATTCAGATTTCTAAATAAATTGATACCTGTAAATTTATGATATTGAAATACAGCACCATCTTAAGTAAAATTGAGTATTCCATGGTTAAAGGTGTACAACTCCATATTAGTAATTCTTATTTGTATTTAGTTACCTGACTCTTGCATATTTCACAACATGTTCTGCCCATGTAAATGTTGTAAGACTTTCTGTGTTTTTAATAATCTATACAGTGTCAATTTGCCCCATCTCAGTGCTGTAAAATACAAACCATGCACAATATAATAGAAATAATAATGCATTTTAATCCAGAAGCATTCATCGACGTAGAACCAACCATTATACACTTCAAAAGGATTCATATGTTTTGGAAGAGAATAGCAGATAATTAATGTTTGTGCAGAACATTAGTATTTAATGGTATGGCAGTACAACACATGTAGGCAATGCAGTTTTGTTTGTAGCCCTAAGCACCAATGGCAAGATTTTAAAATGGCAATGCTTCAACAGAATTTCTCTTAATAAATAACCTCTTAAAACATTGAAACTTGTTAAGCACAACCTACATTTTCTGACTCTAATTTAAGAATCTGTAATATAAATACACTGCTCTTATATCATGTGTAACTTATAAGAATTGGACTTTGAACCTGAAGGGTATTTGATATTCAAACAGTCAGTATAAATATGATTATCTTCAAATATGCTTTGAGTACATTTATTTAAAGTGCATGAAACTTAGAACAGCACTGAGATTGGGAAAGGAAAAGAGCTGGTAAGAATAAAGTAGTGTTAATTTGTTTTTATTGTTTACTTGTAGGCTTTTTTTTTGGTTTAGTCTCCAAAGCGTGTCAGTGATAGTTTGTTGAGCCTTACTGGACAATGTCAGACCTTTGACCAACTGGCCGCTCTCTGTCATGGGAATGGAGGCAGCTGTGCCCACCTGGGCAGGAGGGGACTCCCTGTTGCTGTTCTCCCCATTTCTAGACTTGCTACAAGTCCCTTCAGTAATATTCCTACTGTTCAGCAAGAAATTATGGTATAAAATAAGCTTAGAAACTTAACAAATTTCCAAATAAACTCCATTAGTGAAAACCAACTGATTTAAGTACACATTAACCTAAAGTTAATACCATACAGAATTTCCTGCCTCACAGTATGCTATACAGTCACTAATCAGCACCCAAAGCAATGTGGGCTTAGGAGACTTACTCAGCTGTTTACATTTTGTCTTATACGAATGATTCATGTGCATTCATGCCCTGCTCTCTAGGTTGGGGGAAATCTTGAAGTCGCTTGTGCTGTTGCATAATTTGAAAAGTTGAGATAAGCAAGTTGTTGACATCTACGGACCATGTGACTTACAATTATCGGTTTGAAATTAATGTAGTGACAGCAACAAAAATTGAAGAATTTTGAGTTAAACTTTCTCGATTTAGTTCTTGAATTAATTATTACCGTTGCTTCAATTTCTTCACCAAGATTTTAACATTTTAGCATTTTGTAAAATCCAATATAGAGTCAGTCATGATGTCATACAGTACAGGTATAAAGCCTCTTGAGATGTTTATTGGATTCATACTGCTTGAAATGTAGTTTGGGTGTCTGTAAAACTTTTATATTGGCAGTGGGCATAATTTTCCCTGCTGAACGGCTTTCTGCCATACATTCTGAATCTATTCTGCAGAGAGTTATATACTTTGCTGTCATCATGAGCCATAGAACACTTCTTTATTTGATGGCAAAACTCGCATTTTGGAAGCTTACATTAATTTCAAACTCAAAATTGTACAGGGCATGAAGTGAATACATGAGTGTTTTAAAAGGGACTTTGGTGCAAGTCTACCCCATTCACTGCCTGCTCTTTGTCCCTTGCCCTTACCTTTTTTTTTCTGTAGAACTTGCATGTAAAAGATGACTGACTGCAAAAAGAATGTATTGTTGTATTTCAATACAAGTTTATAGGAGAACAGTTTTCAGTGCAATGAACTGGATTGCAAGACCCTTTTAAAAAAAAAACAAAATTTAATAGTGGGAGCACTGTTTAAATTAACCATCGCCCTTGGACATTAATAGGGACTGAAGCTATATTTATAGTTTTGAACAAATTGGTAATAAGCTATTTTTTTGGGTGGGGGGAGGTGAAGGAAAGGACATAGCTGAGTGATGAAGTGAGTGAGATTTTGCAATTTGATATGTTTTGATACTGAATTGCATGGTTAGGAAAAAATTGCCCCTGCAGACAGTCATCCTTTATGCTGTCTAATCCAATGTTTTAGACTATTAACCACCCATCTACAGCAGTTTATCTTTGTACCCCTTGTAAGAAATATTGTACTTTATAGCAGATGTTTTTGTTGCTTTAAAAGGCAGAAAACTCCAACTGTTTGAAAATATTTGAAATTGTTATATGCTTCTTTAAATTTCAGTAGGGGTTAACTGCCAGATTGAGTTTCTGTTACATTTTAATACCTCTGTTGCAAGTCTCTATGGGTAGTTTACTTCCATCGGAATCTAAAGCCAACTGACAGTTTTGATGAGAACTTTTCAGAAGACAAGAACTTCCACAAGTTGCACTTGCATAAGGTATTAAAATGATAAGGCCGTACATAGCTAATTTCTGGTTCCCTGGGTCTGAAATGTTGATGTTGTGTTGCAGCAATAAGAGAGAATTGCAAAACCATTTTTACATTACTTTGATAGTGTGAGCTCTTCATTTTGATCATAAGTTGAAATTATCGCTAAGGGAAATCCAAGCTGAAGAATTCAAAAGTTTGGGAGTAGGTTATGTTTTCTCTCCTATTCACTATTTTAATATAGAGCTACCCAAGAAACCAGAAATTAAAGGAGGCCTGTCTAACAGTCAACAAAAGTATCTGCTGTGTGGTATAATCTGTTGTGTTCTGCATTTTAAATAAGACTCAGAATCATATACTCTGCAGTTGATATGCCATTGATTCGTATCCCGAATGAATGCCTTTTGCTTCTGTCTCACATGTTCACGTTACTGTAAATGGCTGTTGTAGTAACCACAATGCACTATTAAACCATTAAAATTTCTGGGAGCCTTGTTTGCCTAGGATGCTGCCACTCCCTAGTACTGAATGACAGAAACCCCTTGGTCAAACTGTATCTGTCTTCTTATTCCATTCACCAGTAGAAAATTTTGCGATGAAAGATCCACCGGACTTATTGGACAGGCAGAAATGCCTAAACGCCTTGGCGTCTCTGCGACATGCCAAATGGTTTCAGGTTGGCTACTTGTTCTTACCTTATTGTTATTGTAGCCTTATGAGGTTTTAATGTTAAAATAATTTGTTATTTTGAAACATTTGATGCTGTTCATTTGCTCTTTGTAGCTTTGGTACTCTGCGCTCAGTTTAAGCTCAGTCGGTGTACTACAATAGGTAGTTTATTTTTGCTAGTTATCATGAGGCTACAAAAGCAATTGTTAAACATTTATCCTTTTGCTTGTATTTGAAGTCGATCATTCTAGAGATGGAGTTTGTTCTCTGTAAATTTTCATTTTTGTTTGCATGATAATTTAATTTAATTTTCTAAGTTACTGAGAAGTACCAAGGTACTATGTAATTTGCATCTGCAAAGCCAATGATAATTACATCATATCACATCATATCACAACAATTCTGTATGTTTTAGGCAAGGGCAAATGGATTAAAGTCATGTGTAATTGTGATTCGTATTCTACGTGATTTATGCAACAGAGTGCCCACATGGGGACCATTGAAAGGCTGGGTAAGTTTACATATAGGCTGTACCCTTGTCAAACAAAATGGCCCAAATACAATGACATTTTGGAATAACACTCTGGTTTTAATTAAATGTAGTAGTTTGATACATCAAATATAACTTTAAATTCATGCAAGCTTTTGAGGGATTTATCTTGGTGAAATTGTAATTAAGTTTATCTCTTGGCACTAACCAGGTGAATTTGAACTAAGAATTTGGGATTATATTTATTTGGAAGTATTCTTGAAAATCTTTCATCCATTTGAAATGGATGTAATTTTGTGAAAACAAAATCTCCATTATGTATTACCATATGTGACTGATCTCTTGTTCCTTATTGTATTTAGCCCCTTGAACTTATTTGTGAAAAAGCCATAGGTACTAGTAATAGACCATTAGGGGCTGGTGAAGCCTTGAGACGTGTAATGGAGTGCTTGGCATCAGGGATTCTTTTACCTGGTAAGATTCTCAATTCACAATTAACAAATGTATTAGAACTGCTCATATTAGAATTTGATATTTTGACATTTTTTTCAAAAGTTCTGTTTAATTTTAATAAGCTAGATAATGTGTGGTGTTCGGTTTTTGTATGAAGCTTTCCGAATTAGTAGTCACTGCCAAATACTGGGATAGCATCACTTTAAATCAGCTAAAGTGCATAAGATTTAACATTTATCTTTTATAAATTTCAAATGAAAATATGTTCAGTTTATTAGAATGGTTATGAACTAAGCAGTTACTAAGTGTTGTATGTTGACATAGAGAATTTATTCTACTACATGTCTGCTGCTTGACATGTTAAATCTTCGTTTATTTCCTATGCAGGTGGTCCAGGATTACATGATCCTTGTGAAAAAGATCTAACTGATGTGTTAATCTCAATGACTCCTCAGGAAATGGACAACATTACTCATAGTGCCCAGGTATGTTTGATAATCAGAATCATGACTATTGAAAAATTTCACTTGGTGAAATAGAATTGTAGTAAATCATAAGAAATATTCTTCCCATTATGAAACTTTGGCTTGTTTTTGAATATGGGTGTATTCAGGCCACCTATACCTGTAAACAATAATTGTTTGTAAATAGTTATGTAAACTTAATGCAGAAGAAAATATATTTACGAATTTAGTGGTTACATATCTTTATATCTTGTTATTTGCCAGTTGAGAAAGTGTGGAAGGTGATAATTATGAAAGCTTTTCATTTAAATGAAAGGATTTAACTGGATAAGTAAATAAGATGGGAATAAGAAGCAGGCCATCCAGCCAAACGATTCCATATTGCTACTCCAAAGACCTTCCCTCCCAGAACCATTCCCGTACCTGCAACCTGCATTTCGTATGTGGCTAACCCACCTAGCCTGCACATCCATAAGTCCTTAAGGAATAGGAGCAGAATTAGGCCATTCAGCCCATTTGATCATGGCTGATATGCTGCTCACCCCCATTTTCCTGCCTTCTCTCTATATCCCTTCAATCCATGACTAATTAAAAATCTGTAACTCCTCCTTAAATTTACTCACTGTCCCAGCATCCACTGCACTTTGGGGTCACAAATTCCACAAATTCATAACCCTTTGAGAGAAGTAGTTTCCCCTCAACTTAGTTTTAGGATAAAGGGTAGCAAATTTAAAACAATGACCTCTTGTCCTAGAATAGTCAACAAGAGGAAGCAGTTGCTCCATGTCTATTTTATCCGCACCTTTTATCATCATTAATTTGATCTCCCCTCATTCTTCTAAATTCCAGAGAGTAAAGGCCTAAACCGTTCAATCTCTCTCCATACAACAAATCCCTCATCTCTGGAATCAACCTTGTGAATCTCCTCTGAACTGCCTCCAGTGCCAGTACATCTTTTTTCTCAAATAAGGGGACCAAAACTGCACAATACTCCGGGTGTGGTCTCACCAATACCTTGCAACAATATAGTTGCAACAATACTTCCTTACCTTTGTATTCTATTCCATTAAATATAAAAGCCAGCATTCCATTTGTTTTTTTTTTATTATCTGCTGTACCTGCATGATAGTTTTCTGTGGCTCATGACCGAGTATGCAGAGACCCCTCTGCACTGGAGCATGCCAAAAACTCTCCCCATTAGGATAATAGGTCGCCTTACTATTCTTTTGACCCAAATGCATAACCTCGCACTTATCCACATTAAACTCCATCTGCCATGTTTTGGCCCATTTCCTAACCTATCTATATCCATTTGTAAGGTTTTTATTTCCTCATTGCAGTTTTTTGTCCTGCCTATTTTCGTGTCGTCTGCGTCTTCTATCCCTGCATCCAAGTCGGTTAATGTAGATTGTAAATATCTAGGTCCAAGGACCAAACACTCTGGCATCCAGAAAAACAATATTTGTTCTAACTCTGTCTTCTGTCCATCAGTCAGTCATCTGTTTAGGCTAATAAATTACCCTTAATCCCATTTGATCAAGTGTTGCTGGTTAAAGCACAGCAGGTTAGGCAGCATCCAAGGAACAGGAAATTCGACGTTTCGGGCCAGAGCCCTTCATCAGTCATTCCTGATGAAGGGCTCTGGTCCGAAACGTCGAATTTCCTGTTCCTTGGATGCTGCCTAACCTGCTGTGCTTTAACCAGCAACACATTTTCAGCTCTGATCTCCAGCATCTGCAGACCTCACTTTTTACTCCCATTTGATCAAACCTTGTGAATTAACTTTTTGTGCGTCACCTTATGAAACACCTTCCGGAAGTCCAGATAAATTACATCTACAGTATCCCCATTATCCACTTTGCTTGTTACATCTTCAAAGACACTTAGCAAATTAGTCAAACATGATTTGCCGTTCATAAAACCTTGCTGACTCTGATAGATAGCATTTTGACTTTCCAAATGTCCTGATATTGCTTCCTTGATAACTGATTCTAACAATTTCCAACAATAGATGTTAAATTAACTGGCCTGTAATTTCCCACATTGTACCTCCCTCTGTTTTTGAATAAGGGAGTTATATTAGCCATTTTCCAATCCACTGGAATCTTTTCCTTGTCCAGGGAATTTTGGGATATTGTAACCAATGGATCTATGATCTCCATAGCCACTACTTTCAGTAACCAAGGATGTCGGTCATCAGGCCCGGGGGAGTTGTCTGACCTTAATCCTAATAGGTTGCGTAGTACCGTTTCCCTATCGATGTTGATTGTTTTAAATTCTACTTTATCTGTTGTTCTGACTTGCCTTTTCCAACAGGAGTGATATTACTGTCTTTCACTATGAAAACTGAGGCAAAGTATTGATTCAGCGTCTCCGCCATCTTAATGCTCTCCACTACTAACTCTCTGGTTTCATCTTCCAATATTCTACCAATATTCACATGAGTGACTCTTCCCTTTTGCTATCCTTTTTGATATTTTGTGCTGGTTTTCTTTTTATAATTTACCGTAGCTCTTTTTATAAATTTTTAAGCATCCCTTTGTTTATGTTTGAAAGTTTCCCAATTTTCCAGCCTATCACTGGCCTTTGCAATATGGTGGACCTTAGTTTTTGACATTATACTGTCCTTGACCTCTTTACTTAGCTGTGGATGTCTTTTTTTTAACTGCTACCCAATCGCTCCACGACCCCACCATCACCACCACCTTCACCTTTCTTTCTCATCAGGATATAATTTAATTGTGAAGAATTGAGTAGCTCCTTAATCATCTGCCACTGCTCATCTGCTGTCTTACCATTTAGCCTTTCTACCCAGTGTTCGTAGGCCAAATTTGTTCTCATGCCAAATAATTTCTTTTGTTTAATTACAGAATACTGCTATGGGATTCCACTTTCTCACTCCAAACTGAATTTTGAATTCTGTCATACTGTGGTCACTACTCCATAGAGGATCATTAACTATGATGTCATCAATTAGTCTCTCCTCATTACACAATACCAAATGCAGGGTGGCCTGCTCCCTTGTTGCTTCCACAACATACTGCTGCTAGAAACAACCTCTTACATTCAAGATTTGGAGATGTCCATGTTGGACTGGGGTGTACAAAGTTAAAAATCACACAGTACCAGATTATAGTCCAACAGGTTTAATTTGGAAACACTAGCTTTTACAGAGTGCTGCTCCTTCATCAGTTTCTTACATTCAATGAACTCTGCCTCCAGGCTACCCTTGACAATTTGATTCTTCCAATCTATGAGCATGTTAAAATTGTCCATGATTATTGTTGTACCTTTCTTGCAAGTCTCTAATATTTCCTGGCTTATTCTGTGCCCCAGAACTGCTGTATAGATTACTCTGACCAAATACTATTTCTCTTTGCTATTTCTTATTTCTACTCAGACTGATTCTATGTCTTGATCTCCTGTGCTTATGTCATCTCGAGTTAAAGCATTGATTCTTTCCTTCGCTAGCAAGGCCACATCACATCCTTTTCTTTTCAGTCTATCTTTCTGAAATGCTGAATACCCCCTGGGTATTCAGTTCCCAGACTTGGTCTCCTTGTAACCATGTTTCAGTAATCGCGACCAAATTGTACTCTTTTGTTCCTATTTGCACTATTAACTCATTACTTTTGTTTCAAATGCTTTGGGCATTTATTATAAAGCTTTTAAATTTGTTCTATTGTTAAATTTCCCAACTATAATTCCTTGATGCATAAAGATATTCACCTGTTTTGTCCCTCACCTTTGTCTGGTAATCATCTGCCACATCACTAATCTGCACTCCTACCTCCTCCTTTAAGATGGGTTTTCTAATTTCCCCTATAACTGAACCACCCCCACCCCCACTCCCACTCCCATTTAGTTTAAAGCCCTTTCTACAGCCCAAGTGGTGCATTTCTCTGGTACCAGCACACTTCAGGTGAAGACCATCCCCTCGGAACATGGCCCTTCTTCCCCAGTACCAGTGCCAATGTCCCATGAACTCAAACCTATTTCTCCCACACTAATCTTTGAGCCACTCATTTACTTGCTTAATCTTATTGACCCTGTGCCAATTAGCTCATGGCTCAGGTAGTAATCCAGGAGTTATTACCTTGGATTATTGTCCTTGGACACTACGGGCAATTTAGCATGACCAATCCACCTAACCTGCACATCTTTGGATTGTGGGAGGAAACCAGAGCACATGGTGGAAACCCACGCAGATGTGGGGAGAATATTCTAACTCCACACAGCCTGACGTTTGAATTGAACCCAGGTTCCTCTCTCTGTGAGGCAGCAGTGCTAACCATTGAGCCATCATCTGACACCAAGGAAGGAGGTGAAGTATATGTTGTTAGGCTTAGATGAACAGTGACAGAGAGTGGCTTATGTGGAATGTAATACCCTGCATGAATCTTTTGGCCAGTGGCATATTTCTTTGCTGTACATTCTGTTCTGTGGACTAGGCATAATAAAACCTGACCAGATTATCTCATTATATATAAATATTGGAAAATGTATATGTACATATGTACGCACAAGCCTCTCTCTGCCCCTCCTTGTCTAAGTTTATCAACATGTGCTTCCAGGCCTTTCCTCCTTGTGTATTTTAGTATTAAACTTATTATCATTTCTTCTTTTCCTCTAACTTGTTGGGACTGTCAAATTCCCAAACAAGAAAATAGAATGATGAAACTTGCGTGGATTTGAATTGCCATTGGACTCTTGAAAGCAAAAAAGGTACTGAGGTTTTAAAAAACTAGCCAGGGAATGGTATGAATTAAACTTAGTGTTGTTTCTAAACATTCTTGGTAGCCTGGGTGTGATTGGGAGCATTCTGTGTGGAGAATATTGGGAAAGTTCATGCAATTTAGTTATCGGGAGACATTAATTCTTCCTTTTAAAGATGTCGTTAATAGATTGTGTCCCTGCGTAGTATGATGTCTATTTGACATACTCCTCCACTTTGACAGGCTATTCAGATATAATGACAGTAAAGCTAAACTTGATACTCACTTTGTCCACATGTACTTCCAGCAGAAGTTGCTGAATATCAAATCAGAAATGAAAATCCAAGCAATTTTTCTACCAATTATGACTGCAATTCTACCTCCGTTGCATATGTTTTGCACATGACTGAATTGTTCCTTGCCTGCATCGCTCACTTTATTCCCTGGGTAAATTGCTAAGCCATTTGTGAAGCTCTTCTCTGTTAGCTAACACAAACCAATCTAAAATCTTGCATAAGTCTATGAAATTGTAACTAATTTATTTGTAAATGTTGTGCTTGCAGCATGCTCTTAGACTCATGGCCTTTGGTCAAATCTACAAAGTACTGGAGATGGACCCACTTCCATCAACAAGAACCTCCATTCAAAAATGGTCCAGATCTGTGAATGAGCGAGATGGTGAGCAGAAGTTCATTTTTTGCAAGATGTAGTTTGACACACTGATCTGTTTTTTTTTGACAAGTAGTAATAATAGAAAACTGTCAGCATTCACTGTCATTGTCCCTCCAAAGTGAATTTCTTAAGTCTGCAGATATGCAATTAAATGGGAAAACCAGAGTTGTAGTAATTGGTTCTATATTTTCTAACCAACCTGTTCATAAATGCTACTATGCACCTGTGGAGCACGTGGGTCTTGAACCTGGGCCTCCTGTTTGGAGGTAGGACATTACTACTGCTCTGCTTTGATTGATTCTACACTTGTTTACAGGAGTAGAGTGTCTGTTGAAGTTTCCACAGTTCTTTCAAGAAAGAATTACTCAGTTGACAACCTGACTGTTGATGCTTTTACCTCATGAAAACAAATCTTGAAAGGGTTGCAACTTGTGGAAGGAACCCGTATGCTGGGTTTTTATGGCATACTAAACTTCTGATTACAGCTTACTGGCCTCATTGACTGTACAAGGTTAATTTTATATTTGTGGAATGCCATTTCCTCTGAGATAAATTAAATGACGTTTAGGGTTAGATATACCAATTTCTTCCTCAATCCTATGTTTATAACAAGCATTTTGCTTTATATAAAATGCTAATTAACTGAAACATTAAGCGTATTTTACTTCTCATTTATTATATGAGAATACGTAGTGTGATTGACAGCTTACCCTGCTTAATAGCTCGATTGCTTGATGTCTGGAGATCATAGTTCATAAAAACCACAGAAAATTTAAGGTCAGTGTATTCAGCCACTGAACATATGACAGCCCTCTCAATCAAAAACAAAACTCAGTGAATCTTAGTTGGACCATCTCCTGGGGAACCATATCCTTGTTTGAAAATTGAGACCAAAGTTTGCACCATGCTGTAGATGAGGTACTGTCTTTAGTTCTGTTTACTTATCGCCTGACTTCCTTATCCTTGTACTCAAGTCCACTTTTAAGAATGGCTAACATGTTACTTGCCTTTCTACTTCCTTGCTGTGGCTGGAATATTTAATGACAGCTATATGTTAAAAGTATTGGTCTCCGCTCCATTCATTATGAATTTGAATAAATAGTTTGAATAAAACTGAAAGTTTCACTGGATGAAACTACTGACAAATCAGGGACTAAAAGAAATGTTGATTACATTGTAAAATTACAAAGACTGCATTCGCTTCTTTCGAGCAGATTTATGGCTCTGTAGAGACAGGTCCTCGGCACCACCTCAATGTTTGGCATTAGGCTGATAAAACATGCAGTAAGCAGTCAACCAAAATTTAGACAACTGATTTTTGGAGACAAATGTTTATCACTTAAGAACAGTTGTTGTCATTGTCAGAACCTCAAAACAAGGAAGACATCTGCTAGGCCTCATGAATTGAGTCATCAGACCTATCTTGGATCAACTTTCTTTAGAAAGAATGGATTAGAGTTGCCAAGGAAACAGTGCTCTCTCTGCGATTGCTTTTGTCAATTCTCTGCAACAGTCTGTACAGTTAATTTTGGACTTGAGTTGCAGTAAAATTGCAGCAAGTTCCTCTCATGTACCAATGTCAGGTATCTCTTGTTGCATCTGTTTAGTGCATTTTATAAGATTGTGATTTGGTTAGAATTCTAATTAGAAATCTTAGTTACTCAGTAAAAGTTTAACACTTCAAGATTCTATGATTTGTAAGCAACAAAATGTTTTTCACCTATACAAAAGTCACCATTTCAAACTGTAAATATTATGTGCATCTGTGCTAACATCCAGAATTAACATGTGGCAAATATGAATTAACAGGCAAGCTGGTTACCACAAAATGACCAGTACAACAATAAGCAATCCTCGCAGATGTTAGTGATCACTGAGTCATTAAAGAAAAAATCCTTCAAACACTGTTTTCCTTGCAAGACACCTCAGCTTCTATCCTGGCTACCGTTTTCCTTTAAGAACAGCTCCAACTCAGCTTGAAGGCCGTCTTGCTTCTTTGCCTACAAGAAATTTTCAGGCAACAGGATGCCAACTGAGACTGCCCCAATGACTGCTCCCTGAACAGCTGTTCAATCTCTTCAGTGATTTCATCCCACTGAAATTGACCAGGTTACACCTGAACATCTAATTATCTAAATGATCCCAACTATCTTGTACTAAGTAAACAACCATTTCAGCTTCCTTGTGCTGACTTTGCTTTCTAGCTGCACAGAGCAAGTGACTGCTCTGCAACCTCTTATATGTTGGTGGCACAGCGGTTAGCACTGCTGCCGCACAGTGCCAGAGACCCGGGTTCACTTCCCGCCTGAGGCAACAGTCTGTGTGGAGTTTGCACATTCTCCCCGTGTCTGCATGGGTTTCCTCCGGATGCTCCGGTTTCCTCCCACAGTCCAAAAATGTGCAGGTTAAGTGAATTGGCCGTGCTAAATTGCCTGTAGTGTGATGGGGTGAATGTAGGGGAATGGGTCTGGGTGGGTTGCTCTTCGGAGGGTCGGTGTGGACTTGTTAGGCCGAAGGGCCTGTTTCCACACTGTAAGTAATCTAATCTAAGTAATCTAATCTAATATCTGGATTGCTCTTTACCCAGTGAAATCTCCCAACTGAGGTTGAACCCGCTTTTGAAGCAAGATCTGATGTATGTGTTGGTGCATTTCACAACTTAAATGTATTGCTCCCTCCAAACACATATTGGTATAGATTCCCTCACAAATAGTATAAAAACCAAGAATAGTCGGCCAATTGGTTCTTTAAACCTGCTCCACTAATCAACATGCCCATGCGTTCTAATTGTGACCCTTAACTTGGCATTCCTGACACCCCCTCCCTCTCCAAAACTGTATGATTGCTTTGAATTACCAAGGTAATTTTCAATATATTCCCTAATACAGTTTCCACTGATCTCTGGAAAAGAATTGCAAACACTGACAACCCTCAGAGGAAATTTCATCTCCAGTTTAATTCACCCCCTTTTTTGTTTGTTATGCTGTCTATTTTAATTGTAGATTCCCTCACAGGGGAAACACTACCTCAACATCTAACTTGGTAGGCCCCCTCAGAATCTGAGATACTGCAATATATGTAGTGCATAGCAAAAGTAAGTTTGTTGTTTTATCTTGTGTAGCTTGATCATTTTACTTGTGCAACAACTGAGGAGTTATTCACTGATCACAACGGGGCATAATTTTAAGGTGATTGGAGGAAGGTTTAGGGGAGATGTCAAAGGTGGGTTCTATACCTAGAGTGGTGGTTGCATGGAATGCACTGCCAGCGGTGGTTGTAGAGTCAGATACATTCGAGACATTTAAGTGACTCTTGGATAGGCTTGTGGATGATAGTAAAATGAAGGGTATGAAGGTTAGTTTGATCCTAAAGTAAGATAAAAGGTCGACACAGCATCGAGGACCAAAGGACCTGTACTGTGTTGTACTGTTCTATGTTGTTCTTGAAAGTAAAAGAATCTTTGGAATTCTTTACCACAGGGAGCTGTGGGTGCTCCGTCTGAGTATGTTTGATGTAGCGATTGGTGATCAGAAGGCTATTAATAGTGCAAAAGATTATGGGAATAGTTTTGGTAAAAGGCATGTGATCAGCCATGATTGTATTAAATGACACAGCAGGCTGAACAAGCTGAAAGGGGTACCCTTATTCTTAAATACTATCTAGAAGAATGATAATGGTCAAAGCCCATAGTATTGCAGTACAAATCACCATAATTTTGTTGATGAGATCTTTCGCCTTACAAAAAGTGAAGTAAAATGCTTCAGGTTTTTTTGCAGGTCCACTGTCAGTACCATTGAAGAGACCGTATGAAGATGGTATGGGAGATGACAAAGATCCAAATAAAAAGATGAAAAGGAACCTGAGAAAAAGTATGCTAATATCTACATTTCCCCATCAATATATCTTAGACAATAGAACACTTGGGGGTACATTTCAACCTGTGTTTTTCATTATTTAGACGATTGAATACCCAATTTGCAACTATCTCTTCCAGGTGGAGAAGTTTTTAAAGCATATGTTTCAAGTGATAATTCTATTACGTTTATTCTAACATTGAATTATCATAAATCTACCAACACTCTTTCTGATATTTTTGTTCAAAACAACTTGCTTTCTGTAAATGCGAGTTGCAGTCGGTTCTGCTACAATACGTGAATCTTCAACATGAATTGGCTATAATGCAATTGAAGAATTTAAACCATTATTTGTAAAACACAAACTTTCCTTACCTGTAATTGGCTATAATGTGATTCTGTTCCCATTGTATTAAATGGTGCTGCTATTGCATGATTTTCTTATAACGTGGGATTGCATGGGACTGGAACTATTGCTTTATATCAGAACAAACTATTATCCTTTTAATGATATTTACTCTTAAGATCCACCTTCAGTATATGATTTTTTTAAAAAACCCTTGAATTAAAGAACAGGATAATTTAAGAACATGATGCCTAAGACCAAGTATCTCAACGTGAAGGAAATTATAAGATTATGGTCTTAATTTTGATATAGGTTAACTACCCAATGTGAAACAATGTGATATGTATTATATGATCAATTGAAAGCCATTATCCCCACAAACTAGTGTTTTTGATCAAAATCAACACTCTGCTTTCTCGTCAAATCCTCAGTGCACTTTTTCAGAAAAATATCCAATTTTCCTGTGAATTTTTTTTATTGACATCAACAAACATATATGTGAAATGGTTCTCCTTGCATCCATTGTTAAGTTCTATTTTTAACTGTCCTCTCAGTTTTTGAACTTTGAGTAAGCAATACCAATTTGTTTGGACCATTTTTGCTGTTAACTAAAGATTCTGAAAAGCCTTGTTGAATTATTTCTAAATGTATTCTTTTGCAATAAGAGTAAGTGACATGGTATCTGTCATTCGTCAACCTCTTACCATGTAGTTATCCTCCACGGCGCCTACTCAAGGCTGTCAGAATCATCATTTGAAAAACAATATCCGTTTCCTCAATGCATTCAGCTTACTTGCATTCAAGCTTTTCAACGTTGTATGGAAATCTAAATGTATTAAAGTCCTTGATTTTTACATTTGCATACTTTTATATCGTAACAGATTTCAGTAAAGTGCTATGGTAAGTGTATCAAAAACAGTGATTTATTTTTTAATTTCACCAAGCAAAGCAGCTTCAGAGTCTGTCTTTCCAAATAGCAGGATACTTGAAAATAGTGAAAATACTTGATGATCTGAGATCTACTGCATGTATTCGAAATGGCATGGAATAATTTGAGAAATTATTGAATTGCAATGACACAAAAATGTTCAAAATGCACTTGAGGTCCCAAATATAGATTTGTAAACAACAATACACATGATGACATGCTCGCCTAAATAACAGGACACAAAGCAAAAACAAAGGAGTAAGTTGATGTTTTATTTTGATTGTCAGAATGTAGCCCATGGCATGTTCTACTCATCTGAGTTGGAGCTTTTTCTGGTTTTCCATAAATGTAAATAAGCTGGATGTGTGTACAGAGGGAATTGTATCAAAAGAATACGGGAAATTGGAGGAAAGATGTAGATGTACAAGAAAAGATAGGTAATTAAGGGAACTAAGTATAGTGGCAAATGCAATTCATAGAGTTATCACAACAGAAGACTATTACATAATTGAACAATGCACAGAAGCTGGTAAGTGCTAAAATTCTTGATGTACAAGCACAAAGTATCCAATTGTGCAGAAATGCAGCTTGTTAAAAAGCAATACAGCAGATGGAAATGGTTTCAAAAAGTCAAAAATTCTATATTGTATATGTGGGACTTGGAGTACAAAAGAAGTGACAATGGAGAAATAGTCTGTACTGACTTGAATATGGGAAGATTGATCAGTAACTTTGCAGATGATACAGAAATTGGTAGGGTAGTGAATAATGGAGAAGGTAGCCTTAGTTTATAGAAGGATATAAATGATCAGTGAGAAATGGAATTCAATCCAGTAAAAGTGTGATGACGCACTTCAGCAAGACAAACAAGGCCAGTGATTATATGATGTGCAGTAGGATCCTGGGAAATACTGAGGATCTGAAGGACATGGAGTGCATGTACACCAGTCCCTTAAGTTATCAGGACATGTAGGTAAAGTGAGTAAGAAAGCATATGGGAGTCTTGTTTTTATTAGCTGATCCATAGAGTTTAAGAGCTGGGTTGTTATGTTAGAACTGTATACAATATTGGTTAGCTACAGAGTTGTGTACAGTTCTGGATACACATTGTAGAAAGAATCTGATACTACTGGATAAAGTGCAGAGGAGATTTACCAGAATGTTGGTCTGGGTTGGAGAGTTTCAGTAATAATGAGTGATTGGACAAACTAGGGTTGTTTTTCTTAGAGCAGAGGATGTTGAGAGGGGATGTGAGTAAGATGTCTATCCTGTATATGACTCTTATTTACAAGAAGAAGCTTTTCCCCTTGATATAGGGATCTGTGTTTAGAAATCGTAGACTTAAAGTAAGGGGTAAAATGTTTTTAAGAGGAGATGTGAGAAAAAACTTTTCACCCTGTGGTGGTGGGAATCTGGAACTCCCTGTAAGGGTTGTGGAAGTAAAAGCCCACAACATATAATAAGTGTTTAAATGTGTACTTGCGATGCCAAGGCATATAAGGCCAAGTGCTCAAAAATGGGATTGGAATAGATAGCTATTGTTCTTGACTGGCGATGAGTCGAAGGGCCTTTTCCTGTGCTATCGATCTCTCTGACTAGGTGACTTTATGATGAACAAAAGGATCTTGGTCATCATGCTCACTGGTCCCTTAAATTAGTGGGATCTACAGATACAGTGGTTAAGAAGGCATTTGGGTACTTGCCTTTATTAGCTGAGACATAGAATTTAAGTGCAGGGTGTTGATTCTGGAACTGTATGAAAAGTTAGCTGGGCCACAGTTAGAATATCAAGTTCACTTCTGGAATCGACATTATAAGAGAGATGTTAAGGGTTATGGTGAGTGGACGGGCAAGTGGAGCTGAATCCACAAAAAAGATCAGCCATGATCTTATTGAGTGGCTGAGCAGGTTCAAGGGATTAGATAGGAGAAAGTGAGGACTGCAGATGCTAGAGATCAGAGCTTAAAAATGTGTTGCTGGAAAAGCGCAGCAGGTCAGGCAGCATCAAAGGAACAGGAGAATCGATGTTTTGGGCATAAGCCCTTCTTCAGGAATGAGGAGGGTGTGCCAAGGAGGCTAAGATAAAAGGTAGGGAAGAGGGACTTGGGGGAGGGGCGTTGGGAATACAATAGGTGGAAGGAGGTTAAGGTGAGGGTGATAGGCTGGAGATGGGGTGGGGGCGGAGAGGTCAGGAAGAAGATTGCAGGACAAGAAGGCGGTGCTGAGTCTAAGGGTTGGGACTGAGATAAGGTGGGGAGAGGGGAAATGAGAAAGCTGGAGAAATCTGCATTCATTCCTGTGGTTGAAGGGTTCCTAGATGGAAGATGAGGCGTTCTTCCTCCAGGCGTCGTGTTGCCATTGTCTGGCGATGGAGGAGGCCAAGGACCTGCATGTCCTTGGCGGAGTGGGAGGGGGAGTTAGTGTTCAGCCACAGCTATCTAGATTACACCTCCTCCCACCCTGCCCCTGTAAAAACGCCATCCCATATTCCTAATTCCTTCGCCTTCGCTGCATATGCTTCCAGGAGGACCAATTCCAATACTGAACAACCCAGATGGCCTCCTCCTTCGAAGACCGCAATTTCCCCTCAGATGTGGTTGACGATGCTCTCCACCGCATCTCCTCCACTTCCTACTCCTCCGCCCTTGAGCACCGTCCCTCCAATCGCCACTAGGACAGAACCACACTGGTCCTCACCTACCACCCCACCAACCTCCAGATACATCGTATCATCCTTCATCATTTCCGCCACCTCCAAATAGACCCCACCACCAAGGATATATTTCCCTACCCACCCCTATCAGCGTTCCAGAAAGACCACTCCCTCAGCGACTCCCTTGTCAGATCCACACATCCTCCACCAACCCAACCTCCATTACCGGTACCTTCCCCTGCAACTGCAAGAAATGCAAAACTTGCGCCCACATCTCCCCCTTCACTTCCCTCCAAGGCCCCCAAGGGATCCTTCCATATCCGTCACAAATTCACCTGCACCTGCACCTCCACACACACCATTTACTGCATTCGCTGCTCCCAATGTGGCCTCCTCTACATTGGGGAGACAGGCCGCCTACTTGCGGAAAGTTTCAGAGGACACCTCTGGGACACCCACACGAACCAACCCAACCACCCCGTGGCTGAACGCTTTAATTCCCCCTCCCACTCCGCCAAGGACAAGCAGGTCCTTGGCCGCCTCCACCGCCAGACCATGGCAACACGATGCCTGGAGGAAGAGCGGCTCATCTTCCGCCTAGGAACCCTCCAACCACAAGGGATGAATGCAGATTTCTCCAGCTTTCTCATTTCCCCTCCCCCCACCTTTTCTCAGTCCCAACCCTCGGACTCAGCACCGCTTTCTTGACCTGCAATCATCTTCCCGACCTCTCTGCCCCCACCCCCTCTCCGGCCTACCACCCTCAACGTAACCTCCTTCCACCTATCGTATTTCCAATGCCCCTCCCCCAAGTCCCTCCTCCCTACCTTTTATCTTAGCCTGCTTGGCACACCTTCCTCGTTCCTGAAGAAGGGCTTATGCCCGAAACGGCGATTCTCCTGTTCCTTTGATGCTGCCTGACCTGCTGCGCTTTTCCAGCAACACCTTTTTAAGCTCAAGGGATTAGATAGCCTACTCCTGCTCCTATTTCTTATGACGTGGTTCCACTGGAGAGGGTGCAGAAGAGATTTCCCAGGCTCTTGCCTGGGTGGAGAGTTTCATTTATGAAGAGAGATTGGATAGACTGTAATTGTTTTCATTGGAGTGGATGAGACTGAGGGGACATGATTGGTGTGTGTAAAATTGAGAGGCATAGGTAGGCAAGAGGGTGAGATAGGAAAAAACTTTTCCCCTTGGTGGAGGGAACAGTAACTGCCCCAGACTTGATGGCCTGTAAGGCCTTTCTGTGTTGTAGACCTCTATGACTCGAATCAGTGTACGTTATTCAATAAATTATATTAATTGCATGAAAAGGTGAAATTTATTAAATTTATTCAAGTGATGCAAATGTTGGGAGGATTTGCAACTTTTGCTATATTTTCTGGAATTCAACAGTTTAGGGTGAAATTATTGAAAGTGTCAAAGACAATTAGAGATTATTTCCAGTGGTTAATGGATCACAGTACAGGCCATAAATTGAAGCTTTGTTCAAACGGAAATTATTAGAATCTGGAAGAGTTAATTAAAACATCTGTCACTTTTGAAACTGGCGCGTTCAATCTTGAAGAGTAAAAAGTATTTATAGTTCTTAAAGGTTTAAATGGTTATCTATTAAAGGATGCATGTAAAGAACAAGATAATGAGGTTATAGTTGGCACTAATACTTTCAAAGGCATGAGTAAAATATCCTCTTTCCATGCTTCCATTTCCATTTCTAAACTTGAGTGGTGAATGGGGCATTTAGAATGTAGTTTTGAGATGGGCTAAAATATTGGTTGTTGCAGGTTTGGCATTAGCTAACAAATTGGAAGCTACTTAAGATGGCAAATTAGGAGTCTTCAGCAACTCTGAACCATATTGGCAAAGTGTTAGTTTTTTCATTGGAGTGTTGGTATTCTCAAAAAACTTGTATTTTTGGTTTACAAACTGAAAGAGAGAGATCTCAATGCACAATAACTTGCATCTATAAAGCATTACCTAATATAGTAAAAGAAGATTTAAGCATGGAGGAAAAAAACAATTGAAGTCCTTGCAGTAACAATGGATTAAAAGAAAAGATCCGAAGGGAATCGGAATAAGATCAGGCAAGTTTCGAGGTATGCAAAAGTATAGAGAGAACAAGACTTTGTACATGAGATTTGGAATTCATTGGGTTCTCGAGGCGGAGTGGAAAGCAATAGAGTTTGACCAGGCGAAGCATAACATGCGAATGGGGCAGGTGAGCAAACATTGATTCATAGAGTCATACAGCATAGAGAAACAGACCCTTCAATCCAACTCGACCATGCCAGGCTAAATGTCATCCCAGGCTGTACATTTTTCAAATTATTGAGACAGGTATGAAAGAAAGACAGATTTGGAAGAAAACCTTCTGACATTTTAGAATATTTAATTGAAACTTAGTTCCTAGCTTAAACAAAATATTGATGTAATTCTTAATGATGGAATGGTGAATGAAATCAGGAGCGAATTGCAGAGTTTATGATAGAAATTCATCAAATTTGCAGATTTCCAATTTAAATTGGACTACATTCTAGCTTGTACATGATGTCAAATGGCTACGTGGTGGACATGAGGTTCAGGTTGTGGTAAAGGTGCTAAAGTCATGGTGCAACAGACTTGATGGGCTCTATTTCTGTTTCTATTTCATATATTTATATGTAATCAAAATGGAACTTCGACTAAAAAAGGAGCCAGAGTTTCAAAGATTACAGTGATTTTGAAAGGTTGAGTAAGAAATTGTGTTAGAGATAAATCTTCCAAGATTCAAACCATTAATGGTGGAGCAAAATGATTGGAGATCAGTTAGTTACACTGCATCAGAGGTGAGGAATATATGTTAGATCATGGGTGACGGGAATAAAACTGCAAATGTGTTGCTGGTCAAAGCACAGCAGGTTAGGCAGCATCTCAGGAATAGAGAATTCGACGTTTCGAGCATAAGCCCTTCATCAGGAATAAGAGAGAGAGAGCCAAGCAGGCTGAGATAAAAGGTAGGGAGGAGGGACTAGGGGGAGGGGCGATGGAGGTGGGATAGGTGGAAGGAGGTCAAGGTGAGGGTGATAGGCCGGAGTGGGGTGGGGGCGGAGAGGTCAGGAAGAGGATTGCAGGTTAGGAGGGCGGTGCTGAGTTGAGGGAACCGACTGAGACAAGGTGGGGGGAGGGGAATGAGGAAGCTGGAGAAATCTGAATTCATACCTTGTGGTTGGAGGGTTCCCAGGCGGAAGATGAGGCGCTCCTCCTCCGGGAATAAAAGGTTATGATGAAGTCAGTTAGGCATTAGTTCACGTAATATTAGAAAGAACAGGACAGTAGAAGCAAACCTGTTAAATATGGTAATGATTTCCCCATAATATTTGCTGTGTGTCTGCAGTGACTTGTGGGAAGGTACGCTTGTACTTAAACTCCCAGAAATTTATCAATTAAATATTTCATTAAAATAACATCTACTGGCTACACAGAAAAAAATCAGCCAGGTTTCTGAGGGCACAATAAGTCCCATATATAAAAAAAACTTGGTGAAATCAAAACTTGGTTTATACATCTTAAATCTGTTAAGCTTTTAGACAGAAAAATCATGGTTTTATTTCTAAAGTAGGACTATTCTTTCTAACAAAATTAAAACGTTTGAAGAGTTTTAAGATTTTCTTTGTTACACTTTCTTTTTAGTAATGGAAAGCAAAACAATAGACGTTAACCAACCTATGAATGCTCTGATGAGGCTGAATCAAATTAAACCTGGTTTGCAATACAAGCTTCTTTCACAATCTGGTCCTGTGCATGCACCTGTTTTCACTATGTCTGTGGATGTTGATGGAAAAACCTATGAAGCCTCAGGACCTTCCAAAAAAACAGCCAAACTTAATGTAGCTGTTAAGGTAAGATATGGTAGCCCACTGTAATGTGATGTTTTCTTGGTTTGTTCAAGTAAATTTTGATAGTGCTAATTGGGTAAAAATATTCATGGAATCTGTAATCATGCCATGAATAGGCAACTTCCACTGAAAGCAACAATCAAATTTACTTGGATTTAATTTTTTTGATCGATCCATTATTAGTGAGTAAATATTGTTCTGATTTCTTGCATACAATTGCTATACTTAAAGATCATTGTATGCTGAATAATTCATTTCAATCTGTCTCCACTTGCACTTCATGTTTACATTGTGTTTCTACTTATTGTTAAATGTTGCCAACTATTGAAGGAGACTGTCTTTCAATCGAACTGCCTCTCCAAGTGAAACAGAGTAAGGTCATCAACCTTAAACATTAACTCTGCTTTGCTCTCCACAAATGCTGCCTGATGTGTTAAGCGTTTCAGCATTTTTGTTATTACTTCATTTTTTGGCATCTGCAGTATTCTACTTTCAGATTGCTTCTGTTGAAGTTTGCTTCAGCCATCCAAAATGCCAGTTCTTAGGTGTTAAATTTATTTCCCCCTCAATGGATCTCTCACCTCTGGTCATACATCTGTTCCTATCCAAGAACAAGAACTTGGCAACTAAATCTATTCATAGGAGAGAGGACTGGATGCAAGAATGTTGCAGCTTAAATCCTGACAGAAATATCTTCAACAGGTTGATTAAAAGAAGTTCCGCATGTACCCTAATTCAAAGAAACTGGAAATGTTCACTGGGAGTGCAAGCCAGTTGAAGGTATTGGGAGGTACTCCTGAGCCATGTAACTCACAAGTTCACAAAACTAGCATCCAGTTGTGACCTGATGCAATTTGTTTGTTGAATCTATAGGTTCCAGTAATATTGGGTTACTATCTCTCCAACATCTTTAAAATTTAAAGTTTAAAAAAAATGGCATTTGTAGGTGATGGCCATTTGCTACACTGACACCAAGTTAACTAGGACAGCCTACCTGGAATTCAGTCTTCTGGCGTATGGATCGCAACCCCACCCAGTCCCCAGTGCAGATGGAGAACTGAAGGCTGATTTGGAAAATCCTATTTGACTTCCTTTTAATTATCATTGCCAAGACCCTTTTAAAGAGTTAGCTGGCTGCCTCCTCCATTGCAGACAGCATCAGAATCAGTGAAATGCATATACTAGCCAGCACCAGTATTTGCTGCTATTCCTGACCTCTATAGGGCCTGAAAGTCCACACTATGCCAATTTCCACCCAAGATTACCAGTTGTTTATCTTTCTGACATTTTGTAGCTTGGAGTTATGAAGTTTTGTTTTTCATTTTGGCCATTTGTATTATTGGATAACAGTGCTGCTGCCTTTGGGCAGTGAGCTGAAGACTTGTATATTTACAATGGACCTAGTGTTCATTCATTCAACAGTCACCAATCGTAATATCACCTTGATATAAATGAGGCAAAGGTTGCAAATTCCTTATGGGACTAGTGTCTCCAGGAAATATGCCTTTTATGAGCTATTAAAGATTGATGTACCTCAGCTAAAGTTGTTTTATGAAGGTGGTACAACATGTTGATAAACACCACTAGGTTTCAAATCATATTATTCACAGTTTTTGAGCACAGTAGACCTTCGTTTTGAATCTCTGTTTTTCTCATATGTCATTGGGTAAAGATCAAATGATAAGTCCTCAATCAAGCCTGCTTGAGACTCCAGATTCACAGAAATGTCATTGCTTCTGAAGTGGCCTAGAAAGCTACTGAGTTCAACAAAATTAATGGTGGACAACAAACGCTGTCCTTGCTCGCAGTGCCTACGTATCTTGAAACAAAATTACAGTGATACCAAGAGCAGAACCAGAAGTTAGAAGCCAGGTATTAACTTGATCTCAAAGATCAGTGGCAAAACCACAACAACTGGATCAATAGTAAAGCATAAATTCTGCAAAAATAAACTACAGAGTACTGAGAATATGTGTGGAAAAGACTGATTTAAATTTGCATATAATCTTTAACGTGGATGATAGTGAGAGGAAATCTGCAATTTTCAGCACTAGTTGTGAACTAATTGTATTCCAAATTAGGGCTAATTTTGCAGAAGTTTTAAATTATTACTGGTATCAACAATATAGCACACTACTTGGAAGAGTATTGATACTATTTGCATCCTGAAAGAAACAGTGCAGTAAAAGTTTGCATGTAAATTACAATGTGTGTGTTCTAATGGGGTAAAAATGATTTGTGGTCCTCACACAATCTGCGTGATATAATATTGAGCTGGCCAAGAATGCATTGACATTTCCTTTTGAAAGTTTTGCTCCTTAAGCTTTATTATTAGTCAAGAGTCACTATGTCATCTCTTTTCATACTTACATCAATTTTATTGTGAAAATGCTCTAGCTGAGTCACTGCATACCTTTTAATTTTTCTACTCGTTTCAGGGGAAGATTCTCTCATTACTTTTGACACCCATGGTGGCATAGCTGAGACAGAGTTTGTGTGAGGCTATTAGCTACATAATTCACATTCTGCAGTATTGACTCAGGATTTCAAATGAATATCTGCCTTTCCACAACTAGTGCAAAAAAAATTAATTTGTTCATGGGAAGTGAATGTCGGTGGTTGGCCCAGCATTTATTTCCCATTCCTTGGTAGTGATGTGCAGCCTTCTTGAACCGCTGCAGTTCATTTGATGCAAGTAGATCCACACTCGTAGTAAGGAGTTCCAGGGTTTTGACCCAATGACATTGGAGCAGTTGTGCTATATTTCCAAGTCAGCATGGTGAGTGGCTTGGACAGAAACCTGGGTGGCACAGTGGTTAGCACTGTTGCCTCACAGCACCAGAGACCCAGGTTCAATTCCCGCCTCAGGTGACTGACTGTGTGGAGTTTGCACGTTCTCCCCATGTCTGCGTGGGATTCCTCCGGGTGCTCCGGTTTCCTCCCACAATCCAAAGATGTGCGGGTCAGGTGAATTGGCCATGCTAAATTGCCTGCTGTGTTAGGTAAGGAGTAAATATACGGGTATGGGTGGGTTGCGGGTCGGTGTGGACTTGTTGGGCCGAAGGGCCTGTTTCCACACTGTAAGTAATCTAAACTTGCACATGGTTGTGTTCTATATATCTGCTGCCCTTGTCCCAGGTGGTAATGGTTGTGGGCTTGGAATGTGCTGTCATGTGGTGAGTTATGCATGCAATGCATCTTGTAGATGCCACACAATGCTGCCACTTAGCTATGGCAGTGGAGGGAGTGAATGTTTGTGAATATGATGCCAATAAATTGGGCTAGTTTATCTTAGATGGTGTCAAGCTTCTTGAGTGTTTTTAGAGCTGCACTCATTCCATGCGATTGGAGAATATTTAATCATACTCCTGACTTGTGCCTTGTAGGTGGTGAACAGGCTTTGGGCAGGTCAGAGGTGAGTTGTATGCTGCAGGATTCCACACCTCTGATCTGCCCTTGTGTCAACAGTATTTGTATGGCCAGTCCAGTTCATTTTCTGTTCAATGATAATCCCCAGGATATTGGTATTAGAGGGGGTGAGGGGGAGTGTTCAATTATAGTAATGCCATTGGACATTGAGGGTAATGGTTGAATTCTCTCTTGTTGAGATGGTCAGTGCCTGCCACATGTGTGACGTGAAAGTTGTCACTTGTCCACCCAAACTCAGATCTATTACAAGTCTTGATGTAATTGAACATGGACTGCTTTTGTGTCTGGGGCATCGCAAATAGGGCTGAATAGCGTAATCATCTGTGAACATCTAATGACCTTCTAATGGAGGGAAGGTCATTGGTGCAGCAGCTGAAGATCGTTAGGTCTAGTACACTTGTGGTGCAGTGGCAGCATCCCAATCTCTGGGTCCCATCTGCTCCTGAAGTGTGTAATACCATTCTAGACAAGTTGATTAGAAATTATCACGGAACACCAGCAGTGCTATCCTGGTACTGAGTTGACTGATCTTCAGTCACCACAACTGTCTTTCTTTGTGCCATGTATGTCTAACCAGTGGAGAGATTTTCACCTGATACCAGTTGAATCCTGTTTAACTAGGCTCCATGATGCCACGCTTGATCAAATGTGGCCTCAGTGTATAGACCGGTCAAACTCATCTCATCTCTGGAATTCAGTCCTTTTGTCCATTTTTGAACCAAAGCTATAATGAAGTCAGAACCTATACTGAGCATCAGTGAGCAGGTTATTATCAAACAAATGCTGCTTGATGGCAGTGCTGTTGATGCCTTCTGTCTCTTTCCTGATCAAGAATGCACTGATAGTAATAATAGGTTGGATTGGATTTATCTTGATTTTGTGTACAGAACATACCTGGGAAATTTTCTTCACAGTCAGGTAAATGCCTATGTTGAGTGGTACTGGAGCAGTTTGGCTTGGGTGGGCGCATGCACAGTTCTGGGGCACATGTCTTCAGTGCTATTGCTAGTATGTTATCAGGCCCTGTAGCTTTTTCAATACATGGTATCCAACCATTTCTGGATAACGTGGACTGAAGTCTGGTCTGGAGGAGATAGAGATGGACCATTCACTTGGCCCTTCTGGCTGAAGACTGTTGCAAATGCTTCAGCCTTATCTTTGCATTGATGTGCTGGACTCACCCATTATTGAAGATGGGAATATTGTGGAGAGTTGTTTAATTGTCCAATACTAAACATGACTGAATATGGCAGGACTGAAATCTGATTAGTTGTTGGGTGGTTACTTAGCTCTATCTGTCACTTGCTGCTTATGCTATTTGGCTCCCAGGTAATCTTGATTTGTAGTTTTGCCAGGTTGACTTTTTTTTTAAGTATGCTTAGTACTGTTTCTGGTGTGCTCTCCTGTATTCCTTCATTCACTTATCAATTCAGTTAAGTTGCCTGTTAAATTCATGTTATCTATTGCTGAGCAATTTTACAAACAAATTATTTCATTATGGTTTTTAATACCAGCTGTTAAAGTCTTTTGAGACCCTTCTGTTTTCAGACAGATGTAGAATGGCCTAGATTTTACATAAGTACAGATATCCTATGTATCTCTTGGAAATGCTGCCACACCAAACAATTTAATGTGAATTAGCAACCTATCCACAAGTTTATCATGTTCCAACAATGAATCCAGAAAGGTGTGTGAACGGTAAAGGAGGAATGTGTTTTGAAATGTGTCAGGAACAGGTATGAGTTCAAGCCTGTAGTTTAGCTGACTATCTCAGTTGTTACCAGATTCAAACATAGAATTCTAATATATGAAACTGCTTTATGTTCGTTAATATGCAGTTAGTGATTCATAGAATTATACAGTACAAAGAGAGGCCTTTTGGCCCATCACATCTGTACCACTAGAAATATATAACTAGTTACACTAGTCCCACTTTCCAGCACTAGGCCCATAGCCTTGAATGGTATGACACATTAAGTATTCATCAAAATGCTTTTTTAAAGGTTGTGAGGTTACCGACCTCAACTACCCAGCCAGGTAAAAGAATTTCCCAGTTATTGCTTTTTTTAAAAAAATTAATCCACTGCTCCATTTCAGCCAGAAATACAAATTTAAAACTGCTGTTTTTGGACTTCGTGCACTGTTTTACAGAACTCTTTGTTCAGTTGCCGCAAGAATAATGATCACGAGTATTCTTCATTTGGATGCTCTGTAGTTGACTGTAGCAGTCATGATTTCAAATGCAGCAAGCTATCTTGTGCTGATCAGGTTTTGTTGTTTAACAAAAACCCAAAGTTGTGAATGATATTTTTAAGGCCCTGGTAATAATCTACACATCCATGGCATGTTGCACAATTGAATTCAGAAAACTTGTTAATTTTGGTGAACAGCAAAATATTACTCTGAAAGCCGCTGAATTATTGTATAACTAATTTGCCTTTTGAAATAAGGACCCAACAACCCCAACCAGACTGACCTCTGAGATTCCAGATTCACTAGATGGGTGACTAGATCTTTTTTCTTGTCAGTCTTGTCAACTTTCAAAAATAAAGAAATAGTGGTAGTGAATTGATTAATGCAATTGCGTGAGTGATCTGAATGCTAAATAGAATTTTTCGAGATCCTCCACTGGGGCAAAACAAACATTCAACTTCTGAAGTCACCATTTGTTTTAATGTCACTATTGTTCCAGGTACTGCAAGCTATGGGCTGTCCAACTGGTATGGATTTGAAGATGGGTTTTGAATCTCAGGAAATGGAAGAAAAGTCCTCAGGCGATGATAAGAATGAAACGGTTTCTACAAATTCTAGCAATGACACAGTTGGCTGTGCTACTACTGCTAGTACCAATACTCTAGAGGTGCCAGATTTCCAATATGTAACTATGAATAAATGGTGTAACGAATCAGTTTGTTAATTTGCATTGATATCTCACACTTTTTTTTACCCTTAACTATTTGCATTGTTTCAGGTTAAATAAAATTGGTATTCACAATATTTAGTTAAATAATATACATAAAAATAATTTTCTTTTTATTATTTTGTTTTCTTTTGAAAGTAATCATATTGGACATAACTAGTTACCATGCTTGTCCAAAAGTTCACAGTTGGGCAATTAGAAACCAAGATATACATTTCCAAGTGTATGTGCTTTAGAGTTACAAATAACTATTTTCCTGAAAGCTTGTGAAACAAAGCAAATTAATTGGATAATAGCAAAGGTTGAGCAGCTTTCAAGTCTATCAGTGTTTCAAATTGAAATGTTAAAAGGAAAAATAATTAACATTTAATAGTGCAAATAGAATTATTAAAGTTGCCCATTAAGTTAGCAGTATATTTCAGTTAAATTTGACTGATCAAGTTACTGGAGTATTTTTGATTACCTGAACATTTGAAGTGGCAAAATTTGATTGCCACTTAATACATTTAATTTGAGCTCAGCAAACAACATCCAAAACCAAATGGATCAACTTTTGAAAGTGTGATGGATGTGATTTGGCAAACAGATTCAAAATTATCTGGTCAAGTCACGGGTAATGGAGTGAGCAAGTTGGACTAAAATACTACTTTCATACTTAAACTACAAATTGAGATTTTTTTAGCAACTTTAAGGTAAAAAATATTGTAAACTTAGCTCTCATTCATCTTCCCTGCACCTGCAAAAATCTTCAATCTGATCATTTTAGCATGAATTTTCTTTTTTTTTGTGTGTTGATAAGCAAGTTTGAACTGCTTTTAAAGCTGAGCTGAATATCACCCCCCTACCCCACCCACCGAAACAAAAAAAAATTGCTTTACTAATATTTGTTTTATATTAAACTCCATGGTTGCCACATGAGATATCAATTTTCAAATCCAACACATGTTCCAGTGCTTTCAGCAAAAGGATCAGTTACCACTATGTGCCAGTTCCCTGATGAATTTGTTTTAAGTGTATAATGACGAGGGGAAATTGAAATCTTATTCTGAGATGAATTCATTGTTCATGGTTCTGCAGTTTAGGTAGATTGTCATGATCAGTGATATGTCTAATCCAGCAATGTTTGATGTGGATGCTGCATGCAAAATGAGAAAATTTTCCTGCAAAGTGTAAATTTCAGAAGAATAGTTATATTTCAGATCAAAATACTGACTAGCTTATTTCAAAATGTTTACATATTGTGCAGGGCTAAATTTCAAACTTTCCACATGAATTGTTAATAAGCACAAATAACAGCCACCCTTTCCTCTTTTGTGTTTATTGTGGACTAAAATTTCAGAAGCATGGACTAGTAGCACTGCTTAGTTATTATTTTACCATCTTTATGCAGCAAAAAACCAGCATCGGAAGTGTTGAGTTTCTTCTGATAAAATTGTCCTATTTATATTGAGAGAAATGTGTTGCTGGAATGTGTGTTTCTCATTCCAGCTTTAGATGTCTTCAGTAGAATTTGTTTTTTGTGAACATTTTGACTTGCATCAAACATGAAGGAATTGGGTTTGAGAAATACTGCAAGTGAGCACATTCTATTCTTGAAGTTCTTCCCATCCTAGATGCCCCTCTCAGACCTTGAGAGTCTTGCTTATCACCTGATTCACTGCCCACGTGACATGAATTTGCTGTTTGAAATGCTTGCGACTGCAGCTTATGTCACTCATAAGTAATTGGTGACTTCATATTTATTAACCCTTCAGATTTGATCAGATTAGAAAAAAAAATCCCAGTTTAGCTAATTGGCTTCAGATACTACCATAAATCCCCAAATGGTTGAGCAAGATACAGCTGGTTGACAAATATAATGCAAAATCCTATCTACAACTCTGTAGCAGTTAATTATCTTTCAGAAGTAAGAACATGAATGATGGTGCGCTAGTTTATAAGAAAATACTGTCTGAATGGGATACTCACCCACAAATAATATGGCTGAAACCAGCTGTTCTAAACGTTCTTAAAATGTGAAGAAGATCATTTAAGTTGCAGGTTCTGAGTCTTAGGTTCTGAATCATAGAGATGTACAGCATGGGAACAGCTATCCGCCCATATCGCTGTAAACCCTATTCATTTACGTATCCAGATGCCATTTAAATGCTGTGATTGTACCAGCCTCCACCACTTCTTTTGTCAGCTCATTCCATTCATGCATCACCCTCTGCGTGGAAGAGTTGCCCATTAGGTCCCTTTTTAAATCTTACCTCTCTCACCCTAAACCTATGCCCTCTAGTTCTCAACTCCCCCCAACCCCTTGTATGTTTACCCTATCTATGCCCATCATGATTTTATAAACCTCTATAATGTCACCCCTCTGCCTTCAGCCTTCCAGGGAAGACAGCCCCAGTCTCTTCAGCCTCCCTGTAACTCAAACCCTCCAACCTTGTAAATCTTCGGTGAACCCTATCAAGTTTCACAACATCCTTCCTATAAGAGAGAGACCAGAATTGCAACCAGTATTGTAGAAGTGCCCCAACCAATGATCTCCCAACTCCTGTAATCAATACTCTGACCAATAAAGGAAAGCACACTAAACCCTTTCTTCACTATCCTACCTACCTCAGACTCCAACTTCAAGGAACTGTGAACCTGAACTCCAAGGTCTCTTTGTTGAGCAACACTCCCCAGGACCTTACCATTAAAAATAGAAGTCCTGCTCTGATTTGCCTTTCCAGAATGCTGCACCTCACATTTATCTAAATTAAACTCCATCTGCCATGTCACGGCCCATCGGCCCATCTGATCAAGATCCCATTGTACTCTTGAGGTAACCTTCTTAACTATCCACTGCACTTCCAATTTTGGTCTCATCTGCAAACTTACTAACTATACCTCCTATGTTCACACCCAAATCACTTATATAATTGACAAAAAGCAATGGACCTAGCACCAATCGTTGTGGCACACTGCTAGTCACAGGCCTCCAATCTGAAAAGTGACCCACTACCCTCTGTGTTCTATTCTTGAACCAATTCTGCATCCCTATTCTAAACTTGACACATTACATTACGGTGTGCTAGTTTGTGGCCTTTCCATAAAATTGGATATCTGAAATGATCGAAGTAATTTATTGTTTATGAAACTCCCTTGACATAGATGACAGATATGATCAGATGTTATAAATGTGCAAGTCTTTTTATGGTATGGGACTATCCTAAATACACAATGTTCTGAGAAAATATATGTTGGAAAAACTATTGATAGAGTTTCCAACCCTCCCGGTATAGCTGGGAATCCCCAGAAATCAGTGAAAAAAACAGATGAATAGAAGTCGACAAAGTCCAACATGAACTCAAGTTCTGAATGGACTTATTGCCTGCTGTTTAAAACAAACTATGCAATGGTGCATTAAATATTTCATTCATTTGTTTTGTTTCATATTTAGATGAGAACGCAGGGCCCAATTCTAACGGCCAGTGGAAAAAATCCAGTTATGGAGCTAAATGAGAAGAGAAGGGGTTTGAAATATGAATTGATATCTGAAACTGGTGGGAGTCATGACAAACGCTTTGTTATGGAGGTATGTTAGAAATTAATACTGCAAATATTTGTGTTTATACTGGTATTTAGTTTAGGTTGACAGTGTCTAAAGTACTTTATTTTAGAATTTAATGCTTTAATTTTAATATCTAATTTTGAATAGCCATTGCATATTGTTTGGAAAAAATGAATTTAAAATAGCAAATGTCACTTGGTGTTTTCTTAGCAATGCCTGTGAGCAGATCAGTGAATGACTTTTGCTCTTTGGAGTACTTGCAGCAGACAGTTGAGTTTATTTCTATCTCCTTTGTTTAAATAATATCATGTCAGTGTTAACTCTCTATATGCATGGGCCGGATTGCAGTATCCACAGTTTACAAGTCTGCTTCTCGTTTGAAATTTCAAAACTTACCTGATGTTTCAACCTATGTGCATTAATTATGCTGTTTCAGCCAAATATTGCTAATGATTTACATGTATGTGGAAACATAAAATCTCTACAGTGGGAAGCAGGCCAATAAGCCCATGGAGTTGACACTGACCCTCAGGGCATCGTACCTGGACCTATCCCCTACGCCCTATCCCTGTAACCCTGCATTTCCCATTGCTAATCCATCTAGCCTGCATGTCCCTGGACACTGGACAATTTTGCATGGCCAAACCACCTAAAGTTCACATCTTTGGACTGTGGGAGGAAACTGGAGCACCCAGAGGAAACCCACACAGATCCAGGGAGAATGCGCAACTCCACACAGGTAGTCACCTGTGGTTGGAATCAAACCTGGGTCTCTGGCACTGTGGGGCAGCAGTGTTAAACACTGACCAACCATGCCCAACTGTACGCAAGCAATGACGGCAGTGACAGAATCCATTCTGTTGCATACTTTTGACTGGGAAAGGATTCATAAGGTAAAGTTATGTGGGTGGCCTAGTGCTATTATCGCTGGATGTTAATCCGGAGACCCAAAATTGTTCTGGGGACTGGATTTTGACTCCTACCAAGGCAGATGGTGGAATTTTAATTCAGCAGAAAAAATATTCTGGAATTGAGTGTCTAATGATGATGAAGAATCCATTGTCAATTGTCAGAAAAACCCATGTGCTTCATTAGTGTCCTTCAGAGAAGGAAATCTGCCTTTCTTACCTGGTTTGGCCGACATGTGACTCAAGACCCACAATGGTTTTGTTAACTCTTAACGGCATTCTGTGCAATTAGGGATGGGCAATAAATGCTGGCCTAGCCAGTGATGCCCTCATCCCATGAATGAATTTTTTTAAAAAGACTGAGTTTAATGCCTTTTTTGTTACTGCATGATAGCAAGGAAGAATGTTTTGAAGTGTCAATCACAATTATTTTATAATAATACAGAGATTTATACATGAACAAAGTATCTATAATAAAGCATATCCATGTTTCATTAAAAAAGATCTAACATGGTACAGCTTGACGACTTGTGTCATTCATGCTTGTTATGGGTAGCATATATGAAACCAACTGTTCATAATTTCCACTGAGGTCAGTTGGAAGGATATCACTTATTCGCATCTTAAGTTTGGCTATTTCCAATATCTTTGAGAAGTCACTTGCATTTCTTGCCCTGCCACTTTGCATCTCTCCATGTTTGGTTTGATACTAAGTAATTTCCAGGGGACGTAGGCATCACATGCTACATCAGCATTAATTGCCCATCCTTAATTCCCATTGAAGAAGTGATAATGCGCTGACATCTTGAATTGTTGCAGTTGTTGGCGTGTAAATACACCCACAAGAACTGATGTGATACAGCAATATCCCACCTCTGAGCCAGAAGGCAAAGGTTCATGTCCCATCTGCTTCAGAGGTGTGTCATTGCATCACTGAACAGGTTTTTAAATGTATTGTCACACACAGAGCTGTCAGAAGGCAGTTCCAGGATTTTGACCGTGATTGTGAAGGAATGGCAAAATAGTTCCAAGTTAGGATCATGTGTGGCTGGGAAGGAAACTTAAGTTGTGATCTTCCCATATGTTCTTGTCTTACAGTTCATGCAATTGCACAATTCAGGTCAAGAGTGGAAAAATTTAAGGTGTTAAACAAGTGGTAGTGCTTAAACGCCAGCCATAATTCTTTTTTGAGATGTAGGCTACAATCATTACTAAGATGAGGTAGCAATTTATAGTTGTGAAATCAAAAATCCCAAAGCATGCACAATTACTTAGGTTGAAAAGTGAGTTGCTGGAAAAGTGCAGCAGGTCAGGCAGCATCCAAGGAACAGGAGAATCGACGTTTCGGGCATAAGCCCTTCTTCAGAAATGAGGAGGGACTTGGGGGAGGGACGCTGGGAATACGATAGGTGGAAGGAGGTTAAGGTGAGGGTGATAGGCGGAGAGGGGGTGGGGACGGAGAGGTCGGGAAGAAGATTGTAGGTCAAGAAGGCGGTGCTGAGTCTGAGAGTTGGGACTGAGATAAGGTGGGGGGAGGGGAAATGAGAAAGCTGGAGAAATCTGCATTCATCCCTTGTGGTTGGAGGGTTCCTAGGCAGAAGATGAGGCGTTCTTCCTCCAGGCATCGTGTTGCCATTGTCTGGCGATGGAGGAGGCATGTCCTTGGCGGAGTGGGAGGGGGAGTTAAAGTGTTCAGCCATGGGGTGGTTGGGTTGGTTCGTGCGGGTGTCCCAGAGGTGTTCTCTGAAACGTTCCGCAAGTAGGCGGTCTGTTTCCCCAATGTAGAGGAGTCCACATCGGGAGCAGTGAATGCAGTAAATGATGTGTTTGGAGGTGCAGGTGAATTTGTGACGGATATGGAAGGATCCTTTGGGGCCTTGGAGGGAAGTGAAGGGGGAGGTGTGGGCGCAAGTTTTGCATTTCTTGCAGTTGCAGGGGACGGTGCTGGGAGTGCAGGTTGGGTTGGTGGGTGGTGTGGACCTGATGAGGGAGTTGCGGAGGGAATGGTCTTTCCGGAATGCTTATAGCGGCGGGGAGGGAAATATATCCTTGATGGTGGGGTCTGTTTGGAGGTGGCGGAAATGACGAAGGATGATACGATGTAACTGGAGGTTGGTGGGGTGGTAGGTTCTGTCCAGTGGAGTTCTGTCCTGATGGCGATTGGAGGGGTGGGATTCAAGGGCGGAGGAGCGGAGGAAAATCAGTGGAGGAGATGCAGTGGAGAGCATCATCAACCACGTCTGAGGGGAAATTGCGGAGGCCATCTGGGTTGTTTGGTATTGGAATTGGTCCTCGTGGGAGCAGATGCGGCGGAGGCGAAGGAATTGGGAATATGGGATGGTGTTTTTACAGGGGGGCAGGGTGGGAGGAGGTGTAATTTAGGTAGCTGTGGGAGTCGGTCGATTTATAGTAAATGTCAGTGTTGAGTCGGTCACCCGAGATAGAAATGGAGAGGTCTAGGAAGGGGAGGGAGGAGTCTGAGATGGTCCAGGTAAATTTGAGGTCTGGGTGGAAGGTGTTAGTAAAGTGGATGAACTGTTCAACCTCCTCGTGGGAACACGAGGTAGCACTGATACAGTCATCAATGTAGCGGAGGAAAAGGTGGGGGGTAGTGCCAGTGTAGCTGCGGAAGATGGACTGTTCCACAGCTACGTAGACTACACCTCCTCCCATTCTGCCCCCTGTAAAAACGCCATCCCATATTCCCAATTCCTTCACCTCTGCTGCATCTGCTCCCAGGAGGACCAATTCCAATACCGAACAACCCAGATGGCCTCCTTCTTCAAAGACCGCAATTTCCCCTCAGACCTGATGCTCCTGCAGTCGTCAGTTTGCTTAACCACTCCCTCATTTTAGTCTTTGTTTTCTATCCCCCTATAATGTATTTGCTATCTGCTATTCTAATTGAGCCCCAAGAATAGACTTCATCTTTACTCCCTCAAATTTAAAGAGGGCAGTCTTGTAAAGCTGTGGTGGAAACTGGTTTACCCATTTTGGCGCACCTGGCTGATTAATATTATATGCTATTAGATTTCATTCTTTTCTGGCAAAATCACACCTTACTCAATGATTCTAGAGATCAAAGATTACTATAGATTTCTCTTCTCCACCACTAACAGTTGTCTTAAAACCCTAACTGCCAAGCACCTCCAAGAAGAATTTGCACAATACTGCGATCTGTTCCATTCCACCCTTTTTCCTTTATCCACAAAGCTACTTTGCTTCCTCCTACTCAAGTGCCTTCACCAAGCTCCTCTTGGCCGTGAAAACTACTGACTATGCAATCAAGCTAGCAAAGTGTCAAGGCCGAATCTTGTGGTGAACAGATTCTTCCTATCACCATGATACAAAGTCACTTTACAGTATCCTAAGGAGTTGCTTGCTCTGCCTGTTAACTTGCAAGACAAGAATATCCATCTGATGACCAGGAGCGTTGCAAGATACAAGGTAAACATAGGAGCAGAAGGAGGCTATTCGACCCTTCAAGCCTGCTCCACCATTCATCATAATCATGGCTGATCGCCCAACTGAATAGCCTAATCCTTCTGTAGAAACATAGAAGATAGTAAAAACTACCACTGTTTATTTTGGCCTAATGCATAAATCCAAACCAGCGTTGTAAAAAGCAAAAGTTGAATTGAGCTCATTATTCTTTGTTTCCTCATCACGTTTGAAAATGTACCTAGTTATCTCAAGTGAAACACTGAGTATAAGGGGCAAGGCTCATTACTAGACTATTCCGAAACATAGATGCTAAAATACTTTAAAATCTTTTGCGAAGTATTGCATTTTGGTACAATACCTAGGGGTGCAGGTACATAATTCTTTGAAGTTTGCATCACATCTAGACAGGGTGGTTAAAAAGCGTTTGGCACACTTGCCTTCATTGCTCAGTCCTTCGAGTATAGGAGTTGGGAAGTTATATTGAGGTTGTGCAGGACGTTGGTGAGGCCTCTCTGGAATACAGTGTCCTGTTCTGGTTGCCCAGTTATAAGAAGAATATTATCAAGCTGGAGAGGGTTCAGAAGAGGTATACCGGGACGTACCGATATGGAAGTTTTGCGTTATAAAGGAAGGCTGGAACTTCTTTTGCTGGAGCGTAGGAGGTTAAGAGGTGACATGATAGAATTTCATAAATTAATGAGACGTATAGATAGAGTTAAGGGTAGTTGTGTTTTCCCTAAGATGGGGAATTTCAAGACTAGGGGCCACATTTTTAAGGTGAGAGAGATTTTAAAAAGACATGAGGGGCAAATTGTTTGCACACTAAGGTAGTTTGCGTGTGGAATGAACTTCCTGAGAAAGTGGTGGATGTGGGTTCAAGTACAGCATTTGAAAGACATTTGGGTAGATACATGAATAGGAAAGGTTTGGAGGGCCTTGGGCCAGGAGCAAGCAGGTGGGACTAGTTTCATTTGGATTATGTTCGGCATAGACTGATTGGACCGAAGGATCTATTTCTGTGCTGTATAACTCCTGCTATAATTTATTCATGTAAGGATGTTAATCATTTGCTCTCCATGTGCATAAATAGAAAATGTTTGACATTAAATTTCCATTCATTGGCTATACAATGCAATTGTTGGACTTGCATACGTTTCTTATTCAAAGTCTAGTCTTTGTATATATGCATACTTGCACTGATGTTTTTTAAGAAATTGAACAAATCTGAACATGGTTTTGGTATTGACAGAAGTGGTTTGTAAATATAATAATTCTGTTAGGGACATGAATAAATATTGCTATTGATTCATTTGATGCCTTAAGTACATTACAAATCCTTGGCAGCAGGTACAGTTCAGTCTACAGACAATTTACCATAATGAGTTAGATATGAGCCATTTGCAATTTGTTATTCATAATTATCTAATAGTTTTTACAGGATCTAGAACATAGAACAGTACAGCAAAGGAATAGGCCCTTTGGCCCATCATGTCTGTGCTGACCATGATGCAATTGTATATTAGTCCCAGTCTGTCAGCACACGGTCCATATCCTCCTGTTCTCTGCCTGTTCACCTGTCTATCTAAATGCCTTAAGCTTTGTTAACATACCTGCTTACACCTCCTTCCCTGGCAGTGCATTCTGAGCACTTACCACTCTATGTAAAAATATAGCTTGCCTTGTACATCTCCTTTAAACTTTCCTCCTCTCACCTTAAACAGATACCCCCTAGTATTTGACATTTCCACTCTGGGGAAAAGACTCCTGACTATCCGCCCTATACATGCCTCATGTAATTTTCTTATTTCTTATATCTCATGTATACTCCTTATTAGGTTGCCCCTCAGCAGTGACCCCTCGAGTGAAAACAATCCAAGTTTGTCCAACCTCCTTATAACTCATACATTCCAAACCAGGCAAAATCCTGCTAATCCTCTTTTGTACCCTCTCCAAAGCCTCCACATTCTTCCTATAGTGTGCAACCAGACTGCACACTGTACTCCAAGTGTGACCTAATAAGCTGTAACTTGACTCACAAACCTTTATGCTCAGTGCTGCAACCAGTGAAGGCAAGCATGCTGTATGCTGTCTTTACCACTTTATCCCCTTTTGTTGCCACTTTCAGGGAGTTATGGACTTGCGCGCCAATATTCGTCTGCATATCAGTACTGCTATTGCCATCTAATTGATATTTCACATTTTCTTTGCAGGTGGAAGTAGATGGTCAGAAGTTCAAAGGAGCAGGCCCTAATAAGAAAGTCGCAAAAGCCAGTGCTGCTTTAGCAGCCCTTGAAAGATTGTTTTCTGGTCCGAGTGCTGCAAACAACAAGAAAAAGAGGACAGGTCCTCCGGTAAAGTTTCTATTATTTACTACTTGCTTCTTTAGCATTTAGCAATGTGAATTAGGTTAGTGTTTGATCGCACATAACATGCAAACAGTTTTTGATTCAGCAATAAATATATTTACCAATCCAAAGGTTATAGAAATTGATAAAATTGCAGAAAAATTTCTGCAATTTTATCAATTTCTATAACATTTCAATATTACTTGCTTGTAAGCTCTGCAAATGTGCTTTAAACTCTGTAAGTGGAATGTGTGTTAATAAACTAGACCCTTCTGGATTGACTCTCTCTAAAGCTGAAATTATGCTGCTTTTTTATTTTAACAGATACATTAATCTGAATGAAATGATTTTTGACTTAAGCATTTTGTGATTCATTTTGTGTAGGCTAAGGGCCCAATCCCTACTCCAGCAGCTGCAGTCCCAACGCTTAGAGGCAGAGGCAGAGGGGCCTTGAGCAGAGGAGCATTTGCTGGTGCAGCAGTAACAGCTGCTCCAGGATATCTAACACCAGGTATGGAATGTAGCAGAATAGCAGTTTTAAAAGTCGCAAATTGTTTTCTTTGTTCTTGGGATATCAGTGCCACTGGCTAGCCAGTATTTATTGTTCATCCATAATTGCCCTAGAGAAGGCAACTTTTGCTATAAACTCTGTGTTAGGATTGAGCCCTCCACTACCACCTGATGAAGGAGCGACGCTCCGCAAGCTAATGTGCTTCCAATTAAACCTGTTGGACTATAACCTGGTGTTGTGATTTTTAATTTTGTACACCGCAGTTCAATACCGGCATCTCCAAATCATGCCCTCGAGAAGATGGTGGTAATCCAGCTGTAATCCTTGAATTTTGAATACACATAGTGAAGGAACAGCAATAAAGTTCCAAGTCAGAATAGTGTCTTGCTTGGAGGGGAACTTATAGCTAGTGCTGCCATGCATCTACTACTTGGAAGGTTTTGATCTTCATGATTGCTGATTGACTTGAATCCATCCAGACAAATAATGAGTGTTCTATCACGTTCCTGACTTGAGCCCTGTAGATTTTGGGCAGGCATGAATGAGTCAGGATGTGAATTGTTTGCCACTGAGTTCCTGGTCTCTGACCTGCCCTTGTAGCCACAGCATTTATATGACTTATCCAGTTCACTTGCAATGGTAATCCCCAGAATGTTGATGGTGGAGGATTGAGCAATGGTAATGCCATTGAATTTCATGTATTGATAGCCAGATGCTGTCTTGTTGGAAATGGCCATTGTCTGACAGTTGTGTAGTTAATTGCCACTTATCAGCCCCAATCTAAAGATAGTTTTAGGTCTTGTGATTCAGTATCTGAGAAGTCACAAATGATGTTGATCATTACACAATCATCAACAAACATCCCTGCAATTTTGAACTTCAATGTCATTGAACTAGCTGAAGATTTTATGGCTGTCTTGAGAACTGGGGCTCTTGTGGTGCAATGCTAGTGTCCCAACTTCCGAGTTAGGAAGCCTGGGTTCAGGTTCAAGCTGCTCCAGTGCTGTGGAAAAACATGTCTTAACAAGTTGATTTAGAAAGTATCTACCCAAGAATTCCTGCATTGTTGCCTTGAACACTGAAATAATTGACCACCAACATCCACAACCATCTTCCTTGGTGCAAGGTATGATTCCAACCAGGGGAGAGATGTCCCACCCAAATCACATTGACTATAGTTTTGTCAGAGCTCTTGTTAAATTCAGCCTTGATGTCAAGAGCAGTCCGTCTCAGCTCACCTCAGAAGTTGTTGATGGATAGAGCAGTCTCTCACCCAGAGTACCTTCTATGCCCTTGCCATTCTCTGTGCAATTTCCAAGATGTGTTTAATATGGAGGAGTACTGATTGATCAGCTGATGGATACATGATGCATGATACCAGTATATGATAATCACTTGGAAGTTTCCTTGTCTATGTTTGAGTTGATACCATAAGACTTCATGGGACTTAGAGGCAAGGTTGAGGACTCCCAGGGTCACTCCTTTCCAAACAGTATGGCACTGTGCAGCCAACCCTGGTGGATCTATCTTGCTGTTTGACAGGACCGAGCTGTCTGAAACATTGTAAGATATGATTTTTGTCAGACTGTTGCTTGGCTAGTCTGTGGGGCAGATTCCCCAAATGAGGCACAAATCCCCCTCGAGGTTAGTAAGGAGGAGTTTCCCTTTGCATACGTTTATGCTGAGTGGTTCTTCTTGGTCTCATTCCTATTTTTAGACTTCATGATGGTTTGGTGCAGCTGGTGGCTTACTAGCCATTTCAGAGGGCATTTAAAAGTCAATCACTTTGCTCTATGTCTGGAATCATGTAGGCCAGACCAAAGCAGGAGGACAGATTGAGTTCCTGAAGGGCATTTGAAGTTACCGAGAATAATCTTGTTTACGCTATAAAACTGTCAGTTTCTCTGTTCGTTTATCTTATGGGTATCACTCGAGGAATGCAAGAGTTAGGTTAGCTCTTTTCATATTATTCAGACAGTTGCAAAACAAGTCGCACTGTTTAGAGATGTTGTTACCCACCACTGGAGTGGGTGGGCCTCCTGGTTCAAGGCAGTGTCTCTGCCAGTGCACCATAAGAGCCCTTGAACTCCTGAACCAATCAACCCGTCACACTCCTACTCAGGGTATCTGGCAGAATTTAAACCTGGGTTTCTGGATTAATGGTCTAGTGATAATACCACTAGGACATTTCCTTTCTGAGAGAGATGGCAATCACAGGTAATACATGACTATCCATTAGGGAAATCCACAAGCAAATATTGTTGATTATTTACATTTCTGAACAAATAAACAACTGTAGAGCGTATAATAATTTTAGTGAATGGTCATTCAGAATATGGTTTCTATTTTTCATTGAGATTTTATTTTTCCATTTTGAATAGAATATTTTTATTTCATGTATCCAGGAATTATGGATCAGATTTTCTGAAGTAACAATTTCATGCCACTGTGGCCCCTTTTTTTTAATAAAAGAAGGGAGCTCCACGTTTTTGAGAGGAGATTCTACTCTGGGTTCCCTCAAGTTTGGAGCTCTGACAATCAATGCTTTTGTAACAAATAACTGTCAGAGGAAGGCAAACCATATCCCCTTCTCACAGTAGCCAGCTGCTGTATTCTGAAACTGCTAACAGCTGCTGTTAAATCATAAGTACATAAAGTAAGTGTAATGGTAGGTTGCTTGGAAGGATGCCAGGTGAGTGTTTTGATTTGGGGATATGAAGAATCAGAAACAGTAGCGTGCCATGTAAGCAGGCTGCCGGTATGGTAGCAGAGGTAGGATTCCAGTTCAGTAGGGAATCAGGTAAGTTGAGTACCAGATGGGAAAGTGGTAGGATGCAAGATGAGTAAGGAGTAGAGTGCCACGTCGTTGGGTAAGAGATGCAGTATTTAAGGTATGTTGGGGTGGGTGGGACAAGTTAGGTCTGGAGGTTGTCAGTGAGGATTGTAGTGGATTGGGAGGAGTAACTGGAGATGCTGGAGATCAGAGTCAAAAGTGTGTTGCTGGGAAAGCACAGCAGGCCAGGCAGCATCCAAGGAGCAGGAGAATCGACATTTCGGGCATAAACCCTTAATCAGAAATGAGGCTAGTGGGCCGGGGCTGAGAGGTAAATGGGTGGGGGTGGGGTGGGTAGATGAGAAAGTGATAGGTGAATGAAGTTGAGGGAGAAGTTGATAGGTCAGAGGGGGAAGTGATGGACACGTCAGGAGGGTGGTGCCAAGTTGGAGGCTTGGGACTGGGATAATGTCAGGGGTGGAGGGGAAATGAGGAAGCTGTTGAAATCCACATTTATCCCATGTGGTTGCAGGGTCCTAAGGTGGAATGTGAGGCATTCCTCCTCCAGGCGTCGGGTGGTAACGGTTTGGTGGCAGAGGAGGCCCAGGACCTGCATGTCCTTGATGGAGTAGGAGGGAGAGTTGAAGTATTTAGCCACTGGGCGGTGGGGTTGGTGGGTGCGGGTGTCCCAGAGATGTTCTCTGAAATGATCTGCAAGAAGACGTCCTGTCTCCCTGATGTAGAGGAGACGACACCGGGTGCAACGGATGCAGTAGCTAACATTGGTAGAAGTATAGGTAAATTTCTGACGGATATGGAAGGATCCCTTGGGGCCTTGGATGAGGGGAGTGTGATGTGGGTGCAGGCTTTACACTTCCTGTGGTGCCAGTGAAAGGTGCCAGGAGTGCTATGTGGACTGGTGGGGGCATGGACCTGAGGAGGGAGTCGCGGAGCGAATGGTCTCTCCGGAACGCTGATAGGGAAGAAATATATCTTTGGTGGGGTCCATTTGGAGGTGGCGCAAGTGGCAGAGGTTAATGCGATATATGCAGAGGTTGGTGGGGTAGAAGTAAGGACCGGGGGAGACGTCTCCTCGCCATCCACCCCACCAACCCCAAAACCACCTGGCCCTCCCATTATAATCCACCAGCCCACACTGCTGCCTCACAGCACTGCTGCCTCACAGCGCCAGGGACCTGGGTTCAATTCCCGCCTCAGGCGACTGACTGTGTGGAGTTTGCACGTTCTCCCTGTGTCTGCGTGGGTTTCCTCCGGGTGCTCCGGTTTCCTCCCACAGTCCAAAGATGTGCGGGTCAGGTGAATTGGTCATGCTAAATTGCCCGTAGTGTTAGGTAAGGGGTAAATGTAGGGGTATGGGTGGGTTGCGCTTCGGCGGGTCGGTGTGGACTTGTTGGGCCGAAGGGCCTGTTTCCACACTGTAAGTCTAGTCTAATCTAAAAGTCTAGTCTAGTCTAGTCTAGTCCAATCCCCCCCCCGGTCCTCACCTTACACCCTACCCCTGGATAAATCACATCATTCTCTGCCACTTCCAAATGGACCCCAACACCAATGATATATTTCCCTCCCTACCCCGATCAGCGTTCCCTCTGCGACTCCCTCGTCAGGTCCACATCCCCGACAGCCCACATCCCCACTCCTGGAGTCTGTGCCCATACCACACTCCCCTCATCTCCATTCAAGGCCCCAAGGGATCCTTCCACATCCGTCAGAAATTTACCTGTACCTCTACCAATGTCATCTACTCCATCCTTTGCACCCGGTGTTGTCTCCTCTACATCAGGGAGACAGGATGCCTTCTTGCAGATTGTTTCAGAGAACATCTCTGGGACACCCGCACCCACCAACATCCCCCCCACTACCGTGGCTGAATACTTCAGCTTCCCCTCCCACTCTGTTAAGGGCATGCAGGTCCTGAGCTGCCTCCGCTGCCAAGTCGTTACCACCCGATGCCTGGAGGAGGAATGCCTCATATTCTGCCTTGGAACCCTGCAAACCACACGGAATAAATGTGGATTTCAACAGTTTCCTCATTTCCCTTCCCCCAGTATTATCCCAGTCCCAAGCCTCCAACTTGGCACCCCCCAATGGACCTGTCCATCACTGCCCCCTCTGACCTATCTCCTTCTCCCTCACCTTCATCTGCTTATCGCTTTCTTAGCTACCCACCCCAACCCCCTCCCATTTATCTTTCAACCCCGGCCCACCAGCCTCATTCCTGATGAAGGGCTTGTGCCCGAACATCGATTCTCCTGCCCCTCGGATGCTGCATGACCTGTGCTTTCCCAGCAACACACACTCGACTCTGATCTCCAGCATCTGCAGTCCTCACTTTCTCCTAATATGGAGTGGGAGGCCAGTTCGTTTCTGGTTTGTATGAGGGGGGGAGAATCTGTTTGTGTCTGGAGCTGAAGGTGTATGTCGGGTCAGGGCCAGGTGAGTGATGGATGTTGGATCCAGTTTCGATAGAGACTGAAGGCTTCTGATGTAGATGGATTATCCAATGGAAAATTCAATCTCCCAGGCAGTTCCTGCAGTGGATGCTACAATGGGGATTCTGTAAGGTCTCCAAATTCAACTCCTAATTATGCTAGCATGACAGCTGTCAAACTCAGTTTAAAACCTGAGCATATAAAAATACATCTTAAACCTGTGCAAAAGTCTGAAATGCCAAACAGACTTAATTGAAGCTCCTGGTCTCTTAGTACAGCGTCAGTCATCAGACATAGATGGGTGTGTCAGCTAAATGAGCACATATTTGTAGTCTCTCAATTTACAGACATTCACTGTTGGTTGCTTGATCCTTTCCACTCTTGTCCTAAATGTGGCAAAGATTAACCAACAATTTTTTAAACGATTTTGAACAAGTAACAAATGTTTATCTGTATCAAGGTTAATTTATTCAGGTGCCCAAGATGAATAAATGCCCAGAGATTATTTCAGCATTCCCTCCCACCTTGTTGTTTTTAAATCACTTTGCACCAGTAACAGGAGATCTGTCTTATTTATTCATGACCTGGAAAGTGTAGCCAATGTAGAACTCCAGGAACAGCACATTCCCTGCTGGTGGGCTGCTGTGTTATAGACAATAGGTGCAGGAGTAGGCCATTCTCCCCTTCGAGCCTGCATCACCATTCAATATGATCATGGCTGATCATCCTTAAAATCAGTATCCTGTTCCTGCCTTATCTCCATAACCCTTGATTCCACTATCCTTGCAAGCTCTATCCAACTCTTTCTTAAATGAATCCAGAGACTGGGCCTCCACTGCCCTCTGGGGCAGAGCATTCCACACAGCCACCACTCTCTGGGTGAAGAAGTTTCTCCTCATCTCTCTCCTAAATGGTTTACCCCGTATTTTTAAGCTGTGTCCTCTGGTTCGGCACTCACCCATCAGCGGAAACATGTTTCCTGCCTCCAGAGTGTCCAATCCTTTAATAATCTTATATGTCTCAATCAGATCCCCTCTTGGCTTTCTAAACTCAAGGGTATACAATGCCAGTCGCCTCCGGTCTTTCAACGGTTAAAGTTTTTACCATTTTAAAAACTTATATTTACATGGATCCCAGGGTTACATGATGTAAACTAATCTGTGGCAAATCAGTTAAATGGTTTATTTTTCCAGTGATTATAACTTTATGCTGTGCTGCCAATGATCATGTGAAGTAATCAAGGGAGCTACCATCTGGAGGTCAGGCATTTCTGTAAAGGGAAGAGAGAAAAGGAAAATTGACGTGGTTCAGTGTGTCATTTTCGCATACTACTTAGCAACTGTATTGAGAATTGAATTTGGAATCAAATTTTGTTCACGGGAAAGTCCACTTTCAGTTATGTTACAAATCGTGCAGGGCCTTTTGAGATTTTTGGCAACTAAATTCAAAGAATTTTAATAATCATTCATGTAATATGGCATTGTTAACTAGGCCAGCATATAGTTCTCATCCCTAATAGCCAGCTGGCAGATAAGGGTTAATCACATTGGTCTGGAGTCACATGTAGGCCAGACCAGGTGAAGATACCAATTTCCTGAAGTTCAAGATTACTAGTCTAGTGGCTAATCCAAAAATACTATACAACGCCATCTATTTTGTTATTTAGAAGCCACTTAATTTTTAGGGACGTAGTTGCTGGATTTTTGAAATTATACATTGAATGTTAAGAGCCCCTAGAATACACAACGGTCTTAATATATTTCACTTTTTTCCACGCTCCAATTTAGTCCTTCTAGTTCTACTGACAATGGCAATTCTTGCTAGAATGGTAGTCCATAGATAAGTCACTCAATTGGTTATTAATTCTAAGAACTGGAAAAAAATGTTTGTAGATAATTGATTTATTGTTATGTCATCTGTATCTTACTATTCTCATGTTTTGGTTCTTCCCATACTAACTTGGCGAAGTGTCCAGAGATTGGAAGAAGTTTTCTTACTCGCTTCCATCACTTCCTCTGGCAACTCATTCCATATCTCTACAATCCTCTGTGTGAGAAACTTGCCCCTTAGGTCCCCTTTAGCTAACATGGCATTCTGCTCTCCCAAGTCACAATGTTTTGCATATATTTTACACACCCACATTAGCTACGGTTTGGACCATAGCAGTTTCATCTCTGAATCAGAAAATAGTGGATTCCAGTCCCCTTCCAAGACTTAGAACGAAAATCAAGCTTAGAGTTCCAGTTATAGAGTCATAGAGCTGTGTAGCACGGAGATAGACTCTTTGGTCCAACTCGTCATTGCAACTAGATATCCTAAATTAATCTAGTCCCATTTGCCAGGATTTGGTCCCAATCCCCCTCAATTCTTCATATTCAAAATCCCATCCAGATATCTTTTAAATGTTGTAATTGTACTCGCTTCCATCACTTCCTCTGGCAACTCATTCCATATCTGTACAATCCTCTGTGTGAGAAACTTGCCCCTTAGGTCCCTTTTAAATCTTTCCCTCTTCATCTTAAACCTATGCCCTTTTAGTTTTGGACCCTGGGAGAAAGGCCTTGGCTATTCAGGGCTCCTAACCAGGCCCCTCATAATTTTATAAACTTCTATATGTTCACGCCTCAGCCTTTGCTCCAGGGAAAATAGCCCCAGCCTATTCAGTCTCTCCCTGTAGCTCAAACCCTCAACCCTAGCAACATCCTTGTAAACCTTTTCTGAACCGTTTCAAGTTTTACAATCCCCTTCCTACAGCAGGGGAACCAGAAGTGAGCGCAGTATTCTAAAAGCGGCCTAACCAGTGTCCTGTACAGCCACAATTTGACATTCCAACTCCTACAATGACCAATAAAGGCAAGCATGCCAAACACCACCTTCACTATTCTATCTACCTGGGACTCCACTTTCAAGGAACTATGAACCTGCACTCTAAGGTCTCTTTGTTCAGCAACACTCTCCAGGACCTTACCATTAAGACAAAGGTGCAGTTTTTCTGATGAGATGTTAAAGCAAAGGTCTATCTGTCAATGATCTATCAACCATATAAAGTATCCTGTGACTCTATTTTGAGAGAATTTATCCCAGTATTTTGGTCAATATTTATCCCACAGACTCAATGTCTTTGAAGTAGGTTATATGCTTGTTAAATTGATTGCTATATTTCCTTGGCTGTGAAGCGCTGTTTGAATGTAAAATGGTTATGAAAGATGCTATGTATTAATACCTTGTTTCACTTTTCAACGTTGCTCAATATCCTATCAAATTAAACGCTGAACTAAAGAAGAATGATCAAAAAAATTGTCAAAGTCTGGATTTTAAGAAAAAGAAGAAAGTAGAGGACTATGTTTGATTGAGCTGAGTTGAAAAGGATGCTGAGATTGCAAATATCTAGTTCAGGCTGAGATAATGGCATAGGTACAACTCAATGACAGTGGTATTCATTCTTGACCATCCTGTTCCAGTCTATTACTCAATTAAGATAAACTGAGAAATCCTCTTAAATGTGCAACTGTTCCCCTACCTGGGGAATCACTTGTCATCCAAGACCATTATTGATGTGAAAATCCAACGTAGCATCCAATTTGCAGGCACTGCCTTTGAATACTAAAGGATGGAAGTCTTTGACCATGACATGCGTACTGGTACTAAGAGCCTTGTGTATTAGTCATTTGTCTTTCTGACTCTTCTATATGGCTTCGAAACTTGGACTATGTATAGATGCCACCTCAAGGCTCTGGAGAAGCACCATCAGCGCTGTTTGAGACTGTTTTCTGCAACAGCTGGGAGGACAAGCATAGCAAAGCAACCTGTTTTAAGGCAGAAATCTTTTCCCAGCTCATGGAAGACAGTCTAACGAAAGGACCAAGAAAGCGCTTCAAAGGCATCCTGAAGACTTGCCTCAAGAAATGCGATATCAAATACAGACATCAATGCCAGGTGACCCTCGCTCAAAGTTCTGCAAGAATCCCGTCAGCAAGAGAAAGTATGAAAAAGGAACAAAGAAAGGAATGCCAGGAATCTCAAGGACAAATTGCACCTGCCAAATGTGTGGTCAGAGATCTGGCTCTAGGCTCAGCTGATCAGCCAGGTGATGACCAGTGACATGAATTCCTTAGGTGGACAGATATACTGATGATGATTATAGGAGTGATGTCTGTCTTTTTGGCAGGAATTGAAGAAACAGGTTTTGGTCTTCACAATGTTTACTTGGAGGAAATTGCAACTTACCCAAGACATATATCTTACAAGTGACCTGATAACATCGCAGGAAAAGCACAATTAGGAGAGTGAGAGATAGCTCTCATTGTACTACTGTTTCCGGATGGTGTCTTTGAGAGGCAGCATTTCAATGAGAAAGAGATTCTTAAGACATAATAGCAGAAGTAGGTCATTCAGCCAATAGTGTCTGCTCTGCCATTCAGTGAGATCATGGCTGATCTGATAACCCTCAAATACACCTTACTGCCTTTTACCCAAAACCACTGGTTCAATTATTGATGAAAAATCTAATTTAGTCTTGAATATACTTAATGGCCCCACCTCAACAACCCTCTGTGGCAGGAAATGCCACAAGTTAACATTTCAATTAAGCCATTACTACATATGCTGTGGCTATAATGAGAAGGTAACCGTGAAATCAGATGAGGGTAGTCCCATTGGTATATTCATTGGTGAAGAGACGTTGTTGAAGGTGCACACGCCTTTTCAGTAACAATTAGGAAAAAAGAGGAGAATAATTTTAATTGTGAAAATATTCATGTTTTACCTACGGTTTTAATATTATTACTCACTCTTCGTGATGAAGGCTTTAGTTTTTGATTTTATTGTAGGCATTCTCAAAAACATGTGTCCTTTTTAAGAAAGGAAAGCAGTGTATTGTATTGGGATTGATTTGGTAACTAGTTTTAACTTAATTTTTGACAAGTGTTTGAAAATGGGTAAATGTAGTTCTTAATGAAACCACAAGCATGTGGACCCGCAATATTGTAAATTAAGAGCAGTAAAGTAGATTACTGAATAAAATTACTTTTATTACTTTGGGTATTCTTACTAACAAAGTACATTAGTACTAAAAGAAGAAAATAACATTGATTTCCTTTCATCTTTAGGTTATGGGGCACCATATGGATACAGTGCTGCTGCCCCAGCTTACGGTATGTATGGCAACTCAGTCGATTATGACTCTATGCTGAGGATCATTTCCTTTGTTCCTTAATCTAGAATATATATATATCTCCCTGTGGAGATATCTGTATATGTGAATATTGACAACCCACCGAGTACTGAAAAATGTTTCCTGATTACTTTTTGTTAATTCTACCTTTGTGCATTCAACCACCATTGTGAAAATATTTCTGATTTCAATTTTGTACATTTATGAAGTAGCATTCTCGAGAATATGGAATATATTGAAAACTCAGACAATTTAAATTTTTTCAAAAATTCATTTGCCTTAAGTACTCTGAAGGGTTCAATGTTGCATTTTATTAAAAATAAGATTTTTTTTAATAGTAACAAGTTCATTTTGATCTATAAGTTTGTACAAAAGTAGTCCATTGATCTTTGACACAACTTTATACGCAATGGGAGAATTCAGCATAACCTTGTGTTTATTTTTATGGTTGGAGCTTCTCTTGCAAAGAAAAATTACATTGTAGAGGGACTGCTTATAAACTGCTTGTCCCCTTCCTTGCTAAATTGTACATTTTATTAAATGTCCCAATGCTTACAGCCATTAGATGCTCTATTCAAAGCACACTGCACTGCCAGACAAATTGGCAAGTATCCTGTAGCCCTAAGCAGGCATAATTAATTTTAAGTTATAAATGTTAAATGAAATCATAATTAGTTGAGAAGTTACACCATTTATGTTTTAAAAAAAGTGTAATGCTGCTGAATGATATGCCAGCATTCATTTATCTAAATGTTTGAGCAAAGATTCCAATTCCAAAGGCCTTTAGAACATGAATGTAAGGGGGTTGGTTAGCTTCATATTGTAACCCACACATTAAATCGATGAGCAGCAAGATAGAAGAATATCAACATTTCTGCCCATCTGATGATTGATTCTCTGACAGTTTGCATATCCTTGACAGCTGAAAAGCTTAGTGAAATGGCTGGCATTTTGGTCAAAAGCAGGACTGTGAAAAATATTTCATCTTGTGAACAATTTTATCTGTGACCAAAACGAATCTTTCCCCAGCTGTAAAACTCTTCGATTTGTTTCAAATTTTCCCAGTTGTTCTTCAAAATTTTCAAAATAAATTTGACTATTATCTAATTTAATTAGGTTGAGGCTGAAAAAAGATAGAATTTAAAAGTTGATTTAAATCTGTAACCTTGAAAGTATTTGAGGTAGACAAACAGAACTTGTCGTCTTATCTAGTAAATCAAGATTTTAAAGATGTGCTTACGTAATCGAAAAGTACAATTTTAAATCAAGGCAACTTGAAACAATCATTATTTTGTAGTACACTTTCAGCAATATTCAAGTCATTGGCCCCACCACACTTCATTATAGCAGGTAAATGCTTAGTATTGGGAGAATAATAATTAATTCCAGCTTTTACCAACCTTTTCACTGTTCTCACATTTTTTGTACTGTAGTACACACTTATTCTAATGTTGCAACAATACAGACAGGTTTCCATAACTTACTAAAATAAGCTTGATTTAATCACAGAAACTGGCACCATGCTGTTGCTTTGAATGAGTCGTATGTGCAAATGATGACAAGCAAGTGTAAGATTTATTTGGAGTCTGAGTTGGGCTGCACATGTGAACAGTTTAATATCACGGTAGTTCCAAATATAAATCTGCAAAGTTTGCTAAGACAGTCGCAGCTGGTATGCATCTGAAATAACTTACCTGCTATATTTCCAAAATCAATCCAGAACACTGCAACTCTTTCTCTGTCAGTTGCTGTTGCAACGTCACTGCAGCAATGTTCAACACAGTCCAAATTAATGTTATTTCTCAAAAGAGATGATTGTCATCATTTCTCTTATAAAGACTCTGTGTTTCTCCAGTGTCTAGATGTGATGCAAAACAATATTCGACACGGCTGTTTCCTTGGCTGTAGGTTGAAAGTGTCTTAATGCCTTTGTAAGCTGTTGCATGTTGGGAAATTTGCACTTCAGTCATCTGGTGCTGTTAAAACACCTACTGTTGCTGCTTTGTGATTTCTAATGATGATTAAAATTGAGAATAAGAAATCTGTCTAGATATGTAGAATTTTGTGAGGCCACAAGAACTTAGTATTCAACCAAATAACATTTAATTAACAACCCATAGATCTTTCCAGATATGCTTTTCAAATGAAATGCAAAATAATGTTTCTGTGGATGGTATCTGATTTAGATTCAGATTTTCTGAAAACTACGTAGTAGTATAGCTTTTATTGAAGTGGTTATTGAAGCAATTTGGTGTAAATCTGTTTAGAGTTTGCTGTCCGGGTGGGCTAGAGACTACTTCTTTATAGTAATCTAGAATTATAACTTCATATACACACTATTGGAGTGAAACAGTTAATGTCCAAGTCGATCTCCATTGTCAAGCAATATATACACGTTTAGTTGAAATTATTTTCTGTTACAAGTTCCCTGCTCCAAATATTACTGATTACAAAGTCTGGTAAAATACTCTGTTAAAAGATAGAAATGGGTACATTTTAAAGAGAAAATGAGAGTTGGCTCAGCTGGGAAAGAGAATATTTTGCAAACATGATGAGGTTGTATCATGAACCACAGCTCCAATATTTAACACCATTTTGCATGCTATTTTCTTTCAACACCTGGGTTAAATAGAAATCTCAATTTATTTTTGTTCGAATTAGCAGAATTACAGCTACTCCTACTGTTCCATTTAATAATTATTTAATAAATCATTTATGCAAATAATGAGGTTTGTTTTCAGCAGGATAAGTTTTATTTTAAAACATAGCATATAAAGAAATGTTCAAAGTTTTATACTTGTTTTCAGGACTTAAATAAAAATATCATGTGGGCACAGCTGTGCATAAAAATTCAAGTTTCCAAACATTTGAATTGCACAGTTTGTAATAGTATCCATTTTAATGTCTATTGTTTTGTAAACTGGTTCAATAAAATTAGATGGTATATATAAAGCAAAATAAATACATTGAAATTGAATGGCTAATCTGGAAAGATCTACGGTGACAGAACCTTATATTCTTAAGTCATTTTAATGGACCATTAAACTTATTTGGGGTCCTTTCGTTTCTTCTCTCTCTATAGGTTTGCCAGGCAAGAGAATGCTTCTGTTCCCTGTTATGAAAATTCCAACATATCCTGTTCCCCTTTACTCCTTTTTCAGCTAATTACTGTATTAGAAGCCTAACAACTGATTCTGATCACAATAGCAAAAAAAGTGAGCATTAGGAGAAAAAAGTTGCTTTTTTAATTAAATTTCTTTTGAAAATGTTGTATGAAGCAAATTATTTGTAAAATAATTTTTCCTATCTTTTTGATTTTAACAAAAAGGCTTAGTTCATTAAAACTTGAAGATGTACTGTGAAATGTTACCTCATTCTCAATATAACTTATGCCAGCCTTCTGTGGTAGAAAGTAATAAACTTTTAAAAAAAACCTCACAGACATTTTAATTGAATCATAGCTTCTGAAGAATTTTATGGAAGCTTATTTGTGAAGGATGTATAGATAATAGATCTCTGATCACAAATAAACACTTTGTTTCAGAACTAGCCAGTGTATTGCCTGTTTTATAAATCACTTTATGTAGCAAAGCCTTAACCCAGTATTGTGCATATGCTCTGTACTGGCCATCATTTGTGTAATGAAATGGTACTTGCCCTCCCTCCTCAATTTTTAAAATTTTATTTATAGCAATATTTAAAAATTTATTTTGAGTTGTCTCAAAAAAAGGATAGGTCACATTGAATGTTATACAAATGATGGAAGCTGCAAGTGAGCTAATATACCTATGTCTTTCCTACACTCCTGGTATGAAGCATGTGTGTTAAAATTGGCTTAAGGCTGTCTTGCCTCCATAATCTCATATTTGGTTCTTGTGGCCTTTTTTATAGTTATTTGAGATGAACCTTAACTTGCATTAGTTGCTTCGAGGTAGACAGGTTTTTAATTGATGAGCTGTAGTACTAAAACAAAACAAAAACTCCTTTGCTGAGAATCTTTTTCCCACTGCACAAAATGAAGAATCTGAAGCAGCAACAAGGTCCCCATGGATATTCGCTACTTAATTGTCCCAATTCTTGTTGAGTGCTGCTGTTTTTTTTTGAACAAGTGACACGTCTCACTCATGGGCCATCATTCTTGCATCATTGTCAAGCCTAACAGAACTTCAGATGCTTGTGTTTATATAATTGTTAACCAACGTTTTTATTCCAATGCCCTTTTTATGTATATGCATGCCTTTTGTGGAAGTGATATGCCACTTTTATAGGCTTTGAGAATTATTTTAAGATCGTCCTTGATTACAACGTTTCTTTCTAAGATTAAGGTACCAATCAGGTTTGTTTGCTGTTTATTCTGAGAAGGACACCTTCCTCTTAAAATCTTTTGACTATATTGGACTGTGGTAAGAATGGAAGTCAATGATAGCAGTTTCTCAAGGTGTGTACAAAAAACCTGAAATGTAATTGATTCTAAATTGAGTCTAAATTAAAAGTACTAAATTTTTAAGTACTTTTTAAGTATTTCTTGCTAGGAGCCTTGATACTGTAGAAGGATAGGAACATAGGAAATTTCTTATCAAAATTGTAGATTCCTGCTGAACAATATCTGAAATATCATATATATGCTATTGCTAAATCTCCATAATGATGTATATATATTTAAAATGTACATACAGCACTTGTAAATCAGTGTGAAAGCAAAATACGCATATTATACAACCATTCAGCACAAAACATAACTGTTAGGCTGATTTTACTTGTGCCAGCTCCTTGAGCTATCCAATTAGTCTAGCTCCTCTGCCTTTTCCCATTGTGGTCAAATTCATCCAGTTCTCTTTTTAAAGTTATTAAATATTATTTCACTGCTCTGTCAGGCAGTGCATTCCAGATTATCATCATTTACTGGTTCCACACTTCTACCACCTTTTGCGAAGAGATTTCTCCTAAAATTCCCTCTGAATGGTTGCTCTCTGTTTTTAAGGTCATCTCCTGTGCTCAAATTCCTGTTCAGAGATTTTTTTTTAATTTCCCCCATGTATCATTTTATTCCTTTCAAGTTCCTAAAATTCTTAATCAAATTGCCCTTTAGACTTCTATATTGTGGAAAATATAAGCCTAATTTATGTAAACTCTCATCATATTCTCTAATCCTTGGAGCCATAGCCATATCCTTCTTAAAGTATTGGCTTAAAATTGGACATAGTGCTCCAACTAGGGCCTAACCAGTGATTTATAAGAGTTTGGCATAACTTGCTTTGTTTTTATGCTCTGTTCTTCTGTTCAGATCCCAAATGCTTTGCTTTGTCTAAATAGCTTTCCTATTGATCATGCCTCCTTTGAAGTTCTGTATACTGATTTCTATCAACAAGTTCATAGCTTTTCCTGGCAAATTGATTTTTGTAAAACAATAATTCCCATGGAGTTTGAGGAGAAATTCCCCATTTTTTTCTTTTTGGACATCTAATCCAGAATTGTGGGCAGATTGCAAAAGTGAAAATCATGCCAATTGCATACTGATTACTGAAAATATTTTATTATTTCAACATCAGGCCAACTGGAGCAACAGCAGTAATTTTAGATTATTTATTGAATTTTAATTTCAAGAAAATCATTTAATTAGCACATAAAAATGGCAAACATAATGCACATGGACTGTGTAGAAAATAGTTATCATTTAACTGGACTGGTTTTTTTAAAATGGTCCTAAACTTAAGCATTGTTATCAGTCAACATCTACTTTTTCTAAATTCCTCTGAAGTTTTGAAGGTTTTTAAAAGTTTTCTTTCCAAACCTAACTAAACAATTCCTCTACTTGAGAGACTGGTGTGAACTCTTGTCTGTCAGGAAAGAAGTGTTGACATTGAATTTATAAGAAATGTGACTGTTTATTGACGTTTATAAGTCGACTAAGGAGTGATGTCTGTAGAAAATAGTTGTTAGATCAAAAAACTAAATATGTCATTTAAGTTAATTGTTCACTGTATTATTTATTGCACATTTAATACAAATGGATACAAAATAAAGTAGTACATCTGATAACCAAGAATGTAAAGGAATGATCCGGCAAGCCATCTAATTAATTCTAGTTCCTGCAAAACCCTTCAATTTAGAGAAACCCAATAGTAGTAGTAGGCCCTGGGTATTTGGAAAAGTTTAAACAGATAATGCTATTGTCAACATTACTATGGCTTTGAGATTTGTGGTATTTAAACATTATTATAAATGGATCTTTTTTTCGAAGATTAAGTGCCTTTTCACTGTAACCATGGTTCGTTCTTTATATATAAACAGTGTTAAAACTGAATTCATGCTGAATGCAATGCTGGACACTTCAAGACATAATTATTAGTAAAATATCATTGTAGATTTCAATTGATGCTTTACAAACCCAACCAAGAAGAAGCAGGATTAAGGTAGTCTGGTGATATTATGTTAGCATTTCAGTTATGGAACATTGATTGCAGAGTCAATAGATACAGTGATTAATCTTAGCCAAGTAGTGCTAAACCTAAAGACAGGAAAGCAAAATCAGAGACTAATTGATGTTGGTCAGACTCTCAATGGAGGCAAGATAAAATCTATTTCTTATTCGCTCCCCTCTTTGCACCACCCAGATTTGGATTTTCTAAATACATCTGATGAAAAATAAAACTCAGATCTGGATTGTTAACATTTTTGTTATCATTGGGTTATTCCTTTTGACATTAGAAAAGTGAAAAAAGTTCTTGAACAGTCCCCAACCAATAACAGTTATTGTTGAATCTTGCTTGTGTCTAAAACCAGCATATAGAAAGTATTCCAAAAGTATTTTATGGGTTCACAGTTCTAGTGGAATGATTTGTGTATTAACTAGTAAATATAGCTTTGGGTTTTTGACTCTGAAACAAATGGCAAGCAGATCCACTCCACATAATTAAGGATTTCACATATCCTTATTTTTAACACGTAGGAATCAGAATTTTTTTGTCGTTTTGTAGAACTCCTGTTTTTTTGGATCACAGAATTCCATTCTTTTACTTCTTGCCTCCATCTGACTGGGGGCGCTGTTACTCATCACCTTTTGTCTTTAATCTGGACTGGCTTTGACTTCCAAGTAATTAAATTACCACCCTGATATCTTCCTTTTTGGGTGCTTAGGTGGTGTAGGAGGCTGCTCCGATGTGCAACCTCCAAAATACATCCCTGCACTTGGCCATCTTTCTCATGACAGTTCTGCTGCACAAATGACAACAACCGGTATAGGGCAGGTAGATCTTCTCAAAGTATGAGGCTTCATTGCCTATGGACTTGCTCCCAATGCAGTCATGCCTGCTACTCTACTTCAGGCTCCAATCTTGAGCCCGGAAAAGGGTTCTGGCTGGCTGTGGTTTTAGCCCCATTCTGTCCTTGACAGCAGTCATTGTTTTTTATCACCTCTGTCTCAGCCTCTGTAGGCACTCGGCAATTGCCCAGTGATGGAAGAAATAGTGTTTCCCAGCCCACTTGGGTCTGAACCCCAGGACCCAATCTCATACCCCCAGCTCACTCTTCCCCACAGTGCAGATCAAAGTGACACCCTCTGAGGACCAATGACAGCTGCCAATTGACAGCAGGGACAAGAGCAGCAATGAGTCTGGGCAAAGTGCAGAAATCCAGGTGGGTGAGAGGATAGGGAAGAGGGAGTGGATGAGTTGAGTGCATCTGAGCAGAGAGAGAGGAAAGGGTTTTGTGAGTATGAAGGGTGTAGAGGGAGGGAATGAGTGAGAGAGTATTTGGAAAGAGGGATTTCTGAGTTATTGTGATGAGGATATTTGAATGGAAGGGCAGAAGAGTTCATTAAGTGTGCGCATGGTGCTTCTCCGAGCCTTCTGTCACCATGGAATACAAAGAGCTCAGCTGAAATCTAAAGTAGTAGATAAAATAATAGTGATAGTAGCGAAACCATTCTTTTAACCATTCTACATACCCTTGAGAAGATGGTGGTGAGTTAAAATGGCGTCACCTTGAAAAGGACTATGAAGAACTGCTGTAGTAGTCCTTTGCTCTGCATGTAAATAATCCAGCAATGTCGAGTTATGTTTTTCGTAAGGACTTCATCCTGTGGTACATGCTCGAGTGCTAAAATGCTGAGATCACATTGATGGTCTGATGCAAATGTGGTGGTCCATGTTCTTGACTGTATTTGAGGTTAAACAAAAGAAACACTAATATATCTCCATATGTGAAAACTAGCTATTCCACCCATTTGAAGTGAACTAGGAGCTTTTCCATTTCACGACAGACTATAATAAGTCTTATAATTATATGATTCCCTGTCTCAAAAATCCCTCTTTATTTTGACATCATATGTCTTCAGCCATACTCATCCCGAAGTTACATACATTAAATAAATTTTTTAGTTGTAACATCTCAGAACTCAAGTGGCAGATTTAAAGGCTAAATATGAAAAGCTGCTTTAAGCTGTGTATAGCATTTTTAATTTGGGAATATTTCCTATAATTATATGGGCAAATTCTCTGTTTTCTAATTATGCCTAAAGAACAAATTCAGAAATATTATTCCAAAAGCGGACCACTTCCTGCAGTTGACTGTAATCAGCAAAAAAAATTGAAAAGAGAAACTATTCTTGTTTTTAAATTTTTACAGCTTTGCAAAGCTGCCCTAAATTGCATAAACGCTTATACTTTTAGTTCTTTGCAAAGCTGAGTTTTGAGCATGCATGCAATTTGTTGTCTTGCTTTGTTTTCATTGCATAGAAAGGTTTGTTTGGATGTCTCTAGGATAACGTTAGGAATATTGCTGCTCATTGCTTTGACAAGTTGACCATTGCACCTGTGTTCCATAAGATCTATAAGCAAGCAGTTGCACATCTTCCAAAATGATGGCTGTGGTTTTTTTTCATGGATCTTGTCTTTTTTTTGTTTATTCCAAGTGTCTAATCGCAGTGTCTGAAACCCCGGTTGTTGCAAATTTTACATTTCTCTGCTTTATTGAAAATGAACTATATGATATCAAAGTAGGAAATGTGTTTTAGAATTTTAATGTCTTTGACTAAGATTGCCCCTTTTGCAATGAAAATTCCACATACAGCTAAAGGAGCAGAGAAATATAAATGCTCATGAAATAGCTTCACTGCAATGGTAATTAATGTGCAGTTTTGCTTCTCTGCTTTGTTCCTTACTGTAGGTGGTTTTTTCATTGACAATCCCTATTACCAGCCTCGGGCCATCGCACCTTTTATTATTCACTTGGGTCCTCAGGATTTCGACTCTGACTTCTAGAACCATCAGGTTGTGAGACTTGAAAACGTATTTTTGTGTTAGTTCAGCTGTGGGCTAGGAAACAAAGGCAGACTGTTTCATGGTCATATCTCTATCCAGCCCTTGCACGAATAACATACATTGGAAGTAGCTTACTTTAAATTTAGAGTTTAAATGTTTAAACCAAAATCATGAGCATTGTTTATTAATGATTCCGATTAGAAATTTGAACTGTATTATAAAGTTGATTCGCTTTCCCTATTCCTCCATTTTAATATATATTAATCCTCTGCTGTTTCATTAGAATTTGCATTTGAAATTATTACATGTATTTGTTTTTGTACTTAAGTAAAAGTATTGTGAATTTGACTTGCTTTGTCAGCTCTGCTGCTAGCCATTTACTGAATGGGTTCAACAGTGAAATTTTGAAATGAAATGTCATAACATGTGGTAAAACCACCAGATTATAAGTCTTAAGTATTGTGCAATACAAGAGTAACACTGAATCAATCCTTTATTTACAAAGTAGTGAGCATCGCCTATTATGGATTTATTTAAATGCTAGTGACTTGGTGTTTTCCTTGATTTATTAATACAGGGTTTAAAAAAAATTGTAAAATAATTTTCTAAATTTATGGTGGCTGGGCACTGTTTAAAGTCATTGTTTAATACAGGCAAAAATGTGAAAGCTGAACAATGTTATGAGCTTTACCTGCAACAAGATACTTGAAATCCGATCAAAAGTATCTGGGAAAGAGTATAAGTTCAGCACAATAAGGGACAGACCAATTTTAATCAATAATTGACATTTTCTATAGCATGGCTGATGAATTATTATTTAGTCATATATCAAACTTTTGGGAGTAATAATGAAACAATGGCCAGTACTTGAAGTGTGCATTCATTAACATTTTCGGTATATACAGAGCTATAATTTTTACTACACTTCTTTTAAACTGTTAGAACAATAAATGCCTTTGGAAATATCAATCACTATAATAGCCATCTGAAAACATGTGCTTTGATGTACATTAATCTTTAAAAACTGGGAACTTGCCTTATCTCCATTTAGTAACTTGCCTTAGTTCAATTTAATTTTAGTTTCAGAAATAAATAACATTTTGGCTTGTACGTTCCGATTCATGGAATTATAACAATTCAGAATCTTTGTTTTTAAGAACTTCATTCTGTCGGTAGTTTTGATTGAACCCTGCTTATGTCTGCAGTATTCAAGTTAATTATAAGCTGCTTCACTTTTTTGCTGATGAAATTGATGCTAAAGCCATACCTAAGCAAGTAACATCAGCAATGATATCCCACAAGTGAAAATTACTACATGTATGTTTTGAAAAGTAAATAAGTTCTCAATGAATGCATCACCTGAAAGTTGGAAATGGTTTATCTATGCTGGAAAATTCATTAAAAGGACATGTGCCATTGTGTTACTTTAGATTATCTTCACTCCACTTCAGCGCTCATAAGGTCTCATTGCTATTTAAAACGTTTTCCATTTGGTCTCGGAAAAGACCTCCAGCAAAGACCACTTTTGCATTTTATCACTTTTCGTGTGGATTGATAATAATAGTTATTTGAGAATCGTTTTTGAAAGTTAATTTTGAATTTGCAGACAACATGCCTGTTGTGTCACATTATTGCTTGCATCTCAATATTTTCTCAGCAAGGTAGTTTTAGGAAACCTAATTCCTTTCTGCTGATACTCCCTTCAGTTAATGCAAGCTTCTGGTTCTAAATCTTGACAGGAATTCTGCTTTCTATCCCTTTGATAACACTGACCTTTTTTGCCTTGCAACAAACATCTCATGATTCATCAAAATGACAAAAGCAAACAACTTATTGTAAATAAATCCTGCAGATGATCTTAGTTTTGTGGTTGTACCAATGGTTCTAATCGAATCCAGGAGAATTCTATAGAGCGTAAAAAATGAGGTCTGCAGATGCTGGAGATCACAGTTGAAAATGTGTTGCTGGTTAAAGCACAGCAGGTCAGGCAGCATCTCAGGAATAGGGAATTCGACGTTTCGAGCATAAGCCCTTCATCAGGAATCAATCATTAATTCCTGATGAAGGGCTTATGCTCGAAACGTCGAATTCCCTATTCCTGAGATGCTGCCTGACCTGCTGTGCTTTAACCAGCAACACATTTTCAACTGAATTCTATAGAGCAACCATCATTCTGCAGTTCTTCCAGAATTAGTCAGGAGGCTGATTAGTCTCTGGGTTCTGCAGTCATGCTAATTCTGATTGTAATGCATGTTCTAACGTATCAAACTTCACTAAACTTTAATTGATTAATAACTGGGAAGACTTTAACTCAAAATTGTAATACTATATCTTACTCATCAGATTTGATTGGAGGAGTATTTTACTAACTCTAAATAAAGTAAGTAATTACTTGGAGTAATTTGAATGCTCAAAGCCAGATGAGTTAAAAGGTAAATGCAAGTCCACTAACCTTAAAGTGTATGCCAATTGAAGTGTGTCTAATGTGTTTAAAGTTTAGGTATGTATGTCATTTGTAAGCAACAGTAACTCATTACAAAGTTATTATCTAAATCAGTATTAACAGCAGTTTCACTCTAGATATTTAACCATGCTCAAAATAGTATTATTTTAATTTTTTTTAAAATTCTAAGCATACAAATTTCATTTTTTTTCAATTCTCTTAAAATACAAACTTTAAAATGACATTCTCGAAATACTTTATGGACCTGTGCCAACCAGCTGTTTCTCAGTATTACTTAATAATCGAAGGAATTTACATTAATAAACTTGGTGGAAGAATAAGCAAATCAAATTGACAGTTTTCCACACATACAAGAGTTAAGCCAAACGAAGTGTGGAAATGCTCAGGCTAGCTAGCGTTATAATTGCAGTTGCTCAGAGGATGAATACAATTTGAATGAACTCTTGTTTCAAGCAGCAGCTGGCTCCATTCCCCTCTCACCAACAGTCAGTGTGAAATTCACTGCTGAAACCATGGCAAGCAAAGTACCCATCACCACAAAGAGACTATTCTGGAGCATTGAGCTGGGACAATTTACCAGCTATACGTGTGAAACACACAAACACTACTGTTAATCTACAGAATAAGTGCCCCCTTCCCCAGCCAGCTTCCATCTTTTCTTTTTATCTTTATTACCTAATCCCTAAAAGTTTCTACAAACCCCAGTTTTAAAACCACTGATTTAACTGGCATCTCAAAGGAATAAGTACCTATCAAGACAATTTTTTTGAAGGGCTACTTCATTTTTGACTCATCTCTTTGCGGCTCAAGCCATTGAAAATGATTAAATGTGCAGTTGTTTCTGCTGACTGCATGATTTTTACATGTTGCTCGCGTTACAAAGTGAGAAATTCATTGAGGTGAAAATGGGTGGAGAGAGGGGAGTAGGTGACAGAATGCACACTTAAAGAGCTTCAAGAGGGACTCTAATGTGAACTACCCTCTTAGATTTTTCCTGTGCCTCCCTAATGAGCGCAATTTGCTGGGAATGTGGATTTCAAAGATTTCTGGGGCTTTTGACATGTAATTGATGCATCTGTGGGCTTAACACTTTGTGTCTGTTGAAATGAGGCGTTAAAGATTATTTGAGTGATTAAGTGACCTCAAAGGATTCTTCATTTCACCCAGAAGTGAAGAAACATTTGATTATAGAGTCATAGAGATGTACAGCATGGAAACAGACCCTTCAGTCCAACCCGTTCATGCCAGCCAGATATCCAAAACCAATCTAGTCCCACCTGCCAGCACCCAGTCCATATCCCTCCAAACCCTTCCTATTCAAATTCCTCTTAAATGTTGCAATTGTACCAGCTCCACCACTTCCTCTGGCAGCTCAGTATAACAGCTGTTCAAGTGTTGCAGCCTGGGAATTGATAAAGCATTCATTTGACACAAATGATGACTTTCCAAATAGACAGGATAAAACTTTTATTCATCAAGATTGAGCTTGACATTGTGCCTCTCCCATGCTATATGAGATGGTTATTCATATAGCAAGACATTGGCAAGTCCTAGAATAACACTTTAATGCAAAAGATCTTGCTGTGTAATTAGTCCTTCCCTACTGCCCCAAGAAGGTGAAGATGGAATGTGTTACATAGGAAAATTAGAGGATACCTATCCAGCAATATTGAAGAAATGTTGCAGACTTAAAGGAGAATGCAGAGGAAGGAATTTTTGTATGATATTGTTCCAAGCATTGTACTTGGGTTTCCCAGTGTACCTGCAGAAACGTGTTTTGAGTTGATCTTCCAAGGCAAGGGGTTTTGTTGTAAGCAGTTTGAAGGTACATGGCAAAGTTGATTGGGAATGACACCATGCAAACTTTCTGTGATTTATATAGTTGGATAAATTGCTATAACTGTATTTGTCATGGTTTGTGCAAAGCTCCTTGTGAGAACCATTCTTCTGGAAAACCTCACTGACCATGAAGCATCTAGTTTCCCTACTTACTCCAGCAATTGTGCTTTGAGACTATTGTTCATTTTCTAGGCTTGGAAAGACAAAATGAAATCTGTCATATTATCCATTAGCAAACTTGCACCTTTTTTATTCAATAGGATTGTATAGTATTTCCAATGTTAGGCCAACTAATTTTGAAAGCTTATGAATGCATTAACTTCAAATTAATGTGTTGTGGCAACAGTGCAAAATTTGTAATGAAAAGTAATAGATAATGCTCTCAAGGCTCCTTATCACCATAAGCAGCTTGTTCAATAGCACTAACGTGAACATTATTGTTCAGGTTTTTAGTCCAAGGATATATTCTGAATAATGGTAAACTAGCATAGGTCTATCAAATCAGGCAGTTTGTTTTGAGTTATACCATGACTGGACTGTTTCTATCGTTGTTTTGGATAATTACCATAAATCTGTGTAAATTTAAGAACATCTTTTTGCCTGAAAATAAGGATGGCTGTGTGTCTGTACTTGGTTTTTCCAATGTTTAAACTGGTTAAAAATAATCTTCCATTGTTCTGAAATATAATGTTTCGTTTATCATCTATATTTGACATCAATTATATCATGTTAGAAATTTAGTTTTTCATTATTCATTTTGTCTGTTCCAACATAAGCGTTCTCAATTGCATGTTAATCTTCATGCCAGTCAAGATGTTGCCATACTTAAATTGTTATTCTTCCATTTATTATGTGTATTCTAACTATACTATGCGTTGAGGACCAGAATAGGTTGGAACTGAGTCAAAATTAGTTTTCTCAATATAAGTTAACACTTCCAAATAGACAAAGATTGGAGCAGTCAAAATCTGTACATTGGCTCTGCATGAAATTCCAAATTGTTTAAGGTTTTGGACTGTGCCCATAATTCATTGCAATATACACCATATGATAATACTACGTTGCTACAGCATATATTCTAGAGTAAACTTGACTAACAATCTGAAGGGCTTATGCCCGAAACATCGAATTTCCTGTTCCTTGGATGCTGCCTGACCTGCTGTGCTTTAACCAGCAACACATTTTCAACTGTGATCTCCAGCATCTGCAGACCTCATTTTTTACCCTAACAATCTAGAAACCCAGGCTAAATGTTCCAGGCAAATGAGTTCTAATCCCATCATGGCGAATAGTGAGATTTGAATTAATTTTAAACATTTGGAGTTTTTTAAAAAAAAAGTTAATTTAGTGGCAACCACGAAATCACTGTCGATTGTCGTACGTCCTTTAGGTAATGAAATCTGTTGTCCTTTCCTGGCATGGCCTATGTATGACTCTAGACCTACCCAATATGATTGGCTCTTAACTGGGCATTTAGAGATAAGCAATAAATGGTCGCTTAGCCAGTGACACCCCTTTTTTAAAAAAAACTACATGTCAATTCTGTCAATATGGTACCACTGCAATGAACCAGAACTATTCTGTGGAATGCTGCAAATGTAACTGTCTCAGAATCAGTTTTTGTGGATCCAGCAGTAAATTGCTAGACAGTTGTTTGAAATGCCTTGTGTTTCACTCCTAGTCTCTACTCTCTTTCATGCTGTACTTGTCTGCCATTCTTCCATTTTATTGTAATGGAATGCTTCTTCACCAGTGGCAGAGTCAAGCTTGCCCACAGAGGTAGATCTTCTGTTGAAGAAAGCAGGATATGTAGCAGTTGAGGTGTCTAGTTGTTGGTAGAATACAATTCAAGTATTGTTGAAAAATATACATTTGTTGAAGCTTTACCGTACACTCCAGGGCAATTTCCAAGAAGTATCCATGCAAAGAGAAAACTGTGGCTGGCTGAGAAGAGAGTGCTGATTGGTTGGTAAATGAACACCAGTAATAATGTCACTGTGTATAAATGTTTTGGTATTACTTTGGTATTTCTTTGAACTATCTGATGAGTACAAGACAAAAAACTTGGATAAAATGTATCCTTTTTCAACCATAGTCTACTGGGTGTTTTTCCTTCCAGATTTCCAAATCATTTAATTGTGCAATTTATGTTTAATGCTTTTATTGTAAAAGGCAAGCATGGAAGAAATGTTCCATCTGGTATTCTTATTATGTTAATATATTAATTAATTGTTCTTCACTGTTATTCCAACTTTGTATATAAATGCATCTATGTTATATTAAAAGAATAACCTAACATACTTCATGTTGGCAAATGGCTTATTACAGCCTTGTTTGAGTACCATCAGCCATGTTTTTGAATGTGCTTTGAAACTATGCCCAGTCACCTTAATCTACAGTTTATGCAATAATTTGTTATAATTGAATATTTCTCAGTTGTAAGCTAAAGCACAATTCTAATTCAGCAATACTTCTCTCAGGGTAATGAAGGGATTTGAAATGCTGGTTGTAGATCTGGAGTTTCTAAATCCCTACCAAGATGTAGATTGAATTTTCAAATGCACAAATCAGGGCAGTAAAATTACCAAACTCTTCCAAGATAATTACCTTGATGTAATCAATTATTTAGCTTTCCATTTGTTTATGAATTTAATTTACAGAAAGTACTTTTGAAGCCTCAAAGCTTATCTTTTGAGACTATTGGTAGATATACGCCATGAAATATATAACAATATGTAAGTATGTTCATCTAGGTGAAAGCTACAGAGAAAAATTAGTCTTGATTGGAAATGTATATACTTATGAAGGCTCAAACTACTTTGAGGTAAAAGCTTATTTATGTGTTGTTAAATGTTTACGGAAGTGCGTATGGAAAGAAGAAAGGCAATAACCAGTTTAATAATGAACATAAATTATATATAGTGTATATTTTTTTGTTGTATGCGATTTTTGTCACGAATAACTGTGCAACACAGCCAGTACTTGCATTTTGTAAAATAAAATATCACTATTTAAATTGTGTTGAGTATTTTTGAACAAATTGAGAAGCAAAAGTAGCTTCATGGTCATTGCCGCTTACTGAATACTCTTAAATGAACCATCTTCAGTGTTGAAATGATTTTTGCCTGTGAATGGAAATTTCACCTAACAGTTAACTCCATTTACATCCTTCTGAAAAAAAAACTCTTTTTATAAAGAAGTTCCATAACTTCATTGAGATCCACTAAAACCATTGCACAAATTCAAACATTTTTTGTTGTCTTTATTATTGAGCATGTTATTTTGAATAATTTCAGTGTTTTGAAGTGATTAATTAATACCACTATATGTAACTTGTTGAATACTATGAAAGAATGCTAAAATATATTTTAATCTACCTCTGGTCATCTTAGAAGAATGAGTTACTGGCACTGAAGCATCTATATGGGGAGCTTGGAGCCATGTATTCAACGCTGTCTTCTGTCCCAAAAAGCAAATGATCAAAAAATAGAAAGATTCAAGTGTCTTTGGAAAATAGTGCACTATTAAACTCATTTGTGCTGACCATCTTTCTCAATTTCAAGAAATGTATGTTGCATAGCAACTCATGCCATGTAATGCTAGACTAAGGAAAGGGTGTGCTTGTGGTTTTCTATTTGAGTGTGGAGGAAGGGACAATGTAATTAATTGATTTGTTCAAATCACACCGATCCAATGCTAGTTTGTATATCCAAAACAAGAAATCGACTAGATCACTGCATGTTCCCTTATGCAAATCTTTGCAATGACGGTGATAAATAATTTTTTTTTAAAAAATGAGAAAAATATTCAAGTAGAAATTGTGAAAACTGCATGGACATCATGATACTCTTCATACTATTGCTCATCTTTGATTTCACTGGAACTGTAGTTTTTTTTTTAAATGTTCAGACAACCAAATTTATATGGAATGTGAATTAAATGAAAGCACGCATGTGCAAAATGTGACTGTCACATGACCATCATATTTCTGAATGATACACTCAATTCTACTATAATTTTTTTCTCGAACTCTTATTGGAGAATCATCACGCTAACAGTCACTTGCTCATACAGAACTTGAATATTGCTGAAGCTTTTTGTGCATGCATTAGGACAAATACAAGAATACCAAATTTCAGCTGATTGCAACAATTTGTGTGACCACAAGGAAAATGGTACTGATTCTTTGATAAGTCAACTCATGCTGAGGAATGGAGTAAGCAGTGGACGTTTCAGGGTAATTGAAAAGAAAGGCTTGAACATCTTCCTTTTGTTTCTAGAGAACCAGTTCTTGTGTACAAAATATGTCATTCTAATAAATATGATTCATATTGGAAGCTCAATTAATTATCCTAACTTGGTTGTTACTGTAGCTATTAATGCCCGCAGGATTATTCCACAAATGTTACCCAATTGTGGAGTTTTGCAAATCAGGATTGATTGATTACAACCTGTACTGTATTATAAACAGCCAGAGAAACATTTGATCATTCATGGGTGCGACCTACGTACCTGGCAACATATTGGTGCCACACTTCAAGTGCAAAGTTGCTCAGTTGTTAGTTGGGCAAATTGTTTTTGTTTGAGTTAATGGCAGCATCCCTATTAGTTGAAAACACTTTGCATGTTGCCGCTTTAGCACAAAAGTGTTTTCTAACTGTGTCTTGATGTTATTCCGATACTTTGCTTCTTCAGGTAATCTGAGATGGACCAAGTCTGAAAGTTTTGACCTTTTGCCCATTTGCAAATAATTCCACCTTTGAAAAATAGGAGCAAAGTTTATTCTGGACATTTTTATTAATATTTCACAGTCGTCATCTAATTCGATCATATCAATTTGCAGAGCTTTGTAAATCATTTAATTTTTTTTTGTTACTTTGCATATACAAGCTGCCCCTATGCCCTTGATTTGGCCAAGAACACTGAATATCTCAAAATGCCAAAACTCTTGTTTGTGAACTGATTAAAACTCCTTTCAACCTGTTGTCACTTTGTTCCATATGCTGACCAGCCCTTTAATAAAGTTACATTGATAACTTCTGATTTTCCTTATTCTGGATTGGTAATTAATAATCATTTTGAATTTACTGGATTCTTGCAACCTTTCTATTCATATTCCCTTTGATCTCCTCATGGCATGGATGTCCTTGATAATACAACTGCTTTTCTTAGCTCAATCCTAATTTACTGCTGCTCGTCTTCTAATCCTTCATTGTTCTTTCTCAATATCTTGTTATCCTTGCTAAGCTAAAGGGCACCATTAGGCATGATATTTAAAAAGTAAACTGGGGTTTTTAAAAATTGCCTCGTTAAAGGTATCTGTTAATTCAACCCAACTCTTTAACTTCCTTTTGGAACATGAACAGGGCTTGGTGTACTGTGCACCAGTGATCTGAAATCTTCTTTTGCACAACCACTGTGTTCCTACTGAATATATATTTCTCAGCACCCTTTTGTAGATGTTATTCCTTTACATTTGTATGCATTAAATTGAATCTGCAACTTTTTTCTTTCCACATATTAAATTCTTTTGAATGTGTACATGATTTTCTCATCTTTTTGTTTGTGTTCCAATTTTGAAATAATTAGCAAATTTTATATTTAAACTGGTTGCATTGTCTGAGTTTGTAGGGTTGTCTTTATCAAAGAAAAATGCCTTGTAAGTTAGAGATATTTGACATTGACCAATGCAGGAATGTAACAATGAAATAACTTTTGAAATAAGTTTAAAACACAATGTAGAATATTTGTGTGGAGCTAAGAAATGGCAAGGGCAGGACATGTTTGTAAGAGTTGTTAACAGTTACCAAGTGGTAGTGGTGTTGCAGGGCACAGTATAAATGAGGAACTTTGATATGCCAGGGGCATGCAATAATTATGGATGGCTTCAATCTACCTGTATACTGGATAAATCTAATGAACACCAGTTCTGTGCAGAAAGAATTTGTGGAATGTGTTTGATGTGGTTTTCTGGAACATGTTGAGAAATTAACTGGACACAAATGATTGTAGATTTGGTGTTTATGATGAGAAAAGGCTAAATAATAATCTTCTGAAAGAGCTGTTACTGTTACATAAATCAGAATAAGTGTATGGAAAACAGCAGCCTGCCTGAGGACACCAACTGCATGTCACAAAGCCTGTGTCCTCCTGTATTATTTTACAGTAGTGAGACCTGGATGACTTAAGCTAGGCAAGAGAGAGGCTGAATTGTTCAGTTTGTGCAGTCTCAGGAATGTGCTCTGCATTTCTGGCTAAGTCAAGGTTACCAACTCAGAACTCCAGGAACTCCCATCAGCACACATTATTACTGAAGCAATAACATCTGTGCTGGCTTGGCATATTCGTTGGATGGATGACAGCTGCGTGCCCAAAGACAAATGTGGTAAACTGGCCACTGGGTCATGATTTGTTGAGATATCCAAGCCTTTGCTCCAAGATCACCCACAAGCGAGAGATTAAGATAGCTCATATTGATAGTGAACTAGGAGACATCTCTGGAGTCTGTTAGGAGATGGATTAGAAGAGAAGCAAAATGGTCAGTTACTTGAGAAGAGGACCCAGAGAAGACAAAGGCCAATAAGTTCAAGCACTTTCTCATCTTAATTTCATTCTCTATAGCAAAATTTAGTATAAACTGCAATAAGCAACTACTACAGTGCAAACCACCAGATCACAAAATTGATGGCTGACACTTTCTGGGTCCAACAATACTGGAAAACATCTCCCTATACCTCAAATTGTTTGAAACAATATTAGAAAAAGTGGAATAAACCTGGTCAGATCCTATGATTTTGTTTATTGGCTGCAATCTTCTCAAAACTACTTGTTTAATTACACAAGTATCAAGTCTGCAAAAAATATATAACCATACTACTGGATTTCGGATTATCAAGAAACTAGCATTTCCTTACTTTTGCAGAATATCTTTATTAATTCAAGCTCCCAGTGTGCTTCATGGAAGTCTAATACTCAGCAATGCAAGACATTAGGGAGGCTAGACTAAAAACAGAGACTTTAAGGACCAAATCCCAATGCCACAAACTCCTCCACAGGTAGGCCAAGGTGACACCTGTTAAATTCATCCAGGTTGAACCCTGCGTAGTTTGTATGAATGTGATCCACACCAACCCATGTTTAAAATTTCTGGCTCGGCTGTGAAACTATTGACCTTACTTTGTAAGTAATCCAATTTCAGTGCTACAGTAATAATGGATTGCTGATTATTTTCTTTATTTCTAGCTTTATTTTGAGATAGGTTTAAAAAAAATGCCTTTCCTATAACATTTTAGATAATATCATTTGTACTTATTTTTGATAAATATTGTGAAGTTTCTTGTTCCCACTATGTTCTCCATTTTCTTTATTATATTGCATTCATTCTAATATACAAATGTTATGAATTGTCACTTCTCCTGTATCGCTACATTTACTGATCCCTATTTTTAGAAAGGAATTTCTCCCATTGATCATAAACTTTTTATTTGTAAATTGAAATGTGGCAATTTTTCTCATTTACTTTAACAAAGACTCTCATTGGTTAACATCTCAATCAGATTCCCTCTCTGTAGTAATGGAATCAGCCTTATCATATAGTTGTTCAGAATCAAATAAAGGATTATAGTATTGATCCAATCCATCAAGTTATTCAGTTAGCTCAGTTGGCTGAAAGCTGGTTTGCAATGTAGAGTGTGTGTTCAATTCCCACATTAGTTGAGGTTACTGTGAAGGACTGTCCTTCTCAATCTCTTCCCTGCTCCTGAGGCGTGGTGACCCTCAGATTAAACCACAACCACGCTTTAATGAAAAGTAACCCTGTAGTTCTCATAGGACTATGGTGACTTTCTCTTTATACAAGTGATTAACTTCAAATCTGAAATTGGTATGACTTCTATTGCCTTTAGCAAAAGTCCTGCTTCATATTGATTAAAAGCCATTTACATTACCCCAAAGTCTGATCAGAGAATAATATGAGACACATGTGGATTTGCAAAGGTTCGAAGTAAAATAACACTGAGCAGAGGTAGTCATAATGCGAAGAAGTTAATGATTTGTGCCATATTATAATAAATATCAGATACTTTTATCTTCACACTCAAATTTGTTGATTGAAGAAGCTGCGAATGGACTAACAGAAACATTTTGTCACTCGTTACAAACATTAACTTGGGAATATTAATTATAAATTGTTATAATGTCACATGGCACACACTAATCAGCAATTATAACATGTCGTGGCCGAGGAAAGAGTCCTATTCATACAGAATGGAAACAAACCCTATCGTCCAATTTGTCCATGCTGAACCAAGTTTCCCAAAGTAAACTAGAACCCCTTGCCTGCGATTGGCCCAGATGGTGGATGCTAAGACCCCTTTAAGATGGCAGCGGAAGCGGGCTCCTGAGCTGAAGCTCATCTGCTCTGACCAATTCTTTCTTTCTTTTCTCATTTCGTTTTTTATTTTTCCCTTTTCCTGACTTACCTTCTGGAGGGCACTCGGTAATGCAGATGGCAGCTGAGTTTGGCCATGAGATCGCTGATATTCCTGGGCCAAACTCTGGCAGTCGGTGGCATCGCGGCAGAGGAGAGAGCAGAAGCAAACAGCCCGGGGTGGCAGTGAGGCCCGAAGTGGGGGAGGTTGAGCCCTTCTAGGGAAAGTGATTCCAGCAATGGCCAGGCACTTACGGACTGTGGTGTTGAAGTGTTAAATGTGTCTTTGCTTTTCCACGTTTTATTTAGAAGGGCTGTAATGTTTAACCTTTTAACTTTGTATTTTTTTTTCAGTTTTATACCTAACATTCTGTACCTGGGTACCTCTGTACCTAAGTGGCACCTTGTAAACTTTTCACTGTACCCATGTGACAATTAACTTAGTTCAGTTCAATTCAATTCATATCCTGTAACTCTTTCCTATTCATGTACCTGTCCAAATTTATTTTAACTGTTTTAACTGTACCTGCATTTATCACTTCCTCTGGCACTTCATTCCACATACAAACTACTCTCAGTGTGAAAAAGGTGCCCCTCAGGTCCCTTTTAAACCTTTCTCCTCTCACATTAAAAATATGCCCCGTAGTTTGGAACTCCCCTACCCTGGGGCAAAGACGTTTGTGAGTCACCTTATCTATGCCTCTCATGATTTTATAAACCTCTGTAAGGTCACCTCTGTACCCCCTCAAGCTCCACTGTAAAATGTCCAAGCCTTTGCAGCCTCTCCTTATAAGTCAAACCCTCCAGTCCTAGTAACATCCTTGTAAATTTCTTCTGAAACCACTTCAATTTAATCATCTCTTTCCTTTAGCCAGGTTATTAGAACTGTACACAATACTCCAAAAGTAGCCTCACCAATGTCCTGTGCAATCTCAATAACCCTATACAGGTTGTTCTGTTGTAATGCACATTTTGTCAATGCGAATTTGCTGTAACGCGATGACAAATTGGGGACACTGTTACTACAGCACCAATTTTTAAACGATGCGTTGGCTGTAACAGGATTACAGCCCCAATGCTAAGTGCTGTTTTTAAAGCAGGATCTTTCAATAATACTGGGTTGCACAAAACCACAACCAAAGTCTTATAGAAAAACTGTATGTATTCAGTGGCCTGCGCAATGAAGGCAATCATGCTAAACACCTTCTTAACCACAGTGTCTACCTGTGATGCAACTCCAAAGAATTAGGCACCTGAGCCCCTAGGTCTCTGTTTAACAATACTTCCTCAGGGCCCTACCATTTACTATAAATATTGCCCTTGATCATTTTACCACCATGCAATATCTCACATTTATCCAAATTAAACTCTATATTCCACTCCTCAGCCCATTGGCCCAATAGATCAAGATCCCTTAGTAGTCTTGGATAACCTTCTTCACTGTCCACTATGCCACCAGTTTCGAAATAAATTAGATTGTATCATTAACGTCAAAGAAAAAAATTAATGTGATTTTCTGAAAGGAGTCTGTTTAATTGCAGGCAACAGAAGTGTCACAAAACCAAAGAGGTAGAATTGCATTAAATTTAAAATGAAATTTTAGATTTAAGTCTCTGGTTAGTGGTCACCTGCTGCGAACACATCAAAGCTGGTTTTTCAAAGGAATCATATTGCTAATTGCAGACCTCAAAAGGAATGACGTTATTCTACTCAAATTTCTCATGTTATCGACAAGTAAAGACTTGCATCTCTATAATAAATCATTCATGAGTTATAATTCTTGACAAGCATTTTAATTGTCAGTTATTTAAGACTTTCATAAAAACAGCCACAATCCGTAGCAGTCAGAAAAATGGTACAAAATAGTTTTCATGTTATGCAAAGCACATTTTTAATTGATTTTTAAAAATCAAAATATTATGAACAAGCCAATTATTTAATGAAGCAACAACAAATGTTAAAAGAATGCAGTTTTCAAGTTTACAAGGTTGAATAATTGGCCCCTGAATTTCTTAAACTATTGTGGCCTTCGTCTCTGCTTGTAGAAAAGGAAGAATTACCAGGATCGATGCCTCTTACTTCTCTCTCTGCTGAGTCCTGCAGTGCCTAGGCAAGAGAAGTTGGCTAGGCCGTTGTGCTTTACAGGTTGATTAGCCTGCATTACACTTTGGGTACAGACCAAGAAGTCTTCTGTCCACATTGATTGAAAAATGACTGAATAGTTGCAGCAGAGTAGGAGACTACTCCGCTTGCCAAGTCTGAGTTGGCCATCCACAGGAGCAACTTACCCATTACCACTCACTCAACTTTTCCCCTTAACCCTTCACATTCTTCTGTTATGGATAAATCACTATACAATACACGGACCAGGAACAATTGACTCTTGCAGCTGACATGATGTTATTTATGTTTTGAGTGAAGTTTTAGATTTCGTGAAACCAATAAAAAGAAGTCTTTCACAAGCTATGATTTTTCATATGAAGATATATAAAATGTATAGTTGTCGTCATATATAGAAAATAGGACAGAAGTAGGCCATTCAGCCCTTCAAGTCTGCTTGGCCATTCAGCCCTTCAAGCCTGCTTCACCATTCAATATGATCATGGCTGATCATCCAACTCAGTCCCATTCCAGCTTTCACTTTGATCCCTTTAGCTCTAAGAACAATATCCAACTGAAAACTACTCCTTACTAGCCCCATTCCTAATAAACATTTGTTCAAGCTTCAGATTTGGTTTCATATTTTTCATGCCAGTATACTGTCCTAGCTCCCACATTTCTGGTAATACAAACAGTAGTAACTGCTGACCAATAGAATTCTGAATTATAAGTAATATCAGTAAATGCTTTTGAAGGTTGTTTCAGAGTAAGCATCAATTAGCTGTCACCTTGAGTTCTTTGCTCATTTTGCAAAGTATAATTTTTGGAGAGTGGTCATTTTTTTAATTTTTAAAAAGTTGCTCATTAAAATGAAAGATGTCAGAACTGTGTTAGGGACACAATCCTACTTTGGTCAGTCATCATCTGTATCCTGTATTCCCTAAATAAGAAGAAAGCACCTTCTACTTTGTCTTCGTTCTCAACTACAGGCAATGATTAGTGTTTGTGGTGTTATTTTGTTTAATGCTCTGTTGTTCCAATATGAATCTTTTGTTTTTACTATATCAGCCAATTTAATGACATCAGAGACATTGGATTAATGATGTTCTAAGTAATTTTATTTAGAGCTCTTCTGTCTAAACAAGAGAAGGACCTTCATCCCCAGTAGTTCCAATTCAATTTCTGACTAAAGGGAAAAAACAAGCTGAGACGTACAGTTTACAAAATGAGATATATAAAAGAAGTTAACACCAGTTTTAAATACTGAAGAGCTATGATTCAAAGTGGAACCCAAAGTAACCCATGATTCACTATAACAAATGGTACCAATTTGTGGAATTATTTCATCGTTGTTGGTCACAGACCTACAGTAATTAGCTTCTATTTTTAGATTAGATTAGATTACTTACAGTGTGGAAATAGGCCCTTCGGCCCAACAAGTCCACACCGACCCACCGAAGCATAACCCACCCATACCCCTAACCTAATACTACAGGCAATTTAGCATGGCCAATTCACCTGGCCTGCACATCTTTGGACTGTGGGAGGAAAGTGGAGTAACTGGAGGAAACCCACGCAGACACGGGGAGAATGTGCAAACTCCACACAGTCAGTCGCCTGAGGCGGGAATTGAACCCGGGTCTCTGGTGCTGTGAGGCAGCAGTGCTAACCACCGTGCCGCCCACTAATAGCTTCTGATTGTTGTCACTATCTGTTCTGCTTAATAGCAAATAGCGTTAAGCTAAGTACTTCTGTGTGAAGATGTGATCTCCAGTTAAGTTTTATAATATTTTCCAGATGCTGATCAAGACATCGCTATAATTAGAAAAACACTCCATTCAATTATATTGATAGAAATGGAATTATGAATTTGATTGGTATAATGAGGAGGAGAATTTTATTGATGAGTTGACCACTACATTCAATGATCCATGTTGAATGTAAGTCTGATTGTTAAAACTCCTCTTCAGCCTTAGATATTTCCGTACCCAGCAGAGAACTAGAATAATTTACAATTAAATTACAATCTGGGCTAAAGTGGTGACATGCTATATTTTCCCCACTAGCCCCCCCAAAAAAAATCTCCAGACCTTAAGTGAAGCACCAGACACTTCTTGGTTCTTCATTATTTTAACTGATGCCTTATCTCAAAGAACCAAGTTTAGAAGCATGGAGAAGTAAGCAACTATAGGTGTTTGAATTAAACCAACTGTATTCTCAATATTTTTTCTCAATATTTCAGACCAAAAGATTGATATCTTTAATTTGATTGCGAATTTGATTTGAAAAGCTGCACTAATTTAAGAATAGGACTTCTGAGTTAAAGAGGAAAAAATATGCTGTCGTTTATATAATGCTGCAACAGCTTCAGAATATGCTAACTTGTTTCACAGCCAATTACCTCCTTTGTGAAAGTGTAGTCATTCACATCAAATTTAACCAAAATAACAATTGACAGCCCATACTGAGAGAGTTATTTTTGATGGTGTTAGTTCAGGTGTAAGTGTTAACCAGGATGCTAAATGTTCCCCGGCTGCCCTTCTAACAGTGCTATGAGATCATTTATGCTTACTTGAAGAGTTAGGCATAACAAACCTCCATAATATGCGACAGTAGGACTGCCTACTTAGCTGTTGAATTATCAATCTGCACATAATATCTGAGATTTATTCTGATCTACAATTTACATGCCACCTTTGCTAAGAGGTGATTTGATGTAATTCTGAAAAGAATGGGTAAAATAGTAAACTAAATATCCTGTCCAGGATACATTTTAATGTTTTATGTTTTTGATAATGAATACAAAACTTCCCTTAGTTTAGTAGTTTTCTTCTCGATGATCTGCAATGTGTTTTCTGGGTCATATACTTCATTTAAAGTGATTTCACTAAATCAAAATTGATGAATAAGTCTCCTGACTCCTCATTTAATATGCTAATTTAATATAAATATTTTAAAAAGTCAAATATTTAATCACATTATGCTATCTTATAGTACAGGTGGAAACTGAAGATGGTAGTAAATGATTCTCCTTCTCTATTCCTTGTATTTTATCTCCTAACTGCGGCCTTTCATATTTATGCATTCAGCTACTGGTAGCAGTCTTTTATTCCACTATGTGCCAACCTCTCCAAATGTCACTCACACTTTCTGTGATATCACCTGTAACCACCACTGTTCTAGTGAAAATAAGGCTGTATGTTTCAAGTCTTTCTTCAACTTTCCTCATACCAGCTAAAGTCTTAATAAATCTACACTATGCCTTCTCTGCAGCCTTGATATTTTTATAGTTTCCAGCTTGGAAAAGCACAATGCTTCAACTCAGGTTTTATATTGATTCATCAATTCATCTTGGCTTTTGTGCACCTTGAAGTAAGCCTAGAGTTCTATTAATTTTATGTGCAGTGTTATAACTGAGATGTTGTCTCTGAACATATACTCCTAAGTTGTTACTTTCCACAACACAGAATATATTTGTAAAAATTCCTACTATTTTTGTTGTAACGTGCATCTACTCACCTTATGAATAATTAACATCCTAAGTGTATAACTTCTGAACAGTTATTGTTATTGTCTCTCTGTACTAGCCCTCTATAAGCTGATTACAGATTGCTTTTGCCATATCATTAAAGTTTGGAGGTCTATTATGCAGCACTTCTATTGAATAAATAAAATATTGCACGTCAATGGTGTCAGTAGTTTATAACACTGGGGATGACAGAGCATTAATCAAGAAATAATAGGGACTTGAAAGAAAAGTACTGTAATATCTGTGGTTTATTTTAACATTCATATTGTGCAAATGAAATTGGCAAAGCCAGTCTTGAGAATTCAGTGAGTGTATTTACCTCATATTTTTAGAATAATATATCACAGAATCAACCAAGAAACAGGCTATTTTATACCTTCAAATGTGTAAATACCATGGCATAGGTTGGTGTGGGGAGCAGTGTTTGCAACATGATAGAATTTCACATTCAGTTTGAGATGGGAAGCTGGGACTGAAGCTCATGCCTGAACACTCAGCTAATGTCAATTGAGAAAATAGGTCAAATGGCAAGACAGTAGATAAATGTCTACCCCCACTTAAGAAGTTATGCATAACCTTCAGCAAAAGCTTCTTCCATTGAGAAAAATGATACTGTATGCAACACAACCTCCTGAGCAATGGACAGTTGAGGATAAGAATGGAATAAAACTGAAAGAAAAGACTGAAATATATCAGGGAAGTTTTTTGGGTGGAACTGAGAAATAAGAAAAGGATGATCACCTTATTGGGATTGTATTATAGATCCCCTAATAGAGGGAAATTGAAAAACAAATTTGTAAGATCTCAGTTATCTGTAAGAATAATAGGGTGAGTATGGTAGGGGACTTTAACTTTCGAAGCATAGACTGGGACTGCCATAGTGTTAAGGGTTTAGATGGAGAGGGATTTGTTAAGTGTGTACAAGAAAATTTTCTGATTCAGTATGTGGATGTACCTACTAGAGAAGGTGCGAAACTTGACCTACTCTTGGGAAATAAGGCAGGGCTGATGACTGAGGTGTCAGTGGGGAAGTACTTTGGGGCCAGTGACCATAATTTTATTAGATTTAAAATAGTAATGGAAAAGGATAGACCAGATCTAAAAGGTATTATGTAAGAACTTTCAAAAGCTGATTGGGCACAGGTGTTTGCAGTTAAAGGGACAGCTGGAAGATGGGAGGCCTTCAAATATGAGGTTTCAGAAGTCCAGAGAAAGTATATTCCTGTTAAGGTGAAAGGAAAGGTTGTTAGGTATTGGGAATGCTGAATGACCAAGAAATTGAGGTTTTCAATAATAAAAAGGAAGCAGGTATAGACGAGAGATCAAGTGAATCCTTAGAAGTGTATAAAGGCAGGAGGAGTATACTTAAGAGGGAAATCAGAAGGGCAAAAAGGGGACATGAGATAACTTTCGCAAAGAGAGTTAAGGAGAATCCAAAGGGTTGTTACAAATACATTAAGGACAGAAGGGTAATTAGGGAGAGAATAAGGCCACTCGAAGATCAGCATGGCAGCCTTTGTGTGGAGCATAGGAGATGGGGGAGATACTAAACGCATATTTTGCATCAGTATTTACTGTGGAAAAGGACATAGAAGATATAGAATGTAGGGAAATAGATGGTGACATCTTGAAAAATGTTCATATTACAGCGGAGAAAGTGCTGGATGTCTTGAAACGCATAAAAGTGGATAAATCCCCAGGACCTGATCAGGTGTACCTGAGAACTCTGTGGGAAGCTGGAGAAGTGATTGCTGGGCCTCTTGCTGAGATATTTGTATCATCGATAGTCACAGGTCAGGTGCTGGAAGACTCTTGGTTGGCTAACGCGATGCCACTGTTTATGAAAGATGGTAAGGACAAGCCAGGGAACTATAGACCAGTGAGCCTGACTTCGGTGGTGGGCAGGTTGTTGGAGGGAATCCTGAGGGACAGGATATCCATGTATTTGTAAAGGCAAGGACTGATTAGGGATAGTCAACATGGCTTTGTAAGTGGGAAATAATATTATGCTCGAAACGTCGAATTCTCTATTCCTGAGATGCTGCCTAACCTGCTGTGCTTTGACCAGCAACACATTTGCAGCGGAAATAATATCTCACAAACTTGATTGAGTTTTTTGAAGAAGTAACAAAGACGATTGATGAGGGCAGAATGGTGGACGTGGTCTATATGGACTTTAGTTAGGCATTCAACAAGGTTCCCCATGGGAGACTGATTGATTAGCAAGGTTAGATCTCACAGAATACAGGGAGAACTAGCCATTTGGATCCAGAATTGACTCAAAGAAAGAAGACAGAGGGTGGTGGTGGAGGGTTGTTTTTCAGACTGGAGGTTTGTGACCAATGGAGTGCCACAAGGATTGGTGCTGTGTCCACTACCTTTCATCATTAATATAAATGATTTGGATGTGTGCATAAGAGGTATAGTTAGTAAGTTTGCAGATGACACCAAAATTGGAAGTGTAGTGGACAGTGAAGAAGATTATCTCAGACTTCAACGGGATCTTGATCAGATGGAGCTTAATTTAAATAAATGTGAGGTGCTGCATTTTGGGAAAGCAAATGTTAGCAGGCCATATACCCTAATGGTAAGGTCCTAGGGAGTGTTGCTAAACAAAGAGACCTTGGAGTGCAAGTTCATAGCTCCTTGAAAGTGGAGTCACAGGTAGATAGGATAGTGAAGAAGGCATCTGATATGCTTTCCTTTGTTGGTCAGAGTATTGAGTACAGGGGTTGGGAGGTCATGTTGCAGCTGTACAGGACATTGGTTAGGCCACTGCTGGAATATTGCGTGCAATCCTGGTCTCCTTTTTATTGGAACGATGTTGGGAAACCTGAAAGGATTCAGAAAAGATTTACAAGGATATTGCCAGGGTTGGAGGATTTGAGCTATATGGAGATGTTGAATAGGTTAGGGCTGTTTTCCCTGGAGCGTTGGAGGCTGAGGAGTGACCTTCTAGAGGTTTACAAAAGCTTGAGGGGCATGGATAGGATAAATAGGCAAAGTCTTTTTCCCTGAGATGGGGGAGTCTCGAATTAGAGGGCATAGGTTTAAGGTGTGAGGGGAAAGATATAAAAGAGACCTAAGGGGTAACTGTTTCACACAGAAGGTAGTACATGTATGGAATGAGCTGCCAGAGGAAGTGGTGGAGGCTGGTACAATTGCAAAATTTAAAAGACATCTGGATAGGTATATGAATAGGAAGGGTTTGGAGGGATATGGGCCAGGTGCTGTCAAATGGGACTAGATGGGGTTGGGTAATCTGGTCGGCATGGACGGGTTGGACTGAAGGGTCTGTTTCTGTGCTGTACATCTTTATGACTCTATATACGGTGGTAGGTCAAAGGGTTGGAAAACTTTAGAAACCAGCAAAGAGTAATGGAATTGAAATTAGAATATGAGAGTAAAATAACCAGAAATATAAAACAGATAATAAGGTAAAGTCACCATAAACTGCTTTCTTATTGGGAGAAACAATTAGTTGTGGTTTAACCTAAAGGTCACTACATTTCAGGCAAGGGGAGAGGTTGAGGAGAGTCCTTATGGTAACCTCAGCCAATGTAGGAATTGGACCCATACTGTTAGCATCACTCAGCTTTGCAAACCAGCCATCCAGCCATCTCCAGGCTTAAAAGTGTTGGAGTAATGTGTTCGCATGAATAGAGGTATTTGAGGTGAATCAAGTTTCTATTTTCTAAATCTTTGCATTATTTTCAATAATTTAATATTTCTGAAATGTTGTGCATTTTTCTTGTAAATATCCCAATCCCTCTTTACAATAACAATTGTTTCACAAATGGCATGTGGAGCTTTCAACTCGCCTTTAAGAACCCTTCTCAGTTTCTGCAACAAGTAATTTATATTTGATATTATGGAGGTGGTATAGTTTTCAACTTGATTATTACAAGTTGTATATCCCATACGTGACCCTAGCTGGTATTCACAGAACCAATGCCAAGACCTTTGTGAAATCTTATAATGTCACGGCAATGAGGAAATTCTGGATTGGAAACCTGCCAAGATTTTAGATGTTCATTTTCCAAGATTCCTTTGTCTCATGTTTCCATATTTACAATTTACTTCAAGTATGTAATTTTCTAATACCATTGGCAGCTGGAAGAATATCCTTTGTCATTGCAACAATCAGTGTGTACAGCATTATAGTGAGAATAGACAGCACCTTGCTGGTGGTGCACTAAACTAGAGCTTGAAGGAGAAGTGGTGCGTAGGGGTGAGGTCAGTCTGCAAATGATCTGCCTCTTGAGTTTCAAATCTCCAGTTTGAAAGGAGATTTAAACCTCCCCACAGAACACAAATGGATGGTTGACAGATGGTGGGGGAGGAGAGTCAGTAAGTAATAATCATCATACAACGCAAGTGACAAATGAATGAGCTCTGTCTCTTCCCATCAATGGAATGTACACAATGAAGAACAAAGGACTTGAAGTAATAGAATGTTTCTCATATCTAGACATCCCAAAATTGTTCACAAGCAGGGCCAACTTTTGTTTTAAACAAGTGCAGTCACTATGTAAGCAGATACAGCAGCCAATTTGTAGATCACAGCAATAACTTATTTTTACTTAACACAGGAAAGTGTCTCTTGAGGCTTCACAAGGTTAGAGTCAGGTTCAAACAAAATTACACTGACCCCCGTATGGAAATTGATCAAGAGTTATAGAATTCCCTCACTGCCTCTATACTTTGTTTTCCTCTTTAAGGTGTTTCTTAAAACCTACCATCTTGACCAAGGCTTTGGTTATTTGCCATAGTATCTCCTTATAGAACCTCACACTTTGCTTTATAATGCTCCTGTGAAGCTTTTTGGGATGTTTTATTACATTGAAAGTGCTGGATAAATCTGAGGTGGTTCTGTGATGCTGCTGTCAGGATGCTGTGTACAGGGATGGGCACACTCCTGGATTGGACCAGGCTGCATCTCAGGGCTGCTTAATTGTTCTGACTGTGAACTCACTCAGCATCCACTTTGATGCCAACACTGTCCTTATTTTGCAGTTTGCCCCCTCGGCAAGAGCTTAAATGCTCACAATGTTTCAGTGTCCGTTTGAATTGCCTTTCAGTGCAGATACAAAGTCGAGCAGATCATCACGATCACAGGCAGTGAGTAGTCAAGGGAATGGGCATGTTTGTCAACGTCATTATGTTACATCAATCACACACCTTCACCATGTGTCAGCACTGTATGTGCTTCAACCAAAAGGCCATGTCTCAAAGTCTAAGGGGCTAGTTCTCAGTCACCTCAAAGGAAACACCTTTCACTCAGGATCCCAACACAGAAAGTTCAAGGGCAGCTCCTGGTATCAGTCCAGGAGCTTGGGCACAGTCAGATAGCTGCCAGCAGAGGGCATTCTGGAGATCCAATGCAATCTGCACAAGAAGTAGCAATTTGTTGGTCAGGGAGTATGTAGCGTTCAGTCAGGGATCTGGGCACTCATCAGTTAGAGGTATGGTCTCAATCCTGTTACGAGATGTGCCTTCAAGAAGGATTATTTTGTCATTTATTTTAAAGCAAATGTAAACTTGGAGGCAAGTTGTCTGCTCTGACAATAGCTAGTTTCATTTGTTTTTTTAAAGTTGGAACAATAGAAGCAGAATAAAGGGGTGGAATCAAACTCACACAGAACTAGAATTATAATTTAACTTTAAGCAGTTGCTGGGGTCTTTGAGCTGGATGCGGAAGCTGTTATTCCTCTCTCTGTTTCAGCTAAAAGTTTGGGTTCTCTTCCTACTGCTAGTATTGCGTGTGAGACAATTTGTTTTACTGAATTTGCCCTCGCTAAGGGTGTGTTTATGGAATGGTACTGTATTGAAATAATCTATTATTCTGTTACGTTTTCCAATAGGATTAGGTTATTCAAATTCTTCTTTCTTCTGTTTGTATTGTGTAAAGTGTAAGAATTACATGTTTGCTTCAAGCCAATTGCATCTGGAATACAATGCCTTTAAAAATAATTGAAAGTTGCAGTCTAGGTTACCTCCTTTAATATGTTTTGAGGGGGTTTGGTCTGGTCCTTAACAGTCCTCACTGACCAAAGCTTGGATCTTCTCCTCAGGTGTGAATATTGAGCATCCCGCCACCTGATTGGCTCTCTCCAACCTCATGGAATGAGACAACAGAAGTGATTGCATAATATGCAAATGTCTGTCATAGCTGTTAGTGTTGATTGTTATAATCCCAGTTGATATTATTCATGATGTGGAGGTGCTGGTGTTGGCCTGGGGTGGACAAAGTTAAAAATCACACAACACCAGGTTATAGTCCAACAGGTTTATTTGGAAGCAATAGCTTTTGGAGCGCTGCTCCTTCATCAGGTAGCTACGGAACAGGATCATAAGACACAGATTTTATAGCAAAAAATCACAGTGTCATGCAACTGAAATAATATACAGAGGAACCTCAATTATCCGAATACCAATTATCTGAAAATCGGATTATCAGAAGGAGATCGCGAGGTCCCAATGGAAACATTACATCAAAGATGTGTTTCCAACACTGATCACGTCTTTTGTTTACAGTGATTAAACAGGCATAGTCTCCAAATGACTGCCCTCTCACCCTCTCTCTGTCCCCCCCACACTGCACAGGCATGTACCCTAAACACGCCCCTCTCCACCACCCCATTCCTAGATAATCTCTCCAACATTGTCCTATAGAAGGCAAAGGTGGAACCTGTTAAAAAATTGCAGTAAAAGGTTGTGTGTGTGGCTATGGCTGCACGTGTATCCATATGTGCTACTTGGAGACTTACCCCACAAAGGCAACTGCAATCGCAGCAGTCTTGTTGATGTACAGTCCAGCTGCCCCAGAGAGGGGGTGGATGTATATGGGCTTGGGGGGGGGGCGGGCAGGGGGCAGTGTTGGATGGTGCTGAGGGGGGGGTGTGGTGGAGTTGGTGGGCGGGGGCTCGCACGCTGTGTGCTGCTACAGTCTCCTGAACAGGGAGCAGACTTTAAAAACTCCAAGCCCCAGAGGAAAGGCATTTGATCAATTTATGGAATAATCGATTATCCGAACAAAATAGTGCCCACGCACCATGTTCGGGTAATCGAGGTTCCCCTGTAATGAATAAGTCAAGATTGCTGTTAAGTCTGTCATCTTTTCAAATGGGTTGCTGGTTTCAGTTCATCAATATGTAAATCCAATCATTTCTTTTAGTCACACTCTCAAGATAACTTAAGGTTTTATATAAAATAAAGTGACAAATCAGACAATGCATTAAAGATGTGAGGTTAGAATCTGTCTGTATCCCACTCTTACGTCAGACTGGGTCTATTTTCAAAGTAAGAATTTATAAAATATTACATGGATTGACTGCCTGCAGATTGTGTGCTTTTTGAGCAAAACATAATGCATCTGCAAATATAATTCTGCAAATGCAAATTCACCCCCTAGACTCGTGTGTGTGCATCCATGAGACAGAGTGTGTGTGCATGTGAATGAGATTGCACATAAGAGAATGTATTTGCACGCGTGCATGCTTGGTAAAGTCTGTGTGTAAGTGTGATGGAGTATAAACCTGTGAGAGGGTGTATGCGTGAGTGTGGAGGATGTATGTGTCGCGTATGAGAAAGACCATGTGTACTAAAGAGGGTCTGTGTAAGTATGTGAGTATATATGTGTGTGTGTGTGAGAGTGAGAGTGAGAGTGAGAGTGAGAGTGAGAGTGAGAGTGAGAGTGAGAGTGAGAGTGAGAGTGAGAGTGAGAGTGAGAGTGAGAGTGAGAGTGAGAGTGAGAGTGAGAGTGAGAGTGAAGTGTATAGTGTATAGTGTATAGTGTATAGTGTAGTGGAATCACCAGAAGTGTGACATGAATCCAAGGTCCTGGTTGAAGCCATCCTCATGTGTTCCAAACTTGGCTAACAGCCTCTGCTTAGTCACTCTGCGTTGTTGCGCATCCCAAAGTCCGCCTTGGAGGATGGTCACCCAATGATCCAAAGCCAAATGTCCCTCACCGCTGAGGTGTTCTCTGACTGGGAGGGAATACCCCTGTCTGGCGATTGTTGCGCGGTGTCCATTCATCCATTGTCATAGCGTCTCCTTGATCTCGCCAGTGTACCATGCCTCAGGGCAATGGTGCCTGCAACGTATGAGATAGACAATATTGGCAGAGTCACATGAGTGCCTGCCACGTACATGGTGAGTGGCATTCCCACGTGTAATGGTGATATCCATGTCGATGCTCTGACACATCTTGCACTGGTTGCTACGGTAGGGTTGCATGGTGTTGTGGTCGATATTGTCCTGAAGGCTGGCCTGTTTAACATTTTGGTGGTTATTTAAAGGAAGGAACTGGAGGCATATGGAGGGTTTTGGCAAGGTGTTCATCCTCATCAATAATGCTTTGCAGGCTACGAAGAATCTCTGCTCCTGGGAAGTACTGGACAACCAAGGGTACCCTGTCGGTTGCATCCCATGCCTGTCTCCTGAGGAGGTCATTATGGTTTCTCACTGTGGCAAGTCAGAACTGGTGATCGATGAGTGAGCATCGTACCCTGTTTTTATGAGGGCATCCTTGAGCATCCTCAGGTGTCTGTCGTGTTCCTCCTCATGTGAACAGATCCAGTGTATGCGTAGGGCTTGTCCGTAGGTTTTGGCTGTTTTAATATGTTTAGGGTGGAAGCGAGAGAAAGCACTTACTAAGACAAGGTAGCAATTTATGGTTGTGAAATCAAAAATCCCAAAGCATGCACAATTACTTAGGTTCCCTGTCAAAAGGCAGTCTGATGGACTGGCTGCACATAAGGTTTTAAAAAGAAAAGTGCAGTTGGGAATTAGCAAAACTTAGTGATGTGTGGGGTGAGTAAAGTGTAGTTGAGTTTGTTTGTTAGGAACCTGGTGGCAGAGGAAGATTGTAACTGTGGACAAGTGTTTGTTAGGGAAACTTTGCAGATCATGTAAGGAACAGAGGGGTGTGTGGAGGTGGGTCACTTAATAGGAGCTAAGCTTGGGATAACCACTTAATTTATGGATCTAGCCCTTTGTACCTATTTCTATCTGCCAAGTTTTCTGAGGTCAGGTGCATAGTTGGAGGTCCTGTGCAGCAAAAAAGTCTTGTTCAAACTTGTGCTTGAATATGTTGGTATATTGGGATGCAAGTTTGGTCCCCATGGCTGTTCCCTGTGTCTGGATGAAGAAACTGGTTGTCAAAGGTGAAGACATTGTGGTCGAGGATGAAGCAAATGAGTTGTAGGATAGTTTTCGGAGATTGGCAGTTGGTGGTGTTAAGTACTAAGGCTGTTGCAACAATGCCGTCATCGGGGAGTGGGGGTGGGAAATGCTGGTGTAGAGTGCTGACATATCCATGGTGCTGGGAAAAATTCCCAGTTCAACTAGTCCGTGGGTGCTGAGTTTCTGTAAGAAATCTGGGGGTCCCCTGTACAATGAGTTTCAAGATGCCCTCGACATAGCCAGAGAAGTTTTCACACGGTCCCATTGCCTGATACGATGGGACATCCTGGTGTGTTGGCTTTGTGTATCTTCGGACGGCAGTAGAAGTCCCCTACACGAGAAGTTTTTTTTAATTTCAAAAATATACTTTATCCATAAATATTTTGATGATCTGTACAGTTGGTCATGCCATACATACGTAAACATTCCATTTTTTTGCATACAGAGATCAGAATCTATCCTTTCTATATACAGGTCTGTACGTTTATCAATCATATATCCATATATTTAGCTGAGGCGTCAGCAGAGCCCACATGACTGCATGGGCCCCCTGTTCTTCTTAGGCAGGCAGCTGTTACACGGTGGTCTTTCCCCACCGCGCCTTGGCGACAGCTGCCCCAAGCTTCAGTGCATCCCTCAACACGGAGTCCTGGACCTTGGAATGTGCCAGTCTGCAACACTCAGTCGGGGTCAACTCCTTCAGCTGGAAGATCTACAGGTTTTGATGATCCTCCAGGCACAGTTGATGTTCGTCTCGGTGTGCGTCCCTGGGAACAGACCGTAGAGCATGGAGTCCCGCGTCATGGAGCTGCTCAGGACGAACCTCGACAAACACCACTGCATTCCTCTCCAGACTTTTTCTGCATAGGAACATCCCAGAAGGAGATGTGTGACAGTCTCGTCCCCCCCGCAGCCGCTTCAAGGGCAGCGTGCGATGCGGCTGAGAGTCCGGGCGTGCATAAAGGATCTTACAGGCAGAGCCCTTCTCCCCACTAGCTAAGCCATGTCTTGGTGCTTGTTGGAAAGTTCTGGCGATGAGGCATTCTGCCAAATGGCTTTGACAGTCTGCTCAGGGAACCGCTCGATAGGATCCGCCCTCTCCTTTTCCCGAAGGGTCTCAAGGACACTACGTGCTGACCACTTCCTGATGGACTTGTGGTCAAAGGTGTTTTTCTTCATAAATTTCTCCACGAAGGATAGGTGATACGAAGCGTTCCGCGGTAGCGAGGCCAGGCCCATCCTTCGCAACACTGGGGACAGGTAGAACCTCAGTACGTAGTGACACTTGGTGTTTGTGTACCGAGGATCCACGCACAGCTTGATGCAGCCACACACAAAGGTGGCCATCAGGGTGAGGGTGGCATTGGGTGTATTTTTTCCCTCGTTGTCCAGATCTTTGTACAGTGAGTCCCTTCGGACCTGGTCCATCTTTGATCTCCGTATAAATTGGAAGATGGCCCAGGTGCCTGCAGCGTCACAGGTTCTGGGAATAGGCCAGACCTGTGCCATGTATAACAGCAATGACAGTGCCTCACACCTGATAACCAGGTTTTTTCCCGCAATGGAGAGTGACTGTAGCTTCCATCTGCCTAGTTTCTGCCTCACTTTGTTGATACGCTCCTCCCAAGACTTGGTGCACGCCCCAGCCCCCCTGAACCAAATACCCAGCACCTTCAGGTGGTCGGTCCTGACGGTGAAGGGGATCGAGGATTGGTCGGCCCAGTTCCCGAAGAGCATGGCCTCACTCTTGCCTCGGTTTACCTTGGCCCCTGCGCCCGTTCGAACTGGTCACACGTGCACATGAGTCTGCGCATGGACAGCAGATCTGAGCAGACAACGGTGACATCATCCATTTACAGGGAGGCCTTAACCTGCAGGGCCCCGCTGCCAGGAATAGTTACCCCTCTCAGGCTCGAATCCTTCCTGATGGTCTCGGCAAATGGCTCTATGCAGCACACAGGCAAGGCAGGAGAGTGAGGGCAGCCCTGCCTGACTCCAGATCTGACTGGGAACCTATCTGATTCCCACCCATTGATTGAGACTGCACTGACAATGTTGGTGTCGAGCAGTCTGATCCAATTACAGATTCCCTCCCCAAAGCCCATTTTGGAGAGAATATCTCTCATATACCTGTGTGATATCCTGTCAAAGGCTTTCTCCTGGTCCAGGCTGATCAGGCAGGCGTCCAACCCTCTGTCCTGCACGTAGGCGATCGTATCCCTGAGGAGTGCGAGACTCTCAGCGATCTTCCTGCCCAGTACAGCACAGGTTTGGTCAGAGTGGATCACCAACCCCAGAGCAGACCTGACCCGGGTGGCGATTACCTTTGACAGAATTTTGTAATCTGCATTCAATAGTGAGATTGGTCTCCAATTTCTGAGTTCCTCCCTCTCCCCCTTTGGGATGAGAGCATGTCTAGAACTCTGAAGGACTAGATCCAAACTCCTGATCAATATGTTTAGTTCACCGGTATGCTCTTTGGTCATATTGGCAGGTGGTTGCCTATAGTGTTCCTGGTTATTCAGCTGTCAATACACATCCTTGCAGTAGCCATTCTGTTCTAAATGATGATGGCTCCTTCTTTGTCTGCTAGTTTGATGACAATGTTGCAATTGGTTTTGAGAGCATGGATGCCATTGCGTTGTGATTGGATGATGTGGGTGCGGCTGATGAATCTGTCATTCAGACATTTCCTGATGGTTTGAGCATCAAGCCCAGGGCAGCGACCCTCCAGTGGGTTCCGAATCAACTCCTGCTTTGGTTGCTCTATTATGGATCTCTCTGATTACTTTTCTGGTTCATTGGTTGGCTCATGGGTTTGCTGCTGACATCTTGGAAGGATTCCCTGAGTCTCATTTGTCTGATGAATTCCTTTGTGTCTGTCGCAAGACCAGTGGGGTCCATTTTGGTGGTTTGGCAGGAATTGAACCCTCGGCTGAGAACTTCAAGTGCTTCCGGTTGAAGGGTATGGTCCGATAAGTTGACAATCGATTGCCTCTCGGTGATAATGTGTTCAACTGTGGTTCCAGGGGAGTCTTAACTACTGCTGGTGGTGATGCCAAGTTTCTCCAGTTTCTTCTTGGTGTGCATGTACATGGAATAGTTCTGTCACCTTGTCTGCTTGGCAGTGTCACATAAACTGAACTGAAAATGTGTTGCTGGAAAAGTTTAGCAGGTCAGGCAGCATCCAAGGAACAGGAGAATTGACGTTTCGGGCATGAGCCCTTCTTCAGGCTGATCAGCCCTTCTTCACATAAGTGTTCTTCTATATCTTGAATGCAAGCTGAGAGTGTGGACTCCATCTTGATTTCAAGGTAAAGGCACCTGCTGTAGAGTTGGTGCACAAGATGTTTGAGGAGTTTGTGAGAGGTGCAATGGCAAAATCTCTCTGTGTAGTCTGTGTTGTAGGTCAACTTGAGTGGGTTCGTGATCCATAATTCTTTTGGAATCTTTCCTGATTTCTTGCATATCTGCAGAATCTGATATTATTCATGGACAAGTCAGATGCCAGACTGAAACCTGGGTTTGATAGATTTTTGTTAAATGAAGTGGTCTTTCTCGGTGGCCCATTTGTTGCAGATTGGCTTTATTGGTTTATTTGAACATGTGCTACACAAAATAAAATAGAATACACCTCTCTATTTGTGTATAAACAAATTTGAAAGATTTCAAAATACACAGCCAAACAAAATCCTATCTGTCCCAACACCATCATTTTATATTATTCCAGTACTAGACAGAATTCCCTTTTTGATCGCACCTATAGGTTTGACTAAACTGTTTCAGCCAATTCCAAGTCCTGTGAATTTGGTGTCATCTTCCTTGATTATTCTCACCAATAAGTTTAAACTTCCTTGGCTCCAAATAACCCAGGTTGTAAGTTAGCTCACTGAGCTGGCAGGCTTGTTCTCAGACATTTTGTCACCAGACTAGGTAACATCACCAATGAGCCTCTGGTGAAGTGCTATGTTCTGTCCCGCTTTCTATTCATGTGTCTTGGTCTCTTAAGGTGGGTGATATCATTTACAGTTCTTTTTCTCAGAGGTTGGTAAATGGGGTCCAAATCAATGTTTTATTGATGGAGTTCTGGTTTGAATGCCAGGCCTCTAGGTATTCCCGTTCTTGTCTCTGTTAGCCTGTCCTAGAATGACTATGGTATCCCAGTCAAAGTGGTGCTCTTCTTCGTCTGTATGTATGGATACTAGTGATTACTGGTCATGTCTTTTGGCGGCTAGTTTGGTGTTTGTGTATCCTGATGACTAGTTTCCTGTCTGCTCGATGTAGTGTTTGTAGCTGTCCTTGCAGGGTATTTTATAAATAACATTTGTTTTGCTGGTTGTTGGTATTGGGTCCTTTAGGTTCATCAGTAGCTGTTTCATTGTGTTGGTAGGTTTGTGGGCTACCAAGATGCCAAGCGGTCGGAGTAGTCTCATAGTCATCTCTGAGAGGCCTTTGATGTATGGGAGTGTGGCTAGAGTTGCTGGGTGCGTTGTGTCTACTTGTTTGGGTTTGTTGTTTAAGAATCGGACTGTGTTTATCAGGTTCTTTTTTAATATGCTGTGTAGGTATTTTTCTTCAGCTTTTCATAGTTTTGGGTGCTGCAGTGTTGTGGCCCGTTTAAATAATGTCCTGATGCTGCTTTATTTGCAGGTGTTGGGATGATTGCTCCTTTCATTGAGTATCTGGTCTGTGTGTGTTGCTTCCCTGTAGACTCTGGTCTGCAGTTCTCCATTAACTGTCCGTTCCACTGTGACATCTCGGAAGGGGAGTCTCTTGTTGTTCTCTTCCTCTTCGGTGAAATTTGTGCCAGTAAGGATGTTGTTGGCTTCCTCTAACTTGTTCTGTTTTGTGATGACAAAGGTGTCACCCACGTAATGGACCCAAAGTTTGGGTTGGATCGTGGGCAGGGCTGTTTGTTCGAGTCTCTGCATAACTGCTTCTGCTAAGAATCCTGATATTAGTAATCCTATGAGTGTTACGTTAATTTGTTTTGTAGGTCTTGTCATTGAAGATGAAGTGGATAGTGAGGCACAGGATGTTGTCCTAGCTGATGAGGTTGGTGCTGTCTGGTGTTTGTGTCCTTGGTTCGTCTAGTAGTGTGGTCAGTGTTTCTATGGCCAGGCTGATGTTAATTGATGTGAACAGGCTCATTATGTCGAAGGAGACCATCATTTCATCCTCTTTTATCTTGGTGTCTTTGATGTTCAGGAATTCTTGAGTGGAGTGGATGGAGTGGCATGAGTCTTCTACTAGGTATTTCAGTTTACGGTGGAGTTCCCTTGCTAGTCTGTATGTTGGTGTGCTGGAAGGTAAGACTATGGGTCTGAGGGGGGGCCCCTGGTTTGAGTACCATAGATAATCCGTAGAAACGGGGTGTGTTGGATCCATCAGGTTTCATTTTTCAGAGATGTGTCTTCTTAATTTCATCTGATTTATGGAGCTTCTTCAGTGCCGCTGTGAACCGGTTTCTGAGCTGTGGAGTCTGGTCTATTGCCACCTGTTGGTAAGTGTTGGTATCTGCGCGCAACCTGTGCCTCACTACCCACTTCACCTTCAATGAAAAGACCTACAAACAAATCAATACAACACCCATGGTATCACCAGTATCAGGATTCTTAGCAGAAGCAGTTATGCAGAGACTTGAGCAAACAGCCCTGACAACGATCCAACCCAAAGTTTGGGTCCACTACGTGGATGACACCTTTGTCATCACAATACAGAACAAGTTAGAGGAAACCTACAATATCATCATCAACATCCTTACTGGCACAATTTTCACCAAAGAGGAAGAGAACAACAAGAGACTCCCCTTCTGAGATGTCATAGTGGAATGGACAGTTAATGGAGAACAGCAGACCAGCATCTACAGGGAAACAATACACACAGACCAGATACTCGACTACTGGAGCAGCATCCCAACACCCACAAATAGAGTGGCATCAGGACATTATTTAAATGGGCGATCACACATTGCAGCACCCAGGAACTACAAGCAGTAGAAGAAAAATACCTATACAGCGTATTCAAGATCAACAGGTCCCGATAAACCCAGTCCGCCAATTCTTAAACAACAAACCCAAACAAGAAGACAATCCGCCCAGCGACTCTAACCACATGACCATACATCAAAGACATCTCAGCATTGACAAGAGACTACTCCGACCCCTTGGCATCATGGTAGCCCACAAACCTACCAACACAATGTAACAGCAACTGATGACCCTAAAGGATCCTGTACCAGCAAAACAAATGTCATTTACAAAAAACCCTGCGAGGACTGCAACAAACACTACATCGGATAGACAGGCAGGAAACTAGTCACCAGGATACACGAACACTAACTAGCCATCAAAAGACATGACCCACTATCATTAGTATCCATACTCACAGACAAAGAAGGACATCGCTTTGCCTGGGACAATACATCCATCCTAGAACAGGCTGAACAAAGACATGCACAGGAACACCTAGAGGCCTGGCATTCAAACCGGAACTCCATCAATTTGGACCCATTTACCAACCTCTGAGAAAAAGAACTGGAAATGGTATCACCCACCTTAACAGACCAAGACACATAAATAGAAAACGGGGCAGAACATCATCGCTTCACCAGAGACTCTCACTGATGATGTTACCTAGCACGGTGACAAAACGTCTGAAAACAAACCTGCCAGCTCAGTGAGCAAACTTACAACCTGAACCTCAACCTGAGCTACAAATCTTCTCAAAACTCCAAATAGCCCGTTCAGGTTTCTCAAACTGATCTGAATTTTTCAAACCAAAACTCTTACTCTGAGCTAACGTTTCCTAACTGTTCTGAACTAAATCCTTTTTTCAGGAGAAACTGTTCTTGCATTTCAATCCAGCCAGGTGTTCTGCTAAATGACTATATCTGCTAAATACTTTCCAATCTGTGGGTTCTTCCAAAGCAAAGTATCAACTCTTGATTCTACTAAACCAAAAATATGTTTGTTCTCCCTAATCATTAAACCTTTGCAATACAAGAAGGGATGTTTCTATCCCTGCAGAGGACTCTAGTCACCATCTTTCTGACACTGCCTGGTTTAATCTCATGGTTCCAGAAAAATGTTAATGTTAATTGTAAAAATGTTAATTATTAAATTCCTTCATCCATGTGGAGCAAAACCCACATGCCATTATGTTCAAAATCAAAACTCTAAAATAAATTATGTTAAATATATAAATCACCCACGTTCCGCCACATGATTTAGGTGGAGGGAAGGTGACGGGCTGCCATTGGTGAGTGAACTGGTCTATTTTTAAAGTAGAGATCAGTAGATTCTTACGAGGTTCGAGGAGTGCAATAATAAATGCAGGTAAAAACATGCTCAAATGTAGTCAGAATGCCATGTTGTCAACCCTTAAGGAATACCTTCAAACTAGAATTGGCATCTTTATCTGCCATTTACTATTTAGTAATGGACTATACTTGTATACTGTGTACATTCGTATGTTCATTGTTATGAAGATGTCGACGTACTGTACCTTTTAAGAAAGTTAAAAGCTAGCAGAACTACCTGATAGCACTAAGTGTTCTGAACAAGATACAATGGAATCTTTTGGTCCAGCAGCTAGTGTAGCTGGTTGCCCGGAGACAAAAACCAATTCGAATAAGGTCAATTAGTTTAAATTATACACTGAAAAATACCAAATTCCAATCCAGTTTGAATTGAGTATATTGACAATATTAAAAGCCAATGACACAATCCAATGTTTTGGGGATATAAGACCAGGAAAAATTGAACAGTTGGGGGAGAACTGCCAAGCCACCAGCATGTACAGACTACCCAAAACACAGCTGTCTTAAAGGGGTATTTATCCATCAACGACCTGTGAAAGAGAAATCCTAAGAAAAAAATCACCAGAGGAAGATACAAAGAGAAGATTTGACAGCTGCCTGGGTTTGGAATTTTGAATTTTTGGTAAATCTTAAATAGGGTTTTTTTTATTGGACTAGTATTGTAGAAGAGGAAAGTAAGTGCTAGTTTAGAGAAAGGAGTTGTAGTTATTCTCTATTACACTTTAAGAAATAAAGTTGTTAATTTTTACTTTAAATAGTCCTTGTCCTCTCGAATTTCCACAGGTTACTGCATGGGATAAATCTTTCCTGTGTTGCTAGTTGAAATAAGTTGGGGGGGGGGGGGGAAAGAGGTGGTTGCGGTTTGCCACATGTCGTAACATCATGTCCTGGGTTTGAAGCTTGAAATGAAAATTGTGGCTTTAGAAGAACACAAGTGCAGGGCAATGGAACTGGAACAGAAAGTTGGCACAAGCCTGATGGACCAAATGGGCTCATTCAGTTCTTTAAAACTTCTTGAGCCTTTTGGTCAGTTAATTTGATTCTACCCCTTTCCTCTCCCCCACCCACTTCAGTGTTACTGTTAATAGTTAACACTGAAAAAGTAGACAGTACATGAATTTTGGAATTTATGTTAATGCTATAAATTTACTCTGTTCATTTTTATTATATTACTATTATTATGATTATTATTGATTCTGTCAATTAAGTTAAAACTTTATTCTAATTTGCCTTTGTTCTTGTAAGAGTTTCCGTGTCACACTTTGTTTGAATGGTAATTACAAAGAAAGAAATGGACATGGTAAAGTTATAGCTGTAAGCACTGTAGGAAACTTTACTTGTTTACTGGTGTTATATAAATGCTATTAATAAACACAAGAAGGAACTGATTTATTTTGCATCAGTGCAAACATATAAATAGTTATTTTTAAGAGTACCTATGAGGACTGCTGCAGAATAATCTGAAACCCTAGTTACTGTTCAAACAACAATTTGGTGACACCATTGCTTTGTGTACAGACCCCTGATGAAGGGCTCTGGCCCGAAACGTCGAATTTCCTGTTCCTTGGATGCTGCCTAACCTGCTGTGCTTTAACCAGCAACACATTTTCAGCTCTGATCTCCAGCATCTGCAGACCTCACTTTTTACCCTGAAATAACTTGTCAAACGCAGACGTCAGTATCATGTTTCTACATGCCTGGCTTGAGCTCCATACAAAAGACAGCTGCAACTGAATTAGTACTTCCTGAAGCTGAGGCAGTTCAAATGGCACAGAATCAGCATTTCCCAAGATATTGCAGAATCTGGCATGCTTTCAAAAATGAACTGTTTGAATGACTACTGAATACACAGAAACCACGTGTTCATTCATTGGATTTAGAAGATATCATTGCTGAGAATACTGGTCATGCAACTATTCAACCTGCTGATGCAACTACAGAATTCTGCCTCCAATCTACTGGAGAATGATGAGACAGCAACACACTGCAAGTGTTCAGAATGCATACAAAGAAACTTGATAACAAGCAGCTTGACATTTTCCATCAACTTGAGTTCACAAGATAATTTCATAATGACTTTCTAATATATTTTCACAGTATTCATGCTCTTGGAATTGTTGTAAACTGTTTTAATATTAATTTCAGAAATGGTCTAGCTCTGAACTTGGCCAACATTAACTGCAAACTTCAATGTGTCATTTAATTGATTTAAAGGTTTTACAGTCAAAATGACAATATACCAAAAAGTTTATTTGAAATCGCAAGCTTTCTGCGCATTGCCCCTTTGTCAGGTGAAGTAAAGAGAAACACAAAGGCACAGAATTTATAGGCAGAGAGGTCAAAATATCATACAAATGGTGTGAGGGAAGTGTTGACAGGCTGAATAACAAGTCTCTGCAGGTGATCAAAAGTGATGGACGGTGTGAGTAAAGTGGAACAGCTGAATAACAACCGAAGGGATGACATTTAATTTGATTAAACGAGGCAGAGAGATAATTATAAAACATTAAAAATCAGGTGTTGCTGGAGACAAACCAAATGACTGGAATAATATGCTTCGTAGAAGAGTTATGTGCCAAGGGTCCAACCAAAGTAACAAGTAATCCAAAACTTGGCTATTGGTTTCTGCTCGGCGATTGGAGCAAAGATTGTAGGCTGAATGTCCTTGTCCACTGAAGTGTTCCCCGCCTGGGAGGGAGCATTCCTGTCTTCACCACCAACTTCTTTTTAATGTTTTGTAATTATCTCTCTCTTTCTCAATTAATCCAATTATAGGTCATCCCTTCACTTGTTATTCAGCCTATCAGCACTCCACACATACCATTGTATGATCTTTTGATCTCTCTGCCTATAAACTCTGTCTCTGTGTGCTTCTCTCCCACTTCACCTGATGAAGGGTTTGCACTCTGAAAGCTTGTAATTTCAAATAAATCTGTAACTTGGTGTCATGTGACTTCTGATTTTATCTACTCCAGTGCAACACTGGCATCTCCATAGCTCAGGACCAGGCCCTTCAGCCCATCATGTTTGTACCAATTCCTATGCCTTATTTTACTTTGCAATGTGCCACCTGTGCAATGTAACCCCGTATATACTTCACGCTGTGTCTAAGCACCCTATGATCTGTGTGACCTTGCTATGACTATGATCTTTCTGTACAGCTCGCAGACAAAGCTTTTCACTCTGTTTAGGTACACATGACTGCAATAAATCAAATCTATTTAGAATCATGATCTGTAGCCCATGCACCTATATAGCCCAATAGCCACATAGCCCAATACTAATACTACCAGTATTAGTCCCTTTGTTCGCCTCCCGTTCGTATGTCTATCAAGATATGCCATAAACATTGCTATGCCTGCCTGCTTCCACCACTTCCACTGGCAATGCTTTCCAGGCACCTACCAGTTCTGTGTGAAAAATTTTCCCTCCACTTACCTACTAAATTATCTCCCTCTCACCTTGAACCTGTGCCCTCTTGCAGTTGACCTTTCCACCCAGGGAAAAAGCCTCTAATTATCCACTCTATCTGTTTCTCTCATAACGCTGTAGACCTCTACCAGGTCGCCTCTCAATCCCTGTCCTTCCAGTGAAAACAATTCCAGATTATCCAACCTGTCCTTGTAACTAAACCCCTCCAGATCAGGCAATATTCTGGTTTCTCCAAAGCATCCACATCCTCTGGTCGTGTGGTGACCAGAACTGCATGCAATATTCCACATGTGACCTAAATAAAGCTTTAACTTAACTTGCCAACTTCTATAGTCAGTGCCCTGGCTGATGAAGGCAAGTATGCTGTATGCCTTCTTGACGACCTATCTGTGTGCCCAGATCCCTCTGCATGTCAGTGCTCCTAAGGGTTCTAGCATTTGTTGAATGATTTGAATCTGAATTTGAACTTCTAATATACATCACTTCACATTTTTCCAGATTAAACTCCATCTACCATTTATTTTCCCAAATCTGCAATCGATCTTTATCCCACTGTATCCTTTAACGATCCTCCTCACTACCTGCAATTTTGGTGTCATCTACAGATGTACTAATCAGACCACCTTTACTTTCCTCCAGATCAGTTTTATATATATTATAAACAAAAAGGTTCCAGCAAGAAACTCTGTGGAACACTAGTTACTGACCTGCATTCTGAAAAGTACCCTTCAACCACTACTCTGTCTTCTATGGCCAAGCCAGTTTTGTATCTATCTAGCCAGTTCACCCCAAACATATACAATAAATAAGCTTTTTTTTTGCAAATTTTTTATTAGTTCATTTATAGATTGAAACAGTGAGTGTTCACAATCACAGTAATTACACAAAGGCAGGTCCAAGATAATACAAGCACCACTTTCACATTGAATTGCAATGCAATGCCGGATAATTGTCCCAAACTGAATGGAAAGAGACAACTAACTGGAAAATTAATATGCTCATGTAAATATCTCTGTGTACCATAGGAAATAGAACTGAAAAATCTCTACCTCTTGGAAGCTAATGTGATATATTTCTAGCTGAAAATGTGTTGCTGGTTAAAGCACAGCAGGTTAGGCAGCATCCAAGGAACAGGAAATTCAACGTTTCGGGCCAGAGCCCTTCATCAGGAATCATGATATATTTCTACAAAGGATTAGTTCTCAGAACATTGTTTTGATCAATGTGTTGATATGTAAAGTTGTTGGGTACAGTTTTTATATAAAATATTCCACAGTCAGAAACAATAGTCCCTTCTGTAATGTAATAGGAGCTGTGAAGTCTATGTGTCTACGAGTCATGTAGCTGTTGGATCCTCTGCCCAATTTACTGAAGGAATTATCTTCCTCCAGCTGTCAGCTTTAAAGAAGGCCAAGCTCCTGTAAACTCCCCCATCCCCTGATGATAATCCAATAAAATGCAGGATATCACTCCAAAGGTCCACCACTCAGCCAGAACACCTGGCTTTGGCATTAGGTTAGTGTTATACTGTATAATTGATAATTTATGTTGGCTCTTTCCATTGGATGTTTGAGTATATCACATGTCCTGACATTCAGGTCACCTGGTAACAATTTGTGCGGATCATAATTCCAGGACCTGGACTAATAAAGCCAGAACAATCTGAGTTCAAAATCCACCAGGACAGGTTGGGAATTTGAATTCAATTAAAGAAAAATTGAAGAGCTTTTATCACAACTTTTATCGATAAGCAGTAAAACTGTGATATTATCTGGTTGTTTTCCCTCGTGTCACTCTTGAGGCTTTTGCTAGTGTACTCCAGTAGATTAGATTAGATTACTTACAGTGTGGAAACAGGCCCTTTGGCCCAACAAGTCCACACCGACCCGCTGAAGCCCAACCCACCCAGATCCAATCCCCTACATTTACCACTTCACCTAACACTACGGGCAATTTAGTATGGTCAATTCACCTAACCTGCACATTTGGGCTGTGGGAGGAAACCCACGCAGACACGAGGAGAATGTGCAAACTCCAAACAGACAGTCACCTGAGGCGGGAATTGAACCTGGGTCTCTGGCGCTGTGAGGCAGCAGTGCTAACCACTGTGCCACCGTACCACCCACATTATCGATCCAACTGCCAACGAGAATAGTTTCCTTGTATCAACAGTGCCAACTGCTCATGAGTTTGAATACTCCTACAAAGTCCCCTTTTAACCTTTCCTTCCCCAGGGAGAACAATCCCAGTACTTCAAAGTACCCACTCAACTAATGCCACTAATCCCTGAAACCACTCTCTGTAAATCTTTGCTGTACTTCCACATCCTTAAACAGTAGAACTCAGAGTTTGATGCAATACTCCAAGTAAGACCAAACCAATGTTTTAAAAAGTTTTGTCATAACTTCTATATTTTTGGATTCAATTTCGATATTTATTAAGGGCAGAATCCCATGCGCCATTTTAACAGCTTTGCCAAGTTGCATTGTCACTTTCATGATGTGTATATATACCCCCAGACCCCTCTTGCTGCACTTCTATTAAAATTATTTTTTTTTGCCTTCTACCACAATATATCACTTTATACTTTGCCTTAACCTTCATCTACCCTGTCTGGCCATTTCACGAGCTTGTCTTTTGTCCTCTTGATGGCCAAGACAGTTCTCCTCACAATTCACAACACTTCCAAACTTTATGCCAACTGTAAATTTTGAGGGTATCTTGCACACCCAAATCGAGAGTGTTATATTGATGAAGAAAAGCTATGCAATTGCACTATCGCTTGCCCAGCTCAAAATGCAATGATTTCCCACTCACCTCTGGTTCTTGTCACTCAACCAACTGTAGTCACTGTCCTTTCATTCCTCAGTCTTCAGTTTTGCTGATAAGTCTGTTTTGTGGCATGTTAATAAACCCTTTTTGGAAGTTTGTGTATCTTACATTAACAACACTACCCTCACCAACCTGCTTACCTCTTAAAACAAAATGATGTTAGCTACTATAAATACATGTGCTTAACAAATCTGTGTTGGCTTTTCTAATGAAGCCAAATTGGTCCACCTGCTTATTAACTTTGTGCCTCCCATGGGTGGAGATATCTTTGTTGTTTAGAATAAATGTGAGCATGAGCAAAGGAACAATGTATCCAGGAGACTGTCAGCTGGGAACAGTTGAAATCAAGGTAAACGGAGTTGCTGATAGCTGTTGCAGTGTAGTGATAAGGTCCCTATTTCTGTACTAGGAGGTCCTGGTTCAAGCCCTACCTGCTCCAGAGATGTGTATAACATTTCTGAACAGGTTGATTGGAGAAAATATCTAAATTGAATGGCTAAAGCTGTATGAGAGAAGGGATAAGGAAAAGTTGATCTTTGTCTCACACATGGATGTCAAAGAAATTAGTACCTGCTCTGCTCTTTGAGCAACTCAATTTATCAATCACTGACACATGGAAAAGGATTGAATTGTCATTTGGTTTATTTTGATTGGTTACTGTCTCACATCTTGTGCAGCCGACTCTATTGTGAACTCCATCTGGCTTCTTTCATGCTGTAAGGACACATTCTAATTCATTTTCGCCTACCTGTCAAAGATAATTAAGTGAGGCTGCAGAATCTCTGTCTCTACTTACACCTCCATTATTCATTGCAGGCTAGCAGAGATTTCCATTGGTTCCTGTTATGCATGAACACCTACTTAGGGCATAGCCTACTGACTAGTGCAGAGTGAAACATTTTAATTTAACATGAAAAAGAGCAGATACATACAGCACCAGATAAAAGAACATTAAAATAGAAATGTTAATCAGGACTGAAAAGATGTGAGTTAGCTAATCCATCAGAACTATTGTCTTATTCATGTATGTTTGTTACTTTAATGTGTTACCCAATGGACAATACCTTGGAAAATCATTGCTAGTCCCACACAGATCTTTTATATTCGTTCATGGGATATGGGCATTGCTGGCAGGCCAGCATTTATTGCCAGTCTCTGGTTGCCCTTGAGGAGGTGGTGGTGAGCAGCCTTTTTGAACTACGACAGTCCATCTGCTGTGGTTGACCCACAGTTCGGTTAGGGGAGGAATTTGAGGATTTTGATCCAGTGACAGTGAATGAACGGAAATATATTTCAAGTCAAGATGGTTAGTGGCTCGGAGGGGGAACTTGCAAGTTTTTGTGTTTCCATGTATCTGCTGCCCTTGTCCTTCTAGATGGAAGCCATGATGTGGAGGTGCCAGTGTTTGACTGGGGTGGACAAAGTTAAAAATCACACAACACCAGGTTACAGTCCTATAGATTTAGTTAGAAGTACTTGCTTTCAGAGCACTGATCCTTCGTCAGGTAGCTAGTGGGGCAGGATCATAGGACACAGAATTTATCTGTTGGATTATAACCTGGTGATGTGATTTTTAACTTATAGATGGAAGTGGTCTTGGGTTTGGAAGGTGTTGTCTAAGGAAGATGGATTAATTTCTACTTCCATGTAGAAATAGGCACAAACACAAACGTTAAACATATAATGATCATTTCTAACACTACTTAGAAATGGCCTTTTGTGTTATTGGTCTTCCCTGGGTAAGCTTTGTTAGCTTTTGTTTCCAACAAGCAACATGAAGTTAACAATTTTGTAACTTTCACTGCCAATATTTCACAAGTACATTTTTGAAAACTATAGTGAACTCAAGATCACCAGTTTGGAAAAATGTTCACCTCATAATGGAGAAAGGATGTTCAGGCCATGAGCATCAGATTAAGTTGTATATTGCAGTTTTGCAATTAACTTTATTTTAATATATTGTTACATTCCATTTTAAGTACTAGATAATTTTTAATACAAGGTTGTCTACTTGAACCTGCATCTTTTGTTGTAACAACAAAAATGATAAATAGTTATTAGGAAAAAAAGGAAATAAGTTATTGATTCCTACAATGATTAGGTAAGATATAAAGAATCTAAATGGGCTCTCAGCCTAATTTAGCGTGTTATGCAATCTGGTGATTTTGCACATGAACAGGAAATCTTTGTCTCACAATTCCAAGCTTTTCTATTCACGTTTGTGAGCAGTTGTCTGGATCGTCATGACTCAGCAGCCCCATACTGTGATTTGAGATAGCTCCACAAAGAAAAATGGCAATACAGCATTTCAATACAAAAACACACCAAGGGATAAAAGAAAGAATCCTTAATTGTTTTACAGTTCATGATCTCAGACATTTATTGCAGTGACTGAGATATAACTAATCATGGCCATTCCAAAATTCAGGGTGTGTGTTGCAATCAAAAGGTAGGATTTATTGTGATATTTTTACTCATTCAAGGGGTGTAGGCATTTGTTCCCTGTCACTCGTTCCCAATGAGAAGGTGGTGCTCAGCTGCTTTCTCAAACTATTGCTGTCCATTTGCTGTAGGTATGTCCACAATGTCATTAGGAAGGAAATTCCAGGATTTTGACCCAGCGACACTGGAAAACAAAATTATATTTCCAAGTCAGAGCGATGAGGTACTTGGAGGGAATCTTGCAGGACATGGTACTCCCATGAATCTCGAAAGACAAGGACATAAGTGGCTGTGGGTTTCACAGGTGCTGCCTAAGAAGCCTGGGTTAATTGATGCAGTGCATCTTGTATTTAGTCCACACGGCTGCTACTAAGTGTTGGTGGTGGACTGAGTGGATGTTTGAGAATGCAAAGCCAAGTAAGAGGGTTACTATGGCCTGTACGGTGTCAAGCTTCGAGTGTAATTGACATTACATTTATCCAGACACGTGGGGAACAATCCATCATACTCCTGACTTGTGCCTTGTAGACAACACAGAGGCTTTGGGGAAGTAAGAAGAGGAGTAAGGAGGTCAGATGCCTCTGACCTGATGGTTTACTTGATCTTTATGCCAAAATAAGGTTAAGAAAAATGTCACTCCATAGTTAAGAATTACAAAGAAAAGAATTAGATTTATTTGTATTCCTTCAGATCGTTGTCACTGACTTAGATGAACAATGTATCTAACTGTAACATTTGCTGATTTATTTGGAATAAACCTGTTGGGCTATAACCTGGTGTTGAGAGATTTTTAACTTTGTACACCCTAGTCCAACACTGGCGCCTCCAAATCATGATATTTGCTGATGACACCAAGGTAAGAAGGAAAGTAAGATGCGAAGGGATACAGAAGGGTTAAATAAATGAGCAAACATTTTTGCAGATGAACTCTTGCATAGGAATATGTGAATTTATCCACTTGGTTCATTGCAAATGCTGTCCTTTGGATGAAACAATGCCCTCAACCCAACATCTAAAAACCAACTGAGGTCATTTTTTCAGATACTGAAGTTGAGCTGATATTTTGTGATTCAAACACATTAAGCTGACACTAAATACATTTCTTTGGGAATACATGGTATTTCTTAAGTTGTTGCAAGGTGAAAATAACATTTAGAAATCAAAGATTCAAAAGGTAAATGCAGACAGTTAGCCAACAACAGCTGAGAGTAGTTCACTCAACTTCCTGTGTATCAGTGGTGTGCCAGTGTAAGCATGTCTGCTCAGTAAAAGGAACAAAATTGGAGCAGTTCAGGCTGGTAAAGAAGATCAGCTACTGACATATCACAACAGTATCTGGCAGAGCATGGTTTGAAGCTGCTTTTCCCATGTCACCACACTGTTGCATCAGGAAGGTTAGCATCTGAAGCATCACTAAAAATAACAAAATTCATGTTCTTTTCATCAAGATGGAAACTTGAGTACTCATTTCTCCAGATTGAATTAGTTTACTCCAACCATTTTACATGGAATTATTATGCTTTTTAATGACATTAATGTGTCATTACTGACCAAAGTAGTACAGTGAACTTCCTTAACCTCATGTTGAATCAATAATATGATGTAATGTGTCTGATTCCTTACTGTGTATTTAGTGGCATGTTGGTTATGGTTAGTGTGTCTGAAAGAGTTTAATGATTAACTGCCAGTACCTTAAGGTATAGGCTATTTGTCTTTTTTAGTTGAGACACAGAATTTAAGAGTTGGGAGGTTATGCTAGAATTGTATAAAATGTTAGCTAGGCCACAGTTGGAGTATTGCGAGCAGTAACACATTATTATTATCATCCACATTATAGGAGGGGTGTGATTGCACAGGAGAGGGTACAGAGGAGATTTACCAGAATGTTGGCTGGGCTGGAGAGTTTCAGTTATGGAGAGAGATTGGATAGACTGGAATTTTTTCAGAGCAGTGGAGACTAAGGGGAATACGATTCAGATGTATAAAATTATGAGGGACATAGACAAGAGTAGATGAGAAGAAAAGTTTCCTCTTCAGTGGGTTAAAGGGACTTTTTTTGTCCTATAAACCTCTGAGTCTGTTAGTTTGACTTGCTGACTCTTGTTCAAGGTTCTGAAAGTCTGTAATAACACAATGACCAGCATCTACACTGCTCAGTGAGACACGAGAGGGCAGAACTTTAATCACAAGCAACACTCAGGAACCAAAAAAAGGTTCAGAGCAGTTAAGGTTGCAGAAGCTAGGTTAAAGTTTACAATATATTGCCCAGATGCAATGAGTATTTAACAATCCCATAGTATATGCCAGAAAAAAGATTGATATAATGAAAAAAGGACTGAGGAATAACATTGATCTTCAAGGGGAACAGATTGTTTTTCCTCTGCTTTGTTGCTCAAAATAGTTGACAAGAAAGGTGGATATGTAGGAGTGGTTGGGAGACCGGAATTTTCTTTTTGAATTGAACCCTGATTGTTAAATAAACAGAGATTTCAATTTAAAATAAATGTAAAGTAAATTTAAAACCAAAAATTTTGCCAAGTGTTCATCATCCATGGATAACAGAATCCCTACAGCTTGGAAACAGGCTATTTGTCCCATTGAGCCCATACCACCCATCAGTAGAGCATCCCCAACCCTATTCCTGCAACCCTGCGTTTCCCATGGCTAACCTTCATAGCCTGCACATCCCTGGACACTATGGATAATTTTACATGACCAGTTCACCTAAACTGCAGATCTTCAGTCCCTCAAGGCTGGAATCGAACCAGGATCCCTGGGCCTGAGAGGCAACAGTCCATTCCTGATGCATTCTACGATGCATTATTTGAGTAGAAACAAAAAAATGCAACAGTTCCAACAGTTTGATTATGTAAAAGTAGACTAACACACTCACATCGTTTGGTATTTGGTTTTTGTTTTAATCTTTAACTTGCAATGTTCTATTTATGAGCAATCAAGAATTGACAACTCTCTTGAGTTGAGGTCTTAATCACAAATCTTATGTTTATTCTCTATTCAAAAATTAAGGTGCATGTTAATCAGATATGCATAACCAAAGCATTATCATTTGTTAGCAAATCATCATGTTTTAATTCTTGGGATTTTTGCCAGTTGTATACAGTTCCCAACCTTTTTCAAAATAATTTAATTAATCAACTGCACAAACTAGTATAAGGCAACAATGAATACACATTTCATTCAAATGTTGACCAACACAGAACTGACAACAAAATTAAAATTTATCTCCATTTGTTTTCCAATAAAGCGAATATCTCTGAATTTCTACAAAACTCAAACAGGGATTGTTCAGAAATGATGAAGTTTATACACCAAGGATTCTGAAACTTCATATAATTTGCAATCTATATCTAGAAGGCTGGACTGTGCCTAACTGAAAGATACTGTTCCTCCCACCATCCGTGGCCTCAAACGTTCCTTTCAGGTGACACAAATGTCCCTGTAGGTCAATTTTTTATTGCATTCACTGTTCATGGTGTGGTCCCCTCTAAAACAATGAATGTTCTTTGGGAATACTTTAGCTCAGTTTGCAGCTGTGACCCTGAGCTTCTGGATTGTTTCCTACTGAAATTTGCTATCTTCCTTTGCCGTTTCCCTTGCATTCTACAATATTCAGATGAAGTTTAATGTAAAATTGAGGAACAGCACATCAACTTTTCACTTAAACACTTTGCAGCCTTCCAGATTCAACACTGACTTCAACAATTTCAGATATGTAACCACCGAACACATCTATTCAGAAAATTGTTGGTCATGATTTTGTTATCAATTTCCAACAAATCAAGACAATTTTGGTTTAATTGTTCTGTTACAATCCTCTTCTACCATACACCATTATCCCTCATCATTGCTTTCAAACCTTCCACATACTATGTTTTTCATCACCACTTGCCTATTCTCTGCTTTTAGAGCTTAAAACCCATTCCATATCCATTTTCTTTTACAATGCTGAAGAAAGATAATCGATCGGAAACAACTTTCTTGCTACAGCAATCCTGCCAGAGTTAATTATTTACAGCAGTGTTTGTATTTATTTCAGATTTCAAACATCCAAGCAGTAGCTGCTTTTGTGGAAGTACTTTTCTGTTCACGTACTATGTTAAGGGTCTCAAAATACAGAAAATTGGCAGGAAACACTTTTGTTCTGAAATACTGGTTAACAGGTTAGTTGCAGTCAACAATACAAGCATTGGCTCACTTTACATGACTTCACCCAAAATCAATAGTAGGGCATTATTTGCTCAACTTGATGTGGCCACCTAACGGTGCGGTTGAGCAACTATAAGCCGGAAATTTCCTGTCAGGTTTCTGCATATAAATTGAGTTGCACCACTCCTGTGTTATGTCCACTGGAATCCCACTGTGTCAATCAATTATAGCTCCACTACTCCAATGCCAATGACCAGATAACATTAATTTCCTGCACTCATCACAGATCTGAATTAGTATAAATTCATATGCAAAATGTGTAATAATAATAATCATTTTTATATTTCTTCTTGAGAGACCCACGCTACATCTATTTTCAAATGTTAATTCCCATAAATAAAAAGAGTGAAAGTCTATGCTTATGATTTTTCTCATCCTCAAATCGTTCACATTGATTCCCATTTAAGTAATGGCTGGTCATACGTTCTAATATATGCAATGATTTTCAGGTAATACAGTTATAAGTTCCCATGGATAAGATGGAACCGATATAAGAGTGATCGAGAATATCCTTGTTCAATGTTCTTTACACCCACCCAGCCTTGGCAACAAACACTGGCTTCCATTCAGCAGGGCAGAAAACTTGAAGTTTTGATCAATTACAGCTCTTCTTTGGGAATTAACATTATTCAAAGATAACAGTCATATGTTTTTAAAGATTAGAAATTGATGCTACAGTTTGTTCATTGTGGAGACTCCAATGTGCTATGCAGGTGTAGATCTTTACAAAACTCTGCATAGAACAAAAATCAAGCTAAACAAAGTAACCTCTTCATGGCATGATAAAGACTCTTATAAATTGAAGGATTATTTAAAAACTGTGCAATTTAATGAGTTGAGTACATTGTGATACATGGGTTACTGACATAAAAGCCACAATTTAGCAGGCCAGCGTTGCAGTCTGTTGGCGTAGTAACCAAATAAAGGGGTAGAACACAGGTTTATGTCATGATTTTTGACATGATAATCCCAATCTCTGATAATCATCTGGCCAAGGTAGAACCCAGTAACATTAATAAGCTGTTTTAACAATTAGGGTGACATTATCGCCCATACTGTAGTCTATAGGAGAATCATTCCACTTCTAGTTCTAACATATTCTAAGAAACCTCTTACTCCAGTCCCTAAGCAGGGTCTTTGTCTGAAAAACTACTATTCCAGAAAGAACCACATGGTCTTTAAAAAAAGAACTCGATAACTCACGCCAAACAGAACTGCTTGTTGGACCAAATCTGTTGCATAGCAACCTTTTTGAGAATCAACAAGACCTCGGAGCTAGGCAACATATTAGTATTCCATTTACATCTGGTGAACATTGCAACATTAAATCTTAGTAGTAACAAAAAGACAAAAGAGAAATCAAACTCAGTAGTTTATACCAGTATATATTTCAATCCATAAAGTTTACACAGTTCACCCTAATTTCCTTAGTCTAACACAATGTCTACACGTAATGTTGAGGAAGTTACAATACGTTTGGCATCAAACAAATAGAACAGTGGTATGACATTCAGACAAAGCACTAACAGACACATCAGCTCTTGTGCTAAAATATTACACCAGGCAGCATTAGGAAACCAAAAATAAAGCAGAATTAAAAAATAAACAAACTTTCACGTTTATGTACAAATCAGTGCCCCTCAGACACTCTCTAAAGATGTGTCTAACAGCATAACATAAACCATTATAAATAGATAATATAAGGTGCAAAGGTCTCCATTCTACAGACTCCCCACTAGAAACCCAGATTATGTTAAAAACTACATTGAATTCAGCTTGTCCGTGGAGCTGTGTTCCTTTGCTTATTTACCAACTTTTTGATTCCAAAACAGACAAATTGATATCAAAAAGAGTATACAGAAGATGCAAAATCAGAAATTATTTCAAGTTAACGGTTAGATTTTTTTTGTTTCAAGTGGAAAGAGCTTGTTATCCTGGTACCTAAATTTGACCTCGAGTTGTGCAAGTCTCAAATGAGACAGTAGAATGGAGTGTCCGCTTGTCTCAAGAGAACAGAATAGAGCCAAAACTACTGTAGCACAGGTCTGGCGAGTGTTAAACATCAGCAGTATAAAGACCACTCTAAAAAGGTAAAAGCTTTGCTTATGGATTTTCTTTTTTTTTGGGAGCTGTTAACCATGTTAATCCACAGATTGTATATGCAAGAACACATTCTGGTCCCCTAGTATATATCAGAAGTGAGCACATTTTGACCAGGATTGGTATTTGTTTTTTTGCCTCATTGACCCAGATGACTTTCTTATGAAGTCTCTTTTCCCTGTACACCAGTGGCTGTTTTAATGGAGCTTATTGTTCGGTTGAACCAGGTTTTCTTTGCTGCTTGAACTTCATTTAATGCTAGACCCAAATGATGCTCCAGATCCTGAGAAAAAAAAATCCAGATAAATTAATTGCCCTTTAAGGTTAATTTTGAATTTTGTTACAAAAGTAGTTCGGAATTTTACAGTTTGGGTCTATTGGAAACTTCAATAAGCAGCAATAACCTACACTGAGATAACATCTTTAAAAAAAAAAATTCTCTTGTGAAATGCAGGTGTAACTGGTTAGATCAGCATGTTGCCGATCTCCAAAGACAGGTTTCTTGAATTGAAGTCCCATGTGGTCCACATACACCTACTGTGTTTTGGAATTCCAGGTTTTTGACCCAGTAACAGTGAAGGCACAGTGATAGGATTCCAAGTCAGAATGGTGAGAAACTTGCAGGATATCTTGCAGGTGACGCAGCAACTAAATGCAGCTGCTCTGATCATTCTAAATGGTGGAGGTCACGGGTTTGAAAGTACTATCCAAGTATTAATGCTGCATTGCATTGTGTTGATGATATACTCCATTGCCATTGTGCATTGGTGAAGGGAGTGGATATTGAAGGTGGTGGACAGTGGGCCAGTCACTGGGCTGCTTTCACTTGGACAGTATCAAGTCCATGTTTCCCCAGCCAGACTCTCTCCCTTAACCATCCACACTCAATAGCATCTACGAGATACACTGCAGAAATTCACCAAAGATCCTTAGACACCACCTTCAAAATGCTGCCTGAACTGCTGTGCTCTTCCAGCACCACTGATTTCGCTGCTCCTTGGATGCTGCCTGAACTGCTGTGCTCTTCCAGCACCACTAATCCAGAATCCTTACACTCAACTCCTCATGAGAAGCAGGTTATCTCAAGTTCTCAGTTCTCATATTCTTCAGTTCTCTACCAAATGCAGACTCAGCACCGCCTTCTTGACCTGCAATCTTCTTCCCGACCTCTCCGCCCTCACCTCCTCTCCGGCCTATCACCCTCACCTTAGCATCCTTCCACCTATCGTATTCCTAACACCCCTCCCCCAAGTTCCTCCTCCCTACCTTTTATCTTAGCCTGCTTGGCACACCCTCCTCATTCCTGAAGGGCTTATGCCCAAAATGTTGATTTCGCTGCTCCTTGGATGCTGCCTGAACTGCTGTGCTCTTCCAGCACCACTAATCCAGAATCTGGTTTCCAGCACCTGCAGTCATTCTTTTTACCTACAAAATAGACAACCATCTAGAAGGACAAGGGTAGCAGATACTTGGCACCACCACCACATGCAGGTTTCCTCCAAGCCACTCACTGGGAAATATATCGCTGTTGCTGGATCAAACCCTGGGATTCTCTCCCCAAGGTCATCATGGGTCTACCTGCAGCATATGCACTACACTGGTTCAAGGAGGCAGCTCACCACCACCTTCTCAAGGGACAGGTAATGAATGCTGGCCTGCCAGCAACGCCCACATTTCAAGAGTGAACTTAAACAAAATCTGAAAGTAGCTGCTCTAAGGTCATTGTTCAAATCTTAACTGCACCCTTCCTCATTGGGCTTACTGTGTAGTATAAAAGTTCTAGTAAACCCAATTTATAATTTTGCTTCCTCCCGCCTCGTACACAATGTCCCATGAATATCTAAGTCATTAAAATCTTTCGCTACTGCATTACTTGTACATTTCTCTGAAACGTATTTACATGTGATCTGCTCCCTCTCCCTGACTGTTTGTATCTTACAGTACACACCTAATTTTATTTTCCTCCTTTTGTATTAATGCCTTTTGTCCATATGGTCTTACTTGAGGATCTTTCCAAGGAACACATCCTTCCTCACTGCGATAACTGATTTCCTCGTCATTATTGTGACACTCACCTCTTCTATCCCGTTATCTCACCTGAATATCTTGTCAGCTGGCATGTTGAGCCATCGATCTTGCCCATCTTTCAACTTTTTAACACTGTTAGCATACTCCCATGTGCCTATCTGTGGCCATAGCTTGTTTATCTTATTCCTTGCATTAAAAATTATTTTTCATTTAGCCTTGCTGAACTCTCTTATTTCGGATCTAGCCTATGGTTCCTCTGTCAGACTCATTTACTCGGGTTTTAACTTGTAATTCCCTCTCAGCTTTTCTCCCCTCTGAGCTACTTGTCAACCTTTGAACTCTATGTCCTATTTATAAAACCCAGCACATTATATGCTTAATTAACTATGCTTTCCATCTGTCCTGCCAACTTCAACAATTTACACATATACACATCTAGGTCCCAAGACTGCTGCACCCATTTTAGAATTGTATTAATTTCATATTGGCTCTGCATTCTTCCCACTAATATTAATCACTTCATTCTTCCTGCATTAAATTACATCCGCCACTTGTCTGCCCATTCCACCAACCTTTCAAAGTTTTGTATAATCTGCAAATTTTGAAATTGTCCTCCTTTTACCAAGATGCAGATTATTGATCCCATTATTAAATGAATGCGCAGCCACCGGCTTACATTTTATCCTTCCTCTTTTGATCTTTGATGAAACACACCTGGATTTTGCACTCTGCCTCCACCAGCTGCAGTTTGGTCTGAGCCAGCTCCAGCTCCATTTCCCTCAGTTGGTTCTTCAATAAGGCTTTCTCTTTATCTTGATATTCATCTGAGGTATTCTTAGAAGTACTGAGAATTTTAAGTGCACCCTCCTTGTTGAACAACTCTCTGCAGCGATCGCAGCCTTCAACCTTTTGCTGAATCAAAAAAAATATAATTACTACCTCTGTAATAAAATCACTTCTGTTCGTATAAAATACAATTATTGACTGAGGCTTTGAGAGAGAATTATTTTTACCATACTTTTAAGGTAATAGTTCTATTTTCCATCTTGTTGTGATTTAAAATAATACTGTACTGCGTATGTTATGTTATAATCCCAGCTAAAGATAATATTAGACAGTCAGATTCCAGAGCTTAATCAGTGTGATTGACCACATTTTCTTTTCTGGTGGTCAGTCACTGAACATATTCACAGGAGGCTGGCAATAAAGTTTAACAGAACACTAGCTGTATTACACAATACGAGAAATATTTCAAATGTTTTGTTTCAAATTAAGGGTTCAACCCCACAATTCTCAATAACACCCTTACAGATATTCAAAGCCCAGTGAGGGGGTCACCCTCTCCCCATTTCAAAGTCTTCTATTCACTAACTGGTTTCTGAAGCTGCCTTATCAACTTCTAATCATTTTCAGAGTAAACCAAGGTGTTTCCATACCCTCATCCACCATCAGATTTCTCCAAATCCTTGCTCAACTCTGACTATTTCTTTTAAAAAAAAAGATTGTTAAACTAATAGCATCTTTTTGCACTGATGGAAACTACACACAATGATCTTCTGGATATTTCTCTCCTGCTACTGGATTCTGTTGCTCAGCGACAGCTGTTTAAAAATCTGTCCTACTTTCAATATACTAAACTGTTCACCTCAAGCTTTACTCAAATGATGTAAGCCCTCATTAAAGCCTCATGTATCACAAATCCCAGCATTACTCTCAGAATTTAAAATAAAACTAAATTTTAAATCAGAATTTAAAATGAAACTGAACACACACACAAAGGAATCAAAATTACAGAATACAGGATTCTTCTACTTCAGAGTCCAAGTTTTTATGATAACATGAATCTTCATGACAGTTTCAACCATACAATATTGCATAGCTGTTAATGCTACATTACCCATTAAAATTAATGCAATGCACAGGAATTTAAGCAATCTGGACAATAGTAATTTCCTTAGTTGAATACAAACTCACAAATGCTAAGTATCTCACACATCATTTAATATTGCCAGAAGTAAAACAATACTTTATACTATAAAGTGATCTGTTCTTTCAATTTAGTAAAACACGATTCTACTGGAAGTTTACTTCCTGTAATGGTTTCCCTTTACAAGACACCCGCATTTTTGAGCAACATTGTGACAAGAGAGAGACAGGAAAACTCAAGCCAATTACAGTAAACAGCAGGCTCACGCTACAGCTGGTGTTTTTCCATGTTTATTCACACTGAGTGAAAGAATCATCAATCCCAAAATGCAACATTTGTAGCTTCAGGCTGTAGGGATGACTTGATGAACTTACATTCGAAGAAAGAACTCTTCTTTCACTCTAAATTTCCATCAAAGCTCAAAGGCATTTGCTCCTCCCTAGAACATGGCTTCAATGGCGCCAATCACTCAGTCAAATCTCAACTAACCGGCAATACACAAGTGAATTTTGACTTTGTATATCAGCAGCGATTGGATTAGGAAGACAGTCACTCCTGAACGTCGCCTCATCTCCACCAATAACTCAGCCAAACAAGTTTCCAGTTCTCTCTCATCTTTCTCAATCTAATTCTGGGTCTGAAAGAAATAAGTGCCTTTTGGCTATTGTACAATTAACAATTCTCTGGACAGACTAATTGGCCCAATTAGGAGTCATCACTGAAGGTTTATGCCCACACTTTCCACTATAAAATAACTTGCAAGCTCCTTTTGAGATGGCTCATTTACGAAGCTGTGTGGTCATAGAACATAACAGCTCAGTACAGACCCTTCGGCCCTAGATGTTGCACTGACCTGTTGAACCAATCTGAAGCTCATCTATCTGACGCAACCCCATTTTTATCCATATGTTTATTCAATGATCATTTAAGTTGCAAGTCTACTACTGTTGCAAGCAGTGGGTTTCACACCCCTACTACACTGAGTAAAGAAACCACCTCTGACATCAGTCCTATATCTATCACCTCTCAATTTAAAACTATGTGCCCTCATGCTAGCCATCACCATCCAAGGAAAAAGGCTCTCCCTGTCCATCCTATCTAACCCTCTGATTATCTTATATGTCTCAATTAAGTCACCTCTCAACCTTCTTCCCTCTAACAAAAACAGCCGCAAGTCCCTCAGACAACCTTCCCTCCATATCAGGCAATATCGTAGTAAATCACCTCGGAACCTTTTCCAGAGTTTCCACATCCTTCTTATAATGAGTGACCAGAACTGTATGCAATACTCCAAGTGCATTTGCACCAGAGTTTTGTACAGCTGCAGCATGACCAAATGGCTCCAAAACTCAATCCTTCTACCAATAAAACCTAACACATCATATGCCTTCTTAACAATCCTATCAATGTGGTTGGCAACTTTCAGGGATCTAAGTACATGAACACTTGATCGCTCTGCTCATATATACTACCAAGAATCTTACCATTAGCCCAGTACTCTATTTGTATTGCTCCTTCCAAAGTGAATTACCTCATTTTTCCACGTTAAATTCCATTTGCCACGTCTCAGTCCAGTTCTGCAGTTTACTGATATCCCTTTGCAATCTGTAACATCCTTCCACACTGTCCACAACTTCACTGACTTTATGTCATCAGCAAACTTACTATCCCATCCTTCTACATCCTCATCTAGAGGTCATTTACAAAAATGACAAACAGTGGACCCAAAACAGATCCTTGCAGTACACCACTAGTATATGAACTCCAGGATGAACATTTCCCATCAACCACTACCACTTTGAGCTAGCCAATTTCTGATCCAAATTGCTAAATCATCCTCAATCCCATGCTTCCGTATTATGCGCAATAGCCTACCATGGGGAACCTTTCCAAATGCCTTACTGAAATCCATATACACATCAACCACTTTACCCTCATCCACCTGTTTGGTCACCATCTCAAAGAACTCAAAGGTTTTTGAGGCGTGACCTACTTTTCTATCCCAAAACAACTTATTCTTTCTACATGATTATAAATCCTATCTCTTAAAACCTTTTCCAACACTTCACCCACAACTCAAGTAAGGCTCACTGGTCTGTAATTATCAGGATTGTCCCTACTCCCCTTGTTGAACAAGGAGACAACACTTGCTATCCTCCAGTCTTCTGGCACTACTTCTGTAGACAATGATGACAAAGATCAAAGCCAAAGGCTCTGCAATTTTCTCCCTGGCTTCCCAGAAAATGCTAGGATAAACTTCTCATGTCCCCTCCTGGCTCCACTTAGTTCTCTCTTTAGGTCTTTCCAGGCTAACCTGTAACTCTCAAGCGCCCCAACCGAGCCTTCACGTCTCATCCGAACATAAGCCTTCTTCTTCCTCTTGACAAGACACTCAAGTTCTTTAGTAAACCAGAGCTCCCTCACTTGACCACTTCCTCCCTGTCTGACAGGTACATACTGGTCAAGGACACGCAATAGCTGTTCCTTGAATAAGCTCCACATTTCAATTGCGTCCATCCCCTGCAGTTGCTTTCCCCATTCTATGCCATCCTAAATCTTGCCTAATCACATAATTGCCTTTGTCCCAGTTATAACGCCGACCCTGCGGTACTTACTATCCCTTTCCATCGCTAAAGAATTGTGGTCACTATCACCAAAGTTCGAATTTATTGTCAGAAATGGCCTGAAGGGCTTATGCCCGAAACGTCGATTCTCCTGTTCCTTGGGTGCTGCCTGACCTGCTGTGCTTTTCCAGCAACACATTTTTCAGCTCTGACCTCCAGCATCTGCAGTCCTCACTTTCTCCTACTATTACCAAAGTGCTCATTTACCTCCAAATCTAACACCTAGCTAGGTTTATTATCCAGAACCAAATCCAATGTGGCTTCGCCTCTTGTTGGCCTGTCTTCATACTGTGTCAGGAAACCTTCTTGCACACACTGGACAAAAACTGACCCATCTAAAGTACTCAAACTATAGTACTTCCAGTTACAAGATTTGGAAAGTTAAAGGCCCCCATAACAACTACCCTGTTACTCTTCTCCGATTGAAAATTATCTTTGTAATCCTTTCCTCTATATCTCTGGAACTATTTGGAGGCTGATAGGGTGACCTCTCCTTTCCTTTTTCTAAACTTAGCCCATACTACCTCAGTAGACGAGTCCTCAAAATGTCCTTTCTGCCATTGTAATATTGTCCTTGACTAACAATGCCACATTTCCCCCTCTTCTATCATCTTCTCTGTTCTTACTGAAACATCTAAATCCCAGAACCTGCAATAACCATTCTTGTCCCTGCTCTATTCACTTCTCCGAAATGGCCACAACATTCATGACTTCGGAAATCTTTTCATTATAATTCATCTTCCTCTTTGGTGTGATATTTAGAATTTGAATGAATTTATAAATTTCTAACATTTCTGAAATTTACATATTTTTGGTCCTGAAAACAACACAGAGGTCAATGGCCCAGCCTATAATATTGAAGATGCATCACACAAAATAAAATCAAAAGGAACAACCTTACATAATGGGGACTAAATGGCTTCAGGTAGCATTAGTGCATCAGACTCCAGGAACATTATACAATCTTTAAAACATGCCTACTTTACTCAAAATGTAGGCTTTAATATTTCATTTAAGCATAGAACTATAAATACCTTAATATCACTGTTCAAACAATAAAGGGCATTTTTGTATAAAATGTAATTTGTCTATACATTTTCAAGACCATTTATAATTTTTGGAAAGTGGTTTCCTTTAGCAGAAGAATTAACATGGGGGAAACAGAATCGATCATTCTTAACTTAATCTGATTACTTCATGTGGTTTAAGTGGTAATTTGACTGCAAATGTAGGGCACCATTGAGTAAGATTGACAAAACAAATGTGAAAAGATGCAAGTTTCCAACTACATTCTGGAAAGAAATAGTCCTCCACAAGAGAGGCTAATAAAGTAGAGCTACACCTAGTTCTATTTATTGATTCTTGTTACGCTTGCTAAGAAAATGTTTAGAGATTTAGTCTCTTTCATTTTTGCATGTGAACTTGTATCTAAGAGTTGTTTCACAACACTTATTCTGCTTGATATCACCAATTCTATAGATAATAGATGCACAATTGAGCAACAGTAACTAAATTTGTTACACTTTTCGATTTAGATTATTAACATGATCAGATCGTTCCATAATTTGCTAGAATTTTACAAGTATCTACACTAATTTAAATTGGCTTTATTGACAACACTGTATTCATTCATTTTTATCTTAAAACCTTGGGCCAAAATTTTTCTCTCCTCTTCCTCATTTTCAAGTTCTTCATCGCTCCCACCACAGGCACAGGCCATCAACTTTGCTGTGTGCTCAGGTATAAAGTCTTAAAGTCTTCTGGCACTGTTTGAATTAGTTTATGGTTTCAGACCTATATAATCACCATTTATGACTCATAGACAGTGCTACAACCTACTTCTTTTAAATCTAAATCAAAATTGCAAGTTTTTTTTATATTTCCCTATCACAAAACAAAACTAACCATGGATATCTGATCATTTATTCATCAGAAGTTAACTTATGCCTTTGCAATGCTGAAAAAAACTCACCCGAATTTGTTCCAACTCAGTTTTATTTCCCGACTGCTGTCTTTCCAACCTCTCACTCAATTGGGAGCAGATCTGAAAAAGGATATTAAAGACTCAGTAAAATAAACATAACTTGGTCATCAATGTGTACAATGTACTGCATGCAAGATTAAAAATCAATAGTCTAACAAACTACAGCAGATACTAGTTTATAAAAATACATTCTGAAGATGTCATTCAATTTACAGATATATATACACTTGATAAACTCAAATGTTTAGCGTTGACACTGACAGAATAGAGAGAAAGAGAGCACAGAAGAGCAAGAGAGAGAGAGACAGAAAATACTACAGCTTCATGCAGTTTTTCATATGCTTTAATTTTAAACTATGTCAATGTTTGAAATGATCTATGCAAAGTAAAAGCAGAAACAATTGTGCATTCCTGAAGAATCAAAATATTACATTTTACATACAAAACTACAATCTTATCAAAAGCAAACAAATATCAACAGCCTGAATCTGTAAACATTTGGAGGAATCTACAAACATTTGGATCACGAGAATGCCTGATAGTTACAGATTAGCTCTGAAATTGCACTGGTATGTCCCAATGCGTTAACACAAGAGTTTTCATGAAAACATTATGTAAGCTTAAAAAAGTACATACAAATTAAGCAAAGGTTATCAAAATCTAGGGCTGATAACTGCTTCTATATTTATAAAAGATTCCTGGACATAAGAGTTGCTTTGGAGACTTAGCAGTCGTGAAATCATCAGCTTAATCCTTCTGAAAACTGCTTAAATTATGTGATATTATAAAAGGCAAGTTTTTCAAGATGAGGATGGCAGTGACAAGACCACATATATTACACATCCTTATCTATCCTGGGACGATGGTGCTTTCTTCTTGAAAGTCTTCAACACAACTTAAGCGACTTTTGAAGCTATCAAAAGATAGCTAGGTAATGTGGGCAATCTTGTGTAGACCAAAGCAGGCTTCATTCCCTCAAGGTCAGTAGGGAATAGTTGGGTTTTTACAATTATCCTTTTACAGTTATTTGTGTATTTCGAGCACACAATGTACCAGACAGCAAATAGACCAACGATAAAATTTAAACATAAAATCTAGTTTTGGACCACTCCATTATCAAATCGATTGAATATGGCATGCTCCCACTGTGGTCCGAAGATAGCACACAACTAAAATGGTAGAATTTATTCTCCCATTAACTAAACCACAGAGAGAGGTTCTAAGGAAACATACAACACAGATTGTCCTCACTTCCCAGATGACGAACAGGGATAAGAAAGGCAGGAGTATATAAAAGAAAATTAGAGCGATAAACCAAAACTTGTTCTGATGAACATTATTCACCCAGAATATTAACCTCTCCTGATGCTGAAGGAACTACTGGATAACTGTGGCACGCACATATGTTGTATTTCAGATTTTTGCTATTTAGACTTAAATTTCAAAAAAACATTTTCATGGATGCTGCAAGTTTTCTTTCAGACAGTACTCTTCATTGGTCTGTAAATGAAGCCTCTGAACAACAGGAATCATTGGCATAATGTATTTCCATGACAAATATAAACCTGCCAGACTTCAAGGAATGACTGCAGTAAAATCCTTGCAACTTACAGACCTGTTTGTAATCCCCGATGATCGAACTGTTTTTCTTTATTTCCGATTCAGCTTTGTCGAGTTCTCTCCGGCACATCTCCTTAAGCTGTGAAAGACAGAACCAGATACAGAACTAAAAACCGATACGTTTGTAGTATGCGCAGTTAAAAATATTTATGAACAGAGAAAACTGGCATTATGCAATTTTACTGGTATTATGCAAAGTCGAATATCTAGACAACAGTACAGTACTGATAATGTTTAGCAGAGTTTTTAAAAAATGGAACAAATTTGACTGAATCAAAAATTGCTATGTTCCTAAACAACACTGGAGAAGTTCCTTCATGGATTGTGATTGCAGGTTTTATGGAGTACTATCAGAAAAGGTGTGGACATTTACAAAGGTATATAAATATATATAAAAATGCATACAATCAATGTTTAAAATGCCATTTCAAGAAACAAGATCAAAAAGACAATACTTTTGTGCAAAATTTACCTCTAGTTAGTATTGTTATTTTTAGCACTGCCCCCAATTTTCATTCTCAAAAGTTGCAAGTAGTTAGGTGGGGTATAGTTCCTTTTACCAGTGACACACTGATCAGCTTTCCAAGTATCTTTACTGCTTATCTGGTTAGTAGGTGTTTATCTTGGTCAACTGAAAGGACTTCAATACCAAGCATTTATGCTTTCATACCATCAGCATGGGGTGTTTAGAGCTGTTCAAGGGGAACTATCGTGCACTATTTCCCTATTTCTGATCTAAAAATGCTAAAACCAAATTTAACTTCTTGCCCAACTTCTTGGCTACAAACAGAAAAAAAACAAGACCAGGATCTTGGAAATCCCATTCTATAAACTATTAATTATAAACTATTAAGAGCACCTCTCACCAAGAGTTTAAATAAAAACCATTTAACCAAATGAACAATATGACATGTAGACAAATATAATTCAATTACCTGAGTGGCTTCATTTTCTAATCTCTTCTTTTCATCTTCTGCATCAACTAACTTCTGTTTGGTCATGAGCAGCTCTTTATTTAATGCATCTGCTTTCTCCTCTGCCTACCAAATAAGTAAACAAATCTACATTAATTTAGATTTTAAGCTACTGTTGTGGTGTTCTCATAGATCCAATAAGAATACTGAATGACCTAGACAGAGTGGATTTTGGGAAGATGTTTCCATTGGCAGGAGAAAAGAGGACCCAAGGGTACAGTCTTAGAGTAAATGGAAGACATTTCAGAACAGAGATAAGGAGAACGTTCTTTAGCCCGGGGTGGAGAGGGTGGGGGGTGGGGAGTGGTGTCTGTGGAATTCATTGCCATAGAACGTTGTGGAGGCCAGGTCACTGACTACATTTAACACAGAGATTGATAAGTGCTTGATTGCCAAAGAGATCAAAGGTTATGGGCAGAAAACAGAAAATAGGGTTGAAAAACCAATCAGCCATGATTGAATAGCAGAGCACAATGGCTTAATCTCTACTCCCATGTCTTACATTTAATCCAGATATATTGTATTACATGTTTGTCTCCATTAGTCAGGGCTTACCTTCATTTCCAACAGTTCTGAAAATAATTTCATTACTTTTCTGTCAACTAAACTCTGCCATTATAAAGCAATAATTCTGGAAATTACAATATTAAATCTGGTTGGTGTTGAACAAATCTGTTCCAAAACATACCCATATGAACCATGAGGAATATTTCTGCAAAAGTGAGGAATAAGTTGAACTAAAAAACAAAGTGTACTGTATAAGTTTAGCTTAGTTGTTAGTAGAGTTCATTGGAAAAGCTTCTGTCATTGTTCGTAGTAAGTGAAGGTACATTTATTTTAGTAGGTATATAACTTATTTGGTCAAATTATCTATTCAGCAATATCTATTCCTTATGTTCTTTACTCATACATTGGAGCATAGCTATAAAATTTTAAACACTGCCCACAAAGAAACCCTGCTTTACAAACCAAAGTACAACTGAGGGCTTTTTGCTCAAATGTACATTAGGGTGGTTAACATAGGAACACTAGGTCATTCATAGCTGCATAGCAGTTCCACCATTCAATTAGATCATAGTTAAGTTAAAGATGAATATCAACTCACACTGGTCCCATAATCATTATTACCAGTGCTCCAAAATAATCTATTAATCTTAAGCATGAACATTTTCTAATAATCGCTCTTAATGCCTTTCCAGGGAACAGGGTTTAAGACATAAATGACGTTTTGCTTGAAGAGGTGCTTGTTGATTCACCTATTATGTTTCTTCCGTCTTGATCTGCATTCATGCACCAAGGGATGAAGGGAAATTTTCTTACTACACAATTGAACCATTTAATCTTAAATATCTCAACAAGATCACTTTTCAATTTTTTAGACTGAAGAGAACAGAAATCTAGACTCTGCAGCCCTTCCTCATAGTTTAACACCACTACCTCAATGAACTATATTATTAAATATATATAACACAATACTAAAGACCAGGGAAACACATAAGGCAAGGTTCACATTTAAATGGTTGCCATGACCACAATCATATCTGAGGCTATAATTTTCTTTTCTGAAGGTTGCAATTCTTATTATGGTATTGTCTCAAGACTTTTCTTCCTATCCTCCTCCTGTGCCATAAACATCTTCTCCAAGACTTAAGTTTTTCAATTTTTGAATCAAATGGTTAAATTAAATTAATACTGCCAAAATGAGGTGCCTGTCTTTTCAAGATAATTACTCCCCAGAATCCAATAATCAAAATATTTGACATGAAGATCTCATGACATGCTTTACGACCTATATAGGATGTAGCTTGCTTGAGTTGATACCTTATCGCTTCAATAAAAATTCAATGTAATTATGTGAAATTGCAGTGAGAATAGCCAGAATCCATTTTTTTTTAAAAATAGGAACAAGCATAGGTCATTTAGTCCCTTGAGCTTGTTCCATCAATTAAAAAGATCTCATCTGATTTCCAGCCCAATTCCACATGCTTTGCACATAACCCCTAATAACTGTGGTTAACACAATTTTAAACCTCAGCGATAAACTTAGCTGTTGATGCAGCAATGTTGTGTTTCCTGAATTCTGAATTTCTACCACCCTTGTATCAAGGGTACCCTCGTTTCACATTTGCAAGCCCTATACTCAAGTCCAAAACAAGACTACTTACCCCACTATTATCAAATCCCCTCAAATTTCTACAATCCAGGGAATACTCCCTTGTTTGCATAATCTCTTCTTACAATATATCCTTTAGAGGGCTGACACCATTGTGGCAAATTTATACTGTGCACCACCCAGGGCCAATATACTTTTCCTAAGGATAGTGCCAGTATTGCTCTCAGTATTCAAGCTGTGTTTTAACTAAGGACTTGTGATTAATACACAATTGCATTTTATGCCTCTAGATATAAAGCCAGATAGTGCATTGGCATTTTTGCTTTTCTGTATCTGCTCGTTATTTTAAGTCACCTGTATACCTGTAGCTTGTTTCACAAACAGCTTTAAAGTCCTACAAATCTAGAGGATCTCAACATCCAGATATTATAATTTATGAAATTAAGTTAGAATTGAAAGCCATTTCAAGATCTGCAGCATTCTGAAAGTGCCCTCAGTTGTCCTCACATTTACTCTCATTCTATCCACATCTGTGACAATACTGTCCACCTTTATATCGTTAGTAAATACATGTGTGGCTTTCTACCCCATCACCTAAATCACTAACTATAGAACAATTGAGGCCACAATACAGACCTTTGAGACACCACTAGCCACATTGTTTCAATAATTTCCTGCCCTTAATCCCTACTGTTTCAATCCATTCAGGAGGTAAATTCCTAAGGAGGTAAATCCATGAAATTAAAATTTAGTTAACAGTCTCATGACTTTATAGGAGCACCTTTCCTTCTTTGATTACATGAGAAATACTAATGGAAGGTATTTTCTACTCTCAACATTTCCATATTAGTTATTTATTGACCGGGCATTCATGACCTTTCTACTTCAGAAGAAAGTATGACATTTAACAAGGATCTTTTAAAAAAAAGGAGGCATTGATTTTAATAAGCAAGGCTTTCTGAAAGCTGATCTTTCTTATTCAACTACTGTTTCGCAAAATGAATGACGACATTTTATCCTGTAGATAAAACTGAATTGTTGTAATTTATTGAGTGTACCAATTATAAAGCTAAACTTTCAATGCCAGAATCAGAAACAAAGTGAACAAGAAACATATCTTAAACAGAAAAAAACTAACTGCGGCCCAAGAGCAGATTTTCTTTTTTGTTATTTAGGTGATGTTTCAACTCTGTCTAACACACATTGGGAACGGCTACAAAATAGTTAGACACACCAAGTTAGCGATTCAGAATGATCTTCTAAATGAAGCATGTTGCTTTCAATTTTGTGTTAATTTCTCAAATTATAATATCTGAATGTTGAGGTCCTCTAGAATTGCAGGACTTTAAAGCTGTTTGTGAAATAAGCTTAAACCCACACCCTGGGACTCAGTAACCAGAGAATGCTAGGTTCACAGGTAATATTCTAAACAAAGATCCATTTGAAAAAGAAAGCAAATCATTAGTAAAATACCATCACTGATAAGTATTTAGAATTTTGCAACATGAGACTTTTCAGCCCACTGTGGCTATGTTGAAACTATTTCAAGTTCCTTCTGATTTTTTAACAAAAGTTAACTTATCCTGATTAACATTCAAATGGTGTGGCAGATATTAAACTAACAGATTGAAATAACTGAAGGAAAGGGTTAACTTCACCTACAACATGGGAGATAAATGCTAATTTGTTGCAGGAGATAAATGGATTTTTGTACATCTTTGTACTCAATCTACCAGTCAGTCGTCTGAGATTCCAAAATAAGATCAAAATATTAATTTAGCAAATCAATTATGACATAGAAACAATAAAGTGAAATAAATGCAACTGTTTCACAAACAGACAGGTTTTCCTGTAGAATTATGAAACTAAATAGGAGGCTAGCAGTAAGACGCCTCCACATATGAATGTGAATGCTGAAGTTAAAACTGTTTGAATTATAACATTACTAACATAGTTTAACAAGATGATCCATGACAGGATTCTTGAACCAATGCAAGAGAAGGGATTTGACGCCTTTTGTATAATAACAAATACAGAAGGCAAAATATTTGAGTTTGAAATGGTAAATTGTTGCTGTCTTTTTGAAAAAAAGCAATAGTAATAACTAAAAGTTGGCAAAGAAGAATATGGCCAGCTGTTGGAAAAGAACAGGCAAGTGCTTAAGGCAGGAGGCAAAGCAATCTACCAGTAACCAGACTGGGCAATACAGAGTGAATGGATTTCTTTTGTATTTTCTATACATATACAGTTGTAAGGTGAGATAGGATGACTCTTAATATTTTACAAGAGGAAGTTAGGTATGTACAAAAGGGAGAAAGGATTAGAACATTAAGGTGAAATGAAATAAAGTCAGATTAGGATTGTGTGCAGAACAAACACTGGCATATGCTTGTTGGGCTAACTGACTTAAGTTTTATTACATTTCAGTTCAGAGAACAAAAAGCATCTTCAGAATTAAATTTTACATAACCTCAAAAGTATTCAACTGTAACACATGTTTGTCATGTGAAAATATACTGAAGTACTGCTTTATTTTCATTTTGGATCCTTTATGGAGTGAGGGGAGGACTAAGAAATTCATCAATTTAAATATCGATTGAGAACATCAATTTAAAATGTCTACTTTGCATCATAAGCTTGACTTATAACAGCCATATTAATACAAGATCCTGAGAAACCTGTGGCAGCTCAAAGCCAATTTCTACATTGTGTGCAGTAGCATGAATGTGTAGATGCAACTTCAAATCTGACCAGGACTTGACAAATTCTCGATTAAATAATTTTTTTCCCAACAGTTCTACAATCTAAAATATATCTGCAACAGAATACTTAGTTTTATTGCTATGCAGTTTTAAAAAAAAATGAACATTTTGAATTGTACAAAAGCAGTAAATGTCCAATTCTAAATGCTTTATGCATTGCTTTGCTCGTTACAGCAACATCTGCTACTTCACAGCCAATTATCTCAGCTGACTTTTCAGTGAGCCAATGAAACAACTAATTCTTTCTTACAAAAATTGCCATTTTAGAAGATGCAATCAGAATCTCAGTATTAACAAGATGTAATACACTCAATACCTAGGCTTACAAGCTAGGATATACATTGCTTTAATTTTAAGTGGGCATAATTTAGCACAGATAGGAAAGTTGCATAAAATATTTATGCACATGCAGTCCGGGGCTGGACTGATTTTGAAGCTGAAATAAGAGTAGTTTTAAATGTGAACCATTGAGGTTGGCTAATGACTGCACTTCAGACACTTGACACTTCAGTTACTTAGAGGTAACCTGTATGCAGGTGATAGCATCCTTTACACCCTACAGATTTACAGAGTTCGGGACTGGTCATGCCTGGCATCACCTGAAAAAAACTGAAGTCTTAGCATATGGAAAAAGTACCTGATAAATGAATTTGATAACGTATCTTTCATACCTTGGCAGATGTGAACTGCATGGAGATTAAATAATTAGTGTAAACTGACAAGATTGGATCTTAACTGATTGCATATTTTGCTACCTGCAGTACAGAATCAAATGTTCTTTATTAGGATGAACTGCAATATCTAAGTTGAAACTCAGTTCGCAGCACACAAGACATTAAAATTTAACTTCCTAACAATATATCGATATTCCAGTTACTGATGAATTAAACAATGTTTTTTAGAAAGGAGAACAGTAGCTTCAGTCTTTAGTTCAGTTAAAAGGCTACAGAGTTTACACTTACATTATCCAAATCTTTCCTGAGTGCGATCTTGCTAGTAACCAGTTCATGTGCAAGGTCATCATTTTCCTGTTCCAATCTCATATTTGCTTCCTGTAGACGCCTGTTCTCACGCTGGAGGACAGCAGACAGTTCAATGATGATGTAAAAATAACAGACTAAAAATATACTTTTCTAACTTGACACTCTCTAAATAAACTGCACTCTTTAGTCTTCATAGATCATTGTTCAACTACAGATACACGACATCCTAACCTTAATATTTTAACAAGTCCAGTCCATAAATGTGTTGAAACAAACTGCTTTTTCAGATTTGGCACAATCTCTGAATAAGCTGAAGAACTATTTATTTCCATGAGAAAGATTAAACATGCTGTTCTGCTCAAAATACATTTGAGCTTCAGCAGTTATTTATTTCATAGTATAGAAACACAAAACAGGTGCAGGACGAGACCATTCAGCCCTTTGAATCTGCTCCACCACTCATTATGATCATGCTGATCATCCAACTCAATAGCCTGTTCCTGTTTTTTCTCCATACCCATTTTTTAGTCCCAAATGCTAAGTATTACAATGGCTCAGTGGTTAGCACTGCTGTCTCACAGAAATGAGAGTTCGATTTCAGTCTTGGGTGACTGCCTATGTGGAGTTTGCACATTTTCCCCGTGTTCACCGGATGTTCTGGTTTCCTCTCTCAGAGTAAAGATGTGCAGTTTAGGTGGGTTGGCTATGCTAAATTGTTCCATAGCATCCAGGAACATGCAAGTTAAGTGGATTAGCAATCGTAAATACAAGGTTACTGAATAGGGTGGGATGTTCTTCAGAGGGGCAGTGTTGCCTTGATGGGCCAAATGGCTTCTTTTGGCACCAGAGGAATTGTATTCTGTGAAGCCCTTTTAAAAATTTTGGCCTCAACGGATTTCTACGGTAGCAAGTTCCATAGGCTCACCATTCTCCGAGTGAAGACATTTCTCATCTTGGTTCTAAATAGTTTAGCCCATTTCCTTAGACTGTGACTATCCTGACATCGGGAATGTTCTTCCTGTATCTACCCAGTGTAGTCCTGTTAGAATTTGAGGTTTCTATGAGACCCCTCCTCAGTTTTCTGAGCTCCAGTGAATATAATCCTAACTCATTAACCTCTCATTGTATTCAGCTTCATCATCCCAGGGATCAGTCTGGTATCAATAGGCAAGGAAATGAAATGCACAGGATACTTAAGTATTTCCTAAAATTGCAAGGGTTGGGATTAGCAGCCTCTGGATTATGAGTCGTGACATTTGACGCAAGGACATTTGCTGGATAAATAAAGTTTGATGTGAAACAAAGGAGAGAATAATTGCTACTCTCAAGGCTGTTAGGTGATTAATATTCATGTTTGGCACTTCCTACAATTTGAACACCACAAGACTTCAAAATAGTAATATCAAGGCAAGTGTGACGATACTCTGGCTTTAAGGAGGTGTTTTTCTTTATGAAAGGTTAGAGACAGAGGTTATGAGTGGCCTGCTTCAAGCCAATAAAGTAAAACAGTTTGAGGCACCTTGGGTTTTTTTTTAAAAACAAAAGTTGGAAGAACAGCAGCAGCCTGAATCAGTGAGGTCTCACAGAACCTGGATTTTAGTTTCAGCTTTCAGTAGCTGTCGGGGTTGCAAAAGCTACTAAGTCTTTCTTCTTCGTTGCTCCAACAATCTGGGGTTCTCTTCCTGCTGCTAAAATTGCATTTGAGACAATCTATTTTACTGAATTTGCCTTTGCTGAGGGTGTGTTTATGGATTGTTACAATATTAAAACAGTTACTGTTTAGTAAATAATCCATCATTCTATTAAGTTTTCCTAAAGAGTTAAGTTAATCCAATCCTTCTTTATTTTGTCTGAATTTAAACCATATAGTGTATGAATGAACTGTTTTTTGCTTCAAGCCTAGTAGTTTGGGCAAATGAATTGCATCCGGAATGAAACACCTGGCACTTGCATTTAAAATAAGAAAAAGTTAGGGTCTAGGCCGTCTCCTCAACCTGTATTGAGGGGGTTTGATCTGGCCGTACCACACAAAACATCTTTCTTGTTCTGAATTCAGAAATGCTTTAAATTACTGTAGAAGTAACATTGTCTACGTTTGTTCCATCTAATATTTATAATCCCAGTGCTAAACTTAAAGCATTGCTAACTGGCCTTGAAGAAAATGACCAAGGTAAAACATATTAGAGCCGTACCCTAAGTAGCAGAAAAAACAAAACTTGCAGCAAGTAGCTTAATTATCCTACCATTGCTATATTGTCTAAAGAGGTTTTACTGCTGTTGGCCACTGTGGATCTTTCAAATCTCTGGGGATTATAGCAGCACTCAAAGAGAATATGTGATTTAAAAGCTCACTCAGTGACTTTTGAAATAACCAATGTATATAAATGTGGCAACTTTTCCAGGTGAAGTGAAAACTGGAGCTGGAGAACTCATTTCTGCACTAATCTGACTAGTCAAAAGAAATATTAACTCAATACTTTGAAGCAATAATTGATTTAATGACAATTTATACATTCAAGCACAGATATTATGGTTTTAGATATCATGGATTGTTTCATACCTCAAATCTTTCAACAGGATCTTCCTGTTGAGCCTGTTGTTCCCGCATTACCAAGTACTCCTTTTCGTATTTCTTAAGCTTTTTCTGACTGATCTGTGCATTTGAACAGTAAGGAAAATCATATGACTAAGCAATCAGTAGATTCATTTTTTAAGTTTATATTTTTGTAATAAATTAAATCACCATTAGACAAACAAGTTACTTAATTAAAGTAGTAAGTTCTCAGCAGTGGGCACCTATATATAAAAATGTGTTGTGATTCTAATTAGTGATCAATACATTTATTTTGAAACAAAGTTGCAAGTTGTTTGATTGATGGCTCAGAGGTGCACCAAAGAAAAAACATACGGCAAGTAGATTAAATCCCTAATCTGGATTCAGTTCAACATTGCTAGGAAAGGAAATCTGGAATCAATGTCAAATGGGGGTAAACAAAATATAAGCTAGGTAGAGGTCTCATCTGGGAACCTCCACGCGGATGCTGAAACCGTACATAAATATCGAGACACGTTCTGACAGGCTCCTGTGTTCAAATGGATCACTGGCACTCAATCTCGGCTAAGTTTTACAGTAAGCAAAGATATCACCACAAATTTGGCTATAGTGCTGAGTCAAGCCTAAGGGAAGGTAGGGTGAGATGTGGGGCACATTGAAATAAACGAAAAATCCTTTTCTGATGTGAATGTAACAGTGACCACGTTGCAATTGCAACAGCAGTGAGATAAAAGACCAAAAAACCTCAAATAATGTTAAAGCAATCACAACAAGTCCGTAATCTCAAATAAAGCAACTTCAAGAAGAAAATCTACAAAATACCATGATTTTTAAAAACTTTTTATCTATTATTATAATAAAATTTAGATCTGTACTGAATGGTGAGTGGTAGTACTCATATCTGGTCCACGCATTTTCCTGAATAATTTAGCATTTTATCACACTGCCAAACAGAATTATTTGAAAATAAAATCAAATTAATTTCTAGTAAAAACCTTCAAGTCTAGTTAAGACCCGACCTATTTTTTTGACAGAATACTGGCATTAATGAAATGTTTACTTGATTACCTTCATACTGCAGGCCAGCTCCATCAGCTTTTTAGCATTTTCTTCTGAGCGATACCTTTTAGGAAGCTGAACACGGAAAAACTTCAGGGCCCCTTCAAAATCCGTTAATAGAAGATCATCTTTTGAAGTCTGCAAAAGAAATTTTTAACAGATGTCAGTGCTAACTGAACAAGTCTGTGGAATTGACAACCACCATTCAATAAAATCTTGGCATACAAGGCTTCCTGCTCACTGTTGGAAAAGATCAAGACATTTCCAACCAGTTGCTCAGATCACCACCCTCATACTAATCAGATTCTCCCATTAAATCAGGCCATCCTCACGTGAGCTGAAACTCTGAGCATGACTATTCTGAAAGAATACAAAACAGCATTTACTGGGTAATCAGACCAAATATCAGCCAGTTTGTGCATAAAATAGAACGAAGCAGTATTTTCAGAATAATACAAGCAAAATAAATTGAATTATTCCAAAGATCTTGCTCATTGGTGAAATCTAAAAACTCTTTCTGAAAACATAGATGCTTATGAGTGTTCAATGTGCAATTCTGCTCTTGTTCATCGGAGATGCAACTAAGGTATATTTGATTCAACATTAGTCAAAAGTTCATCTCAATAATAATGGTATCTTGTATATAGATTGATCCTGATATAATCAATAACAGTTTATATGCAAATTAAACTTTATACATTCACAAATTGTTAATCTTACTTTAGGGCTGCTTTCAATAACCATGCTCCAACTTTTGGTGTAGCTACACAATGACAACTATAAACCTCATTTAAACCACTTTGTGAATATTCAAGAGAAGTTATGACACTTACCTTCAGTAAAGCAAGTGCAACATTGAAGATAACACTTATCCCCTTGAAAAAATGTTACAAAAGTTTAGATAAGCTTATGCAAGAAAACATTTAACTTTTTCAATTTAATTCTTTCACACACTAAACAAGCACATCTACACAACTGATTTTAAAAAAAATGTTAACTATCTCTTGTTAACTTATGATTTAATTTTAAATTCACAGGATCTTAAGACATACCTGACATTGTTTAATTAAGTGCAACCAAACCTCCATTTTTATTTAACAGCCAATGCATTTTTGTTTTGCTGAAAGTTTAAGACTGACAGACTGAGAACAAAACAGCACAATGGTTCACTGTTAGGCCAGAGTGGAACTACAGCAACGATTTTGAGAAGGAGGCCTTAAGTTCAAGCATTCCCATTTGCATTGTTTAATTCGCCGATTGGCATATTCAGATGTTACAGCCAACACTCGTTAAATTCAAACAGATGTAGAATCATGAGTCTGCAGGTCACAGCTTCCACTATTTGTTCAAAATAGTGAGACATTCCCAGTGTATTAAAATACATTTCTCAAGATCTAAGCTTTTCTGAGAAAATGACTTTTGTTGAATTCATCACAACACATGATTAACATAGACAAATATATGTTCTGTATTCAACTGTTATTTCGGGAGCAAAAACATGATTGAAAAATAGTCAATATTATTAAAACAACATTATACTTTTAACAATTTTGGAATTTCAAACAGACAAAATAAGTGACCTCCCATAATTTACTGTAACTACTTGCACACTAGCTGCACCAGTTTTAAAGCAAAATAATGGTGTTTAAATTAGGAATTTGCAAGTTATTTACTTTTAAGATGGTAGGTGATTGTGTGTTAGAAACATAAATTTGCAGTAGTGAATTCAGCCCTTTGAGCTGCTCTGCCATTCCACATGACCTTGGCTAAATGTCCAACTCAGACCCTGTTCCCACTTTCCCCTTAGATTCTTTGAATCCTTTACCCATAAGAATTATACCTAACTCCTCGAAAACATTCCATGTCATGATCTAAATTGTTTCCTGGCAGAGAATTCCACAAAGTCACTCCCCTCTGGGTGAAGAAACAGCCTAATTTGTATGCTCAGATTGTGACCCCTGGTTCTCATCTCTCTAAGTTTACCTTACTCCTGCTGGGTTTTATAGACTTCTGAGAGATTCCTGTCATTCTTCTAAAATGTAGTTACAGTTGGTAAAGTATGGGACACTTTGTAACAAAGTCTCTGATCCAAACACACAAGACTTTATTATAAAGCTTTAAATCTATATTAATAATTGCACACAACATTGGCCTTAAAGCTGACTTTTTAAAATAATGAACAAAATGTCAAGATAGATAACATTCTGACAATTTTATTTCTGCCATATCAACTTAACTAATGGGCCAATTATATCTTGAATTTTGCTAACCTACTTGTGAAAATCTGAACTAAAGTAAGGTTGAATATGCTTTTCTGATCTTTGCTCTCAGTTTATCTCTTTATAGTTGTAATAATTCTTATTACTCTAACATCATTGTTCAGCATTACACCCTAAACTAAACTGATCAGCAATATTCTAAAATCTCAAAAAAAAGTCTGTTGATTCATTGTCCTCACCACATTTCCCTACATTGAATTCGTTTTTTTTTGTTCACCCAAACTGTCTTGCCATCTTGTTCGCTGACAAAGCAATTGTGAAATAATAAGACCATAAAACAAAAGAGTGGAAGCAAGGCCATTCAGCCCATTGAGTCCACTCTACCATTTAGTCCTGGTTAATGGACATTTCAACTCAATTTACCCGCACTCTCCCCATAACCCTTAGTTCCTTGCGAGATCAAGAACTTATCAATCTCTGCCTTGAAGACATTTAATGTCCCGGCCTCCACTGCGCTCCATGGCAATGAATTCCACAGGCCCACCATTCTCTGGCTGAAGAATCGTCTCCTCATTTCCATGCTAAATTGACCCCCTCTAATTCTAAGGCTGTGCTCAAGGGTCCTAATCTCTCCACCTAACAGAAACAATTTCTCAGCATCCACCCTTTCTAAGTCGTGCATTATCTTGTAAATTTCTATTAGATCTCCCCTCAACATTCTAAACTCTAATGAATACAATCCCAGAATCTCATCCATTCATCTTATGTTAGGCCTACCATTTCAGGGATCATCAGTGTGAATCTCTGCTGGACATGCTCCAGTGCCAGTATGTCCTGCCTGAGGTGTGGGGCTAAAATTGGACACAGTATTCTAAATGGGGCTTAACTAGAGCTTTATGAAGTCTCAGAACCACACCACTGCTTTAATATTCCAACCCTTTTGACATAAATACAACATTACATTTGCTTTCGTAATCATGGACTCAACTTGTAAGTCAGCCCTTGGAGAGTCCTGGACTAGCACTCCCAGATCCCTTTGTACTTTGGCTTTATGGGTTTTCTCACCATTTAGGAAATAGTCCGTCCCTGTATTCTTTTTTCCAAACTGCAAGACCTCGCATTTGCTCACATTGACTTTCACCAGCCATTTCCTGGACAACTCTCCCAAACTGTAAGTCTTTCTGCAGCCTCCCCACCTTCTCAGAACTACTTGTCTGTTCGCCCAACTTTGTATCATCAGCGAACTTTGCCAGAATGCCCCGGCCCTTCATCCAGATCAGTAATATATAAAGTGAACAGTTGCAGCCCCAACACTAAACCCTGCAGGACACCACTTGTCACCGGCTGCCATTCAGAAAAAGAACCTTTTATCCCAACTCTCTGCCTTCTACCAGACAGCCAATCCTCAATCCATGCAGTAGCTCTCCTCGAAAACAGTGGGCCCTCACCTTACTCAGCAGCCTCCCGTGAGGCACCTTATCAAATGCCTTTTGGAAGTTTAGATAGATGACATCCACTGGGTTTCCCTAGTCTAACCTACTTGTTACCTCTTCAAAGAATTCTAACAGGTTTGTCAGGCAGGACATCCCCTTACTAAATCCATGCTGACTTATTCTAATCTGACCCTACACTTTCAAGAATTTAGAAATCTCATCCTTAACAATGGATTCTAGAATTTTACTTACAACCGACATTAGACTAATGGGTCTATAATATCGCATCTTTTGTCTTGATCCTTTCTTGAACAAGGGGGTTACAACAGCGATTTCCCAATTATCTGGGACTTTCCCTGACCGCAGTGATTTTTGAAAGATCACAACCAACACCTCCACTATTCCCCCAGCTACCTCCCTCAGAAATTTAGGGTGTAGCCCATTGGGGCCAGGAGATATATCAATTTTTAGACCGTTCAGCTTTTTTAGCTAATGTAATGGCTTTCATACTCAACTCTGCCCCCTGACTCTCCTTAATGATTGGGATATTACTCATGTTTTCTACTGTGAAGACTGACACAAAGTATTTATTAAGTTCTTCAGCTATTTCCTTATCTGCCAACACTAGCCTTCCAGCATCAATTTGGCAACTGATTTAAAACGTTCCAGGATATTGAGGAGACTAAATTTGTCAAGACTTTCTTTTCTCCTCCATAAGTTACAGGCCATTTTTAGTTTCAGTCGGAGAAATCCATTAATTCCACTTCCTTTTCTAAAAAACCTGTACATCCAAATGCAGCAACGTTATTTAACAAGACAGCTTGAGCATCTTGGTTTGAGGGGGGATAGGAAATAATGTTTCTAGTTCTTGATCACTGTCCAGCAATTCCTGTGGACACGTGGTCCTCATCATGCTCAGCTTGATTCCTTTCTGTGGTTAAATAGCTGCTAAAACAGAAAGCTCACAAATGAAAACTACGACTTAGGTAAGCCAATGAAGGGTTAACAAAGAGTCAGGAGTCTTCAGAGGAGGAAGAATTGAGAAGAAAAGTGCTGAATCCACTTTTTCTACCACCAAAATACAGTAAAATACCTTTAGATTGCTTATAAATGTTACTATTGAACATTGAATTTACAGCTGTCCTGGTTGCATGCTTGGCTATTCCTTCTGTTCTACTTTGCAATTCCTCAATTTGAAAATCCTCAATACCCACATTCAAATGTTTGTACTTTTAATAGCAGAATTGCATTGCTTTCTTTTGTCACTGCTCTGGTTACATTGCAGAATCCCAATGTTCCATATGTCCTGCATATTATTATTTGGGTGGCCTGATCAGGATTAGTTAATGCTCATCAAGATGGTTAGAAGGTAGAAATAGCATATTAGAAAGTAAAAGTTGGAGAATTCAGTCCTAGAACCATCTAAATAATCAAGTGAATTTTAATTTTACAGTGTTTTTAACAAACTCAGGATTTTTTGTTTAAAATGCACACAGATCAACACTAACATGAACTTTAAAATTGGTTCGAGGGAAATTGGTATTGACTTTCAAAGCAAACTAATGTCTCAAGGGATCATCAACATCAATAAAATATAACTATATAATAAAACTCATAACAGAAAAACCCATTCAATACATATATAGACAACAAAGTGTCACCCCATAACATTTACAGTACATACTGCAATGCTCAAACCATTATTCAATAGCAAAGTATCGCACTGACTGTTTACATCAATGCTGAAATCCTGGATCCAGCCTCAAATTAAATCTCTTTCTCTTACCCTATCATGGAACTTGGCCCTGCAAAACTTACTAGAAAAATCAACTGAACTTGAAAAAGTACACAATTTAATGATCATCAAGCATAAATGAAAGAGGTAATTTTCAACAATAGTACAATCCTTAGGACTAGCTTCCAAAATCACATTTTAGTTACTAGCTGCTTGGATAAATAAACCTTTGCTAAAAATGAATCCATCAACAATGAACCTTCAGCTAAGGAATATCAACCCTGCAATACAATCACTGGAATTCCAGATGCCGAGAAATTTAAACATATTTATAATCCAGAAGAAGCCTTTTTGATAGAAGTTAAAAATGTCAAACAAAATATCACAGTTTAAATAAACCTTGGTGATTAAATGCATGCTGTTTAGTACAGCGATAAGATACAAAGACCTGTATTTCAGGAGCATCTCTGGTCATTCTGAATTGTCCTTAACAGCACCACCATGTGGTTAACATGCGTTAAAGTACAATAATTTTCATAATTAAATAGCAGCTTGATGAGGAGTTATTCTATAGTGTCCCTTACTGCACTCTTTTTTGCTGTACTTTAGAAAAGAAATACTGCATCTGCAGGGTTTCAAAAATAGAGAAACAATCTACTGGCACTTTTCAGTCTTTGCAACATGTTGTGATTGTGCTAACTTCTAAACCTTTGAACATATCGTGTGCCACAAGAATTCATGATGGATCCGCTGCTTTTTGTTATTTACATGAATGATTTGGATGTGAACATAGGAGTTATGATTAGTAAGTTTCGATATAACACCAAAACTAGAGATGTAGTGGACAGCAAAGAAGATTACCTCAGAGTGCAACAGAATCTTGATCAGATAGGTCAGTGAGTTGAGGAGTGGCAAATGGGGTTTAATTTAGATAAATGTGAGGTGCTGCATTTTGGAAAAACAAATCAAAGGATTTACACACTTAATGGTAGCGCTCTGGGGAGTGTTGCTGAATAGAGATGTTCATAGCTCCTTGAAAGTGGAGACACAGGTGGACAGGATAGTGAAGGCAGCATTTGGGTATGCTTGCTTTTATTGGTCACTGCACTGAATACAGGAGTTGGGAGGTCATGTTGGGACTGTATATGACATTGGTTAAGCCACTTTTGGAAAACCACATTCAATTCTGGTCTCTCCACTACGGGAAACATGGTGTGAAACTTGAAAGGGTTCAGAAAAGATTTACAAGGATGTTACCAGGGTTGGAGGGTTTGAGCTAAAGGGCTGGCATAAATAGGCTCTGCTATTTTTGGGTGAATAACCAAGGACTATTCCATTTGGGTGGGGAGAACAGTCCAGAACTAGAGGGCATAGGTTTAAGTTGAGAGGTGAAAGATTTAAGAGGGACCTAAGGAGCAACCTTTTCACACAGAGGGTGGTGTGTGCATGAAATGAACTGTCAGAGGAAGTGGAGAAGGCGGTTACAATTACAACATTTAAAAAGGCATCTGGATGGGTATATGAATCAGAAGTGTGGAGGAGGATATGGGCCAAATGCTGGAAAAAATATCTTAACTTAATTAAGATATTTGGTTGGCAAGGACGAGTTGGACTGAAAGGTCTGTTTCCATGCAGTACAGCTCTATAGTTCTGTATAGGGTGATTGCTTCACACTGAGGGCTGCTCAACGGTTCGGGCATACGATGATCATAGGACGTAAGAGCAAAACCAGAGCATTCAGTCCAGAGTTTGCTTCACCATTCAATTAGATCATGGATGATTTGATCATCTACAACTCCATTTTCCTGCTTTCCTCCTCTCTTACCGAACCTGATTCCCTTACTGATTAAAAAACCTATCGCGACCTTGAATATATACTTAACAAAGCAGCTTTTACAGCCCTGTGGGGTAAAACGTTCCACAGTTCCCAGCCTTTGTAGAAGGAATTCCTCCTCATCTCTTTCCTAAGTGGGTGATATCTTATTCAGATTTTTGCCCTCTGATCTTAGACCGTCCTACAAAGGGAAACCATTTTCCCACATCTACCTTGTCAAGTCCCTAAGAATCTTGTATTTCCAAACACTGTCTACTCAACCTCTCCTCATAAGACAGTCCCTCCATGCCTGGGATTATCTTATCAAACCTTCTGTGGATTGTCTCCAAGGTCAGTGTATCTTTTCTTTATATTAGGGCCCCAAACATTGTTCACAATATTCCAACTGTTATCTGAGAGTTTCAAAAAGACTACTTCTCCATTCGGTTTAAATGAATAGCCTATTACCGGAGTTTGTCAACTAGCTTTTCTGATTTTTATTCTCCTAAAGACTCTGCTGTGGTTCTCTGCAGTCTTTCTCCATTTAAATCTCATTCAGCTCCCCTGTTTTTCTTGCCAAAGTGTGTAATCTTACATTTGTTCAAATTGCATTCCATCTGCTAAATTTTTGCCTACTCATTTAACCTGCCTATATTCTTCTGCAGACTGCATTTTATCTTCACTATTTGCTTTCCCACCTATTTTTGTTCCATTTGTAAACTTGGCTATTGTACATTCATTTTCCTCATCCAAGTCATGAAAATACTAAATAAATTTAGTGGACGGCACGGTGGCACAGTGGTTAGCACTGCTGCCTCACAGCGCCAGAGACCCGGGTTCATTTCCCGCATCAGGCGACTGACTGTGTGGAGTTTGCACGTTCTCCCCGTGTCTGTGTGGGTTTCCTCCCACAGTCCAAAGATGTGCGGGTCAGGTGAATTGGCCATGCTAAAATTGCCCGTAGTGTTAGATAAGGGGTAAATGTAGGGGTATGGGTGGGCTGCGCTTTGGCGGGTCGGTGTGGACTTGTTGGGCCGAAAGGCCTGTTTCCATACTGTAAGTAATTTAATCTAATCGTGGCCCCACCACAGATCCCTGTGATACTGTATTTGCTTGCTATCCTGAAAATGTTCCCCGTATCCCAATCGTCTTCTATTAGTTAGCCAATCCCCCACCCATGCTCATGAACTACCTCAAACAGAGGTACCTCATCAACATCTTACGAAAATCCTAATATATCATGTCTCCTGCTTCCCCTTTATCTGTCCTGATTGTTACCTAATCGAAGTCATCTAACGGGGATGCCTTTTAAATGTTTTAATTGTACCAGCTTTCACCATTTCCTGTGGCAGCTCATTCCATACATGTACCACCCTCTGCATGAAGTTGCCCTTTCCCCTTAAACCTATGCTCTCTAATTCTGGATCCCACCTATCTAAGGAAAGAAATCTTGTCTATTTATGCTATCCATGCCCCTCATGATTTTACAAACCTCTAAGGTCACCATGTAGCCTCCGACACTTCACGGAAACAGCCCCAGCTTATTCAGTCACTTCCTACAGTTCAAACTCTCCAACCCTGGCTACATCCTTATAAATCTTTACTGAACCTTTTCAAGAAAGATTTAGAAGGATATGGGACAACTGCTGCAAATGGGATTAGACTAATTTAGGATATTTGGTCAGCATGGACGAGTTGGACAGAAGGATCTGTCTCCACGCTGTACATCTCTATGTCTTTGCTGTGAGGCATGAATTATTTTCTTAAACATCTGCCAAATATCAACTCTCCTTGTTGCTGAACTCTTTTTCCCAGTCCACTCTAGCTAGATTTCCATTGTAATGATCCTGATTTAAATTGAGCACAGTTAATTCCTCTCAAATCAAATCCTAGATTACAATATCAAGCTCTTCCAGTACAGTTACAACAATGTGGAAAATTGCCCGGGTATGTCCTGTACAGAAAAAGCAGGACAAATCCAACACGGCCAATTACCGCCCAATCAATCAATCAGTCTACTCTCTATCATCAGTAGAGTGATGGAAGGGATCATCAACAGTGCTATCAAGTGTCACCCAATTTGGGTTGCGCCAGGGTCATTCAACTCCTGATCTCGTTACAGCTTTGGTTCAAAAATGGACTAAAGAGCTGAATTCCAGATGTGAAGTGAGAGTGACAGCCCTTGACATCAAGGCCACATTTGACAGAGTATGGCATCAAGGAGCCCTGGCAAAACTGGAATCAACAGATATCGGGGGCAAACACTCCACTGCTTAGAGTCATAGCTGGCAGAAAGGAAGATGGTTGTGATTATGGAGGGTCAGTCATCTCAGCTCCAGGATATCTCTGCAGGAATCCCTCAGGGTAGTGTCCTAGGCCCAACAATCTTCAGCTGATTCATCAATGACCTTCCCTCTGTCATAAGTGGGGACGCTCGCCAATGATTGCACAGTGTTCAGCACTATTTGCCACTCCTCACACACTGAAGTAGTCTGTGCTCAAATGCAACAAGATCTGGACTATATCCGGGCTTGGGCCAACAAGTGGCAAGTAACATTCACAACACACAAATGCCAGCCAATGACCATCACAAATAAGAGACACTCTAACCACCGCCCCTTGACATTCAACAGTATCACCAACACTGAATTCCCCACTGTCAACATCCTTGGGGTTACCATTGACTAGAAGCTCAACTAGACTCACCACATAAACACAGTGGCTACAAGAGCACATCAGAGACCAGGGATACTGCGGCGAGTAGCTCACCTCCTGACACCCCAAAGTCTACCCACCATCTACAAAGGTAGAAGTTAGGAGTGTGATGGAACATTCCCCACTTGCTTGGATGGGTGCAGCTCCAACAATACTCAAGAAGCTTGACACCATCCAGGACGAAGCAATCGTTTGATTGGCACATCTACAAACATTCAATCTCTCCACCACCAGTGCTCAGTCGCAGCAGTGTGTACAATCTATAAGATGCACTGCAGAAATTCACCAAAGATCCTTAGACAGCATCTTCAAAACCCATGACCACTTCCATCTAGAAGGACAAGGGCAGCAGGTACTTGGGAACTCCACCACCTGCACGTGCCCTTCCAAACCACTCACCACCCTGACTTGGAAATGTATTGCCGTTCCTTGACAGTCATTGGGTCAAAATCCTGGAATTTCCTCCCTAACGGCATTGCGGGCCAACCCACAACAAGTAGACTGCAGTGATTCAAGCCGGCAACTCATCACCACCTTAAGGGCATATAGGGATGGGTAATCAATGCTGGCCAGCCAGCGATGCCCAAGTCCCACAAACAAATGAAAAATAATAAATAAAATGGTCATTATTTATGGCTTACCAACAGAAAATGTTGAGGGAACTTTGTCAACATTTTCACTAAAGAAATTTTGGATGTTGACGGAATTTTGGTGGTGGTAAGTGGTTTGAAAGTATGTTATCGCTACAATTCTCAACCTGTGTTGCATGCATGTTTCTTAATTATTCTTTGAACAAACATTATTTTTTGACAACCAAATTTGAATCTTCCTCAAATATGAAAGTAACAATTTCTCTGCTTGATGCAACCTTTCGCTTCCTAGTCAGTACTGGACTGCACTACTTTGTCTTCTGTCATTTCCTGGTTTTCTCAAATTAGTTTTTTTTTCTGGTAGTAGCTAATCAGTATCTCCAAAAGAAGAAATTAGCATTTGGTTCAAGAGTAATTATTCTTAATTTCCCTTGCTGTACTTGGGAAGTATGTGACTGATAGGACAGAGGATCTGAACCACACCTCCCAGAAGTTACAAAGATTGACTGTCTATTTGAACTTTCATTTAAGGCCAGAATTAGTCACCATATGGGGAGAATCACCTGTAGCTAGTTCAGTGCCATTCAATCACATGACACAAATGGGGTACTTTCACTAACTGAGCTGTCACACTAAATCAGTCTCAATTATATAGGTGATCACAGTGAGATTCTAATGTGTGCTTTTAAAAACCCAGCGCAAATATGAAAGTGAGGACTGCAGATGCTGAGATCACAGTCAAGAGTGTGGCTCTGGAAAAGCACTGCAGGTCAGGCAGCATGCGAAGAGCAGGCAAACCGACGTTTCGGGCATAAGCCCTTCAACAGGAATCCTGCTCCTCGGATGTTGCCAGACAAGGAAGGAAGGAAAAGGATAAAAGCTGGAAATTAAAATGAAACCAAAAATGAAAGCAGCAGCAAAACCCTTATCAATATTCTTGTGTAAACTTAATATTAATCCCCTTTAAGATTTTTACAATTTTATTTATCATTGTTAAATTAAATTTGATATTTTATGGATACAATTATTTTCCCTATAAAAATACACTCACCTCACAGAGCAGCAGATCAATAATGTGAAAGACCATATAGAGTGGGAACTTAGCAGTGAACAAAGTCAGAAACCATTGAGAAGCATACATATGTGCTTCAAGACTGATGTTTAAGAAGTGGTTGTACAAATCTGGGATGTACTCCTGAAAGTAAAAACAACATTTATTAGAAGCAGAAGTTCTTACCCTCAGATACTGCACAGCCATTCTTGAAGGAAAGGTACACTCATTTCACCAAATCAATAAAATAAAAGAATACAGTCAATTATTTTACAATGCACTGCTTGTATTCTTATGCAACTCTGTGTTATAGAAAAATCATGCTTTAGAAACAGTACGTAAAGTGCTAGTGATGTGAGCGCGTTACAGCCAACATGTTTTAAAAGTTCGCGCTTTAGAAACCATGTCACCAATTCATCAATTGTTTGGAGTGAATTCACATCAACAAAAGACGTGTTGTAGGAGAACGACCTGCACTGAAGTTACTGTCTTTTGATGGCCCTTCCTAGCTATAATACAAGTAGCTTATTTTTAGTACAAGTCACTTGACAGTAAAGTTGTCATAGATGCATATTAATAAAAACAATGTACCAACACCTTCAGGGTATCTCCCCACCAACCCCCCCCCCCACCCCCTCCAGAGGTTTCTACAACAAATGCAGCATTTCTGCAATGTAATAAATCTAAGAAAATACAATAGCCAATTTATTCACAGCAATATTCCACAAACAGCAACAGGGCAAAAACTAAGTTATTTGCTTTTAGTGTACAAGGTAAGAAGCACAGAACATTACAGTAATAAAAGTAAATGCCAAATTATGATGGAAAAATAATAAGTTGAAGAATTTTAAACTAATAACAGGAAATGAAATTAGGAAGTGATCACAAAAACTAATCAAAACAAAATTCTCACAAAATTTGTCAAGTTGAAGTAAGGGGTAGATTGAAGATCCTCAGAATCATAAGAGACAATACGCAGGAACCACTCAAGTTTCTAAAGAAACACCTAGTTATCAGTTGTCAACTTGAGAATTGGTAAGAGTTTTCATCTCTTTTTAAAAATATGAGCAGAACTAGAATTGAGATTTGCTTTTTCAATTTTGTATGAATTCCTGGAAACTGTTTTTTGATTAAGGTTGAGTTATAGAACGAGTCATTTTGTGGTCAAATACCTCCAATTTCAAATACACAATAGATCCATTACGCTGGACCTATTATGTGCTTAGCCTTGGCATGATCACTCCTGCTGAGTGGTGTATTGGCATGAGAACCAAAAGTCTATTACATTATTATGCAATTGAAACATATTAAAAACAGTGAAGAGTTTAGGCAGTTGAGTCAAAAACCAAATGGAACTGATTCTGCTTTGTTTTGATGATGATACTGGATTCAGAATAACATATATTATAAAAATTTGACATTTAGGCAATGAAAACTCAACGTGATCACCTTATTCACCCACATTTTAACATTAGTGTCATAGAGATGTACAGCATGGAAACAGACCCTTTAGCCCAACCCGTCCATGCCGACCAGATATCCCAACCCAATCTAGTCCCACCTGCCAGCACCCGGCCCATATCCCTCCAAACCCTTCCTATTCATATACCCATCCAAATGCCTCTTAAATGTTGCAATTGTACCAGCCTCCACCACATCCTCTGGCAGCTCATTCCACACACATACCATCCTCTGCGTGAAAAAGTTGCCCCTTAGGTTTCTTTTATAGCTTTCCCCTCTCTCCCTAAACCCATGCCCTCTAGTTCTGGACTCCCCGACCCCAGGGAAAAGACTTTGTCTATTTAGCCTATCCATGCCCCTCATAATTTTGTTAACCTCAATAAGGTCACCTCTCAGCCTCCGACGCTCCAGGGAAAACAGCCCCAGCCTGTTCAGCCTCTCCCTGTAGCACAGATCCTCCAACCCTGGCAACATCCTTGTAAATCTTTTCTGAACCCTTTCAAGCTTCACAACATCTTTCCAATAGGAAAGAGACCAGAATTGCACACAATATCCCAACAGTGGCCTAACCAATGTCCTGTGCAGCCGCAACATGACCTCCCAACTCCTGTACTCAGTACTCTGACCAATAAAGGAAAGCATACCAAACGCCTTCTTCTCTATCCTATCTACCTGCGACTCCACTTTCAAGGAGCTATGAACCTGCACTCCAAGGTCTCTTTGTTCAGCAACACTCCCTAGGACCTTACCCATTTAGTGTATAAGTCCTGCTAAGATTTGCTTTCCCAAAATGCAGCACCTCGCATTTATCTGAATTAAACTCCATCTGCCACTTCTCAGCCCATTGGCCCATCTGGTCCAAATCCTGTTGTACTCTGAGGTAACTCTCTTCGCTGTCTGCTACACCTCCAATTTTGGTGTCATCTGCAAACTTACTAACTGTACCTCTTATGCTCGCATCCAAATCATTTATGTAAATGATTACATCTTGAAATGATGTACTTAATATCAAGGAATGCCAAAAATGAATGGCACTCACATATATAGAATTCTAAAGTGTTTCTTTTAACATTGACACTACACCCAAAGTCTCGAGTTTTTAAAAAATATAGTGGACCACTGGGTTACTTCGTGATGCTCCCTATTGACAAACTTCATATACCTATTCAGATTTACAGATCTGCTTTTCCAGAAAGAAAAACTTGCTTTGCAGTTATTTTGGTGTCACTTGAAACTTCTTCTCAAAGAGGTAGGTCTGTTGGAACTTTTTAGATCAAAACACAATACTCTGTTTAAATAACCAGGTCAAATCTATTCATGTATTGAATAAAATAAACTATTTGTATGGAAAATTTTTCACGGCAGTAGAACAGTGACTGGAAATTTGGGTTTCTGGAAAATATGAGATAGAAATAGATATGTGAAATTGACAACAATGTTACTTAATCTACTAATAGCACTTGCATAACATTCTAAAATTCATCCTTTGTTAAGTAACACTACAAATTCAGGTTCCAAGGAAGCAATAAGCAGAAAAGTAATCCATTTGCACTACATGTGAAATCCAATAATTACTGTATAACAATGCTAAGCAAATAAACGCATAAGTGACTGGCTTAATTTCCATGGGTGAAGCTTGGTACAGAAATCATTAACGTTACATCTTATGCTAATTAGCTACAGTTTCAGCAAACACTTCAGTTTCAAGCTCAAAATGACTGCTCTCAAACATGACTGTGGCGTGGGCTTTGCTCAGTTTTCATTGCCCCAATGCTACATCTACCAACTATGACTCTGAAGAGATTCCATCAGTTTTAATGAACTTATTCCCATGTTGTTCTGAATCTACTTTGTAAAAATGCCACACTAAAACAAATGCTACACTAATCAGGGTTCTCCCAACCAATCCGACTGAATATCGTAGTATGAATTGTACTTTACCCCACCATAACTACAGTTTAGGTTTTTTTTTGTAATTACCTGCATCAGTCTTTCCAACTGATAGAATTTGCAATGCAAGTCTTCAAAATTTTGTTTAAAAAGTTCCCTGAGTCCATAGTCAAACATAATTTTGACCAGAACACTAAATGCTTGCTCTTCAGGCATCTGAAAGGATATAAATGAAAAATTAAGTCATTAAAAAGTTACTTATAATAAGTTTCTTTGGTAGAATACTTTGCACAGCTCATAAAGTGCAATAGTAAGCATAATATACATCAATAATCCGATTCCACTTGGATGCTTTTTATTCAACATACAAGAAAGTAAGATGGATAGTGTGTTGACCAGAAAGAATTTCTGCAGAAATGGTCAAGTTATCCAAGTAGTATTTTAAATGTAATACAAGGAAGATGCTTCTAAATCACCATCTTAAAACAGTATAGCTGGAAAATCCTTTTTGAAAACAGATTTTTGGAAACAGGCATTTCTACAAATTTTAAAACTGCAGATTTAACAGCTGATTTTTCAGTCGTGCATCTTTTGCTGCACAGTTGTCCAAAAAGGCCTTCTGGTTAAGAATGAGCTGTCTATGGAAATTTACTTCAATGTGGCAACATGTAAAACTTGAACATTTTAAAATGATCGCACAGCAATGTTATGCATAAATCTTGAGCTGTTTAATGCACCAGATTATTAACAAACCGCTTTAAATGGTCACTGATAAATGCTGCCAGATGTGCTAAGTTTCTCCAGCAATTCCTGTTATTGCTATTAATAAACTTGAACTGCTTTAAAGTGTCATCCTAACATTGTTATAACTTCCTTTTAAAACAGAATTGCACAAGGAATGCAAAGTTTTATAAAAATAACTTATAACAAACATTTAGTGACCTTAATAAATTTAGCTGAATTGAAAAACCTGCATGCAGTACAAAATATTTCCATAAGATGGCACTTCACACAATCATTTCAAGCCATTATAGATAACAGTTTCAAATATGTCTTCTCAAAATAATGCACTCACATGCAAAAGTAGTACTGCAGCAAGAAAGGACTGGCCTTGACAGTAACCAATCTCTTCATCATAAACGGAATAGGCCTGAAAAAAAAAATTCAACTCGAGAGTCCTTTAACACTTAATGGTACAAAATCTATACAAAATTAATCTTCAACAGTCATCTACCAGCACAGAAATTAAGTACTGCTGAAGCCATTTTGTTAAAGCTGCTTGTCTTGCACTCAAGAGGATTTGCAAGAATATCAATTTAAAAAGAAATGCATAATTATACTGTACAAGAAAATTGTTAATTAAAGCTTATTTTCTGGTTTCAAGATGACTTAACATGAAAGCTGAAAGATAATTGTGTATTTTAATTCTGTATTTATAGTTTTAGAAAAATAAACTTACATAAAAATCTCTGATCAAAACAAACATAATGGAGGATGATTCATGACAGGAAAAGAGGGGAGGAAATTTTGGGGTATTTTCAACTTGTCACACTGACTGGAGGATAGTCAAAAGGATCGGTGCTGGATATCAGTGAATCACAAGCCAAATCACTCTTTTTGTTTGGGGGTGGGGGTGGGGACAGTGGTGTGGCATAGTGCACATGTGCGCGCGCTGATGGTTGTAGTGGGGAGAACATGGGATGCCATTTTTGTCTCAATATTTAAGGAACAATATCGAGGCAGTCCCCAGGTTGCAAATGGGTTCTATTCTGGAGTCTGTTCGCAAGTTGATTTGTAGTCAAACAACAATGAAGGACAACATAAAGCAGTCATTTCTAAATACAGCAAGCATGCTTAAGTGGAGTCTTTAAAATAACACCACTGTATGAAATTGTAAGTCGAACATTCATAAACTGGGGATCCCTTGTTGTTGCACTTGACATAGTGCAATAAAAGTTCATTAGACTGGTCTCTGGGATAAGATTACTGTCCTGAGAGGAGGAGCTGAAAAACGTGTCCATATTCTCTGCAGTTTATAGTGATGAGGGGTGAACACAGATAGAAACATACAAGGTTCTGAAATGAATTCCCAGGTAGACACAGATTATTTCCCTGGACGTGGAATCTTAAACACTAGCACACAATCTAAGGAAAGTGGACGATAGTTTAGGGTTGAGATGAGGAGATATGTCTTACAAGAAATGGCCGTCTTTGGAATTCTCTACCCTAAGTGTGGATGCATTGTTATTATTATATTCAGGACTCTCTCACACAGAAGTTTGGTCCAACAGAGAATCAAGTGAGACAACACATGGGAAAGTGGAGACGTAGACCAGATCACCATTTATCTTATTGAATGGATGCAGGCTTAATAGACCATACTGCCTCCTCTTGCCTCTGTATTCTTGTACCAGGTTCACTGGTGTGCTTCCAGTTTAACCTTTAGATGGGTTAATGAAATATTAGTTTGTCTGCCTAAGCCACTACGGGGAAAAACAATCAGTGCACACAATGCTGAGACAATACTATGGGAGTTCTCAAAGCTATTCAGACTTGAAAGTCACCCCTACATGCTACTGTTAACTTTATACCACAAAACCACATTAAACAAAACAGCTTCTAATATTCCATTTGTTTTCTTTTCACGTTTCTTGTAATTTATTCATAACCAATGGATATCACTCTTCATTTTAGCCCCATTTAATTTTGTGTATTTTTATATCTCTTCATTTCTGTGATCCATCATGTAAATGAGACATTACCAAACTTGCTTATCAAAGGCCAAGTACTGCCCCCAGCATCAGTCATTCAATTGTCAGGAGGCTGAATTACATGGATTTGGCTGATGCTGACCATGATACAGGTAACAAATATCAGAAGTCCAAGCATAATCATACTTAAAGACAATTTTAAATTATTGATTTAAGTTGCACACATTATAACTTCACGGTGGCACAGTGGTTAGCACTGCTGCCTCACAGCGCCTGTAGACCCGGGTTCAATTCCCGACTCAGGCGACTGACTGTGTGGAGTTTGCACGTTCTCCCCGTGTCTGTGTGGGTTTCCTCCGGGTGCTTCGGTTTCCTCCTACAGTCACAAAGATGTGCGGGTCAGGTGAATTGGCCAAGCTAAATTGCCCGTAGTGTTAGGTAAGGGGTAAATGTAGGGGTATGGGTGGGTTGCGCTTCGGCAGGTCGGTGTGGACTTGTTGGGCCGAAGGGCCTGTTTCCACACTGTAAGTCTAATCTAATCTAATCTAAAATAAGTGTGAAGTGGAAGGAGGATAGTTCTAGGATGCAAGATCATTTAGAATTCACATTTTTTTTAGATTAGATTATTTACAGTGTGGAAACAGGCCCTTCGGCCCTACAAGTCCACACCGACCCGCCGAAGCGCAGCCCACCTATAACCCTACATTTACCTCTTACCTAACACTACGGGCAATTTAGCGTGGCCAATTCACCTGACTTGCACATCTTTGGACTGTGGGAGGAAACCAGAGTACCCGGAGGAAACCCACGCAGACACGGGGAGAATGTGCAAACTCCACACAGTCTGTCGTCTGAGTCAGGAATTGAACCCGGGTCTCAGGCGCTGTGAGGCAGCAGTGCTAACCACTGTGCCGCCCATTTGTGGAAACTGGAAATATTTATCAGAACTGGAGAGAGTTTACATTGGTTGGCTAGAAGGAATTACAGCCACACTGCAGAAAGAAGGCATCTGTTTCATTTTCAAAGAAAACATTTCAAATTAATAAAATTCCAATTTTAGCTTTGAGACTTCTTGGGTCAAGCATTTTAATTTAACAGAGAAATAATGAAAATAGAATGTTCAATTATTCTTCACATTTTCTCTTAGTACAAATAATTGAATTCATTTCACTTAATGCTAGGTGACATAAATTATGTAGGCTTTTAAAGCAGGGGAAGAAATCTCCTATTTTGGCACAGCACAAATTCACTACTTCAAATGAATAATGCATGGCTGTTTCAAAAGGGCAGATATTAGAACACTGCTAATGTTTGGAGAGAGCACATCCTAGTTAGTCCATGAGCGATTAGCAACAATGTCTACACGTAGATACATAACTTTATGATCAACTTGAAGGAAGACTACCACCCCTTCAAGAGTTGGTAATGAATGCAGCTTAGTCAATATTATCCATAATTATAACATTTTTAAATATAGGCTGCACTGGTACTATGAATTTGGCAGATATTCACCCATTTTATTCAATATTGCTGTGCCTAAAGTAAAACTGTCTGGGTATGGAGTAAACAAAATTATTGTGCAACAACATGCAATACTCTTTGTGTAAGTAGCACTTGACCTCACTTCCTGCCAGGTTTGCAATAGATATATATACTGCAAATTGATGTTAACAGATCAAAGTAAACAACTGAAATGAACATCAAGCTATTCACCATGCATGCTGAGCCAGCCATCTTGCATCAATTATTATTTCCTGTCAGGCCAACCTCATAAATTAGTAATGTTAAAGTTTTATCTGAATCATCAAATGTCAGGAACCTACATCAGTCAGAGAGACCTGTTTGCAGCTCAGGAATATTAAGGTGAATGCACACTTATTGTTTACTTTGCAAATATTTCTTGAAAACGTTAGTGCTGTAGAGCCTTTTATACAGCAAAATATTCCAATTGCCACACACAAACATAATAAAACAAAGTATAACACCGAGGCACAAAGAGACACTAGCTCATTGAACCACAAGCTTAGTCAAAGACAAAGTGTCACCTGAAAGCTGAAACTAAGGCTGCAAAGAGCACATGGGGAATCCCAAAACAAGGTACGCATAAAATAATGACCACGTCTAAAAACTTTGTCAGTTACTTTAGTTGGAAAAAGTTGATTCTGATTTGTTGATTTTGTTTCTCACCATTTACATCAGACAACTTAAAATTTTAAGTTTCCAATCTGGTTATTATCAACAACAGCATAAGTCTCTCTAAGGAATCCTATTGAGTTTCTTATAATTTCATACAGTGGTTACATTTGTCAACTGATTGCAACTACCTTCTTGTATTACATCTACTCATGTTGCCCATTTTCATAGATTTACAGCCAAGGTAGTTCAATGGAATAAACTTACATTGGGAAGTGGACTTGTTTTTCTAACATTAAGTAGTTGGAATTTTAAGTGTTTGCATTTGTTCTTGAATGTGCTCACTTTAATTATTCCGTAAAACAATTTGTTCCTGAAAAAAACTCCATAAACTCAAATATACCTATGACTGTTAGAAAATCAGATAAGATTGGCACAAGCATCTTCAGTTTTGAGTTTTCTATATTTTCTGTTGATTTGTTTCTGTCAATTTAGCTCAGTTTCTTAACATTTTAGACATTTTATGTTTGAATAGAATTTCAGTACGGGTAAAACAAAATGGCTTTGAAACACAGTACACAAATATTTAATCCAGAAACAGTGACAATTTATCCCTTTGTGACCACCTCTACCTACGATAGAATGGCATGTCGGCAACATTTTGTCACTGCATTTAGGATTACAATAATGCTGGCCTGCTTGTGCTATTCGCTGATCAGAAAGAGGACTTTGATGCGTTTTTAAAAAATTTACAATTTGAGTGTATTTATTGCACATTACTTAGTGATGCTTGGTTGCACTTGAGGTAGTAGTGGTAGGCCTTCTTCAACTAATGCAGTATGTGTGGTGAAGTTACTGTTAAGTAGGAAGTACCAGTATTATGACCCAATGGCAATAAAGGAAAAGTGATCAAGTCCAAACAGAGTGGCTTGTAAAGGAATTTATAGGTTATGCCATGCAGATATTGCACCTGTCCTTTTTGGATGGTGAAGATCTCAGGTTTGGGAGCTATTTCGGAAGAAGCCATGATGAGTAGACAACATCGTAGGCACCTAATACTTTAAACAATAAAAAAAGTACCTACAGTTAACCTCGTAACAACTCAAAACCTTTTGAAATAATGAGACATGCAAATAATTTAGATACAGGTAATACTAAGGACAAGGGCAAAACAAACACAAGAATAGACATTATGCCACCTTGATAAATTCACTGAGCTGGTCAGGCATCTATTTTAGCAAAGGCAATTTCATACCATATGGTAAAACATTTGGATAATGCAAGAACGATGGAAATAATGCCATGTTTCAGAATATAGGTTGCAGACTTCATGCAAAAGGTTTATGGTCATTTGAGGGGGGTGGGGGGCAATGACGATTTTTAGATTGCTTCAACTTTCTGGTTTTGTTACTGGCTTATTATTTGTTTAACAAGGTTGAGAGAAAAAAAAGTTAATAAAATGAGCAAACTGCAGATGGTTTATGGGAGGAAAAAAACTTGATCTGAATAGTTTCTCATTGTTTCATGCTGCCTTCTGTTTTGACAGTTAATGTTGTATTGATAATGGTCTGTCACAGATGTTTGGATTGCTAAAAGAACATATAGAAATTTCTGCTTGATATTCTTTCATCAGCTTACTCGAGACACTTCAGGGAATCCTTTTTCTCATTTGCTCTGACTATTTTAATCACATGAAAGTAACTACTGCAGTTTCAAAAACCTCATCCTGAAATTTTAAAGGCAAAAAGGACCTGTACCAATGTTTCCAATTCATCAATACAATTTACTGCTTAATGCTGAAGTCTGAAAGAGATTCAAAAACAAACACAATTTCTGCTATATTAAGTGCAATTTAGTTATGAGGGATAGGAAATGAAAAGAAACACAGGGTGCCACATTTAGAGGATAACTACAGTTTCAATTGAAAAGTGCGAGAAAATTTACAAGCTTATTGAAGACTTTCTTAAAATTTTAATGGATACTGTAAAATCTATTTGCAGAAGTAAATGGGTATAACATTAAATCAGAGAATTAGAATAAACATATATTCATAATCAAAAATGCACCACAATATACTGGCAAGATGATACCTTGCATATCTTGTACAAGGAATCCTGACCATCCCCACCAGTGTCCTTGAAGTAATCATGTGCTGGAAAAGTTCGATTGATATCCCTGGTGATTGCACTATCTTGGGGAGATTCCTGTTTCCAGAAAAAGAAGGTATGTTAATACATGGAAAAACACAAGATTTAAAGTATTCCACAAAATCTTTATTAGGTGAGAGCACATTCTTAATTACTTAATTAAACAGATGGGGACTAAGTTCACTATTATTGGCATGCACAACACAGGGCAATTTGATTTAACATCCTGTTCTTTCACTTCGGGGTGAATGCTAAATTCTGAGGATAAATTATTTAAGATCAGATTCTCTAGATGTCAATAAATGATACGTGAAAGAATTTGTGAAGCATCAAAGTGATTTCTAGTGAGAACAACCAGTTCTCAAACTAGGGGAAAGTGAGGACTGCAGATGTTGGAGATCAGAGCTGAAAACTGTGTTGCTGGAAAAGTGCTGCAGGTCAGGCAGCATCCAATGAGCAGGAGAATTGACGTTTCGGGCATTCCTGAAGAAGGGCTTATGCCCGAAACGTCGATTCTCTAGTTCTCAAACTACCCATAATTTATTCTGCCAATTTCAGCAATGATGCTGATACAAACAGTACGACCTCTGGCAACATACAAGTAGCTCAAAGAACGCTGCTTCAGTCAGGCTTACTGTATCATATGTGGCAGTTCTTCCCCCCAAAATGTTCAGCACCAGTACTGGAAACTCCGGTGGTTCACCAAGTATCAAAATCACTGCTATACCCATGTTGCTCCCTAAATCTACATGGTTAGATGAGTTTATACTTCCACATAGGCAGGAAATTTGGATTCATTTTGTTAAACTTAGCAGGTAGTGCTAACTTTCAATGAGATGGGATGAGGCAGGGGGATGTTAAATATTAACAGACATCTGCCTGTTTACACCTCATCCGACATCAAGTTTTGCTGCATTATCAATTGCTTTTTGCCCAGTCATGATTATTATGGCCCACTTCATCTCCAAACAACTTTTATAATGAGATAAAAACAAGGACTGCAGATGCTGGAAACCAGAGTCCAGATTAGAGTGGTGCTGGAAAAGCACAGCAGGTCAGGCAGCATCTGAGGAGCAAGAAAATCGATGTTTCGAGCAAAAGTCCTTCATCAGGAATACAGAGGAATAGAGGAATAGAGGAATAATTATGACTTTTATAACTGTCAGCTTCAGAATCAAAACATCTGACTGAATACAATTGTGCACTTAATAGCAGACTCAATGAACAGTTAGTAACAGTGAAAATTACAAGCTATGAAAGAAACCATTACTCAGCAAGGTCATCTGCCTTGTTAATTGCACTAAATAAATATTTTAAAGTTCTGAAGGTTTTAACCAAAAAGAGAGCAATTTTAATAACTAATCATAAGAGTCATTGAATTATTAGCAACAAATATTTTTTGAGGTGGATTTTTTTTGACACCTGCTTGGTTTCCAATCTTAAATCTGGTATCATCAAGTTTTGAAAGCAGTGATCATTTAAGATTACAAAATAAAAGTCAATTTTAGCCCCTGTACTGAAATATTACAGCCTCCAAGAAAATAAGTAAAGCTAAAATTAACAAAGAACATGTGCTGTTTTTCTTGCATTACTGCCGTGTTCGAGTCACAATCAACAGATACCACTGTACTTCATTATGTTTATGGGCAAAACTAAAATCAACAGTGGAATAGGAAGTAAAAATCTTCTATAATCGCATATCAGTAAAATACCATAGGAAACTATACTTCATACCACAGTTATTGAGTAAAGAAACTATAAATCAATGCTCAGATGGGGCATTGCTCTTTCACTGTTAAGGAGATGCCCACTATAATTTTAATATTATTCCGCACATTGTTCGTGAACAATCATTTCTAATTCTGTTTCAATTAATTTCAATTAAAAAGTCAGACGCTATACCGAATGGGCAGAGAAAGAGGAATGCGAATGACACTTTCTGGGATATTTCGTATTCCTCAACTAACAGGGCGATTTTTGTGGATGCTTAACATCAATATCCATTTTCACGTGCACCAGCTTAGCTTCAAGTACAAATGCGGCAATGCTCAAAAATAATTGCACTTACTTACAGAGCTCAGTATTTTGATAACCAATTTGAACTTTCTTTCTTGAATAAATGGAATAGATTTACTGAGCTCACTTACTTAATTAGGTATGCTGTCCAGAATGTGAAATTGGCTTAGCATCTCTTAATTGATGATCAATCTGATCAATGTCACCATTCAAATGAAAATCTTTACACAACCTGCTATCTCAAACATACAGGGAAACTAAGTATTCATTTCTAACTTTTTAATTGAAATCTGAACAACGACGTCATTCACAGCACATCAATGACAGTTCTATGTTGCCATCGAGAAAATACTATCTTGCTTTAGTTTAGATTAAAAATGAAAGTAACTGGCTGGTCTTTTCCAAACACGTCCTCTTCTTTGAATGAAGATCTTTCTCTAGATCTCTGTTCAAGTTTACTTTCCACTTATTTCCATTAGCGTTTCTGATCCTACTTTATTCCGCTGCTTTGAATTATGGTTTGTAGTTCTGTACTTGAAATACTTGGCTAAAATTCCAATGATATATTTTGCTTGATAAGCTGAATACAATCTCAAAAGAGAGACAACCAAACAACACTGGCGTTTCCTTCTGTATACCAACAAAGCTGTTGTGGAAGGAAACCAGTGATTTAATCCACTATCTAAGGTCCTGCTGAATGTCTTTAGCCAGGGGAGCCTGTGAATATTAGAGCTAGCGGATGTGCCTGGTCTTTTTCAGTATTCTTTGTCGTGGTAAATTGACATGTTTACTTAACATATTAGCTTTGACTTTAGCAACGGCATTTAAAGTTTACACATCATGTCTGATAGACTCAACAATATCTACTTTGTTGGTAGTTATATTACAAAAGTTCTCATCTACCTGGATAGTTGAAATAACCTGGAAAGTAATGAAAACATGGTTAACTATGTACGAGAAGTGATCTCTTTGATTAAGGCTATAGGCCCTGTGGATACCTACATTATTTACTCCCTCTCATCTTGGTATACTGCCATACAATTGTGAATATACTATGGCTTTAAGCAGTATATTTTGTCCTTTTTTCCCCCAAGATGGAGAGGTTGCGGATGAGATGCCGAGTGTTCCCCTTCAACATCAATGAGTAAACAACATTGAGGCCTTGCTTTTTTTTTTAAAAAAGTCACAACGATAGAAGTAGCCTGGATATGGGGGGTGTCAAGCTTCCACAGAGCCAGGACTACCTTTTTTTTTGAGGTTTCAGCATTCAGTGATGGTTGCTGGGATCTTGAAGCCGGATATGGATGCAATTACTCCTGTGTCTTACTGTTAAAACCTGGGGTTCTCTTTCTGCTGTTGGAATTGCATGCGAGTCAAATCTATTTTACTGAATTTGCCTTTGCCAAGTGTGGGGTTCTGGGATGCCACTACATTAAAATAGTTAATTAGTTAATTTTTTTTTTCATTAACCCCTTACCTGGCAAAGACGAGTTAACTTGTCTTCACCCAATTTGTCTTTTTCAGAGTGCGACAAGTAAACTTATCCAAAACATATAATTTCAAAAACAGCCACAGACGAGTTTATATGTCAATTCTCGACATTTCTGGGCCCTTCTCAGCTAGAAACGAGTATACTCGGTGACTCATACGTCTGGTAGCTGTGTCTCTTCCACCTCAGGCATTGCAAGAAGTGTTGACACACCGCTTTTGGGCGCACACTGTCATTCGTTTTTGAGCATGAACCTTCTATTAGAAGATTGGATACATCAGATGAGAGTGCTAGCTCGTCTGATAATGGCTATTCTCTCTCAAGTGAGGAGGAGGAGGAGGATGGACGAATTTGGTGTCGACTTGTGGTGTCGGAAGAATGCATGCTTCCTCCACTACCATGCTTCCCTTTCACTGGAAATCCTAGAATATCAATTGATCAAGACACAGCTGATTTGACTCTTTTGGATTTTTTTTAGTCTTTTATGTGACAACAGAATTATTGATCCAGTTGTGGACGAAACTAATCGCTTTGCTGAACAAACTGGAGAAAGAGATTGTATGTGGCGCCCTGGAACAAAGGCAGAAATTTGAGTGTTTTTCGCCTTGAAAATGCTTGGGGGGTTATTGTGAAAATGCCAGATCAAGAAATGAACTGGTCGAAAGATGAACTACTTGAAGGACCAATTTGTTTTTGCCAAAAATGGTATCTTCAAAATAAAATTTCAAGTAAAATATTGAAAATAGATAAAAACAAAAGTTATTTCCATAATCAGCATTAAAAATACTATTTAAAAAAAGCAATAAAAATATTCATCTGAAAATGAAATGTTTTCTCCAAAAAAAGTCACCGGGGAAGGGGTTAAGCATTTCAGTGGAGTTACTGTTAAGCTAATTCTTTTATTTTGTATTTGAATTGTAGCATAAGTGTAATGTGTGCTTTGATTAAAGTCAAGTAATCCGGCCAATTGAATTTCATTTGGAACAAAACGTTTTGCCTTTAACATAAGAAAAACTTGAGGTCTCGGCTATCCTCTTAATGTATTTGGAGAGATTTTGGTCTGGCCCGTAACAAACTGGAGGTTCTTGTTGGAATCAAAATTTCAAATTCCAGATTGGGTTTAGGATTATTGGACCCCAAGGCAAATAGTGGCAAAGGTTGGTGTTCTGTTTCTGGATGTTGAATTCAGTTGCTTTAAAAATGCTGTGTCTTGTGTAGTAATGCCTCTTTCAATCATTAAGAGTTTCCTGAGGGTGGAAGTAGTGGTGGACTAAGTAGCATGGATCTTGCAGCTGCTTCTGAGATTGGAGGCTTATTTCTGGATTTACATCTAAATTTCTCAGTTATTACATTTTTTGTAGTTGTTGTTTGGAATAATTTCTGGTTCTTTTAGTCAACAATGTTTAAGACATTTAGATGAATACATTAATAAGAAACGTTTGGAAGGATATGGGTCAAGTGCAGGCAGGTGGGACTAGTTTAGTTTAGAATTATGGTCAGCATGGATTGGTCGGATCGAAGGGTCTGTTTGGCTCTATATGTCACTTCAGGAGATTTATAAAAGATGAGCAAGACAAAGCTTTTGGAATTAGCAGACAAGCTGGGGTTGCCTTTGTCCATGCAAAGGTGGAGGTAATTGCAGCAATGGCCTGACATTTACAATTGCCGGAAATGACATCAGAATCTTTGGAAATGGCTAAAATTCAACCTCAAGTGAAGCAGCTTGAACATAAAAAGGAAATGAAACAGACTGAATTACAAAAAGAAAAGGAAGGAATGCCCTCGCAGAAGAAAGGGAGAAAGTGGGCTTTTGAACTTTGGAGATTGGAACTAAAATGTCAAAGTTGACTTAAAATGATGGAGGTAGAGGTGAAAGGTAGGAGTAGTGATGAGGACCATGATGAAGAGCAATCTCATCCTAGCCAAAGACCTGGTGAGGATCTATTTAAGAATGTCCAAGTGTTGCCCAAGTTTGATGAGAAGCATGTAGAAGCTTTTTTCATTTAATTTGAAAAAGTGACTATATAGATGAAATAGCACTTGACCATGTGGATTTTGTTGATCCAAACAAAGATAGAGCTAGTGAGGTATTTGCATCATTATTAAAACCTGGTTATCTGGGGAATATAATGAGGTTAAAAAAAAAGCCACTTTAAGTGCATATGGACTAGTACTAGAAACTTATGTTTTAGGAATCTGAGGAGGAAACGTGGTCAAATGTACACAGAGTTTGTAAAGATCAAACAAAGTAACTTTGATGGGTGGATAAGGACATTAAAATTACAAACATATGACACTCTTGGGGAAAACAGAAGTCCTCAGGTGGTAAGGGAAAAGAAGATCTCAATGAATATAGCGGCACGGTGGCAGTGGTTAGCACTGCTGCCTCACAGCGCCAGGGACCTGGGTTCAATTCCCACCTCAGGCGACTGACTGTGTGGAGTTTGCACGTTCTCCCCGTGTCTGCGTGGGTTTCCTCTGGGTGCTCCGGTTTCCTCCCACAGTCCAAAGATGGGCGAGTCAGGTGAATTGGCCATGCTAAATTGCCCGTAGTGTTAGGTAAGGGATATATGTAGGGGTATGGGTGGGTTGCACTTCGGCGGGTCGGTGTGGACTTGTTGGGCCGAAGGGCCTGTTTCCACACTGTAAGTAATCTAATCTAATAGCAAAAATAACAGAAGTTAAAAAGGAAATCGATGAGGGGGAAGAGGTAAAAAAGCTTAGGTATTTCACTAGAATAACGTAGGCCACATGAAGTTGCAATATCAGTGGTTAGAAAAAGCACTGGGTAGATGGATATGGGAAAACAAGATGAGCTGGTGAGTTTTGTTGGAATGGTAAGAAAGCCCAATGGAACCTAAACAGCTGCAAAAGTATGTACAACCTGATCAATGTGGATTTCACCAGTTTCCCCATTTCCCAGTCCAAACCGTCTAACTCGGCACTGCTCTCTTGAACTGTACTACCTGTAACACCTTAGTTGCGTGATTTTTCCACTGACTTTTCAACTACAATAGGTATCATTTCCACCTGTTATTATTACCAAGGATAAACTCTTATTTCCAGAATTGAAACATTCTCCTCCTCCTACCACCATTTCCCAACTATCTGCTCCAGCTTCCTGTTAGACCTATCACTTACACCCCCACCTTCAACTATCTATTATATTCCCTGTTACCCTCCCCCAAGCCCCACTGCCTTCCCATTTATTTCTTAGCCCCTCAGTTCCGGAAACAGAGTTTAACCTTTGTAATGATAAGGTTGGATCACGGGTGGGAATGATACCTATTGTGGTTGAAATGCCAGTGGAAAAAATCTCACAACTGAGGTGTTACAGGAAGTATATCCTGGGTCTTTTCCTGACTGTGAGAAGATAACAAGACACAGATGGAAGCAGGAGAAAACAAGCAATAACAATAAGGAAGTTGAAATTCAATTGTCATAGACCATGTTTGACCAAACGGTTGAGAAATTACAAGAACAGGTAGAGGACAAACTGGGTATTTTTAGTTCAGAGAAATCAATTGAATTACAACAGAGGAAAAACGTAAGCAGTTCTATCAAAAAACACACAGAAGAATCATCTGAGTAAATCCCAGAATTTTACAATCTTAAAAATAAAATCTTGATATGAAAATGGAGACCATCATAAAGGTATTTGGCATGCTTGCCTTCATTGCTTAGTCCTTTGAGTATCAGAGTTAGAAAGTCGCGTTGAGGTTGTACGGGACATTGGCAAGGCCTCTTCTGGAATACTGTGTCCAGTTCTGGTTGCCCAGTTATAGGAAGGTTATTATCAAGCTAGAGAGGGTTTAGAACAGATCTTTCAAGATGTTGCCAGGTACGGAAGGTTCGAGTTATAAAAGATTGGATAGGCAGGGAATTTTTTTCACTGGAGTGTGGGAGGTTGAGAGGCGATCTTTTGGAAGTTTATAAAATAATGAGAGATATAGATAGAGTTAACAGTAGTTGTCATTTTCCTAGGATGGGGGATTTCAAGAGGTGAGGGATTTAAGAAAGATGAGGCAATGTTGAAGAGGGTGGTTCGCACGTGGAATGAACTTCCTGTGAAAGTGGATGCGGGTACAATCACAACATTTTACAGACGTTTGGAGAGATGCATGCACAGGGAAGGTTTGGAGGGAAAAGGGCAAGGGGCAGGCAGGTGGAACTAGTTCAGTTAGGGATTGGTTGGTCTGAAGGGTCTGTTTCCATGCTGTATGATTGAGTAATTGGCAGAAATTCATGAAGTTGTATTACTGGTGGATTATAGAAAGGAATTGTGCGGACAACACGTGGATCAACAGCAGGAGGTTGTTTGCAAATTAAGGAAAATTCCAGCCAAAATATAGAAGTAATGTTATTGGCCTGGACTGCACACAGATGTGGTTAACTTTTGCCAGACATGTCAAACGTATCAGGTAACTGAAAAACCTCAGCCAGTGATAAAACCCTTAATACCCATTTCCACCTCTGAGGAACCTTTTACAAGAGTCTTAATTGATTGCATAGGACCCCTGCTTACAAGTGCGAATCAGAATTTGACTACCATAATGGATGAGTCTCCTGGATTTCCAGAGGTCATTCCATTACACAGGATCATGGCTAAAAGGACTGTAGAAGAGTTATGCAAATTTTTTTTACTTGATACTACTTGATCCACAGAAAGACAATTTGGATAAAATTTTACATCAAAGTTTTTTAAGCAAGTTATGGATATCTTAGAAGTAAAACAATTCAAATGCACTGTTACACCCAGAATCACAGACAGCATTAAAACAATGGCATTCAACTTTAAAGTCCATGTTGTGAGCTTACAGTCAAGACCATCAAGAGGCCTGGGATAAAGGAATCCTATTTGTATTGTTTGCAATTAGGAATACACCTCATGAATCAACTAAATTCAGTGTATTGGAGTTGATTTTTGGACATGAGGTGAAAGGACCACTCAAATAAATTAAGGGGAAATTGGTGAGTTCAGAGACCACACATTTGGGCTGTGACAAGTTTTAGGTCAAGATTAAATAGAGAAGATGAGTTGGCTAGATAGCATTTGAAAGTAGCACATGTGAAGAAATAGGAAGCAGACAAGAAATCAAAAATTTGTGATTTTTGCTAGTAGATAAACTTCAGCAAAATCTACTTGATAATTTATTTTGGCTTGTGTATCCCACAATGTAGGATTTGCTGTGGAATAAATGCAGTCATTATGTAATATAAACAGGATGCAGATAACCTGTCAATTTCTCAATTACTTTTTCAATGTTCTAATACACTGTCAAAGGACAAGCTTGTAGAACAGGTGTCACAAAAACATGCAACATAGCAGCAGAGAACTTACTCTGAAAAAGAGTCTTATTTGCTTTGGCTTTAGAAAAACTTCAACAAGTATGTAAAGGAAATATATTTATTGACAAAGTTCAATTGAACATCAATGTCAGACTCTTCTGCTATTGTTTTACTCTTGCCAGCATAAATAGCTCCTGAAAGAACCAAAAGAAATATCATGATCTTTACATTTGTTCGACTGCTGTTTCCTTTTCAAAAATTTTCAGGAAAGCTGTTAAGCCCATCTTAGTTGAGCGATTCATAAACACGTAATAGTTGCCGCTTAGCCATTTTGTTCCTGTTCCAGATTTTCACTTCTGCTATTCCAATTAGACGTATACTTCACATATTGATCATTGTCGAAAGAACTTCCCAATACTATTCATAAATCCGCCTTGACGAGTTTAAATGTGGACCTGTTTTGCTACTCCCACTTCAGTTGTCAGTAAACTGAATTATCCTTTTCCAGACTGGTTACTTGTTTATTTCTTGCACTATAATCACTTTCTTGCTGAATCTTAACCAACCTTATTTTTTTCAGCTCTTCAAAATTCCTGTTTTTCTACATACATAATTCCTCGCTCTCTTCAGTTTCAATGAAGCTTCTATCACAGTCGAGCCGTGGTCTGAATTGACAGAGCCAACATATCAGCATTGCTTCATTATTAATAATGATCAGGCAGCAAGACGGAATCAATCCAATACTGTTATGTCACCAGAAAATATCAAGGGAAAGCATGAACGAGGATTGGTGCAGTTTTAGATGAAATCAGGGATGTGCTGAGCAAACCACAATTCCAGTAAACAGGAAAAGGACAAAGAAATTGTGTAACCCATAAAATACTGGTTGAAATGGACAAACAACGGAAACAGCAAACATGAACACAGAGGCGGGTATATTAAATATGCACTAGATTGGAAACAAATTGAAGAACTAACATTTCTTCAGTGTCATGGGTCAACTTCCTCCGAAGCAGCACTGTGGGCCTGAGCACTGGTTCAAGAAGGCAGCTCACCGCAGCTATCCCCAAGAGCAATTACTGACCAACCCAATCAGCCACCCTACCTGGCTGAAGCATATAAGTGAGCAATTGGAGGAACTGAAATGGAAGCAAAGGTCATTTTTTAGGAGAATGAAATGATTTAAACAAACAAGAGTTAATACAAAGGCAGGATATGTCTATTAATGGAACAAATCAAAGAAAACAGAAGCTGATCACAAGAAATGTTGAAGCAATATGTGCCAGAGAGAAAAAAGATAGTTGAAATTGGAAGAGAGTTGTGGCTGTTTGGATCATGAACCATGGAAGTCAACTGGAAATTTCAATAAGCTGAGCTCAAAATAAAACGAAGTGGCAGAAAATGATCTTGCTGATTTGTGTGAAAATTTCTTGAATTGTGAACAGGCAGTTGATCTCATGAATATAATCATCATAAAGGAACCAAATGCTCACTGTGACAGATTTTGTACCAATTTAATTCCAAATGTCTCTCCAAATTAAATTCAGAATATGTACAAACAAGAGAAGAGCAGAAGCAGACACATAGCCGGGCAAAGATCAAGCATGCAGAATAAGAGATCTATGTAAGAGGAGTCTTAAACATTGACTTTGGATATTTAGAAACAATTTTTCAGAACTAACTGGTCAAACTAATGAAGGTACCAAACAATATTGAAGTGGTTTGGAGCAAAACTTAGCTCAAGATTACTATATGAACAAACTGTAACCAGCACAGTATTGAATGATGTGTCAATACTTGGTACAATTAAGTATGCAACGACAATGCCTGTTATCTGTGAGATTCAACATGCTTGCACAAGCAATGGTTAAGTGAAAAAAAATTGAGAAGGTTAGGTGGTCAGCAAATGAAAGCCACTGGTGTTGCTCATAAAAGGGTCTTGGCAACAAGCTCAATGAATGGATATGATTTTTCATACACAGGCCAACGTGCAGCAATGATTGTGGAATGAAGATCAATGCGTGCAAGATCAGGCAAACACAAAAGACAAAATGCAAGCTACCAGACTGTGGGCATGCACCTTCATTAGCTGCTTAATGGTGATTATATATACAAGATGCCACCAGAGCTGTAAGCCATATTTCTAAATTTCACTCAACATAGCCACTAAATGGGCAACTGCTTTAAAATAAAATGAGCAATAAAACGTAATTAGAAATGCGACTGAAAATTATTTTTATACATAAATACATTTCCAAGAGAATACCACACCCTGGAATGCATTTCTTACAGGCAATGAGTGTAGGGATAGAATTGATTTAAAAAGCTGTGGTTCTGAAATTTTTGATGTTGTTCCAGCTTCCGGAGCTGCTTGCAGCCTGCAAATAGACAAACTGTACAGAGATCTTCTGTCATTTTAGGTGATCAAGGAGCAGGAAATCCCATAAGGACAGCACTTCAGCTAAAATCTAATTTAACCTTTTAATGCTATTAGCGTTATATTAAAAATGGAAGAGATACACTTCATAATACGTACTCAACACATTGATTTGTAAAATACAACACTGAGGGTTAAGATACCTAAAAGAACATCTGACCAAGCAACACAATCAGGTATTTAAGAACCTGCATATTTTTATGATAAGTTTAGAATCTGTATGATATTTAATGCTGATTTGTGAGGCTCTCCGTAGTAGGTAGTATCTCTGCCACTGAGCCAGAGGTTTCAGCTCAAGTCCCAGTACAGGACTTGCTGTCCAAATGATGCATTCAATTGTAAATCCCTCCAATATATGCCAACAGTAGGCAGTAAGAGTGGAAAAGATTCTTGGTTAGCTACTTATTGGAAAGAAATGGGAATTTGTATCATCACTAACTATAGTCCCATGCTCCAAATCCATGTAATCTTATCATAGAATCCCTACAATGTAGAAACAGGCCCTTTGGCCCAACAAGTCCACACTGACCCTCCAAACAGTAACCCACCCAGACCATTCCCCATATCCTATACTTACCCCTGACAAATGCACCTAACTTACACACCCCTGAACACGATGGGCAATTTAACACAGCCAATTCACCTAACCTGCACATCTTTGGACTATGGGAGGAAACCGAAGCACAAGGACCATGCAGACACGGAGAGAATGCGCAAACTCCACACAGGCAGTCGCCAGAGGTTGGAATTGAACCTGGTGCTGGGAGGCAACAGCACTAAATCATTGAGCCACAGTCATGCAGATTCAGTGAGAACCAGTTGATATTGTTGGGTGAATAGTCAGTTTGGGACTGATTGAATCCAATGCTGTTAACACCAATCTGCACTTTGGCTGGGATGGATTCAGGAACTGTCTCCTTTCTTAGCCATGGAGGTGATCATGGTGTTGTGGGTCGGACCAGCCTTCAGGCAGAGAACTGAAGAATGCTACATCTGTTGCTTTTTTAAAAAAATTACAAAACACAAAGAAACAGGAAAACTGCTCAGAGGTGTAATAAATAGAGCTGAAAAATAAATTCTGGTTTGACACTGCATTGAACACCCATTTCAATAAATTCGTATCAAATAGTGAAAAAATGTACATTAGCAGTTTGAGTCAATGGAATAATTCCACCAGCTCTGCCTCAAACATTCAGCTTAGAACATGATTCATCATGTTGAGGCATTGTTAGGAAAAACTTGCTGATTTTTCTTATTGGAGCAGAGAAAGCCTTTATTTTCATGAAGTGCATAAGCACAGACAGAATGGACTAAATTGATCCTTTCAACGCTTTATACTTTACAGATAGGTCACGATCTCGTGAAAGGTGGCACAAGCTCAAAAGGTGGCACTATGCTCTTGATTTGTAAATTTATCCAGTTTACAAAAAAAAGTCACATTATCTGCTGTCATGTCAATTAAAACTAAGTTTAATTCAGTTGTCTCAACGAAATGGAAAGGTGAGATGGACAGCCTATTTACTAATCCCACAATTTGGAGACCAACAACCAATACTCTTTCCGAATTCCAATTTTGAAATCATCCTGCTAACTCAATGGCAAATTCATAATATACAAAACATAAATGAATTTTGCCAGCGTAAACACTGGACGCTGCCAGAAACTAGTTTTTCACACAAAATTTAAAACACATATATGGCTCAATTTTCTTGCTGTAGTTTTACAGGTTTTACTATTTTTAGTTTAAATTTGCATTAGTGTCACTGAACTTGCAATGAAAGTTGGTGATCTAAACTGATGTGGGACATAAGGATTCTGAACTGATGCATGAGAACTGATTTCAATGGTTATTCAATGAAATTAACACTTCAATCTCACAAACAGCCCAGTAGTCAGTACAAACACTTCCAAAACTTCAGTTGATGCTAATATGCTTTGAAATACAAATACATAAAAGCTAAATGTTACATATTTAGAATATATTACATTTCATAAAATTATAGACCTGATTTCAAAACCTGCCATGATAACTTAATAAATTAAAGTATATACTGTTGCTCCCTCTCAAACTTTGCCATCTATTCTTGGCAACTTATCACCAAAGTGTCTTGAGGTTTAGTTCTCCTCTTTTAAAAACTACAATGGCTTCACACCACAGGAAGCTCAGCCAAGGTTAAATTAAACTTCTAAACTATCAGCAGATCATTAAATATGCATCACAACCATTCTGACATTCCTAACTTCAAACTCCCGCTCTAGTTGTTTTTAATAAGTATAAAGGTTCTTTATAGTCACCAGTGAAAAATTGTGACAGATCCTGTTATACGACTCAACCTTGTCATAATAATGATTACAGCAGAGGAAGCAATTTGATTTACTGATTCTCTATAGAAGTTACTTCAGCTGGCCCCTTTCCCTATAATTTTCCTGTAACGCTGCAAAGTTTCTCTTTGGATAACAAATTTCCTTTCAAAATCCACTATTCAACTTGCTTCCATTGGACTGAGCAAATACATCTCAGGTCCTGAACACTTGTGATGATAGAAAGATTGTCCTCATATCACCTTTGGTTGTTTTGTCAATCACCTTAAATTGTTATCCTTTGGCTCTTGACACACTGCCAACAAAGTTTTTCTCCATCTACTCTGTGCAGACCCACCAATATAAACCTTTACCAAACCTCATCTCCAGGACCAATTCTCAAATGGCAACAGTTCCAGCTTCTCCCATTTATTTGGGATACTGAAGTTCCTCATTACTGGAATTACTCATTGGAGTATTTTTGCAGTCTTACACACATTAAAATCTTTTACTAAAATATGCTATTCAGAACTGGACACAATAATCTAGTTGAGTTCAGACTAGTTTTTTTATTACTTTCAAACAAAGTCCCTGCTTCTATATTTTATGCCCTCATCCATAAAGCCAAAGATCCATTACACCTTATTAGTTACTTTCCCAACCTGCCCTGTCCAGTACATATATCCCAGGTGTCTCTACTCCTGCATGTCCTTTAGAACTGTACCTTTTATTTTATATCAATCTCAATGAAGATCTGGCAACAGTCTCTTGAAAACAGCAGGACTATTTTAATATCACTCCTATCTATGTCTTTGCTAGTCTCAACAGTCCTCCATGAAGCTTCCTTGGACAGGCACAAAAAGGTTCCTATTGGACAAGGGGTTTCACAGTCACCAAGTACCCAGACCTCTGACCTAATCATTACTTTAATTAAATCAGAAAAATTATTAGGATGGAAAATGGAAATGTGGCTTGTTAGTGATCTTTCAATGATCAAATGTAATCCAAGTGCAACATGTGGACTATAATGTTCATTATATGCATTTATGCATTTTGTACTTATCATACTTAGAAATCCAACGCACAACTCTTGTTCCAAAGCAACTATTTGCTATAATGCTTTTTCTAAAATTATTTTCTGTGGTAACACCAATTATAGAGTCAGAGTCATAGATAAGTACAGCGCAGAAAAAGACCCTTCAGTCCAATTCGTCCATGCCAACCAGGTATCTCAACCCAATCTAGTCCCACCTCTCAGCACCGAGCCCACATCCCTCCAAACCCTTCCTATTCATATATCCATCCAGATGCGTTTTAAAATGTTGCAACTGTGCCACCCTCCACCACTTCCTCTGGCAGCTCATTCCATACACGTACCACCCTCTGCATGAAAAGGTTGCCCTTTAGGTCTCTTTTATATCTTTCTCCTCTCAGCCTAAACCTATGCCCTCTAGTTCTGGACTCCCCCACCCCAGGGAAAAGATTTTGTCTATTTATCCGATCTATGCGCATGATTTTATAAACTTCTATAAAGGCCACCTCTTAGCCTCCAGCACTCCAGGAAAAACAGCCCCAGCCTATTCAACCTCTCCCTATAGCTCAAATCCTCCAACCCTGGCAACATCCTTGTAAATCTTTTCTGAACCCTTTCAAGTTTCACAACATCCTTGCAATAGGAAGGAGACTAGAATTACACGCAATATTCCAAAAAATGGCCTAACCAATGTCCTGTACAGCCGCAACATGACTCCCAACTCCTGTACTCAATACTCTGACCAATAAAGGAAAGCATGCCAAATGCTCTCGTCACTATCCTATCTACCTGCGACTCTACTTTCAAGGAGCTATGAACCTGCACTCCAAGGTCTGTTTGTTCAGCAACACTCCCTAGGACCTTACCATTAAGTGTACAAGTCCTGCTAAGATTTGCTTTCCCAAAATGCTGAACCTCGCATTTATCTAAATTAAACTCCATCTGCCACTTCTCAGCCCATTGGCCCATCTGGTCAAGATTCCATTATAATCGGAGGTAACTTTCTTCGCTGACCACCACACCTCCAATTTTGATGTCGTCATCTGCAAATTTACTACCTATAAAGATCAAAAAATTTAGAAGATTTCCAGCAACAGTTTTTAAGTAGTAGTACACACAGCTCCACCTTTTATTGCTACGAGCATCAATTGTCCCAAACAGATGTATTGTCAACAGCACAAATGCTGAAGAGAAGTAAGGGAATGTTGATAAATGCTGGAACCACAAACAGAAAGAAAGAAAAGGAGAGTGAATTTTGAGGACAGACAACATGAAATAGAAAGAGATAAAATGAGACAGAGCAATAAGGAGATTTAAAACTTTTAAAACCCGCAGTCCCCTAAGTCTTTGTAACTTAGCATGCTCAGATAGTGCCAGTAAGTCAAAAACGCCATTTAACAAAGAGCTTGCATTATTCTGGCTGCAAAGCTAGGTGCTGTTTTGAGAGATTACAGGAAAAGAGAAGGTGGTGGGCAGCTGAGGATCCCAGCGAGGCATTATAGTAAAATCACTAACTGAACACCAGGCTGACTCCACAATATTCACAGCAACCTAGATCAGCTGCTTGTTTTACTGATAGTTGCTACAGGATTTACAATCTATTGTTATTAGGTGTTTAAATAATGCACTTTGAACTTTGAATATTACCAAAATGTTTAACAAAAATGTACTGTCAGAAATTCTGGTTGCAAACAAATTTTTGTTGTACTGGATAAACACTGTCTACTGCATTTCTGTAAACATTTAATTTATCTATGTAATCTAGCTTTAACTTTACTGCGCATCTTTGAAGTTGTTATTTACGTATCTTCTCGGATGTTATAGAGTCACGGAGATGTACAGAACGGAAACTCTCTTCGGTCCAAATCGTCCATGCCGACCAGATATCCCAAACCAATCTAGTCCCACCTGCCACCACCTGGCCCAGATCCTTCCAAACACTTCCTATTCATATACCCATTCAGGTGCCTTTTAAATGTTGCAATTGTACCAGCTTCCACCACTTCCTCTGGCAGCTCATTCCATACACGTTACACACTGAGTGAAAAGGTTGCCTCTTAGGTCTCTTTCATATCTTTCCTCTCTCACCCTAAACCTATGCCCTCTAGTTCTGGACTCCCCCACCACAGGGAAAAGACCTTGTCTATTTTTCCTATCCATGCCCCTCATGATTTTATAAACCTCTATCCGGTCACCCCTCAGCCTCCGACGCTCCAGGGAAAACAGCCCCAGCCTGTTCAGCCTCTCGCTATAGCTCAAACCCTCCAACCCTGGCAACATCCTTGTAAATCTTTTCTGAACCCTTTCAAGTTTCAGAATATCTTCTGATCTTGGTACTAATTTTATGACGGTCCATCAGCATCTAAAATGAAAAGCTTTACACATCTGTACATGAATCAGCATGTGAAAATATCTATTTCCGTTAATGTTTTTACATTTATTTGGTATTCATAAGTTAAGGTGGAGGTTTATGTAGTACGATAGGTAGCATAATTGAAAAGACACTATAAATCTCAGATCCCTGGGACCAGCGGTGTTTTCGAATTATCTGGTCTACATCAGCAATCCACATAAAAGGCCTCCAATAACCTATAAGGGAAAAGACATTGTGACATCTGAAAAGGCTAGGTAATTTATGCAGAGTTCTACAAACATTGAGTGACAGCACTTCACGGCATTTAGCCCTTTCACAATCAAATTTTCTTACAATTTTGTTGTACTTAAATTAAAGAAATGGCAAAACATGGTGACTGCTCTGAGCCATACAGTGAAGCCAGCATTTGTCCAGCTGTAGTACTAATGACAGCATTCAAATATTTTAAGTGGCACAGTACTAGAAGTTATTTATGAGATTGCCACAGGATAAGTTAATAGAAATTAGTGGGCGGCACAGTGGCACAGTGGTTAGCACTGCTGCCTCACAGCACCAGAGACCCAGGTTCAATTCCCGCCTCAGGTGACTGACTGTGTGGAATTTGTGCATTCTCCCTGTGTCTGTGTGGGTTTCCTCCAATTTGCCCTATTGTTAGGGTAGGGGTAAATGTAGGGGAATGGGTCTGGGTGGGTTGTGCTTTGGTGGGTCGGTATGGACCTGTTGGGCCTAAGTAATCTAAATAAAAATTGCCATCATAAAGAAATAAGAAACAGGATAAAATATTCAGAAAATTGAGTGTTCTGTAATCATTGTCAAGTTGCCCAAATACATATTCAGACATCTGTTCACAAGATTGTGTTGACAGAGTGCCTGACCTGTATTGTTAGAATATTCCATTAATGTGAGTAATTAAAATTGGATTAAAGAACAAGTTGGGTTCCATTAGATAGTCATTTACAAATGCATATTAAATATATTTTATTGGTTACATTGTTTTCAAAGGTTAAGTACAAAATAAGCTGCAAATTAATTCAGGAAAAATCAAACTTGAACGACCACTATTTTCAGATAAGCCCTTGTTCTTTAATTTCCTACAGATGTTTTAGAGCACGTGATGAAAATTAGTTCTCCTGATATGTAGAAAGGTTTGTGCTTTTGCCCTTTCCTTTGATTTAGTGGGTCAGTCAGCAAATTTTAAAATGTGAACACAAAAGTGAGCAGCTAAATGCAAGTTTTTAAAAACTTCTTTTTCAAAAAAAATGAAAAACTAGTTTATCCAATTAGACTATTTTCAAAATACTCAATATGATATTTAAAAATTGTTATCAGTAATTGGCATTGTACACTGTGGGCAGTATTATAATTTCACAGGATCCATCCAAAAAGTACTTAATATGAAAAATTCCAAAAGCTCCTGTTCTGTGGTACATTTATTAAGGAAAAATGATACAATCAACAGCACATGTAGTCACATAACCATAAGGTTATTGTACAATTACCTTTCGTGATGTATCAACTATCCAACAGATGAAAATGTTCACATTTTGGCACAATTTTATTACTACAATTCAATCTTGTAACTGCTACATTTACAGTCAAAGTACTTTCCATAACTGACACGCCATCAGTATAACCCAATCAATAGAAAGATCACCCTTCACATGTGGTGTGTCGGTTACACTCAAATCCTAATCTTTCAATCATCTTTCTTACAGCACTAATGATGTTACAAGAGCTTTGAGACAAGTATCTATACATAAAGTACTAAAATTAAGCAATTACTTTAAGTACATTAACAAAAATTTCTAGAAAATGGCAGCATACCTTAATCGATTAAGCACTTCAGAACTCTGAAATTCAACAGATTGCAGGGTGCTGTGGTAGCAACCCACCTTGGGGCCAGAAGGTCCGGGTTCAAAACCCACCATTACTGAAGGCCTGTCATGATGCATCTGAACAGGCGAAAGTGAGGACTGTAGATGCTGGGGATTAGAGTTGAGTGTGTGGTGCTGGAAAAGCACAGCAGGTCAGGCAGCACCCAAGGAGCAGGAGAATTGACGTTTTGGGCATAAGGAATCAACGTTTCCTGATGATGGACTTATGCCTGAAACGTAGGTTCTCCTGCTCCTTGGATGCTGCCTGACTTGCTGTGCTTTTCCAGCACCACACTCTTGCCTCTGATCTCTAGCATCTGCAGTCCTCACTCCAATTTGTACAGCATTTCCAATTCAAAAGGATTTTTTACTTGTGTCTCATTGAGATTTCCTGTGATCAGATTTGCCTTATAGGGCTTTCAAATGGAATATTCACTTTAAAAAATTGTGCTATTTATCAAAGTACTACAGGTTACTCTTCTTATCTGATAAGAATTGTCAAACTTTAAAAATGCATTTTACACATGCCCAGAAACCAAAATGGATCTCCTGCAACTAAAAGTCACTTCTTTTCCAACTCAATATTATATGAAAATAGTTATTTTTATTGTGCTTAGGGGAAATGTTTTTATGCCTTTATTTTACTTCATAGTTTTTCTTGTACATATGGGGAAAACACAAAGCCCCAGTCATAATTTTTTCAGGACATTTTCTAAATAGTGGGTTTGTGTTACAAATCTGATAATCCAAGCCAAAACATGGCTTGGAGGTAATGCCAAGAAATTACATGGGTAGTTTTGATCCTCAATGTATCACATTACCTATGGAATTCAACATTAATGTTTTCTGCAAATTAGACTACCACAGAGAATACTCAAGTATTTTACAAAGTATTGCACATTTATCATTTACAAAAAAAAAACATGGTAACAGACTATCTCAAGCAGATTTCAGAAGTTTTAACATATTCACATGGAAATTGTCCTTAAAAATCAGTGATAGAAATATAGCAGAAGAAATAAAAAACACTTAATTTCCAAACTCTAGAATTAGCAGAAATAAATGAAACTGTTCAAACTATGGGTAATGTTGCTAAATTTGCAGAATACACAAAGATATGTGGAGGAACAGGTAGTGTTGAGGTAGCAGGAAGCCATAGAAGAACTTGGATAGGCTGGAGAGAGGGCAAATAAGTTGGAATAATTAAATATTGGAATACAAATATTAAATAAAAATATTGGAGTAAAACATGAATAAATGTGAGGTCAGAAGAATGGAGTTCCTAAATGGGGAAAGGCTTCAGAAATCTGAAGCCCGAAGAGACTTAGAAGAGCTAATTCAGGACTCTTAAGGTTAACATGCAGATTCAGCTGATTAGGAAAACAAATGCAATGTCAGCATTCATTTGAGGCGGCTAGAATACAAGCAGCAATGTACTGCTCAGGTCATTGTCAGACTCTGCTCAGGCTACATTTGGAACATTGTGAATAATGTTGGGTCCCGTATCTAAGGATATGGTGGTCTTGGAGGTGTTCAGAAGATGTTTGAGGGATAAAGGGCTTTGTTAAACACAGCAGTAGGACTCTGGGTCTGTACTTGATCAATTTAGAAAGATGAGGGGCATGGATAGAATGGACATGGAGAAGATGTTTCCACAGTAGAAGGGACTAGGACCTGAACTGAGATGAGGCAACATTTAAGCCAGAGAGTGGTGATTCAGTGGAAGTCAAGTCATTGAGTGGATTGAAGACAGAGGCAGATAGGTTCTTGATTACGAAGGGGATCAAAGGTTACAAAGAGAAGAGGATGGGTTTGAGAAACCTATCAACCATGACTGAATGGTTGAGTAGATTCGATGCGCCAAATGGCCTAATTCTGCTCTAATACCAAATGGTTTTACACAGTCCTGTGTATTATCTTCACATTTAAACCATCATGTAGATTTAGAAGGAACAGACAAAACCATTACGTCGTCAAGCTTCTAAATCTTCGATCTTATGATAAAAGGTTGTGCTTAAAACTCAAAAGTAACTACCCATGTTTACATACAAGGTTTGATGTCAGATTTACACTACTTAAACAATACAGACAGGAACAAATGTATAAATGTGCTGTACTTGCTCCCCTCTCCCAACACATCACTGCATCTAAGCTCCATAATTTGAGAACCATCATATATTTTTAACATAGAATGGTTACATCACAGAAAGAGTGTCTGCAAAAGCCCCACACTGATTTAAAAACATGATTTTCTAAAATCAACATACTCAAATGTGTTTGGATCAATCAATTCCACCTTCTGGTTGCTAGCCATTTCGACATCCACTTGCACAACATGTCCATCCTGAGCCTCCTCCACCAAACAAGTCCACATGCAAACTGGAGGAAGTACACCTTAAGCTCCCAAGGTGGAAGCTTACAAACATACAACCTTAGCGGAGAATTCACCAGCTTCGAAATCTCCCCACCCTCCACCTCACCTCTCCATCCAACCCCCTTAACCGGATACCATATGTCCATCCTTCTTCCAACCTATTTACTCTACTCTTCCCACTGGCTAATCTCAGCCACCTCCTACTTGCATCCACCTATTGCCATCCTACCCCCTTTCTCCCAGCTCCACCCCATCTCTATTTATTTCAGTCCCCTTCTCTCCCACAGTCCTGATGAAAGGTTCCAACCTGAAACATTGACTCCCTTTCTCCTCTGATGCTGCTCGACTTGCTGTGCTTTTTTCAGCTCCACTAGTTTTCCACCCAGGCAAATCAAATCAAAAGTCCTAAACAGACTTGACACTAACATTGTACTTTGCAAAATGAGAAAGCATTCAGGACAATCTGAACTGTACTCATACTATAACTTCTTAATGATGCAAAGAGGACATCTTACCAAGATTAGAAGAATAACTGGACATTTCATACACCTGATACAAATATATCTTTTGATAAGAACCACTTCCATCATATTCCACTTTAAAGTAGAAGAAAACACTGGAGACAGCAATATAATGATCTGACTTTTATTGCACATCCATGCTTTTGAAAGCATAATTTCTATACCAGTCTCATTTAAGTTTGTTTATTGCATACTGGGTTGATCATTATACAAGTTCAACTAGAACAATTATGCCAATAAGTGATACAGTACAAACTTAAGAGTAGCAGGCTGACTATGAAATATCTCAACTTTATTTGCAATTCTGATCTGAACTGACTGGTAATACGGCTCTATTGAATGACACATGGCAACCATTTCACAACACGTACTGGTGCAGGTGAGGATTATAGCAGGTTCCAGTGTAGCAAAAGTTATTTAATAGTGGCAATTGCTATTCAAAAAGAACAAGCTACAATAGGGCACAAAAAATCCAGCGAGATTGTTGTTTTGCTAAATTCAGAGACTTGAAAATTTTCCACAAATCGTGAAATAGTTGTTCGCACAATATAAATATAAAAACACTTCTACCTGCTACACGGTACTCGATTTGTGTAGCAATATGGTAACAGCATTTTTTTCTGCTCATCAGTTATTGTACAACAAGTCTAAAGCTTTACTCATGATTCAGTTTCAATATAATATGCTGATTTAAATTTTTAATTGCAGAATTATTTCCAAGATTAATCCATTATTTATGCCCAGAAATGCTTTTAAAAATTGATTAAATTTCAATATTCCATTTTACACATATAGGGAGAGCAATTCTACCACATAAACCTGCATTAATTTCCTTTATTATGGGGGAGGGGTGGGGAGGGTGGGAGAAGAGCCAGAAGAGCACAGATCTCTGGCTGCAGGTCCAGCACAGTGCTCAATGATGACGTGGAGTTGCCGGTGTTGGACAGGGGTGGACAAAGTTAAAAAAAATCACACAACACCAGGTTATAGTCCATCAGGTTTGCTTTCATAGTGCTGCTCCTTCATCAGGTAGCTTGGGCCTGATGAAGGAGCAGTGCTCCAAAAGCTAGTATTTTCAAATAAACCTGCTGGATTATAACCTGGTGTTGCGAGATTTTTAACTCATTAATGACACTCCTGAAAAGTGGCTTGCACAGGTAGCTATGGTGGCTTTCTCAATGCAAATCAATGCACATCTTTTAGCAATACTCTGCTAACAAATTGCTCCCATTTAATTTTCTGCCTTTAAGACTTAATTACTACTACTACTACTACGCCAATTTTGCCCGGGTACGCCCAACAACTCAGGAGAGATCAATGTTCTGGGCATGTCCCTTTTTGCAAAATTAAAGCTTCTCATATGGAAAAAAATTGATTATAGTTTGAACCTTTGAAAGGTTCATGGCTTGTGAAAACCTAATCCCTTGCCATGTCATTTAATAAAAACCCATTAAAAGGCTTAAGCTTAGATTCACTTATGGGTCATTTATATGAACAAATTAATGGAATTGTTAAATGTGAAACAGAAATGTATGGCTCAGAATACATTTTGTTCCTTATTGCTTTGGTATATTACTTAACAGTGAGTTTTGAGAAGATTTGTAGCTCAGGTTGAGGTTCTGGAGTAGGTTTGCCCGCTGAGCTGGAAGGTTCGTAATCAGCTATTTTGTCACCATATTAGGTAGCATCATCAGTGAGCCTTTGGATGAAGCACAGGTGTTATGGCCCACTTTCTATGTGTGTTATGGTTTCCTTGGGTTGGTGACATCATTTCCCGTTCTTTTTCTCCAGGGGATGGGGGGTAAATGAGATCCCATCAATATGTTTGTTGATAGAGTTCCAATTGGAATGCCATGCTTCGAAGAATTCTCATCTGTGACTGTTTAGCTTGTCCTAGGGTGGATGTGTTGTCCCAGTTGAAGTGGTGTCCTTCCCTCGTCTGAGGATACTAGACAGCGTGGGTCATGTCTTTTTGTGGCGAGTTTATGTTCATGTCTCCTGTTTGTCCAATGTAAGGTTTGTTACAGTTCTTGCACGGTAGTTTTGCTTCTTGTTGACAAGCACGGCATTCCAACCGGAACTCTTATCAACAAACACACCGACTTGGGTCCCATTTACCATCCCCTGAGAAAGAGAACAGGAAATGATGTCACCAACCCAAGGAAGCCTAAACACAATAGAAAGCGGGCCGTACCACCTGTGCTGCATCCAGAGGCTCACTGATGATGCTACCTAGCATGGTAACGAAAATTCTGAAAACGAACCTTCCAGCTCAATGAGCAAACCTACATCCAGAATTACATAACAACATTTCAGGACCACTTATGTTCAATAGTGTATTTAACAAAATATTGGAAAAGAGACTTGGAAAATTCTCTGCAGAGTGAAATAATTTTTGCACAATCTGAATATAAAAACATTTCAACCTGCTACACAGCACTCAAGAGTTGCCTCGTGATATGGTTACAACAATGCAACTATAGGACTTTGCAAAACTGTCAACTTGTGAACTGTTTAAAAGGGTCTGTCGCTTATGATTAAGATGTTAATTTTGCATTCACAGTTGATTACAAATCCAAATATATATATCTTTTGTCAGTGAAATAGTATGTTTGAAAATTCCTTGCATAGTGCACTAAGAAATTAAAACATTTGGCCCATAAATATTTAAATTCCCTGGAAAGAGTGAAACAGTTCATACACAATTATAAACAGGTGAGAATGAAGTTAGGAATTTGATCGCAAGATTTAAAAAAATTAACATTTAGAAAATTAAATTTAAATTCTAAAAAATTAACTGCCCCAAAAAATGCTGTGTTGTTAACTGTAATATCAAGTGATAAATTGTTCTCAACACCACGTTCATTTTGATCAAAATTTAAGCCCACTTCGAGAAATTAAAATCACATTCAGGCTGTTGTGATGCAATGAGCAAACACAAAGTTGTGTCTTGCACTTTTTAAGTATTGCAGCCATTGGAAGACCTTTTACTCCCAGGCATTGAAGGATTTTTGCTTTCCACATACCAGATACACGAAGCACAAACAGCACCTGAGACACGTTTCAGGCCCTTCCGAAAGACGCTGTTTGAGAGGCTGTAAATAACACAGTTACAGAAGCTGTTGCTAATGGCAAGCCAGGTTGTCAGAAATGATATCTCTGGACTATTAGAAAAACGAGAGCTTTCCAGGAGGAAATAAATGATGTATGGAAGCCAAAGGATGTAAAATACACTGGTGATTCGAAAAAGAACCATAGCATAACGTTTCTCAGAACTAGCTGGATTTTCTGATGTCTCTTCTTGTGTATTAAATCGAGCACGTCTTTCTCGGATTTCCTTAGTGTGGTGTTGACATATTCTGAATATGTTGAAATAAGTAAAACAGACTACAAAAGCAGCAGGAGCATATAGTAAAGCCACAATAAATCCTGCAAAATAAACATTTGTTTCCCAGGAATTAGCGCACCATTCAAAAATGTCTCCATGATAGCCTGGCTTGCCCCAGCCAAAAAAAGCAGGAAGGAATACAATGAAGGAATACAGCCAGATTATTATAATGCAAACACGCAGCCTCCACGGTGTGACCAGCTGACTATAAGATAGTGGCTTGGTAATAGCAATATATCGATCAACACTGATGCAGGCCAGAGAGGTCATCGAGACGCTTTTCAACACGGACACAATATATCCAAAAAATTTGCACGTTAAAGATTCGGGGGATCCGGTTGGGTATCGTAAAAGGGACAAAGAAGGAACCAAACAACTGATTCCAACAAAAAGATCTGCATATGCCATGGTCTGAATGAAATAACTTGTAGTATGATGATTCAAAAGAGGTGCAAAATGAAATACCAATATAACAATAAGGTTACCTGAAATTATTAACAGAGTGAGAAAAACAATGATGATTACTTCCAAGAGACAAATGTTAACAGTTTCGTTGTAACTGAATCCCAAGAGACAGAATGGCCGGCTGCTATTGTTTCCCTCCCAGGAAGAGTTCATACTTCTGTTTTGCACACTCCAAACAGATATCATTACGGGCTTTGTTGCTTTTGCAATGTCTCAGTCTTCTCCCTCACTTATTCTCAGACTCTGCTCTGTATTGTCTGCATTGCAATTTGTCTATAATCCAGCGAAGAGTCACTATCCTCAACATGCCTTAAGAGGACAAAGCTATTCCCAGCAGTTGCCAAGCTTTCGGTTTAAGAAATAAATACAGATGCCGGCATGAATAGGCTGTGCCACAGACTGGAGGACAAAAGAGGGGGACACGATACCGATCTTTATTCTGTTGGAAGTAAATATATACCACATATTTTCTGCTTCATCAAACTCAGTGCTTCTGCACATACAGTTTCATAGTCAAGGGGCAGAGAAAACAAAAACCTTTTGTAAAAATGAAGCTAATTTTAGCCTTCTCAAAATATCAGCAAGTACTCCCAAAATATTATCTGCTAAACGCGGAGATTGATTAAAACATAAGTCGTCTCCCAGCTTTCCTTGATGATGTTTTAAATCCAAGAATCCAGATCGAAGCCACAGTTACTGCAAAATGATGCTACTCTAGAATCACAGTCCAATCTGCCGCAGAATTCAAACAGCCCCTCCAGGCATCAATCCTACCTCCCTCACAATTCGCTGCCAAAGGAAATGTTTCCGTAACTACACCAGAGGGTGAATGCAGCAGTACAGAATCTTTGCTCTTGCATTCAAGACTGCAGTAGCCTCTTGAGGAGCTCTATCCATCACCTCCTGTGTATGAGAATGTAATACATTACAACCCTACCAATCTGTCATCTGACAGCAGCAGTTGCCAAATATACCCTTTTGGGAGACTGCGAGCTGAGAAGCTGTTACATAACAGATCACTGAAATTCCAACACACAACTATATTCAAGTATTTCACCTCAGCATACTTAAATGCCTCTTCAGAATTAACTATACACCTGACTCAAATTTAAATGCTTCACGCAGGATTATCATTGATCACTTATTATTCCCACAAAAACTCTGAATAAGGCAAATTATCAAGTCGACAAAATTTAGCACCCGCTTGAAAATTAATACAATTACTGAACCAAATGAGTTAACTGAAACAGGAGGATATGCACCCACGGTTTTCATTCATTTGCACCGTTATGGTGCAGATAACACACTGGACAGCTGGTTTGTGATGCAGAGTGATGTCACGGCATGGATTCAACTCCTGTATCAGCTGAGGTTACCATGAAGGTAACACATGCTCAACTTCACTTCATGCATGGTGACCCTCATGCTCAACCTTCACCACGTACCTTTCTGTAAGGCAGAAATGCCCTATGGTCCTCTGTAATTACTGACAGCTTTACTTTTACTGTGACTATCGCTCCTTAAAATGATCAAGTTGGTTTGTTAATGTTAAGTATTTTAATTCATGCCTCATTCTATATCATAGTAAAGAAGCAATTAAATTATATTACAAAATTAAGAGGGCAGTTGAATCTCAGCAGAACAAAATTTAAAAATTGTATTTTCCAACTTACTAAAAGGGTTGAAGGGAATGAGATGGTGGGGGCGAGGGAAGAAAGAGGGACGAGAGAAGGGGGAGGGGGAGGGAGAGTGGGGGGGGGGAAAGGGTGAGAGAATGGGGTGGAAGGATGGAGGGACGAGAGTGTGGAGGGGAGGGACGAGAGGATGAGAGAGTGGGGGGAGGGGGATGGAGGGCATAGAGAGACAAAGAAAGGAAGAGAGAATGAGGAGAGAGGCAGAGCACATGAGCGAAGAGAGAGAAAGACCATGTGCGCACGCAAGGAAGCAGAGAGAGAAAGACACAGACATATAGAGCACACATCAGTGGGACGGACCGAGAGTGTGCACGCGACAGGAGAGTGAGACAGACTGAGAGAAAGCATGAGAAGAGGGAGGTGAGAAAGAGGGAATGGGGAGAGGTCAAGGGTGGAACACGGTGAGAGCAGGCTAGGGCCAGACGAGAGGGGGAATGGGGAGGAGGGATGGGGAATAGGGAGGGGAAAGGGGGGGATAAAAAGAGGAGAGAGAGAGGGGGAAAAAAAAAGAGGGGGAGAAGAGGGAGACAGAATAAGAACAATTGCAATGATGAGTTCTTCCCACATAATACAGTGAAGGTAACACCCTCTAAACTGCAACTTCTAAAGGAAATGACATTTTCCAACAGACAAGTCCAAACTGTTCAGAAGCTCAACCTGACTCCAAGACTCCACATCCATTATCTAAAATAATATATCAGATCACAGGTCATGGTTATTTGAAACATGGCATTTACATGTAATGACACTCGCCTCTCAAAACCATTTTAGATAAAGCAGACATCAACTCTTATATTCAAATGACAACTTTTTGGGGGAAGTCAAGTGTTGGATAAATATTTAAAATGTAACGTGCACTCCCATTCAAGTAGGTTAGAGGGGCAATGTCAACAAGAAACTTTTCTTTCACAGTTTGACAAACTGTGAATAACTTGTCACAATGTTATATGATGAATTAAGATAATTCCCCTTACTGTATGCAAATATTATAAGAAACAGGACCTATTTCCAAAAGACTGCAAGGATATCCAAACAGCAACCTATGCAGCCAACAATCTCTTGAAAATCTCAAAGCCTAAGAATCTTAACCCTATCACTGTCTCCATCGCTTAATCAGTTGGCCTTTTGAATGTCATAAACCTAGAGCTTTAGATAGGATTGATTTAGCATTACCACCCAATTTGTAAACCAAATTATAAATCTGAAAACTAAGATTTCTCATCAACTACTGCAAATAATCATTTACAGAATTAATACACATTGCTCTGAAAAATAAAGCATACAGTACAAACAAGATTACAGTAGTGCTAGTAGGGCTTTCCTGATGAAGGGCTCCTGCCTGAAACATAGATTATCCTGCTCCTCGGATGCTACCTGACCTACTGTGCTTTTCTAGCATCACTATAATCTTGACTCTAATGTCCAGCACCTGCAGTCCTCACTTTTGCCTCTCAAGTACAAACATTCAAGTTATGATGCATATATGGTGCAAAGTAATGTAATTGTGATGACTAGGAATACCCAGCAGTTGGGGTGGCATTTTCAAGCTTCATTTCCATTTGTTCGACCATTCCTTTGAATATTTTTCAGGCAGTTTTTGTTTTAATTTACTGGTCTGAATACAGTTTATATTCATGAGGGCAATTTAACAGAAATTCAGAATTTGAAGGTTCAAGATTTGTAAATCAACCAAACAGAATTAGACATTTTGACTACCAATTAACAAATTACTTGGGCTTCACTTAATCCTAATAATCCATTTTTTAAAATGAAACTATGCTCAATGCAAGTATTACCAAAAGACTGCTTGACAACAAGATTTACAAGATCAAGACCGCAGCATGATGGCTCAGTGGTTAGTCCTATTGCCTCACAGCACCAGGGACGTGAGTTTGATTCCAGCCTCGAGTGACTGTGTGGAATTTGCACATTCCTCCTGTGTCTGCAAGGGTTTCAACTGGTTGCTCCAGTTTCCTCCCACAGTCTATAATGTTTGTCTCAATCATGCCCACCAATATTTATCTGAAATGTCTATTTTTCTTTCACCACAAGTTGCTCCAAGCTAGTTGTTCTTACTCCAAAATAAATTCATTCTGAACCCTCTGAAATGTTTATCTTAAACACTTGGAGCATCTTCTTGCTTCTTTAAAATATCAGGCCACAACTTGTGTTTAATAGATTTTTACTGGAGTCTGGTACAGTGCACCACTTTATTCATGTCAGTTCACGCTCAGTATTCCTGAAGAATTAAAAAGTTATGTTTACAAAGATTTCTGATCACTTTGGACACAAAATTGGCTTGATAGTAGGAGAGATAGAAGTTGGTGCTGGAGGGTTTTTTTTCAGACTGGAGGCCTGTGACCAGCGGTGTGCCACAAGGGTGGGTGCTGGGCCGACTGCTTTTCATCATTTATGTACATGATTTGGATGTGAATATAGGAGGTATAGATAGTAAGTTTGCGGATGACACCAAAATTGGTAATGTACTGGACAGTGAAGGTGGCTTTCTCAGAGTACAATGGGACCTTGATGAGATGGATAATGGGCTGAGGAGTGGCAGATGGGAGTTTAATTTTGATAAATGTGAGGTGTTGCATCCAGGGCAGGATTATACAGTTAATGATAGGGCCCTGGGGAGTGTTGACAAACAAAGAGACCTTAGAATGCAGGTGTATTGTTCCTTGAAAGTGGAGTTGCAGACAGGGTGATGAAAGTAGTTTTTGACATGTTTGTCTCCATTGGTCAGTGCATTGAGTATTGGATTTGGGACTTCATATTGTGACTATACAGGACATCGATGAGGCTACTTTCAGGATACTACGTTTAATTCTGGTCTTCCTACAGGAAGGATTTGTGAAACTTGAAAGGGTCCAGAAAAGATTTACAAGAACGTTGCCAGGATTGGAGGATCTGAATTAAAGCGAGGGGCTGAATAATCCCCTGGAGTGTCAGAGGTGGTGAAGTTTACAAAATCATAAGCTGCATGGATAGGTGAATTGCCAAGGTGTTTTTCCCAGAATGGAAGAGTCCAAAACAAGACAGCATTGACTTCAGGTGAGAGGGGAAGATTTAAAAAGGGACCCGAGGGGCAATTTGCCATGCAGAGATTGGTGCATGTATGGAATGAGCTACCACAGGAAGTGGTGGAAGCAGGTACAACTACATCATTTAAAAGGCATCTGGATGGGTACCTAAGTAGGAAGAGTTTACAGGGATATGGGCCAAAAACTGGCAAATGGAACTAGATCAGTTTAGGATATCTAACTGGCATGGATGAGTTGGACAGAAGGGTTACGCTTCTATGTTGGACTGAAGGGTTATGTTTTCATGTTTATGACACTGCAAACTAACAACATAGCATGCTGTAAGCATCAGACCAACCCAAAAAAACAGCTGTAATTATTAACTGCATTAGCGACTGACTGGAATAAATTCATTTTGAGATTGCAAACATAACATGCAGATCTCAAGGTAACAGAATTATACTGCTTCATGATTCTAGGAGACAATTATTAATTTCTTGTGACTTGTACAGATAACATCTTTCAAATGCAGTCATTTCAACATGCAATATACTTGCAACTTTAAACTGCATGTGAAGGTAATGTAAAAGAATGGACAGCCTGAATGATAACTGTCAGATACTTATACATACTGTAATTTTAATGTACATAATGTACTATTAAATGTTAAACACAATGGTGACTGTACCATTTGCTATTTCCACCTATCATTTATTCCTTAACCCCCATCTTCTATCTAAAAATCAACATTTTTTTCCAGCTGCCATCAACTCTAAGGAAGGTCACTGGACTGGAAGCCTGTGGAGCTTTTCCAGCAATTTCTGTTTTTGGTCCCAGATGTTTCACAAAAATTTGTCAAACAGGATTTTGACAGTCAAGTAATGAGATGGGGGGACAACAGGTTACGCATTACAGAATTCTCTCTTTCAAACTGCAGATTGAGCTCTACCATATTATGATCGCTGAATGTGTGTTTTAGAGACAGAACTCCAAAGCTGAAGGCATAGGCAGTTTGGTCAAAGCTACTAATGGAGCAACAAAAATCAAGGATGTGCTGGTGGCCAGGATTAGAAGAGCATTGAGATGTAACCTGTTGGCCACATACACTTATCTTTTAAACAAGACTTGCAGCAATACAGGAGATATGGTGGGAGGCAATTTTAAAAAAAAACCTATGTATAGTTTAGGAGGCAACGTGCAGACTGGGTTGATGATTGTCTTTTTAGAAGTCACCCAAAATGGGTAGAAAGAGCAGTATTTATGCAATCGGTTGACAGAGTTTCGACAAACCTCCAGCAAAGTAAACAAAATTTACAAAGCTATTCCAAAACATTGAGTACAGCTACCTACATGAGTAATAACATGGAATATGTCATGTAGAAATACGTGAACAGCAAGATACAATAATTCAACATCTTCCTAATGCATGTATACTACTCCTGAATTATTACGTTATAACTGGAAAAATATTACCAAGAGTAACTACCCAGCTTTTCAGAACAGCCTACAAATCATGAGCATTTAGTTTGAATATAGAAATAGTAAATTTCTCTTTGAAAGTAGAATCATTTAAGTAGAAGGATACTTTCTATGAACATTGACCAGCTATTATCTGCATCACTGATGATAAAATGAAAGCACCTTTTGAGCAACCATCTATCCAGTCTGTCTATGTACAGACATTTTTAAACCTTAAACAGAAAAAAAAACTTGTTTAGTCAAATCCACAATTCCAGCTGGGCAGGTTACACTTTTAAAAAGCCATGAAGGAAAAAATCTGACATTTTACTGCCCCTTTTCTGAGGCAGATATTCAAAAACACTTTATAACCAAATACATTTGAAGTGTAGTGGGTGTTGCAATGCAGGGAAAATGACAATTAGTTTGTGTACCACAAGCTGCCACAAAGAGAAATTATCATTTTTTCTTCATTCATTGGATGAGAGTATCGCTGGCTTGCATTAATTGCCCATCCTAATTGCCCACTCTTAATTTCAAATTGTTATTGAATTCAAATTCCACCATCTCCCATGGGAGGATTTGAACACATGTCCTCAGAACATTACCCAAGTATGGGGATCAGCAGTCCAGCAATAATACTACTAGGCTGATCTCCACTTTGAGATGATCAAGGTAGTCTATGTGTGTGACAATAGAGGGATTTTTTTTTAACCAGGATACAGGAGTTAACTTTTCTGTTGTTCTCTGAAGGAGTGTCACAATCTATTTTTAAAACCGTGACCAGAAAGCAGACACGAACAAAAACACAAATTAATGGAGAAATTCAGCAAGCCTGGCAGCATTTGTGAAGAGAAAGCAAAGTCCACATTCTGGGTCCAATAACCCTTCTTCAGAACAGTTCAGATGCTACCAGACCTAGTGAGTTTCTCCAGGACTGGCAGTTAAACATCCAAGGATTGACAACTTATCAAAAAGACAGGGAGGTGGGCAGAGGGGGCTGGGTTGCCTTGTTAGTTAAGAATGAAATTAAATCTATGGCACTGAATGATATAGGATCAGATGATGTGGAATCTGGGTGGAATTAAGGAACCACAAAGGCAAAAAACCATAATGGGAGTTATGTACTGACCTCCTAGCAGCGGTCAGGACCAGGGATGTGCAGGTTAGGTTAGGTGAATTGGCCAAGCTAAATTGCCCGTAGTGCTAGGTGAAGGGGTAAATGTAGGGGAATGGGTCTGGGTGGGTTGCTCTTCGGAGGGTCGGTGTGGACTTGTTGGGCAGAAGGGCCTGTTTCCACACTAAGTAAACTAATCTAATCTAAAAAAATACCAGGAAATAGACAGGGCATGTCAGAAAGGCATGATGATCATAGGGGACTTCAATATGCAGGTGGACTGGGTGAATAATGTTGCCAGTGGATCCAAAGAAAGGGAATTCATGGAATGCTTATAGGATGGCTCTCTGGAACAGCTTGTGATAGAGCCCACAAGGGAGCAGGCTATTCTGGACTTAGTTCTAGTATTAAGCCAGACTTTATAAAAAGATCTTAAAATAAGGGAACACTTAGGAGGCAGCGATCATAATATGGTAGAGTTCAATCTGCAGTTTGAAAGAGAGAAGGCAAAAAAAATGTAATGCTTTTACAGTTAAATAAAAGGTAGTTACAAGGGCATGAGAGAGGAACAGACGAAAATCTACTTAAATCAGCAATCTCATACCCTGAGAATATGCTCTCTGGTCCTAAACTCTTGCTCATGAGAAATAACTGCTCTGAATCTACCCTATTAAGTCTCATAAGAATCTTATGTTTCAGTAAGGGCTCCTCTCGTTCTACTAAATTCCAATTTGTACACGCCCAACCGAATTTACATCTTCTCGTAAGATAGTCACTTCGTACCTAACATCAATCTAGTGAACCTTCCACGGACAGCTTCCACTTCCTTCATTCCTACGTTTTTCCTTCGGTGAAAGGCCCAAATGCATTTACCAGTATTCCAGAAGGGGTCATTGGAGGATGGGTGAGAGTCTTGACGGGAAAAAACAAGCACAATGGCGGAAGAAGAAAAATTCAATGTTGCGATACGTCTGACTAGTTATTTAAGGCACTACTGACAAACTCTGTTCATTCTCTCCTCGGTCTCTTTTGGTTCAACAGTTCTAACAAAGCTTCCTTTCTTCTTTATTTCAAAGAGAATGGAGTATATAAAAGCCAACAATCCATTTACCTTCCATATTACCTGAAAATGGATGCTAGCATTTTGTGATTTATACAGAAGGCTATATGTGGTGCTGCTTTCTGCAGTCTTTTTCCATTTAAATAATACTCAGCTTCTTTATTCTTCCTTCCTGCCAAAGTGCATAAACTGCCACATTTTTGCCCACTCACTTAACGTGTCTATATCCCTCTGCAGGCTGTCAACCTCACCACCTATCTTCCCATCTATTTGTATGTCATCCACAAGCCTGGTGACAAACAATTACTTCCCTCATCCAAGATATTAATATATTGTAATTAATGGTGGCACTGATCCTTGTGGCACTCTACTAGTTACAGTTTGCCTCCCTGAAAATTAGATTAGATTTTTCCATCCAATAGCTGGTACAATTCTCAGAGGAACCAAATTTGTCATAGCAAGCATCGTTAACGTAAAACTGTTACCGTCTGATATTACAGGTTTCTAATCTATTCTTTAAATGCAACTGCTCTCCTTGTTTATTTATAATTGTTCAGTTTGTTATTTAATTAACATACCCAACAGCAATAATGACAATACAATAAAACAGAAAACTGTGAATACTGCAGATCAAACAAAACCCTGCTTCTTTCAATTCCCCCAAATCGTCCACCTTCATTGCATATGTTCAAACAATGCCATGGAGACCTCAGAAACATCCACATTTTTCGTCAACTGAGGATTCTCCATTACCATGACTGACTGGACACTTAGCCATGCACTTCTGCCCTCACCTCTTCCCTCCCACAGCAATGATACGATCCTCTAGTCCTCATTTATCACCCTACCAACATCCTCATACAAAGGATTGTAAACTGCCATTTTGTCACTTCTAATGGGGTGTCACGACTAGACATATTCCCCTCCCTGGTCAGCATTCCACAGGGACTGTTCCCTCTAGAATACTCTGGTACATTCCTCCTCCATTCCCAATGGTACCTTCACATGGAGTGGCAAAAGATTACCTCCTGACCAAAGGCCCCAGACTCCTCTACACTGGGGAGACAAAACACTGGGAGACTATTTTGCAGAACACAGATGTCTGTAAGAATAACCTCAAGCTTCCAGCTGCTTGTCACTTCAACATGTTGTGTTCACTGGCAAACATTTCTGTTGCAAGCCTTGCTGCCGTTTTCAAACTCAAGCACAAGCTCAAAGAATGACATTCATTTTCCAATTGGGGACCCTACAGCTTCAAGGATTCAATATTGAGTTCAACAACTCCGATGGTTCCATCCTCCCCTGCCCTTCACCTATTCTACATCCAGTCCTTTCATGTCATGGATTGCTTTTAACACTGTTATCCATTCTCACCTATTCCGTGGCCTGTCACATTACAGTATATGGGTTGTTTTTTTAGTACAGTTCACTCATTCTCTCTTCTGGACTGGCCTCCAATCCATAATCTTGTTTACCTACTCTATCATATCTCTCTCTTTCTGGGCTATCTACTCAACTCTCTTCCACATCCCCACAACACCCTAACCTTGACTTCAGCATAAATACCATTTTTACCTAGCTAACAGCTTTGGTGAAATCACCAGACTTGAAATGTTATTGCTGAGATCTTCCCAAAGATGTTGCCAGACTTGCTAAGCAACATCAATATGGCCTGTCTGCACAGCTCTCAAAATTATACCATCTAAAATTATAAATGCAGTCTAACTGTGCTATGCTATATGTATTTTAAAAAGTACTAATATAAGGTACAGAATTTTAAACATGAGATGTTGGCTCTAAATTTTCACATATTGAGAAAATTGCAAATGTTTAATGACATAATCAGCATTCACTGATTCAACAACAAACATTACGTGGTTTGAAGTTATATGATAGATGCTTTTTAAAAATTTAAGTCCACTTTATCACTTCTAGAAGATGATCAAAAATACTTGTAGTGATTTCAAATCACTTTTAATGAAAATGACAACTACAATATAGTATACTACTTCCAAAAAAAACAGAGACATATGTTTTAGAGCTTACAGCTGCAAGCTCTAAATTTGGAACAGAAGTTATTTCTCTTGAAGTTTTAGAAGTTCTTGAAAGTTCAGGCAGGGTGTCTAAATCAAACTTCAAGAATGCATTATTCCCTTCTCTCCCAAATGTTGGGATAACAGGAGGTTCATTAGGAATAGTACAACTGTAAATGTGAAACAGGTAATAACATTACTTCAAACTTATACACAATTCTGTTACAAGCTGGTTTGCCAATCTGTAGACAGATTTATGGTAAACATTTTAATTTGTAAGTCACACTAGCTAGACTTAAGCCTCATTTTGATGTACTATTGAAACTATTACTATCTAGGTTTCAAGGTTAAAATATGAAATAAGAATGCCAATTAAATATTCACAGAAATCTAATTTCACAAAGCAATGTTATTAACTAAAATCAATAAAAATGCTGCTACAAATAGAAACACTCAAGAAAAAAAAGTGATTGTTTCCAGTAAATGACTTGCTTGTTCAGCAATTAAAATAAGGTAAACAAAATAATCACAAAAGTTAATTTAAATGCACACAAATACAGCTTATTCTTAATCCGTGCAAGCAATTGATGTAATTCTGTTTATGAAACAGGAGTCACAAAAATCTGAAATGAGGAATGTGCATGAACAAACACTGAATCAGGGTTGTCCAAACCTTTCACATTACCGGGTGGGGAAGGATGGAGCAAGAGGGAGGTGTGCATATTTCTATTTTCTTATTTGGCGTGGAGCGCCTTTGAGCCAAAGATAAGTTTGAAAAACAATAAATTTATCATTTGAGTAATTCCTAACTATGACGAAACAGTGCAATGCAGAACTAATTTAAAAATTTCTTTGCCTTTTCAGTTCAGCAGAGAGAGAGAGATAAAGACTAAGTCACAAAGCTCTGATCAGTCGGGAATGTAAGTGGGGATCAAGGCCAACTTAAAAAATGGGACTAATAGTGACCTCAAACAGCTCTCCCCTTCCCAAAGTTTCACTTCAGACAATGGCCACTCCGACACTCATCACCAGTTTTCTAACTAGCCCATGGTCCAGGAAACTTCTCTCCCTCCCTCCAAGAATGACCACTTGACACTGTTCCCACGTTCACACTTCTCTCACCACCCCACCCCAAATCCCACACAACTAGCAGCTCAGCCAGCCCTGTTGGACAAGGAAAAAGTGCGGACTGCAGATGTGGAGATCAGAGTCGAGAATGTAGTAGTGGAAAAGCACAGCATTCCTGATAAAGGACTTAGGCCCAAATCGTCGATTCTCCTGCTCCTCGGATGCTGCCTGACCTCCTGCGCTTTTCCACCACTACACTCTTGAGCCCTGCTGGACAAGCCTATTCTAAGTTTACATATTATAGATTTACAGATGTTTACTTAGGTACTTGAAATGTGCTCATAACTGTTTACCATTTACACTACTGAAAACTATTCAGAAACAAAGTTAATATCCCTGCAAGTTAACAGTAATCATGAGCTTTGGATCGTTATAAAAGCAAAAGTTTGTCTTGACTAACAGAAATTTCAATCTATGGTACTTTAACCATTTGTGAAGTCCTACCCTCTGCAAAGTTGCACAAGAGATATATTTATAAGTAGGCAACATCATACAAAATTCAGTTTTAGTCTCCAGAGAAGCTGCCACACCTAAGTATTTTGAGAATTTTTTGTTTTTCTTTCAAGTCCAAAGGAATACTTTTATACCAGTTGATGGTGTGTTCAAAGATAGGCGGAATGTGACACCGGCTTTCGGTCAGATCCTGCTCTTTACCATAAATCTTGAAAGTTCCTTGTATTTCATTCAAATAGTTTCAATAAAAAAAATGTGAAAATATAGACTTCTTATAGGCTAAATGAACACAACTACAAAATAAAAGTGCATTTACACTACACATTATTTTTCACTAAACCCTGAACTTAAAAGGAGGTTAAATTCTTTCAAGAATGTCGTTATTTGGCTCCAGACAAGTCTTGTTCCAAATTCATACACCAGTTTACATTGATACTAATGTACAGTATAGTGCATTGTCTTCAAGGCTGAAAGACAATTTTTTCAGTCAAACTACAGACAGCTTAAAAGAAAGAATACATAGCAAAGGTTAACATATCAACATAGGGGCAATTGTTTTCCAATGTAATTACAACGTAACAGGAACCATACAAATGTATTTTGTATAGCTTCACTAAGAGCTGCATAGACTCAACATCCTGAAAAACCTCCTTACATGCAGAGTGTTATTTCTTCCTGAATACTTTTTAATAAAAACCTAGGGACCAAATACAATGATTATTCTAATAACCTAATTCAGGTTTTAAAAGTAATGCAAGACAGTTTCAACATTATCTTTTCCTCAGAAAAGCACTTTATGGCAAACGAAACACATTAAACAAGTTTTTATACAATTCATGTTTCGTACTTTTTCCTGAATTCCTTTGAAAATGCTGCATTATGTAGAATATTAGCACACTCAATTTAGAGCTATTGGAGGCAAATTCTGAATGCAAGACTAACAGCAAAGACTCTTACAAATGTTTCTTCACAACATCTTTGAATAAACAATTGTTCTTAATTGGATTATTCAGAAAATATTTGAAATATGGAGTTTAATAAGTGGTGAATACACAATCACCAAGTATGACTGCTAGATTGTTATAATGCAGTGGCAGGGTCCCTACATTGTGAGAGAAAGCCCATATTCAATCCTACCTGCTTCAGAAGTGTGTCATAATGTGTCTGAACAGGTTGTTCAAAAATATCTAAATATAACCAGTGAACTCAAACCAGGTCTCCACTTCTATTCACGTGTACTTATGAACAATGTATAGTTTGTAATAACTGCTGCCCATTTAAGAAAGTCTTCAATTTCCAAATTCATCATCAGCAAAAAATAAGTGACATAGAAAATATATACAAGTGGCAATAAATAAAACCTCTGCATATTAACTGATGTGGCAATTCTTTTCAATAAAAGACGCAGTTTGCTTAAATATAGACTTACTTTTGTGATAAGAATTCTATAGTCTTCTACCATCTGGTCATTGTTATGGCATCCTGCAAGTAGCTGCCAAACTTCACCCCGGAGAGCCTCAGGGACACCACTTCTTACTAAAGTCGGCAGTGGCTTCGGTCTTACACTCAGGTTCAGATGCCTGCATTTAATTTCAAATGAGAACAAACTTCAAGTAAACTAATGCACTCTCTCAAAACTGTTCACTCAATGTGCTAGTATATAAAAGTATTGACGGCAATTTTACTTCGTTCAATGAATCAAAACATTTGAACTTTCATAAGGTACTGTAATTAATTGCATGCTTAAATAAAGGAATAATACTGCTCTTCCAAACAAAATATAATAACAATTGCAAGCATGACCAAAATCCTCAACCAAACTAAGCTTCAGTCTTTTTAAACAGAAAAGTAGTAAAATATGCGATTTATATACATTTTAGTATTATTTTAATGTTTGAATTTTGAACTAGTAGCAAGTGAGTTTTAGTCTATGAGCAGCTTTAACTAGCATTTCTGGAATGATGTTTAAAAAAAAATTTGAAAGACACACAGTGTGTCCCTGGGATGATGTTTGGGATTCGTTTGCGTTGGGAGTGTTGAGCAGGCAGGGTTAACATTGAGACACGTGATTTTTTTTCTTTTCAGAATTTATTTTTTGCTTTGAGGAAAAACCATAGTTTAGAAAGTTTTTGGTTTTCAGTTTAGAAGCACTAGTGGAATTTTGATCGGGGAGACAGTTTCTCTTCAAAGAAAGGGGCAATATAGAACTGTGAGCAAATAGGTTAACTAAGCTTAAGGATTCAATTTCAAAAATTCCACACCAGTGTTTGGTTAGAACCCTGAGAATTATTGAAGGTTGAGAAAATTCAAAGCTCGGTTGAGTGACTAATCAAGGAAGAGGCTACCAGGTTGTCAAGGCCAGTAATTTAAAAAAAAACAGGTAAGTTCAGCATACAAATGTGATAAAGAAGCCACTCTCTCTGTGTTCGAGTACTATAGAGTATTGGTGTTGTGATAGATGAGATTGAATTTGCACTGTATACCGAAATCTCCCAAAAAAGATTACAGCAAATGGCTTGATTTATTCTATTTTCTGTTCTTTTTAGTAGAAGGCATGTTTTATTGGTAAAACCAAAGGGCTCAGTGCCTAGCACTGCTGCCTCATGGTGCTAGCCACTGGGTTTGATTCTAACCTTGGTCTGTGTGGAGTTTGCAAATTCTCCCCGTACCTGCCTGGGTTTCTGCCAGTTGCTTTGGTTTCATCCCACAGTCCAAAGATGTGCAAGTGAGGTGATTGGCTATGCTAAATTGCCCATAGTGTTCAGGAATGTGCGAGTTAGGTGCATTAGCCACGGAAAATGCAGGGTGACAGGGTTAGAGGGGATGGATCTGGGTGGGATACTCTTCGGAGGGTCGGTGTGGACTTGTTGGGCCGAATGGCCTGTTTCTGCACTGTGGGGATTCTATATATGCATGTGTGCTTACATTTTAGTGAAGAAAAGCATGATTACCAAACCAGATTTCAGCTTGAGATCTGTCTGGCCCAGAAATAAATTAAGCTTGTACCATAACTGAGAGAATGTTACCATAAGATTTTAATGATAATACACACAACATAACTGGTAACCAGGAAAAGCATCTTACTGATACAAAACGTTTTTGGGTTAAATTTACATTTCAGCAAATTTATCAAATGACTAGCTACATGTAGAGCATATGCCCTATCTGAGACAGGGCCCAGGGTCAAGTCCCACCTTTTCTGAAGTAACCTCATAACATGTCCCAACAGGTTGATTAATAGGACACTAGAGGCAGCCAACGTAGCGTGATTTAGCAATTGAAAGAGTGCACTTTTGCGATAGAGTACCAGAACCAAGTCTCTCAAATCTTTGTAATGGAAGTAGTGATTATTTAGGCAGAATCAACCAAACAGCTGATTAGAGATTAGGACTGGTGAGTATTTCCAGTGTAAGTAAGAGTTAGGTCTTTATGTTTAGATCACTAATCTTTTGTTTCTTTATTTCTGCTAAACCCCTCATCCACGTCTTCATTACTTCAAAACTCTACTACTGTAATGGCACTTTTGGCTGACTACCATATTCTGTAGAACATGGTCTTAACTTGCACCAAGTATCATTCACTAATCAACGCTGCGTCCTCTGACCTACACCAACTACCAAGCAATGCCATATTTTCAAATTTTCCCCGTGACTTCAACCTTCTCTATATCTGCAATCTTCTCCAGCCACATAGAATTATAGAATCCCTGCAGTGTGGAAGTAGACCATTTGGCCTATTGAGTCCATACTGACCCTACATAGAGCATCTCACTCAGATGCACCCTCTTAACCTATATTCCTGTATTTCCCAAGACTAATCCATCTAGTCTGCATATACATGGACACTACAGGGAATTTAGCTTGGCCAATCCATCTAACCTGCACATCCTTGGATTGTGGGAAGAAACTGGAGCACCCAGAGGAAACCCACATAGATATGGGCAGAATATGCACACACCGCATAGACAGTCACCCAAGGCTGGAATTGAACCCAGGTCACTGGCACAGTGAGGTAGCAGTGCTAACCACTGAGCCACTGTGCTAATATAATTGCAATCCTTGCAAGATATTAACAGTAATTTAATTCTGGCCCTCTTGAGGGGCCTTGATTTTAATTGCTCTATTCATGGCCAAGCCTTCAGCTGCTTAGACCTTAAAGCCTAGAATATCATTACCTCTCAACCTCTTTGTTCTTTCAAAATGCTCCTTAGGAATTTCTCCGGCAAAGTTTTTGATGATCTGTCCCAATATCACTATGTCCAGAGTCAAATTTTACTTTCTGCCTCACCCCTGAAGAATCTAGATATACTGTTTCACATGAAGAACGCTATTTCATACATATTATTTTCATTCTTCTTTTAAAACTATGGAATGTTGTGCTTGTACAAAAGCTGCTATATATGCTTACAATAATGGTCAGTGAAGTTGAAATTTACTTTGTATGCAAAACATTTCAGAGTGAACTGTTCAAGAAATTCACAATTTTTATATAAAGTAAAACAAAGAACAGAGGGTGCTGGAGACCTAATACAGAAATTGGAAACAGAAATTGGAGAAATTCAGTAGGTCTGGACAGATCCATGGGGAGAGTAATGTTTCGAGTCTGGTGACTGTTTATCAGAACATAATTATCATCTTCAGCTGTAATAGTGAATCAACTGATAACACTCTCTTTGGTCAGAGATTGCAAACTGACTGCTTACGTCTGTAATTATGTCAGGGCAGAGCTCAGAACTTGCACTCGACTGAATACAAGACATTATAGAATGAAATGAAAAATCCCTCATCAGCAGAGAATTTTGCTGGTAAGAGATGCAAACAGTAACGGATAAGGTCTACTTGGATAATGGACAGCTTGAAATAGAACTAACAAAGTTTCAAAATTAAATAAAGATAAGAAAATCCTTGTTCAAGGAATGACTCAGTTGCCGCACATTAAACAAAATATTACTTTATTAGGAAATTCAAAATATCAGTGAGGAATAAAAAGAACCGTCAAATATTACTGCTACACCAGTTTAAGTGACATTTTGCTGAAATTTAGAACCATGCACTGTATTTGCTACATTCAGCTTGTCATCTACATCATTAAAATTCCATTAATGTTCTGTAATAGGTAGCAATGCCTAGTTACAGTATCAAATCTGTAGGATCATATTTAAGCTACACACTGCCTTTTCTGCTTCAGTTATGTCAATTTATTCCATCAACGTTCTTAATCACGTTCCTAATGATTCAATGACCAGTTTTTGTGATGTTGGTTAAAGGTTAGACATAGATATGGAAACCATGTACAATTTCTCTGCTGTCCTTGAGAATGGTGAAATGGGATCTTTCACTTCCATCTAAACAGAGAGATTGGGCATTACTTTAATGTGGCACTGGAAAGATGGCTCCTTAAACTCCATCAATATCGCACTCAAGTGTCAGTCTGGACGTGCTAAGCTGTGCAGTGATTTATGATTCAGAGCTAAGAATCATACATCACTAATTCAGAGCCGGTGTAACAAAGGGGAAAAAATGCTGTTTCTGAGCTCAAGGTTTCATGATGTTGCTGTAAATATTGTTATAGTTCTCATTATATTAAATAGATCAACTCCTGATTGATAGTAAAAATGTTATAAAAGCAAAAATGTGGGAAGTGAACAGAAGAAAGTATTTTGCATGCCTGCACAGAGTCACTACACTTTTTGAAATCCCAATGACAATACGATACTGGAAGGTTATTTAAAGGAGAACTGGGGGAACAGAATCTGACAAGTTACATAAGAACAGATGAACAAAAGCTTGGTCAAAGTAATATGCCTTAAGATGTATAAGGGAAGAAAAAGAGGCAGAGTGTCAAAGTGGATTAGGGAAGAAGTCTTTTGAGCTTGGAGTTGTTAAGTACAGCCACTCGCGGAGGAGCCATTGAAGGGGCCTCAAGCAGCCAGAATTAGATGACTGCAGATATTTCAGAGGGTTGCAGGGCTAGAAGAGATTAGACCTAAGGATGTAGAGAGATGAGATCTACAAAGCATTTGTAGATAAAAAATGAGGATGTAAAATCAAGACGATGCTTAGTTGAAATCCACAGTAAGTCATCATAGCACAGGGAAATGACGACTTGGAGAGAGTTAGGACAGTCTAAGGGGAGATAGTGGAGTAGGGGTACTGTCATTGGATTAATAATCAAGAGCTCCAGGCTATTATTCTGGAGACAGGGTTTTGAACTCTGGCAGATGGTGACATTGAATTTAAAACTTTTTGAATTAAATGCTCATTTAATGCTGATTACCTCACAAATTCTTCAGGTCCAGTAATGCCAAGGGAAGGAAATCTGTTGCTTCTCCCCAATCTGACTTACATGTGACAGCAATATGGTTAACTCTCAACTTAAATGGTCTAGCTAGCCACTTCGTTACATTGAACAGCTACAAATTCCAAAGAGAAAACAATCCACACACACCAACCTGGTGGCGACTTAGGCACTGTAAACCAAAAGAGCAAATCCACCACTGTCAATACTTACTAACATCCGGAGCTAACGCTAAAATTGGGAGAGCTGTGTAACAGAATAGTCAAGTAACAGCATGACACAGTCATAACCTTACCATGTCCCAGATATACCATCTTCATCCCCATGCCTGGATCTGTCCAGCCAATGGGACCAGAGATGGCATCACAGCATACAATAAGAGAACTGCTATGGGAGTCCTCAATGCTGACTACAGACTCCATGGAGAACCATGGCATCAGGTGAAACATGGACTAGGGAACCTACTGTGATCACCATCTACTGACCTCTTGCCTCACTCTCAGCTGATTAATCAGTACTCTACACATTCAATACTACTTGGAGGAAGCACTGAGGGAAGCAACGGCACAGAATGAGTAGAATAGAATCCCTAAAGTGTGGAAACAGGCCATTAGGTCCAACAAGTCCACACCGCCCCTCCCAACAATAACCACCCAGACCCATTACTCTATGCTTAACCTGACTAATGTACCTAACCTACATATCCCTGAATACTATGGACAACTTAGCATGGTTAAATCACCAGGCCTGCACATCTTTGGATTGTGGGAAGAAACTAAACCACCCAGAGGAAACCCACGCAGGCATGGGGAGAACGTTCAAATTCCAGACAGTCGCCCGAAGCAGGAACTGGACCCGGGTCCCTGGTGCTGTGAGGTAGCAGAGCTAACCACTAAGCTACCGTGCTGCCCTATTCTATACAGGTGCTTCAATGTCAATCACTAAGAGTGGCTAGGTAACACCACTACTAACCAAGGCCTAAAAGACCTGGACTGCTAGTCTTGGTTGATGGGGTATGGTGAAGGAACCAGTAAGAGGGAATTTAATTAAATCATCCTCAAAAATCTGTCTCTATTACATTTACAGCATAATCATTGTGGAGAAAGTGTCCCCCTTTATATTGAAGAGACACTTCATTGCCTTGAACAGCACTGTGCTAAATAAGACAGACTTCAAAATAGATCTAGCAACTCAAAATTGGATGTCCACTAGGCGCTGCGGATTATCAACCGATCTAGCCAACCACAGTCCGCTATCCAGCCAACCACATAGCACTCTACCTTTACTATTAACCCTGGTTTAATGAAGAGTGCAGGAGAGCAAGCCAGGAACAGCAGCAGGCATACCTAAAACTGACACATGAACCACACCAAGTAATGACACAGGACTGCTTACATGCTAAGGAGTCAAAACAGCATGCAACAGATAGGATGAAACGATCCCACAGCTAATAGATCCAAGCTACACCCTGCAGTCCTGCCACAGATATGAATGTAGACAATTAGACAATGAAAAGCTGGTAGATGCTACAAATATTCTCATCTTCAACTACAGGTAAGTCCAGCACACCAGTGTAAAAGAAAGACTGAAGCATTTGCAAAAGTTATGAATAGGCCTCAACATTCTGGCAATAAGCTTGAAGATTTATATTCTGGAACCTAGCAAGCTCTTTCAGTACAACTATAACACTGGCATCTACCCAAGAATGTGAAAAATTGTCCAGGCAGGTCATGTCCATAGAAAAGCAAGACAAATCCAACCTAGACAATTACAATCCTAATAGTACACTCTCAATTATCAAAGCAATGAAAGGAGTTGGTTGACAGGCAGTGCTCACCAAGAAATAAGCTACTTGGCTTGGGTATAGCTCCTAACTGCATTACAGCCTTGGTCCAAACATGGGAAAGTGGCAACAGCATGTACCATCTGATGCACTGCAGAAATGCACTTAGATTCTTTGAATGACACCTCCCAAACCTGTGACGTCTACCACCTAGAAGAATAAGGATAGCAGATGTAAAGGAGTGACACCATCTGTTGGTTCCACTCTAAGTAACACGCCATTCTAACTTGGAATTCTGTTGTTCTCTTTGACTGTCTCTTGGTGAAAATCCCAAACTCCCTTCCTCACAGCACTGTTGGTGTCGCTACAACCCAGTTGGATTAGATTACTTACAGCGTGGAAACAGGCCCTTTGGCCCAAGTCCACACCGACCCACCGAAGCCCAACCCGCCCAGACACATTCCCCTACATTTACCAATTCACCTAACGCTACGGGCAATTTAGCATGGCCAATTCACCTAACCTGCACATATTTTTTGGATTGTGGGAGGAAACCGGAGTACCCGGAGGAAACCCACACAGACATAGGGAGAATGTGCAGACACAGAGTCGCCTGAGGCGGGAATTGAACCCGCGTCTCTGGTGCTGTGAGGCAATAGTGCTAACCAACGTGTTACTGTGCTGCCCCAGTACAGTATTTCACTATAATTAGATTCAAGGAGGTAAATGAAGAAATGGTAAGCAGGTTTTAGACATTCATGGATCATGGTTGATCATCCAACTCTGTACCCTATTCTTGCTTTCACCTAGTACCCTTAAATCCCTTTCGCTCCCAAAATTATATCTAACAGGAAGGCATACTATGGGTCAATGGAAAGATTGTTGGTAGTATGGATGTGCAGAGGAATCTTGGCGTCCATGTACACAGATTCCTGAAATTTGCCACCCAGGTGGATAGTGCTGTTAAGAAGGCATACGGTGTGTTAGGTTTCATTGGTAGAGGGCTCGAGTTCCAGAGCCGCAATATCATGCTGCAACCAAACAAAACGCTAGTGCGGTCGCACTTGGAATATTGCATAGAGTTCTGGTCGCCATATTTAGGGGAGGATGTGGGAGCATTGGGAAAAGATGCAGAGGAGATTTACTGGGCTGTTGCCTGGTCTGGAGGGAAGGTCTTATGAGGAAAGGCTGAGAGACTTGGTCTGTTCTTATTGGAAAGAAGAAGGTTAAGAGGGGATTTGATAGAGACATAAAAGATGATCAGAGGATTAGATAGGGTAGACAGTGAAAGTCTTTTTCCGAGAATGATGACGTCAGCTTGTACGAGGAAACATAACTACAAATTGAGGGGTGATGGATTTAAGACAGATGTAAGAGGCAGATTCTTTACTCAAGAGTGGTAAGGCGTGGAATGCCCTACCTGCCAATGTAGTTAACTCAGCCACTTTAGGGAGATTTAAACAATCCTTGGATAAACACATGGATGGATGATGAGTTGATGTAGGGGGAATGAGCCGAGAATAGTTCATAGTTTGGCGCAACATTGGAGGGCTGAAGGGCCTCTTCTGCACTGTATTGTTCAATGTTCTTACTCCTTCTCAAAAACATTCAACATTTTGGCTTCAATGTTTTCTGTGGCAGATAATACCACACTCTCCATTCTCTGGGTAAGAAATATTTCATCTCAGTCTTAAATGGCTTAAGACTGTGACCCTATGTCTGGACTCTTCCATCATCAGGAACATCCTTCCTGTGTTTACTGTCTAGTCCTGTTAGAATATTGTAGGTTTCAATGAGATAACTCCCCCCATTCTTCTAAACTCCACTGAACATAGTTCTAACTGATGCAGTTTCTCTTATGACAGCCCTTCCATTGCAGGAATCAACATGGTCAACCTTCATTGCAGTCCCTCAATAGCCAAAACATCCTTCCTCAGGTGAGATGACCAAAGTGTACAAAATGCTCTGGTCTCATCAAGGCTTGCAAAATTACAGCAACATTCCTGCTCCTGCACTCAAATCCTCTCGTAATGCCAAAATACAACTTGCCTACTTTGCCACCTGCTGCATCTACATGTTTACTTTCAACAATTCGTGTACAACACCCAAGTTTTGTTGCACTACCAGTTTTCCCAATCTATCACTATTCAGATAATAATCTGCTTTCCTGTTTTTGCTACCAAAGTGAATAACCACACATACCCCCATTCTAATTCATGTGTTATGCATTTGCCCATTTGCTCAACTTGTCCAAGTTATACTGAAGCATCTCTGCATCCACCTCACCCTTCCCACCCAGCTCACCACCCCTTCTTGAGGATAATTAAGGATGTGTAATGAAGGCTGCCCCAGTCAACAACAACCAAGTTGCATGAACAAATAAAATAAACCATAGTTCAGATTTCAACATCCACAGTTCTTTGCTTTAAAATAAACCATGGGCAGAGTTTTAAATAATCTCAAGTTTACGGAGCATTTCAGAGACTGGCTAGGACTGCACTAGAATAATGAAATCTAGAACTAAATGAAGATTTATAAGCAGGTGAGCGGCACTGGTGAACAAAAATGCCAAGCAGCAACATGAAAAGATCTGAAACAGGAAAATATCAAGGATCTATCTTTGGATTGCAGAGGTAGTGGTGCTGCATTGGTAAGCAAAGCTGTGGTTGGTTATTATTTCACTACAATTAGATCGATGAGAATGCAACTAGGCTAATACAGCCAAAACTAGTTGGGCACAGAGGAGAGGCACTGAAAGGACTGATGTGGTCTCATCACAACAGTCTCTGCTCTTTAACTTTCTAAATGTAGTAGTGATGAATAAGATATGCTATTTAATTTTTGAATTTTACGCAAGACTATTCTTTGACAGTATGCAACTAGCGATTGGCAATCAATGCTGACCCAGTCAGCAACTCCCACACTGCATGATTGAATAAAAACACTTTTCTTTTGTTTGCAACGCATTCACAGCATCTCAAGGAATGATAAAAATCACAGGTAAAGATCTTTCAAAATCAAACCTCCCAAAAATAATCCAAAACAATGACAATCATCTCATATGCAGAAGATCCTGGCTCTCTGGGATCGAATACTATCAGCAAAGTGCGTCACGTGGAACTACTGCATTCCCAATGGATTTCCTGCATGGCTATCATCTTATATAGATGGAAGGATGCTAACACACTCACAGGAAGTCTCAACCTTACACAGCAATACAGATATTTACCAGGGTTTTTACATTTTCAATTTAAAATAGATGCAAATGAAGTCCTTATTTACAGCATGCTAATTAGTGACTTAATACATGAAGGCCATAATTCTTCATTCCTTTTCTTCCTTCCCACTTTCCAAGAATAATTTGTCATATGAAACAAATTGAAGTTAGCAACAGAATGGCTAAGGAAAACAAAGTATTGCAGTATTATGATTAATTACAGATGATGATTGTATTACCTCAAATGTAGCCATTGTCTTACCTACGTATAATTATTTTCACATAAAAAATGTTATGAACTCAAGCTCAATTCAGAACTGAAAAACTTTCTGAAAGCCAGTAACTGGAAACATCTTTCAAAACTTTAGGCAAATATTGAGAAATATTACATCCAATAAATATAAATCTAGGTCTACTTCCACTAAAGCAGACACAATTAGGCCAAGACTTTAAGTTATAAAGGATTCTAATGCAGCAGTCATGGAAAATTAACTTTTTTTGGGAGTCAGTATCTTGGGGCAATAAAGACAGTCTGTAATTATTCAAGGTGATAGCTTTATTGAAAACCTTTTAGCTAGTCTTTTGATAACATTAAAAGCATAGTCAATTAAAGTTATAATTTGACAGCTGATGATCAATTAGCACTTTGTCCAAAGAAAAATCCTGCCAATTGACTTTAACAGAAATCATTGTGAAATCATAGCTAACATACCTGTACTAATTTTGTTTAAATCTCCTGTCAACTCTGCTGTGCTGGGTTTACCATTTAGAATTAACATTAACTCGCAGCCTAAGAATGTACAAGAGGCCAAATTTGAAGGAACTGAAGAGTTTTGTAAAAACTTGTGGGACGTGGGCATCACTAGCCAGCCAACATTTATTACCCATCCTTAGTTGCCCTTGAGAAGATGGTAATGAGCTGCGTTCTTGAACAAATGCAGTCCATGTGTTGTAGGTTGATCTATAAATGCCCTTAGGGAGGAAATCCCAGGATTTTGACCCAGTAACAATGAAGGAACGATGATATATGCCCGAGTCAGGATGGTGAATGGCTCGAAGGGAGATACGTACAAGTTCCGAATATCTGTTGCCCTTATCCTTCCAGATGGAACTGGGTATGGGTTTGAAAGGTGCTCCGGATCTTTAATGAATTTCTGCAGTGCATCTTGTAAATTGTACACAAGCTTGTGGATTTAGTGCCAGTCAAATGGGTTGCTTTCTCCTGGATTGTCTCAAGCTGGAGTGCTGTTAGAGCAGCACCCATCCAGCCCAGTGAGGTGTATCCCATCACATTCCTGACTTGTGCTTTGCAGATAGTGGATAGACTTTGGGTAGTTAGTAGGCAGTTATTTGTCCCAGTATTCCTAGCCTCTAACCTATGTTTATGTGGAGAGTCCAGTTGAATTTCTAGTCAATGGTAATCCCAAAAATGTTGAGAATAGGGGATTCAGAGATGCTAACACCACTGAATGTCATGGGGTGGTGGTTAGATTGTCTCTTATTAGAGATAGTAACTCCCCGGCATTTGTGTGGCATGAAATGTTATTTGCCACTTGTCAGCCCGAGCCTAGACACTGTCTAGATCTTGTTGTATTCGAACATGGGATGCTTCAGTATCTGAGGAGTTACAAACTCTGAACATGGTGCAGTCATCGGCAAACATCCTCACTACTGACCTTATGTGGAAAGAAAGGCATTGATGAAGCAGCTGAAGACACCACCCTGAGGAACTCCTGCAGGCATGTCCTGCAGCTGAGGTGACTGACCTCCAACAACCACAATCATCTTCCTATGTCCCAGGTATGACCCCGGGCATGGAGTTTGCCCCGACGCCCAATGATCCCAGTTTCGCAAGGGCTCCTTGATGCTACACTGTCAATGTGGCCTTGATGTTCAAGGGTTGTCACACTCATCTCACTTCTGGAATTGAGCTGTTTTGCCCAAGTTTGAGCTCAGACTTTAATGAAGTTGGGAGCCGAGTGACCCTGGAAGAATCCTAACTGTGCATTACTAAACAGATTATTGCTGTGGAAATGCTGCTTGATAGCACTGTTGATAACACCTTCCATCACTTTACTGATGAGAGTAAATTGATAAGGCAATAATTGACCAGGTTGGATTTGTCCTGTCTTTTTCGTACAGGAAAGACTTGGGCAATTTCCACATTGTCAGATAGATACCAGTGTTGTAACTTTAATCAAAGAGCTTGGCCTGGGGAGCAGCAAGTTCTGGAACAGAAATGGCATCAGGGTCTATGGTCTTTGAAGCACTGAAAGTCTTCAATTGTTCCTTGGCATCACGTGAAGTGAATCTATTTGGCTGAAGACTAGTATCTGTAATGCTAGGTACCCCTGAAGAGGCCATGATGAATCACCACTTGGTACTTCTAGCTGAAGGTTGCTGCAAATGCTTCAGTCTTGTCTTTAAATATGGGATTTGAGGAAGAGATTACTGGTACAGAAAGAGATGGCACCACTGAGTGATTTAAGCTAAAAGGAAAAATTTTAAATGGGGATATGCAAGACAACATATCTCAATAAGGACTTGCATGATGTACTGTATGAGATCGTGGTGAGAACAGATTACTAACAAGAGATTTGGCTGTACGTGAACTTTACAACCTGTAAAACCATTGAGTCAGGATGTCAAAGTTGCAGCATTACATGGACTAATGCTACATGTGTGAACGAGGTACAAGGTTAAATCGATATCCTGTTTGACTGAAAACCAAGTAATGAATTAGGTCTCATTCTTTCCAATGTTTAGATGGAGAAAATTATGGTTCTTATAAACTAGTTGTTGGGTGAGTATCTGACAGCAGAGGCAGTAAAGAACAAGAAAGAGGTTAAAAGTGGTCAACAGCACACTCGCAGAAGCTGGATTCAAAAACATGGATGATGCTCTCATACAGCAGTATGTTGCCAAGGAAGGGAGGGACACACGATTAGATCCATGGGGAACCTAAATGAACTGAAGTATTATTGAACAAGGTAAGTGAATTGCCAGTGTTTGTGGTGATCCTACTATAGCTACATACCTCAAGAGGAATCAAACATTTAAAACCAATGTCTATAGGTTAAGACATTAGATTGTTTCAAATGCTTAAGAAATTACATTATTCAATTGAACCAAGGTGGGTGAGTACCAATCTGTTGGGAGAATTGTCAAACTGAAAGCAATTACACATTAGTGCAATACGAGGCTATTTGAATGAGAGGATGAGAATTTCAAAACACTTTGTTGATCAGCCAGAGTCCAACAAAAATAGGGGGGATAATTTGAATAGGACTTAAGAGTGTGTTGGCAGAGCAGTTTGGAAGTGCTTATTTTATTGAAAAGTGGAAGATGGGAGATTGGGAAGAGTCTGGAGGTGACAATAAGTATGGATAAGGTTTCAGAAGATGTGCAGAGAAAGAAATTAGTATGAATGACATTACACAAAACAAGTAGTTTTTGTGTTGGAGAGAATAAGGTTGGAAACTCAGCCCAAAGTTAAATAGGATGCCAAGATTGCAAAACGTTTGGTTGAAGTTAGGACAGTATTAATGGAAGGGATAAAATGGAAAGTGATAGAACTGAGTTTGTGGCAGGATCTGAAGACATCAACTTTAATCTGGGTTCCAGACGTCTGACAATATCATGAAAATGTAGGGGAGCAGTGAAGTTAAATAGAACTGGATACTGTCAATGCACATAAAGAATCTGGCTTCATGCTTTCAGCTACTGTCAAATAGCTGAGAAATGAATGACAAGCAAAATTGGAACTAATTCAAGAAAGGGTCAAACTGAAGAGCAATGGCAATTACAAACATGTTCCCTTGCCCATGAATCAAATAGTTAGAGAATGCTGCAGAAACTCAGCAGGTCTGGAAGCATCTGCGAAAAGAAAAACAGAGTTAACCATTTTGAGTGTGGCATAAGTCTTCTTCAGAATTAAGTAAATACAACAGGCAAATTTGTTGTTGTTGTGTCGCCATAGTCTTACTAGACGATAGGGGCTGCTCTCTCATTAGAGAGAACCAACTGATGGTGATTTAACCGGAGGGCCACCTGTCCTTAGGTGAGGGAAAAGATTGAGAACATGTGTCCATCACGGTAACCTCAAACCAGTGATGGGAATTGAACCCACACTGTTGGCATCAAACTGCTCTGTAAACCAACAATCCAGCCAACTGAGCTAAACTGATTCCCAACAAGCCAATTAGATTGCTGAAAGGTCACCAATCTCATTTTAAGATAGATGGGTACATGCACAGGCTGCATGCACATATGGTGAGTGTAAATTCAGAAGTTTTGCCATGATCTTCAAAGTGATAATTTTGATTAATTTGTAAAGATGCAGAGATCAAAATGACAACAGAATTCTGCATTAGAGGACTCCAACTTTACAAATGATAGAACTATAATATACTGTTTCTCAGTCTCTCACAATAAGAAAACTATTTCTGCTACTCACCACTTAGACAACAGATCTCCCCATGTCTCTAGAATTTTTTCACCACATTCTTTGGAGACATCACCAGAACCACTCAGGAGAGGCTCATCATTATCTGAAAAGAGCAACAGATTTGACTGCAGATAAAACTTACTTTCACAGTCTACAAATATAAATGTCAAGAAGTGATCACACTCAACCATACAAATTTCTTACAGCAATCAACAGTGGCGATGCAGGAAGGATGTTTACCCTGGCTGGAGCATCCTAAACCAAGGGAGGCACCATCTCAGAATAAAGAGGTGATCATTTAGGAACAAGATAAGGAGATTTCTACAAGGCAGAGAATCTCTGGAATACCAGGCCTCAGAAGACTATAGAGGATCAGTAATCCAGTTGTAAAAGTAAAATCAAAGGATACAGGAATAATGATGAAAACGGTGTTGGAGTAGTGATCAGCTATGATGTAACAGAATAGCACAGCAAATTCGAAGGACTAATAGGTCCATCCCTATTCTGTATACTCTATGTTCATTCATACACTATGTGCCAATGTATTAATCAAATTTTGCTTTCCTGCTCAAATATTTTATTGTAGCATATTAAATATAACCATATTACATATAAACTATTGAACATCTCATTCGTAGTTTTAAGTTCCATCTGTTACAACTACTGCATGGTAAATCTAATATTTATTTTTCAAATCTACCTCAAAAGCACATAGAACAAAAGACCAAATGTAAGCCAAGTAAAATCATGATTTATCAAATCCTAGGGGATTGGCCCACAAATTGAGATAAGTGGAGCTCCAGAGTAGCAGAGTTGGAATTGAATACTTTTAATGTCTTGACAATGGAATCGTCAACGCTTTACCAATGCTGGCTTTTCACTTCACACCAAGGTTTTCCACTCATTAACCTCACATTCACACCAACTCACAGCCCTTAATTTGCTTATAGGTTTAGGCATACTTTCAGGTTTTATTGTCCCTTCATTGGGAGATCTTAAGGGCAAATGCTGTTTTGACCAGAGCTCCATGGTTTGTAATCTAGTGTGGCCTAATGCCACTCCAATTGCTGCACAGTCACAGAACTATTTTGCACAAGTTTAAACCAATCCAGAGCTATCAGTTTGGAACTTTGACTTACCTTGAGAATTACCTATTGGATTTACACTGGGAATCACAGACAATTTCAACATATCGGTGCTGAGCCCTCTAAGCCCTCTACTTTTTGTCATTTACATAAATGATTTGGAAGCGAGCATAAGAGGTACAGTTAGTAAGTTTGCAGATGACACCAAAACTGGAGGTGTAGTGGACAGCGAAGAGGGTTACCTCAGATTACAACAGCATCTGGACCAGATGGGCCAACGAGTTGAGAAGTGGCAGATGGAGTTTAATTCAGATAAATGCGAGGTGATGCATTTTGGGAAAGTAAATCTTAGCAGGACATATACACTAAATGGTAAGGTCCTAGGGAATGTTGCTGAACAAAGAAATCTTGGAGTGCAGGTTCATAGCTCCTTGAAAGTGGAGTCGCAGAAAGATGGGATAGTGAAGGTGGCGTTTGGTATGATTTCCTTTCCTGGTCAGAGTATTGAGTACAGGAGTTGGGAGATCATGTTGCGACTGTACAGGACATTGGTTAGGCCACTATTGGAATATTGTGTGCATTTCTGGTCTCCTTCCTATCGGAAAGATGTTGTGAAACTTGAAAGGGTTCAGAAAAGATTTACAAGGATGTTGCCAGGGTTGAGGATCTGTGCTACAGGGAAAGGCTGAACAAGCTGGGGCTGTTTCCCTTGGTGACTTTTAACTTTGTTCACCCCCATCCAACATTGACACCTCCACATCATGGGTACTTTTAAGGGAGTGAATGCTGTTTTGAACTGAGAGCTCACAAGCACCTACGTATAAGACTAGATAGCAGTCCCAGAATGTAATGGAAAATTGAAAATATGTAACATTTGGCTATGAAATGGATACTGGAGTTTGGGTTGCTCTTTTGACAACAATTCGAATTTAATCAGTTTAAATTATGCCCCAGCGCACTAAAACCCAATTGAGTTTAAATTTATTGTTTTGCCAACATTGAGCCAATGAGATGATCTGATGTTTTTGGAGGGGGGGGGGGGTTTAAAATGTGGGCATTTTGAAAACTGGATTTGGAGGCACATAATAATCAGTTAAGAGAAAGGAGGGCTTAGAATTGTGAATGGTTGTTTAATGTTTACTTTTAAAACTAAAAAATAAGTTGATGTCATTTTATTTAAATAGTGAAATTTGAGTTCTGTCACTCATGTCATAACAATATGCACATACAACCATTTAAATATACATCTGGTTCAGTCACACTTGCCCTATAATCAGCACCAAGGAGGATACAAATTTGATTTGGACCAGATGCAAGTAGAAGCTATACAATAAAACCTCTCTTTCAACCTTTATTAGTCACAAAATCTAATTCATGATGGATTCTTAAAAGTTGTCCTCAGAGATAACTAATGTTTAAACTGCCACAACTAAAACAAGGACGGCATTTCCTATAAAGCTAAAAATTATCCTTCAAATTAAAATCAGTTTAAAAACAAAAAGAGCCACTTCAATTCTGAACGGAACTCACCTTCTTCTTCATCGTCCTCAGGTGGTGATGGAATGATGGACCCCTGTGAGCCATAATGAGGTAAGCGCATGGTTGGGCTTGCTGTGGTTTTCCTTCGCTCACGCTCAGATTCGCTTTCCAAACTTGTAACCTCATACAGTGTATCACTGTTACTTTTTCTTTCTTTTCGTTCAATCTGTAAATTAATTATAGCAGTTCTAATTTACGAAGCACATGCCATGTACTGAAACAGAACCTTTTACACCTACACAGTGCACTTTTTTCAAATCTCATGTTAAAATATTCAATATTTCTGGATTTTAACTTGCAGTCAAGTGTATCAAAAATGTAAAACTCTTCCTATTGATCATTTAAGGGATGCTAGGTACGACATGGTGCACAATTCATACTTATATGAAGTTTTAACCATAGTGAAAAAGTTTCAACATCAACAGAAACATAAACAGACAACCTCAAATGCTGTTCTCAAGTCCTTGCGATTGACATAAGGCATCATATATATGCAAACATAATTTTTTTTAACAAATTGAAGGTAGCCACATCAAATATGACCATAGAGCTCAGGTTTCCTATAAAATGCATTTAAGACTGTACAATTCTGATGAAACTAAAGCATATTGAAGCACAGATTCAATCCCCGACTTTGTCGCACTCAATCTTTCAACCATTTTGCAGTATAAGGAAAGGTGGAGTAGAAGTTAGGCTTTACTTATAGGAAGGGAAGAGAATGTGATGCAATACATTTTCCAGCTATTTTGTATGTAAACTGGATTCAAACAGGACTGCAAATTTCCTGAAAAAAGTTAGCATTCTGACTGAAGTAGTAAATGGTCAAAGAGCAACTCAAAGAACAGGGCAAAGTTAGGAGGGAATGGCAGGTCTACTTTCATTTCCCAGTTACATTTATTCAGTGCTATATGGACCTAGTAAGTTCATTGACATCCATTTTATTAACATAAGAGGGGCTAACCAAATTATTTTTGTTACCTGTTTGAGCTTCAAATAGAATGTTTCTGTATAACTTCGCTTACTGAAGAGCCAAAACATCCTTTCACTCGGTGGGTATACCCTGACTTTGGTCTCCAGGAGAAAGCGGACTGGCTCTTGTACTTCAGTGACCACCAAGTCAACCGCTGTCGTCATATAAAGCAACTTGTCTGCGAAGAAGAGGTCAAGTGCTCTTTAGTAAACACAGCATTCTGCATTTTTGCCTTGGTGTACATGTTCCTAAGGAAATCTGCAAACTCATTTTATTTCAATAAATGTTGTTATTCCTCAGGATGATTTTTATACAGACTATATTGAAAAGCCAACAGGTTTGTATAGGTACATGGCACCAGAACTATACGTTTTGCATCTTTAATTTATGGAATGGAAGGGGATGGAAGAGGTTTGCAAGGCAATAGATGGAAGCAGCAGAAAGAACCTGGGTTTTTCAATAGAATAAGTTAGTATAATACTTTGAATCAATCATTCAACCTCAAAACAAGTCTTGTTGCATATGTTAACACTTAAAATTTGATCAGAAATAAAAATTGATCAAAACACATCTCTAATAATGCAACAAGTTACAATTTTAAATCAGTTCACACTAAAACAGTGATATCACCACAACAGACTGCAATCAGCATGTAAATTGAGTTTCCATTTTAAAAAGTGTTAACTTTATCACACTGCCTCAATTTTATCATATGTTGCCATTATAAGCCAACGTTCAGAAAATCAAGTGCCATCACTCACTGGAGTTTCACCAGAGGTCTCAAATCAATGCTGGAGTAGAAGAGGATTAGACAATTGGTCACCTTTGGGTCTTTCCTTTCATTAAACCCACATATACTGGCTTTCTTTTAGTCTATGTGCAAAGGCAGCAATATAGTCTATACATTGGGTTGTACAAGATTAGGCTAGGATTTTGAGAAGTTCAAAACTTGAGCTGGCAAAACTGCTGTTAACGCACCCTATTAGTGTTTTCAGAATAAATTCTATCAACAGAGATTTGTTATTGAAGCCTTTTCCTATTAAAATAGAAGACACTGGGAACAGCCTGGAATTTCGATGTTGTGGCCATTTCAGAGCCATGGATAGAGCAGGGACAGGAATGGTTGTTGCAGGTTCTGGGATTTAGATGTTTTAGTAGAAACAGAGAAGATGGTAAAAGGGAGGGAGGTGTGGCATTATTAGTCAAGGACAGTTTTATAGAGGCAGAAAGGATGTTTGAGGACTTGTCTACTGAGGTAGTATGGGCTGAGGTTAGACATAGGAAAGGAGAAGTCACCTGCTGGGAGTTTTCTATAGGCCTCCGAATAGTGCCAGAGATGTAGAGGAAAGGATAGCAAAGATAATTCTGGATAGGAGCAAGAGTAACAGGGTAGTTGCGATGGGGGACTTCAATTTTCCAAATCTTGACAGGAAATATACAGTTTGAGTACTTTAGGTGGGTCAGATTTTGTCCATTGTGTACAAGATGGTTTCCTGACAGTATGTAGACAAGCCAACAAGGAGCGAGGCCACATTAAATTTTGTTCTGGGTAATGAACCCAGCCAGGTGTTAGATTTGGAGGTAGGTGAGCACTTTGGCGATAGTGACCACAATTCGAGTATGTTAACTTTAGCTATGGAAAGGGATAGGTGTATACGGCAGGGCAAGAGTAATTGTTGGGAGAAAGGCAATTATGATATGATTAGGCAAGATTTAGCATGCACAGGATGGGAAAGGAAACTGCAGGGGATGGACACAATTGAAATTTAGAGCTTATTCAAGGAACAGCTACTGCCTGCCCTTGATAAGTATGTACCTGTCAGGAAGGGAGGAAGTGGTCGAGTGAGGGAGCCGTGGTTTTCTAAAGAACTTGAATCTCTTGTCAAAAGAAAGGCGGCGGCTAATGTTAGGATGAGACATGAAGGCTCAGTTAGGGCACTTGAGTATTACAGGTTAGCCAGGAAAGACTTAAAGACAGAACTAAGACGACCCAGTAGGGGACATGAGAAATTGTTGGCAGATAGGATCAAGAAAAACCTTAAAGCTTTCTGTAAGTATATCAGGAATAAAAGAATGACTAGAGTAAGCTTAGTTCCAATCAAGGATTGTAGTGAGAAGTTGTGCTAATGTCCAAGGAAATAGCAGAGGTGCTAAATAAATATTTTGTGTCAGTATTCACACTGGAAAAAAAATGTTGTTGAGGAGAAGACTGAGATACAGGCTACTAGACTAGACGGGATTAGATTAATAAAGAGGAGGTATGAGCAATTCTGGAAAGTGTGAAGGATGTTGCAGGTTACAGAGGGACATAGGTAAGCTGCAGAGTTGAGCTGAGAGGTGGCAAATGGAGGTTAAGGCAGAAAAGTGAGAGGTGATTCATTTTGGAAGGAGCAACACAAATAAAAAGTACTGGGCTAATGGTAAGGTTCTTGGTAGTGTAGATAAGCAGAGAGATCGCTGTGTCCATGCACATAGATCCCTGAACATTGCCACCCATGTGGAGGCATATGGTGAATTAGCTTTTATTGGTAGAGGGATTGAGTTTTGGAGCCATGAGGTCATGCTGCAGCTGTACAAAACTCTGGTGGAGCCACACTTGAGAGCATTGCATACAGTTCTGGTCACCACATTACAAGGAGGATGTGGAAGCTTTGCAAAGAGTTCAGAGGCGATTTACTAGGATGTTGCCTGATATGGAGGGAAGGTCGTCTGAGGAAAGGCTGAGGGACTTGAGGCTGTTTTTGTTAGAGAGAAGAAGGTTGAAAGGAAACTTAATTCGGACATAGAAGATAATCAGAGGGTTAGATAGGTTAGACAGTGAGAGCCTTTTTCCTCGGATAGTGATGGCTAGCACAAGGGGATATGGTTTTAAATTGAGGGATGATAAATATAGGACTGATATCAGACGTAGCTTCTTTACTCAATAGTAGGGGAGTGGAATGCACTGCCTGCAATAGTAGTAGACTCGCCGACCCGAAAGGGTTTAAATGGTCATTGGGTAAACGTATGGATGAAAATGGAATAGTATAGGAGAGACAGACTTCAAATTGGCTCCACAGGTGGGCACAACATCGAGAGGCGAAGGGCCTGTACTGTTCTGTAATGGTCTATGTTCTCCATTTCACAAGGCCATCAGAAATGTCAGATCACACATTATGAGCTGTCCCTCTATTTTTACATTAATGATCTCACTGGTCTTCCATAGTGCATTCTCTGTAAACTTGAACTTAATCTAAACTTTGCTGAATGCATTTAATGCACACAGAGTCTTGTTCAATTGCCCTTTTGCTTGATGTCTTTTATCTATCAGTGCCCAAATGCCAGCAACCAGCCCATATCCCTCCAAACCTTCCTATTCATGTATCCATCCAAATGCCTTTTTTTTGTAGATATTTTTATTGAAATTTAACATTTTTGCAAATTTACAAAAATAAACAAAACTCTCAAATACAAACATTGATGTACAATTAAATCATATATACAATAGTCATAATTTAACAAAGAAAAGAGAAAGAAAGAAAACAAAAAAAGAAAAAAAAGAAACGAAAAAAGAAAGGAACAAAAAACTCAACTTTCTACTAATCTAACCTATAACTAACCAGAGTGTATACCTAAGTCTCTTACATGCTCGGAATGTATAAACATCAAATATAATAAAACCCGTATTCGCGCAGGATTCCTCTCCCAAGGGGCCCCGGAGCAGCCCGGTCTGAAATCTTCACTAAATAAAAGCCCTTGTTAGGATAGCCGAAATATCTGCATTTATATAATTCAAAAAGGGCTGCCATATTTTATAAAATAATTCAGTCTTTCGGTGCACCATATTTGTGAGGAAGTCAAGGGGGATATATTCCATAATTAATCTGTGCCAATTTGAAAGTCCAGGGGGCCCTCAGCCACCCAGTTCACCAAAATATTTTTCCTTGCACAGAAAGAGAGAATAGAAAATAGTCTCTTCCCATGCATATCCAGAGATGAGAGGTTCGAAAAGCCCAAAAGGAGAGAAACAGGGTCCACCCTAATTTCCGTTCCTAAAATTTCTGTCAGGGTATTTGCCACTTTAGTCCAGTATCTGCGGATTTTCTGACAAGTCCACAGACAATGTACAAGAGTACCCACCTCTATTTTGCATTTGGGACACATTGGAGATGCTCCTGCCTTAAATTTTGCCAGTCGAGCCGGAGCTATATGGGCCCTATGAAGTATCTTTAGTTGGATAGCCTGAGTTCTGTTACAGATAGCAATTCTTCTAGCATTTTCCCAAATGTCATTCCACATATCCTCAGAGATTTCTAGCCCCAAGTCCTGCTCCCATGTTTTAAGCAGGTCATCCATATCTCCTGAGACTCCTTCATGTAGCAAATGGTATATAGTACTAACGGAGGATGCCCCCGCTGGTCGTAAGACATTACATTCTCTGTCTGATTTATAAAGACTATCTATTAATGTAGTCTTCCTCTGTATATAATCTCGAACTTGGAAGTATCGAAAGAGATCCCCATTAGGTATTCCGAATTTCAGACGCAGCTGCTCAAAGGACATCAGGATCCCATCTTTAAATAGGTCCCCTAAGCATGAGATGCCCCTGGATCTCCAGAGTTTAAAGGTGGCATCTGTAATCCCCGGTTGGAATCCCCATGCGCCTACTATTGGTGCATGGGGGGATGTTTTATGTGAGTTACCCTCATTTTGCCGCATTATATTCCAGGCCTTAATTGTGTTTAATATTATGGGATTTTTACAGTGGTCTGTAATGATTTTCCTCTTATCTGAAAATAAAAGGTTAATAAGTGGGTATTTTACTTGGGAGGCTTCGATATCCAGCCAAATTGATTGTGGATCAGATGAAACCCAATCAGCTATGTAACTTAGTAGGGAGCTTAACTGATATTTCCTAAAGTCTGGGAAGTCCAGTCCTCCCCTTGCCTGTGGAAGCTGTAGCTTCTTCAGCTTAATAAGGGGCCGTCTATGGTTCCAAATAAAGGAGCCCAACCAGCCATATAATTTACGTAGGGCTAGCCTTGGCAGCATCAGCGGGAGCATTCTCATAGGATATAAGAGACGGGGCAGAACATTCATTTTAATTAATGCTATTCTCCCTAGCCAGGAAGTCGGAAGGTCTCTCCATCGCTGGAGGTCCTGCCTTATCCTTTCCATTAATTGTACAAAATTAGCCCTATACAGCTGATCAAATACTGGCGTGATAAAAATACCTAAATATAAGAAGCCCTCCAGGGACCAACGGAAGGGAAAAGGGGATCCGTCCATTAAGTGGGGTATCATAGCCAGACCACCCATTGGCATGGCTTCCGATTTTGAAAAATTAATTTTATAGCCTGAGAATGCACTAAATGTATTAATAACTTGAATTAGACGAGGCACTGACATTAAAGGATTACTGAGGAATAAGAGAACGTCATCTGCATAGAGGGTAATTTTGTGTTTACCTGTACCAATCCTCGGGGCCGTTATATTAGGATCAGTCCGGATGGCTTCTGCTAATGGTTCGATTATCAGTGTAAACAACAATGATGAGAGAGGACATCCTTGACGGCAGCCCCTACCCACACTGAAGCCATCCGATCTTAACCCATTAGTAATAACAGCTGCTTTGGGGTCATTATACAATGTTGAAACCCATTTGGTAAACACCTGTCCAACGCCAAACCTTTCCAATGTGTAAAATAAATATGACCATTCAACCCTATCAAATGCCTTTTCCGCATCCAATGAAATTACTACTCCTGGTATCTTTCCCTGATGACAGGCTTGGATCATATTCAAGACCCTTCTGATATTATTGGATGATCTGCGGCCCTTAATAAATCCCGTCTGGTCCTCCTTTATAATATATGGCAGTACCCTTTCTAGTCTTAGTGCTAACATTTTTGAGAGAATTTTAAAGTCTACATTTAGTAAGGATATTGGTCTGTAAGATGCACAATCTTCTGGGTCTTTTCCTTTTTTGAGGATAAGAGAAATATTTGCTTCTTTCAGCGTGGGCGGGAGACAGACCTGACTATGCGCAAAATTATACATATCCATAAGTGGGTCAACCAATATTCCTGTAAATTCTTTATAGAATTCAGCTTGAAAACCATCCGGGCCCGGTGCTTTTCCGCTCTGAAGTTGCCTAATTGCCTCAAGTATTTCTTGGACTGTTAAAGGGGTATTTAGGGCCGACACCTGTTCCGGAGTCAGGCCCGGGAAGGTCAAATTTTTAAAAAATGACTGCATCCTCCTAATCCTATCTTCACAATCCTGCGATCTATATAGTTCAGAATAAAATTCTTTAAAGGTCGCATTGATCTTTTTATGATCATGAGTCAGGGTACCTGTACTTTCCTTGATGGTCGGAATAGTTTGAGGGGCTTTCTTTTTCTTTGCAAGAAATGCTAAGTATCTACCCGGTTTGTCGCCATATTCATATAATCTTTGTTTCGCAAATAATATTTCCCTTTTAGCCGTTTGAGTAAGCGCGGTGTTTAAAGCTGTCCTAAGAGCTGTAATCCTCTGCAATTTTGTGATAGAAGGTCTATCAGCGTATGCTGTTTCGGCTGCTTTTAGGCGAGCTTCGAGCAGACGCTGTTGCTCTCCCTTCATTTTCCTCTGGGTCGCTGAATAGGAGATGATCAAACCTCGTGCATAAGCTTTGATGGTCTCCCACATCATTGACGGATTGCTAGCCGTACCAGTATTAATTTCTAAAAAAGTTTTAAGTTCTTGGGAGAAGTACTTTAAAAATTTGCTATCTTTTATCAGGAAGGGGTCCATACGCCAATGCCGAGCGGATGTCCCATTGTTCTTTACCTTAGTTTCCATGTATACAGCGGCATGGTCAGAGATTGCTATAGTACCTATTTTACAGGTTGCTATAGAGTTTAGAAAAATCGATGGGGCAAAAAACATATCAATTCTTGTGTGACATTTATGTGGATTAGAGTAGAAAGAAAAATCTCTACCCTGTGGATGGAGACATCTCCATACATCTACCAATCCTAATTCTTTATTCAGATCCGCCAGTTGTCTAGATCTGGGAGATACTCCAGCGGCACTCTTGGGAATCCTGTCTATTTCCGGATCCATAATACAATTAAAGTCTCCCCCTATAATTGTATGACGGGCACCAAAGGCCATCAGTTTTGAAAAAGCTTCCGTTATGAATTTAAAGGGGTGTGCCGGGGGGCAGTATACATTTAAGATCCCATATTCCTCTCCATTTATGAGGGCTTTAATCAAAATATATCGTCCAGATTCGTCTTTTATCTGATTTAGAATTTTCAAAGGGAAGTTCTTCCGGACAAGGATAACGACTCCCCTGCTTTTTGAATTAAAAGAGGAAAAAAAGGCCTGATCAAATCCGCCCTGTCGTAATTTTAAGTGTTCTTTATCCGACAGGTGTGTCTCCTGTAGGAGAGCTATATCAACTCTCTCCTTCTTAAGATTTGATAATATTTTCTTCCTTTTAACTGGTGAATTACTCCCCCTGACATTCCAGGTGCACCACTTAACCGACTGTTCAGCCATAATCATCTGGACAGATCCGAGACCCCTCGGGAGGGGAAACCCTATCTAGAACATCCCGAGCATGGAGCATACAAGATTTACAAAAGTAAAGATTCTCTGATACACTCAAAACAATATAACAAAAAACTCTTTCTAAGTATAAAAAATATAAAACATTCCGAATTGGAGATTTTCTCCCTTGTTCCCAGGGAGCGTCACTTCCTCTCCCACAGTCCATCTTACCCTCTTCCAACCAGTGCCCCACCCTTGACCCAGGTGTTCCTCAATAAAATGAGGAGAATTCAAATATAATATAAAGCTAGAGTTAACAGTGAACACCCCACCCCCACCCACACCTAAATATATTTGGGAATATTAATACCATATATAACTATAAGATTACAATCTCAACACGTAATACTTAAATATAATACCACAAAATAACAGGGGAAAGAAAAACAACCCCGCTCCTAAAAACAGAAGTAAAATAGAATAAGGTAACCACCTCCCCCCATCAACATTAACCAAACGCCCCAACATATATATATATACATACACACATAGGGGGAAAGATAAGAAAAGATGAAGGGATGTAAACCAAAATAATGGGAAAGGCAGACCAGCGTCCACAATCTCTTACAGCTTATTTAAGAGAGTCCAAGAATTCCTTAGCCTTCTCCGGTGATCCGAAGTTATATATGGATCCTTCGTGGCTAAGGCGCAGCGTCGCTGGATATCGTAAGGAGTACTGGATATTTAAGTCCCTTAAACGCTTCTTCGCCTCATCGAATGCCTTCCTCTTTCGGACCAAAGCTGGGGAGAAGTCCTGAAACAGCATGATCCTGGATCCTTTGTGGGTCATAGCTTGGGGATCTTTTCCCAGATTTCTTGAGGCTTCCAGGAGCATCTGCCTCTCCCTATAGCTCTGCAGCTGGAACAGGACCGGGCGTGGGCGCTGGGTTGAGCCGGGCCCACGTACTGTGACCCGGTAGGCCCATTCTACCCTTACCTGGCCTGATCCAGCCTGCAGATTTAAAAGTTGTGGCAGCCAATGCTCTAAGAATGCTGTCAGCTGGCCTCCCTCTTCCTGCTCGGGAAGGCCCAACAACCAAATATTTTTTCTACGACATCGATTTTCGAGGTCATCAATGTGGTTTTCTAGGTTCTGGACTCGATTCTTGAGAAAACGGATGTGGTCGGCTGTTGATTTTATCCCAGTCTCTGAGGCTGCGGCCTTCGACTCCACCTCTCTGACTCGGCACTCCAATTCCTGAATGTCTCTGCCCTGCTTCTGCAGCTCGGCTGATAGTGCTTCTCTGCTCTGCCGAGACTCATCGATAAAAGCATCAATCTTCGCCTCCCACCTGACAAACATCTCCTCAAAGCTCATCTTCATTGGTAAATCTCCTGAAGTAGCTGAAGACACCTTTGTTGCAGCTGAAGAGGGAGAGGGTGGGGGAGGGGTCCCTGCTTTCTTAGAGCCGCCTGTTCCCTTCCCTTTACTCATTTTCCAGCTAGTATTAGACTATTTAAATGTACTAATAGGTAACTATTTAAGGTTAACAACTATTATAAATGGTTTAGTGAGTGTGGTGGGGGTGGATAGCCCACTTTTCCCAAGTTTTGGGTAGAGCACTGTGGACTCAGTCTTGCTGGGTCGCCGCCATCTTGGATCCCCCCAAATGCCTTTTAAATGTTGTAATTGTACCAGCCTCTACTATTTCCTCTAGCAGCTCATTCCATACACGTACCACCCTGTATAAAAAAAAGTTGCCCCGTAGGTCTCTTTTATATCTTTCCCCTCTCACCCGAAACCTATGTCCTCTAGTTCTAGACTCCCCAACCCCAGGGAAAAGACTTTGCCTATTTACCCTATCCATGCCCTTCATGATTTTGTAAACCTCTACAAAGTCACCCCTCAACCTCCGACAGTCCAGGGAAAACAGCCCCAGGCTATTCAGCCTCTCTCTATAGCTTAAAAATCCAACCCTGGTAACATCCTCGTAAATCTTTTCTGAACCCTTTCAAGTTTCACAACATCCTTCCAATAGGAGACCAGAATTGCACGATGTCAAATATTTTGCCTGATTACCCTTCTCTGAAGTTCTGTACCATGTTAATCCCTCAAAAACAAATGCTTATAAAGTGCAACATATTGTCACAAACATACATTTACATTATTCCCCCTTTCAAACTATAATGAAAACAAAAGTTGAACTCTGTGGTGACTAAGTTTCAACTTCTTTCAAACATTTTTGGATGCAAAACTAACTTTGAAACAATAATATAGCAAACAAGCAGGCAAAAACTAGTCTGCATTTCTGCAGGATCTGGAGTCCTAAATCTAGTAGCTTGGTCATGAAGATGTAAAAAGATGCAGGCATTCCAGAAGGCAGCACGTTTAACATTAACCTTTCACTTTGCATCTATAAGGCAAGACCATTTTATTACCTTTTGGTGTTTCTTCATTTACAGCTTGAAAGTGTGGTGTGTTGGGGTTCCAGCTTCCAGTAATTATGTAGGATTTACCATCTGAGCTTTTGCCCATGGATTCCTGCAAAACATTATATATAAAACAAAACAGGACTGGTCTTAATGCTTCTCTTATAAAATAAGTTAGGTATTTGTTAACAAGTATAATTTTGACTTGTTAATGAAACCATTATTCATATTATAAAAAGTCAATTTCAGCAGATAACAATTTGAACACAAGCAGATTTTGTTGCAATTTATTTATTTTTAAATGTGATTTTTTTTTTGCCATAACAGCTACTGAAACACCACGAAAGTAAAAGGATATCAGGAGTTCAGGCAGACTAGTGACAACTCTACTTTAACTAGAGAGCACAACTATAACAAATCAAGTCTGCCAGTATGGGAATTAATACTCTTAGCTGAACATCTGCAATCTTAACTAGAATATGGTGAAAGTGGCTGTAAAATCAGGAATACTCTGAAGGTCTGCAGAAGCTGTTTGCATTGCTCGTGACTTCAGAATTCAAGCAAGGTTTCATGACGGCTTAGTTTCTATCATTGAAATATTCATCAAACTGGTAAAGTAGAATTGTTGTATTTTTAAAAAATGTATTCCTTAACTGCATCTGTGTTGGTATGCGAGTGGGGCTGGTGATCAAGACTGGGCTTAGATCATAGATATTCATTAGATTGCCTTGTGGTCCATCTGTGTTCTGTTCAAGTTAATGATAAATTGCAAATTTTCGTTTAAGTTATCAACTTAAGATTTGTTATTTGAGAAGTCTGGTTAAGAACAGTTGTGCAATTTTGCAGGTCATGGAAAAGGGGCAGGGGGAGTGGAGGGTCGAGGGGGACATCTGGTAGTAGTCTTTAATCTGGGGTTCACCATGCCTCAGATGACTGGAAAAATTGAGAAGAAAAATCCTTCAAGGAGGTAACTTCAGCAGTTCAGGAACTGAACCCATGTTGGCATCACCAAACGGCCACCCGGGCAATGGAGCCAACCAGAATTCAGAAATTAAAATTGAAATAAATGCTGCTTATAAAAGGCCAAGGATTGTGAATATCTTACCAAATCCAGAAGATGCATATCACTGTTTCGTACGTCTTTGCCAGGACTGAGAAGAAGGCCAAAGCACCTGATGAGAGAACATAACTGAAAACATTGATAAAGTTATGAATGCAATTAAACATTATAACATCCATTTTACTCTGCTCCTACTCATTTGCAGTGCTCTATTCTTAAAAACATGGCCCTCTGTTTTACAGTGCAAATTCTCATTTTAAACACAATAATGTGCAATTTGGCTAATCGACACATTAGCTAAAGTTATTGCAAAATTAACATTGTAGATTGATTCCAATACCAACCATAATGTGAAGATACTTCAAAATTGGACGTATGCAAACAAATTGAATGAACAGTGCTGAGAAGATTAATAGACATCCAACATGGGTTTAAAAATGCAATGATTTGGTAGGATAATTTGTGAATAGACATAAGCAGGACCTATAATAGCAGTACAAGTAGAAGAAACATTCCCTGCAAAAAACTGTTACAAAAAAGAAAGTATTGTTACAAATGTTGATGAGTCAATTGTTGCATTCAAGAAACAAAACCAAGTAGTCCATGAGAAATTTTATTAGGTAGGGAACAACGTAAATTTAGAGGAGATAGTTGAATTAGAACTTGGACTTCTACAATCATGATAATTGAGTGACATTTTTATACTGACAGCTTGTTTGATAAATTCTGAAATCTCTGAGTCACTACAAGTTTAGCAGTACTTAAAACCAGTGAACCAAAATAGCCAAGTTCACTGGTTTTCAGTAGTACTACACTGCCCTCTATATTTTTATTGCAATAACATTGAACTTCATTGGAAACTGATGATTTTAACAGATCAATGTAGATGGATAAATTCAATTCAAATGAATGTTAAATTAATTGAATGCTAAATTTTTAAAGCAGCACACTCTGAATATAAACACTTTCTGATGTACACCAACTACAGATTTTCTTAAGAGCTGGCTATTTCCTCTACACAAAATATTATTTCAAAGAACCAAGCCAAACATCCAAATTAGGACCTGGACTACAACTACTCAGCCCCTCGAGCCAGCTCCACTATTCAATTAAATTGTGGCTAACTCGATTACCTCAAATTCTTGCATGCCCCTATATTCTTTTAGTGGTCTTGTTTATCCATATAGGAAGAAACATGTCAAATTTGGAGCTTAGATTAGATTACCTACAGTATGGAAACAGGCCCTTTCGGCACAACAAGTCTGACCATCCAAAGAGTTACCCACCTAGACCCATTCCCCCACCCTATATTTACCCCTGACTAATGCACCTAACACTACGGGCAATTTAGTATGGCCAATTCATCTGACCTGCAGGCCCTTGGATTGTGAGAGGACACAGGAGCACCCGGAGGAAACCCACGCTGACATGGGGAGAATCTGCAAACTCCACACAGACAGTCGCCTGAGGCGGAAATTGAACCAATGTCCCTGGTGCTGTGAGGCAGCAGTGCTAACCCCTGAGCCACCATGCTGCCCCTGCAGGGACAGGTACATAAACTATAAGACCATGCACAATACACAGCTCTTTATAGTCTCCTCTTAGCAAAGCCAGTATAGAAATAAACTCATCGCCACAATTTCAATGCTCAGTTGGTCGACCAAAGGACAGCCTCAGCAGAAATTTTAATGGCAGCCACAAGAGTCCATTTAATGTGAGTGTGACAGCAGATTGAAGACGACAATAAATTTAATCCACAGAGAATGTGAAAACTTCTGGAGGAAAAGGAACTAATTTATCAAAGACAATTTATAATCAAAACTTTTTTTGTCATTAGTAGGCGAGTGGAACTGCCTGCCGACAACAGTAAGACATTTAAATGGGCATTGGACATACATAAGGGTAATAATGGAACGGTGTAGGTTAGATGGGCATCAGATTGTTTTCGCAGGTTGGCGCAACATCAAGGGCTGAAGGGCCTGTACTACGCTGTAACATTCTATGTTCCATGTCACTTTGATACTAGTTTATTTTCCCTCTAGTGCAAGACCTGATTCTGCATTTTATCTTTAAACCCAGAGTCTAAATGGTGCAGCTTGTATTGTTCTGAATTATAAGAACCTGGTTTCTACTCTCACACGAGGATTTGCTGGCTTCAAATAAACCTATTCATGGTACATGGAAAGCCAGTGTACTGATACATGCCCACACCTTGAATAAATGGGGAAGATTAGCAGCAGGAAAAGCATTAACTGCAAAACCAGCTGCCAGACCCAAAAAAGATACAAAAGGTAATTAACCAGCATTGTGGTAACACCATGGAGTAAAAAGTGAGGTCTGCAGATGCTGGAGATCAGAGCTGAAAATGTGTTGCTGGTTAAAGCACAGCAGGTCAGGCAGCATCCAAGGAACAGGAAATTCGACGTTTCGGGCCAGAGCCCTTCATCAGGAAGGTTCCTGATGAAGGGCTCTGGCCCGAAACGTCGAATTTCCTGTTCCTTAGATGCTGCCTGACCTGCTGTGCTTTAACCAGCAACACAGTAATACCATGGAACAAGAGAGAAGAGCAATTATATTTAGCAAAAGCTTATATTTGCAGCCCAAAATTTGTGCTGATTAATCAAACACCAATGCTGCAGTCCAAAGAACTCTCACCTCCATTACAGAGTGTAGCTCATCACAGACTCAACATCAAAATCCTTGTGTGCACAAAGTTGTGGCACTTACTCAGCAAACAGGTCGGAATAGTTCACGTTGCTGCATTTAGATGCGAGTGAATTGTTAACAGTATAAGAAATCATAATCACAAACAACCTAAAATGTAATTTCGTGGACTTTGATTCCTTAAGGCTGTTAGTATTAGAGATTTATAAAAACATTTATTTTTATTTATTTTTGTTACCTCTTATCTCTCTCATACATACTGTAAAAGTTTGTTCCTTTCTTCCCCCCAAGTCTGTTTCTTGTGTCCCTAGACCTGACGAATGCAAGATGAAATGACTCAAATGCTTTTCTCCTTTTGGCAGTGCTTAAGTTCTGTGCCACCAAACTAGCTTTGGATTTTGCTCCAATAGCCAAGCACCCTGACCCAAATGCTCATGTTATCTAAATGTTCCTGTTAATTGTAAAAATGGCAAACGTTCATAACTAAATCCGAGAATGCCCAGAAGCCCTACAGATGTAGTTTACTTCCAATATCTCAATGGAGAGAGTGTGGTGCTGGAAAAGCACAGGTCAGGCAGCATCCGAGGAGCAGAAGAATCAATGTTTTGGGCATAAGCCCATTCCTGATGAAGGGTTTATATCCTAAATTTCGATTTGCCTGCTCCTTGGATGCTGCCTGACCTGCAGTGCTTTTCCAGCACCACATTCTCAACTCTGATCTCCAGCATCTGCATTTTCTACTTCCAATATCTCAATGTTGTGTACATGGGTTTGAATAATTCTTCCAAATCCTGACTACCTAATTGGTACAAGATTTGAATGTAGTTTATAATTCTTGGTTAGACACTGCCTCAGTGAGGATTTTGATTGTTGAAGAGGGTTTTCTGATCGGGTGAAGAACCGTTCCATCTTGTTAAACACATGATGATTACCTTCAGTGGGCACTACACCAAGTTTGACTCAGTGGCAGCCAGTCCAAACATTCACACAAAAAAAAGTAGCCTTCAATTTAGCAAACAAGCAGCTCTGGCCCTTCACCACAAAAGTTCAGCCCTTTATTGTGCGTGCTGTTTCAGTTTGCTGTTTATTTGTTTTTTGTTACAACCTCTTAGGTCATCACACAGGACACTATATTGAGTCAGAAAGCTGCCCAACATCCACAGAAAACCATTGAAAAAAAAGACAAATCACACAAGGTTCTAGATTAGAGTGGTGCTGGTAAAGCACAGCAGTTCAGGCAGCATCCAAGGAGCACCAGGCTTCCAGCATCTGCAGTCCTTGTTTTTACATACTAAATCACACAAGGTGCTGCCTTTTCAATTGTGTTTGGTTGCAAGAAACAGTCATACAATTATTCAAACCTATGTACAAAACACTGAGGTACTCAGAGTAAGCTTATGGGCAATCTATGGCTTAGATCGGAAAGTCTGTTATTTTACAATTAACAGGGAAGTTTAGATAACGTGAATATTTAGGTCAAGGTGTTCGATTATAGGAGCAAATTTTGAATCTAGTCTGGTGGCATAGAATTTAAGCACTGCTAAAAGTAGATAAAGAGCTAAGTCCTTTCATCATGTACTTACCATGATAAGGACTCAAGAAACAGACTTGGAAAAAGCAGCACAAGTTTATACAGCATAAAGGCAAAAGGAATTCATACATACACTGCACCTTTTTAAATGGAAAATGGAATGACAGACACAATCTCCGCTGCATTGCCATGGCAACAGCCTGACCAAACAGCAATTACCTGCCTGGACAAGAACTTAGACTGAAGGTTAACAGTTCTGGTTTCATCTCCACAGTAATAATGATCTAACAAGTTAGCACTCTCTTCTCATACTATGTTTGTTTTTCTCTGCCCAGGCCCCTCACGATTGTATATTAATATCAGATCTTCTCTTATCACCCTCCAAGGAGAGGAAGTCCAACTTCTTCAACCTATTTTCACAACTGAAACTCATTCTTGAGATTCATTGCATAAAACTTCAAGAATAATCTAATGCATTCACATGCTTCCGAGAATGAGGCACCTGGAACGGACATGATACTGCAGCGGAGGCTAAACTAATGCCTTACACAAATTCAGCATAACCGCCATGCTCATAGGAGTGAAGACCAAAGTAAAAATGGAAAAATAATTACTGAAGTAGTGGACATTGGGATCTACCTATGAGATGGGAAAGGGGAGAAAATTATTGTTGCGTTCTCATCTTAAAACTTCGAAATATGCTCAAACTAACATTGAATCATTTGAAATTCATTCAATGTTTTGGACATATACAGATTTCACTTCACAACACAGCTGATAATGAAGATTTTTAAAGCTATTTCTCACTAGAAATTTAAAACAAAGCACAAAAACGGACTCAATCATATTTGGGACAACAGTGCAATTCAAAAATTAAGCTACTTATCTAATTATCACCTTTTCCTATTTTTCAGGTAAGATCTGATACCTTTCAATGACAAGTTCCTTGTTTGACGATTGCTGCACATAGATCACAATCTTTTTTTCCACTCCTTGCCGAAGTCTGAAACACTGCTTATCCTTATCTTTGGGGACTGCACTGTCAAGAAAAATCCAAATAAAAAAATCAATTCATTTGGGTAATTCATGCAATGAAATTCAGCAAGTTCATAATTCAATATGTTGCACCACAGAAAAAAAATATGATGGGGGTCTCCTTGCTGTGCAAAACAGAAATGTCATACAGTACATTAAAATGTGACTTGGCAGTTTCAGTTAGGCTATGCTGCTGCACAGACAAATAGTCCTAAAATGTGAAATATTGATCTTGTGACACCAAGTACAGATGTACACGTACCTATTTTAAAAAGTAAAATACATTATCCTATAGTATGAACACTCATCTTAAAATCATAAATTAGGGCTGCATGTTGGCTCAGTGATTAGCACTTGCCTCACAGCTCCAGAGAACCAGTCAATTCCAGACTCGGGTGACTATGTGGACTTTGCACATTCTCCCAGTATCTGCATAGGATTCCACCCATAGTCCAAAGATATGCAGGTTAGGTTGATTGGCTGTGCTAAATTGACCTTGGTGCAAGCTAAGCGGGTTAGCCATGATAAATACAAGGTTACAGGGTAGGGTGTGTGTCTGGATGGGATGCTCTTCAGGAGGTACAGTGTGGACTAAATGGGCCAAATGTCTTGCTTCCATACGGTAGAGATTCTATGATTCTGTCTCCCAAAAAAATTAAAAGATCCTTTTCAATATTTTTCAAAAGAACTACTTCTATAACTTATTAAAATAGAGACAATGATAATATTTTGCCCTTCAGCAAGATGACAACTTAGCAGGTCATGGTCGCAACTTAAGCTGAAAAGTTATCTCCTATATTCAACTATTCTACTAATTTTATCCAATCAATGTGCTAGAATAGAGAAATAGAGAAGGCATGTCAGAAAGGCAAGGTCACATTGATCATGGGAGACTTCAATATGCAGGTGGACTGGGTAAATAATGTTGCTAGTGGATCCAAAGAAAGGGAATTCATGGAACGCTTACAGGATGGCTTTTTGGAACAGCTTGTCATGGAGTCCACAAGGGAGCAGGCTATTCTGGACCTAGTGCTTTGCAATGAACCAGACTCTATAAAAGATCTTAAAGTAAGGGAACCCTTAGGAAGTAGCGATCATAATATGGTAGAGTTCAGTCTGGAGTTTGAAAGAGAGAAGGCAAAATCGGATGTAATGGTGTTCCAGTTAAATAAAGGTAATTATGAGGGCATGAGAGAGGAACTGATGAAAATAGACTGGAAGCAGAGGCTAGCGGGGAAGACAGTAGAGCAAAAATGGCAGGAGTTTGTGGGTATAATTGAGGACACTGTACAGAGGTTCATCCCCAAGAAAAGAAAGATTATCCGGGGAGGGATTAGACAACCATGGCTGACAAAGGAAGTCAGGAAATGTATTAAAGAAAAAGAGAGATCCTTTAAAGTGGCCAAGAGCAGTGGGAAATCAGAAGATTGGGAAGGCTACAAAAACAAACAGAGGATAACAAAGAGAGTAATAAGAAAGGAGAGGATCAAATATGAAGGTAGGCTAGCCAGTAATATTAGAAATGATAGAAATGAGAGAGGCGGCTGAGGAAATAGCGGAGGCATTGGTTGAGATCTTTCAAGAGTCACTGGAGTCAGGGAAGGTCCCGGATGATTGGAAGATCGCTGTTGTAACCCCCTTGTTCAAGAAAGGATCAAGACAAAAGATGGAAAATTATAGGCCAATTAGCCTAACCTCGGTTATTGGTAAAATTCTAGAATCCATCATTAAGGATGAGGTTTCTAAATTCTTAAAGCAGAGTCTGATTAGAACAAGTCAATATGGATTTAGTAAGTGGAGGTCATGCCTGACAAACCTGTTGGAATTCTTTGAAGAGGTGACAAGTAGGTTAGACCAGGGAAACCCAGTGGATGTGGTCTATCTAGACTTTCAAAAGGCATTTGATAAGGTGCCACACGGGAGGCTGCTGAGCAAGGTGAGGGCCCATGGTGTTCGAGGTGAGCTACTGGGATGGATTGAGGATTGGCTGTCTGGTAGAAGGCAGAGAGTTGGGATAAAAGGGTCTTTTTCAGAATGGCAGCCGGTGACGAGTGGTGTCCCTCAGGGTTCAGTGTTGGGGCCACAGCTTTTCGCATTATATATTACTGATCTGGATGAAGGGACTGGGGGCAGTCTAGCAAAGTTTGCAGATGATACGAAGTTAGGTGGACAGGCAGGTAGTACTGAGGAAGTGGGGAGGCTACAGAAGGATCTAGACAGTTTGGGAGAGTGGTCCAGGAAATGGCTGATGGAATTCAACGTGAGCAAATGTGAGGTCTTGCACTTTGGCAAAAAGAGTAAAAGTATAGACTACTTTCTAAATGGTGAGAAAATTCATAAAGCCAAAGTACAAAGGGATCTGGGAGTGCTAGTCGAGGATTCTCTAAAGGTAAACATGCAGGTTGAGTCCGTGATTAAGAAAGCGAATGCAATGTTGTCACTTATCTCAAGAGGGTTGGAATATAAAAGCAGCGATGTGCTACTGAGACTTTATAAAACTCTGGTTAGGCCCCATTTGGAGTACTGTGTCCAGTTTTGGTCCCCACACTTCAGGAAGACATACTGACACTGGAGCGGGTCCAGCGGAGATTCACACGGATGATCCCTGGAATGGTAGGTCTAACTTATGAGGAACGGCTGAGGATCCTGGGATTGTATTCATTGGAGTTTAGAAGATTAAGGGGAGACTTAATAGAGACGTACAAGATAATACATGGCTTGGAAAGGGTGGATGCTAGGAAATTGTTTCCATTAGGTGAGGAGACTAGGACCCGTGGACACAGCCTTAGAATTAGAGGGGGTAAATTCAGAACAGAAATGCGGAGACATTTCTTCAGCCAGAGAGTGGTGGGCCTGTGGAATTCATTGCCACAGGGTGCAGTGGAGGCCAGGACGCTAAATGTCTTCAAGACAGAGACTGATAGATTCTTGTTGTCTCGAGGAATTAAGGGATACGGGGAGATCGCTGGTAAGTGAAGTTGAAATGCCCATGTCATGATTGAATGGCGGAGTGGACTCGATGAGCCGAATGGCCTTACTTCCACTCCTATGTCTTATGGTCTTATAGAATGCTCCATACTCCTTAGCCAATGAAGTTTCTTCCAGATTTCCACTTGATTCTTTGGTGACAATCATTGTTGGATGCCCTCTTAATTAGGCTCTCCCACAAGAAGAAACATTTTCTGTGCGTTCACTTTATCAAACCTTCCATAATTTTGGAAAACCTTTATTTAGTAATCAATTAAGCTTATTTATTCAGAGGGGAAAAAAAGACCACTTTTCTTTAACAGGCAAAATCCCAAAAGGTCAGAGTATTGAGTACAGGAATTGGGAGGTCATGTTGTGGCTGTACAGGACATTGGTTAGGCCACTGTTGGAATATTGTGCGCAATTCTGGTCTCCTTCCTATCAGAAAGATGTTTTGAAACTTGAAAGGGTTCAGAAAAGATTTACAAGGATGTTGCCAGGGTTGGAGGATTTGAGCCAGGCTGGGGCTGTTTTCCCTGGAGCGTTGGAGGATGAGGGGTGACCTTATAGAGGTTTACAAAATTATGAGGGGCATGGATAGGGTAAATAGGCAAAGTCTTTTCCCTGGGGTTGGGGAGTCCAGAACTAGAGGGCATAGGTTTAGGGAGAGAGGGGAAAGATATAAAAAAGCGACCTATGGGGCAACTTTTTCACACCGAGGATGATATGGGTACAATTGCAACATTTAAGAGGCATTTGGATGGTTATATGAATAGGAAGGGTTTGGACGGATATGGGCCAGGTGCTGGCAGGTGGGATTAGATTGGGTTGGGATATCTATTCAGCATGAATGGGTTGGATCGAAGGGTCTGTTTCCATGCTGTACATCCCTATGATTAAAACTCTGACTATAACTTGGGAAAATACCTGAAATATCCTTTGCCATCATCTTCTTTTATCTCCAGTGAAACAGTAAATGTGAATATATCACTGTCTGGTGTTAGTGTTGGTGGATTGGCTGAGAGAGGAGTCTGCTTTGCAGACCGTCGGAAGGCTGTCGCAAAGCTGTAGAGAATGCGACTTACCTAAAATTGATTGAGAAAAAAATACATCAGCTACAAGAAGGCAATCTTGTGTTCAGGATAGAATAATTTCCAAAAATTGAGTCTCTAATTTCAATAAGTACTTTAAGTGAAATATTTCTAGAATCCCAAATTTCCAATAGTAAATTCCTATTCCCAAAATTTTAACAAGTACAGACTAAAACAAATCCATTCAGAGTCATACAGCACGGAAGCACACCCTTCAGTCCAAACCATCCATGTTGACCAAGTTTCCCAAACTAAACTCGCCCCACTTGCCTGCATTTGGCCCACATCCCGCTAAACCTTTCCTATTCATGTATCTGTTCAAATACCCTTTAAATGTTGTAACTGAACCAGCATTTACCACTTCCTCTGGCAGGTTATGCCACATCTGAACCAGTGTGTGTGAAAACACTGCCACTCAGGTCCCCTCAATCTTTCTCTCACCTTAAAAAATATGCCTTCTAGTTTTGAGTTCCCTAACCCTAGGAAAAAGACCATTGCTATTCACCTTAACCATGCCCTTCATTATTTTATAAACCTTGAAGATCACCCTTCAACCTCCTCCGCTCCAGTGAAACAAGTCAAAGCTTATTCAACCTCTCCTTATAACTTAAACCCTCCCCCAGCAATATCCTTGTAAATCTCTTCTGAACCCTCCCAATTTAATAACATCCTTCCTATAGCAGACCGAACAGAACTGTACACAGTACTCCAATAGTGGCCTTACCAACATCCTGTACAAAGGCAACAAGACAGTCCAACTCCATGATCTAAACAAGTGTGCTAAATGCCTTCTTAACTACTGTCTACCTGTGATGCAACTTTCAAAGAACTTTTTCTTGAACACCTCTGTTTCTCTGTGGGGCAATGTTCTAACTGTACCTGCATTTACTGTAGAAATCTTGTCCTTGTTCATCTTACCAAAATACAACACCTCACATTTATCCAAATTAAACTCAACCTGCCACTCCTCAGCCCATCAGCCCAACAGATCAAGATTCCTATATAACGTTAGAAGACCTCCTTCATTGCCCACTACACCACCAATTTTAGTGTCATCTGCAAACTTATTAACCATGCCTCCTAAATTCTCATCCAAATTGTTTATATAAAGTGACAAACAACATTGGACCCTGTGGAACACCACTTGTCACAAGCATCTAGTCTGAGAAACAACCCTCCACCACCACCTTGTGTCTGCTCCCATCAAACCAATTTTGTATCCAATTGGAAGTTCTCCCTGAATTTCATGTGACCTTACTTTATTCACCAAGCTACCATGCAGAACCTGATCAAAGGCCTTACTAAAGTCCACGTAGAAACATCTACCACTCTGCCATCATCTATCTTTTTGGTCCTGTCCTCAAAATCTCAATCAAGCTTGAGACATGATTTCCCACGCACAAAGACATGTTGACACGAGTCAGTGCTTGTGTCTCCAAATGCATATAAATCCTCGCTCTCTGAATACTCTCCAACAATCCACCCACCACTGGTGTCAGAGTCACCAGTCTATCGTTCCTAGGGGTCTCTCTACATTAGTCACCATTAGGTCCTCTGGCAACTCATCCATGGCTATAGATGATATAAATATCCCTTCTAGAGGTCCTGCAATTTCTTCCCTAGCTTCCAAACAACATCCTGGAATACTCTTGACCAGCTCTCAGAGTTGTCCATCTTTATGGGGTTTTTTTAAAAGACTCCCAGCACCTTCATTTTTTGTAATGTGAACTATTTTTAAGACATCTATATTTATTTATACAAGTTACCGAGCCTCCATGTCTTTTGGCACACTAAATAATGAAGTGAAATATTTGTTTAGTATCTCTCCCAGCTCCTGTGGTTCCATACAGGCGATCTTTTGCTGATCTTTCGAGGGCCCTATTCTCTCCTTAGTTGCTCTTAATGTACTTTTAGAATCTCTTTGGAGTACCCTTAACCTTATCTGATCACTGATTTCTCATATCCCCTTTCCACCTTGCTGATTTGCCTCTTAAGAATGCCCCTACACTCCTTATACTCTTCAGCAGAATCACTTGATTCCAGTTGCCTATACCTAACCTATGCTTCATTATTTTTGACCAAATATCTTTATTCATCCATTATTCCCTACTCCTCCCAGCCTTACCCTTCACTCTAACAGAAGTGTCCAAGATACAAAATATTTGTAATGCAATATCAATCCAACAGTTGAGAGCCCTGCCACTAATAACCTGACCATAACAAGAACATAATGGTAATAACATTTGAACACATTATGTTTTGAAAGTAAGTTTGGCAATTTCAAATACCAAAAATAAACTCCAACAACCCTCTCACATCAAGGCCAGCACAAATTTAAAAAATTCTCTACTAAACATTTCAAGCATATCCTCCAAATACTGACCGCCTATTCAATTAATCCACCACTGCAGTACTTTTAATAAATAAGTTACTTATAACATCTGTCATTTCTAAAATGTATGAAAACTTAAGGCTTACTGCTTCTTGTATTTCACATCGAAAGACATGAATTCTGAAAATTTCTGCATTGTAGTGACTTTCAGTGAAGGCAAAGCAATCACTCTCAGAAGTACCATCATGTCCTCGGACACAGAAAAGGATTTTATAGATTGGATAGTTTGCTATTTCGGTGTTCGTTTGTGGATCAAGCAGTCTGTAAATAAATCAGAAAATACTGTTATAGCACCTTCTGAACTAAATATTTTTCTCTCAAATTTTACTTTGTGTCTCGTGTGCTTTATTCAGATCATGCAACACAAGCTTCCAACATGGGACAAACCGAATCCACACATCACTGCAGTTTTGGCCCAAATTCACACAGGAACAATTCTTGCTCCAATTTCTTTCCATTCACAAGATACGATACCAGATGTCAGCTCAGTCCCTCCTCACATTAAGACAGTATATTGTGGAACTGTGCCCAGAATCACACTTTTGTTCTTACATTCCAGTCACACTTTTCTCAAAATTTAAAAAAATACAACTTTGAATAATCTGCATATATTCACTACATGTGCTTACAGTGGTTTGCAGAAGACATTTTCAACACAGCAAGTTAATTGCAACTGCAAAACGTCCTGTCATTTGATACCTCTGATTATAATATATTACAAATGTGAATACAATAGCAGTTATAACACAGAACATAGGAAATACAGCACCATACAGGCCCTTAGACTCTTGATGTTACACTGACCTTTTATCTTACTTTAAGATCAAACTAACCTACATTTTGCTATCATACATGTGCCTATCCAAGAATCACTTAAATGTCCTAATGTATCTATCACTGCTGGCACTGTTTTCCATGCATCCAACACTTTGTGTAAAGATCCAACCTGTAACATCTCGTTTAAACCTTCCTGTTATCACCTTAAAATTATGCCCTCCTGTGATAGCCATTTCTACCCTGGGAAAAGGTATTCACTCTATGCTTGTCATTATTGCACATCTCTATCAAGTCACGTCTCATCCTTTTTCGCTCCAATGAGACAAACCTGAGCCCCCTCAACCTTTCTCCAAAAGACACGCCCTCCAGTCCAGGCAGCATCCTGATAAATCTCCTCTGCACCCTCTCTGAAGCTTCCACATTCTTCTTATAATGATGTGATCAGTACTGAACACAACATTCCAAGTGTGGTCTAACCAGGGTTCTACAGGCCTGCAGTATAACCTCACAGCTCTTAAACTCAATCCCACTGCTAATGAAAAGCCAACACACCAAATGCTTTTCTTAACAACCCTATCAACTTGGATGGCAACTTTGAAACATCTATGCATGTGGACTCCAAGATCCTTTCGTTCCTCCACACCGCCAAGAATGCTGCATTTAACCCTGTAATCGACCTTCCAAAATGAATCACTTCACACGTGTCCAGGTTGAACTCCATCTGCCACTTATCAGCCCAGTTCTGCATCCTGTCAATGCCCTGTTACAACCTACAACAGCCCTCCACATTACCCACCACTCTACCAACCTTTGTGTCAGTAACCTTACTAAGCTGCCCTCCCATTTCCTCATCCAAGTTGTTTATAAAAATCACAAAGGGCAGATATCCCAGAGTAGATCTCTGTGGAACACCACTGGTCACTAAGCTTCAGGCTGATTACTTTCCACCTACTACCACTCTCTGTCTTCTATGGGCCAGCCATTCCTGCATCCAACAGCCAAATTTCCCTGCATCCCATGCCTCATTACTTCCTGAATTAGCCTACCATGGGGAACCTTATCAAATGCCTTGCTAAAATCCATGTAACAACACCACATCCACTGCTCTACCTTCAATGTGTTTTATCGCATCCTCAAATAATTCAATAAGGCTTGTGGGGCATGACCTGCCACTCACAAAACCATGATGACTATTTCTAATCAAACTATGCTTTTCAAATAATTGTAAATGCTGTCTCTCAGAATCTTCTCCAATAATTTGCCCACCACCAACATAAGACTGACCAGTCTGTAATTTCCAGGGTTATCCCTATTCCCTTTCTTGAAAAAGGAAATAACATTTGCCACCCTCCAATCATCTGGAACTATTCCAGTGGACAGTGAGGATGCCAAGATCATCGCCATAGGTGCAGCAATCTCTTCCCTTGCTGCCTGTTGTAACCTTGGGTTATCCCATCTGGCCCAGGGGATTTATTTATTCTCATGTTTTTCAAAATATCCAGCACATTCTCCTTCGTAACAAAAACCTGTTCAATCTATCAGCCTGTTTCACGTTGTCCTCACAAATGACAAGGCCCCTCAAACTAGTGAATACTGAAGCAAAGTATTCTCCCTTACCTCCTCCAACTACAGGCACAAGTTCCCTCCACTATCCCTGGTCAACCCTACCCTCACTGGCCATCCTCTTGTGCTTCACACAAGTGTAGAATGTCTTGGGTTTTCCTTAATCCTACCTGCCAAGGCTTTTCCATGCCCCCTTCTAACTTACCTCAGTCCATTCTTCAGTTCCTTCCTGGCTACATTGTCATCCTCTAGAGCCCTGCCTGATCCTGGCTGCCTCAATCTTAATTAAGCCTCCTTATTCCTCCTGACTAGATGTTCCAGAGCTCTTGTCATCTAAGGTTGCTTCACCCTACTTTCCCTTCCTTGCCACAGTGGGACAAACCTATCCAGCTCTCGCAGCAATGCTCCCTAATCAACTTCCACATTTCTATTATGCATTCCCCTGAGAATATCTGCTCCTAATTTATGGTCCACAGTTCCTGCCTAATGGCATTGTAAGTCCCCTTCCCCCAATTAAATGCATTCCCATATGGTCAGCTCCTAACCCTCTCCATGACCATAGTAAAGGTCAGGGAGTTGTGATCACTGTCACTGAAATGCTCTCCCACCAAGAGATCTGACACCTGACCTGGTTCATTGCCAAGCACAGATTTCAAAATGGCCTCCTCTCTAGTCGATCTATCTACATAGAGTCAAGAATCCTTCCTGGATACACCTGACAAAGTCTGCTCCATCCAAACTATTTGTACAAAGGACATTCCAATCAATATTAGGGAAGTTGAAGTCACCTATAACAACTGCCCTGTTACTTCTGCACCTTTCCAAAATCTGCATCCCAATCTGTTCCTGTCTCTCTGTTGCTATTGGGCATTCTATAGGGAACTCCCAATAAAGTGACTGCTCCTTTCCTGTTTCTGACTTCCCCATACTGACTCAGTAGACAAATCCTTCTCGAAATCTCCCTTTCTGCAACTGTGATACTATCCCTGATTAGCATTGCCACTTCCCCACTTCTTTGACCACCCTCCCTATTCCTTTTGAAACATCAAAACCCCAGAACATCCAACAACCATTCCTGCCCCTGTGATATCCAAGTGTCCGTAATGGTCACAATATCATAGCTCCAAGTACTGATCCATGCTTTAAGTTCATCACCCTTATTTCTGATACTTGGAGTCATAGAGATGTACAGCATGGAAACAGACCCTTCGGTCCAACACGTCCATGCCGACCAGATATCCAACCCGATCTAGTCTCACCTGCCAGTACTCGGCTATTGCGTTAAAACAAACACACTTCAATCCATTACACTGACTGTAACTTTGCCCCATCAACTGTCTATCCTTCCTCACAGACAGTTATTTCCTAAGCACAGTTGCAGGACTGTCTCTCACACACACACAGATTTTCTTGGGTTGGATTCCATTGGTGCAATAAATTTTCCTACATCATGTATTCAAGAAAAAGCCAGTTGTCCATAGACCAGCTAATAATTGCTGCTTTGAAAGTTAAGCGTATAGTAATCCTACAAAATAGTTCCAAATGAGAACAAAATATAAGGGCAAAAATGGAGGTTGTGTAGAGGGGAGGTTTATTCAGAAGAACAGACTTGAGGAGATTTGAAAACTAAAGATAAAATTAGCTGGGAATCAGTACAGGTACACAATCCCCTTACCGGAAATACCAAAATCCAAAAAGCTCTAAATTCTGAAGTTTTTTTGTTTTTTTCCTCCATAAAAAGGATTTTTGACATGCAAACAGTTAGCTCAACCCACATCACTCAGATGTGACGTTGGGGGAGGGAGGGGGCACTGGCAGACACCAATTCTGTCTCAGCGCTCATGGTACTCACAGGTGCATCTGCTATTAGGCAAGATGTTTTTCAATTTCACCATTAAACTGTCTCTTATTCCAAAATCCAAAAAATTCAGAATTCCAAAAACCAGCTGGCCCTGAGGATTTTGAATAATGGATTGCGTACCTGTTATATTCACAGATGTGGAAGACTGAAGAGTCAATCTGTCAGTTGTGCAGAAAATATTAGTTTTTGTACAGTGAATAAATGACTAATCAAAGATATGAAAGGACTTCAATTAGATAACATACAAAAATATAAAAAATATCAATGGAATAGCTCAAATCTAATAAACCAGAAAAGTTAAATACTGACAAAGAGTCATCCACACTCAAAGCATTAGCTTGCTCTCTCTCCATGGATGCTGCCTGATCCACTGATTTCCAGCATTTTGTTTTCAGTCAAAATTAAATACCACCTTGCTGTGAAACAAATTCTTAAAGACGGTTTCCTTTTAGGTAAAATCAAAGTTTTTAATCTTGCACTGTTAAATCTGTCTTGAATAAGGGGCAACAATTTACACAGCACGAGAAGAGGGTGCTGGCTGGTTGGGTCAGTGTTGACATGGATATGAGCAGGAACTAGCGAGTTTTGAGAAGATTTGTAGCTCAGGTTGAGGTTTTGGATGTAGGTTTGCTCACTGAGCTGGAAGGTTCACCTCCAGACATTTCTTTACCCTACTAGGTAACATCTTCAGTGGGCCTCAGGCGAAGCAATGCTGAAAATAAGTAGAAAATAGGAATTTTCAGCATTGCTTCACCCGAGGCCCATTGAAGATGTTACCTAGCAGGGTAATGAAACATCTGGAAATGAACCTTCTACCTCAGCAGCAAACCTACATCCAAAATGCAGCAGGAACGTTTAACTATCAAGTGAAATTGCTCCTCCAAGCAAGCAGATAGGTCAGGATGTTGGCATGGCTAAGCAGCACCGATTAGCAGTTTCTATGACCCCCTCCTTTACCCCAATAAAAATTAAGTTTATGTAAGAGTTCTTTTTGGCTACAGGATCCTGTACACAACTTCAAGCATGTGCAAATGTGCTGTACCATGAGACAGACTGCAATTGAAATTGTCAACTGTCCCAATAATAAATGTTGTCCAAGAACAGAATCATATCCATTGTAGCAAATAACGTTTTGAAGCTTGTAAATAGATTGAACATAATCAGCATGCTTCCCAACGCGAATGGTCAATGGAATGCCTTGTTCATTATGATCTGCCAGTCATTAATACATAGTGCCTATATTTCTGGAATCACAACAGCACAGAATCTATCACTGTACTCATTTCAGAAATACGCAAAACAACAACTTGTTCAAATTTGAGAAAAAAAAATTCTGCTTTTTCAAGGTGGACCAGGCACCACTTAGAGCCAGAAGTGGTAGCCATAGGCCCTTTTTATTGAACTCTACAATATAGAGCAACCGATACGATCATGGCAGTCATTAGGACACAGGATAGCTTTGATATGCCCTCAGCAAGATTATACAGCGAGCAGTTGGATACATCATTATTCACGAAGTTTCCAATAAGATTGATCTTGTACTACTGGGAACGTCAGAATCCTAGTGCATATATTGACTAGTGAACATAAGCTTTCAATAAGTAGTGGCAGAGAACTGACTGGTAATTTTCACAACAGCAACGAAAGGAAGCTTACTTGTTTGCTCCATTTCAAATAGAAGTTTGAGTGGAGTTTACCAAATTGTATTGAGAATTTAAATAAGAAATAGGTTTATTGTCACGTACTCACATGAGTACAATGAAAAGTTTACATAGTATTCACTTATGGCGCCATCTAAAGTACAAAGGTAGCTAAATACAGGATGTTAGTAATAAATTGGAAAAACAAAAGAAATAAAAAAAGTTTAGCTTCACAGTTCTTCAAACAGACCATGCTAAGCCTCGCTTCGAGACCACACCAAACTTGAGCTTGGGCTGCCTGCACTTACTGCTGCCGCAGATGCTCACTCTCCACCGCGTTGGGCTCGCTTTCCTCCACACTGCACAAATTTGCTCTCCACACATGATAAGTAGATTAAAGTAAGGGAAAAAAGAAGAGTGCTATGTTGCTATTCCAGCATCATCTTGGAATTTAAATAAGCTGCAGATTCAAATATTGCAAACAGGAAGAATGCATCGTGCTTTCTATAATAACCTAAAAATGTGTTAGCAAGAGTTGAGCCTATAGTATCTATTAGGGTGCACATGGTGCTGTTGAAATTTAACTCAACTACACGAGTTGCTAAGTACACAAGTTCAATGAACAAAGATTCAGGCACCAGGGAAACAATGGTATAGTGACATGGTGTAAATATCAATGTGCCACTGGTGAATACACACTGAGTCTCCAACAGGTGCACACATTACAAAATCAATATTGTCAAACACTTTACTAGATCCCTCACAATGTACTCACCAAAAAAACTTGATGCTAAGATAGCATGTATTATACTCTACATGGCAATGGCTACCCTGATCAATTAGTATTTGCTATAAATCAGATACATGAGAAAGGACTAATTGTTACTACTTTTAGTTCTGAACAGTGCTCAGTCTACCTGTGACTATACTCAGATGAAATAAAAAAGCCTTAGGTATTGGAATAGCAGGTGAAGTTAACTGTCTCACAATGTTACCTTGTAGCAAACCCATGATTGGTTTCTCCAGTAGGGATGCCATCAGGCCAAAGTAACGTTGTGATCGAGGTGTTACAGTGCTACTATGCTGCCAGGTACATAGGACATTGTTTCAATGACTGACAAACTGTTTCAAACATGCCCACTTTGATGGTTGGCAGCAGGCAGCATGTCAACCATGCTCAAATAGCCAACGTTTGCAAGCCTCAGAACACCACCTCCAGTTGTACTTCAGCAACTGGAAAAACAAAACTTTGTTAAATAATCTAGACTGTGCTGCAAATTACATGAAACCAATTGGAGTTTCAGTTAGACTTGCAGAGTAATAGGCTCATACAACTGCTAAAACCTGCTGCTTTCCCAGAGAAATAACTTGATCAATCAGGCTACATGTCTCATCTGAGAGTAAAGGTTAGTAGTTAACTATTTCTGCAGCATTGCCTTGCCTATGATGGCCCAAACAATCAGTACTGTCTTTTTATGTCACATGAACGAGTGTCCCTAATTACAAGTCCGGTTTCTTGTGTCCTAGTCTGGTTAAGTGAAAGACAAAAAAAAAAGTGTTGGCTCTCCATCACCATCTTAGCAATCTTTCTGTTCATCAAGGATTCATTTAGACAGACAGCTTGTGTATTATATACCAACTCCAAATATGATAACCCTAATTCCTACCTCACAATTCCTTCTGAAACATTAGGCACCGAGAGAGTCACATCTAAAGGGACCTGGCACTGACTTCGCAAGATGGACATCATACGCAAGGCTTCCACTTCACTGCGAGGAGCATTCACTGAAGCACATCCCAAGTACGTGAGTTTGCTGAACAAAACGCTGTCTTCATCTGGTATGGGTGTCGAGGGACTGGAGTCTGGAGAATCCACTAAGTTCAACACAGAAAATGTTAATGTCACACTGCCATCACTGTAGTTAGTGATGACAGCAGGCTCCCAGTTTTCATTCTGTACAGTTTATTTTTATTAGTTCTTGAAATGAATTAAAAATTGTTTCATTCACAAGTAACACTCAGAGAACCATATAAAAGTGCTTCCCAAGCTATTCCTCAATGAGACTCCTTTTTAATATTCAAAAATGGACATGACCTCCAACAATAAAGAAAAAAAGAGAGCAGAGTAACAATTAAGTACATAATTAACACTTACACCTTACATTCCACCTAACACTAAATCCCACATAAGTCTACTGATAATTAGGCGAGGCCGGAATCAATTTCAATTTAAAATAGAACAAAAATATTCATTTCCATTGCTCCTGCTTCATGTCAAGGTTTACTTTCTGAATGTATAGAAGATGACACTGCTCTAACCCTCTATGAAACTTCCAATCCTCTGTTGCTGGCAGCTGAATTAGCATTCAGCCCTGGGTGAAACATAGTTTCTCAATTAAATACTGGGAAAACCAAAGCTGTTGCCTCGACAGGAATGAGGGTGGCCCAAGGGGGCTGAGACATAAATGGGAGGGTGGTGGGGCTGGGAGGAAGATAGCTGGGAATGTGATAGGTAAATGAAATGGGGGAGGGGGTGGGGGGGGGAGGGGGAGAAATGTGATGGTGGTGGCAAGGGAAGGTACCGGAAGTGGAGGGTGGATTGGTGAGGGGCATGGACCTTATGAGGGAGTCGCAGAGGAAATGGTTTCTGCGGAACACAGGTAAGGGGGAGGGGGTGACGGTGGGGAGATATATCCCTGGTGTTGGGGTCTGTTGGTAGATGGCAGAAATGACTGATGATGTTGTGTTGTATCCGGAGTTTGGTGGGGGTGGAAAGTGAGGACCAGGGGGTTTTGTCCTTGTTGCAATTGGAGAAGTGGCACGGTGGCACAGTGGTTAGCACTGCTGCCTCACAGCGCCTGTAGACCCGGGTTCAATTCCCGACTCAGGCGACTGACTGTGTGGAGTTTGCACGTTCTCCCCGTGTCTGCGTGGGTTTCCTCCGGGTGCTCCGGTTTCCTCCCACAGTCACAAAAGATGTGCAGGTCAGGTGAATTGGCCAAGCTAAATTGCCCGTAGTGTTAGGTAAGGGGTAAATGTAGGGGTATGGGTGGGTTGCGCTTCGGCGGGTCGGTGTGGACTTGTTGGGCCGAAGGGCCTGTTTCCACACTGTAAGTCTAATCTAAAAAAAAAAGTGGAGTTCAAGGGCAGAGCTGTGGGAAGTGGAAGAGACACACTGGAGTGCATCATTGACCATGTGGAAGGGGACATTGCGGTCCTTGAAGAAAGAGGCCATCTAGGATGTTACTCTGTAACAATGCCAACTTATATGTCACCTCAACTTATTGTGTGGCATGGTAAGTGGCTTTGAGGACTAAGGCTGAGAACAGATTGGTCCAGGGTCAGGATGACGCAAGGGAGGTCAATGGAATCAATAGCAATAAAATGGACAATGCAAATCAATGGATGCAGTCTTTCCTTATTTAATTGAGAGACATTTATATTTATCCAGTAGGAGTAGTAGATATAAGAACTCAATAACTAGTACTAAAGTCAAAATCATTTTCCCCAGTTCATCTATGCCATCACTCATGTCCCGTGTCGTCCCTGTGTCACAAGTGACCAATATTTCTTCTTGTTATACTTCACCCCACATGTGATTATTGTTAAGAGGCCTTTAGATCAGAATTATTAGCTGCTTTGCAACAGCAGCAATGAAAGCTTACATCAGTTATCTTCAACCAATTTATTATCCTTGTAACTTATTTGCAGCAATGTGCAAGAGTTCAAATAACAGTGTTGTCTGCCTGGTGCCAGAATTTGGGATAGTGGGTGCAAAAAGATCAAATATGCAAAGATGTGGAATATCAAAAGAATGTATGTAGCATTTGTAACAAAATAAATAAAATTATAATGCATACAGAAGTAAATATAGAGATATTAAGGAGGCATGGCTGCAGATGACAAGGATAGTTCCTGAATAGAGGGGTACATGGCATTCAAGAAGTACAGGAAGCTAGATAAAAGTTGCAATTAAGTTTCCAAACACAAGTAAACTAATATCAGATAAGATTTTAAAACAAATTGATTTCAGGCAAGATTTGGTCAGGGAAGCAATCATATTGTGCTGTAATCATACCTCTCCACCTTTCCAAGAAATGATTTTAGGAGAAAAGGGAGGAATTATATTCTGATACAGTGCAGAGAACTGGTCAGATGATATTTATCACTCCACTCTAATAATAAACACCTAGTTGTGTTTTTTTTTATAATGTAATTTGCTTTTTCGATTGGTTAACCACACTTCAACTACCTAGCTGTGTTTTTTTTAAAAAATGCATTTCCGCTCAGAACTTATATTTCTGTTTTGGCACAGAGTTAAAACTTGTGCATGCCAAGATAAGGCATTGAAGCCATTGTCTCTCATCATACCACACCCTGGTCCCCCAAGATTAGACAATCTCATCCCATTCTTACACATTAGAGCTCCAGTTTCCATTGGCAATCAACCCACCCCATCCTGTTTTATGGCCTGTCACATTAGTTAAGTATTACAGCTAATGTGTCTATCATTTTACTTCCTGAAATTGACACAGGAGGTTTACTCCTGCCATCCGAGATCATCCTGCCCCTTTGGAGATCTTCTCTTCAATCCATCTGGCCTTTCCTTTCCCTATTAAGAAATTATCATTTATTTGACCTTTAATATTAGTTTTAAATTTTCAAATGTTTTCTCTACGTAATCTGTTTTCATCTCTAATTTAACAAAAACATTTAACATGCAGCATTTAAGCTTGTGATTCATATCCTCATCCCAAGTTATCTCGATGTTTTTAACATTTGTTACATTATAATTGATTTTCTATCAATGCATCATTTCATGAATAATTTTTTATATTTTCCTCCAATTTACAGACTCAAATTTAATCTACCATTCCAGATTTTTTTTCATGGATCAAGTTAATAATTTTTAGAATTAAAGAAATTACAGTATGTCATAATTTAGGACTATGAGGCAAAGTGGGAATTTCACAGGCACATAATGGTGTTACCATTGGATAGAGACAATGCAGTGGATGCCAACTACATCAATAAATCCAAAAAGACATCAGTTACACGAGCAATTGAATATTATCATCTGATTCGCTGGGGACAATGCCATACAAGATCAGCTGGCAAACACTGGTGTTATATCTGAAAACACAGCAAAGCAATTAAACAAATTCTAGGTGCAAAACATTGAAAATGCCCAAGAATAATAACTTGCCACTGCAACTTGTTATTCCAATACAAGGTACTTTTAACATTGTTTCTGACGTCAAATGCCAATATTAACATCTAAAACCTCCTGTGGAGGGGAGGGGGAAAATGCTGTTTTAACTTACATTGGAAGAAAATTTTTTGATTTTTGGGGGTCAAAGATTATGAAACATGAGGTTTTCCTAACAATTGGAATGACTGTGTCAGTAGCTTTACATTTCCACTCACCTCCTTGTATTGGTTTAATTGGTAGAGTCATGTCTGGTTTCTGGGGCACCACCGTCAGCCCTGAATAAACAGGAGACGGAGTTAAGGAAATATCCTCAGTCAGTGAATCTTCGCTTGCAGAAGAAGCCGGCATTGCTTCCAAAGGTTCTCTAGTAGTCTGATGACCCTCCATCGATGAATCCATTAATACATCCTCTAGTTCCTTTTGGAGTTGCTGTTCACTTCCATTTCCAACTATCTGTGAGCACACACACGGTTGATAAGCTTTAATGATTTTCACGAGATGCAATGAGTGCTTACATTAGTAGAACACACAACCACCCATTCAATTTCACTCTTGGAAAGCATTTTATTCATTGTAATATGGAAGCTAGTTGTAATTACATTAGCACATAGTGCATTGCTAAAAGTGCCTTCAGTTACATCTTTATAATATTTCACAATATATCTAGAAACAAGAGGAGAGGTCACAAAGGTGATGTAAAAATGATGCAAATAACCAAAGCTCCACAAGGAGTAAACACACTGGAAGGCCTGTTTATGCATAGATAACCACACAGATAAGGTATTAGCATAAAACAAAGACAATTTGACATTTATACATACCCATTCACATGAGGTAAAACAGTTCCAGTGTTGTGGAATCCACACAATAAATGCACAAAACAATTAATAACCACCAACATAAGCTGAACAGGAAATCAAGTTATTTTAGCATGTAAGAGTAGCTGCAGGAAATCAAATGGTGATAAAGAGGAAAGCCAGTTATCCAGAAATAAAATGGTCAGACCAGAAACAAGACAGCTGGAAGCACAAGCAAACTCATCAAGACAATGGTATCCAGAGCAGTGCTGTATTTACTGTTCATCTAACATTTTAGTAATCTAGGTTACAGAGGAACATTGGAGACCAGAAGTCATGCCCATTAAGTGGCAACTAAATTATTTTATAAGCTACAACTTTGTTCTTTAAATTTTAAAAGAGAATTTGAACTAACCATGGCCACTACTGAAAACATCCTAGAGATTGCCAACTTGTAGCAAGTTTCAATCAGTTGCTAGCAAGACAAAGTTCAAACCACCACCCAAATAAAATCAAAATACAGACGTTGGAGATCTGAAATACAAAACAGAAATTGGCAGAACCTCAGCAGCCCCAGCAGCATCTTTAAAGAGAGAAACAGGGTTAATCTCTCATGCCCTGCATTATGTGGATATTCCAGTCAAAAAATACAAAAACAATGGCAAGCATAGTGTTCCCCAAGCAGGGGCAAAAAATAATGAAAAGCTATTGACATAATTAGTTATGTCTGTGCGGTGCTCATGGATCGCTGTTTACCTGAAATAAAGAACAATGCCTTTGGAGCAGTGGCACAGAAGCTCTACCTTGCATACTTGAGAAGGTATTAATACTCCCATTTACCTCTGAAAGTGAACATTGACCCCCTGGTCAGAGGTATGGAAACCAGATGTCAAATTGAAACAGATGATTTCACACAGAAATAAAACCCAAAAGAACTGTACATGCTGGAAATCAGACATGAAAACACAAATTGCTGGGAAAAGCCAGTATCTGACAGTACGTGTTCTGAAGGATCATTGGACCCGAAACTTTAACTCTGCTTTCTTGTCACAGATGCTGCCAGGCCTGCTGGATTTTTCCAGCAATTTCTGTTTTCATTTCAGATGCTTTAACAGGCCTGCCACATGACCAAAAGCCTCCCTGGCCTTTGGAAAAGTTAACTATAACCTCCAGACCCCAGTGCATCAGTCTGGTTAAAAATAAAAGCGAGGCTACTGCTAACATTGTATTTGTTTGCAAGACTACCTAGAAAATGCCAGATCGCAGGCTAAGCTAAGCTTGCCTCAAATTCAGTCATTTCTTGAAGTTCAGTTCTCGGACAGTTCCTGTTATCACCAGAAAAGGGGACAAAGTCTGCAAATATCTTTCTGAGACGGTCAACTCAAAAAAATTCTGAAATGTCAGCCAATTGCACCCACCTAAATCCAAACACCTACTGGAAGGGAATGTTATTAAACTTGAAACATTAATTTGGTTTCTCTCTCTGCAGACCCAAATTTCTGCAGGACTATATTTTTATTAACTTCATAATACCTATTTATTCTTCATTGTAACTTCCTTCCTTTTTATAACTCTCTCTTCAACCTGTATGCATGTATGAGCTGTGATAATTATCCTCCCAGGGTTTGAACTATATTTCTGTTTTAAAATCCAGAGTGTTTGTTGGGAATCCTTTTAAACATTGAAGTTCACAAATAGAAGGTCTTTGGGAACAGATGGCAGCCTATTTCAAAGTTTACAGAACTAAAGTTTTAAAAAAAAACCTCTACTTTCAGACAGGGGAAAAATAAAAGAATTGTCAGTCAAGTTGGTGCTAAACAAGGGGATCAAAAGTTACAGCGACAAAGCAGGAGAATAGGATTAAGAAACATAGCACCCATGATCAAATGGGACAACAGGCTTGATGGGCTTAATGGTCTAATTCTACTCCTACATCTTGTGGCCTTATCGTCAAATTGCCTCTCTTCCCTGTCCTTATGTCTGCATGGCAGTTCACCATCCATGTTACTGACATTTCCACTACACCAACTATGCATTAACAATCAAATAAAAACAAAATACTGCAGATGCTGGGAATTTTAAACAAACAGAATGCTGGAAAAACTCAGGAGGTCTGACAGCATCTGTAGAGACAGTAACAGCGTCAATGTTCAGTTCAGTATGACACTTCTTCATACTAGACTCAAAATGTGAACTGTTTCGTTTCACATAGATGTTCTCAAATCAGTTTTTTCTAGCATCCAGATATTTGTTAATGCATTAACATCCGTTTGTAGGTCACATATTCCAGCAAACAATCCAAAATAGCATTTTCGATGCAAATCCCTTGTTAATATTGCGCATCCATATTTGCACTTTTATGATGTAGATAGCACTATGAGTGAATGTTCAGATAGGGTTTGTCATACTCATGTGCTCCACAGCCCACAACATTCTATCCATTTACATAGATGGTGGCAAAGTGCAGAAAATACCCGTCAGATTTTGGTCACTCAAATTACTTTGAACAGTATGTGTTGTAAGTCTACTGAACATCACTTCTTTACCTGGCAGCTTATTTACGTTTTTAAAACAAGCATTAAAATTAGAAAATGCATTTGAATTAGTTGAAGGCTTTGTTGCTTCCTGTCATCTACTAATGGACAAGGGCTCCAAATCATCAATTATTGCCATTTGGATTATGAAGAAAAATATTAATGATTTTGAATTTAATTAAAAATACATACAGGTAGGTTTTGTTATTCAATGACTCCTCTCTTCTCTCCCACACCCCCAAATCACACTTTTTCACTACTTTAAGAGATTCCAGTTTGCCATCGAGTTCTGCAGCCTGTCCTCGCCTTAAATGTTACCTGGTTCAGCAACTTCTCCATCCGATTGCTGTTGTTTGCAGTCTAAACTCTCTTCAATGCTGCAACACACACCGCCCAAATCTGATCATGTTTGCTACCTACAGTGAGACACCACAATACTTATGCCACTACTTTGGTTTGAAGGTTCAATGCAATCAAAACCATGAATCTTCTCCGACTACCTTGTTCCTTGTTACCAGGGTCCTACTTTCCCTGCTGTTTCTGATCATGTTGTGCAAAAGAGACAGTATTTTCATCTTTAAACTTCTAAAGTTTTTTTTAGTGTTTAGTGTTTAAACATCTGTTTATTCAATACCCTCAGGTCACCCCCTGCCAGCCTTGTATCCACCCTAGATCTCGTCACTGCAGACTGCCGACGTGACATCGGCCGCCTCAATTTCTCCACCCCTTCACCCCCTCCAAACGGGCAGTGCTCCACTCTTTCTGCACCAACTCCCAGTTCACCATCAAACCCACTGACAAAGGTGGGCAGCAGTAGCCTGGAGAATGGACCACTATGTCACAGAGGCCAAATGCCAACTCTCCAACAGCACGTCCTATTTCCCCCTTGCCCATGACCCATTATGCCAAAATCACTTGCACTGTCCGTGCTCATTGCCCCCGGTGATCTCACGTCCACTGCCTCCAAACTCAGTCCCCAGCCCCATTTGGCCCAGTTCTACCTGCTCCCAAAGATCCACAAGCCCAACCGCCCCAGCCAACCCATCGTCTCGGCATGCTCCTGCACCACCGAACCCATCTCGCCCTACCTCGACTCCATGCTCTGCCCCCTTGGTTCAGACACTTCCCACCTACATCAGCAAAACCAACCACGCTCTCCATCTCTTCAGTTACGTCCAGTTCCCATTTCCCAAAGCTTTATCTTCATCATGTCCATACTACCCAAGGATGGCCTCCAGTTCCTCTGCTTCTTCCTCATAACAGATCCATCCACTCTCCCTCTACCAATATCATCTACTGCCTCGTCAAACTGGTCCTCACCCTTAACTTTTCCTTTAACTCCTCCCATTTTCTTCAAATCCAGGGGATGGGCACAGATACTTAGAAGCGCCCCAGCTATGCCTGCCTCTCTGTCGGCTATGTCGAACAGTCCCTCTTCATTACTGAAACAGGCACTATGTCCCAACTTTTCCACCGGTATATCGATGACTACATCGGCGCAGCGTCCTGCGCCCAGGCTGAACTGGTGCAATTCACAGACTTCGCCCACAACTTCCATCCTGCCCTCAAAATTTACTGGTCCATCTCTGACACTTCCGGCCCTTTTCTTGACCTCTCTATTTCCATCTCCGGTGACCGTCTCCAGGCAAACGTTTACTACAAACCCACAGACTCCCACAACTACCTGGACTGCACCTCCTCCCACAGTATCCTGCAAGAACTCCATTCTGTTCTCATAATTCCTCCACATCTGCTCTGACAACGAGACATTCCACTCCAGAGCATCCCAGATATCAACCTATTTTGAACATGCTTTTTGAATGACATCAACAGGTTCTAAACAGAGACAGTGCAGGATAGCATAGGATGACATATCCCTTCTCCGGTCGTCTCAATGCCTTCAATGCTCACTTCGTGCAGAATTTTGGTCAAATGGTAAGACCTACTCAGACAAGTCTTGATGAACCTTTACCAACAGTAACTGCATCAGAGGTCAGATCAGTTTTCCTTCGTGTGTATCCAAGGAAAGTGATGGGACCAGACGGAGTACCAGGCCGTGCACTCAGAGCACGCGCAGATCAACTGGCAGGGTCTTCTCGGACATCTTCAAACTCTCCCTGCAGCAGGCCACCGTCCCTGCCTGTTTCAAGAGGGCCAACATCATCCCTGTGCCTAAGGAGGCTCATGCAGCATGTCTCAATGACTACCGCCCAGTGGCACTAACTTCATTGGACATGAGTGCTTTGAAAGGTTGGTAAAGGCATTAATCAATTCCAGCCTCCCCACTACTCCCGGCCCGCTCCAATTTGCCTATCAGACCCAACAGATCCAGGTCTGAACTGATACAGGATAAACAGTTTTACTTTCTAACCTGAACGAGGTGATCCTGAACTAAAACTTTCAAACTTCTGCTCTGAAGTCAAATCTAAACTAACTGTCTTAATGTGTTTACTCTGCTTGTCATAAACAGAACAGTATAAACATTTCAACCATTAACACCAGAGGTCTGCTAGGCAGTTATTTGATGCAACATACCTTAAAAATTATAGATTTGGGTTACTGCCCAAGTAACTTACAGATTTTCAAAAAGCACCTTCAAGGACTAACCTAAACCCTATCTGCCTTTTTAGAAATACAAAACACTAAACATTATATAATAAGTCTTTCATCAGAAGCTGAAGAGAAGCAAACAAGGGGAATGGCTCAAATTGAAGAGATTTAAAAACAAATCAAATGGGACCAAGAGACAAAATAGGATTGGGTGGACCAATGATCAGCAAAACTACAGGACAACTCTCAATATTAAATTTGGCAGCAAGAGATCCTAAAAGTGGCAATCATCAAAGGACTGTAACTATGTTTCCATTTCAATTCACATAGCGCCCATAACCCATGCCAAAAAGCTGATAGAATGGTCAAGAGCAGAAAAGTATATTAAAGAGTATAATTTTTTAAAAATGCACTTTTAAAATGGGGAAAAAAAGTGATAAAGATTTCAGAGATTAAGTGGGACCAAACTGAAAAAGACCATTTTGAAATATACCTTAAATGTTCTATAGCTTCATTTGATAACATTCAAGGACTCACAGCTTGTGCAATGCTGTTGAAGCCTGATGCAGTGGGTTGTATGTGATTTATGGAAGAAGCAATTTTGATGGAATAATACAGTTAATAAGCCCACGCTTTAAGTTTTTAAACTCCTTGAAGTAGAGAAGCATGTAATGGGAAGCGAGGTAAACGCAAAGAAGAAAATAACAGTAGGAAAAGCTAACAGAGTTAGATGATGCACAGTGTTAGAAGGCTCTTGCGAAGTATAAAAAAAGGCATTTACCCTGAATATCCTGGGATTTTTTTCACTATAAAGAGTTAAATAAAGTAAAAACAGCCCACAACACACCACAGGTCAAACACACCCATCCATATATAATATGTAATTACAGATGGGTGTGATGCAGTCCCAGTTGCACAATGTACACCTGAATGTTTACTTAAAATTTCAACACAATTGTGGAACATTTCAACATACAACAGCTAAGTTTTAGAAGGTTAACTTTTATAAAACCTAATGTTTCCTAATTCAAGTAAAACTCCTCTGTAAAAACTGCAACAAGTTGATTCCTAAAACGTTGCATTTGCTGTGTAAAAACAAGACTACAGACACTGTATAAACCATTGGAATTTGCAAACTAGCAATGCTAATTTCAAAGTATTATTCATTAATCCTAAACCAGACATTGGTTCATTGCTCATCTAAAGCTCCATTTCAAGACAACACTTTCAATGCACAATTTTCTAAGCCTCTTATGCACAGACTTTTTATTAAGCTACTTGGTGCTACTCGGCATCCATTTATTATAATTTGATTACAAAATAAAGTCAAGCACTTCTCATTCACTGTCTGCATCATAGATCCCACTGCTGATATGACATTCAACAACTGTTGTGTCGCTGTGAACAGTACCATAGAATGTCAAAACTACACTCAATGGTAGATGCAGATGAGGAAATTCTTTCATATTTTAGTAAAATGAGTTTGGATTAGTGTGGCCCAAAATATTAATATACAATGAGTGATAGGAAGTACACAAGTCATTTACTCTCACTCCTCTCCTGGATCACATTCCAATCACAATACTTGAGACTCCAAACCTGATTGGAAGTATATTATTCCTTTGATTTCTTATTATTCCTAGTAGAAAACCAAACTAGTCGCACCCCATCTTGTAACTTGCTTCAACCCAATATCCTGCAATCATGCATTTTCTCCTTTATTAGCCCAACTGCGATTAATTTAAATTACATCATTTGAAATATCCTTCAGATAGATGTTTGGTTTCTCGTCTCAAATACATAGCATGCACACAATTAGTTTGCAGTATCCACAGCAGACAGGCAAAACAAAAGGAACCAGAAAAACAAGTTCAGCAAAACTGGAGAGAAAGCCATTTTGGATCTACAAGCAAAAGTCACTGATTTAAAATAATCTAACAAGACATACTGAATTTTTTGTAGTAGGATAGCAAATCAATTCCAGAAGCTTATGGCACTTAAATTTTATTCTCAAGTTCCATACTCATAAAGCATTGTACTAAGGTGCAGCCACCATATTTGTATTTTATTATCGGAGACAGCTCTCGGGATGATTTGCTTCCATGTGGTTCAATGAGTCCTGAAATTACTTCAATCCAATGCACAATCTGCACGGTCTGCCTCATGCAGGTAAATGAGTGGCATCTGTGACCTCTATCCAATGTCTTGACTTTGTCTCTGCATGCTCTCAAACTCACTCCGAATGTTTGATATATTGTCAAATGGAACTTCCCCATTTTGGTCAGTCACAAATCAGGGTTTCCACAAGTTGGAGGATATTTTGACCTCTTCAAGGATACTTTGAAGACATCCCCAGATGCATCCACTGTTCATTTGGGAATTGCCTACCTCTACCAATTTCCAAGTACAGCAGCTGCTTGCAAGTCTAATGTCAGGCATATGAACACAACCCCTACACTGGTGCTGGTTTTGAGTGAATGTCCAGGATTGATGCCTTAATGCTGAACAAGTTGGCTTCGGAGTGAACACTGTTGTTGCAACATCTTGCTTGCCTTTGCGATTGGAAGATCTTATAAAGGCACCACAGTGGCACTTCTCCTAAGCTGCGGAGGTGCATGCTGTAGGGTGCCCAGGTCTCCAAAACACTGGGGCACAAGGATCTCAGTTCATTGTGTCAAAAGTAGAATGCCTGTTACATACTAAATCAGGAATGGACCTATATTTTAGGCATTTTTAAACTGAATACACTATGTAAGGTTGCTTTGAATAAACTTAAAATTAAGTATTCAAACATCAATATAGGACAGAGAATTTAAGATATTAAAGCTTGGTGAGTCCTAAATAGTAAATAGATCAGCAATCCTTTAAAAGATAAATATGCCTGATTAGCATCAGTGTAGACCAAAAAAGGAATCATTTCAGGTGGCAAGCACGTCAGCCTCTAGATATCTGCAGTTATTGGATACTCAACTGAACACGTGCTTGCTCTTAAAAGAAAATGAACTACATGAAAATTTGGCATGTTTATAAATTCTGAGGATGTGGGTGCCTGATAACTTTTGAACCATTCCTGGTTACTGCAATGTGGTGGTGCATCATCATCTCAACTCTTGTCTGTGTGAAGAGGCTACCATTATATTGCAGTGCTCTGATATGGCTTGCTCAGTTACTTAACATGGTAATTAGGAGTCAGTCACAAACATGTGACTGGAGTCACACAAAAGGTTGAATCACAAGTTCATCACATTTCTTTCCACATTAAAAATTAGCAAACTGGTTATGTTTTACAACAATCCAACAGGTTCATTCTTATTAAGCACTGCATTCAAACTAAGACTTTTTTTTAACGTTAATTCAAATTCTCAACTGTCATAGTGAGATTCAAACTCTCATTGCCTGCACTATCAGTTGGAACTCATGATTTTAAGCCTAACAAAACTAATCTTCCATGGCTTACTTGCAGTGTCAACGATCAGCAAATATCTTTTTTTTAAACCCTACTCTTGAGGTACCAAAAGCTACAAGAATTTGAAGCGTTTCTTATCTTGAAACCTACATTACATAACTCAGTATTGTTTTGATGCATCTGTTCTTAATCATCAATGGCAGTTCCTTGATTATAAGGAATCAAGAATTCCTTGCATGCTGATCCAGTGTTTGAAACCTCCACTTACTCTGCACAAACACTTTGTTTCTTCATTACAACCATCACCACTCCCTTTGCCTTTTGTTCCAGGATATATTTGTCATGCAATGTTTCCCACCTCGAGCCCATCCCTTAACTTCCTTTTGCTTCATCTGAACAATGCTTTTTAAAAGAAAAAAACCCATCACATTTCTACCTCTCTCTGTTATATGGAAAAATTATGTTGGTTTCACAACATTAACACTGAGTGGGAGCTAACATTCTATTGGCTAAGTGCCAGTCCTATTGAATTTGGCAGTGAAATTTACTAAGAAGCCAGGCATATTTTCTCACCACATCTCACAAAGCTTGCTACTTTAATAACTGCTGCTGACTCAATGGCAAGTGTTACTTTCTATCGCCATTCCAGCATACGACATAAGCTTCCTGGAAGAACTTGCCATTCCCTAGACACCTACCAAAAGACCAGCATCCTTTACGGCTGCACCATTTAAGAATGGACAGTGCACCGAGAGGACTACTGGGCTTTACTCTGCTCATGACTGGTGACTGGACAGAGATGGCTGATGAGGCCATTTTGTCACCAAGGTTCTGGATGTAGATTTGATCGCTAAGCTTGGAGGTTTGTTTCCAGACGTTTCATCACCCTACTAGGTAACATTTTCAGTGGGCCTCAGGCGAAGCAGTGTACATGATTCCTGCTTTCTATTTATAGGTTTGGGTTCCTTTGTGTTGGTGATGTCATTTCCTGTTCTTTTTCTCAGGGGGTGGTAGATGGGGTCTAACTCGATGTGTTTGTTGATAGAGTTCCGGTTAAAATGCCATGCTGCTAGGAATTCTCATGCATGTCTCTGTTTGGCTTGTCCTAGGATGACGTATTGTCCAAGTTGAAGTGGTGTCCTTCCTCATCCTTATGTAAGGATACGAGAGAGAGAGGGTCATGCCGTTTTGTGGCTAGTTGGTGTTCATATATCCTGGTGGCTAGTTTTCTGCCTGTTTATCCAATGTAGTGTTTGTTACAGTTCTTGCCTGTATATAGTTTTGCTTGTTATCTGTATAGGGTCTTTCAAGTTCATTAGCTGCTGTGTTGGTGGGCTACTGTGATGCCAAAGAGTCTGAGTAGTCTGGCAGTCATTTCTGAGATGTCTTTGGTGTAGAGGAGAGTGGCTCGAGTTTCTGGATGTGTTTTGTCTGCTTGTTTGGGTTTGTTGCTGAGAAATCGGCGGACTGTGTTCATTGGGTACAAATTCTTTTTGAATACACAGTGTAGGTGATATTCCTCTGATCTGCGTAGTTCCTCTGTGCTACAGTGTGTCTAGGCACGTTGAAATAATGTTCTGACGCAGCTTCATTTGTGCATGTTGGGATGATTGCTTCTATAGTTCAATATTTGGCCCGTATGTGTTGTAAATATGTACACTGCTTCGCCTGAGGCCCATTAAATATGTTACCTGTAGGGTGATGAAATATCTGGAAATGGACCTCGCAGCTCAGCGAACAAACCTACATCCAGAACCTCAACATGAGCTACAAGTCTTCTCAAAACTCGCTAGCACCAAGGTTATCTGGCAGGGACCTGGAGGTCCTGATCAGTGCTCGGAGGACAGTAGGGCCATCCTCTTTTCAGAGAATACAGGAAGGCAGTGCTGCCACACAAGTCCATTTATTCAGACATCACCAACCAGGTCAATGCCGTGTTCAAAGTTCAGAGTACTGAGCATCAGTGCAAAAGGAAAGTCAATTGTTTTCTCCATGCCACCAGTAGCATATTATGATCTACATAGGAACAGGAGTAGGCCATTCAGCCCTTTAATGACAGTCCACCATTCAATAAGATTATGGCTGATCTGTAGCCTAACTCCATATGCTTGCCCTGGACCCATATCACTTGATAGAGTCATAGGGTCATAAAGATGTACAGCACGGAAACAGACCCTTCAGTCCAACTTGTCCATGCTGACCAGATATCCCAACCCAATCTAGTCCCACCTGCCAGCACCTGGCCTATATTCCCTCCAAACCTTTCCTTTTCATATAGCCATCTAGATGCTTTTTAAATGTTGCAGTTGTACCAACCTCACCACTTCCTCTGGCAGCTCATTCCATATACGTACCACCCTCTGTGTGAAAAAGTTGCCCCTTAGGTCTCTTTTATATCTTTCCCCTCTCACCCTAAACCTATGCCCTCCAGTGCTAACTCCCCCTTACAAAAGACTTTGCCTATTTATCCTATCTGTGCTCCTCATGATTTCATAAACCCCTATAAGATGACTCCTCAGCCTCCGGTGCTCCAGGGAAAACAGCCCCAACCTGATCAACCTCTCCCTATAGCTCAAATCTTCCAAACCTGGCAACATCCTTGTCAATCTTTTCAGAACCCTTTCAAGTTTCACATCATTTTTCCAATAGGAAGGAGGCCAATGTCCTGTGTAGCCGCAACATGACCTCCCAACTCCTGTACTCAGTAATCTGACCAATAAAGGAAAGCATACCAAACGCCTTCTTCACTATCATATCTACCTGCGACTCCACTTTCAAGGAGCTATGAACCTGCACTCCAAGGTCTCTTTGTTCAGTAACACTCCCTAGGACCTTACCATTAAGTGTCTAAGTCCTGCTAAGATTTGCTTTCCCAAAATGCAGCACCGCATTTATCTAAATTAAACTCCATCTGCCACTTCTCAATCCATTGGCCCATCCGGTCAAGATCCCATTGTATTCAGAGGTAACCTTCTTTGCTGTCCACTACACCTCCAATTTTGGCATCATCTGCAAACTTATTAACTATATCTCTTATGCTCACATCCAAATCATTTATATAAATGCCAAAAAGTAACGGATCCAGCTCTAATCTTTGATACCCTTGCTTAATACAAACCTGTCTGCCTCAGATTTAAATTTGAAAATGTGTTCCTGGAAAAGCGCAGCAGGTCAGGCAGCATCCAAGGAGCAGGGGAATCGACGTTTCGGGCATGAGCAATTCTTCATGAAAGTAGAGGAAGGAAGAGAGCTTCTTCAAGGAAGGCATCCTTGTAAGAGGATTCGCAGTAGGTTAAAATCTTCTAGGAGAAAGTGAAGACTGCTGATGCTGGAGCTCAGAGCTGAAAATGTGTTGCTGAAAAAGCGCAGGACAGGCAGCATCAAAGGAGCAGGAGAATCGACGTTCAGGCATGAAGAAGGGCTTTTCCTGAAGAAGGGCTCATGCCCGAAACGCCGAATCTCCTGCTCCTTGGGTGCTGCCTGACCTGCTGCGCTTTTCCAGCAACACATTTTCAGCTCTGATCTCCAGCATCTGCAGTCCTCAGATTTAAATTTAACAATTAAATTAAACTGACCATTGCTTGAGAAACAGTCCCAAACCTTTGCTCCTCTTCATATGTAAAGTGATTTCTAACAACTCTCCCGAATAGCCTGACCCCAATTCTTAGATTATGTCCCAGTTCTAGAATCTTCACCTAGTGGAAATAATTTATTTTATCTACCCTGTCCTTCCCTATTAATATCCTGAAGACCTCAATTACATCACACCTGAAATCTTCTAAATTCTAGACAATAAAGGCCTGATTTGACTAACCTCCATGTAACTTAACCCCTCAAGTCCAGCTTTTGCCAGAAACGTCAGATTCTGCCTGACCTGCTGTGCTTTTCTAGCACCATACTCATGACTCTAATCTCCAGCATCTGCTGTCCTCACTTAAGTCCAGATACCATCCTTGTAAGCCTGTTTTCAAATCTCCCCAGGGCCAAATATCCTTAAGGTATGGTGCCCAGAGCTGCTCAGCACACTCTTAAGGGGGGTCTAACTAGGGTTTCGTATAAATGAAGCTTGCATCTCTGTCCTCCAGTCTTTTAGAATATGGCCATCAGCATTCCAGTGGCTGCCATGATTATTTTCTGTCCCTCTGCATGACCTTTCAAAAAGCTATGCACCTGAACCCCTGAAACTTGGACATCCAGTCTATTTAACATTGTCCCTTAGTAAAAAAAAAGCTGACATACCCTTTCTCAGTCTGAAATGGATAACCTCACAAATTATATTAAAATCCATCTGCCACAACTTTGCCCATTCACTTAATCTCTCAATAACCTGGTGTAATTTTATGCTGTTATCAACACTGACTACACTGCTGCCCAAATTTGGATATCGGAATTTTTAATGCCATTATCTGAATCATTAATGAATATTGAGAATGATTAAGGTCCCAAAAGAGACTCCTGCAAGATACAACTAATCTAGTCTTGTCAATTTGAGTGCTTTCCCATTATTCCACCTTTTTCCTGCCTCTCAACCAATTTCTTATTCATGTCAATAATTTTTCCTGAATTCCATGGGCTTCCATCCTAGCTAACAGTCTCTTGTGTGGGACTGTGATGATGCTGCTCCTTTAACAAAGTTATGCTGTCCTTTGCTTTTTTTACCCCCTCCAGAGGTTATAACAGCAGCGATTCCAAAAAGTCTGGCTTTGACGGGTTTTAAGGCCAATTAGATTATCACTAACAGATACTGCCTCAGGCAAAAGCCTTTCAAGTTTTAAGAAAAACACTTGTACAATGAAAGAGGAGTGGACAGTTCTTCCAGCTCAGCATTTCTCTGGTTTGATTTAGTTTTGGCAGTCTGACTATTCACTGAAAGCAGTGAGGCTGTTGATCCAAGAAACAGCTCCGTGGAAGAGAGTGTTCCATGCTGCCATTTCTCTCTCTTGTAAGACCCTGTGGTTGATCTCACCTTTGTGGCAAGGGATGTTTATAGGGATTGTTGCAAGTAATGGGAAAGCATCATTAAGTTGGGGTGAAAGGTTGGTTTTCAGACTGGTTAAGTTATTTGATATTCTGTTCTGTGTAAGTATTTAATTCATTAATTTTGTAAATAAATTCTGTTTGGTTTAAAACTAAAGTCGTTTGACCAGCTGCATCCCTCCTGGAATATCTGCATTACACCTCCTTAAAACAACTAGCAAAGTTGGTCTGGGTTACTTTCTTGAAATGTTTTGAGGGGGTCTAGCCTGGGCTATAACAGGGACTCTATTAAAAGCCCCTGGAAATCCATATAAACAAGATCCATTGACTAAGTTTTGTCCATCAACTTTGTCACTGCTTAAAAACAAAGTGAAATTTGTCAGGCTTGACCTACCCTTCAAGAATCCATGCTGACTCTCCACAATTAACTCAAATGTTAAAGCTTGATTATACAGGATTACTCCTACTACCTCACTTATCTCTTATCAACACTTGTGCTCTGACACCCCATTTGCTAGATGCAATTTCATTCCTTGCTTGATCCCCTTACCCAAATCCTCTCACACTCATCTTGCAACCTCTCAGCAGCCTTGCTCACTCCCTTAGAACGTCACAACATCTTTCACCCTCTTGAACAATCACTAACTGCTGTCCCATCCTCACTAGTCCAATCCATTCACCCCATTTAAGTTACTACAGGAAGGTTGGAAGGGATCTGGATGTCAGAGTCCTTACTCCCTCAAGGAGAGACTATTCTCCCTGGCTAAAGACAACTAGGACAATCCTGATAGGATTCAGAGATATCCAGAAACCAGCGACAATTATGTGTCACTTATAATAGCACTGAAGTGCTGATATTTGCTGGCTGGTTGGTGCGCAGCACTGGGCACTACCTTTCACCATTGGCTGCAATACTACAGCTGTAAAACAGAAGGTAAATGTCCTGCCACATCATTTAAGCAAAGCAAGGATGTTGCAGTGAGATGACCTTGATGTTGAAACGGTCCTGTCCCCAATTCTGCCACTCATCTCAAGATCCACCTTGTTTTTCTCTCCACAGATGCTGCCAGACCTGCTGAACTTTTCCTAAAATTTCTGTTTTTGTTTGATTTCCAGCATCCATAGTTCTTTTGGTTTGTATTCTATATTGCAATCACTAGACTTACGCCGCTAATCACATAGGCCAGTGATTATAGTTTATGCAGTGTCAGTATAACATCCATAATTTACAGTAAAAGGCAAGTTATCAGCAAGTTTACATTTTATGTACCCAACCTCCTACATTTCAGAAACAAATCTCCATACCATTACAAACACCAACACAGTGACAAAATATTCAATGTGCACATGATACTATTCACAAGTTGATAACTGATTAACTCAAGCTATTAACTATTAAAAATATATATAAAATTAAGGATTTGAATAATTACCAGATCCTGCACACAAAAAGCAGTTTTGGCTGATCAGTTTCAATTACAGTATCAGGATGAGAATCTGACTAATTTTTAAACAAAAATAATTTGCTGCTGAATGAAAAGATCCAGTTTAGAATGTCCACAGCATTCCTATACATCCAGTACAACTGAAGAATAAAATTTAAACATATGCTCTAAATTCTAGAAGGCAGAAAATTGCAGGGGGGTGGGGGGGAGATTCAGTAGAGACAAGAGAAAGAGAAAGAGAAGGGGGCATGGAAGAAGGGCGAGTTCACAATAGGGAAGGAGTAGATAAAAAAAAAGGAGATAGTGAAGCAACAGGATTCTTATACATTTATATCACAAGCATTATAACTCAAAGTGTTGCATTTTGATTTATTTAACTGCTTTTTCCTAGGATGATAAAAATACACCTGTCCCTCCATTGTTAGAGTATTGGTCATTGATACTAAAAATAGTTAATTCAATGGAAGCAAGTTGTAAGCTACTGGTCTAGTATTACTCCTGGAGTTTTTAAAATATAGCAAAATGCCATATTGCAATCATTAGGTGTAAAACAGGAAAACACTCAGCCTGTACTTTCTTCCTCTGGAAGCCTTTTAAAATACAAGTTATCTGACAATCAAATTCCCTACATGCAAACAGGCCCTTCTGCCCAACAGGTCCACGTCGACCCTCCAGTAACACACCCAAGTCTCATTTCCCAACCCTATTATCCTACATTTACCCAACTAACGCACCTAACCCTGAACACTACTGGCAACTTAGCACAGCCAATTCACCTAACCTGCACATCTTTGGATTGTGGGAAGAAACCAGAGAACGTGCAAACCCCACACAGTCAAATTTATATTCAAGTTTGTTTTAATTCTACACTGTAGGCAAGCAAATATTAAAGGATTTTCTACATAACATATCCCCAATCAGTGGAATGCTCCCTTCAAAATTTTTCATGATACAAAGGCATGACCAGGTATGGCAAACAACCTACATGGTCCTGCATTCTAAAAACACAAGTCCAAGACACTGAGATTTGAATCTGCTCTACTCTTCTGCTAGCAACTGCAAGTAGTCCAGTGAGTTTCAGTTGAAGATCTTGCAGTTATTGTTTCCTCTCAGGACAATTTACCTCAGATTGAAATAAAATCTTCAAAAGTTTCTATTGGCTCACTTCACCCAAAAGTATTCCTACTTTAATGTAGATTTTTCTTCTCATGTACTTGACTTTATACCACGAGGAACAGTGGCAAACATAACACACTTGTGACCAGTGTGTCACAAGATCATCATCTTGTGTATAGCACACTGCTTCCCAATGAATATTCTAGAGTTTTTAAAAGGTTGAAACACTAACTCCTTCTTACCTTAAGTCCTGTTTTCTCATCATCACTACCATTATTGGTAGAAGGCGTGTCATCACCATGGCGGGAAACCAGGACAAAATCCTCACTGTTTAGAGTGGATACCGAGTCTGAAGAAACACTAACTTTTCCAACTGAAGCCTTGTCATCCATAGCTGCTAAAGCAAAGGCAGCTCATGAATGACGTATAAAACTTAAAAGTACCTGGAAAATAAAATCAAAAACTGATTTAAGAGTATATTATTAATTAAACTACTAGCCCAAATCCTTATTTTTTATTTACTATACATGACTAAACAATGGAAACAAATCACCAGAAGTTTCGTTTGGTGTAAACCAGCAACCAATGTTTTGAAATACCAAATAGATCATTATACCTTGTAATATCTTGGCAACTCAGCCAATAGCCAGTACATGCAACTCAATGTGGATAATTGTAAAATTATTACTAAAGGAATAATTAAAATATGCATTAAGCTGAACTATGGTATAAAATTCTGAACAACTTTACAATGAAAAGCAATATTACAGCTTCGCTACATATTCAAAGAAATTTAGTTGCTATTTTAAAAACAATGGTAGTGCAGTTATGGCTGAAGTAGGGTAAAAAATGCAAGATTCGGTGGGAAGAGTACAAATCTAGAGAAGTTGAGCTATTGCTCCACGTTAATCAGATATTGGAAGCATGAGACATACTTTACATCATTGTAGGGACAGTATTACTTCTTCAGGTAGCATAGATTTGAATGACAGGTACTCCAGATTTTAAAATGCTAAAAATTAAAGCTAAGGCAAAAGTTAACTATATGAAGCTCAACGTCTACTGAAAATTAATCTTCAAATTATGTAATCAGGGTTTTCAAGATTAAGAAATTGTCAAAATTGACCACGCTAAAAGTCCAACTTATAAGACAATATGATAAAAGGGTTCAAATACCAGGAGGCAAATTTTAAAATTAGTAAATCACAACATATAGGTATTCAGCTCAATGTTTTTAGCGAATGACAACAAAGGAAGAGTCAGGGAAAGCACTTAAAGTAGGCAGTGTAAATGACTGCCACAGAAACCAAAATGAGGGGTGTGTAAAAGAATCTGCAAAACCAAAGTGAAAGGGGGTGTGTATGGTTAATGGCTTCTCATCAACAGCGACTTTCTCATATGCCTACAATTTTTTTAAGAAAAATATGCGCTTGCCTACACAATTAGTGCAAATTCATGGAAAACTTCATTTCTGAAATTTTTGTGGTCTTTAAAGTTGTCAAGGGTTATCTCACACGTTCTAAACACTGGGATTTTACACTCCAATGCTGTCATTAACAGTCTGACTGGCTGTTTGTACAATGCTGCTAAATATGGATTATGGATGGTAATAGCCTTCAACATTTTTAGCAATTTCAAATTATTACTTTGTGAGTATACATATTCACAACTTCTATGCTCTGACAATGTACGCGCAGATTTATATCTCCAAGCCTCCCATTATACAGTTAAGTTTCTGAACTAATGTCACGGTTAATTTCAAAAAGTTCTAAAATACTTAGCTGCCCAAAGCAACTGCAGAGTGTACAAGCAACCTCATCATACTATAAAACATCAAGCATTGTGCCATTTTTTGGAAATTAAATTTTCAGCAACAGCCCAAGGCTCTAGTACAAAATTATCTCGATGCTTTGCATTTGTTTACTGTGTTTAGTTGTGAACAGTTTGGAAATTTTGCATACAAGGATTAAAATATATTTCAAGATTTAACAATTCAGAGTCTCAACAATCAAATTATTTAAATAAAAGTATAAAATAGTTGATTTATTAACGCTGTTCATGACATCCCTAAATGTTTCATAGCCAATATATTACTTGTGAAGAATGGTCACTAATGTTATACATGGAACTAGAACAATCAATCTGAATTTCAACGTCACATTAAAATGCTTTGTAAAGCTGATCTTTCCAAATATAAATGATAAGTTTATTAGCAGACTGTAATTCGTTGAGAGGCAATACTATAGCTGAACACTTATTGGTAAGTGCACTAGACTAATAATCCCAAGTTCCAGGATAACACTCTGGGAGAACAAGGATTCAAACTGCACCATGGCACATGAAGTTTGAACTGAATAAATAATCTGGAATTAAGTTAGCCTCTTAAAAATTGATTGTCATAAAAATGCATCTGATTTGTTAATGTTGTTCAGGGAAGGAAATCGGTTATCCTTTCCCGGTCTTATCACGTGACTCCAGACACACAGTAATGTGGTTGACTCTTAAAAGCTCCCGGAAATAGCCTAGCAAGACAGTCAAAAACATAATAGGAATGGGCAACAAATGCTGCTCCAGGAAATGACATCCACATCCCATGAATGAAAGTAAAAGAATTAACACTTTATTCATCAACCCAAGAGCTATATACTTTATAGTTTACCTCTATAAAAACAAATTATGGAATCAAATGCAGTATTCGCAACCAGTTACATCTTTAACCACCGCCACAAACTGTGTGTGTCATTCATAGGTTTCATTCCTATCTAGCCACTGACACAGGGTGAACCAGGCTGTTCAAAATCCCAGTCTTACAATTATCCTAGCTGAGCCCCTGACTTCAGACGCTCTCACAACTGCCCGCCTTCATAAATTTGTCTGTCACAAAACTCTTCATCCATGTCATAATCAAGAGATTTAAAAGAAGCATTTAAAATCATAAGGGAACTGGACAGAGTTGATTGGAATAAACTGTTTCTATTGATGGAGAAATCAAGGACAAGAGGATGCATACTGAAGGTCAATAGAAACAAAGACAATGAGGGAAAGCTCTCTCATGTAGTAAGTGTTGAGGATCTGGAATACATAATCAGCAGATTTAATTGAAGAAGAGGGAACTGAGTTATCAGAGAAGGAAGAGTATGGAGGGGTGCAAGGATAGTGCAGAGTATAGGCACTGAATAAATTGCTGCTTTCATGAGCGAGCACAGACAACAGATACCTATCTTAACCAAATCCCTACTGCACCCTGGAATGCATCAGATTCTACTTTATCACTTCCTTCGTATTGGCCTACAATGCCCTGCCACCTAAAACCTCTCATTTACAACACTTTTTCCAATATTTCTGTAACCTCTTCCAAATCCACATCCTACCACCAAATACTGTTCTCCTCCACATGTTGTTAACAATTCCTTCTCCACACCTTTCCCTGACCCTTGAGGACTAGGCAGTCACCAAGATAGTTCTGACATTCTCCTCTACTTCCCCAACTCCACCACATTTAAATGACTTGTAACCCATCTCTTTGGTCAAGCTTTCGAGCAACATCCCTAATATTTCCTTCATTGAAGGAAAATTCAGATAGAAAAGTGTCCAAGGCACTTATGAATGACTAAGTTAAAAAAAGGTGCTGATAAATACTGTTGTTGTCTGCTTGGTAGGAAAACTGAAACCAGATTAAAATTAGGGAACTGAACAGTAAAAAGGGATTGAATTACCTGGGTATTTCAATCACAATAGTTGCTCCTTATATTCTTAGTTTTCTCTTCTAGATGACCAGAGCTAGCATGTCACTAAACAGAAACCTTATTCAAATTTCCTAGAGAGCAAATTTCAGCAAACTATTTGACACTGCAGTGAGACTAGAGGTGAAATCAGGAGACACTCAAGTCTTTCAAAGCAACCACAAACCCAAACTCCATTCCTATTGTCCTCTCAATAGAATAGGATTGGACTGAAGAGCCAAATTGTAATTCTACCACTTAGTATTCAGCCAAGACAAACCCAACACAGACAAGTGACTTGTTCAGAAACCTGCCCCTCTGTATTTAAAGAAAGGCCCTCTTAAGAATAATTTCTAAAGTAACTTGTGAAAATCTTCACGTTTGAAAATACTGTGTGCTGTAAGAAACTGATCTTCCATCATCAAATGAGGGGCCAAGACCAAAAACATTATCTGCTTCTCTTCACAAAAGGTGCTGCCTAACTTGATCATTCCTGTCCTGTGCTTCAATTTTATAATCAAACGTTTTTGGAATAAATTCTACTTACATATTTAAATACCCTGAACTAAAATGAAAAAAGTGATTTTCAAACGATCACCAAGGATGGTGAATGTCTTTCAACTTGTCATATTCCCTGATAGTTTAATTTTTAAACTCCACGCAACATATGACCCTGATGTTCTAAAGAAACAGCTTCTATTAAGACTTGTATATCTTACTGCACCAAGTTTGGTTTTGAAGTTAGAATAATTTGTTCTCAAACATTGCTCACTTGTTGGTGGAAAAATTCTAAAATCAATAACTATGTGCTTTACAGAGGCATTTTTGTGATTTTAATTACCACCAAATAGTACTAGTGATGATGGAATCCACAGATTACAGTAGTGTCCAGCTACAAAGTTTAAAAACAAAATTGCTTATTTTGATTATTTTATTTCAATTAATGATTAACTAACAATCACCATAACAACACTAGGACACAGAAGAAAATGTCAAGCACAAAAATGAGTAACAGGCCTTTTAAGTCCAATTTCCTTCTGCAAAATGCTTCAAAATTAGGGTATTCAATCCTTTGTCAGTCCTAAATGCTTGTGTTCCATAGTCAAGACTAGGCCGGAAGGGACAAAATAGCTAACACTAGCAGCACCAACATTTATTGCCCATTTACCAAGGTGTCACCTAGAGGGGGATGATGAATCAGCTTCTCAAATGGTTGCAATTACTTTGGTGCAGATAGAAACATTGTGAGATTCAAAGTTTCAGAATTTTGGAAAAGTGCCAATGAAGATCAGTCATACAAGATGGAGTTGCAGGTGGGAGTTGAAAAGGTTTAGAATGCCCTGCCAAATCAGTCTTTGAGATTTACTGCAGTGAGCCTTATAAATGGTACACAATGCAGCCATGTTGCATTAGTACTAAAAGGAATGAATATTTTAATCTGGTGGATGAATGGTCAATCCAGCAAATGCCGCAATGGCTCTGCTAAGTTAAACCAGATACACAGAAAAGCTCACCTCGCCTCATAATCTGTTAAATTATGAGTGACAAAGAACTAGACAAATCCCACTATTTAAAGAAAAACATTTTTTTTTTAAACTCCAAACTCCAAGTAAAGAACATTAAGTATCTACCTACACTGTAAACCTCCTTTGTCTGATCAATGTATCTACTTCCCATTCTACAACACTATATGGATTCAATTAAACCCCATAATTTAGTTTAACAAAAAAAAAGTCTCATTTCAAAACCGGTCAGCTGGGTCAATTTTCCTCTATTTTCCTGTCTGCTTTTCTTCAGTCTTCTCCTTTCCAAATTTTACATGAACAGATACCTTTCAGAGAGCGATTCTGCAGGCGTAGTCTGTTGGTGCTCTGTGTCGCTCTAACTGTTCAAAACGCCCAATTTATTAGGTATAGATTGAATTTAATTGGATTTTAGTATCTTGGGGCATAATTTAAACTGATTGGCTGAATTCAAATTTGTTGTGTACCATGAAAACTCATCGCCATCTATTTGTTTCACAGCCAAATGTTATATTTTTAAGTTGTTCAGCACACTTGCGTTCAGACCTTGCAAGCTTTCACTCTCTCAAAGGTACAGTACACACCTACACCTTCATAACATCTCCTCTATTAAGGAAAAAAATGAACCATCATAATGAAAAGATGGCTTTTTTTTCCTCTATTACTTAACCACGTTACCATGACATACATATGACTAATTATAACTTCTTCCCACATATAACACTGAATAGATACCAATCTCACCTATATTTTCAGTTAAATCAGCAATAACGCATCTGCTATTAAATTCTTACAACCTGATATATGTACAATCTGTAAAATTAAAAGTCTGTAACATAAGACTCCATCGAAATAGTCTCATACATTTTTGGAACGCTTCAAAGACAAGAGTAAGAGGATTGCGATCCATTTATACAAGTGCCTCCAACACATTTTAATGTTTATGTCACGAACAATGTTGTACACCCAGTACCAAACTCAATAGTTCTTTTTCAATCATAGAATATTTTCTCTGGTAGGTGTTGAATTTGTTTGAAAAGTAACCAACTGGTAGTTCAATTCCATCATCAAATTCCTGTAGCAGTACAGTTCCAACTCCTAGGTCACTAGCATCGATGGCAACTTTGAAGGGTTTCAAAATGTTTGGTGTTGCTAAAAGTGGTGCAGTGGTTAATATTTATCTTAAAATTGTCAAATGCTCCTGTTCTGTCCAGCAAATTTTTGTGGTCTTCTTCAGCAAATCTATTAACAGTGCCAATACGCTGCCGACGTTTGGAACAAACTTCCAATAGAATCCGCTTAGTCCCAAAAATCAAAGCACCTCTTTCTCAGAGATTGGTCATGGAAAGTTCTCGATAGCCTTCGTTTTTTGCGTTCCTTGGGGTCAACCGATGCTATATCCCAAGAACATCACCTCTGCTTTTACAAATTCAGTTTTATGTTTATTACCAGTTTTGCTTCTCATTGTCATTCAAAGAATTCTGCCAACTGTACCAGACGATCTTCCCAGGACTCACTAAAGATAACTACATCATCCAAATAGACTGCTCAGTTTGTTAACTCAGCCACATCTCTGTTCATGAGTCTTTGGAATGTGGCGGGTGCGTTCTTCGTTCCAAAGCGCATCACTTTGCATTGATATAGCCCACTTGAGGTTACAAATACAAATTTCTTTCGCCTTATCTGATAAAGGTACCTGCCAATAACCACGCACTAAGTCCAACTTTGTGACATAACTGGCTTGTCCAACTTTCTCGATACAATCTTCCAATCTCGGTACAGGGTATGAATCAAATTTCATAACAGTGCTGACCTTCCGATAATCCACGCAAAATAGTCGAGTCCAGTCTAGTTTGGGAACTAAAACAATCTGAACTCCACTCGCTCTGACTCTGTTCAATGATATCTTCGTTGAGCATGGCCTCCACCTCCTTCTGAACCTGTCAGGTTTTGAAAGGATTACGCCAATAGGGGTGTTCTTTTATCAGAACAGCATTCCCCAAGTCTGCCTCGTGCACAAGAACATTTGTTCTCCCTATCTTATTCCTACATATATCCTCATACTGCTATCACAAACCTTTCAACTGCGTTCTTTACTCCAGAGATAGATAGTTTATTAACCTATCCCACTCCTCAAGAACTTCCTCATTGCTTAACATATTTTGAGGCTCAAATTGTACAAATTTGGATTTAAGACTGTAAGATAGAAGTGGACGTAAGGCCATCTGGCCCATCGAGTACATTCCGCCATTTAATCATGGCTGATGGGCATTTCAACGCCACTTACCCACACTCTCCCCATAGTCCTTAATTCCTTGAGAGATTAAGAATTTATCAATCTCTGCCTTGAAGACAGTTAACACCCTGGCCTCCACTGTGTTCAGTGGCAAATGAATTCCATAGGTCCACCACTATGGCTGAAGAAATGTCTCTTCATTTCAGTTCTAAATTGACCCCCTTTAACTCTAAGGCTGTGCCCACAAGCCCTTGTATGCCACCTAATGGAAACAACTTCCCAGTGCCCACCCTTTCTAAGCCATGCATTATCTTGTAAGTTTAAATTAGATCTCCCCTCAACCTTCTAAATTCTAATGAATACAATTCCAGGATCTTCAGCCATTCATCGTAGGGCAGCACGGTGGCTCAATGGTTAGCACTGCTGCCTCACAGCACCAGGGTCCCAGGTTCAATTCCAGCCTCGGGCAACTGTCTGTGTCCGTGTATTCTCTCCGTGTCTGCATGAGTTTCCTCTGGGTGCTCCAGCTTCCTCTCTCAGTCCAAAACAGGTCAGGTAGTTTGGCCATGCTAAATTCCCCACAGTGTTAGGTGTGTTAGTTAGGGGGAAATGGGTCGGTGTGGACTTGTTGGGCCGAAGGGCCTGTTTCCACACTGTAGGTAACCTAATCTAATCGTATGTTAGGATTTGATTCCTCACACAATGGGGCAGTAACTACCACCTGTTTCTCCAGTGCTTTCTATGATAATAAGGTTTCAACATATTCACATGACATAGGAAAAAACTGTTTTTTCCTATCTGGCATCTTTACCAGATAGCTCACCCGACAACTTTTCCTCAATTTGATCAGGACCACTAAACCTAGCTTTGAAGGGATCACGGAAACAATACTAAATACTAATATGTCGTCCTCAGGGGAAAATGTCTGAGTCTCAGTTTTTATCTGCCATCTGCTTCATTCTATATTGTGCCCCCTTTAGGTGCTGTTTAGCTAACTCACCTACTTGATTTAATCGCTCCCTCACCTCTGACACACAATTCAAGTGTGAGACCTCTGACTTTGGTCCTATCAATTTCTCTTTAAATTTCAAAGTGTCTCTCACTTCATGTCTGAATATTAACTCAAAGGGAGTAAACGGAGTAGATCTGCTTGGGGAATCTCTAATGGCAAGAAACGTGAATGGGATACCTTTCGTATCTTGACAATATGCTCTCAACATAGCTTTCAGGGTCTGATGCCACATTTCTAAAGCTCCCTAGGATTCAGGATGATATGCACTTCATTCAAAAGTGCTGTATACCTAAACTATCCATGACTTCCTTAAACAGCCTAGCAGTAAAATCAGAACCTTGGTCCGACTGAATCTCAGTGGGTAGCCCATACTGCATGAGAAAAGCTATTAACTCCCCTGCCACTCTTAATGCTCTGTAATGGAATTGCCTCCAGAAATCTGGTAAACACGTCCATTATGGTTCAAAAGTACTGGTTCCCACTTCTAGTTCTTGGAGGGGGCGTACACAATCAGTTATAACTCTCATGAAAGGTTTTTCAAATGAGAGAATTGGCAACAAAGGTGCTGGCTTTATTACCACCCTTGGCTAACCGACCATTTGTTAAGTTTAACAAAAAAATTTCAATTTCAAAACCAGTCAGCTGGGTTGATTTGCACCTTTTTTTTGTCTTCTTTTCTTCGGTTTTTTGCTTCACAGATTTCATGTGAACAGATGTCTTTCAGAAAGCAATTCTGCGGGTGCAGTCTGTTGGTGCTCTGTGCCACTATGGCTAACTGTTCAAAATATCCAACTTTTACACATCCGACCATCTCATTGTTTTGATCTCATTTAAACATTAACATTCAAATGCAATTGGATTTTGGTATCTTGGGGCATAATTTAAACTGATTGGCCAAATTCAAATTTGTTGTGTACCATGGCAACTCAGCTCCAGCTATTTGCTTCACAGTCAAATGTTACATTTTTTAAATTGTTCAGCACACTGTGCTTATGTTCAGTCATTGCCAGCTTTCACTTACTCTTAAAGGTACAGTACACACCTACACCTTCGTAATAATGGATAATCGCAAAAGTGTTCCCATGTAAGAGGTGGCTTTTCGGACGACTGCATCTGCATCAGCTCTCCAAATAACAATGACAATGACAATGACATTCTCTAGCCATTTTATCCCAAACTCTTACACATTGTTTCTTGTCAAATAATTATCTAGTGACCTCTTGAATGACTTGATTTAACCACTCCTGGCAATGCTGTCTCGACCCAAACCTTTTGTGTAAGAAAGTGTCATGTAAAGGACAATTCACAAATGCTACCTCTCTTGCTGGCCAAGTTTGCATGCTGTCCAGCTCTTGAGGTAGCCATGCAATTCTCTAGTGATTATGAATAATTGACTTCATTAAGCAACTGTGGAATTAGATTTTATTGTTTGCGTTTAGTTGTTAAACCATTTCGGTGAGGAAGCAGCATTTTTTGTTCTTGCGTTAGATGTTAATTTTTCTTAAGCACACTTTGATGTCCTGAGATACTTGAACTCAAACAGCAAAGGCAGTAGCTGTGCAGATTCACTGCTGTGTCAGACAGCAGTGTAGGTTTCTTTCTCGTTTGATTCTCTGACCATATGGTTCCTGCCTTTGTCACTCTTCCTCCTTTTTAAAGTGCCATTGTCTTGATTTTTTTTCTCTCCCCACCACCCCTCAAAAGTTGCAAAACAATGCAACAGCTTACAACATACTAACTATTGTACAGATAGGTAAGTAGAAAAGGTCTTTATCCTGGAATGAAGGAGTCCAGAGCCAGAGAACATAGGTTTAAGAGGAGAAGGAAAAAATTTAAAAGGAACCTAATGGAAATCTTTTTAAACACAGGATGGTGCGTGTATGGAACACGCTGCCAGGGGAAGTGAAGGAGACTGGTATAATTACAACATTTAAAAAGACATCTGGATGGGTATACAAATAGGAAGGGTTTACAGGGATATGGGCCAAGGGCCAACAAATGGGACGAGATTAAATTAGGATATTTGGTCGGCATGGGCACACTGAACCAAAAGGTCTGTTTACGTGCTGCACAATTTTATGACTCCACGTCTCTGAAAGGGGGAGGGGTCCGAACTAGGGGGAATCAGGAGGTTAAAAACTGCCTATTGGTTGGGTAATAGCTGGTTTTAGTTGGAGGCCAATTATCTCAGCCTCTGAACATTGTTCTAGATTTCCACAGGGTACTGGCTTATGTCAAACATCATCAGCTGCTTCAATATCATTCCTCTAACAAAAGGTTAGAGATTTGAATACTTTGCAATGTTCGGTATTAGTCATGACTCCACAGTTACTGAAGTGGTATTACTGCTAGTCGGTGCAGACATATCTTCCCAACTTGAATGTTGGTACAAGGGCAAAAAAAAGCATGCCACTCAAGTTGCCAAACAATGACCACCTTTCCTCCATGTCCAACAACACAACTAGCACTGAATGCATCCACATCCTCAGGGTTAACCATGGACTAGAAATGTGTGCTGTCTGCTGCAGCTACAAATGCTATGACTACAGGACACCAATCAGGAAATTTTGCAGCAAGTAACTCACCTCCTGACTTTCAAAAGTATCTCGACTATTTCCTCTCTAATTTGTTGTTGGAACTATAAACTATAAACAAGCTTGACATCATCCATGCAAATCATTGTGTTTGACAGTCCAGAATCCAATCTAACACTAAATATTAATTTCCACTTGGTACTGTGACAACAGTATACACTCCAAGATGCACTGCAGCTACCTCCTTTGAAAGCAATTTCTAATTCAGAACTTCTAACATCCAGAAGGTCAACAGATGCATTAACACCACCACCCACAAGCTCCCTTGCAAGTGACCCACCATTCTGACTTGGAACAACATTGCCATTCCATCACCTTCACTGGGTCAATCTCCCAGAATCCCCTCCTACACAACACTATGAACTCACTTGAACTGCTGTGGTCCATGAGGTGTAAATCAGTGACTCATCACCACCTTCACAGTGAATTAAGGATGTTAGGCTTGGGCAATTAAATGTCAGCCTTGCCAACAATGTGCACAGATACATAAAAATGAAAGGAACATCAATTGATGATGCTGAGCCGAGGTCACTGTGCTGAGGAATATTTGCATTGATGCTTTGGTGTTAAGTGATAGGCCTCCAACAATAAAAAACATACCCCTGTGGCTCAAGCATATATTTCTTCTGAAAGTCCCTGCGACTAAAAGTGTTACTACATTTTTTTTTTAGATTAGACTTACAGTGTGGAAACAGGCCCTTCGGCCCAACAAGTCCACACCGACCCGCCGAAGCGAAACCCACCCATACCCCTACATTTACCCCTTACCTAACACTACGGGCAATTTAGCATGGCCAATTCACCTGACCCGCACATCTTTGGACTGTGGGAGGAAACCGGAGCACCCGGAGGAAACCCACGCAGACACAGGGAGAACGTGCAAACTCCACACAGTCAGTCACCTGAGTCGGGAATTGAACCCGGGTCTCAGGTGCTGTGAGGCAGCAGTGCTAACCACTGTGCCACCGTGCCGCCCACTAACTTTGATGCCACATAACCATGTGCTACCTTGATGGCAGCAAACTGCATTTGGATGGTTATATGAATATGAAGGGTTTGGAGGGATTTGGGCCGGGTGCTGGCAGGTGGAACTAGATTGGGTTGGGATATCTGGTTGGAATGGACGGGTAGGACTGAAGGTCGGTTTTTATGCTGTATATCTGTATGACTATGACTTTGTTTTAACTGGCACTTTATGAACCAGCAGTCTTGATTAACCGACAAAAATTATATACCTCAAATAACAAAGTTTACTGTATTTGTTCAAGAGACTTAATATCCAATTTAACTTACATATGTAAGTGTTTCACCATTATTCTAAAATAACAAATGTTCAAAGAACTCTTCAAACAGTAAGCCATAATCTTGCTAATGTGAGAATTGTCCTACTTGATGTAAACAAATATCTACAAACCAACAACAAACTACTACTCTACTTTACAAAAGAAATTTTAAAAACTACACATACGACAATTCAATAAATAATTAAACAAAATAAATTATATTACACCACTCAGCACAACCCCAAAGCTCCCCATCATCGGGAGCACTAGTTAGCATACCCATATTTATTCAGGATTCTTCCTCTCATGGTACCCAGCCTATCTGACCCAGGTCTTACAGTTAAATAAAGGCCCTAGTTAATATAGCCAAACAAGTCTGCTTCAACGTAGTTCAGAAAGGGCTGCCACACCTTATAAAAGAGTTTCATTTTTTTGGTGCACCATACTTGGAAGGAAGTCATGGGGAATATGTTCCATAATTAACCAGAGGCCGTTCAGAGATCCAACTCATCCGAAAGCTCTTCCTCGCGCAAGAAAGAAAGAATATTAAACAGCTTCTTCCCATGCTCATCTAAAGGAGGCAGATTTGGCATGCACAAGAGGACAGATACCGGATCTACTCCAGTACTTGCAAACCTTGTGGTACAATCACAAACAATGGGTAAGAGTGCCAATACCTATTCTGTACTTGGGGCACACTGGAGACACTCCATTTTTAAAGTTCATAAGCTGGTCTGGGACCAAATAGGCCAATAGCTCGGTGAAGAACCATCAGCTGCATAGCCTGTGTTCTAATACAAATCCAGATCTTGCTCATGTTTTCCCAAATGTTCTCCCATACCTCTGAAGAGACCTCCACTCTCAATTCTTGCACCCAGATCCTGCAGAGCCTTTTAATATCTTTCCCAGTAAATGGTAAAGGGTGCTAATCGAGAGAGTACCTGTAGTCTGAAACACTCTCCTCTCTACCATCGGACCTATAAGGATCAACCAACAGTGTGGTCTTTTTCTAGACAAAGTCCCTGATCTGAAAATAACAAAAGAGGTCCCTGCTGGGCAATTCATATTTGCAACTCAACTGATCAAAGAACATCATGATCTCCCCCTCAAATAAGTCTCCCAGACAAGAGACTTCCCTGGTCACCCTAAAACCAGAATCCATTAACCCTGGCCAAAATCCTGGCATTCCTACTATGGGGGGTGGAAAAGGAGGTTTTATATAAAGTGCCCTCGCTTTGTTGCATTGCTCTCCATGCTTTAATGATATTGATGACAATCGGATTCCAACAATACTTCATGACTGTCCTCACCTTATCCATAAATAAGTAATTAATAAGGCTACATATTGCCTGGGAGGCTTCAATATCCAGCCATATTGACCTCAGATCCTGACAAGCCCAATCATTCACAAAGGATAACAGGGAGCTTATTTGATAGTTCTTAAAATCTGCAAAGTCAATGCGATTAGTAAAAATCTCTACCATAGGACTGCTATATAGCACTTCCACCCATCAAGACCCACCAAGACCAAACTGCCCCAAAACATAAAGGTATGGCCATCCCACCTGGTCAAATACCTTTTATGCATCGAGGGAGACCACCAAGCCCATAATTGACCTCTCCTGCGCACCTGGAACATGTTCAGTACTCTAAAGAGAGGACCTACAACCCTTAATAAAACGTCTTTGATCCTCCTTTACAATAAAGGGCAACACCTTCTCCAACCTCAGTGCTAGTGTCTTAGTCAGAATTTTAAAATCCGAAATTAGCAGCGAGGTGGGCCTATACGAAGCACAGTCCTCACTGTATGAATATTTGTATACGTCCAGCATTGGCCCAGCCAACATATTCATAAATACCTTTTAAAAAAACTCACTGGGACAGCTATCTAGGCCGGGTGCCTCACCAGTTTGGAGCTGCCTTGCTGTCTCTGTATCTCTTGCACCACCAAGGGATCATTCTAAAGGGATGCCTGCTCAAAGGTCACACCTGAAATATTCAGGTTCTTAAAGAAGGACTCCATCTTCATCAACCTTCTGACCAATACAGCTTGGAGCAAAATTTCCAAAGCGCCACTTTGATCTTTTTGGAATCACAAGAAAGAGTACTAGCACCCTCTATAACAGATGTAACAGATTTTTTTTTGGAGGGGGAGGCGCACGGCTCTTCTTCCTAGCCAAATATGCCAGGTATTTACCTGGCTTATCACCGTACTCAAATAGCCTTTGTTTCGCGAAAGAGGTCTCTCTTCGCTATCTGAAGAAGCTCGGTGCTCAGAGCAGCCTGAAGAGCTGTGATCTGCTATAAATTAATCACAGATGGCCTATCAAAGTACACAGTCTTGGGTGCCTTCAGCCGAGCTTCAAGCATACGCTGCTTCACTGCCCCTGTTGTTTCTGGCTAGCTGAATAAGAGATATGATTCCCCTTGCATGGGGCTTGGCAGTCTCCCAGAGCACTGATGGGTTACTGGCCATACCCAAATTGATATCGAAGAATGCTTTAAACTCTCTTGGAAAGTACTCAATAAACTTACTGTCCTTCCGGAGAAAAGGGCCCATGTACCAATGCTACAAGCCTATCCCATTACCCCTAACCTCTAAATACACTGCCGCATGATCAGAAATGGCTACATTCCCAATTTTACACAACAACACTGAATCCAATAAAGCCATGGAGCAAGAAACAGATCACTTGTGTAGCACAAGTACGGATTGAAACGGTAAAGTGCCTACCTGCCGGGTGAAGGCATCTCCATAATCCACCAATCCCAACTTCCCACATAAGTCCACCAGTTGTTTAGATTGTGAGGTGGTGCCCGGGAGACCTTTGAGCAGCCTGTCCACTAGATGCAGAAAAGGCATTTGACCAGGTGGAATGGCCATACCTTTATGTTCTGGAGCAGTTTGGTCTTGACGGGGTCTTCGCCTATAATCATATAGCACACTCCAAGGGCCGCCAACCTGGAAAGCCCATCCGTTAAAAATTCAAGTGTGCGCCCTGATGGCAGGGGGGCATTAAACATTGAGAATACCATACTCCTCAACATGTATCAAAGCTTTGAGGATCACAAACTGCCAATATTCATCCTTAATTTGAGCTAACAACTGAAATGGGAGATTCTTCTGAATGAGTACAGCCAGACGCCTACATCTAGAGTTAAAAAGATGAGAAAACACTTGGCCAAACCCTCCCTGCTGCAATTTTAGATTACCCTTGCCATCAAGATGGATTTCTTGCAACAGAGCGACATCAACCCTCTCCTTTCTTAGACTCAAAAGTACTTTTTTTTCTTAATTGGTGAGTGACTCCCCTTAATATTCCAGGTGCGCCATTTAAACGAGCAACTAGCCATAACCATCTGAAACAGTCCATGAACCCCCAAGAGGAAGAACGCTACTCACAACACGCTGAGTGGAAACAACGAAACACGCAGTCTAAAAAACATAACTACACCTACAATAAATCAATACAAAAAGTAGATAATAGGAGACTTTCTCCCTTGCCCATAGGGGGCAGTCTCACTCCCACAAACACTTTTACGGCTCCTTCAAGCTGAAGTTGCACCCCAAATCCAAGCAAACAAATGTAAAGAATACAAAGAAATCAAATATGGGCATTTCACCTGTACGTCGACCCCCGTTATTATTGGGAAAAATCAAACCAAAAAAATTCCAACACTTCCCAAACCCCAAAAAAGCGAGAAGAGAAATGGAAAAGAAACACATTAAAAGGGACAAAACCAGACAAATGAAGCAAAGAACAGGTAAAAAAGGAAGCAATTCTGTCCATATTGCTTGAAGCAGCCAGTCTATTTTAAAGTGTCGAAAAAGTCCTTCGCCTTTTCCGATGAATTGGAGACATGCCCGGACTCTGTGTATGAAACATAACACTGAATATCCAGATGCCTCAGCCTCTTCTTTTCTTCAAAGGTCTTCCTCTGATGTACCACAGCTGCAGAAAAGTCCTGAGAAAACAATCTTCGATCCCTTGTAAATCAGGGCCTGCAGATCATTCCCCAGCATTCTGGAAGCTCGTAATACCTTTTGCTTGTCTCTGTAGGACTGGAATCGCTGTGTGTGTGTGTGTGTGTGTGTGTGTGTGTGTGTGTGTGTGTGTGTGTGTGTGTGAGTGAGAGTGAGAGTGAGAGTGAGAGTGAGAGTGAGAGTGAGAGTGAGAGTGAGAGTGAGAGTGAGAGTGAGAGTGAGAGTGTGAGAGTGAGAGTGTGAGAGTGAGAGTGAGAGAGTGAGAGGGGGGTGCTAGTCCAACCTGGGTCTGCGCACTGCCACCTGGAGAGCTCATTCAATCTGTACCTAGCCCGCCTCAGCTTCCCATCCTAAGAACTACTGTAGCCATTGCTCAAAAAAGCTGACTAGATGATCCCCTTCTTCCCGCTCCGGCAGCCCAATAACACGGATATTCTTTCTCCAACCTAGATTTTTGAGATTTTCTCCTATAAGTCCTCTCAATCTTTCTTCAACACTTTTACAAGGCATACTTGCCAATTCTCTCACTACATAATTCACATTATATTTTTTCATTTGATAACCTTGCTTTTAATGGCTCCCCAGAGCCAGCTACCATCACCAACACCTTGTCTCAACAAATTTCAAACCTCAGCCACTTGATCTGCTCTAGTTTTCAGCATTTGTTGAGCACCCTTCAAATGTGCTTTAGCCACCACACATGCTTTGGTCAAGTTCTCCCTGATGTTTGAAACATGGGTTGGAAACATTATTTGAGCTTTGTTTATCAAATTCACTTAAATCATTGTAAGTGGCCCGCTGACCTCATTTCTTAGTATGAGTTCAAAGGGACTAAATTCTGTACAGTCACTGAAAGCATCTTAATAGCAAATGGTATTTAATTCCATCCATTAGGACATTCATATCAATAAAATCTAATTACAATCTTCAAAGTTTAATGTCATTTTTCAAATGCACCCTGAGACAGCTATGATAAATAGATGTAAATAGTTTTATTTCTAAACTATTTAGCAGTCATGTGAATATTTGTGACATAAAATTTTTTACCTATGATCTGATTTTATTCCTTTTTGTAATCCATGTCTGTTAAAAAAAACTGAACTAACCTTTCCACTAGCATTTTTGCAGCAATCCTTCCGAAAGGCACTGCTTCAGGAAGTCTTGCAAAGACACCTAGATATTGTTAAAAACTACTGATTTCTATTTCTGGCTTTAGGAAGTGGTTCTACACATCTATTAAGATTCTCCTGACCTGTTATTCACAAACTATCAGAATGGAAGATACAGGTTTTGTTCAGGGTTGGGGTTCTCCCATTACTGACATGTATTGCATGTCTGGCAAGATTTGACTACATTTTTATGCAATTCTAGCCAATAAATTGTTTTGATATTTTAGTCTGGGTTTTCTCAATACCTAAGTGACCTGCCATTGGAAATCTGTGAGTCACTTATACAATTCATTATGATATGCAGACAGAGTTATCTCCTGATGGGCCACTGCCCCTTTGTCATTGGCTGGTATTTGAGGTGGTTTTCATTTCCTCAATGCTTTGCCTTTCAAATAACTCTCGGGTATTGTTTCTGACCATCTCCCAGCAGACCATTTGATATGATGTTTATAATTTCAAATCGGGTTTATTGTGTTTTTTTTTAAATCAAAGATTATGGACTAAGCATACAGGCTTCATTCTCTTTATCTTCACCATTTTAGTTCAATTTTCAAAAGGTGTATCTCAATTTCCAGATCATCTCCTGGTTTCATAAACTGTTTTGCTTCTGTTCCAGTTCTATGGACCTCACACAAAAGAGTCAGAAACAAAACCAGGATTTTGTTCTTACAATATTTCAATCCCTTGTACTTCTGCCAGTTGTTCTATTACCCTTGGTGAGGCCAATATTCTTGAATATGCTTGAGCATTTCCCAAAATAAAATCAATTCCATCTATAGGAATTTGTTTCACAACTCCCACTATTACCCCATTTACCAAATCCCTCTTTAACTTTGTACCTCCATTTATACTTCCACTTAATATTTTTCCCTGCACTAACCATTCTGAAAGAAAAAAATGTCTAATCAGTGACTGACTTGCCCCAGTGTTTCTCAATATCATACTGATATAACTCATTGATATGAAACATCAGGAAATAACTCCTCTTTTGAGATAAAATACTCAACCGCCTGTGGTTTGATTCTCCTCGTCAATATTCCAAGATTTTTCAGAATTTTTGAACACTATCTTCTTAGTATATTCTAACGAAACGCGCTCCTTTTATACTGCTGCAAGTGTTAATAATACCTGTTTTCTTTCCTCATGTCCCCTTTTTTGATGACTCCTTAAGACAGTTCTGCTATAAAGTCTCCCAATTAATTTTCAGCAATTGGCTCTGGTATGTGCAGTCTTACTAAAATGGAAGCATGCTTCTTTACATCACTTTTTGGTTCCAGGCTCTCTCTTCTTTTATATGGAATCTGTTCTAAAACTAGTACCTCTTCCATTCTTCTTTGCTTTAACTGGTCCAGGGCCAATTTATGTTCTCTAATTTCTGTACTACTTTGGGAGTTCAAATCTCACCACAACACATTTATATCCAAAAAGTCAAACATGCGCTATCTTAAAAAGAAAAATACAGATTCCTCAAATCCAGTGATTTCAAATCTTACCAAGCGGACCCAAGAATTATGGTCCTAGCTGATATTACTAGAAAAGGAATGAGTTCTACTGCAAAGGTTCTCATGAAGCGGAGAAAAAAAATTGAAGGAACAAAGCAAAGCATAACAGATCTCAACACTTGAAACTTATCGCCACATTGAAATGACTGATATATAGCACTACACAATTTAAAATCCTAATCATAAATCAACATTGCAAAGCAGCTTTGAATTTACAGTCATATCGCAGTCATGATGTGGAGGTGCCCGTGTTGGACTGAAGTGGACAAAGTCAGAAGTCACATGACACCAGGTTATATTCCAAAAGATTTATTTGAAATCACAAGCTTTCAGAATGCAGTCCCTTTGTCAGGTGAAGTGAGAGAGAAGAGCACGCACACACACAATTTATAGGCAGACAGATCAAGATGATACAAATAGTGTGACTGGAGTGGGATGATAGGCCATTTCTTTATCCATTAGTCAGCTGTTGACACTTTACTCACACCATCTAACACACTTGGTCATCTGCAGATGTATTATTCGACACTCCACTCACACGATTTGTATGATCTTTTGATTTCTCTGCCTATAAATTCCACAGGAAAAAGTGAGTACTGCAGATGCTGGCGATTAGAGTCAAGAGTGTGGTGCTAGAAGAACACAGGTCAGGCAGCATCTGAGGAAGAGAATCAACATTTTGGGCAAAAGCCCTTCATCAGTTCATAAATTCCATGAATGTGTGCTCTACTCTCTCACTTCACCTGACGAAGGTGCTATTCTCTGAAAGCTTGTGATTTCAAATAAACCCTTTGGAATATAACTGTCATGTGACTTCTGCCTTTGTCACATCATAGTGACAGTACAAATTGAAACACATCCAGGGACAACTTAAAACATTAGTGTGGACTCAGCACTTCTTCCTAACTGCACTTCAAAGGAGAATTTTGAAAAGGGATTGATTAACAGAGAGCTTCATATATTTGATCCCTTCTTTCACAATATACAAACATTTTATATTTCATGTGACTCTTGTTGTTCGATCTTTAGCCTCCATGTGACATACATTGTAACTGCCCATAATTTCCAGAACTAGACAAGCCACTTGTTACCTTACGTCAATCAAGCAGGTACAGCTCATGGTGCCATGGTGTCATTTAACATCACCCAAGAAAATCTGCATGTGAGAACACTGGACAAAGACAGGATCTGAGACAGTTGTAACGGCCCTATTGTTAATAATCTCACACTCACAGTAAAAATGAGAAATCCGAAGTGATGCACTGGAGTGATGTTGGCACCCATTGATCAACACCTCAGTGAGTGAGAGAGTGTATTCTTAAATAAAAAAGGCAATTTGCTTTGGTCGTCTGCCTAGCTTTCTAGTTTATATTAATTATATTCCCTGACATCCTGTGCATTTACAAATGCATGCCTGTGTTATACTTGCTCAAATGAATAATTAAAGGTGGATTAAATTAAGAAGTGAACTGGATAACAAGCAGAAATCCACTATAATCTTGCCATGTTTACAAGTGATATAGCTCTTTCAATGGAAGAGAAAGTGGTTTCCCTTTTATTAAGCATGTCGATTCCACTTTTGATAGAATCCAATAACAAACATTCAAAGTAACGGCATATTTGGTTAAGTTACGTTCGTATAATCAGGAGACACCCAGGAAAAAAATTTTCTGATCATCCATATTTGTTTGAAGTTTAGCATTGAGAAACCCAAGTAAACACTCTGAAATCACTGCCTGGATTATCAGCACAGATAAAAGAACTTTGAATATCTCAAAGCACTTTAGTCATTTTTGTAGAGTACTTCTGAAAATGTGTTCTCATTGTGACAGCCAAATTGCATGCAAACATCATTAAGATACGGGTAATATTATCTGTTTCATTCACATTATGAGCGCTAAACTTTTGGCTCATGCACCAGGAAGAACTACTGTGCTCATCTTCAAGAATGCCATACTCTTGCCCACCTGTGGAGACAGACAAAATGTGGGTTCTATGCTTCATTCAAATGAGGACAACCCCAAAAGTTCACTGCAGTCTGATTTACAAAATGGGCTTTGAACCAACAGCCTTCTGATGCCAAAGCAATCATGAGTCATGGTGAAGCCCTTCAGTTTTATATTTACACAAGTCAGGAATGCCAAGAGTATTGTTCTACAAGTTAAGTTGGCAATTAATATTTTTTAATCCATCACAAAAGGGAAAATAGATTTATGCATCTTTAGATAAAATAAACCTCATTCAAATGAGCCGTGAAAATGAATTTACCCAGCTGAGGAATCTACCAAACCAAAAAAAACTTTCCAAAACTGTACTGATAAACAGCCTTCAATGTTAAGCTGACTTCATACAATATTGCAAAATCCATAAACCAGTTCTGCAAGCTCTCAATTTTACAAGTATTCATTTATAACTTTACTGAAAAGTAACTTTCATCAACAAAATAATTTTTAATCTGTGAGACATGTAGTTTTGATTAAATGGTACATTATTTGTACATGTCACAACTTTCCTTTTTAATGCAGTTACATTTTAAAAGTTATTTCTCGGTTGCTAAATCAAAACCTCATCTGAAACAGCATTAGGCAACTTACTGCCAAGTGTTTTCACAACAAGCTGAACAAAGGAGAAGCTGAAAATCAAATCAACACCAGCCTATTGTCCAGCAAGTTTATTTGGAAGTACTAGCTTTCGGAGCACTGCTCCTTTATTAGGTAGCTTTTCAGTGATTTTTTTTAAAACTGCCACCCCAGTCCAACACTAGCACCTCCACATAATGGAGAAGCTCACAGCCTCCTTTTGTTGCTTCCTTCAAAACGAGCAACTGGAGGGCAGGGAATTTGGGGAGTAGGTCATTGGACCCTTTCGGCTGCTTCACCAGCTCCCCTTTGATAAGACCATGGCTGATCTAATTGTGCCTTCCACTCCACTTTCCTGCCTACTCCCAATATGTTTTGACTCTTGTTAGTCCAGAAAACATCTACCTCTGCTTTAAAATATTCAATGACTCTACCTCCACTACTTTCTACATAAGCAAATTCCACAGACTCAAACTGCACATAGTGTCCCTCACAAGGGAGAACCAAACTTTCAGCATCCACCTCTCATCCTTCTAAAGTCCAAACCAAGGTTCAACTTTCCCTCATAAGATAAGCCCCTTCACCCCAGGAACTAGTTGAGTGAATTTTCTTGGAACTGCTTTTAATAGAATTACATCCTTTCTCAAAATAACTACAAAAATTGCACAAGTACTCTAGATGTGGTCTCACCAATGACCTGTACAGGCACAGCAGAATATCCCTATTTTCATATTTAAAATATTTCCTTGCAATAAATGCCAGCATCCCATTTGCATGTTGAAACATTAAAGTACTGCATCGGATCATGGTTAATACATAGAAAATTACTCATAACTAAGCAATTTCACATTAGCCACATCTGAAGTTTGAATCAAACAGCACCTCACTGTTTGCTAATTTGAAAGAAGTTGTAGTTCAAATTGTGAATTCAAAATTAGAAACCAATGTCTAATTCAGCTCCAAATATTAAGCTGTTAATACTTTATTATTAATATTCATTGTTAGTTTATTTTTAGTTAAAGTTAACTTCTGGTTTAAAACAACATTTAAGGAGAATTAGCCAGTGTTAAATTGGCAAATTCGAACATTAACTGCAATTGACAAAATAAAAGCAAAACATGAAATATACATATTCTATGATTACACATCTGATAAAATACAATTCAGATACCATAGAGCCTTTTGGCAAGTACACTACATATGCATTTGCACTCATGACTTCAAAGACAATTCAGAATTAAGAACTGTAATGTACATAGTTCACCTGAAAAGATGTCGACATGGATACCACCATTATACATGGGGACACCACCCACCACGTTTGCGGCAGGCACTCACGTGACTCAGTCAACGTTGTCTATCTACGCTGCAGGCAAGGATGACCCGAGGCATAGTACACTGGCAAGACCGAGCAGAGGCTACAGCAACGGATGAACGGTCAACTCACAACAATCACCAGCCAGGAGTATTCCCTCCCAGTCATGGAACACTTCAGCGATCTGGGACATTCGGCCTTGGACCTTCAAGTGACTAACCTCCAAGGCAGATTTTGGGACAGGCAACAATGCAAAGTGGCCGAGCAGAGGCTGACAACCAAGAGTGGTACCTATAGGGATGGCCTCAACCAAGGCCTTGGGTTCATGTCACACGACAGGTGACCCTACTGCACTGCACACACACACACCCTCTCACATATACACAGCTCTCCCTCGCAGACTTACACCCCTTTACACTCTCACACATACACACATTGTCACAGAAACTGACACTGCCGCCTCCTCCCCCCCACCCCCTCCCCACCCACACAAGCTTGTGGGGTGAATTCATACTTACAGAATTACATTTTATTTTGTTCAAAAACTGCATGAATCCATGTAAGACTCTGCAAATCCCTTTTTTAGAAATAGAATCAGTCTGAACATTGGGACACAGAACAGACTTTAATCTTACACCTTCAATACATTATCTGAGCTGACAATGCACCTATTGTTAAAGTTCACTTGAGAATGTAACTTTAAAAAAGTTCTAGGATTTACATTTGAAAGAACTGAAACCAATATGGTCATTCTAAAAGAGGAGACTTAAACAATCCAGGTCTTTTTCAATATGGCAACTCAGTTGCATCACACTGTAAACTTTTGCTATAAATTCTGTGTCTTACAATCTTATACTCCATAACTACCTGAAGGAGCAGCGCTCTGAAAGCTAGTGCTTCCAAATAAACCTGTTGGGACCATAACAGACATATAACATTTAACTTTATCTGAGAAACCATTTTGTCTCTATTTGCATTAAGCTTTTTTTAAATTCAATAAATTTGTGGGATGTGAGCGTCATTGGCTGGCCAGCACTTACTGCCCATCCCTAGATGCTCTTGAGAAGATGGTGGTTAGTTGCTCATCCAGCAACACTATTTTTGAATTTTCATCGAAGTTGTTAAATCTGTAAAAAAAAATCTGCCAACTGAATGGAAAAGAAAATTTTGCATACCCCCTTACAAAATCACCTGTTGAATAAACAACTGCATAATGGTAGTACAGAGTCTTGGCAATGGCTTCAATTAGATTATCAACACAATGGATGCACTGCATATAATATTTATAACAAATTGTAAAATTACATTAGACTTGAAAGATTTGCACATCTCAAGAGTGACGTGGTACTTTATGCAGTCAACCTTTTGCAGGTCTTGTTTGAAATTTCCACGGAAACCCAAGAAAATTATTGCTTTGTCACTGTGCAATAATCCATTCTTACCATTACTTTAAGAATCTTTTCAGAATCCTAGGTTCCCTCCAGTGTGGAAGCATACCATTCAGCCCAGAGCACACCAACTCTCCAAAGAGCAGTCCTCTCAGACCCATCCCCCTAACCTGTAACCCTGCACTTCCCATGGCTAGCTTACCTAGCCTGCACCTCCCGGGACACAGTGGACAATTTAGCACAGCCAATCCTCTTAACCTGCACATTTTTGGACTGTGGGAGGAAACCGGAGCACGCGGAGGAAAACCACGCAGACACGAGGAGAATGTGTGTGTGGAGTTTGCACAGTCCCCCAAGGGTGGAATCAAACCTGGGTGCCTGGTGCTGAGATGCAGCAGCGCTAACCATGAGCCACCATGCCGCTCCAACAGCTTTCTTGCTTGTATTCTCAATGACTTGCAAAATAACAACTGCTTTGTTCTAGATTTACCAGGGCTTATTGGAGCCCCACATTAAAGTTTCCCCTTTTAAGCAGAAAAAAAATGGAAAAATTTTAAAACCCTGAAAAATATAAAGAAATTACAATAAAACAGACATTAATAATAGGTCCTCAACTATTCAAACTAAGCCAGAATAGACTACTGACTTGCCTAGTATTGAGTGTGTTGCTGGAAAAGCACAGCAGGTCAGGTAGTATTGAAGGAGCAGGAAAATCAATATTTCAGGCTGGAGCCTTTCAGCAGGAATGAGGCTGGGTGTTTCAGGGATGGTCGGATATATGGGAGGGGGCAGGGCTGGGGAGAGTACAATAGTTGGATGGAGGTGGGGGTGAAGGTGATAGGTCAGAGAGGGTAGTGGAATGGATAGGTGTGAAGGACGATTGACAGGTTGGACAGGTCATGAGAATGGTGCTGAGCTGGAAGGTTGGAACTGGGGTAAGGTAGATGGGAGGGGAAATGAGGAAACTGGTGAAGTCCACATTGATGCCCTGGGGTTAAAGGATCCCGAGGCGGAAAATAGGGCGTTCTTCCTCTGGGTGTCGGGTGGTAAGGGAGTGGCGATGGAAGAGGTCCAGGACCTGCAGTCGGATGGTGGGGTTGATTGGTGCAGGTATCCCAGAGATGTTCACTTAAGCGCTCTGCGAGAAGGTGTCCAGTCTCCCCGATGTAGAAGAGACTGCATCGGGAGCAACGGATACAATAAATGACGTGTGTGGAAGTGCAGGTAAAACTTTGGATGTGGAAGGCTCCTTCAGGGCCTTGGACAGAGGTAAAGGGGGAGGTGTTGGCACAGGTTTTGCCAATCCTGCGGTGGCAGGGCAAGGTGCCAGGAGGGGAGAGCAGCTTGTTAGAGGGCATGGACCTGACCAGGTAGTCATGTAGGGAACAGTCCTTGCAGAAAGCTGATGGGGTAGGGAGGGAAATATGTCCCTGGCAGTTGGGTCCATTTGTAGATGGCAGAAATGTCAGCACATAATGCAGTTTATGCAGAGGTCGGTGGGGTGGAAGGTTAGGACCGGAGCATCTGTCCTTGTTGCAGTTGGAGGAGTGGGGTTCAAGGGTGTAGGTGCAGGACATTGATGAGGTGCACTGGAGGGCATTTTCAACCACGTGGGAGGGGAAATTTCAGTCTTTAAAGAAGGCATCTGGTGTGCTCTGTGATGGAACTGGTCTTCCTTGAAGCAGATGCGGCAGAGGCAGAGGAATTGGGATAAAAAAGATAGTATTTTTGCAGGAGAAAGGGTGGGAGGAGTTATTATCCAGGTAGCTGGAGTAGGTGGGTTTGTAAAAAATGTCAGTGTTGAGGTCTAGGAAGGGGGGGGGGGGGGCTGGGGGGGTCAGAGATGGTCCAGGTGAAATTAAGGTTGGGGTGGAATGTGTTGGTGAAGTAATGAACTGTTTGACCTCCTCTTGGCTGTACGAGATAGTGCCGATGCAGTCATCAACATAGCAGAGGAAGAGGTGGGGAGTGGTGCTGGTATAACTCCGGAAGATGAACTTTTCTATGTAGACGATGAAGAGACAGGCATAGCTGGGGCCCTTACGGGGCCCATGGCTAGCCCTTTCAACTGGAGGAAGTGAGAGGACTGGAAGGAGAAATTGTTGAGGGTGAGGGCCAGTTCAGCCAAATGAATATGAGTGTCAATGGAAGGGTACTGGTAGGGTGTCGGGTGAGGAAAAAATGGAGGGCTTGGAAGCCCTAGTCATGGCGGATTGGATGTCCATGGTGAAGATGAAGCGTTGGGGGCCAGGGAAACGAAAGTCTTAGAGGTGGAGGAGGACGTGGGTGGTGTCCCAAATGTACGTGGAGAGTTCCTAGACCGGCGGGGAGGGGGTGGAACAGAACAGTATCAAGGTAGGTAGAGATGAGTTCAGTGCAGCAGGAGCAGGCTGAGATGATAGGATGTCTGGGATAGTCAGGCTTGTGGATCTTGGGTAGGAGGTAGAATCGGGGGGTGCAGGGTTCCTGAACTGAGGTTGTTACTGACTTGCCTATCTTAGCAGTAAATGAATGTCTGGCACTTAAAATTAAATTTCTGTAACTGGGGCAATATCCATCACCAATTGCCTATTTCCCACTTTGTAAAACAAGCAAACAACTGAGCTAAGAAAAGGAACTTCAAATACCCTACTTGGGCCCTCTTGTAGTGCAGTGGTAGTGCCCCTAACCCTGGATTGAGACACCTGGGTTCAATACCCATCTGCTCCATAGGTGTATAATAACATCTCTGAACAGGTTGAATAGAAAAAAATAGATCAAATGCCCTACCCAGAGAGTCTATTTTGGATGCCGTTTGGAAGTCTCATCCAATAATTTTCTGTGTAAATCCATGGTTTTCATTATTTCAACCAAATCAAAGAAAAATGCCTATGACTTGAGAAATATAAAAAGGCCCACCAGCATTACATATTGAATAAGATTAACATTATCAAGTTTAGATAAAAAATATAGGGATGAAAATATTTAATGTGTATAAATACAATGTGATTTTAATTTCTGCAGAATAGTCAAGTTGCTAGCTTTCCAGACATTCAAAAATTTAAAAAATACATTTATATGACCTCGTAGCATATTCTCTTGTTGCTAATCCAAACTGTTTTATTCCACATATATGTAATTCAACACCTGTCTTAAATCAGAAGGACTACACTCTGGGTGCGAGTGATGCATCTTACATTGTGTATACAAAGCTATCATATCTCATTAAGCAGCTTCCTGAGGGGGGAAAAACAAAATGTGCCCTTTAATTGTGCTAGCTAATTTAGACATAACTAAGGTATATTTAATTTTATACTACTGTTCCAAATCATGGATTACTAGCAAGCTTTTAAGCATACAGAGCGCATTCTTAACCTGAAAACTGAGAGCAAATACTGACCCCTTACATCATTGATAGCCAATAGAAAACAGTCATGAAAACAAAACAGTGATGCAGAACGAACAAACAAAAAAACCTCTGAAAAATCAGGGCGAAAGACCCGCAAAACGAACAACCAACATCAACGAATGCAGAAATTGAATTAGCAAGCGAACCAAATCAATTTCTTGGTGAAATATACATGTTCTTCCTATAAGCCACAATCAGCTGGGTAAGCTGGGAAATGTAGTCCTGCTATATTCCACAATAATCAATACTGAAACTTGCTTGGGATTGAGTGTAACTCATTAAGTGCAGAATTTACCAAAAAAAAAGAGGGAGAAGCTGACTGGGGTGGGGAGGCAGGAAATCTCACTGGGAAGGGAGGGGAACTGACTGGATGGTTTGCACATATAACTGCAGTAAGAATGCAAAGCATCTTAAATACACCCATGAAGTGATTTAACAACATACAATTACAGATTTCCTAAAAGGCGGAATATTATAATGCAGTTTAAATTACTTCACTGAACACATATTTGCAGTCACTACAAAAGGAGTGCTGCAGGGCACAGATGTATGAAACTGGAGCCTGTAGTTGGGGGCGAGGGGGTAAAGTAACTGCGGCTGCCCATGCTGTGGCTGGTCAGGATGATTGGTAGCACAGTTGAGGGTGATGGGAGTGATTAGGGGATGTTGGGGTGACACACCTAGGTGGCACAGGGTCAGAGAACAGATAGTGTATGCAGCACTGGGGGATAGATCCCAATAGGATGAATTGGTGGGTGGAGGGGGTTGAGGGAGAACCGACTGGGTGAGAGTGTAAAAAATCCCAGCTGAGTAGGTTAGGAGGGCACTCAACAGGGTTGGAATAGAGGAAAAGGACCAAATGGGTGGGCTAGTGGACAGCAGGGGAAGCAACTTAAGAACTGATTGAGGGGCTGAAGGGACAATGGACTAGGAGATGCAGGGCATGGGAGAAGAACATGGAGTGGTAGAGATGGAAACAGGGAGGGAGAGGGGATTGGGTGACAGGGGTTGCTTTGGAAGGTGGTGGGGAGATGAGGCTGCATTGTGGAGTGGAGGTGACAGATTGGGGAGTTGGGGGAGAATGGGAAGTTGGGGAGAATGGAGGGACAGAGTGCATTGTGGAGTGGTGGGGAGAAGAGGGTTACATTGGAAGGTGGGGAGAATGGGGAGACAGGGATGCATTGGGAAGTGGTGAGGTGGGATTGTGGGGGAAAATTGAGAGACGGGGATGCATTGGGAAGTGGTGAGGTGGGATTGGGGGGAAAATGGGGAGACGGGGATTGATGGGAAGTGGTGAGAAGGGATTGTGGGAGAGAATGGGGAGACGGGGATGCATTGGGAAATGGGATTTCAAGGGAGAATGGGGTGTGAGGGTGCTTTGGAAGGTGGTGAGAAGGGATTGTGGGGGAAAATGAAGAGACGGGTGCTGCATTGGGAGGTGGTGTGGAGGGGTTGAGAGGAAGAATGGGGAGACGGGCCTGCATTGTAGAGTGGTGGTGGCAGATGTGAGTTGCATTGGTAGTTGGTGAGATGGGGAATTAGGAGAGTGGGTGGCTGCATTGGGGGTAGGTGAGGAGGCAAATGGGGAGACCGGGGGCTAAGGAGAGAGAGGTGGGTTGGAGGAATGCAGACCGGGGGACTGCACAGGAAGGTGGGGTGCAGACTGGGGGGGGGGGGGTGCAGACTGGGGGGGGGGGGGGTGCGATGGGGGGGGGGGTGCAGACTGGGGGGGGGGGGGGGGTGCAGACTGGGGAGGGGGGTGCAGACCGGGGTGGGGTGGGGTGCAGCACAGGGAGGTAGGGTGCAGACGGGGGGGGACTGCACAGAGAGGTGGGGTGCAGACGGGGGGGGGGGGGGCTGCACAGAGAGGGGGGCAGACGGGGGGGGGGTGCACAGAGAGGTGGGGTGCAGACGGGGGGGGGGCTGCACAGAGAGGTGGGGTGCAGACGGGGGGGGGCTGGGGGGGTGGGGGCAGGCCAGGGGTTGGGAGGGGTGCAGACCGGGGGGTTGGGAGGGGGGGGTGCAGACCGGGGGTTGGGGGGGGTAGTGCAGACCGGGGGTTGGGGGGGGGGGGGGGGGGGGGGGTGCAGACCGGGGGTTGGGGGGGGGGGGGTGGGGGGGGGGGGGGGGGGGGGGGGGGGTGCAGACCGGGGGTTGGGGGGGGGGGGGTGCAGACCGGGGGTTGGGGGGGGTAGTGCAGACCGGGGGTTGGGGGGGGGGGGGTGCAGACCGGGGGTTGGGGGGGGGGGGGGGTGCAGACCGGGGGTTGGGGGGGGGGGTGCAGACCGGGGGTTGGGGGGGGGGGGGTGCAGACCGGGGGTTGGGGGGGGGGGGTGCAGACCGGGGGTTGGGGGGGGGATGCAGACCGGGGGTTTGGGTGGGGGGGGGGTGCAGACCGGGGGTTGGGGGGGGGGGGGATGCAGACCGGGGGTTTGGGTGGGGGGGATGCAGACCGGTGGTTTGGGTGGGGGGGATGCAGACCGGGGGTTTGGGTGGGGGGGGGATGCAGGGGGGGGGGGGGATGCAGACCGGGGGTTTGGGGGGGGGGGATGCAGACCGGGGGTTTGGGGGGGGGGGGATGCAGACCGGGGGTTTGGGGGGGGGGGATGCAGACCGGGGGTTTGGGGGGGGGGGGATGCAGACCGGGGGTTTGGGGGGGGGGGGGATGCAGACCGGGGGTTTGGGTGGGGGGGGGATGCAGACCGGGGGTTTGGGGGGGGGGGATGCAGACCGGGGGTTTGGGGGGGGGGGGGATGCAGACCGGGGGTTTGGGGGGGGGCGGGGGGGGGGAGAGATGCAGACCGGGGGTTTGGGGGGGGGGGGAGATGCAGACCGGGGGTTTGGGGGGGGGGATGCAGACCGGGGGTTTGGGGGGGGGGGGGGGAGATGCAGACCGGTGGTTGAAGGGGGGGCTGCACAGGGAGATGGGGTGGAGGGGTACAGAAGTTTGCAGTTTCTCAGTGAACCATTGCAGAGATCAGGGACATGCGCAATGCTGGGCCAGAGCTGAGGTTACCGGAGACCCCGGGCTTCGACCCTTCCCCAGCAGCTGTGAGCCCAGCGGACAGCGAGCATCCAGCTCCCCGCAACTGGGGATCGCCGAGCCCGGGTGCGAGGCTGGAGGAAAGACGCCCGGGCCTCGGTCCCCCCCGAGCGGCGAACAGGACAGAGCACGAGCAGCGGTGGAAGAGGAGACTCCTCCACCCGCTCCTTCTGTCCGTGTTCGGGCCTTAGTGTCCGGGGACACGGTTCTGGCTTCGCTGTGGAGAAAGTAAACAAACGGCGGAGCTTCTCTTACCCTCCACAGCCTCCCCGCGACGTCATTCGCACTCTCACCGGTCTCCACAGGCCAATGCGCATGCGCCCACCTCCCCACACGCCCTGCGGGTCCGTGCGCATGCGTTTTGCACTGTCCATTGGTCCGTCCGCCTCCAGATCAGTACGCATGCGCTTCCACCGTCGCCCCTCCGACCGGTGCGCACGCGCCACACACCGCTCGAAAATTTAAAGGGACAATACCTTATACAAAGGAACAGAAACCGCTCGGAAAAATCAGCAGATTTGGCAGCATCTGTGTGGAGACAAATAGAGACTCTTTTTCAGAACGAACAACGCGTCTATTGTAATCTTCGCCTTAAAGGGACCCTGGCACTTGCCCAAATGGAGACAGCAGGAACCAACAGGCAGTTTCCTGCAAGGTGCCTATGTTTTGTTGAACTACAGTCAGTTCTTCTATAACGCGATGGTTGCGTTCTGGTGCAACCTCATGTTATAGAAAAATCGTGCTTTTTAAACAGTGCTTAAAGTGTTGGCCATGTAATGGCATTACAGCCAAGACACGTTTTAAAAGTTTGCACTTCAGAAACAATGTCATATTATAGCAAATTCGCATTAACGAAATGCGCGTTATATGAGAACGAGCTGTGTATCAAAACATTCTTATGTTCTTCCACAATATGTCTCAACTCCTCAGGATTGTACGTGAAATGGTTCACTCCCCACCTCATTGATACTTTGTACACAACTTGTACCAAGTGAAGAAGGCACTCAGAGTGCCCACCATGCTGTGTTAACCCAGCATTAATACAAGTACGCAGTTCTTCTTTGAGGCCTTGGCCCACCCTGTTGATATTCTGTAACTACAAAGTGTTTTTATTCAGGGCTTCCAACTGTTGAGGAGGCTTCAGATCAATCCACATCAAGCAACCTGCTCAGAAAACGCTGCTCACTTATTGAAACCAGCGACAAAGTCCGCCACAGCAGCCAAAACCATTCAAAATTTTGTAAATCAACCCAAACCATTCTGAAACACAATGAATTCCTCCCATTTCTCAATATTTACAGATCTCATTTAAAAATATAATTGGCCACAAACTAGTCAGTTTTTCCTTTGACCATCTGTACAACAAGTTTAATTGAAATCTGTCCTTTGTTTATGAGGAGCTTTGATAATATGCAGACAAAGGAACAAACAAATAGGGCTAAAACATTACCTCAACAGACTTTCAATGGTACAGATAATTAATTATAAGTCCACTGAATATCACACATAAATGGCATTTTGTCTACAAGTTTAGATATTGGTGAGCAAACATGCTGGGAATTTGGACACAAAGAAGGGGAGTTAAGTTTTGTTAGCATCAATGTTCCTTCTAAGCTGCATGGCTGTGCATCTGCTCTGAGGCTCTGCACATGTTGGTCATCATGCCAACATCACTCACAGCATGAGTCAAGAATAAAGAGTAGCTTTATTTGTCATTTCTACCATATACAACAGATACAGTAAAAACGATACTGCATTCCTCCAGGACCAAGATGCTACATGGACAACACAAATTACACAAGAATACAGTCATACAGAAGGCAGCATAAAATGCATAAGAAAAGTGCAAAACACGCAAGACAGTATAGTAACCCCTGACAAGACAACAGGCACAGTGGTGGACAAATTATAATGTAATAATGAATGATCATTAATAAACCATTTTTTTTTCAACAATTTTGAAATGCCGTGCAAAGAATTGCAGATGGAAATAGAATGTGATCATACAGTGTTAAGGAGCCTGATGGCTTGGGGGAAGAACCGAATGCTCTGGTATCTTCTGCCAGATAGCAGATGGAGAAGAGTTTGAATGAGGTATGTGTGAGGTCATCCACAATGCTGTTTGCCTTGCGGATGCAGCGTGTGGTGCAAATGTCTGTAATGGAGGGAAGAGAGACTTCAGTGATCTTCCCAGCTGTCCTCACTATTAACATTTGGTTTCAGAAATTATTGCCACGCACAGGGGTCCAAGCAGAAGGAAAAATACTTAGAGGAAATGTAGGTTTATCATCCTAGCTAATGTTATTACTAGACAAGCCAGATGTCAGACTGAAGCTTGGCTTAATGGATCATATATTGTTTTGAACAAAATTTTCTCTTTTTGAAACATGAACAAATAGCGCTGAAGATTTTGTTTTGTCAATAAAAAGAAGAATAGTTTTATTAATAATAAATGAAGATCAAATATTGTAAGGAGAAAGTGAGGTCTGCAGATGCTGGAGATCAGAACTGAAAATGTGTTGCTGGAAAAGCGCAGCAGGTCAGGCAGCATCCAAGGAACAGGAGATTCGACATTTCGGGCATAAGCCCTTCTTCAGGAATCATTCCTGAAGAAGGGCTTATGCCCAAAACGTCGAATCTCCTGTTCCTTGGATGCTGCCTGACCTGCTGCGCTTTTCCAGCAACACATTTTCAGATCAAATATTGTAAACCGAATTATCTAGTTACAATACAAATGAACAGCCAAGTATATTTTAAACGCAGTCAGGGTACAATCCTATTAATCCCAAAGCATGAAAAGGAAAAGAATAGCTTTTGTATCACACCCAAAATGCACCTCTGATACAGTACTGAAAAACACACCATATATAGTTCCCAAGAACTCCACTCACACTGTTTCATATCAGAGTTCCTGTATCTAACACCTCAATAGGTTTAAGTCACTTGTGACCTTAATTTATGAATGGAGTTACCAAATATCTTCTTCCTGGAGCTATTATACTCTTGCAATCATTTGAACAACAGCCATTTATTTAGAGACTTGCTATGTACACAGGAGGAGTGCTACATGAACCTAGAATGTCTCCTGCATGAGAAAACTCTTCAGACTTGTTTTTCCCCAGTCTCACGACCTTGCATTTTCATTTACATGATGATCCCTTAAATTCAAGCTGTTAATCCATTAATGCATGGAAAACAAAAAACAAAATAAGGAATAGAAAGGAAATTGTGGCAGAGGAGAAAGTGGGCCAGGAAGAGAAGGACTGGAAAAGGTTTGAGAAAGTGGAAATCTGACACAAAACAGAATAGAAAAAGTAAAGGGAAAGGAATTAGAGAAACAGATTTGATACAGTACTTTCTAATGAAACATAATAACTTTCACACTGATTAACTTGGTAATATATGCATTTTCCAAAAAGGTAATTATATGGATGGCATAGTGGTTAGAACTGCTACCTCACAATACCAGGGACTTGGTTTTGATTCCAACCTCAGCCAACAGTCTGTATGGAATTTGCACATTCTTCCTGGGTCTGTGTGGGTCTCCTATTATCCAAAGATATGCGGGTTAGGTCATGTTAAATTTTTCACTGTATCAGGTGATGTGCAGGTTAGTTGGATTAGCCATGGGAAATGCAGGGTTACAGGGAGTGGGTGGGATGCTCTTCGGACGATTGGTATGGACTTGATCGGCTGAATGGCCTACTTCCAGATTGTAGGGGTTCTATGACTCTACATTACTTAGCTTCGTAAGACTACTAAAATATAGATAGTTTCTTTCAGTAAAATCATGGAAAATTAACAAATAGATCAATATCCTACTGTGAAAAGCACAGTGGCAGGGTCTAATTTCCAGAATGGTTCTTTGTCTAGAGACATAGCGTTGGTTCTATGGGGATCTGAAATGTTTCAATGCATTTACTTATGAGGTGTTAGCAGATAGATGGAAGGAAACAAATAATTTGACTGTCTGAAAGAATATACACAGACAAATGTTGAAAATTGCATTTCTAAAATTAGCGCAGAACTTCACAAGTGGCACAGTACTATGTACAGTTTCTTAAAGGGAATTGAAAATTTTCATACAAAATAACATTGGTGATAGATATTTAAATGTGTTTCAGTGAAGAATAAAGAACCTAAAACACTTAACTGGCATATAATGTTGGTGCTTTTGAGGCTCGTAAGGTATAACCATTAGATCTCCTTCACACCTGAGTTTTTTTTTCTGGCAATCACCTGATTTTGGGAAGAGAATCAAGTTTGAGGCACAAAACAAAAACAAGGCATTGAGTGAAGAGATCAACAATAACATTTCTCCTGGTCATTATTTACTATACTAGGAGCAAACAAGCTGGCCGAAAAGAAATCATTCCCTGATAATCACCAGCTCTTTTCCCAGTGCAGTATAAAACAGTCAATTAACAGAATCATAGCAATTTTACAACACATAAGGTCAATTCCTGCCCCAGACATAAACAGCAATCCAGGCTAATCCAACCTTCCAGCTTTTGGTCCATACCCCTAAAATCCAAGTGCAAAGCCAAGTATATTTGAAACGCAGCAAGGTTTGTTGCATTCACCATGCTTTCTGACAGTGGTTTCCATCACCTGCCACCCACTGAATGGAAACAATCTCAAATCCATTCTAATTGTTCCTGATGAAGGGCTTTTGTCTGAAACACTCCTGCTCCTCAGATGCTGGCTGATCTGCTGTGCTTTTCCAGCACCACATTCTCGACAGTCAAACAGTTGTTTATTGATATGGTTGGACGTGCTTGCTAATTTTAAAAAGTAGAAAGTCTAGAAAATATTTGAGAAATATAATCTCATCTTAATAAGCAAAATGTTATTATGACTTGGATGGGTATTATTAATATATCTACAGTGCATATGCATATAAAACTTGCTTCACTCTTAGGAAAATAATCTAGCTGTTTGAATAATTGCTCTAAAGACAGAAATTCATAGGAGGAGCTAAATTTGTTCAAATATAAAGACTTATTTGTTCAAGCATGTGTTTGATTAGCATCTCATATGGAAATCAACAGATAATTATTTAAGTTCACAAGTTCCTGGTAGTTTCAAGTCTGCTGGGAAACTTCAAAAAGAATTAGTTTAGCTAAATAACCAAGATGAGTGATAAGAGATAAAACAACCACAACCGAAAATTAATTACAGCAGATCTTAGTGTAAAATTTGCTAACTCTTTATTTTCTATTACAAGCTAACCTTAACACATCCTGAAATATATGGCACCATTTAGTACTTGGGAGAGAATGACAATACCATATTAAATGCAAATATTAGAAAACTTTTAGAAATAATAATCTGTGGTATAGTTAACAGTCACTTTGACAAATATGGACTATATTATGAAAAGCCAGCATGAGTTGATTCAAGTCAAATCATATTTAACTGATTTGATTGAGTTTTATGATGAGATAACAATGAGGGTTGATGATAGTAAAGTGGTTGTTGTGGCATATGTGCACTTCAAAACATAATGTCAGCTTTGCTGTAGCTGCATAAATATGAAGTGTAGGTGAACCACGTTTCTCAGGACTTGAGGAATGTACAGTATTCAGGGGATGATATTTGATGCTTTTATATTTTAATATAAAAATATTCAAATGTCATATCTCATATTCTCGATAATGACCTAGACTTGTGTGTAATGAGCACAATTCCAAAGTTTACAGATGGCACAAAACTTGAAAATGTTATGAACTGAGGGTTGGATAGTGATACACTTTTAAAAGGACATACCAGGCTGGTGAAATGGACAGATTAATTTAAAATGGAGAGGCTTTTGGGAGGAAGAATGAGGCAACCAATTTTTTAAAAAGGTACAGCTCATTGTTAACTCTCAGGATTGTAAATAACATGTTTTCTTTGTCTGTGTATTGCCTGAGACTGGGGCACAGTTTCAGCTGGAAGGAGCCAGGATGGTAGCAAGGATTGGGAGGATTGCCCCCTATGGGCAAGGGGGGGAGAACACTAGTTATATTTGGGTGTTTGTTTAAGTTAAATGTAGTGGTTAGTTTTTTAGTCATAGTACTTAATATAGGTGTAGATTTTAGACATTATAGAGTTAATGTATTTTTTCACTCCCTGCACCTCAGATAAGCTTCCTCCTCTGGGGAAACCACAGGCTGCCCTGGACAACCATGGGTAGTGATCTGCTTAAATGGTGCATCTGGAATGTAAAAGGGAGCCATTCCCCCATTAAAAGAAAGAAGGTGCTTTACAAGCCTTAGTAAAGAAAGGGTTGATATCGCTCTGCTGCAGGAGACACATTTAACTGATAAGGAAATCTAAAACTGCAGCAGGGTGGGGGGGGAGGGGCTATGACAGAGTATTCATCTCCTCCTTTTGCTCTAAAAGTAGAGGAGTGGCTGTACTGGTAAGAAGGAACCTCCATTCCAGTTAACTGATCAAATTAAGGACAAACGTGGAAGGTTCATCATTCTCAAAGCTCTAATACATTGAGAAGAATATGGCATCCTGAATGTTTATTGTCCCCCCTGCACACCCTCTTAAATTTCTAATTGATGCAGTTGCTAAACTGATTAATCTTGTGGTGTGCCATACGATCATAGGAGTGGATTTTAACCGCCTAATAGATCCCAGGATAGACAGAATGCCAAGGGGCCCGGCAGGTTTGCCCGCACAATCTAGACAGTTGGTGGACTTGCGTGAGGAGTTGGGATTGGTGAATGTGTGGAGGCATCTCCACCTTAATGGAAGAGACTTTACTTTTTATTCCAACCCACACAAGTAACACACACAATTTGACGTGTTCCTTATGCCGTAGGTCTGTTTGGACACAACATTGGCTTGCAAAATTGGGAATATAACTATCTTCGACCATGCGCCAGATGATAAAAATCAAGGATGGTTGAATAGATGTACAGCACTGGTGCATGGATTCATTCCTGTGAAGGGACAGCAAGTTTGTTGCGTACATTACAAGAGAGTTCAGGGCCTTCTGGGATATCAACTCCGGTACAGCCAGTATCTGTTGATACTTTGGCAGGCCAGTAAGGCATACTTACAATGCCGGATCATTTTGTATTCAACAAGCAGAAGGAAGCAGAGGGGGAAGCAGCAACGGATGCTGGAGGCCTGGGTGAAGTTAGCTGAAGAAGCATATTATATTAGGCCTTTAGTGGTCAAGCTGCAGCAGGTCACAGCTCTCCAGGCTGCTCTTGACGCATTGCACACTCGGGTGGCAAAAAAAGTTTCCTTTGCGAAACAAAGATTGTTTGAATTTGGAGAAAAGACGAGTAGATATCTGCCATATTTGGCAAGAAAGAAAAATGATTCCCAATCCATTTTATCTATCAGAGAGTGAGCTTCAGTTACCTATGAGTTGAAGAAGATCAATGCTAGATTTCAGGAAAACTTTGCAGAGTTATACCAGTAGGAGGGCGGCAAAGATGATGCAGGGAGAATGCAGTCCTTTTGTGAGAACCTGGATCTCCCTGGTATAAACACAGAACAAGCCTCTTATTAAGTGTGCATGTGATGATACAAGAGGTGCAGGAAGCAATAAAGCATCTCCAGGGTGGCAAAGCACTGGGACCAGGTGGATTCCCGAGTGATATTGATAAGGAATTCATAAATGTGTTGGTAGAGCCACTTTTGGGGATGTACAGCCATTCACCTACACAGGATTGTCTTCTGTCCTCTCTCAGGGAGGCTAACATCTCCCTCATTTTAACAAAGGGGAAAGACCCCGAAGATTGTGCTTCTTACAGACCAATTTCACTGTTGAACGTGGACTTTAAATTTCTGTCAAATGTGCTGGCCCTGAGGTTGGAAAAGGTATTGTCCTATATTATGAAAGAAGATCAGACGGGATTTATCAAGGGCCGTAGCTCCTCCAACACTATCAGGAGGGTACTGAACATAGTGCAGGTATGCCAGCGAAGATTGATCCCTGGTTTGGTGGGTAGAATGACCTTACGTGTTTGGGGTCCTAGAGTACTTTGGTCTGGGGGAGCCTTTGATTGGTGGCTGGCAGTGTTGTACAATGATCCTGAGGTGGCAGTCATTACAAATGGTACTAAGTCGGATAACTTTAGTATGGGAGAGGCAGCCAATAGGGATGTCCTCTTTCACTGCTGTTATTTGTCTTGGTAATTGAGCGGGTTAACCTCATCACCTCGGGGGATCTCCCATCCACCGCCCCATACATAACCTCATCACCTCAGGGGATCTCCCATCCACCGCCCATCCATAACCTCATCACCTCAGGGAATCTCCCATCCACCGCCTCCAACCTCATAGTCCCACAACCCCGCACCGCCCGTTTCTACCTCCTGCCCAAAATCCACAAACCTGACTGCCCCGGCCGACCCATTGTCTCAGCCTGCTCCTGCCCCACCGAACTCATCTCCGCATACCTCGACACGGTTCTGTCCCCTTTAGTCCAAGAACTCCCCACCTACGTTCGGGACACCACCCACGCCCTCCACCTCCTCCAGGATTTTTGCTTCCCCGGTCCCCAACGCCTTATTTTCACGATGGACATCCAGTCCCTGTACACCTCCATCCCCCATCACGAAGGACTCAAAGCCCTCCGCTTCTTCCTTTCCCGCCGCACCAATCAGTACCCTTCCACTGACACCCTCCTTCGACTGACTGAACTGGTCCTCACCCTGAATAACTTCTCTTTTCAATCCTCCCACTTCCTCCAAACTAAAGGAGTTGCCATGGGCACCCGCATGGGCCCCAGCTATGCCTGTCTCTTCATAGGATATGTGGAACAGTCCATCTTCCGCAACTACACTGGCACCACCCCCCACCTTTTCCTCCACTACATCGATGACTGTATCGGCGCTGCCTTGTGCTCCCACTTAAAATCGGGAACTCAGAGAGGATATTTCATTGGAAACGTGGAAGATATATGGGAAAATGTAAAGAAAATCTCAATATGCAACAAAGCGCAGGCCATGCAATTGAAGATTTTACACGTGGGCTCATATGGTGTCAGAGAGGCTAGCTAAGTTCAAGAGGGGAGTATCTCCAGGATTCCCCAAATGCAAAATTAGTAGGCACTCTTGCACACTGCTTTTGGTCATGTTGCAAGATCCGGAGATACTGGAGTGCCATAGTAAGGGAGCTGAAGGAAATCCTGGGAATTAAAGTCAAGGTGGATCTGGTATTTCTTCTTCTGGGGTTGCCAAACTTGCCCTCTCTGGGGGAACACAGGAAGCGATTGTGTAATATTCTTATGTACTGTGCAAGGAAGAACATTTTAATGAATTGGACGTTGGAAAAACCCCATAGGCTGGTGATGGAGCATCTCTCTCAAGACAACCTTACAAATATAGTGCACCATAAAGTGGAGCAGTTTTATAAGACATGGCAGCCCTTTCTAAATTATATAGACGCAGACTTATCAGCAATATTAATCAGGGCCGTGGTATAGCCGTGAGAATCAGTTTGGGCAGACATGGGACATTGGGAAGGAGAGGCTGGAAAACTTTAATATTAACCATACTGTCAGTGTTATCCATTGGACACAACTTGTAACCCTTGACTAACATGCCTTCTCTTTTCTATGGTCTTGCAGGGAAGAGCAGGATGTTCACCATCTCAGTGAAAGGCCCTCCAGCACTTCTCAAGGGGAGAATTCAGAGGTCTCTCAGATAAGAAGTTACTAGGTACTACTTGAATATTTCTACCTTATCATATGTCATAAAACAGATTTCAAATTCGTTGCCATCTCCTTTTATGACATTCTCCCTGTGTCTGCGTGGGTTTCCTCCAGGTGCTCCAGTTTTCTCCCACAGTCCAAAGATGTGCAGGTTAGGTGAATTGGCCATGCTAAATTGCCCATAGTGTTCAGGTGCATAAGTCAGGGGTAAATGTCGGATAATGGGTATGAGTGGGATACTCTTCGGAGGGTTGGTGTGGACTTGTTGGGTCAAAGGGCCTGTTTCCACACAGTAGGGATTCTAATTCAAAAAGTGATTACGTTTCAAAACCCTTCAGTGAGCTGTGAAGTGCTTAGCCTTCCGATGTATTATATGAATGGCAGCATGCAAATTCAGCTTCTTACTTCTACAAAATAAAAGCGGCGAATAAAACTCGCTCTAAACATAAAAATCAAGTTTCAAAATTAATTGAAACCTCAATTTGAAAAGAATATAAAATGTAAATGATTCTTTAGTGAAAGTGTATTAGAAACCTCCAAAAGTACCTTGGATTTTTTTTTAATTTCAAGAATATGCTTTATTCATAAAAAAATCTCTTTTTATATACACATCATCACAAATGCAGTACAGTTCTGTACTGTTGCATATCAAGTAAATAAACAAAACATTGGACTTTGACTCTATCCAAAAAAAACCAAAGACCTCTTTTATACATACAATACTAATATTTACATAGCATCCAACAACATTTTGAAAACTCCTAATGTCTTTAATTACATAATATTGCTCAGTCAGTCATTTCAAATATTCATCACTATTTCAGTGACCATCCTTTGAGTAAAGAGAGTTTTAAAGATTTGTCCTCTTGTTTTATTTGTCTAACATATCTTAAAGTCACAATCTTCCTCTCATTCATTCTAGCTTAGAGACAGCTGTACCATCCTTACAAGATCCAACATATGACATACTTTATTTGTGATGAGGAGTGACTTTGAATACATCAATAAACAAGTAAGAATGGTTTCATAAGACCATGACACCTCATTTATTTGTTTCATTTTTGACTCAGGAAACTCCTACCGTGACTGGTCAAATGTTCTCACAAGAAAAGTATGTCAGCTTTTGTTCTACTCTTTAGAAAACTGTGCAGCACAAAGAGATTGTATAAGATTTTATTGAATCTATTCATTACTATTGGTGGCTGTCAAAGTGTATTTACATGGCAAAATTCCATTCAATGGGAATTTTGTTAGGATAATTATGGTTGTCCAAGGAGTTTTCTTTGGGGAAATGTAAAATTGTAAGAAGCACAAACTTTGAATTTTGCTCCAACCAGCTTTCACCTTGTTTCCCTTATACCTGGGAATGAACTGCTTTTGGTGAGCATGGGGACAGGGAAGGGAGAAATGGAAAATGAAAAGCTAACCCGTATAATGTTGCTAAGGGTGGAAGGTGAAATTTTCTTGACCACTTCAAAAAAACTTCAATCACTGGCATTTCTCCAGAAACAATCCAGTTAAGATGAGATCAGTTAATTTTCTTTTGTCCAACAATTCCTTTTAAGCATTGCAATTATACCTTAAACCACATCTATGCATGTTTGCTAAACTACAAGCCAGACATTCAAGCACAGTTGTGTGTACTGCTGTCTTGCATTTTTTCATAGGTATAAAGGATAATTGCCGACCTTGCACAAACTGAGGATGTGGTTTGAAGCCAAGCTTGTGAGAACTTGTCTTCTAAAGCTGTTGCCAACTAAATAAAAGGTCATAGCTCAGTACCTAACTGTTATCTGTGTTACAAGAAACCTTGTTAAGCTACTAGCTTAGTTATCAAAAGATAATCGAACCACTGGAACCATCTCTGGAAGATAATGTGTGGTACTTTAGGTAGCGTTTTTAAAGAAGTGCCAAAACATTTATAATAAACTGTAAGATTCAGGGAGAGGCAGCCCAATTACCGGTTCAAGCAAGTAAAGGGCTATTACAAAATAAACTGAGTTGAGTAGTTAGTATACAGCCTGCACTGAGATTTGTTGTAAACCTTATACTTCAATTGGTCCAAATAGCAGCAATTTACATTAGGTAAAACTAATGATTCACCTTTTGAGGTCACTTGCTTTGATCAATTCCCCCCACACTTTCATTATATTCATTGATGTGTGTTAAAGTGTTCCTTATGGCTCTGCATTGGAACTTGTGTCTTTGAATGTTTCCAGTCTGCCATCCCATCAGACCTTGCCTTTCATTCTTTCTTCACACTCCTCAATTTCACATTCTTAAAATTTATTACATTTCTAACAACTGGCAATTCTTATGAAAGGTTTTTCAACCTGAAACATTAACTCTGTTTTTCCTTCCACAGATGCTGCCTGATGTGCTGAGTGTTTCAAGCATCTTCTGCTTTTATTCCAGATATTTAATGTCTCTAGTGTTTTTTAAATTTATGATTAAACAAGCTAATGTTTTGGCTTTTGCTCGAAACGTCGATTTTACTGCTCCTCAGATGCTGCCTGAACTGCTGTGCTTTTCCAGCGCCTTTAATCCAGAATAATGTTTGTAAAAGCCTGGATAAAGGGAAAAGCTTTTCCCTTTATCAAGAAAAAAGCAGTAATCTTTATATAATTGTATAGCACAAAGAAATTGCACATGTTGCTGTACCTAAGTAGAACGGAATAATTGAATCAGAGTGGCATGGTGGCTTAGTGGTTAGCACTGCTGCCTTCTAATGCTAGGGACCTGGGTTTGATTCCGGCATTGGGTGATTGTCTGTGTGGAATTTGCACATTCTCAGTGTCTGCATGAGTTTCTGCTAGATATGGTAAATGCAGAGTTATGGGGATAGAGCAGGGCTTGAGTCTAAATGAGATGCTCTTCAGATAATTGGCCCATATCTGATAGGCTGAATGATCTCTTCCTGCACTGTATGGATTCTAGGTCGCTCTAAAAGCATATTGACATATCAAATTTCCTTAAACTGGGAATTTTGTTAACTTAAGTATAGTTGTCCAAGGAGTTTTCTTTGGAAAGAACATAAAATTGGCAAAAGCATCAAACAGTTTTTACTGTGTTTCCCTGTGAATGAACTGCTTTAGGGAAGCAATAGGTGGCAAAGGAGGTGAGAAAGGAGATGAATGACAAACCAACCGTATAACGTTGGTAAGATTGGTGGAAGATGAAAGTTCCTTCATCACTTCAGGAAAACATCAATCACTGGCACTTCTTCAGAAGCAGTTTGGTTGAGATGAGGAAAGCTTACAGGCTTTCACAAGCTCGGAGCATCCTAAAAAAACTTTATAACATTCATACTTTTGGATTCTAATCATGTTCACTGTAAAAAATGTTAAAGCAGGAATTTGGTTTAACATCTCATGTAGGACAGTGCAGTACTTCAGCATTCTGAAGAAGGGTCATTGGACTCAAAATGCTAACTCTCCTTTCTCTCCACAGATGCTGCCAGAGTTTTTCCAGCAATTCTGATTTTGCCTCAGCAATCCTGCATTAAAATATTAGATGAGATGATGTGAATATTTTGGAGCAAGTGTAGAAGGGTTGTTTCCAAAAGCATAGGCAAATGGGACAAGTTCAGTTCAGGATACCTGGTTGGCATGGATGAGTTGGATGAAAGGGTCCATTTCTGTGCTGTATGACTCTATACATAGATGTTGTGGGATTACCCAATGCATAATTCTGGGGAATGTGTCACAAGTTGTAATACAGATCATTAAATACCTTAGACATGTAGTCTTAAGATCCAGCCTATGTTTAAGACTCAGATTCTATGGTCATAGTTATGAATATATAAGCGCTTGCATTAAGGATTGTACCTATATTTAAAAGGAGAGATAACTGTCATTGTTCAAGAATAGGGTTCTGTGTAGATCATCCAGCCCATTAGATACAGCTGACCTCTAACTTTAACTCCACTTCCCTGCTAGCTTCCAATGTCTCTTGATTCAGAGAGATCAAAATTTATCTTCCACAGCCTTGAAAGACGCAGCTTCCACAGTCCTCTCATGTAGAAAATGCCAAAGAGCAAAGAGATTTCTCCTTTCCTCATTCCAAAATAATTAGCCATTGAAAGTGAATAGAATTTAGATGTTGCTTGGAAAGTATTCTGGATCTAATAAAAATCTGATTGTGTGATTCCAAGATATCTTTAGTTAGAGTGCGCTTTTATTACCTGAAAAATAAATGCAACAACAAACGCACATACAAAGCCCTTGATCATGAATTTACAAATAAGGTTGGGAGAGGAGTCACAGAATCACCGAATAGTTACAGGGCAGGAGAAGGCCATGCATTATGATTTCATTGGCTCACCAAATGAGATCTCACTTTATGCCAATCATCCGCCTTGTCCCCATACAATTTGCAAGAGTATCTACTTCAATAGTTATCTAATGTCCTCTTGAAATGCTTCAGTTGAACCTGCCCCCACCATACTTCCTGATGGTACATTCCCATACCACTTGCTCTGTGACATACATTTTTCTCATCGTACACTTGTAAAAGAAGCAAAACACTTTAAATTTGTGTCCTTTGGTTCTTGACCCTCCTATCAATTCTGTCAAGACCACTCATGATTTTAAAAATGTAAATCAAATTTCTTCTTCTCCTTCTCCTCTCTAAGGAAAAACGTATTCAATTTCTCTCATCTGTCCTCGTAATTGAAATTTCTCATACTTGGAACCATTCTCTTAAACCTCTTCTGTAGCCTGTGTAATCTGTTGCAAACATGCTGAAGTGTGGCTCTCAGAACTGCACACAATACTCCAGCTGAGTTCTAACCAGTGTTCTTTATAACTTCCTTATAAACTTCCTGCTCTTGTACTCTATGGTCCTATTAATGACTCCTAAAATACTGTGTTTTATTCACAGATCTCTTTACCTGTCCTGCTCCTTTATTCATTTATGCACATGAGCACCTAGGTCTCTCTTCTCCTGCACACTCTTTACAATAGTACACTCTTTATTTACACTGTCAGTATTTTTGTTTGAAAATGTATTACCTCACACTTCTGTGCCCTGTGGCCAAACACTTTAACTCCTCCTCCCGCTCCGCTAAGGACATACAAGTCCTGGGCCTCCTCCATTGCCAAATTGTAGTTACCTGACGCATGGAGGAAAATGCTTCATCTTCCGCCTTGGGACCCTCAAACCACATCGGATCATTGTCGATTTCACCAGTTTCCTGATCTCCCCTCCTCCAACCTTATCCCAGATACAACCCTCCAAATCGGCACCACCCTCTTGAACTGTCCTACCTGTCCATCTTCGTTCCCACTTATCCATTCCACCCTCACTCCGACCTATCACCATCACCCCCCCACCTTCATCTACCATTTACATTCCCAGCTACTTCCACCCCCCCCAGCCCCACCCCCTCCTATATATCTCTCAGACCCCTTGAGGCCCTCCACATTCCTGATGAAGACCTTATGCTCGAAATGTTGTCTCTCCTGCTCCTCAGATGCTGCCTGACTGGCTATGCTTTTCCAGCACCATACTTTTCGACTCTGATTTCCAGCATCTGCAATCCTCGCTTTCTCCAAAGAGATTCATCTGCTATTTAACCATCTACTCCACCAACTTGTCAATGTCTTTTGAAAGTTCTATACTGTCTTCCTTATACTTTAGGATACTCTCAAGTTTTGTATAAATCACAAACTTTGAAATTGTCCCGTGCACACCAAGACTGAGAACATTTATATACATAAGGAAAAACAAGGTTCCCAATACCAACCTCATGAACTCCACTAAAGACCTCTGTCCAGCCCCAATACCCATTAACTATGACTTTTTCTTTCCTATCCCTCAGATAATTTTGCATGCATTTGGCACTGAGCTTTTTATTGCGTGACCCTTTAATTTTTCTCACAAAACTGTTGAGTAGCACTGTATCAAAAACCCTTTAGAATTTCACATATAACACATCAACAACATTACCTCATCGACACTTTCAGCACCTCTTCCAAAATCTCCAGAAAGTTAGTTAGACATATTGTTTTCCTTTATCAAACCCTAGCCTGACCAGCTGTGCTTTTCCAGCACCACTTAAGCTTTATCAAACCCTTGTTGGCTTTTCAGAATTAACCCATATTTTTCCATGCGACTACCAATCTAATGCCAAATAATTGATTTGTTTTGATCTATTATTGTCACAAATACCTATGTACAATGGAAAGTTTTGTTTTGTATGCAGTACAGGCAGATCATAACATACAAAGTGCATAAGGGTAATAGAACACAGTGAGGAATACAATACTATGGCTGCAGAGAAGTTGCACATAGAGTGAGACCAACATTAAATTAAAAATTTCAGAGGTCCTTTCAGAAATCTAATAACAGCGGGCAAGGCGCGGTTCTTGAATCTGTTGGTACGTGTGTTTAAGCTTTTGTATTTTCGGCCTAACAGAAGAGGTTGGAAGAAATTATACTGGGGTGGAAAGGATCCTCGATTATGTTGGCTGTCTTTCCTAGGTAGCGAGAAGTATACATGAAGTCAATGATTGAAGATTAGCTTGCATGATGGATTGGACTGGGTTCACAACTTTGAGGTTTCTTTTGGCCCTGGGCAGAGCAGTTGCCATACCAAGCCGTATTGGGTCCAGTTAGAATGCTTCCAATACTGCTTCTATAAAGATTGGTAAGAGTCTCTATCCATACCACTGAAGCTAACCAGACTGGTCTGTAATTGTTTGTTTTATCTTTACAACCTTTTCTGAACAAAAGGAATAACGTTTGCAATTCTCCAGTACCTTGGTATCACCTAAGATTGAAAGATTATGACCAGCATCTCTGCAATTTCCATTTGCACTTTCTTCAGTGCATCTCATTTGATCCTGGTGCCTTTTCAACTTTAAGTGTTGACAGCTGATCCAATACCTCCTTATCAATGTTGAACCCTTCTAATGACCACATACTTCCTCTGGAATCTTGGCCTGAGTGGCATCTGTCTTCTTGGACAAATACAAAGCGCTCCTCCAATAAGCCTCCCACAGTAACTCTCCCTTGTGACCCTGATCTGCTCTATTTCTCCTTTTACAATCTTTTCAAAATGAGCAGCTCATGAGCTGATTTCATGAGTTGTGGCAGGGTATGGGTCTGTGGATGCTATGTTTGTGGATTGGTTCCTTGGATAACAAATAAGCAAGGATGCGTAATTGTTCTCAGAATAAACAAAAGCGAATTGATGAAGAGTCAAAAACTGAGGTAGCTTTTCGTAGCCTGGACAGCTAAAAAATGAGGGACCACTTCCTAAAGAGAGAACCATCAGACTATAAATGTACATCATCCATAGGGCAGACAGATACCTTGGCTGGGAATCTGAAGGGTCACTCACTGAATTCTCAGCAGATTCAAATAAGAAGATCCGAATTAAAGTGACTAAGGAAGGCAAGGATCTGTCAGGACCTCTAGACAAGCATAAGGAATGGGATAAACAGGCAAAAGGAAGAATCATAGAGTCCCTACCATGTGGAAATAGGCCATTTGGCCCAACAAATCTATGCCAACCCTCTGAGAGTATCCCATTCAGACCCATTTCCCCACCCCATTACACTACATTTCCCATGACTAAAGCATCCAACTGACACATCCCTGAACACTATGGGCAATTTAGCATGTCCGATTCAACTAACCTGCCCATCTTTGTACTGTGGGAGGAAACCAGAGTACCCAAAGGAAACCCACACAGACACGGGGAGAGCGTGCAAACATAAAGACAGTCGCCCAATGCTAGAATCGAACCTGGGTTCCTGGCACTGTGAGCTGCAGTGTTAACCACTAAGCCACTGTGCCACCCTCAGATGATTTGGTGTAAAAAGCAAAATCAGAGCAGAAAGATGGACTCGGAAAAAAGAACAATTGCAGCAGCTCAGGCAGAATCTCCCAAAAAAAAAGACAAATGAGAGGCTGACACAGGGAAGCAGACCATTCTCCGGGAGAGTTTAGGACATTGGAGTCAAAGGGGAATCAGGCATATTACGACTACTGTACCAACACTTTAGCTACTTTTGTGTTAGGTCACCAAAAAAAATTAGTTATTTTCACAAGAGCAGGTGCCTAGACACTTTGTAATTTTCCTAGCACATACCGTCCTCACAACTTGAATTGCCACAGTCCACCTGCTGTAGGTTGATCCACAATGCCTTTATGGAGGGGATTCCAGGATTTTGAACCAGCAAGAAGAATGGCAATATATTTCCAAGTCATAATGATGATTAGCTTGGAGGGGAACTTGCAAGTGGTGGTGTTCCCATGTATCTGCTGCCTTTATTCTTCTAGATGGAAGTGACCATGGGTTTAGAAGCTTTGGTGAATTGATGCAAAGCTGATAGTAGGTAGTGCACATTGCTGCTATGAACATCGGTGGTGGAGGGCATGGATGTTTGTGGATGTGGTGCCATTCAGGCTGTTTGTCTTTGATAGTGTGAAGCTTTTTGAGTGTTGTTGGAACTGCACCCATCCAGGCAAACGAGGAGTATTCCATGTTAATCACTGGTTTGTTTCTGAACCAGTTAGTCTCATGGTTCTAGTTGAACTCCTTCTGGTAGGAAAAGGATTGTGAGGCCATGACATGCTCACAGGCTCAAAAGTGAGTATAGATTGCAAACCACATCAATTCTTGAAGTGTTTGTGTTGCAGTGCATTACCAGAACCATGTAGTTTAATTTTGGTTGGTTGTAGTCTCAGTTTATTCAGCTATGGTATATGACCTGATGATGCTAGCCAGTCATGCGTGTAACAAGATGTCCATTGACATAAATAAATTGTGTAAGTTGGCTGATTGAATCACTACTTTCCTTCAAATTATCCTAGAAATGCCTCTGGTATATTTGTTAATGGAAATATATTGTCTAATGCAGCTACCTTTTTTAAAGGTGGTGGTTCTCTACAGCATAGGTATCTTTATGTTTGTGACAATCAGTATTTTCAATTTTCTGAAACAGCGTCAAACTTCTGCATATCTTCTGGAAGTGACCCATAGTTTTACAAATATAGCCCTCCTTTGGCTTGGCTGGACATTGTCTACACTGAGAGGCTTTCTTGTCCCACAGCACTGACACTGACTCTGTTAAACAGCTAATTCTTAGCCCTTCCCACATGCCTCACTAGTGTCAATACTTTATAATTTCTGGATTAGAGTGGTGCTGGAAAAGCACAGCAGTTCAGGCGGCATCTGAGGAGCAGGAAAATTGACTTTTCGGGCAAAAGCCAGAATTTGGTTTCCAGCATCTGCAGTCATTGTTTTTACCTACTCAATACTTTACAGTGAATTCATTCTGCTGCTCTCTTAAGGTGGTGTTGTTTTTGCAGGATCTGCTTGTAAGGTTTTTATGGTATCTGCTTCTGGAATGATTTGAATAGTTTTCTCCATTTCTTTGGACTACATGAAATCTGACAAGCTTCCTCAAAAAATCCAACAACAATTCTTTCTGTAATGAATTCCGATTTCAAAGCTCCATTATCACAGGTTTCCACGAATCTATAAAAGGTTATTAAATAAATTATCTACAGCTTCCACGAAGTTGAATTCTTCTGTTAAATCTTGCTTATTCAAGAATTTTATTTATTCTCAAATTGAAGTAATCATCAAAAGCTTTTAGGAAGCTGTCAAAAGTATCTGTGCTCTCTTTAAATATTTTAGCAATTAATAACATAATCACTATGGTCCTATTAATACTACTGTAGATTAACTGTGCAGTCTCAGATGTAGGATTTAATTTTAAAGCAATTCTCTACCTTAACATCTGTTGCTTTCCAAAATATCTATTCAGGTATTCTAAAAACCCATCTGATTTGAATCTGCTAGGAAACATTTCATTGGGAAGAGGAAGGAGATGTATGTATTAATTCTTATACTGTTAAAACTGTTTTAAACCTGTAGCATTTCCATGCTGCTTGTAACATGCTCTTCTTCTAATATTTCTGTAAAGTTTGTTCACTCAAAATCTGTATTACAACAACATAACTATACTCCCTGATGGATCTCGAAGAGCAGTCATTTAACAGATATATGACAATTTACTGCTTTCAAACTTGTAAATTGTAATTCGCATCAATACTGTACCTCTGTACAGCTTATTCATGCACATTTGAACTAAATTTGGTGGCCTTCCCAGTACTGCAGGCCCAACATACCTAACTTTTCCAGCCCTTTCACTGTCTCTTGCAGCTATATTTCATGGGACCCACTTGCGATATGAACAATTGAGAGATGAAACATTTTCCTTTAAGTTCCCTGACTCCCCTTTCTGGTTTTTGCATCATTTTCACATAACATTTCCCCTGTCTCTGACGAATATCGAATTTGATTCCAGGAATCTTCCTCAGTCCAAAGAACCTCTTTCAGTAAGGCCTCTGTCTTTCTGAGTGAAGCTCGTACCCGTACCTTATCTTTGCATAGCCTGTATAGGGGTCCTTGCAGTTCTTACTAACTTGGTGAAGGATCGTCTTTGAAGTACTGAAATTGGCTTGTTGTTGCTCTGAAAGCTACACTGACGGACAGGTTTGATGCTTCAGCTAATTAACTGTCACTTCAAGCCATGATCCTCTTTAAGAATTATATTACTTAGTGTGGAAACAGGCCTTTCAGCCCAACAAGTCCACATCAGCCCACCAAAGCGCAACCCACCCATTCCCCTACATTAACCCCTTCAACTAATACTATGGGCAATTTAGCATGGCCAATTCACCTAACCTGCACATTCTTTTTTGGACTGTGGAAGGAAACCGGAGCACCCGGAGGAAACCCACACAGACATGGGGAGAATGTGCAAACTCCACGTAGTCAGTCGCCTGAGACGGGAATTGAACCCAGGTCTCTGGCGCTGTGAGGCAGCAGTGCTAACCACTGTGCCACCGTGCTACTCTTAAAGTGGTAATTCATTTTCTTCAAAATAATTTCCTTCTTTTTTCAGGGTCATATGAATTCTGTCTGCCCACCACTGATCACCACATTGTATGCTTCAGCTAAACAGAATTCCAGTCCACACTTTGCCAGAATGTGATGTTCTGGTTTAAATAATTCACTACCACACACCCTTCTTTCCCTATGTTGACTCTTGAGCCAATCTAATTATCAATGTTAAGAGTTCGACCACTGGTGAGTTTAAACAGTAAAATGTCACATAACAAAGTAGTTTTGTTGCATGATAGTAATAGATGCAGTTTATATTAACTTGCTAATCATCAAGGGCTATTTGAAGCTGTACATCATGTATTTGCTTCCTTTGGGTACTTGTGCAGAACTGAACCGTCTCCTCACTAAATGTACATGACACAATCAGGTTGGATGGAGCTCAATGTAACTTGAATGTTAACTCATTCACTACCTTGCACAGTACTGATCTTGCTAGCAACGCCCATGTCTCATTTGTAAATAAAAGTGAAAGGTTGAGTAAAGTGGTCTGTAAAATGTAAGTCTTTCTTTGAGTGTGTCAGATAGAACGTTAGCCCATAAACAAAATAATGCCACAGCTGGCTTGATATGAAGCTGTATTAGTAACATTTAGAGCAGAAAGTAAGTGAATTGTGTCATTAACACAACCAAGTAAAATAATGTCTCAGATTGCACAACTGACTTTAAGGAAATTTGTTTTTTATTCACGAAGTCTTGGCAAGCAGAATTCTGCAGGATTATCACTCCAAATGCACATTTATGAAAAAAACTGTGAACAAAGTCAATGTTTTTATGATTAAAAGGCTTCATAAATACTTCACTAACTTCCTAAATGTAAACTAAACTATAAAGTGAAGGAAAGTTTAGTTTGCATGAATGACTCAGTAATTAATATGCAGCAAACTGGTGGTCAAATAGATTGCAACACATCTAAACCTATGACATAAGCTAGCTTAATTTGTAGGAATGCTAAATACTTTTCGTTCAGCATTGGCAGCATAATGCAGCGTGTACAAAAAGTTATATTTAATGTTTCAGAAAATGTGCCCAGCTAATCAAAAGTTCAGGTTGTTTCCAAAAGCAACACATCCTTTTGATGTCATATACAACGCTGATACAAGATGCTTACATGCCACAAGCAACAGAACCATGCTGGCACCAAGATCTTTTCATTTCTTTGTAGTTAATTGTTACAAACATCAAAAATAATTTCCTTAGATATTAGTTCAAATGTCACAATGTTTGAGTCTATGAAGACAACCATGCATTCCTATGCAGACAGCTTTTTCTCAGAATTATTTCCAATTCTTGCAATGGCAGCACTGACAAGGAATGCCAGAAATTAGGTAGCTTTGCTCTATATATTTCAGGCTGCACTTGGCTGGAAACATATATTGGACAGAATTTTATGCTAGACCATAACACACTTATTCACTGAAACTGTAAGTCAGGTGGCAACTTCCAGTGTCCACAGATGCACAGTCAATTCTGAAAGTTTTAAGTTGCTGTCCAAGTTCTCCTGGTCCTCCAGAAACTTCTCTACACCCTATCTAACCAAAAATTCTCCACATTTCCAGTCTGCACCTAAGATTCTTCTGGCCACTTCCATCACTTTAATCATTTCCAGGCCTTGACCTCTTCACCATGGATATCCAATATCTCCACACCTTCATTTCCCCCATCAGGATTGGTTAGGTCTTTCTGATTTTTTTTCTTGAGTGAATCCCCAACCAATTCCCTATCAACTACCATTCCTTTGCCTGAAAGCATTCTCACATTGAAGAACATATTCTCTTGGCTGCACTCAAATGAAAAATGTTACTGTGTCAACCCAAGTCACACCTACCTTTGTCTGTGCAACAGTTTTTTTTTGTTCTGGTCCTGACAAAAAGTTGCTTGTACATTGGTGAATTCATGGTGCCATTTTCTGTTCTCACTCAAAACGGAGAGATTTTACTTATTTTTTTCCAGCTTCCATTCTTCTCTCATCTGAACATGGTATCCCCAAGAATCTTCCTTTCCTGGATTTCTCAGTGTGGACATGTGGTACATTCTTACCAAAGAAGCCTTGATGTTGTTGCTGATAACTGGTTTTACTTTTGGTAGCATTGTAGAAGCTGGATGGTAATGATTGCTGCAAGTTTAAAAAGTAGGTAGCCTGACACTCATTGTAAGAGTTGTTTACACAGCAGCAGTAAGACAAGGTTACCAATGACCTGGAACTGGCACTGGAGAAGGCAGTGGATATGTTCAAATAGAAACTCAGCTGGCAACAAACAGCTGACTGGTCTTGGTCTAAGGACTACTAACAGCTAAGTGATTGGCTCCCCAGAAGCTGAAAAGCTTAGGACTCTGATCAACATAGTGAGAAGCAATCAGACCTCCACAAGCACAGAAGCTGTCTCTGTTCTCTGCAGAAGGACCACTTTAAACCTAAAGAAAACCAGTTCATTTTTCCTTCAGCAGTTGCTGCAAGTTCTGATTTATAAAAAGTCACTGACTTGAATGAAAGTGTAAATCCAGTGTAAATCCCCTAACCCAGTGTCTCCTGCCAACAAGTAAAAGCATTTGGAGAAAGAATAATAAGCAGCTTTCTGATCAATACAAGAATCATTTCAGCAAATCCTGTGAACAAGGACCAAACACTTTTCTCTCTGCCATTGATACCCACTTTTTTCCCCCGTTGGTGTCAGTTTGTCTGTATGTGGGGGTAGTGGGCGTGTTTATAAAGGAGTTAGAGTTTTCACTAATAGAGTTGAGTGTTGCCACATCATAATGGCTTGAGTGTAGTAAAAGTCTATTTATTCATAGCAAACAGTAATTTTTGTTAAGTAAAGAAATCTGTTTTTTTTCCTGTCAATTTGAATCTGAAAGTCTTAATAAATTATTGAATACTGCATACCTTTTAAAATCTTTCACATTTCTGACTTCTCTGGGAATCGTGGTGCTTAATTTCCAGTGCATTACTCCAGTGAGGTGCGGCAGCACTTAAATGAACGGTGACCAAGGTATCTCAAATGGTTTTAACTAGTTTTTCTTCTCAGACAGGGAGATGCTGTTGAATCAGAAGACTTCTGGTTTGAAAAAATAAATTTCCAGATAAACAATCACTAGGACATAGACCAGTACAGCACGTTACAGGCGCTTCGGCCCTAGATGTTGTGCTGACCTTTTATCCTACTCTAAGATCAAATTAATCTACATAGCCTTCATTTTACTATCATCCATGTGCCTATCCAAGAGTCACTTAAATGTCCCTAATGTGTCTGACTTTACTACCACCGCTGGCAGTGCATTCCACGCACTCACCACTCTGTATAAAGAACTGACCTCTGACAACTTCCCTAAACATTCCTCCAATCACCTTAAAATTATGCCCCCTTGTGATAGCCATTTCTGCCCTGGGGAAAAAGTCTCTGGCTATCCACTCTATGTCTCTCATCATCTTGTACAGCTCTATCAAGTTACCTCTCAGCCTTCTTTACTCCAGTAAGAAAGACCTTAGCTCCCTCAACCTTTCTTCATAAGACATGCCCTTCTTTCCAGGCAGAATCCTGGTAAATCTCCTCTGCACCCTCTCTAAAGCTTCCTCCTTCCGATAATGAGACAACCAGAACCGAACGCAATATTCCAAGTGTGGTCCAACCAGGACTCAATAGACTTGGAGCATAACCTCATGGCTTTTAAACTCAATACTCCTGCTAATGAAAACCAACACACCATATGCCTTCTTAACAACCTCGTCAACTTGGGTGGCAACTTCGAAGGATCTATGGATATAGACCCCAAGATCTCTCTGTTCCTCCACACTGCCAAGAATCCTGCCCCTGCAATCTGCAAATTCAACCTTCCAAAATGAATCACTTCACACTTTTCTAGGTTGAACTCCATCTGCCACTTTTCAGCCCAGTTCCACATCCTGTCAATGCACCTTTGCAACCCACAACAACCCTCCACACTATCCACCACTCCACCAACCTTGGTGTCAATAGCAAATTTACTAACCCACCCCTTTCATTTGCTTATCCAAGTCATTTATAAAACTCTCAAACAGCAGATGACCCAGAACAGATCTCTGCAGAACACCACTGGTGACTGAGCTCCAGGCTGAACATTTTCTATCTAGTACCACCCTCTTTCTTCTATGGGCCAACCAATTCAGTATCTAGACAGCCAAATTTCCCTGTATCCGATACCTCCTTACTTTCTGAATGAGCCTATATTGGGGAAGAAGCCTGTTATTCACCTGCAGCGGTCTAATTTAGAAAGTAATGCACACATAAGCCTTCAGTATTGACACGTTTATTCATTATATCACGGGGAGAAACAAGGAGACTAGCTCAATCAGATGTCACTCCATGGAATATAGATAGTCACAAGATTTTATCGGTTACAATTGGCTAACAAGTAGCGACTATTAATTATAGAATAACGGGCAGGCATAATGTAACTTGCCCAGCATCAGCTCCAGTCACATAGGGTCTGGACAGTGTTGTTTGTAGCTGATCAGCAAGTGTTAGTATACAATAGGTCATTGCAAAGGGAAGAATGGCTTCATGCAAAGAGAGACATTCGTTTATCAGGTATCTGCAAAGCTGAAAGACTAACCATGCCAGGCAGGCATGGGAAACCAGCTTTCTACAGGGCAGGCACTGAATGTAAGGCAAAATGGTTTCCACACATTAATATGTGGCAAAATGGCTTCCACAATTCTTCCACAACCTACCATGGGAAACCTTATCAAATACCTTATTAAAATTGATGTACACCACATCCACTGCTCTACCTTCATCCATGTGTTTTGTCACATCCTCAACGAATTCAATAATGCTTGTGAGGCTTGTCCTGCCCCTTACAAAGCCTTGCTGACTATCTCTAATCAAACTATGGTTTTCCAAGTAATCATAAATCCTGTCTCTCAGATTGCTCTCCAATAATTTTCCTACCACCGACATAAGTCTGATTGGTCTGTAATTCCCAGAATTATCCCTATTCCCTTTCTTGAACAAGAAACTACTACCTTCAGTCTTCATGGAACATGTGGGACATTCTACTGTGACACAAAGCATAGAAGATTTGATGTTTATCAGATTTTGAAATGGTCCAGAGCTGTTAATATAAATGGGTGATTTAAGATCAGTGTAATGAAAATTAATTCATCATTAGAAGATCTGGCTATTACAGCAGAAGTAAGAGTTTGAGCAGCAGTGATAAATGATTGCCAGGAATGCGAAAGGAACACTCAATAGGTGCTCCAGGTGTGAAATAGTGTATGAATTGCTCACAATGGAAAGCCAGGATCCTCAAAATAATATGAAGCAGAATATTATGAGGTTGAAGATGATGATTACTGATAGCATGGTGCTTTTGTCCTGTGCTGATTATGTTAGTTAACAGACTCATTTAACACAGCAGTGCTATGCAATACTTGAATTTTGACAGCATGTGAAGCAAATTAATAATCATTACCTTCATTTACTACTTAGGATAGATGAAAGACTAAGGAGTATAAAAGTACTACTTGCTTTATATTTGGAAGTGAATATATGTTGAGATCACTAATGAGATTTGTAATTTTAATTAAAATTGCTTGAGTTGAGTTAGGGCTTTATAAGAACTATTCTAATACCTAGTGAGATACTTGTACCATCGAATAAACGTTTTTATAAAAGGCACACAAACAAAACTGCATCCCCTTAACAAAACTTGAAGTTTCTCAGAGAGTAGGAATGAGCTTCTCAAAAACAAATTGAAATTGATTAGCGATTGAGCAATTATATTTATTTTGTTTATTTAGGGTATGTTGTAAAATGCTTCCTGTAAGGAAGAAAGCCAGCATGGTGTCAAAGTGTGACTCGAGCTAATGTACGTTTAGATACCTTGAGATGTGAAAAAACCCTTTTCAAACATAACTGTCTTTAAGTTTCAAAACCAAACCACACTTACTCAAAGTATGCAAAAGGCCCATGTTTATTGGTTATTTTGAATTTTATTTTGTTTTGTGCAAAACAAATAAACAATCACTGATGTGTGAGAGAACATATCAACTTTGACATGGAATATTTAGCAAAAACATTTTTTAAAAAACTGTCAAATCAGGTTGAATCCACTAAATAGTGACAAATAGTGAGTATAAAGTCAAAATCCTTTTCAGTGAAGCACTTTGAAAGTGGCAGAAATTCAAACAAACGTTGATTTATATTGTCAGTAGTGTTCTTCTAAAATCCACAAGTCATGCATTATTTTATATCCACCTTCAAATAGACAAGGTCTTTAATTCACCAGCATCCAATTGTAAGTTCTCAATAATTTGAGGGACTCTATATTTAATTAGCTTGTGGTCCTGAAATATGTGTGAATAGGAAAGTAACCCACTGCTATATTTGGCGACTATAAAAGACAACTGTGATATCCATAAGTGGAGGAATTATTGCAATAAAAATAGATGCACATTGAAATTAGAAACAGCTTCATAGTTTGAACAAAACAAACAATTAGATGTGTTTTTAAAAATAGTTTTGCTTTTTTGACAAGGACAAAATGATCTAGTCAGAAGATCCTAACCAAGGTTAAAAATTGTTGCTTTAGCCAATTTATAAACAACATGATTTGCAGCAGTCAGACCACTTATTATGCAATCACATGTATAACTGTTGTAACATATTTATGACTAATGGGTACATTGTCATTGGATGTATTGTACCGTTCGAACCTAGTTAAAATATTGGTGTTTAATTTCACTTTGAGTTCATTCTCATTATTTCTCATAGGAACATAGATAATAGGCCAATCAGCCACACTAACCTATTCCAACATTCAATAGGATCATGGTTTATCTCAAATTCCACGTTCCCAACTGCTTCTGATAACTATTTTTGAGAAGAGTTGTAGTTCAGGTTGATGATAAGTCTGTAGGTCAGCTCACGTAGCTGGAAGGTTTGTTTTCATACATTGTGTCACGAGATAACATCATCAGTGAGAGTCTCTGGTGAAGCCTGTCCCCCCTCCCCATTTCTAGGTCTTGGTTTCTTAAGGTGGGTGATGTCATTTCCGGTTCTTTTTTTCAAGATAAGGTAGATAGGATCGCAATCAATGTGCTTATTGATGGAATTCTGATTAAAATGCCATGCCTCTAAGAATTCTTTGTTTCGCCTGTCCTGGGATGTGTGTGTTGTCCCAGTCAAAGTGGTGTCCTTCTTTGTCTGTATGTATAGAAACTAGTGATAGACATATCAGAAATGACCTCCAGACTACTCAGACCCCTTATCATGGTAGCCCACAAACTTTACCAACACATTTAAACAGCGATTAATGAACCTAAAGGATCCATTAGATACTACCAGCAAAACTAATGTCATTTACAGGATACTATGCAAGAACTGTAAAAACACTACTGCAGACAAACTAGCAGAAAACTTGCCGCCAGGATACATGAACACCAACTGGCAACCAAAACACATAACCCACCATCACTAGTTTCTATAAGACAGACAAAGAAGGACATCACTTTGACTGGGACAACACATACATCCTAGGACAGGTGAAACAAAGACGCACACGAGAACCCTTAGAGGCATGGCATTCTAACCAGAATTCCATCAATAAGCACATTGATTTAGATCCAATCTACCTTTCCTTGGGGAAAAAAAATGTAAATAGCATCACCCACCTTAAGAAACCAAGACCTATAGAGAGAGAGGTGGGACACACCACCAGCGCTTCACTGGAGACTCTCAATGATGATGTCACCTAGTATAGGATAAAACATCTGAAAACAAACCTTCAAACAAGCACGCTAATATACATACTTTGATAACCTTTGAGTCCTTTGCCTAAGGATGTATGTCCCTCTGTCTTAAAAAAAATTCAATGACCCCATCTCCACTGCCATCTGATGCAGAGAGTTTTAAAGCTGCATTACCTTAGAGTATAGAACTAATCTCTGTCCTAAAAGTATATACCTAATTTTAAAATTAGGTATATAGCTTATCTTAGGATGGACTGACCTTCAAGAGGAAGCAACCTTTCCATCTCCACCTTGTCAAGATCACTAATCTTAATCAAGTCAACCCTCACTCTTCTAAACTCCAGTGGAAACAAGCCCAATCTGTCCAACCTTTCCTCAGAAGACAAACCACTTATTCCAGAATCAATCTGGTGATCCTTCTCTAAACCACCACATTTACATCTTTCTCTAAATAAGGAGATGAAAATGACATACATCTTATGTTCAAGCAGTAGAGAAATGAGTTAATGGTAGCGTGGTTGTGTTTTATCACAAGGCCAAATGGTTATTATAGACAAAATAAATGGAAAATGATGGAGTTTGGGCTTGAGACATAAGAAAAGTTGTTGATAAATTCGCCTTCATTATCAGTCAATGACAAATTCAGGAACACATTGAAAACATGAACAGTGTAGGCAGAAGTCCTTCAATCATTAAATCCTTTGAACAAAATCACAGGGTGATCAATGAAATGCACTCTACCTAATAAATTCAACATGTTTAGCTTCACACACTAAAAACCAAAACCACGTTTACCTCATCTTTAGAAGTTACGTTCCCAAAAATAGTAATGTTAAATTTGTACCAGAACTTGGAGGTGGAGTGTGATGGTGAACAAAATTAATTAATCAGACAAGTCCAGAAATCAAATACTCACCATTGAGTGGAGACTTTGCTATTCCATACTCCCTCCTTAGGTGGTGAGATGACATCTCCAGCTCGGTGTGTACATAATTTTGGCTACATCTACTGACATCTTCTGAAAAAGGTAGTCATTAAAGTACAACGAGACTTTGATCAGATGGACCAGTGGGCTGAGGTGTGGCAGGTGGGGTTTAATTTAGATAAATGTTGGGTGCTGCATTTTGGAAAGGCAAATCAGGGCAGGACTTACGCACTTAATGGGAAGGTCCTGTGGAGTGTTGCTGAACAAAGAAACCTTGGGGTGTAGATTTATAGTTCTTTGAAAATGATGTCGCAGGTAAACAGGGTAGCAAAGAAAGCATTTGGTATGCTTGCCTCTATTGGTCAGTGCATTGAGTATAGGAATTGAGAGGTCATGTTGCTGCTGTACAAGACATTGCTTCAGCCATTTCTGCAGTACTGCATCTGATTATTGTCTCCCTGCTGGAGGAAAGATGTTGTGATACTTGAAAGGGTTCAGAAAAGATTTACAAGGACATTGCTAGGGTTGGAGGGTCTGAGTTATAGGCAGAGACTGAATAGGCTGTGGCTACTTTTTCTGGAGTGTCTTAGGCTGAGGGAAGATCTTATAAAATGATTATAAAATCATGAGGGGCATGAATAGGGTGAAGAGTCAAGGTCTTTTCACAGGGTAGAGTCGTCGTAATACTAGACGACATAGATTTAAGCTGAAAAGAGAAAGATTTTAAAAGGAGCAAAGGAGAATTTTTTCTCACAGAGGGTGGTGTATGTATGGAATGAGCTGCCAGAGGTGGTGGTAGAGGCTGGTACAATACTTAAAAGGCAGCTGGATAGGTATATGAATAGGAAGGGTTTAAGAGAGATATGGGCCAAATACTGGCAAATGGGACTAGATTAATTTTGAATATCTAGTCGGCATGGGTGAGTTGGACTGAAGGGTCTGTATATGTGCTGTCCATCTCTATGACTCTATCATCATTTATACTGTAACCTCTAAACTGCAGTTGACATTCCATGGTGATAAAGCAAAACATATCCCTTGTTGTCACTCCACCCAAATGGAGACTAGCAACACACTGCTTCTGCTTCACATATGGCACTTGAGTGGATAGGTCAGCCAGTAGCTTTTACCTTGAAATGGCAGTTTAGTGTAGAATGCAAGGCAGTAGTTAGTAGTTGTAGGAAAAAGAGACGTATCAAATATGAAAGGGCTAAAAGACACAATGCTGCATTGATATCAGAAGTGGTGCCTGTCAGTTGTGGACTCCAGTGAGCCAGGGTATATTATCACAATCAGTCCAGAGATGGACAATTTTTAGTCTGGTGGATTGACCACTGTCATTGTGGTGGTTGGTCTAATGCAAATCCATGGAATAGTACCACATCAGTCAGCCATGGTCAGTCCCAGAAGTGTGGAAAATTACTCCAAACTTGGCTGGGGTTGGGCAGTCAGGGCCATCTTGCACATTCAGTCCAGGCAACAGTCAAGGCTACAGAATTTGTCCAGGTGATGGAAAACAGTTGATGGTGGGGATGTATGTAATCTAGGTTTTATTTGAGTGTCCAGCTGTGGTGACAAGGCAGCTCAAATTTGGAAATTGGTTTACTTGTATTCATTAACTGAGGAACAGTCATGATTATGCAATTAACTGCACATTGTATGGTGTGGTCTGCCAAGATAGGGAAGAAAATTGGATGGTCTTGAATGAGTTGTTAAGGCAGGACATGGCTGGGGCTATATTGTAAGTGTCAGGAACTCACTGCAGCAAACACACATTCTAAAGTTCACCTCGATGATCCAAAAATCAACTGTACAATAAACTTGCAATACTGACAAAGCAGCACCAAAAATGAGAAGATAAATAACATTTGTTTGTAATAAGGGGCTGACTTCATGGTGAATGGGAGGCTACTCAAGGACTAATGAAGTAATCAACAATCACAATGTATTTCATACTCCAGAATCTTGTCAATCTTCCTCAAGTGCTCCTCAGTCTGGCCAAGGGTGAACTATAAACCAGTCCAGGCAGCATCCAAGGAGCAGGAGAATCGACGTTTAGGGCATCAGCCCTTCTTCAGGATTGCTGAAGAAGGGATTATGCCCGAAACGTTAATTCTCCTGCTCCTTGGATGCTGCCTGACCTGCTGCGCTTTTCCGGCAACACACTTTTCAGCTCTGATCTCCAGCCCTATAAACCAGTCCAGGCAACAGGCCTGATTGGTCATAATCTCAAAACAAGAGCATGCAAAGTGGAGTCCATTTCAGACTTTCATGCTGGTAGGAACCCTTGGGGTTTAGGTGTATTATTAGCCCCCTAAACAACCTTTTAAGCAGGATGGTATTGTGATGCTCCAGAAGAACTCCCCAATTCACTGCATTGTGCAAACCATTCAAATCAGTGCTGGTTTCCTGTAGGTGCAGGATGCAAGTGGTTGCACATCGAAACATCGATTCTCCTGCTCCTCAGATGCTGCCTGATTTGCTGTGCTTTTCCAGCACCACATCTCGACTGTGTTTCAAAAAGGCCAATCCAGGAGGGCATTGATTTCTTTGGAGTGTATATCTTACTGAAAAATAGATAACTTGGTCTGAAATATGAATGATAAATCAATCACACTTTGTCTAATACATCAAAGTGAAATCCCAAGACCTAAGAAACTTTAAACAAGGCCAAGAAAGAAAGACTACCCAAAAGCTTGTCCCTCCAATCCTTGCATCTTGCTGCAATATGAAAATCTCTAATGCTTTAGTTCTGTGGCGGATATTGGATTATTTGGGGTCAGTGTGAATTTGTTTCATATACATATTGAAAAGTTGCCCAGTTCCAATTTCATACACATATTTAATTATTTCAGTAATATTGGAACATCTATCTAATTTGAGCAGAATGTACATTTTCTCCTTTTGAGCAAATAGAGAAAAATCCCTCAATCTAATCACAGATTTATATATCTTACAACCTGTACAAATAAGCACTTACCCAGATCCAAATAACTTCTGGCAAAATATTCCAAACCACTCAAACTACAATTATAGCTGAGAAGCCTTCATACACAAAATCCTTTTGTACTGAAATGGTGTATATTAATCACTGTAAAGGTGTCAACAGACTTGTGGAAAAAAAAACCCATCTTTTTATCCAGCACCACTTGTAGCCAAGAACTAACCTCTCTGGGATTCAATATTTGTATGGCTCTTAGCCTGGTATGGGGTGCATTTGCTGCTACGATACACACCAAGTGAAAAATTGAGTATTTGATTAGTTATTATATGGGAAGAAAACTTTTTAAAAACCTGCCAAAAAAAGCAGCTTGTTGAATCTCCAAAGTATCTATAATTTACAGTTTTCAGTGAATATTAACCCCAGTAATGTAATACTTTCATGGGTTAGAAGTCACATGTGGATCCATGATAGAACTATTACCTAAAAATAAGAAAAGGTACAAATTGGAAATAAAAGTAGCAGAATAGTTCAAACAATATGCATAAACAATTTGAACTTTATGGTTCCATGAACCATTGAATCGATATCCTATGCAGCTATCATTTATGGTAAGCAATAAATTCTAGATATCATCAGTTGTTAGATGGTCCCCAAAAATGGCTGCTGCTACCGGATATCAAATATAGTTCATTTTTAAAATACAACACTTAAGTGACAAAACTAATTTTAAAAAAGTTTTCTTTAATGAATTGGAGTACTGCAGTTGCATTGACCATTTCCTAATGTCTTGAATACTGTTCCAATATATTCCAAACACATTTACACACAGACATCCTCCCAACCAAGTTAAAGCCCATTTCACAAAATGCTTATTTCCAGAGGAACAATTAGCAATAAAGGAAAATTTTAATTGACAAATAACTTTATTGTTATGCATGCAAATACATTTCAAGTACTGCAAACTGTCCCAATCATCTTTCAAACACCGAAATTCATGATACTCTATTCTAGTGTACAGCCCAAGCTATTAGCTCTTCAAATCAGTGCTACAGCAAACAAGGTTTTGTACACAAAGAATTAAACCTTTGCTATTCAGTATCACAAAACTAATCAATACAGACCTAAATGGCCTAGCATTCATATTCCATCCTACTCCTAAAACAAAAGGTAACAGATTACCAACAATTTGGAAGTCAAATTGAAATTAACAAATGGAATAGAACTTATTCCCTATTTAATTAACAGAGCACTTTAAAAAAATTATACATTTTAAATATAAGCCAAGTAGGTGTAGTAAAAATGACCATTAAATCCATCTTATTGATGGTGCCTCCTTTATACATGACGGATGTGTACCATCGTTAATTTCATTTACATTTCAATCGAACAATAGATTTGCAAAGAAAATGTCTAATACAGACGTAAAATATTCACACTTGAGCTCCACAATCTGTTGTACAATTGACAAAACAGGCCTCTTTTCCCAACTTTTCCAGCTAAGCAATTTTTCTAAAGATTTTATTTTTGCAGCAAACATTTTTTTCCTAACTTTCAGGGAAAAGAATATGCAAAACGGCATAAATGCAGACAGCAAACGCTGCAAGCTAATCACAACGCTTCAAGTGGCTGTACAGTGGGCATGTGTAGTACAAATAAGAACCACATGTGTGTTGTATCACAACTACAGTATAATGTATTTCTCTTGCCCAGCTAAGGAATTGCATGCATTTCCATGCCTTTGATTAACTGAGGCCTTCACTGGATGGGTTTATGGAATATGTGCAGGTGACCTAATTCTGATGTAATGCATGTTGGGCCCATGCAGCAGAACTGCACAGGAATGGATTCCATTTAAATGTTTAAAATAAAAGTTGACTGATTCTCAAAATGATGATACGTTACCATTAACGTGCATCAGTTGTTTAAAAAAAAGCAACCAGTTTCCCCAATACCCCTCTAGCAGAGCACAACCAAGTATTTTTTTTTAAAGAATGCAATTTTAAAATAAAAAGGTACATACACAAGATTAATTTATGTAATATATATTCACCCTCAGAAAGCACTGAAGATGTTATTTGTAGATTTGTAGCACAGAGGGCGGTCATTTCCCCGAGGGCTGCATTCTATTTTCGGAGGGTTATTCTGATACTCCTAGGCTCCTAAAATATCTTGGTCATGTTCAAATAGCATGTAACACCCTCAAGATAGTTAAAGTTATAATTTATTTTCCTCAATCCAGACATCAATAAATATATCTCTAAAAGGATTTTTAAATATATTTTGGGGGACAGGGTAGTATGGGTTATTTCTGAAAATTAGTTGATGGGGCCTCTTGTCTCTCTTTAAAATTTGATTCACAGGGCCTATTTTCTACCACTAGAGGGAGAAAGCAATTATATACAATTCACTGAGACCCCACAGTGGCAGGGAATAAGTACTGCAGCAGCACCCAATGTACAATTTCTTTTGAAATATTCTATATTCCAGTCTGATGGTTTTGTTCCAAAGCTTGGTAATCTTTGCAGGATATGGATCACAAGGATAAGAAAAAACATCAAAAACCCCTGTTCCTACTTTAAAGTCTGTTAGGGACTTGAGTTTGACTCTTCTTTTTTCCAAATACCTATGCTCGCTTGTTGCGTGGTCAACAAGAAAAGCACTGGATACTCATAAATGTTATGATTTGTGAAAAATAGATATGCTCAAATAGGCATTCAATTGTTACAGCAATACAGCAACTTCCATTTATAATTAACACATTCATAAGCAATAATCAGAACTGTGTGCAACTCTGGTGATTATTGAATATTTGAATTGTGGAAATTTTTAAAGTCTTCCAGATTATTAATAATGCAATTGGAAAGCTAAAATAAAACCGGAAATTTTAAATGGAAACTACAGTACACATCACTTGAAAACATTATGTACTTTTACATAAAATTTACATTAAATATTGTTCCTATGCTACTTACTTTAATGTCTAACACCACGTGCCTAAAGCATTGGTGCATGTTTTGGTTTACTCTGAATCTATATTGTTAAGAGCAGCTTTGGTTGAAAATTAAATTACTGCAAAAGAAGAGTTTGTAAAATGGTCTTCAGTCAGTTTAGCTTTAGGTTGCTTACTAGTGGCTGTCAATACCAGTATCCAGATTTTAAAAAGGTTTCAATGTGTACAAGTTCAGAGATATGGACTAAAGACCATGTAAACACACAAAGACTGATAACTTCAGACTACAATAGGTGCATAGATCTCAGTAACTATAAGCTTCGGTATATGATACTGAGTAGGAGGCCCACAAAAATTTAAATGTACAATATCACTCCTTCATTACAAAAACCTAAATAAATCCTATTATAAATAGGAAGAGATTTCATGATACTGCCTAATGCAATTATAAACATCAAGCAGCAAACTGCCTTATCACTCTGTGCAAATATCCTCCAGGAAAAAAATGTTCAACCCTCAGGGAAGTGCACAAAACTGTTTTAAAAACTGATACTTTGTTGTGGTATTGTGTATCAGTTTAACAACTCAGACGACCAATAACATGATCTTGCAGAAGTTGTTTACCAGCAGAACACCTCCTTTGCAGCTACCTGGTGAAAGTCGTGCTTGGTTTAAAATATCCCAGTACGATTTTCAGAACAATCAACTTCACAGAAGTCATCAAAACATAAAAAAAAATGCAAAATTAAAACAGTAGGACCATAGAGATAGAGACTGGAGGGTACTGTTAACCATAGGATACTAGTAAATGGCATATCTACATAGCAGAAATTACATGCATGCAACAGTGTCTTGCTTTAAAAGAGGGAATTATTGATACAGTTCTATTAATTTGCAATGTTTGATCCAAAACACCACCCATTATAAAATAAGCAAGCTGAATACAAGCTTGGGAATCAACAGAATGTTATTAGTATAGACTAAGACAGTTAAACTTTTAATCTTTTTTATGAATGGATGTGTCATTACTCCTCTGACTGCTGGTCTAAGCTATGAAAACAAAGCTCCTACTTTAATTCTCAAAAAGGCCAATTCAGAAACTTCACAAAGGGAGAAGTTGTAAATGATGAAGAGCCACAAAGCTTAGCCCACAATTTCTCTTATGTAAAACTGAGAAAAGATTAAGAGTTAAAATAAACAATATCCATAAGTATCACAATCATAGATTTTTGTAAACAATTTTTAAATACTTTTACTGTCAATGGTGCCTAACTACTTTATAAGTCAATCTACCAGTCTCCCAGAGTACATTAAACATGCGTGCAATGGCAAACTTAAATTGTACCTTAAATTAACTAGAAAGCATCACCATGATTATGACCGTTAGTATATTTATCAAAAAAAAACTACTGATATTCTTGGCATTTCCTGGTGTCTGATTAAATTGAAGACGGCTGTTTTAAACTGGACTGTCAGGTGTGACTTTGGATTGTTCAAATTTATTACAGTACTTTTGGGCTCTTGCTGCATAATGGACGAACATTATATGTTGCAGTAAATACAAAGAAACAGTCAGAAATTCTTAAAAGAGAGAGGATGAAAAACAAGAGACCAGCAGAAACTGGTTTATCATTCAGTGCAAACACCACACAATGCAGGAGTTCCAAAATACAGTTTTCATTCTGTAATTTATATATAGCAAATAGAATAGCAAATAAAAATCAGAAACCTTAAAACAGCCAAATATTTTGAACACAGCTATGATCAAAGCAACATTTTATGTAAACCAATTAGCATAACACGTTCATGTAATTTAGGGTGACAAGTTTATTGCCATTAAAAAACATTTCACTATCTTATATACTTCAAAATCTAATTAAAATCTTTACCAATAATCTAAAATTAAAATTAAAGACAAGGCAATTTTTGAAGCAAGTGTTCAAATTTTAGCTACATATTTGAGATTTTTTGTCTTTGGTGTTTGGGGGTGGATAGAAGGCAGTTAGTCTCTTTTTTAAATATCCTGTACCTGCTTCTTCCCATTACTACCTGCTCAACAAAATAGGCAATGATGCAGTTCCTTGATGCTATAAATCCACCAATATCAGAATGCCATCAGCTAAATATCTATCCAAGATGTATCAAAACTGACAGAAATTCTTCAGGGGACGAATGACTTGATTTTACACAAAAGTTGATTAGCCTGTGAGATTGGTGGAGCAAAGAAAGTGAAAACATGCTGCCATGCTAACCAAAAGAAAAATCTGAACGCTCGAAATCTGAATTATAAATTGAAAATGTTGGAAATACTAAAGCGGATCAGGAAACATTTGTGAAAAGATAAATAGAATAACGTTTCAAGTTAGTGACTTTCTCTTCCACAGTTGCTGCCTGACCTAAGTATTTCCACAATTTTCTGTTAATATGTCATCTTAACCAAATGGTCAATCTGGCAGGATAATTTCATTTTATTTTCCTGAGGCACACCTTGGTGGATAATAAGTGGCAATGTCACAATGTTTCCGTGATTTCACCCCACTTAATGTTTGCTTTAAATATTTGTTTAAACAGATAACTAAAGGTATTTTCCAATTTTACCATCTTATTTTACCATATTTGCCATGGAATCTGTTGGTAAACTGTATTTTGAAACTCTAATTATGCATTTTTTAAAAAGTGAAAAGTACATTCCTTCCACCATTTAACAAAACAAGTTTCCTATGAAAAGTGCAACAATATTATGAAACTAAATCTCACCATAACAGCTCAAAAATACAGTTTTCCAAGCCATTATCTTCTTACAATTTTGTGTGAATTGTACACAAAAAAATATATAAAAGAAATAGAAGAGGAGGTAAAGTCATAGTTAGCTTTCACCAGATGTATTTCTGCAAGGCTCTGCTGGTTAACAACTGAGTTGTTTACGTTCTACATTAGCCATTGTGAATAAGAATGGCTAAGTTACTGCACCGGCTCACAACAGACTCATAAAAGACTGCTTTAAAGCATTTAGTAGAATGATGTCCAAATTCCAAGATTCACTGGGAATTTGAATTTGTTATCTGACTAAAGTTAATTTATTTGTCAAAATGATTAATTCAGGAGGGCTTTTGTAGTATCAAAAATGTCCACAGGAATTTGGTGCCCCCATATTGTTCTTTTAAAAAAATACATAATATAACATACACACATATATACAAATTCATGTGTTATATATTATATTATATAATAAAGAAAGCAAAGTTAATTGCTTTTAAATGTTGGTGCAAGCACAAAACATTTCAGCTTCCATTGACTAGAGTCTCGCCATTAGTTGCAGGTTTCATGTCTTTATCTTCTGACAACTTGACTGCAGCTGTTTTCAGGACTAAATTACTAATGTTGAAGGAAGTAGTCACAGGCGGGGAGGTGACGTAGCCAACAGAGGCAGTAGTGGGCTGGTTAAAGCCAGAAGTTATCGGTATCATCTTCTGTTCCTCTCTTGATAGAAAGAGAATTACATAAAATGGCTGTTAAGATAGTTAAATTAGTTTCAACAATGTTTTCATTAATTCAAAAGATATAGGATAACTTAATTGATTTCATGTCGCTATATATTTGGTTCCCTATTCAACACCTGGCAGACAAATCACATAAAACTAAGTCTTTGCAGAGTTGAGGATGATTACATCAGCCATGATCTCATTGAATGGCGGAGCAGACTTGATGGACTGCATGGCCTACTACTGCTCCTATACCTTATGGCCTTGCTACTAATAGTCATAATCATAAAAGACTGCAGCACTGAAAAAGGCTCTTTGGCCAATCAAGTCTTTTCAAGTCAAAAATAAGCACCTAATTATTCTTATCACATTTCCAGCACTTGGCCCAAAGCCTTGGGATCACAAATACACATGTAAATACTTCTTAAATGTTATGAGGATTTGTGCCTCTGCCAGCTTTACATGCCATGAGTCCCAGATTCCCACCAACCTCTGGGAAAATATTTTTCTCAGATTTCCTCAATCTCCTGTCTCTTATCTGATATCTATACCCTCTGGTCATTGATTCCTCCAACCAAGGGAAATGTTTCTTTCTATATACTCCCCTTAATTTTACAAATCTCAAATCATAAACCACCTCAGTCTCCTATGCTTCAAGGAAATTAACCCCAGTCTGTTGGGTTGAGAGATTTTATTGGGTTGGGGGCTAGACAAGCCAGTTTGATTCATGGAGAACATCAAGTTAGCTCTCGTGGATAGTCCAGTTGTTAGGTTTTATAGGATTGGGGTCTTCCAAGGAGATAGCCCTATGGTTGGCTTTAGTCGTGTGCTGAAGACTGGTCAGTTTGGCTCAGGTGTATAAGGCAAATTGTCTTTTCCCTAGGGGATTTCAAGACTAGGGAGCCTATCTTAAAGGTGAGAGGAGAAAGATTTTAAAAAGACATACGAGGCAATTTAGTTTAAAATGGAGAGTGGTTTGTGTGTAGTATGAACTTCCAGAGGAAGTGGTGGATGTGGCTACAGTTACAATATTTAAGACATTTAGATGAGTACATGAATAGGATATGTTTGGAGGGATATGGGCCAAGCCCAGACAGGTGGGACTAATTTAGTTTGGGATTATGGTGGGTATGGACTGGTTGACCGAAGGATCTGTTTCCATGCTGTATGACTATTATCTTGATCAATTGCCCATTAATATTTACACTTCTGTCATTTGGAAAACTTGACAAAATAATTAATATTGCTATATTATTCAATTTAGACTTCTTTTTCATCCCTAAACAATTCTGTGCTTGTAAATTATTTTTACTTTTAATATGCTTAAACATTGCTTTTTCCTCTTCATGATAACTTTTTTCATTATTGCTTTTCAGTTTCTTTTATTACCTTGATACCATAATTTCCTATCGTGACTTTCATTAGTATAGTTAGCCTCAATTTATTATATATATTCCATTTAAGTTTGTTTCAATTCAAATCCATTTTACACATGGGACTGATTTACCTCTCTTTCACTGTAAAGCAGGATACAAGTATTTGCTCATTAAGATTTCACACTGCTGTTCTGCTGACTGGTTTGCTCACTTTCCCACCCAGGTAGTTTAGACTAGATGTCTTCTAATCTGACTGAACTTTTAGCTTTAACCATTCATTTCCCTTTTTATTTTGATATTTAAAGTATTTGTGCAATGACCACTCTTTCACAGTTACTTCCTGCTGAATTATTTATTCCATTTGATTTAACAGAACTAAAGTCAGGCAAATGCTTCTTTCCTTTCCAATCTAAATGACACAATAATCTGAAAAGTTCTGAATGCTTTCCAAAAATGCACTATGCTGATGACATGCATTCCCTTTATTTTAGAGCATCTTGAAATAATATATCTGACTTTGTTGTTCTTGCATATTTTTTAAACTGTCTGCAATTTTTTTTTTCTTTAACTTCATCTGCACAACAAGATTTACAAATCTAACATTCAAGACATATTTAAAAAAGATCAAAATCATAATATTCTTCAACCATACAATTTTGACACGTACGTGATAGCAATTTGCTCTGCAATTCTTCGGCCCTGCTCCTCCTGCTCTTGACCCTGGTGCTTATGGTTGTGACCATTTTCAGACATTATATCATTGGTCAGATCACTTTGGGAACCAATATCCAAATCCAGGACATCCTGTATGAACAAAAGCAAAATTGCATTTAATGTGTTGTATTAATAATATCACTGAATGTATACATTTTACGACCCATTGTAGCTCAAATGTTTTGTGCAAACAAAATTGCTCCCAACTCTTTGCCTCACAAACTTTCAGAACATGTTGCAGCACTTGCTGCAAATTCTGAAAAATTGAGTTGTTGATAGCTTCTACCAGTTAGCTCTCCAGTTTTCATGAACAAGCTAACCCCTCTTTCCTGATATAAGGTGACCAGGAGTAAAATAAATTGAAATCCCAAGTAACTTCCAATGGTCATGTATGAGCCAAGGTGACTAAGCTGACTCCTTAAAAAAAAGTATCATGCATCTGATACTACTGGATTTCAGATCACTATTTATTTCTATACCCCAAATACTTTCTTGGTCAATCTCCATTATTTAACCTGTTACACTCTTACATCTCCAACTGTTTGTTGAAAGATTTCCGGAACTGCTGTTTCGGCATCCATGATATGACAATGAGTAGGGTTAAATAAGTGAAGTAATAGAAATATAAATGATAATCACTGGCAAAGCTTGTGCAAGGTTCAAGGCTACATCATATACATTCTCTCAAAAGGAACTGGTTAAATTGGTACAACTGGAACTGAAATATCAGCAAGTATGAATGATCCTATTCAAAGTATTAAATTCCATGGTTTAACATATGGAAAATGTACTCAGATAAAAAATTAAGACTGTTGTTTACAGGGGTGGGCTCCTTCAGTTTCGAAACTAAGGCTATTAAACAAATCAGAATTCCATTTAACTTGCACAGAATTGAGTATTACACATCATGGGACCTTATACACATTTATGATCACTGGATTTCTTGGTTTACTATAAAGTAATTAATTTATAATTAGTAGATAAGGCATTGACACTAATTAAGTTTTATGCCTGTATTCCAGCGCAAGAAATTGATTCTATAATAGTGTATGTTATGGTTTAATTTATGTCAGTGTTCAGCATACTATATCCCATTGTAGCCAGAAACTCATTAAACACAGAGATATAGCAGACATCATATTTGTTACCAAATATTCAACACCATACAACCCAAAGCTTTGCATGATAAAATGTGTCAAGTATCATTACAGTGTAGGTTTTAAACCTGTGGCTTAACAATGCTGGCTACTTTTGCAAAGTGGTTTAAAAAAAGTCTAGAAGTGGGCGGCACGGTGGCACAGTGGTTAGCACTGCTGCCTCACAGCGCCTGAGACCCGGGTTCAATTCCCGACTCAGGCGACTGACTGTGTGGAGTTTGCACGTTCTCCCCGTGTCTGCGTGGGTTTCCTCCGGGTGCTCCGGTTTCCTCCCACAGTCCAAAGATGTGCGGGTCAGGTAAATTGGCCATGCTAAATTGCCCATAGTGTTAGGTAAGGGGTAAATGTAGGGGTATGGGTGGGTTGCGCTTCGGCGGGTCGGTGTGGACTTGTTGGGCCGAAGGGCCTGTTTCCACACTAAGTAATCTAAAAAGTGCTCTTCTTGAATTGTGACTTATCCAGAATGTTAGAGCGCAGATGATGCAAAGCATCTTGGAGTGCTAATGGAAGATCGTTTATTTTATGGTATTTACAGAAAGTAGAAGAAATTGAAAGCTTGAAGTTACTCTTGATTAGGGTAATCAAGGGTGGATTTTAGTTTAGAAAAGTCCCAGAGACTGAATGGCTTTAGGGCAGTTTTGGAGGAGACCTGATTGGGGTTAGAAACAAAAATGGTTTATCTCCTAGAAGGGAGTATCGGACAGTTAACTTAATGCAAAAGTTTAGCTTGTGAAACTTTCAGACGAGAAGCATTTGGTTAGAAATCAGAATCTTATTAAAAGACTGAGAAATCATAAGCTTGCTGTTTTAAGAATATTTAAGAGTTTTAAGAAGACTTCATAGTTCATAGGATAGAACCGGGCAGATGCAATTAAGTCAAACCTAAAGATTTGACATAGAAGGGTGAGAGCTTCCCAGATTTGAAATGCCATAAAGTGATGGTGATGGGGAATAGATAAGAATTTGTTTTAAGAGCTTTCAAACTGTATTTTATAAAAAGATGGCTTGTTTTTATTTTTGTATAATAAATGTCTATTATTGTTAAAGGAGAGCTTATATTTCAGTGTATGAGTACTGTGCTAAATAAACAAACAGATTATCTATCCAGCTGGATTTCGTTCAGGGGTCTGATGAGTCCAGTAGTAAGTTAGCTGGGATTTATTACCTTTTCCTTTTTATATAATTTTGTGTAGCTTCTAGACGAAAACTAGAACTTGTGAACAGTACTGAATAAATTTTGATTTGTACAGGGAAAGGGACTTGCCCTACTCTTCAGCCTGACTGCTTTTGAATGCCAATTGTTCTTTTCCTGAAGTTCCCTTAGAGTTGCTCATCTTCAAAAGGACTTACAGTTGGTTTTCCTCAAGTGGTTATTCCAATTGGTTGAGCTGACCACAACAACATGGGGCTGAACTTTACAGGGCACCATTATTATTGCTCCTCTCCCACCTATCAAACTCTGGTAAAAGGGTCAGTGGCATAATGCCCAAGAACAAAATTAATTGCTTCAAAGCAACAATATCATCTGTCGGGAGAGAAAGTCATACCTAAGACAGCTGTCAGCTAAAACAACTCATAGAGCTAAATCTGTGGGGCTTCATGTGTGAAATGGTTCTCTACCTCCTATGGGTAAAATACCAGTGGATACAGGATGAAGCCCTGAAATTATCATTAACTCATGAGTTGAATGGCCTTGAAAAAGTAAATGATAGGCTGTAATAACAATTTCCTGTCCTGTAATATTTTCGACAAATCAGCAAGTAGGCAGTGAGAAGGCCACCCACTGGATGCTATAAGGCTCTCTGCCGGTAGTGGACCATAAAATCCAGCCCATGGTGTACAGTGCACACTTCAGAAAATAACCACTAATTTTGTTTTCTCCTTGCAATGTTACCAACAAAATTACTGAAAAGCTAGAGCACACATATTCACATTAAGAATGCCCAGGTGTAAGATCACCTACCCAATACTAGCATCAATAATTCACTTTTAATTGACCATTCCAAAATTTTATCTGCAAAAATCTGGATTAACAAATAGCCATTTAGTGGTTAATATGTTGGATTATGCAGTAATATTCACTGTAGTTTTTATTTGCACGTTTTAAAAAAGGTTGTAAGTTTCAGATGCATTCATTGTAATATATATCCACATAATAAATCATGCATGTGCATTACTTGCTATTCATTGTCAAAATCACATTTTGTTAAGATAAAAACAGACTGCTTGAGAGGCACAGTATTTCAAAAACTTGTGGGAACAAAGGAAAATTACTTTACTATTTGAATTAAGGACAAGATTACTATCTGAATTAAGATGTAGCAAACAGCATATTATTCTAAGATAGTTGAAAGCATATTTAGAAAAATGAATCAGGATTGTCCTAATGTAGTTTCATCGAGAAAATAATTCTCAGAAAATAAATGGCATTGACTCTAGCAGAATATACTTTAAATCACAGTACGTGCTTTCCAATTGCCAACTGTGAAGTTAAGATTCATTCATAAACTCGAGCAGGTGATCATATCTTTAAAATAGAGACAGAGTACATATCCATACCTCTATTCCCTCATCTGGTTCGGCATCAGTATCTAAAGCAGAAAGCTCCAGTTCTATATCTCGATCAGATCTTGCATCTGCAGAAACTTCTGAAAATTCCCTCTATTGATGAACAAATGATAGAATTTATGATTGCAAATAAATTAAAATCCCTTTCTGAAAGAACAGGATAGCTAAAAACAAAGTGCGAGATTGTACCAATCTGTATAACATACAATTATTCTTGTGGACTGACATGCAGTCAAACAATCAAGCACAAATTAAAGATAGCATTATAGTGCCAATTTCAGTGTCGCTGAATGAGAATTGTTAGTCATACGGGGTTTACTACAAAAATGAATGAGGCAGCTTACAAAATGCAAAGGACAATGGAAATTCAATGGACTGGGACAGCTCTAGAAGTAACAGTACACAGCAAACACAAGATGATCTGTTGAAGGAATAAAGATATCAGTAAAAGTATAAATATATTACGAAAAATGAGCAGCTATTTAGAGCCTAGCTTTTCACAATACCTGTAAATTACCTAGAACAAGGAATATTTTTGTATCCAAGCATGCAAGTATAAGACTAAAGTTTGGGGATTCAAAAATTCAAATGAGAGGATAAAGCTATGAACTGACAAAGATTTTGTAACCCGAAAACAAACTTTGCAAGTGGAGTTAAATGCAGGCAAGTAGGAGGAGGTCATCTACTTTGGATCTAAAAAAGACCCCAGTATATTTTAGCATTGAAATGTGGGATTTAGAAGCAGGAATAAGTAATTTGATTCTTTAAGCCTGCTTCACCATTCAATAAAGGTCCTGTTTGATCTGGCTGTGGTCTCATCTCCACTTTTCAACTGCACCAGCCCTTAACTCATCTGTCCTAAAAAGGTGACCTCTTATTCTTAAACTATGTTCTCTAGTTTTAGGATCTCTGCAGGAAGGAACATCCTCAAGATATTCACTCCATCTAGTAACCTCAAGACCTTTTAATAAGATTACTACTAATTTTAAACTGCCATAGCCTGTTTAATCTTTCCTCATAAGACAACTCTTTCACCTCAGGAATGGGTTAGTTAAGTGATCCTTCTCTGAATTCTTTCTAACATAATTATGTTTTTTTCTCCCAAATAAAGGATACCAAAATTGTATTCACTACTCCAGATCTGGTTCACTAATGCACCTTGCAAACATAAAACATCCCTATTTTTATATTCCATTCCCCTTGCAATAAACACAGTTTGCATTCCAAATCACTTTCATACTTGCAATTGAACTTTACATGATTAATTTATCAAGATAACCAGATCCCTCCATACTACTTATTCCTGCATTTTCTGTTTAAATAGTATAGTTTTTGTATTTTTCTTGTCAACATTGACAGGTTCACACATGACTGTGTTATACTCTGTCAATTTTTTCCCTCCTCACTTAACCCTGTGCAGACATTCCATCTCTTTCTTACTTTCCTATCCAATTTGGTGTCTTTAGCAAATTTGGATAACATACACCATCCAGGCATCACAATCATTGTAAGAAACCGTTGAGGACTAATCCTTGTGGCACTCCACTAGTGACAGCTTGCCAACACAAGCGCAGCCACACCAGAGTTTTGTACAGCTGGAGCATGACCTCATGGCTCCGAAACTCAATTCCTCTACCAATAAGAACAATCACACCATACGCCTTCTTAACAACCCTATCAACCTGGTGGCAACTTTCAGGGATCTATGTACATGGACACAGATCTCTCTGCTCATCTGCACTGCCAAGAATCTCACCATATCCCAGCACTCTTTATTCCTGCCATTCCTCCCAAAGTGAGACACCTGACACTTTTCCGCATTAAATTCCATTTGCCACTTCTCAGCCCAGTTCTGCAGATTATTTATGTCCCTCCGTAACCAACAACATTCTTCGGCATTATCCACAATTCCCCCAACCTTAGTGTCATCTGCAAATTTACTAACCCATCCTACTATGCCCTCAACCAGGCTATTTATAAAAATGACAAACATCAGTGGCCTCAAAACTGATCCTTGCAGTACACCACTAGTAACTGAACTCCAGGATGAACATTTCCCATCAACCACCACCTTCTGCCTTCTTTCACCTATCCAATTTCTGATCCAAACTACTAAATCAACCTCAATCCCATGCCTCCATATTTTCTGTAATAGCGTACTGTGGGGAACCTTGTCAAATGCCTTACTGAAATCCATATACAGATAAACAATCCTTTATCCAAAATCCAAAATCTTTATCGTGAAGTTTTTTTTTCTGCATATCAAGGCTGTTTGGCGTGCAAAAGTTAACATAACTCCACACCCACTCGACTCATGTCACTTGGATGTGATGTGGCTGTATGGCCCAGCACTGGCAGGTGTCAATTCTGTCTCAGTGCTATAGTAGTCACATTTGTGTCTGCTGCTCGGTATGATTTTTAAAATTTCACTGTGAAAATGTCATTTGTCCCGAAATCCTAAAAATTCTGAAAAACAGCTGACCGAGGGATTTCGGATAAAGGATTGGGTACCTCTACACCACAATCAACCACTTTACCCTAATCCACCTGTTCGGTCACCTTCTCAAAGAACTCAATAAGGTTTGAGAGGCACAACCTACCCTTCACAAAACTGTGTTGACTATCCAGAATCAAATTATTCCTTCCTAGATGATGATAAATCCTATCTCGTTTAACCTTTTACAACACTTTACCCACAACTGAAGGAAGGCTCACTGGTCTATAATTACTTGCGTCTCTACTCCCCTTCTTGAACAAGGAGACATTTGCTGTCCTCCAGTCTCTTAGCACTATTCCTGTAGACAAGACAACATAAAGGTCAAAGCCAAAGACCCTGCAATCTCCTCCCTGGCTTCCCAAAGAATCCTAGGAAAAAAATCCCATCTGGCCCAGGGGATTTATATATTTGCACACTTTCCAGAATTGCTAACACCTCCTCATTGTGAACCTCAATCCCGTCTAGTCTAGTAGCCTGTATCTCCGTGCTCTCCTTGACAACATTGTCTTTTTTTCAGTGTGAATACTAAAGAAAAATATTCAGTTAGCGCTTTCCCTATCGCCTCGGACTCCACGCACAACTTCCCATTACTATCCTTGATTGGCCCTAATCTTACTCATCTATCTTTTATTCCTGATATACCTATAGAAAGCTTTAGGGTTTTCCTTCATTCAATCTACCAACAATTTCTCATCTCCCCTCCTGGCTCTTCTTAGCTCTCTCTTTAGGTCTTTCCTGGCTAACTTGCAACCCTCAAGTACGCAATCTGAACCTTAATGTCTCATCCTAACATAAGCCTTCTTCCTCTTGACAAGAGATTCAACTTCTTCAGTAAACCACAGCTCCTTCGATTGACCACTTCCTCCCTGCCTGACACGATGTACTTAAGGATTCACAGTAGCTGTTCCTTGAATAAGCACCACATTTCAATTGTGCCCATCCCCTACAGTTTCCTTCCCCATCCTATGCATCCTAAATCTTGCCTAATCGTATAATTGCCTTTCCCCCAGCATTAACTCTTGCTCTATGTTATATACCTATCCCTTTCCATTGCTAAAATAAACATAACCAAATTGTGGTCACTATCACCAAAGTGCTCATCTACCTCCAAATCTAACACCTGGCCGGTCCAAATCCAAATCCAATGTGGCCTCGCCCCTTATTGGCCTGTCTACATACTGTGTCAGGAAACCCTCTTGCATACATTGGACAAGCTCTATCCCATCTAAACTACTCAAACTATAACAAAAAGAATCGCTGCACCCTGGAAGAAACAGTTATGTTATACATTAATTTCTGAATCTGGAAGGTTAGATGCTATTGGGATGAATGGTGAAGTAACTTGAATAGTTTGCAGTCATGAAAATGAAATAGAAAATCAAAACAAACTACAATGTTGGGGAACAATCATTTGTAACCCATGCAGAAATATATCATCATTTCACATGCAATCACCAGAGTGCTGAATATAATGACAAATCCCTAATCTATGATGAGCAAATACAGGTCATTCTGCTGTACCGTGTGTTTTATTAATGTGAATTGGCTATAACACAATTGACAAATAGGGACGCTGTTTCTAAAGCACGAATTTAAAACAGGTGTTGGTTATAATGTGATTGCATTGCAAACACTAAGTGTTATCTTTATCGCACGATTTATTTGTAGAGCGGGGTTGCTCAAGAACGTAACTATCACATTATAGAAGAACTACATGTACCTCAGAAATTCTCTCTCATTTGTAGGTGATCCCATGAGCAACTGGGAGATACGACAGTACACCTTTGGAAATGATTTTGTTCAGGGTGTAATAAAGTGATGCAAATTTCAAGATTTTGATCACCACATCCTCACCTGTTGCAGTTCAATATTCAACTGATCTCCACCATTAGAATGTTTCCTATGACCAGGCAGGTCAATTATTCGCAATCTGTCCCTGCAAGAATAAATTAGCAACTGTTAATTAGAATAACTGATTACACTAGTTGGCTGCTGAATGTTCCATAGAGTGGGAAACAATTGCCTCATGAGCATAACACATCAGGCATGTCATTCTGGGGAAACAGAATAAAAAGGGAGTGATTTTCCATGTGGAGAACCATTGCAGGGCTTTTGCAATTCTTGCTCAGTAAAGTGTAGTAGAGGTCTGCAATTGTCCAGCTTCAAGATTGGACAGCACCAAGGAAACTGAAAAACCATAAATCTTTAAAAATCTTTAAGATATATCTTTGACATTTTGAATACAAGTCTTCAGTTTTGACTAGAATGGCTATTGCTACTGTCAAGTCCTACAACACAGTGCATCAAATGAACCTTTTCAATAAATTGTGTCGAATGTTTGCATCACAACTTTAATGACACGTACCTAGAAAATGTCTCTTGATTCTTCAACTTTTCTTTTCATAGTGATATAGTTACTGAGGGGAGTACTTCCACATATTATATGCACTCAGTATGCCCATTTTGAAAGATAACATTGTAGAAGGATCAATATGCTTAATTAACTTCATTTTTTCAAAAATAATATAATGTGACTAAGGTCAGACGAAAGTTTGCTTTGCACATATGGAAATTCTGTGCAATAAAGCTCCCTAAGTTTACATCATGAGGTTAAAATAAAGAAGGAAACCTTACAATTTTGAATTTGATCGACTCTAATGGGTAGAATAGGAACCATTACACTGGTGAGAAATTATGGTAAGTTTTATACAAATTTACATTTGTAATTGCAAAAGTCATCTAAAATTTATGTGGGCAGAGGAGAGGAAAGAATAAGAAATAAAAAATCTGATGATAGATTTCCATTCTGAAATCACTGTATTTCAATGCTTTCAAACAAAGATGTTCACCATTATTCATTCATTCTGTTGGACCCATATACATTCAGATGGAAAACTATTAGCATACTAATAGTTACATATTACAGATCCAAAGAGGGAACAAAAAAAAAAAGGACCAAGAGTGCATTATTGGAGGGAAAAGAAATCAATAATGGAACAAATAGGAATTTGTGGCATATTTTGAAGACACAGTAGAACAGTTTCAAAACAAGACATTTAGAGTTCATAAAGTTCTCATCACAGAACATATTACAGCGCAGCACAAGCCCTTTGGCCCTCGAAGTTGTGCTCATCTGTAAAACCAATCTGAAGCCCACCTAACCTACACGGTTACATCATCATCCATATGTTTATGCAATGACCATTTAAATGTCCTTAACGTTGATGAGTCTACTAGTGTTGCAGGTATGGCATCCCAAGCCCTTACTACTGAGTAAAGAACCTACCACTGACATGTATCTTATATCTATCACCCCTCAATTTAAAGCTATGTCCTCTAGCGGTAGCCATCACCATCTGAAGAAAATGGCTCTCACTATCCACCTTATCTAATCTTTTGATCATCTTGCATGTTTCTATTAAGTCACCTCTCAACCTTCTCTCTAATGAAAACAGCCTCAAGTCCCTCAGTCTTCCCTCCATACCAGGAAACATCCTGGTAAATCTCCTCTGCACCCTTTCCAATGCTTCAACAACATTCCTTTAATGTGGTGACCATAACTGTACACAATATTCCAAGTGCAGCCAGACCAGAGTTTTGTATATCTACCTGGGTGGCAACTTTCAGGGATCTATGCACATGGACACAGAAATCTCCCTGCTCATCCACACTATCAAGAATCTGACCATTAGTTTAGTACTCTGTATTCCTGTTACTCCTTCCAAAGTGAATTACCTAACACTTTTCTGCATTAAACTCCATTTGCCACTTCTCAGCTCAGCTCTGCAGCTTATCTACATCCCTCTGTCACCTGCAACATCCTTCAGCACTGTCCACAGCTCTATTGACCTTAGTGTCATCTGCGAATTTACTAATCCATCCTTCTACACCCTCATCCAGGTCATTTATAAAAATGACAAACAGCAGTGGCCCCAAAACTGATCCTTGCAGTACATCACTAGTAACTGAACTCCAGGATGAACATTTCCCATCAACCACCACCCTCTGTCTTCTTACAATTAGGAAATCTCTGATCCTCAATCTCTTGCCTCCGTATTTTCTGCAATAGCCTACCATGGGGAACCTTATCAGATGCTTTAATGAAAACCACATAAATCCCTTTACCCTCATCCATCTGTTTGATCACCTTCTCAAAGAACTCAATAAGGTTTGTGAGGCACAACCTACCCTTTACAAAACCGTGTTATCTATCCCTAATCAAATTATTCCTTTCTAGATGATTATAAATCCTACCTCTTAATTCTTTCCAACACTTCACCCACAACTGAAGGAAGGCTCAGTGGTCTATAATTACCAGGGTCGTGTCTACTACCCTTCCTAAACAAGCGGACATTTGCTATCCTCCAGTCTTCTGGCACTACTCCTGTAAACAATGATGACATAAAGCTCAAAGCCAAAAGTTCTGCAATCTTCTCCCTAGCTTCCCAGAGAATCCTAGGACAAATCCCATCTGGCCCAAGGGACTTACGTTTTTTTAAAAGAAAGAAAATCCATCTTTTAAAATAAATAACCACTGAATATTTTATTTTGCTCTGCAGGAAGGCTTACAAAAATAATTCCACCTCACCATAGTTTTCCACCGAAGTAATTACATTTAAATTAGTTCAATTAGTTGATGGGCGATGATTTAATAGAGACAGAGATTAAGATATTGGACAAGAAAATGCACAAAATAATTAGACTGTTAAAACTAATGGTATTTTATCGTTACCTGTTTAAGTATTGGCCATTAGTAGAATTCGATCCATATGAAAGGACATGGGAATTCCAATTACTAGAATCTGCATGGCTAACATGTGGACTATAGTCTGTGGAAGACATTTTAAAATTTCAGTAATTTGAGCTTGGATTTAAAAAGTCATGATTAAAAATTTGTACTTCATCTGTTACACAATATTTCATCAGAAACAATGCTCGAGAGAAAGAAACTGAAGAGCAAATTAGTACATTGTTACAAAATTTCATGGACTCATTTCAGATGCTTAATTTCCAAAATTAAGCTCTTCTCTTGTAACCTCCCTACCCTGGAAGGAAATTTTCAGAAAAGATATAATGTCTTCTATGAATATACAAGTACATTGCATTTAAATATTACATTACATGGTTTGGCATCCAAGAACATAATAATCATGAGTGACAAAATAAGTAGCTGATCGGTTAATGTGTTTTTTCTTAAATGCAAGTAACTGTGGTCTTTAAAACAAGAATTTCAAAAATCATTTTTAAGGTTGAATAAAATTCATAAAGGATTACAGGAAAATATTTAAAACTTTTAGTAATTATTTGTGCTGTAAGTAATTATTGTTGTATATTCTACAATCAAAGATATAGCCATAATGTTATTCCTTTAATCCAGCATATTAAACAAGCATTTAAGAAAATCAGCCAACCCAGGACAACAGAAGTTACTGGATCTATCTGAAGTCTGAATTAAAGTCATGCTTACAAAAATAGAGATGTACACAATAGCTTATAGACATTAAATGAGTTATAAAAGGAAAGCTACCATTTTAATTTTACATGTAACACTTCTTTTTCCTTTACCACCATTTTCTAAATAACTGGACTAGGGACAAAACAGCTGGTGGAACTTAAATCTAAATTAAAAAAGCTAGTCTCAGTAATGGTGACCATGACTACTATGAAATCACTTGTTGTGAAAGCATATCTGATTCACTAATGTCCATTAGGAGAAAGGCATCCACATTCTTTATCCAGTCTCGCCTACGTGATTCCAGATCTACAGCAATGCGGTTGACTTTTAACCACCTTTGTAATGGCCAAACAATCCATTCCATTCAACAGCAATTAGAGCTGAATGAGAAATGCTGGCCTTGCCAGTAACACCTACAATCTTTGAAAGAATAAGAGAACACCCAAGTTTGAAGTAATTTTCATTTAGGTTTACATTTTAAAAACTTATAAATAAACTTAACTGTATAAAAAATGGTTTTCCCTATTACTAGGGAACTTATAGATTGAACAAACCTGTTATACTAATTGGCTTTGTAGCACTTCCTTGGGAAGCTGTAGCCTGGACTGGGTCTGTATTATGATAACCTGTGCGGGCAGACCTAGAAATTGCACCCCACTTAGAGATGATCGGTCCGTCACCAAATGGAATTATGGGATCTTCATCCTTTGCCCTTCTCTGAGAATCAAACAGATTTAGCCGTCGTTTCACATTAAGGTCCTGAAAAGGTCAAGGATGTTGTGAAAAGTGAAACATTTGAAATAGCCAACCTACAAGTTTTCAAAAAGATATTATTCACAAACTTTAAGCATTAGATGTATAGTCAATACTTTAAATTCTTTCATTGTTGATAAAATCTCAATGCTAGCGGATGAGACATCTCGATTCCTATCCTACTTCTTCACCAAAGAAGTGTTTACAAAGATTCCTGTGCAGTTAATTAGTCACCATTACAAACAGAATTTGGATACCTGAATAGAAAACTGCTATAAACAGTATGTGCACTTTGATTGAACATCTGTTTTATTGAGTTTTCCATCCTCTCAGCTTATGTTCAAGATAAATACAACTAGAAAGCAGAATATCTACACAAATGTCAACCGTGACTGTGACAAGAGTCAAAGCAGTTAGTTCAAGTTTCACACCAGAGACTTGAATACATTAATCTAGACTAACAATCCAGTGCAGTACTGAAATGATACTTTCAAATGAGACATGTAAATAATGGGTAAATCTGCTCTCTCAGGTGAATGTAAACAATATTTGAGGAGGAGCAAACATAGAAAATATAAATAGGACTAAACCATTCAGCCCTTCAAGCCTGCTCTACCATTCAATATGATCATAGTTAATCATCCAGCTCACTACTGTTTCCACTATTGCACCAAACCTTATAATGCCCTTCCACGTATTAGCTCAACCACTGCATGATCATCCATGATCACATTGAAGGTTGAGGAGGCTTGAAGGGCCAAATGGTCTAATCCGGTTTTTATTTTAGCATCATGTAATTATTACCATATTTGTTAGATCTAAACTAATTGTGCACTTTTGACGTGAAATTACGATTGTAACCTAAAGTACTTGGTCATATCCTGAGATTATGAAAAGAACTGCAGAAGTTCAAGTCTCTACCCCTTTTTTAAGGCTGTGCAATGCAGTAAGTAAAGGCATATTTTGATAGGATACTGCAAAATTTATTACTTAATGCTGCAGTTACTTGGTTTCAGTCAGGTGGTCACATAAAAAACACATTGTCTTAACTGTTCCTTCATTGGTCAAGGGGAGAGAAAACATTGGTTATTTAAAATTCACTGCAACCATCTGCAAGGATGGTGAGTAAGTTTCTTAAACTGAAGTCCATCTACATACTGACTGTGCTGATAGGAAGGCACTTACAGGTTCTGAGTCTAAGAAAGAATAGTGAGCATTGCACTGAGCATTCAACTACTGACGTTAAATTGGAGAAAATGTCATTGATGAAGCAGCTGAAGATAGTTGAAGCTGTGGCATTAATCTGAAGAACACCTGCATCAATGTCCTGGGGCTATGATGATTGATCGTCAATGGCCTTAATTATCTTCTTTCCTCCTAGGCATACCTCTAACCATTGGAGAGAATTCCCCACACCCTTCACTAAAAATCCTTATTTGGAGATGCAGGTGTTGGACTGGGGTGTACAAAATTAAAAATCTCACAACACCAGGTTATAGTCCATCAGGTGGTTGTGGACTTCATCAGATTGTGGTTGTCCACAACTACCTGATGAAGGGGGCAACACTCCAAAAGCTAGTGCTTCCAATTAAACCTGTTGGACTATAACCTGGTGTTATATGATTTTTAACTAAAAATCCTTGATGTCATACTAATAAAGTATCTATAAATAATATTTGACATGGTGATAATCAGCTCGCTGAGTGGATTATTAAACATCTATAAAGCTATTTTGCCCTAAATTTTCCTTAAAGATAAATCTAGTAAACATTGTGGGAAGGAACTGCAACCAATTCTAGGATGGAGCAATACATATCAGCAATTCCTAGTTATGAATAATAATTTGACAGAACAGAACCTGAGCTGTGCTGAAAATAAGTGCCCAGTCCATATCTTATGACCCACAACGGTAAGGTATCTCAGAATTTTTGAGCAATAGGTGAAGCTTAACACTGTACTATGTAGTATCCATAGGTCTGATTCAAAGAATTACATTGACAAGTATGATTTGGAGTGGCCGGTGTTGGACTGGGGTGGACAAAGTTATAAATCACACAACACCAGTTTATGTCCAACAGGTTTATTTAAAAGCACCAGCTTTCAGAGCGCTGCTCCTTCATCAGATGGTTGGAGATTAAGATCATGCTCATCGAATTAAAAGGAGTTCATTGTCATGGAGATGTGATACAGTAAACAATCTTAGATTGAAACTTTCATCTTTCATAATTGGTTATGCTGGCTTCTGTTCTTTGATATGTAAATCCCAGAACTACTTTCAAATTATATTCTCAAGATAGCGCAGCTTTTTAAACAATAGGTGTGAAGTCTGTCTGTGTTCTAATGCTATGTCAGACTGAAAAAACCCTTTGTTGTTTGAGAGTTTTACAAGGATTCATGCAGATTCTGAGCAAAATAAAACGTAATTCTGCAAAAACAAATTCACCCAACCAGCTTATATGTGCGCGCATGTCCGAGTGACAGATTGAACGTGCATGTGAGTGTGAGAGTGCACGTGAGAGTGTGAGAGAGTATAATGGGGTATGGTGTAAGTGCTTATAAGAGTGTGTGTGTGTGCATATGAGAGAGAGCTTGCATATAAGGGAGGGTCTGTTAGGTGGGAGAGAGCAGAAACCCAAGGTCCCAATTGAGGCCATTCCCATGGGTATCAGCTTCTGCTCAGCCACTCTGCATTGTTGCTTGTCCAGAAGTCTGCCTTGGACGACGGTCGCCAGAAGTTGAGGCCGAATGTCCCAGACTGCTGAAAATGTTCCCTGACAGGGAGGGAACACTCCTGCTTGGTGATTGTTGTGCACTGTCCATTCATCCGTTGTCAAGAGTCAATAGGTGCAGGAGTAGGCCATTCGGCGCTTCGAACCACAATTCATTATGATCATGGCTGATCATCCACAATCAGTATCCTGTTCCTGCCTTATCCCCATAACCTTTGAGTCCACTATCTTTAAGTGGTCTATCCATCTCTTTCTTGAAAGTATCCCACAACTTGGTCTCCACTGCATTGTGGGGCAGAGGATTCCACATATCCACTACTCTCTGGGTGAAGAAGGTTTTCCTCAACTCTGTGCTAAATGGCATACCCCTTATTTTTAAACTACGTCCTCTGGTTCTGGACTCACCCATCAACAAAACATGCTTCCTGTCTCCAATCTTTTAATAATTTTATACGTCTCAATCAGATCCCCTCTCATCTTTCTAAACTCAAGCAAATACAAGCCCAGTCGCTCTAATCTTTCAACATATGATAGTCCTGCCATTCCGGGAATTGACCTAGTGAACCTGCGCTGCACTCCCTCAATAGACAGACTGTCCTTCCTCAAAGTTGGAGACCAAAACTGCACACAATACTCCAGGTGCGGTCTCACCACGGCCTGTACAGCTGCAGAAGGACCTCCTTGCTCCTATACTCAATTCCTTGTGTTATGAAGGCCAGCATGCCATTAGCTTTCTTCACTGTCTGCTGTACCTGCATGCTTGCTTTCATTGACTGATTACAAGAACACCTAGATCTTGTCCTTCACTGCCTGTTGTACTTCCCCTTTACCTAATTTGACTCCATTTAGATAGTAATCTGACTTCCTGTTCTTGCCACCAAAGTGGATACACCACACATTTATCTACATTAAATTGCATCTGCCATGCATCCGTCCACTCACCTAGCCTGTCCAAATCATCCTGTATTCTCATAACATCCTCCTCACACTTCACCCTGCCACCCAACTTTGTGTCATCAGCAAATTTGCTAATATTACTTTTAATGCTTTCATCTATATCATTGATGTATACTGTAAACAACTCCGGTCCCTGCACCGAAACTTGTGGTACCCCACTAGTCACCTCCTGCCATTCCAAAGGGACCCATTTATCACTATTCTTGGCTTCCTGTCAGCCAGCCAATTTTCATAGCATCTGCTCACTCTTATTAATGTACCATCCCTCAGGATGTCCTTGCTTGCAGTATACAAGATAGACCAAATTGGCAGAATCACATGAGTACTCACTAAGTAAGTGTAATGCTGTCAATCTGTCGCTCCTACATGTGCACACACACACACACACACACACACACACACACAAGCTTATGGGGTGAATTTGTTTTTGCAGAATTAAGTTTTATTTTGCTCAAGGTCTGCATGAATCCTTGTAAAACTCTCAAACTATACAGAGGATTTGTCAATCCGACAAAGCAGGGTACACAGACAGACTTCACACCTATTGTTTAAAAAGCTGAGCTATTTTGAGAATGTAATTTAAAAGTAGTTCTGGGATTTACTTATCAAAGAACAGAAAGCAGCATATCCAATTATAAAAGATGAAAGTGTCAATCTAAGATTGTTTACTGTATCACATCTCCAGGACAATGAACTCATTAATTCTGTGAGCATGATCTTAACCTCCACAACCACCTGATGAAGGAACAGTGCTCTGAAAGCTAGTGCTTCCAAATAAACCTGTTGGGTATAAGCTGGTGTTGTGTGATTTATAACTTTGTCCACCCCAGTCCAACATCGGCACCTCCAAATCGTACTTGTCAATGTAATTCTTTGAATTTTTAATTCTTTTATTATGGCGGCACAGGAGGTGCCCAAAGGTGCCACCATTAGATTAAAATTAGACAGATCCATTCAACAGTCTAATAACAGCGAGGAAGAAGCTGTTCTTGAACCTGTTGGTGCACGCCTTCTGTACTTTGCACCTAACAGAAGAGGGTGGAAGAGAGTATTACCAGGTAGTAAGTGTCTTTGATGACATTGGGAGCCTTTCCACAGTAACAAGTAGTGTAAATGGAGTCCATGGAGAGGAGGTTGACTTCTGTAATGGTCTGGGACTGTGCATACAAGTTTCTGTAGTTTCTTACTGTCCTAGGCAGAGCAGTTGCCGTACCAAGCAGTTATCCATTTGCTAATGTTGGCTGATACTTAACTGCAAATTAAATTTTGAATCAGGCAAGTTGTCTCTGGTCAAGGCAATGCCCTGAGAAATAACATGGAGAATGCTAGATGAAATGCTTATCCCTCCCTTCAGTCTTGTTTTTTCATACAATATTTTCAGCAAGTTCAACTGCTAAAATCTACCATATCACGATTCATGCAAATAGCATGCTGGAACCCAAATTCCGCTATTTCCAGAATCTTCACACAAGTTGAAGATTTCAAAAGGAGTACACAAAATTTCCAAATTAACCTGATTTTCAGTCCCAAGTTGATAGAAAGCGGCACAGTAGCTCATTGGTAAGCACTGCTGCCTCACAGCTCCAGGGTCCTAGGTTCAATTCCCGCCTGTCTCTGTGGAGTTTGCACATTATCCCTGTGTCTGTGTGGGTTTCCTCCCACAAACCAAAGATGTGCAGATCAGGTGAATTAGAAATGCTAAATTGCCCACAGCATTAGGTGCGTTAGTCAGGGATAAATATAGGGGAGGGGAAGGGGATCGGGTAGGTTTCTCTTCGGAGGGGCGGTGTGGACTTGTTGGGCTGAAGGGCCTGTTTCCACACTGTAGAGAATCTAATCTAATCACGTTTCTGTACTTAACAAAAATTACTATACATTACAAGTAATTAGATTGTAGCTAAGGAAAACAGTTATAAACGGTCAGCACATAACACTAAAAATTAAAACTCTAACTCCCTTATAAGCTTCCCTTTATACACAGATTAACGTAGATAGGAAACAAAAGCATGGTCAGAGGGAAAACTGGGAAAGCAAAAATTTGTTCATCTAGTTCTTTTTGATCAGATTTATTCTCAACCTTCCTTATCTGAAGGATTCCATGGATTTGCAATAGATACTAGATGGCTGGTTCATCTATGAAAGATCACTGACTTATCAATTTAAAATGTCACAACAACCACAGAATAAAGATAAACTAGTTTTCTTCTGGTTTAAAAAGGGCTTTGACTGCAGTGAACAGACACAATTCTCCTCAGCTTTTGGAGATCTAATCACCACTCTATCTTGCTCCGAGCCCCAGGTATTCAGTTACCCAGAACCAAATTACATGGTCGTTGGCAAGCAGACATTCTTGACCATTAAAACCGGTCATTAGTCCATAGACCAATCAATTTCTTGTTGTCAACCACTATTATAATACAGAACCCCTTGTCACCAGTTCAACTGCAGTCCAATCTTCAATTACTGCTTATTGAGGCAGCTATTTAAATCATGCTTGCCATGATCATCCAGTTATCATCTTGTCAGAATATGCAGTAATCATTTAAATAGTTGGTTTTTAAAACAGTTCTTCGCATTTTAGTCCACAATTTTAAAAAAGCATAAAAGGACGAAGATACACAGTCTTTACAACCACCTAGTTATTTTCCAAAAATTACTTCTGCTTTCATCTGCAGAGTAAGCAATTTTGCAAAGGGATAGCTTGATAACTAATAAAGGCCTTATCCACAGAATAGAAAACTTTACAGGTTCAACAAGTACAGCATAAAATGAAAACATTAAAATGACAACGATTAAAATAAGTTTATTACTGAATTGAAAAGGTAGATTTTAATGCGACATCAATATAGTGCCTTTAACATTGTAGACAGCACATGTGTTGTGGCAGAATGCTTGACAGAAGTAAAAAACAAAGAGGGTATGTGACCAAAACCTTATTCAAAAAGAGGTAGATTTTAAGATCTATTTATAAAGAAAAAAGGGAATTCCAGAGCTTAGGGCCTAAATAGCTGAAGGAACAGACATCAATAGAGGAGTGATATAAATCAAGATTGTGCAAGAGGGAAAATTGTACAAGTACAGAGACTGCAGATGGTATTCTGGGTGAGAGAGTGCGGTTTAAGGGAGACACTTAAAAGAAGAAATTAAGAGTTAAACGGAGGAAATATAAATTTTTCAACAAGTAATACAAAAAAATGTTTAAAGTAAAAATCTGAACTTAAAAGATTATATCATAAAATGTAGTAGTGTCATAGAGATGTACAGCACAAAAACAGACCCTTCAGTCCAAACTAATCCATGCCAACAAGAAATCCGAACCTAATCTAGTCCCATTTGCTAGCACTTGGCCCATATCCCTCTAAACCCTTCTTATTTATATACCCATCCAGATGCCTTTTAAATGTACCAACCTCCACCACTTCTTCTGGCAGCTCATTCCATACATGCACCACCCTCTGCGTGAGAACATTGCCCCTTAGGTCTCCCTGGATCGTCGGAGGCTGAGGAGTGACCTCATAGAGGTTAATAAAATTATGAGGAGCATGGATAGGATAAATAGACAAAGTCTTTTCCCTGGGGTGTGGGGAGTCCAGAACTAGAAGGCATCGGTTTAGGGTGAGCGGAAAAAGATAATAAAAAGGGACACATTTGCAGACTACTATGGCCTGAAAAATCTAGATTACAATGCTACACTAATACAAATGATATTTTCCCACGTAAGCATCACTATTTTATCTTTTACAATTAAAAAGTAATATATTTGCACTCAAGGATGCAGTCTCTAAATTGACATAGGGATCCCACAACCATTGATAGCTTAGTCATGTATTTTCTATTAGCTTAGTGCATTTTATTGCTATTTCACTCTGAGAGGCATTAAATCGCGTCCTCACCTGTTTTCACCCAATACAAATCCCACCCCAACCCTCATCCCATGGGCATAGACAGCATCTGTCAAGGAGCTACTCAAAGCAAGAAGTGACTTCAGGATGTAAGAAAACCAAGAGTAAAAATAAGGTACTACATTAGTCACAGGTGTTAATCTTAATGCATATTGGGACAGTCAAGTTTACAGAGGTAGCCATTAGGAAGAATTTAAAGAGTGCCTTTCTGAGTGTTCTAAACCTAAAATATTCTTTAAAAAAATTTCATTGTGGAACCAATCAAGGATTAGGCTACTTTAGATCCGGTACACGTATAATGAAGCAGATTTTAAAATGATCTCCAAGTAAAAGATTCCCTAGGATACAGTGATCAAAACATGGTAGAATTTAGCATTCTTTTTGAGAGTGAGAAATGTGGGTCAGGAACGACTGTGCTACATGAAAATTAAGGTAATACAAAGAAATGAGGACAGACTTGACCTCGAGTGAACGTGGAAAGGAGTTTAGCAAAAAAAAACTGTTGATGAGTAATGGTAGACACTAAGAAAATAATTTCTGACACACAACATAGATCTCTCAGTAAAGGAGGATGATTCTGGGAAGGGGATAAACTGACCGTAGTTAGCAAAGGAAGTTAAAGGTAGTATTAAACTGAAAGAATAAAAAACTATGTGGCAAAAATTCGTGGTAAACCAGAGGATTGGGAAAGTTGTAAAAGCCAACAAAAGATAACCAAAGAATAATAGAGGAAGAAAATAAACAATGAAGGTAAACCATCAATAATATAAAACACAGACAGTAAGAGCTTCTTTAAAATGTGTAAAAAGGAAAAACATAATCAAAAGTGAACATATTTCCTGAGCCTTATTCTCTCAGGACCTAATAGAAAACCAGGAAAAGGCAGAGATATAAATAAATAACTTGTGTCAGTCTTCATGGTAGAGGACATTAATAGCATTCCAAAATACTAAATAAATAGATGAAAAAAACAAGGAAAGAAATACAATGTCTAGTACTGGAGAAAACGTACTAGAGAAACCAGTAGGGCCAAAGGCTGATAGGTCCTCTGGACCTGATGAATTACACCTTGGGATACTAAAAGAAGCAGCTATAGAAATAGTGCATGCAAAAGTAGTAATTTTCCAAAAATCCATGGGTTCAGGAAAAGTCCTGGATGACTGTTGCTAGGAATGGAGGGCTCGAGTTATAAAAATAGGCTGAATAGACTGTGACTTTTTTCACTGGAGCATAGGAGGTTGAGAGATGACACTATAGAGATTTATAAGCTCATGAAAGGGTATAAATAAGGTGAATAGCAAAAGATGTTTTCCCCAAGGTGTGGGAGTTCAAAACTAGAGGGCATATTTTTAAGGTGAGAGGAAAAAGATTTAAACAGGACATGAGGGGCAACTTTTTTTTTACAGAATGCGTGAATGAACTGCCAGAGGAAGTGATGAATGCAGGTACAATTACAACTTTTAAAAACATTTGGGCAAGTACATGAAGAGAAAAGTTTGGAGTGATCTAGACCAAATGCAGGCAGGTGGGACTAGAATCGTTTAGAACATGGCCAGCATGCACTACTTGGACTTAAGGGTCTGTTTCCATGCTGTATGACTTTGACAATTTTCCAGTCATAATGTAACATTCTTATTCAAAAAGGAAAGGACACAAAAAAAAGTAAATACTGGGAAAATATTAAGAGTCTATTAGAAAGAGTGCATAATAGAATCAAGTAGAATCAACGTGGCTTCATGAAGGAGAAATCATGCCTGACAAATTTAATACGTTTCTTTGAGATGGTAACAGGCAAGGTAAGCAAATGTGAACCAATAGTTGTATTATATTTGGATTCATAAAAATGTTTGAGAAAGGCACCACACAAGACTATTTAATAAGATAAAAGTCCAAGGTGTTGGCAGCAATATATTAGCATGGATAGAGGATGGGGACAATTCAGCATGGCAACCTGCAACTAGTTGACTGCCACAGGATCAGTGCTGGGAACACAATTATTTACAATATATATTAAGATTTGAATGACGGAAGTGAATGGTCTATCACCAAGTTTGCAAATGACAAAAATAGGTCAAAAAGTTAAAATAATAGGTAAAAACCTTACAGATAGAATATAATGTGGGAAAATGTGAAGCCATTACCTTTGGTAGAAAGAACAGAAAATCTGAATATTATTTAAATTGTGTAAGACTGCAAAAAACTATAGCAGGAAGGAATTGGAGGGTCCTCGCGCATGAATCATAAAACAATAGCATCCAAGTTCAGCAGGTAATATGGAAGGGAAATGAATTGTTGGCCTTTATTCGAAGGCAATGGAGGTGAAAAATAGGAAAGTCTTGTTAAAACCATACAAGTCACGGCTGGAAAACCACGAACAGTTTGGAACCTGTTGTCTAAGATGAGATATACTGGCTCATAATGGAATTTTGCATGGCTTTTAACTGTTAATTTGATAATATTTTGTAAAGTTAAACCTAGAGAGAGATTTAAATCAGCAAAATCACAACATCAAATTAAGATAGGGAATACAGAATGACTAGAGAAATTGAGGGTTTGGTTGAGAAATAGAAGGAAGCATCTGTCAGTTACAGACGGGAGAGATCGAGAGAATCATTAGAAGAGCATAAAGGCAGTAGGAGTATACTGAAGAGGGAAATCAAGAGGGCAAAAAGGGGACATGAGATAGCTTTGGCAAATAGGGTTAAAGAGAACCCAATGAGTTTTTACCAACACATTAAGTACAAAAGGGTAATTAGGGAGCGAATAGTGTCCCTCAAAGATCAGAAAGGCAGCCTTTGTGTGAAGCCACAGGAGATGGGGGAGATACTAAACGAGTATTTTGCATCAGTGCTTACGGTGCAGAAGGACATGGAAGATATAGAATGTAGGGAAATAGATGGTGATATCTTGAAAAATGTCCATATTACAGAGGAGGAAGTGCTTGCTGGCTTGAAACACAAAAGTGGATAAATCCCTAGGACCTGATCAGGTGCACCCTAGAACTCTGTGGGAAGCTAGAGAAGTGATTGCTGGGCCTCTTGCTGAGATACTTGTATCATCGAAAGTCACAGGTGAGGTGCCGGAAGACTGGAAGTTGGCTAAATCGGTACCATTACTTAAGAAAGGTGGTGAAGACAAGCCAGGGAATTGTGGGTCAGTGAGCCTGATGTCGGTGGTGGGCAAGTTAGAACATAGAACATAGAAAAATACAGCGCAGTACAGGCCCTTCGGCCCTCAATGTTGCGCCGACCAAAGTCTACCTAACCTACACTAGCCCAATAACCTCCATATGCTTATCCAATGCCCGCTTAAATGACCATAAAGAGGGAGAGTTCACCACTGCTACTGGCAGGGCATTCCATGAACTCACAACCCACTGAGTAAAGTTGTTGGACGGAATCCCGAGGGACAGGATTTACACATATTTGGAAAGGCAAGGACTGAGTAGAGCTATTCAACATGGCTGTGTGTGTGGGAAATCATGTCTCATGAACTTGATGGAGTGTTTTGAACAAGTAACAATGAGGATTGATGAGGGCAGAACAGTGGACGTGATCTATATGGACTTCAGTAAGGCATTCGACAAGATTGCCCATGGGAGATTGGTTAGTAAGGTTAGAATACAGGGAGAACTAGCCATTTGGATACAGAACTGGCTCAAAAGGTAGAAGACAAAGGATGGTGGTGGAGGGTTGTTTTCAGAATGGAGGCCTGTGACTAGTGGAGTGCCACAGGATAGGTGCTGAGTCCACTATTTTGTCATTTACATAAATGATTTGGATATGAACATGGGAGATATAGTTAGTAAGTTTACAGATGACACCAAAATTGGAAGTGTAGTAGACAGCAAAGGTTACATCAGATTACAACATGGTCTTGATCAATGGGATGAGGAGCAGATGGAGTTTAATTTAGATAAACGTGAGGAGCTGCATTTTGGGAAAGCAAATCTTAGCAGGACTTGTACACTTAACGGTAAGATCCTAGGGAGTGTTGCTGAACAAAGAGACCTTGGAGTGCAGGTTCATAGCTTCGTGAAAGTGGAGTCGCAGGTGGATAGGATAGTGAAGAAGGCATTTGGTATGCTTTCCTTTATTGGTCAGATTATTGAGTACAGCAGTTGGGAGGTCATGTTGCGGCTATACAGGTTGTTGGTTAGGCCCCTTTTGGAATATTGCATGCAATTCTCATCTCCTGCCTATCGGAAAGATGTTGTGAAACTTGAAAGGGTTCAGAAAAAATTTGCAAGGATGATGCCAGTGTTGGAAGATTTGAGCTCTAGGGAGAGGCTGAATAGGCTGGGGCTGCTTTCCCAAGAGCGTCAGAGGCTGAGAGGTGACCTCACAGAGATTTATAAAATCATGAGGGTCTCAGCTAGGATAAACAGATAAAGTCTTTTCCCTAGGGTGAGGGAAGTCCAGACTAGAGAACATAGGTTTAGGTGAGAGGGGAAAGATATAAAAGGGACCTCAAGAGCAACTTTTTCATGCAGAGGGTGTATGGAATGAGCTGCCAGAGGAAATAGTGGAGGCTGGTACAGTTGCAAACTTTAAAAGGCATCTGGATGGGTATATGAATAGGAAGGGTTTAGAGGAATATGGGCCAAGTGTTGGCAAATGGGACTAGCTTAGGTTGGGATATCTGGTCATTCTAACGTGCTACATTATTTTTCAAACCATACTAGAGGGGTATCCAAGCCTTTCCCCAACAAAACAAGGCAGTAGATCCAAAGCTGAAAGCACCATTTTCTTTTTCTCATTGCAAAAGTTTTCTTCATTTCTTGTCACACTACTGAACTGTTGCAATAATGCGATTAATAAGTTTATTACTACTTAAAATACCTTATTAACAATGCTAACGGAACCTTTTTAAAATGCAGCCATATACAATGTACAGCACAATATAAAACCCTTCAAAATTATGGGAAGTGAACACTTTTAAAAGGAGATCTGTGCGACTTACCATTACTTCAACACTGGTGGTTGCCATGATGTCTTTTGGATCAGATTCCATTGCACTAATGCAAGAGCTGATGGTCCCACAGGACCATGGAGAATAATGGGATATGTTATCATCTTCAAATTTAGTGCCCACACATAAATCACTTGTATTCTCAGAGAACTGCTGTAAGAAACAATGCGTATTACAATCAAAGCATTAAACTGAATATTTTAAATAAGAAGCTGTGACTTAATTGTATTTAATTAAGTGGACTCATGTCCACTGTTATTTTTAATGGTGGGACCATTCTGAATAAGTGAAATATTGGAACAGTGGTGGTGGTATGCAAGCGCGTATGTGGGATTCACAGAAAGATTTTCTGCAGTATTTGAATGATCAGCCTCTTTGTTACAAAGTGGTATCTTCCCAAAAACGTAAGATCATAATTAAAACATATCGTAGGCGTTACTACTTCTAACAGGTCAGAAATAAAAAAAGCTGATAAAGACAAATAATGAAACCTAGTCATTTGCTTAGGCAATAAAATCAAACAAATAGTAATGGATAAATTACAAGTTAATCAGAACAATGAATAGGACTATGATTGGTAAAATATTATCATTTAAAGAAAAAATTTTGTATTTTGAAATAATTTTTTTCTTGCACTTCCATAATATTTACAAATAGTGTTGAATAAATTTTGGCATGCTTTACATTTGACAGCCTGACTAAATATATGCAAGATACATTCCTAGAAAGATGAAAACTAAAATGAAAGTATTAAGAATCCAACCCCAGATTATACTCTAAGGTTGCAATAATCCTACTGATTCCAGTTGGAATTTTGTGAAAACAATTTTAACACTCAGCAACCAAAGAGAGTTTCAGCTATTACAAACATATTGGAAATTGTTAGTTGAAATTGGATTATGATATCTGTGGCCAAAATGCAATAAAGTATTTTGTTTTGGGAGACTTACACAATGCTTACTGTGTAACACATCTCTGATGAAATGCTAATTCTTGCTGTTTAACAAGAAGCTAGTTGCCAAAGAACTGACAGGATATAAAGAAGCCACATAATCAGTGCAATGAGAGGCAATGAAATAAGACTTGCATTATTCTGAAAAAGACAATTAACTAAGGGAAATCATGATGACAATTTTACCAGTAAGAGTATACAATAGGCATGGCATCTACAGAGACAGTACTACATAATACAATTTATTCTAAATTAACTTTTGGATATAAAGGAGGTTACCACTATACCTGAACGTGTTCTGCATACTTGTACACTTTCCAGAAGTTATTCAACTGGGATAAAGTCCAGAGACACAGGCTTAATTTTTTTCATCCTTTTCACCTCTGATATTTGGAAGACAACTGCAACACTTACACCATTGCCCTTAAGAATAGCTGCTTTAGCACAGACCGTACAATCAAAAGATCTAGACCATTTTGATACAATTCTGTCCTAGGCAACAACCTACTCTGAAGACAGTCAGGGACTTAAATTATGACATATGATATTTTTGCATAATTGTATGGATCTACAAAGTGAATACTTTCAAAGATTATTTAAAAGGCAATTATTGGCAATGCAAAAATAACCATTATATTCCACTTATAAAAAAATTGCAACAAGTTTAAATTCCACTTTAACTTGCATACCTCAGAGCTGAAGTCTACACTGAACAAGGGGGATGGAGGGTCAGAGGGCTGGGTGACTGTGGACAAAGCAGAAGAGACAAGAGGTGGTTTCGGGGTGGAATAGTGAGTCCACTGGTCTGGTTTCCGTCTCAGCAGGTCATCAAAGCCTGGTTGCTGCATTCGGCTGTATGCATCCTGCATAGAAAGCACAAATGGCAGTTGAACAAATAAATTCTTTACTCTATAATTCTAAACATTAGCTAATTAATGCTGGCTAGCTATACATATGCTTACTTTTGCATTTTCGATTAGAAATTGTAATGTTTAAATCCATATCCAAATAGAAGTATATAGCATTTTATTTCCTCTCTGAATGGCTCAATGGACAAATACAAATGTGGCATGATGTTGAGCGACAGAGGCCAAGGCAGCTTCAGGTTCGAAGACTGAGATCCCTTGCAGAAGTAATTGTTTTAATTCCATCAAGTGCCTCCAGAAAAGCAACTATAATTTGCTTCAGCAGATTGCTAGTTTATCCTACTCTATTGCTGTTACTTGGCTCATTAATTTGAGTTCTTCTATTCATGAATATTATTATACACTGCTGAAAATGTGTTGCTGGTCAAAGCACAGCAGGCTAGGCAGCATCTCAGGAATAGAGAATTCGACGTTTCGAGCATAAGCCCTTCATCATACACTACCTAATATAATTGTTCTGTGTTATGATTCTCCCAATATAGATTACAAAATAATGAGCTATATGCTTATACTGATGGAGATAAAGCTCAGTAAAGGATGTATTCATAAGCAACAAAGTAACTTCAATATAAAGAACACTATTAGTGAAATATTGCCAGGATTAGGATAACAGTGTACCTCTTGCCACTGGACTGAAACAGGAAGCTGGTGGTCGGAATGTTTTCAATGGCAACCTAGTGCCAACTGTGCCATTATGTGCATACAGTGCCACTGATACCAAAAGGAGTTCTCAGTGCCTTTTCTTTATGCAATCGTGAGATGAGGGCACCACTGGCTAGGCCAGCATTTACTGCTCAGCCCTATTTCCAAGACAGGTCAGAGTCAACCACAGGATTGGAATCACATATAGGCCAGACCAGGTAAGGGCAGTTTTCTTCCATAAAGGACATTAGTGAACCAGATGGGTTTTTACAACAATGGATTTATGGTCATTATTAGACTCTTAATTACAGATTTTATTTAAATGAATTCACCAAATTTCACTATCTGCCATGGCGGGATTTGAACTTGGATTGCCAGAACATTATTTGGGTCTCTGAATTAATAGTCTAGTGATAATACTACGAAGACCATCACCTTTCCTTATTCTGCTACACACTGCTGCACTCAATACTCCACTTTCCGCACTTGAGGAACCCACACTATCTTCTTCCATTCATCACATTGCTCAGCACATTGACTCACTACCTCCATGGCCACCTCACACCATCTCCTCTCACTTGCCAGTGAGTGTTTAGGAGCAGGGTGGATAAGTATTGGGAGTGGGGCAGTGAGCAAATCTCAAATCAGAACATTTCAATTGATTTAAAATATTTGGAAAAGAAAACTCACTGGCATCTCTAGCAGTGACCTCACAAGCACTACGACTGTAGGGGTGGAGAATGCAGTAAAGACAGCCATTAAAGTAGCTCAAACTAAAGACAGTTGTTGCAAACATATTTTGAGTTTATATATTGAGTACAATTTTTAGTTTTGGACTTGAAAGAATTAAAAAAACTTTGAGACTGGAAAACAGACCCAGAGTGATTGCAATTTACAGGATGACCTATGTTTATTCAATAAGGTCAAAGGTAAAAATGGGAAAATATTAAAACAATGGTCACACCTTTTCTGAGTTCCTTGGTGGAGGTTAGCGGTCTACAGCCATCTTCATAAGGGGTTCAAATTAATTCTTGTAATTTCCCAGATCAAAGAAAGGTTTAAAAGCAATAAACAAATAAGGAAAGATTGTAAAACATCAATTTACTTTTCATATCAAAGGAGATTTGAAGTTGGGGTTAAATGTGTTTATCTCTATCTAGAACATGCCACGCCTGCCACATTGTAATGGAATTAATCTATGCAAGGGACTCTTTTAGCAAATATTGCCTTGATGTAAAGGACAGTCATTCTTGCCCCACCTCTGGGATTCAACTTCTTTGGCCTTGTTTGAACCAAAATTGTAATGAGGTCAGGAGCAGAGTGGCCTACGCTGGAACCAAGCTGTTCCATTACAGCTTAGCAAATCTATGTAGAAGCAGTTGTCTGTGTCCCAGCAGCCAGAACAGGTAGCACAGATGTCATGAGGAATAAGCAGTTTCTGAATTATTCAGCAATAATTGCAACTAGGGTCCACGCTCAGAATAAAAAGCTCAAATTCATGTCGAAGTAAAATAGTCAGATCTGCCTGGTAAAGATAAAGGAACACATTGGTCAGGGAATCCTTGCAGAAAGAGCAAGTGAATGAGCTCTGGAAATTAAGTGCTAGGCTGGAAACTGAGGAGAATCAAAATGAACTTCAAAAGCCCAGTACCAGATTTTAATTTGTCCCCCAAAAAGTGAAGGAACATTCAAGATCCTTTAAAATACATGGAAACTCTTGGGTGGAATTCAAAACAGAACAGGAAGTAGTCTGTTGAATGTTTACGTTGAAAATCACCGATGTTTCCAAAACATCATGTTAGCAGCACTTGCTTTGTTTAACTCTTCTACAGTACAGTAATTGACAGGGCTAAGTGGTTCCACAGCCACAAACCAGATCAAAGTTTGGCAGGCCTACTATATCCATGTTGCGAATGGTGGTGGACAATCTAAAAACTACTGGATATTCTAATGTTCAATGATGTGGGAGTACAGCACATCAGAGCAAAATGATAAGGCACTAATCTTCACCCAGAAGTGCCCAATGGATGATCCATCCAACTTCCTCCAGAAGTTGCCAGCATTACACTGCCAGTCTTCAGCCAATTCGATTCACTTCACACAATACCATAAAATAGCTAGAGGCACCAAATACTGCAAAGGTGACATTCTGATAATAGTTTGTTCCAGAACTTACTGTGCCTCTAGCAGAACTGTTCCATAGTACAGCCACAACACTTGCTAGAAAATTGTCCAGGTGACCCCTCCACACAAAAGCAGGACAAACCAACCCAGCCAAATTACAGCTGCAGATGCATCCGTCCATGACAATGACCACTGCACACAGTCCTTGTGAAGACAAAGTCACACCTTCACAGAATACCTTACATTGTGATGTCCGACATTATCTCTATGCTAAATCAGACAGACTTCAAACAAATCTAGCAACTCAAGTCTGGGTATCCAACAGCAGCAGAGAAAAAAAATGTTCTCCACCACAATCTGAGGCTTTGATGACTCAGCATAGATGCATTCCACCATTACCATTAAGCCAGGAGATCAACTCTGATTCAATGAAAAGTGCATGCAAACTTGCTGGCAACAGGATCAGGCAGACCTAAAAATGAGAAATCAACCTAGTGAAACTACAAACAGGACTGCCTGCAAGTCAAACAGTTAAGCAGCAATGATAAGCAGAGCTAAACAATTTCACAACCATTTGATCAGATTCAAGCTCTGCAATACTTCCAGTTGTGAATGATGGATGACAATTAAACAACTGACTGGATAAATATAATCATCCTCAAATGATGGTGATCCCAGAACATTAATGCAAAATGATAAGACTAAAACAACAATAATCTTCAGCCACAAGTGGCAAGTGGATGACACCTCTCAGCTCACAGATGCCCAGCATCACAGATGGCAAGTTTTCAACCAATTGAAATCACTTCATATGATACAAAGAAACAACTGGGGGCAGTAGATACTGCGAACGCCGTGGGCCTGAAAACATTCTAGAAATTGTACTGAAGACATGCCCTCCAGAACTAGCCACTATCTTAGCCAAGCTGTTCCATTACAGCTACAATATTGGATCCACCTGACAATGTGGAAAACTGGCCAAGTATTTCCTGTACCCAAAAAGGAGGAAAAATCCAACCTGGCAAGTTTACGTACTCTTGATCATCAGTAAAATGATGGAAGGTGTCATAAACAGTGCTATCAAGCAACACTTACTTTGCAATAATCTGTGCTCTGATTGGTTTCTGCCAAGGCCACTCTGCTCTTGATCTCATTACAATTTTGGTTCAAAGGCGGCCAAAGAAGTTGAAAAGGCCACATTTGACAGATTGTAGCAACAAGGAACCCCAGCAAAACTATAGTCAATGAAAATCAAGTGAACAATTCTCTGTTGGTCACAGTCATACCTAGCATTTAAAAAAAGATGGTTTTGGTTGATGGACATCAATCATCTTAGTTCCTGGATATCTTTGCAGAAGTTCCGTGGGATAGTATTCTAGGCCCGACCATCTTCAACTGCTTCATTAATGACCCTCCCTCCACTCAAGGATCAGAGTGAAGATGTTCACTGATAACTGCAATGCCATTTGTGACTCTTCAGATACTGTCCAATGTCAATCTCCAAAATGTAGCAAGATCTAGACAGCATCCAGGATCAGGCTGACAAGTGGCGTATAAAATTTGTACCATGTAAATACCAGGAACCTACTATCTCCAACAAGAGATAATCTAATCATTGTTTCTTGACATTCAATGGCATTATCATCACTGAAACCCCACCATCAACATCCTAGGGTTGAACTCTCAGCAAACTGTGCAGCCATATAAATACTGTCACTGTAACAGACCAGGAATCCTGGAGCAACCAATTCAACTCTATTTTCCAAAACCTGTCATCATCTACAGGCAAACGTCAGGATCACGATGGAATACTCACCACTTGCCTGGATAAGTACAGCTCCAACAAACACTCAAGAAGCTTAACACCTCCAGGAGAAACCAGTCCATTTGTAAGGCACCACATACACAAAAATTCATTCCCTCTATCGCCTAGGATCAGTAAAGTAGTGTACAACATCTACAAGATGCACTGCAGAAATCAGTCAGGACCTTCCAAACCCACAACCACCGTTATCTAAAAGGACAAGGATGGCGGATACACAGGAACACCACTACACTTTTCAAGCCACTCACCATATTGATTTAGAAAACTCTCTCAATTCTTCAATTGCTGGGTCAAAATCCTGGAATTCCCTCCCCAACAGCATTGTGGGTCTACCCACACCAAATGGACAGCAGTAATTCAAGGTGGCAGCTCACCAGCAAGCGCTCAAGGGCAACTAGCGATAGGTAAAAAAATTCTGACACAAACAGCTGACAACCCAGGAATGAATTAAAGAAAAGTAAAGCACTTCATAGTGCTACAATTGCATTTTGGAGTGTCCTTATAATTACTTTTATAAATAAAGTTTCTATTAGGATAAACATGATCAAGTTTTGTTCAGCGGTGTCAAGTAATGAAATAACTGATTTAATATATTCTGATGACTTTTGTTGAGGGACAACTGCTAGTTAGAATCTTCTAGTACATATCTTTAACATTTCTGTTTGCGAGAGGAGATAAACATCTCATAAAATAAACACTGACATTAGTGTTTCAAATGGGAGGTGAACCACAACAATAATTCTAAAAAAAATCTTTATAATCCAAACTCTATTTCAAATAAATTTCTCATTGATAGGCAAGAAAGTGAACATTTAAATATACTGCAGCAAGTAACAGAGAAAGATCAATATTTCAATGTTTTACTTGACCTTCTGAATGCTGACACTTCTTTGTTCATTTGCTGGCTGCCCAGCCATGGAATAATATCCATCAAGCGAACTGTATCTTTCTCGTGGTGGTGGATGGTAGGCAGCTGAAGGCACCATATCCATTGGAGGTAAAGAATTACTCCGCACAACATCATCCCGTGGGTACATCTGCGGCCTCCACATGCGCCTGCTATCATAGACTGGTGTATACATTCCGGAATGCACTGCTGGGACTGAACCATACTGTTGCGGGGTTGCTGATGGGTAAGGAGACGAGGCTAGACGATCCCGAGGTGGATATGCATTGTAGTGGTCAGCGTATGGCACAGTGGGTGGGAGTGGGGATTCTGGCATACTGTTGGGCCGTACATAACGAGGAAGGCAAGGAGACACACCAGATGGTAGACCAGGATGTGGAGGATAATACCCTCCTGCATTAAAAATATCAGAGAAAAAGTTAACTAAATTGAGTAACTAATCTGAAATGAAAACAAAATATTATGCTAAATATATAAAAGAGAGCCCAGCTTGAAAAGACAAAATTAAATTAAAAATTAGACAGACCAATTCTTTCAAACTGTCATATAGAACATTGATTAGATTGGATGTTCTCTCCAATATCATGCTATATATTTACAAAATTTATATAATTTCTTTAACATAATTAATGTTCAAATGATATTAAAGGAGCACTGTAAAAATAGATATACCACACAAGATAATGGGCCAAGATATTCCACTTTGTGGAACACCTCTGTTCAGTTACTAAGAATGATAATGACTTTCTAAACATTTCCCATTTCAATATATGAACTTGTTCTCATGCTCACATTTCTGTCCAGTGTTTGCCATGGTGTTCCAGCAAAGCTGAATACAAGCCACAGAACTGGACCTATTGTCTGCTTTATAGCCTTCTGCATGCAACAACTTCAGACTATGAGTTCTGTCCTCCATTTCAATGACTGCATTTCTGATTGGAATATCTAGCAATTAGATCAGAAGAAGACAAGCTTGGTCGAAGAGGAAATATCAAGTAACAGCTTAAAAGGAGGAAAACCAGGTAGTGAAGTGGAGGGGTGTAAGATGGTATTCCAGAGTTTAGAATCTAGGCAAAATAAGATTCAGCCACAAATTATGTAATAATAATAAAAAAAAGAGATGCTCAAGAGGCCAAAATTAGAGCGCAGATTTGTGAAGCTTGAGGACACTAGAGATGGGGAGTGAACATGGATACAAAGAGTAATTTTGTTAAACAAGAGAAAAGTTGCAAAAATAACCTTCGATATCATGACTTTATGGAAAATCTGCCTAAATATATGAAGCAGAGGTAGATTAACAGCTGGAAGAAGGCAGCAAGACTATGGGATCAGTTTCAGAATGCACCAAGAATCTCCACAGATTAGATGTGTTGAATTGTTTCTTCTCTTAACATAAAATTTTATTGCTTATCATTCTAGCAGTGACTTACCTGGCTGATGATAAGCAGTCAGTTCATAGGAAACTGGCGTCCTGGGGTCCTGATAATACAAGTCAGGTTGCTGGGATGGGTATACTGATACCCTTGACACAGATTTTGAGGATGGTAGTGAAGTTGCATCTGACCCAATATGTGATGATACGACAGCTGGGGTAGCGAGCACCTGGTTGAGAATGGTCTTGGGAGGGGAGCCAACTTTACTGGAAAAATAAATGTACAGTCTGATAGCAAAACATTATTTCAATTAGCTGGCCCAGAAAATATGGTTTGTATACATTTTGCAAACTTAGTGCTAAGAGTATATTTTACAAATTTCTTCTTTACACATTGTGATCCCATGGAGATTATTTTAAAACAGAACAGGGAGTTTTTCTAGTCAAAATGGAAGATGATATAAATGAAGATCCCCAACATAAACGCCAATGGAAAATTATTAAAAATATTCCTAAAAAATCATTTTTAAATAAGATTTGGAACAATTAAGAACCAAGGACAATTCAGCTTTTCAAGCCACAAGTATTTTCTCCTGAAAGGAGTCAAATATATAAAAGGAAATAAAAAGAGTTGCGTTGGCTTCAATACAACATTAATGAGTCCAGTTACTTTCTTAGGAATATAACCCAAATGCATTGTATGCATTAGTGAGCTAAAATCTCATAACACTCATGGCAAAAAAAACCAAATTGACAATGCATCCACAATCTCTCCAATAAAAAAAACTGACTGTATACCACTTTTGTCCCTTTATGGCTCTCTAGGGAATCTATAGAGACTAAGGATGAATTATTTTCATTTGAATGATTTCAGGAAGAATAAAATCAAAATTTCAGAACTGTCTAATACTCAAAGTATGTACTGAAATGTTAAATAAATTTCTCCTCCTTGGAATGGTCAAACTGCTAAGCATTTAAACGTTGTTCCCGGTCACAAAAAAACAACCTTTCAATATGACATTAATATGACATGCCATGGTCTGCAACTTAAAGTAACATGAATCTACTAAATATATTCACATTGGATATTATAATCTCAGTATATCAAAAGATTAGCTGCAATCCATCTTGAAGAAAATACATTTTCATGAGATAATATTTGGAAATGCTACAGAATATCTTTATAAACTAATTTTAGTACTGCATTATACTCCCATGAACAAACATGACAACATCTGGAACTGAATCTCTCAGAAAATATGACTATAAATATTCTACATCACGTTTGTGCCAAACTAGTAGGACAAGACAACATCTGATTGTATGAGATTGGTTGGAAGAGTGTGGTCTGAAGACTGCATGAACCAACTAGAAGGGGATGCTTGTTCTGCAAAACAGTATTTAATATGTACCAATCTGGAAGCCTTAAACACAGCTGCTTAACGGGCTTGTCAATTTGTGACATTTGATTTATCATAGTAGATGACAAAACTAATTAGAAGAAGGTGTAGAACAACAACATTGTAGGCAAGTGAAATTTTACAGAAGATGTATCTTACTTTTCTGGTGGTGAACCAGACAATGATCCAGATGTACTTAGGCAGTTTTGTCCAATTTTCTTAGCGTTTTCTAAAGCAGCTGAGGTATCTGCACAGCGGGGTATTAGTTGTGGAGTACTTTCTGGACTAATTATCCCATTTGGCGTCTGCACCATTTTCACAGTGGTTTCAGTGGATCCTGTCATAGAAACTACATTCCCTGCAGATGTTGTGATTATGTTAGTGATTCCAACTTTGTTCTGAAGAGCTTGGGACAGAGGGAAGGGCCTGACAGTAGAATTAATCTTCTTATTCCGCATCCGATATCTGTTATCAAGGATACAAATATCTATTTTTACGTGATATAACCAATAACAGTAGAACTCATGGTAAAGACCAGCTATGTTAAATGATCACTTGGTTTAAAAAAAATAGACAAAGCTCTCAATCTGATTGCGTATACTGCATACACAGCAAAATGTGAACTGTAAAATAATTTACAAAAATTAATAAAGTCAGAAAATGCTAGAAATGCTCAGGAAGGGAGCTTGGACACGGAGTGAAAACAAGTTTCATATCTGTAATCTTGCATAATTCAAAAGTATTAAACAAGTATAAAATTGCATGATATTATTCTGAAATAAAAGGCCAACAAGTTGAGATTGATAATGCCATCTCTGAATGTTGCAACTACGCAAAATTGATTACTTAAATTTTATCATATTTTTGCAACCACCTCAATATAAGTGCATGGACTGCTACTTTTGTTTTATTAATATTTTTAATAAGGTTTAAAAATTATGCAAAAGCATATGACAAAATAAGACTTCATTCGTGTGTCACAGCTCATACTTCATTCAGAACGGCAGCATCAATAAAGTTCCTAATTTCCCTCAGAGTTGACAAAACAGCAGCTAGTGCAGCAAGTGTATATACCCATCAGACAGTGTGCTGTACTTTAAGTGGAAGAATTGCATCTTTGAATAATAATAAAGCCAATTTAGAATTCAATTTAAAAGTACTTGATATGTTATGCCAAAAAGTGTTACATTTCACAGCATTAACATTATTCATGAATGAGGACATTTTTGTCACTGAATCTGGAGAATGAGGTCAGTGACACAAAATAGACTTGTTTTCCACAATGAATGATAAAAAGGTATAAATTGAATGAAACAATTCAAAGAACATATATACTTTTCCAACTCTTCTTGGGAGTGGGCAAAGGTACAGTTAGCTCCACGAGGACAACCTCCTTGTTGTCGAAGATCTCGGCACATGCTGGTTTTATATTTGCTGTTTGGCTGTGGCTGAAAGTAATAATGAATATTATGAATATGACTGAGCACATTCGATTTTTGAAATGCCTTCAAAAATTACAATAAATCATTATCAATGGCAATGAATTATTTCTAGCTCGATAGTGATCACTTTGTATTACAAATAATCAGTTAATATAGAACTTCAGTTTTGCTAAGAAAAAGACAATTTTGTTGAAGCTTTTAGACTCAATTGTTGTTTAGAACAATTCACAAGACATATTAAAGTAAAAGGAAAATAAATGTTTATACAACTCCAGAATAAAGTCTACCTAATGCCAGGGAGAATATGTGAGAGATAATGAAGATTAACAGTTAATTGCCAAGTTTTGCTTAAATTTTAAACCAGGCAGTTTGATTCTGATTGGCAAAGGCATGCCCTAAGAAACAAACCAGAGAAAGGCTGCCATCTATTTTGTTGAGTTGAAATAGCGCAGTGTGTCTACATGCTTTTTATGTTTGCAAAGACTAGGGCCCTGTGCATTAATATCTATAATGTAGTAGAAACTGTGAGCTTGATTGACAATCCCAAACTGGTTGTCAGCATTACTATTTGCATGGTCAGAATTACTTATCAAGTGTTATCCAATTCCAGAATCACATCCAATGTTGGATTTAGAGTTTTGCAAGAACGAAATTCAGAAGTTACTGGAGAAACAAGTTACTGCAGGTCTGGCAGCATCTATGAAGAGAAAATATAGAGTTAATGTTTTGAGTCCATTGATCCTTCTTCAGAACTGTTCTGAAGAATAGTCAAAGGATGTAAAAAGTACTTATTCTCTCCACAGATTCTGCCAAATCTATTGGAGTTTCTTCAGCAACTTCTTTTTTGTTTCATTCAGATCTCAGCATCTGCAGTAGTTTGCTTAGAGAGTTTTGCAAATATATAATTTCGGATATAATCAGAATCTGGTTTGATGCAAACAACCAAAAGGAACATTGCATTTGAAACTATCAACCAGTCACTGGAATGTATAGCTCGCAGACCTTAGTATCACGTTGGCTTTGAAATTCATATACCATGGGCCGAAGGGCTTGTTTCCACACTGTGAGTAATCTAGTCTAATGTTACTCATTTGGAGGAGCGACAGAAAGAACATCTTTCAGGTTTGACAGCAAAATAGCATTGGGAAACAGCAGCATCATCTGTTGCACAAAGGTTTAAGATATTTTACATTTGAAGGTAATCTACAAACTGAGTATTTCTCAGAACAAAAGCGATGACCTGAGATGCAATCATGAGTTTGCATAACATACAGCAAGAAAGCTGATCAGGGTAGCCATTATCCCACAGAATGGTTTTGATGTGCCCTATTTCAACATCAAGCTTGCATGGTGAATAAGGCTTGGGCCATATTTTCTGATCATGTCAATGTTGTAGCACATGGAACTACAGGAATCCCAAAACATTTTACAAGGTTTGCATTATGTAGTTGTAGACAACCCTCAGTTAATTTTTCAACTAAGATGTCAAGGAAAGGGAGCTCATTTGACTGCTCCATTTCAATGGTCAATTTGAATTCAAGATGGAGCCAGTTAGGACTTTAGGAATTTTGTACATGTAGACGTAGATTAAAATATAGCAAATGCATCATCTGCACATCGGCAAGATGCAAGGGGTCGGAGGTTGGGGGTCATTCCACTGAAGAGACTTTTCTCATGGTACCCAACAAAGAGTTTTGCTAGAGATGGGCTTGGTAAGAGTCCCATAACAATATCACATCTGGGCATAGATGCTGACGTTAGGAAAAAACTCAATTGATCAAATTTGAGTTCATAAGGTCAATAAATACAGATTAATAAATGGTGGAGGGCCTAACATAGAGCTGCAGCACAAATGCCCATTGCTTCCTTGAGTGGTGCAATGATGTAAAAAGATGAACAATTCAAATGAACATATGGACAGTAAATTGCCAGCAACTGGAAAGACCTGTACGGCATGCATAAGTGTGAAGGGATCTGTGAAAAATCTGCTTAAAAGTGATTGCAGCAATTTGCACAACTATATGGCCAGTTCATGTGCTGAACAACGTTTGCTAAATAATGAATTACAATGAATTACACTGACGACTAATTTAGGATTGTCTGTTGGGCTTACATGTAGCACATTTTTTGCATACTGGAATACACATACACAGATAGAAAGAACAGGTACCCAAACTGCAATTGCTTCAACTCAATAATTAAGGCATTCTCTTGTTCATTTTTCAGGGTAATACTTTGGCTAATCAAGATGTGGAGGAGCTGGTGTTGGACTGGGGTGGACAAAGTGAAAAAAAATCACAAACATCAGGTTATAATCCAACAGGTATATTTGGAAGTACTGGCTTTCAGAGTGCTTTTGCTATAAATTCTGTGTCTTATGGTCCTGCTCCACAACAACCTGATTTAGCTAATCACAGTCAACTTGTCTGGTTTAACATTTAAGCAAAGTTTGGCAGTTAGCTGTCAAAACGTAGTGTATTCTAGAGTAGAGCCTTTCCCACAGTTCGCTTGCCAAGCAATCAGCATTATCCTCAAAATATCATTTTCTGTTCTTGATATTTCTTGCATGAATTTTCTCATGAGGCAAAATGAAAAGCTTCAACAAATAATCAAATACTTTAAAATGCTTGCTGTGAAGTGATTCAAAGCAAAATATAATTCTGTTTATGTCTTTAAACTTACTTTGAAGGGTTAATTTTCATCACAACTAGATCCAGTTCCACTTACATTATGTCAACACATTTTTTTAAAAAACTACAGCTGCAGAGATGCCATTTTAAAAAAAGTCACAGAACAGAAGTATTACTTGTGGTGCTTCATGGCCTTTTTTACTGAAGTTCTGGATGAAATCCACAAGTCCGTGTACTACAGTCCTTACAGCTACCATTGCATTCTCTAGTTGCTCCCATGTTGGAGGTGCTGCATCTTAAAGACAAAGACACAAAACACGTTTTCCTGCAACATGCAAAACAATGTATATAATCTATTAAAGATTAATCAGTTGTGCTGAAGAAGTGTTAACTCTTGTTTTTAATCTCTTTGACCATGGAAAAGTTCAAAAACATATTTTCTGGCATTTTTGTGGCACCTCATCCAAATGGCATAATTCTGGAAGGTGACTATTTTGACTATTCATTGCAGAATTATCATCAATCCTGTTTTACTCTTAGTGCACATCCAACCGGGAGAAGCTATTCGAATAATGATCAAGAATCAAAACGCATCCTGGGCAAATGCCAATTTTAGAATCTTTATTGCTGCTCTGGCAGAACTCAGCTAACACAAAGGACCAAGAATCAATTATAGCATATTGTGGGCAGACTGGACCACAGCCATATTGTACAGTGCTCCTTCAAACTGAGCCAGTTATTCAATTTCTATTGTAACAAACGTGTTCTAAAGTGATAAAGTCAGTAAAGACAAAATACAAAATACCAACCCATTAAAATAGTAATGTGCAGTTTATGAAGTTAGAACAAGCAATGTAAAACACTAGGCAATGGCTTAAAAACACAATGTTATGACACAGCAGTGAACCCCTCTGCTAATTAAACCAAATACAGAAAAGCTCACCACGCTTCGCAATCTGTTAAAGTACGAGTGACAGAGAGCTATCCAAGTTCCACGACTTAAAGAATAGAATTTTAATTTAATTTTCTTTAACTCTAAAAGAGAACATTAAACAATTATTTACAACTACTAAGCCTCCTTTCTCAAAGATTTGTCATCTATCTCCGACTCTATAACAATACACTGATCCTATAAAGCCCCTATTAAATTTCCATCACATCAATTTTCAAAACCAGACTGCAGTTGTCCTCTTTAGGTGATGATTCTCCTCTGTTTGTAGATCTCCCTGGGTTGTCTTTGGTCTTCTGTTGCACAGATTTTTCATATGAAAGGAAGGTACCCTTCAGAGAGAGGATTTGCGGACATTCTATATGACAATGGCAGGTGGTGCTCTTTTTCTGGCTAACTGTCCAAAATACCTACTTTTTAATACCTCAAAACATTGGATTGTCTCATTGGTTCAATGTTGTCAAAACAGTAAAATTTGATTGGGTTTTAGTATTTTGGGGCATAATGTAAACTGATTGGTTAAATCAAATGGCTGTGAAAACAGCAACCAAGTTCAAGTACTTATTTCACAGCCAAAGTTACATACTTTCAGTTTTCCAGTAAATGCTGAGACTGCTGTCAATCACGACAGGTGCCTATATTCACTCTCTCTTAAAAGGTACAGTACACACCTCCAACTTCACAGCAGTAGTGCCACAGCTGCAATATCACTGGTAATGATTTATTTCTTCCAGGAAAGTAACTAACTCTAAAATATCGGGATAAAATCAAGGGATAAATATACGTATAGTGTACTTTCTTTGAAATTCAATGTTCTTCTAGATTAGAAAGGTTACAAATTCATACATACCTGGGTTAGGATCAATATTAGCCAGAAGTTCAAGATGGGATCGGAGTCGGTTCAGATTAGCTGGATCTGTTGTCCGTTGTAGGACAATAGTCAATTCCTGTACACTCTTTGCAAAAGATTCTGGGGATTGGAGCTTGATACAAGGAAATAAGGGTAAAGAATGGCTTAAAATAAACTATTAAAATATGACTTCAGTAACTTATAAACAAAATATTCAATTACACAATTAACTTTATAGCAAAGATTTATTAGAAACTGTACTGCTAGTTTAACCATTACTAACAAGTTCATTCAAAAGTCTGACATGAAATTTCAAGTATGTCAAAAGTTTAAAGCTCAAGAAGTGTCTGCAGCTGCACACCAAAACTGTAAAATGACAGACTACATTAATTCTAAATTGGTTAGTTTCCTTCAGGTTAGCCAGAATGACAACATATACCATACAGGGACTGCATGCAACACATGCCTTTGCAGCTCTGTGAATATTAATAAAATTATTTTGAGTAACATTTCTGACTCTATTGAAATATCATGCAAGTGATGATTAAGGTAGAAGGGTTTTTCTCTATTTTCAGCCATTATTGCAATTATATATTCACATCTTTGATGATATGTAAATGACTTGTTCTAAGCATTTTCTGAAAAATGATTTATCACTCAATGCATTTCAACAGGAACATTGAATCTCTGTTCTTGCTCAGGCTGAACTACTAAGAAATCAAGAATTTAAAGCCAAACTATGCAGTCAATACCTATCAATGGATACAAAGGCCACTTGGGGGCACTTATTTACTACTATACCATATTGGGCATGGAGTTATTATAGGAGCATGATAGTCAAGGTTGAAAGCAACATTGAAAATGCTGACCAGTTAATAATAAGCAGTTATTAATAAATCTGATATACAAAAATTTAAATACTTTATAAATGACATCAAACTATTTTGTAATGAAATAATGTAAGATTTATGGTAGGAATTAATTAATTCTGCCTTTAACTAACATTCTTTTCACAAACTAAATATTTTTCACATGTTAAAATGGCTAAACAATGTTTGTGTAAATATGTTCTGAGCTGAAGTCGCATTGCAACGTGAACATTTCACTGGGGGAAAAAAAAGCATAATTTACAAGTTTTCTACAACAACTACCTTATCAATGATAGACTGCATATGTGATTTATGTGCCAAATCTCCATACAAAAGAGAAGACCATTGCTCAGGGGAAATTCGAAGTCCAGCCTCCATGGCAATATGAACAATCTGTGCATCATGCTCCCTGCGCAAAGCTTCATAAGTACGAAACTCTTCTTTCAGTTGCATCAGAGAAGAGTCTTCATCCCTTTTAGTAACCTACAGAGAAACATTCCACAGTAAGAAAGAAAACCATAGAAAAATTTAATAGCACAGAAGATAGATCAGTAAACGAGCTTAGTTATTGTTCTTTCATCACTCAGTGCTGAGTCAACTATGTTTACAGCCAATCTAAATTACTGCATTTAGGAAAAACACATTGCCCTCAAAGGAGATGCAGTTTTGAAAGGGCTAGATCATCTAAAATAGCAAGTCAAATTGAACAGACTACACTAGTATTCATTTAAATACAGAAAGGAGGGTGTGAATGTTGCAATCAAGATTTGTAGAATATGTATTTGATGACAAGAGACAAAGAGACAAAGAGACAGTCCAGAACAAGAACAAAAATAAAACTTAAGACAGTAAAACACATAGCTACAGAGAGGACAAATGCGCAAGCTATGATTTTCCAAAATTTCTTAGACTTGAGTCCCATCACATTGGAAGCTGATTTCCTATAAGAAAGGAGAGAAAGACAAAACCATAGGGAACCACAGGATAGTTAAACTGAGAGTCATTGGAAAAATGCTGGTATCTATTCAATAATAAACCATAAATGTGCTTCAAGTATAGTTGATTTGAACAAGTAAACATGATCTTACAAAAGGCAATCTTGCTCAACAAATTGTGATGTTACATAAGGGTATATAGACTTAGGAATTTTAGATTAACATTCAGAGAGGATTGGTTAACATGAAGCAGAGAGCAGGAAGTTCGTTGACTGTGACTAGTGGAGGCCCTCAAGAGTCAATGTTGTAGATTTAGCAATTTATCTATATTATTGATTCAGAGGAACAAGCTTGCTGATGATACAAAACTAAGTGGAAAGGCAAGCTGGGAAAGTACAGACACCAAAGAGAGATAGATAGGCTAAGTAAGCATGCAACAGCGTGATAGATGGTGCAAATCAGAGGAGTGTCAAGCTGTTCTCTTTTGTTGCAAGAACAGAAAAGCAGAATAAATTTGAAAAGGTAATGAAACTCAAACGCTCACATTCTGATAGACTTGGATGTGCTCATTCAAGGAACGCGTAAAGTTAGCATACATGTACAGCAGACAATTAGAAAGGGCTGTAGGCCTTTATGCAAAAAAAAAATTAGAATACAGAAATTGTTGAGCAAAAATTGTACAGGGCTTCATGCAAAGTTTCACTAGTTTAGTTATTCACATTTAAGAACGGACACCCCTGTACTGCAGATGGTATAGCAAGTTCACAGAATTTGCAACTGAATGAGGGGACTGTCCTTTGAAAAGAAGCTGAGCAAATATTCTCTGGATTTAGAAAAGAGAGACAATCTTATTGAAATATAAACAAATGCTGAAGAGGCGTGTTTCTGCTGACTGGAGAATCCAAAACACCAGCATAAACTCAGGATAACAAGACAACCAATTAAAACAAGTTTAGCAGAAATAATTTCATTCAAACCTTATGAATGAAGGTGGTTGTGGATATATTATCACAGAAGTAGATGGATTTTTGATATCTCAGAGACGATGGATACAAGGAGCAGGAAAGAAAGTGCAGGTGAAGCCCAAAGTCAGCAATAATCATCTTGAATGGTCAAGAACACAACAGATAGTATGGTTTACTTCTGCTCCAATTTCTTGCATAAAGCAAAGCCATTAACGGGCAAAGGGAGCAAGCATTTCTTCATAGAATACTGAACTCGTCCTTGCAGAAATGGTGTTGAAAACAATTCAATTAAAAGATTTTAAAATAAAAATTGGTCATTTTTATGGAGGCCATGGATATTATAGAGTTACAGGACTAAATTGGGATCAAGATAAAGACCAGACATGATTAAACTGAAAAGGTGCTTAAATGGCTGAATCACTTACCACCATTCCAATATTTCCTTCCAAAATTTGCATTAATAAGCACCAACAAATGGTTTATCAGGAATAGTGTAATTGGCTTTCGTAACATTAAACCGTATTCTATTTAAATAATGACCATTATTGAAAAGCCTAAATTTTCAAAATAAGCCATCATGGATTCTGCTTTCCAGGCTAGGTTGAAGACCAACTTGAGGCCACAAAATTTAAGCTTTGTTTACAGCATCGCATTTGCAAAAGTACCATTTTTAAAATGGTCAATTTTTCATCTCTCTGAACAAGGGATAGTAGCACCACTTCATTTAATAGCAAAACAAAGAAAATAAACTTACAAAATAGCTGACATTGTTATCATGAGGTGAAGAGAAAATAATATTCATGTAAGGTAACAAAAAATAGTGCGATTTTCTTTAATTTATGACCTTCCAACAAATTCACCACGTCTAATGTTAATCCAACATGTTTATATTAATGATTAAAATGTGCCCAAGGCTTACATTAACGTAATGTAATAAAAGGTCTGATTTCCTTACAGCAAATTCATAATCTGATGGAATATTGTGTGCAATTCTGGCCTCCTTCTTATTGGAAAGAAGTTGTGAAATTTGAAAGGGTTCAGAAAAGATTTACAAGGATGTTGGAAGATCTGAGCTACAGGGAGAGGCTGAACAGGCTGGGGCTGTTTTCCCTGGAGTGTCAGAAGCTGAGGGGTGACCTCACAGAGGTTTACAAAATTATGAGGGGCATGGATAGGATAAATAGACAAGTCTTTTCCCTGGGGTCAGGGAGTCCAGAACTACAGGGCATAGGTTTAGGGTGAGAAGGGAAAGATATAAAAAGAGACCTAAGGGGCAACGTTTTCACGCAGAGGGTGGTACGTATATGGAATGAGCTGCCAGAGGAAGTGGTGGAGGCTGGTACAATTGCAACATTTAAGAGGCTTTGGATGGGTATACGAATAGGCAGGATTTGGAGGGATATGGGCCGGGTGCTGACAGGTGGGACTAGATTGGGTTGGGATATCTGGTCGGCATGGACAGGTTGAACTGAAGGCTCTGTTTCCATGCTGTACATCTCTATGACTCTGAGGAGACAGATTTCTTTTTAAAACCAGGGGAGTCAAGAGATTAAAAATCAGAGGGAATATCAATATATGCTGATTCCCTGCATCTTCTAGTGATCAAACTCAATTGTAGCACTAGCAAAAGCTCAAGAATTGGTTTCCAACACCCCTTTCCTGCAATGAGAGGGGTTGGCTAGTTGAGTTAGCTGGATGGTTGGTTTTTGATGCAGAGTGACACCAACAGTATGGGTTCAATTCCCGTACTGACTGAAGTTGCCATGACGGACTTTCCTCCTCAACCTCTCCTCTCACCTGATGCATGGTGACCCTCTAGTTAAACCACCATCAGTCACCTCTCTATCATGGGAGAGCAGTCCTATCGTCTGGTAAGACTATAGCGAAGAAAAAAACTCCTTCCTGCAATGTCACAGCATAAAAAGGGGTGGAGAAAATTAAAAACAGAATTTAACTAAAAGCAGAGAGATAGGTTGGGCAATGATGATGCTTGGGAAATTAAAGTCAGGAGCAAAAAATATCCAACTCACTAATGCAATTATAGTTGAATACTTGAAATAATATACGTAAAATTTAGATTTCGGGAAAAAGAAAGAGAAAATAAAATTGAGTAAATAGAAACAAAGATTGTACCTTAAAGCATGAAGCACGGTACAAGAGTTGTACCACATGACCAATACTAGTTTTGGATGCCTGAGGAAATCGTGGTTCCAGCCTCTGAACAACAAAAAGAACCAGCACTTTCCGAGAGAGTGCTGACCCATCTTCCAATGCAAGTAAGACCAATTTAAGAGCTTCTTCCTGCATAGCTGTCAAAGGAAAATGGGAAATACAGCATTTTAATTTGGATATATGTGAAAAATCTAAAAGGATACTGATTTGTTAAATGTCGAGTTATATGGAACACAGGTGGGAAGATGAGGTACAGCTCAATCTTGGTCTAACTGAACGATGTCAGATTCAAACAGCAACACAATGTTCCAATGTATTTATTTAATCTATTCAATAAAATAGCAACACACAAGGGAATCAGCTCTCCATGTGGAAGGAATGAAGAACCAAATTATCAAATGTTTCAAACCCATTCAGTCATACAGAAATACGACACTTCAAATATAAAATCACCCTCAACATGGTCAAGTAGATACTGTTAGGCAACTTACAATACCAATCCTGAAAACACGCTAAACCATCATTCACTATTAAAATAACAGGGAGGCTAATGTCACTCACTGTTTTGTGTGTGCAAATATTACAGAAACATCAGGCAAAAAGATGAAGGAAGTCAGCAAACACAAAACATCAAAAATTACTGCCCAAACATGCTGTGCCATTGTATGCACTTTATGTTTAAAATGATATCGAGCTTTCATTAGCATTGTGATAATTATATCACCTTCTCTGGCTTACCATGGAATACATTGAAACCACTACACGAGCATGAACTGATATTGCTACAGAAAGTTAGAGCTGGTCTGCAATTCCAGTGGAAATCTGAAGCATATTTAAAGGACTCTAAATTAGCTGTCAAAAAATCTTTTACAACATTCTCATCATAAATTAACCACTCTACTACCAAAAAGGTAATTATTAATATCCAGGTCCCCATTGCTTCAGGTTTTAATTGTTGCTGTATACTTTAAAAAAGTGAAATCTAAAAGGGTCAGACTATATTTTTGTGCTCAAGTTTGAGGGAATTTGAACCCAAAGCATCCCAATAAAGGGGAATATTATAACCATATGTATTATAGCTAACAATGATAGACACGTACCTTTAGTTACAAGACAACAAACTTTTGGTAGGAATAACAATTCTGAAAAATATATCTTTCCTTACCACTTACCTGGTCCCAAAAATTGACAACCTCTGGCTCTCACTGCTGCCCACAAATTGGCAGATAGCTGCTGGGGATTCTGATGCTGCAGAATGAGCTCAGTAACTGTCCTTTCTCCCAGTGATCTTGCTGCTCGCATTGCTCGAACACGCCCTTCCTCTTCTACCAACTGACAGTTAACCAAGGTAACCAGTTTTCGTTGCATTGGTCGACTCAGTGCACTCTGATTTAAACTTGCAACACCTGAACAATAAGTTAAAATTATCAATTAAGTTAGAAAACTTTTGAAGCTCATGTTACTCATAGATGATATTTGGATACTCCACTTTCATGAATTTAATATACAACAAAAATGTATGCTAAACATCAATATTTTAAAGGAACTTATGAAATGAAGTCCTCAACAATTCAATAAATATCAGCTTTGACATGTGGAAAAGAGGCAATTGGTTACCACTATGGAAAAGATTGCCAAATGCGACAGACAGAGGCTGGATTTTGCTCTCATTGGCAAAGAACTTTTGTCATGAGAAGTTCAGCTCTGGTACAGTGCAGTGGTAATGCAACTACATGCATTATTTTTCAGCAGGCATTCCTAGAGTGGAGAAGCAATTATGTCATTAGGCTGGCCAAGCAGCAGATCACCGAGTAATTTTTCACAGTCCCCAAGAAGAAACTAAAAGTACTTTTAACTATTACTTTTTAGAAAAGGACAAATCAAGGATTAGAACAGAGACATGTGATGAAAGTAAAAGATGATATTTTTGAAAGGTTACCAGTTTTTTGAAATAATTTACCTGGCATCCTCCATGTTGCTGGCCCATGGTTTAATCTTGCTATTCCTACTGATCTGAATTTCCCTACTTTAAACACTCCTTCTTCCCCCATTCATCCATTTCCTCTTCCCTTTACAACATTAACTCTTTTGCTTTCTCACTATCCCTCCTACCTCCCCCCCGCCCCCCAACACCTGCTTTCCCCTTCAGATTTACTTCTTACACCTTTCTAAACTGTATCATATTAGTTCTAAAATATGTCACACTTGTTATGCTTCACTGGGGTAGGGCATTGCAAATCAAGTCCTGTTATTCCCAGAGGCAATCCAAAAATTAAAGGCTTTAAAAGAATATGCAGACTTCTCCAATTTACCTGTGTTTTAGATCCAGGTTGACAGAAAGCATAGGTCACTTAACAAGAACTACCATTTATTACAAATAAATAAATTCTAACTACAGATCAACAAATCATGAACTGTTAACAAACCTCAGTTTTAATTTTAATCCCCTCAAACCTCCCCTCTGCACACACAGAGAGAGACAAACAGATTTTTTTTAAAAAAAGATGCAATGGGTGGAGGGAAAGACTTGGAAAGTAGTTCAGTGGTTCCTGTCCACCAAGATAATCCTTTTGTTGATCAGACCACTGTTTCACAATATTCCTTCTCCAGAGACTTTCACATGTTTGCAGGGGGCATGGTGTGACTGGTTCACACTTATAAAACTCTCTGATCTGTTAAACATTACAGTAACTGATGAGGGGAATTAAAGTAACTACCTTCATGCTGGAGATGCTTTTTATTGCAAAGCAGAAACACACTGGAGGCATGATTGCTTCTGAAATAGTTAATATCAGGAAGAGAAATTAGCACCACCCATTGTTGATGTCAAATGGACAGAATTGATTTGAGATTGCCAGGGAGAGATGCAGAAATATTCATGTAACAGCATAGTATACAGAAAGACAATAAATAATTTATTGCTTACTTTAGTTAATTCTCAAAATTTCTAGTATCACAGAGGTAAGTCAGCTCCTTTTGCCCATCAGATCTCCAAATGAGCATCATGACATTCTCCTGCCTTTTCCCTGTAACCCTGCAATCAAAACAATCTAATGCTCTCTTGAATACCTTGATTGAGTCTACCTCCAGCACACTTCCAAACAGTGCATTCCAGACCTAAACTGCATGCTGAATGAAAAATTAGTTCCTTTTGTAAATTACTTTTAAATCTGTGCTCTTTTATTCTTGATGTCCTCTCTTCCTCCCTATCACTAGGCCAAAAGTAATTGATTGCTTCATCCAAATCAAATCACACATTCTGACAGCAGTGGTTACGAGGCAAAAACAGGCTCTCAGGTCACCGGAAGTTGTGACATAATACACCATGGTCAAACCGATATATAAAATTGATTTTTAAGCTGCAAAATTGCTTTTTGCAGCAGATTGCATTTTCTGGCCTCTGCCTCTCCCCCATCCAATTGATAAACCACCATCCTCTTTCAAACTCAAGAGACTTTCTAGGCCCAACAAAAGATACATTTTGCTAATTAGGCCTCATTTCCTTCTGAAAATGTGTTGCTGGTTAAAGCACAGCAGGTTAGGCAGCATCCAAGGAACAGGAAATTCGACGTTTCGGGCCAGAGCCCTTCATCAGGAATTTCAGGCTCTGGCCCGAAACGTCGAATTTCCTGTTCCTTGGATGCTGCCTAACCTGCTGTGCTTTAACCAGCGACACATTTTCAGCTCTGATCTCCAGCATCTGCAGACCTCACTTTTTACTCATTTCCTTCTCCCAATTATCCCTTTATTTTTCTTCTACTCATTTATCTACTGTCCCTTCCAGTCTCTATTAATTGGCCTGGCCTAATTATTCTGAGTCTTTGTCTGACTCAGCACAATAATGCCCTTGGTCTTGTCTCCATCTTAAGTGTCATGGATAAATAGGTAGTAATTCATTAAATATTCAGGAATAAAGAAAATTATAGACCGGCTTACAGGAAACTAATCCAAGTTAACCAAAGTATCCTAACTATTTCAACTGCTTTATATGATTATACAACACAACAAAAAAATTCCTCTTGAAACTTGGTTGTTACCAAATTTGGGATCTGCATTGTAATTACATTATGTTGTTCATATAGCTGAATCAAATAAGTACATTTCTAGCCATGTAAAGAGGCTGCAAAGCAGAGAAAGGAAAATCCACTTTCACAATTACTGTTGCAAATTTAAATTTGTACTACATACCCTTTCCTCCACTAAGAGGTTTCAAGTAGAGTGCCAGCTCTTCCACACACTTCTTTGCAACCTCATAATGTTTATTTTCAGTCAAGTTACTCAGGTTCACAGTTTGCTGGTCTGGGACCTAGGTAGTTACAACATTATGTTGACAAGAATTCAATAGTATAAAACATTTCAATGCTGCAAGATTCAAAAATGTTCTTTTTCAGCAGTTACACCAAACTGAATATTAAAGTCTATTCTAAACAATATTATTCAACTAAAATAACTCAGTCGAAAGTGTAGTGCTGGAAAAGCACAGCAGGTCAGGCAGTATCCGAGGAGGAGAATCAACGTTTTGGACATAAGCCCTTCATTAGGGATGTCAGTTCTCTCCTCGGATACTGCCTGACCTGCTATGCTTTTCTAGCACCACACTCTCGACTCTGAACTCCAGCATGTGCGGTCCTCACTTTCTCCAACTAAATAACTAAGTAATACTTGGTTAGCAGAATAATGTCCATGCTATTATTACAAGCATACGAGTTTAGCTATATATAAAGTCAAAATGGATACCATTATAAAAGTGAATGAATGAATGCCATTTGGGAAAGCCCAAATGGAAGACTATAGCTAGAAATTATATTTGAAGACTGAAAATATAACAGAATAAAATGTGAATAAAAACATTATATCGAAGGCTTATCTTATATGGTGACTGATATTACAAAGAGTAATATAACATAATAAATTGCCATTATGAAACAAATCCTAGGCAGGTGAACCAAATAAAATCATGTTATATCCAGCAGAAAATTTATATGATTCGCTTTCATTCTTGCTAAATTCTGTTTTGCTGGTCAACAGAAGTAGTGACAAGAACAATATCTTTTGTATTTCTATCTGCTACCCAAACAGAAGAACAAAACTCATGGATAAACTAAACCTTTTCCACAACAATTTGAGAATATTACGTATTCAACTTTGAAAACAAAATGAGGTAGTAACAGTTGGTCATAATAGAAAGAACAATTAAAGCTCATGCATCACCATTCACGATAATAGCTGATTAGATTGTAACCTGAATTCCACATTCTTCCTCAACTTGATAACTTTTCTCTCATTTATCTACTAAGAGTCTACCCAACTCTGCCTTAAAAAAAAGTTCAAAGCTTCTGCTACCACTGCCTTTTGAGAAGAGAGCTCTAAGATCAATGAACCTCAAAACAAATACCACACCTTAAGTGGACAACCTTTTAAGCTGTGATCCCAAGTTCTAGATTCGCCCACAAAAGAAAAATCCTCTCTGTATACCTTGTGAAATTCACACAGGATTTCAAATGTTTCAACCAAGATGCCTTCTCCTATTCTAAATTCCTGACAAATGTCTAACCTGTCCAGACTTTCCTTATAAAACAATCTGCCCATGCCAAGTATTAGCTGAGATGACTTTCTCTGATTTACAATTTACACCCTTCTTTAAATAAGGAGACCAATACAGCATACAGTATAATTGCAAAATAATAATTCTGTTCAATTATACAACATCGTATCAAGAGCAGAATGATTCATCTACATTAAAAGAGAAATAAAATTAAATCTTGAATAAAGTGGTTTTTTATACTGATGCAGTCATTTCATTCTTCTGCCTGGAACCCTATCATTAAATTTTTAAACACTGGATTTAAGCTTTCAAAAATAGTGCCATTGTAGTTAGACCTTTATCTGGATAGATGATTCCATATTAGTTACACCATAACAAACATTTGTATCCACACTTGATGCATCCTGAATCTTTGTTCACCAAAACCTTTGAGATGAGCTAATAATTAGACCACCAAAGAGATTTAACAACCCAACATTGGTTGATGGCTGATTTAATCAGATGAGTAATTCATGTATAACCAGCACATGTTGACGTATTTAAAAACATTCATTTTGGAATCTAAGTTCAACAATTAGTTCAGCATTTATTGCTACAAATCAGATACAAAGGTTCAATCAAAATGTGAGAAAACCTAAGCATTTGAAACAGTGTAAGTAAAATTTACCTGTGCACCGACTAACTGCAGAAGTGCAAAGTTCACAGGAAGAACATCGATGTCTGTGTTGATGGCAGTCTGGTCAAAGGGACATGCCTTGCGATGTAGTTTGTTCAGACAGGTTTTACAGACAGTATGCCCACAGCCCAAGCTGATGGGTTTGTGCACGTTCTCATCAAATTCATTGTAGCAGATGGGACAGGAGAGGAATTCTGTCCACTGTGATGCTTGCACAGGCATTCTGAAAGTTGGTCTGGGTTCTGTTTCAGTGCTAATGGTTGACTAGCATAACGCTATTGTACTGTCAGAGATTTAGACAGCTAGAAAAAGAAACAAATACAAGCTTTCAGTTAAACTTTCACTTCATATCTTAAAAATAAAACTCTCCAATTTTCTTACTTATCCATCTCCATCACTACAAAGGTTGGGTTTGCCACAAGAAAAAAAGGTTAAGATGTTTTAAAAACTGGGGTTGAAGGAATACACTAGAATGCATACACAATATGATCCTGGTGGCAGCACTGGGTCATTTGTCTCGCAATATCGATTTAGGGCTACCCTTAACTTTAAAATAATTCTCCTTAGTTTTGGATTCAACCACAAAACAGTAAATATCCTCCCCATGTCCACTTTGCCAAAAGCATTCAAGATATTATGCATTGCAAACATATCATCTCTCATGCTTCTAAATTTTAGTGGACAAGCTTAGCCTGTTTAATCTATCCCATCATAAGATGGGCCACTCAATCCAGTATCAATCTATTAAATTCCCTCTGAACCATCTTTAATGTATTTACATTCTCCATTAAATAATAGACAAAAACTACCTGAGTGTCCAAGCTGCAATTTTATCAATACCCTGTATAAACTGGAGCACAACATCTTACTATCACATTCAATTCCTCCCACAATAAAGGATAGCATTCCATTAGCATTCTCGATTACATGCTGCACCTGCATTCTAACTTTACGTGACTGACCCAGTAGAATACCCAAATCCCTCTGAATTCTGCAGTTGTTTTCTACAGGTAGTTCTTCTATAGTGCGATGGACGCATTCTTGTACAACTCAAATGTTATAGAAAAGTTGCACTAGAGAAACAGCACTTAGTGTTGGCAATGTAATTGTGTTACAGTCACACACGCTTTAAAAGCTCGCTTTTTAGAAATAATATCCCATATTCGTCAACTGCGTTATAGTGAATTCCCATTAACAAAATGCACATTATAGTGGAACGACCTGTATTTAAGTAATACTCTGCTTTTCATTCATGCCAAAATGAACTGTACTCCAATGTGAAATATATACACCTGCTTATTCAACCTTCACAACATACTTTCCTACCTTTCTTGGTGTCATCTACAAATTTACCTACCATGCTTTCGCTCCCCTTATGGAAGTAATTGATGTAAATTCTTAAAAAGTTGGGGTCAGTCCTCCCTTTGAACATTTTCTTATACTATATTTATTCTGAGTAGCTTGAAATATCCGTTTAAATGTCTGCCACTGTATCTCTATTGATCTACTCTTTAGCCCATTATGTTAATTCATTCCAACTATCTCAGAATTCATGCCCACATAATTACCAGTTTAAGTTTGAAGTACTAGCCTTGGACACAATCTTTTCCCGTAGAAGCTGGATACGAGATTCAATTGTGTTGCATATGCTGCTAACTACAAATATTTCAACTCCAAGGTCATTAATTAACCTTGCCACATTACAGAAGTTTAATATACCCAGCTCTTTGGTCAGTTGCAGAATACGTACTCTCAAAAGCATTCTATGAACTCCTCATTCAGGTCACTACTGCCAATCAGATTTTTCCAATTCACATTTAGAATAACGTCACCTAGGAATAATGCCATACTTTATCACAAGCATCTGGTATTTCTCCTTGTGTACTTTCTTCTCACATTGCGGTTATAAAGGCCATTCCCCAGTGACTTTCTTCTCCAACACAAATATTCATCTCCTCTCAAATTGATTCTACATCCTGACAGCCTAAACCAAAGTCATGTCTAACTACTGGTCAAATGACTGATTAATAGCACTATCCTCCACTTTTACATCTTTTCCTATTCTTCTTGAATATCATATAACCCTCAATATTCAAGACCTAATTTGTATCATTCCATACCCATGTCGCTTAATGGGCATCAGATCATACTTATTTATTTCAATGTGTGCTGTCAATTTTACTCAGTTTGTTATGAACACTAAGGTTTTCAGAAACAGTCCCAGCATATTCAATGGGTCAGGCAGCATCCAAGGAGCAGGAGAATCTACGTTTCAAGCATAAGCTCTTCATCACGAATATCTGCATTCCTGATGAAGAGCTTATGCCTAAAACATCAATTCTCCTGTGCCGCGGATGCTGTCTGACCTGCTGTGCTTTTCCAGCACCGCACTCTTAAACTCTAATCTCCAGCATCTGCAGTGCTCACTTTCTCCCAACATTCTATGTTTTCTGGATAAACCAAAAGACCAATGAACAGAGTGATATCTGGGTATGTCAGAGGTCGAAGGGACTCTGGTTTCAGTCCAAGTGTCTCTTCCTTACAAGGAAACAGGTTGGTGCCAGTAGACACCTGACCAGAGGAAATAGGACACACAAAGTCAGGAGTCTCCAGGTACCTTCTCAAAGATTCCAACAAATTGATCAAACACTATGCCCTTTCACAAAACGAAAGATGACTCTGACTGATTACCTTGAAATTCTCCATGCTATATAGTTTCCTTAATAATAGATTTGAACATTTACCCTGTGACAGATGTTAAACTAACTGGCCTGTAGTTTCTTGCTTTCTGACTCTCTCCCTTTTTGAACAAAAGAATTTACATTTGCGATTTTCTAATCTAATCGAACTTTTCCTGAATCTAAGAAATTTTGAAAAATTAAAACCAACTCGGTTATCTCACTGACCACATCTTTTCAGACCGTAGAATGAAGTTAATCAAGACCAGGGAGTTATTAGCTGCAGGAGAAAGTGAGGGCTGCAGATGCAGGAGATCAGAGTTAAGAGTGTGGTGCTTGAAGAACACAGCAGGTCAGGCAGCATCCGAGGAGCAGGAGAATCGATGTTTCAGGCATAAGCCCTTCATCAGGGATGAGCTTATGGACCAAGGGACTGAGAGATTTATCTCAAGCCTCATTCTTAATGAAGGACTTATGCCTGAAATATCAATTCTCCTGCTCCTCGGATGCTGCCTGACCTGCTGTGCTTTTCAAGCACCACACTCTCGACTTGTTAGCTGAAGCTCAACAACTTGCTCTGTACACTTCCCTGGTGATTGCATTTTTTCAGTGTCCCCTTTGCTTTCATTTCCTGATTTACAGCTATTTTTAGATTGTTTCAGATGCTTCTACAATGAGACCAATACAAAATGTTATAGCATAATTAATCTCCACACTCACTTTCTAGAAAAAAAAACTAATTTTAGACAGACACACAAGTTTTCATTTAAAGGGAAATAGAGAAAAAAAATGTCAACTTATTTGTAGCAATTTTATTTGATAGAATATAGACCTCACAAAAGTCATGACTTTAAGGAAACCATTTACAGAGCAAAAATTGAAAACTTTGCAATCCTTGATTAAAATTACAAGTTTATGACATTTCAAAGTATGCACCTTAATGCAGAAGTCAATTCAATTACAATTCAGCTTCTTCATTTACAAATGAATAGTTATCTTTGAAATTTGTCAGTGTTGCATCTCAAATCCTCTCTGTCAGAAGGAAAGCTTTTTATAAGAACCACTGTATTTTTCCAATTTCCCTCACTAAACAATCCTGGGGCTTTCCAGAGTAAAACTGCCACTTCAGTATTAAACGTTTAGGAGATTGACACTGATAACTTGAGCAAACCTGGAACAGATCCAAGTACGATAAGCTCTTTTACATTGGCTATTTACATCCAAAAGAGGGGAGTGGTATTAAATGTTATCTTAAATCACCAACAAAACAATTATAATTTTCAGGAATGGCACATATTAAAAACACGTTTTTGTATAAAGGACTGAAACAATTCCACACAGATGAGCTCAAAATGTTAGATAAACAAAAATTTTTAAAACTGGTTACTAAAATGGCATAACCAATCACTTCTTTGATTTAGCAGAGTAGTAAGCTATAAACTATTTTCAAGTTAAATTAAAATTAGCCAAGCATGATTAAAGAAAAAGAATCAAAATTTCATTCTTGTATTTATGGGTTCAAGTTCTAATGTTAGTAGCCACAATGACTTGCTCGTTGTGTGCTGGAATGAGATTTTGGTTTGTTTCAAAGTCAAGGGATCGAAATAGAAAATAAAGGAAGAAATTTGCAAAGTCAGCTTTGGATTTAGGGGACAGGAGAAGATGAAATGAGGAAAAGTTAAACACTTCCACAAGAGTCGAGAAATTAGAGGGCAAATGTCTGCACTAAAGTACCCTGAATTGTTAATCATGCTTACACTGAAAATCCATCTAAGCATGCAGATCTATATTTTGTGCATGGTTTAAAACACAACACACATACCTACCCCTTTCCGTATCTTCTATCATTCCAAAAATATTTCCATACAAATGCAAGCTTAAGGTTGTATTACTGAAGGCAACACAGTCTCTTTAATTAGAGATTAAATTATTCATGCAACCTGGACAGTATTTAAGTAACATATCCTTCAAAGTTATGAGCAGACATTACGTCTTAAAGTATACAACAATGTCAGCGATCATAGATTACCACAAAAATCAGGTCAGCACTCTTGCATATTTTGAGTTACGAGTTTAAGACAATGTTAACTAAAATTTTAGTCCACAGTCCATACCCTATTATTCAATTCAATTTGCTTCAACTCAATTCTTGTGTGTCCAATTAAGGGAAATCGAGGAGATGGTTTGTGATGGAGGTGAGAGATTTATTATAAATATAATTTTTTCGAGAGTTTGGATTTTGAACTAATTTGAAGGTTTTAGTCTGTATGTATGAAGGGATTTAATGATTAATTTGGCAACATATCTGCAGTGATGATTTTCTTTCTTAAATATAAAACGGCACTTCCTGGATTAATTATGGTAATTTGTATGCACTGGGAGAGGTTTACAAGTGGACACAGTAAACAGTAAGGAGCATTAGCTTGTTTTCTGCTGAGAAGGATAAGGATTTTTTTTTGCTTGGGGAAGAACATACACCTTAGAAAGATTGTTTTTCAGTTCGGAGAGGATCTGTTTGAAGTTAGAGATTTGAAGCTGCTCCAAGAGAAAGGAGTTAATTCAGAAAAGTTAGGAAATAGGTTACTTCAGTGAAAGGGTTTTAAGCTCCAGATCAGACATTTTTGGTTAGAATTCTTAAGGTATCATTCAAAGTAGAAAGAGCCAGTCCAAACTCAGTTGTGTAATTAAATCAAGGAAAAGGCTGTCAAGCGATGGTGTTAATAAATATGGAATTGCATTTTTATGGTGCATTTCAAAATCTTTCAAATTGTGGCAAGTATATAGCTTGGTTTATTCTATTTCATTTTTTTCCCATAATAAACTTCCATTGTAAAGCCAAACCTGTAGCATTGCATGCTTATTTTTCAGTGAAAATCCTTGTTAAATGAAACAAAACAAAAAATATAACTTCACAAATTGGATTGCAGTCCAGGATCTGACCTGTCGAATAACAATGTGCTGAGATCATAAATCAAAACAAAGGGCAGATAAATCCACCAAAGCCAGGGATCTGGATTAAGTATTATACAAAACGACGTATCACAATTTATAAGAGGACACATTCAGTCAATATACCTTCAAGACAGCTCCATTGTACTGCTAATGCCCCATTTAAAAGAAAATCCCCTTCCATTTCACAAACCATCATGGATTCTGCTCACATGCATCTCTGAATGAAATGCCCTAACATTCATTTGTGCAAAATAATCCATGTTAAGTGAAGGCTTCGAGTCTTGTGTCATACAGTACCAGTGAGTGAGACTAGAACACTGGAGCATTGATATACAGAGGGATCCTGACGTCTAAGTCTATAGCTCCCTGAAAGTGGCAATACAAGTGGACAAGGTGGTAAAAGCAGCATATGGCATGCTTGCCTCCAAGTAGACCACATCCATTGGCTCCCCCTGTGTTAGTTACACCTATAAAAAGTAGATTTGTCAAACATGATTGCCCTTTTGTAATGCTAGAGATCGAATATAAAATATTTAGTAGGACAGCACTGTTTCTCTAGTGCTCTTGTAATGTTAAAAGATTAAATTGGAATATCTCTCTGGACATTAAAGGGTTAAACTGCACTAGCTGAACATTCCGGAAGTGGGTGGGGATGACATTCATGCAGGAATGTGAATGACTCCCACTCCATTTAGACAATCGTTTGCTATTACTGCCCTATTATCAAATCAAACCATCATTCAATCTCTTCCATTGAGAAATGCTTTCATAGCCATCCCCCGAAGCTAGGTACAGAGGAACCTCGATTATCCGAACGAGATGGGCAGGCACTATTATGTTCGGATAATTGATTATTCGGTTAATCAATTTCCTCTGTGGCTCAGAGGTTTCTGTGAAGTCTGCTCCTCATTCAGGAGACTAGGCAGCAGCACACTGCATGCGAGATCCACCCCACCCCCACCCGATCCCCCCTCCTCAGTAACTTAGAGACGGTGCCTTAACGGTCCAGGACTGTTCTCAGCAGAAGTGAGCCAAATTCTGTTTTATTCATTGTACTTGTAAACAAAAGATGTGATCAGGGTTGAAACAGCTCTTTGACGTCATGTTTCTATCAGAACTTCGGAATCTCCTTCAGGTAATCAGATATTTGGATAATTGATATCCGGATAATCGAAGTTCCTCTGTACATCACACCTATATTGTCTTGGGGAATCACCGAGTCAGGAAATCGCCTGCATAATGATTCGCCAAGATGAGGACATTTACATTATCTCTGAGGATGATCTCATCCTACCATTGTACCTGGGGTAACATGTCGTAATGGGGGACTGGACAGAGTATCTGAAAGCATTACCAACTGACCTGTATAAAGGGGATGTGTTTTCTTTGCTCTGAGCCTCTTTAACTTGACTTTGCACGCCTGCGAAGAGGGTCAAAAAGGGTCACCCAGCTTGTACAAACTTTAATAATTTTAACTGTTGGTGTGTGCAAAATGCACCTCATTTGAGAAACCTTGAGAAAAGAACCTAACATATGGTAGCAGCGGTGGGATTCTAACATACACGGAGCTTCCAGCTGGACTGAATAAACAATCATCTGAATGTTGGTTGATGAGACGGATGGGCCCACAAGGTAAGGTTCACTTTGATCTCTCTCTCTCTCTCTCCAAGCTAAACACTCAGTCGACACCTCATCTCCTGGGACTCAGTGGTGACAGAATCTTTGAGGTAAATCGCACACTGAGTCCTTTGTACAAAGACAATTAAATTGGGGTGAGAGTCCCCAGGGTTACATTGGGGTTAGAGTCTCTGTGAGAAATGAAGTGAAAAAGAGGTTAAAAGTCCTCTCAGGAAAAAGGAGTTTAAAGTCCTCGACAGACACTAGGTTTGAGGCTCTGGAATATTAGAAAAATGTTAGAATTTGGTACTTCTTAAAGTTATCTTTACGCCCACACCTCCCCTTAGAAATACTTTTAGGGCAACATGGCATCACCTGGAAAAGAGGAAGAAAGTGGAGGTCTGTTCAGATCTTGACAGTAAAGTGCATTGACTATCAGGGAAGCTTTGTCCAGGTTTTTGTCACAGGAGTCTCAGTTTCTGGGCTGTGGACTTGACACTGCAATTTCTTCTTCTAGGGGGAGAGAGCTTGGACTGTGGCGCGTGTGGTCCGCTGCGAGGCTTTTCTCTTTGTGGGTGTGATTTCATTGGGAGGGGACAGCTGGTTTTTCTTTCCTTTGCGACCTCGTCCGGTGATGGCGTGTCATTCCTTGGTCCAGTTTTCCACCGAGGTGAGGATGTTTTAGTGATCTTTTTTGTGTGCGTGCACCAGACACTGTGGGGTTCAGGGAGCTTAGGGAATCTTGGACCAATGCTTGTGTTTTTTTTCTGTGCCGTGGTGGTTCATTGGGAGTCTATAGACATGATTTATTTTTGTCTGACTCTGGTATGGATCTTTTGGGGCTAGCTCCATCTTTTTGACTCCTTGTTTTCCATTTTGTGCATGATCACCGGTTGAGGTGAACTGAGGGGCATCTCAAATGTGCACATTTTTCTCCCCCGCCCCCTTAGAATAAGAATTCTGACCAGAGGCTCTTCAAAAAATAATGAGAAACAGTGAAATTAAGGTTGTACTAATAAATTGGGTCGAGGGGGGGGACATTTCAATGTAAATTGTGCCATGCTACGAGCGTTTGATATTTAAATATTTTGATTTGTTAAAATACTGGTTCAGAAAATCCTTTTAAGTAACTGTTTTGTCGTGTTTGAATCAGGATCTCAATTCAGTGTTTTGTGGACTGTGTAATCGGGCAGTTTTTGTTTTTACATTGAAATTGTACAACATTAGATCCTTTTTAAAATTTTCAAACTTGTAACCTTAAAACAAATTGATTGAATGCCTTGAGTCGGTTTCAAATTCTACAATGCCTGTTTAAAAAAAACAATGTGTCCGTGGTCATGCTTTAGCTTGACAAGAGTATTGTATTAAAATGTCATTACTGTTTTTCTAAATTGCAAAGTGTTCACAAAAAGAAGAGTGCATTTTAAGTTTACTGTTTTGTTAGGATTTTAGGGAATATTAAAACTTGAACCTGAGCTGCTACAGTTCTGTCAATTATTGTTAAGACTTCACTGAATTTGCAATATGAAGGGGGCAAAAGAATGTTGAAATAGGCAGATATAAAGTGAAGTTAAATGGGTAATTGTCTTTATACTGATAACCACCTTGGCAAGGAAGGAATGAGAGGGGAAATGCAGAGATACTTTCAGTGACAAACATCATCTCTAGAGTTTCTCCATTCATAAGTAAAGCATGCCTTTGAACCATTGCCCATCACTTCATAACCTGATCCAATCAGCTCCCCAGTCATGAACATGAAAAGTGAAGCAGCTAACAAACAGTGAAGAGGAGGTCCGTATGCTTTTTACCAGTGGCCTTCTACGGACATTAAACCACATGAGCTTTACCTTCTCTTTTGATCATTTAAGGGATACAAAGGTTCACTGATCAAGCTAACATCACAACAGCTAGTTGGCTATATTACATTTAACAGCAGAGCAGGAGCAGCAAAGAATGCTGTGTTCACCTACACTGCAGCCACCGCACTGCACGCTCAGATGCGCTAGTATCCTCCATCTGAAGCATCTCCGAAAGGATGGAAGTCTCGTCAGCTTTAAGTATTTAACTGCCCTTATCCAAGGACTCATTTTTCTGTGGAGTGGTGTGCAAGAACAGACTGAATTTTGTTTTCGGGTTGGACTTTATTGAAGACGATTTTGGATAACTGGCTCGTCCCCACTCGACTTGGTGGTGGTGGAGTGGTCACTAAGGACTCTACTGCATAGACTAGTAACTTTTGTTGTTATAATCATTGCATGTTGTGTGTCAATAACTTGCTTAAATACTGGCTGTCAGAGTTATGAAAGCAGGTAGTGTCATCTAGGTGGTTATCATGGAATGATAAGGGTGGAATGTAATGTTAAAAAATTAAATTGGAATCTCTCTCTGGACATTAATCTAATATTAAAGGGTTAAGTTGCACTTGCTGAACATCCTCGAAGCGGGTGGGGATGATATTCATGCAGGAATGCAGATGACTCCTTCTCCGTTTAGACACAATCATCTACTACTACTCCCCTACTATTCTCAAATTAATCTATCATTCAATCTCTTCCATTCAAAAATGCTTTCTAGCCATCCTCTGAAGCTAGGTATGTCACACGTACGTTTTCTTGGGAAATCACGGAGTCAGAAATCATCTGCATAATGATTCTCCAGGATTAGGGCATTTATATTTGCATTATCTCGGAGGATGATCTCATCCTAACATTGTATCTGGGTTAATATGTAGTTAACCCGGGGGGTTGTGTTGAGTGGCCAGAATATCTGCAAGTGTTACCAACTCACCTGTATAAAGGGGATGTGTTTCCTTTGTTCGGAGCCTCTTTGATTCGACTTCACACACCTGTAAAGTGTGTCAAAGGGGTCACCCAGCTTGTACAAGCTTTAATAAACTTTAGCTGTTTTGCAGAAGTTGGTGTGTGCAACCTCAGGAAAAAAAACCTAATACTCTGCTATTAAATTTTTTTAATAGTTATCTAGCATTTTCCCCCATTACTTGTGTCAAACTAACCAGTCTATAATTCAGATTTCTCTCCACTGTCTCTTTTTAAATAATGCGGTTACATTAGCTTCCCTCCAGTCCATAAAATTTGTTCCTGAGTCTAGAGAATTTTGAAAGATAACTGACAATGCTCTCATTAGAGGACCACTTTCTTAAGGACGCTGGGATGCAGACTGATCAGGTACATGGGACCTGTTGGCTTTTAATTCCATCTATTTTCCTAACAACATTTTCCTACTGAGATGGTCTTCCTTCAGTTAGTCTCTCTCACTAGACTATGTTTCTCAGCATTTTTCAACATTATTTATGTCTTTTTTTTTAAGTGAAGACTGAACCAAAATATGTATTTGTGTACTCTCTCTTCATTCCCCATTATAACTTCCCCGGTTTCTGACTCCCCATAAGGGGCAAACGTTTGTTTTTACTAATCTTTTTCTCTACATATATTTATAGGAAGCTTTTACACTCAGTTTGTATGTTTCCCACTAGCTTACTTTTGCACTCTCTTTCCCCTCTCTTAAAACCAATCTTTGTCTTCCTTTGCTGAAATTTAAACTTCTCAATTTTAGGCAAACGTTAGGAATGAAATCAATGCTTAAAGTGGAAATATTAGCAGAGCCAAAGGAACAAGGAACTAATGGAGTAAGCTTTGCAAGGAGTCAATATGTGTAAGATATATAAAGCTATGTACTTTGATGCATCATTTAGTGGTTGCATATTATGGTATGGGCTCTGCCAGCTTTAGTTCAGTATTCAATGTCTTTGAAACCTTTTGTTTGATTTTGGATTTGATACTGTGATTCCATGCAGAGGGAGAGCCAAAAGCCACAGACAATCGCCACCTTGTGAAGCTCATGTTTTCAAAAAGAATTTCTTCCCAAACTCGAAATTTAAAAAAAAGTCTTCCTGAACCTTCTAAAGATAGATGCTAGCTGCTTGTGAATAGGTTCAATTTATTTCCTATAACTTAGTTCACTATTTTGAAACATTTATATTCACATACATGCATCCCTGAGTACATAGCAGAATGTGTTGGGCGTCAGTTGTCGATTCAAACATGATAGAATAATTAATCACAACTGGCACCTCAGTACAGTACCGAGTGACTACTCTCCTCAACTAGCAAATCCATAATTTTAGTTTCTTATAAATTACAACCTCCCTTTTCTCTTTAAAGTCTTTCAACACACTATTGCCTCCTAAATGCATAATCACCTTTCTCAGAATCCCAAGCTTGATTCCCTCCAATGAGATTTCCATCATACCAAATTAGTGCTTATCTGGGTTGTTTTTTAAAAAAAGTTGGGCAAGGGAATATGTGTCATTGGTTAGGACAGCATTATTTCCCAGCCATAACTGCACTGAAGAATATGCTGGTGAACTGCCTCCTTGAACCACCACAACATATAGGTTGTAAGAACACCCAAAGTGCAGTTAGGATAAGAGTTTCATGATTTTTACCCAATGACAGAGATGGCAAGGTAATATAGTTTCAAAACAGAAAGAGTTTCAACTTGAAGAAAATTTTCAGATTATAGAGGTCGCTGGTTTTGGAAGATATTGTCAAAGGAATCTTGGCGAGTTGTTGCAATGTACCTTGGAGATGGATCACTACAATGGGTGTTGAAGGGAGTGAACAGTGTAGGTGGCAATCAAATCGTCTGCTCTGTCCTGGATAATGTCAAACTTCTCAAGTGTGTTGTTAGAGTGGCATCCATCTATGCAAATGGAGAGCATTCCACCAAATTTCTGACTTGTGTATTTAGAAGACAGGAGTTATTTGCTGCAGAATTCCTAGCCTCTGACCCACTATTGTAGTTATAGTATGTGTAAGGTTGGTCCAGTATAGTTTGTGGACAATGGGAACACTCTGGATGTTGATTTTAGGTGATTGAGCAATGGTAATGCTATTAAATGTTAAGCAGAAATGGTTAGACTCTCTCTTCTTGGAGAAGGTGATTCCTGGCATTTTTGTGATGCAAATGTTAGTTGCCATTTATTAGCTAAATCTGAATATTATCCACATGTTGATGTTTTTTGATTAGATTAGATTAGACTTAGTGTGGAAACAGGCCCTTCGGCCCAACAAGTCCACACCGACCCGCCGAAGCGCAACCCACCCATACCCCTACATTTACCCCTTACCTAACACTACGGGCAATTTAGCTTGGCCAATTCACCTAACCCGCACATCTTTGGACTGTGGGAGGAAACCGGAGCACCCGGAGGAAACCCACGCAGACACGGGGAGAACGTGCAAACTCCACACAGTCAGTCGCCTGAGTCGGGAATTGAACCCGGGTCTACAGGCGCTGTGAGGCAGCAGTGCTAACCACTGTGCCACCGTGCCGCCCACAAATACATAGTCTAGTGAGAGAGACTAACTGAAGGAAGACCATCTCAGTAGGAAAATGTTGTTAGGAAAATAGATGGAATTAAAAGCCAACAGGTCCCATGTACCTGATCAGTCTGCATCCCAGAGTCCTTAAGAAAGTGGTCCTCTAATGAGAGCATTGTCAGTTATCTTTCAAAATTCTCTAGACTCAGGAACAAATTTTATGGACTGGAGGGAAGCTAATGTAACCGCATTATTTAAAAAGAGACAGTGGAGAGAAATCTGAATTATAGACTGGTTAGTTTGACACAAGTAATGGGGGAAAATGCTAGATAACTATTAAAAAAATTTAATAGCAGAGTATTAGGTTTTTTTTCCTGAGGTTGCACACACCAACTTCTGCAAAACAGCTAAAGTTTATTAAAGCTTGTACAAGCTGGGTGACCCCTTTGACACACTTTACAGGTGTGTGAAGTCGAATGTACATGGGTTACTTCAGTATCTCAAGAGTCACAAATGAACATGGCAAAGTGACCATTGGATTCTGGGTAATCCAAGATGGAGGACGGGAAAAATTTCTGGCTGCAAGAGCTGCTCCGTTTTTTTGAGGTATTTTAGGTGTTGGAGGTGATTTCCTCGAATTCCAGGAGCAGCAATTACTGTTTTATATGCTGTTGCGTTGTTTTGGAACTTTGGAAAAAAAGTCAAAACAATAGCAGTTTTCAAAGGGAGAAGAGCAGACAAAGCAAGCACATGGTGAGGACAGAGACAGACAGAACCTCCCTTTGCTGTTTGAATTTGTGTATTGCTGGATATCGGAGTGCATCTGGGAAAATTAACAAGCAGTGAAATTCACAAATAACCTTGGAGGAGCTGTTGGGCGAAGTTCACAGCACAGAATCAGATAAGTTAATTGTTGTTTTAAGTCTGTCCAAGAGAAAGGCTGCAGTAGTGAGTATTGTAGATTCTTTCTTGATTATATGTTTTTGGAGATATGTCTCTTGATTAAACATAAAATATAAGCCATAGCTATTAATTTAACCTGGGGCAGTGTTTGTAGAGGAATAAGACGGTGTTATTTTCTGGGTCTGTAGATTGTGAAGGAGCAAAAATGGCCTTTGCAGTGATATGTATTTCTTGTCAGATGTGGGAGTTTAAAGAGAGCTTAAGGGTTACTGCGGATTATATCTGCCATAAATGCTGTTGGATGCAAATCTTATCAGATCGAGTGGATCGGTTGGAGAGACAGATAGAAGCGATGAGAAATTTGCAACAGCAACCGTATGTAATGGATGGCAGTTGTAGGAAGGGGGGAAAAGTCTCAGATACAGTCATACAGATGGGTCAATTCCAGGAAGGGTAAGAGAGGTAGGCAGCTAGTGTAGGAGCCTTTTGTGGATATACCCATTTCAAACAGGTATGCTGTTTTAGAAAATGTAGGAGGTGATGGATTCTTAGGGAAACGTAGCACGGACAGCCAAGTTTCTGGTATTGAGACTGGCTCTAATGCAACGAGGGGTACGTCGGCTTCCAAGAGATCAATTGTATTGGGGGATTCTGTAGTCAGAGGTATAGACAAATGTTTCTGTGGCCAGCAAAGAAAAAGCAGAATGGTGTGTTGTTTCCCTGGTGCCAGGATCAAGGATGTCTCAGAGAGGGTGCAGAATGTTCTCACAGGGGAGAGGGACCAGCAGGAGGTCATTGTCCACATTGGAACCAATGACATTGGAAGGGAAAAGGTTGAGACTCAGAAGGGAGATTACAGAGAGTTAGGCAGAAATTTATAAAGGAGGTCCTCAAGGGTAGTAATATCTGGATTACTCCCAGTACTACGAGCTCGTGAGGACAGGAATAAGAGGACAGAGCAGATGAATGCATGGCTGAGGAGCTGGTGTATGGGAGAAGGATTCACATTTTTGGATCATTGGAATCTCTTTTGGGGTAGAAGTGACCTGTACAAGGAGGATGGATTGCATCTAAATTGGAAGGGGACTAATATACTGGCAGGGAAACTTGCTAAAACTGCTTGGGAGGCTTTAATCTAGTAAGGTGGGGGTGATGGGACCCAGGGAGATAGTGAGGAAAGAGATCGATGTGAGAACAGAAGTGAGTCAAACAGTCAGGGCAGGCAGGGACAAGGTAGGACTAATAAATTAAACGGTATTTATTTCAATGCAAGGGGCCTAACAGGGAAGGCAAGTGAACTCAGGGCATGATTAGGAACATGGGACTAGAATATCACAGTAATTACGGAAACATGGCTCAGGGATGGGCAGGACTGGCAGCTTAAATGTTCCAGGATACAAATGCTACAGGAAGGAGAGAAAGGGAGGCAAGAGAGGAGGGGGGGGGGGGGGAAAGAGTGGCATTTTTGATAAGGGATAGCATTACAGCTGAGCTGAGGGAGGATATTCCCGGAAATACATCCCGGGAAGTTATTTGGGTGGAACTGAGAAATAAAGAAAGGCATGATCACATCATTGGGATTGTATTATAGACCCCCCAATGGTCAGTGGGAAATTGAGAAACAAACTTTCTAAGGAGATCTCAGCTATCTGGAAGAATAATAGGGTAGTTATGGTAGGAGATTTTAACGTTCCAAACATCGACGGGGACTACCATAGTGTCAAAGGTTTAGATGGAGAGGAATTTCTTAAGTGTGTACAAGACAACTTTCTGATTCAGTATGTGGATGTACCTACTAGAGAAGGTGCAAAACTTGACCTACTCTTGGGAAATAAAGCAGGTATCAGTGGAGGAGTACTTCGGGGCCAGCGACCATAATTCTATTCGTTTTAAAATAGTGATGGAAAAGGATAGACCAGATCTAAAAGTTGAAGTTCTAAATTAGAGAAAGGCCAATTTTGACGGTATTAGGCAAGAAGTTTCGAAAGCTGATTGGAGGCAGATGTTCGCAGGTCAAGGGACAGATGGAAAATGGGAAGCCTTCAGAAATGAGATAACATGAATCCAGAGAAAGTATATTCCTGTCAGGGTGAAAGGGAAGGCTGGTAGATATAGGGAATGCTGGATAACTAAAGAAATTGAGGGTTTGGTTAAGAAAAAGAAGGAAGCATATCGCAGGTATAGACAGGAATCGAGTGAATCCTTAGAGTATGAAAAAAAAGTAGGAGTATACTTAAGAGGGAAATCAGGAGGGCAAAACGGGGATGTGAGATAGCTTTGGCAAATAGAATTAAGGAGAATCCAAAGGGTTTTTATAAATATATTAAGGACAAAAAAGGGTATCTAGGGAGAGAACAGGGCCCCTCAAAGATCAGCAAAGTGACCTTTCTGTGGAGCCACAGAAAATGGGGGAGATACTAAAAGAATATTTTACATCAGTATTTATTGTGGAAAAGGATATGGAAGATATAGACTGTAGGGAAATAGATGGTGACATCTTGCAAAATGTCCAGATTACAGAGGAGGAAGTGCTGGATGTCTTGAAGCGGTTAAAAGTGTATCAGTCCCCAGGACCTGATCAGGTGTACCTGAGAACTCTATGGGAAGCTAGAGAAGTGATTGCTGGATCTCTTGCTGAGATATTTGTATCATTGAGTGTCACAGGTGAGGTGCCGGAAGACTGGAGGTTGGCAAACGTGGTGCCACGGTTTAAGAAGGGCGGTAAAGACAAGTCAGGAAATTTAGACAGTGAGCCTGACCTCGGTGGTGGGCAAGTTGTTGGAGGGAATCCTGAGGGACAGGACGTACATGTATTTGGAAAGGCAAGGACTGATTCGGGGTAGTCAACATGGCTTTGTGCGTGGGAAATCATGTCTCACAAACTTGATTGAGTTTTTTGAAGTAGTAACAAAGAAGGTTGATGAGGGCAGAGCAGTAGATGTGATCTATGTGGCTTCAGTAAGGCGTTTGACAAGGTTCCCCATGGGAGGCTGATTAGCAAGCTTAGATCTCATGGAATATAGGGAGAACTAGCCATTTGGATACAGAACTGGCTCAAAGATAGAAGACAGAGGGTGGTGGTGGAGGGTTGTTTTTCAGACTGGAGGCCTGTGACCAGTGGAGTGCCACAAGGATCGGTGCTGGGTCCTCTTCTTTTGTCATTTAGATAAATGATTTGGATGCAAGCATAAGAGGTACAGTTAGTAAGTTTGAAAATGACACCAAAATGGAGGAGTACTGGACAGCAAAGAGGGTTATCTCAGATTACAACAGGATCTGGACCAGATGGGTCAATGGGCTGAGAAGTGGCAGATGGAGTTTAATTCAGATAAATGCGAGGTGCTGCATTTTGGGAAAGCAAATCTTAACAGGACTTAATGGTAAGGTCCTAGGGAGTGTTGCTGAACAGAGACCTTGGAGTGCAGGTTCACAGCTCCTTGAAAGTGGAGTCACAGGTAGATAGGATAGTAAAGGGGGCGTTTGGTATGCTTTCCTTTATGGTCAGAGTATTGAGTACAGGAGTTGGGAGGCCATGTTGCGGCTGTACAGGACATTGGTTAGGCTACTGTTGGAATCTTGCGTGCAATTCTGGTCTCCCTCCTATCGGAAAGATGTTGTGAAACTTGGAAGGGTTCAGAAAAGGGTTGGAGGATCTGAGCTACAGGGAGGGGCTGAACAGGCCGAGGCTGTTTTCCCTCGAGCGTCGGAGGCTGAGAGGTGACCTTAGAGGTTTACAAAATTATGAGGGGCATGGATAGGATAAATAGACAAAGACTTTTCCCTGGGGTCGGGGAGTCAAGAACTAGTGGGCATAGGTTTAGGGTGAGAGGGGAAAAGATATGAGAGAGACCTAAGGGGCAACTTTTTCACGCAGAGGGTGGTACGTGTATGGAATGAGCTGCCAGAGGATGTGGTGGAGACTGGTACAATTGCAACAATTAAGAGGCATTTGGATGGGTATATGAATTGGAAGGGTTTGGAGGGATATTGGCTTGGTGCTGCTAGGTGGGACTAGATTGGGTAGGGATATCTGGTTGGCATGGACGGATTGGACTGAAGGGTCTGTTTCCATGCTGTACATCTGACTATTTCCATCTTTGATAGTACAATGGAGGGAAGGTCATTGATGAAGCAGCTGAAGATGACTGGACCTAGGACACTATCCTGAGGAACGCCTGCAGAGATGTCCTGAGACTGAATGATTTGTCTCCAAAAACTATTTTCCTTTTTGCTAGACGGGACTCCAACCAGAAGAGTTTTCCTCCCAATTCTCATTAACTCTTCTTTAGTATCCAGTGTCTTCAGTCATTTCTTTATGTCATACAGAACAAATTACATTGGATGAAGACTAGTGTAATCCATGGACCCCTGGAAGAGGCAGAAATGGAGCAACCACTCAGCACTTCTGCTGAAGACACATGCAAATATGTCAGTCTTGTCTTTTGCATTGCTGTGCTGGGCTACCCTGTTAAGGAGGATGAGGACATTTGTGGAGCCTCATCTCCTGTCAGTTGTTTAATTATCCACCAACATACATGATTAGATGTGACAGGACTTTGGAGCAGAGATCTGATCCATTCGGTTCTAGATCACTAAGCTTACTTTTAGCTTTTTTAAAAAAGAACTTTGTACTACACTAACAAATGAATCCCCATCCCAAAACACTCACTGCCAAAACTACAATTTATTGCACACAAAGATGCTTCAGTTTTGACACAGACATTTTCAGAGTCAGTATTGTTGAAGATTGCCCACAATTTTAGAAAATGAGTAACCAAGAATATTTATACAACCATACTTAGTGAAGAAAGCGAAGATGGTTTGCAGGGATATGGACCAGGTGCTGGACTAGATTGGATTGGGATATCTGGTCAGCATGGACGGGTTGGACTGAAGGGTCTGTTTCCATGCTGTACATCTCTATGACACATACCCTACTTGAAGCACAAGCAGTTCATTAGTTTGTTTCAACACTAAGATTGCATTTCATTCTGTAGATGGTGGCTGTTGTAAATGATATACCTTAACTCTGGACAATATTATTGTGTAATAAAATATCATACTGCTTTTTCATCTATTTTTAAGCCACATATATAGTTTATTAACTAGAAATAAAATTAAAAAAGGTAACAAAAACCTAGGAGTAACTATATATAGCAAGTCAGAAGAATTAAGTATTCAACACCTAAAAGAAAAATACAGCAATGGATAAAAATCACTATACACCAGATTTTAAAATCAGATGTTAAGTTACTATCCGTATTTAAAACTAAGCTAAGAGATTGAGATATTTGATTAAGAGTCAAGATCTCCATATCAGACCCACCATCAGTTTTAAATAGCCTATTTGGCCACATCTTGCAAACTCCCTTCTCTGTTGACTGTTTCATCACCCTTAGTTTCTAACATCACATTGTGAATGTGGAATATTTCACACCTGGAAGGTATGCTAATCACATGATAGGTGAATCAATGCTCAAAAGCTTATCGGTCTTTCACATGCAGTTAAATCAGAATATATACTTTAAAGTTTAGGAAGCTGCTCTCTGAAAAGTACGCTGAGGTACAAAATAAGCACACCTATCAACGAGTGACATTTAACATATGTGCCAGTACACAGCTGACAACTGTGGATCATGCCTTCAACTTTAAAAATATCTCATTCACTATGGAACAAAATAAAAGAGCTGAGGTGAGAGACGGAGAAGCAAATGGACGGAGTTCTAAAATATGACAAAAGCAACTGAAGGGCTGTGCTAAAGGCGGTAAGGCGCCAAGAAGAATTGAAAGGAGAAGAAAGTCAACTTCCGATGATTTTGCAGAAATGTAATGGGAAGATTTGACATTTGAATGCGCTGGGCACAAGGCATCAATAAAAGCGATGGTATTAGGCAAACTTGATTTAATATTATGCATGTCATAAAAACTGAAAATGCTGCGTAGAGTTAACATCTGGAGAGAATAGGTATGATTTAAAACTTACTTCTCTCTGATATTGTCCACGCTAAAATAAGTGAACAAATTAAATTGGTCTTCACAGGAAATGAATTTTCTTGTCATTCACAGCTTTCTCTAGTCTTGCCTTCTAGTATAGGACAAAACATTGGGCAACTAAAAAAAAATCCTGAACACATGGGGATGGGAATTTGTTAATGAGAAAAAGATTGCTGTCATAAAACCTTCATACTGCTCTGATCACAACCAGAGTATCAGATTAGCTCTGGTTACATTTTAAGGGCACAAGGGTCCTTGAGGAGAGTGCAGAGTAGATTTACCACAATGCTCCAGTAGACAGACATCAAACTACAATGTTCGATTGCAGAAGCGGAGTTGGACCAAAGGAGGTTGAAGAAGATCTGACTGAGACCAAGATTATGTCAGGTTTAAATAAAGTAGACAAAAAGCTGTTCCAAATAATGGTATAAAGATTAAAGAACATAAATTTTGTTCTGGACAGATTGTGTAGTGGTGGTAGAGAAGATGGGAGGAAGAATGCTTTCCTCAGAAGGTGACTAGGCCTGGATCTCACTGCCTTTTAGATTGGTGGAAGTAAAGATGATCAACAACTTCAAAAGGAAATTGGATAAGAGAGTGAAATAAATTTGCAACTATGGGATTATTACTCGGAGGATTGGTATGGACTGGAGTAAAGTTGTGCCTTATGTGGTGTAATGACTATGGCAAATTATGTGAAACAAATCTAAACCAAGAGTTGTTCATTTCAATCATTAGGTATTTGATTACCACACACACCCCCACACACACACACACACACACACACACTGACATGGTGTGGAGATGGGAAATATTGTCTTTTTAAAAGTTTTTTGATTCAGTAACAACATTTTTGGCAGTAATTTTTCAATACAAGTAGGTCATCATGCAGATGTCAATGAGATACATGGGAGTGGAGGAGAAGGGGGAAAAAAAAGTCCTTGGACATCACCTGGGGATGATTACAAAGTGGCACTGACCAAGGTTTGGACCAGGTCTCCTTCCCATCTCCCTTCATCAGGGTCACAGGGTGCAAAATCTAAGAGGAGGAAAGAAAACATATTTAAGGAGAGAAAAACAGTCCATAATTTCAGCAATTCCTTGGTGTACAGCACATCTACAATATTCAAGCAATTTCTCAAAAATTATTCTCTTTCCCACCCTCAATAAATACTTCACCCATCTATCTGTAACTTGCATAATTATTTCAATTAAATTGATGGATGTGGGCAGGAAATTGTTAGGCTAGCGATGTCAGTGATCTATTTTAAGAAGATAAACCATATAGTAAAAATCACTATCAGGTACCAAGACGACACTTTCAACACAGAACACAGAACAGGGTCAGCCTCAATCCGGAGTCTGTAGGTGTCTTGTACGATAATTATTTAAGTGCTTTAATGTAGACAATAGACACTAGGCGCAGGAGTAGGCCATTCTGCCCTTTGAGCCAGCACCACAATTCATTATAATTATGGCTGATCATCCACAATCAGTATCCTGTTCCTGCCTTATCCCTATAACCCTGGATTCTACTATCCTTGAGAGCTCTAGCCAACTCTTTCTTGAAAGTATCCAGCAACTTGGCCTCCACAGCCTTCTGGGGCAGAGCATTCCATACACCCACCACTCTCTGGGTGAAGTAGTTTCTCCTCAACTTTGTTTCAAGTGGCCTATCCCTTATTTTTAAATTGTGTCCTCTAGTTTGGGACTCACCCATCAACAGAAACATGCTTCCTGCCTCCAGAGTGTCCAATCCTTTAATAATTTTATATGTCACAATCAGATCCCCTCTCAGCCTTCTAAACTCAAGCGTATACAAGACCAGTCTCTCCAATCTTTCAGCGTAAGATAGTCCTGCCATTCTGGGAAATGGCCTTGTGAACCTAAGCTGCACTCCCTCAATAGCCAGAATGCCCTTCCTAAAATTTGGAGACCAAAGCTGCACACAATATTCCAGGTGTGGTCTCACCAGGGCCCTGTACAGCTGCAGAAGGACCTCTTTGCTCCTGTATTCAATTCCTCTCTTTATGAAGGCCAGCACGTCATTAGCTTTCTTCACCGCCTGCTGTATCTGCAGGCTTGCTTTCATTGACTGATGTACAAGAACACCTAGATCTCGTTTTACTGCCCCCTTTACCTAATTTGACTTCATTTAGGTAGTAATCTGCCTTCCTGTTCTTGCCACCAAAGTGGATAACCACACATTTATCCACATTAAACTGCATCTGCCATGCATCCATCCACTCACCTAGCCTGTCCAGTTCACCCTGTATTCTCCTAACATTCTCCTCAAATTTTACTCTGCCACCCAGCTTTGTGTCATCAGCAAATTTGCTAATATTTCTTTTAATACCTTCATCTGTATCATTAATGTACATTGTAAAAAGCAGCATGTAGAAGCAGCATCTTTGAATGCTTTTAAAAGAAGGATTGCTGTTTAATTTTTTTGGTGGGAGATTGAAAAGCAAGATGGGTCAGAATCATTTACTGAAAACACAAACATAATTATTCAATAGTAGGAGACTGAACAAAAAAACGTATGTTCAAAGACTATTTCAAAATGATTCTGGCTCAAAAAAAGGCATTCTAATTAAGGTGTCCTGTTGACAATAGAAATGATACAGCTAAAAAGATCTTGAAATTTTCATCCCCTGCTTTAGTTGCTAATAAACTAAAAGGATTCCAGGAATTTCTTGTTCCAAGTTAGTAGTTCGCACATGTACACCAAGTGAAGGAAAATTTTACTTCAGCAAGCACGAATTGTGTGCCATTTTAGAAAGCAGGAAAGAAACCAGTACACTTTAAAAGTAAACAGTGATTTTTAAAATGCAATGCTCAGATGTGGAAAGGCTTAAGTTCGCTCAACCTTTGTTCTCCTGAGAAAATAGTCTTTTTCCTTTTGAAGTCATTACAGTCTATGTGGTGTTCTACTGATACAACTGAAGGAATTGCAAAATCACTTTGAACTACCAATTAAGAGTTAACCAGTTGATGTATTACTGAAATAAAACAGAAATTGCAGGAAAAGTTCAGCAGTTTTAGCAGCATCTGTGAACAGAAATCAGAGTTAACATTTCTTTCGAAGGAAAGATGACTGAACCTGAATTAGTAACTCTACTTTCTCTCCACAGATATTGCCAAACCTGCTGAGCCTTTTCAGTAATTTCTGTTTCCGATTTCCAGGCATCCGCAGTTCTTTCAGTTTTTATGATGTAATGCAAAAGTTAACTTTTTTTAAAATGCAAAAATATACTTTATTCATTAAAAAATCTTTCCGTAGTTATATAGGTACTAAAAAAGTTCTACAGTCTTTGTAGAACAACAAACAGGCATTGGAATTTGGCATTCCCTGCAGTTGCAAAAAAAAAACAACTATTACTAAAGTTAATTATTATAGACCAGACCAGGACAGGCCTCTTTTCCTAGACAGCATTAATAAAATTAATTTTTTTTTTGTTAGGTATCAATCTGACAGCTTCATGGTCATTGTTTACTGATACCAGATTTTTTTCTATTAAAAAAAAATTCAAACCGCCAAGGTACGATTTGAATGATCAATCTCTAGCTTAGACGGTCAGACCTTGTATTTCCCATCCAGTATTATAACTCTCTCAAGACTGTACCCATGTTTTCTAAGTTCAGAGCTTCTGAAGGTTGGAAGGTGTGTAACACAACCCAAATATCCTAGTGTTTGGAAGAATGGAAGCTAATGGTTTTAAAAAAAGATAAAATTCTTTATAGGCTTAATAGGCTACAGAGTCAAGAGTTAGGGGTCACAGTTTCAGAAATAAGTGCTAGTTACTTAAGACTGCACTGGGGAGGGGGCGGGACTGTTCATTCAAGGTTGTGAAAAGCTTTGGAATTAGAAAATGGAACAGTACAACATAGGAACAGGCCCTTCAACCCACCATGTCTGTACCAAGAAAAATGCCATTCTAAATTAACCCCATCTGCCAGCATATCGTCCATATTCCCCTATTCCTTGCTTGTTCATGTGTCTATCTCAATACCTCAAACTTTGCTAACGTTTCCACTTTTACCACCTCCTCTAGCACCACATTCTAGGCACCTAATATCCTCTCTGTAAAAAACAATATCAAACTTTCCCTCTCTCGCTTTAAAACCTACGCCCTGCCCCCTAGTTTTTGATATTTCCACTCTGGGGAAAGAGTGGCATCCTATCCATGCCTCTCAATTTTACATACTTCTATCAGGTTGCCCATCAGCCTCTGGCACTCTAATGAAAACTTTCTCTAATGTGGAAGTTCAGTCAAGTACAAACAAGTTGGAAATGATGGAAATGATCAATTCCTTCAACGTCCAAAAATCTAAGGATTTGGTGCAAGACAAGTGCTTCGGAGAGAAATGATGAGCCAGGATTTTGCTGAATGGCAAACAAACTTCAATGACAGACTGGTCCACTCCCACTATCTCTTATGTGGTAACAGCTGCAACAGCAGAGAAAATTACAAAGCAGATGCAATTTACAAATTACAATTAATCACAAAAATATATATTATACAAATAGGAGTGCCATTAAAATTCCTCGGTACTCAAACTACACTTGGGCAAATAACTTCACAAATTATTACAGTGCAGGAGGCAGAGAGCTTACCAACTTTACATCAGCTTGAGACTGTCACTTAGTTCCACTCTCCTACTTCCACTACCCCCAAGCACCCACCCACCTCCCCACCCATTATCCGCTACAGAATTATTTGAAAAATAATTCTCTTTTGAATGCCCAGATGAAACTGCTTCAGTCACAATTATATAATGCATTCCAGGCCTTGACCACTCATATTGGTTTTGGTTTTTTAGTCTATTGCTTTAAAATTTGCACCCTCTCTCTCATACTTGATCCATTTGCGAGTGGGAACAGTTTCTCCCATTTACTCTATATTCACCCCTCATAATATTGAATACTTCCAAACTATCTTCTCTCAAGATTCTCTTCTCCTTTCATAACTGAAATTCCTCATTCCTGGTGGTATTCTCATACATCCTTTCTGTACTCGGGCCATTGCCTTTACATCCTTCCTAAAAAGTGTGGTGCTCAGAAATGGATGCGACATTCCAGCTGAGAACAAACTAGTATCTTCTTTAAGTTCACAACATTCTCCTTGCTCTTCTCCATCTTTACCCTTTTTCATAAAATACAAAACGTTTTACTAATAGTGCTCTCAAGCAGCCCAGCCAAATTTAATGATCTATGACTGCTTACAATCTATCCAAATAAGCTGACAGATGTGAAGGACAGCAGGATTGCTCCAAAACCTCAGCACTTAGTAAATAAAATAAAAGACCAGGTATAATCCAAGGCATACAACTTGCTAAGCATTTTTCCTGCCAGATAGCACAACCTTCAGTTTATCCAATTGAATTTCTGAATTGCCAAACAGCCTGCAACTTTAGTGGAAATACCTGCCTGAGATGAGATTCAAATTATTGTTTCTCAGCTTTGGATTAGATGCATGAATTTCATGTATATTTAAACATTGAATATTGCATCAGTAATCTAAAAATTGTTCAAATTTAAACAAGGTGTTTTATGCTGTATACAGGTTGTGTGCTAGAGACTAACTACTAATGTTGGAAAACAGTATGTCAGCTAGAATGTTGAGTAGTGTCATTGGTCTGCATGACTTTCTAAAAGGCAAATGGACATGCCCTCTAGTTTTTGGCAATTTATTATTTAGCAAACATCCACCCCCTCCCAACCCTAAAATAGGTATATTTGTATACAAAGCAAACCAGAATCTTGATTTTAAGAATATTGGTGAACCCAATGAATGCATTCATGAACCTGATGGACAATACTTAGACTCAAAATAATTAAGAATTTTGAACTCCATGTGAAGGATGTATCATCAAATAAATACACTATTACATACAATAGTCATAGAAGTCATGAAACAGTTAGGCTACATTACAGAAGCACAAATCCATATATTGAAAAGGTAAACAAATTTTTGTCTGAATAGACACACCCAATCTAGTCCCACCTGCCAGCACCCGGCCCATACCCCTCCAAACCCTTCCTATTCATATATACATCCAGATGCATTCTAAATGTTGCAGTTGTACCAGCCTCCACAACTTCCCCTGGCAGCTCATTCCATACATATATCACCCTCTGTGTGAAAAAGTTGCCCCTTAGGTCTCTTTTATATATTTCCCCTCTCACCCTAAACCTATGCTCTCTAGTTCTGGAGTTCCCCACCCCAGGGAAAAGACTTTGTCTATTTATCCTAACCATGCCCCTCAATTTTATAAACCTCTATAAAAGGTCACCTCTCAGCCTCCAAAGCGCCAGGGAAGACAACCCTAGCCTGGTCAACCTCTCCCTATAGCTCAAATCCTCAAACCCTGGCAACATCCTTGTAAGTCTTTTCTTAAGTCTTTTCTGAACCCTTTCAGAACCCTTTCAAGTTTCACAACATCTTTCTGATAGGAAGGAGACCAGAACTGCATGCAGTATTCCAACAGTGGCCTAACCAATATCCTGTACATCCACAACATGACCTTCCAACTCCTGTACTCAATACTCTGACCAATAAAGGAAAGCATACCAAATGCCTTCTTCACTATCCTATCTATCTGCGACTCCACTTTCAAGGAACTATCAACCTGCACTACAAGGTCTCTGTGTTCAGCAACACTCCCCAGGACCTTATCATTAAGTGTGCAAGTCCTGCTAAGACTTGCTTTCCCAAAATGCAGCACCTCATATTTATCTAAATTAAACTCCATCTACTACTTCTCAGCCCATTGGCCCATCTGATCAAGATCCCATTGTAATCCGAGGTAACCTTCTTCACTGTCCACTACACCTCCAGTTTTGGTGTCATTGCAAACGTACTAACTATACCTCTTATGCTCACATCCAAATCATTTGTGTAAATGACAAAAAGTAGTGGACGCAACACCAATCCTTGTGGCACTCCACTGGTCACAGGCCTCCAGTCTGAAAAACAAACTAAGAGTTTTCCACCACCACCCTCTGTCTTCTACCTTTGAGCCAGTTCTGTATCCAAATGGCTAGTGCTCCCTATATTCCGAGAGATCTAACCTTGCTAACCAGTCTCCCATGGGGAACCTTGTCAAACATCTTATAGATCACATCTACCACTCTACCCTCCTCAATCCTCTGAGTTTTTTGAGGAAGTAACAATCAAATTTGTGAGACATGATTTCCCACACATTAAGCCATGCTGACTATCCCTAATCAGTCCTTGCCTTTCCAAATACAGAATATTCGGTTATCCAAATACCAATTATCCAAAAGTTGGATTATCGAGGTGCCGATGGAAACATTACATCAGACGTGTTTTCAACAATGTTTGAGTCTTTTGTTTTCAGTGATTAAACAGGCACTGTCTCCAAATTACTATCTGCCCGCCCTCTCTCTCTCCCCGCACTTTGCCTGTAGTGTTACACAGGGGTGTACCCTAACCGCACCCCACCTTCCCCAGATAACCTCTCCAACTTTATCCTGTACAGGGCAAAGGTTGAACCTGTCAAAATGTTGCAGTAAAAAGTTGTGCGTGGCTCTGTCTGTGTGCCTGTCTGTGTGATATTTGTAGACTTACCCCACAAAGGCAACTGCAGCAGTATGGTCAGTATGGTTGTTGGTGTCCAGTCCAGCTGCTCCAGAGAAGGGACAGTGTCTACGGGGTCGGGGCAAGGAGCAGTGTTGGGACTGGGGGCAGTGTTGAACGGGGTTGGGGATGGGGGCGGGGTGTGTGTGTGTTTGGGGCGAGGGGCCTGTCTGGGGGGCAGTGGCATGGGGCTCACGCACTGTGTGCTGCTGCAGCCTCCTGAACAGGGAGCAGATTTTAAAAACTCTGAGCCCCAGTGGAAAGGCATTTGATCAATTAACCAAATAATTGATTATCTAAACGAAATAGTGCACGCCCATCACGTTCAGATAATAGAGGTTCCCCTGTACATTCTGTCCCTCAGGATTCCCTCCAACAACTTGCCCACCACAAACATCAGGCTCACTGGTCTATAGTTCCCTGGCTTGTCCATACCACCTTTCTTAAATAGTGGCGCCACGTTAGTCAACCTCCAGTCTTCCGGCATCTCACTTGTGACCATCGATGATACAAATATCTCATCTCAGCAAGAGGCCCAGCAATTATTCCCTAGCTTCCCAGAGTTCTAGTGTACACATCATCAGGTCCTAGAGATTTATCCACTTTTATGCATTTCAGACATCCAACACTTCCTCCTCTGTAATATGGAAATTTTTCAAAATGTCACTTTCTATTTCCCTACATTCTATATTTTCCAAGTCCTATTCCACAGTAAACACTGATGCAAAATACTCGTTTAGTATCTCCTGCAGTTCCACACAAAGGCCGCCTTGCTGATCTTTGAGGGGCCCTGTTCTATCCCTAGTTACCCTTTTGTCCTTAATGTATCTGTAAAAACCCTTTGGATTCTCCTTAATTCTATTTGCCAAAGCTATCTCATGTCCCCTTTTTGCCCTCCTGATTTCCCTCTTCAGTATATTTGAAGATATTAGGAGGAAAGTATAAAGCAGACAGAGGTAGGTTCTTTACGCAGAACGCTGTGAATGCATGGAATGCGTTGCTAGCTGAGGTGGTGAAAGCGAAGTCATTGGGACATTTAAATGACTACTGCACATGCACAGCAGTGAGTTGAGGGGTGCGTAGGTTAAGTTACTATATTTTACCTTAGGATTGAGTCCCAGCACAACATCGTGGGCCTAAGGGTCTGTTCTGTGCTGTACTTGTCTATGTTCTATGTATACTCCTACTGCCTTTGTACTTTAAGTGTTCACTCAATCTATCCTGTTTACACCTGACATATGCTTACTTCTTTTTCATGATCTGACTGAATGGCAAAGAGGAGCTAAGGGTCCAAACAACCTACTCCTGTTCCCACTTCTTATGGTCGTATCATAAAATTCAGATAACATAACCTAGGAATACAACAACAGGTATTGGAATCTGTGCAAATGTGATAGTAAATCATTATTAAAAATTTAGCTAATTGAACTTTCTATATGTTTCAACAGCATTTTCCCCAAATTGAATACCACGTTTAAGTATTAATCCAATAATTCACTTCATCAGTTCAGCTGCGACATCAGAGCATTGTATAAATGCATAATGCTATTCTGTACAGGTTGAGATTGACAAGCCACAATTTACATTGCTTCATTGTGATCACTTTCTCATTTTTAAGTAATTTTGAAGTAAAGCTTAAGTTGTTTGCTATTATTTTTCTACCCTCCTCTCCTGACAGCATTGACTGTCGAATACAATTAGCGATTATGACACTATTCTCTTCTATCTCATGTATGTGCTCGGATAGAGTTGGCTTTCAGACCAGGCATCTGTGGGGAAAACAAGCAAGGAATTGTGTAATAAAGATCCTACCAATTACTGTACAGATGTATTACTTAACAATAAGCATTGCTGCTCAATTCTATTTTCCCTTATGGAAGGGGATGAGGAAAAATTGATCTTAATACTTGGGGAAAACAAAAAATCAACGCATGGAGTTTCAGGGAGGTCAATATTAGAATCACTTAGAAAAGGTATAGGAGAGAAATCAACCACAAGATGTGGGCATCACCAGGCAGGCTAGCATTTATTGCCATCCCTAATTACCCAGAGGGAAGTTAAGAGTCAACCACATTACCATGGATCATGAATTACATGTAGGCTAAACTGGGGAAGTAGGTCAGTTTCCTTCCTTAGAGGACATTAGTGAACCAGATGAGAAATTCTATGACTCTCTGAATTTTTTTTTTCCTCTAACAATAGACAATGGTTTCATGGTCATCATTAGACCCTTGATTCCAGATTTTAACCGAATTCAAATTCAACTATCTACCATGGGGGAGTTTGAACAGTTCCCCAGACATTAAACTGGATTTCTAGATTAAAAGTCTGGACTGTTGCCTTGCACCCTCACTACCCACCATCCCTTCAATTAAGCGGCATTCTATCAATTTTCAGTGCATATCCCATGAGCAAAAATCCTGTAAGCCAAGGATGCATGAAATATGTTTGACTCATTTAGAAGGTCAATTTGCAGAGTTCTCTGACAACTACGCAAAAGCAGTAGGCATCTTAAATAGAAATTTTTAAAAACCTTGATCCTTCTGATTAAGTACTATCAACAAAACAGTATTATGATCTATATGATTGTAGTAACCACGAAGTCCAGTCGATATTAGGCAACTGCCTTGGATGATAGAGAAAACAAAAGTCTAATCTAATGTGTGATGGACATCTTTAACAAGTCAAAATCATAGAAATGTACAACATGGAAACAGACCCTTTGGTCCAATTTGTCCATGCCAACCAGATATCCTACCCTAAATTTAGTCCCATTTGCCAGCACTTCGCCCATATTCCTCCAAACCCTTTCTATTCATAAACCCATCCAGATGCCTTTTAAATGTGGCAATTATACCAGTCTCCACCACTTCCTCTGGCATCTCAGCCCATATACACACACCACCCTCTGCATGAAAAAGTTGTCCCTTAGGTATCTTTTATATCTTTCCCCTCTCACCCTAAACCTATGCCCTCTACTTCTGGGCTCCTCCATCCCAGGGAGGGATGTCTATTTATCCTATCTATGCCCCTTACGATTGTATAAACCTCTATAACGTCACCCCTCAGCCTCGGACACTCCAGGGAAACAGCTCCAGTTTATTTAGCCTCTCGCTTAAACTCAAATCACCCAACCCTGGCAACATCCTTGAAAGGGTTCAGAAAGATTGACAAGCTTCACCAACATCCTTCCAATAGGAAGGAGACCAGAATTGCACACATTATTCTACATGTGGCCTAAGCAATGTGGTGTGCATCCACAGCATGACCTCTCAACTCCTCTGCTCAATGGTCTGACCAATAAAGGGAAGCATACCAAACACCTTCTTCACTATCCTATCTACCTGTAACTCCACTTTCAAAGAACTATCAACCTTCACTCCAAGGTCTCTTTGTTCCTCGGAGCCTATACATTAGTCACCATTTCCACACCAAGTAATTTTTAAAAAAAATTTATTTGCTAAAGCTGCTTCAGGCAGATGCCAAAATTGTTTTTTTTTAACAAAAAGCCTATCACAGAAGCAGAAATGGAGAAGGTTATTTTGAAATGGATACATTTTTGACATATTGATGCATGCGAGATCAATAAAATGAATGTTTCGTATTTTATGCCATAAAGTTCAGTTTATTAAAACTAAATCTTAGTGGCTATGAATATGATTTATGCTAGAACACATTAGACATTGTAACCATTTTAAAAGTGAATGAAGAGAATTAAAAAAAAAACAGATATCCCAACCGAATCTAGTCCCACCTGGCCCATATCCCTCCAAACCCTTCCTATTCATATAACCGTTCAGATGCCTTTTAAATGTTGCAATTGTACCAGCTTCCACCACTTCCTCTGGCAACACATTCCATACACGTATCACCCTCTGCATGAAGAGGTTGCCCTTCAGGTCTCTTATCTTTCCCCTCTCACCCTAAATCTAAGCCCTCTCATTCTGCACTCCCGTCTCCCAGGGAAAAGATTTTGCCTATATTTCCTATCCGTGCCAGTCATGATTTTATAAACCTCTACAGGGTCACCCCTCAGCCTCTGATGCTTGAGGGAAAACAATCCCAGCCTATTCAACCTCTCCCTATAGCTCAAATCCTCCAACCCTGGCAACATCCTTGTTAATCTTTTCTGAACCCTTTCAAGTTTCACAACATCCTTCCAACAGGAAAGAGACCAGAATTTCACACAATATTCCAAAAGCGGACTAACCAATGTCCTGTACAACGCAACATGACGTCCCAACTCCTGTACTCAATACTTTGAACAACAAAAGGAAAGCCTTCTTCACTATTCCATCTACATGCAATTCTACTTTCAAGGAGCTATGAACCTGAATTCCAAGGTCTCTTCGTTCAGCAACACTCCCCAGAACCTTACCATTTCTATGTTCTAAAACCTTATGTCTGGCTTTGTTTCTCGATAAAGCCAATTAATCTTGCTCAGATTGGCACCTTTTATAAAAAGGCATTCTGTGTAAAACTGTGTTTGTAAATTAAGTCAATGGAATAGAAAGTGGGCACAATGTAAAAATATGCTGTCAATCCACAGGTGCCCATTTGATAATTGTGGCAAATACTAAATCTCACCCAGGAATTAATAATTATATCATAGAGATCACTACCTTTTCTACCACAAACAAATGGAATATATAGGCATTTTATATGGAATATATAAAATTTCAGTTGAATGGTCAAGTCTCTGCAATACTTCCTCAACTTGGATTAAGAGGTCATATAGTTGGTATGAAATTAGCTAACGTTCAATATATTTATGGTGTAAATAGATCAGGTGTAGCACTTGTTCAGCTTCACTGCACCAAAAGAAAGTTTTAAAAAAATACAATTGGGACATGAAAGAGTTGAGGGGTGAGGCGCGAAGGTAGGAGATATTTCCTTTATTTGTTGTTTAAATTAACTTTTGTGAGGACAGTTGAGATTTACACCTTAACTTTTTAATAAATTGGGACAAGTTATCAAAATGTTATCCATTATTATCAAAATAAAACTCATGATCATACAAGTTAGAAGAAAAGAGAGAATAGACTCTGTCAACAATTCCCACGTAGCAATTACAAAATATTGGGAGTATCCACAATATCAGCATGAGAAATGAAATCGAATAGAGGCATAAATCATTTCACTATTCAAAACTGAATCTAAGATTTAAAACCAGAGAAGGAGATTACTCACAATTTCACTAATATTCATGGGAGAATGACAAGACACCACTTTATATTTCCTCAGATACCAGCAAGGAGGGTTGAGAATTCTGTCATGTTTAATTCTTAGTAATAGACTAATGCCAGAAATTCTTCACAAGCTGAGTGATCAACACATGGAAGATACTTCCAAAGAGGGAAAGTGTGAGAAGTAAAATACAATATTGATATGTAGTCAATTTATTCCAATTTAAACAATATATATGTTTAATTATTACAGTGAAAAGTTAGGACCAGCCATATAAGATTCTTCATTTTGATTTGCCTCATCTCATGAAGTGTACATAGTTTAAACCTTTGGACTTCACAACCAACTTATTTTATGGCTAAACTAATTTTGTTGCACTTGCACTGATAGCAAATAACTGAACATAGATCAAGAAACTACACTACCTTACAGTAAGCAGAAGCCTATTTAAGCCATTATAATGCTTTATCCATTTGCTCAGTCTACTTTTGACAGATTTCAAAATTGTAAAAAAGATAATATTTTTGTGTCTTACTCAGTGAGACCAATCCATTTTTAAAACTAACTACTCAAGCAGAAATTCAAACAGAATATAGATTTAATATAATCCTATTCAGTGTAAACAAGTTAGCACTGCAGACGTAACAATACTGTGCGATACTGCATGAAACCATTCAGAAACTGATCTAATTAAAGATTTTTCAATTCCAGCTTAGATCAAATAACTCCTCCATAAACTTCCTTATCTCTTCTTCCTTAAAAACTACCTATGATTAAGATTTCAGCCATCTGCCCCGACTCCACTTCAAAACAAACTATGGCATAAGACGATACATGTTTCCTATGATTAAACTGGTCAAGCATCCCAGTGACAAAGGCACTATATAAAAAGAGTGACAGCATCACAACTGTCCCATGTATCAGACTGGGAGCAGGAGAAAGAAATGATGAGCAAATGGTGTGCTTATTTCCTCACAGTGGTAGCTTTGGAAGAGACTGAATTACTTAAATTCTCTCATTTATTCACTTATGAATTGCAGTAGCCACTTTATACCTCCCATCATGTTCTCCTTCTAGTTCCCCAAACTCTAGCCTGACAAATTTAAATGTTACATCTTCACTGCAGCAATACCACACGTAGTCCGTAACAATACACAAACTGAAATTGTACCATATTAATGGGTTAGTACAGTATCACAATCAAAATTCAGTGCACTATAATAGTAACATTCATAAATACAGTAAGAGCAACAGACTGGAACCTTCCACTCCTTCCCAAACCAGATGCATTACAAAGATATAACAGGATCCTTACCACATGTAAAAGCAAAAGTAATATGCTTATTTGCTTGAGTTTGGCTGAAGGTTTCTGAGACAGAGAGGAAACAGAAGGAACACAAAAATGCAGTGAATACAAATCACAGAAAATGGAAAAAGTAGTTAAAATTTAGGAGACAAATGCATCGCAGGATCCTGCAGAAGTCCTGTCATAGCAGCTTTGCTTGAATTGTTTATGAAGTTTGAACCTACAATGGAAATTCACGTGCTCCCCATGAACTTCTGAAAACATCTCCACCTCTGGAATGCAGTCGGGGTACTTCAGATCGTTCTGACATACTTACCTGGATAATTACACACAAAAAGAAACCATTAGAAGAAAGAGCCTAGTCTAAGTCCTGGATAACTACATAACTAACTCTTCCCCATCACTCACATTGACCACCAACACAGTCCTCCCCCTGACAACAACTCCTGCGCTAACTACCACCCTACCCATCTGAACATTTGCTCACCTATTCACTGAAAAACTTTGGGATCTTGGACCACTTGCCAGAATACAGTAGCTAATGCCACTGAGGGGATGTAGCTCATCTTTGTGAGATTACTTTGCTTTACTAGGATCTCTTAGTTAGACTCACATTCTACACAGAATCCCTACAGTGTGGGAGCAGGCTAAAATTCTCAAATCCATCAACCAAGAAATTAAAATTTCTAATTTCTTGGAAGTGCAGGGTCAGATTAGAACAAGTCAGCACAGATTTAGTAAGGGAAAGTTACACCTGACAAACCTGTTCGAATTCTTTAATAGGTAACAAGTAGGTTAGGAGAAAGTGAGGACTGCAGATGCTGGAGATCAGAGCTTAAAAAAGTGTGTTACTGGAAAAGCGCAGCAGGTCAGGCAGCATCAAAGGAATAGGAGAATTGACGTTTCGGGCATAAGCCCTTCTTCAGGAATGAGGAGGGTGTGCCAAGGAGGCTAAGATAAAAGGTAGGGAGGAGGGACGTGGGGGAGAGGCGCTGGGAATACGATTGGTGGAAGAAGGTTACGGTGAGGGCGATAGGCTGGAGAGGGGGTGGGGGCGGAGACGTTGGGAAGAAGAATGCAGGTCAAGAAGGCGGTGCTGATTCTGAGGGTTGGGACTGAGAAAAGGTGGGGGGAGGGGAAATGAGAAAGCTGGAGAAATCTGGATTCATCCCTTGTTGTTGGAGGGTTCCTAGGTGGAAGATGAGGCCCTCTTCCTCCAGGCATCGTGTTGCCATGGTCTGGCAATGGAGGCGGCCAAGGACCTGCATGTCCTTGGCTGAGTGGGGGCGGGGGGATTAAAAAGTGTTGGTCTGGCGATGGAGGAGGCCAAGGACATGCAGTCCTTGGCCGCCTCCATCGCCAGACCATGGCAACACAACGCCTGGAGGAAGAGAGCCTCATCTTCCGCCTAGGAACCCTCCAACCACAAGGGATGAATGCAGATTACTCCAGCTTTCCCATTTCTCCTCCCCCCACCTTTTCTCAGTCCCAACCCTTAGACTCAGCACCGCCTTCTTGACCTGCAATCATCTTCCCGTCGTCTCCGCCCCCACCCCCTCTCCGGCCTATCGCCCTCATCTTAACCTCCTTCCACCTATCGTATTCCTAGCGCCCCTCCCCCACGTCCCTCCTCCCTACCTTTTATCTTAGCCTGCTTGGCACACCTTCCTCATTCCTGAAGAAGGGAATATGCCCGAAACGTTGATTCTCCTGTTCCTTTGATGCTGCTTGACCTGCTGTGCTTTTCCAGCACCACAGTTTTAAACAAGTAGGTTAGACCAGGGAAACCCAGTGAATGTTATCGATCTAGACTTCCAAAATGCCTTTGATAAGGTGCCTTATGGGAGGCTGCTGTGTTAGGTGAGAAACCATAGTTTTTGAGGTGAGGATTGAGGATTGGCTGCCTGACAGAAGGCAGAGAGTTGGGATAAAAGGTTCTGTTTCGGAATGGCAGCTAATGACAAGTGGTGTCCCGCGGGGTTCAGGTTGGGGCCACAGCTGTTCACATTATATATTAATGATCTGGATGAAGGGATTCGATGAAGTTCGCCAATGATACGAAGTTAGAAGGTGGGGAGGCTGCAGAAAGATTTAGACAGTTTAGGAGAGTGGTCCAGGAAATAGCTGATGAAATTCAACGTTAGCAAATGCGAAGTCTTGCACTTTTGAAAAAAAGAATATAGGCATGGACTATTTCCTAAAAGGTGAGAAAATTCATTAAGCCAAAGTACAAAGGGATCTGGGAGGCTAGTCCAGGATTCTCTAAAGGTTGACTTGCAGGTTGAGTTCCATGATTAAGAAAGCAAATGTAATGTTGTCATTTATCACAAGAGGGTTGGAATATAAAAGGAATGATGTGCTTCCGGTGACTTTATAAAACTCTAGGGTGTAAGTTTGCTCATTGAGCTGTAGGTTTGATATCCAGATGTTTCATTACTTGGCTAGGTAACATCAGTGGCGACCTCCAAGTGAAGCGAAGCTGTTGTTTCCTGCTTTCAGGACAAACACTGACCAAATACTTAACTATACCAACAACCACCCCAACAAAACACACACACACACACACACACAAAAACGAAGCTGTATCAGAACACTATTCCAATGAGCCACACACTACAGCACAGACGAACTTCGGAAAAATGGAAGAGAACCACCTTTACAACGTATTCAAGAAGAACGGATACTCCAAAAATACAGTCCGCAGATTCCTCAGGAACAAACCACGACAAGCAGTCCTAACACAGCCAGAAACCCTAACCACCTTACCATACATCGAAGAAGTCTCAGAAATGACAGCCAGACTACTGAGACCCCTCGGAATCCTAGTAACACACAAACCCACTAATACTCTCAAACAAAAACTAACAAACTTAAAAGACCCAGTACAACCCATGGACAAAACCAACGTCATCTACAAAATTCCATGCAAGGACTGCCACAAACACTACATAGGACAAACAGGAAGAAAGTTAGCCACAAGGATACATGAACACCAGCTAGCCACAAAAAGACACGACTCTCTCTCCCTCGTAGACCTACACACATGAAAAAAACCCATCATTTCGAATGGGACAACACATCTATCCTGGGACAGGCTAAGCAAAGACATGCCAGAGAATTCCTAGAGGCCTGGCACTCCAATCACAACGCCATAAACAAACACATAGATCTAGATACCATCTATCAATCCCTCAGAAAATGAACAGGAAATGACATCACCACAAACCCCAGGAACCCCATCCAGTACAAACATGTAAATAGAAAGCAGGAGACAACAGCTTCGCTTCACTTGGAGGTCGCCACTGATGATGTTACCTAGCCAGGTAATGAAACGTCTGGATATCAAACCTACAGCTCAGCGAGCAAACCTACACCCTAAACCTCAACCTGAGTGACAAACCTTTATAAAACTCTGGTTAGACCCCATTTATAATACTGTGTCCAATTTTGGGCCCCACAACTCAGGAAGGACATAATGGCACTGGAGCATGTCCAGCAGAGATTCACATGGATGATCCATGGAAAGGTAGGCCTAATATATGATGAACAACTGAGGATCCTGGGATTGTATTTATTAGAGTTTAGAAGGTAGAGGGAGATCTAACAGAAACTTACAAGATAATGCATGGCTTAGAAAGGGTGGACACTGGGCATAGTCTTAGAATTAGAGGGGGTCAATTTAGAACAGAAACGAGGAGACATTTCTTCAGCTAGAAAGTGACAGGTCCTGTGAAATTCATTGTCACAGAGCACAGTGGAGGCCGGGCCGTTAAAAGGTCTTCAAGGCAGAGATTGATAAATTCTTGATCTCGCAAGGAATTAAAGGGCTACAGGGAGTGCGCGGACAAGTGGATTTGAAATGCCCATCAGCCATGATTAAATGGCCTTACTTCCACTCCTATGTCTTATGGTCTTATAGGCCATTCGGGCCTGTTCACACCGTCCCTCTGAACAGCACCCATCCAGACCCAACCCTATTCTATCCCTGCAACCCTGTATCATCTTAAGTGGACAACATCAGAAAGCCCAGCCAAAATGCATAGCTTCAGAATGTAGAAAAATAGATGCAGAAAAAAAAGTAGTATAGCAATCTAAAGGCATCTGCTGCTTCCTGGAAGATTCAGGTTATTATGATGTTGTATCATTCATTTTAGTTGTATTTTAACATTTACAGTCTTTGTTATCAAGATCTACAAGCTGACTGTCTTAAGTTATATCGCTATTTTGCTCATCCAATTTCAGAACTGGCAAAAGGTTGATGGTGCAATCCCTTCTCTCACCTGCAGCAACAGCAATTATACAGTTTCTAGTTGATTACTGAAGGGTTCCACATTTATGATTCATAAAATGACATTATCTGTTTACAATAAAGACAGACCCAAACCACTCAACATAACTCCAACCAGAAAGAATCAGAGATGTCTAAACAGAGTGAATATCTTATTAAAAAAAATGACCCAGCTATTCAATACACTTATCAGAAAATATACTCATGCAACAAATAAACACAAAGAATTGACATTTGTTCAGTTTTGGAGAAGACATGGTTTTCTGCTACCAAGCATGGAGTAGTCTTTTAAAGCAATACTGTCATAATGGTGAAGTCTACAAAATTGTATAAAAATTGGTAAACAATTCGTCACGCAGACAGAGTAAAAAGGAGCGGGAAATATGTAATGCTGAAGTGGTATTTATCTAATAATAGTGTGGCTTTACCTGTTTATAAATACAGCAATCTGTGACTTCAATACGCAGTTATTACAAAATGCTCATCCATTTTCTGTTAAAACTAGTTACTAGGAATGTTGAGGAACTAAAAAAGTTTAAAATCATTAACATAATCCCAGGTAACCCCAAAGAATCTGAACTTGAATAATAACTTGAAATAATTCCAACACAAATTACCCCAACAGAAAATCACCTCACAACCACCAACCAAAACTTCTGCTCTCCCTACACAGCCAATAAACAAACATCAGTTTAGATCATTTTGTAGCACTCATTTAACAGACAGAAAAGATGTGGGTTTGCACAATAAACAAAGTCCCAACTTTCAAATGAGACATTCTCTCAGGTTGCCCAAGTAGATTCAAAGATTATTTGTAAAATGGTATTCATTGACCTTGACCTTTCCCAACTCTGCAACTAACTCAAAACACATCCAAGATATCTGCTCTACTTTAATTCTTTCCTCGAGTATCCCTGATTTTAACTGCTTCCACCACTGCTGGTTATGCTGTCAGCTGGTTCACTAATGCTTTTTAGGACAGGAAATCTACCATTTTTACTGGGTCTGGCCTACACATGACTCCAAGATCCACAGCAACATAGATGATGCTTAAATGCCCTCTGAACACTACTTGGCTCAAGGGCAATTATGAATGAGCAACAGATCCTGAAATAATAAAGAAAAGCTGTCAAGGCTCTAAGTTCTGAATTCCCAGCCATATCTTTGCCAACTCTTTCTTCCTTTAAAATGTTTTAAGCGCCTACCTCCAACTAAGTGTTTGGACATTTGCCCTCACATGGCTGTGAATAATTATGCTTTCTTATACACCTCTGAAGATCCTCGAAATCCTTAACATGAAATAATTGTCCCAGGGTAGGAGTGTCCAAAACTAGAGGGCATAAATTTAAGGTGAGAGGGGAACCATTTGAAAGGGACCCAAGGGGCAGCTTTTTCGTGCAGAGGGTAGTGTGTGAATGGAATGAGCTGCCAGAGGAAGTGTAGACAGGTACAATTACAACATTTAAAACGCATTGAAGAGACATGGGCCACTTGCTGGAAAATGGGACTACATTAATTTAGGAGATCTGGCCAGCATGGACAAGTTGGACCAAAGAATCTATTTCCGTGCTGTACAACTTCATGACTCTATGACATTTATAATGCATCTTTAAAAATAAATTGTTGTTATACTAATCATTTCCAACTTGCTGGTCATCATTCTTCCTCAGTCATCACTGAAACATAGGGTCACAGTCATAGAGTTAGAGGTTTACAGGATAGAAAAAAGGCCTTTCAGTCCACTGAGCCTGTGCCGGTCATAAACAACCACCTGATTATTCTCATCCAATTTCTGTTTAGTTATGTTTTAAGTGGCTTTAGTGCACAAAATGCCTGTTGCACTTGCTGAATCATTGTACTCCAAATATTTTCAACTGTCATATTATGAAAATGTGAAATTAAAACTGAAAGTACATGAAGTTGTGCTGAACTCAAAACATGAGCTGTTTCCCTTCATATTTGCTGCCAGATCAGAATTTCTTCTCATCCTATTTTTCTTTATGTTTAGTTACTTATATAAAAAGGCAAGGAAGTAGAAATATGGATTGAATTCAAAGCAAACAGTCAGAAAGAAGCATGGTTAGTGTGTGGGAGACTTTGCCCAAGTGAGACAGAGACTGTGTGAGTATATCTGTGAATTTGGTGTGGAGGGAGAAAGAGTGCTTTAAGTGAGGTTTACTGCAAGAAAGTAAAGTCTTCAAAAAAAGGGAGTTGGGCAGGATAGGTTCAAAAGCATGAATCGAGAGACCTACCTGCAGAGAGACCAGTGGGGGAATGACATCATAAAACACAACGTTAGAGGGCAGGAAAAACATTTTTCACTTTAAAGTAAAAGCAAGATCTTGAGTTTATATTTATGTCACTTGCGTTTATTTCTTCTCTTTTTCTTAAAAGCTTTTCAATAGGATTGTATTGGAAGGAGGTTAGGAACATTGATAGCTTCGAACCTTGGTGTAGTCCGTCTGGTGCCAAAGTTAACAACTTCCCCTCAAGGCTAGAGAGAAACTTTGAGTGAAAGGGGAGGAATCTGGTTGCCATTGTCCACAATGGTACCGATGGCAGTTCTCTTCATGGTAATAATCTCATTATTAACTGACCAACAGGCAAAGTGGCATGCGGTAAATAAAATCAAGGAGTTAAAATATGTGGCTGAAAGATTTATGCTGGAGGAATAGATTTCTGTTCATGTCATACTGGCACTACTACAGAGATAGAAGGGAAATATTTCAGTTTTACATTTGAACTGTGCTGGGATCAATGTCCTGTTGAACCAAATATCTGAGGCTGTTGAGAGGATTTTAAACTAAATTGGGAAAAGGGGGATTCCAAAGACATAATAAATAGCAATTTATAAAGCAAAAATATATTGCAGCATCATAGCTGTTTAAGTAATGATAACAAGCATGATAGAAAGGGACAGAGAGTGCACAAATATTTTCAAAAACAAACAGCAAATACAGTCAATGGGGGAAAATATAGTTAAGAAGGGAAAATTAATGTACGGACTGGGAAGAAATGGCAGTGTGGTAGATTTGTTAGTACAATTAGAAATAATAGTCAGAGTCATGCAGCACAGAAACAGACCCTTCAGTCCAATCAGTCCTTGCCAAACTTATGTATGACAGCATGAACTGGATTAAATTATATAGAATCCATATGGTTAGAAGGGAGAAATAATTAGGGAAAGGCAATATTGGTAGGAATGGTCCACAGCCATCTTAACAGTAGCTAACAGAGCAGTAGCCCATGACTAACAAACAAAGGCATATCCCAGTGAAGATAAGAGAATTTATATAGGAAGGTAGCAAACTGACCATAGTTAACCAAGAAAGTTAAGGATAGCATCAAAATGAACGAAACAAAAATTCCATGTGCCAAAATTGGTGGTAAGACACGGGATTGGGAAAGTTATTCTTTTTCTACAAACCAAAAAAGGGAAAAAGCAAATTGAGGGCAAACTAGGTTTTTAAAAAAAGACGATGAGAGAATCATTAAATATATAAAAAGGAAGAGAGTGGCCAAAAAAAAACAACACAGGCCTCTTAAAAAGTCATTCTGAGGAAATTATAATGGGGAACTAGAAAATGGCAGGGCAGTTGAATAAATACTTTGCAGTCTTTTAAGTAAATAGTATTCCAGAGGTACTAAATAATCAAGGGATATTGGGGAGTGTGTGCGTGGCCATGTGTGTAATCCAACAACTTGTCACAGAGAAAGTTTACTAGGCACACAAATGCAAATAAAGATTGCTAAGTCCCTGGATCTAGAAGGTTGCATGACTGGATATTACAAAGGAAATAATATTGAAGTAGATACACTGGTAGTAACCTTTCAAAGATCCTTCAAATCTTGAAAAGACAAGAATGAGCAAAGTCAGCATGTTTTCACAAAGGGGAAACCATGCAACAAATTTAATCAAGCAGAGGCAGCAGGGTTTCATGAAGAAGGAATCGTGCATGGTAAATTTATTTAATTCTTTGAAGAGGTAACAAGCAGGATAAATAAAATGGAACCAGTAGATGTAATTTATTTGGATTTCCAAAAGGTACTGCGAAAGGCTACTTAAGAGTCTATGTAAGTGGGGGTAGTACATTAGCATAAGGGATTGGGTAAGTAATAGAAGTCAGACTTGGAGTACAGGGGGCATTTTCTGGATAGCAACCTGTAACTAGCAGTGTGCCACAAGGATCAGTGCTGGGGCCACAATTATTTATAATCAATGACTTGGATAAGAACATACTCTTGCCACATTTGTGGATGACAACAAAATATGGGAAGGCAAGTCGTGCGGAAGACATAATGAGTCTGCAAAGGCATACAGTGGGTTAGCTAAGCAGGCAAAACTTGGTAGATGGAATATAATGTAGAAAAATGAGGTTATGCACCAAGCAGGAAGAAAAGAACAGCTGATTATTACTTAAATGGATAAGGACTCAAAACTGTAGCAGAAGGGAGGTCCTCTTGCATAAATCTTAAAACACTCACATACATGTTCAGCAGCTGTAGGAAACACAAATGGAATGCTCGCCTATATCCAAAGGGAGTGGTATATACAAATAGGAAAGCATTGCTAAAACTATATGAGGTCCTATGTAGAGATCACTCAGGAGTGTGAAAAAAGTTTTGGTCCCTTTTTTGGAGAAAAGATATTCTGGAGTCAGTCCCCAAAAGGTGCAAAGATTGAACCCAGGTATGGAGGGATTTTATGATCACAGGTTCAGTAGGTTGGGATTGAACTCATTGGGAGCTTAGATGAATGAGAAGAGGTCTCTTTGAAACAAAGATTCTTAGCAGCCTTGACAGGTTATATGCCCAGAGGTTGGTTACCCTTATGGGGACAGGCTAGGACCAGGGAGCATAAACTCAGAGTAAAAATTCACCCAGTTAGGACAGAGATAAGGAGGAATTTCTCTCAAAAGGTAGCGAATCTGAGAAATTCTTGTTGTGTTGTTGTTATGCATATTCAAGGTTACGACAGGCAGATAGTTAAATCAGGGTTAAAAGGAAAAGGCAGGAAAGTGGTGTTGGGTATTATCGCAATAGCCATGTCTCATTGAATGGTCGAGCAAACTTGGCTGAATGGTCTATTTCCGCTCCTACATCATATGAAGGTGATAAAGGGAGAAACAGGATAAGGCTGGAGAGCAATTTTAAACAAGGATAAAAATGTCAAAATCAAGATATCGCTCAACTGAGGATCAATTTAGTTCAGTAAGCACAAATGGAGGCAGATAAGACACACTACAAAAGAATTTAACTGTCATTACTATTTTCTACATTTATTTTTACAAAACCTGATTGACAAGCAGCTTGTTGCAAGCTTTCGTTTGCTGCAACTTATCAACCCCAAAACATGCTTGCTGCCAATTAAAGACAAAAGTCGGTTTTCATGATTGGTCTGGTTAGGACTGGAGTGGAATATCTGCAGGAGTCATATCTGGTTATTCTCATTACTAATTGGGAAATATCAGTCAATTTTGATTTTACACAAAGTAATTATAGACATCTACAGAAAACAAAATCACCTAGCTTTAACTTGTATAATCCTATTTAAGTTTTCCAGTGTATGTGAAACACTTTGGACATTTCCAAACTATCACAACAGAATCAAGATGGCTAACTGTATATAATTTTTTTTAAATTGGAGCAGCAGCATTTAAAGATGAAGGCTAATGTTTCCAGAGAGAGAAAAAAAATCAGATTTTTGGAGCTTTGTTTACTTTCTGCAACTTAAAAGCTGAAAATTATTCTTGTTTAAAAATGTCTAGCTTATCTTGACATGCCGACTTGTTAAGATTAGATTAATTAGATTCCCTACAGAATGGAAACAGGCTCTTTGACCCAACAAGTCCACACTGACCCTCCGAAGAGTAACCCACCTAGACCCATTCCCTACCCTACATTTACTCCTGATTAACACACCTAACATTATGGGCAATTTAGCACAGGCAATTCACCTAAACTGCACATCTTTGGATTGCGGGAGGAATCCAGAGCATCTGAAGGAAACCCACACAGACACAGGGAGAATGTGCAAACTCCACACAGACAATCTGCCCGAGGTGGGACTCGAACCCAGGCACTGGCGCTGTAAGGCAACAGTGCTAGCCACTGAGCCACCGTGCCGCTCCCTTTAAATGTCCTACACTCACTGTAGGAAATTATTTCTTGAGAGGGAAGAATGGGTGAAAAAAAATCCAAAAGCATAGCAGAACTAGAAACAATGTGACATTGATCAACATTATAAGTGTCATGTTGGCAGGTTTCCTGCCTCTCAACACTTATTCAGCAGAGACCAAAACAACATTCCATCACCACTGGATTGTATTATTTTGCTTTGGTGCAGAGAAAAAAAAAGGTTAATTTTAAAACAACTCAGGTCAACAAATTCTACATTATGCACACTGAAAACCTGAATAGTTTAGTTCTAAAGTGTGTAATTTCAACATTTGGAAATTTTGATTTTAAAAAATTGAGGCAGACAGGTTTTGGTTTCAGTTCTGCAAATGTATCACTGTCTATTTTAAATCATTTAGAAGAGTGTCCTAAATACCTAAGTTCCAAGAAAGCACATGGCTTAGTTAGTGCCCAGCCAGATACCGGGGATGCTAACTGATCAAGCCTTTAGACTATTAAGTTTATTGCATAGAAAAGATAAATGATCGGAGAACACCAGTAGTTTAGTTTGAGTCCAGTTCTGAAGAATCAAGTTTCTGTTTTATCCTAGCAAAAGGATCTGGTTCACAATTTAGAACAACTTTAAGCTAGAAGGGCAGGTTAGTTTGTGAAGTGTCCAAGCTGCTAGCATAGACAAAGGTTTAGCCATCTGAACTAGAAAAGTGTCTTCGTGGCAACAAAACTGGAAAGAGGCAAAAAGAAAATTAGTGTGTTAATAAAGAAATAACACTTCACAGGGATTCAATACCTATAAAGGTTATTGCTGGGAAATAGTTGTTAATATAAAATGGCAAAACAATTTTTCATCTTTCCAATAGCTTATAGCTTGTTTTGTGTACTAAACTTGCATTGTTCAGTTAAAAACATTGACAGTCTCATTTAAATACATTCAGTGACTAACAACCACAGTAATTGACTTAAAAAAAAAGGTAAACTTATAATCTATCAAGCCTGGTTTCATTCTGGGATGTGACTTATCCTGTATTACCACTAGCTGGGATTGTAAGGGCTTCCTGACAGATGTTGGGAAACAATACAGGTTGTTGTGGTTCTGTTCGACGAGCTGGGAGTTTTTCTTGCAAACGTTTCGTCCCCTTTCTAGGTGACATCTTCAGTGCTTGGGAGCCTCCTGTGAAGCGCTTCTGTGCTGATTCCTCCGGCATTTAGACTGGTTTGAATCTGCCGCTTCCGGTTGTCAGTAGCTGTCCGCTGCAGTAGCCGGTATATAGGGTCTAGGTCGATGTGTCTGTTAATCGAATTCGTGGATGAGTGCCATGCTTCTAGGAATTCCCTGGCTGTTCTCGGTTTGGCCTGTCCTATAATAGTGGTGTTGTCCCAATCGAATTCATGTTGTTTGTCATCTGAGTGGACGGCTACTAGGGACAGCTGGTCGTGTCGTTTCGTGGCCAGTTGGTGTTCATGGATGCGGGTTGTTAGCTGTCTTCCTGTTTGTCCTATGTAGTGTTTTGTGCAGTCCTTGCATGGGATTTTGTACACTACGTTGGTTTTGATGCTGCTGCTGGGTATCAGGTCCTTTGTCCTGGTGAGTTGTTGTCGGAGAGTGCTGTTAGGAGTCCTAGTGGTCGCAGCAGTCTGGCTGTCAGTTCAGAAATGCTCCTGATGTATGGGAGTGTGGCCAGTCCTTTGGGTTGTGGCATGTCCTCATTTCATTGTCTTTCCCTGAGGCATCTGTTGATGAAATTGCACGGGTATCCGTTTTTGTTGAATACCTTGTATAGGTGTTCTTCTTCCTCTTTTTGTAGTTCAGGTGTGCTGCAGTGTGTTGTGGCCCTTTTGAATAACGTCCTGATGCAACTTCGTTTGTGTTTTGGAGTGGTTGCTTTCATAGTTCAGGACTTGGTCCGTGTGCATGGCTTTTCTGTATACCTTCGTGGTGAATTCTCCGTTCGGTGTTCTCTGTACTATCACGTCCAGGAATGGGAGCTGGTTGTCCTTTTCTTCCTCTCTCATGAATCGGATTCCTGTGATTGTGGCGTTGATGATCTGATGTGTGTTCTCTCTTTCTTGTTTTTAATGATTACAAAGGTGTCGTCCACGTATCTGACCCATAGTCTGGGTTGTAGTTGGTTAGCGGATCCAGACACTCTATACAGTCAACACAAGAATTTTTGGACATCATTAGAAATATACACATAGACAAGGAAGAAACCATGGTCTCATTCGATGTAACGGCACTGTTCACTTCTATTGAGAAAACCCTAGCCAGAGAAACAATATCCAACCTGCTGGACATACATAACAGACAACAGGATGCTGAACCTATTAACAAAGATGGCATACTTAAACTACTGGACCTGTGCTTCACAACACACTTCACATTCAACAACCAGATATATGAACAAATCAACGGAACACCCATGGGCTCACCGATCTCCGGACTGATAGCGGAAACAGTAATGCAAAGGTTAGAAAAAACAGTTTTAACGCAACTACAACCCAAACTATGGGTCAGATACGTGGACGACACCTTTGTAATCATTAAAAACACAGAAATAGAGAACACACACCGGATCATCAACGCCACAATCACAGGAATCCGATTCACGAGAGAGGAAGAAAAGGACAACCAGCTCCCATTCCTGGAGGTGATGGTACAAAGAACACCGAACGGAGAATTCACCACGAAGGTATACAGATGTCCTGATGTATGGGAGTGTGGCCAGTCCTTTGGGTTGTGGCATGTCCTCATTTCGTTGTCTTTCCCTGAGGGTTCTGTTGATGAAATTGCACGGGTATCCGTTTTTGTTGAATACCTTGTATAGGTATTCTTCTTCCTCTTTTTGTAGTTCAGGTGTACTGCAGTGTGTTGTGGCCCTTTTGAATAATGTCCTGATGCAACTTCGTTTGTGTGTGTTGGGGTGTGTTTCATCACCAGATGCCTCAGGGAAAGACAACGAAATGAGGACATGCCACAACCCAAAGGACTGGCCACACTCCCATACATCAGGAGCATTTCTGAACTGACAGCCAGACTGCTGCGACCACTAGGACTCCTAACAGCACAAAAACCAAAAGCCACTCTCAGACAACAACTCACCAGGACAAAGGACCCGATACCCAGCAGCAGCAAAACCAACGTAGTGTACAAAATCCCATGCAAGGACTGCACAAAACACTACATAGGACAAACAGGAAGACAGCTAACAACCCGCATCCATGAACACCAATTGGCCACGAAACGACACGACCAGCTATCCCTAGTAGCCGTCCACTCAGATGACAAACAACATGAATTCGATTGGGACACCACCACTATTACAGGACAGGCCAAACAGAGAACAGCCAGGGAATTCCTAGAAGCATGGTACTCATCCACGAATTCAATTAACATACACATCGACCTAGACCCTATATACCGGCCACTGCAGCGGACAGCAACTGACAACCGGAAGCGGCAGATTCAAACCAGTATAAATGCCGGAGGAATCAGCACAGAAGCGCTTCACAGGAGGCTCCCAAGCACTGAAGATGTCACCTAGAAAGGGGACGAAACGTTTGCAAGAAAAACTCCCAGCTCGTCAAACAGAACCACAACAACGAGCACCCGAGCTACAAATCTTCTCACAAACTTTGAACAATACAGGTGTTGGGAAACAACCTGAGTTATTCAAAATCCGTTGTATTCAAACTTTATTTCTAAACAACAAGTGGATATTATAAAGTTTATGTTCACATAGGGGCACCAAATCATGGCATTAAATGAAGTTCATGCCACTAAAATAGCACAGCTTAGTAAAAGAAACAAGAACTAAAGAATAATTAACAGACAATGTTGTGAAACTTGAAAGGGTTCAGAAAAGATTTACAAGGATGTTACCAGGGTTAAAGGATCTGAGCTATAGGGAGAGGCTGAACAGGCTGGGGCTGTGTTCCCTGGAATGTCAGAAGCCGAGGGGTGACCTTACAGAGGTTACAAAATTATGAGGGGCATGGATAGGATAAATAGACAAAGTCTTTTCCCTGGGGTTGGGGAATCCAGAACTAGAGGGCATAGCTTTAGGGGGAGAGGGGAAAGAGACCCAAGGGGCAACTTTTTCACGCAGAGGGTGGTACGTGTATGGAATGAGCTGCCAGAGGATGTGGTGGAGGCTGGTACAATTGCAACATTTAAGAGGCATTTGGATGGGTATATGAATAGGAAGGGTTTGGAGGGATATGGACCAGGTGCTGTCAGGTGGGACTAGATTGGGTTGGGATATCTGGTCTGCATGGACAGGTTGGACCGAAGGGTCTGTTTCCATGCTGTACATCTCTATGACTCTATGACAAGAAACAAGGTTATAAAGTGAAAGGAGAACAAGCATGGCCAAAGAGAGGTTTTGAAGATATCTAAACTGAGAAGTAGAAAGACGAAGAGCTTCCAGTCAGGAAGTTTTTAAAAAAAAAGCAGAAATAAGATCACTATTCTAACCCGGGAATTGGAATAAAACAGAGAGGAAGAGATGCAGAGGGCCACATCTAGAAGGCCATGAACCTAGTTTTGTAATCAACCTGTTCAGAAATGTTACCACACATCTCTGGAACAGGTGAGACTTAAACCCAGGTCTCTCAGTCCAGAGTTAGGGACACTACCACTGCACCATACGCGGTCCTCTCAAAATCTGACGTGCCTGCTTTTTAGGTATTTTCAAAAGACATTACATTACACTCCTTTGGAAGAAGTGGGACTTGGTTCAGAATTAGGGACACCACAAGAGCCTAAGGAAGCCATGAAAACACAGACAAGGTGGAGTGAAGCTGTGGTCAATTCGTAAGATGAAGATAAAACCTTTTTGTTCAGTATTGAGAAAGTATTGGGCTAATGAGTGCTTTAAATGGGCAAATGAGACTTTGTGCAGGACATCAGGATGAATGAGGAAGAATTAAATGAGTGCCACTCAAGCAACTAGTGAGATAGAAAATTGAGAAGTGAAGACTTTAGATAACAGAAAGGTGGATAAGGGCTTTAGCTGCTGAAAAATGAGGAACTAAAATAGGTAGCTCCCATTTAAAAGGCAGGGAATCTTAAAAACCATATTAAAAGGTCATGATGAATTATGCTCAGATCTTTGAAAATGACAGGAAAATTCTTTGTAGGTGCTGTAAATCTATGTTTTGAATAAAAAGTTTAGAACCATTGTTATCACTTTCCGCTTTGCCCTCTGAAACTCTCGAGAATTCTACTAGCTTAGTAGAGTTAGAACTGTATTAGTTGTTTACAACAGCCAATAATAAATATTTTGAAATCGAGTACAATTGTAACTTTGACTCTTTGAAAGTTGATCTCCAGTGTGCACTTACCTAATCTTGCATGCAATTACTGTATTGAGATTGTAATATAATGCCCAAAATGTCAGTTACGTTGTGACATACCTTAGTGGTACCATGTTTGAATTACTATAAAAAGTTTGCCTATATAAATGCCCACAGATCTGTTTTATATATTTTTAAAAATTAGGTCATAACCTATTAAAAATACCAACCGGAAAGAAATTCATTGACATTCCAAGGTACAATTTTTTTTTGTAATTGTACATTAACACTCATCACGTAGGTGTGTAATATCATAAAATCACAATGATTGACAGCCTCCAAAGCTGTGTAAGAATATATAGTGTACATTCAGAAATCAGGGCAATAAATTTATTCTAATTACCTCACATCCAATATACAATACTAATTCTGGACACGAGCATAAATTCTCAGCACAGACTAAGATTTTAGTACACCAACAATTCACTAAACTATATTATTCAACTATTTCATCGACTATATGAAGTCACCATAACAACTATGAAATTAACACATTTCTACTTCTCAAAAGCCAACTGAGCACCTTCTAGGAAAAAAAGTTATGAAATTTTTATTGACCTATTAACGACACCTTACTGAGGTGACATCTAATCAAAGCAGTTTGTCAGCTATAAAAGCATAAGCAGGCATGCCAACAAATATTAGAAAAGCTAACTTTCAGTTAAACAGATCACCAAAGAATCAAGAGCTCTACACTCTCAACCAATTATATAATTGGACCCACAAGACATCCAATATATGCAATTGAAAATTCTGCTCATGGCATTATTCAAAACTGGCAAAGGGATCCATGTTGGCCCATGCTGACACAGACACAAATGCCCCACTGGGTTATGACCAAAGAAAATATTTGCTAAGTTTTCAGTGTAAAATTACAATCCAAACTAAAATGTATTGTAGTGACTAACAGAAACAAAATGGTTGAACAATATTTCTAATCTATGACAATGATGTTTTGTATTGTCCCCAGCTACAGTTGGCAAATAACTTTGCTATATTACAATGGTTCTGATTGTTTATCAAAATAAAGTTACTATAAATGCAGTAGTCATTTTGCCTTAGTATAATTACTTTAGATTTCATCTTCGACATGTTATTGAATTCAATGATCGATCTTGCGAAGAAAGGTTGAACAAATTGGGCCTGAATCCATTCGACTTCGAGGAATGATCTCATTAAATGTACAAGAATTTGAGTGGATACCAGTAAGATGTTTCCTATTGTATAGAAACTAGAAACAGTGGACACAGTTTAAGGCACCTCCCTTTTAAGTATAGGAGAAAAAATGTATTTTCTCTTGGAAAGTTGTTAGGATGTAAAATTCTCTTGCCCGGGGGGAAAAAAAATATAGAGACTCCGTCACGGAATTGGTTTTCGCTGAGTTAGATAAACCTGAGACAAGCGAGTCAAGGATAATGATAAGAAAAGCAGAGTTGAGACCATAACCAGATTAACCATGTTCTTACATAGGAAGAGAGCAGGTTCAAAAGGACCCCATAGCCGACTCGCCTTCCTAGAACCAACTGGAGAAATGAATTCACACGAAGCACAGTATGGTTGCATTGTGATTACATTACTAATCCAGTAATCCAAAGCTTGAGCAAAAACCAGAAGAATGTGAATACAGATTCATCAAATGCTGTTTGAAAATTTTAATTCAGGGGAGATGGTGGCCTACTGGTATTATCACTGGATTATTAACCCAGAGACCCAGGTAATGTTCTGGAACCTGGGTTCAAATTCTGCCATGGCAAATGGTGGAATTTAAATTCAACAACAGAAATTGTCAATTATTGGAAAATCCCATTGGGTTCATTAATGTCCTTTAATGAAGTAACCTGCCATCCTTACCTGACCAGGCCTACATGCAACTCCAGACCCACAACAAATGTGGTTGACTCTTAACGGTCAAGAAGACTGAACAATAAATGTAGCCCTTGCCAGTGATGCCCTCATTCCTCATCCCATGAATGAAAAAAAATTCAGAATCTTGAAATGAGGATTAGATAATCCATTCTGTTGGATTTTTGTGAAAACCCACCTGGCTCAATATTTTGTTTAAGAAAAAAAATCTTCCATTTTGCCCAGTCTGGTCTCCTAAAATGTAAGAGCCTCAAAAGTGGCCAAGCAAGCCACTCAGATATATCACAATCCACTAAAAATATTCAGCAGTTCAAGGAGACATTGCACCACCACCTTTTCAAGGTAACAAAGGATGGACAAGTAATACTAAACTTACCAGAAATACCCAAATCTGGGAACATTTAAAAAAAACTTCCAAATATAGTATTCATTAACAGTTAAAGAAAGATAAGTCGTCTGCTAATCTGCAACTTTCAATTATATACCAATGCATCTAATTACTTACTAGTCACAAAGCAACAATTATGAGAAAGGACAGGAATAAAAACACAGGCCAATGAAAAACTTTAATTGGTTTTTGCATTTACCAGATAAACAAACCTATTACTACAAGCTGTATATTTTAAAATCAAAAATTATGTTTGTTCTACTTAATGTATTGTACGTAAAACTACTTAAGATGACCAGCTCCAAGATTAGACATCTACAGCAATTGCATGATTACATCCTTTTTGTATAAACTTATTCATGGGAATGTGGGCGTTGCTGGCTTGGCCAGCATTTTTTGCTCATCCCTATCTGCCCTGGAGGCGGTGGCGGCGAGCTATTTTCTTGAACCGTTGAAGTTCTCGACCTGGCAGGACAACTAATGTGCAGTTTGCAAGAGAGTTCGGGATTTTGACCCAGCAAAAGTGAAGGAAAAAAAAAATATACTTTCAAGTCAAAATGGGTGTTTTGGCTGATCATGAACTAGCAACATTGTGGTGTCAGTTATATTTTATGCAGGTAGTCTAAACATGAGTGCTTTAAGCTTGTCATCAAGTTGACTTGAAACTAACAGAGGTCTTGCAGAAACGATGCTTCCTATATTTGAACATGGGAAGGGTGTGACGTGACATCAAAGAAGCAACGAGTCAGGTCATCTGTGGTCACCATAATATTCAAAAGAGAATATATAAAAGTGAAGTAGTTGTGTTTTTTTTAAAAAGTCTGTGGTGTAAAACTTGTCATTGAGCCTAACTAACTCGATTTAAAAAATAAATTGAAAACCAGAAACCACACATGTCCAACCACTGTAAAGTGCCAGATAGGGCAATGCTGATTGCAAATTTGTGTGCGCTTATTGCGCAATTATACGTACTCAATGGAAACAAATAGCAACTACAAGAGGGTGATGTTTTAGTGCTAATTCTAAAGTAAACCACAAACCTAAAACGGTGTTTTTTTCGGAGGGGAGAAGGGACTGTCAAAACGTTCCTGATTATAGAAAATATAAGGGGAGCAGCTGTTTAAAGCACCTGGTTCCCTGAGTGTCGAAAGTAAGCTGCGTGATCGGACTGGGCGCATTTCACAGAACGTGAAGCCGAGAAGATGATTTTTGAAAATGCCTACGGCGGACGCTCCAAAAGCCTGGTCCCTTTCTCCATCAGACTCCTGTCAGGGCAGCACAACACACCCACAGCCTCTCGGCACTGACACTTCGGGAAAACATGGCGATTACACTTGTCATCGTGTGTCGGGGGAAGCCAGCTCCGGCTGCGGAAGCGAGCCGGGTCAAGCCCAGTCGTTCGCCCCAACCGCAAATTCTCCCCGGTGTGACATTTATTCAGGGCAGCCTTGGTGCCGAGATACTGATGACAGCGGGTTAAAGCAGCCTCGCGTCACAGCACAGCACAGCAAAAGGAGTCGATCCTCAACCTAACCTGACAGGCTTTCCTCCCACCCCACCACGGCCAACAATGATTGACAGGGCTCTCGTCCAATCACGGTGGCGCCTTCGGATGCAGGATCTGCCAACCGCCAATCGGCAGTTCAGGTGGGCGTGGCTACAAGAGCTACAGCCAGTACGTTCGGTTGTCTTTGACAGCTGCTCCCCGTAAAAAGCTGGGGGGGGGGTGAAGGAGTAAAAAAAACTCTTTACCTTTTCTGTAGGCACTAAGAAGAAGTAACATCCATCTTTCCATCGAAGAAAGAAAAACTTTAATAAGTTAACTTCACAGAAGCAATTAATGGATACATGTAAACAGCGGCTTAACCGCGGGTCATAAAAGCCGATGAAAGGTCGAGTCGTTGGCGGTGCAGTGCTGCTCCGGCTCCGACATTTTGCTCCGGATCACGGCGACTCCCCGTTAGGGAGACCTTAACAGGAAGGGAGCATCGCTGCCGTGTATCCCTCCGCGCAACGGTCTCTCCTCACAACAAACACTCGGCTTCTCAGGTACGGGATCCTCCCCATCATTCGATTCCTAGGCTTTTTTTTTGAAAAAATGTTAAAAATAAACACTTTCCGTTTTTTTTCCCCCCCTCCCCACCTCCTCTTCCTTCCCGGTTGCCGTTTCTGCATGCCACAACGCGTCGATTGTTGGGCTGTTCCTCTCACCCCGCCCCCAGTCGCTCTGCGTGTCATCGTTTCGCCGGGCTCTACTTTTCCGTGTTGCGGAAGGATGCGGCGGTGTGGAGCGGTCCAGCCAGTACGAGCCCCCCTTGTGTTTTTTGAGGCAGAGGCGACGGTTTGAGGGGGAGTCGCGGGAGGCGGTGGTCAGCGGAGCCAGAAAAGGGGAATAAGGTAGACAAGATCGAGAGACTTCACATGGTCTTACCCATGGCCAGAGCTGACAGCAAATGTCCTCCCCACCCATTCCCGTCTTGTTTTCCTTCGTCACCAACGATTCGGACATGACCACCTTAAGTGAATTGTGTTGACACGCTGAGAAGAAAGGCCAAAGTTGACTTAGTACAGTTGTGTAATCACGCACACACTGTGTTTAGAAAGTCAAGAGGCAGCATACCATAAATAACAATTTGCTTGCACCTCCCAAGGGCCACGGGACATTAAAGACACAATGTAAATGAAAGTTGTTGTAGTATCTAGCAGGGATGCTTTCAAATCACATCAACCGCTACGAAGTGAATAACGAATGTAGTGTGAAAAACAAAGAACTTGCGGATACTGGAAATCTGAAACAAAATCAGAAAATGCTGGAGAAAGGCAGCAGATCTGCGGAGAGAACAACAGTTAACTTTTGAGTCTAGTGACCCTTCATTAGTTCACCCTGTTTTCTCTCCACTGATGGGACAGACCTGCTGAGTTTCTCCAGTAGTTTCTTTCTGTAATATAGTTATTCTGCACTTTTAAAGGATACTGTTTTACAATTTATTCATTTATGGAAATTATTTTATTAAAATTACAACATTCTTTGAAGAATCAAATGTGGACATCTTTACAGCAGAAAATCAAAGTGAAATAAATGAAACATCACAATATTACCAGTATATAATGAACTCAATTTTACAGTAATCAACTACATTATTTATGTATAATAATTGTATTATAAATAACCTGTGTGTTGGTGTCTGTCTGCAGGATGACATTTGCTGAGCTGAGTTGTTGGTGTCAACTAGCACCTGCTGCCAATACAAACAGAATAAAGTATAATGTAGAAAAAAAACAAATAGCATGTATTAAGAGTAATAGCATGAAATTGCTTCAAGGCAGAAAGTAGTCTTTTTTCAGAAAATTCATGTTTTATAATGGTTTATTTTGGACAGCATCACCATTAAATTACATAAATGTTAATGTTATTTGCATACAATCAAGAAATAAAAGATTAGAATAGATTACCACCTGTACTCCTCTCATGGGGCATTAATACAAATCTCAGTACAGCTTACGACAGAAAAACATTGAGACAAAAAAAAATCTGCAAATGCTGAAATCCAAGGAAGACAAAGCAGGAGGCTGGAAGTACACAGCAAGCCAGGCAACATGAGGAGGTGCAGAAGTCGACGTTTCGGGTGTAACCCTTCTTTAGGGCTGGGTTGGATGGCAGGGGAGCTGCAGATTAATGGGGTGGCAGGGGCAGGGTGAAGTGAGGATAGGTGAAGGCAGGTAGAGGGTATGACCTGGTTGGTCAATGGGAAGAATGGATCCAGAGGTGGATGGGAGTCGATGGGAAGGGAGGTTATTGGACAACCTAATGTTGAGTCCTCCAGGCTGTCAGCTGCCCAGGCAGAAAATGAGGTGTTGTTTCTCCAATTTACAGGTTGTGGCAATGGCGGAGGTCATGTCAAAAAGGGAGTGGGAAGGGGAATTAAAATGGGCAGCAACTGGGAGGTCCGGTCGGCCCCTGCAGGCCCAGTTTAGGGAATTGTTTGCCAAGCATCTCTTCTCTGATTTCAGTGTCAGGAATTTATGTCTCGTTTCTTGGAAAAGGAGAGAATTATGAGTAGCATAGGTAGCAACGAGTAGGTTGGGAGTTTAATGAGATGTAAATACAGAATAAGGTAATCACCACTCTGTAGGGACATTCTGAATCACTTTAAAGTTTATGGGGAAAATTGGGAATTTTTTCTTGATGTCAAAATTCTTACCATATTTTCTCAACTTTTCACCATTGACCATGCCATTTCAATGAGGGAAAATTCAGCCCTTAGTCTGGAGATTTTTAACTCTAGCTGCTAAAATTAAAACGCACTTGCTGCACTAGGAAACAGGCATAGGATAATATACCTCTTGGGCTGCCTTACAATCATACAAGTTTCCTACCCAATTTGCTAATAAACCTTATATACTTTGTCAACAGAACTTTCAAGACATTAACCAGAGGCTACTTAAAGTGGGATGTCCATCCCAAAGCAAGATTATACTTCTTTCTGACTCATTTTGCAGTGAAATGGCAGAGAAAGAAAGTGACTCAGATTATACCATTCCTAGTACTGTGAAATTGCCTTCAATCTCCCACTCCAAAATGTGAGGTCATGGGGAGTAATTCTTTTTGAACCAATTCAATGAAGTTACAAACATCAAATGCATCAGGCAAGAATATGACTTCAAAGAATATCACTCCCATAATCAGTATAGAGTGCAAAAAGCACCTCAGGTGACCTCAGAATAGTGACAATGTTAAATATTCTTTATATCTCTATCTTTCTCAGCATAACAGTTCACATCCCCATCACATCCTTTATCATCCAACAGAAGTCCATACTGTACCACTGCTCATGTGAAAACATGCTTTTTTCATGCTTCATTCACAGTATCCAGTATTCCCACTTTCCCTTTTTTCTCATGTTTCCTTCCACGCATCAAACTTAAGACATGGCTTTCCATTCTGCATTACCCCATTCTGACTCCAATTACATTCAACATCTTTACAACAAAAGAAGCTTTACAACTATGTTCTATGAGACATGCACTAACACTCTCACACTTCTTTCTACGGAACAAGTTAGCACCAAGCATAAAAGACAGCAGTAAGACTGAGAAATGACAAATCAACATCATGAATCTCTTCAAATTGGAGTAGCAACTGCTGCAAATCAGCAACCTTGCCAGAGCTGTCAGAATAGGACACAAAATTTGAGGTTCTGCCTGCTTTTGAGATTTTGCTGCACTCATTTAAGAACTTGAGAAAAACATCAAGTTGCATTTCAATGTTTACAATCCGAGTCGAGTGTGTGTTGCTGGGAAAGCACTGCAGGTCAGGCAGCATCCGAGAAGCAGGAAAAATCAGCGTTTCAGGCTAATTCCTGATGACTGGCTTATGCCCAAATTGTCGATTCTCCTGCTCCTCAGATACTGCCTGACCTGCTGTGCTTTCCCAGCAACACACTCTTGACTCTGATCTCCAGCATCTGCAGTCCTCACTTTCTCTCATTTGTTTACAATCTTCCAATGTACATTTCTCAAAGCCAACCCCTGTCTTTTTTCAACTTCTTGGTCATTTACAACAGATATACAATTGCAGAAGATAGGAGAAGAAAATTCTAAGGAGATACTATCGCAGCATGTATTACTCTCACTAACAAATACAGAGGTTAGCACTCATGGGACGGACAGTGCAGGAGACAATTCTTCAGAAGGAAGGGTTTTATTGCAGCTCTTCTTAAGGAGGAATAAAATATGGACTTAAGTTAGTAAGTAAAATGAAATCTATTTGCTCCACGCATGCAATTACATTAGGTTTTTGCAGGCCATGGCTGAAAGTATGGAGGAGTTTGTTTCCAGGTTTTGTCAAGGCATCTCACATATCATCAGTACTCTATAGTCTGCCTTGGAAATTATGACCACCTTCAGTGATGCTGCAGTGACTTCTGCAAGGCTCTTTCTTACAAGTTTAAAGTCTGGTTGAAGATTTGTAGCTCGGGTGTCCGTTGTTGTGATTCTGTTCGCCGAGCTGGAAGTTTTTGCTGCAAACGTTTCGTTCCCTGGCTAGGGAACATCATCAGTGCTATTGGAGCCTCCTGTGAAGCGCTGCTTTGATGTTTCTTCCGGTATTTATAGTGGTTTGTTCTTGCCGCTTCCGGGTATCAGTTTCAGCTGTAGTAGTTTGTATGTGGGGTCCAGGTTGATGTGTCTGTTGATGGATGTTCTTGCTGGTTCTGGGTGTCAGTTTCAGCTGTAGTGGTTTGTATATGTAGTTTACAAAATACCATGCAAGGACTGCACAAAACACTATATAGGACAAACAGGAAGACAGCTAACAATCCACATCCATGAACATCAGCTAGCCACAAAACGACACGACCAGCTATCCCTAGTAGCCATACACTCAGACAACCAGGAACATGAATTTGACAGGGAAAACACTACCATCATAGGACAAGCCAGACAGAGAACAGCCAGGGAATTCCTAGAGGCATGGCATTCATCCACAAACTCCATTAACAGACACATCGACCTGGACCCCATATACAAACCACTACAGCTGAAACTGACACCCGGAAGCGGCAAGAACATCCATCAACAGACACATCAATCTGGACCCCACATACAAACTACTACAGCTGAAACTGACACCCGGAAGCGGCAAGAACAAACCACTATAAATACCGGAAGAAACATCAAAGCAGCGCTTCACAGGAGGCTCCAATAGCACTGATGATGTTCCTTAGCCAGGGAACGAAACGTTTGCAGCAAAAACTTCCAGCTCGGCGAACAGAATCATTTCTTACAAGTATATAAAAGGAAGTGGTTTTAAAATACAAGTATGGAGTGCTAATTGGGTTGCTTGCATCCAGCAACAAAATAATGATATCAAATAATTCACCAGGACAGGATGTATTCCAAAACTCATGTTGAGATTATCTAATTATGCCTTCTAGCAACTTTCTTATAATCAAAGTTAAACTAATGAGATTATAATATCCTGATTCTAATTTATCATTTTTCAGTATTAATGCTAGTCTTAATGGTATTGTATGCACAGGTTACATGACCATTTAACAATATTGACCTCTTCATCAGATTTTAGTCTATTGTCACATATTTAATTAAATGTTAGTAGAAACTTCTGCCATTGAACAATAGGATAAAATTGGAGTGAAATAATATGTTCAATAAATTTTCTTTTTCCTCATTGTCATTGTGATGCCTTCTGGCATATAAGATCTCTACCAATGTTGTAGCAACAATACTAAAAGGAAGTTGGTTCCCCAATTTTCTAAGCTTCCCTGAATGGATACAATGTGGCCTCCATATTGTCTATATCCACAATAACAAGATTGACAATGCAACACAGTAGAGAGAGGGAGATCATGGATGCTTACCTGTGTCCAACTACTTTACGACATTATGGCCTTCAAAGTCATCTTTACACCTCGAGGAAAAGTATTGAGATTTTTGTTTCAGAATTCTTACGTTATAAAGTATTATCAAACTTTGTATATGTTGTTGCTTTTGCAATCTACTGGTGCAGACCAAGAATTAAAACAAAATTACAATAGAAAAAGTGTAATGATGTTAACAGAAGTAGAATTAAAGTTTATAAAAAGTATGGTGGTTAAGTTATTACAGTGAAAAAACTATTCCTGAGAGCTGTGTGCACCCAAGAGTATTTTTTACAAAATTGTGACTCCTCTTTCGAAGATGTTGGTTCATTCTCAGATATACATCCACAGGAATCAGTAGAGTTGCAGCACCTGACAGTGGACCATAAATCCATAGTAACTCCTTTGCCCTTACATCAGATGGCTGCGTGTTCACGGGCTGGATTTTCAATCAGGCACGAACAGGTGCAGACACAATTTGAAATTAAGTTCAGAGGACAGCACTAGTTCATGCCATCTCCTGGAGTTCACAATTTTCAAAGAATTTGAATGGAGGAGGAGTGAGAAACCTGCTTGCTGCTATTAACAGTGATTCAGACTCTAAGAAGCTTGCATGAAATGGAATAAGATTTTAAATCCTTTTTTCTGAACAAGGCACCCACTTTGCTGCACATTATTGCACAACTGTTTATAGTCATCACAGAGCAAGAAGTAGTTAGTTTTCTCCTGAGTGACTTATGAAATTTGAGGGGTCATCTAACATTGGGTTGAATGCCCTACTTCGATTCTACATGCATGTCCATTCGGCTCTGTTCTTAGCCTCTAATTCTGTGGAGATGCCTGCTCTCCTCAAAAAGTCAATGGTACTTTCCAACATAGCTGTTGACTGCTTTAGCTACTATAATTGGACAACTTTCCTCCAAACCTATTCGGCCATTTAAGATTAAACTAACATCATGGGCATTAAATAAGCACGAGTAAAAAAATGAGGTCTGCTGATGCTGGAGATCACAGCTGAAAATGTGTTGCTGGTCAAAGCACAGCAGGCCAGGCAGCATCTCAGGAATAGAGAATTTGACGTTTCGAGCATAAGCCCCTGATTCCTGATGAAGGGCTTATGCTCGAAACGTCGAATTCTCTATTCCTGAGATGCAGCATTAAATAAGCACTACCACTAACAGTTTAATCTTAAATGGCCGAATAGGTTTGGAGGAAAGTTGTCCAATTATAGTAGCTAAAGCAGTCAACAGCTACGTTGGGAACTACCATTGTCTTTTTGAGGAAAGCACGCATCTCCACAGAATTAGAAGCTAAGAACAGAGCCGAATGGTCATGTATGTAGAATCGAAGTAGGGCATTCAATCCAATGTTAGATGACCCCTAACACAAAATGGAGAGTCTTTCACCACTGTTAGGTGGTAGTGTGGGGATAAAAAGAAAAGGAAAAATAATAAATTTAAAAAATAACCAGGAAAAGAAAGAAAAAAAAGCAGGAGTGTCAGAGGTTCTGTTCACTCTGAGGGAGCTGGATCAGTGGTGAAAGACTCTCCATTTTGTGTTGGGGGGAAACTGACCTCTGTGCTAATTAGATTGAAATTCTCTAATGATGCCTTCTAGCAACTTGTTTTTAATCAAAGTTAAACTAATGAGATTATAATCTGATTCTAATTTACCATATTCAGTATTAATGCTCGTCTTAATGGTCTTGTATGCACAAGTTTCATGACTATTTAACAATACTGACCTCTTCATCATCAAGTCTTAGTCTATGGTCACATATTTCATTAAATATCAGTAGAAACTTCTAACATTGAACAATATGGAAACATAACAAAAAGGATAACATTGGAGTGAAATAATATCTTCAATAAATTTTCTTTTTCCTCACTGTCATTGTGATGCCTTTTGGCATATAAGATCTCTACCAATGTTGCAGCAACACAGTCAGTGTGTTATTACTGCTGGGTTTCCTACTGAGGAGGAGAGTTTTCTTTTTTGTCTCTCCTCCTTGTTTCAGGTAGACTATTTTGATTTTTGGTTTTCTTTATTGTTTGTTGTGGTTATTTTTTCTGGGCAAAAACATCACAGGCCTTCTTGAGGCAGCCCAACCCCAGACTGGGAGACCTGGGTTCAAGTCCCACTTCCTCCAGAGGTACACAATAATACTTTGAAATAACATTGTGAAAGTATAGGGCTGGGACCCAGATTACTGACCCAGTTTCAAAATTCTGGCCCATTTCTTAATCCAAACATTTAAGCCAAAAGTCCAAGCAAGAAAGTTTTGCATTTACTTGACACCTTTCATGACCTCAGCTCACACCAAAGTACCCAATTTACAGCCAATGAAGATGTTTATAAAGTGCAGTCATTATTGGAAAGTAGTGCTACATCAGGTAGTTTCTAATTGGTGCCACAATAGATTTTGCTTTTTCGTAGTACAAAAATTGAATTTTTAAAAGTTAGCCCAGGGATAATTTGATTCCTTGAACTGATGTATGTCTGAGGGGCAAGTCATTTTACATTTTATAATAGGAATAGTACTTTATTACCAAATATATCAATTGTCTTTTGAGACTTTTAAACATCCTTCTAAATTTTTAAAATTACTAGTATAATGCTATGAGATATAGGAGCAGAAATTAGGCTTTTCAGACCATTGAGTCTGCTCGGCCATTCAATCATGGCCGATAAGTTTCTCAATCCCGTTCTCCCTGTAATTTTTGATTCCCTTAATAATCAAGAACCTATCTATCTCAGTCTTAAATATACTCAATGATCTAACCTCCACAGCTTCTGTGGCAATGAATTCCATTGATTCACCACTCTGCGGCTGTAAAAGTTTCTCCTCGTTCGTTCTAAGGGTTTTCTCTTTACTAAGGCTTTGCCCTCAGGTCCTAGTCTCTCATGCTAATGGAAACATCTTCTCAATGTCCACTCTATCCAGACCTTTCAGCATTCTGTAAGTTTCAATTAGGTCCCCCACCCCCTCATCCTTCTAAACTCCATCGAGTATAGACCTAGAATCCCCAAAAGTTCCTCATAAGTTAAGCCTTCCATTCCTGGATCATTCTTGTGAACCTCCTAGACCAGTACATTCCTCCTGAGATATGGAGTCCAAAATTGCTCACAATAATCTAAATGTGGTTTGACCAGAGCCTTATAAAGTCTCAGATGTACATCCCTGCTTTTATATTCTAATCCTCTCAAAAGGCGGCACGGTGGCACAGTGGTTAGCACTGCTGCCTCACAGCACCAGAAACCCGGGTTCAAATCCCACCTCAGGTGACTGACTGTGAGGAGTTTGCACATTCTCCCCGTGTCTGCGTGGGTTTCCTCCGGGTGCTCCGGTTTCCTCCCACAATCCAAAGATGTGCAGGTCAGGTGAATTGGCCATGCTAAATTGCCCATAGTGTTAGGTAAGGGCCAAATGTAGGGGTATGCGTGGGTTTCGCTTCGGCGGGTCGGTGTGGACTTGTTGGGCCGAAGGGCCTGTTTCCACACTGTAAGTAATCTAATCTAAATGCCAACATTGTATTAGCCTTCCAACCACTGACTCAACCTGCAAGTTAACTTGAAGAGAATCCTGGACCAGGACTCTCAAGTTCCTTTGCACTTCAGATTTCTGAATGTTCTTTCCATTTAGAAAATAGTTTATGGTTATACTTTTCCCACCCAAGTGCATGACGTCACACTTTCCCACATTTAATTCCATCTGCTACATTTTTTGCCCACTCCTAACCTGTCTAAATCCTTCAGCAGCCTCCCTGCCTCCTCCATATTACCTATCCCTCTACCTTTGTATCATAAAGAACAAAGAAAGTTAACAGCCCATGAACAGGCCCTTCGGCCGTCGAAGCCTATGCTGATCCAAATCCACTGTAAAAACCTATTGCTGAATTCCTAAGGATCTGTATCCCTCTGATCCCACTCACTCATGCATCTGTCCTGATGCACCTTAAATGAATCTACCATGCCTGCCTCTACTACCTCTGCTGGCAACATGTTTCAGACACCTACCACCTTCTTCCACATGCGTTCCCTTTAAATGTTTCACCCCTCACCTTGAATGCATGACCTCTCGTTATTGAATCCCTTACCCTGGGAAAAAGCGCATCTCTATCCACACTGTCTATACCCTTCACGATTTTGTAGACATCAATCAGATCCCCCCTCAATCTCCTTTTTTCTAATGAAAACAATCCTATCCTACTCAACCTCTCTTCATAGCTAGCACCTTCCATACTAGGCAACTTCTTGTAAGCCTCCTCTGTACCCTCTCCAAAGCATCAACCACCTTTTGGTAATGTAGCAACCAGAATTGTACACAGCATTCTAAATGCGGCCAAACCAAAGTCTTGTACAATTTTAACATGACTTGCCAGCTCTTATACTCAATACCCCGTCTGATGAAGGGAAACATACCATATGCCTTCCTGACCCCTCTATCCACCTGTGCAGCCATCTTTAGGGTACAATGGACCTGAACTCCCAGATCTCTCTGCTCATTAACTTTTCCCAAGGCTCTTCCATTCACAGTATAGTTCACTCTAGAATTAGACCTTCCAAAATGCATCACCTCACATTTGCCACCTCTCCGCCCAACTCCCCAGTCTATATTCTCCTGTATTCTTTGACAGTCCCCAACACTTTCTACTCCACCAATCTTCATGTCATTTGCAAACTTACTGATCAGACCACCAATGCCCTCTTCCAGATCATTTATGTTTATCACAAACAACGCTGGCCCCAGCACTGATCCCTGTAGAACACCATTAGTTACCTTTCTTCATTTTAAAAAACTCCCTTCAACTACTATCTCTGACTCCTGTTGCTCAACCAGTTCTTTATCCACCCAGCCCAGCCAGAACACTCTGCAGACCATGCTTCATTTTCTCTCCATTAGTTTACCATGGGGAACCTGATTAAAGGCCTTACTAAAGTCCATGTATATGACATCTACAAATTAGCCAGATTACCCTCAGTTCCTTCATCTGGATTATTAATGTATAGAGTGAGATATTATCGTCCCAACACTGACCTTAGTGGATCTCCACTAGTCACTGGCTGTCATCCTGAGTAGGCTCTTTTTACCTTGGCACTCTGCTTTCTTCCAGCCAATCTTCTATTCATGCTAGGAGCTTGCTTCGAACATCATGGGCTCTTATTCAGTAGCCTCCTGTACAGCACCTTGTCAAAGGCCTTTTGGAAGACCAGATGGAAAACTTTCATTGGCTCTCCTTGGTCTGATCTACTCGTTACCTAAAAAAATTCTAACAGATTTGTTAGGCATGACGTCCCCCGATGAAACAATGCTGACTTTTCCCTATTTAACCATGCACTTCAAAGTTTTCAGAAATCTCATCCTTCACACTCCAAAACCTTACCAACAACCAAGGATAGGCTAATCAGTCATAATATCCTGTCTTTTGCCTAACTCCCCTCTTAAACAGTGATTTTCCAGCCCTCTGGGACCCTCCCTGACATCAGCAATTCCTGAAAGATCACCACTAATGCCTCCACTATCTCTTCGGCTATGTCCTTCATAACTCTGGGATATAGTGCATCTGGTTCAGGTGATTTATCGGTCTTTCAGATTTTCTAGCACCTTCTCCTTGGTGATGATAACCATACTCACCTCTCTGTCCCACCATCTCCACCCCCCCCCCCCCCCCCAATTTTTGGGACGTCACTCACATCTTTCACCATGAAGACTGAAACGAAGTAGTTGTTCAGTTCCTCCGCCATTTCTTTGTTCCCCATTACTACTACTACTCCAGCGCATTTTCCAGTGGCAGAATGTCCACTTTTGCCTCTCAAGTTTCATTTTACATCTGATTTATCTGAGCATTTCTGAAATTTGTAATTGCAAACCCACACTCTCATATATTGTTCCTAGCCTTAGCAATGCCAAAAAAAATCTATTTGTGCAATTATTCTTCGAAAATAAACAACTAATCTCCATTTAGATTACAGATTCCTGAATTTTACAAATGTTGCATGTAACTCATTAGCCCTCTTCACATGCTTTGTTATTACCAATATTAAACTGTTTATGCTTTCCATTCACTCTCTTAGGTGTCCTAGATATGTTTAGTTTAGCTCTGAGATTTTGAAATCCCTAACGATTCCATTGCAATTCCCTGCAGCTATCTTATTTGTCTAAGAACTTGTTATGTAGTTGTTTGCATTCAGCTTGCAATTACCAATTATGACTTACTTGTCCTTGTTAATTTCTAGAAAAATTGTTGCTGTCTTGTCCCCCTCCATTAAACATCGCTAAAATGAGATGCAAGGCAGATAGAACCAAGATTGACAGTTTACTGTCTTGCTGCCAGTCTTGGCATGACCAGCTAACACATCCCCATGCTACATAAATTGGTTGTCTCTTTTTAAATCTGTTCTTTGCATCCTAGTTCTGATGAGTGCAAGTTGAAAAGCTTGGACTTTGTGTCTCATTTTAGCAATGTTCTGTGCTACCATGCAATTATTTATGCCCTCCTCAATTGTTAGTGCCATTTGAGAATGGTTATTAAATTTGTAAACAATAATAATACTTCTCTACTATGGTTAATAAGTCCCTTTTTACAAAATGTTATGCATTTTTCTGTATTTTGCACCAGCCGTCTGGTTATGAATCATTTAAAAATACATTATTAATATTGCTACCTTTTCTTCAAAAAACTAACCCCCAAGCCTTTGACATTAGCATATGGTGATTTTATCTTATTCTTCAGACCTTTCTTATCTGTACAAGTACATTTTCTGCAATGTAAGCAAAAACATTGATGTAAACTTGGTCTTATCAGGGTCAGTTTGGCTTTAAGGTGACGCATCTCATGTGGGGAGATGAGGTTGAAATGTAATCTGTGGTAATCAAAAATCCAACATGAGTTAGATCAGAAATTCCTCAAGATGCTGTTGATTATCTCAGCATCTTACCTAATTTAAGGGACCTAGAATGGTAGACCTATCACAGCGGGCTAGAATTTTTCTAGATTCGTTCCAGCTAATCCTTCACCCCAAACTAAGCATACACTGGGAAGTCTTCCAATGTAACATACTGCTGGAAAGCACGGTTGATCACACTTAGATTATTGAGTATAGGAGTTGGGACATCATGTTCGAGCTGTACAAGACATCAGTAAGGCCATTTTTGGAGTACTGTGTACAGTTTTGATTGCCCTGCAAATAGCACACATTTTTAAGGAAACCTAGATACTCAAAAAAAAAGGAGAAAATGAGGACTGCAGATGCTGGAGAATCAGAGCTCAAAAATGTGTTGCTGGAAAAGCGCAGCAGGTCAGGCAGCATCCAAGGAGCGGGAGAATCGACGTTTCGGGCATAAGCCCTTCTTCAGGTTCAGATTCTCCTGCTCCTTGGATGCTGCCTAACCTGCTGCGCTTTTCCAGCAACACATTTTTGAGCACTCAAAAAAAAAAGGACCAGAAGATTATGATGATAGGGTTAGATGGAATAGATTAGGACTTAAACACTAACATGGATCAATTGAGCCATATGGCTGGTCTTTCTCCACTGTAATTTCAGTGTAATTAATCTCAATTACTTTTTCACATGCAAAGCTTTCCTCCAGCATAGTTATGTGCAGATTATCCAGCTGAACAAACACTAGTGACAAATTCCTTCCTATGCTCTACATTTTAGGGATACCCATTGATACAATTTATTTAGCTGTTTTACTTGGCCCACAAATGACATAATTGGTTTGCCAGCAGCTTCAAGGAAACTCCTTTCATCTGGGCCAATTTAGCTCAAACGCTGCCGTTCCATTATTTTAGTTCTGTCTCTCACCACGAAGGTGTTCATAGTTTGAATTGTATAAATCCTAAGAATTTCGATCCCGCCACAATTAACTACAGTGTGCTGGAAGCTTTGATTTCACAGTTGTCCTGTATTATTGCAATTCTGTGTTGTGGTTACTGACTTTCATGAAAGCAAGAGCAGCAGCAGTACATCTATATGGGTTACAGATCAAATTTTGCACTGCATTAGCAACTCCATCTACTTCACAACCATCCCTTAAACATTTTAAACCAGGTAGTCTGGTCCAGTTCCTCCTATATAGTTTATACCAGAGTGGTAGAGTAATGAAGGCTGCTCATGAACAACAGAATGAATTGGATGTATGTAAATGGATAGAATATTGGCGTTAAATTTAATACAAACAAATATAATAAATGCTGGCCTTTCCAGTACTGCTTACATTCCAGGAATGAATATAAGGCTACACATAGAAAGACAAAATGAATTACATGTCTCCTATAAATAGCTTCAAGATAACCAAGGATGAACTTAAAAAGAGGCCTTTATTTTAGGAACCTTGATATGTCCAAACACTGTAAAACAGCAATCAATGTACAGAAGAGAGAGTACTTAGCTATGAAGTCAAAGCTGCACAAACAACATTGTCATGAAAGTGTTGTCTAAAAGGTAACCAATGTCCAATTTCTGCCAAAAAAAAAAACAGACTGGAGACTCTCAAGTTCTGAAGGCAATTCAGAGAGGAACCATACTGTTGATTCCCAGTATCAGAGAACAGAATTATCAGGAAATATTCTCAAAATTTTGGGCCAGATTTTCACATGGCAGTAGAGACAGGTCCAGAGATAACTGTGCAAAAATCACCATAGGACAAAGACATGGAGTCTGAGAGTTTTTTCCGAAAGTCATTTCAAAGTAGAAGGTGCCCTCCTCCAAAGATCGAAGCTATCAAAAGGAACCGCAACTGCACCAACTAGAATTTTCTCATTGGTAGGCAAGCATCCTGTGGTGGCCAAAACACTGCCAATTAATGTAAGCTGCCCAGCAGCAAAATACAGGTTTAGAATAATTTCAAGTCCTTTCATCCCATCATGAAAAATAGTCACCAGTGGGGCTGCAGGTCTACTTGTTCATAATTTTAGTCTGGCAGCTGTTAGCTATTTTTGAAACTTTCACAGTGCTGCAAGTGATGTATGCAGCAGGTACCTTGTTAAGCCAGTTAAAAGAAAATTTAGCCCAACAACCAGAACTTTCCAGTTAGTCTACGGGATGATGTCAAGAACATCACAGCTGCCTGGAGGTAACTGTTATTGGTGACCTAGGGTCCATCATTCTGGCAGATTTCAAGACCCATCCATCACCTGGTCACAACTGCAACCGGAGACCACCCTTTTGAGGTGCTGCACTTACAGAAAGATGGTAAGGTATTAGCTTTTCAAAATCAGTTTTTTAAAATCCTGAAGGGGTGCACCCAAGATGGAGAGAACCCCGCTCTTCCTTAACTGCAATGGTAGATTGCAGTTCCTGCTGTACTGGTGGACCTCCTCTTGGCCCTTCATCTTCAAGAATTTGACCATTTGTAATTGAATGTCAAGCACACCTTCTGGCTACTGATGAGCCACACTGACTGACTGCGTAGTTTAGATTAGATACCCTACAGTGTGGAGACAGGCTCTTCGGCCCAACCAGTCCACACTGACTCATCTCCCTCTGACTAATGCACCTAACACTATGGGCAATTTAGCAGGCCAATTCACCTGACCTGCATCTTTGGATTGTGGGAGGAAACCGGACCAACCAGAGGAAACCCACGCAGACACGGGGAGAATGTGCAATCTCCACACAGACAGTTGCCCAAGGTTAGAATCAAATCTATGACTCTGGTGCTGTGAGGCAACAATGCTAACCACTGAGCTACCGTGCCACCAAGGATCAGGAGCTTACTCGATTCTGATTTCAGAGCCAAGTAGTCTGAAAAAAACCCTGACCCAAAAAAAGTCAAATTCTGCCCCTCAAACAGCCTTTGTTCAAACATGGACAAAAAACTAAATTCCAGAGGCAGCATATGACAAAGTGTGGCATCATGAAGTCAAATAAATCATCAGGCAAATTCTTCTGACCAAGAAATAGCTGGTGGGCTTCTCAGTGTAACGCTCAACCATTTTCAACTACTTTACCATGTTCTACCTTCCACCATGAAGGTCAGAAATAAGAGTACTTATTGAACAGTGTATAGTGTGGTTCTAGAAAAGCACAGCTGGTCAGGCAGCATCCGAAGAGCAGGAGAGTCGACATTTCGAGCATAAGCTCTTCATCAGGGATGAGGAGGGGTCCAAGGGGGCTGAGAGATAAATGGGAGGGGGGGGTGGGTGGGGCTGGGGGAAGGTAGCTAGGAATACAATAGGTTGATGAAGGTGGAGGGTGATGGTGATAGGTGAGAGTGGATAGGTGGGAAGGGACATGGACAGGTAGGACAGTTCAAGAGGGCAGTGTCGAGTGGGATCAAGTTGATTTCAAAGCCTGGAGGAAGAACACCTCACCTTCCATTTGGGACCCTCCAACCACGTGGGATCAATGTCAATTTCCACCAATCTGTATGCTGCTGAAGCCAGGCGCCGACTACAGACTACTCTCCTACTGCCTCCTCGACCATGACCTCAACTCCTATCACCAAACTATCATTTCCCAGACCATCTACAACCTCATCACCTCAGGAGATTTCCCATCCATAGCTTCCAACCTCAGTTCTGGAACCCTGCACTGCCCAGTTTTACCACATACCCAAAAAAATTCACAAACCTGGCTACCCCAATTGACTCATCATTTCCACCTGCTCCTGCCCCAATCTTATCTCCACATACCTTGACACCATTGTGCCCACCCCCCACCAGTTGGTCCAGGATCTCCCAACATACACTTGGGACAGCACCCATGCTCTCCATCTCCTCCATGACTTTTGGTTCCCTGATACCCAATGCCTCCACTTCACCATGGACATCCAGTCCCTGTACACATCCATACACCATAATGAAGACCTCCAAGCCCTCCATTTTGTCCTCTCTCACTTTCCCAACCAGTACCCTTTCACTGACACACTCATTCCATTGGGCTGAACTGGTCCTCACTGTCAACAATTTCTCCTTCAAATCCTCCCACTTCCTTCAGTCCAAAGGGGTAGCCATAGGCACCCACATGGGCCTCAGCTATGCCTGCCTCTTTGTCGGGTACGTGGAACAGTCCATCTACTGCAATTACACCAGCACCATTCCCTACCTTTTCCTCCACTACATTGATAACTGTATCGGTGCCACCTCATGCTCCCACTAGGAGGTTGAATAGTTCATCAACTTCATGAACACCTTCCACCTGATCTCAAATTCACCTGGACCATCTCAGACACCTATGGCTCTACAACTCCCTCACCTTCCTAGACCTCACAATCTCATTTTCATTTCGAGTGACCGACTCAACATGGGCATCGACTTCAAACCCACCAACTCCACAGCTACCTGGACTGCACCTCCTCCTACCCTGCTCCTATAAAATGCTATCTCTTACTCCCAATTCCTCTGCCCCCAAGAGGTCCAATTCCACTCCAACACATCGCAGATGGCCTCCTACTTCAAGGATCACAATTTCCCCTCCCACGTGGTCAACAATGCCTCCACTTCCCGTACCTCCACCTTTGAACCCCACCTCTCCAATCGCATCAAGGACAGAACCCCCTAGTCCTCACCTTCCACCCCACCAATCGCTGGTTACAATGCATCATCCTCTGCCATTTCCACCACCTACAATCAGACCCCATCAGCAAAGATATTTTTTCCTCCCCTCCCCCGCCCATCTGCAATTCCCTCGTTAGGTTCATGCCCCCCCCACCAACCCACCCTCCATCCCAGCACCTTCCCTTGCCACTACAAAAGCTGTAAAACTGTACCCACACCACACTCTCACCTCCATCCAAGGCACCAAAGGATCATTCCACATCCAGCAGAGATTTTTGCGCACCTCCAAACACCTCACGGTAGCTCAGGGCAGCATGATGACTCAGTGGTTAGCACTGCTGCCTCATAATGCCAGGGACCCAGGTTCGACTCCCATGTTGAACGACTGTCTGTGTGGAGTTTGCACATTATCTCCATGTCTACATGGGCTTCATCCAGGTGCTCGAGTTTCCTCCAACAATCCAAAGATGTGCCGGTCAGGTGAATTGACCATGCTAAATTGCCCATAGTGTTTGGTGCATTAGTCAAATGGGTCTGGGTGGGTTACTCTACGGAGGGTCGGTGTGGACTTGTTGAGCTAACTGGCCTGTTTCCACACTGTAGGGAATCTATTCTAATCTAATCTCATCTACTATATCCATAGCACTAGATGTAGTCTCCTCTACATTGGGGAGACAGGACGCCAACTTGCAGAATGCACACACGCACCAATCAACTTCACCATCCTGTGGCCGAACACTTCAGCTCTCCCTCCCACTCTGCCAAGGACATGCAAGTCCTGAGCCTCCTTCACCATCAAATTCTAGCCACCTAATGTCTGGAAGAAGAACACTCCATCTTCCTCATTGGGACCTTCCAACCACATGGGATCAATATCAATTTCACAAGTTTCCTGATCTCTCATCCCCCCTCACCTTACCCAAATCCAACCTTCCAACTCGGCATTGCCCTCTTGAACTGTCCGACCTGCCCACCTATCAGCTCCACCCTCCATTCTGACCTTTCATTATCACACCCCGCCTTCATCTACCCATTACATTCCCAGCTGCCTTCTCCCCACCCCCCACCCCCTCCCCCAATTCATAACTGAAGAGCTCATGATCCTCAGATACTGCCTGGACAGCTGCACTTTTCCAACACCACGTTTTGATTCTGATCTCCAGCATTTGCAGTCCTCACCTTCTCCAAATAGTATGTAGTGTCCACTTCTGATCATAACCCCTGAAATGGTGAAGCAGTCTGTATCACTATGCAGAAAACCTGGACAACATCCAATCTGGAGTTGATAAATGGCAAGCAATATTTATACCACAAAAATGACAGTGCAAAACCACTTCCAACAAGACAGAGTCTAATCATTTCCTCTTGACATTCAACAACTTTACCATTGTTGATTTCACCCACAATCAACATCCTGGAGTTACTGTAGATAAGAAACTTAATTGCACTTAGATTCTATTATTTATCTCACTACTGACATCTAACTAAAAACCATTCTCCATCTCTTCTTAAATTGTGGGACATTATTTGCTACTTTCCATTAAATCTATTATATTTGCATTGGCTGAAGGGGGACAGAGTATAGTGGTTAGCACTGCTACTTCACAGCACCGCTACTTCACAGCACCAGGGACTAGGTTTGATTCCATTCTTGGGTGACTGTGTGGGGTTTGCACATTCTTCCAGTATCTGTGTGGCTTTCCACCCAGTGCTCCGGTTTTCTCCCACAGTCCAAACATGTGCAGGTTAAGTCGACTGGCCAAGCTAAATTGCCCCATAGTTTTTAGGGATGTGCAGTCTATGTGCGATTTGCCACGGTAAATGTGGAGTTACGGGGATAGGTTGAGGCGCTGGGTCTGGATGAGGTGCTCTTCAGAATTTGGTGCAGACTTGATGGGCCAAATGGCCTATACAGCACTGGAGGAATTCTATGATCCTGGGTATAAGGTAGCTGCTTATTTCATTCTCACTTATCAGCACCTGATCTGTTACATTGTGGGTTACAGTGTTTCCAAGATCCAAGTTTCATTTAAATATTTTCAGAGCTTTTATCTCAAACACGAAACTAGGCAGCTAATTCCAGACGGTCAGGTCAACAGCCCCCTCCAACCCACCCTCCCCTCTCAGCACCTTCCACTGCCACTGCAGGGTTGCAGAATCTGCACCCACACCTCCCCCCTCACTTCCGTTCAAGGCCCCAAAGGAGCCTTCCACATCCATCAGAGTTTTACCTGCACTGACACACGTCATTTACTGTATCCATTGCTGCCGATGTGATCGACTCTACATTGGGGAGACCGGACACCTGCAGAATGCTTCAGAGAACATCTCTGGGACACCGCCCCACCACCCTGTGGCTGAACATTTCAACGCCTCCTCCCACTCTGCCAAGGACATGCAGGTCCTGGGTCTCTTCCATTGCCAAACCCTAATTACCCGACGCCTGGAGGAAGAATGCCTCCTCTTCCACCTTGGGACCCTCCAACCACACAGGATCAATATGGTTTTCACCAGTTTCCTCATTTCCCCTTTCCCCACCTTATCCCAGATCCAACCTTCCAACTCATGAGACACCACCCTCATGACCTGTCCATGTTCCTTCCCACCTATCCACTCCACCCTCCTCTCTGACCTATCACCATTACCTCCACCTATTACACTCTCAGCTATCTTCCCCCAACCCCCATCCCATTTATCTCTCCACCCACCTGGCTCATAAGCCTCATTCCTGATGAAGGGCTTTTGCCCAAAACATTGATTCTCCTGCTCCTCAGATGCTCCCTGACCTGCTGTACTTTTCCAGCACAACTCGACTCGAGCTAATTCCAGACAGCCACCACCCTCTGGGTAAAAAAAAAAGCTTTATCTCATGTACCTAATAATCCTTCTACTAACTACTTTAAATCTGTATTTCATCATTTACATCTCCACTAAGGGAAACTGATCTAGCTATCTTCACGTAGGTTTTGAATTTCATTCTACCTTATTCCATTTCTGATTAATCAATCAGTTTAAGCTCCTCCTTGTATCATCAGAGATTTGCTGATCAGAGGTATGAATTTAGCTTGTGCAGACCATTGAAACCTCAACATTTCCTCAAAAGGCACTGTTGGTTGGTATGCATGGTCATATCTCAAATAATGGCATTTAATAAGAATATTATCACCTTTGAAAGAGTACACAGATATATAGCAAAGATAATTCTTGGAACTAAAGAATATGTTGACAACACAAGTAAATGGTTGATGTATAAAACTGACTTTCTGGAGATTACCACCAATCCCTGAAAGTTCTTGAATTTCAAAGTCTGCTTTTTTACCCCCAGTGATTTTCAATGGCATAAACAAAAGAAAATCCAGGATACACCAACTTTCAAAATATTTTAGAACTTACTGAATAGTCCTAGAGCTGTACGGCATGCAAACAGACCCTTTGGTCCAACTCATCCATGCAAACCAGACATCCTAAATTAATCTAGTCCCCTCTGCCAGCATTTGGCCCATATCCCTTGAAACCTTTCCTATTCATTTACACATCCAGGTGCCTTTTAAATATTGTAATTGTACCAGCCTCCACCACTTCCTCTGGCAACTCATTCCATGCATACACCACCCTGTGTGGAAAACATTGCCCCTTTGTCCCTTTTAAATCTTTCCCCTCTCACCTTAAACCTATGCCCTCTAGTTTTGGATTCCTCCCAACCCAGGGAAAAGCCCTTGGCTATTCCCCCTCTGCCCCTCATGATTTTATAAACCTTTACAAGATATAATGAAAGTAAAGGGCGTTGTGTAGTAATTTTAATTAGCTTAACCTATTTATACTAGAATATTTACAGCAGCATTTTATATGCTGAATTCAGAAAGCGAAGATCAAAATAAAGCAGGAATTAGTAGAAACCTCCATAATCAGATTTGAAAGGGCATTCTGGGAAGGTGAACTAGGCAGGAAGAATGGAAAGGAAGTGGGAATTCTTGGCAGGGAGTGAAAGCTCCTGTTTGACAGGAAGCCAGTTGCATTTGTATTGTGTTGTTTCATATTTGATCATATTTACAAAGAATTACCTTGACCATCAGGGATACCATAAAAAATTTCCTGAACTCAGATTCCAATAACATTTAAAATAGATCTGTTAACTTGCTTTAGTGCAGTAGATTATTTTCTTAGTAACACATATCACGTAAACATATTAAATAAAATGCGACAGAAAATTTGCCACAGTTAATTTACGCATTCAAGTTATTAGAAGAAACACTACACACACATTAATCAAGAACATCTCGAGACTGATTGCACTCCAATTTTAGCCCCTTGAATATCAGTGATCATTATGGCACCTGCACTGATTGTTGTGCCTTAAATTTGCTTCTACCCCAGTCCCTTCCCTAAATCTCTTAGCTGTTATTTCCTCTTCTAAAATGCTCCTTAGACCCTCTTTGATTTAATCACAAGTATTTCCCTACATGGTTTAGTGCCATTTTCCTTTGCGATGCTCCTGTGAGGGCCTTGGCGTGTTTCATTGTGTTAAATGGGTTATATAAATACAAGCTGTTAAATCAATCATAGGATTTTATTTTTGCAAATGTGCTCCATAAGAAATAGGAGCAGGAGTAGCCTGTATAGCCCCTAGAGCCTGCTACGCCATTGAATAGCATCACAGTTGATGAGTTTCCTCACATCCACTTTCCTGCCTCTTCCCTGTAACCCTTGATTTCCCTGCTGAACAAGAATCTATCTCAGCCTTAAATACGGATAAGAACTCTGCCTCCACAGCAAGGAATTCCAACTCTCAGAAAAGAAATTCCTCCTATCGGTCTTAAATTAGCACCCTCTTATTCAGAGAATATGTCCTTTGGTGCTAGACTCTCCCACAAGAGGAAACATCCAGTCAGCACTTACCCTGTCAAGCCCCTTAAGAATCCTGAATGTTTGAACCAGATGATCTCTCATTCTTCTAAACTCCAGTGAGCAGTCCCAACCTGTTTAGCCTTTGCTGATTAAAAAATTATTAATTTTAATTTGTGGACCATTCTTCACTACATAGCATTAGAAAATAAAAATACATGTCTTAATTCAAAAGTATTTTTACAATGAATGTGGAGTAAGACATGTTGTGTAAACATTTTATAGAGATTTTCACTGAAAATAATGGGAAACCTGTTTTGTTAAATTCTAAACTTCAGCCATGGAAATATTATTTTCCTGTGACAAGTTCTGGATTCACAGTAATGGAAATTAAGTGCAAATTGCTTTTAGAATGTTGAAAAACAAATCTTTGTACTTTTAATGAATTATTTCCTTTGTATTTTAATATTCCAAGAGCGACTCTAATTTCTCTTGATATGATCCACACCTGATTAGTTATACAATAAATCATTAAAAAGGTTGCAGATGAATTACAAAAGCAATGTGTGGTCTAGAACTGAATTTGGGTCAGTATGCAAAATTGGTGGTTAACAGATTGTACTTCTGTCATAGGTGGTAAATGGAAAAATATATCAGAAATGCAAATCCATAAATAAATCTGTATGTTGTGTTAGAAAGACTAATTCTAACAGATTATTCTAAGTCAATAAAAAAAATGACGTTGTATGATGGGATATTTAAGTCTAATTGTGAAAGTTGAAGCAGAGAAAGGTTTAGGGCTTTAAAAAATGCAGCTAGATTATGATATCTCGAGTTCATAGTTACTCAAAACATTTCAGAAATGTGTTACTGATTAGAGTACACAAAGACTTAAATATAGAACCATACAAGTATCACATGTACAACTATATCGTCCGGAAGCCATTAGTTGGCCATCTTTGGTTTGAAAAACTCAAATAATTGCACTCAGGAAGTTCTCCAGGAAGGCCATGTTTACTGAATCATGAGAAAAAGGACTATGACATTCTGTAACAAAGTGAAACTTTAAAAAATAGAACTGGCATTGATACAACTGAAGTAAACAATTCTCCAAAACACTTTGTTACTGTTTTAAGTTCATAAAGTTGAAAGGAGCTTTCATACTGCTTTTTCCATTCAGCACATTATTAAACATATAAAAAAAACAACAGTAAAAACAAACTCTAATGTCCACAAATATTTATCATAAGAATATTTATATACATTCACAAATCTTAGATATTTCCCTTCTGTTTTTGCTGTTGGCTTGCATTTAGCTTGGTCTTGGAGGGATGGAGATAAAGTAAATGGCGAGTTGACAACTTCCACAACAGAAACCATCCTTTAGAAAGCGGAGGAGAGATCTTGAGATCAATGATAACATTTTCAAATGGCAAAAAGATTGTGGCTGCTTTTTGGAAAGGTTTCCTCCCAACAGATGCCACATTTTATAATATTAGGACAGAATGCCTTCCTTGTTCATGTCGCATCAATAGTAGAAATCAAGGAATAGTAGTAACTGAAGCACTCCTCATGTGTGTACTTAGGAACTGTAGCCAGAAAATAAAATGTATTGGTAAAGAATGTTTCCAAGGTGCTGAGATTCATTCAATTCATTAATGGGGTACTTCTACTTGAAATTTTGTGAATGGCTATCGACAAGCTAAAGTGACAGTTTACTCAAACCTGGTAAATGTTGAGAAATACAAGAGCCAGAAGTTGATACTCATCACAGCTACTGATCTCCTCCACCTATCCATACCATAATCAATGATTTCTTTATCATGATCAACAATCATTAAAGAATGCAGTAGTGCACCTAACAACAAGAGAAACAACCATGTGTTTTATGGCAGCAGTTTGATTGCTTTAATGCAAGCTTTTCAATCATATGGAGATTTGGAAGGGACAAAACAACTTGAATGGATTGCCAATAGGAATTATGACTCATAGGAGTTCATTTACATGAGTAACGTGGACAAATAAACTGACAGATTTGTTACCAATGAGGTTTTACAAGATTGCTTTGTTTTGGAAATTAGTTGTTTACAATCATAAAGGGAGTCATGTGATCTGTCCTGATGTCTGCCTAACATCAGGCCTGAGGGATGTGGCTGTTAAAGATTAAAAGGGAGGTCAAGGTTTGATGTTCACACTTAGTAACAATGGCCTTCGCAACCAACTGAAGGAGCAGCTCCGAAAGCTAGTGCTTCCAAATAAATCTGTTGGATTATAACTTGATGTTGTGTGATTTTTTAACTTTGTACACCCCAGTCCAACACCGGCATCTCCAAATCATATGCATCAATGACAGTAGCATCAATATTTAGTGGTTATACTGCTCAAAGTCCCAGGAAGGTGTTAAGAATACCAAGTTGTAAACAGCTATACTTTAAACTGTCCATTTACTCCCAAGATAAGGATTGGGGTCAAGGATAACTAATCAGTATTTCTACGCTAATACAAAGTTTGTGATCGTATTGCCATGGACATGGACTTTGAGAAGAGAAGGGTTTCTCTGAAAACTCTCACATATAGGCAGACTGCCACAAGCATCTATGGTTATCCACAGAAATTTTGGGGAACTATGATTTAGATTGAAAAGACCAATTCATTTCCTTGCCTGCTCTAAGGGGTGAATCACCAGGAAAAACAACTCACATTGAAACATGGTTATGGGCTGAAAAGATACTGAGCTGGAAAAAAGAAAACAATGCAAACCTTTGGGAGTTAAAAGTCACTTTGGAGTGGGCCTAGAATAATTGAATGACTGCTTAAGTGACAGTATAAAGTAGGCATGTGAAATGGATTTTTCAATAGTTTTAAAAATGAAAAGGAAACGTTCTGTTCTGTAATTTAAAATACAGGTAGCCTGTCGAAAGTGTTGAATAAATAGTGCTTAGTCTATAACAGTAAATGCCTTAAAATGTAAAATCTTATTGAGATCCTTTCAGCTACAAACAGGGAGTGCAAATGTATATTTTTCTTTAAAAGTTATCAGTCTCTGAAGGGACAGGAACACTTATACCACTCTGAAGTGCAGTTGAATTGAAGGATGTGGGAATTGCAGTGAAGGAACTATAGAGATTTATAGAATATATAAATAATGGGTAACAGATGATGAAATTTAATATTCTCATGCAGAGTTTTCCACATCGGAAGAAAAATGTAGTTCTTTATGAATGCCATCAAAATTATTCTAGTGAAATTCTAAGAGACCTAAGGGCATAATTAATCGAATTCATTCAATTTGTGGCATGTTTAAGCTAATCTGAAAACATCTTGAATACTTTTAGGATAATGAATGGAAGAGGCCTGTAATTACTTATTAAACTGATAGGGTGACTACAGGGTGAGAGTAGTGTTAGGGCAGGGAGGATGGTGATAAAAAATAAAAATTGTAGAATTTTTGTGAACGGATACATTAGGAGGGGACACATACTAACCCAATATTGTTTCAGGAGTATTGCCTTTGAACTAAATGGCTACTTATCATGGATATTCCAACACTGAAATCAACTTCAAAATATCTTACTGTTAGGTAACATTGGTTGAAGATATATTTCCATTTCAACTTAAAATATGCAAGTACGTGAAATATCAGTGTTCAGCATGTGTATTAAATATCAATTTGAATCTTGTTAAAAAGAGTTCATATTTGATCCAAAATGTTAACTCAAATATTAATGTTGTCTGGTTTATTTAATTTTCAGCACCAGTAACTTTTTATTTTTACCTTCACTGTAATTGTTTAGGATTAAAAGATCATGTTCTACCACTAAGACCCTAATCTTACTGTTTTATTTTTACTGGAAATATGCTCTCCTCCCTAGTAGATTGTGAAAGAATTATGTTTTTAAGGTAGTTGTTACAGTTTACCTCGGCCTTATAAATACAAATTGTTGCACCAGTTGTAGCTTGAATTATATATTTTGAACAATGTTGAGAAAATTACACGGTTTGAATAATCCAATATTAGTGCACAAGTAATCCTTGGAGTATTAAGTAAAACTATCAAAACATTAGTCTGATTTTTTTAAAAAAAGATTGTTGTTTGCACAATGGTAGATTGTCAGCAAAAAAAATCAATAATTTAATGCTCAGGAGATGCTTCTATCTGGTTTTGTACCACACTTATGCTCACAATTGTTCAACCCGCTTTGGAAGGGAGACTTTTCTGCAGAAATTGTAGGATTGTTTAGAAATTTATCATCTGCTGAAAAGTGTCCAAACACAATTAGAAACTTACTTAGATGTTAAATAACCAAGATTATTTTGATGCTACTTTGATGAATCAATTTAGAGTAGTGCATTGTTATAAGTCAATGACTATGGAAATTTTTAAATATTGTAACTTTATGAAATTAAGATCAAAAACTATCATGCCTGATTTTTTTTTAAAAAACAAGATCGTTAACTCAAATTCTGAGCATTCAACTATTATTTAACTCCTGATAGTTTAATTCAGATTGAGAAAAAAATCAAACATCCTACACTGCATGATTCAAAATACAACAGAACGATTAAAACTATGGATTAAATGCATTGTCTGATCTAGACAGACATGAAAGGTGCCAGATTTTATTTCGATTTAGTAGAGTTAGCTTTTCTCAGGCAGGGCCATAGCTGGAATTCTGCAATTAGTCACAGTCCCCCTCAATCCAGATGTATGAGGGGATATCAATACAGAAAGATGTAGGCTGCAATATATTTTACAATAGCTTACCCACGTTTTTGTCGAGGCATGCAAATTAAACTTACCCATTTAGGAAAGACACTCAGAACAACCAGAGTGACACAAGGCGGAGATATTTCTTGCAGATGTTGCAGTCTGATGCTTTCATCGTACAGAATCTCCAAGACTAAACAATTGTAATTGAGAACTGATGATTTGTTAAAGTTAGGTAATGTATATATAATGAAGAATTGGATAGTGAACAGAAAAGATATTTGGGGCAATGGTGGGTCTCAGGTGGAACACACATTTTTACACTTTACTAATGTACCTGCTGCAAACAAATCTCCGTATAACATATTAATAGGTGTCCCCTCTTTGTTCAGAGTGTCAAAGGAAATATTGCTTTATAGAAATAGAAACCTTGTTATGTTATGTAAAAGCAAAACAACCAGTTGTATGCAGAGGTGTTCCTTTATAGCCACAAGCATGGCAAACTGGAAGAAATCTTGGGACACCAACTGAAAGGTATTTTAGGCCTTTGTTGGCAGTGGTAGCATCCCTATCCTGGAATGGGAGAAAGTGAGGACTGCAGACGCTAGAGATCAGAGTTGAAAAGTGTGGTGCTAGAAGAGCACAGCTGGTCAGGCAGCATTTCGAGCAGGAGTTCTTCATTAGAAATGGGAGGTGCGGCCAAGGGGGCAGAGAGGTAAATGGGAGTGGGGGGGATTGGGCTGGAGGGGAAGGTAGCTGGGAAATGTGGTAGGTAGATGAAGGTGGGAAGTGATGGTGATAGTTTGGAGAGGAGGGTGGAGCGGATAGATGGACATGTAGGACAGTTCAAGAGGGCAGTGCTGAGTTGGAAGGTTGGATCTGGGATGGGAAGGGAAATGAGGAAACTGGTGAAATCGACATCGATCCTGTGTGGTTGGAGGGTCCCAAGGTGGAAGATGAGGCATTCTTCCTCCAGAAATGTTCTGCAAGTTGGCATCCTGTTTCTCCAAAGTAGATGAGATCGCATTGAGAGTGATGGACACAGTAGATGACATATGTGCAAGTATAAAGACCTTCTACATCCGACAGAGATTTACCTGTACTTCCACACACCATCTACTGTGTCCATTGTGTAAAAGGCAACTAGCATGAAAATTACTTTTATTTCAGTGATAAATAGTAATATTCAAGTTTATTTACCGGTGGTGGTGAATAGATAAAAAAATACAATTGATTTGGTGAGGGGGGGGGGTGGGGGGGGGGGGGGAGGAGACAGAATAATTAAATGGTGTGTATGAGGACTTCTGGATATAAAAATCAAGTTGTGGAACTCAAACTGACAATGATGTTTGGGATACTAACTTGATTCCATTTGTACAATAATACTTCAGTGCAAAGCCATCCCACCACTGCACAGTGCTTTTGAATCTGCAGTATATGTAATATCTTTGTACAGCAATGATTGTCAGCATGCAGTATGATTGCTTCAGATATGTTAACTCATACAGCTGTTGCATGTTGTAGGATGCTTTGATGCACACAGTAAATGCAAGGCTCAATTACTTCATTTACAAAGCAGTTTATTTTTTTAAGTGAATTTGTTTTCCAGTGAATAAATCTGAATACTGCTGTTGTAAAAAAAAATCCTGCCATTGTGGTATTACTATACCACCAGGAATGTGTAACTCAGGTATTACAGAAAAAAAAGAGGATGTTTATTTTTTTCATCAGTGCATCTCAGAGTTAACTGCTAGGACAAACAAATAGAAAAGGCTATAACTGATTTATTCACATAACATATGCAAAAAATAAAAAAATAATCTTTTGTGTATACATTGTACCGTAAGGAAACTACTTTTTCACTTTTGAGTACTAAATGTGCCTCTTAACTTTAGGTGTACTTTTGATAAACATTTGTTTTATGATTTGAAAAATAAAGGTTGTAAGTAACTCATGCCCTTTAGGGTCATTTTTTATTGTTCTCAACAGATGCTGGAACATCAGAGTTTGACTGTAAAGCAGATGTACTCCAGCTGACATCCAGCTTAATTTAAAAATTGTAAAGTGATTGAGGATACAACTGAAAAACAATAATTCTGTAAGAGGACTCCTAGACATTTTTAAGTGTACTACTAATCTATTCAAGAATGACAGCAAAGACAATTATTGACTTCAAGTACCTTGGACTTAATGGTTTTATCAACAAAGGACAATGAAAGTCACACACCTCTACATTATGCTGCATTCTTAACATTATACATCTGCAAATCCCAGTCCAGAAGGATCATTTTAAAATATCAAAACTGTCCAAGTGACTGCAGGACATGGGACAAGAACTAAAAATCACATTTTCTTACTAACTTTTACACAATTAGACCAAGTGACAAATACATCACCAGGTGTACCAAAATTAATGTAGACAGTTTGGTGTCAAATCAGCCAAATGATGAGATATCAAAACTAGGCACAATATCAGTCAAAATACAGAGTGTAACAAAGGGACATCCAAGCAAGATGAAATACGTTTGACAATGCACTAACTGTATTATCAAAAGCTCATCTGTTCTTTGGCAACATCTTAAGTATTGACAAAGATTTTTGAATTCAGTATGAATTGTTAGAATAAATTTAAATTGAATTGATCAAATTATCTTTTTAGTCAGAAGCAAAATATCAATACATACCAGAATGAAAACTTTTTCCTGACTCATCTAAAACTTTAAAATAGCAGTTAGTGCTGATTTATCTAAAATTGATAGCAGGTTTTGCTGCAGTGTTATAATTTTGATCCTTGTATAGTAGCTATTTTTTGTTTTTATGATCGAGGAGCATACTTATACCATGTACCCAGATATCTGGCAATGCCATTTGTATGAGCTATACAACAGGGAGGGAAATATGATGGCTCCTTTTTCAACATTCACTCCCTTGTGCCTTAGCTGGAGAAATATCACCTTATTACATGAAGAAATATCACAGATCTGAAGGCCTACTCAAATCATTCGATATAGCAGTTTATGATGCATTCTGATATTCAATAAAACTTTTGAGATCTCCAAAAATAGCAGATAGCCCATGGATCATTTCTTATTTTGATATCTAGTTTCTCAAAATATATTTTACGTGCTATGCAAGTTAATAAACATTAAACATATTAACTGGCCATGGATATTAACAAAATTGGTTCATTCCACTATTGTAGCTGCAGTCTCACATACCCATACTTGGAGAATTTAAAGATTTCACAGCTAAGAAAATGTTGCAACATTCTAAATTTACAAATGTGAAGGTACACGTAAGAATCGCAAATACTGTTCCAGGTGAGGTATATGTTAATGTGCTAGGTAACCCAAAAATCTAATTTCAGGACCAGTAGTGTCAAAGGATACTAACAATAGTGAGATTGCATACATAATTTGAAAAATATCAACAGATTATTTAAAACAATACCATTTAGCTAAGGGTAAAAATTTATCAACCACCTTTATCAGTTTGAAATTTTGAATATAGTCTTGCATGGTCAACAAGTAACACTTTGACAAAGACCCAAAATGCTAATTCATTACATATTGTTTACAACTCAAGTATGTAGTGAAATCAAATTGATAAACTACTTCTGCAAATTTCAAATCTACTAATGATTAATCATGGCTAGCAACTTTGATGCAATGTACATCATTATCTACACATTTTGTTTAGATAAGAAAACTTGTCCTGGACATTACCTCCTGGCACAACACGCTGACACAATCTTCTTTATAATTTCAAGAAGAAATTCAAGTCAAATTTGTGAGTTGAACATTTGTTTTTATTCTTGTGCCTAGAATATTCTCTGATCAACAGCACCTCTCCTGACTGTGACAGCTAATGGGAGTTTGTACTTCCTGTCCATGCTAACCTCTAGGTGACAGATAAATATTTAATCTCTTAGGAAACTGATGCACATCTACAATGTTGACCTTTTTTTAAAAAAACTCCCTCAAACATAATAATCTAGGAAATTAAAGAGGTACCCCTTTTCAGTATTTAAACTTTTTTTAAAAAAGTGAGAAGTGTCAATTGTCATTTGAATGATACAAAACAGTTTTGTATTTGATCATCAAGACAATTTTCTCACAAGCACTGCACTTTTAAAATGGTCTGTGTCTTACAAATCTCCATGCCATAACTAAAATGTGTTCAAAGTCATCTTTTCAGGTTTTTGTAGCTGCTCTAAACTGAAGACTTGAAAGACAATTTTGTAAATATTTGACAAACTTCTTCCACCCCTTTCCTACTAGTGGCACCTCACAAAATTACATGAGCAGAAATCAGGAACTCTACAGTTAGGGAAAATCAGAATGTAAAATTAGCATCATGAACCACGCTGAAGACTAATATTAATGATGCATAATTTCAGTGATCCTTTAAAAATGCATCATTGTTGATCCTCAACATTAAAAAGTGTTAAATTATATTCAGATTGGATACATAAGAACAGGAGTAAAAAGGTAGAAGTCCTATCCCACTCTGCTAAACATCTCTTACTACCCAATAGAGGCTCTAGCTGAGTCATTACACAACTTCCTTGTGAACTATTCTCAGTCTGTATAACCTTCCAAAAATGTAAAACTGATGGAGGAGGAAGATTTTAAAAACCCAACAACTATTCACCCATGCCTGGAGATTCTGGTTTGGGGCATGATTAATTACTATAACCAGAAATGCGGTAGCTTTGTCAAACTGTTCTGGTCTTGCATTTCTATTCAAGTTCATTTGCCTATCATTAAAGAAAATTTGCCATGAACCAACTGGAACTGGATTTGGACAGCAATTGTACAGAATTTTAGAATATTAAAAAATTACTTTTTCCTTTTAAATATCTTGTTAATTGGGTGTAATTTATATGGCTGAAAATAAGTTAATCACAAGAGAGACTAGGACAAGGGGACACGACCTCAAAGATTAGGAGGAAGTAGATTTAGGACAGAGATGAGTTCGAACTGCTTTTCTTAGAGAGTAGTGAAACTGTGGAATTCATATCTGGTCAGCATGGATAGGTTGGACCAAATGTCTATGAACATTTGACAAGCACTTTTAGTAAAGTCTACCAGTTGAGTGCAACCCCATTTTTAAAAACAGAAATCGAAAAAAAAGAGCCATTCCTTGATAAATATTGATGTAGTCAGTTCATGTAAATTAAATCTATGCAAAAGCTTTTAAAAATATGGTTATTCAGCATCCCCATGGCTAAAAAGGTTAAAAGGGGGCTTGTACACAGATGCAATTAGCAGAACCTCAGTATTGTGATCAAGAGCATTGCCAGTTTTCTGGGTGCAGTCAGCTTCTAAATGTGCATTTTTTAAACTAGCGCAAAAGAAAATTTGCATAAAGTCAGATTTGTTCTGGATGTGATTTCTGATTGGGTAAATCAACTTGGGGACAAAGTGCAAACTACTGAAAACTGTAGGCTTCAAATTATTTTTGGGACTGCTTAAATCATTCAAGTATATCAGGGGAATAGCAATATGACCACTGATTTATGAAAGCTGTGCTAAGATCATTGAAGAACTTAATTAACAAAACTGGATTTTTTTTTTCTTCTCGTTTTCAAGCGAACAGGACAGTATAAGAATGATAGCAAAATGAATGTTCCAGAATAGCCAAGTTAGGGGTTTGAAATTTAATGGCATATACCTGAATATCAGTATCAACAGGGTACACTTCCTGGGTTTGTTTAACCCAAAGCCACACAAAAATAAAATTACAGTACACAAGCCACTCAGACTAACCAGTTCAAGTCATCATGCTGCTCCTCCTGAGCCTTTTCCCATTCTTCATTTACTTAGCATCAGTACAATCTACTGTCTTCTCTCTTGCTTCCTTTTAAAAGCACATCGAAATTTATTAGGTTCCGCATTTTCATCACTCAATAAAGGATTCTCTAATTTATTGGTGAACTTCATATTTTGATGAGTGGTGCTGGAAGAGCACAGCAGTTCAGGCAGCATCCAAAGTGCAGCGAAATCGACGTTTCAGGCAAAAGCCCTTCATCAGGAATAAAGGCAGTGAGCCTAAAACGTGGAGAGATAAGCTAGAGGAAGCTCCTCTAGCTTATCTCTCCACGCTTCAGGCTCATTGCCTTTATTCCTGATGAAGGGCTTTTGCCCGAAACGTCGATTTCGCTGCTCGCTGGATGCTGCCTGAACTGCTGTGTTCTTCCAGCACCACTGATCCAGAATCTGGTTTCCAGCATCTGCAATCATTGTTTTCACCTTCATGTTTAGATGGCCTCTACTCTATGTTTTCATTTGAAATGACAGTCTATTTCTATACCTTTTGTTTGATGCCTATTTCAGTGAAAATTTTTTTTCTAATAAAGAAGAGCAAAATCTATCCAATTACTTTCCTGTTCGTTCCAGATAGCCTTGCAAATGTTTTTCTTTCAAGTATACATTTAATCAATTCCACCTTTGAAAGTTACTTTTAAATCTGCTTCTATCTCCCTTTTAGACAGTACATTTTGGAGTGTAACAAGTTACTACAAAAACAATTTAATTTCTTCTACACCGCTCATTCTGCTCTAGGTTCTTTATCATTTACTTTAAATCTGTGTCCGCTGGTTAATTGACCCTGTTGTCAGTGAAAACCATTTTTTCTTTTGCATTATGTCAAAGTCCTTCATAGATTTTGAACCTCTATTATATAAAAAACATGCTTTGCTCAAAAAGAGCAATCCAAGTTTTTCTAGTCTCTTCACACAAATGACAAACTCAAGCATTCAAAACCTACATTTAAAACAACAAACATCACTGGTTATAACTAGTAACCAGTTGGAAAGGTGGAATCAGTCAATGGATGATTTTTTTTGGCTTTGACATTTTCTATTTTAGTACTTATTCCTAAAAAGAGTACCTTATTTAAGCACCCTTGAAATGGTTAATCATTTGATTTAATAGAAATAAACATACATGAAAGACACAGCAACACAGTGGTTCAGAGTCTAAAACCTCAAATCAAGACAGATCAGACCACAGAGTGGGAGGTCTATGGGCATGAAGTCAAAATCCCTAACACTATTGTCTAGAAAATTTCAACAGCAGTATGCACGGAGACATTATGACTGGCATGAGCTATTGTGACATAACATATCTTTTAGTTCAGAATAAAAAAGGTACTATTAAGAAAATTGGGGATAATGGTACCTTACAAGATTACATTCCTGACAGATTTCAAATGCAGCAAGGTTGGAATCCAACATTTATGTTACATATGATGAAATTGCCAATGTAATGTCTCTTTAAACTACCAAGTCAATGCATATAGAAAATTCATAATTTTCTCACATACTTATACTAGGGTGATGCAAAGGGACAAAAAGAAAATGAGCCAGAGCTTCACTACTGATCACTATCTAGCAATTCCTTTGTGAACAATAGATTACGAGACGAGACAAGATTGGAGTCACTTATGAATTCAGACTTACTGTTATGGCATACGAAAATAGCCAAATACCAGAGGGCTTAGTAAAACTTAAAACCTCAATGGAGTAAACTCTGCAGGACAAGATCAAAGAAATTACACTTCCAGATCCACTGTGAAGGTGAAGTTCTTAGTATCTCTTCTAAAACCAAGGGTTTAACCCTAACTGACCCCTCTGACAGAAACCAGTTATGCCATTTGAAAACAGTTTGAGATTTCCCTTCTACATTTGGCAAATTGTCCTAGGCAACTGAGGTCCTCTTCAAATTCCCATAATATCACCATTAGGAGCTTATCTGCTATTTTTACAGCCAGTGTTGGCTTCAGGAACAGCATCAGAATTTCTTTTTTTAAAAATTAAGTTTTAGGTTTCTTTTAGGGCCTGAGAGAAAAGGGAAATGGGACAAATTTCAAAACAGTCTGATTTTTATTACCTTAGGACAAATCAAAAATCCGAACTGCTAATTAAAACATAAACCATGCAATACTTCCTCTAATCATCCCCTTACCCCCAGATCAGTTTTGTACAATTCTGTAATTCCTTCAAGCAGCAGTCCATTATTCACATGTTAGAAACTTGAAGGAATAGCTGAGCAAAATTTAAGTGCTTTGGTCAGAAATTAAACATATGACTGTTAAACACAAACGAGTAATGTGCTTAAATCATTTAAACCAATGTCCACGGTAACATCATATAACACAAAATTCTTTGATTCTTCAGACACCTAGGTAAAGCAGCCTATGCTGGGTCACTGCTGGAGTAGAACTATTAGTAATTCTAACAACATCAAGTTCAAATGTAAGAAATTACTACCGTTAGGAATAAAACCTTCATGGTAGATACATGCTGAGGAAACTACAACTACATATCCTTGCCTACTAATTGTCACTTAGTTTCCCCAAAATGGCATCTTCTACTGGTACAAATCTGCGAACAAGAGATAGGAAGACAGTACCAAATGGAACGAAGGACAGTGTCCTGACCATTTTGCTGTTATTCTGACAAAAATATAGGATGACCTCACATTTGCCAACATTGTACACTATCTGTCAGACCCTTGCCCACTCACTTAATATAGGGAAAATATGCCTGCCATTTGGAAGTAGATTTTAAAACAATGGCATAATTTCAGTAAGAAAACGTCACAGAAAAAGAAATGATTTAAGCGATGTGCTTTGGGGCTTTAAAATAAGGGGATCTAAGACACGGTAATTTCAAAGAATCATTCCCTTTGGTAAGAGAATCAAATTTAGAGGGATATAATACCTTGACTTTACAGCAAAGTCATTTGTGGCTGAAGTTAGGAAGCACATTTCTTCTCCACAAAACAGTGAAAATCTGGAACTCCTATTTACAAGAGTGGATCATTTGGAATTTAAGACTGAGACCAGTAGATTGTTATTGGGTCAGGGAATCAAAGGAAGTGGAACAAAGTTGAAAATGGAATTGAGGTACAAATCAGCCATAAACTGACTGAATGGTGGAAAAGGCTCAAGGGGATGAATAGCCTATTCCCGTTTCCATTTTTAACAAAATCATAAGGCAAAGCTTTATAATTTAGATATTACTCCTGGACAAATAGTTCACTAATCAGGTGCACTCCATTGCCTACATGCAAAGAGAGTTAGTGTCTTATTTTAAAACATCCGTCTGTATGAAATAGGACATATGCCACTTTTCAAGTGGCCTGTAGAACACAATCAGTTCGAACTACTCAACTGCATCTTTCAAATTAGAGACAGAATCAAACATTAAAATAGTTAGTTCACAATGCTCTATTTCATCAGTAGAACAGAAATCTACAGAACATTTTTTTCCCCCCAAGTGCAGTGCTCTGCATATTTACTAACCCACTAATGAGATACCATTATGATGTTAATTTGGTGCATTGGTTCTACTACCTTTTCTAAAAAAGTTTAGATTTATGCTTGGCCAACGATGTTCAGTCAGCCTTCTAACAAGATATTAGACCAAATTCAGCAATACTGCAGTCATTCAATAGTGTCTACTTCCAGAGTAATTTCTTGTATGCTTCCTTCAGTGACATTATCTACACATTTTTTCCCGTGCTGTTCTTTGAGGTGTCGTCTGAGTGCAGGTTTATGTGCAAAGCCCACGTCGCAATAATTACACTTGTGTGGTCTGTCACCACTATGGAGATTCAGGTGATCCTGCAAAGAACATTTTTGAGTGAACGTCTTTCCACAAATTGTGCACTGGTAAGGTTTGATTCCTGTGTGTACTCTGATGTGCCGCGTCAGATTGCTTTTCTGTGTGAAAATCTTACCACAGCGCAGACACAGGAAAAGTTTGTGTGTTTTCAGGTGACTAATGAAGTTTTCAAGGTGCTGAAAGACTTTTCCACATGTACTACAATGGTGGGGCTTCTGAAGCCATTTGTCTTGCATTTTAAAATGATTAGTGTACATTGTTTTGTTTGCAAACAGTTTTGTGCCCCTGTTACGCTTGAACAAAAACCCACCTGCAGCAGCCATTTCCTCATTTGGAAAACTACTCAAACCTTGCAATTCAAATTCATTAGCTGCCAGCATAAAGCTTGTACCATTGACAACTTCTGATAATCTGGGTGGATCTCCTACAAAATTCTCTAAACAACTATCTACCACTTTGTTGTTTCTTGAATCAACAGTTGAATTGATGAGAGAGTACTGGGATTCTGGAGAATTTGCAACAGCTCTTTCCACACTACTGCTGAAATTATTTGAGAGATGGCTCAAACTATCACCATTCTCACTTTCTTGAATATCACTGGTCAGAGACTCTACTTTAACTATACGAATGTTGCTGTCCTCTGAATCAGTTTCACAATCAGAGACATCCCCAGTTTCGATAAGATCTTCCAATTTGTGTTTCTCAGAATCAGGTGGAGGGCTTTCTTGTGGCCTTTCTGAAGTTTCAGGAAATGTAGGTGAAGTACTGCTTTCACCTATGTTGTGTGAATGATCTTCAGACAACAACTTTGGCTCAATATATTTAGAAAGGGCCTGTGTGCACCTTTCTACAATATGACCCATCTGAAGGTAGCTTGCAGCAGTTAAATAATTGACCAATTCCTTCACTGGAAACTCTAAGATACCAGTGTAACAGGACAAAAGTATCTGTGCTCCAACGTCTGAACTCTGGAGGAGTGAAATCCGGACATCCTTCGAATCATTTAACAAAAACTGGTCTCTCAAAAAGGGAGAGCATGCAGCAAATATTATTTTATGCCCTAGAAAGGCCACATTGTTGATTCGGATTGTGACATCACAGAATCGCTTTTGCTGCCTTAGCAAATTCATTTTCTGCAACATGGAATCTCCATAGCTTGAAAACTTAAAACGAAGCACATCAGAAGTTGGAGCCATATTTCTAAATCTAGAAAACAAAAAAAAACATGAACAATTTATTATAAATTAAAAGATCACAGTTAAAAATTGAGCAGTATCAGTTTAAGTCCCATTTTAGGTAAACAGCTAATAAAGTGAAGTACTTTATTTCACCTTTAGAGCCACATACTTGCACACTAGGAATTTTGTAGCCAAAGTTTAAAATACCCACTCCTATTTAGTTAGAGCTATTGATACTAGCCATTTTTGGATTTGGAAATTGCGTATCATAACTGAATGACTAGTATAATTGAAGTAAGAGTAATAACAGCCCTTTCCAAACTTCCATATTGAGTCAATGGTTGGAAAATATTAAGTACAAACAAAACATTGGACTTTAAGACTGGATTTTAACAGGACTTGGACAACACATGACTCACTACCTGCAATGTAGACACCTCTTCCTGTAACTAAATGGACCTTTTACCAGATACATAGGTCACCTGAAGAATAGTAGTTATTAACCAAGGCTTACTTTCTAATTTTTGGTTGTTCAAGTATACGTTAAAAATCCTTTGGTATAAGAAAAAAGCAGAGAAACCTAGTATTTTGGTTAACCTTTCTCCCCAGACATTACCATCAGATGAACTGATCTAGCTTTTTGTGGGAATTTGCTGTATGCAAAATGGCAGCTACACTTGAACTTGTAATAGTTCCAATATTTCAATCTGAAGTGCTTTTATACTGTGTCTCTCATTTTTTAATTCCATTCAGAGATTTTTAAGTTTTGACACCTCTGGAGCAGGTGGAACTTGAACTCAGAACTCCCAGTTCATAAGTATAGACAGTACCACTCCACTATAAGGGACTGAATATTTTTACATATATCCTCACTCCATCTTCAGGAGCTGATGACATTTTTCAAACTGAGCTATCACCAATACTATGACTTTAGGAGCTGCATTTTGTCCTTTTTGTTTAAAAAAAATGAAGGGAGGCTGAGACAGAAATGCCGAGCAATCTGTTCCAAGCCAATAAACAGCTTGTGAGGCCTTTTTTATTAAAAAGTTGGAACAATAGAAGCAGCATGAAGGAGTGGGGTCAAGCTGCCACAGAACCAGGATTTTTATTTAGTTTTCAGTAGCTGTTGAACTTTGGAAACTACTATACATCTCCTCCTTCTATAGCAGATCACTCTAATTCTCTCTCTCTCTCTCTCACACACACACACACACACACACACACACACAGACACCTTCTTGATGTTCTTTCCTCCTGGACAGAGGAAGTGGTGGAGGCTGGTGCAATTGCAATATTTAGAAGTCATCTGGATAGTTATATGAATGGGAAGGGTTTGGAGGGACATGGGCAGGGTGCTGGCATGTGGGACTACATTAGGTTGAGATATCTCGTCAGCATGGACGAATTGGACTGAAAGGTCTGTTGTGGTTCTGTTCGCCGAGCTGGAAGTTTTTGTTGCAAACGTTTCGTCCCCTGGCTAGGTGACATCATCAGTGCTTTGGAGCCTCCTGCGAAGCGCTTCTTTGATGTTTCTTCCGGTATTTATAGTGGTCTGTCCTTGCCGCTTCCTGTTGTCAGTTTCAGCTGTCCGCTGTAGTGGTTGGTATATTGGGTCCAGGTCGATGTGTTTGTTGATGGAGTTTGTGGATGAATGCCATGTCTCTAGAATTCCCTGGCTGTTCTCTGTCAGGCTTGCCCTATGATAGTAGTGTTGCCCCAGTCGAATTCATGTTGCTTGTTGTCTGCGTGTGGGGCTACTAAGGATAGCTGGTCGTGTCGTTTCGTGGCCAATTGATGTTCATGTATGCGGATTGTTAGCTGCCTTCCTGTTTGTCCTATATATTGTTTTGTGCAGTCCTTGCATGGTATTTTGTACACTACATTAGTTTTGCTCATGTTGGGTATCGGGTCCTTCGTTCTAGTGAGTTGTTGTCTGAGCGTGGCTGTTGGTTTGTGTGCCGTTATGAGTCCTAAGGGTCGCAGTAGTCTGGCTGTCAGTTCTGAAACGCTCCTGATGTATGGTAGTGTGGCTAGTCCTTTTGGTTGTGGCATGTCCTCGTTTCGTGGTCTTTCTCTTAGGCATCTGTTGATGAAGTTGCGTGGGTATCCGTTTTTGGCGAATACCTTGTATAGGTGTTCCTCCTCTTCTTTTTGCAGTTCTGGTGTACTGCAGTGTGTTGTGGCCCTTTTGAATAGTGTCCTGATGCAGCTTCGTTTGTGTGTGTTGGGGTGGTTACTTTCATAGTTTAGGACTTGGTCTGTGTGTTGCTTTCCTGTATACCCTTGTGGTGAATTCTCCGTTCGGTGTTCTCTGTACTATCACGTCTAGGAATGGGAGTTGGCTGTCCTTTTCTTCTTCTCTTGTGAATCGGATTCCTGTGAGTATGGCGTTGATGATCCGGTGTGTTTTTTCTATTTCCGTGTTTTTGATGATTACAAACGTGTCATCGACATATCTGACCCAGAGTTTGGGTTGAATTTGTGGTAGGACGGTTTGTTCTAACCTTTTGCATAACTGCCTCTGCTATGAGTCCTGAGATTGGTGATCCCATGGGTGTTCCGTTGATTTGTACGTATATCTGGTTGTTGAATGTGAAGTGTGTAGTGAGGCACAAGTCCAGTAGTTTAAGTATGCCGTCTTTGTTGATAGGTTCTGCGTCCTGTTTTCTGTTCTGTATGTCCAGTAGGTTGGCTATTGTTTCTCTGGCTAGGGTTTTGTCAATCGAAGTGAACAGTGCCGTCACGTCGAATGAGATCATGGTTTCTTCTTTGTCTATGTGTATATTTCTGATGATGTTCAAGAATTCCTGTGTTGATCGTATGGAGTGTTTGGATCCACTGACCAGGTGTTTCAGTTTCTGTTGTAGTTCTTTGGCCAGTTTGTATGATGGTGTCCCTGGTAGTGATACTATGGGTCTGAGTGGGATGTCTGGTTTGTGTACTTTAGGTAGTCCGTAGAATCTGGGGGTGTTGTTGCTTTCCGGTTTCATTCTTTGTAGGTCAGCTTTGGTTATCTGTCCGTTTTTTTGTAGATTCCTTAGTGTGTTATTTATTCTATTGGAGAGTTGTGGTGTGGGGTCAAATTCCTTCATTTGGTAGGTGTTGGTATCTGCGAGTAGTTGTTGTGCTTTTTGGATGTAATCTGATTTATCTAGGATGACCGTCATTCTTACTTTATCTGCTGGTAGTATGATTATGTTCTTATCGTTTCTTAGTGCTTTCAGTGCTTCCCTCTCCTTGGTGTTGAGGTTGTGTTTGTCTTTTCCTTATCATCATAGGTACGACAGTTTATCTCACTGTTTGTTGTGTCTCTTCTGTCAGTCCATTGTTCCTGAGTGTGCATTCCAGTGCTGCTAGGAAGTCTGCTGTCTTGGCATCCCTGTGGTTGTAGTTGAGTCCCTTGGCCAGTATTGTTCTTTCCATGTCTGTGAGCTGTTTGTGGGAGAGGTTTTTAACCCAGGTGTGTGTTGTAGTGTCCTCTTTGTTGCGTGTTAGTTTGGCCATTTTTTCTTTTAGGGCCGTTTTTTTGCGGTGTGTTGTCCTGTTCTGTCCTATAGTGACAGCCTGTTCTATGGCCCGGGTCCATTCACGATTAGTGGTTTTTGAAATTAACAAATGAAGGAATTTGACCCCACACCACAACTCACCAATAGAATAAATAACACACTAAGGAATCTACAAAAAAACAGACAGATAACCAAAGCTGACCTACAAAGAATGAAACCGGAAAGCAACAACACCCCCAGATTCTACGGACTACCTAAAGTACACAAACCAGACATCCCACTCAGACCCATAGTATCACTACCAGGGACACCATCATACAAACTGGCCAAAGAACTACAACAGAAACTGAAACACCTGGTCAGCGGATCCAAACACTCCATACAATCAACACAGGAATTCTTGAACATCATCAGAAATATACACATAGACAAAGAAGAAACCATGATCTCATTCGACGTGACGGCACTGTTCACTTCGATTGACAAAACCCTAGCCAGAGAAACAATAGCCAACCTACTGGACATACAGAACAGAAAACAGGACGCGGAACCTATCAACAAAGACGGCATACTTAAACTACTGGACTTGTGCCTCACTACACACTTTACATTCAACAACCAGATATACGAACAAATCAACGGAACACCCATGGGATCACCAATCTCAGGACTCATAGCAGAGGCAGTTATGCAAAAGGTTAGAACAAACCGTCCTACCACAAATTCAACCCAAACTCTGGGTCAGATATGTCGATGACACGTTTGTAATCATCAAAAACACGGAAATAGAAAAAACACACCGGATCATCAACGCCATACTCACAGGAATCCGATTCACGAGAGAAGAAGAAAAGGACAGCCAACTCCCATTCCTAGACGTGATAGTACAGAGAACACCGAACGGAGAATTCACCACGAAGGTATACAGGAAAGCAACACACACAGATCAAGTCCTAAACTATGAAAGTAACCACCCCAACACACACAAACGAAGCTGCATCAGGACACTATTCAAAAGGGCCACAACACACTGCAGCACACCAGAACTGCAAAAAGAAGAAGAGGAACACCTATACAAAGTATTCGCCAAAAATGGATACCCGCGCAACTTCATCAACTGATGCCTAAGAGAAAAACCACGAAACGAGGACATGCCACAACCAAAAGGACTAGCCACACTACCATACATCAGGAGCATTTCAGAACTGACAGCCAGACTACTGCGACCCTTAGGACTCATAACGGCACACAAACCAACAGCCACGCTCAGACAACAACTCACTAGAACGAAGGACCCGATACCCAACATGAGCAAAACTAACGTAGTGTACAAAATACCATGCAAGGACTGCACAAAACACTATATAGGACAAACAGGAAGACAGCTAACAATCCGCATACATGAACATCAACTGGCCACGAAACGACACGACCAGCTATCCCTAGTAGCCACACACGCAGACAACAAGCAACATGAATTCGACTGGGAAAGCACTACTATCATAGGGCAAGCCAGACAGAGAACAGCCAGGGAATTCTAGAGGCATGGCGTTCATCCACAAACTGCATCAGCAAACACATCGACCTGGACCCAATATACCAACCACTACAGCGAACAGCTGAAACTGACAACAGAAAGCGGCAAGGACAGACCACTATAAATACCGGAAGAAACATCAAAGAAACGCTTCGCAGGAGGCTCCAAAGCACTGATGATGTCACCTAGCCAGGGGACGAAACGTTTGCAACAAAAACTTCCAGCTCAGCGAACAGAACCACAACAACGAGCACCTGAGCTACAAATCTTCGCACAAACTTTGAACTGAAAGGTCTGTTACTGTGCTGTATATTTCAATGACTCGAGACTGGAGAATTGCATGTGAGACAATCCTGTTTTAGTGAATTTGCCTTTGCCAATGGTGTGTATGTGGGATGTCACTATATTGGAACAGTTGTTGTACAGTTGTTAATTAATCTATTATTCCAACAAATTTTCCATAGAGAGTTATTATTCCAATTCTGCTTTCTTTTATTTGTATTTTAACTAGTGTTTTGCTCAAATTTTTGACCATTCAAATTGCATCTGGAGCACAATGCCTTACGTTTGCCTTTAAAAATAAGAAAACGTTGGGGTCTAGGCTATCTTAATATATCTAGAAGAGGTTTGGTTTGGTCCATAATATGTATAAATTACACTGAAATACAAACTTGCACCTCATCAACTAACACTTAAAACTTATGCTCCATTAGTTTTGTTTTAAAAAACACCCACAAAAATTACTTTATAAATGCCAGCTCACTGCCAAAGATAGCACATAATCAGAACTTCATGGGTTCCAAATCCCATCCCAGAAACGTAAGCACATGACACCTGCTAGTACTGGAGGATCAGGGAGAGATTTCTGCGCTGAGGTGCCTTCTTTCAGACAAGTTAATTAAAACCTAGTCAGTTTCCTCAGGTGGATGTGGAAGATCCCACAGAATTATTAGAACGCCCATATCCTAACAACATTAATTTCTGAATCAATATTATAATGGATTATCTAGCCATTTGACTAATGGCAGCATAAATTATAGGGAATAAGGAAAACATAGGAACTAGTATTAAAAGGGGTTAGAGCAAGGCATTTGGATAAATTCAAAGTAACCTGGCAGAATAAAATTGGTTTTGTGAAAGGGAAATCATGTTCGACCAATCTATTGGAGTTCTTTGAGGAGGCAACATGTGCGGTAAATAAGGGAACTAGTGAATGTATTGTACTTGGACTACCAGAGGCATATGATAAAGTTGAGAGTGTGGTGCTGGAATAGCACAGCCAGTCAGACAGCATTCGAGGAGCAGGAGAATCAACGTTTTGGGCATAAGCCCTTCATCAGGGATGATTCTCTGCTCCTCGGAAGCTGCCCGACTGGCTGTGCTTTTCTTGCACCACACTCTCGACTCTGACCTCCAGCATCTGTAGTCCTCACTTTCTCTGCATATGATAAAGTGCCACATCAAAGGATATTGTAGAGAATAGCTCAGTGTACGGAGTGGTATATTGGCTTGGAAGATGATTGCATGTCTAATATGAAGCAAACAGTAGGCATAAATGGGTCTTTTTCAGGTTGGCAAGATGCAACAAGTGAGCCATTGGGGTTGGAGTCAGGAGCTCACCTGTTTACAATTTATATGACTTAGATGAGGAGATGTAGGGTATGGTTGCCAATTTGCTGACAACACAAAAGGTAGTTGAAAAATAAAGTTGTGAAGAGCACATAAAGGAGGATACAAAAAAAAACAGATTAAGCAAGCAGGTTATGTGGAAAGTAAAATATAACAGGAAAAATGTGTGAAATTGTCTCTTTTGTCAGGATTAAATAAAAAAGTATTATCTAAAGTGGTGGGAGAGTACAGTGTTCAGATGCAAAGGAATTTGGGTGCCTATGTATTAATCACAAAAGATTAGTATGGAGACACAATAAGTAATTAGGAATGCTAATACAACATTATCATTTATCACCAGGGAAACGGAACACAAAAAGAGGTGATTATGCTTCAATATACAAGGCACTAGGGTCATCTTATTTAAAAGGATGTAAATGCATCAAATGCAGTTCAGAAAAGGTTTACTAAACTGATACCTTGAAAGGGAAGAGTAGTTTGTCTTCTGAGGAAGAGAGTGCATAGGCCAGGCTTGGATCTGGTAGAGTTCAGAAGAGTAAGAGGTAACTTGGTTGAAAGCCAAGATGCTGAGGAGTCTTGACAGGGTAAAATGTGGAGGAAATGATTATGCTTATGTTTACAAAGAGAAAAAAACAAGGATCACCCATTTAAAACAGATAGGTTGATATTTTACTCATAAAATTACTTCCCTGGACTCTTGAATTTTCTTCCTTAAAAAAAGGTGGTGGAAGCAGAGTCCTTGAACAGTTTTAGCTCAAAGGCAGATGGATGCTTGTTAAGGAGGGTTACTGGGTATGGGCAAGAATGTGACTTTGAAGTTATAATCAAATCAGCCACGATCATATTGGTTGGCAGAATGGGCTAGATGAACCAGAACTCCTAAGTTGCATGTTCATATGTATGTACAATATTTATGGGACTTTAAAATATTTGGGAAAACCCACATAGGAAAGAAAAGAAGGAATTTATATACATGAAAATTCATTTTTCCTTGTGTAAAAGGTCCACTTATTTCCCCAACCTTTTCCTTCTGAGGTATGCTACATTACATAAAAATCCATAGTTTGCCAACCTACGCCAATTTTTCTCTGAAATTGGCAAGTCCTCACATGAAGCACCTGAAGTCCTCCTCTTAAACCTGGTGATCAGGAATAAGGTGTACAGAAAATTCCTGAAGCTACGCCTCAGCCAGCCTAAGACCAATCAATTCCTCAAGCAATCTCGTGGTGCAAGTGTCAAAAATGTGCACACAGGACTGTATTACATGAAATTTGTTTCAGTGAAAAGGACTGAGATTAAACATACCATACTTATACTGGTACAGTTTTGTCAATGGGATAATACCATACTTAATAGTTATCACTTATTTTTACAAAAAAATTAATGCCTGGGACATAGTAAATGCTAGCCTGGTCAGCAATGCCTGACAATTTCTAGTTGCCCTTGAAATGGTAACAATGAACTGTCTACTTGAACGGCTGCAGTCCATTGGTGCAGGTGGACCTACAATGCCATTAGGGAGGGAATTCCAGGATTTTGATCCTGTGATGCTTAAGAAACAACAATATATTTTCAAGACAAGATAGGGAGTGGTTTGCAGGTTTTAGAGTTCCCAATTACTTGGCCTTCTCCTACTAAACGGCATAAGTTCGAAAGATGCTTTTTAAAGAGCCTGTGTCAGTGGATGAGGAAGTGGTATGGAATGCACATGAATCTGGTACTTGTCAAGCAAGCTGCTTTGTCCTAGACGATGTCTTGAATGCTGTATGGAAAGTGGCATGTAGTCCAATACACTCCTAATTTGTGTCTTGAAGATGGCACGCTGGATAGTGAATTACTTGCTGCAGGATTCTTAGCATTTGTAGCCACAGTACTTATAAAAGCTAATACAATTCAGTTAAGTTTGTGGTAAATGCTAACCCCAGAATGTTGATGGTGGGGAACTCACTGACATCATTGCCTTTGAATGTTACAAGGGTGATGATTAGATTCTCTCTTGTTAGAGATGGAGATTTGTGCCATAAAAATGCCAAGCAATGTTACTTGCCACTTGTCAGCCAAAAACTGGATATTGAACAGATCTTTCATTTTGACATGGACTGCATCAGTATGAGAAACTGTGAGAAGTGCTGAACATTGCCCTTCAGTGAACATCCACATATTTGACCTTATGATGGAGGGAAGGTCATTGATGAAGTAGCTGAAGATGGTTGGGCCTCAGATATTATCTCAACTGAATAGAGCAGAATAGCCTTTATTGTCACGTGCAATCAAATGAGTGCAGTGAGAAGTTTGTAATGTCGCCTCTTTGGCGCCATCTTAGGTACAGGGTATCTAGGTACAGATACTATGAATGTTTGTTACAGAATCGAAAGAATGAAAAAAAGCTTTGTATTCTTGTGCGAAGTTTTAAAAAGTACTCAAATTACTCAAAGTCCACAATAAGAATAAGAACTATCTTCAGAACTATTCAAATTATAGTCCTTTTCACAGAGTCAATTCCCACCAAGCTTCAGTACACAAGTCCTCACCACCTTCACAACTTACCTCCCAGGCTCACCTGGGCTTGGACTGCCTCCCACTCCAGACTCTGGCCTCCAAGACTCAGCTCTCAAGCACACCTGGGCTCGGTCTGTTGCTGCTTCAGGCTCTGGCTGAGACTCGCTTCCAGGACTCACCACCTGCCATGGTTTCCAACTTGTCTCATGTGCCAGGCTGGACTCAGTAGTCTCTACTCTCCATTCCCTCTGGATAGGGTAGTTTAAGAAATTCAAAGTTTAGGCAGCGGGAGGGAGAGAAGGAAGGAAGGCTACAACTGACGAACAGATGGGATGGGGAGGGGTGGGGAAGAGGAGGAAACGAAGGGCAGGGTGGGGAAGGGGTTGGAAGGCAGGAAAGGAAGGTTGGGGGGGGGGGGGAAGAAAAAAAAGGAAGGAAGGAAAGGACAGAAATGGGGAAAGGAAGGAAGGACAGACGGGGGAGGAAAGGAAGGAAGGACAGGGGGCAGGGAAGGAAGGCGGGCAGAAAGAAAACCTGACAAGCAGAGCTCCAGCTGGAGCGTCCTAATCTGCCACCATTTTTGAAGCAGACAGAACTCTGAACTGCCAGAGCAACATGGTAGCTCAGTGGTTAGCACTGCTGCCTCACAGCGCCAGAGACCTGGGTTCAATTCCAGCCTCGGGTGACTGCCTGTGTGGAGTTTGCACATTCTTCCCGCGCCTGCGCAAGTTTCCTCCCGCAATACAAAAGATGTGCAAGCTAGGTGAATTGGCTATGCTAAAATGCTATAGTGTCCAGGGATGTGTAGGTTAGGTGCATTAATCAAGGGTGAATTAGGGCAAGGGGAATGGGTCTGGTTGGGTTGGTCTTTGGAGGGTCGGTGTGGACTTGTTGGGCCGAAGGGCCTGTTTCCACATTGTAGGGATTCTATGATTGCTTCCTTAGGCCTATGAAATCATACTTCAGGTACAAATTACAGGACAATGTCTCATTTGTATTCGTTATCCATTTACACAATAGCTATCAAAGAATAGACAGAGGTGCTTGCCATTTGTTTTTAAAAGAAGAAATAAGCACACCTGTACCCCATAATTCATTGAAACAAATATAACTTAGTTTTAAAACGCCATGGAATTTTTGACATTGACCTGAACGAGCAGACAGGGCCTTAGTTTAAAATGTGAACACCAGCTGTTTAGTACACAGTTGCCTTGTTTCTATACGCTGGGATGGGAGACAGACTTTCTGAATCCAAGGCTACAGTGCTACTTTCGAGTCAAACAAATACCAAAAATGTTTGAAAGTATCTCTGAACAAAAGCAAGCAGAGATAGTCCTGCTTGGTCTCCTGATGAGGTGTCCATCATAATACATTTCGACTTAAACCAATTTGTGGCATTAAGACATATCTGAGCACATTGAAACAACATTGACAATCACCTGATGAAGGAGCGTCGCCCCGAAAGCTAGTGTGCTTCCAATTAAACCTGTTGAGACTATAACCTGGTGTTGTGTGATTTTTAACTTTGTACACCCCAACACCGGCATCTCCACATCATGAAACAGCATAGGTTAAGATCCCAGCTGCAGCAAAGATCTGTGTCCCATATTAGATTAGATTAACTTACAGGTGGAAACAGGCCCTTCGGCCCAACAAGTCCACACTGACCCGCCGAAGCGTAACCCACCCATACCCCTACATTTTACCCCCTACCTAACTCTACGGACAATTTAGCACGGCCAATTCACCTGACCCGCACATCTTTGGAATGTGGAAGGAAACCGGAGCACCCGGAGGAAACCCACGCAGACACGGGGAGAACGTGCAAACTCCACACAGTCACCTGAGGCGGGAATTGAACCCGGGTCTCTGGCGCTGTGAGGCAGCAGTGCTAACCACTGTGCCACCGTGCCGTCCACAGTATCTAGTAATCTTCTTTGCCAAAACCCCAGCATCATGTGGAAAATTTTCATATTATATTCAAAGAAAAGCTTTGATTCTGCAATTTGTTACTTCATCAACCACCTCAACACCAATTTTTAAAAAAGTAATCAAAACTGCCATCATGTAAAGCCAAGACCCCGTGTGCTCGGAGTTATTTTTGGATCCATCAAAGCCACTCAGCTCTTACCTTGCCACTGCCTTGATTTTGGACATGCATCAGTAGTGGTATGATCAAACTCCCTAACTGATTAAGAACAATTTAAAGACTACAGCACCAATAAACTCTAGGAAATTAGAGGTCAATGGAAACACCCTTCAGGAGCTGGCAATATACCCAGCACACACAACAGAAGATTATTATTAGAAGCTATTATTTGCAACCAAAGTAAATCAGTTTCTCTGGATAGTGAAAACAAATCTTGGCTTAACCATTTTTAGCTATTTCATTTAATGCCAGGCTGATCGTGATAGTTCTACAACATTCAGTTCCATTCACAACTCCTTTCTGACAATGTAGAAGTGCAAATCAGCTTATGACAGGACATAAATAGCATCTACATTCAGCCAAGGAGCAAACAACATTATAAGTAGTAACAAGATTAAGCTTGTTAACCTGTCTCCTCTCCTTCCTACCCTGCCACACCCACACAAAAATCTTTATTAGCATTATCACCAGAACTCCACCACCAACATCCCTACTGGCTGTCACTACTGATTAGAATTGAAAAGGATTAGTGATATCAATGGCAGGGCAGAGGCTCATTGATTCTTTTCAATCAACTAGAACATTCAGGTCACGAGTGTGTTGGAATACTCACTTTTCACTTAGATGAGTACAGCCTCAACAATCATGCTGTATATAAAAGGATCAAACTGTCTGAGATTTATGCCCCACTGTGGGCACTTTGACTACAGCAAGCACTATTTACATGATGCAATCTTAATTTCACAGCCTTTACCAGCAATACCATCTTTAGAAAGGGCAAGAGCAGCATCATCATATGGACATTGTCACCTGCAAGTTCTTCAAGTCAACAGAACTCTGACATGGATCGATCATCTGTTCCTTCATTCCAAATCTTAAGGAACATATGAAGACCATCACACAATTACAGTAATTCAGGAAGGCAGTCTAGCAGTTGGGGACTTTCAATAATTATAACCTTGGCAGTGTTATTTCCATTCATAGGACAATTGTTTATAAAAGCATACCACTTTTAAACAACAAAATCCAGTGTCTATTTCATACTCAACAAAAAATAATTAAATAATTTGATATTTCTTTTCCCCATCCCAAATGATTTGTCATAGAGTCACAGAGCTCCACAGCACAAAAAGAAAGGTCCTTCAGCCCATCAAATCCGCACTAGTCAAAAATACAATTATTCTGATTCCATTTTCCAGCACTTGAGCCATAGCCTTGTATGGCTTGGCACTGCAAGTCTACATATAAAGGTTTAAAAAGCAGGAGGGATGCTGCCTGCACCATCTTATGAGCAGGGAGTTCCAGATTTCCACCACCCTCCAAGTAGAATAAAAAGTCCTTTCATCTGAAAAGTCTCCACAGCTGGTCTTGAACAAGGGGAAACAGTTCTTTCCTGTGTACCCTATCTATGCCCTTTAACTTTATACATCTCAATTATGTCTCACTGTCAGTCTCCTCTGCACTAAGAACTCCAGTCTGTCCGATCTTGATTCATAACGGAAACTCTCCAGCCCTGCAACATCCTGGTAAATCTCTGCATCATCCCCAGTACAATCACACCCCTTCCTATAATGTGCATTCCAGACTTGCACAAAACAGTCTAGCTACGGCTTAAACAACTTTTTAAAAATATAATTTCAGCATAATCTGCCTGCTCTTAAGCAAATAGCCCAAAGAAAAGACAACTATGAAGCCATTATAATTTGGAGATGCTGGTGTTGGACTGGGGTGTACAAAGTTAAAAATCACACAACACCAGGTTATAGTCCAACAGGTTTAATTGGAAGCACACAAGCTTTCAGAGCGTCGGTCCTTCATCAGGTGGTAGTGTTCACCTTTTTAACTATGAAGGCACTAGATGACACTTGCATATTTCCATTTTAATTTCTCTTTCACGAATTCTCTCAAAAGCAGGTTTATCAGGAGTCTGATTTACCAGAATCATTTTACAGCATCCAATCTAAATTGTACCAGCTGCTATACAAACACCAATCTTATTTCAGAACACCTAGTAAATTACAAATGAAGGGAATACACACTTCTCAGTAAAATCAACAAGAAAGCAATACAATGGCCAAATAATTCTTTCATACCATGACTTTTAACAAACAACCATGACTTAATTTTGGTAATGCTGTTAATTTCTTAACACTAGCCCGAGAAATCATGCAGGACACAACCAGATTAATATCAGGTAAATAATTTTGTCTTTAACCCAGTTTGGAAGCATAACATTGTATATTAAACATCCACCACTACACAGAGAAAATGTGAAATCTTAATCAGATCGGGATAAGACCTTATTCCAGAGGAGAAGCAAGGGGAAATGTTATGCCCATCTGCAGAACCCCATTTCTGCCCGATTTGGTTGTGTCTCTCAGACCTGTTCACATGCTTTAAAAAGGTTTCAAGTTTCTTGCTATAAAGCTGTTAATTTCTAAGCAGCATTTCAATAGAGTAGAAATAAAAACAGATGAACTGCTAGAAACACTCATCAGGTCAGACTGCATCTGACGAGAAACAAAACAGAGTTAAGATGGAATTGAATCTAAGTCACAGAGTTCTGAAGAGTCACATTTAACTCAAAACACTCTCCCCACAGCTCTGGCAGACCTGTTCAGTTTCTTCCAGCAGCTAGGATCACAGTGTAATACAGCTTTACAGCATGGAAACAGACTGTTCAATCCAACTCATCTATTCTGACCAGATAAACCATTTGCCAGTATTTGGCCCACATCCCTCTAGGATTCTTCCTATTCATATACTCATCCAGATGTCTTTTAAATGTTGTAATTGTACTAGTCTCCAGTGCTTCCTCTGGCAGCTCACTCCATACATGCACTACTCTCTGCCTCTTAGGTCCCTTTAAATTTTTTCCCTCTCACCTTAAACCTATGCCCTCTAGTTTCCACTCCTTGGGGAAAAGTCCTTGCTTAATCACCCTATCCATGTCCCTCATGATTTTACAAACCTCTATAACGTCACCCCTCGGGAAAACATTCAGTCTCTCCCTATAACTCAAACTCTACCATGGCAACATCCGTCTGGATCTTTTTTGCACGCTTTCCAGTTTAAATAACATCCTTCTAAGAGCAGAATGACCAGAATTGTACACAATACTCCAAATGTGACCTTACCAATGTCTTGTACAACAGTAATATGACATTCTAACTCCTGTATTCAATGCTGATCCAACGACGGTAAGTGTGCTAAATGTCTTCTTCACCAGCTTATCTCCTTGTGACGCCACTTTCAAGAAACTACGTATCTGCGTTTCCTGGGCTCTATCATTAACTGTGCAAGTCCTGCCCTGATCTGTCTTACCAAAATGCAGCACTCTGCATTTATTGGAATTGAACTCCATTCTTTGGCAGACCAGAAACTTGGAAGTTGTTCAAGTGTTGCCTACAAATCTTTCCTTTAATTCTAACCATTTTAGCCAACTGATTAAATGCTGCGTTTTGCCCATTCCTAGGGCTAATTCCTTAAGTGCTCTGGGATGTTCACTCATAGAGTCCTGAGGATTTAATCAGCCGATAATCCGAACAATTTCCCCAACACCGTTTCCATCAGTTCCCCCATCTCAGTAGATCTTATGCTCCCCAGCGTTTTTGGGACTTTTGTTTGCCATTCTTTGTAAAGGCAAAACCAAAATACGTACTGAATTGGTCTGCCGCTGTTCCCCATTGCAACTTTCTATTTCTGACTAAGCTTTCTTTGGCTTTCTTTACTCTTTTGTTTTCTCTTCACAAACCTACAGAAAGTTTCACAATCAGTTTGTATGTTCTGCAAGGTTACTCTCATACTCTATTTTCCTCCATTTAAATCAATTCCTTTGTCCTCCTTTGCCGAAATCTGAAACAGGTTGTTGCTTTATCGGGCCCTTCCTCAAATCTAATGCTACCCCTCATTAGCCATGGTTGGGGCACCTTTTCCATTTCATTTTTCTGCCAGACAAGTAATTAATTATTGTAGTTCCTTCAATGCTCTCTAAATATTTGCAATTGCCTATCCACCATCATATCTTTAAGCAACATTTCCCAATTTATCATAGCCAGCTTGCACCTCATACCACAGTAGTTTCCTTTATTTAAGATTCAGAACCCTCATCTCGGAATCAATAACATCACTCTCCACCTTAAAATTAAGCTTTTTATCGTGGTCACACTTCCCCAGACCTGACGCAGCCAATTATCCCTTACTCATTACACAATACCCAGTGTAGTTTGGCCTGTTCTTTAGTTAGTTCCTTAAACTGAAAACCATCCTGTCCACATTCAAGAATTTCTTCCTTTATGCTATTGCTACTGATGGGATTTGTTCAACCATATGCGATTAATAAAAGTCACCCATAAATTACTGCTATATCTTTATTCCTTGGGTCTTTAATTTCCACTTAATGCCTTCTCCAACATTACCAGTCACAGTTTGGGGTTCTATATACAATCCCCGCTACAATTTTCTGCTCCTTGATATTGTTAAGCTCTAACTAGACAGATTCCACTTCACCAAAGCAATAGGAAGGGAAATTATTTCCCTCAATTTTACTCTCTAAACAACAATGCTACCTCACCTCCATTTCCCTTTTGGCTGTCCTTCCTAAAAACTGAATATCCTGAGGGCATGTCTCCATATACCCATTTATAATTATTTGGTGTGACTCATTCATCTACTTGGATGCTCTATTTTGAGACAAGGTCTAAAAGCTTGTCTTTTTAACATTATTAGTCCTGTTTGCTTTATTTTGATTATAGCCCTGTTTGATGTTTGCTTTTAATTCTCTGTCAATCGACTTTCTAATTTTCCATTGTCATTTAAGTTTGCCTTTTATTTCCCTCTCTTCTTGTGTAGGTTTCCACCCCCCTGCCATTTTAATTTAAACCCTACCCAATTGCAATGGCAAATCCCTATGAATCTGTTCCAGATCTGCGCATGTGCAACCCATCCAGTTTGTACTAGCTCGACCTTCCCTAGAACTAATCCCAATGTCCCAGAAATCTGAAACCCTCCCTCTGCATCTTCTCTCCAGCCACGTATTCACCTGATAGATCTATTTGCAATCTGACCAGCACGTGGCATTAGTAGCAATTCTTAACTCACTATCTCAGAAGTCCTACTTTTTAAAACTTGCTACTGCCTTCAGGACCCCAATTCTCATGATATCCATATGCACCATGATCTTTGGCAGTTCTCTTTCTCACTTTAGAATATCCTGGAGCCACTCAAACATTCTTAATGCACCTGGGAGGCAACATACTCTCCTGGAATCATATTTGCTGCCGAAATGTCTGTGTATTCTCCTTAAGATTGTATCCCCTATTAGTACAACCTTCCCACACTGTCTCCTCTCAAGTGCAGCAGAGCCAACTATGCTGCAAAGAATTTGGTTGTTTGTACTTTCCTCCGAGCAGGGACTCCCTCCCCCCCACCAATAGTATCCAAGGTGGTAAACCTGTTTTGCAGGAGAATAGCCACACGGGATTCTTGCATTGCCTGTTTAGTCTTCTTCCACAGCCTGCTGATCATCCACTTTGTTGCTCCCTGTGTAGTTTTAGCCTGACCATCTCTCAAACTGTGCTTGCTGTGTCTTGTTAGAAGAGGTTGAGTATTTTGGGCCTGTACTCCACAGAATTTAGAAAAATAAGAGGTGTATTATGATGACAGGTTTGTTGAAACATACAAGATTCTTAGGGAAAATAAAAGTCAAAAGAACTGCAGATGCTGTAACTCGGAAACAAAAACAAAAGTTGCTGGAAAAGCTCAGCAAGTCTGGCAGTACCTGTGAAGAGAATTCAAAGTTAACGCTTCAGGTCCAGTAACCCTGCCCGAGTTCTGAGGAAAGGTCACCAGACCCAGAACGTTAGGATTCTTAGGGAACTTGAGAGGGTACATGTGCAGAGGCTAATTTCTCTTCTGGGACAGGCTAGGACCAGAGGACAGAATGTCAGAATAAGGAATTGTCCATTTAAAGCGAAGAGAAGGAGTTTTTTTTTCTCAGATGATAGCGATTCTGTGGAATTCTTTATCAAAGGGCTGTAGAGACTGGATCTTAAGTATACTCAAAGCTGAAATGGACAAATTTTTAAATCAGGAATTTATAGGAAAAAATGGTAGGAAAGTGGAGTTGAGGGTTAACTCAATGGGCAGAATGGACTACCTCTGCTCCCAAGCCTTATCTCAGATGCAATGTAACTAACTGTTAAAAAAACTATTTATCAAGACTGAGCACATATTCGTCAAAGATTTCGTGTAGATGTCTACCACATTTACTATCAGTAGCAGCAAATCCCAACACATCCCGAATGTTTCTGGTGAACACTACAACATATAGCAACAGCTTACCACAATATTCCAACAAAGCCCAACACAGGCTAAAGGAATATTACAAATCTTTCAATGAAGCACCTTACAGTTTTCTGAGCTCAATTTAGAGACCAACAACTTCAGACCATTAACTGTCCTCCATTTCGATTCAAAGTCTTTCTCTTCACCAATCCTACTCCAACATATCAGTCAGTATCTTGCTCTCATGTTTTTACTTTAAGAGCTGATCTTTGTCCAATTATATACAGCTTTTCTGAACAATGTTGATTCTTTACAACCATCATTATTCCTTTTACTTTTTAATTCCAAGATTATTTAAATCTTACTGCCTTTTAATCCATTCCTGATAGAATATAGAAAAGTACAGCACAGAACTGGTCCTCTGGCCCACGATGTCGTGCCGACATTAATACTAATGCAAAATAACTTAACCTACACACCCCTCAATTCACTGCTGTCCATGTGCATGCCCACCAGTCGCTTAAATGTTCCAAATGACTCTGCTTCCACCACTACTGCTGGCAACGCATTCCACGCACACACAACTCTCTGCATAAAGAACCTTCCTCAGACATCTCCTCTATACATTTCTCCTAATATCTTAAAACCATGACCCCTCATGCCAGTCAATCCTGCCCTTGGGAAAAGTCTCTGGCTATTGAATCTATCCATTCCTCGATCGGGTCACCTTTCTTCTCCTCCTCTCCAGAGAGGAAAGTCTGAACTTAGTTAACCTTTCTTCATAAGGCAAGCCCTCCAGTCCAGGCAGCATCTGGTAAACCTTCTCCAAAGCCTCTGTATCTTTACTATTGTAGGACGACCAGAACTGGATACAATACTCCAAGTGTGGCCTCACCAGGGACTCGCAGAGCTGTAGCAAAAGCTTGCAGCTCTTAAACTCAATCCCCTTGTTAATGAAAGCCAAAACACCATATGCTTTCTTAACAAGACCAAACATATGATCTTCACATTTCTACACCTGATCCTTCCCCATCCTATTTTCACAAGAACATTGATTAAAATGCTTTTGTTTTCACAGCAAAGTTTTCACTCATTAGGAGAAATTGGGGACTACAGATGCTGGAGATCAGAGTTGATAGTGTGGTACTGGAAAAGCACAGCAGGTCAGGCAGTATCCAAGGGGCAGAAGAATCAATGTTTCAGGCATAAACCTTTCATCAGGAATTCCTGAAGGGCTTATGGTTGAAATATCAATTGTCTTGCTTCTCAGATGCTGCCCGACTTTCACTCAGGACAATTTGCAGGGAAAAAACAGCACTTTATACTGCATGAGAGGAGAGTGCCAACTGGTTGAGAAGTGGACTCTGATTGAGAGAGGCAAACGATAGAAAATGCACCAATGTCAGACAGGTTGACTGATTATCTCAAGGTGACCACAAACCAGCAAATGACTGTCACTTATTTTCAGTTGAATTGAAACAGGTACTGTGCATGACTGACCACTGAATTAGAAAAGATTTAGATTCATAATGGAGATGAGCAAGAAACAACCTAAAATAAAATCCATCCAATTTTAGAAGTTCTAAGGATTTGGCTACAATAAAATGGAACTAAAGACTAACAAGAAAAACTGCAAAAGAACAAAGAGTGTTCTTCAAGAATGAGGTGTATCAGGTTAAATATACTTCACTAAGGGTGAAACGTTGGGAAGCCAAAGGCAGGGCTCCTTAGATGAAAAGTAAAATGAGAATGATGAAATAGAAAAGGGTGTATGATGCAAGTCAAGTGAATTCTTCAAGTGAGAATCCAACCAACCAATTACAAACATTTACAAGAGAAAAGAAGATTCAAGGCAGACTGGCAAAGGGAATGAGAGTGTTGAATGGCAGTCAACATAAAAATGGAACGCCAAAATCTTTCACCAGCATGCTCACAATAAGCAGACAGTGAGAGATGGGGTGGAGTCTATTAGGGACAAAAGGGATGCTATTTGCTGAGACAGACAAATGCTAGAATTTGGAGGTATTTTGCATCAGTGTTTACCAAGAAAGAGAATGGTAAAAATAAAACAATGATTTCAAAATCAATTTGGAAAGGCAGAGGAGAGAAACAAGCTTCCAGGGCTGCAGGGAGAGACCAGTGGCAAGGGGCTAATTGGATTCCAATAGAAAGGGATGGATTTGTATCAGGAGCTAACTGACCTCTTCTGTGCTATGAAGACTAACAAATATTTCCTAGATTTCATGTTTGCATTTCAACTCCTTTATAAAAGTTAGAATCTTGAAAGTTACCTTGATACTAGAGTCTAGAATAATGATTTTTTAAAAAAAAATATGGAAAGACAGTTTGACTGATGGTTTCACCTAGGTTTCCCAAACCTCCCCAAAACATTTATCACATTTCAGATTTAGGCCAGAAGGCATAAATAGTTGTTTCTATTTCCCCAGTCCTTTTCGACCAATTAATACATGTTGCATTGCGTCAGCCAATCACAGCGCAAGCTGCAGAACACATCTCATCTTCAGACTAAGCACCTTACAACCTTCTGGACTTAATATGGAGTTCAGCACATTCAGATCGTGAACCCGCACTCATTCCTACCCTTTTGTTTTCGCTTTACTTGTTGCATTCTCTGTCACCATGATGTCTCTCCATTCCCCCCACCCCTACTCTTCATCTGAAGAGTCATCTAGATTCAAAACACTGCTCTCTCCATGGATGCTGTCTGACCTACTGTGATCTCCAGCATTTGTTATCTTCAGTACAGATTCCAATCTGCGATAATTTGTTCCTACAATGGGACTCTGTTCTTTCCTGTTTGGCAAATAATTTGCACTTTCAGCAATCTCTCCCTTGAATGGTTCCAACATCCCCTCCCACCCCCAATATTTTACATAAATGCTGCTTCCTCCACAAATTTTCACATCAGCGGTGAAGAATCATCCAGACTGAAAACGTTAGCTTGCTCTCTCTCCATGGATGCTGCCTAACCCACTCTGATGTCCAGCACTTTTTTTGTTTTCAGTACAAATTCCAGCACTTGCATTAATTTGCTCCAAAATAAAGACTAAGTGAGTTATGGTGAGAAGACATAAAATCATTAAGCGTTTTCCTCCAAACTGGGTCATCTAATTACAGCAAGAATTAATGCAAATTCTTAAAGTTATGGTACTAAAGAGAGAACATGAATTTGTTTTTGACTCCAATTCTATGAATAAACACCCTATAACAACATGGTTATGCTGATTTTGGAGATCATCCCAACTAAAGAGTAAATGTATTTCAAAGTGGTGGCATTTGCTTACCCATTAAACCCAATAGATCAGGGAGGCCTGATTGAAGTGTATCAGATTGAGGGGTATGGACAGGAGTTGTTCCTTTTAGCTGAACATTCAATACCAAGGGAGCATAACTTTAAAAAGGTACAGTGCAAGAGGTGTGGACAGGAGTTTGAGTTTGATGGGAATACGGAATGCACTGTCTGAGAGGGCAGTAGAAGCAGGAAACCTCATTACCTTTAAAAAATGTGTGGATGAGCACCTGAAGTGTCATAACATTCAAAAGTATGGGCTAAGTGCTGGAAACTGTAATTAGCGTAGACAGGTTAGTACAGGCTTGATGGGTCGAATGGCTTCTTCTGTGGTGTACGACTGATTTCACATGCAATTAGCATGATGACCAGTAGCCAACAAAAGATATCAACATTTAGAACAATCTACAACATAGAGTCATAGAGATGTATAGCATGGAAACAGACCCTTCGGTCCAACCCGTTCATGCCAACCAGATATCCCAACCCAATCTAGTCCCACCTGCCAGCATCCGGTCCATATCCCTCTAAACCTTTCCTATTCACATACCCATCCAGATGCCTTTTAAAATGTTGCAATTGTACCTGCCTCCACCACTTCTTCTGGCAGCTCATTCCATTCACGTATCACTCTCTGTGAGAAAAAGTTGCCCCTCGGGTCTCTTTTATATCTTTCCCCTCTCACGCTAAACCTATGCCCTCTAGTTCTGGACTCCCCAAACCTAGGGCAAAAACTTTGGCTATTTACCCTATCCATGCCCCTCAATTTTGTAAACCTCTATCAAAGGTCACCCCAGCCTCCGACACTCCAGGGAAAACAGCCCCAGCCTGTTCAGCATCTCCCTAAAGCTCAAATCCTCCAACCCTGGCAACATCTTTGTAAATGTTTTCAGAACCCTTTCAAGTTTCACAACATCTTTCTGATAGGAAGGAGACCAGAATTGCACGCAATATTCCAACAGTGGCCTAACCAATGTCCTGTACAGCCGCAACATGACCTCCCAACTCCTGTACTCAATACTCTGACCCATAAAGGAAAGCATACCAAATGCCTCTTCCACTATCCTCTACCACCAACTCTACTTTCAAGGAGATATGAACCTGCACTCCAAGGTCTCTGTTCATGAAACACTCGCTAGGACCTTACCATTAAGTATTTAAGCCCTGCTAAGATTTGCTTTGCCAAAGTGCAGCAGCTTGCATTTATCTGAATTAAACTCCATCTGCCACTTCTCAGCCCATTGGCCCATCTGGTCAAGATCCTGTTGTAATCTGAGGTAACATTCTTTGCTGTCCACTACACCTCCAATTTTGGTATCGTCTGAAAACTTACTAACTGTACCTCTTATGCTCACATCCAAATCATTTGAGTAAATGACAAGAAGTAGAGGTAGCAACACCGATCCTTGTGGCACTCCACTGGTCACAGGCCTCCAGTCTAAAAAACTACCCTCCACCACCACCCTCTGTCTTCTACCTTTGAGCCAGTTCTGTATCCAAATGGCTAGTTCTCCCTGAATTCCGTGAGATCTAACCTTGCTAATCAATCTCCCATCCCTATAAGAGCACATCTACCGCTCTGCCCTCATAAATATTGAGTTTTTTGAGCAAGTAACAATCAAGTTTGAGAGACATGATTTCCCATGCACAAAGCCATGTTGGCTACTCCTAAGTAGTCCTTGCCTTTCTAAATACATGTACATCCTGTCCTTCAGGATTCTCTCCAACAACTTGCCCACCACTGACACCAGACTCACTAATCCATAGTTGCCTGGTTTGTCCTTACCATCCTTCTTAAACAGTGGCACCACGTTTGCCAACCTCCAGTCTTCCAGCACCTCATCTGTGACTATCGATAATACAAATATCTCAGCAAGAGGCCCAGCAATCACTTCTCTAGCTTCCCAAAGAGTTCTAAGCTAAACCTGACCTGGGGATTTATCCACCTTTATGCGTTTCAAAATATCCAGCACTTCCTCCTCTGCAATTTGGACATCTTGCAACGTATCACCATCTATTTCCCTACAGTTTATATCTTCCATATTCTTCTCCACAGTAAATACTGATGCAAAGTATCATTTAGTATCCCACCTCCCCCCCATCCCTCCTGGGGGCCCTATTTTCTCCCTTGTTACCCTTGTGTTTGATTTGCCAAAGCTAGTTCATGACCCCGTTTTGCCTTCCTGATTTCCCTGTTAAGTAAACTCCTACTGCCTTTATACTTTTCTAAGGACTCACTCGATCTATCCTGTCTATACCTTACACATGCTTCCTTCGTTTTCTTAACCAAACCCTCAATTTCTTTAGTCACCCAGCATTCCCTATAGCTGCCAGCCTTTCCTTTCACCCTAGCAGGAATATACTTTCTCTGGATTCTCGTTATCTCATTTCTGAAGGCTTCCCATTTTCCAGCCGTATCTTTACCTGTGAACCTCTGCCCCCAATCAGCTTTCAAAAGTTCTTGCCTAATTTTAAAAGGTATCGGGATGCGTACATGAATAGGAAGGGGTCAGAGGGATGTAGGCCAAATGCTTGCAACTGAGATTAGATTAATTTAGAATATCTGGTTGGCATGGGCGAGTAGGACTGAAGGGTCTGTTTTGTGCTATATATCTGTCTCACTAATAGTTGCACATGAAGCTCCAAGGAGTTCTAAATTGGAGAACCCTCATGATTTTATAAACCTCTATAGAAGGTCACCCCTCCATCTCTGACGCTCCAGACAACGTTGCCCCAACCTATTCAGTCTCTACCTATGGCTCAAACCTTCTATTCCTGGCAAATCCTTCGAAATCTTTTCTGAACCCTTTCACGTTTCTAACATTCTTCCTCTAGGAGGGATACCAGTATTGCACACAATATTCCAATAATGGCCTAATCAATGTCCTGTACAGCTGGAACATGACCTCCCAATTCCTATATTCAATGCAAAAACCAATAAAGACAAATACATTAAATGTCTTCTTCACTATCCTATATAACTGTGACTCCACTTTCAAGGAACTATGAACCGGCATTCCAACATCTTTGTTCAACAACACTCCTCAGGACCTGACCATTAAGGTGTAAAAGTCCTGCCCTTATTTACCTTTCCAAAATACAGCACCTCACATTTGTCTAAATTAAACTCCATCTGCCACTCCTTGGCCCATTGCCCCAACCAATCATGGTCCCGTTGTCCACTACACCTCCAATTTGGTATTATCTACAAACATACTAACTATACCTCCTAGTTCACTCCCAAATTATGTATATAATGACAAAAAGCAGTAGACCCAGCACCAATTCTTGGTGCACACCACTGGTCACAGGCCTCCAGTCTGAAAAACAACCCTCCACCACCACCCTCTGTCTTCTATCTTTGAGCCAGTTCTGTACCAAATTCACTAGTTCTCTCTCTACTCTGTGAACTAACTTTGCTAACCAGTCTACCATGTAGAATCTTGTCAAACATCTTACTGAAATCCATGTAAATCATATCCACCGCTCTGCCCTCATTAATCCTGTTACTTCTTCAAAATACTCAAACTAGTTTATGAGACATGATTTCACACGCACAAAGCCATGTTAACTATCCCCAGTCAGTCCTTGCCTTTCCAAATACATGTAAACCCTGGCCCTCAGGATTACCTCCAACAATTTGCCCATCACTGATATCAGGCTCACCGGTCTATAGTTGTTGGCTTTTCCTTACCATGTTTCTTAAATAGAAGACAACCTACTTCTCAAGGATTGTCCCCTGAATCAAAAGGTGCAGCATTCTGAAATGGATTGTTTGCTGCATACCCATGTGATTTTGTGGATGGAAAAACACTGATGACAAAGAGATGGCCAAGGCATTGCCCCCAGAATTTACTTCGCTCCAGAACATTCTCAAACATATGCTCACTGAAGGACATGTATTTTAACTCACTCTTTTCCAGGGACGCAAACTCCAGCCTTTCCATTGTCTTATCATTTTTCAGGTTTTCAGAACTCTAGTTTGGTGTTATGCAATCAAAACTTTTAAAATCTTTCTAATGTCCTAAACAAGGGGCCTCGACTCATCACCCATTAAAATTTTCAAAACAGTACTTTCTACTAGGTAATAGAAACAAAATATGTTGAATAGTGCAATATAGGACAATTTCTAACCTTTCATTAGAATGGTTTTTAAAAATAACAGCGATGAGCCAGTTTGCCCTATACTTATTCATATAAAGTAACACGGATTGGAGACAAGACCCCAAAACTCCACTTTTTACAAAAACAGTTACAATTACAAAGCTTCTACCCATCATCATTGCATTTGTAAAAAAAATTGAGCTAGCACTTATTTTTTATTTCAAATCTTAATTTAAACATTATATTTCTAACAGATGCTACATTCTGCAGAACTGATATTGCAATACAGACCCACACTTTTTCTCCATATATTTCAATTAGGGCTTCATTTGTCAGATTTAAACCACTTTACCTATTATTTGTTATGTTCTCAGATTTTTAAAAATTAGCAATATTGATTTATTTATCATTCTTATTTTCTAAAGCTGCAAAGCTGCCTCCAGAAGACTTCTTATTTTTGGTAAACATTTATCTTTCCTTCAACAACTTTTAACTTATAAAACCAGAATTCCATCCAAGATTTGTAAACTGAAGGCTCCATTAGCACCTTTCTCAAGCACGGAGTTGTCATAATATCATAGCCCGAGGATTGAGTGATAACAATTGATGGTTGTAATGTCAATTTGGTTGCAACTTAGCCTATGATCTTTGGAGATTTCTTAGCTAGGAGGTAAATCAGAGTGAAGATTTGACCCTGATACATGACAAACTTGGTATTTTTAGCTTCAAACAGTGACACCAATTTCTAACCAGGATTTGTACAATATGCACAGATTGTTGTTTTCCATTGACAAAATGTACCCATTTCACACAAGCAACTCTTAACCTTTGACCATCTAGGACAAAAGAATCTATGATTATAGCTAATGGAAAATCACCTTTTAAAGAAAATAGAATTGCACAGTACAATCTCATAATTATGCAAACATTCTCTGAGCACATCAGAAGGCACCAAACATAAGTCATTATCTATTGACCCCGTCTCGACTTTGATTTTTTATTGTTGCAGATCAGGCTATTTGACAGATGGGTCCAAACAGCAATCGAGCATCCACTCAGGCTGCTGTACCAACTGTGACAGATTTGCAGACTCCCTGGATTTTGTTTCTTTGTGCAGAAAGGCCAGATGGCCATTTTGAATGCTAAAGCCAGTACTGGCATGGGTGGGGTTAAGAATTCAAATATATAAATCTGGTATCTTGAATCTTCTAAAAAGGAATTTCAGGTAAATGTTTTAGGAAAGAAAATAAACACAAGTCAGTGTGGCTTCAAATCAAAAGTGCTAAAATTTTAGATTCCATTGTTCATGACATCTGTATGCAAAAATACTTAGCCCTATCTACAGACTTTTGACATTTTCACACAAAAAGAACGAGGAGAGATTCTTGAAATGAGAAACAGCTCACGTGGAGTACGGGACAGCACGCCTAAAAGAATATGCAGCACAAACAATTCAATATATTTATATTTTTCTTCTGCAAGTGATCACTGGTAGAAACTACAAAAATTAAATGCATGCAGTTTTTTATCTGCTTCAAAAGGTGCAAAATCATGGACAGAATCACAGCAATTCGAAATTAAAAATAAACTGTTCACTTCTGTCAGGTTGTGATAACTTTAGAGTGAGGCATGTTTGAAGGAGAATATCTTGAGAATTTAGCGAAAATCAAAACAGTAACAATTCAATTCTTTTGGTACTTCTACCAAGATTAGTATTACACTGCTCTCTGATCTCATTTCAAATATTCCTTATAGACTACAAAGCACACTGAGAATTAAAACAATTTTTACCAAAACTTGTGATGTGAAATAATTAGAGCATTTTTAAATAGTGTCCCTTCAGATGAAGGACATCAAATGATGATTGATAGAAGTAGTGTTGATGAATTATTGTCTTTCATTCTGACAGAACCAGGACAGAATCACTCTATAGGAGAGACTATTAGTCCCATTCCTTCTCATCCCTCCCTGACAAATAAATTCCTTCATTTCAGTTCTCTATGTTCTATGGATTGTTTCATATTTCATTTGGCGTTTCTGATTAAAGAACGTTAACAAAATCTCTGCATCACCGAAGGCCACAGTAACGCACTCACCTGATATGAAAAAACTATTTCCATACCACTTCAAAGAAGAACAGAAGCCGTGCTTCTTTCAGCAGTGTGGATGAGATATTGGAAATGAGAACAAAGTTGTGTTTAAAAAGCATTAGCATTGATTAAGTCATCACTGCTGTAATCTGCACTGTTTCATAAGGACATTTTAATTTACTTATATTGTTGGGTCTCTGTTTATTACAAGTTCACAGCAACGTCTTTAACTGTATAGTATTATGTTAATGAAGGTGGATGTTTATCCCAAAAGTCAAATCTGAAACATATTTTGAAAAATATGAAAGTTTTTACATTCTCCTTATACACAAAGGCAGCTGAATAATTTTCTTTCAATATCACGTCAATAGAAATTACTTAGGACTATAAAATTGTTATTTGTAGAACCTTATCTCAAGTCATATCTGTACTTAAATTACTATATCATGTGTTGAAAAGCCCCACTTCATTTGTTCTTAATTTTGCTCCACAGGACTAAATAGATAAAGTTAGTATGCAAAAGTGTGTGTGTGTGTAAAGAAACACTTGCCATCATTTCAGTGTCCAATAAAGTGACTAATGCAAAACTGCAGGAGTTAAAAAAGGGACATGATTGAAACTATACATGAGCAAAAATTGAACAGCATGTACGTAGTGTTCTGGTGTTCCACAAAATGCTACAGCACAACTAAAAGGACACTCATTCAATGCATACAACCATTTTAAAATTCATCACCAACGAACTTGCAGTAAGACGGACGAACTAAAAATAACATGTACAAATCAGTCCAGTGGTACTTTAAATAACTCATCCAGCATCTGTTGTGAAAGACCAGGACGGGGGGGGGGGGGGGGTTCGGTTGTGGAAAAGAAAGAGAGAGTTCAATTTAGGATATCAATTCCTACTATCAACAGTTCTGCAAGTCGAAAACGTTACGAAATTCCTTACCAAGTTACTACACAAATAATTCTCAAAGCGTAAGAAAAACGAACCTGTGAAATACAAATGTGGGAGTCATCATTTGTAATGTGTTGGTAAATGGAGCCAGACTGCAGCCTTTTTGGGCCTAGTGCTGTAATGGAACAAAGCCAAGCCTGCTCTAGATTTGCCCTGAACAAAGAGTAACACACACGCACAGAGAACAGCAACACTGCTGCTCCAGAAGAGCACACACCAGCGCCAACTTCCACCTCAACAATTTCATATTTATATTCCCTCCCTCTGCACCTTAGCAATGGTTTCCGGGCCTCGCTGGAGTGCCTATCTAATGTGGGTTTTTGTCTCTGTCTAGGCGGAGCGCTGGAGACGGTTCTAGCAAAGAGAGAGAGAGAGAAACCCCCGCCGATCTAGCATTGTGATAGCGAGCGCCCCAAACAGAAATAAAAGAGAAAACCAACTCCACACACGCACAATATATTCAAAAAAAAACACACACACAGACAGACCCGCTCCCTTTCTGCCCAGGGAAACGAGGGGGACATCAAAAAAAATATGCGGATGAGGAGTTGAAGGGCTGAAGATTTTGATATAAACACTGTACCTTCCCCTCCTCCGGATTCTTGAAGCTCCAAGGCTCGTGTCCCTGCTCGAGCACGGGAGCGAGGGCGGACTGGATTAATCTAGACAAACACTGCAAGAACCCCGTCAATCATCCCGCTTAAAGGGGCCACCCTGACCCTGCACCTCCAGCTCCCCACTCCATCACCCTCACCTGCATTCTTCTTTTTCACCAAACACTCTTCCAAAGGGGAAAAAAAAACTTCTCTCAAAGTCCCACAATCGAAATGATGCTGTGATTCCACCCTCCCAAACAAAAGCTTGCAGTCATGAGTCACCCTAGCACTCAACCCCTCAGAAAGGTCCCAAAGGGCCTCGCATTCATTGAAGTACCCTCAATACGTCGTCGTGACTTTTGTAAATAAAAGGAAAACGAAGCAGGTTAACATACACCTATCAAAATGTGAATAGAAAAGAATGAGGTGAACCACCAGATAAATTGTTTTTTTTAAACCATGAGATGGGATTCACAATTTCCATACCAGTGGACACTTAACAACAACTACTTATATTTGTATAGTGACTTTAAAGTAATAAAAGGTCCCAATGTAATTCACAGGAGCTTTATGAAATGAATGTGATGCCAAGCCACTCAGTTATTAACTCAAGTAGTCAAAAGCTTGGTTAAGGTCATAGTGATATACAGCACAGAAACAGACCATTCGTTCCAACTTGTCCATACTGATCTGATATTCTCAATAAATCTAGTCCCATTTGCTCTCATTTGGCTCACATCCCTCTAAACCTTTCCTGTTCATATACTCATCCAGATTCCTTTTAAATATTGTATTTGTACTAGCCTCTACCATTTCCTCTAGCAGTTCATTCCATACATGCACCGCCCTCTGCATGAAAAAGTTGCCGCATAAGTCCCTTTTACATCTTTCCTCTTTCAACTTAAACCTTTGCCTTCTAGTTTTGGGCTTCCCCACCCCAGAGAAAAGACCTTGCCTATTCACCCTCCCCCTGTCCCTCATAATTTTATGAACCTCTATAATGTCATCTCTCAGACTCCGACACTCCAGGGAAAACAGCCTCAGCCTATTCAGCCTCTCCCTACAGCTCAAATCCTCTAAACTTGGCAACATCCTTGTAAATCTTGTCTGAACCCTTTCAAGTTTCACAAAATCTTCCTATAGCAGGGAGACCAGAATTGCACGCAGTACTTCAAAAATGGCCTACCAATGTCCTGTACGGCCACAACTTGATGTTTCAACTCAATGCACGGATCAGTAAAAGCAGCATACCAACTGCCTTCTTCACTATCCTGCCTACCAGTGACTCCACTTTAAAGGAACTCTGAACCTGTACTCCAAGGTCTCTTTGTTCAGCAACACTCCCCAGGACCTTACCATAAAGTGTATAAGTCTTGCCATGATTTGCTTTTCAAAAATGCAGCAGCTCACATTTATTTAAATTAAACTCCATCTGCCACTCCTTGGCCCATCTGATCAAGATCCCATTGTACTCGGAGGTAACCTTCTTCGCTGTTCACTACACCTCCAATTTTGTTGTCATCTGCAAACTCACTAACCATATCTCCTATGTTCACATCCAAATCATTTATATAAATGATGAAAAGCAGTGGATCCAGCACCAATATTCGTCTAAAGAATCATTCAATTTCTGCTGTCTATATTTGACATATGTTTCTTCCTTATTCTTAACCAAAACCTCTATTTCTCTGGTCATCCAGCATTCCCTACACTTGCCAGTCTTGCCCTTCACCCTAATAGAAACATATTGTATCTGTACTGTCATTATCTCATTCTTGAAGATTTCCCATTTTCCAGAATCCTTTAACCTGTGAATATCTGCCCCAATCAGCTTTTGAAAGTTCTTGCCTAATATCGTCAAAATTAGCCTTCCTCCAATTTAGCACTTCAACTTTTTGATGCTGTCTATTCTTTTCCATCACTATCTTAAAACTAAGAGAATTATGGTGAATGGACCCAAAGTCTTCCACCCCACTAACACCTCAATCCTAAGGGTAGGTCAAGTTTTGCACCTTCTCGTACACATTAAGCAAATTCCTGGTATACATTTGCAAAGTTAAAATCCCCTGCCATAACCACCCTATTATTCTTATACGTAAAGGAGATCTCTTTACAAATTTGGTTCTCAATTTCCCACTGACATTTGAGGATCTATAGTACAATCCCAATAAGGTAATCATCCCTTTCTTCTTTCTCACTTCTACCAAAATAATTTTTCTGGATTTATTCCCAAGAATATATTTCTTAAATACAGCCGTAATGTTGTCCTTAATAAAAAAAAACACCACTCCCTCTCTTCTCTCATCCTCTTTTGATCCTTTGTATAGCATTTGTATCCTGAAACATTAAGCTGCCAGTCCTGTCTATCCCTGAGCCACGTCTCTGTAATTGCTATGATATCCCAGTTCCATGTTCCAAACCGTGCCCTGAGTTCATCTGCCTTGCCTGTCAGGCTTCTTGCATTGAAATAAATTCAGTTTAATTTAACAGTCCTACCTTGTTCTCTATGTTGTTCCTGCCTGCCCTGTCTGTCTGACTTACTCCTTTTCCCAACTGGACCAATCTCAGACTGATCTCTTTCTTCATTATCTCCTTGATTCCCACTTTCCCTTTGTAGTTGAAATGCTCCCGAGCAGCTACAGCAAATCTCCCCACCAGTATATTAGTCCCCTTCCATTTCAGATGCAATCCATCCTTCTTATTCAGGTCATTTCAACCCCAGAAGACATTCCAATTATCCAAAAACATGAATCTTTCTTCCCTGCACCAGCTCCTAAGCCAAGCATTAAACTGCTTTATTCTCCTATTCCTACCCTCACTAATTCATGGAACTGAGAGTATTGCAGATATTACTACCCCTGAGGACCTCCTTTTTAAATTCTGGCCTGACTCCCTGTATTCTCTCCTCAGAATCTCGTCTTTTTCTCTTCCTATTTTGAGTGTTCCATTAGGAACAACAACCTCCTGCTGGTCCCTATCCCCTTTGGGAATATTCTGCACCATCTCCAAGACATCTTTGATCCTGGCTCCAGGGAGGCAATTCCAATGTCTCACTCTTAGCCGCAGAATCATTGTCTGTGCCTCTGACTAGAGACTCCCCTATTACAATAGATTGTTTAGAATCTGGTGGACCCCTTGTTACATTAAAGCCAGTCTCACTATCAGAAACCTGGCTGTCAGTGCTACATTCCTGAGAGTCCATTGCCCCCCACATTTTCCAAAGCAGTATACTTGTTTGAGGTGGGGATAGCCACAGGCGACTACTGCAGTACCTGCCTCCTTCTCTGACCTTTCCTGTGTCACCCATCTATCTGTCTGTATCTTCAGTTTGTTTCCCTCCTTCCAAATGCCATCTATCACACCTCCTAGCTTCTGTAAATTCCTCATTGCCTCTAACTGCCTCTCCAATCATTCCATGCAAACAGACAGGATTCGCAAACAAATAAACTTCCTGCAGACATAATCATTAGAGACAAGGAAACTCTCCCTAATATCCCACATCCAACAAGAAGAGCACATCACTCTACTAAAGGCCATCTATGCACCTTAATCTGCAGATCTGGAAAATAGCACAGCCTTACTGGTCTAAAAACACAACTCCAGGCTAGCTTAGTACCTATGTTTTTATATTTTTAAAGTTTAATCAAGAGACAGATCTCAATAACAACATATAATTTAAAAAAAAACACTCTACTCATTATTGTAGATTTACAAAATAAAAACAGTAATGTTACACTTTAAAAAGCCACTTAGCTGCTTTCCTGCTCTGAGCTCCCACACACAGGTTTCTCCAAGGTCAGATGTGAATTCATTGTTTGTTTATTTTTCTTAGAAAGAACTTCATATCCAGAGATATATGAAAACAGATGGCAAAGACAGGAGCTGTGCAGGTTACTGCTGAGTCAGACAGTAGTGTAGGTTTCTTTTTCTGTTTAAACCTCCTCAGAATCTCGTCCTTTGTCTGTCTTCATCCTTTCTAAAGTGCTGTTGTTTTTATCTTTTCCCCCCAAAGTTCCAAAACAATGCAACAGCTTATAAAGCAGTAATCACTGTTCCTAGAGTTCAAGAAAATTCAGCTCCAACGTTGAAAATATCTCAAGAAAGGAACAGCTTTTCCAGCCATACTTTTTTCTCCTCCATCTTGGATTACCCAGAATCCTTAAGTGGTTTAAATGAGGAAAGCAAGACAGAGAAACAGAGAGGTACAGACCTCATATCTAGGAATTGCAGGTATGACCACCAGTTGGAGAACAATATTGATTGATTTATTGTCACATGTATATGTACAGTGAAAAGCTCTGTTTCCTAACAGTACAGGCAGATCATAGTGTATTAAGAAAGGATATATAGATCATAGAATGAAAAAAAACTTGGATAGAGGCATGCATCACACAGGGCAAGATTATTTGAAGTTAGGTTAAATTCCCTACAGCGTGAGAACATGCCCTTCAGCCTAACAAATCCACACCGACCCTCTGAAGAGTAAACCACGCAGACCCATTCCCCCACCCACTAATTCACCGAACACTATGGGCAATTTAGCCAATTCACCTGAGCTGCACATCTTTGGACTGTGGGAGGAAACCCACACAGAGAGAATGTGGAAACTCCACAGAGACAGTCACCCAAGGCTGGAATCAAACCTGGGACCCTGTTGCTGTAAGGCAATAGTGCTAATCACCGAGCCACCGTATTGCCATTCATCACAGTCCATTCATCAGTCTAATAAGCAGGGAAGAAGAAGCTGTTCTTGAATCTACTGGTGCCAACGTTCAAGCTTCTGTATATTCTGCCTGATGGAAGAGATTAGAAGAGAGCGTTGCCAGGGTATGCTTGGTCTTTTTGTAGCAACTGGCCATTTGAATGGGTCATGGATGAAAGTTTGGCTTCCAAGATGGCCTGGGCTGTGCACATTACTTTCTGTAGTTCTTATGGTCCTGGGCAGAGCAGTTGCCATAAAGTTATGCAGCCGGACAGTATGCTTTCAATTATGCATCTGTAAAAGTTGATGAGGGACCTTGTGGACATGCAAAATTTCCTGAGCTGTCTGAAGAAGAGGAAGTGTTGTTATGTCTCCGGACCATCGTATCTCATTAATTTGTACACAGCAATTAAGTCACTCCTTTGCCTCCACTAGCGTCAGGAAAAAAAAATCCCAGCCAACCCAATCTTTCCTCATACATGCAATTTTCAAACCCTTACAATATTCTTATAAATTTCCTCTGAAGTCTCTCAAGAACAATTATGTATTTCTTGTAATGTGTTGATCAGAACTGGGCACAAAACTCGAACTGTGACTTAACCTGTGTCTTATATAGTTCCAGCATTACACCTATGCTCTCGTATTCAATACTATTGCCCAATGCTGGTAAGCATTTCATATGCCTTCTTCACCATCATCCTTATCTGTCCAGCCATCTTCAGGCATCTGTGCATATAATCTCCGTACCTCCCATTTGTTCTACCCTTCTCAATATCCTTTATTTATTGGAAATTCCCTTTCTCTTCAAATGCAGAGCCATGGACTTCCTCAGATTGAATTTTATTGATCACTTTTCCATTCATTCACTCAAACCATTGAAATCACCCCAAAATTTACAGTTTTTCTCATCATCATCAACTACACAGCCAATTTTTGTGTCATCTGCAAATTTCCCAAATGTGCTTCTGATTTTTATGTCAAAGTCACTAATATATGACACAAGCAGCAAGAGGCCCAAAACTGAGCCCCAAGAAATGTCGTTGAAACCACTTTCTATTCACATAAACATCCATCGTCCGTTACCCTTTGTTTCCTGTCACTGAGCCAATTTTAGATGGAAAGCACCACACTCAGCTGTATGCTGTAGACTTTAATTTTTCTGGTCAGTTGATCAGAATGTCAAATGTATTAGTAAAATTCATGTTGAAAACATCCATTGGATCAACGCTCTTTGTTATTCCTCAAAACATTTCAGGACAAAAGGATAACTAGGGATAGAATAGGGTCCCTCAAAGATCAGCAAGGCAGCCTTTGTGTGGAGCCACAGAAACTGGGGGAGATACTAAATGAATATTTTGCATCAGTATTTACTGTGGAAAAGGATACGGAAGATATAACTGTAGGGAAATAGATGGTGACATCTTGCAAAATGTCCAGATTACAGAGGAGGAAGTGCTGGATGTCTTGAAACGGTTAAAAGTGGATAAATCCCCAGGACAGGATCAGGTGTACCCGAAAACTCTGTTGGAAGCTAAAGAAGTGATTGCTGAGCCTCTTGCTGAGATATTTATATCATCGATAGTCACAGGTGAGATGCCAGAAGACTGGAGGTTGGCAAACATGGTGCCACTGTTTAAGAAGTGCGGTAAAGACAAGCCAGGGAACTATAGACCGGTGAGCCTGACGTCATTGGTGGGCAAGTTATTGGAGGGAATCCTGAGGGACAGGATGTACATGTATTTGGAAAGTCAAGGATTGATTCGGGATAGTCAACATGGCTTTGTGTATGGGAAATCATGTCTCACAAACTTGATTGAGTTTTTTGAAGAAGTGACAAAGAAGATTGATGAGGGCAGAGCAGTGGATGTGATCTACATGGACTTCAGTAAGGCGTTTGACAAGGTTCCCCATGAGAGGCTGATTAGCAAGCTTAGATCTCATGGAATACAGGGAGAACTAGCCATTTTGATACAGTACTGGCTCAAAGGTAGAAGACAGAGAGTGGCGGTGGAGGGTTGTTTTTCAGACTGGAGGCCTGTGACCAGTGGAGTGCCACAAAGATCGGTATTGGCCCCTCTACTTTTTGTCATTTACAATGATGATTTGGATGCGAGCATAAGAGGTACAGTTAGTAAGTTTTCAGATGATACCAAAATTGGAGGTGTAGTGGACAGCGAAGAGGGTTACCTCGGATTACAACAGGACCTGGACCAGCTAGGCCAATGGGCTGAGAAGTGGCAGATGGAGTTTAGTTCAGATAAATGCAAGCTGCTGCATTTTGGGAAAGCAAATCTTAGCAGGACTTATATATTTAATGGTAAGGTCCTCGGGAGTGTTGCTGAACAAAGAGCCCTTGGAGTGCAGGTTCATAGCTCCCTGAAAGTGGAGTTGCAGGTAGATAGGAGAGTAAAGAAGGTGTTTGGTATACTTTCCTTTGTTGGTCAGATTATTGAGTACAAGAGTTGGGAGGTCATGTTGTGGCTGTACAGGACATTGGTTAGGCTACTGTTAGAATATGGCATGCAATTCTGGTCTCCTTCCTATCGGAAAAGTGTTGTGAAACTTGAAAGGGTTCAGAAAAGATTTACAAGGATGTTGCCAAGGTTGGAGGATCTGAGCTATAGGGAGAGGCTGAACAGGCTGGGGCTGTTTCTCTGGAGCGTCAGAGGCTGAGGGGTGACCTTATAGAGGTTTACAAAATTATGAGGGGCATGGATAGGATAAATAGACAAAGTCTTTTCCCTGGGGTTGGGAGTCCAGAACTGGAGAGCATAGGTTTAGGGTGAGAGGGGAAAGATATAAAAGAGACCCGAGGGGCAACTTTTTCACGCAGAGGATGGTACATGTGTGGAATGAGCTGCCAGAGGATGTGGTGGAGGCTGGTACAATTGCAACATTTAAGAGGCATTTGGATGGGTATGTGATTAGGAAGGGTTTGGAGGGATATGGGATGGGTGCTGACAGGTGGGACTAGATTGGGTTGGGATATCTGGTCATCATGGACGAGTTGGACCAAAGGGTCTGTTTCCATGCTATACATTTCTATGACTCTATGACTCTATTAAAGTAAGTTAGTAAGTCATGATCTTCCCTTAACAAAACCATACTGACTATCCCTGATCAATTTATGCCTCTACAACTAACAGTTGTATGACACAAACAGCTTTTTGTACCTCTTAGTATTGATTCAAGTAATATGACCACCACTGAGATCAAACCAGCCTAACATTAATTGCATTTGAAAATGCTCCTCAGAGCATCTGCCATTTCATCTATGACTCCCTTGAACAGTCTGACTAAAAACATTCTCTTGAATTCAGTTCAAGAATTTTGTCCCCTCTGTGCCTCTCACACTATTTGTATCACAGTTGATATTTGACCATAAGAAATTGAAATAGGAGTAGGCTATTTGGCCACTCAAGGTTTCTCTGCCATTCGATAGGATCATGGTTGATCCAGCATTCCTATATCCACTTTCCTGCATTTTCCCTGTAGCCTTTGATTCCCCTACCGATCAAGAATCTAAATATAAGGTAGGAACAAATCTCAGTCTTAAATATAAATAGCAACTCTGTTCCTACAGCTTTCTTTAGCAAGGACTTCCAAAGTCTCACAACTCTCTAAGCGAAGAAATTCCTCCTCATCTCAGCTTTAAATGGGCACCCCTTTGTTCTTAGACTATGCCCTCTAGTCCTAGGCTCTCCCATGGGGGGAAGCAGCCTCTCAACATTTACACAGTCAAGTCCCTTAAAAATCCTATATGTTTCAATGGGATTGCCTCTCATACTTCTGAATCCAGTCAGTACAGTCCCGACCTGTTTGGCCTTTGCTGAGGAGATGATTTCAGGTATGATACCAGGTGTCATCTTGGTGAATCTTCTCTGAAATGCCTCCACTGAAAGGATATCCTTCCTTAAATAAGAAGACCAAAGCTGCTCACAACAGTCCACATATGATCTCTGTAACATCATATGACATACAAGCAGAATTAGACCATTCAGCCCATCGATTCTATTCCACCATTCAATCATGGCTGATATTTTCTCAACCTTATTTTTCTCCCTTCTCTCATAACCCTTGATCCTCTGTCTTAAATACACTCACTGAGGTTTAAGGTGAGAAGGGTAAGATTTAAAAAAGATGTGAGGAGTAGTTTTTTCTTACAGACGATGGTCCGTGTGTGGAACCAGTTGTCAGAGGAAGTGGTGTAACCTGGTAGAAATATAATATTTAAAAGGCATCTAGACAGGTTATGGATAAGAAGGGTTTAGAGGGATTATGAGTCAAATGTGGACAAATAGGACTCAGTCAGTTCGGGATATCTGATCATCACAGACGAGTTGGACCAAAGAGTTTGTTTCCGTGCTGTATTATTCCAGGAGAGATCAAATAGACTGAGGATATTTTCCATGGAGTGTTAGAGGCTGAAGGGTGATCTTACAGAGGTTTATAAAATTATGAGGGGCACGGAGGTCTTTTCTCAGGGGTGGGGAGTCCAAAATTAGAGGGCATAGGTTTAAGGTGAGAGGAGAAAGATTTAAAAGGGAATTAAGTGGCAACTTTTTCAAGAATAGGGTGGTACATATGTGGAATGAGCTGCCAGCAGAAGTGATGGAGGCTAGTACAATTACAACATTTAAAAGGCATTTGGATGGGTATGTGAATCGGAAGGGTTTAGAAGGATATGGGGCCAAATGCTGACAAATGGGATTAGATTTATTTAAGATATCTGGTCTGCATGGATGAGTTGGACTGAAGGGTCTGTTTCCGTGCTGTGTATCTCTATGAATTGATGACTTTGTGACTTGGCCAATGCAGTCTTCTGCTGCAATGAGTTCCACAGATTCACTATTCTCGAGCTAAGGAAATTTCTCCTCATCTCAGTTCTAAAACTGCTCACAACATTCCAAATGTGCTCTGACCAGAGCCTTCTATAGCATCAGCAGTACATCTCTGCTCTTGTATTCTAGCCCTCTTGAAATGAATGCTAATATTCCATTTGCCCTCCTAACTGCCAACTAAGCTTGCATGTTACTCTTAACGGAATCCTAAACAAATACTTCCAAGTCCCTTTGTGCTTCAGCTTTCTGAAGCCTTTTCTCATTTAGAAAATAATCTCTATTCTTCCTACCCAAGTGCATAACCTCACACTCTCCCACATTTGTATTCCATCTGTCATTTCTTTGCCCATTTTCTTTGCCTGTCCAAATTCTTCTGCAGCATTGCTGCTTCCTCAAGACTATTGTCCATCCACTATTTTTGTGTCATCTGCAAACCCAGCAATAATGCTCTTCAGTTTCTTCATCCAGAACATTAATGCATAACCTGAATAATTGTGGTCCCAACACTGACCCCTGCAGAACTTCACTGGTTATCAGCTGCCATCCTGAAAGATTTCTTTATTCCCTCTCTCTGCCTTCTGCCACTCAGAGAATCCTCTATCCATGCCAATACCTTGTCCCCAAAATGATGGACTTTTATTTTATCCTGTCTCCTGTACAGCACTTTGTCAAAAGCCTTCTGGAAATCCAAATCGATCATGTCCACTGGCTCTCCTTTGTCTTGCTTGCTTGTTACCCCATCAAATAATTCTAACAGGTTTGTTAGGCATGATGTCCTCTTGACAAAGCCATGCTGACTCAGCCCTTTTTACCAAGCACCTCACAAACTCATCCCTAATAATGGATTCTAAAATTTTATCAATGACCAAGGTGAGTCCAACCAGCGTATGCTTTCCTGTCTTCTGCCTCCCACCCTTTTAAACAGGGGTGATACATAAGCCATTTTCCAGCACTCTGGGACCCTCCCTGAGTCTAGTGACTCTTGAAAGAAGCCTCTACACTCTCCTCAACTATCTCCTTCAGAATTCTAGGGTGTAGTCCATCCAGTTTGGTTAATTTATCCAGCTTTTCTGCTTCTTCAGCACCTTTTCCTTAGTGATGGCTACTACACTCAATCTTCCTCTGAATTTCACCAGCACTTTGCACAGTTGCAGTAAGGCTTTCTTACTCTTATATGCCAAGCCCCGTGAAATAAGAGCTAACATTCCATTAATCTTCCGGATATCTGTGTTATGAAGTAGAGCGGTCCTATACCTTTAAGAGAGTTGAAGGACTTAGCAAGCACACAGAGTGCTGGAGAATTTGCAATGTAACATTTGGCCCAGCAGCTAGCAGTACTTGGGTTGCTATGACACAAAAAACAAATTCAAATTTAGCCAATCAGTTTAAATTATTCCCCAAGATACTAAACTCCAGACAATATTAAAACCAATGAAACGATCCAATGCTTTAGGGTATAAGACCGGGAAAAATTGAACAGTTGGGGGAAAACTGCCAAGCCATCAACATATGCAGACTGCCCAGCAAATAGCTCTCTTAAAAGTACCTTTATCTATCAATGACCTGTGAAACAGAAATCCCTAAGAAGACAAAAAAATGACAAAGGAAGATATAAAGAGAAGATTCAAGAGCTGGCTGGTTTTGAAATTTGAATTTTTTGGCAAATCTTAATCGGGGGTTTTATCGGACCAGTATTATAGAAGGGAAAGTAAATGCTAAATTAGAGAAAGGAGTTGTAAATAATTATTAGTTAGTTATTCTCTGTTAGACTTTTAAAAATAAATAAAGTTGTTAATTTTAACTTTAAATAGTGACCTTTGGGATAGTTCTTAGCCTCTTGAATTTTAACAGATTACAGCATGGGTTAAATTATTTCTGTGTTGCAGGTTTAAATTAGCAGGGGGGTTTACCCCATGTCATGACACCTGCTGCGACTGTGTGCAAGCTTTCTATGTTTCATATACAAGTATCCCCAAGTTCTTTTGTGCAGCAGTATTTTGCAGTTCTTCTCCATTTAAATCATATTCTGTTCTTTTATTCTGACTTCCATAATGAACAACTTCGCATTTTCCCAAATTCTACTCTATTTAGGTAATTGAAGTCCTCAACTGTTATTGCCCTATTGTTTCTGCATTCAGAATGTTGTCCATATATTTTCTCCTCTTACTCTCTCATTATTTCAGCGTCACTATTTGGAACAAGCCTCACAGTGTGACAACCCCTTTCTTGTTTCTGAGTTCAACCCATGTGATGATTCAGTTTGGGTATTATTCTACCTTATAGCTATAGTTCATTCTTTGACTAATAATGCTATATCTTTACTAAATATCCTTGCCTCTCTTCTGCCTGAAAACTAAGGATATTAAGCTTGCATCCTTGTTTCTCCTTCAGCAAAATTCCATTATAGCAATGATATCATGCTGCCAAGTGTCTACGTATGCCCACAGTTCAATGGCTTTAATTGCGGTTCTCTATGTATTTACATATGTATCTCTTAATACTACTAAATTGCTGTGCTCTGCCCTTTTTAACCTTAGTTTCTTCTGTCTTTCAGTGTCACTTGCTAAATTTCTGCCTTCCATTTCCTGCCATTTTGTCTCTTTAAGAACTTTGTACTCCAATTTAATTGTAGAGTAACTTATCAGTACTCACTAATTAGCTTCTTCCACTGTATTGAATTGAGAGCCAACTGTAGGAAGCTGAAGCAGTTGAAGAAACTGAATTTGAGGGAGAGAAATAGATTGAGTAGCTAGGGAACAGAATTTGGAGCATGGACTGAATGGATGGTTTTAGGCTTCCTGATATTTAAATAAATGGTTTAATAGTTAGCAATAGTGGAGGAGTTGAGAGAGATGTTGGTGAGGTACAGTTGGATGTTGACAGCATACCTTTGAAGACTGATGGATAAAGTCACTGTGGGGCAACATTTCATTGATAAATAGCAGGGGTCAAGGATACATAGATCATTGAGTCACACCAGAGATAATGGTGCAGAAGGAGAAAGAGAAGACTTTATATTGTTTCCCTGGCTTTGATTAGATAGATAAGATTTGAAACCTTCCTGCATTTCTTCAAGTCATAACACACAATATCTTGTGTCATCTGTGATGAAAAATAGAGTTTTGGCATATCATCCAAAAGGTGGCTTGGATGGCATGGTGGCTCAATGGTTAGCACTGCTGCCTTACAGCACCAGGAACCCAGGTTCAATTCCAGCCTTGGGTGACTGTGGAATTTACATGTTCTCCCTGTGTCTGGGTGGGTTTCCTCCCCCAGTCACAAAGATGTGAAGGTTAGGTGGACTGGCCTTGGGAAATTGCCCATAGTGTCCAGTATGCAAGTAAGTGCATTAGCTATGGGAAATGTGGGGTTACAAGGTAGGGTGGATCTGGGTGAGATGCTCTATGGAGGGTCAGTGGTAACTTGAATGGCCGAATGGCTTGCTTCTTTACTGTAAAGATTCTACTTTCACTTCCAGTAGTACATACCTCCTTTAATCTAGACATATTTAAGTCTATTGAGTTAAGCCTGAACCCATAAAGTTCTGACTTAAAGGTAAGAGCATTCCTGCAAAGCTGACATCCTGGAGATGAATAAAGAATAAAGAAGCTTTCACTGGTGGTTCTTTTGTCAATTGTCTTAAGTTTATGTCTTCTGACTCTCCACACTTCTAACAGTAAGAGCAGTTTCTTTTTATCTAGGCCATTTGTGACTTTGAACACCTCTACCAAATTTCCTCTCAGTCTCTCTTTTCTAACAAGGTCAACTTCAAGGTCTATTCCATTCTATTTACACAACCAAAGTCCCTCATCCCTGGAGTAATTCATGAACCTTTACATCATCCACGCTTAAGCTTTTTATTCAGTTGGCTGGATGGCTGGTTTGCAATGCAGAATGATTCCAACAGCATCAGTTCAATCCCTGGCTGAGATTACCATCTCAATCACTTCTCCTCTCCTAAGACATGTTGACCCTTAGGTTAAACTACCACCAGTCAACTCTCTATAGTGAGAGTGTGGGAAAATGGCAACTTTGCCTTTACCTCAGAACTGGACACAATACTCCAGTTGATGCTGAATCAAGTTTTACAATCTCACACTTATACTCAATAGGAAATGGACTGAAGCAAAGCAAACTCAATTCAAAAGGAAGACAAAGCAACGACCGAAGTTGTTGAAGACTTCATAAACTAGATAATATCCATTGAGAAACACAAAACCACTTGATATCTTTCTTCAGAATTCTTGCCTCCCAGAATTTTTTGTTTCTCTTTCAGATTTTTTTGATTCCCACTGTCCGCTTTATTTGTTTCTCTCTCATTATAGGACCATTATCATGATCAAATTAGGTGATCAAATATTCAACATTCAGTTTGCTCCTGCTTGTACTCAAGTTTTTTCTGTGATAAGAATTTCTCATATAAACCATTTAACATTGGGAAAATTTTCCAACAAGTTCATATTTCCTTTTTCTTGTTTTTGGACTATCACCTTTTCCTTGCCATTTCCTTGATAGTACTACCACTTTTTTCTTGACTTAACTCAAGTTATTTTGTGCTCTTCAATTTCTCTCAGTGTTCTCTCAGTTTTTCTTTCCTGACGTGACCTACTTTCTCCTTGTCTATAGTTTTGTCTCCCACTTTGTCATCTTTGCCTTCCTCAGGTTCGCAAATGTGATTTCCTGGCCCATTATATCTCTGCTCTGCCTTCTTGTTTTCCTTTTATGGGTTACCCTTTGAATTAGAATTTCCCAGTCGTTGGCTTAATTCTTGTTATTGGTGACTTGATGAGTGGAAGTTATTGCAATTGGTGCAGGTTCAGCTCACTGGTTGGAAAACTAGCAGGAAGTCTGCATCAACTCTAGGGACAGCCAATGTGCAACCGATTAAAGGAGGTATTAAACTGACCTCAGGTAGGCCCTTCACAGGATTCAGGATCTCGCGGTTGGAAATCCCACAACCAGAGGCTGGCAGCTCCCCATTACAGGAGGAGTGGCTGCTGCTCATAGTGAACCCAGGAAGAGAGCGAGAATCACTGGGGGACCCAGGTGAGTGAGGGCAGGGAAAGGGTCATGGGAGAGACCAGGGGATGAGGGGTGGTGGTCAGAAGCCAGGGTAAGGGAATGATTTTCAATCATCACTCTCACCCTACCCAATGCTTGGTCCCTTGATAGGGAACTTTGAAAAAAGGGCACAAGCACATCCCTCAGTGTTTGTTTGGAGCCACTCACACATAATCCCTGAACCATCACTAAATTCCAGTAAGCTCAGGGATAATGGGTGCCAATTAACTTCATAACGAGTCTGACAATCCTCTTACGGGGGCAAGTTTCCTCCAGCGGCCCATTCCTATCTTCAGCTTATTTGTTGGAGGTTGTCTTGATATGTGCTGCCTCTTCTGAAATTTAAATCCAGCCTGCTGCATTTCCCACCAACATCCTTGGGTGCCCCTAACTGACTGGCTCCTTTTAACCAGAATGCTCCATATTCCTGGCACAGTGAATCTTTTACATAGTCAAATCTGCTTTTCTCACTGGCTCGTACCTACTTGGTCCTGTTATTGAGTTTGGTTTCATAATGTCCTAAATTGCCTGCCTTACTGCTTTCCCTTCCAGTGTGAAGTGTGACATCATGAAAAATAGGATAAAATATGACAATTTTAATTTATGTTGCGCCTTTAACAAGCAAATCATTGAAAGTACTTTCTAAATCCAAGTACACAGGAAACAAACAAACATTCTACAAAAGAGAAGGATGTGAGGACTGCAGATGCTGGAGATCGGAGTCAAAAAGTGTGGTGCTGGAAAAGCAGGTCAGGCAGCGTACGAGGAGCAGGAGAATCAACTTTTCACGCATAAGCCCTTCATCTGGAATGAGGCTTGTGGGCCAAGGGGGCTGAGAGATAAATGGGAGGGGGTCGGGCTGGGAGTAAGATAGCTGAGACTGCGATAGGTGGATAAAGGTGGAGGTAATGGTGATAGGGCAGAGGGGAGGATGGAGCAGATAGGTGGGAAGGACGATGGACAGGTAGGACAGGTCACAAACTGAGGCAAATAAAATGGCAAATTATTACACAGTTATCCAGCCAAGTCTCTGTGGCTGGTTTCAAAACTGTAATGGTGGAAGCTGTCTGGCTGGGCCCGCTTTGATGTTACACATAAACTATTAAAGGAGGTTTAAAAAAAAGTTAAGCAACAATCTGGAGAAAGGTAGAAACTATAAAATTAACAGCATCATACTTTACATTTGTCCCTCCCACCACCAAACCATCATCTCCGAACCTCCCACCACCAAACCATCATCTCCGAGCCTCCCACCACCAAACCATCATCTCCGAGACCATCCATAACCTCATCACCTCAGGGGATCTCCCACCCACCGCCTCCAACCTCATAGTCCCACAACCCCGCACCGCCTGTTTCTACCACCTGCCCAAAGTCCACAAACCTGACTGCCCCGGCCGACCCATTGTCTCAGCCTGCTCCTGCCCCACCGAACTCATCTCCGCGTACCTCGACCGGTTCTGTCCCCCTTAGTCCAAGAACTCCCACCTACGTGCGGGACACCACCCACGCCCTTCACCTCCTCCATGATTTTCGCTTCCTCGGTCCCCAACGCCTTATCTTCACGATGGGCATCCAGTCCCTGTACACCTCCAACCCCCATCACAAAGGACTTAAAGCCCTCCGCTTCTTCCTTTCCCGCCGCACCAACCAGTACCCTTCCTCTGACACCCTCCTTCGACTGACTGAACTGGTCCTCACCCTGAACAACTTCTCTTTCCAATCCTCCCACTTCCTCCAAACTAAAGGAGTTGCCATGGGCACCCGCATGGGCCCCAGCTATGCCTGTCACTTCGTAAGATATGTGGAACAGTCCATCTTCCACAACTACACTGGCACCACCCCCCACCTTTTCCTCCTCTACATCGATGACTGTATCGGCGCTGCCTCGTGCTCCCACGAGGAGGTTGAACAGTTCAACAACTTTACGAACACCTTCCATCCCGACCTCAAATTCACCTGGACTGTCTCAGATGCCTCCTTCCCCTTCCTAGACCTTTCCATTTCTATCTCGGGCGACCAAATCAACACAGACATCTACTATAAACTGACTGACTCCCACAGCTACCTGGACTACACCTCCTCCCACCCTGCCCCCTGTAAAAATGCCATCCCATATTCCCAATTCCTTCGTCTCCGCCGCATCTGCTCCCAGGAGGACCAGTTCCAATACCATACAGCCCAGATGGCCTCCTTCTTCAAAGACTGCAGATTCCCCCCAGACGTGATCGACGATGCCCTCCACCGCATCTCCTCCACTTACCGCTCCTCCGCCCTTGAGCCCCGCCCCCCCAACCGCCACCAGGACAAACCCCCACTGATTCTCACCTACCACCCCACCAACCTCCGTATACAGCGTATCATCCGCCGTCATTTCTGCCACCTCCAACGGACCCCACCACCAGGGATATATTTCCCTCCCCTCCCCTATCAGTGTTCCGCAAATACCACTCCCTTCGTGACTCCCTCGTCAGGTCCACACCCCCCACCAACCCACCCTCCACTCCCGACACCTTCCCCTGCAACCGCAGGAAATGCAAAACTTGCGCCCACACCTCCTCCCTTACCTCTCTCCAAGGCCCCAAGGGATCCTTCCATATCCGCCACAAATTCACCTGCACCTCCACACACATCATCTATTGCATCCGCTGCACCCGATGTGGCCTCCTCTATATTGGGGAGATGGGCCGCCTACTTGCGGAACGCTTCAGGGAACACCTCTGGGACGCCCGGACCAACCAACCCAACCACCCCGTGGCTCAACACTTTAACTCTCCCTCCCACTCCACCAAGGACATGCAGGTCCTTGGACTCCTCCATCACCAGAACATAACAACATGACGGTTGAAGGAAGAGTGCCTCATCTTCCGCCTGGGAACCCTCCAGCCACAAGGGATGAACTCAAATTTCTCCAGTTTCCTCGTTTCCCCTCCCCCCACCTTGTCTCTGTCGATTCCCTTGAACTCAGCACCGCCCTCCTAACCTACAATTTTCTTCCTGACCTCTCTGCCCCCACCCCACTCCAGCCTATCACCCTCACCTTGACCTCCTTCCACCTACCACATCTCCATCGCCCCTCCCCCAAGTCCCTCCTCCCTACCTTTTATCTTAGCCTGCTGGACACACTTTCCTCATTCCTGATGAAGGGCTTTTGCTCGAAACGTCGATTCTCCTGTTCCTTGGATGCTGCCTGACTTGCTGCGCTTTAACCAGCAACACATTTTCAGCTCCTTTATTGAAGACAAATTCAGGAAGTCCTAACCCTATCCAATTTTGTTCCCCAAACAAAAGTATATTGACTTCAAATTAAAAATGTATGTTGGCATGTGGTAGCTAGATGGTAAAATAACATGGTGACAATATTAGCACTTTTTTTGCTTTGACTCTGATGATATCTTCCTTGAAGAGACAGAATACTGCAGGTTTCATGTCTTTGTATTGAAGAAACCATTAGATTTCAGTATTTCAGTCACCAATGAATATGTAACATTTGGCTAACTTTGCTTCAAATTGCAATAAGCTGTTACTCAGAGACCAATAGCTTTATCAAAGAGATAAATTACCAAAGAATTAATGAAAGTAAACTGATATTTAAGATACAATTTTTAAGACTTTTACTAGAGTACATCAACTAAAATCAACATATATCAACCAGTAATTAATAGATAATTGACATATCAAACTAAAACAGGGGTATATTTTGTATGAACAAACACAACCTGTGTATCTAATGAAAATGTTTTACGCTATGTATGCTTTGGATAGATAGGTAGATAGATAGCATTAAAGGAACACTGTCAAAGTAAGTCCTACTTTTCCAACAAATGATCATCTCCCTACCTCAGGACAGATTAAAACTTTCAGTGTCGTTCAGTAATTGTTTGATAATTCTGCCTGGGTTTACTGGATTTGATTATCCAAAGCATTATCAAATCCCTAAATCTTTAAAAGCCTGATCTGCTCTGTGTTGCTTTTCCTTTGTACAGAAAGGGAACTCTTAAAAGCATCTTATCCGGTTTTTAATAAAAACAGTTTTTCCTGCTTCTCCAGGATCTCTAGTCAGAGGTATAAAAACAGCCATTCAATAGCTCAATGGAGTTCTGTTTGAATTGCTTGCTTCATTACAACTGGAGATCATTTGGGGACTTTTTAGAACTGGGGTGTTTACCAGGTAATCATATCCCCCATCCTTACAGAAAAAACAATTTTTCTTTATTTGAAGTGACATTGTAAAATTATCTTGCAAAGTTCATGAGAATGCCAATTTATGTTTGAAGTCATTGTACCTTCAAATAGTCCGAAGCCATGATAAATGGGATTAATTAGTTTAAATGGACAAGCAGATAATAGTCATCACAAAGCCACAATACATTCCGTCAGACATAATTATGTGTAAAATTCCAAATGTACAGATTACATAAAAACAAAACTTGTCCAGCATGGTTGATGAAGTCAGCAATATAAGAAATAGTATAATGCGATATACAATAAAGAATGTTAAGATGCAGGAAATAAAGCCATTTAAATATTTTTAAGGCTTCAAGTATAATCTCTGGAACTGGTGAAAAATGTAAAAATGACAAGGAATGAGAAAGGAAAGTAGGTCATTCTCTACATATCAGAGCTTAAACCGAAGCCCTGCTGCTCAAATCAAGGCAGGAAACCTGTTAAAGAAATATTGCAGTCTGCATTCTCAAGAAGCTTTCGGGGTGATGGGCAGATGATATAGCATTTTAGATTATCCTTGCAGAATTTATAAATTGAACAACAGTGTACAACATAGTCTTACGTGTAAATGTATGATTGCAATCTCTTATTCACATTTTATTTTAGGAACTCATTTGCTTTCTTTCCCTTGTCACACGCAGTACATTAAAATCTGACATATTATTATCAAATTCAATAATGCACAATTTTGAGGTGAAAAGGTGACTGTATGCTGTTTGAAAATAGCAACTTCAAACGTAAATAAGGATCTTGCAGTTTTAAACGACTCTAGATGTGACAAGTCAACTGTCTGCTTCAATTCCGAAAATTAATTGGCATCCAAATATAGTGCAATGAAATCAGCAAGTCTATACTCCTTCTAAAGCAATTTATGGATTTTATCTAAATAGAGTGAATTGCAGAGATAATTATCTGTGAATTCCTTATAAGGAGACTCCTGTTAGTTAAACTTTATGATTCTTCAGGACCTGATATCCTAGCTGAAAATTGGAAATATGGTATATATGGTATATCAGACTCATCAAAAGTATGCCAAGTGCAGAGATCATCCGATAATTCAGTTAGACAGCAGGATACAATCATGTGGAGTGTCGCTTGTGTTTGTTTGCAAGGACATTTATTATCATAAGGGCCCCAGTGGTGATGTTTGAATCACAATGTCCCAGTCCAATTTGAAAGCAGTTGAGAAGTGCTCAACTATGAAATGTTCAATTGAAACCTGGTCGATATTCGTCAAGGATGGAGATAACACGAAGATTTATGGATATATCTTCCTTCTACTGTTCACTGCAGGATCTGGTAAGAAAATATCGAAGAAATTAAGAATGTTGTACTATGATATTTTGAAGACATCTACATTAATAAAATATTTGTGCCATAAAGCCTTCTTTCCAATTTGCTACTGTATCTGAGCTTATTAGCAAATTAGGATCAAAAAAGTATTTTACTCATTGTATAATAAAAAGCTCCTTACTCATGGTCAAAATTACTCTTAGTGCAATATTTCAAAGGAGTTTATCCACCAGTAACATTCTTAATTTGTATCGAACATGGGGATATAGTAACGGGAACCTGATTTTAAAAGTGTTTTTCAATAAGGGACAGATTCTGTGCATAACACATCGACAAAGGTCTTAAAGGACACCTTTTCAACAGTTTTTGTGTGCTACATAGAGCCATTTGCCGAGTCCATCAGGAAGGATGCGAGCCTGAGAGGGGTGACTATTCCTGGCAGCGGGGGCCTGCAGGTTAAGGCTTCCCTGTACATGGATGACGTCACTGTTTTCTGCTCAGATCCACTGTCCATGCACAGACTCATGTGCATATGTGACCAGTTTGAATGGGCCCCGGGGGCCAAGGTAAACCAAGGCAAGAGCGAGACCATGCTCTTCAGGAACTGGGCAGACCAATCCTCAATCCCCTTCACCATCAGGACCGACCACCTGAAGGTGCTGGATATTTGGTTCGGGTGGGCTGGGGTGTGCGCCAAGTCTTGGGAGGAGCAAAGTGAGACAGAAACTGGGCAGATGGAAGCTACGGTCGCTCTCTATTGCGGGAAAAAACTTGGTCATCAGGTGTGAGGCACTGTCATTGCTATTATACGTGGCACAGGTCTGGCCTATTCCCAGAACTTGTGCCGCTGCAGTCACCCAGGCCATCTTCCAGTTTATATGGAGATCAAAGATGGACCGGGTCTGAAGGGACTCGCTGTACAAAGATCTGGGCAACGGGGGAAAAAATACACCCAATGCCACCCACACCCTGATGGCCACCTTTGTGTGCGGCTGTGTCATGCTGTGCGTGGATCCCCGGTACGCAAACACCAAGTGTCACTACGTACTGAGGTTCTACCTTTCCCCGGTGTTGCGAAGGATGGGCTTGGCCTCATTGCCACAGAACGCTCCGAGTAGTTAGACCGTTCCGTATCACCTGTCCTTCGTGGAGAAGTTTATGAAGAAAAACCTTTGACCACAAGTCCATCAGGAAGTGGTTAGTGTGTAGTGTCCTTGAGACCCTTCGGGAAAAGGAGAGGGCAGATCCTATCGAACAGTTCCCTGAGCAGACTGTCAAAGCCATTTGGCAGAATGCCTCATCGCCAGAACTTTCCAACAAGCACCAAGACATGGCTTGGCTGGTGGTGAAAAGGGCTCTGCCTGTGTGATCCTTTATGCACGCCCGGACTCTCAGCCGCACCGCACGCTGCCCTCGAAGCGTCTGCGGGGTAGACAAGACTACCACACACCTCCTTCTGGAATGTGCCTACGCAGAAGAAGTCTGGAGAGGAATGCAGTGGTCTTTGTCAAGGTCCACCCCGAGCAGCGTTGTGAGGCGGGTCTCCGTGCTCTACGGCCTGTTTCCCGGGACACACACCGAGATGAACATCAACTGCACCTGGAGGATCATCAACTCGGTGAAGGACGCTCTCTGGGTGGTTCGAAACCTGTTGATCTTCCAGCTGAAGGAGTTGAACCCGACTGAGTGTTGCAGACTGGCACATTCCAAGGTCCAAGACTACGTGTTGAGGGAAGCACTGAAGCTTGGGGCAGCTGCTGCCAAGGCGCGGTGGGGAAAGACCACCGTGTAACATCTGCCTGCCTAAAGAAGAACAGGGGGCCCACGCAGTCATTTGGGCTCTGCTGACGCCTCAGCTAAAAAATGTAATCGTACAGACCTGTAAATAGGAATGATTACTCTGTTTCGGTATGCAAGGAAATGGAATGTTTACATATGTATGGCATGAGCTGAAAATGTGTTGCTGGTTAAAGCACAGCAGGTCAGGCAGCATCCAAGGAACAGGAAATTCGACGTTTTGGGCCAGAGCCCTTCATCAGGAACATATGTATGGCATGTCCAACTGTATAGACCATCAAGTTATTTTATGAATAAAGTATATTTTTGAAATAAAAAAAAGTTTCTTTACAAAGTAAAAATTTTGACCTTGCTATGTAATTTCTAATACTATAACAAATCATATCACTGCTTATTGTATTTTATTTCGTGAAATAGTGATTTGTGGGGAAACAATTAAACCTAAAAACCGGAGTATTTCCCCTTACATCACTTACACAGTACGACCAGCAGATGTCGCCCTTATCTCACTTTCAAATTAAGTGTGCTGTCAGCTTCTGAACTGCGATTGTTTTCCTGCTGTTGGAGGTAACAACTGTCTGGGAAAAGAACAAGAGAATAAAACCACTAGTCAGGTGTTTTAAAAGAAACAAGGTGGTTTAAACTATTTGCACGTTATTTATCTTTTAGTTCCTGAGCAATTAAATCTATTGAATCACTAAATGAATTGCTCAATAGTTTTCTAATCTGGATCTATCTTTTCTGCAAATTCTTGAATTTGCATAGGGAGAGGCATGTGAAATCGTGGATGGGCAATGGCACGCCTTAATGACTGTGTCAGCTAAAATGAAAACAGTTCTGATTAGTGTACTTGAAAGTCTCTTGCAAAGATTTGGACACATTATTGAAAGAAAAGAACTTCATCTCTTCCTTTTATCATTCCTCAGAGGTTTCCCCAGATTCTCCAGCATGTACAGTGGTGTGGTGGGTAGCCTGATACCAAACCACTGTACATGCTGCTCAGAGCCCACTGATGTCTACCTTCCTATCCTCCAAGAGGGGATTCCAGGCCTTGACTTTCTCTCTCACCATGCAGTACAACTAAGACTTTAAGACTGAGGACCAAACTTGGGTGCTGCCATATTGTAATGCAGCACCCTGACATTCCCCACCTGAGTCCCCAGGAGTCTGCCGTATATTCTTATACCACTGGTTATCTATCTCCAGGCCTTTCAACTGTGAGAACTTGCCTTTGTGTTGGGAAACTGGAGGCCAAATGTTAACAGAGCCCAAAGCTCTGCCCTCTACTCTGCAGAGGTTGACATTGTGGTAGGTTTTGTATCGGTGACTATACAAGTTTACTCAAGTGGTCAACTCAGTGAGATTCTTACAAGCAATTGAGTAGAGTTTTTCTCAGAATGTAGCCAACTTCAAGTTCTCGGAGTATGGCTTTACAATCCAAGGATCAATCTTAGCCCCATCATTATCCCATGCACCTTTGAATCAGGAAGTTATGAGCTCAGAGCCCCACTGCAGATACTTGAGCATAAGATCCATGTTGACTCTTCAGTGAAGTACTGAGAGTATGTGCCATGATAGAGGTGCTATCTTTTAGAGGAAATATCAAACAAAAGCTGACCACATAGGTGAGTTAAAGCAATTCTGTGGCTCTGTATTAAAAAGGAGATGAATTTCTGGCCAACATTTCTCCCTTAACTAACAACACTAAATGTATTAATATTTATATATGGCAGTGTTGTTTGTCAGTCCTCACTATGTGCGAATAGGCTGCCGTGTTTCCCAGCAATACAACAGTGAGTACACTTTGGACATGTCCCACCATGTAAATAACTGAGCTTAATAGCTGGAACTTCATGACTGAAATGGTTTTAAAAGATGGGACATAATGCTCACTTAAAATGATCGCAGCCATCATCTGACCACACAAGTTAGCCAAGCTTCATGAAACCAATGTGGAATAAATGAAATTGTTTGAACTAAATTAGTTTTTACCCCCCAAAAAATTGAAACTAATTAATGCAGACAAATATGAAAAGGCCTTCATTTCCTCTTTTAATTTACACCTATATGATAGGTTTCACATATTGGAGATGAAAGACATCACCTGCAATTAGCAAGCTTGAAAACACTGAACTCAGACATGGAAATTCATAAATCATCCTGTCTTCCAAGAAACTGCTTTTGTTAAAGCAGAGGGATAAATTTTTGACTGCTCATCAAAAATTTTGAACCAGCTGTTTGGGTCTAACAAGGAAGAAAAATGCTTGGTGACAAATAAAAGGGAAATCTCAATAATGAGTACTCAAAGGCAAACTGAAATGTTTGTTACAGCTGATGATTCAGAATATCAAATAACAACCATGATACAAATTAAAACCTTAAAACCTCAAGGAACACTAAGAACTTTAAACCATGTATTCTTTTCATCTTCCTTGAGCTTTGTACTTGTATACATGCTTGCCATCATGTCTTTAATATTTTTCTCAGGGTTAGCGAGTAATAAAATTTGCCCTTCCTTTCAATCAAGAAAGTGTTGTAATTGGCTCCTTACTGACAGTGTAGAAATTGATTAGCTACATTTTAACTGGAGAGAGGTATAGGCTGTGCTAAAAACAATAGAAATCTTTTCTGTGGTGAAGCGTCAAGGTTGTAAAGCAGGGAACCAATTGACCTCATGGTTGTCACAGCACTTATAGACCATAGAATACCTGAAGTGTAGAAACAGGCCATTTGGCCCAACAAGTCCATACTGCCCCTTCGAAGAGTATCCACCCAGACCCATCCCCCGATCCAATCATCCTGTATTTCCCAAGGTTAATACACCTAACTTACACATCCCTGCACACTATGGGCAATTTAGCATGGCCAATCCACTTCTGATCCATACCTCATGGCTTCCTTATCCAACAACGTCTATTGATCTCAGCATTGTGGGTTTCAATTATCACAACATCAACAGCCTTTAGGGGAAAAATAGTTCAAAAATTACTACAATTTGAATTAAAAAGTGCTTCCTGACTAAGATCTTGGATGCTCTCAACTAAATTTAAGGATATCCCCCTCACTCTTGCTTTCCCACTAGAGAAACTAGTTGCTGCATACCCAACAAATGAAGATTTGGAGGAGCCAGTATTGGACTGGGGTGGACAAAATTAAAAATTACACAGCACCAGATTATAGTCCAACAGGTTTACTTGGAGGCACTAGTCTTCAAAGTGCTGCTTCTTCATCAGGTGGTTGTGGAGCAGGTCAAAAAGACAGAATTTATAGCAAAACGCTAGTGTCATGCGGCTGAAATATAATAAACAAAAGTAGATTAAGTTTTTCATATTTTAGAATGGGTTTGCTAGTTTTGGTTCATTCATATATAAATCCCAGAACTCTTTTTAAGTCACATTCTCAAGGTAACTTCAGGTTTTTTAACAAAAGATATCATCTCAGCTCAGGCAATGCATTAAAGGTTGAGGTTAAAGTCTGTCTGTGTTCCAATCTTGAGTCAGACTGGTTCTATTTCTAAAGTGGGATTTACAGAATCTTACATGGATTGACTGTAAGTTGTGCATTTCTGAGCAATATAAAACATAATTCTGCAAATACAGATTCACCCCATAAACTTATATGTGTGTGCATGCAGGAGAGACAGAGTGAGTGTGTTCATGTGGGTGTGAGTGCATGTGAGAGTGTGTGTGTGTGTGTGTGTGTGTGTACCTGTGTGTGTGAGTGTGATGGGGTATAAGCCTGTGAGAGAGTGCGTGCATGGGTGTGAGTGTGGGGGGTGTATGTGTGGCGTATGAGAGAGAACTTGTGTATGAGAGAGGGTCTGTGTTAGTGTGTGGGTATGTACAAGAGTGTGTATGTGTGTGTGTGTGTGTGTGTGTGTGTGTGTGTGTGTGTGTGAGTCTATGAGAGAGTATATAGTGTAGTGTGACATGAACCCAAGGTCCTGGTTGAGGTCATTCCCATGGATACCAAACTTGGTTATCACCCTCTACTCAGCCACTCTGTGTTGATGCTTGTCCCAAAGTCCACCTTGGAGGATGGTCACCTAAAGGTCCAAGGCCCAATGTCCCAGACCCCTAAAATGTTCCCTGACTGGGAGGGTACACCCTTGCCTGGTGATTGATGTGTGATGTCCATTCATCTGTTGTTGTAGTGCCTGCTTGGTCTCATCAATGTACCATGCCTCGGGGCAACATTGCCTGCTGCATATGAGGTAGGCAATATTGGCCGAGTCACATGAGTACCTGCCACATACATGGTGGGAGGTGTCCCCACCTATACTGGGATTTACATATTAACAAATCGAAACTAGTAAACCCATTCTCAAAGATGAAAGACTCAATCTAAGTTTTTGTTTAATATATTTCAGCTGCATGAACTGTAACCTTTTGCTATAAATTCTGTGTCATGTGATCCTGCTCCACAACCACCTGATGAGGGAGCAGTGCTCCGAAAGCTAGTGCTTCCAAAAAAAACCAATTGGACTATAACCTGGTGATGTGTCATTTCTAACTTATCAAATTCTTTTGATATGTTAATGTACAGATCAGCATAAGTCATTGACTTGCATGCTCATGAAATTGTTGGTAATGTTATCGGATTTTCTAACCATGTGCTCAAACATCAGTCAATTTTATAGGAACATAGTATGTTTCAGTCAGGAGTAGGTCATTCAGTCCATTAAGTCTGCCCCACCATTCAACATGATCATTGCTGATCAAACATTTTAATGTGTTTTATCCACCCCATCCCCTATAACCTTGCATGCCATGGATAATCAAAAATCGACCAACCTGGAGCTTAAAGATTGAGACTCCCCAGTACTAACCCTTGCAGTATCCCATTGGTCATAGCCTGCCAACTCTATGCTTTGTCTGTTAGCCACTTGTTCGGGTAAATTATGTCACAAAATAGTCACATGAGACACAAGCCAACAGTCATTTATTGAGTCAATGTTGGGAGAGTCTACCCCAGAAAAGATTCCAAGGTAGCACTCTGACTCAATGTGGATTCAACAGGTGTTTCATACATTGTAAGTCACTTAAGCTGTACATTATTCAAATTCCCAAATTATCTGTTTTTAATACATTTCAAAAATGGCAAGGCACTCAATACCCCGGTCTCACCATTCCCTAAAATCCCAGGTGTCATCTGTCCGAAGCCTGTGCTTCATTCCTGTCCTTGACTCAGCCCCGTCTCTTTGTCCTTCTTGGTGTTGTACTGTGCCACTCTCATGTTTCCAAACAAGGCCCTGGGGTTAATGCTGATTCAGCCAAGTTGCATTTTCACAGAAACCCAGCCTGTCTGCTGCACCAACATCTGAGCAATTTTCTTTTTTAACCTGACAACCTGAAAATGAATCTTAAATGATTTATGTGTATTGCTTATGAAGTTATCCAAAACACGACCTTATTCTAATCTCAGATGGAACTTCATGTGGATTTACAGGTTAACATGTCACACCCAAATTGCTCCCCAATGCAATCATCAATCTTTGGTAGTACATTATCCTATCATTATGCGTTAATCTTTCTAACCAGCCACATGTGGGTGACTTTATCAAAAGCCCTCTGAAAATTTAAACAAACTATGTTCATTGTCTCTCTTTTATTAATTGTGTCAGTAACATCTTAAAAAGAAAGCCAGCAGATTTGTCAAACACAATATCCCATTCGCATGTCTGTGTTGACAGTGCCCAATCAAATTGTCAACAACCATTTGTTTAATTATCCCATTTTATAGTATTTTCCCTACTACTGATGTAAGACTAATTGGTCTATAGTTCCTTGTTTTCTCTCTTACCACCTTCTGAAAAGGGGTGGAGTGACTTTTACTACTTTCCAATCCTCGGAAATCATTCCAGAATCTATGGAATTTTGGAACATACCCACTGATGCTTTGACTATCTCTACAGCCACTTCCTTCAACAGTTTGGGATGTAGACTATCATTTCCTGGGAATGCATCAACTTTCCATTTTTCCAGTACAGTCTTCTTGCTAACTTGAATTACCTAATTGCACCATTTTCTCTAAAATTAAATCAAAAGATTAAAATGGAGAACCAGTGTAGCAGATGGAATTTTGGGTCCTGCTGTATCACTGAAGCATACAAGCCTCACATGCAAAGACTGGAGAGGGGAGGGGGTATACTTGACAATTCTATTAGAATGGAAATGTGGTGTACATGAATTAGGCAGGATGTGCGACTTCAATTTTCAGATGGTGGATTACAATACAGAGACGATGTCAGTGGCTTTTCTGCAGCATGTCAAGCTTCTTGCATCCTGTGGTGAGTTCATTATACATTGGCATGTGATGAACACTCACCAGCATTCATTTTTTAAAACTATGTGCTAGCTTCAAAGTAAAATCAGGGGTGCACATGAATCTCAAGGCATCCAGTTCACGTTAGCCTAAAACTCCAGTTCATGGAGTTATATCTGAAGATTTCCCTGTTGAACTTTGCGGCCCAAGGGAGGGAGTAGGAACTCAGCAGCATGCATGGAGTCTTGGGACTGGCAAGGTTGAGTCAGTGGCGGAGGGGGTGGGATTGGAGGTGGAAAGCTCAGTGTTCAGGCACATGGAGAAGTAGAGGAGGGAGCCGAGGCAAAGGAGGAGATATGAGCAGGGAGTCTGGGGCAGTTAGTTGTTAGGAGTGGAGGAGTGAAGTTCAACAATTATATTGCTGACGGGTGAGGAAGCCACTCCTGACCTTGCATGTGTAAGAATGAAATGCTCCCAATCAGACTTGAATTCTATGTTAGACTGGTAGCCTGGACACTCGAAAAATCACCTTTAAAAGTTCAGGGAGGAACTTCATAAATTTGATTAGGAATCTGTGCTGGTTAGTGGTTACCTTGCTCAGAAGGAGGAGTAGGTGAGAAAAGGCTGGCATTGGAAACAAAAGAGAAAGTGCTGGAGAAACTCAGCAGGTCAGCATCCGTGAACAGAGAAATAGAGTTAATGTTCTCCAGAACACTGACTGGGTTCTTAGAGTTCACTTAAATTAAATTCAAGGACATAGTTCTAATTAGTCCGAGTGGGATCTCAGAAAATAGAATCCCTACAGTGTGGGACAGGTCATTCAGCCTATCAAGTCTGCACTGACCCTTCAAAGTGCATTAAACCCAGGCCTTATGTTATCCTTGTAACCTCACATCTTCCATGGCTAATGCACCTAGCCTACGCAACCTTGGACTATGGGGCAATTTATCTTGGCCAATCCACCTCATCTGCACATGTTTGGAGTATGGGAGGAAACTGAAGCAAGTGGAGGAAATCCACACAGACACAAGGAGAATGTGCGAATTCCACACAGGACAGTCGCCAAGGGCTGGAATCAAATCCAGGTCCCTGGCGCTGTGAAGCAGCAATGCTAACCACTGAGCCACAGTGCCACTCATACAATGGGTAGTAGGGAGGACTTATGCCCGAAACATCAATTCTCCTGCTCCTTTGATGCTGCCTGACCTGCTGCGCTTTTCCAGCAATACAATTTTCAGCTCTGATCTCCAGCATCTGCAGTCCTCACTTTCTCCTAGTAGGGAGGACCAGCTGAGTTAACAAGTTCAGCCATGACCCACAGATTGGCAAGTACAACATTGGACACTAAAATGAACATTGACTGAAAGTCAAAAAACCATATTGTTTCTCCTACCATAAATGACATGTCCCTCATTCTCCAATAAATAACCTTGAGGCATGGTCAGTATCTTTAGATCTCGACTTCAGCCAGTCTTAACAAATAATGATGTGCACATGAGCAAAGTGAAATCAATGAAATGTGAAATATTTACAAATAAAACTGAACATTGAAAGAAACATCCGTACTGGTTTTGTGCTTGCACTCGGTCTCATGTTAATGGCAATGAAGTTCAGAGAGAACAATTCAGTTGTGAGGCAGGTGCTCCCTTGAGTGGCCATTGCTAATGGGAACACTTACCTAGGGAATGTCCTACTCATTTCAAGGGCTGGGCTTCATTTGCCAATGATAGGAATAAAGTGCCATTGCGCCATTCTCTCACCCCTTTTAATAAATATTCACTTTTCTCAATGCCCATTCTCTTTTTGAAGCATCTCAATAATTACGAAATGTTTTTCAAAATGTGTTCCTTTGTTATGCTTACATTTCTGAGTTGTACTTTTTTCAAACTCCTAAGCATACAATTGGATAGAATGCAACAGGTCAGAGTTTTTTTAGATTATGAAGAGCATGGTCTTTGGAAAATGATGGGCATATTCAGGTGGAGAGTTGGGTGAGGCTGCAAGTAATTGAGCTGAACAATGTTTGAGAAAATCTAAGATGGCTATGGTCCAGAGGAAATCACAGTTTCAATACGCACTTGTGAAGGGATGACCAGAGTGCGATATGGTCTGAGAAGAATTGAAGATGAGATTTGAGAATACTTAGGAAATAACCTTAGAAGCTTGATGCAATTGGTGGGGTTGTAGACCAAAGACCTGGGAGTTAATTAAGGGAATCTTACTCATGTGAAGACATGTGATTGCTGAATTCTGTAATGTAGGAGTAATATCTATATGGAATGAAAGACCTCGTTTAAAATGTGTGAGTCTGGAACATCCAATGGATTGTAGCACCAAGATCTGGGCAGTCAAGAGAATAGAACCAGGGTGTAAGTATTGAAGCTTGTAACTTGTACCCAGCAGGTATTAATGATCAAGCTTTCATTGGCTAATGAAACAAGAGTAAACTGTCATTAGCAAGATAATAGTGTTCAGCTTCTTTACCTAGATAGTAACCTGAAATTGGGTGATCCTATATCAAATGGCTGCTCTAACAAGGTGCCATCTAAACTGAGAAGCTGTGAATTGTCTCCCACGTCAAGAATAGGATTGAATTGGCAGATGCACAGATTAATGAAACAATCAAGAAGAAATGTTACAAAAGGATCAACTGTTATAGGTAAAGCCTAAATATTATTGCTTTAAAAATGGAGCAGAAAGTTAGTTGAAGCCAAGCAAATGGTGAATCTATGCAGGCAAAATGTATTTTAAGTATTTAAAGGAAGTGTAAGCTTTAGTAATTTCGATGATTTCCTTGTTGATTTTGTAAAAGCATCTATCATGTCTAAGACATCACAGTTAGATAGATAATCAACATAACCTTCCTAAAGATTTCAATTGGTTTTATTTGTAAAAATGCATTTTCTTGATGTTCTCTGATAGTTCCTGGATGACGCCATCCAGGGACAGCAGTTTAAAAGAAAGGATTTTTCCATTTAAGACAGAGGAGACAAATTTTATTTTCTCAGGGAATTTTGAGTCCTTGGAACTCTTCCTGAAAGGGCAATGGAAGCAGAGTCTTTGAATCTTTTTAAGGTAGAGGTGGATAGATTCTTGACGTACAAGGGTGTAAAAGGCTATCCAGGATCAATAGGAATATGACTAATCTGATCAGCATGATCTTTTTGAATGGCAGAGCAGGTTTGAGGGGCTGAATGGCCAACTCCTGCATCTTGTTCATTCTTGTCAATCAAGTAAAGCAAATGGAAACTTGCTATGATGGTCAATGAAGAAAGATGATATTCTGATGACTTGTAGCATTGTACATTTGGATATTTGTACATTGACTTCCCTCTTTAATTGAAAGTTGTCAAGTCGAATATGGATATTGTGCAAATTTAAATGAAATCAAATGAATCTAATTTCTCACATTAAATTTGCATATAAAATTAGCAACTCTAAATTGTAAGTTGTATCCTTATGGAAGTTGGTTCTTAGTTTTTATTCAGTGAATGGGGAAAACATATTATTCTATTTAGCTCTACTTTATACATGCAAATTGGATTAATTACATCACACAGTTAAAGTAATTAGATTAATTATATTATACAAGCAAAGCACCATGGTGTCACTGTTGTCTGATGAGTGCCAAATTACTGCATATTCATGCTTATTGCAAAACGTGTACATCACAAAACACTTTACATCCATCCTGGTTTTCAGTCCTGAAAAGTAAATGCCATCAAGTCAGATAGTAGAGGTTCTTACTGGCGTTGTTACATAAATGAACTTTCCACTGTTAGCATATCACTAACACTTCCCTTGTCTAAGAGTCACATCTTATTCTCTTTTGCATCTTTGAATTTTCATTATTACAAACTCAACATCATAATAGATTTTGCCTCTTCATCAATCCACATATACTTAATATATGAAAATTAATGTCCTACATTGCATAGCCTTAAAATTAAGCAAGGTATTTTGTCTCCATGAATACCTCTCTTTTAAGAGAAGCAAATGATTTATTGTAATTCAGCATTTCCAGAGACAAACAATGATTAGACTGCACAATGAGTTATTTTTGTATCTTTATCAACTTCTTTGTTCATTATTTTACACAGTAACTAATTGGGAAGTTTCACCAAGAGGATAAGTACATAATATATATTCCAGAAATACCAATGCTCAGAAGTGAACTGTAATTTTTTAATGGAATATCTTTTTGCTTTGTATCTTGTATCTAATTCATAGTGTTATGGACAAGACCAAACACTCTCAAAATATATTAAGAAGATAGCCTAGACACCAACATTTTCTTATTTTGAAGGTATATGTAAGGCGTTGCATTCCACATGAAATTCAATCAATCGAACTACTTGACTTTAAGCAAAGCACACTTTTTTTACACTACAGTTTAAATACAGACAAAACAAATATAAAATAAAAGAATTGGCTTAACTGTACCTCTATTGAAATGCTGAACAAAATAATATATATTAACTACTATTAATTAACTGTTCTAGTATAGTAACATTCCATAAACACACCCTTGACAAAGGCAAATTTAGTAAAATAGATTGTCTCATATGCAACTCTAGCAGCAGGAAGAAAACTTCAGCTTTTAGCTGTGACAGAGAGAGGAATAAGAGTTTCCACTTGCAACTTCAAGATACCAGCAACTGTTACTGAAGAATAAAACTAAAACAAATTGGTTCAGGAGGAACTTGACCACAGCCATTCAGGCTGCTTCTATTGATCCAACTTTATATCAAAAAAAGGCCTCACAAGCTGTTTACTTTATTGGCTTTGGAGCAGACTGCTCATAACCTCTGTTGCAACCTTGCTTCATTAAACTAAGGATGAAACACACCTCCATAGTACCTTCACAATAATTTCATTGTCTAAAAGCATCAATAAATTATTCTACAGCTTCCTTCTTACCATTCATGATTCCATATCAAAAAACACATACAAGCTAGATTTGCATAACCTTTTTACTGTTGTGGTCAAATGCCAAACATATGTTATAACTCTAGGTTTGCCAATCACGTCTTATGTTCTAGTGCTTTTGCTTGATTAAAAAGATCATGATTTTAAGCTCCACTCCAGACCTTAATCAAAAACATCAAGGTTGACTCCAGTAAAGAGGCAGTGCTGCACAGTTAGATATCCTGCCTTCCAGAAGAAATGTTCAAAGGAGATCCTATATGTACTCTCACAGGAACACAATACTGTAGATCTAATGGCACAATTTTGGCCAACAATTATTCATCAACCTAAATATAAGCAACAGATTCTCTGGTCATTACCAAATTGCTGTTGAAAGAAATTTCTCTGCCCTAATTGAGTGTAGTAGTTCATACATCATAAAAGCTTCAAAAAGTATTTTCATTAGCTGTTCAGCACTTTTGGGCACCCTGTGGTTCTGAATGTCACTTTAATAAGAAAAATCTTCCTTTTTTTTCTTTATACATCTGTGCAGTCAGGCTGGGACTGTTTTCCCTGGAGCGTCGGAGGCTGAGGGGTGATCTTATAAAGGTTTCCAAAATTATGAGGGACATAGATAGGGTAAATAGGCAAAGTTTTTTTCCCTGGGATTGGGGAGTCCAGAACTAGAGGGTATAAGTTTAGGGTGAGAGGGGAAAGATATAAAAGAGGCCTAGGGGGCAACTTTTTCACACAGAGGGTGGTACGTGTATGGTATGAGCTGCCAGAGGAAGTGGTGGAGGCTGGTACAATTGCAACATTTAAGAGGCATTTGGATGGGAATGTGAATAGGAAGGTTTGGAGGGATATGGGCCGGACGCTGGTAGATGGGACTTGATTGGGTTGGGATATCTGGTCGGCATGGACGGGTTGGACCGAAGGGTCTGTTTCCATGCTGTACATCTCTATGACTCTATGACATTAATTTTTTTTTCTTGAACAAAGGCAAGGAGGATGAAAACTTCTGTTCAGCTATATCTTTTATCTAACCAAATTGTATATTAATAGATGTTAAAGGATACATAACCAGAAAGGAGCCCATGTGCATTTTGAGTTTAGTACATACTGCTCCCAAAGTCCACCTATAACATATACAGCTTTATTTTAACTTTGCTTTCAATTATACAATGGATAATTATCACTGATTTACAATTACAACAAATTAACATAATAATATGCAATTGTGATTTAACTCTCATTGCATGGTAATGCTGTACTCATTTAAAAGTCATGCAGAATAGTTGTGTACCATATTAGCCAGGTTAATTTAGAAAATGAAACATCAAACAGTAATTATAATAGTGATACAGATATTATACTGAATGTGCCTGTCTGAGTTAACTACATTTTTGTTTTTAATTATATCATATCAAAATTTGCACCCTGATGATTGGAACAAAAAAAAATTTCACAACTAGGAAAGGCCATTAAAGTATGTTTCTTTCTGGCAGACAAGCCCAGCTAGTGACTTTCTCATAGACACATTAATACTTTCACTCCTCAAAAACACTTCAGAACTACAACCACAGCAAGTTGTAAAATTGAATTTGCAGCTTGTGCCCTGTCACTGGAAAATAAATCCATCCATGTTTTTAGACAACTGATTCACTAACATCCTTCAGAAAAGAGAACCTGCCACTCAACCACTATTGTCTACATTTAATGGTCCCATACTATGCCTTTGCCTTTTAATTTTCTCATAATCTAACTTCTCAGTTCGAAAATAAATTTTTAGAGAAGCCTTGCAGCACCTACTCAGAACAATCATTGATGTACAAAAAATGCCACCTTGTCAGCATCACCCTTGGAAACTGTAATAACTCAGGAAACCAGGCTGGAAAGGAACATCATTTATTGTTGAACACCAAAATGGATCCATTACTTGTAGTGTACATAGACTAGTCCCAGCCTGGGACAGATAGTTCTACAGACCCATCCCATGCTTAGGTGATGAGTTCTAGATGGACAGGGAACTCATATTCAATGAGCTCCACAAGGAGATTAGTTATTGATTCCACATGAGCCTTGTACGGGTTATCACAGGCATAAATTTTAAAAAATCCTAATAGTGTTTATGAATTCATTCTGATGCGGGTAACATTTCCTTGGTGCATACTCCATAGCAATAACTCGACCAATCAGAGTCCACTTGCCATCCAATCAGCATCCTGTATCTCAGAGCAGTATAAAATATTGTTCCTTTTAAAATTTGGTATTCTTGAGTGTGTCCTGATGATTGCAAGATGAAAAGCTTTTCTCTTTTTCTTTCAGCCATACTGGAATTCATTGTGCTGAGGCCAATAGTTTTTAATTAATTTTACTTTAATAAAAATGTGCAATTTTCAGTCAGGAATATGCTTCTTCTGAAAGCCAATTATTTCTGAAGTATATCAACATTTTTGTACCAGTTTAGATCAACAGAGAGTGAAGCAGAAATGATAGAGCTCTTGAATGTTACAACAGCAACCTGCTCGAAGCATGTAATATTATTAGCATACTTTAAAAAAGAATTCACCTCCTACAACCTTTGACCTGAAATATTAATTTTGTTTCTCTTTCCACAGATGCTGGGTGTGCCTTTTATTATTTTCCAGAACTGTCTACTTTTACTTAGAATAAAAGAGTAGATAGTTAGGGAATGGAAAAGGATTATTTACACCTCAGATCTGTTCTTTTGAACAAATAACTTGTCATGCTTCAGCGTCTCACTGTGTAATTTTATCTTTGAGCAAGGAGACCAAAAAGAAGCATAAATTCTGAAGAAAATGAAATGTGTGAAGTCTCTCTCTGAACTTTGAAGATATTTTCAGATGTCCAGGATACAGTCTAACATAGCAGTCAAGTCTAAATCGGAGCATTTCACTCCTACACGTGCACAGTCAGGATATCCAGCTGTTGATTCCTTGCCCACCTAATACCCAAACTCCCCCTGAACTAATTGCCCTAATTCCCCTGCTCACTGACATGTTCCATTTTTTTCTTGTACACAGTCTTTCTGCTTTTTAAAGCCATATTATTTTCAAAGATTTGTCCTTTAAACCATCAATTCTTACAAATTAACATCACACTTCTAACCTCCCCGTCCTTTTTTGAACCTTGAATGTTTATTGAACAGAAACAAAAGTAGAAATTGCTGGCAAAACTCTATGGAGACAAAGCAAAGTTAACATTTCAGGTCAAGTGACCCCTTCCTCAGAACTCAACCTGATATGTTAACTCTGATTTCTCCTGACAGATGCTGACAGAGTTGCTGAGCTTTTCCTGCAATTTCTATTTTTGATTTTGATTTACAGCATCTGCACATTTCTAAGTTTTTATTTTATTGAACACCCTGTTCAACGCTCACCATACTCACAATGAGAAAGTCATCCTCGTCAAAGTGATCAACAATATCCTCTATGGTTGTGGCTCTGAATTTTTTTATCCTGCCATAATCAAAGTAGTCAGTTACAACTTCCATTCTTCCTCTTGGTCCCTCACACAAACTATTTGTCTATTTAACCCTGTGTTGAATTTTAAATCCTATACCAGTACTTCCCAAACCTTTTTGCCGAAGTGACCCCATTTTGAGGCTTGTAAATTGTTTTGACCCATTAGGAACACAATGAAAGGTGGGTGTGAGAGAGTGAGGCAGGTGGTGGCATTTGACAGCAGGGGCCCAGTCTTGTTGGAACAGGCATGGAGTTGGTATAACTCAGTCAGAGGTCCACAGTGGGCATTGCTGCCTTAGAGTTTAAGACCCTGAAGTTTCTGCTTGTGGCCTCACCTTGGGTCTCAATCCCTACCCTGGTAGGTGTATTCTATAGATGGGAGGTTGGCCATTATGATTGTCTGGGCCGAGTTCACCACTCTTTGTAACCACTCTATATTTGAAGCCAAAGCTACTAGTTTTATTCTTTGCAATGCTCCCTACTTACTGCTCTGTGACCCTTACTGCTACTGACTCAATCACATATTTCTGTACTTGATCTTTCCATTGTTTCTCTTGCTGGCCACCTCACTGCTTCAACTTCAAGTTGCAAAAGCTCTCACCTTTGATTTGCTAGCCTGCACTATAACCCACTCACTTACTTCCAGATCACTGCTGATGTGTGCTGTGCCTTTACATTTTACCCATAAATCCCTTCATGCCTTTCTCCATTTGACCTCTGTAGCATTCTCCAATTTTTCATCCTTTCCCTTAAATACAGCCCCATAACTGTAAGCTCTGATTCATCTTTCTCCTTATGCACTCAGCTTAATTGATTTGAATGATTTATTGTCACTGGACTTCCCCTAAACTTTGGAAACTTAACTGTGAAATCCTTGTTTCTCTCTTTTAAAAGCATTCTACCTCTTTAACTCAGCTTTGTTCTGTGGCTTCAGGACAATATTCCCAGAGGCACTGTTCTGTAAACAAGATCTTGCTGGGAAATGGTGGCATCTCTACCTCTGGGCCAGAAGTTCTGGCTTTGAGTCCCATGCCAGGACTCTTTGGCTTCAGAAGCTGTGTTTGTAATGTGATCAAACAAGTTGATTATCATTTTAAATTCTTCTAATATACCCGATGGCAGGTGGTAAAAGTGAGGGTTCCCTGGTCAGCCATCCTGCAGAAAGCAATGACAAATGGCTGCAATATTTTGCCTGTAATGTGGACCAATCCAATGGCTGAGTATGGCCCAACCCTCAGAAACAAGCATAGATAGTCCAATTGTGCTATGTAAATGCAGGCTGTTATAATATCATCAGAATTGATTCAGATATGTAATCCAACAAGGTTGACTATTATTGTGGTTCTGTTCGCCAAGCTGGAAGTTTTGCTGTGACAAACCACTATAAATACCGGAAGAAACATCACAGCAGCGCTTCACAGGAGGCTCCAATAGCACTGATGATGTTCCCTAGCCAGGGAACGAAACGTTTGCAGCAAAAACTTCCAGCTCGGCGAACAGAACCACAACAACGGATACCCGAGCTACAAATCTTCAACCAGACGTTGACTATTATATCTAGGGACTTTTTTACAAGGATGACACACCTTAATTCATCTGGTGCACAATTAGGTTTGTTACAAATATTATGCATTGCATTTCATCATATATTGGCTTAGTGTTGATTTTGGGGAGCTGCAGGGGGGTGTGGTTCTCCCTGTGAGCTCTAGTGAGTTTTATCAAATTGTACTCCATGGCTCCCCTCATTATGTCATTCCTATGGCAAACTGCCCACACTATTGTGTTCTTAGCGATGAAAGAAGTAATCGCAATCCTGGGATTCCCAGCACTGGGAGCATCTTGAAACCAGCTGTGCACCAGATGATGCGCTGCCAGGCTGGATCTGCCCATCACACCTGCAAAAGGCAATGGAAAAGTAATGCTGCTGAGGGCACATCAATGACGCAGCTGACCCTTCATTGGAAATATAAGTTCACATTTGTAAGAGTATTGCTCTTTTACATCATCACCTAACTGATTGCCTTTTACGTAAAGAGATATTGAGGAAATTACCAAAAGCTTGGTGAAACAGGTAGATTTGCATGAATGAGTGGAGAGTGTCAAGCTCCTGGGAGTGGTCATCCACAACAAGCTTTCTTGGACGGTTGATGTGGATGCACTGGTTTCAAAGGCCTAACAACGTCTCTTCTTCCTCAGGCAGCTGAGGAAATTTGGCATGAACGCGAATACCCTTGTCAACCTTTACAGGTGCACCATCAAGAGCATTCTGTCTGGATGTATCACTACCTGGTATGACAAATGTTCCATTCAGGATTGGAGATGGTTACAGAGAGTGGTGAACTCGGCCCAGACAATCATAATGGCCAACCTCCCATCTATAGAATACACCTACCAGGCCTGCTGTCAAGGAAAGGCTGCCAGCATTCTCAAAGATCCATCCCACCCTGGTAATGCTTTTCTACAATCTCTACCATCAGTGAGAAGGTACAGAAGCCTGAACACATGCACCAGCCAGTTTCATAACAGTTTCCTCCCTACTGTTGTTAGAATACTGAATGGACTCACAAATTCTTAACATTTGCCTATACCTGTGTTTTTGTTTTTGCCGCTGTTTAGCTATTTACTTATCTATGCTACTTAACTATGTGATCTGCCTGTATTGCTCATAACACAAATGCTTTTCACTGTGCCTTGGTACACGTGACAATAAATTCAATTCAATTCAATTCAATTCAAGGACAGAAAGAGAGAAAACTTTAAGGATGGAATTCCCAGAATATATTCTCAACCTTTGTGCTCTTTTACGCAAGGACCACACATCTGAATTCATCTGGTGCACAAGTGGTCTTGTAATTCACTTGATTTTGCATTAAATTTATTGAAAACTGGTATAACAGCCCTTCGAGTGGATTTCAGTTCATATGCATGTAGCCTCATAAAAAAACAGAATTCCTTGTAAATGCACTCATGTAATTTAGCTGGGGTTGCTGGGAAGTGTTGGGAGTGGGTACACTGATTGAATTTGAATTTGTAGCCAAAGGAGATTAAAGTGAATTGTAACTGTCATAGAACCATGACCTAAAGCAAATGGTCCAACATGGTCTGGAGATTAACTCAGAGTTTTACCTTCTCTCTATCACTCAAGTGTTCAATACATGGGTGTGCAGAGGAATTCGGCAATGACTTATGTTGTCAGACCAGCTTGATGTTGATTGTTTTAACGAAAAGACAATTACAGATCTTAAGTAAAGGGAAAAAGTGCACTTACCTTCTGCAATAAAAAAAATTAGGGCAGTAATGTCCTTTTTATAATTATATATAGTTGATAAAAGTCTCAAGTATTCAAGTCAAAAGTTGAACACTGATGATCCTCTTTTATAATTATCGTAACAGAGTAAAGACACTTTTTCCAAATTCTTGGCTTTCTGAGTAACTGTCTTCTATTAATAGCTTTGCTTTTCCCCACATGAAGAACCATTTTTTCCATATTTATTTTATCAAAACATTCAAAATTTGAATATGTTTATTTGGTTGTTCCTGAATCTTCTTTTCTCAAGAGAGGAGATCCAGTCTATTAATCCTTTCATGATATGGTTACCTATTTATTTCTGGTCTCATCCTTTTTTGTTTTCTCTTTATCCTCTCCATTACCTCTCCATCCTTTTATAATATGGCAACCAGAACTGTTGGACTTTCTATCTGCTTGTCTACTCTATTTGTTGATTACCCTTTGTGTGAAGAATAATTGCCCGGTAATGGTCTTAGATTTACCAGTCTGAACCTTCATCTCTTTCTCTTCTTGCTATTTTCTTTTCAAGTTTAACAATCTCAAATTTTTCAAGTCTTGAAACAGACACTTTCAAAATCTACTGGATTGTATCTGGACCACTTGAAACTTAACTTTATGTGAACACATATAGTACTTATTGCATCATGAAGAAAATTGTACATTTGTGAACTATAACAAGTCACTAGTGTTGGTCTTGCTCTTTACATGTTAAAAATATCCAATTAATATTAAGTTACTGTACCCTTTACTAACTTCTAGTAGATCAATGTTTTAAAATCTTCCATTGCATTCAGAACCAGCTGTTCTGTTTATTCCAAGATTCAAAAATATTATGTATACATTTGTGTTGATAAATTAATATGAAACAAGCACAAATAAATGTTTAGGGATCACTTTTTGGATCATCACACCAATGTGATAGTGAAACTACAAAGTCTTGTGATGCCTTTTTTGTTGATAAATCTCAGATTTTAGTTCAAAAGCTAATTATGTTATTTTAGTAAAGCTTAATTACAATTAAAGATCATAATTATGAACACGTGAATTTAAATACACTGAAAATGTTTTAAGTGATTAAAATGTTTGATTTGAATGAGAGTTGGTTAACAGATATGAAAGTGGTAGAGAGTTACTGTTGACCTTATAGAAATATTGTCAATCTGCAGTCTGAGTGTCAGGGAGTGAAACAAAAAGAGGTGTAAGTTAGAATACAAAATTAGACCATAGTTCTGGGTGGTTGTGATTATGAGATTATCCCTTTTCTTTGTGAAATTGATACACTCTTTATGAGCAAGATTTCAATTAATATTAGGTAACTGAGAAAACAATGTATCTTTGCTTTTTTTTTGTGAATACAGCCCTGAGACATGTCCTGTACAAGTGAGCACAATCAAACCCCAAGTCCAGGTAACTTAATACTAGCAGGAATAATATTGATGCTAAAACGAATAATCTCTTCAAAAATGCAGTGTGAAAATGTTAATGGTTGTGTTTAGTCTGAAGCATCTAAAAACCTGGTGCCAGAAATATCAATCAAAAAGTTTTGTCAGCACCTATGAGATCAAAGAAATATGGGCAAAAAGACAAAATTAACTACCTCATCGAATAGGTGTGACTGTAGGCTTGGTCTTTGAAATTGCTGTGTAAATAATTACAGGCAAGCAGACTTTGGAGTGGTTATTAAAACTACGCGAAACAGGTTTACAGTAAATATCTTGGCATAGTTGCTACTGCCTGGCATGTTATAACTGTTCCTTGTTAACTTTTAAAAACAAATTCCTTCCCTCCCTCCTGAAGGCATTGTGTGCGTAATGAGATATGATAGTATAATTGATGTGTAAGGCTTGCCAGTGATTATTGGCAGGTCATTCAACTAGAGTCATTACAATGAAGTCTGATCTCGACTTAATCTGAAATCCGCCCATGTGTAATTTTAGCAGGGCTTGTTGGAGAGTGATGGGTAGCGGAAACATGTCTGAATTGCCTTTCATATTCAAAAATGTATTAAAGTCAATTGGAGCTGTCCTACCATGCTTAAATAAGGCAAATAACTCAGACTAGAGATTAAATATATGATTTTCCTTGTTTGTGTAACTCAATTTCCAGAACTGAATTTCCAGGATTAAGCCAAATCATCCGACGACATTTCCCCCACCTCCAAAGAGACCCCAACTCCAGAGATATATTACCCTCCCCACCCCTTTCCGCCTTCCACAAAGATGGTTCCCTCTGTGACTACCTGGTCAGGTCCATGCCCCCCTACAACCCACCATCCCATCCTGGCACCTTCCCCTGCCACCGCAGGAACTGCAAAACCTGCGCCCACACCTCCTCCCTCACCTCCATCCAAGGCCCTAAAGGAGCTTTCCACATCCATCAAAGTTTTACCTGCACATCCACTAATATCATTTATTGCATCCGTTGCTCCCGATGCGGTCTCCTGTACATTGGGGAGACTGGACACCTCCTAGCAGAGCGCTTTAGAGAACATCTCCAGGACACCCGCACTAATCAACCACACCGCCCTGTGGCCCAACATTTCAATTCCCCCACCAACTTTGCCAAGGACATGGAGGTCCTGGGCCTCCTTCACCGCCGCTTCCTCACCACCAGACGTCTGGAGGAAGAACGCCTCATCTTCCGCCTCGGAACACTTCAACCCCAGGGCATCAATGTGGACTTCAACAGTTGCCTCATTTCCCCTTCCCCACCTCACCCCAGTTCCAAACTTCCAGCTCAGCACTGTCCCCATGACCTGTCCTACCTGCCTATCTTCTTTTCCACCTATCCACTCCACCCTCTCCTCCCTGACCTATCACCTTCATTCCCGCCCCCACTCACCTATTGTACTCTATGCTACCTTCTCCCCACCCCCACCCTCCTCTAGCTTATCTCTCCACGCTTCAGGCTCTCTTCCTTTATTCCTGATGAAGGGCTTTTGCCTGAAACGTTGATTTTACTGCTCCTCGGATGCTGCCTGAACTGCTGTGCTCTTCCAGCACCACTAATCCAGAATCCAGGATTGAAAATGACAATGTTATTTATCTCAGCTTGCTTTAATTGTTTAACCAGACTAAATGTGTCTCCTTAAGAAGGTTCAGTGTGGAGCCATATGGCATGAAAATAAACTCTTTGGTCAAACTTCTCCATGCCGACTAAGTTTCCCAAATTAAGCTAGCCTCATGTGCCTGTGTTTGGCCCATATCCCTCTCAATATTTCCTATTCATGTCTTTTAAATGTTAGAAATGTACCTGCATCAACCATTTTCTCTGGCAGTTTGTTTCACATCTAACCACCCTCTGTGTGAAAAAGTTGCCACTCAGGTCCCCTTTAAATCTTTCTCTTCTCACCTTAAAAATATGCCCCCTAGTTTGGAACTCCCCCACCCTCAGGAAAAGACTGCTCAAGATACAGACTTTATAGGTAGGGTCTGGGAAAATCTCTGCTGTACTCAGAAAATGGGAATAATGACATTTGGAAGTAAACAGATCTCAGATTTCATATCTTTTTAAAAGGGAAACAAAAATATTTGCTTTGTTTTATATCTGCAATGAATTTGATTTTCTCAAATCAACCAATAAGAATCAGTCACTGACATTCAACATTAAATTGAGGAATTCACATGGCTACTTTGTCATTAATTCTATCATAAACTGATTAAACACATTTTAATAGAGTAATCATGGCAACTTCCCCAAATGATTGATCAATTTAATAATTGGGATCACTTTCTAAAATTGTCCACAGTCTTCAGGGGTGTGTAGGTTAGGTGCATTAGCCAGGAGTAAGTGTAGGATAATAGGGCAGGGGAATGCGTCTGAGTGGGTTACTCTGCAGAGGGGCCAGTGTGGATTTGTTGGGTCGAAGGACCTGTTTCCATACTGGAGGGATTCTCAAGAAATCTCCCAAGGAATTGGGGTGACATGTTGGCTCAGTGGTTAGCACTGCTGCCTCACAGAACTAGGGACCCAGGTTTGATTCTAGCCTCGGGCGACTGTCTGTATGGAGTATGCACATTCTCCCCATGTCTGCGTGGGTTTCCTCCCACAGTCCAAAGATGTGCAAGTTAGATGAATTGACCATGTTAAATTGCCCATAGTGTAAGGTGCATTAGTCAGAGGGAAATGCGTCTGGGTGGGTTGGTGGGCCGATGGGCCTGTTTCCACACTGTAGAGAATCTAAAGCTGTCAAAAAGATATAATTCCAATTAATACAGAAGATCAACATGCTTCATTTTGCTGTTTTTGAGAAATTGTATTTTTAAAGATTCACATTATAAGCCAGAGTTTCAAAACTACATTTACTAATGTTTGGCAAAGAAATAAAACAGTGAAATTTAGTGAAAAATGAACAAATAACATAAAGATATTTTAGATTGTGTATATATGTTGACATTTGAAACTTTTAAAAACCTTTTGGTAAACAGGGTTTCAAAATAGAATTGGCTATTATGTTGATGTAAGTGATCACTGTTTTGAAATGAGAACAAAACAACACTAGTAGCTCAAATTAAATAAATATTGCATGTGTTGTTGCATTAATTAATTATACAAAGTGACACATGGACTGTAACCCTACATTCAAAATACAGGAGACTACACTAGTTGGCTGTTTCTCTGAAATCTCGACTAGACCCAGAGTTTGATTTTGCCCAATTAAGTATGTGTGTGACATGACTGGGGGACAATGTAACAATTCCAGTATTGTTGAAGATCCACTCCACTATGAGCTTCTCAAGCTCAAGCCATTGGCTGGTCACAATTCTGTGGGTGCAATTGGTCTGGGGCATCTCCTTCACAATGGATTCCACTTTCTACCATTCTCACACTAGCTTTTCATTCGCACAAATTCCTTCTCTGATAGGTTTGCACTTTTAAACTTAAGACAATGCTGCACTTCAATCCTTTGCCCAGGAACTGATTTATGTTCGTTGTTCAGGTCCAGTCCACTCTGTCTGGGTATCTGAAACTCCCATGCAGCTTCTTTGCAACACCATCTGAATCACCTGCTTATCCCATGCTCCAACTTATAAGGTAGTTAAACAAATTCTTGAGATTAAAAGAAAGGCCTGTTGCTTTTGCTAGTGTAGAATTCCTTAGCAGGAAGTACGTCGAGGATCGATAAAAATTCACCAAAATCTGTTGTTTTATGCCCCAAGTTGGTATATACAACATGATCTGTGAGATATTTTGTCACAATATGGAAAAACACAGCCACCATTTTTCATATAACATTGTCCCGTAAACAGTAATGAGGTAAATAACTGGGTGATGATTTAGAGGCATTGGTGGAGGGATAAATATTGGTTAGGCCATTGTGTGTGTTCCTCTGTCCTTTTAAATCATGTGAGAGATGGTGCCTCCCACAGTGCACTCCTATTCTACAATGCTGAAGTCTCTATGCCACCAACGATGCTGCTGAACATAGAAATAGCAATAGAAGTGTTTGGTTTGATTTTATAGTAGAAAATTGGGCAGATTTCTCTCTCTCTTGATTATGTATCATTATGGTATGGTGCTGTCTAGTTGTCAGTCCAGTGTCAGTCCATCAGTTTCTGACATTACAGAAGGCAATTGGTCGCTAGAATTGGAAACATGTTCAACATTTAGGAAAGAACAATGAACAATCAATTGAGTTTGTTAAAGAGGAAATTGAATTAAATTTTATATTTCTGTGGTTGTATTGAACAAATGTTGGAAGCTATTTGTGTAGATGTGAGGAGGTGAAGAAGGATTGCAATCAAAAACATGACTGACAGTAACAGCAGAGTTGGCTTGTGAAGGTATCAATGTTTGGCTGATAGTAGACTGTGTTTCTTCAATTTTTTTTAACAAATAAAGAGAGAGTGAGAGAGAAGAGGCCTTTGAGTTGGTGGTAGGGATTGACTTATGGTTCTTGACCTCATCATGCTCCCAAAACTGTACTGGGCACTATATGCTCAAACCTGGGTGGAGTTGTCAGACTGAGTAGAAGGAGTCCCCAATTGACTGCAGAGATCCTCTTTCTAACAGCAATTGGACACTAACCTGCAGGGCATCTGCTAATTGGGATTGTCTGACATACGATTTGCTGTGGTAGAGCTAAAAGGAGTGGGAACCAGTGAAGCACACATTTTCAATTCTGCATCCCTCAATTTATGAGAAACTGTAAGATCCACCTATTGGTGTGTGGTAAAATGAGACAATATCAACTACTTTAAAAGTCTCAGGTGTGGCATGGTTAATGCCTCTTTTGAATTGTCTCCATAGAGTAATTCTTCAACATCCTAGTTCCATAGTTCAAAGCTCTTTTTGCTTTAAGTGTTGTTGTTTAAACTTGTTGGCATATTACATAGAACCAAATACTCCTTTATTTATCAGGTCAGACTTTAAAGAGATGAATCAGAAAGTGTTTTTGTCACGCACTGGGAATCAAGATTTGGAGATGCCGGTGTTGGACGGGGGCGTACAAAGTTAAAAATCACACAACACCAGGTTATAGTCCAACAGGTTTAATTGGAAGCGCACTAGCTTTCGGTGCGACACTCCTTCATCACCTGATTAAGCTAGTGTGCTTCCAATTAAACCTGTTGGACTATAACCTGGTGCTGTGTGATTTTTAACTGGGAATCAAGCTTGTGTTTTGGAATCTGCTAATCTTGTAAATAATGTCATCTTGATAAACAAATAGCTGATTCAAACTCCACAATGAGATCAGAGTGTGGCCCTTGGTTGAAACTACAGTGCAATGATGAGGCAGTGTTACAGTATCAAAAGTTCCATCATCAAAGCGAAATCCTGCCTATTCAGGATAGTGTAAGACAATATTTAAAGAAAGAGAGTATTTCCATGATGTAGGAAACAAAATTACTGTTTTAACACATACTACTGAAAGACAGTTTATAACATTCATCTTATTATTGTAACCCCGTTGTGATGTGAATTTGGCAGAGCACAGCAGGTAAGACAGCATCCAAGGAGCTAGAAAGCCAACGTTTCAGGCCAAAACCCCTCATCAGGATTGACGAAAGGTTTCAGCCTGAAGCATTACCTTTCCTGTCCCTCAGATGCTGGCTGACCTGCTGTTTCCTTCCAACTTCACATCTATCAACTCTGACTTCCAGCATCTGCAGTCACGAATTCATTATAACAGCTATGTTACATTATAATAAGTGCACTCCAAAGATAATTCAAAAGGCTTTAAGATTATTCTAGGCTGTTGATGAAACATAAGTATTTTTAATGTGGCTTCAGTTAAAATGTATGTAACAAATGCTCAAGTTACTCAATCATGCAGCTAAAGATTCTATTCAGGAATCGAAAGTCTATTTACCGTAGCCAACAGAAATCCAATGGGTTTTTCTGTTTTACGTACACTTCAGTTGTTATTATTGTTAATTGTGTCAATTGCATTAAGTTATGTTACTGTATAATAAGCTCTCCAAACTCTGCTCTACTCAGTCTGACAATTCCACCCAGGCTTGAGCATATAGTGTCCAGTACAGTTCTGAGAAAGTATAACTTTCTTAGACATCCCATTCTTTGGGAAAAATGTCAATCGAAATCCTGTCTGCCATCTTATTGTCGTTAAATGGATATTAATATTTTGATGGTATACGAAGACGACTAATGGGAATCCCTGCCAAGGTTACTCTGAACGATAAATAATCTGACAGTTCATTTCTTTGTTGTTTGTATGACTGTGCCTTGTGCAAATTGCTTGGTGCACTTGTCTAAATAATTAATCGCAAGGCTTTAGTCCTGAGAAATATGATAAGGTGCAAGGGTTTTTAAATATATTTAACCTTGTTTATACATTTCTTGGCAGGATTGTCATTTAATTTTGAAATATATCTGAACGATTAGATATCAACAAGGCCCAGTGATGTCTCTTCCTATGAATTAATGTATAATCCCTGCAAATAGAAACTAATTGGCATCCAACTTATCTCTGACATTTTTATTGGGTGTCATCATATCTTGTAAATGAGGGGATAATTAACCAGCTGCTTAATCACTGGTATTAATCCCTTTTACCTTTGACGATGAACAATTTAAACCTTGATATATAACGGCAAAATACTGCAGGTACTGAAAGAAGAGAAAAAGAGGCTTAATGTTTTGAGTCAAGTTTCTGTGGAACTGGAGAGAGATTAAGTATGATAGGTTTTATGCTGTTGCAAGGGGGAGAGGAGGATGTAGTACCCCAAGTTTTATTCTATTTCTTCATGAGATGTGGGTTTCATTAGCAAGGCCAACATTTATTGCCCAACCCTAATTGCCCTGAAAAATTTATCAAAATGTTTCAAACATACTTCATTTCCCAAATCCTGAGGGGATAATGTCAACTGGGGGGAAAGTACAAAGCCTAGAGTAACTGTACAAAAGATCAATATAAAATGTCTTCCAATTGCTTTCCAATCCAAATTACAACAAAAAAACTGAAAGAACTGTGGATGCTGTAAATTAGAGACAAAAATAGATATTGCTGGAAAAGCTCAGCAGGTCTGGAAGCATCTGTGGAGAGAAACCAGAGTTAACGTTTTGCGTGCAGTGACCCTTCCTCTTATTACAACCCAAGACCATTATTCATCTTCCCTGGCATTAATTAAAAAATATACACTATCAATGTAATTGTCCAATAGACATTTTCTTAAAGCTCATTCTAACTATATTAGACAACAACAACTTAGTACCTTTCATATAAAAAATAGTTCCAACATGCTTAAGGGAGATCTAATCACTCTGATGTGGATATAGCTGGTTTTGAAGAGTGACGGGAGTTAAGAGGAGAGTAATTAATAATACAGAAAGATTTTTCAGGAGCAAGACTTTACTAATTTCAAAAGCATTCAGAAAATACAAAGCTTCAAAGCTGGTATCCATGTGGGTATTGGGGCTGTTCATATGAATTTTCAAAGCTCCATAATATGCAGCTGGGTTCTAATCACAGAAACGTCAGTATGCATGTCAGTGGTTATTATTTTGGGAGCAATCAGGATGACTTAATTCTGAGGCATGAGGCATTGCAGCCGTGTATAGGGTCCTGGTTGGCTCATTATCAGTCTACAACTTTACTCCATGTCAGTAATGCTTTCACCTCAGGCTGGTGTTCTACCTCAGAGTCGAAATGAGAGTGGCACTGGAAAAGCACAGCAGGTCAGGCAGCATCTGAGAAGCAGAATGCAGGGCTTTTGCCCGAAACATCGATTTTCCTGTTCCTCGGATGCTACCTGATCTACTGTGCTTTTCCAGTGCCACTCTAATCTAGACTCTGATTTCCAGCATCTGCAGTTCTCACGTTTGCCTGGTGTTCTACCTCAGCCTAGGGTTACACTGCTTTCATGCACTTTTAGAAGCAGTACCTCCAAGTCTTTGGCTTAAAGTCATAGAGTTACCTACATCTCTACCCTACATTGTTCAGAATTATTCCACATCTCTGCTGTCTTTAATCATGTGCTGTAGCCTGTCAAGAGGTGCTGCATTTCTGGATTTTCTCACTCACCAACCAAAGCCATCTCAGACTGCAGTGATCATAATGAGGTCAACCAGGTGAACCTTATAGAATGAGTTCTTTAATTGGGGCTATTAATCTGGTCCAATTAGGGAGCCCTGGCTGACAGCTATAAACAGGACTGTTTGGGATTTGAGGATTGTCCTCATTTCCCTGAAAACTGGTTCTACGATAGGGTTTGGGCTCTGGCTTTGCTGCTCCTCTCCCTTGTAAAATTACTGTTTCTCTGTATACAGTTGTTAATGTTAATTGTTTTGTAAACTGTGAATTGTTCAATAAAATTAATAAACAAGAAAAATTATACAGGACTGTCAGAGGTTCTATTCACTGAGAGCTGGTTCTGAAGAAACTGGATCAGTGTCAAGGATTCTCCATGCAATTGTTTTGGAGGGCAACACTGGCTCAGCAGTTAGCACTGCTGCCTGTCAGTGCCAGGGAACCTCGGGTGACTGTCTGTGTGGAGTTTGCACATTCTCCCTGTGTCTGTGTGGGTTTCCTCCAGGTGCTCCAGTTTCCTCCCACAATCTAAAGATGTGCAGATTAGGTGAGTTGGCCATGCTAAATTGCCCATAGTGTCCAGGGCTGTGTATGTTAGGTGCATTACTCATGGGTAAATGTAGACTAATAGGATAGGGGAATGGGTCTGGGATCTGTTATTCTTCGGAGGGTCAGTGTGGACTTGTTGGGCCAAATGGCCTGTTTCCACACTGTAGGGATTCCATATGTAAATAAAGGGTGACTTGGTTTAAAATCTGATTGAAGATTTGTAGCTCGGGTATCCGTTGTTGTGGTTCTGCTCGCCGAGCTGGAAGTTTTTGCTGCAAACGTTTCGTTCCCTGGCTAGGGAACATCATCAGTGCGGTGGGAGCCTCGTGTGAAGCGCTGCTTTGATGTTTCTTCCGGTATTTATATTGGTTTGTTCTTGCCGCTTCCGGGTGTCAGTTTCAGCTGTAGTGGTTTGTATATGGTGTCCAGGTCAATGTGTCTATTGATGGAGTTTGGTGACTTGGTGACAGGATACCGACCACTGTGAAGTTATTTCACAGACCACGTTCTATTTTCACACACTAGTAAACCTATCAAATTACAATTAAGAATTGCTGGTTTAAAATTTGACACGTTCTATCCTTTGAGTCTCTGGTATAATTGAGCAGTGGGCTAGCACAGACTCATTTTTGCATTGCCATTAATATCCATAAATGCATATATTGAACACAGTTGTTCATTAGCAATTAAGGGTGTCCATCCTGAGCAAATTGTTTCCCCCCACCCCTTGTCTGATGTGGAAATGAAATTCAGCAAACCTTATGTCACTGTAGATTTTAATCGTTTAATTTTAGAAGTTATATTTACCAGATACTTTATTGTAGTTCTCAGAAAATACATAAGTCATGGTTAAATGATATGATTAAATTATTTTGGTGCTGAGATATGAGTTCTAATTCTATACAGCTGCGAAATTTGAATACAAATCTGCTGACAGTGCGATCTATCGATAGCTGCCTCGTCACCTAAAATCAGTTCATCCACCCGAACATTTGATTGCCTTCCAACTCTCACCATGATCTGAATGCCGGGCCGTATTGGTAGACTTCTCCTTTAATGCTTGCAGTCTGTGGAGCTTCCCCTTGGGTTATTTTTCACCAAAGGTTTCCGAGAGACCTGCCCCTAATTATCTCAAGCTCTGGGAGGTATTAGGTTCCATTCCTAATGCACAGTTAATAGTTTGTAGGTGGATTGCACTTTAAGGTGAACATATCCTTTTGTCAAGGTAGAATGCAGAGCTGTGCTAGTAAACAAACGTTTTAATTAATTTAAGACAAAGATTTAATTCACTCGTGCAATCCCAAAAAAGGCCTATGGCAAAAATATATTTGATTTTTGACTCCAGGCTGATTAAGTCATCTTACTCATCAACATTCTTGCCACCTCAGAGAAGGGAACATCTATCCTAAGTTTAGGTTTACTGGGCAGTAGGTATTCCCATGTTCCTACATGCTTTAAAGACTTAAACACAGAAAGCAGGCACTGGAGATGTATCACCAGAGGTGACTTTTCAAGATCCTCCACATCAAGTGCCAACTCGGAAGAGACAATCAGTATAGCAGCAATAGGTTAATCTCTCAAAACTACAATCTTTAGTTGGCACATGTAGTTCACATGTCTAACACCTGACTGCTGAAGTGACTTGAGTGCAGCAGGAGACTTACAGGACAGTGGCCATACTTTAGAGATGCCATTAAATGAAGAGGTCAAACATTCCTGCTAATGCATGGAAGTCCCTTACTTGAGACTGACCAAAATGGAGAAAATTGATTGGGAGAGCATCAAACACATTGAGAACCCTTTGTCAATAATGTGCAATGGCAAAGTCAAGACTTTGAAGCCAGTGCACAAACCTCCAAACAACCATCAACCCAACCTTTCAAGCACCATCTTACCTGAACTTGGAAGAATCTGACAGTCACACGTTGGATTTATCAACCATCTCAGAACCCAACAAACCTAAAAATCAAATCATCCTCAATCCCACAGACAGACTCTCTCACTTGGGCAGTCACTAACTTCATTGCATCGCAGTGTTTCCCTAATGCTTTTAAGGAATGTTTACTGACTATAAAAGAAGCAGTTTAGTGACTTTTACAGAAACAGCTTACACGCATATTCTGATGGGAACATGGCATGGTATCCAGGCATGAAGTCTCACCCATAAATGCCCTTCAAGAAATCTGAATATCATGACTCGGAGATTGATGGCTGTTCATGGCAGTAAATATATCAAAATGGAGGGGTGTGCCACTAATATTGCACATATATGTTATAACTGCAATGTGGCCTTTAAGAGTGTTTGTTTTTAAGGACTCTATGCGGTGTGTGTATACAATGTTCTGTCACTACCTGTCTGTTAGTCTGCAACGGGTTTGCATGCTGCACACATGAAAATTGGTTGCTTTGCTGTAATGTCTGCTTGTTATGTAATTTACCATTTTATATAAAATAATTTATGAATCTAATAAACTCCTGATGAGCGTTACAATTAGACAAACCACTTTGCATAATGAAATCTAGTTTGATAGACTATTTCTTTAATTTTAATGTGGTGGTCATTCACTGAAACGTAACCACACAAGGCTACAACTGTTCCTTAACAATAAACTGAAACTTGTTACAAAATGAAATTAAAAATGAAACCAACCTCCCTAAATGTAGAACACTGTTTGAGAGTTGTTAAAACATACATCAAAACAATGTCTCATCTCCTCCTTGTGTCATCACTTTACAGTTTCACATTCAGCAGAAGTTTCCCTCCACCTCAAACCTTTAAGTTTGACTCAACTGATTCTTTCCAGGTCTTTGCTGTGAACTTTCATCTTATACTAATACCTGTCAAACTACAAGCTTAGATTTTCTCAGTCTTTTAACAAACTGACAATTTCTAACCAAATATTCCTAGTCTGAGGCTCAACAAAGAAACATGTAACTAAAGTAATTTATCCTCTGAACTGTTCTATACTCCTTTCCAGAGGTTAGTTATAACCTCTCAACTATTATTCCTGTAAATATGTTTTTCACACTTTCCCCAGTGTCATACATCCTTTTCCAGAAGAGAAATCTGATCCCTGTCAGATCTTCTCCAAAACCGCTTAAAAACCTCCCATCTCTGAATTTCCTAATTGAATATTAATCCTTGATTATTCTGAATCAAAAACTTCTTCGATGTTTTCACTCTATCGTAAACCCTGACAATACCAAAAATCTTACATTTAATATTCCATGGGACCGTGTCCTCTGGCACCCACTGGATTGGGCTAACAGTCCACCCGACTCACTGACCTAGTTATTTATTTAAAACACCATAAAAGTAACCAACACCCAGAAGCCACTGTCTTGGAATCCAAACTGTATAGATGTAAATTACACAGCTTTCATCATGAATGATTGATTATTGGATGATTGTCATTTACATGACAACACACACAGAATGTAAAGCACAGAAACATGACTTTCAGTCCAGTTGATCAACCCTGGTGTTTTTCCCACCACTTTTCATCTATCCCTACCACTGTAACCTTTTCTGCCTTTTCCATCATGTGTTTACCTACCACCTTCTTAAATGCATTGTTGCTATTTCCTTTAACTACTCCAGTGGTAGTTAGCCATTCTAACTATTCTAACTCCTGCATTCCTTATTGGATTTATTGTCGATTATCTTATACTGATGGATTTGCATATTTATGCACACCTCACAAGTAGAAATACTTTCTCTATTGTATAGGCTGGCCCAACATAGTATTCAAAAATTTTAAAAATCTCTCTCAACCATCGTCTCTAGAGAATGCCTCAGCTTTGTCAGTATTTCTTAGTTATAACCTCTCAACTATTATTCCTGTAAATATGTTTTTCACACTTTCCCCAGTGTCATATATCCCTTTCATAATGTGGAGGGCAGAACTGTGCTGACTACTGACACAGACTTTACATGTCCAATATAACTTTTCTGATTTTCAATTCTATTGCTCCAGAAATGAATCCCAATGCTTTGTTTTTCTTTTAATTGCCTGATTAACTTGCATCACAACCTTTAGTGGTCTGGTTAATTGCATCCTTAGGATTATACTCGTTCAAGTTAATGTGAATGAACTTGCATAGCAAGTTAGCCAATGGTCAATATAATTCTGAACATGAGCAAAAAAAGTGTTTTTTTTTCCCCCATTTGCCCCTGAGATTGGTATGGAAGGACTAATTGCCATCCTCAGTTTTCCTGAGTCTATTATATATCAAGAATGCAGTTATGGGATTGGACTCACAGGTAGACCATACTGCGTAAAGAGATATTAGTAAACTTGCTAAGTTTTTATGCCAACATTTTTGGTCCTGATATAGTTCCCACATGGATTCTCACAACCTACCAGGTTGGGATTGTTAAGCTTCATCATGTCCAATAGACTACTGTGCTCATAATAACTCCAGATAGTATAGACCATTATGTCCTACTTCGCATTCCACCAACAATTTGCTTTCTTGCAATGGTTTGGGGAGTATCTTCAACAGGAGGTCTTCCCACCTTGATTCCGCAGAACCATATGATATGATCACAACAACTTTTTAGACAAATGCCCTCTCACTTTTGAAGTGTCAAGGAAACAGAAATAAACGTAACAGGATTAAAGAAAGTACAGAGGTAGGGAAAGGGGGAAGGGAGGAATAGAGGTCAAGGGAAGATCTGCAATTGGCTGGAAAAGATTACATGACAGGAGATACCAGTCCAGGGCACAATCTGATGTTGGTGATGGGATGGATATTGGCAAAACACTGGAAGAACACAGCTCCCAGATCATCAACCCAAAACATTAACATTGTTCATCTTTTCACAGATGATGCTTGTTCTGCCCTAGTCTGCATTTCCAAAATATTCAGTTTTATTACTGCAGAAGTCTCCTATTCTTCCTCAAAATAGTTTCATGGGACTGCAGTGATTGGAAAAGAGTCAGCCAAGTGGATTTCATAAAAAAATGAGATCCCTGATTGGGGTTATTAACCTAGTTCCATCAGGGAATCCTGGCTGACAGATATAAACAGGAGTGTCAGGGGTTCTGTTCACTCTAGAAGCTGGCTGTGCGGGAGTTGTGTCGGTGTCATGTACTATGGACCTGTAAGTAAAGGATGACTTGGTGACGGCATACCAGCCATGTGGAGTTATTTCAGGGACCTTCTGTTTCCAGCTAAGAAGCAGATTTGGCAACAATTTCATATCACTTCTGAAAAATGGCACCTTCAGCAGCACAGTTTACTAACATCCTTCCGAAAGCAAGGTCACCAAAACTGAATACAATATGCCAATGAGGCTTCACCAATGTCCTGTACAACTGCAACATAACTTCTCAACTTCTATCCTCAACGCCCTGACTGATGAAGGCCAGTGTGTCAAAAGCCTTCTTCACTGCCCTGTCTATCTGTGACTCCACTTTCAGAGAAGCATGCAACTGAACTCCAAAGACTCTGTTCCACTACACTCCTTAATCCCCTACTATTCACCATGAAACTCCCACTTTGATTTGACTTTCCAAAAATGCAAGACCTCACACTTATCTACATTAGACTCCATTTGCCATTTCTCGACCCACTTCCCCATCTGATCAAGGGCCAGCTGCAATTTCTGATAACCTTTCTCACTCTTCGTGATACTGCCTGCACTTTTAGTGTCATCTGCAAACTTACTAATCATGCCTTGTACATTTTCATCTATAGCATTTCCATGGATTTGATGAACAGCATTTAATGAACAGCAGCTTGTTTTCCAAATATACAGGTTATCTTGTATGAAACATAGAGTCGTACAACACAGAAATAGACTCTTTGGTTCAATCAGTCCATGCTAAACACAATCCCAAACTAAACTAGTCCCACCTGCCTGTCCTGGCCCATATCTTTTCTATGAATGAACAGAAGAAAGGATGGCTTCTATGCATAATGCAAGCAGAATTCCAAGGTACTGCTTCTGCTACGTTTATCCCCTTCAATAAGAATAACATGTGAATAATCATGCAGGTCAGTTTAAGATCATTACTATTGTTAGCACACCTCATGAAAAATATACCAGCACTACTGGAGTTAAATGGAAACACTTCCCCACGTACTCAATATTAACGATGCACAATCTATGTCCTGTCTGCCAATACCAGTATGTTTATTGGTTGACAAGGTTGTATTTTAAATCAGCGGCCCTGTCATTTGAGTTACATGACATATTTTTCCATTGTTTGTATTTCATTCAACATGCCTTTGAAATCACCCTTGAACAAATTAAACATCAGTCTGTCCCTTTTAATAAAAATGTCTTAAAATGTAATGCGCAGAAAGAAAGGAACCATTTCCTTGCTCTAGTTAAGCAGGTGTCAGGAAGCAATTCCTTTTTATTGATATATGAGCTTGTTAAAATCCCTGCAGAGACACAGACACATTCAAAACATTTTTGTCCAAACATTTCAACACTTGCATTTCCTCTGTGTACTGTTTTAACAGGCCAGTTAATATATTCCCATCGAATTCCTATTTGTGCTACTTTAAAACAAATAGGTTACCATCTGTAATACATGAACAACTCTTCTCTTGTCTTTTATTGGAAATCAGGTCAGGAAACGCCACAGGAGTCTTGACCCATTGAGAATAGAAATCCACAGCATTTATCATGAAAATTGACAACTTTTATAATTATAGACTTAAATCTGGAACATGCTTCTGCAGAGAAGATTATGATACTGAAGCTGATGATCTATTTGCAGAAGGTGAAGAATTTTCTGAAAATTCAGGAAATGTGGAATAGGGAGTGACTGGTGCTCCTTTATTTTTGATTGACTGTCATGGGAATACTGCATTTACCATTATCAACCATTATTTCTGCTGATGTAAACACTAACCAATTAACAAACAGATTAAATGTGACTCATCAATTTGAATGTTTGTAGAGCTACAGAATGCTGTTTCGGAATTAATCTACAGTGGATATAACTAAAAAAATGTTGATCAAGTCAAGTCGCCACAGCCTTACCAGACCATAAGGCTGCTCTCTTATTAGAAAGAGAGATGGCTAGTGGTGATTTATCCTGAGGGTCATCATGCCTCAGGTGAGGGGAGAGAGATTGAGAAGGAGAGTCCATCGTGGTAACCTCAGCTGATGAGGGAATTGAACCCACGCTGTTGGACATCACACTGCTTTGCACACTGGTCATCCAACCAATGCTGATCCTAATGTTATAATGTATTATAAAATGCATATTCAAAGTTTGTGAGAAGATTTGTAGCTCGGGTGCTCATTGTTGTCAAACACATCGACCTGGACCCAATATACCGGCCACTGCAGCGGACAGTAACTAACAACCGGAAGTGGCAGAGACAAGCCACTATAAATGCCGAAGGAAACATGACAGAAGCGCTTCACAGGAGGCTCCCAAGCACTGAGGATGTCACCTAGGAAGGGGATGAAACGTTTGCAACAAAAACTCCCAGCTCGGCGAACAGAACCACAATAAAATGCATATGATGCATTTGATTCGGGAGCAGTATGAGAGTTACCTTTTGTGGGTAGTTTTAAATATAGATACAGTGCATACTTTCAAGGGATGTGGGCAAAGCCAGGGTTGCCCATTTCTCATTGCCCTTGAAAAAAGTGGAACATTTTTGAGGACAGTACATTGCCTTGGATCTGGAGTCACAGGTTAGCTCAGAATGACAGCTTTCCTTCCCAAAAGGGCATTAGTGAACCAGGTGGGGTTTTACAACAACCAATGAAAATTTCATGGCCCAATAACTGAGATTAAAGCTGTTCCAGATTTATTAATTGAGTTTCAATTGCACAGCTGCCATGGTTGGGGGGGGGGGCGGGTTTGAACCCAGACTTCTGAATTATTACTACACTACAATCATGTCTCTTAATTTTGCAATTTTATTTACCTTCCATCATGAGATATAATTGATGAATTAAAGTGATAGAGAAATTCAGCAAATCTGGCAAAATCTGTGAACAGAGAAGTAGAGTTAATATTTCAAGGTCCCCTATGACTCTTTTGGTAAAATTGGTGTTCTTGTACAGCCAGACTAAAGCTGTATTATTGCTGATGTAAGTACAACATAGAAATTGTGGGAATGTTTGCAGAGTTATTACCATGCAATCCAGTTGTCTATGTTGTTTACTTAACTGCCAGCATTAGATTTTCTGGGCATTGACTGAAAACGGACATAAATCTTGTCCTTCTGTTAGACAATCAATAATGGGTTGGGCACATCCCCTGCGTGAGAACTTACTGTCTGGCTACAAGTACAGATTTTGGCACTGACACCTGTCTGATTGCAAATTTGTTAAAGTCTGCCATAGACAGTGTTTAACAACATATCTTCTTGAAAAGGCATTTATTAAAGTAATTACAAGAACTATCTCGTGGATGTTGAAACTCTTAAAACTCGTGTTTTAATGGCAGCCAGTGATGAGTGGGGTTCCACAGGGGTCCGTATTGGGACCATAACTATTCATGTTATACACTACCTAACTGGACCAAGGAACAGAAGACATTGTTGCTAAGTTTGAAGATGACACAAAGTTAGGGGGAGGGACTGGTAATGCTGAGGAAGTGGGGAGACTGCAGAAGGACATGGACAGTGCAGAAGAATAGGCAAAGAAGTGGCAGTTGGAATACAATGTGGGAAAGATGTGAGGTTATGCACTTGGGAAGAAAGAATAGAGACAGAGAATGTTTTCTGAGATGCTTTGGCAACCTGAAGCACAAAGAGACTTGTGAGTCCTAGTTCAGGATTTCTTTAGGTTAACATGATGGTTCAGTTGGCAGTTGGCACGCTGAACATCAGCCTCAGAAGACCTTCTGCACATATGCACTTAGTGACATCCTTACACACTGAGTGTAGTGATGTCAATGGCCCATACACTGACACATTCTGGCTTAGTGTCATCTGTTTCCAGGAACTGAGCTTATTGGAACACGTGCAGGCAGTCACTTTGATGGCCATCTTTGCTCTCAGACCAATTACTCCATTAAATAAAAAATCAGGTCAGTGAATTTAAGTTTCTTGGAGGGTAGTATCTGCTAATAACATTCTTGGTGAGAGGGGCTCCGTCGCTATCCTCCTCGCAGTCAAAGGGAAGGTTTCTCTCCAGCCAGCGGCTTAGAGACAGGGATAGGGGAACTGAGGCAGGCTGCAAGCTCAGCTTGGAAACCAACTTTCCCTCTGGAGGTCAAACAGCAACTGACTTAGATTCCTGGAATTAAGCAATTCAGTACTGTCAGATCTTATTCATGTGGCAAGGACAGGCATTTCATGCACTGATGGTCCCGCTTGGTGAGAAGGTCATTGAGTTAACAGCCAAACTTTATTTCCCCCATCAGGGTTTCCTCTGCAAGGTGAGAAGAGAACTGCAAAAGTTTTAACTGCACATCCTAGTCCAATGAACCCCTGCATCACCTGAAGACAAATAATCGCCACTGAATCTTACCTCTTTATCATTAGGTGCATCACATTTTTTGGAGGGATTCACATGGTGATGCCCAATAAGATTCCCCATAGTATCTTACCAAACCCTTCTCATTAACAAACGGCCTGGTGATATCCTTTTTGGCAGACTCCATCCCCATTTTATCAGTTGCTCTTCCTGGAATAACACACCACTCTCAGGATATCTGCTGAAAGACCAGCATCTCTGGTGCTCATGCCATCCCTAAAAGCCAACTGTGCACCCATGTCAGCATTGGCATTCTGAAGCTGCCCTAGTATTTACTGTGGAAAAGGATATGGAAGATATAGACTGTAGGGAAATAGATGGTAACATCTTGCAAGAAGTCCATATTACAGAGAAGGAAGTGCTGGATGTCTTGAAAAGCATAAAAGTGGATAAAGCCCCAGGACCTGATCAGGTGTGCCTGAGAACTCTGTGGGAAGCTAGGGAAGTGATTGCTGGGCCTCTTGCTGAGATATTTGTATCATCGATAGTCACAGGTGAGGTGCTGGAAGACTGGAGGTTAGCTAACATGGTGCCACTGTTTAAGAAAGGTGGTTAGGACAAGCCAGGGAACTATAGACCGATGAGCCTGACGTCGGTGGTTGGCAAGTTGTTGAAGGGAATCCTGAGGGACAGGACGTACATGTATTTGGAAAGGCAAGGACTGATTCGGGGTAGTCAACATGGCTTTGTGCGTGGGAAATCATGTCTCACAAACTTGATTGAGTTTTTTGAATAAGTAACAAACAGGATTGATGAGGGCAGAGTGGTAGATGTGATCTATATGGACTTCAGTAAGGCGTTTGACAAGGTTCCCCATGGGAGACTGATTAGCAAGGTTAGATCTCATGGAATACAGGGAAAACTAGCCATTTGGATACAGAACTGGCTCAAAGGTAGAAGAAAGAGGGTGGTGGTGGAGGGTTGTTTTTCAGGCTGGAGACCTGTGACCCGTGGAGTGTCACAAGGATCGGTGCTGGGCCCTCTACTTTTTGTCATTTACATAAATGATTTGGATGCGAGCATAAGAGGTACAGTTAGTAAGTTTTCAGATGACACCAAAATTGGAGGTGTAGTGGACAGCGAAGAGGGTTACCTCAGTTTACAACAGGATCTTGACCAGATGGGCTAATGGGCTGAGAAGTGGCAGATGGAGTTTAATTCAGATAAATGTGAGGTGCTGCATTTTGGGAAAACAAATCTTAGCAGGACTTATGCACTTAAGGTCCTCGGGAGTGTTGCTGAACAAAGAGACCTTGGAGTGCAGGTTCATAGCTCCTTAAAGGTGGAGTTGCTGGTAGCTAGGATAGTGAAGAAGCGTTTGGTATGCTTCCCTTTATTGGTCAGGGTATTGAGTACAGGAGTTGGGAGGTCATGTTGTGGCTGTACAGGACATTGGTTAGGCCACTATTAGAATATTGCATGCAATTCTGGTCTCCTTCCTATCGAAAAGAGGTTGTGAAACTTGAAAGGGTTCTGAAAACATTTACAAAGATGTTGCCAGGGTTGGAGGATTTGAGCTGTAGAGAGAGGCTGAATAGGCTGGGCCTGTTTTCCCTGGAGCGTCAGAGGCTGAGGCGTGACCTTATAGAGGTTTACAAAATGATGAGGGGCATGGGTAGGGTAAATAGGCAAAATCTTTTCCTTGGGGTCGGGGAGTCCAGAACTAAAGGGTACAAGCTTAGGGTGAGAGGGGAAAGATATAAAAAAGACCTACAGGGCAACTTTTTCACACAGAGGGTGGTACATGTATGGAATGAAATGCCAGAGGAAGTGGTGGAGGCTGGTATAATTGTAACATTTAAGAGGCATTTGGATGGGTAAATGGGCAGGGTGCTGGCAGGTGGGACTAGATTGGGTTAGGATATCTGTTCGGTATGGACAGGTTGGACTGAAGGGTCTGTTTTCATGCTGTACATCTCTATGACTCTATGCTCAGTCAAGGACACAATCTGAATATATCGGAGAAGTGATGCTAAACATGGGTGTCCTGTTCCCAGAGAATTGACAAATGAGCCCAAGTCCAGGCCAGTAAACCCTGGTAGCCTGCTCTGAGTTTGTCACCTGCGTCAGTGCCATCTCAACTATGTGGAGAAGTGATCAAGGTCTTCATTCCAGTTGTGTGCATCAAGGAAGGAGGTCAATTAGCAACATGTCAATATTGTGCTGAGCTGTTCTGGTCATTATGTTATACTGAATGCTTTACATGAGTGCATGTTAAGCAACACCCTGCATTTTTCAGCAACCGCTTCCCCTAAAAGGATTCAGTCATGCTCATTCCCAAAGGCCTTAACCCCCAGGCAAACCCTTTAATGTAAATGCATTATCATGTCTAATGGGCTGCATGTTGCCTAGGAGTATTGCTTCTGGTGACCTGACCACTCTAAATGTGACCAGGGAGCATTTAACAAGAGGCACTCCTGCTTCTGTACTAGCAGGCGGCTTACTAGGTTTTGGGAATGATTTCATTGAAGTATTACAGGATGTGGCTGTAGGATGCCTGCAGTCATGGCTCCATACTCCCATCTTCCCTGCTGTTTGTTTTCATTTCATTCAATGAAGCATGTTCTGGTTTTACTTGAAACATGGCACCATGTCACTTGTGGTCAACTGTGTCAAAGGTTGTATGTAGGTCAAGAAAGGTAAGGAGGGATAGTTCACCATGTTTATAGTCACACTAGATTTCATTTGTGTTCTTGACAAGTTGCTATCTCTGTCTCAGAAGCTACCTGTTTCTGCTGAAGTATCAACTGGTAATGTCCAACTTCTGAAATATGAGTCAGGATCCAGTGTAAGTGAACTGTGTCCATCCATCCAGCCAGCTACAAACTATTATGCACATTTGTGCAGCACCACTAGTCTGAAAATTGAATTTATGGTTTTCTGAATTTTCAAATATTAATAAATTAATCAGTTTCCAGAATAAAAAGCCAATTGTTGGCCATTGTTGTCAAATTTGGAGTAAAGTTATCAGACTTCAACTCATCCCTTATCAATGGAGGTCAATAGACAAATAAGGACACATCCAGCAAGGGGATTATTTATCAAAGCTGCCACATTTTAAACAACCCTAAGAACCATTGAGAGGAACATCACAAACTGAGATGTAATTATAACAATGAAGGACAATTTTCAGTGGAAAGTTCAATTCACATTATCAGTGTTTATTTTGTAAACATAGCTCAATGCTTATCATTTTTTAAACGGAGTTTATATCATGTCTGATCATGAAAAGCTTTGTAACAAGGAGCATTTTGAGACATTGGTCAAAGATCTTGGGCTCAATTGGATTGAATTGAATTGAATGATGTATTTTCTCTTGTATTTTACAGCAAATAATGCAGTAAAATACCGTGAAAAGCTTCAACTGTCGCTACAGTCCGGCATCATTTTGAATAGTTTAAGAATATGAAAAATAAGAAGATATAACTGAAAGAGGGTCTATCTTCATTCTGCTGCCTCCACGCTGAGTCCTGACCCAGCTCACCAATGATGCTGTGCTGCCAACCCCTCCTCCACTGCCTCATCTCAATCTACACTGGAGCCACAACAGGATTCCCCACAAACAGGATTCCCCAGTTTCACTACCACCGCTGTCTCACTGATAACCAGGAGACCCCACTTCAGCCCTACCAGGGGCTACCTGAATCTGCTGAAGTATCAACTGGCAATGTCCACCTTCTGAAATATGAGTCAGGATCCAGTGTAAGTGATCTGTGTCCATCCATCTAGTGAGCTACAACCTATTATGCACATTTATGCTGCACCACTAGTCTGAAAATTGAACTTACGGTTTTGTGAACTTTTAAATATTAAAAAAAAAATCAGTTTTCAGAAGAAAAAGCCAGTTGTTAGCCAGGCCTGTGGAATTTGGACGAAAATTAATTTTTTATCACTCACTTCAACTCTTCACTTATTAATGGAGGTCATCATTCAAATGGAGACACATCCAGAGAGGGAATTATTTATGAGAGATGCTGCATTCTCATCAATAACTGGGAGTGCCCTATCCAGGCCTACTGTGACCGCAACCTGAGGCCCTAGCTCCATTGCCAGGCCAGACCACCACCTCACCAAATGTCAGGTCTAACTCCAGGCCTTGATCACACAATGTGGGCTTGTACCACATGATATCAGGAGTTCCCATGTTTTAGATAGAATGTTAAACTGAGACTTCTCCTGTGCAATCTGATATTAGAAAAGAATCTCTGTTACTATGTGAGTAACTTTTCAATTCTGCTGTGTTTTGGCTATGTGTCATTCGCAAGTAATACCAGCGAAACAGACGAACTGGCCTGTTCTCTCCTTTGTACTTTATGGGACACTGGTTTGTAGAAATAGCCTGCCTTGCCTTCTTGATAAGAGCAACCACATGATAAAGTCACAATAGTCTTCATAGTCTGCATTCACGGTTCTACTGTGTAAACCTTCAGGCATGTCCCTCTGTATGGCCAGAATCTGTTGTTTTACTGATGACTCCTGCTCACCCAGAGGGTCAGCATTGCTGGGCCCCTTACACTCCTCAGAGTCCCAGAAAATCTGGCTGTCACAGTGTCTGCCAACAATTCCCTGTGTGTCTGTGATGCCACTAAAAGGCTGTGAGTGCATACCTAAACTGAGGTGGACAGCCACTGATATGAAAGTACCCACAATGTGTGAGAGTTGGAGTGGGGGGGTGGTGATGACATTATTTAAATTCTGAGGCTTCCTCTTTCTCCTCAGCACCCAGCAATTGTTTCAGACCTAAAGTTCCCTGCTGGCCTGGCAGAAACTGAATGAAATAAATATATATCCTTCTTTATAAAGATAAATTAGTTTGTTGTTTGGTGCTTTCAAAGGCTCGAAGTTAGCATTTTTTTGCGGATTTAACATGATCAAACTGACCCCAAAATAGATCAGTGCTACAGTGTTGAAAAACACAACATGTTTAGAGAAAGCAGTTTTGAATAACTTAGTTCAAAGCCATTGCCTTCGAATGCTTTACACCATTGCACTTGTGAATATATAAACGAACATGCAAAAAACTCGTAGCCATTTTCTATTTTGCAATTAAATTACTATAATGACACATTTGAAGCTTATTTTCGACAATATGGATTTCTTTGCAAAATCCATTCAACAGTAAATGTAGAACAAAAAATGATGTGAGATCCAATGTGGTAAAGCAACACAGCATAATGTGAGAGCTGTGCTAATGAGAATACCTTTTTTTTACAGACACAAAATGGAAAGGTTAATTTTAACTTTGCTTGCCATAGATCATTGTCTGGTACCTACTGCCCATGTAATTAAAATGGCAGCACTACTATTACAGGTCTGAGTGCTATTCCAAAAAGTGTTGGTGTGGTGTCTGGTTTGTCTGCATTTTTATGAAGCACATTTTCTCCTATAAGTATTGTCTTTAAAGATAGGCCTGTGCTCAGGGATCTTCCTCCCATCATGGTGAAGGTTGAACACTTGTTAGTGAATGTGTTGGACATATTGATCCTAGTACTGATTTTGCCCTGCCTAACTTAAGAACTTTGAATTCAGTTATAATGCTATGATTGCCTTCCTATTAAGATCATTTCAGACCTGGGATTAAATGTAAAAACCTCTTGGCAAGACCTGCATGTGTTATTTGTAAAAGAACAATATTAGAGGTTATGTAGAGAAAGCAAGATCTGACACTTAAGTGAGAAGCTAATTTGGAGAGCTAGTGCACTTCAACAATCAGTGTATTTGTTAACACACAAGGAGTTTCCCCTTTTCCACTGCTGCTATTTATGACCCTCAGACCTGTAAAGTTACTTGACAAAAAGTGCTTTGCCTTCACAGTTTTGTGGGTGTTTTAAGTGTGCTTTGTGATGATTGGTTACTAAGAACTCAAGGGGTTGGCCTAAAGTGGTTAGCTTGGATGCTTTGGAATAACTCCACCCTGTCATGTATAAATGACTCTCTTCGAGGAGTAAGCAATTTCTATAGTTCTATGTTCCACAGTAACAGAGATTTAGCTACTATGCCTTAGAAGATAAGAATGTGTCTTATCTAGGATTAATGCAGTCAAGATGATATAACCTTTTATCTTATCATTTTGTAATAAACTACTTCTTGTTGCTCAAGTACATGCCTCTCCTTCTGACGACTTGGTAGTGATTAATCCTTCACCTCTTAATACTCACCATACATAGTGTCACAAGGAAGGTTGTTGGCAGCATATTCACCCAGAGTTGATCTCGGCAGAACCAAGTGCCAATTTGTCAACATCTCCTACAACAATTCTCATTTTTACCATTTCACGGTAGAAAGGTTACTAATAATTTACAATTATTTTAAATTATTTGCTCTGATCCTGTTGCCGTGGATTTCTTTCCTGTATATTTATTATTAGATATACAGTCACCAGATGCAATTCTCCCCATCTCTCTCTGTAATAGACAGACAGCCTAATTCACTGACTTATTTTTCTGATTTTGACTACATTGACTCTGCTATCCAGTTCTGTTGGCCTGGAGTCTGCCAAAAAATGAGCTGCCCTTCTTCTGGTCAGTAACTGTTCCTCTCAACTCTACCTGCTTGTAGCCACTGGCCTCCCCTTTTCATATCATCAATATGTAAGTCAATGATAAGCAGCAACTATCTCACCAGGTGATCTGTTGATTCATTTAGCTGAAATCACGTGATTCTTCAGAAAGGCTGCTTTGAGCTCACTATTTCAATATCTCCTTGACCCTTAAAAGTCAAATTGTCAAACTCATTTAGCTCTACTTTAAAATTCTCAAAAATTGTAACCATGTATTATTGACTTTCATCACACTATTGAAACTGTTGAAAGAAAGTTAATTTCGTGCCAACATTACTTTCTTTTACTTTACAACAATTAATAATACAAGGCTGTGTTGCATCTGGTATACAGAGGAACCTCGATTATCCGAACGATATGGGCGGGCACTATTTGATTCGGATAATTGATTATTCGAGTAATTGATTTCCTCTCGGGCTTGGAGTTTTCTGTGAAGTCTGATCCCCGTCCTGGACAGTAAGCAGCAGCACACTGCGCATGAGCCCCTGCAACCCCTGCGCACCCCAAACCCTTCACTCCTACCCCGCCCCAACCCCATTTGCCCTCAACCCCGTCTGCTCCCACCCTGCCCCCCAGTATGGATAAAGCTGAGAAATTCTAAGGGTAGAAAGAGCCTAATGGGAGATATCTTCAGGCCCCCAATCAATAGTCTGGATGTAGGGTGTAAGTAGAATAAGGAGTTGAAATTGGCCTTTCGCAAAGGTATTACTACCGTTGTTATGGGGGATTTCAACATGCAGGTAGACTGGGAGAATCAGGATGGTTCTGGACCCCAAGAAAGGGAGTTTGCGTCTTGCCTCCAAGGTAGATTCTTAGAACAGCTTGTACTGCAGCCTATCAGAGAGAAGGAAGTTCTGGTGTTGTGCAAAGAACCGGATTTGATCAGGGACCTCGAAGTAAAGGAGCCATTAGGAGATAGTGACCATAATATGATAAGTTTGAATCTGCAATTTGAGAGGGAGAAGGGAGAATCAGAAGTGTCAGTATTGCAGTTGAACAAAGGGAACTATGGAACTATGAGGGAGGAGCTGGCCAAAGTTCAATGGTTCAATACCCTAGCAGGGATGGCAGTGGAACAACAATGGCAGGTATTTCTGGATATAATGCAGAAGGTGCAGGATCAGTTCATTCCAAAGAGAAAGAAAGATCCTAAGGGGAGGCAGGGGTGGCCATGGTTGACGAGGGATGTTAAGGACTGTATAAAGTTAAAAGAGAAGAAGTACAGTATAGCAAAAATGAGTGGGAAGCCGGAGGACTGGGAAACTTTTAAAGAGCAACAGAGGATTACTATAAAGGCAATATACGGAGACAAAATGATGTACGAAGGCAAACTGGCCAAAAATATAAAGGAGAATAGTAAAAGTATTTTTAGTTATGTGAAAAGAAAAAAAAAGACGAAAATCGGGCCCTTGAAGACAGAAATGGCTGAATTTATTATGGGGAACAAGGAAATGGCAGAAGAGTTGAATAGGTCTGTCTTCACTGGGGAAGACACAAGCAATCTCTCAGATAAAGTTAAAAAAATCACACAATACCAGGTTACAGTCCAACAGGTTTAATTGGAAGCACACCAGCTTTCGGAGCGTCACTCCTTCATCAGGTGGTAGTGGAGGGCTCAATCCTAACACAGAATTTATAGCAAAAATTTACAGCGTGATGTATCTGAAATTAAACATTGAAAAATTGATTGTCTGTTGAGTCTTTCATCTGCTTGAATACCATGATAGTTTCACTTCTTTCATGTGTAAATCACAAAACTTTTTTTTTAAGAAGTTGCATTCTCGGGTTAGCTGTTAACAATGGTGATAAACTAGACAATATGTTGAAGATGTTAGCCCCCTGTGTCCTCTGTCTATGCCATATGTTTAGATTGATTCTAATCTAAAAAGTAAGATAACAAAAAAAACTTTTGTGATTTACACATGAAAGAAGTGAAACTATCATGGTATTCAAACAGACGAAAGAATCAATAGACAATCAATTTTTCAATGTATAATTTCAGTTACATCACACTGTAAATTTTTGCTATAAACTGTGTGTTAGGTTTGAGCCCTTCACTACCACCTGATGAAGGAGCGACGCTCCGAAAGCTAGTGTGCTTCCAATTAAACCTGTTAGACTATAACCTGGAGTTGTGTGGTTTTTAACTTTGTACACCCCAGTCCAACACCAGCATCTCCAAATCAATCTCTCAGATGTAATAGTGGCTGAAGGACCTAGGGTAATGGATGAACTGAAGGGAATTTATATTAGGCAGGAAATGGTGTTGGATAGACTGTTTGGTCTGAAGGCTGATAAGTTTCTGGAACCCTGCATCCCAGGGTACTTCAGAAATTGTGGACGAATTGGTAAGCATTTTCCAATGTTCTATTGATTCAGGATCAGTTCCTGTGGATTGGAGAGTGGCTAATGTCATCCCACTTTTCAAGAAATGAGGGAGAGAGAAAACAGGGAATTATAAACTGGTTGGTCTAATGTCAGTGGTGGGAAAGATGCAGAGTCAATTATAAAAGATGAAATTATGACTCATTTGGAAAGCAGTAACAGGATAGGTCAGCATGGACTTATAAAAGGGAAATTGTGCTTGATTAATCTTCTGGAATTTTTTGAGGATGTAACTATGAAGATGCACAAGGCAGAGCCAGTGGATGTAAAGTACCTGGACTTTCAGAAAGCCTTTGATAAAGTTCCACATAGGGGATTAGTGAGCACATGGTATTGGGAGCAAAATACTGACTTGGATTGAAAATTGGCTGGCTGACAGGAAGGAAGAGTAGTGATAAACAGGTCCCTTTTGGAATGGCAGGCGGTGAGCAGTGGGGTACCAAACGGTTCGGTGCTGGGACCGCAGCTATTTACAATATACGTTAGTGATATAGCTGAAGGTATTAAAAATAATATTAGCAAATTTGCTGATGACACAAAGCTGGTGGCAGGATGAAATGTGAGGAGGATGTTATGAGAATACAGGGTGACATGGATAGGCTAGGTGAGTGAATGGATAGATGGCAGATGCAGTCAGTTTAATGTGGATAAATGTGTGGCTATCCACTTTGCTGGCAATAACAGGGAGGTAGATTATTATCTAAACGGAGTCAAGTTAGGTAAAGGGGAAGTACAACAAGATCTCAGTATTCTTGTACATTGGTCAATGAAAACAAGCATGCAGGTACAGCAGGTAGTGAAGAAAGCTAATGGCATGCTGGCCTTCAGAACAAGAGGAATTGAGTATTGGAGCAAAGAGGTCCTTCTGCAGCTGTACAGGGCCCTGGTGAGACCGCACCTGGAGTATTGTGTGCAGTTTTGGTCTCCACATTTGAGGAAGGACATTCTGGCTATTGAGGGAGTGCAGCGTAGGTTCACAAGGTCAATTCCCGGAAAGGCAGGACTATCATATATTGAAAGATTGGAGCGACTGGGCTTGTATACACTTGAGTTTAGAAGGATGAGAGAGGATCTGATTGAAAGATTATTAAAGGATTGGACACTCTGGGAGGCAGGAGACATGTTTCTGCTGATGAGTGAGTCCAGAACCAGAGAACACAGTTTAAAAATGAGAGGTACACCATTTAGAACAGAGTTGAGGAGAAACTTCTTCATCCAGAGAGTGATGGGTGTATGGAATGCTTTGCCCCAGAAGGCTGTGAAGGCCAAGTCTCTGGATACTTTCAAGAAAGAGATAAATAGAGCTCTTAAAGATAGTGGAATCAAGGCTAAGGAGATAAGACAGGAACAGGGTACTGATTGTGGACGATCAGTCATTATTATAATGAATGGTGGTGCTGGCTTGAAGAGCCAAATGGCCTAATCCTGCACCTATTGTCTATTGTCTATTGTCCGCTCCCACCTCTCACCCCCAACCATCCCAACCCCGTCTGTTCCTACTCTGCCCCTGCTCGCCCCAGCCCCATCCACTCCCACCCCATGCCCCCACCCACCCCCAACCCAATCCAACACCGCCCTCTGTCTGACCCCCCCCATCTGCTCTCCCCACCCATCCACAACCTTGTCCAACACCGCCCCAGCCCCACAGCCCCAACCCTGCTCCCCCAACCCCACACCCCAGTCCACCCCACCCATCATCCAAACCCCCCCACCCCCACCCAGAGCAGCCAGACTGTATACCAACAGGAAGACTGCTGCGGCCTGAGTGGGGTAAGTCTCCAACTAACACACACACACACACACACACACACACTTGCAACTTTTTGACAGGTTCCACCTTTGCTCTGTACAGGACAATGTTGGAGAGATTATCTGGGGATGGGGTGGGGGGTTTACAACTCCAGGGAAAGTGTTGGGGGAAAGAGAGAGAGGGCGGGAGGTCAGTCATTTGGAGACGGTGCCTGGACTGTCCAGGATTGTTCTTGGCAGCGTTTCAGCAAGCTGAGTTTGTTTCTAATCATTGTATCTGTAAATAAAAGACTCAATCAGGCTCTTTGACATAACGTTTCTATTGGAACCTTGAGATCCCCTTTGGAGAGTTCAATATTCGGATCATTAATATTTGGATAATCGAAGTTCCTCTGTAAAATGTTCATCTGTAATTTATTGCAGATAGAATCCAAAACAAATAATAAAGGTTTATCAATTCAACTATGAAGTTCATGTGCAAAACAAAACAAAGACCATTTGCGTTTATCGAGCACCTTTATACCACAGGATCTCTCAAGGTGATTTACAGCTAATTACTTATTTCTCTGATAAAACCAAGATTCGCAGATGCTGAAGATCTGAAACAATAACAGAAATTGCTGGAGAAACCCTAGCAGGTCGAGCAACCTCTGGTGCTGACTGACAAAGCCAGCAGTTTCTCTAGCAATTTCAGTTTTTGTTTGAAGTACGTTTTTGAAACCTGTTCATTATCACAAAAAATACATGTCAGCCAATTTGCATATAGCGCAAACTCCTACAAACCACAATGTGATAATTTGCAGATAATTGAGAAAAAAAACAGAATTTGTTTTGTTTCTTTCCCACCTAAGAGAGGAGCGAGGAATGTTTAAGGTATAATTGTTTTTTTTTAGCTTATTTTCATTACTCATGTTCACAAGCCAATCCTTACAATCATTCTCATTCTTATTTCTGCCCTTGGGCCTTACGCATTTTAAATCCTTTGAGGTTTGTTCCATTTCAGAGAAATAATCTACATGTTGTAGGATATAGGTGTGTTTCACAAAGGCAGACAGCAATAAGTGAAAAGCGTAAATAATTAAAGAAATTAAACCTATAGAAGGGCTGTGTCAAAGCAGACAGTCTTTGAATCAAATGGAATCTTACCCTTTGTAGCGAAGATGGATGGCAATCCAATGCTGTCCAATGATGAGGAAACTGAGAAAAGTGTTTAGTAAAATAACAGCTAATCTCATTGCAACATGCAAGATTCTGGGGGAAACTGGCCAGCGTAAATGCTGGGATAGGTGTGTTCCCTGCAAGGGAATCTAGAACTTGGGATTAGTCACAAGATAAAGGTCTAGTGATTTGGGAATGACAGGAATTGAAATTTTAGATACCCCTACAACCCAATAGGTTTTTGATGCTTCATCATTGACTAAAGTGTTAGTCACTGAGAGAATTGAAAGATATTGGAGTGTGCAGAAAGATTGAGTTGAGAGAAAATGTTGGGAAGAAGCTCAAGGATTGCTTGGTCTATTCCTGTTCATATTTCAAGAAACTTTAGACAGGGAATTGGTCAGATTGCTGCGCAGTGAAAAGTTAACAGTTTACAAAAGGGTTTTAATGTTTTGGAAACAGTCTGCACTAGTCAAGGATATTTAGTTAATAGAATCCCTACAATGTGGAAACAGGCCATTCAGCCCATCGAGTCCACACCTATTTTCCAAAGAGTTTCCCACCCCATCCCTGCATTTCCAATAGCTAATCCACCTACCATGCACAATGTGAACAATTTAGCTTGGTCAATCAATCTAACCTGCACATTTTTGGACTGTAAGAGGAAACCCACATGCACAATGTGCAAATGCTACACAGACAGTCACTTGAGGTAAGAATTGAACCCAGGTCCCTGGTGCTGTGAGGCAGCAGTGCTAACCACTGAGCCACAGTGCCACAGTATTTAAGCACCTGAGAAGTAGCCTGGCACTATTTCTCATTTAACTCTAAAATTGAGTGAAAACTGTCTCACTGTATCCGTGTTTTCTCCATTCACAAACATTTACATTGAAATAATTAAGATTTCTTCAACATTAAAATTCCTAATTCTAATGGAAAATGAGACAGGTCAAAGGAGAGTGAGTTAAATGTGAGAATAAGTGCTGACCTCTCTGCTGTCAGCCTCCCACACTCCTCTAACAAGCTCAGTGGAAGCTCAAGAAACAATAACTCATATTTTGATGAAGCACACTAGAACCATTTCCAAGTCAGTATTGAGTCCAACAATTTCAAATAATGACAAATACTCGCATATGTTTGGAGCCATTTTTACCTCCTCAAAAGCTGCCTCCCACTTCCTTGTTTGTCCGTTGCCTTACATCATCCCTTTCATCATCATTCAATTATTCCTGCTTTCTACTTTCCATTTAATCCTTTCTCCTGGTCCACACATTTTCCTGCCTCTGTATTTGTTTAAAAATGGGAACATTTTCCACTACTGATGAAAGATAATGCTGTTCCTTTGACCACAGTTGCTGTTGGACTCGTTGAGTATTTCCCCCATTTTCAGATTTTATGCATCCTATTCATTTCCTCCTTACGCTTAATCCTTAAATGTTTCTCTGCTAATCCCCTCAATCACAGTTTGTGGTAGGGAGTTTTGCTGAGTAGGAAGCAATAATGAAAGCTACTGAAAACATAGGAGCAGGAGTAGGCCATGTGGTTCTGCCACTCAATGTAATCACATTTGATCCTCCTACTCAGTACCCTGTTCCTGCTTTCTCCTCAGACCCTTTGATCCCTCTAGTTCTAAAGACTATTTTTAACTTTTCTTGAAAACATTCAGTGTTTTGGTCTCAACCACTTTCTGTGGCAGAAATTACCATAGGCTCACTATTCTCTGGGTGAAGAAATTTCTCCTTATTTCGGTCCTAGAAAGCCTACCTTCTAAGACTGTGAGCCCTGAGTCTGGGTTCCCTGGCCATCAGGAACATCCTTCCTGCCGACCTGGAGCCAAGACATTCTTGAAAATGTAAGCAAAGCACCCCCTAAATTCTGCAGAGGTAAAACAGTAAAAGAAGAAAGATGTCAAGGACAGCAATAAAATTCAAACAAAGATAACAGGCTCAAAATATTCAGAAACAGTTATGTGCAAAACAGGCTTCAGGTCAGTCTACATTGGTTGAGAAAATAAACAAGTTAACATTCCAGAACAATTAGAAAATTGCAGTGCTGATGTTATCTTGATGCAAGTTACAACTTTTAAGGACAGCACATCTGGTAATGTGAACTGCAATAGATAGAGTAAGTAAAAAGATGCTGGAGGGAAAAGAGAGAGATCAATTAACTAACCTTCCTGTTAATGTTAGTTATATCCTACTTCCCCTTAGAACTGATTTAGTAATGCTGCTGGGGATTAACAGACACATTTTCTAAAGCTGTCTGAGGTACATTCTAACAATGTTTTAGCACAATGCATCAATTGAAAAGGTCTTCCTTGCCTTAGGGAGTTAAGAGGAAGGGAAGTCTGGCTAAACTATTTTACCCAAGTTGTAGACAATACCTCAGGATTCAGAAAACTTACGTCCATTCTGCTTTGAAGGCCTCTGACATGGCTATTTAGTCTAATTTGCGATCAGCAGCCTCTGCCCCACACAGGCCAGGTAATTCTTGAAGGTTTGGAGTTTTGCATACAGCCTCTGATGCCTGACCTCACGTCTGCAGCTTCCGAAAACCTCTCAATGTGCTTGGGACTCTCATTAATGAGCCTTCTCCATTTGGGTTGGTCACACGACAAGTCTACCATGAGTTGAATGTTTGATCTCTTCCGGAATGTTTTGAGAATCCAAGCTATAACAGAATAATGGAAAAAGGCTCCATTGAAATCTTTTTGAAGTGAATTATTGAAGAGAGAACAAAAGCATTCCTGGTGAGAGAAGAAAATGACAAAAATTGACAAGGCAGGTATGAAGAAGATGATATATTACTTCTGCATCACATGATACCCTGAAACATCTTGACATTCAGTTTAAAGGAGTCATAACTCATTCAGTGCTTAAAGTAAGACGACATAGAGATTTATGAAAAAGCATGACAGGTGGTGAATATATAGTACTGGGTCCCATTACTAGATATGCGGAAGTGGACTCCATGTCTGCAGGTGATGCTTATTAAACAATATGTAAATCAGAAAGAAGGGTAAATTAGTTATATACTAATTCACATCATTGAAATGTTGGGGAAACATGACAACCATTTGCACAGAGAAAGGTCCATAAACTGCAAGTGATCGGCTTATCTGAAAAAGAAACAAAAATTGCTAAAAAATATTAAGCAGATCAGTCATAGAAACAAAGAAAATAGGAGCAACACATGGCTGTTTGGTCATTTGAACTTTCTCTGTCATTCAACATGACCATGGCTTACCCTCTATCTCAATGCCATACTCTCATTCTCTCTCCAAACTCCATAACACCTTTATTTTCTAGAAACCTACCTATTTCTTTTGTAAATATTCAGCAGCTTTGCATCTACAGTCTTTATGGATAAACAATTCCACAGGTACAACATGCTCGGCATGAATAAATATCTCCTTATCCGAACGCAAAATGGCCCACAGTGTACCCTGAAACTGTGACTCCTTGTTTTAGACCCCTGTCTGGGGGAAGCATCATTCCTACATGCAGTCTGTCTAGCCCTGTCGGAATTTTATGTTACAATGAAATCCCTCTCATTCCTCTGAACTCCAGTGAATACAAGCCGAGTTCATCCAATCTCTCCTCAGACGACAAGCCTGCTATCCCAAGAATATTCACTGCATTTGCTCTTTGGCAAATATATATCTTTATTGTTGAGGAGACTAACACTGCACACAGCACTCCAGGTGTGATCTCAAGGCTCTGTACAACTGGAGTAAAGCTCCCTTGATCCTTAACTCAAAATTTCTTGCAATGAAGGCCAAAGTACCATGTGCCTTCCTAATATTTAGCAGTACCTGCACTTTTGCTTTCAGTGACTTATGTAAAAGGACACTCAGGCGGCATTTCATCTAAGCTGCATGGCTGTTCATATGGTCACTCCGATATTACACACACTCCAATCCTGAACGTTACTGCTACACACAGGCCTCAGTTGTCTGCGCAGTGTTAAACAGAATTAGAGGGAACATGCACCAAGGTCCCCTTGCACATCAACATTTCCCAAATTACTTTATCACCATTTAAATCATTCACTATCATTCCATTCATTCCTACTCTCTGCTAACTGATTTTCAGTCCATGTTCGTATATTATCACACATATCAAGGGCTTTGATTTGGCAGAATTACTTCTCATATATGACTTTATTCAAAGTTTTCTGAAAATCCAAATGCACCACATCTGCTGGTTTTGCCTATTCCACTGGTTACATCTTCTAAACTCTCCTGTAGGTTTGTCAGGCATGATTTTCCTTCCAGAAATCCATGCTGATTTTATGTAATATTGTTGGAATTTTAAAAATTTTCTATTAGCACAGCCTTTACTATAAGCTCTGGCATTTTCCCAACTCCTCATGTTAGGCTAACCAGTCCTCGGTTTCTCTGTCCCTCTATTTTTGAGCAGTGGGATTACCCTCTGAACTGCAAGAATCTTCTAGAATCCAAGAATTTTGGACGATGACAATCAATACATCCACTGTTTCCATGGCGACATCCTTGGGATATAGATTTGCAGGTCTTGGGGAGTTATCAACTTTCAATCTCATTACTATTTTCCCAGCACTATTTTTTTACCAATACTAATTTCCTCCAATAGCTCCTTCCCCAAACTCCTTGTCAAAGACTTATAGAGTCATGCAGCACAGAAACAGACCCTTCAGTCCAACTTGTCCGAGCTGACCAGACATCCCAATCTGACCTAGTTCTATTTGCCAGCATTTGGCCCATATCCCTCTAAACCCTTCCTATTCATATAACCATGCAGATGTCTTTTAAATGTTGTAATTGTATCCACCTCCATCACTTCCTCTGGCAGCTTGTTCCATACATGCACCACCCTCCGCATGAAAAAGTTGCTCCTCAGATTCTTTTTACATCTTTCCCCACTCACCCTAAACCTATTCCCTTTAGTTTTGGACTTGCCCTCCCTAGGAAAAAAACCTTTGCTATTCATCCCATTAATGCCCCTCATGATTGACAAACCCACTATGAGGTCCCACCTGAACCTCCAATGATCCAGAGAAAATAGCCCCAGTCAGTTCAGCCTCTCCCTATAACTCAAACCCTCTAACCCCAGCAACTTCCTTGCAAATCTTTTCTGCACCCCCTCAAATCTAACAACATCCTTCCCATGGAAGGGTGTCCAGAACTGTATGCAGTATTCTAAAAGGCGCCTCACCAATTTTATGTCATCTTTTGTGAAGACAGAACAAAAGTAGTTGTACAATTGTTCTGCCTTTTCCTTGTTCTGATTCATCAATTCTCCTGATTCAGACTGTAACTGCACCACATTTGTTCTCACTAGTCTTTTTCCTTTTCACATACTAAAGTGTACATTTGTTACTTGCATATCCACTGTCATGTTGGGCCAAAGGGCCTGTTTCCATACGGTAGGGAATCTAATCTAATTGCAAAGTCCCAATGTTTGGCTAAACTATGCTATCTGGCATTCGATTAACCTCACCCGTGTCAAATCCAAGACAGTTTGCCCAGAGCTAGTTCCTTAAAGTACTCGTCCAAAAATCCATCTTGTACACACCTAGGAATTCATCTGTCACAGCATGATTGCAAATGTGGTTTTGCCTGGTCTATCTGTGGATTAAACTCACTCATGATTCGTGTAGCACCTGGTCGCATGCATATCAACTTTCTTATTTAATGCCATACCTTACCTTGCCATTGTTTGGAGTCCTAGGGGTGACTCCCTGTAATGTTATCCATTCCATTTCTGCACTAATATCCTTTCTCACTGTTTCACTTCCTTTTCTGTTTGCCTGTCCTTCCTGTTCCTTGCCTTGGTCACCTCACAATCGAAGAGTGTGGTGCTGGAAAAGCACAGCCAGTCATGCAGCATCCTCTTCGACTCCAATCTCCAGTCCTCACTTTCTCCTCCTTGGTCACCTCACAGCCTTGTCTCCATCATCGTTATCATATTGGATCCATTTAGATGAGTTGGTCTGTTAATTTGTTTGTCTTATTCAGATATAGTACTGTTAGACTTGTCTTTTCACATAAACTTGTACTCCAGCCCCATATGCTGCTAGCACTTTTTACCCTGCCTTCCACTCATGCTTTCTATCTTTTATTTTCATCTTCATGTCCATCATTTTTAATCTCCCTTCTCAGATTCCTGACCCATGACACTCTAGTTTAAACCCTCCCTCACTATCCTCACAAATGCCCTGTGAAGGTTTTGGTCCCAGTCCTGCTGGAGAATAACCTTCCCAAACTAGACTCATCCCATCTTCCCCAAATTGGTCCCAATGCCTCAAGATTCTAAATCACTGCCTCCTGCACTATCTCTCCTGCCACACATTCACTTGATCTATTCTCCCATTCCTGATCTCATGATTATGTGACATTAGGAGTGATCCTGAGATGATCAACTTTGAGGTCATGCCTTTTAATTTATTTCCTAGCTCCCTGCTTGCAGGACCCTATCCCTTTGTCAACCAATATTGTTGGTTACGACATGGTTAGACCTTTGACTGTTCTGCTTCTTCCTTCAGAATGTCCTACAGCTGTTCAGTGACATCCTTGACCATGACACCAGGGAGCCAATATACCATGCTGGTGACATGTCAGTGGCTGTGCAAATATCTATCTATTCTCCACTCTCACATTCCTTTTTTCTCAACCCCTCCCTCCCAGGTACAATGGAATCATTGCTGGTGCCAGGGAATGGGCTCTCGCTGAATTCCCCTGAGAACCCATTTCCTCTCGCAGCATCTTTTGCAAAGAGAAGCTACTTGAACATTCAAACAGAAAATGTTAGAAACGCTGAACATTTCTGATGTGATTTGTAAACGAAAATCTATGTTAGCATTCTGGGTATGATTACCTTCCCAATGAGTAAAAGATTTCTACCTGAAATATTCACTTGTATTTTCTCTGAAACTTCAAAACAATTTCTTCTCTTGTATATGGCAGATTCCTGTCATTTACCATCCATCTCTGGTAGCCTAGGGTGGTGCAGATACACCGTCTTAGTGATTGTTTTTAGAACATCAAAAGGGCTTTATGAATCAAGTTTGTGGTTTGGAACAAGAGCCAAGATGAAGTAAGAACTGCTGGGGTGTCAAGTTCCATTCCTTGAAGGAACTTTATCAATCTTTTGGGTTTTGACAGTAATCTCGCAGCACTCATGGCTCACTATTTTCATCTATTGCCAGAAAAACTTATCGCAACTCAAATTTAATTAAACACCTCACAACAGATATATTTCAACCCAGTACTCCTAGTTTGGTGATAATATAGGGAGTGACAAACTTGCTATGCAGTTTTTAGCTGCAAATGTCAAGCATTCATAGCTTTATTAAAAACTGCCTTGTAAAATGATTTTGTATGACCTTATAAATCGATTTTTGATCATTTAGAGTCAGAGAGTCATAGAGATGTACAGCATGGAAACAGACCCTTCGGTTCAACCCGTCCATGCCAACCAGATATCCCAACCCAATCTATTCCCACCTGCCAGCACCCGGCCCATATCCCTCCAAATCCTTCCAATTCATATACCCATCCAAATGCCTCTTAAATGTTGCAATTGTACCAGCCTCCACCACTTCCTCTGGCAGCTCATTCCATACACGTACCACCTTCTGTGTGAAAAAGTTGCCCCTTAGGTCTTTTTTATATCTTTCCCCTTTGCTTGAAATTCTGGTCTCCTTCCTATCGGAAAGATGTTGCGAATTTTGAAAGGGTTCAGAAAACGTTTACAAGGATGTTGCCAGGGTTGGAGGATTTGAGCTGAACAGGCTGGGGCTGTTTTCCCTGGAGCATCGGAGGCTGAGGGTTGACCTTATAGAGGTTTACAAAATTATGAGGGGCATGGATATGATAAATAGGCAAAGTCTTTTCTCTAGGGTCGAGGAGTCCAGAACTAGAGGGCATAGGTTTAAGGTGACCTCAGAGATTATCTCATTTGTTTCACTCGACAAATCAAAAGATCTGCCAAACAGTATTAAATATTACAGGATGAAAGATAGACTGTTTGAATCTTAAAGCCAATGGTTTTGATTCTGATTAGCTGCCATCCAGGAAAGGAGAGATTAACATTCTCCCTGTTACTGAAATGTCAACAAAATTGATAACTTTAATCATGGGTTTGTGTTCAGTCTTAATGAATTAAACTGGGGACAGTTTTCACCACAAAAGGGCAAAAGTTCTCATTGTATGTTAAGTTTCACACAGAGAATGATCTTACTTCCTAGTTCCTCTGAGACATTACAAAGCACTTTTCCCATTCTTGGGTTGCGCCTGAAGTATTTTACAGAAAATAAAATATTTTTTGAACCACGGTCCCCATTGTAATGTGTGATATGCAGTATCCAACCTGTATACAGCAAACTCCCACAAACACCAGTGGGTTTTATGTATGGATACTCAATTTTAGGGATGTTGAGTCTGGAATATATGGCAGTTTGGGTATACCAGGAGACTGCTCATGCTATTCCTTGATTAATGCCAATGGATTTCCTTACATGTTTTAAAATTATTTAATAGGATGTGAGAGATGGTAGAAAAGCCAACGTTATCATAAGATGCATGGCCAACATAAAACCAATGTGTTGATTATCTCCAATTGCCTTTCAGAATGACATCAACCTGAGAGGGAAAATGGAGAAGAGTCACTTTAAAAGTACACACCTCTGACAATACAGTACTTCTGTAATGCACTGAAATGTCAGCCTGAGTGACTACATATTGCAAAATGAACAATGATACATTTTTAAAAATTCAAAATGGCAGATTGTGACATCACATTTGCGTGATTGAGCCTGCTTTCTTTGGTCAAAAGAAATTGTTAAAATAAATGTACTTTGAGTCAGATGAGCTGAAATTATTTAAATTTGGATTGTGTTGTGCTTCACATCTTAATGATAGGTAGGAAATAAGACATAAGGAATTTTCAGAAAGATAATAGATAGCTTGAGCGAGTGACAGGTGGGAATGATGTGGGAAAATGTGAATTTGTTTGCTTTGGCAATAAGAATAAGAAAGCGGAGTTTTACTTAAATGGAGAACAACTGCTGAATCCTGAGGTGCAGAGGGATCTAGAGGATGATTCACAAAAAGTAAGGATTCAGCTACAGCATGTAACTAAGGAGGCTAATGGGATGCAATCCTTTATATTATGTGGAGAATTGACTATAATAGCATGCTATACTTCAGTTAAACATTGGTGTGCAGTTTTTGTCTCCTTGTTCAAAGAAGGATGTAAATACATTGGAGGCAGTTGAAAGGACATTTACTAAATTGATACCTGGATGAGGGGATTGTCTTATGAGGATAGTTTGGACGGGCTGTGTTTGTTTTCACCAGAGGTTAGACCAGTGAGGGATTGAAATTTATAAATTCCTGAATGCTTTTCCTAGATTGGATGTTGTTTGGATGTTTACTGTTGTGGGGGAGTTCAGAATGAGAGACACTCTTAAACAAAAAGTATTGCCCTTTAAAACAGGGATGAGGAGAAATTTTCTCTCTCAGAAGACGTGGAACTCTCTCCCACAGAAGGCAGGGGAATTGGGGGTCATTGGTGATTCTAAGGCAAAAGTGGATAGATTCTTGTTTGGCAAGGAAATCAAAGATTAGTGGGATGGATGTGAAAGTGGAATTCTAAATGCAAGCAGATGATCCATGACCTTATTGAATGGCAAAACAGCCTGGAGAGACTGAATGATTTACTTTCACACCTATCCTGTAAGTTTCTATGGTGCAATATCCATAATGTTACTGTGAAGTATGTTTGTAGGATACTGTTGTTATTTGGGAACTGGAAGAAAAACAGACTTCAGTTTTTGGCACTGTAAAAGTCTCTTTTTTTTTAAACAAAGATCAGAAAGTTATTTTGGGCAGCAGACTATAAGGATAGCTTTTTCAAGAAGGCATGTGACTTAAGTTAAATGACTCATTTACTTACCTGGCCAATTAACTGCCGAATGTTTACAAAGTTGAGTTTCATGATACAGATACTGATGATCAAGGTTCATTAGTAGATTGTGTTCAGAAGATGTCATTCTGACAGAAAGGCAGCTTTTGAGTTTGTAGAAGTCTCTATACTGTGAAGGGATTGTTACTTTGTCAGAGTCATCGCTGTGAGAGTAGTTAGAAATTCCCAAGCTGTCAAAATTTCCAGGTTTTCAGAGCTGGAAAGAAGTCTTAAGCTGCTTCAACAGGCCAACGAGGTATTGGAAAGACATTTCAGTGAGAAATTAGAGTGTTTTTAAAATTCATTCACAGGAGGAGGGCATCACTGGCTCGGCCAGCATTTATTGCCCATCCCTAAATGCCCAGAGGACTGATAAGAGCTGACTATAAAGCTGTAGGTGAAGTCACATGAATGTCAAATCAGGTAAGGTTGGCAGTTTGCTTCCCTAAAGGACATTAGCATGGAAACAGGTCCTTTGGTCCCTGCCAACCAGATATCCTAAATTAACCTAGTCCCAATTGCCAGCATTTGGCAGTATCCCTCTAAATCCTTCCTATTCATATACCCGTCCAGATGCCTTTTAAATGTTGTAATGTACCAGCCTCCACTATTTCCTCTAGCAGCTCATTCCATACATGCACCACCCTTTGTATGAAAGAGGTGTTCCATAGGTCCCTTTTAATTCTTTCCCTTCTCACCTTAAACCTATGCCCTCTAGTTTTGGATTCCCCTGCCCTGGGGAAAAGGCCATGTCCCTCATGCGTGCATACGTGTGTGTGTGTGTGTGTGTGTGTGTGTATGTGCATTTATATATGTGCGTGCATGTGTGTTGTTTTTCAAGAAGGGCATTTGGATGTATTTGCATGTTTTAATCATTCCGTAGATAATTTTTGCATGAGTGATTTCTTTTTGCATTAAATTTGTTCTTTATTTTTTAACTAAGAGAACCTGGATGACATGTTTGTGATCTTCATCTAGGTGTAGTCTAGTATATCTAAATTGACAGCAGCACCTTCCCCCACAAATTCAAATTTTGTTGTGGCTTGTGGAGGTGTGGGACAGGAAAAAAATCTGTCTACACTCCTAACTGACTCATGATATTTATCAAGTTAACTTTCAAACAACTATTAAAGCAATCATGCCAGGAAAAATACTCAAGTATTTTTTGAAAGACACTTAAAGTTATATATCAACAAAGCAGTGATTTTGTAAAGGAGCATGTTCAGACACAGCACAAAACAAAATCACCTAGGGGTTTTGGAAATATGCCCACACCAAAGAGAACTACAAAATTAAAAGGGTTGGTCATAGAGTCAAAGAGATGTACAGCATGGAAACAGACCCTTCGGTCCAACCCATCCATGCCAACCAGATATCCCAACCCAATCTAGTCCTACCTGCCAGCACCCGGCCCATATCCCTCCAATCCCTTCCTATTCATATACCCATCCAAATGCCTCTTAAATGTTGTAATTGTACCAGCCTCCACCACTTCCTCTGGCAGCTCATTCCTTACACGTACCACCCTCTGGGTGAAAAAGTTGCCCCTTAGGTCCCTTTTAAATCTTTCCCTTCTCACCCTAAACCTATGCCCTCTAGTTCTGGACTCCCTGACCCCAGGGAAAAGACTTTGTTTATTTATCCTATCCATGCCCCCCATCATTTTGTAAACCTCTATAAGGTCACCCCTCATCCTCCGACGCTCCAGGGAAAACAGCCCCATCCTGTTCAGCCTTTCCCTATAGCTCAGATCCTCCAACCCTGGCAACATCCTTGTAAATCTTTTCTGAATCCTTTCAAGTTTCACAACATCTTTGAATATGAAACAACTTTACATGTTTAAAGGTGGTTTTCCTCACCTAAGGGCCAGAATTCTTTAGAATCCCTACAATATGAAAGCAGGCCATTTGGCCCATCAAGTCCACAGTCAGCCTCCAAAGAGCATCCCACCTCCTATCCTATTTCTGCATGTGTAGCATCCTAGGCTACACATCCCTGGACACTATGGGCAATTTCGCATGGCTAATCTGCCTAATCTACACAACTTTGGACTGTGGGAGGAAACCCACGCAGACAAAGGGAGAACTTGCCAATTCCACATAGACAGTCACCCAAAGGTGAATTTGAACTGGGATCCCTAGTGCTGTAAGGCAGCAGTGCCAACCACTGAGCCACTGTGCTGCTCTGGCAAGGTGTTCATTTTTGTTTGTTCATTTTTGAGTCAGTGGTTTTTCATCATTCTAGGTAGATAAATATCTATCGGTCTTACAACATGGAACAGCACCATACCTCATGAAAATGGGACACACCTACCCAGCTGACTGGAGCCAGAGGTTAAATAATTAATTTTATTAAAGTTGTTCTTGCCTTAGATTAAAGCAATATTTTCATTTTAAGCATGTTTCTACTTGTAGAACATGATGGGAACATAGGATTGTGACATTCATGTTAACTGTTGTACTTCCATGAACTGCAGGGTAAAATGTATGAATGACTTACAATATATTCATGATTACGTGATAATTTTGCACATTACTGACTAAAGAGATAGAGATGCATTTTTAAATGACGGTCTTTATACCAAAGCATTGGTTTATATTAAAATGTTTGATGATGGGTATTCTTGATTACCTCAATAATAGTTTAGTCTGTTTGAATTGTGTAGAAGCTAAAATTACTGCTGCCTATATCTTGCCAGCTGAATGCTAATGAAACGCAAACACAAGCCTCAATATTGAGTGTACCTTGAGCCATGTCAACCAGCTGTAAGTAATACTTCCTGTGTCCCCAGGAGGTGACAATGGTGAGGGAGGGCACCAAGCAGGGGAGCTTGAGCAGCCCAGGTGCCCCTCTCTAGCGTATCTTTGTCTGTCTCTTCCTCTCTCCGTGAGACCGCTTTCTGGTCAAAGAATTTCCTTAAGTAGATGTGAGCTACAGGTTATTGCCAAGTAAATACCCATTTTATCTTGCTAAACCTTAACTTCCCTTCAAGTCTCTAAAGACTTGATGTCAGTGGAATAAAGAATCCTTGCTTCATGATCTTTGGACTGTCCATTGCTTAAATCTCACGTTACACCATGTGCTATTATTCCGATTGCCAGTTGGATAAAACTTTCAGAAAGGAAAGTAATTTATAGATGAGATGGAGGAGGCAGGGGCGTAGTGGTAATGCCAGTGAACCATTGATCTCAGAAACCCCAGGCAAAAACCCCAGATAGGGGCCTGAATCCCACCTGGGCAGATGGTGAAATTCCAGTTCAATAAATATCTGGAATTAAAAGCCAACCTAATAGTTGGAACAACAGCAGGCCACTTGACCCTTTGAGCCTGCTCCACCATCCAATACGATCATGGCTGATCTGATTTTACATCAATTCTACAATAATGAAAGACAAGGAGGATGGAGAAAAAAATTGGAAGCATCATGTGAGAAGTCAAGTGAGGCTTTTCTTAACAGTAAAGGCAATATATCCCTTTTCCCAACTAAATTCCAAAAGCTAAGATGAGATTCTCATGAATGAGTAGTGAAAGGCCTATTAACAGGGATCGTTGCTCATGATCATCCTGATGGCTTAATCTCATCTCATTAATATACATTCTCCTGTTTTACCACCTTTTAAATAGAAACTCAATGCCAAGAATTCAAAGTTTGAGTGGATACCTGGTGACTCCAAATAACCACTTGTTTTTCTGCACTTCCATCTTGGACACCCAGCACCAATGTACGCTGTATGGTTAGAGGTTACCCTTTATCTAAGGACACTAGCATTTGATGTGGAACAACCACACCATAGCCTCGTGACACTGGGCCGAGTGCTGGCAAATGGGATGAGATTAGGTTGGGATATCTGGTCGGCATGGATGAGTTGGACCAAAGGGTCTGCATCCGTGCTGTACATCTCTATGATTCTATGACTCTATGACACAATTCCAATCCATTTACAGATTATTTCTGCACTCCAATGCTGCACTTTGGAGCACACCAGCAGCTAGCATTGGAAAATTGCTGCAACTACTTTGTGTGAAAGGACATGCACCTAGCTCATGCTTTGGACCAGGCTGCAGTTCAGGGTTGCTCACTTGCTCACTTAGTGCTCACTCACTTAGCACAGTTCTGGATGATCACAGGATCACTTATGTCTGTCTTGGCTTGCCTTTTAACATAGACACAAAGTCTAACAGCTAGGCCTGATTGTCAGCAGAGCTCGTTAAAGAGGTGGACATGTTGCTGCAAAATGGAGAGTACAACAAGTGGGAGTAGTGGGCTGCTATCAGACGTGAAGGGCAGCACAGAGGTTTGGTGAGTTGGGATGGTAAATCTTGCTAAACCTTGTGAAGAAAAACCCTCCGTGAATCTCAATGAAAATGAAATTTTTGCCAAAATATGACAAAATTCAGTTCAAAGTCACCTATCATAAAATCCCATTCAGTTCACTGATGGTCTTTAGTAAAGGAAATCTGTCATCCTTAACTGGTCTGACCAACAAGTAACTCCAAAGCTACAATAATGTGGTTGACTCTTAACTGGCCCCTGGAATAGCCTAGCAAGCCACTCACTTGTATTGCCTGTGGGTGTCCCCACACCGTAAGGACTGGGTGGCAGCTCAGCATCACCTTCTCCAGGGCAATACATACTGGCCCAACCAGTGACACCCACTGCCCTTGGAGGAATAGTAACAAGCAGTTTGCAAAATCGGGGGATCAAGGGTTGGTGTTTGAAGGAAGGCAGTGAGAACAGTAGTTCGGAAATGGGAAAGTACCTATGGAAAGGGAATTATTTAGAATCTCAGCCAGCATGGTGAAGTGCAGTGAACATGTGGTCAGGGAAACACAGTATGGATTTCATTTCAGAATAAACTGAACGAGGACTTGCTGTGAATAATGAGAGCAAAGTGGAGAGAAAAAAAAACTGGGACTGGAGGGAAGAAGGAGAGGCAATGGAATCAATGGATAAAATCAGCAACCAACGTGTCCCTCATGGCAGGCTGGTCCTGGAAATTAAGTCGCATTGGAATCCATGGTGAGTAACAAGTTGGATACAAAATTGGCTTGGTCATGGAAGTCAGAGAGTAGTAGTGGAGGGTTGTTTTTCTGACTGAAAGTCTGTGATCAGTGAGATACCATAAGGATCAGTACTGGTACCTACTGTTTATAATACAGTAGTTCCCCTGTACCCGCGGAAGGCCGTAGCCACCGATAGGAGTGAGCCCATTCATTTAAATGTAAAATGTACCTTCCTGACAGCCTTCTGTTTCCTGGTTCTGGGTACGTTCCCTTTTTTGTGTTCGGGCCGCAGGAAATGATTCTGCGGATACGGGGGTCGTCCTGTATATGTAAATGATTTGAATGAAAATGTAAATGGTCTTATTAGTAATTTTGCAGTCAACGCGAAAATTGGTGGCATTGTGGATAGTGAGGAAGGTTAGCGAAAGATACAGCAGGATGTAGGTCAGTTGAAAGGTTGGACAGAGAAATAGCAGATGGAGTTTAATCCGGCTAATTGTGAGATGGTAGATTTTAACAGGTCAAATACAAGAGGAAAGTATACTATACTTTAGGAACATTGATATACAGAGGGATCTTCGGTGCAAAGGGCATCTTCTCCCTGTTGGAGTCACAATTGACAGAGGAGGTAGGATCTCATTAATTTAGGAGGAAACAAAGGATTTGGAAGATTCTGAAGGATGTTTGTGGAAAGTAGGATGGCAAAAGTCATTCAGGTATAATAGAACAGAATCCACAACAAATGGGATCCAGAGAATTATCATATAATTAAAAACTAGCAGCAGAGGTGCAGATAAGTCGGCTTATTGATGCTCAGTCAAGACTCCAATCGAGATGAAAAGTGGTGATGAAGGTGTTGGTCACAGGAAAACCCTACATAACTCAAAAATATTAACAGATCGGCAGCCCAAAACAAAGCCTATTTCAATCCAAAAGCTATTAAAGCAAGTGAATAAAGCCAAGAGTTGTGAAGCTCAGTCCAAAAAAGCAGCAGTAGCAGGAGGCTCAGATTACTATAAAGTTGAAGCAACATATTGAATTCTGAATAGAATTAAATGCAAGCAACTGTAAGGTGGCATAGCATTATCTTAAATATTTCTAAGTATGTCAATAGATCAATTTGTGGGCAGCACGGTGGTACAGTGGTTAGCACTGCTGCCTCACAGCGCCTGAGACCCGGGTTCAATTCCCGATTCAGGCGACTGACTTTGTGGAGTTTGCACGTTCTCCCCATGTCTGCGTGGGTTTCCTCCAGGTGCTCCGGTTTCCTCCCACAGTCCAAAGATGTGCAGGTCAGGTGAATTGGCCATGCTAAATTGCCCGTAGTGTTAGGTAAGGGGTAAATGTAGGGGTATGGGTGGGTTGCGCTTCGGCGGGTCGGTGTGGACTTGTTGGGCCGAAGGGCCAGTTTCCACACTGTAAGTAATCTAATCTAATCTAATCTAATCAATTAGTGGGAAGCAATAGTATTTTGATCTAATTGCTGCCTGGTAATCCAGAAATATGGGTGGGTTCACCTATCTTAGCAGCTAGAGGAATTTACATTTAACTAATTGAAAAATCCAGAATTAAAAGCCAGTCCCAATTTGAAACTTGTCAAGTGTCATTAAAAAAATGACATCTGTGTCACCAATGTTGTTCTTTTAGGGAAGAAAATCTGCTCTCCTTACCTGGTCTAGCCTAGATGTGACTCCAGATCCACTGCTATGTAGTTAACTCCTACACGCCCACTGAGTGGCTGAGAAAGCCACTTAATTTTGCCAAACAGCTGCAGAAGAGTCAAATAGGAGAAAAACCAATATAAACCCCAGCTTCAACTGAGGCCTTCACCTCCAGGAGGTCAAAATTCTGCAACTCCCTTCCTAATAGGATATGCCTGAAACAGGTGGACGATAGTGGTTCAGGAAGGCGACTCTTCACTAACCCCTCAAGGACAATTAGAGACGGGCAATAAATGTGAGTGAAACCCACATCTATTCAAAGAAAAAGAAATTATAAACTTACCTCCTCTGTAATGCATTATCTATAAGTAAAAAAATGAGGTCTGCAGATAGCCTACTTGGCTCTCTCTCTCTTATTCCTGATGAAGGGCTTATGCTCGAAACGTCGAATTCTCTATTCCTGAGATGCTGCCTGGCCTGCTGTGCTTTGACCAGCAACACATTTGCAGCTGCATTATCTATAGCTGTGTTTATACAGCCTGCTGCTTACATTTAACAGTTTCACCTCCAGAGGGTGCTGTTGTTTCTCCATGCAATCTATCATGATGGTTGGCAGTTTGCATTTTGCAGTCTGTTCAGGATTCAAGATTGAAATTTTGGATCTTTGAAACTAAGATAAAAGATAAGAGGCCCTTGCAAGAGCTAGTTAGGTAATCCAAGGACCCACGTTACGCTTTACAGACCTTTGGCTTGCACGCAAGAAGAGCATGTGATCTCTCTTGACCTTCCAGGGTCACCTCAATAATTTACCCATGGCTTTCTCCCAGCCTGAAATTGGACTGCTGTCTGGCAGTCACTCACTGAGTGTGGAGAGTAGGAATTCTTACACAGCAGCAGAACGTAAAGACATGATTTCAAGAGAAGGTTTTATTCACACAGAAAACCAGGAGAAAGCTTGTTGACAAAAGTGATACAAGCATGAGAACCCCTGCTGCGTATTAATGCAGGACTTGGACCCAGAAGGAGGGTAACCTTTACGTGTGACAGAAGAGAAGCCTCCGCAATGGAGAACAGTTCAATAATAAGGCAGGATTGAAGATACAGCAAGTGGACCAATCTCTAGTGGAACTGGCTCCTTTCTCCTGCCTGGTGATAGTGTAATGGGAAAATCGGGCCTGTATCTTTGGGAGAAGGGGGTGGATAGTCACAGGAATTGGGATTCTAAGGCCACAGTCTATCACTGAGTAACCTGTGCTTGAAGAAAGTAACCTTCCTTCCCTTCTAATCCCAAAAACTTTGTGCAGTTCCCCTTTCCACTGAAGAACTAAATGCCTCACAATACCTTATATTACTCATTCCACTTACTATATGTGCAAGTGTAGGAACGTCCATCATAAACAATGTAGTGAGTCAGTTTGAAGATGGCACATTGGTGAAGTACAGCATCTAAGGAATGATAGAGGTGGCAATGGAGCACCCAGACAAATTGTATCGTTACTTGCATTGTTATTCACCAGCTTAGTGCTGCAATCTGACTGCACAGGTACTGTACAGAAACCAACGCTACTACCTAAGCACAAGTAGTCTCTGCTGCAATTTGAGAGTGTGCAAAACATTAAACAAGTGCTGTTTGTGGAAAACCATACTTCCCATTGCATTTCTCTTTTAATGGAATTACAGTTCAATAGTCAGCGTATGACAACTCCAGAGTCACCTGCTAAATTACCTCATAGAGTGCAGTTAGGTGGTTTAACCTAATGGTAAATGTAGGGTTACTGAGATAAGGTGGGGTGCTCTTTGGAGGGTTGGTGCAAACTCGATGGGCTGAATGGCATCTACCTGCACTGAAGGGATTTTACGATTCTATTAGAATTCCCCCACAGCAGTGGCCCTGCGCCCAGAATCTCCTGTCGATGTTCAGTTGAGAGATGATTTGTGGCTGCTGGATATTTGAAATGACAAAATGAAAACGCAGATAGTACTTTGCAACTCTGACAGCACCTATTGCCAGACAGAAGTGTTAAAATTTCAGGCGAGTGACTCTTTGTTGTAACTGAGTTCTCATGAGATGCAACAGCTCTTAAACAGGGGAGGGAAAGCTGCTGGGTTGGGAAGAGGAGCACAAATTAAAATGAGAGATCTTTTGACAGGTTGGCAGATACAAGAGATTTAGCAACAGTTAGAAATGCAAACATGAAAAGCTGAATTATCAGCAACAGCTGACACTCTACAACAAGAGGCCATGATTGGAAATTGTTGAATTCAGTGTTGAGTTCTCAAGGCTGTCAAGTGACTCAATGAAAGATGTGGTTCTATTTCTCAAACTTATGACAAAGCATCCCAATTGACTGGTGCCCCATCCACCACTTTCCGTGTTCACAGGAACAACAGTGAATACCATCTACAAAGTGCACTTCGGTAATTCACTAAGGCTCCTCCAACAACACATTACAAACCTATGACCAGTGCCATCTAGAAAGACAAGGGCAGGTGATCTATAGGAACATCACCTCTTACATATTTCTCTCCAAGACATTCATAGAAATATTTCACCATTCCTTCAAAGTCTCTGGGATAAAATCCTGGAACTGCCTTTCAAATAGCACTGTGGGTGTATTACTTAAAAGAGGCAGCTCACTGTTCATGTATGGTGATAAATGCTAGCCCAACCAGCAACATCCACATTCAGAAAAGGTTCATTCAAACAATGGAGGAGGCAGTGGACAGAGTGCACCTGGAGTAAACAATTACAATGACAAGTAACTGGGAGCTCAGAGACACAACTACCCACTGAATGCAGGTATTCTGCAAAGGCATCATCCAGTTCAGGTTGGCCCTCCCCACCATGGAGGAGGACACTTTCCATATCTCAGGGGCCTCCTGTCGACAAAACCAGACATAGACAATGACATTCAACATTGGAGGCAATCAGCTGACTGAGGATAGGAGTTTGTGAAGATCAGGGTTTCAAAGGATAAGACCACAGTGTACTAGGTGACAATGGCTCCCATGTGATTCTCCCAAGCCATTGTGCCCAGCATTGAGATATGAATTACTTGAAACCAGCTCAACATGTCATTAGTGTATCTCACATCAGACCCTCAAAGCAGTAGTTCAATTTGTGTTAGGACATTGCTGTTGCCCCACTTTTCTTGGCACTAGGTGTGGAGGATTTTGTAAAGAGAGCTCTGTGATACATCTCCAGAATGTGGAGGTGCCTGCTTTAGGTCATCTAAGTCTCTGAAGCTTATAGCAGCTTGAGATCTCTGCTGTCTAGTGAACTGTGACCTTTGTTTCAGGTCTTCTCTTCAAATACTCTCTCCAGCTGAAATCTGAGGTGGCACATTGGAGGCAATGATGAGTTCCATCGTTTACATCTGTCTTTGTCAAGAGGACAATCATGAGATATTGGAAATGATTTATTTTCAAGCATTTCTCCTGTGATCGTCCCTGTTCCCTCCTTTCCACCTCCCTTGAACACATTTATGTTTCTCTTTACCTTGTATAGTAATGCTTTTAATGATTTAATCTCTTGCTTTATTTTGTGCTATGCAAGACCTTGCATTCTGTTCCACCTTTTACCTAGCCCTTAAGATGCCTCAGTTCTGATTAAGGATCGTGAATCTGAAAGATTAACTGTTTTAATGTCCACGGATGTTATCAGAACTGCTGAGTACTTCCCGCATGATCTGAATTTTATTTAAGGAAATAAGTTGTTCTTCATATGAACTGTGAGGGCAGAATTTATTTACCGTGGAGGCAAATGAAGAATCATCAAATGAATAGAAAGCAGTTGTGGAATTTGAATCCATACAAATGATAGTGTAAAGGGTGGACTACTGCATCACTGCATTGCATACATTGGACTCTCAAAAAATTCTAGATCTGATAAATTCAGTGTCATAGAGTCATAGAAATCCACAGCACAGAAAATTGACACTCAGCCCATCACGTTCATGCTGGTTGTAGTGATTGCAATGAGGGCCAGGTGGATCTCATTGACTATGTCAGCATTAATTGGGATTGTTAACCTGGACCAATCAGGGAACCCTGGCTGACCAATATAAACAGGAAATTTTCGCACTTGCACACACACACCATGGGTGCTGGGGAAATAAATAAGCACTACCACAGTTAGGCAGTAGTGCGGGGGTTAATTTAAGAAAAGAGTATAAGAGCACTGCTTGTCACTGGACCACTTGGGTAAAAAAATAAAAAAGAAAAAAAATGAAAAAAGGAAAGAAAAGATAAACAGGAAATTTACATTTTACCAGAGGAGTTGTTCCTGTGGGGAGGCCTAGTTCTGAGAGGGATGGGGGCTTGCTGGGTCTGTATTGTCTGCATTGTTTATGTAACTGGATTCGTTTTTTATGCACAAATGTCATTGTTATTGTCTTTTATATATGAAACTGGGATATGAGGTTTGTCCTCATCTCCCCGTAAACTGGTTGAACGGTAGGGTTTGGGGCCTGGCTTTGCTGCTCCTCTCCCTTGTAAAATTGCTGTTGTATACAGCTGTAAATGTTAACTGTTTTTTGTAAACTGTATTTTGTAAATTGTTTAATAAAATATTATTATAAACAGGAAATTCAGAGATTTTCCTCATTCTAGGGACTGGCTCGGAGCTGGCTGGTCAGAGCCCATGTAACGAAAGGGTGACTTGGTGACAGGATACTGGCTTCTGTGCTATTATTTCACCAATCAAAAACAACCACCAAACTATTTCAATCCATTTTCCAGCACTTGGCCCATAGCTTTGTAAGCCTTGGCTTTGCAAGTGCACTTCTACATATTTCTTAAATGTCATGAGGATTTCTGCCTCCACTATGCTTAACACTAACATGCAATAATAGCTGTGAGAAATACATGAATTAATGCAACACTCACATTTGTTTCTTGGCCTGTGCAGTTCATATGAACCATTGACCACACCCCTAACTCCCCCATTTACCTGCCCATCCCATCCACATTTATTCCTATCCCCCTAACTCTCCCATTTAACTCTCATTCTGACCTCCATTTACTTCCACACACCCCCAACTCCTCCAATTATTCTCCATCCCCAATCCCCATTTTGCCCCACACACCTTAACCCCCTCAGTTACTTCCACACACCTCTAACTCCTCCAATTACTCCCAATCCCAATTTACCCCACCTACCCTTAACACCCCAATGTATCTCCACACACCTTTAAATATCCCCAAATACCCCTACACATCCCTTGGATGGTGGGTGACCTTCGTGACAAGGAAGTCCACGAGTTCCTTTCCAGACATTGTTGGAAGCAAGCCCTCTGGGAACATTGGGTTTCCCTGATCAACTACCAGGATGGCTACCTTTGAAAACGCAGCCAAAGTGATCAGATAGTAATTTGTTCTCAGAAGTTGGGTTGAGCTTTGCTGACATAGTGTAAATGAGAAAAAAAGTTGGCATTTATCGTGTTAAAGAAAAGTTTTATGCTACAATTACCCATTGTGACACACCCAGACAGTTATGGCATGAGCAGTTGGGGTTACCTGTACACCTGAGTCACAAAACACTGTGGGCAGATCTGGTCTAGTGAGTGGTGGTACAGCATTCCTATTTACCACAGACTTTGTGACCTGTGCAGGGAAGTATTTAGTGCACTTGTCTGGATTAAATGGTCTTCTTTTACTCTAAAAAATTAAAGATGGCAGAGACAGAATTGATAACCTTGGATTTTGTCCATGTGAATAATGTTTTCCTTCAAACCCAAATTCTGATCAATGGAAAAATTCGATTCCAGCAAAAATGGGCAGCAGCAACAATTTGAGTGACTTGAACCTTCATTTGCTCCAGCCCTTTCTGCACAGACTCTCACACGTAATGACTCAGGTATTCACTACCCAGTCAGTTTGAGGAAGAAATTCCTCTTGATGGGTGTCAGATTTCCAGATAAGCATCTCCAAAGTAATGGAGAGAGAGTGGCAACAAACATAGAACATAGAACAGCACAGCACAGAAAGAGATGGGTTTCACAAGTTTAGCTTGGGGATGACAGGAAGGCTAATAAGAGAGAAACTTGTGAAAAGTAAGAAGTCAGGGCTAGGTCAAAGGGGAGCCATGGAGGAAGTTTGGACTAATGGGCTAATGGAAGGGAGGAATGGGACAGAGTCCCATTGTGTGCCACTATGTCTGTACCAAGCATAATGGAATTCTAAACCAATCCCATCTGCCTGCACATGGTCTGTATTCCTCTATAAGCTTTCTATTCATGTGTCTGTCTAAACACCTCTTACACATTGATTTTGTAGCTGCTTTTACCACCTCCCCTTATAGTGCATTCAAGCACCTACCATCCTCTGTGTAAAAAGCCTTTCCTGATACTTGTCTTTTAGACTTCCCCCTCTCATCTTAAACCTATCCCTCACTCTTTGACATTTCCACCCTGGGAAAAAGACTCCAATTATCCACCCTATCCATACTTCACATAATTTTTATATACTTCTATCAGGTGCCCACCCCCCAAGCCTCCAGCTCTCCTTACAGCTGATTCAATCCAAACCAAGCACCATTCTGGTAAATCTCTTCTCCACTGTCTCCAAAACCTCCACATCCTTCCGATAGTGTGGCAACCAGAACTGCACACAATACTCCAAATATGGCCTAACTAAAGTTTTATACAGCTGCAACATGACTTGCCAACTTTTAAACTCCATGTCCCAGCAAATGTCTTGCACCCCAAGTTCCCCCTCTATATTAATGGTCCTAAGGGTCCTGCCATTTACTGTACACTTTCCTCTTGCATTTGATCTCCAGAAATACATCACCTCACAGTTAAACTCTACCTGCCATTTCTTAGCGCAACTTTCCAATTAATATATCCTGCTGTATCCTTTGAAAACCTTTCTCACTATCCACACCACAAATTTTCAAGTTGTCTGCAAACTTCCTAATCAGATCACCTACATTTTCATCCAACTCCATTATGAGCAACAGAGGTTCCAACAGAGATCCTTGTGGAACACCATTGATCACAGACCTCCAGTCAGAAAAACACCCTTCCAAAACTACCCTCAGTCTTCTGTTACCAAGCCAATTTTGTATACAATTTACCAGCCCAACGCTAATACCATATGACTTAATCCTCTGGATCAACATACCATGAAGGACCTTGTCAGATGCTTTAGTAAATTTAGAATTTCATAAAAGAGAAGAAAAGGGGCATAAGTAAGTTTTCAGAAACTGAAATCAGACAAGGCTGTTGAGGAATTTAAAAGAAGCAGGAAAAAACTTAAACAAGGAAATAAGAGGGCCAAAAGGAGCCATGAAATGTGCTTGGTTGCCCTACTCTCATCAATCATCTTCATCACTTCCTCAAGAAATTCCATCAATTTGAAACAAGACCTCCCCTGCAGAAAGCCTTGCTGACTATCCCTAAAAGTCCATTATTTTCTAAGTCTAGATAAATCCAGTCCCTGAGAATGTTCTCCAATAACTCCCTTCCACTGATGTAAAGCTCACTGGCCTATAATTTATTGGATTATCCCTGTTGCCTTTCTTAAAGAAACAACATTGGCTCTTCTCCAGTCCTCTGGGGCTTTGTCTGTGGTTCAAGAGGGTATAAGGATCTCTGTCAAGGCCCCAGCAATCTCCTCCCTTGCCTTCTTTTGTATTCTGGAATAGATTCCATCAGGGCCTGTGGACTTACCTATCCTAATTGTGGGCGGCACGGTGGCACAGTGGTTAGCACTGCTGCCTCACAGCGCCTGAGACCCGGGTTCAATTCCCGACTCAGGTGACTGACTGTGTAGAGTTTGCACGTTCTCCCCGTGTCTGCGTGGGTTTCCTCCGGGTGCTCCGGTTTCCTCCCACAGTCCAAAGATGTGCGGGTCAGGTGAATTGGCCATGCTAAATTGCCCATAGTGTTAGGTAAAGGGGTAAATGTAACGGTATGGGTGGGATGCGGGTCGGTGTGGACTTGTTGGGCCGGAGGGCCTGTTTCCACACTGTAAATAATCTAATCTAATCTAATCTAATTATTTCAAGATACCCATCACCTCCCCCTTCCTAATATTGACTGCCCCAGAATATCAATATACCCCTCCCTAATGTTACCATTATCCATGTTTCTCTTCTTGGTGAACACTGATGCAAAGTACTCATTAAGGACCTCACCAACTTTCTCTGGCTCTTCACATAAAATTCCCTCCTTTGTCATTGAACAGACTTACACTTACCCTTGTCACTCCTAATAATCGGATTCTCCTTAATCCTACTTGCCAAGGACATTTCGTGGCTCCTTTTAATCCTTCTAATTCCTTGTTTAAGTTTTTTCCTGCATCTTTTATATTCCTCAAGAGCCTTGTCTGATTTTAGTTTCTGAAACCTTACATATGCTTTTTTTAAAATGAAACTAACATAAATTCTAAAATCATTTTTCCTATGCTACAATGCAGAAAATAACAACAGTCTCACTTCCCTTCCAAGTTGCAACAGCCATCCACATCTCCACAATACATTACTCAGCATTGCAGAGTCTGAGTTTAACTCCAGCACTGATAATCCTTCTTACCCAAAATCAGCTCAAAACACTTTATTCTATGCCTTCCACTTGCACTCCCATCCTCACACTTCTGCTCTTCTTACAGTTATTGCCTCCTAGTGGGGACACTTGCTTCTTCTTCCTATCATCTTGCTGTATCAGAAACTGACAAGATACATGCCAATGTTGTTGCAGGAGAATCTATGGCACAATAGAAAGTTGTGGCAAATGGAATACATTGTGAGAAAGCATGAAGTAATCCATTTTAGCAGGAAGAATAAAAAAGAAGCATATTATCCAAACGTTGTGAAATTTCAGGGTTCTGAGACACACAGGGGTTTGGAAATCATTGCGTATGAACCACAAAATGTTTGGAAATGCAGGTACAACAAGCAATTAGGAAAGTTATTAGGATGTTATCATTTATTGCGAGGGGAATTGATTATAAAAGTACAGAGAGTATGCTTCAATTATGCAAGGGGTGAGTGAGACGCCAACTGGATTTTGATAAGGTAGATGCAGATAGAATGTCTCTTCTCATGGGAGAATCTAGAACAAGGGGGTCCCTGTTTAGAAACCAGGAGTGACCCATTCAAAACAAAGATTAGATAAATTATTCTCTTGCAGAGTGTTGAGTGTTTGGAACTCTCTGCTTGAAAAAATGGTGGAAGTAGTGTTCTTGAATATTTTTAAGGCGGCGGTAGATGAATTCTTTAACAAAAGAAAAATGCTGGAAATTTGAAACAAAATGGAAAGTGCTAGAGAAGCACAGCAGGTCTGGCAGCAGCTGTGGAGAGATTAACTGGGTGAAGGGGAAGACAGTGGTTGACCTAAAAGAGGAGCCAGTTTATCCTTCCTCCCTGGGAGCTTGACAATTGGGTGTTCCGTCTGGAATAAGTTGGAAACGTTTTCCTGCCAACTGGTTGTAACCACCTTGTCACTCATACACTTGGCATGTGTATGTTGTGCTGTTTATTCATCTCATTGTTGGCCCGTGCCAGTACGTGGGAAACGTTATTCTTTTGTTCCTTTTCCCAGCAGATGTTTCAGGCTTTCTATGTCGCAAAGTTTGAACCAGCGTGTGTTCTTGTCTTCTTGAGAACCTGCATTGGGGTGTTACAGTGGGCTGGCCAAGGTGTTTCACTGAGTACAAGTAAGGAGGAGGCAGTGTAGGCAGATTGGCACCTCAGATGACCATCATTTAATATCCCACTTAGTCTGAAAAGGACAGAGATATACAGTCTAGGGACCCATCTTTTGAATGCATTGGCCTGTCTGCCCATGGAGTTCCAGCATGTATTGGGCAGATAAATCCATTCCCAATTCCCATGGGACATGCCTTCAGTAGTTTACAGTCAATCACAAAATGCTTAGCCAAATTAATGACTCTGAAGCCACTCTGCAGGAGTGTTTGGAATTAATAATTCTAATAGAAATTTTATAGAAACCTCCCTGATCACACGTATGTATGCCATCAGATATCTTACTTCAGTGTTAATTATACTCATGTTTAATTATCAGAAATCAAATACTACTCTGTGTGGCGTTTTTTCTACAAGTCTGAACAAGTCCTTATGCTTCGTACACAAATTGTGCGACTTAATATGACTATTATTTGTTGGAACAGTAGTTCCTCTAATGTTTCGCTGTTAAGATTGTGGCTTGTTTATTGAGAGCTATCTATATCATCTTTTACACAAACGTTTAGAACATGAGTGTTTCAATTCACTATTATTGGAAATCTATGGTCATTATGAGTCCTTCTCTATAACAAACATTTTCTTTGGTTCCAGATCCATTACAATTGCCATGGTAACCAGAACCTTAATAATCTGAATCTTTGCTATGAAGAATGACATCCTGAATATGTAATTTGATTTACTTCACTTATCCTGAACAATGATGTCTGCACACAATAGGAGAATGATAATGCTAAAATCTCATTATTAGTTAATTTGCTCCAAGGAGCTCAGTATCAAGTGATCATTTTACAGTGCTAAATCAGGAAACGCTCCTGGTGGGAACTGCAGAGTTCTAAATTTTCAATATGCTTGTGTTATTGAAGCATAAATACTGAGCATTGTTTTTCTTATAGAACATAAAGATAGGTCCCAATTAGGTTAATCTTAACTTTAACCTTCTGCAGACATAGTATCCCAGAGCCTGGTATAGATGCAGATACGGGCAACATGTTATTGAGGGCTCCAGTCATCTTACCAAAAGGCTTTGGAATCCCAGTGTTAGGGTGGAATATGGGCCCCTGTGTTCACAGTTGCTGGCAGTTGGACCACCTCAATGATTTTACCACAGGTGGCCTTCAAATTGGCAGCATGCAGGCCTGCCAAACTTGGGCTCCTGGTGTGGCACAAGCTGTAGGCTGCCAGCTCTGAAACCTCATTGGTACCAGCGGGAGAGGTGGGTGTTGGTTGGGCAGGCAGGAAAGCACCCAGAAGTGGAATCAAAATCAAGAAGTTTAGGGTGCCAAGAGAGGGAGAGAAAGCTGCTCTGGGCTGGTATCGAGGTTGGGTGGGGGAGTGGTGAGGAGGGTGTTGGGAGGGGAAGGTAGGCAGGGTCACGAGTGCGAGGGAGTTAAAGGCTTCCACAGGATGGCCCTTACTCAGATCTTTAATTCTGCAGTTGTAAAACTCCCCAGCAACAGATCTGTGGCCGGAGCTGTACAGACACAATTTTTACAGCACTCTGTTTGTTTTAATTGAAATACAATGATGTACAAGTATCCTCCCAGTCTGGTGTTGTCATGCACCCTTTACCATGAGGTGCACACTCATTCTACTCAGGCATCTTCAGACACACTTGTGTTGAACACAATGCTGGGCTATACAGTGCTTGTGATCAAATAACATTCCACCCTACAGAAAGCAGGGATCAGTCATTTGGATATCAGTGAAAATGTTTAGCTGCAATAGGTGGAAACTTCATTTAATCACAGAATTGAGGTCAGGCCTATCCTGCAAACAATAGCCTGATGTTACATACTCAAACCATCCAGAGAAATATGCAGGACAGTTGCTGGTGTCTAACAAGTTCCATTTCATTTCAAGAGCACAATAGCTTCAGGCCAATATAAAACCATCTTTGATAGTTGTTCAGTTTAGCCTCATGAGCTATTTGTTTAAAACCAAATTCCTTTTGGATCAGCGCCATTACTGACAACAAGGTACTTTATATGAAAATATCACCACTGGTATGGAGAAGGAATGAGGAAATGCCTTACAGGAAGGAGCGGCATAACAGGTTGCGTGTGCTCTGTCTGTATTCTTCAATCCATCTGTGCAGATATTTTCCTCATAACTTTTTCAGAGATGTTATTACACACATCTAGAGCAAGTGGGACTTGACCCCAGGCCTCCTGGCTCAGAGATAAGGACTGTAACATATGGGGCTACAATCTATTTGTATAGACTGGGTGGATATACCTCACTATGTCGGGTAATTAGTGAAACCCCAAAGCCATAATAAATTCGTAATCAATACACAATAAATTCCACTTCCTGGTTAACATAGACCCGCATCGGACACACTTCAATCAACTTATGACATGTTTTCATTGACTGTGCTTTAAAAAAACGCCTGCCAAAATGATCAACAGAAACAAACAACTCTGAATAGCCTCACTATAGGCTCCAACACACCTACAGAGACAAAAGACCAGGTTGAATTTTCAGAGCCAGCCAACTTTGGGAATGGGCCCCTAGGAATTAGGGCCCCAACCTGTATCCAGATGCCAGCCATTTTAATAAACATACGCTGAGGTCCTGAAGACTGACCATCCCTGTAAGGTAAGAGGCTCATTAAAGTGGAGGCCAATTCAGATTTTCCAGTTTGTGATGCTGTAGTGGGCAAAAGTTTTTACTGGAGGTGAACCCTCCAGAGGCAGATCATGCTGGTAGTGCTACAGGTGAGGTCTACAGGCCCTTCTTTCTTGCTGAGGTTGGGGGTGCAGCCAAAGCAGCTCTGAAGAGAGGCCCTCATGTTCACCCCATGATAAAGATGGCCTCACTGGTTCTTGTGTTTTAAATAGTTGTTTGGCAGTATACAATGTTAAGCTTTGCTAAAATGAGACAAAACTTTGAAGCTTTTTGTCTTGCACTAGGTTGTAAGAGAGAGGCTTGTAAAATGAGGCACCATTTTATGCAGCATGAGAAGAGGGTGCTGATTGGTTGGGTCATCATTAGCACGGAGATGCAGCAAGAATAGTTAACAGTCAATCTCAACTCTCAGAATAAGGCAGGTGGATTCTGATTGATTAGGATGTTGCCACGGGAATGTCATAGTCAGGTCTGGCTGTCTCCATCATCCCTTCATATGAGGAATGTGCAATGTAAGTACAAATTTCTTTTGTTGACATAAAACAGGATCTGTTGTATTTATACATGCAGCTTTGAGAAGGCACAATGCATCAGAGTATGAGCTCAACTGAAGAACTGTTGTCATTTCTGTTACAGAGGTGGTCTGTTCAGCTTTATTCCTTTCCTGTGACTTTAATGGTTTGATTCAACTGACTGGCTCATTGGGCCATTTCAAAGGGCATTTGAAGTCTCATTTTAAGATTGCAGTAGACCTGGAGTCACACATATTTCTTTTCCCTAAAGGACATTAGTGAGTCAGATGGGTGTTAATGAAAATTGACAGTGGTTGGGTTTGAACTTACATCTCCTGACGTGGCTGGCATCACAGAGTCCATGGAATCCACAAGAAATCTCTGCAGTCGTATGCAACAGCTCAGCTGTCATGCTCCACACATGGGCCCATAATACAGAAATGCTTCTGCTGCTGTTATCCTGCACTATCAGCTGGTATAAGGGGAAGACACACTTGTTGACTCTGAAGGCATCATCCTTAAGCAGTAGCTCTGGAGGCCAGTGACACGATCATGATGTAGTGGCTGCTGAATCCATGCTGTCTTCCCTGCCTTGAGCCAAATCTTCCAAGTCCTGATGTTGCTGAATGCAATAAGTGTGCTGAAGTAAATCCTTCCCCACCCTTGTCTCTAGCCTACAGTTTCACCACCTCTTTACACTGCCCTGTCCATCCTGGTTCAACAGGTACCTGAGGGCATAAACATGTAAACATTCCGGATCCAGGATGTGGTTAGTGTGCCTATATTGTAACAATGTCACACAACCTGTTCCTGTTTACAATGAACTTAACCATCCTGAAGGTCCCACAGCCCAAGGTGAGATAGCTGAAAAACAATGTCAGAACTCCATCAGGATTTTGTCAATCCACAGGAAGTCTCACTCATAGCACGTGAGGACAATTTTAAATTAGAAATTGCAGTGTAAACCGGTGAGAAAGACTGTGTAGAACAAATGAATTTAATGTAAAATAACATCAAGAGGGTTTACTTAAAGCTAGGCCTTACTGCACTCACGGATCAAAAGATTAATTTCAAGTATCAGAAGTCTCAATGAAAAGTATTGTAAAAAATGCCTTGTCCAGGAGAAAGAAGTGCTGATGAATCAAAACAATTAGTTGAATGCAGAATTAAAAGTCAACATTAATGATCAAATGGAATTTGTCCTTGAAAAGAGTGAAGAGAGTTTGAACTGCAATCTGGAAACAAGCTGAGGTACATCATATGGAAGAGCAGATCCAGACGTTCAAAGTAGCTAAGGAAAATTTTAAGGAATTTTATTCCACAGCAAATTTAAAGGCCCCATTATCTGTATGGTATGTCATTAACAATTTGTTATAAATTTATAATGTTACAAATTTGATATATTTTGAAAGACATTGTAAAGAAACATTCATTATTGTGAACTTTCTTTCTTGCAAGGGGAAAATGTGATCAAATCCATTTTTCTCTCGTATCTGTTTGTACTGTGGTAGCCAGCAAACTCTGAAAATGCTGACATTCAGGGAAATTGGTCTTCTAACATCATTTATATTCAGTTTTGCCCAGCAAAAGGCATAGGGCTTGTGGTAAGATTTTCAGTAGGTTTTCACTCAAAACTTTTATGTGTCATTGTAGAGCAGTTGGAGTTTGTGAGAGAGAGAGAGAGAGAGAGAGCAGGTGTGTGGAGAAATGGATTAAACTCACTCCAGGAAAATGCAGTTGTTATCGGTGTTGCTGAGAAGGCAACTGAAGGCCATTGACTTTGTACAGTTAAAGCTCAGGTAGAGGATTCAGGAGCTTTCAGATAGTTCTGTGCAGTAAGGACTCAAAAAAGTCCTTGGAGACAGTAGGTACAATCAATTATTGATTAATTAATGTGAGGCTACACCAAGGGTACTGTGTACAGTTTGGTCTTATTAATTGAGAAAGGATGTACTGCTGCTGGACGGGGTACAGAGGAGGCTCACTAGGTTGATTGTGGAATTGAGAAGTTTGCCTCATGAGGTGAGATTGAATAGACTAGGACTGTACTCACTGGAATTTAGATGAACGAGAGAGGATCTTATAGAAACATTGAAGTTTTGAAGGGAGTAAATAGGATAGAAACAGGGAGGATGTTTCCACTGGCAGGTGAAGTTATAAATAAGGGGCATAGCCTCCAAATAAGTCAGAGCAGATTTATGACTGAGTTGAGGACGAACTTCTTTGCCCAAAGGTTTGTGAATCTGGGGAATTCCCTGCCCAGTGAAGCAGTTAGAGTCATAGAGATGTACAGCATGGAAACAGACCCTTCGGTCCAACCTATCCATGCTGACCAGATATCCCAACCCAATCTAGTCCCACCTGCCAGCACCCAGCTCATATCCCTCCAAACCCTTTCTATTCATATACTCATCTAAATGCCTCTTAAATGTTGCAATTTTACCAACCTCCACCACTTCCTCTGGCAGCTCATTCCATACACGTACCAATCTCTGTGTGGAAAAAGTTGCCCCTTAGGTCTCTTTTATATCTTTCCTGTCTCGCCCTAAACCTGTGCCCTGTGGTTCTGGACTCCTCGGCCCCAGGGAAAAGACTTTGCCTATTTATCCTATTCATGCCCCTCATGATTTTGTAAACCTCTATAAGGTTACCCCTCAACCTCTGACGCTCCAGGGAAAACATCCCCAGCCTATTCAGCCTCTCCCTACACCTCAAATCCTCCAACCCTGGCAACATCCTTGTAAATCTTTTCCGAATCCTTTCAAGTTTCACAACAATTTCCGATAGAAAGGAGACCAGAATTGCACACAATATTCCAACAGTGGCTTAAACAATGTCCCATATAGCCATAACATGACCTCCCAACTCCTGTACTCAATACTCTGACCAATAAAGGAAAGCATACCAAACGCCTTCTTCACGATCCTATCTACCTGTGACTCCACTTTCAAGGAGCTATGAACCTGCACTCCAAGGTCTCTTTGTTCAGCAACACTTCCTAGGGCCTTACCATTAAATGTATAAGTCCAGCTAAGATTTGCTTTCCCAAAATGCAGCACCACACATTTATCTGAATTAAACTCCATTTGCCACTTCTCAGCCTATTGGCCCATTTGGTCAAGGTCCTGTTGTAATCTGAGGTAACCTTCGCTGTTCACTACACCTCCAATTTTGGTGTCATCTGAAAACTTACTAACTGTACCTCTTATGCTCATATCCAAATCATTTATGTAAATGACAAAATGTAGAGAACCCAACACCGATCCTTGTGGCACTCCACTGGTCACAGGCCTCCAGTCTAAAAAACAATCCTCCACCACCACCCTCTGTCTTCTACCTTTGAGCCAGTTCTGTATTCAAATGGCTAGTTCTCCCTGTATCCCGTGAGATCTAACCTTGCTAACCACTCTCCCATGGGGAACCTTGTCAAACACCTTACTGAAGTCCATATGGATCACAACTACCACTCATAATCAAACCTCTTTGTTACTTCTTCAAAAAACTCAAGTTTGTGAGACATGATTTCCCATGCACTAAGCCATGCTGACTATCCCTAATCAGTCCTTGCCTTTCCAAATACATGTATATCCTGTCCCTCAAGATTCCCTCCAACAACTTGCCCACCACTGACGTCAGGCTCACTGGTCTATAGTTCCCTGGCTTGTCCTTACCACCCTCCTTAAACAGTGGCACCACGTTAGCCAACCTCCAGTCTTCTGGCACCTCACCTGTCACTATCGATGATACAAATATCTCAGCAAGAGGCCCAGCAATCGCTTTTCTAGGTTCCCACAGAGTTCTAGGGTACACCTGATCAGGTCCTGGGGATTTATCCACATTTACGCATTTCAAGACATCCAGCACTTCCTCCTCCATTTTGCAAGATGTCACTATCTATTTTCCTACAGTCTATATCTTCCATATCATTTTCCACAGTAAATACTGATGCAAAATATTCATTTAGTATCTCCCCCATTTTCTGTGGCTCCGCACAAAGGCCGCCTTGCTGATCTTTCATGGGCCCTATTCTCTCCCTAGTTACCCTTTTGTCCTTAATGTACTTGTAAAAACCCTTTGGATTCTCCTTAATTCTATTTGCCAAAGGTATCTCATGTCCTCCTGATTTCCCTCTTAAGTATACTCCTACTGCCTTTATACTCTTCTAAGGACTCACTTGATCTATCCTGTCTATACCTTACATTTGCTTCCTTCTTTTTCTTAACCAAACTCTCAATCTCTTTTATCATCCAGCATTCCCTGTACCTACCAGCCTTCCCTTTCACCCTGACAGGAAAATACTTTATCTGGATTCTCGTCATCTCATTTCTGAAGGCTTCCCATTTTCCAGCTGTCCCTTTACCTGCGAACACCTGCCTCCAATCAGCTTTTGAAAGTTCTCGCCTCATACCATCAAAATTAGCCTTTCTCCAATTTTGAACTTCAACTACTTTTCGATCTGGTCTATCCTTTTCTATCACTATTTTAAATCTAATTGAATTATCGTCACTGACCCCAAAGTGCTCCCCACTGACACCTCAGTCACCTGCCCTGCCTTATTCCCAACAGTAGGTCAAATTTTGCACCTTCTCTAGTAGGTACATCCACATACTGAATCAGAAAATTGTCTTGTACACACTTAACAAATTCCTCTCCATCTAAACCCTTAACACTATGGCAGTCCCAGTCTACATTTGGAAAGTTAAAATCCCCTACTATAACCACCCTATTATTCTTACAGATAACTAAGCTCTCCTTACAAATTTGTTTCTCAATTTCCCTCTGACTATTAGGGGGTCTACAATACAATCCCAATAAGGTGAACATCCCTTTCATATTTTTCAGTTCCACCCAAATAACTTCCCTGGATGTATTTCCGGGAATGTCCTCCCTCAGCACAGCTGTAATGCTATCCCTTATCAAAAATGACACTCCCCCTCCACTGTTGCCTCTCTTTCTATCCTTCCTGTAGCATTTGTATCCTGGAACATTAAGCTGCCAGTCCTGCCCATCCCTGAGCCATGTTTCTGTAATTGCTATGCTATCCCAGTCCCATGTTCCTAACCATGGCCTGAGTTCATCTGCCTTCCCTGTTAGGCCCCTTACATTGAAGTAAATGCAGTTTAATTTATTAGTCCTACCTTGTCCCTGCCTGCCCTGACTTTTTGACTTTCTCCTGTTCTCAACTATACCAGACTCAGATTGATCTTTTCCCTCACAATCTCCCTGGGTCCCATCCACCTGCGCCACCCTCCCCCCACCCCGCTCCACCTTACTAGTTTAAATCCTGGTGAGCAGCTCTAGGAAATTTCCCAGCCAGTATATTAGTCCCCTTCCAATTTAGGTGCAATCCGTCCTTCTTGTACAGGTCACTTCTACCCCAAAAGAGATTCCAATGATCTAAAAATGTGAATCCTTCTCCTATACACCAACTCCTCAGCCATACATTTTTCTGCTCTATCCTCCTATTCCTGACCCCACTAGCTGGTAGCACTGGGAGTAATCCAGGTATCACTACTCTCGAAGACCTCCTCTTTAAATTTCTGGCTAACTCTGTTATTACCCTTCAGAATCTCAACCTTTCCCCTTCCTACGTCATTGGTTCCAATGTGGACAATGACCTCTTGCTGGCCCCTCTCCCCCTTGAGAAGATTCTGCACCCTCCCTGAGACACCCTTGATCCTGGTACCAGGAAAGCAAAACACCATTCTGATTTTTCGCTGCTCGCCACAGAAGTATCTATCTGTACCTTGAACTAGAGAATTCCTGAACACAATTGATCTCTTGGAACCTGACGTACCCCTGGTTGCATTCGATCCAGTCTCAATACCAGAAACTTGGCTGTTTGTGCTACGTTCCCCTGAGAATCCATCACCCCCTACATTTTCCAAAACAGCATACTTGTTTGAAATGTGTATAGCCACAGAACACACTTGCACTAGGTGCCTACCTCTCTTACCTTTCCTGGAGATAACCCATCTGTGTGACTATATTTGAAACTTTTCCCCCTTCCTATAACTGCCATCTATCACATACTGTAGCTATTGCAAATTCCTCATTGCTTCTAACTGTCTCTCCAATCGATCCATTCGATCTGATAGGATTTGCAACCAACAGCATTTATTGCAGATATAATCTGCAGTAACCCTTAAACTCTCTAAACTCCCACGTCTGACAAGAAGCGCATATCACTCTACTGAAGGCCATTTTTGCTCCTTCACAATCTACAGCCCCAGAAAATAACACCGTCTAATTCTTCTACAAAACACTGCTGCAGATTAGATTAATAGTTACGGCTATATTTTAAGTTTAATCAAGAGACATATCTCCAAAAACATATAATCAAGAAAGAACCCACTCCACTCACTACTGCAGACTTTCTGCAGACCACTTAAAACAATTAACTTCTCTGATTCTGTGCTGTGAACTTCACCCAAACAGTTCCTCCAAGATCAGTTGTGAATTTCACTGTTTGTTAATTTTCTCAGAAGCACTCCAATGTTCAGCGAAACATGAATTCAAACAGCAAAGGCAGTAACTGTGCAGGTTCACTCTGATGTCAGTTTCTTTCTCGCGCTCTCTCTCCTGCACTGACCTCACCATGTACTTCCTTTATCTGTTCTTCTCCCTTTTAAAACTGCTGTTGTTTTGACTTTTTTTCCCAAAGTTCCAAAACAATGCAACAGCATAGAAAACAGTAATTGCTGCTCCTGGAGTTTGAGGAAATCACCTCCAGTACCTAAAGTACCTCAAAAAAGAAGCAGCTGTTACAACCAGAAATTTCTCCCGTCCTCCATCTTGAATTACCTAGAATCCTTTGAGGCCACGTTGTTGAATGTTTTTCAGGCAAAGGTAGGTAGGCTTTCGAACAATAAGCCAATGAACGGTTATGTTGAGTGGGCGGGTAAGGGAAGCTGAGTTCATGATGTTATTGAATGGTGGAGCAGGCTCGATGGGCCAGGTGGTCTACTCCTGCTCCTATTTCTTATGTTCTTCCAAGGTTCACAAAGGGTCTTGGACTTAATGGGCAGGGGAGGAGAGATAGCGATGTTGGTGGGACTTGCAAAAAGCCTGTAAGCCATTTATAATTCATTGCAGCAGTCAGTGGGTGAAAGTAGCCCACAATGAGAATTTCTTTGTTACAGCTCAGAAAGATTAGAGTTCAGAGTACTAGCTTGCTAAAAACCAGCTATCTGTGGAATCTGGAGTCCGACCTGTGAGTAGGTGCTGACATGCAGTTTCTGGAATTGAGGGGAGTATAGTCGCAGGAAAGGAGAGGGAATTACAGAGATGTCAGCAGTCATTGTGACAGTCCATGACATCATAGCTTTCCAAGGAATTTCAAAGCCAGATCTTCAAAAGTGAAGAATTGGAATCCATTATGAAGCTTTGATGATATTTGTGCTTCGTGGAGTTTTTGATCTCAAATTGTCGGTTACTCATACATGCCACAACCTAGTTCTGGAGATTACTGTATGAATTGTATATATCGATTGTATTACCATTCTAGCTTTGTCAAATTTATTTTCGTTTGCTCAAAGCCGTGGAATCTTGTCATTTCATTCTCTTGGTGCACAACTAGATCTTACACTATGCCTACTTTTCAAAACAAAGGTTGCTGGGCTGTGGACAGACCATAATAAAAAATTGTCAGCCTGGTCCAGGATCATGGCAGTTTATTTGTACCAAACTATACCTTTTCAACTTTTGCTAAGGCATTTACCTTGAAACAAAAACTCAATTTTGATATTCTCAATTGACGTGACTCAACAGGCTTTTTAAAGAAGGCAGTTCCAGATTTCCCCTACCCTTTGTCTGTAGAACTGCTGCTGACATTACCCCTGAACTGCCTTGCTGTAATTTTAAGATTATACTCCCTTGTTCTGGCCTCTCCCATCAGAGGAAATAATTTCTCTCTAAGTACCCTATAAAATCCTTTAATCATCTTAAACATTTCAATTAGATCATACCTTAATTTTCTGTACTCAAGAGAATGCTAGACTAGTTTACGCAACTTATCCTAATAATATAAGGCCTTTAGCCCTATTTTCCATCTGATGAATACTTGCTGTGTTCCTTCTTGAATTCTGGTTCACCCAGTAGAATGCAGCACTCTATGTGTATTAGAGAACTATTGTACATCTTTATATCAGACAACAGTGTCTCTGTGCAAGCAATTACTTTAAAGTTGGATCCAAACTCTTTGGTTTTTATGTTTATATGTCTTTTTGTCAGTTATATATTAAGAGAACATTATTAAGGCAAGTTTCTTTGAAAAATGTATTATAGTGTTACCAACAAATCAAATTTCATGAAAAATATATGCTGTCATTTCATTATACAATAGTTCTGTGCTGAAGTAATATAACTAATGAGTTATGCAAGCTTCAAACATCTGAATAGCCACCTTTACTGAGTAGCTTGAAGATGCAGTATCCTGGTGTACAATCATTTTACAAAATCATGAGGTAATTATGGACAAGAAGGCCATTCAGCCAATCGTAGTTCATTCATCCACAATCTGTAGCTACCTCCCTATTACTGCATTGTTAGAACCCGCATTGATTTTTCATTATATTATATTTATTCTTCTATCAGTTTTGGTTTGGAACTGTAAACTGGGAATTGTGAGCAGAAGATGACCTTTAGACTTTGGGAAACAGCTTGTGGTAAAAGTAAAAGAACGAACCACACCAACTCCAGTTGGTTTGTGAGGCCAGGTCTAGAGGCTAACTGCAGGCTGCTCTTGATTAAAAAGTATCCTATAGACGCAATACATGGAAGAGCCTTGTGCTTAAAAAGATAGCAGAAGTTGTCTATCATCATGGTCAGTACCTGGGAATTGGTTTTGGTTAGTTTGGGAGCAACCTTATGTTGAAGCAGATGTTAAATTTAATTGAGGTTTTGGGAAAAGATGGTTAATCTATTCGGGAGGAACCAGAGTTGGAGTTAGGTTTGAACTGTTTTCTTGGGAGAACATTTGGCTGCTGCTGACACAATATGAAGATTTGGAAAGCTCCCTGCCTAACCTCCCTTATTAGCTTTTGGAAACCCAGAGAGTAGGAAGCTGAGTTGCAAGTACCTTTACTGGGTGAACTGGAAAGGTGACCCTGACCAATGTCTGCAGAAAAGCAACCAAGGAGCTATCTTATTAGCAAGGCACAGCACATCATTAAAATGTAGCCTGACTGGGATGCCACTTCCTCTGAGAAAACAATCAATATCTAAATATGCTCACTAACAGACACAAGACAAAAAAATGACAATTCTCAAATTTTTTTGTAGTTACAATAATTTAAGAGTCTTTGAAAAAGTCAATTCCTCCTTAAATACTGTTGCATGAGGCAAAACACTTTAACTATGTAAATTAATCATAAACATATTTTCAATAGGATTTTAGACATATAGACATCAAGAATCATGGGTATGAAATATAGCCAGAAAATGGCTACAGGATATTTAGGAAATTATCGTCGCCTTGACCTTCCATGCATTGAAGAGAATTTCTATGAGATTATCAGCATAATGGAACAAACTACACACCCATCTCCTGACCCAGCAAAGGAATGTAAACCAATTCAGTGATTTTCGGAATGGCAATTGTGGAGTTGCAGTCACACTCAAAAGTAAAAGTTGTTGTGCAAAGGCATGCACTTCATGCCAATGCACAATTCAGGGAATTGGGATTTTGCATTGAGGGTCTGGAAAAATGAAGGAAAGCTAAAACTCAGCAATGCTCGGAAGTCTTTCTAGTTCACATGATATTACAAAAAAATAAAAGAAATGTGTTTGTAAATATTTTTCCTGAAGAAAGGTACTCTGCTCTTGCAATTTTTTTTTGTTATTGTCACTTTCAGAAAAGATATTAGTCGTTTTCAATCAGAATATCACTTTGTTGGCTGTTTAATGTTAGGTAGGGTCTGTTTCTGATTGGTATATAGTTGTAGCTGCACATGATGAGTGCACAAAGGATAATTTTTGAATTGCTGCAATCTTGCAAATGTCACACCCAGAGATGGTGAATAAATAATGTTAAAGCATACATTATTTATCTGGTTCAACCATTCTTGAGGTCAATTTATGCTTTAGTTGTCAGAGGATTTCTCACCTCTTGCACATCTAAAATCTAAAGAGCAGAAAAGAAAGATTAAGCCATTGCTTAATATTATGTATTTGATGGTTCATTGTAAATTTTATTTATTTAGCTCAATGCAATGCAGTAGTGATGCTAGTTTTATGACTCAAATAGGTTTATTTGCAAAACTTTGAAATATCTTTTCAATTTTGTTTCCATGTGTTAACAGCCCAGGAGCCAGGTCTCTTTCCTTGGAAGCTTCCGTTTACTCTGACTTTCTGAGGTTCCATCCAGACTTAAGCAATCAAGCAATTGTGTGCAGATCAATTCCTTTTGAGTTGTTCGTGAGATGTTACTTCAATGGATAAACCATTCCTAATTGCCCATGAGATAGTGGTGGAAAGCTGCCTTCTTAATTGCTGCAGTTTTCTGGGGTGAAAGTTTATGAAAGAGAATTCCAGGATCTTGATCCCGCAACAGGGAAGCAATGGTAACATAGTTTTGAGTCAGAATGGTGTGTGGTTTGAAGGAAACATAGAGGGTGAGTTGGTCCTCAAAGAATGGGTCTTCCCTAATGATCATTTAGTGAGGATTGCTGAGAGAATCAATGTCTTGTTCAGCTGCAAGGGCAAGATTTCGCTGTCAGGTTACTTAGATTAGTCTGGTAACCACTTACTCGGTAAAGTGCAACAACCCACCCAGGCTCCTTTGACAACACCTTCCAAACCTTTAACCGACACCATCTAGAAGGCCAACAGCAGTAGATGCACGGGAATAGCAGCTGCAAGGACCCCTCCAAACCACAAAATCCAGTCTTGGAACTATATTAGCATATATTTGGGATAAACTATTGTGATGTTCTCTCTACTGCCCAAATCTTTTCTTTATCAATATACAATGTTGCCTCACCTGGGTTTTCTTAACATTCTCTTTTCTGTTTTGGAAGAAGACTCAGTATTCTGCAGGTGAGTCAATTTAGCAAAACTGTGCATCATAGTATCTGCTGAAATCATCCAACTATTCTCAATGACCAACAGTAAGGGCAATCATGTGATTTCTTAGATTAGATTACATACTTAAGTGTGGAAACAGGCCCTTCAGCCCAACAAGTCCACACCGACCCACTGAAGCACAACCTAAGCAGACCCATTCCCCTACATTTACCCCTGCCCCTAACACTATGGGCAATTTAGCATGGCCAATTCACCTAACCTGCACATTTTTGGATTGTGAGAGGAAACCCACACAGACACGGGGAGAATGTGCAAACTCCACACAGTCAGTCGCCTGAGGTGGGAATTGAACCCAGGTCTCTGGCGCTGTGAGGCAGCAGTGCTAACCACTGTGCCACCGTGCAGCCTACTCAATACTCTTGCCTCCACAAATCTATCTAGATGTTTACACCACATATTGATCAATTTTGGAATTTTGCCCACTAGTTCTATTCCCAGTTTGATTTAAGATAACATTTCAATACCCTCAACAATCTCATTGTCCTCTGTAAGATGCTCACATCCAAAGTGAAAGATCCAAGGCCATCTAGTCTTTCTCTATAATTCACACTATTGGCAATGAAAGAATCCTCATGGCCTTGATTCAGTTCAAAGTCGTGAATTTTCCTGATTGATGGTGACTGGAACTAGAAAATATTGAAGGCATAATCTGACCACAGCACCATGTCTGATCGTTACTCTCTTCAACTTGCATTCAACTGACTTTGTAATTCACCAGTTTATTACTTCTGTTTGCTGTTGCTTTGCTTTGAGTGGGACATACTTTGAGCTAAACCTACAAAGATCAGTTGATCTTTTTCAATGTCATCATTATAAATTTCACCTCATATTCATAGTACATGCATGTTGGTTTTCTATCCTACCCATGTTCCTTTATACTCATCTGTTTTAAATTTACTCTAAGCCTGCATTCCTGACTTATATATTTTGTCCAATTCATTCTATAATTTCTAAGGTGCTAATTCTAGTCTGGTTTCATTCTGACTTTGCATTAATTCATTGATTTAGACCAGAAACCATAGTAGTTCAAACATGGATGCCTCTCAGTAGGTCGCTCATTCATTACAACACTTTAAAGAGTGCAAGTTGTTTCATACTCTTCAACTAGTTTTATCCATACCAATTACCCCAAGTCTCCATTTTAATGAGTAGATTTTCATGTGGAGCTTTATTAAAAGTCATTTGGAAGTTTAGGTACACCATATCATGCGTCTTCTCATTGACTTCCTTAAGAAAGTGACAACTAAACTGGACAAAGAGGTTCTGAAGGCAGGATTCCTCCTCAGTCCTCATTAACTGCTATTAACAACATTATCACTCCTGAAGAGTGTCATGTATCCCATATATCTATAATTGCCTGTGTCAAATATTCAATGAAGAATGCCAATTTCTAATTGTTAAACATGTGGGCGGCACGGTGGCACAGTGGTTAGCACTGCTGCCTCACAGCGCCAGAGACTTGGGTTCATAATCCGTCTCACGCGACTGTCTGTGTGGATTTGCACGTTCTCCCAGTGTCTGCGTGGGTTTCCTCCGGGTGCTCCGGTTTCCTCCCACAATCCAAAAATGTGCAGGTTAAGTGAATTAGCCATGCTAAATTGCCCATAGTGTTAGGGGCAGGGGTAAATGTAGGGGAATGGGTCTGGGTAGGTTGTGCTTCAGCGGGTCGGTGTGCACTTGTTGGGCTGAAGGGGCTGTTTCCACACTGTAAGTAATCTAATGTCTCTTAGTCCTTAACATTCTTTATGATGGTACAAATGTTGGATTTGTCCGGCTTCTCAATTTGGAATGGACTGGGTAATTTAACATTCCAGTGCTGATATTATCAAATTATTGAAGAGCAAACCACTGGGTTAGTGCTTGACAATGTCCCATCAGATCTGTTGAGAGATCAGGTGAGAAGGTAAGTGTCTGATGTTAATGACTGATCCTTCAACAAGGCATAAATCTAATAAGCGCTGAAAATGTTTTGCTGGAAAAGCACAGCAGGTCAGGCAGCATCCAAAGAGCAGGAGAATCGACGTTTCGGGCATGAGCCCTTCATCAGGAATAGAGATTCCTGAGGAAGGGCTCATGCCCGAAACATTGATTCTCCTGCCCTTTGGATGCTGCCTGACCCGCTGCGCTTCTCCAGCAACACATTTTCAGCTCTGATCTCCAGCATCTGCAGTCCTCACTTTCTCCTCATAAATCTAATAAGAGCATACAACCATAAGAAATAAGAACAGGAGTAGGCCTCTCAAACCTACTCTGTCATTCAATAGGATTATAGCTTAAACGACATTTCCCCATTGCTATTTCTAAAATGTTTTTCTTTGTTCTCTTGTTATTGCAGTAGTGCCACACCACACCCATTCAAAATAATCAGTTGGAAATTATCACTGATGAGAGACAACACAAAAAAAAATTGGCTTAGGAGTTACATTCCTTCAACATATCAACATGACTGTAGCACTTCTCCCTCCCTGAAACACACCTCTCCAAATTGGATCATGATAATGCAGTCATAATAATGTTCATGTACTGATAACTGGGAAGTCTCATTCCAGTATAAGAATACCACACCTTTACAATTAACTCAAATTTCAAAATAATCTCTGGCAAATCAGCTGTACTTTTTAAAAGTATTATTTATTCATTATTCTCATTAAAAATACCTACAAAAGTGATGCAAAAATTAAAACATAATCAACATGAATAGTATCTAGACGTCAATTACTTGTTCCAAAATTCTGACTGCACATGCAATATGAATTTATATAGTGTTTTTTAACATCAAAAAAGTCTCAAAGTGTTTAATAGAAGCCACAATACTTTTATAATAAACTATAAGTGCAAATATGGATTTTAAGAAAAATGTAAACATGCACATTTGGGAGTAATTTTATGGATTCCTACTCTCAATGTTTACCTGTTGGGAACCAGAGTGTAGGGCATTCAAGGTGTGCGTTCCCACAATATTCTGCTTGTAGCTTGAATTCAATTTAGGTTGGGTCATTGTTGATTATACGTGCATGAAATTCATTTGAAATTCAACTGCTCCTTGTTTTGAAGGAAGTAAACAAGGAAATTTCACATGAATGTGTGAGTGGAATTGTCATTAATATTTCAATTTGATTTCAATGTGTGTTTTGTATCTTTATTATGAATTAATCACGAACAGCCAGCATAGTTTTGTTAAGAAGAGGTCATATCTGATCAACATTATTGAAGAAGTGACTGGATGTGTAGATGAGGACAATGCACTTGTCACAGTCTACTGGGACTTCAGCAAGATTTTTAATAAGGTCCTGCATGGGAGATTGATAGAAATGGTAACAATCCATGGGATCCAAGGAAATTTGATAAATTGGATCCACAGTTATCTAAATGGTAGGAAGCGGAGGGTAATGGTTGAGGATGCTTTTCCAACTGGAAGTCTGTGTCTACTGGGGTCAGTGTTGCAGCCCTTGCTGTTTATAGTTTATATAAATTATTTAGATTTGAATATTGGAGGCTTGATCAGTATGTTTGCAGATGAGACAAACATTAGTGGAGTGGTAAATAGTGAAGAGGATAGACCTAGAATACAGAAGGATTTGGTTGGGCTGGGTGGATGGGCTAAAGGAATTCAATCTTTGAAGTATGAAGTGCTGCAATTAGGCAGGACAAACAAGGCAAGGGGATACATGATGAGTGATAGGTCCCTGAGAAGCACTGAGGATCAGAGGGACATTGGTGTGCATGTCCACCAAACCCTTATAGTATCAAGACAGGTCAATAAAATGGTTAAGAAGGCATATGGGATACTTGTCTTTATTAGCTCAGGCATTGATTTTAAGAACAGGGAGGTTTTACTGGAACTATATAAAACATTGGCTATGCCACAGATAAGGTACTGTGTGCAGTTCTGGAATCAACATGATAGGAGGGATGGGACAGCACTGGAGAGAGTGCAGAGGAAATTTACCAGGATGTTGCTGGGATTGGAGAGTTTTACTTATGGAAAGAGTTAGGACGGCTGGATTTGCTTTCCTGAGAGCAGGGGAGATTGAGAGAGGACATGACTGAGATGTATAAAGGTATGAGGGGTGTGGATAGGGTAGAGGGAAAAAGCTTTTCCCTTTGATGGAAGGATCAATGAGTGGGGGGTCAGGGTGGGGGTAGATTTAAAGTAGATCTCTATGATTCTATGACTGGAATTGATATTTCACCCTTGAGTCTCTGGGGTGTAGTGATCATGTCCCTATCTCTCAACCAGGAAGCCTAGGTTCAAGTCTCACCTGTTCTAGATGTATGCCATAACATCTCTACAACAAGTTTATTTGAAAATATCTATAAAAAACATTTCATGTTGCAAATGACTGTGCAAACTCCACACAGTCATTCTCCCCATGTCTGCATGAGTTTCCTCCAAATGCTCCGGTTTCCTCCCACAATCCAAAGATGTGCAGGTTAGGTGAATTGGCCATGCTAAATTGCCCGTAGTGTTAGGTAAAGGGGTAAATGTAGGGGAATGGGTGGGTTGCGCTTCGGGGGGGTCGGTGTGGACTTGTTGGGCCGAAGGGCCTGTTTCCACACTGTAAGTAATCTAATCTAAATGTAGGACGCATCTGTACCTCATTCACCGGTGTGACCAATTGATCTTCATGATTCCCAGTTCCTAGAATTGGCTAATGCTTAAAACCATTGTATTATTGTACCTTTCCTCGTCTTCACCTCCGAAACGTAGCTCAATGGGGGCAGTACTGCAGACCACACTTCTCGTCCATCACTCATTATCCATGGACGCCTGAGGAGGAAGGCCTTCACACCTGAACTGGGAAAAAAAGAAAAACTTGCAAAGGGCACCACACCCTCAAATAAATAACAACATCCTTACCCATGACCAATTACCTGTAGAAAGTGTTTGTTTTAAAGTTGAACTCCACCTTGTGATAACTAAAACAAAACAACAATGGGCATTTCCTTTAAACAAACAAACATGTTTGTCATACCTGGGATCGAGTCAGCACCACCTTCATTTCAAAATAAAACATATGCTCCCTTTAAAACTCCCGAAACATCAGTTTCTGCCTGTGTTTCTGATTTGCTGTGACCAGACCACAGCCTTGTCTTCAGGCTTCTGACAGCACACTCACATACTGCCTTGAAGCAAATTCTGAAACTTTTATTTTGTGCAGAGTTTGTTAAAAGCAGACTCCGCTGCAGCCCCTCCCGCCCTGTTTTGTTCCCAGAAACTGACACGCTATGTGCTTATTTCAGCTGCACGGCTGACGGTTTCTGACTGGGTAAAAACAATGACTGCAGATGCTGGAAACCAGATTCTGGATTAGAGTGGTGCTGGAAAAGCACAGCAGTTCAGGCAGCATCCGAGGAGCAGTAAAATCGAAGTTTCGGGCAAAAGCCCTTCGTCAGGAATACAGGCAGAGTGCCTGAAAGGTGGAGAGATAAATGAGAGGAGGGTGGGGGTGGGGAGAAAGTAGCATAGAGTACAATAGGTGAGTGGGGGTGGGGATGAAGTTGATAGGTCAGGGAGGAGGGTGGGGGAAGGTAGCAAAGAGAACAATAGGTGAATGGGGGTGTGATGAAGGTGATAGGTCAGAGAGGAGGGTGGAGTGGATAGGTGAAAAAGATCCCTGAGTGCTTTAAATCACTAGGTCACACTGAGCAGAGTATGTGGGTTTGATGAAACAGACATCACACGCTCCCTTTCTCTCCCAGGGCAGGCATGACCTTCCCAATCAGTGCATTCCGCTACCTAGTAACTGCACACGTTTCATGTGATGGGTCCCCTTTCAGCAAGAGTTAATCGAGATAAAGAGGTCGACTCATTAAAGTACACGATGCTCCTTGCTTGCAGTTACTGGAGTCATGCTGGATGCCAGCCAGTTCGATTGAAAAACAAATGCGTTTTTAGTTTCACCAGAATGGCTTTACAATTTGACACAAGTCTCTCTTCACTAAACTTTTAGTGGAGCATGTAATTATTTACTGGCCACTGTGATAGGGGTCACCGAGTAGGGATCAAAGATGTAGTTAGCCAGCACCAACAGCAGCAGAGATAGCTCTCCAATGCCAGAGCTTCGGTCGAATCATTTTCCCTACCAGCAGCACTGTGCTAAACACAATGCACATATTCCAAACCATGCTTCTCCAGGTTTCATGATTTGGAGATGCCGGTGTTGGACTGGGGTGTACAAAGTTAAAAATCACACAACACCAGGTTATAGTCCAACAGATTTAATCAGAAGCACTAGCTTTCGGAGCGCTGCTCCTTCATCAGCTGGTTCCATCATTTAAATATTCTTGCTATAGAAACATACAAACCTTCAGAGTGGAAGGAGGCCATTCAGCCCATCGAGCCTATACCAGACCTCCAAGGTGCAACATCAGACCCAGACTCCATATCAAAATTTCGCATTTACCATAGGCAACCCAGCTACCTGACAAATCCCTCAATACTATGGGGCAAAAACCCATGCAGACACAGGCGAGAACGTGCAAACTCCACACAGACAGTCTCCTGAGGCCGGAATCGTACCCAGCTCCCGGAGTGCTGTGAGGTGGCAGTATTAACCACTGGGTCACCATCATCTCTGTTTCAGATCTGCATTCTTGGCACACATAATCATGTTCTGTTTTTACATGACGAATAAAATGGATCCAGGCTTGGTGCGTAGTGTCCTCACCTCTGAGGAGGACCTCTCCAGAGCTCGGAAGCAACAAAATGCAACCCAATGCCTCAGGAATGGAAACTTTCTTTTCACTGAGTTGGAAAGGAGACCTTTGGCATGCCATGGTTAACTGCTTACCTGTACATGTGGTCAGGAAACTCCTCAGTGTTCTGGGTCAAGGTAATGTCAAAACAAGAAATGTCCCTCCGACACACCTTCCTTTTGACACATCACATTAGTCTCATTCTAGTAACTTGTGGAGTGGAAGACTTCCTTGAAATTTCTCCCTCACCCCCAGAAGGTTGTCAGAATCTTAAGTCTGGGGCTCTGGTAAATTATTGTTACAGCTTGGAGTAGACAGTGATTTTACTGTGGGAGGAAATTCCTGGGCTCATAATGCAGACAGCAGGGAAGGCAATAGGTGGATACAGGTGGGCATTGATGGTGATAAGTTGGAGCAGATAGTTGGGAAGAAAGGTGGACAGGTAGGACAGTTCAACAGGGTGGGTGCCCAGTTGGAGGGTTGGATCTGGGATGAGGTAGGGGAGGGGAGATGAGGAAATTGGTGAAGTGTACATTGATGCCCTGTAGTTGGAGGGTCCAAAGGCAGAAGATGAGTCATTCTTTATTTAGGTGTTGGGTGGCTAGAGATTGGCAGTGGATGAGGTCCGGGACTTGCATGTCCTTGGCGGAATAGGAGAGGGAGTTGAAGTGGTCAGTGGAGTTGTTTGGTGTGTATGTCCACCGTCAAATCCTAACCACCCATTGCCTGGAGGAAGAGCATCTCATCTTTCGCCTAGGGGCCCTCCAACCATACGCATCAACTTCAATTTCACCAGTTTCCTCATTTCCCCTCCCCACCTTATCCTAGGTCCAACCTTCCAATTCTGCCCTCATGACCTGTCCTACCATTCTATCTTCCTTCCCACCTATCCATTTCACCCTCCGCTCTGACCTATCACCACCACCCCTCACCTGTCCCAGTCCTACTCCTATTTCTCTCTTAGACCCCTTGATCTCTCCCCCTCTCCCTTCCCCAACACCCACATTCCTGATGAAGGGCTTATGCCTGAAATTTTGACTCTCCTGCTCCTCCGGTGTTGCATGACCTGCTGTCCTTTTCCAGCACCACACTTTTTGACTCTGCCCTCCAACATCTGCAGGCCTCATATTCTCATAATCCAAACGGCCAAGTTAAACATGGGTTCAAATCCCACCACGACAGAAAGTAGAAGTTAAATTCACTAATGAATAAATCTGGAATTGAAAGTTAGTCTCAGCAATAGTGACAGAAAAATACCGCGGTATGTTTCTTTAAAAAAATTTCATTCATGCGTATAGAAAAGGAAATCTGCTGTCCTTACTGGGTTCTGCCTACATGTGAGTCCAGGCCCACAGAAATGTGGTTTTTGCTAGGATATTGCCTGGTATGGAGGGAAGGTCTTACGAGGAAAGGCTGAGGGACTCGAGGTTGTTTTCATTAGAGAGAAGAAAGTTGAGAGACAACTTAATTGAGAAATATAAGATAATCAGAGGGTTAGATAGGTTGAACAGTGAGAGCCTTTTTTCTCGAGTGGAGATGGCTAGCATGAGGGGACATAGCTTTAAATTGAGGGGTGCTAGATATAGGACAGATGTCAGAGGTAGTTTCTTTGCTCAGAGAGTAGTAGGGGTGTGGAATGAATTGCCTGCAATTGCAGTAGACTTGACAACTTCAAGGGCATTTAAATGGTCATTGGACAGGCATATGGACGAGAATGGAATAGTGTAGGCTAGATGGGCTTCAGATTGGTTCCACAGGTCGGTGCAACATTGAAGGCTGAAAGTCCTATTCTGCACTGAAATGTTCTATGTTCTTAATTCTCCTCTCACAAGGGTTAAAAAGCCTCTCAGTTGTATTATACCACCCAGAAAAGTCAGGCCAGGGAGGTTGCAATAGTTCAGGAAGGTGGCACAACATTATCTCCTTAAGGGTAATTAGAAATGGGTGATAAATACTAGCTTAGCCAGCAACACCCCCAACCCATCAATGAATAAAAAGACCGTCACTATTCATTCATGATTTGGAGATGCCAGTGTTGGACTGTGGTGTACAAAGTTAAAAATCACACAACGCCAGGTTATAGTCCAACAGGTTTAATTGGAAACACTAGCTTTCTGAGCATGCTCCTTCTTCAGGTAATTGTGGAATACACAATTATAAGACACAAAATTTATGGCAAAAGTTTACAGTGCGATGTAACTGAAATTATATATTGAAAAAGACCTGGATTGTTTGTTAAGTCTCTCATCTTTTAGACTGAACATGCTGGTTTCAGTTCTTTCATATGTAAATTGCAGAACTTTTGTAAAAGTTACATTCTCAAGTGAACTTTAATAATTGGTGTCATGTTGGCCCAGATAATGCATTGAAGGTGTGAGGTGCCCTGTGTGAGACTCTGTGCCATAATGTTCAGACTGATTCTAATCTAAAAACAGATTTACAGAATCTTACATGGATTTGTGCAGTTTTTTGAGCAAAATAAAATGTAATTCTGCAAGTACAAATTCACCCCACAAACGTGTATGTGTGTGTGCATGTGTGTGTATGTGTGTGTGTGTCAGGGGTGTTATGAGTGTCTGTGAGAGAGTGTGTGTATGTGTGTGAACGTGAATGTAAAGGGGTATAAGTCTGTTGAATGGTGCGTGTGTGCATGTAAGTGTGGGACTGTATGTGTGAGGGTATGAGAGAGAGCCTGTGTATGAGAGATGATCTGCGTGAGTGCATGGGTCTGTAGGAGTGTGTAGATCTGTAGGAGTGTCTGTGTGTGTGTGTGTGTGTGTGTGTGTGTGTCTGTGTGTGGTGCAGTGGCGTCACCTGCAGTGTGTCATGAACCCAAGGTTCCAGTTGAGGCCATTCCCATGGGTACCGAACTTGGCTATCAGTGTGGGGATGGCCTCAACTGGGACCTTGGTTCATGTCACACTACTGGTGACCCCAGTGCGCGTGCGCGCGCACACACACACACACACACACACTCCTACAGATACACACAAACTCCTACATACCCATGCACTCACGCAGACTCTCTCTTATACACAAGCTCTCTCTCATATGCTCACACATACACTCCGACACACGCACCCTCTCACAGACTTATACCCCTTCACACTCAAGCTTACACACAAACACACTCTCTCTCACCAACACTCCTAACATCGCCCCCACCCATACACGTTTGTGGGGTGAATTTGTACTTGCAGAATTACATTTTATTTTCCTCAAAAAACTGCACGAATCCATGTAAGCTTCTGTAAATCTGATTTTTAGATTAGGATCAGTCTGAACATTGTAGCACAGACGGTCTCACACGGGGCACCTTACACCTTCAATACATTATCTGGGCCAACATGACACCGATTGTTAAATTCTGGATTGGTGGTGCTGGAAGAGCACAACAGTTCAGGCAGCATCTGAGGAGCAGTAAAATCGACATTTCGGGCAAAAGCCCTTCATCAGGAATAAAGGCAGAGAGCCTGAAGCGTGGAGAGATAAGCTAGAGGAGGGTGGGGGTGGGGAGAAAGTAGCATAGAATACAATAGGTGAGTGGGGGAGGGGATGAAGGTGATAGGTCGGGGGGTGGGGGAGGGTAGAGTGGATAGGTGGAAAAGAAGATAGGAAGGTAGGGGAGTTTGTTTCAGGACATGGTTGAAGAGCTTCAGGGCAGAGGAAATGACCTGGGAGTTGCAGTGGGAGAGGGACTCCCTGAGATTCTTGTAGAGAGGAGGAAGACTTCTTCAAACGATTATTAAAGTTCACTCGAGAATGTAACTTTAAACAAGTTCTGTGATTTACATATGAAAGAACTGAAACCAACATGTTCATTCTCAAAAATGAGAGACTTAACAAACAATCCAGGTCTTTTTCGATATATAATTTCAGTTACATCACACTGTAAACTTTTGCACTAAATTCTGCGTCTTACAATCTTATACTCCACAACCATTTGATGAAGGAGCAGTGCTCTGAAAGCTGGTGCTTCCAAATAAACCTGTTGGACTATAACCTGGTGTTGTGTGATTTTTAATGCTATATATTCAGCTAGCTACAACAACTTGATCTTCATAGTAAGATTATACTTGGCTAAATATAATTAATATAATAATCTCTTTGAGACGTTTGTGGCATTTGAGCAAATTACCTATTCCATCTATAGCTGCTGCTTATAGCCACTCCTGCAGGAAATCTGTGGTTGCTGTTTGTCATCCTCCCCTGCATTGCACCTTCCTCACGTATCCACTGTAGCTCATATGCAATCACTTGTGACATCTGTCATCTAATACTTTTAGACTGACTCCCCTTTTTGATGCCTTCCACTTTGCTCTCTAATCTCTGCAGCTTTTCAGTTTTGCTCAGTGAACTGAACTATCAACATTTTCTTTTTCCAATGTCACTATTCCTTTTGCCCTTGTAACTTCAAGTGCTGCCATTTGTCTTATGGCTTGTGTATAGAATTTGAAACAATCATCTTAACATCCGCATTCCAAAGGTCCTCGACTTCTCCCAAAATCGTTGCTTATTGTCCTCCATTTATTTCAAATTTTTCAGTCCTTCTAACTTCAGGGCAATCTTCCAATCAGAAATTTTACAGTGGGAGTAAATTCCTGTCAGAAAATCCCATGTTACACTGTGGCTATGGACATCTGTTGGAGATAACTGAAAGCCACACTAATATATCTCTAATAACGATTGCATTTTAATGTTTTATTCATTTTTGGGCTTTACTGTTGGACTATTAGCTCTGAGATATGTGCAGTGTTTATTGTGTTACATTGTTTGATTGGACATTGTATAAACATTAAAGAAATCCTGATCAGGAATCAATGCCTTCAGCAACCAGGAACTAAATCCCAGTCAACATTTACAACTGCAGGATTCAGGGAACAGTATCCAACTAGAGTTCAAGACATATGGAATTAAGGGGAATTTTGACCATCCACATTTCAAATCAGACAGTCATATCGTCGAAGCAGGATTTGATTTTGTTAGGATGATGAAAATAAGTTCTCTCCGCCCACCTGCAAACCACCCCCGGCCCCCAAATCCAGAATTAACCTGCTTTACAGAGAAGAATGAAATAGAAAAGGGAGGAATAAAATGGAAGATTTCTGGGAATAACTTAGCAAGTCAGGCAGCATCTGTGGGGAGAAACAAGGTTAACATTTTAGGTTGATCATGATGTATGAATGAAAGGTCATTGCCACAGTTCCTTTTCAGTAATGATAGTAGACCTGCTTGCTGAGTTTTCCTAGCACTCTTCTGATATCCAGCATTTTGCTTTTGTATTAGAATACAGAAGAACATTGAGAAAAATGAAATTTGTACTTATGGTCATCTGATGGTGTCTGAAGCAACGGAATATATAGAAAAGAAAAACTGACTTAAAAATACACATTTATTAAGTAGGAATGGAATTAAGCACAAATAGAACAATTATGATCAGCAGATGCCAAAGATAAAATATTTGTTTTAGTTTTATAATTAGTTTCCAAATAAATCTAATGTTTCAATCCAATGTTCCAACTGCTTTGATTTACAACCAGAATAGGACATCATTTTGATAAAAACCTGTTTGATCATCAAAGTCGTTATTATGTTATTCCTTCAAACAGATAATGCAGTGTAAAAACAAAGCACTAAAGTTCATTTCCAGAGTGGTATTATTGAAAAACAGATATCTAGACCACATGGTATACCATGAACAGTTCTGATCTCCCCACATCACTACATTGGTGAAGGCACCAAAAATATTTACCTTCCTGGAATAATATCAAAACTGAGAGTTTGCAATAATCAGAAAAGCTGAACAGCTGAGGCTTTTAACTCCAGAACTAAAAAGAAGCCTAATTGGTAACCTCCTTGAAGTCTTTAAGATTATTGAAGATGTTTTGATAGAGTAAAAGAAGTAAAGATTTATGAGTTTTATATATATATTATTTTCATTCTTTAACAGTTTGGATTTCAAACTAATGGTCAATGTATATTGGTCTATTTGTTTGTGAAGAGGATTGTTAATTAACTGGGGGTTTGTTAGCTCAGTTGGCCGAATGGCTGGGTTGTGATAACAGCATGGTTCAAGTCCTGCACTAGCTGAGATTACCATGAACGAGTTTCCTTCTCAACCGCTCCTCGAACCCTAAGTGTAGTGGTTCTTAAGTTAAACCACCACCAGTTATCTCTCTAGAATGGTCTGGAAAACCTATGGTAACTTTACTTTGTTTAACTAATAATTAACTAGGGGTCAGTCTTTTATGAACAATGATTTTGAGTATGTGTTAGATAGCAGATGAATGAAGGCTTCCTGGAGTGTTAACGGAAGTTGTAATGATCCCAGTAGATTAATGGACAAGTCAGATCCTTGGCTTGATTGATCACATTTTGTTTTGGATTAATGAACTGATCTGTCACTGAAACACAAACACACAATGGTGAAGATTTGATTTGAACAATAAACAACAGTTTATTATACAAATGAAATGAAATAGAATAAACCAAACAATTTATATATAACACAGGTTTAAAGATTTAGACACACCCAGTTAAATGAAATCCCATTAAAGCAAAAGCATCCCTTGACAGAACTCACACCAGAGAAAATTCCCTTTTCTTTTCCATTTATTGGGCTAAATGTAACTGTGGTATCAATTCCCCATCTTAAGACTGTGATATTCTTTTCCTGGTATCTTCATGCTACTGAGATGAAATGTTATCAACCTCAAATGACCCCTTCAGGTCTTTAACTAAACTCTTCTGGTCTGGAACTTTCAAAGTAAACTCTTTACACAGAAGTGAACAATTCTGTAACAGTTCAAAACCACATCCTTTCATCCAGAACAGCGAGTTTACATGTCCAGATTCAGCTAAGATTGCAGTAAACTGAAGCTGAAAAACTTTATTCAAACTATAATTATTGGGGTTAGTTAGCTCAGTTGGCTGAACAGCCAGATTGCAACACAAAGTGATACCAACAGTACAAGTTCAAATCCCATCCCAGCTAAGGTCACCATGGAGGTCCCATCTTCTCAACCGGGCTCCTTGTCTAAGGATTAGGTGACCATCAGGTTAAAATCACCATCTCTATAACGAGACAGCAGCCCTATGATCCCCTGGGACCATGGCATAACTTTATTTACCCTCATTAAAAAAAAAATCCATTTCTGACCGTCTAAACTGAAGGCCCAATGTACAATTACTTACTTTGCTCGTTCATTACAAATTGTCCCAATGAAATCAAAGCCCATTAGCTCATCAGGAAATCTTTCCCACATTGTTCTTAAAAGAAATGACCACGGCTACAGAAATACTTACAAGTCAAAATTGTATCTCTTCAAACACACAGACCAAAGCCCATATGTCACTCGCTCAAATCTAAACTCTGAAATAGACAATATTAAAAAATGGATGATACATGGACATACAGCACAAAGTTAATTTGTATTGTGGGGTTTTGGTAGAAGGAAACATTACATTAAGCCACCAGCTCAGCATGAGCAAGTGACTCACTGTCACTCATCCTAACCCTCGACACCACTAACTCTGCCTGCCATCAGCTCTGTCTACTGGCTCACTTGGGACATGTCCCCACCTGCACCAACTATAATAACAGTGCCACTCGCTTTAAGCTTCCTTAACATCTGCCTCACTCTTATTCCAGGAGGAGATTAGCCTCCAATAGGCAGAAAGAGTCAAGTTGGGCAGTGCGTTGATCAACATTTGGCTTCTCAACACTTTGTGAAGACAGCACCCTGACTCCAACGGCCCTGACTGGCTGACTGTTGGTGTCTAAGACCCTGGACTGGTACTAAAGACTACCCTTGACTTCTTGGTTTTGTGTCTATACTAAATAGCACAGCGATCGAGGGTGGGGTGTTGGAAAAACACAGCAGGTCAGGCAGCATCCGAGGAACCTTTGCAGAACTCCACTCTCGAACTCTGACCTCCAGCATCTGCAGTCCTCACTTTCTCTGAAATGGCAACGCAGTACTGTGAGCCTGATATTTCTGGCTGAGGGGTAAGGCTCAAAAAGACAAACCACACTGGTAATGCATTGAGCATCCAGATAGGCTCAGAGTTATTGAGTGCTGTGACAGCAAGTGAATAGGTGGAGCTGCAGCCTGGTCCATGAACTGGGTGTTTGTTCTTGCAGCAGCATTACAGTGAAGTTGCTGGTGCAGAATTGAAGTGCAGTAGCATCCTGTAAATGGGGGTTCATGGACGCTGGCACAGTTAGGTAGCAATGTCCGTGGACGTGGGAGGCATAAAGCTGGTGTCAATGCGAAAGGTGCCCTGGGATTGAGCTGTACAGTGTCCAACGTAGCGGACCATAGAGACAAGTGGCAAACTGAAGTTGCCAGTTACCTGCTCTGACTTCCATATCAAGAACTATCAACGTTCAGCTTACTCAGCACATTTGGTAAGGTAAGAAGCTGAATATCAATGATGCAAGATGTGTGCAGTTACTGAGGCATTTAACAAGCTATAATCCCTCTTCACTGGCAATTTGATCTGCTTAATGGGAAACTTGTCTTGTTGTATGGCATAAAAGATGCATTGAGATGTTTCCAATGTCACAATAGCCTTCGCTGGACTCTTTGTGTCATTCTGCCGTGAAACCCATAAAGCTCATATTGTTCAGATCCCTTTAAAATTCCACCTCTTGATGTTCACATCAGACCACAATTGTTTTAGGTTTTTATAATTAATACTTTTTTATATTATCGAATGATAAAATAATCATGATTATACATCTAGTTTTAGTTACTATTAACCACAAATGATTGATTTTTCACTTAGAATTTGGAGTTGATTTATTTATTGTCCATTCTAAACCTTTGGCCTGACTGTGATGACAGTGATAATTTGGTGTCCTTGTTTTTGGTTATTTGATCAACCTTTCTCTTTCGTTTAGGCACATCTGCAGATGCCAGGATCGAATTACACCACACTATGATTTTGAACTTGGTTTCTTTGTCAGGAGTGACATGCATTGCCTTCACTTTCTAAAGGTACGCTCAAAATAAATGCTTTCTTTTGAACTCCATAATAATGTCTTTGTGCTCTAATTCTTAAGGAAGGCATTGAAGCAGCATCTAAACAGGACTGAGCAGCACTGTTGCTAACCAGGAATGGTGTGTACACTCTCCGTAAATAGTCTTTGATCTGTTGCTTTCAAACTTTCAATGTTACCTGGCCAACTGATCATTTTTTCCGATGCCTGCATCATGTGTTACACACCTTACGTTTGGCATTCCCTGTTTTCCATTCACCACCTGGGTTGTTGATCTATATTTACACAACTAGCAGCTCCCATTACATTGGATAATTCATTTTATTCACAGCACATCTGTCGGACTCTCCTGACTGCTCTTTCTGTTGACGTTCTCCATATGTTATGTTCACAGAAGCTGAAGGACTGGGAACCGCGTGACTAATGTGCTTTTTTGGAGTCCAACATGAATAAATAATCAACCTTTAAAATGAAAAGATAAAGCAGCACCTATCTACAAATGAGCTTACGTGTAGCTCTGTAACGTTTCTCCATATTGAACCTAAGCTTTTATCATGTAACATTATAAAAATAAAAGAAAACTTCCATTTCTGTGTACCGTTCAGGACCGTGTAAGATTTTAATGTTGTTTATAGTCAATGAGGTAGTTTGAAGTTCTTTAAAAATTCATGCATGGGATATGGGTGTTGCTGGCTGGGCATTTATTGTAGACTGGTAAATTCTAAGGTCGAGGAGTATGTGTTGAGGGACGCATTGAAACTTGGGGAGTTGCTGCCAAGGTGCCATGGGGAAATACCACTGTCCGAGGCTTACTGCTGAAGTTAAATGAGGGTTTCTTCAGCTTTCAGACCTTCTAATGCACCAAATGCATGTAAATATTGTATTGTTTATATGAGGGAGGTCTTTCATTTGATTGGATAGAGTCAAACGCCAAGGTTTGTTGTTTTGTCAAAATGATAGTGTTCAGAGCCGAATTGCATTTTGTGACAACGTATATATCCAAAAATATTTTTTATGAATAAAGTATGTTTTTGAAATGTAAAAAAAAATGCCCATCCCTAATTGCCTTTGAGAGTGGTACTGGGCTGCTTTCTCGAACTGCTGCAGTCCTTATATTGCAATTAAAAATCACACAACATCAGGTTATAGTCCAACAGGTTTATTTGTAAGCACTAGCTTTCAGAGCGCTGCTCCTTCATCAGGTAGGAAACCCAGCATACAATTTACGCTTGGCAATATCTCTCAGACTGCAACATGATAATGATTGGATAATGTTTGTGATGTTAACTGAAGGATAAATATTGGTTAACGCACCATACACACTCCTCAGTTATTCTGTGAAATAGTGCAATGAGATTTTTAAAGATCATCTTAAGTCGAAGATGTGGCCTCAGTTCAAAATTTCACCCAATGGGCAACCTCTACAGTGCTGCATTCTCTTAGTGCTGCATTGTGAGCCTTGACTTTATGCCCAAGTCTTGGACAGAAACATGAGCACACAACCTTCTGTCTCAGAATGAACATGCTTCAAACTGATCCTTAGCTGACAGTTTGAGTTTACCAGAATCCCATTGAAAACCACCCCCTTACCTTTTCCTTTTTTCCTTACTTTGAGAAATCCAGATGCATATTTAAAACTATTTTAAAATTAATGCAGATAATCCTAAATATTGCAAGAGACTATGGAAATATGACTTTGTTTATTACGAAGGCATGTTTGCCTACATCATTGGGGGCATAGAATGTTAAAATTGGCAAGCCATGCTGCGGCTGTATAGGACTTTAGTTAAGCCATATTTGGAATATTGTGTACACTTCTGGTTGCCACACTACCAGAAGGGTGTGGAGGTTTTGGAGAGGGTACAGAAAATCTTTACCAGAATGCTGTTTGGTTTGGAGAGTATTAGCTATGAGGAGAGATCGAACAAACTTGGTTTGTTTTCACTTGAACATCGGAGGCTGAGGTGTGACTTGATAGAAGTTTACAAAATAATGAGAAGCATGGATAGTTGGAGTCTTTTTCCCAGAGTAGAAATGTCAATTACTAAGGCTCATAGATCTAAGGTAAAAAGGAGTAAGTTTAAAGGAGATGTGAGACCAAGATTTTTATGCAGAGGGAGGTATGTGCCCAAGGGCGCTGACAGAGGAGCAGTTGAAGCAGTTAAAATAGCAACAGGTACTGGGAAATGAGGGATACAGTTTCCGTAGAGGTAAAGGATTTTTATTTTAGAAAGGCATCATGTGTCAGCACAGGCTTAATAGACCACAAGGCCTGTCCTTTGTACTTTCCTCTTTTGGGGGAATTAGAGACTTTACTGGGATAAAATACATCAACATTGGAAAATTAAACACTTCTTCACTCTTACAAAAACTGACTGTATCAATTACTTCCTGGCCAAGTGCAACAAATATTTGATGAAGGATAGAACTGCAACTCCAGGCTCCATGTGCCATGAAAAATTCCGATCTAATGAGTTGTAGACATTTGTTCTTACAAATTTGTCACAATTTGATCTTATTGCCATGTAACTGCTCCAGAAAATAATTAAATGTCACCTGGCTATGGTTTTCCCAAGACAAAGAGTCATAGAATCATACAGCATGGAACCAAACACTCCTGTCCAACTGGTCTACGCCAACTAAGTTTCCAAAACTAAACCAACCCCATTTACCTGCATTTAGCCCATATCCTTCTAATAATTTCTTATTCATCTACCTGTCCAAATATCTTTCAAATACTGTGTAACTGTACCTGCATTTACCACTTCATCTGGCAGTTCATTTCACATTTGAACTACCCTCTTTGTGAAAGAGTTGCTCCATAGGCCCCTTTTAAATTGCTCACCTTAAAATTATGCCTTCTAGTTTTGAATTCCCCACACCAAAGAAAAAGACCTTTGCTATTTCTCCTATCTATGCCCCTCATGAGGGTCATGCCTCAACCGCGTACACTCCAGTGAAAAATGCCTTAGCTTATCCACCCTGTCCTGAAACTCAAACCCTCCAGTCCTGTTAACATCCCAGTAAATATTTTCTCCAATTTAATAATGTTCTTCCTAAAGCAGGATGAGGACTCTGGCTGCCAACATTAGTAAATCTAAAATGTTGACACAGATAGCACTAATGCCAAGTAGGACCAGGTCAGATTGGGATGTTTGGTTGGCGTAGATGCGTTGGACCGAAGGATCTATATCTGTGCTGTATGACTTATGACTGGCATTAAGTTTGCCATTTTGTGACTGATTACATGACTGACCCCAATGCAATTGCACAGACTAGCAATGTACTCTTATCGTAGTTGATCAATATAAACATTCCCCTGATATCAAGGATTTACAGTAAATGCGGGAATATTGATGTTGCATTCACAATTGGGAGCAGTTGTGTATATGCTGTCTGTTGTTGGGTTGCAGTATAAGCTAAGTAAATGTGGTAAAATATTAATGTCAATGCTAATGTTTTTTATGATGAGAAAAGATCAACAGAGTAAAGTTTTGTCTTGACCTCTGAAGCCAAGCAGACCCAGGAACAGTGGACAGCTGCCATTCCATGGCTGTGCCATGATACTGCCTGACATTTTAGGATGAGTCATTCCATTGTTGCCAGGCTGTCTGCCATGGCAAGTGGGAAATGGAGGAACTCCAGCATTACCATAATGCTGCATGGTTTCTTGTGACCGAAGAAGATTTTTTGTAACAGTATAACACCTCACACATTATGGTGATGTCACTGGACTAGTAATCCAGAATCTAATATCCAGGAACATTGCTTCAAATCAGATATTGAAATTTGAGTTCAATAAACCTCTAAAGTAAAAAGCTAATCTAATGACAACCATGGACCATTGTCAATAAATGTTGGAAGGTTTAGAAAGTCAAAATTACAATCCATCAGAGTCAGTGTGGTTTTATGGAGGGTAAGTCATGTTTGACTAATTTACAAGAGTTTTTTTGAAAAGGTAACAAGCAATATGGATAATGGGGATCCCATAGATGTAGTCTATCTGGACTTCCAGAAGGCATTTGAAGGGGTGCCACACAGAAGACTAATACATGAGCTATGATCAAATGGGGCTTGGGTAATATATTAGCTTGGATAGCAGATTTACTAACTAACAGAAAGCAGAGGCTTGGAATGAATTTATGATTGGTAAGATGTGCCACAGAGTTTGGTTGTCAGGCCACAAATTTTTATAAGCTATATCAATGACTTGGATACAGAAGTAGAAGGTTCTATAGCCAAGTTTGCTGATGACACAAAAATAGGTAGGAAAGTAGTTGTGATGAAGTAATAAGAAATTTACAAAGCGATATGGATAGAATAGGTGAATGGGTCAAAATTTGGTTGATAAGTTTAACGTGAATCAGTGGTCAGGGGAATAGAAAGGCAACTCATTACCTAAATGGAGAAAAACTTCAGAGTGCTTCGGTACAGAGGGATCTGGGTATCTTTATGCATGAATTACAGAAGACTAGTCTGCAGGTATTGGAGGAAGTCAGATAGCTTTTTATTGCTAAAGGTTTGGAGTATAAAATTGGGAAGTATTGCTGCAACTGTATTGGAGACTGTTTAGAAGAGATTCACTGACTGATTCCAGAGATGAGGGGTGTGTCTTATTAAGAGAAATTGAACAGTTTTGACTTATACATTCTGGAGTTTAGAACAATGAGAGGCAATCTAATTGAAATATACAAAAAAGGTAAAGTGATCATAATCTTACCAGACCATAGGGCTGCTATCTCATTAGAGAAAGAGAGCTGACTGGTAATAATTTATCCTGAGGGTCACCATAGGCAAAGGGAGAGGTAGAAAAGGACAGTTCTTCATAGTATTCTCAGCTGGTGCAAGAATTGTTGGGATCACTCTGCATTGCAAACCAGCCATAACATGCTAAAGGAGATTGACAAGTAGACAGAACAAGAATGTTTCCACATGCGGGTCAATCTAGAATGACTGCCCTCTAGGCATTCAGGAATGGGCAATAAATCCTGGCCTACCAGTGGCACCCACATCCTGTGAATGAATATAAGGGCAAAAATCAGGATATGTCCCAATGTTGCTTTGAGACAAATATTGGGAAATATGTGAAGAATTTAGTCATCTAATTAGCAGTTTATTATGATATGATCATTTATATTGTACATTGGATGTTATGTGCAATGTGAAATTGGTGAAGTCAAACTGGTTTTGACAGATCTGGGAATACAACGCCTGCCCAATGTTGCTCCTGTACACACTGTAATTAGACAGAGGAACATCTTCCCTTATATGTATCACTTTGATAGAAACTCCTCAGGACAAAAGACACGGCAATTTATAAGAAAGCATCACTGAATAAGATTCTGTTTAATCCCAGGACATAATGGGTACCTCAATCAGTAGAAAATCTTATCCTACTTTCTAGAAATCAGCTAAAATAAAACTAAGCTGCACTCCTCTATTAGAAGTGACAGTGGTGTGAAATGGTTAAACAGATTATTACCATTATATTCTTAACTTAGATGCTGATAGTCATCCGTGATTTTAGTTGTCATAAAAGGTAACAAACTAATTCTTCTGATTACACCTCAGAAGCTAAGACTGGAAATTGCTTAGGCTTTCTCTCAGCTGGCCAGTGTAATTTGGTGAAAGATGACTTGAACACTGGGTGCACAGCTCATCTAAAGATTTGAAGGATAATCAGGTGAAACTGAAGAAATTCCTAATGCAAATTCAATTTAGAGATTATCATTTAATTGTGATCATAAATTTGCTTGAATCCCCAGTTCAATTCTTCTGTTACATTGCACTGTGCAGTGTAAATTTAACATGTTATCAGACTTTTGAATGGACCACTTTAATGTTAATATTGATCTCTCTCTGCAGCTCTAACACTGTACCCTGCACTTTGTTGTCTCACCCTGATGCACTTGTAAAGTACGATCTGCCTGCAAACCATGTAAAACAACACTTTTCACTGTATCTCGGTACGTGACAGTAATAAATCAAATCAAATCAACACGTTTGTTCCAATGCTTCAATATTACTACATTACAAAAACTAACAAGGCAAGACTCCTTGTATCAGTCTCTCAGCTAATTCTAGCTCCACTTGTTGGAGCAGTGGTGGGGCTGGAAAAGTTGACTTTATATTCTAAACTACTGCTAATGACTAGGAAAGGCAAAACAGTGTTCCCATACTTCATGGATATTTAGTAATGCTGCTTGAAGTGTAATTGTGTGGGTGTCAATCTGGTTATGATTGCACCTTTCTTCCCCACTATGTAGTCTGCCAACATATATGATCTAGACTCCATTACGCAGAAAACCCCTTTCCCTCAGGGTAATGAATAATACTGATACCTGCCATAACTCAGTAATCAACCTCTTCAGCAGAGAAAGGTAAGACCTCAAATAAGAAACAAATCATTTAAGAACCCAGAAAGAGAACATCACGATTTAACTTGAGACATTAATAACTAAATTTATTTTATTGTTTTTGAAATAGGTCTATTTCCTGCACAAGTTTAAAGATTCTTTTAAAGGACATGAGTATTGTTGGTTGGGTCAGCATTGCTTGGCAATTTGCAGTTGCTCAGAGAAGGTGGTCATGATCTGTCTGCTTGAACCTCTGCATTCCATCTGGTTTATCTCTGTCAATTGTGCAGTTTGAAAGGGAGACAGATTTGACCCAGTGACAGTGAAGGACTGGCAACATTGTTCCAACTCAGGACAGTGTTTGTCTTGGTGGGGTTGGGGGTGGGTGGAAGCAGGGTAGATTATTTGCAAGAGGTGATATTTGCAAAGATTTCCTACCTTTGTCCAAATAGATGATAGTGGCCGTAGTTTTGGAAGTTGCTGTTGAAGGAATATTAACATGCTGATTGGAACGCTAATGAAGTGAGCTGCTTTGTCCTCTATGGTGTTGAGCTGATTGATTGTGGTTTTAGCTGTGCTCAGTTAAGAAACTGAACAGTTTGCTCCCACACTCCTATTTTGTGTGTTCTAAATGGTGAACAGGCTTTGGGTATGAATTACTCCCTGCAGAATTCAAATCTGGGTTTGTTTGGGAAAGTGAGAGTTAAGTCAAGCTTGGTTGAATAACTTTCACAGTGAGATTGAGTGAACTTCACGCTACATCTCACAGAGTTATAGAGATGTACAGACGGAAACAGGCTCTTTGTTCTAAACCATATATCCTCAACTAATCTAGTCCCATTTGCCAGCAGTTGGCCTATATCCCACCAAACCCTTCCTATTGGCATACACATTCAGATACTTTTTTAAATATTGTAATTGTACTTGCCTCCACCATTTCCTCTGGCAGCTCATTCCATAAATGCACCATCCTCTGCTTGAAAAAGTTGCCCCTTGGGTCCCTTTTAAATCTTTCCACTCACACCTCAAAATCTGTGCCATCTAGTTTTGGACTCATTCACCCTGGGAAAAAAATAACTTTAACTGGTCACCTTATCCATGATTTTGTAAACCTCTGGAAGGTCACCCCCTCAGCCTCTGATGCTCCAGGGAAAATATCTTATCAAACCCTCCACACTAGTTCATGTTTGATAGTGAGAATCCCCTTACCACATGCCATTCCCAGAGCAACATGCCACTCACTACAGATCCCCAAATGACTGGCCTCTCTGGTTCCTGCACTTTCTTTAAAAGCCATTTGTTCACCTACATAGACATTGTCAGTTTGGAGCTCCCCTGCATTAGCTGCGGACATGGCAGACAGAGGAAATTGGAGGCTGCTCTCTGGGCATGGTCCTGGAGCTCCTACTGGAAGGGATGATATAAAGACAGGACTTTCTCCTTCCACATGACACCAGCCGGAGAGGCCATGATACAAGCCTATTCTGAGTTGCTTCCAGGTCGGAGCAGTCTCAGCTGTGTGGAGGAATGCCCAACTCTGTAGGAAGAAGGTCAGAGTTCTTCTCCACTCCGTCAATATAAAAGCCACTATATCTCTCCACTACCTCACTCTCAATCCATCTCTGCTACTGCACCCATGTCCCACCAAGATTCATATTCAACCACTCTCACAAACGCCTTCAACATCTTCTCAGCTGTCCTTTCCCAACTCCAACCCTGCCCGACACCATTAACTCACTCGATGAAAACTCACGGAATAGTCAGCCCAGTTCCCGAAGAACAGGGCTTTGCTTTTGCCTTGATTGGCCTGGATTTCCACAGCCAGTTTGAACAGGTCGCAGATGCCACCCAGACTGCACACTGATTGCAGATCCAAATGGGAGAGCGTGATTTACTCCATACATGGGGTGGCTTTGATCTGAGCCCCCACTACCTGGGATAGTCACCAATTTAAGCTCACATCCTTGGTGCTAGGCTTGGCTAACAGGATAGAGGAAAGAGGGTTTTTCTGCCTGACTGAAGATTGATTGGAAAACTTTCTGATTTCCACTCATTGATTGAAACTGTGCTTCTGATATTTGCACAGAACAGTTATGGAATCATAAAGTCATACAGAGGATTCTCTCCCCTCCAAACCACATTTATCATGTACTTATGTACACTGTCAAAGACCATCTCCTGGTCCAGGTTGATGAGACAGGGATCCCTCCCCCTGTGCCACACACAGACAATCATATCTCAGAGTATTGCAAAACTCCCAGGGATCTACCAATTGGACATGGTGCAGGTCTAGTAGGACGAATCACCAGCTCCACATCAGATTTGACCTAACTGCGGTGACCTTGAACCATAATCTTGTCATTCATATTCAGCAGTAAGGTAGGGCACCAATTTCTAATTTCCTCCTTTTCTAACTTCTGTTTGTTGATGAGGGTGACAACACCATTCTATGTGGATTTGGGCATGCATCCAGCTAAAAAATCCCCTCACAGAGCTCCAACAGTACCTGATCAATCACGTCCCACAGAGTCATAGACAACACCACTGATAAATGGTCCTTTCTGAAAGTTTTGTTCATCTAAAGGACTTGAGGCCCTTAGCCAGCTCATCCAGTTCATCTTGAGTCACCAACACACTGCCATCTAAGACCTCCATGTTGGAGGACAGGAATACCTAGAAAGCTGTGCCGTCTGTGGACTTCATGTTGTATAATTTTGCATAATTTGCTAATCCTCAAACATCAGACAGCATTGACTTTACCAAGCCATCAATGCTGTCTGATGTTTGAGGATTAGCAAATTATGCAAAATCATACAACATGAAGTCCACAGACTGCTGGTCATTGAGCTCTCTGTGTGTTTCCTCTGGTACAAGAAGTGTCAGCAAGGCTCATCCTGCTCCAAGAAGCAGACTCTGGACCAGAACATGACTTGAAGCTCTCTGAGGCAAACAGCAAAGTTTGTTGTCTCCTCAATCTTGGATATCCTTCTTGTTGTTGATCACATTGACCGCAGAAATGGTCTCATCAAAGCAAATTCTGCAGGCAGCGCATTTCTCTATGATTGTCTCTCAGCTTCTGAGTACCTTTCAGGACAAATAACCACTTGTTTCCATAATCAGTTCCCACCAGAGTCTTGGAGAGTGGAGGGTCACTGTTTGATTACAGTATGGAAACAGGCACTTCAGCCCAACCAGTCCATACCAACTCTCCAAACAGTAACCCACCCAGACCCATTTCCCTCTGACTAATGCACCTAAAACTATGGGCAATTTAGCATGGCCAATTCACCTGACCCGCACATCTTTGGACAGCAGGGGGAAACCGGAGCACCCGGAGGAAACCCATGCAAACACAGGGAGAACATGAAAACTCCACACAGTTACCCAAGGTTGGATCAGAACCTGGGATCCTGGTGCTGTGAGGCTGCAGTGCTAACCACTGAGCCACAGTGTTGCCTACTGTTCTCTAACCTTTGAGATTCTTGATGTTTTCTGTCAATAAATCGTATTTAATTTCCATGTTACCTTTCCACCCTCTCATGTTTCTATAGATGGCAGTCAGCCTATAGGAGGCAGCGGTTCGAGAAGAACACTGGCTTGATGCCAATGAATCTGACTGTTCACACAGGGGTCATAAACAGAATGCCCACCTGGAATGGACATATGTCTGGCTTCGACTGGGTAAGTCTCTGTAGGACCCCATAAGCAGAGTTGCCGAGGCATTTTTTAACCAGGCGTCTGGATGTGGCACTCAGTTTGGTGTTAGTCCTGCCAGAATCTGATAACCCTCAAGATGTTGATGGTTGGGCATTTAGTGATGGTAATGTCATTGAACATCAAGGCACAATGTTTAGATTCTCTCTTCTTAAATACTGCAGATACTGGAAATCTAAAATGAAAACAGACAACACTTCAGAAACAGAGGAAAAAAAAATTATGGACATGAAACATTAACTCTATTTCTCTCTTGACAGATACCACCAGACCTATTGAGTTTCTCCACTACTGTCTGTTTTTATTTTAGATTCCCTCTTGTTGGAGATAACTAATGTCTGGCACTTGTGTGCCCAAATCTTAATGTTGTTCAGATCTTGTCACGAACAGACAAACACTGTTTCGGTAACTGACAAGTCCCAGGAAAAACAAAAAGACAATTTTACCATATTGTAATGTTGAAATAAAGAAATGTGTATCACAAGTATGCTGTTTTGTCCCATTCATAAATCTTGCACATATATCATGATTCATGAGGTTTCTAACATTATATGTCCCTTTTCAATGCTTTCCAAATAGACAAAACAATTCAATGTAACATCATAAAACTGTTACAATGCTTATAATCATCTTTCTCTAGTTCATAACAACATACTTCAAGTGAGCAAAAGCCAATTGATAATGGCATATATAAGAAAAATTTCATTGATATCTAGCACAGGTTACAGAGAGCCACTTTCAGTCTCTGGTTTCATCTTTAGGTCCTGCAAAGAGCTACTAAACACACGAGCATTCATAAACCTTATTTTGCCTACAATAGTGCATGCTAAAAACAAAACCTCACAACATTTTTGTTCCTGAATCCTTGGAAAACAACCTGTTGACATAAACACTTGCAGGTCTTTTTTAAACTTCAGAACTACTTTTCTCAATCAAGGCTTAGTGATTCTTTGCATGTACTTTTATTAACTGTAGTCATTCTCTATTGTAGTTAATGGATCTGTCAGTCTATGTTTATTGCTCAAGCCACTAAAGCTTTATTGAATCATTGTGCTTGATGTTTTCTTGGTCACTTATTTCTATTCACAATCATTCCCATACAAAATGCACAGGCATTAAAAGCAGAAGATAAACTTTGCTTCCTCCTTTGATGCCCCAAGCTATCTTGTTTATAATTGGATGCCTGCTGTTTTGAGAAACAAGGATGTTTGACCTCTAACTCCTCGAAAGGCCTTAACACTCAATTCTCTGCTATGGCCAACATCAGGAGAGGGTCACTTCACTGAATTGGACAATGAAGGAAGAACTTTACAGGATGGTGAAGCAGACTATGCTGATTCAGACAACATTATGTGAAATATTTTGGCTTGAATTTATTAGATCATCTAACAGTGTAGACAAGAATAACTCTGAAACCATGATCATGACTATTGCACTGGATTTCATCTCTAGATAATGTCTTCATACTGGCCCTACTACAGTACGTTTACTGTATCTTATTTACTGGGCTGGGGACCAAAATAGTTTGAGAATAGGGATGATTGAGGACCAGAGTATTTGTGCATTCATAGTTTTCCTAGAAAACAAAATAGAAAAGTAACTTGGCTTAACTTATTGTTCAAATCTGTCATCAGTGCTCAAAGGATTAAATAAAGTTTATACTAGCTTGAGCTTTTCTGTAGACATTTAATGAATCATTGGCTCTCTAGGATCTACTGCAGACAAAATAATCATTCTGATGGCAACTCAGCCAATCATTTAAAGTTGAGTCAGTCAGCAGCTGTTCCACACATCCACAACTGTTTAATCGTTATCCACAGTTCAGTTCCATCTTCTGCACTACTTGCTGCACTGGGTAGGATATTTTGTTTTCACAGCTCTAGAAAATTTATTACCATCATTTGAATCATTAGCGCACTTTTCCTGTGAGGAAATGTCTGCTCTCAATCTGTGCTTTCCAATAAAATCATAACTGAAAATGAAATATACCAAGTGGGTCTTTTAAAAGATAGTTTCTTTTCTTTTTCAATTTGTTGCCCACCTCTGGTCTTTTATTGTTGAAACTCTTTTACATTGTTATCATAGTTTAATGCTTTAAAGTTTTTTCTTACAGCCTGCCCACCCTCCATATCCAACAAACTCCAGTTGGTTCAAAACTCTAAATGACAAACCTGGTCATCCTTTCTGATCAACATTGGCTCCATGCCTATAAATGCAGTAATCTTAAAATCCTAGGTCTTATTTTTAAAACTCTCGATCCCATCACATTCCCTATCTGTGTAATTTTATAAAGCCCATTATTCTGCCCACCAGTTTGTTCTTCCGACTTGGTCCTCTGTATATCTTTCTTCTTTAATTCCATCATTGATGACAAAGCATATGGCTCCTTTAGTCTAAGCAATTGAGGTTCCATTCCTTAATTTCTCCAAATTTCCATTTTGATTAAAAGACCATCGCAAAACTCATTGTTTTGATCCTGACTTTTGTTGATTGCTCTTAAACTCTCCTCTCACCAGTAACAATTAATTGGTTACATGTTACAAATGAAATATGGGCTGCCAGTAATTTATAACTTGTTTTACATTCCCTCATAAAGACAACCTCTTGATACCCATCCTTTCAGATAATTTTATACCGAAACTCTAACATGCTTGTAAATTGTAGGGAGTTGCAGACACAAACCCTTATCTTCCAGAGTGCATGCAAAAGACAAAGCTGCAGCTTTATTTTGACTTTAAAATCTCACTTCAACTGTGTTTGTATTGACTATTGGTTGCAGACACTAGTATTTATATTCACTGAAAAGTTGCTATGAGGAGAATGTTAGCATGTTGAATATGGAACCCCTGGATTTGTGATTCAAATCTGGTCTGTGTGTGGTTCAAACACTTGCCGTGCATTCTTTAAAATTTAAAACATTACCAGCTATGTAATAAACGGTAATGCCATATATTACATTTTGATGCCTTGCAGGATGGTGTTATATGATCCTCCATTGCAATGATCAATATTTCCATGCATGTACAGTCTCACAAACACTGAATTTGGCAGACACACCGAGGCAGCTGCAATAAAGTCTATGCTGACAGCAAATGGCTGTCTCATGAGGCTGCCACATCTCCTTTGCTCACAGCACATATTTGCAAATTAAATGAAGCATGAAAGGGTAGTGCTTTTTCAGAAGTGTATAATTTCAGTGTCAGCAATAAATGAGGCATAAATCTACCTTAAGAGATCTTAAAGTGCATAAAAACCTTTTGCTTACTTGACATCAGTGGGCGGCATGGTGGCACGTGGGCGGCACGGTGGCACAGTGGTTAGCACTGCTGCCTCACAGCGCCAGAGACCCGGGTTCAATTCCCGACTCAGGCGACTGACTGTGTGGAGTTTGCACGTTCTCCCCGTGTCTGCGTGGGTTTCCTCCGGGTGCTCCGGTTTCCTCCCACAGTCCAAAGATGTGCGGGTCAGGTGAATTGGCCATGCTAAATTGCCCGTAGTGTTAGGTAAGGGGTAATGTAGGGGTATGGGTGGGTTTCGCTTCGGCGGGTCGGTGTGGACTTGTTGGGCCGAAGGGCCTGTTTCCACACTGTAAGTCTAATCTAATCACTTTAAATATGTTAAAATCTAATCTGTGATTAATTCAAAATGATACTTTTACTTATAAAACAGCCAAATAGATCTCTGACTTAGCTATGAAATGAAATATTGCTATGAGTAATAAGCAGTAGGCCATTCCTCTGGACTCAATTATCCTCCTTCCCATTGCCAAATGAAGGGCTTAAACATACACTCAATATATTGTCATTTTCACGGCTAGAGATCATAGTATCCTTATTGTGTGGAAGCAGGCCATTCAGCCCATGGAGTCCACACTGATCTCCAAAGACCATCCCATCCACACTCAACTTCCCTAATCAACCTATCCTATACATATCTAGAAACTGTGGACAATTTAGCATGGTCAATCCAGCTAACCTGCACATCTTTGGATTGTCGTAGAAAACAAGAGCACCCAGCTGAAACCCATGCAGACAGGGACAATGTGAAAATGTGACACAGACAGTCACCCGAGGGTGGAATCAAACCTGGGTACTTGGTAGTGTGAGGAGGCAGCGGCTAACCAGTGAGACATTGTGCCACCCAGATCTGCACATGGTGTAACAAAACTACATCATGTGAAAACAAAATATTAACTACAGGAGTCAACTAAAAGACAAATACTGAGGGATGCTTTAAATTTGAAATAAAAAAGAAAGTGCTGGAGAAGTTTAGCAGGTTTGGCTACATGTGTGGAGGGAGAGAGAGACAGAGACAGAGTTATTATTGTAAGTTCAAAGACTCTTGTTCAGAACTACAGTGTGAATTATAGTTCTATTCCTTCTGAGGGGTATTATATTAAGGATTTTATTTTGGTGAATTCTGTAATACTTAGAACTGGAGTACCTTATAGTTAAGGCAACAATTAACGTGTTATGTGTTACAAGTGAAATATGGGCTGCCACTACTTTATCACTCATTTTACAGTTCTTCGTAAATTCAACGTATCCCCTCCTTAGTTAAGCAATTTAACTACTTTGCCATTGTGGTAGATATCTAATTTCCTAACTCTCACTCACGTTCATTTAGAACTATAATTGCTTTATCTTCATTTCTAAAGAATATGTGACATATTTACACTAAAGTAATAATATTATATTATCCTTTCATTTTTGGTCATCAGTGTAATTTCAGCACAGGATTTAACAATTTTGGATGGACTTTCTTTTTATTATGAGCAGAATAGATATCTTGATTGCAGAGTGTGAAGAATAAAGGTTGTAATTGAACAGTAGAAGATAAGCTGTGCTTTTATAATTCATGTTATCTGAACTCTATTATAAAATCACAACCTAATTTCACTTTTAATATATGGACTATTCATAAATCTACATGGAGTAATATGATAATACAGAAAATTATCCAGTCAAAAGACTATCTCTATGTATGGACATTAAGTTACAAAAAAAGTAATCAGATCTCTCTCTTGATAAAATGAGGCAGGTACTTTACACGGCAATTTTGGCTACTTCCTCTATTTATGACTAACTCGATCAAAATACCTACATAAAATAAAGCCCTTTGGTTTTAATATATTGCAGAAATGACCAGGATGATGAAGACACCTGGCGGTTTTAGATTAATATGCAATTTGGAGGCCCACACCACTTTTCAGGCCTCAATCCTTTTGAAGCATTGATGATGGGCAAGGTCTGGTTGAACGGCTCAAATACTGAGCAGCCTTTCAATGGCCAGATTCCAAAGTCATTATTTTGAACCTTGAGGGGAAAATAGCAATCAGACTTCAGAACACCTATATTCTGAACTTTTCATTCTGTCCGTAATTATGAATTTGCTTGCCATTGCTCACACCATACCAGGCCAGGGAAAGTTCTATCCTTAATAATATTGTCTCTTTAGCCTCATCACAAGATAAAGCTATTATAAGAAATTGGGAGTATAGTGCTGGAAAAGCACAGCAGGTCAGGCAGCATCCGAGGAGCAGGAGAATCGACATTTTGGACATAAGCGCTTCCTCATTCCTGATGAAGGGCTAAAGCCCGAAATGTCGATTCTCCTGCTCCTCAGATGCTGCCTGACCTGCTGTACTTTTCCAGGACTACACTCTCGACTCTGATCTCCAGCATCTGCAGTCTTCACTTTCCCCTACTTAAGACGTTGTCAGCAATAGATATGAATTGAAATAAAGTTAATATTTTCCTTACCTTAGCAGACTCATAAATATTATTTAGCAGCACATGGAGACCAAGAATATTGTACATACCACCTTGGTAAAGTGCTTGAACTTTGAAGCATTGTTCTGCAATCATGACAGTGAAGGAATTGGCTTTCATTGCCAATGTCATTGCTCTCTACATGACATGAATTATATTTTTAGGTAGCTTGGTTTACCTTTCAGTCTGTGCCTTATATATGAACATATGACTGAGGAGCAGCAGTAGGCCATTTCAAGCCTGTTCTGCCATTCAATAATATCTGTTTGTGGCCTCAGCTCCATACTCCAAACTGCCACCAATAACCTTGTCTCCCTTGACATCCACCATCCCTGACCAACTCCCCCCTCCCCCAATTCCTCCCCCCCCCCCCCCCCCCCCCCCACTCCCCCGCCCCCTACAACTGAATTTTGCTTTTGGAGAAGGCTGAAGATTTGAAGCAGTGAATTTGTGTTGTTTTCATCAAAAACAGGAATCACTGGAGAAACTCAGCAGATCTGGCAGCATCTATGGAAAGAAAGCAGAGCTAACGTTTCGAGTCTGGTGACTCTTCATCATCTGCTAGTAGCTCAGAAAAAGAGGTATTTATGTTGAAGCCAAAGTGAAGGGGAAGGGGAGAGGTCAGTGAATAGATGGAGACACAGCCCAGAGAGAGAGATGTGATAGGGGTAGGTAAGCACGAAAGTTATGGATAACAGGCCAAGGTAGAAGAAAAGCTGAATAAGTGATCATAAGAGCTTAGAATAGGAAAATGGGGCAGTTGTGCTGAGTACAACATATATAATGTGATAATAGGTGTAGGAGTCAGTGAGAGTGGGCGACAGTGCTAAAAGCAACCCATAACATGACACGACTGAGTGTGAAGGACATGGCAGAATGGAATCAGGCTCTAAAGTTGTTGAACTCAATGCTAAGTTCCAAAGGCTGCAAGGTCCCCAAGTGGAAAACAAGATGTTCTTCTTCGAGCAGTGTCCTAGAACACTGCAGCCAGGCCTGTGACTGAAATGTTGATGTGGGAACACAGCATGTTGAAGTGGCAGGTTTGGGTTTAATCTTGTGGACAGAATGTAGGTGTTCCGCAAAGCAGTCACCTAGTGTTGCGTCTCTCCAGTGTAGAGGAGTACGCACTGAACAGCGAATACTGTAGATTGGATTGAGTGATGTACAGGTAAATTACTGCTTCACCCAAGAGGTGTGCCTGGGGCCCTGGATGGTCAGGAGGGAGGGGTTAAATGGGTAGGTGTTACTCTACCATCTGCAATTGCATGGGAAGATACTGTTGAGAGTGGAGGAGGAATGTACCAGAGTCTCTCAGAGGGAACAGCCCCTGCAGAATGCTGACAACAGAGCGGAGGGGAGGGGAATATGTGTCTGGTTGTGGCATCGTGTTGGAGGTGACAGAAATGGTTTAAAATCCAAATTAGCACTATCACCTATTCCCATGTATGTCCAGACACATTGTTACATTATATGGGTTGTATTCAGCACAGCTAACCCATTTTCCCACTCTCAGCTCTTATTATCTCTTATTCAGCTTTTCTTCTGTCCTGGCCTGCAATCCGTAATATTCTTGTTTATCTACCCCTTTCAAATAACTTGCTCTGTCTCTATCCATCAGCTTCAGCATAAATACCACTTTCTCCTACTTACTAAACATTCTGATGAAGAGTCACTGGACTCGAAATGTTAACTCTGCTTTTTTCCTACAGATCTCCCAAACCTGTTGAGTTTCTCCAGCAATGTCTGTGTTTGTTTCAGATCTCCAGCGTCCACAGTTCTTTGTTTTATTCTATTGTCTTCATCATTGGCTTGGTGTGCCCTTTAGGGCCAGTGATATAGTTCTGTACAAGTGTAATGAAAGCATCACTGTGACGTATGAAACCATTGGAGAGTGAAAATAAAAGAGCTTAGCACTATTCCTTTCTCACCAATTAATTCTCCCAGTCACTGTGGGAGTGTCGGTTGAACTGTCTTTCTGAAGATCACACATCTCCTTGAGATAATCTGGCAGGTCCAACTGCTTCCATTCATTTGACGTGTCTACAAAGGAAATGCAAATGTAGAGTCAGAGGAAATATTTGCATAAATCTGTGATGGCCAACAATGAGCAGGGATTATTTTTAAAGAAGCAATTGTGAAGAAAATTGTGGCTATTGTCATTAAGTCAAGGTGACAAGAAATTTTGGGAAGTCATGATAATTTTCATTACAACAACATTCTTTGAAAGTTAGCAATGCACGATGGAATGACACATCACTTCATGATTTGACTCATAAATGAGTGAAGTGGAGGCTTGTAGAATAGTGAATTACAAAATGATGTTTTCAATATTATCTTTGCTCTAACCTGCTGCATTTCAGAATCTGATCTGCTGTGGTCAGAGAATTGTTATTTTGACCTTGGGATGAGTTTCTTTTACATTCTTGCAAGGAATGATCTTGACAAATCTCTTTGATCTTGTCATTGTAACTACTTTTGTGGCGTTGAAGAGATGAACATAGAAAGTTGTCTTCAATTGCAACTTCCGTAATGTTAATTTACTCAGCAATGCAAACCATTTTTCAAACACCTATTTATTATCACCTAGCAGTGTGTCATTGCACATGTCTGCATTTTATTTTCTGTCATGCATGTAACCATGTAGAAATCATAATTTTGTTGCAAAACAGTTAATAATAATGCAGAGCTTTCGTATACACTCCGTGTAGTGTGAAACTCAAGTGACGAAAGATGGATTGCTCTTCTAGTTTGCACTGTAGTATCAGACCTGCCTTGGCAACCAGTCTCAGAGACCAGTATTACAACCAGTATCAGGGCAAGGTGCCCAGTATATTATGGATCCAAATGGGATATCCAAATCGTTAAGCTCCTGAGTGAGGAGGTTTGAATTTATTCCCCTTTTTTAATCACCCCACCCTTGGTTAGTCAGAACAAGGTTAAGTTAGGAAGGACACCTTCCTTGTGGATGTATTTTGCACAGAAACATTAAGTGCATGTTTTAAAAGGAGCTGATTGAACTACACTTTCTTGTGTTACCAAAAGAGTAAATTAAGTTACTACTAAACACAAGAAGAAAAAAATGCACTCAGTTTAAGAATTCTCCTGACATTCCCCTGACTCTGTACAGGTGTAACATTTCATGTGCCCACATAGGATTCTGTCTGAATTTATATCCACAGTCATCTTTTAGCCATGGCAGTCTTTTTTAAAAATAAAACACGTTTTGTAATTAAAAGTTCAAAACGTCCATAAGTATTTTGGGGTTCTGATTCATTATCTGCTGCAATGTTGCAAAGTGGGGTGGCACGGTGGCTCAGTGGTTAGCACTGCTGCCTCACAGCGCCAGGGACCTGAGTTCAATTCCCAACTTGGGCAACTGTCTGTGTGGAGGTTGTACATTCTCCCTGTGTCTGCGTGAGTTTCCTCCAGGTGCTCTGGTTTCGTCCAAAAATGTGCAGGTCAGGTGAATTGGTTGTGCTAAATTGCCCGTAGTGTTAGGTGGATTAGTCAGGGGTAAATGTAGGGTAGGGGAATGGGTCTGGGTGGGTTACGCTTTGGATGGTCTGTGTGGACTAGTTGGGCCATAGGCCCTGTTTCCATGCTGTAGGGAACTTTCAAAAAAATGGTATCATTGCATGGGATTAGGTTTCCTATAAATAGAGTGTAGAACTGATGAAGCGTTTTCAGGTGTGAAATGACCTCTTAAACCTTAAATATAGAAGGCAGGAGGCATAATCACTGGAATAATTTAATCCATCTGGAAATATTCAACTAACCACCTTGCTGAGGTGGTTATGCTGAACAGCGTATCAGCAGCCCTGAGTGCAGAAATAATTTACCTAAATCAGGATTTTACAGTTCCTGCAATATGTGCTCTAGATTACGATGACCTCAACATTGTGCTCCCCACTCCCCACTCTTGCTCATTATGACATGGCTCTATCTGGACTGAAGGCCTCCACACTTACCTGGAGGTGGTGTTGAGTTAAGGAAGTTAGGTCAAGGTGAGTAGGAGTGCTCCTACTGACCTGACATTAAAAAGAATGTCCCGGCCAATACCCAACCCCCAACCCAATGTCACAACATTTGAGTAGCCTGATTTTCAGCAAAACATTGGTAGGATTTTTCTGCACAGCTTGTCACTTTATGGAGGTCAACTGAGGAACCAAAGTTGGGCAGTTTCTGTTCCCATTATTCTCCAGGTTAGATCTCTGCTTCCCAAAAAACAGGGCATGCCTAAATTTATATTCTGAGATCACGTATTATGAATATTTTGATTGGCGCATCAGCAGTGTTACAGTGGTAGTGTCTCACCTCTGAGCCTGGAGGCCCAGGTTCAAGTCCCACGTGCTCCAGAGGTGGGCATGAACATTTCTGAAAAGGTTGATTAGAAAATAGCTGCCAGTGCGCAAGGTGATGTATTGCATTAAAGCGCTTCAAGAGTACTATTTCAGCTGTAAAATGCTTTGAGAGTACTAGAGATTGTGACAGGTGCTAAATAAAAGCAAGTTAGTTTCTGTTCTGCAGATGCATTGTAAAAGCAAACCTTTTTCCATATCGGTTTGTTTTGTAACAACAAAAAATGGTTGTCCTGGTAATCATTTCATGAATGAAATATTTCAGCTGAAGTAATTGCATGTTTCTGAGCTCCCCGAGGTGCCTTTATGCTGAGCCACTGATTTATTTCTGCTATCATTGTCATTGTGGGTGAGAGTCATTTTAACTAAGTTTGACATGCCTTTTCGTTTCTCACATGGGTTTTAAATCTGGTTAAACCAACACAGAAACAATGGTTGGAGAGGAATCTGGACCAAAGTTTCCTCCACCTGAGACTGGGTGGCTGCACTTTGTCATCTCATTGACTGAAAGAGGAGCTTTCCTCTCATTACCAGCCACACAGATACGATAAGATAGGGATTTGGTTGAACTCCACAGGAGGTTTCGCTGTAGGTGAGCCTCCTTCTCCATGAAATTTAAGAAGCTGACAGATGGCAACAAGCATGAGAAGTGGTAAAAGTCATTCCAGGATATGAACTTTGTTCACATCAGCCATAAAGTTTGTTACCTGCAACTTTGTGTCAATTGCAGTTCAGTTTGCAGCAACCACCGGTTTGGGGTTACCATGAAGGACTCTCTTTCTCAACCTCTTCCCTTGCCTGAGGTCTGATGGCCCTCAGGTTAAATCACCACCAGTCCCTTGTCTCTAATCAGAGAGCAGGCCCTATGGTCTGGTAAGGCTACGGTAACACAACAACAACAACAACCTCTGAGGAAAGTCGCACTCCAAACAATTGAAGTTGATAATACAGCCCAGCTGAAACAGCATATTAACCCCGGGCTGGTCATTGAATTCAAAGGAGGTGGCTAGCTGACTGCCCTCCCATATGACCAGAGATGCAGCTGGGATCAGTCCATGAGCTGGGTGTGTGTCCCTGAACTCACAGTGTCCTTGCTGAACCATTACAATGAGAGCTGCCAGTGGAGCTCAAAGTGCAACATTGAAGAGCAGAAACATCCTGTAAGTGGGTCAGAGATGTGCCATGGAGGTTCTTAGAGATTGGTATATGTCAGATACCAATGTTTCAGGATATGGGGCACATGTGGTTGGTATCAATGAGGCATGCTTTGAGATGTTGGTACTCGGCATCTGGCTGGAAGATTGTTCTAAGCAAATAGTGAATTAAACTATTTGCTCTGGTTTCCATAGTTGAGGTTTCCGACATCAAGCTAATTTGGAGAGCTTGGGAAACTGGGAGGCTGACTGTTGCTGAGGCAAGTTAGGCTGCTACCAAGGCATTTAAAAAACAATAATCACCGTTAATTGGCAGCTCATTATTTCATAGAACATAGAACAGTACAGCACAGTACAGGCTCTTTGGCCCTTGACATTGTGTTGGTCCTTTATCCTGTTCTAAGATCAGACTAACCAACATACTCTTCATTGTACTATCTTCCACGTGCCTGTCCAAGAGTCATTTCAAAGCAAGAACCTCACCACACAGCTTGTGGAAGGTGTAAAAGATGGATCGGGCTGCCCTCAAACACATGATCGTTCCTAGTCAAGTATTGCATTCTCAGAGGAATTTCCTTGGACAAGAGACAATACCCAGAGGGCGCATTGCTTTCTCAGGTGGATGTGACTGCACTACCAATGAAGACTAAAAGGTATCTCCCAATAATTTTCAATCCTTATTCTTCAATCAATATTAAAAGTAGTTTATTTAGTCATTATTCTGTTGCTATTTGTGGGATCGTACTGCATGTAAATTGACTTCCACATTTCCCACATTGCCACAGTGACTCCACTATAAAAGTATTTTGTTATCATAGAGTCATAGAGTCATAGAGATGTGCAGCATGGAAACAGACCCGTCGGTCCAACTCGTCCACGCTAACCAGATATCCCAACTTAATCTAGTCCCACCTGCCAGCACCCGACCCATATCCCTCCAAACCCTTCCTATTCATATACCCATCCAAATGCCTCTTAAATGTTGCAATTGTACCAGCCTCCACCACTTCCTCTGGCAGCTCATTCCATACACGTACCATCCTGTGTGTGAAAAAGTTGCCCCTTAGGTCTCTTTTATATCCTTCCCCTCTCACCCTAAAACAATGTCCTCTAGTTCTGGACTCCCTGACCCCAGTGAAAAGACTTTGTCTATTTATCCTATCCATGCCCCTTATCATTTTGTAAACCTCTATAAGGTTGCCCCTCAGCCTCTGACGCTCCAGGGAAAACAGCCCTAGCCTGTTCAGCCTCTCCCTACAGCTCAAATCCTCCAAACCTGGCAACATCCTTGTAAATCTTTTCTGAACCCTTTCAAGTTTCACAACATCTTTCTGATAGGAAGGAGACCAGAATTGCACACAATATTCCAACAGTGGCCTAACTAATGTCCTGTATGGCCGCAACATGACATCCAACTCCTGTACTCAATACTCTGACCAATAAAGGAAAGCATACCAAATGCCTTCTTCACTATCCTATTTACCTGCGACTCCACTTTCAAGGAGCTATGAACCTGCACTCCAAGGTCTCTTTGTTCAGCAACACTCCCTAGGACCTTACCATTAAGTGTATAAGTCCTGCTAAGATTTGCTTTCCCAAAATGCAGCACCTCGCATTTATCTGAATTAAACTACATCTGCCACTTCTCAGCCCATTGGCCCATCAGGTCAAGGTCCTGTTGTAATCTGAGATAACTCTCTTTGCTGTTCACTACACCTACAATTTTGGTGTCATCTACAAACTTACTAACTGTACCTCTTATGCTCGCATCCAAATCATTTATGCAAATGACAAAATGCAGAGGACCCAGCACTGATCCTTGTGACATTCCACTGGTCACAGGCTTCCAGTCTGAAAAACAACCCTCCACCACCACCCTCTGTCTTCTACCTTTGAGCCAGTTCTGTATCCAAATGGCTAGTTCTCCCTGTATTCCATGAGATCTAACCTTGCTAATCAGTCTCCCATGGGGTACCTTGTCGAATGCCTTACTGAAGTCCATATAGATCACATTCACTGCTCTACCCTCATCAATCCTCTTTGTTACTTCTTCAAAAAACCCAATCAAATTTGTGAGACATGATTTCCGACGCACAATGCCATGTTGACTATCCCTAATCAGTTCTTGCCTTTCCAAATACATGTATATCCTGTCCCTCAGGATTCCCTCCAACAACTTGCCCACCACCAATGTCAGGCTCACTGGTCTATAGTTCCCTGGTTTGTCTTTACCGCCCTTCTTAAACAGTGGCACCATGTTTGCCAACCTCCAGTCTTCCGGCACCTCACAAGTGACTATCGACGATACAAATATCTCAGCAAGAGGCCCAACAATCACTTCTCTAGCTTCCCACAGAGTTCTCGGGTACACCTGATCCGGTCCTGTGGATTTATCCACCTTTAACCGTTTCAAGACATCCAGCACTTCCTCCTCTGTAATCTGGACATTTTGCAGGATGTCACCATCTATTTCCCTACAGTCTATATCTTCCATATCCCTTTCCACAGTAAATACTGATGCAAAATACTCATTTAGTATTTCCCCCAATTTCTGCAGCTCCAGACAAAGGCCGCCTTGCTGATTTTTGAGGGGCCCTATTCTCTCCCTAGTTACTCTTTTGTCCTTAATATATTTGTAAAATCCATTTGGATTCTCCTTAATTCTATTTGCCAAAGCTATCCCATGTCCCCTTTTTGCTTTCCTGATTTCCCTCTTCAGTATACTCCTACTTCCTTTATACTCTTCTTAGGATTCACTCGATCTATCCTGTCTATACCTGACATATGCTTCCTTCTTTTTCTTAACCAAACCTTCAATTTCTTCAGTCATCCTGCACTCCCTATACCTACCAGCCTTCCCTTTCATTCTGACTAGAATATGCTTTCCCTGGATTCTTGTTATCTCATTTCTGAAGACTTCCCATTTTCCAGTGGTCACTTTACCTGCGAACATCTGCTTCCAATCAGCTTTCGAAAGTTCTTGCCTAATACCATCAAATTTCTCCAATTTAGAACTTCAACCTTTAGATCTGGTCTACCCTTTTCCATCACTATTTTAAAACGAGTAGAATTATGATCGCTGGCCCCAAAGTGCTCCCCCACTGACATCTCAGTCACCTGCCCTGCCTTATTTCCCAGGAGTAGGTCAAGTTTTGCACCTTCTCTAATAGGTACATCCACATACTGAATCAGAAAATTGTCTTGTACACACTTAAGAAATTCCTCTCCATCTAAACTTTTAACACTATGGCAGTCCCTGTCGATGTTTGGAAAGTTAAAATCCCCTACCATAACTACCTTATTATTCTTACAGATAGCTGAGATATCCTTACAAGTTTGTTTCTCAATTTCCCTCTGACTATTGGAGGGTCTATAATACAATCTCAATAAGGTGAACATCCTTTCTTATTTCTCAGTTCCACCCAAACAACTTCCCTGGATGTATTTCCAGGAATATCCTCCCTCAGCACAGCTGTAATGCTATCCCTTATCAAAAATGTCACTCCCCCTCCTCTCTTGCCTCCCTTTCTATCCTTCCTGTAGCATTTGTATCCTGGAACATTAAGCTGCCAGTCCTGCCCATCCCTGAGCCATGGAATTCTTTGAAGAGGTGACAAGTAGGTTTGACCAGGGAAACCCAGTGGATGTGGTCTATCTAGACTTCCAAAAGGCCTTTGAGAAGGTGCCACACAAGAGGCTGCTGAGCAAGGTGAGGGCCCATGGTGTTCGAGGTGAGCTACTGGTATGGATTGAGGATTGGCTGTCTGACAGAAGGCAGAGAGTTGGGATAAAAGGTTCTTTTTCCAAATGGCAGCTGGTGACAAGCGGTGTCCCACAGGGTTCAGTGTTGGGGCTGCAGCTGTTCACATTATATATTAATGATCTCGATGAAGGGACTGGGAGCATTCTAGCGAAGTTTGCCGATAATACGAAGTTAGGTGGACAGGCAGGTAGTACTGAGAAAGTGGGGAGGCTACAGAAGGATCTAGACAGTTTGGGACAGTGGTCTGGGAAATGGCTGATGGAATTCAACGTGAGCAAATGCGAGGTCTTGCACTTTAGAAAAAAGAATAAAAGTATAGACTACTTTCTAAATGGTGAGAAAATCCGTAAAGCCAAAGTACAAAGGGATCTGGGAGTGCTAGTCAAGGATTCTCTAAAGGTAAATATGCAGGTTGAGTCCGTGATTAAGAAAGCGAATGCAATGTTGTCATTTATCTCAAGAGGGTTGGAATGTAAAAGCACCGTTGTGTTACTGAGACTTTATAAAGCTCTGGTTAGGCCCCATTTGGAGTACTGTGTCCAGTTTTGGTCCCCACACCTCAAGAAGGACATACTGGCACTAGAACGTGTCCAACAGAGATTCACACGGATGATCCCTGGAATGGTAGGTCTAACATACGAGGAACGGCTGAGGACCTGGGAGTGTATTCATTGGAGTTTAGAAGATTAAGGGGAGATTTAATAGAAATGTACAAGATAATACATGGCTTGGAAAGGGTGGACGTTAGGAAATTATTTCCGTTAGGCGAGGAGATTAGGACCCGTGGACACAGCCTTAGAATTAGAGGGGGTCAATTCAGAACAGAAATGCGGAGATATTTCTTCAGCCAGAGAGTGGTCGGACTGTGGAATTCATTGCCGCAGAGTGTAGTGGAGGTCGGGACACTAAATGTCTTCAAGGCAGAGATTGATAAGTTCTTGATGTCACAAGGAATTAAGGGCTACGGGGAGAATGCGGGTAAGTGGAGTTGAAATGCCCATCAGCCATGATTGAATGGCAGAGTGGACTCGATTGGTTGAATGGCCTTACTTCCACTCCTATGTCTTATGGTCTTATGTTTCCGTAATTGCTATGATGTCCTAGTTCCATGTTCTTAACCTGTCCCTGCGTTCATCTGCCTTCCCTGTTAGGCCCCTTGCATTGAAATAAATGCAGCTTAATTTATTAGTCCTACCTTGTCCCTCCCTGCCCTGACTGTTTGACTCACTTCTGTTCTCAACCGTACCCGTCTCAGATCAATCTCTTTCCTCACTATCTTCCTGGGACCCACCCCCCCCACCTTACTAGTTTAAATCCTCCCGAACAATTCTAGCAAATTTCCCTGCCAGTATATTAGTCCCCTTCCAATTTAGGTGCAATCCGTCCTTCTTGTACAGTTCACTTCTATCCCAAAAGAGATTCCAATGATCCAAAAATGTGAATCCTTCTCCCATACACCAGCTCCTCAGCCATGCATTCATCTGCTCTCTCCTCCTATTCCTGCCCTCAGTAGTTCGTAGCACTGGGAGTAATCCAGATATTACTACCCTTGAGGACCTTCTTTATAAATTTCTCCCTAACTCTCTGTAATCTCCCTTCAGAGTCTTAACCTTTTCCCTTCCTCTTTCATTGGTTCCAATGTGGACAATGACTTCCTGCTGGCTCCTCTCCCTGTGAGAACATTCTGCACCCTCTCTGAGACATTCTTGGTCCTGCCACCAGGGAAACAACACACTATTCTGCTTTTTCGCTGCTGGCCACAGAAACATCTGTCTGTACCTCTGACTACAGAATCCCCAAACACAATTGATCTCTTGGAAGCTGACATACCCCTCGTTGCATTCGAGCCAATCTCAATACCAGAAACTTGGCTGTTTGTGCTATGTTCCCCTGAGAATCCATCACACCCTATGTTTTCCAAAACAGCATACCTGTTTGAAATGGGTGTATCCACAAAAGACTCCTGCACTCTTACCCTTCCTGGAGTTAACCCATCTACTTGACTGTATCTGAGGCTTCATTACCCTGGTTTTATTTTTTTCTTTTTCCTTTCGATGCTAATCCATTTCCATTTCAGACTCTGCTGCAATAAGAAGGTTGGATGCCATGACAATCTTTTTATGATTGAAATTTTTAGTCTGAGGAAATTGAAAATTCTGAGTAGTACAAATTAGGTGGAGGCCCATTCATCTACATCCACTGAACTTTAAAAATGACTTTATTGAGAACAAACATTAACTAAATATATTATTATTTATCCTTTGTTTAAAGGAAATGATACACCTGTGGTGATGACACTACAGTACCTAATCTTAAATGCTTAATTTTAACCGTAGTTCCCAAAGTACAAGTCTTCCTCAATCTAATGTAAAATGCCCACAACAAAAAAAAATGCAGAAAACATTCCTTGTTCCTTGACATTTAAACAAATTTGTGGAAATGATTAACTGCCAAAACGCATTATTTTTTCTATAGATTGTTTTGAAATGTAATCTGGAAAGTTAATCATGCAATAAGAGATTCTCTGAGGGCATATTGAGGATTATCTCAGAATCGCTGTTGTAGTCTGTTCAGGGCTGAAGCCTCACGTCAAGTAGGAGACACTGAATAATTATTACTTCCCCTTATGTGAATCTCAGCCCAGCCCAACCCAGCCCAGCCTCTCTCACACCCAGACATGAAACTCTAGCCTTTCCCTGAGGCATATGTGATGTAATACTAATTATCACCTGATTTGTGGGGGTCGATGTCTGGTTATGTCTCAGTGAAATGCCATTTGAAGCTATCACCAAGTTAAATAATTTACATAAATTCAGTCTTTTCATGTAGTTTTCAAAAGATGTAGTCTTTTCATTAGCTCTTTAGTTTTCATTTATCTTAGCCTTAAGTTAAACCAGTAAAACCGAAAATAGATATGATAATGAAAATATTCAAAACATTTAAGACTCTGAAAAGGAAAATGCTGAGTTCTTTAAAATATATGTCACAATTGTAACTGATCTCATCTTCAAGTTTATATTCAATCCGTCCCATGTTTTACATTGTATTATTTTGAAAAGGTTGATGGAGGAAACGAGCAGCGAAATGTGCTTTTACACTACTTAATGCATGTTTGGTAATGTTGGGGAAAAGTTCAGATGATGTGGAGTTGCCACTATTGGACTGGATTGGACAAGGTCAAAAATCACACTATGTCAGGTTATAGTCCAATAGGTTTATTTGAAGGTGAAGGAGCAGCACTTGAAAGTTAATGTTTTCAAATGAACCTGTTGGACTATAACCTGGTGTCATGCAATTTTCAACCTAATTTCAGATGCTTTGTGCTGATGCAAGTCTTTTTTGCTCTTGCAAGTTTAGAAAGCTTATCTCTCACAACTTGTTTCTTCTCTAACTGAACGTTCACGATGGTTACAACTCTACTGCCAAGTTAGTCATTCCATTCTACCCAAAAGAAGCTCATTACTCTTTGGTTACATAAATTTCACTCTACATTACCATTTAAAATTATAATAGGGAGTGGATTTTTTTAGTGCAATTGACAAATCCGATATACTCTTTGCTGAATCTGCAAAACTTCATCAGAATAGCAAAGCTGATGGAGCTGTGGAACCGTACAACCTTCTACAGGAGTGAACTGTTCATTATATGCCATGAGTTCCAACTTTCCTAATTTTTATATGGCACCTTGTCAAATGTTTTCTGGAAAGTACAGTTTGTTAGTGAGCTTGCCTTTATCCACAGTGCATGTCACTCGTTCAAAGAGTTAACATGATTGTCCTTTCATAAAGCCATACCAAGTCTTCTTGATTACCTTGAAGTTTTCTTCATGATCAATTCTAACACTTGCCCCACAGTAGCATTGAGTGATTGCTCCCTGGATTCCTGTTTTCTGTCTTCTTCCCTTTTTGAATAGAGGGGTATTTGCTACTTTCCAGTTTGATGGAACCTTTCCAGACTCTCACAAATTTTAGATACTTAACACCAACACATTTATTAGCTCATGAACCATCTCGTTCAAGGCTCAAAGATGAAATTCATCTGTACCCAGAAACATATCAGACTGCAACTTCAGTGATTTACTCAGTGCCACTTTCCTGGAAATTGTAATTTCACCAACTTCTTCTTTGTTCCTCTCTAGATTTACAGTTATTACCAAGATGTTTTTGTATCCTTTATGATGAAGATTGAAGTAAAATATTTATTCATTCCATCTGTCATTTCCTTCTTATCCATTATTAACTCTCACTCTTGGAAGAGCAAGCATTCACTTTAAACATGTTTCTCCTTTTAAGAAGCCTATGGAAATGTATGCTTTCGATTTGTATGATTCACGCGAGCTTCATCTCATTCTCTAAATTCTTTGGTCTAATTAACTTTTAATTCTTCTCCATCACTCTTTACATTATCTAACTTTCCACTCCATTGAACAATTACATGCTTTTTCTTTAAGTTTAATATTTTCCTCAAATTCTTTCATTAACCAGTGATTGTTCATCCTTACCTTGGATTTTTTTTAATGGAAGGAATATATTTATGCTGAGTATTCTAAAATATCCCCTTAAATGTCTGCCACTGTTTACTATTTAGTCTATTCCCCTTTAGTTTATTATCTCAGTTTACTTCAACCAGCTCAACTTTTATTCCGACATAGTTGCTTTCATTCAAGTTTTAAAAAATACTACTCTTAGACTCATTCTTCTCCCTTTCAAATTGGATGCAAATTTCAAAATCATATTGTGGTCACTGCTGCCTAGAGGTGACCAATGCTGAAAACTGAATATTAAAGGATGTTTGATATTTAAGACGGATAGAGATAAAAGCAAAAGGAGGTGGGGTAAATATCACCTGGCTAATGACCATGGATAGCTATCCATGATACCAGGATGACTATTGCGTGTTCCCCCCACCCCCCAGCTCTGCCTTCATCAGAGAGTTAGTCTGTCATTCTTTCAAAGAACAAAATGGTGTTGATAGAGTATATTTGGCATCAGATAAATTGCTGATGCTAGCTTATTGGGGCATCATGACCTCGGTGCCTCTTGTAAATCTTGCCATTTATTTTCATGTGCTAGAAGTTTGGAAAGTGAATTACTGCTGTGATAGCGGCTAAATGGAATCTGACTCTCGACATTATATACTGGGAAAATTCAGCCTTTAAGGGATTTCAAATACAATTTCAAATCTGTATTGACAAAGATTGCCCCAATGACCTTTGCTTAATAAGAATCTATCCACCTCCAATTTAAAAATATTCAGGACTCTGCTGGCATCACCTTTTCAGGAAGAGTTCCAAAGACAAACTGTAGAAGCAACATGATTGAAAGATATAACATCTCGAAGGCTTTTGACAGGATTGGTGTGGCAATGTCATTTTCTCTTATGGAAGAATCTAGAACAAGGCACAATTATTTAAAAATCAGGTGTCACACCTTTAAAAATAAGACATTAAGAAAACTGCATGCAATTCTGGTCTCCTTCCTATCAGAAGGATGTTGTGAAACTTGAAAGGGTTCAGAAAGATTTACAAGGATGTTGCCACAGTTGGAGGATTTGAGCTATAGGGAGAGGCTGAACAGGCTGGGACTGTTTTCCCTAGAGTGTCAGAGGCTGAGGGGTGACTTTGTAGAGGTTTATAAAATCACAAAAGGCATAGATAGAATGAATAGACAAGGTCTTTTCCCTGAGGTGGGGGAGTCCAAAACTAGAAGGCACATGCTTAAGGTGAGAGAGGAAAGATTTAAAAGGGACCTAAGGAGCAACATTTTCACCCATGTATTGAATGAGCTGCCAGAGAAAGTGGTCGAGGCTGGAACAATTACAACACTTAAAAGGCATTTGGATGGGTATATGATTAGGAAGGGTTTGGAGGGATATAAACCAAATGTTGGCAGGTGGGACTAGATTAAATTTGGATATCTGGTTGGGATGAACAATTTGGACTGAACGGTCTGTTTCCCTGTTGTACATCTCTACGACTCTATAACTTGTTCTCATAGAGGGTGATGAGTCTTTGGAACTCTTCCTGAAAAGGTGATGACAGCAGAGTCCTGAATATTTTTATATTGAGGTGGATAGAATCTTGTTAAGCAAAGGTCATTGGGGAAATCTTTGAAAATGCAGATTTGAAATTGCAACTTGATTGGCAATGATCTTATTGAGTGGTATAACAAGTTTATTGCATTGAATAGCATACTCTTGATCTTAATTTATATGTTCATATGTTTGTGTAGAGGAACAAACTGTAATTATAGTTATCTTAGAGATGCATCTGTCTAATGTGTGCTTCTGTAAATAAACTGCATATACCCATTCTAGATTAGATTCACTACAGTGTGGAAACAGGCCCTTCGGCCCAACAAGTCCACACCAACCCTCTAAAGAATAACCCACCCAGACCCATTTCCCTCTGACTAATGCACCTAACACTGTGGACAATTTAGCATGGGCAATCCACTTGACCTGCACATCTTTGGACCGTCTATCCTTTACTACATGCAATTATTAAGTATTCAATACAGAAATTGGTAAGTTTCTGGGCTCTAATGACATAGAAATATTCCTGAAAAAACTCATCTGATTGAAGGTTTTCATCTGACACGCATACTGCTCTATGAACTATGTAGTCTTCTTACATGATTACTCACAGTACGAAATGTTTAGTCTTTCTGAGTTTCTTTAATAGTCATCTGATTTCTGATCAAGCATTCCTGATCTAGAAGTTTCACAAGCTAAACTTTTACACCAAGATAACTGAACTTTCCCTGCATTTCCTATACTCCTTTCCAGGAGGAATTATGTATTTGCTTCTGACTTCAGTCAGGTATTAAAAGCCTTCAGTTTCTGGCTTTTATTCGAAGTTAAAATCAATCATTGATAATTCTGAATCAAAAGTGAGTTAATAGCTTTCAATGTTTAGAGTGTAAACATACTTCTATTAACACTGCGGGGAGTATGCAATCACCTGATCTCTGATATGTCCTGGATTAAGTTACCAGAGAGGACGATCTGACCTTTTTTTGAGCCCTTCACAGAACCAACACAATTGGCCCCTAGCTTCAAATCCAAACTCTAAACATTATGTAATATGGATATAAATCACACACCTTTCATCACACCATGTGACAGCTAATGCTTCTTCCTCTGTCACTGCACATCTCAGTTCATTCCGTCAGTGAACAGCATGTGCAGGAAATTAGTCTACACTCTCCACTTGTCTATATCTGAAAGAATTTGGCTCCCAGTCTTGCAGAAGATATAGTTGAGCAATGATTAAAAAGCAATTCTGGGTCTTAGTGTGTTAAAATATCAGGCAATATCAGTATTCATTGATTTTTTTTTCTCAAAAACTTTTCTGTAGTTGCTCCCAAGTATCGTCTTGTCATAGCAGCTGATTCGATAGCTCATTGATGATAGCTAGGGCAAGAATTTTTTGGCTTGGCTTACCATTCCCATGAATCTTTGGATCTCAGTCACATTACTAGGAACTTGTCAGTCTTGTTTCCTGGAAGTGTTGCAGTACAGCTTGTTAATTAGATAAGTGGCACTGACAGGATGCCAAAGAGTAATCTATCAAAACAAAACATTTCAAACAGAGTAATGAAGGTTGTGAGCAACTTAAGAGTCTTCATCAAGGGAAAGCTGCCAAAAACCATTATTTGTACATAGCTGCACACAGATTGAACGCTTTCCCAATTTTGCTAAGCTCTTGTATGCAGAAGGTAAAGGATGAATTTTGTGTTCAGTTTCTTTGTTCAGCTGGATAAGGTCTATACAGATTCTGGTAAATCCATTGAGTTTTGGTATGGGCTCCGTTACAACACCTTGCTTTGACAATCAGTTTTCTTCTTTACTGTTGGCAAGAGTGGCTGAGGATCTTTTCTGGGTGCAAAGAGACATACAGGCTTTGTTTCAGGATATAGAGTGACGTGTTAGGCTGTATTAAGGTTTCATAGAGCTGGGAACAGAATTCAAATCCCCACTGTGTGAAACAGGCCCTTTGACCCAACAAGTCCACACCGAACCTCTGAACAGTATCCCACCCAAACCCATTCCCCTACAATTTTACCCATGACTCATGCACCTAACCTCTGAGAGCTTCTCTTTTGAACTATTTTGTAAAACCCTCTTGCTACTGTTGTGGAGAAAATATAGAGAATCACCAGGAGATGCAGAGAGTTCTTCAAGAAGTAGGTCTTTTATTTGCAAACAAAAAACCGTGACACTGAGAAAGCAGATTCTCGGATGCCCCCGAACCTCAGGGTCCATGGTTTTTTAATGTCTTTTTTATCATGTTTCTGTTCGCTTATCAGCATGTCCAACTATATTAATCAAAGTACCTCACTCTAGCTACACAATAAAACAGTGATGTTAGTTCCCATTATCTCTTTAGTTGTACATTCTACTTAATGTTATTCTAACGTCTCGGTTAGATATTTATTGCTAACTCTGCTACAGTGATCTTCCATTCCAGACCAACTGTCATGATAAATACTTAGCTATTCCATCTAGTAGTCTCCTGTCTCAAGCTGACTCGACCAACTATTAATTAGATATTTTAATGTCATGTCCCAAATATTTATGGTCCCAATCCTGTCATAATAACACTTAACAGAGAAACTTGCTTTATTACTTACGTTACCTCATCTCGTCATAATGACCTTTCAGCCTTAACCTCACTCTGCTAATTGGTGTAAGAGCATTCCACTATTCGTATCGCATCCTGCCTTCCACAGACCACATATTGCCAATGGTCTTCATGCTTCAACCCCTCCCATGCTTTCATGTTCTTTATTTTCCATATTCCCACCCCCCCCTTTGAGACCTACTGGTCTCACCTAGAGAAGGAGGACAATAAGCTCAGCATCTCTTGTGCCCAATACAAACGATGTAGGTCCTAACATAGACTAAATATTGTTTGACATCTGAGACTTAAAAGGGTTCTTCCTCCTTTCCTGCGGTCCCTTGGGCCAAAAACCTGTCGTCCAATAACAAGAAAAAAGACCCAAGATCCCTCACAATCTAGGACCCACACGTTCTTCAGAAGTAATATCAATGTCCCCATGTGGACATATTTCTTGCACCGTGGTGGTTGACAGATCATAATAATAGAGTGGTGGGGTTCTGTCAGAAGAGTAAGCACTTCCTGGGGTAGCTGAAATGACCACAAGTTGCTGTATAGTGATGCAAACTAAAAGGGATTTAATGAAAGGTAAAGCACAGCAAAAGATGAAGGTGACAACAAGCAAAACAGCACCTACAATAAGACCAATCTTGACAAACCATGCTCCCCAAGACCCTAATATATTATTCAGCCAATCAAAAGCATGATAACCAATTGTCTTTTAGCTCCAGTCTTAGATTCTTTAGTTTTTCCATTGCTTTAGTAAAAGATCCCCCAGGCTAGTGTTGTTAGGTATAAAGGTACAGCAATGTTCCCCAAACATCATACAATCCCTGCCTTTTTCTGCCAGTATCCAATCTAATGCTTGTCTGTTGTGCCATGTCATTTTGGTAGTAGCATCCAATTGGTCTCCCAAGGCCACAAGGGCATCGTCAGTATAATTGATAAATCTCTGCTGGTTGTAATAAATATAATTAATCCATTCAGCATTCTTGCTAACCTCTTTCACTCAGATAAAAGCCTCCCAGCCCGCGGCAATCTCAGTGCGGGCCTTAAACTCATTAGGAATACCTCTTGGCTGTCCTATGCTGTCAATCTGAATCGTCAGATCAGGGACATACTGTTGCTTAGTTTGGCGCAAAGCTGACTGTAACATAGCATCAAGTCGGGTGTGTGGCGCTATAACTACCTCGTGTAGGAACATTATACCGGCACAGCTGCCACTCCAGTCAGTGGGCAGCATCGGGTGCAACCCTCCTTTCTTGCCACACAGCCACCAAGTATTTGCCAGTGGGACACGTTGAGAATTTAAAACAGCCCCAAATGTGGTGTCCACTTCTAGTTCAATCGTAATCCCCCGCAAAGACCCTTAAAATAGTCTACTGGTGTGGAGCCATTTCGCTTAAAGCATTCAAAACTCAGCCTTTTCAGTATCCTGAAAGCAGCCATGGGGAACATGTAATTAGTCTTACTGATGGACCAAGAGTACTATAGCCACACCATCGTTGGAGTTGCTGCCTGCCCATGTCACCCTGAAGTTGGAGGCAACAAAATGGGCAATGGGACTGTAAGTTGATGAATCATCTGGGTTAAGAGATCAGCTCAAGTGTTGCAAATACCATTGAGTACAGGTGGTCGAGTTATAAGGCATAGGGACAACATATTATGAGGGCGTTGCCTTAGTACACAAGAAACAGCCCTGTCTAGCCATCATTACAGCCGTATAGTTTGCCTATTGATACCAGTGATTGTCACGAGTGTGTTCCCATGTTAGGGCAGCAAGGTCTGCACTTCTAATATGTCTTTGCCTCCTAGCCTGAATGACCCTAGCATTATCAGTCCAGGTCTGCCAAGTTAATGGTCTCCAAGTCTGAGTATGCAGGCCTGGCATCAGAGAGGGGGGTATCAGGGCATTTCCCATGTCTTCCCCATCCCCACTGCCAGGAGAACTATGCTCCACATCTTCATCACAATCATTTCTGGAATGATCAGTATCCCCAAGAATTTCACCTGTACCTTTTTCAGAACCCTACTGAGGGGTACTAGCCTCTTGTGTGCCCTGTCCTTGGCCTCAGCTCCACTTACCTCAGTGTTAGAGTTAGTTTGTGCTGGTGGGAGAGCTTTAGTACAATGATTAAGGTGGTACTATATGTGTTGTCCTTCCACTTAGATGGCAGTAGGTGATGCCTTAGTCACTACGAAAGGTCCCTCTGTCCTTAGCTTATTCCAGCATCTCCAAAAAACCCTACATCCACCCAATCCCCGGGTTTAATAGGTCCTTCCTCATTGACAGATGTCAGTTCCCATTGTGGTTCCTGCAGGTGGATAGTCTCATGTATCATAGCTGCTGCATATATTGCTTAAGTTCTAAGCTTAACCACTCCAAGCAAGGCCCTTTGTATGGGCCTCTTCACCTGGGCACTGGCATAGGTCAACCTGTGAGCATCTTGTGGTGTTAGGTTGGTCATGTGATTAGTCTGCATGCGATAACTCATGAATGCCAGCGGCAGTGCATCAACCCAATTAAGGTTGGTGCTTGTGCAGATCTTGTTTAATTTGGCTTTCAATGTCCCATTAGTCCTTTCCACCATACCCTGTGACTAGGGATGATACACACACCCAAACCTCTGTTTGATTCTCAAAGACTGCAGCACCAACTTAACTACTTTCTGAATGAAGACAGACCCATTGTCTGAACTAATTTCTGGCGTTTTACCAAACCTTAGGATAACTTCATTCATTAGAAATTTCACTCCTGTCCCAGCTCCTGGTTTCAACCTTATTTCCACTGGGCTAGCTGATTTCACTCTCCCCAGATCTGTATCATGCTGTGACCACAAAGTGGCTGGTAATGCATCCAATCACTCATTACCATATTGAACATCTTCCTCCACTGTCACTGGCATGCTCCGCTGGGGTGTTACCTTGACTTCCTTCAGACTCCCTGTTGAGTTGCAGCATGCTAGGATTTTAATATAGCTGCCATCCCCAGATTCCCAAACCCCTGTCGTGAGCATAGACCATTCCTTGACTGTTTCTACATGCCTGGCCATTGGTCCTAAGTCTTTAGATTGATATCCCTTATTTACCAGAAAGGTTACATGTGTTGCGGTGCCTGATACATTATATCACTTTTCCAGGAATGCATTTCTCTCTATTTGCAGGATCACTCCCTGCTGCCCTATTACTATTGCTTCACTTCTCAAATGTTGTGGAGCAGTGATGTCCTGCTGCCGCTGCCACTTCCTGTCTAACGCCTCATCCTGAGACTCATCAAATGTCACGGTACAGTGCAGCTCAGACTTAGTGGTCTTGCTTTAGTCAACATCATCAACACTTCTGCTTCCCATATCTCCCAAATGTCTTGAATATCACTTGCTATATCCCCTTTCCAATAAACATTAACATATTTAACTTCCTGCATCACGAATTGTGTATTGGCCTTTTCTACGACCAAGCCCTGCTGTGTGCAGTCCAATCTTACCTCTAACTATAGTAACGCATCCCTACCTAACAAGTTAATTAGTGTGTCTTCAGACACTAATATTGGCAGAAGTATCTCCCTACCTTCCATCTCTAATCTAACTGGAGCTATAAATCGAGTTAACTGTGATTTCCCTGAGAACCCTACAGTTTTAACAAATTTACTTGACATGGGAAGGTGAGAGGCATACCATGGCTGTACACAAGGGTATGTAGCTCCAGTATCTATCATCACCGGTGTCTGCTGCCCTTCAATATTAACTTGTATTACTGGTTCTTGATCAGCCTCCCATGCTACTACAGGGTAGTGCCCCTTCCCACCCACATTCTTAGGGCATCCCTAACACATCCCATACAGGTTAACAGGTACTTCTGGGCCTGTAGGTGTCTGGGAAGTGGCCATTGGGGATTCCTGCTGTCCAGGCCTACTGTAGGGCAGGGAGGGCCCGGTCCAATAAGGGTAATTCCTCCTAAAGTGGCCTGGTTGATGGCATCCCCAGCATCTCATTTCTGGTCCCCCATTGAGCCTGATTATCTATCATGTACCTTAGTCCCCCATTCCTACATCCTTGTCCTTGGGGACTCCAGTTTTGTTGAGGCTGTTATTTAAATCTGCCCTGCCCCGGATGTGTCCCCTGCGGGAAAGCTTCTCTAAACACCTCCATTGCTGGCATGGGACTTTCTGGGCCCCGTCTGGCTACCTGATAGGACCCCCATTTGCGCTGGCACTTGGTTCACGCTGGTGTTGATTACTGTGTCGGTTCTGAGTGGCAACACCTTTTTAGCCTTCTCTTTTTCTTTCTTTTTTAAGCTCTTCAAGCTGTATTTGCACCAACTTCCTTTGCACCTCCTCCTTCTGTTCAGACAGTTTCTCTTTGTCTTTTCGAAACCTTTCAACTGCATGAACCACATGATCTCTAAATTTCTGTGGCTCATTGATGGTGTCAGACCCACCACCTCCTCCAGCCTTGACCTGACTTGGGAGGGCATTGCCTCAATGATGGAATTTCGGATCATTGTGGTCAGCAACTGATTAGTCTCTCTATGTCTTGCTCTGTTTCCAGCCTCCACGTCTTTAACTATTTCTCCAAGCAGGCAGCTGGGTTTTCACTTTCTCCCAGTGGATCCCCTCTCAGAGCCTGGGGGTCCATTTTGGGTGGATAACAGTCTCTTAAGGCCTGCCACACATTCTGTCTCACTCGATCAAACCCGACCCCATCAATCATTGGATTGTCTGCTGCATTTTTCAAACGAGCTCAGACCATTATTTCCTTTAACTTCGGGAGTCCTACCAACCTCACCAGCAGTGTCTTCAAGTCTCCTACTACTAGCAATCAGGTTTCATCTTCAAAAGCCGATTCCTGCTTTTCTGTTTCCCCTAACTGCTCAGCTTGTTCTTTTGCAGCTTTCCTGGTCACCACAGGTGCCTGACAAGCTACCTTCAGTTCCTTACCCTCTTTCCTGAAAAGTTTCAGTATTTCCATGTCCTGATCCCTCTTTCGGTTTCTATTTTTAGATTTATCTTTTGGTTTATAGTTCTTAATTAGTCCTTCTATCTCATAGCACAAATATTTATTAAAGGTATCTTCTTTTGGCCATTTAGTCAATAAATCCTTAGTTCTTTTTTCCCATTTCTCAGAAATTTTTACAATATCATTTCTTGCCACTAGAAATTTCATTTCCAAAAGTCCTATTATCCTACAGGCCTTATCTAAAATATTTAACAGTCTAGTAACACTATGACTATTCTCTGCTATTTTACTTTTAATCATCCACTACCAATCTGCTGGCTTTCTAAACAGGTCTATCAGTGTTTCCAGTAAAACAATTTCCCCTTATTTATTCTGCCCTAACTATCTATAGGGTCTTATAAAACAATTTCATAGAATATAAAACATTACAGCGCAGTACAGGCCCTTCGGCCCTCAATGTTGCACTGACCGATCATACCAATCTGAAGCCCATCTAACCTACACTATTCCATTTACTCCAGTTACTCCAACCAAAGTGAATCACCTCACACTTGTCCACATTAAACTCCATTTGCCACCTCTCAGCCCAGCTCTGCAGCTTATCTATGTCTCTGTAATCTATTACATCCTTTGGCACTATTCACAACTCCACTGACCAAATTTACTAACCCACCCTTCTACGCCCTCATCCAGGTCATTTATAAAAATGACGAACAGCAGTGGACCCAACACCGACCTTTGCAGTACACCACTGGTAACTGGACTCCAGGATGAACATTTCCCATCAACCACCACCCTCTGTTTTCTTTTAGCAAGCCAAAAGAAAATCCAAACTGCTATATCTCCCACAATCCCATTCCTCTGCATTTTGTAGAATAGCCTACTGTGGGGAACCTTATCGAATGCCTTGCTGAAATCCATATGCACCACATCAACCGGTTTACTCTCATCTACCTGTTTGGTCACCTTCTCAAAGAACTCAATGAGGTTTGTGAGGCACGACCAACCCTTCACAAAACCGTGCTGATCATCCCTAATCAAATTATTCTTTTCTAGATGGTTATAAATCCTATCTCTAATGACCTTTTCCAACACTTTACCAACAATTGAAGTGAGGCTCACTGGTCTATAATTACCAGGATTGTCTCTACTCCCCTTCTTGAATAGGGGAACCACATTTGCTATCCTCCAATCTTCTGGCACTATTCCTGTAGACAACATAAAGATCAATGCCAAAGGCTCAGCAATCTCCTCCCCGGCTTCCCAGAGGATCCTAGGATAAATCCCATCTGGCCCAGGGGACTTATCTATTCTCACACTCTGCAGGATTTCTAATACCTCTTCCTTGTGAACCTCAATCCCACCTAGTCTAGTAGCCTGTACCTCAGTATTCTCCTCGACAACATTGTCATTTTCTAGAGTGAATACTGTTAGAAACTATTCATTTAGTGCTTCCCCTATCTCCTCTGACTCCACACACAACTTCCCACTACTATCCTTGATTGGTCTTAATCTTATTCTCGTCATTCTTTTATTCCTTAAGTACCTATAGAAAGCCTTAGGATTTACCCTGATCCTATCCGCCAACAACTTCTCATGTCTCCTCCTGGCTCTTCTGAGCTCTCTCTTTAGGTCCCTCCTGGCTACCTTGTAACCCTCAAGCGTCCTAACCCAGCCTTCACATCTCATCCTAACATGTCTGCTTCTTCCTCTTGACCAGAGATTTCACTTCCTTTGTAAACCATAGCTCACGTGCTGTACAGCTTCCTCCCTGCCTGACAGGTACATACTAATCTAGGACACACGGTAGCTTTTCCTTGAATAAGCTCTACATTTTTAATGTGCCTATCCCCTGCAGTTTCCTATGCTTCCTAAATCTTGCCTAATCGCACCATAATTGCCTTTCCCCAGCTGTAACTCTTGCCCAGTGGTATACACCTATCCCTTTCTATCATGAAAGTAAACATAAATTGTGATCGCTATCACCAAAGTGCTCACCTACTACCAAGTCTAACACCTGGCTGGGCTCATTACCCAGTACCAAATCTAAAGTAGCCTCTTCCCTTGTTGGCCTGTCTACATACTGCATCAGGAAGCCCTCCTGCACACACTGGACAAAAACTGACCCATCTATAGTACTCGTACTATAGTGTTCCCAGTCAATGTTTGGAAAGTTGAAGTCTCCCATGACAACTACTCTGTCTCTCTCACTCCGATTGAGAATCATCTTTGCTATCCTTTTCTCTACATCTCTGGAACTATTCAGAGGCCTATAGAAAACTCCTAACAGGGTGACCTCTCCTTTCCTGTTTCTAACTTCAGCCCATACTACCTCAGTTGATGAGTCCCCAAACATCCTTTCTGCAACTGTAATACTGTCCTTGACCAACAATGCCACACCACCCCCTCTTTTACCATCTTATCTGTTCTTACTGAAACATCTAATCCTGGAACCTACTCCTGTCCCTGCTCTAACCATGTCTCCGAAATGGTCCCAAGTACCAACCCATGTTGCAAGTTCACTCACCTTATTCCGGATGCTCCTGACATTGAAGTAGACACACTTCAAACCAACTTCTTGCTTGCCGGTGCCATCTTGTGTCCCTGAAACTTGATTTTGGACCTCCCTACTCTCAACCTTTTCTATACTTGAACTACAATTTTGGTTCCCATCCCCCTGCTGGATTAGTTTAAACCCATCCAAATAGCCTTAGCGAATCCACCCCCCCCCCCCAGGATATTGGTACCTCTCTGGTTCAGATGAAGACCATTCTGCTTGTAGAGGCCCCACCAACCCCAGAAAGAGCCCCAATTATCCAAGAATCCAAAACCCTTCCTCCTGCACCATCCCTGTAGCCACATGTTCAACTCCTCTCTCTCCCTATTCCTTGCCTCACTAGTACGTGGCATGGGCAACAAACCAGACACAACAACTCTGTTCGTCCTAGCTCTAAGTTTCCATCCTAGCTCCCTGAATTTCTGACTTAAATTCCTATCTCTCTTCCTACCTATGTTGTTGGTGCCTATGTGGATGACTTGGGGCTGCTCTCCCTCCCCCTTAAGGATCCCAAAAACATGATCAGAGACATCACAAACCCTGGCACCTGGAAGGCAACACACCAACCGTGAGTCTCTCTCGTCCTCACAGAACCTCCTATCTATCCCCCTAGCTATGGAGTCCCAAGTGACTACTGCTCTGCTCCTCTTCCCCTTTCCATTATGAGCAGCAGGGACAGACTCTGTGTCAGAGCCCTGTGCCCCACTGCTTTCCCCTGGTAAGTGCCCCCCCCCCCCCCACAACAGTATCCAAAACGGTATACTTATTGTTGAGGAGACTGGCCACAGGGGATCCCTGCACTGCCAGCCAGTTCCCTTTCCGTCCCCTGACTGTAACCCATTTGCCTTTTTCTTGTACCTGAGGAGTGACTACCTCCCTATAACTCCTCTCAATAACCCCCTCTGCCTCCCGAAAGATCCGAAGTTCATCCAGCTCTAGCTCCAGTTCCTTAACGCGGATTTCGAGGAGCTGGAGTTGGGCGCACTTCCTGCAGATGTAGTCAGCAGGGACACTAGTGGTGACCCTTACCTCCCACATTCTGCAGGAGGAACATTCAACTGCCCTAACTGCCATTCCCACTATTCTAAATTCCCAAAGAGACTGATGAAAAAAATAAGGAATTAAAAAAAAACTCATTACCTTACCAATTTGGTGCACAGGTCCTTTTTTTTGGGTTAGAGGAGGAGGATGGGTGGGAGACACTACCCGAGTAGTGTTTCGGGTAATGCAACCACACAAATATATGTCTTCCCAGAAGTCCTTCGCTCCTCGCTTGCTGCTTTGGCAAAATGGAGGCCCAACTCCCGAGGTAAGTCCCTTTTAATGCAGGAAAACTCACTCTTCCCAGCAACCCTCACTTTACCTCTCTTTGCCGCTCTGGCACAATTTCCCCTTCTTTATTCTGCCCTATCTATCTATAGGGTCTTATATACACCACCATGGATTTTTTTACTCAGACAATTGCTATGTTCTGTTCTTACTCACCCCTTACCCCCCCGTGCAGTTTTCTTGACCGATTCTCCATGTCTCCTTCAGCAGCAATTTACCCCTCATCTTTGGATCTTGGATCGGAGAGACCCTCTGGCAGGTTCCCACACCTCTGAGTGCCCAAGGACCACTTCAAGCCAACAGAATACAGTCCAAATTCACAGCAAAAATGCTAACTTTTTTTTGTTGGGTACCCTTATTCTGTCAGTCTCGGGAGTGCCCCCCGAGGACCAAGAAGCTCCCTGTTACTGCTGCCCTCTGTCCAGGTGGGTCTCTGCACGACCCTGCTCGCAGCGCCAAATTTGTTGTGAAGAAAATATAGAGAATCACCAGGAGGCGCAGAGAGTTCTTCAAGAAGTCGGTCGTTTATTTGCAAACAAAAAACCATGACACTGAGAAAGCAGATTCTCGGATGCCCCCGAACCTCAGAGTCCATGGTTTTTTATATCTTTTTTATCATGTTTCTGTTAGCTTATCAGCATGTCCAACTATATTAATCAAAGTACCTCACTCTAGCTATACAATAAACCAGTGATATTAGTTCACATTATCTCTTTAATTGTACATTCTACTTAATGTTATTCTAACGTCACAGTTAGATATTTATTGCTAACTCTGCTATAGTGATCCTCCATTCCATACTAACTTGTCATGATAGATATTTAGTTATTCCACCTATTACAGTAGTCTCCTGTCTCAAGCTGACTCTACTAACTATCAATTAGCTATTTTATTGTCATGTCCCAAATATTTATGGTCCCAATCCTGCCATAATAACGCTTAACAGAGAAACTTGCTTTATTACTTGTGTTACCTCATCTCGCCATAGTTACCTTTCAGCCTGAACCTTACTCTGCTCATTAGTGTAAAAGCACTCCACTATTCTTATCCCATCCTGCCTTCCATAGACCACAGATTGCCAATGGTGTTCATACTTTAACCCATCTCATGCTTTCATGTTCTTTATTTTCCATACTACAACAAATGATAATTCCAAAAATGGCATTCAACACCTCTGACAGGACTTTTGCAATGGCATTATTTTCAAACTACTCCAATATAAATTAGCTGGATCAGCTAATTTGTACAGCCACCTCTATGCTTTTAACTTACCATACTCTGCTGGCTCAGTCATTTCTGCAATCTGGCTCTTCATCAATCTTTTGACCAGATTATGTTGTTTTCTGACCTTAGCTTGACTGTTTGATTTGCCTTTGTTTATATTAGTAATCCCTTAACTATTCATTATCAATGTTTCATATAAAACTTTTGTTTGTACCAGTTCTCTCCCTGATTTGTTTTTCCTTTAAGCTGACATATTCACAGTTCTCTGCATCTCTGTACAGATCAATAATAAAATTATCAATACTTGTCCCTTGTCATTGGGTAAATTTATTCAATTTAGCCCGTTCGGCATTTTCACATATTGACATAGCCATAGAGTGCCTTCACTATTTCTTCAAAAGTAGTTTTATCTTTGTTGACCTTTTGGGTTTAAGATTTGTACAGCCACACATTGCATGCAATTATATATTGGCTGGGTCAATGCTCAACTGTGCAGTGAGACCAGATGTAGTGAGATGCCTTTTTAAATCTTCAGCAGTAATTCAACCAAGCTTCTGCTTGATTGGGACTTGCAATGTGCTTGAACCTTTCCAGTAAGTGAAAGACCCAGCTGCCCTGATGTTTCCTGTTTAGCTTTGTGTGAGCTTTTGTCCGATTAAATTTTTGTGAAGAACCTTGAGACATTTTGTTTATATTAAAAGGTGCTACATCAATGCAAGTAATTGTACATAAAATAATCAATCACCAATCCTGTAAGTGAGGCAATATTGTTTTCAGTAAAAATGTAAACTTACTATGGAATCAATATGCAACCTAATGGAGCATCTAATATGTTGCTTATGAAGCTTTTTCCTTCGAGTATGTTCATGAAATTTTGTTGCTTGAATGGCTGTAAGAGGAATGATTTGTATACCAATGCAAATGGACATGAAATATGATCTTTATTAGACATTATATAATTGAATATAACTGTTGAAGTAGAAACTTCAAATTCTTTATACAAGGTTACTATAGTAATTCATTATTTCAAATACCCATTATACCCAGTAACAGTTTCCGTATGATGCATAACACTTCACAAATTCATTGATTTTACATGTTAGAGCATTTTCTATGCATGCTTTTTCTCACTAATTTCTTCAACTTCACTCGATTCATCAACCACCTTGCCATCAACTAATGTAGTTGTGATGACTTTGACAATTTTCCTCGTTGTGACTTCAGCTGTTAAGATAAAAGGAAATTTGATATTGACATTTAACTCTTAAGACTATGGACATGTATGACTAACATGATAGATTAGGTCATAAACACAGTCATGATGATGATATAGCTTGAAGGTAATACATTTTTATTCAGTCATAGAATCAAATTGATAGGATTTAAAAATGGGAGAGATGGAGAAGCAAGCAATGTGTGAGCGATTTGTACATATTTCAGGAGATCAGAGTGGACAAAGAAGTTAATGATACAGCAGTAATTGGAAAGGTTGCAGTTGATCGAGAACAAGTGTTTTGAAAAATGACTTTAATGTAGGAAGAATGAATCCTGCAAAAAGAAGGCTCATTGGTTAGCACTGCTACCTCACAGCACCAAGGGACCTGGGTTCGATTCCACGTTCAGGTGAATGTCTGTATGGAGTTTGTATGTTCTCCCTGTGCTTGGATGGGTTTGCTCCAGTTTCCTCCTACAGTCGAAAGATGTGCAGAAACGGTGGATTGGCCATGCTAAATTGCCCATATTGACCAGGGATGTGCAGGCTAGATGGATTAGTCATGGGAAATACAAGAATAGGGTAGGGAGTGGGTCTGGGAGGGATGCTGTTCGGAGTGCCAGTGTGGACCCAATGGGCCAAATGGTCTGTTTCCTTACTGCAGTCAGTGGATAATATGTGAGCATTGGGCCTGGAAAATAGAGTTGTGTAGATAGGATTTCTTGTTAGATGTAACTAAAATGTGTCTGATGAAGTCAAGGGGGATGCTGGTGAAGAGGTAACTGAATGTTATGAGATGGAGACTGGGATTTCTTTGACAATAAAGAGTGAATGCAACTTCTAAGCAAAAGGTAATATTTATTGATGGGCTTGCAATTAGTGGTAATGCAACAGGGATTCAGTATTATGACCACAATTATTTACAGTGTGTATAGTAATAGTTCGTATGAGGAAAATGAATGTACAATAGCAAACTTTGCAGATGGTACACATAGGTGGAAAGGCAAGAGCTGTGGATGTCACAGTCTGTAAAGGGATACACACTGGTTCAAATAAGTGGGAAAAAAGCTTGTAAGCTAATGTGGGAAAACATGAGATTATGAACTTGGGAAGCAATAGAGGAACTAAATATTATGGAGAACGACTGCAGAAAGCTACAGTACAGAGGGATGCGGAAATCCTTGCACATAAATCACAAAAAGCGAGCATTCAAGTTTTGCAGGTAATAGAAAAGGCAAATGGACTGTTGGGCTTTATTTATAAAATTGGGGAATTCTTGCTGAAACTATACAAGGCACTAGTCAGACTACAGCTGGAATACTGAAGAACTGTGACCTTTTCTCAAAGGAAAGTTTTACTGGCATTAGAGGTAGCACAGAGAAGGTTCACTAGGATGCTCCTGAGTTAGGAGGGTCTATTTAATGAGGAGGGGATGAATATGTTATGCCTGTACCCATTGGAATTTAGAATAATGAGAAGTGACCTGAAAAGAACATTCAAGATTCTTAGGGGACTTGACAGAGTAGATGCTGAAAAGTTGATTCCCTTTGTGGGAGAGGCTTGAACCAGAGGGTATAATCTCAGAATAAAGAGGTTGCCCTTTGAAACCGAAAGAGGAGGACTTTTCTCTCAGAAGGCACTGAATTTGTCAAATTCCTTACCATAGAGGGCTGTCGAGGCTGGTTGTTATGCATAGTCAAAGCTGAGGTAGACAGATTTTAATCAATAAAAACAATTAAGGGTTATGGGGTAAAGGCAGAAAACTAGAGTTGAGCATGATTAACTAAGCTAGGATCTAATTGAATGATGGAGCAGACTCAATGGGCTATATGGCCTACTTCTGATTCTATGTCTTATGTATCTATGTCATGTATTTTTTAACATGATATATGCAACAAAAGAGTTAATAATCAGAGAATATTTAGATTTACTATTGTCCACCTAACTTGGTAAATTTCAGTAGTAATGATCAGATAGTTTATATTTGCGAACAAACAGTGATTTTGCTTCTTATACACCTCCAGCTGTTTGAATGGTTGAAAAATTAATTCAATACTACACAATAAATTGTGCCAGATATCCAATTAGATTAAAACTTGTGATTTCCGACCCACTGTATAGCTGAAAGGAGCACAAATAGTAATGATATATCTGGCCATCATCAATTCCTTTCTGCAACCATCCACCTCACCATAGTGGCTTTCCTTTCAGACAACTAGTACATTGTCTGTTTTTAAAACATCAAATATCAGACTGCTGAGATTGTTTGTCCATGGACAGAATCCTTATAGTGTGGAAAAGGGCCCTTTGGCCCAACATGTCCACACTGATCCTCTAAAGAGTAACCCACCCAGACCCATTCCCCCTACCCTATATTTACCCTTGACTAATGCACCTAATCTACACATCCCTGGAGACTATGGGCAGGAAACCAGAGCATCCAAAGGAAACACATGCAGACACAGGGAGAATGTGCAAACTCCACACAGACAGTTACTCGAGGCTGGAAGGATCCTTGGCGCTGTGAGGTAGCAGTGCTAACCACTGAGTCGCCGTGCCGCCCCAGCGTAGCATAATTCCAAAATATTGTTATTGTTATGACATGGTACAAAAACCAAACACATTACTGTGGAATGCTGTCATCATGCCTTTGATTTCCCAGTCTGACTCTAGCTAGCTGTATGAGGTAGTGCTTAGTGGACAGAGTGGATGGAAAACTGAAGGAACAATTGGCTCTGTGTCACTGTCAGGAATTGCACACATACCAGTAGTTTAGCAAAGCAGATTACCTTTGGTGTGTAAATTAGTGAGACCAAGAGAGAAAATTAATGAGAAATGAGGCCCAAGTACTATCACCATAATTAACTTGAAATGTGCTGTTTACAAGTTTGTGAACAGAATCTGATTCCACATTCTTTACAAACAGAAAACACACTCATTTTGCATTTAACCCAAGGGAATGCATTACAAGATGATATGGACCTAAAAGAAACATTTCTCACAGGATTTTGCTTACAGACACTACACGGGAATACTTACGAGGAGGAGGAGGAGAGGGTGAACGTGGAGGAGGAACATGAATAACCTTTCTGCTATCAAGAAAAGAACAGTTATTTGTCACAAATTCACATGCTCAGCAGTTAACAGCAAACTTTATATGTAAATTAAGTTAACATAATTAGCTTACTGTCTTGTTAAATAATATTTATCCTAAACTGAAACGTTTTAACTTAGGTTAACACTTCATGCATTACTTTGTCAATCCCACCAACACATTTGTGTTGTGGGATTATATACAAGGTAGATGATGTCTGAGTTTATTGTCTCAACTGACTAACAGCATGTTTTATAGTGGAACATCCCCCTCAGTGCTAAATAATGTGTTCAACCTCGAGAGAGGGGCTTGAACCCAAAACGTCCAAATTGAAGGGAAGAAGTCTGCTAGATGAATGAAAACAGAAAGGCTTAGTTTGTGAAATTTTACATGGGCTCCACAACCTTTCTCTATATTTTGGAAAAATACTGCAAATGGCCATATACATTTTACAAGGCTTTCTGTTGAAGTTACAGTAGAACTTACAGATTATCTTTCCCCAAAATAAAACAAAAAGTCAAAGAAATGTAGGACAGATTAATTGATGTCAGCATACACTTCTGGACTGTTTGTAACCAAATCTTTTCACACACCCAAAATTGCAGTCTTTGTTTTGGGGGAGCTTTTTCCCTTTTTGAATTATTGCCATAAGTGTTCCTTTAATAACAGTTTTTAGCATTATATGTACAGTACCTTGTTTCCCCTTTAAGTAAACGCCTGTACTCAGCAAGCTCTGCATCCAGAGTCAGTTTGGTTTGCATAAGAGAATCATATTTTTCTTTGTTCAGCACTATATCATTCCGCACATTGAACAAATCAGTTTCCAACTTGGAGATAGTTGTTTGCATGTTATTGAAGTCCACTTTATATCTTTGCTCAGTGTCCAGCAATATATTTTCCAATCCCATATTCTGCAAAAATAATATGCAGTTATACCGATAAGCTAGAATGTCCAAGTTGATTTACGGAGAAAAACCATCTATGAGCAGTATCGTAATTTCTGTACTAATGTGAATATAAATTAAGAACAAAAACAAAAGTTGCTGGAAAAGCTCAACGGTTCTAGCAGCGTCAGTGCAGAAAAGCAGAGTTAACATTATGGATCCAATGGCCCTTCTTCAGAACTGAATGTAGATAGTAAAAGGTTGGTATATATGCTGAAAATGGGTTGGAAAGAGAAGAAGTAAATCATAGGAGGAGAAGGATTGTGGAGAGACAGAGAAAAAAAACACCATTTGGACAGACAAAGAAATGGATCAGTCTCAATAACTTAGGCCTGAGCACTTTGTCCCATGTCTTTATCCCAACGCCCACACTCCAGGTCTTGTCACCACATGGGCTGCTACTCCAACCAATCCACTTTTACCTACCAATCATCCCCATTAACAGCTATTCATTCTCCCAGGCTGACCTTTACCCATTCCTTATCTGTTCAATTGCTGTTCTCGAACTCTCTAGGCTTCACCTCCACTCATTGTTACTCCTCCCCCTCCCCATCTTCAGCATATATACACCAATCATTTCCTTGCTACAATCAGTTCTGAAGAAGAGAGACTGGACCCAACGCATTAACTCTACTTTCTCTCCACAGATGCTGCCAGAGCTGTTAAAGTTTTCCAGCAATATCAGTTTTGGTTTCTGATTTCCAATATTCGCTGTTCTTTGGTTTTTACATTTCATGTCTAAATTAAGAAAGACTTTCAAGAAAAATCCAGAAATCATCAGATGCAAATTTTTGATAATGAAGTTTGCTACTAAGCTACAGCTGAACTTTTTGTGATTCACTATCATTTTATATTCGTAATACCATTTGTTCAGAGTCTTTATAAATTCCAACCAGTATTTCTTTTATTGAAATGATAGAAATTTTAAACAACTATTTTGCACTTATAAGGTTTCATTCACTTCATGTTAGCAAAATTTTTGATGTCATTATTTTAATAAATTATGACCAATGTATTTAAAACAACATTGTAACATGAGGAGAGGTAGTGCTAAACTTTACACAATTTTAAAGGTTCTAGAGACAATCTAGAGACTAACAGCCAACTAAACACTGGGATTCCTAACAGCCCAAAGCAAGATCTTGGCAAACACAGACACACTGCCAATAAGCTGTCTGTAAAACCAGTTTATTCACTTTCTTGGTGGAAGCCAAATGATATTGACTAGAAGATGGCAGAATGATAAAGTAAGGCTTCCTAAAAAGGTTAAAGCTCGATCTGTATGCAACAGAATCCATACAAATGCTACTGCTTCATGTTGCTCTCAATTATTTTCCACCACATTGCATTTTAAAAGTTCCTCCATTATCCACTTTACATATTAAATAAGCTCGATCTTGTGCTGCTTCATTTGCCTTAAGTGGTACAATTTTTAGAAATGTGAAAAACATCCATACCTGACCCCTAAGGATTTCAAGCTCTACCTCCAGGGATTGCAATATTTTTTGCTTATTGTGGAGTTCCACCTGAGCTACCTCAATTTCTTGGTCGGTCTGCTTTACTGAATTGGTGATTGTTTCCATCTGTAGTAAAAACAAAGTGCTATAAATTCTGATTGAACAGATGCATTATAACATGAAATTGATGAAGAAAATACGTATGTAAGACTCCAGGTATGTAAATTTTTGAAAAATGACAATGTGTATTGTCAATATAAATTATGTCAACAAACAAATCCATTATTCATATAGGGCTAGTCCTGTTGTTGCAATGTTATATTCATAATCATTCCAACAGTATTTAACAATTCACAATACTGTTACATTTTCCAAACCCATAATTATGATTCATTCAGTTTAAATATATATTTTATTCAACGTTTGTATAAAATGGCCTGTTACATCTGTGATAATATGTAAATGTTTATTTGTATTCACAGTGTTACAGAAAAATATGGATACCAGGGGCTATTATGTAGAAAAAAACTTCAAACCAAAAGATGTTGATTGCAAATTTCACATTCACTTTAAGGGAACTTACCTGAGATGCAAACCACAATTCTCCATCTTTTTTGGTTTGGTTCATCATTTCCTCATACTGCTTCCTCATCTCTTCAAGATGCTGAGTAAGGTCATCTTGCTTCACACAGTCCGTCTCCACTGTGATATTATTATTATTAATCTGTGATTTGACACCTTTCAGCTCCTGTCAAAAAATAACAGTGAGATTTTGACATTTAAGTTATTACACAACATTTAATTCTCATCATTCCAAGCTTCCCTCCCATAACACTGCAATTACTATCATTCTTAGGAATGATTCATTTCCTTCCAGTACTTACAAATATCCTGTTTGGAAACAGCATTTTTACTTTAACTACACGAGTGGACAATCTAAGATGATAATATAGATTAAGACAGTCACAAACAAAACCAGAAAGGAATTTTATTTAGTGAATTGTGGATCTTTGTTACCGCAAATGTTTTTTTTTAATGTGAATAACATGGGTGCACTTAAAGAGAAACAAAATAAAGGAGAATGTAATAGATGGATATACAGGAATGATTAGTTAAAATAAGTGGGAAGATCTGAAACTGAGGCAAAGAACACTTGAGCTGTGTATGTCTGTTTCTGTGCTGTAGAGCTACATTAATGATCTTCATTCTCTAATGCAATGTGATGCCACCCTGGAGAAAATAACAATATTTAGATCAGAGTATCGCTGAGAAAACTACATATGTATTGGCAAAATGTCTCACTGTGAATCATCAGGACAATTTGAAAGAATACCAATTCAAAGGGACAATCAATGGTAAAACTGCATGTAAAACCAGTGCTGATTGTTTGGCAAGTGAACTAATTTAGATGTTGTCATTTGCCAACTGGAGAAACGACATCAGGTACACCCATTAATATTGATTTGTAGGTACTGGTGTTGGACTGGGGTGTACAAAGATAAACATCTCACAACACCAGGTTATTGTCCAACAGGTTTATTTGGAAGCATCGCTCCTTCATCAGGTGGTTGTTGAGTACAAGATCATAGGACACAGAATTTATAGCAAAAGTTTACAGTGTGATGTAACTTATAAAATTGAAAAAGACCTGGATTGTTTGTTAAGTCTCTCATCTTTTAGAATGGGCATGTTGGTTTCAGTTCTTTCATATGTAAATTCCAGAACTTTCTTGAAGTTACATTTTCAAGTGAACATTAGCAATAGGTGCCATGTTGGCCTAGATAATGCATTGAAGGTGTGAGGTGCCCTGTGTGAGGCTGTCTGTGCCCCAATGTTCAGACTGATTCTAATCTAAAATAGGGATTTACAGAATCTTACGTAGATTCATGCAGTTTTTCAGTAAAATAAAATGCAAGTCTGCAGTACAAATTCACCCCACAAACTTATACATGTGCATGCATATGTGTGTGTGTGTGTGTGTGTGGGGGGGGACGAGTGTCTGCGAGAGTACAATGTAAAATGTTATAAATCTGTGAGAGGATGCATGAGAGTGTGGGAGTGTATGTGTGAGCATATGAGAGAGAGTTTGTTATGAGGGAGGGTATGTGAGTCTGTAGGTTTGTGTGTGTGTGGTGCAATGGGGTCACCCTGTCGTGTGACATGAACCCAAGGTCCCGGTTGAGGCCATTACCCATGGGTAGCCAACTTGCTGGGCCACTTTGTGTTGTTGCCTGTCCCCAAGTCCACCTTGGAGGATGGTCAACCGAAGGTCCAAGGTCGAATGACCTCTCACAGACTTATACCCCTTTACACTCACCTCCTCCCCCCCCACCCGCCCACACACACACACACACACTCATAATATTAATATTGACCCCTCCCAGCGCCAGCTCCCTGCTCTCACCTCCTGGTGATTCTTTTTCAGGAAGTGAAGTTCCTCGGTGAGCATCTCCCCTTCGTTTCTCAGGGTGATGCAACTGTCGTCGTATTCCACCTTGATGCGCCTCATGCGGTCGATATCGCTCTCCACAGTTTGGCGAACGGAAACTTCCGACTCCGCCCTAGCCCAGAGACATTCGGTCAGATTAAAATACACAGGCGGGCAGATTCGCATCCCATCGGGATATAACATACCGCTACCTATACGTATTACACGCGATGTATTAACATGACAAATCATCGAATTAAGAACGCGAGATAAGACAGGATTAAAAGGCAGAGTGAAATAGAAATGTTTAGTACAAACTTCATTTTAAAGTCTTCAGCGCTCAGTCTTGCATTGTCTATTTGTAGTACCAGAACAGTATTCTGCATTGTGAGATCCTGGATCTAAAGGGTATAAGATTGAGGCAAACTTGGTATCAGATGTCTCTTTACAAAGCAACTAATTGTTTACTAGTTTAAGATTATTATATTAATTATATCCGGAAACGGCACTCTCCCCATGTGAAAGCCAACCTGCGCTCCTTCCCACTCTCCCCAACAGTCGAGAGAGGCAGTCGGGCTCAATCCACCTGACCCACTACTGTCTGACTAAAATAAAATGAAGAACGTATAAGGTGTAAAACAAAGTCAGACATTGCTGGGGAAACTCAGCAGGGCTGGCTGAGAGAAAGCAGAGTTCACGTTTCGGGTCCAGTGACCGTCTGAAGGAGTCAAACCGGATTCGGATCGTTAACTCTCCACCCTCTATCTCCACAGACGCTCTCGGACCTGTGGAGTTTCTCTGTCAATTTGCTGATGCTGGCTGTCTAATCCCGTTATCGCGCTGGTACTTCTGAAAGCAGTTGGCTTTCTGGACTTAAAACAGGAATACCAACAACCTGTGTCCTGTTACTGGACAAATATTTAGGGAGAGAGAATGTAAATGTAATTCTGCCCTGGTAACACCTTTGTGTGTTTTGTTTTGAAAATTCCTTCACCTGACAAAAAACACACGCAGACAAGACAAACTGGGTGGATGACATTAAACAGCCGACCCGCCCGCGGGAAAATGATCAGGTATTGTCAGGGATGGTGCAAGCAACACATTTTCACCCGCTTCCCCGCCAACACGGTCCCGCGTAAACCATGAATAACAATGTCCAAAGGTTAAACAGGGGAGAAGAGTTGACAGGTTCTGCATCCAGCTGGTGAAAAAATCTCTCTCTAAACGAAATTACTGACCAAACGAGTATTTCAGGGTAATTGATGATAGGATCTCTTTGGTGACCTTTTTTTTGAGAGCTTATTAGAACTAATTACACAGTCTTAAATCACAGGGATTGGACCGCATAGAATCATAGAGATGTACAGCATGGAAACAGACTGTTCAGTCCAACCCCTCCATGCCGACCAGATATCTCAACCCAATCTAGTTCCGCCTGCAAAGCTGCTACAAAACTGTTACTGAATTATTAATATATTTTTTTAAAAAACATGACTTGGGGGGTAAGCTGTACCTGTTTATTCAGGGCATGTGCCTGTGCTAACATTGGGTTGATGTCCCTGGAAACAGGTTTTCTCTCTTCGAGCAAAGCTTTGATCTTGAGCTCCAGCTCCCGGTTGCTGTTCTCCAGGAAGCTGACATTCTCCAGGTAGACGGCCAGGCGGGAGTTAAGACCCTGCAGGGTCTGCTTCTCGCTGGAGCCCATCGTGCCGCCGGCCAGCATGGGGCTGGAGGCTGTGGCCGCTCTCAGGGAGCTGCCCAAGTGGCTCACCGAGCTCCTGGAGCTGGAGGGGCCCCGAGTCCAGGAGCTGCTCTGGGCTGATCTGCTGGAGAAGCTGGGCACCGCCCGGGTGGAAATCCGGCGCTGAGACGAACTGCTGCTGGTGATGCTGGGCATGGTGGCGAGTCGCTGTGGCAAGTGGATCAAGTGCACTGGATCAGCGTGACCTCACATTTATATAGATGGAGAGTGATAGAGATGGAGGTGGGGAAGGTGTGAACTCCCGTAGAACCACACCCAGCTGGGAGCTGCACCCAGCAGCCGCGGGCATTGTTAGATAGTTGATGTAGCTAAAACATCCACTTCTTATAATAACGTTAGGTGGAAAACCCATTAACACCCACCTCCCTTGGTTTTACATATAGACTTTTCAATATAGACAAGGTTTCCAGTCAATTACAGAGACCTTTAACTTGGCATAATGTTTAAACTGTTCTTTAAGCGATGAGGCAATAACATGTACAAATAGAGAGGCGATCAGTAATTGTGCGAGCATTCTTACAATAACCTGAAAGGGCTCTTGCGGTGCAGTGGTTGTGTCCCTATCTCTGAGCTAGAAAGTTTGGGTTTAAGAGTTATCTGTCATGTCGATGTTCGATGACAGGTTGATTCTGTATGTGTGAGAGAGATCTTTTATTTTGGATAGAGTCAAACTGTCTGTTTCCTTGATATGCTACTGTACAGAACAGTGACTATGTATAGATACAGGGTTTTTTTATGTGTAAAGTACACTTTTGGAAATAAAAAGGTTGACATAACCGGCCACTTGAATGGAAGGCGCTTTATTGACGAGAGAATGGCGTCCTAAACACAGAAACACCTGAACCCGAAAGCAACGCGATGTGCGGATAAACTAGTGTCTAGTTCACTCACTCTGTGCTGGAGCAGAGCCGGCCGCTCTCCAGAAGCAAATGTTTCTGATACCATGTGTGCCCCCTGTTTGAGGTGGACTTGGGGGCGTTACGCTGGATATTGCAGGGGTTGGGGGGGGGGAGTGGAGGGGAGCCTTGTTGCCTGACCAGAGACTACCACAACCGCGCACCGCCGGATTATAGCGGGGGGGTTCGCCCGCCGAACTGCCCAAACCGATATTTTTTCATGATAATCTTCTTTGATAAATTATGTAACTCTTGCCGTTTAATCGTTTCCCGCAACTCTCTGTGAAATAAACGCTTGTTTAAACAAACAACATAAGCTATGGACTTGGGTTGTCCTTAATAAGCAGAGTAAAAACAAATACACAACACCAGGCTACAGTCCAATTGGTGTATTTGAAAGTACAGGCTTGTCCTTTGTCCACCCCGATCCAACACCGGCAAACTCTACATCTTAGCATTGTTGCTGTATGAAGAACGTAGTTTTTTTTATCTGGTTTCAGTCAAATTTATCGAAACCACGCAACCGCACACTGACCAGCCAGATTAAGGTCAATCGTAACAATTAAAACCGCAGTTAATTCCGGCGTACAGTTTCTAGTAATGTAATGGGAGTGTTCAAACTTTGTCCTTGTAGTTCATATGGTCACTCGAGTCTGCTGCTTAATTCACTGTTCCTCTTCCAACAATTGTGTGTGCCCTGTGCTAATATCCTATTTCGGTTACACTGCAGCTAGAGTCATATTACTACCCAGAATATCTTGTGTATCTGTTGTTCTGTGCAGTATCACTGTAGCTCGCTCCTCATAGAGCAGTCTACCTTATACTGTGTACAGTATCCTCTGCTTTAATCTGTGAACCAGCCTGAATATCTTACAGTGATGGTATATTTTTCACTCATTCACTGATGGTAAAATAATGTCACCGTGCAATCGTGTTTATAAATCTATCTCACAACCTAATGACCCTTGTAGCTATTAGGCGAAAGTGATGACTGGAGATCAGAGTCGAGAGTATAGTGCTGGAAAAGCACAGCAGGTCAGGCAGCATCCGAGGAGCAGGAGAATTGACCTTTTTGGTAAAAGCCCTTCATCAGAAAAGGCTTGTTGATACCCTGTCAATCTATAATGTTTTGGTTTAAGAAGACGCACACCAGATAATGATTAAAATAAGGTGAACAGCAGTGTTTTCAAATAAAATTGATTTGTATAAAAAATGTGTAGTAGCAAGTTAAAAGGAATAGTTTAATTTCACAATTGTGCTGATTCAAATACCTTCAGCATTGCCCAATAGGTTTACGTCACCACCAGAACTGCTTATCTGACTAGCAGCCCTGTTTGAATCATCGATTTCCCCACATGTAATTTATTTCATTACGTCTCCACAAGGAGTGGGAAAAACTCAACAAGTTCGAGCTAGCGAAGAGACTGAAACACTCATCGATAATATTCCAGAAGTGCTTGTTAAAACGTTTTTCAGAAGGGATTAGGTTTTAATTGGCTGTATGCCTGTTCAAGATCAAAAGTCATTTTCTGGATCAGTGGTGCTGGAAGAACACAGCAGTTCAGGCAGCATCCAAAGTGCTGCCTGAACTGCTGTGCTCTTCCAGCACCACTAATCCAGAATCTGGTTTCCAGCATCTGCAGTCATTATTTTTATCTAAGGTCAAAAGTCAAACGACTGCAGATTATAGTCCAACAGTTTTCAAATTAACCTGGAGTCGTGTTACGTTTGATCTTGTCACCCCTAGTCCAACACAGCACCTCCATATCTTGGCTGCATGCTGACCATCAGTTAGATCGTGCATTCAAAGTAATGTCGAGGCTAAATCTGTTTGTCCTTACTAAGACCAATATTGCAGGTGATGGCCAAGTTGTGGATTAACGTGAATATCCCACAGCTTCTGCCCAAGTCCTGCTACTTCCTCTTTTTGCTAAAATGCAGGAAGTTCAGGATTATCATTTCTTTAATAGATCTTACTTTAGAAAGAATTTGCTTTAAAAAGCAGGGGCACTGTCTTGAAGAACTGAGATTTAGCAAGCCATGTTGTACAGCAAGAAATGCCCAGATCTGCGAAGTTTCATGGAAGGAGCCACAAAGGAAACATAAATTAATAGCTTGTACACAAGTTGGCTTGCGGCTTTAATAGTTAGCAATATTATCAAGCAGAAATTAACAGATTAAAATTTTAATATAGAACATATAGAACATTACAGCGCAGTACAGGCCCTTCGGCCCTCGATGTTGCGCTGACCTGTCATACCAATCTGAAGCCCATCTAACCTACACTATTCCATGTACGTCCATTTACTTGTCCATTTGCTTGTTAAATGTACTTATAGTTGGCAAATCTACTACCATTGCAGTAGTATTTCTCTAATATTATACAGAGAAATATAAGGAAAAGAGACTATTGTCAATTTTAAAAAATCACACACCAGGTTATAGTCCAACAGGTTTAATTGGAAGCACTAGCTTTAAACCTGTTGGATTATAGCCTGGTGTTGTGTGATTTTTAACTTTGTACACTCCAGTCCAACACCAGCATCTCCAAATCATGATTGTCAATTTCAGGTGTGTTGACAATTTCATAAAGAAGGAATTGCACCAAATAAAGATAATCTGCTTTTATAATATACATTATCACATTATAATAGCACAATGTTCTTCCATTGTCAGTTTGTTTCAGTTGGTGACGCCTTTGCTTCTTTCGGAAAGTTACAGATTCATGCTGTGCTCTAGAACTTGAGCCAACACTTGCAGGTGGCATCTTAAGCTGAGAAATGTTGCATGCCACATTATCTCATCTATCCTACTCAGAAGCTCACACAAAAATAAGCAAACCATTTTCCTATTGGTCTAGTCAAAACTTTTTCTCTACTACAAAAACAAATTAATTAGTCATTCATCGCATCTACTATCTGTGTGACTTTGTCACTGCAATTTGATGACCGTGTTCCCAACTTAATAACAGGCTTTGGGGATTAGCAATCATTGAAACATTTTTCCTAGAAGGTCATACCTCTTTATATCCCTAAGGTATCTTTCTTCTCTAAATCCATTATTATTATGTTTAATTGTTTTTAAAGTTAACATTTATTTTTCTTGCTTCAGTATTCTATAACTGTTGTTTCTTAGTCACCTAAAACTGGAAAGGGAAAGTGAATGTCTCTTTGTAGAAATTGGTTTTCTACCCCTTTTAAGAAGCAATGTTAAAAAAACATCAAAGGTTGCCTGATCATCTTTTGTAATTCCAGTGCAGTACTCTGGCAAAACGAACACATGGATCAACATATTCAAAAATAATTGATCTTAATAGCTTTGAAGAGCAACCTGAAGTTGGAGAAGGGCAATGTTACCAAATGCTTTCAATGTCTGGATCTGCCAAATTTCAAGGGAGGAGCCACATAAGGAGACAGATATTAAAAGATTACAATCAAGCTGTTTTAGAATAAGAGTTAGAATTAGAATTAGATTTTATTGTCATGCGTACATAAGTACCGAAATAGAGGAGTACAGTGAAAAGAGTACAAAATCACCATTCTCTGGCACCATCTTCGTTACAAAAAACAGAAGTTTTAAAAAAAGCAACAGCCGAAATAAAAGAAACAAAATGAAAGGAAAATGTCCAGACCTAAAAGAAAGAAAAATGTCCATATCTTAAAGTCCCACCTTTATAAAGGTGCATGGAACACCCGCCTTTGAGACACCTGGGCCTAACCACACAGAACGCAACAGATTCAAATTTGAATGTTGCACAGAAATATACAGAAAAGGAACTAAAATCAGCTGTTATGGTCCACAGTGGATTGTGTTTTGCTTTTATGGAGACTTCAAACTATTCTCAATTGAAGAGGCTCTATATTTTTTGCCAAATTCAGAAGAGCTTTGGTTTAAACAAAAGGTTACCAGGAATAACAAAACATGCAAAATGCAAAAGCATTGATAAAAGTCTATTGAAAACAATTTCTCTGAATGTGGTGAAGATATGTGATAGAATTTAGTGAAGGTAGTTTTATTTAATTATACAGACGATTTTTTTGATGGAGTTCAAGCTGGTTAACAAATTCACAGACATCTCGATTCAAAATGGCTGCTTGTGCTTCCCTTGGGGACTTGAAGAACACTGTGAGTGGATGCTGACTCACCGAAATGGCATTTGCATACATCCGAAAGGACTTGACTCCAAAAATATTTATTCCTGCTGAAGGGCTTTTGCCTGAAACGTCGATTTCGCTGCTCCTTGGATGTTGCCTGAACTGCTGTGCTCTTCCAGCACCACTAATCTAGAATCTGGTTTCCAGCATCTGCAGTCATTGTTTTTACCTCCAAAAATATTTACCCCAATATTGGAGAGGAAAATCCAAACACTAAGGTAAATGGAGGGAAAAATTAAATTTTGAGTCAAAATTGACACAAAGCTGGGCAGTCACTGCTCGGTATCGTAGTTTATGCCATTGAATTGTTACTGGCGAGCTGTGGTGCTGATTAGGTTCCTATCTGTAGTTACACGGGCAGGGAAAGCAGGAGATCTGCAGATGGTAGAGTTAAATGATAGTATTGGTATCTGGGGAAAGAGGGAGTAATCCATTGGGCCTCAAATACAATGGCAAAAGATACTGGTATTTGCTGCTATTTCTGAGGAAATAAATATAGTTCCAATGGTATTCATCCATCACCCTTGAATCAAGGGGGTTTGGGAATGGTCGGTATAGTGTGTGGTTAAGGAATGGTATTGGAATCCTAGTCCAATGCCAATTTAGGGGATTTAAACATCTGGCCATATCCAACATACAAATCCCTGATAATTAATATTGCCTAATGAATATATAGAAACAGCAAATAAAATACAAGACATTCCCCTTAAAGTTAAAAAAAATCTTTATCACCTGGAACGTTGATAGTTGTTCTTCAAAATGCTTGCCATAATTGTAGATTTACTGTTTTGCAAATTAACTTATAGACAGTGCACTTTTTAGATGGTTATTTATTGAGCTAGAATGTTAACCATAGAAGGAGATATTTGTGGGCGTTAATATTATGTGACTACACGTTGAGGTGCCAATGAATACTAATGGTGCCTTGAAGAAGTGTACTGCTCTAATTTAAGAATTTTTTAAAGCGATAAATAATTTAAACAGATAGAATTGTATTGCTGTTGAGAGTTGTTATTTTAACAATTTATCTTAATCAATAACACCATACATTTGTACTTTGACTTTCTAACAAAATACAGATATATAATCAACAGGTTTTGCCATTATGTTACATTTGGACCAAAATTGAATTTATAAATGAAGTTAAGAGGAAGCACATGAGAAAGTTAAGGAAGCAAATTGTCTACTAAAGACAAGCATTTATTTCAGAGTTGGCCATTAATGGTTCATTTTCCACAGTCCATCATTGTCCTGGCATGTACTTTGTTTATACTTTATGTGCTGTGCTTTTGTTTAAAGATGCAAGGCAACTCAAAGTTTTTTTGAGGAATCATGTTACACTGAGAAGAAACATTGACTGATTGTTTATGTCAGTACTGCAGTCTTATTGGAGGTCAGTGACATTACAGCTTGGTTTGAGTATCTGATTTATATAGAAGACCTTGTAAAATGATACCAGAGTAGAAAGCAATAGGGAGGAATGGTGCCAGGAAAAAGAGACAAAGAAAGAACGACATAACAGGAACAACATGGAGGTCACAGTTGGACTTGCTAGAAGTTATGAAAAATGTGTAGTTGTGCTATGAAGCAGTTGTACCAGGGGTAATCAAATGGGGAAAAAGTTTCAGGGCCTGGAGCTAATGTTGAGTTGTGAAGACTGTTCAGCACCAAAGTGGAAAATAAGGTGTTGTTCCTCCAGAAGCAAGACTAGAAAGTGCAGGAGAAACTCAGCTTGTGGCAGCACCTGTAGAGACAAACACATTGAAGGTAGGAGCAGGAGTAGGCCATTTGACCCCTCAAGCCTGCTCCACCATTCAATATGACCACTCAAACTGATCATCGAGCTCAATCCTAATCCTACCCTCTCCCATATTCCTAAATCCCTTTAGCCACAAGTGCTATATCTACCTCCTTCTTGAAAACATATAATGTTTTGTCTTCAACCACATGCTGTGTAGGGAATTTTGCAGGTTCCCCATTCGCTGGGTATAGATATTTCTCCTCAACTCAATCCTAAAAGGTTTAATCCTTATCTTCAAACTATGACCTCTGGTTCTGAACTCCCCTACCATCTGAAACATCCTTCCTGCATCCTGTCTTATTATGTTGGAATTCTACAGCAGGAACATCCTTCCTCAGATAAGGAGACCAAAACTGCGTACAATATTTCAGGTGTGGTCTAACCAATGCCCTGTATAATTTTAGCAAGATCTCCTTGTTTATATACTTGAATCTTTTCACTGTGAAGGGCAACATAAAGTTTGCTTCCTTTATTGCCTGCTTAGCCTGCACGTTTACTTTCACTGACAGTGGGGATGAGGACACCCAGGTTTCTTTGAAAATTCTTCTCTCTACAGCCATTCAAATAATAAAATGCCTTCCTATTTTTGCCATAAAAGTGGATAACCTTGCATTTATCCACATTATACTGCATCTGCAATACATTTGCCCATGCACTCAGCCTGTCTAAATCACACTGCAACTTTTCTACATTCTCCTCACACTCCTTCCAACCACTTTTGTGTCATTTGCAAATTTTAAGATATTACGTTTAGTTCTCTCACTTAATATGTTGTAAATAGCTTGTGTCCTAGTACTGATTCCTATAGCATCTCACTAGTCACTGCTTACCATTCAGAAAAAGACCCATTTATTCCTACTCTTTATTTCCTGTCTGCTAACCAATTTTCTATCCATCTTAATGGCTGAACAGGCTGGGGCTGTTTTCCCTGGAGCATTGGAGGCTGAGGGGTGACCTTATAGAGGTTTACAAAATTATAAGGGGCATGGATAGGATAAATAGACAAAGTCTTTTCCCTGGAGTTGGGGAATCCAGAACTAGAGGGCATAGGTTTAGGGTGAGAGGGAAAAGATATAAAAGGGACCTAAGGGGCAACTTTTTCACGCTCACTCTGTAGTTCATTGCCTCCAACCCTGGCAACATCCTTGTAAATCTTTTCTGAACTCTTTCAAGTTTCACAACATCTTTCTGAAAGGAAGGAGAACAGAATTGCACACAATATTCCAACAATAGCCTCACCAATGTCCTGCACAGCTGCAACATGACATCCCAACTCCTGTACTCAATACTCTGACCAATAAAGGAAAGCATACCAAACGCCTTCTTCACTATCCTATCTGCCTGCAACTCCACTTTCAAGGAGCTATGAACCTGCACTCCAAGGTCTCTTTGTTCAGCAACATTCCCTAGGACCTTACCATTAAGTGTATAAGTCCTGCTAAGATTTGCTTTCCCAAAATGCAGCACCTCGCATTTATCTGAATTAAACTACATCTGCCACTTCTCAGCCCATTGGCCTATCTGGTCCAGATCCTGTTGTAACCTGAGGTAACCCTCTTCACTGTCCACTACACCTCCAATTTTGGTGTCATCTGCAAACTTACTAACTGTACCTCTTATACTCGCATCCAAATCATTTATGTAAATGACAAAAAGTAGAAGACCCAGCACTGATCCTTGTGGCACTCCACTGGTCTCAGGCCTCCAGTCCGAAAAACAACCCTCCACCACCACCCTCTGTCTTCTACCTTTGAGCCAGTTCTGTATCCAAATGGCTAGTTCTCCCTGTATTCCATGAGACCTAACCTTGCATGGGGAACCTTGTCGAACGCCTCACTAAAGTCCATATAGATCACATCTACTGCTCTGCCCTCATCAATCTTCTTTGTTACTTTCTCAAAAAACTCAATCGAGTTTGTGAGACATGATTTCCAACGCACAAAGCCATGCTGACTATCCCTAATCAGTCCTTGCCATTCCAAATACATGTACATCCTGTCCCTCAGGATTCCTTCCAAAAACTTGCCCACCACCAATGTCAGGCTCACAGGTCTATAGTTCCCTGGCTTGTCTTTACCACCCTTCTTAAACAGTGGCACCACGTTTGCCAACCTCCAGTCTTCCGGCACCTTACCTGTGACTATCAATGATACAAATATCTCAGCAAGAAGCCAAGCAGTCACTTCTCTAGCTTCCCACAGAGGTCTCTGGTACACCTGATCAGGTCTTGGGAATTTATCCACTTTTAACCGTTTCAAGATATCCAGCACTTCCTCATGTGTAGTATGGACATTTTGCAAGATGTAACCACCTATTTCCCTATAGTCTATATCTTCCATATCCTTTTCCACATTAAATACTGATACAAAACATTCATTTAGTATCTCCCCCATTTTCTGCGGTTCCACACAAAGGCCGCTTTGCTGATTTTTGAGGGGCCCTATTTTCTTTTGTCCTTAATGTATTTGTAAAAACCCCTTGGATTCTCCTTAATTCTATTTGCCAAAGCTATTCCATGTCCCCTTTTTGCCCTCCTGGTTTCCCTCTTAAGTATACTCCTACTTCCTTTATACTCTTCTAGGGATTCATTCGATCTATCCTGTCTATATCTGACATATACTTCCTTCTTTTTCTTAACCAAACTCTCAATTTCTTCAGTCATCCAGCATTCCCTATACCTACCAGCCTTTCTTTTCACCCTGATAGGAATGTACTTTATCTGGATTCTTGTTATCTCATTTCTAAAGGCTTCCCATTTTCCAGCCGTCCCTTTACCTGCGAACATCTGCCCCCAAACAGCTTTCGAAAGTTCTTGCCTAATACCGTCAAAATTGGCCTTTCTCCAATTTAGAACTTCAACTTTTAGATCTGGTCTATCCTTTTCCATCACTATCTTAAAATGAATAGAATTAAGATCGCTGGCCCCAAAGTGCTCCCCCATTGACACCTCAATCACCTGCCCTGCCTTATTTCCCAAGTGTAGGTCAAGTTTTGCAACTTCTCTAGTAGGTACATCCACATACTGAATCAGAAAATTGTCTTGTATGCACTTAAGAAATTCCTCTCCATCTAAACCTTTAACACTAAGGCAGTCCCAGTCGATGTTTGGAAAATTAAAATCCCCTACCATAACTACCCTATTATTCTTACAGATAGCTGAGATCTCCTGACAAGTTTATTTCTCAATTTCCCTCTGATTATTAGGGGTCTATAATACAGTCCCAATAAGGTGAACATCCCTTTCTTATTTCTCAGTTCCACCCAAATAACTTCCCTGGATGTATTTCCAGGAATATCCTCCCTCAGCACAGCTGTAATGCTATCTCTTATCAAAGATGCCACTCCCCCTCCTCTCTTGCCTCCCTTTCTATCCTTCCTGTAGCATTTCCTTAAGCTGCCAGTCCTGCCCATCCCTGAGCCATGTTTCTGTAATTGCTATGATATCCCAGTCCCATGTTCCTAACCATGCCCTGAGTTCATCTGCCTTCCCTGTTAGGCTCCTTGCATTGAAGTAAATGCAGTTTAATTTATTTGTCCTACCTTGTCCCTCCCTGCCCTGACTGTTTGACTCACTTCTGTTCTCAACTGTACCCATCTCAGACTGATCTGTTTCCTCACTATCTCCCTGGGTGCCACCACCACCCCCCTCCCCCTCCCCCCAACCTTACTAGATTAAAGCCTCCCAAGCAGTTCTAGCAAATTTCCCTGCCAGTATATTAGTCCCCTTTCAATTTAGGTGCAATCCATTGTTCTTGTACAGGTCACTTCTACGCCAAAAGAGATTCCAATGATCCAAAAATGTGAATCCTTCTCCCATACACTAGCTCCTCAGCCATGCATTCATCTGCTCTGTCCTCTTATTCCTGCCCTCACGAGCTCGTAGTACTGGGAGTAATCCAGATATTACTACCCTTCAGGACCTCCTTTTGTAAATTTATGCCTAAAGCTCTGTGATTTCCCTTCAGAATCTCATCCTTTTCCCTTCCAATGTCGTTGGTTCCAACGTGGACAATGACCTCCTGCTGGCCGCTGTTCCCCGTGAGAACATTCTCTCTGAGACATCCTTGATCCTGGCACCAGGGAAACAACACACCATTCTGCTTTTTCGCTGCTGGCCACAGAAACTTCTGTCTGTATCTCTGACTACAGAATCCCCCAACACAATTGATCTCTTGGAAGCCAACGTACCCCTCATTGCATGAGAGCCAGCCTCAGTATCAGAAACTTAGCTGTTCATGCTATGTTCCCCTGAGAATCCAACACCTCCTACATTTTCCAAAACAGCATACCTGTTTGAAATGGGTATATCCACAAAAGACTCCTGCCCTAGATGCCTATTTCTCTTATCCTTCCTGGAGTTAACCCATCTATATGACTGTATCTGAGACTTTTCCCCCTTCCTATAACTGCCATCCATCACATACTGTTACTGTTGCAAATTCCTCATTGCTTCTATCTGTCTCTCTAACCGATCCACTTGATCTGATAAGATTCGCATCCAACAGCATTTATGGCAGATATAATCCACAGTAACCCTTAAACTCTCTTTAAACTCCCACATCTGACAAGCAGTACATAGTACTGCAAAGGCCATTTTTGCTCCTTCACAATCTACAGACCCAGAAAAGAACACCGTCTTATTCCTTTACAAACACTGACCCAGGTTAAATTAGTAGCTATGGCTTACATTTTAAGTTTAATCAAGAGACTTATCTCCAAAAACATATAATCAAGAAAGAACCCACTGCACTAATGCAGCCTTTCTCTTGGACAGACTTAAAACAACAATTAACATATCCGATTCTGTGTTGTGGACTTCGCCCAAACCGGTTCCTCCAAGATTAGTTGTGAAATTCACTGTTTGTTAATTTTCCCAGATGCACTCCGATGTTCAGCGGTACATGAATTCAAAAACAGCAAAGGTGATAACTGTGCAGGTTTTCTCTCTCTCTCTCTCTCTCTCTCTCTGTCTCCTGCACTGTCCTCATCATGTGCTTTCTTTGTCTGTTCTTCTCCCTTTTAAAACTGCTGTTGTTTTGACTTTTTTTTCCCAAAGTTCCAACACAGTGCAACAGCATATAAAACAATAATTCTGGAATTCGAAGAAAACATCTCCAACACCTAAAATGCCTCAAAAAAAAGAGCAGCTGTTACAGTCAGAAATTTTTCCTGTCCTCCATCTTGGATTACCCAGAAGTCATGGGCATATGTGAGTATCAGTGTAGGGGAATGTGTCTGGGTGGGATACTCTTTGGAGGGATGTTGTGAACTTGTTGAGCCAAATGGCCTTCTTCCACACTGTAGGGATTCTATAATTCTAAGACTCTATGAATGTCTTATGAAAGTCCAAATAAACCACAACCACTGGCTTCCCTTCATCACCTCTATAACCCGTTCTGATGAAAGGTCACTGAATTTGACTAGCGTTAACTCTGCTTCTCTCTGCAGATGTTGGTGGACCTGCTGAGCAATTTCTGGTTTTGTTTCAGACCTGCATCATCTTTGCTTTATTTTGCTGTTCTTCTAGCCTTTGTTGGACTTCACTGGAATACTGCAGCAGGCCTAGGTCAGGAACGTTTACCATGAAAGCAAGACGGTGTATTGAAATGATGAATGACCAGAAGGTCAGGATCATTCGTGTAGTCAGCTGCTCAGCAAACCCTGGTCTACATTTAGTCTTAAACAAGAACAGAAATCACGGTAAAAGCTCAGCAAGTCTGGTAACTTTTATAAAGAGTAGTCAGAGTTAATGTTTTGGGTCAGGTGACCCTGGCCAATGTAAAGCAGTGGCTACAGTAGACTGGATTGAAAGAAGGACAAATAAACCATTGCTCCACCTGGTAGTGTGTTTGGGACCTTGACCAGTGAGGAGGTAAAGATGATTTGCTGAGTTTCTCAGCACTTTTCAAAATTTCAGATCTCCATCATCTGCAGTCCTGTGCTTTTATCTTAAATCGGTTATGATCACCAATCTTTAGGCCAATGGAAACATTCAATAACTTGAAGACTTTGACCACCTGCATCAGAAACAAAATAAAAACACAGTGCCTTTTAACGTAGTAAACTATCCAGTAAACTTCACAGAAATGTTAATCAATTTGACAAAGCCAAATATAGAGGAATTAGGTCTGATGACCAATATTTAATCAAAGACATGGGTTTAAAACAGTGTTTTTGAAAGGAGGAAGAGAGACAGGTTTGGTGAAGTGAGTCCAGAGTTAAATATCCCCGAAACTTCCTTGCTGAAAGGAGAGCAGCCCAGTTTCTCAGCATAGATAGAGCAAATTGCTGCAGATGCTGGAATCTGTACTGAAAACAACACATGCTGAGGAAGAATCATCCAGACTCGAAACATTAGCATGCTCTCTCTCCTTGGATGCTGTCTGACCTCTGTGATCTCCAACATTTGTTGTTTTCAGTTTTTCAGCATAACTGAAGTCTTTACATAGAACATAGAACATAGAAGGATACAGCGCAGTACAGGCCCTTCGGCCCTCGATGTTGCGCCGACCGAATCCTACCTAACCTATACTAGCCCAATAACTTCCAAATGCCTATCCAATGCCCGCTTAAATGACCATAAAGAAGGAGAGTTCACCACTGATACGGGCAGGGCATTCCATGAACTCACAACCCGCTGTGTGAAGAATCTACCCCTAACATCTGTCCTATACCTACCACCCCTTAATTTAAAGCTATGTCCCCTAGTAACACCTGACTCCATTAGCGGTAAAAGGTTCTTAGTATCTACCCTATCTAAACCCCTAATCATCTTATACACTTCTATCAGATCTCCCCTAAACCTTCTCTTCTCCAATGAGAACAGCCCCAAGTGCCTCAGCCTTTCCTCATAAGATTTTCCTACCATTCCAGGCAACATCCTGGTAAACCTCCTCTGCACTCGTTCTAAAGCTTCCACATCCTTCCTATAGTATGGCGACCAAAACTGCACACAATACTCCAGATGAGGCCTCACCAGAGTCTTATACAACTGCAACATGACCTCAGGACTCCGGAACTCAATTCCTCTGCCAATAAAGCCCAGTACACCATATGCCTTCCTCACAGCACTATTTACCTGGGTGGCAACTTTCAGAGATCTGTGTACATGGACACCAAGATCCCTCTGCTCATCCACACTACCAAGTAGCCTACCATTAGCCCAGTAATCCATCATCTTGTTATTCCTACCAAAGTGAACGACTTCGCACTTAGCTACATTGAATTCCATTTGCCACATTTCCGCCCAGCTCTGCAACTTATCTATATCCCGCTGTAACCTACCACTTCCTTCCTCACTATCCACAACTCCACCGACTTTTGTGTCATCCGCAAACTTGCTTACCCAGCTTTCAAGTCCTTCCTCTAGATCATTTATAAAGATAACAAAAAGCAATGGTCCCAAAACAGATCCTTGTGGTACACCGCTAGTAACTGCGCTCCAAGATAAACATAATCCATCAACTACTACCCTCTGTCTCCTTCCAGCCAGCCAATTCCTAATCCAAACCTCTAATGTATCCTCAATGCCATACCTCCGTAGTTTTAGCATTAGCCTACCATGGGGAACCTTATCGAACGCCTTACTAAAATCCATATACACAACATCTACTGCTTTACCCTCGTCCACTTCCTTAGTCACCTTCTCAAAGAACTCAATAAGGTTTGTGAGGCACGACCTGCCCTTCACAAAACCATGCTGGCTATCCCTGATCACGTTATTCCTACCCAGATGTTCATAAATCTTATCCCTTACCATTCTCTCTAAGACTTTGCCCACCACTGAAGTCAGACTCACTGGCCTATAGTTACTAGGGCTATCCCTACTCCCTTTCTTGAACAATGGGACCACATTCGCTATCCTCCAGTCCTCTGGTACTATTCCCGTTGACAATGACGACATAAAAATCCAGGCCAATGGCTCTGCTATCTCCTCCCTAGCTTCCCATAGGATCCTGGGGTAAATGCCATCAGGCCCAGGAGACTTATCTATATTCATCCTTTCCAATATTCCCAAAACCTCTTCCCTGCATATTTCCAGGGCATCCATTCTAATTATTTGTGATTCCATATTCACATCAGCAACAGTGTCCTGTTCCTGAGTGAATACTGATGAAAAGTACTGATTTAAGGTCTCTCCAATCTCCTCCGCCTCCACACACAACTTCCCACTACTATCCTTGACTGGACCGATACCTACCCTAGTCATCCTTTTATTCTTGACATACCTATAGAAAGCCTTTGGGTTTTCCCTAATCCTACCAGCTAAAGACTTTTCATGTCCCCTTCTCGCTTCTCTTAGCTCCCTCTTTAGCTCCTTCCTGGCTACCTTATAACTCTCAATCGCCCCTACTGAACCTTCACGCCTCATCTTTACATATGCCGCCTTCTTCCCTTTCACAAGGGACTCCAATTCCTTACTAAACCACGGCTGCCTCACAAGGCCCTTTAATCCCTGTTAATCCCAGTTCATCTCCGACTCTTTCTCAAAGACCTTGACATTGTGCTTAATGTGTTTTTCAATTTACCAGAAATGGGCCAATAGTATGATAAAGGTTGTAGGTGGGTGAAGTCATGGAAACCTTTTGAATGTTGTACTTGACTATGCTTTAACTACAAAACATGGTTTGTTCAAACATATTTCTTGCATTAGTCAACAATTGCATGCAAGCTTATGTATTACAGTTACTTGAAAAATGAGAATGAAGTATTTAATTGCTCAAAACATAGATGGGTGTGTATGATTTGTACTTTGTAAGTATCTGCCTCCCTGTTTATATCTGCAGGCATGACCCATAGAACATCACTACTGATGATCTCAGAGGGACTAATTGTTCGGTACATGAATAGGGTGTGATTGAATTCAATATGAAGGAATTCCTCTTTGTTAATGACCCACCTTTTGCCAGTTAACAGCATCAAAGTAAGCCTTCACTCAAGCAAGCTCCATGAAGCCATATGAATTCCTATGATAATTTAACTTGCTTTTTCTCTTTGAGAATCCTGTCTTTAAGCTTTTGTATTTCTAGGTGCAGCTTTGAGATAAACATAAGCTTTTTTCCCAGGGAAATATGCAATTAAACCTTTATGGGTATCTGGGAAGTTGTTCTAAAGATAAGTTGCTGTTAATAAATTATAGCAACACCCAGGTGTTTAACACATTTTGTCCCAATTCTGTTTCATTAATTGGACACAGGATTCAATCTCCATTCATGAGGCTTGGACCTCTTGGGAATTGAACTAGTGAGCTGTTCATTCGAATGGGGTATCATGATGCAACTCACCAGGTTTGGGCTGGATAATATTGGTTAGGCTAGATGCCAACAAGCTGCGAGCAAGGCAAGGCCTGAATGGGATTCAGCCTTGAATAGCCCATGACCTAAATTGCTTTTAGGGGTCTTGGAGGAGCCCTTCTGGAGAACACTTCACCCTGCCATTACTTCACAGAATGTGGACATTCCTGGCTAAGCCTTTGTGAAGGCATTGGTGAGCTGCTTTCTTGAATTGTGGCTGTCTTGGTGGTGTACAGACACTCACACTGCTGTTTGGAATAGAGTTTCAGGATTTTGACCAAGTGACAGTCAGAGTGTCATAGAGATGTATCGCAAAGAAACAGACCCTTCCATCCAACTTGTCCATGCCAACCAGATATCCTAACCTAATCTAGTCCCGATTTGGAGATGCCGGTGTTGGACTGGGGTGTACAAAGTTAAAAATCACACAAGTTATAATCCAACAGGTTTAATTGGAAGCACTGGCTTTCGGAGCGTCGCTCCTTCATCAGGTGGTTGTGGAGTACACGATTGTAAGATGCAAAATTTATAGCAAACATTTGCAGCGTGATGTAACTGAAATTATACATTGAAAAATACCTTCATTGTTTGTTAAGTTTCTCATCTGTTAGAATTATTAATGTTATAACCAAATTTATACACCAGGTACATTGACGATACTTTCTTCCTCTCGACCCATGACGAGGAGTCACTGATAAAACTACACAATCATATCAACAAGTTTCATCCCACCATCAAACTCACCATGGACTACTCTCTACTATCTGGCTCATTCTTGGACACATTCATCTCCATCAAGGATGGACACCTCAGCACCACACTTTTACCACAAACCCACAGACAACTTCACAATGCGACACTTCTCCAACTTCCACCCAAAACATATTAAAACAGCCATCCCCTATGGACAAGCCCTATACGTACACTGGATCTGTTCAGATGGGGAGGAACATGATGGGTACCTGGGAATACTCAGGGATGCCCTCATAAGAATGGAGTACGATGTTCAACTCATCGATCGCCAGTTCAGACGTGCCACAGCAAGGAACCATAATGACCTCCTCAGGAGACAGGCACATGCTGCAAACGACAGGGTATCCTTCGTTGACCAGTACTTCCCAGGAGCTGAAAAACTATGCCATGTTCTTTGTGACCTGCAACACATTATCAATGAGGATGAGCACCTCACTAAGACCTTCGCCACACCTCCACTGCTCACCTTTAAACAACCACCAAACCTCAAACAGATCATTGCTTGTAGCAAATTGCCCTGCTCTCAGGACAACTCCATACCACACTGTCATGGTAGGCGCTGCAAGACATGTGAGTGTGGACATCGATACCATCATTACATATGGGGACACCTCCCACCATGTACATGGCAGGTACTCATGTGACTCAGCCAACGTTGTCTATCTCATGCTCTGCAGGAAAGGATGCCCTGAAGCATAGTACATTGGGGAAACCAAGCAAAGGCTACAGCAACAGATGAATGGGCACCGCATAACACTCAACAGACAGGAGGGTTCCCTCCCAGTTGGGGAACACTTCGGTGGTCCAGGACATTTGACCTCGGACCTTCGGGTGACCATCCTCCAAGGTGGATTTCGGGACAGGCAGCAGTGAAAAGTGGCTGAGCAGAGGCTGATAGCTAAGTTCGGCACCCATAGGGAAAGTCTCAACCGGAACCTTGGGTTCATGTCACACTACAGGTGACCACCATTGCACTATAAGTACACAGGCACACTTATTCACACACATACACACACTCCTACAGACACACACACACACTCCCACACTCACACATGCACCCTCTCACAGACTTAGACCACTTTACACTCACACACATATATACACTCTCTCTCTCTCTCACAGACACTCACAACCCCTCACCCCAGACATATACACACACTCCTATAGGCACACACACTCCCACACTCACACATGCACCCTCTCACAGACTTAGACCACTTTACACTCACGCACATTCATATACACTCTCTTTTACAGACACTCACAAACCACCATCCCCCCCCCACACACACAAACACACACACACACACACACGCACACACACACATTTGTGGGGTGAATTTGTACTCGCAGAGTTACATTGTACATTGCTCAAAAACTGCATGAATCCATGTAAGACTCTGTTAACTCACTGTTCAGATTAGAATCAGTTTAAACATTATGGCACAGCCAGCAGCACACAGGGGGCTAACACCTTCAACATCTTAACATCTTATCTGGGCTGATACCAATTGGTACAGTTAACCTGAGAATGTAACTTTTAAAAAAAGTTTTGTAATTTACCTATGAAAGAAGGGAAAGTATCATGGTCATTTTAACAGATGAGAGACTTAAACAATCAAGGTATTTTTCAATGTATAATTTCAGTTATATCACACTATAAACTTTTGCTATAAATTCTGTGTCTTACAACCGTGTACTCCACAACCACCTGATGAAGGAGCAGCGCTCTAAAAGCTAGTGCTTCCAATTAAACCTGTTGGACTATAACCTGATGTTGTATGATTTTTAACTTTGTACACCCCAGTTGAATACCGGCATCTCCAAATCTGTTAGAATGACCATGATAGTTTCACTTCTTTTATATGTAAATCACAAAACACTTTTTAAAAGTTACATTCCCAGGTTATCTGCAACAATTGGTATCAGCCAGATAAGATGTTGAAGGTGTTAGCCCCCTGTGTTCTATTGTCTGTACCATAATGTTTAGACTGATTCTAATCTAAAAAATGAGGTAGCAGGGCCTTATATGGATTCATGCAGTTTTTGAGCAAAGTACAATGTAACTCTGCATTACAGGCACAGAGTACATGAGCAATGAGATAATGTTGAAATTGTACAAGACTTTAGTTCTGCTTCAGCTCAAGAACTGGGTCCATTTCTGGGGTGGCCACACTTTGGAAAAGATATGAAGAGATTGTAGAGTGTGCAGAAGGGATTCGTGAAAACTGTTCCATGGATGAGAAACTTTAGTGTGGAGATAAATCAGAAATTCAGAGAATTCCCTTAGAGAAAAGAAAGCTGAGAGGAGATCTGTTAGAGATATTCAAAATCATGAGGGTCAGGATAAAATAGATGGGGAGGAATTATTCCCCTTCATGAAAGGAGTGGGAATAAGAGACCACAGATATAACATTATTGACAAAAGTAACAAAGGAATGATGTGAGAAAAAGGTGTTTTGTGCCACAAGTAGTTAGAGTCTGGAGTACATCCCCTGGGAGTGTGGTGGAGGTTTTCTGGGATACTTGGCTTATTATATTGTCACAGCTGCTGCCCATGAAAGAGGCTGCTGCCATCATCCTCTTTAAACAGTGGGATCTACAGGATCTTCTTGGTCTAGTCGGGAAGAGGAAAACCACTTTCTAGTCTAACCAGAAAGATCTTTTGTAGTTTACAATGTTTTGATTATTGTATGTCAACAACTAGCTACAGGCTGTTTTGCCCACAAATCCATGAGATATCATTATAGTAGGCAGTGCCTATGGTAATCCTGGGTATTAATCCTTTCACATACATAGCACAGATAGGTTCAGTCAAGGCATTCAAACCCCACTTTAAAATACGATGTGGAGTAGCTGGTGTTGGATTGGGGTGGACAAAGTTAAAAATCACACAACACCAGGTTATGGTCCAACAGGTTTATTTGGAAGCACTAGTTTTCGGAGCGCTGCTCCTTTGCCAGGTAGCTGTCTGACAAATACCTGATGAAGCAGCAGTCCTCTGAAAGCTAGTAATTCTAAATAAACGTGTTGGATTATAACCTGTTGTTGTATGATTTTTAACTTTAAAATATGCAGTCAGTCAGTCACAAAACAAAACACCTTGGAATATGCTTGTGGTGTAATTCAAACAGGCAGGCTAGTGGTCTTGGGACATAGGTTCAATCCCACCAAGGCAGCTGGTGAAATTTAAACTTAATTTTAAATCTGGAACATAATGCTAGTCTCTGCAATGACAACCATCATTGATCATTTGTAAAAACAAACATTAGGTTCTCCAGTTTCCTTCAGAGAATGTGATGGATTTCTGATTGTCTCTGAAATTGTTCAATTAGCCATTTAGAAGCCTCATCACTTCAGGAGATCTCCCACCCACAGCTTCCAATCTCATAGTCCGGGAACTCCGCACTGCCCGGTTCTACCTCCTTCCCAAGGTCCATATGCCTGACCACCCTGGCCGACCCATTGTCTCAGTATGCTCCTGCCCCACTGAACTCATCTCTACCTACCTTGACACTGTCTTATCCCCCCTAGTCCCGGAACTCCCCATATATGTTCGAGACACAACCCACTCCCTCCACCTCCTCCAAGATTTCCGTTTTCCTGGCCCCCAACGCATCATCTTTTCACCATGGATATCCAGTCCCTCTACACCTCCATCCGCTATGACCAGAGCATCCAATCCCTCCGTTTCTTCCTCTCCCGACGTCTCCAACAGTACCCTTCCACCAACACTCTCATTCGTTTGGCCGAACTGGTCCTCACCCTTAACAAGTTCTGCTTTGAATCCTCCCACTTCCTCCAGACCAAAGGGATAGCCATGGGCAACCGTATGAGCCCTAGCTAATTCTGTCTCTTTGTTGGCTATGTAGAACAGTCCATCTTCCGTAATTGCACTGGCACCATTCCCCACCTCTTCCTCCGCTACATTGATGACTGCATTGGTGCCATCTCGTGCTCCCGCGAGGAGGTTGAGCAATTCATCAACTTCACCTACAAATTCCACCCTGACCTTAAATTTACCTGGACCATCTCTGACACCTCCCTCCCCTTCCTGGACCTCTCCATCTCCATTAATGAGGACTGACTTGACACCGACATTTTTTACAAACCCACCGACTCCCACAGCTACCTGGATTACACCTCTTCCCACCCCACCTCCTGCAAAAATGCCATCCCGTATTCCCAATTCCTCCGCCTCCGCCGTATCTGCTCCCAGGAGGACCAGTTCCACCACAGGACACACCAGATGGCCTCCTTCTTTAGAGACCGCAATTTCCCTTCCCACATGGTTAAAGATGCCCTCCAACGCATCTCGTTCACATCCCGCACCTCTGCCCTCAGACCCCACCCCTCCAACTGTAACAAGGACTGAACGTCCCTGGTGCTCACCTTCCCCCCTACCAACCTTCGCATAAACCAAATCATCCAACGACATGTCTGCCACCTCCAAACGGACCTCACCACCAGGGATATATTTCTCTCCCCACCCCTTTCCGCCTTCCGCAAAGACCGTTCCCTCCGTGACTACCTGGTCAGCTCCACGCCCCCCAACAACCCACCCTCCCGTCCTGGCACCTTCCCCTGCTACCACAAGAATTGCAAAACTTGCGCCACAGCTCCTCCCTCACCTCCATCCAAGGCCCTAAACGAGCCTTCCACATCCATCGAAGTTTTACCTGCACATCCACCAATATCATTTATTGTATCCATTGCTCCCGATGCTGTCTCCCCTACATTGGGGAGAGTGGATGCCTTTAATAGAGCGCTTTAAGGAACATCTCTGGGACACCTGCACCAATCAACCACACCACCCTGTGGCCCAACATTTCAACTCCCCCTCCCACTCAGCCGAGGACATGGGGCCTCCTTCACCACCACCCTGTCACCACCCGACACCTGGAGGAAGAACGCCTCATCTTCTGCCTTGGAACACTTCAACTCCAGGGCGTCAATGTGGACTTCAACAGTTTTCTCATTTCCCCTTCCCCCACCTCACCCCAGTTCCAAACTTCCAGCTCAGCAATGTCCACATGACTTGTCCTACCTGCCTATCTTCCTTTCCACCTATCCACTCCACCCTCCTCCCTGACCTATCACCTTCATCCCCTCCCCCACTCACCTATTGTATTCTATGCTACTTTCTTCCCACCCCCACCCTCTTATCTCTCCACGCTTCAGGCTCTCTGCCTGTATTCCTGATGAAGGGCTTTTGCCCGAAACGTCGATTTTACTGCTCCTCGGATGCTGCCTGAACTGCTGTGCTCTTCCAGCACCACTAATCCAGCATTTAGCAATGGGCAATAGCCCCTACCCTACAAAGCAATTCAGGATGGGCATCAAATTCAACAATACCCACACCTTGTGAAACAAAATCCCTGTACGAAAGAAAAGTGAGGAGATTAACTTCACTTTTGTTATTTGACCACAACCTGAGTCATTACAGAATCTGTTTTGGAGACTCATCAGTGAGCACAGATTATTAGGTCATGATAATATTGACAACTGGTGATGCAAGAGTTAGGTTTCTGTTAGCAACAGAGTAAGCAACTAAAAGCTTATCCGTGCTGATTGTTATATTGATAATCATTTGTTTACCAAAACAGAGGTCAATCTGGCCTCCACTACTATATATTTGCATCCTATTATTCAATACAAACTTTAATCTTCGCTCTCCCCTGACCCAATTCCTATGATGACAGAAAATTAGTCCTTTTTCAGGAAGGATGTGAAGATGTTGGAGAGGGTGCAGAAGATATTATGAGTAACGAAGATAGATTGGGGAAGTTAGGACTGATTCTAATTGACAATGAAACTAATTGAATGGGCTTCCCAAACACTTAATTTGGAGATTCCTAAGTATGGTGATAGGTTTGCAAACATGTCAGATCCAAATGATCCAACAAAATCTAGCTCACTTATGGCACTAAATAAATGTTTGATTTGTATCATAAATTTGCATCAGGAAATGTAAAAACCATAAAACAAGCATTAATTCTGACTGAAATATACTGAGGGAAGAATTTCCAACCATGCTTCCTATATTTTTAAAGTTCTAAAGTAAGTTCATCCCCATGTTGTTGTTTGCAAGAAAAAAACAATCCTTTTTTATTCCTATAATTTTGACCAGTAATAATATTTGAATAAACCTGTAAAGCTTATGGAACAAGAAGCAGTGTCTATGTTTCCAGTGCTCAGGGTGTAAAGTCAACTGAGTGTGAGGGAGACTGCGTTCTAGAATTGGTTTAGAACCATGGGTCACAGGGCGAGATCATGAGCAGAAAGACAGGCTCATAAACTAGTACAGAACTAGAGAGGCTGAGTCCAAAGTTAGTCCAGAATTGGAGAGGCCGTGCCCAGGCCTGGCACAGGATTTGACAGATGGATATAAAGCTGTCCTAGGGTAGGAGAGGCTGGACTCAGATTTAATCATTTGGAGAAGATGGATCTAGTGCTGAGCTGGGTTGGGAGAGAATGGCTCCACAATCATGAACACGTCATTTCATTGCTGTGGTCCGTGCCGGATACTATATCTCATGGTTTACACAATTCAAATAAACTCATTCAATAATGGCAGTCAGTGCTTTAAAATAATTGAGTGGATACTGGTTAGATTAACGGGAATGGTTCCAGCAATGAGGGAATTTGCAATGTTAGGCTAGAGAGGCTGGGGTTGATCCTCTTGGGGCAAAGAAGATTTGATAGTGTTGTGTCAGATTTTAGTTAGATAATTAGATATAGACCATAAGGAGCTTTAAGCATCAATCTCTGTTGGAGAGAGACAGACGGTGTACCACTCCACATCAGTCAGAAGGTAAGGCAAGGAGATAATCCTAAACGGGTTTCCATCATCAGTACAGGGATTGAACGGCTACTTTCAGCATCATTCTATATTGTACTTTAGCCAACTGAGCTAACCAGCCCCAGTCTTGTTTGTGATAAATTTAGGTAAGGTAGACAAACAGAAGCTGTTCATGTCTGATGTGACTTCTTTGTTCTGAAGAAGCATCATTTTGGATTCTGAACATTAACTCTGCTTCTCCTTTCACATATGCTGCTCGACCTGCTGAGTTTCTCCAGCATTTTCTGTTTGAATTTCAGATCTCCAGACCCATGCTACTTTTATGAAATAAACGCTATTCCCATTAGTTGATTTTGTAAGGCATTAAGGGACACAGATTCAAAGATTTGGGCAAGATTTGCAGGAGTTATTAAGAGGAACTATCCTTTTACACAATGAGTGGTAATACCCTGGATTTTGCTCCCTGCAATTGGAGCCAATTAATGTATAGGAAAGGAAAGTAGAGGAGCACTTGAAGAAGTAAAACTTGCAGCACCATTTTATCAGGTAGGGCACTTGGACCGATTGGTTGATGAGCTGAATGACCTTTGTAAATGATGACTTACTCCAGCGAGTGAAGAGCTGCTACAGAAGACACAGTATGGATTCCATCCATTTAGGGCACAATGGACATGACCTTCCAATCAAGACAAGCCCAGTAAAAATGCAAAGAGCAGCAGCAACCTCTATAAATAGTCTTCTTTAATCTCATAAAGGCCTTTAATTGTGTCAATCAGAAAAGATTATGGAGTGTTCTCCTTAAATTTCACTGCATCCAAAACAGTTGCCACCAACCTCTCAGCCTGCAGCAGGACAACGTGAAATCCAGGATTCTCACTCATGGATCCACCACAGACCCAAAAGGCTGGCAAAATGAACTCAAACAAGACATGTCATCAGCCCAATGCTCTTCTCCATCTTATTCACTGCAACACTTCATCTGCATGAAGCCCCCCCGCTGGTGCCCAGTTTCTCTACAAAACAAATGAGAAACTGTTCAACCTTTGTCACCCAAACTCTGTCATCAAGATGCGATAAGCGGACAACATTTGTGCGTGTGCACATTCAGAGGTCAAGCTTCAAACCATTATCAATACATTCACAGAAATGTATAAAGGAGTGCGCCTTAGGCTAAACATTCGAAAGACAAAGGTCTTTTTTCAGCTTGGTCTTGCCTTTAACATTATCCCCTGGCTATTAAGATCCACAGTGATTCACTGCACAATGTGGATCAATCCCCCATACCTTGGGAGCTTCCTCTCAGTGGACGTAGACATCAATCATTAAAGTCAACATCACCTCATGAGCAATGGCACAGCATTTGGCTATTAGAGCATCAGAGTGTTTCATGATAAAGATCTGAAACCCTGCACTATGCTCATGAGGTCCAGAGCAGGAGTGTGACCTGTTCCTTCTGGATGCATTGGTTTCATAGACGATGCACAACAGGCACCGAAAATACTTAAACAAGTATCACCAGCGAGGCCCCTGCAAATCCACTGGCAGGATGACCACTCCACTATTAATGCTCTCTCTCTCTCAGGTCAACATCACCAGTATCAAGGCACAGCTTACTGCCATTCAACAGAGGTGGTTGGCCCACACTGGCAGCATGCCTGACACTAGACTTCCAAAGCAAGCTCTTTAGTCTGAGTTTCACCACGGCAACTATTTACCAGATGGGCAGAAAAACAATTCCAGAACATCTTCAAAGCTTCCTTAACAAATCTACACCCCTGCTGACTGATGCAAGTCTCTTGCTTAAGATTGCCCAAACTGCTGCAGAAACATCTACAAAGGGGCCAACCACCTCCAGTATCTCCAGCAGCACCAGGAGAAGGCCAAGCACAAACAGTGGAAGGGAGGCATGTAAAAATCTGAGAATCTCACTGATCCTTTTCAGAGACCACCTACCCTACTTGCAGCAGGTTATGTGCATGCAGTTGTGTGGCTCTGTTTAGCCACCTCAGGAGCCACAACTCCAAGTGGAAGAAAGCAGCTCTCAGTCTACCAAGAGACTGGCTCAGAAAAAGAAGCTGACTGCTGCAACTGTAGGACTTCAAATAGTTTTTTGCACAGTTTAATGACACTGGAAACTTTGACAGTGAAAGTTACCTATTCTCTTCTCTAGTATGTCTGGTATGTCCTTACCTTGTTTCCACTCACCACAGCCAGTAATTACATCCTTCTCTGACCATATTACATTTTACTTAGCTATTATATCAATGTTGCCACACAACCAATGTAGTTTGTATACAATTGAGTCGAGAGGCTGAGGGAGGATCCCATTGAAACTTACAGAATACTGAGAGGCCTGGATATAGTGGGCATGGAAAAGATGTTTCCACTGGAAGGAGGGATGAGGACCCGATGGCACAGCCTCGACCCACTAGAACTGAGATGAGGCGGAATTTCTTCAGCTACTGGACAGTCAATTTCATTGCTGCAGAAGGAACTGTTCACCACCAAAAGCTGTGGAGACCAAGTCAATGAGTGTATTTAAAGCAGAGACATATAGGCTCTTGATTGGTAAGGGCATCAAGGGAGAAGGCATGAGAATGGGACCAAGAAAAGTATCAGCCATGATCAAATGGTAGAGCAGGCTCAATGGGTCAAATGGCCCAATTCTGTTCCTATGTCTTATGGTCTTACATTCGTCTGTAATGTCTTAATGTAAGTGGGTAATGGAGAGTGAAAAGAGTGAGGACTGATAAAATAATATTCAACAATACTGCTCTTGGGAAGAAAAGGGGTGAAAATTATCTTTGCCAGTGCCACAAAATAGGCTATGTAACAGCAAAACAGTATCAGTGTAAAATTGGATCCAGTCTTGTGTGTTTCGCACTTTGTCTGGTGTTATATGTAATTAGACCTCAGTGTGTAATTTAGATTGCGTATCCCTGGATTATTCTCAGAAATGTATACATAAGCCCTTACTACTCGGTACTCCATTTGATGGGAGTGTTAAGAATAAGGTGGTCGACCTTAGGAAATAACCTAACCAGTCCAACATTGCTGATCAGATTTTTTTGTTCTAGAAAATATTGCAGTTGAACAATTGAGATTTTGCTTTTGTAGTTAAAAACTTATTTTTATGTGGCAGAAGCACTAAATAAAAAGGCACATCACTTTAGGGATTTTGAACAAAAATAGTTATGATGATAACACTGCAGTTTCCTAAAATGCATTTTTGTAAACTGCAGCGTTACATTTGAAGTGGAAGCAGCAAGTCTAAAATGGGTTGCATTAGCTTTGGCTAAAGCTAGTTGAAAGCAAAGACATAGACTATTTCTCCAGAGAGAGAATTTGAACTTGAGAAGTCAGCAAAGTCAATTTAACAGGATGGAGATTAAAAGAGAAGGTAATGATGTACATATAAATATGTCAATACGTTGCCACATTTTGATGAGAAAGATGTTGAAGCATTCTTTATTTCATTTGAAAAATTGACAAGGCAGATGGAGTGGTCTGAGGATTTATAGGTAATGCTAGTTCAGACTAAACTGGTTGGGAGAGCGAGTGAGGTATCTGGGGTGCCATGGTGGGATGCCAAGTGATTATGATGAGGTTAAACAGGCTATTTTAAGTGCTTATGAATTGGTACCAGAATCATATAGACAGTAGTTCAGGAACACAAAGAAGGAATCAGGTCAGACTTATGTTGAGTTCGAAAGAATTGAACATAGTTACTTTGATCAATGGGTGCGTGCTTTGAAAATAGATAGGACATTTGAGGCTCTAAGTGAAATTATTCTGCTGGAGGAGTTTAAAATTCACGTGGAGGAACAGATGGTTCAGGAAGTGAGAAAGGCAGCAAAATTAGCAGATGTATGCATGTTGGTGCATGAAACAAGTTTCCAGCCAGAATTTCATCCTGTGAGCGATAGAAGTTGGGAGAAGGGGAGACCTACGCTATGGAACCAAGTGTAGAGAGCACTGGTAAGATTTTACTACAGGATAAAAAAGAAGCTCAAGAGGGTGAAAGGGGGAGAAAGGCCTCAGGTGTTTCCACTGGGGTAAAGCGGGACACACAAAGACACAGTGCTGGTCATTAAAGAAAGTAACAATGGGAAAAGATGTGGTAAGAGAGCTAAGCAAATAGCATTAGTGAAGATAGTAAAGGAGATGAGCTGAGGAGCTGCAGGAGAGTGCACAGACTAGGCAGGGGCTGGGTATAGAATTAGTACCTAATCTCTACAAAGAATGCACCTCTGTGGGTAAAGTTTACTCATAAAGAATAGGGGGAGAAGGACAAGAAGTTATAATTTTGAGAGATGCAGGATCTAACCAGTCGCTGATAGTAATGGATGAGCAAATATGCACTATTTCTGATCTATTGCCCAAGAGTGTGGTAATTTGTGGGATAGATGGACAGAAATTTAGCATTCCCCTATGTAAGATCAGGTTGGACTACCAACTTAAGACTGGGGAAGTTACAGTGGGATTGATTGATAGAGTGTCAGTTCCAGGAATTTGGTTTGTTCCTGGGAATGACTTGGAAAGATCCAAGGTGAGAGTGACACCCCTTGTTGTGGAGAAGCCCAAGGAAAACCAAGAAACTGAGGAGTTAAAATAAAAATATCCTGTTATTTTCACAGACTCTGTGGTAACTAGACCCATTATCATAAGACACAGCATGAAGTGAAAAGTAAGGAGAAAGATGAAGGAGTTGTGGTTCAGTGAGCAGATACCCTGATTGACGTAATGCTGCAGGAAAACCTGAACAGGCAGAGGGTCAAACGGAAGTGTTTACTACTGAAAGACTAAGAGACTTACAACAGCAAGACAAGACAATAAAAGATATATATGTGGATGCGTATTCTGAAAAGGAGGCAGAGAATATTTCAGAGGGTTATTATCTGAAAGATAGAATGCTCATACGGAAATGGAGACCACAGCAAGTTAGTGCAGAGGAGAAATGGACCAAAGTGATTCCCTTTGGAATGAAGAATGTGCCCGCCACATTCAAAAGACTCATGAACACAGTTGTTGCTGGGTTAACAAACTGTGCAGTCTATTTGGACAATGTAGTGATCTTCAGTAAGCCCTGGAAAGATCACGTGGTACAGAGCTCTTTAAACAATTACGGGAAGCAAAACTGGTGATAAACTTAAATAAAATGGAATTAGCGAAAGCAGAGGCAAGGTCTTAGGACATAACATTGGACATGAAAGGTTGACCCCATGGAACGCAAAGGTGAAGGCTACCAAGAAATTTCCACAACCAACCTCAAAGAAAGATGTACTTCGATTCTTAGGACTCATCGGATTCGATCAGAAGTTTATTCCAAACCTTGGCAGTGTAGTGGCACTGTTAAACGATTTGCTGAAAAAATTGGAGATAGTCAACATGGCTTTGTGCATGGGAAATCATGTCTCACAAACTCGATTGAGTTTTTTGAAGAAGTAACAAAGAGGATTGATGAGGGCAGAGCGGTAGATGTGATCTATATGGACTTCAATAAGGTGTTTAACAAAGTTCCCCAGAGGAGACTGGTTAGCAGGATTAGATCTCATAGAATACAAGGAGAACTAGCCATATGGATACAGTACTGGCTCAAAGGTGTAAGAAAGAGGGTGGTGGAGGGTTGTTTTTCAGACTGGAGGCTTGTGACCAGTGGAGTGCCATAAGGATCGGTGCTGGGTTCATTATTTTTCATCATTTATATAAATGATTTGAATGTGAGTTTAAGAGGTATAGTTAGTACGTTTGCTGATGAAACCAAAATTGGAGGTGTAGTGGACAGCAAAGAAGGTTACCTCAGATTATAATGGGATCTTGATGAGAAGTGGCAGATGGAGTTTAATTCAGATGAAAGCAAATTGTAGCAGGACTTATACACTTAATGGTAAGGTCCTAGGGAGTGTTGCTCAACAAAGAGACCTTGGAGTGCAGGTTCATAGCTCCTTGAAAGTGGAGTCACAGGGAGATAGGATAGTGAAGAAGGCGTTTGGTATGCTTTTTTTTATTGGTCAGAGTATTGAGTACAGGAGTTGGGAGGTCATGTTGTGACTGTACAGGACATTGGTTAGGCCACTGTTGGAATATTGCATGCAATTCTGGTCTCCTTGCTATCGGAAAGATGTTGTGAAGCTTGAAAGGGTTCAGAAAAGGATGTTGCCAGGGTTGGAGGATTTGAGCTATACGGAGAGGTTGAATAGGCTGGGGTTGTTTTCCCTGGATCATCAGAGGCTGAGGGGTGATATTATAGAGGTTTATAAAATCATGAGGGGCATGGATAGGATAAGTAGGCAAAGTCTTTCCCCTGGGGGTATGGAAGTCCAGAACTAGAGGGCATAGGTTTAGGGTGAGAGGGGAAAGATATAAAAGAGATTTGAGGGGCAACTTTTTCACACAGAGGGTGGTACGTGTATGGAATGAGCTGCCAGAGGAAGTGGTGGAGGCTGGTACAATTGCAACATTTAAAAGACATCTGGATGGGTATATGAATAGGAAGGGTTTGGAGGGATATGGGCCGGGTGCTGGCAGGTGGGACTAGATTGGATTGGGATATCTGTTCGGCATGGACAAGTTGGACTGAAGGGTCTGTTGCCATGCTGTACATCTCTATGACTCTATGATTCTAAGAACACAAAGTTTCAGTGGACAGGACCATGCCAAGAGGCATTCAACCATTTGAAATCGATATTAACCACCGAGCCAACTACACCAAACATGTCAAAATCTTTTAAAGTCACCATCAATGCTCGTGACATTGGAGTTGGAACTGTACGTCTCCAGGAAAATGAGGATGGGATTGAACTGTCAGTTGGTTAATTTTCAAAGAAGATCAATATCCACCAGAGGAAATACTCCACAATCGAAAAGGAATATTGAGTTTGGTACTGGCCTTACTGCATTTTAATGGGTATGTCACGAACAATGTATCGGAGACAATTGTGTCCACTGACCACAATCCACTTATAGTCTTAGAACATTTTAAAGATAAGAATATGAGACTATTTTGTTGGAGTCTTATGTTATAGACTTTAATTTAAAAATCATACATGTTGCGGGTCAGAAGAATGTAATCCATCGCAGACACATTATCGCGGATTTAACTAATAGAGTTTCGATGAAATTTGTCTTTATATAATGTTTATACACAGGTATATAGGAAGACTTTAAGGAGAACTTATATTAAAGTTATCTGTATGTTAGGGTAACGTATTTAAAAAGTAGAGTAAAAAGAAGAAGCCATCTTTTCATTATGGTGGTTCATTTTTTCTTAAGAGGGGAGGTGTTATGAAGATGTGAGTGTACCTTTAAGAGAGTTAAAAGCAGCAGAACTATCAGACACAGCGTCCAGTGTTCTCAATAAGGCAACAATGTATGTAACACTGGCTGAACAACTTGAGTAGTTTGTTGCCTGGAGACAAAAACAGATTTGAATTCGGCCAATTAGTTTAAATCATATCCCAATAACAATACCAATTTCCAATAGGTTTGAATTGAATATATTGACAATCTTAAAAGCCAATGACACAATCCGATGCTGTGGGATATAAGACCGGAGGAGAATTGAACAGTTGAGAAGAGACCTGCTTAGTTCTAACATGTAACAAACTGTTTAAAAAAAATCTCTCTTAAAAGTACTTTTTTGATCAGTTACCTGTAACACAGAAATTCCTAACAAGGAGAAAAGAAGACACAACTGCCTGGTTTTGAGATAAGAAGTGTTGTTTTGTAAATCTTAATTGGGAGTTTTATCAGACTAGTATTATAGAAGGGAAGGTAAAAGGTAGATTAGAGAAATAAATTGTAAATAGTTAGTTAATTATTCTCTATTATACCTTAAGAAATGAAGTTGTTAATTTTTACTTTGCATAGTTCTTGGCCACTTGAATGTTTGCAGATTACTGCATGGGATAAATCTTTTTTGTGTTGCTGGTTCTTAAATTAAGCAGGAGAGTTTAACCCATGTCGTAACAATCAGCCATGTTCTAATTGAATGAAGTAGGAAGCTCAGAGGGCAAAACTGGTGGAGGCTGAATTTAGCTGCTAACCTGGTTCTTAGTTGAACACTGGCTCCTCCAATTTCCATGTGCAGATTGTTCCTTTGTAGATATCAGACAGTGTGCCTTATGGGTATGCATTAAGCTTCCTGCACAACTTTAGGGTACAAAATCTGAAAGTCACAATGCATTGCTTCAAATCTATTTAGAGACCAGAGTCTGACCTGCAGATTAATATTCAAGTTTCACCCATGCTATTGAACTCCCTGCCTTCCACTGCTCAGAAGCTGCCATCAAAAGGATACAGGGCTAAGGCTTTTTTATTTGAAGGCTGTTGCAATCCTCAGCTTCAATGAATCTTTGGGAATTCAGGGCCATTCTTTCCATAACAATATTCCAGGAAGAGCATGAGGAACTCTTCTGGTCCCTCGCCAACAGATATTTCTCAACTAACATCATGAGATCCTTCCAATTGTCCCAATACCTCATTGCTGTTTGTGGACTTTGTGCTTGGCAATGAAGGTATTGAAATTCTGAATTAAAGCAATATATTTAAGTAGAACTTCCTAACACTCAAAATAACTGCTGAGGTCCTGATAAAGAATGACATTTGTATAATAACTGTCCAACAACAGCTTGCAATGTTTTGTATCCTTAACAAGAGCATTGTCTAACAAAATTTGATACCAAGCCACTGTAGAAGATAATATGATAGTTGTTATAAGCTTGTTAAAGGAGGTTGGTGTAATTGATGTTGCAAAGGAGGAAAGAGACGGAAAGACTAAGAAGTCTAAATAGGAGATTTCAGAGCTTAGTATTAAGGCAGCTGAAGGCACTGCCAACAGTGGTGGAGAGATTAAAATCGTTCAACTTAAAACATATCTCTTTAATTCAGGAGTTTGTTTTATTTGTTCATGAGAATATGGGTGCCAATGACTGAGCCAATATTTATTACCCATACCTAACTGCTCCTGAGAAGTTGCTAGTGAGTCGTTTTCCCTAACTACTGCAATTCCTGAGGTGTAGGTACACCCACAGTGCTCTGAAAAAGGAAGTTCCAGGATTTGTGTCTGAGTGATAGTGAAGGAAGTATGTTCTTCACTGTCTCTGCATCAACAATCCTGAAGCTCTCTTCCTAGTGGCACGATATGAAAATGCTGGTGTTGGACTTGGGTGTACAAAGTTAAAACTCACACAACACCAGGTTACAGTCCAACAGGTTTAATTGGAAGCACTAGCTATCAGAGCACTGATAGTGCTTCCAATTAAACCTGTTGAACTATAACCTGGTGTTGTGTTGTGTGATTTTTAATTTCCTAGCGACACTGTGGGTACCCCAAGTACTGCAGCAGTTCAAGAAGAGAGATCACTGCCTCCTTTTCTGGGATTTCTATTCATTCATTGTTGATAGTTTTTAAGATCTGAGCCTAACGCTCACATCTAAACAAAATGCTGCTTTTCCACATTCACAAGTTGTAACTTATTTGGTGTTTGATACTAGGGAGTGTCAAATATATCAGCTATGCCAAGAGTGGATAATGTCACTGCCAAAATAATCTGCATGCGAGGAGTTATCTTCTACATTCTGGAGAGACACGTCACCAAAGAAAAAACTTATAAGACTTTTAGTTAGTGGCTTTTGAAGTGCCGTTCCTGTTGTAATCTGGAAAAATAGGGCAACTAATTTGCACGCAATTTGGCCCCACAAGTAGCAGAGACGAATAAACAATTAAACAGATGTTAGTTAATGAATAAATATTGATTAGCTGTCCCAGAGAACTCTCCTGCTCTCCCTTGTACCATAGGACTCCTGAATTCTCCAGAGGCTTCTTGCAAGAGATTATAAGTGATGGAGTGCAGGTATTTCTAACGCCTATAGGGGCATAGAGGAGATACAAAGATGAGGATGGATGAGGCTATAGAGAGACTCAAAAACAAGGCTGTGAAGTTTAAGATTGAAGGGTTAAGAGCCAATGTAGGTTAGTGAGCACAGAGCTATTAGATGGTGTGAGCTAGAAAACCGGAAGCAGAGTTTAGATGGTCTCAAGTCTACAGAGGTGAAGATGGGGTGGGCAGTCAGGAGACAATTGATATTTTCAAGTCTTTAGATAAAGAACTGCTCCCACAGATTGTTTGTTTGTAGAATTGTTTATTAATTGAGCTTTTCATTTATCTATAGCAATGTCATCTTCATTAATCTCTGTCCGACCTCTCACAATTTGCTGTGATGTTGTTTTCAGATTCCATAAAGTCCCCCACAAAAGTTCCATAAAGGAATGTTGATGCTATTCCTTTGTGGCTTCTGTTGATCTTCAAAAAATGTGGGAGATTATGGATATACCATTCATACCTACCTTTCAGGACTCAATCAAACTGTACTTACTTCACTGTCTCCTACAAAGGTCTTCTACAGTGAAGAGGTCTCACTTCTGAACCCTCAACACCTCAGACTTGCAATGGTGGATCTTCAATTCATCAGAGCCACTGGCCACTGAAACTCTTGATGGAGTTCATGTTGGGATAGGTGATAAGGTATCCTAGATCCTTTGCTTATTATTTAAATATTTGAAGGAAGGTGGAAATGAGGATCATGCTTGAATGTGTGATGCTCCTTGCCAGCTCTCATGCCATCACTCATGGCTATTGGGGTTGTGAAATCATCTGTACAAACAAGAGGACTTGTTCAAGAATAAAACTGATCATTGAGAAACTTGAGTGTGATTATACGGATACTACAAAAATGAAAACTGAAAATACTCAAAAGACCATCTGAAAGGTTATTGAACTGAAAGATGGGTGGGTATTTTTAAAAAAGATATGACATAATATTGCCTGAAAGGTATGTAGTTAGCAACTGCTTAAAGCAAGGGTGAGATATCCCATGACTCAAGTTCTAGAGCAATTAGGGACACTAATTAAGCTCAAACTTAATCTCATTCAAAACTACCTTTTCGCTCTCATGCAAGTAGCTGAATTACCCATTGAACTCATCACAGAAAATTAATTCTTGTAAGGATCAGCATAAATGTTCTTTTAAGAATATGATAATCTTTAATGACTTTTGTAATGTATCTCCCTAGCTAGAAAGTGAACATATTGGAGCAAATCACTGCAGATGGTGGAATCTGTACTGAAAACAAAAAATGCTGGAAATCAGCAGAGCTCTAGTGAAGAGTCAAGTACACTCGAAACGTTAGCTTCTTCTCTCTCCATGGATGTTGCCTGACCCACTGTGATTTCCAATACTTTTTTTGTTTCCAGTAACGGCATGTCATTCCTTCAGATTGTGAATCAATTTAAGAGACTTCGGAAATGCCAACTTTTGCATTTTTGCTGTTTCTTTCTGCTTTTTTGGCCAAACCTTTCATCCTGTTTCCGATTCCATATCTGATTTAATGTTGAACTTACCCATTCTAATTCACACTCCTTCTCCAGTTTATTTCTCAATTTTGAAATCTCATTAAATATGAAGAAACAGTGTTGGTTATATTTACCAAAATGCCTCAGATGTTCAGCTGGTCCAATTGTACCATCATCAATACTTAGAGTCACAGAGTCATACAGCACGGAACCAGACTCTTTGGTCCAACCAGTCCATAATGACAGTAATTCCAAACTAAACTAGTGCCACCTGCCTGCATTTGGCCCATATCCCTCCAAACATTTCTTATTCATGTACTTACATAACTGTCTTTTAAATGTTGTAACTGTAACCACATCCATCACTTTCTCTGGAAGTTCATTCCTCTGTGTGAAAGTCGCCCCCATGACTTTTCTAAAACTTTCTCCTCTCATCTTGAAAATATGCCCCCTAGTTTTGAACTGCCCCACACTAGAGAAAAGACAACTGCTATTCACCTTATTTGTTAGATTAGATTCCCTACAGTGTAGGGACAGGCCCTTCAGCCCAACAAGTCCACACGGACCCTCCGAAGAGTAACCCACCCAGACCCATTTCACTCTGACTAATGCACCCAACACTATGGGCAATTTAGCATGGCCAATTCACCTAACCTACACATCTTTGGACTGTGGGAGGAAACGAGAGCACCTGGAGGAAACCCATGCAGACACAGGGAGAATGTGCAAACTTTACACAGGCAGTCGCCCAAGGCTGGAATCGCACCTGGGATGCTGGTGCTGTGAAGCAGCAGTGCTAACCACTGAGCCATTGGACTGCCCCTGTCCCTCATAATTTTATAAACTTCTGTATGGTCACCCCTCAACCTCCTACTCTCCAGTGAAAATGTCCTGCCCATCCAGCTTCTGCTTATAACTCAAACACTCTTACTTACCCATTTAAATTTGTATTTAAATCAATGTGTTTGGATGTTTTATGAAACATCACCATGACCATCTGAGGGAGAATATGAAGCTAAACCTTCCAGTTATGAGATGGGGCACTACCACTATAAAACAGGACCTTCTGTTTAGCTACATTATTGATTGATTTGCACAAACAGAAAGTTTGTGGGCAAAAGATTATAAGATGGAAAGATGCATAAACAAGTCACTTCAACAACATTAGGTTAGTTAAATCTATTTCTTGCTGAGTATTTGCTCGTTAACCTGCTGAGTGTTTTCCAGCAGTTTCTGTTTTTATTTTGGACCTAATTTAGTGCCTTGAGTGAACCCATCAAGATCTTGGCACTAGTATTAACCTCAAGATATAATCTTATATTTTGGTTACTTCACAAGTGTCACCTTTAAACATCATCTAAATTGGTCCTTTGTTGTTATTGTAATCCACCCTTTCTGCTGGCCTTAATGCCCAGGTGATGCAACACTAAATTAAAGGCTGCTGTTTCGAACAAAATGCTTCAGATAATGTTGAGCTCATCAGGATAAAAGACATTAACCTTGACAAATGAAACTGGTTAAGTGAGTAAATTGTTGGTTGTCAGCTTTGGGTGAGTCTTGCGTAAACAAAATGACCAACTTTAAAGAGAATGGGGAGGTCATGACCCTTTGGTCTTCCCATTGACTCAGCCACTGCACTTCAGTTGGGTAGAGTGTGATTAGTTGTAGGAAAATCTTCCCCTTTTCCTCCAAAATGTTTTTACTCTCAGAAATTGCGTGAACATGTTTTCAATTCAGAGTCGCAGAGTCACACAGCACGGAAACAGATCCTTCGATCCAACTTGTTTGCATGGACCAGCCATCCTAATCTGACCTAGTCCCAATTGCCAGCGTTTGGCCAATTTCCCTCTAAACCCTTCCTATACATATATCCATTCAGCTGCCTTTTACCTCCACCACTTCCTCTGGCAGTTCATTCCACACATGCTCCACCCACTGTATGAAAAAGCTACCCCTTTTTAAATATTTCCCCATTCACTTAAAACAATGCCCCTCTAGTTTTAGACTCCCGCACCTGAGGAAATAAAATCTTTGGCTTTTCGCCTTTTCCATGCCCCACGTAATTTTATAAAACTCTATAAGGTCATCCCTCAGCCTTCGATGCTGCAGGGAAAAAAAAACCCCAGCCTCGTCAGCTTCTTCCTATAACCGGAACCCTCCAGTCCCGGCAACATCCTTGTAAACCTTTTCCGCGCCCTCTCAAGTTTAACAACATCCCTTCTATAGCAGGATGACCAGTGTTGTATGCAGTATTCTAAAAGTGGCCTCAACAATGTCCTGTACAATCGCAATGTGACATCTCAACTCCTATACTCAATGTTCTGACCAATGAAGGCAGACGCCTTCTTCACCACCCTGTCTACCTGCAGTTCCACTTTCAAGGAACTATATATCTGCACTCCAAGGTCTCTTTGTTCCCCAACACTACCCAAAGTGGTATTATTAACTGTGAAAGTGCTGCCCTGGTTTGCCTTACCAAATTGCAACACCTCACATTTATCTAAATTAAACTCCTTCTGCCACTCCTCAGCCTATAGGCCCATCTGATCAAGGTCCCATTGTACTCTGAGATAATCTTCTTCACTATCCACTACACCTATTTTGGTATCATCTGCAAAATTACTAACCATACCTCCTATACAGACATCCAAATCGTTTATGTAAATAAGGAGAAGCAATGGACCCAACATTGATCCTTGTGGCACACTGCTGTTCACAGGCCTCCAGCCCAAAATACAACCCTTTTCCACCTCTCCCTTTCTTCTACCTTCAAGCCATTTTTGTATCCAATTGACTAGCTCCCCCTAGATCCCATGTGATCTACCTTACTAACCGGTCTACCATGCAGAACCTCATTGAACGCTTTGGTGAAGTCCATATAGACAACATCTGCTGCTCTGCCTTCATCAATCTTCTTTGTTACCTCTTCATAAAACTCAACTAAGTTAGTGAGACATGATTTCACACGCACAAAGTCATGTTGACTATCCCTAGACAATCCTTGCCTTTCTAAATGCATGTAATCCTGTCCCTTAGAATCCCTCCAACACCTTGTCCATCACTGATGTCAGGCGCACTGGTCTACAGTTCCTTTGTTATTCCTTACAGCCTTTCTTAGATAATTGTACCACATTAGCCAAGCTCCAGTCTTCTGGCGCCTCAGAAGAAACAGACTGTTCCATATATCTGGTGCATAGTGAAATAAATAAGCTTCTTTTCACTTCGCGTCTAACCTTGAGCTTATGAGATTATTACCTAATTCCTCTAGTTACATGTTCACAGTCCAACTAATATATTATCAATGCTTCCATTACTCATAAAAAATGACAGCATGTATTCTTGTCCTATAAACTTCTGTCCGAGTAGAACCAAATAGAACCGTACAAGTATTTATTAAAACTTTGAAACTGTAAATCACCCTTTATTTGTTTGCATCTTTGTCAATTGCAAACAATTTTAGGTGACAAAGTGAGTTTGTTTGTTATACTGCTACATCTGAGATGTAGGTTTAGATCTTGCGATGATGAATTACTGACTCCCTCCCAGTTGACAATAAGGCTCTTAAGGCAGAATGTGGAGGCTATTTTAATTAACTTTTCTCACAGCTAAACAATTCAAAATGTTCACGGAAACTCAAAAGAGGACAGTTGGGTGTGAGTGTCTATACTCTTAAGCGAGAGAAGGATTTACTTTTCTCAGGTTGGGCTTAAAACTAAAACTTGAGTGACAAAAAAAGCTTTAAAACAAAATATGTACAGTAAGGTAAAATGCATAGTTCAAAGCAGACATAGATACTTGCTGTAGTGAAGTTGGTTATCAATAGCAATGCTGACAATGAAATAATTTGAATTGTTGTGGATTTCTCATCTTCATGTTTTGTTCACTGATATTCAAATGAAAGGAATTAATGTGGCAACATGGCTGCTAATTGGTTAGCACTGCTGCCTCACAGTACCAGGGACCGAGGTTTAATTCCAGCCTTGGCCGACTCACTGTGTGGAGTTTGCACATTCTCCCTGTGCGTGGGTTTCCTCCGGGTGCTCTGATTTCCTACCACAGTCCAAAGTAGAGGTAGATTGGCCATGCTAAATTGCCCATAATGTCCAGGGATGTACAGTTTAGGTGGATCACCCATTGGAAATGCAGAGCTAATGGATAGGGTGAGAGGGGGTGGGTCTGGGTGAGATGCTTTTCGGAGGGGCTGTATGGACTCCGTGGACCAAATGGCCTGCTTCCACACAGTAGGGATTCTGTGATTCTAATTTCTTTCTTTGTAAAGAGTTTTAAGAACATTTTTGTATTTAAATTCAATCTTCATTGTATTGAAACACTAGCATTGTACCAAATGCACATTACACTACATTGATAAAATATATGCAACCTTCTCCTTCCACCTCAGATGAAACAGATTGTCAAACAATACTTCATCAGCTAGGCGCTCATTCAAGGCTCTATAGCGCACAAGTTCTGATCAAAGACAATGTAAATGTGTCTCAAATTACTCATCATTTCCAAAATGTGTCAAAGAAAGCAGTGAACAGCATATAGTTGCACCTTACAAATTCTAGGACACTGTATCTGACTGTATTGTTTGTGGTAACTGGTGACTTCAAATATATTTGCAGGAAGGAATGTACAAGTCAGAAAAAGATTTCATATGTGTAGAATTTTAAGGTGACAGTACATTGGCAGGCTACACTTGCTGTCTGAATAGTTCAGGTGCAAACATGTCAAATCCTGATATCATTTTAGTTTATACAAAAAATGGTTCCTCACTTAAGGAGAGGTTATTATCTTATATCAATCTGAATGCAATTAAGCTCAAAGTTTTCTTAGTTTAAGAACATCCAAGCCTTTCACATGGACCAGAGTCAAAAGTGTGATGCTGGTTAAGGCACAGCGAGTCAGGCAGCATCTGAGGAGCGAGAGTCGACGTTTTGAGCAGCACCCTTCTTCAGGATTTACATGGACCACACCACACCCATCATGAGGGAAAGCAGGAGCACCCTGCTGCTACATTAGCTCTTTCTATTGATCACCTTGTCAAGTCATCCACCGTTTTCAAAATTTTGCCTCAAAAACAAATAAAGGGAGGTATCTGAAAATTCGGGTGGGCATCTTTAAGAAATGCACCTGACTTTTCAATATTTATTGTGCCCGGCAAATCACTGCAATTGTGTTGATTCTGAAAATTTTGCTCAACTGTTCATGGGAATTAATGACAATCTAATTCAACCCTTCTTCTTATTTCCAACGGCATTTCACAGCTTTCTAAAGGCAATGGTCAAGAATTGAGAGTTACAAATGCTGGCTACACAATGGCTGAAGTAGACTGAACAAAACAACTGTATGTTTAACAAGTCATACACCAACTGCTTTGATGAATTCCATCAAGCAAACCATCAATTACCTTGAACAATCTATCAGTTTTAACACCTTTGAAGCTTTTTTCAACTTATTAAGAAGTTGTGTACACTCCTATGATCTTTGTTCATTCAGTACTTTGTGTTATGTTACCTGTCGAGAACAACCGGTAAGGGCGACATAGTGGCTCAGTGACTAGCACTGCTATCTCAGAGCATTAGGGACGTGCATTCGAATCCAGCCTCAGGCTGGGTTGGGATATCAAGTCGGCATGGACAGCTTGGACTGTAGAGTCTGTTTCCATGTTGTCCATCTCTGACTGTCTATGTGAAGTTTCACATTTTCCCCATGTCTGCATGGGTTTCCTCCCGGTGCTCCGGTTTCCTCCCACAGTCCACACAGATGTGCCGGTCAGGTGAATTGACCATGGTAAATTGCCCATAGTGTTCAGGGGTGTGTAGGCTAGGTGCATTAGTCGTGGGTAAATGTAGAGCAATAGGGTAGGGGGATGGGTCTGGATGGGATGCTCTTTTGAGGATCGGTGTTGACTTGTTGGGCTGAATGGCCTTTTTCCAACTGTAGGGATTGTATTCTATGATTCTAAAACATATTTGGTTATTCCCAAAGCAGTCTCCAACCAATGAACTACTTTTGACATGGAGTCACAGTTGCAATGTAACAAAATATTCCACAAATACCAACAAGATAAATTAGATTTTTTTGATTTGTTGACAACCAAACCTTGGACTAGACTCTGGGAAAATTTTCTAGTTCTTCAGGGAGTATAGCCAGACAGCATCATATAACTCAGGAAAGGGGAGACAACGCCTTGAATTATATCTTATTTGAAAGATAGCACCTTCGAGTGAAGCAATGCTGCACTAATTCGTCATTTTATATTAATAATTCAAATGTTCAGAACTATATCTGTACCATTGCAAGGTTTAAAAGGGAGAACCGATGTCTTCTCAACTGTGGGAAGGAATAATTGATCAAAAATCAATTAAGTTAAATGCACTCTGAGTTACCTCAGCCTCAAACCTAGGCAACAAATATAGTTACAGCCCACATCAGCATCCTCATGCTTAACCTCATGCCTTTGGACCCTGTTTTTTAACTCTTGGCTGATAATCGGTGAGTAGTCCCAGGGTCAAAGTTTAAGGATATGGTTTAGGCCATTTAAGACCGATGAAGCAAAATTTCTTTACTCAGAGTGGCGAGCCTGTGGAAGTATTTGCCAAAAAAAAAGTTAGGGCAAAACATTGAATGTTTTTGAGAAGTAATTTGATATAGTTCTTTGGCTAAAGGGAGCAAAGGGTTGGAGAGAAAGCAAAACAGAGAACTAAGGTTACATGATCAGTCACTGAATGAATGATGGGGCAGGATTGAAGGGCTAAGTGGCCTCCTCTACTCTGAATTTCTATGCTGCTAACTTTTTAAACTCTGGCCATATTAGCAACATTGCATTCCTGTGAATATGTAAAAGAAACCACCTTTTCTCAGGTTTCTTCCTCACCTCACACTCGACTGTGCCTGTCCTCATTTGAACACTTCCAAATCTGGACTCGTGCTTTCCCCTCTCCCTCTCATTATCTGAAGTCCTGCTCATCTGGAAAAGCTCATTCATTCTTGCTCTTAATTCTCTGCAGGGTGAAATGGTGCCCAGCAACAGAGAAGATCAATGAACTGCCTGGTCCTGTTCAAGTTGGAGCAGGAGAACTGGACACCAGTGTGCCCGTTACAGCTGCCAGGTTTGGTGGTTTCCAGAGTGGGGATTTCAAATATTTTCACTCCTTCACAATCTTCTGAGGAACACAGAATCACAGCTTGTCAACTGTTACACCCAGCCTCTGTGTGTTGTCCTAATTCTCCTTCCTTTTTATTCTCCTCTGGCCTGTACCTGCAGAATATGACAGCCGTATTCATCATTTAACAGTGAGAGGGATCAATGCTCAGCTGTTGTGAGGAAGACAGAGAGAGAGGCAGATTTCAGAGGCTCAACCATGAGCGGAAAACTCCCATAAATTTCACTTATTGAAGGACCGAAGAGTTTTATCACTACAGCTGGAAATGTGGAAGACTCCGATTCCAACCAAGGTGGTGCCCCCTATCATGGCATCAGCACTGTGCTGTCTTTCTTGGCGAGTGTGGCCAGCTGTAGATGCTGCATCCAGGCCTTCACATCCAGAGTCAATACTCCTAGCCTTTGCAGCTTTGGCAGAAAGTCCAACAGCTTCCAGGCACACTCTGGGCTCAAACCTGTGCTCCCTGTTGGAAAGCACTCAGAGGCTCAACGCTCAAGGAGTGCTGACCTTAAGCATTAAAGGTCCGTACTTGAGGGAAAAAAGGCAGCTTGTCACCACCTCTACTGAAACTAATGGGCAGGAGTTCAAAAAAGTGGGTAAAGCATCTTTAAAGGAAAGCATAATGTCCACTTGAGTGACATGGGAACTCACTATAATATTGTGGTTGGAATTAAAATCTTTATCAAGTATGCATCACTGACGTTTTCTCTCAATACAAACTCTTTAATATAATTGATATCAATATTGATATTTTATCTGTTGTAGAGACAGGAGCTGTTCCCACTTTAAAATGCTCTGCTCAAGTGCCATTTCGAGCATCTTATTCTGTTCTGAGTATTTTGCATTTCACATTGGCCTTGGATGGGGTGAATTGAAGATTAACAGGAATCAAGTCAGGGTGAAAAAGATTAATTTATGAGGGCAGGTTGCATAGACAGGTCTTGTGTTCCCTTGAGTACTCAAAATTAAGTAATTTATGGTGATTAATGAGTTTGATAACATAAACTATTTCCTCTGGTTGTGAAATCAGGAGCAAGGTGGCTTAGTCTTAAAAGTTGAGTGTCCTGATTATAATAAAAAAGGACCATCAATTTTCAGACTCAGTCATCTGATTTTAATAGGTGAGATCTTCACAAACTGAAATAGTTTTATAAAAGAAGAGCCATCAGTCTAAAATTGGCTGCAGGTGTCAGTGGACACAGATCAGGCAAGTTCAGGAAATCAGTGTGGAACAAATCCAAGTGTCTGAGCTGAAATTACCATTTTACCCAAACGCATTGAAACCAATCAAATGAATCAGGTGTCATGAGACTTATATTTCCTGTTTCTGTTTGAATTTGCACTTGTACGTTATTCATTTGAACATGAAAGGTCACTGGCAACTACATAGCTTGAAAAGACAACAAAATCAGACTGAAGAATACACAAATTAACCACATTTTAGGAGCTGCTTGACAGAGCAGTAAACAGGGAGAAGAAAATGGATGTAACAGCAAATACTGGAAAACTTCCTCTCACTGTTCCCTTCTCAATATCTTAAAAGCTAGCAGTGGGGGAAAAATTAAATCAGAAAAACATCCATTCAGCAAGAACTAAATGATTTTACAATTTTGCTACTGCTGAGGATACAAGAAATTGATGAAATAGCCATGCGTCCAGGTTCAACTCTAATGACTCAAGGATTCTATGAACTTTTTAAACTGTATATTCTTTATCTTCTCGTTGTACTAGCCTTTTTTGTTAAACCTGTGTTTCTGTTGGATATCATGTTTTATTATTTTTCTCTAGGTTAGTGGATAATAAAATTCAGCTTTCTTTGATGCAAAAAAGGTACAATTTGTTGTTGATCCCTTAACTTTAACCCAAAGGGCTATAGCTTAATTGAAACATGATACAATGGTGTGCTAAAAAGAATTAAAAATCTCTGCTGTGGCTAAGCACAGGGATTTAAAAGTGGGGAGCCAATTCGCTTCTCCTCACTTAGTTATACCACTAGACAGTTCAGGATTGATACCAGACAGTAAGCATAGTGGAGATCTGGAACTTTCTGCTTAGAAGGGCCAGTCATAGAGACGTACAGCACAGAAACAAACCCAGAAACTCATCCATGCTGACAGATATCCCAACCCAATCTAGTCCCACCTGCCAGCACCTGGCACACATCCCTCCAAACCCTTCCTATTCATATATCCATCCAGATGCCTATTAAATGTTGCAATTGTACCAGCCTCTACCACTTTCTCTGGCAGCTCATTCCATACACGTAACTCCCTCTGAGTGAAAAAGTTGCCTCTTAGGTCTCTTTTATATCTTTCCCCTCTCACCCTAAACCTATGCCCTCTAGTTCTGGACTCCCTGACCCCAGGGAAAAGACTTTGTCTATTTATCCTATCCATGCCCCTCATAATTTTGTAAACCTCTATCAGGTCATCCCTCAGCCTCCGATACTCCAGGGAAAACTGCCCCAGCCTGTTCAGCCTCTCTCTGTAGCTCAAATCCTCTAATCCTGGCAACGTCCTTGTGAATGTTTTCTGAATCCTTTCAAGTTTCACAACATCTTTCCGATAGGAAGGAGACCAGAATTGCATGCAATATTCCAACAGTGGCCTAACCAATGTCCTGTATAGCCAGAACATGACCTCCCAACTCATGTACTCAATACTCTGACCAATAAAGGAAAGCATATCAAATGCCTTCTTCACTATCCTATTTACCTGCGACTCCACTTTCAAGGAGCTCTGAACCTGAACTCCAATGTCTCTTTGTTCAGCAGCGCTCTCTACGGCCTTACCATTAAGTGTATATGTCCTGCTATGATTTGCTTTCCCAAAATGCAGCACCTCACATTTATCTGAATTAAACTCCATCTGCCATTTCTCAGCCCATTGACCCATCTGATCATGATCCTGTTGTAATCTGAGATAGCCTTCTTCGTTATCCACTACACCTCCAATTTTGGTGTCATCAGTAAACCTACTAATTATACCTCTTATGCTCACATCCAAATCATTCATAAACAATTGAAAAGTTCAAAACTAAGATTGATACATTTTGGTTAGGCAATGGCGTTCATTGTTTTGTAGCTAAAGAGGGCAGATGGAGTCAAGGTACAAACCAGTCGTGATCTAATTGATGGTAGAACAGACTTGATTGGCCTTCTCCTGTTATTGTGCAGAGCTTTGCATGAATGGTTTCCACATCCCATAATGGCTGACATGACTGGTTCCAATGTGTCTATTGGCCTTGAGGTTCTCTCTCATTCCATTCAACGGTGTTTTTATGATGTGAGAGCAGAAGATACTGAACAAAGCAGGTCAGCGAGGGGGCATGATGAGAGTTCAAACCGATGACATTTGATTTCGAGAGATGTACACTATCCTTCTCCTGTGATCTGATGGAGTGAAGAGTGGCCTGTTCAGATAAGCTGCTATTCCTCTTTGCTGGGACAAAACCATACGTATCCTTGACTCAAAGTGAAATTGAACACTGTTGCAAATCATAGATTTTCTCTCATTCTGGCTGTTAGCATCCAGCAACAAAACTGCTATGATGGCTTGGTTCAGCAAAAAGACCATTCGAAACTGTACACTGCAGACTGGGAGATAAAGGTGATGCCTCCTAGAGAAGCTTTAACAGAATCTACGGAGAAAACAATTGATGGCAGTGATGACTTTGGTATCCACTGCCAAAGCATGAGCCAGAAAGCCACAGATCTTGTCGAAACAGTCTCCCTACAGAAACATGGCTGCCTGTTACTCAGAACTATCCAAGAGAGTAACTACGGGTGGTTAAGGTCAAAGAGGAGAAGGCACCCTCCACAACCACACACGGGCTCATGTGTTACTGTCCATCAGACTATCTTGGTTCTTCATGCTGTTGTTTCTCCCCTCTGCCCATGACTCTGTGTCAATGATGGCGGGAGGTTAAGTCACAACTCAGAAGCTCAGAAGCTGCTTGCGAGTGCATGACCAACAGTGCTATACAACTCCTATTGGCACTAATACCTGAATGTGGAATCCAGCTTCCAGTCATGCCAAGTCAATGTTGTGAAGCTAGTGCCACAAGCTGTTACTCAGCAGTGTTACTGTAGGGTGGAACAATGGACCCACTAGATGAGCCTGCTGTCCCACCTAGTTACAAAGCCATATTTGAGTCTGAGGTAACTATCTGTTTCTGGCTAGTGTATTCTGATCAGAGTCAACTTCACAATTAAGATGGCAGACAGTGGGTTTCTGGCAGTAATTGGGTGCTCAGTAATGAATTTACCTATTTCATTGAGTTTAAAAAGCTGCCTTTATGTTTAGGAGCTCTGAGTATCTGATGTTATTTGGCCATTATTTGACAAGTTGAGCTTCAAAGCAAATGTCTGTCCTTCAAAGAGATTAATGACAAAATCATATCCTCACTGAAAGCTGTGAGACTTGGCAAAACTGACCCAGGTCATAAATTTCTTTCTGATAGGCATTGTGTGTTAACAGCTGCAGGAAGAAACTAGTCTGCCTGGTTCTTTTGTTTACTTTGCAAACTAATTCCAGATATCAGTGCATTGTCTTAATTGTGACGACACATTGGGTAGCGCCCTCAAAATCAAATTCAATTATTCCTGAAGCTGTCACAAATAAGAAATTATTTAGTTAAACTATCCAAAGTTCCCTATTTGCCTGGCTATGAACTAAGAATAAAAGAAAACACTCACCAGATTTCTGTCCTTAACAAGAAAATAGCTGTCTATTTGTCTTTAACCAATTAGAATATACAATTGCTATCTTATAATTCTCTGTATCTTAAATGCTCCCTATTCTTAAATTCTCTGCTCTCATGAACAAACAGACACAGAAAGACAGATAGGACATTGCTTTAATGGTGGAAAAAGAGAAAGAAAATTAGAGAAAGGGGCGGCACGGTGGCTCAGTGGTTAGCACTGTTGCCTCATAGCATCAGGGGTCCAGGTTCGATTCCAGCCTTGGGCGATTGTCTGTGTGGAGTTTGCACATTCTCCCAGTGTCTGTGTGGGTTTCCTCTGGGAGCTCTGGTCTCCTCCCACAGTCACAAAAGATGTGCAGGTTAGGTGAATTGATCATACTAAACTGCCCATAGTGCAAGTTGCATTAGTCAGAGGTAAATGGGTGTGGATGGGTTATTCTTCAGTGGGTCAGTTGGGCTGAAGGGCCTGTTTCTGCATTGTAGGGAATCTAGTCTAAACTTCAGTTTGATAGTATCAGGCTAGACCGTGGGGATTGATGAGTTGTTTTGTATGGTCTCTTCCAATTCCTTTTAGTTTTTTGCTGTTGACACTGGTCTGTTTGCACACTGATGCTCTTGTTCATTCGTTGGTTGAGGATTCATCCTTTGCCTGTCATTAGATGTGTTTTATTCTTTGCTCAACATGGGATTTGCAAGGAAAGGTAAGTAGAAGACAGTTAGCTGTTGCTGTTAACTTTCTGCTGCCTTCACGCTGGAGATAGAGAGACATATACGGTCACAAAGATTCAAATGTTCTCTGTTTATAGGCTAGCCATTTTCTGCTCACTAGCCCCACATATGTTCATCTGGTCAGGAGCCAATCCAAATGTTGTTGTCAAGTGATTGTTTAGTTCAGAAACCATGGGCTCTGCGGGCTGTTTTTGCTCTCACATGCAGGCTAATTGCATACAATTCACAATGTGCTTTCGTAAACGTGATTTTTAAAACTGCAGCTATCTATTCACACAGTCTCCTCAATTTAAAACAGTATTTTTTTAGTCTACAGCTCAAAAATAAAGAATACAAAAAAGAAGGGTTCTTTACATAATTATTGTAATTATATCAACTTCATATCCATTTCTTGTAGCTAATTGCATTTGCAACTAACAGTAGCAACAACAACTTGCATTTACGTAGCATCTTTAATGTTTTAAATATACAACAGTGCTTCATGGGAGAATTATCCAAGCAAAAATGATATCAAACCACATAAGGAGAAGTTAGATCCTTGTAAGAAGTAACATTCTTGTAAATCTTTTCTGCAGACTTTCCAATTTAATAATATCCTTCCTTCAGTATGGCCCAGAGTAAGCTGCCCTTTTTTCTGTTAAAGGGATGGCTCACAAGGTCCTGCTCAATATTTTCCCTCTACCATTTTACACTTTAAAATTCATGTCTGATGCCACCACATCATGATTTCTCTTTCTTGCTGCTTTCTTGTTGAATATGAAATAAGCTGGGAGTGCTGACTTGTAATCTACCCACTGTCCTCCCTCAACAGTCAGTGTGTGTGTGTGTGTATGTATGTGCATGTCATTGTGTGTGTGATTGTGTGTGATTGTGTGGGTGTGTGTGATTGTGTGCAAGTGATTGTTTATGTGTGAATGTGTATGTGTGTGATTGTGTGTGCATTTGTATTATTGTGTGTCAGTGTGATTGTGTGTGTGTGTGTGTGTGTGTGGCCATCAACCACTGCTACCGGTTGCTTGGAGTAGGCATAGGCCTGCAGAAACTTCTCGTAGCTCAGGTTCCTCCTCCTGTTCTTTCTATATATTGTCTTCCCTGCACATATTCTGTGTTCTTTATGCTAATTGCAGACACCTGAGGTTTGGTTGCAAAAGGATTACTTTTGAACTTGCTGACAGAATAATGTTCTACAGTAGCCCAGATTGTGACACTAAACAGTGGCATGTCTGTGGCACTTGCTGATATTAACGTGAAAATCATCCAGCAACTTTTGGTGGAGATGTTCTGTGCAGTTTGAATTGCCACAGGTTGCTGGGAGATTGCAAGGTTTGTGAAGGTTTGTAGCTCAGGTTGAGGTTTAGGGTGTAGGTTTGCTCGCTGAGCTGTAGGTTTGATATCCAGACGTTTCATTACCTGGCTAGGTAACATCATGAGTGGCGACCTCCAAGTGAAGCGAAGCTGTTGTCTCCTGCTTTCTATTTATATCTTTCTCCTGGATGGGGTTCCTGGGGTTTGTGGTGATGTCATTTCCTGTTATTTTTCTGAGGGGTTGATAGATGGTATCTAGATCTATGTGCTTGTTTATGGCGTTGTGATTGGAGTGCCAGGCCTCTAGGAATTCTCTGGCATGTCTTTGCTTAGCCTGTCCCAGGATAGATGTGTTGTCCCAGTCGAAATGGTGGCTTTTTTCATCCGTGTGTAAGGCTATTAGAGAGAGAGGGTCTTGTCTTTTTGTGGCTAGCTGGTGTTCATGTATCCTGGTGGCTAACTTTCTTCCTGTTTGTCCTACATGGTATTTGTGGCAGTCCTTGCATGGAATTTTGTAGATAACGTTGGTTTTGTCCATGGATTGTACTGCGTCTTTTAAGTTTGTTAGTTTTTGTTTGAGAGTGTTGGTGGGTTTGTGTGCTACTAGGATTCTGAGGGGTCTCAGTAGTCTGGCTGTCATTTCTGAAGCTTCTTTGATATATGGTAAGGTGGTTAGGGTTTCTGGCTGTGTTTTGTCTGCTTGTCATGGTTTGTTCTTGAGGAATCTGCGCACTGTGTTTTTTGAGTATCTGTTCTTCTTGAATCCGTCGTATAGGTGGTCCTCCTCTGTTTTTCGAAGTTCGTCTGTGCTGCAGTGTGTGGTGGCTCATTGGAATAGTGTTCTGATACAGCTTCATTTGTGTGTGTTGGGATGGTTGCTGGTGTAGTTGAGTATTTGGTCAGTGTTTGTCGGTTTTCTGTATACGCTGGTTTGTAATTCTCCCTTGTCCTTTCTTTATACTGTGACGTCCAGAAATGCGAGTTTGTTGTCAGTTTCTTCCTCCTTGGTGGACTTTAAGCCTGTAAGTAAAAAATGAGGTCTGCAGATGCTGGAGATCACAGCTGAAAATGTGTTGCTGGTCGGACTTTAAGCCTGTGAGAGTGTTGTTGATGACGTTAAATGTCTCTTCTATCTTGTTTCATTTAGTGATAACAAAGGTGCCATCTACATAGCGAACCCAGATTTTTGGTTTGATGATTGGTAGGGCTGTTTGTTCTAGCCTTTGCATTACCGCTTCTGCTATGAATCCTGATAGTGGAGATCCCATGGGTGTGCCGTTGGTTTGGTTGTAGACTATGATGTTGAAAGTGAAGTGGGTGGTGATGCACAGGTCCACTAGCTTCATGATGTTTTTGTTGGTAATGTGATTGATGGTGGTTGGTGTGTGTGTGATGGTCTCTTCTAAAAGTGCTTCATCTTCCTCTATATTGGTGTTTTGGTGACTTTTAGGAATTCCTGGGTGGAGTGGATGGAGACTGTTCTACTAGGTACTTCATCTCATGTGTAGTTCTTTGGCCAGTCTGTAAGTTGGTGTTCCGGGTAGTGAGACTGTGTCTGAGGGGGACTCCTGGTTTATGGATTTTTGGTAGTCCGTAGAATTGTGGGGTGTTGGTCCCGTTGGGTTTCATTTTCTGGAATTCCAACTTGTTTAATTGTCCGGAATTGTGTAATTTTCTTAGGAGATATGTAATTTTGTTTCCTAATTGTGGGGTCGGGTCTAGCGCCACCTTTTGGTAGGTGTTGGTGTCTGCGAGTAGTGCATTGGCTTTCTCTATGTAGTCCCTTCTGTTCAGGATGACCGTGAGCCGAACTTGCTGGAAGATTCTTAACGTTCTGTCATTAGCCTCATAAAAGAAACACCAACTCATCCTCAACCTCTTGCTTAGTTTCAAAAAATTGCAGTATTTACACATTGATTGTCAACGAAGCTCTCACTACAGAACATTAGGGCTCATCTTTAATAACATAGGCACTTTGTAACTGACAAAATGTATGTTCCTGAAAAGCTATTCAATAATTATAGATCATAAAAGGCAGCAATTGTAAGTGTGAAACCTCAAGTTGATAGTAAATTGTTGGGTAATCGGTTCCCTTCACTGTACATGTGGTGGGATACTAGTTGGTGGGTAAACAATAAAAATTTCTTTTCATTTCAATTTTTTGTGTACAATTTTATTCTGCCTTATATTCTCTCCCTTTTCTTTCCCTTTCTTTACTCTTATTTCTGTTTCTGATTTGACTGTAATTCATTTGACTGAATCTTACCAGAAATTCGCTAAGTGCCATTTTTGTTGTGCTTCATGGAAAGATTTTCTCTGTGAGATGTGGCGAGATTTCTCATGCAATCATTCCAAATTCATCTCATTAACTCAAGACCTTGTCCCAATAGAGTATCACTCACCCAATGCTAGTCTGATTCTCCCACTCACTCTCGTCTGAAATACTCGCTGCTGCCAGGATTTCCGAGGGTCCCTGGACCCAACTCCAACTTTGAATCTCAGCCACCCACCCAGTCATGCATTGAAAGTTCAGAGTTGCCCTTCACCATGCATGTAGGGAGATAACATGCCAAAACCAAATTGCTTCACGCGACACAGGGGGTGGCACAGCTATGATTTCAGTTGGAAATCCAACTGCACGTTCCTACCCCAATTGCTGGTTAAGCACCAGGTCATTCAGCTTACTTATCTTTAGCCATATCTTACAACATTTTAAATCACTGCTACTCATTTTCCAGTGCCCACTGTAACCCAACATCTTATCATTGTTCCATGTGGGACCATCACATACAGGGAAGCCTTCAAACACTTTAAACCAATCACTTTCATTCAGTAAAAGGAAAGGCTATCAAAAAGACAAACAAACTGAAGCTGCAGTTGCCTCTTGGAACCAAAACACAAAGCTTGCTTTTGGAGCATCAATAGTTTTGCTGTTGCTGAGTGAAGACTGAGCCCAGCTCTCATCGATTGGCACTGGGTGCTCATTAACTCCAGGCTGGCTGAAATGTCTGTGCTCTATCACACAGATGGTGATGCTCCTCCTGCACAATATCCTCATATTCTTCCTCAGAGAACTGCCCCGGCTGTCACAGCTTATCAGCATCCATCTTATGTCCTCTTCGCCTGCTGCAGTTCTGCAGGGCACAGCATACTAAGATTGCATGGCACACTCTGTCCAAACTGCACAGCAAACTCCTGTCACCAGCCTGATCAAAGCAGCAGAAGCTCATCTTCATGAGGTCCATCATCTGCTCCACTGTGGCACTGAACGAAGAATGGGGACCACTGTATTCCAGCTCCATCTCAGTCAGAGGGCACTGCATAGTAGAATCATCAGCCATGGTTGCAGAAGGAAGCTTGTCATAGAATCATAGAATAGAATCTCTACAGTGCCGAAGCAGACCATTCAGCCCATCACGTCCATACTCACTCTCCAAAGCATATCCCACCGAGACCCATCTCCCTACCGCACAACCCAACATTTCCCCATGGCTAATCCACCTAATTTACATGTCCCAGGACACTACGGGCAATTTAGCATGGCTAATCCACCTAACTTGAACAGCTTTGGACTGTGGGGGGAAACCGGAGCAATCAGAGACAACCCACGCAGGCATCAGGAGAATGTGTAAACTCTACAGTCACCCAGTGGTGGAATTGAACCTGTCTGTGATCCAGGTGCTGTGAGGCAGCATGCTAACCACTGAGCCTCCATGTTGCCCTATTAAGTTTGTTAGTCCCCACCTGTATGCTCTGGACCTGTAGTACTGGCTGTGGCCTACTCCTGGACAGCAGTCAGATAGAACCTTTGATCACCGACTATGCCCAAGTTCCTGGACTGATAGTGAATACTACTTTTGACTGGCTGTACCAGGATCAGTGACACTGAAATATGTTGGTACATATGTGTCCAGCCCCTTGACTGTTGACTGCTGGCATGCTTTCATGACGTCACTCAATGCCAAGACATCCCAGAAGTTCTGTGAGCCTTTAAGGTGCAGCAGAGGGGAAAAGCAAGGTAATTCAGGATGGTGTGAGCATTGATGTAGGCACAAAGTGACTATGTGCTAAGATAGTACTGGGCAATATTGAGATAGAGCCTGAACCAAACCATGAGATGGATACCTTTACAAAGCAGCAGCATTACCATTAAAAGCACTGATGAGCTCTGAAACTGTAGCACTGAAGTACAGAAGCATGCTGTGAGTGGATTGGAGATGTGCCAGGATGTTGATCTGAAATTGGTATGTGTCAGACGCCAGTGTCTGTGGGCGTGAGGTTGATGCAGTCACTGCCCATGGAGTGTGCCCTGACATGTTGGTGGCTGGTGCCCAAGATGATGGTCTGGAGGAGAAAGCTGCAAGCCGGAATTGTCATTTAAAGGTTGGGACTTTGATGATGGGAAATCTCGACATCTGGTTCCTATCTGGGAGGTGGGAGAATGGGAGAGTGTATATTAATGAGGTGAATGAGGTACTAATGAGGATGGTAATGAGTGATAATTCACACAATGAGGCCACTTGCTGCTCACTATTGTGAATTTTGCCTTGCTGTTCAACACTTGGTCGGGAAATTCTGCTTTTTGATCTCAGGAAGGTCCTCAGTGGACATCCTACCTAATTTTCCCAAATTTCTTGCCATGTCAAATATCATTCAGGGATTAGGAAGATTTCACTTGTACGTCCCTCATCGTTGTTAAGTTTTTGCCTTTATTCTTTAAACCTCATGGAGATGAACTGGAAGTTCCATCATTCGCCAAGGGCCCAAATATTCCATCACCCTCTAAATGCCTTTCACATTTCCACAACTTGAATAATACTTTTCGAGGTTAGGAGGGGGGAGTGCAATAAGCATCATGAGGTGCCCTGCTCCTGTAAAAATCGATCGCAATGTGCTTTTAAAATATTTAACCAAGCACCAAGAAAGCAGCAGTAATAATCAAAAGTGGCAGTGATTCCTCAAGTGGTTGTGAGACTGCCTTTCGGAAAGGGCTGTGGGAACCGCCAGGTGAAGTGGCAAGCCAAATTGTAGGGAGTGGCATTACACCTGAAAGCAGAAAACAACCAGGCTAACAATTTTGAGATTGATGCCTGGTGAAAATTATGGGTTAAGCAAGACCAGAAAATAAGGAGGTGACGCAAGTTTGGTTTTGCTTAGCCTAGAAGAAGTATGTTGGTTTCTGCAAAAGTAATCCGTAAATAATATAGGCACCTTGTAGTTTAATACTTTGTTTAATAAAATCAATTATGTCATTTAAAAAAAAAATGATCCTACCCCATAATAACTGAAACTTTAGTTAATTGGGGGATTTTCCTGTCAAAGCAGACATTTATTTCCAACTTGTTTCCACAATGCAGGCTTTTCAACTACCTTAAGCGACATTTTGTCTTTACCTAGCTTAGAGCAAATAATAGACAGTTGAAATTTGAAAAAAAGTCCTTACTCAGATATAAGCTACAATACATCATTCAAAAACTGTAGGGCTAAACACACAGCCATGTGAACTTTAATCCACATTGATAAATGTCTAGCCAGGAATTCACACAAAATATTTAAAGAGATAAATGTGGTGAATATGCGACAGTGAAGTAATAAATATTTGCCAGAAATGCTCATTTTTAAATAATTTCTGATGTTATATTCCAAAAGCACCTCCAAAAAATTTGATTTCAATTATAACAAAGCAACCACAGTTCCCACTTAGAACTCATGTTGTCAAATCATAGAATCCCTACAGTGTGGAAAGCCATTCAGCCCACCGAGTCCACACTGACCCTCTGAACAGCATCCCACCGTATCCGTGTAACTCTGCATTTCCCATGGCTAATCCACCTAGCCTGCATATCCCTGGCACCATGGGCAGTTTAGCCTGACCAATCCAACTAACCTGAACATCTCTGGAGCACCCAGAAGAAACTCACACAGACATGGGGAGAATGTGAAAACTCCACTCAGATAGTCACCCAAGGCTGAAATCAAACTCATATCCCCTGCGCTGTGAGGCAGCAGTGCTGACTACTAGGCCACTGTGTTGCCCTATTCCAGAGGTTCCAACCAGCATTTTTGAAGGCAATGGCTAGTGCAGAAACAACATTTGAAGTTAAATTTGTTTAAATTGTCTCATAGGATGCAGATGTCACTGGCCAGTTCAGCATTGATTGACCATCCCTAACTGTCCTTGGCTGTCCATTGTTAACAGCTAACCTGAGAACGCAACTTTTTAAAAAAAAGGGTTTTGTGATTTACACATGAAAGAAGTGAAACTATCACCGTTTTCTAACAGATGAAAGGCTTAACAGACAATCAATTTTTCAATGTATAATTTCAGTTACATCACACTGCAAATTTTTGCTATAAATTCTGTGTTACGATCGAGCTCTCCACAATCACCTGATGAAGGAGCGTTGCTCCGAAAGCTAGTGTGCTTCCAATTAAACCTTTTGGACTATAACCTGGTGTTGCGTGATTTTTAACTTTGTCCTTGTGAAGGTGATGATGTGCCAACTTCTTGAACTACTGTTTTGCCCTGCCAAGGTGGTTTTACGGGGTGAATTCAGGACTTTGACTCAATGATGATGAAGGAGAAGTGGCATATTTGCATTGGGGCTTGAAGATATCGGTTTTCCCACATATTGTCTGCCTTTTTCCTTCTGGGAGGTTGAGGGTGCATTTTGGAAGAACTTTGATGAGTTCTTGCAGATGGTACATACGAGTGCCATAATAGATTAACCATGGAGGGAGAAAATGTTTATTCTGGTGGTGGGATGCCAATCAGTTGGCCACTGTTACTGAAATTCTTCCCAGGGACAGTGCCTTTTCCTTTCCCATTTCAAACTCAAGTCATGCTTCCCATAACAATTTCTGTTCGAGATTAACTGATCAAAATTGATAAAGTGTGTGGATTTGAAAATACTGTTGCTGTTTGGAATGCATGTACTGTGCAAAGATATCAAACATTCCAATGACTTTAAATGTGACAAAGTCAAAAAAAAATAATATTAGAATGACAGTTTCAGGGAAGGGTTCATGCTGTCTGACCATTTCCATCTTTCCACCTCTTTCTGACTCATCTTAGAATGGAGTTAGAATGAATTGAAATTTGAAGAAGGTGAAATGTAAAAGATTTGGAAGTTATTAAAGATATATAAACAAGTGTCTCAGCAACAAGTGGACTGAGACAGGGATATTAAGAGGAAAGAAGGATACTGCCTTGCTAATGGTTTGAGTGTAGGTTAGCAGCTTGATATAGGGTTGAATAGGAGAGAAGATGAGAGTGATGATCATGATTTTGAACTATCTACCAGAATAACATAGATGCTCCTACAAAAGAAAAACATTGCAGGTGCAGAGTCTGCATCACATGAGACTAAATTCCAGAAATCTAATCTTCATCTCTATGCAACCATGTGCAACTAAAACACAATGTGGAGCAGCTATTGATCTTTTATAGTCCCCTCTCCAACTGAACTCATTGCAAGAGTGCTTCTTAACCAGAAAACACCAAATGCTGGAGATCACAGTGGGTCAGGCAGCATCCATGGAGCGAGAGCAAACTAATGTTTCGAGTCTAGGTGATTCTTCATCAAAGCTGAAGTGAAGTGTGAGGAGGGCAGCATTTATGTTGTGTGTGGGGAGGGGCGGGTTTGTTTGTGTATTGGGGGAGAAAGAATGTTTATAATATATATACAGTATACACATACACACACACACACACACACACACACACACACTTCTCTCTCTCTCTCTCTCTATATATATATATATATCTCACAGACACTCACAATCCCACCCCACTCATAGAGTCATATAGCACGGAACACACCCTTTGGTTCAACCAGTCCATGTCAACTATAATCCCAAACTAAACTAGTCCCACTTGTCTGCACTTGGCCCATATTCCTCCAAACTTTTCTTATTCATAATATGGAGATGCTGGTGTTGGACTGGGGTGTACAAAGTTAAAAATCACACAAAACCAGGTTATAGTCCAAGAGGTTTAATCGGAAGCACTAGCTTTCAGAGCGTTGCTCCTTAATCAGGTGGTTGTGGAGGATAAGATTGTAAGACACAGAATTTATAGCAATAGTTTACAGTGTGATGTAACTGAAATTATACACTGAAAAATACCTTGATTGTTTGTTAAGTCTCTCATCTGTTAGAATGACCATGTTGGTTTCACTTCTTTCACAGATAAATCACAAAACTTTTTTTTAAAAGTTACATTCTCAAGATTGGTTGTCCCAGGACTTTGGAGAGTTTGGGGTAGAGGTGGTGGGGTGAGGTCAGTCAGTTGTTGAATGGAGTGAGGGGCATTTCAGTCATAGCGCCAGTGGTGAGCATGTCCCCTGTAGCCTCTTCCTTTGACTAAACCTACTGTCTGTCTCTGGAATTCAACTCTAGGCACAAATGCTTTGTCTGAAACTTGATCACCAGAAGAAGGATTGAGGATCACCTGGGTGCTGGGATGATGGGAATGGTCCAGTCTACAGAAAATAGGAATATATTATTTTTATATTCTTTACAACCAGGGAGCCTGGCGAGAGCTGACTCATGGTCTTGAAAGAGAGAGAGAGAGAGAGAGAGAGAGAGGAAAATAATGTTGCAGTCATCTTCTGCCAGACTTTCCAACCCCTTCATCTGAAAAGTGCTATGTTCTTCTGGTGTGGGTATCTGTCATCAGTAACAAAACCTAAAACCTACCTGCTGACCCAAGAGTGGTGGGCTGATTCTGGGAACAATTGTGGAGATCAATAGCCTGTGAAATAATCTTTTAAAAAAATATTAACATACATTTTATTTCTCCAGAAAAGAATAAGAAGTATGATTTACATCACATTTATCATGATGGCAACATGCAAGAGCAACATCTGGAAATATATGAAAAAAAAGGTCTTTGTTATTCAACTGTATGTTTCTAAAAGAACATAAATTGATACCTGTATAAGATGATGTAAGCATGTGTATTCTTGCTTGCTACATTATCATTCAGGAATTCACTCAAAATATATTCATAACTGTAAAACATGACCTCAGCCATTGCTCAAGTTTGATTGGAATAGGCCTCTTATTCCAATAAGTACACACTTATGAGGTACTCAACTGGGATTATCATCTGTTGGTGATTAGAATTTAGAATTAGGCTTTATTATCACGTGTACTCAGATACAGGGATACAGGAGTACAGTGAAAAGTTGCCATTCTGGGCATCATCTTAACTCCAAAGGTACCGCGATACAAAATCTAAAATAGAAAAATAAAGAAACAAGTTAAAGTTAACCAGTACAGTCCTTCCTCAGCCATGGGCCTGCAGATGCTCCATGCTGGGCTTACCCCATCAGGGCTGGCTCTACCCCACGTTGGCCACGCTATCACCTGCAATGGGTTAAATGCAACCTGGGTTGCCAATGAAAAATGAGAAAAGGAAAAAATAAAGGAAACCAGATAGACTGGACAAAACGTGCCTGGGTGCTGTCTTATCTGCTGCTGCCATCCTGCTATAGTAGCATGCAATATGTGAAATAAAATCATTACAATTAGAGACCTGGAGAAACAACAATATACAAGAAGAAATATCTTCTGAAAGCTTTCAAAAATGCTCTGATAATTGTGGTTAGTCTTCCAAATCAACACCTGCTTTGGAGTTCCATGCTTTTTATAATTCCTTTTATTACGATGTGAATCATTTTGCAAAATGCCAATATGTTCTTGCACGCTAACTAAATAAGCTGCACTATTTTTCTTTGCTACATTTTGAACATAACAATCACACAACTTCATTTTAGAAACATACAAGAAAGAAACATGTTTTGTCCCAAGACCTATTCTTTCCTAGGTGGACAGCCTGATTAAATACAGTGCCGATTATAAGCTTATAGCACATATAAAAGAATTGTTATGGCCTTTCATATAATGCACAACAATCAAATGTCCCTTTTGTTGTATCATGCCCTTGTTTAACTCCAATGAGAACACACGGTTGAATACTTTATATAATAATAGGCAAACTGAACACAAAATATGGACAGCTAAAGATAGGGCTTCTACAGAAGACAGCAATTTAAATAGTCCCTTCATTAGCAAGGAAGCTGGCAAAAAAAACCTGATTCTTCTCATTGATACAAACAGTAATTATTTTGGCATCTCCAAATCAGAACAGTAATTATGTCATTGTAACAGTGTTCAGATGTAGAAAACTATGTTTAAAGCAACGACCTGCTTTTAATGTAAGAGAGCTATGGGGAGAGGTTGAAGACTGGGGCTGTTTTCCCTGGAGTGCGGAGGCTGAGAGGTGACCTGACAGAGGTTTACAAAATCATGAGTGGCATGGATAGGATAAATAGACAAAGTATTTTCCATGGGGTCAGTGAGTCCAGAACTAGAAGGTATAGGTTCAGTGTGAGAGGGGAAAGATATAAAAGAGACCTAAGGGAAAACTTTTTCACGCAGAGGGTGGTGCATGCATGGAATGAGCTGCCAGAGGATGTGGTGGAGGCTGGTACAATTGCAACATTTAAAAGGCATTTGGATGGGTATATGAATAGGAAGGGTTTGGAGGGATATGGGCCGGGTGCTGGCAAGTGGGACTAGATTGGGTTGGGATATCTGGTTGGCATGGATGGGTTGGACTGAAGAGTCTGTTTCTGTGTACATCTCTATGCCTGTAAAATCTATAAAATTCTAAGGCAGCTTACAAGGAACTGAGCCAGTAAGGTAAACAAGAAAGCAAGTACTCAAGCCCTTGATCAAAGCAACAGATTTTCATGAGAGCCTGAAAGTTTCATTCTTCACAATTTTTAGAAATTTCTGCTCATCCAATACTGAATATCTGATAAATTTGAGAATGTGAAGGACTAGCGAGATGTGCTTGTGAGATGGAGAATGGTGTCATTAGTATTTGTGTAAACTTATACTGCTTTGTGGCTGATGTCACCAAGATACAGCACGTTGGTGAGCGGTAATAGGAAGATGGGGATCGATCCTCGGGAGATACCAGAACTAATTATGCAAGAGAGGGAAGAGATGTTATTGCAGGGGACTCTTTGATGGATAAGAATAGAATCAGATCAGAGCAGTTCCATTCACCTGGACATGGATGAGAAGCATTGGAAGATGATTACGTGGTCAGCCATGGCAAAGGATGAGGAGAGGTAAGTTCCGCTTTTACAGTCCCGTTAGGATGAGGATTTAATTTGAAACTTTGAAATGAACCATTTTGGCATTTTGACAGATGCAGCAAGTTAATCAGTGGGATTCAAACAGGGAAGATGGACAAGATAGACACAGAATTTGAAGACTTTGGAGAGGAAATGGAAGTGGGGCAGAAGTTTGCAAGGAGAGTGTGATGAAAGATTAATGCTTTGAGGAGAAAAGTGATGATGGTAAAGGTGAAGGAGAGAAAGAGTCTGAAGAGGAAGAGCCTATTAATAGCATCCACTAATATGGAAAACATGACTGTTTTTGTCTACAATAGAGGCATGCTACGATTGAATTAGAAGGTTGAAGACTGTTAATAACAGTACAATAACTTAATGTAATGCTGTATAATGCTCAATACAAAATAGACTTTGAAGTACAGTGGTTGTACTGACATACTTACGTTTGCAAAAACTATTCAATGGTTTGGCAGATAAAAGGCAGCAGTACAGGTGTTAAGATAATGGCGATTGACAATTCTTTGTTCTTGAAATCCACCCAAGCTAGGCTGTGCTTCAATAATACAACTCATTTAAACATAGCCAGAAACATGAATTAGCTACAGTGTTGGATAGTACCCACTGTCATTAAGCTTCCTCAAAGTTAACCTTGTGTGTAATTCCATTTAAATTTTAAAATTATTCAACTTAAAAATGACTAGCAACAAAACATTTGCCTCAACCAGGATAAAAGTTAGTCCCTTTCAAAACACTGCTTTTTGTTAATTAACTAAAATTAATAAAATTTATAACTACAATGTGGTTTCCAGTCACAGTTGATATCACAAATGAAGCCAGGTGACACTTGGAAGCTGTTTAAAAGCTCTTTTATGTCAATTTCCAAAATAGTTTATAGATGGCTGTAAACCGCCAACATATTTACTTTGTTGCAGTGTATGCAGTTATTTAACTTGAAGTAGGTGAACTCGAACACTTAATTATATTGATTTCATAGGATCAAGATGCAAAGCCAGTTCATGTATGTTACATCCCTAGACTATTCAAGGCCTAAAGGAGGATTTTAACCTGAAACGTTGGCTCCTTTAAAAGCATATTTTTGAATTACAAGTTCATAATGTCCATAGCAGATCAGGATTCTGACCTATCATCATGACACTACCATCAAATGTTTTAACAAATCTCAAAAACCCACCACAGCCATAACTTCCTCAAGCTTCTGGAATTGCCCTTGTTTAGTCTTGTCTACTGCCGCAGAGACACCTGTCCATTTCTGTAACTATTGAATTGCCTACAGCTAACATCTTTCCACTCTTTTCTCTTCACTTTTGCAATAGAGCCATTTGTCGTGCTCCAAACCTGGCTCTTGCTACATTTCCCTGACATACTGAACACAAACGTCAGAGGGGACCAGCTTACTTATGCCATTGGCTTCAACTCCACAGTTTTGGGACTTCTAACTTTTGATGACAATGATGAAAGGATGACAATATTAAGAATCCCAGTCACATGTTTTGCAGAGGAGGCATTTGTCAAACATGGTCAATGTTGTTGTCTTGAGGGCAAGGTATATTTCAATTATATTTTGATCTCTCTACAGATGCAGTTCTTTTGATTGTTCTGAAATGGATTTGCAATATTAAATTTTATCCTAATTAGACTCCAAGAGAATTAACAATTTCATTTAAAAGCAATATTCTTCAGCATTCGGCAGTTCAAGACAACCTCCTGACTTCAATCAATATGAGATATTATTTGGAACCACACCAGCAACATTACCTTATGTTTGCTTACCATGTACTCTGATGTTGTGAATATAAACATTGCTAATCAAATATAATTGCAGCAATTAATCACTCAGAAGCTGACAGAATGAATGGTAAACCTACCGCCGTGCTCGTTTCCAAACATTGAAGTGGTGTTTTACATCAGGCCTCTTTAAAAAGGTACTCATGACCCTTTTCCTTCTGAAAGTAGTAACATGCTGTTGGTCTCACACAAGAATTCAGATAACCTTCTCAGCCTTACTGTTCGTTTTCATCCTGTTTCAGGTGAGATAAGGTGATCAAAGTAATATCTACCTTCACAGAATCTCAGGCTCTCGCAAGTTTCTCAAACATAACTATATTGCACTTAAATTCCCAATATCCTTGAGGAAAAAATTCCGTGAAGTATAACATTGTGGCCAAACAAAATCGAGGGACTTTGGACAACTGATCATCAGTCAATAATGGGAGGCATTCTCGGATACAGAGAAATTTCAGCCCAAACAACGTTTTGTGATAACAGCATATGTTGATTCAGTGAATTAGTTTTACTGATGTATTTAGTTTCCACAAGTACACTTCAGAACCTTTATGTATGTGGTCACATGTAGGCCAAACACTTCCAGTGGCAAAACCAGTGACGCCTATGTTTTGTTTGTTGTTACAGGATAATGGAAACTGATAGTTCACTCTGCTCCACTTACTAATGTATCAGTGAATGTCTTGACTGACAGTTACACCCTAGACTAGCTACGTATTTAGTGTTTGAAAGGTACACATGCCATTACAAAAAACAAGACAGCAGTTACAATTAACTATTAAACGTACAGGCATAATGGGCCATTTTAGGTGTTCAGGTTGTCGACTGTACAGCTGAAAGATATCTGTATATGATCCAAATCTTTAACTGGTCCAGAAATCACACTCCCTATGGACATACTCTGCTCTCCTCCATCTATTGTACGGAACCTCATTTACAATCATTCGGAGTGTAAACTGCTGTCCTTTCTTATGGTTTCTTACCACATAGCGTTGTTTCCTGTGTTATATGATGCATTTACTTGAGTCTGATTTATGGGAATATAATTATCCTGAAAGTTACAAATGGAGAAGAGGTTATGTGATTTCACCCAGCACACCTCAGATTTAGTGGGGAATGAGCATGACATTTCATTTCCTTTTAGGTTTGAAAAGCACAACATGTTCTAAGAGAAGGTTGAACTTTGAACTGCTGTTCCCAGCACAATTGAGATTCATGAGCTCAGAGCTGGTACAAAATGCAATCAAACATCGCACTAATTATTCAAATCGTGTTCCATTCCAAATTATTTTCGTTACATCCAGCTTCAAAATGCAACTTTCCTCTTGGCCAAGAGGCATGAACAATGGAGCAAGTACAATTTCTGACGTTCAGGCCCAGCTTAAATGGAAACGTATAACAGTAACATGTGGCTACACATATTTATTTCGGTTTGCTATAACCTTCAAATTGGTGAGAAATCGGAAACCCCTGGTCAAGGTGGAATATGTGTGCAAGGGAGGATTGTTTACTTTAAAGACATTTCTTTTATTTCAGTATATATTTATTTGTAAAAAAAAAAGTTTTTATATACATGCATAGTCACTAGAGCAGTTCAATTCTGTACACTCTATATATGGAGAACAAACAAACCCAAGGCATTTCTCAGGAATTTATTTACATATATTCGCAGCACCATGAAGGTCCAATAACTGAACAGACCTCGATTGCACTTTGGTTGAAAGATCCTAGTTGGTGGTCTTTCTCCATTTCGCCTTGGCAGCAGCTGCCCCAGGCTTTAGTCACATCATCCTAGACCTTGGAATATGCCAGTCTGCAACACTCGGTCAAGGTCACCTCCTTGCATTGGAAGGCTGACAGGTTTTGGACAGACCAATAAGAGTCTTTCACCAAGTTGACGGTCTTCCAGGCGCAGTCAATGTTTGTCTCTGTGACTATTCCGGGGAACAGCCCGTAGAGCAGAAAGTCCTGCAACACAGAGCTGCTCAAAATGAACCGCGACAAAAATCATTGAATCTCTCTCCAAACTTTCTTGGTAAGAGTGCATTCGAAAAGAAGGAGAAGGAGATGAAGGTGACAGTCTGTGCCCCTGCCAGCCATTTTGAGGATAGCATGTGGTGCCACAGAGAGTCTGAGTGTACGTGAAGCATCTTACCACCAGCCAAGCAACATCTTGGTGCTTGTTGGGCAATTCTGGTGATGGGGCCATTCTGACTTTGACAGTCTGCTCAGGGAACCACCTGACAGGATCTGCCCTCTCCTTTTCCCACATGGTCTCAAGAACACGGTGACACAGTGGTTAGCACTGCTGCCTCACAGCACCAGAGACCCGGGTTCAATTCCCGCCTCAGGCGACTGACTGTGTGGAGTTTGCACGTTCTTCCCTGTCTGCGTGGGTTTCCTCCGGGTGCTCCGGTTTCCTCCCACAGTCCAAAGATGTGCGGGTCAGGTGAATTGGCCATGCTAAATTGTCCGTAGTGTTAGGTAAGGGGTAAATGTAGGGGTAGGGGTGGGTTGCGCTTTGGTGGGTCGGTGTGGACTTGTTGGGCTGAAGGGCCTGTTTCCACACTGTAAGTAATCTAAAAAAACACTGTACCAAACAATCCCTAATGGACTTGTGTTCAAAAGTGCTTGGCTTTGAAAATTTCTTCAGGAAGGACAAGCGATATAGAATGCTCCTACTACTTGGAATGTTCCACAGCAACAAGACTAGTCCCATCCTTCACAATCCTGGGGACAGATAGAATCTCAGTACATTGTATCACTTGGTGTTTGCATTGCCAGGGTTGACGCAGCCACATCAGTATAACAGTGGCATTGGGTATGTTCTTGCCCCCGATATCCACAGCTCTGTACATGGTGCCCTTGATGACATGGTCCATTGTAGACCTCCAGATGAAGTGGAGTAACTGCAGTGTCAGAGGGTCTGAGAATAGGCCAGACCTGAGCCACATACAACAACACTGAGAGTACCCTCACACCTGATGACCAGCTTTTATCCACAATGAAGGGGGAGTGGTGCTATAAAAAGCCTAGTTAGTGCCTCACCTTGGCGATACGCTCCTCCCAGGTTTTTGCACATGCTTCGGCGCTTCTGAACCATATTCCTAGCACCTACAGGCAAGCTGTCTTGATGGTGAAGAGGATAAAGGATCAGTCTGCCCAGTTCCCGAAGAACATGGCCTTGCTCTTGCCTCAATTTACCTGGGCTCCCGAGGTCAGTTCAAACTGGTAGCAGATGCTCAGGGGTATGAGCACTCCAGCAAATCCGAGCAGAAAATAATGATACCATCCATGTACAGAGAGGCTGTGACCTGCTGGCTCCCACTGCCTAGAATAGTTGCCCCTTCTCAGGCTCACATCCTTCCTGATGGACTCAGCAAAGGCCACTATGCAGCAGCTAGGAGAAAGTAAGTTGCTGGAGATCAGAGCCAAAAAGTGTGGCATTGGAAAAGCACAGCAAACAGTGAACCTCACTCCTCCAACTGCAACAAGGACAGACTCCCCCCCCTCTGCAGTCCTCACTTTCCACCCCACTAATCTCCGGATACAGAACATTATCCTCCATTATTTCTGCCACCTGCAATTAGGCCCTGCCACCAGAGATACACTTCCCTCCCACTCCTACCTGTGTCCTGCAGAGACTATTGCCTCTGTGACTCCTCGTTAAGTCTACATCCCCCACCGACCCACTCTCCACTCCTGGCACTTCCCTTGCCGCTACAATAGGTGTAAAACCTGCGTTCACACTTCTTCCCTCACCTCTGCCTGAGTCCCCTGAGGAACCTTTTACATACGGCAGGGATTTTCCTGCACATTCAAACACCTCATCTACTGTGTCCGTTGCTCTTGATGTGGCTTCCTCTACACTGGGGAGACAGGACACCAACTTGCGGAACGTTTCTGGGAATGTCTCTGGGATACAGGCACCAAACAACTCCACCGTCTTGTGGCTGACCGTTTCAACTCCCGCTCCCACTCCACCTGCATGTCCTGGGCATCCTCCACCACCAAATCCAAGCCACCAGATGACTGGAGGAAGAATGCCTCATCATCTGCCCTGGGACCCTCCACCCACACAGCATCAACATTGACTCACTAGTTTGCTGTCAGCATCTCCGGATCGTCCATCCGCATCAATGAAATATCCAGCCAGAATGTCCAGCCTGGACGTAGCCAGCAGCAGTGGGAGCTGCTGCAGGATGGCCAGCCACTCACTCTGTATTGCTGGGGTGTACACATTAATTAGTCTAGGAGAGCACTTCTATACAAAACGTCTGCTACGAGGAGGACTCTGCCTATGAGGAGGGGTCTGCCTGCCACCTCCTTAACCTTGGAGATGGTGAAGTTGCCTCCTTGTAGCAGAATCCCCAGGCCGGAGGAATGGCTATCATCTCGCCTGACCAGATCAAAGGCCCAAGGGCCCTTAAGCTCGACCACCTCCTGCAGCTGTTGAGGTGCAATGTCCCGCACTCCTGCAGAAACAGGAGGTCTGCTTTGACATTGGCCGCATAAGTCAATGTGAAACCACATCACGTAGTGGATTTCATGCTACTCATGTTAATACTGGCTATTTTAAAACCCATTTTGAGATTTTACAGAATTACCCATAGACACAATGTTCATTCCCCATGCTCTTGTCACCCTGGGATTCCCTTCATGCCATGGTGTGGGTGAATGTTGTAAACACTCTCCGCACAGAAGGAGCTGTTCTATCCCTCCCTGGAGGCATTTCCCTGATCAGGTGTTGTAGGGGCGTGGATGAAGCCAGGAAGGTTCAGTTCGGAGTCTGACAGAGGGATTATTGTGCTCTGCTTCTGATTCTGAGTGTTGCTGCTCCTGCTTGCCTGGAGCTGTGGTGCGTTGGTTACCACTTGGTTCCCGACAGTTGGGGATTGAGTTTCACTCGGTCCCTCATGATTAGATTAGATTAGATTCTATACAGTATGGAAACAGGCCCTTTGGCCTAACAAATCCACACTGATCCTCTGAAGAGCAACCCATCCAGACCCATTCGTTTACCCCATATTTGCCCCTGTCTAATGCACCTAACACTGTTGGCAACTTAGCATGGCCAATTCACCTGACCTGCACATCTTTGGATTGTGGGAGGAAACCAGAGCGCCTGGAGAAAACCCATACAGACACGGCACAGGGAGAACATGCAGACTCCACACAGACAGTCGCCCGAGGCAGGAATTGAACCCGGGTCCTTGGAGCTGTGAGGCAGCAGTGCTAACCACTGAGCCACCATGCAACCCAACACAGTTATTAATTTATTATGTCAACTCTATAAAATCTTGATGTTTTAGAAAAGGACACTTTTAAAAACAGAGAAATTGGCCACTGGAGCAACAATGTTGTATTTTCAATGAACACAACCTACCTGAATGGAGACAACGAATCTGCAACGTCTCCAGAGACAGGCCACGTGACCCAGTTTGTGGGTCTGAAAAAATTATTGGTTGTGAGCACGCTCAGAGAAGCCCTTCCACAGGACAACAGATTCTGTCCACTTTCTATTTCTCTGAATCCTCTCTCATCAACGTTTCTGAGGTGACAATTCACTGGAAGACCACATTGCTGTAATTTAAGGGTTATAAGAGAAGCCAATCTACATGGTCTCCCTTCAAGAAGAGAATTTAACCAACTATAACTGATCCAAGAAGAAACCTCAGTGACAGTAGCTTGTGACTGTGGCTGCAAAGAGAATGCTGGAGAAACTTAGCAGGTCTGGCAACACTAGGGGAAAGAGAAACAGTGTTAGTGTTTTGAATAGAGTATGACTCTTCCTCAGAAGAGAGATTTGCAGGACAATCTGTGAATAAGTATTTTTTTCTGAATCCAACTATTCTTTGGCCAAAGTGCTTTTAAATTAAAGACTGAAGAGTTTGATATCTTTTGACAGGCTTCAAGGGGTCTATGTGTGTCTGCATGTTTTTGTTAGTTCTTTATTTGTTAATTTGTGGAACTTGGTGGAACCCTGGCCTCTGATACCAAGACATATGGTGACAATATCGCCTTCATTTTTAAGAATTCAATCTTTGCTGTCACTAATACAACAGTGGGATAAGGAAAGGAGTCAGTTCACCTCTCCTAACCTGTTCATAACACAATGTAGTTGATGCAGTGAGCATGGGTTGATTAGTTCAACAGGATTTGGTTTGGGTTGTGATAGACATAGTAGAGGTTTGAGTTAACTTTGGGCTGACCATGAGACTGCTGGAATTGGCCATGCTAAATTGCCCATAGTGTTCAGGGATGTGTAGGTTTGGTGCATTAGTCAGGGATAAATATAGGGTAGGGGACTGTGTCTGGGTCGGTTACTCTTCGGAGGGTCAGTGCGGACTTGTTGGGCCGAAGGGCCTGTTTCCACACTGTAGGGATTCTATACATTCTATAACCTGCACCATTAAACTTCGCTGATGTCCAACATTTTCCAGTTGGTGTTGATGGGGGGTGGGTGGGGTGGGATGGGGGGGGGGGGGGGTACTCCTGCCCTTCTCCCCCATGTGTGTTTTGCCTATTTTTTGTTAGTGTCCATCCCTCTGCATGTCTTCATCACCAGAGGGGCTGCTATGTGTTCATCATGCTACTACCTCTTTCCGTTTGCTGTGGGTCTGTGGGGCTCTTCTGTGCTTTCCTTTTCTCATTGTTCCTCACCAGTTTCCACTCCCTTCAGCCTTCACTTTCTCTTCTTCCTCCATTAAGTCCATCTGTTCAGGTGGAGGTCGAGTCAGTTGCTGTGCCTCTGCGCTGGCTCTCTTTTCTTCCTTTCCAGCTTCTCCTTCCTTCTGGGTGCCCCTCATTTCAGTTTTCCTGCTGAAGGCTGGCACCTTGCTATCCTTTGGGGGTCAATGACTGGCATTGCCACTTCCAGCCATCCGACCATATGTGGCGACCCCCAGACTCTTGGCAGTTCAGTCTCTTCTCCTGAGATTAAGTTCTCCAGGACTCTTTAGACTGCACCCAAATGCCTAAATATCTGCACAATTTCAGCTTTTGTCAAACTTTCACTGAGCTGTCACTTAATTTCTCTGAATTACTGTCCTTTTCAGCTGTTTTAAGGAAATTCTACTTGTAAGCTTTCTTCACCCTACTCTGCACTGACCTGTCAAGGACGTTGTGTTAGTCTTAATGTTTTTCCATGATATGGAGCCACCATTCCTGAAGAAATCAGCTGATCCCTAACTGCCTGGAGTTGCTTAATGGCAGCACTTATGCTACCTGGATCTACTTCCTCTGCTTCAGCAATCTCCTCACTCCAAAAGGCAATCAACTGATGAAGGAGCAGCACTTCGGAAGCTAGTGCTTCTAAATAAACCTGTTGGACTATAACCTGGTGTTGTGTGATTTTTAACTTTGCCCACCTCAGTCCAACATCGGCACCTCCACATCATAACTCCTCTTCCAGCTAACATGTAGATTAAATTGAAACCAAAGCACCTTCTTACACTCCCACACCTTGTTGACAACATTGCCTGCTCTGAGCTACCATCAACTTTTAGATTAAATACCACTCATGCAGCTTGTTCTTTAATCTGATGAAGTAAATGAACTTTTACAGCTTTCCAGAGGTCACTGACTGCTTTTAACTAATTTAGCTTTAAATCTCAAAGCAAACTCACTTGACTGTCAGTACTACAAGTAGGATAGAAATCATATCTCCAGCTCAGCAACCCCACTGTTGTGTTTTATCTGAACTCTTCTAGCATCACAATATCAACCTTTTAAGTATACTAGACTTTATGAATCTTCAGTTGCATATCTCCCATTTTATACTGTTAACTTTTATTCCCAAAACTAACATTTATATGTCAAAACATATGAATCATGAAATAGATATTTGTAACACATGTTTGCATGTTTTTAATCTGGTTATTTAGCCTATATATGGTTTCTTTGATCTAAGTTGACCAGCAAGTTAGGCTTCAGGCAGCAAACATGTTTCTTGAATAAATATCATTGTTACTCACCAATATCCAACTGAACCATGTAATCGGTGGATGCCAGGGATTACTTCTTGTAAAGTGCTTCCTATTAGGTTTGTGATTCAGAGCTATACCAACATATTGCATGACCTTACAGCTTGATCATGGCATCTCGTTTGGTCTGTACGTTGGAACATTGCGGCGTCAAATTTTTAAACCTTTCTTCAGCACCCAAACTCCCAAAGAGGGAACAATCAGAGTAAATGCACATTATTCTGAGATGTGTTCTAGGTCATAATTTGAACTCAAACCCCAATATCAATTTGTTCATTTGAGACTAGCCAAGAATGCAACAGGAGACAGTTTGGCACAGTAACTCAGGAAATGATTTGGAGATGTCAGTGTTGGACTGGGGTGGACAAAGTTAAAAACCACACAACACCAGGTTATAGTCTACCAGGCTCACTTGGAGGCACTAGCATTTGGAGTGGTGCCCCTTCATCAGGTAGTTTTTGGATGAAGGAGCAGCACTCTGAAAGCTAGTGCTTCCAAGTGAGCCTGTTGGACTATAACCTGGTGTTGTATGATTTTTAACCTAACTCAGGAAACTTTACTTAAGTTATAAATAATACTAATCAACCAATTACTTTACGGGCAGGTTAAAGTTCTTGATTTCTTAGTGCAATGTAAACACTCTGTCTCTGGTCTCTGTTCTCTCTCCATTACCTCGATGGTTTTCTATTTCCACTTTGACATCTCTTTGACATACAGTCATAGAGACGTACAGCATGGAAACAGACGCTTTGTTCTAACTCGTTCATATCAACCAGATATCCTAAACCAATCTGGTCCCATTTACCAGCACTTGTCCCATAGCCTTCTAAACCCTTCCTATTCATATACCCACCCAGGTGCCTTTAAAATGCTGTAATTGTACCAGCCTCCACCACTTCCTCTTGCAGCTCATTCTGTACATGCACCACCCTCTGTGTGAAAACATAGCCCCTTAGGTCCCTTTTAAATCTTTCCTCTCTGACCTTAAACCTATGCCCTCTAGTTTTGGACTTCCCACCCCAAGGAAATGACCTTGTCTATTTATCTAATCCATGCCCCTCATGATTTTATAAAACTCTATAAAGTCACCTCTCAACCTCAGACGCTCCAGGGAAAACAGCCCCAACCTACTCAGCCTCTCCTTAACCTCAAACCCACCAACCCTGGCAACATCCTTGTACATCTTTTCTGAACCCTTTCAAGTTTCACAACATCCTTCCTGTAGGAAGAAGACCACAACCCACAGCATGACCAATTCCATCATTTAACCTGACTGGCTTAGATAAGGCAAGGCTTACTTCTAATTGGTTTATGGAACATATGACCAATGTGTAAACAATTCTTGAGTGCGAGCTTAACTGAAAGCTCCTCTTACTGTCCCCTGACTGGTTCCTTGTGCTGTTAATTATCCATGAGCCCAACCTATTCATAAAGTAATGTTTTTGTCAGGTTATGACCTTTTGCTAATATAAAAGGATAGTTTAAAATGTTCTCTACCCCTTTGTTTTAGAAAAGGGAGACACATTCAGTTAAGTTTCAATGATTGATAATCCTGTGCTTATGTCTTAGTTTCCCCTAATTGATGAAGTTCCATTAAACCGTACACTTGTCACTTACCATTCGTGCTTTCTTAGAAGTCACTGAATAAGGTATATTTCTGTCCACGTGTTTATATGTCTGGAAAGAATTTTATTACCTTTTTGTTAAAGACAAAAGAAATAATATAAAAAGTTGCTTATAACATCAGAATTATATAAAATATAACAGAAGATCATAAAATATTTATTTAAACAAACTACAGAGTGTATAAAAAACAGTGTAATATTCTTCAATACATAGTCATGAGTGATGAGAACCTAAAGGATTATATAATTCCCAGTTTAAACATTCAAAGTTAACTCTTATACAAAGTTAAATATCACACAACACCAGGTTATAGTCCAACAGGTTTATTTGGAAGCACTAGCTTTCCGAGCGCTGCTCCTTCATCAGATGGTAGTGGAGACATTCTCTAAATCATTCACCACAACCACCTGACGAAGGAGCAGCGCTTCGAAAGCTAGTGCTTACAAATAAACCTGTTGGACTATAACCTGGTGTTGTGTGATATTTAACTTCGTCCACCCCAGTCCAACATTGGCGTCTCCAAATCTTATGCAAAGGTCACCTTTAGTCAGAAGCTTCTCTTTCATTGTTAAAAGACGAGGAGCACAGCTGCGATTATAGTTTTTATTTCATTACCCTCCTTTTAGCCCTCTTGGCCAATGATAAGAGTCTAATGACCTGAGAGTATGTATGTGTTCTTTCTTACTGGGCCTTGAGCCTGCATATTCTCACAAGTATGAAATGGTAATGAGCCAAGCAGGAGCCCTTTGGCCTTGTCTGTACCTGTGTAACATTAGTGCCTTCCATCCATTTGCAATCTCATGGTGCATTTCATTATCAGATGAGACTGAGCAAAATCACATGATATATAAGTACTAAAATAATATGGCATTAGATTAATCAAGGAATATACTTTTATTGTTAGTTCATGACTAAACTAATTCAATCACCAAATGTTAATTTTCCTATTAATCCTAGACTGGCTGCACGAGATCAAGCTCTTATTGATAGGTTGGCAGATTGTCCCATTGGGAACACAGTGCCCTTTTCATTCCTCAACATAGCATAGGTATGATAAAGCCACGCTCAGCAAGTAGTGTAAGCCTAGCTCAGTTGGTCTCTCATCCCTGAGTCAGAAAGTTGTGGGTGCAATTCATACTCAACAGACTGGGGACAAATGGCATCTAGGCCGACATCAGTGAGGCGCCATTGAAATGAAGTAAAATGCCATCTTTTGAATGTTAAAGCAAAGCCCAGACTGCCTTGGCAGGTGGGCATAAAAGATCCCACAGTAATAATTGGAAGAAATACTGCACAGTTTGCCCTGGGATCCCAGACAATGTTAATTCCTTAATCAGCATCACGTAAACAAATTAACTGGTTATTGTCACATTGCTATTTTGGGAGCTTGCAGTGCACAGATTGGTTGCTGGATTTCCAACAATACAGGACTAACTATGTTTAGAAGTATTTCACGAGCAGTAAAGTGCTTTGATACATTGACTGGTTCCGAAAGATATTATCCAAATGCAAGTTTGTTCTTTCGTATGCAATGCTTTTGGCTTAGCAATGTCAAATTATACCATGGCACACAAAATACCTAATGGCATAAAATGCGTTCTGTACTGATGCCAGCATGACAATATGGTGCACATGTCTATACTTGATAGGGTGGAAACAAATTCTGCTGGTACTGGTGCAGTGCTTTGACTGGCTAGAATCAGACCCATGGCAGAAACAAAGACTCAGTGAAAAAGCAACCTTTTCTGCATGCCAGGTAAACAGAATGTGATGGTCTTATTTCATCTTATCATCAGCTATGGGAGACTGTGGGAAGTTACACTAATCTCCTATTGTCCACAAATGAACCGTAAGCATCTCTCCCCACTAGAGCAAGGCAGTTGATCATGAAATATCTTGAGGAACATGACTCCACAAGTATGGGGCACAGTAAAGAAGCTGGTCTTCATGAACTATGCCAGTCAATATGAAGGATTGAACCTGTGCTGGGACATCATTCTACATCAGTCTAGTGAACTGAGCTTATCGACACACCAGACATCAGACTGCAGTCTATATCATTATAGAGGAGGGTTCTGCTTGAGTAAAGATATAACAGTAACATCAGCATCACTTACTATGACTAAGAATTGAGGTGGTTGATTTTGTATCTTCACACTGTGTGTTGGCAAACAGTGCGATTGAGTGGAAGGAGTCAGATGTGAAGATATGAACTTTCCTTCCATAACAATTCGCATTTTTTTATCTGATGGAGGGGTAAATTCAATATGATTGGAAGATTTAATGGGCCCCCATAACGCAGACAATGAGTGAGACCAGCATCCCCATCTGGTATAGGTATCAGGTATAGGTTACATTCTGAGCAAGAGCACCCACCTCCATTTGTGCTGATGTAACTGCCTAAGGTTCAAAACCTAGTTAATATTCTTTACATGAATAGTAGGCACCCTCTAGTGTCCCTTGGTTGAAATAATCAAACCGTTTTTGCTTTTTGCAGCGTATAACACTGACAAAGAAAGTCCATGGGCTCATATTTATCAGAGGCTCACTAGCAAAGCATGCTAAATGTTCACTTGATGTAAAATATTCCATTTTCCTAATTTCATTTGCATTTATAAAATATCTGTGGTCTCCCACTTTCAATGAGCTAATCTGAGCCTTCAATAAATTCTTACTTACATCATCCTCTTCCAACAGAAATTACAAGTTATCATGCAGGAGCAGTGAGTAATTAGGAAAGCAAATTATATGTTAGCATTTATTAAAGGGATTGGAGTATAACAGTGTTAAAAAAAACCTATGATAATTGTGTCAGACTTTGGTGAGAACACACTGATATGACCAGATGAGAAATAGTACAATGGCTCCCCTCTCTGTCCATCTCTTGGTTGACTGTTTTTTCAAAAAGGAATTTGCTTGTCCCTGAAATGTGCCTTTTAATTGTTGTGACTGTAAAAGTCGCACCTGGTAGGTTTTCTGGTAAATTTTCAAAGAAAAGGGAATAGTCTTTAATTTCTGTAATACCCAATAGGTAAAAATAATAGAATAATAAGAGACAATAAGAGATACCGTGGGCAGCACGGTGACACAGTGGTTAGCACTGCTGCCTCACAGCGCCAGAGACCCGGGTTCAATTCCCAACTCAGGCGACTGACTGTGTGGAGTTCGCACATTCTCCCCGTGTCTGCGTGGGTTTCCTCCCACAGTCCAAAGATGTGCAGGTCAGGCCATGCTAAATTGCCAGTAGTGTTAGATGAGGGGTAAATGTAGGGGTATGGGAGGGTTGCGCTTCGGCGGGTCGGTGTGGACTTGTTGGGCTGAAGGGCCTGTTTCCACACTGTAAGTAATCTAATCTAATAATTAAAAAAATATAACTCCAGCTCACATTCAAAAATGTACCTACTCACTCACACACACACAGAAGAGTACATTAGAGGAAAGGAGAGTAGTTTCAACAGATTAAGAGAGTGTTGAATGATTCCAGGACTTGTTCCACGATTGTCCTGGATTCTGTGTGGGACAATTTAGAAGCTTGATGGACAATCGCTGACCTTTCTTCTGAAGCCAGCAGTTGATTTGTTGAGGTTGAAGAGGCTGCCTACCCTGTTTAACTGATACGGACATGGTACAAGGGGTAGAGATGATGAGTTCTCCTCTCTTTATTCCTTCAAATGGAAAAAGTGTAATTATTCCCCCTTTTCAACCCGTCCTTGGTCAGTTTCATTGCAATAAGGAAATTTTATTTTTAACATGCAGTTGTATCACACTGCAATTAGACATAGTATTAGTTAAAATTAAGAAATTAATTACAAAGCTTTTTTAAGTGAAAGAAGAAGAATTTGATTACTTACTTTTGATCCCAAAATAACAAAACATATCAAGCGCACACACACACACAAACATGGGTAAAGGGGAGTGTTCACTACAACAAATAAAATGAAGAATATGCAGTTTAAGAAGTTCTTAGAGTCCTGGAGTTTATTATAGTTGAAGCTGAACCATGGCTGTTAATTTGATGTCTGAAGCCCTCAGGAATAGCAGAATTTGTGAAATCTTTGACGTCTCGGTAAATTAATATTTATATGCTCTGATGTTTTATCTCCAGCATTGGCTTTTGAAAGGAACAGGGAGAGAGAGAAGAAAAGTAGAGAGAGTCTTCTCGTTCTTGCTGTTATTTGCACCTGAAATATAGTTTACTTGTGTATTCCCATGTCAGGAGCTATGTTCTCCAAGCTGAATAATCTGCAAACAATTTCCACCCCAGAAAGTGAAACTTCAAAAATGTCTACATCAAAATCAGAGTGGAGGGGGGAGATTGTTATGCCTGATGGAGTTCCAGTGTTTTTTGATGAAATATTAACTTTAGCTCAGAGTTTACTTATCCCGTATGTGTTTCATGAGCTTGTTTCAACTTGGATAGACAATGACTGTGATTGTCTTTTGGCAGTGGTTTCACTTTTTAAAAAATTATTTTGAGCTCCTGAAAAGTGTCAGGTATGATACGATGATGGATATTGAAAATTAGTCATCCATATTTTATCATGATTGTGGTACTTACCTACTCACTCATTCTGGAAAAACAGTTTCCTTTTAAAACGAAGAGTTAGCTTGCTCCCACATGACATCTCTTCACAATCTAGCCAGTTATTCTGTGTCTGAAGTTGATTGTCACCATTGTTGTGCATTGTTGTCAAGAATGGCGCCAAGACAGCAATTAAGAGGGCACCAGTGAAGAGCGGTTAGAAGAGGAGAAAGTCCAAAAACGAAAATTACTCCATCTACATCGACAAAGTGATGAAGCTGATTCACACCTATACCAGCATGTCCTCTAAGGCCATGAGCAGCATGAACTCTTTCGATAACAATATTTGCGAGCACATTGCCAGGGAGGCCTATTACAAGAAGCACAGCACCATCAGCTCCCGGGCAATCCAGACTGCTGTGTGCCTTCTGCAGCCAAGGGACATGGCCAAGCACACCATGTTGGAGGGACCAAGATCGTTACCAAGTACACCAGCTCCAATTATACAGAACGGAAAGCTAAGTATGGTCACAGTAAGCTGGCAAACCCTAATTACAGGTCCATGATTGCCTGTTGTAGAGAAATTGAGTCAAAAAGTGTGACGCTGGAAAATCACAGCAGGTCAGGCAGCGTCCGCAGAGAGTGAACGTCTCAGGCATAAGCCCTTCATTAGGGAATTGTCTGAGTGATGCCAGGGTGGAGACCCTTACCAGCTGAGGTCCAATATTCAATATGATGAGTTGAACTGATTGATATGTACTCTACTGAATAAACAGCCTATGCCTGGATGTCTATGAGTTGTTCAGGAGGTGGGCTGTTCAAACTCATTTAAACTGATGTTTCTGATTGTCCACTTCTCGACAGTGTTCCTTTTTGATAGTTTTGTCGTTTGCAAAGTCAGGTTGTGTAAATGTTCAGCCATATTAATAACTGCTGTTTAAGTTAATTCAAGACACCATCATTCTTTTGAAATCTTAATTTGTGGCTTCAGTTCATAAAAACATGATGTGTAATGAAACAAAGGATAAGTTTGTCTGAGAGTGGAGTGATGATTCTGGGATGAGAGGATTGACCTGTGATCGAGTAGACTAACTTCATAGCTCCTACTCTTTGGAAGATTGAAAGCTGTTTTTCTGCAAATGTATAAAATTCTTAAGTGGTTCTGCAGGGCAATTGGCAAGAGAATTTTTTTTTCCCTGCTGTAAAATCTTGAGCTCATAACGAGGGCTCAGCTGAAAAGAGGAAATATTTCTTCATCCAATGGATTGAAAATCTTTGGAATTTGCTATCCCAAAGAGGGGCAGCAGTTTATTCATTAAGGAAATGGAGGTCACTAAAGTTGTGGATATTGAGGAAATTTAGAGACTTGGAAATACTGTGGGAATTTATAGCTGTGGAAAGAGATGAATGAGGATCTTACTGAATATTTGGATCAAGCTCAAATGGTATCCTGCTCCAATTTCTTACACTCTTACATTCTTCTTCACCTGAATATATAGAGTTATTCTTTCACATCGTACATATATTATCCAATAGTACATTCTTTCTAAAAATTAGTCTTGGGATGTAGGTGTCACTGGCTGGACCAAGTATCACATCCTATCAGAAGTCTCAGCACTGCTAACCCAAATCAAAGGCCAGCAGCTTCTGCTCCTAAAGTTAAGGCCTACTCCTTGGGGGATCTAACAGCTGAGGGTAAGTTATTTTCTCTTCTTCTTGAGTGAGGGACTCATGGAGAGACTGGGGTCATGGTGTCCGATGCAAGAACAGCGAGGTGCCAGTAAGAGGTAATCCCCAACCCCAACTCATCAAGCAGGATGTCACGCTTTCCCAATAGAGAAACCTGTCACCTTTCCCAGCTGCCAGGAAAACAAGTGATTGAGGAGGGGTAAGTTGAGGCCCTTACATGGCTGTTAATTGACCACTTAAGTGCTTGCCTCAATTGCTGGTGAGTTGAGGAAGTTGCCCAATCACCTTCTTTCCCGGCCCTTCATTGCTGAGGTGGTGAGAAGGGGTGAACTTCTCTCCAGGCCTAGCGTGCCCCATTTTCTATCCTTCTCACAACCTCTGTCATCATCTTTTCCAAGGAAAAGAAAGCAAAGCCCTGTGTTTCCATGGTCTGAATAGTAGACGCTGAGAAGAAACTGCAACCATGAGCTTTTTAATGCCAATATTAGATTAACTCTAGAACATGTTCACAGATTTATTGAAGTTAATCGCATTTCTAATGATAGTAATAACCAGATTATTATTGGAGGCTATTTCAGTGAGCGAATACATGTGTACAGATGATGCTTCACAACAACAATGCACACTCATATAAAGAAGGTACTGATATGTAGCTTAGAATTCAACAAAATATTCACTCATTGTTTTCTGCACTGAAGATTTATTGCGTAGATCACATAATCCTTCAGCTGTGCAGAACATTTTAATGGATTCCGATGAGCTGTAATAACATCTCAATTTTGTTGCCTTGTCATTCTCTATCACCATTCCCTTATTACCATTGTCTTTGGAATCACTCATACCAGTCATACCAGGTACATTCCTTTCAATCCGATGATGATCTACATTTTAAATTAGAGCTAATCTTTTCTGGTATGTCACAGCACTTGTTTTGGGAGATATTTTTCAGGGTTCACAGTTTTCCTCCAGACCTGAACTTTAACTGCCAGACATACCACTTCTTATCAGAACATTCATTCACCACACCCTTTAGGCTGTATTTCCTCTGTGTGGCAAAGCGATTCTCAGTTGCAGCATCTCATGTTATAGAAATCAACATCGCTGTCTCGTAATCTTTATTTGTATCTTAGTCTGTCGCTAATGTACATTAGTCAAATTCCTTTTAATAATGGAATTTAAGAATCTATATTTGTTGCTCGCCATCTACACATTCTGTGACTGCTCACCATAACTACCCTGTTAATCATAATATATTCCACATTCTTGACATACTTTCAATATAGACAAGGAAAACGATGACATTGCTGTTTTGGAAGACAAAGCTATTTTAATCCAAGTGTCCCCACCTCCACAGTTTATATTAGGATCCCCCTCAGAACACAATACATATAAGAAGAACTGTGGATACTGTAAATCAGAAACAAAAACCAGAGGTTGCTGGAAAAGCTCAGCAGGTCTGGCAGCATCTGTGCGGAGAAATCAAAGTTAACGTTTCACGTCTGGTGACCCTTCCTCAGAACAATACATACTATCCTTTTCAGAATGGGCTCATACAGGCACACTGAGACTCAGAATTGCTAATGGGTAGAACACTCCACACCAGGTTAAGTTTGATGTTCCTGGACCTGGGGCAGGGAGTGAACCAGCAGATAGAGCACCAGTGCCAGACACAAGACTCCACCAAGCGAGAGAGACAGTTTACTTCAGGGGACAAAGTTTGGTGTAAGAATCATAGAAATAGTCCCACATGTGTAAGAGTTCAAAATGAGGTTAAGACCACAGAAATAGAGAACACACACTGGATCATCAACACCACACTCACAGGAATCCGATTCACTAGAGAGGAAGAAAAGGACAACCAACTCCCAATCCTAGACGTAATGGTACAGAGAACACCGAATGGAGAATTCACCACAAAGGTATACAGGAAAGCCACACACACAGACCAAGTCCTGAACTATGAAAGCAACCACCCCAACACACACAAAAGAAGTTGCATTAAGACACTATTCAAAAGGGCCACAACACACTGCAGTACATCAGAACTGCAAAAAGAGGAAGAAGAACACCTCTACAATGTATTCGCTAAAAAAGGATACCCGCGCAATTTCATCAACAGATGCCTAAGGGAAAAACAACGGAACGAGGACATGCCGCAACCCAAAGGACTAGCCACACTACCATACATCAGGAGCATTTCCGAACTGACAGCCAGACTGCTGCGACCACTAGGACTCATAACAGCACACAAACCAACAGCCACTCTCAGACAACAACTCACCAGAATGAAGGACCCGATACCCAGCATGAGCAAAACCAATGTAGTGTACAAAATCCCATGCAAGGACTGCACAAAACACTACATAGGACAAACAGGAAGGCAGCTAGTGATCCATACCCATGAACACCAACTAGCCACGAAATGACACGACCAGCTATCCTTAGTAGCCACACACGCAGATGACAAGCAACATGAATTCGACTGGGACAACATTACTATTATAGGACAAGCCAAACAGAGAACAGTCAGGGAATTCCTAGAGGCATGGCACTCATCCACAGATTCAATCAATATGCACATCGACCTGGACCCAATATACCGACCACTGCAGTGGACAGCTGGAACTGACAACCGGAAGCGGCAGATTCAAACCACTACAAATGCCGGAGGAAAGATCACAGAAGCGCTTCACAGGATGCTCCCAAGCACTGAGGATGTCACCTAGACAGGGGATGAAATGTCTACAACACAAATTCTCAGCTCGGCGAACAGAACCACAACAACAGAGGTTAAGACCAGTGATCTATGAAGTTCAGGTAGGCGCGACGGCCCTGAACTGGCACATGGACCATATGAAAGCCACAAATCCATAAACAGAGCCAAACATGCCCTACCCCTCGTAATAGTCGGAAAGGCTGTGGTACCTTCTCCATCAAGCATTTGCAAATCCTCAGGACCAGAGATGGACATGGTGGATTTAGCCACCTGGACACCTTTGCTGCCAGAAGAAGAAATCCTACTGATGTGCTCCTGGTGCAAGAGGCAAGGTTACTGTGTGTTAGGCACGCCTGTATTAGACACCGAGCCATTGGGACCTGATCTGTTACTAACATACCCCAGGAGGCTCTCCAAGATAAAGGACCAGCCTATGTCCTTGGGATCAGAGAGGGTGGAATAACAGAGAGTGATTATAAAAAGGTCAGCCAGTTGGACATCATAGAACATGAGTTCCCTTTTGGGGCTGTTAAACTGGCCCAATCAGGGAGCCCTGGCTGACAGAGATTCGGGCACTCTTACACTTGGCTCCGAAGAGGCAGTACTAAAGTCAAGGACTATCCATGTACAAATGAAGGGTGACTTGGCAACGAGATACAGGCCTCTGTGGAGTCATTTCACTGGCACTGTGTGTAATGCTGAGATTGCTAACTTTGGGGTCTTGTTTGTTAACTTACTTCCCGGCTCCTTGTCTTCTGCTTGTAGTACCCCATCCCATTTTACTGATGTTATTGGTACTAACACAAGTGATGATTTCTGGCTTTTCTCCTTTCCCTCTTCAGAGTCTCTGCAGCCACTCAATGACATTCCTGATATTAGCACAAGCGAGGCAACAAATCCTCCTGGAGCCACCTCTGCAGCTGTGAAAATGCCAATTGGTTCCTCTTACAGTAACATTCCCTTTCACCGTCGCTCTCACACTCCTGGAACCACAGACTTGATCCTTGCTTCAATTCCCCGAGAAAACAAATCCCACAGCAACATCCAAAATGGAAAATCTGTTCGAGTGCGAGATGGACCCTGAGTACTGCTGCATCACCTGACTCCTGCTTTTTCTCTGTCTGGCAGCCACTCATTCCCTTTCTGCCTGTGTATTCTTTGTATGCTGTGTGACCGCCTCGCCATACTCTTGGGACACTGTGGTAGTATCCCTGCCCCTGACTCAGGAGGCCTGGGTTCAAGTCTCACCTGTTCCAAGTTGATTTAAAAAAATTGGTACAGCTGTGCAATATCTGAATGGAAACAGTTCAACTGTTTCATATAAACCCATGTGAACACCTGCCTACAGTGGCGTTCGTGGTTGCTAATGCAACTTGTAGCCACCAGAGGGCGATGAGCATTAAAAAATGCATTTTAATTCCCAGACCTGGGACTTGAACCTACAACTTTCTGATTCAGAGGCAAGAATGTCCCCAGTTAAGGCGCATTTGGACTACATTGAGCACTGGTATTTGCCTTTAGGGGGCACTGTAGCACCAACATTGTTGCAGAAAAATCATTATAAAAGATGGTACCAAAATTGATGTCATTGTTTCAGATTAGGAAGGTTAAAAATCCTTGTTAAAGAGAAAGATTTGTCTGAATGTTGCATTAATTGTATGTTATTTTGCTCCATAAATATAATTAAATTGTATAGAACAAAATATTATTGTTACGTTAAATGCATGTTTCCACATGAAGCAGACTAATGAATTATAATAGTCATCTTGAATACTATTGAACAGGCAACTAAGGTAATTGTTTTACAACATGATGATGGTTTGTATTGGTTGATGTGCTATTTGGACTGACAGACTATAAAATTCAGTTTAATGGTTTTCTTTAGTTAAGTGTACACAAATATTTGAGTAGAATGTATTTAGAAATAACTTGTGGATTAATGCTTATGATCAAAACTCTACAAAAGGTCAGAATAGGCAGGTGAAGTTATGTTGTTGATTGTTGATGCTATTGTGCCAAAGAAATAGCAAAGCCTCACACAGATTATTACTATCTATCCATCTTTGCTTTCTGAGCATTTAGCCAGCAGTCATTACCTGTTTCCCTTTTGTGAAGACAGCCCCATGGGTAAGATAGCAGGTGAGTGCAGGACAGAATCTCAACAAAGGGGGCAAAGGACACATCATTGAGGCAAAGGAGTAAAATATACTGATCTGTCAGAATAACCACTTGCTGATTTTGTTCATCTGCTTCATGGAAGTCTATCTCTCCACCTGATGCAAAGTGACATGCCTGAAAAGCAGGACAGCCCTGAATGGAAAGATGCACAATTGTTATTTACGAGGTCTCTTACAGATGTGTGTTGTTCCTGCGGTAAACATCTTCTTTCATTATAATCTCTGCATTAGTCAGACCCCACTCTAACATTATCATTGTTTAACTCTTTAGTTAGAGGTTCAGATATTGTTTTTAGAACTTCTACAGTTTAAATATCAGTTGACTTTTAGATACAGAGCAAATAGATTTTGGAGGAGTAGTACTGGAGTCAGCTTGTGTGTGCAGTAGGAGAGGTTCCTGTGCCATTCACTGACTATTAATCAGCTTCACCTTATATCTTGCAAGTATCATTGTGGCAAAATGACTGATGTGAGCACCACTGAGTTCAGCATACAGAGGTTTACATAATATGTCACCATGAGGCATTAAGTTATAGGGCAATATAAAAAGAAAGTGATTAAAAAAAACCTTGTATTTATATATAACACGCTTCAGGACCATGAGATATCTCAATGTGCTTTAGAGTCAATTAGAGATTTTTTTTCGAGGTGTTGTCACTATCGTAGGAAATGGAGCAATTAAATTGTGAAATCCTACAAAACAAAGGATAGCTTCAATGTCACTATTAATTTTCCAGGAGCCATTACTCAGCAAACATTATTCATTGGGAGTTAGGTACTTTGGGAAGTCTTAAGGTTGTGAAAGGCACTGTATAAATTCAAGACTTTCTCTATTAGAGTATACGAAAGTAGTGTCCAACGAAAGCAACTTGATGTCATGGCCACTTGCTTGATCTGACATTGCATTGAATTTGTGGTCACCATGAACTGCTACAAGGATGTGACCAGTGGAGGTTAAACATTATCCTTCAGAGCAGGGAAAGATGATGTGGGGAGTGTGAGTCCCATCCAGCCTTTGTGGGAAAGGGAGCAAGACTGCACAGGCTGGAGATCTGACTAGATATCAAATCAAAGATTCTGAAGAAGAGGCATAGCAGACTCAAAACATGAGAGAGATGCTGCCAAAACTGCTGAGCTTTTCTAGCATCTTTTGGGTTTATAACATGATATTAAACTTGAGCATCTGAATCATAACCCAAGCTTTTGAATATAAGTAAGACCAATTTTGAAGTCATGAGAAATGCTTTAACTGCAATAAACTGGACTGGACTGCTAAATCTACACGCAAACAGTGGAAAGTATTTAAAGGTCCCAGTCTGGCACAATGCAAAGCCACTACGTAAACCTTGAAAAGGCAAAGGCTCTATTTGTGTTGTTCAGCAAGTAATGGGGTAAGAGGCATTATCTAGTTAAATGTAAAGTGCTTGGAAAATGGAAATCAGGTGAGAACAGTGAAAAGCAATGGATTAAATAGAAAGTCGTAAGATGCCCTGAAGTGTACCAGGAAAACGTGGGCAATAGTTATTAAAACATTAAGAGAAAGTGATAAAGAGGATAACGGCCCAATAAGGTGGATGAATTAAGAACTTTAATGATAATGATGAAATGAGATTTGCTTTCATAGGCAGACACAGAGAATTCATTCTTTCAAATGGGGAAATCCAGAATAAGAAAAGTAGTCTTAAAATTGGAACTGGGCCAATTGGAAATGAAGCCATGAAGCAGACTTATGCATAAAAAGGAGGAAATCTGGAGCCCTCTCCCCAAAAGGCAACACGTTTTGGGAAAATTGCAGATTTCAAGGCAAAGACTTTTTGCAACATTGGATTCAAAGCATAAAGAACAAACAGAGGTAAATGATGCATGGAAGAATTGGGTCGATGGTCTGAAATACCTGTTTAAAGCCAGAAGTATTTGGACAAAAAGGGGGCATATAAAAGTTGAAAATACCAATGATAAAATGTGTATAATCATCTGATCTATTTAATTTATTTATAATTTGGCATTTTGTATAGGACATTGAGCTATAATGACAATTAGCCATGAGCTAAGACAGGCTTCTGCAATCAAATATATTGTTATAATTATAAATGACCCTATTTAGAATAATAATCAAACCAAACCAAATTAAAGTAAATTTATTTAATATATAGCCGATGGGTTATACTCCAACTTTTCTAACTGAAGTATAATAGGTGTAATGTTGTGAGTGGAATAATTTTTTTTTGTAAAACACAGGCAATGTCAGAACATCATTACAATGTGTGTTGGGGTGGGGAGGAGGGGCAGAGGTGCAGACTTAGTTTTCCTAAAGCAATCGAGAGTCAAAGATCAATTATCATTCCCATGAGATCATCAAATTACACCATCCCTTTTCTGTGTCTGATGGCCCCATGTTTATTTGAGTTGACAGACTAAGGACACACTGCTGATTGTTACTATTGATGGATTGAGCTTGCCCATTTTCCTTTCATTTTCTCTCCCGTTGATGACCGTGATGACTGTGCATCCCCATGTCCCACTGAGGGACCTGCATTACACCCAGTGAGGAGCTGGAAAATTCTCTTGCACAACAAGAGGGACAGAACATCTGGCCTAATTGAGGAGTTCGAACATTACTCTTCGAACGGAAATGAACATGGCTCACTTGATTTAATGATTCTCTGTAAAGCACCTTGGGATATTTCTCCACATTAAAGATGCTATACAAATGTTGTTGTTATTGTTGCCAATGCTGAAGCTGAAAAGTGGACAGTAACATTGTTGAATTTAGGAAAAAGTGTCTCACAAACCAGATCACAGTAGTTTTTGAAGTCATGTACCAATTTTAACACTATAATTAAAGTTGCAGCCTAGCTATCATAGAGTCATAAAGATGTACAGCATGGAAACAGACCCTTCGGTCCAGCTCATCCATGCCGACCAGATATCCCAACCCAATCTAGTCCCACCTGCCAGCACTTGGCATATATCCCTCCAAACCCTTCCTATTCATACACCCATCCAAATGCCTTTTAAATGTTGTAATTGTACCAGCCTCCACCACTTCCTCTGGCAGCTTATTCCATACACGTACCACCCTCTGCATGAAAAAGTTGCCCCTTAGGTCTCTTTCATATCTTTCCCCTCTCACCTTAAATCTATGCCCTCTAGTTCTGGACTCCACCACCCCAGGGAAAATACTTTGTCTATTTATCCTATCCATGCCCCTCATAATTTTGTAAACCTCTATAAGGTCACCCCTCAGCCTCCGACGCTCCAGGGAAAACAGCCCCAGCCTGTTCAGCCTCTCCCTGTAGCTCAGATCCTCCAACATCCTTATAAATGTTTTCTGAATCCTTTCAAGTTTCACAACATCTTTCTGATAGGAAGGAGACCAGAATTGCACACAATATTCCAACAATAGCCTAACCAATGCCTGTACAGCCGCAACATGACCTCCCAACTCCTGTACTCAATACTCTGACCAATAAAATAAAGCATACCAAACACCTTCTTCACTATCCTATCTACCTGCAACTCCACTTCCAAGGAGCTATGAACCTGCATTCCAAGGTTTCTTTGTTCAGCAATATTCCCGAGGACCTTACCATTAAGTGTATAAGTCCTGCTAAGATTTGCTTTCCCAAAATGCAGCACCTTGCAGTTATCTGAATTAAACTCCATCTGCCACCTCTCAGCCCATTGGCCCATCTGATCAACAGCCCGTTGTAATCTGAGGTGACCTTCTTTGCTGTCCACTACACCTCCAATTTTGGCATCATCTGCAAACTTGCTAACTGTACCTCTTATGCTCACATCCAAATCATTTATGTAAAATGACAAAAAGTAGAGGACCCACCTGGCATTCCACTGGTCATAGGCCTCCATTCTGAAAACCAACCCTCCACCACCACCTTCTGTCTTCTACCTTTGAGCAGTACTGTATCCAAATGGCTAGTTCTCCCTGTATTCTGTGAGATCTAACCTTGCTAATCAGTTTCCCATGGGGAACCTTGTCGAACACCTTACTGAAGTCCACATAGATCAGGTCCACCGCTCTGCCCTTATCAATCCTCTTTGTTACTTCTTCAAAAAACTCAATCAAGTTTGTGAGACATGATTTCCCATGCACAAAGCCATGTTGACTATCCCTAATCAGTCCTTGCCTTTCCAAATACATGTACGTCCTGTCTCTCAGGATTCCTTCAAAAACTTGCCCACCACCGACGCCAGGCTCACAGGTCTATAGTTCCCTGGCTTGTCCTTACCATCCTTCTTAAACAGTGGCACCATGTTAGCCAACCTCCAGTCTTCCGGCACGTCACCTGTGACTATCGGTGATACAAATATCTCAGCAAGAGGCCCAGTAATCACTTCCCAAGCTTCCCACAGAGTTCTAGGGTACACCTCCTGGGGATTTATCCATCTTTATGCATTTCAAGACATCTATCACTTCTTCCTCTGTAATATGATTTAGAGGAGTAGATTTTGACTCAGAGCAATGGCCTAACTTGAGTGATAGCAACCTTGCAGACTGTTTTACATCTCTCCCCATCTTCACTGCTTTTAAAATCAACTGTGCTGATGCCTGATAATTGTAAAGTTCATTTAATCCCTCCCAGGCTAACCCTACTCCTGGTGTTGCTCCAGTTTCAACATCTGTGACAGAAGAGCGCAATATCGGCTCCAGATGGGAAAATACAACCTAATCTTTAACAGAAATAAGATGCATCAAGATGCACTGTACAAGTGCAAATCTTCAAATCTGGACTGAACTGTGTGGCTATCAATGCAATAAGCATGTGGCATAAACACAAACTTATCCAAGTTAGAAAAACAAGAATGTGATTTTCAAAGCTTCCTCTCAGCTTGAGCTGTGATGGAATAAAAATTGTTCATCTCATTTTGCTATTTTTAAACAACTTGCAGAAAACTTGAGAAAATGTAATTTAATGCAAAAGGCGCTTTCTCTCAGCACTGTGCATACTAATGACAAATATTAAACATTTGAGAAAGTGTTCCGGCAGCTCAGCTTAAATCCATATTCCAACGTGGCTAAGGAAACATCTCCAAGGCCAGATTTTCAGAGGAACAATTTTATTGGCTGCTGGAGGAGGTCCCTCAATTGCCAAGAGGAAGAATCAGTTATTACTGCTGTTAAAATATAAATATGGCAACAATTTGGGACCAAGATGAAACCAATGTCCATAAGATGCCGTCCATCTAACAAAAATATAACTTGACCTGAAAACAAAGGCCAAAAGATCGGTGGTCAAGAGTACACTATAAGCATGAGGGAAGAGATAGTGAGTGGGGAATAGTGGCTTGTACAGAATGCACTGGTCAGATAAGAGAACAGGGTTCTAGTTTTTATGCAGAAGTGATTGTTGGCATGTAAGGAGTGACACTACCGAAACACACCTTCAAACCAACTTTATAGAGTCATGCAGCATGGAAAGAGTCCCTTTGGTCCAACAAGTCAATGCTGCCTATAATCCCAAACTAAACAGTTCCACCAAGGAGAAAGTGAGGATTGCAGATGCTGGAGATCAGAGTTGAGGATGTGGTGCTGGAAAAGCACAGCCGGTCAGGCAGCATCGGAGGAGCAGGAGAATCGATGTTTAAGGCATATGCCGTTCATCAGGAATGAGGCTTGTGGGTTGAGGGACTGAGAGATAAATGGGAAGGGGGTGGCATTGGGGGAATGGTAGCAAAAATACAATAGGTAGATGAAGATGGGAGTGATGGTGATAGGTTGGAGAGGAGGACAAAGTGGATAGATGGGAAAGGTGATGGACAAGTCAGAAGGACGATGCCGAGTGGGAGGCTTGGGACTGTGATAATGTGGGGGCAGGGGAGATGAGGAAACTGTTGAAATCCATACTGATCCCCTGTGGTTGCAGGGTCCTAAGGCGGAATATGAGGCGTTCTTCCTCCTGATGTCGGGAAGTTAGGGTTTGGTGATGGAGGAGGCCCAGGACCTGCATGTCCTTGACAGAGCGGGAGGGGGAGTTGAAGTGTACAGCCATGGGATGGCAGAGTTGGTTGATGTGGGTGTCCCAGAGATGTTCTCTGAAACGATCCGCAAGTTGGAGTCCTGTCTCCTCGGTGTAGAGGAGATCACATTGGGTGCAACGGATACAGTAGATGATATTGGTGGAAATACAGGTAAATTTCTGGAAGGATCCTTTGGGGCCTTGGATGGAGGCGAGAGAAGTGATGTAGGCGCAGGTTTTGCACTTCCTGCTGTGGCAGGGGAAAGTGCCGGGAGTCGGGTGTGGGCTGGTGGGGGTGTCATGGACCTGATAAGGGAATCACAGAAGGAATGGTCTCTCAGAACACTGATAGGGCTGACGAGGGAAAGATATATCCAGTGGTAGGTCCATTTGCAAGTAGCTGAAGTAGCAGAGGCTGATGCGATGTATGCAGAGGTTGGTGGGGTGGAAGGTGAGGACCAGGGAGTTCTGCCCTTGTTGCGGTTGAAGGGGTGGGGTTAAAGGCCAGTGGTGCGTAAAGTGGAGGTGATGTGTTGGAGGGCATTGTTGACCATGTGGGAAGGGATATTGCGATCTTGGAAGAAGGAGGCCTTCTGGAATTTTCTAAGATGGAATTGGTCATCCTGAGAACAGATGCAGTGGATGCGGAGGAATTGGGAATAAGGGATAACGTTTTTACAGGAGGTAGGGTGGGAGGAGCTGTATTCTAGGTAGCTGTAGGAGTCGGTGGGTTTGTAGTAAATGTCCATGGTTACTTGGTTTCCGGAGATGGTGATGGAGAGGTCCAGGAAGGGGACGGAGGTGTCCGAGATGGTCGAGGTGAATTTGAGGCCAGGGTGAAAGGTGTTGGTGAAGTTGGTGAACTGTTCAACCTCCTCTTGGGAGCATGAGGAGCACAGTCATCAATGCAGCGGAGGAACAGGTGGGGGGAGTGGTGCTGGTATAACTGCGGAAGATGGACTGTTCCACGTACCTGACAAAGAGACAGGCATAGCGGGGGCCCATGCGGATGCCCTTGCCTACACCTTTGGTTTGAAGGAAGTGGAAGAATTGGAAGAAGAAGTTGTTAAGGGTGAGGACCAGTTCAGCAAGGAGGATGAGAGTGTCAGTGGAAGGGTACTGGTTGGGATGGCATGAGAGGAAGAAACAGAGGGCTTGGAGGCCTTTGTCGTGGTGGTTTGATGTGTGCAGTGACTGGATGTCCATGGTGAACTTGAGACGTTGGGGGCCGTGGAAATGAAAATCTTGGAGAAGGTGAAGGGCATGGGTGGTGTACCGAACATAGATGGGGAGTTCCTGGACTAAGGGGGATGGGATGGTATTAAGGTGGTCCCACTTGGCCCATACCCCTCCAAACATTTCAGATTCATGTAGTTATCCAGACAACTTCTCAATATTGTATCCGTACCTTCATCCACCACTCCCTCTGGAAGTTCGTTTCACACACCAGTCACTCTCTGTGTAAAAAAAAGGTGCCCCAATCTCTTTTTTAAATCTTTCTCCTCTTGCCTTAAAAATATGCCCTCTAGCCTTGAAATCCCACCTGCCTTTCACCTTATCTATACTCCTCATGATTTTATGAATCTCTATATGGTCACCCCACAAACATCTACCAATCCCTAATTCCCCAGGAAATGTTGACTTCTGATGACGAACTTATGCTCGAATGTTGGGTTTCCTGCTCCCCGGATGCTGCCTGACCTGCTGTGCTTTTCCAACAGCACACTTTGCGACTCTGATCTCCAGCATCTGCAGTCCTCATTTCAGTAGCAGCTGCGATTCACTTGAGAGGTTTTGTTTCTGTTGTGCTTCACTATCCACAACACATGCACATCCACCATTAGTTCCTCATTCCCTGGAGCTAAGGAAAGAAAGGAACTTAAAGCATAAAGTTCATGTTTGATCCATGAAAGCCACAGCTAGATCATGGCACAAGTTTCTGTAACTGGGGAACTTTTCATGTTTAAAACTGCAGTTAACACCAAATGACAATCTAGTTACTCACCTCTGTACAAAACATAAATCTATTTATCTACTACCTCTGGCAGCAGAGTGTTAGTCTTGTGTGCTTTTGGTTAATTTGATTTTTTTTCCCTTATGTACAGAGTAGAGCATTGAGGGTGAAATTGTTGTGCAGCATTCTGGCATAATACCACACTGTTGAAGCAAAGTTCAAATATCTTTTATTCTCCCGACTAAGGCAACTGTTACCAGTCACCGGGCTCAAAAAGTTAATTCTGCTTCCTTCCCACAGATGCTGACAGACCTGTTGAGTTTTATCAGCAATTTCTGTTTTTGTTTCAGTTACCAGACTGATTTGTATCAGAATGTAACAAGGATTTTGGATATCCTATAGGAATGAAGGGGGTAGAGGGTGAGGTTAGCAGGCAGTACAATTACTGCAAATGAGGCATGTTCATTAGAGCTGCTAAGCTTCCAGACCTGGTCTGTTTTCACTAGGAATTGAAGATCAATCTCAGGGGCATTGCAGTACACAATCCTGGAGAAAAATCATGTAGAGATTATAAAACCATTTTTTTTTAACAACTCTCTTTATTTAAAATACAGTTAAACATGACGGAGAAAAGGTTATTTGGTGAACAGTCAAACAACATCCGATCAGTTTTATTTTCCAATTGACAAAGGAAGATGGCTCATTACAAGGATGAAGGTGTTGACTGTCCAATGGCTGGAAATTAGGGACAAGTCATGTGATGAAACCCCCAGGATTACATTTCTTCACCGATGGATGGCAACCCTGCAGTTTACATCTTCTTGACGAAACTCTCTGACAGGAATCAACTGTCTGTCCACACCATAATTACACAAAGTATTTGTCGGGTAGCTTTTCTGCTGCCAGTGCCAATAGAGGTTGCTGTTAAAAAGGGGGGGAAAACTCAATTATATTTTAAAATAAAGCACTACAAGAGTCAATTGGTGACTGTGGTGTTTTTCTAATCTGTGAGAAAAGTGTTTAACAGAATGAAACTACTTAGTTCTTCTAGACAGAAAACCCAGAACAAAGGATTGTAACGTTTAGACCTGGGTGACGTTAGTCAGGACTGACATCAAAATGCACTCCAGGCAATAGGATACTAGAACTCTGTCCTTCAACATGTTAGGTCAATTAATAATTTAAAACGGATGTTGATAATCTTTGGTCCATCCCAACGTAAATTTTTGTGACAAAGAAATGCAAAGCCTTTTTCTGCCTGAACATGAACAAACTATTCTACCTCTGTATCTTTATCAATCTGAAGGTTGTGTTTAAAAAGGATATTGTGAACTTTAAAGTGTTTCTTAGTTTTGATTTCCTACTTGTAACAGTTGCTGTGGTCTCTGAAGTGAACAGTGTGGAAAGAATATTTTATAGGGGAAACTCAAAATTGTCACTTGCCATGTAAAAAGTAAAGTTTACTTGTGAATGGTAATGAGTAACAGTTCTATCGAAACTACTTTACTAACTCTTCAGAGCAACCATATCTAGCCAATTTGCATTTGACAGAACATATTCATTGAAAGAAGGGATATGAAGAAAACAAGAGGAAAAACTCCTTGAATAGTGAAACTGTAATCTTCATAAACCAATATTTCAGATGTGACGTTTGTGCACTGTTGCAAGTTTTGAATTAAACATGAATGATTGGAAACTCAGAAACTACTAACACATGCAGCATTAGCTCGCCAAGAAATAACTCTACTTACATATTATGTTACCCAAATATTTGTGCATGCATAGCAAATAGCGGAAAAATAACAAAACCTTGGTATTCTGAAAAAGGCAAATCTGAAAAATTAATCTGTCTTTTCTCTTTCAGATGCTGACTGACAGGCATTTTACTTGTTTACCTGAAGGTCACTACATTATACAGTACTAGTGTTTTTGCAGGACATCGTCTAATCATTCTAATCAATCATAAAAGAAATTTCATCAGTTGAATTGCTTGTTTATTTTGAGTAAAAGTTCTCATTGAAGACATAGATTTGAGGAAAAACTGGACAGTGCCACATCTTTAACCCATTCTAAATTACAAAATTCTGTTACAGAGAACAACAGGAAACAACTTTTATTTCAGTTAAATGACAATAAATGTTTGTAATTTAATTCATCAGCTCTGAAATATTTGCCAAGAAGATCAGTTCCATTCTATAAAGTGACACACAAATGAAACAAAGAAGTGTGGATGCTAGAAATCCGAAACTAATAGAAATTTCTGGAGAAACTCAACTGGTCTGGCAGCATCTGCAGAGAGAAAGCAGAGTTAACATTTCGAGTTCAGTGACCCTTCTTCAGAAGTGTTCTGAAGAAGGGTCACTGGACCCAAAAATGTTCACTCAGTTTTCTTCTTCAAAGATGCTGTCAGAACTGCTGAGTTTCTCCAGCAATTTCTACTTTTGAAAAGTCAAATATAGCTTTGAAGTAAAAAGGGAAAGAGTGTTGCCGAGTTGAGTTTTTCTATGTGGAAACAAGCCCCTTTCAAATATTCATTCACAGACTCTGAGTAACGCTTCCCAGAAAATTGAGGCATATCACAAGATTAAATATCATGAAATGTTATTGTTAAGCAAAAGTAGCACTGCACAGTCTTGTCTTTTCTTAGAATCATTTCTAATGCTTTGATCCTAAAATGAACGCTAACGGCGAATGTCCCTCTTTAAATACTGAAAACTGAATTCACTACAGGCAAGGACCCGGGAGCAGCAGTTTTGTGATATCAGGTGGGTAGCAGAATGCAACTGAATCCTGATTAATGTGCAGGCAATTTTCTAGGAAATCACATGCTGGAGTCAGGATCATGAAAAACACAGTTCAATTTATAATGCTAAAACATAAACTTCTACTGACTATTCTAATCAACAAACTAATACTAATTAAACAATTATAAGAATGTTATCCTGGTGTAAAGTACAGTAAAATGTTCTGACCATGATCAGTAAACAGAGAAGCAGTATCATGAATAATCGGAGTGAAGATCTTTTCTTTGGTTGGATCATTATTGTAATGTAATACCTGCTTTCTTAATTTTCATACAGTGGAATAAACTTGAATAAATCTATCCATTGACATTTCCAGAAACACATGAATTTAGAGTTAATTACACCTTCAGTAACTGTTACAATGAATGGAATCTTATGGACGTGTGAGCTACATTTGTGACAGGATCTTGATATTGGGACTATCTCACTCCATCCTTTATATGTTTCACAACCTGAGTGACTGATTTCTCATTAGGCACTAGTGAGCCGCAAATTACTGGAATTATTGCTTGTTAAACATCCTATTGGTGACCCTTGTCCTCAATAATCTTCAGCTTTCTATCCTCCCGAGTGCAGCAAATAAGCTCGGCATCGAGAAATCTCAACATGGAAATCAGAGCAGGGATTTGGCATTTTCAGCTCACTGCTTCTTATGAAGGACCTGCATGTTGGACATCAGGCACCAATATCTCAGGGCACATTCCATGGGCACTAGCCACACATGGACATTGGCAAACAACATATGCCAGCCCTAAGAACCCTCATAGCACACCCCTGATTGGGCTCTGCCCAATATTTTTCTGTTAAAGTGTCCCATCTGTTAAACTGGGATCCAGGCATCCTTGTACATGAATAACGAAAGGTTACCGTGTAGGTACAGCAAGTTAAAGGCAAATCGACTGTTGGCCTTTATTGCAAGAGGGACTATTAAAGCAGCGAAGTCTTTTTCCAGTTGTGCAGGATCTGGTCAGTCTTCACCTGAGCTACTACATGCAGTTTTGGTCTCCTTACTTGAAGAAAGATGTGCTTGAATTGAAAGCAGTTCGGAGCAGATTCACTACACTAATCCCTGGAACCACGAGGTGAAGAGAGAATGAACAAGTTGGGCCAGTACTCATTGGAGCTCAGAAGAAGGTGAGGTACTCTTAGTGAAATGTAGAAGATTCTGATGGAGCTTGACAAGGGTAGGTGCTGAGAGGTTGTTTTATCTTGTAGGGAAATCTAGATCGAGGGGATGCAATGTTAAAGGATCTCCAACCTAATACAGAGATGAGGAGGAATATCTTTCTCAAAGGATCATCAGCCATTGGAATTCATTTTCACAGGGAGCATTATTAAATATATTGAAGTATTAAATATGTTCAAGGCTGAGTTAGACAGACATTTGATTGAAAAGGGAGTTAAAGATTATGGAGGAGACAAAAAACGCTATAAGGTCTAAATTAGATCAGGCATGATCAGACAAAGCAGGTTCAAAGAGCCATGTGGTCTATACCGGCTCCTATTTCTTATATCCCTATGATATAGATTTGACAAAAGTAATAAGAAAAGTCTTTATTGCTAATGTTGGACGCACCTTGATATTGGTGGATGTTATCTATTAAAAGTTACATTTGTGAAAGTACCAAGCCTTCATAGTAATTTTTGATGAGTGACAAAATGAATACAGGGCTCCAAAACTGGCCCCAGTCAAGAATTGTCAAAACAATTTATTTCTTGCATCAATGGAAACTTGAACCAGATGAAAACCAGATGGGAAGAGCAACACCAAAAAAAAAGGAATGCATGAAAATTAAAAATTTTGATTTTAAAAAACTGTGTAAGTGATGTGAATTTTTACAAGCAACAAGTATTCAGTTTTCATGGGAAGGAAGATATTTAGGTCATTAAGTGTTATTTCTAAAGATTTTAAGCTCACCCCATTCTAAGTATTTCCTACATTAATTGCACCTCAATATTTGTAATGTACTTTCTTCACTTTGCTGCAGTAGATTTCGATCAATCTGGACAAACATTGTACAGCTGGCTTCCAAATGTGTCGTCTTAATATCCTTTCCATATGGTGTGCTGCAAACGAAAGATAAAATGTGAAAATGCTATTTGGACTATTGGAAGAGGCAGAGCTTATGTTTTCTGTCCCCTAGTATACAGGCTGGCATTAAGTTCTGAGAGGCTTATAATGTCAATACCATGAAGTTGAGTCAGCAGCACAAACCAAGAAGGCAAAACACATTTTTGTGATAATTTCATGATCTAACAATCCTAGTGGTCAAGCAGCACTCAAAGGTAGTGAGGTCGAGAATCAAATTCACAACAATTCCCTGTCAGCCCATCTTCTTCTGGAGAGTACAGAATTAATCTGGTCCTAATCCTGGAATCACTAACCTATATGTTATAGAAATAGAAATAGAAACTTATTTCTGTAGCTTAATCGTTTTTACATTTGATGTTGCTGGTCGATGTAATGCTAATTAGTGGCAGATGGCTTAGCAATATTGCAATTCATAATGCTCCAAGATGTAGGAAAGTGCTGCAGCTTCTACACATTAAATTGCAGTTCTGCTATAAAATAAATAGAACATTACAGTGCAGTACAGGTCCTTCGGCCCTCGATGTTGTGTCGACCTGTAGAACCAATCTGAAGCCCATCTAACCTACACTATTCCATTTTTATCCATATGTTTATCCAATGATCATTTAAATGCCCTTAAAGTTGGTGAGTCTACTACTATTGCAGGCAGTGTGTTCCATGTCGCTACTACTCTCTGAGTAAAGAAACTACCTCTGACATCTATCCCATATTTATCACCCTTCCATTTAAAGCTATGTCCTCTTGTGCTAGCCATCACCATTCGAGGAAAAAGGCTCTCACTGTCCACCCTATGTAACCGTCTGATTATCTTGTATGCCTCAAAAATCATATCCATAAACTTGCTGTTCTCAGGTTTTCGATTTCCTAAAGATATATGTTAATTATAACAATTAAGAGATATTTCTTTTGGATGTCAGTCAAAATTTTGTCATTAGTTTATAGGTAGGAAGCAAATAAATCACTCAAATTGGCCTCAGTGGCCTTTGCTTGACACAGAGAGAAACAAAAATTAGTAAGGGTTCTCACTGTCGAAGCGCAGACAGTCAGATGGATAGAATACTAGAATCTAATTGTTATTCACTTACAAGCTGTTATTTATGAAAAGGCACACTGTGTAACATGCACCCTCAACACAAAACTCACTCTTTCAGCCTGTTCCCATATATATGAATATAGGTGAGTCCCCATTTAATACCTACCATGTGAATACAATCAACCACCAACTGATATACAAATATTAACTCTTCATTATTATTCCGTTTTCTCTGCTAGAAAGCAAGTGAATGTGTATCAGCTGAAGCTGGGATTGTGTTATTGAATAGTTTGCTGAAATGCACAAAAGGAAAATGTATTTTGGGGAATACTGCTCTGCTTCATCGATATCTTCAGACCTGTCTTCATTTCTTTGATTGACTTTCAATCCGGCAAAATAATTTGAAAAATATTGGGTAACAATGAGTGGTAATTAGAATACCTGATGAATGAATGAAGGTCTAATTTATAAAATATATCTCTGGAAAATAATTGAGATATTTTATTGATTCTCACTGATTAGAAAACAAGCAATTGCGTGTTTTTCTTCCTAAGTAAATACCTGCTCATGACGTTGCTGGAATATGTGTCCTTAGAACTACAGGACTATCAGCCTCAGTTTTTGTCTTTAAGTCATAGAGTTGGTTTTGAACATGGAACCTTGTGAAATTGAGCCACAGCTGAAATCTCCATAAGTAACTGAAATCTCCAGGAGGCTCAAAGAATGTGACTCCAGACTTGTCAAATAAGAACACATCTTCAGTTTTAAAAAGGTTGTACAGCAGTATTAAGGACTTATCACACTATTAAAAATTCACTTGCACTTGAATGGACAAGTCTTAACCTTTCTGATGTATTTCGTGGTTAACAGGTAAGCAATCAATTTCATGACCTTCACCAATTTGAATGCTAAACCTATCAAAGTTAGAAATCACACAACACCAGGTTATAGTCCAACAGGTTTATTTGGAAGCACTAGCTTTTGGAGCACTGCTCCTTCATCAGGTGGTTGTGGCTGATGAATGAGCAGTGCTCCAAAAGCTAGTGCTTCCAAATAAACCTTTGGAATATAACCTGGTTGTTGTGTGATTTTTAATTTTGTACACCCCAGTCCAACACCGGCATCTCCAAATCATAAAGCTATCAAGTGAGCTTCCAGTACAGTGAGAGTTCTGAATCAGCAGAGCAATTCAGACAGCAGTCTCCTAAATTCTAAACTGAAATATGCTCATGCAGGTGCTACAAGTTGCTTTCCATTCTGCCCTTTTATAACGGTGAATGCTGATATTCTTCCCATGGTTATTATTGCAAAAACAGGGCTATCATTTTACTTTTGGTCATTAATTTTGGAGAAAAGCTCTCACTCTTCCACATTCAATTAAAACAGGAACTTTAAACTTTGCAGGTTCCTGAAATGCCGTATGAAATCTAGATTCTGAAAATTCTGTATAAGGTGGCGTGCATTGAAACACTTGACTTTTCAAAGCTAGTATCATGTAACAGGTTTAAAAAGCTGCACAGCCCCTCTGGGCAATGCTTAATACTCAGTACAAAGGAGTTAAAGGAGCAAGAATGCAGATTCTCTGCCAATTTTACATTGTTAATTTTATCAGAAGCTCATTAATTCAATTTTTTTAACTGTTTCAACTTGAGTTATATCAGTCTAAAGAAAAACACCATACATAGTTGTGAATCCACATGTACAAGCTTTGTCCACATAGGGAGAGTCTCAGAACAATAGCCAGGAATGAATGAGATCCAGCTTCTGGCATGTTGGTTCTTCAACACCACAGGGACTCCCAGCAGCTTTCCATTTTGTAGGTCAGCAGTTGTGTCAGATGCACTGACTGGAATGGGCAGTAGATTGGATTTTACTCCAACACAAGCTCCATGATGGAAGAAGCTGGGTTGTTAAAGAATAAAGGAAAGCAAGTTCCCATGGCTTTCAACAAAACGTTTAACAAAAAAAGATATAGACAATCTGTAGTGGCATTCTTGACTCTCATTTCAAATCAGAATTTCATAAAATTTTATTTAACAATGTAGCTGTATGACGTATCTTCATATTCATGGCCTCGAAGAGTATCAAAGATACAAAGCTCCCATTTGTTTTTAATTTGATTTTTGATCATTTGCTAAAATTCAAGATCCATAGCTCTATAGCTACTCCAACATGTTTAACTAACATTTAGTATTTTTCAATATAATAAGTGACTTAATGCAGCGTATCATTTCATGACAGGTCCCAGAGTTTTTGACACTTCCAGCATGTGGTGTGATTTGTTACACAAATTTCTGAGCTTGGCCTATACAACCCCAGAGGCAAGGAAAATGTCGGCTTCTAAACAGATTGAAAGGATAAAAGAATTACTCGCTGAAACAAATCACAAGTCAATGTTTCATGTGTATGCAATTATGACCTTACATTGCTCCAGCCTGTAGCCCTTGTTATACTCGCAAGTAACAGGCTGGCATTGCTAATGGACATGAATACAGAGTGGTCTAAATTGCTAATCTCAGCAAGGTCATGTAAAAATCATCCAGAGGGTTACTGACTACTCTGATCAGATAATTTTGTATTGTACATCACGCAAGGGCCGAGGTCCTGGAAGGTGCCAAGTCGAGGTGAGAGTACCTTGGTAGAGTAAGGTGTCTCAAAGGTTTGAGCAACAGGTGAAACTAACTCGAGCAACATGAGCAGTGTCCACCACCATCAGGATTCTGGCATCAAGCAAAAACAACACCACACAAATGAGTAATGTGGTGTGTAAATTTCAGTGCCAGTATATAGGCCACGTGTCTCAAAAACTGGTGAATCTTATCAAAGAGGATATCATTTAGAAGTTTGCAACAAGAAAAGTATTAATCATAATCAACCAGTCCGTGCTTACAAAGTTCAAAACACAGTTACCAATATTAGGTGTGGTTCCATGATTGGACAACATTTAATAAATAATGCCAAGAGTGTTAAGAATTGCAATGACAACTAATTGAAGATTGTCAGTTGAGCTCACAGTGCAGCATGCTTGTGCATATTGGAAACTATATATCTTAATATACAGGGCCGTGTTTTTTTACAGACAGAAAACATATATGCACAGTGTACTCATATCAAATCAATGAAACAGGTGATAGCCATTTTACTGTTTATTTCTTAGGGCAACACTGTGCCAATCAGTGTCAAACTGTCTGGTTTAAATTTAAATAAAAATTGGCAATTAACTGTCAAGCATTGTCAACTGATGAATTCTCCACGGCATTGCTTCTTTCAAGCGAACCAATGAGCACTCTCTTCTCATACAACATAAAATGCAGTTGTCTTATAACATTGATATTTCTTGCAAATTATTGAGACCAGTGCAGGATGAAATCCTTTGACAAAATTTTCAGCCATTCAGCAAGTTTTGTACTACCAAATGACAATAATAAGCATAATTGTATTTTTGAATATTAAAATAAAATCTTTTTGAAAAAACTAAAATCTAATAAACCATGAAAATGTTCTCTGCTTGACACTGGGTAAGTATGCATATTACTGAAATAACTTGCTGCACTTTTTTTCTTCTACTTGTTCTTCCTTCAACCAAGCTGCCTGTTCTCAATTAAAATGCATTTTATTCCTTTAAACTAATTTTTGTTGACAGAATACATTATAAAATTACAGTCAGCAGAAAATGTAAAGCTACAAATGAAGTTTGAGTTAACATGGGACAAGAGTATTCGTGATTAGCGATGTACTGTGATGGAACTGGAGATGTTCAGCAACTGAGTACAGTTAATAGCTTATAAATAAATAAAGCTTGTAGTACACAGTGTTGGAAAAGAGTTGAGGGATCTTTTTTTTGCTGTGCAACCACTGAATAGATCGCAATGTGCAGTGATGGAATTCAGAACACTATCAACAACAAAAAAGCTCACATGATTGATCTACCACCATCATAAACATTTGGCTCAATTACTCATACATCAAGGCTGCTGTTTGCACTGTCTAAAAGATGTATTAAGGCAACTTGCCAAGGGTTCTTCAGCAGCACCTTCCAACCATGGACTATCCATCAGAAAAGTAAAGGAAACCATCTAACTCCTCTTGAAATCACACACCACCAGATTTGGAACTATATTGTTGTTTATTTTTGGGGGCGGCACGGTGGCTCAGTGGTCGGGGGCAGCACTGTGGCTCAGTGGTCGGGGGTGGCACGGTGGCTCAGTGGTTAGCACTGCTGCCTCACAGCGCCAGGGGCCCACGTTCTATTCCAGCCTCGGGCGACTGTCTGTGTGGAGTTTGCACAGTCTCCTCATGTCTGCGTGAGTTTCCTCCGGGTGCTCCAGTTTCCTCCCACAGTCCAAAGATTAGGTGAATTGGTCATACTAAATTGCCGGTAGAGTTAGGTGCATTAGTTGGGGGGAATGGGTCTGGGTGAGTTACTCTTCGAAGGGTCGGTGTGGACTAGTTGGGTTGAAGGGCCTGTTTCCACACTGTAGGGAATCTAATCTTCATTGTTTCTGGGTCAATTTCGGGAACTTCATCCTCAATAGCATTGCAGTTGTGCTTCTAAAACCTAGACATCAGCAATTCGAGAAAGTGACTTTACCTCCTTCTCAAGGGCAATTTGGGTTAGCCGAAAATTCTGAGCTTACAAACAATGTCTCAGACACCACCTACACCATCCCTGGTTATGTCCTGTTGCTCACTCCCTCTAACGCCAATGCACAGTTGCAGCAGAGTGTACGATCTATAAGGCACACTGCTGTAACTCACCAAGGTTCCTTTTGACAGCACTTTCCAAACCTATGAGCTTTGTCGTCTCGAAGGACTAGGACAGCAGGTAAAGTTCCTCTCCAAGTCACATACTATCTGGGCTTGGAACTACATTGCAGCTCTTTGAGTGTCACTGGATCAAAACCCTGGAACTCCTTTCTTAACAGCACTGTCGCTGAGCCTAGACCTGAGGATTGCAGTGTTTCAATCCAGCATTTCAATGCCACCTTCTCCAGGGAATTTAAGGATGTGCTTAACCATGCCCAGGTTATATGAATAAGTAAAAAAAAACTATGCCAGGACACCCACATTGGCTGACTGAACAATAACAAAATATGGTTTACAGTATACAGAGATACAATAGACCCTGCACTATATTCTGTCCTCAAACAAAGCGATGAAAATGAAAAAATAAAGATGAGAAAGTAGAAAGAGAAAGCAAATCTTTTAAAAGTTGAATTAAGTAGAGAACTGAAATTAAATAAACTTCCCTGAATCTGATTGAAACGCTGCTGAACTCCATCGATAGGAAAATGTTAATTATTTGCATTCGTCAAATGTCAATTTTACAAACCAAGAAAAGCAAAAAGAATAAATATTTTGAAGAGTGCAATTCAAAAATAGATAAGATCCACTGCCACTTTATATTCTAATTAATCAGCTGCCAGTTTATTTGCTAATTTATGTTTTTGCTGAGCATAAATTCATTTTGTTTCTTTGAGCTATGCTCAGATTTACCTTTACGAAAACCAAGTAAACTTTAGCTCTTTGCCAGCAAATCTTGATGGACACACGCCTTGCAGTAATTGAGCTTCAAGGATCATTGTTCAAAACAAAACAATTCTATCCATCGAAAAGAGAAAGCTGGCATCAGGAAACAAGTTATGGATGAGAATAATAAGGGACTTTTGATGGCCATCAAACAATCTGTATATGAAATGTGTGACTATCAATTAAAGGATTAAATCAACCAATTATGCTTGCTGAAGTTTACCTTTAGTCTTCAATTTTCATATTAATCAGTTTGTATAATTCAAACTGCTGATGTTTAAACAAAGTTCACTTGAAATAGGAACAACATTCTTCAAGTGTCAGTTTTGCATGTGTGGTGCTGTTCCTACCATATGTTTGAGGTTAAAATAATTGCTATACAAAGTCAAATGTACAGTACAGATGTTAATAGATATAGGAGTGCGCACAGAGTTGCTCACAGCAGACTTGTCTGAATTTGCTTGATTTGTTTCCAAATTGCGTTTCAAGAGAATTTCTCAATATTTGTAACAAATTGCTGCAACCTAATGATGCAATCAGTAATAAATTGCAAACAGATACATTGTTGGTTTACCAATGTATGGGCCTAACACCTGTACTCTGAAACAGCACAGGCCTTTAATCAAGATCTCTGGGGTTTCCTTTGCATTCACAATAGATACCATGTATTGCTGTAGACACTGTGAGTAGTTGCACTTTACAGTGCGACAGTATAGGCTAAGAGTGGTCCTGGCACAAGTACTTTGCGAACAATCCTGCTAATTTCAGTCAACAGTGTAACAAGTCTTGCTACTTTCTCTGCTGACTAGCATTTTAATCAACAGAAAGGTTAAGAGTGTTGGTGTTCTGCCTTCCTCAACCTGCCAAAGCGTGAACGTTTCCAGTCAAAGACTATAACAGATGCTCAGAAAGTTGGCACATGCACTGCTTCCTGGCACGTGGATTCAGACTCTAATTTTAAACAGTGCTAGTGAGGTGAGCGTGTGCCGGTTGTATTAGAAATTGTTACACAAACCAGCTGGAAACTTGCATCATTGTTTTGATGAGCTGCATGGGAGCACATTCAGGCTCTTGAGAATATGCTACTGATTAAAATCATAGTGTGATTTGGGTGGTGTGGGGTGTGAGGGAAGGGAGGAGGGATCAGGAACTAATTGGGAATACAAGAAAAGATTTCTCTGTCTGATGAAGAATTTCCCAACATCAATTTTTAAGTATCTTTTATTGATTTGAATTGGAGATATAGAGCGAAGGTGGTAAATCAATGGTGCAATTTTTGAGGGGCTGAATGATCTCTGCTGATTTTAATCTTCCCATGATTCTCTTTGCCCTCCTGTCATGGCTGGTCTCAGGTTAAATCACTATCAGTTGTCTCTGTAATGACAGAGCAGCCCTATGGTCTGGTAAGACTATGGCGACACCAAGCAGTGTTTTACATATAACATTTATCATCTACTTTCCTATATTTCAAAGGTCTCAATGATCGCCTTTCAGACATTGCTTTAAAGGCTGAAAATCCTTTTTTTTTCATTCATTTCTCATAACTTAGCCTTGGACACTTGCCCTTCCCTGAATCACTTCCATGTGCTTGAATACCTCCATGGTATTCTGTACACAGTTGTCAAGATATGGTCTGAACAGAACACGGTACTATTCCAAACAATAGTAGACTTGCATGTTATCATTATATCCGAACAGTTACGTCTTCCTGTTGTTTGTTGGTTGTTGCTTTGCAGGGGCTGCATCAATTCTCCTGACTTCATCCTCGGCTATTTTAACACCATTTGCGGATCTCTTAAGCACTTATTTCTTTCCTGCAATGTTCAATACTTGACACTAGTCAGTATTTAATTCACTGATTAGCCTGCTATCACAAATTAGGTTTTCTGCCCGTTGACTGTAAATGGATACTAATAGGATCAGAATCAGCTAGTCATTCAGTTCAAGGTGTGTAAATCACTTTGAGGATACTGAATCTCCTCAAATTCCCAGTGAACACTTGCTGAGAATATATCAATGTTTCACTTTCTAATTTGATGAGTATAACACTGTTTTAATGCATTTTTACATTCAAATGCATGACAGAATAGGATAGTTGTGCCAAATCAATATTATATTTGTTGCTAACATAAACCAAACCTTTATTCCATATTAATTCAATAAAACTGTTTTGAAAATGCAATATTGCTCTTTTATCCTAATTTTTCCTAGGTTAAAACTCCTTAGTTATCATCAATTTACCTGAATTCAACCAGCAAAACACATTTCAATATTTTCCCACCCACCGTTTGTGTCAATACCATCATAAGGAATGTAATGAATTGGTCTCTGATTACATTATCATATTTATAGAACATTAACTAACCATCCTGATTACATTAATTAAACCTATGAATAGATTTATCAGGGTCATTGTCCACGGATGACTCAATTTACCTTGACCTTTGATATAATCTTTTCACTGCATATCCTACATTTCCTAAGGTCTCATTTTGCTCATTCTGACTTAATCCATTCTAATGTAGTATCATAAACATCATATATTTCATTATTTCCCCAATGCTTAAATATTTTTCCACTCATCATGTGTTCCCCCTTCACTAAATATTACTCCCCACCAAATCAGGCAGACAGCTAGCATTTAGGCCTCTGTCAATTCTATTGTGAAGTATGTTCAAATGAGGTGTGCATTGTTGAGTAATAATATTGACCACAATAGAAAGGAAAGGTCTACAGAGTGAAATTTTCCACACAGAATTCACACTCCCGCATCAGCTGCCTCAGAAAATGCACCCAAAAATAAAATTATCGCATTGTACTTACATGTTCAAAGAAGAAAATGTGGAGATGGTAGGAGATAGGAAGGAAAGGGTCAGGAAGGATGATAAGGTGAAATTAATGGTAATTAATGAGACAGAAAGCATTAGAAGAGAGCATTTCTCCAGTAAAAGAAGTCATGCTGGTAAAAATTGTCCATGTATTTAAAATAGTACTTTAAAGCCCAAGAGGATTGAAGAGAAGGGATGTGGGCCAGGAGTAGGCAGGTGGGACTAGTTTAGTTTAGAATTATGTGCAACATGGACTGGTTTGTGGCTCTATTATCCTCTAAAGACAAATTGGCAAATATTAAGTGTTTTGTTACATCTTAAAAATGGCATTTAAATCCAAAATCCTTAGAAATCACTGGTGCTTATGAAAGTATTTACTGGGCTGGATGGAGTCAAGTCACAGTGTGTAAATTATAAGAGATAAGGCAACATTTATAGCTTTCTTTGCTATTATACTTTCAAACAATTTCACTCTGATTCTGTGCCCAGCTGTACTGTATTAGTAAATAGAAGAGATGGAATTCTAAGATCATGATCATGATGAAACCTCAGCAATCCTTATCACGAAGAACCCAAATATATGTATTTGTTTGAGGAACCATTGATTCAAAAGCAAGGATGGAGCACATGCTTTTAATTTTGTTTCCCATTGTAATGTTTGCTCCAAAAAACATAGTTTGGTTGTCTCAATATGGACTCAATCATTTGGTGATACAGCACTTGAGTATTACTAAGATAAAACACATTAGTCAACTTTTCATCTTGCATTCGTTCACAAGATATTCACGAGAGATACCATTGTAAAAGGGAAAAGAATTACACTGTAGGACAGTTTTGATTCATTGGTAACTGGACTTAGATTGGTAGATAGTTTGTGATGGGTGCATGCATCAGTTAATGTTGACTGGCAATTAACTGCCAAGCTTTGTTTAAATTTTAAACAAGGCAAGTTTATTCTGTCATGGCCCTGAGAATTGAACCAGAAAGTGGCAATCACCTATTTATTAAAATGAAACAAATGAATGGGCTCATGGGTTTGCATTTGGTCTTGAAAACTACCCAGTCTACTTCAGTTTACCCTGGAAGGTAAAGGTACCTCTGAAGTTTGAACAACAGATAACGCTAGCTATGTCATATTGCGACCATCCCAGGGTTTTCTCTGTTAACAGATTACTGTCATCAAGCTATAAATAAGTTTTGCCGATAAAATAATGGGAATGAGTAATGTGGTGTATGAATTTCAATACCTGTATGATGCCAGATATGTAGCCATACATCCCTAACTAGACAACTGTGTTGATATTCCTTTGGGTGTTCACAATAAGTAAGTAATCATGAACAGGTGTATTCCCCATGGCAATGCCTAACTCAATCAGAGTCCACCTGCCAACCATTCAGCAGTTTCCTCTCATATAGTATCAATATTATTTTACCTTTACTTTGGTACTTCTCGCAAATTGTCCTTATGAGGGCAAGATAAAAAGCTTCAACAATTTTTCTTCTTGTAGCACTCAAATCTTTGATTATTACATACAAAAATACACATTCTACTTGCTTTTTACTTTAACATTAATGAATACATTAAGATCCGGAGCAGTCACAATTTAGAATTAAAATGAATAAACAAAGACACATGTGTTAAATGTATACTTATTTTGCACTGAGCTGCCATGCTAAACTACAATTTGAATTTATGGATAGCAAAATTGGCCAGTTCCTTTAAATTTATACTTCATCTGATTTGAAAAGTCCTAGGCAAAGATCTGCTGGATAAATGAGAACTGATAATAGCTTCTTTTGTGTACCGTGAATGTTTTCAATCTGTGAAAAGTCTAGTAACATCTACCAGCTTCACTATTTCTGAAAGAATTTGATCTTTGCAAAATGACACGATATTAGTATGCAGCCTTTTGAATATAATTGCATAACAATGAGTACAGAACCATAATTTCTGATGGATGGTGCTGCAATCAAGCTTCCATTCATTAGTGTATGGCTCATAATTATCTTTGCATCTCTGGACTCTCAAATGCGTCAATCATGACACAGCACCACACTCATTTCAAACAGTGCAGTTCATATGTCATGCATTAACTTAACTGTACTTTATGAAACTGATGCTAATAAATGTCAAAAGTGCAGCATGGTCTGCAGGTTTATTAACCAATGTGTACAGAAGTAAAACACGGGCTATTTTAAGGATTTGAGCACACAATGTTTCTTATGGTACATAACTTTTCTCTTAATGTTTAAAATTTATTTTCCTTTTTTCCAATAGTTATTGCTATTTCAAGCAATCTGTTATTTCATTGTATAAAATTTAAGTTGAAAGAGCAAGCGATCATAAATACCTCTCTGTCCCTCTGGAAGTTGGTCAAAGACAGAAAGAAATATGTGAAGAGAAAGTGAAACATTGTGAGAGTCCATACCTAGATATGAACAAGCATCTACCATCACAGTGGAGGAATCAGTCTGCTCAAGGACAGGAGCCTCAAAATGACTTCAACTTCTTGAATATATGCCCTCTTGGTGAAAGTTTACCTCCATCACTCTAAATCTGCTACATCCTGTGATTAATTCTGGTTTAGACGTAGTACTGCAGATTTTTTTCATACATTATAGTTTCTTTATATATAATAAAACTGTTTGAGGTTGGGAACAAATGTCTTTGTCTTCAAGAAGGCCCCTGAACTTTCAACACACCATCAGAAGATTCCAAAGCCTTCAGAAACAGGATCATTCCCAATAGTAATGGGATAACAGAATGTTCATATAATCAAAACTGTTGCCAACAATTATATTGATTTAGTTCCATTGCAGACTATAATTTTTATTATGGAGAACAGGATTAATTCCTGAAAGTTTATTTAAAACAAATTAAATATTTCAAGAGTAAAATGATTGCACAGCCACCATAAATAATGTATTTAGTGATGGTCCAATATCTACTGAAACCATAGCTGACCTCGGACAAATGGTAGTACAGACAGATATAATTATGAGCAATGATATGATATTGCTATAAGGTTACAAAAAAGGTTAACTCCCAGAAGTACAATAGTTTTTAACTTAAAATTGAGAGTAATTTGGGGTACTAATTAAGAACTGAAGTCATTGTGTTCATCACATAGCAGTTTGCATATGGTTCTCATTCATTGTATTTGGAAACGGGGCATAGTTGAACAAAAAAATTGGTTACCACAAGGCTTCATGCAAAGGAAGTATCTTTGTTTATTTAACTTTAACAGCACAGCAGACCCATCACAGACACCCAGAATTGGTGTGCAGATGATAATATATGCTTCTTTCTTTCTCCCACTAGAAAATTAATTTGAGGTACTCAAAGACTCAAATAAAAATTCCCTTTGCTCTATCAGTAACAGAAATAGAAAGATTCCATGGCCAGATATGGACAAATGCAGCCCCTAACTCAGGACGTTAAACTTCACTAGTGACAGCTGACTTCTAAGTGAGTCTAATAGCAGTCATGTACTTTGATTTTTCTTAGTATATGCAGTAAAAACAATTGATCTAATATCATTGTGAAAACTACATTGTATTCCTAATTTTGCTTTTACAAAATATGCCAGTGTGCAGACATACTTTGTCTCCATTATGTTGATGCAAAAATTCATTGAGTTTGGGCTCAGCAATTACAGACTTTACTCTTAAGCGTACACTGGAGACACACCTAATAAATGTCCACCAAGGTCTCTCTTCAAAATAGAGTCAGCCTGACAATTTAATTCTCATTAAGTCTAATTCTCACATTTTACTGCAAGTTCACTTGTCATTGACTATCTTAGCACTTCTGTCACATATTCTTTTGCATAAGTAGGCCCAGCAGCTATCCCTTTCATTTTTCAATTATCTTCTGCCCCTGACACTGTTGATTCAAGCTGTGAAGGTCATTCAGTTTTACAACTACATTCTTAGTTAGGTTCCCAAAGAATTGGCTTCATATCCCATCAAGCCTACAGCATTAGCTACATTTCCCTTTGTGCTTACATTTGTGTATTCTAAGGCAAAAACTCTGCATTTAAAATTCAATCTTAATCAATTGTTTCACTGTTGTAATGTTCAGCCCACCTTCCATCAAAACAGAGTAATGCAAGTTGCAAACTTACGTAAAATCATAGAATCCAGTTATCTTTTCAGAAATGCAGTGTGCAAGGTTTATCTGTATGGTCACACTAAAGGTTTTGAGGAAACAAGCATTGGATAAAACTCTCTATGAATACTATGACCAGTGCCTCTTTGGCAATCCTCTTCAATTGTTACTGCTATCATTGTCTGAATTGAATGTATAGGGAGACTGGAAGAAATAGTGACAACTAGTTTTACTCATGTTCTGTGCATTACTCTTAAGTAGCCTGCTGTGTCCAAACCCTGGTGTGTGACTGGAGAAGGATCTGACTTAGTAGCTTTCTTTTATGATGGACACACGCCTTCCCACTGCAGCCAGGAATTTTAGAAATATATATGAATATAAACAGATGCTGCCAGCCACTATGCCGTTAGATTTAGTTCAGGCTGTCGGAGGATCATTGCTTCCAGATTTTCAAGGCTATTGTGCCATTATATCTCAACTAGCTGCAACAATTCCACTCCCCATTAAGTGAATACACAAGCACACGTTTAAGATACAAATAGAAAGAGCACACTTTACAGAGTCAATTGAAGCATATGGGTGCAGAAGTCTAACAATATTGCCTATATAAACAGCATTAACTTAAAAATCAGATTTTCATTCCCCCTTTACCTGGACAGTATCTGTTGGACAGGGTATTGAAAATAGAGATTGTGTGGTCTGATCACTGTAGCAATGTGGTCTGACTTTAGGCTATTGTACAATTACTTTAAGGTATAGTTCATTACAAGAGAAACAGATGTATCTACTGATTGATTTTGAGTTTATTATATATAAATGCGTTTCACCAATGAACTCATCTATGAATAATTTCTATTCAGTCATGTTTATGTAAAGTATTTTAAAAATTGGTGGGAAATTAGCAAATTACCCAAATTATTATTTTTTTGTTTCTGGAACTTGAGTCTGTATCTGGTCAAAATTAAAAGCTGTCTTTATCTTGGCGAGCTTCAATGGTCTCAAGTGAAGGCATGTTTCAGTGGATGCATGGTTTGTCACTAAATTGTCCAAAGTCCAGATTAGAGTGGTGCTGGAGAAGCACAGCAGGTCAGGCAGCATCCAAAGAGCAGGAAAATGATTTTCATGTTCCTTGGATGCTGCCTGACCTACTGTGCTTTTCCAGCACCACTCTAATCTGGACTCCGATCTCCAGCATCTGCAGTCCTCATTTTTGCCTACTAAATTGTCCAAAGATGTACAAGTTTGGAGGTTTGGCCATGGTAAGCTTCCCATAATGTTCAGGGATGTGTAGGTTAGGTGGTTAGCCATGAGAACTGTAGGGAAAATATAGGGGAATGGGTCTAAGTGGGATGCTGTTCAGATGATCAGTGTGAACGTTTTGGGCCAAATGGCCTGTTTCCACACACAAGGATTCGATAAATTGGCAGTCCCACTTACAAGGATTATAATCTGGGGCAGAATACAGAAAATTTTCTTCCATTTAACCATGCTGTACCTGACTAAAGGTGTTTCAGAGTGACAAAAGGTTCACTGGATCTTCACAAACAACCTGTTTCTAATACTTGCTGAAAATGTGCTGCTGGAAAAGCGCAGCAGGTCAGGCAGCATCCAAGGAACAGGAGAATCGACGTTTTGGGTATAAGTCCTTCTGGAAGGGCTTATGCCCGAAACATCAATTCTCCTGTTCCTTGGATGCTGCCTGACCTGCTGCGCTTTTCCAGCAATACATTTTCAGCTCTAATCTCCAGCATTGGCAGTCCTCACTTTCTCCTGTTTCTAATACTTCATTTGTCAGAATGAATTATACAGTTTGATTTTTGCAATAGCTTTCTTGGTCTGAAATGAACCGTATTGACTAAATAGCCCAAATATGGATTTTGATCACTCAAGGAATTAAAGTAGTTATAAACACTGTGACCATGCATTTATAATATACCAAATGGCAACTTCACATCTGTCTGCCAGTGTTAATGAATAAGAATGTTGGGCACGTTAGAGGACTGGCTTCCTTTCAAAAAGAGTTGTACTGTCTTTTATGTCAGGTTATATAAAATACATACATTTTGACTGGGATCCAAAGCTGCAGAATTTCAGTGGTCATTGTTTCTGTTAATCTAAGTCATAAATCCTCCAGGATGACACCGTTTTCACAGCTATATTTGTAGTCAGGATACAGTGCACCTTCTTATTCCTGCTGATTATACATCAACATGATCTTTGAGGGAAATAATATCTCAAAACTTACAGGAAGGGAGTTAACATAAGGAAATGGAGAGGATCAATAAAAATAAAAGATTTGGAGCTTTTTGTCATAGAGACAGTTCATGCTGTGCATCCCTATTGTTAATACTTCAACTGTTAAGCTTCAGTGTAGAAAGTGTTTCCTTTGCAATAAATCTTGGGCTGTCCCTTCATTTTCTTCCCAATGAGACTAGGTGTTACCCTTTTCAAAGGAAGGCAGAATGGAACAGTGTTTCTGCCATCATCCATTTAGACTTAGTATATGTCTTCAAGGATATGTTAACCAGTTGAGACTTGCAGCAGTAATTTGGGACATAAACTATGCATTATTTTGGAGCAAAAGTACTCCTACCCATACTAATCAGATGTGAGTTTGATGTATAGTCCCCATAAACTGAGTTGCTGATCTTAGTTTTGTTTCAATAGAAAGGTATTTAACAGTGACCAGATTGTAACTTCATTCTTGAGTAAATAATTCAGACTAGTAAGAGGGACTTTGTGGCACTTTGCTCAGGGACATGCATTATTCTGCGGCACAGTATTTTTATAAATACGTGAAACACTCATGCTTTGTATTGAATGTGCCCTCGAACAACATTAGGAATTGGGGCAAATACCACTTAGCTTCACTGCAATTTTTTTAATTTTATCAGTTGGGAATATTCTTTTGCCATTTTATTTCATTTAACAAATTCCACAATTCTGAAATCTTTATTAGGTTTAAAATCTGATTGAAGATTTGTAGCTCGGGTATCCGTTGTTGTGGTTCTGCTCGCCGAGCTGGAAGTTTTTGCTGCAAACGTTTCGTTCCCTGGCTAGGGAACATCATCAGTGCTGTTGGAGCGTCGTGTGAAGCGCTGCTTTGATGTTTCTTCCGGTATTTATATTGGTTTGTTCTTGCCGCTTCCGGGTGTCAGTTTCAGCTGCAGTGATTTGTATGTGGGGTCCAGGTCGATGTGTCTGTTGATGGATGTTCTTGCCGCTTCCGAGTGTCAGTTTCAGCTGTAGTGGTTTGTATATGGTGTCCAGGTCAATGTGTCTGTTGATGGAGTTTGGGGATGAATGCCATGCCTCTAGGAATTCTCTGGCTGTTCTCTGTCTGGCTTGTCCTATGATAGTGGTGTTTTCCCAGTCAAATTCATGTTGATGGTTGTCTGAGTGTATGGCTACTAGAGATAGCTGGTCGTGTCGTTTTGTGGCTAGCTGATATTCATGGATGCGGATTGTTAGCTGTCTTCCTGTTTGTCCTATATAGTGTTTTGTGCAGTCCTTGCATGGTATTTTGTAAACTACGTTAGTTTGGCTCATGCTGGGTATTGGGTCCTTTGTTCTAGTGAGTTGTCTGAGCGTGGATGTTGGCTTGTGTGCTGTTATGAGTCCTAAGGGTCGCAGTAGTCTGGCTGTCAGTTCTGAGACGCTCCTGACGTATGGTAGAGTGGCTAGTCCTTTTGGTTGTGGCATGTCCTCGTTCCTCGGTCTATCTCTTAGGCATCTGGCCAAACTGGCCAAAGAACTACAACAAAAACTGAAACACCTAGTCAGCGGATCCAAACACTCCATACAATCAACACAGGAATTCTTGGACGTCATCAGGAATACACACATAGACAAAGAAGAAACCATGGTATCATTCGACGTGACGGCACTGTTCACTTCAATTGACAAAACTCTAGCCAGAGAAACAATAGCCAACCTACTGGACATACATAACAGAACACAGGAGGCTGAACCTATCAACAAGGACGGCATACTTAAACTACTGGACCTGTGCCTCACCACACACTTTACATTCAACAATCAGATATACGAACAAATCAACGGAACACCCATGGGATCGCCAATCTCGGGACTCATAGCAGAGGCAGTTATGCAAAGGTTAGAACATACAGCCATACCACAAATCCAACCCAAACTCTGGATCAGATATGTTGATGACACCTTTGTAATCATCAAAAACACAGATATAGAAAAAACACACCGAATCATCAACGCCACACTCACAGGAATCCGATTCACACGAGAAGAGGAAAAGGATAGCCAACTCCCATTCCTAGACGTGTTAGTAGAGAGAACACCCAACGGAGAATTCACCACAAGGGTACACAGGAAACCAACACACACAGACCAAGTCTTAAACTATGAAAGTAACCACCCCAACACACACAAACGAAGCTGCATCAGGACACTATTCAAAAGGTCCACAACACACTGCAGTACACCAGAACTGCGAAAAGAGGAAGAGGAACATCTATACAAGGTATTCGCCAAAAACGGATACCCACGCAACTTTATCACCAGATGCCTAAGAGATAGACCACGGAACGAGGACATGCCACAACCAAAAGGACTAGCCACTCTACCATACGTCAGGAGCGTCTCAGAACTGACAGCCAGACTACTGCGACCCTTAGGACTCATAACAGCACACAAGCCAACATCCACGCTCAGACAACAACTCACTAGAACAAAGGACCCAATACCCAGCATGAGCCAAACTAACGTAGTTTACAAAATACCATGCAAGGACTGCACAAAACACTATATAGGACAAACAGGATGACAGCTAACAATCCGCATCCATGAACATCAGCTAGCCACAAAATGACACGACCAGCTATCTCTAGTAGCCATACACTCAGACAACCATCAACATGAATTTGACTGGGAAAACACCACTATCATAGGACAAGCCAGACAGAGAACAGCCAGAGAATTCCTAGAGGCATGGCATTCATCCCCAAACTCCATCAACAGACACATTGACCTGGACACCATATACAAACCACTACAGCTGAAACTGACACTCGGAAGCGGCAAGAACATCCATCAACAGACACATCGACCTGGACCCCACATACAAATCACTGCAGCTGAAACTGACACCATGAAGCGGCAAGAACAAACCAATATAAATACCGGAAGAAACATCAAAGCAGCGCTTCACACGACGCTCCAACAGCACTGATGATGTTCCCTAGCCAGGGAACGAAACGTTTGCAGCAAAAACTTCCAGCTCGGCGAGCAGAATCTTTCAGAGGTTCTTTGTAGTTTTATCATTTTATTCTGCATCAAAACTTTGCAAAATTGTTCAGCAGGTGATGAAAAAATTAAAATCCTTTTGAAATGAGAAATGACAAATGTAACGGGTTGTCAGTAGTTTGAATTTATTAGCTTATGTTAAAAATAATAACACCACAATATTTAAAGAATCTTGACTGGATTTAGATTTCAAAGTATCTTGAAAGAGCTTTCTGTGAAAATGTATTCTCTCTAGTAACAAACTTTATCAGTAAATGTGTTAGCTTTATCATTGCAGTCATAGATACATATATGAAACAGTGTTATGTAGAACCAAAAACTAAAAGCACTTTGACTGTGAAAGGAATCATTGAGGAAATTACATTATCATACAGGAATTCTATTAAGATTTGTGATTATTGAAACGAAGAGGCAATATCACTTCTTGCTATATCTCAACATGAAGCTGAAAAACATTCAAAACATTTAAAAGAAACACAAATTTGAAAACAGGTATAAGGTAGGAAGCCAGTGCACAATATTACTTTAAAAAGTCCAACCTAAGTGTGAGGGTTGACAGTGAAACATTGGAGCTAGTACAGCCCTGACAATCAGGGTTCTAAGGGCATCAACTAAATCTGAGGCACCCTCAGGAAGAACCAACACTAATGCCAGCAAAGGGGATCAGTCTCCATCATTACATAATCCATGACATCTTCATGCGCAAATGAGCCCTTGGTCAAAGTATCAAGGAAGCAGAACTCTCAGGGGAGGAAGCAAATGTTGGTGCATCTTTCAGAATCTGAAGGAAATAAAGGTCAGAGTGACAGGAAGCATGAGACAATCTTCTTGCCCCTGCTAAAGGGAAAGCGCATCATTGCATCAGCAAAATGTGAAAGCGAGGATTAGACACCAAGAAAATCAATACAATATATGCAATGAATTATACACACTGGCAGATATAATGCGTGGGTTGGGTTCAATCAGGCAATACAAGATTTCAAAGTTAGAGGAAGATTTGATACTGTTATAGATTCCTTGCAGGATTTCAGTACAATCAGCAGTTCCTACAGTTGCTGTATAAGCTGAATTACATTGAAATTGGAGGTTTGGTTCAGTTGCTAATAGACAAGGCTGTCAGTTTGTGTGGCCTTTTGGAGTATCAGTGTTTTGACTGAACTCAAGCACATCGGTATCTGGAAAGTCTGCAAACCAGTATATTGATTGGCCTGAAGGGAGTGATATGCTTGTACTGGTGACAACTCCTAAATATGAAAACTTTGCATAAAACATTCAACAGCAAGAAAGGATTATTTGGCTCCTCCAGTCTGTTCCTTTTATGGACCAAGTGTCTTCTGCTCATCATAGACTCAGCCCAACTACTTCAACCACTGAGGAAATATTCGACACAATTTCTTCATGTTACGTCAGGTCAAATAGCAACAGTGACCTTGCTTTTAGCAGGAGCAGAAATGACTGATAGCAGACATGAATGAAGTATTCCTGCTTGACTGATGCTTCAAATTTGCAATTGCAGGGCTGGCTAGGTCACTTTGACCTTGTGTATGGTCACAAACGCTGCAAGTGGCAGCCTCACAGTTACAGATTCATGATCATCATTCTTCCCTGAACCTTCAAATAAGCGACTATAACTATCCTGACCTGCACACATTAACTCAGATATTGTCTTTTTATCTTTTGATCCCACCAAGTTTAGAGTCACAGATCATGCTTGATCACAATAAAATACTGATGTGCAAGCAGTTGATAGTGTCAGCATGCAGACTATTTCACATTGACGGAATCGCTTTAGTGAATAGTCAGTAGTAGTATTTGTAAATAATCACCAATCAGTCTTTAATTCTCCCTTTGCTAATGTTCCTTCCAATGCTAGGAGTGATCCAAAGGGTACATACTAATGGACTATTTTTTAAATTGCTTTTGTAGATAGGACGTAGACTTTGGTGTCAAGGCCTCATTTATCAATCATCCCTATTTTTCATTTAATAGTTGTGGCTTTTAAATGACTGACATCTTTGTGCCTCATACATTCTTGGTTTATGATCCAGCAATGATTAAGGGATGTCCAAAGTCAAAATAGTGTGAGGCTTGGAGGGGAACTTGGAGGCAATACAGGTCGTTCTCCAATAACGTGCATTTTGTTCACACAAACTCACTATAACGAGATTGACACTTTGGGGACAATATTTCGATAGCATGAACTTTTAAAGGATGTATTGGTTATAATGTGATTCCAGCACCAATAGTTTAAATGGTGCTGCTGTTATGCGATTTTTTTAATGACACAGGATTTTATGAGAATGAAACTATCGTGTTTTAGCAGAACTGACTGTAGTTCCTTGGGGAATGATGAGCACACAGCTATGAATTTCTATCCATTAAAACTACAGAATGAACTGCAAAGTATGGATTGGTGCCTAGAGACACATGAGATGTAATCCCTGGAAATCCCACTGTAAAATGGAATTGCAGAATCACTGCTACTGCAAATGCATTTCTCTGTTCTACTGCTAATTCATAACCTTGTAATTAATGACACATATTATTGCACCCCAGCGCAACCTTGCAAACCAAAATACCCATTCATCCATACATGAATAACCTTCCCAGTGTCTTCATAATCATTAAAAGGTCCCAGCACTATCTGTGACTATATCCAAGACCCTTAATTGCTTTCTTAAACAAGCATTTATTGCATTTGTCTTGAGGAAGAATAAAGTTAATTGATTCGGTTAATTAATAGAATCATTTTCTGTTTTTTGTTTTTTTTTCCTTCTATTCATTCCCCTTTGATCACTGTCTGTGTTTAAGTAACTTCCAAAGATTCTTTCAACAATTTATTCTGTGGAATAACTACCATGGATAGCAATGTCAGCAATATAAATCAAATTTAGGAAATGAGAAGGGGATAGCATGGAAAGATATAAGTAAACTGGTTTTGCATCAAAGTTAAAGCTGACAGTTATTTTGTATCTGATATGTAAGAGATTTCACTCGAAATTGGATACCACCCAGAAGTACAACTGAACCTTTTTCATCAATAGTTAAAGCTGTACAAAGCCATTTTAACATACTTTCATTCCTGAGTCATCTTGTTGAAACTATAACAAATTTACATCGGTAAACTGGTTCAATAAAGCAAGTGACTAGACATGTAGGGGACAAATGATGCCAAGTACTGATGCATTGAGAACTGTACAGCAGGATTCATGAGAAGCAAGTCACTGGAGAATATCTGCATCAGATGAAAGATTTAGTGTCACGAAGATGTGAGCAGCTGTCTTTCATACACCCTCCCAGTCATGAAATGATATGAGGTAATGGCACAGTAATCATGATTGCAGAACATCATCCCTTGGAAAATTGAGCTGTATTTCAACAGATTAATTCTTTAAAAATCAAAAAGAAACAAATATGTCCGATGTTTAAATATGTATAATCGCTTAAAATTACAATTTTTAAGCATAATGGTGAAACTGTCAATGAGTCCCTCCATAGTCCAATTTCAATTATAGTGTGGTATGATGTTTCTGTGAGAGGTTAGGTTCAAAACAAACTGGTAGGATGTGTTAAACTGGAAATGGTCCAAAAAAAGTTTATATTACTGAGATTGGAGGTTTGAGTTTTAGGGAGAAGCTGAATAGGCTGGGACTTCCTTCCCTGGAGTATCAGACACTGAGGGGTGACCTTATAAAGGTTTGTAAAATCATGAGGAGCATCAATAGGGTGAATAGACAAAGTCTTTTCCCCAGCGTAGGGGAGTACAAAGCTAGAGGGCGTAGGTTTAAGATAAGAGGGGAAAGATTTAAAAGAGGCCTTTCATACAGAGCATGGTGCATGTATGGAATGAGCCGCCAGAGGAAGTAGTAAAAGTGGGTACAATTACAACATTTAAAAGACTTTTGGATAGGTACATGATTCAGAAAAATTTGGAGGAATATGGGCCAAACACATCGTGTTGAAATGAGACTAATCCAGTTTAGGAAACATGGTGGCACGGGTGAGTTGGGCCGAACACCCCGTTTACATGCTGTATGGTTCTACAACTCTGTGACTGAGGAGAGAATAAAGTCAAAACTATCTTCAATCTTTGACTTCACGGTGAACACTATTTGTTATACTTCCATTCTAAATATACACTATGAAAGGTTTGAAATAGGCTCCATTTTTTTTCCAAAAGAAAAATAGCATTCATGGTATTGTTTGGATGGTAAGATATTGTTCCTCCATTGTGTAGATTAGGCATTCTTTGTTCTCAGTAATGAGTTGACACCATGCTCAGGAGATGTTGTACCTGTTGCTTCGGGTGTTTCAGTTGTTGTGCTTTTTATTGTTAACTTATCTTGTTCGATTTGATATTTCTCATGGATTTGTTATTATGTTTTTCTAGTTTTCCAGGTCAGGTATAAGTCAAATACGGACTCTATATTTTTCTCGTTTGCTTTCCAGTATCCATTTCAATTATGTGTGAGATTGGGTCTCAACTTTATTACATTTTTTGTTGGGCCTTAGGATTTCACATTGGATCCTACACTTATAGAGTTTGCCTTGATGGTATAAAATTCATGCTGTCGTTCTCTAAGTTTCTTCATCTCATTTAACACTGGCTGAGAGAGGACTGCCACGGACAAGGACCTTTTCAGCCCCAGACAGGAGAGGATTCCATGTGTTGGTCATTCATAACTTCATTCTCATGAACAGACACAGTAGCAACAGACAGGTTTGTTGAAGGCATTCAGGAAGCTGAATTGAAACTCAGCACCTCCAGCTTGGCAATACGAAGGGCAAGGCACCTGGACCTCATTCAGCCATCCCTTCCTCATAAGGAGATAGCACAATGCAAGTAGGCTCCTAACCAGAGGAGGAGTCACCTACAGGTCAGTCAAAAATCACCTCTCAAGACATTCCAGAGGTGCACAGTCCCATCATCTTCAGCCTGCCTGCCATCCTCAACTTTGTGAAGTTCAAGCCAAGGAGGTCAAGCTTACATCTGGATAGAGATAGCATGCCATCTGGGAATACCTGCCTAAAACCCCAGTGTCAACAGGCTCCAGGCTAGGGCAGGCTCCCTGCAGCCCAGCTGCAGACCATGTAACTGGACTTGGTAGAGTGGGAGGAAAAAGGAATATAAAACTTTCACCAAAATGGCAGAGCTGAAACATAATTGTAAATACATTCTCACATTTGTAAGCATCTGTTCACCTCGCATCATCAACTGTGTGAGTGAATGTCTGTTAGGTGTAAGGTACAAGAACGAAGGTACAGAGATTAGCCCTGCTTTGTGCCACACAGTGTCCTAACCCTGAATGATAGCTATCCTTTCCATAGCACCCATACCAACATGAAACCTTTTCAGGATTGAACAAGGGTTGCAAAGGTTTCAGTTCATTTGTAACTTTAACTGTTAACAGCATGAATTGCACTGACAGATCCAACCATTCGGCTGCCCTTGCAGTTGGGCTTATACAGAGAATGCCGGCCTCAACAGCATCAAACCATTTATAGTGAGGGAAGGATGACGCTAAACGAGGTTCACTGAGAGATCCTGCCTGCCTGGCAACATCTCTAGAGAAAGAAACAGAGTTAATGTTTCGAGTCTAGTCACCCTTCTTCAGCTCCTTCTCTGAAGAAAGGTGACTGGATTCGAAACATTAACTCTGTTTCTGTCTCCACAGATGCTGCCAGACTTGCTGAATTTCTCCAGCAATTTCTGTTTCTATTTCAGATTTCCAGTTTCTGCAGTTCTCTGCTTTAATCCCACCTATGTTACTCTGACTGATGGTGCCTTGCTGCAGGATTTTGTAGGCACTGTTCTGTCTGTAGAACGACATTTTTTAAAAAATATATTTTTGCTGGAAAAATAGATCTCTTAATACAGTGGTGCCTCAGAATCCGACTTTAACCCATTCCAGGAGGCTGTTCCAATTGCAAAAAGGTCAGATTCCGAAATTATTTTCCCCATGAGAAATAATGCAAAGTGAATTAATCAGTTTCTGGACCCAATAAAAAACATTTCCAAGACAGTTTTAACTGCAAATACATATGGTTAAGGTAAAATAAGGTGAGTAAATGACCTAAATATCAAGTAATAATAATAAAAACAAGAAATAAATGTACTAACATGAAAATAACTTCATTTACCTTAGTGAGGAGTGCTAATGGTGCATGTGGAAGCTGGAGAGGTGGAAGGAAGGAGGGGGCCATGGTGAATGCACAAGGGTGATAATTAAAAAAAACCCAGCACAAATTAAGGTGAAAACATGAGGTAAACTAGTGATGGACACACGAGAGATGCTTTCACGATTACTTCCCGGGACAAATTAAACAAACAACATGCGATCTGAACGATACGTGGTGTTCGGATTCTGAAAATGTGTTCGGATTTTAGGACAAAATTTTCTCGAAATAATTGTTCAGATTCCAATTTGTTTGAACAACAGGGCGTTCAGATTCCAGGGTCAGCACTGTATTACAAGTACAAAACAATACAAAAAAAACAACACAAGTTAAAAAAAAACCCAACCCACCCTCACGTACAAATGTATAAACATATACAGAAAAGTATAGAATAAAAAATCCCAAACTGGTGATTTAACTAACTAAATAAATGATAACCAACAACAAACTGATAAATAGTAATAACACAGCCCAGCCCAACAAAATGCTCGTACGTTCACAATTCCTCCTCCCTGGATATTGGACTCGTAAAACACAATCGTTATGGCTATATAAAAGCCCTTGTGAGTGTGGCAGGTAAGTCCATGTCCAAGTATTTCAAAAAGGACTGCCATGATTTATAAAAATTCTCAGTTTTGTGGTTTACCATATTTGTGAGAAAATCCAAGGGAATATGCTCCATAACAATCTTCTGCCAACTCGACAGGCCTGGGGGTTTTTCGGATACCCAACCTAGCAAGATATTCTTCCTTGCACAGAGCTTGAGAATAGTGAAAAGATTTTTCTTTTGTGTGTCTGCAGGGAATACAGTGGGCAGGGCCAAAAGGAGGGAGATTGGGTCCTTCTCCACCCTTACACCCAAAATCCTCTCCATTGCGCCTGCCACAGCGCTCCTATATGTTTGAAGCCTATCGTCAGACCAAAGACAATAGGTAAGAGTGTCCGTACAGGCCTTGCCCTTGGGATATGCTGAAGATACCCCTGGTTTAAATTTTGACAAACTGTCAGGAGCCAAGTGGACCCTGTGGAGAATCTTCAACTGTAAAGCATGGGTCCTATTGCAAATTGATATCTTCCTTGCATTCTCCCAATTATCCTCCCATACCTCTGAGGAGACTTCAACACCCAGCTCTCTCTCCCACACCCTGCAGAGTTGATCAAACTTATCTGAGTGGACACCCCCCAATTGACGATATAAAGCACTGACAGAAAGTGTACTCTTAGCACTTAGCACCCTCCTCCCTATGTCAGATTTGCAGGGATCAGTCAAAAGTGTAGTCTTTTTTTGAATAAAATCCCTAACTTGAAAAAAATCGAATGAGGTCTCTATTAGATAACTCATACTTCTGTACTAACAGATTGAAGGACATCATTATGTCTCAAATAAATCGCCCATGCAAGACACACCCCTAACTGCCTAACGTTTAAATCCTGAATCTATCATCCCCAGTTGAAATCCTGGCATACCCACTAAAGGCGTAAATGAAAATGTTTTGCCAATATTGCCTTACCTCTGCTGAATTGCCCTCCATGCTGTAACAGTATTGAAGACTCTTGGGTTATGGCAATATTCCCTAACTGTCCTCATTTTGTCCAAAAACGGCAAACTGGTAAGAGGGTACCTTGCCTGGAAGGCTTTGATATCTAGCCATATTTAAAGACGACCTCCACAAACCCAATCACTCATGTAGGTCAAAAGCGAGCTTAAATGGTAATTTTTAATGTCCAGAAGGTCCACTCTCCTCAATCTGTGAGGCAGTTGCAGTTTAGCTAATTTACTGAGAGGCCACTTACATTGCCAAATAAAGGAGCTGAACCAGCCGTTCAGTCTCCTGAGTGTTTGTTTATTGAAAATCAGGGGGACCATTCATATAGGTTATAGCAAACGAGGGAGAATATTCATCTTAATAAGCGCTATCCGACCCAACCACGAAACCAGAAGTGCCTCCCATCTTTGAAGGTCTTGTTTACTTTTATCAAATAATTGGATAAAATTGGCTTTGAACAGCCAATCCAGAACTGGAGTAATGAATATGCCCAGATACACAAAACTCCCCTGTGACCACCTAAATGTGTAGTCACCCTCAAGATCTAGCTCCTTCGTAAAACCACCCATAGACTTAACCTCTGATTTCGCAAAAATTAATCTTGTAACCTGAAAAGTGCCTAACGCGTGAATGTATTGTATCAGACGGGACGCTGAAACTGCTGGATTTGTCAAAAAAACTTAGGACATCATCTGCATACAATGAAATCTTATGTAAGTTTGACCCCACTTCTGGAGCTGATATATTGGATCCCCATGAATGGCCTCAGCCAATGGCTCAGTCACCAACATTTATTAAAAAGCAGTTGGCAGGGCTGTCCCTAAACATATTAAAATTGCTTGATCGTGCCCCGTTGGTGATGACTACTGCGAGAGGGCCGCCATAGAAAACCTTTACCCATCTTGTAAAGACTTCACTCAAACTAAACTGCTCCATATAGAAAAGGTACAGCCACCCATAGAGTCATAGAGTCATAAAGATGTACAGCATGGAAACAGACCCTTCGGTCCAACTCGTCCATGCCAACCAGATATCCCAACCCAATCTAGTCCCACCTGCCAGCACCCGACCCAAATCCCTCAAAGCTCTTCCTATTCATATACTCATCCAAATGCCTCTTAAATGTTGCAATTGTGCCAGCCTCCACCATTTCCTCTGGCAGCTCATTCCATACATGCACCACTCTCTGTGTGAAAACGTTCCCCTTAAGTCTCTTTTATATCTTTCCCTCTCACCCTAAACCTATGCCCTCTAGTTCTGGACACCCTGACCCAAGGGAAAAGACTTTGTCTATTTGTCCTATCTATGCCCCTCATAATTTTGTAAACCTCTATAAGGTCACCTCTCAGCCTCCGAAACTCCAGGGAAAACAGCCCCAGCCTGTTTAGCCTCTCCCTATAGCTCAAATCCTCCAACCCTGGCAACATCCTTGTAAATCTTTTCTGAACCTTTTCAAGTCTCACAACATCTTTCCGATAGGAAAGAGACCAGAATTGCACGCAATATTCCAACAGTGGCTTAACCAATGTCCTTACAGCCGCAACATGATCTCCCAACTCCTGTACTTAATATTCTGTCCAATAAAGGAAAGCAACTTCTTCACTATCCTATCTACCTGCTCTACTTTCAAGGAGCTATGAACCTGCACTCCAAGGTCTCTTTGTTCAGCAATATTCCCCAGGACCTTACCATTATGTATATAAATCCTGCTAAGATTTGCTTTCCCAAAATGCAGCACCTCACATTTATCTAAATTAATCTCCATCTGCCACTTCTTGGCCCATTGGGCCATCTGATCAAGATCCTGTTGTAATCTGAGGTAGCCTTCTTTGCTGTCCACTACACCTCCACATTAAACTCAGTCAAACACCTTCTCTGCATCTGGAGAAATCACCAATCCCTGTATTGACTGTTGTTGATATGCTTGAATTACATTAAGCAGCCTCCTAACATTATTGGAGAATCTGCAACCCTTTGTGAAGCCCATCTGATCCTCGTTAATAATAGAAGGTAACACAGTCTCCAGCCTTAACGCGAGCATCTTAGAGAGGATTTTAAAGATCACATTTAAGAGCGAGATGTGCCTGTATGAAGCACAGTCTTCTGAGACCTTCCCTTTTTTAAGAATAAGTGAAATATTGGCCTCTCTCAGAGGTGGTGGGAGATAGTCATGATTGAATGAATCATTAAACATATTCAGCATCGGGCCTGACAGTATACTTATAAATTCCTTATAGAGTTCACTGGGTAGTCCATCAGGACCAGCCGCCCTTCCACTCTGAAGCTGCCTCACAGCTTCCTGTACTTCTTGCTCTGATAAGGGGGCATTGAGAAAGGACTCTTGTTCGGGAATCACACCGGGGAGCTTTCAGACCCTTAAAAAAAATTCCATTTCAGCTTGCCCCTCCTCACAATCCTTTAGATTGGTATAACATAGAGTAAAATCTCTGGAATGCCACATTAATCTTTTTAGAATCACATGTTAGGTTCCCAGACCCTTCTCTAATCATTGTAATGGTTTGTGGGCACTCCTCTTCCTGGCAAGGTGTGATAAGTATTTGCCTGGCTTGTCACCATGCTCATATAACCTTTGCTTTGCAAAAGCCAGCTCCTTCTTTGCCGTCTGCGTGAGCACAGAATTTAATGCAGACCACAGTGCTGTAATCCTCTAGTTTGACCAATGAGAGTTTGTCAAAATAGGCCTTCTCGGCTGCCCTCAACCGTGCTTCAAGGAGACATTGTTGCTCACCCTTCTGCCGCTTCCTACTTGTGGAATAGAAAATAACTAACCCCCTAGCATAGGCTTTAGCAGTTTCCCAGAGAACGGATGAACTACCAACTGAGTCTAAGTTGATGTCTAGGAATGCCCGAATTCCCTAGAGAAATGCTCCACAAACTTATTATCCTTGAGGATAAAGGGATCCATTCACCAGTGCTTCAAACTCACTGTAATGTCCTTAATCTTAACCATAAGGTACACTGGAGCATGATCAGAGATGGTAATATTACCAACCGTACAAGATGCCACCAAATCCAGGGTTACCACAGGGGTCAGAAAAAAAATCAGTCCATGTGTGACATCTGTGTGGATTGGAGAAAAGTGTAAAATCCCTACTGTAGGGTGGAGGCGCCTCCAGGCATCCACCAACCCTAACTCCCCACACAGACTCACTGACTGTTTAGTGTGTACAGAGGGTATCGAGGGATCTTTGGGCAACCTGTCTACTGTGGGATCCATGAGACAGTTAAAATTGCCCCCTGTAATGATGTGCTGGGACTCAAGACTTATCAGTTTAGAAAAAGCATCCATCAAAAATGTAAGGGGATGAGCTGGGGGACAATAAACATTTAAAACATAGTATTCTTCCTCATTTATCAAGGCTTTAAGAATTATAAACGTTATGTGTGTCTTTAACACACTCTACTAACTTAAATGGGAGATTCTTCCTAACCAGTATAACCACACCCCTACATCTGATATTAAATGAAAAATAAACTCGGTCAAAGCCAGTCTGCTATAATTTCAGATGCTCCTTGTTTTCTAAGTGCATGTTCTATAACAAAGCAATATCCAACCTTCTCCTTTCTAAGACTCAAGAATAGCTTCTTCCTCTTAATTGGTGAGTTACCTCCCTTGATGTTCCAGGTGCACCATTTAATCAAGTCATTAGCCATAACCTTCTGCAAAAACATTTAAATTCCAGACAGGAGGAACCCGAACCACAAATCACTGAGCCTTAGTGTCATATGATCCACCAGTATAAAAACCACATAAACTAAAACCACTACATTTAACAAACCTACAAAACCATTAAAAATTAAAAACAACGAAAACCAAAAAAAGTCCAACATATAAAACACCAACAGCGTTCAGTAGGGGACTCACCCCCTGCCCAGAGGGGGCAACTACCCATCCCAAACTGCCCATTAGTAGGCATCTAACCATCCCAGCCACCTTTACTTCTCCCAGCTAGAGCCGCACCACAAACACAAGCAGAAAAGAGTAAACACACCGTAGAATATCAATATGAATAAAGAAAAAATTTTAATAAAGGAGTTAATACCCCACTCATCCTTTCATATATCCTAATTTAGAAATTGAAAATGTACATCTCAACCACTGCCAAACATAGTTTAAACCAAATTATTATCAATAGAGAAAAAAAAGAAAAATAAAGCTCCAATCGGATTTCCTCCGTTTCTTTTACAAAATAATAAAGACATACCCAAACAACACTATTTATAGACTAAAATTGTTCAAATTAGGTTAATTTGTCCACAAAGTCTCTTGCCTTCTCCAACCTGTCAAAGAGATGTATGGATCCATCTAAGGTGTACCAAAGCACCGCTGGATACCTCAGAGAGTACTGGATCCCAAGCTCCCTCAGTCTTCTCTTGACACCATCGTAAGATTTTCGTTTCTGGATCACTGCCACTGAGAAGTCCTGAAAGAACATAATCTTACTGCCCTCATAAATCAGGGCCTTCAGATCTCTCCCCTGGACTCTGGACGCCTTCATGACTCTCTCCTTATCCCAGTAATGATGGAACTGCACCAGGAGAGGACGAGGACGTTGACCCAAACCCGATCTCCATGCCGTGACGCAGTGAGCCCTCTCTATCTTCAATCCTCTCGTGCCAGCCTCCAAGTCAAGGAATTTCAGCAGCCAATCCTCAACAAATTCCGTAGGCAGCTCACCTTCCTTACCCTATGATCCGAATGTTTTTTCTCCTGCCCTTGTTCTCAAGATCATCCACTTGGTCACGGATGTTACGGACCTGCGGCTCCAGGACTTGGATGCTATCCTTGAATGAACTGGCATCAGCTTCCACCGCTGTGACCCTGTGCTCCACCTCATCCGTCCTCTTCTCCAGGTTTCCCAGCTGCTGTTTACCCTTCTGCAGTTTGAGAGAGATTGGAGCCAGCTTCTCTTCAATCTGTTTCCCCAACATCTCGTGAGATTAAGCGAGCTTGTTCACCAGGACCTGGAAAGCAATTGACTCTGAAGACCCTGCAGGTTGGGCCGCAGGCTCGACCTTGTATGTTCCTCCTCCCTTTTTCAGGATCTCTGGATGGCTGGAAACGCAGGTAAGTTCATTTTTAGAAGTTTCTTGGGACTCCACAATCTTTCCAGTGTCCCAAGATATCGCATTGGTCCAGGTTGGGTGGGTTGAAGGTTCATCCTGCTTGTGCTGCGATGTGGAGCTCTGCAGTGCGATCTTCTTAGATCGCCGCCATCTTGGATCCTCCTGTAGAACATTCTTACTCAGCACAATCCTACAACTATCAGGAATCTCCATCATCCACCCCATGGCCACGGATCCTCCTCCAGCTGTCCAGAGCAAAGAATCCAAGGATTAATGGTATTTTCTGTCTCAATTGTAACAAACCCTCAGACATAACAATATTTTATGGCCTTTGTTGGCCCCAGTGGAAGAGGGTGCAATGTTGCAGCCATGATATGACGATATAGCACCATGATATGGTGGTCTAATCACCAGCTCTAAACAGAGTCAGCACCACTATCCCCCACTTGTCTGGAAGGTATCCTGATGAAGGGCTCTGGCCTGAAACGTCAAATTTCCTGTTCCTTGGATGCTGCCTGACCTGCTGTGCTTTAACCAGCATCACATTTTCAGCATCCAGGGAAGATAAGCCACTCTGGGTCTCCTGCATGTTTGTGCACCAGGGGAATGCCTTTGTAAACTCCATATTAGGAGGCTGCACCACATCACCTGCAGATCGATTCTGTTTCTGAGCTTCCAGGCACTTGTGTTCCCCATCTACTCCCATTGATGCTGTTAGTACAGCGACCACAGAGACATCAGACTTTGTGCCTTGGTCTGTTGTTGATGTTTCCAATGAACCTATGTCAGCAGTATCAGAAATAAAGTAGCTCCTGAGTAATATGATCAATCCACAGTCATTTTTAAATGGCATCCTCTAAACATCGGGAACCCCCCGATCTCTGATAGGAGGGCCAATGGGATGCTTTGCATGGAGCTTGCACATTGCTGCTGAATGCTGCTCCAACCATTTGGTCCAGTAGCATCAGGACATTGTAAATGTAATAGCAACAATGAGAACTTATCCCCTCAGCCACAATCTCCACAATACCCAAGGAAGACAGCGTTACACACAGGTTAATGGTGCAGGTATTTTATAGAGCAAGGTGTGAAGTGAGCTGTTCCTGCACCTTATGTACATTACAAAGCATTGGAAGGTGACTGCAACTTTTGGAGTGGAGGTGAATCCTTACTGGCATCATTTGTGTTTCACAGTCATCATTTAAGTTAATCTGCAATGTTGAATGATGTGGTCAAGGTTGAGTGGCTGAGACTTTTAACCGAGACAGTGGTCAATGTATGAGTTCCACATACAGCTACATCCGTGATAAAGGATATCTTTAACATTTAATACGCGAGTGCCTGTTTAATGTTATTGCAAGTCTCACATTGCACACACATAGAGTCCACTCTCTCAAAAAAGGAGAAACATTTACTCTGTGCACTCCAGGAGTGCTAGCAGCAATTTTTCATCTTGATTGTGCACTTGGCACTTGGATGAGGGTGGAAGGCAGCACAGTTACAGCTTCTCGTGATGAGTCACAGGCTCAACATGTCAATCTAAATATCTACTCTGTCCTTCATATTCCTAACTGCCTCACGCTTTTCATCAACACCATTGGCTATATCTTCCCCAAATTCCCACCAAACTCTTTTATCTAACTGCTATTTCTCCCATTTTACTGCCTGAGTCCCAGGTAGACAGCTTAGTCACAACAAACACGAAAGAATAGTTTTCCCCACAATGGTAGTGAATATCAATGAGCCCTCACAGCACCCCTTACACTAGTTTCTATTGCCTGCCTTCAGAACTATTGCCCCTCACCCCGGATCCCAGCATAATGCTTCCAAACCCCACAAATGAATTGCCAATGTACCCACTACAGCACTAGATCATGATAATGCACCCTTTGACTTTCCATGAAGAGACCCACTACTCTGATTGTGGCCTATCTACCTTGAAAAGCTTGTCTTATCCAATGGGGGAGGAGACTCCTGACAGATCTCTGCAGCTCTGACTTATCATAAATCCTCAGAATGGTTGCATTGGACCTGCATGACTCACTGTGGTCCACAATCAGGACACTGGAGGTACAGATCTCCTGACCCTAACCATCCCAAGCTGCTGACTGGCCTAGTTAGGTGGAATGGCCATGCTAAATTGCCCATCATATCCAGGAAGTGCAGGCTAGGTAGATTAGCCATGGGAAATGGAGGGTTACAGGGTTGGGTAGTGGGTTGGGTCTCAGTCAAATGCTCTTCAGAGGGTCAGTGTGGACTCAATGGACCGAATGACATGCCCTGCACACAAAATATCCTGGCAGCAGCATTACAATGAAAGGTGCCAGTGTGCTCCAAACTGCAGCATTAAAGTGGAGGTTGTAATTGGAAATGCACTATTCAGTTGCAGAGAGGCTGATGTGTGCCTGATGCCAACCTCCATGGATAGGAGGGGAGGGAGGTGGGTGAGCGGGTGCAGTTGCTGGCATTTGCTACCGATGGAGCATATACCCTGAGGTGTCAATCCATTGATTGATCTTGACCTTGAGACATTTTGCAAAAGGTCTGTGCTCATTTGATTCCTCTCTCATCATCCTCTCATGTACTTCTACCTGTTCCAAAAGCATCAGAACAAAAAGCATTTCACCATTGCCTCATCTAATTTCAATGCTCAGACGATTCTCTCACTGGATGAGCTTACATTAAAATTAAGGCAATACAGGAAATAAACGACATTTTAACAAAGGAATCACAGTACAAAAAAAGTGAGCTCCAGGAGCCAGTTACTCTGACTTTCCTAAAGTCAAAGATTGTTGGGAATTGTAAAAATAGTTTCTTTCTGGCATGTGGGAGAATCAGGAAATTCATGTCAATGAAGCAAGGTTAGTGACATGCATGCAAACAGACCTCTCTTCACACACTAGTGAGATTCTCAACCCACAGTTCAAACCTTGCTTGCTCTATCAGACTTTTCTTTCTCAATGTTGAGAATGCCATTTCTGCCATTGTCACTAAATATTCCTAACTGACCTGTCATACAAGTACTGGGAAAATGCCATTCCATTTTTCTATTCTTGTCCCATTAAACTCATCTCTACCTGCATCAATTTGTTTTTTAAATTCATTTTACATTTAACTGCATGGAGAGAATATTTCTGTTGAATATCAATCTTTACTTTCCCCCAAAGAATGATTTCAAATTATAGATGCTAATTTTTGATGATATTTCTGTACAAAACTCCGGAAAGTAACAACAAATCTGTCAGCATCTGAAAGAGGAAGAAAAGTCAGTTTAATTGCTGTAGCTTTTTCCCAGAAATGAGATGAACAATATTAATCAGTTTTTATCCAACAAACATTAATGTTGTAATGGCTGGCAGGAGGGACTAGATGGGGTTGAGATATCTGGTTGGCATGGACGAGTTGGATCGAAGGGTCTGTTTCCATGCTGTTACATCTCTATGACTTTACAGTAGATTTCTAACTTTATGGCCTTGCTCTGTCACGGTGACCCTTAGATGTAGCAATCTTATGCTCCTGTGAATTGAAGTGACAGGAGGTAACGGAATACAGCAATCTTTCTTAATTACTCTGGAAGTGATTTTGGTGATAACTAATGAAACAAGATTTGAAATTTCCATTTTGAAAGCTATATTTTAATATGTTTCTATGTCATAACACTAATTAGTAAAATGAAAATAATTCTCATTCTCTTTAATTGAACTGCATTCCACCACCTCTATACAGTGAGAATAATTGATAGGTAAATTAGTCAATTATTAAGAAGCCAGAAACCAAAATGTATGAATAATTGCAAGTCTAAATGATGAAAATATTAGTCAATATAACTTTAACTGTCCATGCTGCTTAGACATATGTATGCCACACCATACTAAAGCAACACTGTTGTATAAAATGTTCAATACTTGGGAACAAAAATGTCATGCAAATGATGTGTGCACCATTATATGCAATAGTTGGTAGAAACTTGTAATAATGCCTACAAGTTTTAGGACTAGAATAATACAAGTAAAACATATCCACTTCTAATTTACAGCTATTTAATATCAAGTGAAGTGCCAAATTAAATGTTGACCAAATGAAATATATAATTTAAAATTTAGGGTTGTTCAGCCCATTAAAAGCTTGTGCAGCTTTCTGACCAGCACTGTTTGTAGTATTATAGTACCTGAATAGACTCAAAAGCCCCAGTCTAGGTCATTGATGGAGCATTGACTTTTGCAAAGGCCTGTCTATAATTTGCTCAGGTGCAACTTTGTTTTCTCCTCCTTTTGACTCTTTATTCCATCTGTGGATAGCAACATTGTTACCCACAGTCCAGTTGGACCATTATGAAAGAAAGAAAGATTGTTCTTTTGGTTCAGTTCTTCTTCTTTCTCTTGGCTATCAATATTATTGCAATGTAAGCTTTTGGAGAAGACTCTTGGATTTTCCAAAGGCAACAGCTATTCTCTTCTCCCTTTCAGGAATGAAACTATTAACTGCTTTTTATTTTGCTGCCTTTGTAATGAATATAATCATAGTGTCTGAGTACATAAAAGGACACAATTTCATCTATGTCAAAAAGAGCATCCGTGTCATAATCAACAAGTCTAAATAGCAATTAGTCATCCTCCACTCCAAATATCCTCTGCCAGATTAGTAACTTTTCCTCCCATACTAAATACAGGCTTAAAATGTTTCTTAAGATAATTCACCTATGAGTTGCAAGGTGTGTTATGTGTGATTCCCACTTGCTGCACAAAAATATAGTTCTTTTTCGATATTAATGTCTCAGACTATAGTGTGTTCTTGGAGCTGACCAACTAGAAGTATGCACTCAACAATTACTTTATAGCATGATAACTAAGATTCTTTTTAGCTTATTTATCCATTTATTTCCTCAAACAAGGAAGACATCTATTCAAAATCTTTGAGATAATCTGTTGAATTTGTGTTCTCCTGCCTTTAAATGTTCAGTAATTTTGTAGTTGCTAATTTTGTACTGATTCCTGATGTTCAGGACATGGATGTATTTTCCAATTGCTAACTCTTCCTTGGACTCTCAGCTATGGTATTTTTCTTTTTAAATCATTTCACAAAGTGCTGTACATTCCATCCACCTATCATCCAATCTAAGAACGACAAAGATATGCTGTAAAATCTTCAGATTCTGTATGTTTTTTAAAAATAATGTATCAGCTGGCTAGACTGAGGGTCCACTCAATCTGTGTTAACAAATCACCTAACTGTTTGTTAAATGTCAGTAATTAAATGAAATGCAATGACCTAAAGAAGCAAAATGAAATGGGACCATTAGTGAAAAATCAAATTACGTTAAACAAATGAAATAGGCTCTCTGAAGAAAGACGGTTAACATGGTTAACAAATCAAAACTTGTTAATTTAAAAATAGCATTTGAAAAAGCAACATTAATTAAAATTGTTCAAGGGATATGTATGTCACTGGCTAAGGCAGTATGTATTGTACATCTCTAATCCCAGTGAAAATGAAACATCTTGCTGTGGCTCTGGCAGATTTACTTTCTAAAGGACATTCGTGAACCAAATGTTTTTTGAGACAATCAACAGTGGTTAATGGTCACCATTAGAGCTAGCTTTGAAAACCAGATTTTTATTGAATTCAAATTTCATCATCTGCCTTGGTGGGATTTGAACTCAGGTCCCCAGACCATTAGCCTGGATTTCAGGATTACCTAGTCCAATAACATTATTAGCTCTTTCAGCTGGGTGTAATACACAGGTGCAAACATGGGATTATAGGAACAGGAAAAGATCACTCAGTGCCTCAAGCTACTCCACCATTCAGAAAATGGTTGATCCATACCTTAACTATTTCACCTTCATCTTGGCAACATATCTCTTGCAACCTAAAATGATCTACAATTGGGAGAACAGTTTCCATTTTTCCATTACCCTTTATGTGAAGAACCTTGACAATGAAGTTAAGGTAAAGATAATCCTACAGGACCATTCAGCTGTGTTCTTGTTAGAGAGACATGACTGATGGTGGTTTAACTTGTGGGTCACCATGCCTCAGGCAAGTGTACTGGTTGTGAATGAGAGTACTTCATAGCAACCTCAGCTCGAGTAGGAATTGAACCCGTGCTGTTGGCATCACTCTGCATTGCCGACCTACTATCCAGCTAAGCAACCTGCTTAATGAGGCATAGAGCACTCAAAGATCCATTTGTTGAGAGATAAATTCTTACGCTTTTGACACAGGTAATTTGCTTCCCAGATATTACTGTAGTAGAGGCTGCAACGTAGTTGGTAGCAACATTGCACACCATCTTTGAGGAAGTAAGCTCCTACTTTTTGTCATTTGCATAAATGATTTGAATGTGAGCATAAGAGGTATAGTTAGTAAGTTTGCAGAGACACTGAAATTGGAGCTGTGGTGGACAACAAAGAAGGTTACCTCAGATTACAACAGGATCTTGACCAGATGGGCCAATGGGCTAAGAAGCAACAGATACAGTTTAATTCAGATAAATGCGAGGTGCTGCATTTTGGCAAAGCAAGTCTTAGCAGGACTTATACACTTAATGGTAAGTTCCTAGGGAGTGTTGCTGAACAAAGAGACCTTGGAGTGCAGGTTCATAGCTCCTTGAAAGTGGAGTCACAGGTAGAAAGGATAGTGAAGAAGGCGTTTGGTATGCTTTCCTTTATGGTCAGAGTATTGAGTACAGGAGTTGGGAGATCATGTTGTGGGCTGTACAGGACATTGGTTAGACCACTGTTGGAATATTGCACGCAATTCTGGTCTCCTTCCTATCGGAAAGATGTTGTGAATCCTGAAAGGGTTCAGAAAAGATTTACAAGGATGTTGCCATGATTAGAGGATTTGAGCTACAGGGAGAGGCTGAACAGGCTGGGGCTGTTTTCCCTGGAGTTTCGGAGGCTGAGGGGTGACCTCACAGGGGTTTACAAAATTATGAGGGGCATGGATAGGATAAATAGACAAAGTCTTTTCCCTGGGATCAGGGAGTCCAGAACTAGAGGGCATAGGTTTAGGGTGAGAGGTGAACGATATAAAAGAGACCTAAGGGGCAATGTTTTTCACACAGAGTGTGGTATGTGTATGGAATGAGCTGCCAGAGGAAGTGGTGGAGGCTGGTACAATTGCAACATTTAAGAGGCATTTGGATGGGGATATGAATAGGAAGGGTATGGAGGGATATGGGCCGGGTCCTGGCAGGTGGGACTAGATTGGGTTGGGATACTGATCAGCATGGATGGGTTGGATCGAAGGGTCGATTTCCATGCTGTACATCTCTATGATTCTATGACTCTAAGTAAGATTAGAGCACTGTGAAATCCTGATTGGTTCATTACTCAGTAATTGAGGTTACACTGCTACACCTCAATAAAAGTGTTGTAACGCATTTGCAGGGCTTCCAAGCTACGTCATAGCTTCTGAAGCCAACAAACTGTGGTCATGACACAATAGTCATACAACTCAACTTGCCCCAAGTGAATTTTCAGAATGAATAAAAGGCTGAAACATGTTTCAATAAATACCTGGAGGATGAATTAGCTAACAGATTGATATGATTCATTACTGCACAAGGAATGATGCACAACTGGAATATGATGTTACACTTGGATCGGTGAGATGTTTTTAGTATGTTATCGCTTGTTTTTAAATGGCATATAAATGGAAAGGCATTTGCCATATTGGAATTCACTTGTTGGATCAGAATTGTATTTATCTGAAATTATTTATTTATTCACAGAATGTGGGTACTGCTGTCTAGGCCAGCATTTATTTGCCATCACTAATTGTTCATTGGGTGATAGAGAGTCAACCATATTGCTGTGGGTCTGGAGTCACATATAGGTCAGACCAGGTAAGGACATTGTCTATTATGACATGGAGGTCAAATCACTCTGTTAATTAAAACCAAACACCCAGAAAAGCTTGCCTTGTAATCTGTTAAATTGTGTGAGTGAAAGAGAACTCTGAATTTCCACTACTTAAAGAAAAATGACAATGTATAGTGAACACCTAAACAAAACTATTAACAAAATGAACACTTTTTCTTAACTAATTACTGTCTGACCCCCCAACTCTATAAAAATGCTGTTTTAATAACTCAATTATTAAACATTACATTAACATAATCTCAAATCTACACAGTCTCTGTCTTTTCCACTGTCTTCAATCTTCCATCTGCTGATCTCAGTGTGTCTTCTCCTTCCATTTTACTGTGAGAATTTTACAAGAAAAGGTACTTTTTAATACAGAGTGCCTTCTTATTTCTTTGAGAGTAAGACGTTAGATAAACAGTTAGCTCTCTGGCTCTATTGTAGTTGCTCTGACCAAATTTTCAAAATGTCCTGGTCTTATACCCCCTAACATCATACCCTGTCATTGGTCCAACATTGTCAATTCAAACTCAATTGGGTTCTAGTATCCTGGGCTTGAAGTGAACTGGTTAAATTTGAATTGCTATCAAAACAGCAACCAAAACTCAGCTTTCCATTTAGCAGCCAATTGCTACTTCTACTAATTTTGGAACTGTCTGTCTCTTAGCTGTTCTGTTCAGTAGCTGTGGCTGTACTTTAACTTTACTATAGAAATTCATATAATGAACCAGATAGCTTTTTTTGTCCCACCCAGTAATGCTTTCGTGGTCACCATTAGGTACTCAATTCATTATTTTTATTGAATTCAAATTCTACCATATACTGTGACTGGTTGGGCCGAGAGGTCTGTTTCCATGCTATATGACTCTATGACTCTATGGTGGGATTTGAGTCAGTTTCTCCAAAACATTACCTCAGTTTCTGGATTAATAGTCTTGCAATAGAACTTCTAGGCCATTGGTTCCGCAGAAATGGTAATCCATTTACCTTTAAGACAAAATCTGCACTACTCACTTGTCCAGCTGATCAATAATGTCAATAATTTCTGAGCATAATGCTGTATTTAAATGCTTCAGCTACATGACATCTTCACTACATAACATAACTCAGTAGGAACACGTCAGAAATTAAGTCTCCTTTTCCCCCTTCAAAATTTGTATATCTGATACACAGGCCAGTGCATAGCACATTTCACAATTGCCTATCTGCAGCAAGAGAAGTCATACATAACAATGGTCCGTGTACTTCAACAGTGGATCAATAGAGTTTGATGAGATAAAGCATGGTACCGACATCAAACCTTATCATTTTGGTTTGAAGGAGGAAATTGAGTGGTAATACGTGAGTGTATTAAGATGTGCCATCAAGATGTACCACCTCTCTGCTATGCATTATGTCTGCCATCTAATGGTAGGAAAGCCAGAAATAGCCATTATGCTGTTAAATAGAGATCACATTCTAAATACTGCTAAATTGCTGCTAATACTTCGTGTCACACTGGAATCATGAACTGCAAGACACAAACATTTCTAAATTTTTAAATATAGACAGAAAAAGACATGATGACTTAATTGGTGACACAATTATATCATCAATTACCTGCATAATGTTTTACTTACGAAAGAATTATTTTCGACACTAAATTCAAAATTTAATGGATAAGCTTCATCTCATTGTATGCACACTTTCGAAATAGCATCTGGAGTACCTCAACTTTGCCAGACAATCCACATGGCATTTACAATGTGCTCACATACAACATCAAAGCAGCAGCGATTGAATGTGGGCTACAGCTTCCCAAAATGAAAACAGTGAATGCTAATACAGAAACGAAATCTCAGGGTCTGATCAACATTTTATCAATTGCTACATTTTCATTATGAACTGAAATACTTGACTAAATGATAAACCTTGAATTAATAAGTAACAACAAGGTACTAGTTATGGGTCAGTGACAATGCTTTTTGTCTCAGAGTCAGAGCTTTGTGCATTCAAATTCCACTCCAAAGATATGGGCATAAACTCAATGCTCACATTCAACTGCATTGGAGTGTTGCACTGTCAGAAGTGCTATCTTTTGGGTGATAGGCATTTCAGAATCCCATCATCCTCTTCAGGCGAGTATAAAAGATTCCATGGCTCTACTTTTGAGAAGAGCAGGCATTTTGAGGTTGTACAGGATATTGGTAAGGCCTCTTCTGGAATACTCTAACCAGTTCTGGGCGCCCTGTTGTAGGAAGGATATTATTAAGATGGAGAGAGTTCAGAAGAGATTTACCAGGATGTTGTCAGGAATAGAGGGTTTGAGTTATAAGGAGATAGGCTGGGACTTTTTTTTAACTGGAGCGTAGAAGGTTGAGGGATGACCTTACAGAGGTTTATAAAATAATGAGAGGTATAGACAAGATGAATAGCAGGTGTCTTTTCTCCAGGGTGGAGAATGTCAAGAATAGGGGGCAAATTTTTAAAGTGAGAGGTGGAAGATTTTTAAAAAATAGATAAGGCGCTTTTTTTTAACAGAGAGTGGTTCATGTGTGGAATGAGCTTCTAGAAAACGTGGTGGCTGTGGGTGCATTAACATTGTTGAAAAAGCATTTAGGCAAGTACATGAATAAGAAATGTTTGGATGGAGATGGGCGAAGCACAGGAAGGTGGAACTAGTTTAGTTTGGGATTATGGTTGGTATGGACTGGGGTCTGTTTCCGTGCTGTATGACTCTATGACTCTCCTTGGTGCGCTGGCTAATATTCATCACCAAGCCACCATCACTGAAACAGATTATACATTACTATTGGCGAACAATTTGGCTGCCATGTTCTCTCCCACTGATTACATTTTCAAAATATTTGGCTTTATAGCACTTTAGAAGTGCTGAGATTGTGAGTTATAGAAAATTAAAATACATGTCTCTTTGTTACTTTGTATTCCTGTTGCACTTATATCAAGGTCTCCCCAATGTCATTGCTACCACTAGATGTCAGTGTGACAACTTCTGGCTCCAGGAACAGACTGAAAGCTTCATTGTAGTCTCATGCTCCAAGTGCTGAGCAAATTGATGACAGTTACTTGCATTAACATCCAGTCTCTATCATATTACAAGGCTGAGCGCAGTCTCAACAGCTGAGGTGACTGTGAGCTGCTTGAGCTGTGTTCGTTCTATATTCATGTGGATTAATCTTCAATTCAACCATTATTCAATATGTAATATCCCATTCTTAACTATTCCCATAGTGTGGAAGCTCTGATCCAACAATAACATTTCTTTTTAAGACATTACACAATATCAATCTATCTGTGTTTGGAAAATTGGGTTTGTTCTCTGACCCATTAAAAAAACATAATTTTTTTAATGTTTGGATCAATATTTCTATCGCTTGTCTTTTTTTAAAAAAAATATATCGCAATCCACATAATATATCCAGGCTTCTAGCACCATCTGCATTAAAGTAATTCATTGCAAATAGTGTGCACTTTATAACATGTGTTGGCATGATAATGTATATGAATAATTAGGATTATATTCTTCTTGGATTAGTGTTACATGTTAAAAGGTCAAATCACGATAAGGATCTGAACACTATGGGGCTGACTAGGAAAAGAACATATGGTTTATTCAGAGATAACTGCATTTTTTTGCAATTAATATTCTTAAACCACTTGATAATTATATTCTTGCAAGAACATTTTCAGTTGATGCAAATAGGGAAACAATTGTGATGACACCAAAATCTTACAGAACTGTAGTCAGTAGTACAGCTGTATTCAATGTGTGCGAATCCCAGACACACATCTCACAGCTGAGCATTATTCATTGTCTGCAATTCACAGCAATATTTAGAACATAGAATATAGAACATAGAAAAGTACAGCTCAGAACCGGCCCTTTGGCCCACAATGTTGTGCCAAGGTTTAATCCTAATGTAAAATACAATAGCGTAACCTACGCACCCCTCAACTCACTGCTATCCATGTGCATGTCTAGCAATCGCTTAAATGTCCCAAATGACTCTGCTTCCACCACCACAGCTGGCAACGCATTCCATGCATTCACAACTCTCTGTGTAAAGAACCTATCTCTACGTCTCCTTTATACCTTCCTCCTAATATCTTCAAACTCCTGGTACCAACCAATCCTGCCCTGGGGAAAAGTCTCTGGCTATTGACTCTATCTATCCCACTCATTATTTGATAAGTATCAAACTTACAGGTTTATTCAAACCACATTTCAATGTTATTGGTTGATAGCTTTTATTAAAAAAAAGTTGTTATTTTTCATTGTTTACAACACAATGAACTAGAAATTCATGAAAGTGTTTATAGAGTCATAGAGTCATCCAGCATGGAAACAGAGCTTTCAGTCCAGTTGGTTCACACCAATCATTTTCCCAAACTAAACTCGTCCCACCTGCCAGTACTTGGCCCATATCCCTCCAAACATTCCCTGTTCGAGAGCTTCTTCAAATATATTTTAAACATTGTAACTGTATCTGCATCCACCACTTTCTCTGGCATTCCAGCTCTGTGTAAAGAAAGTTGGCCCACAGTACCTTGTTAAATCTTTCTCGTCTCACCTTAAAGACATGCCCCCAGGTTTGAAATCTTCCACCCTAGGGGTAAAGGACCTTTGCTATTCGCCTTATCTATGCCCCTCATGAGTTTATAAATCTCCAGAAGGTCACCCCTCAGTGGTTAGCACTGTTGCCTCACAGCGCCAGGGACCTGGGTTCAATTCCCGCCTCAGGCGACTGACTGTGTGGAGTTTGCACGTTCTCCCCGTGTCTGCGTGGGTTTCCTCCGGGTGCTCCGGTTTCCTCCCACCGTCCAAAGATGTGCGGGTCAGGTGAATTGGCCATGCTAAATTGCCCTTAGTGTTAGGTAAGGGGTATGGGTGGGTTGCGCTTCGGCGGGTCAGTGTGGACTTGTTGGGCCGAAGGGCCTGTTTCCACACTGTAAATCTAATCTAATCTAAATCTAATCTAAACTTACTACACTCCAGTGGAAAAGTTCCAGCCTTTTCAGACTATTTTTATATCTCAAACCTTCATTCCCAGCAACATCCTGGTAAATCTTATCTGAACCCTCTCCAGTTTAATAATATCCTTCCTATAACAGGGTGACCAGAACTGCACACAGCAGACCTGCAAACCTCTAGAAGAGACCTCACTAACATCTTGTACAACCTCAACATGCTGTCTGAACTCCTGTACTCAAAGGTCTGAGCAATGAAGGTATGCGTATTAAATGCCTTCTTAACCAACCTGTCTACCTATGATGGTAAAAACAATGACTGCAGATGCTGGAAACCAAATTCTGGAATGGTGGTGCTGGAAAAGCACAGCAGTTCAGGCAGCATCCAAGGACCAATAAAATCAATGATTTTACTGCTCCTCAGATGCTGCCTGAACTGCTGTGCTTTTCCAGCACCACTAATCCAGAAGATGTCTACGTATGATGCAAATTTAAAAGAATTATTTACCTGAACCTTTTGATCTCTCTGTTCTGCAACACTACCAAGTCCTACCATTAATTGTATAAGTTCTGCCCTTGTTTGTTTAACCAAAATACGTCACCCATTTATCCAAATTTAAACTCCATCTGCCATTCCTTAGTCCATTGACCCAAAGATCAAGGAGATATGGCTAAAAAGAGTCAGTTTACTGGAGGTCGCAGAGATTTTGTCTCTCAGGATGAAGTATTCCTTTCTTCCATCAACAAAACAATAAACAGATTAATAATTTGGAAGAAACAGGAGCAGTTCAGTTGTTGATGGCGTGTGGTGATAAAACTTGTGTTCCAGTTAATTTGAAGAAAGAAAATATATTATAGTGTGGGATTCATGGGATTCATTAACCTGTTCACTTGTACAAAGTTAAGTGTGATTTAGTGAGCAGAGATATTACTCTTGGAAGTTTTCTGAGTTTACCTATTAAAGGAATAGATTTTATGTTGGGTAATGATTTAACAACAGTAGACTGGGTTGCAGCAGTTGCGTGATTATGATAATTTTGCCAAATATCTCACAATTACTGGGGCTATATCTTAAAGGCTTGTTGCTAACCATGAGCAATTGATGGAAAACGAATGGCTGTGCAATATAAACTTTGATGCAGGCAGGGTGAGCTTATTGATGAAAAACACAAACTACTGAGAATATCTTGAGTATCAGACACAGGCAGTCAACATGAGTGAAGACTTAGAACATTAGCAGTAATGTGGAGAAGAAAATAGAAAAGATTTTCAGTGTGGAATAAATGATCCTGACTTTAAAAGTAGCTGAACAGAAGAAAACTCTTTCAAAGTACGGTTATGCATTTAGTGCAAATATAAATAATGGAATTACAAAATCTGTTATGGAAAAAGTGATCTAAGGAAATAATTTTAAAACTAGTTGTCATTCAGACATCCATACTTTCCACAGAAAATGCTAACCCTAACCCGATTGCAGATGTTATGTGAATAAAGGCATGATTGTGATTGAGAAACTGTAATGGGATGTTCAGGGGATCCGACTGTAGAGACACCACAACAAATGTCAACAGGGAACAAAGTTATACTCATTGGGCAGCTGCTAAATGTTACTGCACTTCAGAAAGAAAGGTTGTTGGGGGGGTGGGGGTGACCTACCAAGGATAAGGAGTGGGGCACAGAGTCTGTCCCAGTTGCTCAGAGGGGAAGGGGGAAGAGGGAGAGCAGCCCCGAGTCATGGTCCACACAGGCACCAATGACATAGTGGAGATCTAAAATAGAAATTCAGGCAGCTAGGCTGGAAGCTTAGAGCTAGAACAAACAGAGTTGTTATCTCCAGTTTGTTGCCCCTGACACGTGCTAATGAAGTGAGGACAGGGAGAGCACAGAGCTGAATATGGGACTGCAGGGGTGGTGCAGGAGGGAGGGCTTTGGATTCTTGGATACCTGGAGCTCTTTTTGGGGAAGGTGGGACCTCTACAAACAGGATGGTCTTCACCTGAACCAGAGGGGTACCAATATCCTGGGGAGGAAATTTGCTAATGCTCTTCAGGGGGGCTTAAACTAATGCAGCAGGGTGATGGGAACCTGAATTGTAGTTCCAGTGTGCAGGAGGTAGAGGGTAGTGAGGTCAGGGATAGGTTTACAAGGGTGCGAGAGGACACTGGCAATCGGGATGTTGGTATGAAATGTGTGTACTTCAATGCCGGGAGCATCCGGAATGAGGTGCAGCATCGGTTGATATCTGGGATTTTGATCTTGTGGACATTTCAGAGGACATGGCTAGAAGAGGAGCAGGAATGGTTGGTACAGATTCTGGGATTTAGATTTTTCAGCAAGAGCAGAGAAGACGGTAAAAGAGGCGGGGGTGTGGCATTGTTAATCCAGGGTAGTATTACACCAGCTGAGATAATGTTTGAGGACTCATCCACTAAGGTAATTTGGGCTGAGATTAGATTAGATTAGATTAGATTTACAGTGTGGAAACAGGCCCTTCGGCCCAACAAGTCCACACCGACCTGCCGAAGCGCAACCCACCCATACCCCTACATCTACCCCTTACCAATACTACGGGCAATTTAGCTTGGCCAATTCACCTGACCCGCACATCTTTGTGACTGTGGGAGGAAACCGGAGCACCCAGAGGAAACCCACGCAGACACGGGGAGAACGTGCAAACTCCACACAGTCAGTCGCCTGAGTCGGGAATTGAACCCAGGTCTACAGGCGCTGTGAGGCAGCAGTGCTAACCACTGTGCCACTGTGCCGCCCTAACCACTGTGCCACCGTGCCGCCCCGGTTAGAAACAGGAAAGGAGAGGTCACCCTGTTAGGAGTAAAAATGATTCTTGATAGGAGCGAGAGTAACAGAGTAGTTGATATGGGGAACTTTATTTTCCTTACCTTTTTAGATTAGATTACCTACAGTGTGGAAACAGGCCCTTCGGCCCAACAAGTCCACACCGACTTTTCAAAGAGTAACTCACCCAGACCCATTTCCCTCTGACTAATGCACCTAGCACTATGGGCAACTTAGCATGGCCAATTCACCTGACCTGCCCATTTTTGGAGTGTGGAAGGAAACCCACGCAGACACAGGGAGAATATGCAAACTCCTCACAGACAGTTACTTGGGACCCTGGTGCTGTGAGACAGCAGTACTGACCACTGAACAACCATGGCACCCTTTTACTTCTGTTTAAGGTGTTCCCATGTCATCGCTGAAATGAAATGCAATAACAAGTTATCAGAGCATTAGCTCCTAAAGACTAAACACTCATTGTACAATCCAAGTTGATTGCCTCTCTTCTTTAAACCTAAAGGAAATGATGCACCTCCAATGAGCACAGTACCAAATCTTTCTGACTGAGATTGAAAACTCAGCACATTGAGAATTGATAAGAAAAAAAAACTGATGTTGCCAGTGCATGGCAAAGCATAATAATTCCCTTATCCAGTATAAGGCAATAAAAACTATCCTCTTACAACAACTTCTGCTTAGTCTCACTGAATCACAAAAGCTACTGTCAATAGTTTATTGATGAAGTAAATGTTTTTGGTAGCTTTATAATAAAGAAAGTAATCAAGATTTCAGAGAAAAATTTTTTAATATTGTGAACTGCCAAAAGCCACTAACTTTTTTGTGGGTATCTTCCTGTTGAGATTGTTTTTCTGAGGTAAACTACTTTGCAATCGGAAACTCCAGTTATTCCCACTTCCTGCTTTACTGTTGCTTTTTAAGATTCCATTCCGACAAATACACATGGCTGGCAGATGTACAGTCTAAATGCTGCGCGGCTTGATGCTTTCAGCCTCCTGAGTGTTATTCCCTGTAGAGTGGTCTTGTGTCCTTACTCTTCTGATGTTCCCACATAATAAGTGTGCTTGATGGAGCAGTCAGCAATGCTATGGTTAATGAATACACTGAGTAGGTGAGTACCAATGAATAGCCAGGTCCTGACAGCTGTTTAATGAATACCATTCTTCACAGGTGCACGATACATCAACCAAAGGATTCTGTTTTATTATTTTTGAACATTTGTTTTCAGTAAAGGTCTGTTTTATGTCACTGTAAAATAAACTAATTTCACTCCAATGGCAATGGAAGCAAATTTTACTCAATTAGAGATATTGCCTATAATATTATGCAACAGATGACAGAAGTGGTTCTGGTTTTACCTCAAGTTTGTGAATGTTTTATCTAAGATTATTCCCATTCCCTCCTTTCTCTCAGTCTCCCCTGGCCACATACCAAGTGTGCCAAAGATGATGACCTACTGCCAGTCCTTTAGCAATGAGCAAGTAAAAAGTGCCTGAGAACAGCCCAGTGACAATTCTCCCACTGATTTCCCCTCCTTTTCCTTTGACTCCGTAATGAAATACTTAAATGGATTTCAACAAAATTATTCCAGATTATTTTTAGTGGTACAATGCTGTTTTTTTTAACTTTCTGGTTTTTATTGGCAGGACCTTTCTGATTATTTATTTTATGAATTAACAGATTTCCATGGTAACTTGAAAGCATTGACATAATCTCTGCCTGCTTTTTCCATTAATTCATGGACTCTCTTGAATACTCCAGACAAAACAGCTTCTTTCCCCTATCTCTGCTGTTTGGGAGTCTGTAAGGATTAAGGATGAACTTTGCTACCACAGACCATTGGCTGTCTTTGTGAATTTTTCACTCCTTGGAAAAATCTGAAGGAAAAATTGACTATTTCATACACAGGAATTTACATCTCCAATCTCCAAGTTCAACTGGATCCTTTACTATGACAGAAGTAATTAAATGTTACAAACAAAAACGGAATAGCCAACAAAGTCAGGCAGTATCTGTGGAAAGTCAAAAGTATGTCAGTTGGTTTTTTCCAGTTTAGGAATTTTGTTCAGAATGAGAGAATATTTGTGTTTATCAAGATACTAGACAGACATTTGGACAGTTTCATGTCAAATATTCATCATTAAGTATGTTCTACATCACAACTGGCTTTTATAGTACCAATGTTAACACTTGAATTCTCTACATTGGACATCCTTTTGATATTGTGATGGTCTGTGTGGTTTAGAAGATAAACCTAAATTTTGTGTTATGTTGACTGTCTCTTTAAGAACTAGGTTCCTCTGAGAGGGGTCTTCTGGTAAAACACCAGCCTTTGACACTAATCATGGGACTGAGCTCCCTGGGAGACAAGCAGTAGAAACAGGAATAGGGATAAGCCATTCTGTTTTTGTAAGCAATTTAAGTTGTGTGATTTTTAACTTTGTACACCCTAGTTCAACACTGGCATCTCCAAATCAAAAAATATTGTCAGTATTTGCTAATCAAATATGTAATCAATCTGTTGTCTCTGACTTGTAGATGATGATTGACTGGTTGATCGCAGAGTCTCTGACAGTAGATTTCACCACCACACCCCTCCACACACACACACACACACACCCCTCCACACACGCACACACACACCCCTCCACACACACACACACCCCTCCACACACACACACACACACACCCCTCCACACACACACACACACACACACACCCCTCCACACACACACACACCCCTCCACACACACACACACACACACACACCCCTCCACACACACACACACCCCTCCACACACACACACACACACACACACCCCTCCACACACACACACACACACCCCCCTCCACACACACACACACACACACACACACCCCTCCACACACACACACACACACACACACCCCTCCACACACACACACACACACACCCCTCCACACACACACACACACACCCCCCTCCACACACACACACACACACACACACCCCTCCACACACACACACACCCCTCCACACACACACACACACACACCCCTCCACACACACACACACACACCCCTCCACACACACACACACCCCTCCACACACACACACACACGCACCCCTCCACACACACACACACACACCCCTCCACACACACACACACACACACACACCCCTCCACACACACACACACACACACCCCTCCACACACACACACACACACACGCACCCCTCCACACACACACACACACGCACACACACCCCTCCACACACACACACACACACACCCCTCCACACACACACACACCCCTCCACACACACACGCACACACACCCCTCCACACACACACACACACACACCCCTCCACACACACACACACACGCACCCCTCCACACACACACGCACACACACCCCTCCACACACACACACACACACCCCTCCACACACACGCACACACACACACACACACACACACACCCCTCCACACACACACACACACACACCCCTCCACACACACACACACACACACACACACCCCTCCACACACACACACACACACACACACCCCTCCACACACACACACACACACACCCCTCCACACACACACACACACGCACCCCTCCACACACACACACACACACACGCGCACACACACACACACACACCCCTCCACACAGACACACACACGCACCCCTCCACACACACACACACACACACGCGCACACACACACACACACACACCCCTCCACACAGACACACACCCCTCCACACAGACACACCCCTCCACACACACATACACACACACCCCTCCATACATACACACCCCTCTCCATACACACCCCCCTCCACACACACACCCCTCCACACACACACCCCTCCACAAACACACACACACCTCCACACATGCACCCCCCCTCCATACACACACCCCTCCATACACACACCCCTCCACACACACACCCCTCCACACACACACGCCCCTCCACACACACACACACATTCACCCCTCCGCACACACACACACACACTCACTCACCCCTCCACACACACACACACACACTCACAACTCCACACACACACACCCTTCCACACACACACACCCCTCCACACACACACACCTCCACACACACACACACCTCCACACACACACACACACACACCCACACCCCCCACCACATACACACACCCCCACACCCTCCACACACACATGCCCCCACAACCCCCCCCCACACACACCCCCACAACCACATACACACCCCCACAACCACACACACACACACACACACACACACAAACACACCCACAAACACACCCACAATGTTTCCTCACTGTGTGTACACCGGACAGTTATCTCACCATCCGTGAGCACTTCAATTGTCATGCCCCTGCATGATGTCCACATCCAGATGCTGCACAACTAGAGAAGGTACAGCTTGTTACATTGTGTTGCAGTTTTTCCCGATGGATTAGTATTGCAGGGTAAAAGGTATTTTGTGGTGACCATGCAAATTTACGATGCGGAAATGTACTCAGAACTGATGTGTGAAGCTAGTATACAGTACTACAAACACAGGAGGCTATTCTGCCCATCATGTGCATAGGACCTCTTTGATAAAGCAGCTTAGCTAGTCCCGCACATGTGCCTATTCTCTGTACATCTGCAGCTCCTTTTTTTTTCAGCTGATTCTCTGAGCAGTCCATGCAGGATGAAGAAACGCTATGGGGACCCCAACTGCATCCATATCCAATACTGTTAAAAATGCAAACCAATCAGGGGCCTAGGAACAATTTGTGAGCTCAGAAGTGACTTCCGGTGCCTACAGCAATGTGGATGTTCCAGGGGAGAAGCACATGCAGCAGCCGAGCTGCAGAATGATGAGCAACAGAGTGAAGTCATGAGCGACACAGCAAAGCAATAATGATGAGTGATGAACCTGGACCATCCAAAAAGAAGCCAGAAATGTACAATGTTCTATGTGGAGCAGGAAATGAAGTTTTGTTCGCAATTGTAAAAGATAACAAGTATCATTTATCCTCTATCACCATGGTAAATTAAGACCATAAGAAATAGGAACAGAAGTAGTCCATTCAGCCCCTCAAGCCTGTTTCATCATGCAATAGAATCATGGCTGTTTTACACTCCTCACGTCCAGTGTCCTGCCTTGTCTCCATAACCCTTGATTCCACAACCAATCAAAAATCCATCTCAGCCTTAAATATGCTAAGGACACTACCCTCACAGCTGTCTGTGGCAATGAGTTCCAAAGACTCATAATTCTCTGAGAGAAGAATTTCCTCCTCATCCTAGTCATAAATTGGTTCCCCTTAATTCTGAGACCATAGCCTCTGGTCCTAGATTCTCCCATGTGGGGAAACATCCTCTCAGTTTTTACCCTGTCAAGAACGTTAAGAATCTAATACATCTTAATGAGATCTTCTCTCATTCTTCAAAACTCCAGTGAGTAGAGTCCCAACCTTTATAATCTTTAACTTTCCCTGGATCGCCTCCAATCAAATAATATCTTTCCTTAAATAATCGGACCAAAGCTGCTCAGATGTGGTCTCACCAGTACCTTGCACAGTCAATAATGACATCACACAACAAAGCATGATAAATTCAGGGATCGTTTTCCCGTGAACAGCAAGCTTTGGACACAGACAGCTTATGAGATAAAGGCTGTTTGAAAGTTCAACCATCATTTTTGTCCCCCCTAAATCAACCACAAAAGGTCAGCCCTGTACTGAAGCATTATTACACATTTGACATCGTTTGCAAAACAATTGGAATCATTCACAGATGGTGAAATGATTAAAGAAGCAATGATTCTGATGTCTGACTCTTTATTCACAAATTTAAAAACAATAAAGAAAAAACAATAGCAATCCACAACATGTTACCTTGTGCTTCCACAGGAGCAAGACAATGAAATCTTTATTCAAAGATGTCTTTCCGCAACCCTGCAGCACAGCCTGAAGGACTTTGAATGTTTCTCACTGCAGTTTGATGAAACTGTGGATGTCTCGCTGACTGTTTCAGTGCACGTGGTTTTTAAAAGCATAACTACTAAAGAAGATCTTCTCACCCTTTTTCTCTCAAAGACAGAGGAAGCATGGGGATATTGATAACCAGTTCAGAAGGCAGGTGCCTGAGAAAAACATTCCAATCAAGAAACTGGTTTCCTCACAACCACAGATGTCAGGTAATTACCATCACCAATAAGAGACAATCTAATCACTGCCCCTTGACATTCAATGGTGCTACTATCATTGAATCCCCTGCTGTCAACACCTTGGAGGTTATCACTGACTAGAACTTAACTGGACCCACTGCATAAACACAGTGGCTACAAGTTCAAGTCAGAGGCTAGGAATACTGCAGCAAGTAACTCACTCCTGACTCCCCAAAGTCTGTCCACCATCTACACGTCAAGAGTGTGATGGAATACCCTCCACCTATCTGGATGGATGCAGCTCCAACAAGACTCAAGAAGCTTGACACCCATTCAGGTCAAAGCAGGTTGTGCAATTGGTACCATATCCACAAGCATCCACCCCCTCCACCGCCAATGCTCAGTGGCAGCATTATGTACTTTCTGCAAGATGCATTGCAGAAATTCATCAAAAATCCCAAGACAGCACCTCCCAAACCCAGAACCAATTCCATCTAGAAGGACATCGGCAACAGATATAGGGAAACACCATCAACTGCAAGTTCCTCTCCAAGCCACTCACCATCCTGACTTGGAAATATATCATCATTTTTTTCACAATCCCTTGGTCAAAATCTTGGCATTTCATCTCCAAGGCCATTGTGGTTCAACCCACAGCACATGGGCTGCAGTGCTTCAAGAAGGCAGCTCATCACCACCGACTCAAGGACAACTAGAGACACACAATAAGTGCTGGCCCAGGCAGTGACACCCACACCCAACAGTAAATTAAAACATACTGAGTGAAAACAGGAGCTTCGTTGCATTGTGGAGGAATTATTCTAATTCCTCTTTTTAATCAATTCCCATTGTAATATCGACCAGCAAGAATAAGTCAAGTTATAGACCTTTCTTATGTAATAAATGTCAAGAACGAAGAACAATACAGCACAGGAACCGGCCCTTTGGCCCACCAAACCTGCACTGACTCCTTATTCTTATTTAGGCCTGTGACGTATTGTTCATTTGCTGTTTTTATCCCACTGTTCACTTCCTGTTCATGTGTCTACCAAAATATGCCTTGAACATTGCTAATGTGTTTGATTGCACCACCTCTACTGGCACTCACCACCCTCAGTGTGAAAAAAAGCTTCCTTTTCTTCCCCCACTAAACTTGCCCCCCTCTCCATCTTGAAACTGTACCATGTTGTTGTTGACCTTTCCACCCTGGGGAAAAAGCCTTGGACTATCCACTTTATCTGTGCCTCTCATTATTTTGTAAACCTCTAACAGGTTGCCCCTCAGCCTTCATCTTTCCATTGAAAACAATCCCAGTTTAACCAATCTCTCCTCATATCTAAACCCCTTCGGGCCACACAACATCCTGGTAAGCCTTCTCTGCATCCTCTCCAAAGCATTTGGATCCTTCTGGTAGTGTGCTGATCAGAACTGCAAGCAATATTCCAAATGTGGCCTAATTAAAGATTATACAGCTGTAAAATAACTTGCCAACTTTTATATTTGATGCCCCAGCTGATGAAGGCAAGCGTGCTGTATGCCTTCTTGACACCACCTTATCCACTTGTGTTGCTACTTTCAGGGATCTGTGGACCTGTACAATCAGATCCCTCTGCACATCAGTGCTCCTGCCATTTATTGTACAATTCTCACCTGAATTTGATCTTTCAAAATTCATCACCTTGCATTTGTCTGGATTAAACTTCATCTGCCATTTCTCTGCCCAAATCTGTAATCTATTTATATCTTGCTCACTTTCTGCAACTCTGCAAATTTTAGTGTCGTCCACAAACTTACTTATCAGATCACCTATATTTTCCTCCAGATCATTTATATATATTACAAATAACAAATGTCCAGCACTGATCAATGCGGAATACCACAAGTTACTGTTCTCCATTCAAAAGAACACCTTTCCACCACTACTCTCTGTCTTCTATGATCAAATCAGTTTTGTACCCATCTAGTCAGCACACCCTGGATCCCATGACACACTACCTTTTGTACCAGCCTGCCATGAGGTGCCTTATCAAATGCCTTACTGAAGTCCATGTAGACAACATCCACTGCCCTTCCTTCAATCATTCCTATCACCTCCTCAGAAAACGTAGTCAGTTTGGTGAACCATGACCTTCCCCGTACAAACCCACGTTGCCCATCACTAACAAGTCCATTCGCTCCAGATGTTAATAATTCCTGTCTCTCAGTATCTTCTCCAACCATTGATGCCAGACTCACTGGCCTGTATTTACCTGGATTACCTGTTTTCCTACATAAACAAAGGAACAACACTAGCCATTCTCTGGTCCTCTGGAACCTCCCCTGAGGCCAAAGAGGATGCAAAGATACCGTTAAGGCCCCAGATATTTCCTCCCTGGTCTCCCACAATATCCTGAGGTAAATCCCATCTGACTGTGGGGACTTGGCTACCTTAATTATTTCAAGACACCCAATATTCCTCCTTCATTGTTTTGACCTGCCCAAGAGTATTGTCACACCTTTCCCTAATCTCAACATCCTTCGTGTCCCTCTCTTTGGTGAATACCAATGTAAAGTACTCATTAAGAATCTCACCCATTTCCTCTGTCTCCACACATAACATACCTCTTTTATCATTGTCGAAAAGTATGGTGCTGGAAAAGCACAGCAGATTAGACAGCATCTGAGGAGCAGGAGAGTCAACATTTCAAGCATAAGCCCTTCTTACTGCCTTCACAGTTACCTTGCCCAACCCAACTCCCACCCTCCTATTTATCTCTTAGCCCCCTTCCCCTCTCCCACATTCCTGATGAAGGGCCAATGCCTGAAACAATGACCCCCTGCTCCTCGGATGCTGCCTGACCTGCTGTGCTTTTCCAGTGCCACCCTTTTCGACTTTGACTCTCCAGCATCTGCAGTCCTCACTTTCTCTTCTTTATTCTTGAGTGGGCCTACTCTTTGCTGAAAATGTGTTGCTGGAAAAGCGCAGCAGGAATGGAATCCTGATGAAGGGCTTATGCCCGAAACGTCGAATTTCCTGTTCCTTGGATGCTGCCTGACCTGCTGCGCTTTTCCAGCAACACATTTTCAGCTCTGATCTCCAGCATCTGCAGACTTCACTTTCTCCTGGGCCTACCCTTTCCCTAGCTAGCCTCTTCCTCCTAATATACGTATAAAATGCCTTCGGATTCTCCTTAACCTTGGTGGCCAAGGACATTTCATGGCCCTGTTGGAGCTCCTTTCAACTTTCCCTATATGCTTCAAGGACTTTGTTTATTTTTAGTTGCCAGACCTTTGGGTATGCTTTGAGAGAAAATCCTGCAAAGATTTTTAGAGCTGATGGCCAAAGTTGTCACTTCTCTCAAATTGAGGAATGAATTGTGAGCTGTCAGACAATGTGCTCAATTTCAGTGCCTTACGGACGTAACGCCAAAATTGCACAAGCTGAACTATCAACTACAGGGAAAGAACAGAGAGATAGCATATATGATCAGTGCCGTGAATGCATTTAAATTCACACTGGCTCTGTGGTCCTCCCAATAAAAAAAATGGTGCTACACTTCCCTAGTCTGGAGGAAATAATAGAGTAAAAAATGAGGTCTGCAGATGCTGGAGATCACAGCTGCAAATGTGTTGCTGGTCAAAGCACAGCAGGCCAGGCAGCATCTCAGGACTGTGCTTTGACCAGCAACACATTTGCAGCTGGAGGAAATAATAGACAATAAGGGTTCCATTAGAAAACTTTTGTGCACACCTGAGGAAGTTAGCAGAGATAGATTTCTCCCAAATGAAGATGATCAAGTTCAGCCTCACAGACACCAATTTAATAGGCTCTGTACAACTAGCAGTTTCACATTACAACCCAAACTTCAAGGTACTAGCAGATAATGTTTGGTCACAGGTGTCACCGTGAGTAGAAAGCAAAATGAACAATTATATAAACGTAGCATTAGATTAATATAACACTAAAAATAAACATTTCTTCTTTATTTACAGTTAGATCCTGATTTGGTCTTAAATTCATTAAGTGATCTTTTGATTAAAAAGTTTGGAGATCACTGCAGTAGACAAATTTCCGACTGGTTATTTCATGACTATCTATGATAAAAATGCAGATTTTTCAGAATTTTGAATAATATTATTTTAAATCTGCTGAAATTTGATAGGCTAGTTGATTTAAAGAATGGATGCAGCATCTTTCATATTTGGACATAAAAGACAATGAAGCATTTTCCCAAAATGTCTCAGCCTATTCTGTTAAATAGGGTGGACTGGACATGAAAATGAATCAATCATGCTGGCTTCTATTCTCAAGTGAAGCTGCTTGAAGAATTGTAGTAGGGTAAGCTTTGGAATTCTCAGTAGAAGCTGTGCTACAGAATGCTACATTCTATAAAACATTTGTCTTCAGGTAAAGTCTTTTTCACCTTTGGTTCCACATTCCACAGCTAGGAAGAGTTGACTGCAAGCCCATTGTGTGGCACGTTGCAGTATGTGATTGGATGCCTGGGTTGGGGTGGGGGAGGGGCCTCCAGGCTTCAGGTAATCTGATTCCTGCTATCCATACAATGTTAAACATTAGCTAGTAAACAAAAGATGTAAGCGACAAAAAGTCTAATTCCACTAGTCCCTAAAGGGAATCAAAGCTCAATTCTTGCCAAAAGAATTTTGAAAGATCTCAAAACGAAGAGGCAGACATTTAACAGCAATTGCAATGATCAATGGGGATATCAGAGGATTTCTTATTTTCAGTTTTCTTTACTGGTTCAGAGACAGCACACAGAGATGTTCTTGGCCATTCTAATAATCAATGTTGTGTCACTACGTAATAATTTAATATTTTGTGCTACAGGTTATGCTAATTAAAAACTGGACTGAGTTTGCCCAAATTAACCTATTTTATGGAGATCAAAATAAAGTTTCTTTGATCTATTAAGTTAGATTGGATCTGTTCCAGTTCTCAGAGATGAAAGGGCAAATATTAATCTGACCAGATGTTCAATGCAAGGAAACACAGATTATTACTCAGAAACTATAGCATGGAAACAGCCCAACTGGTATAGACTACTGTTTATACATCCCACTTTAATTACTTATTCCTACCATCCGCATTATTTTTCTGTTCTCCTCTCACTTATTCACCCATTAAGTTTAACTATGTCAACATTATCTTCTTTAACTGTTCCATTTGGCTTCACATTCCATATTAGTCCAGGTCTGTATAAAGAATAGCACAGCTGAGGTCAGTTTTACCCATATCTCTTTTAGGAGAGGTTACTGTACAGTGCTCAGAAGCAGGACCTTCAGGCAGAAGTTACACTCAAAGACACTGTGACCATTTGTAGATTTCCAACTGCTTATCCAGCTGAGATCTGCTAACATGCAACTGATCTTAGTGATGGGGGGTTAATGTGGCTGAGTGGGAGGAAGACCCAGAATTTGGCAACTCTCCCAGCTCTGATTAAGCAGTCAAGATGTTATTCAATCTAAATTCGAGTGTGGCAATTGCCTTTTGTTAGCGCTGAGCTTTGTATGTGATATTAGTAATAGATTCCAACACAATAGCCCAGAACTTACTGTCCCATTTGTTAGATTTTCATCCCTCTCTTCAGCTTCAACTTTGTTTTTCGGAAAATTGCAGGGTGTGCTAATGCTGCAGTGACAGCAGTGGGACCTTCCAGAACTACAGAATGTGACCAACAGCCTATCTTCTTCATCAATGAGACCGAAGAATGGAGAAAGGAACAGAGGTACAGCATAAATGTAACTTGGGACAAATCGAATAAAAATAAGTACAGAAAGAGAAACAAAGAGAAAGAAAAGTTTGGATTAAAAGAGGAAAAGAGAACATAAGAGGCAGAAAGGAAAAGCTGGAAAACTATTCCACATTCATGAACTGTAGGAATTATGTGAGACCTTCAGGAGTGAGAATTTTCAATTCTTTTCTGAGCTGGAGAACCTGGCTAGTATTGCCAGAAAGTAAATCATATGAACAAAGTTGAATGCCAACTTGAAGTTTCTGCAACATATTTCTTGTATTATCTGTACAAAAACAGTGACATCCTGGAGCTCACAGGTAGGTTAGTGGTGAGCTCTGTTTTCAGTGAGATTAATGAAATGATATAAATTGTTCAGCCATTTGCGGTGATTCACAGCTCATGGCATACCTTGTCCTTGACACACAAAGCTGGTCTATTTACAGACTGATGCAGTAGGCCCTCTGCTAAGGCCACTGTTGGAATATTGCGTGCAATTCTGGTCTCCTTCCTATCGGGAAGATGTTGTGAAACTTGAAAGGGTTCAGAAAAGATTTACAAGGATGTTGCCAGGGTTGGAGGATTTGAGCTATAGGGAAAGCCTGAACAGGCTGGGGCTGTTTTCCCTGGAGTGTCAGAGGCTGAGGGATAAATAGACAAAGTCTCTTCCCTAGGATCAGGGAGTTCAGAAGTAGAGGGCATAGGTTTAGGGTGAGAGGGGAAAGATATAAAAGAGACCTAAGGGGCAACATTTTCATGCAGAGGGTGGAACATGCATGGAATGAGCTGCCAGAGGAAGTGGTGGAGGCTGGTACAATCGCAACATTTAAGAGGCATTTGGATGGGTATATGAATAGGAAGGGTTTGGAGGGATATGGGCCAGGTGCTGGCAGGTGGGACTAGATTGGGTTGGGATATCTGGTCGGCATGGACAGGTTGGACCGAAGGGTCTATTTCCATGCTGTACATCTCTATGACTCTATGACTCTACTCAATAAACAGGGAGCCAATAACATTTATTTTGTTGAATCATCTTCATCTCAAAGCATCACTTTTCTAAGAAAATTGCCAAACACGAATTATGCAGCTCTTTAATTATTCTTCCACTTATACTACTGTGTTTTAATAGTTAAAAATCACACAACACCAGGTTATAGTCCATCAGGTCTATTTGGAAGTACAAATTCGAAATGCTACTTCTTTGTCAGGTCACTAGCTACCTGATGAAGGAGTTGCGCTCTGAAAGCTTATTCTTCCAAATAAACTTGTTGTATTATAACCTGGTGTTGTGCAATTTTTAACCTTATCCGTTCCTGTCCAATACCGGCACCTCCATATCGTGTATTAACAAGTTTGACTGTTATCATATTTTTACTACTTAGGAGCATCTCGTCTATTTTTTTTTGCAATATTGTGCACAATGGGACACAATGTAACACAGGTAACTATCACACTGACAAAAACATTCAGATATATTTCAAGAGCTAACTCTGCAATATTATCTATCCCTCCCTTTCTACCTCCTGTTTCAATTAAAAAATTATCACAAATTAAAACCATTGTACAGTCATGACTTAACTCCAATGGGATGGGAATGGGTTAGACTCTATTTTGCTCTCAGTTGATTTTAATGAAGACTACATTAGATGGAGTGTAAGCTGGTCATTAGTTCTGAACCCATCTGATTCCTACCAGATGAATTAGGTTGGACTGAGGACCTTGATCTCTGGAAACTCACAGAATTCACAAGATATATTCAAACCTCTTTCTGCTGAAGTGGATGATTTTTATTAGTCTGTATCTTTATGTACTGCATGGCATGTCTTCTTAAGCAGTCTCTCAATGGAGGTACAGCATTCAATATCTTCATTATATAACCACAAATGTAGATTGACAACCAGTTAGCTCAATTGGCTTGAGGGCACTGTAGATAACACCAACTGCACAGAGTTCAACCCGTTCTGTCTGAAGTGGATGTACAGCCTACCTCCTTGTTCTAATCAGAGTAAAAAATCAAGAATGAGATAGAATTGCCAAAAGCTTGCCTTTGGTGGAGAACCGAGGAACAGGTAAAGACCATGAAGAGCTTGCTGCTGTTTCCTTACTGCCTCAGTAGACATATTACATAGCAAAATGTGCTTTGCAGTCAACCGAACCTTCCACTTCCCCAGTTGTGCCAAACTCTTAGCATTGCTATTCAAACACTATACAACCCAATGCGATACTGCTGTTATATCACACAGCCATGTTGCAGCTGGAGTGAACATTTTGCAGTGAACAGTTAGAAGTGGAGCCCCTAGATAACTTATCCACATCCTACTTTGGGACATTACTGTTCATCTCTTTGGCTAGAACCAGTCATTAAATGAAAACTTCAAAGTGAAACCAAAACTCTAGTCTACAAGAGTCTTACACTACATCTAGGACAACTTTTATCCACAAAGTCACAGAGAGAGAATAAGCACTTTTGGAATATCTGTCATATGTTAGCACTCAGAGAATGCCATTGTACTACAATTGATGAAATAAATCTCGCATGATTTTACAGGATTAAAATATTGATTAAATGATTGACCATCAGCCAACTCTCATACCATCAAAAGGAGTCACTGGTGTTAAGGACTCATTATCTACTGGCAGTTACTTCCAAATAATCAGATAATCAGTACTTAGTGAGGACCTGCCAGACTGCTGTCTCCTACCTGTCCATCTTCCTTCTCACCTATCCGCTCCACCCTTCACTCCGACCTATCACCTTCACCTCCACCTTCATTTACCCATCGCATTCCCAGCTATCTTCCCCCCCACACCCCTCTCCCATTTATCTCTCAGCCCCTTGGGCCCTTCCACATTTGAGCTTATGCTCGAAATGTCGACTCTCCTGCTCCTTGGATGCTGCCTGACTGGCTGTGCTTTTCCAGCACCAGACATTTTGGCTCAGTATCTGCAAGATACACACGTGGCAACTTGCCAAAACATCTTTATCAGCTCTTCCCAAATTCACAACTCCCACCAGACAGAGTGACAAGGACAGCACCTTCAATTTCCCACCAAGTCACACATCATCTTGATTTGGATATATCTAACCCTTTCCCTATCCTAATTGGATCAAAACCCTTGAGTGTCTTACTTAACACCATGATGGGTGCATCCTACTATGCAGAATGCAATGGTTCAAGAACAAGGCCCAGCACCACTTTCTCAAGGCCAGGTGGGGATGGCTGATACATTGCAGGTTTGTTGGCGAGGCTATTTTCTGAGGGCGAGATTTAAAAAACACTACAAAAAGCCACAATTCTCATTTTAAGGTAGTTAGTTTGAAAATCTATCATTTTCCATATACCCAACATCTCAAAGATGATTGTTAATGAAAAGGTTGAACTTTAAATGAATCAAATTAGCCTTCAGTTGAAGTAAAGTGAAATGTGTGCTGCAATAGGAGGTCTATATCAACTCGCTTTGTTAAAATGAGATGTGATAGCATCTGTGAGACCTAGCCCTGCCCTCAAACTGAACATTCTGGAGTCACTACTCCATTCCAGAATATACACAGCTGCCTGACAGACAGATGTTCTACTTTCATAAAGTTCTCCAGTTCACCCAACATCTGCACTGATGCAAGATCATAATTATTTTCTTCTGCTTCTGTGGAAAGATGCAAGAGTTGTGCTTCAACATTTCCTAAGGAACCTCAGGTATTTTCAACAGAGTAATAGTACAAATTCCAGGCAATGTTGAAACAGGCTGTGTCCCAAGCTGCTTTGTGCATGCCTAATGGAAACAAAAATCCCGAAGGGGAGAGTCTGACACTGCTCTTGCATGACAGATGTGTGCAGCCAGTTAGCCATCATCCATTTGGATTGTATTTTATTAGTAATGATTTTATCACACAGCCGGGAGGGGTCAACAGATCTAGCCAGCTTTGTATGAAGTGCACATAGAAATTTCAAGGCAGGCCACAAGAGACTGTGCATTTAATGGGGAGTCAGTCCGGCACTTCCACCTGCTAGAAGGTTAAATCGTTTGCAGCTGCAAATGTGTTGCTGGTCAAAGCACAGCAGGTTAGGCAGCATCTCAGGAATAGAGAATTCGACGTTTCGAGCATAAGCCCTTCATCAGGAATAAGAGAGAGAGAGCCAAGCAGGCTGAGATAAAAGGTAGGGAGGAGGGACTAGGGGGAGGGGCGATGGAGGTGGGATAGGTGGAAGGAGGTCAAGGTGAGGGTGATAGGCCGGAGTGGGGTGGGGGCGGAGAGGTCAGGAAGAGGATTGCAGGTTAGGACCGCAGTGCTGAGTTGAGGGAACCGACTGAGACAAGGTGGGGGGAGGGGAAATGAGGAAGCTGGAGAAATCTGAATTCATACCTTGTGGTTGGAGGGTTCCCAGGCGGAAGATGAGGCGCTCCTCCTCCAGCCGTCGTGTAGTTGTGTTCTGCCGGTGGAGGAGTCCAAGGACCTGCATGTCCTCGGTGGAGTGGGAGGGGGAGTTAAAGTGTTGAGCCACGGGGTGATTGGGTTGGTTGGTTCGGGCGGCCCAGAGGTGTTCTCTGAAGCGTTCCGCAAGTAAGCGGCCTGTCTCACCAATATAGAGGAGGCCACATCGGGTGCAGCGGATGCAATAGATGATGTGTGTGGAGGTACAGGTGAACTTGTGGCGGATATGGAAGGATCCCTTGGGGCCTTGGAGGGAAGTGAGTGTGGAGGTGTGGGCGCAAGTTTTACATTTCCTGCGGTTGCAGGGGAAGGTGCCGGGGGTGGAGGTTGGGTTGGTGGGGGGTGTGGATCTGACAAGGGAGTCACGAAGGGAGTGGTCCTTGCGGAACGCTGATAGGGGAGGGGAGGGAAATATATCCTTGGTGGTGGGGTCCGTTTGGAGGTGGCGGAAATGGCGGCGGATAATACGTTGTATGCGCAGGTTGGTGGGGTGGTAGGTGAGAACCAGTGGGGTTCTGTCTTGGTGGCGGTTGGAGGAGCGGGGCTCAAGGGCGGAGGAGCGGGAAGTGGAGGAGATGCGGTGGAGGGCATCGTCGATCACGTCTGGGGGGAATCTGCGGTCCTTGAAGAAGGAGGCCATCTGGGCTGTGCGGTGTTGGAATTGGTCCTCCTGGGAGCAGATGCGGCGGAGACGAAGGAATTGGGAATATGGGATGGCGTTTTTACAGGGGGCAGGGTGGGAGGAGGTGTAGTCCAGGTAGCTGTGGGAGTCAGTCGGTTTATAATAGATGTCTGTGTTGAGTCGGTCGCCCGAGATAGAAATGGAAAGGTCTAGGAAGGGGAGGGAGGAGTCTGAGACAGTCCAGGTGAATTTCAGGTCGGGATGGAAGGTGTTAGTAAAGTTGATGAACTGTTCAACCTCCTCGTGGGAGCACGAGGCAGCGCCGATACAGTCATCGATGTAGCGGAGGAAAAGGTGGGGGGTGGTGCAGCGGAGGAAAAGGTGGGGGGTGGTGCAGCGGAGGAAAAGGTGGGGGGTGGTGCAGCGGAGGAAAAGGTGGGGGGTGGTGCTTCCCCGGTCCCCAACGCCTTATTTTCACTATGGACATCCAGTTCCTGTACACCTCCATCCCCCATCACGAAGGACTCAAAGCCCTCCGCTTCTTCCTTTCCCGCCGCACCAACCAGTACCCTTGCACTGACACCCTCCTTCGACTGACTGAACTGGTCCTCACCCTGAATAACTTCTCTTTTCAATCCTCCCACTTCCTCCAAACTAAAGGAGTTGCCATGGGCACCCGCATGGGCCCCAGCTATGCCTGCCTCTTCGTAGGATATGTGGAACAGTCCATCTTCCGCAACTACACTGGCACCACCCCCCACCTTTTCCTCCGCTACATCGATGACTGTATCGGCGCTGCCTCGTGCTCCCACGAGGAGGTTGAACAGTTCATCAACTTTACTAACACCTTCCATCCCGACCTGAAATTCACCTGGACTGTCTCAGACTCCTCCCTCCCCTTCCTAGACCTTTCCATTTCTATCTCGGGCGACCGACTCAACACAGACATCTATTATAAACCGACTGACTCCCACAGCTACCTGGACTACACCTCCTCCCACCCTGCCCCCTGTAAAAACGCCATCCCATATTCCCAATTCCTTCGTCTCCGCCGCATCTGCTCCCAGGAGGACCAATTCCAACACCGCACAGCCCAGATGGCCTCCTTCTTCAAGGACCGCAGATTCCCCCCAGACGTGATCGACGATGCCCTCCACCGCATCTCCTCCACTTCCCGCTCCTCCGCCCTTGAGCCCCGCTCCTCCAACCGCCACCAAGACAGAACCCCACTGGTTCTCACCTACCACCCCACCAACCTGCGCATACAACGTATTATCCGCCGCCATTTCCGCCACCTCCAAACGGACCCCACCACCAAGGATATATTTCCCTCCCCTCCCCTATCAGCGTTCCGCAAGGACCACTCCCTTCGTGACTCCCTTGTCAGATCCACACCCCCCACCAACCCAACCTCCACCCCCGGCACCTTCCCCTGCAACCGCAGGAAATGTAAAACTTGCGCCCACACCTCCACACTCACTTCCCTCCAAGGCCCCAAGGGATCCTTCCATATCCGCCACAAGTTCACCTGTACCTCCACACACATCATCTATTGCATCCGCTGCACCCGATGTGGCCTCCTCTATATTGGTGAGACAGGCCGCTTACTTGCGGAACGCTTCAGAGAACACCTCTGGGCCGCCCGAACCAACCAACCCAATCACCCCGTGGCTCAACACTTTAACTCCCCCTCCCACTCCACCGAGGACATGCAGGTCCTTGGACTCCTCCACCGGCAGAACACAACTACACGACGGCTGGAGGAGGAGCGCCTCATCTTCCGCCTGGGAACCCTCCAACCACAAGGTATGAATTCAGATTTCTCCAGCTTCCTCATTTCCCCTCCCCCCACCTTGTCTCAGTCGGTTCCCTCAACTCAGCACCGCCCTCCTAACCTGCAATCCTCTTCCTGACCTCTCCGCCCCCACCCCACTCCGGCCTATCACCCTCACCTTGACCTCCTTCCACCTATCCCACCTCCATCGCCCCTCCCCCTAGTCCCTCCTCCCTACCTTTTATCTCAGCCTGCTTGGCTCTCTCTCTCTTATTCCTGATGAAGGGCTTATGCTCGAAACGTCGAATTCTCTATTCCTGAGATGCTGCCTAACCTGCTGTGCTTTGACCAGCAACACATTTGCAGCTGTGATCTCCAGCATCTGCAGACCTCATTTTTTAAATCGTTTGCACCCAGGAAATGCTGCTGTAAAATGAACTGACTGTACAACTCTGATGGACAGATTTGGCTATAGATTTAACAATAAATTGAGGGAAACAACAAACGTTTGTGTGCAAAGAATCATTGAAAAATAAGAAAAAGAAAGCATAATATATGCTATTTTTCCTACATTGCTGTAGAAGCCTTTTACTCTATGTTATAAAAACTTTGAACATTGCTCAATATTTTTTGCAGTTTACAATATAAACTATGAAGAGAATCTGAAATACACATAGGAATACTTCAGCAATTTACTAATAGATTTTGAATGGATGCTTAAGCTCCATTTTTATACTTGTGGTGCTTTCTTGGGGTTGTGGCTATAACACCTGTCAACCCCTACGCTCTCGGATTAACAAGTTCAACACGCGGCGAGACATCGAACAATTCTTTCGCCGCCTTCGCCTCCGCGCCTACTTCTTCAACCAGGATTCTCACCCACCCTCTCCTGCCTCCAACACAGCCCATCCACCTGGACATCCTGTGCCAGCCTCTTACCCGCCCTCGATCTCTTCATAGCCAACTGCCGCCGCGACATTAACCACCTCAACCTCTCCACCCCTCTCACCCATTCCAACCTCTCACCCTCGGAACGTGCAGCCCTCCACTCCCTCCGTCTAACCTCAACCTCACCATCAAACCGGCAGACAAGGGAGCATGGTAGTAGTTTGGCGCACCGACCTTTACACTGCTGAGGCCAAACGTCAGCTTGCAGACACCTCCTCCTACTGCCCCCTTGACCATGACCCCACCTCCCACCACCAAACCATCATCTTCCAGACCATCCATAACCTCACCACCTCAGGGGATCTCCCATCCACTGCCTCCAACCTCATAGTCCCACAACCCCGCACCGCCCGTTTCTACCTCCTGCCCAAAATCCACAAACCTGAATCCCCGGCCGACCCATTGTCTCAGCCTGCTCCTGCCCCACCGAACCCATCTCTGCATACCTCGACACTGTCCTGTCCCCCTTAGTCCAAGAACTCCCCACCTATGTTCAGGACACCACCCACGCCTTCCACCTCCTCCATGATTTTCGCTTCCCCGGTTCCCAACGCCTTATCTTCACCATGGACATCCAGTCCCTGTACACCTCCATCCCTCATCACGAAGGACTCAAAGCCCTCCGCTTCTTCCTTTCCCGCTGTACCAACCAGTACCCTTCCACTGACACCCTCCTTCGACTGACTGAACTGGTCCTCACCCTGAACAACTTCTCTTTCCAATCCTCCCACTTCCTCCAAATCAAAGGAGTGGCCATGGGCAACCGCACGGGCCCCAGCTATGCCTGCATCTTTGTATGATATGTGGAAGAGTCCATCTTCCACAGCTACACTGGCACCACCCCCCACCTTTTCCTCCGCTACATCGATGACTGTATCGGCGCTGCCTCGTGCTCCTACGAGGAGGTTGAACAGTTCATCCACTTTACCAACACCTTCCACCCCGACCTCAAATTCACCTGGACCATCTCTGACTCCTCCCTCCCCTTCCTAGACCTTTCCATTTCTATCTCGGGCAACCGAATCAACACAGACATTTACTATAAACCGACTGACTCCCACAGCTACCTAGACTACACCTCCTCCCACCCTGCCCCCTGTAAAAATGCCATCCCACATTCCCAATTCCTTCATCTCCGCCGCATCTGCTCCCAGGAGGACCAGTTCCAATACCACACAGCCCAGATGGCCTCCTTCTTCAAAGATCGCAATTTGCCCCCAGACGTGATCAACGATGCCCTCACCGCATCTCCTCCACTTCCCGCTCCTCCGCCCTTGAGCCCTGCCCCTCCAACCGCCACCAGGACAGAACTCCACTGGTTCTCACCTACCACCCCACCAACCTCCATATACAGCGTATCATCCGCCGTCATTTCCACCACCTCCAAACAGACCCCACCACCAGGGATATATTTCCCTCCCCTCCCCTATCAGCGTTCCGAAAAGACCACTCCCTCTGTGACTCCCTCGTCAGGTCCACACCCCCCACCAACCCAACCTCCACTCCCGGCACCTTCCCCTGCAACCGCAAGAAATGCAAAACTTGTGCCCACACCTCCTCCCTTACTTCTCTCCAAGGCCCCAAGTGATCCTTCCATATCCACCACAAATTCGCCTGCACCTCCACACACATCATTTATTGCATCCGCTGCACCCGATGTGGCGTCCTCTATATTGGGGAGACAGGCCGCCTACTTGCGGAACGTTTCAGAGAACACCTCTGAGACACCCGGACCAACCAACCCAACCACCCCGAGGCTCAACACTTCAAATCCCCCTCCCACTCCACCAAGGACATGCAGGTCCTTGGACTCCTCCATCGCCAGACCATAGCAACACGACGGTTGGAGGAAAAGCACCTCATCTTCTTCCTAGGAACCCTCCAACCACAAGGGATGAACTCAGATTTCTCCAGTTTCCTCATTTCCCCTCCCCCCACCTTGTCTCAGTCAAATCCCTCGAACTCAGCACTGCCTTCCTAACCTGCAATCTTCTTCCCGACCTCTCCGCCCCCACCCCACTCCGGCCTATCACCCTCACCTTGACCTCCTTCCACCTATCGCATCTCCAACGCCCCTCCCCCAAGTCCCTCCTCCCTACCTTTTATCTTAGCCTGCTGGACACACTTTCCTCATTCCTGAAGAAGGGCTTATGCCCAAAACGTCGATTCCCCTGTTCCTTGGATGCTGCCTGACCTGCTGCGCTTTTCCAGCAACACAGTTTCAACAGTTACTACCTGTCAGGATGCTGTGAAGAAGGAAAAGCATGAGGTCAATAAACTCAAAGCTGTCTGTGGCTCTCTGCATTCATGCACTGACTCAGCTAAAGTGTAGCGACCAGTCAAAATTTCTACACACACCATTTTGTCCTCTTTCACTACCTTGGCCCTGACACCTGACATTGTGGATAAATCTGCACCTGGCTATTTTTCACTTTTTGATCAACATAAAGAAAACAGAATGACATGAATGAGTCATTGCTGAATTTAAACAGTACTCAACTGTTTATATGATGCGCATTTTCCAATACACATATGCACACACCCCTTCCACTCCCCCTGTGAGGGTCTCATGGAACCTACTCCAGACACTCACAGGTCCATGTGAAGCTCAACACGAACCTTACTCGACAGTCACGTTCCTTTAAAGCTCTTACAACCTGAACTCCACACACTGGTCCCCATAACGCTCTCCCAGGCCCTAGCTTCACACACACTCCTACACTGTATCATCAGCCTGTCCTAAGTTAGTAATTTTAAATTTTGGAGTAATAGTTTACAGCTGCATTGTGTTATGGTACAGTCTGAACTCAGCCTGCTGATGTCTGTATTTCCACATAATTCCAATTGCTTGCTTTTTTTAAAACAGCATTTGTAGATTTATTTAGAGGATTACAGAATCTGATTGAGCATTTTCAAGTGAAGAGGGTGAATTTTATTTTCCAATTTTCTTCCCAGTTAGCTGAAAATTCTTTTTTTTGGTCTTCAACTCTCCAGTTAAAAATCCAGGTCAAAGACTCTGTAAATGGATTTAGATAACTTACGCGGCTGTGCAAAAATTCAACTAAGGAAATATAGTGGCTTTTAGCAGGAGGAAAAGTAAGGTAAATTTTATTTAAGTGGAAGGAAACACAAAAAAAACTAATGTATAGATTAACCAAGTAACTAGGAATGAAAATGAAATGTTGGCTTGTATTGCAAGGAGGATTGGAGCATAAAAGTAGAATTGCTATATTGCTACAGTCATTACAGGCATTGCTGAGAGCACATTTTGTGTGGACTGAATTTTATCTGAGGACAATCCCCTCTCAATTTATGGTCAAGGACGCGCCTGCCTCCATTTTGTCAGCTCACCCTACAGCTGCTAATTGCCTTGAGGAAGAACTTCCTTCCCTTACCAAGTGGAGTCCCTTCAGAGAGCTTCCAGCGAATTAGAGATCCAGCAGGACAATGGCCCAGCAGCACCAACGGGAGTGGTGACCACTGCTGAGGCTGACAGGCTGGCTTCCAGCATTCCAGCTGAGATTGAAGGTGACCCTTGAATCTGACCTGCACCAGGCTAGCAAGGACGCTGAGAGAGGGGTGCACGCCATGCCTGAAAAGGGCAAGGCAAGGAAGAATGCAGAATGCAAAGAAAGGCCCAATGAACTAATCCCGTCTTTCCCTGAGCCTCTCCTCCAATGTGCTCAGCATTACAGGTTACCAAGTTGTCCCTGGCAGCCTGGTAACCAGGCCTACCAAGTGCTTAGCCAGCTGCAAGTCCTACTTTTTGCAGGAGGCTACCCTTAAGTCAATGTTCACTGGAGAAGGGAGAGGCACCTGAAACTTCCCTTGCCATGGTATATTCGCAGTGTGTGTGGGTATTGGTGGATAGGTGCCAGAAACAGTGCAGCTAGCATGACACCAAACTCTACAGCCCTCTGCCTGCCATCCTGGGATGAGATGCAATATTCCAACCTGACAGTGCTGCGTCCAGTTATGGCCTTCTTATGAGGAAGGATATATGTGCACTGCGGATGGTTCATGCAACATTCATGAGACTGATTCCTGAGATTAATGGGTTGTCTTATAGCCTATGGTTATTAGCATTTAAAGAATGAGAGAGTCCATTTTCCCCTATTTTTTATGCTAAAATGCTTGACATACCAACAGTACATATGTTGGATCAGAAGTAGTTTGGAATAAAGTGATAGTGATGTAAGAGCTGTGTTGCATTGAGTTTGATGTAATAATGAGCCAAGAACCAACATACAAACTACATAGCCAACTACCATCTGCAGTCTATCAAGAAGCAAGCTAGAATCAGGTTACATACATTGTCATCACCTACAATTGCAAGTTGTGGACCAAACGTTATTTAACTTGGAGTTGTTATTACGGTTCTTCTTGAAGTCACAAAGATAAACTTCCATTTTTACTGTCAGGGCCTGAAACATTGTCTTAGCTAAACCCAGGAAGAAAAATCTGGAGAGGAGCATCCCAAGTAATAAATATTTGTCTGATTTTTTTGATCATGAGAATTAGTCCATGAACTCTATATGGTTCAGAAAAGTCTCCCTCATGACTTTCCCTCTGTCTCTGTTCACATGCCCAAAATCTACCAATCAGGAACTGAAATTCCACAGGGACTCAGAGTTGAATGCCTCCAGCAGGAGATTGGCAGTTTGCCACAAGCAATGATATAGACCTGGCTATTAACGGTTTGTCACAATCTTTCAGAGAGCTTGTTGATTAGAGAAGGGACTGGAATGAAGACTCTGGAACCTCCAAGGTTCTCAGGTTGGCTGGGGCCCTGGCATTGCAGCAGGATTGGATTGTCCAATGAAGGGAGGCATTTCAACATTCACAAGGACGTGCCTGGTCTCTAGAAAGGGCAACTAAGGCAGGGGAGCAGTCTGAATTGTCTGAGCATTTTTCTTGTATAAAAGATATAAGCTCAAGGAATGCAGGACAAGGGTGTCTCAGTTCGGTAGAACAGATCGCAATATGGGCTGGGAGCCAATAATCCACAGGGCAGAGTCACCTCTGAAATTTCCGATGGTATTGGGCATCCGGGGTCTATTGCAGGCGCACTATTTCTAGTTTAACTGCAGGAGCCATTTTCATGACAGCTACATCAGGAATTAGCATGCCATTGATGCTTTTGAAGAAACTTTATAAAATTATACATTTTCCTTTTGAAATGTTTGCTGATTGCCTGAGAATTTTGGATGCTTGAGCACCAAATAATGAAGAGTTCACTGTAACAGCACAATCCCACTACCCTTACGGACAATTAAAGGAACTTTGAAGTGTATAATATTTTACTGAAAATTTAACTTATTGTGCTAATGTGTTTTCCTTCAATCACCCCAAAATGGTCAAGGATCAAGACCCAAGGAATTTTAAGGATGGCATTTCAGTGAATTACCGAGGGACTACACTATCAGAGTTTCCACCTTTTGGATGTAACATTGAACTGATGCACAAGTAGGTGGCACTATTGGAAGAGATGTGGTCATCTCTCTTGGTTTTGCAACCTCTATTAAAACCACAACCTAAATAGATTAACTTCTGATTTATGGGTCTTGTGAATTCTATGTTTTCCCATTGACCAACAATTCAGAAGTAAAATTATTGGCTCAATATAAAGTGGGACATTATGAGGATCCAAAAATGCTGCATATGCAGGTACCATACTTTTCTTCTTTAGCTCACATCGATGTTAAATCAACTCCATTAGATAGAAGTGCATTGTAACATAACACACCAACAACTTACACATTTAATCAGTGTGTTTAGGCAACAAAAAGTGTCCCATGGCACTTAGAAGTGATAAAACCAAGTGAAGAGGTAAGTTCCTCCTATCACTCATGTCAGTACAATAGAGTTTAAAATTGTTTAAAAGGTGTGCTTTTGAAACTCAATATGCACTTAACCAGATATAGAGCCAGCTAGGTGCCTTGCATTGGCAATTAGTATTTCTTTAATGAGGATTTTAAAAATTCAGTTATCAGTACAGTTAAGAGGTACTAGCCATTCCACAACCTTGGACACAAACAAATAAGTGTGCAATGATTAGAGGTTTATAGGTACAGAAATGGGGGAGGTCAAATTGAATTAAAAAAGGTTAACATTTAAGCAAAAGAATTATACATTTCAACATTAATTTTAAGAGCAGTGGGATTGTGCTATTACTGTGAACTCCCTATTATCTGGTACTCAAGCATCCAGAATTCTCATGCAATTAACAAAACTTTCAAAAGGAAGTGGATCATTTTTATAAAGTTTCTTCAAAAATACTAGAACATGGCATGCAAGTTCCAGTGCACAAACATTCACAGATTCATATGAACAGCATCCCTATTCCCCATACATATCAAATAACAGGGAGTTTCCAGCACAAGATTTTTCCTTCTGGAAACTGCTCCTATTAAACCACAATTTGTACATTTCTAGAGTGAGTGCTTATGACCTTTGAAGTTTGCTTTATCTTTAAATTATCTATCCCAGTGACCTATTCCACATTTTGACAGAAATACGAAGCTGAGCTTAACAAACTGTTGTAAGATAGCTACTGTTACTCTATTCTGCTAGCGTTCCTAACATTCCTTTGGTAACTGAGACACACCCTTTTATTTTAGTAATTTTCATGTGACAGCTAGCTATTGTCACACTTGGAGACAATCCACATTAATGAAGGAGTTTCAATCTCCCATTATCAAAGCTATCAAGGTGCAATTGAAACAGATAAAGGGATTTTCATCTTCCTTTTTACACACAGATATCAGTAGACTAACTTTATCTCTGGCCTTTCCTGCAGGTGAGAATTCTGCGGTCTAAGCTCAGTTTCAAATGCCTTAATGCAAATCGGTTCTTTAACAATGTTGTTTAGACATCCATTTTGCAATTCCTTGTGCAGTTTGGCCAGCTTGTAGGTCATGTGACATCTGTAGCCATTTTAAGACACTATAATCCTGGTTCTTTTCAATGTGCTTTATATCTAACAGAATGTGGGCGGCACGGTGGCACAGTGGTTAGCACTGCTGCCTCACAGCGCCAGAGACCCGGGTTCAATTCCCGACTCAGGCGACTGACTGTGTGGAGTTTGCACGTTCTCCCCGTGTCTGCGTGGGTTTCCTCCGGGTGCTCCGGTTTCCTCCCACAGTCCAAAGATGTGCGGGTCAGGTGAATTGGCCATGCTAAATTGCCCGTAGTGTTAGGTAAGGGGTAATGTAGGGGTATGGGTGGGTTTCGCTTCGGCGGGTCGGTGTGGACTTGTTGGGCCGAAGGGCCTGTTTCCACACTGTAAGTCTAATCTAAATCTTACATATTAGTCAATGGAATTAACAGTTACTTGTTTATGTATTACAAATTCATGGTAACAGGAGTATTAGAAAACAGGATGTGCTTTCAAACAATGTAAAGGTAAATTAGTAAAAGCTGAAAGAAGTGCTTTTAATAAAAGGAACATGAGTTAGAGAGGTAGAGTTGTGTAGTAAGAGAATTCCAAAGCTTGGGAATGAGGCAGCTGAAGGCCCAGCCACCAATGGTATACTGTGAAGTTCTTGCTGGATGTGGTGGGAATTGGTATTCCTTTACTGCACAGTCAGCCCTGCCTGTGGATTTGGCAGCAATTGCTGGAGGCTGGCAGCATTCTGTTTTACAATGTTATTTTCTTTCTCATTTAGTCAGTGACATTTCCCATCTGTCTGGTACTTTTGTGAATAAATAACACATGAAACAAATGCTATTTGAGGAGGTCAATGGAATAATAACCAACAGCTGATGTGAATCCTACCTCCTCACCAGTTGGCCTTGGTGAGGCACTGGGAGAGTTTGGAAAGTTCTGGGTTGTGAATAGTAGACTCCAATTATGTCCACTGAGCTAGAAGTCTGTGCTGTTTTAGTTAGAATTCAAGGTTCAAGAGGAATGTTGAGACATTTTCATTTGTCAAAAAGTGCTTAAGACTATAAAATAAACTGCTTTCAAAGTTTGAAGTTTTCTTATAGAAGCTTTAGGACCTTAACATCTTTGTGAAAGCTATATAAAACACTCTGGGTCTTAACCAAGAACTGTGACGTTCAAGAAAGTAAGAGCTATGCATGAACTGATAATAATGTATTTGTACTTTGTATAGTATATACAGGAATAAAACAGGCCATTTGGCCCAACCTGTGCCTGATGTTGCTTATCCATTATATGGCAAGCAAATACAATTTTCTTGTTTATCATAATAAAATCGATTGGCCTGAATCTCAGGCAATATGTCGCTTTGTCCCTATGGTAACTGCTGCTGTTGTGCCCTCTAGTGGGTAGTTATAAATGGAGCCAATTCTATTTAGACTTCTTTGTGTTGAGGCTCTGATCAGTAAAGTTTAATTATGATATTGGGACTTAGTGCATCAGAAAATTCTTTTAGGGCCCTGGTAACTTGTAGCACTTGGAATCACTTAATTTCTTTGAAAACCACTGCTTTACCCAAATCTCAGTTTAAACATCCTGCAGATAACAAAACTTTAAAGAGTTTGAAATATTTTCCCCCTCATTTGAGAGTAACTTCACGATTTAATATCTTGTCTCTACATTTTTAGTATTTTTATATTTGAGTCTTTTCATCTATTTTTCACTCGTTTCCTGTTTCACTGCCATAGAGTTTTGAAAATTAATATTAATTGTTTTCATACTTCTATTCAGATGAAACTTATGTTTCATTGCTATTTTTTCTTTAGTATATCTATTCAAATTTATTTCATTTTTTCCTGTTCTTGTTTGGGCTATTTTCCTTTTGTTACATATTCTTACCTATAATTTTCTTCATTCATTATGCATTGCAGATATCCGACCGCCTACTGGCTCTTCACGAGCATTGTGTGTGCCGCCATTTGCTGGTCTGTTTTAAATACTGGTCCTTTTTCCCACCTGATGGTTTTCTTTATTATTTATTCTTGGGAAATAGGTGATGCTTGTAAAGCCGCATTGTTATTCTGTGTGGTGATTCTTCTTAGAACAGAAGGCATTTACAGTCAACCATATAGGGTGGGACTAGAGAGAAACGTAAGCCAGATTTTATTCCCTCAAGGGCATTAGTGATGCAGTTGTGCTTTTGCAACAATCTGGCAGCTTTCATGGTCATTTTATTCTGGTGCCAACCCACAAATTGCCGCGTTTATTGGACAGCTAACTCAACACAGACGAATGATTTAATCTGGCTTAGATACCCACCAGAACTTTTCCATATTTAACCTCAATCCACTTATTGAAGCATTTTATTGAGCTAACAGCATGGAACTTATTCAGTTGGGCTACTTTAGCTCCAATGCTTTGTGTAAGTGACTTCAGCTAGTTTTTTATGACTATTGCAGTACTGCCACAATCTTTTTTTTTGCATAGTACATTGAGGAAAGCCACTTAGTGGCATCCACAGTTCAACTGGTTGCTGCCAAACCAACTAAATTTCATTCAATTTGATGTGTGGCTCACACATTTTTGTTTTATAGATGGTACCTACCTCACTGACAACCTGCCAGTGAGAACTATCTGCTCACTGGATGGAGTAGTAATACTGTGCACAGTAATTCCTAATGACCTTACCTGGCAACCCTGAAGGAAAGAAATCTCGATCATCAGGGATCGCTTGAGGTGTAACCATTGTCACCTCAGTAGAGGTGCTAACCCCGAGATGACTACTGGGCTCTTTCTTTCAGCACTACCACCATGCTAGGCTTTTAAAAGCCATGCTTGAATTTGCCTAAAGCTAATTAAACACATCTTCTCTTTCACTTCATTCGACCTATGTCATACCTTTCATTACAAGCTGAGACCCTTCACCTTGCTCTACCAATTAATGATACACCTTGCCATTGTCATTCAGCTCTTGTCACGAGACTGGGATCCTACCAGAAACAGCAAGGAATGCTGCCACAGTGAAACATTCCCATTGCTGATTCGTGTGATGCTGAATAATAAATACTGCAAGGAATGGAAAACACAAGTCAGGTGACACAGCTGAATGCTTCAGATAACATCAAATTGTAGTTGATCAGTTTTCAAGGCCGACTGCATGAAAAGGGGGTACTGCTGTACTGGATACTGTAGCTGACTTATTTGCATGTTCTTCTTTACAATGTAAGTGGTATTTATTGATCATATATATTGCAGCAGATGTAGCTTGGCTGGTGAAAGGCACTACCCATCACATACTTCATGTATGCACAGACACTCTGTGCCACTGGAAGCAGCTGGAGTGGGGAAGAGACTCTTAATCGTCTCCTGCTGCAATGTGCCTTTTTAAAGAAGGTCTGGAGAGAGATGCAGTGGTTCTTGTTGAGGTTTATCCAGAGCAGCTTTGTGATGCAGGACTCTGTTCTCTGTGGTCTGTTCCTTGCGACAAACACTGAGAAAAACATTGACCGCACCTGAAGAACCATCAACTCGGTGAAAGACGCTCTTCAGTCTGCCTGAAACTTGTTAGTCTTTCAGTGTGTAAAGAGTTGACGTTGACTGAGTGTTGCAGACTGGCACATTCCAAGATCCAGGAAAAAGTGCTAAGGGAAGCACTAAAGCTTGGGGCAGCTGTCACCAATGTCCAGTGGGGAAAGACCACCAACCGTGATTTATCTACCAGAAGTTCAATGGGAGTCCATTCAGTTATCAAACCTTTTCTTTACCTCAGAATAAATGCAAACTGTGTCCTATATGAGTAGGAAATGCCTTTGGTGTTTGCAACTGTGGGAATGTCAAATTCCAACATGTGTTTTTTCTTGATATTGATAAAGACTGTACAGAACTGCTTTAGTACCTGTGTATGCACAAGGAAATCTATGAATACAATGTATTTTTGAAATAAAGTATTGCACCAGATATATAATTATGCATTTTTAAGTGTCCTATTTTTAGATTTTCATGAGACTGAGCCATGGATTGAATGACTTGTTCCTGATGTGTAGAAGCCAGACTACAATGATTGAGGCCATCGCCACCACTAACCTGAGCATTACTGTCCTATTTTGAACTCTGGTCGTGAAGCACTGAGTACCTGTATGCAGTACTATTTCAATACAAAGAAATGAGTTACAGTAAAGGCCATCAGCTGGTCTCAGGGTTCAGAGGACATGATATGGTACAAGTTGAGCCACTTATTCATGTTTACCTTTTTTTTTAGTCACTGTTTAGCTTCAGTACTACACAAGAGCAGCTCAGCTCTGGTTCAATCTATCACGCATGTCTTTAAAATCTAATCAAAAAAATCAATAGCTAATATAATAAAAAGAAGTGCTCTTAGCGTTAGCCTGTCTCTCTATAAATCAGCAACAAAGTACTCCACCATGCAATGAGAATTGGATTTCTAAACATAACGAGTGGGTAAATTGTCCAGGTTTTATCCTAGTGCATTTCAGGAATTGTTCTGAAGTTGCTGTAGTGATGGTATATTGTTAATTTCTGATTTCGGTTTGATTGCAGCTGCAGTCTCCTTGGTAACAAGCTCAAAGCAGCTCTGCATCATCTAACTAACTGGCAACAGATGCTGCTTTGACCTCAGCTACTTCCTGGAAACAAAAAATTGTCAAAATAAGAAGAAAAAAATAATGCGAAGAAGGTTTTCCACATGGGGGGAGCAGAGCTTTTGAAAAAGCAGTCATTTGTTTAATTGTCCAATCCGCCTTTTCCAAATATCTTGAGGTGTTTGATTAAATATTATAGAATCCACCAAATTTATGATAGTGCTAAGCCCTGTATCCAGAAATATGATTGTGTCTCCTTTCAAGATCAGACTAGCTCCTTTTCTGGCCATTTAGTGAATCTCATTCTGAGGCAGCTGTGCCCCTCAATTGTATGTCAGCCATGACTCAGTTGTTTGCACAATCCTGAGTCAGAATGTTGGGAATGGAAATCCCACTCCAGGACTGGCACAGAAAAATCAAAGCTGACACCCCCACCTCATGCAGTAACAAGGGAGTGCTGCACTGCTGAAGATGGAGACAGTCAGAGGCAATGAGGAATTTACAAGAGCAAGGGGATGTGATGGACGGCAATTATAGGATGGGAAAAATGTTGCAGATACAGTCACAGAGATGGGTTAACTCCAGGAAATATATGCAAGGTAGGCAGGTAATGCAGGAGTCTTCTGTGGCTATCCCATTTCAAACAAGTATGCTGTTTTGGATAATGTAGGGTGTGATGGATTCTCAGGGGAATGTAGCAAGAACAGCAATGTTTCTGGTATCGAGACTGGCTCTAATGCAATGAGGGGTACGTGAGGTTCCATGAGATCAATTGTGTTAGGGGACTCTCTAGTCTGAGACACAGCTAGGTCTTTCTGTAGCCAGCAGTGAAAAATCAAAATGGTGTTATGCCTCCCTGGTGCAAGGATCAAGAATGCCTCAAAGAGTGTGCAGAATGTTCTCAAAGGGGAGAGGCACCAGCAGGAGGTCATTGTACATTGGAACCTAGGAAGGCAAAAGAATGAGAATATATAGAGAGTTAGGTAGGAATTTAAAAAGGAGATCCTTGAGAGTAGTAATATCTGGATTACTCCCACTGCTATGTGCGAGTAACGGTAGGAATAGGAGGAGAGAGCAGATGAACGCATGGCTGAGGAGCTGGTTTATGGGAGAAGGATTCACATTTTTGGATCATTGGAATCTCTTCTGGGGTAGAGGTGACCTGTACAAGAAAGATGGATTACACCTGAATTGGAAGGGGACTGATATACTGGCAGGGAGATTTGCTGAGCTGCTTGGGAGGCTTTAAACTATCAAGGTTGTTGGGGAGGAGGGGGGAGGGCGTACCCAGGGAAGTAGTGGGGAAAGAGATCAATCAGACACTGGTACAGTTGAGAAAAGAAGCACGATCTGACAGTCAGGGCAGGCAGGGACAAAGCAGATAACAGGATATGCCTGATAAATTAGACTGCATTTATTTCAATGCAAGGGAAGGCAGATGAACTCAGGGCATGGTTAGGAACATGGGAATGCACTGTCATAGCAATTACAGAAACATGGCTCAGGGATGGACAGGACTAGCATCTTAATGTTCCAGGATGCATATGCTACAGGAAGGATAGAAAGGGAGGCAAGAGAGGAAGGGGAGTGGCATTTTTGATAAGGGATAGCATTACAGCTGTGTTGAGAGAGTATATTGCCAGAAATACATCAGGGAAGTTATTTGGGTGGAACTGAGAAATAAGGAAGGGATAATCACCTTATTGGGATTATATTACAGACCCCCCAATAGTCAGAGGGAAATTGTGAAATAAACTTGTAAGGAGATCTCAGGTGTCTGTAAGAATAATAGGGTAGTTATGGTAGGGGATTTTAACTTTCAAACATAGACTGGGACAGCCATAGTGTTAAGGGTTTAGATGGAGAGGAATTCGTTAAATGTGTACAAGAAAATTTTATGATTCAGTATGTGGATGTACCTACTAGAGAAAGTGCAAAATTTGATCTACTCTTGGGAAATAAGGCAGGGCAGGTGACTGAGGTATCAGTGGGGGAGCACTTTGAGGCCAGTGACCATAATTCTCTTAGTTTTAAATTAGTGATGTGAAAGGATAGACCAGATCTAAAAGTTGAAGTTCTAAATTGAAGGAAGGCTAATTTTGATGGTATTAGGCAAGAATATTCAAAAACTGATTGGGAGCAGATGTTCGCAGGTAAAGGGCCATCTGGAAAATGGGAAGCCTTCAGAAATTAGCTAATGCGAATCCAGAGACAGTATATTCCTGTCAGGGTAAAAGGAAAGGCTGATAGGTATAGGGAATGTTGGATGACAAAAGAAATTGAGGGTTTGGTTAAGAAAAAAGAAGGAAGCATATGTCAGGTATAGACAGGATAGATCAAATGAATCCTTAGAGTATAAAGGCAGTAGGAGTATACTTAGGAGGGAAATAGGAGGGAAATAGGAGACATGAGATAGCTTTGGCAAATTGAGTTAAGGAGAATCCAAAGGGTTTTACAAATACATTAAGGACAAAAGGGTAACTAGGGAGAGAATAGGGCCCCTCAAAGATCAGCAAGGCAGCCTTTTTGTGGAGCCGCAGAAAATGGAGGAGATACTAAATGAGTACTTTGCATCAGTGTTTACTGTGGAAAAGGACATGTAAGATATAGAATGTAGGGAAATAGATGGTGACATCTTGAAAAATGTCCATATTACAGAGGAGGAAGTGCTTGCTGGCTTGAAATACATAAAAGAGGATAAATCCCCAGGACCTGATCAGGTGTACCCCAGAACTCTGTGGGAAGCTAGAGAAGTGATTCTTGCTGAGATATTTGTATCATCGATAGCCACAGGTGAAGTGCCAGAAGACTGGAGGTTTGCTACCGTGGTGCCACTGTTTAAGAAGTCTGGTAAGGACAAAACAGGGAACTATAGACCAGTGAGTCTGACGTCAGTAGTGGGCAAGTTATTAGAAGGAATCCTGAGGGACAGGATATACATGTATTTGGAAAGGCAAGGACTGATTAGGGATAGTCAACATGACTTTGTGCGTGGGAAATCATGTCTCACAAACTTGATTGAGTTTTTTGAAGAAGTAACAAAGAGGATTGATGAGGGCAGAGCGGTGGTCGTGATCTATATGGACTTTAGTAAGGCGTTCGACAAGGTTCCTCATGGGAGACTGGTTAGCATGGTTAGATCTCGTGGAATACAGGGAGAACTAGCCATTTAGATACAGAACTGGCTCAAAGATAGAAGACAGAGAGTGGTGGTGGAGGGTTGTTTTTCAGACTGGAGGCCTGTGACCAGTGGAGTGCCACAAGGATCACTGCTGGGTCCACTACTTTTCATCATTTATATAAATAATTTGGAGGTGAGCATAAGAGGTATGGTTAGTAAGTTTGCAGATGACACCAAAATTGGAGGTGTAGTGGACAGGAAAGAAGGTTACCTCAGCTTATGACAGGATCTTGATCAGATGGGCCAATGGGCTGAGGAATGGCAGATGGAGCTTAATTCAGATAAATGTGAGGTGCTGCATTTTGGAAAAGCAAATCAGAGCAGGAATTATACACTTAATGGTAAGGTCCTAGGGAGTGTTGCTTAACAAAGAGACCTTGGAGTGCAGATTCATAGCTCCTTGAAAGTAGAGTTGCAGGTAGATAGGATAGTGAAGAAGGTGTTTGGTATACTTTCCTTTATTGGTCAGAGTATTGAGTACAGAAGTTGAGAGGTCATGTTGCAAAACATTGATTAGACCTCTTTTGGAATATTGCCTGCAATTCTGGTCTCCTTCCTATCGGAAAGATGTTGTGAAATTTGAAAGGGTTCAGAAAAGATTTACAAGGATGTTGCCAGGGTTGGAGGATTTGAGCTAAAGGGAGAGGCTGAACAGGCTGGGGCTGTTTTCCCTACAGAGTCGGACGCTGAGGGGTGATCTTATAGAGGTTTACAGAATTATGAGGGGCATGGATAGGGTAAATAGATAAGTTTTTTCCCTGGGTTGGGGAGACCAGAACTAGAGGGCATAGGTTTAGAGTGATAGGGGAAAGATATAAAAGAGACCCAAGGAATAACATTTTCAGGCAGAGGGAGGAGTTGCCAGAGGAAGTGGTGGAGGCTGGTACAATTGCAACATTTAAAATGCATTTGGATGGGTATATGAATAGGAAGGGTTTGGAGGGATATGGGCTGGGTGCTGGCAAGTGGAACTAAATTGGGTTGGGATATCTGGTTGGCATGGACAAGTTAGACTGAAGGTCTGTTTCCATGCTGTACATCTCTGTGATTCTATGTTCAGACAAGATGTTAAACAACTCTTTCAGATGAATGTAAAAGATCCCATGGTAGCGACAACCAGAGGATTACCCTTGATGAAAACTGATCAACTGGCCATTGTCTCATTGCTGTTTGTACATTAGTTGCCATGTTTCTTGACTACGCTTCGAAGGTCCTCTAAGGCACTTTGGGGCATGATGGCATGGTGACTGAGTGGTTAGCTTTGCTGCCTCACAGCACCAGGGTTTGATTCCAGCCTTGGCTGACTGTGTGGAGTTTGCATGGTCTCCAGATATCTGTGTGGGTTTCCTTCAGATGATCTGGTTTCCTCCCACTGTTCAAAGATGTGTAGGTTAGGTGGATTGGCCATACTAAATTTTCCACAGTGTCCAGGGGTGTGCGTACAAGGTGGATTAGCCATAGTGAAACGTGCGGATCTGGGTTGGATGCTCTTCAGAGGGTTGCTGCGGACTTGATGAGCCAAACGGCCTTTTTCCACACTGTAGGGTTTCTAAGAATGTCACTCTGTGAATGGAAGCTTTAGTTTTGTGTAGTTTAGCATTCAAGAAGGAATAATATCATAAATATAATCATGAAAATTGTTGCCATTCTGTTTATGTCAATAGGACAAGTTACACAGTGTCATAAACCAGATCAGACCCTCTAAAAATATTTTGAGAAAGTAGTCTAGACCCTAATTTTCTTTAATTGTAAAAGTAGATGTAAAGTGCAGTGTTACAGATGCAATGTGAATGATCAAACTACTCAACGTTAAGTGAACCACAATTTATTTAAACACTGAGCAGCAGTGGGCTCAGTGGTCAGCGCTGCAGCCTCACAGCTCCAGGGTCCCAGGTTCAATTCCAGCCTCAGGTGACTGTCTGTGTGGAGCTTGCACATCCTCCCCGTATCTGTGTGGGTTTCCTCTGGGTGCTCCAGTTTCCTCCCACAGCCCAAAGATGCGCAGGTCAGGTGAATTGGCCATGCTAAATTGCCCATAGTGTTAGGTGTATTAGTCTAAGGAAAGTGGGTCGGAGGGTCGGTGTGGTCTGGTTGGGTCGAAGGGCCTGTTTCCACACTGTGGGTAATCTAATCTAATCTATAGTTAAAATACAAACAAAAGAAAGAGGCATTTAGAATGACTTAACTATTGGAAATCTTCACAGAATAATGCAGTACCTAATTAACTGTTCCGATACAGTAAAATCCCATAAGCACACCCCTTGGCAAAAAAGGCAAATTCAGACACAGATTCTTCCATGCAGTTCTCTAATTCCGGAGCAAGAAACATCAAGAGAAAATTCAGAAAGTGTAGCAGCCAAGAGACGTTCGCTGAAGCTTATAACATTTCTGAGATCCCTATCTGCTTCTGCTGCTAAAGCTGAAACAGATAGAAAAGCTGGTCTGTGAAAGCTGACTGTAACCAAGGGCTTCTATTTTTTGAACTTTTAAAAAAAACATGTCAAAGGCCTCACAAGTTGTTTACTTGAATTGTCTTCAAGTAGCCAGTGCGGCACCTCTGCCTTACAATCTCTCTTCAAAAAACCAGGACAAAACAACCTTTTAAAGTGACAGCTTCATCACAATTGTTTATATTGAACTTCAAAAAACGAGTAAAACTGAATCATATAAAAACTTTCAAATGAAGATTATGCATTCTACTATTATTAAGCAAGTGACTCTCTAAACTTGGAAGTATGGTCCTTCTTCATCCAGACACCAACACTAAACGTTTTAGACACTCTCTCTCTTGTGCTGCAGGAGTCTGTATCTTGGTAGCTGAAAGATTAGGTGTGATTTTATTGGTTTAGTTTCTCCCTCATTTAGCACTAGTTAGGGATCCCAGGTAAAGTACAGGTTTGTCTGTGAGGTGTCAGTTGTTTGAACTGTGGAAGTATATTGCAGTTACTGTACTCGCTGTATTGATCCCTATTACAATGAAGAGATTTTGATTCTAGGTTCTTCATTCATAATCTTTCTGGTGTTTCTTTTTTTTTGTTCTTGCTCAAACAGTTGAACAAAATGCAATTATAGGGGAGGCAATTCTTGCTGGATTGTTAATCAAGAGACCCAGGTTCAATCCCACAACTACAGATGGTGGGAAATTTGAATTCAATGTTTTAGATTAGATTAGTTTAGATTCCCTACAGTGTGGAAACAGGTCCTTTGGCCCAACAAGTCCACACTGACCCTCCAAACAGTAACCCACCCAGACCCATTTCCCTCTGACTAATACACCTAACAGTCCACCTATCACATCTCCATCGCCCCTCCCCCAAGTCCCTCCTCCCTACCTTTTATCTTAGCCTGCCTGGCACCCTCTCCTCATTCCTGATGAAGGGCTCTGGCCCGAAACGTCGAATTTCCTGTTCCTTGGATGCTGCCTAACCTGCTGTGCTTTAACCAGCAACACATTTTCAGCTCTAATGCACCTAACACTATGGGCAATTTAGCATGGCCAATTCACCTGACCTGCACATCTTTGGACTATGGGAGGAAACTGGAGCACCCGGGGGAAACCTACGCAGTCACGGGGAGAATGTGCAAAACTCCACAAAGACAGTCACCTGAGGCTGGAATCGAACCTGGGACCCTGGTGCTGTGAGGCAGCAGTGCTAACTGCTGAGCCACCGTGCCACCCATCAGCATCACTGTAACTTGGAATTAAAGAGTTTAATGATAACCATGAGTCTGTTGTTGTTTGTTGGAAAAACCACCTTGTTCATTAATGCCCATTAGGGAAGCAAACAGCCATCCTTACCTGGTCTGGCCTGTATGTGACTCCAGACCCACAGCAACATGGTTGACTCTTAATTGCCCTCTGGGCAATTAGGGATGGATCAATAAATGCTGGCCTAGTCAGCAATGCCCTCATCCCATGAATGAATTGAATATTTAAAATTTAATCAATTTTGCTGTGTGTGCAAAGGGAAAGTAAGCTTTATTACTTTACAGATACTAATCAAATGCAAATATAATTACCTAGCTTTCTCAGTCTTGTGCAGCAGTGTTGCAAGAAAGTCCCCAACTGCAATGTCATTTTTTGTCACTGTCTTCTGCTCTTGCAGTGTAATGTCTCAATTCTAAAGTGCTGCACTTCAACGTTACATCAAAAGTTTTGCCCCATTAAAAACAGTAATTGTGAAAATGGTTCTCAAGCAATTTCCAACTAATTATAGTCACAGAATGTTGTTGAGACATAGAATGCTTCACCAAAAACAGGTCTAGAGAGGTATTTAATAAGTAAATGGATAATTCTTTGAACGCAGGGTGCATGAGTAAGTGTTTAGTTCTTTCAGGGAAGTAGCACAGGTGGAATGGGCTCAATGATCTTCCTCTGCCCTGTAAATTCTATAATTCCACATTGCCCCACTGCTAATTCCAATACTTTCAAACTGACGGGACCTACTTGACCACATGCAATTCTGAATGCAGTGATCATAAAATAAACAATCTTTTGAGCAAAAAACTTTATTTTCCTCTAAAATAATATAAAACAATGGTCAAATTCTAGCTTTACCCATTTATTAATATTTGAAATAAAACAGTGTGTTCAGCATTTTTGTGGAAAAGTAGTGAGTGAGTGACGATTCTGTGCTTTTTATTGGAACTGATCACAATTGGCAGAAATCCTGTGAATAATCCTTTCTGAAGGAGGTTGGACTGAGACCAATGCCTGCCTGGGTTAAAATAAATAATGTTACTGTAATAATTACTGCTCCTATCATTTAATTCAACTTTAGTGCATTCTGAGGATCTATACTGTTATATTAGCAGCATGCCAATCATAGTCATCTGTCCAGTTTATCTTAAAAGACCAGTTTAATGGAAGGGAAGTGAAGAGAATTCTGCGAAATTATCATGAGATGGGAAGGATCAAACAAAGACGGAATATTTATGTACGTTTAATTTATTTCAAAAAATGGAGGCTATATTCTGTTTATCTGCTTCTTGTATGGACACTCTCTGCAAACCGTGGCTCAGCTCAATAGCTTTCTTCGGTTGGTTTACAAACCCACCATGACCACTTTCTGCAACAAAGCAAAGGAAAAAATAGAGAAAAGCCATTAATCCATTAATTTGCACAACAGGCAAATCCCAATACATTTAGTGCTTCCTCATGTCTCTGTGATTCCTGTAGCATGATTAGGAAAAGGGGGAATAAAACCATGCAATTATCTAGTGCCATTCACGCCCTCTGGATATCTCATGATGTTTCGCAGTTAATGAAATTCTTCAAAAACATAATTTGGAGATGCCGGTGTTGGACTGGGGAGTACAAAGTTAAAAATCACACAACACCAGGTTATAGTCCAACAGGTTTAATTGGAAGCACACTAGCTTTTGGAGCGACGCTCCTTCATCGTAACACAGAATTTATAGCAAAAATTTACAGTGTGATGTAACTGAAATTATATATTGAAAAATTGATTGTCTGTTAAGCCTTTCATCTGTTAGAATACAGTGATAGTTTCACTTCTTTCATGTGTAAATCACAAAACATTTTTTAAAATTGCATTCTCGGTTTAGTGTTAACAATGGTGATAGCTAGACAATATGTTGAAGGTGTTGGCCCCCTGTGTTCTGTCTATGCCATGATGTTTAGATTGATTCTAATCTAAAAAGTGAGATAACAGAGTTTTGCATGAGTTCTACATGAATGCATGCAGTTTTTGAGCAAGGTACAATGTAATTCTGCAAGTACAAATTCATCCCACAAAATATATGTGTGCATGTGAGTGTCTGTCTGGGGTGGGAGTTGTGAGTGTGAGAAAATGTGTGTGTGTGTGTTGGGGATAGTGAAGGGAGGAATCATTGAAGAGAGAGGGGAATTAATGAAAAGAGTGCTGTATCAATAGAATCATATGGATGCTCATTTGGACATTCATGTAAAGGTATTGTGCAAAAGGCATCATGATTTACCTGTCCCTGTTTCATTTGTAAATAACTCAGTTGGCATACCTCAGAGGTATATTCCTTCATGTTTATCACATAATGTATCACATCTCCATGACACTGGACTCCTTTGGCTATAAATTCTGTGATCATGATCTTATCCTCCACAACCACCTGATGAAGGAGCAGCGCTCAGAAAGTTAGTGCTTCCAAATAAACCTGTTGGTTTATAACCTGATGTGTGATTTTAAACAATTTTTCGTTATTACTTTTGATGAGCTACAATAATAACAATTCTAAAATTAATGCTCAAATGCCTGTTGCCAGGTGATGAACATTTTCTGATTCCAATGAGAAATAAACCAATGTGAGGTCCCATTGAGGTGAAAATCCAGAATCTAGCTTCTCAAATAAAAATGAGGTCTGCCTCCACACTGCAGGTGTGGAGCTCAGAAACAAAAGCAGAGAATACTGGAAAAACTTTGCAGGTCTGGCTGCATCTGAGGAGTGAGAAACAGAGTTAATGCTTCAAGATCCTGGCCTGGATGCTTCAAGCAGCAAAGGCTGTAGGTTACTCCAGCAACTTTTTTTCTTAAGATAGTAAATTAAATGTCATTTGGTATGTCAAATTCCACATCACCCATAATCCCTTCAGCATACTGAGTTATGTTTTGATTGTTGTAAACAGTTCTGTTCTTTTAAAGAAGACATTAATAAGATGCCTCTTAGAGAAATTTCTAATAGCACAATTTAGTTCTGGCACTGAAGGCTCCTTTAATTTCATTCTATGCAAAAGGTCTTTGTGAAATCAATCATTCAATTTTGTTTTTAATTTTGCTCAATAGACCTGTGTTCGAATAAGATTTGTTTATGTACAAAATGGAGAAAATGCTGCAGAGTTACTCTCACGTAGAGAGGAATTGTATTACTTGTACTAACTAAAACTCTACTCGACAGTCATGTGCCAAATACAGAGAAGAACTGTGAAATTAGAGACTGTAATATGAAAGTCTCGACATATCTCCGATACAGAATACTCCCATTGGATCCTGATGTCTGATGATTATTTTATTACAGCAAGCAACATATAGAAGCATACATGAATGAGTGGTGGTTCTGTCTTCATTCATTTTAATAAGAGCTTTTGACAGAGTCAGATCAAATGATCTTTTTTTGTTTTTGTTGGAGCCTTCATGGCAACAGTGAAATATTAATTACCTGATACATTCCTTTAACAAAATGTAGAATCAATCAAACAAAGATTATTAAGTATTAATGAACTAAAGATGTATGTGGATAAAAATGCAATATACACACAACTTTAATCTTCAAAGTTAACAAAATTTGTTTTGTTCTGTATCATTGCAGTCTTCTATTTTTGTGGAAGCATGTGAGACTTATCTTTTCACTTGGAAAGAAACCAAAGTTTCTAAGTGCACAAAAACATAATTACAGGAGAGCATACAACATTCAGGAAAGGCAACAATGCCAAGTAGTGCCTTATGTTTGTATCAGCTCTCTGAATGACTTCAGCGTTACGCTCCATCCCCTGTGCTTTCACTACACCCATTTAGTTTTGTTTTACTTTTTGGTATTTATCCATTTTAATTTTATAATCTATCATAGATTCTGTTGCCAGAATCTTATTCTAATCCATTCTGAACAATTTCCCTCTGTGGAAACCTCTTTCTTTCATTTCTTTCATATTTGGGGCGATCTTTAGATTTATGGTCTCTAGTTTCAAGATCAGTGGCAAAAGAATTAAGTATTTCTAACCTATTTACAGCATCAAAACCTCCTTAAACAGTTATACTAGATGGCTTCCTAGCCTCCTTCTTCCACAAAACAGACCCATTTCACTTTGCAAAATGTGTGATGGTGAAATGTTCACAACTCAGTTACTTCTAGCCACTGTGTAGACTATCCACTCTGCCCTTACATTATTCACTGTGTAGGATTGATGCTGGAACCTCTTGCATGAAATGAAAATAGGCTCTCTCAGCCAAGTAGAGTGGAATAATTTGATGTGCATCTGTGGGAAGAATTGAATTGCTGAGGACTCTGCTGTTGCTGTGCAGATAGGATACTCCAGTTACAATAGTGATGCCTAGTGACTTACTCCCCTGGACAAAACCAATAGATTGCCAACTCATTCAACGTTGTGGTTACAAATACCATGACAGTTATTGAACTATTCTTCGGTTTGTAACATATGATGACACGGTGATGAAAGGACAATAGGAAATTTACTATTTTGTTCTACTGATATAGCATTTCATTTATGCAGGTTTGGTATTATTACTATTACCGTCCAAATACAGCCAGATTTATTGACATTTCTCTGTTAAAGTGGCTGAGCAGTCAAACCATGTGACATTTGGTAAAGGCAGGAAAACTACAGAATCACAGAAGTATTGCAGTGCAGAAAGAAGCCATTAGGTCCATCGTATCTGCACCTGGTCTCTAAATAAGTATCATGACTGAGTATCATTCTCCTGGCTCCTCCACATAATCTTGCCAAAATTGTTTACTCAGTGAATACTGCTACCTAAAGTCCAGTGGGCTGATTTAAAAATGATTCAGATTATTTGAAGATCTGCTAATGATAACGCAATGTTAGTAAACCAGCAAAAGCTGTTGTTCGAATAATCTTCATTCTAAACAAAATACAGGCACATAATCGTAGTTTCCTGAAAATTTAATTTTCTTCTCTTGAATTTGAACTGTAACACATTTGGAAATAATTTTCCAGTGAATGGTAGAGGAAAACCTATTTGCTTTTCACTCCCAGTACAGTTTTGCTTTATCTTAATGCACCCTCATCTGAAAGCCTGCTGTTCTTACAAAGTGCCATTTTATCTGTTTTGGCAGCCTTACTAGAGTTTTGATCTAATGTCACACCCGTAAGGAAAGCATGGATAAAAACATAGCAATCCTCCAATATTACCCTCCATTGTCAGCCTAGTTCACACAATTCAATCCTTAGAGTAGACCTGAACCTATGACCTTTGATGGAAAGAGATAAGCCAATAAGATGTAAAGTATATATATGTTCACAATTTTTACATGTGCTCTTCTTTTCACATTGCAAAGAATTCATTCCATTGAACATCTGGTGCAGAAACAGGCTATTCAACATAATAGAGTGGTACTGGAAAAACACTCCACCCTCCCCTCTGACCTATCACCTCCATCCCCACCCCATTCACCTTTTGTACTCTTTGCTACCCTCTCCCCAGCCCCTCCACCACCCCCCTCCCCCGCCCCACTATTTACCTCTCCACCCTGGAGGCTTCCTGTCTCTATTCCTGATCAAGGGCTTTTGCCCAAAACGTCGATTTTCCTGTTCCTCGGATACTGCCTGACCTGTTGTGCTTTTCCAGCACCACTCTGATCTAAACTCTGGTTTCTAGCATCTACAGTCCTCTCTTTTGCCTATTCAACACAATAGGCTATACGTGTTTATAGTCAGTACCTGTTTATCCTACTATATCTCAAATCACTGTATCAACATATCCTCCAATTTATTCTGTTTATCAACATACCTTGCTCTCCTTTATTGGATTCTCAATGTTATTGTGCGTTCTCTTTTGTTACAGATGTGGACTAGGATTTGTGTTTGATGGCAGTATTGGTCTGTTATTGATTCAAAGTTAAGCAGCATTATAATAAAGAATGACTTAGTCTTCTGGCCTTAGCAATTGGCCATAATAGAAGATGTAAAAAAGAGAAATTGCATTCTATCACCAATCTCCAATGAGTAAAGGTCTTCAATTCAATGAAGCATTTTTCCTGTACATTGTGTAAATGATATGTATGTACTGGGGAAAATAAAATAGAACAATGTCTTATTTGAGTCATTAACTCTCTATGATCCTAAATGTGCTGCAAAAGGGAAGGAAATAGCTCTTTATTTATGTGCTATCTTCAGTTCCCTCTTAAAAGAAGAGTTCTAACCTACTTAAAAATAATTTTGGGCAGAATCTGATAGAGGCCTGAAGGGCGTGGGATATGGCTAAAATACTGGCAGAATCACACTAGAAATCCCATGAGATCTATCTCAATGTCAGGAAGAAACTAATCATAGATTTTAGTTAAGTTCTGGACGCTGATGGGATTCCCACTAAGCAGTGGCAAGTTGCTCATTCAGGCGGATTATAGCTCGATAACAACCTCATTAACTACACATCTTGATCTTATTAATATGCAGCTTTCTATCCTGCCATCTCCCACGCATGAACCAGACATTGACAATTCTCAACATAAAGGTCAGTGTGGATACTTGGCAACTTCACCTTGTTGCTTGCTCCAAAGGTCCTCCATTTTGGACATTAGGCATTAACATTTCAGGGCACATTGTATTGGTGATGCACAAGCATACTCCTCATCCTTGAACATTGGCACCTGACATGTACCAGTCTCAAGGAACCATCATGGCACATCTCCAATCCAATTACTGACTTCAATATCATTGTAATGCTGCAGCAAGAACATTGTCAGGGACACTCAGCTCATGGAGTAGATCAGGTTGCATCTCCAGGCTATTTGATTTTTTTTTTACTTAGTCCTCACTCACTCTGAACCTACCTGGATGCTCACACCTTCCCTGCCTTGACTTGTGTTTTTGCAGCCTAGCCCTCAGCCAGAGATATCATGTTCACAATAATGCTGTGCTATTTAATACAAACACAAAGTTAGGAAACTTGTCACTGTTGTCAGCAGCACTTAGTCAAACCAAAGATGATAGTCAGTGGTTCTTGGCACCATTAGTTAAAGGCAGCCTCCAATAACAGTCCTGGGGCCTGGTTAAGATCAGTCAGCCATTTGGAGGAGTCAGGATCCACGTCTCAATCAGTCAGGAGCCGAGTGTTGGGCATCCCACCATCTGGCTTGACTCTTTCTGCCCTATTGTAGGTTGTTTTCTTGCTGGAATGAAAGAATGAGACATTTATTAAGAAATGCAATAGTTATCATTGTTGATGCAGATGGGAAAGTGTCATGGGCAAGTGAATAGGCATCACAGATGGCATGCAAAGTTGGGGGTTGGGGTGGGTGACAGTGAGTGGGGAAGATGTTTTAGAAAATATTGAGGGTGATGGCTGCTTCTCATGGCCATTGTGGCTGGATGTGTGGTGGTCTGCTTTGGCGTCTTCGGTGGCAAGGCCCCAGAATCTTCCCTCTGAACTTAGAAGCTGTAAACTTAACTATGATGGACTTTGTCTTCATTTTTTTCTTATCAATGCCTTCTTTTCTGAATATAGGCATTGCAGTATGACAACTTAAACACTTTTCCCTGTTTTGTTTTCGTAAAACATACAAGTGACAATAAATGACTATTCTATTCTATTCTATTGGTAGAACATTATTCTTGGTGGGAGGTGGATACAGTATCAGAGATAGAGTGAGTGTGAAGTATCAGAGAGAAGATGGTGGTGCTTACATTTGTGGAATGGAGATCTTTGCATCTTCTTCCTACAAAGTTGTGTATTCTTCTAAATGGCTGAGACTGCAATGACTTGGGTAGCAACCACGGACCAAGCTGGCTTGGTCTGGTTTTGTGGCATCCTTCGCCTGTCCTTGGGCAATGAGCCATCATATACCTGCACCATTCTGTCCAGCATGATCTCCAGGTTCCTCCCCGAAAAGCACGGTGTGATTTTTCATTCTCTGTCATGCCTGGGGAGAATTGGGGAACTGTGCAGCGCAGCTCTGGACTGACAATGCATAATGGCCTTTTAAAGATGGCACTTGTGCCAAGAATGCTGGTTCATTGTTGGACACCCCAGCAGTGGCGAATTGGACCAGGTACTGCGAGCGATCAAGGGGGTTCAGAATTGAATGAGGGGGCATCATGGAGAGAAAATGGGGGTAGTTAATGAGACAGGTTTCTGGATGGCATGGATGAGTTGGACCAGCTGTTTCCATGCTGTACATCTCCATGACTCTATGATATGGTGAGAAAACACGGTACACCTCATGGAGAGAAACCCTCCATGAAATTCAACAAAAATGGCACAGTCAAAAGCAGTAAGATTCATTCCTACAACTGTGCAAATTGTGACCAGAAATAGTCACTGGCTTTCTGAAGCATATAGCATTTGATCTAAACTCTCCTTGCACAAACTGGCCACTGCCTCCAGATGTGTGTGATAACGTAAATGTGACACTAGCCTGACTGGGGATTGCACTTGATTGTTGCAGCTGCATCATCTGATGGTTTGTCGTTCTTTAAGTTTAAGGTATAACTTTAGCACTAACTAACTAACCTGTGGACATACTAACTTGGAAGCCCTTCAATAAGCCTTAAAAATGGATCTTACCCACTAACAAAATCTCAAATGTTTATTCTCTGCAGTATTTGCAACACTATCTGGTCTATAAGAGAGTGATAACAGCAGATTACAGCTGTTAAACTGTACAGCTTGCAGCAGCCAAACCCAGCTTCCTGGTAATGTTTCACTGCATTAACATTATCACACTGCTCTAGAGACAGCAGACATTGCAAAAGCTCGGATTCCTTAGATCTCAACTAATAAATTTCAGAAAACTTGCCAATTGCTTTTAGCAGATCACCTCGTCATTGGTTTTATTGTTGTTTGTGGGAGATTAGCAGCAGTGATTCCTCATCACAGTCACTACACGTTAAATGTGTTTCCACATTTTGCGACATCTTGAAGTCTTGTAAATCAATAAATAAAGGCAGGACTTCCTTTTTAACTAATTTGCTCTCACATTAGATTGACAATGCCATTCATACTTAGCACAGAACTGAAGCACATGTGAACCTCCACGCCAACAGCTCTATTATTGACCGAAGTTGCAGGTGTTCTCCTGCTTTTGGCATGTCTGCAACAAGATTTCTTTTAATTCAATAAAGTTTAAAATTAAACAACAATACCAAGTTGCATATTATCTAAAACAGCAAGTGACAGGGAATAAGTAGTTCAATTAGAAGGGTGTCATTCAGCAACTGAGTTAAATATCAGCAACTGAGCATTCAACTCTTAACCTATTGACAACCATCCTACATGTTTCAGAAACATATGAGATGTCAACTTTGCTGCTATTCAGTATCCCAACTTTCTTGCTTTTGAACATTGTTGGAGTTCATGCAGATGAATAGGCTAAAGATTTCCTGTCTGTTCAAGCCATTGATAGCTGAGTCAGGTACTTTTGGTCCTGTTCCCTGTGGATACAGCAACAGCTACCTCAGATTTCAAAATAATTCACAGAATTTACTACTGTGCTCTCAGAGCCAGGAGAGTCAATGGAATTGTCAAAATGATATAGAGCAAATTTACAGATTAGGGAAAGAACCATTAGCAGAGCAATGTTAACCAGAACTGTACCTAATTGGAGCTGATTGTGAGCCTGTTGGTTAAAGGTTTAAAATAGGTTTACATTCCCACTCTCAACTTTTTATTAATCATTGACACCTACAAGAATCCAAGGAAGGTGGTCAATTTGACATTTCTTGTAAACTTGGTATTATAGGATTGTAGTTTTATTCGTTTGTGAGCTGAATGTGGACACTGCTTGCAAGATTTACTATTTTGGAAGAATTGAATAAAATATATATTAAATAAAAGCATTATTTTGGAGCTATAAATCTCTCAGCTTTCCATTGTACAGTGCCAATGTGACACATCCAATGAAATAAGTACAAAACAGATGACATGTATCTCCTATCTTTATAACTTCTGTTTCTCATTTCCTACAATGATATCAATCCTTCTGTCGGATGGATAGTACAGGACATTTGGGCAGAATTGAGCCACACTATTATGGTAGTGCTTGGAGGAGCATTCCATTGCATAAAAGCTCAGACAGCAGTCCTGTAGTCACAACTTGAAAAGCAGGAATCAACTGGGCTAAAACAAATATAACAAAGCTAGTGATCCTGGCATATCCCATCAGTAAAACTAAATCACAGTAAACTGCATTTTTTTTTCAATTTGAACATTGCTGGAATGCCATCTGGCACATATTCTTTCATTTCTAGTTCTGCTCATATTGAAGATCTGAAATAAAATCATCACTGTCTCCGAGCGTTTAGGGCATATTCATATCCAACTGCGTCTAATAGTATGTTTTTCATTAAAATACCCATTGTGCATAAAATACACTCCTGTATGTTTTTGATCATGTTAACAATTTAAGCTTGTGTATAACTTTTCACAAGGGGAGAGGTGGATGCTGAGCATAAGAAGATAATTTAAGTTATGGGATTGATCAGGAAGGGAATCAAGGGTTATAGGGAAATGGCAGGAAAGTGGAGCTGTGGATTATCAGATCAGCTCTGATCTCATTGACTGGCGGAGCAGACCCAATGGGCTGAATGGCCTAATTTTGCTCCTATGTCTAATGGCTTTTTGAAAAAACCAAAGTGGAAAGATAGGGATTGATTGAAAAAAAATGGTTTAGGAAATCATGACATGAGACCCTGTTAGCCTGGTCCAAGGTGGTCACAGTGGTCTCAAACCATCTGAAGAAACAGCCAGCAATGCTGCAAGAAGCACATTCTCCACCCTGCCATCATCTCTCAGCTACCTCATAGTTACTCTATCTCTGCTGTTATACCCACAAGACCATAAGATCAGAAGATACAAGGATAGAATTTGGCCATTCAGCCCTTCAAGTCTGTTTCAGCATTCGATCATGCTTGATGTATTTTTAAACCCCGTTCTCCTGCCTTCTCCCTGTAATCTTTGATCCCATTACTAATTAAGAATCTTTCTAACTCTGTCCTAAAAATACTCAATGATTTCCACAGATGGCAATGAGTTCCACAGATTCACCACTCTCTGACTGAAGAAATCCCTCCTCATTTCAATTTAAAGGGTCGTCACTTCACCCTGAGGCTGTGCCCTTGGGTTCTAGTCTCTCCTACTAGAAGAAACATTTTCTCCAAATCCACTCTATCCAGGCCTATCTATATGCTGTAAGTTTCAATTAAATCCTCCCCTCATCCTATATAAAATACAAACCAGACTCCTTAAATGCTCCTCATATGACAAAACCTTTATCCTGGAATTATTCTTGCGAACCTCCTCAGGATCCTCACCAACGTCAGCACCTCCTTGGATACGGGAACCAAAATTGCTTGCAATATTCCAAATGCAGTCTGACCAGAGCCTTATACAGCCTCAGCAGTATATCTCTGCTGTTGTATTCCAGCCTTCTTGAAATGAATGCTAGCATTGCATTTGCTTTTGTACATGTTAACCTCCAGAGAATCCTGAACTTACTTTGGAGCCTTCTGACTAAACAGGATGGTGTGGATTAGAATTCTAGTGATAGTTTGTAAGGAGGCAAAGTTTCAGAAAGAATGAAATGTTTATTACAGACTGAAAAAGGAAAGAAAAATTTGACTTAGGGGCAAACTGGACAAATTCATTTAGCATCAGTGGGCAACTAGGGAGATAGTGGACTCAGAGATGGAGACATGTTGGTACAAATTGGAAAGTATCGCTTTGAACTTGCCAATAATGAACTGTAGGAAAGGTTGATTTGTCTAATACTTAGCTGAAAATGTGTTGCTGGAAAAGCGCAGCAGGTCAGGCAGCATCCAAGGAACAGGAAATTCGACGTTTCGGGCATAAGCCCTTCATCAGGAATGAGGATTCCTCATTCCTCATTCCTGATGAAGGGTTTATGCCCGAAACGTTGAATTTCCTGTTCCTTGGATGCTGCCTGACCTGCTGCGCTTTTCCAGCAACACATTTTCAGCTGTGATCTCCAGCATCTGCAGACCTAATTTTTTACCTCATGAATTAAACAACCTGGAATGTGTCACAAGCATTATACTGCCGATGGCATAAATGACAAATAAATGGGGATCAGAGTGGTGGCCTTGGGACACACTTGAACTAAATTAAAAAAGAGACCATGTAAATAAATGTACCTATTTCAATAGCATGGCTAAGCATATAACCACATGGGCCAGGTATAACAGCAAACACACTGGTAGCAGTGGACTGAAGAGTTGTGGAAGTGTAAGTCAAGCAATAGGTATTCAGTCGATTACTTGAAAAAATTCTTAGGTTTCCTAGTTCAGAATGCATCTATTCAAGTAGAATGGAAAACAAACAGGAATAAGAAGGCATTTTGTGTGTTCTAAAGTTCGTGCCAAATTCATTGAGTAAAATGGGAAAATATCTTTCCATTCAATATTCTTTTTCTAAAAGTACTACACTCGTCAGCAGCATCCAACATTTTAAAGGATGCCAACTTTATGTATTTGAAAGCACTCAGAGCCAGAGTGGATCTTGACAATATCACTTGGAAGAAGAGAAAATGCTGCTGATTACAGTTCCCAAAGTCCTGCTGGTGATTGGCAGCTGGGCAAAGTTGAATCATGAGAGCAGCACTTGAAGGTCTCCATTGAGTCTCACTTACTTAAGAAAACAACACTCTTTTCCATACTGAGACTAGGTTGAGGTATCTATTGGACATCATGTTCAACACAGAGTGATTGGACTGTCCCAATAATCTCTACAAAGGGGTGGAATTGTTTTCTCCTGACTAAAGTGTCCAAACATAAAACTTGACCTACTCTTGGGAAATAAGGCAGGGCAGGTGACTGAGTTGTCAGTAGGGGAGCACTTTGGGTCAGTGACCATAATTCTATTTGTTTTAAAATAGTGATGAAAAAGGATAGACCAGATCTACAAGTTGAATTTCTAAATTGGAGAAAGGCCAATTTTGACGGTATTAGGCAAGTACTTTTGAAAGCTGATTGGAGGCAGCTGTTCGCCTCCAAAGGTAAAGGGACGACTGGAAAATGGGAAGCCTTCAGAAATGAGATAACAAGAATTCAGAGAAAGTATATTCCTGTCAGGGTGAAAGGAAAGGCTGGTAAGTAGAGGGAATGCTGGAGGACAGAAGAAATTGAGGGTTTGGTTAAGAAAAAGAAGGAAGCATATGTAAGGTATAGATAGGATAGATCGAGTGAATCCTTAGAGTATAAAGGAAGCAGGAATATACTTAAGAGGGAAATCAGGAGGGCAAAAAGGGAACATGAGATGGCTTTGGCAAATAGAATTAAGGAGAATCCAAGGGGTTTTATACAAATATATTAAGGACAAAAGAGGAACTAGGGAGAGAATAGGGCTCCTCAAAGATCAGTAAGGCGGCCTTTGTGTGGAGCCACAGAAAATGGGGGAGATACTAAATGAGTATTTTGCATCAGTATTTACTGTGGAAAAGGATATGGAAGATATAAACTGTAGGGAAATAGATGGTGACATCCTACAAAATGTCCAGATTATAGAGGAGGAAGTGCTGGATGTCTTGAAACAGGTAAAGGTGGATTAATCCCCAGGACCTGATCAGGTGTACCCAAGAACTCTGTGGGAAGCTAGAGAAGTGATTGCTGGGCCTCTTGCTGAGATATTTGTATCATCGATAGTCACAGGTGAGGTACCGGAAGACTGGAGGTTGGCAAACGTGGTGCCACTGTTTAAGAAAGGTGATAAAGACAAGCCAGGGAACTATAGACTGGTGAGGCTGACCAAGCTGTTGGAGGGAATCCTGAGGGACAGGACATACATGTATTTGGAAAGGCAAGGACTGATTAGGAATAGTCAACATGGCTTTGTACGTGGAAAATCATGTCTCACAAACTTGATTGAATTTTTTGAAGAAGTAACAAAGAGAATTCATGAGGGCAGAGCAGTAGATGTGATCTATATGGACTTCAGTATGGCAAACAACAAGGTTCCCCATGGGAGACTGGTTAGCAAAGTTAGATCTCATGAAATAGAGGGAGAACTAGCCATTTGGATACAGAACTGATTCAAAGATAGAAGACAGAGGGTGGTGGTGGAGGGTTGTTTTTCAGGCTGGAGGCCTGTGACCAGTGGAGTGCCACAAGGATCGGTGCTGGGTCCTCTACATTTTGTCATTTACATAAATGACTTGGCTGTAAGCATAAGAGGTACAGTTAGTAAGTTTGCAGATGACACCAAAATTGAAGATGTATTGGACAAAAAGAGGTTTACCTCAGATTACAACAGGATCTGGACCAGATGGGCCAATGGGCTGAGAAGTGGCAGATGGAGTTTAATTCAGATAAATGCAAGGTGCTGCATTTTGGGAAAGCAAATCTTAGCAGGACTTATACACTTAACGGTAAGGTCCTCGGGAGTGTTGCTAAACAAAGAGATTGGAGTGCAGGTTCATAGCTCCTTGAAAGTGGAGTCGCAGGTAGATAAGATAGTGAAGAAGGCATTTGGTATGCTTTCCTTTATTGGTAAGAGCATTGAGTACAGGAGTTGGGAGGTCATGTTGCGGCTGTACAGGACATTGGTTAGGCCACTGTTGGAATATTGCATGCAATTCTGGTCTCCTTCCTATCAGAAAGATGTTGTGAAACTTGAAAGGGTTCAGAAAAGATTTACAAGGATGTTGCTAGGGTTGGAGAATTTGAGCTATAAAGGGAGGCTGAACAGGCTGGGGCTGTTTTCTCTGGAGTGTCGGAGGCTGAGGGGTGACCTTATGGACGTTTACAAAATTATGAGGGGCATGGATAAAAATACAAAGTCTTTTCCCTGGGATTGGGGAGTCCAGAACTAGAGGGCATAGGTTTAGGGTGAGAGGGGAAAGATATAAAAGCGACCTACAGGGCAATGTTTTCACACAGAGGTTGGTACGTGTATGGAATGAACTGCCAGAGGAAGTGATGGAGGCTAGTACAATTGCAACGTTTAAGAGGCATTTGGATGGGTATATGAATAGGAAGGGTTTGGAGGGATATGAGCTGGGTGCTGCAGGTGGGACTAGATGAGATTGGAATATCTGGTCGGCATGGACGGGTTGGACCGAAGGGTCTGTTTCCATGCTGTACATCTCTATGACTCTATGAGGACTCCTGCTGTAAGTGGGTTATGACAAACTCTGAGATTATTTTGAGAACATATCTATTAAATTTTGGTTTCTTGCCTTGCTTTGTAACTTTCTCCCAACAAACCATTAAAGTGACTTTTGTGCATGTTGTCTAAGGAGCTACAAATCCTGGATGTGCCTCTGTGAACTCTGTCACCTGAATTTTCAGGATTTCTGATGTGAATTGAGAAGCGCTGTGACGAAGTTGGCAACCTTCCCCAATTCACATCTGCCCCCGTCTCCTCCCTACATTATACTCCTTTCTCTGTTTAATGCAAGGACAGAGTAAAGCATTGAAGCCCAAATCTCTGCAACCGGGAAGGCCTTGAGTGAAGGCACTGACATGGAAGAAGCCATCTGTATTGTTTTAAGGGTCTCAAGCAAAAGCACATAAGTTACAAATGGTGCAAAGAAGTAACAACTTATAAAGAGTTAAGACTGAGGTCAGTTGCTCTTCCAAGATTTGGTGAAGGACAGGAACAAGGAATTAATCCTTGCAAAAAAAGGCAGAGGCTTGTAGCAAAAGAATATTTCAGATTTTTCAATCCCTACCCTCACATTTGTTTAATATATATGTTCAGCTGATAATATATATGTCATTGAAATAAGCCTCAATGTAAGAAATGATTCGGTAGTTATGGTAAATATGTTTGTCTCAGGCACTTATGCAGTCTGGATTCTTGATGTGCACGGTTTGTGCCTCTGGAAAGCTTTCACTATTTGCAACATATGGCTTCTTGGAAGTAAAATAGTCACTAGCATATTCTTGGCAAGATGTGTTCACTATTTATGATTGAAAAACACATATGTAAGTATGTGGATCCATACAAATGGCATAGCTAAGAACTTATTTGAGCTTTTGACATTTTTATACTTTTAACAAAATAAACACTTGCAAATACTTGAATCTACTGTAAATCCAAGTGCAGCAGATGCTGAGGGACCATCAATAATACTGCAGGATATTTGCCTCTTGGGACAGAGAAGTTGTAATCACCAATAAAATTAATCTTCAGTAAAGCCAAAGCACTTGACATTTTGTTCGATGGGAGAGGATTCCGTGTTTCTGTTGTTGCAGACTGCCAAGGAGAGGTCTCAAAGGACTCTGAGTGCACTGACCATTCACAGGAATCAAGGCCTCTAGCATGTGCAGTAGGGTGAAGTGGTTTGTCATTAATCATAGCCAATGTCAGCACATGGCACAATTATTTCAGATCACTTCACAAAATATGTTGGTTAAGAGACTTTCCCAAACAATTGTCATGCTACAGACTGGTCCCATGTAGATAAACATAGATATAGAATAAAATGTTATTTTGTTATTTTTACTTAAAAGCAGGGAATCTGAGACAGATATTGTAAGTGTTCAGCTCCTTTGATCTTCCCATGTATAAATAATTTCAAAGTCATATTACTGTGTATCAATGAAACCTTCCACCTGATTCACCTCGACAATAGTGGAAAATAGGCACAGCCCTTCTGTGTGAACTGAAAGAATTCAGCTGACAAATGCATCTGCTTAAAACTGCAACTATTATAAATAATTTCCATTGAGGATAATTAATTTTAATAAAAATGATTCTACAATAAACAACCTTGTCTTATTTACCTTTGTGGTACTCCAAATAGTTCAATAGCCGCACTGAAATAATCAGCAAGAGAAGAATTTTAGACCCTGCTCATATCCTAGAGTGTTGCTGCAAAGCCTTTGTGATCAATTGATTCCACTGATCTCACAATGACTAAAGCACTGCATTTATATTTCACATCATTAGGACATTCCAAAGTATCTGACAGAGATTACATTGCTTTCCAGGTCTGATCATTGTTGGTGGGCAATATTACAGCAACCAACTTGCACCCTCTGCAATTTATGATCACAAGTATAAATCAGGAAATGAATACATGATAATTTGCATTAACATTTCACGTTAATGATCTTCCATTGGTAAAAGTCATCCATGCTGTTGAAAGGTCATTGACCTGAGACACTATTTATGTTTCTCTTTGCTCAGGTGCCGCCTAACTGGCTGCGTATTTTCTGCACTTACTGTTTTAATTTCAAATTTTCAGAATCTGAGGTTTTATTACTTTAGTACCAGATGACTTGTCTTGATATTGGAAAAGAGACAAATTTGGTCAGCGTGTTAGAAAGCTTTCTGCTCTTCAAATAGTGCTGTGGGATTGTACCTGTCTAACTGAACAGGTCTGATGCCTCACCTAAACAAAAATAGCCCCTCAACAACACAGCACTTTCTCTGTCCTGCATTGAAATACCAACAATGATTATTTACTTAAGTCCTGTGACAACACGTGCTCTTTATTTAGCTCCTCATAGTATAATGCATACTTCCTGAGTTATGTTATTCTCAGCATAGGGGGTTACCTTATATTTTTTTGTCCTGATGTATTTTGTTTATATAATATTCAAACCTAACTAACCATATCTTTAATACCATTTTGTAGCATTTATACATTTGGAAACTGTTTTTGTAACTCCTGTTTTCTTTTCTAGTGAACTTACGTGTAGTTTTTGTTTCAAATCTGTGGCCGGAATCGATGAAATGGTAGGAATCTGTTACTGGTGCAGTGTTTGTTTGGTTATGCTCCCTAAGTGGTTGCAGCATGAAACTGGACCCTACTTAGGCTAAGGTGCTGGGTTGTGGCTGGAAGGGGCAGTGTTAATAATGACAGGATTTCCTGACATTTGGAGCGTAATGGAAATGAATGCCAGAATTAGAGGTGCTGCTGGAACTCCTGTCAGACCTGGAACCTTGACCGCTGAACTCTACTGTTCACATTTGTTTTCTTGTTAACAACATAACTGGTTGGGAAAACCAAGAAACAAGATGCAAGTGTTCACTTTGAAACATTAATGGACATAAACGTCTTAAAACTAATGTCACACACATATCAAGAAGCTCTGCTACAATGTTTGATTCTTATTCTGGACACCTTCACTTCAACAGAACCCACGGAAAAAGAGAAATATTAATGTTTTAGAATCAGAAATATGGATAGCTCTCATTAGAGTGATAGTGACCAAATAAGTGAAGGCAGTTGACGAAAGGAGAGATGCATCCTGTTAGTTAAAGCCTGTAATTTCAACATCACAAGTTGAGCTTGAGTCAGAGAGAAATGTCTTTACATTCAGATGGCTTAGCAATGAATACTGTGCCTCTCTATTTGGATAGGTTGGAATGGAAATAAATGTGCTATAGATAACCAGGGAAGCTATTCAAAAGACATGCATTGAAAGCAGACCTGTTCCTATCTACTCTAATCTCCGAACCCCATTTCAGGGACTCCAAAATCCCATTTCATGTAAAGTAACTGCTGTCACTAGGAACTGCACATGCACAATCCATGGACTGCAGCCATTCCTGTCCCTGTAAAAATGAGGAATACCAAGTTTGGGACCAGGAATTGGGATTCCCAACTTCTTCTGATATTTTCACTATCAGGGTGAAATCTTGGGCCAGCATGTGGAAACAGTTAATCTGCTTTTGGCTCATGGTCAAGCTCTTATAATCTCTCTTTTATCTTTTAAAGCAACCTGTTCAGACATGTTATTACACAACACCGGAACAAGTGGGATTTGAATCCAGGTCTCCTGGCTCACAGATAGGGACACTACTCCTGCATCACGAGAGCTCCAAATCTATCTCTTAATTTTTAAAAAACTATTCTTCTAATCATCCTGTTCTGAGATGTTACACACCTCTGGGGCAGGTGGGATGTGAACCTGGGTCGCTTGATCCAAGGTTAGGGACACTACCACTGCTCCACAGGAGGGCCCCAAAATCCCTCTTTCACACTAAAAGCACTATATTACTTTCAGGTGTGGTAAACCAGCACAAGTCAACTCTCTCTAATGTGAGAGCAGTTCTATGGTATGGTGGGACTTTCACTGAATCACTACAGTGTGGAAAGAGGCCATTAGGCCCAACAAGTCCACACTGACCTTCTGAAGTGTATTCCACCCAGACCCAGTCCCCTAACCTATCACTCTACATTTCCCCTAATGCATCTAACCTACACATCCCTGAACATCATGGTCAATTTAGCATGGCCAATTCACCTAACCTGCACATCATTGGACTGTGGAAGGAAACTGGAGGAAACCCATGCAGACACAGGGAGAATGTACAAACTCCACACAGACAGTTGCCCAAGGCTGGAATCAAATTCGGGTCCTTGGCACTGTGAGGCAGCAGTGCTAACCACTGAGCCCCCATGCCACCCTCTGGTGACTTTCAATCACTCTTCTCACCTGATACCTTAGATTGAAGGTAGAACACATTTGAATGTTGCTGTACTGTTCCAGTTTGCCAAAATTACATTCTTCCACCTCTGCCACTCATGCATTTCAGCATCTTGCAAAACTGTTCACAGCCAGCTGAAGGAAACTCGATTCTTCAGTTAGCATCTCATGTGTCAGTGTATTCCAAAAGAAATGGTTGAGAGCAATAGGACCTCTATCCACCCCTGATTTTACAGCATTTCTTTGAATGGTTCCACAGATCTAAAAATTTAGAGGCAGTGTGGACAGGAACAGTGACGGTCATAAATGCAGACTATTTTTCTTGTCTCATTGAGAAAGTGGCCGGTCATTAGAAACCTGCTAACCGAATGGTATTCTGATAAACATAGATACATTCTGGCCAATTTGTGACCCTTGTCTAACAGCAATGGTTTATTTTTTATTGCTCAATTAGAGATAGGCAACAAATAGGGCCAGGGTGAGTGACACCTGTGCTCATTCCCACCGCTGCAAGATAGACCCCCAACTCGTTACACTCAAAATGAACAGCATCATGAACTGGTACCTATCTGTGGCAGAATCACTGCACGTTGCAATTAGCAAACGTTAAAGAGGAAACTGGTATAGAGCAGAGTCAATCTGCAAGATGAGTAGCACACTGATTGAATCAAACAGTTTTTACTGGTAGACACCACTTAAAGACTGAATCATAGAATTGCAGTACAAATCCCACAATTAACCTTTTGCACTCCACATAGAGAGAGAGAGAGAGAGAGAAAAACCAGCCTGGTGGTCACTTCCAGCAATCCCCATGCCAGTGTGGACACCATGAGGATAGATTCAGGTTTCCAATAAGTCAGCAAATCGTATATTGAAATTCACGATTTAAGTTCATTTGTGTAAAGGGTAAGGCAAACATAGGGTGCCTGGTATCCATGGAAACATTTCCTAGCAATGAATCAATAGCTTCAGATAAAAAGGAGCTGGAGAAAACTGGCTGAAAATGGATCACTTACTTATTTTAAAAATAAGGCCCAATTGACATTTGGGCCATTTACATTTCAAATAATCTAACGTTTACATTGGGGTCATACTTAATGACAACCTCTGCATTGATTTAACTGCAATGTTTTACTTGTTATGAAGTTAAAGCTTTTCTGATTAAAAAAAGAACTTAATTAATAAGTTGGATTGTTTAAGATCAGATTTTCCCATGGAAGTACATATTAGGTTGATATGCGTTTTACTCTTTTCCATTTACTGAGTACAAAATGCTAAGCTTTGAAATCATCCAGTGGGTTTAATCACTAAAGGATTGATTTCAAAAAATTCAAAACAAATTGTTTAATTGTTCCCAGTCTGTTGAAATGAGTCCAAAACAATTCATTTTCCCTTAAGCACATGAAACCATTTTTTTTAAAACGAAGAATATTTCACTTCTTGTCCCTTTGAAACTTGGTCCCTTACTAACTTCTTCCAAAATTAATGGTCAGGTTTGACTGTGGGTTGGAAACAAAAGATATAGGATAGGGAATACTTAAAAGGTCAATCAGAAAGCTTAAGATATCACAAAAATTACTTAAGATCAATGATTTACAAGGACTTCAAGATAGAAAACAACACCACCACCTTACATAATGTTTATTGTCTTCTCTTTGTCTTTCTACTTTATCTTGCATATTGATGGTGACTTTAATTTCTGATCAGCTTCCCTGGTTTGGAACATTGCTTCTGTGTCAATGATGGGATAGTTGCTCACATTGGCCTAATGCTTTGTCTTAATGAAAAAGAATTCCTAAATATTATCTGTTCTAAATAGTGTTATAAAAAAGACTGGTTTAGCTTCTTTTATTCATTGCAAATAACAACATTCATTGAGCATTCCCTGGAATCAGGATCTTGGAAGGGCAGAAAATGTATTATGTAACTTGAGATTTAACAAACACCTTCCAGTTTCTGTGGTGTTTCATGCTGTTTTTCTTTCTATCAGCCCATTTCTGTTAGATAAAAGATTTATAAATTCAGTAGAACAGATGTATTTTTTTTAATTCAGAATTTTTGTGTTTTTAATTAAAATTTTGTGCCTTGGCATGGTTTAAAATAAAAATTGTAAAACAATCTGCAAACTTTCCTGAATAAAATACATCTGTGAAACATTTTCTACCTAGCTAGACTGACAGATTCACTGATAACAGCACAGTTAAACTCCCTTATAAGGCATTTATTGGCTTTCTGTATACATACTGTGATCATAAGTACCCATTTTAGTAAATCCTAGGGCCGAATTACAGATGCTAGATCTTCACGATTCTGACAATAATACATCTTTCATTCAATTTTACAATATTAAAGATATTTAAGATGATAAATAAGCATGCTTCCCTTTTATGTCTCCTGCCGATCTTTGTAGTTTAAGTGCACTCTGATGTCTCGGGTTGACACAGTTTAGCCTCTTACATTGGCCATCCTACTCATGATGTCATGCAATGGAATGAGAAAAGGAAAGCAAAAAAACAAAATTATAATTTAAATTAATTCAGACTTTTGACTGTTGTGCTTTAGTAAGAAGCCAGCTATTTGTCAGAATTTAATATGTGCATGATAGTAGCCAAGTCCAACTGGCTCAGCCTGTACAGTCTAAACCTATCAATGTTATCCTGGGCAGTGCATACTCCACTCAACTTCACTTTCTTCTGAGGTGTAACATACAATGCCTGGACTAATGGTCTTAAATAGCGATTGCACAATCGAGACCGGCCAAGGCAATATTTTTTTCATTTCTGAAAAGACCGGGCAGCAGAACCTTAATGTGTGAAATCTGCACGCTGGATAATCAACAATCACATTGTAAGTGAAATGTGAGTTGTCAGACACATTTTAGAAGCCCCTCCCCATGCAATCAAGCATTAAGTGAAACAAGCTACAATCATAATAAATGACAAAATGGGCTTGAGAATTTGTACGCTCCTATTTATGTTCTTAATACGATTTTCCACAACCATCTGTGGTATACAGTAGCTTCCACCCATTACTATCATCCTTCAGGTTAAAGCTAGAAAAAGATCATTCTTGGTGAAATGAATGGTTAAACACTGCCAGAGAATGATGAGATGCCAACAAAATGCATAAATACCCAGTTAGCATGTAGCCTTGCTCGCTGAGCTGTAGGTTTGATATCCAGACGTTTCATTACCTGGCTAAGTAACATCATCAGTGGCGACCTCCAAGTGAAGCAAAGCTATAGTTTGTTCTGGATGGGGTTCCTGCGGTTTGTGGTGATGTCATTTCCTGTTCATTTTCTGAGGAGTTGATAAATAGTATCTAGATCTATGTGTTTGCTTATGGCGCCATGGTTGGAGTGCCAGGCCTCTAGGAATTCTCTGGCATGTCTTTGCCTAGCCTATCCCAGGATAGATGTGTTGTCCCAGTCGACTAAGCAAAGACATGTGAGAGAATTCCTAGAGGCCTGGCACTCCAATCACAACGCCATAAACAAACACATAGATCTAGATACCATTTATCAACCCCTCAGAAAATGAACAGGAAATGACATCACCCCAACCCCAGGAACCCCATCCAGAAGAAAGATAGTCGACTGGGACAACACATCTATGCTGGGATAGGCTAAGCAAAGACATGCCAGAGAATTCCTAGAGGCCTGGCACTCCAACCATGGCGCCATAAGCAAACACATAGATCTAGATACTATTTATCAACCCCTCAGAAAATGAACAGGAAATGACATCACCACAAACCGCAGGAACCCCATCCAGAACAAACTATAGCTTTGCTTCACTTGGAGGTCGCCACTGATGATGTTACCTAGCCAGGTAATGAAACATCTGGATATCAAACCTACAGCTCAGCGAGCAAACCTACACCCTAAACCTCAACCTGACCTACAAACCTTGCATAAATACCCATCCTCTCTTGGTTCAAACTCCACTCAGTATTTTTCTATGACCGTAATTGCGAATTCAGGCCAAGAGGAAAGATGTCTTAGAAAAAGAACAAAATGTTGGGATGGTTCATTATAAAAAGTCTGTAAAATCTTTCATTTTCTATGAAACCTTAAACCATCTTTTTTATTTCTCACTTTCTCTTAGATCTCCTGTGTACTTCTGGCACTTAACGATTTTATTTTGGCAATCCAGTTCAGAATTGGAAAGTCAATTAATTTGTGGTATCTACCTTTGAACATCAAAACAATGTGGCTACCATCTTGACTTTTAATCAATCTCATCTGACACTCTGATGCTTCAGTCTTGTTCAGGATTAAAAGTAAGCTATTTCAAGATAAAAGTGCAGGTGCATTAAAGGTTTAGGTCTATGTTTGATATTGTCCTGGCTACATTGGCTAGTCACTTCCATTATGGCCCTTATGAAGGGCGCAATGTCTAACTGTATCATAGCAAAGGATCTAACAAGAAGATTCCCTTGTGATAGGAACTATATATCATGAGATAAACTTTCAGCTCACTGCCGAAGCTGTAAAACCACTGCTGTGCTAAACCAACATTGCAGAAACCACCTAAGTTCATTTGAATTAATTGAAAATAAAATTAGGTGAGTGGTTGATCTGCAAACTTGAAATTTTAGTCCAATTGAAAATTTGCCCTTTTCGTTTTAACTAACACACTTGTGCACATCTTCAAATTTCTCAAGATGGTCTGAAACACTTTATATGGCCAAATATAAATCAATAAGTGTGTTTAATTCATTGATAACAAGTAAATGCATGAATCAACAGATGAAATCAAATGCCATTTTACTTCAATTTAATATAAATTCTTTCTTAGTAACAAGAAAAATAATTTGAAGAAACATGCCAAGCTCCCTCCATGAGTGAGTTCACTGAACATTTCCAGGTCAATTTTCTTGCTTTCATTCCTGCACAATGTCAAGGCCTGCAGCTTGAATTGATCTCAAACCTATGTAAAATCCATAATTTTAAAATACAACTTTCAGGCATAATTCATTGCTAGGTCATTCCTGTAAAAAAAAAGTGATCAAAAATCCCTAACTATAAATCTGGGTATTTGGCATGGAATTGATGAAGTCAGTGATGTTTTCATTCTAAAAACAAAACGATCTATGATAGAAATAAGAAACCCAGCATATATAAATAATCAGAATGCTTTTGATGAGGTATCAGGTAAGGAGAGTGTTTGAAAAATTCAGACGATAGTACAAAAAGCAGTGTATATAGAATTGTTTGACTGGCCATGTAGTGGGTTAGAACTTGTTCTGTTGCTAATGCAAAATGGTTTGAATGTTGGGGTCACACATTATTAGCCAGAGACTTGTACCCTGATTGAAATTGGGCCTCCGTCCTCATAAACTTATTTCCAGTGAGCAACAAGGAACAATTGGGAGGCGAGACGTTGCCCACTGGTTTCAAGAGAACTAATCTGCACCAATTGTCCAGCTGGAAGTCCTGCAAGAATGGGAGGGCAAGGCGAATGGGAATGGTCTGGCTTGGGCTGCTATTTCTGGTCTCTCCACGGTCTAGAGTTCTCTTGAGGCAAGGTTTAAAGGAAAATGCTTTGCCATTCAAGAGTAAACTGCTTTAAGACCACTCAATTAAATGCTGATAACTCCAGTATTTTGCTACAGAAGGTGATTGAGGCAAAAACGTTTTATTAAGGGAAATCTGGACAAACATTTAAAGTGAAGGAATGTAAAATGATAACAGGCAGGTTCAAAATTCTTGAAACTCTAGTTTGTTCTCTCTCCACGGATGCTGTCTGACCCACTGTGATTGTCAGCATTTGTTTTCAGTTTAGGCACACAGGATGCATTTTAGATTGTTTTAATGAAGAGCTAGTGTGAATGCCATTGGAAAAATAACCTTTCCATGTTGTGAATGTTTTAATACTATCAGATCAACTAAATTCACCATTGGTGATGATTTGAGTTACAAATTCTTGTTAGGAAATCCCATTCTGTTCACAAGTTTGATTATGCCTTCAGCATACTAAATGGTTAAAGGAGGACTTATTTTTACCTTGACTGCTATATCCTTGACTTTCAATGAGCTGAGAGCAGATTTAAATCTGTAAGTATAACCTAGTCAGAAACAGTAACATTTGTTTAGTGACTCAATGATTTAATTTCTCATTGTTCAGAAAAGAAATTACACCAGATTTCATAACATTTTAAGGTTGTGTGATTGGCCATCAATTGCATCATCTTAGATTCCAGCCAGAGGGTCAATCTGTAACATATGATGCCACTTCCTTTTGGCAGAGAGCAATCTGAAGCTGATTCTGAACTGAAAGATAAAATCAGAACAACTAACCATTTTCATTCTGCTGAAATGTGGCTTTCTCGATATCCAATCCTCCCAATTTTCTTGGTAACCTTTGAAAAAATCATTGACGACAATGAACATCTGATCATTTTTGCCATTACAGATTACTACAGGAGCTTGGGCCAAGCAGCACATGAGACTGATGAACAGATAAAGTGCTGATTATGAAAGGGTGATTTCAGATGTATCATCCCCAACATTCAAATAAATATGGAGAGCACATAGCAAGCTCTGGTGAGTCAGATTTTCCCATCCCAAATCAGAGAGATAAAAGAGAGATAAAATGGGAAAAAGGCCCCTGTTTACTTCCTCTGACAAACCTGTCATTTCAAGCCACCCACTCCTACAAATGAGGCAAAGGACCTTTTAAGAGTTCACCTAAAGCCAGTTTTCCAATTTTCAACAAGGCCACCAACTCAGTGGAGGTGGAGACATGGTTAACTGGGCATTTTTGTGGGAAGATGCAGTTCAGAGATGCACTGAGCCTGGCAAAGAGGTCTGACCCCATTATAGAATAAGCAGTCATTGAGTTTATAAAATAAGTCATCAGTCTAGTCTGTTCCAGATCTCAAGCATCCTGCCTGGGATGTAGGAGATTTGAACTTTGCCATTCATGTACTAATGTACTCAGCCAAAGTAATAGTTACCACTTTGAGTGAGAATGTGGCCTGCCTCCCTGGAGTCCCACATCCATTCTCAGACCCTCGACCACTCATTTAGCACCTTTCAAGTCTTCAGGTTTTTACGGCCCAAACACCGGAAAAACTTATTTCCAGATTTATTAACTTGGTATTGAAACTGCCTCTAAGGGAAAGGTCTAGTCCAGCTTAAGTGCTGTTCAGTGTGAAGTTCATGGGAAGTGGGCATGACTGGCTAGGCCAGTATTTATTGCCTATCTGAAATTGCCCTAGGAGAGATGCTGTTGAGCTGCCTTATTGGATCACTGCAGTTCTTAAGGTGTAGGCCCATTCATAATACTGCTATGAAGGGAGTTCCAAGATTTTGACTCATGACAATGAAGGAACAACAAGAGTTCCAAGACAGGATGGTGCCTGGTGTGGAGGGGAATTTTCAAGCTGTCATGTTCCCCTGCATCTGCCACTTTTGTCCTTCTAGGTCATAGAGGTTGCAAGATGGTACAGTGATCTCAAAGGAAAACTATTCTGTTTGGTCAGAAATACATATCTAGTAAAATCTGGATAGTATTTCAAATGCACACCTTATACTTGCTTCTTTGAATAATTAAATGCAAGATTATAGATACATGAAGAACAAGACTGAAAAATCTGTGACACTTTTCCAATTTATGATGTGGTAAGCATTTGTAGAACACTGACTAAAAGTGGATATTATGTTATTTATATGTGATAAATAAGCAATGAAGGGATTTTGAGGCCATTATTTAAAAAAAGGAAAATGAATAATGTAAATGAAGCAACCTAACTGAACACCTGCTGGAAACATTGAAAACTTGGCATTTAAACTACAACAGTAAAAATTGCAGACTGCTGTTGATATCTGCCTATAACTTCTGCAGTGTTGCTGTTCCATTTCAGGTCTGGAGAATTTTTTTTTAGCACAAACTGAGCTGTCTGCTCAGTTTTAAAGTGCTCATCACTAACTCCAAAGAAAAGAACAACTTTTAACAACTTCTACTTAACCTGTTGCAAATCTATTTGGGAAGAATTTCCTTCCTATTGGCTTACTACCATATTTGGTACATTGGTGCAATCACTACATTCCTTTCATTTTCGTCCACATAACTTCCTCCAGTTTCCATGAGTTCACGATATATCCCGAAGAGCAATGTCCCTGTGACTGCTCTTGGCTCTTTCAGATTCAGTGTGATTTCATGAAGATTTCCATTATTCAAGATAAAATGAATTCTTAAATATTTTGCATCCAGGACCTTATTATTTAAAATAAGTACATTGTTACTTTCTGTATTTACTGTGCTCCCTCCGTTCCTCAATTAAACTCCAAACATGTTGCTCCTCAGAAATAGTTCAGCAGTTTTCACGGCAAATCTTGGGGGATTGGTCAATAGAACTGAGCTCAAATCCAAGATTTCAAACATAAATCCAGAGGTAATCTCAGACCAAGTTTATGCACCAGGCTCATGCAGTTTGAAGAGCATTTTAAATTTGCTCAGATGTTACTTTCTTATCCAGTTTGAATTTAAGAAACAGTTGGCAAAAAAATGAAATTGCACTTCAAATTTTTTTATGGCATATTGGCTTCAGGAACTTTCATTTTTTTGGCTCCAATATTGCTCATGTTTATTCTTCAATTTTCCAGGGTAGGCTTATGCTGCTTATGTGATATAAGTGGAGATAGATGGGAAGTGATTAAAAGACATGCAGAAAAAAAAACTTTGTTAATGTTGTCACTGTACCATTTTCCTGTTGAATCAGTGAATCAGCAAGGTTCAAAATATGAAGTAGTTTCAATTCTCTTCCAGGTCACTGGCAGGGTCAGCATTTATTCTCCATCCTTAATTGTCTTTACAAACGTTGTGATGATCCATTTTCTTGAATACAACCGAATTGCTTGCTTCAGGGGATAGTTCAGAGTCAAGCATGTCACTGTGGATCTGGAGTAGCGTGTAGTCCAGATGGTAAAGGGTTAGTACCTGAAAGGGTTAACTGATATCATGATATAAACCACCAACTTTAAACAACAATTCATGGGAGGAGTCAACTTGCTTGTTGCCTGTTTGGTTGGTGTTGGTGTCACAGCAAGAATGGTAACCCATGAAACTTGTAGACTGAGGATTGGTGAGGTTTGTATGCAGTGGTAGCGTTAGAGTGAGTGAGGTAGTAGAAGGACGTTAGTGGCCTGAGGAGTTCAGATTAGAGTGGTGCTGGAAAAGCACAGCATGTCAGTCGGCATCTGAAGAGCAGGACTTCATTCTCATTCCTGACTAAGGGCTTTTGCCCAAAATGTTGATTTCCCTAGTCCTTGGATGCTGCCTGACCTGCTGTGCTTTTCCAGCACCATTTTAATCTTGACTCTAATCTCCAGCATCTGCAGTACCCACCTCCGCCTGAGGAGTTCAAATGATCCTTGGCCTTTTTCCAGCCTGAGCATTCTGTTTTACCCTAGACTGACCCAGCTGCTATCAGTGTCCAGGGCAGCTGTGTTTGGTGCTTTGACCTTCTCTGATGGTCCATTGAATAGAGAATGGCCTTCTCCTTGACCACTCCATGTACCAGGACGTCCAGATTCCTATCTGAAAGAGGGCTTCCAGTTTCTCTTTCTGAGACATTTTATTTCACAAAAGGACAATGCAATAGTTGGCTCCTGACTTGTAGCGTCTGCAGTGGGATGTGCAGCTGCCCTTTAAACATGACATCAGCAGCTCAAATGCCAGAAAGTGCCAGCAGTGGTGGGTATTTCACTTTCCCAGTCACATGACTGTACAAGAAGGAGATGGTAAAAAGGCTACTATTACAATTAATGAGGTGAGGAGTGGGGGATAGTGTGAGAAGAGTCACTTTGAGTCATAATGAGACACCCGTCAGGAAAAGCCCCAAAAATAACACATGCAAACAATGGGAAAAGCCAGTACAAATGTGTTTCAATCCAAATTTTGCTTATTTAACCAAATTTAAATTCTCCACGCAGTTGCCATGGTGGGATTTCAACTCATGTCTTCTGATTACTATTCCAGTAATACAACCACCTACTCTCCAGAAATATATATATTTCTTTTAATATATTTCATTTATGATACATAAAATATGACTGGATGATTGTAGTAAAACCAAGTAGTGCAGCCAACTGGACAGAAATAATGTTAAATTGAAAAATTGAGCCTAGTTAAAATTTTATAGAAATTATTCTGTCAAAACTAATAATAGGAACAGTCAGAATCATACTCCTCAGTGACTAATTCACACCAAATTCCAAGGCATTCAATGATGCCAGTGTTTACCTGGAATGTCATCATTACAGTAAAATGAAAACCAAGAACATAAAGGCTGTATTCTGACTCTTTTTATTCATATACGTTAACACCTGTAGAAAAACCATTCAATCGAAATGGTTGTCAATGTATTTATTGAAAAAAAAGGTGACCCTTGTTTATGAAAAATAACTAATGATTTCTGATCCACTTTCATTTCCGTGCTTGAATTCTATAAATTGCACAATTCATTTTACAATATTTTATGCAAAAGAAGCACACGGTGAGGGGTGAGCAGCTGCTAGTGAGTTTACAAAGCATTATAAGAATTAGCACGGTCAATTTAAATCAAATGTGTACTAATAAATACAGAGTTGTAAAGGACTTGATTTGAATGATATAGAATTTCAATCAGGGTAAATAGTTTATTTACTTTGACTGTCTTTCAGTACATTCAGGACTTCACTGCCAGTTTCAATGTTGGAGCACTACATTGATTTACTCAACTTTATGAATCCTGAATATTTTCATGGTACGTAGGAGATGAACGGGGGGATCATCCCAGAACAAGAAGTCTTCATGGTGACCAGGAACAATAACTTGTTAACAATTTCACCTCAAGTGCTTGGAACAATGTGACTCATTTTTTGGGATTTTCCAAGTTTCTGTTCTTAATTTGGTTTATTGCCAGAAAATGTGACATCATCAATTTTAAAATTAATGCCCAGGTAGAAATCAGGCAATTGATGTTATCGATCCACATGAAAGGACAGAAGGTCGTAACATAACCCGTATGGTGGGTTTGAAGTACATGGTCAATGAATATGGTCAGTTTTGAAGAAGTCACACTGAACTCAAAACATTAACTCTGGTTCTCTCTCCATGGCTGCTGACAGACCTGTTGAATTTCTCCAGGATTTTGTAGTTTATTTTATATGATGGGTAGTCACATGGCACACGCTACCTGGCAGATTGTCATGTCGCACATTAAGTACCCATGTGGCTCACATTTACTGCTGGTTTAAACCCCGGATGCTGTTTTGCTCAATTGACTTACTTCCTTTAACAATTAAAGTCACCTCCCTGGAATTAAATGAGTTTTATTACAAGTGAGCTTATTATATAAAGATTTCACTGTAACAGAAGCACGTTACAATTCAAACGTGGAACTCAACAAAGATTGAAGGTAACTTACAGCTACTTCCCCTGGAGCTATAATTCAGTGGGTTTCACCAACCTGTGCTCACACATTTTCAAGATCAAATCAAACTAAAATTTATTGCAACCAAACCAAAAAGCTGGAAGAAGTAATAAAAGGAGCAACTTTTCATCCAAACCTCCAGGGTTTGTTCTGCTTTTGCAGAGTACTCAAATGCATCTGTTGACATTTTTCAACCAAGTTTGAAAATGCTGTGGATCAGCTGAAAGCAATTTGCTTGGAAACACAGCTGCCAGGAGGATAAGATTTTCCTTCATTCGTTTACTTTGAAATGCTTTTATAAAAGCCAAAATACACAAGGCAGTAAAATTGCTGACATGTGTGCTCCAAGTACCACAACTCTGCATTCTTTCATGTCCCTGTATGCTAAAATCACTGTTGTTTATTTAAAGTACGCAGAACACTTTAGCACTATTAAGAAACATGTTTTATGGTAAACTAAAATCCCATCGCAGTATAAAGTCCATCAATGTTTATTATTGTTTGTAGCTATTTTATATTTGTTTTATATGCTTTGTATATGCTAAATATTTATTGGAATTTTTATATAGCATTTGCATAAAAATTATGACTAAGATCTTATCAATTTAAAAAAAAGCTATTCTAATAAAGGCATATGTGGAAAACCTTTTCATTTTGACAATTAATTAATAAGCATCTGTGAAAATGTGGCCAGGTATTTAATTGGTTTCCTAGCTCCATTGCAAATTGAAATGTAATAGCTTCTTGTCACTTTCTGGGAGCTGGTACAACTATATAGATCTGTACAGATCTACCAACAGTTCTGTAATAAACCTTTTCAACTTTTCCTTGGAGAACACAATGCTTTTGTTAAAATAAAATATATCAATATGTGTTTCTCAGTTGTGCTTCATTCCACCAGGCAGGACTCATTTGATAAAGTGCATGATATTTCCATACAAAAAAAATTAAAACTTCCGCAGTGGGTTACAACAGAGAGAGAATTTCAAACTTTAAGCCAGAAGTCTCATCTGTGTAAATGAGCTGCAAATCAAACTATTTTTATTTTGTTAAAGTATGTCATGGTCATAAGACTTTTTTTAAAAAAGAGATTTTAGTTTATAACATACATAAGTCATATACGTTGTAATACTAACTTCATTGTCTTCTGGTAACTGTTGATCAAGAAATCACTGGAAGTTTATTAAATAACAATCATTCCTTCAGGATGAATGTCATCACAGATGCATATTATTAACCATATGGAGGGAAGTGGTCAACTGTGTACATCACCAACAGTCTAACAGCAAAATCAAATCAGTAAAATAAAATCCGTCACCACGACTTTTACTATATACTTTATAAGCACCAGTTTGTCTTCCATACAGCCATTCATTGACAAAAATAAAGAAACTTTTTCTCTTTCTGCAACTGTTTCTTTTCCACTGGAATTTCTGTTTCCCCTCCTCTGTCACTTATATTTTTGCCTCTATTCTTTTCCCCTCTCACAAACTTCTTTTCTCCATCCCACTTATTTTTGAAAATGCAATGCTCCTAATCTAAATCACATTGCTGTGAGCTTAATAGAGTTGCATTTGCAATCGTTTGACTATTTCTGTGAAGAAAATCTCTTTGACAAATATGCGTATCTGCCCTCCCCAGCTGATTCTTTCTTTACCAATTATAACAAGACACAAGACATTGAATGTGGAGTTTTCTTTCCCATCACTTATTTTCTACAGGAAGAAATAGTCTGAAAAGAAACACAGACTTGCATTTTCTGATTTTCACAAATGACATTGTTTGAATTGTTCAAAACCCTCTCACCTTTCTCCATTGATCAACAGCTCTGTGTATTTCTCTGATTAACTGCTTATCCATACTTTCCATTTGCTGGTTTATATCAAAAGTTTCAGCTATTTCAAATGATCACAATTCTTAATCATTCTTATCTTCCTCTCCCTAAACTCTATCCTGAGCTATTACTGAATCCAGAAGATCCCCAAATGATCACTTTTTGAATTTGCATTGAAAGAGAGACATGTGAATGACTAACTGACTGACTGTTATGATTTAGAGGAGCCAATGTTCGACTGAGGTATACAAACTTAAAAATCACACAACACCAGGTTATAGTTCAACAGGTTTATTTGGAAGCACTAGCTTTCAGAGCACTGCTCCTTCATCAGGTGGTTGTGGAGTATAAGATTGTAAGACACAGAATTTATAGCAAACGTTTACTGTTTGAATTTAAGTTACATCACACTGTAAACTTTTGCTATAAATTTTGTGTCTTACAATCATATACTCCACGACCACCTGAAGAAGCAGCGCTCCGAAAGCTAGTGCTTCTAATTAAACCTGTTGAACGATAACCTGGTATTGTGTGATTCTTAACTTTGACTGACTGCTGGCAGCCTTTAAAGACATGGGACTTATGTGTTCATATCCAAAATGCAATACCCAACAAGCCTACTGCCAACAGGATTTAAGTGGTTTTGAGTGATTCAGCAGTGATATGCAGTTGTTTTAGAGCAAGGACAAGTGTTACTGCTCCTAGTGACTCTGTAGAACACTGAAAGTTTAGAATCCTTTGAGAGAAGCCTGCTGTGGGTCCTGTAAGAATTGCAGGTTAAACCTTCAGTACCTGTGGGACCTTGTGACTAACACAGTTTGTGAATCCGGGCAGAACTGAGATCAGAGATTTATTTCAATCCTGAGCTGTGGTCCGCATTGATTTCAGATGGCCACCAGCACGAATTAAATGAAAAGCTTCACAATTTTAGTAGTTACTTCAATGTTCACGCAGATCATTCGGAGTTCTCCTTGAAAAAAAACATCATCGTTCAGAAACTTAGGAAGAAGGCACACACAAGCTGTCAGAAGATGAATTTCACTAATAAGAAGTTGATTGACCTGCTATACACTTCCATTAATTTTCTGTTGTTAATTTAGAAATGTAAACCAGTTCACTTTTCTCAATACTAACTGGAGAAACAGGGGTCCAATGGGAATCTCACTGCCCTGGTAATGCAGAAACTCAATGGCAATTGTTTCCTCTTGTGAGGAAATCCAGAATGAGAGGCTAAGGGGTGGCAGATATAAAACAGAGATGAGAAGAAATTACTTATCTCAAAGGCCCATGAAACTGTAGAATTCACTACGTCAGATTATGGTGGATGTAGGGACACTGAATAAATTTAAGGAGAGACAGATTTGTTAATTAATAACAGGATGAAGAGTTCTTGACAGTGAGCAGGTAAGTGGAATTGAGGCAGAGATGAGATCAGTTGATAGTGGAGGGAGTGGATGCTTGTGGATGTGTTGCCAATCAAGCAGGTTGCTTTGTCCTGGATGGTGTCAAGCTTCATGATCATATTAAATGACCATGCAAGCTTGATGGGTTGCATTGCCAACTCCTCCTCCTCCTGGCTCTTATGTTTAAGCTAATACTTTGGGAACGTGTTCAAATCTCACAGTGACTTTTGGAATTTGAATTTAATGAACAATCCAGCTTATACGAAACTAGTCTGAGTAAGGGTGACCATGACAATCAATTCCAGTAATTCCTTTTGGGGATGGAAATGTGCCATCCTTAACCAAATGACCTAAATGACTCCAGACAACAGTAGTCTCCTAACCACCCTTTGCAATGACCCACAAACTACTCCAATCAGGCAAATTTAGGAAAAGTAATAAATGTTGGTTTTACCAGCAATGCCTGCATTCCATGAAAAAAAATACATTTTACACAGAGTTGATTAAAGAATACAAATGTAGGATGTGGTAAATCTTTGATTTTACAACTCTGTTGTTCTCAGCAACTGAGATTAGTAATTATCAGTACTTACCTCCTTTTGTGCACCTTAATTATAAAATTGATGTATGTTTTATATTTACCTGTCGGATGTGTGCATCGTTGGATGGCCAGCATTTATTGCCAGTCTCGAGTTGCTCTTGAGAAGATGGTGGTGAGCTGCCATCCTGAACTGCTGTAGTCCATATGCTGAAGATAGATCCACAATGCCCTGAGGGAGGGAATTCCAGGATTTTGACCCAGTGAAGGAATAGTGAGTAGTGTGAAAGGGAACTTGCAGCTGGTAGTTTTGCCATTTATCTGCTTCCTTCATCCTTCTAGATGTAAATGGTCAGGACTTAAGTTTGGTGAAATTCTGCAGTGCATCTTGTTGACAGCACCCACTGCTGCTACAGAGCATCCATGGTGGAGGGAATGGGTGTTTGTGGATGTGGTGTCAATCAGGTTCTGAATGGTGTCAAGCTTTATGACAGTGGTTGGAACTGCCCTCATCCAGACAAGTGAGATGTCGACTCTCCTGCACCTCAGATGCTTCCTGACCTGCTGTGCTTTTCCAGCAGCATACTTTTTGATTCTGATCTCCAGCATCTGCAGTCCTCACTTTCTCCTAGTGCCCTGTAGATGGAGGACAGGTTTTGGAGAATCATGGCACATGCAATTGTTGTTGGGCAAATTGAGCACCTTGTTCCTAAGTTAAGACAAATGAAATGTTTTTTTGGAATTCAGGATTTGAATGGCTTTTGTACCCTATAACAACCAACCTCATACCAAAGGTGTCAAAGAACTTTTACCACCATAAATATAGACTTCAGCTTCACCACGTAAACATTATCAGAAAGATGTGATTGCCACTGCTGTTATTTTTGTGGTTTCCTGATTAAAATCATTGAGTAGAGAGTAAAACACTCACCAACAATACTATATACTTCATTTTATCATTGAGTGAAGGATTGTGTTCTTTTATTTAGCTAAATGGAAAATGACAGAAGGAGCCAACATTCTGTGATAATCTACAATGAAATGAAATTGAGATCGACTTGATGCCTGACAACTCCAAATTGTGGCATTGTATCGTGTGGCATTATAAAATCCCTACACTGTGGAAACAGGCCATTTGGCTCAATCCATCCACACCGACCCTCCGAAAAGCACCCCAACCAGACCCATCCCCCTTCCCTTTCCCTGCAACTCCCACAACTAACGCACTTAACCTACACATCTCTGAACATTGAGTAATTTAGTGTCGCCAATCCACCTAACTTGCACATGATTGGAGTGTGGGAGAAGACCGGAGCACCTGATGGAAACCCACTTACTGTATTATCAATGTGGTAACTGAAGTCACTCAGTGTCTGTTAACATCATGGAGGGGCCTATGAGGTAAGCAAATTCCATCATTAACACAAGTACATAATATCACTACATCTGTCCCAAATGTTATTACCTAAATAACTACGGACACATAATTGATGTCACCGAAACAGAAAACAAGAATTCAAAGCATATACCACATTAAGAAATCCCAAAGAAGACTGTCATAATTAAAATGTAATACTTGAGAATGTTGAAACCCATAAAAGGGAGAGGCAACTGAATAATACTTAAAATGACACAACATTAGATTGGGAACCATAAAGTTTGTAAATTTGAATTTGTAAGCAATCTCAAAATCAGTGAATTATTTTAACCAATATGCTTGTTTTTTTAAAATCTGGCTGGTTATGGAAGGCTGAACTTGTGATGGATTAGGTAGCTCAGGGCATATACTTTTAAGCTTGGCCCACAATTGAATGCTGCTGTACCCTTCTACAAATTGTTTCCCATTCTTCTGGCAGCCATTTTGTAAATTTTATTAGCTCCATATGAGGCAGCCATGTTATAAGCAGAAAGGTTCCATTTTTAAGACTTATGGTTTGTACTTAGTCTGTTTCAGTCACAGTTATTGTCAATCAGGAATTCCTTCCTTGACAAATCATGTTAAACAGAAAGTACAAACATATAACTGAGTGTCACACTAATCCTATAGCAGTGCTGCCGACATGCTGTTTTGCAATAATGACTGTTCCTTTAAAAGGAAAACCCAGCATCGGTTTCTATTTTACATAATCAACAACTTATTGAGAAACAAGTCCATGGCTGGATATTTAATCCTGTGTCCCTTATCATAGAGAAATCAATTTGGGGAGGGTTGTAATTTTTCCCCACCCAATGCCACTTGCTGCTCCACTGAATTTATTTTTTTTTTAGATTAGATTCCCTACAGTGTGGAAACAGGCCCTTCGGCCCAACAAGTCCACACCGACCCGCCGAAGCGCAACCCACCCATACCCCTACATATACCCCTTACCTAACACTACGGGCAATTTAGCATGGCCAATTCACCTGGCCCGCACATCTTTGGACTGTGGGAGGAAACCGGAGCACCCGGAGGAAACCCACGCAGACACGGGGAGAATGTGCAAACTCCACACAGTCAGTCGCCTGAGGCGGGAATTGAACCCCAGGTCCCTGGCGCTGTGAGGCAGCAGTGCTAACCACTGTGCCACCGTGCCGCCCTAGGTACTAATGTTAATGATATCAGACATACAATTTTTTTTTAATTTTAATAATGTCCTAGACTAAATTTTAAATGAAATTGAAATGCACATTCAGTATTTGTCAAAAAAAACTTTTCATTTGGGTGACCTTTCTGCATCGTAATTTGACACTTCCTTTGATTTATTTGCATTTTCCCCCTCTTATTCCAATAGACTGGTTCCATTTAGAACTGGGTTGCCGAAATAAGACGGTTTGTTGACCAGATCTTCTGACCCATAACAAGTGTTCTCCCTTAAAGGGAAAACACAGGAGAAAAAAAAATAATTGGGACTAGTCTAACGGAGAATATCAACAAAAGCCAGATGTGAAAATTTGATGTTGTAAAATATAACTAAATGTGAGATGGAGTGCACAAGGTCCATTGGTCTAAGAAAGCTTCCACACAGTCAATGGGATTATGTATACAGAGGCATTCCAGAGTTGCTAATGTGTAGTGCTAAAAGCCCAATTAGCGTAAGCAGTCAAAGAGACACCTCAGGCAAATTTTCATTTCCTTGGCTTCAAAATGGTTAATACACAAATGACCAAAAGAAAATAGTCTGAGAAAGGAAAATCCAAACAGTGTAATCAGGTCCTGAACTGGGAAAACACCACAGATAGATTGGTCAGCCCTACTGACCCAATCGTGCCCAGTTTGGATCAATTTTCCAAAAAACACCAAATATTTCTATCTTAGTATCATAGAGAATGGCTAATGAAGAAAAAATGTACATGATAATTTCAGCACATAACCTTTTAGAGTTTCCCCACTACCAAACAAAAGCCTGCAGAGATAGACAGTTTCTTTATACAAAGGCAAACCTCCCTATCTATGAGTAGCTGTACAACTCTTACACAATATTTGTTAACATTCTCAGTGAGAACCATATCTCATCCTGAATCAATCTTTCCTTTAAAAAGGTAGGAGAAAGCATCTTGTCCTAATTGCTGACTGGATTGATAGAATGGTTCCAGGTGAGGGTATCAATCAAATTACCTGCTAGTAGCAAATGCCTGTCCTATTTTCTAATAAAAGTGGTTGGCAGTTCTTCACTCGGACTAATAGCTGGCATCTGGAATTCATTTGTTGGTAAATAAATTAGAGAAGTGCCAGACTACTTGGGAGCAGTTAAAATGGAAACAAAGCCTTTCAGAAAAGATGCGAAATGGACAATGGCTGGAAATAAAATTGCTTATGTTTGACCACAATGTTCTATAGGATTATGCTTTGAAATCAGCCAGCCTGCTATAGGGTTGCCAGGTGAGGTGAATAAGGCAATAAATGCCTTCTGCATTATATTGATACAAACTACTTAGTGGGCACAGGCTATCAATCAGTACAGGGTTATAGTAGATTGGTATACTATAGTTGACCTCTTGCGCTTTATTTTATTTTTCTCCCCCTCTTGTCCACAGTTCCAGTATTCCATGATGTCCAATATCCTTGTCAACCAAATATCACATTTTCTTCTTTTTCTTGGGAATGTTCAATCCTGCCACCTTCACAAGAATACTTTTCAAACCCCTGCATTTTAATCCTGAGCAACAACCACATCAGTTTTCCTCCACTATCATAGTTTCACACCACACATGTTCAGTCTTATTGAATTTGGTCTCACCTTGAACACATTTTCTTATAACTCCACCGACTTTTTCCAAATGAAAGGCAGCACCACGGAAACCTGTCAGGACCCCAGCTATGTTCACCTTTTCGTACAATATCTGAAGTATTATTTGTTCTAGATCCTGAACAAATCCCTCTCCATATGTTGTCTAGGGCACTGGGCGGACTTCCTTTTTGTCCAAAGTCTATTATTGAATCTTTTATATCCACTTAACAGGAGGAGAGGCAACTTCTCAATTTTATCTCTGAAAGATAGTACCTTTTAATAGTGCAATTGTCTCTCAACACTGAAGTGAAGTATCAACCTAGATTAAGTGTTTCCAGTGTCACTGGTGGAACTTGAATGATTAACCTGACTTCATATGTCAGCTGTAGCACTGTTGGCATGGAGTCAGAAGGTTGGGAGTTCATTTGAGAAAGTGGAGCATACAAATTCATGCTGACACTCCAGTGCAGTACCGAGGGAGAGCTGCAGTGTTGGTGATTCTGTCTTTTGGCTCAGACATTAAACCAGGGTCTTGTCTACCCACTCAGGTGAATGTAAAGAATTCTAGGCCAGTTTTCAAAGAAGGGCAGGGGAGTTATCTGTGATGACTTGGTCAAAGTTTATAGTCAAAAGAAATTACATTGCTTTGTGAAACTTAGCTGCTGCGCCTCCTACACGAGGACACTCACTTCACATCAGAAACACTTCACTGACTATAAAATGCTTTGGGATGTTCTGAGGTGGTGAAAGGAGCTATATAAATGTTGTATTTCTTTTCTATTTTAGTCAGACCATGATACATCTCTAGAATTTTGCTTTTATTTTAGAATTATTTGAAATAACACATGAACATATAAAAAGGTAAATTAACCATAGTCCTACCAGACCATAAGACTGCTTCCTTGTTAGAGAGACACTACTAATGATGGTTTAACCTGAGGGTCACCATGCCTCAGTTGAGGATACAGTCCTTCACAGTAACCTCAACCCATGCAGGAATTGAACCAACACTGTTAGCATTGGTGCATTACAAACTGGCCATCCACCCAGTTGAGTGAACAAAGCATTTGGCAGGAAAGAACCAGTTAGTCCATCCAATCATAGTGGCTACAGGCACTCCATTACCACTCCCAATCAGTTCATCCCGAGGTATAATGAAAATAGGTCAGATTGCACTCTGGTCAGTCAAAGAAAAATATCTGGAAAAGATGCTCTATGAGTGCTTCTGATGTTTAAAGTCTCCCACTGACCTGAATTTACATTAGGGGCACATCACTCTTGCATACAATTGCCAGAAACAGGTGTAGCACCTTTTTGAAGGAAGAGAATCTGAAGTCACTATACAGACCTGCAAACTATTCCCCAGCTCCACTATTTCCTGAGAACAGAAGTACCTTTTATTCAACCTCAGCCTATCCTTCCACAGGCTGGCAGTGTGAATCCGCATCCTCTCTCACCAAACCAGCTGTAATGTAATCTGGTTCCTGCCTTATTTTATAAACTTTTATCAAATCACCCCTGAGCCAATATTTCTCTAAAGTATACAGAGCTGGAAAAGTCATGCCTCAGTGTTTGTTTTGATTGAATTTAACTGAATTTTGGTGCTGTAAATGAGATATTACCGGTGCTATCAATCACCATTAGAGAAGGCAGAGGTTAATTTGTTGAGAGTGGACTGCCAGAAATTCAGGCTTTTTCCAGTCAACTGGACTCTGCTTATTTCATATTTACTTTAACGTTAACAAACAGAATCAAAGAGCATGTTCTGAAAACTTCATTTCAAGATTTTGTTCCATCACTGTAATGCTCCAGTGGGGACCACTTTCGATTACAGGAATTACTCAGCGAGATAAAGAGTTCAAGTCAACACAAGGACCACAGTTTTGGTTATAACAGCCCCTTTTGATGGATAGCAGATCAGGTCATGCAGCCAAATGTGTATACAGAAAGGCACAACAGGTGTATCAGAATGCTGAAATAGAGGCCAAGCCTCCTAATGGCAGTGAAAACAGATTGTAAAAAGCCTGCACAAACCCGTGCGTCTGGGCGCAAATAGCTTTAACTCGTGTCAGTTGCTGAATTTTGTAGATTTGGTAATGATCCAAAGCAAACAGCAGAGTTCTTGGGAGGATCACAGCTCGGTTCCTGTGAAAAACATGCTTTTGTACACATGGTTGTCAGCACCTCATGCTCCTCTTTCAGAGAGGTGTCCATTTGTGGATTTTTGTCAGTGTGTTTTTCACACTTCTTAACTTATAAATATATTTGTCTTCTTATGAGTTATCTTCAATTAGTTGTATTTCCCTTTGGAAGGTATTGAAAGTTTTTTTTTAATTATCATCAGGGTTGGTTGTGGGTGGAATAAAGAAGGCAGGACACTGGGCTGAATATTGGTGATCAGAGAATTTATTTAGTGTGTTCTTTTGGAAAATCAACTGCTCTATGACTGAAAATGCACAGATAGTTAACAGTAATGAAACAAAGATAAAGTGTTACCAGATTGTTGAAGTGCTAGTGAGTATAATTTCCTCCTGCAACACTTTGGGCTATAATATCACATTTAGGAGACTACATGGTAACTCTGGATATTTTTGTTCTTTATGAAAATATGCTAATGTTCCCATTTATAAAGAGAGATTTTCAAATGTCTAGGCCCTGAAAGTTGATCTTTGTTAGTTAAATGATATATTTCACTGCTACTTTGACAAATGGGAGAGTCTGTGTGGATTTATAGGACATCACTATCTATCGGATTGTCCTGCTGAGGGTGCTGTTGTCTATCTTAATGGTGACTTGTAGAATACACCTCTTACAAGTAATGCCAGACGACACTAACTTATTATAACTAATTTTGTATGATCGATTGTTACCACATGCTAATGTAAGTACACTCTATAGATAAATGAGTGGGCGTTTATTTTTAAATACAGAAAATTTCAATGCTATTTTAACAGATAAAAATGGTAGACACTGCAGTGGGTCTGGTGTTGATGGTTGGCAATATCCTGTAAATAGGTTGCTTGAGAAGCATTGCCTGCTGAGACATTTATTAGATGCATGTAATTTGGGTGTTGCAGCCAAAGTAATTAAACAAATATTGCCAACAATGTTCTGGTTATATAAGCACTGAACTGCAGTTTCTGGCTTAGGAACATTACTTCAGTTATGTACATAACCCTCAGGCAATATCTTGCCTTTTAGATCTTGAAAGTGGTTAATACTTTTTACTACACAATTATGCCATAAAATCTTGTCTTGTGCAAGAGATTCCAATGGACCATAAAAGTGCTGAAAGTAGGCAAGTATATAAATCAGATTTCCATACCTCCACTGATAACATATGGAACCAATTGGACCCAGAAACAGCTATCCATATCAGGAACTTGCTGAACTCAGCATTACATGTGTGGACTACAGAACATAGAATCATACAAAAACAGAATCTAAAAGATGGCCATTCGGCCAATTGTGCTTGTGTCAACTCTTTGGCCTCATGTGACAATTAAATTCACTCAGTGCTTTTTCCACAAAGCACTGTTAAATCCTTTCAAGTGGTAATCCAGTTCTCTTTTAAAAAATACCACTAAATCTGTTCCCACCACTTTTTCATGCAGCTCATTTCAGATTGAAACTCACTATGAAGACATTTCATCATTATGCTTTCAATTCCATAGCCTATCACCTTCAATCTGTTTACTCTGATTACAAATCCTTCTGTTTTTCTCTTTACTTACTTGACTATTTATGGTTTTGATTACCTCTATCAAATCATGCTTTCACTTGCTCTGCTCCAAGGGGACCAATCTCAGTTTCTTTGATCTCTCCACATAACTGGTGCCATTCTAATATGGCTCTTCTGCCATCTTTCCAAGGCTTTGACATTCTTCCTAATATTGGCTATTATTGAACTCAATGTTCCATGTGGCAGGAAACCCAGAAGATAAACTATCCCTCTGGTATTGAAAAGCCCAATTAAGGACTAGAATTAATTACGCTAAGACTTATGATTAAAACACTTTAATGGATTGGGATACATGAACCATTAATATCCAAACAGTATTTCTCTTCCAGTGGTAACATTTCTTCAAAAGAAACATAAAATTTACATTTATTCCATTTTGCAGGTGATTTTACTACACTGAGCAAGTTTCGGGGAGGTAAAGATCTTAAAACAGTCAGGAATTATCTACACAGAAATTTGTATTGGAGTCTGTCAAGTTGTCCATCTATTGGCCATTGGTCACTTCTATGAGCTATGGTAGTCCTTTATTCTGGTGGTCATTCACTGCCATGACACCCATCTGTAGGTGGAAATCCTCTTCTGATTTGCTCATTTTGGCAAAATGATGACTGAAATGCAAGTTGCAATAAATCTTTTATTGTGTTAAAGTTTAACTAGAAACGCCTAACTGCATTGTGGAATCTACTTCTCCATGTAATCCTGTTCTCTCTTTCCATGCAACGAAACTAACAGGTCACTTTTAGCATAAATGTCTTTAAAGTTTCTGCTTATGTGCAAATTTGTTTTTCAATCGATCATTATGGACCTCTCTTGATGTCTATTTAGATGTAGAACAAATGAACCTAGAATCCCAGTAAAAATCAGGCCAGATATACCTTGGAATATAACAGCAACAATCTTGATGCCAGATATATAAAATTAAATAATTTTCAAATCTTCAGAAGGAATTTGTTTTCTGGTCTATAGTCTCTGAATGTTGCCATATTGTATCATTTACTTTGTTGTAGATTCAGACCCATTCGTGCATTTTTCAGCCTCCAGCTATTTACATATAAAAGATTTTCCCTATAATTACAGGTTATTTAATAGCAGTCCTGATATTCCTCACTGCCACAAGACTGAGAACTAATATACAGAATAGACGGAGTGCGTGGATATGAGGTTAGGCATTCATGAGTGAGGGCTGCACCTGTTGAATAATTTATTTATTTTGCAACCTTTTTGTTAGTAATCGAGGAAGCATGCATTAGCTATGCCATTCATTACTAATCGTCCATCATTAAAGAGAGCAGGCTGTTTTTTTGTTGCCACCCAGAAGCTATTTGATATGTGGCGTAAAGAAGCAAAAGGGCTCGTCAACAATTTTTAAAAGAGAAACACACAAAAGGTCACTGGCAGAAATTTAAAAAGTCAGAGTGACATTTTAAGGGGAAAGCTTTACTTTTTATTAATTACTGTCTTCCTCCTGAAGATTTTTAAACAGTTTTATTTCAATAGTGAATGCTGATGATATCACCGGAACTGAAAAGCAATGTGACAGAATTAAATCAGCGCATACGATTGACATTGTGGGTACCTGAATTTTCCATTGATTTATTTGACCTCCTATGTCAAATGGGTAGTGTCTTGTTTCCATCAAGAAGGCCAGCCATCTTGCGCATGGCATTGAAGATAGTGATTTTTTTTCAAGTGTGAATAAATGAAAATTAACTTTGCACAATGCAACATGCAGAATATGTACCTCCACAGTATCTTGCGAGGCAGCCTGACAGTTTACTCAACCTTGATCAGGGGTATGTGAAAGTCTTACAGAAAAGATCAGGTGCTTTAATTATCATTATTGTGATGTTTTCTTTATTTTACCTGCAATTATTGCCATGGAAAACCCTTGGCTGTGATAGAGAGGCAAGTCTCAACATAGCAACAGAAGACAGGTCTGCCACAGAAAACGTTGCTCTAGTTATAAATTCTGGTTTCTCATATAGGTCCTAGTGAGGTACTTTTTGGAATAGATAACACCAAATAGATGTGAATAAATGAAATAATCAGTTATAAACTATACCATCAAGAATGCCTTCCTCCCCTCTCTAGTCATAGATATTCCACATTAATATGAACTCACTGCCCTTTCTTAGTCTATGTGAAGACTTCCCAAGAAACCTTAGTAGATGTTGTGTATATGGATTTTAGTAAGGCGTTCGATAAGGTTCCCCATGGTAGGCTAATGCTAAAACTTCGGAGGTATGGCATTGAGGATACATTAGAGGTTTGGATTAGGAATTGGCTGGCTGGAAGGAGACAGAGGGTAGTAGTTGATGGATTATGTTCATCTTGGAGCGCAGTTACTAGCGGTGTACCACAAGGATCTGTTTTGGGACCATTGCTTTTTGTTATCTTTATAAATGATCTAGAGGAAGGACTTGAAAGCTGGGTAAGCAAGTTTGCGGATGACACGAAAGTCGGTGGAGTTGTGGATAGTGAGGAAGGAAGTGGTAGGTTACAGCGGGATATAGATAAGTTGCAGAGCTGGGCGGAAATGTGGCAAATGGAATTCAATGTAGCTAAGTGCGAAGTCATTCACTTTGGTAGGAATAACAAGATGATGGATTACTGGGCTAATGGTAGGCTACTTGGTAGTGTGGATGAGCAGAGGGATCTTGGTGTCTATGTACACAGATCTCTGAAAGTTGCCACCCAGGTAAATAGTGCTGTGAGGAAGGCATATGGTGTACTGGGCTTTATTGGCAGAGGAATTGAGTTCCGGAGTCCTGAGGTCATGTTGCAGTTGTATAAGACTCTGGTGAGGCCTCATCTGGAGTATTGTGTGCAGTTTTGGTCGCCATACTATAGGAAGGATGTGGAAGCTTTAGAACGAGTGCAGAGGAGGTTTACCAGGATGTTGCCTGGAATGGTAGGAAAATCTTATGAGGAAAGGCTGAGGCACTTGGGGCTGTTCTCATTGGAGAAGAGAAGGTTTAGGGGAGATCTGATAGAAGTGTATAAGATGATTAGGGGTTTAGATAGGGTAGATACTAAGAACCTTTTACCGCTAATGGAGTCAGGTGTTACTAGGGGACATAGCTTTAAATTAAGGGGTGGTAGGTATAGGACAGATGTTAGGGGTAGATTCTTCACACAGCGGGTTGTGAGTTCATGGAATGCCCTGCCCGTATCAGTGGTGAACTCTCCTTCTTTATGTTCATTTAAGCGGGCATTGGATAGGCATTTGGAAGTTATTGGGCTAGTATAGGTTAGGTAGGACTCGGTCGGCGCAACATCGAGGGCCGAAGGGCCTGTACTGCGCTGTATCCTTCTATGTTCTATGTTCTATGTTCTATGATAAAATGTTCTATTTTAAAAAGTGAATATCACCATCAGAATCCTTATTAAAAACTAAATTATTTCAAAACTATATCAATATGCTATCACATTTTAATTCACTCATGGAATGTAGGTGACACTGGCTGGATTTGCACTTATTATCTGTCCCTAGTTACCTTTGAGAAGGTGGTGGGGAGCTACCTTCTCGAACTGCTGCGATCCACAAATTATAGGTACACCCACAATGCTTTTGGGAAGGAATTCAAGGATTTTGACCCAACGACAGTGAAGGAACAGTGATGCATTTCCAAGTCAGGATGCTGACTGTCTTGGAGGGAAACCTACAAATGGTGGTGTTCCTTTGAATCTGCTGCCCTGCTGCTTCTAGATGGAAGTGGTCACAGGTTTGAAAAGTTGTTTCTAAGGATCTTTTGAATTTCTGCAGTGCATCTTGTACACCGTACACACTGCTGCTACTGAGCACCGGTGGTGGAGAATTGTATGTTTGTGGATATGGCGCCAATCAAGCAGGTTGCTTTATCCTGCAGAGTGTAAAGATTGTTGACTGTTGTTGGAGTCTGAGCTAAATCTCATAATTTCCTAAAATGGCAAAATAAGATTGCAGAGTTGGTCTTTTCAGTTCCAGTTTTGATAACCAACTTGATTTTCTTAGCTAGTGGACAGTCTGTAAGCAAACTGGCAAGGTAATTTTGATTGACTTTAAAAATTCTGATAGTCCATTTTGAAAACCCTCGGTCTTAAAGTAATTCAAGAAGGGAGGGGGAAAATTTAGACAATGCTGCCTTGGATCAAAGGAGGAAAGCAGTCATCCACCTGTGAAAGGCACATTAAAAAGAACTGGTACAACCATACTGGGAGGGGGCTGCCTGTGAGCCGTCCTCTCAGCTGTATGAGGGTACAGAAACATTTCAAGAAAACTCACCAGCTCTTTGTTTGACTGGCAGCTGTGCACCCACTGACATATAGCTTAAGCAAACAGAGTCTTGTGTGTTGCCTTTATGCTTCACTTGAGATGGAATCTGTGTATTGTACAGCGATTGTTAATGGGTTGCTACTGCATGAAAAATATTTAATGATTCCGTTTCAATGCACGAACATCTGTCAGTGACTCAACACGGTTTCTTTTCGCAAACACCTTTGTAGGAGTATGAACTGTCATGTTTTGCAATTGTTGCTTTTTCTCTTTGCAGCCGATCCCAATTGTGTAGCTGTGGTGAGCTAATACTTCAGCTGTCAGTCCCTTGATGGACTGGAATAAATGAAACCTGAATTGGCAGCAAGAACAAGTCCAACATCCTGTCACAATGCACGCACTCCTCCATTTCAACAACTCCCTCAAGGCTTTATATAGATGATAGGGTAGCTCCCTAACACAACTTCCCTCTGAAATTACTGAGGCTTCTCCTGTTTCATTCACTTAAAAATCAGAGGGACAGCCCACTTACATTTGATTCTAATCAAATAAATACTAAACTCCTGTCGGACAGTAAATATCCACCAAGTGATTCATTGTGAGGTGATGTATCATATGACTTGAATGCTGGTAGGGTCACTCCCTTCATAGAGGAATTTAAAATTGGGAGGCGCTGTTTTAAAATAAGGCGCACAGTCGTGTGGGTTCCTGAATGATGTGGGCCATAGTGAGAAATCTGGGAAATCCTGTGAGGTGCCAGGCAAGGCCTTTCTCCACTGAGAGAAACTCATTGCATTTTTGAACAGAGTTCTGGGTGTGGAGACAGGGATTCTCACAAAGGAGCAGCAGGATGCCTGTTAAAGAGGATCATTGCTTGTTAACAGCCTCATTAAGTGAGGGGTTATAGGGTAACACCGATATGGTAGGGAAATATGTCTGGGTGGGTTCATCTTTGGAGGGTTAGTGTGGACTGGTTAGGCCTATTTCCACACTGTAGGGATTCTATGACTTCGATGAACCTTGCCTCATTAATATGCAACTTTCTATTCAATCATCCCCTATGGGGAAACTAAACAAGAACAATTCCTGACATGGAAGCCAGAGTGTGTCCCAAGTGACTTCAGCTCACTGCTTGCTGTCCTGGATTGTCATCTTGGATATTCAGTAACAACATCCTAGCCCGCTTGCTGAACCTACTCGTCCATCCACAGATACTGGCATCTGACCCCTGCCAACTTCTTCGAACCTTCGTGGCACATCTTCGGTCACTTTCAAAGCAACATTTTGGGGTGCACCAGCACTCAGCATTGCAATGATACTGCAGGGGCATGTACCCAGCTCACACAGTGGATCATACTCACTCTCTTGGTGGGCCCTCACTTGGCACCTATCTGCCTACTCTCAGCCTTCCTGCCTTGCCTCTTCGCATACTCAACAGAGACAAGCAGCATGTCTTCCTAGTCAGCAGTGCTCAGACAAGAGGATTGCTTTCCTGGTCAGTTGTGCTCAGATAAGGGGACTGCCTTACTGGTCAGCAGTGCTCAGTCAAGGGGACTGCCTTCCACGTCAGTGGTGCTCAGTCAAGGGGACTGCCTTCCTGGTCAGCAGTGTTCTATCAGGGGGACAGACATTTATCTGAAAGGACTATGCTCCATCAATTTCACACCAGCATCCTACATGGCAAACACACAGCATTTCCTGCAAGTAAATGGCCACGTCTCAAAGTCTAATTAGATTGATCCTCAGTAAAGTCCACAGAGACACCCATCAGTCAGGTAGACCCAGCACAGTTAGTCAAATGCAGCTTCTGAGATCAGTCCAAGGTTCGAGCTCAAAGTCAGACGTACAGACAGAGAGAGCCTTGCTCGAGGACTCTGTATCTGCAGTATGGAGAGGGGGTCACAGACAGCCATGTGATTCCTCGATGGCCAGTTGAGCGGCGACTCAGTCAGGGCTGTGGGCACTTCCAGACCAAGGCTGTGGGGTTCGATCTCTCAAGGGGATGGATTACAGTTAATCCACCATGCACCAAGGGCAGGGGTAACAAGGGAGTGGAGAGGGGAAGGGTGGGTGAGGTGGGTAGGGGAGGTATTGGGCGTAAAGGGAGCAGTTATTTTGAGTAGGGAGCTAGGGAATCTATTTGTGGAGACTAGGAATCAGACTGGGAGGCAGGGGAATGACAATTGTGAAGTGGCGGGGGGAAGTGTATGACAACACATGACACGGTCACCTGATAGGCCAGGGGCTGCAGGAAGCTCACATGGACAGGGTGGGTAAGAACTTGCGGAGGTGAGAAGCCCATTGGCTTCAGGAAGTGGATGTAGATATTCAGGGCATCACTGACATGTAAAGATAGAGCCTGGAATTTGCTGACTGAGGAGCCGTTGCTGTCAACTTCCATCAACCTGGAAATTGCAGATACACAATGGGAAAGAAAATGGCTGCATCCTCACTTGGAGTGAGTAGGCTAAGGAGAGACCTACAAAACCCAGTGATGTGAAGCCTTCAAGGGATGAACACAGTACACACAGACCTGCACTAGACACACTGCTGCAGCCTCTCCATTGCTGGTGACCATTATCCATTGCTTCATGGTGTCCTACACAGGCCCAAGGCCCAACCATTGCTAAGCATTTCATGCAGAGCAAGACCTTTAGCCGCAGAGGTCAGTGATGTTGTACCAACATAAGTGCTGGTGTCTGTCCTGTATGTGATGTTCACATGGTCTACACAAAGTACAGCAGCTTCTTAGGTCAGGCCTTGCTCCATGGAACACCATGCATGTGAACTGATGTCTGACCTCACAGTGCAACAGTTACTCCAGGGTCACATAGGGTCCTGAGCAAATACATGTAGCAACACTTTGAGCATGTGTAACAAATGTCAGACTTTATTTGCAGTGAAATGTCACCATTGTTCCTTCAAGAGGTTTCCTTTATTTCCTTTCCCTCCTATTATGTCTCTCCAGTGCAGTTCCAAGTTCCATTTCTGGGGTAGAGGAGCCTGCCTTTCAGTGGTGCCTCTTGGTCTTAGAGGTTTAGTCAAGGGTGTTTGAGTCCAGACTGCCCAGACAGACTGAGTATATCCTTGCCAGAAGTAAGTGCTACACTCTCAGCTTGATCTCCCACACACAGGAAGGTGGCAGGCAGGATGGAGGTGGAAGGTCACTGTCATATCTGGAGATTCCTGAGAGGAGATTTCTGAGCATGGTTCCTTCGCCAGCTGGGTACAACAGGCAATGCGCTGGAAAGAACAGGGCACCTGATGCGAAGTTGCCCAACTCTCTGCCACCTTACCATGTCTGTTGATCACCCCTGGATAGGGGATGGAGTACAGAGAAATTGAGACACACCAGCAAGCTCCAGCACTTTGCTGAATTGTCTCCATGAGAAGATGTTGCAGCTAAAACCTCCATCAGATCAGCTACAGGAGGTCCAGAGTCAATCACCCTTGGTACCAGTTCTCCACACAATGCTTCCTCTGACTGACGATGTTACAGAACAGTGTCTGCTGGAGCTGTGACCTGAAGGAGCCAGAGGCTTTCCTATCCCAGTGACTGTCAAGGTGACAACTGCTTCCAAGGTTCCACTGAGGGGCTGTGATTCCAGATCATACCATTTCATCTTGTTCCTTCATGACAAGGTCAGTGCTGCAGCCCGGGCAGGGGCTTTGCCAATACAAGCTGGCATCCCCCAGGTGAAGGGCACTAGAGACTGTACGCACGAGACATTGAAAACATCGTATCATAACACATCAAACTTCACCATTAGATAAGGGTTCCATTTGGTTAATGACCAAGTCATCTGAGGTGATTAGTACCACATCTTAGGTGCCCACATCAGCTACTGTGGAAACTGCTATGATGCCTATCCTTGAGAACTTTCAGCCTCCTACTTCATTTCAAGGACTGGATGCTTTACAAGGATAATTATTGGGAGACAAGAACTCCCCTCTGTAATCACAGGTAATGACTGTTATACAACCCACTGACTGAGGCTGAGCATTGCTTGAATACAACCCACTCTTTCACCAGGACCAAGAAGTCTTCTGTAGATGTGATGCAATGCTTGTATATCGCTTTGGGGGATCCTTGGGACAGGGCATATTCAGGGATAGTACATAGTCATTCTCATAGTCATACCTTACAAACAACGGCTGTTGCTTGATTAATCTTTTGGTCAACTCTCCCAGTGTTGTAACTGTCTCTTAGATGTTAGCATAGAGAACTTTGAAGGTTCGACAGGGCTGCCATTATTGTTATGGTGTCAAGTCGATGTTGGGTAAGCTGTTCAATTTTATTCACTTGATGTGTTTTAACATTACAATTGTAGCTTGCTAAGCTATTTCAGAGAGCAGTTAAGAGTCAATTGATTTGCTGTGTGTCTGGAGTTGTGGAGTTGAGGCCAGAGCAGGTAGTGATGGCAAATATACTTCCTGAATGGAGCAGATGAATTTTTAAGACAATTAGCAATTGTTTCTTGGTCATCATTAATCTTTAATTCCAGATTTTTGTGTTGAAATTTCATCAAGTGCCATGGATTACTGTCCAGTGACAATGCCACTACATCACTCCATCCCTATCATCATCATCACAGTCCTCATATGATCATTTCCTGACTAAAGCCTTGTTACGTTCTGACATTAGAAAGGTGTTTCTAGTGTGTGTTCTGATCTGTATCTTTCTTGTTAAAATCTTTGCCATAGCAGGGAGAATGAGATGGATGCTCATCTATGTAACTTTAAATGTACACATATAATATTGCATTATTGGTAATTTTCTGGCCACAATATGGACAAATCTTATCCTTTGCTCCCATACTTGTCTTATTTGTGTAACTGAAGTATAAAAGGAGCCAAAAATACTTTGTCACATAAATTTGTTTACTATTGTCCATCGGTGCATGTTCCTACACGGAGACGGGAGTCTGAAATGAAACCATTACACACCTTGCACTAGAATGATCTCTGTTTTGAGTGTGTCTCTTTGTGGTTCTTGTACAAATCTGACAGTGAATCCTTTTCCATGAAGTTTGCATTTGTAGGGTTTGTCCTCACTGTGAATCATTTTATGTGCAACCACTTGATCAAGGCATTTGAAATAGTAGTTTCCTTTTACGATGGCTGATGCATGCCCAAGCTTCACCCTCAGCTAGAGATTCTTCCACAGGTTGCATTGATGAACCTCTGCCAGGGTTGGAGTTATAGGGAAAGGCTGAATAGACTGGGGCTGCTTTCCCCGGAACATCGGAGGCTGAGGGCTGACCTTGTAGAGGTTTATAAAATCTGAGGGGTATAGATAGGGTAAAAATAGACAAGGTTTTTTTCCCTTAGTTGGGGGAATCCAGAACTAGATGGCAAAGGCTTAAGGTGAGAGGGGAAAGATTTAAAAGTGACCTATGGGGCAAGTTTTTCATGCAGAGGATGGTGCATGTATGGAAGGAGTTGCCAGAGGAAGTGGTGGAGGCTGGTATAATTACAACATTTAAAAGGCATCTGGATGGGTATATGAATAGGAAGGGTTTAGAACGATACGGGCCAAGTGCTGGCAAATGGGACTCGATTAATTTAGGACATCGTGTCACCATGGACGAGTTGGACTGAAGGGTCTGTTTCCATGCTGTACATCGTTATGACTCTATGACTCTTCAATGACTTGTGTGACTTTGCAAAACAATTTGAGTTTGTGGATGAATTGCACTTTATCCCTTGAGCTGGAAATGGCGTGGTGACTTGATGAGCACTGTTTTGAAGGTGTCTGACCATAATGGGATATATGATGACAAGACTGCTGGTGTCTCTTTGTCCATAACCCTTGTACTCCAGCTGGTAGGGCATATTTTATCCGCAATACTAAGTCTAAAGTTGCATTTCTGTGTAGCCTCTTTGAATCTAAGATTTGGTTTAGACTGCCATTACATTTTCCAAAGTTAATTCATTATCTTCCGTTTGAAGCCATTTTTAATTCATGGAATTTAAGTCTTTTCAATTAAGTGATCACAATGAGTTCATTGGTTAGTACTGTATGTCGAATTTACATATATAAGCCAATTGCCACAATTCTGATTGGCTCACCATTTCCAAGGGATTTCTGACAGAACTGATTATTAATTCATCAAACTTCTCTTTGGCCCAAAGTATTTTCCAAGAGCATTTACTACTGCATAAAATATAGACATTGATACAATCCCAGCTAATGGTACTACTGGGCAAGTCAGATCCCAGAATGAAATCTGGCTTGAAGGATCTATGTACCTGCACACCAAGATCCCTCTGTTCCTCCACACTGCCAAGAATCCTATCCTTAATCCTGTACTCAACTTTCAAGTTCGACTTCCAAAATGCACCACTTCGCATTTATCCAGGTTGAACTCCATCTGCCACTGCTCAGCCCATCTCTACAACCTGTCAATGTCCCGCTGCAGCCTACAACAGTCCTCTATACTGTCAACAACACCTCCAACCTATGTGTCGTCTGCAAACTTGCTGACCCATCCTTCAATCCGCTCATCCAAGACATTAATAAAATTTACAAAGAGTAGAAGCCCAAGAACAGTGCCCTGTGGAACACCACTCACCACTGACTTCCAGTCAGAATACTTTCCTTCCACTACCACTCGCTGTCTTCTGTCGACCTGCCAATTCTGTATCCAGACAGCTAAATTTCCCTGTATCTCATTCCTCCTGACCTTCTGAATGAGCTACCATGGGGAACCTTATCAAATGCCTTGCTGAAGTCCATATACATCACATTCACCGCTTGGCCTTCATCAACTTGTCTAGTAACATCCTCAAAGAACTCAATAAGATTTGTGAGGCATGACCTGCCCCTCACAAAGCAGTGCTGACTGCATTTAATCAAGCCATGCTCTTCCACATGGTCATAAATCCTATCCCTCAGAATCCTTTCTAACACCTTGCAGACAAAAGACGTGAGACTTACTGGTCTGTAATTGCCAGGGATTTCCCTATTTCCTTTCTTGAAGAGAGGAATTACATTTGCCTCCCTCCAATCCTCAGGTATGACTCCGGTGGAGAGCGAGGATGCAAAGATCTTCGCAAGCGGTGAAGCAATCACATTTCTTGCTTCCCAAAGCAGCCTAGGACAAATCTGGTCTGGCCCTGGCGACTTGTCAATCTTAATGTTTGTCAAAATTTTCAGCACATCAGCTTCCTCAATCTCTATCCGTTCCACCATGCTTACCTACTCCTCAATAGTTTCATTCATTACAAGGTCCTTTTCTTTACTAAAGACAGAAGCAAAAAACTCATTTAGGGCTTCCCCTACCTCCTCAGACTCTATACACAAGGTCCCTATGCTATCCCTGATTGGCCCTACTCTTTCTTTGATCATTCTCTTATTCCTCACATACGTGTAAAACTTTTGAATCTCCCTAATCCTTCCTGCCAAGCCTTTTTCATGACCCCTCCTGGCTCTCCTCAGACCATTTTTGAGCTCCTTCCTCACCTGCCTGTAATCCTCTAGAGCTGAGCAAGACCCTTGCTTCCTCCACCTTACATAAGCTGCCTTCTTTCTTTTGACGAGAAGGTTCCTTTATCTTACCCCTTCTTGCCTGTCTCAGAGGAAGACATTTATGCATCACTCGCAACAACTGTTCCTTAAACAGTCTCCACATGTCTATAGTGTCCTTTCCATGGAACAATTGCTCGCAGTCCATGCTTCCCAACTCATGTCTGATAGCATCATAGTTTCCTTTTCCCCAATTAAATATCTTCCCATTGTGCCTGCTTCTCTCCTTCTCCATAGCTATGTAGAATGTGAGGCAGTTGTGATCACTATTACCAAAATGCTCTCCCACCGCAAGATCTGATACCTACCCCGATTCATTGCAGAGCACCAAATCCATAATGGTCTCTCCCTTCGTCGGCCTGTCAACGTACTGAGTTAGGAGACCCTCCTGAACACACCTTACAAAAACAGCATCTTCCAAATCATCTGCTCAAAGGAGGTTCCAATCAATATTGGGAAAGTTAAAGTCACCCATTACAAGAACTATGCCTAAGTTCTTCATAAAAATAACCAAACTCACAAACTCTAAACATTATGTATAATTTAAACATATCACACACCTTGCATCACATCTTATCTGAACTACTCAAATGTTCATTGGCCTCTGCCCCAAGACAATAATATTGCTTTCTTAAGGACCACTGCTACACCCAGACCATCTCCTTCACAAGCCAATATATCTTGAATCCCAAAATTGATTATTTCCAAGTTATGGGAGGATTCTATGGTGATGAAAGTAATTGTTCTGGAGCTAGCAAAGTTCAACTTCTCTCAGCCATCCTTGTAAATAATTTTGTGTTGTGTATTCAACAGTAAGTTGTATACCTTATATGTCTGACTTCTCTCAAAATAGTGCAGATATGATACTAGGTTTTAATTTACAACAATTTATTTACATTACTTTAAAATATCTCAGAACTTGATGGATTTCCAAATGGTCTCAGCTTAATCCCAAGTCTTTTACCTGGAACATTTTCTGAATCATTTGCTGTTTTTGTAAGGTGTGTTCAGGAGGGTCTCCTAACTCAGTATGTTGACAGGCCGACGAAGGGAGAGACCATTTTGGATTTGGTGCTCTGCAATGAGTCGGGGTAGGTATCAGATCTTGCTGTGGGAGAGCATTTTCGTAATAGTGATCACAACTGCCTCACATTCTACATAGCTATGGAGAAGGAAAGAAGCAGGCACAATGGGAAGATATTTAATTGGGGAAAAGGAAACTATGATGCTATCAGACATGAGTTGGGAAGCATGGACTGCGAGCAATTGTTCCATGGAAAGGACACTATAGACATGTGGAGACAGTTCCACTCACAGCCTCGAGCAATCAAGCATAGTCAACATAGATCAGAGAACTGATGAGCATAATCAAACACAGATCAATCAATCCCTTTGACACAACTGGTACCCACTTTTCAACTTTCTCAAAATGTAAGTATGAAATGGCCATTGTAGTTCACCTGCCACTGTGAGGGATGTGCCTAAACTAGTGCCCCTTTGTTTACCATCAGGGTGCTGCCTTAAGGAACTGGGAAAGTAACTGGATAATCCACTTGTCTCCTTCAAATGGCCTGTCAATTCGCTAAATCAGCTTCCATCTGCAACGGGAACAGATATATTGCTGTCCTTGCTTCCCTAACCCCAACCATTGAAAAAGGTTTTGGACAAGGGTAATCTTGGGGAGTAGCATGCTAGTTTGCTATTTTTAGCTCCCACCCACCCACCTTAGTTCCCAGCTCTACCATGAGCTCAAAATTCAGCCCTACAATTAGTAACATGCCTGAGGGACCTACTTTACCTTCTAACATTGCAGGAGAATATAGAAGTAATTCAACTGCTGATATCACCCAACAGTTCACTTGTGAGAGTAAGTTTCATGACTTTGTGAACTAAGGGACTCTCACATTTGAGAAAAAAACAACAAACAGAGGATCCTTCAAGAAGGTCTGGCCAGAGAAGGTCATTTGTATTTTAATGAACAAGACGACTACGTTATATGCATCACCAGTGAGTTATGGCCAGACTCATAATTGCAAATTAAAATCATATCACATTGGTCTCCATGAAGAATTTAGTTTGTAACACTCACCCTACACTGTATTTATTTAAGTTACTCTTTGATGATTGTGTTTTATTGAGGGGGAGGCAAGTGAAGTCATAAAAATCACATATCCTGAAATGTTGCTGGGAGATACAAACACTTCATGCATTTGTTACTTTGTCAATGCATTAACTCACTCATTTAAAATGAATGAGCCATGAATTCTTTGTTAAAATAACATGGAATTTAAATTAATTTGAGTATGTTAATTACTAAAATGCATGGTATTCTAAATTAAAATTGTGATACCATCAAAAACATAATTGCATTGTTACTAGCACAGTTATGTTGATATTAATCCCATTTGCATTTATTAGTACAATGTTCTGTGGCTTGGATATATTAAATACAGGTGGTTCTGTTCAATGTAAAGTGGACAATGCTAGTTATTTAATTTTAGAGCAATTACATGGTTTCAGGCAATGTATTCCATCTGATGATCAAGTCATTCCAATTGGGTCTGCAGAGTCAGGTTGCCAAGCCTACAGCAGCCTTGACCTTCCTTCCCTCTACTACTGTGGTCTGAGATTTGTTCTTGCACAATAGGCAACAGTAAGGCACCCTATAAGATATGCTTCTTCCTGGGCTGAAAAGAGCTGTGGCAGTAGACAATGCCCTATCTAGTAAGATGCCAGGTGATTAATCGGCCAGCATTACTGAGACTCCAATGCTCTGCCATTCAAACAATGAGGTTTGACTGACTCACCAGTTGTACATTGCAAACAGAAACAGGAACAATTCAAGAGGATATATTCAAAAATAAATAGCTGAAACAGGATTTCATCTTTTAACCATGCATTGAGAGCTATAAATGAGAATGGCAAACTTTCACTTGTGGGAATTAAAGTTTAGTATTTCAAACAATCCTCAAAACTGATCGGTCAATCCAGGTCAGACATGAATGAAGACCTACAAAAGCTCAGGCAATGTACTATTCAGTCAAACAGGCACTTTTCAAATCTTCATTTCAGCAACAAAAGGTGGGGAATGAGAACTTCATGATATTAACCAGAAACTCTGGTGAGAACATTGTAGCTCTTTCTCATAATCATTTTATGTATTTTCTTAAATGAGGCAGGGGATTTATGAATATGAGCCGAGCAACATCATCAAAGAGTCAGAATTTAAAACCACATTTCTCCTCTTTGTAGTTTGTTTGTAGTCATTCCAATTCTGCCTTATTCCTACATTGTTCATATAGTTAGTTTAGATGTTTACAAAAAATGTCCCTATGATGGATGAGGGCCAAGTCAAAAAGTCAAGCTCTTACTGCAGGACGCACATCAAAAAGTTATTCATAAATCTGTGTTTACTGGCATTAGATCTCTATCAAACTGTAACAAATCTGCTTTTGTGCATGTGCAGTAGCTGCCTGGTGACAATTATCTTCAGAGGTAATACAGCATTTTAACCTCTTTGCAACATTTCCTAAATCCATTTACAGAGGATTAAATCAATGAGCTGTCTATTAGAATGAGCACGCATCAAATTTTGATGCCTACCTGTTGTTCATCCCTCAATTTGTTTTCCTCAGCTCTTCAAAGGGATTTCTCCAACCTGCGTGTGCCAGCCCTGATGGAAAGTCCGATTCAAAACCTTCATCTACTGTCTCTTTCACATTTTGACTGATCTACTGTATACTTCCAGCAAATGCTATTTATATTCAAGTCTGACTTGCTCTGGACGGAGTGCTATTTGCAATGTACTCTGCACCTATTAGCTTCTGTTACAATGTAGCATTGTTTCATTTAAGTATAATTTACTTAACAGTGCACACTGCTACTGTCATTTTGGACTGTTGGTTTGGTTTCAGTGGAAATAACCTCTGTGTAAAACTATGATTTGAAACTCTGGCCGAGAAATGAGACTCAATGGAGGACTTAGTCATAGAGCTGCTTCTTACATGAACAGACATACAGGTTTAAAGTCTGGTTGAAGATTTGTAGCTCGGGTGTCCGTTGTTGTGGTTCTATTCGCCGAGCTGGAAGTTTTTGCTGCAAACGTTTCGTTCCCTGGCTAGGGAACATCATCAGTGCTATTGGAGCCTCCTGTGAAGCGCTTCAATGGCACTGATGATGTTCCCTAGCCAGGGAACGAAACGTTTGCAGCAAAAACTTCCAGCTCGGCGAACAGAACCACAACAGACATACAGGTTGATGTCCTTTAGAAAGTGAAAACGTGAATGCAGTACGTCAACCTTTAAAATCTCACACTTGTGTTGGCATAGGCATGATGGGCCAAATGGCTGTACCATTCTTTGATTCTGCTCTATGTGCACATTTATATTTTTGAGAAATTATAAGACTATCTTTTGCCTATATGACAATAATAGTTATGGAAACTGGGCACGCTACAATATGAGGTGACTTTAGGGAACACATTAAATTAAATTAAGTTTTGCTCACTAATTCAGCAATTTATCTGATAATTCATTGTTTTTAGGTTCAAATTTTCTGCTAATTGACATAATTTTTCACTTTTCTGTGCTATTTTCTTTGTGTAGTTCAAATAATGTACAAGTCAAGTTTTACCAAAAAAAATTTCAAATTGTCAGGAATCAAAACGTAAGTGAAAAATGCATGAATATGATACAATGCATGTTTCCACCTCGAATTATTTGTTGAAAATAATCATTTCTCTTTACCACTTCTTAGACAGTACTTTTTTTTACCCAAACATAAACATTTCAATGATTTTATGCAGTTCCATACCATCAGTCATTCTGATCTTAATATTCAGGACAAAAACGTTCTTTCCTAAAAAACCTTCCAGATGTGTCTGACAAAGGAAACTTTTTTTTTAAACTGCAAAGGAGATTTATTGCTGCAAAAAATCATTCTATTAAAGCAATCTTACATGTCAGGCAAATATTGAAGAATGTATAACGAAATGTTTCGAATGAAATGGTGCTTTGCTGTGGTTATTTTTCTCTTGAATTGCCAGACTTGTTTCTATCTAGTAGCCCATATACACACCCTTTCCTTTAGAAATTGTTCCCTTTCAGCTTGGACATGCACACATGGGTTCTGGTCGACTTCTACAGAATAGTGATGTTTAGTGTCAGGTTTAGACAAGCAGCCGTCTGTTACCACATTCTTTATGATGAACACATTTAGACACTTCGCAAAATAAGGGCAAAGAGCAGCCAGTTGGGGCAAAACACATTCTACTTATTACCCGTAAATTAGAAACTTTGAAAATTAACTAAAGAATAGGTGAATCAACAAAGGTCAGTGTGTATTTAATCTTGGAAGCTATAGAAACATAAAGGTAGCACCTTTGCATTTGTATATCATCCTACTGCTGGTATACCTGACAAGCTCAGAACAAAATGCCTCTTGCATGATTCCAAGCCTCTTCTACAGTGTTTTGGTTTGTTTTGAACCTTTCCATGGCACAGTAATGATCAATGTAACATAATGCATATTAGAACAGGAAATGGCAAACATATGTACATGATGAAAGAGTGTCTTTTTACGAAAGGCTAAGAAAGGAAAGGATCTGAGTGTGATTATTGATCATTTGCTATGACTTCCAATCAATATGGAGCTGGTTAATCAAGAACCAGACTACATCTTAATGGCATTTGATTAATTCAAAGCAAGTTATTCTAACCTTGTGCAAAACACTGGAAAGGTTATGCTAGGAATGCTTTGGTTAATTTGGGTACCCTATCTTCAGAAAGATATCATTATAGTGTTTGGAATAAAGAGAAAAACAATGCTATAAGGGGATTGTGGCACTCTGAATTTTAATTTATGATGATGGCTTTGCAAGGACAAGCCTGCTGCCAAGTGCTGGAAAGGATATTGGAGAGAGACATTTGAGTCCTTTAAAACTCTAAGAAGCACAGGTTTTGTGAATGTAAGGTGGCAATTTGCCTTGGATAGACCACAAACTAATTCACATGGGGTTAAAATGAACCAAGCCATGAAACAGGTTTGGAGCAGGAAATACGTGAGCAGATCTCTTCCCTCACGATCCTGTCCGTTTGGGTGAATTGCATCTTTTTGGGAACCCAGGAGACAGGCACAGATGAAAATCTATCCACCAAACTACCAATTGTTTTTGATCTGAGTAAATTGGTAATTGTAAGTAAAATCCACAGTCTTAAATGAAAAAGTTGAGACCTTGATTTAATTTATATTATTTTTTCCCCCCTTTAGTTAGTTTAAATTCTTCAATTTAGTTATTTTATACATTCCACTGAAATATAGTACAGTCGTTGCCAGTTATGGTTGATTGTACTTTGCCAAAGTGAAAGTAACTTGATTTCCATTCCACTGGGATCATGGTTTGAACACATAATGATTTCTTATGCTCAGCACTAAATTGTCCATCTTGGAATCTTCTCTCACTGAAAACTAAAATAATTCCATAATTTGCCAATGTGTGAAGTGTGGTACAATAAAGTTTTTTTTTACTTTTAAAGTTTGGGGAAATGTGTACTTTGTAATGATCATCTCTGTAGCCTGGTCTGCAAGGTTGTGGACTGCATCTTCTGAAAGGAGGTGAATGGTTAGACACTTAATAAGAAATGGTTATTTCACTTTGAGGCCACAGGGATTGATGTATGCCACTTGACTTTCAAACCACAGGGTGGCATCTTGTATTATCTGACACATCACTGTCAAACATGCAATTGATGGAGACAGTCAAATTCCTAAATATCCTCAGGTTACCAGTCTACAACTAAATCAGATGTGTCAACATGAATTCAAAGAAAAACTAGTGTTCATTTTATCGTCCCTTCAGCCAATTGAGTTGGTCTCAATGCGTAATTTGTAACAAAAATATGAGAATGAAATTGTACGTATTAAATATCCCTGTCAGAAATATAAAGCACTTACTTAACCATTGCTATGAATTTTATGCTGTTCAACTGCCATGCAAATATTTTCATATGTCATAAATAAGATTTATTTTAACCACAATGTGGAATACAGATGTTGGATTTTTTTATTAGTACACAGTTCATTAGTTTTAGTCAGTAGCAGGGAGTGGAAATACTTTTTTTATTCCATAGTCCCCATAGTACTTTGATCACACATCCGAGAGACAGAGTCATTTAATAGTTCCTCATTAAATTAGTTTAAACACTGAATTCAATGGCACTTTAAATATTATATAGATTTGAATGTACCTAGATTTGAAAATTGTCAGAAGGTTTGGAAATTTACTGCTTTTATTAGTATTCTGGAGAAACATGCCACTGAGGGAAAAATAGATTTATATTTGTTTAACAACACTATTGTGAATGCTGAAGATGGAAAGATACAGCGTACTCCATGGAAAATTATTAATGTAGTAAATGGGGAAAATGTATGCTCTGTGGTGGTAAGTTTCATCTGTAATGATCATGCGAAGATCATTAATGATCATCCATTTATACCCATCTTGATTGGCTGCAACAAAGATTTTCATTTTTTTAGCATGCAGCTAAATTAAGAAACCAATTACAAGGCTTTCCTAAATGAAAACATTTATTACTTACTAACCCCAAGAAAAATCATAAAACATGACATCAACAACACAAACACAGATATAAAGATTTTTAAAAATAATTAAATAAAAGTGGAGATTGTTGAGTACAAAAGAAAGATTAAGAATATGCAGCTTTATAGTCCTTTGAGTTTTTCAGGAATTAGGCTTGACCTAAGAGCACATTTGTTTAACTGATGGCTTGTATCCTCAGCAACAGCAATATGTCTAGGTAGCATTGCGTTGTTGGTAAATAGTCATTTCTCCAATTTGCTTTATCACGACATGTGATCTTCACAAGGTTCTGAGAAAAACAGGGAGGAAGAGAAAGCCTTCTAAGTTCTGCTGATATGAATCCATCAGACTTCCTCTTCAGCTATATCCAAGAGCAGTAGTGTGCAATACAATTCCTCTGTGTATCCCCATGTCTGTTTTTTTGTTTTGCAATTTGGAAGATCTGCAGGTGACTTTTATCCCTAAATGCAAAACTGACAGAAACATGTAAATCAAACAGGAGATGCAGATCTGAGTGAATGTTTTCAGTCATTTTGAGGATGTATGAATTTTTGTTCCTACTCAGTTGTTTAATAATATACTAGTTCAACCTGTGATCACTGTGGCTATCTTAAGTGTATTTTTTTTTTCTTTTTCTAAACCACTTTAGGCCATGAAAGGACCCATTAATTAAAAATCTCACGAGGGTAGTTATTCTATTATTGTCACCATCATAACAAATTTCTGAAAACTCAGTCTTCAAGATTGTGAATGGCACCCTTTGAAAGAAAACGAATGGCTTGTCACATAAAAGCACAAGAAGTACTGAAAATGTATCTACATTTTATATAGCTTGGATAGAAACACAAATCATAAAATTGTTCTCCAATATTCATATTATTTTAATAAATGGATAGACTTGGTTGGATTGCAAGTCCATTGAGAGACAGTCAGGGCACCAGATGCATTAGAGCAGAAGGAGGTAAAAAGCTGGTGAGCAAAAATAAAACTATCAGATGTCAAAATATCAGACATCAAAACGGATGGAGTCTAGGCCCTTTCAATAGCGACAGGGAGTTTAGAGAACAAATACTTTATCCCTCATCTGATTTTCAACCACAGGTCCAATTTTGTTTTTGTTGGCCTGATCAGAAAATCTTTACGGCACTCAAATTTCTTCAGTAATAAATAGGACATGCCATAATTTCCCATTTGTGAACACTGCCCACTTCTCCAGTGGTTTATCAAACTGAAGAGAGAAAGGAGGCAAACATACTTTATTGATGTTGAGGTCTATCAGAACTAAACATGTGAAAACGGGTGCTTTCATGGAATTTTGATCTAAAAATCACATAAACATAGTGACATTAGTACAATTGTGGGAGTCTATTTGATTGACAGTCTTCCATACAAACGTGAGGGAGTGCAGCAGAACATGATTTTGAAGGGGAAACCTTATGGGAACCCGTCTCTAACATATGGGAAGTCGTGGTTGTTTGAAGAATTATACAATTTTCTATGCCTATGATTTAGCTGTTATTCATATGGATGTATATAAAGATTGTGGGCAAGATATATTGGACAGAATTTTACTGTAAGAAACATGAAGCCAGTGGGCAGGCCAGTAGCAGGTCAGGAACACATTTGTTCTATCAGTGTGCTTTGGGTAGCTCTTCATTAGAGTGTCAAAGGAAGAATAACCAGTTACGTGGGATCCTAGCATCAATTAGTACGCTTAGAGCATTACATTGATTCCTAAAGTTTCTGTAACTCCTGAAATGGACAGGAAAGCTGAGAGAGCTTCCCCCTGTGTTTCACAGATCTGGAGATCCTGTTAAGGGATCTTAGGGTTCAGGTAAAGTGATCATTCTAAAGAATGTGAGGAAGTGAACAGCTCCTCAAACTAAGGTAGAATGGCATAGCTCCTTACGCTGTGTAGTGAAGGCTGAGAGCAAGGAACTCTAAGGTGGGAGTAAATTGACTTCCAAGAAGTCATATATCACCTTAAGTACGCACTTTCAGAAGAAGTATTGTGATCAATAACCTCCTATCCAGCTCATCAGTTTCACTAGATAGGTACTCCACTCTGTACTCTCATCTGATCCACCCTGGAAAGTTTCTCACACATTTTGAAGACCATCTGTTGGCTTACCGAAGACATGATGTTGGGTTAAATCCTGAGTTGATTGTCTCTTTGAATATTTTAACTTCAATTATATGGCAGCTTTACAGTGGGTTCCCCACTCACCTGAAACTCACTTGAATTAACGACTGCAAGTGGATTATTATTTATGGTGTATATTTTTAATCAGAAACCACTTTAACCACATCTCAGCTTGGTAATTAAAATTCTGCCAATTCAGAAGTTATTTGTGAAAATTGCATATTTCCAAGCTATTGATATTTTCTGAATTTCTGTGAGAATCTTTCCTTCTGTGTAATCCAACAAGTTGGATCAGTGAACTTGTTTATCTCAACAGATGAGTAACATGTTGCATTTTAATCTATACCTCCCAGTCAGATTTTAAGTTCCTCACAAATTACATGTGTGGCATACAAGATGGATGTCTCTAACTAAAGCCTTTTTATCCCTGGTTCAAGAAAGGATCAAGACAAAAGATGGAAAATTATAGGCCAATTAGCCTAACCTCGGTTGTTGGTAAAATCCTGGAATCCATCATTAAGGATGAGGTTTCTAAATTCTTAGTAGAGCAGAGTCTGATTAGAACAAGTCAACATGGATTTAGTAAGGGGAAGTCATGCCTGACAAACCTGTTGGAATTCTTTGAAGAGGTGACAAGTAGATTAGACCAGGGAAACCCAGTGGATGTGGTCTATCTAGACTTCCAAAAGGCCTTTGATAAGGTGCCACACGGAAGGCTGCTGAGCAAGGTGAGGACCCATGCTGTTCGAGGTGAGCTACTGGGATGGATTGAGGATTGGCTGTCTGGCAGAAGGCAGAGAGTTGGGGAAAAAGGTTCTTTTTCAGAATGGCATCCAGTGACAAGCGGTGTCCCGCAGGGTTCAGTGTTGGGGCCACAGCTGTTCGCATTATATATTAATGATCTGGATGAAGAGACTGCGGGCATTCTAGCGAAGTTTGCAGATGATACAAAGTTAGGTGGACAGGCAGGTAGTACTGAGGAAGTGGGGAGGCTACAGAAGGATCTAGACAGTTTGGGAGAGTGGTCCAGGAAATGGCTGATGGAATTCAACGTGAGCAAATGCGAGGTCTTGCACTTTGGCAAAAAGAATAAAAGCATAGACTACTTTCTAAACGGTGAGAAAATTTGTAAAGCCAAAGTACAAAGGGATCTGGGAGTGCTAGTCGAGGATTTTCTAAAGGTAAACATGCAGGTTGAGTCCGTGATTAAGAAAGCGAATGCAATGTTGTCACTTATCTCAAGAGGGTTGGAATATAAAAGCAGCGATGTGCTACTGAGACTTTATAAAGCTCTGGTTAGGCCCCATTTGGAGTACTGGGTCCAGTTTTGGTCCCCACACCTCAGGAAGGACATACTGGCACTGGAACGTGTCCAGTGGAGATTCACACGGATGATCCCTGGAATGGATGGTCTAACATATGAGGAATGGCTGAGAATCCTGGGATTGTATTCATTGGAGTTTAGAAGATTAAGGGGAGACTTAATAGAGACGTACGAGATAATACGTGGCTTGGAAAGGGTGGACGCTAGGAAATTGTTTCCGTTAGGCGAGGAGACTGGGACCCGTGGACACAGCCTTAAAATTAGAGGGGGTCAATTCAGAACAGAAATGCGGAGACATTTCTTCAGCCAGAGAGTGGTGGGCCTGTGGAATTCATTGCCACAGAGAGCAGTGGAGGCCAGGACGCTAAATGTCTTCAAGGCAGAGATTGATAGATTCTTGTTGTCTCGAGGAATTAAGGGCTACGGGGAGAACGCTGGTAAGTGGAGTTGAAATGCCCATCAACCATGATTGAATGGCGGAGTGGACTCGATGGGCCGAATGGCCTTACTTCCACTCCTATGTCTTATGGTCTTATGGTCTTATTTCTGTAATATGACTGAGTTGCTTGTAGGCTATATCAGAGAGCAGCCTCATTACCATGGGTTTAGGACGACTTGTAGACTAGAACAGGTAAGGATGACAAATTTCCTTTCCTAGAGAGCCAGGTAGGTTTTTAAAACAATCCTTTAGTTACTCGACCATCATTACTCAAACTAGTTTTTTATTCTGGGTTTTCATTTAATACATATCACCTTGACTTGAACATGCATTGCCATTCCTTTACTGCTGCCAGGTCAAAATCCTGGGATTCACTCCCTGACAACACTGATATGGATGTATCTGCACTACAAGGACAACAGCAGTTCAAGCTCGAGAAGATGCTCAGCACTATCTTCCAGTGGGGGAAAAAATACTTACACAATTCAATCATGGCTGAATGGCATTTGCAATACTCTGCATTGTGGTATAACTTCCATTTTACAGAATCATTGAGTAGCCTCTAATTACTGGACATTTTATCTTTTGAAATATAATGAGAGAAGTCCATGCAAAGATTGATTTGGAAGTGTCAGTGTTGGACTGGGGTGTACAAAGTTAAAAATTTCACAACACCAGGTTATAGTCCAACATGTTTATTTGGAAGCACTAGCTTTCAGAGTGCTGCTCCTTCATTAGATGGCTGGATTTCCAACAACCACCTGATGAAGGAGCAGCGATCCAAAAGATAATGCTTCCAAATAAACCTGTTGGTCTATACCCTGGTGTTGTGTGATTTTTAACAATGCAAAGATTCACAGACTGCCTCTGATTGTAAACAGCAACTGCTATTAAAATAGCTGTGAGAGCAGGTATTGGACACAAAAATCAACAAAATTCACCATAAATGACAATTTATAACTTTTCCATGAAACATTTATCAAATGTCTTTCTTTATTACTCTCAGTGTATTTGTGAATTGTGTAATGTAGTAAGTAAACAGAAAACTTCTCGACTGCCCACAGCCTTGAACAGAGGCTCAGCCTGGGCTGCCTCTGAGCATTTAAAGTCAAAGTTCCAGTTTCCATTTATTCATCTTGTCAGAGAGTCAGTGTGCAAGTTAAAACATTCACTACAGGGATCAAACCTTAATTTTGTCATCAGAGATTAATAATACCTAATAAACAGTTACAGGAAACAAAATAATAAATATTTATAGCTGAAGTGCAAATTAGAAAATGTATCTCACCATTCTTCCTGTCTGAAAGAAATACTGTATTTTTGTTGTAATGCTTTGTGTCTCTTTCATTTGCCAAAATCTGCTTCCTGCGATCGTCAGCATTAACTGAGGGTGACCTCTACCTTCCTCTGTGAACCTCAAAGCACAGACTGCCACGAGCCCCTGCAGCCACACCTCAGGCTGGCCACAATTCCCTGCCGTGTGCATATTGCCAGGGTCAGGCTTATCTGTCAGCAGCTTCCTAAACCAAAGACCACACCTGGAAAAATCACTATGGAAACCACTTATCTTCAGTGCAGTCAGTTTCAGCACTGTGACTTGGTGTTGCCACTTATTGTCAGCAATTGTCGATGTGTTTTACAGCCTTCCATGATATTGTGATTTTTCTGAAATACTTTCAGTCTGGAAACAAAATAACATTCTTACCTGAAACTTTCAGTTTTCAGTTATGCTGGCCTGTGCTGTTGTACGGCTAATTCCAATTAAATAGCATTCAATGGCAAGGGCTATTAAAGTAGTTGCCAGAATTTCTAATCTGTTGAATCACTCAATCAGCTGTTGAGTAAATAGGAACAGAGGAGCAAAAGGCCATTCAGCCCTCCTGCCTTCTCACTTAATAACTGTGCTTCCAGAGCCCTCTGGGCTAGAGAGCCCCAGAGTTCCTGTGAGTAAAGGAGTTCCTTTTCCTCTCGGTCTTACAGACTTGCCTTTTTATTCTGAAGTTGTGTCCCCTGGTTTTAGACTCCATGGCAAGGAAAAAGATACCTTCTGCAATTACTCTGTCTATCCCTTCAAGGATGTTTCGTTGAGATAACTTGTCATTCTTCTAAGTTCCATGGAATATAAGCCCAGTTTCTTCAATTTCTCCGCATTGGACAGTGCACCATTCCAGATTCAGTCTGGTGAACTTCTTCTGCACTCTCTCAATGGTAAGTATATACTTCATTCGGCATGGGGAAAAGAATTACAAACAATTCTCCAAATGCAATTAAAGCAGGACTTCTTTGCTCCTGAACTCAAACTCTCTTCCAAGGGAGGCTGACATACTGTCTGTCTTCCAAATTGCTCACTGCATCTGTATGTGAGCTTTCCGTGATTTAGGAACAAGGACACCTAGGTCCATTCAGACAGCAACACTTTTCAATCTCTCACCATTTAAGAAATACTCTGCGTCTACCTTCCTCCTACTAAAGTGGACAACTTCACACTTCCCTTCATTATTTTTCATCTGCCCATATTCTTAATCAATCACTCAGCTTGTCCATATCATTTTGAAGCCTCTCTTCATAGCTCAACCAAGTTTGGTGTCATCTGCAAATGTGGAAATATTACAATTGGCCCCACATCCAATTCATTGATATAGATTGTAAACAGCTGGGACCAAAGCACTGATCCTTGTGATTCTCCACTGGTCAAAGTCTGCCTACCTGAAAATGGCCCCTTTACTCCAACTCTTTGCTTTCTGCCTGATGACCAATTCTCGATCCGTGTTCTTGTATTAGCCCAACACCCCGATTTTGTGCATTTCAACTTTGTTTACCAATTTCCTGCATGGAACCTTATTAAAAGCCTTTTGATAATCTAAATGTTTCACATGCACAAGTTCACTTTTATCCACTCTGCTGGTAACATGTTCAACAAACAGATTTGCAAACGTGATTTCTCCGTCATAAATCCATATTTACTCTGTTTAAACAGATACTTGTTTTCTTAAAATCCAGTAACCACATCCTTTATAATAGATTCTGGTATTTTCCCTACTACTTCTCACAGGCTGACAGGTCTGTAGTTCCCTGTTTTCTCTGCTTGTCTTTTCTTAAACAATGGGATTACATTTGCTTAAGTGACTTAGAACAAGATGTCCAGTCCATATATTGAATAAATTATTGCAAGTATGCACGCAATTTCAGTTTATAAAATCTCATTTCCTGTTGTTATCTTTTTGTCACCTTACAGTGTCAACATTTTCCATTCTAAAAAATGTTTATTATCATTATTAATTGTTCTACACATCTATAATAGAAATTGCCGATGTAAACTTGGAATGTGTAATTACACATTACTGCCAATGGTGGCTCTGTAGCACCATACTGTGCAGCTCCTCAGACAACATATGATGTCTCAAATCATCAGGAACCTCGCGATTTCAGCTTACCGCTGTGAACTGCCTCCATTTTGGTCACCACACAACACATCACGAGACACAAACCACAAGCAGCAGCCACACACACACACACACACACACACACACACACACACACACTGTCCTTGGACAGTGGCAACCGCAAATTGCCAGCCCTTCAGGATCCTCATGGCACCTCACCAATCCACCCACAGGACACATGGCAAATAAAGACTTGCACTACAGATTGCATCAGCAGCTACCATTGAGAAAGGCAGCAGTAAGAGCACTTTGCACAGGCACCCGGTTCAGATATTGAACTAAACTGTATCTCAGGGCTTGTCTCTGTTCACGGTCACTCTCTTAGTATCTACCTGGATGCTCACCACATTCCTGCCTTGCCTAGAAACATAATGACACAACCTGGTAGCTTGCCTGTTAATCAGCAATCCTCAGGTTATGGGGTGCACATCTTGCTGGACATCAATCTCACAGCCCCACCAAGGACCAGCAGCTTCCACTGCATGTTCAGAAAGCAAGCAGACATGTCTCAAAGTAATCCTCACTGATGCCCATGCAGGCACCCATCAGTCAGGGGATCCCAACACAGTAAGTCAAGGGCAGTGTCTTGTACTAGACCAGAGAATTGGCCACAGTCAGGCATCAGATCAGGGTGATCACATTCAGGTGGTCCATGCTTCTGCAGTCCTGGGAGTGAATCATGTTCAGCCCTGTGGCTCCATAGCATCCAGTCCAGAGAGTAGAGTTAACACAGTCAGGGAGATGTGTCAGTCAGAGCTCTGGGCCTGGGGATGCAGAGGTGAGCCACAGTCAGTCCAGAGAAATTAATGGACGGGGGCCACTGATCCATGAAGGCTGGTCAGAATTCTATACTTGAGGGTTGGGGACTGTAGACTGAGGGAGATGGGAGAATGTCAATTGTGAAAGGGGGGAAACTATTTATAAGGGGTTATGCTAAGGATGGGGTCTAGTGGGAGTGCTTTCATCCAAAGTCAGGAGGACCCTGGCTTTGGGTGCCTGGGAGAGGCACTTAACATGGTCACCTCATATGCCAGGGTCTGTTGGGGATGGGGAGGGTGAAGATAGGCAGATATAGGCTCAAATAGACAGATTGGATGAAAATGTGGAGTGGTGTGAATTCTGGGGGGTTGACAGGAATGGGTATCAGGAAGAGGATGTGGATGCTCTAGGCCTTACTGACACATAGAGGTGGAGACTGGAAGCCATTGGTGAAAGGTGCCCCCTGTCGCCTTCCATCCTGCTGGAAATTGCAAGCGTGCAATGGGGAAGAAAATGACTGTGAACACACTCAGAGTGGGCAGGAGAAGTGTCTCAGCCTGTAAGGGAGGGGCAGCAGGGCCCACTGGCAATGAGGCTCCTTAGAGTAAGCCCCTGGACTGTACAGCACTGTGGACCGAAGGCTCCCTAATCCCTGAAAATCCCATCAACATAGCTCCTTGTGCACTATATACCACACTCCCTGAGACATTGCTGACCAATTCCTATACCCTAACACTGTTGGACACAGAGGCCAGAAAAGGAATTGGCATGTTTAACCATGAGGAGCAGAACCCTACGTAAACCTTGTTCATCGTCATTTAGATGCTGAGGCAGGTTTTCAACACAGGCACCATTCTGTGATATATCCTGAATGGACATGGTGTTAGGCATTATCCTGACACAGTTACATCTGGAGCTGGACAGTGACTCAAACAACCAGACCTATGCAAAAACCATTGACATATTTTGCAAATGTGAGACTTTACATACAGACCACTGTCACGCTTGCCACCAGTGTGCCTTGAAAAGGATTTATTTTTCTTTCCTCCCACAATGTCTCAGCACTGTTTCTGATTCCACAGCTCAGGTGGTGGGAGCTTGTTCAGCCAGTGCGTCCCATTGGCCTGAGAGGTTTGTTTATCTGACCCCAGGGACTGGATGGCCCAGATATTCTTGCCAGAGGCAAGCTGACACTCGCTGGTTCCAACTTGCAAGGTGAACAGGCCAGGTTGGGGGAGGGGGGGGGAGGGGGCGTGGTGGTGCAGGGGTGTGGATGCCCCAATTGGAGGGAGTGCCAGGTTCTGTCTCCCCCATGTCACTGTCTCTTCAATCCTGGGATCGTGGCACTCATCCAGTAGTCCCTGAGGGTGTCGAAAGTGGTTGTCTATGACATCTGCCAACCTATCTATGGAGGTGGCAGATGATCCCATGCATTAGGTGGTTGGGTCTCCATAGCTTCACTGCATGCCTGCAGTTTCTGGGCTATGAGGGCCATTGCATCCCACATAACTGTCTGTTGCTCCTGGACCTCCATGCGCTTTTGGAGAAAATCCCTGATTGACAATGCCACAGAATGCACTCCTGACTGAAGCTGATCTATTCTCTGGCAGTGTTTGTTCTTCAGCTAGCTGCAGAGTGATCACAGTGAAGTGGAGGGTGAATGCGTGAACAAGGAACCAGTGTCTCAACGTTCTTCCTCAGAGGTTGAAGAGGTGCCCTCAAGCAGAGCAGTCCATTTCTCTGCAAGGTTCGTGGCTATCCCACTGATACCCTTAAGACACAGGGATAGTAGATGTCACAGCCAATGATTAGAATTGGTTTTCAATAAATGACACTAACAGTGGGGTTAATAAGAGAGTCGCAGTGGAATGGAGAGTGGTACTTACTTGGTTGGAGGGACATAGCTATCCTAGCATCCCCCTGGAGTAGTCCAGGGAATTCTTCTGCAATGGAAGAATTATATCCTCTTTATGGATGAGGAGTCTGATGCCATGTTGATGTCCCAGCTCTTTCCGCCCAGTTATGGACTGTTTTCTCCTGAATTGAGGGGAGATAACACCATCACATTGATAACTTGTCATGATCTCTCTACCTTAATTAGCTTGTAGAGTCTTGGATTACTTGTTACTGTGGTTAGACCCTCGGCATGCTACTCTTATACTTAGCATGTTTTCCAGTCATTTGGTTTGTCTCCAGCATCACCTTTTTTTAAAATTTTTTGTAATTATTTCTCTGCTTCAATTAATCAGATCATAGGTCATCACTTTGCTTGTTATTCAGCTGTTGATACTTTACTCACACCACCTGACATTCCTGATCATCTGCAGACACCCATTATTCAGCTTGTCAACACTCCAATCACACCATTTGTATGATCTTTGGATCTCTCTGATTTTAAAGGGTGTGCTCTCTTCACTTCACCTGACAAAGGGACAGTGCTACAAAAGCTTGTAATTTCAAATAAACCTGTTGGACTATAACCTGGTGCCGAGTGACTTTTGACGTAATGGAGGAGACGTAGGAATCAGGGAAGTGAAAGTGGGTGGCACAGCCGTTAGTCCTGATGCATGTTGGTGAGAGGTGGTGAGGAGTCTCAGGCAAGTGAGTTGGCAGCACAGAGACCTTGGTTGTTGGTGGCCCGGGGGATTGGGGGAGAACGAGAGTGAATGAGGGATGCTGTTACAGGAAATAGTGATAGCAGCAAAGCATGAGCCTTGGTGGGACGTGGGTCCAGAAACAGAGGTTGACTGAGAGTGAGGAAGCAGAGATACCTTGGCAGAGTGGAGAAGGTCATTGATTTCTTGCAGCATGTCTGGCTATTCCTCTGGACTGTAGATACAGCACTGACCTGGGTAGCAACCTTGGACCAGTCTGCCAATGTCTGGTGGCATGACCTCCTCTGCATGTTCTCTGAACCCACCCCATTAACCAGGACCTCCAGCTCCCTGTTCGAGAATTGCAGCATCATTTTCCTCTTCTTAGATGTCTTTAGAAAGACTGCCCTCAAAGGAGTTGGGCAACTTCAGAATGCCAGTGCCCATCTGGGTGCATCCTCTGTGAAATTTGAAAACACTGATTCGCCAAAAAACATGTAAGATTCAACCTAGCAGCTCTGAAAAATGACAAAACTCTACCACTTAAAATAGCTCAAACTGAGTTTAAAAAAATAAATTCTTCCATTTTTCTTCTCTAAGAAACATGAAAATCCAGGATTCTAACTAAAATTTTTCAGATGATAAAACATAAAATGTTCATTATGAGTAAATGTACCTATAAAATTGTCTTTCGGCACTTCATTAAAATTTTTATTGACAACCCTCAGGGTCCTCCGAAAGCTCTTATCTTGGCATTGATGTGTTTCCCAGAAAGGATCACTCTGTCTGTGAAGGTTGGAGCCTGTGCTATAATTGCACATTGTCACTGTGTGCAGAACTTTCCAGAAGCCATTATGCTTCAATAAGATTTTTTTGGCTTCTTTGTTCTTTTCCAAAAAATTTGAAAACAAGTTGATGAATCAATTATAAAAACACAAATTCAGGTGCAGTATTTAAGTTACTACTGAATATTTAGTTTTTAAATTTATGAGAGTTGGCTAAGCTCAGAGAATTAAAGAGAGCAATTTAATGCCGATTGTTTATGCTTGGAATAATTTTAAAAATTCCAATGATTGCTACAGAAAGTGTTTTTCTCAGTACAAATGTGAATGCATCTCTTTAAGATTATAGTATGTTATTTATTACCAATTATAGTATCTCTAAACAGTCTGCAAAATTATTTTAAACCATTTTTTAATCAAAAAATATCAGATGAAAATTATCAGTTGTTTATTAATATCATCTTGAGGTTTCTTCAGTCTTTTATAACTATAAATATTTTTGTTTTGCATTTTTAAAAGCAAACCATTGGTGGCTTTTAGCCCAATGAACACCTCACTTACCCAATTAGACAGAATGTACCCAGGAAGCAAATAGTAAAGTTTCTCAATTAAATACATTTGCTTGTTTCATTTCAAATCCTTCTGTGATCTTTCTTGTCTTCAGGCATTCACATTAATAAGAAGAGAACAAGTGACTGTTAAACCACAGATTAGATTTTCATGTGAGCTTTCGCCAGCTCCTTGAATTGTACAAAATTGATGCAGTGCTAAACTGTTGCATTCATTTACCCTATAATTGTTCTGTGCTTTATCTGGCCATCAGTGGGAGCTACATCTCGCTAAAGGCTCCAGACTTAACTCACAAAAAGTACAGACTGGTGAATGCATTCAAAGAAATAGCACATTTCTATTAAATTAAAAAAAAACTTTAGGTCAACACTTACGTGAACAAATTGCACAGTTAGTACCTGAATTTGATGAATCTCTGACGTTTGCCTTTAGATTAACTGTGCTGAATTGAGTAGAAACAAACTTCTATGAAAAAAACTGTCTTTTAGTTATTTTTACTCCAATATTTATAAGGACAGAAATTGTGTTCGTTTCTAATATGGCTGCATTCTGGCACTTTTGGACATTTATACCCGCAAGTTCATACTCCATCACAATATGTGGCCATTTTTGTTATGTATTTCTTTTACCCATGACTGAAGAAATGTGTTAAAGGTGCATGATACATCCTGTTCCATGTAAATATAGATATAGCTTCTGCAGCACTAAGTGATGTTTCAATGTTCTACTATTTGATTATTTAACCATTTCCATTCCACTAGCCTTATGACACTACATCCTTAGCCCAAACATTACCCACCTCACCCAGCTAAGCATCAATACTGTGTTCCAATGTGTCAGTATGGACAAAGAGATTTAGAAATAACCTGGATTAACAAGCACGGGGTCCACATAAAAGACATATTTCAAACTGGCAAAAGTATCTTCCATGTGCACCATTCCAGCAAGAGGGATATCATCAACTATCATGAATTCAAATTTATTTTATCTTAATTCTTTTGTGGGATGTGGGTCTCCCTGGCAAGGACAAGATTTGTAATTCATCCCTAAATTCCCTTGAAACTGAGTGACTAACTGAGAGGCTACTACAGAGAACATTTAAGAGTCAATCCCACTCCTGTGGGTCTGGATTATGTGTAGGTCAGACCAGCTAAGAATGATGCAGAAAAGCCAATCTTGGAGTGGGGTGGACAAGTTAAAAATCATGCAACACCAGGTTATAGTCCAACAAGTTTATTTGAAAGTACTGGCTTTTGGAGCGCTTCTCCTTCATCAGGTAGCTGTGGCAGTTTTCCTCTCACCAGTGAACAAGGTAGGTATTTTTACAATAATGATTTCATAGCTATTACAAATATTAGCTTTCAAATCCAGATTTGTTAATTGAATTTAAATTCCATTAGCTTCGGGGCAGGATTTGAACCCATGTTCCCAGACTGATAGCCTGAAATATTTGTCAAGTGAAATTTCAACGACGCCATCATATTCCTCATAGATACCAAACTTTTTGGAGCGTCCATTGCATCTCTATCTTCTGGCCCCTTTCAGCTCATGTCCCTTGATTTGTCTGGATTTGTAATAACAGATTAAAAACTGATTCTCATATGTTATAGTGTAGACAATGTGTTCCTGAGTAACAAGAATCCTCACAACTTTCACATACAGTCAGTCCCATAGCTCCTGTGGCTTTATTGTGCTCAGGACCATCACGGTTGCTTACCTGTTGCAAGATATTATTCAGGATACCCTTTGACATTTCTTACCACCGTAGAAATATCACGGCCCTCCACGACACGCATCTAACCATTACTTCATGCTTCACATGGACTGTACTATCTCTGATCTTACTTGGCTTCAGGGCCTTTGTCAGTCTTTGAGGAGCATTAAAGCCCTCCCCTCTTTAACCATAGTTTCCATAATATGCCCCTAATCTATATTGTCTATAATATTCCCATAATCGATACTGTCCTCAACATAGCCTCGAACAGCATATATTAATAGCCCTACTTCCTTAACCCTGACTGTACTAGCTAGCCTTTTTGATTACATCAACCTTTCTAGCTGGATCATCAGAATAAGCAATCTGTCTGAACCGAGAACTCTGGCATAATATTGTTGCCTGTGGTGTGCTTTCACCTTGAGAGCTGTGGATCTACACTTATTTGTGTGAATTTTCCTCATGGTGACTGAGAGAATCTACCTGCCTGTTTAGTCACTAGCTAGACACTCAACTATCTATGTAATATAGGTTTGCATATCCTCACCAGCTTTTTCATTACTGTTTTCATTGGGGCTATTCCTCTTAATCAAATGTCAACAGTGCACACTTCTGTGACCTGAACATCATTCTTTGTGTTTTCAAAGAATAATCATTCAGCAATTTCCACAAATAGAGCAGTTAGTGGCCTGTGGCCCAAAGTAACATGAATATAAACTGATAGAACCTTTCACAAGTAAGAATTACAGTTTCTCCCTGATCTATGCATATCTTGTCTCTGCATCAGTCAATGAATATGATGATTGCACAATGCATTTGCAGCAGTCATCTTCTGCTTGCACCAGCAGGGCTCCGAAATCTGTCTGGGATACTGGATTAGACATTCAGAACTAGTTAGCATGAACAATTTTCGTAATCTATATTTGCAACTTTCTTACCTTTTTTGAGTACTTTTCAATTCAGTTGCCTTTTCTAATAGATTTAATAAGGTGATTTATTAACCAAATTAAGAATGTGAGTTTCTTTTCCTTTATATGTGATGGTGTTCAATAACTGAAGCCTGCATTTTTCCAAATGTAAAGACCTTCAATACTGATAATGTTGTCAACAAATATCTGCTGATGGATTCCGTTTTTTTTAATTTCAGGTTTACTATTCTTGCAACTTTGACAACTTTCTAAAATTAGGCATCGTACATCTGTTTGAGTGAGTGCCATACTATATTTTAATCAACTTTCAATGTGCTCATGGATTGTACAGATAGCATTATGACATACTTCCAGAACCAGCCAGAAAGAAAGCTTTAATCATCTATCATTCTTATAAAATGCATTAATCTGCATTACTTGGTATTTACTTCGTCTGGTTTCAACTGCCAGTACTCACAAATTGATCAAACTTTCTCAAATATTCTATGTTCAAAGTTTTTACTATAATTTCAATCTAAAGTGTTGTTTTGTAATAGGGCTGCTAAAGTTTTTGAGAACCAAACAAACTTTCAACCTCCCACTCCCTTTGTCAGTCATTACAAAATAAATTAATGTGTATTGTTAGATCATCAAGGTCAGAACTTCTGAATTAATTTGGATTCCATGTTTAGTTTTCTGCGCTGTGTATACTGAGGTAATTGTTTATCATTTCACATCTGATGTTCTTCTATAACAAGTCCTTGATTCCCAAACATCTATTTTTTACAAGACAGGGCTTTGTTGTAACTGCTCAACATGAATTGAGAACATGATAAGTGATAACTTGGAAGGCAAACTGTTGCTGTCATTCTTAATGCTGATGTGTCTATTCCCAGTTTTTCTATCACTCTTAACATTGTCTCCTGCAGTTTTGATCAACCCTCTAATACAGTTCACATATGACATTCATCTGTGTTTTTGAATTCATTTTTTTAGAGCATGATAATGTTATTCAGCGTTTGTAATAGTATTGAATCGTTTGCTTACTTTACAATTGTGTAGATACAAAATTCCATTGATGATTATTTTTCTCACTGTTTGTTTACAAATGGCTTTTCTGTCAGATGTAGACCCATATATTTACAACATGGGAAGAGGCCATTTACCCCATTGTGTTTGAATTAGCGTGTTACCAGATCAATCCAAATCTTGCTTCAAATTATCAGTACTTTTTTTGTTGGAGGTGACACATCAGGCAATTTTGTTTATTTCCTACACTTTAAACTACACATGTATAGGATTAGACTGGACGTATAGTGATTCTTCCATTCTGTGTACTGAGCCTCTGAAATAGATTGCTAGTGATGTGATTAGCACTACCACGAGGTGATTGAATTGGCTTTGAATGGGGTAGAGAATGCATCATCTCAATAGGAAAATACCCTTACAAATCTGTTCTAGTCTAAAGTGAAGATATTACTGGACACAGACTGGGAAGGGTCTTCATAAATAACACTTGGTCAATATGATCTCCTGGACCTGTGGCTTAATATATAATGCATTGCTTAAAGATGATGCTTTACTACATTAATGTATTTCCAAAGACAGGTAGGGTGGTCTGGTGGCTCAGAGATTAGCATTGCTTCATCATGGCACCAAGGATCTAGGTTCAACTCCACCCTCAGGTCTGTGTGGTATCGCCACATTCTCCCCCACGCCAGTGTTGGAATCCCCAGATACTTAGGTTTCCTCCACAGTCCAAAGACGTGCAGGTTAGGTGGATTGGCCAAACTAAATTGCCCATAGAATCTAGGGATGTGCAGGCTGCGTGGATTAGCCATGGGAAATGCAGGATTACAGGGATGGGGCGGGATGCTCTTTGACGTGGACTTGATGGACCAAATGGCCTGTTTCTATGATTCTATTCTATGGACTCCTGATGATCTTTGCTGTGCTCAAGCGACCCATTCAATTTTTCTCTTTTCCTTAACTTTGAGGACCATGTTACACACTTCTCATGATTATTTGAAACTTATTCCTTGAATGTTATCGCTGCATAGTTCTTTTACACATTTTGAGTTTCAGTTGGCCTATAGCTATGGAAAAACAAACTTGCATGGTGAATTTACCCATTCTCAACAAATTAATGTGCCCTTCAATAAAAATGCAATCAGTTACTAAGAGTTATGTTTTTACTGAGTTCTCATTTCATCACATGCAGATTAATGACTGTTTTTTCAGTCTATGAAGGTGATCCTCAATTTACAAATGTCCAATTTAAGAATGCTCATACTTATGAGCATAATCCCATACGGGAGTTTACTAATATTAATTTTAAAGGTCCAACATGTAAATGTTTCCTCAAACTTACAAATGGCTATTTTATATAGTCCTGCAAAGTGTGCCAACATGCATGAAATTCAGTTTGTGAACAGAACCCACTCACAACCCGGGGACTACCTATTATCACAAAGCTAGTCCCTTGGCTCAACGTTACTCTGTCCTTGATTTTTTTCAGAAGGGAATAAATCAGGCGGGGCTCTGATCAGCCTGATTTGGCACAAAGATGAAAAGGATTTTGAGAGGCCTTTTGTTAATATGTAAACAGATAAGACTTCAGGCCAAAGTGGTCATATTTTAGAAGTGACCTGTATAATGAAATGAGAGTGGTCAGCTTTCTAGCTGAGGAGTTGAACTGGTGAGGAGTTCAACAGTGAGCTGTGTGGAAACTCTCTCTCTCTCTTTCTGCCCTTCAATTTCAACCTGTAAGCATGTGTTCCATTTATACTGGTGTTTAAAGGGAGTTTGCGTATTGGGACTGATATGTATATTCAGAACAGCATACTTAAGTCTAGTTTGGATAGACTAAGTTCTGTAGGGGTTCTTTATTTTGTTCTGTGTGTTTCATTGTGTAACTTTGTGAATAAACTTTTCTCTGTTTTAAAATCTAGTAGTCAACCTAGCTAACTTACTCCGGGTAATTTTCACTGTACACTTACCAAGAAAAATTGCAAAGTCTGGGCTGCCTGCTTAAGAATATTTTGAGTGCTCTGGTCTAGTCCATAACACTATATATGATTGTTTTATACTTTTTGTACATCACATGATGTCTCTGTGAAGAGGGCATCTCAAGATATTTATCATTACTCTTTCTCCAATTTGTTTCCTTCTTCAAAATTGAAATTATTATACATATCTAATGTTTCTCCCCAGCATCTCATCTTTTTCATTAATTCTTACAATTTGCTAGGAAACTGTGATTTAAATCTTTCCTAATTTTCAGCAAGATTTAGGTCACTGTCTTAAGTTCTCTTTATAATAGCATGAAAACATAATATTATTTCCTTTACTGCACAGAACAAACAACTGAATATTCCTTTAATTCATCAGGTTGAAGGGCTGTAAAACCAATGGAATAGTTACTAAAAACAAGCGCAGGATAGAGTGAGTGAGTTCAAAGTCAAATCATTCAAAGAAAACTAAAGAGAAGGTTAGAAAAAATAGGTGAAGCAATATGAAGAAAGTAAAGCACTTAAAAACCACTGTACAAACTTAGGATCTCTAACAACAATTAAAACCTGAATGAATGAGTTCACATTTAAATTAGCTAATTTTCAGTGCCAGCAAGATTGCATGGCAGTAATTAACTCGACTCCAGCATCTGCAGTCCTCGCTTTTTCCTAGTAATTAACATTTATCATATTATTTCACAATTCCTTACTGTGAAGTGGAAAAGATGTCTCTTCCTGTGTCAACTTTACTTTGAATCAATCAAACAAATATCATGTTGTTCAATGCTATCCCAGAGAATGAAATAATGGGTTTTTTTTGAGGTAATAGTGGAATGAGTAACTTCTGAATTTATATGTTTAACCTTGCATTCATTCTGCCACATAGTCGTTCCAGCTTTTGTGTAGAAATGACAGTGAATATGATTAACCTGATCATTATGACAGGAAGTTACAAACTCTTATAAAGATATGAGCTTGTTTTAGGCAAAATTCAAGGAAATGGGAGTAACATTAATGATGTTTAAATATATTTTATATCTGCCACAGAATTTGTCAGCTTATCATTTCCTTATTTTATAGCCAGTGTAGACAGCAATAATGTTTGTAAAGAGATTTGAACATCCAGTTACTTACTAAATGAATGACCAAACAATATTTCACATATTAAAATTGGCTGAGAAATAACAAGTGACAAAACTTTGTTTTCTTTTTGTATGTAACATATGCTTTAACCACACTAACTTATATTCCCATTGTACATTTACCATTCATTGCACTCTCCACAGAATTACAGCCCTTAAAGCAAACTGTCTACAGGTGCTCTCTACTTCCACTGGGGTCCTATGTCCCCATTTTACTGAGCGATGACCTAATGTGACTGTCTCCAAATGTTCCCCATAGATTTTGGTAAGTTTCTGAAATCCACCTGCAGGAGTGAATAGTATTTTAATTTTAATTTGCTACCAACACTCATCTGCCCTGCCCGCACCTCCCACCTCCCCAACACAGCACCCTCCCCGACCATGCAGAACAAATCTCCCAAAATCTGCAGAAGACTGAAGGGTGCATCTTTCACCTAAGTCTGTCTCCCTCCTGTATCTGGCAATAATAGCTTGCAGGATTGAATAACATTTTCTCTCTGCTAACTACTAAGAAATTTCTGTCATAAGAACTAGGAGAAAGGGCTAATTGTAATATTCACTGCTTTGTAGGGAAGTCCCTAGCCTAATCTCAACGTGAAATGCCTGTATCCAGCTAGAGATGTTAATTGACTATGCATGACCTTAATAACTTCAAATCTTAGATGTAACTGGATAGCCTATCACTGTTTACAACCCAAAATCTTGATTACCTTTCAGGATTGTGGGAGATTTAGCGTCTACCCATTATAAACTCATAGAGTCTTGACTCCAAGTGTAAATACCTTATACATTCTAATTCAATCTAAGGCCTCCTATGATTCCAATCAAGTCCCCCAGGCTGACTCTCCGGCAGACTTCAGAACTAGTCACATGACTCCTTTTTTCATCCATAGTTTTAAAGTTACAGTCCCAAAATATATTCTTATAGGCCTTATAATTGTTGTGCTTACATAATCTAGTCAACCGTCTGGTCCAGTGTGGATGAATTTGCAGCTTGATTGTTCAAAGACAGTTTTGACTCTCATGTTACAGGTTCATTATTTGACATCCTGACGCATTGTAAACTCATCAAAATGTCAATTTTAACTGAATGACGTGTCCTGAAAGGTATAATATGCCAATGTTTAGTAAATTGGCCCTCCAAAAGATTTTTCTTTACATTCAGAATGAGAATCAGTTGATTTTCCATTTCAAATATACTTAAGATAATACACATCAAGAACCCCTGAAACATACGGCTAAAATATTAAACTTTCTCCAGTCAGCTGCCTTTTGATGGATCATTCCCATATCTGAGTCATTCCTACATTGGAGAGAAAACCTTGCCAGATCTGGAAAAAAGGAATGGGGTATTGGAAAAGCTAATTGAACAGGATTTTAGGTTTCTGTTATTTTCTGTGTCAGTCACAAATGCCTACACTATCCTTTCCAAATTTATAATGATGTATACAGCAACCACAAAAATCACAAAGTTATCAAATTTTTCAACACCCTTATATCACACTTATTTGGTGGTGTTTTTTTTTGCTAGGTTTCCCATAATCGTTTATAATCAGCAAAGATTATCAAGAAAAAAAACAGGTCAGTGTAAGTTTAAAGCAAGCAGGGATCACTCAATCTTGAATCAGGAATTTGTTTCTAGGGAGTATATTCTGTTTCCAGTCATTTTTACAGCACAAATTAAGAGTATCTTATGGAAGAACTGATTCAGCTGACTGAAACTTACCACAAGTCACTCCAAAAGAACGCAAAATAAAGACAAATCAGATAATGTCAATTAAGAAACGTTTTCCTGTGTTCTGTTAAGATCAAATAAATATTTGGTACATATATGTAAGGCAAAATTACTGCCCCAAATTCTAAACCAGCTTCTTTCCAGGATAATTTTGTACCTTTGGCAATAAGCTACTGTATAAATAAAGCCACAGAGTATTGAATTCAGTCCATTATAGTAGGTCCCTTATGGTGATGTAATGCATCATCAACATCAATGGAGTCTAACTTGGAAGTTTAAGTCACTCCAAGTGTTTGAACTCCACTGAAACAGTCGAGTTGCAATCTAACTCCCGGTAACTAGCCACTTTTAATTACTCTGAATTAGATTATAATACAACCCAGGTATCCTGTCCTACATAACAGATTTACTTCAGGGCAATAGCTTATGTTATGAGCAGAGGGAAAAATGTAAAATGTACCTCAGTTAAGAATCCACAGAACTCCACAACCAATGATACACAGTCCGGGTGGGTGTATAAGCGCTTTCTTCAAAAAAAGTATGAGTAAGTGTTTGAAAGATTGCGGATGTTGTGTGGAATGGTCTATGTAAGGGCTAACGAGAAAAGAATAAGGTCGTCAGACAAGCGCACTGTTTTATGCTCGGTGACGAAGTCAAATTGCATTTTAATTACATTTTTGCTGGAGCGTTCGGGATCACGTTGCAGAAATCTAAGCATTAATAATTAGGCCCTGCGGTTTATGGAAACTGAATAAGTCAAATGTGTTTTTTTTTAAACATGGGAGTGGGGGATTTGGTAAACTGCAATTGTGTGCACATTTCCAAGAATACTACCAAATCCATGGCCTTGAGCATTGTATTTCAAGCATCACGAATTTGGCCTGAACTGTTAAGTTGTCAAAGAATTAAATCCTACACTTTAAAATATTTTATTCATAAGGCAGAACTTATTGCTGGAACAGTTACAAAGCATGAGCTAGCCAACACATGTCATCCAACCCTGCACACAATGTGAAGGTATAAGGATATTGTACAGTAATATGATGTGATGTGTTCAAGGGAAATGTCTCTATCAAGGAACAATATGTTTAAACCACAACTTTTGCAAAAGGTCTGATTCTGGTAAAAATGTTGCGAAGCACGATTTCTAGAAGAAACTGCCTTTGCTGAAGGGCAATTATTCAGAAAAGTGTGAGCTTTGTAAACAGGAGAATTACATTGGTGTGAAATTGTGAAAATATTGGTAAATTACAATATATCTGAACCACCTCCAGTTTTTTTTTTACAAATTTAAACTTTAACGTGCAGAATACTCTCAATCTCATAGATTTGTTCACCCATTTAACATGTAGACTCGCCCTTTTTCCATGTCCTTCCTCATTTTTTTATTTAGTACATATGAGCTCATTTCATTAAGAATAAAACTGCACAATATGTGTATTCCTCTTAGTGGAAAGTGCTCGATTTCAATAGTCAGGTCTAGGCAATGCTGCTGTCTCCTGAAACATGCAGCATAAACCGGTTCCTTCCAGGCAGTATGCTTTTCATTGCAACGGGGTTTAGTCCGGACCAACTACTCTGTTTAAGCACAAGTTTGTACAATTTTAAGTTGTAATGCAAGTTGCCAGTAGGAGCAGTTTTCATGTAGACAAACTTATGGGATGGAACAAAAGAAATGGCATGACCAAATGTCTGAGTGAAATAGGAGGCTGGAGAGTCATTGGTGAAAATGAAATTATGCTCGTCAGAGGTTTCGTCCTGTAATAACCCAGGGGCTACTGACCGCGGAGCTGCCTAACATCTCGTTGGTAGTCAAGAATTCCTCTCTCAATACCATGTATACCAGAGTTGCTTAACCTCCATCATTTCCAATCTGACACAAGTATTTCATTAGGTTTCACAAAGGTGCACAATTAGAAGGAACAACGTACGTGTAAGTTGCGCCTTTAACTTTGACCACGCTCCTTGTGAAGGTAGTTTACAAACACATGGCGACATCACTCCGTCATCTGAGTCCAGTGTCTTTGACTGTGCAGCATCAATGTCCACAGACGGTGATCTGAGAGACGATAACCACAACACTGGGGTTTAAGGCGTATCCTAAGAGGCAGAGTGGGAGAGAAGCTGAGGGAGAATTCCAGGGTTGGGACCCTCATAGCTGATGGTAGTGGAGAGAGCACTCAGCGGAGCTCAGAACTTCAGAAGCTGGTGGGGGCCCAGAGGTGGTGACACAGAGAGGGAGGGACAAACCATGGAGGGATTTGGAAACAAGTTTCAGAAGGTGATGTTGAAAGGATGGGGAGTCAGAGTGAACCAGTCAGCACAAGGTCTATGAGTGAAGGGGGAGACGGCAGGGTTTTGAAAACGAAAACTCAACAGAATCTTCCTGCCTATAAGAATAACCAGTGATAATGAACCGTCTGGAACTGAGGGCTTACGGTCTCAAATGTAAGGAGTGGCCCATTTAAAATAGATGAAGGAATTTTTTTTCCTCAGAGTGGGGAGAGTATTTGGAATGGGATTTGGAAGCAGGATCTTCGACTATTTTAATGGAGGGAGTAGGTCCATTCTTGCTCAGCATCGGGGTCAAGGTTGAAACGTAATGAGGTAGTCAAGAATGTGAACTCATAAGATCAGCCACGACCTGATTGAATGGTGGAGCACGCTTGAGGGGCCGAACGGCCTATGGCTGTTCTCCATTCGCCTGAGAAAGCACACGCGACCCCATCCGAATTCACTCTCAAACTGACGAACAGAGAAAACGCAAATTCGCAGAAGTTCCAGCCAAGTTTGGCGGAAAGCTCTGTTTTCTCCTGTTTGTGTGTGGTAAGTTCCTGCGCTGTGCCTTGAGCTGAACCACTCTCGTCAGGCAGGGTCTTGGGTCCCCTCTCCAAACTTATCATTCAGAGACATTACACACCCCGCCTCTGCCTTGGAATCATAGGATCCTGTGGGGTATTTAGCAATATGTCAAGACCATCGATGCACTTTAATTATTCAATACATTTCTTTGAATCATAAAATCCCTACAGTGTGGAAGCTGGCCATTCTGCCCATCGAGTCCACACTGACCCTCCGAAGAGCATTCTTATCCAGACCCACCCCCTTCCTTTTCCCTGTAACCCTGCACTTCCTGTAGTCAATCCACCTCGCCTGCACATTGGACACTATGGACAATTTAGCATGGCCGATCCACCCAACCTGCACTTCTTTGGACTGTGGGAGGAAACTGGAACAACACGGGGGGGGGATGTGCAAACTCCCCACCCACAGTCGCACCGAGGGGGAGCTCGAACCCGGACGCCTGGTGCTATGAGGCCTCTTACATATCTATAACCTTTCACAACATTCCATAAATGCGGACCAAACATTTTAACACGGATCACAAATCTCGGGTAAAATAAAACAGGTCCAAAACCAAAACATTGTGTCAGAACCATCTTCATAGAAATCATTGCTCGCGTGGTAGAACAGCACAGATTTAGCCAGAAAGGCTAATCGACAGAAATCGACTTGATCGCATCACGCTGAACGCTGCTGGGATATTCTGCCGTCGCCTACGAAGCTGAGCGAAGTATTTCCAGGAGCGAAATACAACGATATTGTTAGAACGGATCCACTTGGCCACTTTGGATACTGAAATATTGCATTATACAGTAAAGATATCATGGGGCATGGCCACCAGCAATCTTACACAGGACATCAGACGTGATTTACACTCTGAACGTTTTGCGATCCATGGCTTTAATCATTATTAATAAACACACTTCAGAGATACGATTGGTATCCAGTGTTTACACCCTTGTGATAATGGAAGTGTCAGAATGATTTACAGTAAGTGTAAATACATTTCTGTTCGACTGCCAGCACTCCAGGCAAACTGTAATGTTGTATGGTAAGTGCATTTTATTAAAGCTGTTAAAATATTCCCAGGAAATCCAAACCAGCTGCTTGTTTTCTATTGTCTACTGAGAAACCGCAGGATACATTTCCAATTGTGTTTTCTGGTCATTTGAAAACAGGTGGGCCACCATGAGCACTGACCCCGGGCTGCCCTGTGAGTTGAGTATTTAATACCAACGTTGCCGGAGGGCATCATCACAACACAGAACCTTTCCCAATCAGGACCATCCACGACAGACCAGCAGCTTTGTTCACATACACCTACATACATACTTTCACAATGTAGGCTTCTGTACAGCCTCAGTTCCACAGGGAGGGCTCCATTACAAGGCTTACCTCATGACTGGGTAAAAAAAACAAGGACTGCAGATGCTGGAAACCAGATTCTAGATTAGAGTGGTGCTGGAAGAGCACAGCAGTTCAGGCAGCATCCGAGGAGCAGGAGAATCGACGTTTCGAGCAAAAGCCCTTCATCAGGAATACAGCTGCTCGGGGTATGGTCCGTTTCGCCAACTGGACATTTCCAGAGACATTTCATACATAGTCATTCGGCCTGGAAACAGACCCTTCGGCCGTCCAGTTCCAATTGCTCACCTTCCACGCCTTTTCAGCTATCAGATGTTGTCTAGGCACTTGTTTCATCAGACCGCTCAGTTTTCACACGTGGCTCTGTGAGGTGAAGTCGCCATCGGTCCCAGAGGATCAGAGAGAGACGGCTGGTGGTGATTTAACCCGAGAGAGTGAGTGTCCATCATGGATGCGAAAATTGAACTGGCATTGCAAACTAGCCGCCCAATCAGCTGAGTTACCTGACCCTGGGATAGCAAAGGACCCGAACTCTCAGAGGGCAAGCAAGCCAGCCCCACTGTAGCGCTGGCCAATTCCCCCCCAGCTAACGGTGGGAGTTGTGTTTCTCCCCAGCATTACTGGATGTTGGCTGTTTGACACTTACCTAAATGCTGCCTAGCATTAGGATTTTTTAACTAAAACCTGTTCAGAGATAGATATTATGGTACACTGGCACAAGAGCCTTTCACTGTTTTGACTTGTCAGCCCCGTCAGCACCGTGCAGCATGTGTGGTCCCGTGTGAGGTGTCTTTCATGCATGAACAGAAGTTTGGACCCTTGTTGTGTATTTGGCAGGGCCTTTAGACCCCCACCCACCCCATCACTAACTTTCGAAAGTTAATAACGCAGGAATACAAAAAAAATCTGCATTTATAATTGCAGATGTATTTGAATTGTAAACAGGATTATGTTACCGATTGTACATTCTCACTCTTCCGCCCTCTCCATAGAATGGAAATGCATATACTGTAAATCGTGTGAATTGCGTGTAATTCATCCACTCATAGGAATACAAATAATAATAAATACCAGACAGTAGCGTCAATTAAATAACTTTATTTAGTACTTACTGGTTTTGCAGTTATTGAAGGCATGTGCCTGTACAAATCTGGAAAGGCACAGCGGGTCGGGCAGAAACCGAGGAGCAATTCCTGATGAAGGGCTTTTTCCCGAAAGGTCGATTCTCCTATGCCTCGGATGCTGCCCGACCTGTTGTGCTTTTCCAGCACCACACTTTCGACTCTCATCTCCAGCATCTGCAGTCCTCACTTTCGCCTGTACAAATCTGTAAAACTGACATATTCAAAATGTAGCTGAAAATGTGTTGCTGGTCAAAGCACAGCAGGCCAGGTAGCATCTCAGGAATATTCACATATTCAAAATGGAGCAGTGTAAATATATTGAAATCGATATGTACAGAGCTCAGTTGGTTAGATGATTCGCTGGGATACACAGTAATGTAAATCGCGTGGGCTCAATGCTTGGAGGCCTGGTGCTCACTACCCCACGCTGGTTGGAGTGTTTCCGTTCAAGCGACACAACTGTCTCTCGAGCCACTAAAGTCTTTTGCGGACTAGGGCTCTTACCTGATAGGAATGCCCGTATATGTGGATGTACCTTCCATTCCCACTGCTGAAGCCAGTTTGGTTAGTTTCGCAGTTTCACGGCCAAGTTATAAACATCCAACCAGCCCCAACAAATTTTGCCACTCCAGGCAACAACTAAATAGTAATATAAGCAGAATCTCGTATTCAAAATGGACAGAGATAGGGTTGTTTGGAAATTCAGTGTATTATAAATTCATGTTTAACTTAGAACTCAGAACATACGCGGCATCATTTTCTAATTTTAAATTACCTGCTCAGAAAATTGTATTTGATGGGTACCACTGAAAACTTTAAATACTCATATCAATTCATTGCTGATTATATATACTTCAAATTTTAAACGTTATTTTCTTTTTAACTTTTTTTGAACTCTAATGAGTGATGTCAGTATCAGGAAAGTTCCCAAAGATAGTATTCAGTACTTCAGGGCATTACAGCATATGGAATGGAGTAAGGATCCCATTAAACTGTCCAGGTGCCTTACCTAAAAACCCTACTGAGAATTCTCAATTTCCTGCATTAATATAAATGAATTAAGAATGAAGAGCAGCTTTATCCTGGATCCACTAAGAACCAAATTATTTCCCTAGTACATGGTTAAGACAGTGCTCTTATGACACAAGCTCTGAGTCACAACCTCCTGGTTTGAATCTCATGGAGCTTCCAGGGTAAGTCAGTCCTGCCATTTGTGAAGTTGCCAAAAGGTCAACTGTCTGCCTATACACCCTTCTGACTCACTCAGACAGGGTGACAGGCAGCAAGAACGGGGGTCTCCTGCAGACACTAAGAGCAAACCACTTTTGCACTCTGCCAATAAGCATCACACAAGCCATAGCCCAACCCTCAGAAATGAGGATGTGAGAAAAGATCAACCCTAGTAGAAAGAGATCTTTTGATACTGGTACAAACCTAAGATGTACCACTCAAACATGGCAGGTATCCACCTCTTAGAACTCAATTGTTTTTTTTGAGTACTGAAACCAACACAGCTTAGCTGGCTTTTATTACAACAGAATGAATCTCAACGTCTACAGGAAAAATACCCACTTCAAAAAATAGCACCAGCTCTTGGCTAATAATGTACTCCCATTGACAAAGGGCTTCAGAATACATTTGAAATCTCCTAGCCCATACTGGCATGCACTCCACAACACACAAAATGACAGCCTCATTTCTCAACAACATAGCTACTGGTTACCATCAACTGCAACCTGGCAAGTGACCCAAATGGTGAAGTGCCAGATTTCAATCTTGAACAGTCTTATTGAACAGCTCAAATAATGGCTGTGGTCTTCCAATTCATCACCACAAACAGAAATTCAGTCCGGAGTGGCATAGTGGCATCACAAGCATTTATTTACATTGCCATACCTGAAGCCGGTAAATGGACTGTCAGTCTCAGCACTGAACTACAATTGCTTGCTCAGCTATACAAATGTTTTTCAAATTCTATCAGAAGAGAAAACTGCTGGAATAGGGCTGGGTCAGCACAGCTTTGACAAGGGGAGTTCATACCTGACAAATCTGTCAGAATTCTTTAAGGAAGTAACAAGCAAGTTAGGCAAAGGAAAGCCTATGATTCATTTGGATTTCCAGAAGGGCCTCTGACAACATACCAGACAGTGGGCTGCTAAATAAGAGCCCATGGCATTGGGATAAGGTACTGGCATTGACAGAGGATTAGCTGACTGGTAGAGTTGTAGAGTCTTTCTACTCTACTAGTTATTGCATAACTTTCTATAGAGTTCCACAGAGGTCAATGTTAGACCATAACTATTCCTGTTATACATTAATGATCTGGATGAAGGAACTGGGGGAATTGTTGCTCAGTTTGCAGATGTCACAAATGCAGGTGGAGAGATAGGAAATGTTATGGAAGCAGGGATGCTGCAGTAGAACTTGGACATGGGCATGCTAGGTGAGTGGACAAAAAAGTGACAGATGGAATACAATGTGGCAAAGTGTGGGGTTGTATATTATGATGAAAGATGAGACGTATAAACTACTTTCTAATCAGGGTAAAGCTTTTTAATCTGCAAGAAAAAGGGACTTGAAAGTCCTTATTCAGAATTCAGATGCAGGTTCTGTTGATGATTAGGAAGACAAATGTAATGTTGGAATTCATTTCAAAAGGGCTAGAAAATAAGAGCACAGTTGTACTGCTGAGGCTGTTTTAACAATCTCTCCAGAACAAATTTGTTGTAGTGTGAGCAGTTCTGGGCTCTGTATCTCAGGATGGTTGTGCTGATTTTAGAAGGGCCCAGGGGAGGTTTACAAGAATGATCCAGACTCCTGATTAGTGCTCAATAGAATTTAAAAGGACAAGGGGGAATCTAATTGAAACTTGGATACAGAGAGAGCTGCATAGAATGGGTAAAATGATGTTTCCACTAGTATGAGAGACTAAGACTTGAGGGCAGTGTCTCAGGGTGGTGGGATAACTCTTTAGAACTGAGACAAAGAGGAATTTCTTCAGCCAGAGGATGATGAATCTGTGGAATCCAAGTCATTAAGTATATTAAAGAAAGAAATAAGTTCTTGATTTTTAAGGGGATCGAGGCAGGAAAACAGGTTTGAGAAACTTCAGCTACAGTAGAGTATTTGAGCTAAAAGGAGATGTGGAACAGGCTGGGGCTGCTTTCCCTGGCGCATTGGAGGCTGGGGGTAAGGTGTAACCTTATAGAGGTTTATACAATCTGAGGTGTATGGATAGGGTAAATAGACAAAGTATTTTCCCTGGGGTGGGGGAGTTCAGAACTAGAGTGCATTGGTTTAGGGAGAGAGGGGAAAGATATAAAAGGGAAAAAAGGCAACTTTTTCCACGCAGAGAGTTAGGAATATATGGAATGAGCTGCCAGAGGAAGTAGTGAAGGCTGGTACAATTGTAGTATTTAAAAGGCATCTGAATGGGAAAATGAACAAGAAGGGTTTGGAGGGCCAAGTGCTGGCAAATGGGACTAGATTAGGTTGGGATATCTGGTCGGCGTGGATGAGTTGGACCGAAGGGTCTGTTTCTGTTCTGTACTCCTCTATGACTGAATGGCCTAATTCTACTCCTATATCTTACAGAAACTCTCAGTTTATCATTTTACAAATCTAGGAAAGGAAAAGGTATTTTAAACAAAATAAATGAAGCCCCTTAGTTAATTAATGTAATATTTCTGATTACTTTTGCAGTGATAGGCAAGTTAATATGATCATTGCACAAATTTATTATTTTGCAGGATGAAACATTTGCTGACAAGACTGGTATTTATTGTCATTCATAGTTGCTAATGATATGGTCGTAGTGATTCCTGCTACAATGTGTGGGGTGACACTCAAAGTTCTACTAGATACAGAGCTTCAAGATTTTGACTCAATGACAATGAGAAAAGACAATGTATTTGTCAAATGACACAGGGCTTGAAGGGGACCACATTCTCCTATGCATCTGCTACCCTCATCTCCTAGGTGATGGAAATCTCAGGACTATTCAAATCTAAATACAAAGCCATGATGCAGAACATTCTTTGCCAATACATCTAATTTTTAAATGTTCCATTGGGTAAATGTGAAACCAAAGAGACAAAATAAGCAAAACTGGGTTTACTCAAAGGCTGGGAAAAAACAGTACACAAGACTGCAATTATCTTTAATCAAAGTTACTTAACATTTTGTTACAAGTTGAGCTTTTATACTGTCAGAATAGCCATCATAGTCACTAATCCATTGAAGTTTCTAATCCTTGAAAGGCAAAAATTCATATCATGTTTTGCAGCACAGTGGAATATACCAGAATGTACTCATGTAACACTTGGGTCATTTCAATCAACAATCTGCTATAAAAAGATCCAAACCTCAGCATTTCAAGTATACCATACATTCCGGAATGTGAAATTTTAGGTGTGCTTTTCTGAAAATTATGCACAGTTGTGACAAGTCTGTGCGTTTTCTTGGTCATGGGTCAGATTAAAACAGAATATTGAGTTGTATAAATATTAGAGGTTGAACAAAATTCATTTTCCAAGGTTACATCACCAGCTGGAGTCCTGCCCAATTTATAAAACTGACATTAGATCCAGCAGGATAGTCCCAAGGATAGGAAATGGTAATTATCAGACACTGAAATAGTGATCAGTTCCATTGTAGTAAATATTTCAATGAAACCTTTCTAAAACTGAATTTCAATTAGAATTAATAGGTAAAACATTATTCCACATGATTGGGGAACCATGGTCGGAAGTTATAGCAAGAGGATTAGTTAGGTTTCTTTGTACACAGTTGCTTAAGTATGGAATGTTGCGCAACATGGAATGAGTGAGGTGGACATCAATTTGCTTTTAGGGGGAAGATGGCAAAATACTAGAAGCAGTAGTTGTTAGAGGGCTATTGGTTAAAGACAGAAAACAGGATTAGTTTCAGATTGCCCTATAAAACGATAGTGGGCTGAATGCTTATTCTGTACTGTAAACTTGCATGCCTTTAAATGGCTAATCATTACATTGTTCAGGAAACAAGAACCATCTGCTATTTACACCAAATTAATTGCATGCACATTGTGACTGATGTACACTTAGGTAACACATGCATTTGTCTGAAAAATGAGTAATTGTGTTTGGAACTTTGTAGATATAAATGTTGATCAAATCTTTTGAATCATTTTTAACTATATTATTAATTTTTTATGACTGCCAAATTTTTACAAATATTAATGAATTCATCTGAAGAGCGAAGTTAAAAATAAAACAGGATTCAAACCAGCGTGCTGCACCTTCTTAATGTTTTTCCTACTGAAGTCCGTGTTACAGATTTCTCTTATGCAAATCCAAAAATTCTTGTTCATCACTAACTGGAATGTTTTGCATTTATCTGTAAAAATCCATCTATTCAATATTCAGCATTCAGAAGTTATTTAATCCAGAAAGTAGACTATGGCAAGAATAATTGTTAATCCTCACATGATTCAATTTCACAAAGTTACAAGACCAAATCAATACTCTCAGTGCAATAGTAATGTGTCTCCATCTCTGGATCAGAGGGGCCTAGGTTCAAGTCCCATCTGCTCCAAAGGTGTTCAGTAACATTTCTGAACAGATTGATTATGTACAATACCAACTGGAACTTCTGGATCAGAGCATAATAGTTTTGTTTAAAAGACTGCTATTAGAAAACATATGTATACCATGGGATGTTCTTTAAAATGCATATAAAAGGGTTTCTATACAGACACACACAGAAGCAGCATAAAAAAGTCCCTAGTTGTTTCTGGAGGAAATCCATCTGAATGATTTCTGTTCTGTAATTGAATTGAACACTTGACTGTATACCTTCTTGAATTTGCATTTTTATGCTAGCTCTCAAACTTACATTTAGGCATATCAAAACAACAAATCAATAGTTTCAGTACTGCACTTAGTCTGTACACATGTAATAAGTAGTTTAGATCAATGCATTCACAACTTCATTGCCTGCAGAGAACTGTTTTCAAGACTCCACCCCAAGCTTACCAAATGTTATTTTCTCCTACCCCAGTCTCTTGTAAACCCTGATGGTGAATAATTGATAGCCATGTCTTAAGCTCTGGAATTATCTCAAACCTCTGGTTCTTAAGAAACCCCTTAAAATCTGACTATCACTAAGCATTTGACTATCCGCTCAAACGTCTTTATATAGCTCCAAGGTTAAATTTTATTTGATAACTCCTCTTCATAGGTCATAGGAATATTTGACTAGGTTAAAAGGTGCTATATAAATGTAAGGTGTCAGGCAAGGTGAAAGAGAACAATGTCGTAACTTCAAGAGCATTGTTAAGTTATATTTTTATTTCTCTCAACGTTATTTGTATACACCAATGATAGGGATGTCTGTGGTACAACTGGCCCCAGGTATCTTTAAACACCTACTTGGGTTAGTACAATCACACACAAATTATTTGAATTCAGTCAATCAGTCTCTCTGAATGTGTAGCATTACTTTATCCTTCACCAGTTCCAGAAGAAAAGCCTGCTGCCATGTTTAGCAGGTTGTAACTCTCCCTCAACGACTGGGTTAGGCTCTGGCCGTGGCCTGGAATGATAGACATTCTCAGGGATTGGTCGGTCTGTCTGCACCTTGGTAACCTATGAAATAAAATGGGAATAATGAATTGAATCATCAGAGAAATGCACTTCAAAGTTCATACGGAAACATATCTACATCACAAGTGCTATGCATTTGTTTTAAAAAGTATAATACCCAGTATAAACTCAACCAAGCATCAATCTGCAAAAATAACTTTATTGCAATATTTCACTTAATTCATTCAGATTAAATTTTAATTAAAATTAGTCATAATCACATTGCCATAACCCCAAACCATACAAGCTTATAGTTCATAGAGATCATTACTGAAGGAAATAACTATAAAAGCAAGTGTGCTACTTGATGATTCCTGACCAAAATTTAAAGCAGCATCCGAAGAATGGTCATATACTTCCTATTGCTAAAGATTACCTGAACATTTTAAAAAACAAAGTACTACCTACATTTTTTTTAAAAATCTGAGACGTGGCTGCTGAGTATTACAGCTCAGCTCTCTCTTCAGCAGTGACAAATGGCTTATTAGAATCATTAAAAGTGTATAACTAAGTCCCAGCAAAAGCAGTTTCTAATTTAGTTATTGTAATTTGGATCTGCAAGTTCAACTTTTGAACCACTTGAATAATACTCAATCCACCAATGCAATTTGAGGGTGTAATGCTCAGTAACTAGTAAAATATTACAAACTGAAAATACACCGAAGTCCAAGTCAAACTTGTTTGTTCAGAAAACTGACCCAGTATTACACTGGAACATGTTAAATCTAGTCATCTGGCACAATATTATTTTCCTGTGGTGCATGAACTGATTGATTTACAACCAAATGTACAACAGAGGTCATCATTTCTTTTATATAACAGACCCAATTTACATCAATACGATTCATTCAATTGTAAAATGTCTTTTATGAGAACTCTTGCATAGTTTTATAAAGTGCTATCGTGGATACATGCCAAGTATTGAAAGAACTTCTGAAACAACACCCCTTTATTTCAAAAGACAAATAACAAAATTAGCACGTAATAGGATGCCCCAAGAGATTTTGCATACTTACAAGAGCTGTTGTGGAAAAAAAAATCAGCAATTCACCCAAGTTTGCAGATCTTAGGGAAACTATCAACTCAATTTTGAACTGTGAGAAGATACTGCTGATGTGTACTTCTAAAACAGTGTGGAATTGTACAATGCATCATAGCTTAGCCCTTAATGATTTAAATAAGTTTGTATGCTGAAGGTTCAAACATATTACTTTGTTGCATCAAATACCTTGAAATTGCACATCTTGTGTTCGATCAGAATGCATGAAGACATTGACGTTTGGTACAGGAATTTAGTATTAAGATTTAAACAAATTAGTCTGATTTCACCAAAAGTGTTTTAAAGAGTTAAAATTTTGTAAGTTTTACATCCCCACTTTAACTGTAGAACATACAGCACAGAAACATGCTGTTATCCCGACTCATCCATACTAGTGCTTACACTTAAACAGCTTCCAATCCTTCACCTAACTCTTAACAAAGTTTATTCTTTTTTCCTCATGTGGATCTAGCTTCTCCTAGGCAATTTGCCTTAAATACTTTGTAAAATAAGTATAATCTGAATTTCCTGTTTGATATATTGATAGCTACCTAATATCGATAGGCTTTTGATTTGGCTTCTCCCCAAAAAGGAGGTACCACTCTCTCCTCCTGTGTACTCTGTTCAAATCTTACTAATTAAATTTCTAATGAATCCTTATATAATTTATCTATTAAGCTACCCTTCAGCATTTTCTTTTCAACAGAAAAATGACAGCCTGCTCATTCTTTTCCTATAGGTACAACTCCAGAGTTCTGGTACGCTTACAAAAGTTTGCTAAATAACCACTTCCATGTGCTTTGTAATGTCAGTTATTGAGATACAATGAGCCACTGATTCCTTGACAGACGTATCCAGCAAGCGTAAATATCCTCATCCCAGTTCAGCTGCCATTTTCTATCTAAAAAAGTACCTGCATGTAATTTGCTACTAACTGTGAGAAAAGCACAGACAATTTACTAACACAACTTATTTTTGTGCAAAAGACAGCTCAGGTACAGAGTCACTTTATAAAAAATAACAATGTCACTATTACTAACAAAAAAATATGAATTACAAAATGTTGAGCCTCAATCCAGATCTGAGAATTCAAATCATATGTGCATTATTCGATTACACTACAGTTACACAAAAATAATCAAACAAAATATAAAATGTACAAATAATAAAGCCTAGTGAAATGAAGTGAAACAAATCTTGGTTTGATGCCTATTTTTCGTACAGAATTGTTTTTCTCACAACTATTAACATTGGATTCAGTTCTCCAAGGAGGACACTGGCAAACAGTTCCTCAAAATTCTGCAAAATATTTATAGTTGGATGATAGCCAAGCTAGCTGAGGAACGCTGAAGTAGGATGTGCATAAAGACTGCGTGCAAGATGCCATGGTACAAACTACTTTAAAAGAGAATGACTAAAATGAAGAGATATTCCTAACACACCTGATAATAGCCAAGAATCTCTAGCTGTGTCATACAACTTAAAGCACAGAAGTTTCATTTCATTTTGGACAGTAAAGAGAGTGAGCAGCAATAGTTTCAGTTCAAAGGACTGCATGTTTTACTAATTTTTCATTGCAAGTTTAAAAAAAAAGTGGCTTCCTTATATTGGGCAATTCAGGTTAAAGGATCAGTATCAAATGCAAATCACTACTTTGTGGTGATTATATTACATCAGACTTTAAACCTTACAGCAATCTGATGGCAGGCCTCATTAATGGTATTAAGCACAATGCATCATTTTTATTTTCATAAAACAAGGTAGCAATAATGAAGCATTTCACATCAACTTAGTGAAAACAGGTTTTATATACAGGAAGTCCCTGATTTAAGAACTACCAATTTAAGAGCATATTAACTCAAGAGATCCAACATGCAAACGTTTGTGTGTACTTGTGAACAACTATTTTATATTGTTGTGTGTTCTGTTCCAGCTTGCGTAAAGATCTATTTATGAACATATTGAGGAACAGAACCTGTTTGTAACCCAGGGACTGCCTGTATACTATATTTAACATTCCCATTAATGAATGAACAAATTCTTGTCAGTACACCAAATACCATAAATGTTAACACATGCTAAAAATAAATTGAAATCGCTGACATTTAAAGGTCTGTTTAATTTTTTCCTCATCACTGTAGGCAGAGAAAGTACTGATCAGATATTTAAGGGAGTTAAATAATTATGTACAAATAATCTACAGGTTAATAGCAATTAAAGTTATCACTGAAAAATACTTCAAGTGCACAATAGAATTTAACCCCTAACAACTAAACTCTGTTCAATAGTGAGCAAATGTGTACTATGGTTACAGGACATTCTGTGTGTGGGGGGGGCGGTGGTGGCGAAGAGGGTAAACAGTTAGTGGCCGTGGTGCACATTGGCAATGTTATTTGTACAAAAAAAGGATGAGGACCTAAAAGTAAAAATATGGGGAGTGAGAAAGTAAATTCAAAAATAAGACCCCAAAAAGGTAGTGATCTGAGGATTACTACCAGTATCACATGCTAGTCAGAAGGAATGGCAAGATCTATCATATGAGTATGTGGCTGAAGAGATAGTGGAAGAGGAAGGATTTCAGATTTCTTGATGCACAGAACAGATTCTTGGAGGTGGGAGCGGTACAAATAGAACAAATCACAAATGGGCAAGAGCAGGACCGATGGCCTACATAAAGTATTAGGTAAAGCAGCTGGAGATGCTTTAAACTAAAATAGCAGGGGGAGGGGAAATTATGCAAGGAAACATAATCAAGGACAAAAACAAATGACTGAAAGGGTAATAAGAAGTGATAGGCAGAGAAATCAAAGGCCAGGATGAAACATGGACACTGAAAAATAATGGGAACAGGACAAAGAATGTCAAGGAGACCAAGCCTTACGGTTTCGTGCCTTAATGTGTGGAGCATTCGCAAAAACACTGAGTTAACCACACAAATATATGGAAACAGATATGAAATGGTCCAGATTGCAGATTAGTGACTAAGGTGACCAGAGGGGAACTGACTATTGAGGCAGATTCAGTATTTAGGAAGGTGGTGGCATTGCATTTAAAAAAAATTAATGTGACAACAAAGAAGGATTAAATTCTGACAACGTGGAGTCTATATGGGTAGAACTGGGAAACACAAGGGACAAAAGACATTAGTGGGGGTTGTACACAAACTCCAAACTGTAGGGGAGATGTTAAGAATGCAATTCAACAGGAAATTAGACATTCATGCAAAAACGGAACATCTATAAATTATGGCAGACCTTAGTCTGCATACAGATTGGGCAAATCAATTTGGTAAGAATACTATATAGGAGAAACTCCTGGATTGTGCATGGATGATTTTCTGTCCCAATATATTGAGGAATCAATGAGGCCAATTTAGATTGGGTATTGTAGTAATTACTCATTTCTTGCTGCAATTTATTTGAGGTCTCTTCAAGATGAGTGACCATAAAGAGATAGAAATCCTCATCAAGATGGAGAGTGACATATTGATTCTGAGAGTAATGCCCTGAGTCTAAATATATTCTAATAGATCTAACTTGAATGGTATGAGGCACAAGTTGGCTATACTAGGCTGGGGAATGTTATTTAAAGGGATGATGGTGAAAAAGCAATGGCAAACATTCAAAGAGCACATGAGCGAGCTGCAACAACTCTTCATTCCTGTCTAGCACAAAAGTAACCAAATCATGCCTTACAAAGGAAATTAGAGATAATATTAGACCCAAGGAGCATACAAATTGGCCAGAAAAATAAAACAAGCCTGAGGAATGGCAGTGGTTTAGAATTCAAAGAACAAAGGGATTGATTAAGAAACAGAAACTAGAGTGCAACAGTAAGCTTGTGGGAAACATATAAACTGACCAAAGTTTCAATAGGTATGTGAAGATAAAAAGATTGAAGGCAAATGTAGGTCAGAAATGCTGGGGTATTTATGATAGGAAAGCAAAAATGTCTGACTCAATACATACTTTCGTTTTGTCTTCACAAAGGAGGATATAAATAACATACCAGAAAAGTTGGAGAACTCAGGGATGAGAGAGGGGGAGGAACTGAAGAAAATCAGTATTAGTAAGGAAACTGTTGGGGAAATTGATGAGATTGAAGGCCTATAAACCAGAGATCTGATAATTCTACATTCCAGAGTAGTTAATGAAGTAGCCTAAGAAAGAAAGAATGCATTGGTTGTTATTCTTTAAGATTCTATAGAATCTGGAACAGTTCTTACAGATTGAAAGGTAGCTAATGTAACAAGCTACAATACCAACATTGCCTGTTTTCTTATTTTGCTGCTGGTGGACCTCAGAGGTCCAGCATTTTCCACTTGTGGTAATCATTCATTGGCTAACTGGTCGACGTACACTGGCGTTCCGAGCAGCCACGCAGTTTAGAGGTAAAATCAGATATAACACTTCGAATTTTAACTAAGTCCCTTGTAAAACCCACCCAACACAAAAAAAATGCTTTTATGGACAGATGGGGAAAAAGTAGGGGGGATACAGCTCAATGTCACTGTCATTGAGGATTCAAGAGAGATGTTCCATTTGTTTGCAATATCTTTTAATTCTCCAAGCTTTTTCTTTGGGTTCTTAGTTCTGCAGGAGGCCCAGAGTAACTGGTTCTCAAATCATAGAGCCTGACTTATTATTATTATTATTCAAAAGCAACAGCTTACATCAAATAGCAATGAAAACTGGCTTTTTCCAAAAAAAAACGCTATAAGCATTTTAGCTGAGACATAAACACACACACCACCTCCCCTTCCAGAGATCTGAGAGTTTTTCAAATGTATTGCTCACACTCAAGCTGTTCAGCTACCCAGACACTACAGAGCTGTCGTGGGGCTTATGACCTTTCGCATCCACAACTAGTCACAGCTGCATAAAACAATCAGCTGCCTACTGCTGGCGTAGTGCCATGCCAACTAGTTACATCTTCCCACACCATTTGCAAAGCAATAGTGTTACAACTTGCTTTTTAAAAATACAGGTTGTTCCGCTATAACATGCATTTTGATAACATGAATTTGCTATAACGCGATGATGAATTGGGGATACTTTCTGTAGCACGAATTGGTTATAATGCAATTCCGGCTCTATTAGTTTAAGTGGTACTGCTATTACACGACTTTCTTATAACACAGGATTGCACGAGAACAGAACTACTGCATTTTTGCAGAAAAAGACAAGACTGTACAGCAATTCTTCAGTCCTTTGATATCAGTCATTTTTCTAATTCAGTCTACAATCAAAAATATAAAGTAAACCAAGATTTGCAATTACAAGTAATTTCATAAAAATATTAATACTGACAGTGATGAACAGTAGGAAAAGTAATGCATGCAAATAAAAAAATAAGTGGACTGGAAGTAGTGAAAAACTTTTACAAACGCTAAGAAAATACTGGGATGCACAAGCAAAAACAAAAAAGTGATGAAATGTCAAAGTAGGTTATGTCAAGGCACCACATGGTGCTGCAAGGAGTTGTTGGGTAGTACAGAATTCAAGTATTGCTGGAAAAAATACACATTATATTAAAGTTTTTCCTTTGCACTCATCAAGACATTCACAATACCATTTCACAGGGTAAAATGTTGCTGCTCTTTATAACACAGCAGTTTTCATTAATTGACAAGTGGACTCTGGTAGAGTTATTGCTAGGAAGTATGTACCAGTAATATGCTTACTGTTAATTGGCAACCTGTGTTCAAATGTAAACTAGGCAGATTTACTCTGATCAGTTCATTTCTCAGGGCAATGAAAATAGCTGTTGTTATTTAATTTATTGGAGCTGAAACAGGCGCAATGCATACATGTTCTTTGTCTGCAAAGAACAAGGCCCCATGTATCAATATCTGTAGCTTCCTATATGTGCAAGTGCACCACAACATTGCAAGCCTGACTGAATCTTAAATTGGTTGCCAACCTAATTCTTAGCAAGCACAGAGGTTTATTTAGCAAATGTTATAAAATCACAGAACCACGTTATGTTGGACACTGTAGCGTTCTAAGTCAAGGTTGCTTGGATATAGTCAGTACAGCAAACATTTTACTAATCAGCATCTATGGGACTGGGAGCATACAACTTGATCAAATATTCTGGTTGACCAAGAGGTGCATACAATCAATTTAAAAGCACACACTAAGTAATAGAAACTTATTACAAGGGGCATACACATCACTGCTATACTTCATTCACATAATAAATAATTAAAATAATAATGCAACGTTAACTTAAATAAAACTTATCAGGCAGACAGCATTCTCACTCACATCCTCAAATGACCACTTGGATATCATGGAGACTGAGGTAATACATTAAACTTCCAGTATTCGAGGTATAATTTTCACTGATTTAAGAGTACTGCTTCATAAGGTGCTGGTTAAACAAAGTTTGCTATGCTTGCTTGTTGCAAACAGCCAAAGGGACATGTTGCTAGATTCAATTGCTCATCCTTGGGACATATGGGCTTTATACCTCGGATCACATTGACAGTGAAATTCATATACCAAATTATTCACTTGTGTGATGGGCAGAATGTCGCCTTCATCTAACAAGGGCATTCACCATAACAATACCTCAACAAATCATAGTTCACTTATCAGCTAATGAGTACTTTTCTCAAAATATAAAATGCTGTTCCCTTTACATTGGCATCCTTACATATGTCCTGATGACCATTAGAAAAAATTAAAATATGCCTGTTTAAACTGATGCTTAAGCATTGCAGTTGTTTTATGAATGTTCATGAGGAATTTAGTCCAAGAAGTCTACACAAATATTGAAAAGTGCAAGGAAGAGGACATTAAGTGTATATAGAGTCATAGAGATGTACAGCATGGAAACAGACCCTTCAGTTCAACTTATGCCCTCTAGTTTTGGACTCACCCGCTCCAGCGAAAATACTTTGTATATTTATCCTATCCATGCCCCTCATGATTTTGTAAACCTTCGACGCTCCAGGGAAAACAGCCCCAACCTGTTCAGCCTCTCCCTATAGCTCAGATCCTCCAACCCTAGCAACATCTTTGTAAATCTTTTCTGAACCCTTTCAAGTTTCACAACATCTTTCATATAGGAAGGAGACCAGAATTGCACACATTATTCCAACAGTGGCCTAACCAATGTTCTGCACAGCCACAACATGACCTCCCAACTCCTGTACACAATACTCTGACCAATAAAGGGAAGCATATCAAAAGACTTCTTCACTATCCTATCTACCCGCGACTCCACTTTCGAGGAGCTATGAGCCTGCACTCCAAGGTTTCTTTGCTCAGCAATATTCCCGAGGACCTTACCATTAAGTGTACAAGTCCTGTTAAGATTTGCTTTCCCAAAATGCAGCACCTCGCATTTATCGGAATTAAACTCCATCTGCCACTTCTCAACCCATTGACCCATTTGATCAAGATCCCATTGTAATCTGAGGTAACCTTCTTCACTGTCCACTACAACTCCAATTTTGGTGTCATCTGCAAACTTACTAACTATACCTATTATGATCACATCCAAATCATTTACATAAATGACAAAAAGTAGTGGACCCAGCACTGATCCTTGTGGCACTCCACTGGTCAGAGGTCTCCAGTCTGAAAAACAACCCTCCACCACCACCCTCTGTTTTCTACCTTGGAGCCAGTTCTGTATCCAAGTGGCTAGTTCTCCCTGTATTTCATGAGATCGAACCTTGCTAACCAGTCTCCCATGAGGAAACTTGTCAAACGTCTTACTGAAGTCCATATAGATCACATCTACCGCTCTGCCCTCATCAATCCTCTTTGTAACTTCTTCAAAAAACTCAATCAAGTTTGAGAGATAGGATTTCCTATGCACAAAACCATGTTGACTATCCCTAATCAGTCCAGGCCTTTCTAAATACATGTCCAGCCTGCCCTCAGCATTCCCTCCAACAACCTGCACACCACCAACATCAAGCTCACTGGTCTATAGTTCCCTGGCTTATCCTTACCACCCTTCTTAAACACTGATAACACATTAGCCAGCATCCAGTCTCCTGGCATTTCACCTTGACTATCGATCGTTGTTAGAAATAAGAAGCTCAGCAATCACTTCTCTAGCTTCCCACAGAGTTCTAGGGTACACCCGATCGGGTCCTGGGGATTTATCCACTTTTATGCATTTCAAGACATTCAGCACTTCCTCCTCTGTAACATGGACATTTTTCAAGATGCCACCTTCTATTTCCCTACATTCTACACCTTCCATATCCTTTTCCACAGTAAATACTGATGCAAAATACTCATTTAGTATCTCCCCCCATCTCCTGCGGCTCCACAAAAAAACTTGCTGATCTTTGATGGGCCCCATTCTCTCCTTAGTTACCCTTTTGTCCTTAATGTATTTGTGAAAACCCTTTGGATTCTCCTTAATTCTGTTTACCAAAGCAATCTCATGTCTCCTTTATTCCCTCCTAATTTCCCTCTTCAGTATACTCCTACTGCTTTTATACTCTAAGGACTCATTTGATCTATCTTGTCTATACCTGACATATGCATCCTTTTTTTTCTTAACCAAACCCTCCATTTCTATCCAGCATTCCTTACACCTACCAGTCTTTCATAGAACATAGAACATAGAAGGATACAGCGCAGTACAGGCCCTTCGGCCCTCGATGTTGCGCCGACCGAGTCCTACCTAACCTATACTAGCCCAATAACTTCCAAATGCCTATCCAATGCCCGCTTAAATGAACATAAAGAAGGAGAGTTCACCACTGATACGGGCAGGGCATTCCATGAACTCACAACCCGCTGTGTGAAGAATCTACCCCTAACATCTGTCCTATACCTACCACCCCTTAATTTAAAGCTATGTCCCCTAGTAACACCTGACTCCATTAGCGGTAAAAGGTTCTTAGTATCTACCCTATCTAAACCCCTTATCATCTTATACACTTCTATCAGATCTCCCCTAAACCTTCTCTTCTCCAATGAGAACAGCCCCAAGTGCCTCAGCCTTTCCTCATACGATCTTCCTACCATTCCAGGCAACATCCTGGTAAACCTCCTCTGCACTCGTTCTAAAGCTTCCACATCCTTCCTATAGTATGGCGACCAAAACTGCACACAATACTCCAGATGAGGCCTCACCAGAGTCTTATACAACTGCAACATGACCTCAGGACTCCGGAACTCAATTCCTCTGCCAATAAAGCCCAGTACACCATATGCCTTCCTCACAGCACTATTTACCTGGGTGGCAACTTTCAGAGATCTGTGTACATAGACACCAAGATCCCTCTGCTCATCCACACTACCAAGTAGCCTACCATTAGCCCAGTAATCCATCATCTTGTTATTCCTACCAAAGTGAACGACTTCGCACTTAGCTACATTGAATTCCATTTGCCACATTTCCGCCCAGCTCTGCAACTTATCTATATCCCGCTGTAACCTACCACTTCCTTCCTCACTATCCACAACTCCACCGACTTTTGTGTCATCCGCAAACTTGCTTACCCAGCTTTCAAGTCCTTCCTCTAGATCATTTATAAAGATAACAAAAAGCAATGGTCCCAAAACAGATCCTTGTGGTACACCGCTAGTAACTGCGCTCCAAGATGAACATAATCCATCAACTACTACCCTCTGTCTCCTTCCAGCCAGCCAATTCCTAATCCAAACCTCTAATGTATCCTCAATGCCATACCTCCGAAGTTTTAGCATTAGCCTACCATGGGGAACCTTATCGAACGCCTTACTAAAATCCATATACACAACATCTACTGCTTTACCCTCATCCACTTCCTTAGTCACCTTCTCAAAGAACTCAATAAGGTTTGTGAGGCACGACCTGCCCTTCACAAAACCATGCTGGCTATCCCTGATCACATTATTCCTACCCAGATGTTCATAAATCTTATCCCTTACCATTCTCTCTAAGAGGATTACTGGGCTAATGGTAGGCTACTTGGTAGTGTGGATGAGCAGAGGGATCTTGGTGTCTATGTACACAGATCTCTGAAAGTTGCCATCTTCCTTCCATCCTAACAGGAAAATACTGTATCTGGACTCTTACCTCATTTTTGAAGGCTTCCCATTTTCCAGCCATCCTGTTACTTGCGAACATTTGCCCCAGTCAGCCTTTGAAAGCTCTTGCCTAATACCGTCAAAATTGGACTTTCTCCAATTTAGAACTTCAACTTGTAGATCTAGTCTATCCTTTTCCATCATTATTTTAAAACTAATAGAATTATGGTCGCTGGCCCCAAAGAGCTCCCCAATGACACCTCAGTCGCCTGCCCTGCCTTAATTCCCCAAGAGAAGGTCAAGTTTTGCACCTTATTTAGTAGGTACATCCACATACTGAATCAGAAAATGTTCTTGTACACGCTTAACAAATACCTCTCCATATAAACCCTTAACTCTATGGCAGTCCTGGTCTATGTTTGGAAAGTTAAAATCCCCTACTATAACCACCCTATTATTCTTACAGATAACTGAGCTCTCCTTACAAGTTTGTTTCTCAATTTCCTTCTGACTATTAAGGGGTCTATAATACAATCCCAATAAGATGATCATCCCTTTCTTATTTCTCAGTTCCACCCAAATAACTTCCCTGGATGTATTTCCAGGACTATCCTCCCTCAGTACACATATAATGCTATCCCTCATCAAAAAGGCCACTCCCTCTCCTCTCTTGCATTCCTTTCAGCCCCTCCTGTCGCATTTGTATCCTGGAACATTTAGCTGCCAGTCCTGTCCATTCCTGAGTAACGTTTCTGTAATTGCTATGATACCCCAGTCCCATGTCCCTAACCATACCCGCTTGCATTGAAATAATTGCAGTTTAATTTATCAGTCCTACTTTGCTCTCTGCTTTGTCCCTGCCTGCTCTGACTGTTTGACTCGTGTCTGTTCTCAACTATTCCAGTCTCTGATTGATCTCTTTCCTCACTATCTCACTGGGTCCCAACTCTCCACCTTACTAGTTTAAATTGTTCCAAGCAGCTCTAGCAATCTCCCTGCCAGTATATTAGTCCCCTTCCAATTTAGGTGCAATCCGTCCCTCTTGTACAGGTCACTTCTACCCCAAAAAATTCCAATGATCCAAATCTGTCAATCCTTCTCTCATACACCAGCTCCTCAGCCATGCATACACCTGCTCTATCCTCCTATTCCTGTCCTCACTAGCTCGTAGCACCGGGATATAGACAACCTCATTTAACATTTACTGTATCTATAAACTGCTGAAAAATAAATAAAACACAGGAAATGCATTCTCATCAAGAATAAATGTGGGGGATAGTCTGTCAAACTAAGAGGCATGTAGATATTAAGGTATTCAAAACAGTAGGAACACTCAACTGGGAGAGTATGCTTAATAGAGGCATAAGATTCATTAGCCCTGAGCATTTAAGAAACTAAAGTAACAGAATCAGTTCATATCAGGAGATTATCAGAGGCACAATGCTATACAGAGAAAGGGATGATGCACAACCATAGGAGATCAATTAGTGAAATGGAATATTTCGCTATGATCCTGAGTAAAAATAATCTTTAAAGTGTCAATTTAGATCAGTAGCAACATTAGTTTCTAACGTATACTGACAAGGACAGCACTTCATTTCCATAGTCCATTGGCAAAGGTGCTATCTTTCACAAGAGATTAAACAAGTGCCTACATGGATACAGTTAAAAAGCCTATAACACTATGAACAAGACTGAGGCTGCTCCTTTATCAAGCCAACATTTGCATCTCAAAAACAGCTTCAAGAGATGAACTGGTTGTGAGACCTTTACCTATCTAACACTTCAATGGCAATCTTACTGACTGTAAAGCTCTTGAGACATTCTGATGTCAAATACACTTTAAAACACAAGTCTATGGACTTCAAAAATAAAATATTCTAACTGTATTAAATTCTCAGCATTTGGTAAGTGTCAAATAATCTGCTTTACCTTTGAGAGTTCTCCTAGGTCTGGTCGAACCCAACCTAGTTTGTCTAGCACACAGTTATCAAAAGCATCTTGTTGTTTGCGGCATCGACGGAACTCCTGCAGATTGCTATAATCAAGGCATGTCCAGTACTCTGTGAAGGGCTCACTGCAGTGAGTTTTTATCTTCCTAGGATAAAAATATTTCCAAGCGTCAATTGCGTTCCTGATGAAATCACAATATCAAGACACTTCTACAAAATCCTTCAATTATAGAAAAATGACAGTAAACATGTTGCAATAGACAGAAAAAAAATGAAGTTGATCAAATGCAAAATTTATCATAATGATCCAAACAATTGTCATGTGCCGTATAAAGTTTGACACTTAGTCTTGTAGCATGCCATGCAATTATCTTCACTTGCTGCCCTGTGCGCTGTATATTTTTGCATAGCATTGTAATCAACTATAATTTGAAATAAATAAGGCACAAAAAGGTAACAAAAGAGACCTCTTGTTGTGCAGTGGTAGTGGCCGCACCACTGAACCAGAAGGTCCGAGTTCAAGTCCTACTTGCTCTGGATATAAATAGGTTGAGAACTTTTTTTTTCCAGAATGGCAACAAAATTAAACAAATACCACTACAGAATGAGCACTGCTTAAAAAAAAAGGGAAAACAATATTTATGCTGTTATGAATGAAGACCCAGTGTTAAATTCATTGGCAAGTGGTTTTGAATAGTACAAACATTGCCTTACAGAATGTATGAGTTACATGATGACTACTAGTTCTGTTTTGTCTAAATTTTAAGCCAGGCACATTGGTACTCAATGAGAATCAATTTTGCAGCATAAAGGCAATGCCTGAACCAATATAACGCTCTGCTCACTTAGGATTAATGAGCAAATATTGTCCAAACTAGTATCACACCAGCACAGAAATTCATTTAACACATTACTGATTTAGGATTGTCAGTCAGACTCACAGCATAGCACAACTGCATAGTCAGAAAGTTACATACATTAACACAGATTGGTAGTTAGTCAGTCACTATCTAGTGCATAACCAGCCTATCAATAAAAAAGAACTTAATATCACGTTAGACATAGCTCAACGCTGTGCATAATCACGCTGGATGTAATAAACTAGTTTAATTTTTTTAAAATTAAGATTTAAACTGAACGTAACTCATTCTATCGTGATTAAAACCTAGACTCCAACTATGGTAACAAAAATGAAGAAAGCATAAGCTTCAGGAAAAGCAACACAATTTTCACTATAGAGAACTCAACTGAGTAGTTCGTCTTTCACATTTGGGATCCGATTTAAATTCAGTCCTGGCTGATCAAACAAAAGTTCCTGTCTTCTAGTTGTATGGGCTGTCCCTGAAATTAGTTCGACTAAACTCAATCCATGCTGTTTAATGCAGATTCGCAGCACAAGAGTGCTATTCTCACTTAGAGAAGAGGATGACTGGACAGATGCCAAAAATATAAAAATGCCACGGTTGTGGCCAATGCTGTTCTCCTGAGGGGCTCTGTTGACATTGTAACAACTGCAAAGTTGCCAAGAAGCAACCTCATTGAGGATAATAGGCTGTCATTTCCATTAGTTAGAGAGGGATGCCACAAGACAACACGGTGGCACAGTGGTTAGCACTGCTGCCTCACAGCGCCTGTAGACCCGGGTTCAATTCCCGACTCAGGCGACTGACTGTGTGGAGTTTGCACGTTCTCCCCGTGTCTGCGTGGGTTTCCTCCGGGTGCTCCGGTTTCCTCCCACAGTCCAAAGATGTGCGGGTCAGGTGAATTGGCTAAGCTAAATTGCCCGTAGTGTTAGGTAAGGGGTAAATGTAGGGGTATGGGTGGGTTGCGCTTCGGCGGGTCGGTGTGGACTTGTTGGGCCGAAGGGCCTGTTTCCACACTAAGTCTAATCTAATCTAAAGACGCCCATCCCCTTTGCCAGCATTCTAATATGATCATTCCCACCAGGAAACCTTGGACCCCTCGTCCACCAGAATCAACACTTCCCCACACCCTCATGGCAGCTTCTATTGCAATTGCAAAAGGTGCAACACTTGCCCATTTATGATTAGATTAGATTACTTACAGTGTGGAAACAGGCCCTTTGGCCCAACACGTCCATACCAACCCGCCGAAGCGCAACCCACCCATTCCCCTACATTTACCCCTTTTACATAACACTACGGGCAATTTAGCATGGCCAATTCACCTGACCCGCACGTCTTTGGACTGTGGGAGGAAACCGAAGCACCCGGAGGAAACCCACGCAGACACCGGGAGAACGTGTGGAGTTTGCACAGTCAGTCGCCTGAGTCGGGAATTGAACCCGGGTCTCTAGCGCTGTGAGACAGCAATGCTAACCATTGTGCCACCGTGCCGCCCACCATCTCCTCCCTCCTCACCATCCTCTCCCTCCTCACCATCCTTCCAGGCAGAGTGATTTAGCAGCACTTCATTCAATCTAGCCTACTGAATGCACTGTTCACATTGTGATCTCCTATACACAGACTGGGTGACCAGCTTGCAGAACCCTACATTCAGCCTGTAAAAATGACACCGAACTTAGAGTTGCCTGCCACTTCAACACACCAGTGTGTTCCCATGCCAACATTTCTGTTGCTGACCTGTAGCGTTCCAGCAAGCATCAGCATAAACTTGAAGAACAGCATCTCATTTTCAGTTTGGGAACCACGCAGCCTCAAAGACTCAACACTCAGTTCAATAACTTTGGAACCCGAGACCATCTTTCCATGTTTGTTACTACCCCCACACCTGGCCCTGTCATGACATAGGTTGCTTTCAGCACTGTCTACCCATTCTTTCCTACTCTCAGCTCTCATTATAATTTCTTCAGCTTCTCTGTCCCTGCCTGCTATCAATAATCCCTTTATCTGCCTACCCCTTTCTTAGAAAGGCAGCATGGAAGCAAATCATTCAGCCCACTGACTCCATACTAACCATCCAAAGAGCCCTCAGTATCTAACATAAACTTTTTTTTTTCCTTAGCCAATCCTATGCATTCCTTGATATTCAGGGTTCTCTGGAATTTTTGATCCCACTCTTTGCAGGCAATTTTTGGCCCTGCAATTTCATTATATCCTTTTGAAAGATTCCATTGCTCCGATATAGATTTTCTACAGGTATCTACTCCTAGTCCACTTTTGCCAGGTACTAAGTTCAGCTATCCTCAAGTTAAAACCTTTATTTGAGGTCCAATCCACAATTACTTGAACTTTTACTGAGTTATGGTCATGATCACTGAAATGCTTGCTCACTGACACTTCTACCACTTGCTTGGCTTTGTTTACCAAAATCAGGCCCAGCACAGCTTGATCCTTGTACAACTTCCTATGTGCTGGCTTTTAAATATCCCCCTGAACACACCAAGAATTCCACCTCCTCTAAACCCTTCATACTTTGAATATTCCAACTAATATCAGGAAAGTTGAAGTCACTTTTTTAAAACTTCTGAAATTTGCCTGCATATCTACTCTTCTCTCTCTTCCAGATTGTTTTGGGGATGGATAGGACTGTTGCAACTTTGGGACCGCTCCTCTTATTTAAGTTCTACCCATATGGCCTCAATTGAGAAGCCAGAGGTAGCATCTCTCCTTATTGCAGTAATTGATTCCCTCATCAATATTGTGACACCTTCTCTTTCCTTTCCATATCACCTAAAGATGCTATATCTGGAACACTGAGCTGCTATTCCTGCCTATCCCTCAGTCATATCTTTGTGAAAGCAATGTCATCTTGACCATGTCAATCAGCACCCGCAATTTACTTACAAGACTCTTTGCACGAAAGTAAATACCATCCAATTCTGCCAAGTTCACTTATGTCCCAACTTGATTATATACACTCACTTTGCCAGGTTGACTTGAGTTTTTGACATTTTTCTGTGCATCATTCATTGTCCTACCTCTATTCTATATCCCATTCACCAAATTAGTTGAAACGGAATTCTGAAGAAGGGTCAGTGGACCTAAAAGATTAACTCTGAATTCTCTCCAGATGCAGCCAGACTGCTATTTTTTTCCAACCATTTCTGTCACTCTACCACATTAGATTACCCTACAGCTGTTAGCAACATCTTTGAATTTGGCTCCAATAAAACCATAAGACATAGGAGTGGAAGTAAGGCCATTCGGCCTTACTGACACCATCCTGGAGTCACGACTACAATCAGAGAGACACCTATCTGTGGACCTCACAATTGAGTCTCCTACCATAAAGCTCTTGCTCTGTCAGCTCCTCCTTTGACGCAGCTGGGGTTTGACTGCATGCCTCAAAGGAACTATCACTCTTACTATTTTCCAATTAGAGTGAGATTGACTCTTGTGCTTTCCTGATTGCTCCCTCCATTATTGATTGATGGTCATCTCTGACTACACGCCCTTAACATGTAGAGTGACCGCGTCTAAAGAAAAACGTGTCATTGTGTCCAAACTATCAATGTGTTGGAACTTGATCTGTTGCCACAAAAGGTCCCAATTGCTTTGTATCTTTTCCTAATATTTCCTCGCAACGTTCGAGTGACAACATCCAAAAATCTCAGTAATGGTCAGACAATTTGGCTCCGAGAGACCCAGCAGTCCTGTACTTGAATTGCCACTTTGAAGGACAGTGAAGGCGGCGATAAATCCAGCCCGAGGCTGCTTACGGCCTTCACCACAATGTAGATATAGGCGTTGATCGAAAGCAGTGGGAGCCGCTCAGTTCCCGGCTCAGTGGGGTTGAGTACCTGAAGAAATCCAGCGCGCACTCGTTGACCTTCCGACCTTCCTGCAGACATTTCCGCGGGTCCTTCTCCTCCCAGCGGCACAGCATGAACTCCTTATTGGGCTTGTCGCACTCCGAGCCGTAATGGTGAGCAGCCGCCTTCAGCACCGCCGACGACACGTTCACTTCTTGCACATTGAGCTCCTGCAGCGACGGCAGCTCTATCGTGGCCATTTCCCCCACTGCCCGACCTGCCTCGCGCATACAACGGGGACGAGCAGCAGGACGCAGCGGCGCCCCAGGCCCAAACCGCCGGCAGAAGGTCACAGCATCACGCATGCGCTACACTTACGCAACCAAACGTGATTACTGCACTTGATCCCGCCCACTAACCGTGTGATCGGACTATGGTGACAGGCGTGGCCATAATCTTGTAGCTAATTGGATAATCAGACTGTCAATCAATAGTGGCTAGCGAGTTTGGTTAAATCAAAACCAGGCTGACTTTTAAATGTCAAATGTGTTTAAACCTCCACCTTTAGCTTTCACCGTATTTATTTGTGGACATGTTAAAATATTAATTGTTCTGAGATGTGTAACTAATTTATTAGGGATTGATTTCTTATTTTGATTTTTTAATTGGAGGGGGATGGTCGGGTCAAAGGGCGTTGGCATGGTGATTGTGTTGTACCCTGAAGCCATGGAGTACACAGGCAGCAGTTACATCGGGGACTATCACAATGGCAGGTATGGGGGGAAGCGGACTGAAATGCCAGCTTCTCGATGACCGAGGACACGACTTAGGAGAAGGGCTTTGCTCTGGGTTCCCCTGGGATGCAGTCCATGGCCTCACCGCAAACCGACTACACCCGAAATAAATAGAGGGAGAGAAATTGCTGGAGAAATTGAGCAAGTCTAGCAGCATCCGTGGGGAGAAAACCGACTTAAAGTTTCGAGAGCAGTGATCCTTCTTCACAACCTGTGGAGAGAAAACAGAGAGGTCACTGGACTCCGAAACTTTAAGTCTTTCTCCACAAACGCTGCCAGAACTACTGAATTTCTCCAGTCACTCTGTATTTTTGCTCCAGGTTTCCAGAGTCCGTAGTTCTTTATATTGAACAGATGAAGTGCTGGAGAAACTCAGCAGGTCTGGCAGCATCTTCAGAGAGTGAAACAGAGTTAATGTTTCGAGTCCAGTATGCGATAGAGTCATAGAAATGTGCAGCACAGAAACAGACCTTTTCAGTCCAACTCATTCATGCCAATCAGATATCCCTAAGTTAATCTACTCCCATTTGGCCCATATCGGACTAAACCCTTCATATTCATGTTACCCATCCGGATGTGTTTTGAATCTAATTGTTCTAGCCTCCATCACTTCCAGTGGCAACTCATTCAGTATACACACCACCCTCTGCATGAGAATGTTGTTCCTTATATCTCTTTTAAACCTTCCCCTCTTACCTTAAGCCTTTGCGATCTAGTTTTGACTCCCCTACCCTGGGGAAAAGACCTTGACTATTCACCCTATCTATACCCCTCATGATTTATAAGGTTACCCCTCAGCCTCTGATGCTCCAGGGAAAATAGCCCTAGCCTATTCAGTCTCTTTCTGTAAGTCAAACCCACCAACCGGGGAAAGGGAACCTGAATTGTAACTCCAGTGTACAGGAGGTTGAGAGTAGTGAGGCCATGAATAAGATTTCAAGGTCACAGTAATTGTGCTGGCAGGCTGGAAGGTGGTTTAAAGTTCAACACCAGGAGCATCTAGAATAACATGGGTGAACTTGTAGCATGGGTTGGTACCTGAGACTCCGATGTCGCCATTTCGGAGAAATGGATAGAGCAGGGACAAGTTCTGGGGTTTAGGAGTTTCAGTAAGATCAGGGAAGGTAGCAAAAAAGGGGGAGGTGTGGCATTATTACAACGAATGACGGTATTACAGTAGCAGAAAGGGCATTTGATGAGGACTCTTCTTCTCAGGTAGTATGGACTGAGATTAGAAACAGGAAACGAGAGGTCACCCAGTTGGGAGTTTGCTATAGGCGTACGAATGTAGAGGAAAAGATTGCAAAGATGATTCTGGATAGGAGTGAAAGTAACATGGTAGTTGTTGTGGGGGACTTTAACTTTCCAAATAGTGACTGGAAATGCTATAATTCAAGTACTTTAGATGGGTCAGTTTTTGTCCAATGTGTCAGGAGGGTTTCCTGACACAGTATGTAGAGAGGCCAACAAGAGGACTATCACATTGGATTTGATACTGGGTAATGAACCCAGCCAGGTGGTAGATTTGGAGATAGGTAAGCACTTTGGTGATAGTGACCACAATTTGGTTACGTTTCCTATACTGCAGGGCAAGAGTTATAGTTTAGATTGGATTCTCTACAATGTGAAAACAGGCCATTTGGCCCACAAGTCCATGCTGACCCTCAGAAGATAACCCACCCAGTTCCCTTTCCCTCTGATTAATGCACCTAACACTATGGGTAATTTAGCATCACGTAACCTGCACATCTTTGGACTGTGGGAGGAAACCAGAGCACTCAGAGGAAACCCATGCAAACACAGGGAGAATATGCAAACTCCACACAGACAATCGCCCGAGGCTGGAATCGAACCCGGGTCCCTGGTGATGTGAGGCAGCAGTGCTAACCACTGAGCCACAGTGTGGGAAAGACAATCATGATGTGATTAGGCAAGATTTAGGGTGCATAGGATGGGGAAGGAAACTGCAGGGGATGGGCACAACTGAAATGTGGAGCATGTTCAAGGAATAGGTACTGCAAGTCCTTGATAAGCATGTATATGTCAGACAGGGAGGAATTGGTCGAGCGAGGGAACCGTGGTTTAGTAAAGAAGTTGAAGCTTTTGTCAAGAGGAAGAAGGAGACTTATGTTAAGATGAGGCATGAAGGTTCATTGAGGGCGTTTGAGAGATTAGAAGTTAGCCAGGAAGGAACTAAAGAGTGAGCTAAGAAGAGCCAGGAGGATACATGAGATGTCTGTGGCAGGTAACATCAAGGAAAACCAAAAAGCTTTCTATAGGTATGTCAGGAATAAAAGAATGACAAGAGTAAGATTAGGGCTTGTCAAGGACAGTAGTGGGAAGTTGTGCGTGGAGTTCGAAGAGATAGGAGAGGCGCTGAATGAATATTTTTTGTTAGTATTCACACAAGAAAAAGACAATGTTGTTGAGAAGAATACTGAGATACAGGCTATTAGACAAGACGGGATTGAGGTTCATGAGAAGGTGTTAGCAATTTTGGAAAGTGTGAAAATTGATGAGTCCCCAGGGCCAGATGGGATTTATCCTAGGATTCTCTGGGAAGCTACGGAGGAGATTGCAGAGCCTTTGGTTCTGATCTTTTTGTTGTCATTGTCTACAGGAATAGTGCTAGAAGACTGGAGGATAGCAAATGTCCTCTTGTTCAGTAGGGGAGTAGAGACAACCCTGGAAATTATAGACCAGTGAACCTTCAGTTGTGGGTAAATTGTTGGAAAGGATTATAAGAGAGAAGATTTATAATCATCTAGAAAGGAATAATCTGATTAGGGATAGTCAACACTGTTTTGTGAAGGGTAGGTCGTGCCTCACAATCCTTATTGAGTTTTTTGAGAAGGTGACCAAACAGGTGGATGAGGGTAAAACAGTTGAAGTAGTGTATATGGATTTCAGTAAAACATTTGATAAGGTTTCCTAAAGTAGGCTATTGCAGAAAATACAGAAACATGGGATTGACGGTGATTTAGCGGTTTTGGTCAGAAATTGGCTAGCTGAAAGAAGACAGAGGATGGTGGTTGATGGGAAATGTTAATCCTTGAGTTCAGTTACGAGTCATGTACCGCAAGGATCTGTTTTGGGGCCACTGCCATTTGTCATTTTTACAAATGATCTGGATAAGGGTGTAGAAGGATGGGTTAGTAACTTTGTGGATGTCACTACAGTTGGTGGAGTTTGGATAGTGCAGAAGGATGTTGCTAGTTACAGAGGAACATGGATAAGTTGCAGAGTTGGGCTGAGAGGTGTCAAATGGAGTTTAATGTGGAAAAGTGTGAGGTGATTCACTTTGGAAGGAGTAACAGGAATACAGTGTACTGGGCTAATGCTAAGGTTCTTGGTAATGTAGATGAGCAGGGAGATCTCAGTGTCCATGTGCATAGATCCCTGAAAGTTGCCACTCAGGTTGATAAGTTTGTTAAGAAGGCATACGGTGTGTTAGCTTTTATTGGTAGAGGGATTGAGTTTGGATGCATGAGGTCATATTGCAGCTATACAAAGCTCTGGTGCAGCCGCACTTGGAGTTTTGTGTACAGTTCTGGTCTCTGCATTATAGGAAGGATGTGGAAGCTTTGGGAAGGGTGCAAAGAAGATTTACTAGGATGTTGCCAGGTATGAAGGGAGGCCTTATGAGGGAAGGCTGAGGGATTTGAAGATGTTTTTATTAGAATGAAGAAGGTTAAGGGATGGCTTAATAGAGATATACAAGATGATCAGAGGATTAGGCAGGGTGGACAGTGAGATGGTGATGGCTAGCATGAGGGACATAGCTTTAAATTGAGAGGTGGTAGACATAGGACAGATGTCAGAGGTAGTTTCTTTACTTAGAGAGTAGTAACACTAGTAGACTCATCAACTTTAAGGGCATTTAAATCGTCATTGAATAAACATATGGATGATAATGGAATAGTGTAGGTTAGATGGGCTTCAGATTGGTTTTACAGGTCGGTGCAACATCGAGGGCCAATCAGCCTGTACTGCGCTGCAATGTTCCATGTAATAACCCTGGCACCATTCTTGAAAACGTTTTCTGAATCCTTTCAAATATGTATTCTTCAGAAGTTCTGAAACTAGATTAACACTTCAGCTGGAAAATGAAAGCCTTCATCTGTTGTCATTCCCCTCCAGTCAGATGCCAAGTGGCTTGCCTGATTTCATTTTCTGGTGTTCAGTGAGAAAACAGTCTCACTTCTTGAATCAGAAGGTTATCAGAAGGTCCATACTTTCTCTGCAGTGACTTGAACACAAAAAATGCTCGGCCGACCCTCCAGTGCAGTACAGGGATTGTGTCAGTGTCACAGTGTTTATAACCAAGACTCCAATATCCCATGAGACTATTTATTCAAAGAGCAATTTGTTATGTTTCAGTCAGTATTGATCCCTCAATCAATAACACTGAAATTGGTTTTTGGCTTTCACTATATTGCTTGGAAACTTATTATGTTTAACTTGGCTGCTGCATTTCCTGTTGTACAATAATTACTTTGATTTTTAAGAAGTAGTTCATCAGTTGTGTTGCATTTTGGGACATCCCAAAATCATGAAAGTTGTTATATAACTGCATGTTTTTCTTTCCATCCTTGTTTTCAGTTTTTCTATTCAACTTCATAATCAAATAGGTTCTTGATATACTTTACATTCTATATAATCAGATCATAACCAGCAAACCAGTGGATGTGTGTTTTCAAAAGGCTTTGATAAGGTCCCACACAGGAAGTTAGTAAATAAAGTTAGAGTGCATGGGATTGGGAGAATATACTAGTACAAATTGAGAATTGGTTAATAGACAAAAGTCAGAGAGCAGGAATGAGTGGATAGTTCTCAGGTTGGCACCCTGTTACTATTGGGGTACTATTAGGATCAGTACTAACTCCACTAGTGTTCATAGTCTACATAAATGATTCATAGGTGTGGGACCTATTGTAATATTGCCAAATTTGTTGATGTTGCCAAACTGAGTGGGAACGTAAGTCATGAGGAGGGTGCAAGAAGGTTTAAAAATAATTTGGACAAGCTCAGTAACTGGGCTAGAAGATGGAATATAGTGTAAATAATTGTGAAGTTATTCATGTTAGTGAAAAACACAGAAAGCAGAATATTTCTTAAATGACAAGAGATTGAGAAAGTGGTTGTCTAAAGGGACCTGTCTATCAATCACAAAAGTTGGCATTCAGGTGCAACAAGCAATTAAGATGGTGCGTGGCATGTCAGCATTCATTGCAAATGAAGTAACGATGCTTAACGAGTCTGTATTCACTAGAGTTTTGAAAAAATGAGAGATGATCTCATTGAAACTTACAAAATTCTTACAACACTACAAGGTGAATAGAAATAGGATGTGTCGCCGATTGATGATTGTAGAATCATGGGACATAATTTCACGATCGGAGGGACAGGCTATTTAAGATTGAGCGTGGTGGCACTATGTAATTCTTTAATCCAGACAGCTGTGAAAGCTCAATCATTGAGCAGGTTCAAGACAGAAATCAATAAGGTTCTTGACACTAATAACATCAAGGGATTTGGAAACCGTGTGGAAAAGTAGCATTGAGGAGATGATTAGCTGTGATCTACAATGATGGGATGAGCTTATTGGGCTGATTGCCTTATACCTGTTCATACAGGATGAACTTTCCCATTCCTTAAGGATGTGGGTATGGTGAGTGAGTTTGGAAATAGGGCAAATTTGGAAAAATTAGTTTCTCAATTGAGAAATAAAAGTCCCATTCTGCAACCAGGTTATGAATGATGAGTCAAGAATCTCGCAGCAGCAAGTGGCATATTTGTATGCATTTATATCTCATTATTAGCTAATCTCAATTCATTGAAATACATTTTCCTATTCTTCCATGCTCTGCATAGAAACTAAGAAATGGTAATGCTGACATGAAAATCAGAGCACACAGCTGGTGCTTCCAGCTTGTCCCTTGATCTTCTGTGGCTCCATCTTGGATATCTGGGTGTATTCCATGGGCTGAGACTATCTGCACATTCTGTTCATGGAGGTGGCATCAACATACACCAGCCAACCACATCATCATGGATATTTCGACTCACGTAGAATACAGTTCTCCAAATCAGTGTTGCATTTTGGAGCACGTTGGCAACTTTAATTTTAATGCTGTTGTCAGGACACTTTGGATGCTTAAATAAGCATCCATCTCAAGTGGACCTCAGGACTCCTTACTTTGGATGTTCACAACATCTCTGCCTTGCCTTTTTGCACTGCACAATCTTGTTCAGAATTGAAAGACTCACAGTACTTCTGAATTACCTTGATTTTCAGTGCAAACACAAGGTTTTTTACGTTGTTATGGTTGTCAACCTTAATTAATCAAGGGGACATATGACACCATACTTCATCAATGTTATACCTACAACACATCCAGCAGCTAACATGAAAAACACACTGAATGTGCCTCAACCAAATAACCATGTTTCCAAATCTAACCTAGTCTTGGGTCAAGTCACAGCGGATTGTCATCAGTCAAGGAGCCTTATTAATCAAAGGCAACATCTGATCTCAGTCCATGTTGGGATTCATATCACTGCAGCCCATGGAGTGGGACCACAACAATTCTGCAGATCCAGTGCAAGCAGTGCAGATATTCATGGTACATCAGTTGTGGAGCTGCACAGAGATCAGTCAGTGGTTTGAACATTGTCCAAGTCAATCAGGGCCACAGTGAGACCTGGATATCAGCTCAATGAAAGACAAGGGGGCACTACTGTGATTCAGAAGCTAGGCAAGTCACTTGTTGGGATTGGAGGCAGCATGCTGGGATACTGAGGTGACAGCAGTCGTGAAGGAGAAAACCCAACGTACAAGGGTGGGAGACAATTGTGCACTGGAGGACCAGGATACTGAGGGGGGATCAGCAACAGTTACAAACAGCCAGCCTGGCTTTGGTAGGCGTACACTGCAGCAGAATGGTTGACATGACAAAATTGTATGGCCGGGATTCAGGGGTAATGTTGGCAATGCAGCGGCTAATGAAAGAAATGGGTGGGAATAGGTGTTATGTCAGTACTGATACAGGGAGTGAAGGAAGAAAGAATCATGTCGGTTCAGGGGAGCCCCTTGATTACCAGGTGGAGTCTGTGACTCAGTCTGTCATCACAACCATGCCTGCCATGGAAATCTCTTCAACTACACCATGAGTGGGCAGAGTAAGTTTATTTCTATCTAAGTACATGGGCTCTTCTTGTGAGTGATGTGAGGCCTTTCAAGGGACAATTTCATTAATCAACACTTACACAGTACAAGTTGAAGACATCTGTAATCATAATATCCTGCATGTGAAATGCATGCAATATTTAACACAGTTAGGTACAAATTCTGGTCACATGCAGTCTTGATCATGTCATTGGTCATTGAATATTGATCATAGTCATCTTTGTGAAGCAACAGTCAGCACTGCTGACCTTAAATAGGTTATAGTTTGCTAAGATAATCTGAGGTTATATGTGACCACAGAACTGATTTCCTCTCACCTTACACTACAAGTATTCACCAAAATGCTCTTATATGTAGCTAATGAGTGGGTTGCATGGGGGAGCCATGTTTCAGTAATCATACAGCACTTATAATCTCCTACTTTTTTGTATGGTACAGCTAATGCTGCATTCATAGGAATAAGGTCCCTGTGTCAAATGTAGGGGTATTTCATGGTCCTCTTTATCATAGTTTTCTATGACCCTCTATATGAAGAAATATGCTAAACTGCCATCTGTTGAGAGTGCTGCCTGCTCACTTTACTAAGAATCTGTTCTGTTTCTGATATTCCTCACATAAGTGTATTGGAAGTGTGATTGATGGATCCAGCCACAACTGGAATTATAGTGTCTGTGACCATGGTGCTATGATGGCACAGAGAAATGGAAGGGGAACAGTTGTAACAATAAGCCCAAGACCAGCCGTAACTTCCAGTCACTGTCGAATAGCTTCCACGTGAAGAGGTTGTTGCTAAAGGTCCCTTCAGAAAGTGGAAAAGGACAGGAGGCCCAGGGTCTTTCATCATCAGTGTTATTTCCTCCAGATGATTGAGACACATTGCCATTGAGGACTGAGGTTGTCACAGAAATTTACCAACAACTGGAACAAGACCTGTCACCTGAAGTGGAACGTGGCCATCCTATCCCAGTTGCCTTAAAGTGACAGCTGTGCTAAACTTCAATGTTGGCTTTTAAAACAACTGCTTCCCAGGATCCACTTGGGGCCTCAGAACCTTCAATCCCTAAATACATCAGGGCTGTTTGTAATGCAATTTGTGCCAAATCACACCACTTCATCCCATTTACCTGTGACAATGTCAGTTATCAAGCTTTGAGAAGATTTGTAGCTATGTTGGTAAAGCCTTCTGCCCGGGCTGTAGCACTGACATTGTGGATGTAGGTTTGCTCGCTGAGCTGGAAGGTTCATTTTCAGACATTTCATCACCATACCAGGTAATATAATCAGTGAGCCTCCGGATGAAGCACTGGTGGTGTGGCCTGCTTTCCGTTTGTGTTTGGGTTTCCTTGGAAAGAAAAAAGAAAGCAGGCCATGCCACCAGTGCTTCCTCCGGAAGCTCATTGATGATGGTACCTCGTATGGTGATGAAATGTCTGAAAATAAACCTTCCAGTTCAGCGAGCAAACCTATATCCACAATGTCAGTGCTACAGCCCGGGCAGAAGGCTTTACCAACATAGCTTGTTTCCCCCAGCTGCAAGGACCTATACACTGTACAGACAACACATTGAGAACACCATATCATTATGCAGCAGATTTCATCAACAGAACTGGTTTCATTCCATCAAGGTACAATTCATCTGTGATCATTGGTACACATCTCAAAAATGTGTGCAAGATATTTTGTAAGCTGCCATAAATTCCATATCCTTAAGAACTGTCATGTTCATGTTTGTTTCAAAGGGTGGTGATTTACTCAGAATCAACAGCTATTCTCTGAAACCATGACTGATGAACCTGTTATTGAGTCATAGAGATGTATAGCACAACTTGTCCGTGCCAACCTGATATCCCAATCCAATCTAGTCCCACCTGCCAGCATCCGGCCCCCCATATCCCTCCAAACCCTTCCTATTCAAATCCATCCAAATGCCTCTTAAATCTTGCTATTGTACTAGCCTCCACCACTTCCTCTGGTAGCTCATTCCATACACATACCACTTTCTGCGTGAAAAAGTTGCCCCTAAGGTCTCTTTCATATCTTTCCCCTCTCACCTTAAAGCTTCTAGTTGTGGACTCCCCCACCCCAGGGAAAAGACTTTGTCTATTTATCCTATATGCCCCTCATGATTTTATAAACTTCTATAACGTCACCCCTCAGCCTCCAATGCTCCTAGGAAAAGCAGTCAAAGCCTGTTCAACCTCTCCCTATAGCTCAAATCCTCCAACCCTGGCAACATCCTTGTAAATGCAACCCCTGACTGAAACTAAGCATAGCCCATTCTTTGAGCAGGGCCAACATTGATGAGATTCACCAATGAGCTCTCATGTTTGGATTACCGCAGTATAGTCAAGACATAGGATGCCACAGAATCCTAGCATGCTGTTCTCTGCACAACTGGAACAGACAAAGAGGGGAATTGATGGACATTAAAGAGTTGGCACAATAGCAGCAGTCTTTCGAGGAGAGAAATGAGGACATTGTGCTCAGCAGGACAGAGCACAGCAATGTCAGACGCAACACTTAATTGACACCCAATTCCAAAAGATGTGAGCTGGATGCAGAAATCATTCATTGACTGGAAATCTGTTTTTTGTCAAAACACAAGCAGCCCCTATTTAGTCCAGAGGCAATGCAACATTTATTTATTTATTTACTTTCTTCACTTTTGGTGTTGTTGAATAAAAGTGAAAGTTTTAACTATTTGAAGGTTTTCAGCATGTAATGGTCAAACATTAAACAGTGAAAAGATGTTATGCTACACTGGATATTCGAGAAAAGGTAGCAATCCCTTAAAACAGGGTTCTAAGATAGTAGGGGTACCAAGGATAGGTAGATTTAAGAGCTTCATTTTTCTAGCTATAGTTAGAGTCAGTTGATCAGATGGTTGATGATGTAAATAGCAACATATTTATTAACGTGAACTTGAATTTGCATTGACGTGTCACCTGCACCACCTGTGTGCCCTCAGAAGGTTTTGTTTTTCATTCCCCTCCTACTATATCCACTGTGAAGGTCAACTTCTGGCTTACAATGCTTAACTTCGAACACGGGTGAACTTTAAATATGGTGCCCTATCTGGAAAGCTGAGGATTTCCCAGTTGTGTTGAGCAATTTTGATTTTGCAGAGTGCACAATAATGTGAGCATGGCACCATAGAGGTGTGCTTCATAGCTATTGAACTGAGGTAAGCTGTAAAAAATAACACGAGGAAAACTAAAGTTCACACACTGATACCTTTGATGAAACACTTAGAAATTAACACTAAACATTTTTTGATAAAATTCAGCCCTGTAATTTCCTTACTCAAGTAATGTGACAGCGGTATTCTGCGCTGATGGCAGATATTCCAATATACTTTTACCAGCTTCAATTAAGCAACATAATTGATCAATTATTTGATCCCTAAGCTTGTGTTAATTAGTTTAGATGGTAATTTTTTATTATTCTTGAGATGTGTGCATCACTGGCTAGATCATCTTGTAATGGGGTGACACAGTGGCTCACTGGTTAGCACTGCTGCCTCACAGCACCAGGCACCCAGGTTCCAATCCAGCCTCAGGCGACTATTTGTGTGGAGTTTGCACATTCCCCCCGTATCTGTGTGGGTTTCCTCCGTGTGCTCTGGTTTCTTCCCACAGTCCAAAGGTGTGCAGGTTAGGTGGATTAGCCATGGGAAATTGGAGGTTACAGTGATAGGATAGGGTGGGTGAGCCTGTGGGATGTTCTTCAGAAAGTTGGTGTGGACATGTTGGGCTGAATGGCCTGAGTCCAGATTGCAGGGATTCTATATATAAAGAATATCTCTAGTTGCGAAAGTAGTGGTGAGCTGCCTGTTGAACCACTGCATTCCATTTGGTTTAGGTAGACCCACAATGCTGTTGGAGAGGGAGCTCCAGGAATTTGAGCCAGCAACACTGATATATTGGTGATTTATTTCCAAGTCAGGATGGTGAATTACTTGAAGGGGAACTTGTAGATGGTGGTTTCCCCAAGTATCTGCTGCCTTTGTGCTTCTTGACAGTAATGTTTTTGGGATGGAAGGTTTAGTCCCAGAAACCTCACTGAATCGCTACAGCGACTAGGAGAAAGTAAGGACCATAGATGCTGGAGATCAGAGTCGAACAGTATGGAAAATGAACTGGAAAAGCACAGTAGGTTAGACAGCATCCGAGGAGCAGGAGAATCGACGTTTCGGGCATAAGTCCTTCATAAGCGTCTCCTGTTCTTCGGATGCTGCTTGACCTGCTGCGCTTTTGACTCTGAAATTCTGCAGTGCAGTTGGTACATGGTACACATGCTGCTACTGTGCATCGGCGGTGGTGTTAAAGTACAGATTTGAGACAGCCCAGGGAATCCCTTGTGGACTCAACCTGTAAGCATCTCTTGGTTCGTCCTGGAGATCATACTCTTTGGTATTCTGGAATAAAAAAAACTCTTACAGTTTAGTTTAATTTTAGTCATCCCCTTTATTTATCAGTAGCATCACTGTTACAACATAACACTGATACGTATAAGCTGAACTAACTAGGTTCTAATAACCCAGGCGAGTAGGATATCACTTTTCGTTTAAGAGCCCTCGCAGGCTACTCTGCTGTACTGTCACACACAGGCTTGCTTTATACAAAAAGTTTACAAAAGAACTGCATGTTCTTAACTAGACAGATAACAGTGAAGAACAATAATTTGGGAGAGAAGTTAGTTGATACTGAGTTTTGTTTTGAGGTCAGAATAAAACCCTGTTATTAATTTCACAAGGGAACAGCCATGAATATTATCACTTGGTGTCCTGTTTACACAGATTCACTGATGTTAAGGCAAACGTTCTTAATTGCCTTACCCTCCCTGCCTGTCTATTTTCTAGTGTGCAGCAAATGTGTTTTATAATTCAACATTACATTTTTGTCTAAAAGTTTAAGGACAGATTTAAGGCTATAAACTTTCTCATTCCCTCGTTTTGTCATTTCATGTCAATCCCATCAATCTGAATTCTTAACTGCTTTGTTTTCTGATAGTCACATCCGGCTGTTCCTTAAGTAATGCCTAAAGAATTTGAATCACTGATTAAATTAATGATGGCGGTATGACAATAAGTAGCAGACTTACCAATGAAGACTCAACAGAATCCTACCAATAAATATTTTACAAAAAAAGGAAAATGAACAAAATAAACTATTCAAAATGTTGCTATGTCAAGATTTTCTGTAATTGTACAAATGTAAAACTTAAATGCCCTAACTTATAGAAGCATTCTCATTAAAGTACTCATACCTGGTTAAAAAAAATCCTCCCAATAGGATTTATTCACAGAGCAACCTCTTGAGAGGTTGGAACTGGAGTGAATTTAATCCTTTACTTTTCTAATTTTTTTTCCTGGCTACTTTTGTACCTAAGATGACATTGTAATGCGGCAACTGTAAATTTTTCACTGTACTCATTTGAGTACATGTGGTAATAAAGCAAATTCAATTCAATTCAATTCAATTCAGTATAAATTCATCAAGCAACTTATTATGTGATAATATTTATCTGGTTTCTATTCCAGTATGAATGTCAGACCTCTGCACAGTCCCCACCCCAGTCTAAAGCAAAAGGCTGGTCCTCCTTTGTAAAATTCCATTTTATATGTGACTATGATGTCACTTTTCCAGCCACTAGTTTAAAGTAAATGGCCTAAAGCCTTTCCTAAACTGCTTAATGCCTCTGCCATAGCTGTGAAATGTTTGATGGCAAATGATTGTACTAAGTGTTGATATGCAAGTACCTGCAGCAGTAATCTTTAGATTAATACTTTCTAAGCTTGTAAACGAATGCATACTGTGTTCTTACTGCTGCTAAAATGTTGGCCCAAAATCAATGTTCTGCCAAGTTTAATTGTACTTAAATTTAGAAGACTTCATGAAGCATATTCTGTAGACTTAAAATACTTTAAAATAAACATTTTAGAAAGAGAATTAAATTGAGTTGGCTTAAATCACTGCTTTCAAAGCGTAACTGAACTGCTGTTCATCCCACTACAACAAATCAGAAATCATCTTGGTATATGGGTAAGAATGAGTTCAAAGGCTGACTTACCCTTTTTTGGTTGAGTTGCATTGGGTTTTTGGAGGGTATGTCAATGTGAGACCTAATGAGTTCTCTGACTGTATTCTACCAAACTTTCTCATTAATTATCGATTATACATTATGTCACCAATCATCACCTGAGCTTACCATGTGGTGTTTCCAGAACAGCTCACCAGATACCTGCTGAAAGACTGGCATCCCTTATGCCTGTGCCATTTTGAACACCCTTAGTGCACCCAGATCAGCGCAGTCAGTCCGAAACTGCCTTGCATGGTTCCTGATATTTGTCCCGACATGGCAGATAAGGAATACAGCACCACGGTTTGTGAGCAGGGCCCTGGAGATCCTGATTAATAGGGTGGTGCTGATGTGGGATTTCCTCCTCCCTTAGGACCACACACTAGAATGTGCCAGCCTTGTCCAACGTTGCTAAATCAGTTTCAACTGACTGGAGGAATGCCCAGCACTTTACGAAGAAGATCAATGTCTTTTTCCACTCTTCCAGTGTAAATTTCACCATCAACTCTCCGAATACTTCACACTCATTCTATCACGCTACCTCCAATCAATGCTCATGCTCTCCCCCCTTACTAATTTCTGCACATCTTCCCTCACTCCGTCTGTCTCAAGAACCCCAACCCTTAGCACCACTAGCCCTTCATGCCCTCTACGCTGCCTACTCACTCACTTGGGACATCTCCAAGTAATAATAGTGCCACTCATTTTCATCTCCATTATTATCTGCCTCTGCCTCATTCCATAATGGAATTGGACAGAAAAATCAAAAGATTGTTGTGGTTCTGTTCGCCGAGCTGGAAGTTTTTGTTGCAAACGTTTCGTCCCCTGGCTAGGAGACTTCATCAGTGCTCTGGAGCCTCCTGCAAAGCGCTTCTTTGATGTTTCTTCCGGTATTTATAGTGGTCTGTCCTTGCCGCTTCCGGGTGTCAGTTTCAGCTGTCCGCTGTAGTGGTTGGTATATTGGGTCCAGGTCGATGTGTTTGTTGATGGAGTTTGTGGATGAATGCCATGTCTCTAGGAATTCCCTGGCTGTTCTCTGTCTGGCTTGCCCTATGATAGTAGTGTTTTCCCAGTCGAATTCATGTTGCTTGTTGTCTGAGTGTGTGGCTACTAGGGATAGCTGGTCGTGTCGTTTCGTGGCTAGTTGATGTTCATGTATGCGGATTGTTAGCTGTCTTCCTGTTTGTCCTATGTAGTGTTTTGTGCAGTCCTTGCATTGTATTTTGTAAACTACATTAGTTTTGCTCATGTTGGGTATTGACTCCTTTGTTCTAGTAAGTTGTTGTCTGAGCATGGCTGTTGGTTTGTGTGCCGTTATGAGTCCTAAGGGTCGCAGTAGTCTGGCTGTCAGTTCTGAAACGCTCCTGATGTATGGTAGTGTGGCTAGTCCTTTTGGTTGTGGCATGTCCTCGTTCCGTGGTCTATCTCTTAGGCATCTGTTGATAAAGTTGCGCAGGTATCCGTTTTTGGCGAATACCTTGTATAGGTGTTCCTCTTCCTCTTTTCGCAGTTCTGGTGTACTGCAGTGTGTTGTAGCTCTTTTGAATAGTGTCCTGATGCAGCTTCGTTTGTGTGTGTTGGGGTGGTTACTTTCATAGTTTAGGACTTGGTCTGTGTGTGTTGTTTTCCTGTGTACCCTTGTGGTGAATTCTCCGTTCGGTGTTCTCTGTACTATCACGTCTAGGAATGGGAGTTGGCTATCCTTTTCTTCTTCTCTCGTGAATCGGATTCCTGTGAGTGTGGCGTTGATGATCCGGTGTGTTTTTTCTATTTCCGTGTTTTTGATGATTACAAACGTGTCATCGACATATCTGACCCAGAGTTTGGGTTGAATTTGTGGTAGGGCTGTTTGTTCTAACCTTTGCATAACTGCCTCTGCTATGAGTCCCGAGATTGGTTATCCCATGGGTGTTCCGTTGATTTGTTCGTATATCTGATTGTTGAATGTAAAGTGTGTAGTGAGGCACAAGTCCAGTAGTTTAAGTATGCCGTCTTTGTTGATAGGTTCTGCCTCCTGTTTTCTGTTCTGTATGTCCAGTAGGTTGGCTATTGTTTCTCTGGCTAGGGTTAGCCAGAAAGGACTAGCCACACTACCATACATCAGGAGCGTTTCAGAACTGACAGCCAGACTACTGCGACCCTTAGGACTCATAACGGCACACAAACCAACAGCCACGCTCAGATAACAACTTACTAGAACAAAGGAGCCAATACCCAACATGAGCAAAACTAATGTAGTTTACAAAATACCATGCAAGGACTGCACAAAACACTATATAGGACAAACAGGAAGACAGCTAACAATCCGCATACATGAACATCAACTAGCCACGAAACGACACGACCAGCTATCCCTAGTAGCCACACACTCAGACAACAAGCAACATGAATTCAACTGGGAAAACACTACTATCATAGGGCAAGCCAGACAGAGAACAGCCAGGGAATTCCTAGAGGCATGGCATTCATCCACAAACTCCATCAACAAACACATCAACCTGGACCCAATATACCAACCACTACAGCGGACAGCTGAAACTGACACCCGGAAGCGACAAGGACAGACCACTATAAATACCGGAAGAAACATCAAAGAAGCGCTTTGCAGGAGGCTCCAGAGCACTGATGATGTCTCCTAGCCAGGGGACGAAACGTTTGCAACAAAAACTTCCAGCTTGGCGAACAGAACCACAACAACGAGCACCCGAGCTACAAATCTTCGCACAAACCTTGAATCAAAAGATTATCATCCAGCTCCTCATTTGGCATGAGGACAAGTTAAAGACCCTGTCTCCCTCAAACTGGGCCTGAGCCTATTTCTGTCTTCAACTTAATGTGCTAGGCCACCCTGAACAAAGGCTGCCCCATTTGACTTGATTGAGGCTGGCTAATAACTGCGACAAGCTTCCTGGCTTTGTGTCTGTGCTGAATGACACAGCAAGACAGCAGTAATATCAGCCCGATAACTCTGGGTGAGGGAGCAAAACACAAAAAGGCAAGGCAATGCAAGTGAGAGAAGCTGTGATTATCGGGTCAGAGTGAGTGAATGCTATTACATTGAGTGAACCAGACATGTGCCATAAGGGTTCTTAGAGGTTGGAAAGCTTGGATGCCAATATCCGTGGACATGTGGAGCATGTGACCTGTGCCCAAGAGGTGTGCCCTGGTGTCCCCTTTCCAACTTCAAGCTCTTTTGGAACAAAAAAACAAGCTGAATTTGCCAGGATCTCATTCTGGTTTTCTTGTTAGGTTTTCCTAACATCAAGCTTCTTTGATACATTTGGTAAGATGGAAGGTTGAATATTAATTTGGTAAGTTGATCTCTTTCGAAGGCATACCCAAACAATAATCACCATCAATTGACAACTCCCTGCTGCCTAGTGAGAATCTCACCATTTGTGAAAAGCATAAAGGATAATGCAAGATATTCCCAACATCAAGATGGGCTTCAACTTGCTGCCCAGCTCTTCTATACATGTCACCATAACCCATGTTGCTCAGATCTCTATAAGATTACACCCCAAGCATATAGCATTTTAGGTTCACATGAAATCATAAACCATGAACAAAAATCAATTTCTATAGTCACTTAGAGTTTTGTAAAGCCCGAACACATCCACAATGTTTTTATGAATATTTCTTCACATTTTAAAATTAATTGTTTCGATCGCCGCTCATATCGTGTTTAATAATGCTGGCGCTCTTCAATAGTTGAGGTCACACGAATTAAAAATGATTGATGCAGTACCAATTTTCTGCCAATAGGGGCCTGAAATTCCTCTAGTAATGGAAACCTGGAAAGAATGCTTATTTTTGGCCAAGGTTGAAGTTTCTCAAAGTTGCAATGTGTGGAGCTTTGAAGTGCGATTTTTCAGATTACAGTTTTATTGATAGTTTGTTAATCACCAAGAATAACAAATGTGTTTTTATATTTTTAATAAAGAATGTCATGAACTTTACTTAAAAATAAATTACTATTTCTTAATTGCGCCAGGGACATCTACTGATGAATACTAAGTCTACACCAAACTTCCACTGCTGTATAATATTAGGGACAGGAACAAATCTCATGTTGTGCTAGTGTATCTTTCAACCCTTTTTCTTTCTTTACTATGTTTATGAATATGGCAAATATTGGAAACACCAAACAGTTATTTGAAACCATGGCTGACTGTTCTTGGTTGATCCTATAATTTCTATAATGTGAGAATGTTTTTGTGAGACATTTTCTATATGTCTCACAGGCCCTTCTTTCCTGAGGAATATATCCAATTGTCTGTGGAACCAATTTCCAATTTTCTTTGAAGAATTTCCTGGCAATTGACCACAAATGTACAAAAAGAAAGTGTTGTGAATGTTAGGAATGTAGTATAAAAAGAAGAAAGTACTGAAAATATTCAGCAGGTCAAGGCAGTACAATTGCAGCTTAACGTCCTCTCATCAGAAATGTTAGAGAAGTAATACTTTAATTAAATGAAACAGGAGGAATAATTAGGTGGACTAATGGGAAGAGCTATGATAGGGTGGATGTCAGGAGCGATTAAATGATAAAAGTGTTAGTACTGCATGGCCAAAATGAGTGATAATGGGATAAATCTTTTGATAAATCTTTTTTGTTTACTTGATTCATTACCACTTCTATTGTCAATTGATTCAATTTAAAAAATCTAAGACAAATCTTACTATACTAGAAAGAAACTCTATTATCCTGTCTAATTCATTCTCATTACAACAACAGATAGCCAACCAATAATTATGCAACCTTCCAAAGAGGTCATATTACATGCAAAACAATAATTCTGTTTCCATCTCCATAGATTCTGCCAGATCTGCTGAGTTTCTCCAGCACATTTAGTTTTCTTTCGAATCTCCAATCTCTGTGATGTTTCACTTTTGCTGTAACAATACAACAGTTCATTTTTCTGCACCCTATTTTTCTTTCTATTTTTCTCAGGATGGAGGGCAATGGGGTGTATACGCTGCCAACAGAAACAAGATATGAGGGAGGAATGAAAGATGGCATGTTTCATGGCAATGGAACCCTATACTTTCCAAATGGAAGCAAATATGTCGCTTCCTGGGACAGAGGTGCTGTAATACAGGTCTGCCTTGAATATTTTTGAGCATTACCAGACTTTTGCCAATCGTTATGAGTGACAAACATAACTTAGCTTACAAATTTTTAAATTATTTATTACTCATAAAAATAGCATCTTTGTTCATTAAATAAATTTACATGTCTTCCGTCTTTCTGACGTCTGTGGTGCCATGCTTATAACCTGTAGTTGATACTTCTTGATTAGCTACACTTACCCTTTAGGGTAGCTACATATTTGCAGATGGATTGGAATATGAAGAAGATGACTGGACATATTGTGATCACTATGACAGACGCTTTTACACTGAAATATGTCATGGATTGAAACCAGCAGGTGTGTTATCGGAGCCTTTGACTTTTTCATAAAGAACAGAGTAACTAATAAGTATACTTGTGGCTATCATAAATATATAAGAGTTTAGTTCTTGAAGTGTGACTGGAATTACTAGAGTTCTGTATTACATGGTAAAGCTTTTATCTTTACAGTGCGTCATGCCATTTCACACTCAGCATTTTCATGGACATTCAGAACGTCAATTCAAAAAACAATAAAACTGTTTTGTAGGGTTAATTTAGCCTGGGGAATAATTAAAATGCACTCAAGCTTTGCTCCCATATTTTCTAGTGTACCAATGTTAAATTTAATTGCATTAATGCTGAACTGACTGGCATACATCTGCTATCCTAATCATAAGACTTGCATATTTAGTGGATGTTGTTATAATCTTTTGATATTTCTGCATTTGGCTAAGGTCGATCTCAACTCACAAACCTGGATCCACCTAGAACAATTCCAGAAGGACATTATGATTGTGGTGATGGCTTTTATAACCCATTAACCAGAGTAATCACTGGTTACGATGGTGAATTTCTTCGTAATGCTGGTATGTTTGTTAAGTTTCTCCAGTGTGCTGTGAAGATTTAAATGATGAACTGGTAGTTTGAACCTTTTCACAGTGAAATTCAAATTATCTATTTTTTAATATTTGTTAACACTGGAATTTAACAGTTAACCCTTAATCCTCTGTAATTCTGTTTTTCCCTCTCTGTCTGCAGATGCTGCCTGCCTGAGCTGAGTGTTTTCAACATTTTCTGTTTTAATTCTAATTTCCAGTGTCTCCTTTTCTTTTGTGCTAATCTTTCATCTATTATTGGACAAGCGTCAGTCATGTAACTCCCCGTGCTATTTCTTTTTTTTTCGCTCAGAGAGTGGTGAGCATGTGAAATTCTCTGTCACAGAAAGTGGTTTAGACCAAAGTATTGAACGTTTTCAAAAAGGAGATACGTATCGTTCTTAGAGCTAAAGGATCAAAGGGTATTTGGCTAAAGCAGGAACATTGTACCATGTTGGAGGATCAGCCATTAATATATTGAATGGCAGAGCAGGCTGGAAGGGTTGAATGGTCTTCACCTGTTCCTATTTTCTATGTTTAAATGCAAAGACACCTTTTTGTATCCATGTTTCTTGCAGTAATAATGAACTTTGAACAATGTGTCAGAACTCTTCAAGTTTGGTGCCATTTTGGCTGTTTGACATGAAATAATGCTGAAAGGATATTGAATAATGTTTAAGTTAATCTAATAATGCTCTGAATTAAAATAATTTAATTTGTCTAATGAATCCCATTGCCTACGCAGAGAATTTAACAAATCCTTACTGCAAGTTCAGATAGAATTAACAGTCTATGAACTTCAAGAATTTTTTTTTGAACTAATAAGATGCATGTTTTTCCTCTGGGATATTTCTGACTGTTCATGAACAGAAGTATCTGCTAGTGCTTCATAAACAATTCATTTTATCTGCACAAAAATTGATTTCACGTATATCAAACTGCCTTGAGTTTATTCTCAAATTATAGAAGTTAAATAAATTACAAGGGGTGTGTTACAAAAGATACATGCCAACAGCCTTCCTTCAAGAGAAAAAAACAATTGGGAAGCAGTTGGTATCCAATATGCAAAGGAACTGGGTTCCCTTGAGAGAGATAGTGTGGGCCAGAAGGCCAGGGCTGTAGAGGAAGAGTAAATGAACAGCTGCAGACGGGAGGAACTGAGGAAGAAGGCTGGGATGAAAGGGACGTATCAAGAGCCATTTCTGTGTAGACAATGCAGGAAGGGACAGGAAACACCAAGGCTTCTGGCCAGGACTTGAAGCTAGCAAAAGCAGATGGTAGGAAACATTCAGGAAGCTCTACACTCGACTCCAAAGACCAGACAGGTTAGCAAAAAGTGCTGCTGTCTCTCTCTTAGGTCTGGGAGTGGTTTTAAAGGATGCACAGGTTCCCCGGCCTTTAACCCACATGCTTGAAAGTTCTCTGTAGAGACTGATGTTTTGTTCACTGATAAACAGGGTGTAAAACAGTCCCTCCTTTGGCAGTCCTATGTTTAATTTGTTCTTGACAAGGAAAGAGCAGGGTTTTCTGACATTTAGCAGCCTCATCTAAATAGAGGGGTTTTTAAACATTTATTTCAAATGTAGGATATTAATTTAAGAATGAGTCTACCTTTAAAATACAAGTGAAGTCTGAGGAATATTCCCACTCCATGTTTTCCAGTTAATAGAAATACATGTTCTGAAATAACATATTAACCCAGAATTTTCTGAAAAGAATATGATGGCATGTGAATGATGCATTCCATTAGGAATGTGTAAATTGGCTGGGGACTTGTGATGAGGAAGAGATGTGAATTGCAAATCCTGACAAATAGCTAGACAATTTTCCTTTCTCTGTATTTAATTTCAAGAATCAACATCTTGCTGTTAACCTCCATGAAGGCTCCATGGGACTGTTCCATTTAAAATTGCAATGGAAAGTGAAGGTTACTAATCGGTAGTGTTATGGACCAGGCCAGACCCCTCAAAACATTTCAAGAAGGTAGTCCAGACCCTAACATTGCTAATTGTTTTAAGCAAGTGTAAAGTGGATATCCCAGGTGAGGATCAGCTGACCAAAACCACTTCATTTCAAACAAAACAGAATTTATTTACAAGATTACTGAATGAAACACAAGGAACAGAAAACAGAATACCGAATAACTTCATGATGGTGTTCCAAATACTTGCAGCAATCCCATAAACATCCCTTGACACAAAAGGTAAAATCAAACACAGGTTCTTACAGACTAGAAGTCAGAGAGACAGAGAGTAGCAGCCTGGACTTGCTTCCTTGGGTCCAGGAGCCTTTCTTCACACTACTGCTAAAAAAGAACCAAACCAGAGAAAAGCTGAACTAGCAGAATTGACCACACCCCTTTCATTGTACAAATTTTTTTTCAAACTTGAAAGCCTCTGCTTGAGGCAGTATCTGTTAGTTATTATCAAACAGGCCCTAAAACCCTACACCCCAGACTTTTCCGAGTCTGTCTCATTTACGACCTCTCCGGAAAAAAAAAATGCCAAGCTCTACATAACCTTGTTAAAGGAGTAGCGTCATTGCAATAGCATAAGTACCTTTTAAACAGCTTGACAATTGTTTGCCGGCTAATCAACTTCTTATGCTCAGAAAACGAACAATATGAAATGTAGAATCTCATTCCTTCAATTAGTGAATTGGTGTTAGGAGATTTTGTCTTTTTCCTTTTGGCCTTTTTTTTCTGTCTTTCAATTCAACATTTGTTTCCCTCTCTTTTACTTTCTCTGAGATTGATTTGTCATGGATCTGTTCACTTTGATTCTGCATCCTTCTCAGATTATCAATCTTAAATCTTATTGGTTAAAGAGATATACTGTTATTTCCACCTTTCATGATTCAAAACATCCTATAACCCTTGACACGCAGTGATAAGTTTGTATGTACATCCAGCAACGATGCACAAATCTGAATGTATGGGAACAAGTCTAACCAATGGGCATTACTGTAAGACACTCCATTCCAGCAAATTCTGGGTCATTATCCACAAAAGAAATTCATAGTAGCTGTAAATTCTCATTAAGATACTGAATGTTCCTAAAAGCTTTATGTACTCAAAAGCCATTATGAGTGTTTAATGTCATTTAGAGGAATTTGTGTGCTAAAGTGTCACAGGTAATCCTGCATTTCTAGGAGTAAGTAATGTGTTCCTTAAGTGGTTTTCACTTGATCTATTGCCTCTACATTACTGTTTCTCACAATGTTTATTCCAAAGGAGCAGATGATAACCATAATACCATAAGTTATAGGAGCAGAATTAGGTCAGGTGGCCCATCGAGTCTGCTCCGCTATTCAATCATGGCTAAAATGTTTCACAACCTCATTCTCCTGCCTTGTCCCCCTACCTCTTTATTCCCTTACTAATCAAGAACCTATCTATCCTTGTCTTCAATACACTCAACGACTTGGCCTTGATAGCCTTCTGAAGAATGAGTTCCACAGATTCACCACCCTCCAGCTGAAGAAATTTATCTTCATGACCTAAGGTTTCTGTTAACACTGTCACATGAAACAGGAATGACAGGCACCATTCAGATGGGGCTGACTGTATAATTTCAGCTTTCCACTTACATCTCTCTGAAACTCTCAGTACAAACCAGTGTCCAGTCTGGACAAGGACTGACAATGTTAAATTATGAAACTCAAACAGAATTCAACCATGGCACTTCATCTTATAGTGTGAAGTAAATTGCTTATACTATCAGGCCACCTTGGTTGCTGCCTTATTTCTTTGTTCCAGGAAAGATCTATTTTTGTAAAGGTCTAGTTTTTGATCTTTGTTATGTTTGGTGCTTTAACATTGTTTGCTTTTAGGACCAGATATCTGTTTTCTCTAAATGAACTAATGGTGAAAATTACATCTGAACACATAAATTATTAATTGGAGGGGGGTTCCAGGATTGATTCTTGACAAAGTTCAGATGTTGTGATGCAGGAGTAGAAATTCAAATCTACTTGCAAACGTTGTGCCATAATTGAACATATAGCTCTAAACATTGAAAACATATCATATTCTGCAGCAGATATTAATCGTTGGTTTACCATACTGAGAATATTGGAGAGAAGGTAGGCGCAAGTGTGAAGGGCAAATGCGATTTTACACTCTTACTTCGGCATTAATGTTAAATAAAATCTGAAGCATTTAAAAGTAAACCTTTAAGTTCTAATATTCGCATATAGTATAATAATGTTTTCTGCCATTGTTAAATCATAAGATGACTTGAACAGAATGTTACCTTGGAAAGTAGAAGCCTATTTAATGCTATCCTACTTCTTAACAGTGTTTTGGGAGAAGAGCAATACGTTATGAACAGTGCGCTTTATAATATTAAATTTTATGACATTGTATGAAATCATACAAAATTATTATTTTCAAAGGCTTGCTATATCAGATGATATATATCTGACACATTATTTACACAAATGATTGAAAAATACATTAAAATATTGAATATTGTATTCCTTTACAAAAATAAAACAGTAAGGCTGAGATCCTGCCAATGATCAAATATCAGCCAAATAACAATTTCCAGTTGATTATAGAGTTGTGTTATGTTGAAAGGAGAAAATGTAGCTGCAGTCTCAAAGAGTAAATTATATAAAAGGTGAGAATATGCAGAGCAATTGTATTTAAGCTTTAATTACCATATGCAAACAATTGCAGTTAAGCTAAATGGTAATTATAGTTAGCTGGTAGCTGGTACGAATAAAACCACAAGGATTAATTGTGCTTTAAAAAGTGATAAAATCTGTTTCTTGAGTTTGACCCAGTGTCACAGGACGAGGGAGAATAAGAGAAAGTAGTTAGTTTCCATGCAGCTGGCAGGAATCAGCCTGGGCATCTGGGATTTAATTTGGTGGCCACACAGCCAGGTAGAGTGTGAAAAGGCTAGTCAAGTGGCTGTTAAGGCCATCGTCACCAATTATGAACAATCAGGGAAGGATTTAAGCCTTGTTCATGACAATAGGCTAGTTCATCTTGTTTCATGGGTTACCACTGAAGAGGTTGCAGCTGCACTGATTCAAATTAGCCATAAAATCCACTGCAATTATCCTACAGGGTTCTGTTGAAGCTGGAATATGTTTATCATGCACTATTAAAAGACAGAACATGGCCACCCTGAGCAGAATAGTGTACCCAACAAAAAGTGCAAGTTAGCAGATGTAATTGATGTAACAAGGAGGCGGTGGTCTGACATGATGCCCATCATAAGTCATAAAATAACAAAGAGTGCATTATTGGAACCTTCCCTGATTGAACATGCAAAAAATACAAATGTTTGGGTCTGAGCGATTGAGTCAATTTAAATGTAATTGCAGCTTGCTGCAGTCTGAACTTTACTGGCAAAGTTCCATTTTCATCTGACAAATTACAAGGAAATGTCTGTCTGTACTTTCAGATGATGATGAGCATGAATGGATAGTCCGGACCTGTCGGAAGGGTTGGGATCAGATAACGGGATACAAGCCTGAACTGCACCAGCAACAACTACCCAGATACTCTTCATGATTGAGGGTGAACATATGGTACCCATGATAATGCCTCACTGTATCCTCATTCCTTTGGTGTTCTACAACAAATGCTAAAGATGTTGTTTAATTTAAATACTTCTCATACTTTATCTTCTATTTTAGAATAATAAATTGATTCAACAATTCACTTTATAAAATTAAATTTCATTTCATTGGAGAGTCTAGTAAAATATTAACTGCAGTCTTTCCTGAGTCTCTAGGATTATGTAAGACATGATCCATAAAATTACAATTTAACATTTTTTTCTTTTGATAACTATAAACACAATTTTGATAATGATAGACATATTCAAGAAGTAAATTGAACATTGGTTATGCTGATGTGTATATAGGTGTACTTGATATTTGTTATATAAATTTGTTCTGTTAAAGTTGCAGTTGATCCCCAATCTGGTTAGCCTAAAGTAAATTATCACTATTGTACTGATTTACAGGATTACCAATTTAAGCCAAATCCAGACCCCAAATGAGATACTCTGAGATTCATGATTATTGATTGTAATTTTGGTTTGCATTATTTTCTTTGAATGCTATTAATATTTTCCTGGCAATAGTTAAGGATAGCTGCTCCATTTTATAGATATGATTGTGAGGTGGAAATAGTGTGCTTCAGTGGTCACATACACCGACACAACTGTTCACCAATAAAAAGTAATTAATTGCAATTGTGGTGGAATTGAAATGATATATTACTTTGAAATTATATATTATATATAACCTCTATGTAAAGCAGATATACATTTATATTTTGCTACACTTGCTCAACCAATTAATTTATCAATTTTAACTAATTAACATAACAGCTTTGACAAATCAGAGCTGATAGTCTTTCACGACTGTTTATTGGGTACATGAGCCTTTTCTCAGTCATATGTGTTCCAACAAAAGGTTATCAAACTACTTGTCCAAGAAACATAATGACTCGTATTACATCCTTTGTCAGCCCTGAATTTAGTAGAAGAGTGCAGCTGGACTAAATTATTTATATTATAAACCTGTTAGTGCTCCATGTCTGTCACAAAATTGGAAGGAGATTCATAAGTTGATTCTTAGAGAGGAAATCAATTCTAGTTCATTTTGGATATAAAAATAATAAATGTTTCTGGCATCAGTGCATGAATGTAGTATCTCATTCTGTGGTCGGGAGGGTGGGAAATCAGCCACATCCTATGCTGCACTGGCCATAGGTGTACGGAGCTGTAACAGGGGAGGTGATCTCAGAGGACCATGCATGGGTACTGGTAACAGAACAGTCCAATCTTGTGTACCAGGATCTGCAGAATTGTTCCTCATGGACCTGAGGAAATGAAAGGGAAAAAGATTCAACTGCTTTCGTGACTACTGATTGGGCTGTTATATGCCAAAGAGCACTGAGTGGAGCAAGCGTGGTGCTGGCCTCCCCACTGACTTACCCACACAATATTGGTATCTGAGAATGAGTCTAGAAGCCTCACTTAATTTTTTTTTTAAGTGTTAGCCAATTATTTTATTTCTCAGTGTGAATGACGAAAGACAATATGTTCCTGTGAGCTGGAATTGCAGTACTGGAATGCAATTGGCCCCAGTACCTCTAGGCTATGGGAAGCAGTTGCAGAGGGGAGGAAAACTCAAAATGTTTCTTGCTAACTATTGACCACTTCTGGAAAACCTACGTGTTTTCATAATGCGTAACCACAGTACTTGGAAAAGTATGAGGTCTACCACAGCTGCATAGTCCAATCATTATGCAGGCTGACACATGGAGAATGTCCAAATAAGCAAGGTGTCAGAGCAGACATTATTTTAATCTTCTAGTTTTGATCCACCATAAGACCATAAGACATAGGAGTGGAAGTAAGGCCATTCCGCCCATCGAGTCCACTCCGCCATTCAATCATGGCTGATGGGCATTTCAACTCCACTTACCAGCGTTCTCCCCGTAGCCCTTAATTCCTCGAAACAACAAGAATCTATCAATCTCGGCCTTGAAGACATTTAGCGTCCTGGCCTCCACTGCACTCTGTGGCAATGAATTCCACAGGCCCACCACTCTCTGGCTGAAGAAATGTCTCCATATTTCTGTTCTGAATTGACCCCCTCTAATTCTAAGGCTGTGTCCACAGGTCCTAGTCTCCTCGCCTAATGGAAACAATTTCCTAGCATCCACCCTTTCCAAGCCATGTATTATCTTGTACGTCTCTATTAAGTCTCCCCTCAATCTTCTAAACTCCAACGAATACAATTCCAGGATCCTCAGCCGTTCCTCATATGTTAGACCTGCCATTCCAGGGATCATCCATGTGAATCTCCGCTGGACACATTCCAGTGCCAGTATGTCCTTCCTGAGGTGTGGGGACCAAAACTGGACCCAGTACTCCAAATGGGGCCTAACCAGAGCTTTATAAAGTCACAGTAATTAATGACTTGAAATTTCAATGTCTTTTCCTGCTCCCCATAAGACTGAAACTTCATACACTAGAAAGGGCTTTTAGTAAAAAAAAACCAGCGCAGTGAGACAAATGCAAGCATCTAGGGACTACATAACAGGTTTCGTCCACAAGTATGTCTCAAAAATGCAGAGAAAAGCTAATGATCTAAGAGAGTTACACTCCTGAAACTCTTCATTGTTTGATGTAAAAGAAAACATTTTTGGGGATATGAGTCATTATAAATCTGGACATAAAACAGTTTTTATTAGGACCAATAACATTTATCAAAATGGTGGTTAGGAACATACAACTCAGTGCAATGCTGGACCAATTTAAATGACCTCCTCAAATAATTTTATGAACAAGGCTCTGTTGTTAGAGGATTTATGATGTTAGTAATTGTGCATTGTGTAAACAAAACAAAGGGTACTGTTTGTTCCAGTGGTGAAATTGTTTCCTGTAATATAGTAGAGCTTTAAATCACAGTCCCAGCAATCAGTTCCTCAGGTTTGAAGTCTCTTAATTCCTTTATTTTCTGAGGAACAGAAGAAGAATAAGTTCTATACAAGCTCTTTTTAAATACTCTGAGGCTATGTCAATCACGTTGATGATTTGGATCTGAATGATCTTAGTGCAAGCTCTCCTAAGGTTTCTAAGTCTGGTTGCCTTGGTATAGCTCATACACTGCATGGCATTAAATTCTCAGCCAATGTGTGTAGAGCTTTTTTCCCTTCAATTGCACAAAGCATGAGAAGATTACCATTATTCAGTTGTAGCAGTCTGATGCCAATCAGCAATCAGCCAGACCAATTCCAGTCATATAAAGAGGTGTGTGTTTTAATGAAACCGTTAGTGACAGTAAATAAATATAAAATGCTGGAAATATACAAATTAGCCAAAGAAGTGGGTGTGAAGTGACAGCAATGGAAGAAAATCATGCATTGAACAGGTGTATGGTGACAAAGCTGAATTGTTTACAATGAAAAAAATAGTTCAATGTCAAACAATGGAAATGCAGAGGGTATCTTCAAATATCGCAAGGGTAAGATGAGAAGGAATGGGATCAAAGGAAGGGGGAAGAGGATTTAAAAGTAATTATCTAATGACACAAGTGTGGGAATAGGAGCAAAAGGAGCCTTATAACAGCAGATAAGAGGAACAAACAAACCAGATAGAGTCATAAGATGTACAGCATGGAAACAGATTCTCCGGTCCAACCTGTCCATGCCAACCAGGTATCCCAAGCCAATATAGTCCCACCTGCCAGCAGCCGCCCCATATCCTTCTAAACCCTTCCTATTCATATTCCCATCTAGATGCCTTTTAGATGTTGCGATTGTACTAGCCTCCACCACTTCCTCTGGCAGCCCATTCCACTCACATACCACCCTTTGCATGAAAAAGTTGCCCCTTAGGTCTCTTTTATATCTTTCCCCCCTCACCCTAAACCTATGCCCTCTAGTTCTGGACTCCCCCACCTCAGGTAAAACACCTTGTCTATTTACCCTATCCATGCCCCTCATGATTTTATAAATCTCTATAAGGTCACCCCTCAGCCTCCAACGTTCCAGGGAAAACAGCCTGTTCAACCTCTCCCTATAGCTCAAATTCTCCAACCTTGGCAACATCCTCGTAAATCTTTTCTGAACTCTTTCGAGGTTCACAACATCTTTCCGATAGGAAGGAGACCAGAATTGCATGCACTATTCCAAAAGCGGCCTAACCAATGTCCTGTACAACCACAACATGACCTCCTAACTCTTGTACTCAATACCAATACTCTGACCAATAAAGGAAAGCATACCAAACGCCTTCTTCACTATCCTATCTATCTGCGGCTCTACCTTTAAGGAGCTGTGAACCTGCATTCCAAGGTCTCTTTGTTAAGCAACACTCCCTAGGACCTTACCATTAAGTGTATAAGTCCTGCTAAGATTTATTTTCCCAAAATCCAGCATCTCGCATTTATCTAAATTAAACTCCATCTGCCACTCCACAGCCCATTGACCCATTTGATCAAGATCCCATTGTAATCCGAGGTAACCTTCTTTGTCCATTGCACCCCCGATTTTGGTGTCATCTGCAAACTTACTAACTATACCTCTTATGCTCATATCCAAATCATATATAAATGACAAAAAATAGTGAACCCAGCACTGATCCTTGTGGCACTCCATTGGTCACAGGCCTACAGTCTGAAAAACAACCTCCACCACTACCCTGTATCTTCTACCTTGGAGTCAGTTCTGTATCCAAATTGCTAGTATTCCATGTGATCTCACCTTACTAGCCAGTCTCCCATGGGGAACCTTGCCGAGCGCCTTACTGAAGTCCATACAGATCACGTCTTCTCCACTGCCCTCATCAATCTTCCTTGTTACTTCTTCAAAAAAATCAATCAAGCTTCTGAGGCATGATTTCCTATACACAAAGCCATGTTGACTATCCCTAATCAGTCCTCGCCTTTCTAAATACATGTACATCCAATCCCTCAGGATACCCTCCAACAACTTGCCCACCACTGACATCAGGCTCATCGGTCTGTAGTGACTAGTATAGTCACACAAAGGCCGTCTTGCTGATCTTTGAGGGGCCCTATTCTCTCCCGAGTTATCCTTTTGTCCTTACTGTAATTGTAAAAACCCTTTGGATTCTTTTTAACTCTATTTGGCAAAGCTATCTCATGTCTCTTTTTTTTTGCCCTCCTGATTTCCCTCTTCAGTGTACACCTAATGCCTTTATACTCTTCTAAGGGTTCACTTGATCTATCCTGTCTATACCTGACATATGCTTCCTTCTTTTTCATAATCAAACACTCAATTTCTTTAGTCATCCATCATTCTCTATACCTACTAGCCTTTCCTTTCACCTTAATAGGAATATACTGTCTCTGGACTCTTGTTATCTCATTTCTGAAGGCTTCCCATTTTCCAGCCATCCCTTCACCTGCAAACATCTACCCCTAATCAGCTTTCGAAAGTTCTTGCCCAATATTAGTCTTTCTCCAATTTAGAACTTCAACTTTTAGATCTGGTCTATCCCTTTCCATCACTATTTTAAAACTAATAGAATTATGGTTGCTGGGCCCAAAGTGCTCCCCTACTGATGCTTCAGTCATCTGCCCTGCCTTATTTCTCAAGAGTAGGTAAAATTTTGCACCTTTTCTAGTAGGTACATCCACATACTGAATCAGAAATTTTTCTTTTAGATTAGATTAGATTATTTACAGTGTGGAAACAGGCCCTTCGGCCCAACAAGTCCACACCGACCCACCCAGACCCATTCCCCTACATTTACCCCTGCACCTAACACTACGGGCAATTTAACGTGGCCAATTCACCTGACCTGCACATTTTTGGAGTGTGGGAAGAAACTGGAGCACCCGGAGGAAACCCACGCAGACACAGGGAGAATGTGCAAACTCCACACAGTCAGTCGCCTGAGGCGGGAATTGAACCCGGGTCTCTGCCGCTGTGAGGCAACAGTGCTAACCACTGTGCCACCATGCCACCCACAACTGTGCCACCGTGCTGCCCACTACTTGTACTTTTTCTTGTACATGCTTAACAAATTCCTCTCCATCTAAACCATTAACATTATGGTAGTTCCAGTCTATATTTGAAAAATTAAAATCCCCTACCATAACCACCCTATTATTCTCACAAATAACTGAGATCCCCTTACAAATCAAGAAAAGAATGTAGAATTTATAAAAAAAAACTTTTCAAATCTGAAGCAGGAGCAATGAAAAATAAATGCATTAATTTCCAACTTCAAAATCAGAGTGGTTACCCAGCAAATAAAACTCATTGAATACTGCCCTGGACGTCCATGATGACCATCATTCCCCAATATCTAATGACACTCCATGGGCATCAAAGAGACAAATTGAGTGACGTGAAGGTGATTGGAGGAGCTGTAGAGGCAGTGCAGGAACAGGATAGGTGATGAGGTAAGCTAACAGAGGGCAGGAAGGTTATTCAGAGTGGTAATAAAAAGAAAGTAGATAAGATAGACAAATCTCTAGGATCTTATGTAATATCTAAAGGTGGAAAGAAACATGCACATGGAGAGATTAATCATAATTTTCCAAAAGCCTTTCAGGCAAATTTGAAGTGTCATTTCTTTATTTAAAAAGGAGGATTAGAGAGACCATTAACTACAAATGTTAGTGTCAGTTGTGGGCACGTTACTGGAAGTCAATTTTCAAGAGCAAAATGACTAAGCATTTGAAGAAGTATGGATTGATCAAAGACTGCATATTTATGAAGGCTAGGTCATACCTGATCAATGCAGTTGAATTTTTGTGTTTATTGACAACGCAGACCGAGGCGTTTTCATGGGTACCTTCTTTATCGTCTTCTTCTTGAGAAATGATTTGGAGATGTCGGTGATGGACTAGGGTGTACAAAGTTAAAAATCACACAACACATGGTTATATTCCAACAGGTTATTTGGAAGCACTAGCTTTTGAAGCACTGCTCCTTCATCAGTCGATTATCCACAACCACCTGATGAAGGAGCAGTGTTCCGAAAGCTACTGCTTCCAAATAAACCTGTTGGACTATAACCTGGTGTTGGATTATTTGAGAAAGTTACACACAGCTTCTGTTTTGAATAACATTTGTAACATAACAAAATGTGCTATGGTGTTTCATAGAGTCATAGAGATGTACAGTACAGAAACAGACTCTTCAGTCCAACTCATCTATGACGACCAGATGTCCTAAATTAATCCAGTCCCATTTGCCAGCACTTGGCCATCTCCCTGAAAACCCTTTCCATTCATACACCCATCCAGATGCCTTTTAAATGTAATTGAACCAGTTTGACAAAGTTGTCCCTTAGGTCCCTTTTAAATCTTTCCTCTCTCACCCTAAACCTATGGCCTCTAGTTCTGCCCCCCCCCCCCACCCCAAAGAAAAAATCTTGTCTGTTTACCCTATCAATGCCTCTCACGATTTCATAAATCTCTATAAGGTGACTCTTCAGCATCCAACGCCCCAGGGTAAACAGCCCCAGCCTATTCAACTTCTCCGTATAGTTCAAACCCCAAACATCCTTGTAAATCTTTTCTGTACCCTTTCAAGTTTCACAACATCCTTCCAATAGCAAGGAGACAAAAATTACACACAATATTCCAAAAGTGGCCAAACCAATGTCCTGTACAGCCACAACATGACCTCTCAACTCCTATACTCAATGTTCTGACTAATAAAGGATAGAAAACCAAACACCTCATTCACTATCCACTTTAGATTATTAGCAGAACTTACAACGCACAGAGTTGCAGGTAGCTCGTCATTAGTAATTGGTTTGAAAATAAGGCAAAGAGATATGATAAGTGTGTTCCACCATCTACAAGGCACAAATCAGGAGTATGAGAATAGTCGCCACTTACCTGGACAAGTGCAACTCCAACAACTCAAGAAACTTTACATCATTCATTGGCATCACATCCACAAGCATCCACTCCCTCTGACATTAGATAGCAGCAGTGTGTACCATCTACAAGATGCACTGCAGAATTTGCACAAGTTCCTCAGATAGCACCTTACAAATCTAAGACTATTTCTGTCTAGAAGCACAAGGGCAGCAGATACATAGAAATACCATCATCTGCACGTTCCCTTCAAGTAGCTCACCATCCTGGGCTGGAAATATATCGGTGTTCCTGCACGGTCTTTGGGTCAACATCCTGGAATTTCATCACTAATGGCATTGTGGGTGTAGCTATACCACATGGGCTGCAGCGGTTCAAGAAGGCAGCTCAGTCCCATAGGTGTTCAAAGTTTGGGAGAAGATTTGTAGCTCAGGTGCTCATTGTTGTGGTTCTGTTCGCTGAGCTGGGAATTTGTGTTGCAACCGTTTCGTCCCCTGTCTAGGTGACATCCTCAGTGCTTGGGAGCCTCCTGTGAAGCGCTTCTGTAATCTTTCCTCAGGCATTTATAGTGGTTTGTCTCTGCCGCTTCCGGTTGTCAGTTCTAGCTGTCCGCTGCAGAAGCTGGTATATTGGGTCCAGGTCGATGTGTTTGTTGATAGAATCTGTGGATGAGTGCCATGCCTCTAGGAACTCCCTGGCTGTTCTCTGTTTGGTTTGTCCTATAGTAGTAGTGTTGTTCCAGTCGAATTCATGTTGCTTGTCATCTGCGTGTGTGGCTACTAAGGATAGTTGGTCGTGTCGTTTCGTGGCTAGTTGGTGTTCATGGATGCGGATCGTTAGCTGTCTTCCTGTTTGTCCTATGTAGTGTTTTGTGCAGTCCTTGCATGGGATTTTGTGCACTACACTGGTTTTGCTCATGAGCTTAGTAGCCACACACGCAGATGACAGGCAACATGAATTCGACTGGGACAACACTACTACTATAGGACAAGCCAAACAGAGAACAGCCAGGGAATTCCTAGAGGCATGGCACTCATCCACAGATTCTATCAACAAACACATCGACCTGGACCCAATATACCGGCCACTGCAGCGGACAGCTGGAACTGACAACCGGAAGCGGCAGAGACAAACCACTACAAATGCGGGAGGAAACATCACAGAAGTGCTTCACAGGAGACTCCCAAACACTGAGGATGCCACCTAGACTGGGGATGAAACGGTTGCAACACAAATTCTCAGTCCCATCTTCTCAATGGCAACTAGGAATGGGTAGTAAATGCTGGCCAGCCAGCGATGCCCATATCTGGGGGCATTTTTAAAAAAATACCATGACATAATTGTTGCATCATACACTAATCACACAGAAAAAACCAAGTTGATAATCCAATCAGCTATTTTGGTCCTCTTCTTTGTATATTACCACTGCAATATTTGTTGTTAAATGAATTGTGTATTCTTTACTAAGCTCTTGGAAAGTGAGTATGCTTTATACAACAAAGTTTTTTTTTCAGGTTGCTGCTGAGCCTGTGGCACCACCAACAGCCAAACACTAAAGGTGCACAATATCTTATACTGAAGTTGTGAAATCTAACTTGTTAATGTAAAAAATGAGATCTGCAGATGCTGGAGATCACAGCTGCAAATGTGTTGCTGGTCAAAGCACAGCAGGTTAGGCAGCATCTCAGGAATAGAGAATTCGACGTTTCGAGCATAAGCCCTTCATCAGGAATAAGAGAGAGAGAGCCAAGCAGGCTGAGATAAAAGGTAGGGAGGAGGGACTAGGGGGAGGGGCGATGGAGGTGGGATAGGTGGAAGGAGGTCAAGGTGAGGGTGATAGGCCGGAGTGGGGTGGGTTAACTGGAGTTCACAGCACTGAAACCACCAATTATAGAGAATCTTTCATGAAGCAGTTCTGTGTTTTAGAGCATAAAAAACATATAGCCTTTTGTTTGATTATTTTTCACATAGTCACCGACAGTATTTGTGCTATCGTGACTACATGTTTATCTACATTGTTACGCACTTTATCAGTCATTGGAGTTCTACAAGTTAGTGGCCCGACTGACATTATCAACATTATCTGATTCTGTTAACTCCTACCAACGAGGAAAACAGTGAGGGTATGGTGCAAAACTTCACAATTACTCAGCTAAATCCATAATCAAAAGGAATCCATTTCAGTGTCCAATCAGCAGTAATAATGTGTAGATTTTATTGTGTTTCTCCATGTGATAATTTTTTCCCACCTCAACCTCAGCACTGAGATTCCAAGCACAGATTGGACACTTTTCAATAAGCAGAAGCACTAAAACAGAGAAACAATCACTCTAGGTCTGGGCTGACCTCACACTTCTCCAGTTCATTCAGGGAGATTGATGTAGACCTAACTTCTCAAGTCAAAAACTTTGGAGAAGTAAAATAAACTTAGATTAGTAGAGGCGTAAATTCGTCAAAGTGGCAGCACTTTTATTGCATTTAATCACACATAATACATTAACAATGCACAGTAAAAGTCTAAATGTTACAAAAACTGAAAATTTTAAAAGTGCTTACAGAAGTTTATATTTTACAATAAATACTTGATTAACAGTGTCTTGACATTTTAAAAGTAGCATCCATTTTGTAATGGTAATTGTTGTAAGCCAAGACATGTTGAATCATCACATGCGAAAACAAACAATTTACATTTGGATTAAAAACGCTTTAAACATCTATGTACAAGAACACATATGACAAGACATAATTTAGGCTTTAGCAAAATCTGTGATCTAGAGTGAAACCTTTTTTTCAGATTACAAAGTTGTTCATACGATGACAGTATGCTCGGAAAGAAGTAAACAATTTATTTTTCATCATAACAAAATAACGTGGTCATTGTGCTTCATTGCTCTAGCCTGGATGGTTCTCGTAAACCTTTACATTTTCATTCAGCGTAGAATAAACAATAAATGTGCCTGTATGAGGTAAGATGATTCAGCCAATGTTCTCTGGTTAAATTGCTGATACATTACTTGCTGGAATTGTTTCTGAATCCCGTTGTGCTATAAATGATGAGATCTACACAACTTGATTTCCTTTATGGTAAAATGTGTAAAATTCTGACAAAGTATTTTGCTAGTTCCACAGCATATTGTTTCCTCACCACTCCAGCCAGCCAGACAAGGCATAACAGTGACCTGTCTGCATCCTCTATTAGTCACTGCTGCAAGTTAAAATACAGAATGACTACACGTCCAAGTATATCAGATAAAGTGGAACCTCTGGCACTACAAGTGGATATGTGAGCCATTAGTAACCAAACAAGTCTTCCCAATGTAGAACAGCAAACTGTATCTTTCTTTACTAGAGGTACTTTTTAAAGTAACCTGTTCAGCCGTGTTACCACACACCTCTATAGCAAGAGTGACAAACCCAGATCTTCCTGCTCAGTGGAAGGGATCAATGCGCAACAAAAGCCCATCTTTCCCTACTCTATACGTGCTAGGAATGGATCAGCTACTGGTCAGAATGTGGAAGTGAGATATTGCACTAGAATGTGAGACACATTCTGGCCTGGTTTAAGTTCAGAAATTAAGCACTTATTTGATTTTTTTTAAGCACCAAGGTGACTCAAGTCCTCAATCTGAAGACTAGGTAAATATAACACTGTACATTCCTTCTGATTTTAATTAACAGTGGTCACTCATTTCAACCTACTGGCCCACTTTTAATTCTAAACAGGTTTGTAAAATGAGTAAATGGTATAATTTGACGTCTTCCTGCAGGAGATGTTTTACTTAGGAATTTAAATTGTCGACATCAGCATAAATAATCCACTGAAAGGGATATCCTGAAAAGAGTGAGAGAGACTCTGCTATACTGCGTGGTTACACTGACGTTAACTAAATCCAATTTATGCATGCTTATCTTAAGTAGAATGATGCCCTCTTTTTGTTGAGAAATAAAATAATTTTTTGAAATTTTAAAAATGTAAATCTCATCTTTTCATTCACTGGTTCGTATTCTTATTACTTTTACTCTTACATTACTAGCAAACAGGTCCCAAGATCTGGCAAGCTCTGGCTACATTAGTGCAGAGCCACAGTAAGCTGCATCTAGAAACAAATGAGATTGATTACCCATGTGAACCTAGAAGGAGAATATTGATAAATTAGGCAAGAACTATTTATGTGAACAAAAATTGGCAATAAATATTCAGTTTTGATCTCTGGCCATTTCTCTTGTATTTATCATATGCTTCACAGAGAACTGGCAAGCAATATTAATTTGTTTCTGGCATCAGAGAAAAGTATCATTTACTTAAATGTTTCAGTTTTCAACCGATTCAGTCCCATTTCTTTACTCCTCTCATGAAAGCCCTGGCACTTAATGGGGTATGGTTCAATCACCCTAGTGATGAATTTTAATTTGTGACTCTAGAAAGAATGCCCGAGCACAGGCTATTTGATATTGCAAGTATTCTGTCCACTCTTGCACACTTGCCCAGCACAGGTCACAACATAGCAGCGAAGAGCAGAATCTTTCACAAATATATCCCTCCCTAACTTTGATCAATTGAGAAAATCACAGAGGTCCTTCTGTTACTATGGCTGAGATCACCAAATCAGTGCAGCTTGGGATCAAACATAAATGCCTTTGGTCTGTTTACCCCAGTATCAAAATTAATAAACTGCACTGGAAGGTCAGCCTCACCACGTGTTTTAATCATTCCCATTAAGCCTGCAATCCCAAAGACAACCCAGTTTGACCCATCTGATAGTTTTATAATGATCACATTGGACATTCTGCATCATATTCCTTCAATCATTATTTGAACAAATGACGACAGCTAATGTAGGCTTCCTTTTCCTCTGAGACATCATTTATTCATATCACATGAAAAGAACATTTTGTACAACAAATTCCAGCCAGTGATTGTAGCTGAACTGGTCTGGGACACAATCAAATGTTTTGTTCAAATGTAATATGATGGATAAGGAAGATTAGTTTTTGCTGAGTTTCTATTTCAAACATTAAGTAACCCAAATTTCAACTGGGCTGAACTGGACATTATTGGTTGTAAATAGACTTTAATGATTGGTATGAGTTTGTATCTTACTAAGATTAAGCCATGGTAAACCACTGAGAGCCATGACTCTGCAACTCATGAAGCCTATTCTCTGATAGTTACCTATTTTTCTGAGCTGACAAGCCCCATTATTTATCTTGTTTAAATCACAGAGACATATTTTAACAGCTTACTAAAATTCATTTTGAAAACTGAAGTCAACAAAATTATATTACTGTGTGAGATATTCAAAGTGGCACCATATTGTTGCTGCATGGTAACGTGTTCTCCATGCAGTGAGTAAACTCACTGTTGATATGGACTGGCTGATCTGTAAGAGGTACAATAACGGAAAAGGGTGGGGAAGTTTTCATTTGCAAATCATTTTGAAAAAAATCACCCAAAATAGAGCCCCAAAGCTATGAATCTTTTTAACATGGACTGGAATACTTTCTCCATGACTTGAGTCGAAGCAATGCCAGTTATTATTTTGCAAGTGATTTTGGGATCTGAAAAATACCAATCCAAGAAATGCAGTACCAGTGAACCATTCACATTGAGTGATGTTAGACAGAGATGTTTAAAGATGACCAGTTGTTGCTAATATTGGGAGGCATGAGCTACAATGCAGAATGCCTCTTCATACTGCTTTGTCAATAAAGAAAAACGAAGTGAAACAAAGTTCAAAGTCATTTCACCTCAGGCCAAATGTTACTGATACAATGCAGAGGTGATTGATTACAGCAGCTGCTTTAACCACCTCTGGTGTAGAAAAAACATTAATACTGTCACTAGAAACAAAATGGCGAAAACATTGTTTTATCATTGAGGTCGGTCCTTATCCTGACAAAATCAAAAGGTCCAGCCTTCGGATTAGTGAAATGGTCTTTAGACAATGAACAAAGAGCAAAATACTATAGTTGCTGGAAAACAAGTCTGGCAAAGGGTCCATGCCTAAAAGGTTAATTTGTCTGTTGTCTGCAGAGGTCCTGTTGGCTGAGGGTATTTCCAGCATTTTCTAATCTTGTTTCCTTATATAATGAATTGAATTTAGTACAGTTAGAAAACCAAGCCATGTGAACAGGATGTAGATAGGTCATCGCATCTTAATACATGACTTAGAAATTACACAAGTGGGATTTATGAATTAAATTTTTGCTTGTCACACGATCCATGAATGCCATCTGTCCTTCAAAGACTGTTTTCGGTGTAGGAATCAACGGCTGATTGGCAATTGTGGCAGAGCCAAAGCTTGGTGTGGAATAGACTGTGTTGTCAATACTGAAAATGGATGGCCTAAAAACAAGAGGAGAGCAAATATAGCAATACATTTGAATATAGCAGATTAGCACTGCAGAAGAATTTACATGGTAAAAGTATGATATCATTGATACAGGGACAAGATAATCACAGTTAATGATTTTAAAAGATGAGAGACTAGTTCATGAAAGATTAATGTTGGTAGTCATAGGAATTTGGGTGTCCTCACACACGAAGCACAAAATTAACATATATGTACAAAAAGCAATTATATAGAAAATTGGTATTTCAGCTTTTATTCCAAGGACGCTGGCATATAAGACAACACAGCTCTTGCTGCAATTATGCAGTACTTCAGAAAGTCCATTTCGGGATAATTGTATACACATTGATCACCTCGCACAAGAAAGTATATTCTTGCATTAGAGTGAATGCAAAGTAAAGTAAATTGATTTTATGGAATGAAAGGGTTGTGCTATGAAATGCAGAAAATTCAGAGGATCCAGGCAGGCTTATACACTTGATGGTAAGGCCCTGGGGAGTGCTGCTGAACAAAGAAACTTTGGAATGCAGGTTCATAGCTCCTTAAAAGTGGAGTTACAGGTAGGTAGGATAGTGAAGGCGGCATTTGGTATGCTTTCCTTTATTGGTCAGTGCATTGGGTATAGGAGTTGGGAGGTCATGTTGAGGCTGTATGGGACATGAGGCCACTTTTGGAATACTGCACTCAATTCTGGTCTCCCTGTTATAGAAAGGATGTTGTGAAATTTGAAAGGATTCAGAAAACATTTTTAAGGATATTGCCAGGATTGGAGAGATTGAGCCATAGGGAGAGGCTGATTAGGCTGGAGCTACTTTCCCGGGAGTGTCGAAAGCTGACGGGTGACCTTATAGAAGTTTATAAAATCTTGAAGAGCGAATAGCCATGGTCCGCATATATGGAATGAGTTACCAGAGGAAGTGGTGGAAGCAGGTATAATTGCAGCATTTAAAAGGCATCTGGATGTGTACATGAATAGGAAGGGGCTAGAGAGATATGGGCCAAATACTGGCAAATGGGATTAGATTAATTTAAGATATCTGGTTGGCATTATCGAGTTGGACCAAAAGATCTGATTCAATGCTGTACAGCTCTATGACTCTATGACTTGACAGGATAGGTGCTGAGAAGCCATTTCACTGAGTGAGAAGTTAGAATGAAGGATTACAACTACAAAGTAAGGTGTCATCCATTTGCACTGAGATGCATGTCAAATATTAATGAACATATAAACCGAGTGATCACTAAGGTTCCCATTCTGATTCACTACTAACTTGCTAGACATTAAGTTGAAAATCTGGGTCAAACCTTGTATGTGAAATTCCTTTACTTTACTGTTACTTTAAATGAAGTAATGAAACTCAGTGTGTTTGTATTCTAAGAAACAAAGTGCCTCTTTTTTTGAAAAGGATGAAAAGCTTTCATTACACATTAGTTCAAACTGTCTCATGCTAAAGAAAAATTCAAGACAACTGCTTCCCAGATTTGTGCCAACATGATTCTAAACTCCACAAGTCTGGGAAAATCTATTTCAGTTGCTGGACAGTCGATAGGAATTAATGATGTTAATTACAAACCAGAGAAAAACAGTAACTATAAATAAGTTCACTTCCAATTAACAGTATAACAAGTGTATAAACTGGTTGGAGATGGTCTGAAAAAAATTCACTTTCTACTTAGCACACACTGTTGTGTTGTTGTAAAATTAATTTCAGTGATATCACTATATGTAAATAGTGTATAAATGAAAAATTCAATGAAATTGCATAAAAACCAATTCTGTGGCAATTCATATCACCAAACAACTACTCATGATGAATGCCATTGGGCCCATCTTAGTTCACACATTTCAGAAAATAATCAAGAGCTCCCAATCCACATATCTTCCACCTGGATCTTGGAAAATGAATCAAGTTTTTTCATATTTATTCTACAACCCTAAATTCTCCAACATTTCAAATGGTGGTCACTGTGTAAATAACTTATTCCCTGTATCGCTTCCATTAATGTTAGCCTACTATAATTTACTGTGAAGTAGTGCTTCAGATTTACATTCCAATGCCAATTAATATCCCACATGCTGTCAACGACTACCACATAGTCTTTGTCTTTCAAGAGTTACAGTTTTGCATCTTTCCATCTAACTAAACTCTCTGGTGTCAGGTAACAGATTTAAGGTTAATGGCTCCTTTCTATGTTGGCATCAGGGCCTAGATTAACCAAAATCATCTCCAGCACTCAGGATGCTCAATTCAGTAGATCGCAACTTGGCTTTAATTGTGTCATCTGATAAATATCGTACTTATCACCAATATTTTACATATACACAGAATTCCACATAACAGAATAAGAATGTCATTAGAATATTATTCAAATAAAGGGGAACAGGATGTAACACGTCTACTTACTTTCCACATAACCATGAAGTGCCACCATCCTGGTCCGCTCATGATGACTGAAAGCTTGGTAATGAATGTCCTCTGACAGGGACGGAGGAAGGCGTGACCGAGGGGGACCTGGTTGACCTACTGCATGTTGTGGAGTATGCTTTTTGTGTCGTGCTCTGCAGTTTTGAAACCAGACCTACAATAGCAACAGATACATTCCATCATGGCACCCCATGGTAAAAGCTTCAATGGAGCTGAATGATCAGAAATCTTTTCAACTGCACAAAAGTATAAAGTTCACACAAACGTCAGAGCCACCTAAAATACCACATTGAGTCATAAAGATATAAATAAATTAGTTAGCAAGTATAAATACAAACACAACATAGGCGTATACTCAAAGCAATCGGTAGGAGTTTATTCATAATAAGGAGGACCAGTGCATACTCAGAGGGTTCAACAGCTTCCTTCAGTGGTGGGTGATTCTACTATGTGCCACTATAAACAGAACAGAGGGGAATTATAATTTCATACAGCCGTGTAACATACAATTTTGATCTCCAGATGGGCAAAGAGTAAATTAAAACCCAGGCTGACCACTGCAGTTCAATGCACATGTCCTTTTTGTGACTCCAGTGTTTAATTTGGACAAGTGGATGCAAAAGAGTTGGAAATCAACTTATTGCTGCAAATACATGGGCATATCATGGCTGGACACAGTCATTGACTCAGAGGTCCTAGAGCATATTAATTCCATCAGCATACATTCATCACAAAGTCAATAACATTTGCACTGATTTGGCTATGTTCATCAAACAAATGACACCCATATGCCCAAAGACTTTAGTTCTAGTGAATTGGCCACTGAGTCATGACCTCCTGCATGTCCATACTTCAGTTACAGGGACACCTGCAAATGAAATATAAAGATGGACATCAGCACTGACAACTGAAAGACAGTCACTAATGGTCATGATCTCCAAAGAGCATTGGAAGAGGCAATAGAAATGGGAAACTCAGCTTTCCAGAGCAAGCAGAGGCCAGTCATAGTCAGAGAGTCATGGAGATGTACAACACGGAAACACACCCTTTGGTCCAACTCATCCATGCTGACCAGATATCCCAACCCAATTTAGTCCCACCTGCCAGCACCCAGCCCATATCCATCCAAACCCTTCTTATCCATAAACCCATCCAGAAGCCGTTTTAAATGTTGCAATTGTACTAGCCATCACCACTTCCTCTGGCAGCTCATTCCATACACGCACCACCCTCTGCGTGAAAAAGATGCCCCTTAGGTCTCTTTTATATCTTTCCCCTCTCACCCTAAACCTATGCCCTCAAGTTCTGGACTACCCCACCCAGGAAGACACTTTGTACATTTATCCTATTCATGCCCCTCATGATTTGATAAACCTCTATCCGGTCACCCCTCAGCCTTCGATGCTCCAGGGAAAACAGCCCTAGCCTGTTCAGCCTCTCCCTTTGGCTCAGATCCTCCAACCCTGGCAACATCCTTGTAAATCTTTTCTGAACCCTACCCTGACCAGAATTGCAAGCAATATTCCAAAAGTGGCCTAACCGATGTCCTGTACAGCTGCAAAATGACCTCCCAACTCCTATACTCAATACACTGACCAATAAATGTAAGCATACCAAATGCCTTCTTCACTATCCTACCTGCGACCCCACTTTCAAGGAGCTGTGAACCTGCACTCCAAGGTCTCTTTGTTCAATAACACTCCCGAGGACCTTACCATTAAGTGTATAGTTCCTGCTATGATTTGCTTTCCAAAAATGCAGCACCTTGCATTTATCTAAATTAAACTCCACCTACCACTCCTCAGCCCATTGGCCCATCTGATCAAGATCCTGTTGTAATCTGAGGTAACCTTCTTCGCTGTTCACTGCACCTCCAATTTTGGTGTCATTTGCAAACTTACTTACTATACCTCTTATGCTCACATCCAAATCATTTATATAAATAACAAAAAGTGGTTCACCCAGCACCTATCCACTGGTCACAGGCCTCCAGTCTGAAAAACAACCCTCCACCACCACCCTCTGTCTTCTACCTTTGAGCCAGTTCTCTATCCAAATGGCTAGTTCTCCCTGCATTCCATGAGATCTAACCTTGCTAACCAGTCTCCCATGGGGAAACGTGTTAAACGCCTTACGAAAGTCCATATAGATCATGTCCACCACTCTGCCCTCATCAATCCTCTTTGTTACTGCTTCAAAAAACTCAATCAAGTTTGTGAGATGTGATTTCCCACACACAAAGTCATGTTGACTATCCCTAATCACTCCTTGCTTTTCCAAATACATGTACATCCTGTCCCTCAGGATTCCCTCCAACAACATGCCCACCACCGCCTCAGGCTCACCGGTCTATGGTTCCCTGGCTTGTCCTTATCACCTTTCTTAAACAGTGGCACCACGGAAGCCAACTTCCAGTCTTCCGGCACCTCACCTGTGACTATCAATGATACAAATATCTCAGCAATGGGCAATCACTTCCCTAACTTCCCACAGAGTTCTGAGGTACACCTGATCATTTATCATTTACCTGAGAATGTATCCACTTTTATGTGTTTCAAGACATCCAGCACTTCCTCCTCTGTAATATGGACATTTTTCAAGATGCCACCTTGTAGTTCCGGACATTCTACTTCTTCCATGTTCTTTTATACCATAGACACTGATGCAAAATACTCGTTTAATATCTTCCCCCATCTCCTGTGGCTCCACACAAAACTTGCTGATTTTTGAGGAGCCCTATTCTCTCCCTAGTTACCCTTTTGTCCTTAATGGTATTTGTAAAAACTCTTTGGACTCTCCTTAACTCTATTTGCCAAAGTTATAGAACATAGAACATTACAGCGCAGTATAGGCCCTTCAGCCCTCGATGTTGCGCCACCCTGCCATACTAATCTGAAGCCCATTCCCCTTAGACTATTTCATTTACGTCCATATGCCTGTCCAATGACGACTTAAATGCACTTAAAGTTGGCGAATTTACTACCGTTGCAGGCAAAGCATTCCATACCCTTACTACTCTCTGAGTAAAGAAACTACCTCTGACATCTGTCTTATACCTATCTCCCCTCACTTTAAAGTTGTGTCCCCTCATGTTTGCCATTCCCATACTTGGAAAAAGGCTCTCCTTGTCCAGCCTATCTAACTCTCTGATTATCTTATATGTCTCTATTAAGTCACCTCTCAACTTTCTTCTCTCTAACGAGAACAGCCTCAAGGCCCTCAGCCTTTCCTCATAAGAAATTCCTTCCATACCAGACAATATCCTAGTAAATCTCCTCTGCACCCTTTCCAAAGCTTCCACATCCTTCTTATTATGCGGTGGCCATAATTGTACACAATATTGCAAGTGTGGTCGTACCAGAGCTTTGTACAGCTGCAGTATAACCTCCTGGTTCCGGAACTCAATCCCTCTATTAACAAAAGGCCAAAACACTGTATGCCTTCTTAACAACCCTGTCAATCTGGGTGACAACTTTCAGGGATCTGTATACATGGACACCGAGATCTCTCTGCTCATCTGCACTCCCAAGAATCTTACCATTAGCCTTGTACTTTGCATTCCAATTACTCTGTCCAAAGTGCATCACCTTACACTTGTCCACATTAAACTCCATTTGCCACCTCTCAGCCCAGCTCTGCATCCTATCTATTACATCCTTCGTCACTATCCACAACTCCACCGACCTTAGTGCCATCCGCAAATTTACTAACCCACCCTACTAAGCCATCATCCAGATCATTTATAAAAATGACGAACAGTAGTGGACCCAACACCGACCCTTGTGGGATGCCGCTAGTAACTGGACACCAAGATGAACATGTTCCATCAACTACAACCCTCTGTTTTCTTTCAGCAAGCCAATTACTGATCCAAACTGCTATGTCTCCCATAATCCCATTCCTCTGCATTTTGTATAATAGCCTACTGTGGGGAACCTTATCGAACACCTTGCTGAAATCCATATACACCACATCAACCGGTTTACTCTCATCTACCTGTTTGGTCACTTTGTCAAAAACTGAATAAGATTCATTAGGCACAACATACCCTTCACAAAACCGTGCTGACTGTCCCTGATCAGATTATTCTTTTCTAGATGGTTATAAATCCTATCTCTTATAACCTTTTCCAACACTTTACCAACAACTGAAGTGAGACTCACTGGTCTGTAATTACCAGGGTTGTCTCAACTACCCTTTTTGAACAAGGGAACCACATTTGCTATCTTCCTTTTTGTCTCATGTCTCCTTTTTGCCCTCTTGATTTCCCTGTTTAAGTATACTCCTGCTGCCTTTATACTGTAAGAATTCATTTGATCTATTTTGTCTATACCTGACATATTCTTCCTTCTTTTTCTTAACCAAATACTCAATTTCTTTAGTCATCCAGGATTCCCTGCACCTACCAGCCTTTCCTTTCACTCTGACAGAAATATACTGTCATTTTCCAGCCAGCCCTTCACCTGTGAACGTCTGCCCCCAATCAGCTTTTGAAAGTTCTTGCCTAATACTGTCAAAGTTGGCCTTCCTCCAATTTAGAACTTCAACTGTTAGATCTAGTCTATCCTTTTCCATCATTATTTTAAAACTAATAGAATTATAGTCACTGGCCCCAAAGTGCTCCTCCACTGACACCTGCCCTGCCTTATTTCCCAAGAGTAGGCCAAGTTTTAAGATCATAAGATGTAGGAGTGGAAATAAGGCCATTTGGCCCATCGAGTCCACTCTGCCATTCAATCATGGCTGATGGTCATTTCAATACCACTTACCCACACTCTTCCCGTATCCCTTAATTCTTTGTGAGACGACTAATTTATCAATCTCTGCCTTGAAGACATTTAATGTCCCGGCATCCACTGTGCTCCATGGCAATGAGTTCCAGAGGCCCACCACTCTCTGACTGAAGAAATGTCTCCTCATTTCCGTTTTAAATTAACCATCTCTAATTCTAAGGCTGTGCCCACACGTCCTAGTATCCTGATGGAAACAAATTCCCAGCATCCGCCCTTTCTAAGCCATGCATTATCTTGTAAGTTTCTATTAGATCTCCCCTCAACCTGTAAACTCTAATGAATGCAATCCCAGGATCCTCAGCCATTCATCATATGTTCGGCCTACCATTCCAGGGATCATCCGTGTGAATCTACATAGGACATGTTCCAGTGCCACTATGTCTTTCCTGAAGTTTGTGGCATAAAACTGGACACAGTATTCTATATGGGGCCTAACCAGAGCTTTATAAAGTCTCAGTAGCACATTGCTGCTTTTACATCCCAACCCTCTTGAGATAAAAGAGTTTTGCACCTTCTCTAATAGTTACATCCACATATTGAATCAGCAAATTTTCTTGTACACACTTAATAAGTTCCTCTCCATCTAATCCTTTAACACTATGGCAGTCCCAGTCTATATTTAGAAAGTTAAAATCCCCTACCATAACTACCCTATTATTCTTACAGATAACTGAGATCTCCTTACAAACTTGTTTTTCAATTTCCTGCTGACTATTAAGGGGTCTATAATACAATCCCAATAAGGTGATCATCCCTTTCTTATTTCTCAGTTCCACCCACATAACTTCCTCGGATATATTTCCAGGAATACCCTCCCTCAGCACAGCTGCAATGCTATCCCTTATCAAAAACGCCACTCCCCCTCCTCTCTTGCCTCCCTTTCTGTCCTTCCTGTCGCATTTGTATCCTGGAACATTAAGCTGCCAGTCCTGTCCATCCCTGAGCCACATTTCAGTAATTGCTATGATATCCTAGTCCCATGTTCCTAACCATGCCTTGAGTTCATCTGCCTTCCCTGTTAGACCTCTTGCATTGAAATAAATGCAGTTTAATTTATCTGTCCTCCCTTGATCACTGCTCTGTTCCTGCCTGCCCTGACTGTTTGACTCACATCTTTTCTCAACTGTACTAGTCTCAGATTGATCTCTTTCCTCACTATCTCCCTGGATCTCACTACTTCCCTCCCTGTCACCCCCCTCCCCCAACCTTACTAATTTAAATTCTCCTGAGCAGCTCTAGCAAATCTCCCTGCCAGTATTTTAGTCCCCTTCCAATTCAGGTGAAATCTGTCCTTCTTGTACGGGTCACTCCTACCCTCAGAAGAGATTCCAGTTATCCAAAAATGTGAATCTTTCCCCACCTTCCCAGCCCATTCCCTTCCTCTATAGGAAATGCAGCAGTGTCATGTAAGGCTTATGAGCCACACTAGCTGATGCTTAACATGGAATTGACCAGCACATCATCACACAAGACCGAAGGCTGCTAAGCAATTCTGAAACCTGCCCAGGTGATTTTGCTTCCTGGGCTTCAATAATGTGATACCAGTCCACCTCCTGGTGGAGCAAAATTAACAAGGGACAGCTGTTTGGCTCCGGAAGTTTGTATATCCATGGTAAGGGGAAAGGGTTCTTGAGAGGGTTTTGTGACAGAAGGGAGATGGGGAGGTCTGTAGCAGAGGTGACTTAATGGGGTTGAAAATGTATTGCTGGAAAAGTGCAGCAGGTCAGGCAGCATTCAAGGAAGAGGAAATTTGATGTTTCGGGCATAAGCCCTTCATCAGGAACGTCGAACGTCAGGCTTATGCCCGAAACGTCGAATTTCTTGTTCCTTGGATGCTGCCTGACCTGCTGCGCTTTTCCAGCAATACATTTTCAGCTCTGATCTCCAGCATCTGCAGACCTCACTTTCTCCTCGGTGACTTAATGGGGTCCTATTACCCCTGGCCCCAAGGAAATTTAAAGAATCTGTTTGGGACTCAATTTCTTGGCAAATCCTTTCCTGTGCAGCCCTGTGGGAAAGCTATTGTGCCAGTCTTGCCCCTGTGATATCATCAAATTCCATTTGTCAAATTTAATGTTGAGCTTCTTTCAGAAATTGTTATTCAAACAATTGGAACTGGGCAGTTTGAGCACAGTTACTACATTAATACACGTTCTCGTCAAAAATCACTGGAAAACTAACAAGCACAGGGATTGATTTACTTCTACCTAAGCCAGGGTGCTGATGCCAGCTGGAGAATTCCTACCTCAGTGCAACTCAGCTAACTAGTAGAGATCAGGGATTTAACATGAAACGTTCAATCTCCAAAACGTATCTTCTTACTGGGTGTACTGGCAGAGTCATAGGGAGCAAGGGTTGAAGTTCACAGCCACATCTGAGTTCAAATTACTGTGATTCAGGTCTGTTCCTTTTCATCTTCTTCAGTATTATAGTGTCAACCAGGGTTAGCTTTAAACAACCACAACATCTTAATGTTCCGGTTAAGTGCATTCATGGCTTTTGCTTTAGTTTAAAATGCCTCATATTAGTGAACACTGTTGCACCATTAAAGAATGAGTCTGAAATTCAGAACAGTGAATCTAAAAATTATCATTTCAAAGCAGAATGTCTGATTTGGATAGCAGGAAATAACATTTAGAATAAAATGTCTGGATTTAAACTCCTCAACATATCAACACCTCAGTACCACTCTATTATAATTCAAGGTAAAGATTGTTGCTACACAAACGAGGTGGCAATTATTGTCAGACATATGGAAAACAGATAGAATGATATCAACAAGCAAATTATATTGGAACCCCTCCCTGCATTTTGGCTGCCAGTGGGTGTCTGTGTTCCATCATTTTCATCATGAAAGCCAAATTCTGTAAGGTGATGAAAGTTACTCTTGGAATCTGGAGATGTGTAATTTCTTCCGAGCTGAAATTTTCCTTTTCAATATTTGTCACTTTGGAAGATCTGTCTGAATTTGACATAAATCAACTTGCAGTTCACCAATAATATGGAAAGAAAACAGATCCTAAGAAGAACAAACTATGTTTTGGGAATACAGGACAATTTAGGTACAGAAGAGCAGTCATGGACCACATGAATCAAATATGGCAAAACTCAGACCAGACAACAAAGAAGGATGAACTCATTGCACTGGAACCTGCTTTGATTCTTAGTTCATCCAGGACTGGAAGGTAACTGAACTCAGATTGTTTGACAAGTGGAATTTTCCAACCCTGATCATTTTACATTATACTCCAATGAAACATGTTTTCACTTACACAACATTCCACGTAATCTGAAAATGTTAATACTGACGGAAAATTGTTTTTTAAAAAGTTCCTAAAAATATAAAATACGCAATAGTGGAGCAATAATAAGTGTTCATGTCTCAGGCGTATAAAGATTGCACAGGACAGGAATCAGGTGATAAAAGACATCACATTGAGCAACTGTGAACTGAACAGCATGAGTACCAAAGGCATTTCTGAGTTACAATGATCCACATCTTAAGATGTATATAATACTATTGCCAAGTCAGGTACTCTGTAAATCCATGCCAATATATGCAGATTGAGTGAGATCATTCCAATATTATCGCCATATTTAGAATATTTCTTGCATTTTATGAGTATGAATCACAAGTCATACTTAATATGGAGCCAGAACATTTATATTACTGTTGACTTTCATTCAATTCATATCAATGGACTCTATGCAGTAATGATTATGGTTTTATTATAAAACCATCACATAAATGTTACATTGCAAATTAGTTTGAAATGACAAAATTAAAATTATATTTTCAATTTAAATCAATTCTGATTTCAGAATTGATGTTGGCTGATTTACATTGTGCATCTTATGAGATTACTAAACAAATTGTTAGTTTGTATAATATTATGAAACATATTGACCGAAGCTTTTGAGCAGGAGAATTTACATTGAATGGTTTGGAGATACAATGGCTTCTAAAACCTCACCCTGCCTATGCCACTCTGCTATTTAAGAAAGGTGAGAGGGAGAATCATAGAATTCTTGCCCAGTTAATAAAGTATCTGTTGTCAGGAAATGCTGGGGTTTATCATCAAAGATAGACTGACTGAACACCTTGAAATTGTTTAGCTTCTCAAACAGAGCCAGCATGAATTTGTAAACCATAAAACCATAAGACAAAAGAACAGAAATTAGGCCATTTGGCCCATCGAGTCTGCCCTACCATTCAGTCATGGCTGATAGGTTTTTCAACCCCATTTTCCCACTTTCTCCCTGTAACCTTTGATCCCCTTGGCAATTTAGAACTTATCTATCTCTGTTTTAAATATACTCAATGATATGGTCTCCACAGCCTTCTGTGGCAATACATTCCACAGATTCACCACTGAGCTGAAAATGTGTTTCTGGAAATGCGCAGCAGGTCAGGCAGCATCCAAGGAGCAGGAGAGTCGACGTTTCGGGCATGAGCCCTTCTTCAGGAATCTTCAGGACAGATTCACCACTGTTGGCTAAAAGCACTTCTCCTTATCTCCACTCTAAGGCTGACTCTCCTGCCAAATGGTGGGTCACAACTGACAAACTAATAGAAATCTTTGAAGTGGTCACCAAAGTAATGTTGGAGGAATGTCTATGGATGTTATTTGTAGAAGGCATTTCCAGAAGGCATTTGATAATATCTCACATAAAAGGTGATCAGCTTATTTGAAGCTCATGAAATTGAAGGCAAGTTATCAATCGCTTTGGAAAATTGTGTGATCAGCAGGAGATAGGATAGAGATAATGGGCAGATGTTCTCATTGTCTGTATGTAACTGGTGGTGAACAATAAAGGCCTGTGTTGGGGCCTCAATAATTTACAAGTTTACTGATAGCTTAGATAATGGCTTAAAAAAAAACCCGACATATCCAAGTTTGCCAATACGATGAACATAGGTGGCATTCTCAGGAACATACTTGAGAGCTACTACATTGAGCTAATAAACTGAGCAAATGGGCAAAATCCATGATAAATAGATTTCAATGTAAATAAATGTGAGGCCATCCACTTTGCACCTAAAAACAGAACTATTTCCTAAAATAATGAAGACCTAACAATGATAAAGACTTGGGGTCCATGTACATGATTGTTAAGATATCATGTACCGGGTATAGACAATAATCAAATTAACAGCTAACTAACGAGAGAGTAGAAGTTATGTTGAAATTATAGATAGTTCTGCTTGGTTCAAACTTGGAGCACTGTGAGTAGACTAAGAACCATACCCCAGAAAGATGCGCAGCACAGATTCACTAGAATAACATATTAACTACGATAGTTGAAGTACATGGAGAAATTACATGAGTTAGGGTGGTGTTCACTGGATTTTAGGAGTTTAAAGCATGATTTTCGAGTTTGGGGAGGCTCAAGCAAAGGAAATATTCTGAATGTTAGAGCCAAGGTTTTTCAGTTGGAAAACATTACCTGAGCATTAATTGTCCATTCGAGAGCCATAATTGACGATGGGACAGGAGCCTTTCCATGAGCCTTTCCTCCATAGTATTAATCAGGGTGGAGGAGGGAATGTGGTATGAACCCACCTACCACGTTGTCACCCCCTTAACTATCTAGATTAGAGTGGTGCTGGAAAATCACAGCAGGTCAGGCAGCTTCCGAGAAGCAGAAAAAATCAATGTTTTGGGCAAAAATGCTGATTTTCCTGCTCCTTGGATGCTGCCTGACCTGCTGTGCTTTTCCAGCACCACTCTAATCTAGACTCTGATTTCCAGCATCTGCAGTCCTCACTTTTACCCTCTTAACTATCCTCTTGCTATGAAATGTTCCCACAGGAACGATTATTAATGTCCACTTTCAATGTCTTTTGTAATGAAAACCACCCCCAGCAGCCAAAATAATAGAATGAAGCAAATTCTGGGAACTCGCTGTATCTATAACCCTGCTAGATCATAGAACCACAAAATAAAAACACAGTATTTACTCTGAATACTAAAATAAAATGGTTGATACAATGGCCATCGAACCAGGAGCAGGCAGGGCCAGTGATGTCAGCAGGTGGAGACAGTTCAGGATGCATGTCTGCATGAGCTGCACAGTGATGTCAGCACCAGTGCGTATGTGGGCTGTCACAGAAAAGCAATGACCAATCTCCCATGCTGGCTCAGCCACTTCTCATGCTGCCAGCCATGATCTTGTGTTAATTCAGTCTGGTGTGGAGGCAGGGGAGAAAGTTGCTGCTTAGAGAAAAAAGATGCCTCAGCTCGGCATAATCTTTCAGAAGTGTATATGATCAGAAGCAGTGTGTATAGTCCCAGTTTGATTCTGTTGCCATTGCCATATTTGTGACAGTAAACTGTTACTGCCATTTCATCGCTGAATAGTGACATCACACTGAAACACTGTTCCTGTCCATGTGTATTCATTCTTCCACCTGTTGGCATTCGCAATAAAAGTGTCCAAATAAAAATGGTCAACACTTATCAATTTCATTATATCTTGTCATTCTTAATGAATGATTAATCCAAAAGAAAAAATACTTATTCTTTGATATAAGAGATATTCAGTGGTGTGTCAATTCTGCAGCTACCTAATTTCAAAATGTCTGTATGTTCTTCATTATTTTATAAGTATTCATACCTGGATAACACGCCTGCTCAAACCAGTCATATCTGCAAGCTTCTGAAGTGTTTGTGCATCAGGATTATTGTCTTGTGCAAACTGTGCCTGCATCACCTGTACACAGAGAGTGTGAAAGGTACTGTCAGCAAAGGCAATGTGCAAGGTAAGGTTTGTAAGACAGTGTCTCCCACTTAACATCAATTCTTGCCTAGTAAAAGGTAAATAAAATCATTGACAAGGTGATAAAAATGTAGCAACTGTCATGAGATCTACATTTTGTAACAGGATGTTGCTATGATGGATTAGAATCCAAAATTTGAAATGGCCTGAGAAGAGTAATTCTGATCATTTTGCATACACTAGACATTCTTTGATTTCGATCATCTTGGGCTAGGAGTCCCTTTAGTAAATCAGTGCTCTTTCAAAAATAAAGACGGTATTTATAAATAATTTTTCATGACTGTCTTACTCTAATGATAGCTTACTTGCCAGGAATACGCTTTTCTATATAGAATCTGGCAACTGTGCCAAGCACTTCAGGTTTCTGCTTCAGCCTACAGGCTTGTTATCTTATACAGGGAATTAATAAATGAATGGAGTGGGCAGAATGATGGCAGAAACAGTTTACAAGAGAAAGTGCAAAGTTAATATAACAATAAGAATATTAGATGTAATATGATTGAAATGGAAAAACACCATAACATTTAATGAGTGACTTTGAGAGAGAACTTTTATTGGTCTGGCTTGTTATCCTATGCTTCTCTCAAAGGGGTAGCTGTGGTATTCAAAACATAGCATTCAGGAATAAAAACAGCAATATAAATGGGAAGTGCCTGATCTTAAATGGATTGTCATGTAGTAAGAGTGACGGGGATCCCTGCCGCAATGCTACCTGTAATTGCTCTGCAGTAAATGACGTCCGTGCTCTCTTGGCCGGTTTCGGATGACTGTCTTGGTCTGAAGGTACGGCTCCCTCCAAGGTTAGCCCATTACCTGCATTCAAAAATATGAAAGATGTATATAGACATGATAGGATGTGTACAATTGCAAAGCTAAATATTATGCAGCAAGACTTTAATCATAAACTCTATTTCTCTTTCAACACATGCTGACTTTCTCTGGCACTTTTTGCTTTTATTTCCAATATCCAGCATCTGCGATACTTTGTTTGTATTTGAATACTGTAGGAATAGTCATTGGTATGATCGTTACTTTTCAAGCTAATTTATTTTCTATAAACAGGAATTGGCTTGCCATGTGTTTGAAATGTATTGTACAAATAATTCTGTACTTCCTATAAAAGTAATGTTGGGGTGAGTTATTGATTGAAGAGCACTAAAAGCAAGTATTAAGTGTGAATAATATCCAGAGTGGGATAACATTGCTTCCTCCAGTAAAACTCAACATCCCCCACATCTACCACTGTCTGATCTTGTTGAATTGTCCCCTGTCTGCAATGAATTTTCTTTGCCTTGACTTCTAGAAAAGGCTCAGTATCAAATGGGATCTCAAACTCTGCCTCCAAGAACGTCAAAGAAGAACAAACCAAGATGGTTCCAACAACACCACGACCAGAATTTACAAATCTGCTGGGATGTCTAGGCTCCTTTATTAAGGGGACAATAAATTGAGTAACTGAAATAATAACAGAAAATGAGAACAAGGAACAGGAGGCGAAGTCACTCATGCAAATAGATGGGTAGCAAGTAAACCATATCCAGCATTTCTTCTTGTCTAATTGTGATCATTTGCATTGTCCTATAACCTAAAATATTCTAAGAGGACTAGACAATGGCAGGTTCCCAGACCCAAGGATCACAGACTGAGGATATGAGGTAAATCATTTAGGACTGAGAGGTCAGGAGATTTCCTCACCCAAAGACAGGTGACTCTGTGGAATTCAGTTCAAACATTTGATTCAGTCCTCCTCATTGGATATGAGGAATGATTGGACAAACTTGATTTGCTTACAAAATTATAGGAGGCATGGATAGAATGGATGGCCAGAGTCTTTTTCCCCCAAAAGTGGAAATGTCAGTTACTAGGGAACATTGATTTAAGATAAATAGGGGTCAGTTTAAAGGAGATGTGAGAGGCAAGTTTTGTTTTAAACCAGAGGGCGGGAATTGCCTGGGATCTGCTGCCAGAGAAAGTGGAGGAGGTGGAAGCAATAGCAACATTCAAGTGGCATCTTGACATATGTGAATAGGCAGGGAATATAGGGACATGGACTATGTAGAGATAAAAGGCTAAGAAAAGAGATCACAAACTGGTGTAGTACTGGGCTGAAGGGTCTGTTCCCGTGCTGTACTGTTCTCTGTTTGATTTCTAAAGGGAGTTGGATTTAGTACTTGAGCTAAAGTGATCCAAGGATAAAGTAGAAGAGCTAGAACAAGCTGTTGAATTGGATGATCACATTGAATGGTAGAGGAGGCTTGTGGGGCCGAATGGCCTACTGCATCTTCTTTTTTCTATGTTTCACCATCTGCAACAGCGTTATGTGAAAAATCAAACAGGTCAACCACAGATTCTGCCATTATTTCAAGGTTAAAATCTGATGCCCTCCCTTCATGTTTCAAACCAACTTTGAAAATGCTGAAGAGACTTTTAGTTATAGTGCATTCAGCGCAGTGCAGCGCTTTACAGCCTCTGCACTGTAGAAGGGTCAGAACGTAGGAAAATACAAGGGGTTTATTCTAATCTGTTTGTTTTGCACCTTTAAAAGAGGAATATTATTTCTGTATAAACTAAGCATGACTGGCATTGTGTCAAACACATTAGTTGTTAAAACACATGATTTAATTATTGCAATATAGAGTCATAGAAATATACAGCATGGAAACAGACCCTTCGGTCCATCCTGTCCATGCTGACCTGATATCCCAACCCAATCTATTCCCATCTGCCGCCACCTGGCCCATATCCCTCCAAACCCTTCCTATTCATATACCCATCCAAATGCCTCTTAAATGTTGCAATTGTACTAGCCTCCAACACTTCCTCTGACAGCTCATTCCATACACATACCACACTCTGCATGAAAAAGTTGCCTGTAGGTCCCTTTTATATCTTTCCCCTCTCAACCTAAACCTATGCCCTCTTGTTCTGGACTCACCCCACCCCAGGGAAAACACTTTGCCTATTTACCCGATCCATGCCCCTCATGATTTTGTAAACCTCTATAAGGTCACTCCTCGGCCTCTGACGCTCCAGGGAAAACAGCCCCAGCCTGTTCAGCCTCTCCCCAGAGCTCAGATCCTCCAACCCTGGCAACATTCTTGTAAATCTTTTCTGAACCCTTTCAAGTTTTGCAACATCTTTAATAGGAAGGAGACCAGATTTGCACGCAATATTCCAACAGTGGCCTAACCAATATCCTGTACAGCTGCAACATGACGTCCCAACTCCTGTACTCAATACTCTAACCAATAAAGGAAAGCATACCAAACACCTTCTTCACTATCCTATCTACCTGCAACTCCACTTTCAAAATATTGTAGAAAAAGGTTCATGTAAAACTTGTATAGTAGTATTGAACAGATATTTGTAAATGGTTTATTGAAATAAATCGTTTATATTGCTGCAATTACTTCATGTAAAGCATGAAGTAGACAAGCCCAATAATTATGAATCGAGTGACAGCGACTCCCCATTTAATAAGCTTCAGTGGCCTGACTCTCTCAGAGGGGAGGGTGAGTTGGATCAGTGTGAGAGTTTCCATTTGATGTTTTTGGTTAATACTGGTGAAGGGGCGGGGAGGGGGCGTGTGAGGTTGTGTTGAAAAGGGTGTTGTGCCGTGAAAGTGACAACCAGGGTAGAAACGCACAAAGTCAGTCAGATACCTAAATTTATCAGGTTACAGCTCATTCCTTTCACCTTTGCTATTTCCTTCTGTTCAAATCTCTCTGTGTCGAGTGACGTTTCTATCGATTCAAACTAATGTTTTGTTTTTTTTAATTAAATATTTATTTTGTAACAACATCGTCCCATAAACCAGAAACATTTGAGGAAGCTTTAGTCAGGATGAAAGTTCATATTCCCTAAGGAAAGTGTTATAATCCTGCAGGTTGTCTCATACACAAGTCAGAAATAAGATACATTCAGGTGAATGAAGCAAGAATTGTTTCTGTTTTTAATGAGTTTTTGGGTCTCCTTATCCGTGCAGCTAAGTGTTCAGAATGTGTTCGCTGTCAGTGTTACGAGAGATTCTTCCCTTTGGCTGGGCCATTGTCAACTTTGACCCTCCTCCAATCATACTGGGGAATGAAGACCCGTGTATAGACCCGCCTGAAGCAATCCGTAATGCTGCAGCCTCAATACAAAATCAACCACTGTGCTGCGATGGGAAATGAATGCAGTGGGTTATAGCCTCGCATCAGACAGCGCTCAAACCTCTCTCATCATGGAATCTGCATTGACAGGCTCCACGCTGATTGTGAAAACCAAATCAACACTGCCAGCTATAAACCATCCCGAATAATCCACAAGGCACTCGACTGTGCCACCCAACTTTCAGAAATCCATGCTCCATTTCTACTTCCTCTGAAGTCCCCATGTTATTTCCACCAGCCATTTACGTCTGATGTTATAAATCTGCAATTCGCTGGATGGTCCTGTCAGCTTGAAAGAAAAATGGAAAACTTTGTCCAACTGTTCTTCTCTGTCTCTGGGCTCTACTCCTTACACCCCACCCACTCCACATCTTCTGCACATAAACCAACATTTTCCCAGCTAGCATCAGTTCTGAAGAAGGGTCATTCGACCGGAAACATTAACTCTGATTTCTCGGCACAGATGCTGCCAGACCTGCTGAGCTTTTCCAGCAACTTGTTTTAATTTCTGATTTACAGCATCTGCGGTTCTTTGGGTTTTTAATACAGAAAAGTTAGCATCTGTGGGGATAAAACAATGTGAATGTTTCGAGTACGGAGTGACTCTTTATCCAGTTTGAAGTTGGATTGAGAGGAAGCTGGAAATTGGAGACCATATTCTTTTCTGGAGTGGGATATACAGGTGTCACTGTGCACTGTGGGCCCCCTTCTATCTCCTCCTGCTCCCTGTGTCACACCAAATTTTTGCAACACTAACAAGGTTGACTTGGCAGATTCCCCATTGATTTGGTGTTCAAGGAGCCTGCCAAATGAATGCCAACCACCAATTGCTTTTGCCTCTATCTGACTATTCAGGTATCAAGTTTTAGACATTTTTAACCATCCTGTTCAGAGATGTCATCTCTTGGGTCTTGGGTAGGTGGCACTTGAACCCAGGGCTCCTGGCTCAGAGGGAGTGACAACATTATGTTCCACATTTGAACTAAGCATTGAACTACATGTGGTGTGGGCGGCATGGTGGCACAGTGGTTAGCACTGCTGCCTCACAGCGCCAGAGACCCGGGTTCAATTCCCGGCTCAGGCAACTGGCTGTGTGGAGTTTGCTCATTCTCCCTGTATCTGCGTGGGTTTCCTCTGGGTGCTCTGGTTTCCTCCCACGTCCAAAGATGTGCAGGCCAGGTGAATTGGCCAAGCTAAATTGCCCGTAGTGTTGGGTAAATGTAGGGGAATGGGTGGGTTGTGCTTCCATCAGTGGAAAGTTATATTTCATAGTGCCTCCTCTGTACTGGCTCCTGGCCCTTGGTAGTTCCATAGTTTTTCTTTGTTTCATCACCCCCTCCAAGCTAATCACCTTGAGATACAAGCTGTATTTGGGCACCACACATTTTATATTATTGGTCTTCAAAGGTTGTTTTCTATTTTTTTTAAAAAAGTATCATATTTTGTGCAGTCATTACAACTCTTCTATCAAAGCGATAGTAGAATTGGCTGTCCTGTAGATTCACAGAAAAATTACATTTGGTATTATTTAGTGATGCACCTGGATTCAGCAAAATCTTCTGTTTCTGGAGGACCCATACTCCGTTCAGGCCTAGCTTTAGAAAGTCATGCTTAAACAATTGGATCACAGAAGATACAGATTTAGCACATCCTGGTCTAGCTCAATGTTCCATCATATGCTCAATATATCTTCAATACCTGTCTGCTACTTCACAACAGCACCTCATCACTAAAGCAAGGAACAATGAATGTTCTGGATGTTAACAAAAGGGTCCATTGTTGACACCATTTATTGGCAATCCCTGACTGCCAAGGAGAAGATGGCAATGAGCTAACTTCTTGAACTGCTGCAGTCTATATGGTGCACACAAGAGGGGAGTTCGGGGACTTTGAACTAGTGATAGTAAAGAAATGGCAATATATTTCCAACTCTGGATGATGACTGGCTTTGTATTTGCCACCCTTGTCCTTCTAAATGGAAGTGGTCACAGATTTGAAAGATGCTGCCATAGTTGACTGCTGTAGTGCATCCTGTAGATGGTACATGTTGCTAATCTCTAAGTAATTATGAGGCAGAACAGTGACAGAGAAGAACAAAGCAAATCCTGCACTCTGGGCCACACGACCTCATGGGACATTCTGTCCCATGTACCAAAGATCTGCAGGTTGAGAACCAGCCTATATTGTGACATGAGGACTCACTGCAGAAATCGATGACCCTGAGTAGACCTCATCTCCAAACTGAGGGACAGCTGATGACTGTCCATAGGTTTACTTTCCTTTAGTTTACTAGCCTCTGTGTGTTTGTGTTTAAAATTACAAAGAGTTTTAAAAAACAATTTCCTCTGGTGAAGAAAGCTAGAGCAAGAGAATGCAATCTTGAAATTAGTGGGACAAGATTGAGGAGTGAAATGAGAAGTGAAACCATTTACAGAAAAGGTACTTAAAATCTAGCAAGCTCTTTCAGAGCCCAAATCCCCACCCACCCCAATCCGAGGCTACATGCTGTGTCAATTGAAATTTACAAGAGACAGTTCAATCAATTTTTTGTCAGATAATGACATCAAGCAATATGGACCAAACATGGGTGGGTAAAGTTAAGTATAGATCAACTATGATCAAAAAGAATGGAAAACAGATTTGAGAGGCTGAACGTGCTGTATCTAAACTTACACTTTTCTGATTATTGAGTGTTGGATAAAAAACAGATCTTCATAATGTCTCTGCAGCACTAGTTTGTGCTTGAGATGCAGACTTGCCCTGTTCCCAACTTAGCTCATAATCACAGAGCCTTCCCAGGGGCTTATAATTATATGTTTTTAAACATTTTGTGTGTAACCAAATCAAAATAACTCAGTAAATCAACCGGTCTGAACTCTACAATTTCTCACTGATTCTCACTGTAAGATCATTTTTACTTTCTCAACTTAATGGATAGCCTCCTGAAATCTGGTTCATTGCCTGTGCTATTATGTAAGGATGCAGCCCTGATTCATAAACTTATACTGAGGCTAACATGAACTAGAATAGACTTGGCTTCTTTTCCCTTTAACTAATTAAAATATCTAAGGTTATCAAGGGAATTGAAAGCAGAGTTACATTATTTTTGTATACAGGTAAATCCGGAATGTAGCTTTAAAATTGGACCTAAACCATTCAGGATGATATGACATGATGACCGATAACAGAAATATACCACCCTGAGTAGGCACCATTCTTGAATCAAGGGGCAGCTGCTGCTGACCATGATTATGTTAAAAAGTACTTCACACAACATGTAATGAAATTTTGAACTCTGTTTCCCCCAGAAAGCTGCAAATTAGTTGAAAATGTCAAATCTAAATATAGATATAGATGAATTAAGAATTACAGTTCAAGGAAGGAAAGATACAAATCAACAATGAGTTTACTCCCAAAGCAAAATAAGTTTGATAAGTTCAATAGCCCAATCCTGTTCCTTGTTTCTAAATTACTGCTTTTTCAATCTTACTACACATTGTACCACAGGTACATGGCAGTGAACAGGCCTGTTTGGCTAGCCTACTCATTGAGCGGTGCGACTTTAAAAGCATGGAAAAAGTCTTATTTTTGGTTATAAAAGATACACACAGAAAATTCAGGACAGTTAATTTAATTTTGAAAGTGGCGAAGCTTCTAGAAATGATAATTTGGAATAAAATTCTGTGTTAAGGAAATCCAGAACTGACTTTTAAGGACAAATTGGATTTAACCAACTTGAGTTTTTGATGACAGAGAGGGTTAATAAAGGAAATATGGTTGCTATGGTATACATAGACCTCCAAAAGACATTTGGTAAAAATATCACATAACAGTGTAAACAAAGTTAGAAACCATAGAATAAAAAAGAACAATAGCAAAAAGGATACAAAATTGGCTAAGTGACAGGAAATAGAGAGTAATGGTTAATGGTTGTTTATTGGATAAGAGGAAGCTTTATAGTAGAGTTTCCAGGGGCCAGTGCGAGGATTCTTGTACTTCCTGATATATATTCATGACTTTAAGCTGGTGTTGAAGGCACAATTTTAAAATTTATATAGAATACAAAACCTGAAAGTATTGTGAACTGTGAGGAATAGTGTGTAACTTTAAAAGGACATAAGCAGATTGATGGAAGAGGTGGTGAAATGGCAGATGAAAGTAACACTGAGAAGTGTGAAGTGAATCATTTCAACAGGAAAACATACGAGACACTATAAAGCAAATATAAAATTCTAATCGAGATGCAGAGGCAGAGGAACAGAGATGTATATGTACATAAATAATGGAGGTGGGCAGACAAGTTGAGAGAGTGACTAATAATATAGATAGCATCCTAGGCTTTATCAGTAGGGGCATAGAGTACAAAACAAAGAAGTTATGTTAAACATAACTTGTTTATAACACTGGATTGGCTTCAACTGAAGTTTAGGAAGGATGTGAAGGTATTACACAAGTGGTAGGCCTGGATCACAGGAATGGTTTTAAATGTGCAGATAGTTCAGAGAAGTTGGGACTAATTTTGTGGAAAAGATATAATTGACAAGATTTTTGATAGATGTGTTTATAGTCATGATAGGTCTAAAGGAAATCTACAGTGAGAAACAGTTCCTGTTGGAGAAAGGATTGAGAACCAGTGGGCATAGATTTAAGGCAATTGGCAAAAGAAGCAATATTGGCATGAAGGAAAATGTCATCATGCAGCAATTGGTTAGGATCTGGAATGCATAGCCTGAAAGATTGTGGATGGAGCAGGTTCAATTGAGGCATTTAAGAGGAATTTAGATTATTATCTGACGTAGAAGAATGTGCAGGGTTATAGGGTGAAGGTGGGAATGTGGCAAGCCTTATAGGGGCAGTACAGACAAGACAAGCCAAAGAACTTTCTTCTATATATTAACAATTCTATAACAATATTAATTCAGATGAAGAACTTATGAAATTGCTGTGTGTCTGAGCTATTCAACATGCTGCTGCACAATAGTTTAAATTAAAGGAAAGGCTGGGAATATGAAATATTTTAACCTTCCCATGGTGATTATAGCAGGAGACAAGCATTCAATCTGTCCAATGCAAAAGCAAATAACACCATTTATTTGTCAGCATGTCCACTGATGATCATATTGTGTGTCAAAATTCAGATAAATTCTAACATTTTGTGGCTATTAAAATTTGTTGTTAAATGTAAGCATTTTAATAGCAAGACAGCTGATAAGGTAGATCATGATCAATGTTTAAAAGTCACACTGAAAGATAATGCCTATTGGAGGAGACTTGCAAGAACTAATGTCATTCTGTTATTGATAAGTAGTATGTAAATACTTTTTGGCTCTTCCGAAATTCAGCTGTTTTATTTTATTTAAAAGGCTAAAAAAACACGAGCCCAAAAGCTACTGAATAATTTCACTGATATCAATCACTTTTAAGATTATTTTTTGATTTTTGTGCAGTGTACATAAGGTAATCAGAAAATCATAGAATGGTTTATATTCTTACAAACAATATATAGATGAGGTCATCAATTTATGTAAGATCGCAGGGCATTGTAAGATTCAGGAGGACGTGGTTGTCTCACATTGACATCACTGATTTTCATTAACTTCCTACCTAGCATATCACACACTAAAAGGTTTACAAATGCACAACATTATGATGGGCTTCCACACAAATCAACTAACCAAAACAAATGTGAAGAAAGTTAATTAAAACTATTTAAATTAAGTCTGATCAATGTATTAAGAAATAGGAGCAGGGGTGGAACACATAGCTCATTGAGTTTACTGCACCATTCATCAGGATCGTAGCCAATCAAATTTACTTTCCTGTCTTATCCACATGCCTTGGCATCTAACACTTTTAAATATACTCAACAACTCAGGTTCGAAAGTCCTCTAGAAGCAAAATATTCCAAAGATTTATAATCCTCTGAATGAAGAAAAAAAATTACCACCTTCTGGGTGTTAAATGGCTGACAACGTATCCTGAGTTTATGACCTTCAGCTCCGGGCTCTCCAAGCAAGGGAAATTGTTTCTCAACATTTATTCTGTTAAGGTTCACAAGAGTTTTCAAAATCCAGTGCATCCAACTGGTGGAGTTACCAATTGTCAGAGTACAATGTGTATCAGTACGATAGACTATTCATCTACTTTGATCAATTGCATTTCTGCCAATATTGTTTGTGGATTGTGATTATAACCTGCAATGGTTAACCATTGTTCTTGGGAAGGAGATTTAGGAAGGGGATTTCATGTCAAGGTGGTACCAGGGTTGTGCTGGAAAAGCACAGCCGGTCAGGCAGCATCCAAGGAGTAGGAGAGTTGACATTTCAAGCATAAGCTCTTCATCAAGAATTCAGGTTTCTTGATGAAGAGCTTATGCTTGAAACATTGACTCTCCAGTTCTTCAGATGCTGCCTGACCAGCTGTGCTTTTCCAGCACCACACTTTTTGACTCTGATCTCCAGCATCTGCACTTTCTCCCAGGTTTGTACATATAGTGATGGACGTTTGAAACCCTTAGTAATATGATCATTGAGCTGTGAGTCTGCAGTGCTCTAGAGCACTGTTGATGAAGCTCCTTTGACATCAAGTTCCAAACCCATGATTTATATCACTTAGAAGGACAAGATCAGCGCATATATGGGAACATCTTCAACTGCAAGTTCCCCTCCAAGTCACATATCATCCTGATTTAGAACTATATTGCCAATCTTTTACTGTTACCCAGTCAAACTCCTGACAATCCCTTCCTAATAGCACTTTCTAACACCTCATGGAGTACAGCAGTTCAAGAAGGTGGCTCACCACCACTTCTCAAATAAGGGATGGGCAATAAATGCTGAGCAGCCAGTGATGTCTGCATCTCATGAGTGAATTAGAAAAAAACATACTTCCTGGGGTATCCTTACGCCTTGGCTTTGCCAACTTGCACTTATAAACTTGGGCAAAGAAGTCATTTGATAATTGGACAAACAAATCTAAACATCAGATTTCTCAATAACTTGAATTAAACACAACAACTATGTGCCTATATAAAGGAAAATATTAAAGGAAAAGAGACAAGGAAAAGTTTACCAAATTCAGAAAAACAGTATAGTGAAACTCTCAGTCTGTGTTTAATCCTCAAAGTACTGTTCTAGAACATTTGTAATCCTCAACCCTAATGCTGCCCCCAGCATTCCTCTATCTCCACGTTGATTATTCCACACCTCACTTCATCTATCTTCCCACTCTCTCACAATTGCACATGAAACATCAAACTGTTGGATATTGGCCAGTGACAATCAGCTTTTGTTTGGCAGCAAGTCACACTCTCAAAGTGAGGAAGCTGTCAAAAGTTAAACAATAAAAACAAATTAACTATTTTGGAAAAAAAAACCATTGTATAACTCTATTGTATAGCTCCTGAAGAACGGCTCATGCCCGGAATGTCGATTCTCCTGCTCCTTAGATGCTGCCTGACCTGCTGCGCTTTTCCAGCAACACATTTTCAGCTCTGATCTCCAGCATCTGCAGTTCTCACTTTCTCCTATTGTATAACTCTCCACTGTCAATACACGCCCCCAAATTTAGAAGTAATTTGACCACATGAAGGGAATTTTCCTTAAAACCACACATTCAAATGTACAAGCATTACATTCTCCAAATAATTGTGGTGACTGTCCATTCCAATCCAGCAACAAACCAGATCTTCACTAAAGGTATCATTATCACCTATTATACTCTATGTGCAATAACGTCTGGATGTTAACACAACAAGATTTAAGTTTGCAGTAGTTTGCAAAATATTATTTTGTTACATTTTATCACTTCAGATTTATTGAATTTTCAGATAAAATGTAATAACTGAAGCTTCAATTAAGGTTATAATGAACAGTCTGATCTGTTTTATATGAAGATTCATTCACTGAAAAGCTGGCTATATGTTTACCTACTTATAATGCAGCTCTGAAAAAGTTCTAATTCCTAAGTCGATCCTAGCAGTTCCATCATTGGGAATTTCCACTTGATGTGTGAACCACTTTGAGAAGAATGAGACCCAAGAACAATTGTTAATTTGGAGGTAGAACTTTGAGTTTGTAAAACTCAAATGCCTAGCAAATGTCAGTCAATGTTTTCACTGATCAGTAACTGAGGTCATCTCTAACAGTGCATTTCCTGTATAAAAATATTGACATTACAGCTTCAAAATTACATCATTGAAAGTAAAACACTTCGGGATATTCTGAGGCTGTGAAAGTTACAATTTACATTCAAGATCTTGCATTCTTGAAGAAAAGATGCCAATTTCTAATGTCTAAGAAGGAAAGTTGAAGCCTATGGCTGGAGGAAATGTTTAGTAAGAGGCTTGTGTGTTGCTGAAAGCACATGAACACATAGAAATGTCCCAATTGTTCTTAGCAGAGGCTCTTGTTATTTTGTAATTGCTCTGGGATTTCACCTGTTCATTTCAAGGAAGTATATTTTACAAATCATTGTGTAGATAGAGCTTGTAATGCTATTACTCTAGAATTGCATTAGATTTAATTTCAGATAGTTTAATCTGTTTCTTATAGCGGGGAATTCATTAAATGCAATACGGAATACAAAAAAATAGATCATTGCAATCTATCTGGACAATTGAAGTATTTCAAGGGACTACTTTATATACAAATTGTTGCACATGTTATCAATGAAATAATTTGTAATGCAAAGGTCAGTGTCCATCCATACCGCCTCTAATATTTTTCTCCAATTGGAATTTTGCGAAAGTATGTTACTGTCATAAGAAACATTGGTTTCAATGAGTGCAACTAGATTTCTATCCTTGGCTTAAAATGGTTCCTTCAGGAGATCAAATGAAGAGATGTCTGGGTGAGAGGAATCTACAAGATGAATGTGCCTGTGGGTTTAGAATCTGCCAATGTGTCTCTATTGCCATGACATCTGAGAAATATTTGGCAAAGTGGAGCTATGTTTTGGCCTAGTTAAACAGTATATGCTTATGTTTGTGAAGACAAGCCTTTTTTTCTATTTACAATTTTTCCTCAACTTTCTCTATTTTCTACTCTCCTGGGCTCTTGCCCCTGGTCAATCTCTTTCCATTGCGAGAGCAGACACTGTATACTTTGTGATTCTAACACTAACAGTAATCCATACTAAAGTGCCAGGAGAAATGCATGGAAGAGGGCCAGACTAAGATGAACTGGTGGTTTTTCCCTCTCTTGAGATATCCTGAACATAAGCCTTTTATTTTGATTTTCTGCACACTCAGCCATGTAATATACCTCCTCAGCAGCTCATTGAGCAACTGCACCTTGTGTTGTGTTATTGAGTAATTAAGACAAAGAAGGAGTTCAAGTTTGATTCCTGTGTGGGTTGTAGGATCTAAACTTGGAAATACTTAGGAATTGGAAAATATCAATGCCTCCAGACAAGGGAGGGAAATAACCAGTGAGGTTGCTAATCCTGATGTCTCTCTATTGGAAAGGACACACATCATATTAAATTGCTGGGCTGTATTGTGACATCCCCAAGTCTGAAAACACTGATATTAATGTGTAGGGTCACTAATGGGTAAGCCTTTAGAGATATATCACCATCCATTATCTGAAGCAGATTCAATAACTTGATACAATAGTACTTGGTATTTTCTCCCCACTTCAAAGTTTTCCCCTTTTCACTGAAGACAGCTGAGGGACAAGTGGGAGACATGACGTACAATTTATAATAATTAAGCAAATGATAGGGAGGTTTTTCCAAACCTATACATGGCATAGCTGGAATACAATGAATAATTTTGTGTCTCTTACCTAAGGAAAGATATCATGTTATGGGAGACAGTCAAGAGAAGGTTCACTAGACTGGAAGAATTGCCCTATGAGGAAAGGTTGAGTCGATTGAGTATTTTGGGATATGGAAGAATCGAGGCAACCTTATGGAAAGATGAAAAATTCTTGAGGGATTTAACAGAAAAGATGAGGAAAGGTTGTTTCTCCTCGTGGGAGAGTGCAGGACCAAAGGACATATATCAGAATAAGTTGTCATCCGTATTTAAAAATAGATGAGGAAGAATTTCTTCTTTTAGCGGGTAGTGAATCTGTGGAATTCTTTACTGCAGATAGACAGATTTTCAATCAGTAAGAGTATCAAGGGTTACAAGAGTAGGCAAGAAAAGTGAAGTTGAGGATTATTATATCGAACATGATCTCATTGAATGTTAGAGAAAATACGATGGCCTAAATAGTGTACTTCTGCTCCTGTGGCTTATGGCCTTATCAGAAAGACAATGTATTCAAGTCAAGTGAATCATGTGCCATATTACAGCTGCTGAAAAGCAATTCTGTTTCCAACTCATGGGGTTATTGTTAATTTTACTAATTAAAACTGGACTAGTTCTTCCTGAAGCTCTGTCACAAAATATGGTTTCTCAAATGTCCCAGCTTGTGCTATAAGTTTCACATGATCACATTGTGCCTAAAAAGGAGACCAAAGCAAGCCTGGGTTTTTGGCCTACATGTGGTTGTCCTACAATATTGTATACTGCTCCAGTTTGGTCTGCAGCTTCGTAACCCTAGCAAATTTGGGAGCACCTGAAATGTAATACATTTCACAGAAACACACTCTTTTCCCATAGAGATGAGTGGAAATCTGGAATTCTGCCTTCAATGCACTGTTGGCGCTGAAGAGTTAGTTGGAAATGTTTGAAGAGAGATTGACGAATGTTTGTAATCTCAGATGTGCAGGGATATTATCAAGGTGAATAGCTTGTGTTAAGATATAAATCATCTAAGCACAGATCCTATTTGTTTCTAGAGCCATGCTTTATTGACATATATGCAGTGAAAGCAACATAACACAATACTTGACAGCTCAGAGGCCAACACGGACAAGAATAAAGAATAAAGGTATGATGCCAGGAGGAGAATCCTACATTATTCCTGCAGAACTTGGAGGAACCACTACCTTGCTTGTTCTCCTCCCTCAAAACTAATTCTAACATTAAATAGATGAGTACGGAGTATCTCGAGACAGGTCTTATTATGCAGAAGCAACGTGCTGTCCAGTAGGCCGTACATTTGCAATAAGCTTGTGCTTTGCATTGATTAATGAAGTACCCACTCTGTTCGAACAAATGCCTGGAAACCTATTGGAAGGGCTTGAGAATCAGGATGAGGAAGCAGAAAGGTAAGCCTTGCATTTCCATTTTAACTCTGCTGTCATCCTGTTTTCTTTTGGTGATGGGGTTTCTCATCCACTTCAACGAGTTTGACATTTTACAATTGAGGCCCATGGGAAAACCGTTTTTCTACCTTTTCCTTGAAAGAAGAATCATTGATTCTGCTTCTCCCCTCAGATGGTGTCTAAACAGGAGAGCATTCCCTGCATTTTATGTGTCTTTATTTACTTTTGTTGTACAGGAAACAAAGCTTCATTAACTATAAGATAACATTGGATAGATTCATGTACTCTGCAATAGTAGGACCACCAAACTTTGCCTCCAAATCATTGCTCATCTCCAACCCTCCTCCTTCAATTGCAGCTAAATTTCATGTTATTGTTAACTTTAGTCTTCTGTTAATTCTAGTCTTAACTATTCCAAATTTCTCCCAGTTAGCCTCTTATCTTGAACGCTCTGTAAACCTGAGCTCACTGAAGACACAAACTTATAAGCAGCAGAGTTAAGTTCTGTCCAACTGTTGTACATGAGCTCATTGACACATATTGGCTCTCTGTTTCCCAATGCCTCAATTTTTAAATTCTAATCCTTGTTTTCAAATCCGTTCATGTCATCTCCTCTTCACCATCTCTGATGTCCTTAGCCCAACAGCCCTCAGATTTATGTGTTTCTTCTAGGTTGACTTCCTGTGCATCCCTAATTCTTTTGCTGTACAGTCCCTGTTGACTGTTGTGCCTGTAAGTGTCAGAACCTAAGCTGTGGAATTCCCTTCCGAAATCTTTTCACTTCTCCTTCTTAAAAACTCTTCTTTAAACAACTTTATCATCTGTCCCACATCTCCTTATGTGACTTAGTAACAAATTTAATTTGCTACTTGCTCCTATTAAGAAAATTTTATCATGTTACGGGCACATTGTCGTACAGCTAACCAGTCATTATTAGTCTTTTGGTTGGTCATTTATTGTTTGTGAAGAAAATGATAACAACACAATACTATCACAACTGAAAGAGAAACTATTAGTGAATAAGTTGCTACTAAGGTGCTGTTGGAAGTGTAGGCCTTTCCCATTGGCAAAGTTGTGAGTGATTCTGATTATAGTTCGAGGATAGTGTAATCTTAATTTATTTTAACAATTAAGATGAAAATGATTGCATATTCTAATTTCCAATTTCTTTGTAAAGACAACATAAGTGGACATGAGAGCTACAACATGAAAGCATCTTTATCTTCAATGGAGTATATTGATGTGACTGATTTCCCAGCACAGCCGCTTGGTTAAAGGCCAGTACACCACTCAAAGTAAACATTGTGTTTCCACCCACGACACATTATTCTGCTGGCTGAGGCAATCGTCTACCCCAAGCCCCACTACAAAATAAGAAACATTGCTAATATGAGATAACATTTCTGCACAAGCTGGGACGTTAAGTTTAACTTTTATAAAACACCGTCTTGCCACCAGCTGGGATGTTGTGTCCAATTCTGAAAAACCACACTTCAGGAAACAGGGTTTGTTAGGATTTATCAGAATTGATTCAGAAAGAAAAGAGTACTGTTAGATTAGATATACAGTAGATGCTACAATTGTTTTTGTTTCGACTAAAGAAAACTAAGAGGAGATTGAGAGGTGGTGCTTAAAACATGATTGGATTAGATACAGTAATTAAAGAGAAACTGTTTCCAATTTTCAAATGGTCAATACCCAGAGGGCACAGATTTAAGGTGGTTGACAAAAAAAGAAACAACATGAGGAAAAGCTTTAGTTTAAAATGGAACAAGTGGATAAAAATAAAAACAGAAAATGCTGGAAATAGGTCAGTCAGCATCTGTGGAGAAAGACAACCTGAATGTTTCAGTTATGTGACCTTGCAGCAGATACTGCTTGGCTCACTGAATATTTCTAGTACTTTCAGGTTTAATTTCAGATTTAAAACAACTGCAGTATTTTGCTTTTATACGATAGTTAGGACTTGAAATGCAATGCCTGGCAGGATGGTGAATACAGATTCAATAGACACCTTCAAAAGGGAATTCAATAACTTCAAAAAACAAATGCAGGTATTGGGGAAAGAGTGGGGAAATGGGATACATTGAGTTGTTCTTCAACAGAATCAGCACTGATTGGTCACCAAATAGAATAGTACAGCAGAGAAGGAGGCTATGATAATAACCAGGTAACATTCAAGAGGCTTGTAAGAACTTTTGGAATAGTGCCTTTCTGATAAAATTCTCCAAGATGATCTTTGTGGGCTTAATGTTTATTATTAAACTGACCCTGTCTGATTCACCACATCTATGCTAAATCCTTTAAGATAATTGCTACCACAAGTCATTTATTTACCGATAGACTTGTTTGGATAATAATCGATACTTGCAGCTGTGGAACATTATTTCAGGCTAATTAAGTGCTACTGCTTCTTTGAAGTATTATCATAATGTACAAAACACAAAGGAAAATGATTGTAAAGATGAACAATTTATTGTTACTTTCAAACAAAACATCCAAAATTATCCAGAGGCTGGTTACCATACTGTACTTTAATTCTATTTTCTGAATTTGAATTGCATGGGACATAGGAACCAGAGTTCGCTGTATGGTTGTTAAAGCCAATTTAATAAAACCTTGATCAATTTGTACTTTAACTCTATTTGCCCATCTTGACTCCATACCAAACAAAAATCTAACAATCACAGCAATTACTTTTTTTTGAGGCCTACGTTCACCACCTTTCTGGAAGTGCCTATTCCAATTTACACTCCCACGTGTGAGGAGACTTGCTTCTCAATATCACCACCGAATGCTAGCATTAGTTAAAAGTTATCTCCTGACAGAGAAAAAAAATTCTTTCTACATATCCTATCACTTCACACTACGCCTCTGACACCACAGGCAAAATCTCTGAGATATGTTTGCAGCAGTTACTGGTGGCTGTAGATTCTCAGAGAAAAAAAATTCTGTGATTTTAACAAGATAATTAATATAAATTCAACAAGTCATAAGAATGGCAGGTGTAGGACATTACAATGCAGAGAGTTACACATTTAGGAAGATACCTAATTTCTTCCCTAAGGGCATTGTGGGTCTACCTACAGTACACAGATTGCAACAGTTCAAAAGTGCCACATTCTAAAGGGCAACTAGGGATGGGCAATAAATGCTGTCCAGCCAGCAATGACCATCTTTGCATGTGTGAATAAAATAATTATTGTTACTCCAAAGTTAAATAGATGAGTGTCTCTCGACCATTAGTTTTATGACCTGTTGTTTGTTGTGACGACTCAGAAAGGAGAGTTGAATGTGTTCCCTGCTCAAATTATTAGTTGGGGTATCATATGGGCACAAAGCACTCAATGGTCAGAGGAAAACAAAATGTAATGACTAATTTTGTTCGGAGTTAATTGCGTTTTCTGATGTATTGTTTCCTCTTATAAAGGACAGAATTGTGTCCTGTTGTCCAGTTCTGAATTGCCATTGATGATGGACATGTAATTATCATTTACCCCTGGTGTGTGATGGTATATAGGAGCAAAAACAGGGTTAAGAAAACTAGGCAATAGGCAGAAAAGATGTAAGAACACCATCAACATTGTTTCTTTGGTTAGAGCTATTGTTTTGTAGGCATTTTTAAACCACATGAGCATACAGTTCTGTTAACTCCTGAATGAAGCACCTAATTCCAATCGTTCATCTTCCAATCATTCCTATAACAAACAATTTCTGATTCAACTACAACACAGAATACAGCCAGAAGTGCAAAATGCTGAACCAGACATATAAATGCGACTCAATGACCAGCACAATTCCAGCCAGACTTTAACAAGTGTCACCAAGATACAACAGAATGTTCCAAAAGCCAAATCTCTTTCATATCAAACATTCTACAGTATTTTGTTTAGATTGACTTGTTGAAAGAATGAGCAAATGAATATGGGGGTGCAACATTTCACAAACAGAACATTTTACTTGCGCTCCAATCCTTTCTTTTAAAAAAAACTTAATCTCAAATACAACATCTCTTGGTTAAATGTGCTGCAGCATTTAACTGGGTAAATACACAAACAGTATATGTTGAAAGCACATGCAGTACACAAATCAATCCGATGAACAATCTCACTACAATTACCATTCTCCGCTGCTTGCTTGAGGTTTTCCAGCATGGTATCATAGTGGATCCTACACAGGACTTTTTCTTCGACCAGCCCAAATTCCTCCCCAGTGGAGAGCTGCCTCTTACAGGAGAAACAAGCAAAGCATGCCAGGTGGTAGGCATTACCCCGTGCTCTCCGTACCCAGTCACTGGCATAGATCTGTCTACCACAACGGGCGCACTTCGTGCCAAACCGGCTGGAAAAGAGGAAACAATACATCAGAAAATGCAATTAAGTCTCAGATGTGTAGCTGAAGTCATGTATCATAAAATGTCAGGAAATGAAGCTTTAATGGTGGGTGGTCTGAAATATTGTGAGTTTTTGAGCATGACATCTAATGAAAAAGTAATTAAAGAAATCTGGTCCTGCATGCCCCCAACATTAATTCATACCATTAGAAACAGCTGAAGACATACCTGCTTTAGTGAATTTGGTAATCATCATATGACTCTTAAACTAGGGGCCTGATCAGGGTTTCAGAAAAGGACAACTCTCTTCGCTGGATTATAGATTGGCCCGAGGGTGTGCTCCCCCTCCAGTAAAGATTAAGTTACAGTTTGTAAATGTTAATTTCCTACAACTTTTAAATGATACCTTCATAGAAGTTTGTTCCATCTTTCCTATTTATGTATCATAATCAGGCGTGTTAAATGTTACTGATTTTAAATTGGAGAGTCACTCCTATAGTTTATTAATATGACACATTTTAAATACAGCACATTTTTAAAAAATAGTTCCATATGTTTAGCTGCGTTCGTGATCTCTATTTCTTTTTGATCATGAATCCCACTGAGGAACGCTTTCTCCCAAAAGTTGACGGCTCTGCTTATTACATTGTAACTTTGTAATTTTCTTTTTGTCCTGTTTGTAATTAACAATCCTTTGTTTACTACAACTCCACAATCCAAGTTAAGGCAGTTCTGAGACTCAGAGACAAAGCTATAGTTTGGGAGGACGAGCCAAGAGAAGCAAAGACCAGACGATGCAATAAGGTGTTTATAACACACAACCTGCAGACGTTATTTAACATGGATTTGTGTTTATTTGTTTAAATGCCATGACGGTATTAATAATCTTTTACAGGCAAAACTCTATCCTTACAATTCAACTTTTAACTCCTTCAGTGCCGAGTCGCAGGACATACAGCTGTTTGCATCGACTATCTTCGACATAAACAGTTTCAATTATTGTGCAATTAATTTGTGATATACATAATAATTTTAGAAACGGAATCTTCAACACCATATTCCAATGTTCAACTTCTCTCTCTTCCTGTGTTCCTTTCCAGTTTTCCCAATTGTAATCTAATGATCACTATTGGCACACGCGGATTTAATTGTAAAGTGTATCAAACAAAGCTATTAAATTTGAGCGCATGGTGGATTTTCAGAAGGCAGTATGTTTGTAATTCTCAGCATTGTTTTACAGCACTTCAATTTAAGAGTCAACTTGTATTATTTCATAATACATCAACAGATTACCCTATTACTAAATGCGTACGTTTCTGAGCGGGCTGGTGCCGCATTAGTGAATTTTCACAAGACTGACAGACACCAGAATCAGAACTGAAAGTTGTAAGTTCCACCGATAAAGGTTTTCGGATGGAAGATGTGGGCCGAGGAAACCAAAAATGGGCCAGCGTGGAGATGTCAAGCTGAGATTTCAGTGACCATTTTTACCACCTAATTTCTGAAATCTAATATACCATTTTCAATATTTAATTTAGCGGCCAACATGTACACATCTTTCCACGGTAATGTTTAAGACACAATGCATGTTTGACTTGTAGTACAGTAATATTTGACTGTAGCCTATAACTTCCAAGACGGTTTGCACATATGTATTAACTAAGTAATCAATATTCAGTGATGATTACTTAATTAATCCAGACAAAGAAGCTGCATTTAATGGCTGCTAAATAAATAACCATCTGTCATTTGTTCTCTTTAGTGATTTCATTTTTAAAATCATTTCTTCACATATTTGTGGTCTGATGGAGAAATTATTCTATTAACAGTTTTTTACTAATGAGCCTAAATATAGTGTGTTGAACTTGAAGATTTAACTTTGAAGGAGAAACTTTAGGCTTTCCTTTTAGATTGCCTTTTATAAAAAGTTGCCAACACATCACTTGCAGTGAAGCAGAATTTAATTTCTTCTAATTTAATTTAAACAATAAAGAAAACTTATTTGTGAACTTATAAAAATATGTAAAAATAACAAGCATTAAAGATTTAAACAAAATAGTTTGACTCAGTGAACAAAAAATTAACTGACAGAGGTAGAAGAACTTTAAAACATTATGACTTGTCCTAGAATCCAACAAACAAATTTCTAAGTCCTGCTACCAGTAGCTGCACTCAGTTGAACAAACAAAACCCAATTGGACAGTGACCCTTCAGCCTCTCCAGGCTTGTAATTTGTGTGCAATTGTCCTTTAAACATTGGTAATTGCCTTGATTTTGTGATATCTGTTTTCATTAAAAGCAGAGCTTTTTCAGTTTAGCTGCTCTCTCCACATGCCTGCTGGGGACCAAGACAACACCATCCTTTCACATTGATCGTGTACTTTAACAAATTGCTGGCATTTATGTACCATCTTAGAAATATGTAGTACAGTTTTGATTTGGCTAAAGGCAGAGACTTAAATGGAATTTCTCTGCCAAACTGTACTGAAGCAAAACAGAAATACATTAAACAGAAACATAATTACCATCTTACAATAACATCTCTTCCCCTTGACCCAGATAGGCTTAACACCTTCTAAAATGAATGTATATAAAACTTTGTTAAGTAAGTAAAAGGGTCTTGTGAATACAACACAACATGCAACTATTAAATTCAGTTATTTAATTCTGCCTTCAATCTCCAACCTATTTTCCAAACTTTTCTTGCCATACCAAACCCTTCCCGAACCATTCATTTCCTGTCCTCCCCACCTCCCCAAGCCCATCCTCCTGCTAGTGCCTGACCAAGCAGAGCATAGTCCAATGGGTTTTTACTACTCTCAAGTACCTTAGCCAGTATCAACAGGTTATTTGACTGTAATAAGCTTCACAGTTGGGCTAATACTTTTCTCAGTTGAATATTCATATGTTCACTCATATTCCAGCACCTATTTCTTACCAATTTACATAAATGTTCCAAAAATGCTAGTCAGTGAATGCTTTAAAGTACAGTAAATATCCTTCTGTAAGTAAAGTACAAGTATTTTTGAAGCATTGCTTTCTGTTCTAACCACTGGAAATGTATTACCAGATGACTGTCTTTTGAGGGGAAGTACTTTGGTAGAGGCAAGTTTTTAATCCAAAGAATATTCTAAGATTATAATGTTCAACATCTACAGCTCTATAAAGATAACATATGTTTGCTCCGTGCTTTGTTCTCAGTTGGTCCAGTTTCATTTAGCCTTACGTTCATGCAGAATATTATTGCAGGAAGCAATATGCGATGGGAAACATAATAGTTTCTCACAAACTGAAAAAAGGAAATCAGTCTTTAAAGGGTAATAGAAGCCAGAACTTGTTATTGTTGCAATTTTTCCTATCAATCAAAATAAATAGGAATTCAAGTTATTTTCAAAAAGCAACATTTGTAACAATGGAGAGTATTTTTAGAAATTTGCCAGAATACTGATGGTGAGCATATCCTTAGTTTACAGTCTGGAGAGTTTATTTCTTTTAAGGTAAGAACACATTTATTTAACTGCCAATAGTGCAGATTTATAGTCAGAAAAGTGATAAACCAGATTTCCTCTTGCATTGCCAAAGCACATCTGCAAGTACTGTATTAAAACAGTAAATCCCAGATGATGAATATAACCTCCTTTAAGCATTCATTCCATAAGAAAGTTTAATTATATTTTGTCACTGGATTGTCAAAAATATTTTATGAAGTCACCATTTACATATTCGTAGCCTGGGGCTGGTGCAGATGGAAGGTAAAAACAAAAATCCTGCTCAGGTATGAAATATGTAAAGTTTCAACTTAATTGTCGGATTTTCACCTCTAAATCCGAAGGTTGAGATTCACACCAAATATTTTAGCATGAAAATGTGGAGGAATGATTCAATGCAGCACTGAGAGATTACTGGATTTTTAGGAGTTCCCTCCTTTATATAAGACACTAACTTCAGGTCCTATCTGCATTCTCAGAGATTAAAAAGACCCATATCACTGGCTTCAAGCAGAGAAGGGGAGAAATATTTATCCTTAAATCAATGTCACCAGAAACACAAAATATGTAGTTATTCTCACATTGCTGGTATTCAGATCTGTGTGTAAATTGGTTGCTACAGTTCCTATCTTACACTGACTACAGTTCAAATATATTGCTTCAGGACTTTAAATTCATACTTTTAAAAGTGTACTTTTTTCCTTTTTCTTCTAAGTGTGTATTGAATTGATAACTATTCAACTACAATACATTAATTCCTGCTGCAGTCATGCTGAGATTAGGTTTACAATAGTTGTCAACATTTTCTTGCAACTTCATAAAACTTCACATTGGCATCACCAGCATTTGAATGTATGGAGTTGACAGGGCAGATATTGCAAAGAAAACTTTTCAGCACAAAGCAGGCGATTGCTCTGAGACACGCAACTTTGATGCAATAACCCCAAACAAGTGTGATATAAATATATCAATATCAAAGATGTTTTTCTATATCTTGCAAACCATTCCCTATTTGTGATTCTTGAAATGATTTTAAAATGCTTTAAAATCTGAATTCACAGCAGCTGAATTCTTGCCCAAAGGATTTCTGCCCCAAGCTGTCTCAAACAAAGCATTCTGCACCATTAAATACATCAAAGTCATTGATTTTTAATGCACTCCTTTACTTCACAATTCCATTGAACACACTTTCACTATGAAACAACTCCCAAGTCCACAATGTACAAGTCTGAATTTAATTGTGAAAGAATTAAGTTTAAATGAGATCATTTTTCACTTTGATGAGCAACTGTCAGTCAATAGAAAGAAAGTTTCAAATAAAGAATAAAAGATGTTTAAAGTGCAATGTTCAAACTTCAATCCAATATATTAAGGTTTTTTCTAAACCTTCAGTCAGATGCATTTTAACCATGTTCCATGCAATGAAATTTTGAGATGAGACGCAGTTCTATCAATATACTTGATAAAACCTTTAATTGCAGATGGATACACTGAAGACCAGCTTAAAGTATTAACAACCAAATATAGAAAATTAAAATACTGCTAATTTGACTAATTAGAACATCCAAATGTACTTTAGAGTTATTAATATCAAAACATAATTTGGCTTAGACTGTCTTTACTGAGTGTCATTGAATCTTCATATAAAATAAAGCTTGAGAGACAGTATTGGTTGTCACAGATATTGACCAGCCTCCATTTCAGTGGAGATGGAACAAAATCATTGATTTTGAAAAAAAAAAGGCCATTGCAAAAGCATTAGATTATTACAGATTGTCAATTACTATTCCTGTTGTCCTTCAGTCTAGCTTTGATACTGGAAATATTTTCAAGATTTATTTCATGTATCCCTTTCAATGAATTTCTTGCATGTAAAAATTCTTTAACTCATATTATGTATTTCTGAATTTAAAGATTTTGTTTCAGATGCAGCTAGTATTCTGATCATATTGTCTCAATATGTTGTGATTTTTTTTGTTGGATTATGATGTTATCATTTTAGAATCTGGCCAATTTAACCACATATGAACTTGTGTCCCAATTTGTTTGCTGCAGTAAATATTTTTCATTGTTTTAACATTCTGTCTAAATAGGGTAAATATAAATTTGTATTTTTAAATGATCACATTGCAATTCAAACTAAATTAGAACTTAGGCTGTAGATCCGTCTTACACTTTGAAGAACCTATGTGTGTTATGATCTGCTGCCAGTCACAGGGAGATCAATCCAGAGTTCTGTTTGAACAGATGTATGTTGGTTCATTTAAGTTTCCAAATTGGTTTTAATGGACTTCTTAAAATGTCAAGAAAATTGATATGGGTTGTCAAAGTTCCATTGTGACATCACTATTAAAGGAAAATTATTTGTTCCCATAAATCTGGTGTTATGTGAATGTTAAAAAAAAAAGTCTTGGCTGCAGTTTTCAGACTTTAATTGGTAAAATATTGCCTTGTGGGTATTTGGCTGCCATCAGTATAACACATTCATCAGTCATTTGTTAAGCTTAAACTTGATCAGTAAAAAGAACAATGTCTGAAGCCAAACAGGTACCAACTTTGGCTGCACTACCAACTATGCAACAATGTTAGAGCCAATTGCTTGGCTTCAGTTTATTTTCTTGAGTGCGATCTGTACTTTCACTGTATTTATTGGAACCAAGATGTTGACTGGTCTCAACATAGATCCGGGTAACTTTTCAAACACAAGTTTTTAACGTTGCTATTATGGTAAAAACATAAGCTTAACTATTCATATGCTGTTTTCCTTTGGATAAAAATATGTAATTTATTAAACAAGATCTTATAGTTTCTATTGATTGGGAAATCCAGATGAAGATCCAGTGCCCATTTTTCAGGAAATAACCAATTTTTTTAAAAAATCATACAAATAATGAGTTAGTGTTTGTGGAATCTCCAAACATAATTGTACAAAACTGAAGCACAGAAAATAAATATTTGCAAAGTAAAAGGTACTGAAAAAAGTTTAAATTTGACAATAAATTATGACACCTGAAGCAAATGTATCATATTGAAGAATAAATTAACTCAACCTAACTGTATTTTGAATAGGACAATAGGAGTAGACTGACAGAATTACTTTAATTCATATTTGAAAATTACTAGTAGATGCAACTGCAAAATATTCTTTGTTGTGTTTAGTTTCTCATGGAATTACTCAGACATGATATTGCAAGAGCACTAAATTGCTGAATGATATTCTGAAAAAGAATATATTATGATCATTCAATCATCCATGATCAAAGATTGTCCTTCAATACTTCCAAGGCACACCAGTTCAATTTTTTAAGCATAAGACGGGCAACTCAATAAACTTGCTTTACAAAACAGCACATCATTCATAATATGATACATTTGCTTCTATAATAATAAGAATCTGAATTCTTAAAGCAAGGCAAACCCACAGTGAAGATTGGAATTTGTCAGTCTAAACTCCTGTGTATATGTGATCATCATTCATGATACGGAGGTACTTTCCCATTAGGAACTAGATCACTCAATGTTATAAAGTTTTATTGGGACAAATTGTAATGAACCATTACTTTTATTGTGCAATATAATTTTTGCAATGAGAAAGAATGCCTCCTTTCCATTCTTACTTTCATTTTTGTTTAAGATAATTTCATCCGTGTAAAGTTTTGATATCCTCATGTAGTTCTATTGCAATGTACCTTTAGAGGATAAGATGATACTTTTGCTTGGCTTTGGAGTGATGCCTATATTGTTACTTAAAACCGTACTTTCGAAATCTTCTTTAAAAATTCTTATTGTTCATTTGTCAAGCAATCTAAGTGTGTTTCATTTATTTATAGGCATTAACATTTATTGTTATAAAGGAAACATCATGGTAGTTGTTTTAAGGTACATCAGTGTATTTGACAAAATATAAGAATGCCTGTATCTGAACAAAGTGTATGTTTAATCACCTGAATGTGTTAATAAACCATACAATCATAATATAGCAAGAAAGAACTTTCAGGACAAAGAACTATCCAACTGATGCAATTTTTGTGCCTTAAGATAAGCAAGTCTGCCTACTGTAATATATATTCTTATATCGGTATGAAGTTAAAACTTCGAGAGAATTATTCCAAGTTTTAGGCTGTGAAATTCAGGTGATTATATGTAAATTAGTTGTGAAACTTGTGAGAATAAAGCTAGCTTTGGGCACCTACACTGAGAAATATAACCGTGAACGTGAAAAAAACCCAGTCTAACCAGAAAAAAAGAGATTTACAATATTTGAGATTGTTTATATAAAAGGTTAACTATAAATAAGCTAATGCCATAAAATGAAAGTGTTTGTCTACTAGTTGTAGCATCTGGACGCACAATAAATAAAACATTGTTGAAGTAACCCTATCATCTGAAATCATTTTGTCTTCTTTATGTTTCTAAATGTGTACCAATTGACAATTCTACCCATGCAACCGTCCATACAGTTCATACACCAAGCATCTGCAGTACAATCCAAACATCTGAATCTCCTAACTTCCAAAGTTTTCATGCCACAGCCAATACCCACAGAGTACCAACACAACAGATCAGCACAGCACTGAAAACTAATAACACCATCACTTCCTGGATTCAATTTCCACAGTCATTCTATAATCAATTTCCCACCACCACAACGATCTATGTATTCACGCAAACAGTTTTTAAAGAAAAGTTGAAACAAAGTTAAGGATTAAAAAGGCTATGAAGCAAAGCCCCCCTTCAACAATCCTACCCTTTAAAAAGATACCTAACAAGTGAGAAGGGAAAGATATAAAAGAGATCTACAGGGCAACTTTTTCACACAGAGGGTGATACATGTATGGAATGAGCTGTCAGAGGAAGTGGTAGAGGCTGGTACAATCGCAACATTTAATAGGCATTTGGATGCGTATATGAATAGGAAGGGTTTGGAGGGATATGGGCCGGGTACTGGCAGGTGGGACTATATTGGGTTGGGATATCTGGTCAACATGGACGGGTTGGACTGGAGAGTCTGTTTCCATGCTGTACATCTCTATGACTTCTTTTTAAATCATGCCTGTAGGTTCATATTTGACACAACGCAGATCTTCTTTCTAGAGTAGTATCAATGTTGGGCTCATAATGCTTTACTTAACCATAAAGAATCAGGCATCAAAGAACTCAGTTGAATTAGGATTAATTTTACTTTGAATTGGGATGTAATGTACATACTCAGTATCTGAAAAGGCAGAACTCTTGTCACAATAATATTAAAAGTGAGTGTGATGTGTTGGATTCCAGGACAATATCAAATAATGAAGCAACAAAATGCTCTTGACGGTCAATTTATTCGACAAGGTTATAGTTTGGATCGATTTCAAACAAAAGCACCGTTACATCGGCTGTACGATGTCATGACGCCGAACCCTCTGAACTCTGGGAACTGTGTTCAAATCCAACTTAAACAGATGGGATGAATGTCACATCTGTTTGATGGCTGCAAGGGTCTTGCGTGAAATGAGTCTGGGTAATTTCAAATCAGCCTCACTGCAAAAGTCAGCTGACGGAAAAATGACTATAAATAGAGAATGTTCTTCAGAAATTGCAATCCACGTAGTAGCGAGAAAACTTTATATCTAAATATATACAAAATTGTATTCGCAAAAAAAAAACCCGGTGCTGATAACATTCATTTAAAATTTACAGAAACAGATGTGAACATATACCCTGTGAGCAGTCACTTTAGCCGTTAATGTACATTATTGGATAAATTCTGCTGTGATTGTCACAGTCCCTGAAAGAACAAGCCAGAAGATAAAGCAGCTACCTAATAGTTCATTCCAATAGAATATTTTGCCATAAGAATGTCATAATGTATTTTTCAGATTTTTAAAATTAATTTAGATATTTCACTAACCTCCAGCAACCTCACCCCACGCTCGGATGGCTGGCTTGCTGTTCCTAATGCTGGTCTCATTTGCCATCCAGGATGACACGACTTAGGTGTGTGAGATACTCGAACCAGCAGTGTTCCTGAGAGTCCCCCCTAGTCTGTGGACCTCAAAACCTGATGATTTTATCTCTAAGCCACAGGGTTACTTGCAACTTTTCAGATCATGCCCATACAACAGAATATCCCTTACTTAACTGGGAATATCCCTTGCTTAACTGGGAATTGTCTGTTCAGTCTTTATTATGGATTTGCTGCAGCTCAGGGTAGCCCTGTCAGCTTTTGTGGTTCCTTTTATTGTAGTAACGCAACGATTTTAAAAAAAATTGAAGACATTTAGACTTGCTACTCAAAACTTTCAACCGAGAATTTGAATATTTGACCACATGATGCGTCAGACTGTGTGCTGCTCCTCAGTTGGTTAGCTTCCGCGTGGTCGAATCCGGCTCTGTCTTTTAACGCATACATTTTGCAGCCTGGACTCAAATACAATATTCTGGTTTCCTTGATATTTGAGCCCAACTAAATCAGCTGAAGGTTCGTGAGCAAGCGTTTTGCATTCACTGTTTTCGGTTTCTACACATGCCCCATGGAAATTTCAGGCCTTGTTCACTTGCTGTTTCCAGCTGAAAAGGAGTTTGAGAGTTCACTCTTACAAAAGATGAGAGCAGGCCAGCAGAAATCTCTTCTTGCTGCTATCTCACGGTTCCTATTAAAGACGACCGACACTGTCGCCGACTTTGTCGAGGGAAACCCATTCAATGGATTCCCAATGTATTTTCCGCTTGTCCTAATAAGCGACCAGAACGTCTACAAGAGGGGAAGGCCTTGATCTCTGTCAGTGAGGGCCTGTACCTCTCTCTCTGTGGGAGACCATACATCTCCCAGTGATGGTCTGTGCCTCTCTGTGGGACACTTTATATCTCTCTGTGGAGGCCAAAATCTCTCAATGAGGGTCTATATGTCTCAGAGAGGATCTCTCCCTTTCTCAGAGAGGGGTCTATATTCCTCTCTGTTGGGAGCATTATCTCTCTCTGTCAGGGTCTGCATCTGTCCCTGTGGGAGCCTTTATCTCTCAGTGAGGGTCTGTTTCTCTCTCAGTGGAGGTCTGTATCTCTCTCAGTGGGAGCCTTTATCTCTGTGAGGGTCTGTATCTCTCTCGGTGGAGGCAATTTCTCTCTCAGTGAGGGTCTGTGTCTCTCCCTCTCTGTGTCCAGGTATTATCTCTCTCAGTGACCCTCTCTGAAGAGAAAGGACCAGGCAGCACCGAGTGGTGGGATGACATCACGTGGCATTGTTGTTACCATTTTAATTGGATACTTTAATTTCTTGGTTCCAGCCTGGTTGCTAAGAGAACATTATGGACTCGTAAAGCGAGCGGCTGTAGATCTAGTGTTGAAACATATAACACGTTCTCCGAAAGGAGGGAAATATTTAAAACGCTCACATTGTTTTCACTATCAGGAATGAGTTTTATTACTTAGATAAGAGGAATGAGAATGTGTCAATCGCAGCCAGTTTCTAGCATAGCAATAATATCCTCGCACACTGAGGAATATTATTTGATAATAGCTTTTACAGTATATAGCCAACATACTAAGGCATCTGCAACACAAAAAACATTGTTGGAGAAACTCAGCAGTTCTGACAGCATCTATGGAGAGAGAAAAACACTTAATGGGAGGTTAACCACTCAAGGCTAACTGGTCTGGAAACATTAACTGTTTTACATAGAACAGTCCAGCACAATACAGGCCCTTCGGCCCTCGATGCTGTGTTGACCTTTTATCCTGCTCTAAGAAAACTAACTTACATTTTGCTATCATCCATGTGTCTATCCAAGAGTCGCTGAAATGTCCCTAATGTATCTGACTCTGCTCCCACCGCTGACAGTGCATTCCACACACCCACCACTCTCTGTGTAAAGAACCTTCTCTCCACACAAGCTGCCAGACCTGCTGGGTTTCTCCAGCAACTTCGGTTTCAGTTTGATTCGTTTCTCCAGCATGCGCGGTTCTTTGTCTTATTAAACTCAGACATCTGACTGCATTTCTCCAAAGGGAAGTCTGCTTTCCTCAAGGAGGGCGGCTTTTGTTTAAACTGCTAGCAGTGGGTTGATAAACTTGAATACACCCCGGGAGTTCAGTTGACAAGACACCGCCGCCTTGGCGTTTACGACAATGTAGGAAGCACTGGATTGTGTGTCTTCCGATCTGTTAGACATTTAAACCCCAAGTTATCCAGCACAGAGCGTGAGCGTGAGCGTGAGCACAGGAACGGAATCTGGGGGAAAGGGGCTCCAGGTGAACGCCGCCGTGCTCTGAAAAGCACGTTACAAGCGCAGTGCCGCCTCAGTGCGGATTGTCGCTGCGTAGAAAATCAACCCTGTCCATGCTCGACATTCGCAAAGTCGCAATCGAATTTCCAAAGAATCCCATTCTGTCTGTACGTTCACACAGACGCGCCGCAGAAATGCTAACACTGCTAGCGTAGGATGACCTCGCCTTAATATTTAGGCAGGCTGTGCAGGGAAACCTCCCTGTCGTTTACTGATACGTTAGAAAGCTAAAAGTTCTCTTTATTTGCTTTTATATACCTCTTTTCACGACTTTAGAGCGTCCCAAAGTGTATTAGCACAAATGAAACGCTGTTTGAGGAGTAGTTACTGCTGCAACTTAGCTATAAACACAAATTGTTTTCCCTTTAATTTGTGTTCATGTGATTGTCTTTGACTTGAAATTGTTCCAATCTTGAACATTTGTTCCGATCACGGTTTCTAATCCCCTTTACTAGTTAGTTGAATTACGCTGAATAAAACTGCTTTGCAAAAGGGTAGCGCCGTGTTAGAGAGAACCCACCCACCTGGTGGATGAGATATAGCTGCACTCAAAGCACTATACAATGTGCAGGTCATCACGGACTCCAACTCCGTCATTTCTATTATATCTCCACAGCCTCTGTTGTGCCCTGTACTAATCCTCACTAAGGTCAACCGTTTGACGGGAAAGAAACCATAGAGTTTGTAATCATGATGTGGCGAAAGTGATCGGAGCGGTGGCGTGAATCAACTGGAAGAGGCACCGCATTGTATTCCATCCCTTCTAATAACTCACTTCAACTCGCTGTTTTGTTTTGCTATGATTTGGAGTTAATGAGCACTGACCACTGCTCTCCCTCTTCCCACCGTCAGTCTTATGGAAAATGCGAAAACAGTGCGAATTAACTCACTGCCACAAATGGAAAATATTCATATTTCTTTGGAACAAAGGTTACTCCGACATGCTTATTTACGCGCCCAGACGCTAAATGCTGTGCTCAAGCACATAATTACCACTACCCTGGGCAATTTATTGCACTGCTTTCAATTATTCTCAGCTCAGGTCTCTTGGAAACGCCGATTGGATGGCGAGCATGTCAAATGTCAACACCTATTTTGGTGGCATTCGTTCTTGTTCACAAAAACATGGAGCGGGAAGGTCCATGAGGTAAAAGTTTATTGCCTACTCTGTTCCCATGTTGCAAAAGGCAATAGGAATCCTGAAAACCACGTTGTCGTTCTATTTGTATAGATTTTAATATATATAACACACAAACTTTGATAACCCGAATCACATTTTGTCTCATTGACGGCTACGATCAATTGCTTTTGCTTGATTCCATTCAGTTTTGCTGAACCACAAATTTGGTTATTGGCGAGTTTAAAGCAAGAAAATAAAACACTAGATTCCAATCTTAGAGGTTCTACCAGAACCCAATATCCTAAGCATGAAATTTTATCTCTGCACCTTAAATGTTACTGATTCAGGACAATCCTCTTGTGAATTTGAACATTTCAATTTTAACAGATAATTTTAAAAAATGCATGAGATCCAACTTGTCAGGGGAAAAAATGTCTCCCCGAAATAAATGAAGTTTGCTTCTTATGCAGAGACACCCGCACACACTCGGAAGGACCCAACATTGAGGCGTTATGGCACTACTCTCAATGACCTCGAAAACATCTTTGAATATGGTAGCTTTAAATAAACCAAACTTTGTTTGAAATTTTAAGGGAATTGATTTAACAGGGTGTCAAAGCACGTGTCACACGCCATGATATATTTGCAAAATATATTCACTCCAAGCAAAATATTGTTCATTTAATAGAGCTCAAAGTCAAGGTAAAAGGTCCGTAACAAGTTTTAAAAAGGTGTCAAATGCCTAAAATATGAAAGGATCGTTTTACTGGTGGGTTTGGTCGGCTTGCCAATGTTAGACTTGCACAACATTTGTTTCACTGTGATTTGCAGCATGATAAAGTTATTGGGCTGGTGAAATATTGATACCCTTTCGCTGACAGACATAAATAATTGCACCAAACTCAGATGCAGATCGGAACAACAGCCATGGTTATATGTAACCCTGGTACTCACTGGTGGAACGTTTGATGTGAATGCTTTAGAGACGCCTCCCATGGGAACATTAATAGTGCAAGCAAAAAGATTATAGTTATACCTCTCATTTAGTGGATTTATATCAACTATCAGCAGAATTTCTGCAAACGATTCAAACTCCTGAAACTAACGCTAACTTGACTGCAACAATCCTGTACATTACCCATAGACCACAGTACGGAGCACCCCATATTATTTTCACGCAGTGTTTGATCTCAAAATCGGATCCTGAGACACCATCAACACTTGCACGGGAAAAAAAGGGAGTCTGGGAATCTTGCGCACAGCCCTGAAGGGAAATCCTACCAATGTGATAAGAATTCTTCGCAAATGGTCTTTGTGAGACTTGATGCTTCAGGGATTGTATTTGAATCGCTTCTATAAGGTACAACACAAAACACAACTGTTCCTTCTGGAACGGCGCAGTGCAACGGAGCAATGACAATCCGGATTCATTCCGGTGTGGCACTGGCTGGGACTTGAAATTACGAAGGGAACTCCAATTGACAAGTTGGTTAATTTAAAAAAAAGGAGCAGCGTAATTTCCCAGTTCTGCGAGAGAGAAAAAGTGGAAAGTTCTGACTTGGCAAAATGTTTCAGCGTGGCACACAATACCCTCGCCGGGCGCACATTACATCATCATATTGCACATTGTGGAGGTTATATTCATGTAACTGTCTATATGAATAGCGCAGTCATGTGCGGGAAAGCCGAATCTAAAATACCGCCATGATCTAAATATTTAGATGCAAGCCAAGAACGAATGAAAAAGAAAACGTAAAAAGCGATTTTCAAGCTCTTGTTTGGAAGGGCTTTAGCAGGGTTTAGCAGGGTGAATGAATCGTTCGGTATTTTCGGCCCGCTCACCGAACTTTAACAGGAATACAGGCTTTAAATGAGATCTTAGTGAATTTTTGATCCATGATTATATCTATGAAACTTTCTCTGATCTTTCAAATCCTCACCACTCTGTAAAAGAGTAACTAATCACCTGTCCGGACACCTGACCCAATGGGGTCCTGCTTCAGTGATTTGCTAAAAGGACCGGTGTAAAAACTCTCCCAGACCCCGCCACATGCAGACACCCAGCCACACACAGAGTGCAACTGCGTGCTAGCATCAATTGCTTTTTAAATGTATGACTTGCAGTGATGAAAAATTGCACTAATAAAGATCCAGTAACTCAAAAAGATATCTTTTTGAAATGCTTCAAAGTTTGGTTATGAACATCAGCAAACTTATTTCACGTTGAGCTCTCGAAAGCACGCTGCCCCCCAACGCTTTCCTTTCACAAAAAAAATGACCAAACGCAAAAGAAAATAAGGCTCATGATTCCCCAGGGAAATGTAGGTCCTTACCTGAAATAATCCACTTTGCAGAAGATTTCTTTGTTTTTAATGTAACAGCTGGTATGTCTGCGTAGGGAGGTCCTGCAGACCGAACAAGCCAAACAACGAACATGCCAGATCAAGTTATTCACCTGCAATGCCATGTACAAAACCCATCAACTATCAGAGTCAGATTAAACACTCCACCTAAACACATCAAATGAGCACTAAGTGTTAGATTGAGACCAACCCGTTTAAAATTTACTTTCAACAATACTTATATATTTTGTCTGATCCATTTTAGAACAATATTATTGTACCAGTCTGCAATATGTGAGTGTTCTGTTTGCATTGTATCTCCCAGAAGAGCTAAATGGGGGGTTAACGTTATTTTGACATATTTAAATATCTCGTGTGTAATCGAATTGATAGCTTGTGATTCGGTAACAAAGAATGGCCAGATAAATGGAAAGCCTGTTATTATTTTGAGCCATTAAATATGACACGAAAACTTCTATAAGTCAATTATAGAGAATAATGAAAATCACGAGATGATCATATTCTTGCCTCACGATTCTCACGAGTTCCGAAATATCAAAGGATTAGGAAGGAGTTTATTTGAACGGTTAATGGTCTTCGTTAAGCCATTTATTGCCATCCACGACTGCATTAACTAAGGTGGACCCCTGCTTTTGTTGGCGACACACAGGTTAAGTATATACTGGTGAAAATAGTAAAGTTTAGCGCTGAGAGTTAAAATCGGTTCAGAAAAGACAGTAAAAAAAAGTCTCTGTACAGATCTTCTTGCAAAGCAGATGTGAACATTCACATAATACAGTCTGTCAGTTCTGTTTGGGCTCTGTAGAGTTTTTCTTTCATAATTTGACATTAAAATATTATTTTGTTTCCACCCGCCGCTCCGCCCCCATCCCTCATCTGCTTTCCAGCACCAAAAGGTCGAAAGTAGTGCAATCAACAGAACATTGAATTCGATGTACTTTAAAGTTTAGCAGGAACTCCAGTTCTCAGCCTTGCCAACAATGTACGATTGATCAATGGATGGTGACTGCACACAGCCATTAATTAAATACACGCATCTAGAGAAAAAACAGCTAATAAATCATAAGGTCAAGGTTTAGAAATCGGAATGCTCCCCTTTGAAAATGAATTGGTGTCGCACTCCCCTAATAGTTCGGCTGAAATCACAGTTTGGCAACATCATGATAACCTCAGAATGTCTGATGTGTAGCAACGGATACAACTTCCATCCAGTAGGCACCTTCCTTTGGTTAGAGATCTTGTCCAGTATTAGACATTATAACCAATTCTATTAAAATGTTTGTTTGGTTCAGTCAATATTTCTGTCTGGAATGATTAGCATTGCCGCTTCATACCGAGTAAAAACCCATCAGTTAAAACTCCACACAGTTCCATCAATTATATAGCACCATGTCCCCATTCCCATTCACTGCGGCCCAACCTCTGTTTATTTTCCATCATTCCCCGCTCTCCCTAACATACTGAACATATCTACCATTAATATACAGGGGCGGTGGGAAATTTCCAACAGAATTCAAATTTGGGGATGTTTGATGCATTCAAAGATTGCGAAACGGCTTTGAATAGATTTGAAAACACTTCGACACATCCTTTTGCCTCTATAGTTAAGCCTCTGGGAATGTTGTTCCTAACCCAAAACATCTTTACCTAAACCCTGGAATGGCCCAATGCACCTCTATCCCCCAGATTCAGAGGGTCTGGGGCTTTGTTGGACTGTAGATTCAAAATACAGAAATGTTACTTTTCTTGCCAAAGTAGCTAGATAAAACATACCAACATTAATTCGGAAACGTAGTCTCAGTGAGAGAGAGCAATTTTTTGATTAGACGTTCAACATTCCAGGATATTTGTGGCTATGATCTTCCTTAGTTTTGTTTTAATTGAATTAAACTGAATGGAATCTGCTTATTCACTGAGCGCGCGTTATTCGAACGGCACGAAGTTGATGACTGGGTATCCGGCGCAGTCCTCCTTGTATCAATATACTCACCTTCAACAGATATTTATCCAGGATTTCCAAACCACAGCTGGCGCAGATGTTTTTGTCGGCGGAGGTGATGGAGTAAGAGGATGAAGGCGGAGATGAAATCGAGGGAGTGGATGGAGGACTAGGGGAAGATCGAATCTCATCCTTTTCCACGTTAGCTCCCAATGTGTCACCATCAGAGTGGGACTGTAGAAAAAGGGCAATGGGGGAAAGATCACTTTAATCAAACTGCATATAGGTTTAAAGTATTGTTATCAGTTCCAGAGCCTTTTCACGCTTTTTGTTAAAAAAAATGTTTAAAACCTCAAACACAATTTATGTCTGTTGTCATTGACAATTTGCTAACAGCATCAGCTTTCGCATTAGGTTGAAACTGAGATTGTGTCGCTTTTTAAATTAATTATTTGAAACTAATTTCCCACATTAAGAACTGAAGTGCAGGTGATCCGCCCGCTCTCAGTTCAATAAATCATTATCCAATACACGTATTTCACGTATTTCAGACTCAACCAGCTGCACATCTCTCTAAACAAGGCTTGATTTTATTTGTATACATGCCAGTTTTAGGGACCATTCCAGCCATAACATTGATGGTAACATTCAAAACGCGGCAATCAAACAGTGTTGATGATCAATTTTGGGGGGGTTTTGCTAACTCTCAGAAATTATGCACAAATGGCGGCAATTGTTTTACGAGCTACCGGAGAAGGAAGGTATTATCTAAGCAGTCAGCGCCCTGGAACATTGTGCAGTACCGGGGCTACACTTCACCTGCCCACTCGCCAACATGATTTTATCGCTACTCGGTCTGTTGTTTTTTTTTAAATCGGTGAATTGCTATCTAGCCCATATTTTATTCATTTAACATCGTGCAAGAAGGTTTCCACAAAACGGAGGTTTTATTCTCGACATTTTAAAATATAAATTGTATGATGCATCAAAAGTAACATTACGTCAGTGTTCCTTTGCATTGGGGAGTTGGAAGGTAAACGCATTCTTTGACACGGGTTATTACTGGGGATCTAAATATTATGAGTTTGACCAACAAAGTGCACTTCACCGTGACAGCTAGATAGACGCATACATGCTGCGTATGCTTTGATCCCTGTCATTTAAAAAATACAAATATGTGATGGCTTCACTATTAAACTGCAATATAGCTGGAGCTCTAACAGTTAATCATGACCGTCCACATAATCATCCCTTTATCATATAAAACCGAACTCACATTAACAGCGCTAAAATCGAATGGACTTGTCTCTTTTTAACAAAAGGGACATCTATATTCTGCAAAGATTCAGCTGCCGCTTAAAATGTAAATTTCACACGGAAAGTAACGGTCAACTAAATGATATTGATGAAGTAAGAATATTCTTAACATTAAAACAGTCTTTCTCTCTCTAAGAGGCGAAATAAACTTGCATTGGACAAACGTGAACACAAAAAACAAGTCACGCCGTTAACATTGTTATTCACCATTACTTGTTTTTTTTGTGTTTGCAAACTTTGATTATCTGACCGAGGCAGCCCGGCATGTGAGGACGTCGATTGTTTAATCTCTGACATTGACACGAACAATGCAGCGTGGGATCCTGTAACTTTCAAACTAAGAGCCGGGATTTCTACGGAAAGCATCAAACCTATAGGTACACGGTCAGCCTTGAGCGAATGAAACAAGTTCTGACAAATTATGTTCATCTTAAATGCTCTCATACTTACCATGATCTGAGAAATTTTGTTTTCCACACAGCGCGAGGTGCCTTGTTTATGCTGGCTGTCCTTTGACATTACCTTTAAGAACAATTTCAACCAGACATATGAATGCAATGCTTGCTGCAAGCAGTCTTACAAAGGTCTTTAAAGAAGAACTGGACGTTTATATATGCGCTTAAAATAATAAATAATATTTTTCTAGTGGGCATTTAAATCTATGCAACAATACGGCATTTAATGAAGCAATTTTAATTTTGATTCGATCTTTTCTCCACTTAACCCTGGGCTCTTGAAGTAATCGCTCACTTTCTGTGCAATCCAAGGCAGAGAAATAAACTACCTGCAATTAGAAACTGGATGAAATCCGGAAGATAAGTGCCAACCAGGGTGTCAATTACAGCTGTCAATCAATAAGGCATCCGGGCACCGCAGAATTGGAAATTTGATTTCCTAAATGGCAGTAATTAAAAATCTAATATTTTTGAACGAACGACTGGGGGATGAGTGTGAAGTGGTCAGCCTGAAAGCTTTCTGTCTATTCAGTAGACCTCTTTTTCTTTCCTTTTAATTTCAGATCGAGATTTACAATTGCAAATGCCCCTTTTTAACCAGCTAATACTGTCAGGGAAGGTAGTAATTTTTGGATCTATAGTACTGGATTAAATGGGGGGAAAAAAAGGCACGTTTTCGATTATTAGTTGCATTTTAAGGAGACGACACAACTTGCACGAGGTCTGGCAGCGCAGTTATATTTAAGAGCCCTTTTTTGGCACACTCAGACTTGACATTGCATCATGCATTTAACAATCCTCTTTGTCTCCCATGTCCTTGTAAACAATACACATACTTCACTTTAAATATATTCCTTAAAATTAAATGGTAATGCTCACCATCGCAGCTGAAGCAGCTGATTTGAAATATATGCAAACAGAACACCACACTGCAATATCCTGTACTGTCTTCAGTTTCCCGGTTGGAATCTCTCCCTGATGTTGCTGCGGCCCATTTATTTTTGTATATTCTAAACGCCTGCTTCTTTTTTTCGGTTGAAAAGCCGAACTATTTTCAGTTCATTCCTGCGTTTTAGAGGTTCAGTCCTCAAATTCGCCCTGAATATTTGGAATGCAATCCTACTGTACAAGAAATCCCCACAATAACTTCACGGGACACACAGACTCCGAATTTAAATGATTTCTGAGTCATTCATGTCCAGGCTTTGCAACGGTTGCTTTTCTATGCATAAAATGCAAAGGTTACGCTCACCGCCTGATCAGAAAGTTGGTTTATTTTTTAAAAAAACACACCCTCTCCCAATTAACTTGTACACGCAACTGTCCAAAGTAATGTTTCTCGCCCTCTCTTTCTCGCTCCCCAATATAAGTGAAGAGTGTTACCTTTTCAGCTGGAATTCCTTCAGATAGAACCTTGTTCCCCTCTGACAGAGGAGCCAGAGTTTCACTTTTCCAGTACATGGGGATCGCCGATTCTTGAAAGTGCTGGTTCCGCAACACCCAGGAAAATGCTCGAGAAGTTTGAGTGGTCGGGTGGAAAAAGAGATTTCCTCTTAGCTTTCTCTCCCTTTCTGTTCTCTTGCCCCGCTGCTAGGTCAAAGTATAAAATCCAGTGGTGCACAGCTGCGGCGTCAGCCCCTGTGTTTGGGGAGGAGAGCGCGGTGAGACAGCATCAGCAGTGATTACAGGCGGACCAGAAAATCCTGTTCGCACGGAGGGATGAGGGGGCATTCAGTCTGATTACGTTGCGAATGTGGACATCAACGCAGCGCCTGCGATTTCTTAACCGTGGAGAGAGAGAGAGAGAGGGAGAGAGAGAAAACACACACACACACACACACACACACCAATTTGGCAGGACGTTTCAGATCCTCGACTTTATAGGGTCAGAGCCGGCTTTTTCAAGAGCTAAGTGTTTACTGGAGTTCAAATTTTTTTGAAAAAAAAAGTCTTCCTTCCACTTTTCCGTTTGGAGATGTAGTTGCTGGAAGCCAGGAAGTGAAGTGACTCGATCATGTAGGACACGTCTGGTCTGTCAGCTTCTGGAGAAAGTCCATGTGCAAGTGCGAGGGCTTGAGGGATCTGTTTAATCTTACTGTGTAATCAGGATTGACCGGAGGGAGTGAGAGAGGAAGTTTAACTCCTCTTGTTCACTCTAACCGCAGTGACTTCAAACTGCAGCGAGAAGTGCTCACGCAGTTTGTCAGCCTGTGAGCGGGCTTGGAAGCTGTGTATGTTTCTAGTCACTTTTCTTTTCACGGTGGCTCGTGGAGATATGTAGTTAAATTCTTACCACAGTTTATTTTTAATGATGGCAAGTTATCATAGTCACCTACATTTTAGTGAACCATCTCTTCACTGAAACCAAGTAAGAGCTGGGCTTGGTCAGTACTGAGTTGGGGACGCGCAGCCTTTGTGTCCCTGAGCGGAAGATGCAGTTCAGGAGTTGGTTGGTTATTGCACTAGCTCTGATGAGCACGAATCTCCAAATGAATGAGCAGTGATTGACTGAAAGCCTATAGGTGAGACCACTGCATTTGGGAAGGTGATTGAAACCCTCCCAAGTCCCTGTCTGGACTGGAGCACAGGAAGTGGTTGCTTTTACAATCCGTTGCCCCTTTATCCACCCCCTTATCCTCCCTCCCAACCACCATGGGAGGTTTCTTAATGTAAATTGTTGACTTTACTTTCCCCTCAGCTGAAAACTCCACACGACCTATGACAATTCTTTAGTATCATCCTCGTGCTTAGCAAATGGATGCAGTGCGCCTGTACTTGCTTTACCTGGAACCATTTTGCTGCGATGACACTTCGATTACAATCGAAACGCTTTCTTGCAGCGGTATCTATGGATTTATACCTAGACATCTGTTAAATAAAAGTCCAACGTATACCTAACTATTTACATCTGAATGTTTCTGTGATACCTATCAATAGGGATTCATTCTTCCCCATACTGCTAAGGAGACAAGCTGCACGAAATGTAAAACAACTCCAGGTTAGATCAGTAAATCAAGCTGCCTTTGGCTACATCCTTACAATTTCTCATTTTAGCCCCCATTTTCAGGGTTTTCGTAATAGCAGACAACATCCTGGGTAAAGATCTGCATGTAATCTACGTAAAGGCAGAGAAATATTGGAATGCTATCATGTCTATCGGAAAGCGTTTGTACATAAACAGGATCGCCCCTGTGAAGTAGCCGAGTAGCAGTTTAACCCAATGGCGGAGGGGACTGTAAACTGCTGGCTGACCCGCTCCCTTTCAATTCCATTCAGCACGAGCAGTGCCTCTACCTCTACCGTGTGTGTCTGTGTGTGTGTATCTGTGTGTGTGTGTGTGTATGTGTATGTGTGTCTGTGTGGGGGGGTCTGTGTGTGGGGGGTCTGTGTGTGGGGGGGGTCTGTGTGTGTATCTGTGTGTGTATCTGTCTGTGTGTGTGTATGTGTGTCTGTGTCTGTGTATCTGTGTGTGTGTGTGTGGGGGGGGGTCTGTAGCTTCGTGTGTGCAGGTATCTGTATAGCTGTATGTGTGTAGATTGTGTGCCTGTGACTATGTATTGCTGCATATGTATAGATTTGTGTATTTGTAGCTGTGTGCAAAGCTGTATGTATGTAGTTTTGTGTGTCTGTTATTCTATGTGTATGTGTTAATCTATGTGTATAGATTCGTGTGTCTGTAACTTTGCGTGTAACTGTATATAGCTGTTTTATATATGCGTAGACTTGTGTGTCTCTTGCTCTGTGTGTGTGGCTATGTGTAGACCTTGTGTGTAGCTGTAGAGGTGGTTCTGTGTGAATTTGATACGACCGTATGTGGGTGGCTATGTATAGCCTTGTGGGTGTGTGAGCGCACGTGTGTGTGTGTACCTCTAAGCGTAGCTGTATACACTATTCAATCGAGCAATGCTCTCTTCTAGCATAGCTGACATCTCCAGCTTTGTATTCCAAAGTTTGATATTTGGTGGTAGTAGAGATGAGGTTAGCGTGTCTTCAATGGGCACTTATAACGTTTTGTCTAATAACAAGTTCCCATTTTAAAAAAAAAGTGACCACAGCAATTCTGTAGACGTGGTCTTTACAGACGGTGTTAATTCCCTGTACAGCTGGATTCCACCAACCCACCCTCCCTCCCACATCCTTTGCATCTTTCCAAAATACAATCCATATTAATCATCCGCTATTCAAGAGGGGAAACTCAATTTATAATTGCACCATTGACATATTGCGAATTGATTTGGGGAAAGGTGATTGAGGGAAGTTTGGACAGGTTAGAGACTGAAATTGACATCAAGCAAAAGATTGGAGGCTGTGGGTGTGACTGACAGCAGCAGAGCCAAAGAGCCAGGTGCTGAGAGTGCTCCACAGAGAACCCTTGGTGAAATAAATCACTCCGAGCTCGCCCCCAAACAATCAACAGTTTGCGGTTCCCTGGCGGATGGGACCAGGCCTTAGCCCGTCACAACCAGAATGAGAGAGAAATGAACTGACTGGTCAGGTCTCTCCAGCAGCGAGGGTGAGTCTGTTGCTCTGCGGAAAATGGAGGAAATAATTAACGCGCGAAACTTATTTCAAACCATCAACCATTCTCCACCACCCAGGGGGCAGTTTGATTGGGGGGTGGGGGGTGGCGCTGGGCAGGTTGGGTAAATGTACTGGACAGTGATTCACTGCTTGACTACCGTTTCTGACTGAAATATAACCTTCTGTAGTGCAACACTATCTGTCTCGCTTACAGGGAACCTGGTGATCAAACAGGTACCAATTCCAGTGGCCGCACAGTTTAATTGCACGAGCGGTTAGTTCACAGAGAGAAGCAGGGTATTACTTTCTCGGCTCGGCGAAACGTCCTGCAGAGGTGAAAGGCGCTACATTAATGCAGGGCACAGATTGAATAGCAGGAGGTAGGGCGGGCGAGTGGGGGGACCCTGGTTCTCTCTGTGAACTAACCGCTCGTGCAATTAAACTGTGCGGCCACTGGAATTGGTACTTGTTTGATCACCAGGTTCCCTGTAAGCGAGACAGATAGTATTGAACAAGTAATACCTTTGAAGAAAGGCCGCTGTTGAAATGTGGGGACTCGCAGCCATTTTGGGGGTAGCAAGCTCCCACAGACAGCCAGTTGGTGAGATCAGGCAGCTAGGTATTTCTGGGATGTTGATGTTTGTGATTTCTGTGATGTTGATGTTCGGCCTGAACCTCGTTCACACTTTGCCCTTGACCTTTTTTCTTGTTTAAGACTCACCCGGGATCTTTCCCAGCCACTGGAGAGGGCAAGTGAAGCCTCAGTTTGTGGGAAAGGAGGCTCTCTTCATTCAGTGAGGTGTCCCCTCAGTTAACTTCCGCACTCGCTTTCCTGGCGTCCCACTCCAGCCCAGAGTGTTACCAAAGGACCCCCGGGCTGGCAGTCAGTCCGGGGGCAGTGGGGTGTTACTACAAGACAGGTCAGTGCCCCTTTTTGAGATGAATTCAGTCAGCTATGGTATACCTCTGGCGCGTTGTCTTTCTGATGCCTCGCATAATGACAGTGTTCATTGGCAAACTCACAATAGGACACTCGGAAGGTGGTAGTGAACCCCACCCCAGTTTCGGAGCTAACAGCCTTCAAGTTCAGAAGGAGTGGAGACTCCCTTCCCTTAAACGAGCTTGTGAATACAATTGTCCATCGACACTGTTCAATTCTAAGTGGCATCAGTTTGGAATGAAGTTAGTTATAATCATTTAGGGACCTACTCTGAGGCTCAGGTATTTTACAATAAGCAATAGTGTATCAAAGTTTTTTTAAAAAAACACCTGATATGATCACTGGGCGGGAAAGACAGACCACACGCCAACTAACACCGATCCGCAATCTCCTTCCAGAGCAGCTTCTCTCTGCCACTGATGTTTCCAATACACTGCAGGATTCTGGTTGTATATCTTTGTCCTAGTGCAGTTCGGGGTAGAATCTTCAGACAGAGATCCATGCGACCACCAGCTACGAGGTACCAATTTAAAATAAAACGAGACTATTCGCTTTCCAAGTAGGATGGGGTCATTTTGACCCAGGAATTTATTTACCGTTGCCCGACAAGTCAAAATCCCGTTTAATTATGGGATATTTGAACTTTAGTTGTGCTCTAGTGATTGATTTGAAAATATCGTGGCTTCATTCAGAAAGTAATGTGAAGCAGAGTGGCTCTATGAAGACGTACAGCGATCCCAATTGAAAGAACTGTTCTGTGAAATCACCACATTCTTCATACAGTGAATGCATTGGCGGTGTAATGCAACGCAAACTTGTGTGTTTACGGTACAAGTTATGTTCTTGAGATGCGCACCGCATTATTCGATACAAAACGGTGGAAATTGCTTGTAATCCTTCAGCAACGTTTTCATGTCATCAGTGCAGTGAAAAGCTGAAAGGGCACTATTTATTCACGGGGTCATCTGTAACCTATGGCGAATTTGGGCGTTGTACTTTGTATTAAGTGTTTAAACGCTGCATAAAACGTATTCTATAAACAGTATAAACATATCCAAACACACTGTTGAATAAACATAGTGGTAATTGTGGCATTATCGCCTTTTAACGCATATTCAGTAGTTTACTTTCCACCTGCAATTTTATTTAGGAGTCACAAAGCAATTCCATAAGACCGAGATAATTGGTTCAATCCAGTTGTGTGTTTACCTTTGATTTATGGTGATCACTGAAACTGCAGCGATGACAATATGAAGATTGATGATCTAGGCCTAATCTCTGTATTGGGCAAGATATATTACAGCTCTTTAAATATCAGCTGGAAATTTCAACAGACTAACATTAAAACTAATCGAATTTTAGTTTACAATTCTCCACTTTAACGTAAGTTCAGTTGAATTACCTCTTAATGGTCTCTATTGGGGTTTGTCGACTGCAGGGTCTGAGTCAGTTGGCCTTTCTCTCTAATAAAAACATAAAATAAAGCAAATAACTGCCGTGCAGGAAATCTGAAACCAAAATAGAAAGTGTTGGAGCTATTCAGCAAGTGTGGAGAGAGAAACAGAGTTAACGGTTCCAGTCCAGGGAACCTTCTTCAGAACAGACCCTTCACTGCAATTACTTTTTTAACGCAATCTTTTCTGATATTTAATGATAATTAATACGTCTGGACTTGGAAGCAGACCCTCTGGCCTAGAGGTAGTAACACAACCACTGTTCCACAGGAACCTTGGGATTTTTGCAGTATTATGTCTGAATTAGCTCTCTGCAGCAGCAGTTGGTCATTCGCTGTCTGTTTCGCTTCTGTTAAGAATCCTGATGCAGCTATCATCTTGTATATCAATTGGAAAATTCCTTTGTTTCACAAGTTGCCTGCAATTATGCTGACACGGTTTCCCTAATGTTCTTCACTTTATAGGTCTACGAATAATCTACCTACGCGTGCTGCCTTTTCTACTGATTGTTGCTATCTGTTGATCATTGCATTTTCTTCATTTAGCTTCAATTACTGTCCCGCTCCTCTTTTGTAATTGTATGATTATCCCGTCTCATTCTTTTTTTAGCTTTCACAAACACCTTCCATAATCCTTGGCTTTGAAGGGGAAATAACATTTTGGTTCTTTGTTCCACCAGTATTTGCACTGGAGAAGAGCCAAATCCTTCAGTTAGAGTGTTTCTCCAGTCAATCGGGGATAGCAAGGACCTGGATCCGCCTTAACTTTCTTTGAACATCTTCTCCATTATTTTAACTGCATTCTCCACGCTACCACCAGACTGCATGTGATCTTAAACTTTCGTTCAATGGATAAAATCTTAATCCTTTCACTTTGACTCCAACCTTGAGATCAAAAATGCACTGCTATTCCATCCTATAGAACCAAAATTGTTCTCTACATTATATCAACACATCCGTAAACTTCTTTACGTCAATTTTCTCTGTGTACCATTTTAGCAGGTATACATTAGCATAGTTAAATAAATGGCCTAACTTCTATCTGGTCTGTGATTTAAGTCTAACAATAACAAATCTGAGTGATATATTGAAGTTAACTTCAAAATACTTTGAACAGTTTAATGCGATGACAATATTTTTCCATTTACTATAACTTTTTGTACAACTTCCTTTGTCTACAACCTGTCAGGAATATTTTGAGTCACAAAAGCTTCTTCAGTCCATGAATTATTAAAATGCTACATTGATGAATGTAGACTTAATTTCAGCATTCACGTGCACTTGCATATGACAAGTATATGGCATTGTACAGGTATTCTGTAATTCCAAAATGGCCAGAGCAGATCACCCACTTCTCTCTAAGAACCTCAATTTCTTTTGAACAAACTCTCCTTTGATTCTACTGGTCAGGTTGGAAATTGTCACATCTTTTCATAGTATAAGGAAATTATTTTTGGTTGTACATTTAAATTTACATGTCTACATTTTGCAGTGTTTAAATTTTCACTTAGATTCTAATGAGTCACATTTCCAAGGTAGGAGATAATATATGATATCAATGTTTCTGACCTCTTCATTTATTTCCAGGAGCACTTCATGATCATCAATTTTTTTTTATTTGTCTAGGTAATAAAACATTCCTGAATGAACCCCAAAGCACACATATGTTTCTTGTTTGTAGGTTAATTTCAACAAGTGTTTCTGCAAACATTATTTGTCATTTGGATGTTGAAATAAGCGATTTCTTACTCCACCTTCAAATAACTTATATTCAATCTCTATCAAAAGGTTATTTCTACAGACATATTTCTAAGACCTCTTACAATCATGTAACTTGACAAGCATTACCATTTCATCTTGTACATTGTTCACTCCTGGTAAAATTTGAGATGTATCCTTCTAGCCATCCTTTTACGATGATCATTGTACCAAGATCTGATTCCAATGGACCACCTTATAGTTCAATGGGACTTCCCTCTTTAAATCAGCATACCACAAACTGAATGTTCTGAAGTTCTCATTTTACCTTCAGTTACAAATTTATAGCAAATGTAGAGTGTACAAACACAGTTATATATCTATCTCTAAACCAATACCTTTATGCATGTCAATAGTCCAGTTGAAGACACTAAATATAGAAAAATCTTCAAAAGACATTTCAGCACACCGATATTGCTTGGATGAATTGAGACAATTTGGTTTCAACATTTACAGAAAAATTTTAGTTTTCTCATGTGCTGTCAGTTTAATAATATTTAATGTGATCCATATCATTATTCTCAAGCGGCTTTCACTTGATGCCTCAGGCAGATGACAATGAATCTTGCCGTGGCCTCCATGATAATAATAAGATTAGCATATTATTTGTTCATTAAAATATCACTGTGATAACATTGGATAAAGTAAAAGGCTTGAGTTAATGTTTCTTGTGCAAAAACGTTTTCAGTCTCCACAAACTGCCTAATCTACTATGTGTTTCCAACATTTTCTATCTTTATTCCTGATTTCCAAATCATCAATATTTTATCATTTGTTTTATTGCATTTCATGCATTTATTTCTCTGAAACCAATATGCATCTTGGCCAGTACCTTCAAAGTGAAGTATTGACTGTTGCTAACAAACTCGCATCTTTGCCTTTCTTGATGTACCAAATACAGGTGAAATATTTCTTTGGTATCTAATATAGGTGAAATATTTCTTCATTGGATCATTATTTGCAAAGGTAAATCTGGTTTGCCAATACAAATTCAGAATTTTGTTAGTCTGATCACATTCTTTAGTTATCAATGTATATCTGTCAAATACAATGCACAGATTTAACTGAAGACTATGAGTTGCATTTTCACTTTTGGACATACGCTGCATTCCAGATCTTAGTTCATTTCTTACTGCTATCAGATGGCTTGCACCAAGCTATAGTTAGAAGCTTCATTTGGAAGCTTCAGTGTTCTATTGAATTACACTAATAATTTTGGATCAATTATAACAGAGTTTTATGTTTATATTGCTTCATTAACTGTCTTAACATTGAATTAGTAAGGAACTATTCATAATCGCTCAGCAGTATGGTGGCTCAGTGGTTAGCACTGATGCCTCATAGCACAAGGGACCTGGGGTTGATTTCACCCTTGGCTAAATGTGCATGTGGCATTTGCACATTCTCTCCTTGTCTGCGTTGGTTTCCTCCCACAAACCAAAGATGAGCAGGTTAGGTGAATTGGCCATGCTTAATTGCCCATAGTGTCCAGTTAGATGGGTTAGCATGGGAAATGTAGGGTTATAGGGTAGAGGTTTGGGTGGGATGCTCTTCACAGGGTTGATGTGGACTCAATGGGCTGGCTGGCCTGCTTCTACTCTGTAGGGATTCTATGATTCTAATATTTGGTTTCTGATACCATTTTGCACTTAAACAATAATGTGGGATCTTTATCTATATCTTGGATCTCACTGTTGTGTTTAGCTTTTCTCTACAATTCGATCTACAGTTGGTTATCAGACACATCACACCTTCATTACAGAGCTTCAGCATATTGTGTTCATAATCTATCTGAGATTCAGGTTCCATGGGAAATGTTTGGTTTACCATGTCAAAAAAAGTGAACAAAAATGTACATTAATGCAATTTCCCTTTCATTGGCCTTTGTTTGCATTACAAACAGAAATTCAGCCAATCCAGACTGAACTGAAAGTTGTTTGGGGTCCCTCAAGTAGTTTAACAGCAACTAAACTCGGCAAATAACAGCCAGAAACATTAATCCAGCTTTACAGAGCAGGAAACAGCATATAATTAAGTAGACCAAAGGATTAGTATAAACTTATTCACTAACCCAGCCATTTTCATATTTTGAAAGATTGATATGTTTATCTAGGGCAATAATGTTGCTCTTATGAGTGTAATCAATCTGTGGGTTTTTAAGTTAGAAGAAATTCAAAACTGAAAATTAACATGCATCTGCGTCTGTAGGTTGTCATTAAAATTATTGATGTATTAATCATTTTACTAATTATTTGAACATTTAAAAACTGAACCTTTCAAATTCCCGTAAAATTGTACCTGTGGAAAAGCAAAGTTGCACACTGTTAACTTTTCCTCGAAAGGTACAAAGTTCTGTGATTTCCATTATGATTTCTCGAAAGTTTCTGTTCAATCTTTGGGATGCCTTGTTACTTGTTCAATGTGTGGTGAAGTAGATTACTTAAATTATCTGGTGGTGGAATGACTTCTCAGTCTACAGTGGAATCTGTTCTCTTTGGCAGTCTGTACCTAGCACCAGCAATATGGAATCAGTTCATGAAACCCTTGTAGCAAAACTTACATAAATAAATACGTGTCAAAAATCTTAAGTGCTCGATCACTGAATTAACTACAACTAAGATAATTAATAGTTATTAATTTTAGTTTCTATTAATGCAACATTTCTGGTTAAACTAACTCTAACCATGAAATTGATTGTGAGGGAAATTATTATGAGCTAAATTTCATCCACTCTCTTTAGAAGGTGGAGCTGAAAATTAAGTAGCGCACAAAAGGGATCAACACTGGCACTTTTCATTCAGTTCCTGAAACCTCTGCTGTGGCTGCTTTTAAATTGTAGTGGGGAGAAGTCCTTCCTATCATACATCTTCAATTGTTTTTTGTACATCTATTGTTGATAGTGAGAGTGATAGGACTTTCACCTGAGCCAGAATGTTATTGGTCAGTTGAAGATTGTGCACCAAATACTATGTTGCAGTATTGAGGGAGAAGATTCCGTAGCAATATTCCAAAGTACTACAAAGGAGTTTTCTCCACTTCACAACATGGCCAATACCCATTCATCAAGCAACATTACTAATACTATCTGATACTTACACAGTGGCTGTTGGTGGGAGCTTGTAGTGCTCAATTTGGCTGTAATATTTTGAACATTATTATCATGACTACACTTCAAAAGCACTTCATTGGCTGCAAAGTGCTTTGGGATGTCCTAAGACTATGAAAAGTTTATAGAAATACAAGTTATTTCTTTCTAACATATCTATCTTATTCACTGACCTCCTAACATCTTCACAATCCTCTTAATTTGATGAAAAAAATATATACAGACACTTAGAATTATTAAATATGTGTTTTCCTTCAGCCATTTCAATAAGGTGAATTCAGATTCTTGAGAATAGGGCAAGTCACCCGATGGTAAGTTTTGTATTTAGTGGTAGCTTTGTTTATACCAATTTTTAATTTATATCAATACATTTCTGGTTTAACCAAATCTAAGCATAACATAGATTGCTTGGGAATATATTTCATCTCCCTTTCAAAAACTGAGTCGCACAGAAAGGGAAGAAGTTTTGAACTTTCCATTGAGTTTCTGAAACCTCTACTATTGCTGCTTTTAAGTTGTAGTGTGAAGCAGTCTATGTTAAGAATTGTATTTTTGTTGTATAGTGGTTACATTTATTGAATGGTGAAAATTAGTCGAAGACAGTTATCTCTTTTTTGGGAAGGGATGCTTATTCATGAAGTAAGCAGATATGTTAGCTTGGTGTGGGCAGGAATATCTAAGTAAATAGTTCATCTCCTTTTGCATTTGACCAGCATTTATGAAATTCTCAAGTTGAACAAATTAAATGCCACAAATGTCTGAGGGAAACATTTTTGAAGAATTCTATCTCCTTACCCATTCAATGAATTTAAAAACTTTACCAGCTAATCTAAAGCACCTAACGTTTTTAGGAAACGATCATCATCGATATTTACTGGGCAACTGGGAATATCATCAGAGTTAACATGAGTTCTGAGGAAGGGTCACCGTACCCAAAACATTAACTTTGATTTCACTTCACAGATGTTGTCAGACCTGCTGAGCTTTGCTAGCAACTTCTGTTTTTGTTTCTGATTTACAGAATCTTGGTTTTTATTGAGAATATCATCCACTATTGCATTACTGTCAGGGGTTAAATTGAATAACTCTCAGAAATGGCCACAAAGATTTGTTACAGTCATAGTGTCATAGAGATATACAGCACAGAAATGGACCCTTTGGTCCAACCTGTCCATGCTGACCAGATATCCCAACCCAATCTAGTCCCACCTGCCAGCACCCGGCCCATATCTCTCCAAACCCTTCCTATTCATGTACCCATCCAAATGCCTCTTAAATGTTGCAATTGTACCGGCCTCCACCACTTCCTCTGGCAACTCATTCCATACACATACCACCCTCTATGTGAAAAACTTGCCCCGTAGGTCTCTTTTATATCTTTCCCCTCTCACCCTAAACCTATGACCTCTAGTTCTGGACTCCCTGACTCCAGGGAAAATACTTTGCCTATTTACCCGATCCATGCCCTTCATAATTTTGTAAACCTCAATAAGGTCACCCCTCAGCCTCCGACGCTCCAGGGAAAACAGCCCCAGCCTGTTCAGCCTCTCCCTATAGCTCAAAACCTCCAACCCTGGCAACATCCTTGTAAATCTTTTCTGAACCCTTTTAAGCTTCACAACACCTTTCCGATAGGAAGGAAACCAGAATTGCACGCAATATTCCAACAGTGGCCTAAACAATATCCTGTACAGCCGCAACATGACCTCCCAACTCCTGTAATCAATACTCTGACCAATAAAGGAAAGCATACCAAACGCCTTCTTCACTATCCTATCTATTTGCGACTCCACTTTCAAGGAGTTATGAACCTGCACTCCAAGGTCTCTTTGTTCAGCAACACTCCCAGGACCTTACCATTAAGTGCACAAGTCCTGCTAAGATTTGCTTTCCCATTTTGAATTAAACTCCATTTGCCACTTCTCAGCCCATTGGCCTATCTGGTCAAGATCCTGTTGTAATCTGAGGTAATCCTCTTCGCTGTCCACTACACCTCCAACTTAGGTGTCATCTACAAATGTACTAACGGTACCTCTTATGGTCGCATCAAAATCGTTGATGTAAATGACAAAAAGTTGAGGACCCACTGATCCTTGTGGCACTCCACTGATCACAGGCCTCCAGTCTGAAAAACAACCCTCTACCACCACCCTCTGTCTTCTACCTTTGAACCAGTTCTCTATCCAAATGGCTAGTTCTCTCTGTATTCCATGAGATCTAACCTTGCTAATCAGTCTCCCATGGGGAACCTTGACGAAAACCTTACTGAAGTCCATATAGATCACATCTACCACTCTGCCCTCATCAATCCTCTTTGTTACTTCCTCAAAAAACTCAATCCAGTTTGTGAGACATGATTCCCCACGCACAAAGCAATGTTGACTATCCCTAATCAGTCCTTGCCTTTCCAAATACATGTACATCCTGTCCTTCAGGATTCCCTCCAACAACTTGCCTACCACCGACGTCAGGCTCACTGATCTATAGTTCCCTGGCTTGTCCTTACCACTCTTCTTAAACATTGGCATCACGTTAGCCAACCTCCAGTCTTCTGGCATCTCACCTGTGACTATCGATGATACAAATATCTCAGCAAGAGGCCCAGCAATCACTTCTCCAGTTCCCACAGAGCTCTAGTGTACACCTGATCAGGTCCTGGGGATTTATCCACCTTTACACATTTCAAGACATCCAACACTTCCTCTTCTGTAATCTGGACATCTTGCAAGATGTCACCATCTATTTCCCTACAGTCTATATCTTCCATATCCTTTTCCACAGTAAATACTGATGCAAAATATTCATTTAGTATCTCCCCCATTTTCTGCAGCTCCACACAAAGGCCGTCTTGTTGATCTTTGAGGTGCCCTATTCTTTCTCTTGTTACCCTTTTGTCCTTAATGTATTTGTAAAAACTCTTTGGATTCTCCTTAATTCTATGTGACAAAACTATTTCATGTCATCTTTTTGCCCTCCTGATTTCCCTCTTAAGTATATTCCTACTTCCTTTAAACTCTTCTAGGGATTCACTTGATCTATCCTGTCTATACCTTACATATGCTTCCTTCTTTTTCTTAACCAAACACTCAATTTCTTTAGTCATCCAGCATTCCCTATATCTACCAGCCTTTCCTTTCACCCTGACAGGAATATACTTTCTCTGGATTCTCGTTATCTCATTTCTGAAGGCTTCCCATTTTCCAGCTGTCCCTTTACCTGTGAACATCTGCCCCCAATCAGCTTTTGAAAGGTCTTGCCTAATACCGCCAAAATTGGCCTTTCTCCAATTTAGAACTTCAGCTTTTAGATCTAGTCTATCCTTTTCCATCATTGTTTTAAAACTAATAGAATTATGGTCGCTGGCCCCAAAGTGCTCTCCCACTGACACCTCAGTCACCTGCCCTGCCTTATTTCCCAAGAGTAGGTCATGTTTTGCACCTTCTCTAGTAGGTACATGCACACACTGAATCAGAAAATTGTCTTGTACACACTCAACAAATTCTTCTCCATCTAAACCCTTAACACTGTGGCAGTCCCTGTCTATGTTTGGAAAGTTAAAATCCCCTACCATAACCACCCTATTATTCTTCCAGATAGCTGAGATCTCCTTACAAGTTTGTTTCTCAATTTCCCTCTGACTATTAGGGGGTCTATAATACAACCCCAATAAGGTGATCATCCCTTTCTTATTTCTCAGTTCCACCCAAATAACTTCCCTGGATGTATTTCCGGGAATATCCTCCCTCAGCACAGCTGTAATGCTATCCCTTATCAAAAATGCCAACCCCCCTCCTCTTTTGCCTCCCTTTCTATCCTTCCTGTAGCATTTGTATCCTGGAACATAAAGCTGCCAGTCCTGCCCATCCCTGAGCCATGTTTCTGTAATTGCTATATCCTAGAACCATGTTCCTAACCATGCTCTGAGTTTGTTTGCCTTCCCTGTTAGGCCCCTTACATTGAAATAAATGCAGTTTAATTCATTAGTCCTACCTTGTCCCTACCTGCCCTGACTCGCTTCTGTTCTCAACTGTACCAGTCTCAGATTGATTTCTTTCCTCACTATCTCCCTGAGTCCCACCCCTCCCCCCCCCACCTTACTAGTTTAAATCCTCCCAAGTGGTTCTAGCAAATTTCCCTGCCAGTATATTAGTCCCCTTCCAATTTAGGTGCAATCCATCTTTCTTGTACAGGTCACTTCTACCCAAAAGAGATTCCAATGATCCAAAAACGTGAATCCTTTTCCCCAACACCAGCTCCTCAGCCATGCATTCATCTGCTACTTTGTCCTATTCCTGCCCTCACTAGCTCATAGCTCTGGGAGGAATTCAGATATTATTACTCTCGAGGACCTCCTTTTTAAATTTTTGCCTAACTCTCTGTAATCTCCCTTCAGAATCTCAACCTTTTCCCCTTCCTATGACATTGGTTCCAACGTGGACAATGACCTCTTGCTGGCCCCTCTCCCCTGTGACAACATTCTGCTCCCTCTCTGAGATAGCCTTGATCTTGGCACCAGGGAAGCAACACACTATTCTGCTTTTTTCTCTGCTGGCCACAGAACCGTCTGTCTGTACCTCTGACTACAGAATCCCCTAACACAATTGATCTCTTGGTACCCGACGTACCTCTCGTTGCATTAGAGCCAGTCTCAATACTAGAAGCTTGGCTGTTCATGCTATGTTCCCCTGAGAATCCATCACCCCCTACATTTTCCAAAACAGCATACTTGTTTGAAATGGGTATATCCACAAAAGACTAGTTGCCTATCTCTCTTATCTTTCCTGGAGTTAACCCATTTATGTGACTGTATCTGAGACTTCCCCCCTTTCCTATAACTGCCATCCATCACATACTGTTGCTGTTGTAAATTCCTCATTGCTTCTTACTGTCTCTCCAACCGATCCATTCGATCTGATAAGATTCACAGCCAATAGCATTTATGGCAGATATAATCCATAGTAACCCTTAAACTCTCTTTAAACTCCCACATCTGACAAGAAGTACACATCACTCTATTAAAGGCCATTTTTGCTCCTTCACAATCTACCGACCCAGTAAATAACATCGGCTTATTCCTCTACAAACACAGCCCCAGATTAAATTAATAGTCATGGCTTATATTTTAAGTTTAATCAAGAGACATATCTCCAAAAACATATAATCAAGAAAGAACCCACTCTACTCAATATTGCAGATTCTCTGTAGGCCACACTTAAAACAACGATTAACTTATCTGATTCTGTGCTATGAACTTCGCCCAACAGTTCCTCCAAGATTAGTTGTGAATTTCACTGTTTGTTAACTTTCCCAGATGCACTCCGATGTCTAGCAATGTATGATTTCAAACAGCAAAGGCAGTACTCTGCAGGTTCTCTCTCTCTCTCTCCTGCAATGACCTCACCATGTGCTTCCTTTGTCTGTTCTTTTTTAAACTGCTATTGTTTTGACTTTTTCTCCCCAAAGTTCCAAAACAATGTAACAGCATATAAAACAGTGATTGCTGCTCCAGGAATTCAAGGAAATCACCTCCAGCACCTAAACTACCTCAAAAAAAGGAGCAGCTGTTACAGTCAGAAATTTTTCTCATCCTCCATCTTGGATTACCCAGAATTTGTTATTACACCATGCGTATTGACAGAAATGCAAGTAAGATGCCAGCTTTATACTGCCTACTGCATTATTATGATTTTGGTGTGCTTTTTCACTGTTCATTGTCTTGAATGACTAGCGTTACTTAAAACTAGTTTACTCAGCTTAAAACTGGCTTGTATCTTTTAAAGGTAAGATACACTGAAACTGCAGAATGTGCAAAGATAATTAAGGAAAGTGCTATGCTACAAGTAATGATGACTGATCACAGAAGAGAGAATGGCCCAAATTTTCCACTAGTTGTTCTGCAGCTGGAAGAAATAGATTTACTGCATCTTCGAGGGACTATGCACTTGCACAGAAGATAAAAGGGATAACATAAACAGTTAATAATAGGATTATAGTCCTGGAAATCTGGGTGCAATGTAGAAAGTTTAACAATCTCAAAGGTCACCAATGAATTTTCAAATCATATATATCAAGTGCACTACTATCCTCAACACTGCTTGATTTGTTACATTCCTATCATTTATTTACTATCAATTAATCAGCATTTGCACACAATTTTCATAAGCTCCTTATCCTCACACATTTAGCACTGCTTCAGGTCTCAAATCCAGACCATAAAAATTGCAAACATCAGCAACTGTCCAAGTTTGCACGTTCTCCCCGTGTCTGCGTGGGTTTGCTCCGGGTGCTCCGGTTTCCTCCCACAGTCACAAAGATGTGCGGGTCAGGTGAATTGGCCAAGCTAAATTGCCCGTAGTGTTAGGTAAGAGGTAAATGTAGGGGTATGGGTGGGTTGCGCTTCGGCGGGTCGGTGTGGACTTGTTGGGCCGAAGGGCCTGTTTCCACACTGTAAGTCTAATCTAATCTAAATCAACCTATATATCTTTCATCATATTCATTGACATACTTCCCTCTCTTTCATAGGAGATGACACACAAGGCAGCAGGAACTGGCTGGAATGGGACGAGCATGTGTGCATGCTCTAATGTTATGAAGAGATGATACTTTCCATTATGGGAGGACCATCTAAGGCTGGTTTTTGATTGGGGAAGAGGGAAAGGGGGTAGGGGGTGAAGAATATTGCTGAAATAATGAGGCTGAGAGCTTCTGCATAGTTAATCCTCTTCCTCTCATTCCACATCTTCCTTCTCCTACAATTGTTTCTGAAACGGATGTTGTGGTAGAGTGCTCCCTACCTCTGAATGATGAGGCCCAGATTCAAGTTGTACCAACTCCAGATGTGTGCAATTATATCTCTGAACAGGTTGATTAAAAATATCTGCTATCAATTATGACTAAGAAACTGCTCATCCAGTAATACACACCTATTATTTTCTTCTTTTTAAATCTCACACAGCTTTGCTTCTTTTTCCTTTCAGATACCTAAGAACTGTAATTTGCCCAGGTAGTGGAGGCAGTGCAAGCAGCTAATGAAGATAAGCCACAAAAAGAAATCCAGATGCAGGAATGGTGCTCAGGCAGGGGTCAAATAATGTGTTTGTTGTCATGTAATACATGTATGCAAACAATCACTCAAAGGGATGTGATGGGTGGTACAATACTGAGGAACCACATTGTTGAGTATAACACCAGCAAAGACTACTGTATGAAAAATGCTTTGAATTCCTTTCACGAAGGTGGGCATTGTTACTCTTCATTATACAGGTCATTCTGCTATAAACACAGCAGTCGGGTTCTTGTGACCTCACACTGTGGAAAACTGCTATACCCGTTCAGTAGAACGTTCTATTCACTGCCAAGAGGAAGACCTACTCATTCGGCATGTCTCAAATTAACTGGGGGTCAGTGCTTAAGAGTTTAAGACAGCAAAAAACTTACTTCACAACTCTTTCACCATTCCTGGTGCACTACTGAAATGTCAATGAACTGGAGAAAGCACCAAAATGTGTAAAACTAAAGCAACGTAAAAGTGGTTAATGACCATGAAACGAGGAAAGCTTCAAACATCTGATTCCTTATTCATAGCAGATCACGCTTCATGGCCATATCTAATAAAATCAAAATTAAAACTTTTTGTGCTGTAAGTCAGATTTTTAGTTTCTCTTTGAGTTAGCTAAAGAACTAGTTCACAAAAATCAGATTGGTTTGATAATGCTCTGTGGAGACTTGAACAAGGTTAAGGGTGGCCTTGACTTTGTAAAGTTTCCTTCAACAAATGTTTTGAGAGAGTCATAGCTATTGCAGCTCAAGCATCCTCCCAGCTAGATCTGTCAGCAGTGCTGTCCAGTTTAACATTATGTACACAAACTTGCAATGATTGTGTCACCTTTTTAAAAGCCTATTAGTTTCAATGAAATTACATCTCAGCAAAAAACCTCTTAATAGTGTGAACAATATTAGTGAAGGTGAGCCCAAAAGGATAATTATATATTTAGGGTCACCATGTTCTTCATAATGTTACATATCTCAAACCTTCAATTATCCTTGGGTGATATTTGAAATAATTTTAACATTTCAAATTTCAAGAACTCACATGATTGCAAGTCATGCATTAACATTTATAAATAGATACACAGAAAATAAAGACAGGGAAGTCAAGTTGAATTTTTATAAAGCTTTGGTGAGCCATATCTAGATCTGGTTGCCAAATTTTACTTAGTTGAGCTTAATCTTCCAACTTTTCACATGCGCTACCAAACATCAGATAAAAGTCAATAGAATGAGTATGTACAGTCTTTCAAAAATTATTTGTAGTAGTGCCCAAATTAGAGTTAGTGGAAAGAAAACCTACTGTATAGCTTTAAAAAATTCCTGCAATTTTATTGTGCCCTTCAGGCAGGTCAAAGCTGGAGACTAGTTAACCCGATAGCACTATGCTGACTTTCCCTAATACTGTAGCAAATGTACACAAGTATTTCATTTACTTATTTTCGGAACTGCTAAGGTTTTGTATTATACTTTATAAAGGTCACATCCCTTTTTTCCCCCCCGGGGCAGGTTGCACACACCGATTCTTGCAATGCTAGAACTTTATCTACATATCACCTAATTTAATGCGAAAATAAGCAAATTTCAAAGTAAATAAAGGTATTACAATTGTAGCCTCAAACTCAATTACCACAGAATTTTAAAAAGCTCAACCAATACTGTCAGTAAAGATATGCTGTTTCACTTAAAGTTTGTGCTGACAGACATTTTATTGAGCTTTTTATTTTGAATTATTGTTTAGCACAGCTAGAATTTTATAACGCAGTTTATTATTCAAGCTTATTAAAACATGAATTACAAGAATACTTAAAATTAATTTTTGTTGGCAAAATTGGCATTGTGATTGCAAACTCACTATTTAGTTGTTAAACAGGGTCAACTGATTTTTCTTTAACAAATCCCATAAAGAAAGTTCCTTCCATCCAATTTAATTTCAAAGCACTCATTTGATTAGATTCCCTACAGTATGGAAACAGACCATTTCGCCCAACAAGTCTACACTGATCCTCTAAAGAGTAACCCACCCAGATGCATTCCCCTACCCATATTTACCCCTGACTAATGCACGTAACACTGGGTATTTTAGCATGGCCAATTCACCTGCCCTGTACATCTTTGGATTGTTGGAGGAAACTGGAGCACCCGGAGGAAACCCCCATGCAGACACGGAGAAAATGCACAAACTCCACACAGACAGTCGCCCGAGGTGGGAATCAAACCTGGGTTTCTGGCGCTGAGGCAGCAGTGCTAACCACTGAGGCACTGTGTCACCCCTGCGTTTGAATGCAACATTCTCAGTAAGATTTCATTGACCTGAGCAAACCCAGCTCAGTGATATTTAATCATTCAAGGAAAATATGGCATTGCACCATAAATCAAATGGACAGCTTTTCCACAATTTAAAGAATGAAATCAGCAAGAGATTGGTATAAACAGTTTGTTGGGGAGAGTTGACCACAAGCATGTCAATGGCTGTGAAGGGTGGTGATCACATTGTGGGGTGGTGATCACACTGTGGGGTGAGTATGGTGAGACCACTGGAGGATGGGGGGATAGCGATCATGGCAGTGATTTGAGCTGTATCAGGTGGGTGCGTTTTGTTTGGGGGGGGGGGGGGGGGGGGGGAAGGGCAGAGGGAGAGGGAAAAGGATGGAAACGGGGGTGGGGTGGCGGAAGAGGGGTATTGGGCAGGACCTGTGTTTACTGCGGCAGGAGTAATACACAGGAAGGTCTACAGTGTTGGAGCTGGATGCACAGTATCTGGGAAGTGTCTGTAGTGGATGGACTGCTTTGACTTTTCACCTGAACTACTGAATGATGTCTGAGGAATGGTTCTATGAACATCAGTCTAATCAACTGTTTTACCAAAGGGAAACAAAATTCACAGGCTTTCGAAAACCATGAGCAGTCCATCCTGATCATGGTATTAGGATGATTCTACCAAAACACTTGAGAGCATGATAAACTGATTTCTGTTGTGCCGTTTCTATATCATTTTTCTTTAAAGTAATATAGCATGATAATTTGCTTTGAATGGATGCTATGAGGTAAATCATTAGAATATGCAGCTCCCTGAACTGTTTTAACTGTATTTGTACCTGTACCTCTGTATTGATGACTAAACTCAAGATTCATGCCACTCATCTGTCAGTTACCACTGCTAAGAAATGAGCTCAGGCCAATTGCAATGCACATTTGAAAGCTCAAGTCCAAACTTGAAGAAACACGTTATACCAATTTCAGGTCACAAGCCTGATTACTTTAAAGTCTAAGACATAACAGTGACAACTTGAATGCTGGAAAATTACAACAGCCACTGACTTTAATGGGAGAAGGGGGCATCTGCTGTAGAATGGTCAAAGTACACAGCATGTTTGATGTGCTCCAAAAGCACTATCCCTACAAAAATAATGCACTTTGAAAATTAAAGCAAATTATTTTCCTGATTGGAATGAATTTAATGGACTGTTGGTAATGCAAACCATAAGAGCAACAGTAGATAAATACAACAGTAAACATCTTTTCAACAGATATGGAAGCCTGGATCATTAATACATCAACAATAGCCACAATGACTTCATGCCAGTTTTCCACATAAAATACCTAGTTTATTGAAAAGTGACGTTGGTGTAATCAGTGTTGATCAGATACACAGACAAATATAATTAAACCAGTTTGAAATATTTATTTTTAATAGTTTCCAAAAGATAACAGGTTTTACAATAACAGAAGAAATTTGCTATACCAGACAAAATCTAGAAAGAAAAACAACTAATACATTCCATTTACTCTTCAATGTTGAGCAACTCAAAGTTTAATACGTTTACCTAAAATATTTTTCATTACAAGTCATAAATAATAAATTTTACACAAAGAATGACATTAACATTTTTCCATTATACACAGACAACGTCTTTAAAAGGGGCTTAGTCATAAAATATATACAGTTTCTAATTCAAAGCATGATTTGTTCCAGGGATGACTCTTCAATGTACAAGTAAAAACCGGGTTAAGAATTGGCCCCTTACCCAACCTATAGGACTCGACCCATTGTGATTAGGAACATCCAGTCACTTTGGGCCTAATTTGTATACCAAGGATTGCAAAAAAAGGAAGCAATTTTACCACTTTGGGTGGTTTACATGAGGAAAAAGCCAGTCAGTTCCTGAGATCAATTTAGTGGCTTGGCTAAAAATAAGAGACTCAGTCTTCAAAAAGCTGGGTCATAGTGCTAAAGACATCTGGCTAGCTAAAACAAAATCTGCACTTCAACCCCATAATATTAACCAATTTAATTCCAAGGCTGCTTGAAGTAATAGTATCAATTTCTGTAAATATTTACAAATCCACATTCACACATTGCAGTACATGACTGATATGTTTAGGTCACTGTGTGGCAAATATTTTGTGACAAAGGATCAAAATTGCTTTAATGTCTTTCTGGTATGGGATGGAGATTAGTGCATCGGATGATAAACCTCTCATTACATGCAGCAAGCAGTGCATTTCACAATCCCCAAAACCCATACTGTTACAATTCACGTCCTCAGCAAGTATATGCCAGATCAAGGTCTTCACTAGAAAGGTATGGATATCTTTAAAAATACAATAGGTCTTGTCTTATTTAAAAAAGAAAGTATTTTTCACTTATTCTTCAGTGAGGTCTGTCACATGCTATATCTGCCAACCCCAATCCACAAGATTGTGAATAATGAATAAAAAAAAAATGGTTGACAGGATCACGGAAGATAAAGTTGCTTTATTTGTAAAGATTATGTTGGATCTATCATGATTCAGAATAGGCAGTGTAGTGGTAATGTCATTGGTCTTGCAATCCAGTCGAATGTCTGGGGATATCCATTCAGACTCCATGACACATGGCAAAATCTGAATTCAATAAAATGCACTGAATAAAAAAAAAACTTGCCAAATGGCAATGATATAGCCACCGTCGCTTGTCTTAAAAATCCACCCGGTTCAATGCCCTTTATTCTGGTCTACATGTAACTCCAAATCCACAGCATTGCCAATGACAATGAACACGATGTGCAATAAATGCTTACCTTGCCAGTGATGCCCACATCCCATTCATGAATAATTATAAAAAGATCAGTTGCGCAATACCAGGAATTTTGACTTCCAAGGCTTACGTTAGCTAAGTACCATGAGAGTTTACTTAATTACATTTAATTTCATGATATTTTACCATTTCTGTAATTGGATCATTACCAATTCGTACTTAAAAAGAAACTTTAATATGGCCATTTACAAGGTGTAACATGTGACCTGACAGTTGAATGTTTAGCATTGTCACATTAGAACAAAAAATTGACTTGTGGAAAAAATAGCCAGAACATATTATTTTGGAAATATCATCTTAAATTGAATTGCGTGTTCGATTGTAACTACACATTCCGTATAAAACTTTTATTTCATTTGCCAGACTTTCCATGATGTATATTGCCATCAAATCTGCAACTACATTTGCATTCTTATTCTAAATTTGCAAGCAAACAGAAAGGGAAATGTCACCATATAATCCAGGGATTTTACCAGCAAACCTTAGTTCAGTCGAGAACTGCAAGATTATGGATGCAACTTACATGATAAACCACAGCAAAATACCCTTGCACCACAAAATTGCAAGAAATAGTTGAGACCATTATTTAAGTAACAGCCTTATTTCAGTCACAGTCAAAGTCATGGTCTCAGTTTTAATTAGCATGGCCAAAATTGACACTCACATTAGAAATCAGCTTTCTAGGATGAAAGGTTGATGAGCTCAGCACTGCTAATTACTCTGCTGGCATACATTTGAACCATATGCTTTAAAGACCAACAGCTTAAATTTTAAATTTTGTTTAGAAAAATAAATCATATCATACCAAGTCACTGTGCAGTAATTATTGGATTTTACAGTTCCACTGAATATCATATAAAGAAATCTGATAAGAAAGACTCTGAAGTACTCATGGTGTTAGTCATTGCTTGGATTTCCGAACAAGTCTAGAATAGGGAGCAGTTCGTGATTTGTTGCCAGGTACTTTGTCTGTGGGTTTATTGTATGAGTAAGTTGGGGGCCCTGTATACTCCACATCTGGGTTTTCAGCCATCATTTTAAGCTTGGTTTCAATTGCTTTTATTTTTGCACTAATGCTGCAAATAAAAAGAGATGACCATTAGAACAAGATTAAAGCCCCTTAATCTACATTATATCCTGCGGCTTTGAAAAGTCAATGGCGAAGTGACTTTTGAAATCAAGTAGCTTGCTATTAACATAATAGCTTAAGATATTGTTTGCTGTACTTTAGAAAATATAGATACGTAATGTCAAGCATCAAAATGAAAGCTGTCCTAAAATGTTTGAAGTTTTCATTTGAATACAAAAAAATTAACAATGGAATATCCCTGGTGGCGGAAAAAGCTAAAATCTGTTGAACAGCAGTACCTAGAATTCAAACATCTATAATACAAGATTTGGGTTTTTGGTATCTTTAAATAACCTGCATGAAAAATGAACTGCAATAATGATCCAACTACATCTAGTAAATGGCATCTATTCTATTCCCCCTCCCATTTTTACATAACACACTTCAAATGATATCCACTGTAGAACTAATTATTTCAGTCTATGAAAGTACAATAGCAATCAGAGTACGGAATTTAAATCTTTTAAATTTACAGAGACTTTGAAGACTGTCCCCTCAACTTTTTAAAAAAAAAACGGTTTACAATTTTACAGCGGACCTAATGAAGCTGGAAAATTTCTATTGAGACACCTCCAGCATGGGGTCCATACAAGAGAAATACTATTTTCTATCTAATTTTGCCAAACAGGAACTCTAGTTCTTAGTTTGATTTTATAATAATATAAAGATTTGTTTATGGGATTAATATGGGATCTACAAATGTGTTAGATAATTTCAAATCTAGTTAGACTATATCACTGAATTTAATTTTCCTGTGAATGGCATGAGACCATGATCATTATTGCAGTCTTGGGTGCTGACTGGTGCTGCAGAGACATCTGAAAACACCAGCAGCTGAAAAAAAAACAAGGATATCAATCTCCCATAAACCTCACACCACTTATAGTTAATACAAGTTTTAAAGCACTGACTGCACAATCTTAGGTTAGATTCAGTGTAACGAAAACCTTGCTCATCATCTTCTAGCTAGTCGATCAATAGTGAACAGGTTTTTCATTAATAGGTTGTGTCCTCTGTTTAGTGATAAGAGTAAAGTTGGTCTCAAAATGCACTGAGCAAATACATTTAACAAAGTTGGACAATATGGAGTATATGTGGTACTTTAGAAGTGGTTGTTTTGTCCCTTTGATGTTTATAGAAATGAGTGAAGAAAACAATCAGCTGGTCAAAGCAATCATTTCACATCTGTAAAACTTACATTGGATGACTTATTTCCTTCCCACTTTTTTTTGGTTAATTCTGATCTTGCTCAGTTCATTATCATCATCACACTCAGATCACAGATCATAGAGATGTACAGCACGGAAACAGATCCTTCAGTCAAACTCGCCCCTGGCAACCAGATATCCCAACCTAATCTAGTCCCACCTGCCAGTACCTGGCCCATGTCTCTGAAAACCCTTCCTATTCATATACCCATCTAGATGCCTTTTAAATGTTGCAATTGTACCAGCCTTCACCACGGCAGCTCATTCCACCCTCTGCTTGAAAAGGGTATCCTTAAAGTCTCTTTTATATCTTCCTTCTCTGACCCTAAACCTGTACTCTATAGTTCTGGACACCCCCACCTCAGAGAAAAGACCTTGTCTATTTACCCTTTCCATGCCCTTCATGACTTTATAAACCTCTAAAGATCACTCCCCAGCCTCTGATGCTCCAGGGAAAACTGCCCTAGCCCATTCAACCTCTCCCTACAGCTCAAATCTTCCAACCCTGGCAACATCCTTGTAAATCACAACATCCTTCCGATAGGAAGGAGACCAGAATTACACGCAATATTTCAAAAGTGGCCTAACCAATGTCCTGTACAGCTGCAACAGGACCTCCCAACTCCTGTACTCAATGCTCTGACCAATTAAGGAAAGCATACCATACACCACCTTCACTACCCTATCTACCTGCAACTTTACTTTCAAGGTGCTATGAACCTGCACTCCAAGGTCTTTGTTCAGCAACACTTCCTAGGGCCTTACCATTAATTGCACAAGTCCTGCTAAGATTTGCTTGCCCAAAATGAAATCATCGCATTTATCTGAATTAAACTCCATCTGCCACTTTCCAGCCCATTAGCCCATATGATCAAGATCTTGTAATCTGAGGTAACCCTCTTCCCTGTCCACTACACCTCCAATTTTGGTGTCAGCTGCAAACTTACTAACTGTACCTCTTATGCTCACATCCAAATCATTTATATAAATGACAAATAGTGGACCCAGCATCCACCCTTGTGGCATTCCACTGATCAGAGGTCTCCAGTCTGAAAAACAACCCTCCACCACCACCCTCTGTCTTCTACCTTTGAGCCAGTTCTGTATCCAAATGGCTAATTCTCCCTGTATTCAATGAGATCTAACCTTGCTAACCAGTCTCCCATGGGGAACATTGTTGAATACCTTACTGAAGTCCACACAGATCGTATCTACTGCTCTGCCCCCAATCCTTTTTGTTACTTCAAAAAAGACAAAAAAAACGCAACAACAATTCAATCAAGTTTAGGACATTGATTTCCCATGCACAAAGCCATGCTGACTATTCCTAATCAGTCCTTGCCTTTCCAAATACTTGTAAATTCTGTCCCTTAGGATTCCCTCCAACAACTTGCCCACCACCGACGTCAGGCTCAGTGGTCTACAGTTCCCTGGCCTGTCCTTATGATTCTTCTTAAACAGTGGCACCCCGTTAGCCAACCTTCAGTCTTCCGGGACCTCACCTACGACTATCGATGATATAAATATCTCAGCAAGGGACCCAGCAATCACTTCCCTAGCTTCCCACAGAGTTCTAGGATAGACCTGATCAGGTCCTGGGGATTTATCCACAGCAGAAAAGCTCTAGAACATGTAGTTTAATCTTCTTCACCCTATGCAATTCAGTGAAGTTTGTGGAAATACAGATGATCTAAGTTGCTATTATTTATTATTTTGAAACTTTGTTGATGTCAATTGGTCATTTGACTGTGCGCATCCCAGCTGAACCAAATCCTACATCAACACGGACACTTATAACAAGGTGTGAAGCTTGGGCTGAAGCAGAAACGCTGGCTGATGACATCTCCTGACCTAACCCAATGCCTTAAGACTGATTTTAGAGACAGATGTACAGCACGGAAACAGACCCTTTGGTCCAAGTCATCCATGTCAATGAGTGCAGTTTCTCCAACAAATGAATTGAACCATATAGGTCTTGGATTTTAACTACTCAACGATATTGACTGAAGGTCAAAAATATGATATTCAACGTATTGTGCGAATTAAGCATAATTTAAATGTCAGTTGATAGCATCGTCACCTCAGTGGGGAGGTTTTGGGTTCAAACCTCACTTCAGAACTCAATATTACATTGAGTCTATGCTATGCTTTCAGAGGTGCCACCATTTGGATGAAACATTAAACCAGTGATCTGAAGCCTCAGATATTTAGAAAAGATCCCAATGGCAAATTTTGATAAAAGCAGGGGCCATCGTCCCAGAGACTTGACAATAATTATGCCTATACCAGGATCACTAAGCCAGATTTGATTGCTGCTACATTTGTTAGTGGAACCTTACAGGTTGTAAAAATTAACTAGTCTTTCCTACATTACAAAGATTACATTGCAAAAGTACTGCTTTACATGCTTTGAGATATCTGGAGATCACAAAACTTACTGTTTAAAAGCAATTGCAACCACTGTGCCATCAATTTAAAAGACTTCACTATTAAAGAATAACATTTTCTTTCTTAGAGACTTGTTAATTTGTTAGATGAGTGAAGAACAGAAAAATGCAATTAGAATGGGCATTCATTGCAGTTTGTATTGAATCAGTTTAGCTTCTGTCATTCAAAAAGAAAATGCGACAGATGCTGGAACTCTGAAATAAAAACAGAACAAACTGGAAACATTTAACATGTCAGGCAGCTTCTGTGAAGAGAGCAAAGTTATTTCAAGTTGATAACCCTTTGTTGAATAAAAAACATTGACGCGGAGTTTTTTCCCCTTCAAAGACATGACCTATGAGTAGCTGCTGTAATTGTTGAAATGTGCTACCTATACATGAGAACAGCAATGAAGCATAGTGAAAGACATGACACAGCTATAGTTTAAACTGCTTCAAGGCTCAAACCTACATTCAAAAGAGCAAAAGTAAAGACAATCAAGAAATCAAAGAAAAAAGAAAATATGCATTTTTATAGAATTTCACGTCCTTTACCAAGTACTGTTGAAATGCTGTCATTTGCTATAGACCTTGCACAGCAAGGTCTCTACAGCAATGGGGCAACTGATCAAATGACAGTTTAGTGTTTGGTTGAAAGATAAATAATGGTCTGGAAGGATAGAACTTTCATCCCCTTCTTTTAACAGTGTCATGCATTATTTCAGCTAATCTGAATGGGAAACCAGACTCTCAATTTAGTGTCAGCTGACAGACAGCAACTCCAGCTGCACAACACTCCCTGAAATGTCACCTTAAATGTGCTCAAGTCTGTGCAATGGAGTTTAAACTTAATCTTCCATAGAATAGAATACGGGCCACAAGAAAACTTGAGGTTCCATTCCATGTAAATATGCCTTAAGCTTGGATAGTGACTCTTTTCAATTTTGGAGACTTCAATGTGCTTGTGACTAAATGGCTTAAATAACGTTCGCTACATTACCTCAGGTTGGACTGCACTGGCTCAGTGCTTGAGGAAGGCTCCAGACTTATTGGAAGAATCTTGTCATTTTTATATTGATCATATCTCTGCATAAAACAGGAAAACGTAGACAAATTTTCATTAGATCAGAATATGCATTCTAATTTATAGCAGGAAGAAACAAGGCCTGCATAAACAGTTAAAGAAAAATACATGATACTGGCATGAAAGATCACTATTTTAGTCAAGTAGTTACCCAAGCTGCTAGTACAAACACCAATTATAATTAAATAAATTTCTCTAACTGTAAACAGAATGCTGCATTTATTTTGATCCACAAATGGAACCAGTTCTTAAAATGGTGAAACATTAACTAACCTACTTATGGGTGAAACAATGAACTGCAGAATTGAATAATTGCCCACAGCAACAACTAGATTTTCAAATGTGTGATATGAAAGTATCAAAGTTATCCTGCACCTTCAGCAAAAACAACAAAAAGTTATCAGGGATACAACATTGGATCTCTGTCCTGTGCACATGTTCTTGGCATTGGCTCTATCCCCATAATTGGAATGCATTTTATTCAGGCATGTTCAGATAAAGTTGACTTTGCAACACAAGATATATGTATTGTACATATGTATGTGTGGGGGAGGGTGAGGACATTGATTTTGCATAAATATAACAATTCTCTAGCCAGTGCAGAGAATCCGGCTCAGGTCAAAGTGAACAGGTCACAGTACCAATTCCACCAGACAATTGGCTCAAGAATTCCACAAGAAACGCATTTCCCCTGCTAGAAAAACACCCGGGTTCTGTATTGAGCTTGCACTTTCAATTGTTATAAGAGGTGTATTCTAAATAGAGTGATATATTTAAATAGAATTATTACATGCAATTCAGTGGAGATTGTGCTCCTAAATCATTTATACTCCTTCCACCTGTTCCTTAACTAATTTTGAAAAATACCAATGTATTAAGAAAAGGTTTTTAGCTGAGTACACTAAACCTTGTTATTTACCACTAGTTCTTGGGAGTAATAGCCTTTCACTATACATTAGATATTATTTGGGTAGACAAATGCAGTACAAATTGCAGTGCTGAAATGTTTCTCTAGCCTGACTCTAGAATATCATTACTTCAAAACATTTACAAAGAAAAATATAAAGAATGCAGTTAATAGATGAGTAAAAAACAATTCAATGTGTCCAACCGAAATGTACATGCTAAAGTACTGAAGCAAAAAGATATTAAAAAGCTGGTTTCGGTAATTATCAAAATAGAAGGTGCAATTTTCAATTCAGCTGTAGGGTTCCCTTGAACAGAAAAGTTAGAAACATTGTTTGGAATCTTCAGTTTCAAGGCCCCTGAAACAGCACCAGCATGTTCAATGCTTCCTCAAATGTTTTATTTGGCAGTTGTTCAAACTTGCTTTCTAGGTGGAACTTTTGAAATGTCCTGCAGCTGTTAACTGCTCCTTGCCCATGCAATTTTCATGAAAATAACCAGGATCCTCAATTTACCTAAGTTCCAGGTCACAATTAGAATGCTATAGAACGTTCCTATTATTTGCAACAGCACTCAAAACATAAATTAGCATAGTTCAATAAATTAATCAGTCTGGATGACTGCTGCAATCAAAAATACGGAACTTGACAAAAACAACCTTTGTTAGAAATCACATGAAAGGAACTAGATCCGATCTTATTTTCACTATTTCAAACCCAAGTTAAGAACCAGAACTTGCCAATTTGAAAATGTAATTAATTTTAGGGAAAAGAACAGCTTGCGTATTTTCTTCCTCACCACCCATAATGCAGGCTAAGACCACTGACCATCAACAGAACTCATTTTCTCACATTTATCGGAACAATTTTAATCTAAAAACACATTGCAATAAGAGCTTGATTTCTACTTACATACTTTGGCACATGAGAGACAACAGCTTGCTGACATCAGTATAGAGCACTACTGCAATATGCAATTCATTAGTCATAACTATTGGATAGATAACCAATGCCAAAAGTCTTTGAAGCTTTGGACACAATTTGTCAGCGACTGAAATACTTCTGCTCTATCCATGAGACTGCTTGTGGTTTACAAATGTTCAAGTACCAAAATCTTCAGAGACCAAAAATGGAAATTTACTTAACAAAAGGCCCTAACATATTTAAACTAAATGTTCAAAAAGTAAAACACTGCCACTAGAACGACAAACTGATCTCTAGGTATGAAATTTTGCGCTTACACCAGGATTGAAGGCAAGATCTGGATTATTTAATGGTGCCAATTACAGCATTGGTTGCGCTAATTTTCTACAGCTTTAGTTCATTCAGTTGGGTGCCAAAGCACAAAATGACTAAAGTATAAAATTATAACCCTAAAGATTAAACTCCGTCTGCACTTTTAAATCTGAAATCTTGCTGGAAAATAAGGAATTTTACATTCAAAAACAATATTCACCTTCACTTGTGCATGAGCCCAACGCACTACCAGTTTCTTGGAGAGCGCAAGTTTGCCATTTAAGCACTGAATGGCGCGTTCAGCTTCCTAAAAGTAACAAAATGATGAAACTAAGTTAATAGTGTGGAAAAATAACATTTGTTTCTTAAGAACCTCACTGGTGTACAGTCATCAAGTAATTTAAGATTAATAGTCAGTCTTAGCTTAGTTTGCAGTACTCCTGTGTTTTAATATGAAAGTCTTGGGTTCAAGCCCCAAACAAGACAAGAGTACACAATCTAGTTGGAATGTTTGTTCATTACAAAGGAAGCACATCTTTCAGTTGATATGTTAAAAAAGAGGCTCTGTCTATTCTCTTATGGATATAAAAATCCAACACAGCCTAAAGAGATGCATAGGATTACTTGTGGCTAACGTATGTCTATGAATCAACACCTAAAATAGTTAATCAATTGTCATTTGTAACTTATATGGACTGTGTCTAGCATCACATTAGTTGCTACAATTCATTCGTAATTGTGCACTTTGAGAGATCCTGGAGTTGTGAAAAGAGCTGCAAAGATGCAGGTTCATTATTTCTAGTTAATGAAACTATATAAAAATGCTGGAAGGGTTGGCAAAAATTGAGTAGTTCGGTATGTATTTGAAACTGTATCAATATTCTATAAGGAAATAATTTCAGAATCAATCCAGGAAGTTTTTTTGACACAGTTAAGTTTAAATCATTTTTATTTCTGAAACTAAGAAAAATTGCATGGCAGAATAGGACAAAAAACTATTCACTACAAGTTTTTGTAAAACTTCAGCTTTTCCAAGAACTAACATCTCAAACATGATAGCTATTAAATAATTACTCTGAACATCCAAGTAGAAGTCAAACAATTACAAACTAAGCAAACAACTTAGTTTAGGTAACAAAAACAAAACGATCTCAGTAAATATTCAATGTCATAGCACTACGTCTTGAGTACTTGCCATGCATCAAATAATGAAATCTACCTGGAAACTTGGAATTGAACATCTGCTTACGCAATCTGGACATGTGACAATTTCCAACAATCTTGTACAATTATTTGCAGAGTACTTTCAATGCAGTAACCATCAAAAGTATAGAAATAGCCCTATTGTTTGATAATGGTGAGCAGCAGATTCAAAAAGTGTGGTGCTGGAAAAGCGCAGCAGGTCAGGCAGCATCCGATGAGGAGAGATGGTTTGGGCAGAAGCTCTTCATCAGGGATGCAGGGGAAGCCTAAGGGGGTTGAGAGATGAATGGGAGGGAGCTGGGGAAAGTCAGCTGGGAAAGTGATAGGTAGATAATAAAGGTTTGTTTTGGGGGTGGGGGGGGGGGGAAGAGGTGATGGAGAGGGGTTGGAGTGGAGTGGAGAGGAAAGGTGGGAAGGAAGATGGACAGGTGGGACAGTGCCGAGTTGGAGGGTTGGATCTGGGATATGGAGAAGAGAGGGGAGATGAGGAAACTGGTATAATCGACATTGATACTGTGTGGGTGGAGAGTCCCAAGGCAGAAGATGAGGCATTCTTCCTCCAGGCACCGGGTGGCTTGGATTTGGCAGTCGTGGTCTAGGACTTGCAAGTCCTTGGTGGAATGGAAGGGGGAGTTGAAGTAGTTGGTCACAGGGCAGTGGGATTGTTGGGTGCATGTGCTGGAGATGTTCTCTGAAGTGTTCCGCAAGTTGGTGTCCTGTCCCCAATGTAGATGGGACCACATGGAGAGCAACGGACACAGTGGATGACATGTGTGGAGGTGCAGGAAAATCTCTAAATGTGGAAGGATCCTTTGGGGCCTTGGATGGAGGTGAGGGTGCAGGTTTTTATACCTCTTGCAATAGCAAGGGTAAGTGCCGGGAGTGGAGGGACGGTTTTTGGGGCGTGTGGTCCTAACGAGGGAGTCGTGGAAGGAATGGTCTCTATGGAATGCTGATGGGGGAAGGGGGAAGGAAGAATTTGACTGAGGTGGTGAAAATGGCAGAGGTGGATACATTGTATCTGGAGATTGGTGGCTGGAAGGTGAGGACTGGGGGCGGGGGTTCTGCTCTTGTTGCAGTTGGAGGGGTGCGGTTCAAGGGTGAAGGTACAAGAGGTGGAGGTGGTGTACTAGAGGGCATTGTTGACCACGTGGAAGGGGCAATTGCAGTCCTTGAAATAGGCAGCCATCTGGGATGTTCTGGAGTGGAAATGCTCCTCCTGGGAGCATATGAGGCAGAGGTGGAAGAATCGGGAGTAAGGGATAGTGATTTTACAGGAGGTGAAAGTGGGGGGAGGTGTAGTCCAGGTAGTGGAGAGAGTCAGTGGGTTTAAAGTACATGTCTGTACTGAGTCGGTTGCTGGAAACGTAGATGGAGAGGTCCATAACAGGTTCCAGGTGTCCGCGATGGTCCAGGTGAACTGGAGGTCAGGATAAAAGGTGCTAGTGAAGTTGATGAACTGTTCAACCTCCTTGTGAGAGCATGAGGTGACACCAATATAGTGATCAATGTAGTGGAAGAAAAGATGGGGAAAGGTATCGGTGTAATGACGGAAGACAGACTGTTCCACATACTTGAAGAACAAGCATAGCTGGGGCCCATGCGGGTGCCCATGGCTACCGCTTTGGTTGGGAGGAAGTGGAACCCACTGTGCTACTTGGACAACATTCACAAGTCATTTGAGGTTCAATCATTATTTAGGATGCTATTGTAACCCCTTAATTATTATAGCTTTGACAAACTGCAGGTCAAATATTAAATACACCAGCTCAATTGCTATTATTGTAACTCTATTCTGAATGGGTGCAACGAAAGATATGCAACTCTGAAATCTCACTTAAAAGACATGTGTGCCAACTTCACCTGAAACCTATATATTGCCTATTTAGTCAATTTAATGTGATAATATTGCTAGATTTCACAGCCAAATGATAAAGTCATATGATTCAGCCAATAGCAAACCGAATTGGGTAGGGGTTTGGCTAGTACTGCAAAGTTTCTCACTGAACTGTCTCAAAAATCTTTGTTTTATTGTTTTGGGAATTAATTTGTTTTTCCTCAATTGTTTTGGGAAATTGAGAATAATTGAGCATTCTGCTCTTAGTCAGCAGATAACAAATTTAGTAGAAATAATCCTTATTAGATCACCAATATTACTAAACTTCAAATGCTTACAAGATGCCAGAGAATGCATTTTAAAACATTTAAATATTGGAAAAATAGCTGTACAAATGAACCAGGAGCCAGGATTTTTATGGCCTAGAATTCATAGACCAGCAGCTAGTAATTTCACAAAATTAAAAATGGAAGAACTTGTCAATATATCTGTATGAAGAGAATCATCAGACAGGAGTGTGAAGATTCAAGGGTTGCATGCTTATTGTAAGAGCAGATATAAGTGAGCAAATTCATTGCCTCAGTTTTTACAATGAAGGCAGATACTGAAATTCAAACATTGGTGATTATTTAAAAAGAGAGATGTTTGTTACACGGTTACTTAACTCTAGATATTTAAGTAACTGGGATCTTTTCATACACTCATTGGAAAATAAGAATCTGGTTATATTATAATTTTCCAGAATACTTAGGAATGATTAAATTGTGCCAAAGTTAGCAAAAACAAAAGATTAGTAAGGAAGTTACAGATCAGTTAATCTCACATTGGTTATTAATAAACTACTCAACTGTACACATTACAAAGCTCACAATGGAACCCGAGTTATGGCATTTCAGCACAGATGTAAAAGCAAAAAGCAAGTTGCATTTGACCAGCCTCACAATGAATTGAATAAACACCAGTGGAAGAATGGAAGTTGAAATGGATTTTCAAAAACATTTGGAAAAGGTAAAAAGTTGACACTCAAGATAGAATTAAAGGGAATGTAGCAACACAGAAGTTGTTGGAGGGTGTGAGCAAATGATTTGAAAGATGTGGCAAGTAATATTTTCTATGGTTCTGGCTTGGTGATGATCTTACGTAGTACATCCATAAATGATGTAAACGCAGGCCTTGATAGATCAATATGATTCGCTAATGACACCAAATTGTACCGTTGATGACAATGAGTTTTTGATCACAGACCAAGTTCACTTCTTCCCATTTCTGTAACATCACAGAACTCTGCCTGATACTTTAGATCTACAGCTGATAACTTTTTTCATGCCTTAATTAGTTCTAGACAACTATTCCAATACTGGTGGCTCACTCCACATTCTGAATCCTCTAAACTGGAGGTCATCTAAAACTCTGCCGCCCGTACCCTGTTCACCAGAACCCAGTACTCACTAACCTAAACTGATTCCCAGTAAGCAATGTCGCCATTTTAAAATTTTTTAAATTAATGCCTGGCTAACCAACTCTAACCTATGTAATTTTTTTAGCATTACAATGCTCAAAAAGGTATCTACACTAAGTCACTTCTGGTCTCATGAATTTTTGATTTTAAACACTCCAAACATAACCACAGGTGAACTGCCAAAGACTTCAATCGCTGGAATTCCCTCTGAATCAGTCCAATTGCTTGTGCCTTTCCTTCAAGATGCTTCTTGACTATATTTGTTCATCTGTCCCATAGTCCCTTATGTGGCTGGATGCCAAATTTCAATCTCTTCCAACACACTGTGGAACAGTTTACTATGTTAAGGCAGCACATAAATACAAGTTTTGATTATTTCAGGTTGCAAAAAGCTGTAGCAGGACATGGACAGATTAATTAGCTATAAGAAGGTCAGAGACTGGGCAGATGCAGTTCACTGTAGAAAATAAAAATATATTTGGGAAGAATAAGGCAAGGAAATGCAGATTTCAAGATTCTAAGATGTTAAATGGAACAGAGAGATCTTATTTTCGGACAATCATTCTTAAAAAGATGGATATAGGGCCATCAAAATGGATAAGCAAATCCTTGGTATGTCTATAAATACAGAATACAAGAGAAAGGAGTATAGCTCTTGTGCTGCAGTGATAATGTCTGAGCCAGGAGCTCCAAGTTCAAGTCTCACTTGATAACATATCTGAACACCAAGCTTAGAAATATCTACAAAAGGATAAAAGGAGTAGCATTGGAACTACAGGACCACAATCTGAGATTACTGTGTAATTTTGAGCACCCTCAAAAAGAAAAGGTACATTGTAGATTTGCTATAATATCATTATGAACAAGCTGGTAGACACATTTGACAAGTTAAATATTTTCACTAATGCTGAAAAGAGCAAGGTACCACCCAATAAAGAACTTCAGAATTATAAAAGGTTAAGCTAAAGATAAAAATTGATAGATCATTTCTATAGGGTAGTGACAGTTAACAAGTGGACAGAAATTAAAAGGAGGTGGGAAAGCATATCTTATTTAAGACTGTGGTTATATGTTGAAGGCACTGCCGCAGACCATTGGTGAAACAAAGTTTAGCAATTCTCTTATAAGTAGGAATTAAGTAATTACTTGAAAAAATATAATGGGAGGGGGAAAAAAAGTATGCAGAGAAAGGAGATGCTCGAGATGACAATACTAACACAAGCTTCAAGCAAATGGCCTGTTTCTGGACCCGGACATTTTATAATTCTTTGAAAACAGGGTAATATACAATTATGATTAGTCAAATACCATTTTAAAATGCTTTATTAACTCATTGGCCTCAAGGGTGTAGCACAACCAACATGGATGATTACTGGAATGAGAAATATATATTCAAGCAGAATTAACTCCTGCTTGCTTTCTTTAGAATGGGGGCTTCTTGGTGACAATTTTATTTTTTAAGAATACTGAAGATGACTGACATAATTAAAGTCTCCTTAAAAATGTGGGCCAGGCAACATGAAGTAAATTTTCACATAAAATGCTAGGAAGTAACTGGTCCAATACGTTTCCCAGGAAGGCCACCAAAGAAAGAATAAATTGAGTGAACGTGTATCTAAAAACATTTCTGAATACAGCTCAAGAAATGTGACAAGGTTGATTGGATTTCGATCCTATGAAAAAGACAAAAGTTATTGGGCTGAATTGATGCTAAAGAGAATTTAATTTAACACCTGCAGACATTTGTAATCATGTCAGACCCACATACCTCACCTTACAAAGTGCTAGGATCTACTTCAGCACTACACAACCTATGTTGTGTACTTCACTCAGGGCTAATTTCAGGTCTAGAAAGCAAAAAGTTAGCCCAACATAATTAATTAAGTCTCACTTTAACATTATAAACATAAATCAGCATTCGAAATGAGGTTGGTTGTCCTTCACAGTCAAAACTGTTTCTGATTTGAGGATTCTCTTTCTTTGTAGAAAAGTGCTAACTACACCTTATTGGTATGTAAGAGGAACTGACGTCAATAAAATAAAATACTTGAGGGAGGTCACCCAAGGTCACCAAGTATTAAGGTCTGTACAGTTGACTGGTAAACAGACTGGTTCAGGAGTTTTTCCTCATGTTTGTTGCAAAGGTTATTTTCCTTTGTCGCTACCATGTTCAAATATGTGAAGCTTTCTCCAAACTAATGGTTTATAGAATTTCAAAAGATATATTAGTTATTTGTGAAAGTAGAAATTCATATACACTAAATTTTGTATTATATCAAACTTGGCTTAATTCCTAGAATTAAAAGTTAAAAACAGTTGCCCACGATAATATTCAGTGCAGTGTGAAACAAATTAAGTGCTATTAAAATTACGTGCTATTATAACAGTGTCTCTGGCTAGAACACAAAAGGAATTGTTATTCAAAGCTGTGTAATATAAATATTAAAAATTACTGAAATATTATCTAAATTTAACATACAAAACCTTGGTAATTTATTAATTAGTCCCCTTTATGACGGTATGGATATGCTTCTGAAGCAGAGACTGGGTCAGAAGGCTTTACCTGTCATCTTATGGGTTGCGCTCAAAAGTATCAAATTTGATTTCCAAAAATGAACCTTTACATTTTAATTTAAGCAATACGTATGTGGCACTGGTGCACACCTCCATATACAAAGTGTGACCTATTAATTAACTAGCCGATACACCAAGCCTTTTCCAACTGGACTAAGTTTTCATGACGAGGGTAATTGACAAAGTTGTCGAAAAATAATTTGTATATGGTGGGATCAATAAAAGTTATAAAGCGAAGTGTGAAGTTTGGAGGTAATAGGATGCAAGCTATTGGAAGGATCAGGTAGATGGAAAAGACAGCTGTGATAATAAAAGAGACTAAAGAATGCTGCAAGAAAATGGACAGATGGGAAATTAAAATGACACTAATTGTGATGGATAAAATAATTATTACTGTTTTATGATGCACAAACCAATTATTTGAAAACATTTTTCTGCTTCCTTGTTAAATAAAATTGAAGTAGTTTTTGTATTGGGGTTGGACATAAGTGCTGTCAAGTCAAGTACAGACAATAGCATTACTATCCAGAGTTATTTAATTTCCAAGTAAATAGAACCAATCTAAACACTAAATTTAAGAGCTTTGATTTGATTTTTAATGGCCCAAAAGGAATAAACAACTTTGAAAAAAATACCTACCTCTTTTGTCTCAAAGTTGACAAAGCAGTAGCCTCTAGGTTGCCCCTCAAGCGGACCCGATTTGTGAAAAAGGAAGTCAAATTGCTTCACTTTTCCAAATTTCTGGAGTAGCTTTAGAAGGTTGTATCTGAAAGATGAAAATACCGTTAATAACACTTTGGCTGCTGATTAAGATTTGAATATTAACAAATTCGAAAGAAATCTGTAGACATACACTATTTTAATGGTAGCCTGAACTGTAAATGCAAATGGATTTTCAAAAAAGTGGAGGATTCGGTTTTAAGCTTTGCTCCCATTCCAAGCTGAAATGTTTTACTAGGTTCACTAAACACTAACATACAGGAACCTGAGATCAAAACGTCAGTAGCATTGCTGAAATCTCTCATGCAACAGAAGAAAAACAAGTTTAATTCACTCAACCACGGATAAACATTTCAGCAGGGTACAGAAGCAGCATAAAAAAGTGAGGCTGTCACAGGAGGGCATATTGAGTTGCAGAAATGATCAAGTGTAAAACAGAATTTTTTTATTTTGTCAAACAAAAAGGGAATGTATAACAAGGGTAACATGGCTGGGAAAAACATAATTGGGGAATAAATTTAATTTTCTCCTGCCTGCAAATGGTCAATAAAACTATTAACAAATACTCTCACATGTAATCTCTTTCTACCATTTTTCTTTCCCTTCAATTAATTAGGAGCTTTCTTTAAAAAAAAAGAAATTTTGGCTTTTCTATGTGTCATCAGGACTATTTTTAAAAACACATTCTCTGGTTGACCCCTCCCTGCAAAAATATGTTCATACATTAAACAAGTCTGGTTAGATAGGTGCTATTTTTGGGGAAAAAAGCTCTCCACTAATACAGATTGTGCAGACTATCATGAAACAGCAGTACACAAAAGCTGACACTTCTACTCTGCCTTTCAGGAGAGATTTACAGAAGGGAAAAAGCAAACTTACACATCTTTCTGGAAAATAGTTTCAAAAATGGTTTTGTACAGCTATTCATTTTTAGGACCGTCTTCTGTTTTGAAGGCATGGTCAACAGGCAGCAATGGATTCAACAGCTGCAAACAACTTGTCAATCAAGCAAGCTATTTCCATCTAATTCACTGCCAGTTTTCAAAAACATTTATCAGTGCCTCCAATTTTAAAGAGCTATTGTAGTAAATATGAACCCCCCTCTTTTCATTGAAGCAATAGACGACAACTTTCTATAAGCTTTCAGAATCACAATGGGAAAGCCTTAACTGGGAAGTTGATAACGGATCTATATTGAAAGCTAGTAGTGAGAAACAAAATGCAGCCAAACATCACGACTCTATTTCACTGGCAAACAGAGCCAAATGTCAATGGAAGTAATTTTTCTTGCTCTGCCTTCATTCTTAGCATACAAAATTTAATTTAGAACCAAAACAGATTAACTTGACTTTAGTTTATTACCAGGTTCTCTTATTTGTCCTTCAGCAATAACCTTCACTTGCAGGGGGACTCACCTTCCCAGACACTATTCACTGAGATTGAATATATATAAAGTTTTCACCAAGAGGGTTTAAAAAAAATTGCAAGGAATGCACAACACAATAGATATATGGATTTTAAGAGTTACAGAAATAGAACAAAGTTTATACCCATTTATGGCTTGTGGAATTTTAACTATAATATAATACAGAAGTATTATATGCACAGGAGAGGTAAGGAGTTGTGCTGAAAGAAAGATCATATTCTGAGACAGTCGGGCAGGGCTGAAAACCAAAGGGAAATCAAAAACCACAGAAAAGGAGTGAAAGCATGACATTGATTTAAAAATACGAAAGAGAGAGTAGACAAGTGTTCACATACCCTGTACAGAACAGCCTCGGTTATTCGAACATTATCAGAATTGCTAATGCACCAAAAACCAAAAGGTAAAATCTTAGATAAAAAATCTTGGTGCACTAGAAAGTTTGAGCAGATGGCGATTGTATTTGGTTTATACTCAATACTACAACAATTATGTTGTGAGGAGATGCTTTATTTCAGCTGATCTTCAAATCCTCACATTGATACTTCGATAATAAACCACATGAAAACATTTCTTGGGCACGCCTGTTGCAATTTTTAAGTTTTCTTTTTAAACTCTATCCAATTTAGGAAACCACAATTCCAGCCCAGTCTGGTCCAAGGAGGCCACGCTGCTGCTTGCCAGTGTTGGATAACCCGGAAGAGGTTGAGATTTATTTTGGAACCTTCCTGGTTCAGGTGGATCAGATCGCTATGACAATTAGTGTATCCAATGAACTTTCACAGGAGTAACTCAAGCTGACACTTTGAAAATTCTTAAAATGAGATTTAAAAATTAAACCGCTTTTTAGAATGTATTTAATTGCAAAGGGCAGCAAAAAAAGTCACACTTGTTTCTTATGAATAAGAAAAGTTCCAGCAAGTACTTGAGAATGCCACCATTCTTTATGGTGTAGCCAAAAGCATTCAAAAACAAAGGCAGAAATGAAAAACACTTTATGCATTGGCATATAAAGGAAACCTAGTGAAAATCCAGATGCATAGCATTATGAAAAAAAGCGGAAAGAGATAGTTATAAGGAATAAAGCGGAGAGCAGGGTGGAACTATAAATGAATATTTTCCAGACTTGCAGGATGTGGGGAGCAATAAGCCACATTATGTGTGTAGGCCTTCTTTTGCTTTCCATTTATAAATTATGAATTAATACATTGCTTTGACATTGACACAGAATAACAATTTGCTGATTGAGGCCATTGCAAATCAAAGAAGAATGGAAGGCATCACAGGAGAAAACGGTTTAATAGAGTGAAAAGTAATAGATGTCGCTCATTGCGTAAAAATGCAGTAAAAGTTTAAAAACAAATGGCAAGATTATAAGGGGGGAGGGAATTGCAGAAACAGAAATCTTGGCATGCAGTTAATTAGGAATTTAAAAGCTACCTGAAAATAACATGAAATGCACACGGAATTGTACACAGGTATATTTCGCACAAGTGTATACACACAGGGGTGGCATGGTGACTCAGTGGTTAGCACTGCTGTCATAGTGTCATGGACCGAGGTTCGATTCCAGCCTTGGATGACTTCCTGTGGGGAGTGTGCATACTCCTCCTGCCTGCGTGGATTGCCTCTGGATTCTTCTCAGTCCAAAGATGTGCAGGTTAGATGGATTGGCCATGCTAGATTGCTCAAAGAGTTGAGGGATGTGCAAATTAGGTGAATTAGCCATGGGAAATGTGGGGTTATGGAGATACAGTGAGGACTAGGTCTGTGTGCGATGCCCTTCCAATGGGCCAAAAGGCCTCAATCCACACCGGGATATTTAATAATAACAGCAAGCTTGTGACATTGCTGAGTTTGCGTAAAACTTCAGTTTGACTCAAACCATAATTGTTCTGGAGATCTTGAAAAAAAGATATTACAGAAACAAAAGGATGCAAGGCAGATTCCTTTTGTAAATAATCAATGCAAGTGAATCTATGATTGAAGATAGGCTTCCCCTTCAAATGAGCAGAACAAAATTGGGGAAACTATTGGGAGGTTTTGAACTTTTAAAATTTGAAATATGAGATATTAAGATTTTTTTCCCACTGGAAAATGATATTGTAACAAAGCAGGAGGGTAATTTCAAATACTATAGATAGCCTAACCCATTCAGCAGGGAAAAAAAAACTTAAAAGCCTGATGAATTCAACATGGATAGCATATGTGGACTAAATATTGGGACTGCACATCACAATAAGTTACTCTGCAAGACTAAATGCAGGAGTCAGTGCGAAATGGTTAGAATAGGTTAAGAACTCACTCCATCCCCATTAGCAAAACGTTTTTATGAATAGTATGGATTTCTTTACAGGCCAGTTCCAAATGCCACTGCACATAAACCCGTGGTAGGGTGATTGCAGAGTATGGTCTGTATGGAGGTGTGGATGCACAGAGAGTGTGACAAAGTCTGGCAGATAGTATTTAAAGGGCAATGTTAAGCATGTGGGAAGGACCAACATCAATATATCTGTACTTTATGTGGAACAGATAGAGATTGGCCTTGGAGCTCTCAATTCTTCTGAAGTCAGGTCGAATATTGAGAAACCATAGCTAAAGCAAAGAGTATAAAGCTGAAATAAAAAACAAACTGGAGAAACTCAGCAGGTCTGATAGCATGTATAGAGAGAAAACAGCCAAATTTTGGCTCCAGCGAATCAAAAGGCAGGACTATTTAATATTTAACAAAGCAAACCATTTTGTACTTATATACACCTTGGCTAGAATACCTTTAGACATTTGGACCCCTTATATTGGTGGTGATTTGAGGCTTTGGAAAAAGTTCAGTGAAGGATCCAAATGCTTATTATATTTTCTCAATGCAGACTTTAACAGTGACAGCAGTCACAATTAACATGCTCCCAGCTGCCCAGAAAGGAGTGGCAATGTGTAGTACTGCTGGCTAAGTTTGTCTTCTACTTCCTGATAACTGATGTGAACGTGAGTCATAACAGCAGCCTTCCCAATTCTCCTCTTTCCTCTTCCTCTTGTTTTCCGCCTGGCACTATTGCAACTATTCAAACTTTTTACCATTACAGTCAAGGTTTCTTTCAAAACAATAATATCTCAAACACTGAATGCAATAAAACAGCAGTCAACCACATACGCTAAAATCATTAGAGTGATTATACCCTGAGGAACAATGTTAGCTTATTCTGACATAGCTCCTCAACATAGCATTAAAATTATGAAAGCTGAGACTTAGCTTAACAGCAGCAACTTAAATCTACTTCTACAAATTCAACTTCAGTGTCATAATCTAATAAAGATTTCCAAATTTAACATTAGCTCTTTTGGAACTTGAGCAATAATCCTACACCAAACAAAGCAAGTTTTTCCAATTTATTAAAAAACATGTTGAATTACTATATTATATTCTTGATAATGACAACTCTACTAAACATCTGTAGGAAAACAAACATTTGTAATACAGATTTATTAAGAAGGTGGAGAGAGATACAAAATAATTAAGTAATCCATTAACCACACAGTTTGCTTTAACCACAACGACTGATACTATTATTATAGTATGATCAGATCTACCTCAAAATTCTAAAGACCATTGCAACTCTGTTTTAGAACGGTTTCCAAATTCCAACAGCAAACATTGAGCCTGCAGAGCTGAATCAAAATTTGCACAACTTACCTAATGAAAATACAACTTCTGTTTCTCACTTTTTTTAAAAAAGCACCAGAATATTTTTCAGGTTCAGCAGGCTACAACTGCAGTTAAGCACTCACCCCTTTGCTGGCTTAATAGTTGAGCAATTCAATTCTGAAGGCAAACAGAAATGCTGTGGGGACAGTTTCCCAGCTTACTGATAACATCACATCCTCACATGATTTAATTTTCTAAGGATTAGAATATTAGATAGTAGCTTAGAAGATAAAATTCTCAAATGCTTTGTTTTTAAACAAATGAAAAAGGCAGGTTAACAGCAATGAAACATTACACAGAAATTAAATCCAATATAAATTGGACAGTATATTGCCTTTGAATATTAATGATAAAGTGTGTTTTATCGCTGACTGTTCAGAATCTTCTGATCCCTCTCACTGGTGATTTAAATCAAATTAGAAGTGATTTAAGTAACAAAGACATGGGAATTTAAACCTGTACAGAGGAACCTCGATTATCTGGCATCCAATTATCTGAATTTTGGATTATCTGGCATGATCACCATGTCCCGCTGCTTGGCTAAACTGTTATCTGGTATTTGATTATCCATAATTTGATTAACTGAACGGAATACTCCCCCGCCCGTGTCCTTCGGATAATTGAGGTTCCTCTATATACCTCTCACTGAAATAGGGCTGTCAACCACCATCAAATAAAACCCTCAAGATGCTTGTATTTGAAGGAGGTTGCAGCGCCATCTAATACCCCAATCAGAAAAAGCAAACATCCTGCTACTATTGCGTATTAAAATAAGTTGGACAATTATCTTCAATGTCTTAATTATGACAACAGCCAGAATATAACCAGTAATGTTAAACAGATTTTTATTTGTTACTATAGCACTGAATTCACTATAGGAATATTGTGATGTGCTATCCTCAGACAACCGCTTGCAGCTTGATTGCAATGAAAAGTGCATGAGCGGAGATGTATTTCGTCTTGATATCCTGCACTCAGACAATATTCTTAACATCCACACACAACTTGTATATTCCTGTAACCTGCTTCCGTAAGACCAAACAGCATTCGTACTGTTTGAATACTCACCAGTAGAAACACTGGCCTGGATAAATTGATGGCCAGATAGTTGCTGTTGTGCAGACTGAAGTTCTAGCCCAGATTCTGGAGAATGCCAGACACAGCTGACTGTGGGAATTTTGCCTGGGAAATTGAGAATTCCAATGGGTAATTTCCCTTTGTTCAGCCCTTTGAGAAAACACTATAGAATTGAGGCTTCCACTTCCATCAAGTTAATATTACCCAGGAAAATTTAAAAACTAAATCAAAATGCATTTTTTAAAATTAAACACCTAGTCTGCCTCCTGGGTAACTTTTAAAGTGACCCCCTCAACTCTGCCAACTAACTCCCATTCCCCAACTACATTGTCCCCAGCTCTATAGACCCTCGAGCCAGCATTATTCCAGACCACAAGACCCAACGTTGCTCTACAAACCTGTTGCCTATCAGCCCAAACACCCACCTCACTCAGGCAAACTCACCCTCCTTTCTCCACCACTGATCATTAAATCCTCCTGGACTTTCTGCTGGCCCTGCCACACCCACCACTGCCCAACCTACCCTATGCACTATTACTTACCTGACACACCACCATTTTAGCCACACTAACACTTTTCTTACCCTTTCAGTGGCCGTTAAAGTGTCTGGCTGTGCTGCTGGACATTTTACATCACAGATCATGGCAACTGACTGCTGCATAAGGGAGTGTGGCTTGACTTCACCAAATGATGCTCCGCGATTACGGAAACTGCTGATTTTGTAATTGCTCAAGATTTCTAAGTGGCTGGGATAAAAATTCCCAGCTACAAACGTGGAACTTATGTGAACGTAAAGATAAAATGAGTGAAGTCACAACCTAACTGAGTGTGCCACCCTCAGAATATCTGGGCCAGACTTCTAAATGCATTGCAGAGAAATAAAAATCATCCTAGAAAGCACTTTTATGCTTTTAAGGTTTGTGAAGATTTGTAGCTCGAGTTATGGTTGAAGTTGTTGGTTGGTTTGCCAAGCTGGTTGATTTTCTTGCAAATGTGTTGTCTCCCTCCTGACATCTTCAGTGCTATCTTCACTGCTGCCTCACAACACCTGAGACCCGGGTTCAATTCCCGACTCAGGCGACTGACTGTGTGGCGTTTGCACGTTCTCCCTGTGTCTGCGTGGGTTTCCTCCAGGTGCTCCGGTTTCCTTCGACAATCCAAAGATGTGCAAGTCAGGTGAATTGGCCATGCTAAATTGCCCGTAGTGTTAGGTAAGGGGTAAATGTAGGGGTATGGGTGGGTTGCGCTTCGGCGGGTTGGTGTGGACTTGTTGGGCCGAAGGGCCTGTTTCCACACTAAGTAATCTAATCTAATCTAATCCATATAGTCTCCAGATGAAGTGCTGTTGTTGTGATCTGCCCTGAATTTACATGGTTATGTCTGCTGTAGCAGGTAGTTCCAACTTGTTCAACTGGTTTTGTACTGTGGTGGTTCTTAGATGGGGTCTATTTCAATGTGTTTGTTTATGGAGCCAGGGGATAAATATCAGGCCTCCAGAAATTCCTGAGCTCATCTTTTTGTCGTCTGTCCTGGTATGGTAAGGTTGTTCCAATTAAATTGGTGTCCTTCACTGTCAGTGTGCATTGATATGAGGAAAGACTGGTCATATTGCTTTGTTGAAAGCTGCTGCTCATGTATTCTGGAGGAGCGTTTCCAGTCTGTTTTACCCATGTCATGTTTCTCACGTTTGCCACATAGTACTTTAATAATCACATTTGCCCTGCATGTTGCGGGTATGGGATCTTATGTCCTGGATAGTAGCTGACAAAGTGTGGCTGTTGGTTGTGCAGTTATTATTCCCAGAGGATGTAGAAGTCTCATCGTTCATTCTGAGACATTTTTAGCATAGGGTAGGGTATTTGGGGCAGTGTCTTCCTTAGTTTGCCAGGCATTGGCAGATGAAGCTGATAGGGCACCCATTATTGGCAAAGATTTGTATAGGTGTTGCTCTTCTTTGCCAAGTTTGGGGTATTGCAGTATTACACCTCATTAACACAGGGCCTTGACATAACACTGGATTTTGAGATGGTTAATGTTGTAACTGAGGTTCTCGTCTGTATGTGCAGACTTTCTATACACTTTAGTAAGGAAAGTGTATGTTTTAGAATGTCTAAAACAGGAGTTGGTTGTTCTCTTCGCTGGTCAACTTGATCCCAATGAATGTGCTGTTGAGGAGGTATGTGTAGTTTCCAACTTGGACCGTTTAATAATAACAAAGGTATCGTCTATATATCTGATTAATAGTTTGGGCTGGATCTGGGGGAAGAGCTGTGCTTTCTAGGTTTTGCATTACTGCTTCAGGAATGAGCCTAGAGATGGGCAAGTCTATGATTTGTTCATACACCTGGTCATTAAAGACAAAGTGGGTGGCAAAGACTAGGTCTAGTTTTTTCAGAATATTATCTTTGCTGATAGTTTCGTTGTCAGTCTGTGTTGCCCGTTTGTTCAGAAGTGCAGTTAGTGTTTCCTTTGCTAGTGTTATATTGCTAGACGTGAACAATGCTGTAACATAAGACCATAAGACATAGGAGTGGAAGTAAGGCCATTCCGCCCATCGAGTCCACTCCGCCATTTAATCATGGTTGATGGGCAATTCAACTCCACTTACCTGCATTCACCATGTGGCCCTTAAATTCTTGATGTCACAAGGAATGATCAATCTCTGCCTTGAAGACATTTAGCGTCCCGGCCTCCACTGCACTCCGTGGCAATGAACTCCACAGGCCCACCACTCTGCTGAAGAAATGTCTCCGCATTTCTGTTCTGAATTGATCCCCTCTAATTCAAAGGCTGTGCCCACAGGTCCTAGTCTCCTTGTCTAACGGAAACAATTTCTTAGTGTCCACCTTTTCCAAGCCATGTATTATCTTGTAAGTTTCAATTAGATCTCCCCTTAACCTTCTAAACTCCAATGAGTACAATCCCGGGATCCTCAGCCGTTCCTTGTATGTTAGACCTACCATTCCAGGGATCATCTGTGTGAATCTCCGCTGGACATGCTCCTGTGCCAGTATGTCCTTCCTGAGGTGTGGGGACCAAAACTGAACACAGTACTCCAAATGGGGCCTAACCGGAGTTTTATAAAGTCTCAGTAGCACATCGCTGCTTTTATATTCCAACCCTCTTGAGATAAGAGACAACATTGCATTCGCTTTCTTAAAGACAGATTCAACCTGCATGTTTACCTTTAGAGAATCCTCGACGAGCACTCCCAGATCCCTTTGTACTTTGGCTTTATGAATGTTCTCACCGTTTAGAAAGTAATCCATGCTTGTATTCTTTTTTCCAAAGTGCAAGACCTCGCATTTGCTCACATTGAACTTCAGCCATTTCCTGGACCACTCTCCCAAACTGTCTAGATCCTTCTGCAGCCTCACCACCACCTCAATACTACCTGCCTGTCCAACTATTTTCGTATCATTGGCAAACTTTGCTAGAATGCCCCGAGTCCCTTCATCCAGACCATTAATATATACCGTGAACAGCTGCGGCCCCAACACCGAACACTGTGGGACACCGCTGGTCACCGGCTGCCATTCCGAAAAAGAACCTCTTATCCCAACTCTGTCTTCTGTCAGGCAGCCAATCCTCAATCCAAGCCAGTAGTTCACCTAGAACACCATGGGCCCTCACCTTGCTCAGCAGCCTCCCGTGTGGCACCTTATCAAAAGGTCTTTTGGAAGTCTAGATAGACCACATCCACTGGGTTTCCCTGGTCTAACCTACTTGTCAGGCATTGGCAAAGAATTATTGATAATTTGAAAGATGTTAATTTTTATTCTGAGGAGTATTTTTGGAGTCAGTTGATAAACGACTTAAGTGCTCTTGACCAATACTGTTTGGTGAATATGCTGTTTGCAGTTAGCTCCTGATGAATGGGCAACTGTGCAATCTTCACTTGTATTCCACAGTGATGGAATTTTATTGTTGACTTCTGCCCTTAGACTAATATGTTGTGTCTGAGAAAATAAAAAATTCTTGAACTTTATTTCTTCCACTTAGTTCTCCTTTTGATGCTTCTCAGAAGGCCGATTGAATACTATGATCAGTCTGATTTTCTCTATCATTCAACCATTGATCGTAAGAAGAATCACAATTACTACTACATTCATCTGACCTTTGGACCGCACACTGCAATGACAAAATATATTTAATTTCCTCATCATCCATTCTAATTTTAGGTTGATAGAATTGCCTGAGAAGTTCCTTTATCAGTTGATAACCAAGCTTCTTTTGTATTAACGGTGATTGTTGAAGTTGATGATAAAGATGCAAATGTCTTTCCCGTCCCTTTTGCAGGAGGTGCATATTGACAGGTGACTGTGGAGTCTTGAGACATTTTCAAAATTCTCAGAACTATTTTTTTTATTGGACGAACAGTTATTTATTACCTGTTCAGTACAGTGAAATCTAGTTTTTGAAATGATTTCTTTCTGAATGGGATAAACAGCTTGAACTTTCACATTTTTAGTTACACTAGACTGGTTTTCTGAAATTAAATCTTTCCTTTGCCCATGTTGAATTATCTTGGATGTTCCAGGTTTGGGGTTAGTCAGAAAACGCTCTTTAGTCCTACAGCTCTTATCAGTTGAACCCTTATCCTTTGAACATTTTTTGATACTTAACGAACCTTTCTTAAGGATTTCCTTATTGGGTGTATGTGACTTCACCACATGCCTTTCGAGGGGGTCTGCAAAAGCACATCTTTATTTGCTATTTTTGATGTGGAACACAGAACATTAGGTGAATGAAAAACTGATGTTGATTTTGGCTGTATTGTGTTTTTAGTCGATTTTCAATTTCATATTTTTCTGTTTTGATTTTTTTCTCCATGTTGTACAGGGTGTTTCCTTAATACGTTTCGGAGATGGGCTTCTAGCTCCTTGACATCCACTATGTATTGTGCTGGATGTTTTGGTTCCTCTCTTTAGTTCTTTTACCCTATCTGCATAGCGTAAAGTGCTCAGTATGTGTATTCTGTAGCTACATGGCTAGGTGAAATATTAGCAATCATACAGGTTTTAGAATTCCCAATAAATGAGTCTTTCAATATCAGTGGAAGCTTGCTTTGCCAAAAGGGTGTGAGAGGATGTTCCTGGTCCAAAGCTCGAATACATTCTTTTAGGGCCAAGAGACTTTGATTTATTTCAGCTCCTTCTATTTTAGTTTGTCAGAATCCCTGGCATCAGCAGCTCTCTCACTCCCAGCTAGGTCAACGAAAGAAATCCTTCCAATTGTATAATTTAGGTTTTTAAGCTGGACTTGAATAATAGCACGTGAACGTGAGGAATCTGTATTTATCCCAGAAGCACCAGTCGTCCGTGTTTTACTGCCCCAAGAAATCACCTCTAACAAGGTTTGCACTGCATTCACTTGAATTTCACGCAATCCCACAATTTGTACTGTGTGGTTGCCATCTTGCCTGGCAAACAATCTTTTCCACCTATTCAGCAAGTCATATAGTTGGCCAGAGTATATCTCATAGAAGCTTATCCAGATGAAAAGAGGTCTGTCTCGCTCGGATGTCTGCAATTGTGTGAAGATGACCTCAGCAGCAAGCCCTGGATTTTGATCAGTCCGAATCAGAGTATACGTTTTTCCAGCTCCAGTCTGTCTGTATGCAAAGCACGTTGCCATTCCATTGTTGGACATACTGCTTCAAATCAACTGCTTCCTTTTTCTCATGAAAAAGGACAGATGTATTTTCTGCCACTTTTGCAACATCAATTTCTCCACATCGCACTTCTCGTACTCCAAGATCGCTTTTGAACACAAATGTGGATTTTTTTCAACCTCAATCCATGCCTGTTCTTACCCAGGGTTCACAGGCCTCAAGACAGCATGTGGTAGCCCATAATTATATCCTGAAACATGAAAAATCATTTTTGTATTTTGGATTGTTGAGCAATCAGCTTCCTTCTCAGGAAGAGAGAGTGCATATCCTTCAGACATAAATTGACAGGTAGCTGGTCAACTGGTGAAGGAGGTTTCGACAATCCTGAAGGAGTATCCTGAAGATGATTTTCAGATGATAGCTGAGGATAGCTACTGGTTTCAGAAACCTGACTGATATTGTCCCTTTTATGATTAGGTATGTACTCAAAGTTCAACTGACGCCGAGGGCCAGGTTTAGTTCTCTCCACAAAAGACATTAAGTGAGTCTGGCTGGGAAAAGTCAGTACTTGCACTGGCATCGTGGTCCTCATTTTGTACAGCTTTTATAATTTGAATGAGTTGGAATAAACGCTTTTGATCACACATGCTATGCATTCCCAGCACAGAGCAAACATTCATGGTCAGCTTAACTAGATCTTGCGATTTCAGAAAATCCATTGCTGTGAAGTGAGTTTAATACTGCTCCAGTCCAGTTTCACGCAGACATTTGTAAAGACGCGAGGACATTCTACCACTTATAATGCCACAACTTTGCAGCATTCCCTCATTCTGCCTTTCTCCCTTCTACCATAACAAGAACGCCGCTCGGATCCATGGCAACGCCGCCAGTTGTTTGAAAGGCACACAACACAGCGTGCACGCACGCTGCGACCCCGCACATGGGGTCAAATGGATACCCTACCAGTTTCATCTGCTGATGTCTGGCATACAAACACCACCAAGAAAACACTGACCCCAAACACCGACTACCCTATACTACATTAGAAACATCTTAGAACGAACAAGACTTCTACATCCTCTGGGAATAATGACAGTACAAACCAACAGCCATACTTTGCCAGCTACTATCTCTGACAAAAGACCCCCTACCCATAATATGCAGGACGAATGTGATATATAAAATACTATGCGGCAAACGTGAGAAACATTACGTGGATCAACCGGACAGGAAACTCACCACCAGAATACACGAGCATCAGCTTGCCACAAAACGACACGACCAATCCTTCCTCAAATACAAACTGATAATGAAGGACACCAATTGAACTGGGACAATGTTATGATACTGGGACAGGCAAAAAGACAAGCTTGGGAATTTCTGCAAGCTTGGCATTCATCGTCTGGTTCCATAAATAACACTTTGAAACAGACCCCAACAGATCATACCGTACAAAACCAGAAATAGAACCACCCATCACAACAGACAGAACCGTACAAATTCAGGGCAGGTCACAATGACAATTCTTCATCCAGAAGCCACACAGCACTGATGATGTCACCCAAGAGGAAGACAATGTTTGCAAGAAAATTAACCAGCTCAGCAGACCAACCAACTTCAACTTGTATGCTTAACAAATATTTTGGAACATTTTAAAGAGGTTCAGCAAATATTAAAAATCATTTAACAAACTATGAAGTCAAATTGTATATATGGAACTTCAAATGGCCAACAATGTGGCACCAAACAGTAGGCTGATGACAATGATTACTAAAGTATAGTATGATCAAGATCGAGTCAAAACTACAGCTCAATGAATAACAACTGAGTTAAGTAATCAAAGTAAACAGCTAGGCTAAAATATAGTTTTTCAGATTAGATGAAGGTAGAGTAGAGGGGGAGGTACTGGGACCAATGTAAGTCATCAATGGTTTTAACTGAGGAATGTTTCAAAGTTTATTGATTATAAACGACAGAAAGTGGGCCGAGTGAATAATACATTAGAAAATTTGCTGATTTGGAAGTGGGACACGAACTTTTACACTTTGAGAAAAAGACAGCCTACCACTCTTCAATGAGAGCAAAGTAACGTTGAAATCACTCCTGGATTGTTCTTAGAGAAACAAAGGGCAATATTAGTAGCTGTCAAAGCACAAAAATTTGTAACTCAATTCCAAACCTACATTGTCTGCATTCCAAGATTCTAGCCCTGAACCCCCAACTATGTTATGACAGCAATAGCAAGCCAAACCAAATCAAGCTATCGCTGGATTCACAAAACAGTGAACTCAAAACATTCAATGACCCTCAATTATTCACTTGGCCTAATCAGACTTCATAAGTGACAGACAGGGTCATTGAATCAGTGATAGGGCACAGAAGCACATCATTCATGCCAACCAAATATCCGAAATAATCCAGCATTTTGTCCATATCCATCTAAAATCTTCCTATTCATATACCCATTCAAATGCCTTTTAAATGTAATTATATCAGCCTCCACACTTCCTCTGGCAATCATTCCATACACGTTACATCCACTTGGAAAAGGTTGCCCTTTAGGTCCCTTTTGGAAAATTTGTCAGTGGCTCTGCAATTTGTTCTCTTTTGTCTCTTAGCAATCTAAAGATGTATCCAAATCGGACCTGGTGACTTCTCTACATGAAATAGAATCAGCCTTTTTAACCCCTCTTGACCTGTTACTGTACTGCTCAGTTGCTCAACACCTAGGCCATTTTCTATTTTAGTAAAAACTAACCAAGGGTGCATTTCGCACACCATCTATACCCATTGCTTCAATGAGCAGCTTATCCTGCTTGTTCCTTAAAGGTCTTACTCCAACCTTATATACTGTTAAATTTTTGAATAACATTTTACTGTTTGTTTCAGCACAACCTGCTATCCTTATTTCATGCTTCCTCTTAGCATTAGTAATTTCAGTCTTAGCATCACGCCTGCATTTGAAATACTCTTCCTGATTTCTAATGTTATTACTGCAGTATCGATCATATGCCTCCTTTTTCTACTATGTTATCATTTTCTCACCAATATCCTTAGTCATCGGTGATACTCTAGCTTTCATGACATGTATTTATTTCTCATGGATATGCACCCTACTCATCTCTCTGGAGAGCTGACCTGATTGTTGTTAAGTAATTCATGCTTTCAGGAAGCCTCATCTTATTTGATATGCCCACTGACCAGGAAGTGGGTAATAGGCTACCTAAAGCACGTAGCACATTTGGCAGACTCCAAAGAGGAGAATGGAATACAGTCTTGCAGCACAAACCAAACTCAAAGCATACAAAGCCATAATCCTCATCATCCTTCTGTATAGGCTAGTATCATGGGTGCTGTACTGCTTTCATGCCTGACATTTGGACCGCTTCCATCAGTGCCACCTCCACGGTGATCTTAAGATGATTTAGCAGGACCGCATCACAAACTTTTCAAGTCCTGGAAATCACCAACATCCCCAGCATAGAAACCACTCTTCTGTGAAGACAACTTGTGTTGGGTGGGTCACACTCAGATGGACAATAGATGCCCACCCAAGATCATGTCATATGGAGAGGTGACCATTGACAAATTGAACAGATTGGCCCCATGCAAACATTTCAAGGCTCCCTTACTGCAGAAATTCCAATTTGTGCACCACATTGCTCACTGTCTGGTTATGACGGTAAAAGTAATGACTGCAGATGCTGGAAACCAGTAAAATCAACGTTTACTGCTCCTCGGATGCTGACTGAACTGCTGTGCTTTTCCAGCACCATTCTAATCTAGACCCTGCCTGGTTATGATGCCTGGTGATACTACATCTGAAATGTTGCACATACTTTGAGAGTGAGTGAAGAGCCAGCATGACACAGAGGAAGGATAGCTACAATTGTTCTCAGCAACAATCTTCAGTTGCACACATTCTTGGAGAATGATCATAGACAGGTCTGACTAACCTCTGCTAGGCCAATAACCAATGAGTACAATATCCTAAAACCTTCATCTGCAAAGAAATACCGAAAAAAGACAATTGACAAGTAACAGAGTTATGTTAAACTGCAGGTGACTCTGGTGGTGCTATGCTTGAGAACTGTATACAATTGTAGTCAAACTATTAAACGAAAAGAAATTGCAACACAGGGATAATACTAGACCAGAGAAATGATTGAATTAAAAAAAGTTAACATTCTCTAGACCTCTTATTTAAAATTAAAAAGGTGATTGGATAGCAAAAAGAAGGAAATATTTCCATTTACGGCAGAATTTAAAACTAGAGTCACGCATACAAGATAGCGAACAATAAATCCAATGAGGAAAAATATTTTCATGCTGATTAGAATGTGAAGCACGAAAACAGGGAATGGTTGATGTATGTGGTTTAGATTTTTTGAAAAGGGAATCTAGACTAGTGCATAAAAAAGGATTAGAAAAATACGCTGAAAGGTTGGGATGTGGCAGTCAGAATGAGAGGGGTATGCTCACTGGGCCAAGTGGCCAATTTCTGTGCTCTATGAAATATACTATGCATATGGTACAGGAAAAATATATTCTTTATAAGTTAATATGCAAGCATCTTAAAACACCACAAGTATTTTTAAACTACTTTAGGTTTGGCACATCAAGCAGGAACCCACAAGTTGAAATATCAGGTTGTTACTGGTTCTGGCACAATGCTGCACATATATTAGTGCAATAGGTTTAGCTTGCTTTATAGGCTATTCAATATATGATTGAAAATATGCAGACTGAATCACAGAACAACAACAGGGTGGAAACAGGCCATTTGGCCCAAAACGTCCACATCAACCCTCTGATGAGTAACCCATCCAGACTCATTCCTCTACCATATTGCTCAACATTTCCCTTGACTAATGCACCTAACTTACATATCCCTGAACACTATGGGCAATTTAGCATGGCCAATTCACTATCTTAGGTACAAAATCTTGGGAATAAATGATGTAATCTATCTGGATTTCCAGAAGGTTCTTAAAGTGCTTCAATGAAGTAACGAAGAATTGATGAGGGCAGGGTGGTAGTTGTGATCTATATGGACTTCAGTAAGGCGTTCGACAAGATTCCCCATGGGAGACTGGTGAGCAAGGTTAACATTCATGTAAAACAGGTAGAACTTTCCATTTGGATACAGAACTGGCTCTAAGTTAGAAGACAGAGGGTGGTGGTGGAGGGCTGTTTTACAGTCTGGAGGCCTGTGACCAATGACATGCCACAAGGATCGGTGGCACTATTTTTCATCATTTAAAAAAATAATTTCGAAGTGAACATAAGAGGTATAGTTAGTAAGTTTGCAGTGGACACCAAAATTGGAGGTGTTGTGGACAGCGAAGAAGTCCACCTCAGATTACAACGGGATCTGGACCAGATGGGCCAATGGGCTAAGAAGCGATAGATGGAGTTTAATTTAGATAAATGTGAGGTGCTGCATTTTGGGAAAGCAATCTTAGCAGGGCTTATACACTTAATGGTAAGGTCCTAGGAAGTGATGCTGAACAAAGACCTTGGAGTGCAGGTTAATAGCTCCTTGAAAGTGGAGTCACAGATAGATAGGATAGTGGAGGAGGGGTTTGGTATGCTTTCCTTTATTGGACAGGGTATTGAGTACAGGAATTGTGAGGTCATGTTGCAGCTGAACAGGACATTGGTTAGGCCACTGTTGGAATATTGCGTGAAATTCTTGTCTCTTACCTATCGGAATGATGCTGTGAAACCTGTGAAAGGGTTCAGAAAAGATTTACAAGGATGTTGTCAGGGTTGGAGGATCTGAGCTAAAGGGAGAGGGCGAATAGATTAGAGCTGTTTTCCCTGGAGTGTCGGGGGCTAAGGGGTGACCTTAGAGAGGTTTATAAAATTATGAGGGGCATGGATAGGATAAACAGACAAAGCCTTTTCCCTGGGATGGGGGAGTCCAGAACTAGAGGACATAGGTTTAGGGTGAGAGGGGAAAGATATAAAAAAAGACCTAAGGGGCAACTTTTTCACGCTGAGGGTGGTACGTATATGGAACGAGCTGCCAGAGGAATTGGTGGAGGCTAGTATGATTGCAACATTTAAAAGGCATCTGGATGAGTATATGAATAGGAACGGTTTGGAGGGATATGGGTCGGGTGCTGCAGGTGGGACTAGATTGGGTTGGGTTATCCGGTCGGCATGGCCGAGTTTGACCGAAGGGTCTATTTCCGTGTTGTACGTCTCTGTGATTCTATGGAGAATGCTAAATAAGATAAGACCCCATGAAGTTGGGGTACAGTACTGGCATGGATAGACGATTGGCTGACTGGCAGAAGGCACAGAGAGAGGGGATAAAGGGATCTCTCTCAGGATGGTAGGCAGTGACTAACGGAGTTTCACAGAGCTCAACATGAGACCACAACTATTCACATAATATATTAACAGTCTGGCTGAGGGAACTGAAGGCATTGTTGCCAAGTTTTCTGATGATACAAAAATAAATTTAAATGCATTAATAATTTTAAATTAATAATTGATTGCTCCCCATCATGGTATAACATGCTTGAATGTCACATTTAAATTATTTTAATGCTACTCCACAGGAGTCAGGCATAATATAGGACTGAATTTATTTAAACATGCAACAGAAATATGAAGTACTTTGCTGTTTAGAATAATGTTTATAAATAGCAGTGTCATCATCGAGTCTGAATACAATTGGAAAATAAAAAGCAACAATTACAGCACTTACTCAGTTAACCTGGAATCAAGATTGCCAATCCAGAGTCGATGTCCCTCTTGTGAGGAGCTTTCAGATAGAATAGAAGCATTTTCCAGTGGAAGAGATTCATTTTCAGTCCCCATATGTCACTAAAAGAAAGCAAAACTTTATCACAGTCTCAACACTTCCCGAAGTGCTTAAGTACTTTTGAAATGTGGTCTGCGTTGTAACATAGGAAACATGGAACAGCAAGGTCCCCAACATGACAAGGAGATAAATGGTGAAATTAACTTTTTAAAAGAGATACTGGTTGGGGAATAAGTATTTTTCAGCACCCCAGTGAGAAATGCTAGTATTTCTTTGAATCATGTTATTTGATTTCTGATGTCCATCCAATGGTAAATGGGGCTTTAGTTTAATGTCTCATCTGAAAGATGAGAAATCAGACTAAGTATTGCACTGGTGTCAGCCTAGATCAAGTGCTCAAGCCTGTGGTGTGCAACTTGAACTAGACAACCTTCTGACTGAAAAATGAGATCTATTCTGACACTACAAGAACAACTAACAGATACATTGAAAAGTAATGCTAAATTAGCAATTAGTTTCAAATAGTGATTGAAGACAGACAATACAAAGTATTTTTAATTGCACTCATTACTTTTGTAATAGCCAACTTACAAAACACACTGGCCAAATTAAGCTACTTTCCAACAGGACAATACTATTCTGACCTCAAATTACATTGCTTAGCATACTTTATCTCAGTTTAAGAAATGGGCAAACACCATCCTCTCCCTATGAACCAACAAAAATCAGAAAACAATGTGAAGCTATCACCTATGGATGTGGATGACATTTGTTGGCATGGGGATGTGCAGGGGAGAATCTAAAATTTGTTATTTCTCAGCAATGATTGAAAATACATTTGGAGGGTTCATGGGAAGCTTCGAGAGACAGGACACAAAGTTGCATCGTTGATGGTCAGAGGTCAAATACAGTAAATGACAAATAGTTTTGCAAGTGCTGTAGCAAAGGTAGAATGAGAATAAACATTGACCCATGCTGGATCCAAGATTGTGGAGGCTGAGGTGATAACACAACGAAATTTAGGAGGGAGACCCTCAACCAATTCATTTAAGCAACTAGGAGAGCCTGTTAAGAACATGGGCTGTGAAGTGCAGTTTGCAGAGGTTACAAAAGTAAGGAAGTGATTAAAGATAACAACTTAAGCACATGATAATATTGTTGCTTGACACTGCTATGTTCTCCCTTATTCCAACTGGCAATGCTGAGCATTATCCCATTTTGCCTGAAATGCATTTTTCTTTACAGAATTGCGCTAATTGGACAGCTAGTTACATTTTATATAAAGGATTTATATCATACCTTTAGTTTAGGGGGAAAGCACACGAAAGGGCTTCACAGCAGTGCCATCAGACAAAATTCAACACCCAGCCATTTAGAGACAGGTTACCAAAAAGATTGCTCAAAGAGGCAGATTTTAAGAACCACCCAAAGAGAGGGGGGGGGGGCGGTGTTCAGTAGGAAATTCCAAAACATCTGGCCTTCGTAGTTGTATGGATGGGAGACGGAGAGGGAAGAAAGATAAACTTAGGACGAATTGCAAAGGACTGGCATTAACATGATGGGTCAAGGGGCCTTTCTCCCTTTGTCCTGTGGCTACTGTACGGCCATGAAACAGGCTCGTCTGCGTCGGTGGGTCGAGATTAATCCCCGAGTGGGGTAAATCTCTCTCACTGCGAGAGTAACTCCTGAAGAATCAAGCGTAAAGGAAAGGCCGCTCTAAGTTACTGACTTCGCCTCGGGCCCAAGTTTCTGGCTCCTCCACTTCCGCTCGGATTCCGGGCGACCGCTTAAAGCGGCGCCATTTGGTTGATTTGAAACTCCCTCCACCCAGCGGCATTCCAGTTCCATCAAATCCTCCCCTCCCTTACGCCGTCCGTTACCTGTCCACTCGGGTGAACCTTTCATTCCCGCGTCGCTCCCAGCTTCCCCCTTTTATTACATCCGGTCCTAGTCAACGGCCTAACCTTTCACCTCGCGGCAGACTCTTCCGGTTTGTGCCGTCACTCAATGGGCGGAAAAAAAAACCACATTGCCCGTCGGGCGACGCGTGGCGTCCTCGCGCAGCCTTCACTGCGCAGCCGCCGGACGGAGCATTCTGGGTGATGTAGTCCCTTTGCCCTGTACACACAGTGGGTTTGCGTTGGCCCGGATGTGGCAGCAGGGTGAACGCCAGGAGCAACGGAGACTCTTGAAACTCATTGGGTAGGTAGTTGATCTTCGGGTCTCATTGATCCCATTGGCAACAAAAACAACAATAATAACGGCCACTTTAATAGAAATGTATTGCATTAAGGTGAAACAATCCCCGATTTTAACTCTTTTAAATCTCTTGAAGTCTCTCCGCTTTCAGGCCACATTGTCCTTCAGTGGTAATACAGTTCCGCAGGGTCAGGTTGCTAACAGATGTCAGTGATCAGCCCCATGTGTTTATAAATTGTTATGGTTCATAGTAATCATATAATTTAAATAATAAGTATAATGGGGGAGTAGCTCCAGGGGTAATTGTTCTTCCGCGCCTAAAAACATTGTCTCCTCTCCTCGTAATAATGTTCGGGAATTTGCTTTAGTTTCTGTGGCGGAGCACAGTATTTACTCTCCTTTCGGTTGTTCAGAAAATTGGCCGACCTCATTTTGATGATGAAATTGATGCAAATTGTTCTATTTGCGTTAATGAAAAATACATTTGTAGAGATGAGTGAATAGCATTTTTGGAGTTCTGCAGGTTTCCGTCAACTGCATAAAAAATGTTTAACACATTACTCTTCCTTATTGTACATGGCTTTCCGGTTTCATAATTTGTGCACTTTTGTTCACCTAATCATTGGAGAAGTATTATTGCCTTTGAGATTCCGTGATGAGGTGTTTCTGGCGAGGTCATCATTTGTGGCCCATTCCTCTGGGCCCTTTAAGTCTGGGGTCATATAGAGGCCCGACCGGGTGAGGACGGCAGATTTCCTTCCATCTTTCTTATTAGTGGATTCACGGTCATTCAGCTTTTAATTCCAGATTTTTTATTTTGAATTCAAATTAAATAATTTGTCATGGTGTGATAAATTGATTGATAAATTCTTGATGTCACAAGGAATTAAGGGCTACGGGGAGAATGCGGGTGAGTGGAGTTGAAATGCCCATCAGCCATGATTGAATGGCAGAGTGGACTCGATGGGCCGAATGGCCTTACTTCCATTCCTATGTCTTGTGGTCTTATCTGAACTTTGCTTCCCAGAATGTTACTTGGGTCTCTAGATTAATAGCTGAAAATGTGTTGCTGGTTAAAGCACAGCAAGTCAGGCAGCATCCAAGGAACAGGAAATTCGACGTTTCGGGCATAAGCCCTTCATCAGGAGTGAAGAAATCTCTAGATTAATAGTCAACTGATAATACCACTAGGCCATCACCTCCCTTGTAACGAATAAAATCAGAAGTAACACAACACCAGCTCATAGTCCAATAGATTTATCTGAAATCACAAGCTTTTGGAGGACTGCTTCTTCATCAGGTGAAGTATGGGGAAGCGTACAGACACAGAATTTATAGGTAGAGAGATAATTGCAAAATAATTCCAAGAGTAATTAATAGTGTCAAAAGGTAATGCAAGTGGTGTGAGTGGCGTGTCAACAGGCTGAATAACAAGTCTTGTTATTGACACTCCACTCACACCAGTTGTACCATCTTTTGACACTCTTAATTACTCTTGGAATTATCTTGCAGTTATCTCTCCATCTTTTCATTCTATCCCTGTGTGCTTCCCTCCATTTCACCTGATGAAGGAGCAGCCCTCCGAAAGCTTGTGATTTCAAATAATCCTGTTAGACCATGAGACATAGGAGCAGAAATTAGGCCAATCAGACCATCGGGTCTGCTCTGCCATTCAATCATGGCTTGTAAGTTTCTCAACTCCATACTCCCGCTTTCTCCCCTTAACCCTTGATACTCAAGAATGTTTCTATCTCGGTTTTAAATATACTGAATGACCTGGCCTCCACAGCCTTCTGTAACAACAAATTCCATAGATTCAGCACTCTCTGGCTGAAGAAGTTTCTCCTTATCTCTGTTCTAAAAGCTCTTCCCTTTACTCTAAGCCTATGCCTTTGGGCCCCAGTGTCTCCTACCAATGGAAGCATCTTCCCAACATCTATTCTGTATAGGCCATTCAGTATTCTGTATATTTCAATTAGATTCCTCCCTCATCCTTCTAAACTCCATCGAGTATAAACACAGAGTCCTCAAACATTCCTCTTATGTTAAGCTTTTCATTCCTGGGATCATTCTCGTGAACCTCCTCTGAACATAATTCAGGGCCAGTACATCCATCCTGAGCTATGGGGACTAAAGCTGCCCACAGTACCCCAAATGTGGTCTGATCAGAGCCTTATTGAGCCTCAGTAGTACATTCCTCCTTTTATATTCAAGTTCTCTCAAAATAAATGCCATTGTTGCATTTGCCTTCCTAACTACTGACTCAACTTGCAAGTTTACCTAGAGAGAATTCTGGGCTAGAACTCCCAAATCTCTTTGCACTTGAGTTATAAATTTTTTGCCCATTTAGACAGTAGTTTATTTCTCTATTCTTCCTACCAAAGTGCATAACCTCACACTTCCCCAAGTTGTATTCCGTTTGTCACTTCTTTGCTATCTTAACCTGTCCAAATCCATCTGCAGTCTCCCCATCACCTCAATGCTACCTGTCCATCTTCCTATCTTTGTAATGTCTGCAAATTTATTCAGCATATCCTCAATTCCTTCATCTAGATGATTAATATATAAAAGTGAAAAGTTGTGGTCCCAACACTGAGCTTTGCAGAACACCACTTGTCACTGGCTGCCATCCTGAGAAGGACCTGGTCATCCCTACTGTCTTTCTGCCAGATAGGATCTAGATTAGCACGATGCTGAAAAAGCACAGCAGGTCAGGCAGCATCTGAGGAGCAGGAAAATCGATGTTTCGGGCAAAAGCCCTTCATCCGGCCTTTCTGCCAGATAGCCAAGCATCTATCAATGCTATCACCTTGCCTCTGACTCCAAGGGCCCTTATCTTACTCGGTAGCTTCCCGTGAGGCACCTTGTCAAAGGCCTTCTTGAAGTCTAGGTAGATAACATCCATAGGCTCTCCTTGGTCTAATCTGCTTGTTATTTCCTCAAAGAATTCTAGCAGATTTGTCAGGCATGACCACCTGTTGATGAAACCATGCTGACTCTGCCCTATTTTATCATACGCTTCCAAGTATTCAGAAATCTTATCCTTCACAATGGATTCCAAAATCTTACCCATAACAGAGATTAGGCTAATTTGTCTGAAATTTATCGTCTTTTATCGCCCCTAAACAGGGGTATCATGTTAGTGATTTTTCCAGTCCTCTGGGACTCTCCCTGATTCTAGCGATTCCTGAAAGATCACTAGTAACACCTCATTACTTCTTCAGCTATCTTCCTTCGAACTCTGGGATATAGTCCATCTCGTCCATGTGATTTATCCACGTTCGGACCATTGTTTTTCTAGCACCTTCTCCTTGGTGATGGTGACCATACTCAGCTCTGCCCCCTCACTCTCTTGAATTTGAATTTTTGGGATATTACATGTGTCTTCCACCGTGAAGACTGACACAAATTGATTATTCAGTTCCTCAGTCATTTTCTTGTTCCCTACTACTATCCCTCCACTACTATTTTGCCCTTTATACGTGTAAACAAACTGTTACAGTCTTACTCTATATTACTGGCTAGCTTACCCTCTTTATTTCTTTTTCTGTTTCCCTCTGTTGGTCTTTGTAAGCATCCCAGTCCTCCGGTTTCCCACTGCCTTTCGCCACATTTCTCTTTTGGTTTTATGCTATCCCTGACTTCCCTGGTCAGCCATGGTTGCTTCATCCTCCCTGTACCATGGTTCTTTTTCCTAGGGATGAATTCCTGCTGTTGGACTATAACCTGATGTGTGACTTCTGACTTTGTCCACCCAGTCCAACACCTCCACATTACTGTGAGTAATGAAGAGGATTATGTGTATTAAATAATCGTAGTACTGAGCAAAGATTAAGGAAGTTAATCTGTTTGGCAGAGACTTTACCATTGTGAAGTTGATTTTTAATAAAGATGAAGCTACATTTTTCACTAATGGAGAATTCCAACATCCAAGACACAAATTTAAAAGTTAGGAGAAAAGAGATTTGCTTGTTCTTTGGAGAATAAACTGATTGCAAAATTTTATTTGAAATAGGACAGATTTATTAAGATGCTTTTTTCCTTTTCCTTGTCCCTAAATCTCTTCTTCATATTTATGCATCTATTTATGAGCGTCTTGTAAAATGTCCTAGACATGTTTTCCACAGAGGAAATTATAACATTAGTTAGTATCCTAATGGGACAGTGCTTTAATTTGTGAAACACGGCGTATGAGTACAAGTCCTTTCTTTCAGGGACATCCATTTTTCTGTAAGTTCCAGATCCGAGATCTGATTTGGATGTTCTTCCAGATCCGATTGAAAACTTAGCAGTTAATGAAGCAGAAGGACTGCATGATGCAGTTGATATTGGCCTCTGATGTCTTAGAATAGTCCAGTTAACCTAAGTCTACATTTTTCTAGTCATGGATTCAGAATAAAATATAATACAAGTAATTTTAAGCAGCTCACCAAAGCCAATGATATAAAGGCATTGAATAATCTATGGCTCGGAAGGAAGACATTTGGTCCATCAAGTCCGTACAAACTCTAAAGCAAACCAGTCAGATTTGTTCTTGTACTTTCTGTTCAGCCTCACAAGTTTATTTTCTTTTCAAAGTATTAATTAACTCCTCTTCTGCACCCTTGTGGACAATGGGTTTCAGATCATTACTACTCACTGTCTTTAAAAAGAATCTTATTCTCAATTTTATTTTTTACCCTTTGTTTTAAAATTATTTTAAAGAGATTTTTCATTATTTATTAAACAATGGAAGGGGCTGATACATAAATGTAACATCCCACAAGAGACAAAGATGGGCAACCAAAGCTTGAGCCCACTGGTTGATTAAACACAGAAATTTAAATATGACAGAAATAGAACTTCAAATTTTTTTGAAGGGTAACTTGTTAATGAATAATTTTTCTCACAAAATATATGGTAATTAAATAGTGCATTTATATGTTAAATGCAACTTTTTTATAAAATGAAATGTATATTCATATAAAACTGGTGGGCATGTTATTGTAATTGAAGGACACAAGGCTGATTCCAATATCAGGACTTTATTTTCAACGCAAGTTGGTACCTCTCTTATTCAACATTCTCTAGACTGGCAGCAACAGTGCTTCCAGTTTGAATCATCCTCCAATCTCATTCCCTACAATACAGTTTTTAAGTACCATTTTAAAAAAGTTAGTATTTAGTAATATTAAGTGGTTTATTGCTACAGAGGGAATAGTCACTAGTTACCAACATTTGCTAATAGTCATGGTTAGATCTGCACCTCCCTGTCACTCTCGGTACTCCACCGGGGATGCTGTCATTCTGAAGCACCTCCTTGAAATTGTCTCATCCTTCCGAGAATGTCACTGACCAAAATGGCCAGACGGAGCAGGCAGAAGGCCACATGCCGGGCTTCAGTCTCTGTTTGAGGGGAACGCACAGGGCTGCAGCCTTGGATAATGTGCTGGATATGTGACCTCCTGTTGTCTAGCATGTCCTCTGTTTGGCACAGACCTGGTCCCAAGGCTGGTACAATCTGTATTTTGCTAGGCCTTGTACTGAAGGTAGATTCTTGATAGGGAGTAAGGGAAAGTTTGTGAGAAGCCAATAAGCCTGTACACGTCCCAGCATTTAAATCTATGTGTAGGCAGAGCACATCTTAGCCTCTGATTTACAGAATGGTGAAATGGAAGATGATAGAGATAAAAAAAGCAAATAAAATATCAATTGAAAATAGACCTTTCCAACATTAATCAAAAATATCTAATTACAGGAACCATACTTCCTGTGTTAGATAGAACTGAAATAATCTTTATTTCTGGTATTTAAGTTACTGGGTTTTGTTTTGTTAATTCAAAATATAGTTTCCAATAGAATAAAGCATCCAGTTATTATGATGCATATTGCTTGATGTTTGTCCATTAATGACTTCAATCATGGCACTGATGCAGTAACCTGCACCTGTATCATTAATGTCATCTAGAGTTTGACAAGCTGAATTTATTTTCCATTAAACTAGACTTCAAAAGATAAAAGGAATGCAAAACCACTTTACTTCTAATTTTTTTAGTGGTCAGCAGTGGCTGTATTAAGTGAGGCTTCATTTTGATTTCATACAAATGTTTCTTGTATAAAATTCTGTGGCAGAACTGAAAGAGGCTTAGCTCTTACAGTTGTCAGCTGCAGATTTTAATTCAATTTAAACATAATATAGCACTTCATATTAATTGGTTAGGGTCCATGTGCTTCAAGATTTTTGAAATTTAAAAAAATTGTTCTTTCTTTTCTCCTGCACCCTGGTACTGTTTTACATAGTACTGGCCATATTCTGATACTTTGCCAAAGCTTGGCTATGCAATCTAACAGGTCAGCCATCAAATGACAGTATTGGCAAACACATACATCTCCAGTCAGGCTGCTGTATTCCATTCAGCAATCATAAATTGTGGCTGATTTGCTCAATTTCTAGTTCAGTGTTACTTTCAATCGAACATTTATGGAACATTTAAATCTGTAATCTTAGCGGAAGTTGTATATGAACTGGGGGAGTCTTCATCTGAGTGTGGTTCAGAAGCAAGGATTCCACTTTTGAAACAAAGACTTCTGAAGTCTGCAATTTTTGAGAAGATTTGTAGCTCAGGTTGAGGTTCTGTTTGTAAGTTTGTTCACTGAGCTGGAAGGTTTGTTCTCGGATGTTTCATCACCATACTAGGTAACATCATCAGTGAGCCTCTGGTGAAGCGCTGGTGTTATGTCCAGCTTTCTATTTATGTGTCTTGATCTCTTAAGGTGGGTGATATCATTTCCAGTTCTTTTTCTCAGACAATGGTAGATGGGGCCCAAATCGATGTGTTTATTAATGGAGTTCCAGTTAGAATGCTAGGCCTCTAGGAATCTCTGTGCGTGTCTCTGTTTAGCTCGTCCCATGATAGATGCATTGTCCCAGTCAAAGTGATGTCCTTCTTCATCTGTATGTAAGGATACAACTGATAGTGGGTCATATCTTTTGGTGGCTAGTTGGTGTTGGTGTTGGCCTGTATATCCGATGTAATGTTTATTACAGTCCTAGTAGGGTATTTTGTAAATGACATTCGTTTTGTTGGTTGTTTGTATAAGGTCCTTTTATGTCATCAGCCGCTGTTTAAGTGTGTTGGTAGGTTTGTGGGCTACCATGATGCCATGGGGTCTGAGTTGTCTGGAAGTCATTTACGAGATGTCTTTGATGTAAGGTAATGTGTCTAGGGTTTCTGGGCCTGTTATGTCTGCTTGTTTGGGTTTGTTGTTGAGAAATCAGCGGACTGTGTTTATTGGGTACCCGTTCTTCCAGAATATGCTGTGTAGGTATTTTTCTTCTGCTGTTTGCTGTTCGTGGGTGCTGCAGTGTGTCATGAGTCATTGAAATAATGTCCTGTTGCAGCTCAGTTTGTGGGTGTTGGAATAATTGCTTCTGTAGTTAAGTATTTATGAACCAAGGACACAAACACCAGACATTACCAACTTCATCAGTAAAGACAACATCCTCAAGCTAGTAGACCTGTGCCTCACCATCCACTTTATGTTTAATAACAAGACCTACAATCATTGGAACATCATAGGATCACCAATATCAGGGTTCCCAGCAGAAGCAGTAATGCACAGACTCGAACAAACAGCCCTTCCAACTATCTAAACCAAACTTTGGGTCCACGACATGTCTGACACCTTCAACATCACAAAACGGAAAAAATTAAAGAAAACCTACAACACCCTTACTAACACAAAATTCACAAAAGAGGAGGAGAATGACAACAGACTCTCATTCCAAGATGTCACAGTAGAACGAACAGTTAATGGAGAACTTCAAACCAGCATCTACAGGAAAACAACACACACAGACCAAATACGTAACTACTGTAGCAATTATCCCAACACCCAGAAACGGAGCTGTATCAGGACATTATTTCAATGAGCTACAACACAAAGCAGCACCCAGGAACTCCAGACAGCAGAAGAAAAATACCTACGCAGCGTATTCAGGAAGAACAGGTACTCAATAAACAGTCTACTGATTTCTCAACAACAAACTCAAACAAGCAGACACAACAGACCCAGAAACTCTAGCCACATTACCTTACATCAAAGACATGTCTGAAAAGACTTCCAGACTACTCAGACCCCTTGGCATCATGGTAGTTCACAAACCTACCAACACACTTAAACAGCGACTAATGAACCTCCAGGACCCTATACAAATAACCAGCAAAACAAATGTCATTTACAAAATACCATGCAAGAACTGTAATAAACAGGCAGAAAACTAGCAAGTCGGATACATAACACCAGCTATCCACCAAAAGACATGAACCAATATATCACAAGTATACTTACATATAGACGGAAGAAGGACACCACTTTGACTAGGACAACGCATCCATCGTAGGACAAGCTAAATAGAGACAAGCATGGGAATTCCTAGAGGCCTGGTATTCTAGTCAGAACTCCAGCAATAACCACATCAATTTGGACCTCATTTACGATTGTCTAAGGAAAAGAACCGGAAATGATATCACTCACCTTAAGAGACTAAGACACATAAATAGAAAGCGGGACATAACACCAGTGCTTCACCTGAGGCTCACTGATGATGTTACCTAGTCTGGTGATGAAATATCTGAAAACAAACCTTCCAGCTCAGTGAGTAAACGTACACCCACTTCTGAAGTCATTATATGATTTGTAGAGCAATGAACATTAGTTATCCATAAAGTAGAATTGTTATGTGACCAATCTGACTGTGAGCTTCAGAGTAAATTGGTTAGTGGCATGTTGGTCGTATATGGAGATTTAACAGAGAGCAGTATTTGTGGCTATACACTGTAACCCTGCTCACAGCCTACCATACATTTTCCTTCTACTGCTCAGTTATGGCACTCAGCTCAGAACATTGTGTATTTAAGTTTCAGTACAAAAATGCGATTGAACCGAAGGAGAGCTATCTTTGAGTCATAGAGTCATACATATGTACGACACGGAAACAGACCCTTCGGTCCAACTTGTCCATGCCGACCAGATATCCCAACCCAATCTAATCCCATCTGCTAGCACCTGGCCCATATCCCTCCAAACTCTTCTTATTCATATACCCATTTAGATGCCTTTTAAATGTTGCAATTGTACTGGCCTCCACCACTTCCTCTGGCATCTCATTCAATAGACATACCACCCTCTGAGTGAAAAGTTGCCCCTTAGGTCTCTTTTATATCTTTCCCCTCTCACCCTAAACCTATGCCCTCTAGTTCTGGACTCCCACACCCCAGGGAAAATACTTTGTCTATTTATCCTATCCATGCCCCTCATGATTTTATAAACCTCCTATATAATCATTTGGACGGATATGGGCCGGGTGCTGGCATTTGGGACTAGATTAGGTTGGAATATCTTGTCGACGTGGGCGGGTTGGACCGAAGGGTCTGTTTCCATGCTGTACATCTCTGTGACTCTATGACACCCCTCTGCCTCTGACACTCCAGGGAAAACAGCCCTAGCCTGTTCAATCTCTGCCAACAGCTCAAATCCTGCAACCCTGGCAATATTCTTGTAAATCTTTTCTGAACTCTTCCAAATTTCGCAACATCTTTCTGATAGGAAGGAGACCAGATTGCACGCAATATTCCAACTGTGGCCCAACCAATGTCCTGTACAGTTGCAACATGACGTCCCAACCCCTCCCAACTCAATACTCTGACCAATAAAGGAAAGCATACCAAACGCCTTCTTCACTATCCTATCCTGCGACTCCACTTTCAAGGAGCTATGAGCCTGCACTACAAGGTTTCTTTGTTCAGCAAGACTCCCTAGGACCTTACCATTAGATGTATAACAACTACTAAGATTTGCTTTCCCAAAATGTAGCACATCACATTTATCTAAATTAAAATGCATCTGCCACTCCTCAGCCCATTGGCTCATCTGATCCAGATCCAGTTGTAATCTGAAGTAACTTTCTTCGCTGTCCAAGACATCTCCAATTTTGGTGTCATCAGCAAACTTACTAACTATACCTCTTATGTTCACATCCAAATCATTTATATTAATGATAAAAAGTAGTGGACCCCCAGCACTGTTCCTTGTGGCACTCCATTGATCTCAAGCCTCCAGTGAAAAACAATCCTGCACCACCACCCTCTGTCTTTTACCATTGAGCCAGTTCTGTATCCAATTAGCGAGTTCTCCCTGTATTCCATGAGATCTAACCTTGCTTACCAGTCTCCCATGGGGAACCTTGTCGAATGCCTACTGAAGTCCGTATAGATCACATCTACCACTCTGCCTTCATCAATCTTCTTTGTTTCATATTGGAGTTAATTAGTTTTAGATGAGAAATTGAATTAAGACCAGGTCTGTCTGTATAGGATGAATTAGAAGATACTATGACCTTTTAAAAAAAAGAGCAAGGGGCCCTCCTAATGTCTTTGCCTACACTCAACCCTCAACCAACACTATCCAAAATATACATTAATTTGTAATTTTTTGTTGCTATACATAAGTTAGCTTTCATGATTACTGATATGGATGTGATTGCACTTCAGAACAAATTTATTAGTTGGACATAACAAAAACCAAATAAATGCAAATATGTAGAAAAAAGCACATGGTTAATTAGCTGCTGCATTGTAAAAGCTCAGTGACTCTCAAGTTCATAGGTATGAATGAGCAGGAGTATGTGGTGTGGAACTATCTGATTTTGAAAGGTTATTCCTCCTTGTGCTCAGATGTGTTCTCACTTATCCCATGATAGCAGTACTGAACCCATTCCAGTGGGTTCCTATTTTCTAATGGAAAAGTGAATTTATTTCCTAAATACAGAAATGGGGAGATGGTGGTGCAGTGGTAATGTCAGTGGACTAGTACTCCAGAGGCTCAGATTAATATCCTGGAGACCTAGGTTTAAATCCCAACACTGCAGCTGATAGAAACTAAATTAAGTTCATAAAAATAACAAAGATTAAATTCAAAGGCCATCTTGGTAATCAGAATATGAAACTATCATCACTTGACATAAAAACCCATCCAGTCCATTCTTTAGGGAAGGAAATCAGCTATCCTTACTTGGTCCGGCCTAGATGTGAGCTGAAAATGTGTTGCTGGAAAAGCGCAGCAGGTCAGGCAGCATCCAAGGAACAGGAAATTTGCCCGAAACGTCAAATTTCCTGTTCCTTGGATGCTGCCTGACCTGCTGCACTTTTCCAGCGACACTTTTTCAGCTCTGACCTCCAGCATCTGCAGACCTCACTTTCTCTCCGGCCTAGATGTGACTCCAGATCTACAGTCAAGTGATAACTCTCAACTCTCCTCAACCTGGGGAAGGTGGGACCTCTATAAAAAGGATGGGCTACACCTGAACCTGAGGGGCACCAGTATCCTTGGGGGGAGGTTTGCTAGTGCTCTTTGGGAGGGTTTAAACTAACTCCGCGGGGGCATGGGAACCAGGACTGTAGCTTTAGGGTACAGGACCTTGAGTGTAGGGAGGTTAGGAATAATGCAGCGATCTCTAAGGAGGGTGCCTGTAACCAGAAGGGTGGATTGAAGTGTGTATACTTCAATGCCAGAAGTATAAGGAATAAGGTAGGTGAACTTGCAGCGTGGGTTGGTACCTGGGACTTCGATGTTGTGGCCATTACAGAGACGTGGGTAGAACAGGGACAAGAATGGCTGTTGCACGTTCCAGGGTTCAAATGTTTTAGTAGGATCAGACATGGGGGTAAAAAAGGGGGAGGCTTGGCATTACTTGTCAAAGATAGTATCACAGCAGTGGAATGGACGATGGAAGAGGACTTGCCATCTGAGGTAGTTTGGGCTGAGGTTAGAAATAGGAAAGGTGAGGTCACCCTGTTAGGTGTTTTCTACAGGCCTCCTAATAGTCCTAGAGAAGTAGAGGATAATATTGCGAGGATGATTCAGGAAAAGAGTGAAGGTAGCAGGGTGGTTGTTATGGGGGACTTTAACTTCCCAGATATTGACTGGGAGAGCTATAGCTCGAGTTCATTAGATGGGTCGGTGTTTGTACAATGTGTGCAGGAGGGTTTCCTGACACAATATGTCGACAGGCCAACAAGAGGGGAGGCTATATTGGATTTGGTTCTAGGTAATGAACCAGGCCAGGTGTTAGACTTGGAGGTAGGTGAGCACTTCGGGGACAGTGACCACAACTCGGTGACTTTTACTTTAGTGATGGAGAGGGATAATCGTGCGCCGCAGGGCAAGAGTTATAGCTGGGGGCAGGGAAATTATGATGCAGTGAGGCATGACTTAGGATGTGTGGATTGGAAAAACAGGCTTCAAGAGAAGAACACTAATGAGATGTGGGGATTGTTCAAGGAGCAGCTACTGCGTGTCCTCGATAGGTATGTACCAGTCAGGCATGGTGTAAAGGGCCTTGTGAGGCAGCCGTGGTTTAGTAAGGAATTGGAGTCCCTTGTGAAAGGGAAGAAGGCGGCATATGTAAAGATGAGGCGTGAAGGTTCAGTAGGGGCGATTGAGAGTTATAAGGTAGCCAGGAAGGAGCTAAAGAGGGAGCTAAGAGAAGCGAGAAGGGGACATGAAAAGTCTTTAGCTGGTAGGATTAGGGAAAACCCAAAGGCTTTCTATAGGTATGTCAAGAATAAAAGGATGACTAGGGTAGGTATCGGTCCAGTCAAGGATAGTAGTGGGAAGTTGTGTGTGGAGGCGGAGGAGATTGGAGAGACATTAAATCAGTACTTTTCATCAGTATTCACTCAGGAACAGGACACTGTTGCTGATGTGAATATGGAATCACAAATAATTAGAATGGATGCCCTGGAAATATGCAGGGAAGAGGTTTTGGGAATATTGGAAAGGATGAATATAGATAAGTCTCCTGGGCCTGATGGCATTTACCCCAGGATCCTATGGGAAGCTAGGGAGGAGATAGCAGAGCCATTGGCCTGGATTTTTATGTCGTCATTGTCTACGGGAATAGTACCAGAGGACTGGAGGATAGCGAATGTGGTCCCATTGTTCAAGAAAGGGAGTAGGGATAGCCCTAGTAACTATAGGCCAGTGAGTCTGACTTCAGTGGTGGGCAAAGTCTTAGAGAGAATGGTAAGGGATAAGATTTATGAACATCTGGGTAGGAATAACGTGATCAGGGATAGCCAGCATGGTTTTGTGAAGGGCAGGTCGTGCCTCACAAACCTTATTGAGTTCTTTGAGAAGGTGACCAAGGAAGTGGACGAGGGTAAAGCAGTAGATGTTGTGTATATGGATTTTAGTAAGGCGTTCGATAAGGTTCCCCATGGTAGGCTAATGTTAAAACTACGGAGGTATGGCATTGAGGATACATTAGAGGTTTGGATTAGGAATTGGCTGGCTGGAAGGAGACAGAGGGTAGTAGTTGATGGATTATGTTCATCTTGGAGCGCAGTTACTAGCGGTGTACCACAAGGATCTGTTTTGGGACCATTGCTTTTTGTTATCTTTATAAATGATCTAGAGGAAGGACTTGAAAGCTGGGTAAGCAAGTTTGCGGATGACACAAAAGTCGGTGGAGTTGTGGATAGTGAGGAAGGAAGTGGTAGGTTACAGCAGGATATAGATAAGTTGCAGAGCTGGACGGAAATGTGGCAAATGGAATTCAATGTAGCTAAGTGCGAAGTCGTTCACTTTGGTAGGAATAACAAGATGATGGATTACTGGGCTAATGGTAGGCTACTTGGTAGTGTGGATGAGCAGAGGGATCTTGGTGTCCATGTACACAGATCTCTGAAAGTTGCCACCCAGGTAAATAGTGCTGTGAGGAAGGCATATGGTGTACTGGGCTTTATTGGCAGAGGAATTGAGTTCCGGAGTCCTGAGGTCATGTTGCAGTTGTATAAGACTCTGGTGAGGCCTCATCTGGAGTATTGTGTGCAGTTTTGGTCGCCATACTATAGGAAGGATGTGGAAGCTTTAGAACGAGTGCAGAGGAGGTTTACCAGGATGTTGCCTGGAATGGTAGGAAAATCTTATGAGGAAAGGCTGAGGCACTTGGGGCTGTTCTCATTGGAGAAGAGAAGGTTTAGGGGAGATCTGATAGAAGTGTATAAGATGATTAGGGGTTTAGATAGGGTAGATACTAAGAACCTTTTACCGCTAATGGAGTCAGGTGTTACTAGGGGACATAGCTTTAAATTAAGGGGTGGTAGGTATAGGACAGATGTTAGGGGTAGATTCTTCACACAGCGGGTTGTGAGTTCATGGAATGCCCTGCCCGTATCAGTGGTGAACTCTCCTTCTTTATGGTCATTTAAGAGGGCATTGGATAGGCATTTGGAAGTTATTGGGCTAGTATAGGTTAGGTAGGATTCGGTCGGCGCAACATCGAGGGCCGAAGGGCCTGTACTGCGCTGTATCCTTCTATGTTCTATGTTCTATGTAAGCCATTCAAGGGCTGTTCAGGATAGGCAATAAATATGGCCTTTCTAGTATTGCCCACATCCCATGAGAGAAACCATTTAAAAAATATGAACAACAGATATGTTTATTAGTCAGACATCTTTTTGTTGGAAAGGTACTGCATAGAGGCTTAATACAGCTGTAATTCTTGTAATTGTAAAGGATGATCCAGTCTTTGTAAATATCTGTAAAATAGCGTATAACACCGTGCATAGCTGAATCAGTGGTTGTGATGTATGTGACGGTACCAAATACTGCTATATACCATTTCTCACATTTACATCCTTCTTAAAGTGCAACACCAGCACTGCATACAGTACTCCAGCTGAGGTCTAATTAGTATTCTAGACAACTTAGTGCCTACATAGCTTGGATGTTGCCAGGAAAAAAACATAATGCAAGTGATTTTGTTATCTGAGGATGCTGTTCTCATGCAGTTCTTCAGCCCTATGGGAATACTGATAGGGATTTCTTCCTTCCCAAGTTTGTAAACCTTGTCCTAAACAACAGTCATCAAAATTCTGGAAAGATTTCATGTTGGACAGATTTGAATGGCAATAATATAAGGGGAGAAAAGGATGTTCAAAGAAATGTCTGCTGTCAGTGCAGTAGAACAAAACTTCCCAGTTTTAAAACATATGGTGATCCCATTTTTATGCTAGAAAATTGCCATGGCATGACCTCAGAGTCAGAAGCAAAGCAGTGGGAAGGGTGGTGTGCGAGAGGAGAGTGGTGCAGGGTAACATATAAAGGCAGCAGATTGGCATTAAGTGTCTAGAGACAGTGAGGACACAATAGGCCATGTTACCACATCCTACACAAAAAATTAATCTCGTTTAGGGGGTGTGAGTTGTCAGACTTGGGGGAATGAGAAAGTTGTCAGAATCAAAGAGGGCGGTGATGGGAAAGGGGAAGAGCATTCAGTGTCACATTGAGAAAATGTTATCAGAGCACCAAAGTGGGAGAGCCACAGAGAGAGAGATGAGTTTTTAAAGCCAGTGAACGAGAAAGACTTGTACATGACTTGTACAGCCATCAGGTCAAGGGGATGGACAGAGCATTCATAGCAGGGGGATGAAAGGGGAGGGTAAAGGCTGATGAAGCAGTTGGGAGAAGGTGGGGAGAGAGTGCGATTGGAATAGTGAGACAGGGAGAATGGTGGTGACGGAGAGATGTAGGAGGGAGAGCACAGACTAAGGAAGTGGGGTGCAGCTAGGAATAAATGAATTCTTCAACAATATTTGCTGGCTCTGATAAGACCTCAGAGAAAATTCTCTGTGGATGTGCTATCAGAGTTATGGATAGAAATAAAAATCCATGCAAATGTACCAAGCGCCATGGAGTTTGTCCCAGGATTATCCCATTGCTGTCTTGAAGCTCATGATCCTGATTGCTCCTGAATGGGAATCATAATCCGCAGTCTGGAAACCCTAAACTAAACAATCAGTGCAACAACAACAGCAACCTGTCTTTAACAGATAGTCCAAACTTGACTCGGCAGTTTCTCTACAGCACATGTTGTTTACATTTATAATTTAGTGTGGGACCTCATTTTCCTAATTAGACTATTCAAACACAATTCTTCATGCTTGTAATATGCAATCTTTTTGTTTCCTTCATAGGTGTGGAACAAAAATAAATGTAAAATACTTCCGAGGTACAATTATCGTATCCATTACTAGAATATTAAGGCTATGGTGTATAATTTGGATTATATTAGGACATACGTTTAGCTGTTGTACTCATGATGAGGTTGTTTTGTGACTTAGGAGACACACAGGTAACTCATTCAGTGATGTGCTTAAAGAATGATCTGTTGTTGTATTAATCCAGAGTTTTAATCCAGAGTTTACTTGGAAACGAACTCTATTTCTATACCTCAAGTGCTTTCAAACTATTGAGGTATTTTGTGTACTCCGTGACGCTTGCAGCTTGGAAAATTATTTGAAATTTGCTGATGCAATAATCAACTTACATCTATATAGCACCTTCAATATAGTAAAACATTTAGTGATACTTCACAGAAGTGTTAAAACCTGCAGTATTAGTCAATCATTTGGTCAGTCTGATGTCATGTATCGTAGCCCTAATTTCTGTGACACAATGGTAAGATGTGAATTTGCAAAAGTACTACCTCATAGGTCGCTGGAGCTTTGAAGGTTATCCCAGAAATAGAGAGACCATCTGCAAATAAATCACCATTCTTCTAATGGCTGAGTTGAGCAGTAAAGCAAGTTGCATTTTGCACCACAACACAGGAAGAGTAGAGCAATGATACCTTGCAGAAAGAGGACATGAATTACAAGGAGATGTGAGAATGTAAAGAAAAAATTCTGCTGGAAGAAATTTTCTGAGATTGTCCGAGGCATAGTATTTTTACAACTGTATCTAATTGTGCAGTTGGAAAAATGCTGATTACATTTTGGGGAACTGAATTACAAAGTTATATTCACCAGTTAAGCCACCTCTCATACTTAACTTACAAGGGGAAATTACAATGTAATGTAAGAACCGAAGATGTAAAAGAGCTGCTTCTAGAATGAGATTACAGCACAAATTCTAATTATTAATGAGTAAAATAATAATTAAGTTACAAACAATAATAGTGGCTGCCTTTGAGAATCTAGTTTCAGGAAGAAAGGGTTAAATATGCAGCTGCACGAATATAGTAATTACAGATTTCATTGGGAATTACGATTGTTAATGAGCCTTAAATCCTTAATGCCGATGCCCCACAATTGCACCATTCTTCTTTTGTTTTGGTGTTTTACTTAAAATACTTTTACACAGCATATGTGCTTAGAAGTTATATTAAAAACCTAACTATACATTGAGATAAAATGACAAAAATAGTTAGAAAAGTGCATGAAAGGATTTGAATGAACCATTATGAATAAAGTGAAGGAAACATTAAAATGTGCATCTCATTTGCTCCTGAAGCACTCTATATGTGATTGCTTCTGTATTTGAAGATATTAAGAAAGGTTTTCAGTTAAAACTTTGCATGACATTTTGTATATTATCCAAAGTTAAAATCAGGTTGCTAAGGTTAAAATGAAGCTTGTATTGATTGGGGAGTGATCTGTGTGAGATGCTTTTATTCAAATGTGTTAATATCAAATTTGAAGTAGCTGTTTCAAAGCAGATTTTTTTTGGCATTATTGCTTGTACAGTATTTAAACCCATTAACTACAATAGCACATCCAGCCTGCTGGGATATATTTTCCCACATGCTGGGCTCCTGGACTCAGGTCGATTATAATACTGAGGGGTAAGAGTATAAATTGATTTATTTTCAACAAGAGAGCCACCCTAGATCACTGTTGGGCACCTTCTAGTAGCCAGATCCAGAGCAGTGTAAACCTGGGAAATGGTTCATTAACAATTCTTTTAGTAGTTAGGAGGCAAAGCACTTAGCTAGTGGAACTATAGCAATATTTTTTCCACCAGGTTCTGTCAAGTTGCTATATGTGGTGAATATTAGTAGTTAATGAATGATACCTGCAGCGTACATGCTGAATATATGATATCTTGGTGGCTACTGTGAGTTAGTAATACATTAAGAGTTCATTTGACGTCAAGCTAGAGAGCAGAAATTCACAGTATCTGATCTTTTGATACATAAATCACAGTTAACATGTTGTACTATCCTCTTTGTAGGTCCTTTCTGCTACAGATTTTGTCAAAGGGGCTGGAAATTTGATCAGGCTCTTACTTATAAAAAAAATCACAGCCACGTTCTCTGTTTTGGTAGATACAGTCTAAAAGTTTTGCTGTCAACAAATCATTGGGAATTTTACTTTGATTTCAGAACTGATAATGAATTAGTTGTATGCTTGCTGCAGTTTGAACTGATGAAGAAAAATCTTTAGATTGTTGGAAAATCTTGCTAAACTATTCATAGTCAGTCCTCAAGTGACAAAGTTGGCTCATACATTTTCCATATTCTGCACCCACAAAAGACAAGCAAGCTCTTACAGCCAAAGTAGAAAATACTGGAAATAATCAGCAGGTCAGGCAGCATCTGTGGGAAGAAAAAAACACGTTATTTTAATAGCTTTTCATCAAAAACTTTGGTCTGATCTGATGAGCATTTCCAGCAGTTTTTTGTTTTTATTTCAGATTTCCAGTTCCTAGGTGAATTGCTTTTGTAAGAATGAATGATATTTATCCTCATATTTTGTTTGCTTTATATTTTTACGTTATGTTTGTTTGCAGAGTGTTCAAAGCAGTTTCAATTTCATCCCGTCCTCTAACTTGAAATATGAGTAATAATCCTGATGAGTGCCATAATTATTAACAAAAGACAATAATTGTGTGGAGAATGACAATATATATGGGTGGTTAGAATTAAGCATTCAATATATGTTATGAAGCAAACGAATGATCATAAGTAGATAACTATACCCAATATTTGTTTTGCAGTTGTGATCTACAAGCTTAGATTTAATTCCATAAAGGAAATATTTAATTTTGCAGCAGCATTTTAACATGTTTATGAAATATGTTCTATCATTTCAATATGTTTGCCTCACCTTGAGCTCTGTTCGGAGGATAAGGGACACATCTATCTGAGAATGTGATGGAGGCTAGGAGGTCATCATTGAGGAAATCCTTTTTTATCTACAGTGTTTTGTAGGTTTGATTCACACCCTTAGTCTTCAATTTGAACCCCATGAATAGGTTGATGAAGATGAAGTCAGCTCAGTGTTGGTTCATAATCACCCTGAGGAATACCAGGTTTCATTTATTACTGTTTTGCTGGACCCTCACCAACTTCTACAGATGCACCATTGTAAGCATACTGTCCACATCCATAATGGCCTGGACACTAATTGCTCTGCCCAGGACTGTATGAAAGAACAAAACGTGGTATTCCATCCATGGACTCCATTTACACGGTTTGCTGCCATGAAAGGGTTGCCAACATCATCAAAGACCCATTGTACCCCGGTAATGATCTCCTACAACCTCTTCCATCATGTAGAAGATACAGAAGCTTGAACACGTGCACCAGCAAGTTCAGGAACAGCTTCTTCCAGGCCGTCATTAAACTGATGAATGGACTCTCTACCCTCAAATAATGCTGATCTTGCTAACATTGATCTCACCTAATGCACACCCTATGTAGTGTAACTCGTATGCCTCTGACCAAGTTTTCTTTACAACCTCTGATCTATACATTCTTGCTTACTATGATCTGTGTGTACTGCTCATAAACAAAGCTTTTTACTGTACTTCGGGAGATGTGACAATAAATCAGTCAATCAATTTTATGCATCCTGCCCGCTCACTTCTCAGTATCTTGCCTCTTTTACTGCTGAAAATGTCAGGAATGGTTTTGTTGATCTAGTTCTCATTCTTGCTGCTGCCACTTGTAAAGCCATTACTTCTCATGCTGGCTCTTTGAACACAACTACTACATCACATTAAATGTCAAAAGCTGCACCTGAGATTTTGGAGAGCTGCATGTGACTAAATGTAGGGAATGTCAAGCCTGTTGGTTCTGGAATCAGTGAAGACTTTAACTTCAGATTTGTACTACAAATATGATTGTAACCTTGTTCTACTGCTTTCAGGAAATACCATGTTTTGCATAAATAATAGGTGCTCAGGAGACATTATAAGACTGTAATCTATTTGCCACAGAGGGAGGTTCAGACCCTCTCATCATATCCATACCATTCGTGAGTTGAACTGGAGTTAGAACTTCAGAATTATCCCTCTATTTTTCTAATGGCTTTAGGTTTATGTAAGGATTTTAACAGTATAAGTTCCTTTTGTTGCCATTTTTATATACACCTTAATGTTCACACAAAAGGATTTGCAATTCTGATGTGCTTACCACAAGTACACTATGTATTCTGTAACTAGTGTGCAATAAGTAGATTCTGCCTACATAGTCATAGAATCATAGAGATGTACAGCACGTCGATCAACTCGTCCATGCCGATCAGATAGCTTAATCAAGTCCCATTTGCCAGCATTTAGCCCATTTCCCTTGAGATCCTTCCTATTCATGTACCCATCCAGATGCCTTTTAAATGTTGTAATTGTACCAGCCTCCACCACTTTTTCCGGTAGTTCATTCCACACACGCACCACTGTCTGCATGAAAACGTTGCCCCTTAGGTTCCTTTTAAATTTTTCCCTTCTCACCCTAAACCTATGCCCTTTAGTCTGGACTCCCCCACCCCAGGGAAAAGATGTTGTCTATTTACTCTATCCATGCCCCTCGTGATTTTATAAACCTCTATAAGGTCACCCCTCAGCCTCTGTCACTCCAGGGAAAGCCCCAGCCTATTCAGCCTTTCCCTGTAGCTCAAATCTTTCAATCCTGGTAACATCCTTGTAATTCTTTTCTGAACCTTTTCATACATATGAATAGTCTTTAGCAGTGGCATCATTACTAGTTTATTTCATTAACAAGTTTTTCAGGTTAGTGTTAACATAATTAGTGAATAAGAACTTTGCATGATTGGGCAGTGGTGGTTAGCACTGCTGCCTCACAACACCAGGGACCCGGGTTAAATGCCACCCTCAGGTGGAATTTGTGTGGAGTTTGCACATTCTCTCCATGCTGCATGGGTTTCCTCTGGGGCTCTGGTTTCCTCCCACAGACCAAAGATGTGCAGGCCAATTGGATTAGACATGGGAAATGCAGGGTTACAGGGATAGGTTGGAAGGGTGCTTCCAGGTGAGATGTTCTTTGGAGGTCGGTGTGGACTTGAGGGGCCAAATGGCCTGCTTCCCCACAGTAGGGATTCTATGATTCTATTCTATGATAATTGATTGATATTCTCCATCTTAGACAAAACAACTGGATTGATGGAAATACTAATTGCTGGCGATGCAGTTTAAGTTAAGAACTCTGTTCATAGGGTTCAGAAAACTTTATGGAATTCTGTGAATATTTTTACAAAATATAAATGGTTGTTGTGGTTCTGTTCGCCGAGCTGGGAATTTGTGTTGCAGACATTTCATCCCCTGTCTAGGTGACATCCTCAGTGCTTGGGAGCCTCCTGTGAAGCGCTTCTGTGATCTTTCCTCCAGCATTTGTAGTGGTTTGAATCTGCCGCTTCCGGTTGTCAATTCCAGCTGTCCGTTGCAGTAGCCAGTATATTGGGTCCAGGTCAATGTACTTATTGATTGAATCTGTGGATGAATGCCATGCCTCTAGGAATTCCCTGGCTGTTCTCTATTTGGCTTGTCCTATAATAGTAGTGTTGTCCCAGTCGAATTCATGTTGCCTGTCATCTGCATGTGTGGCTACTAAGGATAGCTGGTCGTGTCGTTTCGTGGCTAGCTGGTGTTCATGGATACGGTTCGTTAGCTGTCTTCCTGTTTGTCCTATGTAGTGTTTTGTGCAGTCTTTGCTTGGGATTTTGGACACTACATTGGTTTTGCTCATGCTGGGTATCGGGTCCTTCGTCCTTTTGAGTTGTTGTCTGAGAGTGGCTGTTGGTTTGTGTGCTGTTATGAGTCCTAGTGGCCATAGTAGTCTGGCTGTCAGTTCGGAAATGCTCCTGATGTACGGTAGTGTGGCTAGTCCTTTGGGTTGCGGCATGTCCTCGTTCCGTTGTCTTTCCCTTAGGCATCTGTTGATGAAATTGCGCGGGTATCCATTTTTGGCGAATACATTGTAGAGGTGTTCTTCTTCCTCTTTTTGCAGTTCTGGTGTACTGCAATGTGTTGTGGCCCTTTTGAATAGTGTCTTGATGCAACTTCTTTTGTGTGTGTTGGGGTGGTTGCTTTCATAGTTCAGGACTTGGTCTGAATTTGCAGGAAGATTGTTTGTTCTAATCTTTGCATTACTTCTTCTGCTATGAGTCCAGAGATGGGTGAGCCCATGGGTGTGCCGTTGATTTGTTTGTATATTTGGTTGTTGAATGTGAAGTGTGTTGTGAATTCAACCCAAATTCTGGGTCAGATATGTGGATGATACCTTTGTAATCATTTAAAACACAGAAATAGAGAACACACACCAGATCATCAACGCCACACTCACAGGAATCCGATTCACGAGAGAGGAAAAAAAGGACAACCAACTCCCATTCCTAGACGTGATGTTACAGAGAACACCGAATGGAGAATTCACCACAAAGGTATACAGGAAAGCCACACACACAGACCAAGTCCTGAACTATGAAAGCAACCACCCCAACACACACAAAAGAAGTTGCATCAAGACACTATTCAAAAGGGCCACAACACACTGCAGTACACCAGAACTGCAAAAAGAGGAAGCAGAACACCTCTACAATGTATTCGCCAAAAACGGATACCCGCGCAATTTCATCAACAGATGCCTAAGGGAAAGACAACGGAACGAGGACATGCCACAACCCAAAGGACTAGCCACACTACCATACATGAAGTGCATTTCTGAACTGACAGCCAGACTACTGCGACCACTAGGACTCATAACAGCACACAAACCAACAGCCACTCTCAGACAACAACTCACCAGAACGAAGGACCCGATACCCAGATGAGCAAAACCAGTGTAGTGTACAAAATCCCATGCAAGGACTGCACAAAACACTACATAGGACAAACAGGAAGACAGCTAACGATCTGTATCCATGAACACCAACTAGCCACGAAACAACACGACCAGCTATCCTTTGTAGCCACACACGCAGATGACAAGCAACATGAATTCGACTGGGACAACACTACTATTATAGGACAAGCCAAACAGAGAACAGCCAGGGAATTCCTAGAGGTATGGCACTCATCTACAGATTCAATCAATAAGCACATTGACCTGGATCCAATATACCGGCTAATGCAACGGACAGCTGGAACTGACAACCGGAAGCGGCAGATTCAAACCACTACAAATGCTGGAGGAAAGATCACAGAAGCGCTTCACAGGAGGCTCCCAAACACTGAGGATGTCACCTAGACAGAGGATAAAAAGTCTGCAACACAAATTCCCAGCTCGGCAAACAGAACCACAACAACGAGCACCTGAGCTACAAATCTTTTCAGAAACTTTGAATATAAATGGTATACCAGGAACACTTAGCTAGACTTTAGTACTGCTAATTGACATGAAACAGTTAATACTGATAAATGTATGCATTCAGAACTGAATAATGTTGGTTGTAATAAGAGGGGAAAATCTTTGTGACTTTGGGTGATAACAGATGATAATCCTGTCTGTTTTAGGATACAAGGTGACATGTTGAATTTAAACCTGTTCTTTGACCTTTGGCACATGTATTCATATCCAGTCCAAATCAATGAACAAATGCCTCATTTTTTTCTGTTACAAAGGTACTCCATAAAACAAGTTTGGACAGTTTGAACTCAGTTCCTAATGGGCATAGATCTACAGCAGAAAACGGCTTGAAATCGAACACTAATTAACAATCTAACTCAGACCACCAGGAGGTTTGTGTGAAAATTGGAAACATTCACACCCTGTATAGGGTTTGCTGTTGTGAAAATTGGTTTAAGGTGCATTGAAGGATAGAGTGGAATGAACTTTCCTTTGCATCTGGTGTGTGTTATACCTGAACTGGAAAATAGTTCAGTAAGTGTTAAAAGTGGAAAAGGTTTATATTTCCAGCACTGACCTCCGTCACCTTGATCAGCATCAAATTCAACTCAAAATTGAAAAGAATTAAGACATACCTTATTAGAGACTAATGCAAATTGTTCCAACTTGCAGGATATTTCCCAAACTTCATGATCTTCCCTCTATCTAAAGCAGCAACATGAACTTTGTTAAAGCATGTTAAGGCTTTGCTTTCTATCATGCAAGATAGAAATTAATGTCATACACAGCGTAAATGTTTGGTGCAATAATTGCTTGGCACTACCTTTTTTGAGGCTGTATGTGGTTTAATAATGCATTGAATTGGAGGTAGCTATTTAGGCCACGTGTAAAAAAGACCTTAAAGAGAAAAGCCTGGAATTAAAAGAGTTTTGCTCTGAATATTGGAAGTTGTTGAAGGGAAAGTCTGACTTGCGACACTGGGAATAGAGAGGTGACTCACTGACTGTGGACTGGGAAAACTAAAATGAGGGAGCAAAATGAAATTAACAAGCTGCTGAAAGCTCCTCAGTCTTGTGTGAGTTTCACTGAATCTTTTTGAACTTTTCCTCAACCCTGAAAATGCCTTTCTGTTATACTCCAGGTAACAATTAAAAGCAGTTTCCTGCACAATGTCGATTGTGCTGAGACAGATGTACCAACTAGGACCTTCACTGTACAAATTCCGGCCGCTTTTCATGCGCTCAGCAGTGGAGAACCGAGTGGGACCAGCAGCTGTGTTCCTGAACAGCTGCAAGCAGTGCGGTGCCCTGCTTGAATCCCTGAGTCGACCACTTGCTACCAAGAAAGCCAAAGGTAACAACTTGCCTTTTTTACTTCTCCCTGTCTGATAGTATATGTTGAAATTGAAAAATTGTGAATTTTACTGTTGATGAAAAATGCCTATGTCATTACAATTGTGATACTTAGAAAGTCATCTGGTTCATTTTACTTTCTAGTTTCAACTGGTTATGTTGAAGTATTGGTTAAAATTGCAATCTTATTTTGGGCTCAAAATCCTTTCACCTGGGAACCTATTTTGTAGGATGCAAGTGAGTGGAATAAATACACAACTTTTGGCTCCCATCTCTGAATTCAAAATACGTTATGTTCCTGCTTGTTTATGGGTTGCAAATGTTTACAAGGTTTTTCCAAGTAATTGCTAAAGATATCTGTTGGTTATACTGCCTGCAAGATGCAAATACTACCACGTGAATGTAAGGAGGTTATCAAATGTGAATATTTGCCAATTGAGTTCAGTGAAGATTTTAATAAAATTCTTGGAACATAAGCATCATTGCAGTACTGTATGCAAATAGTAGTCAGCAATCAATATAACCCTGTTTAATTTGATATTCAGAATATAGGAGTTAAAATAAGTGAACTAATTACTGAATAACCTAAGTGCAATTCATGTACAAACATAAAATGACCTCATCTCAATGTTACAACTGTGGCAGGTAAACCAATGTAAATTTAGCTGACTTCAGCTATTTATAGATGAGCTCCCAATAACAGGTTATGGTAAGCTTATATTAGCTTATAATGTATTGTACAAGCAGACTGATGTACCCAATCTGATTATAAATTACAGTGAAAACTAAAGGACAACAGGGTCCTCGAGTGAACATCAATGCTGCTTTGGTTGAAGACATTATTGACCTCAACAAATTAAAACAAGATATGCTGGAAATCGTAGACAATCTCAAGGATGATTATGGGAAGAACCTAAATATAAGAACTTCACCAGGTAAGCTTTATGGATGTACAATATGTCTTCATAATCTAAAATATTAATCATTGATCTAATTCCAAAACTAGAAAAATTTAAAAACTTGGAGCTTTAGAAATAATACACAATTTATTATAATTATAGAGTGTGTGTGGGCTTATTCATGTTGGTTTGTTACTTGGCTGGAACTGATTTTATTTCACAGTGATCTTTCCATAGCTATTCTACAGGTATTGCCACATGTCATTCAGAGATTTAAAATTGTCACTCACTACTTCCTACAAATATTAACCAATGCATTTTTAAAAAAATGCCATATACAGCCATCAATTGTCTACATAGCAGTACTATAGAGCAATCTTAAAAGCAGTTTCCTGCACAATGTCGATTGTGCTGAGACAGAAGCTGCTGTTGGCTAATGTGGTAAAAGTGGCTACCAGCTCACTACAATCAAAATGTATCTTCTTATCAAAAATGCACAGTCATGACATGCAAGACTAAATTGGCCTCCATTTTACATAGTTTTGTTCATTATGCAACAAGTTGATTTGATTCCCCACACAATATGTTAAATACTTAAGTTGCTGCTCAAGTAATCACATACTGTTTGGCAATAATTGACATTCATTTCCACCACTGTGCATTTCAGAGAATGCTCTTTGCTGGTGGGTCATTACTTTTATATTCAAGTGAGTGAATTAAGTGTTCCTGGATTTGCTGAAATCTGCCTTGGAATAAACTTCACTCTGCTCTTTGAGTTCTAGGAGCCGAAAAGTCCAGATGGATGATTGCCCAAACTTCCTATTTAAGAGATGTGTGGTGTAAAACTCTGAGAGCTTCCAGAAATTATTGACTGAGAACCATGTTTTTGACCAAAATGCACAAGTTTTCACTTTCACTTTTGGAGAATATGCCAACTAAACAGGAAGCCATCCACAATTATTATCTTTTCACAATACCATAACAAACACAATTTTACTTCTCTTTTTCAAAAGAGTGTTGTTAGATTAAATACTATATACTTTTCTTCATGATTATGGTCTTATGAAAATGAGTAAATATCAGTTATTATTTCCAAATTCCTTATTTCAGTGATCTAAATTTAAAATTTCACAGAAAGGGGAATGTGAAATGTTTTAATTCTAGAAGTTAGGCATTTAATAATACATCTTTTAAAAATCATATCCGTTTTGAAAAGGAATCTAAATATCATCAGTTCAAGAAAGCAAATGGTGTCAGCTATCCATATTCATGCTTCCCAATTTTTTTATCTGCCTTATTTTAATTTATAAAATTCAAATACTTGGAGCATAATCATGCTTTGGATGTTCTGCATTATAATTTGGTCACTTTATGTGACCTTCCTGAGCTCCTCTTTACCATGGTCTTGACCAGGAAGAATCCATTTTTGCTAATAGCTTCCTGAAAATGGTTTTTGTAGGAGGCATATGTCAAAACCTTCTAGTAGAAGTGTTTGCAGATGGTTTTCTATGTAAGCTGACAGGTAACAGCATCTCAAAACAGGAAAAGAAGTGTTCCAAGTATCTAGCACTTTATCAAGTACTTAATTCTATTATTTAACGAGTTGATTTTTTTTTCACCTTGGTTGATTGAATGCTAACATGAAACTTCCAAGTAAAAATTTCTAATTGTACAAAACTGCAGACTTGGGGAGAATGAGCTGCCAATGATAAAGTTAATTGTAAAATGTTTCTGCTGACAAGTTAAGCGCATCAGAAGTTATAGCATGTGGAATAGTAGGAGTAAAATATTACCTATCAAGTTAAGTGCTGAGGCACCATTCTGTACTCCCTTATTTATAACAGTCAATAGAAATTTTGATACCTGAAACTTTAATTGCCACGCAGTATGGCAGGTAATAAACGATTCAATATCTATTTGCTCTGCTCTCACAATAATGCAGTTTTTTTTAGCTGTAAATGAATGGGTTAAAATAGGAGAACAAATGACAACTTGGGTGTGAATGATTGATTGCTGAATTGGACTGCTGGATCTTTTAATTTATTCATAGTAGAACAGTCTTTAGGTACCAAAGTTCTTTTAGGAAGAAATGTGAGGTTCTAAACCTGGAGCTACATTTCATCAATATTTTTGTCCATGTTAGCTATAAATAAATAGTATAAAACTTATTATTATAATGACCAAACAAGCATCAGAACTATTCAACCAAAATTTATTTTAGTCACATCTGTGTAGTGAGCTATTAATTCAAGTAGATTTACAGAACATCTTTAGCCCTTTTTGTCTCCTGAAAGGTAGTCATAAAATCAAGGAAGACTTTCTGGAAATTAAGACCACAAATATTCCATTTTAAAGATCAGATATTTGCAAGAAATTCTTCCTTGCTTGTTTTTGCTGTATGATGTCCCATTATCAATAGGATTCTTGAATATGTTTACTTGAAGTAAACTAATTTATCAGTGATTATTTTATGTCTCATTCATTTTTACAATAACAACAGTAGCCCAAAATAGCACCATTAATATCCTGCTGTGTGGAAGTTGTGGTGAGAAGTCTTGAGACCTACAGGATTATATCTGGGTTCTGTCATTGATTTGTGTTGACAGCAGCTCACAAGTCACAATTATCCAGCAACTTGGAACTTTTTTGTATTTTAGAAGAAACTTATTTCTGATCACAAGAAAGAAAACGATAAAAATGTACAATCAGCAGCTTTAGGATTCCATTGTTTTCTGCTTATTCCCAAATTTGCTGCTCTGTACTTTCAGAACATAGCAGTCAGCGAGTTGTTGCATGCCATCTGTCATTAATTGGATTTGATTTTTTAAATTTATTAAGAGAAAAAATGGGCAGAATTCTATTACTTTTAGGAGATTGTGACTCTCGACCAAAGTTTATCTTATAAGTAGGATCAAGGCGTATGAATTTTGAAGTAGATTAATGGGATCAATTCTAAATTGAATACAGGGAAGACTGCTTTGCAGTTGGATGAATATTCCAGTTTAGGAAACCTGGTCAGCATGGACAAGTTGGGGTAAAGGGCCTATTTCCGTGCTGTATGACTCTATGACTCAATAGAAATGTTATCTAAAATGTTCCATTTTACATTTACTTGATCTTGTTTGTTAAATATAGTCACCATTCACTGAAACTGTGATATTTTCTTTAGGTGCTTTGGATCATATTGCCGTTACTACTAATGATGGAAAATTTCCATTAAACCACCTGGGACAAATCTCCCTGAAGTCCCCTCAACTCATCCTAGTAGATATGATGAGTTTCCCTGAGGTGAGTTAATGTGTAGAATATACACAATATGTTTGTGATATTTAAGATTATTATTTGTGATAGGTGCCTTTTAAACCTATATTTAAAATGTAGTTTAGTATTGGTTGGGGCAAACAGTAGAATTTTGTGTAGGTTATTGTGTAAAGAACTTGAATTTCAGCAATAAAATATAACAGTTCTTTTGTTATAGCCCATGTTTGTTAGAAGAATAGAATGTACATTTTTTAAAAAACTAATGAACTGATGATCATAGTTCAAAATCACTTGAAATCTTATCAGCCCAAGGCATCAGAGCGTGGAGAAGCTTTATATTTAATAGTCCACTAAATTGATATTCAGATTCAGGCTATCATTTTTAAATATAACCAATTGAAATAAATACACAATGGTTGTAAAACTCAACAGATCTGAAGCACTTACCTCAATTTCTCCCTCCCTACCTTGCATGCTATTGACTGAAATGTGAGCTCGTGAAGACATACTACCCCAGGCCTCTGTCAATACTGGTATCTACAAGCCATAAAGAGTTGTGCCCTCCCTTATTCTTGATGGGAAGTGCACTTATCCCTCACAGCATCCTGAAAGTTGGGAACTTGTTGTGTGGAGAATCATGGGCATTCAGTTGCAGTAGCTTAGCAGACCGGTGCATTCTGGTGCCTTTTCACTGCTGAGTGATGTGATATGAAGTATTTTCCAGTCAGTAAAAGTACTGTGAGCCTTTTACAACATTTTAAATTTTTCCAAAACTAGGAGATATTTGGAGAGGGCAGTGTAAAATTGTATCCAGTTGTATTTAATGATTATTAAATTGTGGGAGTACTTTATTGCAATTAGCTATTGGGGCAGAAATGATACGATTTAAGAATTAGAATAAGTACTAAAAGAATATATAAGGATAATGGAAAAAGCTGGAATAAAATGACATTAAAAATAGTTGAAGAGCTAGCATCAGTCTGGTGAGTTAGACTGCATAGCTTGTGCTATAATTTGCATGATTCTGACCAATTTTACATAAAGTATTCTGTCAGATATTATGATCGTTCCTTATTTTCTAGGCCACCACCAAAAAAAAAGGCTATTCAGTTAAAATCCATGTCCTATTACAATAAAACCTTTTGTTTATTATATGACAAGATGATGGATTGTTCAAAGCCTATTTTAACCTTTAAGAACTCAGTTCCAAAGCATCTTTCATGAGAAGGAAATAAGCCACACTTCCAGCATAGATTGTCTTAGTCAGAAACATGTTTGCTCGGTAAACAGTGGTCGTGCAAAAGTGCCCTGCCTGTTCTGATAGCATTGTTTACTGTTATGAATGTAGTTAAAAAGACACAAATGTTGTTAGTAGAACTGTCATAACAATTAAGGTTCTGCTTTTTTTTCTATCTTCATGAACTACCATTTGTTTCGCCATCCAAGCATGCTACTCTTTGGTGACACTATTTCATTCCTGAATGTTCTACCTCATGTGGATACAGTTCTGTACTATTAGCAACCCTGCAGTAACTCAAATAAATGGTGAATCTAAAACAAGAGACCAAAAATTAGGATCTGGTCTTCCAAAAGTGAAGTTAAGAACATTCCTACATATGGATTATGATGGAAATTTGGAACTCTGTGCAAATGGAGGAAGATGAGGTCATTTGTTAATTTTAAAACTATGGAACTAAATAGCCTATTCCTGTTCCTATGTTCCTAAATTATTTGCAATGTATGATTATAAATGAGTATTAACAGGCTATTTATCATTGACAACTTTGCACCTTTGCCTAATTCTGTCATCACCTGAAGCAAGTTGATGTATTTCACACCAAAAAGGATTGGGGCAAATAACTGATTTTGTTCATTTTCTTGAAATTCCCATAGGTTTATGCACTACTGTATCCTTAATGGCTGAGTTGGAATACAAAATTACTGCTAACTAGTAACATTTAGACAAATCTTATAGTACTGTGATTTTTCTAAAGTCTGTTTTTACATATTGATGTAACTGCATAAGATTTCAGTTCCACAACTTTACAAAATGTTACTGTTATACAATTAATACCATGCATAAAGGTAAGCATAAAGTGGTTTATCTTTATTTCATCACCACTTTGCTGTCTGCTTGTGACTATTTGTCATATCAAGACATTGGTGTTTCTGCTTTCATCACCAGAAATTCAAGCTGAGCTTAGTATTGCATTCTGATTTGTCTTTGTCTTTGAATAAAAGGGAGCTGGTCTGTCAGAACAATCCTGATTTGTATCTACAGTAAGACATTTATGCAAGGATGACATGATACTTAATTATTTTGTCTCTGAACAGTTTGGGTGTTTTATTCAATGTTAAAAACATTTAGTGACTAATTAAGTCAGTGTATTTGTAGTCCATGCAATATTCAGAAGGTAATTAACACAGCCTCCCCTCATTTAATTTGGCCTAGGCTTAGAGAAAAAAAATTGTGTACAAATAGTGAAAATCTATGATAAGTTTTTTTTAAAATTATAGTCAGAGCTTTAGTTTTCCTAACGATATATTGAATACTTCAGATTGTAGATTGGGATCTAAATTGGCTTTTTTTTAGCATTCTTTCTTTCCTGATAGCACTGAGTAGGGCAAATGGACAACATAACAACTTTTATTGGTAAACGTCTCTTCTGTAATTTGTAACTGTAACTGAGCTAGTAATTGAGAATATTGTAAAGATACTTGAGGCATTCCCAAAAGCATTGAAAAATAAAAAGACTAGAACATGCACTGCAACTTCATTTGTTGTTTTGGACAGTTTAGTGAACAAACCATTTAATCCCACTTGTTTGGAGTTAAAAATAAACAGATGCAGAAAAAGCCTATAAGTAGTTTAGTTAATTAGTCTCAGTAAGTATGATAATTTACAATATCTGGCTAAAGGATGCACAAGCATTAATAGTGAAGTTATCCATTCCCTTTACCCATAATCGATAGCCGTGCCTTCACCCAGCTACACCACATGTTCTAGCATTCTCTCCATCAGCCCATCTACTTCTCCAAGTGTATTTCTTCATACAATCCACTCTGTCTATGTTCTTTCACTCTGTGTCTATTTTCTTTTTGATTACACTTCTGTAAAGGAGATTTTTTTTTGAAATTAGAAACACAATATGTACTAATTACTTGTTCATTTAAAAGGTCATTTCTGCTATGTTCCAATTATTTACTGTTTGGTGGTTAACACTGTGCTTCAAAAGAAAACCATCACTTCAGAAAAGGTTGTTTTTGAAGCATTATGTACATGTCCTGCTCATTCATTTACCATGGGAACCATTAGCGCAGTACAAGCAAAGTGTGAGATCTTTACTGAGATTTACAAGTAGCTTTAGCTTGGTTTTTGACATCTGGCTTAGAAACCACCTCTGCAGGAATGTTAAAAATATCCCTCAGAGGATATCAAATGTTTTTATTTGTACTCAGTGCCAGCATAATTAACATTCTTTGTTTCTCCCCAGTTTTCTTTCATATTTCGCTGCTTTTCTCTTCAAGATTGACTTTTGCTTGATTATTGTTTTACAGAGACAGCAGTTTTTTTCACAACCGACTGACCATTTTTCCAAATGAGTGATCTTAGACAAACAATTTGACTATGTAAAGCTTCAGAATCCATTGATACCCATTGATACAAGGTGTTTACATTTTGCAATAAGAGTCACATGACAATGATCAGGAGTGAGAAACTTGGTTAACATTTTTTCTCCCTTACTCAGGGACACTAAGATTAATTGTTGTTCCTCAGCTGCTTTCATGACTGATTTTACCTAGACTGGGGATTAGTTTTTGTTGTATTTCATGTGATAGCCTTGTTTGATTTTTTTTAAAAAAAGTCTATTGATTTCAATCTTGAGAATTTAAGCTGACCCAGCATCCACAACATTTTGGGTAGACAGCTCCAGATTACCACAACAGCATGTGGAAACAGAGCTTCCTGGTTTCACTGTCAAACAGCTTCCACCTCTTTTTAACATTATGCTCCATCATCTTTGATTATTTTCCACCACACAAGATCATTTCTTTGTATCGATGCTACTGAATCGAAACACCTCAATTAAATAACTCATCAGCTGTGTACGATCAAGAGAATGCAGGCCATATTAATGCAACCTGTCCTCATAATTTAACTCCTTAAGCTTTTGTATAATGCATTATATTCTCGCCAAGACCTCTCCAGAGGTTCAGTGCCAAAAATCAAATATAGTTCTCCAGTTGTGGTCTGACTAATTTCCTGCACAACTAAAACATTGCCTCATCACTTTTGAGTTCTAGCCACCTTGAGATAAATGCTAAGAATCCATTAGTCTTTTGGATTATATTTTGTGCTTAGGGGTACAATACAGGAAAACTCAGAAAAGGTGGCATCTTTTGCATGTCTCTCAGGATATGGATTTGGTAAAATATTAGTGGATACTTTAGAGCAGACCAACTTTTAAACTGTGTTGCAGGGAGATTCATTGCCAAGAACAAGGGACAATGAGACCAAATCTGAATGCAAAATTAGATTATTAGCTGGAAATCATATCTCACTACTTAGACTTGGAGGTATTTCTGTTGAAGTTTTGAGTTCCTGTTTGCATTGGCAAAGAGTGCCATGGTGGACACTGAGCTTCGTTACTTGATGCTGATGTGTATCGTTATTGCTACTTTGTCAAGAAATAATTTGTAGTTGATTAATGCACAATTCTGTGTCCAGTACATAATAAAATAAATGTTTAGCACAATTAGGGGCAAATCTGGTTTTGATTATGACGTTCTTTTTGTTCATTGCCTTCCGATCAGTCCCAAAATTACTCCTTCTAACTACCTACCTGAGTTTTTATTGATGTCAGATCAGTATCTTTAAACAATTATGTAACTTGCAGTTTTAGAGGTATTCAGATTTACACTTCATCCTAAATCTGTCTGAGATTTTCGAAAGTGGATTTATTTCATTTAGCGCAAACACTGTATAAAACATTAGATGTCTAAATCAAACTTTTTAAAAAAAACTGCGATTTTAAAAAAACCTTGGTCTTGTAACCATTCCCAAGAGCATTAATTTGTGGTTTCTAAAATAGATGGCCTCAAACCATTGAAAATATGTTCAAAGAGGCAGAACTTTTTCTCTTTCAATTTTTTTTCCCCTTCCTTTCTCCTCCTCTGCAATACCACAGTTTTATCCCTGTGTGTGCAAGGGGACTTAGCTTGCAATTCACAGTGGGATCAAAGCTTCTTGGACTGAATTTAACTTCCTGATGTTCTTGGTGAAAGAGGTAAACGTTTCCATGTTCTGGGCAAATAGATTAGCCGGACGGAGACGGAACAGTCATCTGTAAGTAATTATTCTGCTAATGCCCTTTACCTTTTGATCTGGTTCACAGGCAACGATGGCTGCCACCAAGGCCATAAGAGAAAGTGGAATGAACCTGAACCCAGAAGTGGATGGGACTGTGATCAGGGTGCCAATTCCTAAGTAAGTAATTTGAAGGTTATACCTAAGGTTTCCGTCTTTGTCTGCTGACTGTCATTACAGGGCAGTTGCTGGCAAAAATACTTAAGGCAGAAAATCAAGTTGTTGAATTACAATGCATATTTTCTTGAAGATTATTTCTGTTTTGTTTTCTCTATTCAGGCAAATAATACAAATTAAATCCTTTAACTACTATTTGTTAAAATTTAGAATACTCTATCAAATGCAAAATAATAATATATTATTTGATGCGTGGATTTGAAAATTACAAAGCCAATTCAAGAACTTGAAAATAAACTTGGTGATTCAAATGCTCACCAAAAAAACTCCAGTTTAAATGCTGCCAGGATGAGATAATTATTTTAAAATTCCTGGTTCCTAGTTTGAAGCAATGTAATCGTTTTGTCAAGTTTACTGATCTCTTCTAAATCTGTCTTAAATTCAGGACAAGTGGAATATTCAAAAACTATGCTGTAATCATTGGGGATAATCAAGTTATTAAAACAAGACTTAGTTTGTGTTCATTTAGAATACCACATGTCTTCTTTTAATCATGAACTCTCACACAATTTGAGTTAAGCTGTGTGATCCATTTTACTAATAATATTGTATAATTGAGTGTTAACACAGACCAAAATCATCCCTTTGTTATTCAACATGGACCAAAAATCTGCTGGTAGTTTTCAATTAGACAAATTTTCAGGCCAAAAGTTTTGAGTGTGCGTAATTAGTTCTTTAGTCACTGTTGAAGCATCACCATGTAATATGTAGTAGCAATAATAAATGGTGATTTAATGTTTCAGAATGCACATTTTTGTTGCTGTGCCTTGAATATGCTGAACTGCCTGCTTCAGTGCCATGCATTCAGCCTGAAGACAATACCATAGATAGGGATGAATCAGTGGCAAAGGAACATCAAGATGGCTTTGGTTTTCCCACTGTTGAGTTGGAGGAAGTTGTGACATATTCAAAGGGAGACATCAAATAATTAGAGTGACAGCACAGAGACAGTCGCCCAAAATGCTGGGGTTGTACATCCAGCTGTCATTGTATAAGTATAGAGTGACCCTGTTGCCCTGTCTCTGAGGTTCAATATGTGAATGAAGAGGAACAAGGTAAAAATAGCTCCTTCGGGAACACCTGTGTATGTGATGGGGAAGGAAGAAAAACCATTGCTAAAGTTTCCCAGGTCACGTTCCACTAAATAGTAATTGAACCATACAGTACCAATTAGCTATAAAGCTCTTAAGTATTTGAAAAGACCCAGTAAAGTTTCTAGTAGGCACAGAACTACAACACAAAGCAACTTAGACATAGGTTTAGTGTAAGAGGTGCAAGATATAAAAGAGACCTAAAGGGCAACCTTTTGACACAGAGGGTGGTGCATTAATGGAATGAGCTGCCAGAGGAAGTGGTGGAGGCTGGTACAATTGCAACATTTAAAAGGCATCTGGATGGTTATATGAATAGGAAGGGTTTAGAGGGATATGGGCCACGTGCTGGCAAATGGGACTAGATTAGGTTGGTATATCTGGTTCAGCATGGATGAGTTAGAACTGTTTCCTTGCTGTATATCTCTATGACTTTATGACTCTATAAGTCATGCTGCCCAAATACCACTCAGGTTTTTCAGTGTCTACACTAGCCAAGTGTTGGTTCCTTTAATATATTTTGTTTCAGACCCAATAACCAAAATGCAAGTAACTTTATGCAGGGAAACCTGTGTGTAGAGTGAAAATCCACTGTCCAGCTATACACAGGTTTCACTTTGATCCCAACATCCAGTTAGTTAGTGCATCTATATTGGTACCAGTAGGTTCTATCTTGTGGAGTAACCAATAATAAGATACTTTATTAAACATTTTCTATATATTTATGTCATTCATCAACAACCTTAATGGCTTCCTCAAAATGCTCTTAGTAAATTTGTCAGGCATGATCTATCCTTTCAGAAATCATGCTGCACATTTCTCATGAACCTTTCTTTTTCTTAATGTCTATAAAGAACATTCCTTATCCTTCCTGCCATCTTCTCAATTAGGATAGTAGTCTGACAGGCGTAGTTCCTTATCCCTTTTTCATCAATTATCTGCATAAGGTGACTTCCAGTCTAAAGAATCTGGGCAAGGAGATCATTAAACATGGAACATCTCTTTAATTTCACTAGCGGGATATCATCCAAACCTGCAATGTTATCAATTTTAAAGTTTTTTAATCTATCCAAATTGACTTAACTATCTAATGTTAATGTTGCTTTTCCATTCTGATCAGTCTTCATTTTGGACATTCAGGAGTAGAGGCTGATTCAAGATTGTCATTTAACATCTGTAGCATAATCAGAGAATGTGTTTTATTTCAGTATCCTTTAGAGCTATATACAGCTATTTAAGATATTATTATCTTGCTGTTCCATGCCACAGTTGATCAGGTGTCATATCGGAATAAAATTCATTGGCACATTGTAACCATGTCGGTTAACTGGCTTAGTCAGTGTTTCCTTGAAGTTACAAATTTGATTAATGTGATAGTGTAATGACTTGGCAAACAGCAAAAACTGGTATTTGTACAGTATCTTGGAAAAATAAAATGTCTCCACTGGATAGGAATATTAAACAAAATTTGACATCAAGCGGCTTGAGATATGAGAAAACATGACCAAAACTCTAGTCCAAACAGGTTGTTTTAAGGGTTTCTTAAATAATGAGAGGAAGTTAAATGTTTTAAAGAGAGAATTTCAGAGGCCCAGCAACTGAAAGCCGCTGAAATGATGAAAATTGCGGAGTGGCATGACTACTCAGAGTAATGCCATGATTGCAAAGGAACATGGAAATAAAAAAATTTGAAAATTGATGTATTATTGGCTATTGGTCCAGTACAGGCCAGCAAGCTTATGATTGATAAGTGAGCAGAATTTGGTGCAAGTTAGGATGCAGGCTGCAGATGTTTGGATGTTGTCGCCTTTCACCGGGTGTGTAAGAAAGGTTGACTAGGAGAACATTAGGCCAGTCAAATCTGTTGGTGACAGACGCATGAATAACAGTTAAGCGTCTTACAGTTGTATCTCTGATATATTTGTATTTATTACTTCATGTAATTGTAGTAGTAGTGTACTGTTTGTATGAATTAATGTCTTGTAATTCTAAGGTGTAAGTTAACATCCACACTTTGGCACACAAAACCTTTCAACAATGACAAAACTACTGGGTGGAGAAGACCAAATTATGAGTAGATAAAAGGAGATGTTTGATATTAATGCATATTTATTACAAAATTCCTTACTGCTGGCTAAAAGCTTCAGTGGCAGGGTCCTGTTTTTTTCCCACAATATGGTAGAATCATAGAATAGTTATACAACAGTAGGAAGACCATTCAGACCACTGCTGGAATACAGTGACCTACGTACAGATTTGACTATTCCAAAGCTGTCTTGGCGAACCTCTCATTTTTACTTTCTGAAGGTTGAGGTCATCCAGAAATCTGTTTTGGGCCTCTTATCCAAGGAAAGACATGATGGCATTGGGGACAGTCCAGAGAAAGTTCACTAGCCTGATACCAGGTATGGAGGGACTGTTTTATGAGGAGAGGCTGAGTAAGTTCAGCCTGTACTCATTAGAATTTAGAAGAATGAGAGGCAACCTTATTGAACATATAAGATTCTTGAAAGACTTGACAGATCAGATGCAGAAAGGTTATTTCCCTTTGAGAGAGAGAGTCTTGGACCAGTAGGCATAATCTCAGAATAACGGGTCACACATTTAAGACAGAGATGCAAAGTAATTTCTCTTCTCAGAGGGTAGTGAATGTAAGGAACTCTTTAATGCAGGTGGCTTTTGAGGCTGGGTCGTTGAGTATACTCAAGGCTAAGATAGACAGAGTTTTAATTAGTAAGGGATTCAAGAAAAAAGGATTACCATATCAGGCATAATTTATTTGAATGACAGGGCACACTCAATGGGCTAAATGGCCGACATTTGCTCTTACATCTTATGATCTAATGGTTATTTAGCCCATCAAGTCTATGCTCTGAATAGTTCAACTAATTTTGCTTTTTCCTAATAAACTCATCTTCACATGCTTATCCAATTCTATTCTTAAATACAAAATAATTCCATTCAGTTGTGCTTTATGATGTCAAAAGTTAGAACATGCTTCACACAAATAATTACTTTTGAAGCTCGATGGTTGATGTAGGCAAATAAAAATCTTGCACTTCCCAAATGTTTTTGATTTATATGTGGAAAATACTGGTTTATAATGGTAGGTTCAGAATATTACATTGTATACGATATATTTGACTGCTGTTTACCCCGAAGAATTGTTTTGACAGCTAATCAAAATGAGGGTTGTGATGTACTGATTGATTTATTGAAAAATAATTATAAGTTTCACAGTTTTAATTTGTGATCAATTCTAAATGCAAAGAATTTTGTAATTTTTTTTAAAGAACTGATGGTAAGTAAGCTGTGAGGGAAGGTCATAAATGCTTGTCTTCTAATTTTCTCTTCACAAATAAATTAAGATGAAAAATATTCGTATCTCAGTGATAAAATGCAAAGTGAATGTTAAATATAGAAATCTATTATTTCATCCTTAATATTCAAAAAGGCAAAGCAATTTATAATCAGTATATTTTATTTTAATCTCTGTGTTATGAAGTACATTGTATATAATATATCCTATTGTTAGCCAAATCAAAGCTCGTTATTCATGTAAATAGAAATGTAACAAGTGTTTTTTGCATCCTGGAAAAGAATAGGAACTTTAGATACGGTCTAATCATAGTTATTAAGGAAAATTTGTATTTTAAATTCAAATTGCTTCTTCATAATTTCAGTTGGCCCATTGTAATTATACTAGATGAAGTTCAGAGTCAATTCTAACCACGGATCTTTCAGGGCTACTATTACTATGCGAGATTGTTTTTATAATGAATCTGTAACTCACACTGAGCTAGAGGCAAAATGAAGAATAGCAAAATGTCAAGGTTTAGCCTAGCAATACAACTGATAAACATTTTTGTCATATATATTGTGACTAGTTTGCAAGATGAAAATTGAATATAAATTTGCACTTACTACAATTTCAAGATAAGTTTTTGAGCCCTAAGGACATAAGTCACCAAACTAGCCTAAGCAAAAACCAAATTGTTAAATATCTTCACAGTTGGTTTTACATGTGAAGAGACTTTATACTTGAGTTGTTTTGTATTGAATTTTACAAAAAGATAACGTAAAAGTTAACCCTAGGATCATTGATGATCCACTTTGCCTAAATATTAGCAGCATTTTCCACATTAAATGAATACAATGCTGTAAGTTTTCAATGGTAAAACTTCACAAGTAATATTTGAGATATGTAACCATCAAAATTTAATAGGGCATATCTGAAGACAAGAAATAATATTTTTAAACCTTTGGTTCAGAAAACTTCTGCATTGACATGATGAACAGTAATTCTAATTGATGAGCTGTACATGGAATAAATGAGCGTTGCTTGAAGTTACAGTTAATGTTAATCTTACATGAGTTGCAGGAAGCATGCCGAAGGGAGACCAGGCACCTTCACATGAGGTTGGAAAACATGAGTTACTCTTTACCACTCTTGAACATGTACAAGCAGATCACCGCCAACTCTAACTAAATGGCTTCCGTGCAAATCTACAGTTCACAAATGAAATTTTTTAAAATTAAAAATCTCCTTCATTGGAAGTTGTTAATAATTACAATGAATGACCCTATCAGTAAAATAAAATAATGGCATAATTATTTTGCTCAGCATTCAAGTGACAGTTGCACATTCTGATCAAATATGTTTAGATTAGAAAATTTACCATTGAAAGTACAGAAAACAAACTGGTTAGTGTCTGCATATAGAGCTATTCTAGCAAGATTCTAAATGCAGTTTTTGCTTTTTGAATTCATATAGTGTGTGTATCTATATATGAATGCACTCTTCATTCTTTATGTTTCAGGAATTTGCTTAGATATCTGTAACTATTTTTGCAGAGTGACCAGAGAGCACAGGGAAAATCTGGCCAAACTAGCCAAACAGTTTACAAACAAGTCAAAGGAATCACTCCGAAAAATACGTACTAATGCCGTTGTTCAAGTAAAGAAATCAAAGGACTCTACCTCTGAAGATACAATCAGGCTACTAGAAAAGCAGGTTAGTGTTGCAACTTTTAACAGATGTTGGATACAATTTTTCCATCCCCTATTTCTTTCTCTCTTCATGCTTTAGAACATAAAGAGATTTTAACTGTTTCTTAAAAGCAGTGCGATAATGTTCTGACTGGAGACATTTGTTGTTCCCAATTGAACACAGACCAAGTACAGTATTATAATCTGTGCTTTCTGTAGGTTGACAAAAATAGAATAATGAATAATATTTGAATGCATCACTTAATTGTTTATGGCTAAAAGTTAACATATTTATAAACTCTTTATTTTTTAACCTTTTCTTTTCCCTAATTATTTCTTAATGACAAAATCCTTACAGTGTAGAAAGAGGCCATTCAGCCCAGGAGTCTGCACTGACCCTCCAAAGAGCATCCCATCCAGACCTAGTTCCCCACCCTATCACCGTAACACCACATTTTTACCCTGTGGCTAATTCACTTAACCTGCACATCCTTGGACACTATGGGCAATTTAGCATGGCCAATCCATCTATTGTGCAGTGGATGGTGGGAGGAAACCCATGTAGACATGGGGCAAACATGCAAACTCCACACAGTCATCCAAGACTGGAAATGAAACTGGGTCCATAACACTGTGAGGCAACAGGGCTAACCACTGAGCCACCATGCCCTGCTTATGAATTAGCTGCTGGTGAGAAAAGATCACAAACTGGATCTGGATGTGAAGGATGAATAGGCCCATCCATCTAACTGGAACTTTTAAAAAAATTGTTCATGCAATGTGGGTATTGCTGAAAAGGCCAACGTTCATTGCCCCTCCCTAATTGGCCACCCTGGAAAACATTGGATTTGAGCTTCCTTTTTGAAATGTTGCAGTCCTTGGGGTGTAGAGTAATTTTCAGTAGGGGAATAACAGCTCTTCACCTTCCTGCCCCCTCCATAATCAACACACCATTCTGTTTGAATTAGATGACGATATTCGATGTTAAAAAATAAAGTACAAGAGTAGGGAAGTAATAGTAGTCAGGACTTTGCTCTGCATGACAAAGGAATGGCTGTTCACCTAGAGTGAGGTTACAAAGAAATCTTTTGAGGTTTTGTCATTTAGAAGTTTAAGGAGGGTTGTGGTGTCTGTAAGCAGATCAAGCTGAAAGTTGTTGGGTTTGATTCTTTAACTAGATTGAATAACCTTCACTGAATAGCACTGAATAGCAGTCTGTAAAGCAGGAAAAGTAAAATAAATATTGTTGTTAGTGCATGCATTAAGGCAAAGATATAAGAAAAATAAGCTCAGAATTATTTTATTTAAACATGAGACTTTTTTTCTGAGAGAATGAGACTCCACATTTGTAAATTTTCAAGTGTCAGTTAGTACCATTGATAGATATCATATTGTTTTGTACTCACTTATTTCTGATTACACTAACCCTAACTTTGTCATGCATTTTTAGTCTGAGAGTAGTGAGTAATTACCCCCATTTCTCAGTATTCCAGTGTTTTTTGTGCTGAGTCGCATCAGCAAAGGCTAAATTTGCACAGCTGTGGAAAAATAGCACATCAGTGACAAATGACTTCTAGATTTCCACATGTAATGTTCAGTTACCATAAATTGCTGTCGATTTTGTCCTGTATTAACAATGGGCACTGATAGTCTCACTGTTAATAATGCGATGAAATATGGACTCTTGTGAATTCGGACCAGCAAGCATGAAAAATAAAATTTTCTTCTTCATCCTCCACTCCCTCACAGCAAAGTAAGGAATAGCTAAAGGGGCACAAATTATAGAAATAAGGGAGTGTGTCACGTGAGACTGGCAATGAAATAAAATATCAAAGTAAGTCTGACTAGAAGGGACTCCAATTATGGCTTTAATGCATTCTTGCTTAAATTAATGTTATATAGAACTGTATTGTGTATATTTGATACTGTGTCTTAATTGCTAAAATGCCAGTGCTGTCTGATGTGACCTGCAATCTTCCTGCTGCTGTAAACAAGGAAGGCTTGCTGCTAAGGGTGAATTTACTTGGCAGAGTAACTTAAGTTTTTCTACGTGGTGGCCCAATAATTTGTGTTGAAATTGAAGAATTGTAATATACAGTCAAAGTCGCTTGTAGGTTTTTTCTGGTGGTGAGTCAGACATCACATTGTTACAAAGAAGGAACAGAGATGTGATGGGCTTTCCATTTCTGCAGCAGTTCTAGTAATTCTGTAAACTGGGGGGAAATCAGATCAAGTTAATCTGCAGTGGCAACCGTCCACACTACAGCTAGTGGATTTAGACTTGAATTTCAAATCTCAGATTTTGATCTCTGCAGTTCAGCACAAAAATGGCTTAAGGTTCAGTAAAACTATAAAGGAAAATGGTATTGATAATTTATGAAATTGTTGTTTCAATGGTTGTCATTCCTTAAATAAAGTTTAGAAAAAAATTAACCTCTGAAGTGTAGCTTGGTAATGACATTTGTGTCACCTGTATGCCAGATAAACATTAAAATTTAGGGAGGAGTCGTAGGCACAAACGTGGCCAGTCTCACATTCAAATAGCATAGAGTTTGAAGCCATATATGCATCCACTACAACATTAAGTCTATTCCAGTAACAAAGTAATAGCCTTTTGTTTGTTGGAAATACAAGATTTGAATGTAATGCTAAATGCTTCAGTATGAAATCTTATTGCACAGATGCAGACCTTCAATTTCAGTCCATTAATCACTAATCATCAATGCAACCCCACATTAATAAAATCAAAATAATTATGAAAAGGAAAAAAAACTAACTTCGATGCCTCCATGTATTTGTCATATTTTTGATAAACATACATTATTTTCTAAGCCACAAGATCATCTACAGTTGCCCATGAAATCAGTCAATAAATCTCCCAATTGCATCTTGGCTTTACTTTTATTTTTTGCATTACATAGGAACGTATCAATCTATTTTGGGAGGATGGTAGCTGGACAGCTTGATACATGCCAGAAAGTTTTGTTGTTGTTTGTGAGAGATCTCCCAAAGATGCAAGAAGTCAATGAGTCAAATTAAACCCAGAAGGTGGGAGCACATTTACTAAAGAACTTAGTCAATGGATGGAATGATCATCTGTTCAGCAAATTTAGACTGTGATTGTGGATTACGTTACATAAAATACAAAGGCGTTGTTGCATGCAGAACTGTTCATTATTTTAGTTTGAAGCTGGAAATTATTCTGCACGTTCATGTTTTGTGAGTTCAAGATCCAGTTTGCACAGTGCTCATGAAAACGCATGCGTGTTCTGGCAGAGAATATGCATTCTATGGAGGACTTGAGTTTTTAAATTTTCAGGACTTGGTTTGAATTTCTTGTGTTTAGTTGTGCTTAGTGAGAGAATGAAGGTTTCATACCTACAGATTGGACATGATGCCATATTAGGTATCAATTCTTCTCTCCAATTTTCTGGATTTAGCCTTGCTACAGCAAAAACCATCCATAGTGGGGCCAATTAATCCATTGCAGAGGTTTGCCAGTGTGCCAGTGTGAATTTGGCAGCTTGGAGACACACAACAGACCAACAGTGATTCTTCCTTTGATTTTTTTTTCTTGCTTCCTGCAGGGAAGCACCTGGACTGTGGAAATCTTAACATAGCAGGCCAATTAACGTTAGCATATGTATCATATATATCAAAGATTAAATGCATTCTAAATAAAGCAAAACATAATTATACTGGCATTGCTACATTCATTTTCTGGTCAATGATATTCTAGCCTAAAACCCATTGAGGTTCAGTGTATGCAGTCTCTTGCATGAATTCCTGTAATTACTTCCTCCTGACTGAGTTATTTGATTTTCTTCATCATTTTATAGCTCTTTAACATTTAATTACAATAGTTTCTATACTAGTTGGTCAAATTTGTAATGTTAGTCTGAAATTGCAGAATGTTACGTTGGTGTAGAGGTATAGTTAGTAATTTTGCAGAACAGAATGGTGTAGAGGTATAGTTAGTAATTTTGCAGAACAGAATGTTACTTTGCAGAAGGGGGGTGTTTTGCTTTGTGTTACTTAAAACAATTCTCCCTGACTTTATTGAACTGTGTGTAAATTGTTTGCCATATGGGAGAGTTGGCACAGTGTTTCAAATAATCAAGGAATCCTCCTTTAAATAAATCTTTTAAACTTGGGCTCGGAAATTACATAACCATTTAAAATGGCTTGACACCTCCAAAAAAGTAGTGATGTGAGTAATTTTAATGGAGTGGATTACATTATTGTACACATTAGATTGAAATTCAAAATTAGTGGATTGAGGTTTTCCATTTTTGGCAGTGGTTTCTTTCAAGGATATTTATGGCGAGCAGTCCACTTTGATCCATGTCACCTTTTCTCAAGCAGTTTGCTGTTGTTCACCTTGTTAATTGTGCATTTGCCTTGATGGTGCCTGGCTTGTGAAACCTTGTGGCAGGATAATGCTCACTGTTACTGGGAGTTTGCAACATTCATACAGCTGGTGCCATATTTAAACCCGAGTTCCGCGGTATTTCAGACGCTGTAAGCCGAGGCCTGTGACCAGCTGGGTCCACTACTTTTTGTCAATTATATAAATGATTTGGATGTGAGCATAAGAGGTATAGTTAGCAATTTTGCAGATGACACCAAAATTGGAGGTGTAGTGGATAGTGAAGAAGGTTGCCTCAGATTACAACAGGATCTTGATCAGATGGGTCAATGGGCCGAGAAGTGGCAGATGGAGTTTAATTCAGATAAATGCGAGGTGCTGCATTTTGGGAAAGCAAATCTTAGCAGGACTTATACACTTAATGGTAAGGTCCTGGGGAATGTTCATGAACAAAGAGACCTTGGAGTGCAGGTTCATAGCTCCTTGAAAGTGGAGTCGCAGGTAGATAGGATAGTGAGGAAGGCGTTTGGTATGCTTTCCTTTATTGGTCAGAGTATTGAATACAGGAGTTGGGGGGTTATGTTGTGGTTGTACAAGACATTGGTTAGACCACTGTTGGAATATTGCATGCATTTCAGGTCTCCTTCCTATCGGAAAGATGTTGTGAAACTCGCAAGGGTTCAGAAAAGATTTACAAGGATGTTGCCAAGTTTGGAGGATTTGAGCTATAGGGAGAAGCTGAACAGGCTGGGGCTGTTTTCCCTGGAGTGTCGGAGGCTGAAGGGTGACCTTATAGAGGTTTACAAAATTATGAGGAGCATTGGTTAGGATAAATAGACAATCTTTTCCCTGGGATGGGGGAGTCCAGAACTAGAGGGCATAGGTTTAGGGTAAGAGGGGAAAGATATAAAAGAGATCTGAGGGGAAAGATATAAAAGAGATCTAAGGGGCATCTTTTCCACGCAGGGGGTGGTACGTGTATGGTATGAGCTGCCTGAGGAAGTGGAGGCTGGTACAATTACAACATTTAAAAGGCATCTGGATGGGTATATGAATAGGAAGGGTTTGGAGAGATATGGGCCAGGTGCTGGCAGGTGGGACTAGATTGGGTTGGGATATCTGGTCGGTATGGGCGGGCTGGACCGAAGGATCTGTTTCTGTGCTGTACATCTCTATGACTCTGTGACTCTATGAATCTACGACTGCACTAAGCATACCCGCAATGTTGGAACCGAGAAGATGTCTCAGCAAGATGGCAACCCAGTTTCACAGACAGGAACGTGGAGATGCTGGGGAACTGGGTAGTGAGAAGTAGAGTAGTGCTTTTTCCTCCTGACTGCCAAAGGATGCCATGCAACAAGGCTGGTCTGAAATAGCAGCCTGTATCATTGTGGTCTCATTGGTCCAACACAATGCACAGCAGTTCCAAAATAAGTTTAATAAGCTTCTGTGCTCTCAAAGGGCAAGTGTCACCATTTTCTCTCTGCTACCTACTACTCACTTACTCAAACTCTTTGACTACACATAACTTCTATCAAGGCTCATAGATGACAACTCGCATTATTGCATATCCACTTAAAAGCTCTCATGCACCTGATTCCTCTCCAATACTAACCCATCCTCTCCTCTGCATTTTGCATTCATACACTGGGGAGACCGTACCACCTCTTCTGTCCCTGCATCACCAATAATGGCTCCCCTCCCAATTCTATCATACACAATTGCCCCTTTATGTCATTACTCCAACAAATGTCTTATAACCTGGTTTAGAGGGCAAAGACATCCAGCAGCGTGGTAGACATTAGGTTTGTCATGCTATATGAAGAAAAATGCTGGAGTTTTCTGAAAAAGAGGATTACTGCTCAAGTGGAGATGTGGGGTCCTCCATGAGCAAAGAATTGAGTGCTGTGTTATGCTGCTCTCCCACATCAGTACTAACCCATTCTTAACATTTACACAAGCTCTTAGACCATTTACACAGCTACTGGCCTTTCTTCCTCTATGCAGGCACAAGTGGGGCCCAACATAAATGAGAAATACCTGCAAGTCCCTCAGTGGAGACCCTGCATTCCACCTTTGAGGAAGCAGCCATTGATTGCAGAGAATGTGCAGGCTGGGCTTTACCTGTACCAAATACCAGCTCAGAGATTTGTACCTCAGTGGATTCACTTTTTAGATTAGAATCGGGAGTGCAGTCTGCTGAGCGTATCACTGATTCCTCTCTGCACTTCCTGGAAGACTGCTCAGTACCATGCTGAGAATGATCCAATGGTCTCAGCCATTAATTGTATGGTCAGAATACACAAGCAGTCACAGGTACAGCAGGAAGGTTTGTTAGAGTTTTTTGGTAAATTGGATTGATCATCATTATCAGGGGTGGCCCCTGTATATGTCAATCTGGCTACCATCATGGAGCGGCTATCTATCTGCGCTTACCACCCCTACAAGGGCAGCAAGGGATGGGCAATAAATGCTGATCCAGTCAGTGGTGTTCATGAAGGAATAAAAAGATCGCTGCAGCCATTGGTGCTCAGCATCAATAGCAAGAAGAGAAGGCAATGAGGGACCTCAAGCTCAGTGCAGCTTACCTTGGGGACAGGGTGCTGCCTGCACATGACCAGGAGGAGGAAGAACCACACACAGCACCTGCAGTGTGACTGCCACATAAGCTGCTGTCGGTATGACATTGACATAGCACGGTATTGTGTAGTGATATGCCCATCTCTTGACTGTTAGGTACTCTGAATGATGACCTGTTACTTGTTCTACTCTGTACATTAAATAGCAATGCAAGTCCCAAATGCTGGTAACCTGTAAGTTCAGACTGAATAGCCAGTGTTTTAAAAGGTAATACAAACCACAGGAGCTGACAGTCTCCATCTAATGCAAAGTGAACAAGTACAGAGGAACTTGTACTAGCCAAACAACATGGGCGGGGAGTATTTTGTTTGGATAATCGAATGTTCAGATAACACAGTTTAGCCAAGCATCTGGACTGTACAATCTTGTTCGGATAATCCGAAATTCAGATAATCGAATACCATATAATCGAGGTTCCTCTGTGCTATAGAAGTTATCTAAGAACTATTTGATTCATTGAGCATGGATGCAAGAGATGTGTGGTACTGCGTGCTAAGTGACGGAGCTTTAACATTAGAATCATAAGTATGTCTGAGCTTCAAATTGAAGCGCTGAAGTGGCGTGTAGGTTAGTCCAGAAGTCGCCTCAATAACGTGGTGATGCTGATGGTTTGGTGATGCGCACTTATATGGGTGTATGGGTGAAGAGGACAGTGTCCATAGGGCATGGAGGAATGGCTGTGATGATGTGGTTAAATGAATGCCCAGAGAAACAAGCAGCAAGCTACCAGCTAACTGCTGGGACTTGGTGCCATCCAAATTTAAGACCATAAGACATAGGAGTGGAAGTAAGGCCATTCAGCCCATCAAGTCCACTCCGCCATTCAATCATGGCTGATGGGCATTTCAACTCCACTTACCCGCATTCTCCCCGTAGCCCTTAATTCCTTGTGACATCAAGAATTTATCAATCTCTGCCTTGAAGACATTTAGCGTCCCGGCCTCCACTGCACTCTGCAGCAATGAATTCCACAGGCCCACCACTCTTGGCTGAAGAAATGTCTCCGCATTTTTGTTCTGAATTTACCCCCTCTAATTCTAAGGCTGTGTCCATGGGTCCTGGTCTTCTCGCCTAACGGAAACAATTTCCTAGCGTCCACCCTTTCCAAGCCATGTATTATCTTGTAAGTATCTATTAGATCTCCCATTAATCTTCTAAACTCCAATGAATACAATCCCAGGATCCTCAGCCGTTCCTCGTATGATAGACCTACCATTCCAGGGATCATCTGTGTGAATCTCCTCTGGACACGCTCCAGTGCCAGTATGTCCTTCCTGAGGTGTGGGGACCAAAACTGGACACAGTACTCCAAATGGGGCCTAACCAGAGCTTTATAAAGTCTCAGTAGCACAACGGTGCTTTTATATTCCAACACTCTTGAGATAAATGACAACATTGCATTCGCTTCTCAACCTGCATGCTTACCTTTAGAGAATCCTCGACTCGCACTCCTAGATCCCTTTGTACTTTGGTTTTACGAATTTTCTCACCATTTAGAAAGTAGTCCATACTTGTATTCTTTTTTCCAAAATGCAAGACCTCGCATTTGCTCACATTGAATTGCATCAGCCATTTCCTGGACCATTCTCCCAAACTGTCTAGATCCTTCTGCAGCCTCCCCACTTCCTCAGTACTACCTGCCTGTCCACCTAATTTCTTATCATCTGCAAACTTCGCTAGAATGTCCCCAGTCCCTTCATCCAGATCATTAATATATTAACAAAATTTGTTTGAGGAAGGTGCGGTAAAATTGGAAGTTGCATAGAAATGTGACATAATTAGATAATAATGAGATGCAAATGAATGCAAGTAAGGTAGTCACCGCACATAGTGAGATTTAAACCCGAGGGAGGGAATGTCATAAATATTTTTCTAGAGATCGAGAATGTGCCAGAATCTGGAAGATCGAGAATCTTCCAGAATTTCCCAGTGTTAGTATGCTAATGTTGTTGAACAGAATGAATTGAGCTGAACATGTTTATTGTAAAGTTCGATAGCTTTATACCTTTACGGTTGCGAATAATCCTCTCGCTTATATTTAAATATTGCAGCTCAGGTAAACTGGCAACGAAATTCTAAGAATGCTTTCCAGTTATTTTTTAATGGCCTCATTTATTTTGAACTCTTGTAAGATCATTCATTTGCATTAAACTACAACAATCAACATTTATCCACCACTGGTAAATTATGATGGCTTCTAAAAGACACTGCAAATGTCAGACTTACTGGTTGTTTTCGCCAGAGACCCAGGTTCGATTCCACCCTCTGGCGACTGTGTGGAGTTTTTATATTCTCCCCGTGTCTGCGTGGGTTTCCTTCAGGTGCTCTTGTTTCCTCCCACAATCCAAAGATATGCACGTTAGGTGAATTGGCCATGCTAAATTGCCCGTAGTGTTCAGGGATGTGTAGGTTAGGTGCATTAGTCAGGGGTAGATATAAGATAATAGGGTACGGGAATGGGTCTGGGTGGGTTACTTCTCAGAGGTTCGGTGTGGACTTGTTGGGCTGAAGGACCTGTTTCCACACTGTAGGGATTCTAAGATTCTAATTGTCACCAGAGTACACTCGCAATGGCTTCTCTTCCTGCTCCCACTCTATCCCCCCTGTTACCCTATATTGCCAGTTTGCAGAGGTGGAAATAGGTGGTCTTAGTGATTGGCATGGATAGAATATGTGCTTGGGAGCTCAGCTGGTAGAGTAAAATAGAGAATCAAACATTTCCTTTACCACCTCCAATTTTTCATCTTCATGCTGCCTCTTAGGAATATCATCCAAACGCACATTTTATTACATTAAAGCTGATATACACATACAGGTTGTTGCTGTTGGTTTAAATTCAGATTTAACATTCCAAAAGTAAACTGCATTCAGCACTATAGCAAAGGTTCTTGATTTAAAAAATTGGTTTTCTGAGAGATTAAGTGGTGGTTGCATTTGCTAAGGTCTTTTGTTATTCTTCGTAGATTCAACAGATGGCAGACGATGTTGCTGCTGACATGGACAAACAACTGATGGCAAAAACCAAAGAGCTTTTAGGATGAACGAGATGGGAAATATAAATGGACAAGAGCTGAAAAACAAAGCTGTTCTACCATACCCATTCTCAACCCTCTTTCCCCAAATTGATTCCTCCAGATACTTCCATTTCCATAGGTTCTGACAGTCAGCTGCTTCTGAGTTCGAGAGACCATTTTTTTGTATGCTGTACAGAACCTTTGAAGTGCAGTCACTATTGTATTCTAGGGAACACAGAAGCTGGTTTTCAGCATAGCAAGCACTCAAAAGCAATAATTAAATAAATCAGCCGCTTCTGGTGTCAGTTACAGAGTAGATGTTGGACAGTGAATGTATTTCCCTGTTCTTCTTTGAATAGTAGCATGAAAGGTACTTTTTGTTCATCTGAGGGCACACAGGGCCGTGCTTCAGCATCTCATTTGAAATACAGCACCTCCAGTGTTGCAGCACTGTTCTCAGTACTGCTAGCTAGATTGTGTGCTTTGGTCTCTGTACTGGGACTTGAACACATGACCTTCCAACTCTGAGGCAGGTGTAACCTCCTGAGTCAAGGCTGACACTTGTTAACTTCGCCATTCAATATGCACTAAGTTCTTATCATTTAACTTCCCTATGCACTTCCTCTCCTGGCATCAGTGACAATGAGGTCAGTAGAGAGAACTCAGAACATTTGTCAAACCTGGGATATACCAGGTCAATTTATCTACTTGACAACAGTGACTGTACTTCGTTAATAAAATATTGCTGGTACTTAGTATGTTCTGGAGAGATGAAAGGATCTGCAAGTTCTTTCCTCCTTTTGTATGGCACTATATTACACATTCATGCGTCTCTGAAGATCAGTTATACGTTAAAGAGGTTCCATACATTTTCATTTTACATAATTTCTATTTTGACCTGTACAAAATGAAATTGACACATTCTAAATTGTAATCCTGATCAACTCAGTTTTGTGGAATAACTTAATTTCATTGGCTGAAGTAAAATATATCATTTTATCTATTGAAACATGGCAATGATTGTCAGAGTATCTGCACATGTCTTTACAATAAAAATATATGATTTCTTCACCATACCCTCGCTTTGTAATCTGTAATAGGTGTGACACCATGTTTCATAATTTTAAGACAATAAAATCACTAATGGGCATTTTGTAAATGTTGATTTTCAACAAGTGATTTGTGTAACAAAATTAACTCAAATAGCATGAACATGACTAACAGAATCATTGGTACTTACAACACAGGAAGAGGTTATTTGGCTTATTGTGAGTGGGCTGGCTTGTGTAAGAGCAGCTGTATTTAATCCAACATTACAGCTTTTGTCTATGACTGTGTCAGTTTCTCATGCTCAGTACCTGTCCAAAACCCATTTAAAATTATTTGTGGAAGCATCTTCCAGGTCCTTTCAAATTTCCTTTTTTATTCACTTGTGGGACATGAGCGTTGCTAGCTGGTCACCATTTATTACCCATCCCGAGCAGCCCTTGAGAAGTTGGTGGTGAGCTACCTTCTTGAACTGCTGTAGTCCATGTACTGTAGGTTGACTCACAATTCCTTAGGGAGCAAATTCCTGTATATTGACCCAGCAACAGTGAAGGAATGGTGAAATGTTTCGAAGTCAGGATGGTGAGTGGCTTGCAGGGGAATTTGCAGGTGGCCGTCCTCATGTCCTTCGAGATGGAAATGATAGTGGGTTTTGGAAGGTGCTGTCTAAGGATCTTTGGTGAATTTCTGCAGAGCATCTTGCAGGTATCACACTTCGCTGTGACTTAACATCGGTGGTAGAAGGAATGGATGTTTGTGGGTTTTCTTCTGGATGGTCTCAATCTTCTTGAGTGTTGTTGGAGCTGCACTCATCCAGGCAAGTGGGGAATATTCCATCACACTCCTGACTTCTGTCTTGTAGATGGTGGATAGCCTTTGGAGACAGTAGCTGAATTACTCGTGACAGTATTCCTAGCCACTGTTTATGTTGTGAGTCCAGTCAAGTTTCTCATCAATGGTAACTCCAAGAATATTGATAGTAGGGGATTCAGTGATGGTTATACCATTGAATGTCAAACGGTGTTTGTTAAGTTGTCTCTTATTGGAGGTAGTTATGTCCTGGGATTTGTGTGGTGTGACTGTTATTTGCCACTTGTCAGCCCAAGCCTGCATATGGTCCAGATCTTGTTTCATTTGAACATGGACTGCTTCACTGTCTGGGTAGTCACAAATGGTGTTGAACATGGTGCAATCATCGGCAAAATTCATCTCTTCTGACCTTTTGCTGGAGAGAAGGTCATTGATGAAGCAGCTGAAGATGGTTCGGCCTAGGATACTACCTGAGAACTCCTGCAGTACTGTCCTGGAACTGAGATGACTGACCTCCAGCAACCAGAACCATTTTCCTATGTGCCAGGTATGACTCCAACCTGTGAAGAGTTTTCCCCTGACACCCATTGATGCCAGTTTTCCTAGGGCTCCTTGATGCTATATGCTCACCTCATCTCTGGAATTCAGCAATAGAGAATTCCAGATCAAAACATCTGAAAAAATTTCCATCCCCTTCTCTGTATTTTGTTTTGGTTTTATATCCAAGACTGTCAAATTATGGACCCATTGCTAGAGGCACTAATAGGTTCTTTTCATCTCCTCTACCAAAACATTTTATCATTTTGAAAACCTCTTAATGTATCCCTTAACCTCTCTGTTCCAAAGACAATAGTCCTAAACTTTTCCAACCTCTCCTTATCTCTGGTAACATGCTGGTAAAATTAGAGTGTAATGAGGAAAAGCCTTTTACTCTGAGCTGAAGTATGCTGTCCAGAATTGACCACAATAGTCCCACTGAGACCTAACCAAGATTCATAAAGCTCTAGCATAATCCTTGCTTTAAATTCGATTCCTTTGTTTATAAATTCATGTAAGTTGTATATACACCTTCAAGGTCCTCTAAAAAATATTTTGCATGAAAATAACATGTAAATTTAGTCATCAAATAAATATTCTGAGGTTGTATGTTTAACCTGACTTTAATTTATAATTAAGTGTTAATGGAGGTTTTTTTTTGCAGATGTTAAAGCTTTCATAAATTGAAGAATATCTTAGTTCTTGAAACTTTTAAGTTGAAGCTGAGCACATCTGCACCCAATCTTCACACACTGGTTTCTTGGAAAATGATGACTTTCTTCAAGATAAAAGAGTAAATTTAAAAAATAGTCATAGATGACCAAGGAATACATGGGTGTTTTGTGATGGTTTAGTGATGCACCAGTCAATCCCAATTAATCCGTATTCAAATCTAGTTGCATTTCAAAGGAGGCTCCTGAGGTCGAATTTTACCCAGTCCTTCGGGGATGGTCTGAGAGAGGGGGAGCCAGTCTGATAAAATTACCCATAAAGGGTTTGGGATGATTTATATATCACTCAGCAACAGGAGAAAGAAATAAAGAAAGAACCTGCATTTGGTTAAGACCTTTCACGACCACAGGATTTTTTCAGTCAATGGACTAATTATATGTGGCACTGTTGTTACATTGAGATACAGAAGCCAGCTCATACAAAGCAACTCCTGCAAATATCATCATTGTAACCCATAGTTAATTGGCCCAAAGACCAATGGGAGTGATCATGATTGCAAAAGTTATACACCAATTTTAAAGAATTGGAAACTTAGAATTTGCAACAATAGCATCGAGGTTGCTGACAAAATAATATGCAATACTTGGATGAGAGAAACTGCCAGCAGACATCTTACTTTCTCATGGATGATGTTTGCCCAATTGCTCTAAGGCAGAAAACAAGACTAATCTGTTTCACAATTCAATTCTGAGATTCTAGCTCCTGGCTAATCTATAGGATGTTAGAAGTAGACCCTGGGTTCTGTTCCTGAGTTTGTTCACTAAAGTCAATTTGTACACAATAATCACAATGCAACAATACAAAGGAGTCATTTGTAAGTATAGGGCATGTACATATGTCAGATATTTAAGATTACACTGCTGTATGGATTGCATTCATAAATTAGACAGTCATAGATCTGACATCCCCTCGGTATTAAAGTATTTAATTATGAGAAATGCACCTTGTGAGATAGGAATATTACATGTGAATATTCAGTAAAGTTCAATTTGGTTTTTTCCCAGTCTTAAGGATTTTTACATTTAAAAGTGTGGATTGAACAATGTGCAATAGAAGTGGTGTAGAACCTCCCTGAATCAATTCCAGGCTCTAATATGTAAAGTCTTGCTCCCCACAGACTTTGATGACTGACCTTGGAATGTGAGACATGTAAAAAGTGAACCTGCTATTTTTGTATGAAGCATAAAGTATGTTGCTAGATTCATATCACTTAAACGTGGAGACAAATATTAGACATAAAGGCAGAATTGTCAGTTTTGGGCCAGAGAATTTCACCTGTAGATAGGAAAAAAATTATATGATACTTTTAAAGAAGCATTGTTAATGGTTCCTGCATTTGTTTTTTTGATGGTTAATTGGAAGACAGCAAGGCTTTCTGTATAAAGATTTACTAATGCTCTATTCTACCCTGGGTAGAAATAAATCTTGCTTAATGCAGTGTTTGAACTCACCCATTTACTACTTTGGAGGGTCACTTTTACAAAGGACACAAGTTCAAACAATTCTAACAATTATTAAAGCACAAACCCGATTGTATGGCAACACTAACTTGATTAAGACAAGAATGTAATTCAAATTCCCAAATCAGCATTGTTGCACTGAAATGGTAGACTTATTTATGTAAAGCAGAGGTGTCCAGGAACTCAGATTCTCAAACTACTCATTATGACAAAATAAAAATTACATAACAATGTTACTGAATCATGTTTCTAAATTACTGTAACAAAATCTGAAAACATAACTATTAAAAAATGTTAAATTTTGACAGTAAATTAAATCTTAATATTTGCTTGTGAGGACATTCTGATCATTGAAGTCAATAGGTTTTGTTCAGATTTAAGAAAAAAATAGAGCAGGATAGGTCGAATGTAATTTTGAAATAAATTTTCCTTAATAGATACTTTGGAACAGAGCGTCGACAGCTTTTTTAATCTACTTTTAAATCTGTCTCTACCTTTATTGGTTACAGAAATAACAAAAGTCTGGATCAGAGATCAACTGAGCATGAAAATTCAGTTCTGCCTGCACGTGTTTATCACCAAAAAGATGATTCGGTGTTATGAATGTGTTCTTAGAGGTTTTCTCAGTCAAATAATTAACGTCTATAATTATTTTACAAATGAGTTTACAATAAACAGAAAGTACACTTGATGATGGCATAGCTGACCTTTGTAGTATCTAAGTCCTACTGACGTTTTTAAAGCTGCATAATTTCAACCATATACCTCAAAGTGCTTCATAAATTTTCAAACGTGTAATTCTCCATCTAAAATATCCAGCGTAATGAACTGTTTGCTAATGCACTTCAAAATACAATTACATCAATTGGCATTAATTCTAATTGCTGATACCATAATTAGAGAGTTAAGAGCTCAAAGCCTCTCCACAACTCTCCAGAGTAACAGTAAGGTAACGATTTTAAAAGTTTATTTTAAGTATGATGTCATTATGTATTATATAAAAGAACAGATGCCAAGGAGTTAAAAAGCTGCAATTAAATCTGTGTTCTGCTGATATCTCAATGACATCACTGTAATCCCTCTGCAGAGTTAGATTTATAGCACCCTTCTAGAACAGTATCTATTATATTGTAAACATCCAGCTAAACACTGGCACTGGTGCATGGACCAGACGAAAGCTGTGTGTGATTTGTATGGCATATTTACACAGTGGGGGACACATTATTTATCCAGCTGCTGTCCCTGCCTGTACTGTAGTTAAATAGAATACTGGCTCCTCCTTCACGAATACAGCTTGTTCTGCGATCAGGTATCAGATTTTCTGCTGTGCTGGGCACGCAATTTAACACACAGTTTACAGCAAACGTAATTTTATTTGGCGCATTGCTGCAGCCATGAGAATCAAATGTGACTGCAAGATTTATTTTTAGCTAGGCCTTTAATATCAAGTAGAAATGCAAAACATGTACGTAACAGTTTATTCGATTGTTTGGATTGTTCAGTGAATAAAATTAAAAGGTAGATGTAAAGAAACAATCTCTCCTCAGAGACTGTATTAACATACCTGTGGATACAAGGTGCTTGTTTAAAGCTTTACCAATTCATTTCCCTCCATAACATTTCTCCTCAGTGTCTTAAAAGTGAAATTTTACACCTCTCTGAACTTTGAAAATAACTTTATTTTGCAGTCAAACATAGTGCTATAAAATTGATGCTTTTTGTTATTGAACTCAAATTGAAGCGCAAAGTATTTTACCATAGTTTAGATTTTATGTCTATGCACAAGTTAAACCTTTCTGTTTAAAAAAAGGCTGCATATTATCTTGCAAATCAGGCCGTGGTTGTAATCCTTCCTAATAAACTGAGGAAATTGCACACTGTTTAAGAATTGCATTAAAAAAACATCATTGCTAATAGTGAGAAAATGCTCAATGGTCTTCAAATAAACATAAGTTTATTTTGCCCAGACCCAAGAAAAATGTGGGGTTTTTTTTGCAGTTCGTCTACATATGTCAGCAATTTTACTGCTTTGTGTATTTTGGCTAACAACAGTATTTCATGATAGATGAATGAAGGAAAATCATAAGCCTCTGGCAGTCCCAGGGCTATGCAAATTGCTTTCAGCTGATTACTTTATTTCATTTGACATTTATCAAATACTTTTCAATGGATCCATCGTGGTACTACTGTGCAAGAGTTGCTAAAATAATAATAAAAAATCTCAACTTAACGTGTTAATAAGTTTAGCCAATGCAAAAATGTTAATCTGCTGAAATTAAGACACAGGGCTGGTGACATTTCTCAAGACATCAGAACTTTTCTAATAAAGCATGCTGCTCTTGAATGACTTTGTGCAGTCTTTTGCCCATTCTTTATGTTTTGCCCCAATACTATCCATGTTTAAGGAGGTGAAGATGGCCCATTTTGAAACAGTCAATAAATCATCCCACTTTTTTATTTGGAAATGCATGGGAACAGTAAGGCAACAGTTTATTCTTTGGCTTAAATTCTCTTGCCTCCATCAAGTTGGCTCAGATTGGGAAACTCCATCTCCATTGGGGATGGGGTGGGGGCGAACTAGAGTATCATTATTAATTAACATTAGAATTTTAAGCTGGAAGATGCCCTCAGTAAGATTAGCTTTGGAAATGATGAGTTTCCTTCTCCATTCTCGTAGATTTGAAGGGAGTGGTTCAGACATTGCTTGACATGATCATTCATCTTACTTAAAGTGGGCATAAATAAAGTCACTGTAGGTGACCATTCATAAGAGTGCCTGACTTGTTTCACCCAACAAATACTTTATTCAAACTCTCTTCTACGTTCTGGTATATTTTTACATTAATTTTCTCTCCTTTTAGAAGTGAGACAGTGTTGTTACTGAGAGGCTGTAATCAAACTTTAAACTGGACAAAGTAAGTAAAGCTGTAAATAAACTATTGCAGAAAACCCCTTTTGTGTACATAGGTGGATGCAACTGAATTCTCATCAGGAGGACAAATAGTGCATAACATTGCAATGTTTCTAATGCATGGCAGAAAATTGTTTGGATTTCACATTTGCAAGAACATGGCTAGAAAAGAAAGGCTGTAAAGACAGGTAAGACTTTCTAGATGCAAACACTGCTTGGAATGAACTGTCATAGGAAGCAGTGGGATCTGATTATGTTAGCAAGTTCAGGAATTATTTGAATATGTATCTGGAAAGATATTTTCTGGAGTGGGAGGCATCATGGATACCATTAAAATATTGCAGATGCTGGAAATCTGAAACAAACACAGAGATTGCTTTAGAAACTCAACAAGCCTGGCAGCATCTGTGAAGAGAGAAACAGTTAATATTTTGAGTGATATGACTTTGGAGCTGAAAGGTTTTGGAAAACGTTTTTATTCATACATTTGACGGAGGGGGAGGAGGAGCAAAAGGTCACATGATGTCAAGGCATGGTGGCTTGTTAATGGTGTTGAAAGAGAAAAAGAGAGGCATTGTGGACTGAGATGTTTCCCAGCTACTGGGACTGGTCAGATTGACTGCAGTGGGCTTTTTTTTTCTGGTTATTATTATTCCCAGAGTTGGATTTTGACTTTTGACCCCAACTGGTCACCCATGTTTTCAGGAAAATGGGGGTCAAGATTTCCAAGCTGATTTTTCTCATTGACACCTTGCTGATGTGTATAGATCATCTAGTGGGTGTCCTTCAGTATGCTAATTAACACTGACCAATAACAGGGGCCATTTCTAAACCATCAGTAAGGCCAAAAATGTGGATTGAACAAAGGTAGCAGCCACGTCAAATTATCCTTGTGGTTCTAGAGGAGCACCTATTGTCCACCCACAACCTGTTACTCTTGCATCCTACCATTATCTGAACCATTTTACTTGCCTTTTAGGTTTTGTCACCTTTAGGAAGTGATCCATTTGAACCATGTTTATTCATTCATTTACGGCACCACTGGCTAGGTCACCATTTGTTACCCATTGGTAATTACCAAAGGCCAGCTGACAGTCAGCCATGTTACTGCGAGTCACATGTAGTCCAGACCAGGTAACAATGGCAGACTTCCTTCCCAAAAGAACACCAGTGAACAATCAACACAGTCGCCAGCTGTTTATTGAATTCAAATTTCACCAGGTGGGGTTTTAACACATACTCCCAGAACATTGACCTGAGATTCTCGATTGCCCATTCAGTGACATTACCATGACACCAGTGCCTCCCTCTGTCTCCAATTAGCTGCAACCTGAAGTGGGAACTGTACATCTGGGAACTCTGCATTATAAAATTAAGGGAGCATTCCACTTAATCATTTAGGTCCTCCAATTGTCCTGTGGCCCTTTTAAAATGTTGGTAGCACTGAGGTCAACAAGGCACACAAGATGTTACTAACTCAATTTTGAGGCTGTTACTGGCCTGTTAGTGCCAAGTAACACAAGCAACAGTAACATGCCATCAGTGCATTTTTGGAGTTGCCTTGTGTCGATCATTGGTGGTAGAATCATAGAAAGAGGCAATGTAATCTGTGTGAGCTGTTTGAAAGTGCTATCCAGTTTAATTCCACAGTTCAGTCTATTCCCCATTACACTTGCAAATTAATCCTTTTCAAGTAAATGTTCAACTGCCTTCAAGGTTCAACAGCATCTAATTGTACGAGCCTTTGAGGATCTGAGATAGTGCAGAGGAAATTTGCTGGAATGTTGCCTGAACAGGAGGGGCTGGGCTGCGAGGAAAGATGGGATAAGCTGAGATTGTTTTCCTTGGAGCAGCAAAGGCTGAGAGGGGACCTGACTGAGGTGAATAAAACTAGAAAGGATCATTGATGGAGTGGATAGAAAGCCTCTTTTGCCATTACTCATGGGGTCAATATTCAGAGGAGCCTAGATTTATGGTGAAATGGAGAAGGCCAAGAGAAGTCATAGAATCATTGAGATGTACAGCATGGAAACAGACCCTTCAGTCCAACTCGTCCATGCTGACCAGATATCCGAACCCAATCTAGTCCCACCTGCCAGCACCCAGCCTATATCCCTCCAAACCCTTCCTATTCATATATCCATCCAGATGCTTTTTAAATGTTGTAATTGTACTAGCCTCAATCACTTCCTCTGGCAGCGCATTCCAAATACACACCACCCTCTGTGCGAAAAAGATGCCCCTAGGTCTCTTTTATATCTTTCCCCTCTCACCCTAAACCTATGCCTTCTAGTTCTGGACTCCCCACCACAGGGAAAAGACCTTGTCTATTTACCGTATCCATGCCCCTCATGATTTTATAAACTTTTATAAGGTCATCCCTCAGCTTCGACTCTCCAGAGAAAACAGTCCCAGCCTATTCAACCTCTCCCTATAGCTCAGATCCTCTAACTCTGGCAACATCCTTGTAAATCTTTTCTGAACCTTTCAAGTTTCACAACCTCCTTCCAATAGGAAGGAGACCAGAATTGCACACAATATTCCAAAAGTGACCGAACCAATGTTCTGTACATCCACAACATGACCCCAAAACTGTTTTCACCCAGATTATGTTGGGAGTCTGAACTTGATGCCTAAAAAGATGCTTGTGTGAAATACTACACTTATAGTCTTTAGATATTCACTTACATTGCAATAGCATCCAGGGCTATGGGCTAAGAGTTGTAAAAAGGGGTTCGTATAATCTGACCTTTATTGACTAATGCAGACCCCCATGATGGACCAAGTGGTCTTCTGTGCTGTAAATGTCCGTGAATCCAACCTGCTGCATGAAGAAATTATTCTACAATTGATAGTTTCTCCTTACCGGTTACATCAAAACCCCAGATAATCTGATGCTACAGTTGGTCTCCATATACCTCTGCTGTGTGGAGAACAATCCAACAATCTCTCCACATAACTGAAGTCCCATATTGCTGCTATTTCTCCTTATAACCTTAATGAGGGTTTATTATGGGAATAACTGAGTCGGCCATGTGTAAAGAGGTCTTACTGTGACATGTAAAAAACAAACTTGCAATTTCTTTAAATATTAATTTCAATAGACAATAGGTGCAGGAGTAGGCCATTCTGCCCTTCGAGTCCGCACCACCATTCATTATGATCATGGCTGATCATCCTCAATCAGTATCCTGTTCCTGCCTTATCCCTGTAATCCTTGATTCCACTATCCTTCAAATTAAGTGTGACAAATTTATCCCAAGTTTGAAGAGTCACTGGACTTGAAACATTAATTCTGTTTTCTCTCCACAGATGCAGCCAGACTTTGAGTTTTTCCAGAGATTTCCATTATCCCAAGTCTAATTGGCCTTTTTATTGCAAGAACAGGGGAGATGGCGACGTCGTGGTTGTGTCACTGAACTGGTAGTTCAGAGACCCAGGCTATTGCTCTGAGGACATCCCACCACAATGGCTAGTACAATTTGGATTCAATTAATAATCCTAGAATATAAATCTAGTCTCCATGCCAGTGTCCAAATTAAATATTGTTGCAAAAATGCATCTGATTCACAAATGTCCTTGAGAGAAGGAAATCTACCTTCCTTCCTGGTCTGGCCCTTATGTGACTCCAGATCCACAATAATGTGGTTGGCTCTTAAATGCTCTCTGAAATATCCTTGCTAAACACTCAATTAAAGGGGCTATTTGGGTGGGCAATGCTAGAAACACCTAAATGCTAGATACATTTAAGCAGAAAAAAGAAAAAAACATTATAAAGTGCTCACTGGAACAATATTGCATTCTAGTCACTGCAATTTCACAAACTCTATACATACCAAACTAACAACGAACACCAAAAGAGTAGAAAATGACATTCTATAAGAGCCTCACTTTTCTCCAACAAGTGTAATCCTGAAAACTTTTTAGGTGCAGTATACAATCCAATCTAGATGACTAATTTCAAAGTCTACATGGGCATGCAACCAGAAACTGCATTTAGAACACAAACTGGACAGGCTCGTAGTGATGTGGATGAATCGCCATGGATGTGACAAACAGAGCTTTACTGGAACTGCCCTTATGACAAATTATTGGAGAATAAAAGGACCTTCAATCAAGCCTGCAATTTAGAACAGCACAGCACAGGAACAGGCCCTTCGGCCCACAATGTTTTGCCAAACATATACCAAATTAAACGAATCCCTTCTGCCTGTCCTTGGTCCTTATCCAGTAAAAAATGAGGTCTGCAGATGCTGGAGATCACAGCTGAAAATGTGTTGCTGGTCAAAGCACAGCAGGCCAGGCAGCATCCCAGGAACAGAGAACTCGACGTTTCGAGCGCTCGAAACGTCGAGTTCTCTGTTCCTGGGATGCTGCCTGGCCTGCTGTGCTTTGACCAGCAACACATTTTCAGCCTTGGTCCTTATCCCTCCATTTAGGGCAGGAATTAGAGCTGTGATATCAAAACATCCATCCCTGATGTAGAAAGGCTAATTTCTAATACTGAGTACTGAGGCTGGGAAAGTGCACCATTCCAGAGTACTTGAATCACCAACAACTAATTGCAAAACAACTGAACTCCTATAAACAGCAACGTTAGATAATCTGTATATTTTTGTGATGTTGATTCAGGGATAAATATTGGCCAGAGCTGTTCTAAAACCCTGGAGAGGCACTTTAGCCCAAGACCATGTGACTTAGAAGCAAGCATTCTACCAGCTAAGTTACAGTGGACACTCAATGTTTAAAAATATATAATTTTCTTAGTCTTGGTCCCAGAGCAGCAAGTGTCTCCTGAGCTTGGGTGAATTAGGGAGACTGTTTTTGCTTGCCACTTTTCACCTGTACTTTTATGTCCAAGATGTGGTGGACTATCTGTCAGCATGCACCACCACATCACTGCAGGGAGAAGGAACCAATCTGCTAATGTTCTTGGCATGATGTGCATATTTTGCACTCTCAAAAGAAAATTTATTGTAAAGTAAAGCCAACACTTCCTTTAAATAAATGTAATCTAATAATAGAACAGCAGAAGTCAACAACAGTATGCCTATGTGTGTGATATAGGGGAGAACATTCCAAATAAGTCCCAGATCTCAGCTCACGCAGTTTCTCTCTGAAGCATAAGCAAGTTCAAAGATCTATTATGGGCCCATGAATAAAGATAACAGAAAACAAATGCAGCTCCTTTAATGCTATTGGGAATATATTATTAACATTTTGTAATTTTGTCCCCTTGGCATCCTGCCTGTCTAGCACACAGAAAGGATATTGTGTATTCTACACTTTGTTGCTCATATACATTTACACATTTTACTCATTATCCTACCTATTTTCCATTTGACAGTTATTATGAGCTATTTATAATTTGGTGCTTGGTTACATACAAAATAACCCTTATTTCAAAGGTTAAAGGTAATGTGATTTATTGAGCAGGCAGATATGAGAGAACACAGCACCCTAAGAAATAGCCCCAACTTCCTCATCCAAGATTGTTTGGTGATGCAGGTCCAAGTAAAAGGTTCAGAAGAGTCTCAATTAGTTTGTAAATAACATGGAAATAAGTCTTTGTTGTTATGGCCAAGCTTTTCCATTATCCACAAGCAATCCCAGGAACAGGGATCCTGTACATTCCCCCTGTTTTTCATAAGTAGAATGTAGTTAATTGATTCTTTAGAAACCTCCATGATACCATCACTACCAGTCTATCTGACCGATCTGGAGTTTTTGTTGGATGATGTCACCACATTTTTGGATTTTAAATGTAGATCCTTTTGCAAGATTGAGTCATATATGGCCCATGAATGAGGATTCCCTCCCTACTACCCATTGTCCAATAATCTAATAAATATGAGTCCAGCAATTGAACAGAGACCCTATTGTATTGTATTTTGAGCTGAACAGTAGATATAGTTTTCTCAACTGCAAAACAAACATTCTAATGGGGGTAGATTTGGCTATGAGTTATTAGCAATATATATGAAACAGATTATATATTAAATAGGATACGATGCAACCTCTAGAATGAATTTTATTGCTCCTCCATGGAACATCAAAAACAACAAAAGCAATTCTCCTACAGTAACAATATACAGCAGAACATAATCCCTGAAGTAACAGTTTTCAGCAGACCTACCCAAACTATTTGTTTCTGTAATGGTTCTGGATACTGGCAAGCCATGCTAGATATAAACTCAGACTAGATTGCTCTTGGCTACACGTCTCTGAGTCAAATGGTCTGCAGGAATCACAGACCCTCCCCTCACAGTCCTTGGTCAGGACAAAAGACATTCCAAGCAATGTTTGCTGTTCATAGAGATTTGTCACTTACACTTGGTTCCAAAACATCTCTCAGCTCATGCTGGAGTTGAATGGCTTGACTATCTTCCTGGGAAACAGATTAATCTCTCCCCAAATACTTGAAATGACCTGTGAGATAGGTTGCCATCCTGTAACAATGGTGGGTACAGTGTTCACAAGGCTAATCCTCAGATTTCATGCTACTTTTAACTGCTTCATCTGTACAGCAGGCAGCCATTTGTTTATGTGCTTGAACCTAATTTTAACCTGTGCACAGACAAACATTCATTGCTGTCAGACTGTAAAACAAAGCCTTATGTTGGGAAATAACTTGTTAGCAGCCTGGAACATGATCACAGTGTTAAAACACGAGGCTTTAATGAACAATTCAGTCAACACCTCCCCCACACCCAAGCCACCCTTACCATGTGCAAGAACCAGTACTGGCTGCAAGAACAGCATTATAGGTCAGTTAATGGCAACAGATTCAAAGGTTTTGTGAATAGTAACTCTTTACATGATTACAACAGCTACTGAAAGGTAATCGATGACAGCAAGGATTACTTTATATATTCTTTTAGTTGAAACAATCTAGTGATCACGTTTTTCAAATTTAACTTGAAGCATTCCAATTCAAAGTATCAATTGGAGAAATAAGAAAAGAATGATTGCAGCAAGCTGACAAACTAGGAAAACATTTTATTCATCCAGTAACTAGCTAAACTGTACTGGAAAAATGCAGTTGCGCATTGAAAATGTTAAAACTTTAAGTTTTAGGTAAATGATTTTTGTTTGGGTTTTTGAACACAAGCGTATGTTAACTAACTAGTCAAATCCACCCCTCTTTGTTGCTTAAAAAAACCTCACTATTCAACCAATGCCAGGATATGTTAGCAAATAGTTCTGTTAAAAAGTAAATTTGGCTACATGCAGGAAAGTTAACGATCCTTGTGGGAATGCTGAAATCAATCAACCTGCAAAGCCCATTGACAGCAGTGTATTTTTCATGTCCATTGTTGTCTGTCTGCCAACTGTGGCTGGTTCGCTTGTGTTGCTTTATTTACATTATTTGTTAATAGGAGGTGGGAGTCTCTGGCTAGGCCAATACCTATTGCCCCTCGCTAATTCTCCTCAAAAAGGTGTTGTTAAGATGAGAGTTCTAGGATTTTGAGCCAGTGACATTGAAATGTAATATAGTTCTAAGTTAGGATGGAGGAGAACTTGTAGTTGTCCTAGTCCTACTAGATGATGGAAGTCACAGTTTTGAAACCAGGAACACCACAATCACAGCAGATTTTTAGACTGTGATCATTCTAGATGCATGTCACATCCATTGAATTTCAGTTTCATAACCTGTAAATAGATTTTCTTTCATTAGCTAAGTACAATTTACAGCATCAAAACAGTTATAGCTCGGAAATTCAAACAGATTTGGTACATCAGAGCTGTTCCTATGTAGCCCATAACTTTGAAAAGAATCATGTTCAAACACTGCCAAAGTTCAGAGTGTGTCATCTTTGTTTTACCAATTAATTTTCTTGAAAAATTATATACAACTCAAATGGAATTTTCTTAGCTATAACACACAGTAAACCAAATATGGTGAACTTGATTATACTGTACAGACATACAGTAATACGATTAGCTGTAGGCTGCACTTATTCCAAGTATACTTTATACTGATTCCTTGCTCCCAGGGTTTAGATTCAGAAAACCTCACTGCATTTAGCATTAGTCCCTTCCCATGGTCCCAAGCTGTTGGTAAAACAAACCAGTCTGGTCTGATGCATGGCATTGAACTTTCTTTTGAGTCACAGAATCATAGAGCTGTACAGCATGAAAACAGACCCTTCTGTCCAACTTGTCCATGCCAACCAGACATCCTAAATTAATCTAGTCCCATTTGCCAGCATTTGACCCATATCCCTCTAAACCCTCCCTATTCATATACCAAACCAGATGCCCTTTAAATGTTGTAATTGTACCAGCCTGCACCACACTCTCTAGCAACTCATTCCATATATGCACTACCCTCTGTGTGAAAAAGTTGCCCCCTAGGTCCCTTTTAAATCTTTCCCTTCTCACCTTAAACCTATTCCCTCTAGTTTTGGACTCCCCTATGCTTTTGCTGCTTATTTCTTTCCATTTTCTTTTCATATTGCAACTACAATAAACGTTATCTGCTTTTATTATCTGTTATTTTTTGAACAACTTTGGAAGATAAATTGAAAAGTCATGGGAAATGTTCTGGCCAATTAAGTAAAATACCTTTAATTGGTGATTGGTGATAACGCAAATCAAACATACTTCACAGGACATCAGAGATGTTTTGTAATTTTCTTTTGAGCTTTGGTTACCTTTTCTAACGTAGTTCGCTGTAACTTGTGGTTTATGTTCATTTGCATTGCTACTTTCAACTGTATTGCCAGTCAAGGTAATTTTCTTCGAATAAAACTGTGAGGGAAGGCATGGACACCCTAAGGGGGGATTCTCAGGCAGGTCCAGTTGCTACTGGTAATTTTATACTGCTTTCATGTGGGCCTTAGTTCTGCAGATTTCTCACTTACTTGTGCTGTAAAAATTAAATTTTCACAAATGTTTTTGTCACCTTTGCTACAAAACAGCAACAAAATGGCCTGGATCAAAATTAGAGATAGGCTAAATAATTTTGTTCAGCTTGCTTATCTCTTCTGAAGGATTTTACAGCACAAACCTGAAATATATAGCTTTTATAAGACAACTTGTTCACACCACAGCTGATGTAATGACGCTGTGTTTGACAAATATTAACAGCTGGTATAATCCCATCAAATTCATAAATTAGAGCATTCAATATTGCACTTACTTCAACCTTCTCTGGTTGAACTACACCGACTGTTATCAGTAGTCAGATCATATGTAGTTTTGGGGAAACACTCACTGTTTTAACAATCAAAGCTGTGAATGTTTCATTACTTTATAGGCTGGTGAGCAGGATCAGACAGTTAAAGTTGTAAAATCCCAAATGCTTTCACAATAAGAACATCTCAAGATTATAAAGTAAACACAGAGGTAGCTTCCACTGTGTTAATTTGTGAAAAGCGTTCTGCCTTTAAGACCAATTGATTAATTCTGCAGCCTGGATAAATGTCCCAAGTTATTGAGCTGTTATTTTAGTTGCTCAGTTTCCATGGATGTACTTTGGGAGTCTTCCATTTTCTAATGGGAAGATATTGCAATTTTGGACATGGGATACATATTCGAAAAAAGCGTTATACATTCCAGAGCTAACATATATCAGTCTTTAGGCTGGAGCACAGTAGGTAGCTAGAGTTAGATTTAGAATTAGATTTTATTGTCACTTGCACTCGAGCACAGGGGTACAGGAGTACAGTGAAAAGTGTGCAACATCGCTGGCCCTGGTGCCATCTCAGGTATATAGGTATGTAAGTATAAAATTTTAAGTACAAAAGTGGAGAAATAAAGAAATAAGTTAAAACGTGTAACACTACAGTTCTTTTTAGTATAAAGTAGAAAAATGAAGAATTAAAGTTAAAAGTTAAATATCACAGACTTTCCTTAAGCCACGATCTGGCAGATGCTCCAAGCTGGGCTTTTCCCATGAGGGCACGCTTCCCACTGCACTGAGCTCACTCTCACCCATGCTGGGCTAAGTCCTGCCCAGGCTCTCCACCTGCTGCTTCACTGCTAACTGCCGTCGGTACCCGGATGGGTGGAGGAAGAAGGTATGAAAGTACATTTCAAAAGGGAATTGGATCTAAACTTGAAAAGAAACAAAGAAAAATACTTGCACGACTTTGGGGAAAGTGGAGGGGAGTGGAATGAATTGGGAAGTCTTTCAAAGAGCGTGACAGGCTGAATGGTCTTCTTTGGCATCGTACAACTTTATTATTTTATTATAATCCAAACCATACACAAAAAGAGAGGCTTTTAAAAATGGTAACATTGTTATTTTACTCAATCTCCAAAGATTATTAATCTGAAGGAAAGGAAAAGTACCTTTAGACATGATGAGGCTGTTTGAGGTCAGTTTAATGTAACATTATTCAAATTTGAGCCACTTTGGCTTGGAAGAAATGAAAGAAAAACAACTTTAACACAACTCTTTCTGGATCCAACCAGAGAGGATGGTGCACTGTATTTGGTGTGGTACAAGATAAGATAAATGACCTTGTGTTAAAAGTGCCCTTGGGTGGCAGTGGCAATGATTGAATTTTACACTCCATTTAAGAGGGAGAAGAGTGGATCCAAGGCTAGTGTTTTAAACATTAATTGGAGCTGTTATGAGGGCACAGAAGCAGAGCCAGCTAACATAAAATGGCAAATTAGGTTAAAGGGATAGGTCAGTGGAGACGCAGTGGCAGATATTTAAAGGAATATTTCACAATACACTGCATAGATACATTCCAATGAGAATGAAAAATTCTAAGGGGAAAGATCATAGGTTGATCTTTGATATGGAGAGATTTTATGAAGAGATGTTGAGTAGGTTGGACCTGTGCTCATTGGAGTTTAGAAGAATGAGAGGTGAACTTTTTTGAAACATAGAAGATTCTTTGGCGACTTGACAGAGTTAATGATGATAGGTTGTTTCCTCTTGTGGGAGAGTTTAGGACGAAAGGGAATAATCTCAGTTGTAGTGATCTTGTAATTTAAGACACAGGTGAGGAGGAGTTTCTTCCCTCAGGAGTAGTGAACCTGTGGAAGTCTCTGCCCTAGAGAGATGTTGAGGTTGGCTCATTAAGAAAGTTCAAGCTTGATTTTGGATTGCTAAGGGGGAATCAAGGAATATGTGGGAAAAAAAAATGATCAGATTAGTCATGATCTTTTTGAATGGCAAAACAAACTTAATGGCTGAATAACCTTCTCCTGCTCCTATGTCTTTTGGTCAGATAGAGTCATAGAGATGTTCAGCCCCTTCAGTCCAACCCATCTATGCCGACCAATTATCCCAACCCAATCTAGTCCCACCTGCCAGCATCTGGCCCATATCCCTCCAAACCCTTCCTATTCATATACCTATCCAAATGCCTCTTAAATGTTGCAATTGTACCAGCCTCCACCACTTCCTCTGGCAGCTCATCCCATACACGTACCACTTTCTGCGTGAACAAGTTGCCCCTTATGTCCCTTTTAAATCTCTCCCCTCTCACCTTAAACCTATGTCCTCTAATTCTGGACTCCCCCAACCCAGGGAAAAGGCTTTGTCTATTTATCTTATCCATGCTCCTCATGATTCTGTAAATCTCTAAAAGGTCACCCCTCAGCCTCTGATGCGATGCTGCAGGGAAAACAGCCCCACCCTGTTCAGCTTCTCCCTATAGCTCAAATCCTCCAACCCTGGCAACATGCTTGTAAATCTTTTCTGAACCTTTTCAAGTGCCACAACATCTTTTCGATAGGAAGGAGACCAAAATTGCATGCAAAACCATCTGTGATTAACAAAAAATCTTAAAGTTTGTGGCAAAAAAAATACATATAAAAGGATATGTGACTGATCAGAAGATGAGTTAGAATATTTTAAAAGTCTGAAAATTGGCTAAAAGATTAGTAAGGACAGCCCAAGAGAGAGCTAGCTAAAAATATAAAATCAGATAATAAAAATTTCCATACTATTTTAAAAAAAGGAGTTAACGAAGTGAGTGTTGCCCTATAGGAAGTGAGAGTGGGGATTTAGTAATGGAAGCTAAGGAGATGGCAGACAAACTGAATGGGTATTTTCAATCGGTCTGAACTAAAGGATTCAATATCTTCCCCAAAGTAATGATAAATCTGGAAATGGAAGGGAGAATGGAAGCCAAGAAAATTACAATCATCAGGGACATGGTACTTCGCATAGTATTGGAGCTTCAGGCTAACATGCCCCTTGCAGAGCTCCGAGGTGCAAAGGGATTCTGTGGCTTTGGTGAAATCTTTACTATAATCATTGTTACATTGATAATTATTACTGTGCAATTAAATTGATTTTTTTGTTGGCAACTTCATTGATATAGTGCCTTTTGCATTCTCTACATGTCCCAAAATGGTTTTAGACTGTGAAGAATGTTTTGAGGTTTTAAAAGCATTTGGGAGCAGCATGGTAGCTCAGTGGTTAGCACTGCTGCCTCACAGTGTCAGGGTCTCAGGTTCGATTCCAGCTTCGGCGACTCTCTGTGTGGAGTTTACACATTCTCCCCGAGTCTTTGTGGGTGCTCCAGTTTCCCCCCACAATCCAACAATATGCAGGTTAGGTGAGTTGGCCGTGCTAAATTGCCCATAGTGTTAGGTGCATTAGTCAGGGTAAATATAGGATAGGGGAATGGGTCTGGGTGAGTTACTTTCTGGAGGGTCGGTGTGGACTTGTTGGGCCAAAGGGCCAGTTTCCATACTGTAGGGATTCTAATCTAATAATGTAAGAAATGTGATGGTCAAAATGGCAAGTTTCTATAAACAGCAGTTAGATAAAGGCCAGATCGCCCCTTTTGCATGCTGAGGAATAAGTGTTGGCCAGGACACTGGGAGAAAGTACTTGCACTTCTTTGAAGAATTGGTAGATGTCAGACATTCCAAATTGAGAAGGCAGAACCGTCTGTTAATGTTTTATTTGAAAGACAGCACCTCTGAAAATGCAAACCTCTCTCAGTGCTGCGCTGAAATGTCAGCCTCGATTATGTGCTCAAATCTTTGGAGTGGAACTTGAACCATAATCTGAGGCAAGAGTGCTGCCAATTGACTCAAGGATGACATTTTAAGACAGTGCTCAGAGAAAGTTAATCAGTCGTTATTAGACTCAATTTAGAGAATTAACTTAACTATTATTTTCTCTTGAGCACAGGTATCCAATCCACAAAATTGAGGAATATTAGGTAAATCCAAAATGAATTATGCATTAATTCACATTTGAATTAGGACAAGGGCAAGCATAATTATAAGACAGCACAAAGTTTTTTTCTGAAGCAACAATGATTCTAAAGTATGAAATTAAAATAAAACGTTAAATGTGGATAGGTAACAGCATGGAAACACATTTTTGACTATTCCCCCATGCAATGTGCCTACTAAATGGCAGAATGTGCTATTTTACCAGTGATTTTCCACAGGAGAAGACAGTGGGGGTTGGAATTTATGTATAGGATGGGGAGCAAGATCAGTAAAAACAACAAATATGCAATTATATGGGGCTTTTTTAAAAATTCTTGAGATATCCTTAAGTGATGTATAGCCAATTAAGTATTTTTCATGTGTACACAGACATTGGTATAATGCATTGGGTTATGTTTTTGATAGAATTAATAGTATAGGCTACATAAAGCTTCACCTAATCTGATTATGCCATACAATCTTACATGGGGCAATGAGCAGAATACAGTAATTCTAGATTTTACTGGGAATCTTGAAGCTTACCTCGCAGTCTTAGTAACAATGTCTAGCTAGTTAAAGCAACTCATACCTAATTGCTAGCATCTTATTAAGACATGAACCACGTCTCATGAAGATTCATTAGTACTGTAAGCTAAATAGGTCAGTTGACTCAGTCAAGGGAAAAGGAATTGTTGTACCTTTAAACATCACGTGGTGGGCATTGTTGTTTAACACCACAGAGCACAGTGATGAAAAGATTCATTGGATAGAAGAAGACATTTCCAAAAGACCAAGTAAGTTTACAGTTTTATAGATTTTAAGAACTACTAACACAAACAGACAGCAGCTACAAGCGCCTGAACAAACAAGGAGACAGCAGGAACTCACAGAAAGACCAATAAAGGAAAATTGTCAATGTTTTTACTTCAGCCATATCAAGAAGTGCAGAAGAAGCAGTGTGAACAAGAAAGACCCAGTCACTGATTATTCCGAACAAGTCCAGATTTCATTGAGAAACAAGTGTCTGTTGGAACAGTTCTGATCAGAGATTTGTCAAGACAGTGGGCATATTTTGGAGACAGTTCAGAAAATATTTACCAAGATGTTGCCAGGGCTGGACGGTTTGAGTTATAAGGAGAGGTTGGGTATCCTGGGATTTATTTAAACTGGTGTGTAAGAGGTTGAGGGGTGACTTTATAGAGATTTATAAAATCATGAGGGGCATAGAAAAGGGGAACAGCAATGGTTTTATTTTCTTGAGGGTCAGGGAATTCAACTCTAGGGGGGCATATTTTAAAGGTGAAAGGAGAAAGATTTAAAAGAGATCCAAGCAGTAACATTTTCACACAGAAGGTGGGTTTGTACAGGGAATTATCTGCCAGAGGAAATGATAGATGTAGGTACATGTGTAAGCTTTATGAGACCTATGGACATGTACATGAATGGGAAAGGTTTCGAGGGATTATGGGCCAAAGGCAGACAGGTGGGACTAGTTTAGTTTGGGAAACTTGGTCAGCCTGGATGAGTTGGACTAAAGGGTCAATTTCCATGTTGTATGTCTCTATAACTCTATATCCGAGCTTTGTGACTAATGTTAAAAATCTTTGTTGGACAAAGGGTCAAACTGTAAACAAACACTGTAAAAATCAGGCCAAAATGGAGAAGGACCGAAGTTAAGTAAAGGAGTATTCACAGTGAGCATTGATGCCATAACAAGCAGACACCATGGCGTGGCTCTAGTCAAGAAAATAAAGGCTTTATACCAAGGTTGTATATTGCATTCGTGTTCACCAGAACTAAGCGCTTTAAAAAAAGGAAAACAATAGAGCATTACGTGATTGCATAGGGTAAAAGCTGTAACACATGGAAATACAACAGCATTGCTTTTTACAGAATTAAAAATCTTCAAGGGAAATATTCTACAGCAGCATCGATAAATTTCAAACAATTAAATTCTGCAATAAGAAAACTAAGTGATCATGTTAAGAAGATGTGGCAGGAAAAGTTATTATTGTCTGCAAATTTTAGTAGTAAAGATATGCTAAATAGTACAAGGGATTGGACATCTTGATGAAATAGTTCTTAAGACGCAGAATTGCATCATGTTTAAATATGAAATCACAGGCTGAACAAAATATATACACTACTGCCTTTAATAGAATATTACCTGATGATGTTATGGATCATCAAACATAAAGTGCCAATAGTTTTCAAGAAAATCTATAAAGTTTTGATAATTACTTTAATCAAAGAAATAAATAAAATTCATTAAAGAGCAAGAATTATCAGAAGAGTTCAGTATCTATGGTAATCCATTAATAATTTATTTTAATAGCTACAGAAGATTGGTAAATTGTGACTTTAATCATTTGAAATCAGAATTCAGAAAAGTCAGTATTGTTGGAATTGACAGAATTGTTTGAAGTTTCAATGAACTATTGTCAGCTTTATTACAATCCAAAGAAAATAAACTTTGCAGAAAGCTATTCAGATTGTGCTGGAGCAGTAACCAGAAAGAATTATAGACAAATCCTGAGATGAGTTAGACAACCATAATCACAGAGGAGCAACAGAACCTGTCTACTTTATAAGGACAGGTACCATACCAACACAGCCAATGTCAAGAATCATTGTAAACGAAACAACAGAAACTAAACATTAGTGTAATACCATTGAACAAAAAAAGACTCAAGAACAAGGAGTGCCTAGCTATGATCTATGGTAAAACAAAATTTCGCTTCCAGAGAATGTGTAGAGGCAGGACAGTTTCAGAGCAGTAAATCAAAAATAACGACAAGGATGATAAAGCAATAGAACCATCAACATTAGAAAAGATATTTCAAAGACTATTTCTATTTTCTAACAAATGAGAAAGTAAACTGCTTTCAACAAAAATTGTGGATTGAAGATACTGCAGTTTTTCTTTGAAAGGATTGAGTTACTGGAGCTCATTGTGAGTTGTATCTACAATCTTGCCATATTCAAGTGGTGGGGAAAGATACTAAACACCTCAGCTCTGTGGGTATATGTTCAGGGCAGGTTTACATTTAGTTATGCATTCAGGAGTGCTTAGTATAGTAAATATTTCTTGATGGGTGAATGACTAAAGCTTTGTGTTTAGATTAGATTCCCTACAGTGCAGAAATAGGTCCTTTGGCCCAACAAGTCCACATCAACCCTCCGAACAGTAACCCACCCAGACCCATTCACCTATTCCCTACTAATACACCTAGCACTATGGGCAATTTAGCATGGCCAACTCACCTAACCCACACATCTTTGTACTATGGGAGGAAACCCACACAGACACAGGGAGAATGTGCAAACTCCACGCAGACATGCTGAGGCTGGAATCGAACCTGGGATCCTGGCGCTGCAAGGCAGCAGTGCTAACCACTAACCACTAAGCCACTGTGCCACCCAGATAGATAACCCAGGAGACACATCCAGCCAGAGAAAGAGAAAGCACCCAAATCTCTCTTACTGTCTTCACACCCCTGCTTCTGTGAGTGGAGAATTAAAAGAAAATTCTGAGTAGCTAGATAGCTTCTGTTTCTGCAGATTTCTTCTTGAAAGATTGAAAATCAGTGTGTACACAGCATTTTGTCCTCAAAAAGTCAAAAGGAATTGGAAGGGAACTGAAAGATCACAAATCATCAACCTCTGCAATCTGAACTGGTGCCAGAAGTGTGCTTCACTGATATTATTGTTCTTTCCCCATCCTTAATATCTGGGTCTCATCTGTCTGTTTTGTATCTATTTGTTCATGAATGAGAAGTGCTTATGTTGTAGATGTACATATTAGCAATTCATGTTTCTTTCTTGACATTGGTTGCAACAAAGTGATTTTCTTGTTAATGATAAAATCCTGGTGCACATATACTTGTAATCTGAATTAGACAGTTAGTGAAAATTGGGCTGTTTAATCAAAATTTCACATCTGTGATGACTCCAGAAATATTGGGTCTTGATTTCAATTGCATTCCAAGGAGACATGATGATATTAATGAATTCCTGGGAAAATTGGTAATGCTAACAACTTGGTTTTGACAAAACCTGCATAAGTCAATGAAATGCTAATTAATTTTAAGCTTGATATAGATAACAGTGTCGAGAGTGTGGCGCTGGAAAAGCACAGCAGTTTAGGCAGCATTCGAAGAGGAGAAGAATCAACATTTCGGGCAAAAGCCCTTCATCTATGACTCCATCTGCAGTCCTCACTTTTGCCTATAGATAAGCGTGTCACTGTTTATCAGATTGAAAAGTATGGCTGAAGAAATAGAATTACAGCCTACAAAGATGAAACTGCACAGTCTCAAAGGCATTACACTCAAGATTAACAGGTGGGCAACACTCTGAAACACAAAACATAAGAGAATTGATAATATGTAAGTGATACAGCATCGATAGTTCTTACTTCTGACCTAAACACACGTCTCTACATCGACATCCTTGAAATATTAGAAAATGCTGTAGCAAATTGGTTCTAAAAGACAGTGAATATGTCGAGAAACAAATTTATTCCAAGTCTATTGAAAGAGAAGCGAGTCAGAGAGGAACTGATCCAGTAACAAACCATTGGTGTCAAACCAGTCAAGGAGCAACTGATAAACAATTTAACTGGACTTCCTATAATTGAGGTGGAACATAAATAAATGTATCTTCTGAAGTTACCTATGTTGGCAGAAAAGAATTGTTTTGTACTGTAACAGGAAGTCTGTGACTGTACTAGACTGGTGGAAATGGTTTCTGTTTCCATCAGTGAAGAAAATTCAGATGAAAGAAATTGACTGATTTTACAAGCCGAAATAAACAATGGGTAACTAGAGTGAGCAGTATAACTTACTTGAGTTTATTGAGGAAACTTTATCTGAAATGTTTCAGACTATGAAACCGCCTGCAGACCAAATTGTTATTGCAGGTTTGAATTTGATGTCAGACGATGAAAAGACATGGGAACATTTCCAATCTTAAAAAGCAGAATATTCAGTACCAACAACAAAGATAATGCTAAATGAACAGAAATCCATTTAGACCATAACTGAGTTCTGGTGCAACAGTAGAACAACCACGGGCAAGTTAAAACATCCAAATAATCAATAATGTGAAGTAAAGAGTTTACATACTACAACATAGATCTAACCTCAGATTGAGAAGAAAGACAAACTACACAAACTGAAGGTAAGCTTCAAACAACTCCATGGAAGCCAAATCAATATCCACAGATTTAGGACATGATCGAAAAGAAGAAATTAACAGCCTCAGTAATGTAGGATACTGCAAAGAAATAAAAGCTTGTTTCCATTCAGTAGCCATCTTTTGTGGTAGAATTTTATTTTAGATTAAAAGGTCTCCAGAGTTTTAATGGGGCAACTATCTGATTCAGAATTGGATTTGCAGGAATGAGTTCTCTATAAATAACATCACCAGATGAAAGTTTGAAGATCATGCTAAGCAGAGAGTTTTGCTGTCCGAATGCTTTCAGACCAAGGTCAGAATCAGAGGCAATAGTCCTCAAATCCAAAGATCCATCAATCATCCAAGTCCAAAGACAACATGTTCTGGAAGGTTTGTGAAAACTCCAGACTAACTGAATAAGTGAAATCAGAGACTTGGTGGGAAACAGTGATAAATGTAATTATGCGTATGCTAACTATGGTGAATAAAGCTGCAGTAAGACATTGTATAAGGCAAAGATTGTGAAAGAGTTAACGTTGAAGATTGCATTAATCTTCATGATGTCATACTGTCTTCCATCGAGAAACAGGGAGAATGGTTCTGGATTTTGGAAGAGGACAGATGTGCCATCTATATTTCCTAATAATCTTAGTAATAGTGTCTAACTTGCTAATATATCTTGAACATAATTATAATCATGTTATCAATCTACATCTTGTTAAGACAGGAGCTTCTTCTTGTGAAAAATCACTAGCTATTGTTTTTATCCCACTGTAAACCAAATAGAGTCTTAGGTCCAGTCAAGTAAAGGGGCATCCGTGTACTCACAAACGCTCCAAACGCAGGAAATACAGTGGCCAATTTACTGAAGTTAACACAGTATTCATAAACAACTGGGAATAGGTTGCCCAGGTGGTCACACTCTTAACTAGCAGCTGCAACCTAGCAAGGAGGGATGTAGGAGCAGGGAAGAAAAAACAACAAAAAGGGAAGTCATTTTAGAATTACTGAATTTCATGTGAAATCAGCCAACTTATATGTGAATGAAGCATGGCAAATAGAAATAAAACAGGCTCTGTGCATCTAGCAAGAAGACATTTATTTCTTATATTTCAGTACCCGTTGGCTACACTGTGCCCAGTTAGTTTGGTTCTGTCTTGTTTTATTATGATACAAAAACAGTTTTCCAGATTACCTCACACTCTGTTAAGTATAAAGTGAACCAACTTAATAATACTTAATATTCCTGATGAAGAACTTTTGCCTGAAATGTCAATTTCTGTTGAATGGCTTTTGCCCAAAACGTCGATTTTCCTGCTCTGCGGATGCTGCCTGACCTGCTGCGCTTTTCCAGCACCACTCTAATCTTGACTCTGATCTCTAGCATCTGCAGTCCTCACTTTTGCCTATTTAATAAAGGCACATTCCATAAGCAAATACTGGAAAAGCCTTAATAGGTAATGTTGTTCTATAGAGGAAGCAGCATACAGGCAGTGCAAGTAGATAGGATTATCTTATCCGAAAGCTTTCGGATGCTGTCAGCATTAACCCTTTCAGAGCCTAACATCAAATATGGCATCTCCAACTGCCCCTATCAATTACCTCCACCCCATTGCTCCTGCCTCAGATTTTCTCCCATCTTATTAGTGGCCTGAATATTCCTCTAATCAGACACTTGCCAAGTATTTATTAGTAATCCTGGTCTCTTAATGGCTTTACTGATTGAAAGCCATTCTTTGAGGCTCTATAAGATGAATCCTGCTGCCCCTGAACTTAATAAATTCATGTTTATGTCATGTTCTCAGTATTGTGACTTCATTTAAAATTACTTCTGTAGCTGCCAGTTTTCCTTACTGCAGTCATGGTACCTGCCTAAGTCAGCAATGCTCCTCTGAGCTGTTGATTCTATGCCCACTTGTACCTTTCTCAGCTTATAACTGGACTATATTTTCAAAACAAACTCTCTTCGTCCATCAGGGATTTCAACTTTATTCATACATCATCTGATGTCCACTCACTCTCAGTTTGAACCTATCAGGACTCCTCCTATATTCCATCAACACTCTGTGCAATCTGTAGCAGCCTAATGTTTCAGCTCCTAGCTCACATTTGTTTCTGTGAGTGCCTTACCAGGTCTGAAATGCTGTTCATCATTGACTTATAGCTGCATGACCAAGTAGCCATCTTAAAGCCGTGTCTAAAGACTTCCTCACAGCTCTCTGGAATTCACACCCACGGCTCACCATGTTGTATGATGACTTCAAAAATTACCTTATGGAAGAATACATCAGATTTGCTCTCAATATCCTCCTTTTATGTTGGGATCCAAAGGTCCTGGCTGGCCAAATATATGAGAGGAAAATCATTTGGTTATCTCAGGTGAAGAAGCTCTTATCTTAAACAAGATACAGTTTATCACATGACTGTAATCAGGTTCTTTGGTATGTTGCAGCAACAAAGTCTATGAGACAGAATTAGATGTTAGATTGATCTCCTTCATTATCTAGAGTTGTTCTTCCACCCAAGTTCATGACATCATCGTGTTGGGCAGTGCTTAATACAGTCTTCAGCATTAACTGTCTCTGAACCTTGCATCTAATAAAGTCATCACATCCTTGCCAAACCACAAGACTGCTCTCCTGTTAGAGAGTGTTGACTGGTTGTAGTTTAACCTAAGGGTCACACCAAGCCTCAGGTGAGAGGGGAGATTGAGAAGGAGAGTCCTTAATAGTAACCTCAGCTGGGGAGATTCCAACAGCATGGGTAACACCTAATACAACAATTGCATTAAAAATATCAATTTAGCAATCGGATAACTGCCTATCAATCAATATTACTCTGTTAGACTTTGTGGTAATCTGCAAATGTGTATCAATGATTAAAGCCTCCTCCTTCACGTGGACCAAGTTCAGAGGGAAGTTAGAAAGTTAGTTAGTGGCTCACACTAAGCTAATGTCACATAAGTTTCGGTAACCTGTTACAGACAGCATTTTCCCTGTACCTCCCTGGCTGAGGTATGCTGGGCAGGACAGAGATAAGGTTGATTAGACAAAACCAACAAGTTATACATTATTACCACACCTATAGTGTATTTTTAATAGTTGGAATATTTTTAAAATAAAAGAAACGCTGAGGGAATGTACAGCAATTGTATAATTTCTATTTATGGATGCCACTTTCATACCACTTCTTTAAAAATGGAACAACCACGCATTTAAAAAGGATATTTTCTGATCTCTATCTCGGCTGCTTCCCTGCCTAGCCTTCCCGTGTCAAGCATTGTTGCATATCTGCTTACAGGAAACATCTTTCACTGGGCAGGTTAATCTTCATTACTTCCCTGCAATCTGTTAGTGCAGTATTTTCGACTAATGACTGGAGAAAGTCAGGTTCTTGAGATGATGGAGAGATTTCATCTCTGGTCTACCACTCAGATCTGCCACGTTCAACATCCAAATTTCTAAGTCTACCTCATGGAGGAGCTTGCTATTTGATTTTGTAATCCATCATGAGTGAAACCAAACATTCTATCTAAAATTGAAACGTTACAGATGCTGCATTGTTATTTGTCGTGCATATTCTAATGAACATATTCTTCATATTAATTTGGAACAAGGCATGATAAAATCATGCTTGAATCTGGAACAGGCAATGTTTAGAAAAGAATTGAACTTACATTATTTAATAAATTTGTTATTTTTTCAATAAATTTGCCTCATTCATTGTAATGATTTGGAATGCCCAGCAGGTGGAGTGTCTTTAGTATGAGAGTTTATTTTTCTCACACTTGTTTTAAGACCCAACATTTCGAACAAGATTTTGGCAGTGTCAAAGTATTTGATAGCCTAGAACCTCAGTTTGGGAATAAAGAGAAATAAAATCCCTACCAAACTGAAAACCTTTGGTGCAATAGTTCTGCCCATTCCATGGCTCAAAATATATTTTCTTGCCTTGATAGTTTCATGTTGAGATTTCTCAGGGGTGCATCTTGCATTCCCCTGAGAGGAGTGGCTCCTGTTGTGTTGCTGTAACTTCAATGGAAGTGCAATGGAACCTTATTCATGGAAAAACAGAAACACTGAGAAATTTCCAGGCTGAGCATTTTTCCAGAGTTCCAACAATTTAGGAACCATCCTGTTCCACAGGGAAAGAAATCTCAGTCCTGGTCCTTACTAGATATTCACCCAGCTGTGTGTTATAACATGTAGTCTACTTCATGTAGTCCCTTCTCAGTAGGACAACGCACTATGTTAATCAGTGACAAAACATAACAGGTTTGGGAAATCTGAGATATAAATACTCAGCACTCAAAATGCTCAGCCAATCAGGCAGCATCCAAGGAGAGACAAACAAAGTTGAAGGCTTTGATTTTAACTCGCTCAAAATCCAGGCTTTTAAAGAGAGTTAAAATTAAGCCCATCTGTTAAAACATTATGGACCTGAAGCATAATCTTTTCCTTTCTCCATAAACGTTGCCTGGTCTGCTGAATATTTGCAACACATTTGGTTTATGTTTCATATGTTAATCTCAAGTCTGAGTTGTTAAACTATTTGACATTTTTACATTTCCTGCACAGTTTAAATAACCTGCTGGTTCCAGGTTTGTTAATTCCTGTCAGCATCTGTTTAACCACAATCATATCTGCTTCCAATCCCACATGACGACAAATTCTAACCTGAAACCTGTTGCAAGGTGTTAGTGGGAGAGGGTCAACAGAGCTAGTTATGTACGTTCAGCTCAGACTAGCATTGGAGAGCTACTAGACACCTGTTATGAAAAGTGGTTACCAGTCAGTCTTGCAAAACAAAACTTGTTTGATACTCAGTCACAGATTTGTAGTCATACAACATGGAAACAGACCTTTCAGTCCACACTGACCATGTTCCCAAACTAAACTAGCCCCACCTGCCTGCGCTTGGCCCATATCCCTCCAAATCTTTCCTATTCATGAACTTATTCAAATGTCTTTTAAAGGTTGTAACTGTACTCACATCCACCACTTTCTCTGGCAGTTCATTCCACACACAAACTACTCTCTGTATAAAAAAGTTGCTCTCATGTCCTTTTTAAATCTTTCTCCTCTCACCTTAACAATCTGCCCCTTAGTTCTGAACTTGCTCCCAACACACACACACACACACACACACACACACACACACACACACACCTCATGATTATATAAACTTCTATAAGGTCACCCCCTCAACCTCCTATGCTCCAGTTAAACAGGTCCCAGATTATCTCAACTCTCCTTATGTGTCAAATCCCCCAGCTCTGGCAACATTTTGGTAAAACTTTTCTGAACCCAGTCCAATTTAATAATATCTTTTCTATAATGGGGTGACCAGAATTGCACACAGTACTCCAGAAGAGGCCTCACCAATGTCCTGTAGAACCTCAACATGACATCCCAACTCCTTTACTCAGAAACAACAAAACAGAAATTGTTGGAAAAGCTCAGCAGGTCTGGCAGCATCTGTGAAGAGAAATCAAAGTTAATGTTTTGAGCCCGGTGAATGTTCCTCAGAACTGAGGAAGGGTCATTGGACCTAAAACATTAACTCTGATTTCTCTCCACAGATGCTGCCAGACCTGCTGAGCTTTTCCAGCAACTTCTGTTTTTGTTTCTGCTTTACAGCATCGGCAATTCTTTCAGTTTTTATTTCCTATACTCTAAGGTCTGCGCAATGAAGGCAAGCACGGGAAACATCTTCTTGACCACCCCGTCAAAGAATTATGGACCTGATTCCCCCAGGCCTTTCTGTTCCAAAACATTACCCTATCATTAATCGTGTAAGTCCTATCCTTGCCTGTTTTACTAAAGTGCATTACCTCAAATATATACAAATTAATTGCATTGCCCTTCAATCTCTCCACATCTCAATATTGTGCCTGTTATTTCACTGAGCACATCTCCTCTTCAATGTAAAAAAGCCTTACTCCTCACTACATCATATTACATTCAAAGCAAGGATGTATTCTGATTGATTAATCCCAGGGATTCCCCAGATGTGGAAGCCATCACCTTCTTCTGACAATCTATGCCTTTTAAAAGGCTTCATGCAATCATTTTTGCTTCAACCTGGGATTCTCCAAAGACAGCCTGTTAGTCTAGAAGTGATTGTGCACCTGATTCTTGGAGAATTAGTTTCGACTGTGTGTTATCTCTGTCGTTAGGAATTCCAGTCAGAAGAAGCCAAAACCACTCGGAGGGGTTTGGAGCTTGATGCACAGCTGATTTGTCATGTGCCTGAGCTGGAAGGTCTTCATTAGACACCATCTGCTCCAGCTAATACAAGTTGTCATTCATGTTGAGTATAAGATTATGAAATAAGACCTGTCATTCAAAATAATTTGTGGTTTACTACCGAAGGTATTACTGATGGCACAGCAGTGTGAATAGATTAAAACACACAGCAATTAAAATGCACTAATTAGTAACCACAATATCAGGGTTAAATAATAAGGTGAGAATGCAAAGACAACATGTGATTCTGAGCTGTGCGGTTGTACTTGTGCTTATTCTAATTATATAGTTTTAGGTTATCAAGACCCTATTACTGTACTGAAAATAGAGTCTTGTCAACCCAATCCTTCAATAGGATCTACATTGGACCATTTTCTTTTCTCATTCGTACCAGCGAATCATTGATTAGTGTTGCCTCATTAGCATCTCAGGATGCATGGATTTTTAAAAAGAAGCACTTCCAACAACAACTGCATTTCTAAAGCACCTTTCATGCAGCAAAATGTCCCAAACTACTTCATAGGAGTTATAATCAAAATTGGATTTGAGAAACATAAGGAAGGATTAGGATGGATGACTGAAAGTTTGGTAAAAGAGGTTGATTTTAGAGTATTGTAAAAGAGGGTAGAGTCAAAAAAGTGGAGAGTGTTGGAGGGAAAGCCTTTGATAGCTGGTGGCACAGGCACCAGTGATCGATGTTAAACTTCTGGCAGCCAGTTGGTGAAAAAGGAGACCAGATATCAATCTCTTGGGTTTATTCACAGAGTGAGACATTACAAGTATTTAAATCCTATCGGAAGCAAACAGCCACGAATGCCAATAAATGTCTCTTTATACATTGCCCAATGAATGCCCCTCAGCTAATTAACAAAGATGTAAAAACAATGATATAGAGGCCAGAACTGGAGCAGCAGAGATAACTCAGGTAGTTATAGCCATGGAGCAGATCAGAGACAAGTGGGGTAACATTAGCATGAAGTATTTAAAGACAAGAATGATAATTTTATAACTGAGGCAGTGCCTTAACCTGCTGTACGTTTCACTGGTCTAACTCGGAGAGATTACAGAGTTTTGGCTAGGTTTGAACTAGTTTATTAAAAATCAGGGAACTATATACAGCTTTACCAAAGTATAAATTAGATTAGATTAGACTTACAGTGTGGAAACAGGCCCTTCGGCCCAACATGTCCACACCGACCTGCCGAAGCGAAACCCACCCATACCCCTACATTACCCCTTACCTAACACTACGGGCAATTTAGCATGGCCAATTCACCTCACCCGCACATCTTTGGACTGTGGGAGGAAACCGGAGCACCCGGAGGAAACCCACGCAGACACGGGGAGAACGTGCAAACTCCACACAGTCAGTCGCCTGAGTCGGGAATTGAACCCGGGTCTTCAGGCGCTGTGAGGCAGCAGTGCTAACCACTGTGCCACCGTGCCGCTCACAAATGATTCACTTGAAGTTAAAAATCACACAACACTAGGTTGTAGACCAACAGGTTTAATTGGAAGCACACCAGCTTTCAGAGCGCCACTCCAATTAAACCTGTTGGACTATAACCTGGTGTTGTGTGATTTTTAACTTTGTACACCACAGTCCAACACCAGCATCTCCAAATCTTGATTCACTTGAAGACATCATGTTTCTCTCTGGCTAAGTCTTTCTCTCATATGATCTCTTATGCCATCACAGTGGGAGGAGTTACATCATTTTCAGACATTGACGTTTTCAAAGCCTTATACTACATCCCTCCTCAAATCTTTGTCCAAATTTATTTCCATGCAATCATTTTTATTTTACATACGACCACATCTTCCTCCCCCAGTCTCTAAACTCCCAAAGAAAATCTGTCAGGATACTTCAGAACTCTCTCTGTACATGTTCTTGTCAAAAGATCAGAAGTCATTCCCTGAGCAATTGTTTCTTGACTTTGATGGCCTCCATTGAGTTTTTTATAATCAACTTTTTTCCTGAATTTCAAGTTCAACATCTGATCCATCCGAATGAATGACTAATAACATCTTTGGTGAAAATGAATAAGATTTATTTTGTTTCTTCTTACGGTACATTGAAAAGTATGTACTAAAGAAGATCTCAATTGTTCATCATCTCTCTGGACAATTTCTCCTCATCTGCCTTGATGATGTTTCAATCTCTTTTCTCCTACCTTTAACTGAGTAAATTTCTGATACAATATCTCCTGTTTGGTTAAAAGTTTATTGATTTTGATAAGACTTGTCTGTCTTCAATTGTCTGATAATCCTGGACTTATGGCCTTTGAAATAGCATTTTGGATAGAACAGAAACTTGTGTTATAGAACATAAGAACTAGGAGCAGGAGTAGGCCATCTGGCCCTTCGAGCCATTCAGTAAGATCATGGACTCAGCTCCACTTACCTGCGCTCTCGATGTATCCCTTAATTCCTTTATTATTCAAAACAAAAATCGACTTTAGCTTTAAAAATGTTTACTGAGATAGTGTCAGCTACTTCACTGGGCAGGGAATTCCGTAGATTTACAACCCTCTGGGTAAAGAAGTTCCTTCTCAATTCACTCCTAAATATGCTCCCCCTAATTTTGAGGTTATGCCCTTTTGTCTGAGTTTCACCTGCTAATGGAAACATCCTTTCTTCTGCTATTTTATCTATTCCCTTCATAATTTGTCTTGAGCTTTCTTCCCATCAGGAGTTCTGACAGCACCAATCTACATAGCAACAGGGTAGATCTGTAGCTTAGGAAGGTTTTTGAAAATCTTCATTTTTTTTAACAGTGCTTGAATATTTCGGACTCCTCTTTCAACTTTATCATTGCACTGATGGATATCTAGGAGAATTGCAGGATGTTATATAAATAAAGTGTTCCGCAAAATTGTATGAAGTAGTCATTTACAAATTGTGGATCATTATCAGAGGCATCCTGGTTGGAGGTTTCAGGTGTTGCAAAATCCTTTGTTAAATAACTGTTTCATTGGTCATTGTGAACAAAGTTTGACTTCAATCAATGACAATCAAATGAGGTTTCCCATTAAACACAGGAGTAGTGGTTCAGCATAGTTTTACTATGAGCTTGGTGAATAAAGGAGTATATTTTAGAATTTTAAGGGGTTATCTTTTTTATATATAAAATCCAGCTTCAGCTTACATGCAATTAGTATCTTACTTGAACTCTTCCAGGTTTGTTTGGATGGGTCTACTCAAGTTCTGTACTGATGAGAAGATCAACCAATTTATTAACTGGTTTAAACTGGCCTAGTTCTGTAACTGCCAGATTAACCTCAATCACAGCAGTATATATAAGCAAGGTTAAGTGTAGTGCACAAAGTATAGTGGGACAAAATGGAATTACTGAGGGTTTGGTGAGTAAGGGAGGGAGAAGGAAGGAGAGCGGAGGGAGGCAGGAAGGAAGGAAGGAAGGAAGGAAGGAAGGAAGGAAGGAAGGAAGGAAGGAAGGAAGGAAGGAGGAGGAGCTTTTAACTTTCTATGTTTGTCAGCCACCGGAGATCAAGAGTTGAAAAGTTACGAGACAGGGCTGGATTGAAAAAAAATCAAAGTCTGGCATCATTGTAAGTTAATTGACTTCTGATCTTCAGTGGGTTATCAGCAGGACATACATTTGGGAAGGCAAGGACTGATTAGGGACAGTCAGCATGACTTTGTGCATGGGCAATCGTGTCTCACAAGCTTGATTGAGCTTTTTGAAGAGATGGCCAAGACAATAGATGAAGGCAGACAGGTAGACATTGTCTATATGGAATTTAGCAGGGCCTTTGATATGGTAGACTGGTTAATAAGACTAGATCACATGGGATCCAGGGAGAGCTAGCTAATTGAATAAAAAGTTGGCTTGATGGTAGGAGACAGAGGGTGGTGTAAAGAGTTGTTGGTTAGACTGGAGACTTGTGACCAAAGGTGTGTCACAAGGATTGGTATTGGGTTGTTTGTCATTTATATAAACAATTTGGATGAGAATGTAGGAGGCATGGTTAGTAAATTTGTGGATGACAACAAAATTAGTCATATAGTGGAAAGTGAAGAAGGTTAGGCAAGAGTAAACTAGGATATTGACCAACTGAACCTGTGGGCCAAGTAATGGCAGATGGAGTTTAATGCAGATAAATGCAAGGCATGGCATTTTGGTAAGACAAACCAGAGCAGGACTTATGCAGTTAATGTTAGGGCCTTGGGGGGTATTGTTGAACAGAGAGATCTAGAGGTGAAGACATATAGTTCCTTCAAAGTACTGTCACAGGTAGAAAGGGCAATGAAGAAAGCATTTGGCATATTTGCCTTCATCAGTCGGAGCACTGAGTACAGGAGTTGAAACGTCATGTTACAGCTGTACAAGATATTGGTAAGGCCACATTTGAAGTACTACATACAATTCTGGTTAGCCTGCTATAAGAAGGATGATATCAAAATGGAAATGGTGCAAAAATGATGTACAAGAATGTTACTGAGACTAGAGGGTTTGAGTTATAAGGAGAGGCTGGATAGGCTGGGACTTTCTTTCCTGAGTGTAGAAAGCTGAGGGGTGGCCTTATAAAGGTTTATAAAATCTTGAGGGGCATAGATAAGATGAACAGCCAAAGTCTTTTCCCCAGGGTATGGGAAAAAAGGAGAGGGCATAGATTTAAGTTGAGAGGAGAAAGATTTAAAAGGAACTTGAGGGACAACCTGTCACACAGAGGGCAGTAAAGCCGGGTGCACTTACAATGTTTAAAAGATATTCAGACAGGTACATGGATAGGAAAGGTTTAGAGGGATATGGGCCAAACTCAGGCAAATGAGATTAGTTCAGTTTATGAAATCTGATCAGCATGGATGAGTTGGGCTGAAGGGTATGACTCTATGATTCTATGAGTAGAAAGTAAGCTGAAAGTCATAGCAAGGCAATGTGGCCATCCTTTAGCACGTGGGGAAGTGTGAATACTCACGTGACCTAGACCAGCACATGTGCAAGAAGTATCACAAGGTGTGGAAGCTTACAAACACGTTTCAGAACTCGAGCAGCGATTAGAGTCACTGTGGAGCATCTGTGAGGTTCTGCATTATGTGGATAGCATGTTCAGAGAGGTGGTCACACCACATGTAGATTGTCAGGGAATGGATAAGCACCTCAGACTCCAAGTGAACCAGGCAGGTAGTGCAGTTCCCACTTGAAGTCCTACTCAAGAATCATTTTTTCATTCTGGATACTGTTGAGGGTGACGGTTCCTCAGAAGTGTAGCAATCTCCAGGTCCATAGCAGCCAAGGTAAGCAAGCTGCAGAGGAGGGAAGGAAGGAGAGGGGTAGATCAGAAGTGATATAAAATTGAGCATTTATTAATTTGGGGGGATAGACAGGCATTTCTGCAGCCACGTCTCTGGGACAGTAAGTTAATTCCCTTGTGCCAGGGTCAAGGATGCCACAGAGCTCCTGCAGGACATCATACTGATCGAACAGAGTTCAGGGCCCATGTGATACCAGCAACATTGGCAGAAAGCGAATTTGGTCTTACCGTTAAAATTTGGGATGCGAGGCAGAAAATGATCAAGCACAATCTCATAAGAGTCCCTACAATGCAGAAAGAGGCCATTTAGCCCTTTGAGTCTGCAGCAACCCCTGAACAGCATCCCACCCAGACCCAGTTGGCCACCCTATCCCCTTTAACCCTGCATTTACCATGGCTAACCCACCTAGCCTGTATGTCCCTGCAAAATTACAGGGCAATTTAGGATGGGCAATCCACCCAACCTGTACAATATTGGACAGTAAGCTGGACAGGCTGCAGCTGAGAGTTCCTTGCTGGGCATTTTGCTGGTGCTGTTGAGGAGAATTTAAACTTACTCTGCAGGGATGTGGAAACTAGGAGACAGTAATATCAGGGTGCACAAAATACTGGGAGGGACAGAAAGCGCTTGAATAAAAATTAGGTGCAGTCAAAGGGAGAAATTAAAACATTCTAAATCACAGTTACACTGCAACTAACACAGGGGAATCACAATGTCTTCTATAAACACATATTGGGATTGAGGGTAAATGGAGGAATAGGGCTGATTAGGCTGCAAAAAGATAGCTTTACACATGGAGGCTGTGATAGTATAGGTTGAATCAGTCTTTACCAAAAAAGCAGGTTTACTCAGGCCATGAAATGGAGGAGAAACCTCAGTCACTAGACCAGTTCAAAAATTAGGTTTAGCTCAGTTGCCTAGACAGCTGGTTTGTGATACAAAATAATACTAATGACGTGGGTTCAATTCCTACACCAGTTGAGGTTACCACATAGAATTCACAATTTGTAATCTCCTCCTTCCTACAGGTTAAATCACTGCCAGTTGGTCCCCCCATGATCTATGATAACTTCAAAAATTAGGTTTAGCTCAGTTGGCTAGACAGCTGGTTTGTGATACAAAATAATACTAATGACGTGGGTTCAATTCCTACACCAGTTGAGGTTACCACATAGAATTCACAATTTGTAATCTCCTCCTTCCTACAGGTTAAATCACTGCCAGTTGGTCCCCCCATGATCTATGACAAAATTAATAGGAAGAAGTATTGGATAATCTTCATTTGATAAACTGGATGAGCTGTATCCTTGGATATTGAAGGAAGTGAGCATGGGAATTCTAGAAGCACTTGTCATTAACTTGCATCCTTTTTGCACATGGGGATGTTGCAAGACAACCAAAAAAAGGTTAAGAAAGGTTATAAGGTGTGCCCAGCAATTACATCCTAGTCAGTTTAACTTTGGTAACAGGGAAACCTCTAGAAATAGTGGCTTTGCATAGAATTAATAGTCACATGGGCAATTGTGAATTAGTTAGGAAAAGGCAGCACTAATTTCCTAAGAAAAAAACATGTTTAAGCAACTCATTGGACATCTTTGAAGAACTAATAGAAAGGGTTGATGAAGTTAGGGCTGTTTATGTGGTGTACATGAATTTCCAAAAGGCATTCAATACAGTCACACAATAGACTTGAGTAAAGTTACAGGTCATGGAATAAAAGGACAGTAACAATATAGATAGAAAATTGGTTGAGGAATGGGAACTGATCCGATCCTGGGCTAAGAATGTCAGAGGAGATTGTGGATGTTGGGACCACAGTCAGAGGAGATTGTGGATGTTGGGACCACAGTCAGAGGAGATTGTAGATGTTGGAACCACAGTCAGAGGAGATTGTAGATGTTGGGACCACAATTTATTTTTATTTTAAAGGTCCTTAAATATGCATATTGTATCATGGATTTGGATAATATTGAATGTAAAGAAAAATGTTTAAGTGATGAACCAGGTAACCACAGAACAGTTTATTCAACACAGTTGTAGGAAATCTCATAAATCATAACAAATGGTCACATTAAGGAACATTTAGAAATTTACGTTTTACTCAATGTCAGATAGCATGGATTTGTTAAAGCAAAATTATGTTTCACAAATTTAAGAGATTATTGAAAATGTAATTGATTTGTCAGATAAAGAGAATGCTGTATATGAAGTAGACTATATGTGGAACTTCAGAAGACATTTGCTAATAAACATATTTTGTAGAATAAACAATATATTTAAATGAAGAGAAAATTGTTTGACTGACAGGAATTCAGAGTTATGGAAAGTATGGGCAGGTTTGAGTGTTGAAAGGCTGAAACTGCTTTTCCCCGTGGTTAATGGTGAAACCCAATTTTATTCTTGGTATAGATTCTTTGGACCAGCATGCTCTCCACTGTAATATTGGATGGGGATTTGAAGAAGAGAAAGATACAGAGCAAAACAGCAACACTCATAAAGAACCAACACCAGTACAAAAGCTTAAATGGCAGCCTTCTGTACTTGAACTATCTGCAGTTCATATGATATCCAAATGTCCCAATTCACCTTCCACTGAATTGGTCCAGGAGGAATGTGACTTTGGGTTGAAAATATGCTGCATCAGCACATACATTTTTAAAGTAAAATTAATGTTGACTACTGTTGTTGTACATCGGAACATTAGTCTTGGCAAGGTCTCAATTTGAATAAAAGTCCAGAGTTCAAATGAATGGGGACTGGGTGACGAGAGAAAATTCTGTGGATGATGACATAAAGAGGGGTTGGAACAATTGGGATGAGCAAATGCTCCTCGAAGTTTTGAGTTTAGAATAGTTGAGATATGCAAAAGACAATTAGTGCAATACCCAAATCTGATGGTCAAGGAAGTAAAATGGAGTATAAATACTGGCAGAATAGCTGCGCTAGATGACCTGTTTTGGTGTTGCAATTTCTATGTAATACGATTCCATCATCGGCGTGGCCAATCTGTCTTGTAGTTAGAAAATAATGTTTTATTCAAGGTTTTGTTGCTGCTTCCTCCCTTCCTCTTCAGATAAATACAGGTAGCAGCACTTCTGCCTATCCCTAAAGTGTAGTTAAGTTGTCAGTGCCCCCTGAGTAGCCTTCCCTCCCTCTATCCATCTTCCATTTCTCTGTGTGGTAAAGGCAGTGGATGATTGACTGGGGGATTCAGTGACGGGCAGTAAAATAGAAGACATCATAAACCTAAACAATTAGTGGAGAAATTACATTTGTGCAAAGCTTTGAAAGACTATTTATGCCTCTCCCAATTTTATTCTTTCTTTTTCACCTTGTGCCTTGGTGGTGAGGGGAGTAACGCTTGTGAATATTATGTCAATCAAGCAGTCTGCTTTGTCTGGGATGGTGTCAAGTTTCTTGAACTTTGTTAGAGCTGCACCCAGGTAGAAGTCTTCTGTCATTGGTTTTTGGACGAGTGGTCTGCTGTCAATTAGCTCCTTGTTGCCAATCAAATTTCCTTTGGACACCCTCCTTGGCTCCAGTTCATCTACAACTAGACTTCTATTACCAATATGACCAAGCCGCTGTGTAAACAGTACTTACAATGAGTGACAGCTTACTTGCTTTGAAAACATGTAAGTTAAAATCATGAACATTTATCATTAACTGAGAATGACTTTCATTTTTTACCCACACAATCAATTCCCCTATTGCATTTTCTTCTCCCTCTCCCTTCCATTGTATCTTAGTGCACTGCCTTCTTCTGCATCTGTGGTAGAAAGAACCTGCTCAGCTGTTTGGTTTATTCTCCCTAAAGGGTTGTTGGGGCAAACCTGAGTACTTGTATCTAGAGAGGAGGGACATGCTGAGAGTTTCCTTGCCAGAGCCTGGTTGACTCTCCTCAGCTTAGTTGAAGGTCAGAGGGCAGCACCATGGATATGAAGGACCCAGTCACCTGGATAGTGTCCTGAGTGCAAAGTGCAGAGGTCTACTGCGTGGTTCTTCCTCTGACTGGGTGTCTCCAGGGCTGAGCAGGTCCCTGGTCTTTGGTGCCTCAGTACTGTCCCCAGTGGTCCAAGAGAGCAACTCCGAGGGGGGTTTCTCCACAGATGTCATTGGGAGCTTAGCAGAAGTTATGCATCATGTGAGAGAAGGTGTTGTGGATGGAATGGTGTGCCATGGTTGAGAGCCATGCACAGAGGTACCCATGGAAGAGTAGACAGGAGGGTACAATGACTTGTCCACAGCCCACTGCCTGCATCTGTTACTCAAGTGCACTCACGGAGAGAGAACATATGGACTCCATGAGTAACTGCAAATGGGAGGAAGGGTGTGATATAATGACCCCATCCCTGGCCTACTGCTGCCTGTCCCTGTTTGCCTCTACACCCCTGAAGCCAGACACCAACTCGAAGGCACCTCCTCCTACCGCCCCCTCAACCATGACCCCACCCCCCCATCACCAAACCATCATCTCCCAGACCATACAGAACCTCATCACCTCAGGAGATCTTCCAACCTCATAGTCTGGGAACCCCGCACTGCCTGGTCCTACCTCCTTCCCAAGATCCACAAGCCTGACCACCCTGGCCGACCCATTGTCTCAGCATGCTCCTGCCCCACTGAACTCATCTCTACCTACCTCGACACTGTTCTATCCCCCCAGTCCAGGAACTCCCCACATATGTTCGAGACACCACCCATGCCCTCAACGCCTGATCTTCACCATGGATATCCAATCCCTCTACACCTCCATCCGCCATGACCAGGACCCCAAAGCCCTCTGTTTCTTCCTCTCCCAATATCCCAACAGTATCCTTCCACTGACACTCTCATTTGTTTGGCTGAACTGATCCTCTCCCTTAACAATTTCTCCTTCGAATCCTCCCACTTCCTCCAAACCAAAGGGGTAGCCATGGGCACCCGTATGAGCCCCAGCTATGCCTGTCTCTTTGTTGGCTATGTAGAACAGTCCATCTTCCGTAATTACACCGGCGCCACTCCTCACCTCTTCCTTCGCTACATTGATGACTGCATTGGTGCCATCTCGTGCTCCCATGAGGAAGTTGAACAATTCATCAACTTCACCAACACATTCCACCCTGACCTTAAATTTACCTGGACCATCTCTGACACCTCCCTCCCCCTTCCTGGATCTCTCCATCTCCATTAATGACGACCTACTTGACACCAACATTTTTTACAAACCCACTGACTCCCACAGCTACCTGGATTACACCTCTTCCCATCCCATCTCCTGCAAAAATACCATCCCGTATTCCCAAATCCTCTGGCTCCATCATATCTGCTCCCAGGAGTACCAGTTCCACCACAGAACACAGCAGGTGGCCTCCTTCTTTAGAGACCGCAATTTCCCTTTCCTTGCCCTCCAACGCATCTTATCCACATCCTGCACCTCCGCCCTCGGACCCCACCCCTCCAACCGTAACAAGGACAGAACCCCTCCTGGTGCTCACCTTCCACCCTACCAACCATCGCATAAACCACATTATCTGACGACATTTCCGCCACCTCCAAACGGACCCCACCACCAGGGATATATTTCCCTCCGGACTCCTTTCCGTCTTCCGCAAAGACCATTCCCTTCGTGACTTCCTGGTCAGGTCCATGCCCCCCAACAACCCACCCTCCTGTCCTGGCACCGTCCCCTGCCACCACAGCAATTGCAAAACCTGCACCCACACTTCCTCCCTCACCTTCATCCAAAGCCCCAAACGTGCCTTCCACATCCATCAAAGTTTCATCTGCACATCCACCAATATCATTTATTGTATCCATTGCTCCCAATGCGGTCTCCTCTACATTGGGGAGACTAGACACCTCCTATCAGGGTGCTTCAGGGAACATCTCCGGGGCACCTGGACCAATCAACCACACCACCCTATGGCCCAACCTTTCAACTCCCCCCTCCCACTCAGCTGAGGACATGGAAGTCCTGGGCCTCCTTCACCGCTGCTCCCTCACCACCTGACGCCTGGAGGAAGAACGCCTCATCTTCCGCCTCAGAACACTTCAACCCCAGGCCATCAATGTAGATTTCACCAGTTTCCTCATTTCCCCTTCCCCCACCTCACCCCAGCTCCAAACTTCCAGCTCAGCACTGTCCCCATGACTTGTCCTACCTGCCTACCTTCCTTTCCACCTATCCACTCCATCCTCCTCTCTGACCTATCATCTGCATCCCCACCCCCAGTCACCCATTGTACTCTTTGCTACCTTCCCCCACCCTCCTCCCTGAACTATCACCTCCATCCCCACCCCCACCCCCATTCACCTATTGTACTCTATGCTACTTTCTCCCCACCCCCACCCTCCTCTCATTTATCTCTCCACCCTGCAGGCACTCTGCCTCTATTCCTGATGAAGGGATTTTGCTCCAAATGTCGATTTCCCTGCTCCTCGGATGCTGCCTGAATTGCTGTGCTTTTCCAGCATCACTCTCATCTAGAATCTGGTTTCCAGCATCTGCAGTCATTGTTTTTACCCTGTCCCTGTTTGTTGTTGTCATGACAAAGTGCAGAAGCAGATCCACAAGGAGATCATTTGAATTGGTCACCCTTTTCCTCACCAGATGCCAACAGATTAGGCAAATACCTCAAGCAACTTGAAAAATAAATTAGGCAATTGTTTGAAAGGCAGGAACATTAAAAAGCGTGCAGTTCAGGTAGATGGGGTGGATTTGAAAATATTCATTTGCATATAAACATTATTACAGAATCTCTGGATCAAGTTAGTGTCAGTGCTGCAATGTTCTGTGATAAGGGGTGTGATCTAAACTGGAGAAAGTGAGGACTGCAGGCGCTGGAAATCAGAGTTGAAGAGTGGGGTGCTGGAAAAGTGTGGTTCCCTCTACATTGGGGAGCCAGGATGCCAACTTGCAGAATGTTTCAGAGAACATCTCTGGGACACACGCACTAAACAACCCCATCGCTCTGTGGCTGAACACTTACTCCTGCCTCCCACTCCGCCAAGGATATGCAAGTCCTGGGCCTTCTCCACCACCAAACTCTAGCCACCTGACGCCTGCAGGAAGAACACTTCATCTTCTGCCTTGGCTCCTTCCAACTACAGGGGATCAATGTCGATTTCACCAGCTTTCTCATTTCCCCTCCCCCACCTTATGCCAGAGAAAAACTCTCTAAACTCAGCACACCCTCTTGAGCTGTCCTACCATTCCAACATTCTTCCCACCTATCCACTCCACCCTCCACTCCGACCTATCACCATTACCCCCACCTTCATCCTCTTATTGCATTCCAGCCCCACCCCCCCTCCCATTTATCCCTCAGTGCCCTTGGGGCCCCCGTCATTCCTGATGAAGACCTTAAACTCAAAACATCGACTCTCCTCCTCCTCGGATGCTGCCTGACCGGTTGTACTTTTCCAACACCACAATCCTTTAACAATCCTTTCTCAGTTGCTTGGGAATAGCAGACATGTCTGCTGCATTAAGCTTCAGCGTAAATAGGCAGAATAATTTTATCAATGTACTCCTGGGCCAGAACAAGAGACTCAGGTGCCCCGGGTGAACATTCCCCCCACCCACCCCTGCTCCCATAATGCCAATTCATTTTTGTAAATTACTATTGTGCATTTGTAAGATTGAAAATTGTAGATTCATAATTTCAGATTTATTTTACATGAAGAACAATGTTATGATGCTGATAGGATATGAACAAGAAGCAATCCACATTATAATGTGGAATGTGGCTCGATGATATATGAGATGCTCCTGCAGCAATTGTTAGGGGCTGAAATTTACCAGAAAAATGGTTAAGTGTCATTTTTGGTGAGTTCCATAAGGCCCTGCAAGTTTTCACATACGACTGTCCTAAACTTGCCTCATTATCCACGCACCATACCCCTATGGCAGCCTGTTCATCATATACTCCCACTGGCATTCCACAAATATTCAGCACTGCCAGGAGATTCTGAGAATCCTGGCATCTTTAAAAGGCCGCCGGGCACCTGGTCAAGCATTGTCAGACCACAGGTGCCCTCCACAGTGCGTCACTTTAACCCTGGATGTGGCAAACTGAGGAAATGGGCACTCTGCTTTGTAAACAGGCATCAGGAGGTCCTGGTGGATGGGGTGATACATAGCAGGAACATCCATTTCCTTCAGGACCACCAGAAGGCACCATGCCACCAGATCCTCCAGCCGGTTCCACCGGGTCAGTGTGGTGTGGTTGGTCTGGAGAACTGCACAGCGATGCCACAAAAATGGTCAATGACCTTCTCCACTGTGCCAGGATAAGTGCCACCATCTTGTCTCTGATACCTCATCCTCCCTTTGTCTCTGCTACTGTACCCATCTCCCACCAAGGCTCCTGCTCTACAACTTTCGCTATTAGATTCAACGTCTACCACCCCTCCCCTACTGTCCTGCCCTCTGCACTAACAACTGACTCACTCAGGTCACCTCACCAGCATTCCTCCAGCTCTGCCAGCACTAAAAGCAATGCTAGTGGCCTTCATCCCTCTCAATCTCTCCCACCATAGGGCAGAGAGAAAGTCAGCTGACTGGTGGGCTCCCTGGCATTTAGTTCCTGATGAGGAGAGGATCATGGTGCTGGCTGGCAAGGACTACACCTGTACCTGTGGTGATGCTGAAACCTCTTTGGTCCCAGTTACTGAGTAGGAATCATTGTCCATTGCTGCATTGCTATCCGTTCGTGGTGCAGTCCATCACTCATTGCCATTGTGGCTGCATCCTGGTGGGTCCTGCGGATAGATGATCAGCTTTGGTGAGTCCAGCCGGGATTCCGGCATGGTGGTCTGTTTCAGCAGCAGCCTTTGGCGATCAGGTGGGTCCTTCAGGCAGCTTCTGGAGTGCCCTCAGCAGCTGGTAGTTCTGCCCGGGATTCCAACGGCCAGAGATTTGGCAGATTCAATATCGGCTTTCTACAGCGGTGGAGAACGTGGTTCCTGGCCACGTTCCTTTCCTTAGCCTTGAGAACCCATGAGCTGTGAATTGTACAATGATAGACCTTGTCTTAATTTTTTTAAATATATATGGGTCCTCTTCTGATTTCTGTGATTGATAGAGGCACCGGAATATGGCAACATAAACATTTTTCACGGTTTTTTTTGTAAAAATAGAAGTGACAATAAATACTATTCTATTTGTTACTTCCTCAAAAATGATTTGGATTTGAGAGCAAGAGGTACAGTTAGTAAGTTTGCAGAGTTGTAGTGGAGGTGTAGTGGACAGTGAAGAGGGTTACCTCAGATTACAATAGGACTTGGACCAGATGGGCTGAGAAATGGCAGATGGAGTTTAATTCAGATAAATGTGAGGTGCTGCATTTTGGGAAAGCAAATCTTAGCAGGACTTATACACTTAATGATAACGTCCTAGGAATGTTGCTGAACAAAGAGACCTTGGAGTGCAGGTTCATAGCTCCTTGAAAGTGGAGTCGCAAGTAGATAGGATAGTGAAGGTGTTTGGTATGCTTTCCTTTATTGGTCAGAGTATTGAGAACAGGAGTCGGGAGGTCATGTTGCGGCTGTACAGGACATTGGTTAGACCACTGTTGGAATATTGTGTGCAATTCTGGTCTCCTTCCTATCGGAAAGATGTTGTGAAACTTGAAAGGGTTCAGAAAATACTTACAAGGATGTTGCCAGTGTTGGAGGATTTGAGCTATAGGGAGAGGCTGAACAGGCTGGGGCTGTTTTCCTTGGAGCGTCGGAGGCTGAGGGGTGACCTTATAGAGGTTTACAAAATTTTGAGGGGTTTGGATAGGGTAAATAGGCAAAGTCTTTTCCCTGGAGTTGGGGAGTCCGGAACTAGAGGGCATAGGTTTAGGGTGAGAGGAGAAAAATATAAAAGAGACCTAAGGGGCAACTTTTTCACACAGAAGGTGGTGTGAATATCGAATAAGCTGCCAGAGGAAGTGGTGGAGGTTGGTACAATTGCAACATTTAAGAGGCATTTGGATGGATATATGAATAGGAAGGGTTTGGAGGGATATGGGCCGGATGCTGGCAGGTGGGACTAGATTGGGTTGGCATGGACGGGTTGGACCGAAGGGTCTGTTTCCATGCTGTACATCTCTATGACTCTATTTCTGTGTGACTCCCCCCATTGTGAGTTTATCCTGAACAAGCCCAAACTTCTAACCTTTATTCGTAAAGCATTCTCTCTTCGGTCTCTTGCAGGTACCCGGGGCATCCGCACTGAATCAGCTTCCGAGATATCTCCACCTGGCCTTCCAAGTGAGGAGCCCAGGCTGCCTCCTGCTACCCTCCACCAGCTCAGATACCGACACCTCACGGTGAATGTGAGGGAGATCAATAACAGGGGCATGTTCTGATGGGAATGCCATTGTGCCTCAGCCGGTCAAGGCTGCTGGCACTCTGAGGACTTTTGGACACCAGGCACTTGCTGGGCCCCAGGCAGGGTAGGTCCCCCTAGAGTTGGCAGTGGGCAATTTCATTGATGTGTCCACAGGAGGAGGAGGAGGAGCAGGCAAGTTTGTCAGAGGCCACGGGCAACTTGACACAGAGGATGCTAGCATGCAGCAATGCTGTTTGTATCATCCCGCCTCTGGGATGTGAGGGGCCATGCACAAGTTGGCAGCTGCCATGGAGACCCAGGTCTAGCAACCTCAGTCCATTCTGTATCCATCTGTACTGACCCACACTCCACCTCTCCAGCCATTGGTACTCAGCGCCAACATCCAGAGGACCAGGGGGATGAGGGGCTTAGAATTTCCTCCAGGTAATCCTTCCCCACAAGGAGATGGGACAGTGCCAGTTAGGCACCCAATGAGAGGAGGAGCCACATACAGGTCCCCCAGAAAGCTCCCCTCTGGACACTCCAGACGGAGGCCAGACTTCCCACCTCCACCCTCTCCAACACCCCCATCACCTCTATTGGGGAGCCAAGACTACACAGACCTAATGGGAGGGAAAGCGAGGAGACGACATACTGAGGGTGATACTTCATTGTAAATACATTCTCACGTTTGAAATAATCTTCACTGTTCATCATCAGTTGTGTGAGTGAATGTAGGCTCACTCCAATATTGAGGTACAGAGCCTCACCATCCCTAGCACTACCTGAGATTAAATTGTCCAAGGTATGGAGTGAGCAGCTCATACACCATGTGCAGACTATAGGAGATTGGAAAGTGATTGCAACGTTTGCAACAAAGTGAATCTTTGCAGACTGCAGTAGATTAATTGTGGACCACGGTCATTAGTGGACAGGTCCCTAATACTGCAGGATGTGGTCAGACTGCTTTGGGCCAATGACTGTACACACAGTATGTTAAAAGTACCTGATGGTTACAAAGCATATAGTGCTCACTCCACTGCTGTCTTTCCCCTTTACTTTATGGGTGTCTGTGTAATGCTGTTGCCCTTTGAACGACCTTCAATTCTCTCACAGAACAAAATACTATCTACCCGCTCCTGTTGTGGTGGTAGCCCTGTTCAATAGACAATAGACAATAGGTGCAGGAGTAGGCCATTCTGCCCTTCGAGCCTGCACCACCATTCAATATGATCATGGCTGATCATCCTTAATCAGTATCTGTTCCTGCCTTATCTCTATAACCCTTGATTCCACTTTTCTTGAGAGCTCTATCCAACTCTTTCTTAAATGAATCCAGAGACTGGGCCTCCACTGCCTTCTGGGGCAGAGCAGAGTCGCTCAAGGGTTCTACTACTCTCTGGGTGAAGAAGTTTCTCCTCATCTCTATCCTAAATGGTCTACCCCCTATTTTTAAGCTGTGTCCTCTGGTTCGGCACTCATCCATCAGCGGAAACATGTTTCCTGCCTCCAGAGTGTCCAATTCTTTAATAATCTTGTATGTCTCAATCAGACCCCCTCTCAGTCTTCTAAACTCAAGGGTATACAAGCCCAGTCACTCCAGTCTTTCAGCGTAAGGTAGTCCCGCCATTCCAGGAATTGACCTCGTGAACCTACGCTGCACTCCTCAGCTCTATTGTACACTTGTTCATTACAGCATGATGGGATGAATCAGCAGTCACTGTTATCAAGTGGCTCTCGGGCTCAGCCTCTTAACTTGATGAAACCCAAATGTGCAACCCCTCCCTGTCAGCATCATAAGTTTGGACCTTTCTCATAGTTCAATCTAATTTATCCAACCCACTGTTCATCTCCCCATTTTCTCCACCCTGAGGCACAGTGGGTCAATATGCTGGATGTAATAGTCCACTATCTCCCCCATTGAAGCCAAAGTGTTTCTGACTGCTCATGTCCCTCCCTCCCACATTACCCCTTTCTGCTCTGTTGCTTCCTCTGCTCACTTAAATCTTGAGTTGCTCCTTCCACAATGTTATCCAAGCATGCTTCATCCAATCCCTACAATTGAGTTCTCCAGCTTCTCTCCCACACCAGTAGTCCCTGATAATCCATCTCCCCCCCTTGGATTTTTAGTGGATGGGGAGCCAGGACTGACCATGGCCTAGAACCCTTGAGCGACTCAGGTGAACAGTCCAGACGAATGACTGACTAGACCCCTGAATAATCTGTAGTGCTCCCCGATGGACTTCCTGCTATGCTGTGGGTTGGTTACACAGAGCCCACTGGGCTGTCCATGACCCATTCCCTCGGCTGGTTACACAGAGCCCACAGGACTGTCCTTGGCCCATTTCCTGGGCTGGTTACACAGAGCCCACAGGGCTGTCCTTGGCCCATTCCCTGGGCTGGTTACACAGAGCCCACAGGGCTGTCCTTGGCCCATTCCCTGGGCTGGTTACACAGAGCCCACAGGGCTGTCCTTGGCCCATTCCCTGGGCTGGTTACACAGAGCCCATAGGGCTGTCCTTGGCCCATTCCCTCGGCTGGTTACACAGAGCCCACAGGGCTGTCCTTGCGCCATTCCCTGGACTGGTTACACAGAGCCCACAGGACTGTCCTTGGCCCATTCCCTCGGCTGGTTACACAGAGCCCACAGGACTGTCCGTGGCCCATTCCCTCGGCTGGTTAGACAGAGCCCACAGGACTGTCCTTGGCCCATTCCCTGGGCTGGTTACACAGAGCCCACAGGGCTGTCCTTGGCCCATTCCCTGGGCTGGTTACACAGAGCCCACAGGGCTGTCCTTGGCCCATTCCCTGGGCTGGTTACACAGAGCCCACAGGGCTGTCCTTGGCCCATTCCCTGGACTGGTTACACAGAGCCCACAGGACTGTCCTTGGCCCATTCCCTGGGCTGGTTACACAGAGCCCACAGGGCTGTCCTTGGCCCATTCCCTGGGCTGGTTACACAGAGCCCACAGGGCTGTCCATGGCACATTCCCTCGGCTGGTTACACAGAGCCCACAGGGCTGTCCATGGCCCATTCCCTCGGCTGGTTACACAGAGCCCACAGGCTGTCCATGGCCCACAGTCTGGACTGGAGAGGTATGGATCCCCTGACTCTGCCCATTGCTGGCAGCTGACTGACCGTGTCCAAGCTCCTGGAATGATAGTAGACGGTGCCCTTGAACTTATTGCAAAATGTTATTATTAAGTGTTTCCTTTGACTTGATTGATCTCTACTCCCCTTAGACACTGAGACAGGGCCAGTTGGTTGATGCACATGCAGTGCATTTATCACTTACACTCCTGGTGAATAGTGACAATGTGAGATTGAACGAACACAGTCATGTTGATGTACAGCAGTAAGCACAGCCCTTTAACTGATCACTGCTGCCATGCATGTCAAGGTGCTTGTCTTTGTATCTGCACTAAACAGCAAGTCAAGATGGAATTACTTTAGGCTCTGACCGAGGAGGCAAATGATGCTGTGAGCATCTAAGTAGATGCAAACTATAAGTACAAAGGGATTGCCAACAATCCCTGAGGTGCACTCGAGTGAAAGCCTTCAGGTGGGAGATTGTCCCTGTCTGCAAAGTGTCCTGGCAACAACATTTCAATGAAATGTTCCAGTGCAATGCTCCAAACAGCAGCATTGACATACCGAACCCGTGGATTGGGGATGTGCCGTAAGAGTTCAGTGAGGCTGATATGACTCCAAACTGAAAATGTGTTTTTTCCAGCAACACATTTTCAGCTCTGATCTCCAGCATCTGCAGTCCTCACTTTTTCCTGATATGACTCCAAAGCCAAGGCCAGTAGATGAGTTTGGGGAGTGTGTGGCTGTTGCCCATGGAGTGTACCTTGTTCAAGATGCAAGTGGCGAGTTGGAGTCACCAGATCCCCCACTCTACTGTCCAGTTTCTATTTGGCGGATGGGAGAATGGGAAACTACATATCAATGAGACGAGACTTGCTAATCATAAGATGATAGAATCATACAGAGCAGAAGAGATCCCCTAGCCCATTGAGGTTGCTGCTTGCCACTCACCAGAATCTTGCTCATCATTCAGCACTTTGCTAGAAATTGGGAACTTCCTGCTCTCAGTGTCAAGTCTCACTGGCCATTTCACACAAATCTCCCACCTTTCTCATCAATGTTCACACCACTCGGGGTCTGGATACTTTTATGCACAACTTATACAATCATTAAATCATTACTGTACAGTGGCAAATTGATTAAGTTATGTTATTTATTTGTTCACACATTTGGAATAGTCAAGCAGATGCACAGATTTCAAAGTCATTACATAAATAAGATAAGGAATAAAATATTTCAATTATGAGGAAGATTTCAGTGTAAATACATGGAAATCAATAGATGTTTTAGTCTATTTGGATGTATGCTAATAGATCTAGACATTCCAATCCTACTGCTGAAGCCTGTTTGTTTACATATATAGTTTCATAACTAGCTCAGTTAATGTTATACCCTACTCAAGCAGATTCTGCTTTTCTAATGATCTAGGTAAAAACAATGACTGCAGATGCTGGAAACCAGATTCTAGATTAGAGTGGTGTTGGAAAAGCACAGCAGTTCAGGCAGCATCCTATGAGCAGGAAAATCGACGTTTCGGGCAAAAGCCCTTCATCAGGAATAGAGGCAGAGTGCCTGCAGGCTGAGAGATAAAACATCCTGCAGGCACTCTGCCTGTATTCCTGATGAAGGGCTTTTGCCCGAAACATCGATTTTTCTAGTCCTCGATGCTGCCTGAACTGCTGTGCTTTTCCAGCACCACTCTATTCTAGATGATCACCTATTTGCCTAATGGTTCTGCTAGCCTTTAATATATTCCAACCTTATAGTGAGGTGTGCTACATAATATTATGCTCAGTGGTTCTTGGTAGCTGTTGCTCACTTTGAGCTCAAATCCATACTGTTGGCTGCCAAAAGACTAATTAGTGTCAATCCTGCTTAGGAGCAGGATGAGTGGATTTCCAAGCGTGTGAATCAAAATAAATGAGGACTGGAATCAGTCACTTGCCTGTAGCAAACCCAGAGACCTGGCAATGAAAATAAACAGGTCTGCTGTAATCCAAGGCACTGTTAATACCGGGTTTAAGGGTCAAACCCAAGGTGCCTGGAGGAGATGTAAACCTGTTAACTGTAAAAGGTTAAAAATCACACAACACCAGGTTATAGTCCAACAGGTTTAATTGGAAGCACTAGCTTTCGGAGCGACGCTCCTTCATCAGGTGGCTGTAGAGTACACGATTGTAAGACACAAAATGTTTACAGCTATAAATTCTGTGTCTTACAGTTGTGTACTCCACAACCACCGGATGAAGGAGCAGTGCTCCAAAAACTAGTGCTTTCAATTAAACCCGTTGGACTCTGACATGGTGTTGTTTGATTTTTAACTATGTACACCCCAGTCCAACACCAGCATCTCCAAATCATGTTAACGGAAATACTTTTATTTATTAAGGAGTGGTGTCCCTTGTGCTGGTGAGCTGTCTGGTTTCAGTTGGCTAAAATGGTTTAAACATGAGAAATGTGAGGGTTTTATGCAGACATTAAACATTCTGCCTAATTTTCTTTTTGAAAAGAATTGTATTTATACAGCATTTCTTTTCCACTCAAAATTCTCAAAGTGCTGAACATGAGGAATTATTTTAGAAATGTTACGTAAGTAAATGTTTCCTTAAAAACAAGGCCCACAGTCCAGCCTGCAAAATTACAGCCTCCCTGTACAGTGTGACAGAACATACTCAGTGCATATGTGAATGTGAGTGTGTCATACATAAGTGCATAAAACAGCTCTACATGAACTTAAGGAAAAGGCTTTAGGGAAGAATTTCTCCAAAGTCAGGCAGATAAGATGTGAGATCCCCCTTCCAGATCATTTCATGCTACAGGTGGTGAATATGAATGCAGAGAGGTTAAAGAGCACTGATTCAACTCAAAGGATGTTGGGAGTCTAATTTAAAATAGCAGGGGACTGAAATCAGAAAATAAGGTTGAACGCAGGTAAGTGACCAATAATTTCCATCATAACAGCATTTAATATGCCCCCTCCCCATCCCACTCCCTTCGACGGAGACCTCAGACAGCCTGAAAATTTCTGAAGTCTGAAATTTCTTTTGTGTGTTCAAAAGAAACAGTAATAGATTTTTCTAAATGGAGCCCTGCATAACTGTCCACTAAAAGCAATATTCTGACTGCTGCGCTCCTATTTTCTCCCTCTCTCTCGCTGTATTACTTCCAGCCAGCATGTTTTAAGAGATTTTCTTCAGAATCTATTCCTGGGCTCCAAGGTGCAAAGCACTTTCAGCGCTTCCAGGAGAATACAATTTTTCCACAAAATTGTTTGACATTAGCATACCAGTGTTCTTGTAAAGCTGCATGCTTGAGTGACAGTAAGTTCGAAATGAATCAGTCTGTTATTAACTTCCTTCTGCAAGCACTGATGAGATGCAATTTGCAGTTGGATGCAGAGATAGTTATACAAAACTGAAGAGCTTTATTAATCACTTCAGTTGGCTGTAATTGGCTGTCAACGACTCTTATCTCCATCTGTTCCGTACATTACATTGTAATCTTCACCTAGATGAATAAAAAAGTGATTTCAGTACAAACTGATGCAATCAGTGGCTCTGTTTTGCATGGGCTTCGTCCTTTTATGTCTGTAAGACTTAATCTGACCTGGGCACCTGGTTCTTTCAGTGGCGCAGTCATCAAAAAACAAATGTAATTTAGACCAATTCGCCATCAAACATACAGCGTGTTATGACTGTTTTAATGCTGCATTTAAAAGTATGAATTGAAACGACATCAATTAACGTATTGAGATCGCCAGGATTTTTCAGACAAAAGAAAAGCAAAACCGAAGAACAAGACTGAAGGGGGAGGGTATTTATTTTTTGACCATTTGAGAATAAAGATCACTTTTTTTTCATCAAAACAGGATATCCAATGTGACTGTAATTTTGTCTCCTTTATTCTGGCAAATCAGCTGATGAGGGTTACAGAGCGACAGCTACCAGTTTCATTGTCTTCTTCATTACAGGACAGGAGGATGGCAGGTTTTAATAGGTGTACAATAGTATTTGTGCCAGTGGAAACTGCGTTTGCAGCCTGAGACAGCATTCAGTGTGAGGCGAGTGTGATTGCAGTGCTCCCCACAGGCATCTCAGCATGGACTGTGGATGTCGTCGGATTGATGCAGCTTCAGCTCACATGCTTAAACACTCCACTAAAACAGCCCAAAAAAAAAGTGTTGCATGTCTGATGGAAAATCTTTTGGATGACTCTTGCCCTGGCAGAGTGCAGTAGCCACTGAACTGCCACTCTGCGTCCGTCAGCAGAACTCAAACGTAAATGTCTCAGGCTGCACAGAACCATCAAAGTCATAGACCCTTGAAGGTGAAGGTCAATGAATCGGGGTCTGCAACAAATTTAGCACGTGGTGTGGTCCTACACCTTTGCTCTTCTGTCTATGGCACACTGCAGGCTACAACTAAAAGAGAGGGGGATGGTGGTGAGTGCATGCAGAAGCCTAAACAGGAACACAAAAATGTTATGAATGCATTAAATTTTATGCCAGGCATGGTTCAGCACTTCTGCCTCTGAAACACCAAGGGCCTGGTTCAATTTGCACACCAGGGCTAGAATACAAAACAATTTTCAATGTCTGGGACTCTAGGATGGGATAGAAGAAGTGTTGCACTGTCAGAGCTGCTGATGAAATGTTAAATCAAATCACCACCTGTTAATTGAATGCAAAGGATCCCATGGTACTAAGAAAAGGGAAGTTTTTCTCAGTGTACTGATCAATCCATACTGAACTCAAGCCCCCACCCCCTCTGCCCCAATACCTGACAATCTACATCCCAAGTTACAAGAGGAGGTGACCATGGAAACAGTGTATGTGTTTTTTGTCATCTTCCAAAGTTTTGCAGCTTTTTGGAATAATCCTGGCAGATTGGAGGGCGGTAAGTATGAACCCACTATTTAAGAAAACGAGGGAAAGAACTGGGAATTACAATTGGTTATCCCACCATCAGGAATAGGGAAAATGCTGGCATCTACTATGAAGGATGAGATAACAGGACACTTAGAAAATACCAATACCATTACACAAAGCCAACATGATTTACGAATGGGAAATCATACTTGATAAACTTACTGAAGAATGTAAGAAATAGATTGATGAGGGAGGACCAGTGGATGAAGTTATTTGGATTTTCAGAAAGCTTTTGATAGTGTTTCACATAAGAGGTTAGTGAGTAAAATGAAAACTGATGGGCTAAACTGGCATGGATTTAGAATTGGTTAGCAGACAGGATACAGAGAGTAGGAATAAATGGGTCCTCTCTGGAATGGAATGTAGTGGTAGATGGAGTTTGACAGGAATCAGTGCTTGGCCCCTAACTATTCACAATAAACAGCAATGATTTAGATGAGGGAATCAAATGGAATATTTCCAAGTTTGCTGATGGCACAGAAACTATGTGGTTTATGAATAGTGAGGAGGATGTAAATAAGCTTCAGGCAAGTTGAGTGGAAAAATACATGTCAAATGCAGTACAATGTACAATTACAACATTTAAAAGATACCTGGATGGGTATATGAATTAGGAAGAGTTTAAAGGGATATAGGCCAAGTACAATAATTTAGGATATGTGGTCAGTGTGGATGAGTTGGACTGAAGGGTTTGGTTCCATGCTATACATCTCTATGACTGTAAGTGTGAAGCTGTCTACTTCATTTAGAAAAGCAGAATGATAGTGCATAGTTTGAACGGTGATAGATTGGGAAATATTAATGTACAAAGAGACCTGGATATCCCTGGAGATATTTTTAATCAACTTTTTAAACAGGCTATGACACATGTCTGGGGCAGGTGAGAATTGAACACAGGTTTCTGACCCAGAGATAAGCACACACCACTGCATCACAGGAGCCCTCCTGGGTGTCTCTGTATTTGGTCACTGTAAGTACATAGATACGATAAGCAGTTGCGAAGGGAAATACTGCAATAGCCTTCATTGCTAAGGGCTTTGATAACAAGAGCAAGGAAATCTTACTGCAGCTGTACAGGGCTTTGGTGAGACCATACCTGGAGTACTGTATGCAGTTTTGGTTTTCAGACCATAAAGTACAGCAAAGGTTTACCAGACTGATTTCTGGGGTGACATGCTTGTCAAATGAGGACAGATTGGATCAACTGAGCCTTCGTTCACCAGAGTTTAGAAGAATGAGAAGAGATCTCATAAAATTCGGACATGGCTGGACGCAGGGATAATATTTCCCCTTGGCCAGTGGGTGCAGAAAAAGGAGTCATACTCTCAGGATCGGCCATTTTGGACTGAGATGAGGAGAAGTTTCTTCACTCAGAGGGTGATGAGCTTACAGAATTTTGCATCACAGAAGACTTTGGATGAATGTGATTCATTGAATATTTTTAGGAAAGAAATCTATACATTTCTGGTCACTAAGAATGTCAAGGGGTTTATAAAGACAGCAGGAGCAGAGCATTGAGGTAGATGATCATTCATACTCATGTTGAATGGCAGCATAGACTTCAATGGCCTATTCCTGCTCTTAGTTTCCATGTTTTCTATCTTATACCTGTGTAAGTGTTCATTCCCACTAAAAGCTTGGTCAACAAGATAAGTTTTAACCCTCAACAATATCTGTACATGTTTTCTACGCATTTGGATGACAGAATCCTATAAATTGTCCTTATCCAGAAGACCCACATAAAATGATTAGAACTTGTCCTAATTTGTCATTTTTTGGTTTAAGCAATGTACTTTACAATGTAAACAGAATCAACAACTCACTTTTCAAAGGCCATAGTATTAGATCAAGAGCCTGCAAATCCATATGTTCTTCAATCCAAGCTAACAACTAGGCAAAATGATTGGAAGATTAAGATGTTTATCAGATCAATGAGTGATTCTCTCAGGCACCTGAATACGAACTCCCTCCAATTTAGCCAATGGAACTCTGGGATTCTGATTGTGCCTTTGTGAAATTACGTTTTATGTATGTAAAGGTCTGACATAAATGCAAACTATTGCAGTTCTTGATCAGAATCCTAATGTGAATATTAAATGCTTTTTTCACAGCAAAGTAGGCACAACTTTTCTTTCATTTCACCTGCTCATTATCACAAAAGTGAAAGGGCAAGGTTGTGACTTCTGAGTCTGGACACCAATGTGAGGGTTCCCTGGGAGGTGTGGAGCCCGTCCTGCGATGGGAGCAGACTCTCAGTGGTGATTCTGCACTGATTTGCCAATTCGTTACTTAGCATCTTGAAGACGAAGACGTCAATAGGAACTCTTCCGGCACAAGGGTGCTGAAGCCTGCCATTGCAGCTGGTGAGGGTGGAGGCACTTCCATCATCTTCAGGTGCCCTCTCAGAAATGACCAGCATTTTAGGAGAGCTCTGTGTGGAGAGGCATAGCTGCAGCCAAAGATGTCACCCGGAAAGCAGACAGCATCTCAAGATATCCTGGAGCACTTACCCTCTAACCTGCAACAGGAAGGATGCCTCCTGCCAGTTGCTCTCTTCCCTACACCATTTGGCAAATTTGTCTCTGATCATTGGCTCGAAACTCACCTCAAATGTAATCATCCCACTCCCCACTTAAGGCAGTGCGTACCTCTGTGAAATGGGTCCTGTGATGCCTATAAACAAACAAACAAGGTGGATGTACAAAACTACTCATTTACTCAAGTCCCTTCTGATCCTGATATCAGGAGTGAAAATTCTACCTGAGCTCAAACTTAACAATAAAGGGAATATCACTTGTACATCCTCATTTGTCTACATCTAAATCTACCACAAATTTCTCCTGAAAAAGTAACAGAGATGATTCATGACTAGTAACCCCAATCAAAAAGCAGCTTTTTTTAAATAACTTTTCACTTGCAAACTCGATAAAGAACAATTACCTTGAACAATTCTTGCCATTTTCAAACAAATAACCTTAACTTTGGCCGCGTGTTCTTTTCTTACTGGAGACTGGTTCAGTTTCAAGCCATTTCACCTCAGAATCAGAATGTTTGTTGCAAGTTTTCAAGCTCAGAAGAAACTTTACAGACTAGGTCACTGCACTAATAGAAGGGGTCGGTGAGTTTAGACAGTTGGTTTGTGATACAGAGTAACGTCAACAGCGTGGGTTCAATTCCCGCACAGGCTGAGGTTACCACGAGGGACTCTCCTTTTCAACCTCTCCCCTCGCCTGTGGCGTGCTGACCCTCAGGTTAAACCACCACCAGCCTCTGTAATGAGACAGCAGCCCTATGATCTGGTAAGACTTTGGCGGGACGTTACATTTTTACTCTAATGGATGAATGAGGAAATATAAGCATTGGAAGAAATGTCACCCCTCAGGTGAGACTGTAAACTGACAGCCACTTGTATTTTGGGTGGGCGTTGAGGATCCTATTGCATTATTCAGGAAAGAGCAGGGAGTTTGATTTTAAACTGCTATCCGAACCAACATTCCCTCTCAAATGCTTAAACATGGATTAACAGACCATCAGCGATGTTTGTATAGTATTGTACAGACAATGGTGACAGCAATAGCCTATGTACTGCACATCAAAGTAATTCAATTTAAGCAAAGAGCTTTTCTGAGAGATGTGATCAAGCTTGATAAACATTTAGACTCTACTATGTGAGGCACCCAGTCTTCAATACTCTAAATTCTTTGACATTTGCACAAATTGTATCAGTTTAAAATTCCCCTTATTCTTGGGTGGTAGCCACACTTGCAATTTATACCCCAGGGATCTCATCCCGATTGTGGATGTAGCCACAACCGACCTTCATAAAAAAGTATGGAGTAACAGGCCTGGTGTTGGAAAATGAAGTAAGACTGAAGTTATATAACCTATATATGTCAAAGGGCAGTTCGCAAATTTGTAACAAGGTTTAGGAGGTCATAAAGGAAAGCTCTGACACTGTAAACTGGATAGCACATGGTAAATAACTTAGTGCAACATCAGAATGTTCATTCTGTATTTCAAAAGTGCAAAGGAAGAAGTCTTCAACGAGCATAAACTATATGCAAGATAATTAGCTTCTCTGTGTAATTCATTACAAAGTGATGCTGGAGGTATACCAAGATGGTAAAAGTGAACAATTTTTATTAAAATGAAATTAGTTTTAATAATTTAATAACAAAGTATGTGCAGTATAACTGAAGCAGAACCACAGGTTGTGATTTATATCACAAGGCTCATCTCACCATCACATAGCCAATATAAAAGCAAAGATTGGTGGTAAAAAGCTACTTGCATTTATCTATCACCTTTTCATGTCAACAGAAAGCCCTCAGCCCTCTACATTCTAAGGACGACTTTTGAAGTGCAGATAAGGTAAAGTTGTCATTGTCTTAACAGGATGTGGAGGTGCCGGTGTTGGACTGGGGTGGACAAGGTCAGAGGTCAGATGATACCAGATTATAGTCCAACAGGTTTATTTGAAATCACAAACTTTCAGAGCAACCTGTTGGACTATAACCCGGTGTCGTCTGACTTCTGACATAGTTTACCAGCACATAGGGCTACTCTCCCATTAGAGACAGAAACACACAACTGGTGGTGGCTTAACCTGAGGGTCACAACACTTCGGGGTGAGGGCAGAGTTTGAGAAGCAGAATCCTTCATGGTAACCTCACCTGGTGTGGGAATTGAACCCACGCCGTTGGCATCACACTGCGTTGTAAACCAGCCAGCTGTATCTTCCCATTTTCACAAGCCTTGGCTGCTTCAGTCATGCCCCACTCTTCTCGATTCACTGTAGTACACTGCTCCACCTGCTCCTAAAATTACACCCTACACCTGTTACGTTATTCATTCTTATTTTGTTCAACAATCCACACCTTTCACATAGTACTGGAAGAATTTTATATTTGCATGAGCGTTTTTAGACCTTCTCACTTCTCCAACACTGACAGGCTCTCTTGCAGGGTGAACTCATAACCTGTAACTACAGGGAGCATTTGGTTCAGGCAGACATGTGCTGGGGCTATTTGATCAGCTGATGGGTAATGCAGACAGTGGACATGTTAAGATTGGAGCATCTAGTCTGGTTGGAGAAAAAACTGTGATGTTTTTAAAACCACCTTCCTCTCATTCCCTTCTCATGTAAATCTCGCTTTTACGATGCCTGACAAATTACTGTTGCTTTCAGAAGCTACTCATCTGTCTCTGCTTAACCATGACACTTAAAGCTAACCCTCATCCCTTTATTCTACTTTGGGCTAAAATCCTCCACTCTGCCCTCAGGGAGCAGAACAGGGAGAAGAGGACAACACGGGAGAACTGGAAGTGTCACATGACTTTAATTTACCAACACCACCTCAGGATCTGGGACCCCGCGTGGTGGAGGCAACACATGGACATGCACCTAGCATTTGTGCAGATGAACAAAGACAGGGATGTGGGATGACTGACAGAGAGAGAAAAAGAGAGAGCTTTCACATTAGGTTTATGACAAAGAGAAAAGCTGAGGACACGGAGGGATGCCTCAATACACGAGAAGACATGTGGAGATCCATATGGACCATATGCCTGATAGTGAGCTTGAACACAACATGAAAGATCATGGAGAAATCCAGCTATGTGGAGACCCAAAATCTCTTTAAAATCCAGCTGTGACAGTTGCACACACCATGCTGTACATGTCAGATTAAGGACTTGGCATTTCAAGCAGTCACAGACAACAGTATTGCAAAATGGCTCAGGTGTAGGGCTATTATAGACCTCTTTAATTGAAGCCTACATTTGTTTTATTGCAATATTGAGTGCCTGAAACAACACGTCATATGTCGGGTGCAATTCCAGCGTGGAATACTGCGATGCGCAAATTAACTTTGTGTCCCCTCTTTTTTGGACCCAGAAGATGTGGAAAACAAACAGCAATTTCTAGGCCTGTAATTGCGTACACCACACAAGATCAGGTCAATGTACAAGAAGTAGCTGCACTCTCACTGCACAAAATACACTCTCAGGTCATGGGTCATGAAAGAAAAAATATCCTTTGTTTTACATTGCATAATGTTCACGTTTAAGTGGCAATGGAATCACAGGTTTTAAGCCACAATAACTTAAACATAAATACATGTTTGTCTGTAATTTTAAGGCACTCTTTAGGGTTCAAATAGGAAATTTAATCCATTCATTCCTCTCAAGGTGTGTGATATTGGCAGAGCTGTTCCATTTAATTACCGCCTTATAATTTGCTCAGATTCAGCTAATGTTCTTTACAGGTTGCTTGGCCCAAAGTAAGGGTCAGATTGTTAATAAAAGCACAAGGTACAACTGATTATATTCAATAATTTTGTTCCCTAGCCAGAAATGTCCTAGCATTGACATCAAAATCACTGCTCAGATGAATTTGGTCTGAGCGTATGGAGTGAGGGCTTTTAAGAAATTATGCTGTAGGAATCCAATAAAGACTGGCAAATGTACAGTTACAATTCATAAATAGCAGGGACCTGAGACCAAATATATGGCCTGGAATCATTAAGCTGGTAACAGGGGAAAGGGGAAAGAAACAGTTTGTGCTCCATTTCTTCAGAAAAAGATTGCAAAAACACTCAAGAGCAATTAGAGTTTAAACAGTCTTCACCTAATCAAAAATTCAATAAACCATTAAATAGAAATAAATAAGCGTGCAGCCAATTTCCCAGAAAGGGTTGACACAATCATCATAATTAGCTTAACAAACTTTACACATAATCTTATTTGATGGTGAATATGAACTATTTATTCCTGTCAAAAAAATGGAAGTGAAAAGAAAGTGTTTAATTACTTGAAGTAAAATTCGGACAAAAATGTGCATATGTTTCCCTTCAGTCTACACATGGTTTAGTTTTGGAAACCAGGTTTGTTGTGTGGCAGCTGTTAGCTCACCGAACCATTCTGAAGCAATTTTTTATAAAGTAAACTCCTAAATCAGGTAACTGATCCCATAAGGTAAATTATTTCCTTCCATCAGTTTGTCTCTACAAACAACTGACCTAAAGAATTCAGTGTAGTTAGTCAAACATGCACTCAATTATAGGAAAACCCAACCCAAAATAAAAAAAAACACAAGTTCTTCCATGGCACACACTATGCTCCTTAGACAGAGCTTCTTTGAATTAAAGTGGTTAAAATGTCATTTCAAATCTGCTGGAAATCATGATTGCCTGATACAGGAAGATTGTATATTTAGCTTTGTGTCTGTGGTAATTTCCTGACCTACAGCCTTGATCCTTAGCGACTTAATGTTCAATATTGATACTCCTATGAGTACAGTACCCACAACATGTTACTGCAGAACCCTGTGGAGCCTTAAACCATGGTATTGTTCATGATTTTGATTTGCACATCCAATTTGGCAACATTTTAAAAGTAAAAACATATGCATATCGTCATTTAGCACAGTTTTACTGTGGACATTGAGGTCCTAAGTCAAAATCTCAAGGCTGTGTGTGTTTTACTTATGCCTCAGAGACTTCAGTATGCCCGACTTATTTATTGATTTGTTTTTAATCATAGCCCTTTCCTATTTTTGGGCTGCTTGATATTCGGGCAGGGAATCCATTCTGTTTAGCACCAGTAATGCAGCGACAATTACTAGCGAGAGCTCTGTTTCCGCAAGTCACAACAAAAATAATACTTGTCACATCCATGAAAATGCATTTTACTGCAATGAATTATAAACAAAGCTATTCCTGTTTGGTCAATAAGACGATTGAAAGAGATAAGGCAAAAGACTAGAGCCATAAAAAGGGCACTGGCTAGTTTTGAACTTGTGGGATTCAACAGAATACTGTTTTACTAATTACAGTTAAAAATGATCATGTGCTCATTATCAACTCTTGCCACAACAACTTACTATCAGTTCTTTTAAGAAAGGCATCGCCAACGGGAAGAAAAATCTTAATCAAAGTAAGGCTTTATGGTTATGATCAATTTGTCTATTTTGAAACCTTTACGAAAGTCAGTGGCTTACTGTTATACATGGTCATTATGGGGGATTTAAGTATGATTCGGAATAATGGGGAAGGTTAACAGCACACTGAAGATGGGTTGGAACTGTTTAGCAGAAAGGTATCCTCATTCCACTCCTCACTACAATGGGAAATATTATACAATGGTAGGAGCAAACTGACCTCAGGTTATTTATTTCGAAGAAAGAACACAAAGGCAGTAACATCCAGATATTTCACAGTCTGATGCTTAGGCCTTATTTAGTTGTCCATCTGTCTTTCTTGGAGAAGATATTTTCATTTCAGCCATTCCTTATAGTTGCAGCTTCCCTTCCCAGCTCAAGCCTGTCAAGTACCAGGTTTGAAAGCATTGCACAAATGCAGTAGATTAACAGTGACTGCTAATCCCTGTGGGCAAAATAGATCAGGAAAAAGATTCGTAGATTGTGGTGAGATTCACATATTTCGTACACGTCACTTAAATGTGAGTAGACAGCTTTATTCCTGATGTTTGTGCCCCTTCCTCCCTCACAGCTGTAACTTGTAAAATGGTGAAATTCAGTAAAGATTTTTTTATAATGCATGTGTGGTCCAAGAACTGTGGAAGTAAAAATTGTGTTTCCACACTGGTGATCGCGGAGACATCACCACGTGAATGGCTTTGACTTTCAGTGAACTACAGCAGAGAAGAAAGACTGGACAACAATATGAATCCACTGACAAAAAACAGAATAACCCACGGAGGCGTACATACAATTTCATTTTTATTCTCAATCATAAGACTGACGGTGGCATACCCTCTTTAGAGAGAGAGAGAGAGAGAGAAAGAGAGAAGACTCATGGTGAGTTTAACCTGAGAGTCACCACATCTCAAGTGAGGGTTGAGGTTGAGAAGGTGGGACTTTCCTGAGATGGTGCTGAATGGAACCCATGCTATTGGCATAACTGTGTGTCACAAACCAGCTGTTCAGCTAACTAAGCTATCCAGTCCTATAGCAGCCTACTGATCTAGTCATCCAGAACTGCAGGTTAAGGCTCTTCGGGCATGGTTTTGAATCCCGCCTTAGCAGATCATGAAACTTGAATTCAATCAGAATATGAAATATAAAGCTTGCATAATGGTGACCTTGCAGCCCCTCATTATATAAACCCTTCTGGTTCACTTAAGTCTCCAGGGGAAATGTACCATTATTAACTGGTCTGGCCCACATGTGACTCTAGACCCATGGCAATTAGATTGACTCTAAACTGCCCTCTGGGCAATTAGGGATGGGAAATAACTGTTGGCCTAGCCAGCAACATCTACTTCGCATGATTCAATAAACAAAACTCAGAGGAGAGTGGTGCCACTGTTTAAGAAGGACAGTAAGACAAGCCAGGGAACTATAGACTGGTGAGCCCGACCGCAGTGGTGGGCAAGTTGTTGGAGGGAATCCTGAGGGACAGGATGTACATGTATTTGGAAAGGCAAGGACTGATTCGGGATAGTCAACATGGCTTTGACATGAAATCATGTCTCACAAACTTGATTGAGTTTTTTGAAAAAGTAACAAAGAAGATTGATGAGGGCAGAGCAGTAGATGTGATCTATTTGGACTTCAGTAAGGCGTTCGACAAGGTTCCCCATGGGAGACTGATTAGCAAGGTTAGATCTCATGGAATACAGGGAGAACTAGCCATTTGGATACAGAACTGGCTCAAAGGTAGAAGACAGAGGGTGGTGGTGGAGGGTTGTTTTTCAGACTGGAGGCCTGTGACCAGTGGAGTGCCACAAGGATCGGTGCTGGGCCCTCTACTTTTTGTCATTTACATAAATGATTTGGATGTGAGTATAGGAGGTACAGTTAGTAAGTTTGCAGATGACACCAAAATTGGAGGTGTAGTGGACAGCGAAGAGGGTTACCTCAGATTACAACAGGATCTGGACCAGATGGGCCAATGGGCTGAGAAGTGGCAGATGGAGTTTAATTCAGATAAATGTGAGGTGCTGCATTTTGGGAAAGCAAATCTTAGCAGGACTTATACACTTAACGGTAAGGTCCTAGGGAGTGTTACTCAACCAAGAGACCTTGGAATATCGGTTCATAGCTCCTTGAAAGTGGAGTCGCAGGTAGATAGGATAGTGAAGAAAGTGTTTAGTATACTTTCCTTTATTGGCCAGAGTATTGAGTACAGGAGTTGGGAGGTCATGTTGCGGCTGTACAGGGCATTGGTTAGGCCACTGTTGGAATATTGCGTGCAATTCTGGTCTCCTTCCTATCGCAAAGATGTTGTGAAACTTGAAAGGGTTCAGAAAATATTTACAAGGATGTTGCCAGGGTTGGAGGATTTGAGCTATAGGGAGAGGCTGAACAGGCTGGGGCTGTTTTCCCTGGAGCATTGGAGGCTGAGGGGTGACCTTATAGAGGTTTACAAAATTATGAGGGGCATGGATAGGATAAATAGACAAAGTCTTTCCCTGGGGTCGGGGAGTCCAGAACTAGAGGGCATAGGTTTAGGGTAAGAGGGCAAAGATATAAAAGAGACCTAAGGAGCAACTTTTTCACACAGAGGGTGCTACGTGTATGGAATGAGCTGCCAGAGATATGGTGGAAGCTGGTACGATTGCAACATTTAAGAGGTATTTGGATGGGTATATGAATAGGAAGGGTTTGGAGGGATATGGGCCGGGTGCTGGCAGGTGTGACTAGATTGGGTTGGGATATCTGGTCGGCATGGACCAAAGGGTCTGTTTCCATGCTGTACATCTCTATGACTCTATGAGAATGAATGAGTGAGGCAGCCATGGAGCATTGAGGAGCAAAGGAGCAACTGACTCATACAGGTTCCATGAAGCGCAAACTCTTCCATCTTCAAAGACACAAAATTCAGATTTTTCATCAAAACTTGGAGACTAGATTTACTTTAGCATGCACATCCACAGTTAATGCAGAGCCCAAATTCTTTCTGCAATGTTAGTAACAGCAATCTTCTACTGTCAGCGTTTTTGTAATGAATTGCATTGACATCAAATTCATACTATGTCCAATAACAAATTCTTTCAATATTGCAACATAGAGCACCATTAATTAGACAGAAGGTGTATTTTGTCAGAGGGTAATCAATAACCATCTGTATTTGTTGTACAGTTTCCTTTATCAGAGGATGATGTATTTTTGTATTTTCAGCACATTACTGTTTACATACTTTCAGTTATGTAAGAGTATCATCTTAAACTGCAGTATGCCCATAGAGGCATTAGTTCTTATAAAATCCGTACGTTCCTATAACCTTCTAGTTTAACCTCCCCAGGCATGGTTACTTCATATTAAATTGGCAGAGTGGTCCATTCTGACATACGCTGAATATTAGAACCAAAACAGAGGGGGCCTGTCAGGCACAGCAACATCAAATCAATGTTTTATGCCTCCAGAGGATATCTTCTGAACAGGCTCCAAAGTAATTTGTAGTACCCTGGAATAATAAATGTTTACCTCTGGCACTTATCTGTTATTTAATCTCTTCACTAGTACATCACTTGCAAAAGCTCTTGTTACAGCACTGAGCTGCAATGGTTGTAAGTGTATGTGTACATGTTGTAATGTCTACTGACATCGATGTAAAATTGTGAAAGACTTGCACTACACAAGGTTAACTTGCCCCTGCCCAATGGCCTCACTGCACTAGTTTCTGGGACACAAGGCAGAGGAGATGTGAGTGGAGACATTCCGTGCCTCCCTTGGCATTTCTTGGAGCACCCAGCAAACAGGTGGCAAATTTAATATACATGGTATGGGACTGAAGTCATAAGGTCTCTGGCATCTTTTTGGAGACATCAACCTGCTGCCTGACAGAAAAGAAAGCTACCCTTGGAAACTTGGCAAAGGTTGTTGCGTAGCCACATAAGGCTGGAGATGCTAAGAAAGGATCTATAAGAGACCTCCTCATACCCTAGATAAAATTGCATGTTTGGTCCCAACAAGCTTCCAATTTGAGAATCCTGGAATGACCACAGTGTGGAAACAGGCCCATCTGCCCAGCAAGTCCACACTGACTTTCTGAAGAGTAACCCACCCAGACCCATTCCCTTATTTCTTGACACATCCCTTGACTAATGCACCTACCACAATGGGCAATTTAGCATGGCCAATTCACCTGACCTGCACATTGTTGGATTGTGGGAGGAAACTGACAGAGACACAGGGATAATGTGCAAACTCCACACAGATAGTTGCCAGAGGCTGGAATTGAACCCAGGTCCCTGGCACTGTGAGGCAGCAGTGCTAACCACTGAGCCATCGTGTTACCAAGGAGCTGGTTGTCTCCTTGGCAACAGTGGCTCACTAGGATCTGGACTGCTCATACCCCCATGTGCAAATGAATTGAACTCAGGAATTCCATCATGTTAAGCTTCGTGCAATTTGGTTGGGATGCATATAAGTACCCTCTCCAAGCTGATATTTTCCTGAGGTGTGGGTTAGACAGAAAAAAATACCCCTTTATATCTCATTGAGCTACAGTCATGAAATACAAAAACAAACAAGCATTTAACTAGCCATCCATCATGGCTTGAATCTTACTTTTTTTTGGCTAAGTTCGAGTTATGTCAAGTTCTTTGGAAGGACTTCTGCTGAGAGGCCAAGTAAAATTTCTTTCTGTATTGTACAGACTCACCTCATTAACTACCTATCCCACTCCTACATCACGGTAAAGTACAATGCCGATCCCATCTTATCACACACCTTTGCCAGAACAGCTCACACTCAGCAGATATCCCAGAATTCACCAGCATCTGTGCCATCTTTAAAACCCAATTGTGCACCCAGAAAAGCAGTGTCAGTCTGGAGTTGCTCAGCACTCTTCCTGTCATTTGCCCCAGAGATGGGAAGTGGGGGTAAGTAGTCACCCAGCTTCCTGGGCAGGGACCTGGAGCTCCTGCTGGACAGGGTGGTGGGAATGTTCTGATTCCCCAGGACCAACAGAAAAGACTATGACACCACTCCTTGACAGCCTGGTCTGAGGTTCACACCAAGGTTAAAGCTGTCTCAGCCATCTGGAGAAATGCCCTGCACTTTAGGAAGAATATCAATGCCCTTCTCCACTGTGCCAGTGAAAGTAGTACCATCTTTTCTCCGATACCACACACTATCTTGGTGTCCATACTCAGATCTCTCCAAGGCTCAACCTCTACCACTTTGCTATTGCCACCATCATCTTCCCTTGCTTGGTCTAACCCACCCAAGCCCCCGATCACCACCTCGCCCCCCCCCCCCCCCCGAAACCTGCATGCCCTCAGCGTTGCTAATCAGTCGCTCGGGACACCTCCTCACCCACATCAAAAGTAACAGTCGATCACCCACTTTCATACCTGTTTCAAACCCATAGTAATACTAAAAGACTCAAGCTACATGGTGGGCTGCCTAACATCTGGCTTCTGACTCCTTATGGGGACAGCACTCACCACACCAACCCCTCCCCCACCCCCCACCCCCCCCCACCACCCCCACTCTGACTGCCCTGAGCAGCTGACTGGCTGTGTTCAAGCCCCTAGACTGGTATCGGAGGCTGCCTTTGACTTACTGTGCCAGGACCCCCCGAGCAAAGCTAATTCAACCGATGCCTACTTTCAACCATGACAGGCATTCTGCCTTTGTGTTTGTGCTATATGGCAAGGCAATACATAAATAACATGTGCCCTGGTATCTCGGACTAAGGAGGTAAAGCAATCAATGGTTAGGCAAAGCAATGTAATAAAGAGATGCTGTGTGCTGGAGTTAGTATGCATTATCACAACAAACAAAGAACCCAGGAATGCATCCTGGTCCAGTCCCTGAGCTGAGCGCATGTCCCTGAGGGCACACTGTCCTTGCTGCAGCATTACAATGAGAGTTGCTATGCAGCTCAAGGTATAGCACTCACGAGCAGAAGCATCATGCAAATTGATCAGAAATAAGCTTAAGGATTCTTAAAGTCTGGTACATGTCGGATGCCAGTGTCTGTCGAGATAGGGTGTGTGTAGTTGATGACCTTGGAACACGCCCTGAGATGTTACGTACAACATGGAGTTGCTTTGAAAAATAATAAACAAAATTAGACATTATTTCCATCTGAATGAATCCTAATGTAGATTTTCATAGCAATTAGGATTGTACACATTGTAGGGATCAGAGTTCAGCACAGTTTGAATGAATCCACAATACTACAGTTTGTAATGAACAATCATCCTGTCCATGTTTTCAACAAATTAACAGATTACACAAAACTATCCTATGAAAATTTGGATTACTCAGCCCCACTTCATCCAGTCCACGTAAAATATTCAAATGTGGTATAGCTAACAAGATGTTAGAATCTATTTTCAAAGAATTGCATTATGCTTCACAGAAGAAACTGACAACACAACACCCATATAATCATGTGAAAATAATAATCATAAAGAAGTAAGCCAAGTTAAGATTTTTAAAATTACAGTGCACGCTAGAAATCTTTCAGGTCTGTCCTATTTTGCCTTGCAGTGTTACTCAGATGATAATCAGCGCAAAGTATATACAGATTCCTCAGTGACAGTGTTTACGTGTATTCCATTGTCTGGGCAAAGCCAGTCAAGAATGGTCTCTGTGTATAGCATCCTCACAGCCTTTCTAAAGAGGTCGACTATAAATTGATATCACATGTCACCAGGTTTTCATCAGTTTGGGTTGTGCACAAAGACGTCTAAACCTGAGCAATGGAAGGCTCAGAGGAACAGCCGACTTGTTATTGGTTTATAATAAAGAAAGACAATCGATGTAAGTGCCAAGACTGTGAAACAAATGCTGCACGAGAGGGATCTATATGGCAGGAAGCCATGTGCCAGTGCCAGAAACTACAAGGAGTGGCTTGCAACTGTGGGAAAGTATGTGAATGTGTATGACGAGTTAATGGTAAGCGCCACTGTGCACAAAACCCTGGTTTTTATGAACAGACAAATTAGTACCAGAAATAGGCCACTCATCCTTGGACCGTGGTCTATCTTTCAATAAGAACGTGGCTGATCCAATTACTCCATGTACCCACCCACCCCCAATAACTTTTAATCCACTCGCTTATCAAGAATTTATCTACCCCTGCCATAAAAAAAGTATTCAATCTCTTTGGTTCTTTTGTCTTTTGGGGAAAAGAATTCCACATACCCTCTGCTTACCTCTGTTTTAAATGACCCCAATGACCCCAAATTCTACATTCTCCCATGATAGCAAATTTCCTTTCTACATCCACTCTCTCAAGATCCCTCATCATCTTACATGCTTCACTAAATCAGCTCTTACCCTCCAGCAGGTTCAAACCTAGCCAGTCCTCAGTCCTGGTATTAGTCTAGTAAACCTTCTCTGACTTGTTTCTCAAATATTTAAATGCTTCCTTAAATAAGGAGAGTAACGCAGTCTGAAATGCCTCAGATGTGGTCTCAATAATACCCTGAATAAGTGAAGTGTAACTTCCATGTATTTGCTTTCAATTCCAATAAATGATAACATATAAACTTTCTATACTACTGGCTGTACCTGCATACTAACCTTTTGGAATTCATGTAGTAGAATATACTTTGCAATTGAACTCTGCAACTTTTTGTCATTTCAATAACATGCTCCTTTTTTATACTTCCTCCCAAAATGCACAATTTCACACTTTCCCACATCATACTTCATTTTCCTGATCTTTGTCTACTCATCTAACCTATCTATATCCCTCCCTGGTCTCCTGCTGTCCTGTTCACAACTTACTTTCCTACCTATCTTTGTGTCATGAGCTAACGTAGCAACCCTATTTTTGGATCCTTCATTTAAACAATTTTGCAGAATCACAGAGTTGTTAAGGCGCAGAAAAAAGCCATTTGGCCCATCACAGGTACACCTGCTCGCCTAATGACCAGGATGACCTAATGGCATCCTTGTTCCCTTTTCCCTGTAACTTGGCATTTTATTTCCATGTCAATAATCACCCAATGTCTCTTGGATACCCCGACTGAAGCTGCCTCCACTGCAGTTCCAGGCACTTTATTCCAGACCTGAACTGCTTGCTGCATGGAAAAGTTTCTTTTCACAACACATTTACTTTTTTGCAACTCTTTTTAAAACTGGGTCCTGCCGTTCTTCAGCTGTTTATGAACAGTTTTTCTATAGCTATAATTCCAGAAATCTCATGATCTTGAAAACTTCAATTGCATCACCTCTTAATCTTCACCTGTTTAAACCATATTTTTCTATATGACTACTCATTCTGTCCCAGACTATTGTTTTAAGAAGTTTCTTCGCTATTTCATTTAAAATGACTGGTCTGTAATCGCTAGCTATGTCTTTACAACCATCTTTAACAAGAATGTAAGGTTTGCAAATTTCCAGTCCTCTGCTCCCACCCCTGTGTACAGGGGTGACTGGAAGATTATTGCCAGTTTCCCTGCAATTTCCACTCTCACTTCCTTCAATATCCTTAGGTACATTGCTGGGGTGGCATGGTGGTTCAGTGGTTAGCACTACTGCCTCACAGTGCAAGGATACCTGGATTCCATTCCACTCTCAGGCAACTGTCTGTGTGGAGGTTGCACATTCTGACCATGCCATGCTCTGACTTCCTCCCACAGTCAAAAAATGTACAGGTTAGGTGGATTGGCCATGGTAAACGGGGGGTTACAGAGATGGGATAGTCTTCAGAGAATGGATGTGGACTTGATCAGCCAAATGGCCTGCTTCTGCACTACAGGGATTCTATAGTCCAATGCCTTGTTAACAATATCTCACCTTATCAATTTTTAACCCTTTTATTAATTGAACTTCCCCCTCTATCACCATGACCTGGCTAACATCTGCTACCTGGATAAAAGCAGATGTAAAAGAATCATTTAATAATTTAGCGATACCCCTTTCCTCGGTGTGTGAATTTCCTGTTTGCTGCTAATTGACCCTACACTGACCTTTAGCACCTTTTACTATTTGTGTGCCTGTGGAAAACTTTGAGATTCCCTTTTACAGATTTTTCATATTCCCTTCCTTGCTCTCATTTGCTTTCTCACTCGCTTTCTGAACAGTTTGTGTTCAGCTTAGTTTCCAATTGTATTTTCTGCCTGACAGCTGTCAGAAACACACTTTTTCTTTATTTTATTTTCGATTATGTTTTGTATCTAGGATTTGTTTGGCCCAGATTTCTTTTTGTACATGTACCATATTGTTTTTGAAGTCATCTTGTGATTGTTCAGTTACCGTTCTTCCCACAAAACCTTAGCTCCAGTCTATCTGACGCTCTTACCTTCTTGCCCTATTGAAGTTAGTTTTCACTACCCTGGATGATACATTATCCTTTCCCACCATCATTCTAAAACTTGTGATATAATGATCACTGTCCCCTAATTTTTCCTCCGCTGATATTTGACTGAATTCGTCCATCTTCTTCCAGCATCACAGGAAACATTCTGATGTAGAAAATTCTCTTGAACACAATCAAAGAAGGCTGTTCTATTTCTGCCCTTGATCAGTATTCCCTCTAATTTTCTGACTGACTGCATGGGCCTCTGAGTTGGGTGTGCAGTAGTGACTTCTAGGATTGGGCGTTAATGTTGTGATCGGCATGACAACAACAATTGTTGAAAATTAGAGTAGCTGCACATGCACACAGCTGTGCAGCCTTAGAGGGAGCATGGTCCTTGACACTGCCTCTATTTGAGCAATTATAAACCCCCATTACAACTACACTGCAATGTTTGAATCTCTGTAATTTCCTTGCAACTTTCTTCCTCCACATGCTTCCCAGCAGTTGGCGGCCTGTGCACTACACTGAGCAATGGTGTTCAGTGTTCCTTGTTCTTCTGTTCTACCCAAACCAATTCTGTCCTTGAAATGTCTGAGATATCCTCTTTCTCCAGTCCTGCAATGCGTTTCTTGGCTAATACCACCAAACATCCCCCTTTAAAGCCTTTCCTAAAAACAATGATTAGGAATACTTAACACCCTATCCTGGCTTCCTGCAGCAAGGTCTCTGATATCACCACAACAATATAATTCCACATGCCAATCTGTGTTAGTGATTCCTCAACCTTATTTCCTAGACTCCATCCACTTACATGCATGCATGATTACTTTGCCATTCTATAGTATCTTTGTATTCTCTCTTGCTGCAGATTGTTATTGCTTGGCACATACATTATCTGCTCAAGCCTGAATGTTACCTACTTCAGTATCTAGGGCTTAATGAATGGTGTAGAACATTGTGTAATCATCATTGAACATATTCACCTCAGACCTTATGACAGAGGGAAGGTCATTGATGAAGATAAATCTTACAAACATATTCCTTTGTGCTTGTAATGACTCAAATCAGTGTGAAGTTTTCCCTGATTTCCATCTACTCTGGTTTGTGAGGGATCTTTGATGCCAAACCCAGTCAAATACTGTCTTAATGTTAATGATGGTGACCATCAACTCTCCTTGAGTTTAGCTCTTTTTTCCAAGTTTAGCTAAAGGTTGCAATGAGATGTGGAGCTGAGCGAATCTGGTGAAATCCTAACTGAGCATCAGGGAGCAAGTTGTTGTTGAGTAATTGCTGCTTGATAGCCCGGCCAATGACATTTTCCATCACTTTCCTGATTGGTCGGTAACTGATTGCATTTCTCCTGCTTTTTTCCTTTCGACAGGATACTCCTGGGCAATTTTCTACATTGGCAGGTGGATGTCAGTGTTAGAACAGTACTGGAATAGCTTGTTTAGGGGCACAGCAAAGTTTGAAGCACACGTCTTCATTACTATTGATGGAATGTATTTTCAGCCATTTCCTGATCCATGTGGAATGAAGCAAATTGTCAGAACGCTGGCATCTGTGATGCTGGGAACCTCAGGAGGAGGCTGAGGCAGATCATTTATTTAGCATTTCTGGTTTATAATGCTTGCAAATGCTTAAGCCTTGCCTTTTGCTCTGAAGTGCCAGGCACCCCATCATTGAGGGTGGGGATCTCTTTATTGAGCTTTTAATTGTCCACCACTGGATTTAGTAGCCTGCAGAGTACTACCTGAGTCATTCATTATGGGACTGCCTAGCCCTGTCTAGCAGTTGCTGCTTACACTGCTTAGTATGTAAGTAGTCCTGTGTTGTGTCTTCACCACGTTGACATCTCTTTTTTTTATATATGTATGCTTGGTGCTGTTCCTGACATGCCCTGCTACATTATTCATAGTGCAATTTTCTCCGACATTGTCAAAAGATACAATTGGTCGGTTTAGTAGAAAGGGATAGAATCTCTGATGAGTGACTTTGCAAATGCCCTGAAGGCATCTTCTTTCTAGATACTGTGACAAATGGCTTAAAGGCAAATAAACCGATTGTCAAGGCACCAGACCACAGCCTGTTCCAATCTAAGCATCTGCAAGGAAGCCTTACAGAAGAAAAAGTAGATTGTCTGCTTGTGTGCTTTAGGTACTGATTGAATGTTTCTTGAAATATGTTGTAGGCATTAATATCCTTATGAAGTCTGTCTCACTATAGGGTCCCTGTGTGGAGATGAAATGCAAATTAAACATAATATAATTCAGAAGTGTTGTTACATGCTTATTTATGATACTATAAATATTATTGCTTCGATACTTGTGTGACTTTGTATGTCAAATGAATAAAGAATGAGATGAGGAATGCAATGTTGTAAACATCTGAAAGTCTTCTGTATGTAGATATTGTACATATGCTCAACACGTTTACAACACATGCTGCCAAACTGCAGCTGATTAGCCACTGTCGCAGGCAAGGAATTGTATCCAGACGGTCTGTGTTTAACAGTAAATGAAATCCTATATGCAATTGATATCCAGACTTTCTGCATCCAAGTTATTTAAATTTCTGTATCACATAGCATCAAACTAGAAGAAAGAGTGCTTTATGTTTGTCTAATAGGTCAAATATGATTTGGACGGAATTAAACGTGAGCAGTTGAATTATTTGCTGCCTAAAGAACATGCACATCCTCTGAAGGGAAAATAAACCCACTATGAATGCTCCACGATGTGGGCACAAAAAAGGGAAAAAGTACAAACAAAAGCATAAATTACTGCAAGAATTCCACAGGTCTGGCAGCATCTGTGGAGAGAAAGCTGAGTTAACGTTTTGGGTCCAGCAATCCTTCTACAGAACTGATTGGAGCTAGGCAATGGTTTGTATACATGCTGAAGATGGGGTGGAGCAAAGGGGAGGGGGAGGAGTAAATGATAGGTGGAGATGGAGCCCAGAGAGAGACAGAACAGCAATTGGTCATACAAAGGAATGGGTAAAGATCAGCCTGGGTGAATCAATAGCAGCTAATGGGAAGGTTAGTGGCTGACTGTGGGTTGGTGTAGTAGCAGCCCATGTGATGGCAAGCCTGGGTGTGTGGAGGTTGGGGTAAGGATAAGAGAGAAGGTACTCAGGCCCAAAAATTATTGAACTTAATATTGAGTACCAAAAGTAGTGGGGTCCCCAAGCAGAAAATGAAGTGATGTACTTCCAGCTAGTGCTGAGCTTCTCTGGAGGACTGCCATGAACCTGAGACAGAGATGTTGGCCAGGGAATATAGTAGTGGCAGGCAACAATAAGTACAAGGTTGCAGACAAAACAGAGGTATTCTACAAAATGGTTGCCCAGTCTGTGTTTCATCTCCCCAGTTTAGAGGAGACAATATTGTGTGCAAGGAAAAAGCACAGCTTCCCAGTGACACGCTTTTATTATTTACGTCCATCCCAAAAAAGCAGCAGCAACATTAGGGATGAAAGGAACAGTTATGATGTAATGGAAACGAAAATCAAATTGCAATCCCAGGACAGATATTACAATTGATTAGTTTCTGATCCATAAAACAGGATATGAATTGGTGAAGTCAGTCAATCCGAGAAGGTTTCTTTTAATATTTTTCCACTTGATAGATCAGAGGACAGAACAGCATAACAGATCCTTTTCTTGACATCATTCACAGGATATGGGTGTCATCAGCTATTGCCCAGCCCCTAACTGCTCCTTGAGAAGGCAGTGGTGAGTTGTTTTCTTGAGCCAGTGCAAGCCACGTGGTGCAGGTCCATCCATAGTGCTGTAGCAAGGGTGTTTCAGGATTTTGAACCAAATTCTGTGAATGCATCAGAATCCCCCAAAATGTTATTGATAACTTTAATTATCCAGTTTTAAAATTGGCAATTAATAAAACAAGCAGATACATGAATTACATTGCTTGCTTGTCTGAGATCAATTCACACAGAAAAGTTTATGTTCTCCAGGAATGTCATTTCATTGCCTCCCTAAGCACTCCTCCCTCTCTCCCAACCTCACCTCCGCCTCCACTCCACCATCATCATTAGCGCCACCTCCATCCACGCCTCTACTTCCACTCCACCATCAATTCCACTGGCAGCCTCACCACTACCAGCATGATCTCCACCATGACGCCAATCCATGTTCATGAAACCAATAAATCAATGTAATGATGCCTAATTAGCATTTTCCTATTCTTTATTTACATACCATTTAAATATTCTCAGCGAGACAGCTGGAGACCTTATTTTATGCTCACTGTCAACACCATTCTTGTTAAGGTCCTTTGGAATAAACATCAGGTATTTCTATAAATCTGAAAATTGCATTATTAAATGAATGCACTAAGGCTATTAAAGTAAATGCGGGAAGCACAATTAAGTATATCTTCAAAATAAAACATAGAACTAAATACAATTGTTTTTCCGCTGTACTAAATTCCATTCAGTTTCATAATTGTTCAATTTTCCATTTCATTCAGTATGTGAATTACATATTCCTTTTGAAAGAGTTTAATGGTATCTATTGAAGCTGAGGTACAGTTTATATCCATCAGTGATACCTGAACCACAATATTCTGTTTTAAAATGTTATAGCTAAATAAACAGATTGTTAATGCCATTTAAGATTCGTTTGACAATTGTGAGTATAGAGAGGCCATTGAAGAGAGTAATAAATTGCAGGCACATCCCTGTAGTACTTGACAAGAATGGTTTGTCCATTTATTAATTTCACAGAAGGAAACCGAATGCCAAGTATCTACAGAAAATGCAGCTGATAAAAAATTGGAGCCACAAAAACTGTGGGCTGAACTTTCCCATTTTCAGGCAAAATGTTTTCTCACGTAAGTTTCACAGCACCTTTTCTCACATAATCTTTTGCTCTTCATCTCATTAATTAAACATTGTGAAATTGAGCAGCAGGGAAAAGAAAATTCTCACTGCTGGGACCATTTAAAGCCCAGCTGTACACAACTTCCAAATACCTTAAGCCAGGAACATTCTAAGAAAGTTATTCATGAGGTGTGGGTGTTTTTGGCTGGCCCTACATTTATCGCAAATCCCTAATTGCCCTTGGGAAGGTGGTGGTGAGCTGCCTTCTTGAACCATTGGAGTCCATGTGCTGTAGGTACACCCACAATCCCATTAGAGAGGGAATTTCAGAATTTTGACACTGAAGGAGTGACAATATATTTCCAAGACAGGATGGTGAGTGGCTTGGAGGGGGATTTGAAGGTGGTGGTGTACCCACTTTTTCTGTTGCCCTTATACTTCTAGATGGAACTGGTCATGGGTTTGGAAAGTGCAGTTTAAGGATCTTTGCTAAATTTCAGCAGCGCATCTTGTAGATAGTACACACTGCTGCTACTAATTGTCGATGGTGGAGGGAATTAATGATCGATTCCTAGGTCAGGCGCTCCTGTTAACACTTGTGCTCCCTCACCATTTCTTCCCACAATATATTCAACACATTAACTTTGGACATCTCCACTCTGTGATATAACAGGAACGCCTACAGTTGGCATCTTACAACAAGTTTGCTGTAGCCACTGAAGGCAGCCCTTACCTTTAATTGTGCTATCATCAATCAGTAAAAAACTGTCTTGTTCTGGAAGTGAGATTCTTGTATTACTGGAACCAAAGGAAGTGGTCTGTGAAGGGGACCGTAGCTGTCAATATGATCTAATTGATGTACAAGGCTCTTCCATTGTGGCCTCATTAAGTATTGAAGTACTACCTATCTGCAGATTGCTCCCTCTTCTTCAGCAGTATCATTCAAGTAAGTTTTTCTCCTCTAATGTCCATTTATAACACTTTAATTCGGACACCTCTGCACCACACAGCCATTCCAGCAGCCACTGCACTTTAATTACAATTATGAGGGAATTTAAAGTAATTATTTGATTCTCAAAACCTTTATCTTACTGGTTGATGTTCGAAAGCACGAGCAATGCAGTTACAAAATCCCAGTCACAAGTTGGAAGCAGGGCCTGGTGCTGATGGTGATGTCCAATCCTTTTACTGAATGGTAGCATCCTTCCTGGTTCCAAAGTTGGGTAATTAAGCTGTGCTAACACAGTTTTAATGTGGTGCCAATGGATCATGTGGGAAGCAAGATTCAGTAAGGTCCCAAAACTGACCTCATTGTTGTAGTATACATTTAGATAGATAACAACAGCAAAGCATAGATTTTTCTTCAATAATTAATAACGCTTATATCCCCAGATTGTATCCCAACAGTTAACTGGAAAGTTCAAAGTGATTCAGGAATATGATGCAGTGAAGCAAATGTTGCTGCTGAGCTATGTGAATAAAAATTAATCATTTTGACATTAGTCAGAATTTATCAACAATTTTATTTTACACTGTACTAAATAAAGCCTGGTGGGATGATTATGCAATTCAAAAAAAGAATCATGGAATGATGCTCATTGTTTTTGTATTGTAAGATTCTGGATGGTAGACTATTTAGTGAAGTTAGATCACATGGGATTCAGGGTGAGCTTGCCAATTGGATACAACACTGGCTTAATGGTCAGAGACAGAGGGTTGTTTTTGGATTGGCAGCTTGTTCAGCAGTAGTCCTCAGGGATCATTAGTGAGTCCACTTTGTCATTTATATAAGTGATTTGGAGACATGGTTAGGAAGTTTGCAGGTGATACCAAAATTGGTGGTACAGTGGAAAGTGAAGCAGGTTATCTTAGATTACAAAGAGACTTGATCAATTGGGTCAATGGAGTGAGGAGTGGCAGAAGGAGTTCAACTTGAATAAGTGCAAGGTGTTGCATTTTGGTAACACAAACACAGGACAGGACTTATGTAATTAATGGCAGGGCTCTGGGTAGTATTTTAGAACAGAGAAACCTAGGGTTTAGGTATATAATTCTTTGAAATTTGCATCATAGGTAAATAGAGTGTTTAAGAAGGCGTTTAGCATGCTTGCCTTCATTGCTCAGAACTTTTGAGTATAGGATTTGTGACATTGTGTTGAGATTATACAGGACATTGGTGAGGCCTCTTCCAGAGTACTATGTCCAGTTCTGATTGCCCTGTTATAGGAAGGATATCATTAAGCTGGAGAGGGTTCAGAAAATATTTACCAAGACGTTGCCAGGAATGGAGAGTTTCAGTTTTAAAAATAGGTTGGATAGGCTGGGACGTTTTTCACTGGAGTGTACCACATGAGTGATGAGTTTGAGATTTACAAAATCATGAGGTGCATAGATAAAGTGAACAGCAAAGGACTTTTCCCTAGGGTGGGGGAATTCAAAACTAGGTGGCATATTCTTAAGATGAGAGGAGCAGGATTTAAGAAGGATATAAGGGGTAACATTTTTACATAGAGAGTGGTTAGTGTGTGGAATGAATCCCAGAGGAAATGGTGGACGCAGGTATAGTTACAATTTTAAAAGACATTTGGATAAGTACATGAGGGGAAAGGTTTGGAGAGATATGGGCTAAGTGTGGGCAGGTGGGGCTAGTGAAGTTTAAGAAATTGGTAGGTGTGGACTAGAGTCATATGATCACAAAGTCTTTGAGATGTACAGCACAGAAACAGATCCTTCGGTCCAACTGACCAGATATCCTAACCTAGGAGAAAGTGAGGACTGCAGATGCTGGAGATCAGAGCTGAAAATGTGTTGCTGGAAAAGCGCAGCAGGTCAGGCAGCATCCAAGGAGCAGGAGAATCGACATTTCGGGCATGAGCCCTTCTTCAGGAATGAGGAGAGTGTGCCAAGCAGGCTAAGATAAAAAGTAGGGAGGAGGGACTTGGGGGAGAGGTGGTGGAAATGCGATAGGTGGAAGGAGGTTAAGGTGAGGGTGATAGGCCGGAGTGGGGTTGGCGGCGGAGAGGTCAGGAATAAGATTGCAGGTTAGGAAGGTGGTGCTGAGTTCGAAGGTTGGGACTGAGACAAGGTGGGGGAGGGGGAGGGGAAATGAGGAAACTGGAGACATCTGAGTTCATCCCTTGTGGTTGGAGGGTTCCTAGGCAGAAGATGAGGCACTCTACCTCCAGCCGTCGTGTTGCTATAGTCTGGCGATGGAGGAGTCCAAGGACCTACATGTCCTTAGTGGAGTGGGAGGGGGAGTTGAAGTGTTGAGCCACGGGGTGGTTGGGTTGGTTGGTCCGGGTGTCCCAGAGGTGTTCTGTGAAACGTTCCGCAAGTAGGCGGCCTGTCTCCCCAATATAGAGGAGGCCACATCGGGTGCAGCAGATGCAGTAAATGCTGTGTGTGGAGGTGCAGGTGAATTTGTGGCGGATATGGAAAGATCCCTTGGGGCCTTGGACGGATGTAAGGGGGGAGGTGTGGGCACAAGTTTTGCATTTCTTGCGGTTGCAGGGGAAGGTGCCGGGAGTGGAGGTTGGGTTGGTGGGGGGTGTGGACCTGACAAGGGAGTCACGGAGGGAGAGGTCTTTTCGGAACGCTGATAGGGGAGGGGAGGGAAATATATCCCTGGTGGTGGGGTCCATTTGGAGGTGGCAGAAATTACGATGGATGATATGATGTATATGGAGGTTGGTGGGGTGGTAGGTGAGGACCAGTGGGGTTCTGTCCTGGTGGTGATTGGAGGGGCAGGGTTCAAGGGCGGAGGAGCAGGAAGTGGAGGAGATGTGGTGGAGAGCATCGTCGATCACTTCTGGGGGGAAATTGCAGTCTTTGAAGAAGGAGGCCATCTGGGTTGTTCGGTATTGGAACTGGTCCTCCTGGGAGCAGATGCGGCGGAGACACACACACACACCACCGTTTGGGTGAAAAAGTTATCCCTTACGTCCCTTTTAAATTTTTCCTCTCTCCCCTAAACCTATGCCCTCTAGTTCTGGACTGTCCCACCCCTGGGAAAAGACCTTGTCTATTTATCCTATCCATGCCCCTCACGATTTTATAAACCTCTAAAAGGTCACCCCTCATCTTCTAATGCTCCAGGGAAAACAGGCCCGGCCTATTCAACCTCTCCCTATAGCTCAAGCCCTCCAACCCTGGCAACATCCTTGTAAATCTTATCTGAACTCTTTCACGTTTCACAAGATCCTTCTGACAGGAGGGAGATCAGAATTGCACATAATATTCCAAATGTGGACTAAGCAATGTCCTGTACATCGGCAACATGGCCTCCCAACTCTTATGCTCAATACTCTGACCAATAAAGGAAAGCACACCAAATGCCTTCTTCATTATCCTATCTACCTGTGACTCCACTTTTAAGGAAAAGGATCTGTTTTCATGCTGTATTACTATGATTCGATTAATGGACTTTTTTTTGGAGTTATTGCTTTATTGCCACCTTAAGGCCAATATTTTATCTAAAATGACAGTGAAGTAGAGCTTCTGAGCCCGGAACTCCTCCACTCCATCTGTTTTTCTATTTGTTTCTTTTCCCTTTTTTCTCTGTTACCCATTGTTCCCCCCTGTACTGGACCTGGTAGCATGAGTTGTGGCTATATTGGCGAGGTGTGTTTGGCATCTTCATTGGCGAGGTCTAGTGAGGACTCATAATGGCGAGGGTATCAGTGGAGGCAAGATGGGGCAAGAAGATTCACAATTTTCATTCGCAGCCAGGCGAAGGTGTCTGTGTTTGGCCACCAGACACATGGCCCACGACGGAGCACTTAACAAGGATGACTGTAAACTGGAACAGTCTTTTTTTAATTTTTCTGCCTTTATATTCCATGTTTAGTTGGCTTATTTGCTATATTTTACTGTGTATAAAATGGCGCCCAGGGATGGCAACACCATACAACGCTTTTCATTGTATTATGCAACAAAATACATGTAACAATAAATAAATAAATAAGTCGAATTAAATTCAACATTTTGGCATCAGTCGAAGTCCAGTTTCAATATCTACAGAAATGGTTCCATTCTCTCAGTTATGGCACCTGTTATATCTACAGGTCATGTGACACTTTGGGACAGATTACAAAGAGCAACCATCTCAAATTTTGCAAAACTAGCAGGACTGACATGTCAATGTGAGAAGCAGGAAAGTATGCCTTGATTGCCTAAATCTGGTAAATAAGGAAGGATAATAATGCACAGTCAATGTTATTGATCATGTTAATGCATGTGCCAGTAGAATCTTCAAGTATGAAGCTAAGGTAATGAAAACAACTAGTTTTCATAAGGTTTCTCTCTTTGGATATGAAGAACCTTACATCATGCTTTGTCAGAAACCAGAGCTGTGATCATCCTAAGAATGGAGATAATTATCCCATTGTAAACTTGAAGGCTGTCTATTGCAGGACAAAGTTGTGCAAATAACATTGCAGAGTTTTTCACTAATGCTTCAAGACAAACATATGAATGAACATGCAAACAAAAATAAATTATATAACATATTTTTATGAATGCACTTTGCATATAAAGGAAATGCACAGAGATGGATGTAATATTTTTTGTTTATTCTAGGGATGTGAGCATCACTAACAGAGCTAACATTCATTGTCCATCCCTTACTTATCCATGAAATGAGTGGCTTGTAAGACCATTTCAGTGGTCAGTTTAAACTAAACCATATTGCTGTGGGTCTGCACTCTCGTGTAGGCCAGGATAGGGACAGCTGATTTCCTTCTTTGCAGACCTTCTGTGAACCAGTTGGCATTTAAAAAAATTTTTACTCATGAGATCAGCATTTTATTCCCGACATAGTAATAAGTGAATTTGAATTTTCAGCTTACCATGGCATGATATGAACTCATCTTTCCAGATCATCAGTCAAAGTATAGGACAAAGGAACATATGAACAGGAATAGGCATTCAGCCCCTCAAGCTTGTTCCAAATTTCAATGAAATCATGGTTGATCTTTGACCTAACACCATATACTTGTCTTTGACCCATATTCCTTAACACCTTTGCTTAACAAAAAATTAAAATTAACAGCTGATCCAGCATCCATTGCCATATGTGGAAGAGAGTTCCAAACCTCTCCCACCCTTTGTGTGTCGCAGTGCTTCCTACCATCGCTCCTGATTGGTCTGGCCCTAATTTTCCGACTATAGCCCCTATATCTAGAAAAGTAGAATATTTGAAGGTGAATGATTGGTAGAGAAATGATTGCATACTACACTATTGGATAATGAATTGATGGAAGTTATTGACTATAAGTCTGCAGCAGGCTGTAGCTCCTTGTCCCTTTTTGAATATGGACCCTTTCATGATAAAAACACTCAAAAGATTCTCCAGCAAATTGCCTGGAATCTAGAATGCAGTCAATGTTGTAGGTGCAGTCAAATCAAATTTGCACCTCACCAAGTGAGATGTTTGTTGCCACCCTCCTCTTTAATTCCCTTTGTTGGAATCTACAAGGCCTTCCTGGTCTAATGTAGCAGATTAAATCACTTCCTGGTCTAACTGGAAGAAGCTCTTGTCTTTAACAGGAAGTATTTTGTTGCAACTAATTACAGACTGTGTAGATATGTTAAGTGTTGTTACACAGACTGTGAGGCAGGCCTTGATGTTTGACCTCATTTCATCATGATCCTAAGCTGTACTGCCCACAAATCCATACAACGTCAACATAGTGGGTGGTGCTTAAGACACTCATTAATCCTTTCAGGCCATATCCCTTCAGACACCAGCCATCAACCTGCACTTGACGTGGTATCCATTTTATGTCCTGGGTACAGGTATATCTTTCTTCAAACATCTTCCAGATCTATGTAAGCCTGGACATAGGAAGCCCAATCCTCAGCCTCTGCCGCATCTGCTCCCAGGAGGACCAGTTCCAATACCGAACAACCCAGATGGCCTTCTTCTTCGAAGACCGCAATTTCCCCTCAGACGTGGTTGACGATGCTCTCCACTGCATCTCCTCCACTTCCCGCTCCTCCGCCCTTGAGCCCCGCCCCTCCAATCGCCAACAGAACAGAACCCCATTGGTTCTCACCTACCACCCCACCAACTTCCAGATACATCGTATCAACCTTCATCATTTCTGCCACCTCCAGACTGACCCCACCACCAAGGATATCTTTCCCTCCCCTCCCCTATCAGCTTTCCGGAAAGACCACTCCCTCCGTGACTCCCTCGTCAGGTCCACACCCCCCACCAACCCAACTACCACTCCTGGCACCTTCCCTTGAAACCGCAAGAAATGTAAAACTTGCGCCCACACCTCCCTCCTCACTTCCCTCCAAGGCCCCAAGGGATCCTTCCATATCTATCACAAATTCACCTGCAGCTCCACACACATTCATTTACTGCATCCGCTGCACCCGATGTGGCCTCCTCTATATTGGGGAGACAGGCCGCCTACTTGCAGAACGCTTCAGAGAACATCTCTGGGACACCTGCACCAACCAACCCAACCGCCCCATGGCAGAACACTTTAACTTCCCCTCCCACTCTGCCAAGGACATGCAGGTCTTTGGCCTCCTCCATCACCAGACCATGGCAACACGCTGGCTGGAGGAAGAGCGCCTCATCTTCCGCCTAGGAACCCTCCAACCTCAAGGGATGAATGCAGATTTCTCCAGCTTCCTCATTTCCCCTCCCCCAACCTTATGTCAGTCCCAACCCTCGGACTCAGCACCGCCTTCTTGATCTGCAATCTTCTTCCCGACCTCTCCGCCCCCACCCCCTCTCTGGCCTATCACCCTCACCTTAGCCTCCTTCCACCTATCGCATTCCCAACACCCCTCCCCCAAGTCCCTCCTCCCTACCTTTTATCTTAGCCTGCTTGGCACACCTTCCTCATTCCTGAAGAAGGGCTTATGCCTGAAACATCGATTCTCCTACTCCTTGGATGCTGCCTGACCTGCTGCGCTTTTCCAGCAACACATTTTTCAGCCCAATCCTCAGCCCTACTGCCTCCTGTATAAGCAGACTTATAAACAGCAGACAGAAGCTACAACTTTTCCAAAACATCATTGGTGTTTGGGTGCACTGGCTCTTCTAATGCTTTCCTGTCATTGTGACAGTGGTAATGTGCTTGCTGGATCGTGGATTTTCTTAATTTCTTTATGAAGTTAATCTTTATGAGTAAACAGGAACTCAATTTGTGAATACAACAACATTTGATTAATGTATTGGTTAAATTGCACCTGCAATTCTAGGCCAGGCATTAGCCTAAAGCTGTTATTACTAGACTATCCTGAGACTAAGGTAATATCCCAAAGACCCAGGTTCAAATCCCACCATGGCAGATGGTGAAGTTTAAATTCAATAAAAATTTGAATTAAGAGTCTAACAATAACCATGGATCTATTGTTGACGGTCAAGAAATACTTCTGTGGTTCACTAATGTCCTTGAGGGAAGGAAATTGCCATCCTTACCTGAACTGGCCCACAAGTGATTTCAGGCCCACAGCAATGGGATTGACAGTCTGGGAAATTAGGGATGGGTAATAAATGTTGACCTAGCCAACAATGCCCTCACCCCATGACCAAATTAAAAATAAACACAAGTATAAAAAAAATCTTTCATATACTAACAATAAATGCAATGAATCCAAAATATGTTCCCCTGCTTGTTATTATAATGCATGCTCAAACACGTGTATTTTAAGTAGATTAATGTCTGCATTAAAATCATAGATGTAGAAATGTCATAAGCCTTTTCTCATTTCTTAGTTAAATTCTGAAATACCATGGAAGGAACTAATCAGACTTACACAAAACAAGTACACCATTGCTCATAGTGAATCTGAGCAGAAAACTTGGGACCAGGTAACAATTCACATTCATCAGAACACAGTAAAGAACCTGCCAACTTTAGATCTGTAAGGTTCAGTGCATTTCAAGCGATACATTATTCAAAGCAAAATAAATGAGTTATCGAAATACCATTTTGGTTTCTCATAGTATAGAGTTAAATACAAGTATCAGATCTCCCCTTGGAGAGCATGGGATTAGTTCGTGACCTTAGCTATATTAGACATGTTCATTAAACCTCAAGGCTACTGTCTCCCCTGTGCATATGTGAAAGAAACTGCCTCGAAACTAATCTGGAGAAGTGCATAAAGGTTAGTAAATGTTAAGGTAGTAGAACTGTGCATAGAAGATAGAACATTGTTTACTTTAAACTTATTTTAGTGCATAGGAAATCCCTGTCACCCTTTTAAATAATAAACCTTGAGCTCTGAGCTAGACCAGACATGAGGCAGAAAGAACATCTTTCACTCGGAGTTCAACGGCGTAAGGAAGTGATGAAGGGGCAATGGGGAAATTAGGACAAATTACCCAAACAGCAGCATTTTGTCAAAGTGAAAATGGGAGTGTTTAAGGTCAAGAATGGCTGCATAACGTAAACAAAAAAACAATTCTTTGCTTCGACTGTTTAGCAATTCGAATACTGCAGGTTCTCAGTGACTGTTATCTAGCTGCTTTACAAAATATTATGGACACCACAAAATTGTATTCATTCACAGGGCAGAGCACGCACTAATTTATTTCGCTTCACTAAGGAAATTAGTTGATTTAAACAATGACACTAAATAAAAGGAAGACCTTAAAAAATAATTGTAATTGTAAGAAATAAATCTCTTATGCATTTCAATCATAGTGGCTTTACCACAATATTCTCCAAATAAAACATAAAGCTTTTAATCTTGCATGATTTAGTGACACTCATGACCTAATCCTGTTCTCTCTTTGTTGCTTCTCCCCTACAGTAGACATAGGGAAAGTCAAGCAACTCACCTCATTACCCAAATAGTGCCCCAAAGCAGCTATCTGAACTTCTGTCAGAAAATAAATTTTACGGTTTATTATTTTTAGTAATTCACCAATAGATTTCAAAGCTGCTGTAAACTATGGGTTCTGCAAATGCTTATCCATCTAAGTGCATCCTGCTTAGCAATGACTGATTGCATAAATATTAAAAATAGACTAAATGATAAACTCTAAATGAGGGAAAAAGTATCTATGTATGCAAGACTTTTAAAGTGTGGCATAGTAAGAAGATCATGAGATAATTACTGATGAGGAGGGCCCATCTTAATTCATCCAGAGAGATTTTAAGGACTCCCATTATGGTATCTGATTGTTTTTAAAATGATTCCCAGATTTTTGCCTTGGCTGCTCAAAGTGGAAATTTATTCCACACATTGATCATTCTTTACATGAAGAGGGTTTCCTGAAATCAATCTTAAAATTACTTCTTTGGGTTTAAAGCAACATCTCCTGTGGACTGCCCTACACTTTAAAGTAATATTTAGAAGTTAACTTTCTGTATGGCCTCAAAACTCTTACACACCGCAACATGATCCCTGCTTTCTAGCCTAAAAAAAGGAGAAATTTCTTCAGCACTCCGATCAGAAAATATTTCATAATTCTGACAGGTAAACCAGTAATGCCATAGAACCAATACTGCACATCAGAGGGCTGAGAAAGTTTATCCAGAGAGTATTTTATGCCGTTGGCTTCTTGGCTTTAAAAGTCATGAGGATGGTGTCTGGCAAAATCACCCAGGATTCCTGCTTCTTGCCATTGGTAGAAACAGACGTAAATAAAAGTGAAGTGATGAATAGGCCAGGCTTTGGATGTGATTGATGTCCCCAAGGAGAAATAACCTGCCAACATACATACTCGAGGTTCACACGTCAATAGTGACAAATAGTGAGGTACTGAAAGAGAAACCAGTGCCTTCAGCGGAAAAAAGTTATTAAGGAATGAACAGCACTAATTGTGTAGTATTACAGGGAAATGCAGTCTGCTCTGTGGGAGAGGACACTGCTTATTGTGGGTGTGGAACATTTCGGTGTATAATGTTTATGTACAATCCAATAGAATCCCTTTGGTATTAAGAAATGCCAGCTTGGTTCACTCTGTAATATTCTCCTTGCTTGGAAGCACTCTCACGTTCGATTCTGAACTTTCTGACGTCAAGCCCCACTCTAGGTGTGGAGTATGTAATTTTGCTTGATGTGCATCCATGTTAATTGCACTGAATTGGTAAAGATGTCATCTTTGCAATGAAACATTCAGTGCAGGTCCTCCTCTGTCACTTAACGGTCATAAATGATCAACTGGCACAAATTAACACTGTCCGAACGTTCAACTTGATATTTCTCCCTCACTCAATAACATCAGAATTAAATAAAGTGATTGCTTAAATAATATGCTATTTGTAGCATCTTTTTTGTGAAAACGTATTCTTACGTTTGTCTACATAATAGTGATTGCCCTTCAGAAGTAGTTTTCTGGATGAAAGATCCTTCAGAGACTTGCTGGTGACTTTCACTATATAGAAGGACAAGGACAGCACACACATGGGAATTACTATCACCTGAAATTTCCCCTTCAAGGAACACAAAACTATCGTACCTTTGAACTACATCACTCTTCCTTCACTGTCACTAGATCAACCTTCTGGAGCTCCTCCAAAAGAGCCCCATGGTTCAGGAGGGCAGCTCACTACCACTGTCTCAAAGATAGGCAATAAAGGCCACTGATGTCCCCATTCTGCCAACAAATGAAAAAAAAGGAAGTATAGAGCTTTAGATACTTTACTCTGATGTTACTCAATTGTTTTAAAAGATATTGAAATGTTGTTGTAATATGTTGGTAACATACAGAATAAGAACTGAGGCCATTAGGACAAAATCTTTAAAACTATCTGCTTAAAAAAAAACATATGGATCTAGCATTCTGTGCACAGAAGAGGCGATGGCCTAGTGGTATTATTGCTGGACTGTTGACCCAGAGACCCAGGATAATGTTGTGGGGACCTGGGTTTAAATCCTGCAACAATGCAGTTCAGTCTTTACTGCCCTCTGGGCAATTAGGAATGGACAATAAATCCTAGCTTAGCCAATGACACCCTCTTCCTGTGAATGAAATTTTTCAAAAAACTATAAAAAGATGTTTTTGTTAAGTTAATTATCTTAAGGGTGTTTTTTAAAAACTGAAATCATTGTGTTTTGAACTTTTCTGTGATGTGTCATATGCAAGTAATATGAAACAATTCATTAGTTTCAGTTTGGCTTCCTATTAAAATTATTTTAGTCTTGAACCATATTCAGTTAATAATTTAAAAGCAGAGCCTGTTGGAGAAACTCAGCAAGTCTGGGCAGCATTGTGAAGAGAGAAGTAGAGTTAACGTTTTAAAAAGTTAAATCTGTTTCTCTCTTGATGCCAGACCTGCTGAGTTTCTCTCATAATTTCTGCCTTTATTTCAGAATTCCAGCAAAAACTGCATTTTGCTTTTATTTGACTCATTCAAATAATTTCCCCTTCCAAAGACCACGCCTCCAACATTCTGCCTGCTGCAAATATCACAAAGATGTTGCTGTTTAATCACCAGTGCCTGTTTTAATCTTTATCATTTCCTGTATACAACCTAGCTTCATCCTTTCATTGATTAAAAGTTTTTGCTTTGGTAATTGATTCCTAGTTATCTTCCTGACCAACCATTTTGGACACTGACAAGATATTTATTTCTCAGCAGTATACCTTCCTAAGCGTTTCCCTCAATCTTCTGGAATGGGCAATTTTTCTGCAGTAAATTTTTTCACCCAGCTCCTTTTCATATTTTCTCTTTTTCTTTCCCTTCTATCCTTCATCATTCTCATTTGAAATTTTGGGCTGTATGCCTCTTGATCAAATTCTTAGGTCAGAAGCAATGATCACTGTTGTCCAAATGTTCTTCATTGGTGGATTAAAGCAAGAGCAGACCTTTACAGAATCATTTACAGTGTTGCTGCAAGTTTTCTACTACATCTTCCATTTACCTACTTCCATTTCACCTTGAAAATCTAGAATTGTTATCTAGAATTACTTTCTATGCTTACTGATAGAGCTACTTCGAATTGAATGAAATGACTGATGTGTTTTAATTTGCTTTTTACATCCCCAGAACATTCCCAATGCAGGACATGACCATCAAATTATTTTCCAGGTTTTATCACTGTTCTCCAAGTGAATGGAGTAGCCAATTTATGTGTGGAGTACTCCTACAAACAGCACAAGATAAACTATCAGTTATTCTTTTTTCTAAAGTTGACAGGATATCAGGACAACCATTCTTCAAACAGTATGCCTGAACAGTAAACTATTTGACATCACCTCCAGTACACCATTTCCTCAGTACAAAATGGAAATCAACCAAAATGATGTGTTCAAAGGGATTAAGAGATGTGCATAAAATGGCTGGTGTAGCCAGCGATGGTCACATCTCAAGCACAAATATAACGAAATAGATAAAACATAGAAATTTAAATACCACATGGATCAGGAAGGCTCCGGGTCAATCTCTGCACTGACATTGAGTTAGTTCTTCCCTCCAAGAGCAGGGCTTGGGACCATAGTAATTATCAAGTTTCCAAGAATATACCTGGGAGAAAGTGAGGACTGCAGATGCTGGAGATCAGAGCTGAAAATGTGTGGCTGGAAAGGCGCAGCAGGTCAGGCAGCATCCAAGGAGCAGGAGAATCGACGTTTCGGGCGAACAAGGGCTCATGCCCAAAACGTCGATTCTCCTGCTCCTTGGATGCTGCCTGACCTGCTGCGCCTTTCCAGCAACACATTTTCAGCTCCAAGAATGTACCATTTATCTTGTCAGTAAGATTTGGCATTTTCAGAAATTATTATTGCTTCAGTTGCTTCAAATACATGTTCTAAGAATTTCTTCACCATAATTCTTTTACACAGAGAATGGTTCATGTTTAGGATGAACTTCCAGAGGAAGTAGTGGATGCAGGTACAATTATAACATTTAAAAGACCTTTAGATAAGTACATGAATAAGAAATGTTTGGAGGGATATGGGCCAAGCGCAGGTGAGTGGGTCTGGTTTAGTTGGGATGATGGTTGGCATGGACTGGTCTGTTTCCCTGCTGTATGACTCTATGAATCTGTAAGTTACCAGTAACATCTCTATTATGTCAGTTGTATTTACACTTTCATTGCTTACATCTCCATAGAATCTCCAAAATGTTGAAACAGGCCCTTCGACCCAACAAGTCCACACCAACCCTCCAAAGAGTAACGTACCCAGACCCATCCCGCTACCCTATTATCCTACATTTACCCCTATCTAATGCATCTAAGCTACATATTCCTGAACACTATGGGCAATATAGCATAGCAAATTCACCTAACCTGCACATCTTTGGACTGTGGGAGGAAACCGGAGCACCCAGAGGAAACCCATGCAGACACAGGGCGAATGTGCAAACTCCATTTAGACAGTCGCCCAAGGCTGGAATCAAACCCCGGTTCCTGGCGCTGTGAGGCAGCAGTGCTAACCACTGAGCCACCGTGCCATCCTGTAAAATACATTGTCATTAATATATAAATGTTTGCAGCAAATTCATTAATTTGATCAAGTAAAACTTTTAAAACTGGACCAAGAAAGGGATTTGAATCAAATGCTAATATCATATAGTTTCCAGAATTATTTTGAAATGAATCTTACGTTATGCACATGGAAACATTGGTCATTATATACTTTGAGTCTATACTCTGTTTTGCTGCCATCTCAAATCTCTCTTGTCATACATCCATAACCCATTTGTAATTGTCAAGTTTGGTTTTTCACTATGAGCTTTCTCCCCCCTTTTCACAATGTGTTGTTTATTTAGAACTATATTAATCAAGGTTCAGCCTATTACTTCGAAAGAAACTGGCCCCTCCACAAACCTGACCCAAATACTAATAAAACCCATCCCTTCCTCTTCAACCTCTCATTACAGTTAATTTCCTGTTCAATCTCTCAATCTGAAAGGAGCACAGAATGTTGCATTTCCTTTACCTCATTGTCTGGAAACATCTTTACTCTTTCCATATCCTTTCGATTCCTCAAAATGTACGAGGAAATACTGTCAATGCTAACATGTAATACATGGCTGCTTCTAACTATTTCTGTGATATCCTTTATTGTGTATTCGTAACTGCAAATCTGCTTGTTTTACCCTATTTTCTTAAGGATCTATTTATCAGTTGGTCTCACAATTGAATTTCCCATTAGAATCAATTTGTATGATTCTGTGAATCTTTCCTGCAGCTTTTCACACACTTGGTATCATCCAACCTTCAGCTTTGTAACCTCAACACTGTAATAACTATGTGAAACATTATCATCTTGCTCCACATTTCGCGCATTATACAATAATACTTTAGTCATGGCTTGTCACTCTCTAATTATTTGGACATATCAAACTGAAGGTCACTGAATCCATAATTGATGACAATTAATTACAATTTAAAATAGGATCAGATTTGTGCAATTTAGTTATGTTCTGTCACCTTTATATAATAGACATGGAAAGTAAATAACTGCCTTTTTAACTGTTCAAAAAGAATTAGGACTGGTATTGATTTAGAGAATTACTGGTCTTCAGACTGTAGAAAATGATGATCTTAAAAACACAAACCAAGATATTTTGCAAGTCACACTCCAAGTCACTCTATCCTGATTTGGAACAACAAAAATTCTGAATTTTTCTTCCTGACAGCACTGTGGCTGTCTCTACACTACAAGGACTGCAGGGATTTAAGAAGGCAGTGCACTAGCACCTTCTCAAGGGCAAATATGAATGGGCAATAATTGCTATCTTCACCAGCATTGACCGTATCCTTTCGAGGACTTGTTGAAGTATGATTCAATTGAGCAGCTGTCTGTCCTTCACGTGCAGACTTTCACAGTGACTGTTGGCAGACTATTTGATCACTGCAGCCAGGTTCAATATTACCCAACAAAAACAGAAGTTACTGCAAAAGCTCAGCTGGTCTGCCAGCATCTGTGCTGAGAAATCAGAGTTAACATTTCAGGTCGAGTGAGGCTTCCCCAGAACGGGCCATCGGACCTCAAACACTAACTCTGATTCCATTTGACAGATGTTGCCAGACCTGCTGAGCTTCTCCAGCAGCATCTGTTTTTGTTTCCGATTTACAGTATCCGCAGTTCTTTCAGGTTTTATTCAATATTACCCAAGCTCAGCGTCTCCATACATGTAGATCCAGCAGAAACACTGAACAGTGTGCAGGAGACAGGCAGTATTCTCCTCCCTAAATTAGTGTCACTGCAGGTATACAGATGCTTTAACACTACCCTGCAAGCCAAGAACTCACTCAATGCAAGAGCAGCTATTCACTTAGAGAGCTCTTGTATAGCATGACATTCAAACTCTTTACAAGCTTTCTATATTTATTTTATGTTTTATTTATGTTTGAGTTGTGAGTGTCACAGGCAAAGGCAGCATTTGTCGCCCATCTCTATAATTGTCTTTTGATTGTGACGGAGACCGAAACCAGTGTAGTTCCTCTTGTGTAAGCACACCCATTAACGCTGTTTGAAAGAGATCCAGGATTTTGACTTAATGGCAGTGAAAGAATGGTGATACAGTTCCAGCTGAAGATACTGCTGGAGGGGAACTTGCAGATATTGGTGTTTCCACACTCCCCTTCGCAGTCTTGTAGTTGCCTGTATAATTGCACTCATTCAGGCAAATGGAGAGTTTTCAATCATGCTCCTAATTTGTGCCTTGTTGACGGTGCACATGCTTTAAGGAGAGAGGAGGTGAGATATGTTTGCTTAGTTTTGCAGTCACAATATTGGAATGGTGTCCTTTTGGATTGTTATTAACATAGTTTCTTGCAGTTGCTAACCCACAGGAACATGGAGTTTGCACGTTCTCCCCGTGTCTGCGTGGGTTTCCTCCGGGTGCTCCGGTTTCCTCCCACAGTCCAAAGATGTGCGAGTCAGGTGAATTGGCCATGCTAAATTGCCCGTAGTGTTAGGTAAGGGATAAATGTAGGGGTATGGGTGGGCTTCGCTTCGGCGGGTCGGTGTGGACTTGTTGGGCCGAAGGGCCTGTTTCCACACTGTAAGTCTAATCTAATCTAAAAAAAACATAGCTATTGTGCAGAGACTCACTTGATTTATGGGGTTACTTCTAATCACCTGGTCTTAGTGCTCACTATGACTTAGGATACAACCTCTGATGATCCAAAGTCAAACTTTGACAAGTCTAGGTGACACGGTGGCTTGGTGGTTAGCACTGTTGCCTCACAGCGCCAGAGACCCGGGTTCAATTCCAGCCTCAGGCAACTGTCTGTGTGGAGTTTGCACATTCTCCACGTGTCTGCGTGGGTTTCCTCCGGGTGCTCCGGTTTCCTCCCACAGTCCAAAGATGTGCTGGTTAGATGAATTGGCCACGCTAAATTGCTCGTAGTGTTAGGTGAAGGGGTAAATGTAGGGGAATGGGTGTGGGTGGGTTGCTTTTCGGAGGGTCTGTGTGGATTGTTGGGCTGAAGGGCCTGTTTCCACACTGTAAGTAATCTAATCAAGTAGTCTCTGGATATATTTGCCCATCTAGCCTCTCATAAGATGTGGGCCCTTTGCTTGGGTGACCAAGATTCCGAACACACCAACTAGAATCAAATCCTAGCCTTTGCAGGATGATCTGATTAGAATCAGATTGTACCAACAATGATTCCTTTCCCCTAGTCAACTTTCAGATGTAGTCACATGACATCAGGTTACAGTCCAACAGGTTTATTCATCAGGTGAAGGAGCAGCGCTCAGAAAACTTATGATTTCAAATAAAGCTTTCAGACTATAACCTGGTGTCATGTGACTTCTGACTTTGGCCACCACAGTCCAACACTGGCATCTCCACATCATAACTTTCATATATGGATATATTGATGATACTCTGCATGACATCTTTAACACTTCTCTCAGCAACCACTACTGCTTCCCTCCAATACGCATTTCCCTTTGTACTTTCCAACAGGCTGTCCAAGTCTTAGATGAGCTACAATTTCCTCCAGTCATTATCTTTGCCCCTGCTATCCACCAATTCCATGTGCCTTCTGCCCATTTTTAAGCTAATGCAGACTACAGATAGCTTGGTAAAGTTATTTGTCTCCATCCCTGCTTTAGTACACAGGTTGCTGATATTCTCATCCATATTGTTGCTACCCCCAGATTTGACTTTATCATTGCTATCTTGGCTCATGTCCCATTCTCCACATTTCAGAAACACATCCAAAACTCTGCTCTCAGTATGCTCTTCAGCAGCAAGTCCTGAACAGACATCACTCTTGTTCTTTGGGTCTTCATTGGCTTTGTGTTCCCCTATTTAATATTCTCATTATGTTTAAATCCCTTCATAGTTTTCATATTCTCTTGTTCAAGGTTTGTGCGAAGGTTTGTAGCTCGGGTGCTCGTTGTTGTGGTTCTGTTCGCCGAGCTAGAAGTTTTCGGTGCAAACGTTTCGCCCCCTGGTTAGGCAACATCATCAGTGCTTTGGAGCCTCCTGCGAAGTGCTTCTTTGATGTTTCTTCCGGTATTTATAGTGGTCTGTCCTTGCCGCTTCCGGTTGTCAGTTTCAGCTGTCTGCTGTAGTGGTTGGTATATTGGGTCCAGGTCGATGTGTTTGTTGATGGAGTTTGTGGATGAATGCCATGCCTCTAGGAATTCCCTGGCTGTTCTCTGTCTGGCTTGCCCTATGATAGTGGTGTTGTCCCAGTCGAATTCATGTTGCTTGTTGTCTGTGTGTGTGGCTACAGACAACAAGCAACATGAATTCAACTGGGACAACACCACTATCATAGGGCAAGCCAGACAGAGAACAGCCAGGGAATTCCTAGAGGCATGGCATTCATCCACAAACTCCATCAACAAACACATCGACCTGGACCCAATATACCAACCACTACAGCGGACAGCTGAAACTGACAACCAGAAGCGGCAAGGACAGACCACTATAAATACCGGAAGAAACATCAAAGAAGCGCTTCGCAGGAGGCTCCAAAGCACTGATGATGTCGCCTAGCCAGGGGACGAAACGTTTGCAACAAAAACTTCCAGCTCGGCGAACAGAACCACAATATTCTCTTGTTCTGGGGATCCTCCAGCTTATTTTCACTAGAGAGTTGGAGGCTGAGGGGTGACCTAATAGAAGTATAATATTTTCAGAGGCATGGATAGGGTGCATAGTCAGAGTCATTTTTCTAGGATAGAAATGTTGAGTACTCAGTTTAAGGTGCGAGGGGGAAAGTTTAAGGAGATATTAGATATAGACAGCTGGGACCAACTGAATCTCTTGAAGAGTATAAAGAGTGTGGGAGCACTCTTAAGAAGGAAATCAGGAAGTTAAAGAGGAGATATGAGATAGCCTTGGCAGATAAGATTAATGATAATCCAAAAAGATTCAACAAATACATTAAGAGCAAGAGAGCAACTAAAGAGAGAGTAGCAGTCCTTCAAGTCCAACAAGATCATCTATGTGGTGAAATCCACAAGATAGGAGAGACAATAAATGAATATTTTGCACCGGTTTTTCTGTTCAGAAAGAAACGGAGGCTAGACAACTCAGGGAAATAAATATTGATGTTTTGAAACCAGTTCATGTTATAGAAGAGGAAGCGCTGAAGGTCTTAGAAAACATAAAGGTAGATAAATCTGCAGGATCAGATCACGTGTATCCCAAGAATACACGTGAGGAAATTGCAGGGCCTCTAGCAGAAATATGTGAAGAATCAGAGAACTAGAGGGTGACTAATGTTGTGCCATTGTTAAAGCAAGGCTGTAAGGAGAAGTATGGAAACTATCGACCTGTGAGTCTGATGTCAGTGGTGGGTAAGTTGTTGGAGGTGATTCTGAAAGATAGGATTTACATGCATTTGGAGTGTCACAGATTGATTAGGGATAGTCAGCATGGCTTTGCGCAAGGAAAATAGTGTCTCACAAACTTGATTGAGTTTCTTAAATAAGTAACCAAAAAGATTGATGAGGGCAGAGCAGTAGACATTGTTTACTTGGCCTTTAGTAAAGCCTTTGACAAGATTTCACATGGTAGACTAATTAGTAAAATCAGGTCACATGGGATTCAGGGTGAGCTTGTCAATTGGATACAAAATTGGCTTTATGGTAGGAGACATAGGATGGTGAGGAGGGATGTTTATCAGCAATGTTCCACAGGGATCAGTATTCAGTATAGCTACCTGATGAAGGAGCAGCGCTCTGAAAGCTTGTAGTTCCAAATAAACCTTTTGGACTATAACCTGGCGTTGTGTGATTTTTAACATTATTAAACTCAAGAAGATTCAGAAAAGATTTATCAGGATGTTGCCAGAAATAGAGAGTTTGAATTATAAAAATAGACTGGAAAGGCTAGGACTTCTCTCACTTAAATGCAGAAGATTGAGGGGTGACATCATTGAGGTTGATTAAATAATGAGGGGCATAGATATGGAGATTGACCATGGTTTTTTTCCCTGGATGGCAGAGTTTAAAAAGAGGAGGCATATTTTTATGGTGAGGGAGAAGGATTTAAAAAGGACATGAAGGGCAACTTCTTTAAACAGAGAGTGCTTCATGTGTGGAATGAAATGCCAGAGAAAGTGGTCGGTGCAGGTACAGTTACTACATTTAAAAGACATTTGAATAAGTTCATAAATAGGAAAGGTTTAGAGAACATGGGCCAAGCGCAGCCAGGTGGGACTAGTTTAATTTGCGAAAATGGTCAGCATGGACTGGTTGGATCAAAGGGTCTGTTTCTGTGCTGTGTGACTCTGTGATGTGTGAGGCATGCTTTTTTTACACTGAGAGTGGTAGGTACCTGGAACCTATTGCACGCTGAGGTCATAGAATCAGATAGGATAGTAACATTTAAGAGATATTTAGACAGACCAATGAACAGGCATGGAATATTCCAGGCAGATGGCATTAGTTTAGAATGTCATCATGGTCCGCATATAAATGGTGGGCTGAGGGCTATTCCTGTGTTGTACTATTCTATGTTGACACCTTCCCAGCACTCTGATGTTGCTCTGACTATGCAGCCTTGTACTAGGATTCTCCTGAGTGAGTATTTGTCTGCAACTTGATCAAGGTGAAGGATATTCTGATGGATATCTTTTAGAGATATACTGATGAGAATTTGGTGGAAGCTCCATAATTTGAGGCAATCATCTGACAGCAGGACTTCAATGTTTTTAGTTTGAGATCTAGGGATAGACACTTAGTGTGCTTATGTCAACAGACCACAAGCAAGGCTGGTATATGTGCTATACTGGGTTCTTTATCATTTAATGGGCTTCAGTGATCACTCCATAATGAAACTGACCTCCTCTTGGTCACTCAAATTAATAAATGCCTGAGTTCTAAGGAGCCTAGGTGTGAAGGTTTCCTTCTCTATAACAGTCTTGAGTAATTGACCAATTATGGAATTGTCAAGGGCTGCTTGGAGCTCTTTAGTTACCAGTTCATCCAGGTACATAAACAACAAAGATCAGGACCTAATTTTAGAGAACATTAAATGTCCTTTGTTAACCTTCTTTGGATGAAGAAGTCTTTTAAGGGCCTAGGTCTTGTCTTTGTCTGCAATGACAAATGCTCAATGACGTTCAATACTTCTCTGATGGCCTTGTAGTTTCTCAAACTGTCTATTGCTTCTTCTATTTGCATGAAGAATTACAGGTGCAGGTTTTCAAAATGCTTAGGTAATGGTACTCTCCTTACTTCCTTTTCAAGACTAATTAACAATGAATTTTCCACATGGGGTCTCGAATAGCATAACAGCTGATTACGCAGTTGTGACCGCTTGATCTAATCGATCTTTCTCATTGCAGAGCTTGGTGTCACTGAAGTCTTGTACTGCTTGTTGGTTGTCTTCACTACCAAGAAAAGAAACGCTTAACTGTCTCGAGCAGAAAGCTGGTTTCAAGATAGAGAAGCTTCACCTACAGTGCTCAATGCCAACATAATTGGGTTAAACGAAAGAAAAAGCTAGAGATTCAGACCCACAACTAGTTAAACTGATATTCAATGGCTGTGATGTGTCGAGGAGGGTATGGTACTACATTGACATTTCTTGATGGCATTCATGGAAGACAGTAGCTCTCGGCTATAGTGATCCTTTGAGGATTCAGGCTCATACGTATAGAGTGGCAAGACAGGTGGATAAGGTGGTCGAGAAGGCTCACCAACACGCTTGCCTTCATCAGCCAAGACATCATATAGAAAAGGTGGCAAATTATGTTCCAGCTGTATAAACACATCTGGAATATTGCAGTTAGTTCTGGTCACCTCACTACCGAAGGATGTGTACGCCTTGGAGAGAAGGTTTACCAGGAGGTTGCCTGGTCTGGAGGGGTTTAGTTATAAGGAGACATTAGATAAACTTGAAATATTTTCACTGGAAAGGCAGAGGCTGAGGGGCAACCTGACAGAAGTCTACAAAATTATGAGAGACACAGGTAGAGTGGATAATCAGAGGCTTCTTCCCAGGGTGGAAAGGTCAACTACAAGAGAGCACAGGTTCAAGGTGAGAGGGAGATAATTTAGTGGGGAAGGGCAGGGAAAAATTTTCACATGGACGTGGTAGGTGCCTGGAAGGCATTGCCAGTGGAGGTGGTGGAAGCAGGCACGATGGCATGTTTAAGGTGTATTTTGACAGACACATGAACGGGAGGCAAACAGAGAGATAGAAACAGTGAATGGACAATAAGTAGCAGGTCTAAATAAGGAGTAGGAATCAGCACAGCCTTGGTGGGCTGAAGGGCTTGTACCTCTGCCATATTGTATTATATCAGTGAACTAACTAATGATACTCTCTTTGGAGAGGTCAAGATATAAATAAAAAGTGAAGATTCCACATTTCATCAATAGTCAGTCATTAAGTATTACTGACCGTCCTTGCTGAGGTACCTGTTCAATAGGTCTTGAAAATTAGCTCCAATCACTCTTTTAATGACAATAAGAATCATAGCCACAGCATTCTTAAAACAATTCAGAACATCACAGTTTACAAAGGTTTGGGTGAGTGAGACAAACAATTCATTTTTCCCTTCAGAACGTGCATATAGCATTCCTCAGTATTTACAAATAAAATATTTCTTGGTTAGAAAAGGTCTTGAAATTTGTGTATTCTTCTAAATAAATCTCATAAGTGGGAATGCCTAATGGTACCATCATTGCACCTGAAGCAATTGTGAACTAAAATAACTTATCACACACTTATGAAATAAATCTTTTAAAGGATCAATAAATCATCTATCATATGATTCCTAATTGTTGCCTTCAGGCCACACCTTTGTGTTTAAAAGTTTGCAAACACTGAGATCCTAAAATATAATTTAAGTTTATTCAAATGTTTGAGCCAAATTATCACAATTAATAAATCTCAGGAAGTTGGATCCATTAGATTTCTCACCCTGTAAATCATATGTGCTGTCAAGTTTTGTTACATCATTGGGAAACTTACTCCAATAAACTTGTTTAGACTCACTCTCAGCAAATCTTTTGCTATTTGCAGTCAATGAACTATCCCAAAGCCTCAGAGTTAAATCTTCCTTTATCCTGGACATCAGAAGAATTTAAACCATCCACGATATGAGGGGTTAATCTTCAATGGCTCAATTATTGCCAACCCAAAGGCTGCTCACCATTGGTATATCCATGTGCTTCTATATACCTGACATCCAGTCAGTTGATGAGCCCAGGCACTATAAAATAAATCCATTTCATCTGCCCTCCTTAAAGGACTTATAGTTTCCTCCAATCTTAGTCTGTAAAGATTTTTGTAGAATTCAAAATGTTGTTTTTCGTCTTTGCTACTTTGTCAATGATGCTGGTGTATTATTAACCAGAGCATCCAGGTCCAATTTGATACTTTGTGACAAAGACTGCCCAGATCTGAAATTGAAGGTTTTGTTTAATGGAAAATAATGGTTACTGCAACCAAGTGATGAGGAGGTTGTTAACAAAATCATATTTATGCGGAGGAAAGTTGTTGTTTTGTGAACATGCGATTAATTGAAAGCCTATTCAGCATTACATCTATAAGCATCACCAAGCCTCTAAGGAAAAGAGCTTTAGTAGATTTACTCAAATGTACCAAACAATTATTTACTTCTTATAGTCTGTAACATCTAAACTTTGGGTTACAGAGAGGACAGAGATTGTAGCTTTGGCTTGAAGCTTACTGCATATTGAATCGCGGTGACCTGCCAGATTGAAATTAGGAAGGTGTATCAAATAAAAAGCTGCAGTGAGTGATTGATTTAACCCACAGCTGCAAATCTGAGAAGCAGTATCTTATTTTCAGTTGGCTATTTCATATCCCAGAGGAAATGTCAAAAGCCACAATGTTTAAATTCAAGTTGGATTCATTTTATAAACTAACTGAAGTACTTTACAATTGGCAATGTAAACAAATGATATCAATGAAGTCACCAAATGATGCTGATGAGTTGTGGAAAATAACTTAAATATGATTTTGAGGGAGACCATTCTGTTTTGAGAATTACATCTCAGTATCACCTGATGAGTTATTTTCTATAACACACTGCTGCCCATTGGTAATTCCATGCAAATTAAAGCAATTAATTCCTATGAAGGGAATACATAAGAAAATATGAATGAACCAAGGAACTTCATTCAACTCTTATTGTCTTCTTTTCTATTGTTTCACAAAATGCTTCGCTGCATTCATTTTATTGATGTTTTTATTATTGTAATTATCAATCTTATGTCCCCATTTTGTTTTAGAAGACTAATTTAACTTGTGATATAGCTTGTGAACTGTGAACTACAGCTAAGAACTGCACCAAACCAGTCAGAATCATTTTCAGCAATCATTACTTCTTTGGAAGAGGAGAGGAGAATTTCATCCCATCAGACTGGCCTGGAATTAAACCCAGCTCTGCTTCCCAAAATGTTAGTACAGGGCCACAGCCAAACTTCACTGACACCTTTGGATCTTGCAGGGTCTTTTTCCAGAATGCGATTCCCTGAAACTTTGTCCCCTGGTCAGAAGCATTAAGTAATCGTTTTTCAAATGGGCCTTTTGGGCCCTTCATTACATCATGGGAAAGCTCAAATTCTTCAGCCCTTAATGTGTTCCTCATTGACCATTAGGATTAGTTTCATGAGAGGTCTGCCCTTATTGCATTTGATTTCAGCTGCATCATGTTATACCTTGTGGAGTGCCAAACTATTCCATTCTTAAACCTTCCAGTATTAGTGGCTCACACTCTTCTTGGTCCCACCAAATGTTAGGATGACTGTTTAGTGAGTTTTGTTCTGGTGTAGAAGATCTCAGGTGTGGAACACTAGATGAGCAGAACAGATGATTTATGAGTATTATCACAAAACAGTAATCATTTTCCACTGAGGTAATTTCCTCTGAGAGCAACACAGCTTTTGTTTGTTGTGTCTTTTGCCAAAGGGTATAATAAAACAGCAACAGTATGTTTTGGGAAAGTGAGGAGTGATTATAATAATCAATATGCTGCCATTAGAGTTGAGTGGCAACAGTCTGAGCAATGCCAATATATCAACCTTTATTTTTTAAAAAGAAAAAATAAATCATAAGGGGCTCAATCTTCTTATTGCAAATACATTGTACTGAAATCAAGTTTCCCATTTAAATGCATTAGGATCATTTTAACTTTGGAAAAAATGTGGAATGGGTGACAGCAAATTGGCTGCCCTTATGCATCCTTCCCGATTTTTATTACTGTTGAAGTCAAATGATTGAATCATAAGTTTGATTTATTTTGTCCCCTCTCTTAGTTGTTCCAATATCAGTCGTCCTGTGCTCTAAACCTTACCCTTTCATCCAGAATTAAGATTTTCTTTTGAACATCAATATGAAAAATACTGAATTTAAGATGCTGTCATATTTAATTTTCATATTCAATTTCCTCCACAAATGTTTGGTGGAACACCCACAGATTTTCATGCATATACCAGTCGGGGGGTCGTAAAGTGCTTTCCCTTTTTATATTAGATCACTATCCCACGTAATTTTTTTTGATTATATTTATATATATTTTGATTGAACAGCATTTTTTTTCTTTTTTGTGTCTTCAGACATAATTATCAAAGTGACCTCCACTGATTTTTTCTTAAAATCAAGGAAAATAAATATAAATATCAAAGGGTCAACATGGTAAAATAGAATACAAACTGAAAATCTACCATAATTGAAAACAGGGTGCGGTTTTCCCAAAGACTTAACAAAGGTATTAGTACTAAGTAAATTGACATGTAACTGACACATGTATAATTAAAACAAATTATACATGTGAGATTTCATTGGTGTAAGAATAAACTAACCTTTACCAGCAAGGATTTCTGCTGTAAGGGAGTATGGGTCAGAAATAGGTACAATTGTGGGTGCACTGATTCAACAGACAGCACTACCTTTAAATGCAACATTCTCTTGGGCATTTACCTTAAAAAGGCCACAAATACTGGCAACCTGACATTAAAACAAAAATTGTGGATATCAATTATCATTTGTAAGGAATAGGTTAATACTTGCGTTTGTCAAGCTCAAACAGATCATCTATTTTTTTCTTGTGTGTTCTGACTGAAGCAGCTCACTTTCAGAACTCGCTGATTGTATTTTACATTTTTATGCTGTATTGTTTTAGAAAATGGCTCGGGTGTTTGACTGAAACAATGGAAATTTTCCAGTTCACATTATGCTATCAGTCTTTTTGACCTCACTAACTCCTTTAACATTGGTCTTTGACAGAAAGGACACTATTTGACTTTAACCATTTCTACCTAGTTTATCCTTTAAGCTGTGAGGTTAAATTTGTAAGGCCACAAGATCAACTGAACTGCAATATTAAAGTCCCAGATTTAACCAAAGTGAAATCAAATCTAGCATATGATCAGTGAGAATTTAAAGACAGCTCTGACCTGATTCCAGTTCAGTTTAAAACTACCCACAGTTTCAAACTTTTGCTTAAAACCAGCATCCCTTTTAGTAATCACTTCACATTTAACATTTTAATTCAGTCTCCCATAAGTTATGATTGTTTACAGTGTATTTTGTTGGCCTCAAGAAGTGATTGTTAGTGATACTGTAATCCACACTGATCAACAGCCAACAGCATGGCTTTTTTTTCACTTGGAAGGGCCCAGAACCACCCATGCTGACACCAAATTTGCTGTGCTTCATTTTCAAAGTTCAAATAAGAAACAAATATAAAGGTCGGTCAGGAAGTCTGTTAACCAGTAATCTAATACTAAGGAAGGAAGAACACAGGAAAAAGCTTTCAAAGCTTTCACCAGTCATATTCATCATACTTTACAGTCCAAACTCACTAGCCGCACGCTGCTTCACTCAACTAAACATCTTTCTTGAGAGAATAAATGCTTCCAGGTTCTTTCGAACAAGGGTCAAGGAAGCATCTGCTGCCAATTATCAGGGTGATGCTGTGCTGCTTCAGGCTGGTTACCACAGTGACCACAGTAACAAACAGGAAGTGATCTGAAACCTAAAATGTATGATTGTGGTGATGTATTCCTTCAGACTGGGAGGGCTCATGAACTTGACTATGGAACAGCACCAATGAATGAATCATTAAGCTGTGCTTCATTCCCTCGACTTTGTTTCTTGAAACTGAACACTGAAGCTAAAGGCAGTTTACAAGCATCGAGGAGAAAATCAATGGTTTCTTCCTCTCCTGACCAGCCTGACATACCAGCTGAGGGGACAGTTCCCACATATCAACAATATAAATACAGAGCCAGGAAACTGTATGGATTGTGTTAGCAGGAATGCAAAAATCTCATTGCCACATTCAGCTGTGGTAACCAAGTCTGAGTTGCTGCCTCCATTGTCTAAGATGGACATCAATTATACCACATTGCTTACAAACTCGATAGAGTTGTATACAGGAGAGATGTGAAATAATACCCTCACCCTCTTTACTTGCCTCTTGGCTGAAGCACAACAAGATGACTGAGATTTCCATTTTGAGGTGAAAGTAAGGCCACAAAAATGTTAGATGAAGCCACATCTTCCAATGCCTGGAATAAGTAATTTCCCACAATGAGGTGCTTTTCACTCATTGTCTGAGGAAGCAAAAATGTTACCTGAGTGACTCAGCAAAATACATAGAACAAGTGAGCAGGAAGTTCCAAATTCATAGATTCTGGTTCCATATTTAAAGGCCAACTTGTCTCAGCGAAGCCAGGAACTTCCCAAGATCCTCTGCTGGTTGCCCCCAGCTACCTGGCAAGCAGCACAAGCTGGTACTCAGATGTAGTGATGCTGCTTTGCAACTGCTGCTGGATGGAGTTACTGAGAGAAAGGCCATTCCTACCGGCCTAGAACCAAATAACAGTGCAAGCCAGTGCCAGCGGCGCTCGCAAAAGGGATGACAAGAGGAGCAGGAAGAAAAGCAGTGATCTGCTGTGCTCTGAAAGAGTAAATGGCTCCATCTGCTCCCTCACCCACAGAGGCACCACTCAGTCTAAATCTGCCACTGCACTGGCATTCTCACAAATGGACACAACCTGCAAGGCACAGCTTTGCATGCAGACTCTGTATTTGAGAGCTCACATCTGCCTCATCCACTCAAACCTCTAACTCTTCCTCTTCTCTGCCCTTCCCATTCATTTCCTGAGGATTGTTCACGACCTGGCACCACTATGTATGCTTATAAACTGGTCCTGGATCAAGACCATTAAACACAATCCTCTCATTGTTTCAATGCAGGACAAAGTCACTTACAACCACACAGAGAGGGCTAACATTAGCATTGGGATGCCAAACACCAGCATTCTCACTCAGTTTAAGAAAAGAGCTACATACTTGACCGAGAAAGACAAGAAATGCTCTTGTGGTGATGGGGAGACACCAATGAACGAGCAACCCAAAAAGAAATATTGCACTCTCCTCATCTTGCTGTGCTTAAGCTGCTGTGCATCTTCACCAATTAATTCTTTCCTTTTTGCAGGCATTAGTAGGAGCCAGCTCCAGGGCCAGTGCAAGAGGCTGCAGCCTGAGCCTGTCTGGACCACCACCACTTCTGAGCAGGAACCCACTGACAAGTGGTGCACTTGCCCTTTCCTACAACACAGGGACTGTCACCTCAGTGAACCAAAATCTTCAAAGTCCCATAGTGTGGCAGTCAGGCCTGCACCTAGGCATATAGGGAGGGAGAGGAAATAAGGATGGCATGGTGTTCAACTTTACATTTAAATTGCAGTATTGTAAATATATCTTTACTTGCATTGATTTAACACCTGCTTTAGCCCTATTCTATCTATAGGAGGCAAGGATGTTCTTTGAAGTGAAAGATGTGGAATATCTTCTGCCTATTAAAGGATGGGGTATGTTTTAGCCACCATACCTTGGCACCTCTCACCTAATCACAAAATGGATGATTTGAAGTGGCCTCCTCCCCCATGGGCCCACAAACCGATAATTTGTGGATTGTAATCACGGCTCTCCAGATTACTCTCAGAAGCACTGAGAGTAACAATAAGGTCAAAGGGAAGAACCAGAGCATAGAGTTTCATTTGGTTGGTCCCCCAACACATTCCCCAACAACATATGGAAACACTGGTGGGAACTGTCCTGACTCTACATCTTCTGGTGGGGGGATGGTTTGTGACATGTTTAGGCTTCTCAAAGCCACATTACAACATGTCACATTGTGGAATCATGAATACTACCAAATTGTTCTTCTTAGAAATGCTCACAGTGTGCTTTACATCCTGACTATCCCTGTAGTGCTGCAGAATGCAATGAAACTTCACTGCACTTTTGTAATGCCTGAACATCCTCTCTGACAGTACTTCCATTACCATGGACTAACAGAAAATGCTGGTGAAATTCAGCAGGTCTGACAGCACCTAAGGAGAAAGATGCAAAGTTAATGTCTCAAATCCAAAGACTTGTCTTCAAAACTCAGGTTCCTGCAACACAATACGTTTTAACTGCATTAACCTCACCCCACATTGTTTCCTGTTATTGCCTTGCCTTCTGTGCTAACATGCTCCTAGGACAGAACGCTGACCTTGGGCACTGAACTGCCAGCTGTGAAGCAGAAGCTGATGTGTTGTCATTCTCCAGTGGGGTTATGAAATGGACCAGGAACACATTCTGCCTTTATCTCCGTAGACATGGAGAAGGGCAACGATCAGCATCTGTGAAGGCCATTTACATTTTAAATATAATGAGATATCACTTTGTCTGTGCGGAAACCACAAAAGAATTCCCTTGACTCTTCCACGTCCAGTTGTGAAGATATATTGTCCATATTTCATTTGAGTTTTTAAAAGTCAGTGTCCATATTGCAATTAGCTTTATGAGCATATGATATGACCATAGTAATACATGAGGACGGGAAGATATGGAGACAGAGTGACAGGTGGTGATTAGAATGCAAGGAGGCTCATGGAGATTACAAAACACAAAATTGACCAGTAGTACTGAATTGACCAGCAGGACTGAATTGACCAGCAGGACTGAATGGCCTAGTTCCAAGCTTTTGCTTCTGTACAAAATCAGAAATTTGCCAGTTGCAATCTTTGTTCCCTTGTTCTAAACTTGCAGCTTAGTTAAAAGTAAGAGTTCCAAATATGTCTTATCGATAACAATTCACTATACTATTCAATATACTACATACTCTTTTAGAAGAAGTAACCCATCTTTTCAGTCTTTCCACTTAATTCAATCTCCATATCAGGGATTGGATATGCTGTTTTTCTCTGCACCAGTTAAAAGTCTCTTGGAGCTCTAAGAGTGGACTCAGTCCTCAAGTAGTGGCCTAACTCTCGTACTTTGAACAGAACTTTCTCCAGTGTAGTCTCTGCCAAGCAAGCAATACATTACTAGATTCCATGCTGTATGATTACTTTGATAATATTGTGAAGTCAAATAACTTATACATTTTAGTTCTGGAAGGCCACTATGTAACACTTCAAGGAATGTGATACAAAGACTGTATCTTTTTACTTTCCTGCCCTTTTCATTGTGAACGGAAATGGAAAAGAATTGGTTTAAAGCCGGAATTGTTGAAGAACTACTGCGTTTTTTAAAAGCAAGTTGCCTACATGCACTGTAAGTGCCATTTACACAGCAGTTGGTACAAGCCGTGACGGAAAACCTTGTTACAAAACAGGTTGGAGCCGTGGGGGTTGTGTACGACTGAAAATTTGGCCAGCAACAGGTAGCTGATTGGATCAGAAATGGTGACTAGTTATTAATGGCAAAATTCTCCTGCCTACCGACAACTATATGATTGTTTCACAGATACTTGTACTGCTCGCGTATGCGAATGTTCAGGTTAGAACCCATTGGACCATGGAGCTATTTTTGTTCTGTAGTGAAAACGCAAGTCTGAAGATTGCCAGTTTATTTCCACTCATCAGTTGCTGTAAGCTGTGACTTTTAATTAACAATTCAGAGACCTTTACACATGTGGACTAGTCACACTGTGCCTCCTGCAAACAAACAGGAGGAGAAGGAAGATCCACAACAACATTCCGATCAGCAAAAGTATCAGAGACCACTAAACTGTCTTCCTGTCTTTCCCTACAACTAAAATACCCATTTGTTTTTGCATCTGGCTGTAGATGGAGAGTTTTCTAAAGTGAGTTGGACTTTTAACCAGTAGAGTGATACATTGACAGCTCATAATTGTTTATTTATAGTTAGAATTAATTTCTTTACAATAATTCTTGTTAACCTGAGTCCAAATTTGGCCAGCAACAAGTAGCTGATTGGATCAGAAATGGTGACTAGTTATTAATGACAAAGTTCTCCTGCCTACCGACAACTATGTGATTGTTTCACAGATATTTGTACTGCTTGTGTATGTGAATGTTCAGGTTATTCTTTGCAATAATTCTTGTTAACCTGAGTATAAAGGTCATGGGGAATGGGGAATTCTTCATACTTCTAAATCCTTTAACTTTTGTGACAACTCTAGGAATAACAGGGCTTGAGTTCCAGCACACTACCCCAGTGAGGGGTAATAATAGCCTAATTTTAACACCATCATCAAATATTGAACAAGTTGGCAAGATTTTGATTTGCTCTATGAAATGTAAAATGATTTTACATCTTACATATCCTGAAATACATATTGCTAACTATTAGAACTGCAGATCATTCAGACCTCACATAGCTCAGGAAGCATGTAATGCAGGGTTTTTAAACGTGTGCCTTACAAACACTCATACTTACAAACATGATCTTATACAGGAGTGTAATTTTAGCACCGGACGTACAACCATTTCCTGCACTTACAAATAACTATTTTATATTATTCTGCATTGTGTTTTTACTTGCATTAAAACTGACTTGTGAACAGACTCAGGAACAGAACCCATTCGCAATTGATAGATTATCTGGATTGTCTATGTAGGGGTTGACTGAGGGGCTACCAGTCAAGGTTAGAGTGGTGCAGGACCTGGGCCTCCTCCATCACTACTTCCTCACCATCTGAAGCTTGGAGGAAGAACGCCTCATCATCCACCTTGGGACCCTTCAACTCCATGGCATCAATGTGGACTTCACCAGTTTCCTCATTTCTCCTTCCCCCCCTCCTTACCCAAGTTCCAACCTTCCAGCTCAGCACCATTCTCATGATCTGTTCCACCTATCAATCTTCCTCCCCACCTATCTACTCCACCCTCCCCTCTGACCTATCACCTTCACCCCCACCTCCATCTACCTATTGCACTCTCAACTACTTTCTCCCTAGCCCCACCCCCTCCTATTTATCTCTTCACCCCCGAGGCTCCCAGCCTCATTCCCGATGAAGGGCTTTTGCCTGAAACATCAATTTTCCTGCTCCCTGGATGCTGCCTGACATGCTGTGCTTTTCCAGCACAACACCCTTGACTCTAATCTCCAGCATCTGCAGGACCCACTTCCACTCTGAAGGGCTACTGGGCCTCCTCATTGGCATCTTGGCACACAAATAACATATTACATGCCCAAAGTAAACCCTCACGAACCATCCTATGTGTCACACCTGCTATGATAAGCAGCTGATATGAATATGCACATAATTTTACGTCACTGATTGGAGTGTAGATTTGAAGGCCCAGATCTATTTGGCTGCGTCAAGTCAAAACAGCTACCTAGCCACAAGTAGTAGTTTACCAGTGGAGGTAACTAAAGAGGGCTTATCAGAGCCCTTACTCTGTATCAACTGAAAATTTCCAATTGGTCAACAGATTCCAAAACACAACCAATAAACTGAGTTGGTCTCTGGCAGTATAGGGCAGCCATGTTTCACCTTACTATGGATAGATCACCCTGCAAACTGTCATAGCCACCAGCCTACAGTTACAGGCCATCGACTGGAAGGGTTTTCCCCTCTAAAATCACATTCAGACAGCTGTGGCCATTTTAAAATTCAACCTTTTGCCCTCTTGTCATTGTACACCTCCATTTTGAGGCCTCTCTTTGTCATCATGGTTATCAGCTCACCTGATAGCATTGCCAATGTGTCATTGTTGAAGGCCCTCTTATTGATCCCTTCAGGAGCCTAGACGACTCCCTTGATCAGTTACTAATTGACCAATTTTGCAAATCTTAATTTCGGGTTAGAATATAGAATATAGAACAGTACGACACAGGAACAGGCCCTTTTGCCCCACCTTAACATATGAGGAAACTTTAAAAATTCAGAGTTTATACTCATTGGAGTTTAGAAGAATGATGGGGAGTCTAATTGAAACGTAAAGAATATTGAATGACCTGGACGGAGTAGATGTTGGGAAGGTGTTTCCACTGGTAGGAGAGACTAGAACCCGAGGGCATAGCCTTAGAGTAAAGGGAAGATCTATTAGAATGGAGATAAGGAGAAACTTCTTCAGCCAGAGAGTGGTAAATCTATGGAATTAATTGCCACAAAAGGCTTTGGAGGCCAGGTCATTGAGTATATTTAAGACGGAGATAGATATGTTCTTGAGTTTCAAGGGGATCAAGGTTATGGGGAGAATGGGGTTAAGAAACTTATCAACCATGATTGAATTACAGAACAGGATCGATGTGCTGAATGGCCTAATTTTTGCTCCTATGTCTTATGGTTTTATGTCTGTGTTGACCATGATGCCATTCAAAACTACCCCATCTGCAGTATACCTTGCAATACATTAGCTACTATATTACAAAACTACATCATTCCTGAAGAAGGGCTTATGCCCGAAATGTCGAATCTCCTGTTCCTTGGATGCTGCCTGACCTGCTGCGCTTTTCCAGCAACACATTTTCAGCTACATCATTGGTCTTATATATTTTTGAACACGACTCAGTACTGCTCAGTAGCAGTACTATGTACTGTTTACAAGATGCACTGCAGAGCTGCTCTAAAGCTCCTTAGACAGTACGTTCTAAATCCACAATCACTACCATCTGGAAGGACAAGGCAACAGCTACATGGGAACACCATCTTGTCTTGGAACTATTTGATTGATCCTTCAGTGTTGCTGGGTCAAAATTCCTCCCCCAGCAATGTGGGTGCTCCTACATCCCAAGGAGTACAGCAGTTCAAGAAGGCAGTTCATCATCGACTTCTCCAGGATGACTAGGGATGGACAATAAAGTTGGTCTAAACTGTGAAACCCACATCCCATGCACGAACAAGAAAAAAAGTGCTTTGACTGTGAAAGGCTATATAGAAACCCAAGTCTTTTTTTAAACGAACATACAAAGACGATATGTGTGCTGCTGCGAAATTGTAAAGGCCAGAGCATCATGAGTCTGTTTCCAACTTGAATCACACTCACAGTCACAGTGCAATTCCCTGGGAGAGGGACAGAAACCAGCAAGTCCCATGGCTGATAAAAATGAACAAAAACATTGGAAACCTTAACTGTGAGTTTCTTAGATGATCTGCGACAGTTGTGTTGCATGTTGATCAAGGAGAAAGTTGAGCTCGGCTGCAATAGTCTCAGTGTTAGAGGCCGCACAGAGTGCTGAGATTCCAGCAGCCCTCTGTGGGAGCTTTCCTGTATATAATGAACACATTTCTCAGGATGAGGATCACCACCCAGCAACTACCCACAAGGTCACACACCAGTAACAGCTGCACCACTGGCAGACAGCAGAGTAGTCCTCCTGCATGGAGTCATGAATCCAGGAAGTGGAACGAGGATAACATGGAAGAGTGAAAGACCAAATCTCCTATGAGCAACCCCTAGATATATACAATGAAGAGCCTGTATGTACTGGTAAATGCATGATGTTCAAAAACCCTATATGTTGGGTTCTGTAAGTGGGAGGCGTGGAATGAAATATAAATTATGCTTTAACTTAATATAAAGAAAATAAAATTGGCATTTCATCATGGATTTACTGGGAAAGCATATTATTTTATTGAATATTGGAAAATATAACACACGGTTCAGGAACATTATTAGCTAAAATGAAACTGTATTCAATAGACCTTGAAAGAGGACCTCCCTTTTTTGTGTTGTGATGCTGTGTTGCAGCAGGAAAACTGACCACTGTGCTCTGTGCAGCCCATTAATTTGTGAATAAGTGGTACATTTAATCTTAGGAAGAGCAAAATCAAATAGGAATACACTTTCAATCCAGGGAAATTTTCCACGAGTGTACTGGTAGTTCATCTATAGTGTGATGGTTGCATTCCTGTCCAACCCCATCTTATAGAAATATTGCGCTTTAGAAACAGCGCTTAAAGTATATGGTGCTGTAATTGCATTACAGCCAAACACATTTTAAAAGTTCGCGCTTTACAAACAGTGTCCCCAATTTGTCAATCATGTTACAGCGAATTCGCATCAATGAAACACGGTTTATAGCAGAGCAACCTGTAATGTGTTGATTATGTTAGGACAGAGGAACTCATGGGGTTCAATATGTTTACTAATGTCAAAAAGTAATAAGTAAATGTTCTCAATGATCTTCAAACTTTTGCAATCTAATCATACAACATATACAAGAATTCAATTCAATTTGATCCAGCCCAAATCACCATCATTAGCTATGAATGTAATACTCTTTTATGGCTTCTTCTCTCCAAATTCCAATTGACCACGTTATATTCTACAAACTAAATTCAGATGGTGTGGCTTTGTTTGCAGGACTCAGTGCTGGAAATTCAGAATTTTGACTGTGACTTCTATTATATACTTTATTGAACTAAAAACATACTCAACATTTCAATAATTCTAATCTCTTTTGGACCATGCAACTGAAGATTACTCATTTTATCTTTAGTTTAAGCTTCATAAAATGAAGATCCTCGTGTTATGACAAGTCAATTAATCAATGACAATGTAAGGCTTTGAATGAATGCAATTATCTACCTTCTCCCTTATTGGCATCGAAGTACATTTTCACACTGGAGATAATGATTAACTGTAACTCTAAAGTTCTTAAATAATTCATTAGGAACTTGATGTCCATTCTTACATTGCTTTTATTTGGCTGTTTACATGATGAGATTTTAACTATACTCGACATTAAAAAGTGTGCTTCCAAATCTGCTCTTGTTGCTGGGATTAATTGCCCGAGAAAATATGGAGAATATTTCATTGGTTATATTTTAGCTACACTTTGGACGACAATTGTTTTAAAAAAGCAGGTGAAGCCAAGATTCAATGTTTCCTTCTCCATTTATAATGTGTGTATTTCCAAGGGGTAAGGATCGCTATACTGGTATTTTGTGATCTAATGAAGAAAGGTAAACAATCACTGACAGCTGCCTCTGCTCCTAATTGATTATCCTGGAAATCTCAGGCTCTTATAGTATGAACTTTGGTATAGATGAAGATCCAGTATTTAGGGTCTGAGGGGTTGATTTAGCTGGGTAGTTGGCTTGCAAAGCAGCGTGAGTTGCTAACAGTGTGGGTTCAATTCCCATCACAGGCTGAGGCTACCATGAAGGATTCTCCTTCTCAACCTCTCCCTTCACCTGACGTGTGATGACCCTCAGGTTAAACCACCACCAGTTGTCTCTCTCTCTCTAATGAGAGAGCAGTGCTATGGTCTGGTAAGACTATAGTGATACAACAACATTTGGGTCTGACATACAGGTAGCTATTGTGAACAAGTTACCCCATTTCCCTGATAGCCCCTTCATCAATAAAAGTTTTTATTTTAGTATCAGTTGACTAAATATCTGCAGTTCCTTTTTCTGATTGTTAGCTATCAACAAACTATTGCCACACTCTTAATATTTTACCAGGAATTTTGAAATTTACCTTCTATTCTTTCCATTTAAAATAGAATGAAAGTCTCTAACAGTTCAAATTAAAATAATATTTACTTTATCTACTTTTTCAAACCGAAGAATTCACAAGCAACTTGCTCTTCATCAATGACCATTTGGTCTGTGGTAGTACAAAGATGATTATGACAGCATCCTCCCTTTCATTGTAAAAGACCAACCCTTAACTTGGGCTTTCAGGTAATAAGTTATAGGCTGCTTGCACAGTGTCAATTTACAACAACTTTGCAACTTTGTTTTAAAAGGTATTACCGTTCATAAATATTTTGCTGACTGCAAAGTTCTGAGGCCAAAGGCTATAAAGCAGATGACTGCTACAGTGAGATTGCATTGAGAAAGAGTGGGTGGGCAAGAGAATGAGAGAGAGAAAGAGCCAGTAGACTGTATTTATCTTAAGTAGATCATGTGACCTGTGTTGTAAAGGAATATGTTTCTCTGTGTCAATGTGATAAAGAGTACAGGCGTTAAGACAATTCTGGTTGCCCTGCTGTACAAAGGATGCTATTAAAATGAAAAGGGTGCAAAAATTTATAAGTAAGTTACCAAGACTGGAGGGCTAGAGTTTGAAGGAGAGATTTTATTTTTTTCCCCCGGAGCATAGGAGGCTGAGAGGTGACTTTATAAAGGTTTATAAAATCATGAGGGGTATAGAAAAGGTGAATAACCAAGGTCTTTTCCCAGGCTGGGGGAGTCCAAAACTAGAGTGCATAGGCTTAAGATGAGAGGGGCAGGACTTAAAAGGGATCTGAGGGGCATTTTTTTCAGATAGAGAGTGATGTGTACATGAAACGAACTGCCGGAGGAAGTGGTGGAGATGGGTACAATTACAACACTGAAACCACATTTGGACAGATATGTAGATAGGAAAGGTTTAGAGGGATACAGGCCAAATGCTGGCAAATGGAACTAGTCCAGTTTAAGAAACTTGGTCAGCATAGATGAGTTGGGCTGAAGGGTCTGTTTACACGCTGTACGACTCTAAGAGTGTACTTTAAAATTGTATTTGTGGCCAACAGTTACACAATATTTAAATACTCATTAAAACCTAGGAACTGTTAAATATGCTTTTTAACTTTTGATATGTCTAATAATCAGAATCTATTTAAATTCTCAAAAAGTGACTAAGAGTTCTTTCTGAGGACAGAGAGGGTTATAGTTATGTGGATGGACATTTAATACCAAAGTGAAATCTCACAGTTTCTAGAAATCTGCAAACTGCTGGACATCTGTTAAATATGTTGCCTTATTAAACTGATGGAATATCTATGGATTCTCTGTTTGGCACAGCCATGAACATATCTATTCATTAATATATACATAAGACATATGGATTTGGAGCAGGAGGAGGTTACTCACACCACTGCCCTCGTGCCTACGCTGCCATTCAAATGGACCATTGCTGATCCAATTACTCAATTGTCCTGCCTACTCACTTGAACCTTGGCTCCCTTTGCTAATGAACAATCTATCCACTGCTGCCTGCAAAAGATTCAAAGCCTTGCTTCCATTAGCTTTTGAGGAAAAGGGTTCTCCGTGAAAAATAACTTATCTTTATTTCTGGCTTAAATGGGCAATTCCTTATTTTTAAGCCTCAAGTTCTAGAATGTTCCACAAAAGGAAACATTTTTTCCACATGCACCATGCCGTGATGACCCCTCAGGATACTATGTATGTTTCGATGAAGTTGGCAGGGCTGCTTTATCCTGGAAGGTGTCAAGCTTCTTGAGAGTTGTTGGAGGTGTAGTCATCCAGGCAAATGGGAAGCATTCCATCACACTCCTGATTTGTGCTTTGTAGATGATGGACAAGCTTTGAGGAGTCAGCAATGAGTTACTTGCTGTAGAATTCCTAGCTTCTGACCTGCTCTCGTAGCCACTGTGTTTATATGGCTCATCCAGTTCAGCTTCTGATCAATGGTAACCCTCAGGATATGGCTAGTGAGGGATTTAGTGATGCCAATGCCAAGAACGTCAAGGGGTGGTGGTTAGATTCTCTCTTGCTTTGCGCTTATATGTCAGAAACTATGCTTCTATTCTATTCTTTTCTTAATAAAGCAACACATCCCATTCAGCTTCTCCATTAGGGTTTGTACCTGGATATTAACCTAGATCCCTCTGTACTTCAGAATTCCATATTTTTCAATTAAGGAATGATCTTTTTTATTATTATTGCAAAAGTGAAAAGTATCACAGTGTCCAACATTTGCCATATCTTTGCACACTCATTTAACTGATCTTTCTTCTTGCATACCCTCCTATGTCTTTTATGTAACTTACTTCCCTTATCACAATTTAGCAATCAAACCAGTCCTTTACGTAGATTGTAAAACGTTGAGGTCTCACCACTGATCCCTGTGGCACACTGCACATTATAACCTTGCAACAGAAAATGATTCATTTATGCCCACTCTGTTTCTTGCTGAGCAGTCAATATGCTACCTCCGACACCATGAGCTCTTATTTTCCACAATAATCTTTGATGTGGCATCTTATCAGCTGCCTTAGGCAATCTCAAGTGTAGTACATTTGCAAGATTCAACTAGATTCAAGCACATCATCTTGAAATACTGCAGTTGTTCATTTGACTTGGTTCAGGCCTAGTTTGAATGCAACTTTTGTATCAATGCAACACAGTCTTCGCTTTGCACCAAAAATAAAAGAATGCTGCATAACTAGAACATATAGTGAATTGTCTGACAATAGATCACATTCTGCAGGTTAATAGGAATCATTGTGGAACCAGCTAGCCCGCACAATGTGATAAACATCAGTGAAGATGTATTTATTTCTCTAAGTAAGGTGCAGATCACAAATAGCCCCGTGTTTTGCATTGCTGTATGTATCCAGTAGGGTGACCCACACTGTGCACTTAACCGGTGTGTGTGATTTTCCTGCATTGGTAAATGATGTGGGAGACCAGCTTCACATCGGCTGCTGAGCTCAAAGTGAGAGACGCCTGTTTTGTTATGTCTACTGGAGAATAAGTAGCTATACAAATGGCGTCAAAAGGCTTCCAGAAATACTTTGGTGATAAGTCACATACTCCTCGCAGATTCAAATACAAAACACTTTGAAAGTCTGTTCAAAAATGAGTAATTACATTCACGACCCTTGTGCCATTTTGTTACATGCTGAAAAATGCGATAGCTTATCAGATCAAGTTAAGCAATGCTGTAGTTCTGTGGTCATGAGGTTTGTGTTTATCGGTCACCATTGTCATGCCTTGACTTATCATATTTTATCTGGATCATTTGACAGGAGCAGGAAAATTAATAGCCTACATGTTATCAGTAACCTTTTAAATGTGGAACTATGGCAAAGAAATTTAATTCTTAGAGAAACTACAAAAAGATTTGTCTTAAGGTAGCATTATTGAGAAAGGGATATTTAAGAAATGGCTGAATAATCAGAGATTCTATGTAAAGAAGTCTTGGGACGTTTTATGAAAGATTGCCTTTACTCTAATATGTACAAGCCAAAGACTGGATCAGTTATCTGCTGGAGATAACATTTTCTTTGCACCGATTGGACGTGACAATTTTTAAGCCCCACCCTGGGATTAGTTTTGGATTCCTCTAGCAAGAAGTTACATAGAAATTCCAGACTAAATGGCCTCCCTTTCGCTGTAAATTTCCCTGAAAACAAAACTAAATAGAGTCTGTGATGAATTTGGAAACAATGGGTAGTTCTCGGATGAGGAGAGGGTAGAGTATTGTGTACAGTTCTGACTGCCACTTTAAAGGAAGGATGTGAATGCATTGGAGGGGGTGCACAAGTGATTTACCAGAATGTTCCCAGGGGTAAGAAACTTCGGTAATCAGGTTAGATTGAAGAAGTTGGGGTTGTTCTTTTTGGAGAGAAAAAGGTAAACAGAAGACCTATTGGAGGCTTTCAAAATCATGAGGGGACTTCATGGAGCAGGTCAGGAGAAACTGTTCATGCTCATTAAAGGAAAAAAGACAGGGTACAGATTTAAAGTGATGTGCAAAAGGAACAATGTGATACGAGAAATAACATTTTCACACTGCATGTATTTTGGGTATGGATTGCACTGGATGTGTGATTGAGGCAGGTTCAATTGAGGCTTCAAGACAGTATTGGATGATTACTTGGACAGAAATAGTGTGCAAAGGTACGGGGAGAAAACAGGAAGTTGGCAGTAAGTGATGATGCTCATTTGAAGAACCGGTGCAGATATGAGAGACTGACTGGCATCCTTCTGAGCTGTAACATGTCTGTGATTCTCTGATTCCGTGTTTGGTGCAGGGACACAAACAGTTGAGAGTGAAGATTGCTTTAGATGTGTTGTGTACCCTTAAAGCTAATAAAAGAACACAGAAAACTGAAAACACAAAATACTGGAAATCACAGCTGGTCAGGCAGTATCCATGGAGCTGACGTGAAGAGAGAAAACTTTGATGAAGAGCTTTCTAAACTCGAAGTGTTAGCTTACCCTCTCTCCATGGATGCTGCCTGATCCATTTTGATCTCCAGCATCTTTTGTTTTCAGTACAGATTCTAGCATCTGCAATAATTTGCTCTAACAAGTAACATTAACAGCTAACAAAATGCCGAAGAACGTTACTGGAACAGAAATACTGTAAACTGTGGTAAACACTATTGAAGGAAGCAATGTGTAGTCCTCACAGTGTTAATCCAACAATCCAAATGCACCTTGCCAAACAGACCTCAGCAAAGATTTACCTGTGCTATTGATGAGTGTTTTTAATTTTAAAACAGCACAAATTGACTCTGCTGATTTAATACTACAACACTAACATGTAGGCAAGCCTGTTATTTTTGTGCAGCTGATTGTCGTTCACATTCGATGAACTGAAAATACATAATTCAAGAAAAAGGGACATTATTTGCATTCAAAGCATCTTCAGCAAGACAATACCCATCGAATGCAAACCAATTCACAAGATCTATCAATGATCAAAAACCTGCAGAAGTTTCTGTACAGTTCAATAGTTCCCTATTTAGTTTTCATCAAATAGTGTGTTTGGATAGAAACTCAAATCATTAAAGAAGATTTGAAAAATATCTATTTCTACCCAATGATCATATTGAACCTATAGCTAGTATTCTGAACCAGCTTCCTACTCTAAATTGTCCTTGGTTTGTCAGTGCGAATCTAATGCCACATAATGTTCAATGCAGCACTGGCTGGAGAAGGTGTTAAAAGAAAGATTTTCCTTCTCTCCAAAGACAATGGAAGACCAGGGGAGGGGAAGGAATTAGGGCGGGAAGGAAGGGAGGCTAGAAATGGGTGAATTCCACAGAGGGTTGAAATTCACTGCGGCATCTACTCACTAAGCATTAACAAAAGAAAACCTGCATAGTCACACAGGCTAGTGCACTGCCGGAGACATATGGGAAGACAAAACAATCACTGTTTCATTGTCAGATGTTGCAGAATGTAAGCGAGTAAGTGGATTGGCTACATTTTCATTCTGTGCAGCGGCTTTCCTGAAGGAGCATTTTTGATTTTGTCACAACCATTACACAAGCCATTTCCGTTTGAAAAATGAGAGGATCAATTAAAAAGTCTAGTACATCTCTTTCTTTGGGCTCAATATTGTATCAGATGTAGTGAATAGAAGTTTCAGGCTTGCCAAAATCTGCGGTCAAAGAGATTGTTTCAATCCAATTATGACCACATCCACAGCATACAGCCAAATAATAAAACCTGTGTACGAAGTTAGGAGAAGCAGAAATGCCTTGTCTTGTTAAAAGGAACGTATAGGATTGAAACAGGAATATAGTGGAAGACTGAAATGAAGTGGGGATACGAACTGAAATACTGGAGAAACTTAAGATCTATTAACATTAACATGGATGCCTCTCTTCGCACAAGCTTAAGTGCACCAAATGAATTTCTTCCAACCCATTGGATTTGATCTGCTGCATGTCCAACATGTCACGTCAGACAGAAGGGCTGCTGTTTGCAAAATGTTGCAAGACAATTCATTCATTACATGAGGGAGCAGTGCATCTGATGATAAATAAGTCCATAAACCCAGTTTATACCCACACATAACTAAATAAAATATAACATTGAGTTTTTAATGAATATTGTCACTCCTGATTTGGCAAGTTGCAGACAGTGAAGCTAAAAAGGTGGCATAGCAGGATAGAACCATCACCACAACACAAGCAGTTTGTGCTTTAACAGCACCAGGTTTCCAAAATTCACAGTGTGAAATATAATGTCAGCGTATTACCTATTCATGCTATAAGGTAATTCCAGGACCCTCATACATCATTTAAACTAACGTTTCTGTGTAATACTGAGGGAGTGCTGCATTCGGTCAGAAGTGTCATCTTTCAGATGGGATTTTAAACCTGCTCATAGCCATGTAAAAGATCCCGTGACACTATTCAATGAAGAGCCAGTAAGTTTTCCCTGGGCTGTGGCCTATATACATCCTTCAATACACCCCTCCCAAAACGGATTAACTGGTAATCCATCTCATTACCTCTGAGGCCTTGCTGTATACAAGTCGCTCAATGTGCTTGCCGGAAATGAAAGTGGCTAGACTTAAAAATGCAAAGGAATTTTACACCATCCTTTAAATGCTGGAGGGAATATTCTTTTCACTGTTTATGTGAGAAACGGAGGGCTGCTTTTGGTAGATGACAATTTCATGGAATTCGCCTGATGGAGTTTGCAGTATGTCACTGCAACTGGCCAGATTTGGTGAAAGATTATGAAAAGCAAGCTTGTCAAAAATGGTTCTGTCGCTTCTGATCCAAAGAAAATCACTCAGGACGCCCTTTTCCAACTTGTAACAAGAACAGCATTAACTGCCTTCTTTGAAAGCTTAAACATCTTCTTTTAATTCATTCACAGGATGAGGGCATCACTAGCAAAGCCAGCATCCAGAGGGCAGTTAAGAGTCAACCACACTGCTGTGGGTCTGGAGTTACATGTAGGCCAGGCTAGGTAAGGATAGAACTTTAAGGTCCCTTAAAAGGATGTTAATGAACCAGATGGGCTTTTCTGATAATCAATTCATTAGACACTCAATTCCAGATTTGCACAAATTCAAATTCCACCATTTGTCATGGCAGGTCTTCAGAACATTATGCAGGTCTCTGTGTTAGCAGCTCAGTGATAATACCACTAGGCCATCGCCTTCCAATCTTCAAATGCTTTGGAACTGACAAGGGAGGCAATGCAAATGGAGAAGTTTTGGAACGAGCCTTGTGTTGAGCTAACATCAGAAGCTTGTGCAGGAAGACTGAGCAATTTAGCAATTGGGTGGGCTCCATCCCCTCAAACCCATTTAGCCAGAAATTAGTGAAGCAAAAGGTAGCAAAGCCTTCCCCACGGATCTTAGACAATAAATTTGATGGTGCGATTTTCTTTTCACTTGAAAGAAAATATTTCAAAAGAAAATCATTAGCTGGAACCATGTTGTCACACAGTGCAAAACAATTACAATTTCTGAGGAGCTTTTTCCTTTTTTTTGATTGTGTATGGCAGTCATTTAAAGTGCTATGTGCACGAAACGCCTCAGTGGTACCTAATAACTTCTAAGGCCACTGAAAAGCAGCTGCTGATTGCAGAATACAAAAGGAAAACACAAACAGCAATCAGACGATGCAATAGACACACCTGTACCGACGGACTGACTGTTTCCCTCACTCCAAACATTACAGTTACTGGATGCAAACACCACACAGAATGTAGCACAGCTAGCATGCAGCAGCAGGACTTCATGGCAATGTTCTGATGTGGAAAATTGTTAGGTGTGGAGAATGCAGGCTTGGGAATTTGATTCAGTGAACAGTGGTCTTTGTGCCCTCAGGCTTATTGCAATTGCTACAATTATTCATCCGATCAGTTCAGAGATGCAATCTGGATTTACACCAAGTGTAAACTTTAAAATGTGAATATCACTGACTGCTCTCCCTCTGTGCTGCGATTGCGTTAAGTGATGAGATTAAAAATGCTCCAAATCAAAGATTTCTCTGCACCTCTGCCCTCGCTTGGTTCAGTTTATTCACCCAGATTGTATTCTAGCTAAATTCAAACATTAGTCTGAATTGACTGCCTCAACATATTGCCTATGAAAAGCCAATTGCATTGGATTGCATGGCAGCACAAGGCAATGTGTACAACTCCAATCAGTCTTGTTCCTAAACCCCACCAACCAACATCCCATCAGCTTCTTACAGATACTAACACTGCAGCTCTTCTCTCTAGCACTATGAAGTATTCTTCCTAAGATTTTCATCACTGCCAAAAACAATTCATAAAGATGTCATAAAAATGGACCAGAAAGCTGAATAATTTATGGATAAACTGAGCATTTAAGTATAACATGTATTTTTAAAAGAACGACATACAATTTGGGAAGATGGCTGAGAATGTAAATTTAGTGCTCATTTAAAATCCCTTTGTGAATTATACCAACTCCTGAAAGGAATCATGGAAGGTTGCACCTGAAAGGAAAAGGAAATTCAGATAGCAACAATTCAAAAGAAGAGAGGCCATTCAAAAAATGGATTGTAATCTCCTGTGGTCTGTGTCCTGTACTTTGACTATGATTTGACTTGAAAGAAAGGCATTTGTGGGCAAAAGACATGTTTGTGTTTTACCCTTCCAGGAATACACAAGGAAGGGGTTTATAAACTAAATACAAGTCCCAGTTTCAATGTGCTTGCTTGAATTTCAATTGTAATAAAGTCTGAAGGGGGACAACTCCTCATGTACATGTAGATAAAAGGAAGAAAGTCTCTGTTTGATTGCTGAAACCAAACTATCAGGGCGATTGATGAAAGAAACTGGAGAAACTCCGATCAGCGAACTGGACAACATAAAATCTCCAAACAACCAATGAAGTGCCAAATGGGAACAAACAAAATACCCACTTTAAAGGTAATAAAATTCTACATGGACTATTTATCACAGACAAGCTGAAGTATGATTCCGATATTTTTTTTTCTCTTTTGCTGTTTGGACTTGCCTCCCATTTCTAATCTGCGTGTAAGTGTATCATTTTGAATTACTTATTGTTGTATTTTAGTAGCTAATAAACTCATTCTTTCATTATTCAAGAAATCTTTGGGGTTACCAGAAACTGAACTAGTAAATACTGTGGCTACAAAAGCAGGTCAGAGGTTAGGTATACCATTGTGAATAAATCCCTGACTCCCCAAAGTCTGTCCACCATCTGCAAGGAACAAATCAGGAATGTGATAAAATACTACCCACTTATCTGGATGAATGCAGCTCCAACAACAGAAGCATACCACTATCTTGGACAAGGCAGCCTCTTTGATTGGCAGCACAACCACAAACACTCACTCCCTCCACCATCATTGCTCAGGAACAACAGTGTGTACAATCTACAAAAGGCACTGCAGAAATTCACCAAGGCTCCTTAAACAGCAATGTCCAAACCTATGACCACTTCTATCTAGAAGGAGAAGGGCAGCAGATATATGTGGAACAAAAGGTGTGGCGCTGAAATGGCACAAGCAGTCATACAGCACCCGAGGAGCAGGAGAGCCGACGTTTCAAGCATAAGCCCTTCATCAGGAATGTGGGGGAGGTCCAAGGGGGCTGCGAGATAAATGGGAGAGCGTTGGGCCTGGGAGAAAGGTAGCTGGGAATGCGATAGGTAGATGAAGGTGGGGGTTGATGGTGATACATTAGATTAGATTCACTGTAGTATGGATATAGGCCCTTCAGCCCAACTGTCCACACTGACCCTCCGAAGGGCAATCCACCCACACCCATTCCCCTACATTTACCCCTGACTAATGCATCTAACACTATGGGCAATTCACCTGACCTGCACCTTTAGATTGTGCGAGGAAACCGGAGCACCCAGAGGAACCCCACACAGACGCAGGGAAAATGTGCAAACTCCACACATAGTCGCCCAAAGTAGGAATTGAACCCAGGTCCCTGGTGCTGTGAGGCAGCAGTGCTAACCACTGAGCCACCATGCTGCTCAATAGGTTGGAGCAGAGGGAGGAGCGAATAGGTAGGAAGGAAGATGGACAGGTAGGACAGCACAAGAGGGCAGTGCCAAGTTGGAGGGTTGGATCTGGGATAAGGTAGGGGGGAAGGGAGATGAGGAAACTGATGAAGTCAACATTGATCCTGTGTGGTTGGAGGGTCCCAAGGAGGAAGATGAGGCAGGGTGGTGGGAAACAACACTCCCCCCCCCCCCCCCCCCCCCCCCCATAGCTGAACACTTCAATTCCATCTCCTACTCTGCCAAGGTCATGCAAGTTCTGGGCCTCCTCCACCCGTCAGATTCTAGCCACCTGATGCCTAGAGGGCGCATTATGTAGGGAGCATTATGTGCCAGCCCTTTGTAAATGGATTCCTTTTAGAGGAAACTAGAATGCTGCCAGAACGAGCCTAGAGGAAGAACACCTCACCTTCCGCCATGGGACCCTCCAACCACACAAAATCAATGTTGATTTTATCAGTTGATTTCACCTTATCTCCCCTCCCCTCACCTTATCCCAGATCCAACCCTCCAACTCAACATTGTGCTCTTGAACCATCCTATCTGTCCATCTTCCTTCCCACCTATCCAGTGCCCCTGCACACTGATCTATCACGATCACCCCCCCCCCTCACTTTCATCTATCTCTCAACTTCCCAGCTACCTTCCCCCAGCCCCAAATCCCCTCCCATTTATCCCTCGGCCCCCTTGGGCCTCCCCCACATTCCTGATGAAGACCTTATGCTTGAAACATCGACTTTCCTGCTCCTCAGATGCTGCCTGATCAGCGGTGCTTTTCCAGCACCACACTTTTTGACTTTGATCTCCAGCATCTTCAGTCCTCACTTTCTCCCAGCAGATATATGGGAACACTATTACCTGCAAGTTCTCCTGCAAACCACTCACCATCCTGACTTGGAAATGTATAGCTGTCACCTCAGTGTCACAGGGTTAAAATGCTGGAACAAATCTGTAACAGTAAAATAGACTGCAGTGATTCAAGAAGGCAGCTCATCACCATCTTCTCAAGGGCAACTTGGGATGGTAATAAATGCTGGCCCGGCCAGCAATGTCCATGAATGAATTTTTCAAAAACGAAAGCAAAAAAGATGGACAAATCCTACGGGATATTCAGCCCAATACCATTTTGAAATCCAGCAGCAGATTGTAGCAGCAATCCCAAAGTTGAAGCCCATTTGGTTAGATTCACCCAATAAGACTTCAGTTTACATGAATAATGAGAGCCTTCCAAAGAATATTTGTGGCTGTGGATCGAAAATGCTGTTGTTTTCCATTTTGTCAAGAATTGTTAATAAATATTCAATGTACTTGTCATTTAATTATAAGGTTTCTTATACAGTGACAAATCTCTTGAAGAAAATGACCTGAACAACACTTCACATCCTTTGTCCCTGCAGCCTCCTATGCAGGACAGAAGTAAATCTAGACTCTCTGCATCACAAAACCCAGTCAGTTTAAAAATAAAGATTTATACCTACATGGTACCAGAACAACTTTCCTCAGTATATAGGTGAAAGCCGGCAACTATTGCATGAGATTTCCGCAAGGTGTAGGGAGCATTATATGCCATCCCTTTGTAAATGGATTCCTTTTAGAGGAAACTAGAATGCTGCCAGAACGAGTCTTTCACAGAGGGCTCCCGTTACCCCTGGCAGCAGCAGCAGCAGTAGCAGAAGTTATTCAGTGTGAACGTCACTGAAGCAATAGCAAGCCTGTGATGAAATGATAAACTGGAGAAGGGTAGAAAAAAAAATTTTAAAAAAGGATCTCTTTTATGAGGGCCAGGTGACTCCTTCCTTACTTCCTCCACCTGCTCTTGACCACCCTGGAGAAAAGGGGATCTCTGCCATCCTTTATCGGTTCTCTGCCCAAATACAGGTCTGACCCACAACATCACAGCCTTCACCATGAGCAGCTCAAGAAGCAAATCCCAAATCCACCCCTGTCAGAATGGGGATCCATACCCTGCCAACTAGTCTCCACACCTGAGAGTTTTGAGTTTCTATGGTAACACCTTTATGTGCATTTTGTCGTCTGGAGATATTTATAATATTGGTGGATTGTCCAATTTCCTTCCACAGCATGGCTGACCAGGTATCTCTCCTGCTGTCAATGCCTGCCAACGAAACACATCGAGAGGATTTGCAAGTTAATGATTGATGTATTCAGCCAGGTTACATATACCTCAGCTATCCTGTTCTGGACTTGGACCTGAAGCCGGAGCTTCAGGTTCAGAGGTTGGGCTATTACCCACTGCACCATAGGACCCCCCTCCGGGATCTGAGCACAAGAGGTATGGAGATTTGGAAAGGTTGATCTCTTCAAACACATTCAGGAGTTATGTTCTCTGATAGGTGATGAATGCTGGAGGAGCTTCCACTTCTATCTCCAGAGCCTCCACTCAGCTGCAACTAAAAGAACTCAAACTCTTTGGATTGATTAAGAGAGGGGCTAAAACCCTTAAGAACAGTATCATGGTAATTAACAGGCCAGTATTAACTAAGAAATCACCCAGCCAAATTCTGATATTATGCTGCACATTAAGATCTCAATAATGCAATTTACATTATACAGCTCACTCTAACTCAGATTAACACCTTGTGTCCTCATCTAAAACTTTTCTGTTACCTATGCCATTAGGTTTTGTTAGCTTGTTTAAATTGGACACATTTTTAGCAATATGCAAATCTTTGACCTTTTTAAGTTGCTCATGTTTCTATTATTGGTGAATGAGCATTTATTCCCCACAGTGGTAACACGGTTTGATTCAGATATAATGTACTTTACATCACCATCTGTTTTGTTTCAATACCCTGCTGTGACCATGACGACCCAATACACCTTCCCTTTGCAGAAAAGAACAAAACCTTGAAATCTTCTTTTCAGAGTAAAGAGAGTTCAATACTTTTAATCCATTATTTACAATACCTCTAAATGATCAACTGTTGTTCATCATTTAGAGCTTTAGAGTTATAGAGATATACAGTATGGAAACAGACCCTTTGGTCCAACCCGTCCATGCCAACCAGATATCCCAACCCAATCTAGTCCCATTTGCCAGCACTTGGTCCATATCCCTCTAAACCCTTATGCATATACCCATCCAGATGCCTTGTAAATGCTGCAATTGTACCAGCCTCCACCACTTCCTCTGGCAGCTCATTCCACCCTCTGTGTGTAAAAGATGCCCCTTAAGACCCTTTTATATCTTTTCCCTCTCATCCTAAACCTATGCCCTCTACTTCTGGACAGCCCCACTCAGGGAAAATACCCTATCTATTTACTCTATCCATTCCCCTCATGATTTTATAAACCTCTATAAGGTGACCCCTCAGCCTCTGATGCTCCAGGGAAAACAGCCCTAGCCTATTCAACCTCTCCCTGAAGCCCAAACCCTCCAAATCTGGCAACATCCTTCACCCTCTTTAAGGATTTCTGCATTCAACTGGACTAAAATGAGGCTAGTGATAAGAACTGACCAACAAAGTATTTAGCTTTAAGTAAGAAAGTGTCAGAGCCAACAGCAGTAATATTTATGTGTTAGAGCGCAACTGCAAGGAATGTACAGCCAGGGTTAGTGAACAAAATGGCCCCATAGTAAACTAATGGAGAAAGTGAAATCGTATGGTGTGCAGTGCATTCTAGCTAGGTGGATAAAGAACTGGTTGAGCAACAGGAGACAGAGAGTAGTAGTTGAAGGGAGTTTCTTGAAATGGAGAAAGGTGACCAGTGGTGTTCCACAGGAATCTGTGCTGGGGCCACTGTTGTTTGTAATATACATAAATAATCTAGAAGAGGGCATTGGTGGTCTGATCAGTAAGTTTGCAGATGACATGAAGATTGGTGGAGTAGCAGAAAGCATAGGGGACTGTCAAAGAATACAGGAGAATATAGACTGGAGAGTTGGGTGGACAAGTGGTAGATGGAGTTCAAAAATCCAGGCAAATGTGAGGTGATGTATTTTGGGAAGTCTAATTCTAGAGCGAACTATACTGTAAATGGAACGGCCTTGGGAAAGGTTGATGAGCAGAGAGATCTGGGAGTTCAGGTCCATTGTACCCTGAAGGTGGCTGCACAGGTGGATAGAGTGGTCAAGAAGGCATATGGTATGCTTGACTTCATCGGAGTGGGTATTGAGTATGCGAGCTGGCAGGTCATGTTAAAATTGTACAAGACATTGGTTCGGCCACATTTTGAATACTTTGTACAGTTCTGGTCCCTACATTACCAAAAGGATGTGGATGCTTTGGAGATGGTGCAGAGAAGGTTTACAAGGATGTTGCCTGATATGGAAGGTGCTAGCTATGAAGAAAAATTGCGTAGGTTAGGATTGTTTTCAATTGAAAAAAGGAGATTGAGGGGGGACCTGATTGAGGTCCACAAAATCATTAAGGGTATAGACAGGGCGGATAGAGATAAGCTTTTTTGCAGGGTAAGGGATTCAATAACGTGAGGTTACACTTTCAAGGTGAGAGGTGAAAAGTGTTAAGAGGATATACGTGGCAAGTACTTTACACAGAGGGTGGTGGGTGTCTGGACCGCGTTGCCAGCAGAGGTATTAGAGGCAGGCATGGTAATTTCATTTCAGGTACATCTGGACAGATGCATGAGTAAGTGGGGAGCAGAGGGAAACGGATACATAGGAATTGGGCAGTAGGTTTAGACAGTGGATTTGGATCGGCTCAGGCTTGGAGGGCTGAAAGGCCTGTTCCTGGGCTGTAAATTTTCTTTGTTCTTTGTTCTAAGGCTGAGAAATTCCTGAGAGCAACACAGGGTGCAAATCTGCCACATTTCCTGTGAAGAATTGGAGATGCCATGGGGAATTTATGTCAGATATAAAGGTCAAGTTAGAATGCTAGTCAAAGGGGAATAAGGGATGCGAACAGTGCAAGATTGGGAATGAGGACTGCTGTTAATTTGGAGGATAGCCATGGTTGTGTTTGGCTGAAAGACATGTTTAATTTGTATTTTCTATGTATTGCTGTATAATGATGATTTTATCTTATTATGTACAATCCCCACTCTAAACCATTTGAATCAGCTTTAGGTCAGTCTCCTAACACTATGGCTACTGTCTTTACTTGGGCTACATCATCCTTGAGCCATGAAATTTAATCCAAATTCAGAGTCATCCAAATGGGAACAAATTTACAAAGCAAGTTTGACTATTCACCATAGAGCTTTCAAAAGAAAGATGACAAGAATTTGAAATGTGAAACTTAAAGGTCATGACAAAACAAGGAATAATAGGCCAATAACATAACTTCGTTATCTGAAACTGTGAGAACATGATCCTTTAAACCTGAACACAAAATATAATGATTCTTAAAGAGAGTGAAAGAATCTAGTTTGCATACATCATATTTCTAGAATATATCTGGGAAATGGGATTAGCCTGGGTTCATTTTTCAACCTAATAGACAGAGTGGCTTCTTTCTGGACAGTAATCTTTTCTACATTTTCAAATATTCTAAGTATCAGAAGGGGTGGATGAACAGGGCTTGTGGGAAAGGGTTGGGAAGGGGCAGTATGTGAATTGTTCCTTAGGAGGGTCTAGCACTGATATGTTTGGATAAATGGCCTTCTTCTGTGCTGTAAAAAGTCTATGATTCTATTCTATGTAAATATTCAAGGCTGAAAATTAGGTATCAATATAATAAACATGAGCACAACCAATTTGACTGTGGATGGGAGAAGTTCATAAAAGGCCTAATCTCAAACTCTGAATGTGATGTTTGACCTTTAATCCAGAGTCCACAGGTTGTTTGCAGGATTCATGATAAATGTGCAGCTATAAAGTTGAAAGCACTAAGATACACTATCATCATTCGTTTGAACTCCTTTCCTTTTGGAAAATAGATGGCTACTAATCATTCCTTTGTGATCTTGTAGTTTAAACATTGAAGATTTGTTGAAGAGATTTTCTAAAGAGAAGGAGAGAGTCCACTTGCACAAGGGCAGTAAGGGATAGCCAGTAAATGCCAGCTTTGGCTGTAACATCCTGAAGAACACAATTATAAAAGCAAATTTGATAAGGCAAACAATATTTTTCTTTCAGAAATTGCTTTTCTGTTTTACCCAATTTTTATAATCTAACATCCCTTTAAGTGTGGTCCATTTGAGGTTACTTCTAAAGAATTTCATGTTTTATTAGAATATTTGAATATCTATTGGACATAGACACGTTTACAGATTCAAAAATACAGTCAAAGTAACTTTGCACATCCCATGAACATCTGATATAGTATATGACATATGCTCTTTCATCCAACCTCTGAAAACTTCATATCTCCTGAAGTGTTTCCTGAGTAAAGAACTCCCTCAAAGATTGTTGCTATTTTCATTGAATGGCATGGTGGCTCAGTGGTTAGCACCGCCATTTCACAGTGCTAGGGACCCAGGACCCAATCCTTTGGTCTGTTGTAGAGTTGGCATTTTCGCCCCATTTCTGCTGGGTTCTCTGGTTTCCTCCCAAAGACCAAAGATGTACAGGTAGGTGGATTGGATGTGATAAATAGCCCATGATGTGCAGACTAGGTGGGTTAGCCATGGGAAATGTGGGTTTGGGGCTGGTCTGGGTAGGATGATTTTCAGAGAATGAATGCAAACTTGATGGGCTGAATGACCTCTTTCTGCATTGTAGAGATTCTATGATTTAGGGATTGCTGCCACTTATCATATTACCTTTATAAATGAGAGTTGATAGAAAATGGTTACTTGCCCCATGTAAAATCATCCCTATATAACATATTCCATCCCTTTAGAAATTACATAAAATTGGCAGGATTAAAATTTGACTTGTTAACATTCTACTGAATTGATAGGTATTTTGGAACATAGTTTCCCAACTGTTACCATTCTTCATTTGCACATTAACTAGTTTTCGACATTGCTTTACCTATCAGGAGCCCAATTCATGCATGAGACATAACCTCTCCGTATTCTAGACGAACACCTCTGGACTTACTTGACCTTTTCAGCCACTTGGGATTTGAAATGTTGCTGTTCCTTCATTGCTTGGTTCCATTAAGCAAAGTCTAAGGTACGCGTGATGTCAGAGTCACTGAATTGTGTTTAAAATTGAAAACAGACCCAAAAGGGTGAATACAGAGAAACTATTCCCTTTGGTTGGGAGAACCAAGAATGAGGGGAAATAAAATTTAAACTCCACCGTGTAGGAGGGAAAATGAGGAAGCATGCTTTCATTCAAATGGTAACAAAAGTCCAGAAGTCATGGATTCTGAGGCAATCAAATAAATCAGGGTTGAGATGGAGAGATTGCTAGGCAGCGGTATTCAGTAATTTTGCAAGAATTGTGGTTGAGCAAGTGATCAGCTATGAATCCAGTTGAACGGTGGCATAGTGTATGCAATCTGCTCCAGTGACTCTCCATTTATAAATGGAGAAAATGACAATTATGGAGGTCTGTTTGGTCACCAATCAAAATAACTTAAACAGGAATTGCGAGTGTGAAAAATGATCATCCATGTTTCTAATGATAATTCATGGTTTGCAGATGTACGGTAAACCGCTATCTCATTTTGCACAAATATAACCGTTGGGTTTTTTTTCCTATCACTTCAATACTGCAGCTGTATTTGCTACTCTGTAAAGTAGAACAGCTGGCTACACGACTCCATTCATTTATCTTCACTGTCTATACTTTCCCTCCTTTTCACTTCATTTTATAAATCACAAGTAATGCCTTTGAAAGAAAAGAGCTGGAATGAATGGTAATGCAAACTAGCAAACTTTTCTTCACCATTTACAAGATGGATTCTTGCAGATCTTCATCCGAACACTCGCTAAGGTTCAAGCTACGTATGATCTGACCTTACCGATGATGCATTTGAACAATTAGAACTACAGCTATTAACTGCTTGTACCAGGCAGAAACTTGTCAATCTGCATTAAACCCCCTAGCAGTGGCCCCAAGTCAAATAGCAGAACCCTGTGCTTATTGGTGCAAATGACTAATCATGCAAGTGGGTCAAATTGTCAGAGACCTTGAATCCTTGCAGTGAAATAATGAGCAACTTACTGGAAGATATCAGAAGTCTAACAATTAAGGTGTTAGGACTCTGAAGTAATTGCACTACTAGTGGCACGGTCAGTAGATATGATTCTCATTGTAAGTGAAATCTCTTGCGGCACAGTGGTAGTGTCCCTACCTCTGGGCCAGGAGGCCTGGGTTCAAGCCCCACCTGCTCAAGAGGTGCTTAATGACATCCATGAACAGACTGATGAAACATATCTTCTCATTGGAAGTACTGTGCATGTGGACAGTTTCGTGGTTGTCAAAACAGTTATTAACCCTTTGCTATCAGAACACTGCAACCTCAGTTTACACTGCTTATCATATTCATAATGTAGAACTTCCCAAAATCCATCAAAATACATCAGGGGTCACTTGACCTTACCACCCCTACAACAAGAATATGCAGGCAATATGCTCACCCTCACCTCGAAAACAACTGAAGCAAATGGCCATTGAACAACTCTAATTTAAATGTAGCAATGTTTGAAAAGACCTCAAATGCTATTCAGTAGGTAGCAGTTTGCTCACAGGATGATCTCAGGGTGTGCTGCAAATAAATATAAAACTTTATAAACCAAATTGGCAACTTCTACTAGAAAGCAACACTTAAATCAGCAACTTTGATATAGCTTATTTTGTCATAACTATTGTTCTAGTCCTTTGACCATGAAGAGTAAATCCAGATCTGAAACCTGCTAATATCAGATGGAGGTGTTCAGATGTACTAAATTAAAACTTCCCATAAGAACAGATTTAGAAATCTCATTGAATATTCTGAGCACAATACCCAGCAATTGTGTTCAATTACATTCCTAGGATTAAGCCATCTTTGGTTTACAAAGGTTTTATCCAAGACATTTCTGGTTTGTGAATCTTTTCAATCTCAGTTGATGAGAAGCAAGTAGGAGCAATACCTACTGCAATCAGACCTATTTAACAACATCTGGTCATGTGCTCATAGGATGGCCTTTCTTAAAGCAGCTCTGTCTCCATATCTAATTAATGTTGAACAATGCAAATTATCGTTACTGGAATCCTGCAATGATTCATACAGAAAACAATAATACATATCAAAGTATCATTATAGGTCATTCTGCTAGAACAAGCATTTCATTAATGCAAATTTGTTGTAACACAATTGACGAATTGGGGACACTATTTCTAAAGCGCGAACTTTTAAAATATGTTGGCTGTAACACAATTTCATCACAAACACTTTAAGCACTGATTCTAAAGCATGATTTAGAATATAGTCAGTTCTTCTATAACGTGAAGGTTGCGTTCTTCTATAACACAGTGTTGCACAAGAATACAACTTTCACGTGATAGGAGAACTAACTATAATACCCTTCATGGGAAATAATTTCATTATCAATTACCTTGTATTAAACGTTTTGATTCCCTTCCTTGAACCATTTTTCAGGTGTCAAACTTACACATAAATTTCATCTGTTTCATTCATGAATTAGGTCTTATTTTTTGGGCAGGTAAAGGTTTGTTTCCCCAGAGAATATGGCAGCTAAGGTTTCACAAATTTAAGCTGCCCTACAATCCAATCAAATTGCTGGATTCTGATGTCTATAAATAAGAATTGGTTGAAAGTAGAGAATAACGTGTGTTTGGGATATTTGTTTGTCTGTAGGGTCAGGCTGACCCAAGACATGGATTTAGAAAACATCACCCATGGTAGATTTTAGGGAATGTTTATATCCCCACTGCTCGATTGTGAATAGCACAGAGTTCATTCAGTAACAGAAGCCACATATCAACAGAACAGTGATATATGACATGTTAATCCCATGCCAGATTATCTTGTAAAACATAATGTAGTAATTGAGAATATTGCTACAATGGTTTGAGGTCAAAATTTGCTGAGGCAGGTCTGCAGCTGGCAAGAGCTGAATTATACCATCAGTTCTCGATCCTGTAGCGAGGACGGAAGGAACGCGTGTATGCTTATATATTTGTGTTAGTCACCACAAGCCTCAGATACCTGGTTAAATGTCCATGTTAATGAGGAAATGATTGATCTGGAAACTTGTTAATCTCTCACCTTCATGTCAGGTGACTTTCAGGTTGCTCTCTCCAGTTTGAGTGAGAGCACAGCCCAAATTGCTTCTCATCATTCTAACCTGTTTTCTGATCAGAATACTACGAAAAGCACTATAGATAGTTACTATATAGACCAGCTAGTCACAGCTGTAATGTTCAGAGAGCTCCACTGTCCTCCTGATATGATTGACAGACAATCAGTCTCATTCGATATTACTCCTTTGATACCTATGATACAGTTATCAGGTCTGCACAGTAACTGTGTACTGTAATTGTGACCACTTAGAGTTCACTACTGTAGTCCAGTGACTAAAGCAATCAGAGTAAAGTGAAAAAAAAGGACATTTTCTGATATCTGAAATTGAGAACAGGCTTGTGAAATATCACGGAATAAGGGTCATTTAAATGTTATACATTCTCTGTATTCTCATAAATGTGAAAAACTTCAAAAGAAGCCTTTACATATGCTAATACTTAGAAATAGAGCTCTAATCTAAATGGCAGATACTGATTTTATCAGCCACATGGGGACCTGAGCTGAAGGAGGTTATCCTGTTCTCCTTTTCTGTATTGTTCGGGGGAAGGTGTGTGAGGGGGGGAAGGCAAGGGAAAGCTTTCTTGTGATACTGCCAAGATGTTTCTAAGGGAAGCTGGGTTAATGATTCATAAAGTACTTGACTATAAAGAAGGAGGCCATCAGCCCCTGGCATTGGACTGGTCTGAGCTTATTTTAGGTTCATGACAGTCCTCACCTTATACTCTGCTGGTCTTCAGGATATATGATGACAGGAATATACAAACAGGAGGACAGGACGAAGAGCCAAAAACTGCCCGTTATTTCTAGGCAAGGTCTTTGGGAGATCTCAACCAATCCATTCATGGAATTTAATCAATTGAGGGATCAACTCAGACGAAAGATCCAGTCAAATCTGTGAATGACACTGCTCAGACACTTCAAAATTCCAGTATGGCCTGTATACTTATCTACAAGTAGTACTGACTTTTCTGTAGCATTTCCCTCTGCAATATAGCACCTTTTAGCTAAGCTAAGCTGGTGATTTAATTGTACAGTAAGATGAAAATTTCTGTGGTGTATTTTCCCTATTTCAGATTAGAAAAGAATTTATCCCAGTACATTATCTTATCTTTCTGAGATTTAAATGCTATTCACAAAAGCGGATGCTCAAGATTGCTTAGTATAGAATCATAGAATTGATTAGATGGATATGTGAAGATCCCAGCAGAGGATGGAGTGTTTTCTATTCCAGTGTATCTGGACCTCTGAGGTTTGCTTTTGAATTGTATGCACTGGATGACCACTCCCTCTACGATTATATTGTAAATATACCCGTTTTAACCAGGTGGTGACTGGACAGGGATTAAGTTGACAGCAATAAACCACCCACCCACCAATCCTAGCTTCCCAATGATTTATGCTACCCTCGTTTTAGCAAGCATGTTTTGACCATTTTGTGATGTCCGCACACAAGCTGATGATTGTCTTATTTGAGCGGTTGATGACAACACCTCCCCACCCTCTGTCTTTATACACTAATTAGAATTCGGCTCCTTGTGCCAACTCAGTGCTGAGCACAGATAGAACCTCAGCATCTGGAAACACTCGTATGTACCAAGGGCCCGCACGCAGCTTCACACAACCTCCCAAAACTAGAGACATTCCCAATCCCCACCAGCTCTACTTTTCTTGGAGAGCCAAAGTGTTGTGAAAGATTACCGTGAATCAACAGCCTCATATGTTTAATTCTTCATTTTTATTGAAATAATATTTGAAATCAATTCATTTGTAAATAAAATGCAAACTTCTGAAATGTGCTTTCATTATCAAATATAATGACATCCTGTTTGACCAACTGTGGTTTCCAGTCTTTCCTGATCTTTCTTGACCTCTTGATCACCTTCAACCCTGTTGACCCTTCCATCTTCACCCATATTAGTATTTTGCATCCAACTTCTGGGGAAATGTTATTTTCCTCTATCTGCCTCAATGCAGAACCGGCATTACCTGTTCAAATTCTCACCCCTGGTTAACTTCCACTTCCTTTCCTGTCTCATTTCATTGCTGCATTGATCAGCTATTCCATGATGACATTACTCAGGAGTATGGAGTCAGCATCTAGCTCATGGTTTCCTTCATTGGCCCAGAGGTCACTGCTGTGCTCTGAACTAACTGGTCCTTTCCAATATGATTTGAAAAGCTGAAAGAGCTGAGTCTTCCTCTAACTACATGTCAGTTGAGTTAAACTGACCTTTGAACCCTGGCAACATTTAGGCACTCCAGGTTTTAATTCTATCCCAAATAGACCACTGCCATATTAGAGTAAAAAGTGAGGTCTGCAGATGCTGGAGATGACCTCCTTCCACCTATCACATCTCCATCGCCCCTCCCCCAAGTCCCTCCTCCCTACCTTTTATCTTAGCCTGCCTGGCACCCTCTCCTCATTCCTGATGAAGGGCTTATGCCCGAAACGTCGAATTTCCTATTCCTTGGATGCTGCCTGACCTGCTGTGCTTTAACCAGCAATACATTTTCAACACTGCCATATTAGCATGAGTTAACACGTTGGTAATTGAACACTAAAGGGAATCAAGGGATGTGGGGATCGGTGGAAAAGTTGAATTAAAACAGCAAATCATTAAGTGGTAGAAGACACAAAACAGACCATTTGTCTTAAGCTAATTTCTTCTTGTGAAAGTTGTGTCTTAAGTCGCACCAAGGTTCTTTCCACTATCACCCTATTACTGCTGGCCCACCATGGCTCCCAGTCAAGCAATGTCTTGATTTTAAAGTTCTACACCTTGTGTGCAAATCCCTCAACAGCCTAAAAGTAATCAAAGAACTGCAGATGCTGGAGATCTGAAACAAACTCAATCAGAATTTGCTGGAGAAACTTAGCAGTTCTGGCAGCAGCTGAGGAGAGAAAATTGAGTTAATGCTTCGAGTCTGGCAACCCTTCTTCAGAACGCCCTGACCCATGCTGAAGGAGGGTCACTGAAACATTGACTCTGTTTCTCTCTCACAGCTACTGAGTCTTTTCAGCAATTTCTGTTTCAGTTTGCTCCCTTATAGCTTCCTCTGCTTGGTTATTTCTGTAATTGTCTCGAGGCACAAGATCCTTGCAGATATCGCTGCTCCTCCAATTTTGATCTCTTATCCATCCATGATCTTAATCACTCCACCTTCAGAAAGCTTTACTAAAAGGTGAAATATTTGTATGACCTGACGAGAAACTGGATAAGAGTGTGATCAATGGTGTGCCACGAGGATTGATGCTGGGTCCACTGTTTTTTGTCATTTATATAAGTGACTTGAATGTGAACGTCAGATAGTAAGTTTGCAGATGATGCCAAATTTGGAGGTACAGTGGACAGCCAAGTAGGTTACCTCAGAGTACAACAGGATCCTGATCAAATGGGCCAATGGGTGAGGAATGGCAAATGGAGTTTAACTTAGACAAATGTTACATTTTGGAAAAGCAAATCAGGACAGGATGAATACAGCTAATGGTAAGGTCCTGAATAGTGTTGCTGAACAAAGGGACCCTGGAGTGCAGGTTCATAGTGCCTTGAAAGTATCGTCACAGGTCGATAGGATAGTGAAGAAAGCGTTTGGTATGCTTTCCTTTATTGGTCAGAGCATTGAGTACAGGAGTTGGGAGGACATGTTGTGGCTGTACAGGACATTGGTGAGGCAATTTCTGGAATACTGCATGCATTGGAGGGTTTGTGCTACAGGGAGAGGAATAGGTTGGGGCTGTTTTCCTTTGGAGTGTCAGAGGCTGAGGAGTGACATAATAATTTATAAAATCATGAGGGGCATGGATATGATGAATAGCCAATGTCTTTCCTCTGGGTGGGGGAGTCCAAAACTAGAGGGCATAGGTTTAAGTTGAGAGGCATAAGATTTAAAAAGGACATATGGGGCAACATTTTCACGCACAGGATGGTGTGTCTATGGAACAAGTTGCCGCAGGAAGTAGTGGAGGCTAGTAGAATTACAACATTTAAAAGGAATCTGGACGGGTATATGAATAGGAAGGGTTTGGAGGGATATGGGCCAGGTGCTGGCAGGTGGGACTAGATTAATTTGGGATACCTGGTTAGCATGGAAAAGTTGGACTGAAGGGTCTGTTTCTGAGACACTGACTCTAAGACGCTGTGCCACAAGTTGCCTTGACCCAAACATACACACACACTCCTCTGCCTCACTTATTCGTTAAAGCCTGAAAAACCTACCTTTCTGACTACTCTTTTGATTCAGTATCTTTTCGTGTGACTCAGTTCCTTGGGAAATTTCAACGCATTAAAGGTAATATATAAATAAAAGCTATCATTGGTGATTACAACGTCACATACATTTTCTTCAGCTCTCTCCTCCAATAGGAATATCAAAACTGACACAATGATTAAACTGCTTGAGAAACCCTTCTCTCACCTACCCTGTGACACCCTTCTACCTTAAGAACTCACATGCACAGTCCACTCTGTGATGACTGGAATCCTTATTGCCTTTTTGATTAGATTCCCTCCAGTGTGGAAACAGGCCCTTCGGCCCAGCCAGCCCACACTGACCCTCCAAAGAGTAACCCACCCAGACCCATTTCCCTCCAACTGATGCATCTAACACTATGGGTTAATTTAACATAGCCAACTCACCTGACCCACACTTCTTTGGACTGTGGGAGGAGACACGAGGAAAACGTGCATGCTCCACACAGACAGTCACCCGAGACTGGGATTGAACTGGAGACCCTGGTGCTGTGAGGCAGCAGTGCTAACCACTGACCCAACGTTCCACCCTTACTGATGCTTTCACTGTACCACTGACAGCCATTCAGTTACCATGCTACTTCCCTTCTGAAATGTTCTGCCCCGATCCCTTTACGTTACCATCAACCCCTGATTTAGGAAGCATTCAACTATACCTTGTGACTAGACCTCTATTCTTTACATTTTCCTCATGTTTTTGCTCCTCTTTGTAAAATGCTCTAGAGTGTCATCTGGGGAACACTATAAATGAAAGTTACTACTGAGACTATTATTAATTTCATCATTCCTAACGCTTCAGAATTAAGCTGGGATGAGTTTGAATACTTCTCCTTACCTGGGTATCAGAAATGGAACCGAACAGTCATATTTGAACCTTTAGCAAAACACCAAATGGTGTCTGTCTCCCTCTCATGGCAGTTCCTAATATTACAGCCTGAGAAATGAAAACGGAGAACAAACTTGGCCATCTCCAAAGATAACCACATTTATTTTATTCATACTGGAAAGTATTAAACAGTTAGTCCCCCAGAATCCCACCCCCAACCACCCCCACCCATTCCCCCCTACACTCCACCCCAACCCCACAAAGGGTAACATTGTCATATGCCTGTATGTACACTTTATGGAGATCACGGTGGCTGCTGTAATTCAGAACGAATAAGGGGCGAAGAAACGTACTGAATATAACATGCACAAAATTGTAAATGAATGAAGATATCATGGGTAACAGCCTGAGAAGTTTATCTCTAAAGGAAAGAAGAGGCAGACAGAAATCTGGGTCAGTTTTGTTTATCTGTATAATGTCGTCATCAATGCCAAGGCCATGTCTACTCATAGCTAGATGCTCTGAGATGGTTGTGGTCATTATTCCTTTCAATTGCGTGCGCTCAACTCAAGATGTTACTAGTCTGGATATTTCTGGAGTGTGATCCAATGATGATAAAAGGATTATGCTATATGACCACATCAGGTTATTATTTTGGGAGTAATAAAGAGTACAGGAAGTTTAGGAGTACACTTAAGAGGGAAATCAGGAAGGCAAAAAGGAAACTTGTGATAGGGTAAAGAAGAATCCAAAGAGATTCTATCAATATATTGAGAGCAAAAGAGTAAGTAAGGACAGAATAGGGCCCCTTAAAGAACAATGTCTATGTGTGGAACCACAGAAGGTGGGTGAGACCTGAAACAATTAGGTTGTATTAGTATTTACAGCGCAGAAAGACATAGAAACTAGGGAACTTAGGAAAATAAAGTAACATCTTAAAAAGGGTTCACATTTACAGAAGAGGAAGTGCTGGAGGTCTTAAAATGTATAACGTAGATACGTCCCCAGGAGTTGATCAGTTGTGTCCCAGGAAGCTAGGGAAGAGATTGTGGGGCCCTTTGCTGAGATATTTCATCACCGACTGCCACAGGCAGTCCGGAGGGTGGCTAATGTGTTGCCATTATTTAAGAAAGACAGTAAGGAAAGGCCAGGGAACTATAGACCATTGAGCCTTACATCAGTGGTGGGCAAGTTTTTGGAAGGGTTTCTGAGGGACAGGATTTACAGGTATTTGGAAAGGGAAGGACTGTTTAGGGACAGTCAACATGACTGTCTCTTAAATTTGAATGAGTTTTTTGAAGAGATGACAAAGATGATTGATGAAGGCAGAGTGGGAGAGGCTGCCTCCATGGATTTTAGCAAGGCTTCCGATAAGGGAGCTGCCAGTGGAAGTGGTAGAGGTGGATACAATCACAACATTTAAAACACATTTGGACAGGTACATGGATAGGGAGGGTTTGGAGGGATATGAGCCAAATATATGAAAATGGGACTAGTTCAGGAAATCTGGGTCAGCTGAAGGGACTGTTATAGGGCTATATGACTCTATAACACCCTAAAATATTAATTCTCTTGTTTTTCTCTGTGGTGGGCATTGAGAGGCTGGCAGCTGTGGTAGCTTGGTCTAGATTAGAGTGGTGCTTAAAAAGCACAGCACTTCAGGCAGCATCCGAGGGGCAGGAAAATTGACATTTTGGGCAATTTTGGGTAGCCTTCAGTCCTGATGAAGGGCTTTTGCCCAAAATTTTGCTGTGCTTTTCCAGCACCATTCTAATCTAGACTCTGATTTCCAGCATATGCAGTCCTCACTTTTGCTTCCATGGATAGATGCTACAGTACATTAACTTGTTCTACAGCTACAGTATGCAGCTGCTGAACGGGTTGCCTCTTTAGAGGTGCTCTGCCCTGAATCCCCCTTCCAAGACCACTTAAGGATTGGCAACAAATCCCAGCCTTGCCAACATTTTCAAAGGCAGTATGTTTGCAGACGATGGAAGCTTTAAGGGATTGGGGGGGTAGCTACTCATTCCAGAGCTTCCAGCCCTTGACCTGTCTCAATGCTGATATGGCTGCTCCATTTAAGTTTCTCAGTGATGCTCATGGCATTCACTGTGATTGATGGCCATACATTTGGAAGTCCATAGAGCTTGATCAGTCTTTCATTCTTGGTGATAGTCATTGCTTGGCACTTGTGTATGTAAAACAAAATAAGGACTATCTGCAACTCCTCAGCCAAGCCAGGATAGTCATCTAGGTCCTATTGTAGATTCAGACAGGTACTTCATTAGCAGAGTTGTTATGAATGAAGCCGAACTCTGCAGAATCATCTGGATCAGATCTCAACATTGCAAATGTCTGGAAACAGGCAAAGACATTCTCATTGGAAACCCATCTAGTGAACACTGGAGCTCTCTTACTGATGCATTGAGATCCATGGTTAATGTCGTTCATATTACAAGAGATTATGGGATTTTTACAAGTTGTTTGGGACCATGATTCTGGCACATTTCTAGTTCTAGAAAAAGCTACAAGCAAATGACTTTGGTTGCAATGGATCTTTCTATAGAACCAAGAGAAACATAGCTCAGAAGGAAATTTATAATAGTAGATTACCGTGATAGAATCAACTTGGCAATAATTTCTAATGGGACAAAACATATTAAAAATGCACTTTAAAAATAACATTGTTTAAATATAACTTCTAGAAGGAGTCTGGTGAAAACGAGCAAAGAATGTTTACATCGCCCTGCTTGTCCAACAACATATTCCACAGAGGGTGAAATAATCTCTGTATTTCCCTAGCTCTAATAACTCTCAAATTCCTGTGGTCTGCAGACAGGATTACAGGCCTGTCTGTGAACTGCTGGATCTGTTAACTCTTGTACTAATCGCCTGTTCTACAGGTCTTAACCTACAAAGTGCTTGATTGCTCGGTCTGATAAAGGTGCTGTCTTCACTTCTTTGTCTGTAACCACTTCCTACAATTCATTGACCCATTATCTTCTGTGGGGTACCGAGCACTGAAAACAAGAAGAAATTCAACAGGTGTCAAAGATATGTATTATTTCAGAATTCAGAAAAATCCTTTTAGTCAAGGCTAGGGCACAGGAACCTGTATAGCTACAAAGAAGCATAGTTGTGATAATAATCATGCTTAACTTTTTAATTCCTCAGTCTGTATAATTTGGAGATATCCAACAATGATAACTTGGCTGTTGTACTCTATCTGATCTCAGACAGTTCATGCTGGTGTTGGGCCATAGACAGTTCACAGGACAGAATGAAAACATGCAGCTCAACCCAATACAGCCACACCAGAACATTTACCTCCACCCATCACACCATCTAGCTGTTTCTTAAACCAGTTATCAGCTTTTGTCTCTATTGACCTATTGAAGTATCACCTGGAACTATGTTTCCCACACTTAGTCCGATTGGGATATTTTAATACCTTCAAACTGATCTAGCCCTAGACTGAGCCACCTAGATAGCAGGAGCCAAGATAGATTAAATGGGGAAGCCGATTGACATTGGTGGAAGGGTCAAAAGGTAGGACACATACATCCATAAGAATTGGTAAGAGGATTAGAGGGAGTGATTGGCCTGGAACTCACTATCTGAAAGGTTGGTGGAGGCAGAAACTCTCGCTGTATTTGAAAAATATTTGGATGTGTTCTGGAAGACCCATAATCTTCAGGGCTCTGAATCAAATGCAGGGAAGTGGGGTTATGCTGGCTAGCTTTTTGTTTGCTAGTATGGCTATCGTGGGTTGAAAGGCCTGTACATTTCTGTAAGTCAATCAATTCATCAAATGATGAACTCCTGACCACAGACCTGTTGGGTCATTGAGGGTAGCCTCAATGAAGAAAAGTCACATGTCACTCTGGTAAACACCATAAGAATTAGATTCTGTGAAGGCCTGTGAATAATCCATCTCCCAACCTCATTTTACCAGAAGTGACATTTGGCACAAAGTGAACAAATAAAGTAAGAGATACATTTTCCACCTCCAACTTCTCCCCTTTTCTTCCCTTATTCCGAGCGGAAATTAATTTCTCCACAATTTCTGGGTCTTATGGTGACTTCTGATTTTGCCAACATCTTTCTGGCCTGCAACGGATTCTGCACAGTTCCTGGAATGATCCTAGATTCAAAGGATCATCCTCCACTATTTCTGACATCTCCAGTAGGAAATCACCACCAAACACATCTTCCCCTTTCTTTCGTCGCTAGCATTCCTCAGGGACTGTTCATTCTGTGACACTGTAGTCCAGTTTTCCATCACCCCTTATACTTTCTCACTCCCCCTGGCACCCATGCAATCGCAGAATGTGTAACATTTGCTCTATTACCTTTGCCCTCCTGACTGTCTGATGCCCTCAACCCACCTTCTGGGTGAAGCAGCTGTCAATCAAGTCAATCTGCTGCTCACAACGTAGTCTCATTTACATTGGCAAGATCAAACCCAGACTGGGCGAACACTTTGTGCAACACTTTGTTCTCTCCATAAGAATGATTGGCCTTCCGGTTATTTGCCATTTCAATCCACCATCTTGCACTTCTATTCTGGGCGTGCTGTTCCAGAAAACCCACTGTAAGTTGGAGCAACAGAGTCTCATTTTCCACTTAAGCACATTATAACCTTCAGGACTCATGCTGCCTGTGAAATATTTCATACAGACATTCGACCGGTTTGTTACTTTATAAAACACAATTACCCAGGTGTTCTTACTGTATGAGATAAATATAGGACTGCGGTTCCAACCTGGTTTTAGTAAAACACTCATAAGTTAATGAAATAAACCAGGCTGTCTGCCTGAAAAACACATACACTAGCCGCTCTGGTGAACTCGATTAAGCTGCTGGATCCAATTCACTGACCTCCATCAACAGGGCACTCTTCACCGTACAAAGGCTGGTCTCTCCCAGAGTCTCTGCCGGTTGAGTCTTTGCTAAGTGAATGGCCGTCAGGTGTCCCTTCTTATGAGGTCCCTTCTTATGTCCCCTCTTTCTGAGCCATTCTGGAACGTTCTCTGACTTCAGCCATTGGGATCACAGGGCAGTGTGTGCAATGAAATTCGGCCAGGTCATCATGGGTGTACCCGTCTCCTTTCCAAGATATGATTACTCCATGGTGCCAAGGGTTCTGGCTGAAACTGGAGGTGGGGTACGCAAATATAATGCCTGTCCCCATTGTTCTGGCTGAGTACTTCTTAACAAGTTTTGGGTCATAATGACTCTCCCATTGTTCAATATACATACAGGTCTGTGCTGTTTGCTTTTGATCTGTGGTAACCTTGGCCTCTTTGCGTTCCAACTGTTTCGCTATTTTAATGTTGGGCCTGGTTGCTTAGGCTGTTCGCCTCCCCAACATTTGGTTCAACAAATTCAGATCATGAACACTGTCCTCCATTCTGGTTACAGCCCCTTTTTCACCTCAGCCCCCAAGGTGTCTCATTTGCTTGGGTTTGTTCTCAGCAGAGTTAAGCTATTTTCTACTATCCTCACTGATCATTAACACTTGTAACAAGGTCAGTCAGGTGGACGTCATAGAATATGAGTTCCCTGATTGGGGCTGTTAATCCAATCCAATCAGGGACCCCTGGCTGACAGAGATAAACAGGAGCTAATGGAATGTTGGCACTTCATTTCAAGGAGGTTGAAGTAGAAGGGTTAGAGAAATAAAAATCTGATCTTAGAGTAGGATAAAAGGCCAGCACAACATTGAGGGTTGAAGGGTCTGCACTGTGCAATACTGTTCTACGTTCTATGAGTGTCAGACATCCTGTTCACTCTGGGAACTGCCTCTGAGGGAGCTAGATCAGTGTCAAGGACTCTCCACTTTTGTCGGGGAGGGGACTGACTCTGAGCTGGCTGCCTACATCCACTGTGTACTGATGCTGTTAGTTTCTGTTGGTTTTTTGGAAGAAACTGAATTCCTGAACTGGCTGAACCATATCGCCAGTTTGTTAATTGGCATTCCTTTTTACTCAGGACTGACTTTTAAACTGGCAGATTTAAACAGTCAATGTGTTTCAGGTGTACCTCAGTTCTCATTAGGGAACTGTTGTTTCACTGGCTGATTACAGTCTGTGTGTTACTCTTTTCTCTTTTTATTTTGAAAAAAGGGCTATGTTGATTTTGTGGCTTAGCCCTTACAGTCTGGTTTTCATTTTTTTTTAATGTATTTTCACTTTTTTGGTGTTCGGACTGAGCCCTTGTGAGAAAATACATCTTTCTAGATGAGCTGTTCCTGTGTGAGCAGGCCTGGCCTTTTGTGGGTGACTAGGCCTCAGTAAAGACTTATCACCTGTATGTGTACTGGGAGGTGAGAAATTGCTGCATCCTGGAGTGAACTCTGCATCCTGGAGTGGGCCAAACCCTTATGCTTAACTGTACCTTTCCAATATACTGTATTCCTGTGTAGACTGAACACCTGTGTGTGTGCTGTGGACTCTGCCTTCGGGATTGGACTCTGCCTTCAGGAGTGGACCAAACCCCTGTGAGTTAACCATGTACTGCGTTCCTGTGAGTGGACTTGGTTCTCAATAGATGGGCCAGGCCTCCATAGAGACTGAACACCTGTGTGTGTGCTGTGGGGTGTACATTTGCTGCCTTCAGGCGTGGACTCTGCCTTGGTATTGGAAACTGTATTGTGAGGTTTTTATGAATTCTGTTACTGTATGTGGGTTTCGTAATTAACTGTGGTTGATTGCAGGCCAGAGTGGGCTATTCAGTACGTGGGGTGACTGGGAGCTGGCGGATTGATGACCAGCCTGGGGTAAAGCAGGCTTGGGAGGGACTGTTAGTACACAGAGTGGTTGGAAAACCACGCAGGAAAGCTGGTGAGGGGAAGGGCAGCCAATACATGACCTGGCTGGGGACCAGAGGGGCAATGATCGGCCTGGAGGAAAGAAGGCTAGTAGGGGCCTGACAGTACGCAAGGCAGGCAGGCCCAGGCAACTGATAGCACCCTCACAGGAAAGCTGGTATAGGGCAGGCCAGTCAGTATGTGGTGAGGCTGAGCCAGGCAGCCCATAAGAAGGCTGACCAGGAGAGGACCTGTCAGTACTCAGGAAGGTTGGGAGCTGGACAGCCAATGGCTGGTCCATAGGAATGCTGGACGGGGAAAGGGTCAGATAATACACGGGGCAGCTGGGTGCTGGAAGGCCGACAGGCCGATTGTCGGAAAGCAGGTCGGGGATGGTTTGGTTAGTACGCGGGGTGACCGGGAGTCGGTGCCAATGACCATTCCAGAGGAAAGTGGGCCTGGGGAGGTCAGTCTGTACGCAGGGCAGTCGGAGACTGGAAGGCCAATAACCAGCACGTAGGAAAGCAGCCCAGGGTAGTCCGGTCAGTACGCACGGCAAATGGGAACTGGGTGGTCAATGGCCAGCCTGGAGAACAACAGGCCTGGGAAGGTCGGTCAGTACTCAGGGCAGCCAGAGACTGGAAGGCCGAAGTCTTTCCTGCAGGAAGGCTAGCCAAGGACAGTCTGACCAGAATGTGGTGTGGACTGGTGTCAGGTTTTTTTTTAGTTATACTCGGTCTGTGTTCTATGCACTGTTTCTAATTTGATTGCACTGTCTTGTCTGTGTTTCTTACTATTATTTTTGTGATGAATGGAAGTGGCATTTGAGGTTTGACCTCACCTCCCTGAAAACTGGTTGAACGGTGGGATTTGGGGTTTGGCTTGCTGCCCTTTCCCCTGTATATAGTTTTTTTTTGTGAACTGCTGCTTCCTGTTTATTGTTAACTGTATTTTGTACTGTTTAATAAAACGAAAAAAAGGACCTAATGGAATGTTGGCACTTTATTTCAAGGAGGTTGGAGTAGAAAATGAGGGAAATAAAAATCCGATCTTAGAGTAGGATAAAAGGCCAGCACAACATCAAGGGCCAAAGAGCCTGTTCTGTTCTATGAGTGTCAGACATCCCTATTCACTCTAAGGAAGCCCGATCAGTGTCAAGGTCTCTCCATGTGTAAATAAAGGGTGACTTGGTGACGGGGTACTGGCCTTTCTGGAGTTACTTCAATGGCAATGAGAGTAACGCATATTCCTGAAGAAATTCACTCTCAACAACTGTCTTTGAGTTGGGGGTAAACATTTCTGGCATCATGCCATTATTTGAGAAGCTTGACTGATTCAATCCTGCCATTGAAGGCTGGGCCCAGTATGTGGAAAGAATGCATTGTTTGTTTTCGGGCAAAGGGATTTAGGGCAGATGGAAAGCAATGAGTAATTCTTCTGACTGCTTGTGGACCCACAACTTTTTCGGTTATTAGGAGCCTAACTTTCCCTGAGGCACCAGATACTAAAACCTTTCAAGAGTTGATGGATAAAGTATAGAAACATTTCGAACCCAAGCCTCTAATTCTGAGACGCCATCAGTTTTATTCGGCAATTTGAGAATCTGAGGAATCTGTATCTGGATTTTTGATGAGGTTAATATTATTGGCAGAGGCATGTGAATTTCATTTAACCCTTAATGAGATGCTGACAGACTATTTGTTTGGTATGTGGGATTGATGATGTGAAAAGTGCTTAATAGCTAAAGCACAAACAATAAGCAAAACAATGTTATTAACAAAATACCATGCACGCATGTAACAAACAGTACATTGGACAAACATGCAGAAAACTAGCCACTAGGATATATGAACATCAACTAGCCATAAAACGACATGACCCTCCTTACATACAGATGAGGAAGGACACCGCTTCGACTGGGACAACACATCCAAACTAGGACAAGCCAAACAGAGACACACACAAGAATTTCTAGAAGCATGGCATTCCAATCAGAACTCTGTCAACAAACACATTGGCTTGGACTCGATTTACCACCCCCTGAGAAAAAGAGCAGGAAATGCCATCACCACAGGAAATGACATCACCAACCCAAAGAAACCCAAACATATAAATAGAAAGCAGGAATCATCAGCAGTGCTTTTTCTGGAGGCCTATTGAAGACGTTGCCTAGTATGGTGAGAAAACTTCTGAAAATGAACCTTGCAGCTCAGCGAGCACACCTACATCCAGCACCTCAACTTGAGCTACAAATCTTCTCAAAACTCGCTAAAATAGGGCAAGTGGAACATATGAGTTTCAGGGGATTCTGATGGAAGTGAATACCCTTGCCAGTCCGACTGAGCTTGGGGAACACCACTTAAGTGCATAGCCTCACTCAAGACATATCCTGAACAGAGGGACTCTAGATCAGCCCACATCAAACAAAGCCAAGCCTTGGCCAAACAGTTAACATTTTCTTCAGGAACCCAGCCGGCAAGCCACTGTAGTTGCTGCCAGTTTGCAGACTCGAGACAGTAAGAGTCCCACTAGAGCCAAACTAATTAAAGAACTCCTAGTCTGGTACCCAGGAGAGGGTACACCCTGGGAAATGTTTACAGATTAAGAGTACAGCTTCCATTCTGGTCTCATATGAGAAGCAGCTGGTTCAGTTCCCACTGATTGTGGTTAAAGGCTCAGGCCCAAGCTTGAGGGGGTGAAATTGGTTGAGAAAGATTCACCTCGATTGGCTCAATATTTTTCGATTAGAAAATGGTTGCCTGAGCGATGTCCTAATAAATACCCGGACGTTTTTCAGGAAGGTCTAGGGACGATCAATGGAGCCAAAGCCACCTCGCATGTGACCAGGAAGCAATTCCAGGCTTCTGTAAGGCCCACCCAGTATCATTTGCCTTACGGGCAAAGTACAGTCAGAAATCAGAGAGCTGGAAAGTGAAGGAATTATCAAACCAGTCCAGTTTGCAGAACAGACAGCATGAGTCATACTGATGTGAAGCCCCAAATGGGTCAGTTTGCCTTTGTGAGGATTTGAAACTGATTTCCACAGATGGATAAATACCTATAGAGGATTTGTACACAAAGCTAGCATGAGGGCTGTCCTTCACAGGCTGGACATCAGCCATGCGTTTTTGCAATTGCAGTTAGATGAGGATTCCTAGAGGTATACTACAACTAGTACCCATAAGGATTTGTGTGAATACACAAGTCTGTTATTTAGGGTATAATAACCCTATGCAATTTTTCAGCGGACGATGGAGAACATTTTACAAGGTTTACCCTAGTTCTCCACTTATTTAGATGACATGCTAATAACAGAAAAGACAAATACGGAGTCCTGAGGGAATTTAGACACAATCCTTGGACATTCCTCCCAGGCAGGCCTACACCTTAGAAGGGAAAAATATATGTTCTCAGCAGACCAAGTGACCAAAGGTGACCCAAAGCTTAGGTCTTTCCTAGGGTTGGTGAATTATTATGGAAAGTTCGTACACAACCTGGCCCCCAACCTGACACCTTTACATCAACTCTTAAAAAAGGATCAGACTTGGAAATGGACACTTAGTCAAGTCGTAGCTTTCAGAGAAGTGAAGAAACACTTCATCCTCTAAGGCATTGGCACACAATGGTATTGATCTAGTATTGACATGCAATGCCTTCCCGTACAGTTATGGGGTAGTATTATTTCATAGGCAGCCCAATGGAGAGAAAAGCCAAATAGTGTATGCCTCCAGGACTTTGACTAATGCAAAGTGTAAGTACTCCCAGATAGAGAAGGAAGGTTTGACGGTCATATTTGGCTTTAGGAAGTTCCACCAATACCTTTACAGACATAAATTTGTATTGATGACTGATCACAAACCCTTGTTTGGCCTACTTTACACAAGACAAGGCAGTGCTGCCCGTAGCTTCAGGCTGAGTTCAGTGGTGGCTCTAATACTAAGCGTGGATAACTACAAGTTGGAACAACATCCGGGAGGACAAGTAGCAAATGTGGATGCATTGAGCCACCTCCCACTATCAGATACACCACCAGTGCTATCACCACTGGAAGGGTCTGTAACAGTTTTACATTTTCTGGACACACTTTCAGGCACAGCTGACAATATCAGACCTTGGACTCAGAAAGATCCAGTCCTGGCAAAACTGAACCAGTTGGTGGCGATGGGGGAAGCTAAAGGACCATCACAATCAGAACTGAAACCTTTTTGGACTCGGAGAAACCAGCATATTATTATGGGAAGCTGGAGAGATTGTCCCAAGCAAAGGTCGCTACCGGATACTGGCTGAACTCCACTGGGGTAATCTGGGATTTCCAAAATGAAGATGTTGATGAGAATCATAGAATCCCTACAGTGTGGAAGCAGGCCATTCAGCTCTTTGAGCACTCCAACACTCCAAAGAGCATCCTACCAAGACCCACCCCTACCCTGGAATCCTGCGTTTCCCGTGGTGAGCCCACTTAACCTACATATCCTTGGGCACTTTGGTCAATTTAGTATGGCCAATCCATTCCTAACCCACACATCTTTGGACTGAGGGAGGAAACAGGAGCAACTGGAGGAAACCCACACAGACACAGGAAGAACATGCAAACGCCACACAGATAGTCACCCAGTGCTGGAATTGAACCCGTATCCCTGGTGCTGTCAGAAAGCAGTTATGTCTGGTGGCAGGATTGGATGCAGACATAGCCACGTCGATGGGGCAGTGCCCAGAATGCCAACAAGGACAAACATTACAACCAGCAGCTCTGCCATATTCATGGGAATGTCTGGATAAACCCTGGACTCAGTTCCACATTGACACTGTAAATCCTTTTATGGGCTCAATGTTCTTAGTCATTGTGGACACCCACTCAAAGTGACTGGACATGCTGAGAGTTCATTCGTCAAACACAAGGTTGACAATAGAACAACTATGAGCATCTTTTGCAATACACAGACTTGCGGAAGTGTTGGTCACAGATAATGGGCCATCATTTAACAGCAGGAAATTTGAGTATTTCTTAATGCGTTCAACATATAAGGACTTATGGCTGAAACATTGATTCTCCTGCTCCTTAGAGGCCACCTGACTTGCTGTGCTTTTCCAGCACCGCACACTTGACTCTGATCTCCAGCATCTGCAGTCCTCACTTTCTCCTCACATATAGGGACGGCTCCATACCATCCATCATCCAATGACCTGACAGAAAGAGTGGTCAAAACATTGAAGGCAAGCTTAAAGAGGCGCCTACAGATTCACTCGATACCAAATTATCCAGGCTCCTACTTGATTGTAGGACCATCCCTCACATAACTACGGGGATAGTTCCAGAAAAGTTACTAATAAGAAGACTCTGCTCAAGGTTAAATCTGATTTTCATGGACCCAGGAGGAGGGTGAAACGGCATCAGGAACGCCAATGCCAGATACAAGAATCAGCTCAGCGAAAGAGACAGTTTACTTCAGGAGACGAAGTTTGATGTAGGAACCATGGGAATGGCCCTGCATGGGTAATAGGCACAGGTGACACGAGGGTAGATCCAGTGAGGTATAAAGTTTGGGTCGGTGCAACAGTCCTGAAGAAGCACATGGACTGTATGAAAGCTGCACGTTCGCAAACTGGGCAGGAGCAAACTGTACCCAGCTCCTTGGAACAGTCTCCCTCTCTGTGAAGCGTTGAAGAAACCTTGGAATGAGAAGGGCATGGTGGATGTCATCAGCTCAACACCTTTGCCGCCTGAAGAAGAGAATAAATTTCTTCTGAGATGCTCCGGGTGCAAGAGACGAGCTCCTGTGTGTTACACACCAACCATCCGAGTAACCTGACTCCGTGCTGAAATGCCCGAGGGGGAGCTATAAGGAAAGAACTGTCCTACATCCTCAGACTCGGGATGCAATGCGGTTGGCCGACCTCATAGAATATGAGTTCCCTGATTGGGGCTGTTAACTGTGTCCAGTCAGGGAGCTCTGGCTGACAGATAAGAACAGGAGTGTTGCCCGGACGGAATTTCACATTGGCCCCAAGGGAGCCTGTGCCCCACAACCTGAGCCGCCTCCGAAATTTTAACTTTGTCCCGTTCAAGGACGTTAAAAGGTGTGTCCTATATCGACTGCTGCTGCACACCGTCCACCTCTTCTCCCTCATCCACCGCCCGGACACACCCTGGCGTGCCCATTTGCCACCGGGCGGTGGGGATCCCCAGTGGAGGGCCCTCTACGCAGGAGTCCTCCCCCTTTCTCTCGGGGATCTGGGGTGGAGGGTGTTGCACGCAGCAGTCCCCTGCAACCGCAGATTGCGGTGGTTCACGGACTCCCAGCCCAACTGCTTGTTCTGTGGCGCTGTGGAGTCCGTGGACCATGTGTATGTTGGGTGTGGGCGTTTGCACTCCCTTTTTGATTTTCTGAAAAACCTTCTCCTCTGCTTTTGGTTGCACTTCAGTCCCACGCTCCTGATCTTCGGGCACCCAGTGCGGAGGAGGGAGGGCAGGTCTGAAGACCTCCTCGTGGGTCTGCTCCTGGGCCTGGCCAAACTGGCCATAAACAGGTCCAGGCAGCGGGCCGTGGAGGGGGTCGTTAGGGCCGACTGCCTGCCCCTCTTCCGCGGTTACGTTAGGGCCCGGGTGTCCTTGGAGAAGGAGCACGCGGTGTCCACCAACACCCTGGAGTTGTTCAGGGAGAGGTGGGCGCCGCAGGGAGTGGAGTGCATCATTTCCCCCTCCAACTCTATTTTGATTTAGTCCCTGCCCTCCCCTTCACTGTTTTGATCACACAGCATTGCCCTTTGATGTGAAGGGCACTGCTCGTCACAGGCCACTCTGGTGTTTTCCTACTTTTCCTGGTGGTGGGAATTGAATAAAGATTTGTACACTTTGTGTCTCTCACTGTGTCTCACACCTGCACACACACACCATGGGTGCTGGGGATAAAAATAAGCACTACCGCAGTTAGGCGGAAGAAAAAAAAGGAAAAAAAAAGGAAAAAAAAAATTAAACAGAAGTCTCCCCCCTCCAACTCTATTTTGATTTTATCCCTGCCCTCCCCTTCACTGTTTGATCACACAGCATTGCCCTTTGTGAGGGGCACTGCTTGTCACTGGCCACTCGGGTGCTTTCCTATCTTCCTGGTGGTGGAATTTAAGAAAAAAAAAAGAAAAAAAAAAAGAACAGGAGTGTCAGACATCCTGTTCACTCTGAGGGCTGGCTCTGAGGGAGCTGGATCAGTGTCACGGACTCCCAATGTGTAAATAAAGGGACACTTGGTGACAGGCTACTGGTCTCTGTGGAGTTGTTTCAACACTTGTTTTGCATTTCATGTGTCCTAATATGCCAATAGCAGAGAGATCATGTGACCCAGTTGTAGTGTCCCTACCTTTGAGCCAGAAAATTACTTCCATTAGTAGTCCCTTTGTCTGTGACTCTGGGCACCTTCACCGCCCATTCCATCCACTCATTCTCTCCCTTTATCAAAAAGATAAAGACTATCATTTTCCAGCCCCCTTCAGTCTTGAGAAGCAGTCATACAGCAAACATTAACTGTGTTTCTGTCTTCACAGAGTCTGCCAGACCTGCTGAGTTTCTTTCACTTTATTTCCTGATTATTTCATGCATGTGCAGTTTCTTCCTTTTCATTTAAATTGTAGAGCTGCCTGCAATTTGCCCGATTTCCTCATGATGGCACCAAAGTATTAGTTAAAATGGCATACTGCGCTCTGAAGTTGAAATGGAAAATGGTGGAAAATATCAACAAGTAAAGACCTTTTTTTTTGAAAAAAAAGCAGTAAAACCTCGAAATGACTATACTTACTGGTTGTACTTGACTTCCATGGTTCAGACCATTTTATCTCACTTCTCAGATAAAATATTGTCAATGCTTCTGAAACAAGTACTAAGAATGCTGGAGAAACTCAGCAGGTCTGGCAGCATCTGTGGGGAGAGAAACAAAGTTAATGTTTCAAGTCTGATGTGATTTGTTTGCAGAACTGATGTTTCTCCAGCATTGCCTGAGTTTAATGGAACCATAGAATGATTCCATGATGAGGGTGTGCGGGTATTGGGCTGGGCTGGACAAAGTAAAAACACATGACACCAAGTTACAGTCCAACAGGTTTATCTGAAATTACAAGTTTTCAGAGCGCTGCTCCTTCATCAGGTGAAGTGAAGAAAAACACATAGCCACAGAATTTATAATCAGAGAAATCAAATGACTGTAGAATTGCTGTGGGTGGAGTGTCAACAGACTGAATAATCAACCATCGGGTAAAGGGGGCTCAGGGGTAGTCTGGCGCACTGACCTCTACACCGCTGAAGTAAACGCCAACTCGAGGACACTTTTTCCTACTGCCCCCTTGATCATGACGCCACCCCCCCATCACCAAACCATCATCTCCCAGACCATACAGAACCTCATCACCTCAGGAGATCTCCCAACCACAGCTTCCAACCTCATAGTCTGGGAACCCTGCACTGCCCGGTTCTACTTCCTTCCCAAGATCCACAAGCCCGACCACCCTGGCCGACCCATTGTCTCAGCATGCTCCTGCCCCACTGAACTCATCTCTACCTACCTCGACACTGTCCTATCCCCCTACTCCAGGAAATCCCCACGTACGTTCGAGACACCACCCACACCCTCCAGCTCCTCCAAGACTTCCGTTTCCCCAGCCCCCAACGCCTCATCTTGACCATGAATATCCAATCCCTCTACACCTCCATCCGCCATGACCAGGGCTTCCAAGCCCTCCATTTTTTCCTCTCCAGACATCCCCAACAGTACCCTTCCACCGACACTCTCATTCGTTTGGCCGAACCGGTCCTCAATCTTAACAATTTCTCCTTTGAATCCTCCCACTTCCTCCAGACCAAAGGGGTAGCCATGGACACACGTATGGGCCCCAGCTATGCCTGTCTCTTTGTTGGCTACGTAGAACAGTTGATCTTCCGTAATTACACCAGCACCACTACCCACCTCTTCCTCCGCTACATTGATGACTGCATTGGTGCCACCTCATACTCCCGCGAGGAGGTTGAGCAATTCATCAACTTCACCAACACATTCCACCCTGACCTTAAATTTACCTGGACCATCTCTGACACCTCCCTCCCCTTCCGGACCTCTCCATCTCCATTAATGACGACCGACTTGACACTGACATTTTTTACAAACCCACCAACTCCCACAGCTACCTGGATTACACCTCTTCCCACCCTATCTCTTGCAAAAATGCCATCACATATTCCCAATTCCTCTGCTTCTGCCATATCTGCTCCCAGTAGGACCAGTTCCACCATAGAACACACTGAATGGCCTCCTTCTTTTGAGACCGCAATTTCCCTTCCCATGTGGTTAAAGATGCCCTCTAACGTATCTCGTCCACATCCCGCACCTCCACCCTCAGACCCCACCCCTCCAACCGTAACAAGGACAGAACGCCCCTGGTGCTCACCTTCCACCCGACCAACCTTTGCATAAACCAAATCATCTGCCAACATTTCCGCCACCTCCAGGGATATATTTCCCTCCCCACCCCTTTCCGCCTTCCGCAAAGACCGTTCCCTCTGTGACTACCTGGTCAGGTCCACGTGCCCCTACAACTCACCCTCCCATCCTGGCACTTTCCCCTGCCACCGCAGGAACTGTAAAACCTGTGGCCACACCTCTTCCCTCACCTATCCAAGGTCCTAAAGTTTTACCTGCACATCCACTAATATCATTTATTGTATCCATTGCTCCCGATGCGGTTTCCTGTACATTGGGGAGACTGGGCGCCTCTTAGCAGAGCGCTTTAGGGAACATTTCCAGGACACCCGCACCAATCAACCACACCGCCCCGTGGCCCAACATTTCAACTCCCCCTCCCACTCTGCAGAGGACATGGAGGTCCTGGGCCTCCTTCACCGCCGCTCCCTCATCACCAGACGCCCGGAGGAAGAACGCCTCAACTTCCACCTCGGAACAGTTCAACCCCAGGGCATCAATGTGGACTTCAACAGTTTCCTCATTTCCCCTTCCCCCACCTCACCCTAGTTCCAAGCTTCCAGCTCAGCACTGTCCCCATGACTTGTCCAGACTTGTCCTACCTGCCTATCTCTTTTTCCACCTATCCACTCCACCCTCTCCTCCCTGACCTATCACCTTCATCCCCTCCCCCACTCACCCATTGTACTCAATGCTATTTTCTCCCCACCCCCACCTTCCTCTAGCTTATCTCTCCACGCTTCAGGCTCACTGCCTTTATTCCTGATGAAGGGCTTTTGCCCGAAACGTCGATTTCGCTGCACTTTGGATGCTGCCTGAACTGCTATACTCTTCCAGCACCACTGATCCTGAATAATAGGTCTCTCAGGTGATTAAGAGTGTCAGACAGAGTGAGTAATGTGGAAACAGCTGAATAAAAAGTGAAGGGATGACCTATCACCCAACTGAGGCAGAGAGATAATTACAAAAACATTACAAATAAGATGGTGCTGGAGATAAACCAAATGACCGGAATGACATGATCGGTATAAGAGTCGCATGCCGAAGGTGAAACCACAGTAACAAGTAATCCAAAACTCAACAAACTAATTAAGGCAGAGAGATCATAACCAGTTATTAAGGTGATGGTGTCAAAACAGGACAGTAAGGAAGATGTTAGAGAATGGTATGGTGGAGTCACATGTAGCTCATCATGAACACAAGGTCACAGTTGAGGCCATCTACAGGGGAACCTTGATTACCCGAACGAGATGGGCGAGCACTATTACTTTCGGATAATCGATAATTCAGTGAATTGATTAAATGCCTTTTCTCTGGGGCTCGCAGTTTTGAAGGTCTGTTCCTCATTCAGGAGACTGCAGCAGCACAATGTGCACGAGGCCCCATCCCCAACACCGCCCCAGCCCCCCAACCCCACCCCGCCCTCAACCCTGCCCAATACTGTCCCCCAACCCGACCCAACACCACCCCCAACCCCGCCCAATACCGCCCCCAACTCTGCCCAACAACTCCCAACCCCACCCAACACCACCCCCAACACCACCCAATACGCCCCCAACTCTGCCCAACAACGCCCCAACCCCACCCAACACTGCCCCCAACCCCACCCAACACTGCCCCAACCCTGCCCAATACCGCCCCCAACCTCACCCAACACCGCCCCAAACCTGCCCAATACTGCCCCCAACCCCGCCCAATACAGACCCCCAACACCAGCCAACACCACCCCCAAGCCCGCCCAATACCACCTCCGAACTCTGCCCAATACCGCCCCAACCCCGCCCAACACAGCCCCCAACCCCAACGAACACCGACCCCAAACCCACACAATACCGCCCCAACCTTGCCCAATATTGCCCTCAACCCTGCCCAATTCTGCCCCCAACCCCACCCAACACCACCCCCAACCCTGCCCAACACCTCCCCAACCCTGCCCAATACTGCCCCCAACCCCACCCAACACCGCCACAACCCTGCCCAATACCGCCCCAACCCTGACAAATACCGCCCCCAACCCTGCCCAATACTGCCACCAACCCCACCCAATACTGCCCCCAACCCCACCCAGCACCACAAACCCCACCAACATCACCCTAGCCCTGCCCAAAACCACCCCCACACCCACCCAACACGCCCCAACCCTGCCCAACACTGCCCCCAACCCTGCCAAATACTGCCCCTAACCCCACCCAATGCCATCCCCAGCCCCACCCAACACTGCCCCAACCCTGTCCAATACCACCCCCAACACCACCCAACACTGCCCCCAACCCCGCCCAACACCGCCCCTCAACCCCACCCAACAGCGCCCCTACCCTGCCCAATACCGCCCCCAACCCTGCCCAATACCACCCCCAACCCCACCCAACACCACCCACAACCCTGCCCAACACCTCCCCAACCTTGCCCAATACTGCCCCCAACCCCACCCAACACCGCCACAACCCTGCCCAATACCGCCCCAACCCTGACAAATACCGCCCCCAACCCTGCCCAATACTGCCACCAACCCCACCCAATACTGCCCCCCACTCCGCCCAATACTGCCCCCAACCCCACCCAACACCACAAACCCCACCAACATCACCCTAGCCCTGCCCAAAACCACCCCCACGCCCACCCAACATCGCCCCCAACCCCACCCAACACTGCCCCAACCCCACCCAACACCGCCCCAAACCTGCCCAATACTGCCCCCAACCCCGCCCAATACAGACCCCCAACACCAGCCAATACCACCCCCAAGCCCGCCCAATACCACCTCCGATCTCTGCCCAATACCGCCCCAACCCCGCCCAACACAGCCCCTAATCCCAACGAACACCGACCCCAACCCCACACAATACCGCCCCAACCTTGCCCAATACCTCCCCCAACCCTGCCCAATTCTGCCCCCAACCCCACCCAACACCTCCCCAACCCTGCCCAATACTGCCTCCAACCCCACCCAACACCGCCACAACCCTGCCCAATACCGCCCCAACCCTGACAAATACCGACCCCAACCCTGCCCAATACTGCCACCAACCCCACCCAATATTGCCCCCCACTCCGCCCAATACTGCCCCCAACCCCACCCAACACCACAAACCCCACCAACATCACCCTAGCCCTGCCCAAAACCACTCCCACGCCCACCCAACATTGCCCCCAACCCTGCCCAACACTGCCCCTAACCCTGCCAAATACTGCCCCTAACCCCACCCAATACCGTCCCCAACCCCACCCAACACTGCCCCCAACCCTGTCCAATACCGCCCCCAACACCACCCAACACCGCCCCTCAACCCCACCCAACAGCGCCCCTACCCTGCCCAATACCGCCCCCAACCCTGCCCAATACCACCCCCCAACCCCACCCAACACCACCCCCAACCCTGCCCAACACCACCCCCAACCCTGTCCAATACCGCCCCCAACCCTGCCCAACACTGCCCCCAACCCTGCCCAACACTGCCCCCAACTGCCTTCCCTTTCACCCTGACAGGAATATACTTTCTCTGGATTCTTGTTATCTCATTTCTGAAGGCGTCCATTTTCCAGCTGTCCCTTTTACCTGCGAACATCTGCTTCCAATCAGCTTTCAAAAGTTCTTGCCTAATACCATCAAAATTGGTCTTTCTCCAATTTAGAACTTCAACTTTTAGATCTGGTCTATCCTTTTCCATCACTATCTTAAATCTAATAGAATATGATCGCTGGCCCCAAAGTGACCCCCCACTGACACCTCAGTCACCTGCTCTGCCTTATTTCCCAAAAGTAGGTCAAGTTTTGCACCTTCTTTTGTCGGTACATCCACATACTGAATCAGAAAATTTTCTTGTACGGAAAGTTCCTCTTCATCTAAACCCTTAACACTATGGCAGTCCCAGTCTATGTTTGGAAAGTTAAAATCCCCTACCATAACCACCCTATTATTCTTATAGATAGCTGAGATCTCCTTACAAATTTGTTTCTCAATTTCCCTCTGACTATTGGGGGGTCTATAATTCAATCCCAATAAGGTGATCATCCCTTTCTTATTTCTCAGTTCCACCCAAATAACTTCCCTGGATATATTTCCAGGAATATCCTCCCTCAGCACAGCTGTAATGCTATCCCTTATCAAAAATGCCAACCCCCCTCCTCTCTTGTCTCCCTTTCTGTCCATCCTGTAGCATTTCTATCCTGGAACATTAAGCTGCCAGTCCTGTCCATCCCTGAGCCATGTTTCCGTAATTGCTATGATATCCCAGTCCCATGTTCCTAACCATGCCCTGAGTTCATCTGCCTTCCCCGTTAGGCCCCTTGCATTGAAATAAATGCAGTTTAATTTATTAGTCCTACCTTGTCCCTGCCTGCCCTGACTGTTTGACTCTCTTTTGTTCTCAACTGCAACAGTCTCAGATTGATCTCTTTCTTCATTATCTCCCTGGGTCCCACCCACCGCCTTAATGGTTTAAATTCTCTCGAGCAGTTCTAGCAAATTTCCCTGTCAGTATATTAGTCCCCTTCCAATTTAGGTCCAATCCGTCCTTCTTATACAGGTCACTTCTAACTCAAAAGAGATTCCAATGATCCAAAAATGTGAATCCTTCTCCCATACACCAGCTCCTCAGCCATGCATTCATCTGCTCTATCCTCCTATTCCTGCCCTCACTAGCTCGTAGCATGGAAGTAATCCAGATATTACTACTCTCGAGAACTTCCTTTTTAAATTCCTGCCTAACTCTCTGTAATTACCGTTCAGAATCTCAACTTTTTCCCTTCCTATGTCGTTGGTTCCAATGTGGACAAGAACCTCGTGCTGCCCCCTCTCCTCCATGAGAACATTCTGCTCCCTCTCTGAGACAGCCTTGATCCTGGCATCAGGGAAGCAACATACAATTCTGATTTTTCTCTGCTGGCCACAGAAACGCCTGTCTGTACCTCGGACTACAGGATCCCCAAACACAATCGATCTCTTGGAACCCGACGTATCCCTCGTTGCATTAGAGCCAGTCTCAATACCAGAAACTTGGCTGTTCGTGCTATATTCCCCTGAGAATCCATCACTCCCCACATTTTCCAAACAGCATACTTGTTTGAAATGGGTATAGCCACAGAACACTCCTGTACTAGGTGCCTACCTCTCTTACCTTTCCTGGAGTTAATTCATCTATATGACTGTATCTGAGACTTTCCCTCCTTCCTATAACTGCCATCCATCACATATTGTTACTGTTGCAAATTCCTCATTGCTTCTATCTGTCTCTCCAACTGATCCATTCGATCTGATGAGATTCGCAACAAACAGCATTTATTGTAGATATAATCCATAGTAACCCTTAAACTCTCTTTAAACTCCCACATCTGACAAGAAGTACATATCACTGTACTAAAGGCCATTTTTGCTCCTTCACAATCTACAGACCCAGAAAATAACACCGTCTTATTCCTCTATAAAACACTGCCCAGGTTAGACTAATGGATATGGCTTATATTTTAAGTTTAATCAAGAGACATATTTCAAAAAAACATATAATCAAGAAAGAACCCACTCTACTCTCTGCTGCAGACTTTCTGTAGTCCACTTAAAACAATGAACTTATCTGAGTCTGTGCTGTGAACTTCGCCCAAACAGTTCCTCAAAGATCAGTTGGGAATTTCAGTTTGTTAGTTTTCCCAAACGCACTCCGATGTTCAGCAATACATGAATTCAAATAACAAAGGCAGTAACTGTGCAGGTTCACTCTGGTGTCAGTTTCTTTCTCTCTCTCTCTCTCTCCTGCACTGACCTCACCATGTACTTCCTTTGTCTGTTCTTCTCCCTTTTAAAACTGCTGTTGTTTTGACTTTTGTTTCCAAAGTTCCAAAACAATGCAACAGCATATAAAACAGTAATTGTTGGTCCTGGAATTCGAGGGAATCACATCCAGCACCTAAATTACCTCAAAAAAGAAGCAGCCGTTACAGCCAGAAATTTTTCCCGTCCTCCATCTTGAGCACTGAAGTGTTCCCCAAGTGGGAGGGAATGTTTCTGTCTGGTGATTGTTGCGTGGTCAAGAGTGAGGTGCCGGAAAAGCACAGTGGGTCAGGTATCATGCGAAGGAGCAGGAAAATTGACATTTCAGGCAAAAGCCCTTCCATTCATCCGTTGCTGTCGTGTCTGCATGATCTCAACAATAGGGTGGCATGGTGGCTCAGTGGTTAGCACTGCTGCCTCACAGCGCCAGGGACCCGGGTTCAATCCCTGCCTCGGGCGACTGTCTGTGTGGAGGTTGCACATTCTCCCTGTGTCTCCATGGGTTCCCTCTGGGTGCTCCGGTTTCATCCCACAATCCAAAGATGCGCAGGTTAGGTGAATTGGCCATGGTAAATTGCCATAGTGTTAGGTGTATTACTCAGAGGGAAGTGGGTCTGGGTGGGTTACTCCTCGGAGGGTCGATGTGGACTTACTGGGCCAAAGGACCTGTTTCCATACTGTAGGGAATCTAATCTAATCAATATACCATGCCTTGGGGCATCCTTGCCTGCAGCATATGATACAGACATTGGCATGAGTAACTGCTGTGTACATGGTGGGTGGTGTTTCCATGTGTGGCGGTAGTATCCATGTCAATGATCTGACACATCTTGCAAACGTTGCCGTGATAGGGTTGAATGGTGCTGTGAATGACGCTGTCCTGAACGTTAGGTAATTTACTGCAAATGATGATCTGTTTAAGATTTGGCAGTTACTTGAAGGCTAGAAGTGGAGGTGTAGGGATGATCTTGGCGAGATGTTCATCAATATTGCAAAGACCATGATGCAGTCTCTCCACTGTGGGGACGTACTGGATAACAAAGGTCATGTCCTGTGTCTGTCTTCTGAGGAGGTCATTACCGTTTATCACTGTGGCACATTGGAACTGGCAACCAATGAGTTGAGCATCGTATCCCGTTCTTAGGAGGGTGTCTTTCAGCATCTTTAGGTGTCTGTTGGGTTCCTCCTCATCTGACTAGATCCTGCGTATACACAGAGCTTGTCTGTAGGGATGGCTTCTTTAACACGTTTCCAAATCAGGAAATATTTTCTGGTAAGATGACCCAGACTATCTACCTAGCAATCCAATACTATTTTGAACAGCACAGCCACCTCATTGTCATTGATGGTGTGGAGGGGTCTCTTTCCTCTACTCTGCACTCAGGACAGTATCTGGGATTCGCCATTCACTGTTGTGATCTTAATACCGCACTAGGGCAATTCCGCTGGAGAGTGAGCGCTGAACCAAACTCACTGTTTATAGCCTGACCAGTGAGTCGGAACTTATCTCCACCCAGTAATCACGACCGCCCACCAATGCCTGGGCGATTACCTCTCTTATTGATGGGACAACGGCTACCTGGTACCTACCCACAGAGAGAAAAAGAGAGATCAAACTGCCTATCCTGGCCAGCAATCCCCATTGAGTGGGCGATTTGAATTGCCCAGATCACCCTTTGGTCCTTGACACTGGAATAATAGTCAGGGATCTGCTGTAAACTCAGCCAGAATTGGTGTACTCAGAAGTAGTACAGACGGACTCAAATATGAGTTCACAATTACCAGTGAAATTTATTACAGAAAAACGATACAACTTGCCCAATCCATACAATACTTCGATGAAACTTAGACTCTATACTATGATATAAAATATAAGAAAACTGGAGCAGACACAATGTAAATCTTTAACCTTACACAGTTTACAGGTACTTATCCTTTAAGAATTACACAGCCACCATCCCCCCATGCCCCAACCACCTACTCCAGAATACGAGTGTCCCAGCCCTGAAAAGTGTTCTTATGGTCTCAGAGGGACTAGTTGCTTGTCCGGTGGGGCTCCCTCTCTGCCTCGAGTGTTGTTGTGGGCTTCTGAAGTCCGAGGTCACAGGCAGAGTCAATGTCTTCAGCACCTAAGGGTTGGTATCCAGAGACGCAGCGAGCTCAGAGTAAGGAGAGTGATAAAGGAAAAAGAGCCCCCGATAACAGGCCCTACTGTCCCCTTTACTCTTGCGATTCCAAAGGGCAAGCTGGCTCACTCCACCCCTCAGGTAATTCCATTCCACAAAGCATCTCCGGTGATTGCTGGGGCTGGATTAATCTCATCATTCGTGGAAACAAAAGGATCGATACCATCCCAAATATACTTAACTGAAATTTTGATGACATCATGGAGCCTCCCAAACTGTCTGCGCAAAGGTAGAAGACAGAGGGTAGTGGTGGAGGATTGTTTTTCAGACTGGAGGCCTGTGACTAGTGGAGTGCCACAAGGACCAGTGCTGGGTCCTCTACTTTTTGTCATTTACATAAATGATTTGAATGTGAGCATAAGACGTACAGTTAGTAAGTTTGCAGATGACACCAAAATTGGAGGTGTGGTGGACAGCCAAGAGGGTTACCTCTGATTACAACAGGATCTGGACCAGATGGGCCAATGGGCTAAGAAGTGGCAGATGGAGTTTAATTCAGATAAATGCAAGATGCTGCATTTTGGGAAAGCAAATCTTAGCAGGACTTATATACTTAATGGTAAGGTCCTAGAGAGTGTTGCTGAAGAAAGAGACCTTAGAATGCAGGTTCATAGCTCCTTGAAAGCGGAGTCACAGGTAGATAGGATAGTGAAGAAGGCGTTTGGTATGCTTTCCTTTATTGGTCAGAATATTGAGTACAGGAGTTGGGAGGTCATGTTGCGGCTATATGGGACATTGGTCAGGTCACTGTTGGAATATTGTGTGCAATTCTGGTCTCCTTCCTATCGCAAAGATGTTGTGAAACTTGAAAAGGTTCAGAAAAAATTTACAAGGATGTTGCCAGCCCCAGCAATCACCTAAGCTATAGAGAGAGGCTGAACAGGCTGGGGCTGTTTTCCCTGGAGCGTCGAAGGCTGAGGGGTGACCTTATAGAGGATTACAAAATGATGAGGGGCATGGGTAGGGTAAATAGGCAAAGTCTTTTCCCTGGGGTCAGGGAGTCCAGAACTAAAGGGCATAGGTTTAGGGTGAGAGGCAAAGATATAAAAGAGATCTACGGGGCAACATTTTCACACAGAGAGTGGTACGTATATGGAATAAGCTGCCAGAGGAAGTGGTGGAGGCTGGTACAATTGCAACATTTAAAAGGCATTTGGATGGGTATATGAATAGGAAGAGTTTGGAGGGATATGGGCCGGGTACTGGCAGGTGGGACTAGATTGGGTTGGGATATCTGGTCAGCATGGATGGGTTGGACTGAAGGGTCTGTTTCCATGCTGTACATCTCTATGACTCTATGACTCTACACCTAGATAGGCTCCATTGTTTATCATTTTGGGGTTCAATACCATTTTATGGCTGTCCCTTGATACAACGTGTAGTGGGTCCCGTTTTGTTGGTCAATCATACCTCTGAGGATCTCTGTCCCCTGAAGAAGATGTGTCCTTATTCTGTCAGGCCTGCTGGGAAATCCTGCCTGCACGGAAGCCAGGTTGACCAGTTTTTCACAAAAGACCATTTTCTTTCAGTCTTTCCTTTTAGAGCTGAGAAATTCTAAGGGTAGAAAGATCCTCTTGGAAGTTATCTACAAGCACCCAAACAGTAGTATGGATGTAGGGTGTAAGTTGAATAAGGAGCTGAAACTGGCCTGTTGCAAAGATGTTAATACAATTGTTATGGGGGATTTAATACAATTGTTATGGTAGACTGGGAGAATCAGGATGGTATTGGAGCTCAAGAAAGAGACTTTGTGGAGTGCCTCGGAGATGGATTCTTAGAACAGCTGGTGCTGGAGCCTACCAGGGAGAAGGCAATTCTGGATCTGGTATTGTGCAATGAACCAGAATTGATCAGGGACCTCGAAGTGAAGGAGCCATTAGGAGGTAGTGACCATAATACAATAAGCTGCAATCTGCAATTTGAAAGTGAGAGGGTACAATTGGTCGTGACAATATTTCAGTTGAATAAAAGGAACTGTGGAGCTATGAGGGAGGAGCTGGCCAAAGTTCAATGGTGCAATACCTTAGCAGGAATAACAGTGGAGGAACAATGGCAGATGTTTCTGTGTATAATGCAGAAGATGCAGGATCAATTCATTCCAAAAAGGGAGAAAGATCCTATGAGGAGGCAGGGGTGGCTGTGGCTGACAAGGGAAGTTAAGAAACATATAAAGTCAAAAGAGAAAAAGTACAACATAGCAAAGATGAGTGGGAAAATGGAGGACTGGGAAGCTTTTAAAGAACAACAGAGGATTACTAAGAAGGAAATACGCAGAGAAAAAATGAGGTATGAAGGTTAACTGGCCAAAAATATAAAGGAGGATAGTAAAAGCTTTTTTAGCTATGTGAAAGGGAAAAAAATGGTTAAGACTAAAATTGGCCCTTGAAGACAGAAACAGGGGAATATATTACAGGGAACAAAGAAATGACAGAAGAGTTGAATTGGTACTTCAGATCTGTGTTGACTGGGGAAGACACAAGCAATCTCCCAGAGGTAACAGTGCTGAAGGACCTGAACTGAAGGGAATTTATATTTGCCAGGAATTAGTGTTGGAGAGATTGTTAGGTCTGAAGGTTGATAAGTCCCCGGGGCCTGATGGTATACATCCCAGGGTACTGAAGGAGGTGGCTCTAGAAATTGTGGAAGTGTTGGTGATTGTTTCCCAGAGTTCGATAGATTCAGGATCAGTTCCTGCGGATTGGAGGGTGGCTAATGTTGTACAACTTTTTAAGAAAGGAGCAAGAGAGAAAGCAGGAAATTATAGACCAGTTAGTCTGATCTCAGTGGTGGGAAAGATGCTGGAGTCAATTATAAAGGATGGAATTACGACACATCTGGATAGCTGTAACAGGATAGGTCAGAGTCAGCATGGATTTATGAAGGGGAAATCACGCTTGACTAATCTTCTGGAATTTTTTGAGGATGTAATTCTGAAGATGGACAAGGGAGATCCAGTGGATGTAGTGTACCCAGACTTTCAGAAAGCCTTTGTTAGGAGGTTAGTGAGCAAAATTAGGGCGCATGGTATTGGGGGCAAAGTACTGACTTGGATTGAAAATTGGTTGGCTGACAGGAAACAAAGAGTTGTGATAAGCGGCTCTCTTTCAGAATGGCAGGCGGTGACCAGTGGGGTACCGCAGGGATCAGTGCTGGGACTGCAGCTTTTTACAATATATATTAATGATATAGAAGATGGTATTAATAGTAACATTAGCAAATTTGCTGATGATATAAAGCTGGGTGGCAGGGTGAAATGTGAAGAGGATGTTAGGAGATTACAGTGAACTGGACAGGTTAGGTGAGTGGACAGATTATGGCAGATGTAGTTTAATGTGGATAAATGTATGGTTATCCACTTTGGTGGCAAGAACAGGAAGGCTGATTACTACCTAAATGGAGTCAAGTTCGGTAAAGGGGCAGTACAAAGAGACCTGGGTGTTCTTGTACACCAGTCAATGAAGGCAAGCATGCAGGTACAGTGAAGAAAGCTAATAGCATGCTGGCCTTCATAACAAGAGGGATTGAGTATAGAAGCAAAGAGGTTTTTCTGCAGCTGTACAGTGCCCTGGTGAGACCACACCTGGAATATTGTGTGCAGTTCTAGTCTCCAAATTTGAAGAAAGACATTCTGGCTATTGAAGGAGTGCAGCATAGGTTCATGAGGTCAATTCCTGGAATGGCGGGATTACCTTACGCTGAAAGACTGGAGCGACTGGGCTTGTATACCCTTGAGTTTAGAAGGCTGAGAGGGGATCTGATTGAGACATATAAGATTATTAAAGGATTGGACACTCTGGAGGCAGGAAACATGTTTCTGCTGATGGGTGAGTCCCGAAACAGAGGACACAGCTTAAAAATACGGAGTAGGCCATTTAGGACAGAGACGAGTAGAAACTTCTTCACCCAGAGAGTGGTGGCTGTGTGGAATGCTCTGCCCCAGAGGGCAGTGGAGGCCCAGTCTCTGGATTTGTTTAAGAAAGAGTTGGATAGAGCTTTCAAGGATAGTGGAATCAAGGGTTATGGAGATAAGGCAGGAACAGGATACTGTTTGAGGATGATTAGCCATGATCATATTGAATGGTGGTGTAGGCTCGAAGGGCAGAATGGCCTACTCCTGCACCTATTGTCTATTGTCTTTGAATGGTGAAGCTTAGAGAGGTGACAAAACAATCGAAACATTTCTGAAGTTAAACAAAGATTTAAATCTCACACTGTTAAATTACAACCCTCACCATCTGAGTTATTAACGGACAGGAGTTGGGGAACACAATCTCTAGCTCCGTTGCAGAAATTTCAGCCAAACATCACTCAGCGTAACAGAGTGAAATCATGCACAGAGGAGCAAAGGGCCAACTAGGCTTGAAACCTTAATAGCAGGAGCAGAGCCAAAAATTATGAGAGCTGCAGCCTGAAGCAGGAACCCGAGCACAGCATGAGATCATTTTAGGATGAAAAAGTTAATGGGGATAATAAGAATAAATTGAAATGCATTAATATCATTGGATGAAAATAAAAAATTGCAATCATTTCTCAAATGAAAAGGAAGACAGAGCATTCTTACTTCAGAATGAAACCAGAACTAGTTTGGGGAAATTGGTCGAGAGACTAAGGCAGTGGAGTCTCAGACTTTGTGAGGAAATCCTCATAGAAGAGAAATGCAGAGGATAAACAGTGGGAGCAGTGGTGGGGGTGGGAGCAGATGTACAGAAATAGGATTAAAATCAGAAGCATATGTAGTGATAGTGTAATGGTGGTGTCAGAGTCACATGATTAACTAGAGTGAGCTGCAAATGACCAGAAGATCAAATCTTGGATGTAGAGAATGCAAGAATGGAGCAAGCTGTAACTATAGGGCTCTTGCAAAAATATCCATTGCGTCAAACAGCATCAGTTTTGGAGTCTAAACAGAGTTACATTCTAGACACACAATAAGCCATTTTCAAGATTAGATTAGATTACATTCCCTACAGTGTAGAAACAGGCCCTTTAGCCCAACAAGTCCACACTGCTCCTTCGAAGAGTAACCCACCTAGACCCATTTCCTTCTGACTATGCACCTAACACTGTGGGCAATTTAGCATCGCCAATTCACCTAAGCTGCACATCTTTGGACTGTGGGAGGAAACCGGAGCACCTGGAGGAAACCCACGCAGCCATGGGGAGAATGCGCAAACTCCACACAGCAGTCATCCGAGGCTGGAATCGAACCCAGGTCCCTGGTGCGCTGAGGCAGCAGTGCTAACCACTGAGCCACTGTGTCGCCATAACAGAGCATTAATTCTACATTTCAGAATGGGTGCAATCTGAATGACTTCTGTTCCTCAAGATAAGTCTTGAAAATCAACAGAGGAATGAAAACCTGTAAGAGTTGTCTGAACTTATTACACAATGGAACCTGTCATTGCAATGTAGATTGATACCACAACAGGCCTACTGAATCCCCAGGGCAAGGTCAAAAATCAGCACAAGCATATCAGACATAAAATAACATAATTGTTAAGGTGTGTACGATTCTGGAGATGTTTCAGGCCCAGTTGAACACCCAAGATGTTCATCAATTAATGAACTGCAATAAATTGCCACCTCATTTTGGATGAGATTGTGCAATGCAAGCAAGACATTGTGAAACTTACCTTTTAATCTTGGGTTGATCAAAGGGAGAGATAGCAGAGCCAAACAGTTTCTTCTTCTCTCTGACAGCCTAAAGATAACATCACATTTTCTCAGTCCAGGTAGAATTTAGCCCAAAGCTAAAGTTTCTGCTCTGGCTCAAGATCAGAAACGCAAACCTTTCTTTGACTTTATGTGTCAGTCATCCTGTAGAGTTTTGGCCATGCAGCTTCTCTCCAAATTGGTGGCAACTTTGTGTTTTGGTCAAATGTCTCATTACTAGAATGACATTTTGCTTTTCTTATTTTGGAGACTTACATTCCAAAACATCCGTATTGCATTTTTACATAGATAGATGAGACCAAAGATGCTGTGCAATACCACTGTGTCTGTTTGTCTTTATAATGGCAACATTGATGTGAGTATATTTAAAAAGTAGGCCGACTTTTTAAAAAATATCAATGGCTAGATTGAATATTGCAATATATTTCATTGAAAATGAAAAAGCACCAGGAGTGTAAGTTATAGTGCTTGATGATTTAGTTTTCAAAAGATCCTTCTGCAGAGGACTGGAATCTTTTTCAAAGTTGCCAATAAATGGACAAAGCCACATACCCACATCACAAAATAATTTGGCACAAACTGGCATTCTTACTCAAAGTGGAAATATCCCATAGAGGTCAGTGGCCAGATCTGAGACAAATGATTGGACATTTCCTTTGTATCAAACAGTGATACCTCTCATCTGGGAAGGCATGACATTTCAGTGCTTGGGGTTTCACGTAGTGTCTGATTCCCAACGAACATCAGCTGCTTCAGCAATAACCTTCCCCTCCATCAAAGGTTGGAAGTTTGGATGTTTGTATTAATGATTGCATAATGAGTGTGTACGGCAAGACCTGAGCAACTTCCAGACTTGGGTTGAAGACTATAAGCAACATTCTTGCCATACAAAATACCAGGCGATGATTACCTCAATCAAGAAAACATTAAAACATTCACCTTGACATTCAATGGTTTCCATTACTGATTCCTATATCAACATATTGGCAAATACCATTGACCAGAAGCTGACTGGACCATTCATATAAATACTGTTGTGACAAAGGTTGGTCAGATGCTGGGAATTCTGCAATGACTAACTAATTTCCTGTGTCCCATATGGTGATCCACTATGAGTCACAAGCGCGGAATGTAATTGAACACTTTTCACTTATCTGAATGAGTGCAACTCTAGCATCAAGAAGCTTGACAGAATCCAGAGCAAAGTAGCACACTGGACTGGTACCCAAACAAGCTTCAACATTCATTGATGCGTAGCAGCAGTTGCGTATGCTATCAACAAGGTGCATTGCAGCAACTCACTCAGGTTCCTTAACAATGACCTCCAAACCAGTGACCATTTCAATCCAGAAAGACAAGGGCAGTAGACACATGGTAACATCACCATCTTTAAACTCTTCTCCAAGCCACCCACCATTCCATCACCATTACTGGATCTGAAACCTGAAACTCCTTCCCTAACAACACCGGGGACTGCAATGGTTCAAGAATGCAACTCCCCACCACCTCCTCAGGGGAATAAGAGATAACAAATAAATGCTGGCCCAGCCAATGAAGTCCACATCCCACACTGGAGAAACTCATCAGGTCTGACAATATCTGTCAATAGACAATAGATAATAGGTGCAGGAGTAGGCCATTCTGCCCTTTGATCCTGCACCACCATTCAATATGATGATGGCTGATCATCCTTAATCAGTATCCTGTTCCTGCCTCATCTCCATAACCCTTGATTCCACTATCCTTGAGAGCTCTATCCAACTCTTTCTTAAATAAATCCAGAGACTGGGCCTCCACTGCCCTCTGGGGCAGAGCATTCCACACACTCACCACTCTCTGGGTGAAGAAGTTTCTCCTCATCTCTGTCCTAAATGGTCTCACCAGGGCCCTGTACAGCTGCAGAAGAACCTCTTCGCTTCTATATTCAATCCCTCTTGTAATAAAGGCCAGCATGTTATTAGCCTTCTTCACTAACTGCTGTACCTTCATGCTTACCTTCATTGACTGGTGCACAAGAACATCTAGATCTCTTTGTACTGCCCCTTTAGGTTCCATTTTGATTCCATTTAGGTAGTAATCTGCCTTCCTGAGAGAAACAGTTAATGATTCATGCCAAGTTAAAATGCTGCTTGAAAAGGCCAAAGAAAAGTCAGATTTGAATCAAAATATGGACACATATTTGTGATCCCGGAAATTAAAAAATCCAACATGTAGTAATTCTAATGACATTTGCTGTTTACGAATTAATATTGTCATCTCACCTAATTTCACCCACTTTTGCTTCATTGTGAGGATTCAGGTTTTATTTTTGTGAGAAATAATTGTTGAATAGAAAGCAAGCCAGTCAATAAAAGAGAAAAGACCAATCGATGAATTACTCCTGATGTAATGCGGTTAACGAGTATAAAATTAGCTGAATAAAGCAGACGAATGCATCACCAGAAAGATGGTTGGTTTCAACAAACCAACAAGCTTTAAACAAGGTTAGCACACTTCAATTAAAACATAATCACTGGATCAGATTAAGAAGATCTGCAAGGATTTCCTGAGTGAACCAAAGGGAATTTTACTACTAACCCCAAAAGAAAGAGATAAATACGATATCTAACACACCCTGAAACACACATATAAAGTTAACAAAAGGGAGAAGATCTCATCCAATAGAAAGATGAAGAAAATGCAGTTTAAAGATGTCCTTCTAGCCCTTGCCTGGTTGGAATTAGAGTTGAAACAATGCTATTTGTTTGATGTCTTGTATACACAGTAGTAGCGATCTTTGTAAAATCCTTCAGTTCTCAATGTCGAGATGTTTCTCTTAACTGATTTATTTTTGGTGCTGGCTTCTAAGATGATTATAAAGAAATGGAGAGAGACAGCCTTTTATCTTTGCTGTTATCAATCCATTTTCTTTATCTCTGTCTATGGTTATGCCTAGTAACTACTGAAACATGTTTCATTTGTGTATTCCTGAGATTGGGTTTATTGTCTTTCCAAGTTGGATAGTTCCAAGCAAGCTTTCATGCCCAACACATGCAACTTATCATCAAAGTGTAAATTAAAACAGGAAATGTGAGTTTTTGAATCCCTCACTCATTTGATTAATTTCAATGTCATTTTAGAAAATGCTAATTTCAATTCAGTTGATTCATTAATCCTTCACTTTGCTTTAATTTGTGATCACATTATTATTGCAGCAATTTTAGGTCCATGTTTCTTCTTCTTTAAAACAACATTTATCTATGAATGTCTCAGGTATTAAAGTCAATGATGCAAGTTGGAGATTGATAGGCCATGTTTTAATACTATCATCAGAATATGAACTTTCAAAATGCTTCGATCAAGTATCACGTAACAGAAATTGGAAGCATGTAATAACAAAGGTCTAGTGACGTGATTAATAGACATGGGACAGAGAATAGTGGTAAAATGTTTTTCTGACTGAAAAAAAATTCACTGAAGTCCTCCAGTATCACTACTTGGACCACTGTTTTTCTTCTGATATGTCAATGACGTGGATGTCAGGTACAACTTTCAAGTTTGTTGATGATACTTGATAACAAATTTCACAAGGGCATAGAATGAAGAAATGGTTAGAAAAATGGTAGATGTATGGCATTAAGTGTGAAGATGCTACTTTCATGACAATGGATCATAACTTCTCGACATATCAAACCTTTAAATACAAACAAGTACTTACTGAAGAAATCCTTGTGTGGATTACATTGAGTCCTGAGAAGAAGCGTGGAAAGTTCTACCTGAAGAATGTGAACAAAATCTCAGGTAGAAACACTTCTAACACTTTTAAAATTGAATTATAATGTCCATTTGCCACAGAGAAGACAAGAGACTGAATACTCTTCTCAGTGGGTGTGATGATGCTGCCTCTTTAACAAGGCTTTGTTGTCCTTGCTTTTATTTCAAGAAGGGTCATAAAGGCAGATGTTACGATATGTCTGGAAATATCTACTTGGAAACAATGGCAAAGGAATGGACAGTTCTCCCAGTTCAGGTGTTTTTTCTAGTTTGGTTTTGTTTTTAGCTGGGGATCTAGAGAAGCAGCTATAGTAAAAAGATGTTCCATGCTTCAGCAAATGAACCCTGGCTGACTTCTCTCTGAAATTTTTCCTGCCTGTAAGAACCTGTGTTTGAATTTACCTTTTACCACGGGGTGTATTTATGTGATGTTGCAGGATTTGGAACAGTTTCGTTAAATCATGATATTGTGACGCTTGGGTTATCAAATAAGTTGTTATGCTAAATTCTGTTTTCTTTGATTCATGTTTCATCTGTAATGTTTACATAAATTCTGTTTTGTTGAAAGCTGAAAGGTTTAACCAGCTGCATCATGCATGGAATATCAACCCTACATCTGCCTAAAATAAATTTTAAAAATAGGGTCTAAGCTAACTTCTTAAAACATTTTGAGAGAGTCTGACCTGATCCATAATAATTGTCTCAGACTGTGGACAGGATGTGACTTCCAAAACAATCTGTTCTGGACAAAGTACATGTTTAGGTTTTACAGTTCCAGGAATATGCACAGAAAATGTCACAGAGAAATAAAAGATTGATTCATACATTATTTTTTAAATTATGGGTCACCTCTCGTTTCTAATCTCGTTTCTAATGTTTTAGTCATAATAAATTCATTCTTTCTTTAACGCAACAAAATCTGGCCGAGTTGGCTCCTGCTAAAGAATAAATATATTTGAACTGGGAGAAAGTATCCACAAGGGATCCTTTTCAAATTAACCTTGAATGAGGTTGAATGGGGGTCAGTTTGTCCCTCTTTCCCGAGGGGCTGAATCATTTGAAAGTATCTCATCTAGTGAATTGAGAATTCTGTTTGGAGACCTGACATGACACTATTTAGAATACTTTGAATAGTTCTGTTTTAATAGTTCAAGAGCAGAGGGATGCGGGCATTTTTACACATAAGTGTGTAAACGTTTCCAGCCAAGATGATAAAGCAGATAGGGCAACAGATGGAAATAATTGGATTTGTAAATAAGCTTTTGAATTTTTCTGCTGTAGAAACAGTGGGAATGTGAAGGATCAACACAGATTACAAAAAAAGGTGAGGTGATGGCCAATGCTATAATTGCTGGATTGCTTACCCAGAAACCCAGATAATGTTCTGGGGACCCGGGTTCGAATCCCGCCATGACAGATGGTAGAGTTGAAATCAATAAATGGAATTAGGAATCTAGTGGTGACTATGAATCCATTGCCAATTGTCAGGATAATCCATCTGATGCACTACTTAGGGAAGGAAACTGCCGTCCTTGCCTACATATGACTCCAGACCCATAGCAGTGTGGTTGACTCTTTACTGCTCTCTGGGTAATTAGGCTGGGCAACAAATGCTGACCTAGTCAGTGACATCTGCATCCTGTGAAAAAAAAACTCGAGTGATAATGGGAATAAAACTACTTTTTTCATTATCTGTCTTCTGCTGGCAGATAAGTCTAAAAGCCTTGTTCAAACATGAATTACTTTGCATATTTGGTGGCTGATGTATCTGGAATATACCTGTTGGTGAAAGATTTGAAAGAAGGGAGGAATCAGATTCCACTAGATAATTTTCATTTGGATAATGTTCGAATTAAATTAATATATACGGTAACAGACACGAACCTGGGGCGAGGAACTAAATTGGGCAATTCTTTCAAAGCATTGAAATAGTCATGATTGGCAAAATGACCCCCTTCTGTACTAGAAGGTTTCCTATGGCTGGGGAGAATGACCTTTGATGGGGTAGATGTCTCTAGCAAGGGGAGGGGTGGAAAGAAGCACGGTTGCTCTTCCTCACTATAAGGCGTGCTGTATTGGCCTTCTCCTCAAAGCTGCCCCAGGAGACCTGATAGCCATTGGAAAACCTGATAGCCTCATTGAAACATGTAAGCTGCCAACCTGCCTTTTAGAAATGGATTGGCTGCCATTTTGTTTTGCGCTGTCTTCATTAAGCCTTGGAGGAGGATGGACGAGGGGCAGGTTTGAGATTTAAAGAACAAAATTACCCACTGATCTGACGAGACAACCATTTTTGGATATTCAAATCCACACTAGGATTGTATCCATGCCCTCATAATCATCAACTCAGAGAAGAGAATAGTGTTCAGCCACAACTGACACTCGTCCTGCTTTGCTTGCACCTCAATAAATAGGAGAATGGCTGATCTAAAATAGGATAACGAGGACTCACCAAACAGTCTTCATTATAAAGTGATTCCTGCGCAAAAGACCTTACTCAATTCTTACAGCATCATTGGCCCTGTCTTACATTTTCAATCTAACAGAAAGGCAGCTTCTATTTCAAATGCTTTCAGGTACCTGAACTATATGGAACCTGAAAGCAAGTGGCTAAATGCATAATGATAAAAACAGTGCAAACTTCCATAAGGCTTCTCCCAAAGAGAAAAAGTTATACCTGGTTATTATGTGCTAGCAACATTATCCACAATGAGAAGATTTTTATTTTTGTTTTTGAAATTAATGTAAACAGTGATTTGATAACATGCTAATGATTTCGGTATATTATATTTGCAACTGCACAACAATCTGGCAAAATCTTCATCAATAATGAACAGCTTTAGATCACAATTTGCCCAAACTCCCATTGCTCATTAGCCAGGACCCTGTTTCAAAGAAATTAGGAATGATAAGAATGATACTAATGCATAAATATAAATTATCTCTGTGTATATGTGCATCTAATCAGGATGAAAACTGTGAAACAAAAATTTAAATGGGCTTATTTACTAGGTTTTCTGCATCATCTTCACTTACATAATATAGCTGAAGTCCCACATTATCTGAATTAAATAATGGGATTAGCATGGGTGGCTCACCTCAAAGGGAAATTCCAGGCAAACATTTAGAAGGAATTTCTGCAGAAAGTGATGGATTAAACTGAAGAATTGCAACACTTCAAGTGAAGTGGCTTTATGTTAAAAGAATGCTGACTTTCTTTGTGAAGGTTTCTAATAGTCTTAATATAGATTAGATTAGATTACTTACAGTGTGGAAACAGGCCCCTCATCCCAACAAGCCCACACCGACCCTTCGAAGAGCAACCCACCCAGACCCATTCCCCAAATTTATCCCTTCACCTAACACTGCAGGCAATTTAGCATTTCACCTAACCTGCACATTTTTGGACTGTGGGAGGAAACTGGAGCACCCAGAGGAAACCCACACAGACAGGGGGAAGAATGTGCAAACTCCACACAGACAGTTGCCTGAGGCAGGAATTGAAACTGGTCTCTGGCGCTGTGAGGCAGCAGTGCTAACCACTGTGCCATCGTGCCACCCCTATACTAGCCATTGCCATTGCATATGGGGAGTTAAAATCATGTCTAAAAAAAATTGATCTTAATCTGTCAAGGAACACAATGAGATATTCCAATTTTAGTGTCAAATAAAGAATTCATATTTCCATACCACCTTTCACATCTCAGTAAGACCAAAGCAATCATATGTAATAGGAACAGGAATCGAACATTTGACCCCTTGACCTGAGGTTCATAGCTGATCTGACATTCCTCATGTCCACTTTCCTGTCCTTTCCCTGAATCCCTCGATTCCCTTACTGATTAAGACTCGATCTCAGTCTTAAGTATACATAAGAATTCTGCCCCTCCAGCTCTCTGTGTCAAGGAGATCCAAAGACTCTCGACCCTCTAGAGAAGAAATTCCTCCTCATTTCAGTCTTAAATTTCCACTCCTTTCTTCTGAGACCATGCCCTCTGGTCCAGAGACTTTGCCGTGATGGGAAACATCTCTCAGCATTTACCCAGTCAAGCTCCTTAAGAATCCTACTTGTCTCATTGAGATCATCTCTCATTCTTCTTAACTCCAGTAAGTAGAGCTCTGAACTTTTTCATCTTTGTTTGTAAGACAACCCATCTAGGAATCACTCTAGTGAACCTTCTCTGAACTGCCTCCAATCAAATATTATCTTAAATAAGGGGACCAAATTGTTCACAGTACCTCAGATATGGCCTCACCACCACCTTTGTACAGTTGCAGTAAGACTCCCCCACTTTTATAATCCAAGCCCCTTGAAATAAGGGCCAGCATTCCATTAGCCTTCATTGCATAAAGATTTGTAGCTCGGGTGCCGATTGTCATGGTTGTGGGTATGTTCTGGGAAGTTGATTTGCAGACGTTTTGTCCCCTGTCTAGGTGACATCTCCAGTGCTTTGGAACCTCCTGTGAAACGCCGCTATTCTGTGTCTTCTGGAATTTATTTGGTTCATTTTCTGCTGCTTCCGGTTGCCAGTTCCGATTGTTCGTTGTAGTGGTCGGTATATTGGGTCTAGGTCAGTGTGCTTGTTGATGAAGTAAACACAATTTAGTTAAACAAGATAGTTAAAATACAAAGAAAAGAAAGAGGAATTTAGAGTAGATTAGATTACTTACAGTGTGGAAACAGGCTCTTCGGCCCAACAAGTCGACTCCGACCCGCCAAAGCGCAACCCACCCAGACCTATTCCCCTGCCCCTAACATTAGCATGGCCAATTCACCTAACCTGACATTTTTGGACTGTAGGAGGAAACTAGAGCACCCAGAGGAAACCCACGCAGACACGGGGAGAACGTGCAAACTCCACACAGTCAGTCACCTGAGGCAGGAATTGAACCCAGGTCTCTGGCACTATGACGCAGCAGTGCTAACCACTATGCTACTGTGCCGCCCAGTAACTTAGCCATTGGAGACTTAACTGAATAATAGATACAGTACCTCTTTCTAATTAACTGTTCCAATATAGTACCATCCCATAAACACACCCCTTGGCAAAAAGGCAAATTCAGACCAGATTCTCCAATCCAGGAAAAAAAAGAGAAATTTCCAATGAAATTGGTTGCTGGGAATCATTCACTGAAGCTTCCAACTCTTCTGAGAACCCAAACAGCTTCTGACAGCTAAAGCTAAAAAGAACTGGAAAGCCTGGTCTGTGAGAGCTGGCCATACTCATTTCAGATTGTTCAAACGAAAACCCAAGGTGCCATTAGCTGTTTTGTTAAACTGTCTTCAGTAGCTTTTTCAGCATCTCTGCCTTTTAACCTCTCTTCAAAAAAGACCCAGGACAACATAACCTTTTAAAGTGATAGAATTGTCACACTGATTATGACTACATTTCTCTTTTCTCCCCTCTGTTGAGTGGCTCCCTGACTTGGTCAGTTTGCTCGTCCCTTCTACAGCCCCACTTTCATCCACATAGAGAGCAAGAATCTCAAATCTGTTAGACAATCTCAAGGGCTCAGGCTCCTTCACTACTACCTGCTGGATCCCTCTACCTGCCTCACTCATAGTCACAACCTGCTGTCACTGACCACTGATCGACTTTGAGGTACTTAAACAAAGGGATGTTATTGTCTCCTGAAACACAGCATCCAGTTAACTCTTCCTCACCCTGATGTGTTTCATCAGTGGTAAGAAAAATAATAAACTATAGGAGACAAGTGTGAGAGAGAGGAGTGTGAGGGGTTAAGATGGTAGATTTACAAATGGAAAGTTGGGAGGCTCAAGTGGAACATAAAATCCAGCAGGTCAAATAGTCCATTTCTGTGCTGTGTATCTTATCTAATTAAATCTCAGTAGATGGGCTGTTCAGACTTGTTGCTGCTATATCTTATTTAAACCTCAACAAAAAAAGTATTAGGTGTCTTTATCAAACAAATACTTTCAATTTTCCCACACCTCACTGAGGGCTGTTATATAAAATAGGACTGCAGAAACACAGAACTCTTCACAGGGTATAGATTAGATTACTTACAGTGTGGAAACAGGCCCTTCGGCCCAACAAGTCCACACCGACCCACCACCCACCCATACATTTACCCCTTACCTAACACTACGGGCAATTTAGCATGGCCAATTCACCTGACCTGCACATCTTTGGACATGGGAGGAAACCGGAGCACCCAGAGTAAACCCACGTGGAGAACGTGCAAACTCCACACAGTCAGTCGCCTGAGGCGAGAATTGAACCCAGGTCTCTAGTGCCGTGAGGCAGAAAATGATTTTTCTCACATCTCATTTGCTATTCTTGTAAGTCACTTTAAATCTGAGCGCTTTCAATCTCAATCCATTTATAATTGAGACAAGATTCTCCTGATCTATACTATCCAAGCTTCTCGTGATTTTGAAAACTTAGAGACATAACGTCACGTAGCACAGTCATATCCCCTTTGGCCCACCATGTCTATCTTGACCAAGAAACATCAAACTACACTAATCTCATTTATCTGCATCTGGTCCATAGCCTATGGCATTTTGAGTGCTCATCGAAATGCTTCTTAAATGTTGTGAGAGTACACGCACCTTCGCCACCCTCTCAGGCAGCACATCCCACATTTCTACCACCCTCTGGGTGAAACAGAGTCTTCTCAGATTTCCTCAAAACCATTTACTCCTCACCTTAACCTTGTGCCCCGGGGTCTTAGACCAGTCTGCCATGGAAAAAAGATTCTCACAATCTACTATTCTATGCCATCATAATTTTGTGTAACAATCCCCTTCAGCCTCCTGTGCTCCAGGAAAAAAAACAAACCCAGCCTGTCTAGTCTCTCCTCATAACTGAGGTTTTCCAACCCAGGCAACATCCTGGTGAATCTCCTCTACACCCTCTGCAGTTCAATCACATTCTTCTGACAAGATCTGCACACAATATTCCATCTGCCGCTGAACCAATGTATTATAATCTTTCATCCTATCTGCCAAAGATATTTTGTGGCCTCTCTTTGCCTTCCTAATTTCTTTTTGAGACAATTCCATACACTGTCTAAGCTTGTGTAGGTAATTTCTTTTCGTATTTAAATCTCCAAAATCTGGATAACTTAACATTTAGCTTGTGATTCCAATCAACTGAAAATGTTAGAAAATGCACTTAAGATGCTGACAAAATCGGAAGCTCCTGCTTCCAGTAAATTATACACAACCAGTACTCACATCCGAAATCGACCAAAGCTCCAACCAGCCCTGTTGACTTTATAATTACAGGGAGGGAGAACATACCTGCAGACTAACATTGCATTTCATTGCACCTTTTTATACAAAAGCCATTAGTTATATTCGAAATTATATGTGTTAGCCTTTGGTAGTTTACCTATTGAATAGATCACTTACATCAAGTGTTTGTGCACTTGTGGTGCAGTGGCAATAGGTCTTTCTTTGATCCAGGGGGTCCCGGTTCAAATACCACCTGCTCCAGCGGTGGGTAATAAAAGCTCTGAACAGCCTGATTGGAAAACAGTTTTTTAGTCATTGAGATTCGGATCTGCACCAGTCTCCACCCATCTAGGATTACGATGGTACTCCTGCTGGAGACTGTCTTTTAAGTTCATGTCATGTCGCAAGGCTGCAGCAACCACTACTGAAGGAGTTACCTCGCCTGCAATTTACTGGTTCATTTCTGGCAGAAGTTTCCACAATCTTCCTGTAACAACTTTTCTCAGAGGAGTTTATCACTTGACAAATATAATTTCCTCAGAATCCGAAGTTGATTGGTGTGCTAGCAGTTCCTGTTTAAAACTTTGAAGCAGAGGACTTGTTTTGTGCAATGGAAGGTAAAGAGCTTAGTATCTAGTTTGTCATTCCCACCCACCCCGTTGTTTTATGCATTCAGAAGAAATCTATTTTAATCCTGAACAGTTTAAGTTGCATGTCTGTACTTTTCATCCAACAGCTGCCAGGATTATCTTTCTTCTCGTACTGCTTTGTTTCCTGAAGATGACAGTCACTACTGCCAGTAAGTTTTTAAAAAAACAATATGTATCAGTCTGTGTCCGCCTCATATTCCGCCAAACAAATGGATATCTGCTTAAGCTGAGGCATCTTGGCTTCCCTGTGTGTGTGTGTGTGTTTTAGTGAAAACTTTTATATAATAACCGAAGTAATGAAGAACTAAACGGCGTGAGTAAACCATTGGCTGAAATAAACCACATGGCGGCGTGAAGTGAAGAGACGTTTAGGAAGCTGAAGGGGGTTAAGCTGCAAGATGAGAGAGATTGCTGTGACAGCTGCTTTTATTTGACTGTTTCGTGAACATTGTGGAATTGTTTCATTCTGTTGAGATTAGTTTTTCTTTTGTTTTCTGAATGATAAAGTTGGCACTGTGGTATTCTAATTTAGTCAGGATTTGTGATGTCTCTCTATCTTCCACTGTTCAGAGGACATCTTCATAAAGAGTTCCCAAAAGGGATGAGGCAAACAATTACCATCATATTGGCTCCTGGTTAAATAGCATCTGCATTTAACAATTCGCAGCCTCATCCTTCCTCAGCTTCTCTTGCCCTTTATCCTTGCCAGATATCTGCACTCCGCTGATCCATTGAGAATTCCAATTTTAATTGCTCTGGGACCGAAACCTCCAGAATCCTCTCCCCAAACCTGCCTACCTCGCTATATTTCTGATCTTGAAGATACTTCTTCAGACTAAATGCTCTTGGTCATCTGACCTACTATCTTCTGGTGTGGTTTGGTGACAAATGTTTTATAGTGCTCTTTTCAGATGCTTTAGGATTTTTTTTGCATTTAACGAGCTATATAAATACAAGTTGTTATTCATTCAAATTAAAGTAAAACACTAGCTGGAAATCTGAAATAAAGTCAACTGTACTTGAGAAACTCAGCAGATCTGGCAGCATCTGTGAAGAAAGAAATAGAGTTAATGTTTCAAGTGCAATGTGACCTTATTATCATAGAATCCCCACAGCCCAGCAAGAGGCCATTCAGCCCACCAAATCTGCATCAACCCTCCGAAGAACATCCCATCAAGGCCCATGCCCAAAAGATTCCCATTACCCGTCACTGGTTTTTACCATGACCCATCCGCCTAACCACATCTTTAGACTGTAGGAGGAAGCCAGAGCACCCAAAGGAAACCCACACAGACACGAGGAGAATGTGCAAACTCCACACTGCCAGTTGTCGCCTCAGGCTGGAATCAAACCCAGGTCCCTGGCGTTATGAAGCAGCAGTGCTAACCATTGAGCCACCATGAATTCTTCAGGCCTTGAGAAGAGTCATACTGGACTCAAAATGTTAACTCTGTTTCTCTCTGCACAGATGCTGCCAGATCTGTTTTTATGGTTGTTGATATCGCTGTACTCATAGATTTCTGTGATCTGGGAGTTGTAAAACATTACACCTAATTTCAGTCAATTGAAGACATTGAGCCAAGTGTTACAATAATACCAAACTAGTGAATATTCCCTGCACCCTTCCAGTCTAGGAGCCACAAAGGATTCTGTCTCATTGACATGCAGTTGGTGTTCGACAATGGCAAATCCTTACCTTGGTAAATGTCTGTTATCTTGTCAACAGCCACAACACCCTCATCCTGAGATAGTCTGCTATATCCACCCCACTGCATGTTACCAGAGGATTTGCAGCTTGACTACTTGGAAAGAAGGGATTTTCCAATATACGTGAAAAGAAAGGCGTCTGCAGTCACACAACTTGAAGCTTGCTGTTCATGGCAGAGATCAGGATGAGGGTGATGATATTTGAGACGAGCTATAAAGCAGGACTAAGTTTGACAGGAATTTGGCACTGATTCCTCCAGTGGGTTTAGGCAGTGCAGGTTCAGTTTTGTTTCCTGTGGTTATGGGCCCTGTTATCCTGCAAGAGAGAGGCAAGAATATCAGTGAGTATTGTGCCTGCCATGGCTGAATAGGATGAATTTAGTCACTCATGCTGCTGGGCCCCCTGATCAATATGTGCAGCACTGTACTCATGCAGTCGTGTGGTATAATCATTCAAATGAGGAAGGTGGACCAAGTTTGCGTCCTGTTTTGCTGAATGAGACTGAGAATGGCCTAATCTTGAATTCTGACCCCACGCCCAAAACAGGAGGAATATAGTTTTAAGCTTGAGTTATTTATTGGGTTATAGATAAATAAATTCCTAACATTTTTAAGTCTATTAAGTTTATCTTTAGTTATAATCAGTTGCTGTTCTGTTACTTTGGTTTAAAAAAAACATGAATCAGCTATGAGTCTTGAGAAAGATTCAGATTAAGATTTAATGATCATATAAATGTTCATTTAGATGATGATGATAATACCAAAGATTTACCTTTGCTTCTAAGTATTATCTGCAGTTGTTCAGTAGACCTTCAATTCCAGATGCTGGAATCTTTCCTAGAAATACTGATAAGTTTTCAGCACATGTCATCGATGTGTGTTCAACATTGAAAAAAAACTTAGGTAGAATGAATATTTCTAGTTAGAGCACATGGGAATGCATGGGGTTTTGATGTTGAATTTTAAACTTCTGTCTCAACACATCATTTGACATCTTCAGTTACAATTTTAAGTGGTGGCATTCCAAGCAGTTAAAATATTTTCTATTACTGGACCCAAATACCTAATTCTGTTACCAGTGAGCAATGCAGTGAGTTGATATCACCTGATAGGTGAATCAAGGCAAAACAAATGTTGATCTGCACAATAATGACCTCAGTGTTAACGATGGAGGGGGCAGGCTGTTCGACCTCTTCTCCCTAGTATTATTAATAAAAGTGCTGAAGTAAATTAGTTGGTCTCTGAGTTCTGGTTTTCTTGTCTGGACAAGTGTTGTACAGCATTACAAGAAGGTGCAAGTTTTAAATTCCATCAGCTGCTTAGTCCCTTTACTTCAACTTTTTAAAATTCACTGCTAGTCATTGCGTGACTGAATAATTGTTAAAACAAATTGGAGTTCTGGCAGCAAACTGGGGAGTTTAAAGGGGACAGCTCCAGTTGCTGATGATTCACGTTACAATGTGTCTTTGATTGCTTTGAACATATTTGTTACTTACATATGTAAATCATAAGCCAACTGGCTGAATTAAGTACTGAAATGGCAAGTGACAAATAGAAGGGTATTTGGGTGATGGTTTCAGCATTTGTAATAGCTTGTGACATCTAAAATTTTTAAGATTTTGGTTTCATACAATTAATGATTTTGCCATTCTTAGCACTATCATTTATTGATGGTCATAGAGTTACAGAGTTATACAACGTGGATACAGACCCTTCAGTCCAACTCATCCATAAAATCAGATCTCCTAAACTGATCTAATTCTATTTGCCAGCATTTGGCCCATATCCCTCTTAAACCCCTTCCTATTCATATACCCATCCAGATGCCCTTCAAATGTTGAAACAACCCTCCTCCCACAATTCCTCTGGCAGTTTGTTCCATACATGTACCACCTTCTACGTGAAAAGATTGCCCCTCAGGTCCCCTTTAAATGTTTCCCCTCTCACCTTAAACCAATTCCATCTTGTTTTGGACTTGCCCACCCTGGGAACCAGACCTTGGCTATTCATCCTATCCATGCCCCTCATGATTTTGTAAACCTCTATAATGTCACTCCTCAGCCTTGAATGCTCCAGGAGAAAAAGCCCTGGTCTATTCAGCCTCTCCCTATAACTCAAACCCTCCAGTCTTGGCAACATCCTTGTAAATCTTATCTGCACCATCTCAAGTTTAACATGTTTCCTGTAGCAGGGCAACCAGATTTGATTGCAGTATTTTAATACCAATGTCCTGCACAGCCACAACATGTCCCAACTACATGCTCAATGCACTGACCAATGAAGGCAATGTAGGAGAAAGTGAGGACTGCAGATGCTGGAGTACCAGAGTTGAAAAATGTGGTGCTGGAAAAACACAGCAGGCCAGGCAGCATCCAAGGAGCAGGAAAATCGATGATTCGGGCATAAGCCCTTCTTCAGGAAGGCAATGCACCAAATGCCACCTTTACTATCCTATCTACCTGCGACTTCACTTTCAAGAAGTTATGCACCTGCATCCCTATGTCTGAAGGTGATCTGTAAGAGATGGTGTTGAGTTTGTGCTTCGTGTGGACAAGATAATAGTGGTGTGAATTGTACCTAAACGTGTGCCAAGTTGTAAATGTGTTTTTTTTATTTCCTTCAGTTAATTTCCACTGAACTTGTTTGCATGATGCCAGAATAACAAAATCATGGAACTGTTATGATACCCAAGGAGGCGACTTGGCACATTGTCTCTGACTGAGCATTACATCTTTGTGCCAATCTCCTGCCCTTTCCCTTCCATCTAATGAGCTCAGGTCTTTTGATTGAATCTGTCTCCACCACACTGAAGTCCAGACACTAACTATTCACTGTGTGAAGAAGTTATTTTTCTCACTTCAGATTTGCTTCTTTTGCAATTAACTCTGTGCCCTTTTGTCCTGTATCCTACAAGTGGGAACAGTCTGGACCCGTCTACTCTGTCCAAACTCCTCATAATTTTGAAAATTTCAATCATATACCCTCCGCTTTTCCCTCTCAAAGGAAAACAATCCCAACATCTCCAATTCATCCCCAGTATTGAAGTTTCTCATCCCGGGAACCATTATTGGTAACCTCTTCTGCACTCTTCTGTGTTCATATCCTTCCTAAAATGCCCAGACAATAAATACACAGTTCTCCAAAGAATCATAGCGTCCTTACAATGTGGAAGCAGGCCATTTGGCCTAACGAGTCCACACCAATCCTCCAAAGAGCATCCCAACCAGACTAACCCATAGTGTCAAGGGATGGGTAGTTGTGTGTATTAGTTATGGAGAGTGCAGGGTTCAAGGAGAGGGTAAAGGGTGGGGTGAGTGGGACACTCTTCGGAGGGTTGGTGTGGACTTAATGGGCCAAATGACCTGCTTCCACACTGAAGAGATCCTAACATCTAAATCTATGATGATTCAATCCACCTACCCTATCTCTGTGCATTTCCCACGGCTAATTCACCTCGCACAGCCAATCCACCTAATTTGCATGTCTTTGGACTGTGGGAGGACACCAGAGTACCCTGAGGAAATCCATGCAAATACCTGAAGATAATATCTAGTGGTATTATTGCTAGATTGTTAATTCATAGATACAGGTAATGTTCTGGGAACCTGGTTCAAATCCTGCCATAGCAGATGAAGGGCTTAGAATTCAATTTTTTCTAAAACCTGGAATTAAGAGTCTAATGATGACCATGTATCCATTTCTGATTGTCAGGGAAAAAAACCATCTGGTTCACTATTGTCCTTTAGCAAAAGAAGCTGCTGTCCTTACCTGGCCTGGCCTACATGTGACTCCAGACCCACAGCAATGTGGTTGAGTCTTAACTGCCCTCTGGGCAATTAAGGATGGGCAATAACTGCTGCCGAGCCTGAGACACCCACATCTCGTGAAACAAATATAAAAAGAAATGTGCAAACGCCACACAGTCAGTTGCCTGAGGGTAGAATTGAACCCAGGTCCCTGCTGCTGTGATACAACAGTGCTGAGCCACGATGCTGCTCCAGCTGGAGTTTAATTTCCATCTAGTACAGGATAGGGATAATGGCCTTGCTTTTGTACTCTGTCCCTGTTAATAAAAAAACAGGATATTCTATGCCTTATTACTTGCTCTCCAGCTTTGCTATATCTTTAATGATTTACGCGCACACACACACACACACTCCAGTCTCTCTGCTTCTGCACACCTGTTAGAGTGGTATCCTTTATTTTATCATTTATTTCCATTTTCTTCCTATCAAAATGTATCACCTCACAATTCTTTTCATAATACTTTATCTGTCAACTGTTTAGTCACTTCACCAACTTACCAATGTCCTTTTGAAGTTCCACACTGTCATCGCATTTTCCAATACTTCAAATTCTGAAAACTTTGAAATTGTTCTCTGTACAACAAGGTCTGTGTCATTAATATATATTAGGAAAAACTAGGGTTCCCACAGTGATCACTGAGGAGCTCCATTACACACCTTCCCTCATCTAAAACATATCTATTAACCATTGCAGCCTGTTTCCAATCAGTTGGTTACTTTTGTATTCACATTACATCAGACCCTTCTGTTCCATGAACAGTGACATTACTCACAAGTCTGTTGTGTGGCAGTCTATCAAATATCTTTTGAAAGTGCATGCGCACCACATCAACAGCATTGTCCTTATGATATAAATGGACTGCTTTATATATTTTTAAAATCCATTTATTTTAATTTTTGTGTGTTGGATTTTACGTTGGTGACATAAGTTTTCTCAGTGTGTCTGAAAGTAGTATTTAACTGAAAATATTTCTGAAGGCGTGGTAATTTTTAAAAATAGACTGTACTAGCTACTTAGGATATTTTAGAATTTAACAGGTTAGACCATTGTGTGTTAAGATCTGTGAAAAACTTTTAGTTGGCTTCTTTTTAAATTGTGAGTAACACCAGGAATTTAACTTGATTCTGTGAATCTCTTGGGTGGCAATGGTTGTACAGAGGAGTGTTCTTGAGAAAACATGATAAGAGTAGAGGAAGGAGTTAGTAAAAGTTTCAAACTACCAGATGTATTTCTCATTTCACATAAAATCCCTACAGTGTAGAAACAGGCCATTTGGCCCAACAAGTCCACACTGACCCTCCAAACAGTAACCCAGACCCCACTTCCTTACTCCATCATTCCACGTGGCCCCTGACTAATGCACCTAGCTTACACATCCCTGTACACTGTGGGCAATTTAGCATGGCCAATTCACCTAACCTGCAAACTTTGAATGGTGGGAGGAAACCCACACAGACACTGGGAGAATGTGCAAACCCCACACAGACAGTCACCCAAAACTGGATTTGAACCCAAGTCCTTGGTGCTGTGAGGCAGTAGTGCTAACCACTGAGTCACCCTTTGAAAATATGTTAGCTTTGAAAATGTTACTTGAAGCTAAGTACATTTGAATTCAGGTGTATGATAGCTTCAGGAAGAAGATATTAGTATATCACATTAGTTAAGATTGTTGAAATGTTAGGAAAAAATATTTTTCTCTGGTGTGAGTGCCGTAGAAAAGGTGTATTTAGGTACTTCACAAGGGAATAGTTTTGGAACTTATAAAGGAGTGTTTTGCGATTAATGGTATATTTACAGTGTGTTTAAAATTCTTTGAATTTGTGTTATAAGTAAGTGGTTGGTTTATTTTTTATCATCATTTCTTTTGGTGATTAAACTTCCATTTTATTGTTAGTACAACATTGTTTATGTTTCAGTGAGAGACCAACTTGTTAAAATAAAACAAAATACGATCTATCAATCCAGGTTTCAGCCTGGGATCTGACTTATCTGATAAAATATCGGCTAGAATCAAAATATCTTCATCAATCCTATTCATTTACTGTTCAAAAAACTCAGAGTTAGCTAAACATGATTTTCCCTCAAGAAATCCATACTGATTCTCATTCAATCCACACTTATCCAGGTGACTATTAATTCTATCAATTATTATTTGCAAAAGTTTCCCCATCACTGAAGTTAAACTGGCAGGTCTGAAATTGCTGGGTTTATTCTTAAACGGTTTTCCAAACAAGGGCATAAGCTTTGCAATTCTCCAGCCTCTGGTAACACCCTTGACTGAAGGAAGACTGAAAAATTATGGCCAGGGTCCTTTCAATTTCTATCCTCACTACCTTCAATGTCCTTGGATGATTGTCATCTGGTGCTTCAGCCATGCTTCCTGCTTCCAAGAGTAAATCCCCTTTTCAGTCTCTAATTGATGCTACTCTTTTGATTAGCTTGTCAACCGTCCATTTTGTGCAAAAGTTGCTGATCTTTTGGCTCACTAGAATTGTTAGTAACTCTGTTTGGATTGAGAAACTAAATAATTGCTTACACAAAACTATCTATGCTTGTTTCCTAACTCAGTTAAGTGTTGTTCACCTGAAAATACTGATGTGATTGTCAGACTTAAAATTTTAAAGCATTCACTTGGTTGGCTTGGTCACTTTGTTTTTGTTTAACTTAAAGTGGAGGACCTACATATTTTGCCTCTTACCCTTTTGGAATGAGGCATGAACATTTCTGTCAGCTGTTTGCTTGTTCTTATCATTGTATCAGCTTTTATTTTTCTTTAAATTATTATTTCATGGATTGTGGGAATTAGTGGCAAAGCCAATATTAGTTGCCCATCCTTAATTGCCCTTGAACCATGAGGATAATTCGGAAAGCAGTTAAGAATCAACCAAGTTCTGCAGTCACATGTAAGCTAGTCAGGAAATCCCCAAAAGACATTAGGGAGCAGCATGGGTTTTTACAACACTTGATGATGGCCTAGTGGCCATTATCATTGAGTCTACATTTGCAAATTTATTCGTTTAACTTTAATTCTACCAAATGCCATGGTGAGATTTGCAGTTTTGTTCCCAGAATATTAGCCTGGGCCACTGGAATATTACCCAAGTGATGTTGCCACGATATCACCATTTCACCCATTAATGAAATATGACCTGTCTTCATTCTACCTGAAGCAACAATCTCCTCTTTGTCTGTTAAGTTTTCTTAAAGGTTTTACCAATAATTTTCATGAACGTTATGTATCCAACCTATTTGATCCATTGTTAAAGGCAGGTTTTAAGCTTCATTTATATTTTTGTATTTAGAGTTTTAAGATGAGGATATATGGTTGTTTTTCATTTCAGAGAGTTCTTGTAGATTTGGTTATGAAGAGTCTGCAAATCTGTTGTTTACATGCATTTTATTGAGGCGTGTTTTGAAGAGCTGGGGGTTAGTTCAGTGCACTAAATTGTAGAGGGTGAAAAAGGGGCTGTTGCCTAGCAACAGGCATCCAGTAACAAAGAGATTGATTTATGGTTTGTTCTATCAGTCTGCATTTGGGCGTAAAAGAGTGGAGATGGGAGTTTAAGCTTTCCAGTCAGATTTCTGGCAGGAAAACTGCTGGAGACTGAGTTTAAAGGATTGATGTGTTTACTCTGAGGTTAAATAATAGCAAGTTTAATTTGCAAAATGTTTTAGGTGCCTTTGGGGAGAGATACCACCCAAAGAAAACTAACATGCAGTGAACGCACAGAAATCCACTGAAAGGTAACTGGATACAGGTGTGCCAGCCTCAATGAGGAGCCTTAGTGTGGAGACAGTAGTGAGGTTTGCTGAGGTTTATGTGCTTCTGGGATTTAAAACAACATTGAAATTCACAATTATTTCTGATGTTGGTATTGAGGTTTGGTGTAATAAAGTTTTTTTAAAAATCACACAACACCAGGTTATAGTCCAACAGGTTTCTTTGGAAACACTATCCCAGTCCAACACCGGCACTTCCAAGTCATGGTGTAATATAGTTCAGGTTTTTCCCTTGTTTTAATAAATGTTTAATTTTATGTGTTAACGGTACATTGGTAGCTTCTGTGGGTGTGTTCGGTAACTGACCTCCACTGTGAGAAAAAATGTTAGGATCTGTTGAAGAAAACTCTCAGACTCGGACCTCGCGAACTGATTAATTATTACACAATATATCATGGGGAATTCATTGTCCTAACTGTGCCTCGGTGTTATTCCAAAGTACATCAGGATACTACAGGATTATATAGGGAAAACAGCTCGGAGCTGACCGTTAATTCCACAGTTTGGCATGCTTACAAGTTGGTACTAAATTAGAGGTCAGTCATTAAGTTCAAAACTAAAGCACTATTATGCATTCCATAAGTAGACAGATCAAGTGATATCACCATCTCCTCTAGTTACACAGATTGCTAATACTAAGCAGAGATATCCCTAATTGGCTGAATGACCGTGAAGAGGCAATAATTAGAGAAGGAAGGGGGACTAATTGGAAAGTCTGAGTCGGCTTGACTGGTTCTGCAGCCTGTGCTGATCATTCAGTAAAGGGAGGAGTCACTATCTTGATAAGGAAGATAAGGACAACCTTTCACATTACCTCATAGTAAGGAATGCACAGCCAGCAAAGTTCTGGCTGGGGACACAAAACGGAACTCTCGGCCGAATCAGGAAAATGGCTTCCAGGCAAATAGTGTTAACTTTTCCCCAACAGGATCTAATAACCAGGTTTTGCTTTGAGATCTCATTTGCCGGGTATTAACATCAACTAGGATCATAACAAAATAGGGTTTCATCCAAAGTCAAAATACTTTGAATTTAAGTGGGATTTGGAGATCAATTTTTTTAAAAATGGAGATACTAGAATAGGAACAGGAGAGTTGTGTGAAATACATTATATGTGTTGGAATTTTGTTTTATTAGATTAGATTACTTACAGTGTGAAAACAGGCCCTTCAGCCCAACCCAACCCACCAAAGTGCAACCCACCCAGACCCATTCCCCTACACCTAAACTACAGGCAACTTAGCATGGCCAATTCATCTAACCTGCACATTTTTGGATTGTGTGAGGAAACCCAAGGAATTTGTGGGCGGCACGGTGGCATAGTGGGCGGCACGGTGGCACAGTGGTTAGCACTGCTGCCTCACAGCGCCTGAGACCCGGGTTCAATTCCCGACTCAGGTGACTGACTGTGTGGAGTTTGCACGTTCTCCCCGTGTCTGCGTGGGTTTCCTCCGGGTGCTCCGGTTTCCTCCCACAGTCCAAAGATGTGCGGGTCAGGTGAATTGGCCATGCTAAATTGCCCGTAGTGTTAGGTAAGGGGTAAATGTAGGGGTATGGGTGGGTTTCGCTTCGGCGGGTCGGTGTGGACTTGTTGGGCCGAAGGGCCTGTTTCCACACTGTAAGTCTAATCTAAGTCTAATCTAATGTGCAAACTCCACACAGAGAGTCACCTGAGGCAGGAATTGAACCTGGGTCTCTGGTGCTGTGAGGTAGCAGTGCTAACCACTGTGCCACCGTGGCTTTGACCATTACTAGGAATAGAGCATTTAAAAGTGTTTTTTTAAAAAAAAAACTTTGACTCAGGCTAAACTGGCAGAGCAAGTAAATAAATTGAAGTCTGGAGGGAAAAAAAGCAGGATTTTGTGAGTGTGATAATGTTTAAAGTGAATCCCCATCATTTAGAGATCAAAGAACAGAAACCTGAAAGCAGTGTATCAGAGCTAGAATGAGCTCAGATTCAGTTACAAATGAAAACACTTGAATTGGAGGAAAAGAAATGAAAGAACAATCAAGAAATGAAAGAACAATCAAGAAAGAGGAGAATGATTGATTGATTTTTAAAAAAGAAGCAGAATTGGCAAGAGAAAAGAAAGACAAGGAAATAGAATGAAAACAACTCCACTGTGATAGAGAGATAAAGACAGTGATAGAGCCCAGAAACTATGACTTAGCTAGAGAAAAGCTTACAGTAAAAGGAAGAAAGAAGAGATATTATTTCAGGGGATGATTCTCGTTCCTCTGAGGAATTTGCCTCAACTAAAAGTTTTCACCTTGTGCCTAAGTTTTTGGAGAGGATATTTCTGCTCATATGAAAAAGATATCTGTGAAGTTGAAGTGACCAGAAGATGTCCAAGCTATTACATACAGTGAGGTGAATATTATTAAACTCCGCTAAGTGTCAGTTCAGTCCCTTGGTGTGATCTAGTGAGTTTTTTTTTTCACGTGGATCACCTCAGTATGTATGCCTCAATAGCACTCTGTACACACTATCTTGTGTTCACCATTGGCAGGAGTACTTGCCACTGCTGGAACCTTCCAGGATTTCCATGCCAGCACCATAGTTAAAGTCCAACTGTGGATCAGGTCAGTTGAGGAACATTGTTTCACAGTGCACTTAGTGGAAGGGAAAGGAGAAAGAAAAGCTTCCGAATACACCTGGATGATGCTTCATTGGAAATACAAGTTGCACTCATAGAAATATTGCTATTTTACATCATCACCCACTGATTATTGTCATTGGAACTACAGCTCTGGAGACTACCTGTCTCTTATGCCATACCATCATAGAACATGTTGAAGCAAGTGCTACTGTTTCCTGAAGCCCCAGTACAGTATTACATCTTGTCCTTGTTCAAAATGTTGGAGCATCACATGCTAGAAGGCCTTATTGAACAACAAGGAAAAGAAGACAAAAGCAAAAACGCTACATTTGCTTCCGGGAACCATTTCATTTGAGGAGTTGCAAATATACAGCCAATGAATGATCACTGCGCCTCGCTCTCATCTACTGGAACTGGGTGCTAATTAAGTTCAGTCTGGCTTGTTGAGCCTGACACTACAGTGCTCTCTCATGCACTTCAGGTGATCTCCTTATCTCCTCCTCAAAAGACTCTATCAACTTTCCCAGCTGTTCAGTGTCCATCACTTCCCCTCTTCTTCTGCTCCAGAGCTAGAGAATACAGTAAGCTTGGTGAATGTTGTGCAACTCTCTGGAATGTACTGCAAGGCCCACTGTAGACCAATCAAAGCACCAGAACCTCATCTCTTCTGGAAGCCCATAGTCTTCTCCACTAAGGCTCTGGAGGATGAATAGGCTGCAGACCAACTACACTCAGGGATTGTGTAATGAAACCATGACTGCAGAGAGTAGTTTTTGTCTCCCAGTAGCCCACATGGTAAGATATCCGACCCTTGGTAGGTACCAGGAACAAGGGAGTTCTCAAGGATATAGGCAATATTAAAGCCCACAGGCTATCTGGTGCAGATCTCTAAGATGCAGTTTCGATGCTCACAGGTGACTTGTACATTGATGGATTTAATTCCTATTCTATTGATGAAGCCAGTTACATTAATGATTTGGTGCTGTCTGTGTGCTGTGTGTTCAGTCTAAAGCAGCTTCATCTTGGCAAATCTGGCGCCCTTAGCAAAGCCTACTGCCCAGGCTGCAGCACTGACCACGTTCTGAGGAAACAGATGAAGTGGGGTCGTCTGGTACAAATTGTCTCAGTAAAAACCTTGATACATTTGTGCATTCACGATTGAGAGATCCCTAGAGGAACATTGGAAGCAGTGTGTTGCTAAGAATGTAGCAGAGCTGACAGCAAGCAGGGTAGGTGAGCCAGTCACCCCTTCAGGATGCAAATACCCCCCCCCCCGCCCAGCGGATCACGTAATTCTCTGCTGGAGCCCCGGGACATTCCAATCTTCAGCAGAATGCATTTCGTTCAGCTGGAGGAAACACCATCAAAGACAATAGTCCTTGGGCCCCCTGTAATTCCTTCACATCCTGAGGGGACATTCTTCATGTGGAAGCCATCAGGCAGTTGTCAGAGGTTGGAACTCTTTCTGAGTTTGCTGTTCCTCCTCAGTTGCAGCACAATCACCGTGGTGACGGCCCCTGCTGTGTTTGCCTTCGTTCCAGTGAACACAGTTGGAGAATATCCGAACTAGAAAAGGTCCTTTAGTAATGTGAGCAGTTGGCATTCAGATCAAATGATGGTTTAGTATTGTCCTCAATCCAGTGGGACATGGCAGACTCTGTGGAGGGGGACCAGGAAATGCCTGTACATGGACCTTTGACATAGTGCGTTTTATTCCGAAGTGTGCAGCACATGTCACACAAGTAGAACTGGAGATAGTAAGTATACTAGGATTGCTGAAACCTCCTCACCTAACCCGACACCCCATCCAAACAAGGCAGCTTTGAAGAGTCTTGTTGCCAAATACATACAGTTCAAGGTGAGAAGAAATCAGCTCCGTGCCCTTGTGCAGGTTAGATTAGGTTCCCTACAGTGTGGAAACAGATCCTTTGGCCCAACAAATCCACACCGACCCTCTGAGACCCATTTCCCTCTGATTAACAAACCTAACACTACGGGACAATTTAGCATGGCCAATCCACCTGACCTGCACAGCTATGAACTGTGGGAGGAAACCGGAGCACCCAGAGGAAACCCACACAGGCACAGTGAGAATGTGCAAACTACACACAGACAGTCGCCCGAGGCCGGAATCAAATCTGGGACCCTGGTGCTGTGAGACAACAGTGCTAACCACTGAGCCACCATGCCACCCCCTAAAAGAGCTTGGTTGTCATTTGTGAATTTTAGTCAACAGATGAGACTTTTAGGATTGCCTGTCTGCTTCACATACAGGACTATAATCAATCTCTAATGATCAATGACACAGTCAAGATTCCTTGTGTTTCCTCCATAGTTGGAATTATGCATTTCCCATATACAGTAGTCTGATTACAGACATCTTGAAACTGGACTGTGTAAGAGCTTGAAGTGCAATTTGCCCTTGAAGGGCCTCACATCACTCAGCCTACATGCTCAGACAGGGAAGAAAAACACCATCTCAGTCACAGCCATTCTCCATGGCTATTGTCCATTTGTAGTTTTGGGTGAAGATGGAAGGCAACACAGGTTGCACTTGATGCAGTGAATCCAGGCCCAGCCTAAATTCCCCTCCACCCACCTTATCCCAGTTCCAACCTTCCAACTCAGCACTACTCTCTTGACCTGTCCTACCTCTCCATCTTCTTTCCCACCTATCCGCTCCATCCTCCTCTCTGACCTATCACATTACCCCGCCTTTATCTACCTATTGCACTCTCAGCTACCACCCACCTAGCCCCACCTTCTTCCATTTATCTTACCACCCTCTTGGCTCACAAGCCTCATTCCTGATGAAGGGCTCTTGCCTGAAACGCCAATTCTCCTGCTCCTTGGATGCAGCCTGACCTGCTGTGTTTATCCAGCACCAAACTCTCAACTCTGATCTCCAGCATCTGCAGTCCTCACTTTCTCCTATTTGATCTAGGACCCTGCCAAGACCTTCATGTTCCTTTCTGCTTTGCTGACAAACCCATCAGGTCTAAACTTACACACATTTTCACCCAATGCATTCACTTATGTCTTCATCTTGAAGCATGACCCCTTGAGCCCCAGCCCTTCACCTTTGCCATGGAAACCATCATAGTGCACTGTACACTCCCTCACCCACTCTGTGAAAGCCATGGTGTTAGCAATCATTGTTGACAGCCCTCTCCACCCCTCCCCAGGTTGCAGTGGCTCCTTGTCTTCCAATGCACTATTGTCACTCCCGTTATATGTTGAGTTACCTTCCTGCACAATTACTACCTTCTCTGCATGTTGCCTCCAACCCCACAATTGACTCTCCCAACTTCCCTGCTACAGTGGTGGCTCCCGATAACCCCTTTTGACTTTCAGTGCACAGATCCCAGTCCTGACTGTGGCCCACCCCAAACATACTTGGAAGGACAGCCCTGACTGATAAATGCAAGAAGGAGGACGGAAATGGTATTAGTTTTAGAAAAAAACACAGAAAAATACCAAAAATAATAAAAGCTAAAAGTCATAAAAAGGAAATAACATGCTTCCATGGTAACAAGGCTAAAAAATCTAATTGCTGAAAATTGCAGTAGTAGCCTTCATTTGGAAGGAAGTGAATCTATGAAATTCACTACCACTGAGAACTGTCAAGGCTAGGTCATTAAGTGTATTCAAGGTTGAGATAGATAGGGTTTTAAATCAATAAGGGGATTAAGAGTTATGTGGATAAGGTAGTAAAGATCAAATGTGATCTCATTGAATGGCTGTGCAGACTCAAAATGGCCTCCTTTTGCTCCTATGCCCTATAATAGGAATGCATAAAAAATTCCTAAGATGAGATTGTATCAAGAAAGCAAATTAGCATTTAGTAGCAGTACCAGTGAAATATATTCTCTCAGAATCTATTAGGAAGGGGAGATGACTCCGTCGAGAAATCTTGCTGGATTTTTGCTAAAGAGAGTTAAAGTACTGGAGGTTCTGGATTTTTTTTATCTTTAAGGGAGATGCTTTTGGTTAATTCTCCAACAAAATAAATCAATAATGAAAAGATTTAAATATTTTGTTTTTGGGAAAGAGATATTACCTTATGCATCAGTTTCAAGAGGCAAACCCTTGAAGATGCTGAAGGATACTGGAGCAATTCAGTGACTGTTGCTGACCAATGATGGGTTTGTCTTTACATAGTGGCTAATGGAGGTTATAAACTAGTTCCATTATGTAGATTTAGATTAAAGAGTGACTTACTAAGTGCACAAGTTATAGTTACAATGTGCATTAAATTCCTATAAAAGGAATTAATTTTATCTTGGGGGATAACCTGACTGATTAAAAAATATTAGCCTCTTTGAGGGTGTTGGAACAACCAGTGAAAGTGAGAGAAACTGGGATGCTACAGGAGGAATATCCTGGATTACATCTTCATTCTGTTTTTACTCAATCTCAGATCCACAGAATTAGACAGGAAGAATATAGAAAAGGGATCTGACTTGCTCAATATTAACAGCAGCTGGTATTATAACAATATTAGTTATTCTGCTGCTGATGCAAACTTATTGTTATTGATATTTTGATAGAATTTGGTTGTCTGTGGTCCAATTCTGGGCTTAGTGTTCTTGATGGAATTTCCATTTCTCATTTAACAATGATGCACATTCTAGGTCACTTTAAACATTCTTAGTTCTTGTCCTTGCAAATCCTGCCTCCTGCATGTTTATTAGAATGTTAACTTTTCAGTTCAAAATTTTGTTTTAAAAAGTTATGTTTCAATCGAGCCATGCATCCTTGCTTATATCTAATTCCTTTCATCCTGAAAGCTAAGCAGTGATCACTGTATGCATCAATCATTTAAGAGCAGATTATGCTTGCTTAAAATATTCTTAGCTATTAAATCAGCAAAGATGCAATGGATTGATCAGCTATTTGAGATGTGTGGGCAAAAGCAGCCCAGGTTTAGAAGTAATCCCTGTCTACTGCATGTAAACAACCCACATGGAATGTGTTTTGGCTGTTCTCAGTCTGGTTAATGGGAGTTGCAGTTCAAATCTGTTTCTATATTGATATTGATTCTGATCCAAGCCTTTTGGCAGAGGCCGTTTCTAATTTCAAACATTGTTGTATCCAAAAACTATTTCCTGCAATTGCAATTCTCAATATGGCCCGTTCCAAAACAGCAGACTATCATAAACGGTGAAAATTCAGCAAATGTTTTTGTCAATGGAATACTTCTGAACATTAACTCTAACTTTGTCTGTTTCTTGTTGCAGTAAATCCCTGCTGTTATTACCCGTGCCAGAATAAAGGAATATGTGTTAATATCGGGAAGGATGGGTATGAATGTGATTGCACCCGCACTGGTTACTATGGTGTCAACTGCAGTTTGCGTAAGTTGTTTCAATACTCAGTTTTCAGTCACATTTTATTGGAAGTATAGTCATTGACCATAATAACTAGGTAACCGCTGAAAGTTCAACATAAGTGCATCACTATTGCTGGTATACAGTTGATTTCCAGAAAATGAAATCTTTATTTCAATGCAATCTAATAATCCCTTTTAATTGCTGAACCCAAGCAGACTGCGTTGGTACATTGAACAAATTCCAGTTGTAATTTTGAACATATAACTCATTCTGAGAAGGGTTTGTTCTATTAATGATTAGATTCAATTATTCCAGTGCGCATACTGTAGAATGGTGTATTCAAAAGGAATGTTAATTACTCATGGTGTACTATATTTCATTAGGAATGATCTATTCCCTGACTTAGTCTAACTCCGTAAAGACTATATGGTGAACATTGTTAAACCATAGAAGGATGAAATAGCTGCAGCACTGAAGGAAGCAATTCAGCCTGAGGTGTCCGTGCCAGCTTCCTGTCAGAACAATTCAGCTAGTCCCACACCTCTGCCTTTTCCTCAAAGCGCAAGGAAAGTTTTCTCATAGAATCCCTACAGTGTGGAAACAGGCCCTTCAGCCCAACAAGTCCACACCGAAGACTATCCCACCGAAACCCATTCTCCATTACTCTACATTTACCCCTGACAAATGCCCCTAACCTTCATATCCATGAACACTATGGGCAATTTAGCGTGGCCAATTTACCTAACCTGCACACCTTTGGATTGTGGGAGGAAACTGTAGCAAACCCATGCAGACACAGGGAGAATGTACAAAGTCTACTCCGAGAGTCACCCGAGACTGGAATCGAACCCGAGTCCCTGGTGCTCTGAGGCAACAATGATAACCACTGAGCCACCGTGCCACCCCAATAATAACTCTTCTGATATTATCAAAATTCCTCTATCCGTTGCTCCCGATGCAGTCTCCTCTACATTGGGGAGACTGGGCACCTCCTAGCAGAACTCATTAGGGAACGTCTCTGGGACACCTGCACCAATCAACCACATCGCCCTGTGGCCCAACATTTCAACTTCCCCTCCCACTCAGCCGAGGACATGGAGATCCTGGGCCTCCTTCACCACTGCTCCTTCACCACCCGACGCCTGGAGGAAGAACGCCTCATCTTCCGCCTCGGAACACTTCAATTTGAACTCCACCAGTTTCCTAATTTCCCCTTCCCCCACCTCACCCCAGTTCCAAACTTCCAGCTCAGCACTGTCCCCATGACTTGTCTTACCTGCCTATCTTTCTTTCCACCTATCCATTCCACCCTCTCCTCCCTGACCTATCACCTTCATCCCCACCCCCACTCACCTATTGTACTCTATGCTACTTTCTTCCCACCCCCACCCTCCTCTCATTTATCTTTCCACCCTTCAGGCACTCTGCCTGTATTCCTGATGAAGGGCTTTTGCCCGAAATGTCAATTTTACTACTCCTCAGATGCTGCCTGAACTGCTGTGCTTTTCCAGCACCACTCTAATCTAAACTCTGGTTTCCAGCATCTGCAGTCATTGATTTTACCATCTTCAAAATTGCAGTTGAACTTTTCTTCAGCATATTTTTCAGACAGTACATTCCAGGTTGTAATCACTCACTGTATAAAAATGTTTACCCTTATGTTATCATTTAATTCCTTCACCCATCAGTATTCTTTGGTCCTCAATTCTCCTACCAATGGGAACAATTTGTTGCTATTTACTCTGTCCAGACCCTCATGATATGAATCCCTCTGCAAATCATCCTTTCAACCTTCTCTTCTCCAAGCAGAACTGCCCCAACTTCCCCAAACTATCCACATAAATGAAGTCATGTTAAGCAATCAATGTTTCTTATTGTTTTTTGAGATGAAAGCAACATTAGAAGTATCTACTGTCCGTCTCGGACAGGTATAAAGAAACAAGGTGATTTTTAACTGTAGGAGAAAGTGAGGACTGCAGATGCTGGAGATCAGAGCTGAAAATGTGTTGCTGGAAAAGCGCAGTAGGTCAGGCAGCATCCAAGGAGCAGGAGAATCGACGTTTCGGGCATAAGCCCTTCTTCAGGATTTTTAACTGTAGCCATATGTAGGTCAAGCAGGTCAGGATGGTGGGTGACATTCCTTCAAGGTCATTAGTAAGCTATTAGGGTGTTTATGATTAATAAAGCTGGAAAACAATTTTCTGATACTAGCCCATAAATTACAAGTTGAATTTAGTTTGGATGGGATGTTAATCTGAGCCTCAATTGAACAGCTTTGAGAATGGGAAAGATATCATGTCTCTATTTTGAAGTAGGACAAAGGAATTATCACCTATCATTGAACCTTCAATTTAAATGCATCTTTCTGTCTGGAAATCAAATGCTTTCAAGGATTTGTTTTATTTCAAAGCATTCCAACAATCTCTTAGTTCAGGAACCCAAGTGGATTCTTTACCATGTTGGCCAAGTTCAAGTTGTAATATTGAACACATATGTCATTCTGAAAAATGCTTACTCCATTAATGAACTTTTTTAAAAAAATTGTTCCGCCAATATTTATCACTCAAATAACATGCCAACAACCAGACTGGGTGTTCATTATCAAATTGTTGCTTGTGAAGACTTGCTGTGTGCCAATTGGCTGTTGCATTTCTAAATTGCAATAGTGCATACTCAATGTCTATAAAATGCTTTGATACATCCAGCGATCATAAAAAAGCAGTATACCCTTTTCACAGTTAGTCATTGTAGAATTGAAAGCACGATCTCAACACAATCACTGCTAAGTGGTCGAATCTACCGGAAGTATTATGTTTCTATCATGGCTAGTTTGAAAACGCATCAGCAATCTGGATTACTGCTTGTAATAAACTACAGTGGTGCAAACACTCAAAGCTGATCAACTTCCATCTTTTTTTGTTAATCTTGTGTTTTCTTTAGCATGGGCATTTTGAGAACCCTATGGACAGAGTGGCAATTTTCTATCGTCTATGGAAGAAAGCATACTTTATTACATGTAAAAAGAAGCCCTTCTGCTCAGGGTCATCAGAAAATGGCAAAAAAAAGCTTTATCTCCAAATAGGATTCACGCAGTCGAAGTGTCTCTGAATGGGTGTGGCTGCAGTATAAATAAATAAAATAGTCAAGGATGAAAGATAGAATTCTATGAACAATATTTGCTATGGTTGATTTGAACTAAATAACATATTTTTAATTGCAGCGTATTTTTGGTCAAGAATTCATAAATTTCTGAAGCCAAGCCCGAGTTTTATGCATCATCTACTGACGCACTATCAATGGTTTTGGAATATTCTGGATGGTATTTCGTTCATCAGAGACTCACTAATGCGATATGTCTTAACAGGTATCTCACTTGTATTAAGTTGCTCAGCTAAACATTGGCAGCTATAAGACAATATTCACTTTGACTGATGTACCCATGCAATAAAACAATAATCATGAGCTACAAGATAGGAATAGGTACACAACTCTTTAAAATTTGCATAACATGTAGATGGGGGTAGGGGGGGGATGGTTTAGAAGGTGTTTAGCATGCATGCCTTCATTGCTCAGACCTTTGAGTATAGGAGTTGGGGTTGGTGACAGGACATTGGTGAGCCCTCTTCTGGAGTAATGTGTGCAGTTGTAGAAAGGATATTATTAAACTGGAGAGGGTTCAGAAAAGATTTACAAAGATGTTACTGGGAATGGAGGGTTTGAGGTATAAAAGTATGTTGGATAGGTTGGGATGTTTTTCACTGGAGTGTAGGAGGTTGAGGTGTGGCCTTTTGAAGTTTATAAAGCCATGAGGGGCATAGATAAGAGAAGGGTCTTTTCCCTAGGATGGAGGAGTTGAAAACTCGGGGGCATAATTTTAAGTTGAGAGGAGAAAGATTTAAAAAGGACTACGAATAGCAATGTTTTTACACAGAGAGTGGTTCACGTGTGGATTGAACTGCCAGAAAAAATGGTGGACACAGGTTCAGCTCCAATGTTTAAATGGCATTTGGATAAGTATATGAATAGGAAAGGTTTGGAGGGTTATGGGCCAAACTCAGGCAAGTGGGACCAGTTTAGTTCGACAACATGGTCAGTGTGGACTAGTGGGACCGAAGATTCTGTTTCCATGCTGTGTAACTCTATGACTAGAAAATTGTCAACGTCACATTCTTATTCAAAAAGGGAAGGACACAAAAAAAAACAAGTAAATATGAATAATTGGTGTGATGCAGTTCAGTCCTCATTTTAAATTAATACATTCAATCCTAATCGGTTGCAAATGATAGTGGTCATGTTATGGAGTAGTAATCCATAGGCCTAGGTTAGCAACATAAGATCAAATTCCACATAACAATTAGTGGAATTTAAATTCAATTAGTATATTTGGTATAGAAAGCTGGTCCCAATTATGGTGACCATGACAATAATAATCAATTTTCCTAAAAAAACTGTCTCATCATAAAGAGTCCTCACGGAATTAAATCAAGTATCCTTTCATGGCCTGACCTACATGTGACTCCGGGCACGCCACAATGTGGTTGTCTCTTAAATGGCCAAGCAAGTTGTACAGTTTCAGAGGTAGTTATGGTTGCTAGTGAAACCTATATCAGCATAAATTTATTAATGTAAAAATGAATGACAAAATTTACAGCATTTTGAGAAACAAAATTAGTCAAATTTAGAGATTCTTTATAGTATATGCTGAAAGCATTAGACATGCAAAACTGAGGTAGATCATCACTGCCATCGATGGGAGCATATAATTATGGTATGACAAACATATATTGTCTGTTTCCATTGTAAATATTGTCATAGAAATTTACAGATAATTGATTTGAATCTACAGCATAGAAACAGTTTATTGAGTACAACTGATCCATGACAGTGTTTACACTCCACTTGGGCCTTATCCCACTCTAATTATCTCTTCCACCTCTGCCTTGTATTCTTCTTTTCATACCTCACTCATATATACAGCATGCCTCTCCCTCAGTATATACGTGCAATCTGCTGCGACCTTTCCATATTGTGGCAATTTTCATATTCCCATCGGTTTTCATGCAAAAATATTACAATCAGGGCACAAAGGGCAGGCTGGGAATGGACAAAGGTGGAAGGGAGGACATGGCCTTTGAAATGTGCATCATTGCCAAAGTGAGTAGGCTCTAGGATGCAGATTCGTTCCTGATGAAGGGCTTTTGTCTGAAACGTTGATTTTCCTGCTTCTTGGATGCTACCTGACCTGCTGTGCTTTTCCAACACCACTTTAACCTTGACTCTGATCTGCAGTCCTCACTTTTGTCTAAGATGCAGACGCAAGGCCAGAGTAGACAGGGCAAGAGACAGAACAGTAATTTATACAAAGGCACATTAAGATTTAAGACTACAAATGGACAAATTTAAAAGATTAAAGCAAGAGTCTAACGGAAGGATCAGGACACTCCACCTTTAAACTGTAATCTTCCTAGGTAGATTTCTTAAGGCCTCAGTTATAGAATTTTATTTAAAAAATTTTGCAAGGCTATGTACTTTAGGTATAATGCCCTGACAGGTGAGAAAGTTTCACTTTACCTGGGAAGAAGATAGAAAATCTCAACTTTTCTGCAGAAGTTGGAATCACTATTTTGATAATAAACAAGTCTAAGAAAACCCCAGTAAGCAGTACAGATATACAATATTGCTATTTTGCAGAAGTTGAAACTTTGGAAGAAGTGACACAATGCAACGTTGTTAGTTAACAGGAGTTCACTTTATTAGAATACAAATACTGTATTGCTGTAGAATCAAGTTAAAGGTTTGAATCCAAAATGTAAAAGTCTGAGGAAATCTTTAAGACAAATTTAAAAACAGCATTGACTTCATGTAAGAACAAAACATGAAGGCAGCAGAACACAAAGAGTATTGTGATGCTACAGATTTGAAACAATAAAAATAAGTAAACACATTGAGTTAATTCTTACTGTATTTTTGGCTAGTGACAGTTAAAACTTATTTAAAAGAGGGTTTTTGCCCACAGGACCTAATGAGATTTTTTTGCTGTATCTTACCAACCAGCCTAATTAATTAGGCATCCACTCCGATGGCTCCCTTCATTTCCAATTCTATCTCCACCTTTCCACACATCTTTCCTGGGAGATCCAGTCACTTAGCAGATATTCTCCAAGAGCCCATCATCCCTGGCAGCTGTGCCATCTGTAAAAGGCTGTGGTGCACCCAGGTGATCATTGGTATTCGGAAGCTGCCCTATGTGATGACAGATGTACAATGTGAAGATGTCAGAGGATGGCAAAGTGAATTTTCTGAAAGGCACCTGGAGCTCCTGCTGAACTGGGTGGTGCATGGGAGAAGGAGGGGCCAGAACACTAGATCCTAGCAGCTTGGTCTGAGGTCACCATCTAGTCGGTGCCATCTTCATGGTGTGGCGGAAGGGCTGGCAGTGTCTTGAGAGGGTCATTGACCCTTTTCCACTGTACCAGGATAATGCATCTCTCTGCTACTTCATTCTGATTCTGTCCCTGCTCCTGTCCCCACTCTCCACCAAGGCACATGCTGTGCTAGTCTCCCAGTGGCCTGCAACCTTTTTCCTCACTCACTCTCAGCCCCCTGGCCCACCCTTCCAAGCCACTCACTCTGCATTGGCCTCTGTGCTGCCTACTGACTCCCTCAGAACACCTCACCATCAGCACTAACAACCGTGCCACCACCTACTTTCACCCCCACTCAATCCTCCCCTTCCTGTCATCCCAAAAGAAGCCAGCCCACAGTAGGGCAGAAGGGGAGGGGGTGTCTGGCATCAGAATTATCAGCCCTTGTCAATGTATGTGCTGAGGGGCTGCTGATGAATATGGAAGCAAGATGAACAAGGCATACAGAGGGCTATGCTGACACCATTGCCCTTCATGTTAAAACATTCCTATGCTTACTCCCTGGATACATAGCCCATGGGAAGAAATGTCTGGGGCAGGGAAGTGTATAGCACATGGGGGATATTGCCTGATGATCATCAGGGAGTAGGCCTCATGCAGGTTTGTCTTCTGTACAGTGCATGGCTTCCTAAGAAATGTCGCTTCCCTTTAAAGGGCTCACATCAGTGGGTCCTGCAGTTCCCTCCGTCACAGGTGAAGACACCTACCCTGTCCACTTCAGGTGTGCTCATGACCATTTTCTTTCTCATTGTGCACTTTCGATTTCCAGCACGGTGGAAGGTTACAGCAAGTGTTCCTGGTAGTAGTTTGATGCCTCCATCATGATATTTGTCAGTGAAGTCCCAAACATCCAGACCCCCTTCCTGACAGTCCTTTCTGTCAGCCCCATTGTCTTTTCACCTCCCCAGATTGCCAACCACTCCATCAATTTGTCTATCTTACTCTCCTAGCCCCTGGTATTTGAGATGACCAAGCCTCATCTGGTAATAACTTCTCCCTCTCATATTATCCTGTTCCCATCTTTATTCTACCAAACTGCACTCCCACACAAATATAGTTGCACCCCAACCCAGTCTGCTTTACAGTTACCATTCAGCTTTCAGGAGGTATGACCTAGATCACCTTGACCAGATGCCTGACTGTAGCAAATCCCCTAGACTGGTATCGGAGGCTGCTTTCAATTTATTAAACCAGGATTTCCTAGCTGATGTTTACCTCCATGGACTTCACTGAGGATGGCTCCACTAAGAGTTAAATGCTTGGCTGCTCACTTCCTGCACATGCAGTGTGGTTGTTGGGTAAGCTATTGGTATATGGTGCAAGTGTGAAATTGCCAAAGCATATTACTGTCCAGCCAAATGTAGATCCCTTTAGTCTGAAGACTGCTGAGAGCAAGGCGAGCTGCTCGAATGTGTGACTGTGCTCATTATTATGGCAAGGCAAGCTGGGAATGCTGTGAACATCCAGGCAGGTGCTAGATGAACAAGTACTGAGAGAGCAACCCAACAGCCTTGAGGTGCAGCCTGATCCAGACAGTGAGCTGAGTGTCTGCTGTGTGTTTAAAGTGACCTTGCAGCACCCTTCAAGGCTGGTGAGCCCTCAATGCAGGTTTGTGCTTCCCAAATATTCTACAGTGGATCTGAGAGGAGCTGGCAAATGCAAGGATGCCATCGTCCATGGACGAGGGCTGTGTGCCACTGGTGCCTAGGGATTGTGCCAATGTTGTTTACATGGACGGTCTTCACAGCCAGCGGCTTGGTAAAGTCACCAGGTACCTGCTCTGATATTCATATCGAGATTTCTTGATGTCCAGTTGTTTGTTTCCTTTGCTAAAATAGAAAGCTGAATATTATTGAGGTGAGTTGTGCCATTAAGAAGATGTTTAACATGGTATCATCCTCTTAATTAGTAACTTAACACCGCCTAGCTAAAAACATACGTCACAACGTGGCAGATGCATAAAACATACAGTGAGTTGCTGCAATCTCAAGGTAGGTCTAATTGGAATTCTCATATGATTCTGCCGCAAATCTCATTATAGTTAACATCATTCAGAACCTTGTAAAATTCTTCCTATTAGAAAAACATGAAAGGAGTGCTAATACCGCCAAAGAGAGTGCTCAAACAAAACAGGCTCAGACATTTTGAAGAAAGCAATTCTTAAGATTCAGAATTGTTTCAAAATGAAAGACAGACTCTGAAGCTGGGATCATTAATACCTTCTTGCATTCTATTTTGGCCTCTGGTGGATGATGTTAGAAATTGCCAAAGTGTCAAAGAAGACTTAAGTGCTTTGGCAATTTTTTAAAAGCATTTGATAATTACTTCAAGCTGAGAACAAAATAATTCTCAAACAGGTAAGATTCAACAGAAAAGTTCAGCTTCCAGGAGAATTCATAACTAATTTCATTCATGACCTCTACAGATTAGTTGAAACCTGTGATATCAAAGTTTTTATGAGCCAGACTTGCTGTTGGAATAATTGATAAATCTTTGTTAGATTTCTTATAGTCCAAGGAAGATATAATTTTGGAGAAAACTATTCAAACTGTGCAAAAGCAGTGAGCAGAAAGAGACACAAACACATTCTCAGAGGAAAAATTAACCATACACTGGGTGAGCAATAGAATCCGTTCCGTTGATGTGATAAAGATACTTTAAAGAAGTATGTGGTAAATCAAAGTAGAGAGTAAACCAAATGGCGTATAGAACAGTACAGCACAGTACAGAGCTTTCAGTCCTTGATGTTGTGCCGATCTTTTATCCTAATTTAAGATCAGACTAACCTGCATACCCTTCATTGTATTAACTTCCATGTGCCTATCTAAGATATATAATCTTAAATATCCCAAACGTATCTGACTCTACTACCACCTCTGGCAGTGCATTCACACACCCATCACTCTGAGTAAAGAACACACCTCTGTCATCTCCTCTAAACCTTACTCCAATCATCTTAAAATTATGCCTCCTCATGATAGCCATTTCTGACCTGGAAAAAAGTCTCTGGCTATCCACTCTATCTATGCCTCTCATTATCTTGTGCACCTCTATCAAGTCATCTCTCATCCTTCTTCACTCCAATGAGAAAAGCCCTAGCTTCCTCAACCTTTCTTCATAAGATATGCCCTCCAGTGCAGGCAGCATCCTGCTAAATATCCTTTGCACCCTCTCTAAAGCTTCCACATCTTTCCTATAATGAGGCAACCAGAAGTGAACACAATATTCCAAGTGTGAACTAACCAGGCCCCTATAGAGCTCAGCATAACCTCGCAGCTCTTAAAATCAATGACCTTGCTAATGAAAGCCAACACACATACGTCTTTTTGACAACCCTATCAACTTGGGTGGCAACTTTGTGGGATCTATGGACATGGTCCCCAAGATCTCTCTGTTTCTCCACACTGTCAAGAATCCTGTCTTTAACCCTGTATTATGCATTCAAATTTGACCTTCCAAAATGAATAATTTCACACTTTTCTAGGTTGAATTCCACCTGCAACTTATCAGCCCAGTACTGCATCCTGTCACTGTCCCATTGTAACCTACAACAGCTCTCCACACTAGCCACCACTCCACCAATCTTCATGAGATTGGCGAACTTAATAAGCCACCCTTCCACTTCCCCAATCAAGTCATTTATAAAACTCACAAAGAGCAGAGGTCCTAGAACTGATCCCTTCAGAACACCACTGGTTACCAAGCTCCAGCCTAAATACTTTCCTTCTACCACTGCCTTCTGCCTTCTATGGGCCAGCCAGCCAGCCAGATTTTCCCCGTATCCCAAACCTCCTTTCTTTCTGAATGAGCCTACCATGGGGAACCCTATCAAATGCCTTACTAAAATCCATGTACACCAGATCCACTGCTGTGCCTTCATCAATGTGTTTTGTCACATCCTCAAGGAATTCAGTAAGGTTTGTAAGGCAAGCCCTGCCCCTCATGAAGCCATGCTGACTATCTCTAATCAAACTATGGTTTTCCAAGTATTCATAAATCACGTCTCTCAGAATCCTTTCCAATACTTCACCTACTACATGTGTGAGACTGGTCTGTAATTCTCAGGATTACCCCATTCCCTTTCTTGAACAAGGGAATAACATGTGGCACCTTCCAATCATCTGGAACTACTCCAGTGGACAGTGAGGATGCAAAAATCATCGCCAAAGACGCAGCAATCTCTTCCGTCACTTCTCGTAGTAACCTAGGGTATATCTCATCTGGCCCAGGGGATTTATCTATCCTTTTGGCTTTCAAAATTTTCAGCACATCCACCTTCTTAACATCAACATACTCGAGCATATCAGTCTGTTTCACGCTGTTCTCCGAAACATCAAGGTCCCTCTTAGTATTGAATACTGAAGTGAAGTATTTATTAAGGACCTCCCCTACTTACTCCGACTCCAGGTGCAAGTTCCCCCACTATCCCTGATCAATCCTACCCTCACTCTGGCTATCTCTTGTTCCTCACATAATTGTAGAATATCTTAGGGTTTCCTTAATCCTACCTGCTAAAGTTTTTCATGCCCCCTTCTAGTTCTCCAAAGTCCATTCTTCAGTTCCTTCCTGGATACCTTATAACCCTCTAGAGCCCTGTCTGACCTTTCCCTCCCCATCTTTCTTTCTCTTGACTAGATGTTCCACATCCCTTGTTACCCAAGGTTCTTTCAACCTACCATGCCTTCCTTGTCTCAGTGGGATAAACCTGTCCAGCACTACCATCAAGTGCTTCCAAAACAACCTCCACATTTTTATTGTGCATTTCCCTGAGAACATCTGTTCCCAATTTAGGCACCCCAGTTCCTGCCTAATAGCATTGTAATTTCCCGTCCCACGATTAAATACTTTCCCATACTGTCTGCTCCTATCCCTCTCCATGAATATAGTAAAGGTCAGGGTGTTGTGATCACTATCACTGAAATGCTCTCCCACCTGACCTGGTTCGTTGCCAAGCACCAAATCCAATATGGCCTCCCCTCTAGTCAGCCTGTCTACATATTGAATCAGGAACCCTTCCTGGACACATTTGACAAAAGCTGCTCCATCCAAACAATTTGAACTAGACTAGATTCACTACAGTGTGGAAACAGGCCCTTCAGCCCAACAAGTCCACACTGACCCTCCAAAGAATAACTCACCCAGTCCCATTTCCCTCTGACTAATGCACCTAACACTATGGGCAATTTAGCATGGCCAATTCACCTAACCTGCACATCTTTGGACTGTGGGAGGACACACAGGGAGAATGTGCAAACACCATACAGACAGTCACCCAATGCTGGAATTGAACCTGGGACCCTGGGAAGGAAATTGCAGATTTTACAGAAGTGGTGGAAATGTTTCCCACTCCTATCGTCGCTGAAGAACACAGAATCCGCTATCTCTCAAAGTAGAGTTGTCAATGGCAACAATAAGGATAGCGCTGAGTAAGCAGCAATCCTCCAGCGATTCAAATAAAGATGTGAAAATGCCTAGTTCACCAGAAGGACATCTGTAGACGGTGATTGAAGACACTCGACCTAATCAACAACTGTAGTAAGGAGGTTATATACTTCAACTCAGATACATCACACTGAAAGTAAATATTTGCCCGAACAAAATTGAGGTGAGCTGCATGTAACTCCAGAGAAGGCAGACCAATGTCTACAGATTCAGGTCATAGCCAAAAAGAATAAATTACCTGCTGTTAACATCCAGAATACTGAAAAAGAGAATACCTGTTTAAAATTAAATAACTGCTTCACTCAGAAATCCACAACACTAGAAGGAAGAATGTACTTATTTCAGCAGAGCAGATATCTTCTATAAAGGATATTTGTGCGATTAAGGTTCCCCAGACATGGGCTTAAGCATCCACTGGATGCTAGACCAAGTACCTGGTTTAATAGGAACAACATCTGCTGCAAAGATCATCCAAAAGATGAAAAAGATTCTCCAATGCAGAAGTTCAGAATCCAGCTCAACAGTCCTCATGTCAAAGACTTACCAGTCTTCCAAGTCAAAAGAGAATTTGTTCTGCTCCAAACCACCAGAACTGGTGAAATTAGAGACTTAGGGGAGGTACGGCATGATAAAAGTAGCATAAATGTCAACCCTGGAGAAGAAAGTTTAGGGAGAGGTATTACATAAGATAATGGCTCTGAAGAGGTTAAAGTAAAATTTACATTACTTCCACTCAGTTTAATGGTGTCACGTCATCTTTGGGTTAAAAAAAAGTTAAATCTTTCACAAAGTCCCAGTGGCAGCCCATGTGATATACCTGAATCTTGATAGTTATAACTAAGTCTAACCAATTGGTGTTAATTGTATCTAGTGCTATTTTGCAATAAACTTCACCTTGTTAAGACTCGAGTGGTCTACCTTCTATCACTGACTCACAGACAAGCCCTTAGACTCAATGTAGAAAGGAACATTGTTGGCAATAAACTAAGCTGCCAGCTGTTGCTATCCAGAATTCAACAGCCTCATCCACAAGTAGAAAAAAATTCTTTACAGTTCAGTGTGTTTTCTTTGTACAGCCAATAATTGCTGTGTATGTGTTTGAAATTTTTAAAGGGTGCAGCAGACTGTCTTGGAACCAAAGTCCATGTGCAATATAATTGTTCACCAATGTGTTTTTGGAGGAAAGGATCATTGAGCAATTAAAGGAAACCATTGCAAATATTGTGAAGATTAAAAGCAAATAAAAATTGTGCAAATGCACAGCAGATCCAACGGCTAGTATTTCAAAGTGGATTTTCCCAAAAGAGCAACAAATCTTAAAACTCAAAGTTTGTGAGAAGATTTGTAGCTCGGGTGCTCGTTGTTGTGGTTCTGTTCGCCGAACTGCGAGTTTTTCTTGCAAACGTTTTGTCCCCTTTCTAGGTGACATCTTCAGTGCTTGGGAGCCTCCTGTGAAGCGCTTCTGTGCTGATTCCTCCGGCATTTATACTGGTTTGAATCTGCCGCTTCCGGTTGTCAGTAGCTGTCCGCTGCAGTGGCCGGTATATAGGTGATGTGTCGATGTGTGAAACCACAATAGGAAATTCCACACATGGGTTTACCAGCCCTCCAGGAGTGTGCGCAGTCTTTGGGATTCAATGATGAATCAATAGGACGCTACAAACAAAACTGTCAAGAGGCATTGAAGTAAAATGGTGATTTTTTTTTAAAAAATTCATTTTCTTTGAACTGTTCTGCTTATTAAGAACAAAAGTAGTGGAGCTTGGTGGAAATAAACTATTTGATCAATGGTCAAGACTCATGAAACTAGGTAATGAAGAGCCTTTTTAATTTCCAACTGGTCGAAGGCAGTAACTTGTGAGGATGCGTGTGATGGGGCATTGGTTGGAGGACAAGAATGGAGAAGTGATGCATTAAAATTGGAGAATGATACTTTCTGAAATTGGCGCACCAGGGGTTGGCAATCCACAGGGTTCACAATTAAATGTAGGTGCATTGCTAATGTATTTGGAGTCCACATAAAATTAGAAAATGTTAGAGGAGTTCTGGCAGCATCTGTGAAGATCAAAACAAAATGTATGCCTCCGATCAAAGCGTTATTGTCAACACTGGTGTGTAACATAGGATGAAATCAGGTTTACAAACTGCTCCAGTCTTGACTAACCCAACTGATGTAATCACCACATGTTAAAATATTAAACTCTCTCCAGAGCAGTAGAACTGGATCCCTAAGAATGAAAGTATCACAAACAAAGTGCAAGCCAGATTGGCACCACACTTTAGCAACCAGTTTGACATCTGTATCTCCTCATTGCATGGCCTGAGGTAATAAATGAAGTAAGTATAGTGTTTGCAGAATTTTGCAGGAAAACAATTGGATTGAAACTATTTCCCAGACATAACTCTAACTGACTGGTTTTGAGGTGCAGCCTGTCTGTTACTGAATCTCACAAATACTAAACCAGGAGGTAGCTGTTCTTACGTAAATGAATATCTCATTTAACAGCACTGTCAATGTTCTTTTACTGTAATTCTCTATTGAGGCCTACACTGATGCAAGGATTTGAAAGAGAACTACAAAATAAATGTGCCTCATAAATATGTTACAATTTGTTGTGAACAGCACTGATACTGCAAACAAACAAAGCAGGTCAGACATAATTTCAAGTTACATAATATTCAAATGTTAAGTAAACTGAACAGATTAGAAATTAAGTTGAGGTATCAGATTGTATTTGATTTTGCAATACTGTTTATACTAAAATCAGAAGTTATTCTTATGTTTTAACGCTGTTGGATGGAAAATATATTTCACACACGAGATGTGCAAAACGGAAGTGTTTTCCATTAGCTGCCTTGCTGTATGTGGTGCTTTTTCAGAGCTGCTGAATGTGATCAGAAAAGTTACCTGAGGAATTTTATTGAAGGCAAGTTCCTTGAGGCAAGTGAGCTTTTAAAGCCTAGTTAGATAGTCTGCATATTTGTAATGCCCGAGTGAGGGTATGAGTTTAGACCTGCCCCATTTCATTCACTTGCCATTGGGTGTCAAGATGAGTAGCTCATGTCACAATATGTCTGAAATTATTTTAAGTATGGCAGAGTAAAATTTGCATGTGGCTGCATAACAGATGGACAGGTAGAATTTAGTGCTATTGCTTCAGGAATCATTAGGAAGAATTAAGGGGTCATTTCATGGCAATTTGCATTTCCTCAGATCATCTTCCACATTTGCTCACAAGTCGTGTAGACACTACAGTGAGCTGAATGTTTTCACTACATGCTGTGAAGCATGTTGCAATGCTCTTCTGACACCCACTTTGCCCTTCCCACCCACTGAAAATTATTTAGGTCCACTGTTTACCCATGGACAGTATTTCTGACTTTTTTTTGTATCAGCCACTTTTTCTTCTGCCAGCTCCCTGGAGATAGAGTGGGTGGAGTAGAACATTGACAGTGCTGTTAAATGAGATGTAGCTCACAGCCCGGATCTTATTTAATGGTACAGGAGGCTCTCTGGTCTATTCTGGGGCAGCACGCTGTTCTTCTGTACACACTCATTGCAAATAGCAAACCTGGATGCTCTGGAATTGTTTGTAAATTAAACCAGGTTTGAGAGAACAAAAATCTATTGTAAAAGTTCAAAAGCCTCTGGATTCAATGGTGGATTGAGCAACACATTGAGCAAAAGTGCCTGAAGCTAATTCTGGAGTTGTTTGAAGCATTGCCCATCTAAGCCTGTCTGATAAATTGTTTTTACTGTCTTATTCAGACTTATTTACTTTGTCCAGTCAACTAAAATTGCAAAAATATCAAAAACTGATAAATTATTAACCTTGTAATGCCTGAAAAAGGATTGCATGATCATCTGCCAGCTTTCCCAGAATTGTTCAGGTTTGTTTCCACATTTTCTATTTCAAAACGTGTGTTATAATACTCTGCTGTGTAAAAAAGGTTGAACCTGAATTTGACAATTTCCAAAGGGTTGTCTGTTAAGCGAGCCTTTTCCTGATAGTCCAGATCTTAATGATGTACAGAATTATGACATAGAATTTGATCCTTATAGGTGACACTTATGTGAAAGAGCTAGGATTTCTGGGTCTCTGCAGTTGTGCTCAACAGCCTACGTTAGGAAGCGGAATGCCTTTGAGGATTTCTGCACTTAATCTCTGTCTCGTGACTCCTGCATGCCATAAGCATGTGTTTTAGTGATGAGGCTGAACTGTGACTCTACCCATGTTTAAATAGCTTGGCTGTAATTCATTCCTTGATGAAGAATAGCAGAACACTTGTCACTATCGCCCCCTTGACCACGACGCCTCCTCTTATCGCCCCCTTGCCCACAACACCTCCTCTTATCGCCCCCTTGACCACGACCCCACCTCCCACCACCAAACCATCATCTCCCAGACCATCCAGGACCTCATCACCTCAGGGGATCTCCCATCCACCGCCTCCAACCTCATAGTCCCACAACCCCGCACCGCCCGTTTCTACCTCCTGCCCAAAATCCACAAACCTGCCTGCCCCGGCCGACCCATTGTCTCAGCCTGCTCCTGCCCCACCGAACTCATCTCCCAATACCTCGACACGGTCCTGTCCCCTTTAGTCCAAGAACTCCCCACCTACGTTCGGGACACCACCCACGCCCTCCACCTCCTCCAGGATTTTCGCTTCCCCGGTCCCCAACGCCTTATTTTCACTATGGACATCCAGTCCCTGTACACCTCCATCCCCCATCACGAAGGACTCAAAGCCCTCCGCTTCTTCCTTTCCCGCCGCACCAACCAGTACCCTTCCACTGACACCCTCCTTCGACTGACTGAACTGGTCCTCACCCTGAATAACTTCTCTTTTCAATCCTCCCACTTCCTCCAAACTAAAGGAGTTGCCATGGGCACCCGCATGGGCCCCAGCTATGCCTGCCTCTTCGTAGGATATGTGGAACAGTCCATCTTCCGCAACTACACTGGCACCACCCCCCACCTTTTCCTCCGCTACATCGATGACTGTATCGGCGCTGCCTCGTGCTCCCACGAGGAGGTTGAACAGTTCATCAACTTTACTAACACCTTCCATCCCGACCTGAAATTCACCTGGACTGTCTCAGACTCCTCCCTCCCCTTCCTAGACCTTTCCATCTCTATCTCGGGCGACCGACTCAACACAGACATCTATTATAAACCGACTGACTCCCACAGCTACCTGGACTACACCTCCTCCCACCCTGCCCCCTGTAAAAACGCCATCCCATATTCCCAATTCCTTCGTCTCCGCCGCATCTGCTCCCAGGAGGACCAGTTCCAACACCGCACAGCCCAGATGGCCTCCTTCTTCAAGGACCGCAGATTCCCCCCAGACGTGATCGACGATGCCCTCCACCGCATCTCCTCCACTTCCCACTCCTCCGCCCTTGAGCCCCGCTCCTCCAACCGCCACCAAGACAGAACCCCACTGGTTCTCACCTACCACCCCACCAACCTCCGCATACAACGTATCATCCGCCGCCATTTCCGCCACCTCCAAACGGACCCCACCACCAAGGATATATTTCCCTCCCCTCCCCTATCAGCGTTCCGCAAGGACCACTCCCTTCGTGACTCCCTCGTCAGATCCACACCCCCCACCAACCCAACCTCCACCCCCGGCACCTTCCCCTGCAACCGCAGGAACTGTAAAACTTGCGCCCACACCTCCACACTCACTTCCCTCCAAGGCCCCAAGGGATCCTTCCATATCCGCCACAAGTTCACCTGTACCTCCACACACATCATCTATTGCATCCGCTGCACCCGATGTGGCCTCCTCTATATTGGGGAGACAGGCCGCTTACTTGCGGAACGCTTCAGAGAACACCTCCGGGCAGCCCGGACCAACCAACCCAATCACCCCGTGGCTCAACACTTTAATTCTCCCTCCCACTCCACCGAGGACATGCAGGTCCTTGGACTCCTCCACCGGCAGAACATAACAACACGACGGCTGGAGGAGGAGCGCCTCATCTTCCGCCTAGGAACCCTCCAACCACAAGGTATGAATTCAGATTTCTCCAGTTTCCTAACTTCCCCTCCCCCCACCTTGTCTCAGTCGGTTCCCTCAACTCAGCACCGCCCTCCTAACCTGCAATCCTCTTCCTGACCTCTCCGCCCCCACCCCAGTCCGGCCTATCACCCTCACCTTGACCTCCTTCCACCTATCCCACCTCCATTGCCCCTCCCCCAAGTCCCTCCTCCCTACCTTTTATCTTAGCCTGCTTGGCACACTCTCCTCATTCCTGATGAAGGGCTTATGCTCGAAACGTCGAATTCTCTATTCCTGAGATGCTGCCTGGCCTGCTGTGCTTTGACCAGCAACACATTTGCAGCTGTGATCTCCAGCATCTGCAGACCTCACCTTTTACTCATATCCCAATGAGAGTCAACATGATGTGACAGAAGGAAGTGAACTGGACAGGTTACAGAGATATATCTATGTCAATCTTTTGGGTAAATTTTGTTGTAGCTATATGTACATGCAGTATTGATTGTTCGGTAATATTGTCTTAAACTGATTCCATCTATTTAAAACAAAAACAGCAATTTCTGCAATAGCTCAGCAGATCTTGTAGTATCTGTGGAGGGAAAGCAGGTTTAATGTTTCTGGTTGAGTGACCTTGCTCCAGAACTCAAGAAGGGTCAGTTCTGAGAAAGCGTCACAGGACCCGAAACATTAACCCTGATTTCTCCCCCACAGAAGCTGCCAGACCAGCTGAGGTTCTCCTGCAATTTCTGCTTTTGTTTCTGATTTCCAGCTTCCATAGTTCTTTTGGGCATTTTGTTTCCATCCATTCAAACTTCACCTTTTACACAAATTGTTTATACCTCTATAAAAGTCCACCATATAAAAATCAGTTTCCTGGATAAATAGGTGAGATTCAAAAAAATTTTAGGCTTTGGAAAATCAGAAAACAATGTTTAATAGTGGCAGATAAACAAGGATGCAGTGAAGAATATTAACCTGCATGCCAAGTTTCTTTCTAAGCTCCCTGCTAGTACCGAATCAGAAGCTGAGTACTTAGGCGTTACCCTTCAAAGCTACCCAGTCATTGACTTGTAATTCTGAGGTGTATAGGCATCAAATGTGTTTATCATATTACTTGTAATGTTGCACCAGATTAGAAGCATTTGAAGGTGTCAATTCAGTCAAGCTAAGATAGTGAAATTTGTTCTGAGAAAGTCCAGCATTTGCTGTGTTTTACACTTGCTTCCATCAATATAAAAGTAACCTGTGACTAAATAAGAAATTCAGCCTTCAATGATTAAATTCACCAAAGATCCATAGACTGCACCTTCCAAACCCCCAACCATTACCATGAGCGGTTAAACCACAAAGGTCAGAAAGGGCCTTGAGTCAATGATGTTTTGTGTTGGCTTGGCTAATCTCGGCCAGACTTGTTATAGTTGCAAGTCACTGAGCTAGGAAAGCAAACTTTACCATTGCTCCCATTACTATCCACTTAACTGCACTGACTACAGATAAGGATTGTATTGAACTGTGTTGACTAAAGGTGGAAAAATATGTATAAGAGAAGTAGAGCCACTTAAAAAGAACTGAAAGAACTGTGGATGTTATCAATCAGAAGCTAAAACAGAAGTTGCTGGAAAAGCTCGGCAGGTGTGGCAGCATCTGTGAAGAGAAATCAGAGTTAATGTTTCCGATGTAGTGACCCTTCCTTAAAACAGTTCTGAGGAAGCCGGACCTGAAACGATAGCTCGTCACAGATGCTGCCAGATTCACTTAACGGGAAGCTGTCTTTTAGTGGAACTATCCTTTTCACTCTCCAATCTGTCAGTTATTAATATCCCTCCATCCAGAACATACTGTGCTCATTTAATAAGGCCATTTATATTGCTGTGACAATTATTTTTAATGCAAAGGTGATGTAGACCTTACCTTGCACAGTGTTTTCACAATAGAAAATGGAGTGAAAGGGAAGTGTACATTAACTATACATGGACCTTTGACTGAATATTGTTCGTCATAATAACTTACAATACAAATATGTATTGTGTGTGAATTTTACATTGTGAGATTTAAACTGTGCATCAGTATTCACTTAATTTTGCATCAAGCACAGGAAATCTGCTAATTGTTTAAATGAACAATATAGGTCACCAAGACAGTGATACTTTGGATGTTAACTACATATGTACCCATAAAGAGGAAAGGTAGGGCAAGCAAAGCTAAAACTCTCTGAATATGTTAGGAAATAGAAACTAAAATAAATCAAGAGTACAGAGGGGAGAATTGAATAATAAATTAAGAGAAAAGATATGAGAAAAAATGCTCAAAAGATAAAGGGGTCACAAAAGGAATTCAAATCTTTTATAACAATGCAAAAATTTAAAAACCCTTAAAGTAATAGTGGAACTGATTCAAGTCAAAGAAGGAAATCTTTCCGTTGACGCAGAGTGTATTGCTGGGATACTAAATGAATACATTCCATCTTTCTTCAGAAAATAAAGGGATGTAGTTTTGTTATAGTGGAGGAGGGAGGAGCAGAGACTTTAGATAGAATGGCAGTAAATAGAAAGGAAATGCTAATTGGTTGGTGTCACACAAAGTGAATATGTCACCAATTGAGAGGTAATGTCTGCTAAAGAAATGAGAGTGAAAATGGTAGTAGATCAATGCACGGTCTTTCAGTCCTCCTTGGATATAGGAATGGTGCCAGAGGATTGCAAATATTATTCTCCTTCAAAAGGTGAAATGGTTAAATTTAAAACTGAATTTTATAATCCTGCATTGGTGCACTTAAAGGCTTGGGTTGGAGGAGGAACACAAAATCCAGTGGATTTTGTACACACATCTACCCACCAACCCTGCCCACCAACCCTACCATCAACAAGAGTGGCATTGGGCATCCAAACTTGCAGAAGTTCAATTGACCCTTTTTGAGGACAATTAACACAAGCTTTGTCTCATCTGCATATTTTGAAATTGTGCCCAATATATTGTCTCTAGGTGATTAGTATAGATGTTTTTAAAAAAAGCAAGGGTTCTTACATTGACTGCTGAGCAATCCCACTATATAACTTCCCCCAATCTGGAAAATAATCATTCATCATTACCCATTGTTCCCTGTCACTGCATCAACTTTGTATTCATTTTGTACAGTCCTTTTTGTTTCACATGCTTTAACTTTGCTGGCTAGCTTGTTACAGTGCTGGCACAATATAAAATGGTTTTTGGAAGTCCTTATAAGCCACATGATTCTCATCAAACCCATCTGCTACCTCATCAAAAATCTCAAGCAGTTAGGTAAATACAATTTTCCCGTAATAGATTATTGCTGGCCTTCAGATAACTGTGGATTAATTAATGAAATGACTGTTAATTTTGGCCTGACTTAGTAGTTTGTTACTGAGCTACTTATAGGCTTTTGTGTTGCAGTGGTAGTAACCCTGCTTCTGGACTAGAAGGTTCACTTCAAGTTCCATAGTCCAGTTTGTGTGTCAAAACACATTCAAGCATGTTAATTAGGAACATACAATGGTAATGCCCATGTCTTTGGTGCAGGATGCCTACATTCAAGTCCCACCTACTCCAGAGGTGTGAAATAGCATCTCTGAGCAAGTTGATTAGAACTTATCTACCTGTTCTATATTGATATTTTTAAATCTTTGATTTGGTCATTTGGATAGTTTAACAGCTTTTAGGATGTATTCATCTAGAAAGCTCGAGCCTTGACCAATCTCCAACCAATAGATACGCTTCAGGACTCACATTTTGAGTGGCTCACATTTTTTCAGGAGGTTCCATGTTACAGATTGCTTGGGATACACTAGGTTTAATTATATAGTTCGGTAAGATTGAAAACATAGCTCCCTTATGTTAATCAGTCAGCTGCTAGAGCTGTTACTCTTTCTGTGTCCCATTCCCAATAAGGAGGACAAAAAGGTTATTGCCTTAAATATTTAAATTACTTATATATTCTTCCATTAGGCACTTAACCTTAGTGGGATTTATCACATGTTAAAGCTGGAGGAAGAAAGCACATGAGGGAGATTTAAACACTCAGCCACATTAGGGAGATTTAAACAATCCTTAGGTAAGCACATTGATGATTATGGGATAGTATAGGGGGATGAGCTGAGATTAGTTCATAGGTCGGCGTAACATCGAGGGCCGAAGGGCCTGTTCTGCGCTGTCTTGTTTTATGTTCTAATACAAATGATTAAAGTGAATGTTAAATACCAACTAATGACAACTCAGGTTATATTAAGTATTCAACACTTCTGTAGTAATACTAATGTTTTTCACAATTGGCTATTTTTCATGAAGAAAATAATTGAGGATAAATATTTTCACTTCCTATGAGGAAAATAATTGACCCAAGGATATGGCTGTGAGATATTTCTAGGCAAGAGAATTGAATAAAAATTGGATGAAAATTCAGTGTTGTACTCAAACTGCTTACATCTCTAGTGCTCAGGCCTTCCACTTCCTTCCTGCAGGGAAATCATCCACACAACTTCTTTCTGGCACCATGATTCTGTTAACTTTTCACATGCACTTAGGCTGTAGAACTTAGCATTTGCAAAATAATTAATTATAAGATAGGCCACAGACTGAGATGACACTTGCCCTGTTGCATCTTTATTTCCCACAATCAGTGATTGGTCTTCTTGATGTGATTAAGTTTGAAACTGCATTTGAATCCATGCATAGATCTTTCATGGTTCCCAGTCTGTAAGGTTATATTTAATTCCATTTTAATTTTGAGAACTGTAAACACAGATGTAAGGACATGTGGTACTGCAAAATATTGAACTGCTACATCTGTGCATCTTGTAAATTATGACTTAGTGAACTAATTTTCAGAAGTAAATTAGAGGAATATTTTTCACAGATACTGTAAGGAACATTGGGAGAATTTTATGCTTTGTGTACTGTTTCAAAAATCCATTGTGGATTTAGCATAAAGTCAATGAGTGAATGGCTATTTTTCAATTAAAATTTGAATTTAAAATTTTGGCACCAGTGTAATAATCTGCTAATCTTCTCAGTCAATGGTAAGTGATGTGGCAAGGATAAAATGGAGGAATATGAAAGCAATCTATTTCTTTTTAAAAATGTAGGACATAACATTTCTTAGTTAACAACCTTACATCCTGTTGTCACAGTTTTTTTTTGTTTCCCACTGCAACCACTGTTTGCCATTTTGAGTTGTGGGTCAACATTACTCATTCAGTTTGACTGTTATCTGCCATACCATGATGGGTGTGGTGAGTCTCTGATGTTTCATTTCCAGTGAAATGATCTGATAAAGTGCCTGTATCAATGACTTCAGAAATCCTAATTTTACCCTTTATCCTGAGTTCCTAATTTCGCCAATGCATGTATGGAGAGGGAAGCTCATCCCTGTTCTGCACTCATCTTATGTTAATACAATCACTATACAAATAGTCAGACAAATCTTTTGAGTGCAGTCATGGAAGTATATAGATGTACAGCACACAAAAAGACCCTCCAGCCCATTGAAACTACACTGGCTCGTAGTAAGTACCTGACCATTCTAATTCCATTTCTAGCACTTGTTCATAGCCTGTATGTCTTTCCATCACAATTGCAAGATTTCTTTAGATGTGATGAGGGATTTTGCCTTTACTGCCCTCGCAGGCATTGAGATCTAGATTCCCATCAACCTCAGGGTGAAAAAGGATTTTCCTCACATTCCCTCTAAATCTTCTGCTGCTTATCCTAGATCTATGCCTCTGGTCCCTCCACCAAGAAGAGATGTTCCTTCCTGTCTACTGTATGTATGCCCCTCATAATTTTATACATCCCAATCATGAATTCCTTCCATCTCCTCTGCTCCAAGGGAAATAACCCCAGTCTGTCCAATCTCTCCTCAAAACAAAAACTTGCCAGTCCAGACAATATCCTATTAAATCTCCTCTGTACCCCATCCATTACAATATCCCTCCTGCATTCCAAAGATGTGTAGGTTAGGTGAATTAGCCATGCTAAATTGTAGTATGTGGGAATGTGCAGGCTATGTGGATTAGCCATGGTAAATGTGGGATTACAGGGTGGAGTTTGGGTGGGATGCTCTTCAGAAGGCCAGTGCAAATTCAGTGGGCCAAATAGCCTCTTTTTGCATTGTAGAGATTCTATAAGTGGATTCCAGAACCACATACAATACACAAACAGTCATCAAACCAAAGTTTCATATAGTTCCAGCATCATCTCCCTACTGTTAAACTCTATGCTTCTTAACCTCTTTATTTACCTGACCAGCTACCTTAAGGGTCTGATGCACGTGCACACCAAGATCACTGTTATTCTCAGTGTTTCTGAGGTCCTACAGTTAATCCTGCTTGTCCTGTCCAGGTGCATTCCCCCACAGTCATCTGGATTGAATTCCATTTGCCACTGCTCAGCCCATCTCACCAGTCCATCTCTATCCTTCTGTAATCCAAGTCTATCCTCCTCACTATTTACTAACCAACCAATTTTGTATCACCTACAAACTTACTGATCAAGCTTCCTAACATACAAATCTAAAACATTGACATATCCCGCCAACAGCAAGGGCCCGACACTGATCCTTGTGGAATACCACTGATCACAAAAACACCTTTCGATCATAAGCCTCAGCTCTCTGCCATCCAGCCAATTCTAGATCCAGTTAGCCAAATTTCACTGGATTCCAAGGGCTTTTACTTTTGCTCTCAGTCTCCCATGTGGGACCTTATCAAAAGTCTTAGTTTAAAATCTTTTAATGAAATGTTTTTTTTTATTTGCTACAATAAAATCTTGTAGATATACATGGCTTGTTAGCCTTATTTGCTCATGTGGTATTTCTTAAAGGAAGAGTTTGGTCTTCAACAGAGATAGCATCAATAATCTACTCTAGCAATCACATTCTTCACACCCTCAACTTCCATTCTGTGCAAAGGTACTAAAGTGATCAATGTTCCTCCTACCTATCAATGGTATATCACAAAATCCCCTGAGTTCTGAAATAGAGAACAAACCAACTGCAGCTCAATGAGAGAGTTTCCTCCATCTATATAGAGTTTGGTTAAAAGGCATAATCATTTGAGCTGAGTTTAGTCAATGTTGACTGTGCCCAAAGCAGAATAATATCGGTTCCTTTAATATCGACATTTGGCTGAAGTTGCTTATCCTTATAAATCTGCACTCTCTGCAAAGATTTGTCATTTTTCCTAAGGTATGGTGCCCAGGACTAGACACAATTGTTGAGATCAAATTTTGTCTTATAAAGGGGAGACAGTTTTCTGAGCAGCTGGTTTGTGAGGCAGAGTGATGCCAACAGTTTGGGTCCAATTTTGGCTAAGGTTACCGTGCAGGTCTGTCCTTCTCAACCTCTCCCGATACCTATGGTTAAATGACTACTAGTAGTTTCTGTAATGAGAGAACAGCCCTATGATCTGGTAAGACTACAGCAATTTTACTTTTATACAAAGTAATGGGAATTTAAACTTAGACCTGTAAATTAATCTCTGTCCCTTCTTGATGAATATTCAAATGACTTACCAAGTAAAAACATTTAACCTCCTCTGAATAAATATTATTCATTAAGCATTTTGCAAACAAATTGGTTGCTTCACAAATTGGAAATCTCTAACTAACTTTGTACAGTGTCTCTGCAATTTAAATTGAAAAACTGCAATCTGTTTAAAATAATTTTTCAATTCTTATGCCTCTGTGAAATCATGTCTTACTTTTCAGACATGAATTCAATATGTCTGTCTATTTAACTCAGTCATTCTGGGTCCTCCTGTTGCCAGCTGTCCCACTATTTATCACATTTTTTAACATTACCTGACCTACAACATTTGAAATAGTGCACTGATGAGTGGAGTTGAAGCCAAATTTCAGCAGTAATCACATTGAATGGTGGAGCAGGTTTAAGGTGCCACTAGATTAGATTACTTACAGTGTGGAAACAGGCCCTTCAGCCCAACAAGTCCACACCGACCCGCCAAAGCGCAACCCACCCATACCCCTACCTAACGCTATGGACAATTTAGCACGGTCAATTCAACTAACCTGCACATCTTTGGACTGTGGGAGGAAACCAGAGCACCCGGAGGAAACCCACAGAGACACGGGGAGAACGTGCAAACTCCACACAGTCAGTTGCCTGAGGCGGGAATTGAACCCGAGTCTCTGGAGCTGTGAGGCAGCAGTGCTAACCACTGTGCCACCATGCCACCTACTACTCTCACTACTATTTCATAATTTCTAATGAATGCAATTTTGTGATCTTTGTGCTTTGTAGAGCCTTTGGCTTTCTCCTTCTGAAATTCCAGAATTGTAATTAACTTTGGGATTTACCCCATTGCTTTCATCTCTCTCAATTCAATTGGAATGCCTACTACATTAAAGAAAGCACATATGTCGACCAGCCTGATAGCATCTTGTTGAAATCTTGCTTGCATCCCAAGTGCTACCATTTCGACACAGGAACGATGAATAAAGAAATAAACTTTTTTGTTGATCACCCACAACAAATCCAGTACTCTTTCTGCTGGTTGTCCCTGGTCACTATCTCAATGTAATTGTTTGCAACCACAGTCTCATACTCTGTCCCTATCCTAATCACAAAGGCCACCTACTTCTTCATTGTGATATTGCCACATTAACTCCATTTCTCAGTCAGTCGTCTTTTGAAAGATTAATCAATTCTGACTCAGTAATGTCAGTGTTTGGGTTGTAAGTTTGTTTGCTGAGCTGGTAGATTTGTTCTCAGATATTTCATTATCATGCTAGGTAACATCATCAGTGAGCCTATGATGAAGTGCTGATGTTTTGTTCGGCTTGCTACTTGCCTGTTTTGTTCTTTTGTGGTGGGTGATATTACTTCCAGTTCTATTTCTGAGAGGTTGGTAAATGGGGTCCAAATCGATATGTTTGTTCATGGAGTTCTGGTTTGAATGCCAGACCTTTAGGAATTCCCATGTGTGTTTTTGATTAGTTTGTCCCAAGATGGATGTTTTGTCCCAATTGAATTGGTGTTCCTCTTCACCTGAGTGTATGGATACTAGTGATAGTTGGTCATGTCTTTTGGTGGCTGGTTGGTGCTCATGTATCCTGGTGGCTAGTTTCCTGTCCACCTGTCCAATGTAATGTTTGTTGCAGTCCTTGCAGGGTATTTTATATATGATGTTCGTCCTGCTGGTTGTTGGTACAGGATCCTTCAAATACAACAGGAGCTGTTTCATTGTGGTGGTAGGTTTGTAGGCTACCATGGTGCCCATGGTCAGAGTAGTCTGGTCGTCATCTCTGAGATGGCCTTAATGTATGGCAGTATAGCTGGAGACTCTGGGCATGCTGTGTCTTCTTGTTTAGGTTTGTTGTGTAGGAATCAGTGGGCATCGCTTATCAGGTACCCATTGTTCCTGAATACGTTGTATTGATGTTTTTCCTCAGGTTCTCGTAGTTCCTGGGTGCTACAGTGTGTTGTGGTTCATTTAAATAATGTCCTGATGCAGCTCCGTTTATGGGTGATGGGATGATTGATCCTGTAGTTGAGTATCTGGTCAATGTGTGTGGCTTTCCTGTAAACACTGGTCTGTAGCTCTCCATTGACTTTGCATTCTACCGTGACATCTCGGCAAGGGAGTCTGTTGTTGTTCTCCTCCTCTTTGGTGAACTTTATACTGGTAAGGGATGTTTTTAATGTGGTATTCGCTTTCTTCTAATTTGTTGCATTCTGTGTAATGACAAAGGTGCCATTCACATAGTGGAGCCAAAGCTTCATTCCAACCTCTGCGTAACTGCTTCTGCTAAGAGTCCTGATATTGGAGATCCCATAGGCATCCCAAAGATTTGTTTGTAGATCTTGTCATTGAGGATGAAGGGGGTTGTGAGGCACAGGTCTACTAGTTTGAGGATGCTGTACTTGCTGATGGAGTTGATGCTGTCTGGTATCTGTGTCCTTGGTTTGTCTAGCAGTGAGGCCAGTGTATCTTTGGCTAGGGTGATGTTTATTGATATGAATAGGGCCGTCACACTGAAGGAAACCATAACCTCATTGTCTTCTACCTTGGTATCTCTGATGTTAAGGAATTCCTGGGTGGAGTGGATGGAGTGGCTTGAGTACTCTACTCGGTGTTTCAGTTTGCGTTGCAGTTTCTTTGCTAGCCTGCATGATGGTGTACCATCATTAACATTACGGGCAGGAAACCAGCCACCACGATACATGAGCACCAACTAGCCACCAAAAGACATGACCAACTATCACTAGTATCCATACACTCAGGTGAAGAGGGACACCAGTTCGATTGGGACAATACATCCATCCTGGGACAAACTAATCAAAAACACACATGGGAATTCCTACAGGCCTAGCATTCAAACCAGTAACAAACATAGTGATTTAGATCCCATTTACCAAACTCTCAGGAAAAGAAACAGAAGTGATATCACCACCACAACAGACCAAGATAGGTAAATAGAAAATGGGACATTACACCAGTGTTTTATCAAAGTCTCACTGATGATGTCACCTAGCATGGTGACGAAACGTCTGAGAACAAATCTACCAGCTCAGTGAGCAAACTTACAACCTGAGCTACAAATCTTCTCCAAAATCACAATGCCGGCGTTTTCTTATCCCGTACCCTTTCTTCACCCTTTTGAAAACCACATCCACTCCCTCCACCACCAACACTCCGTAGCAGCAGTATGTACCATCTACAAGATACACTGTAGAAATTCACCAAAGATCCTTAGGTAGCACCTTTCAAATCCATGAATGCTTCCATCTAGAAGGGCAAAGGTAGCCAATACATGGGAACATCACCAGCTACAAATTCCTGTCCAAAACACTCACCACCCTGACTTAGAAACATATCGCTGTTCTTTCACTGCCACTGCATCAAAAGCCTGGAATTTTCGAAAGACATTGTGGGTCTACCTACAGCACATGGGCTGCAGTGGTTCAAGAAGACAGCTCACCACCGTCTTCTCAAGGACAACCAGGGATGGGCAATAAATGTGGCCAGACAGTGAAACCCATACAGCACGAGTGAGTTAAAAAATGCCAATGTGACCAATCTTTGTGTCATCCACAAACTTACTTATCACCTCAGTAACACCTTCCCCCAGCAAACTTTCTTCTATGTTATTTATAAATATCCCAAAAATAAAGAATCCAGCATTGATCCCTGTGGTATACCGCTGGACACCAGCCTCCAGTCACCCATCTCCGACTACCACCTCGCTCTGTCTCTTGATACTAAACCAACCAGTCTTCTCTTTGAACTGCACCTTCCCCATATTCCTTGGTTTATTTAGGATCCAAAATTTATTCAGTCCTTGTGTTGAATATGCTGAAATACTCAGCATCTTCAGTTCTCTAAGATAGTGAATCCCAAAGTCTCTTAAGCTCAGAATGAGGAAATATCCCATCATCTCTGTGTACTTACCTTAAGTTTGAATGACTTTCAAATGTTGTAAGTATCAGCTTGACTAATTCTCTTTCTAAATGATTGATTATGAACATTAATGACATATCATCAAGTTTACATTGACACTCTTAACATTGCTTGAGATTTGGTGTCCTCCAGTCTGTAGGTACCTGAGCTCACTCCTACTAACAGCCAGCACTTGCAGCATATTAAGAAAGTTTTCAAAATACAGGCAGTTCCTGGGTTGCAAATGAGTTCCATTCATGAGTTTATTTGCAAGTTGATTTGAATGCAAGTACACAATACAGGACAATAATAAGCAGCTGTTCATAAGCACTGGGAATGTTCATTTGTCAGATATTTAAAATTATTACCCCTGTGTGGAATCACTTCCTTAAGTTGAATGTTCATGCTTCTATACATTTACATTCACTTAAGCAATTTGCTTTTACTTGCCCAGGTTAGCTTGCATAGGACTTGCAGATCTGTACTATGTCTTCAGTGTACATAATACTCCTGTGGCCAGTTTAGCTCAATTGGTTGGATGGTTGGTTTGTGATGCTGACAGTATGGGTTTGATTCCTGTGTGGACTGAGGTTGCCATAAGGACTGTCCTCAACCTTTCCTGTCACCTGAGGTTTGGTGGCCCCCAGGTTAAATCACCATGAGTTCTCTCTCTAATGAGCTGTATGGTCTGAAATGAATGATTTATTGTCATATATACCTTGGGAGATACAGTGAAAAGTGTTCTGTTGCCACAATATGGTGCCATTTTGAGGTTCAAAAGAGTGAAAAGCAAGTACTTAAATAGAGTTGATCTTCATCAACCATCATCCCAAATCAGGTTTCAGGACTTTTGCAAGGTCCACATTCCAGGCCTATGAAGACAGGAGTCCCTGCTCCGATCATCAGCATTCCAACTTCCTGGCAACATTAGGAACCTTGCAAAAAAAGAAACCAAGATGAAAAAAGAAAGAGAAGAAAAAAGAATGTGGCCAGCCTTGAGCAGACAGGCTTATCATGGCAGTCCCGCCATCTTGAATCAGCCACTTGAATTCTTACTTTTTGTTAGATTTTATAGCAGATACTACGTGTGATAATTCCAACTTCCTCCCGAGTCCACAGTAGGTGGAGTTAGAGGGAAGGGGAGAGTGAAATTAAAATTTCAGCACACCCAACTTCTGTTTCTTGTGGACGCGTTTTGTAGGGGAGAGCCCTAATGAGCTATCTAGAAGCTCACTCCTAATCTAAATATTTCAATCTTGTTCCAGACTGCAAATTTCTGGAGGCCTTTAGATTTTAAATTTTAGGTCACATTTGTTAGTGTCTGGGAAACCATGGGTTGCACTGAGAATGATAGGGTTCTGTAGCTAAGTTTCTTTCCAGCACTGCTTATAGGTCAGGAAATAAAACTCAATTGCTCCCTCTTGACTCATTTACCTAACCTACATTTACCATACCCCAAACACAAACCCTTCCTGCTACTTAGCTCCAGATCTACCTCTCTGGTTGCTAACTGATCTCTCAGGCCCTCTCTCTCTGACATTGCATTTATCTCATGTCTTCTACTTCTTCATGTACCTCCCTGACAGCCTTCCAATCTGGCTGGTTAGGTATGAAATTATATAAGGTGCTGCCTTTAAGTCTGGCACATTTTCTGGCTTTCTGGACCCTACACACCCACTCTGACCCAGTCTCTCACTATCAGTCATAAAGCAATCTAAATTTCATTTCAATTCAAGCCAACAAGATTTTGCCTACCTCAAGAACTAACATTTTTTCTAAGAAGAAACCTCCTTTCCTAATTTTCAAATGCATTATTTTGACTTTTTTATTTCTTATTTGAAGTGTCCCACTTTCCAGTTCTGTTGCTGTAAGGAATTGCTCCAAGCCCCCTGAATGTCCTGCTCTCTGGATGGGCTAGTAGTCTCTTCTGCTTCACACCATCTGATGACCAGTCCCAGGACAACATGAGGGGAGGCTTTAAGATCCTATTATTTGCGAAACCTTGTTGTGCACACTGTGAAACATTTACTCCATTTGCAAAGAGTGTTTACAAAACAACTGAATAGAAATTTGTCCATGATTGTTTGACTGGTCCATCTCGACAGGCGATCTACTCGAATTCAGCGTGAAACTCTTCCTGCTAGGATTACAAATGTTTTCTGGGATGGTGGGAATGTGAGAATAAACCAAATGTGAGTGATGGTTACATTTGAGGGACACTTCACCCTGAATCTTCACACTGCACACATGCTAAGTATCACAATTTTAGCTGGGAGTCATCCACAAGTCCCAGGTCTCACTTTGCACCAAAACTGTGCGGCTATCAACTTACAGAGCTACTTAGAGAAGATGTGTTAACTGAAAAATCCTCTTCCAAGTTGCAAAAGGGCAGATGATTCATGTGTTGTTAACTTCCTGTGTATTTGGGATTTTTTTTGTTGAAAGTGTTACTCAGTGTGTAATACCCCTCTGAAATAGCACTGGACTTATTCAAATTACATGCAAATATGTGTTATTTGACAATATGACGTTTCCTGTCATTACCAAGATTAATCAGAAGGAACAGTTCTTACGTCTGATGTCCATCATTGGTTTAGCTGGTAGAAGGGTCCATTTAAATTTAAAATGCCTACACAGCCTTTGCAAAATATCACAAAATTGCCAGCTGGATTGGTGATAGGATGTGTCATGAAAGGTAAATGGTGTGTTCTATGTGGGCACAGAGGCCGTGCCCACACCCAACTTTGACAGGCCTCTCAGGACCATTCTGTGTTCTTCAGTTGCCCCATCTCAATTAGGCAGTAAGACACTTATAGAGATGTACAGCATGGAAACAGACCCTTCGGTCCAACCAGTCCACGCCAACCAGATATCCCAACCCAATCTAGTCCCACCTGCCAGCAAGCGGCCCATATCTCTCTAAACCCTTCCTATTCATATACCCATCCAAATGCCTCTTAAATGTTGCAATTATACCAGCCTCCACCACTTCCTCTGGCAGCTCATTCCATACACGTACAACCCTCTGTGTGAAAATGTTGCCTCGTAGGTCTCTTTTATATCTTTCCCCTCTCATCCTAAACCTATGCCCTCTAGTTCTGGACTCCCCGACCCCAGGGGAAAGACTTTGTCTATTTACCTGATCCATGCCCCTCATAATTTTGTAAACCACTGTAAGGTCACCCCACAGCCTCTGAACCTCTAGGGAAAACAGCCTCAGCCTGTTCAGCCTTTCTTTATAGCTCAAATCCTCAAACCCTGGCAACATCCTTGTAAATCTTCTCTGAACCCTTTCAAGTTTCACAACATCTTTCAGATAGGAAGGATACTAGAATTGCTTGCAATATTCCAACAGTGGCCTAACCAATGTCCTGTACAGCTGCAACATGACCTCCTAGCTCCTGTACTCAATATTCTGACCAGAAATGTCTGTAAAATGTGTTATTGTTATTCCAGGGATTTGGATCGTATTTGAATATGGCCCAAAAGGATAGAAAGTCATTCTGAAGCAGTAACTTAAATGTATCAGTTCCAAGAAAACATGTGATTGGGAGAATCCTGAGAGTGTTAATGGAATAAAATGTTTATACATTTAGTTTAATGACAGGCAGTGTCAACACATTAAATCACTGGTGTTGTTTTCAGTTCAGTTCAGTTCCAAAATCACAATTTTAGTTAAAAAGAATTAAGTGTTCTGGTCAGAAGCAAGTTTATAGTTTCTCGCCGAGCAGAATTCAGTTCAGAGGAAACCAGTGATGGCAACAGAATTTTTTCTTAGTTTGTGAAGCTTCCAGGCTAGGAGAGTTTGGGATAGAAATCTTCATATAGTTAGAATTGCAAATGTTTAAGCCATCAGAATTGTGAAAGTTTCATATCATCAAACATGTGAGGAAGCATAAAATTGCTCCGAAGCTCTAGAGAAAGAAAATGGAAGGAGCATTTAAAAACTTAGACTTGATGCAGCAGGATAATTTCTCCGGACTTGAGTCTCTGTAATGGATAGTGTTGGGAGACATGTTGGTTTAATACTTACGGCATGATTTTTTAACTGCGATGTATAACTTGGTTTCTTTGTTTTATTTCTTTTATAACAAACTTATATTCTGTTGTAGAAGAATGGCCGCAGCTTTATGTGACTATATTTCGGTGACTAGGAAAATGGGTGTGAGGATCATGTCAGCCATGATAGAATGGTGGATCAGACTTGGTGGGCCAAATGGCCTAATTCTGCTCCTATACCTTGTGAACTTATGAACTTGCATTAACTGAGCAATCGATATAATTAAACATAGGATCTCAAATTTTCTGAAGGCTAGACAGCATAAATTGGAGTTGTGTTTTGGGACCCTGTAAAATCCATCACGTACATTGAGATAAGGCAATTGCCTGAGAAATTGAAAATTCCTCTGTACAAATCTCTTATACCTCTGCAGGGCTGGCAACATCTGTGGAAAGAAGTGATAGTAGCTAGGAAAAGATTGGTGTATTTGCTGAAGATAGAGGATAGCGAGGCATGGGAGGAGGGATTGGGTGAGCAGATAGATGGAGATTGAGCCCAGAGTGAGAGAAAGAAAGTTAGTTTGGTTGATAGTAAACCAGAGAAGGAGAAAACCTGACAATGGTGACAATAAGTAGGTGACATTGGGTTGACTCTGCTGAGAACAATTCATGGAGAAAGTGAGGACTGCAGATGCTGGACTTCAGAGTTGAGAGTGTGGCACTGGAAAAGCACAGCAGGTCAGGCAGCATCTGAGGACAGGAGAATCGAACGTAAGCCCTTCATCAGGAATGTGGCTTTTCTGATGAAGGGCTTGCACTTGATTCTCCTGTCCTTGGATGCTGTCTGACCAGTTGTGCTTTTCCAGCTCTACACTCTCGACTGAAAGCAATTCATATTATGACAGGATCTGGGGTGTGGGAGATGATAAAGGAAAAGGTGTTCAGGCTCTAAAATTATTGAACTTGATATTGAATTCCAAAGACTGCACGGTCCCCAGCAGAAAGCAAGATGCTATTTGTCCAGATCATGCTGAGCTTCCCTGGAGCACTGCAGTAATGCCTTAACTAATCAACTTGTAATATCTGAATTTAAACAAAAACTTGGCAATTAATTGCTCCTTGGAGCATTGTCCATAATTGCTTCTCTCTCAATCAGAATCGATTTGACAATCAATCATCACCCTCTTCTCGTGCAGTATAAATTGTTGCTCTCTTTGATATTTGGAATTCCTGTGATTCTCTCCTGATGAATGCAAGACAAAAAGCTTTACCTGCAAGTTCCCTTTCCTCAGTGATACTCAAGTTCTGCATTACCAAGTGACGATTTGACAATTGTAATGTTCTCATGATTAACCAAAGAGGTGGTGAGAGAAGCAACGTTTAACGCTGATACAGCTGAGAAGAGGAGCATGACAAATAGTCAAGGCAGAAAATGAGATAAGTCTGATAAATTAAACTGCATTTATTTCAATACAAGAGACAGATGAACTCAACATGATTGGGAGCATGGAACTGGGATTTTGTAGCTATTAAAGAAACTGGCAGCTTAATATTCCAGGGTATAGAAGTTTTAAGAAGGATACAAAAGGGGGTAAGAGAGGAGGGGGAATGACATTTTTGGTCAGGGATAACATTACAGCTGTACTTAGAGTTGTAGAGCTGTGTAGCCTGGAAACAGACCCTTCGGTCCAACTCATCAATGCCAACCAGATATCCTGAATTAATCTAGTCCCATTTGCCAGCATTTGGCCCATATCCTTCTAAACGCTTCCTATTCATCTACCCATCCAGATGCCTTTTAAATGCTGTAGTTATGCCAGCCTCCATCACTTCATCTGGTAGTTCATTCCATCTCCGTTTTTTTCACTTCCCATGTGGTCAATGCTTTGTGTCTCTTCCTCCTTTTTAAAATTGCAATACCATGCAACAGCTTATAAAACAGTAATTACCTCTCTTAGAATTTGAGGAAATATCACTAAAAATACCTCAAAAAAGTTGCGGCTCTTACAGCCACAACTTTTTCCCATCCTCCATCTTGGATTACCTAGAATCCCTAAGGGAGGATATTCCTGGGAGTGCATCTAATGAAGTTATTTGGGTGGAACTGAGAAATAAGAAAGAGATGATCACCTTTTTGGGATTGTAGGATAGGCCCCCCCCTCAGTAGTCAGCAGGAAATTGAGGATCAAATTTGTTAGATCTCAAATATTGTAAGAATGATATGGTTGTAATAGTAGGAGATTTTAATTTTCCAAGTATAGATTGGCATAGTGTTAAGGGCTTGGATGGGGAGAAATATATTAAGTGTGTACAAGAAAATTTGCTTATTCAGTGTGGATGTATCCACTAGAGAAGGAACAAAACCTGACTTTCTCTTGGGAAATTAAGTAGGGCAAGTGACCGAGTCAGTGGGATAGCACTTTAGGACCAGTGATCATAATTCTATTGATTTTAAAATAGTTATGGAAAATGATAGACCTGTTCTAAAAGTTAAAGTTCTAAATTGGAGTAAGGCCAATTTTGACAGTATAAGGCAAGAGCTTTCAAAAGTTGATTGGGAGAGGTTATTCATTGGTAAAGGGATGTTTGGAGAGTGGGAGGCCTACAAAAATTAGATAACATGAGTCCAGAGCCAGTAAGGTTGGTAGGGCTGGTAGGAGTATGGAATGCTGGATAACTAGAAAAAAAGGAGGAGGCATATGGCAGGTACAGACAGCTGGGATGGAGTGAATCTCTTGAAGTATTAGGACAGTAGGAGTATACTCAAGGAAAATCAGGAGTGCAAAAAGGGGACACTAGATAGCTTTGGCAAATAGGGTTAAAGAGAATCCAAAGGGATTCTACAAATACATTGAGGACGAAAGAGTAATTAGGGTTAGAATCGGGTCCCTTAAAGATCAATAAGGCCATCTATATGTGGACCCACAGGAGATGGGCGAGATACTAAATGAATATTTTGCATCAGTATTTGCTGTGGAGAAGAACGTGAAAGCTAGAGAATGTAGAGAAATAAATAGTGATATCTGGAAAAGTGTCCATATTTCAAAGGATGAGGTGTTGTATATCTTGAAAGTTGAATAAATCCCTGAGACTTGATCAGGTGTTTTCCAGAACTGTGTAATAAGCTAGGGAAGTGATTACTCGGCCCTTCGCAGAGATATTTGCATCATTGATAGCCACAGGTGAGCTGTGGGAAGACTGGAAGAATAGTGGCTAATGTGGTGCCACTATTTAAGAACAGTGGTAAGGAAAAGCCAGGGAACTATAGACCCATGAGCCTGATGTCAGTGGTGGGGGGGTTATTGGAGGGGATTCTGAGAGACAGGATTTACATGTATTTGGAAAGGCAAGGACTGATAATTGATTGTCAACATGGCTTTGTGTGTGGGAAATCTTATCTCACTAACTTGATTGAGTTTTTTGAAGAGGTGTAAATGAAGATTGATGAAGGCAGAGCAGTGAAAGTTTCTCGATGGACTTCAGCAAGGCATTTGGCAAGGTTCCACATGGTGGATTGATTAGCAAGATTAGATCGCATGGAATCCAGGGAGAGCTAGCCATTTGGGTACAAAATTGGCTTGAAGGTCATAGACAGAGGGTGTTAGTGGAGGTTTGCTTTTCAAACAGGAGGCTTGTGACCATTGGTGTGTTGCAAGGATCCATGCTGGGTCCATTGCTTTCTGTCATTTATATAAATGATTTGGATGTGAATGTTGAAGGAATGCTTAGGAAGTTTGCAGATGACACCAAAATTGGTGGTGTAGTGAACAGTGAAGGTTACTTCAGAGTACAATGGGACCTTGATCCGACGGGCCAAGGAGTGGCAAATTGAGTTTAATTTAGATACATGTGAGGTGCTGCATTTTGGAAAAGCAAATCAGGTCAGGACTTATACACTCAATGGTAAGGTCCTGGGGAGTGTTGCTAAACAAAGAGACCTTGGAGTGCAGGTTCAAGGCTTCCAAGGATGTTGCCAAGGTTGGAGGGTTTGAGCTATATGGAGAGGCTAAATAGTTTGGAGCTTGTTTCCCTGGAGCATCGGAGGCTGAGGGGTGAACTTATAGAGGTTTATAAAGTCATAAAGGGCATGGACAGAATGAATAACCAAGGTATTTTTTTCCAGGGTAGATGAGCCCAAAACTAGATTTCAAGTGAGGCGGATTTAAAATAGACCTAAGGGGCAACATTTTCTCACAGAGGGTGGTGCGTGTATGGAATGAGCTGCCAGAGCAAGTGGTGGAGGCTGGTAAAATCACAACATTTAAAAGGCATCTGGATGGATACATGAAATAGGAAGGGTTTAGAAGGATATGCACCAAATGCTGGCAAACAGGACTAGATTAATTTAGAATTTCTGGTCAACATGGACAAGTTAGATTGAAGAGCTGTTTTCTGTGTTGTACAACTCTATAATCCAAGATCTGGGTCAAATGTGTTATCTTGATTGCTTTTATGAGACCAATTTTGCTGTGGTTGCCTTTTACTTTGCTGTGACTCATTGAAAAGTGGTGTTGGTATCTGTACTGACATGATATAGGGCTTAACTTAAGTGGTGTACTTGTCCTAGTTATATCCTGCAACCTTTGTCACATTTCACCACTTCTGCAACGATGCAAATAGCTTGGTTCTGTCAAAGGATTCTGATGGGTAGCTATCCTGAGAAGATCCTCCTTTGCACTCATTAACACTATGTCCTTGCTACTGAATAATATACTCCCCTTGCCATGGCTGCTGATTGACAGGATACCTTATAGTGAGATCAGTTTATTTTAAAAAACAAAACTTTTTTTTCAGACCTGTCAAAACTTTCTCCAAGCTTTTCGAAGCCAAAAAAGAGACAGCCTGTTTTACCCTGAGACACAGGGACCTCTTGAAGCTGTGTGGAATGAGCACAGGCTGCTCTCAGATTGCCAAATCACCCGATTAGGCTGCACAGATATTGGAATAAAGGCAAAATATTGAAGATGCTGGGAATCTGCTACCAATGCCAAAAATGCTGGAGAAACCCAATCCTTTGGAGGCAGAAACAGAGTTAACGGTTTGTGTTCACTGTGACCTTACCTCAGACACGGGCGGCACGGTGGCACAGTGGTTAGCACTGCTGCTTCACAGCACCAGAGACCTGGGTTCAATTCTCGCCTCAGGGAACTGACTGTGTGGAGTTTGCACGTTCTCCCCGTGTCTGCGTGGGTTTCCTCCGGGTGCTCCGGTTTCCTCCCACAGTCCAAAGATGTGTGGGTCAGGTGAATTGGCCATGCTAAATTGCCCGTAGTGTTAGGTAAGGGGTAAATGTATGGGTGGGTTGCGCTTCGGCGGGTCGGTGTGGACTTGTTGGGCCGAAGGGCCTGTTTCCACACTGTAAGTAATCTAAAAAAAAAATGTCCAAAGAAACACTGTGGACTAAGAAGGTAGCCAAAGCTAGCTACACTTGGAAGAGACAGAAACCTTAGAGAAGGAGGCTCTTGAGGTAGCAATTGAACATCCCAGATGTAATGTTAGAGATTTGGAAAAGGGGAAGAAAATTACAAAAACATTGCAAAGACCAGGCAGGGAAGGAACAGGAGTGAAGGGAGTTCTTACCTCCCAAAGCAAGCCGCTACCATGAGCAGGCTGCATGAGGCACAGTTGCAAGGGACAGAGCAAGTGCCTGAAAAAAATAATTTATCACAGAACTGCAGTACTTAAAGATCACAAATTCTATTTAAGACAAAAAAAAGGACAATTTAAAATTAATTGGAAGGAAGAGTCCAACAGGAGAAAGAACTTAGAAGAAACAGAAGACTTTACTAAGATCAGGATACCTGGAACTTAAGCATGATTTTGGTGGGAAGGTCATAAGGTCACAGTCATGGTTAATTTAAAATATTGTGTAAGAGGACTTGTTGGTTGTGAGGGCCTTTTTGTCCACAAAAAAGTGCAAAGCATTCATTTTGGCTGCAGATGGTGTCAAAGCCCTGTAAAGTATAGAAAACCACCATTTTTATTGCTAAAAATGGATTAAAGCTCGAGAATGAATAACAGAGTGTTTCGTGAAACAGAATTTTAAAACTTCATGGCAGTAAAGATTAGCTATTTACATAATTTAAAGCCCTATTGGAAGAATTTCATATAGTTTTGCTGCAGTACAAAATTTAAAAGCCTGCAGATAAGGAAAATATTGTTATATCATAGTGGTTTTCAAATTTTAAGTCTTTAAGACACAAAATTTAAATTGTGTTAATTTAATGTAGGAATACGATACTTAAAGACAACAGATTAGAAACAACATTAAAATGCAGCAGACTTAAAAGCCCTTTCAAATAATAGGAATAAATAAACACATTAAGTATAACCAGAAAGGTAAATAATAGTTTCTAGTAGATTCAAGGTCAGAAGTGTTAAAAGAAGACTTATGGGGGGAAAATAATTCTTAAGAAACAGAATTGCTTTGAATTAAATCCCAAATCTGAAGTTGACCAGGTTGATATGCTATTGTATTCAGTGGGTCTTTTTGCAGGTGACATTATAAATCACAAGAATATTTTTAAAACCACAGTTACTTCTGATAAGGTTTTAAAAGCTTTTGAAAAGTAGTTCAATTTGAGTACCAACAGAATTCTTAAATGAGTAACATTAATCAGAAGTATTAAGCTTCCATGGAAATCTGTGGACAATTTCATCAATAATCTCTATTGAATAATGGAAAACTTTGGAGCTTTGAAATCAGTTTTCTTACAGTCCCAGAAAAAACAGAGCTTTAGTGAAAACTATTCAAATTGTGTTGGAAACAGAAATTTGAAAGATTCACTGAAAGATACTGAGAGTAGATGAGCAATTGTACCTCAGGCAGCAATGGAGTCTAATGAGCTTACGAAGATAGTTGGATGCTGTTTCAGCACTGACCAAACTCTCAGCCAACCCTACACCCTATGAAACAGTATAATGTAAGTTAGTGAATTTGAGTAATCTATAACTTTAATGTGTAGAATTGACTTGTCAATTCAAAGGTTGAAATTAAACCAGTCACGTATGTTTCTAGTGTCTGGAAGGAAGCCCATGGAGTATATGAGGACAATAATTCTCTAAATGAAGCATGCTGATGGATGGAGTTGAACTAAATTTGTGCATTTGAGTGCATTGTCTGAATTAGTAAAAACACAACAGCAGATGATGCTGAATCAGTTGAAATAAACCCCATTTAGTGATGGAGTGATACGCTAAGGTTCACACAGGAAGTGCAAGTTGCTGAGACCACAAACACTTTTATAAGTATGTTGTAGTCTGGTGCAATGGATGGTGAGGATAGAGATTCTTTCCATCTTTCCATCTGTCTCCTTCCATCACCAGTCCAAAGGTATGCAGGCTAGGTGGATTAACCATGGGAAATACAGGGTTACTGGGATAGAACATAGAACATAGAACATTACAGTGCAGTACAGACCCTTCGACCCTCGATATTGCACCGACCTGTCATACCAATCTGAAGCCCGTCTAACCTACACTGTTCCATGTACATCCATATGCTTGTCCAATGACGACTTAAATGTACTTAAATTTGGCGAATCTACTACCGTTGCGGGCAAAGCATTCCATACCCTTACTACTCTCTGAGTAAAGAAACTACCTCTGACAACTGTCCTATATCTATCACCCCTCAATTTAAAACTATGTCCCCTCATTCTCACTGTCACCATCCTTGGAAAACGGCTCTCCCTGTCCACTCTGTCTAACCTTCTGACTATCTTATATGTCTCTATTAAGTCACCTCTCAACCTTCTTCTCTCCAACGAAAACGGCCTCATGTCCCTCAGCCTTTCCTCGTAAGACCTTCCCTCCATACCAGGCAACATCCTAGTCAATCTTCTCTGCACCCTTTCCAAAGCTTCCACATCCTCCTTATAATGCAGTGACCAGAACTGTACACAATACTCCAAATGCGGCCGCACCAGAGTTTTGTACAGCTGCAACATGACCTCATGGTTCCGGAACTCGATCCCTCTATTAATAAAAGCTAAAACACTGTATGCCTTCTTAACAACCCTGGCAACTTGGATGGCAACTTTCAAGGATCTGTGTACCTGGACATCGAGATCTCTCTGCTCATCTACACTACCAAGAATCTTACCATTAGCCCAGTACTTTGCATTCTGGTTACTCCGACCAAAGTGAATCACCTCACACTTGTCTGTGTTAAATTCCATTTGCCATCTCTTGGCCCAGTTCTGCAGCTTATCTATGTCTCTCTGTAACCTATAACATCCTTCGTTACTATCCACAATTCCACCGACCTTAGTGTCATCTGCAAATTTACTAACCCAGCCTTCTACGCTCTCATCCAGGTCGTTTATAAAAATGACGAACAGCAGTGGACCCAACACCGACCCTTGCAGTACACCACTGGTAACTGGACTCCAGGATCAACATTTCCCATCAACCACCACCCTCTGTCTTCTTTCAGCAAGCCAATTACTGATCCAAACTGCTATATCCCCCACAATCCCATTCCTCCGCATTTTGTACAATAGCCTACTGTGGGGAACCTTATCGAAGGGGAGCCTTGCTGAAATCCATATACACCACATCCACCGGTTTACTCTTATCTACCTGTTTGGTCACCTTCTCAAAGAACTCAATAAGGTTTGTGAGGCACGACCTACCCTTCACAAAACCGTGCTGACTATTCCTCATCAAATTATTATTTTCTAGATGATTATAAGTCCTATCTCTTATAACCTTTTCCAACACTTTACCAACAACTGAAGTAAGGCTCACTGGTCTATAATTACCAGGGTTGTCTCTACTCCCCTTCTTGAACAGGGGAACCACATTTGCTATCCTCCAGTCTTCTGGCACTATTCCTGTAGACAATGACGATTTAAAGATCAATGCCAAAGGCTCAGCAATCTCCTCCCCGGCTTCCCAGAGGATCCTAGGATAAATCCCATCCGGCCCAGGGGACTTATCTATTTTCACACTCTGCAGGATTTCTAAAACCTCTTCCTTGTGAACCTCAATCCCACCTAGTCTAGTAGCCTGTATCTCAGTAATCTCCTCGATAACATTGTCGTTTTCTAGCGTGAATACTGTCAAAAAATATTCATTTAGTGCTTCCCCTATCTCCTCTGACTCCACACACAACTTGCCACTACTGTCCGTGATTGGCCTTAATCTTACTCTCGTCATTCTTTTATTCCTTAAGTACCTATAGAAAGCCTTAGGATTTACCCAGATCCTATCCGCCAACAACTTCCCATGTCTCCTCCTGGCTCTTCTGAGCTCTCTCTTTAGGTCTTTCCTGGCTACCTTGTAACCCTCAAGCGCCCTAACTGAGCCTTCACATCTCGTCCTAACATAAGCCTTCTTCTTCCTCTTGACCAGAGATTTCACTTCCTTCGTAAACCACAGCTCTCGTACTCTACAGCTTCCTCCCTGCCTGACAGGTGCATACTTATCTAGGACACACAGGAGCTTTTCCTTGAATAAGTTCCACATTTCTAATGTGCCCATCCCCTGCAGTTTCCTTCCCCATCCTACGCTTCCTGAATCTTGCCTAATCGCATCGTAATTGCCTTTCCCCTAGTTGTAACTCTTGCCCAGTGGTATATACCTATCCCTTTCTATCATTAAAGTAAACATAACAGAATTGTGATCGCTATCACCAAAGTGCTCACCTACTTCCAAGACTAACACCTGGCCGGGCTCATTACCCAGTACCAAATCTAATGTGGCTTTGCATGTTGTTGGCCTGTCTACATACTGTGTCAGGAAGCCCTCCTGCACACACTGGACAAAAACTGACCCATCTATAGTACTCATACTATAGTGTTCTCAGTCAATATTTGGAAAGTTGAAGTCCCCCATGACAACTACCCTATCTCTCTCGCTCCTATCGAGAATCATCTTTGCTATCCTTTCCTCTACATCTCTGGAACTATTCGGAGGCTTATAGAAAACTCCCAACAGGGTGACCTTTCCTTTCCTGTTTCTAACTTCAGCCCATACTACCTCAGTTGATGAGTCGCCAAACATCCTTTCTGCAACTGTAATACTGTCCTTGACCAACAATGCCACACCTCCCCCTCTTTTACCATCTTATCTGTTCTTACTGAAACATCTAATCCTGGAACCTACTCCTGTCCCTGCTCTAACCATGTCTCTGAAATGGTCCCAAGTACCAACCCACGTTGCAAGTTCATTCACCTTATTTCGGATGCTCCTGATGTTGAAGTAGACACACTTTAAACCAACTTCTTGCTTGCCGGTGCCATCTTGCGTCCCTGAAACTTGATTTTGGACCTCCCTACTCTCAACCTTTTCTATACTTGAACTACAATTTTGGTTCCCATCCCCCTGCTGGATTAGTTTAAACCCATCCAAATAGCCTTAGCGAATTCCCCCCCCCCCCAGGATATTGGTACTCCTCTGGTTCAGATGAAGACCATCCTGCTTGTAGAGGTCCCACCAACCCCAGAAAGAGCCGCAATTATCTAAGAATCCAAGACCTTCCCTCCTGCACCATCCCTGTGGCCATGTGTCCAACTTCTCTCTCTCCCTATTCCTTGCCTCACTAGCATGTGGCATGGGCAACAAACCAGAGACAACAACTCTGTTCGTCCTAGCTCTCAGCTTCCATCCTAGCTCCCTGAATTTCTGCCTTAAATCCCTATCTCTCTTCCTACCTATGTCGTTGGTGCCTATGTGGACCACGACTTGGGGCTGCTCTCCCTCCCCCTTAAGGATCCCAAAAACACGATCAGAGACATCACAAACCCTGGCACTTGGGAGGCAACACACCTACCGTGAGTCTCTCTTGTCCCCACAGAACCTCCTATCTATCCCCCTAGCTATGGAGTCCCCAGTGACTACTGCTCTGCTCCTCTTCCCCTTTCCATTATGAGCAGCAGGGACAGACTCTGTGCCAGAGCCCTGTACCCCACGGCTTTCCCCTTTTAAGTTGTCCCTGCCAACAGTATCCAAAACGGTATACTTATTGTTGAGGAGAATGGCCACAGGGGATCCCTGCACTGCCAGCCGGTTCCCTTTCCATCCCCTGACTGTAACCCATTTGCCTTTTTCTTGTACCTGAGGTGTGACTACCTCCCTATAACTCCTCTCAATAATCCCCTCTGCCTCCCGAAAGATCCGAAGTTCATCCAGCTCTAGCTCCAGTTCCCTAATGTGGTTTTTGAGGAGCTGGAATTGGGTGCACTTCCCGCAGATGTAGTCAGCAGGGACACTAGTGGAGACCCTTACCTCCCACATTCTGCAGGAGGAACATTCGGCTGCCCTAACCTCCATTCCCACTATTCTAAATTCCCAAAGAGACTGGTGAAAAATAAGGAATAAACAATAAACTCGTTACCGTACCAATCTGGTGCACAGAACCTTTTGTTTTTGGTCAAAGGAGGAGAATGGGTGGGAGACACTACCCGAGTAGTGTTTCGAGTAACTCAATCACACAAATATATGACTTCCCAGAAGTCCTTCACTCCTCCCTCGCACCTCTTGGCAAATAGAGTAGGGGTTGAGTCTGGGTGGGATGCCCTTTGAAATAGTGGTGTGAACTGCATGGGCCGAATAATCTGCTTACTCACTATAAGAATTCTAAATGCCATAGGGGTGTGTTGAAAGGAACTGTAGATTGATATTCAATCTGTTTGTAATCAGTAATTCTAATCTGAGAACACTGATTTAAAAATAGAGTTAGATTGAATCTGATGAGAAATGAACCACTGTTGATGACACATTTTATGAAGAATTGCTGAGCTCAATAATACAAGAGAGATGTGAGGAATTGGCTAGTTCAATGCTTTTAATGTTGAATTCACATCGGGAAGGAAGATTTGAACTAAACTAACAATTTTCACAACTATTGGATATCTCCTACAGTCAATTAAGTATTTATGTTAGAATCACTAGTAGAATAGAATTCATTAATGAATCAAAACCTGCAACCTATTCTAAGTGATTAATGATTTAACAACAATCTAGGTTTCTTCAACATATCGCATCAGTTGTATGACACAAGTTTGTGTCCTATAATCCTGCCACACTAGCTACCTGATGAAGCGCTCCAAAAGTCAGTGTTTCCAAATAAACCTGATGTTGTGTGCTTTTTAACTTTGTCCACTCCAGTTCAACATCAGCACCTCCACATCAAAATTAATATAATTTTTGGTTTCCAGCTCCTTCAGCCTGATGAAATAAAGTTATACTTAAATGTAAGATAAACACAGAGCCAGCCCAGCAGTCCATCTTAAACTAAATATTCAAAGTTACTGATTAGAAATAATTAATTTCCATTAACTCTCCTTGTTGTCAATGGGTCTGATGACCATTTGGAGGTTGCTACATTCCAGCAACCACTAGGCAATTGCTGGAAACTATAGTATGAAGCCAACAATGAGAAGTAATTTCATATGAAACTGTTAATGAGAGCAATGTCATCACCATTGTACTGCAGTCTGCAACGCTGTAGGAAAATACCCAACAAAAATTCAGACTTGGGTGAGTACATGTAGGTACCGCTACCTTAGAAAAAAGAAGTTGCATTTATGTTGTGCTTTTTTACATCCTCAGGACGTCCAATAGTGCTTTACATGCAATGAGCTATTTGTGAATTGCAGCTGCAGTTAGTTAACTTGAGCACAGTGGTGATGTGTATGCAGCAATGAGAGGCATTGCAACTTGATCTGCTTTCGTTGATTCCGTCATGATAAAGGTTATCTTGGGACATCTCTTTCTCCTTCTCCTTCTCCTTTTTTTTTCTTAAAAAAAGGGGAACAAATCCACTCAAAGCAAGCATGCAGGAACTTGAGTAAAAGTCTTATTTGAACATCAGTGAGCTGGATTTTGAAATACCAACAAAGGTCAGGGCTAGATAGTTGAATCTGGTGCTCATCCCTGATGCTACTGAAACATTCCACCATTCTCAAAATGATGGCAGTGTGAGGGAACAGAGAATCGGCTCAACACTAATGAGCAGCTCGTTAAATTCGTAGAGTGCTCGGGGCGATAATTTTCTAAACAAATTCCAGCAAACCTCAACAGTCTGGTGCATGTTAATCCACAGCATGTTAGTTTTGATGCAGAAACTTCTGAAGGTTTGTTTTCTGCACCGGGACATTTCTGTGCATGAGAGTCACTGAGCTGGGTCCTACATAAGATCACTGTGTTAGCTACAGGAGCTGTTTCCTTTCAGTGAACATGACAAACTCTCTGAAGAGCTGTCTGCCTTCCCTGGCAAGGCAGCAGCAGGCTCCATCATGGCTGCTACCTGCCTTTGCTTCAGGCACCAAGCAAGCAGGTCAGGTTCTCTGTACCATAAATAGGGCATGAAACCATGCCTTGCTTGACGAGGTCTTGCAACCTTCAAAACTGACACTGTTGCGGCTCTGGATGGGAAGTCACACTGGCAGCTGGTTCATAGCCCCACCTTAAAACTCCAGCCCAAATCTCCAACAATACTGCATTCCCTTAGCATAGCAGTGAAGTGCCTAGACCATGCACTGAAGTCATCAGTTTGAATCCATGACCTCAGAATGATTAAAGCATAGAAAATGGCTATTTGATCCAATATGTCCAATCCGACCCTCTTGAAGGGCAACTCAGCTCATCCTACTCCCTGATACTAGCCTGAAGCAGATTAATATTATCACTTACCCTGAAATTGAAAAGGAAATTGAACTTTCTGAGGTAGAAGCAAGAGCAAATTCATTGATTTAAACACACAGTTTTATTCCCTGGGAGAATTCCAGGTATGAGCTCCTTCTGATGTGTGAAAATCTGAGGGAACAAATCTTTAAACAGTCACGAAAGGAGCTCTCTTATTGTCTTGGGGTATGGTTATAAGTGAAGGATTATATCAGCTTGGTTAATGCATGGGAGCTTCAAGGAGGTGTAGTAACTCCAGCTTTCAGAAGACAATGTTCAAATGAGCAACATCTAACAAAAGACCATATAAACCTAGGAACAAGAGGTGGCCATTCAGCCCATCGAGCCTGTTTTGCCAGTCAGTGAGATACTGGCTGTTTTTTGGCCTAACTTCACATATCTGTCTTTGACTCTTATCCGTTAATACATTTGCTTAACAAAAATGTATCTCTCTGAAATTTAAAATTAACAACTGATCTAGCATTGACTGTCATTTATTGAAGAGACTTCCTAATCTTTACCACCCTTTTTGCACGGAAGTGCTTCCTAACATCTGCCCTGAACAGTCTGGTCCTAATGTTTAGAATTCCCAACCAGTGGAAATAGTTTATCTTTACCTACCCTGTGTTTTCTGTTAATATTTTGAAGACTTTGATCAGGTCACCCCTTAACCTTCTAAATTCTGGAGAAAACAGACCTAATTTTGTAATCTGGTCTCAAAGTTAACCCCGAAATCCAGGTCTCAAACTTGTAAATCTACATTGTACCTCCTCCAAGGCCAATATATCCTTCCCAAGGCAGGATGCCCAGATCTACTCACAGTACTCCAAGTGGGGTCTAACCAATATTGTATAAATGCAGTATAATGCCTGTATCCTTGTAGTCCAGCCTTCTAGGTATAAAGGCCAGCATTCTTTTGGCTTTCTTGATTATTTTCTGCCCCTGTTCATTGCATTTTAAAGATCTGTACATCTGAACTCCTAAGTCTGTTTGGGCATCCACTATACTTAATTACCACTAGATTTAGAAACATACAGCTGGCATAATGTAGGAATTTTGACTCCCTCCCACCATCCACTCCCCTTACCCTCTCAATGCGCTACTGGGGACCAAGCAACCAAACTGGAGCAAGGGTCTATCCCACTTGCTTCTGGTCAACTGTAGTTGGATAGCCATGGGCACCCGTATGGGCCCCAGCTATGCCTGTCTCTTTGTTGGCTGCATAGAACAGTCCATCTTCCATAGTTACAATGGCACCACTCATCAATGTGGATTGCACCAGTTTCCTCATTTCCCCTTCCTCCGCCTCACCCCAGCTCCAACCTTCCAGCTCAGCATCGTCACCGTGACCTGTCGTACCTGCCTATCTTCCTTTCCACCTATCCACTCCACCCTCCTCTCTGACCTATCACCTCCATCCCCACCCCCATTCACCTATTGTACTCTATGCTACTTTCTCCCCACCCCTACCCCCTCTCATTTATCTCTCCACTCTGCAGGCACCCTGCCTCTATTCCTGATGAAGGACTTTTGCCCGAAACGTTGATTTTCCTGCTCCTCGGATGCTGCCTGACCTGCTGTGCTTTTCCAGCACCACTCTAATCTAGACTCTGGTTTCCAGCATCTGCAGTCCTTGTTTTTACGATGCAATTTTAAATTGCAAGTAGCAAACCCTCTGGATATTGGTAGGGTCCTTCTTTTGAACTGTAGACTGCCCTGCTAAGATTTAGCTCCAGTGCCTCCTAATGACTGAACTGTTCCATTCCTCATATCTCTCATACACAACAAGCTACTGTCATAGAAGTTGATAGATTTTTCTTTTGCATTAGTTTTTTAAAAAATACTTTTAATGGGATGTGGGCACTGCTGGTTTGGTCAGCATTTAATACCAGTCTCTCATTGCCCCTTGAGATGGTGGTGAGCCACTTTCTTGAACCACGGCCCTCCTTTTGGTAGGTACACGCATAGTGCTGTTTGGAAAGGATTTCCAGGATTTAGATCCAGTGAAAGAACGATGATATAAGACCGTAAGGTGGAGGAGCAGTAGTGGGAGGCATGGTGGCTCAGTGGTTAGCACAGCTACCTCACAGTGCCAGGGACCTGGGTTCAATTGCAGCCTCGGATGCCTATCAGTCTGTGTGGAGTTTGCACATTCTCCCCATGTCTGTGTGAGTTTCCTCCAGGTGCGCTAGTTTCCTCCCACAGTCCAAAGATGTGCAGGTTAGGTGAAGTGACTATGCTAAATTGCCTATAGTTTTCAGGTTTGTGTACGTTAGGTGCATTAGTCATGGGAAATGTAGAGTAATAGTGTTGGGGAATGGGTCTGGGTGCGTTACTGTTTGGAGAGTCGGTATAGACTTGTTGGGTCAAAGGGCCTATTTCCACACATATTTTATATCTACTAAGTTATTCAGCCTATCGAATCTGCTCTATCATTTAGTGAGATCATTCTGAACTGATAATCCTCAACCCCACTTTCCTGCCTTTTCTCTATAATCCTTGATTCTCTTACTGAATAAGAAAAATGCTGTCTCAGCCTATTTAATGACTCAATCTTCATGAACCTCTGCAATAAAGAATTTTAGAAATTCACTGTCCTCTGAGAGAAGAAATTCTCTCTCAGCTCTGTCTTAAATATGTGACACCTTATTCTGAGGTTATGCCCTCTGGTACTGGATTGTCCTACAAGAGCAAACAAGCTTTCCGCATTTACCCTAGATGTTTCAATAAATCCACCTCCGAATCTTCTTAATTTCAATGAGTGCAGGTGCACCCTACTCAACCTCTCCTCACACGACAATCTCTCCATTGCTGGAATCAACCTAGTGAACCTTCTCTGGACTACCTCCAAGATTTTCTTAGATATGGTGATCAAAACTGCTCACAGTTCTCCAGGTATGGTCTGACTTGTTCACTTTTAGCAAGGCCTCCCCATTTTTATATTCAATCCCCTTTGAAATAAAAGGCAATGTACCATTTGCCTTTCATGTTACTCACTGAATGTGGATGCTAGGTTTATGTGATTCATGCAAGAGGACCCCTCAGAATCCCTTTGTGTTGCAACATTCTGCAATCTTTCCCAGTCAACACCAATGCTGTAATTTTTAGAATAAGCCTGAAATACAAACTGGCAACTTTTCAATGCAAATATAGACAGAGGTGGTGAAAGCATTTGGAGAGCTCATTTGTTACTCAAATCCAACCATAACAGTTATTTAAAGTGTGTTAGCTGTTTGCATATTGCATTTTGAATTATCATAACCTTACTATATTGGATTATTTGCTCATTCACTTACTTAATTTCCATATCAGCTGCAACTGAACTTTGTTTTCATCCTCAGTAATTATATTTTTTTGTTAAAAGCTATCAGGAAATGAATAACTTTCACAAGTCATTACATTGTTCAGAACATTGTGATGCAGGAAAGTTCAGTGGACCTTAAGTGCCTCATCCCAAGGTAGGGTTTTCCAGTAGCAATGTAATCAGTTGGAAATTTTGGGCGAGACCAGTTTTTTGTGTGTTCCATCTCCTTTTTCTTTTGTGCAGCTAAAGTATACAAGAGGAGAAACTAGGTGTTCATTCCATTTGTCCCTGTCCAACACAGACACCATCAGCCACCCAGTCTGACCAGTACTCTTCATTTGCCACCAAGTGTGGCTGCACAATGTAGAAATACTAATTTGCCAGGGCCATGTCCATTTAGAATGAGTGGCCCCAAGTGTTCCAAAGTGAAAGTGACTTCTGCCCTGCGAGCAGTATGGCACCAGGTTGCAGTGCAATTCCCACCATCCATGAAAGAAGGCGCACCAGCAACATGGGAAAAGTCACTTCCTCTGACACTGGGATTTCAAATGGAGGCAGGCATACAGCAGACTTGTGCTCAGAAACCCTACTCCACCACATTACCAGGAGGAGAACAGGTCTGGAGGAAACTTTGTTCGGATCTAAATAAAGTTGGCTCACGCAGAGTCACTTCGCTCAAATGGAAAAATATGGAAATGTGACCGCCCTGGAGAGAAAGAAGAAGGGAAAGGCCTAAGACTGGATGGGAAGATATGGTGAAGGGAGACTTAAACACAGCAGGATTGGAAGGTGAATGGGGGACCTTTGGGAGGAGATGGGAAAGGGTGATCAGCCTGTATGTGATGACCCCAAATAAAATGAGAAAACCTGAAAGAAGATTAATATTTGTGAAGAAACAAAATGATAATGTTAAGGAAATTATGTCAGCAATAACTAGTTTAGTCAACTGGACAACAAATTCTCCACTACAACTAAATACAAAATGATTAATTTCCTTTGCGACTACCTAAATCAACCAACAAAATAAACTTAATATGTCAACTATCCTTTATCAAAATTACTCAAAACAGTATATTTTCTTCTCACAGCACGTTCAAACTTGATCCCTAGCCCTCCTACCTACAACTCTGACTATGATTACCTTTCCTGGGAGGGCTACTCCAACGTAACTTATTTTACTCGATTACTTCCACCTGTACCAAAGGACTGCCCAACTCCAACTGGAACTAAAGGTAGGAACAGTAATCAAAGCTATTTCACTTACTTAATTTTCGTTCTGTTAAATAAATTTATTCACCCTGAATAAATGGCTTGTGTCATTGAATTGTACCAAATTAATTTGATCTGTCCTATGAAGATAAGGAGAGCCTCAACATTTCTTCTGAGAGATACAGGAAATGATAAAATAGGAAAGAGTCTGACAATCTCAACACACGCTCTTTCCACATCAGTGACAATTAGGTGTTGGAAAGTCTCATTTCACTGGGAGAAATTCTGGGCAGACATTCAACAATGTTCTGTGGAGGGTGTGGGTAAGCTAGAAGAACAGGCCTTTTTTTAATGTAGCATCTAGTAACAGACTGAAGAGCGACATTATGGGAGGCTTGGACAGTGATCTGCATTACATCTTCATAGTGTGGTGTGAGCTGAATTGTCATAATCAGTTTAGGAATTCCACAATACGGCTGTGACTTTTGAAGATGATGCATTTCTAACATGAAGCAGATAAAGCCTTTTGGATAGCTTGCTGTGAAAAACATTGCTGATTGCAACGTGACAGATTAACAAAAGGGCTTAAAATGCAGCCCAGAGTGAGAGTGCTTTAATCACACTAAAAATTATTATAATTTTCTCCAATAAATAATGTTTCACGCTTGCCTTGCTGTGGAGGTGATGCATTGGTTTTGCTTGTTTTACAGTTGCTAATGATGCTAGTACGTTTCATGTTTTTGGTTTGTGCTGTCATTGAAAAACTGATCGTTTTGATGTTCCTGTGCTATGTTCCGTAAAATCTTGTAGATGACTACAGGGAGATTCTATACTGGTGCATGTATAGAGAGTAATGGATAGTTTGTTATATCTATATGAATAACTAACTTTGCAACTTCATAGGTTACAAGGAATTACCTGATGTAAAATTCTTGGCGGAGGAGTTTCTCTTGAGGAGACAGTTCATTCCAGATCCTCAGGGTACAAACTTGATGTTTGCTTTCTTTGCTCAGCACTTTACTCACCAGTTCTTTCGGACGGATTTCAATAAAGGTCCAGGGTTTACAAAAGCCCTTGGCCATGGGGTGAGTAGAGGTATTGATAAAGTTTTTAATATGCTTAAGGTCCAGTTTACATTGTGAACATCCATTTCGAGAACTTTTACAGATTTTTACAGGTTTTCTTAATGCCTAGTGTCCACAAGGTTAAAAATAAAGTTTCTCCCATTCAAGACTGGAATGAAGAGAATTTCTTTTTCTCTCAGTGTCATAAGTCTATGGAATTCTCTGTTCCAGACAGCGTGAGGGCAGGGTCATATAAAGTTTTGAGGTCGAGTTCAATACATTCTTGACTAAAACTAACAAGGGAATCAAATGAGATAGAGGATGAGTAGGGAAAGGGAGCTCAGGCTTCATTCTGGCAACTCCCTGCCACCTTGATATCGTCAAATGACAGAACAGAGCGAGGAACTTGAGCGTCTCACCCCACTGTTAATGTGTATTTGTATTTTTATTGCTTTTTCCAATGTGCAGCATATTACAAGGAAACATGTTAAATTGAGCCAGTTAACATAAAACGTCCTGCTTGGGGCCAGGATTTCAGCAAAAGCAGCCAAGACTCCCTGCCTCGAAGGATGAATCCAGACCTCCTGCCCTGATTCCGGTCCCCACCATTTTCACAGCTGGAGAGCAGGGCCAAATTGTATTTTGGATAGTCGGATACAATTTTTGTTAGTGGGAAGTCCAAGGCACAATGTGTACTTTTTAGATCTATTCAGGAAAAGATCCATACCAGAGTTCTTTGGAAAGGTAAGGTATAATTCTGGATATGTGAGTGGAGCACCTTTAGTAGAGGTCAGATACCCTTTAGGAGAAGTCAAATGTCCCTTAGGAGAGGCCCAGTGCTTTTTGGGATTGTTAATAATATACATTAATGTGCATAAAATGTGAATGACTCATTGAAGCTGATATGAGCTTTCAATGGTACTGAGTAAAAAGCTATGAGGGAACCTTTAATAGAGGTGACAAGAGATCTACGTCAGAACATAAGGACCAGGAGAAGGAGTGGGGAATTCAGCCCCTCAATCCTGCTCCGTCATTTTATTCGATCATGGCTGACCTCAACTCCACTTTCCTGCCCACTCCTCATAAACCTTTAACCCATTACTAATTAAAAATCTGTCTATCTCCTCCTTATATGTATTTAGTGCCCTGATGTCCACTGCATTCAGGAGTATTGAATTCCACAGAATCACAACCTTATGAGAGAAATAATTCCTCCTCATCTCTATTTTAAATCTGCCATCCGTTGGACTAAAACTATGACCTCCCGTTCTAGATTGTCCCGTTCTAGATTGTCCCTGTCAGCAGTTGTTCAGGAACTACCAAGAACACTTCCAAGATTTCACAATTTACATATTTGGAAAAATTGACCAGAGGGTTGTAAAAGATCAGTGCCTACCATTTTAATCTGTCTGTTGGCATAAGCATGAGGGCAATCTCTATAAGATTTAACAGCCTTTCATTATTGTGGTGGGTGCCTTCAGTTCACAGGTCGATGAACAGCACAAAGTGCTGATAAAGTCTTTGAAGTGTACCTATGAAAACAAAGCTTGTTCTATTGAAGAATGTTCAATGTAATGAATTGATTTTTATTAATGACATTGTTTAAAATAGTGAATTCACAAAAAAATTAGGAACTTTATTTAATTTCAGCAAGGCTTCTCAGGTCTGCCCACGTTAGATACATAATGAGTTGTCATTGAGGGTGTAAGGGTAAAGGTTGTTATGTGAGATCATGGAATGATGTGAGTTGGCTCTGTGTTGGTATACATGGAGGCTAAAGAGTCAAGAATGGGATGGAGGGACATAAGATAGCATGGAAGATACAGGAGCCAAAGAAAATGGATACAGGGGCATAGATTAGCATGGGGGTGTGAGGAGCAATAGACTTTGGTTAGGAATGCATGTGGTGGTATGAGTTGGCATGGGACTATGCGGGAGGGTGAGAGAGATGAGGGCTGCAGGCCTGGTATTTGTTTTTTTCTATTTTAGTGACAGGGATAAAGTGCCAGAACATGGGCTTTCATACAGCTCACCTCCACAGCCAGCAGCCCCTGTGACTGCCTGTGAATGCTTTGTCGGGAATTCTGCAACAACTCACAATAGCACCTCTCATATGCACCATCCCCGCTTCAGCCCCTACTGGCCTGAAATGAAAATTGGAACTTACAGGGCAGTTTTTCAAGAATTGAGCTGGTAGAGTCAAAGATTTTCCTGGCACTGTGTTCCCAACACAAGAGCAAAAATTCAAGCAGTATGTCTTTACAAAAAACAGTTGATAATTCGAGAAAGATTCAAAATTGAGCACGAGACAAGACTTCTTCAATATGCACTTCAGACCAAATGACCAATTGCAATCTATCAATCACTTGAGTCCTCGAAAACACAACTGAGCAATCCAATACAGAAATGACTCATTAGCCTTGCTTCTTATCTCTTTAGTAAGAACCCCTTACTTATTTAATAGAGTACAACTTACTTGACACCTAAAACAAATCCTGACTAATTTGCAAACTGGAAAATCGCATCTGTGTGTCTCGAATAACTGAACCCCAGAAACCATCTTGATTTATAGCTGGAATTTTATTCTTTCTGAAATATGTCAGGCCCTGCTTTGATGCCATCAGATGAATGGGGACCTTCCAAATGTCACTTCTCACCTGATGGGAGCAGTGAGTGGAAATTTACTGGGGATATTTAGGCACTTACTGGCCTTCCACAGAATCATAACTTTATGTTCATTTGTTTTCTAATTCCTTTCCTCTTTATTTGGCCTGTTATCGAACTGATAAACCTAGGGGTTCAGGTACACGGTTCCTTGAAAGTGGCATAACGGGTAGACAGGATGGTGAAGAAAGTGTTTGAGACACTTCTCTTTATCATGTGTTGAGTACAGGAGTTGGGGTGTCATGTTATGACTGTACAAGACATTGGTATGGCCACATTTGGAGGACTGTGTATAATTTTGGTCAGTCTGCTATAGGAAAGATGTTATTAAACTGGAAAGAGTGCAAAAAAGATTTACAAGGATATTAACGAACCTGGAAGGTTTGAGTTCTAAGGAGATAGGCTGAGACTTTTTGCCCTGCTGCATAGGAGGTTGAGGGGTGACTTTATAGAGTTTTATAAAATCATGAGGGGCAGAGATAAGGTGAACAGCCAAGGTCTTTTCCCAGGGTAGGGGAGTCTAAAACTAGAGGACATAGGTTTAAGGTGATAGGGAAAGGTTTAAAAGGGACCTGAGGGGCAACGTTTTCACACAGAGATTGGTGCATATATGGAACAAGTTACCAGAGGAAGTAATAGAAGCGTGTACAATTACAACATTTAAAAGATATTTGGATAGGCATATGGATAGGAAAGATTCAGAGGGATGTAGGCCAAATGCAGGGAAAGGGGACTAATTCAGTTTAGGAAATCTGGTCAGCATGAACAAGTTGGGCTGAATGGTTTGCTTCCATGCTGTATGATCAATGACTTTAAGTAGATCATCCTCGTGGCCAATTGAGTATTTACAGGCAGAGCCCATTACAGGCTGATTCCTCTTTTACTTTTATTCAGAAGTGTTATCGCTCACAACTGAAAGAATTTCTCACCACCAAATCATAGTGACTTTTTTTGTTTTTAACTATTAACCACCACCACCAGTAATCACCCGTGCAGCCAATTAGAAGTTTACATGCAACTGATTCCTCTTTAAACATCACCAGGTTTTATGACAAACAATCCTAATACAGCCAAGGGTTGAATTGACACTTTGAAGTTTAGCAAGCAAGGCTTGAGAGAAAAATACAATTGTCCCCAGGGCTGTTCACTGTCATGCACTAAGGATATTTTACACAATAAAAATAGAATCTTTGGGGACGGCTTTGTCATGTAGAAGGCTTGTTGAGACAGTTTTTTGCAAACTAATCACATGCACCATTTCACCAAGTAACTGTGAAAGCACAAACAATAGTTAGCAGCATTTAAGATCAGCCCAGGCCAAAAATAAAACCTTGACCATTTCTTGCCTTTTGTGCAGTGTTCCACGTTTGTGTGAAACTGCTTTCTTTAACCATTCAGAGATTCAGTGAAACTGGAAAATTCTAGAGTATGTTTGTACCATGTAATGCAAGCATTCTGACATCATCCAGTTTGGTTTATTCATCATACATATTTAACATTCATTTCTGTTATTCTTAAAATACTCACTCGTCCCTTTTGGCACTGCACTTGGCAAATTAAAGAACACGCAGTTTGAAACATGCAAATGCATTCATTTAGGCATCTTCTATTATTCCATTGCTAAAGGACAACAATATGGTTAAAGTTACATTGTCTAATTGCTTTGTATTCACAAACTCTTTGGGAAACTAATTGTTCTCAGGTTCATTGAATGATATTTGTGTTCATTTGAGTTCAAAAAAACCCAGCAGGAAATATCTGGCTTTCTTTGTTTTTATATTTGCTTTATATGGGTACAACTGAAAGCATATACGTTATGAACCAGGCCAGACCCCTCAAAACATTCCATGAAGGTAGCTCAGACCCTAACTTTGCATTTGTTTTAAGCAAGGGTACAGTGAATATTCCAGGAGAGAATCAGCTGGTCAAACTACTTAGTTTTAAACAAAACAGAATTTATTCACAAGATTACTGAATGAAACACAAAGAACAGAAATGCCTGTATTGAATAACTTATCCTACCCAAAAGCCCAACAGACGATTTGATTGGGTCAATCACTCACAACTGAAAGAATTACCCACCACCAAATCATAGTGACATTTTGTTTTGTTTTTAACAACTTAATGATGCTGTTCCAAAATACTTCCAACAATTCTCATAAACAGCCTTGGCTCAAAGGGGAGAATGAAACACAAGTTTGTACAAGAGAGAAGTCAGAGAGAGAGTCCAGCAGCCTTTCTTCACACAGCCGCTGTTGCATTAAAAATCAAACCAAAGAATGGCTGAGCTGCTAGAAGTGGCAACACTCCTTTAGTTATACAAGTTTTTTTCCCAAAACTTGAAAGCCATCTGCATGAGCCAGTGTCTGTTGTCTGTAAACAAATGGGCCCTAAAATCCATCTAACCTCAGACTTGTCAGAACCTGTGTCATTTACAACATCTCTGAAAAACACCAAGGACAGTCTAACCTTGTTAAAGGAACATATTTGTCACATATCTCATTTGATTATCTTACTAACATTTAAAACCATACAAAGTACAATAGTTAATGTTGAATTCAAAACTTGGATATAACGTCCACAAGATGTATGATTTCCCAACACTATACTATTTTCCTTAATGAAGTTGATGAGAAATGATGATTTCAATTGGCTAGGAGTCATTGAAAACTTTAAGAGATAATCATGATTACAGAAATACCTCATTTATATTGCAGTGCCATTTCTTGTTGTTTATGGTGTGAGATGGATTGGGGCACAATGACAACAACAGAAGATCTGCAACCCCATCAAATCCATTGCAGCACAATTGTTTGTATGTGCAAACCACAGGGATAACATCTAATTCTGCCCTTGGCTTCTAGCTAATGGCAGCAGATAGTTCTAAGTTGGTATTTGTTCTAGTCCCTTTATTATAGACATGCTAAGGTGCATTCTAATGCTTTCTGAAATCAGCTAACTTAGCAGGAACTGGAGTTTTGATTTTACAAAAGAATATGTGAATTGGGAGCAAGAGTATATCATTCTGCCATTCAGTAAGATTATGGCTAATCTGATTGTATCCTCAGTTCCAACCCCTGATAACCAGTGACTCTGTTGTTAGTCAAATATCTATCTACCTTAGCCTTAAAATGATTCAATGACCCCAATTCCACCCCACTCTGGAGAAAAGAGTTCTTTAGACCTGCAACCCTCTGGGAGAAAAATATCCTTTTCATCTCAATCCTAAATGGGAAACTTGATTTTGAAACTGTGTTCTCTAGGATAGTCTGTCCTATAAGGGGAAAGTATTATTTCAGCATCCCAGACTGTTGAGTCTTCCCAGGATCTCTATATTTCAATAAGGTCACATCTTATTGTTCAAAAGCTTCATGAGAAAGAGTCCCGGGCTGTCCAACATTTCCTAATCAGATAATCGTCACCACACCCTCCCCACTCCATCGCAGCTATCAGTCAAGGGAATCTTCTCTCAAGTGCCTCTAACACATTAACGTCCTTTCATAAGTAAGCAAATCAAAACAGCACTAGCACTCCAGATGCGTCCACACCATTGTTTTGCACAACGGTAGCAAAACATCCTTACTGTCGCATTCCAGTCCCATTGTGATAAACAGCAATGTTCTGTTTCCCTTCCTAATCACTTGCTGTATGGTAATGTTTTGTGATTCATGTAGCAGGACACCCAGATCTCCTTATTCTACAAAAATATGCACCCTCTCTTGATTATTTAAATAACTGCTGCTTTTCTTATGCTTCCTGTTAAAGTCAACAAGTTCACAATTGTTCATATTATACCCCAGTTGTCAAATTTTTGCTCACTTCTATATCCTTTTCTGTGCCCTTCACAACCTTCTTTGCTGTCCATTTCTGTGTCATCAGCCAAGTTAGCAACTATATCTGGTGCTTTTATCCAAGTCACTAATATAAATTGCAAATAATTGAGGCACCAATATTGATCCCTGTGGTACACTTCTGTCAATACAAAAATGACCCATTTGTATCTACTCCCTGCGGTTAACTAGTCCTCTACCTATACTAGTATTCTACACCCTGAACTCTTACTTTATTAAGTAACTTTTTATATGGCACTTTATTAAATGACTTTTAGCATTTAAAGACAGTACCCCAGTTCCTCTTTATTTATGTTGTACTCTATACTGTACTGTAAACTTCTTTAAAGATTTGATTGCAAGCAAGACACCTCCTTTCTTTACTCAAGCTTTCCTTATCTTTGTTTTGAAAACTATTTCACAAAGAGGTTACAGCAAATGTATGGCTAGGTTAATTGTGTGGGCAAAGATGTGACAAATATAGTATAATATGGCAAAATTTGAGATTGTCCATTTTGGCAGGAAGGATGACAAAAAGCATTGTCTAAATGGTGAGAGATTGCAGGATTCTAAGGAGCAGAGGGATCTGAGAATTCTACTGCATAAATCACAAAAGGTTACTATGCAGTTACAGCAAGTGGATAAGAAAAATAATGCAATGGTACCAATTATTGTAAAGGGGATTGAATACAAATGTAGGGACATTATACAAGGCACTATCTTGATTGTTTCTGGAGGATTGTGCACAGTGCTAGTCAGCTTATTGAAGGAAGAAGTGTGAATGTGTTGGAAGCAGTTCAGAGAAGATTTACTCAATAACACCTGCAAACGGAGATTGTCATCGGAGGAAACATTGGACAAGGTAGGTCTATATCTGCTTGAGTTTCAAAGGCTGAGTTCACTTGATTGAAGCATATAAACTCCTCAAGGGTCTTGACAAGGGAATTTGGTGAAGATGTTTTGTCTTGCAGGAAAACCTAGAACTAGTGGCATTAGTACCAGATGTTTGGAGGGAGGTGAATGTTGTTCCTCTGTTCAAGAAATGGAATAGGGAAATCCCTTGGAAATACAGACCAGTCAGTCTTACGTCTGTGGTTAATGAAGCACTGGAAAGGATTCTAAGAGACATGATTTATGACTAAGTTTGATTAAAAATAGTCAGCATGGCTTTGTGAGGGGCAGGTCATGCCTCACAAGCCTTACTGAGTTCTTTGAGGATGTGATGATACAAGTTGACAAAGATTGAGCAGTGGATGTGGTATATATGGATTTCAGTAAGGCATTTGATATGGTTCCCACGGCAGGCTCATTCAAAAAGTTAGGAGGTACAGGATACAGGGAAATTTGGCTGTCTGGATACAGAATTGGCTGGCCGAAAGAAGACAGCAAGTGGTCGTGGATGGAAAGTATTCCACCTGGAGGTCAGTGGCCAGTGGTATCCCGCAGGTATCTATTCTTGGGCCTCTGCTTTTTGTAGTTTTTATAAATGACTTGGATGAAGAAGCGAAAGGGTGGGTTAGTAAGTTTGCCAATGACAAAAAGGTCAGTGGTGTTGTAGATAGTATCGAGGGCTGTTGCAGGCTACAACAAGACATTGACAGAATGCAGAGCTGGGCTAAGAAGTGGCGGATGGAGTTCAACTTGGATAAATGTGAAGTGATTCATTTTGGAAGGTCAAATTTGAATGCTGAATACAGGGTTAAAGACAGGAATCTTGGCAGTATGGAGGAACAGAGGGAGCTTGGGGTCCATGTACGCCGATCCTCAAAGGCGCCACCAAAGTTGATAGCGTTGTTAAGAAGGCTTTAGTGTTTTGACTGTCATTAACTGGAATTGAATTTAAGAACTGCGAGGTTTTGCTGCAGTCCTGGTTAGACCACACTTTGAGTATTGTGTCCAGTTCAGGTCGCGTCATTATAGGAAGGATGTAGATGCTTTAGAGAGAGTGCAGAGGAGATTTACCAGGATGCTGCCTAGATTGTCATTAGTACCAGACAAGTGTCACTGGCCACTGACCTCCAGGTGGAATACTTTCCATCCACGACACTTGCTGTCATCTTTCGGCCAGCCAATTCTGTATCCAGACAGCCAAATTACTCTATGTCCCATACCTCCTAACTTTCTGAATGAGCCTACCATGGGAACCTTATCAAATGCCTTACTGAAATCCATATACACCACATCGACTGCTCAAGCTTGGTCAACTTGTATCATCACATCCTCAAAGAACTGAGTAAGGCTTCTGAGGCATGACCTGCGCCCCCACCCCTACAAAGCCATGCTGACTATCTTTAATCAAACGTAGTCATAAATTCTATCTCTCAGAATCCTTTCCAGTGCCTCACTAACCACAGATGTAAGACTGACTGGTCTGTATTTCCCAGAGATTTCCCTATTCCATGTTTTGAACAGAGGAACAACATTTGCCTCCCTCCAAACATCTGGTACTAATGACACTTGTCTTAAGAAGAGAAGTTGAGTGTGCTAGGGCTTTTCACACTGGAGAGAAGAAAGAGAGGTGACTTGATAGAGGTGCACAAGGTAATGAGATGCATATTTAGAGTAAGCCAGAGACTTTTCCCCAGGGCAGAAATGGCTGTCACGAGGGCTCATCATTTTAAAGTGATTGTCAAAAGGTATAGGGGAGATGTCAGAGGTAAGTTCTGTGCGCAGAGTGGTGGGTGCGTGGAATGTGAAATACTATATGCCAGGGTGATCGTAGAGTCAGAGAGATTAGGGACATTTAAGCAACTGCTGGACACGTGGTCAGCAGTAAATTGAGGGGTGTGTAGGTTAGGTTGATCTTAGATTAAGATAAATAATCAGCACAACATCGTGGGCTGAAGGGCCTGTGCAATACTGTTCTATGTTCTATGTTCGTGGGCGGCACGGTGGCACAGTGGTTAGCACTGCTGCCTCACAGCACCTGAGACCCGGGTTCAATTCCCGACTCAGGTGACTGACTGTGTGGAGTTTGCACGTTCTCCCCGTGTCTGCGTGGGTTTCCTCCGGGTGCTCCGGTTTCCTCCCACAGTCCAAAGATGTGCGGGTCAGGTGAATTGGCCATGCTAAATTGCCCGTAGTGTTAGGTAAGGGATAAATGTAGGGGTATGGGTGGGTTTCGCTTCGGCGGGTCGGTGTGGACTTGTTGGGCCGAAGGGCCTGTTTCCACACTGTAAGTCTAATCTAATCTAATGTTGAGCTAAGAGTGCGCAGACCAGCACATCATGGTTTTCCTGGCAAAGTTATCCTCAGGAACCTAACTGTGGTATTAACATCGACTCCAATGGGAAACCATTGCTTCACTTAAACTCGTTTTACTTAAAGTCATGATTTTCAGGATGAAAGGCTATGACTTTAAGTAATGACACTCTGTATTCTGAACCCTGGTACTAGGCAGGCAATAGAGCTGTCTCGACTCAGTCATACAGGGAACTGTATTTATTTCCCTGACTAATCCCTTGATCGTGAAAGCTTCTGACCTTTTAGATTTTGTACTGCAATGGGCAGCTAATTCTCGCACTAGACTGGGGTTCCAGCGATTGTAATCTAACAATAATTTTGATCTCAAAGAACAAAGAAAATTACAGTCCTTCGGCCCTCCAAGCCTGTGCCAATCCAGATCCTGTATCTAAATCTGCCATCTATTTCCTAAGGGTCTGTATCCCTTTATTCCCTGCCCATTCATGTATCTGTCTAGATACATCTTGAATGATGCTATTGATCCTGCCCCTATCACCTCCGCTGGTAACACATTCCAGGCACCCACCACCCTCTGTGTGAAGAACTTGCCATGCATATCTCCCCTAAACTTCTCCCCTCTCACTTTCAACTCGTGACTCCTAGTAATTGAGTCCTCCTCTCTGGATAAAAGTTTCTTGCTATCCACCTTGTCTACACCTCTCATGATTTTGTAGGCTTCAATCAGGTCTCCCCCCCAACCTCCATCTTTCCAATGAAAATAATCCTAATCTATTCAACCTCTCCTCATAGCTAGCACCCTCCATACCAGGCAACATCCTGGTGAACCTCCTCTGCACCCTTTCCAAAGCACCCATGTCATTTTGGTAATGTGGCGACCAGAACTGTATGCAGTATTCCAAATGTGGCCGAACAAAATCCTATATAACTGTAACACGAGTCAAAAGATGGTAACAAAGTCCTACACAACTGTAACATGTCCAAGATGCTATTTTACGTTTAAGGAGACTGTTCGTTTCAGTATGCAAAATCATATCCTGTCAGAACAATGCTGAAAAAAGTTAAATGACATGAACAATTTCCCCTTCTTCATAATTATGTAATTAGACATTGTTTTGGTAGATAATCTTGGTAAACTGTAACTGTTAATTGCCGTTCAAAACAGTAATTTGTGGTAAGATTGTGCAGAATGTTTGGAAGCAAAATAAGTTTCAACATAAAAACATTAGCTCAGGAAACTTAGCTTGTTATGCATGTTTGAATGCTATTGGTTGAAAAACACTTGCCTAAAGTTGAACTGCTTTAATATTTCCCAGGTGGATTTGAGTCATATTTATGGAGACACGCTAGAACGTCAACACCAACTGAGGCTTTTCAAAGATGGAAAACTCAAATATCAGGTAATTGATAAAACTAATTTTAAAAAAAATCAAAATTCTGACCTTTGGAACTATTATTAAAGAATAAATGCATCCCACCCCATCCCTGTAACCCTACATTTCCCATGGCTAATCCAACTCATCTGCATATCTTTGGCTTTGGGAGAAAACTGAAGCACCCAGAGGAAAGCTGTGCAGACACAGGGAGAATGTGCAAACTCCCCTCAGACAGTAACCTGAAGATGGATTTGAATCCACAGCCCTGGCTCTGTGAGGCAACAGTGCTAACCATTGAACCACCATGCCACCCTATCTTGAAGCATTTTGGAGGAGATTATGGAAGTAGGGAGGACTGAGGCCATGAAAATAGTGGCAAACAAAGACACTAACTTTCTGACTGGCAGCCAGTGTAGGCCAGAAAGTAAAGGGTTGGTGGGTCAGCAGCATAATGCAAGTTAGGACATAGGTGCATGAAGATCTGATGCTTACAGAGAGCAAACCATTGCTGAAAAAGGCACATTTTGTTAAAGTGTTTTGTGTTGTACTCATAGTGGAAGAACCGCCTCCTGACCTTAAACAGCAGTGATCTCTGAACAGGTTAAAGAACCAGCAGTTACAACTGACAATTGACCTCCGTGTGGAGCCAAAGAACCTAGCTGACAGAAGTACTAAATTAGTACTTTACATCTGTTTTTGGCAAGGAAGAAGATGCTGCCAGGCCACAGTGAGAAAAGAGATAGGTGATTTACTAAAAATTAATAAAGAGGAGGTTTTAGAAAGACTAGATGAATGTAAAGTTACCAGGATCAGATGGAATGCATCTGAAGAAATTGCAGAGTTTTTACTGATAATCTTCACAGATCTTCTTAGATGAGGGATTGGTGCCATTGACTGAAGAATTGCTAATATTACGTTTTCATTCAAAAGTGAGATAAAGGTAAACGTAGCAACTACATGCTAGTCAGTTTAACCGAGATGGTGAGGAAGCATTGGGAAATCATAAGCAGTGATAATATTAACAGCCACATGGACAAGTGAAAATTAAATAAGGAAAGCCACCACAAATTTGCTGAAGGCAACAAAAACAGAAATTGCTGGAAAAGCTCAGCACATCTGGCAGCATCTGTAAAGAGAAAACAGAGTTAATGTTTCAGGTCCAGTGACTCTTCTTCAGAACTGATAGTAGCAAGGAAAATATTGGTTTTAATGCAGAAGATAGGGGGGAGTTAGGGAGTAAATGATAGTGGACATACAGCCCATAGAGAGAGAAGAACAGTTGGACAGACAAAGGGGCTGATAATGCTCAGCCAAGGAGAATGAATATATGCTAATAGGAACTGTTAGTGGCTAACAATGAGTTGTATATTTCTCTTCTTGTAAATCTCTTCTGAACCCTGTTCAGCTTGATAATATCCTTCCTATAAGAGGATGACCCAGAATTGGGTTAGGGTTAGGGTTAGGGTTAGGGTTGGGGTTAGGGTTAGGGTTAGGGTTAGGGTTAGGGTTAGGGTTAGATGATGCCTCACCAACATCCTGTACAACCTCAACATAGCATTCTGATGCCTACACTCAAAGGTCTGACCAATGAAGGCAAGTGCAATAAATGCCTTCTTAACCATCATCTCTATATGTGTTGCAAATTGTGTACCTGAACTCCAAGGTCTCTCTGTTCTGTAACACTACCAAAGCCCTGCTTTTAATTATATAAGTCCTGCCTTGCTTGTTTTACCAAAATGCAATATCTCACATTTATCCAAATTAAACTCCACCTGCCAGTCTTCAGCTCATGGACCCATTTGATCAAGATCTCTTTGTAGTTTAGATAACCTTCTTCTGATAATCTCATAGCCATCCACAAACTTACTAACCATGCCTTTTATATTCTCATCTAACTTATTTATATAAATGACAAACAAAAGTGGATGTGGCACCGATCCCTGTGATACACTGCTGGTCACAAGCCTCCAGTCAAGGTAGCAGACAGAGGATGGTGGTAAAGGATTGCTTTTCTCACTGGAGCCCTATGGCCAGCAGTGCGCCACAGGGATCAGTGCTGGGTCCGCTGCTTTTTGTCATTTATATAAATGATTTGCAGGTGAACATAAGAGGAATGGTTAGTACGTTTGCAGGTGACACGATAAGTGAAGGTATAGTGGACAGTGAATAAATTTATCTCAGAAAACAATGGGACCTTAATCAGATGGGCCAATGGGCCAAGGAGTGACAGACAGACTTTAATTTAGCTAAGCCTGGGCTGTTGGCATTTTGGGAAAGCAAATCAGGGCAGTACTTATGCAGTTAATGGTAGGGTCCTGGGGAGTGTTGCTGAATACAGAGGTCTAGGGGTGTAGATGCATAGTTCCTTGAAAGTGGAGTTTCAGCTCGATAGGGTGGTGAAGAAGGCATTTGGCACACTTGCCTCATTGGTCAGAGCTTTGAGTTTAGGAGTTGGGACATCGTGTTGCGGCTGTACCTGACATTGTGGCTGTACCTGACATTGGTGAGGCCACTGTGTACAATTCTCGCCCTCTTCTGTAGGAACAATGTTGTTAAACTTGAGACGGTGCAGAAATGATTTACAAGGATGTTGTCAAGACTGGAGGGTTTGAATTATAGGGAGAGGCTGAATAGGCTGGAGCTATTTTCCCTGGTTCGTTGGAGGCTGAGGCGTGACCTTATAGAGGTTTATAAAATCATGAGGGGCATGGATAGTGTGAATAACCAATGTCTTTTTCTGAACTCTGGTAGGGGAGTCCAAAACTAGAGGGCATAGGTTTAAGGTGAAAGGGAAAAGATTTCAAAAGAACCTGAAGGGTAACTGTTTCATCAGAGGGTAGTGCATGTACGGAATGAGCTGCCAGAGGAAGTGGTGGAGGCTGGTACAATTGCAGCATTTAAAAGACATCTGATTGGGTACATGAACGGGAAAGGATTAGAGAGATATAGGCCAAATGCTGGCAAGTGGGACTAGATTGGGTTGGGATGTCTGTTTGGCACGGATGAGTTGTCTCTGTGTTATATTACTCTGTAACTCTGTAAATCATTGAACTAAAGGCCATGTAAATTAAACTAAATTGATCCAGTAACTCTGTAGTGGATGCAGAAACAGAGAGACCTGTAGATGCATGCGTACAAGTAACTGAAGTTGGTAGGTAGGTTGGAAAAAATGTTTAAGAAGTGGAATTTTACAGTAGAAGTATGACTTTAATAGGAGGGAAATTCGGATGGGCTTTTTTAAAGCACTGTTCTGTCTCATCTGGAGTATTGTGTACAATTCTGAGCACTGCACTTTAGGAAGGAAGACATGAAGGCTTTAAAATGTTGAGTAGACAGTTTCCAGGGAAAAGGAGCTTCAGTTATGTGGCTGAATTGAAGAATTTGATGTTTTCTTAAATAATACTGCAAGGAGATTTGATAGAAGTGTTCAAAATGATAAGAGGTTTTGGCAGAGAGAAACAATTCACATTGGCAAGTGGGTTGAGAATCTAAAGACACTGATGAAAAGTAATTGACAAGAATAATCAAAGGCTATGAAATGGTGATCAAAAATATTAGAATCTCATGGAATACACCACCTGAGAATATGGTGGCTATGGATTCAGTTTCAGTTTGTAAAAAGGAAATCAGATAAGACCCTGAAGGGGAGAAATCAGAGGAAAGAGTGGGACTGACTAACACACTCTTACAGAGAGCCAACACAGATTTAATGAGTCAAATCGCCTCCTTCCATACTGTGACCATTGTATGATTCCACAGGCAGACTAAAATGATACCGTGGGGTTTAACTTGAGTCATGTTAGCAGGCTCTTACATAGTATTGAAGCTCCCAACTGTTTTCCATGTCAATTCTGTTCTCCGTCATTAAAATCAGCCTGAAACTCAGATATGACAAGCAACCAATATTAAGTCAAATCAATTCTTCTGGCACTATTTCATAGTCAACAGTTGGCCACGTTTCTTCTTGAAACTTACTGCAAAGCCGACAATAAAGAGATTCACATGGAATTGGGCAGAAGAGTTAATGTAGTGAACTACAGATAGCTAACCAGCTGAACCCATGACTGAGTTACACAATCTGTATTTAGTTTCCCAATTCTATGCCTCAAGAATGCTCCACCTCTCAGAGGAAGCAGCAGTGTTCAGCATGTGTCGCTTCTATAAACAATGCCTTTGCAATTGAGGTGGATTAACGAAATAGCAAGGATTGTCCTCCTAAGTAACAGTGGTAACCCTCTGTTGCTGTTTAATGCTAAAAAGTCTGCTTCCTTTCTCGACAATGATGTTAATCACTATTACTAGCAAACACACAGACATGCCGGGTTTTTTTTTAACAAAGGAGTACTTTCTCCTTTGTTTTCCTCTTGAATGAAGACACTGCCAGTGAGATTGTAGGTGTGTTTGACCTTGTACCAAGGGATTTCGGAGAATGCGATTTTATCAGCAGCAACAGGAAATTCAACACCTGCACCCCACGAGCTCATAGTGTGCAGAAAATAAACCAGTTTTCATCACAAGCTGAACAAAGTGCCCTCTGAGCTGTTGACTGTGGTGTGATTGTGGCCTTTATGGCATATGCTAATCAGCCCACTGAGGGGGCATTGTTGTGTCCCTGCAGATCTTAGTGATCTAAGTTGTAGGCCTCAGTTGCTGCTGAAGCCTGACTTTTGTGGTGCATGGCTTCTCCAACATGCTCAAGTGAATGAGCCTGTCACATTGAGGAGGAGCACATGGCCCCTTATGCTCTGGGGTAGAGTTGAGGATTATCAGCCACCGTCTCATTAAAAGGCAGGGTTGACCCAATGGGCTGAAAGACCTATCTCTGCTCTATATCTTATGGTCACTCTTTCTTCCGTCTTTTCCACTGCAAAACCATCACCTGTAACTCCTGTTTGTTGGATTCCTTTCACTGCGGTGGCGATAGTCCAAAACCATTTCCTTCATTAAGCTTTTGCAAATTAGTGAATGTGGTTGAAATAGTGTTATCAATAGCTGCCGCATGTAGTTACTGATTTCTGTTGAATGCAATGGTGCAGTGGCTCAGTGGTTAGCACTGCTGCCTCACAGCACCAGGGTCCCAGGTTCAATTCCAGCCTCAGGTGACTGTCTGTGTGGAGTTTGCACATCCTCCATCTGTCTGTGTGGGTGTGCTCTGGTTTCCCCCCCACAGTCACAAAGATGTGCAGGCCATGTGAATTGGCCTTGTTAAATTGCCCATAGAGTTAGGTGCATCATTCAGAGGAAAATGGGTCTGGGTGGGCTACTCCTTGGAGGGTCGGTGTGGACTGGTTGGACCGAAGGGCCTGTTTCCACACTGTAGGGAATCTAATCTAATCAGATGTGCATGGCTGTAAAACAGCAGGGCAACTTTGTTGAATTCAGATACTTATCCAGCTGATCAAAGCATTGTTGGAAACACAAATAAGTTCTGTATTTGGGTCTATTGGATCTATTTATAACACACATTAGCATAGCACAGATCATTGTTTAAATGGATAATAGAGGCAGAAAATCTCAGTGTATTTATAAAGACACTTTGGGATGTGCCTGAGACATGATATCCTACAGTGCCAGGGGTCACCAAAGAGGAAGGTGGATAGCTGCTTTTAAGCCAGAATGGATAGGATGGGTTGAAGGGGCTCATGGTGCTGCAAATCATTCCCCATTTTTCTGTCATTTTCCTTGAAAACAGTGTCCCATAAGAAAACCAGTTTACTTGCTATTGCCATCAGAGTCTGAAGTATTCAAAATACAGTGCATTTCATTTTGTTGTCATTCAATTTTTCACGTAATTTTAAAAATTGAATCAACCCTTAATATTATCTCCTCAGTCCACCAATGAATCAGTGACGCTAGAACAAAGCAACATGATTGGCTCCCATTCACCACTTTAAATATTCATTCTCTCCTCCAATGACACCCACTGGTAGCAATGTGTACCATCTATAAGTTACAAGGCTGCAATTTTGGGCAGCATGGTGGCTCACAGCACCAGGGTCCTAGGTTCAATCCCAGCCTTGGGCAACTGTCTATGTGGAGTTTACACATTCTGTGTCTGTGTGAGTTTTCTCCGGGTGCTCTGGTTTCCTCCCACAGTTCAAAGATGTGCAGGTCAGGTGAATTGGCCATGCTAAGTTGCCCATAGTGTTAGGTGGATTAGTCAGAGGGAAGTGGGTCTGGTTGAGTTACTCTTTGGAGGAGAGTTATGAGGTCGAAGGGCCTGTTTCCACACTGTAGGGAATCTAATCTAATCTAAAAAAATTCATCCAGGATCCTCAGACTTTCTAAACCTATGACCGCGACCATCTTGAGTGGCAAGAGCAGCAAATGCATGGAAACACTGTCACCAGCTCCCTTCTAAGCCGCACAACATTCTGACTTGTAAATATATTGCTGCTCCTTCACTGTGATGAAATTCTGAGGTCCCCTTCCTATTAGCACTGCAGGTGGTGACACACCACATCGTCTGCAGCAGTTCAAAAGAGCAGCTCACCACCAACTTCTTCAGGACGATTAAAAATTTGTACTAAATGTTAGCCTAGCCAGCAACTTCCACATGCTATAAATGAATAAATAAGAAGAACAATAGTTTGTTCAGAAAAGGGTACATGTATGTGTTCAGATAATTGAATCAAGGGGTTTGTAGGTATTAAAATGAACAATTTAAATGATATTGCACATTTTCACTGAGCCTTCTGAAAGCTGGCATAAAGCTCACCATTGTGCCTGGAATGGAAGTGATGCACAACTAGCTGTTATGGCTCACGCACCATCAACCAAAGGGACTCAGAATTTCACACACAGAAAGGTTCATGGACTTACTGTAGTGAATGTGATGTGGTCAGCCAGCCGAACATAGAGATATACAGAACAGAAACAGACCATTTGGTCCAACTCATCTATGCCAACCAAGTATCCTAAATTAATCTCGCCCCATATGCCAGCATTTGGCCCATCTCCCTCTAACCCTTTCCTGTTCATATACTCAACCAGATACATTTTAAACACTGTCATTGTATCAGCCTCCACTGGCAGCTCATTCCACACATGCACCACCTTCTCTGTGGAAAAAGTTGTCCCTTAGGTCCCTTTTAAATCTTTCCCTTCTCACCTTAAACCTATGCGCTCTAGTTTTAGATGCCCCCACTCAAGGGAAAAGACCTTGTCATCATAGAATATGAATTCCCTGACTGGAATCTGGTCCAGTCAGGGAGCCCGGGCTGACAGATAAAAAGAGTGAATATCAGAGATACCTGAATGTGAATGAGGTGTTACTAAAGTCAAGGACTGTTCATGTGTAAATAAAGGGAAACTTGATGACAGGATATGGACCTCTGTGGAGTTACTACACTTACAACTTGTACAATCCAAATAAAAATGGTATAGTTTGTCAAAACTGAAATATATGCTTCTCAGACTGATATTGCATTGCATTCCAACAAATATCAGCAGCAATTGAACCAGCATAACCTGTGCAATCCAACAATGCCACTTTTATCTTGTGGATTCTGTTACAAATGTTGCACTTTACCAAATAGTTCCAATAAATACAGGAAAATATGACAGAAAACTCTTGTTCCTGTCAAAGACATGTGTTAAACTCATGCTCCAAATTATGCTTCAGACCATTTCATTGTCATGCTTTGCCATCAGCACCCATCAGGAAATATATATTATGTATTTTGAAAATTGTATTTTTATTTAATTTTTATTCAATTATGCATATAGTCGTGTAAATGCAGCTGAAGTCATTTATGTAAAGGAATAAAAGGAGAAATGGTTAATTATTTGATTTGCATTAAGGTAGTGAATGGAGAGGTCTTGCCTCCATCCATGAAGGATGCACCCATCCGGATGAAATATCCAGATGTTTTACCAGTGGAGAAACGCCTTGCCATTGGCAATGACTTATTTGGCTTGTTACCTGGACTGATGATGTATGCCACCATCTGGCTTCGAGAACACAACCGAGTCTGTGATATCCTGAAACACGAGCATCCAACTTGGAATGATGAGCAGCTTTTCCAAACGACCAGGCTCATACTCATAGGTAGTGGTCATCATCCTTTTTTAAAGGTTTCCTTTCTTCCTTTGACATGTGTTTCCTTGACCATTTTCTCTCACTAATGTTAGCCAATCATTATATCATTATTAGGTTGCAGGAAATGAAATAGTACAGTGGAGCAACATATTGTACTTCTCATTGTTTGATACTCAACAAAACTTGAGTATTGTTGAGAAAAATAATATATTTTTTAAGATTTTCATCTTGTGCTCATATGAAAATAGGAACATACAAAATAATTGTGGAAATAGATCAATTAGCTCCTTTCTGCCATTCAATGAGATCTTGACTGATCTCTTTGCGTTTCAAATTGCACATTCCCATCTATTGCTAATATTCCTTTGATTCCTTTGCTGAACAAGAATCCATAGATTCTGTCTTAAACATATTCAATGAACCTATCTACACCACCATCTGATTCAGAGTTTAAACATCACAGAATGCTCTGAGAGGAAAAGAATATTCTCTTCTTCACCGTCTGATTGGGTGACCCCTAATATTAAGCAGAGTACCCCCTCGTTCTGGACTGACTCACAAGAGGGAACATCATTTCCACATCCACCTTGTCAAGACCATTCGGGATCTTATACACTTCAATCAAAATCATTCCCAAAAAGTGAAAGGAAAACAACATTTTGAGAGGAGAGTATTGAGTGTTGATGACTGACAATTGCACAGGGCCTTATTTTGCAGACTGAAGGAACATGTACACAAATGTACCTGTTGCAATTCAATACAATCGGTAACAGCCACTCCGTGCTTCACTCTGTGCTTTGACAAGCAGTGTCAACCTATCTGATTTAAAATTTAAACAAAAGTTTGACAGTTAATTAGCATCAACTAGTTCTTTCCCATTGTAGCACCTCTACCAATCAGAAGCCACTTGCCAACTGAAGGGCGCTTTTTCTCTTATACGGAATAAATATTGTTTTCCCTTTAGTAGTATGTTTATTCTCTTGTGAATTCAAATAGCTTTGACAAAATGCATCTTTTTTTCAAGTAGGTTGTGCTGTAATAAATGTAACGTTCTCCTAAGAGCATCACTTAAAGTTTCAATTCAAGCATGGATTGTAGTCCAGTTACCTTTTGATGAAAAAAATTAAAACGTGTTATAGATGCTTTGGAGAGGGTACAGCAAAGGTTTACTAGGATGTTGCCTGGTGTGGGGGATTTTAGCTATGAAGAAAGGTTGGATAGATTGGGTTTGTTTTCACTGGAAGCAGGAGGTTGAGGGGGACCTGTTAGAAGTTTATAAGGTTGTGAATGGCATGGATAGAGTGAAAAGTATGAGGCTTTTTCCCAGTGTGGAGGAGTCAATTACAGGGGAACACCAGTTCAAGGTGCAAGGTGGGGGGGGGGGTGGAGTTTAAAAGAGATATGCGAGGCAGGTTTTTCACTCAAAGGGTGGTGAGTGCCTGGAACATGCTGGCAGAGGAAGTGGTGGAAGCAGACAGGATAACTGCATTCAAGAGGCACCTGAATGAATACATAGATAGGAAAGCTATACAGGGATACGGATCATGCAAGTGAAGACAGTTTTGGAGAGGCAAAATGTGTCAGCACAGACTTGGAGGGCCCAATGGTTGAGTTGTTCTTTGAATGAAGACAGATGAATAATAAGTGCCTAGAATAATTAAATAAGTATGGCAATAGAGATAAGAACATTGTTGCAACAGTAATAGCAACTTGTATTTACGTAGCACCTTCAACATAGGAAAACATCCTCAAGTGTTTCACTGGAGTATAATCAAAAAAATGAACACCAAACTAAATAAGGGAACTTTAGGATGGATGGCCTCAACGGATGAGGGAGGGGAGGAGTTGCTGGTAAATGAAGGTTGGTGATATTCATATGGGGTCTTGGATCAGAGAAATGGGGGAGGTTTCAAGGCCAGAGGAAACTACAGAGATAGAAAATGTCACAGCTGTAAAAAAATGCAATGAGAATTTCCCTGACCTTGCTAAAATTCTGATAGGCAGCTAGTGCTCTGACTGACTTATTTTGTTTTCTATCCATTTATACTAATTCTATTTGATACCAAAAGTGAAACCCAAAAGCAACATCATGTCAATTTGGAAGAACAGTTGAGCTCAAGGCTATTAAATTGTATTTGATCATTAACAACAATGAAATTTTACAAGGTGAAGTACCTGGAACACGACAAAGTAAAAGTATGATTTTGTGTTTTTATGATTCGTCTCTCTATTTTGCAGGGGAAACTATCAAGATAGTTATTGAGGATTATGTGCAACACCTGAGTGGTTATTACTTTAAGATGACTTTTAACCCAGAACTTCTGTTCAGTGAGCACTTTCAATACAGAAACCGGATTGCAGTTGAGTTCAACCATCTCTACCACTGGCATCCATTGATGCCTGACTGCTTCATTGTGAAAGGCCAAGAGTTTGCCTATGACAACTTTATTTACAATGTGGACATCCTGACGAAGTTTGGAGTGGAAGCTTTAGTAGAATCATTTGCAAAACAGAGAGCAGGACGGGTAAAAATGTCTTTTATCAAAAGTGATTGAACAATAAGACACTTAGCATGTGGATTTACTGAACTGGTTATATACTTTGATTCATTATGCAGATGAGTCAAGTTAACTAGCATTGAAGTTAACACATTAGTAATTATATTCTCCATAATTCCCAATTTAATGGCGAAAGATGGAATGCATTATACAGATAGAACTCAGCATATCTCCTTCAATACTATTTCTCTATTGTTCATAGTTGTGGGCAAATAAGTAGAAATTAAACATTAGTGGGCGGCACGGTGGCACAGTGGTTAGCACTGCTGCCTCACAGCGCCTGAAGACCCGGGTTCAATTCCCGACTCAGGCGACTGACTGTGTGGAGTTTGCACGTTCTCCCCGTGTCTGCGTGGGTTTCCTCCGGGTGCTCCGGTTTCCTCCCACAGTCCAAAGATGTGCGGGTCAGGTGAATTGGCCATGCTAAATTGCCCATAGTGTTAGGTAAGGGGTAATGTAGGGGTATGGGTGGGTTTCGCTTCGGCGGGTCGGTGTGGACTTGTTGGGCCGAAGGGCCTGTTTCCACACTGTAAGTCTAATCTAGTCTAAATAAAGATAGTAATCTCTACAAGGTTAGAGGATTACAAATGAATGACTTTATAACAATGCAGCAGTTTGTTCCCAAGAGCCATGCACAGTGTTGTTATAAAGCCACAAAGTTCTAAACACATCCCTGACAGGACACTCAATATTTCTATCCAGAGCATGCATTCAGCAAGGTTAGGTTAGGTTTTACAATTACTACAGAGCAACTGGAGAACTGTCAGCAGTTTATCCCTGAAGAGTTTGACAGAAACGTCATGTATATTGGCCTCTTTTCACACTGTAGGGACTCTGTGATTCTGTGATTTTCCGATGAAGTTGTTCAGTTGACCTGCAAAATGGTTGTATTTAGAACACAGGCTCACCAACTCCAAAGAGCATCCAGTGTGTCTCGTTCCAACTACACACCCACCTTCTTCTATTCATTCATTTAATCCACAGTGTGGTTGCAAGTGAAATATGCCTCTTTGTTTCCCCAACAGCATGGTTTCATTTGAAGACCTGACAGGCCATTTGTACAAGTGGCTTATTCCAAGTTTTAATTTCTTCCTTCCTGTTTGGAACAAGGTGTCTGTGCTTCTTTAAGCAAAATAAAATTTTAGAAAATAGGTGATGAAACAAATAATTACTTATCAAAGTAGGATTGTATCCAGCCAGTAATAAGATCTAAACATTATGAAAACTCACCTCCAATTCTGAAATACATGAACTGAATGATCTAAATAGACACGCAAAAAAGAATATATTTTTGAAATGTCTGTGCATCATGTGCTTTCTTAAGGCACCATAAATCAAAGGGATAAATGGCCTCCTCCTGCTCTTGTTTCTAACATTCTAATGCTCATAACAAAATTATCAATGTACATAAGTTTTGTTTCACAAAGTAAAGAATCTTAAATAATATTAAAAACAAGTGAGGATCTATTTAAAAATGGGTAATGTTATTATTGTTACAGATCGGTGGAGGGAAAAATATCAACAAAAATATTCTACATGTGGCAATCAATCTCATTGAATATGGGAGACAGTTAAGATTTCAGCCATTTAATCAGTATCGGAAGCGGTTCGGTCTGACCCCCTACAAATCTTTCCAGGAGTTAACGGGTAAGGATCTAAAGAACAATTTGCAAAATTCAAAATGACTTTTCCAGCCTATGGATGTGGATGTGGAGGTGAGATAGTGGGGGTTAAGATAACAGAGATGTATGGGCTAGCTGTCTGCTTAGTGGAAATGGGCAACCAATCTCCAATCCCAATGAAAATTCCCCTTAGGAATGTTTGAGACCCCAGAATGGTCCCTACACATTGCGTGAGAAGACTGCCACCTCAGTCATGGTGACCACCAGCAACAAGCCACGCCTCAATTTCAGGCAGCGTGCATGAAAGGCTATAATCACGTCCATAAATAACACCCTGATGGCCCAACTAGATTTGAGTAGTCTTCAGTGGTTTGATTTCTACATAGGCAACAAAACGTCTCACCATACTGAAGTGCCTTCAAGATCTCCGGCCTACCTCAGCAGCATCTAACCACTTCAGCCTGACATGAACATTGTCCTTTCAATTGGTTCTCCAGCCTTGTCAGCCAGATTGCAGCCATGACAACCTGTCCTCAAAGTCTAGCCCATAATTTGGGAAAATTTGGCTGAGAAACAAAAGTAACGTTATGTTATTGTCCAAAGTTGGGTGAGTTTGGATCAGATGGAAAGGTTAAATAATTTTATATCAGCTGCTAACCCAGCAAAGTGTAGGTTCAGTGGAGCTGAATCAGGATTGGAAATTGGATGATGGATTAGATTAATCACCCCCAGGCAGTGAGATGGGAACTGAAATGTATTCAGAAGGCAGAATGCCTCCATTTTAACAGTTTCTCTTTATATTTAAAGTCAGTCAAGGTTCCCAGTGATCTGTAGGCAAGAAGGGCAGCCACACTGCCTGCAGGCCAATAAACAGAAGTGTTTACTCCCAACAAACTAACCACTGAATCTTCCATGAGATCTCCCAACCTCCTACCTCATACTTCAATAACAACACCTCACAACTTACTGCAATCCCATTTACCCTATCATCACGCCATGATATCTTCTATAGACCCCCCTGCCCCACTTCCCAACACCAATCTCTAATTCCGAAGCATCTCCAACAACCTCCTCTAATCTAACATCTAGCTGCTTTTGAGTCCATTGATAAAACTTTAAATGGTGGTTAAGTCCTGCAGAGCTTCATTCAAACCTTTACTTCCTACTTTGCCATAACTAAACACTTCTAACTCTTGGAAAACTAATTTCATTTTTAGCTCTTAAATATCAGTGTCTCATTCTACCCCAACGTTTCTTATTAAATGGTGTTTCGACTTCAATCTATAGAATGAGGACCTATAGTAGCTTGCTGCTTTCTTAATTGTATATCTGTTTTTGAGCCATAATTGGAAGAAAACTTCAGTAACTATCTCTGAAGCTTTACTAATAACCCAATTGTAAACTAAGGAAGAAACTATGAGGTGACTAAAAGGTTTGGACATGTCTTAGCACAATCTGAGGGAGAATAAGTAACAACTTCTATGCTGAACAAAATGTTATCATGTCGGGGTCTGTTTTCCCTGGAGCATCTGAGGCTGAGGGATGACGTTATAGAGTTTACAAAATTGAGGGCCATGGATAGGGTAAATAGGCAAAGTCCTGGTATCGGAGATTCCAGACTAGAGGGCATAGGTTTAGGGTAAGAGGGGAAAGATATAAGGGGCAACTTTTTTCACACAGAGGGTGGTATGTTGGGTGGGTATATGATTGGGAAGGGTTTGGAGGGATATGGGCGGGTGCTGGCAGGTGGGACTAGATTGGGTTGGGATATCAGGTCGGCATGGTCGGGTTGGACTGAAGGGTCTGTTTCCATGCTGTACATCTCTATGACTCTATGACTATGAGTATCGTCAGACATCGTAATACAAGAGGCATTTCTTGCATAATCCCTTTTTGAAAGTATTTCCACAAACATGTCACATAAACTTTTCACAACACCAGGTTACTTGGAAGCACTAGCTTTCAGAGCGCTGCTCCTTCATCAGGTGGTTGTGACTGAAAGCTAGTGCTTCCAAGTAAACCTGTTGGAGTATAAACTGTGGTGTTGTGTGATTTTTAACTTTGTACATCACAATCCAACACCTGCATCTCCGCACCACATAAACTTTAGAATTGCTATTTGTTTTTTTTTGTGCATCCGCAGTATTTTATTTATTTTTAACTCAGAATTGACTATTCTTGCTTACTGGATGCTTCAGTGATTTTTACTTCATCTTTTGTCACCCACAATTTTAGAATACTTCCCTGATCTTTGGTACTGCTGTTCCAGTACTGCTGCAATATCCTCCAAGGTTAATGCTCTAGACCAATAAACATATAACAGGTTGTGCTGAAACTCTTGGAAGGGTATCCAACCTGAAAGATTTCTTTCTCCATGTCTCTCTTTGGTAAGCTCCTCAGCTGAGATCTGGACCTCAATATGTCGGCTGTCATGAGACAGTTTGCTAGCGCCCCCTATACACCAAACCAATATCTACTGTAATTAAATAGAAGCAGAAAGTGCTGAAGGGGCGTCTAATGGACTCAAAACTTTAATTCTGTTTCTCTCCTCACAACCAAATTTGCAGACCACACAAAAATAGATGGGAAGGCAGGCTGCAAGAGAGATCCAAACAATTTGATAAATTAACTAACTTGTCAAAAGGTTTGTTAATAGACTCTAATGTGAAAAACTTGTGGAGTTGTTTGTTTTGGAAGGGAGAACGAAATAATATTATTTGAATGGAGCAACACTGCAGAAAGCTGTGACACAAAGGCACTTGAGGGTACTTGTGCACGAAACACAGAAAACACATATGCGAATGGAATATTGACTCTTATTTCAAGGGGTTTAGAGTGTAAGAACAGGGAATTCTTAGAGCATTTGTGCAAGGTGCTGGTGAGACCACATCTGGAATACTGTGAGCAGTTTTGGTCCCCTTATTTAAGAAAAGGTGGTTGAGAGAAGGTTCGCTAGGATGCTCCCCACTATGGGGAGATAGTCTAATGAACACAGATTAAACAGGTTGGAACTCAGCACATTGCGAATTTGAGAGAATGAGAAGTGATCTCATTGAAACATACTAGATCTTAAAAGACTTGACAGAATTAATGCTGAGTGGATCTTTCCCCTCATTGCGTAGTCTAGGACCAGAGGGTGTAGTCTCAGAATACAGGGGCGCCAATTTAATTTTGGATGAAGAGGAATTCCTTCTCTGAGCGTTGTGATCTTCGAACTCCTTGTCACAGAGAGCTGTTGGGGGCAGGGCGGGGGAAGCAAAGACCTTGTATATTTTTAAGGCTGAGATAGTTGATTCTTAATCAGTGGGGGAGTTATGGAGAAAATGTAGGAAGGTGGCCATGAGGAATATCAGATCAGCCATGATCCTATTGAATGGCAGATCAGACTCAAGACATCGAATGGCCTACTCCTCTTCCTATTTCTTATGGTCTTGTGGTCTTGTGATCTTGCACTGCCGGACCTGCTGAGTTTCTCCAGCATTCTCTATTTATTTCAGATCGTCAGCGCCCTCAGCATTTTGTTTTATCTGACCTAAATTAATTATTTCTTCAAAAAAAGACTTCAAAGTTTGCCACAGACTAGCTGTAACTGTACAGTTGCTAAAGGCAACACTAAATTGTTGTCAGGAATTTACTCGGGTTGTAATTAAGACCGTGTTTTCTGCTCTTCAGACAACCAGCATAAATTTGCAAATGCTGGTCATACTGGACATAATTTCCTTTTTAGTATTGAAATGACTAAATTGGTGGATTGCAAAATGTTTGTGATTGGTTTTCAAGTTAATTTGTTTGTAGATAAAGTTTGCAGGTAACGTTCCCGAAAAGTGATTGTTCGCCTTACATTGAAGCTCATGAAATTGAAGGCAACTTATTGACCTTATTAAGTTTGAGGTTGGAGAGTGCACAGTGTTGTTTGCTAGTCCCAGTCCTTCACTTGTCACAGCATATTGCAAATCTAACCATGCTGGTGATGTGGTCAATTAGAGGTTTCTTTACTCAACAGCAAATAACAAATTTATCACCAAAAATAAGTTTACTCATTCAAAGATGCAAAGACAGTTTAAGCAAAATAGCACAGAAGCAGGATATCTGAAATAAAATCATGAAATCAAAGAATCCCTCCAATGTAGAAAGAACAAATAAAATTGAGTCCACACCAACCTTCCGAAGCCCATCTGATCTCGACCCCTTGCTTTATATGTATATTTAGCATGGCCAATCCATCTAACTTGCACATCTTTGGACTGTGGGAGGAAACCAGAGCACCTGGTGAAAATTCACACAATCACAGGGAGAATGTGCAAACACCACTCAGACAGTTGCTGGAATTGAACCCGGGTCCCTCGCACTGTGAAGCAGCATTACTAATCATTGAGTCACAGTACCACCCATGACTTATATTTATTAGCTCATACAAAAGGCTGGAGAAACTTATTCAGTCTGGCAGCATATGTTAAAATAGTAACAGTTATAGAATCATAGAAATGTACAGCATGGAAACAGACCCTTCAGTCCAACCTGTCCATGCCGATCAGATATCCCAACTCAATCTAGTCCCACCTGCCAGCACCCGGCCCATATCCCTCCTATTCATATACCCATCCAAATGCCCTTAAATGTTGCAATTGTACCAGCCTCCACCACTTTCTCTGGCAGCCCATTCCATACCCGTACCACCCTCTGTGTGAAAAAGTTGCTCCTTAGGTCTCTTTTATATCTTTCCCCTCTCACCCTAAACCTATACCCTCTAGTTCTGGACTCCCCGACCCCAGGGAAAAGATTTTGCCTATTTATCCTATCCATGCCCCTCAATATTTTGTAAACCTCTATAAGGTCTCCTCTCAACCTCCAACCCTCCAGGGAAAACAGCCCCAGCCTGTTCAGCCTCTCCCTATATCTCAAATCCTCCAACCCTGGCAACATCCTTATAAATCTTTTCTGAACCCTTTCATTTCTAGTCCATTAGTTCTTCTTCAGAACAGAAGGAGACTGGGAAATGATGGAATCCTTCCTTCGATGAAGTGGGAATGATATTGAGTGGAACAGATGATGACTGTGTCCAATGTAAAAGGCAAAGGGAATGCAAGACAGTAATACAGGAAATGTTGAGATGCAAAATAAGTGGTTGTTATCGATGTTAGAAAATAGATCAGTTCTGCTGAGAGCAAACCCATTGCAAACAAGACATGTGTTGGTAGGTGTGGGGGAGGAGCCAATAGAAGGGGGAATGTAATCAAAATGCAGACACCATTCATGCTGTGAAGTTGTGCTCAGTGTTGAGTCCTGAAGCTTTGAAAATGCATACATAGGAAATAAGGTGTTGTTCCTGCTGTTGCATTGAGCTGCACTGGAATACTGCAGCAGGTCCAGGAGAGAAATGTAAGGATGGGAACAAGATGTTGTATTGAAATGGCAAGGGAGCGAAAGGTCAGTGTCATTCTTACAGAGAGAGTGGAGTGTTCTGAAAGCAGAAAGCCAATCTGCATTTGTTCTGTGTTGTAAAGGAGACCACATTGTGAGCAGTGAATGCAGTAGAATAGATTGAAGGAGATACAAGTAAACCACTGCTTTCTGGAAGGTATGTTTAGGAGCTTGGAGTAAGGAAATAAATTGGAATGGACTCCTTTTAGAAAGCAAGTCTGAGGAAGTGTAGTCAAGGTAACTGAGGGGTTTGATGGGTTTGGAACAGATATCAGTGGAAAGTCTATCCTCAGAAATAGAAACAATGAAGTCATGGAAAGGGAGGGAAGAATCAGTGGTGGACTGAGTGTCGGCAAAAAAAAGATGAAATTGGAAGTGAAATAATTAATTTTTCAAATGCTCGACAAGAGCAGGAAACAGGCCCAATAACATAATTGATGTACTGGAGAAAATGTTGTGAGAGGGGGTCACAGTTAGACTGGAACAAGGAATGTTCCAAGTACCACACAAAGAGGCAAGCCTATTTGGAACAGATGGAGATACCCAAAGCCATACCCTAGACCTGAAGCAAGTGAGCCAATTTAAGGAGAAATTGTTCAAAGCAAGGTGAAGTGGGCTGCTGGTGGATGGAGACTGTTCAGGCCTCCCTTTGAAGTAGATGTGGAAAGTTTCAGATCATCCAGATGGGGCATGGATGGTGGAGAGGGATTGCACACCCGTGTTGAGGAAGACGTGATTGGGACAGGAAACTGAAAATTGAAGAACTAACAAAAGGCATTAGATGAATCATGAACATAAATGGGAAGAGACTGAACAAGCAGAGAGAAAAAAAATAGAATCGACAAAGAAAGAAATGCATTCAGGAACATCCGAAACAAATGGTCTGCCAGGGTAGCCCTGCTTATGGATTTTGATGCAAAGATTATTGGGAAAACGTTTGGTTTATGCAAATATTTTGAATCAACTTTTTTTAAACTAACACCTGCACACAGATAAACACACAAGTCTGAGGGAGGAACAAAAGAAAATGAAAACTCTGCAGCAGCGGGTTAACTTTAGAATACTTTTGGCCAAATAATAGTTAAATTCATGAAAAAAGCCAATTGGTGACAGATTGCCCAGATGGTGTCCTGATGCCAAATACATTGAGCACACACACAAGGTCAATGGGCTGTCTTCCTGAAGCAGTTACAGTTGACTGAATTCCCTTTGCCTCAGACCTTGGGACAAATTAATCCCTTTCACAATGTGAGCGATGTGACCTCTTTCTGAAATTTCTCCAGACTGTCTGAGCTCCCCATTCCTTGCTGTTATAACCAGTGCCATATTCTGAGCAGAATGTCACTTTTTTAAATGTTCAAGACATATATATGTGTGTGTGTGTGTGTGTGTGTCATAGCATCGTGCAGCATGGAAACAGACCCTTCAGTCCAACCAGTCCAAGCCGAACATAATCCCAAACTAAACTAGTTCCACCTGCTCCTGGCCCATATCCCTCCAAACTGTTCCTATTCATATCTTCATCCAAATGTCTTTTAAATGTTGTAACTCTACCCGCATCCACCACTTCCTCAGAAGGTTCATTCCACACACAAACCACCCTCTTGTATAAAAAAAATTACTTCTTGTGCCTTCTTTAGATCTCTCTACTCTCACCCTAAAAATGAGCGTCCTGGTCTTTAAATTCCCCACCTTGGGGAAAAGTCAACAACCATTAATTCTGTACCTCTCATTATTTTATAAACTTCCATCAGGTCAACTCTCAACTTCCTACAGTCCAGTGAAAAAGTCTCAGCCTATCCAACTTTTCTTTATAACTCAAACCTTTCATACCCTGCAACATTCTGATAAATCTCTTCAGAACCTTCTCCAGATTGATAATATCCTTCCTCTAACTGGGTGACAGGACCCTCATACTCTTAAAGAATAATAGTCGGATTGCATCTCTTTATAATAACTTGTTTAAGAATTTGTCTGAGTGTTCAGGAAACAGAGATCAGGATTAATAGGCAGGTTGTCTCATTGGCAGAATGTGACTGATGGTCTCATACAAGGATCAGATTGGGAACTCATTTAGTCACAATATTCGTTAATGGCTTACGTGAAAGATGCAGATTGTACATTGTTTTGCAAGTCACAAGTTGGAGTAGACATATGCACAATGGGAATTAGTTACTGAAACTGACAGGATATGCAAAGTACAAACAGTGAAACTAGTAAAACCTGGAAGGTAGTCTCTGCCAGGAGCAGTTCCTTTAGCCATACTTCACTAGACTCTTTACAAACAGCAACTTTGTGAAACATATTGTGAAAGTGCTGTGGATTTCTCTGAGATTCATTCATCTCACTACATTGCCTGCAAGACTTATCTGACTTGGGGTTTACATGTTCAGAGGCTCACTGAGCCTGTGAAGAAGGGGTTCATCATCCTCCAGCTCATTAATGATGCTGGCTATGAGTACATCTGCAGCACCATTACACTGACTCAGCCCTGGATTGGCCTCTGCATATTTTGGAATGTCTGGCGAATTGATAGCTGGCAATGGAGGGTAGATTCTTTAGGAGGATGTCTGTAAGGAATGGGAGTCAGGGGGCAATAACATGTGTTTGAGTACTGTCTGTGAAATGGGGAGTTGAGGAGGAGACTAGAGAGGAACATGAGTGTTAGTCACAGGAGTGTTGTGCTGGATGTGAGGGTGGGGGTAAGAGAGTGATGACTGCCAGTTTAGAGTTCTAGGAAACTCAATGCATAGATATCACAAGCAGGTTCTGGGAGCTTTAGATGGACAAGGACTAGACACTGAACTAATAGCAAACTGATGAATATTTGTGAACTATTCCCACCATATACAGTAACACGACTAAACAGAATTTCAGCAGAACATGTCCTCACTCCAGTCCCAGTCCATGTCATCTGATATCACTGATGTTGGACTCTGGGTATTAACATATAACATATATTAAACATTCCCCCATGTTTAACACTCGGCATAAAATACCTCATGAAGTCATTAAACCTTTTCAGGCCCTGGGTCCTGTTCTTTGGTACCAGTCCAAAGATGCGCAGGTTTGGTGGATTGGCCATACTAAATTGCCCGTAGTATCCAGGGATGTGCAGGGATAGGGTAGGGATGGTGTGTCTTCAGAGGGTTGGTGTGGACTTGATGGGCCAAATGTCCTGCTTCCACACTGTAGAGATCCTGTGTTTCTACTGTTCACTGCCTCAGCAACTTGAAGCCACATCTGCCTAGTAACTGTGCACCCCTGCTGTTCTCCATGGAGGTTCAGTCATGATCTCCAGGGAGGAATTTGTGACAGTGGGGCAGCCTTCCCCCATCAGGTATCATTGCTGCAGCCATTTTCTCACTCTCAGTGCCTTTGATATCCGAGAGCCACTTCTATTGTGTGTCCAACCAGGTTCCCATCAAATAGAGATCCTTCGTTGCTGCATTCAGTGCACAAATCTCTCCAGCTTTCCTGACTGGTTGGGGAACCTGATGGCAAGCCGTGAATTGTTTTATCTTGGAAAGGGAGGAAGGAAACACAAGTTATACGCAGGATTTGGGATCCTGGCCTAAAGACGGGTGCGTGCACTGAAGTGGTCAGATTCTGCCCATAATACTAGTGTTGCAGCCAGTACTGTATAATATAGTAAATAGATTCAGTGGTTAGTTGCTTTCAGTGTGAGCTTCTTGTTTTTTTTATTAAAATAAGTTCACACTTACCATGAGCTGAGGTGGGTGTTGAAATCAATATCTGTATTTCAAATCCCAGAACTCTGAAACAACTTGTAGAGTCTTGTATAACTCCAAGTTGGAAAGTTGACAGGATTTGAATGATAGGAAAATTGGTTGCAATATGCAAAACTACTTAAGTTGTGAAAGAATTTATGGGAAAAACATAACCAGTAAAATAATTTACATAATGTCAGCACTTATCCAGCTTGGTTTATTTCCCATTGCTCTTAAGCTCTTCAGCTGATTGTTATTGCTGCTGTAAACAAAGCATCAAAATTCACAAAAACACTTCTGAAGAAAGGTCCCGAAACATTCACTCTGATTTCTCTCCTTAGATGCTATCAGACCTGCTGAGCTTTTCCAGCAATTTCTGTTCTTGTTTCTGATTTCCAGCAACCACAGTTTTTTTGTGTTTTTTTAATCAAACTTCACACTGGCCAACTCAAGGTTTTGAGTAGCCTGGTAACTGGTCACATTCCAAAAGCCTGTTTTGACCACAAACAACCAAAATTCATTTAAATTGAAGCTTAAAAAAAGGAAAACAATAAGATGGAGTTTACTGGAACAAGTAAGTTTTGATTATCATATCTCTTAGCTTAAGCCATTGCTTACTGTCTCCCTGCTACCTCCTTTTAAACATAAACCTGAAAACTACTGAAGTAACTGCGAGACAAACATTTAAACTTGCAGCATCTATAACCAATTTCAATCAGCCTTTCATAATGGGGCTACCAGTCAGCATTGGGTTAAGTGCAATGCTAATTTTAATTCACTCTAAAGCATCCTCAGGTACAGTGTCCATGTTATTGAGCTAACAAATATGAACATACTTTAGTTTCAGAGATTACTTCCATTAGAATTTTCTGGCAACTACAGCTAATTTGTCTTCAATTTTTAGTTCATTGATTAGACAGTTGTAACTGTAGTGATTGTAACTATTTCAGCCAGGTGGATCTCATAGAATATGAGTTCCCTGATTGGGGCTGTTAATCTGGTCTAATCAGGGAGCCCTGGCTGACAGATAAGAACTGGAGTGTCAGGCATCCCTTTGTTCTGACAGCTGGTTCTGAGGGAGCTGGATCAGTGTCAAGAACTTTTCATTTGTAAATAAAGGGTGACTTAGTGGTGGGATACTGGCCTCTGTGGAGCTATTTCAGTAACAACTGAACTGAGATTCAGGGTATGTATCAGATGTCAATAGGAGTCAGTGTATTCACTCAGATGAGTCACATTGTAGAAGCAGTAAAGAGACTGATTGGATGTGTAGCTAATGGGTACTATGTTTATGCCATTTTAACGACTTCAAGGTTCATTTGAACCCACATAAGATCACTGGACAGGTAGAAATGTTATTTTATCTATTCTCTGGAAATTGTTATTTAAATGTTGTTTCCAATTAATGACCTCCATCAGCAAGTATTTCTCTACGGCACTGTCTCTCCTCTTCAGCTTAGCATTTATTTTTATTCCTCACACTCTGATGTGAGGCACATTGCGATCTTTTTCCATCATTGAGACGCTGTTTAAATGCAAGCAGTTCTTAATTAACTTGACGAAAAGCATGCAAAGACCTGTTTTCCATTCATAGCGTGCCAAGGGCTTCTTGCTAAATATTCACCTAATTTGTGTTCTTTTGTTATAGGTGAAACAGAATTAGCGGCTAAACTGGAGAAATTGTATGGACACATTGATGCAATGGAATTTTATCCTGCACTACTGCTGGAAGCACCCTATGAAAATGCCATTTTTGGGCAAAGTATGGTGGAAATGGGTGCTCCCTTTTCCCTCAAAGGATTGATGGGAAACCCAATCTGCTCTCCAGATTATTGGAAACCAAGCACATTTGGAGGGAAAACAGGCTTTGATATAGTTAACACGGCAACACTCAAAAAGCTGGTTTGCCACAATGTTAAAAATTGTCCCTATGTGGCTTTCCGTGTCCCACACAACATAGATGATGAAAGTGAGAGGGGAAAGAAAGAACCCTCTACTGAGCTCTAATCTGACAGGATAATAGAGGTATTTGGCACATAAGGGTTGTATGGAATTATGCTCTGAATAGTTTTAAACAATTTCAGCTAGCTTTAAGGAGTACATTGATCATATGACAATAGTTTAGTGAATAACCATTTTGTATTGGATTCTGCAATAAGTATTAAGATGATGACAGCCTTCAACAGTAGGAAGCATAACATGACAGTTTGATACAAACACACCTAAAATTTCACACAAATCTGAAAACTTTTTCTTATTTTCCAGACAGCTTGTTTGAAATAGAATTCTGTTTAATTTTTTAATGTATTAATTAGATTAGAAATCCATGACATGTCACAATGAGCTGATCAGTGTTAATTCTGCACAGGTATTGCTCACACTGCTAAATATAAGAGCGCAATTCTTTTATGTGTGCTGATGTAACCTAAAGCAGACGTTAGGTCCCTTAAGTATGTGAATGAGGGACACAGCAGCTGATAAGGATCCCATTGAGAAAACCATGAGTGGGTTAGGCATTGGGTCTGTCCTTTCTCAAAATTCTTCAGATAATTTGATAATTTTTAATTTTGTTCTTCTCAGAAAATGGACATCCTCTGTAGAGCTGGGAAGCAGCATTAGTGCACTTCCAGTTCTGCAGGAGTCACATCTGCCATCCCCCCCCCCACCCCCCACCGCCCGTTCCCTCCTTCCCTATCGAATCAAACTGCTCTTGTTAGTGCGCCTGCCAATGTTTTGATTACTGATGATGTTTTTAAGTGTAAGAACATACTGTTGACAAAAAAAGTGAAAAGATATTATCCAAATGTTCCTACAGTGACAATAAAAGAAATCTGGGACCATAGACAAATTGCATTGTATTTTCAATTAGTTAGATGTATAGCTGATGCTTTTTCTTGACCAAGTGCCCTAGGAGTTTGGAGAGGCTTTAAACCCAGTGAGCTATTGTTTCTATATTTATGGGGGTATCGTTGTATTTTAAATGGTGAAATAAAGGTGTTATTTTTAACCTAAACACAGACCCACCTGGTTTTACTCATAGCTGAAAGCAATGGGTGCTCAAATTATGCAAAATATGAACAAACTGAGTTAGATCTTATTCACAACTAATTCTGCTTCCTTTAGTTAATTCCTAATGAGAGTGGTTATAATGATGTTATTCAGGTGGACCTCATGTAATGAGTTCCTTGATTAGAGTTGTTAATCTGGTCCAATCATGGAACCCTGGCTGACAGATAAGAACAGGAATATAAGATATCCTATTCATCTTGAGAACAGGCTCTGAGGGAGCTAGATCAGTGTCAAACATTCTCCATGTATAAATAAAGGGTGACTTGGTGACAGGATACCGGCCTCTGTGGAATTATTTCAAAAAGAAAATGGAGAAATTTGCAATCCTCTTATTTCTATTTTTGACAAAGCTCAAGGATTTAGAATTCAATACATCTTGTTTCTGTCTACTCTCTCTCAATTTTTGATAGCTTTTACTTTCATTGGGAAAGCTGGTTTAAAACTTAGTTTCATGCAGAGATGTATACCAGTTGTTCAACTTCTACCATGACAGACATTGACACCCATAGAAACAAACGATTCTGACAGTGTGCAGAAAGTCAGATAGCATCTGAAATATTAACCTGTCCCTTGTCTTCACAGATTGACCCTTGTCTTTAAAGATTGACTTACTCTATGTGGGCGTTTGCAGGGATTTATCTCTTATCAATTCAGACTGTAATTTAGCCTCTTCCTGACAAGCAAGTTTCTGGTATCTTCCCACCCCTTCAATAACCCACAGCCGTCCAGGAGGCTGATGTCACCTGTACAAATACTTTCTCACAGTGAGTGAAGTTTGTGTAAACTACATATGATTTCAACATTGAGAAACATCCTGAATCAATTTTGAGATTGAGTTGATTATAAAAAATATATTTCCAGAATGCCCTGCTTCCCTATTTTTCTTAATCTACTTTTTTTATATAAAAAAGATCCTGCTGGTTGACTTACTGCCCCTTTCTTTATTGAGATCTTTCTTTGGAAAAGAATTTAAGACTTCAAAATGATGTCTTCTTATTCATTCAAGACAAAAAGAGGCAGTTTGACCTTGTGTTCCTCAGCCAGTGCTCCCTTCAAACTGGGTCATTTACTCTAAGTTCCATTTTCCTAACTCTTTGTCCTTTTTCTTATCTTCTTCTCGAATTGTTAACTATTTCATTCTTAAATTTGTGAATGACGCAGCCTCAAAAGTCAATCAACTTGTGTGAAAAGATAATCAACCAATCTCCTGGTATTAATTTTGTTATTGCCTATTACTGGCTAACTGCCTAGATACCTAGGCGAAAGTCAGGACTGCAGATGCTGGAGATTAGAATTGGGAGTGTGGTACTGATCCTTCACTGCACTTCATCTATGGTAACTTTATCTTTTCTTAGGTAAGGAAACCAAAACTCCACAGTATTCCATGTCCTGCTACAGTTCGACCTTTCCCTATCCATTGCCATTTAAATTATATTCAGCAATTCTGTTTTCCCGACTGAAGTGGACAACTTCACACTTATCTACATTATAATGCCTCTTCACTAAATCACTTGCAAGCCTCGCTGTGTTATAAAGTCAAAGAATTATACAGCCCGGGAACAAACTCTTCGGTTCAAACCGTCCATGCCGACCAGATATTTCAAACTAATATAGTCCCATTTACCAGCATTTAGCCCATATCCCTCTAAAGCCTTCTTATTCATGTACCTATCCAAATACCTTTTAAATGCGATAATTGTACCAGCCTCCACCACCTCCTCTTTCAACTTATTCCATACACACACCAATGTCTGCATGAAAAGGTTGCCCCATAGATCCCTTTCAAATCTTTCCCCTCTCACCTTAAACCTATACCTTCTAGTTTTGAACTCCTATACTTGGAGAAAAGACCTTGGCTATTCAACCTATCCATGTCTCTCATGATTTTATAAACCTCTATAAGGTCACCCATCAGCCTCTGATTCTCCAGTGAAAAAAGTCCCAGCCAATTCAGCTTCTCCCTATAGCTCAAAACCTCCAATCCAGCAACATTCTTATAAATCTTTTCTGAACCCATTCAAGTTTCACAGCATCTTTTCTATAGCAGGAAGACCAGAATTGATTGCAATATTCTAAAAGTGGCCTCACCAATATGCTGTAGAGCCACAACATGACCTCCCAACTCTTGTACTCAATACTCTGACCAATAAAGGAAAGCATACCAAACGCCTCCTTCACTATCCTATCTACCTGCGACTCCACTTTCAAGGAACTATGCACCTCCTAGGTCTCTTTGTTTGGCAACACTCCCCAGGGCCTACCATTAAGCATTTAAGTCCTGCCTTTATTTGCCTTTCCAAAATACAACACCTCACATTTGTCTATAATAAACTGCATCTGCAACTCCTCGGCTCATTGGCTTGTCTGATCAAGATCCCATTGTATTCTGAGATAACTTCCTTCACTGTCCACCAAATCACCAATTCTAGAATTACCTGCAAACTTACTAACCATACCTTCTATGTTCACAGCCAAATCATTTGTATAAATGATGAAAAGCAGTGGACCCAGCACCAGTGCTCTGGCACACCACTGGTCCCAGTCTGTAAAACAACTCTCCATCACCACCTTCAGTCTCCTACCTTCAAGTCAATTTTATATCCAATTGGCTAGCTCCTCCTGGATTCCATGTGATTTAACCTTGCTAACCGGTCTACCATGCGGAACCCTGTCAAACGCCTTGCTGAAGTCAATGTAGACAATGTCTACAGCTCTGCCTTCATCAATCTTTGTTGTCACTTCTTGAAAACACTCAATCAAGTTAGTTAGACATGATTTCCCATGCTCAAAGCCAGGTTGACTATCTTTAATCAATCCTTGACTTTCCCCTATAAATCCTGTCCCTCAGAATCTCTTCCAACAACTTACACTGACATCAGGCTCACCAGTGTATAGTTCCCCTGGTTTTTCTTTACCATCTTTCTTAACTAATGGCACCACGTTAGCCAACCTCCAGTCTCTGACACCTCACCTGTGGCTATTGATGATACAAATATCTCGACAAGGTGCCTAGCAATCACCTCCTTAGCTTCCCACAAAGTTATGGGACACACCTGATCAGCTCCCAGGGATTTATCCACCTTTATGAGCCTTAAGATGTCCAGTACCTCATCTTCCATAATATGGACACTTTTCAAGATATCACTATTTATTTCCCTGAATTCTCTAACTTCCAAATCCTTCTCCACAGTAAGTACTGAAGGGGAATAGTTGTTTAGTACCTTGTTCATTTCCTGTGGTTCATCACATAGATAGCCTTGTTAATCTTTAATGGGTGCTATTCTCTCCCTCGTCACTCTTTCTCCACACCACTTGCAATCCTAGCTCGGTTTGGTTTGTCAGTATTACATTTGAAGCATTACATTTGATTCCTTCATCCTAATCATTACTATATATTGTAAATAGCTGGGGCCCAAGCACTGGTTCCTGTGTCATTACATTCTACTCTGAAAATGACCCAATTATTTTGATCCTTTGAAAATTCCATTAGGTTTATCAAACATATTTCTCTTTCATCAATCCATGTTAACTTTGTGTAATCCTATAGGTATTTTCTACCTGTTCTATTATCACATCACTTATAATACTCTTCTCATCTATAGGAGCAAAATATTTTGTTATCACTGAACAAGTCAGATCCCAAATTGAAATCTGACTTGATAGATATTAATTTGTTTTTATGGTTTAAACAAAGTGTATTTTTAACTCAAGCATGTGCACACAGTGGTGTAGGATCCATTTTAGAAATTCAGATAAAATTGAATAAACCAAACTATGGAGATAAAATACAAATTTAAAGATTTCAAAACATGTGGTAAATACAATTAATCACATTAATCCCAGCACCACCCTTTTACAGTACTCAAACACCAGATATAATTCCCTTTGTTATTGCATCAATAGGGCTAAACCTAATCGATGCATCAATTCTTGGCCTTGACAATTTGGTAGTATTGCCCTTGAGTCTTCATGCAACTAAGTTTAGACTTGTCCAGCTTCAAATAGCACTCAGATTTTAACCAAAGAATTCTGGTCTGGAAATTTCAAACTAAACTCCTTACACTGGGGGAACCTATTTCTTAACTGTTCTAATAATAGAATAAGATAGTTTGAAGCTAAGTCCCTTCTTAGGAGAAACTGTTTTACACAACCAGCTTAAACTAGGATGTCTGCAAATTTAGCCAAACTCAAAGGCTTTCACCCAGCTTTTGGTGTTTCCCCTGAGCCAAATAAAAGCCACCATTGCAGCTCATTCTCATTCTGGCTGAAGCAAAATGCATTACAATGTTTACTTTGTTCATTGATAAAAACTCGCCTAATGTTAACAAATTCCCATCTCTTTTATACTGTTTTATTTGGACAAACTATGGCGTCAGAGAGCTTGCAAGTTAATCATTAAACCTGTTCATTTTCGAAGAGCAAAACCCACAGGTCACACAAGTTCAAACTCCAAGCTCTAATATTGATGATATCAAAATATATATAAACCCTGTACCTTACATCACACTGACCTGAAATGTTAACTCTATTTCTCTCTGCACGAATATTGTCAAAACCATTGAATATTACAACACTAGATTTACATTACGTCTTTAACATAGTGAAGTAACCCAAGGCATTTGATAAAGGTGTTATCAGTAAGGCTACCTTTAACCTCTGAGCCACAGAAAAAGATGACAATTCAGATACCCAATAGTTAGGCCCCAAAGGTAGGTTTTAATGAGCATAATAAAGAAAGAGGGAGAGCTAGGGTGGCAGAGTGGTTCGGAGAGAGAATTCCAGAATTCTCAACATTTTCTGAATTTATTTCAGAGTTCGAGCAGCTCAAAACCACAAAAGAAATCACAGATTTGTAACAGCACAAGTGGAGGCCATTAGATGCACCTTGTCGATTCTAGCCTCCTAAAGAAGCAATTTACTTCATTCCATTCACTGCCTTTTCCCCAGAGCTCTGCACTGCCTCCCTTTTCAGACAATAATCCAATTTTTTATTGAATTACTTGACGAACCTGCTCTCCATCAGTCTGCATTTGTGGATTAGCACTTTCCAGTACAAAATGTTAACATGTGATCAATGAGGCTCCTTAAGTTAAGTATGTTTTCTCGCCCACACAGTATATCAGCAGGAAACACCTGCCCTGCTCTTGGGTTTGGTAGTAATGACGTTACAGGGGAATTGTGTTCTTGTTTATTCTTTATTCCAATGCAAAATTATCTCTTGAAATGGGTGGTACTCCATCATGGATCTGTTCGGTATCAGAATTCAAACCAAAAGGAAATGCCAAAAGCAATTGAATTTCTCGGCAGTTTAATAATTTGACATCCTTTAAGTTGGAAAATGGCAAATAATTTCAAATGTTTGTTTTGTATAAATGGATGATGCTCTTAGTCAAAATTTAAGTGTGCACTATATAAAATAACTTATTTATTGCCTAATTGTAAGGTCAAGAATGTCTTGGATATAATTAATATAATTTCATTAGACTTAATTAGCAAATTCAAATGTATTGACATATATTAAGCATTCCCTATAAAGTATCATGGTTAATTGTGTTGGGCTGGCTTTGAATGGATGTTTTATAATAAGCCAGATAAATTCCATAGTTAAAATACAACAGTAGGGCTTATGAAAGTTTACTAATGCACTACCAGAAGCCAATATGTAAAACGTACTGTTTCATTCAACGTTAATATTAAAAAGCCTTTTTCTACCAGTAAATTGCACTGAAACAAAAACTTCTCCAGTGAAGTTACTGGCCTGGAATTATTTCCAGGCATGGTGGCTGAATGGTTTCTGCCTATGCTGTATGGTTCAATGGTCCTTGAATAAATTGTCAGTTTGAACCCAGTATTTACTCTGTTTAAGGCAACCTACTTAATTCCTGTGGCTGAATTTATGCAATTTGGCCCAAAGAGATCCACCAACAAGGGCAAGGAACTGGGAGTGTTGTGAACACTGTCTCAGTTAGTCTATGTCATGGCTTGGTCCACAAATGACTGTCATAACAAAAACTGAATATTCTGCCATAATGATTTTGTGGTGAGAGTTTTCTTTAGAAAATGCTTTAATTGTTTTCACAGAATAAATGCTTTGCAAGAGTACAAGATGGCATTTGGTTTAAATCTTTAATTATAAAATAATTGCTTAACTGTGTATGTGAGACAGGTTCAGGGTGATGCCACAATTAATGTCATTCCACAAGTCAACACTTATGAAGCAAATGTAATTCAGAATAGAATAAAACACACGGGTTATAAATACAACATCGCTGTGCCCAATTTTGACATTAGAAGGTTCAAATTCAGGAGGCAGTCTCCTATACACAAACACCCACTGAAGTGTGCCAGCTGCCACAGTGGAAGCTTATCTCTTATAAGTGTACAAAGTGCCTTCCTACATTAAGCATTAGATGGCCAGCATATGGAAATCAGGTTTTAAAGTTTTGAATGTAAGGCATAGGGACAGAAACAGTTCATGTGATTCCTGAAGCCTGTTCCACTGTATACATTCATGTCATCGCTGAACTTTTATACTAACTTCACTTTTCTGCCTTTCCTTATATCCCTGGAATACCTTAGTATCCAATATAATTCTCAATCTTGAATAGACTGACTGAGAAACCATTCTTAGAGAATTTCAAAGATTAGTGACAAATTCTTTCCTCAATTTTAAATAGCTGCCCACTTACCCTAACTTAACGATTCCACAGTGGAAACACCCGGTCATGTCCTTAAAGAATATCATTGATCTACACTGTTACTTCCCAAATGAAATGAATTTGGACATTTTCCAGGGTCTTACAATGCTAATGAAGGTGGATAACTAAAAGGTGAGAAATCTACTTTCATAAATACATCGTGTGAGTCAGCAGGCGCAGGAGAGCTCCACAGAAATGGTCCATCATCAATCTGGTCCTACTTTCTTAACTTTGTCATCCGCCACTCGCAGAATTTGATCAAAACTGAAGCTAGCTAGGTTTGTCAAGTCGTTATGAGGTAGTTGCATCAAAATGTCCAACTGGCAAAACCATAATCTGTTGGTTAAACACAAACAGAACTGGGATGCAAACTGAGTCCATTCTGAACTCAAAGTTGAGTATCTCTTGCAAAGAGCCAACTTAATCCAAAATGGGAAATCTCATGACCCCAAAGTTACCATTAACTCCAACCTTAGTTGTGATAGAGTGGTTAGATTGTGGAAAGCACAACCACAGGGAGTACCTGAATTGAACAACATAAATGCATAGCAAGTGTATGAGGGCAGAATGAATAGAATGATACATTTAAAAGGTGATTTGAAGAGGGATATAAGACCCGTATAGTGCAGAGACACCAGCATAGACAAGTTTGGCTGAATAGCTTGTTTCTATTTTGTAAATTCTGTGCAATTCTTTTTATTTTAAGAAAATCACCTTCATGTTAACACAATATTTATCAAGGGTTGATGACAGTGCCTGTTGCTTGTGGTTTACTATTTCAATCAAATGAATGCTTGCTTGCACCTTTACTACTTCAACAAAAAATGAACATTGTCCACTGAAGCTTGTCTTAACTGATATGTTTTCTCTTCATGTATTATTCATCTGCTTTTTTACAAAAATAAAATTGCTGACTGATTGTTCATGGAAGTCAAATTTATTAGAATTTGCAAAAGATGGTGAACAAAAATAAGCATTGTTTTACAGACAATAGTGTATCTTTCCACAACACGTAAAAACAGTTTACAAAAGAAGTGTCACATAAAATTTATGGCAGTTTAATGAAACAAAGTCAATTATATGCTAAGTTTAACACAAGGGATTTCCTTTATTTAGACTATACTCATATCAGTGTTGCAACATCAGTGAATTTATAATACTTCTATCAGCAGAACTAAGCTGTACTAATCATACTAAACATCATGCTGATTTACAACACTCAATTTAAGATTTAATCATCTTTTGTTTCTCGTGTTCTAGTGCTGCATGTATCTGTTTCACTCGTAATCATTACACATATTTCAAAGCCCAGATTCACTTCCACGAATTTCAGACTAATTTAGGTTATTTGTGATCTGTCTTTCCAGTAGTTCTGAGTACACACTTGTTATTTTTCACAGAGCACTGTCTATAACTACTCAGTGATCATTAGGCAATGAAAATTCATACTTTCAAGAAATGGATTGACTTATTGTTAACTTATGTACAAGTTACAGAACATTTGTAAGAAATTTGTTAGCACACAAATAAAACTGTTTAGAATTACATCTTTCATTAACATAAATGTTGACCTTTTCATCAAATGCAGGTAAGTAAGTGTGTATGAGTGAACTTGATTAAATCATAGATCTTCCACAGATTCTATTATGCCACAAGTAGAAAGGATGAATTGGTCCTCACATTGAATGGTATGGTTTGGCATAATGATGCAAAACAGGGTAATGTCTTTACAAATTACAAGACTTTCCTATGATCTCCATCTTCAGGGAAGCTGGGTTGGGAGTTAGACAAAAAGTGATTGCACTGATTCTGATCTGTTTATTGGGATGAATGTCAAGGGTGAAATGTTGGCAGTTTGCATGACTGATGCCATTCGCATTTTTGATGACCAGAAAGTTAATTGTCCTCATATGGCACTCAAACAGCCATCAAGATATTATCATGTGCTCAATTTGATTTGAAAAATGTGCATTTGGAGACACTGGCACTTTCTATTGATAGGAAGGTGCAACACTGGCAGCAGATTTGGGAACGGATGCAGAGATGTTAAGTTTTAGAGATGTTGACCACTTCAGTGTAATTGTCAATGGTTCTCTTCTGGAATCAGTGAGCTATAGTCAAGTAGCGACTGTGGTGCTGGAAAAGCACAGCAGGTCTGATGAAGGGCTGATGCCTGAAATGTTGATTCTCCTACTCCTCAGGTGCTGCCTGACCTGCTGTGCTTTTCCAGCACCACACACTCGACGCTGATTTCCAGCATCCACAGTCCTCACTTTCTCCTAGCTAAAGTCAAGTGTTTTAGTTCGGTTTTTTATGCTTTGTTGTACGTGCTTTGGTAAATTTATAATCAAGAGACACATGAGGATATCATTGGGTTTGTTGGAACACTTGTACACTGTTGATGTTTTATATGATGGGACATATTTATGTGGCTATTGTTGAAAATTTTCTTATTGTGGAAGGATTGTAGAATAAAAATATTGTCGTTGTTGAAAAGAATGCCATTTTTTGTTCAACGACCTTAAACCAGGTACGCACCCTTCGCCTTATTAGCTTCCTGATGTGGATCCAGTTTCTCGACAGATTCATGCATCCTCTGATTCAAGGCGATCGAAGACAATCCAACCTCCACAATATGCATCTACCACAGTGACAGTGTTGAGACGGTCCAGCCAACCATGCTTTGCTTTGAGGTTTGTCATCTGGTTCCAGTCAATCATTCACAATCCAGTCCGTCGAGCTGTCGGTAAAAAAACACAGACAGACACATTATCTCAGGAATGTCAGAAAAACCAACATCACTGATTTTGTTTCTTAAAACAAAAGTGGGAGACTGAATCCAAACTGAACAAAAAGCAAGTTACTGTCAAAAGCAAAGTAGCTAAGGCTAATGATCAGAAAGAACATAGCACAGATTCGTGCCAAAGGGGAAACACAGTCCAAGTTTTAGCCAATTTTGTTGGGTTACTTGTTACTCTGTGCCTTAGACATATTTCAGAAATGAGGGGAGCTGTGTTCTAAAAGCAGAAATGAACAGGATCTTCTATTTAGACAGAAGCTTATTCAAAGCTGACCACAGGAATACGAACAATAATTTTCTGTTGGTTCCACAGTACAATGAAAACATTGGGTGGAGGGGAGGTTATTGAATCTGTGCCCTTAAAACAACACACTGCCTCGTTAATTTACCGTTTAAACATTCTTACAGGCAGTCCATAGTTATCACATCTTTGTTGAATTGGGCATATTTACAAAAACCAGAAGATGAAGGGTAGATTTACTGTATTTGTTTTTTCCGGAGTGTGACCACACCTTGTCTCTGCCTGGGAGGCAATTAAGCAATTGCCAATTATAATAAAAGCTGAATTCTGCAGATGCTAGAGATCTGAAATAAAACCAGAAAGTGCTGGAGCTATACAGCAGGCAGCTGTGAAGAGGGTAATGGAGTTTTCATTTCAAATCCAATATGACTCTTTAGACAAAAGCAAATTACTGCGGATGCTAGAATCTGAAACCAAAAGAGAAAATGCTGGAAAATCTCAGCAGGTCTGGCAGCATCTGTAAGGAGAGAAAAGAGCTGATGTTTTGAGTCTTGTCAAAGCTTTGACAAAGGGTCAGTTAGACTCGAAACGTGAGCTCTTATGACTCTTTAGACCTCAGGTTCCTGCTGAGTTTCTTCAGCTGTTTGCATTTTTATTTACATGTTTGGGAACTGTAGAAATTTACACCTGCTCAGTACAGGGGCACTGAGGTACAGGTATTGTGAAATTTGCACAGTATATGGCAGGGACCTGTGTTGTTGCTCTGAGCAAAGTTTGTTGTTTCTCATGCCCCAAACACTGCCACCAACATCCCTCAAGTCAATGGACAAAAATACCTGTTGATACATTAAATAATGGCAGCCATTAACACAAAGTTATTTAATGTTTCTCTCATTTTTTCTGTCACAACATGATATCCATGGGAGGACATCTTCTCATCTGCTGGAAGCGGATGCAGCAACAACCGTCCAACTCAAGCAGTGTGAAAGCTCCAACCATTTTCTGTGCTCAGTCTCATTAATGGCCATCCACCCATCTGTTGTCGGTAAATGAAATCAATAGGAGGGGGGAAGGAATTCTGGCAGTCCACCACCAAACCCAACTCTTGCAGATGAATTAAGGAGACAGATAAATGAATGCCCATCTTGGGAATCTGCAACAGTCCCTGAGCTACTGTGACAGTATGGACATTTCCATGCACATTGTAGCCTAGAGTTATGGGTAGCGATGTTAGGAGCTCCCAATTCCTGCCATCACATGATAGATCAAGAATCTCTCTCAGTCTTGCTGTCTGCTATTGGTATATGTTGGAAGAATTTACATGTTTGTACGTGCCTATTGTTTCATAGACTGAGCCTCATTCAAACTTAGCCCAACCATGTTATTATATTCACGACTATATTTTCACTGTTGTGTCTTTGTCATTAATTCTCTATAATAGTTGCTACCTTATTACTTTCTCAGTGAAGTAGAAACAGCTAATATCTTCTTCATCTACAGAGAATACTATGCTATTTTACTCTTGGAAATCAGTAATAGTCCAGGTACTAGCTAAGAATAAAAAAAGAATTTCTGCACAGCCATTGAAATTGGCACAATAGCCTGGTCCAACTGCACTACCAAATTGGAATATAACCATGCTCAAGAGTGACTTTGCCTGTAGAGATGACCATGTTAGCTTTGTGCGGTTTATTTGCTGATAGTTCATGGCATGCAGAGGGGTCTTTCTACATTTGCCTGCAGGAAATGGTACCTGTTTATGTGGAACTGATATAAGCTGCACGGATGCAGTGCTGGGAACTAGGGTTGGAAGGGATGATGCCGCTGGGAGTTGGGTGTACACATGAACATCTGTCGTAACAGATTCGATCCCTGTGCTCATTCTTGCAGCACCAGAAAGGTTTCCTGACAAGTCACTTGAAGTTGGCTCGGTGTGAAACTGCCCCATTCCAGGATCCACAGGCTGTTTTCCAATAGGCTGTAGGCTAAAATATGAGGTTCCTTGTACTTTGTCAGAATGGGAACTAGCTTTGAAAAGAGCTTGGTCCTTCCTCCATGAAACCTTTTTGGCACAGCAGGGGATAGAGTTCGATCGAGTTAGCTGCTCTCTTTTCTGATGTTCTTCTGTGAAAGGATTCCTGTTCAGTTCTACCATCAGCAGAGAGGTCAATAGCTTTTCTTGGAATATAGCACTTTGCTTCCAAGTATTTGGCTCCTTTATTATGTCTTCATGATGTGAAAGAGATAGTCTACTCCTGCTGGGAATGGTGAATTTGGCCTCCTTCTAGCAAAGAGAATGAGAATAATTAAACACACACACAGTACACAGTTCTAAGGTTGTTGAGCATTAAACATTGGGCATTAAATGTTGGAAGAAAAACATTTTTGCCCACAGTGTATTAAAACATCATTTAATTCTGTGAAATAGAACTTGGGAGGGAGAAGGTCAAAGTGAAGGGGTGTGAGGATTCACTTCCAGAGTTACCGAGTGATTCTTGCAGTGGTAAAGAATGACACAGTTTGGGGTCTGGGTGAAATAGGCAGCACAACAAAAACCTGCTAGGGGAATATTGAGAAGGGTTTCGAGAATTTGAATATCAAAGTTGTGGTGCTAGAAGACAATGGAGTGTGTCTGCAATGGGAGGATGGCCTGAGGATCCCTGAGCAGTTAAGGAGGGTTGGGATGTGTTGCAGAAGTGAGAAGAATATTCGAAGATCAGAAGTGTTTGCTTTGCTCAGGAGCACCCGTGAGAGAAGATAAGGAGGCCAGGAGCAATGGAAGATGCACTTTGCAAACACCAAAATGTACTGAACAAGAATGTGCATATGTGAACCATCGACAAGGAGGATGCTGGAAGTGTAATACAGATTGTAACGGATCTGGGAGCTAGGTAGAGTGGAGGTTCTTGGGAGATATTTGTGAGGATTTGTGATAATTGTGGAGAGAGAGCTGTGAAGGTAGGGTCCACAGGTAGATGAAGGTAGATGATTGGTGGTAGGGTCAGGTAATATTTGATCTGCCTAGGATGTGGCTGAGCAGATTGGACTAAATATTAATTTGAAAGGAGAAGGCGCAGAAAAGTGAATTAATTCCTTCAGATTTTTTTTTAACAAGTGTTCTCCCAGATTGACATGGTAAATTTGTTTTAGTTCTATCATTCACCAATTAACAACATAAGCACACTAGGTGGCTTAACTAAGATATTCAGTCAGGCAGTATCCGAGGAACAGGAGAGTCAACATCTCGAGTATGAACTTTGTCAGCCTAACCAGCTGTGCTTTTCCAGCACCACACTTTTCGACTCTGATCTTCACCATTCGCAGCCCTCACTTTCTCTTAACTATCTCTCAGTCCTGTTTACAGAAATATTTACCCAGCTTTTCTGTTTGATGCACTTTCACGGCCTTTGCAAATGTTGCAGAAAGCTCTGTATAAATAAGGTGGCCAGTTCACAAAGGAAGCCACACTTCCAGGAAGAGGTGTTATGATAAGAGGACCACGTTATGGTTAGCTGTTTTTTAAGCTGACTAATTTCATAGAAACAAAGTGTTCTCCTCAATTATAACACTGACTGGTGCTTTTTAAAAGTTCCATTAAAAGTTTCCAAGTGAAACCCAGGTTCTAGTTACCTCATTTTCCCTGCCCTGATTAGATTTACTAATGATTCCTCCCTTTCACAAATTAAATTCACTCCCTAATAATGGAAGTATGTCCCTGACCTGTTGATTTCCTTTCGAAGAATCCTTGTTTGAAGCTTGGAGGTGGTTGTTTTTACTGATGGAGAAGAAATTCTCGCTTTGGCTGACCAGAGCAAACTCCGCTGTCACTGTTATGGCTTTGACTGATGACTGCATTGGCGAGGATGCTATATCACTTGGCCTCTCATGAGTAGTTTGCTCAACACCATGACTGGGGTTGTCCTCCTCAAATGCTCTATTTTCAAGAAATGTGAGATATGAAAAAGTCATGATTCCTTTGTTATAAATATATATCTTAACTGGTAACTTTTGCAGAGATCATGTTTCATATGGGCAATAAAAAGAGTCATAGAGTCATAGAGATGTACAGCATGAAAACAGACCTTTCGGTCCAACCCTTCCATGCCGATCAGATATCCCAACTCAATCTAGTCCCACCTGCCAGCACCCAGCCCATATCCCTCCAAACCCTACCTATTCATATACCCATCCAGATGCCTCTTAAATGTGGCAATTGTACCAGCCTCCACCACATCCTCTGGCAGCTCATTCCATACACGTACCACCCTCTGCGTGAAAAAGTTGCCCTTTAGGTCTCTTTTATATCTTTCCCCTCTCACCCTAAACCTATGCCTTCTAGTTCTGGACTCCCTATCCATGCCCCTCATAATTTTGTAAACCTCTATAAGGTCACCCCTCAGCCTCCGACGCTCCAGGAAAAACAGCCCCAGCCTGTTCAGCCTCTCCCTGTAGCTCAGATTCTCCAACCCTGGCAACATCCTTGTAAATCTTTTCTGAACCCTTTCAAGTTTCACAACATCTTTCTGATAGGAAGGAGACCAGAATTGCACGCAGTATTCCAACAATGGCCTAATCAATATCCTGTACAGCCGCAACATGACCTTCCAACCCCTGTACTCAATACTCTGACCAATAAAGGAAAGCATACCAAATGCATTCTTCACTGTCCTATCTACCTGCAACTCCACTTTCAAGGAACTATGAACCTGCACTCCAAGATCTCTTTGTTCAGCAACACTCCCTATGACCTTACCATTAAGTGTATAAGTCCTGCTAAGATTTGCTTTCCCAAAATGCAGTACCTCACATTTATCTGAATTAAACTCCATCTGCCACTTCTCAGCCCATTGACCCATCTGGTCCAGATCCTGTTGTAATTGGAGGTAACCCTCTTCACTGTCCACTACACCTCCAATTTTGGTGTCATCTGCAAGCTTACTAACTGTACCTCTGATGCTCGCATCCAAATCATTTATGCAAATGACACAAAGTAGAGGACCCAGCACCGATCCTTGTGGCACTCCACTGGTCACAGGCCTCCAGTCCGAAAAACAACCCTCCACCACCACCCTCTGTCTTCTACCTTTGAACCAGTTCTATATTCAAATGGCTAGTTCTCCCTGTATTCCATGAGATCTAACCTTGCTAATCTGTCTCCCACGGGGAACCTTGTTGAACGCCTTACTGAAGTCCATATAGATCACATCTACTGCTCTGCCCTCATCAATCCTCTTTGTTACTTCATCAAAAAACTCAATCAAGTTTGTGAGACATGATTTCCCATGCACAAACCCATGTTGACTATCCCTAATCAGTCCTTGCCTTTCCAAATACATGTATATCCTGTCCCTCAGGAATCCCCCCAACAACTTATCCACCACCGAGGTCAGGCTCACCGGCTTATCTTTACAGCCCTTCTCAAACAGTGGCACCATGTTTGCCAACCTCCAGTCTTCCAGCACCTCACCTGTGACTATCAATGATACAAATATATCAGCAAGAGGCCCAGCAATCACTTCCCTAGCTTCCCACAGCGTTCTCGGGTATACCTGATCAGGTCCTGGGGATTTAGCCACCTTTAACCGTTTCAAGATATCCAGCACTTCCTCCTCTGTAATCTGGACATTTTGCAAGATGTCACTATTTATTTCCCTACAGTCTATATCTTCCATATCGTTTCCACAATAAACACTGATGCAAAATACTTGTTTAGTATCTCCCCCATTTTCTGTGGCTCCACACAAAGGCTGCCTTGCTAATCTTTGAGGGGCCCTATTCTCTCCCTAGTTACCCTTTTGTCCTTAATATATTTGTAAAACCCCTTTGGATTCTCCTTAATTCTATTTGCCAAAGCTATCTCATGTCCCCGTTTTGCCCTCCTGATTTCCCTCTTAACTATACTCCTACTTTGTTTATACTCTTCTAAGGATTCACTCGATCTATCCTGTCTATATCTGACATATGCTTCCTTCTTTTTCTTAACCAAACCCTCAATTTCTTTAGTCATCCAGCATTCCCTATACCTACCAGCCTTCCCTTTCATCCTGACAGGAATATACTTTCTCTGGATTCTTCTTATCTCATTTCTGAAGGCTTCCCATTTTCCAGCTGTCCCTTTACCTGCGAACATCTGCCTTCAATCAGCTTTCGAAAGTTCTTGCCTAATAACATCAAAATTGGTGTTTCTCCAATTTAGAACTTCAACTTTTAGATCTGGTGTATCCTTTTCCATCACTATTTTAAAATGAATAGAATTATGGTCGCTGGCCCCAAAGTGCTCCCCCACTGACACCTCAATCACCTGCCCTGCCTTATTTCCCAAGAGTAGGTCAAGTTTTGCACCTTCTCTAGTAGGTACATCCACATACTGAATCAAAAATTGTCTTGTACACACTTAAGAAATTCTTCTCCATCTAAACCTTTAACACTATGGCAGTCCCAGTTGATGTTTGCAAAGTTAAAATCCCCTACCATAACTACCCTATTATTCTTACAGATATCTGAGATCTCCTTACAAGTTTGATTCTCAATTTCCTTCTGACTATTGGGGGGTCTACAATACAATCCCAATAAGGTGATCATCCCTTTCTTATTTCTCAGTTCCACCCAAATAACTTCCCTGGATGTATTTCCGGAAATATCCTCCCTCAGCACAGCTGTAATGCTATCCCTTATCAAAAATGCCACTCCCCCTCCTCTCTTGCCTCTCTTTCTATCCTTCCTGTAGCATTTGTATCCTGGAACATTAAGCTGCCAGTCCTGTCCATCCCTGAACCGCGTGTCTGTAATTACTATGATATCCCAGTCCCATGTTTCTAACCATGCCCTGAGTTCATCTGCCTTCCCTGTTAGGCCCTTTGCATTGAAATAAATGCAGTTTAGTTTATTAGTCCTACCTTGTCCCTGCCTGCCCTGACTGTTTGACTCACTTCTGTTCTCAGCTGTACCCATCTCAGATTGATTTCTTTCCTCACTATCTACCTGGGTCCCATCCCTAACCTTACTAGTTTAAATCCTCCCAAGCAGTTCTAGCAAATTTCCCTGCCAGTATATTAGTTCCATTCCAATTTAGGTGCAATCTATTCTTCTTGTACAGGTCACTTCTATCCCAAAAGAGATTCCAATGATCCAAAAATGTGAATCCTTCTCCCATTCACCAGCTCCTCAGAGATGCATTCACCTGCTCTCTCCTCCTATTACTGCCCTCACTAGCTCGTAGCACTGGGAGTAATCCAGATATTACTACCCTTGAGGACCTCCTTTTAAAGTTTCTGCCTAACTCTCTGTAATCTCCCTTCAGAGTCTCAACCTTTTCCCTTCCAATGTCGTTGGTTCCAATGTGGACAATGACCACCTGCTGGCTCCTCTCCCCCATGAGAACATTCTCTCTGAGACATCCTTGATTCTGGCACCAGAGAAACAACACACCATTCTGCTTTTTCTCTGCTGTCCACAGAAAAGTCTGTCTGTACCTCTGACTACAGAATCCCCTAACACAATTGATCTCTTGGAAGCCGACGTACCCCTCGTTGCATTAAAGCCAGTCTCAATATCAAAAACTTGGCTGTTCGTGCTACGTTCCCCTGAGAATCCATCAGCCCCTACATTTTCCAAAACAGCATACCTGTTTGAAATAGGTATATCCACAAAAGACTCCTGCCCTAGGTACCCACCTCTCTCACCCTTCCTGGAGTTAACCCATCTATGTGACTGTACCTGAGACTTTCCCCCCTTCCTATAACTGACATCCATCACATACTGTTACTGTTGCAAATTCCTCATCGCTTCTATCTTATTTAACAATGTAAAAGATGATGCAGTATTTGCGATAATTAGCGGTTTATTTTGGTCTTTGCACTGTCCCATTCTCAGGTATACTAAGGCAGCAGAGAAAATGGAACATGGTCTAAACATTTTCAGACCCAGTTACAGAGCAGCAAATGGAAGTTCCAACAAAATCAAGTAGACTTTTATTTATTATTGGGTGGCTTGGTGACTCAGTGGTTAGCACTGCTACCCCACAGTGCCAGGGACCTGGGTTCAATTCCACCCTCAGGCGACCGTCTGTATGGATCTTGCACTTTCTCCCCATGTCTGTGTGGGCTTCCTTCAGGTGCTTTGGTTTCTTCCCACAGTTCAAAAGGGGTGCAGGTTAGATGGATTGGTCGTGCTAAATTGCCCAAAATGTTCAGGGATTTGCAGGCTAGGTCAGTTAGCCATGGCTGAAAATGTGTTGCTGGAAAAGCGCAGCAGGTCAGGCAGCATCCAAGGAGCAGGAGAATCGACGTTTCGGGCATGAGCCCTTCTTTAGGAAAGAAGGGCTCATGCCCGAAATGTCGATTCTCCTGCTCCTTGGATGCTGCCTGACCTGCTGCGCTTTTCCAGCAACACATTTTCAGCTCTGATCTCCAGCATCTGCAGTCCTCACTTTCTCCTCCAGTTAGCCATGGGAAATGCAGAGTTATAGGGAAAGCATAAAGGCATAGGTCAGGGTATGATGTTCTTCAGAGGTCAGTGTGGACTTGATGGGCCAAATGGCCTGCTTCCACACTATAGGGATTCTATGATGATCTATGACAATTGCAAAATGAACCTAGATATACAGGTCCAAGCTATTTCCTGTGTCAAGATACTAAGTGACCTTTCTACCCCTACATGATGGAGGACAATGTTGCCAGGAGATGAACTATAGACAGGGATAAATCTGTGCCTGATCGAAAGTCAAAACCTTTCCATGAGTTCCCTTGTCTACTTTCCCGCTACTATTTAGGATTCCATTATTATTCTGCTCTTCCCTCTTTAACCTGACAGCTCATTTGGTCTCCCATTGGGAGCACTGCTTTGCTTCTTGGAGGAACAATGTTCTAATTAGATTCGATGGCATTAGTAAAATAGACACAAAGCTGAGTGGGAGGCTGAACCGTGAGGAGGATGTAGAGATGCTTTGGTATGAGTTGTCAAGTTGAATGAGTGGGCAGATGTGTAACAGAAGACGTGTAATATGGATAAACAGGTTCTCCATTTTGATAGCAAAAAAGAAAGGTAGATTATTAACTGACTGGCAAAAGATTGGGAATGAGAAGTTGCAACTAGATGTCCTTGTACCCCGGATGCTGAAAGTAAATAAGCAGGCAGTGAAGAAAATACCAGCCATACTTCAGGACTAAGCACCAAATGCTAGTTTTGTATCGTATCCACAAACCTCCACCCTCTCCACCACCATTGCTCACTAGTATCAGTGCGTGGGCCCCTTGATCAATGATTTGGATGTGGAGACCAAATATAATATTCCCAAGTTTGTGGGCGATACAAAGGTAGGTTTAAATGTGAGATGTGAGGAGGGTGCAAAGAAGCTTCAAGTTTACTTAAGTTGAGTGAGTGGGCAAGAGTATGGTAAATAGGAGGAAAGGTAGGGAGAAAATTGCAGCCCTCCCCCACCACCCCCCACCCTCCTCATAATCTAGCCATTGATCAACTGATTCTCAGTCACGATAACCAATCAATGGCACAAGTAATCCTGTTCCTCCTTCAGTGACACGGATTGTCTGGAAGAATTGAGGGCATTTGATCAGGAAAAAGAAATGAAACCAAAAATCATTTATCCCAACATAAAGTGGCATGCAATACATTCAGCAGAGGTGAAATTGTGACACATACTGAGAACACGGCCTCTTCACTTATTAGTGAAATACATTTTATCATGTAGTTGAAAAGGTTCCTAAATTCAACCACTGATTTGCTAAATGGAGGTAACATGGAATTAAAAACTTGTAAGAAACAAAAGGGCAAATCAGAGATTAATATGACAGTTTGGATTAGTGCATAGGTTTAGGGAAGTACTGTCACTTTCTTCACCAAGTTAATGAAGTATTAGCTACTTGTCCATACATAGGCATAAGCGGAAGGAAACAGCAGCAATAGTCATGATGCAATTACTTCAATAGCAGCAATAATGTACCGAATAAAATTCAAACTGCATCCCAAACTTGTATTGGAATAAGACAGGAGCAATTAATTGTAGTGGAATAGAACCTGTTCCTGACCAGGACAAATTGTTTTCCTAACGAGTTTATTTTCTAACTTTCTGTTGGCTCGAAATTGGTGTAATGATAGGTATTAAAAGGAGTACACTAAAATATACTCATTGAAACCACCTTTAAACAAGTTTTCAACTCAATTCTACTGAACCATTTGAACCTTCAGAACTTTTCCCTGCCCAACACAGATCTTGCATTCTCTCGCTGCAAGACAATGTCTCCTTATCCAAGTACCATGGACTTCAGCATACCTTAGACTCACACATATCACAGATGTGGGCAAGGATTACTCTTCAGAATACTTGCAGACATTCTGGGTTTTATTGAATGAAAACCTCGAAATCATTGCTCCATGTGTTCCATTTAGAAGCTTGAAATTAAACAACTTTGTATCAATTGTTTACTGTTTATGAATGACAATAATTGGATCATGGAAAGTCACAGCACAGAAGGATAGCATTTGGCCTGCTGCTTGTACAACGTTAAAAATTACACAACACCAGGTTATCGTCCAACAGGTTTAATTGGAAGCACTAGCTTTCTGAGCGCTGCTCCTTCATCAGGTGGTTGTGGAGTACATAATTGTAAGACACAGAATTTATAGCAAAAGTTTACGCTGTGATGTAACTGAAATTATACATTGAAAAATATCTAAGTTGTTTGTTAAGTCTCTCATCTGTTAGAATGACCATGATAGTTTCCCTTCTTTCATATGTAAATCATTAAACTTTTTTTAAAAGTTATGTTCTCAAGTTAACTTTAACAATTGGTGTCAGCCCAGATAATGTGTTGAAGGTGTGACCCCCCCGTGTGCTGCTGTCTGTGCCATAATGTTTAGACTGAATCTAATCTAAAAAATGAATTAACAGAATCTTACATGGATTCATGCAATTTTTGAGCAAAGTACAATGTAACTGCAAGTACAAATTCACCCCACAAACATATATGTGTATGTGTGCACGTGGGTTTGTGTGTGTGTGTGTGTGTGTGTGTATTGGGGGGGGGTTGTGAGTGTGAGAGAGAGTGTATATGTGTGTGTGAGTGTAAAGGGGTCTAAGTCTGTGAGAGGGTGCGTGTATGAGTGTGGGAGTGTTTGTGTCTGTAGGAGTGTGTGTGAGTGTCTGTGTGTGCCTGTGTATAGGAATGTGTATGTGTATAGGAGTGCATGTGTGTGTGTGTGTGTGTGTATGTGCGTGTGTGTGCATAGGACTGTCTGTGTGTGTGTAAAATGCAATGGTGGTCACCTGTAGTGTGACATGAACCCAAGGTCCCAGTTGAGGCCCTCCCTATGGGTACTGAACTTAGCTAACAGCCTCTGCTCAGCCACTTTTCACTGCTGCCTGTCCTGAAGTCCTTCTTGGAGGATGGTCACCCAAAGGTCTGAGGTCGAATGTCCTGGACCACTGAACTGTTCTCCAATGGGAGGGAACACTCCTGTCTGTTGATTGTTATGAGGTGCCCATTCATCTGTTGCTGTAGTCTCTGCTTGGTTTCCCCAATGTATCATGCCTCAGGGCATCCTTGCCTGCAGTGTATGAGATAGACAACGTTGGATGAGTCACATGAGTACCTGCCACGTACATGGTGAGAGGTACCCCACGCATAATGGGGATATGTCCACACTCTGACACGTCTTGCAGTGCCTACTGTGAAAGGATTGTATGGAGTTGTCCTGAAAGCCAGGCAGTTTGCTATGAATAGTGATCTGTTTAAGGTTTGGTGGTTGTTTAAAGGCAAACAGTGAAGGTGTGGGGAAGGTCTTGGCGAGGTGCTCATCCTCATTGACAATGTGTATCAGACCACAAAGAACATGGCATAGTTTTTCAGCTCCTGGTAAGTACTGGACAATGAAGTTTACCCTGTCGGTTGCAGCACATCTGTCACCTGAGGTCAGTCTGAACATTATGGCACAGACAGCAGCACACAAGGGGCTAACACCTTCAACACATTATCTGGGCTGACACCAATTGTTAAAGTTAACCTGAGAATGTAACTTTTAAAAAATATTTTGTGATTTACATATGAAAGAAGGGAAACCAACATGGTCATTCTAACAGATGAGAGACTTAACAAACAATCGAGATATTTTTCAGTGTATAATTTCAGTTACATCACACTATTAACTTTTACTATAAATTCTGTGTCTTACAATCGTGTACTCCACAACCACCTGACGAAGGAGCAGTGCTCAGAAAGCTAGTGCTTCCAATTAAACCTGTTGGACTATAACCTGGTGTTGTGTGATTTTTAACTTTGTACACCCCAGTCCAACACCGACATCTCCAAATCTTGAAAGAGCAGTTATTCTTAAACCCATCCCTGGTTTCTGATTCTGAATGAACAGTTCAATGTCAGGGACTGGTCTTGAAAGAATCCAGAACAATTTATGACTTCACTGTGCAGAGACATCTATAACTATTGCTTCTATATCTCAAGAATATGTTGCCTTAGTAGTTTTCACATCTTATTGTTTTTAAAAACTTGGACATTTTAATTTCATAGTCATGATTAATAAGATTTTTCCTTTTATTGTTACCCATGACAAGTCAAAGAGTATGTTTTTTTTTTGAAAAATAAAAAGGAGTATCACACACAAAATCTTAGTCTCCTGCAAATATATCACAATGCTAGGAAGCCTGTCCCTTTAAGGTTGTTGATTCTGGGGTCAGTAAGAGTTTAATGGTGACAGAATGCTACATATTGGTAGCTGCTTTTCTCACACTTTGGACACACCCCAGTGTGAAATGTGATGTTGCTAGAGCAAGATTTTAGTCTGAAATTATACCCTGTTCTGGCTTGCACATGGGCTCAAGATGATGCTTATATTCTTAGAATTTAATCAGGTCAGGACTCCTTATTAAATGTACTGCTGTACCTGTTTTCGTGTGTTTGCATCTCAAAGCGATCTCTGTTCTGGCGTGACATTCGGGAGTTACGCAGCACTGCAAGAAATCAGAAGGATGCAGTTGTCAAATGGAATTTCAGAACAGTATTGGCTGATTTCTGGAATTGATCCATTGGACATAAATCTATTATATTCCTCCTTAATGTAGATGTGGTGGAGCAATAAGCACAAATTAAAGTAATAAATGAACTTCCCCAAGTCGTTTGCTTTGATACCAATTTATTATTGTGCTTTCAATTATTTTTGGCAAGGGATTTCACATTCCAACCTCCAATTCAACTATGGCTACACTTCAACATGATTTCATTAGCTTCAACGCTTTAGGGATGCCTGATTTATTAAATTAAATCAACAGCAAGATTTATTAAATACTATTCTTTCTCTTGTTTTTAAAACTGTAATCATGAGCAGGACTTATACACTTAATGGTAAGGTCCTAGGGAGTGTTGCTGAACAAAGAGACCTTGGAGTGCAGGTTCACAGCTCCTTGAAAGTGGAGTTGCAGGTAGATAGGATAGTGAAGAAGGCATTTGGTATGCTTTCCTTTATTGGTCAGAGTATTGAGTACAGGAGTTGGGAGATCATGTTGCGGCTGTACAGGACATTGGTTAGGCCACTGTTGGAATATTGCGTGGAATTCTGGTCTCCTTCCTATCGGAAAGATGTTGTGAAGCTTGAAAGGGTTCAGAAAAGATTCACAAGGATGTTGCCAGGGTTGGAGGATTTGAGCTATAGGGAGGGGCTGAACAGGCTGGGGCTGTTTTCCCTGCAATATCGGAGGCTGAGGGGTGACCTAATAGAGGTTTACAAAATTATGAGGGGCCTGGATAGGGTAAATAGACAAAGTCTTTTCCCGGGGGTCAGGGAGTCCAGAATTAGAGTGCATAAGTTTAGGGTGAGAGGGGAAAGATATAAAAGAGACCTAAGGAGCAACATTTTTCAAGCAGAGGGTGGTACGTGTGTGGAATGAGCTGCCAGAGGAAGTGGTGGAGGTTGGTACAATTGCAACATTTAAGAGGCATTTGGATGGGTATATGAATAGGAAGGGTTTGGAGGGATATGGGCCGGGTGCTGGCAGACGGGACGAGATTGGGTTGGGATATCTGGTTGGCATGGACAGGTTGGACCGAAGGGTCTGTTTCCATGCTGTACATCTCTGTGACTCTATGTGTGCATATTTAAGCATTGATTCTTGCAAATAGCCATGGAAAAGTATATGTTATATAGATCCTTGCCAGACTGTGACCAAATACATGCTATTCAGATAAAGAAAGCACTCCTGAAGTGACCAGTTAGTTAAATGATCACCAAAACCAGGACAGCTCAGAAACATATCTACCGTCCTTCAAGCAGTGGCATTGGATCTTCACATTTGGGCAAAAGCAGAGTTTAACATCCTCTCTGAAAGATCAGCGATGCTTTAACAATCTTAATTAAGTGTGACCAAGGGTCAAACATTTAAGTTTTCAGCAGTTCAATAAGGTTCAAAACAGGTCTTCAGTAATGGAGAACTTTACTCACTCCACAAGTGCAAAATGAGAGTCACCTAAGCATTGTGCTCTTTTTCATTCTATTGCAGTAACCCAATGAATTTATGCTAATTCAGTTCCTATTGTGCAGTTGGGATTCTGTAGTCTACTTGGAGAAAACTGTTGAGTCAAAAGTGGACAACTTAAAATGTTTAATTGTCTCTCACCCCACACAAATACTTTAGGCTATTTCCATCCAGCAAGAAACCTGCCAACCTTCTAGTGATTGATCTTATTCCCACCAGATATTGTGCCAGTCTAAAGCAAGTGAGCTGTCTTTGGATACCTGTTTGGAGAGGGCAGCTCACTGGCCTCAAATAGATAAAGCGCCGCTCCCTCACCACCAGACGCCTGGAGGAAGAATGCCTCATCTTCCACCTCGGAACACTTCAACCCCAGGGCATCAATGTGGACTTCAACAGTTTCCTCATTTCCCCTTCCCCCACCTCACCCGAGTTCCAAACTTCCAGCTCAACACTGTCCCCATAACTTGTCCGGACTTGTCCGACGTGCCTAGCTCCTTTTCTACCTATCTACTCCACCCTCTCCTCCCTGACCTATCACCTTCATCCCCTCCCCCACTCACTCATTGTACTCTATGCTACTTTCTCCCCACCCCCACCCTCTACTAGCTTATCTCTCCACGCTTCAGGCTCACTGCCTTTATTCTTGTCCGAAACGTTGATTTCGCTGCTCGTTGGATACTGCCTGAACTGCTGTGCTCTTCCAGCACCACTGATCCAGAATCTGGTTTCCAGCATCTGCTCGTTTTCACCCCAGATAGCCCAGCTCACTGCTCAAAAGGCTACATTCCTCAAGTGAAGCAGTTTGCTTAAGCAGTTCAGCACTTACAGTGTCGTTGTGTCTCCTTGCTCTCGTTTTTCTTCTGCCTCACAGAATAGACGCACATTGTAATAAAAATCATTGTAAGGGAAATTGTGACGCCCACCACGACAGGAATATCATGCTTTTCCAGAGCAAAATACATAGAGGACTCCTTTGGTGTTGTTCCCCCCCTGCCAAAAGAAAGAGAATCAATTCAGCAACAGAACCATATTTATTCAGGTTCTACCGTAACCCATGTTAGAAGCCACAGACATTAAACAAGAGCAAGTATACCAAGTAGAGTTTTGACATTAAAATTACAGAAAGCCATAAAAGGGTTGGTTCAGTGGTAGCACTCACATCTCTGATTCTGAAGCTTGTAGGTTTGGAGCCCCCATCAAAAGCTGAACACAATCTCAGAAGGCACACCCATGCAGTACTGAGGGAATGTTACACAGTTGGAGGTGGAATCAGTCAACTAAAGGTGTGAGACTGAGGTCCCACATGACCTTTCACATGGACATCAAGGATTCGAAGATGAGCGGGGGAATTCTCCGGGTATCCAGACTAACATTTATCCCTCAATCAATCTCAGTCAAACTGATCACCTAATCAGTGTCACACTGCTGTTTTGGGCACCTGCTGTGAACAAACTGGCTGCATCTGCAAATATATTTCATTGTCTGTTGATCATTGAGACACACTCGATTTGTGAAATCTGTAAGGTAAATGCAAATTTTTTTTCATAAAATGTGGTAAAATTTCCGTATTGTCTTATTCACCAATTTAAAATGACCGTTGCAGGATTTCCTACAGCTAGGCCAGTTCATTGACAAGTCCGGTTTTCACATGGCAAGATTTGAGTGAACATTCATCTAAAATTGTTGGATTTCAGTCAGAAGAAAATTTGCAAATCAAATCTTGAAAGTTCTTGGGATCCAGAAAATGAGGTGAGTAAGGTTGAAAAGAGTCCGCAGATCATAGTGTAATTAAAGACAAAAGAACAATAGACTTAGGAGGAGACTCTTCCCTTTCGACCAGGGACCTGCAATGTCCTGTCATTTTAGTTCCATCCATCTGTGTATTCCTGCTGGAGAGGACTGTTATAATTATAGCACCTCTTTGTGGGAGGCAGGGGTGTAATGTTAATATCACTGTACTAATAGGATCATGGTCTGGAGGCAGAGATTCAGCTACCACCATGGTAGATGGTAAAATTAATCCCGGAATTGTTTTGTATTGAATTCTAATTCCACCATCTACTGTAGCAGGATTCGAAGCCAGGTCGCAGCATATTACCTGGGTCTCTGGATTAATAGTCCAACAATAATATCACTTGCCCGCAATATAAATTTAGAATAAAAAGTAAGCCCAATGGCAATTCGGCAACCAATACTGATTGTCGCAAAAATCTATCTCGTTCACTAATGTCATACACAGAAATAAATCATAACTTAGCCTGCCCTACATGTGACTCCAGACCCACTGCAATGTTGACTATTAATTGTTCTTTTGTTAATGTAATAAATGCCAGTGATGCCCACAACCTGTGAATTAATTTTTTTAAAAGTTTCAAATTTTGATTAGGAATCAATGGGGTTTATGTGATTGATTTTCACAATAAAGTCTTTTGAGAATCCCAAATGATTTCCATATTATATATTTTGATGTAATTTGTGCAGTCACAGAGTCATAGAGATGTACAGCACTGAAACAGACCCTTCGGTCCAACTTGTCCATGCTGACCAGATATCCCACCCCAATCTAGTCCCACCTGACAGCACCTGGCCCATATCCCTCCAAACCCTTCCTATTCATATACCCATCCAGATGCCTTTTAAATGTTGCAGTTGTACTAGCCTTCACCACTTCGTCTGGCTGCTAATAGCCTCTGCGTGAAAAAGTCACCCCTTAGGTCTCTTTTATATCTTTCCCCTCTCACTCTAAACCTATGCCTTCTACTTCTGGACTCCCCCACCCCAGGGAAGAGACTTTGTCTATTTATCCTATCCATGCGCCTCATAATTTTATAAACCTCTATAAGGTCACAACTCATGCTCCAGGGAAAACAGCCCTAGCCTGTTCAGCCTCTCCCTATAGCTCAAATCCTCCAACCCTGGCAACATCCTTGTAAATCTTTTCTGAACTCTTCCATGTTTCACAACATCCTTCCAATAGGAAGGAGACCAGAATTGCACGCAATATTCCAGCAGTGGCCTAACCAATGTCCTGTACAGCTGCAACATGACCTCCCAACTCCTGTACTCAGTACTCTGACCAATAAAGGAAAACATACCAAACGCCTTCTTCACTATCCTATCTACTTGCAACACATCTTTCAAGGCACTATAAACCTGCACTCCAAGGTCTCTTTATTCAGCAACACTCCCTAGGACCTTACCATTAAATGTCTAAGTCCTGCTAAGATTTGCTTTCCCAAAATGCAGCACCTCACATTTATCTAAATTAAACTCTATCTGCCACTTCTCAGCCCATTGGCCCATCTGATCAAGATCCTGTTGTAATCTGAGGTAACTTTCTTCGCTGTACACTACGCATCCAATTTTGGTGTTATCTGCAAACTTACCTCTTATGCTCGCTAGAACACATCACTGAAACTCTCTGGCAGCACTGTGGATATGGGACTATAGTGGTTCAACAAGGCATTTCGCTATATTATCAACAGCAATTGAGGATGGTCAATAAATACTAGCTCAGCCTGCAATGCCCGCATCTGATTTTCAACAATATTGCTTTTCGGATGAAGATTCAAGATGACCCAGTGTTGGCTGCCATTGGAGAGAGGACTTAACATTTAAACAGCTGGCCAGAAATAAGACCAGCATTGTCTTTGTCTTTGTTCATCTTCTGATTTTTAATTTGGATTAAACTAATATTTCAAGATTTGGTTTTACTCTTACTGATGTTACTAACTGATACATCTGCAGTGGACTGCAATTAATGGATAACTCAAAACCTCTTTGTTAACTTTGCTTGGGCCATTAACTGCACTACCTCTCGATGAAAACATTGAGATCCACCAATTTGAAATTACATTTTACTGAGAATTGCCTTGAAGCGGAACGCATCAGTTCTTGAAAGAGCCCGAATTTGGATTTCTCTACATGATGGGCCTTGTCGTGGGAAATTTCATTCTGCTCAGCCTCAACTTGCTCAAATATTCAGTTATTAAAGTGGTGGTTTTCCCTTTCGATGACCGCTTTGAAAGCTCAAATCTGTTTCTAACGAGAAAATCCACTTGAAGCAAATGAGTTCTCATGAATATATAGTCTTATTTAATTCTGTAGTATGTGCAGGTGTTATGTTAGAAGACAATTTTAAGGAAACCAAAACCAGATCGTTTAAGGTAAATACATGATTCTCAAAGTTTTACATATTCTGCTTTTGTCCTTCTCTGCAATGTAATATGAATGAAATTAACATTTGGTAAAATAGATTGAAATTAATTTTGTATTTTTAATGGCAGGCTTAATTTGATTGAGTGCAATTCTTTTTATAGAGTCTTAAAGTACTTGGCTGAGGATGTGGTGAGAAATTATTCTTGCATTCTATTCTCCTCCTCATACATCTGATAAAGGAGATGTTATTATTTAAAACAATATGTATCCTGCTTACAAAATTTCCATATTTATTTTGGTACAAAAGTATCATCAGCCTTCTTGAGCCGAAGTTCTGAGAGTTTTCCTTTGTAGAACAAAGTGGATTGCAGTGGTTAAATTTGGCAGTACACCACCTGGACATCTCTGGATAGGCATTAACATTGGCCCAGCAAGCATTGCTCACTTTCCATGATGGAATTTTTAAAAAAGTGCAGAGCGATAGTTCCAGACATTTAAAATCAAATTTTCAATCTTAATGTAAACTATATCAATGCCTTAACTTCCAACACTCTGTCTTGGAGTCGTCATTTTAATGGGGAGGCAAATTTAGACAGCTCTGGGAATATACTTGGACTTTAGCCATTCTGGAATCTTCACTATATAGCTGTTCTTCTTCCCAAACTAAGCTATTTCCAAACAATTCTGAATTAGTGGCAGATCAGAAAATGAAACAAGCTTCTCTGATATGCAGATAGCTTCTCTTAATTACAATATTTATGGTTTAAAATCTGATTGAAGATTTGTAGCTCGGGTATCCGTTGTTGTGGTTCTGCTCGCCGAGCTGGAAGTTTTTGCTGCAAATATTTCATTCCCTGGCTAGGGAACATCATCAGTGCTGTTGGAGCCTCGTGTGAAGCGCTGCTTTGATGTTTCTTCTGGTATTTATATTGGTTTGTTCTTGCCGTTTCCGGGTGTCAGTTTCAGCTGTAGTGGTTTGTATATGGTGTCCAGGTCAATGTGTCTGTTGATGGAGTTTGGGGATGAATGCCATGCTTCTAGGAATTCTCTGGCTGTTCTCTGTCTGGCTTGTCCTATGATAGTGGTGTTTTCCCAGTCAAATTCATGTTGCTGGTTGTCTGAGTGTATGGCTACTAGAGATAGCTGGTCATGTCGTTTTGTGGCTAGCTGATGTTCGTGGATGCGGATTGTTAGCTGTCTTCCTGTTTGTCCTATATAGTGTTTTGTGCAGTCCTTGCATGGTATTTTGTAAACTACGTTAGTTTGGCTCATGCTGGGTATTGGGTCCTTTGTTCTAGTGAGTTGTTGTCTGAGCGTGGATGTTGGCTTGTGTGCTGTTATGAGTCCTAAGGGTCGCAGTAGTCTGGCTGTCAGTTCTGAGACGCTCCTGACGTATGGTAGAGTGGCTAGTCCTTTTGGTTGTGGCATGTCCTCGTTCCTCGGTCTATCTCTTAGGCATCTGGTGATAAAGTTGCGTGGGTATCCGTTTTTGGCGAATACCTTGTATAGGTGTTCCTCTTCCTCTTTTCGCAGTTCTGGTATACTGCAGTGTGTTGTGGCCCTTTTGAATAGTGTCCTGATGCAGCTTCGTTTGTGTGTGTTGGGGTGGTTACTTTCATAGTTTAAGACTTGGTCTGTGTGTGTTGGTTTCCTGTGTACCCTTGTGGTGAATTCTCCGTTGGGTGTTCTCTCTACACCCAATGGAGAATTCACCACAAGGGTACACAGGAAACCAACACACACAGACCAAGTCTTAAACTATGAAAGTAACCACCCCAACACACACAAACGAAGCTGCATCAGGACACTATTCAAAAGGGCCACAACACACTGCAGTACACCAGAACTGCGAAAAGAGGAAGAGGAACATCTATACAAGGTATTCGCCAAAAACGGATACCCACGCAACTTTATCACCAGATGCCTAAGAAATAGACCGAGGAACGAGGACATGCCACAACCAAAAGGACTAGCCACTCTACCATACGTCAGGAGCGTCTCAGAACTGACAGCCAGACTACTGCGACCCTTAGGACTCATAACAGCACACAAGCCAACATCCACGCTCAGACAACAACTCACTAGAACAAAGGACCCAATACCCAGCATGAGCCAAACTAACGTAGTTTACAAAATACCATGCAAGGACTGCACAAAACACTATATAGGACAAACAGGAAGACAGCTAACAATCACAGTGGTTAGCACTGCTGCCTCACAGCGCCTGTAGACCCGGGTTCAATTCCCGACTCAGGCGACTGACTGTGTGGAGTTTGCACGTTCTCCCCGTGTCTGCGTGGGTTTCCTCCGGGTGCTCCGGTTTCCTCCCACAGTCCAAAGATGTGCGGGTCAGGTGAATTGGCCAAGCTAAATTGCCCGTAGTGTTAGGTAAGGGATAAATGTAGGGGTATGGGTGGGTTGCGCTTCGGCGGGTCGGTGTGGACTTGTTGGGCCGAAGGGCCTGTTTCCACACTAAGTCTAATCTAAAAAAAAATCCGCATCCACGAACATCAGCTAGCCACAAAACGACATGACCAGCTATCTCTAGTAGCCATACACTCAGACAACCAGCAACATGAATTTGACTGGGAAAACACCACTATCATAGGACAAGCCAGACAGAGAACAGCCAGAGAATTCCTAGAAGCATGGCATTCATCCCCAAAATCCATCAACAGACACATTGACCTGGACACCATATACAAACCACTACAGCTGAAACTGACACCCGGAAACGGCAAGAACGTCCATCAACAGACACATCGACCTGGACCCCACATACAAATCACTGCAGCTGAAACCGACACCCGGAAGCGGCAAGAACAAACCAATATAAATACAGGAAGAAACATCAAAGCAGCGCTTCACACGAGGCTCCAACAGCACTGATGATGTTCCCTAGCCAGGGAACGAAACGTTTGCAGCAAAAACTTCCAGCTCGGCGAGCAGAACCACAACAATATTTATGGTGGGCTGCATAGTTTAAAGAACAATTTGTAGATGACATTTGAAGTTTAAACAGTGAAATTTTGATCTTTAACTGATTTGGCGGCATGATGGCTCAGTGGTTAGCACTGCTGCCTCACAGCACCAGCGTCCCAGGTTCAATTCCAGCCTTGGGCAACGGTCTGTGTGGAGTTTGCACTTTCTCCCTGTGTCTGAGTGGGTTTCCTCTAACAGTCCACAGATGTGCGGGTAAGGTGAATTGGACATGCTAAATTGCCCATAATGTTAGATGCTGAAAATGTGTTGCTGGTCAAAGCACAGCAGGCCAGGCAGCATCTCAGGAATAGAGAATTCGACGTTTCGAGCATAAGCCCTTCATCAGGAATGAGAGAGAGTAGCCAAGCAGGCTAAGATAAAAGGTAGGGAGGAGGGACTTGGGGGAGGGGCGATGGAGGTGGGATAGGTGGAAGGAGGTCAAAGTGAGGGTGATAGGCCGGAGTGGGGTGGGGGCGGAGAGGTCAGGAAGAAGATTGCAGGTTAGGAGGGCGGTGCTGAGTTGAGGGAACCGACTGAGACAAGGTGGGGGGAGGGGAAGTTAGGAAACTGGAGAAATCTGAATTCATACCTTGTGGTTGGAGGGTTCCTAGGCGGAAGATGAGGCGCTCCTCCTCCAGCCGTCGTGTTGTTATGTTCTGCCGGTGGAGGAGTCCAAGGACCTGCATGTCCTCGGTGGAGTGGGAGGGAGAATTAAAGTGTTGAGCCACGGGGTGATTGGGTTGGTTGGTCCGGGCTGCCCGGAGGTGTTCTCTGAAGCGTTCCGCAAGTAAGCGGCCTGTCTCCCCAATATAGAGGAGGCCACATCGGGTGCAGCGGATGCAATAGATGATGTGTGTGGAGGTACAGGTGAACTTGTGGCGGATATGGAAGGATCCCTTGGGGCCTTGGAGGGAAGTGAGTGTGGAGGTGTGGGCGCAAGTTTTACAGTTCCTGCGGTTGCAGGGGAAGGTGCCGGGGGTGGAGGTTGGGTTGGTGGGGGGTGTGGATCTGACGAGGGAGTCACGAAGGGAGTGGTCCTTGCGGAACGCTGATAGGGGAGGGGAGGGAAATATATCCTTGGTGGTGGGGTCCGTTTGGAGGTGGCGGAAATGGCGGCGGATGATACGTTGTATGCGGAGGTTGGTGGGGTGGTAGGTGAGAACCAGTGGGGTTCTGTCTTGATGGCGGTTGGAGGAGCGGGGCTCAAGGGCGGAGGAGCGGGAAGTGGAGGAGATGCGGTGGAGGGCATCGTCGATCACGTCTGGGGGGAATCTGCGGTCCTTGAAGAAGGAGGCCATCTGGGCTGTGCGGTGTTGGAACTGGTCCTCCTGGGAGCAGATGTGGCGGAGACGAAGGAATTGGGAATATGGGATGGCGTTTTTACAGGGGGCAGGGTGGGAGGAGGTGTAGTCCAGGTAGCTGTGGGAGTCAGTCGGTTTATAATAGATGTCTGTGTTGAGTCGGTCGCCCGAGATAGAAATGGAAAGGTCTAGGAAGGGGAGGGAGGAGTCTGAGACAGTCCAGGTGAATTTCAGGTCGGGATGGAAGGTGTTAGTAAAGTTGATGAACTGTTCAACCTCCTCGTGGGAGCACGAGGCAGCGCCGATACAGTCATCGATGTAGCGGAGGAAAAGGTGGGGGGTGGTGCCAGTGTAGTTGCGGAAGATGGACTGTTCCACATATCCTACGAAGAGGCAGGCATAGCTGGGGCCCATGCGGGTGCCCATGGCAACTCCTTTAGTTTGGAGGAAGTGGGAGGATTGAAAAGAGAAGTTATTCAGGGTGAGGACCAGTTCAGTCAGTCGAAGGAGGGTGTCAGTGGAAGGGTACTGGTTGGTGCGGCGGGAAAGGAAGAAGCGGAGGGCTTTGAGTCCTTCGTGATGGGGGATGGAGGTGTACAGGGACTGGATGTCCATAGTGAAAATAAGGCGTTGGGGACCGGGGAAGCGAAAATCCTGGAGGAGGTGGAGGGCGTGGGTGGTGTCCTGAACGTAGGTGGGGAGTTCTTGGACTAAAGGGGACAGGACCGTGTCGAGGTATTGGGAGATGAGTTCGGTGGGGCAGGAGCAGGCTGAGACAATGGGTCGGCTGGGGCAGGCAGGTTTGTGGATTTTGGGCAGGAGGTAGAAACGGGCGGTGCGGGGTTGTGGGACTATGAGGTTGGAGGCGGTGGATGGGAGATCCCCCGAGGTGATGAGGTCATGGATGGTCTGGGAGATGATGGTTTGGTGGTGGGAGGTGGGGTCGTGGTCAAGGGGGCGATAAGAGGAGGCGTCCGCGAGCTGGCGTTTGGCTTCAGCGGTATAAAGGTCAGTGCGCCAAACTACCACCGCGCCTCCCTTGTCTGCGGGTTTGATGGTGAGGTTGGGATTGGAGCGGAGGGAGTGGAGGGCTGCACGTTCTGAGGGTGAGAGGTTGGAGTGGGTGAGAGGGGTGGACAGGTTGAGTCGGTTAATGTCACGGCGGCAGTTGGCTATAAAGAGGTCGAGGGCGGGTAGGAGGCCAGCACGGGGTGTCCAGGTGGATGGGGTGTGTTGGAGGCGGGAGAAGGGGTCGTCAGAGGGTGGGCGGGAGTCTTGGTTGTGAAAGTAGGCACGGAGACGAAGGCGGCGGAAGAATTGTTCAATATCTCGGCGCGTGTTGAACTCATTAATCCGAGGGCGTAGGGGAATGAAGGTGAGGCCCCTGCTGAGGACTGATCTTTCATCCTCAGAGAGGGGGAGATCTGGAGGGATGGTGAAAATCCGGCAAGGCTGGGAGCTAGGACCTGGTGTGTTAGATGCATTAGTCAGAGGGAAATGGGTCTGGATGGGTTACTCTTCAGAGGGTCGGTGTGGACTGGTTGGGCCAAAGGGCCTGGTTCCACACTATAGGGAATCTAATCTAATCATGTATATAAATGACGAAAAGTAGTGGACCCAGCACTGACCCTTGTGGCACTCCACTGTCACAGGCCTCCAGTCTGAAAAACAACCCTCCACCACCACCCTCTGTCTTCTACCTTTAACCAGTTCTGTATCCAAATAGCTAGCTGTGCCTGTATTCCATGAGATCTAACCTTGCTCACCAGTCTCCCACGAGGATCCTGTCGAATGCCTGACTGAAGTCCATATAGATCACGACCTGCCCTCACGAATCCTCTTTGTTACTTCTTCACAAAACTCCATCAAGTTTGTGAGACATCATTTCCCACGCACAAAGTCACGTTGACTGTCCCAAATCAGCCCTTGCCTTTCCAAATAAATGTACATCCTGTCCCTCAGGATTCCCTCCAGCAATGTGTCCACCACCAAGGTCAGGCTCACTGGCTGAGAGTTCCCTGGTTTGTCTTTACCGTCGTTCTTAAACAGTGGCACCACGTTAGCCAATCTCGATTCTTCTGGCACCTCACCTGTGACCATCAATGATATAAATATCTCAGCAAGAGGCCCAGCAATCACTTCTCTAGCTTCCCACAGAGTTCTTGGGTACACCTGATCAGGTCCTGGGGATTTATCGACTTTTATGTATTTCAAGCCAGCAAGCACTTCCTCCTCCTGTAATATGGACATTTTGCAAAATGTCACCATCTATTTCCCTACATTCCATATCCTCCATGTTCTTTGCCACAGTAAACACTGATGCAAAATACTCATTTAGTATCTCCCCCATTTTCTGTGGCTCCACACAAAGGCCGCCTTGCTGATCTTTGAGGGGCCCTATTCTCTCCCTAGTTACCCTTTTGTCCTTTATGTATTTGTAAAAACCTTTTGGATTCTCCTTAATTTTACTGACCAAAGCTACCTCATGTCCCCTTTTTGGCCTCCTGATTTCCCTCTTTATACTTTTCTAAGGATTCATTCAATCTATCCTGTCTGTACCTTACATATGCTTCCTTCTTTTTCTTAACCAAACCTTCAATTTCTTTAGTCATCCAGCATTCCCTGTACCTACCAGCCTTTCCTTTCACCTAACAGGAACATACTGTCTCTGGGCTCTCGTTATCTCATTTCTGAAAGCTTCCCATTTTCTAGCCGTGCCTTTAGCAGCGAACATCTGCCCCCAAAGTTCTTGCCTAATAGCATCAAAATTAGTCTTTCTCCAATTCAGAACTTCAACTTTTAGATCTGGTCTATCCTTTTCCATCACGATTTTAAAACTAATAGAATTATGGTCGCTGGCCCCAAAGTGCACCCCAACTGACACTTCAGTCACCTCCCTTGCCTTATCTCCCAAGAGTAGGTCAAATTTTGCACCTTCTTTCATAGGTACATCCACATACTGAATCAGAAAATGTTCTTGTACACACTTAACAAACACATCTCCATCTAAACCCTTAACATAGTGGCAGTCCCATTCTATGTTTGGAAAGTTAAAATTCTCTACCAATACCCTATTATTCTTACAGATAACTGAGATCTCCTTACAAATTTGTTTCTCAATTTCCCTCTGACTATTAGGGGGTCTATAATACAATCCCAATAAGGTGATCATCCCTTTCTTATTTCTCAGTTCCACCCAAATAACTTCCCTGGATGTATTTCCAAGAATATCCTCCCTCAGTACAGCTGTAATGCTGTCCCTTATCCATTTGAATAGATTTCCATTTTTATCGTAGTGATGCAGGAAGAACTGTTACAATCTAGTCTAGACACTGTAGTCAACAGTATTTCCTAAATCTAGCTCTTTCCTTGAAAATTATTTACAAAGGTGTCAGAAAAGATCACAAGACTAAATTCTAGATGCTTCTCCCAACAGCTGGGAAAATTTAAAAAAAAACTGGGGATCAATAGAACATCTCACTGCACTTATAAGTTTGTGCATTGTGTGTATAGAATGAAACCACAGGGAAATATTCTAAAACAGGCCAAATAAAGTACAGGGTTAAATGGGACAATATAGGAATCAAGGAACAGGAGTAGGCCATTTTTACATTCAGAGAGATCATGGTTGATCTGTGGTCTAACTCCATACACCTGCTTTTGTCCAATATCCTTTGATGCCTTTTACTTAACAGAAATTTATCTATCTCAGATTTAAAATTAACAATTGATCTAGCATCAATTGCTGTTTGTGAAAGAGAGTTCCCAATCTCTACAACCCTTTGTATGTGGAAGAATTTCCTAACATCTCTTCTGAACAATCTGGTCCCAATTGTTATGCTTATACCCCTTAGTTCTAGAATCTCCGACCAATGGAAATAGTTTATCGTTATCGACATTTCCTGTAAACATATTGCAATCTTCATTTTTTAAAAGAGACTGTGTCAAAAAAAGAAACAGTGTGTGCATGTACCAGAGAGACAGAAATGTCACTATCTAGTTTCCATCTGGCAGGTGGGATAATAGGTAACTGAGGAGCAGGAAATTCAATGTTTCAGGCAAAAGTTCTTCATCATGAATTTCCTGATGAAGGGCTTTTGCCTGAAACGTCGATTTTCCTGCTCCTCAGATGCTGCCTGACTTGCTGTGTTTTTCCAGCACCACTCTAATCTTGACTCTAATCACCAGCATCTGCAGTACTCACTTTCGCCTAATAGATAACTGAGTTGAGCCTGAATGCAAAGTAATGCAAGCAAGTCTCTCACTGCTCACAAGTGAGATTCTCGCCTCGCTGTTCAAATCTTGTTCAGAACAACTTTTCTTCTCAATGTCAAAACTCTCAGCTCTGCTGATCTTACCCTATTTTCCAATTGATTTACTATGCCCACATTGTTCAGGAGCTGGGAAGATTCTGCCCCACATCTTCATGATTAGATTTGTATTCAAAAGGATATTTCATTTTATGCATTTTCTTTATTGTCATTTATCTTTAAAATTTGTGACCAGGCAGTACTGTTCCGTTGTTGATAGAGTGGGATATTCGGCCTGAGTTATGTTTGGAATTCTGACTGGCCAGGTGTAATATAGCTGTAATACTGAAATGTCATTATCAATTTCTTAATATCATAAAAGCACTTCATGTAAACTGAAAATGCGCTAATCTTCCAACTCTTGTCCACATCACGGTTTCCATCAATGAACTTTAAGCTATCAAAGGCCTGAAAACATAGTAACATTGATTTTTCGGGCCCTTACACGGCAACTGCTAACAGCCCACACTTAAAGGAGCTATCCTGGAGTCTGGGACTTCAGTCCTCCGACCTTATTGTTAGTAGATAGCAGAGTAGTAGGAGCTCACACAGGACGATGAGTTAATGCTCAAGTAAGTCACCGGGTTACATCATTCCACTTCCCATATACCCCCATTTCACTTCAGTCTGTATAACCAGACATGTGTCTTGAATATAGTCAACAGCTGAACATCTGTATCCTTCTGCAGTAAAGAATTCTCAAGATGCCCAAAGGATTGTGAATAAATCTTTCCTCATTGCAGACCTAAATGGCCAACTCCTTATTCTGAGACTGTGAGCTCAAGTTCAAGATAACCCACCAAAGAGAAACATCTATCCAGCATCAATAATATAACATTCTTAAGCTTCATATGTTTCAAGCCATTTCTATCTCTCTCTTCCAAACTTCAAGGAATATGGGCCCTGTCTACACAACCTCATATAGGACAATCCCCTCACAACAGGAATTGTTCTTGTAAAACTATATTACTCTCCCTCTGTCTTTTCTTGGATAGAGACCAAAACTGGACATTGTACTCTAGTTGTGGTCTCACCAAGAGCTTACATCATTTCAATAAGACCTCTTCATTCAAACTCCAAATCACTTTGGCTGATGTACCATTTACTTTCCTATTCCTTTCTGTACCTGAACTTTAACCTTCTGTGATTCATGTACAAGGCCACAAACGTCCCTCTGAATGACATTTCCCAGATTTTCACCATTTAAAAAAAATTTTTGCTTTTCTATTTTTAATTCTAAGGTCAATAAATTTCACATTTCTCCACATTAAACTCTAACTCACCTCACCTGTACATGCTCACTTTGTACACTCATAACAGCCATTTAACATTTTCATTTAACTTGGATACATGATACTTGTTACACTCATTGATATCAATTGTCAATAGATGTTATGGTACCTGATTTATTACTGCCTGCCTAGCTCAAAAATAAGCATTTAATTCTCTCCATTGACCGATTCTTAATTTATGCTAATACATTACCCCCCGTCTCATGAGCTCTACTTTTGTGTAATAATAATTCAAATATTTTGAAGTTTCACATATTGCCTATTTGCTTTTGAACATTGCATTCTGGGATCTCCTCAAGAGCAGAGAATGAGAGATGTAAACAACTCCCACAGTTTAGGGTATCAGGATGACCATCAACAAAGCTGTATTAGCTATATAAGGTGCCTCAATAATGTCTAATGGTAAATATTATTTAAGTCTATATTTAATGAAAAATCTCAGAGCTGGATAGACCAGATAATAATGAGCCAGTTATAGTTTTAGAGGATGCTGCTTGACCTGCTGTATCTAGACTCTGATCTCCAGCATCTGCAGTCCTCACTTTTGCCCAGTTACAGTTTTAGTTTATTTTGCCAAACTTCTTCATCTTGGTCATTTTACCTCTGTTTTCTTCTGTTACAAGAGAGTGCCAACTCTCCACCCATTCAACAGTCTATCCTTGAGAGCTCAGTAATCTTTCAGTTAATAAACAGCAATATTTATTCAACTAGGGCTCTTGGTTACAGTAATTATCCTAAACATTCTCTAATCTTCAAAAGTGGTCAGGCATCACATCAAGACATGGTTTAGCTTCATTAAACATTGAATAATCAAACAATCAAATGGTAATATGATACAATCACAGTAGAACTCAGTTATCCACAAAACAGTAAGAATATATATATATATATATATATATTTTTTAAAACACAGTTAATAACTTAGCTTATAAATAACTTAAATAGTAATAACTTTCCTTGAATAGTTTACTGCAGACTGCAGTGGGAGCCTCTGAATCTAAAGAATTTATTTGAAAATCTCTTGTTTTTTTAACTTCTTCAGGAGTTTTAAACTGGCCAGTTGCTTTGCTGATATTTTCAGAACAAGGCCCCTAGTTGAGAAAATAATCAATGCTTTAAATCACAACAAATAATTAACAGAATGACCAGGATTCTCAATACGCAGCAAAACATTTTCTTCTATCTGGGTGTGGGTGGGGGGTTGGGGGGGTGGGGTGCGGGGTGGTAATCAAATGAAAACCAAACCAAACACATGTCACTGTTTACGGTTGAATTAACCAGCAAAACTGTTACAGTAAAAACTAAATAATGGTGAAACTATACTAATCAAAACTGCAGGCATCATGAATGATAGAATTATAGAATCCCTACAGAGTGGAAGCACGCATTTGGCCCACACCAACCCTCTGAATTGCACCCCACCCACTCCCACCCTCCATACTCTATCCCTGTAACCCTGCATTTCCTGAGGCTAATTCAGCTAATCTTCAAACTCCTGGACATTATGGGCAATTTAGCATGGCCAATCCACCTAACCTGCACATCATTGGATTGTGGGAGGAAACGCATGCAGACATGGGGAGAATGTGCAATAGAACATAGAACAGTACAGCACAGTACTGTCCCTTCAGCCCACAATGTTGTGCCGACCACTGATCCTCATGTATGCACCCTCAAATTTCTGTGACCATATACATGTCCAGCAATCTCTTAAATGTCCCCAGTGACCTTGCTTCCACAACTGCTGCTGGCAATGCATTCCATGCTCTCACAACTCTCTTGTAAAGAACCCGCCTCTGACATCCCCTCTATACTTTCCTCCAACCAGCTAAAAACTATGACCCTTCGTGTAAGCCATTTCTGCCCTGGGAAATAGTCTCTGGCTATCAACTCTATCTATGCCTCCCATTATCTTGTACATCTCAATTAGGTCCCCTCCTCCTTTTCTCCAATGAGAAAAGTCCGAGCTCAGTCAACCTCTCTTCATAAGATAAGCCCTCCAGTCCAGGCAGCATCCTGGTAAACCTCCTCTGAACCTTTTCCAAAGCATCCACATCTTTCCTATAATAGAGTGACCAGAATATTCCAAGTGCAGTATAACCAAAGTTTTATAGAGCTGCAACAAGATCTCATGACTTTTAAACTCAATCCCCCTGTTAATGAAAGCCAAAACACCATATGCTTTCTTAACAACCCTGTCCACTTGGGTGGCCATTTTAAGGGATCTATGTACCTGCACACCAAGATCCCTCTGTTCTTCCACACTGCCAAGAAAGCTATCCTTAATCCTGTACTCAGCTTTCAAGTTCGACCTTCCAAAATGCATCACCTCGCATTTATCCAGGTTGAACTCCATCTGCCACCTCTCAGCCCGTTTCTGCATCCTGTCAATGTCCCGCTGCAGCCTACAACAGCCCTCTGCACTGTGATTGACACCTCCAAACTTTGTCTCATCTGCAAACTTGTTGACCCATCCTTCAATCCCCTCATCCAAGTCATTAATAAAAATTACAAACAGAAGAGGCCCAAGGACAGAACCCTATGGAATACCACTCACCACTGACTTCCAGGCAGAATATTTTCCTTCTACTACCACTCGCTGTCTTCTGTTGCCCAGCCAATTCTGTATCCAGACAGCTAAGTTCCCCTGTATCCCATTCCTCCTGACCTTCTGAATTACCATGGGGAATCTTATCAAATGCCTTGCTGAAGTCCATATACACCACATCCACAGCTCGATCCTCATCAACTTTTCAAGTCATATCCTCAAAGAACTCTACATAATCACCCAAGGCTAGAATTGAACCTAAAAGTAATTGTTCCCATTAATTTTATCTACATAATCCAAATGGAAACAGCCGAACAAGCACAAAAAATTATGGCAATCCAGACATAAGTTACATCATGCTATCAGAACTCCTGTGAACTTTATTATTGATTTAAATTTATTTTTATATTGGATGGGGATCCGGTCCACAACACTAGCCACACCTGTTGTATAAAGTAATGGTTGTGAAAGAGTTAATACTGAAGATGCATTGAGCTCCATCAAAAAACAGTCTATGGATGGAGTATCAGACATTTCTGTACAAGGACACAATGGAAATAAATGCTCATCTCTGGCTCCTGATAGGCTTCAGTAATTATGCCGAACTAGTCAATGTAACTTGTATCTATTACTGTGATGCCATAAAGTACCTCTTGTTATACCTCTATTAGGATTTACTAGTAGTCTATCCTATTCTAGGCTTTCCTCCAACTTAACCTCTACCTTAAAAATATTTAAAGATTCTGTGCTCAATGCCTTTCATGAAGGGAATTCCAAAGACCTACAACTCTTTCTGAGAAAAGGTCAGAGGGAAGCATAAGCACTAAAGGAGATCTTTTCAAAGTGTTTTACAGAATAAAGAAATACTGCTACAGTAAATCTGAAAAATTAATATTATTCAGAGGACATTCGTTTTGAGCAATTGTGGAAAAACTTGATACATTGTGAAATTACTTGGAGATATTTCTTTAAAGGAGGTAATTGAAAAGGCATTGGAAATTTTTAATAAGAAGGTTTTCTATAAATCATGTGAATGGTGATAGCTGCTTGCTTTTCTCAAGATCCCTGCTGAGCTTCTTTAGAATAGTGACTGGTTTTGGAGAGTTCTGTCTTTATCTGAAGGGAAGTCTGCTTATGAGCAAGCTGCCCAGCTGATCTCTCTCATTGCTAAAAATCTTTTTATTGAGTGAAACCCATTTGATTTTTTTTTCCAATGTGATTGAAGGAGCACCTCAAGCTTGTAAAAACTGTGTCTATAAGATTTCAGAGACAACTGTGTGATGAAAAATGCCAAAACGTCAGAGCACCAGACTCCAGAACTTTCTACATTTGTCCCTTTTTCCTTCAAGAATATCTCATTAATTCATCTTTTATTTTCTCCACAAAGCCAATCTTTGCCGAGAAGTCTGCTTTTATTTCTTTTTCCTGATAAGTGTACATGTGTTTCTGTGTGTTTTGAGGATATTTGAAGGGTTAAGCATTTAATCTTCCATAATATTACGTGTATGTTAACCAATTAATACATCTCCATTGAATATGTTTTCACTTTGATTTTAAAGCAATAATTCTGTTCATTAAGAAACCTTGTTAATAGATTATGTTATTTAAAACCTGAAAGAGTTTAGATTAGATTACTTACAGTATAGAAACAGGCCCTTCGGCCCAACAAGTCCACACCGACCCGCCAAAGCGCAACCCACCCAGACCCATTCCCCTACATTTATTCCTTCACCTAACACTCTGGGCAATTTAGCATGGCCAATTCGCCTAACCTGCACATTTTTGGACTGTGGGAGGATACCAGAGCACCCAGATGAAACCCAGGCAGACATGGGGAGAATGTGCAAACTCCACACATGAGGCGGGAATTGAACCCATTGTTATTTAATTGATCATTTGAAGTATTTTTGTTTTACATTGTGACCCATACTTTTAGTGGTATGAGAGCAATGGTGCACTCCTCAAGTCTCTGTCTTAACAATACATAACTAACAGACCCAGTAAATGAGTCAGCACATTGATTTTTTTTGTCACATTCCATGATTAAAAAAAACAATTTATTGAGAAATAGTAGACTAGACAGTTGCTTAGAAAATGCATATTTCTGTGACAGCTGTATTTAAGAAAAGCTGATACAAAGCTTAACTACGTCAAGAGTCATATGGAAAACAAAGTAAAAATGTTTGTGTTTTATTACTACCTACCTAATAGAACTGGCTTGTGGATGATTTTATGTTTGTGGTTTTATATATATGCATTAAATGTGAAATTTGATAATAATCTAACCTGTGCGATTTCAAGTATCAAACTTCTCAATTGGACCTTAAAGTTAGAAACCCCATCCCAGATTGATTGATATTCCACAAAGCATTGCTTTAAACGTGTGTAATAACAAGTGTCACATATTATTCATGATAGACTAGTCAATCATGCTGCACTGACACAGATATCAAAGAGTCATGGAGAATAGCAGGGTCTCACAATATGAGAAATAGGTTAGAGTGTATATCACGGTAACGGGAGCCTAGAGACATGTAAGTAAACTGTCTCATTCCCAGCCAAATAATAAAATAAAATAATTTTCAAAGCATCACCAAACCATCAGGAAGTTCACACATTTTTATAAACTAACTCCTGGCCTACAGCTCTGGTTTATGGTCATTATTATTATTATTATTATTATTAATAATAATGCATACAGAGGAACAGTTCCTCTCAATTTCCTTCCTGAAAATGGTGATATTAATTGTCTTTGCTGAGAAGGAAATCAGTGCCAAAGAGCAAAACAACTTTAATGGAAAAGTACCACTTTCTGGCCTTGACTGTCGTTAGGTGTGAAAACTGACTTCTATCCCAATACATAAAATGTTGGGACGGTTAAGGAGAAGAATGCCTGTCAGTTTCTTCCTGAATGAGTATCAACTCTGTCATTTCCCACATTAATGTGGTTAAATAGTTTTTAAGTAAAATAAATGTAATAGCCCTTCCAGTAACACCCAACTAACGAAGGCGAAAATAGTTCCCTTTCACTTTCGGATTAATGCAAAAGAGCTCTGTTACTTTAGTAAATAGCGTAAATTCATTCCAACGCGCTCAGGTATGGAAACTGAAAAATCTTGGAAACCCTCATGACTAAGGTTTGTGAAGCTATTAAGCTGTCAAGTCATTCAAATACCTTGCTCTTCAAATTTTGGGAAAAAAACGTCTGCTGTGCCTCCCGGTGTAAAACGTTTGGTATTTGTTGACATAAGTCTGAAGGATGTTGTTGTTGTACCAGTGCTGCTTCCAGTTTCTACAATCTACCATTTTCACATTGGGGCACTGAGGGCTGTGAATGCACAGATGATTGACAGTTTCAAGTAGTTACGAGATCTTTGCTATCTTTGTGGGACTATAAATAAAAACTGTAAGGATGCTGTAAATTGGAAACAAAAACAGAAATTGCTGGAAAAGCTTAGTAGATCTGGCAGCACCCATGGAGAGAAATCAGAATTAATGCTTTGGGTCCAGTGACCTTTCCTCAGAACTTCTGAGGAAGTGTCACTCAATCTGAAATGTTAACTCTGATTTCTCTCCACAGATGACCTGAAATTAAGGAGAATCAAATGTCCAGCTATTTCAGTGAGATGTGGCTTTTCAAACCATCCTTTATGTTGAAATTATAGCTGTTGACTACATAAGCAATAATCCTTACCAGTTGTAGTCAATTTCTACTGAATTTCAGCACAGAAGGGGACCACGCAGCCCATCTGCCTGTACTATATAATTCATGATGAAAACACAACCTCATTAGTCCAATTCCCCATAGCTTTACCTTATAAAATTCTCCAGAAAAGAATTATAACTAACGATGCAACTTTCTTTCCCAATGCCAAGGACTAACACAGCAAAACACACTTTTTTGTCACCAATTTGTAACAGTGAACCATTGTTGACATTTCCACAACAGGAAAGACTACTTTGACTGGGTGGGATTCCTGTTTTCATTTTTCCTCTGCTTGAACATATCTGTTGTGCAAGAGTAAGGCACAGAAAAAGAGTCAGTAGTGGGGAGGCAACAATTGGGATATGAGTCATAGAGCATAGCAACGGGCCATTCAGCCCATCATGTTTATTTCATAAATCCCTACAGTGTGGAAACAGTCCCTTCGACCCAACAAGTCCACACAAACCCTCCGAAGCGTAAACCATCCAGACCCAACCCCCTACCCTATTATCCTAAATTTCCCCCTGACTAATGCACCTAACCTAAACATCCCTGAACACTATGGGCAATTTAGCATAGCCAATTCACCTAACCTGTACATCTTTGGATTGTGGGAGGAAACCAGAACACTCAAAGAAAAACCCACGCAGACACGGGGAGTATGTGCAAACTCCACACAGACAGTCGCCCGAGGCTGGAATCAAACCCGGGTCCTTGGCGCTGTGAGGCAACAGTGCTAACCACTGAGCCAGCGTGATGCCAAACAAATACCAAATTACGCTAATCCCATTTAGTTGCACTTGTTCCCTAGTTGACTATGCCCTGGCAGTTTCAGTGCTCATCCAGATGCTTCTTAAACATCACAGGAGTACTTACCACCCCCATCCTCTCAGGCAGCACATTCCATATTTCTACAATTTCACTCAAAAATACATTACAACTCAGAAAATCAGTAAGTGCATTGTGCATTAGTGTATACCATGGCGACTCTCTGAAAATGCTATGCCCTTATTTCTATTGGGTAAAAAATGAGGTCTGCAGATGCTGGAGATCACAGCTGAAAATGTGTTGCTGGTTAAAGCACAGCAGGTTAGGCAGCATCCAAGGAATAGGAAATTCGACGTTTCGCCCGAAACATCGAATTTCCTATTCCTTGGATGCTGCCTAACCTGCTGTTTTTAACCAGCAACACATTTTCAGCCTTATTTCTATTGCCCTGCTTTATCCTCATAACCTTCCAAATATTTCTTTTATCCATTTCTCTTATAAGTACATTTTATAGTTGCTTTGAAAAGGTTTTTTAAAAGAGACTCCATCCTATTTCTAAGCATCGCCCCACAACATGAATTACTTTGGCGTCATGTGCTTTTTAATACTTTGCTTGAACAAAATAACAATGGGAGTGTGCTACATTTAAATACTGTGCTTAAAACAAAACTAACTCGCATAATTATTTGCTGTTCCTCCCAAAAAACTTTGAAAACTACTTTTGTACACATTCTGACCATACAATTATTTAACTCCAAAGGGAATAGAACTAGGGAATAGTATAGAACTTTTCTTCATTAATAGCTTGTGGAAGTTTTGAAAAGTTTCATCGCTGCAGCGTCAGGCACTGATGAAGGTGTGAGAAGCTATGTTTAATATTTTTAATCTTATTAATACCAAAGACAGTGAACATTATAGTTAGCTAATGGATATTAGCCTAAAGTTCAGATAAAGAGAACCATGTTTTTTTATAATTTTGATCTTATGTACTTCACAGCTGGCGAATGCTTTTGAAATGAAGTCACTGTTGTGGTGAAAGGAAAACCAACAATCTATTTGTGTTCAGTTAGGTCCCAATACAACAGAGGTACTTGACCAGAAAATCTGTTTCAACAGTGTTGTTTTAGAATTGTTGGCTAACATACCAGGAGATACATGTTCTTTCTGGATGAGCACCAACAAAGCTTATACAACCACCTGCAAGGGTAGCTGAGCAATGAGTTTGCCATCTCATCCAAAAGACAACCCATACAGCAATACAACACTGCACGGAACCTCACTGAATTGTAGGCTAGATCATGTTCTCAGGTTTCTGGAGTGCACCTAAAAGGCACAGCCTTCGGGCTCAGGGAGTGAGTGCAACCACCTTCCAATTAAATAAAAGTCTCACCCCTTATTCTAGGTAGAATTAAAAGAACAGACCGTTTACTGGTTCCAATGGTTGCAGCTGACGAATGAAATGGCTGGCTTGTGGTACAATTAGAACTCCAAGCTGGCTCTGAAGAATACTTTGCCGTATCTTTACTCAAGTAGTGCAGATATGTCCTCAGTGATGGCAGAGTGGAATTCCTTGTTAACAGGGGAAGTTGCTCCTGTGTGAAAGTAGCTGCTTTTCCTGGATCTGTTGAGCGAGATTTCTCCAGTGAAGAATTAACATTGCTTGTTAGTGCTGCACCACCCACTGTTGAGGAAACATCAGTAAGATTTAAAGCAACTTCCACTGGAGTAGAATATTGTGGAAGAACAGGTGTGTCCAGGGACGGAGAACTTAGAGCTAAAGGTGTTAAAGTTGGGAATGCGTTCATGGAAGATATTGTTGGGGTTGTACGCAGTGTCTGAGGTGGCAAGAGTCTTACTGAAGACATTGATGGAGATAGGAGAGATTTCATTGTAGATGCTACTGGAGATGGTAAAGATCTCTTTGCATCTGGTGCTGAAGATGAAAAAGGTTTCACTGCAGATATTACCCAAGATTGAAAGGGCTTCACTGTGGATACTGTCTGAAATGGAAACAATTTCCCTGTAGACATTTCTGAAGATCGAAAAGGTGTCTCCACTGCCAATGCTGAAGGTGAAGAGGGTCTCACTGTTAGCATTGTTGCAGATGGAAATGGTTTCACTGCAGATGTTACAGCAATGTTTAAAGTTACAAATGCTGCTGGGACTGAAGACTGTGAGTCAAGTGATGTTATTGAGCTAGCTGTTACAGGCAATAATTTGATTCCTCTTGAGGATTGAGAATGGGAATGATGCAGATGTTTAGACTTCACTGAAACAGACGGACATACAATATCTGTCAGAATGTCTGAATGGACGGTGTGTTCCTCTGGTGCCAAGCTTGTGGGAGCAGAGATGTCGGATGCTGCTAAGGAACAATCATCTGTCAGCTGATCTTGCACTGGTGCTAAAAAAAACATAAAATTTAATTAAAACAGGCATCTGTGTTCTTGGGCAAGGTGAACGAAAATTATTACAACCTTCTATTACAGAAAACAAACATGCAGCAGCCCAGGAACTACTTGTGATTAATTTACAGTGTTGTTCATAAAGTAGAGAGTCGAAAATTCTCCAGCATCTGCAGTCCTCACTTCCTCCTTCATAAAATATATTAAATCTAATAGATCTTCAATACATATTTGCAATTCAAATTTCTGAGCTGCACAATTTAATTGCAATCTCTCAGGCTTACAGCTGCAAATTCAATCTTCAGTAACTGTCTAGAAATGTAGCTATGGGATAAATAAACTCTAAAATATGTAAACCCTGAAAGGCATTGGTGTGCAGGATGAAATGGAGAAATCGGTCCACAAATAAATAATATGAAACATTGAAACAAAATTCAAACTAAAAGCCTCACCACTTTGATCTCCACGATTGCATTCATCTTCCAAAATACACAGCAACACTATTCCAGACTTCTATACAAAAGTTCATTAAATATGCTACCGTCTGGTAGGAAACATGATACATGTATTTGTTTCAAAATTGTATGTGATTTGCGAAGATATAATTGTACAGAACTACGTATCAAATAAAATCCCTGAAGAGAAAACATTTCTGGTAATACAAACTGAACTGTTTGACTCAGGGTGGAAGTTCTGTTTACAAATACAGTAAATTGCAAGCATGGAAATTCTCAAATGTTCACTGGTGAGGCTCAAGATGGGCTGATCTGTGATATGAAAAGCTTAACTGTTAACAGTTTCTAACTTGTTGCTTAGTGGATTTTATCCAGTGGATAGAAGAATAAAGACTTAAATGCTGCAATTAAAACAACAATGCCTGCATCAATGTTGCATCCTGCACCCGGGCTGAACTGGAGCAGTTCATTGATTTTGCACCCTGCCTTCAAGTTCACTTGGTCCATCTCGGACACCTCCCTCCCCTTTCTTGACCTTTCTATTTCCATCTCCGGCAACAATCTCCAGATGGACATTTACTATAAATCCACAGATTCTCACAACTACTGGACTGCACCTTCTCTCACCCAGCATCCTGTAGAATTCCATCCTGTTCTCCCAATTCATCACCTGCGCTGCATCTGCTTGGACAAGGATACATTCCACTCCCAAGGATCCCAGCCATCCACCTATTTGGAACAGCCTGCTTTCCCCCACCCCATCATCCAGACAGCTCTTCACCTCCTGCAACTCCTCCATTTCCCATTCCACTGCTCTAAACGTTCTCCCTCTACTCTACACACAATACAGACAGGGTCCCCCTTATCTTCACCTACCACCCACCAGTCTCCGCATCCAACACATCATCCTTAAACAATTCCACCAACTCCAACCTGACCCCATCATGAAGCATATCTTCTCCTCCACACCCCTCGCTGCCTTCCTCAAAGAGCATTCCCTTCAACAGTCCTTGGTTCACACCGACTCTCCTCACCGACTCCCTCCCAAACCCCCAGGTATCTTCCCCTGCAACCAGAAAAGATGCAAAACTTGCCAGTACACCACCCCCCTCACCTCCATCCAGGGCCCCAAATAGTCCTTCCAGGTGAGACAGAGGTTTACCTACCTCTCCTCCAACCTAGTTTACCGCATCAGGTGCTCCCGATGTGGTCTTCGCTACATCGGGGAGACTGAGAGTAAACTCAGAACACGTTTCTCAGCCGGGCTCGCAGGGGCCGACTGGACCTCCCAGGCACCGGCCATTTTAATTCCCCTTCCCATTCCCTTTCCAACATGATCATCCTTGGCCTCCTCTAATGCCACAACGAATCAGATCACAAATTGGAGTAACAACACCTCATCTTTCATCTGGGCAGCCTACAGCCCAAAAGACTCAACATTGAGTTCTCCAATTTCAAATAACCTTCCTTCCCCTTCCCCAACTCTCTCTCAAGCCCTTCCCTCTCCTTTCTGTTGCTCTGATTGACTTAGCTACCAACCGGATTCATTCCTCCCATCGACCAACCAGGTGGTGCCCTCTACCTGTGTTCACTTATCCATACCTCTACCACCCTACCCCCATCCCCTTTAACTGCAGCTCCCCTTACACCCAGCCCCCACCTCCCCCCATCCCCCCCACCCCCAGTTGTGAAGAAGGGTTACACCTGAAACAGTGAGACCTCTCCACCTCCTGATGCTGCCTGACTTGCTGTGGTCTTCCAGCCTCCTGCCTGTCTACAATGGAGAGAATGACCTGTCACTAACCACAAACCTGCAGTAGGCAAGGAACAAATTCAAATGAACTGACATTGGTGTGATATTGGCTTTCCATAGTGTACGTACCCTTCTTGACCTACAGTTCATATTGGGTGTGAAAACAGGGCTGTTCTTAAATGGTGAGGTGCTGGAACATGTTGGATGTCAAAGGGACTTGAGTGTCCTTGAAAGTTAACGTGTTAGTACAGCCACTCTGTGGAAGGGTCACCAGACCCGAAAAATTAACTCTAATTTCTCTTCACAGATCTACCAGACCTACTAACCTTTTCCAACAATTTCTGTTTTTATTGCTGATGTCTATACAGCAACCAATTATAAAAGTAAAGAGTACATTGGCCTTTATTGCAAGAGGATTTAAATAAAAGAGCAAAGGCTTTTTACGGAAAATATGTGGCGCTTTGTTGAGACTACACAGGGAGTATAGTGTGCAGTTTTTATCTCCACACCTACAGAAAGACTTATTTACCATGGAGAGAGTGTGACAAAAGTTCAACAAACTAATTCCTAGGATGGAAGGAAAATTAAATAGACTAGGCCTGTATTCACTAGGCCTGTATTCTCAGGGCTTTAGAAGAATGAGAGGTGACCTCACTCAGACACGGAAAATTCTTCCACAACTCAGCTGGGTAGATGGGAAGGATGTTTCCTCAGGCTGAGTGGTCTAGAACTATGGGACACAGTCTCAAAATAAAGGGCTCTGATGAGGAGCACTCTGAGGGTGCTGGAATCTGTGGAATTCTCTACCTCAGAGGGCTGTGGAAGCTCAGTTGTTGTGTATTTTCAAGACTGAGATTGATAGATCTCTACAAATTCAAAATATCAAAAAAAAAAGCAGATAGTGCAAAGATACTGGTGCTGAATTAGAATATCAGCCCCAATCTCACTGAAAGTTGAAGTGGCTTCAAAGGATTAAATAACCCCCTCCTGCTCCATCTTTATGTGCTTAAGCAGTAAACGGAGGCTATGTTGACTCATTTCGAGCTTATTCAGCCAGAATGGCATACACATTTGAGCCTACTGTGGATATAACCTTGTGCCAGTTCACCATGCTTTTCTCTGTTTTGTACCAAATGTTTCTCAAAGAAGAGAGAAAAAAAACTTCTTTTGAAGCTTAAACCTCTTTTGACTCAAACAGTGAATTACGAATATTATTTATGATCCTTGATTAGATTATGGATTCCCCACAGAATGGAAACAAGCCATTCAGCCCAACAAGTCCACACCAATCCTCCGGAGAGTAACTATTCCTCTACCCTATATTTACCCCTGACTAATGCACCTAACAGTACGGGCAATTTAACATGGCCAATTCACCTGACCAGCACATCTTTGGGTTGTGGGAGCACTCAGAGGAAACCCACGCAGACGCAGGGAGAATGTGCAAACTCCTCACAGAGAGATGCCCGAGGCGGGAATCAAACTCGGGTCCCTGGCACTGTGAGGCAGCAGTGCTAACCACTGAGCCACTGTGCTGCCCAGTGGTGGTACAGCATAGATCACATTGTAAAATTTTGTTTAGGAATCACATGGGCCTTAAATTGGGGGTGGTGTATCTTGTAATAATTACCTGACCAATTGCTTCAGAAATGCAGAAGTTGCATGTCAGCTTCTACAGGCCTTTTCATAGGGCTGCTTGTTCAGCCATTCTGACTGCAGTAACCTTTTGGCAAACGCAAGTAGTGGAACGGCATCAGAATCCAATCTGGAAGATTGCCTATTCTGGTATTTGCAAACCACAGCCATGGGCCCCAACAACACAGACACTGACACAGTACAAGTTCCAGATCCCAAATCCAAAATTGCGTGCAAAGTATGGACATTAAGACTAACATGAGCTTTCAGCAATAAATTCCCAAACAAGGGAAAACCATTTAAGCTCGTATAAATTGAAGCCAGGCTTTCAGAATTATGAGCAATAAAGTGAATATAAATATTTCTATAAAAACTCATGGTCATTTTTGTTTGCTCACTTTGATGCAGTTAGTTCACTGAAAACAGTCAAGTTATCTTTTCTTCAAGGGGAAGTTTAAGAGCAGAACATTCTATCTGACATAATCCCACTTTCTTTCTTACCAATTTAAATCTTTCAAAATATTTACATTCCCTTTATTTAATTTACGACTGCAATTTAAAACCCTAACAACAACATATTAAAAAATGGCAGCGAAGCCAAACATAAGCAGTCAGTTTTAGTCAGCATGGCTTCATATTCAAACATTTCAGAGAATGTCCATTTCACCAGCTGAAATTCAACATTTCATGTTCATTTCTAATGAAAGCATGACAAAGTGGATGGAAGTAGTTATAATACTATATTAAGTAATTACTTGATTATATCTGTTTCACCTAATTGTCACAGATTTTGTGGTCAACAGTGAAAAAAAAGGCTGCCATCAAAAAAGCAATGCATAAAGATTAAGCAAAAAATTAACTTTGTCCATCCCAGTCCAACACTGGCACCTCCAAATCATGGTTATCAAGGATTGAGTAATTCTATACACATAGCTTATTTTATTCAAATGAAACTTTGAAGATGGAGCCAGCTGTGGAGCCTAAGAACAATACAGGAATCAGGCAGACTTATCCAGACTGGAGAATTGTCTGAGAGAAGCAATACAATGAAAGTTTAAATCATTTTGCAGAAAGTGATTGATGAGTGGATTAAGGTAGAGGCTGAAATATCAAAGTCAGGTTTTAAGAAAAAAAAATTTGTTACTTAAATTATACCTTGTCAAATATTCAGACAGAATGTAGTTCCACACTGGTAAAAATTAGGTTATCAGCCTCAGATCAAATGTTCAGCAATACTTATGATTTAATATTCTCTTAAGAACAATTATATCTCAATAAATTAGATTTTAAATTATCTTTGATGTTTATAGCAACAGTGCACAAAAAGTTTGAATTCATGTCAGCCTATTGAGTCCATGCTGATTGCAAGTGGGAAGATTCCAACAGTATACACTTTGGAACAGCAGGGCAGTAGTGACTGCTGCACCTTAATTCCTCTGATAATTCTACATCGTTGTTAGTTCTACTCAGTAATGGCAAATATTGACAATTTGTCATCCTGCCAACCGCAAACTCCAGGCCAATGGTACCTTCTGGTACACTTTTATAACAATTTTCCACATGCTATGGCTGAAGTCCTAGGATCTAGGATTTGGAATTGAATCCAGGCAAGCATAAGTTTGTTTTCACTGAATACATGAGTCCTTGGATTTGTGGGTCTTAAATTATAATTAAATAGGTTTAACCCTATACTGAGTGCAAACTTCATTAAATTTAATTCCTCATTACTTGAAGCAGGTGGATCATGACATGTCAGCATCTTTAAGGGAACAAATTATTTGTCAGAAAAAACCTGTATTATTTGTAATGGTGTCTGAGTGTGTCCAATTTTTAAAAAGTCAGCTTTATAAAATATTAACATCCATTTGGTTTTCTGTGTCAATACAGGGAAGGTCCATGAGGTTTCAGGAGTGAATTCCTTTCCATTTTGACATTAGACTGACAAGATATAACATAAAGAGTTTCTTCACCTCTAATATCTCAAAATGCCTAAAGCCAATCTCAGAAGAGCACAGTGAATGTTTCCACTTCCCACATTTCTTGTAGCCTTTTTATAAAAAAAAGTCTCAGAATATTAATCTGGCACTCTGTATTACAAGTTCAGTGGCTTTATTACTAAGACACCATCTCCACTTAGGAAGAACTCATTGCACAAGTATTGATTTTGGACTAGCAATTATGACTGCATTAGCAAATGATAGGAGCTATTACGTTGCAGTATTGTCTCACTCCCAGCAATGAAACAAACGACTAGTTCATGAAAACAATGAACATTAAAAATGGAACTAACAAAACATTTTCACTTATAGTTTACCATTGGTTCAATAGGGAGTCTGCTGGATTTTAAATAATCAGAAAATTCAAGGCTAAAGGTTTTCATTTCCTCTTTGTACATTTTTAAACCTATTAATGTTGTCTAATTAGTAACTAAACAATAAACTCAAAATTCAAACTTAAAATGACAAATTCAAGGAATCAGGGAAATAGTTTTTAAAAGTTTTAAAAAATATTAATTGAAACCAGAAATGAAAGCGTCTATAATATAATGAGCATTCCATTTAATCATTACATTTTTGACTGCTATGCTAACCCCCATCAATCCAATGAACAAGTAAACTTTTGCGTGAACAACCTGGCTGTGTTTAGAACAAACTGGCTGTAGTCCCATGGGTCCAGGGGTGACATACGTTTCTTGTTGATTCATGATTCATGATGCACTTGCAGGAACTGCTTCAATTCCTGTCTGGTATTGTTTTGTTTCAAGACATATGCAGCAGCGTGTATCAAACAGTCAAAGTTGGAATCCAGCCTAGAAGCCGAAGTTAGTTCATCAAACTCGAAGAAAAACTAATATAATTTCAGAGTTTCTATCCCAGCATTTTTATAAATTCTGCGTTATGTACAAGAGTACGTTTGTAAGGCTCTGGTCCCAATCTAGGAGCCCGACAGATTGGAGCATGGGTTAGCAATAGAGCTGAAATCTATATCCAATGCACTTTTCTGGTGACAATCACCCTGTCAGAGGCACAGCCACATCATATTGTGGCTATCATGTGCGGCTTAAAGCTGATGCAGCACTCGGATAAAGAATGGAGGAATGTCACTAATTAACTAACTCTAACAGGCTTGACACAGGCCTTAGACTGAATGGCTTCCTCCTATACCATATCCTTCTCTAATGTTTGAATCGATTGATTTGAAAAGGCCAGTCTTTTTCATCCTCTGTTCTAGAGTCATGCATTGGAAAATTCAATCCTCATTTGTAATTGCTATCGTACTCTATTGATTTTAAGCAAGAGTAACAAAATGGGGCAGTAGTTAATTAGATAACAGGCCGGAAGATTAGAAATTTGGATTGTGGTTGCCTCATGACATGGGAAAACATTAAAATTTCTGTCAGTTGGCTTTCACTGACAACAGAATGAGCAAATCATAAAGCATCAGCAGGACTGGAATGAAAATCCTGAACTGTTTGCATCATAACGTAAAACATTTTCTTAAGAGTAAGGGAACTTTCTACAACAGTGTGATCATGGTCTTTTTGTTGATTTCAAGGATTCAACATTAGAAACTCAATCTTGGTGCTTACAGTGCCAATGTTTGTGGGTGCATATATTTACTTGCATAAATCACCAAGGCTTCTTCAGACATTGGAAACCAGCAAAGGTTGAAGAAAGAAAATGATAGTATTTTGCAGCACATTCTGTACTGTAACTGACAGAGAAGGTTGAATTTCAACTCCATTTGTCAATATCAATACCCCACACACAATAAATCAACAAGGACTGTTAGATTGTGAATCGAACTGTGTCCTCTTATTTTACCTCATTATTATTGTTAGCATGTCAGTTACAGGTTCAAGACCCACTGAAATATTTAAGCACAAACTGGGGTCACTTACAACTAATTGGTCAATTTCCCACTTTGTTCTCTGAACTTTTCTTTTTGTTGAAGGCAATGGAAGGTAATATTGAATGGAGTACAAAGTAGGCCTACTTCAACAAGAGAGAATCTAATCATTGACATCCAATAGCATTACCATTACTGAGTCCCCCATTAGCAACATCTTGGGGGTTTCCATTGACCAGAACATGAACTGGACTAGAATTTAAATACTGTGGCTGCAACAGCAAGTCAGACTCTGGGAATTCTTCAGTGAGTAACTCACCTCCTGACCCCTCAAACCTGTCTACAATCCACAAGGCACAAATCATGAGTATGATGAGATACTCCCCAACTTGCCTGAATGAGTGCAGGGTCAAAAACACTGACCATTCAGGTCAAAGTATCTCATTTGATTGGCATCCTGGTCACTATCTCATCATTCACTCCTCCTGCCTTTGGTGTCCAGTGGCAGCATCTCTACAAGATGCAAGGCAGTAATTCACCAATATTGAGGCTGAACAGGCTGGGGCTGTTTTCCCTGGAGCATCAGAGGCTGAGGGGTGACCTTATAGAGGTTTACAAAATTATATAGGACATGGGGCATGAATAGACAAAGCCTTTTCCCTGGGGTTGAGGAGTCCAGAACCAGATAGCATTGGTTTAGGGTGAGAGGGGAAAGATATAAGAGAGACCTAAGGGGCAACTTTTTCACACAGAGGATGGTACGTGTATGGAATGAGCTGCCAAAGGATGTGGTGGAGGCTGGTACAATTACAACATTTAAGAGGCATTTGGATGGGTAGATGAATAGGAAGAGTTTGGAGGGATATAGGCTGGGTGCTGGCAGGTGTGACTAGATTGGGTTGGGATATCTGATCGGCATGGATGGTTTGGACCAAAGGATCTGTTTCCATGCTGCACATCTCTATGACTCTATGACTCTAATAGTACCCTCCAAACCTATGATCTAGGTAGAAGGACAAGGGCATTAGATGCATGGCAGCATCAGCACCTTAAAGTTCCCCTCCTGATTTTGAATTATCTCTCTCTTCCTTCAGACTGGATTAAAATCCTGGAACTGCCTTCCTAACAGCACCGTGGGTATACCAAATTCCCATGGACTGTAATGGTTCAAGAAGGCAGATCACTACCATCTTTTCCAATGCAAGTACAGATAGGCAATAAATGCTGACCCACATCCTGCAAAACAATTTAAAAACAGGCAACCAATCCCATTCGATGAGTTTCCTACTTGTAGTTTTTCATTTTTTTGAGCCTAGATACCCGCTCATAAATGTCACTAGATATTTTGATAAGCATATCTCACGTTCCTGACTATTGCCAAGTCTCTTAAGAAGGATATGAAACAAGGTCAAACCTACAACTCTTTGAGGTATAAGAATCTAGAGTTTAACCTTGATGTTACACATAGAGAGCTGTCACCTTGCAGTGGATGCATTATAATCTATTTGGACCAGATCACAGCTCACTGGGCGATCTGCTATTACTCCCAAACACCAAAAGCCAATAGGGTGTAATTTTTGCCTGATCTCCCCTACCAAAATTAAGTCGGTCACAACTCCCACTTCATTGATCAACAGCACTAGGAACAAGATATATTTGGTCCTGTGAGATAGGGAAAGGATGAAAGGGGAGAGCTCATCAATACTTTTAAAACACAATATAGATGGAGTTTAAAGAAAACTTACCATCAATATATACAGCTACAGATCTTTTTGCTGACCCTGCTTCATTCACAGCTTCACATTCATAAATACCTGAAATAAATAACCAGGTTATATTAACTCAACTAATGTTGACCATCAACTCATTGGCACATGGATTGAGACTCAACTAAAGCAAATGCTACACAGGGCTCTCTCCTTTAAAGTAATATTCCTTACAAACGTTTAATAACTTCTAATTAACAGAGTTGAAGAAGTGTAATAATGGAATGCATCATAAATATCACACAATACACTATTTCACATTGTAGAATTGGTGCTAAAGTAGCCACAGGGCACTGAGTTGGATGGTCAACCATGATCATATCAAATTATGTAACAGCACTGAAGGACCGAATGGCCTACTCCTATTCCTGTTTTCTACTCTTCTATATGGTTCCACCACATCACCCATTTTTAAGAGAAAGAGAAACTGTAGACTGATGGCACAGTTAGAATAGTTACATAACAGCCATGATTCTCAAGGTCAGGCTGCCCTCTGCAGGCATTTAAAATTAACAGGCGCAACCTGCCTCTGGAAGTTCCACCACCCCTATCCCTGCCACCAGTAATTTTCACTGCCATGGGATAAAGTGCAAGCAGTGATCCTACACACAGCTCTCCCATTCTGGCTAGTTCCTTGGCAGGGTCAGCATCACGTTCACCCTGTTCTGGAGAACACATTGTTCATGGCACCAATCCTGAACCATTGCCTGGTTTTGAAAGGTACATGTAAGAGGTCTTATGCACACCTCTCATGCCCAGTCCAGGGCCTCCATTCTCCTTTCCTGGCTTCCCTGCCCCAAGACTCCTTCCTGAGCCTTCAATTTGCAGAAATAGTTCTCTGGTCATTGGTCTCTTTAATACCAGTTTCCAGATAGCCTCATTATGAATGTTTAGCTAGACTCTGAGACTTGGATTATTTCAGCTGGTTCTCTGTTTTGATAGGTTGAAGTTGGGCTGATTGACATTTCAATGAGTTTGTAATGGCAATAATATATTTTAAATCAGATTTATCAGTGGGCATTCTTTTTCCCTTAGAATTCATGACTAATCATTATAATTATGTGGCTCAATGATTCTGTGCATAAGACAAAATGGGTGAGTGGGCATAAAAAGAGCATGATAGTAGGTTAGTGAGACACTAGGACATGGGGGATGAGTGGAGTGATGAGGGAGAGGGAAAAGCTAGAGGAGCGAACTATTCATATATCAATAGTCACAGGGAACTGAGTTGGGACTTCTAACCAATCAGTTTCAGCACTCGCACATGCAAGACATTACTTTGATTTGCTTCCAGGATTAACAGTCTGACTCACTTGTGCCCCACCTTCCCAGAGTAAAAATTGCTTCTAAATATTGAGGTGGATTTGCCAAGTTGGTAAGTTTTCTGACTCATACTATCCATCTCATTTGCAATGTGCACTGAGTTTTAAACATTGCTGTAAACAAAGCAACTTTGTGTACACAATCTTACTCACCCATTTATCCTTATTGTTTATATCTTGTGCTGCATCCACTGGACAGCCATTTAATGGTTTTATGGTCTATCATCCAGTTTAGCCTATGTCTCTGGATTATTATCCCAGGGATAACACCACCACAAGTCATCACCAACTATATTTTACTGTTTTAAATTCCTGCATAAACACTCATTGTGTAAACTTCAGGATTTGAAAGCTTGTGGAATTCATTGCCATGGAAAGCAGCGAAGGCCGGGACGTTAAATGTCTTCAAGACAGAGATTGATAAATTCTTGATCCCACAAGGAATTAAGGGCTACGGGGAAAGTGTGGGTAAGTGGAATTGAAATGCCCATCAGCCATGATTAAATGGCGGAGTGGACTTGATTGGCCGAATGGCCTTACTTTCACTCCTATGTCATATGGTCTTATTGTCTTATGGAAAACACATTTCACAGAAGGGCAGTGCAGTTAAAATAGAAATAATGTTTTAGATCTGCAGAATTGTTGGTTTAGAATCCTGGTACTTCCTCCCTAATGGCATCATGGGTCTATCGACAGCACATGGACTGCAGCAGTTCAAGAAGGCAGCTCACCACCACCTTCTGAAGGGCAAATGAGGGTGGGCAATAAATGTTGGCACAGTCAGCGATGCCCATGTGCTGCAAGTGAATTTTAAAAAATCACTATCCATTTAAAAATACCAGATTGGTACATACCTTCAAAACTTTGCACTGCCTTTCTTATTTTAAGTATTCCATTCTCTGTGAGAAAGTTAGACTGATTACTGGCAATTAAAGGCCTGTTCTTGAAGAACCAGAAGACATTAGGCTTTGGAATTCCAGACACATCACAGAACAGTGTAAATTCCAATCCATGACGAACCTGCGTTGAGGCATTGAGGAACAGAATACTAGGCGGGACTGTAGCAAGAGCAGCAGATGAAGGAAAACCAGAATAAAGAATACAAGAAGTGATGGGGGAATGGGAGCCAAAAGATGAAGATGACAGAAAGGTGAAGAATATAATGCAAAGAGCTTGAAGGCATTGGGCACAGACAGTGAGAGATGGGATACAGAGAAATAAAAAGGGAAAAGTTAAAAAGATGGAGCAACATTGTAAGACACAATGTGGGAACAGTAAGAAATACAGAACAGAAAGGCATAACAGAATATGAGCTAAAATTAGAAATATAAAAAAAAGTGTCAATTAGGGCACAAGAATAAACAGAATATCAAACTGTAGTGTCAAAAATCAAGAGATTATAAAGCTGCAGCAGTACCATGCACTTTTAATCTTCCAGTCCTTTCATCTTGTCCCAGTGTGCTTGAAGCCACACAATGATATATGTCTTCATCAGTCAGAGTAACCCTAGGAATCAGCAACATTTGGTGTCCTATAAGGTAAGGTTAAGCAGAAAGAATGTCAGTCGATAACTATAGCAACCTTTTGTTTTATCATTCTGGGAATTCCTTGGGTAGGCAGTGGTCCTCTAACATATGACATCTGAGAAACACTAAGTTCAGAAGTGTGGCCAAATTTCTACTCCACCCACACAGGGGTTTGTGGGGTGGAGGCTCTTCTTCCCAGAGCTGCTCTTGTACATTCCTTTCAGCGAGATCAAGAGGTAATGTTTTTAAGGATGCGATTGCAGGACACCCACTGAATCTGAAAATGAATGGTACTCAACAATTTAAAAATTGGACTGAAAATGGTTTTAACTTAAATATTTCTATTGTGGTACACTTATTCCTGCTCGTTAACATGCAGCCACTTTATGTTTGTACTGGGACTAGTGTTCCTCAGCTAACCTGCCAATTTCTCCAGAGGCTTTGAATATAGCTGGAACCCAAATAAGCTGAATCACAACCTCAGCCAGGAATGTCCATTAGAGTTGCACAATTCCGAACTGCAGCTTGCAACCTTCATGATGTGACATGGCAGAGGGTGTGTTGCCATAGCAACAGCCTCCCTGCGTTTCCGCTTCCCAAGGCAATTAAGAGGCATGATTTACAATTCTTGGCTGGAACACTGAGTGAAGACTACAGTGACTGAATTGGGGTGAAGAATAAATCCAGATGGCTTCCGTGAAATGAAATATTGGCACAGGTTTGATGAATCTATCTCTGTGAAGTAAATATTCCATCATTCCAACACTTTTCAAATAACCACTTCTAATTCCAGTTTGCACGGGCTCCATTTCTATCTGAAATGTATAACATCTCCCAGTACAATTAAATCAGCAAACAATTGGTTAGGCCACTGTTGGAATATTGTGTGCAATTCTAGCCTCCTTCCTATCAAAAGGATGTTGTGAAACTTGAAAGTGTTCAGAAGAGATTTACAAGGATGTTGCCAGGCTTGGAGGATTTGAGCAAAAGGGAGAGTCTAAATAGGCTCGGGCTGTTTTCCCTGGAATGTCAGAGATTGAGGGATGACCTTCTAGAGGGGCATGGATAGGATATATAGACAAAGTCTCTTCCCTGGGGTGGGGAAGTCCAGAATTAGAGGGCATTGGTTTAGGGTGAGAGGGGAAAGATATAAAAGGAAGCTAAGGGGCAACGTTTTCACGCAGAGGGTGGTGTGTGAATGGAATGAGCTGCCAGAGGAAGTGATGAAGGCTGGTACAATTACAGCATTTAAAAGGCATCTGGATAGGTATATGAATAGGAAGGGTTTGGAGGGATATGGACCAAGTGCTGGAAAATGGGACTAGATTAGGTCAGGGTATCTGGCCAGCATGGACAAGTTGGACCAAAGGGTCTGTTTCCATGCTGTACATCTCAATGACTCTAATTGAGCAACAATATAAAAAGTTCCATCATGAGTCAATGCTCAATGAATTGATCTCAGCTGCCCTTAAGCAACAAGCCAGGGCAGGGAAAGAGAAGTTCTCTCCTGGTTAAATCCTAGTTACTGATATTGAAATGTCCATGATATTGATCACAAACAGAATCGGGTTAGGATGAGTAATCTGGGCTCACATATCAGGCTGGTAAAAAGTCCAGGTACCAGAGAGTGAAGAGCACCTAAGAAGCTGGAAAGCAACCACAGTTAACAGCTTCAGGTAAGACAGAGAGAAGAAATAAGATTTGTATAAGACAAGTATGGCATAGTGACTTGGTGGTTAGCACTGCTACCTCACTGTGCCAAGGACCTGGATTCAATTCCAGCTTTGGACAACTGTCTGGGTGGAGTTTAAATATTCTCCCTGTGTCTGCGTGGCATTCCTCTGGATGCTCCAGTTTCATCCCACAGTCCAAAGGTGAGTAGTTAGATGGATTGGCCATGTTAAATTACCAAGGTGAAAAACAATGACTACAGATGCTGGAAACCAGATTCTGGATTAGTGGTACTGGAAGAGCACAGCAGTTCAGGCAGCATCCAAGGAGCAGCGAAATGTCGATTTCGCTGCTCCTTGGATGCTGCCTGAACTGCTGTGCTCTTCCAGCACCACTAATCCAGAACATGTTAAATTACCCCATAGTGTCCAGGGATGTGCAGGCTGGGTCAATTATCAATGGTAAATGCATAGGTAGGGTGAGGGCCTGGGTTGGGCTGGCTTGATGGGCCAGATGTCCTTTCTCAGCACTGTAGGATTCTATGTAATACATTAATTTAGCCTATGTCAGAGTGAAGCTTGTGTTTCTGTATGGGTAGTATCTCATTGCTAATAAACAGTACTGTTGGTGATCAGCAGAAAGGGTTCGTGCTTTCCAAATTGTACTCTTTCCTGCTCACTCACCAGTCAAGTAATCCCTGAGGTATGTTAACTCTTCTTTTAACTCCCTTTCAATTTTTTCTTATCGATATCATGCATTCACCACTAAAAGATATCTTATGGAAAATGCATAAAGGGAATTAAAAGGAGCAAAAAGAACAATTCTTATCATGAGTCAGCTGATAACGCTACGGCACTGGTTCAAACATGGTTAAAAGAGTTGAATTCCAGAGGTGAGGTGAGAGTGACAGCCCTTGACATTAAGGCTGCATTCAACTGAGTGTTGCATTAAGGAGCCCTAGCAAATCTGGAATCAATGGGACAAACTCTCCACTGGTTGGAGTCAAACCTGGCAAATAACAAAGTAGGTATGGTTGTTGGAGGTCAGTCATGTCAACTCCCAGGCATCTCTGCAGAAATTCCTCAGGGTGGTGTCCTAGGCCCAACCGTCTTCAGCTGCTTCATCAACAATCTTTCCTCCATCATAAGTTCAGAAGTAGGGATGTTCACTGTTGATTGCACAATATTCTTCAACTCCTCAGACACAGATGCAATCCATGGTCAAATGCAACAAGATCTGGACAACATCCAGGCTTGGGCTGAAAAGTGGCAAGAAACATTCGTGCCACATAAATGCCAGGCAATGACCACCTCCAATAAGAGACATTCTAACCATCGCCCATTGACATTCAAACACTATCAATATCCTAGGGTTACCATCGGCCAGACACTCAACTGGACTCATCATATAAACACAAAGGCTTGGAAACTGCAGCGAGTAACTCACCTCCTGAATCCTCAAAGCTGTCCATCATCTACAAGGCACAAGTCAGCAGGGCATTGTAATATACCCCAATTGCCTGGATGGTTACAGCTCCAACAACACTCAAGAAGCTTGATACCATCCAGGACAAAAAGAGGTCCACTTGATTAGCACTACACCTACAAACATCCACTCCCTCCACCACTCCCTCAGTAACAGCACTGCGTACTATCTACAAGATGCACTGCAGAAGTTCACCAAAGATCCTCAGACCACTTCCATCTAGAAGGACAAAGATAGCATATACATGGAAACACCACCACCTGCAAGTTCCCCTCCAAGCCACTCACCATCCTGGAAATATATCGATGTTTCTTCACTGTCACCAAGTCACCATCCTGGAATTCCTTCCCTAATGGCAGGTGGACTGCAGTGGTTCAAAGAAGGCATCTCACCACCATTTTCTCAAGGGCTTCTTGGGTCAGGTAATAAATGATGGCCTGGCCAGTAGCACCCATGTTGTAAAGAGAATGGCTTCACTCCATCAAGTTAAAATTTCATTTAGTTACAGAGATTACAAATACTTTAAATTAATTATTGATTGCCAGAACAAATTTGAAGAAACATGATAATATAAGAGCTTATCTTTATTCCTGTGTCTTCCTTCAGAGTTTTTAATTAAATGTCGTTCTAATACCATGAATAAACAATGACACCATCCCCAGTGGCTGTGCAGGGCAGAGCAGCAAAGGAACCATTTTGAACAGTAAGTTCAGTTGTGAAGGAGACTATCATTTGTGTGACTGAAAAGTAAGAAAAATCATTGTGGTTTTTTTTTCTTCAAATAGAGGAGCTCAGTGCCCCAAAATTAACTCTCCCCTTAATATGGTAGTGTATCAAACCCACAGACTGCATTATTCGGTGAAGTCAGTTCCTGCGTCACCCACAGACACTGTACTGAAAATAAATTCCCCTTGGTTGGCTGTTGGAACCTATTTGTATTAATGCAGAGGCTATTGCTACTGGAATACAAAACTCCATCTTTCATTTTACTAATGTACCTCTCTGTGCGATCCCATAGGGGATAAATTTTGGCTTTTTGTAGTAAATTGTGCACAGCCTATCAGCCATTTTACACAGCCCACAAGATCTATTCCAAGCACTGAATGCCAAGTGTGGAGTAAAAAAGGATTTAGAGAATGGAGGATAATTGGACTAAAGTGCAAATCAAGTCAGCCTCCATTTTAACCAAGCATTTAAACCCTAGATGAGAGATTTTTGCACACAATCCAAGCTGATACCTTACACAGAATAATAGGAAGATTGCACCATCATCTGGATAACACAACAAACTCTGCTTAATTTCTAAGGAAAATGAAAGGTATCATAGCACATTTGTAAACAGCAAATGAGTTCTTCAAGAGTCCTGGACAGCATTTAACATGTAGAGTCACCGAGTCATACAGCACAGAATTAGACCCTTCAATCCTCACCGACTAGAATCCCAATCTGACCTAGTCCCATTTACCAACACTTGGCCCATATCCCTCTAAACCTTTCCTATTCATAAAACCATCTAGATGCCTTTTAAATGTTGTAACTGTACCAGCCTCCACCACTTCCTCTGGCAGTTCCATGCATTCACCACCCTCTATGTGAAAAAGTTACCCCTTAGGTCCTTTCTAAGTCTTTCTCCACTCACCTTAAAGCTATGCCCTCTAGTTTTGGAATGTGCCCCTCCACTCTCAACAAAAATCAGTGATAAATTAGTTGGTCATTGCTGTACCCAAATATATTGCTGTGTCTCTGCATATTACAATAGGGATTACACTTCCAGTAATAACTCATCAGTTTTATTTGTGCTTTGGGACATCCTGAGGTCAGGAATGCCGTTCATTCAAAACCCTGGGGCCCTCTCCCTATTGTTCTGCGGATGTACTACACCACATTGTTTGTTGTATTTCATAAAAGGTTCAATGGGATCATTTGGCTTGGGCAACAAATGCTGACCGTGACAATGATACATCCATGCAAAAAAAAACGAATATGTGTCTTTTACCTTCCCTTTCAATGTAATCTGCTACTTCCTGTGCCAGTAATTTGAGACGTAAGGTTGGTTGCAGTGAGGGTTTCTCTGCAGTTAAAGCTGATTGGATGGCAGATGCAAAACCAGAAGAATACAAGGAGTCACTATTCTTGCAAGGATATAGTTACAGTGTAAGAATATAACATTGAGGTTTAACTGGAAAATGTAGACAAATAAATGTATAATAATGCAGGTTGTGACTGGAATACATCAATTTTACTGTTAACACCAACACATAACCATTCAGCAGTAGTTCTGGCTTATGCCACAATTACATTTAAATATCATTAATCATATTCTTCCTGGATTTGCAGATCTGGCCAAACAATTCTTTATAGGCTTTGCCAGGAAATAACATCCCTTTGAACAGCCCTCTTACAGGGATCTGTCTTGATTTCATACTAAAATCCATTAAGCTAGGAATATCCTAGCTACAATCATAACTCATTGATTCAAAATTGCAAATATGGATCTAAGAGGACAATATTTTTGGAAACTGTATTTCTCAACATTGCAGTCACTGCTGCTGGCAAGCACAGACAACACTGCTGGGCCAGTTTTCTATCAAGGCATACAACTAGGGAAGTAGGCAGGGCTTTAAATGAGGGGTATAATTTAGGGGACAATTGAGTAGTGTAAAGGGAAATGACATGGCAATAGATCAATGTAGCTATAAAGGTAATGATAATCAAAGTATGGCAGGAAGGGTCAGTGAGTGATAGCAGATAGGGCTAATAAACAAAAACAGTAAAGAAAATGCCAGATGTCACAGCTTTAATGCTATAGATGGGAGACTTACTTTATTTGCTGTTGTTATATAGAGCGAATAAACTTTGTCTTAATTTTTTAATTAATTTATAATTCATTACTGCTGCATCATATGCCTGGTGGACATGAATCTAACTAACCATCTAAACAGTCACATGATCAATGATTTTTGGTTGTGGTAAAAGTCACTTTGGGGATCTTTTCTGTATTTTAATGTAAAATCTTGCTCCTGAATACTGGTTAGTCATTGTTGCTTTTAAGTTGGTAGTTACAGTAAAAGTCTTAAAACGTTAATGCGTATCACGTGATGCTTCCAGTCAGTTACTGGAAAGTCAAATATCTTTTGACAAGTATTGGTCTCTACGAGATCATACCACACTTCTTCCTTTGACATTGAGTGCAGACAGTATGAAGATATGAGTTAGGTGAGTAATGGAATCTTCAGGGTGAATCAGTCCCTCTCCCTAAAGTTTAAGTTTTGTCCAAATGCTAAGCTAGTCCTCGCAATTCTTTCATGACTACAAGCCTTGAAATGACTATTGATACAACCGACAGATGTTTAAAGCATTCATATAATGTTACTCTGTCCACTAAACTTAAATAAAAGGTTCAACATCCATTAAAATGGAATATCATTTGGATTTATTAAATATTCCCCTGCTTATGCCCAGAATACTCATTTCTATTTGCCATTTAAATAGGTTTTTTGAAGCCTGTCTCAGCACAGCTAAAAATGTAAAGGAAAATCTGCTATTTCTCTTGTTGATTCTCAGCCATTTCTCATATATTTTTATAAAAGGAACCTTCAGCCTGTTTTTGCTATTTTTTTGTTTCGAAAGTTATGCCAAATATGATTGTGTATTCAAAAGTGTACAAAGGGCTACTGGCCTCTGGAGCCACATTATATTGCCAGCTTGAGGGAATCTAGCTCCATCTGTGCTCTAGTACAAGGTGGAGCTGCCAATTATTGCCTGATGGAGGATTTTTTTAGGGTGAGTTTGTCTAAAACAGAAACAATGGTCCGAGATGAGTAGGGAAATAACAGTACATTCAAACTCCATGCTGATATAATCTATGTGTTTTAAATACAAGTATTTTATGGCAAAATTACTGGCCGAATTTGACTATCAATGTTACAAAACCCAGGTCTTACTAGAGTATTTTATTCTTTCCATCAAGTTATTTTTCTGATTAAGTTCATTTGAAACTGGTTTCCTCATTATAAAATATAAAGGGGAACAAGTTACTTGGTGCGCATTTTCAGAAGGGAACAGGGTAGCAAGCCAGAAGAAGTGACTTTAGATTTAGATTTTAGATTACTTACAGTGTGGAAACAGGCCTTTCGGCCCAACAAATCCACACTGACCCTCCAAAGAGCAACCCACTCAGACCCATTCCTCTACATTTACCCCTTCACCTAACACTACATGCAATTTTAGTATGGCCAATTCACCTAACCTGACAACCAACAATATTACAACTTTGTAAAATCCAATCAGACATTTTTAAGGTTAGATTATTGACTTTTCCTTTTAGCTTATAGTCTGCTGAGTTGGTTTTACCAGCAGGCAGGAGATATGCTGCCTGTGAGGTTACTATTTCATTCCTAATGTTCTCTTCACAGTGATAGAAGCCTTCATCTTCAAAGGACACATTCCTGTAAAACACAACATCAGAAAGAGCTCATAAGATATTCATCGTCTCAGAACCAACTAGCAACAAACTGTCCAAACAAGGCTTGACTTTCTTGAGCAGTTTTGTTAAGAGTTTGCAAGCCAAGTGATGCTTCTGGCCTGAGCAATTCCAACGTTCATGAATCGTATGTGATGTTATCACTAATTATCATTCCCTCTGTCAAGGTGGATTATTAAACATTATCATTATGTGGTGCCCTTTAATGCTTTAAACATTGAACCCTATCAGCAGTATCATTGGTGAATAAATGTTACTGGAATCATTCCGGTTTCAAATGTAAATGGGATCACTGTACTGGGTCATGTTTTGAATGAGCAGAATCATGGCTCCACTTTATTCCCATTGTTGAGACATTTCTGTTCAATGCTAGCAGTTTGGAGTCCGGGTGAAACTGTTCTTACACATGTGGAGTATGACACAATCTCAAACTTCTAGTTTGACAGAAAACAGAACTCGTCAAAACCTCTAAAAATCGACCTTTTTCTTGATCAATTGAACCCCTACTCTGTGGAATTAGATCAGTTGATAGGCCCTGATTAGAGTTCAAATTTAAAATATCCAAGTAGATGGTACCAGAACGTTTGATGCATTTCCTAATTTCCAGTTTCTAGCGGTGTAACTGTTTCCTCTGAGTTTCAAAAGTTAAATATTTGCGTATCTATCAACACTCAGATCTCTGAAAACAAAACTCAGGGGCACACTAGAGGTTTTGTGAAAAGGATAGTCTATCCTTAGAAAGTTGGTTCATGCTCTTCATACACTTTTCTCAAAACAACATAACTATACACATCTATTTCTGCTGTGACAATAGTTTTAGTTTACCAAGTATGAACACAGTAAGTATTGAAAAAGATATAACTTTTATTCTAAAATCAAAGATGTTTGGTTACAATTGAGTAAATCCATTCCACAGGAGGCAAATGAACAAAGCAGGAAATTACAGTTAATTTTGTAATTCTGCACTGTGTAATAACTGTGCTATAGCAGAAAGTGTTAAATGCTTATTTACCGTAACATTAAAATGTGTTGGCTGTCATCGTATTTCATGATGCCATTTAAAGGCTTGTTGTTTTTGAACCTTGTGACATTTGACCAATGGAATCCCTGAATTGCGCAGTGAATGGTGGCTGTTTTTCCCAATGCTACTGTGACGTCCTCTGGGTTCTTAATGATGTGGAGTTTAGGCATTAAGGCTAAATGAGAAGCACAAATAGACAGTCGTCAAACCTCCCCCTTTAAAACAGTTTTAAGATCATATCAAGTTAATCACCTGATCAGAGACAACATGCACTTGTAACTTGTAACACAAAACCTAAAAAGGTGCCGAGGCCACCTAATTAATTCTTTTAAGGACAGTGAGCAGCAAAGGTGGTATAAAAACATGTTTATCAATATTTTTCAAAAATGTGAATGAGATCAGGTAACATGATGGCACAGTGGTTAGCACTGCTGCCTCACAGCACCAGGGACCAGGGTTCAATTACCGCCTCAGGCGACTGACTGTGTGGAGTTTGCACGTTCTCCCCGTGTCTGCGTGGGTTTCCTCTGGGTGCTCCGGTTTCCTCCCACAGTCCAAAAATGTGCGGGTCAGGTGAATTGGCCATGCTAAATTGCCCGTAGTGTTAGGTAAGGGGTATGGGTGGATTGTGCTTCGGCGGGTCGGTGTGGACTTGTTGGGCCGAAGGGCCTGTTTCCACACTGTAAGTAATCTAATCTAAAGTAATCTAATCTAATAGTCCTGCCAATCATTAATGGATTGCAACATGACATTTGAACATATAGAAGACCCAAAGATCATGAAGGAGGGATTCTTTATTCCCCTGGCAACAGGTAATTGCAAACATGAAGAGAAATTAAGGATAAATGCAGAACTATTGTGGACAACAGAAAGATTGGTGGAGCTTGAGAAGGATTGCCAGACGATTGCAGGATATAGATAGGCTAAATCTTTGGCCTGATGAAGTTTAACCTTGCCACATGTAAGGTGATGCATTTTGGAAAGACTAATGCAAGAGGGAACTATACAATGGCAGAACCCCTACTAGCATTAACATACAGAGGGATCTAGGAGTATAGGTCCACTGTTCCCTGAAAGTGGCAACACAAGTGGATAAGGTGGTCAAGAAGGCATATATCATGTGTGACTTCATCAGCATAAAAAATTGGCAAGTCATGTTGAAGCTGTATAGAACTTTAGTTCAGCCACATTTGGAATATTGTGTATGGTCCTGGTTGCCACACTACCAGAAGGTCATGAAGGCTTTGAGAGGGTACAGAAATGATTTACGAAGGTGTTCCTAGTTTGGAGAGTATTAATTATGAGGAGAGATTGAACAAACTTGGTTTTGTTTTCACGTGAATGTCAAAGGTTGAGAGGCAATCTGAGAGAAAGTTATAAGAGGCATGGATAGAATGGATAGTCTGAGTCTTTTTCCCGGGGTAGAAATGTCAATTACTAGGGTTTAAGGTAAAAGGGGGTAAGTTTAAAGAAGATGTGAGAGGCAGGTTTTTAACACAGAGGGTGGTAAGTGGCTGGAATGCACTGCCAGAGGAGGTGGTGGATATCAAAACAACAACAACATTTAAAAGCATCTTGACATATACATGTTTAGGGAGGGAATAGAGGGATACAGCCAACATGGAGGCAAAAATGTTTTTAGGTTGGAAAGGCATCATGTGTTGTGTAGTCTTGGTAGGCCAAAAGGCCTGCTTTTGTGTTGCATTGTTCTTTGTCCTACTGATTCCATGTGCAGGGAATGGGATCTTGTGAATGAAAGTGACAACACCTCGTGGCTTACAATGAGCTGAGGAATTCCTTTTCTGTGTTCTTTTCTTTCCCACCAACCCTCTCTCCACCAAAGATGCTCTTTCCTTTCCAATGAGAATCTGTAGCTGTCCTCCTTCAGCACTGCCACCTGCTGCTGGAGGTCCTGTTATAAACTATAAACATAAATACAGGTAGTCTTCGGATTGTGAACGGGTTCCATTCTTGAGTCCAGTCGTGAGCTGATTTGTAAACAAGTCGGCACACAATACAGGACAATACAAAGTAGCCATTCATAAGGGTAGAAAGCGTTCATGTGTCAGATATTTAAAATTATTTCCCCTGGATGGGATTGCGTTCATAAGTACAATCATGCGTAATCTGACTTCCATAAATTGGGGGTCCCATATAAATGGAATATTTGTGGGGAATTGGAGCCAGATACTAAGCCTAGATTCATTTAGACTATAGATAAGCAGCAAAGAATGCTAAACAATCAGTGATAGTACAGTAACACAATTACAAACGTTTCCCTAGAAAAGCGTTGCTTAAGGTACCACTTTGTTACAAACTCAATTTCACATGTAAATTTGTCAACCTCAAAATATAAACCATTTCAGCAACAGCAAATGTTTTACACTGAACCATATTTTCTGACTCAATCTCAATTTGTCAATTAATGAAGAGGATTGAATTATGAAGCCCTTTATTTCAAAAATACTTCCAAATATGTAATTATAGAAATTGAATCATATCACTGGTCACTAATATTGTGGCTCTGAAAATGTTTCAATTAACCTCATCTGCTGTGTTTGATTCTGATACATCAAAAAACACAGCCAACAATTTAATTAATTTCAAGATTTTTTTTAAACAAAGGATCAGATAGAGGATGCCATTAAAAACATCAACTTACATCTTTCTGATTTTAGATGTAATGAAACTACTATGTGTTTGATTTAATTTCCTGTTTCTGTTTAAAATTTCAGTGCTTTGTTCAATGCTCGGAACAAGATGAGAAATATCCCCATCTGTTGGCATAGGATAGTAGTGTATCAAAAATTTCCAGATTGTTCTCCCTCAATACAAATTTCACTTTTCAGAATTTGCAAGAACTATAAAAAGCCAGTGGATCCATAAATAGCTCCCTTTTGTAGAGATTACTCCAATCTAATCACCTCCCAGGTCTCTCAATCTCAGCTCTCTCCAGAAAGGCAGCTAATTCTCCTATTCAATTCTTTGCTACCCCCATTAGCTTCAAAATAAATTATCACCTTGTAACTGTTAACCTAGTTTGTGATCTCCAAGATAATGTATGGCATCGCAGTTCCACTGGTGAACTTGCTGACTATATTATGTTTCTCTGTATCATCTATCATTGTGTCACATGTCTCTGCCTTAGCAGACGGCCTCTTGCCAGCTACATGCCTCACTCAACTTGCTCCATTTATAAGTTGTAATTAATGAACTTATTCTGCCTGTTTTTTATGAGTTCGGTACTTCTCCAGGATTCTATTCTATACCCCATTCTTCTTCCATTTCACTAATGCCCTTCGAATTATCAGCTAACCCCATCCAAACTTTGGCAGTTGATTCTATTCTACTTCCCTCACATTGCAAGTCCTTATGTCTATAAGCTTTAGTTTTCTTTCTGTGCGGTTATTCAATCAGCATTGACCTGATCTCTATCATGCTCATTGATAAAAAGATAAATAGCAATTTCCAAAGATCTCAAGGTGTTTGCGAGTTTTGAGAAGACTTGTAGCTCAGATTCTGGATGTAGGTTTGCTCACTGAGCTAAAAGGTTCATTTTCAGATGTTTCGTCATCATACTGGGTAACATCATCAGTGAGCCTCTGGATGAAGCACTAATGGTACGGCATGACCGGAAATGACGTCACCACAGGAAATGACATTAACAACCCAAAGAAACCAAAACACACAAATAGAAAGCGAGCCATACCACCAGTGCTTCACTGATGATGTTACCTAGTATGGTGATGAAACGTCTGAAAACGAACCTTCCAGCTCAGCGAACAAATCTACATCCAGTTTCCAAGGTCTCATCAACAGCCTACCTTTCTTCCCATTGAAGATTCTGTCCTTTCTTTGTTCAAGAGCAAGCAAATAAGACAGGGAATCTGGAAAAGCTCAGAAATCTAACTTTAGGCACAGCAGACAAGGGGACAGCTATGAGAAAAGGGGCAGTCAGCACAGTACTGAGGATGTTGTACTTAAACACATGAACTATATGAAGCAAGGTAAATGATCTTGAAGCACAGATTGAAGTTGGCAGGTACGATGCTGTGGGTATCACAGAGTCATGGCTGCAATGGGATCAGGGCTAGGAACTAAATATCCAAGGCTACGCATCCTATCGAAAGGATTCATATACCCATCTAGAAGCCTTTTAAATCCAGCCTCCACCACTTCCTCTGGCAGCTCATTCCAGAGGGATATGGGACAAGTGGCAAATGGGACTAAATTAGGTTGGGATATCTGCTCGTCATGGACACGTTGGACCAAAGGGTCTGTTTCTTTGCTGCATATCTCTATGATTGTATGACAAGTAGATGGGCAGAGAGAGCTGGAATGGCCTTGTTGGTAAGAAAGGAAATCGATTTAGAGTCAGAAGGTGTCGAATCTGTATGGGTAGGGTTGAGAAACTGCAAAGGCAAAAAGACCCCAGTGGGAGTTGTGTTCAGGTCTCCTAGCAATAGTCAGGATGTGGGATAGAAAATAAATCAAGAGATAGAAAAGGCACTATTATAATAATCCTGGTGTGCCAGGAAAACCAGGTTGGTTGTTGATCCAAAGAAAAGAAATTTGTGGAATTTCTATGACATAGCTTTTTGGAGAAGCTTGTGGTAGAGCTCACTGGGTGAACGGTTCTGGAGTTAGTGGATGTGCAATGAATCAAGAGTGCGGTACTGGAAAAGCACAGCAGGTCAGGCAGCATCCGAGGAGCTGGAGAATCCATGTTCAAGCATAAGCCCTTCATCAGGAATGAGGTTTATGGGCCGGGGTTGGGGGGGAGCCGAGAGATAAATGGGAGGAGGTTGGGGGGGGGGGGGGAAGGTAGCTGAGAATACAATAGGTAGGTGAAGGTGGGGAGAAGGTGATAGGTCGGAGGTCCAGGACCTCCGTGTCCTTGGTTGAGTGTGAGGGGAGTTGAGGGAGTGTGAGTAAAGATGACATCAGTGGAATGGATAGAGTAGATGACATTTATGGAGGTACAGGTAAATTTAGGGTCTTGGACAGAGGTGAGGGGGGAGGTGTGGGTGCAGGTTTTGCATTTCCTGCGGTGGCAGGGGAAGGCGCCGGGAGTAGGATGAGGGCTGGTGGGGTGGGGGAGGCATGGATCTGATAAGCGAGTCGCATTAGGAGTGATCTCTCCGGAACGCTGATAGGGGTGGGGAGGGAAATATATCCCAAGTGGTGGGGTCTGCTTGTAGGTGGCGGAAATAGCAGAGGATGATGCGATGTATGTGGAAGTTGGTGGGGTGGAAAGTTCTGACCTTGTTGCATTGGGAGGGGTGGGGATCAAGGATGGAGGTGCAGGAAGTGGAGTAGATGCTGACGGCATCGTTGACCACATGGGAAGGGGAATTGCGGTCTTTGAAGAAGAAGGCCATCTGGGATTTTCTATGATGGAATTGGTCAGCCTGGGAACAGATGCGGTGGAGGCAGAGGAATTGGGAATAAGGGATGGCATTTTTACAGGAGGCAGGATGGGAGGAGGTTTGTTCAGGTATGTGGGAGTTGGTGGGTTTGCAGTAGATGTCCATGGTTAGTCGGTCGTCGGAGATGGAGATGGAGAGGTCCAGGAAGGGGATCCCATCACTAGGGATGTATTTCCCTCCCCACCTCTACTTGCATTCCAGAGAGACCATTCTCTCTGTGACTCCCTTGCCAGATCCACGCCCCCCCCCCCCAGCCCTCACCCCACTCCCAGCACATTCCCCTGCCACTGCAAGAAATGCAAAATCTGTGCCCACACCTCCACCCTCACCTCTGTCCAAGGTCCCAAAGGATCCTTCCACATCCAACAGAAGTTTACCTGTACCTCCACCAATGTCATCTACTGTATCCGTTGCACCCGATGTGATCTCCTCTACATCATGGAGACAGGACGCCAACTTGCGGATCATTTCAGAGAAAATCTCTGGGACATCCACACCAACCAACCTCACTGCCCTGTGGCTGAACGCTTCAACTCCCCCTTCCACTCCACCAAAGACATGCAGGTCCTGAGCCTCCTCCATCACCAAACCCTAGCCACCCGATGCCTGGAGGAAGAATGCCTCATCTCCCACCTTGGGACCCTGCAACCACACGGGATTAATGTGAATTTCACCAGTTTCCGCACTTCCCCAGTCTCCACATTAACCCAGTCCCAAGTCTCCCTCTTTACCTGTCCATTGTCCTTCCCATCCATCCATTCCACCCTCCTCTCCAACCTATCAACTTCTCCCTCACCTTCATCTACTATCGCATTGCCAGCTACCTTCCCCCAACCCCACTCCCCCTCCTATTTATCTCTCAGCTCCCCAACCCACAAGCCTCATTCCTGAAGAAGGCCTCTTACCTGAAACGTAAATTCTCCTGCTCCTCCAACGCTGCCTGACCTGCTGTGCTTTTCCAACACCAGACTCTCAACTCTGATTTCAAGCATCTGCAGTTCTCACTTTCTCCTGATGTGTAATGAGACGGACTCATTAATGTGAAGGAACCCCTATGGGCAATAACCATAATATCATAGAACTCACCCTGCAGTTTGAGAGGGAGAAACTGGAATCAGATGTAACAGTATTACCATTGAGTAATAGTAACTACAAATGAGGGAGGAGTTGACCAGAGTTGATTGGAATGGGAGCGTAGCAGGGAAGATAATGGATCAGCGATGGGGGTAATTCGGGAGGCACACCAGAAATTCATCCCCAAGGAAGAAGAAATGTACTGAAGGGAGGATGAGGCAATTGTAGCTGACAAGGGTAGTCAGGGACAGCATAAAAGCAAATGAAAAAGCATACAATGTGGTTAAGATTAGTAGGAAGCAAGAGGACTGGGAAGCCGTTAAAAACTAGCAAAGAAGATCTGAAAAAGCAATAAGGGGGGAGAAGATGAAATATGAAGGCCAGTGAGCCAGGAAAATTAATGATGAATGCAAAAGTGTTTTTTTTACAAATAGAAAAGGTGAGAGAGAGCCAAGAATGCAGACTGGACCACTGGAAAATGAGGTTGGAAAGGTAGTGACGGGGATCAAAGAAATGGTGGAGGAATTTAATGGATACTTTCCATCAATTTTCATAGTGGAAGATACCAGCAGCATCCAGAACTTCAAGAGTGTCGGGGTGAAAATGTGTGTAATCGCTATCACTCAGGAGAAGGATGCTGGGGAAGCTGAAAGGTTTGAAGGTGGATAAATCAACCAGATCAGGTGGAGATATGGTCTAACATATGGTCCAGGCTAGATGGACTAACAACTCCCCCCTCACCCCCTCCACAGGTCTGATGGAGATAGCTGAGGAAAATGTAAAGTCATTGGTGGTGATCTTTCAGGAATGACAGGAGTCAGGGAGGGTCCTGGAGGATTGGAAGTTGGATAATGTAACACCCCTGTTTAAGAAGGCAGGGAAGTAGAAGACTGAAAACGATAGTCCAGTGAGCTGACCTTGGTCATTGGTAAGATTGTAGACTCCATTATTAAGGATGAGATTACTGAATACTTGGAAAGTTGCTAACTAAGCTAAGAGTCTATGGTGTTAGGGGTAAGGTTCTGGCAAGGACTGAGAATTAGCTGACTGGCAAAAGGCAGAGAGTGGGGATGAAGTGGTCTTTTTCAGGATGGCAGCTGGTGACCAGGGGTCAGTGTTTGGACCAGAACCACCCCGTGGCTCAACACTTTAACTCTCCCTCCCACTCCACCGAAGACATGCAGGTCCTTGGACTCCTCCATCACCAGAACATAACAACACAACGGTTGGAGGAAGAGCGCCTCATCTTCCGCCTGGGAACCCTCCAACCACGAGGGATGAACTCAGATTTCTCCAGTTTCCTCATTTCCCCTCCCCCACCTTGTCTCAGTCGATTCCCTTGAACTCAGCACCGCCCTCCTAACCTGCAATCCTCTTCCTGACCTCTCCGCCCCCACCCCACTCCGGCCGATCACCCTCACCTTGACCTCCTTTCACCTATAACATCTCCATCGCCCCTCCCCCAAGTCCCTCCTCCCTATCTTTTATCTTAGCCTGCCTGGCACCCTCTCCTCATTCCTGATGAAGGGCTCCGGCCCGAAACGTCGAATTTCCTGTTCCTTGGATGCTGCCTAACCTGCTGTGCTTTAACCAGCAACACATTTTCAGCTCTGATCTCCAGCATCTGCAGACCTCACTTTTTACTCGAAGATTTTAACCTACTGCGAATCCTCTTGCAAGGATGCCTTCCTTGAAGAAGCTCTTTTCCTCCCTCTACAAGGATTTCAGTGAGTCTCTCTCTCACTGCACCCCCCAGGTCATCTCCTCTGCACAGAAGCTCTTCAGCCACGTTCTCAAACAGACTCGTTACCACAGCCACATCTCCTTCCTCAGCACCTGCCTACGGAACCGACTGATCCCACACGGACTCCGAACTCCATTCCAACCAACAAAATTTGGCTCTTTGTAGGATATGTGGAACAGTCCATCTTCCGCAACTACACTGGCACCACCCCCCACCTTTTCCTCCGCTACATCGATGACTGTATCGGCGCTGCCTCGTGCTCCCATGAGGAGGTTGAACAGTTCATCAACTTTACCAACACCTTCCATCCCGACCTCAAATTCACCTGGACTGTCTCAGACTCCTCCCTCCCCTTCCTAGATCTTTCCATTTCTATCTCGGGCAACCGACTCAACATAGACATCTACTATAAACCGACTGACTCCCACAGCTACCTGGACGATGACCTCCTCCCACCCCGGCCCCTGTAAAAACTCCATCCCATATTCCCAATTCCTTCGTCTCCGCCGCATCTGCTCCCAGGAGGACCAGTTCCAATACCGTACAGCCCAGATGGCCTCCTTCTTCAAGGACCGCAGATTCCCCCCAGACGTGATCGACGATGCCCTCCACTGCATCTCTTCCACTTCCTGCTCCTCCGCCCTTGAGCCCCGCCCCTCCAACCGCCACCAAGACAGAACCCCACTGGTTCTCACCTACCACCCCACCAACCTCCATATACAGCGTATCATCTGCTGTCATTTCCGCCAACTCCAAACAGACCCCACCACCTGGGATATATTTCCCTCCCCTCCCCATCAGCGTTCCGCAAAGACCACTCCCTTCGTGACTCCGTCGTCAGGTCCACACCCCCCACCAACCCAACCTCCACTCCGGGCACCTTCCCCTGCAACCACAGGAAATGCAAAACTTGCGCCCACACCTCCTCCCTTACTTCTCTCCAAGGACCCAAGGGATCCTTCCATATCCGCACAAATTCACCTGCACCTCCACACACATCATCTATTGCATCCGCTGCACCCGATGTGGCCTCCTCTATATTGGGGAGACGGGCCGCCTACTTGCAGAACGCTTCAGGGAACACCTCTGGGACGCCTGGACAACCAACCCAACCACCCCGTGGCTCAACACTTTAACTCTCCCTCCCACTCCACCGAAGACATGCAGGTCCTTGGACTCCTCCATCGCCGGAACATAACAACACGACGATTGGAGGAAGAGCGCCTCATCTTCCGCCTGGGAACCCTCCAACCACAAGGGATGAACTCAGATTTCTCCAGTTTCCTCATTTCCCCTCCCCCCCACCTTGTCTCAGTCGATTCCCTTGAACTCAGCACCGCCCTCCTAACCTGCAATCCTCTTCCTGACCTCTCCGCCCCCATCTCACTCCGGCCTATCACCCTCACCTTGACCTCCTTCCACCTATAACATCTCCATCGCCCCTCCCCCAAGTCCCTCCTCCCTACCTTTTATCTTAGTCTGCCTGGCACCCTCTCCTCATTCCTGATGAAGGGCTCCGGCCCGAAACGTCGAATTTCCTGTTCCTTGGATGCTGCCTGACCTGCTGTGCTTTAACCAGCAACACATTTTCAGCTCTGATCTCCAGCATCTGCAGACCTCACTTTTTACCAGAACTATTCACATTAAACATTAACAATTTTGACAAAGGAACTGAGGGTGTTGATCGGCCATAAGATCATAAGATTTTGGAGCATCAAGTCTGTGCTGCCATTCGACCCATGGCTGCCATGTTTCTCAGCCCAATTCTCCTGCCTTCTCCCCATAATGCTTGATCTGTGATTTGAAATATTTTAGGTTAAATGCTGAACATTGTGCAAACATCCCCACTTCTGACCTTACGATGGAGGCAAGGTCATTGACGAAGCAGCTGAAGATGATTGGGCCTAGGAAAGTGCCCTGAGGAGTTCCTGCAGAGATGTCCTGGAGCTGAGACCTTCAACAACTACAACCTGTGTATCAGGTATGACTCCAATCAGCAATGAGTTTATTGAGAAGAATCTGATTTTTCACCCAAGGATTGAACAGTGAGATGAGGAAACTCACTAGTAAGTAGGGAGAGTCCTACACACATACAACTGACAATTCTCTAATCTCACTTCATTTATATGCAGTTTGCTAATCCTCCCATGTAGATGGTGACAATTTCTAATATAAAAGTCTGAAGCAGTTCCTGGTAGCTCCAGCACATTAATTGCTCCTCCACGCCTAAATCTTGGACAGTAATCTATAGCATCTCAAGGCACTGTCTATGGGTAGTGACTGGCTATACCCTCACACATTTGCAGAGGAGACCAGCCTCATCAGAGCAACACAGCATATGTTGGACAGTTATCCATTTCAATGTTGCACTTTAGAGCACACCGGTATTGTGGCTGGCAGCTCAGGAGCAGACACTGGAACAGACACCAGTCTCAAGCAACATTGCAGGGTGCATCTCAGGGCACTTCACTTGTTCTCTTAGTGCTCTCTCATGTCATACCTACTTGAATGCTCACAGTATCTCTGCTTTGCCTTGCTGCCTCATTCAGAACTGACAGCTTCACAGAATTCTTATCTTACCTTTCTACTTAGCATGGCCACAAAGCCAGGCATCTTCTCATGGCTGTTACCAGTGATCAGTCAAGGGAGTGGATATCTTGCTATATGGCACGGTGCTACATCAGTGTCATACCTATAGTATCAGCCAGCAACTGACATGACAAACATGCTTCAAACGTTTCAGCCAACCGGCCACAATTCAAAATCTGAGTGATATAGTCCATGGTCAGGTTAAGAGGGGACTGTCTTTAGTCAGGGGGTTACTGGGGCAATAGTTAAGGGCAGGGTCCAAACGAGATCATGGGGCTTGGGCATTGTCAGTTGGGCCACTTGGGGCATTCAGGATCAGAGACTCCTTATGCAGGGATTGGGAGTCTGAAAGTCAAGGTGGGTCATCAGGGATGGAAGTTCGAGAAGTCAGTTGTGGGGATTGGAGGCAGCATGCTGGGATGCAGAGGGAACAATAATCATGACAGGGACAACTCAGCACATAAGGGTGGGAGACAACTGTACATTGCAGACCTGTGAGGAGGGGATTGCAGTGTGTCACAGCATTGCTAAGTTACAGGACTGCTCTCTGAGATAATGTTGGGAGCAGAAGCAGTTGGGTGGAAACATGGAAACTAAAAACAGATGGACTCAAGAAGGGATACAAGAAAGAAAGGAACTTGAAGGCTTGGTTTGCCCTGAGATCATCAGAATGAGCCTGAAACACAATCTGCAAAACACAAACTCAAAATGGCTGCAACCACACCTGGAGTCACCATAAAAAAAAAGTAAGCCATTTGGCCCATCAAGTCTAATCTACCACTCAAAGACATTGCAGTTGATATGATAACTCTGACCTCCACACTCCTGCCTTGATTCCCTTACTTATAAAAAGCCTGCCTATCCCAGCCTCATCAGCCCTCTGTGGTAAAGAATTCCACAGATTATCTAACAACTCGATAAAAGGTTCTTGCTCACCTCTGTCTTAAATGGGCATGATTTTTCCCTCCAATGGCAGACTTTCCAATAAAAGGCAACAATCTTTCCTCATCTACTCAGCAAAGCCCTAAAAACCTTACAGATTTCAATAAGGTTTCAGCTCGTTCTTCTAACCTCCAGTGAGTACAGGTCCAACCTACTCAGTCTCTCCTCATGGGAAAATCTGTCCATACATCAGCAACAACCTCGGGTACTTCTCTGAACTGCCTCCAATGCCTGTACATCTTGCCTTAGATAAGGGAACCAACATTCTTCACAGTATTCCAGTTGTTGTCTGACTAGTGCCTTGTATAGTGTTATCAAGGTCTATTTTTATATTCCAAATAAAGGTCTGTATTCCATTTACCTTCCTTATTACCCACAAAACTTGGAAGCTAGCTTTTTGTAATTTATTTGTTTGCAATTTTTGAGAAGCTTCGTAGCTCAAGGTGAGGTTCAGCTTGTAAGTTTGCTCGCTGAACTAGCAGGTTTGTTTTCATACATTTCATCACTATGCTAGGTAACATCATCAGTGAGCCTCTGGTAAAGCACTGGTGTTCTGTCCCACTTTCTATTTATGGGTCTTAGTTTGTTGTGATGGGCGATCTCATTTCCTGTTCTTTTTCTCCGAGGTTGGTGAACGGGGTCTAACCCTATACCAACAACCAGCAAAACAAATGTCATTTACAAAATACCCTGCAAACACCTGTAACAAACATTACATCGGATAGACAGGCAGGAAACTAGCCACCAGGATACACGAACACCAACAGGCCACCAAAAAACATAACCCACTATCACTAATATCCTCACATATAGATGAAGGACACCACTTCGACTGGGACAACACATCCATCCTTTGACAGGCTAAACAGAGACATGCACAGGAATTCCGAGAGACCTGGCATTCAAACTGGAACTCCATCAACAAACACATTGATTTGGACCCTACTTACCAACCTCTGAGGAAAAGAACCAGAAATTATATCCCTCACCTTAAGAGATGGAGACACATAAACAGAAAGTGGGACAGAACATCAGCACTTCATCAGAGGCTCACTGATGATGTTACCTAGCATGGTGATGAAACATCTGAAAACAAACCTAGCAGTTCAGCCAGCAAACTTACAACCTGAATGCACGAGGACCTCTAAACCTTCTGTGCTGCAGTTTTTTTCAGTATTTCCCCATTTAAATAATGTTCAGTATTACAGAAGGCAATGAAAATCGTATTTTTGATTTGTACCTTACTTAGTTATTTCCAATGCTTTTTTCTTCCTTTAATAAGCTCAGGAAGGTCATTTCCATCATTTTAATTTCTTCCTGGATGTTCAAAAAACCTGCTTGATCATTCCAACTATTCTTTCTCTACATTTCCCTTCCCTTATTTGTTCAATTCATGTCCCTCCCAACTCCAACAATGGATTGTGACCCTGTGGCGAACAGAGTTGAAGCCTAACATGCATGATGGAAAACTGTGCGAACTTTACATAAACAGTGGACCAGCTTGCTGTGAAAGAATGAAGTAAACCAGACTGCTGACTAGGCAAATGGCCGATGCTAAAGGATATTCAACCTCTGAGGTTGCAAAAAGGGATAAATTAAACTGCTAAAAGGAACCAAGGAAGCAGATGTCTCCTGTTTACTCAACCCTTTGAATCCCTGTCATGAGGGTTCCGATCAAGAGGTATGTTATCGAACGTTCTGGAAGGTTAGAAGAAAAGATATTTTAAGAAAGGGCATCGGAAACATCGGAAGCGACAATCCAAAATCCAACATTGCAAAGGGGAGATTTGGAACTTAGAGCTGACTACAACTCGACAGAGTGAAGCTGGCCAGTTAAAGTTCAAAGGTTAAAGTTCACAATGCTTACAGTGCAGTGAGTAACAACCCAGAGTAATGAGCTGACTATGAAGTGGTTAAGAATAAATACAAGTGGTTAAGAGCTACATGAGTGTTATAAATGATTTAAACACTAATAATAATGACTAAGTTGTGCTAGACTCTAGCTTGAGTTGTCTTTTAGTCTGTCATGTCAGTTGACATCTTAGTCCGAGGGTCAACAGATTCCACCCACAAATGTGACCCTGCCTCATTTTTCACGAATTCAGTTAAGCCAGTTGCGTATTTCCAACATTTAAGTCAGATTTCCTGTATCTATCATTTTTCACACAATTACAGAAAGAATTGTATTTTGCATTTTACTAACAATTCCATTTCAATATAGTTTGTAAAGCTTTTTTAACATCTTATACACATTTTAATGAATAATAAAATATAAGCTTGTGAATGCCAATGCTAGTCCTAACATTTTTACATTTATGAATAATAATAAAAAAAATTGTGCATGACAATCTCTGTTCTTAATAACACATTATAGATAGAGAGCACCACTGACCTTTAACCTTCAAAGTTGCTGGATTGCTATGTGTAGTGACATTAAGTAAAGGATTATAAGTAACACTGATGCAATTCCTGTTGTCTTCCTCTGAGACATTAGCAATATGCTCCTCGGCAGATACTTTGAAAGGGTTTTTGTGACTATATTGTCCCTAAAGAGCAGAGGAACACATCAATCTGAAAATATTTACTGTTTAAGATTCTCCCTGTTAAGATTCCTTTACACAGTAATGCAAACATTATGTCACATCAAGAATGAAAAATTAGATTACACTTGTTTTGTTCCACAAACCTTTAAGAAGATTGTTTTTCAGAACTCAACTTTGAAATGTACATGACTCTGCAATTTTGTTTATTACAACATGTTATTGGAGCAACTCTGTTCTTAGAGGATTAGAAATATGTTCCCCAAAGGTTTTTCCATAAGTGTCCAATGAATCACTGAACCCTGAATATTCAAAAATTCAGTTCAGCGTTTGTTTTAACTAATCTCAGTTGAATGGTGTTAGAAATGCCACAAATGACTTCAACTCTGCAGTTCTGTCTAAGTGCAATTCTGGATACAGAAAAATAAATTACCTCAAATGACAGGGACCTTGTGTTTCTGAGGACAGCGTGAAACAGACTGATATGCTAGAACAGGTTGATTTCAGGAAGGAGGATGTGCTGAAACTTTTGAAAAACATAAGGATAGATAACTCCCCTGGGCCAGATGGTTTTTACCCAAGGTTACTAAAAGAAAGCGAGCAAAGAGATTGCTGTGCCTTTGGTGATGATCTGTGTGTCCTCACTGTCCACTAGTGTAGTGCCCAATGATTGGAGGGTGGCAAATGTTATTCTCATGTCCAAGAAAAGGAATAGGAATAATTCTGGGAATTACAGACCAGTCAGTCTTACGTCTGTGGTGTGCAATAGACTTGGAGATGATTCTGAGAGACAAGATTTATGATTACTTGGAAAACCATAGGCTGATTAGAAATAATTAGCATGGTTTTGTGAGGGCAGATCATGTCTCACAAACCTTATTGAATTCTTTAAGGATGTGACAAATAATTGATGAAGGTAGAGCAGTGGATGTGGTGTACATGGATTTAGCAAGGCATTTGATTAGGTTCTATATGGTAGGCTCATTCAGAAAAGTAAGGAGGCATGGGATACAGAGAAGCCTGTCTGTCTGGATACAGAATTAGCTGGCTGATAGAATTCAGAGGGTGGTGGTAGATAGAAAGTATTCAGCCTGGAGTTCCATAACCAGTGGTGTTCCGCAGGGTTCGGTTCTGGGACCTCTGCTCTTTGTGATTTTTATGAATGACTTGGACGAGGAAGTGGAAGGGTGGGTTAGTAAGTTTACCAATGACATAAAGGTTGGTGGAGCTATGGAAAGTGTGGAGGGCTATTGTAGATTGCAACAAGGTATTGACAGGATAAGTGGCTGATAAGTGGCAGATGGTGTTCAATCTGGAAAAGTATAAAGTCAATCACTTTGGAAAGTCGAATGTGAATGCAGAATACAGAGTTAAAGACAGGATTCTTGGCAGTTTTGAGGAATAGAGGGATCTTGAGGTGCATGTCCATAGATCCCTCAAAGTTGCCACCCTTGTTGATAGGGTTGTTAAGAAGGTGTATGGTGTGTTGGCTTTCATTAGGAAATTGAGTTTAAGACCCGGAGGTTATACTGCAACTCTATAGACTTCTGGTTAGACCACACTTGGAATGTTGTGTTCAGTTCTGATCACCTCTTTGTAAGAAAGATGTGGAAGCTTTAGAGACAGTGTAGAAGAAATTTACCAGGATGCTGCCTGGACTGGAGGGTATGTCTTATCAGGAAAGGTTGAGGGCTTTTCTCATTGGAGCGAAGAAGGATGAGAGATGACTTGATAGAGGTGTACAAGATGTTAAGAGGCATGGAGTTGATAACGAGAGATATTTTCCCATGGTGGAAATGTCTATTATGAGGGGATATAATTTTAAGATATTTGGTGGAAGGTTTAGGGGAGATGTCAGAGCTAGGTTCTTTACTCAGAGAGTGATGGGTACGTGGAATGCACTGCCAGTAGTGATAGTAGAGTCAGATACATTAGGAATATTTAAGCGACTCTTGGACAGGCACATGGAAGTTAGTACAATAAAAGGTATGTAGGTTAGTCTGATCTTAGAGTAGGATAAAAGGCCGGCATAACATTGAGGGCCGAAGGGTCTGTATTGTGCTATGTCCTATGTTCAACTCTAGGCCAAAGTAGCCATTAACACGTCCAGGCAACAGGCAGTGGAGCAGGTCATAGTTGCCAACTCTATGTCCCTTTTCTGCGGCTATGTTTGTGCCCAAGTGTACTGGAGGGAGTATATGGTATCCATCAATACTCTCAATGCCTTTAGAGAGAGGTGGGCACCACAAGAGATAGAGTGCTTTATTTCACCCTCCAACTCCATTTTGATTTAATCCCTTCCCTCTCTCCCTATTCTGTCCTTCACCTTTAATGGTCTGCATTGCCATAGCCGAGCTTTGCACATAAATTAATCAATTGGAAAATATGGGTGACTTAGTGATGGTGAATAATGGGCGAACAGTACCACAAATGATTTTTTGGTGGGAAAACAAACAAAAACACTTTCATTTGTGCGTAAGAGCACTTCTGAACATATTTAACAAAAAACCTCAACTCCCCTACACTCTCAATTGCTATCCTGTCAAAGCATGTATAATGTCAGGTGAAGATAGCACCCAGTTGGGGCATCATACACCATATGGGACAACAGTCTGCCAATGTTCATAGTCACCTCTTATACATGGACAATGTTCAATTTAGCGAAGTACTTGATGATGGTTGTTGGTCATTGAAGCATTGCCCAGTACAGAGCCAACATAGGGAAAATGGAAGAAATGCTACACCTGAAACATAACAGGGTCTGATACTGAAATATCAACATAACATTAATAAATGACAACCAACCAGGTGTATCAAGAATTAATTTGTGTATAACTAGTTAGCTGGCAATGACAAAGTCCACTACCCCTTACAGAGAAATATTAATATTCAATTCCAATGATACTGAGTTAAGCAGGCTAACTATCTTAGTTTCAGTTCCTGGGTTAAAACTTACAAATCTGTTCATACCTGGAATTCTAACTCTTCACTGACAGTCCTTCTGTCTTTAGTCCATCTGATCTCCACCAAGGGGCGACTGTCTCCAGAAACACAATGAACAAACACACTTTCTCCTCTGTCTGCTGTCTGAAAGCTCGGACTGCAAAATACTGGATCAATGTCTGCAAGAGAAAAGAAGTCAGATGCTTTGTGTAATTTTTACAAAAATTTCCTCTAAGCCAGGTAATAGATGGCCTTTTAATTTAAAAACAAAACTACAACATTTCAAAGGGTGTTTGCAGGCTCGTCAACCAATATTGGTTTGCTATGATAATGAAGCACATTGGATATTCCAACAAATCCACTATAGCATTTTCCTTACATTTACTGGAACTATACTATGCCTTCTGTGTTATTTTAATATGCTTTAGTGCTGTAGCAACCACATTAAAAATCCATTAAGATCATAATGAGTTAAATGAAGATAATTTAAATAACAGGTACCATATTCCCGCACAAAGGAGAACTAGAGTCTGAAGGAATCCACACTTCTCAATCTGTGATAGCCAAATCACTCTAGGTACCACTGGCCAATTCCTACTGACACACTCCAGTCTAATGACTGGTTGTTTGATGTAAATGTTGTGCTGTTACCCCTATCCCACAGACAGAACATAAATCTTGGGGGCAAGAAGAACAGGTCCATTTTCCGTTCACTTCTCCAATTATCCACCCCAAAGTGCCAAGATCTCATATAAACCTTTCACTAAAGGGAAATCACATCACTCAATCTTATATATGAAGGGAAATTACCTGTAATCTTGGATGAGATAAACATGAGGATTCTGCTCACTGACTGACATGTGATATAATGTTTGCCAACATTGAATATTCTGACAGAGCATATTCTGTTTATAATACTGAAACTCAGAGAAAAGATTTCCCAGTTCAAAAAGCAGAGTGCATGGCTCATGCTGTCAACTGGAAGCCTTGCTCATGGGTCATGTGCATCAAGTTATCACAGTTGTCATCCAATTATTTTCCACTCATTAGAAATGGAAAATCACAGGCTGTGCATTGATCATTGCTTGATATTTATAGCAAGCACGCAGGCCTTCCATGCATTGGTAGTTTGATCCATTATGCGTGAAATTAAATGAATGTGATATGCATTCTGTTTGTCAATCAAAAAACTGTTCTCAATATTTCAATGACCCTGTTAATCAAGGTGTTGGTTCACCAGGGAGCGATATAGTTTGAATGGGACAACCTATCAGCATATTTGATATTTTTACCTGTTGAACAGAATATTCAAAGAAGCTCCAGTCACACAGAAAAGCTGAGGTTGCACAAATCAGAGATAGACAAGTTTGTTTTAAACTTTGATTCTCCAGCCTGCACTCCCATCTCGTAAAATTGTACACCACTGTGCAGCCTTGATGCAAAACAGCCAAAACCTGCTACAATTCACTCAATAGTATCAGACCATGGTCAATAGATTATCAGTAATTTTGTATCATTTCAGGAATACAGAAATTTAGGAATAATCCACAAATGTGTGAAGAATCATTACACAGGTAATGTCCTAAACTTCTACAGACATGTTTATAATGAATCATAGTCTTGATATCTTACTGACATCTAGTTCAGGAAAGACTGCTAGCAACTACAATATGGTTTTTACACATTTTACTTTAATTAAAGATGTGTCACTTATAGGCCCTTTACATTCTGAAGAGAAAGTGAGATCTGCAGATGCTGGAGATCAGAGCTGAAAATGTGTTGCTGAAAAAGCGCAGCAGGTCAGGCATCCTGCTGCCTGACCTGCTGTGCTTTTTCAGCAACACATTTTCAGCTCTGATCTCCAGCATCTGCAGACCTCATTTTCTCCTCGAAGACAGAACCCCACTGGTTCTCACCTACCACCCCACCAACCTCCATATACAGCGTATCATCCGCCGTCATTTCCACCACCTCCAAACGGACCCCACCACCAGGGATATATTTCCGTCCCCTCCCCTATCAGCATTCCAAAAAGACCACTCCCTCCGTGACTCCCTCGTCAGGTCCACACACCCCACCAACCCAACCTCCACTCCCGGCACCTTCCTCTGCAACCGCAAGAAATGCAAAACTTGCGCCCACACATCCTCCCTTACTTCTCTCCAAGGACCCAAGGGATCCTTCCATATCCGCCACAAATTCACCTGCACCTCCACACACATCATCTATTGCATCCGCTGCACGATGTGGCCTCCTCTATATTGGGGAGACAGGCCACCTACTTGCGGAACGTTTCAGAGAACACCTCTGGGACACCCGGACCAACCAACCCAACCACCCCGTGGCTCAACACTTTAACTCTCCCTCCCACTCCACCAAGGACATGCAGGTCCTTGGACTCCTCCATCGCCAGACCATAACAACATGACGGTTGGAGGAAGAGTGCCTCATCTTCCGCCTAGGAACCCTCCAACCACAAGGGATGAATGTAGATTTCTCCAGTTTCCTCATTTCCCCTCTCCCCACCTTGTCTCAGTCAAATCCCTCGAACTCAGCCTTCCTAACCTGCAATCTTCTTCCTGACCTCTCCGCCCCCACCCCACTCCGGCCTATCACCCTCATCATAACCTCCTTCCACCTATCACATCTCCATCGCCCCTCCTCCAAGTCCCTCCTCCCTACCTTTTATCTTAGCCTGCTGGGCACACTTTCCTCATTCCTGAAGGAGGGCTTATGCCCGAAACGTCGAGTCTCCTGTTCCTTGGATGCTGCCTGACCTGCTGCGCTTTTTCAGCAACACATTTTCAGCACCAATAAGTTCTGAAAATAGTTTTGATATTGGACAATCTGCAAATGTGTTGCTGGTCAAAGCACAGCAGGCCAGGCAGCATCTCAGGAATAGAGAATTCGACGTTTCGAGCATAAGCCCTTCATCAGGAATAAGAGAGAGTAGCCAAGCAGGCTAAGATAAAAGGTAGGGAGGAGGGACTAGGGGGAGGGGCGATGGAGGTGGGATAGGTGGAAGGAGGTCAAGGTGAGGGTGATAGGCCGGAGTGGGGTGGGGGCGGAGAGGTCAGGAAGAGGATTGCAGGACTCCTCCACCGGCAGAACACAACAACACGACGGCTGGAGGAGGAGCGCCTCATCTTCCGCCTGGGAACCCTCCAACCACAAGGTATGAATTCAGATTTCTCCAGTTTCCTCATTTCCCCTCCCCCCACCTTGTCTCAGTCGGTTCCCTCAACTCAGCACCGCCCTCCTAACCTGCAATCCTCTTCCTGACCTCTCCGCCCCCACCCCACTCCGGCCTATCACCCTCACCTTGACCTCCTTCCACCTATCCCACCTCCATCGCCCCTCCCCCTAGTCCCTCCTCCCTACCTTTTATCTTAGCCTGCTTGGCTACTCTCTCTTATTCCTGATGAAGGGCTTATGCTCGAAACGTCGAATTCTCTATTCCTGAGATGCTGCCTGGCCTGCTGTGCTTTGACCAGCAACACATTTGCAGCTGTGATCTCCAGCATCTGCAGACCTCATTTTTTACTTGATGTTGGACAATGCCTACATTGCTTTGCAGGTGTATTTTCCAAGAAAGAACAGAAATCCAGTAAGTGACTGGTAAACCCAGACATTCAATCCAGGGAAGGGGTCGTCCAAGTTAAGGAATCAGAAGATCGAAACTGACATATGAAGGCCTTTCTCAACAGCAACCAAGGACCGTTCAAGGCTTTATTTCTTAAAATCACAATGTCAGAAGGATTGGATGTGGATACTAGAACAAACAATACAGATAATCAGAAGTAGTGTCCTTGGAAAATACCACACCTGCCACCTATAGACACACATTGCTATATTCCTATAACTGTGTAAATATCATCCAAGACTATACTCTTCTGAACACAGACTTTAGAACATAGAACAATACAGCACAGAATAGGCCCTTTGGCCCACGATATTGTGTCAAACATTTGTCCTAGCTCAAGCACCTATCCATGTACCTATCCGATTGCCACTTAAAGGTCACCAATGATTGTGACTCTGCCACTCACACAGGCAGCGCATTCCATGCCCCCACCACTCTCTGGGTAAAGAACCTACCCCTGACATCCCCCCTATATCTTCCACCCTTCACCTTAAATTTATGTCCCCTTGTAACACTCTGTTGTACCCAGGGAAAAAGTCTCTGACTGTCTACTCTTATCTATTCCCCCGATCATCTTATAAACCTCTATCAAGTCACCCCTCATCCTTCGCCGTTCCAATGAGAAAAGGCCTAGCACTCTCAACCTATCCTCATACGACTTATTCTCCATTCCAGGCAACATCCTGGTAAATCTCCTCTGCACTCTATCCAAAGCTTCCACATCTTTCCTAAAATGAGGCGACCAGAACTGCACACAGTACTCCAAATGTGGCCTAACCAAAGTCCTGTACAGTTGCAACATCACCTCACGACTCTTGAATTCAATCCCTCTGCTAATGAACGCTAATACACTATAGACCTTTTTACAAGCTCCATCCAACTGAGTGGCAACTTTCAAAGATCTATGAACATAGACCCCAAGATCCCTCTGCTCCTCCACCTTACTAAGAACCCTACCGTTAACCCTGTATTCCGCATTCTTATTTGTCCTTCCAAAATGGACAACCTCACACTTGACAGGATTGAACTCCATCTGCCACTCCTCAGCCCAGCTCTGCATCATATCTAAGTCCCTTTGCAGCTGACAACAGCCCTCCTCACTATCCACAACTCCGCCAATCTTTGTATCGTCTGCAAATTTACTGACCCACCCTTCGACTCCCTCTTCCAAGTCATTAATAAAAATTACAAACAGCAGAGGACCCAGAACTGATCCATGCGGAACTCCACTTGTAACTGGACTCCAGGCTGAATATTTACCATCTACCACCACTCTCTGACTTCAACCGGTTAGCCAGTTCTCTATCCAACTGGCCAAACTTCCCACTATCCCATGCCTCCTGACTTTCCGCATAAGCCTACCATGGGGAACCTTATCAAATGCCTTACTAAAATCCGTGTTCACTACATCCACTGCTCTACCCTCATCCACATGCTTGGTCACCTCCTCAAAGAATTCAATAAGACTTGTAAGGCAAGACCCATCCCTCACAAATCCGTGTTGGCTGTCCCTAATCAAGCAGTGTCTTTCCGGATACTCATAAATTCTATCCCTCAGTACCCTTTCCATTACTTTGCCTACCACTGAAGTAAGACTAACTGGCCTGTAATTCCTGGGGTTATCCCTATTCCCTTTATTGAACAGGGGCACAACATTCGCCACTCTCCAGTCCCCTGGCACCACCCACTGAAGATGAAAAGATCATTGCCAACGGTACTGCAATTTCCTCTCTTGCTTCCCACATAATCCTAGGATATTTCCCGTCATTCCGGGGGACTTGTCTATCCTCAAGTTTTTCAAAATGCCCAACACATCTTCCTTCCTAACAAGTGTATCTCCTCTAGCTTACCAGTCCGTTTCATACTCTCCTCTTCAACAATACAGTCCCTCTCATTTGTAAATACTGAAGAAAAGTACTCATTCAAGACCTCTCCTATCTCTTCCTACTCAATACACAGTCTCCCACTACTGTTCTTGATCGGACCTACGCTCGTTCTCGTCATTCTCATGTTTCTCACATACACATAAAAGGCCTTGGGGTTAGCCTTGATCCTATCCGCCAAAGATTTTTCATGCCCTCTCTTAGCTCTCCTAATCCCTTTCTTCAGCTCCCTCCTGGCTATCCTGTATCCCTCCGATGCTCTGTCTGAACCTTGTTTCCTCAACCTCCTTCTTCCTCCTTACAAAACATTCAAACTCCCTCGTCCACCAAGGTTCCCTCACATGACCATCTCTTTCCTGCCTGACAGGTAAATGCATATCCAGGACACGTCGTTTCTGTTCCTTGAAAAAGTTCCACATTTCAGTGACATCCTTCCCTGATAGCCTATGTTCCCAATTTATGCTCCTCAGATCCTGTCTTGCTGCATCGTATTTACCCTTCCCCCAATTGTAAAACCTGCCCTGTTGCACGCACCTATCTCTTCCCATAACCAAGGTGAAAGTCACAGAATTGTGGTCACCATCACAAAAATGCTCACCCACTAACAAGCCCATCATTTGTCCTGATTCGTTACCAAAAACCAAATCCAATATGGCCTCCACTCTGGTCGGACAATCTACATACTGAGTTTGAAAAGCTTCCTGGACACACTGCACAAACATTGCCCCATCCAATCTCCTTGATCTAAAGAGCTTCCAATCAATATTTGGGAAGTTGAAATCGCCCATGACTACTACCCTGTGGCTTCTGCACCTTTCCAAAATCTGTTTCCCAATCTGTTTCTCCACATCTCTGCTGCTATTGGGGGGGCCTGTAGTAAACACCCAACAAGGTGACGGCTCCTTTCCTATTTCTGACTTCTCCAAAGGCAGATCCCCCTCGAACTGCCTTTCTGCAGCCGTTATACCATTTCTAATTAGCAACGTCATCCCCCCTCTTTTTTACCACCCCCCCAATCTTACTGAAACATCTGTAACCAGGAACCTCCAACAACCACGTTTCCGTGATGGCCACAACATCATAGTCCCAAGTACCGATCCACGCCTTAAGTTCACCCACCTTATTTCTGATACTCCTTACGTTGAAGTATACACACTTGAGCCCATCTCTGTGTCCGCAAGTATTCCCTGTCAGTGCTACTTTCTCCACAGCCTCCCTACATTCTTGGACATCCTGAGAAACAGCTAACCTACTTGCTGGACTACAAGTCCGGATCCCATTCCCCTGCCAAATTAGTTTAAACCCCTCCGAAGAGTGCTAGCAAACCTACCTCCCAGGATATTGGTGCCCTTCTGGTTCAGGTGCAACCCGTCCTGCTTGTACAGGTCCCACCTTCCCCAGAATGCAGTCCAATTATCCAAATACCTGAAGTCCTCCCTCCTACACCATCCTTGCAGCCACGTGTTCAACTGCACTCTCTCCCTACTCCTTGCCTCACTGTCACGTGGCACCGGCAACAACCCAGAGATGATGACTCTGTAAATCCGAGCTTTTAGCTTCCAGCCTAACTCCCTGAGCTCCTGAATGACCTCCCCACCCCTCTCCCTACCTATGTCGTTGGTGCCAATGTGCACAACGGCTTCGGGCTGCACACCCTCCCCCTGAAGGATTCTGAAGACACGGTCCAAGACGTCTCGGACCCTGGCACCCGGGAGGCAACAAACCATCCGAGAGTCTCGCCCATGTCTACAGAACCGCCTGTCTGTCCCTCTAACTAAAGAGTCTCCTATAACTAGCGCTCTCCTCCTCTCCTCCTTTCCCTTCTGGGCCTCAGAGCCGGACCTCGTGCCAGAGACCCGGTCACTGCAGCTTACCCCTGCTAGGCCGTCCCCCCAACAGTATCCAAAGTGGTATACATATTGTTGAGGGGAATGACCACAGGGGATCCCTGCACTGCCTGCTTCCTCCCCTTCCCAGCTCTAACTGTTACCCAGCTACCTCTGTTCTCTGGCCTGTAGCTTCTATCTATCACCCTCTCAGCCTCTCGAATAATCCTCGGTTCATCCAACTCCAGCTCCAGTTCCCTAACGCGGTCTGTGAGGAGCTGGAGCTGGCTGCACTTCCTGCAGGTGAAGTCGGCAGGAGCATCGGTGGTCACCCCTACCTCAAACATCCTGCAGGAGGAACATTCCACTGCCTGCGCTGCCATAACTCTACACTTAGTCTCCAAAACAAGAACACTAAGTAGCTTACCTGTTCAGTCGACTGAGTCCTTTTTTTTAGGTTAGAGGATGAGGGAGGGTGGGAGACACTACACGTGTAGTGTCTCGGGTTCCTTCTCCACTCAAACTTCTTACCTTCCCAGAAGCCTCTGCTGACGACTTCCGGGTTCCCGCTCCTAGTTGAAAAATGTTAATTTTTGCGAAAGAAAAACGTTAATTTAAACTGGTCTCCGCTTACCTTCCGGCTCCCCTCTCTGTACGCCTGCTGTAGCACTCATTCTCTGCTTCTGCATTCATGAAATTACCTTGCAATTTTCATGAGCATTTTCAAAGGTTAAGTTCTATAGGGCAAGCTGAAGAGAAGTATTCTTTGTCTGATTTACAACAATATTGCACATACCTTGATAAGACTTCCACTGGGTCCGACTTCAATTGAATTTTGTTTGCATTTCCATTAACAATACCAAAGAAATCCTCTTTGAGCAATTAGTTATGCACAATGCACCTGATAATTTATACGGCTTTGAGACAATATTATTTTGTCTTAACTCTCATGTGTGACTCTATTAAAAGTATATAAAATATATGACACCATCATGAAATAAAACAAAGAACTACAGATGCTAACGAGTTGAAACAAAGAGAAAAATTGCTGGAGAAACTCACCAGGTCTGGAGGAGAGAAAATAGGGCTAATCTTTTGAGTCCAGTGAACATTTCTCGGAACTTCTGATGAGTAAGAAGAAGTCAGCCTTCAGTTCCTTGAGCCTGCTTCACTATTTACTATCATCTTGGCTGATATAACTGTGGTCACAACTTTACCTCTTGTTCTACACCCCATAATTCTTGGCTTCACTGTTAATCCATCTCACCCTTGTATGTATTCACAGACCCATTTTTAGCTGTTTTTAGCTAAGACAGCTTCACAGATCAATGATGCTCTGAAAGACATTTTTCCTCACCTCACCTTAAATGGTTGAGTCCTATTTTTTAAATGCGTCTCCTACTCTCAGACTCTCCAAAATGGGCAGACATTCTCCCAGTTAGAATTGAGTTACTTTTCAATAATTTTGATTTGATTAAGCAAGTGAGGAATTAAATTACACTCTGTTTAGTTGGGATTTTAAAACACTTTTTAAAAGATATATATGGCCCAAGTGGGCCCATATACAAAGGTGGTTGTATGGCTGCATTTATAGCCCAAGCTAATATAAACTTAAGCTAAGAAATATACAAATGTTTTGGGGTAAAAGGTTTTAATAAAGGACACAGCTACATTTTAACTTCAGTTCATAAAATAAAATTTATCCCCTGTGTATATCATCCTATATAGTTATTCTAAGCATGACGCATTTTGCTGTATCTTGTAATAGAACTTTCTAACCTCAATTTAACATATTCATTATGATATAAAGTTGGATTCTTGGTGTACAAAAGAAGTCAATATGATCTTTTGAAAATAGTTAATTTGTTTTATGCATCAGCATTTATTGTGAATTCTCATATGGTTATTATACTTTAGGTTATTATGATGTTTTGAAGAATATTTAGATATATAAGTTGGGAAAATTGAAATTATATTAAATCACCACATAGTAACATTACATTAAGCCACATATTATAATCAGAGCCCAATCAAGGCTCTCCATTTCACTACAATTCCAGGTAGATTACCCCATACTGTTAAACTCATGAGTGTGGAGGGATGAGCTGGTTCCTCTTTATATCAAGCAGAAGATACAGCAGTTTGAAAATAAGGAATATTCCCTGCTGCTATCAGACTTATGAACGGATCTCTCATATATTAGAGTTGATCTTACTCTGCACCTTCTCTGTAGTTGTAACACTATAATATGCATTCTGTTCTATTACCCTGATGTACTTATGTAAAGTATGATTTGTCTGAATAGCACTCCATGCAACACTTTTCACTGTATCTCAGTACATGTAACAATAATAAATCAAATTAAATCACCCATCCCTTGGTTGGTTCTATCAAGGTTAATTTATAAAAGATTGCTGCCTTGTGGATACAATTCTCTCAGACTTAAATAAAATTATGTTTTAAAAGGAGCCAATTTAACTAACTTGAATTCACAAAAGAATTAACTAAAATAGTGAGTTTATTAATTCTCCCACAGAAGAACAATTAGTAACATAATACACGTACATACAGATTAGATATGAGAAATAAATCCAAAAAAAAGCTGGAAAAAGTACATGGCACAGTCTTTGAATTGATCAAAGTGTGGGAAACAGTTGAAAATTGCAGGAGGTTACTGCAAATGTGATGTTCGATTTATTGGTTTTATAAGTTGATTGAAGTTCCTTTGGCCTGATTCCTTTTTTTAATTAGAAGACACCAATCAGAATGAGAAAGGGTCTTCCCTTTTGTCTGGCTGCTATCTTGCTGACTTCCAGGACTCAGAGTGACAGAAGTCCTTACCTGCAACACATGTAACTCAGGGATAGTTCTGTTAACCTTTCCAGCAAAATAATGCTGGAACACAAATGGTAGACACAAAAGCATTGAGTTCCAACAGTCACTTCAATAGAGTTGAACTGGCTTTTTAACTCTAGTCCTTGTCTACTATTTAAAGAGAAAAATACAAATTCTGTCTGTGGTTTAGAACATAATCTGCAGGGCTAGTTTTCTGCTGGCCAGGAGTGGGGGGGAATTGTATTCCTTCTTATTAAGATTCTCTGTTTCTCTGATTCTCTGGCAATTTACACATGCAACAATCCATATGTTCCACACAGGAATTTAAATCCACAGTCACAGTCTTTCTTTTCACAGTCCTTCTTTTAAAAACAACATATTTTGGAATTAAAAGTTAAAATTTTAAAAAATTCAATAAATACTTCGGGCTTCATAACAACATAAATATTTACTTCTATGTCACATTATCAGTGAAGATGTAAAACATTATCAACTTGGTACAGTAAAGCTGTCATAAAAGGAATGTCATTGATGTTCTACTGAACACATAAGGAGATTAGAGGATGTGATAGCAATAAGACGGTCATTATTTTTAAAGAAACCAACTAGGAATGAAGCATACACTGCTTAACCGAGCCTGGGATTGATCAAGAGTTGTCTGTGTGCTTGCAAACCACTGGAGTTCAGGATGTCCCTGATTATGTAATGGCTACCAAGAGTTAGTAAGTGATGATTCATAATGGGTCATTGTACAAAAATGGATGAGCAGACACAGAGGAGGACTTCAGTCAACACAATACAGCAGGAATCAAGAGTGTGGTGCTGGAAAAACGCAGCAGGTCAGGCAGCATCAGAGAAGCAGGAAAATCGATGTTTCGGGCAAAAGCCTTTCATCAGGAATCACACCAGGAGATAAGCGCCCAATCAACCAGTTTCTCCAGATGGTATCCCGAGTTGATCAACTATTTACTGAATAATATTTATGGAGATAAATAAATAACACCCAATGGGGTGGCACTATGGCTCAGCGGTTAGCACTGCTGCCTCACAGCTCCAGGGACCTGGGGTCAAACCCATCTTCGGATGATTACCTGTATGGAGATAACACATTCTCCCCAAATCTGCATGGGTTTCCTTTGGGTTCTCTGGTTTCCTCCCACAAGCCAAAGATGTGCAGGTTTGCTGGATTGGCAATACTAAATTGTCCTTAGTGTCCAGGAATGTGTAGGTTAGGTAGATTAGGCATGAGAAATATAGGGTAGAGGTGTAGGTCTGCTGTTTGGAGGGTCAGAGTGGAATCGATGGAACAGATGGCCTGCTTCCACAGTCTATGGATTTATGATAAACTTAATAAATTCTGTCAAATATATTGAAACAAATTTGTGCCTGGAATGGATCTTGTGGTTATTGAGGACTAGCAAAGCTTTAGATGGCTCTCTCAAACTCAGTTATTGAGATGAAAGTGAAATTGAAATTGACCCAGGCTTAAAATGAAAGGCCACTTCCTATTAATACCAGTCACGTTGCTAATGTGAACTGTCATGGGAAACTTTTCTATCACTGAAAACTTACCGTACAGTAAGTATTAAAGTCTAAGTGAAATCAATTTAGTGCCTTAAAAGGTACCTGTGTGTGTATATAACATATATTTTCTTGACTTGGCACCAACGTTCTGTGTATGTGCATATAGTTGGCAGGTATACTCTGCAAAGCCAAGCAAAAATTGCCTAATTTATCTGTTAATTATACCAGTTTCCTTACAGCTAATAGCTTTACTTTGCTATCAAAATGCTTTTTCTTTTCCTTAATATGCGCAACATATTCAAAATTTCCATTTTACTTTCTTCCGACATGGAATACCTTTGTCAGCCTTTGAATTACTATGGTTTTTCACAATATCACATCGTCAAGGTAAATTGTTGTCCTGCTGCAGATAAGGCTCTAACATTCAATTGGCTGTCACATCCACATTATGGAAACAACCCAGAATAGTAATGGGAAGTGCACCCTCTGGGAATATTCTGACCCGCAGTAACTACTATTAAATGATTAGTTCCAACTATTCTATTCTACCTATACAACTTTCCAAAATCAGTCACTGGGTCACAATAATTAATTATTAAACTGGGCATCTAATTAACCATGCATAATACAAAATGATAAATAATATAGCCACAGCCTTAAGACGATGTTTTAATATACCATTAAGTAATAATCACTCATAATTTGTTCACTCCTTTCACTCAGTTTCTGATTTCAAAGATAAGGATAAGCTGAACTACAGACTTATAAGGGGACGATATCCTATTCAGGTGGCACAATGCTTGTGTGGTGATGTAGTAGTTAGGTGAATGGCTTGTATCTGTGCTGTAAATTCTACACAAAACTATTCGTCATCTCTGCTTCCACCTGTTGTAGATTGTTCTGGGAACTGGTCGTGAGATAATGGTTATGTTTTAAGAAACTCCCTTTCTATTAAGGTGAAATAGAACACACTGGAAAATGGAATGGTGGAGTCATGACAAATGCATGTCCAGAAACATGCCCATCCGATCTGGTTGCCATGGGAAGAAAACTAAGCAACAACTTATTAAAATGCCAACTGACAGTTTTCACATCTTTTACTCAGAGATTGACAGCAAAAAAAGGATAGATGCTTTCTGAGAAGCAGAAAGACAGGGAAAAAAATACTTTTTTTCCTGCTAACATCCAAAAAAAGGATGCTAATGAGAGTTTGTTTTCCATCTGAGAGCAAGGAAATAGAATATACTGGGCTCTTGGAGATTTAGTGAACAGGAAGTCACCAAAGTGGTGAAAAGTGGATCTTGGAAACTCAGGCTGAGAACAATAATTTTAAAGGACACCTGAAATTTTGGCTGGTATGATGGGGAGAAGTGAGCGTGTTGTAGAGTTGAATTGCAATGGCTAGTTAATTCAATAGCATCTTTCCTTTAGTTTGGTCATTAGTTGATTGTTAAGTAATGGCAGATCTATACTGATTTTAGCTGTTTAATTAACAGTATTAAAACAAAAACCCTTGACCTTCGGTTATTCCCATTGGTCATTAAGGAAATTCATTATTTTTATGAAGTTATTGATCATTACAGGGGTCATAACAAGACTTCTAGGTTTAACTAAGAAAATTGTTTGTGTCTGAGTTTTTATACTGGGTTAAAATCTGTGTAAATGATAAAAAGCTCTTTCATTCTGTTGCAGCACTGAAGTGGTGGCAGGAAGGCTCAAAGATCTAGGTTGAGATTTCTATGGAGTACTGGAAAGATGCATTTTTATTTTGTTCTTGTACTTTCAACGTTTGTAGATGGAAAGACCTCTTACATTGAATAGTCTTATTACTATTGTCCCTAAGTGGCTGGGCTGGCCATGGATATATTTTTAAACCTATTACGGAGGGTGAATGTGTTTTGTTGAGGGCTTTGCTTTTGTGCTTTGAATGCTGTCCTAATTCATGTTTGACTGCTTTCTGTGGTCCTTGAAACATATTGCTGCTTTCAACCTTCATGGGGATGTAGAAATGGGATATGTTGAAAAACATTTTACACTGGAGTGCAATATCTGAATTGCATTCCAGGAAACCTGGCATTAATTGGCATCTTTTAATTGATTGCTCCACAACATTTGTATTTAATTTCCCTTCCACTTCCACCTGAAATCATGTAAATGCCACTTTTGAAACAGTTTTGATGAGGTGCACTTTGGAAATATAGGTTGATTCAGTACTGATTTAGTTTTTAGGGGCTTCCTTCTCCCCATTTGGCTGTCTTCTGAACCTAATACACCCTGTTCCAAGAACTTCTGAACCACCATCTTTTCAGGTGGAGCAGAGGATAACATCCCTGAAAAAAGGATCAAACATGGCTTTTTAAAAGAAGCAAATTTGAACATTCATCTTACACCCATGTACCTGGGGTTCAGAGATTGGAATTTCGAACTTTGCTGTGTTATGATTCATGGACTGATTGATTTTCTTAAAAATAAATTCAAATTCCCAGTGACCACGTTAAGGTATTTGCATGGCAGTTTTGAAGTTAATAACTTTTCTTGATTTAAACACTATTTCCGTACGTAGCTTTCTTCTTAACTACTTTTAAAATGACTTTACTTTCACAGATATACTTTACTACGTCTTTAAATAGACCCAATCATGCCAGAACCAGCCCAAAATGTTTCCTACATTCTGAGAGTTTGCTTCTTGTCTTTTTCTTTTCCAGTTAGAAAACACTTAATCTCCAAACCGGCTGCTTTGAGAAAGTTACATTATAGATTCCTTCCCCCTGACCAAAGCTACAAAATCTTCGAGATTCTTTTAAATCTTCACAAACCTAATCTCTTCACTTGGAGCAAGTGCTCTGTAATATAATGTGCATGAGATATAAATAAATATCTTTGCATTAATATAATTTGTTTCAAAGTTTGGAATTTGAACTGGTAGCATGTGGTCTTTGCTCTGCGTGTATGGGGGATGTTAATGATTAACTTGTCTGTAATTCTGCAGCTGAGGATTGTTTTTAAACTAACATGAGAAAGGGAATTACTGGATGTTAATGGGAATTTGTTTGCATTGGGAGATTTTTATGAGCAGATAGCGCAAACATTGAACAGCAGTAGTTTGCTTTCAGTTAGAAGAATTGGGGATTTTTTTGGTTCAGAGAAAACACATAGATTGGGAATTTTTGCTTTCAGCTTTCACAAGTCCTGGTGAAATGTGAGATATGAAATGTTTCCTCTAGAAAAAGGGGTTCATTCAGAAGAGTGACAAAATAGTTTACTTTACGTTAAGGACTTTAATTTGAATGTTCCAGACCAGAAATATTTGGTTAAAACTCTGAATAGATTAGTCAAAGCTGAGAAAGTCTAAGCTCAGTTGTGTGAATAATCAAGTAAGAAGTTATCAAACTCTTGAGACAGGGAATTCTATGAAAAAATTAAGTCAAACGTCTAGATATGTTAGACAAGGAACTCTACTCTGGTATTTGAGTACTGTAATCTGATGGTGTTTGAACAGAAGGGACTGTACTTTATCATGTGTTTTCAGTTTATTAAATTGGGTTATATATAAATAGGCTTGTTTATTCTATTTTATCTTTTTTTGTGTAATAACTTCTGTCTTACTGTCAGACCATTCTGTGCTTCCATTTCAGCAAAAGACCACCTTGTTAAATAAAAAACTATGATCTATCAAGCCAAATTTCAGTCTGTATATCGCTTGTCCAATAATAACATCAACTATGATTATAACAGCTCATTCTGCATTCTTGCATTGTGAACCATAAAATCTTGCTGCTCCTACCACTTAGACACCTTGCACTCTTAGATTCAGACAAGTGAACTACAAGGTTCACTGACAGTTCAAGAAAACAACCTATAAGCCAATCCCACAATGACTCTCTGTAGACTTCTTCTCTCAAAAAGGCCCATTCCATTGGCAATACGAATCACATAAACATTATATTCGGTCGAAATGTCTATTAGCTACTCTGTAAACTCCAAACTTCATTCTATCTTGAAACTAAATGGGAAGTTTAAAGCATAACCATTTTCAAAACCTGATATCTCCTTACATCTTCCTCCAAGTGTGGAGGCCAACAGCCCAGTCAGAACAAAGGATTTGGTTGTTGCTTCTAAGTGTGAACAGTTTGCCAGTAAAACAACCTGGGCTCCTCTTTAATATTTAACATCTACACCAGCCCAGGTTTGCTGTCAGCAACATCCAGAACAGGTCAAGGAATCCCAGTTGCTTCTCCATTTTATCCTAAATTAAAAGCACACAGTCCCAAGGCATAACAATCTTATAAAATCTAAAATTTGTAACAACTGTTAACAGTTTATCTGTCCCTGATTCATAAGCCAGATGATTTTTAACTACAGATAATATTTGGGTCTATTCAAGAGAAACATGAAAGCTCATCAGATTACTTCTCAATTCCACTAAAAGTAGATGAGAGAATCATCATTAGCTGAAGTTATTCCGATCTCTTGAAATATTTAGAAAAATTTTGCAAATTTCTGAAGAGAGGTCAACCTGTTTTTCCTTCCTGGACATGAACATGATAGACTGCAAAGCTTGGGGTTTCCAGGCATCTGTCAAGTCACATGAATTTATTACTTTTTAGGGCTTTAACATCTTACAAAAAAAAATGAGAGAATTAATGTGAGATGCGATCTGTGAACTAACTAGCTTGCTTCTGATCAAATTGTTTCAATTGCTTTTTCTCCCTATGTTGTGACTGTCCAAAAGATAAGTGTTTGTCTTTGATGCAAAATGGTTTACCAAATGCAAATGTGAGATGAAACGAGAGTCGATTGCTTGTCCAACCTCCACATCTGATCTGTTATCCGACTGACACCCTTCCAGCTTAACTCACAATTGAATCTTCCAGTGAAGCTTTCAAAGCACTCCTTACATTAAACTTTGCAAGTAACAATGAGAAAATATAAAACAATATTAAAGCAGCAACAATTTGCTACCTTATTTTCAATTTTGACCAAGCTTCCCACACCTGTCAACATTTGCATCTTCAAAAAAATCTTCAGTAGCTCCCTCAAACCAGTTGGCCAAATCAACATAATTGGATAGACCCAGTCAGCACAGAAGGAAGGCATTCAGCCCATCATGTTTGTACTGACTCTCTAAAAGAAGTAGCAATTATTCTCACCATCTGTTCTATTAACACGGATTTTTCTCCTTTATGTTTCAGTTCTCCATTGGTTTGCAAGACAGAAATTCTTAAGCTTTTTTTTAATTCAACCTGTTCAGAAGTGTAATGGCATATCTCTGGAGCAGATGGACCTTGAACCCAGACCTTCCATCTCACAGGTTTAGACATTATCACTGTAATATAAGAGCCCTCAAGTGCTTTAGTAATTTTAGAAGAAGGAATATCCTAATGGTTTTATCACAAAACGATTACTCCAGAGATCTAGGTAATGTTTTGGGGGCCTATGTTTGAATCCTGCCATGGCAAATGGTGGAATTTGAATTTGATTTCTAAAAATCTGGAATTAAGAATCTGATGATGACCATGAAACCATTGTCGATTGTTGGGAAAACCCATCTGGTTCACTAATGACCTTTAGGGAAGGAATATGTCGTCCTTACCTGGTCTTGCCTCCCTATGACTCCAGACACCCAGCAATGTGGCTGACTCTTAACTGACCAGTGGGCAACTAAAAAGGGCAACTAATGTTCACCCAATCAGCGGTGCCCACATCCTCTGAATAAGAAGAGTCTACAAGGCATAATAACATTGAACTGCTCTGTATGAAGCATAAACAACTAACATAGAGCTGATGGACCAAATGGCCTGCTTTGGTCCTGTAAAATTCAGTGTGCTCTGGTATATGCGATTGCTATAAAATGAAAAAAAATGATTATAGTAGATTGTTTTAGGAGCTGAATGATTGGCAATTGCAGTGATATACAATAACATGATCAAGTTTCAAGGAGTTATTAAACAGGAATGAATATAAGTGCATACACTAGTGAACACAGTACTGGCAAAATTTAAGAAATTTAAAAATTATTACGAAGAGAATACACTTCTAATCAGAAGAACATTTACCATTAAAGTTCTACTTCTTGTCCATTTTAAACCATGAATTTTCCATTCCCTGTAGAATGACCACTGATGCTGAAATAATTTTTTTAGTATTATTAGAGGCTTGCGTGCATTGTGGTTTTAGCCATGCTGAGGTTTATCAAATCCTCACCTCAACTGGATTCAGAATTGATCATTTTTTGAAGAACCTTCACTCGTATCAAATCCATTTTTAATTAGACTACCCTTGTTGAGATCTTTAAATCTCTAGAGTTCTTACATTCCTAAACGATATGAATGACAGCAAGTTCTGTCAGAATTGCAAAGCTTTCAACTCACTACTTCTGTTGATTCGATTTGATGTCTTCTTGTCACAAGTACCTAGGTACTGTGAAAAGTTTTGTTTTATGTGCATTACAGGCAGATCATACCATACAAGGTGCATTAGGACAATAGAACAGAGTGAAGAATTCAACGTTACAGATGCAGAAAAGGTGCACAGAGAGCAGAATTAACATTAAATTTAAAATTTGTCTGTACCAATGTTATCTTTTCAGGTTTGAAGTCAGGCTGCTTCCAGTTAGAACTTTAGGCCTCATTGTTACAAGTTGTAATCTTTAATCCGGAAATGAAGAAAATAGAAATTCAACAATGGTGAAGTATGAGTTAGTTCATTTTTAGATTAGTTTTCTGTGGAATCCGTGCAGTGTGGAAACAGACCCTTTGGCCCAACAAATCCACATCGACCCTCCAAAGAGTAACCCATCCAGACCCATTCCCCTATCCAATATTTTCCCCTGACTAATGCATCTAATCTACACATCCCTAAACCAAACTACTATCACTGGTAGTCGAGATGTTCGACGAACCAAGTGGACAACACAACGGTACGTTTGCAGGGAAGAGCTATTTCCAGTGTTATGAGAATTTTGCTGTTTTTGTTCCAATCCATGAGACTTTTTTAATGTTATAAATAGAAAGGTAAGATTGGAAAAAATGACAACAAAGTTAACTATATATTTTTATTCCGCCCTTGGGTGACTGACTGTGTAGAGTTTGCACATTCTCTCTGTGTCGGCGTGGGTTTCCACCAGGTGCTCCGGTTTCCTCCCCCAATTGAAAGATGCGTAGGTCAGGTGGATTAGCCATGAGAAATTGCCCAGTGTTCAGGAATATGCATGCTAGGTGGGTTAGTCATGGGAAATGTGGGGTTACAAGGATAGGATGGGATTCTGGGTGGGATGCTCTTTGGAGGGTCAGTGCAGACTTGATGGACTGAATGGCCTCTATCTGCACTGTAGGGATTCTATGACAAGCTCTAGCTCCATGACTTAAGGGAGTATGTTCAAGCACAAGGCCACAGATCGGAAAGTCTTGGGTCCGCCCAAAAGACAATGGGAAGGTAAGGGAAGAAGAACCACAAAGCAGACCTTACAATACCACACTTTTCGCGTCTTCAGAATGTCCCAAATCAGTCAATAGCCAGCAAGGTGCTTTTTAAGTATAGTCACTGTTAGAGTGTATGAAGCTCAGCTACCAGTATACACTTGTTCAAACTTTACTTTGTTATAGCCAAAGATATCCATTTCACTTCCAACGCCAAGCTCGCTGCAGCACTGCCACTCCCTCTGATCACTCTCCAACAATCCCAGGGCCAGAGGAGAGCACAGCCATCAGGCCATCTCCAGGAGAAAGTAGCAGCACCTGTCCAGGAACCTCCATTCATATAAGAGTTCTGAGAAAGGCAGGAGTGCCTACCTCCTTGGGAACATCTGTCACGAGTGTCAACCCCACTCAGGAAGTAATGAGAGGACAGAGAAGGTAGCAGTCTCCTTCCTGCAGACAAAACTAAGCAATCGGACTTCCACTATCACCGCGACTCTACCTCCTGACATCCCTCAGTATAGGTCAGTTAATGCACTGAACAAAGTCACCCCAAGGAAAGTTTCTAGGTGGGTTCAATCACTCCAGTAGGCTGCAACCACCCTGTGAGTGCTCAAATAATTTGTGTTTTTGTTCTTAGGAGGTTTTGTGATGACTGAAGCAGGAATTTTGGCCAGTGCACAGAAAAACTTGGTGGCTTTTTAAAAAATAATATTTATGTAAGGGAATTGGTGTCCTTGGCAAAGGTGGGCATTTGATGCCCATTCTTAATTGCCCTGTAGGCTCCATCAAAGCACAATTAAGTGTCAAACACATTGCTAAGAGTCTGGAATCACATATAAGCTAGACCAGTTCAGACATACTGCCTTCTGTAAAGCAATCCGCAAATCGTTATATTTTCACCATGAGACCAGCTTCTCATTCCATACCTTTTCGGAATTGAAATATTTAATGACGTGCCGGGGAGATCTGATCTTCTATCTCCAGGACATTAACCTGGGGTTCTCAATTCACAGTTCACTGGCATTACCATGACAACACTGGCTTTCTGTGTGGAAAGACTTGCCGTTGGTGAGTCAGAGGGTGGTGGTGGAGGGTAGTTTTTCAGACTGGAGGCCTGTGACCAGTGGAGTGCCACAAGGATCGGTGCTGGGTCCACTACATTATGTCATTTACATGTGAGCATAAGAGGTACAGTTAGTACCAAAATTGGAGGTGTAGTGGACAGCAAAGAGGGTTACCTCAGATTACAACAGGATTTTGACCAGCTGGGCCGATGGGCAGAGAAGTGGCAGATGCAGTTTCATTCAGATAAATGCAAGGTGCTGCATTTTGGGAAAGCAAATCTTAGCAGGACTTCTACACTTAATGGTAAGGTCCTTGGGAGTGTTGCTGAACAAAGAGACCTTGGAGTGCAGGTTGATAGCTCCTTGAAAGTGGAGTCGCAGGTAGATAGGATAGTGAAGAAGGTGTTTGGTATGCTTTCCTTTATTGGTCAGAGTATTGAGTACAGGAGTTGGGAGGTCATATTGCGGCTGTACAGGACATTGGTTAGGCCAATTGTATGCAATTCTGATCTCCTTTCTATCAGAAAGATGTTGTGAAACTGGAAAGGGTCAGAAAAGATTTACAAGGATATTGCCAGGGTTGGAGGATTTGAGCTATAGAGAAAGGCTGAACAGGCCAGAGCTGTTTTTCCTGGAGGTTCAGAGGCTGAGGTTTGTAAACCTTATAGAGGTTTACAAAACTATGAGGGGCTTGGATATGGTAAATAGTCCCTGGGGTGGGGGAGTTCAGAACTAGAGGGCATAGGTTTAGGGTGAGAGGGGAAGAATATAAAAGAGACCTAAGGGGCAACTTTTTCACACAGAGGGTGATATGTGTGTGGAAAGAGCTGCCAGAGGATATGGTGGTGGCTGGTACAACTGCAACATTTAAGAGGCATTTGGATGGGTATATGAATAGGAAGGGTTTGGAGGGATATGGGCTGGGTGCTGGCAGGTGGGATGGGATTGGGTCAGGATATCTGATCAGCATGGACGGGTTGGACCAAAGGGTCTGTTTCCATGCTATATGTGTCTACGACTCTATGACTCTAACTGATCCAGTGGTTTTTCCCACTGGCAATAAATCCTAGTTAAAATCATTATTGTAATACAACATTCAGCAATTAGCACACCAAGATACATTGTCAATATGAGATTATGTAATTTTATGAATCCATGGATGGAATTTTCCACACACCTCAGGAGTGGGCTGGTAGGTGGGTTGGGGGTAGGGATGGGCAGGGGGTATTGGTTCCTTGGCAGATAACCTTGAGGCTTTTAAATAGCCAAATGAATATTGACGTAATGGGACTTCTCCAATCACCTCTGGCATTTTACCAATGGTGGGAGATATGCAGGTCATGCACCATGTGGCCTCGTTACCCTTGGGGAAGGATGCTTCCTTGTTTGTACCCGATGAAAGTTTGTACCCCCATGTTCGAGCCTTCAGCTGCTCCCCATTCACCACAGCTCTCCAACCCAGTCCTCCACTCCCTTCCCTGGGCCTGCAAAATAGGCCATTTCACTGGCTGTCAGCTCTTCGGGGCAGATTGACAGTACACGTCCTGCCCAAAATCTGCTTACTCTTGATTTGATATTTATTTCTCATCAAAAAAGGAAGATCTACCATATTCAACTGATAGTGAAATCTTTGAGGATCATGTTTGTCACCATGATCCTAGCTTAGGTGCCCTCCTTTGATACTAGATTAGATTCCCTATAGTGTGGAAACAGGCCCTTTAGCTCAACCAGAACACACCGACCCTACGAAGAGTAACCCACCCAGACCCATTTCCCTCTGACTAATGTACCTAACACTATGGGCAATTTAGCATAGCCAATTCACCTAAATTGCACATCTTTGTGACTGTGGGAGGAAACCGGAGTACCTGGAGGAGACCCATGCAGACACAGAGAGAATGTGCAAACTCCACACGGTCAGTCGCCTGAGGCTGGAATCAAACCTGGGACCCTGGTGCTGTCAGACAGCAGTGATATCTACTGAGCCACCGTGCCACCCCTACAAATTGCTGTTCATTTTCCTATCATATTTAGCGATTTCAGTATATACAGTAATACAGAAAACTATTGACTGAGAAATCTGTGAGAATGGAAAACGATGTTGATATTCATTCTAATGAGCTTATTTACGTAACTGGTAGGTTAGCAAATAATGCTGCAAAAGTTATTATCAGGACTTTTTTGTTAAGAGATAATAAATACATTTGCTAAAATAATGCAGAGTCATCAGTTTGATATATTCAAATATCTGGTTCCTTGATCCTCTCTGATTGGTTTCTCTGAACAACACCACGATTTTCTTTCTTTCACTGGCAGTTTCCAGGTAACAGCCACAATTGATGACCCTACTTACCAAGCTCTGCTGCACAAATACTGTTCCATATATAGCAGTCCTGGATTACACTCCAGAGCAGGAGATGTAGCACTGCACTGTTCACCTTTTCCATCACCTGAGCTGAAGAACAATATTGTTCCACACTGGAAAACAATGAATTCCATTTCAGACATGGATCATGACTCATAGGCAATTGTCTGGCTTTAACAGAGATAATGCAGTACTTTTATATAATGGTGGATACTTACATATACATATTATTGACGCATACAAAAAAAAGGTACGGAGCTCCATTATATATTTTTCTTAACCTGTTCAGAGACACACCTCTGGAGCAGGTGGGACTTGAACCAGGGGGTTAGGATACTACCACTGAACCATAACAGGGCCCTACGCAAACTGAACTAGGTAACTCCCTCCAGGTGTGGTACAATATCACATACCAATCACTCAACCCTCACCACACAATCACCAAACAGAAAAAAGTCTCCCTAAAATAATTGATGTGACTGCAAAGCCCATTATTCCTCAATAGCTGTAAATAACCACAAAGTAAACCTCTTTCGCCAGTCGTGCCTTTGCTCATAAAAAGTGTTTTGTTTTATTATTCACTTGTGGGTTGTGGGTGTCGCTGGCTGAGCCAGCATTTATTGCCAATCCCTAGTTGCCCTTGAGATGGTGCTGGTGAATTGCCACCTTGAACCGCTGCATTCCACCTGCTACAGGGAGACCTATAATGCCCTTAAGGAGGGAATTCCAGGATCCAGCAACACTGAAGAGAGGGCAGTATTTCTCCAAGTCAGCATGGGTAAATGGCTTGGAGGGGTAATTGCAGCTTGTGACCTTGCCATTTAATTTTAAGGAGTTTAGGACAATGAACATGTCTTCCATTTAAAGCAGGGACTCTCTGTAAAAAGAAGAGAGATTGCCTAAAAGTAGTTCCTCTGGTCCTACAGTTGCACTTCTCTTTAATAACCCATCCAATCCCTTTTAAAATTCCATTTAAAAATCTTAAATTTAGTTTGGAATTTCTGTAAACCAAGTAGTCCAATTCTTGAAGTGAACCTTAATAAAGTTAAGGACCATTCTGATCATTTATCTTTCCCAACACCTTGTGCATGCACAAAGTGAAACCAGGTACCAGAACCCAATTGTAAGGAAATCAAAGTCTTTTATTGCCTATGCAGTGATTCCACCAACAATCAATTTTCTGGTCCGACAGACTTTTATAACATGTATATTTTTAATATTGCTAGCAGAATTGTTATTTAATGCTTCAGTGTGGAGTTGGTTAAGACAATGTCACTCATTTGTCACACAAGCTATTGTTCTGGGGTAAAAAGGCAAAATACTGGAAATCAAAGCAGAGAATGCTGGAGAAACTCAGCAGGTCTAGCAGAATCTATGGAGAAAGAGACAGTTAACATTTTAAATTCAGTATGTCTCTGCTTCAAAACAATTTAGAAGAAGTCATATTGGACTTGAAATGTTAATTCTATTGTTTTTGGAACATGGGTTTGAGAGCCATCATGGCAGATGATGAAATTTGAATTTGATAAAAGTCTGGAATTAAACACTTGCCCAATGGTGACCATGCAGCCACTGTTGATTGTTGTAAAAGCCTGTCTGGCTTACTCATGTCCTTAATGGAAAGAAATCTTCGTAAATGCTTTCATTTAATCATTTGAGAAACGCTTATTTATGACGTTTTTCAACCAATTATAACCGCAGCACAAAAACATTTTTTTCTGAAACTGCACCCTACCATCAATATGTTAGTTTATAATATAAAACATCATCTGTGGCATTATCATGGTGAGAAAAAGGACGTATACTTGTGCAGTGTCACTTTACTACTGATGTGTTGTCACATGGTGATACTTCTAACTGGCGGCACGTATGCATTAATTTTACAAATGCCACTTACTTGTTGTCCACAAATCTCAACTGAGTTACTTTCTGTGAATATTCAGCATTATAAATATGTCATATATGTGGATTTCAATGGCAACCCACATCACAAATGTTTTACTACTTTTTATAGAGGACTGTTGTAGGCTGCAGCGGGACATTGACAGGATGCAAAGATGGGCTGAGAGGTGGCAGATGGAGTTCAACCTGGATAAACGCGAGGTGATGCATTTTGGAAGGTCGAATTTGAATGCTGAGTACAGGATTAAGGATAGGATTCTTGGCAGTGTGGAGGAACAGAGGGATCTTGGGGTGCAAGTACATAGATCCCTTAAAATGGCCACCCAAGTGGACAGGGATGTTAAGAAAGCATATAGTGGTTTGGCTTTCATTAACAGGGATTGAGTTTAAGAGTCGTGAGATCTTGTTGCAGCTCTATAAAACTTTGGTTAAACTGCACATGGAATACTGCGTCCAGTTCTGGTCGCCCTATTATAAGAAAGATGTGGATGCTTTGGAGAGGGCTCAGAGGAGGTTTACCAAGCTGCTGCCTGGACTGGAGGGCTTATCTTACGAGGAGAGGTTGACTGAGCTCGGACGTTTTTCATTGGAGAAAAGGAGGAGAAGAGGGGACCTAATTGAGGTATACAAGATAATGAGAGGCATAGATAGAGTTGATAGTCAGAGATTATTTCCCAGGGCAGAATTGACTAACACGAGGGGTCATAGTTTTAAGCTGGTTGGAGAAAAGTATAGAGGGGACGTCAGAGGCGGGTTCTTTACACAGAGAGTTGTGAGAGCATGGAATGCATTGCCAGCAACAGTTGTGGAGGCAGGGGCATTGGGGACATTTAAGAGACTCCTGGAGATGCATATGGTCACAGAAATTTGAGGGTACATACATGAGGATCAGTGGTCGGCACAAGATCGTGGGCTGAAGGGCCTGTTCTGTGCTGTACTGTTCTATGTTCTATGTTCTACCTGCCATCCTTGTCATGGTCTAACCTATGTGTGACTCCAACAATGTTGTTGATGCTTAACAGCCATCTGGGTAATTAGGGATGAGGAATAAATTCTGGGCTGGTCAGTGGTGCCCACATCCACAAAGTAAAAAATAAATTATCACAGTCCCTGTATATTGTAAACATTAGAATAACCAGAGCACTTGTCTGCATTGATGATATCCTCCACAAGGAGGCATGTTCATTTAATCTACATACAGCAACTTATAAGTTATTGACTACAAGTAATAAATGGAAGTATAGACATGACTCATACAGGGGCTCTTGTGGTGCAGTGATGATGTCCCTCTTGCCATGCCAAAAGGCCTGGTTTCAGTGGTGTGTCATAATATCTCTGTACAGGTTAATTTAAAATGTCTTTGATTAACCTGTGAAATGGCAGGCACTAATAAAATTTTACTGGCATTCACTATAGGCTCGAAGCACATGTCAAATTCTTTAAAATCCTATACCTTTAGTCATTTTGTTTCCTTAGTAGTAAAAAATCCTACTTAACTGCAAGATAGCACTTTATAATCACAACCATCATTAGGTCAGGCAGCATCCAAGGAACAGGAGAATCGACGTTTCGGGCAAAAGCCCTTCTTCAGGCTTATGCCCGAAACGTCAATTCTCCTGTTCCTTGGATGCTGCCTGACCTGCTGCGATTTTCCAGCAACACATTTTCAGCTCTGATCTCCAGCATCTGCAGTCCTCACTTTCTCCACAACAATCATTAGACCTAACACAAGTACCAATGCCATTTCTCTTCTCCTGTAAAGGAGACAAGAAATAATCTGCCAAAGAGCACACATTAAAAATGTCATCCTCCACTGTATTTCTAAGCTTGGGAATGTCATCATGACTGTTTTATGGAAAGTTTTGTATGCAAATCACATATGACAACACAAAATGTGCAGCTACCAAATTTACAGGTGCAATTTTTCTTCTGATGCTACCATATATCATCAGCAGGTAAATAGAAATTGTCCTGACCAATTATGGTACATCATTTTAATTTCAGGGAGTTAATACTTTTCCCACTCTTAGTGGTCTTAAAATAAGACACAAGTAAAATTCTGATTGTGTTTGATCCATGGCAGACTTTAAGATAAAATAGTGATTAACTACACATTGTTGTCTGTCATGTACAACAGGCACCATGTGGCTCAGTGGTTAGCACTGCTGTCTCACAGCGCTAGGGACCTGGATTGAATTCCAGCCTCGGGTACCTGTCTGGGTAGAATTTGCACATTTGCCCCGTGTCTGCATAGGTTTCCCCTGGGTGCTCCAGTTTCCTCCCACAGTCCAAAGATGTGCAGATAAAGTGAGTTGCCATGCTAAATTGTCTATGCCGTTCAGGAACGGTGTAGGTTAGGTGCGTTAGTCAGGGAAACTGTAGAGTAATAGGGTAATAGGATACTCTTTGGAGGGTCAGTGTGGACTTGTTGGCAAAAATGGCCTGTTTCCACACTGTAGGGATTCTATGTATTTAAAATTAGCATCAGTGCAATTAAATTCAAGTATTCTGATACTGATCAGGTTACAGTTAGGTCAACTGGGAGAAGACTGGTATGAAAAGCAATTACAAGCACAGATTTAAATAAAGTAAAATAATGGGGCTGCTGGAAATTTGAAACCAACACAGAGAAGGCTGGAGAAACTCAGCAAGTCTGGCAGCATTTGTGGAGAGAGGAACAGGGTTAATGTTTTGAGTCCAATATGACACAACTTTGGTTCTGAAGAAGTCATACCAGACTCAAAATGTTAACTCTGTTTCTCTATCCACAGATAATACCAGCCCAGCTGAGATTCTCCAGCAGTTTCTGGGATTATCCCAGCAGAGACTTGTTGGGTTGAATGGTTTGTTTCAGTGCTGCACGTTTTATTTAATTTTGTGTCACACATCCCCGTATTATTTTCCGAAGTAGCGTGTGATTAACAACATATTTACACTTCTGTGTATTTATGTTAAAGTGTGACTCGCTGCTTTTGTCTTATTCCTGGTAGAGGAACATTGAAAAATATAGTGTGGGAGTAGCAGAAACTGTTACTTTAAGCTTTACCTACCCTTTAGAGTGGTTTGGTTATTTCCTGGAATTGGTTACATTCTTGTCAGAGAACACTTCGTTTCTTTTATTGTTCCTTTATTCCCTTTAATCTGTCAAAAGATTGAAATAGTATTTACTACACTCAAAAAGGGGAGAGGCACCTGCTCCAAAGCTCTGTCTGGCAGAGATCTGCTCTGTTATTAAAGACATCTTTGGAATCAAACCATGCACTTTATTTTTCTCTACAAAACACCTAAACACGGGTGTTACTCACACGGATGAGTCAGCCTTGGTTTAGGAGTAATAATCTTGCCATTGAGTTGGAAGATTATAGTTTCAGGACCCACTCCAGATTCTGGAACATGTAATCTCTGGGCTGACCCTGCAGGGTGGCACCCAGGATTGACATTACCTTTCAAATGAGGCATTAAACTGAAGGCCCTGTCTCTTAGGTGGATGTAAAAGATTGCACTGGTCTTCAAAGTGAAATAGGATGTGTTCTACCCGATACTTAGACAAGCCACACCTAAGACTGCTTGTGTTGTACAGCGTCCCGATTACTTGTTTCATCGCTCCTTGTGGGGGTTTACTGTGCACAGTTGAAAAATGTGGTGCTGGAAAAACACAGCAGGCCACGCAGCATCCGAGGAGCAGGAGAATCGATGTTTCGGGCATAAGCCCTTCAATTTTCAACTCTGGTCTCCAGCTTCTGCAGTCCTCACTCTCTCCTAGCTTACTGTGCACAGCATGGTAGTTTTGTTTTCTGCACTGCAAAGGCAGATGTATCTTTCTTGTTCTTGATTGCTGAGATGGCAGTACTCAAACTGAAAGTCTTTCATCAATGTCAAATGTTCAGATCTGCTCTGCAGTGCAACAGTGTTTTGATATTCCAACAGGAGTTACACATACATTTAAGACTCCATTGCACATTGCACATAGAAGAAACCTTTCCCATACATCTGTAACTTCACTAGAGGTCAGGTTTCGTTCCTAGGCAGGAAGTTCAACACTTCCCATGAACATATGAGCTTTGTCCTTCATCACTTGTAGTAAGCTGCTCAAGCAGCACTGCTAAGGTCTGTTGGTTAGGGAGTGCTGAACAACACAAGCAGTCTACAAATACAAAGAAAAAAATACTGTTTGTTTTAATACTGATGTTCATTGCAACCTTTAATTCTCTGCAATATAAGACACTACATGCACTGAAATTATGAATTGCTTTCACACCCAGGGTAAGGCAAAGGTATTGTGCTGCCATGGAAACTAACGGGCATGAAAGGGGAAAAGCTCTGGAAATGCTGTTCAGCACACATGTCTATTCTGTACAAACCTCTCATTTCATACAGAAATGAGTTTTGAATTTGTATGACAAAAGAGCTTTTAATAGCAACAGATGAGTCCTTGGTTCCCAATGTCATTAGGCAAAAAGAAGAGACAGTATTTTAAATGAAAATAAAACAAAGTTACAGCATTTTTATAAAAATGCAATGTAATCTGGATTTCCAGCTTCTTTCCATTTTGATCATTACGCATAATGTATTCATTTCTGCCTTTTGAATGGTGGCTACACATCTTTGTGCAAGTTAGAAACAAGAGAGACGATAGCCTCTTGAATTGCTCTATAAAAACAGTATTTACATTTACAAGTTATTACGTAATTAGACATTACTTCTCATTGCATGCATTTTTTTAAAAAAGTATTTGAAATTATATAAAGATTTAAATATATTTACAGTCAGATACAAATCAAAACAAGACCATTTCTAAAGTAATAGCAATTCCACAAATAAGTAATATTCTGCAATGATTGTCTCAGTGCTATTGCATAGTTGATCTCAACTAATTCTTATTCTCCTCATTTTCATTTCTTTTGATAGAGGTTTTTTTTATATGGAAGTCTGAAAATGTGTTAAACATGTTTGACAGTCTTTAGAGCTCCTACTGTAGTCTCCACTGAACTAAAAATCTCTTTGATCACTAAGATCAAAGAAGCTTGGCTCTCTGAGGTATTGATGAGACCCTGCGCTGAGCCATTTTCACCACCAGTGCACCTCACTTTTCAAATTTATTTCAGAGTACAAGAGCTCCTGTCCCCAATCAAAGACTGAAGCAGCCAGCCAAAAATAAAGCAGGCTTGCACTCACGAGCATCCTTACCTAATTGGGTAATCCTTACCCAATTAATGCACATACTCTGGTGAGTGCACTACCATCACTGTGGGGATTGTCCCCCTCAAAAACTGTGGGGTTTGTGGGGTAAATGAAGCTCCCATCGATTTTGCTGAGATGTACCTATTGTTATGACCAAGTTCTGAGGGGGTGAATAAATTCCTGTCTTTCCATTCCTGAGATTGGTATAACGCGGTTTGAATTTATAAAAAAGGTGTGCTTTTTAATTTGTGTCCAATTTGGTCACCCTATATTAGGATAGATTTTATTAAGCTAGAGAGGGTTCAGAAGAGATTTACAAGGATGTTGCCGGATATGGAAGGTTTGAGTTATAAGGAGAGGCTGGATAGGAGATTGAGAGGTGACCTTAAAGAGACTTATAAAATCATGAGGGGTGTAGATAGGGTTAGTGATAGGTGTCGTTCCCTAGGATAGGGGACTTCAAGACTAGGTGGCACATTTTTAAGGTGAAAGGAGAAAGATTTTAAAAAGGTGAGGGGCAAAGTTTTTACACAGAGGGTGGTTCCCAAGTGGAATGAACTTTCTGAGGAAGCGGTGGTTACAGGCACAGTTACAACATTTAAAAGACATTTGGATAAGTACATTAACAGGAAAGGCTAAGATGGATATGGGCCAGGAGCAGGCAGGTGGGACTAGTTCAGTTTGGGATTATGTTCGGAATGGACTGGTTGGACTGAAGGGTCTGTTTCTATGCTGTATGACTTTATCTACTTCACCACATGTAATACAGTAGGAAAGCAATCCTGCCTCATCACTTGAGGTAATCTAAATTAAGTAGTTCATTTTTTTTTAATGCAAACTCTCTCAGTGAAAGTACAAGCTTTACTAGAAGGTAAAATCTGTCCCAATTGCATAACATGTCCATACAATTCACTACCATCTAAGCAAACAGAATGTTGTACTGTATGAGGGGAGGTGGAATTGAAACCAATTACAATTCTTATAACTCTTTCACTTAAGTTCCAAAGTTGATCATTAAGACCCCTAGTGAAGCCTGCAAAACCAGTTGTTCTTCTGGAGACAGTCTTTTCAAATTGTGATGTCTTTTTTCCAAACTGGATGCTATGGTCCTTGAAGTTCCCTTATATTTGAATTCTCTATCTCTGTGCTATATCTCATTCTATAACAGAGCTAGGGTTCCAGCTTGAGAACTGCAAAATGAGAGACAGGTATTGGTACATTATGTGGGAAGTTCTGCAATGATTATCTCAGTGCTATTGCATGGCTTCCAGTTTTGGTCATTTGTTTGCAACAATAAGTATGTTTCCAGAATCACCAAGTGTTGCTAAGGGAAGCCAAATAGCCCATCATGTCTGCACCGATTCTCCAAATGAGCACCATAACTTTGCATCATTCTCCTATTATTTCTACTCAAATAATTATCCAATGCCCTTCTGAAGGCCTTAATTGACTCTATCTGTATCACACTACCAATGCATTCCAGACTTGAACCATTCACCAGGTGAAAACGTTTCATAATATTTCTATTTTGTATTTATTATATTTTATGATATTTAAGTTTTGTAACATAACAAAATTTATAAACCACTTTAAATTTGCCTTCTCGATCCTTTTATAAGTGGGAGCTGTTTCAGCAGAACCTGTCTGTGTGGAGCTTGTACGTTCTCCCTGTGCTCAAGTTTCCTCCCACAGTCCAAAGATGTGCAGCTTAGATGGATTGGCGATGCAAAATTGCCCTGTAATGTCCAGGGATGTACTGGATAGATGGATTAGCCATGGTAACTAGGATTATAGGGTTGGGGTGAGGGGCTATGTTTGGGTGGGCTGCTTTTTGGAGTGTCAGTATGACACGATGGGCTGAATGGCTTCGTTCCGCACTGTAGGGGTTCTATGATTCTATGATCTACTCTTCATGATCACTCAATTTTGAAAACTTCTATCAGACCTCCTCTAAGCCTTCTTCTCTCCAAGGAGAACAGTCACAAACTCTCCAATCTGTCCTCATTACTGAAGCTTCTCACACTAAAATCATGTTTGTATATCTCTTCTCTTCTCACACGAATGCATTCACACCATGCATATAGAGCTGAATTTTACATCTGTTTGGCAAAATGCAAGTTGCATAAAGATTTTTGGAGGGAATCTCACAGCAAAGCCTAGTGAGATTCTTTGTCATGTTTTACCAAACACACCTCATTAACTACTCACCCTGACCCACTGGCATTTCTGATGTCCATTTCTAGCCCCATCTTATCATGCATAAGAAGTCACCACTCAACATGTGTTGACTGACATCACTTGTGCCAATGCCATTTACGCACTCGACGAAGCATCGGAAATCTGCCATTGCCCCTCAGTGGCAACATAATAGTAACTACAAAGCCATGGTGCCACAGTACATAGTTGGCATGGCTGATACCCCCTCACATATCTAAGTCTGTTATCTCACCAAAGTCGCTGCTTAATCGCCAGGTCACATATTTTACCTGCTCTTAGATACATTCCACCTGAAGTCCCTGATTGAGTGACCATTCTTTTCCCAGTGCCCAGTGGTCACATCTAACTTGTCATTATTGAGTGGGGGAACAACACATACAGGCAAGCAGTCAGACAAGTCCAAACCTGAGCCAGCAGAAGTGAACACAAAGGAAACAAATACAGACTGGGATCAGGGATTGGTAAACACTAGGTGCCAATCTTTGTGGATGAGGGGTGCAAGTGGCTTGTGGCCATGAATTGTGACCTGAAGTGCTGTGTTGTGTTCAGTAATATGGCGGCTCCTCACTGCCAGCGGCCAGCTGAAGCCACCACATACCCGCTGAGATTGTCATGTTGAGATTTCTCAGCATCGAGTTTATTCGGCGCACTTGGTAAGACAGAAAATTGAATATTAATGAGGCGAGTTGAGAGTTAGTAAGGCGTTTAACAAGCTCTAATCCCTTTAATTGGCCTCTCACCACAGCCCAGCGAGAGACTCATTACTGCATGGCAAAATCATAAAAGGTGGGAGAGAGATGCCCCTGACATTGAGATAAGCATCACCAGCTCTCTCAGTTGATCCTACCACGAATCTCACCGTAGCCCTTCTTTAGCAGAGATTTAACACGAGTCTTTCATAAATTTACCACAACCTCCATGTTCTTGCTCTTTTACTTGATTTTCCTACGAATAAAGCCCAGATACAGATTTACTGTATATCCATCTATCCTGCCATCTTCAGCAAACTATACCATAAACATCCAGGTCCCTCTGCTCCTGTACTGAAAACAAACAAATGCTGGAGATAACAGCGGGTCAGACAGTGTCCGTGGAGAAAGAGCAAGCTAATGTTGCGAGTCTAGATGACTCTTCATCAGAGCTGACATGAAGTGTGGAGCGGGCAGCATTTATGCTATAGGTAAAAACAATGACTGCAGATGCTGGAAACCAGATTCTGGATCAGTGGTGCTGGAAGAGCACAGCAGTTCAGGCAGCATCCAAAATGCAGCGAAATCGACGTTTTGGGCAGACCCAAAACATCGATTTCGCTGCACTTTGGATGCTGCCTGAACTGCTGTGCTCTTCCAGCACCACTGATCCAGCATTTATGCTATAGTTTGGGGGAGGTATGTAGTGGGTGCAGGGAACTGATGGAGAATAGATGTTGATAGTTCAGATTAAGTGATCAAAATGTGACAATGGCAGAACAAGACAACAAGAGACACCACTGCTCTGCCAGTCTCACATTCCAATCAGTTAATCTAAACTATCAACATCCTTTCTCCATCAACACCCTACACCCACTAGCCCTGTATCGTCACACCCCTAAGTATAGCATAAATACTTTTTTTTAATTTCAAAAATATACTTTATTCATAAAATAATTTGATGGTCTGTACAGTTGGTCATGCCATACATATGTAAACATTTACATACACAGATCGGGATTTATCATTGTTATATACAAGTCTGTACATTTTTCAATCATATGTCCATATATTTAGCTGAGGCAGAGCCCAAATGACTGCATGGGCCCCCTGTTCTTCTTTAGGCAGGCAGATGTTACACGGTGGTCTTTCCCCGCTGCGCCTTGGCGGCAGCTGCTCCAAGCTTCAGCGCGTCCATCAACACGTAGTCCTGGACCTTGGAATGTGCCAGTCTGCAACACTCAGTCGGGGTCAACTCCTTCAGCTGGAAGATCAACAGGTTTCGGACCACCCAGAGAGCGTCCTTCACCGAGTTGATGATCCTCCAGGCGCAGTTGATGTTTGTCTCGGTCCCGGGGAACAGGCCATAGAGCACAGAGTACCGCGTCACGGCGCTGCTCGGGACGAACCTCAACAAACACCACTGCATTCCTCTCCAGACTTCTTCTGCATAGGCACATTCCAGAAGGAGGTGTATGACAGTCTCGTCCTCCCCAGCAGCAGCTTCGAGGGCAGCGTGCGGTGCGGCTGAGAGTCCGTGCGTGCATTAAGGATCTCACAGGCAGAGCCCTTCTCACCACCAGCCAAGCCATGTCTTGGTGCTTGTTGGAAAGTTCTGATGATGAGACATTCTGCCAAATGGCTTTGACAGTCTGCTCAGGGAACTGCTCGATAGGATCCGCCCTCTCCTTTTTCCAAAGGGTCTCAAGGACACTACGTGCTGACCACTTCCTGATGGACTTGTGGTCAAAGGTGTTTTTCTTCATAAACTTCTCCACAAAGGACAGGTGATACAGAACGGTCCAACTACTCAGAGCGTTCTGCAGCAGCGAGGCCAGGCCCATACTTCGCAACACCGGGGACAGGTAGAACCTCAGTACATAGTGACACTTGGTGTTTGCGTACCGGGGATCCACGCACAGCTTGATGCAGCTGCACACAAAGGTGGCCATCAGGGTGAGAGTGGCATTGGTTGTATTTTTTCCCCGGTTTCCCAGATCTTTGTACAGCGAGTCCCTTCGGACCCGGTCCATCTTTGACCTCCATATAAACTGGAAGATGGCCCGGGTGACTGAAGCGGCACAGGTTCTGGGAATAGGCCAGACCTGTGCCACGTATAACAGCAACGACAGTGCCTCACACCTGATGACCAGGTTTTTTCCCGCGATGGAGAGCGACCGTAGCTTCCATCTGCCCAGTTTCTGCCTCACTTTGCTGATTCGCTCCTCCCAAGACTTGGCGCATGCCCCAGCCCCCCCGAACCAAATACCCAGCACCTTCAGGTGGTCGGTCCTGACGGTGAAGGGGATCGAGGATTGGTCGGCCCAGTTCCCGAAGAGCATGGCCTCGCTCTTGCCTCGGTTTACCTTGGCCCCTCCAAGGCCCATTCGAACTGGTCACATATGCACATGAGTCTGCGCACGGACAGCAGATCCGAGCAGAAAACGGCAACGTCATCCATGTATAGGGAGGCCTTAACCTGCAGGCCCCAACTGCCAGGAATAGTCACCCCTCTCAGGCTCGCATCCTTCCTGATGGACTTGGCAAATGGCTCTATGCAGCACACAAACAAGGCAGGAGAGAGAGGGCAGCCCTGCCTGACTCCAGATCTGACTGGGAAGCTATCTGATTCCCACCCATTGATTGAGACTGCACTGACAATGTTGGTGTAGAGCAGTCTGATCCAATTGCAGATTCCCTCCCCAAAGCCCATTTTGGAGAGAACATCTCTCATATACCTGTGTGATATCCTGTCAAAGGCTTTCTCCTGGTCCAGGCTGATCAGGCAGGTGTCCAACCTCTGTCCTGCACATAGGCGATCGTATCCCTGAGGAGTATGAGACTCTCAGCGATCTTCCTGCCCGGTACAGCACAGGTTTGGTCGGAGTGGATCACCGACCCCAGAGCAGACCTGACCCGGTTGGCGATTACCTTTGACAGAATTTTGTAATCCGTATTCAACAGTGAGATTGGTCTCCAATTTTTGAATTCCTCCCTCTCCCCCTTCCGCTTGTAGATGAGGGTGATGATGCCTTTCCTCATGGATTCACTCATGGTACCTGCCCGAAGCATACTGACATACACCTCCAGCAGGTCCTGGCCAATCAAGTCTCACAGAGCGGAATAGAGCTCGACTGGTAAGCCGTCGCTTCCGGGAGTTTTATTCTTTTCGAAGGACTCGAGGGCCTTGGTCAGCTCATCCAGAGATAACGGCTGGTCCAGTCTCTCGCATGTTCTGTCATCTAAGACCTCCGTGATAGAGGACAGGAACGACTGGGAGGCCGCGCTGTTGGTCGGCTTTGCGTCATACAGACTGGCATAGAAGGATTTACTGATCCTCATGACATCAGCCTGAGATGACGTTATGGAACCATCTTCTTCCTTCAGGCTGCTGAGCACAGAGCTCTCTTTGTGCACCTTCTGGAAGGTGCATAAATACTGTCCCCATCACACTTCACTTCAGTTCTGATGACGAGTCATCTAGACTCGAAACATTAGCTTGCTCCATCTCCATGGACACTGTCTGACCTGTTGTGATCTCCAGCATTTTTTTTGTTTTCAGTACATATTCCAACATCTGCAATAATTTATTCCTATCCTCAGTTCCTGTACAACTTTAAGTAATTGTGCCTCCTACTTTACGTTCACGTCCATATCCGTCTGACCAAAAACCATCACCACACACTTCTTGGCACTGAACTTCATCCGCCACCTATCTGCCCATCCAACTGTCTACTTCACCAACTTGTCTATGTCCTTTTGGAATTCTCTACTATCCTCTTCACAGGTTACAATGCTTTCAAGTTTCAGATCATCCACAAAGTTTGAAATTGTCACCTGCACACTAAAATCTAGAATATTAATATGTAGCATAAAAAGCAAAAGTCACAATACTGAATTCTACTACAAATCTTCCTCCAGCCCTAAAAATATGCATTTGCCATTATATTCCATTTCCCATTATTCAATCAAGTTTGAATACAATTGCCACGTTATTTAGAGGTTCCTTTGTAAATTTCTGTTGAGACTAGGTATTTCAAATCAGGTGGCCTTGGTAACCAAGTTAAAGTGTCCATCTTATTTTTACTTTTCAAAATAAAATCGAAGGCTTTTATGTCAATTGATGTGATTTGAAAGATTAATAGCAGGTTTTATCATATCACTGTGCTGACCTATCAAGCTCGCTTCCACACTCTCACGTTGCACATTTTATTTTCTTTCAACAAACCCATCTTTGCCGGTTGTGGAATTATGGATCAGTTAGATCTAAATGATAAATAATGATGTGATGATGAGTGAAGTTTAATTTATGCCAAGGCAGTAAACGATCACTTAAACTGGTGTTTTAGTTGGCAAACACCACCTACAGAGGTAGGAGGAATGTGATTACATTCAAGATCTGACTATTTACCATTCAATGCTGAGAGACCGTAGGTGGTCATTACTCTCAGACCAACACAGGTTAGAACAAATGAGATGAAATGTGGTGTGATTGGAAGTTGAATACGAATTTGCTTTTCTCTCATGCTGAAACATAACAAATGTAAAAATTTAATGGTATTCACTGTACAATCTGTACAATCCAAGTAATTGATGAGAGTTAAATCAACCAGTTGAAATAAAATAGAATCAACCTGGACATTGGCTTGATCTCAATAGTGTGAGCATTGATGTGACAATTAAAGAGCAGCAAGCAAGCTCATCTGGCAAATTGAGTCAGTGTATAACTAGTCAAAGAGTAATTCATGGTGGAGAAACAGATGTTAATTCAGGCTCCTTTCTTGTCAGGAGATTCATTCCATATTCCCAGAAGTGTTATCAGGCCTGAAAGAAATCTTAGTTTAATTCAGTTTTCTATCTTTCATTTAAGATATTTCGTAAATGTTGTTTGTGATTATAATGTGATAATATATAGAAGCATCATCGAGAGATAGTGAGATTGAAACTCCCTCCAAGGCTAACACATCCAAAATTGCTCACAGTATTCCAAATGCTGTCTGACCAGAGCATCGCCACTATATTTCCACTCTTGTATTCTAGCTCTCTTGAAATGAATGCTGACATTGCATTCGCCTTCCTAACTGCAAACTGAACCTGCATGTTAACCTTAAGAGAATCCTAAACTAGGAATTCCAAGTCTGTTTGTGCCATTTAGAAAATAGTTGATGTCTCTTTTCTTCCCATTAAAGTGTATAACCTCACACTTTCTGACATTATAATCCATGTGGGACTTCTTTGCCTGTCCGAGTCCTTCTGTAGCCTCCCTGCTTCCTCCGCATGATCTGTTCCTTCACTTTTGTGTCATCTGCAAACTTAGCAACAATGCCCTCAGTTCCTTCATCCAGAATCACTAATGGATTCTACACGGCTCAGCACTAGGCCCCCTTGCTTTCTGTGATACTTATGAATAATTTGGATTTGGATGTAAGGGGATGATTAGGAAGTTTACAGATAATCCCCAATTTGGCAGTTTGGCAAGGAGGAAGAAAGCTTTGGAATGCAGGATCAGATGAACAGAACAAATGGAATTACATCTCGGAGAAGTGTGGGAATGGGAAAACCTTATAAGGTGCAGGAATATACAATAAAAGGTAGGTTACAGGGAACAGGAGAAGATCAAAAGATCTCAGAATGCTAGTCCACAGATCCTTAAAGGTGTCTGGATAAGTCAATAAGATGGTCAAGAAGGCATACAGGATACTTGCCTTTATTAGCTGAGGCACAGAAGATAAAAGCAGGAAGTTAATGCTGGAACTACATAAAAGATTAGTTATTGTTAGTTAGTGATTGTGCTGAGATGGAACTGTCAAGATTTATGAGGAAGTTGCCTAGATTGGGGAAGTTAAGTTATAAGGAGAGATTGGATAGGCTCAGGTTATTTTCTTTGAAAAAGATTAGATTACTGGGAGACATAACTGAAGTCTATAAAATAATGAGTACTTTCGATACAGTGGATTAAAAGAGCCGTGTCCCTATGTTTGGAGCACACATAACCAGTGGGCATAAACGTAGGGTAATAGCGTTAGAGGGAATTCTTTTTACCCAGATGGTGGTCAGGATCTGGAATTTTTTGTATAAAATATTTAGTATCTGAAAGGGTTAACTAACTCACTGAGAGAGGCTCTGCCCATCAAGATATAAAGGACTACTTCTGAAGCAGTCAACTGATTCTGCTTTGTTCTGTCTTGTTACACACTATAAGAGAACATTTTGGTCACAAAATTTTCTCTCACTCTTAAATTGAGCCTAGAATCTCAGAAGAGATGATCATGTATTTTTGATGTAATGTAGTTAGCCACTAATATAAAATAAACCTATTTACTATTCATCACAATTGAGCACACTTTCTGCCTAAAACATTGCATGGGCATCCTTTGGTATCAGTTGCTTACACTACTCCCTGTGAGAATGATGGGGCAACAAAATTCCAAAAATGCCTCAGATCATATCCAACATTATAAGGTGCTGACAACAGTGAGGACTTGGCTAATTATAAGAGGACTCAGCATAACACAGACACAATGGGTGTATCTCATTTGCACACAAATGAAAGGCTATGTTGTAAATCTCTACGAATCTACAATAACAAATATTGAAACACCCTTCAGGACTGCTCTCAGAACACATTCTGAAAAAAGAGTCAAAACATTAACTCGGTTTCTCTCTCCACAGATGCTACCAGAACTGTGGAATTCTTCCAGAAATTTCTGATCTTGTTTCTGGTTTCTACATTCTGCAGTTAGATTACTTACAGTGTGGAAACAGGTCCTTCGGCCCAACAAGTCCACACCGACCCAACGAAGCATAACCCACCCAGACCCATTCCCCTACATTTATCCCTTCATCTAACACTACAGGCAATTTAGGCTGGCCAATTCACCTAACCTGCACATTTTTGGACTGTGGGAGGAAACCGGAGCTGTGAGGCAGCAGTGCTAACCACTGTGCTACCGTGCTGCCCACAACCCGGGTTCAATTCCCGCCTCAGGCAACTGACTGTGTGGAGTTTGCACATTCTCCCCGTGTCTGCGTGGGTTTCCTCCGGGTGCTCTAGTTTCCTTCCACAGTCCAAAAATGTGCAGGTTAGGTGAATTGGCCATACTAAATTGCCCGTAGTGTTAGGGGCAGGGGTAAAAGTAGGGGAATGGATCTGGGTGGGTTGCGCTTCAGCAGGTCGGTGTGGACTTGTTGGGCCGAAGGGCCTCTTTCCACACAGTAAGTAATCTAAATGCCAGTTCTTTGGCTTTTTTTTTGAACTGAAAATCTCTTTCCAACCTGGCACAGCATTTGTTTAGAAATTGGAACAACACAACGATCACGTTTCACAAGAAGGGAAGAATGCTCTCTATGAGTTATACAGAGCCACATTGTTTGTCATAAAAATTTATTTGGTTCACTAGCTCCTTTAGGGATGGAAATCTGCTGTTCCTACCTGTTCTGACCTAATATGAGTCCAGACCCCCAACAATGTGGTTGATTCCTAACTGACCTCTGAAATGGCCTCGCAAGCCACTCAATTCCAAGGCAATTAAGGATGGGCAACAAATGCTGACCTGGCCAGTATTAATTGAACAAATAAAAATAATTGCATTTTTTTAAGAACAGGTTAATGAATTGGTTACACAAAACATGTCGTGGAAATCACCTCTGTAAGTTAATTACATGCAACCTAAGTGTTTACAATTTGCGAATTAAAAGACAGGAATGACTTGCCAATAATAATCAAAAAATCAATTTTAACAGAGGAGAACCTATTTCACCTAAAGCAAATTGATATCTCTCTTATAATACTTGACACAGCCTGTGAGGAGATCGGTGAAGTGATGCTGTGGGAAGAATACAGTAACCTTCAGAAACAGGTGGTCATAGGGCACAGAGGAATTTCGAAGCAGACATAACCCAGGAGGTAAACATAGGAATAACAAACCTGCTAGATCTATAACAGGAAGAGGTGTGATGCTTAAACAATGCTGAGTAGAAGGAAACTGGTGATCATCTTTGAGTATACCTTGCAGTATCCCATCGCCCTCACTGTCCATTGTCTCAGGCTGAACATATAAATTACAGGCAGATGTAGGCCATTCAGCACCTCAGGCCGGCTCCATTATCTCAGTTTACTATCTGATTCCAATCCCATATATTCTTCATCAGAAAGACCATTGATTTACAACTTCAGAACATCACCCATCTCCACTCTGCCTCAGCACATTTTGCAGAAACTCACCTGTGCAATTGCCACCTCCATTTTACCATTGGTCCACAACCAGTCTCACATTCTGAATGTACCCATAAACTTCAGCTCCTCAGCCAACCATCATCTATTTTGCACCAAGTCCCACTCACCTAACATGCCTTTGTCCACGGATCTGCATTGGCACTTGAACAGCAACACCCCACTTTCATAACTGTTCAACTATTTTCATGGTCTTGTCCCTTCCTGTTTCTGCAAGACCCCCACCCTACAACATCTCAGAGCCCTAATGCTTGCAAATCCAGTCCCACCAATTTTCACTTCCTTCAATCCCCAATTCATAGTTGTCAGCTCTCTGGGTCCTAAGTTCTGGAATCACTTCACTAAACTTCTCTTCCTCTCTCTTCTTCTTTAAGATCCTGCTTCAAATCAGTGTTTTTGACTAAGCTTCATCATCCTGCCTGATATCTTCTTCTGTGCAATGTTTTGTCTGATTATGCTTCTGTGACACACCTTGGGATGCCATGGCACATGAAAAGGTGGTATTCAAATATAAATAGTAACAGTAAATTCAGATGAACAGAAAGTATTAAGATTCTCAATGATTATTGAGGTAATCACTTGGGGGACTGCTCATACCAGGCTCCTCAAACGTAGATAATCCCAGTCGATTACAAGATTTAATATGAAAAAGATGGAGTTCCTTTAGAGGTTTCAGAAGCTGAACGCAAACAAATAGAAGGCATAGATGAAACTGATCCCAAATGTTGAGTTAGAAAAGAGTTGGGACTTATAAAACATTGTATTTGGAAAGGAAAGGACTGATTAGGGATAGTCAACATGGCTTTGTGTGTGGGAAATCATGTCTCACAAACTTGATTGAGTTTTTTGAAGAAGTAACAAAGAAGATTGATGAGGGCAGAGCAGTAGATGTGATCTATTTGGACTTCAGTAAGGCATTCGACAAGGTTCCCCATGGGGGACTGATTAGCAAGGTTAGATCTCATGGAATACAGGGAGAACCAGCCATTTGGATACAGAACTGGCTCAAAGTTGGAAGACAGAGGGTGATGGTGGTGGGTTGCTTATCAGTCTGGAGGCCTGTGACCAGTGGAGTGCCACAAGGATAGGTGCTGGGTCCTCTACTTTTTGTCATTTACATAAATGATTTGGATGCGAGCATCAGAGGTACAGTTAGTAAGCTTGCAGATGACACCAAAATTGGAGGTGTAGTGGACAGTGAAGAGGGTTACCTCCAATTACAACAGGATCTGGACCAGATGGGTCAATGGGCTGAGAAGTGGCAGATGGAGTTTAATTCAGATAAATGCGAGGTGCTGCATTTTGGGAAAGCAAATCTTAGCAGGACTTATACACTTCATGATAAGATCTAGGGAGTGTTGCTGAACAAAGACACCTTGGAGTGCAGGTTGATAGCCCTTGAAAGTGGAGTCGCAGGTAGATAGGACAGTGAAGAAGGCGTTTGGTATGCTTTCCTTTATTGGTCAGAGTATTGAGTACAGGAGTCGGGAGGTCATGTTGTGGCTGTACAGGACATTGGTTAGGCCACTGTTGGAATATTACATGCAATTCTGGTCTCCTTCCTATCAGAAAGATGTTGTGAAACATGAAAGGGTTCAGAAAAGATCTACAAGTACGTTGCCAGGGTTGGAGGATTTGAGCTATAGGTAGAGGGCTGAACAGGCTGGGGTTGTTTACCCTGGAGCCTCGGAGGCTGAGGGGTGACATTATAGAGGTTTACAAAATTTTGAGGGGCATGGATAGGATAAATAGACAAAGTCTTTTCCCTGGGGTTGGGGAGTTCAGAACTAGAGGGCATAGGTTTAGGGTGAGAGGGGAAAGATAAAAAAAGAGACCTAAAGGGCAACATTTTCACGCAGAGGGTGGTATGTGTATGGAATGAGCTGCCAAAGGATGTGGTGGAGGCTGGTACAGTTGTAACATTTAAGAGGCATTTGGATGGATATATGATTAGGAAGGGTTTGGAGGGATATGGGCCGGGTGCTGGCAGGTGGGACTAAATTGGGTTGGGATATCTGGTCAGCATGGACAGGTTGGACTGAAGGGTCTGTTTCCATGCTGTACATCTCTATGACTCTATGACTCTAAAAGCCATTGTGAGTAAGTTGTTCCTACTGGATATCAGAAATAGGATGTATAATCCCTATATTAAAAAAATAACTTTACAAATCGTCTGTAAATGAATTAGATTTACATTTAGTTGTTTGGAAGTGGAAAATCATGAGTACCATTGAAAAAAACACATCTTGTTGAAGTTTTGGTCTTGCATTTGTCAGAAGTAAATACCAATATAAGATTAGATTAGATTCCCTACAGTGTGGAAATAGGCCCTTCAGCCCAACCAGTCCACACCGACCCTCCGAAGAGTAACCCACCCTGACCCATTTCCCTCTGACTAATGCACATAACACTATGGGCAATTCACCTAACCTGCACATCTTTGGACTGTGGGAGAAAACCGGAGCACCCGGAGGAAACCCACACAGACACAGGGAGAATGTGCCAACTCCACACAGACACTCACCTGAGGCTGGAAATCGAACCTGGATCCCTGGTGCTGTGAGGCAGCATTGCTGACCACAGAGCCACCGTGCAAGCCATAGTGGAAACAATATTTATACTGCATAGCAAGAGAGCGCTGATTGGCTAGCAAGTGACTCTGCATGGTAGACACTGATTCAACGTTGAACAATTAATGGCAGTTAATTATTAGTCATCTAATTTGCGCATGTTCAATGACATAGCCTCAACCAATCAGATCACTTGTCAACCAATCAGCACTCTCTTCTTATACAGCATAAAATATTGTTCCTCTTTATTCTTGCAGATGTTCCAAATAATGCAAGACAAAATGCTTTAACAAAATGTGTACTTGTCAGCAATACTCATTTTACATTGATAAACTGCATGTTCAAGCTGCATTGACAATTTACATTGAAATATCTTTCACATGAATGCTGTTGTTATAGTGGAAGCATTTTCATGAAAGTCTTTAAGGTGTAAACAAATAAACAATCTACTTACAAAATTCCATCATCTCATCTCATAGCTGTTAAATCTCATAGTGGCTCCGTGAGTAGCACTACTACCTCATAGTACCAAGGATCTGGGCTTGCTTCCAACCGTGGATGATTGTGTGGAGGTTGTACATGCTTTCTGGCCCACCTTGTCTCAGTCGGTTCCCTCAACTCAGCACCGCCCTCCTAACCTGCAATCCTCTTCCTGACCTCTCCGCCCCCACCCCACTCCGGCCTATCACCCTCACCTTGACCTCCTTCCACCTATCCCACCTCCATCGCCCCTCCCCCTAGTCCCTCCTCCCTACCTTTTATCTCAGCCTGCTTGGCTCTCTCTCTCTTATTCCTGATGAAGGGCTTATGCTCGAAACGTCGAATTCTCTATTCCTGAGATGCTGCCTAACCTGCTGTGCTTTGACCAGCAACACATTTGCAGCTGTGATCTCCAGCATCTGCAGACCTCATTTTTTACTCTGCGTGGGTTTCCTCTGGGTGCTCGGTTTTCCTCCCATTGTCCAAAGATGTGCAGTTTAGCTGGATTGGCCATACTAACTTGTCCATAATGTGCAGGCCAGGAAGCTTAGCCAGAGTTTGGGTGGGATGCTCTTCAGAGGATCAGTGAGAACTGGAAGGGCTGAGTGGCCTGCTTCCACACTAATGAGATTCTATGAAGTTATAATTTTCCTTGGAAAACTTTAACATAGTTGCAAGACAGCCACTTCAGATTTTTTCAAGATTCTTTGGTTATCTTAATATTATGTTAAATAAAGAAGAGCTTTCACCACCATGTGATGTCACAATTCCCCTTACAACAATGAAGTACTTCTGAAGTATAGTCACTTCTGCACTGTCAGAACTGCAGCAAGCAATTTACCCATAACAAGCTCAGATCATCTGTTTTTATGGTGTTGACAATAAGAAATAAGATAGTTGAAATGTTGAGAAATGATGAGAATTTGGTACAGAGTTTATGACTGAATCACAATGTCTAAACCTGAACATTACTAAAATACATTGCTGCAATTAATTCATTGATGCATTTTCAGAGTAATTGAGTCATAGAGATATACAGCATGGAAACAGACCCTTTGGTCCAACTCATCCATTCCGAAAAGATATCCTAAATTAATCTAGACCCATTTGCCAGCATTTGGCGCATATCCCTCTAAACCCTTCCCATTCATAAACCCATCCAGATGCCTTTTAAATGTGGTAATTGTACCGGCCTCCTCTGACAGCTCATTCCACACATGTGTCACCCTTTGTGTGAAAAAGTTGCCCCTTACATCCCTTTTATATCTTTCCCCACTCACCTGAAACCTATGTCCTCTAATTTTGGATTCCTCCCCTCTGGGGAAAAGATTTTGTCTGTTTATCCTATCCATGCCCCTCATGATTTTATAAACCTCTATAAAGGTCACCCCTCAGCCTCCAACACTCCAGGGGAAATAGCCCAAACCTATTCAACCTCTCCCTCTTACTGAAACCCTCCAACCCTGGCAAAGTCCTTGTCAATATTTTCTGAACCCTTTCAAGTTTCACAACATCCTTCCTATAGCAGAAAAAACAGTATTGTATGCAATACTCCAAAAGTGGTCTAACCAATGTCCTGTACAGCTGCAACATAACCTCCTGTACTTAATGCTCTGACCAGTAAAGGTAAGCATACCAAATGCCTTCTTCACTATCCTATTTACCTGCAATTCCACTTTCAAGGAACTATGAATGTGCACTCCAAGGTCTCTTTGTTCAGCAACTCTCCCCAGGATCTTATCATTAAGTGTATGAGTTTTGCTTTGATTTGTCTTTCCAAAATGCAGCACCTCACATTTATTTAAATTAATCTCCATCTGCCACTTCTCAACCCATTGGCCCATCTGATCAAGATCCCATTGTAATCTGAGGTACCCTTCTTCGCTGTCCACTACACCTCCAACTTTAGTGTTCTTCAAACTACCAGTGAACCACCGTTGTGTATTGCACAGATAAAATTGCTGAATTAAGTGTTGTGATTTAAAATATTTAATATTTCAAAACATAAATGAATTAGTTGTGACAATGTATTATTAGACACTGCTTATATGTTCGTTTAGGTTATAAGTGATAGTCCCTTTGACTGAACTGGTTGCTAATTCCTGGATTCTTTGCCCGGATTTGAGTGAATACAAAAGTCCCAACCTCGAACTTTGCCCGAATATTTCCTATTAGGCTCAAGTTTGATCTTATCCCTTTGGTCCATGTTACCAGGGGAGCAAGGTTTGACGAGCTCTGTTAGTGGGAATACCCTTACTCGAGGTTGGTAAATGAAAGTGTGCGTTTTCCTTTCAACAATTTTATTTTTAGCCGTCGGTGAAAAACATGTTCCTAAATTTCTAATCAATAGCCCTGCCTTCTGGAAACTGCGTCTTGTATTCACTGTATTATTCAGCACAGACAACGCGATGAGCTGCTACCTGGCTACATCAATTGTCCCAGTGAATTCTGACAGAAATGGCCATGAGCGGCACAGAAGATGCATTGACGTTTACAAACTCAGAAATAATTGGCCATCAATTTCGTTGAAACAATCGATTTAATTGGCGAGGTTTGCTAATCAGTTCAAATATATTCTTCGTCAGAATTACACGTTCGATTTTTTAAAAAATATAGATGGGCTGAGATTTTCAAAAACTGTCCATTAAAGTTTGATTCTCAGCTGCCTCCCTTACCTTTAACAAGCTCAAAGTTTGTACTTGCAGCTGCAGAGGTATGTGAGAGTGTTTTCAGGAATCTTGGTCCTCCAGGGAGCGGAGACACGGTTCTGGGCCCAGCAGTGACCGGATTATGTCGAACAGGGTCGATCCGTTTCACTCCCAATGAGACCAGACTCTCTGCACAGTGCCTGATCCATTAACTGTACGCTTAACTGCCCAGGTTTACAACTCCTCCCCTCCACACAGCAGCCTGTAACCACGTGTGCACACAGTTCTGGATGTGAAGATTTTCACTCTCTGTGTTTGCATTACATAGAAGCAAGCTGAGGTAAACTGTCCCTGCAAACTCCTCTTGAAAGAAGCGAGCCAGAGGAGAAGTCACCAATGTGTGTGATATGTCACCGCTTTAAATAAATATATAGATTTACCAACGCTCAAGCACAATCTTCATTTCTTTTGATTGAAATATGTACTCACAGATCATTCCCCCCTTAAAAAAAGTGAAAAATGAAATTTTCACCAACAGGAAAAGCAAGTGCAACTTTCCACCCAAAGTTTGAACAGTGAGACAAGAATCGCCAGTGAGCTGCAAGGGGCCGATTTAATGCTCTAACATCTCCCTGTTGTCTGATCTCGTTTCTATACAGTTTGCCATTTCCCAGACAGCGGAGAGAAACTGGATGAGGCTGACATGATAGTCTGAGCATCCTGCTCCTTGGCATCTCCATTCTGACCTGCACCCCCGCCCCCACCATCTCAGGGCAAGCTCCATGGTCAGAGACAGACTGCATCCTTCAGATATGAAGGTTAGCATTGGACATGCACCAGCCTCACCACATCATCATAGAACATCTCCAACTCAATTAGAATACAGTTCTCCACTTCAATACTGCACTTAGAAGCTCACCTACACTTTCCATACTATTGCTGATGCCAACATTACTCTGTGCACGGGAACAGTCATCAGAGCAAGGAGTACCTTAGGTTTCTTGCAGTCACTCGGCACAGTGGCTCAGTGATTAGCAGTGACACATCACAGCACTAGGGACCTGGATTCAATTCCAGCCTCGGCTGACAGTTTATGTGGAGTTTGCACATTCTCCGTGTGTGTGTGTGATTTGCTCCGGTTTCCTCCTACAATTCAAAGATGTGCAAGTTAGGTGAATTGGCCATGCTAAATTGCCCATGGTGTTCAGGGATGTGTAGGTTAGGTGCATTAGTCATGGGTAAATGTAGAGTAATATGGGGTGGGTCCCCCTGTGGAATGGTCAGTGTGGACTTGTTGGGCCAATGGCCTGTTTCCACACTGTAGGGATTCTATGATTCTATTCCTAGTTGGGTGCTCACTGCACCTATGCCATGCAACACCTTTTTGCACATTGCCTCATTCAGAACTTACAGCCTAACTGTACTTCTACCTTGCCTTACCTGTGACTCAGATACAGAGCCACGCAACGTGTCATAATTACCAGCTGTAATGAATCAAGGGTCTGGACAAGTTATGATACATCACCACGCTATGCCAATGTCATAATGCAACATGCACCAGCAGCTTATGCAGCATATATACTGGCAGTGCTTCAGCCAATCGTCCATATTTCAAAATCCTATAGTCACAATTCCCCGGGGGGGACTGTCAACAGTTAAGGGGTCCCAGCAATGCTGGTCGAAATCAATCCAATGGTTTGGAACAGTTAGTAAGCCATTTGAGACATTCAAGGTCAGAGGTTTTGTTTCATTACAATCTGGGGAGAAGGCTAAGCTTGGTCATGCAGGTCCAGTGCAACCTGTTCAAGGATTCAGAGTAAGGCAGTCAGGAGGCTACGTGGATGTCAGTCTAGGGTCTCATCAGTCTGCAGTCAGTCAGGAGCTAGGCAAACGTGAGGATTGCAGATGCTGGAAACCAGAGTTTAGATCAGAGTGGTGCTGGAAAAGCACAACAGATCAGGCAGCATCTGAGGATCAGGAATAGAGCAACTGATGAAGGGCTTTTGCTCCTCGGATGCTGCCTGACCAGCTGTGCTTTTCCAGCACCATACTGATATAAACAGTCGGTCAGGAGCTGTATTTCCAAATCAGTCGGGGAGTCAGGCCAGTCAGTCCAATGTGTTACCATGTTAGGGTGCTCAACAAAAAAGTAGTCAGGACAATAAGAGGGCACAGATTAAAGTGGGAGATGTGGTCGTTGACAGTCACTACTTCTCAGGCTTTTAACCTGGCTGGAGGTTGCAGTGCATAACAATGATCGATGCAAGCTGTGGACCCGAGGTTCACAGTAACATTGGGAAATTAAGCCTTAAATGAATGATTTGAGCTGAAATGTGGAGAATTTCAGAACTGATGAGATCCACATGGAATGCAAGGAAGAAAGGATTATAGAAGCTTGCTAGAAGTCACTGAGATTAGCAGACTGAGCCGATGATTCACTCTGTAAAGAGTCAGCTTCTGTCCTCCTCTGAGTCACAAGTGCACAAGATAAATGAAAGATGGCATGACCCCATCTAGAGTGGGCAGTACAAAATATTTTCAATATCAGTAAGATGGCTATACTTGTGAGTGGTAAAAAATGAGGTCTGCAGATGCTGGAGATTACAGTTGAAAATGCGTTGCTGGTTAAAGCACAGCAGGTTAGGCAGCATCCAAGGAATAAGAAATTCGACGTTTCGGGCATAAGCCCTTCATCAGGAATGAGGAGAGGGTGGCAGGCAGGTTAAGATAAAAGATAGGGAGGAGGGACTTGGGGGAGGGGCGATGGAGATGTGATAGGTGGAAGGAGGTCAAGGTGAGGGTGATAGGCCGGAGTGGGGTGGGGGCGGAGAGGTTAGGAAGAAGATTGCAGGTTAGGAGGGCGGTGCTGAGTTGAGGGAACCGACTGAGACAAGGTGGGGGGAGGGGAAATGAGGAAACTGGAGAAATCCGAGTTCATCCCTTGTGGTTGGAGGGTTCCCAGGCGGAAGATGAGGCGTTCTTCCTCCAACCGTCGTGTTTTATGTTTTGCTGGTGGAGGAGGTACAGGTTGTCCTGGTTGGGTCCAAATTTTGTTGGTTGGAATGTAGTTCGGAGTCCGTGTGGAATCAGTCGGTTCCGTAGGCAGGTGCTGAGGAAGGAGATGTGGCTGTGGTAACGAGTCTGTTTGAGAACGTGGCTGAAGAGTTTCTGTGCAGAGGAGATGACCTGGGGGGTGCAGTGAGAGAGAGACTCACTGAAATCCTTGTAGAGGGAGGAAGAGAGCTTCTTCAAGGAAGGCATTCTTGCAAGAGGATTCGCAGAAGGTAAAATCTTCGGGTAAAAAATGAGGTCTGCAGATGCTGGAGATCAGGTAAAAAATGAGGTCTGCAGATGCTGGAGATTCGGGTAAAAAATGAGGTCTGCAGATGCTGGATCGGGTAAAAAATGAGGTCTGCAGATGCTGGATCGGGTAAAAAATGAGGGATCTCCATCGCCCCTCCCCAAGTCCCTCCTCCCTACCTTTTATCTTAACCTGCCTGCCACCCTCTCCTCATTCCTGATGAAGGGCATATGCCCGAAACGTCGAATTTCCTATTCCTTGGATGCTGCCTGACCTGCTGTGCTTTAACCAGCAACACATTTTCAACATACTTGTGAGTGGTGTTAGGTTCTTCAAGGGCCAATTGCATTAACCAGGTCCACACACAGTACAGGTTTCAGGTATTTGTAATCATTGAATTCTGCATGTGACACACACACAGTGACCAACCATGTTGAATAGAAATTCTAGCTGCAAACAATTTTAACAAATTCATTGATCATGACAAATTGACCATAGCCATCACTGTGAAGCAGAAGCAATAAGCTGTGAGCTACAATTCGCAAACACAATCCAAAGTTCCACGGGCTACACAAGGACTTGGAGCTGATTTGCTCTCACTTTGAACTGTGTAAGTATTTTGACAATGTGCTTTTATTCGCGATGTTGCTTTTCATGGGTGATCTGGGCTGGTCAGGTTTCAGTAATCCTACCAACAATTAAAATCTCCTTGTATTTGTGTAACATGGTTGGTGCTGTGCACATTGGAATAAGGTCAACTGTCAGAGGTCCATGTAAACCTATTAAATGGTCCTTCTTGTCTGAGTTTTCCATGTCCTGTTGTATCAAGCACGACAATAAACTGTCATTTGTGAGTGATGTGAATGCAGATTGCTCAGTTATTCAAGACCTTCTTTGTTTCTGATATTCCCTGCATATATTCATTGAAACTGTGATCAATGGATATAGCCACAGCAGGGGTCATCATTGCAAAGTAGAGAAAATGAGGAAGAACAAATATACCAGTGTCAAGGACCAAGGTCAACCTCCTCCTGCTGCTGAACAGCCTCCACCCTAAGAAGCACAGCAGAAGATCCATCAGGATGTCAAGGAGGTACAGTAGGCCCTGACTATATTGTCCTCAATGTCCTTTCCAACAGCTGAGTGAGGTGCTATATTGCTGCTAACTGAGGATGTTCCAGGAAACCATCATGGAACAGTGTCTGCCAGAGCAGGAGCTGCGACCTGAAGGAGTGGGAGGCTTTCCTATTCCCGTGACTGTCAAGGTGACAGCTCCATTCCATTTTTACTCAACTGGCTGCTTCCAAGAATCCACTGGGGATCTGTGTGGGATCGCTCAATCCACAGTCCACAAATGCATCAAGGCTGTTCTCAGGCAATTAGTACCAAATCATACAGCTCCATCTTGTTTCCCAATGCCAAGCTCAGCACTGAAGCCCTGGCAGTAGGCTTTGCCAACATAGCCAGATTTCCCGAGACACTGAGTACACTAGAGTATACGTTTGTCACTTTGAGAATACCACGTCAAAATGCATCTGATTTCATCAATAGAAAATAGTTCCATTTGATCAATATACAAATCAACTGTGATCCTCAGTGTACATTTTACGGGTGGGTCAATGATGTTTATACCTTTGGTAATTTTCAGGTTTCTGTTTCATTTCAAGTACTGGATACCTTATAAGGATGGCTGTTGGAAGACAAGGGCTAACATCAACAACCGTGGTTAAAGACTCCCTTACACAACCCCCGACTTAGACTGAGTATAGATACAATCAACAAAGGATAAAGAGCGGTACAGTATAGGAACAGCCCTCTCAGCCCATCAAGACTGTGCCAATATGATGCCTTTCTAAACTAAAAACCTTTGGTCTCTCCATGGTCCATGTCTCTGTTCCCTCCCTCTTCATGTATCTGTCAAGATGCTCTTCAGCATTTCTGTTTTATGCCATCATCTCCTCGAGCAGCACAATCCCAGCACTTGTACAGGAACTTAAAGGCATGACATAAAAGGATATGAAAAACTATATAAATTCACATCAGTTCAGTACTTAAATTTATTTATTCATTTTCCTCACTGATTTCCTTAATATCTCCAGACATCACCAGTAATTTTAATTCAAGATGAGCAAAGCGCCAGAGGTGAATAAAAGTATATTTAGAAAGGGTTTGTGTCAGCTTGATAATATGAGTGGACACCAGGCTGAATATAAAAAGTTTGGAGAGGAAGTGAAAAAAAGAAATAAGAGAAGCAAAAGAAGAGTATGAGAAAAGACAGACAGCTTGTAGAAAAGACTGGCTGAAAGTATTTGGCAGGCGTAGAAATAGTAAGATTTGTAAAAGGAGCAGGGTCAATTATGAGCCAAGAACGCACTTTACGATTGGAGGCAGAGGGCATGACAGGCAGATAAAATAACTACTTGGCATCTGCCTTTTCCAAGTAACTTTTCCCTTTGGTGAAAGGATTGACAGCTGGAAAACACTGATTTAAGATGATTAGTACGAGAATCAGAAGCAAAACAGGAAAACAGTTTACACAGCGAGTGGCACACTTTACCTGAGAGTGCGGTGGAAGCAGATTCAATTGCAGCTTTCAATAGGGAATTGGATAATTATGTACAGAGAATTTGCAGGCCAGGACAGAGCTGGCACAGACACTATGGGCTGAGCGGCCTCTTTATCTGCCACAGAGTAAACTGAAGTCAAGAAATCAAGAAGGAGAATTTATATTTAAATAGAGTGAAAATTGAGAGAACGCTAATAGTGAAAGTGGAATTTCAAACAGAATATTTGCTTCCAAATTTCAGCCAAGTTGATTTGAATCCTTTTAGAAAGAAGGAAGTTTTAGGCTTGACTGAGGAACTGGACTTAATTAACAATAGCCACCATATCATTTTGATCTTAAATCTTTTTGCTGTTGGAATTGGCCATCTACTTCTAATTAGCCACAACTCTGGTTGATAGCGAGATGTTCTACTCCATGTAAGGAATATCATTTATTGTATAACATATTTGATTCTTCGATTACTTTTATGGTTCATTCACATGCTATTTAAAAGTATCGTGGGGTGGTTAGCTAAGTTGGCTGGATAACTGGTTTTGAATGCTCAGTGACACCAACAGTGTGGGTTCAATTCTTGCACCAGCTGAGGTTACCATGAAGGACTCTCCTTCTCAATCTCTCCCCTCACTTGAGGCATAGTGACTTTCAGGTTAAACTACCAGCAGCCATCTATCTCTAGAGTGGACAGTGAAGCAGGTTATTTAATTTTCATCAATCAGGTCAGGGCTGAGGAGTGGCTGATGGATTTTAATTTGAATAAATGCAAGGTATTACGTTTTGGTAAAACAAACAAGACCAGGACTTTTTATGGTAGGGCTCTGGGTAATGTAGTAGAATAGAGAAACCTAAGGGTTCAGGATCATAATTCTTTGAAATTTGCATCACAGGTTGATGAAGTAGTTGTTTAGTGCACTTGCCTTCATTGCTCCCCACTTGAGTTTAGGAGTTGGAATGTTATGTTGGGGTTGTACAGGATGTTGGAGAAGCTTCTTCTGGATATTGTGTGCAGTTTTGGTCACCCTTTTATAGGAGGGATATTATTAAACTGGAGAGGGTTCAGAAAAGGATAACTAGAAAGTTGGCAGGAATGGAGGATCTGAGTTATTAAAAACCGGCTGGGACTCTTTTTTTTCACTGGAGCGCAGGAGGTTGAGGGTGACTTTATAGAGATTTATAAAATCACAAAGAGTATAGATAAGATGAATAGAAAAGGTCTTTTCCCTTAAGTGGTGGAATTCAAAACTAGAGAACATATTTTGAAGGGGAGAGGAGAAAGATTTATAAATCATGAGTGCAACTTTTTTGCACAGAGGATGGTTTGTGTGTGGATTGAACTGCCAGAGGAAGTGGTGAATACAGGTTACAATGTTTATAAGACATTTGGTTAAGTACATGAATAGGAAAGGTTTGGAAGGATATATGCCAAATGCAGGCAGGTGGGACTAGTTTAGTTTGGGAACGTGGTCGGCATAGACTAGTTGGACCGAAGGGTCTATTTCCATGCTGTGTGATTCTATGACTCTATAACTAAGACAGCCCTCTGGTGAGAGTATTTTTACATTCTATTGTAATGTTCATTTCCAACGTTTTTGAGCTCATGGATTTCTGTTGCTCTGAATTTTTCAGCATGGGGATATTATTCTTTGAATCAAGTAACATATGGTAATCAACTTGTGGAGGTGATGGCCTAGCGGTATTACTGCTTGACTATCAATCCAGAAACCCAGAATAATGTTCTGGGGACCTAGGTTTATATCCCACCACTACAGATGGTGGGATTTGAATTCAATTTTTAAAAATCTGGAATTAAGATTATTTCTGATGACCATGAAACCATTGTCAATTATTGGAAAAAATCTGTCTGGTTCACTCATGCCTTTTAGGGAAGGAAATCAGCCATCCTCACCTGGTCTGGCCTACATGTGAATCCAGAGCCACAGCAATGTGGTTGACTCTCAACTGCCCTCTGAAATGACCTAGCAAGTCACTCCCTCGTCAAGGGCAAATAGGGATGGGCTATCGATGCTGGCCAGCCAGCAATGCCCAAGTCCCACAAATGAATTTTTAAAATTATTAGATAGATATACTGAAGCATTGATCCAAAAACTGTCAGTTATTGTTATCAATTGTGCTTGATGATATCAATCTTCTTGGCTGGTTTGGAGCTGCATTCATTTGGGCAGTAAAGACTATTCCATCACATTCCTGACTTGTGCATTGTAGATAATATATATCTTTGGACATTCAGGAGGTGAGTTGATCAAGATAGGATTCCTAGTCTCTGACCTGCTCTCATAGACACCATATTTATACAGGTAATCTCGTTCACTTTCTGATCTTTGGTAACCCACACAATGCTAATAGTGGAAGATTCAGTGCTAGTAATACCATTGAATGACAAAGGAGATAATTAGACTAGATTCCCTACAGTAAGGTAACAGGCTCTTTGGCCCAACAAGTCCTCACTGACCCTCCAATGAGTAACCCACCCTGACCCAATCCCCTGGATGATGCACCTAACACTATGGGCAATTAAGTATAACCAATCACCTGACTTGCACATCTTTGGATTGTGGGAGGAAACCAGAGCACTCAGAGGAAACCCACGCAGATACAAGGAGAACATACAAACTCCACACAGACAGTTGCCTGAGGCAGGAATCAACCCGAATCCCTTGCGCTATGCAGCAGCAGTGCTAACCACTGAGCCACCGTGCCACCCTTTAGATTCTCCCTTGTTGGGTATGCTTTTGTAATAATGGTAAATATGGGTAATCAATATTCAACCTTCATCATTTGGTTGTCACACCTGAGGTCTTACTGGATTTAAAATGATTTTTAAAAAGGAAAAATACTAACCTAAAATTGCCAAGTTAAGCCAAGCTCATGACATAAAGGATGACTCAGACAAACGTAATTTTGTTATGAAAGCCACTGAAAATTGGCTTTGCAACTCCTGGTTCATTTTAAACATGTGAACATATAAATCAGAAACCAGAGTAGGCCATTCAGCCCCTCAAACCTGCTCTACCATTCAATAACAACATGGCAGATCTGATTGTAACCTCAAATTCACATTCCCACTCACTCTTGGTAACCTTTAATAAATAAGAATCTATTTACTTCTGCCTTAAAGATATTCAAGGGCTTTTCTTCAATCACTTTTTTATAGGGAGACAGTTTCAAAGACTGACAACCCTCTAAGATAAAACATTCCATCAAATCTCTGTGTTAAATAGGTGACCCCTGATTTTCAAAGTTCTGGATTCTCCCATAAGAGGACACATTCTCTCCACAACTTTGCTCTCAGGATTCTTCAGGAGTTCATATGTTTCGATTGAGTTGCCTCTTACTCCTCTAAACACCATTCAAGCTTTCCTCAAAGGACAAGCTGTCCATTCTGTGTATTCATCTCACAAACCTTATCTGAAACCATAACATTATAAGCTGAAAGGCAAATTATTTTCATTTCTAAGCTGTTCCCTGAATTTAATGATATGCATGCAACTGTAAGTAATTGAGAACTGAAGGGGGAGGTTTCCTACTTTCATCTAAACACTGATCAAGCACAGTTAAAAAATAAAGAAAAAGAAGTCTAGGATTGGTTCATTTTTCTCCAAGGCAACAGAAAACTCCATGTAAAATCCATTTGTAGCTATTGTATGGCTAATGCAAAGTGATGGAAAGTGTTACCATGCACTTTACCTGGAATTACTTATGTTAACATCTCAATAGAATTGAGACACACACCTCAATGGAAAAGAAATTGTACCGGATAGGATAAATAGTTTATGCAGATGTGAAGTCCATGTGAAATACTTAGAAGACACTTCAGAGCTTCTGCTTTTATATGTTTAGTTTCTTGGTGTCCTGCATGTAAAACCATAAATGGCATTCTACTTGGTTGAAAGAAACATTAATAAAAAAAACTAGTTTCAGAAAGTTAATGGAGTTGAATAGTGTCAAAAAGATGAAACAAAATTATGTAAACATTCAGCAGGTCAGACAATAACTGTGGAGAGAAAATCTGATTTTTGACCATCCTTTGTGTGAACAGAAACAGTTTCTCCCACTTTCAACACATAAGTTTCTAAATGTATAAGGATAGCTCATTACCTGACTCTTTATATACAGTCTGTTTAAGTTAAGTATTATCCTCTTTTAATAATTTCTTCCTATAAGTCAGTTGCGATCTTGGTGTATATTTTGTGTCAGTTTGAAGTTTCATTTTTTAAAATTTTTTTTTTGTGTATATTTTGTGTCAGTTTGAAGTTTCATTTTTTTAAAATTTTTTTTAGGACAATCCCTAGTTTATTTTTTTTAACTCGGGTAGTGCACACATTTTGAAATTACACCACAGAGGCTGATATCCTATCACCCAGTGCCCCTTTATTTACATATGGGGGAGACCTTGACACTGCTCAATCCCGAGTTGTTTTTTCTTTTTTTCTTTTTCGTTCCCCAGCACCCATGGTGTGTGTGTGCAGGTGTGAGACACAGTGAAAGACACAAAGTGTACAAATCTTTATTCAATATCCACCACCAGGAAAAATAGGAAAACACCCGAGTGGCCAGTGACAAGCAGTGCCCTTCACATCAAAAAGGGCAATGCTGTGTGATCAAACAGTGAAGGGGAAGTTTGAAGTTTCATATTAGATATCTTTAATCAACTAGTTCAAATACATAAGGACACATGATTGGGGTATGTGGGACTTGAGCCCAAAAGAAGAGATACTACCAGTGCATCACAGGAGCCCCAGCTATGAACTTATAAGCAATGTTTCCACAATATCCATTGTCTTAAGACATTTGTTCTAGGCACAAATAGAGGTTAAAAATATGACCTAAGAAATAGCCCGTAAGATCAAATGGTCAGTGATATGTAGTTGATTTAATGAAGAAATTGAATCAATTAAGGAGAAAATGAGTTCAAGGTATTAATTTAGAGAGCCTGACAGCAGACATCTCCTTATTTTTAAACAGGTAAAGAAGCTATCACTTCATGTTGTCTTAGCAAGAGCAATAAAAGACAATAACAAAGAAGATGATCCCATGGATAATTGACACTTTAAGGAACTAACCATGAGTTAGTTGGAGGAGACATCATTCAATGTCCATTGCCCTTAAAAACCAATTAGTGATTGATCATGCACCTTTTAGACCAATTAGAAATGAGCCTCACTTCCCCTAGGCTAATCAGAAAGTAATGATATAAGTGATCATGATGTAGGTTGTGGCATGGAAAGGGTTAATAAGCAGCAACTTTTAGGGACCAAGGTGCACACTCCAAGTTTGAAACTGAAATTTGTCAGCTTACTATCCAATCAGAAACAGAAGACCCCAGAAATGTTGGAGAGAGACAGTGTCAAACCCACTTTCTAAAATGAAGCATAATGCAGGAGTACTATATACACCTGTAAAGTTGTCCTATTTTGATAAATATTACTTAGACAGCTGTTTCTTGAATAACCTGAACAGACTGTCTCCTGCTGACTTAATTGTTAAGGTCTTAAATGTATAAATAAACTTATGATTCGAGTTTAAATTGCAATCTAAAACTTAACGGTACCTCCTGGACCCTGCCCTATGACAAACCACTCTACTCCTGCACCTGACAGCTTGTCCACTGGGACTCGAACTCCCCATGCTACAGGACCTAAAGCACCCCTTTCTCCTGGGATCCAGCAACACCACCCTTGGATGTGGACCCAACACAGACAGCCCTTTCTTTCCACCCTGCCACCCACTCTCCCTACCCCTGAAGACAACCCTCTTTTCCTGTCCAAAGTCTGACATTACCTCTGACCCAGAACCCCAACCCGTTTCCACATGAACCTGGCATGATCCCTTCTCTGCTTCCCCCTCCCTGGCCCTGATAAATTCTCCAGTTCCATTGATGGATATGACTGCCCCTCAAACTGCACCCACCATCCCACCACCACCACCCACTCCCTACCAATAGACCAAGTACCTGGCCCTGCCCTCAACACTCAATCACTTATCCTGCCCCCTACCCACCCTAATCTCACGTATTTTACCTTTCAGAGGAGCTGTCAAAGTGACTGGCTGTGATGCTGGACATTTAAATCACACAATGGCTGCCATGAGATGGGGGTATGGTTCAACTTCCTTTGAGTAAAAAATTAGGTCTGCAGATGCTGGAGATCACAGCTGCAAATGTGTTGCTGGTCAAAGCACAGCAGGCCAGGCAGCATCTCAGGAATAGAGAATTCGACGTTTCGAGCATAAGCCCTTCATCAGGAATAAGAGAGAGAGCCAAGCAGGCTAAGATAAAAGGTAGGGAGGAGGGACTAGGGGGAGGGGGGGGGGTGCGATGGAGGTGGGATAGGTGGAAGGAGGTCAAGGTGAGGGTGATAGGCCGGAGTGGGGTGGGGGCGGAGAGGTCAGGAAGAGGATTGCAGGTTAGGAGGGCGGTGCTGAGTTGAGGGAACCGACTGAGACAAGGTGGGGGGAGGGGAAATGAGGAAGCTGGAGAAATCTGAATTCATACCTTGTGGTTGGAGGATTCCCAGGCGGAAGATGAGGCGCTCCTCCTCCAGCCGTCGTGTTGTTGTGTTCTGCCGGTGGAGGAGTCCAAGGACCTGCATGTCCTCGGTGGAGTGGGAGGGAGAGTTAAAGTGTTGAGCCACAGGGTGATTGGGTTGGTTGGTTCGGGCGGCCCGGAGGTGTTCTCTGAAGCGTTCCGCAAGTAAGCGGCCTGTTTCACCAATATAGAGGAGGCCACATCGGGTGCAGCGGATGCAATAAATGATGTGTGTGGAGGTACAGGTGAACTTGTGGCGGATATGGAAGGATCCCTTGGGGCCTTGGAGGGAAGTGAGTGTGGAGGTGTGGGCGCAAGTTTTACATTTCCTGCGGTTGCAGGGGAAGGTGCCGGGGGTGGAGGTTGGGTTGGTGGGGGGTGTGGATCTGACGAGGGAGTCACGAAGGGAGTGGTTCTTGCGGAACGCTGATAGGGGAGGGGAGGGAAATATATCCTTGGTGATGGGATCCGTTTGGAGGTGGCGGAAATGGCGGCGGATGATACGTTGCATGCGGAGGTTGGTGGGGTGGTAGGTGAGAACCAGTGGGGTTCTGTCTTGGTGGCGGTTGGAGGAGCGGGGCTCAAGGGCGGAGGAGCGGGAAGTGGAGGAGATGCGGTGGAGGGCATCGTCGATCACGTCTGGGGGGAATCTGCGGTCCTTGAAGAAGGAGGCCATCTGGGCTGTGCGGTGTTGGAATTGGTCCTCCTGGGAGCAGATGCGGCGGAGACGAAGGAATTGGGAATATGGGATGGCGTTTTTACAGGGGGCAGGGTGGGAGGAGGTGTAGTCCAGGTAGCTGTGGGAGTCAGTCGGTTTATAATAGATGTCTGTGTTGAGTCGGTTGCCCGAGATAGAAATGGAAAGGTCTAGGAAGGGGAGGGAGGAGTCTGAGACAGTCCAGGTGAATTTCAGGTCAGGATGGAAGGTGTTAGTAAAGTTGATGAACTGTTCAACCTCCTCGTGGGAGCACGAGGCAGTGCCGATACAGTCATCGATGTAGCGGAGGAAAAGGTGGGGGGTGGTGGCAGTGTAGTTGCGGAAGATGGACTGTTCCACATATCCTACGAAGAGGCAGGCATAGCTGGGGCCCATGCGGGTGCCCATGGCAACTCCTTTAGTTTGGAGGAAGTGGGAGGATTGAAAAGAGAAGTTATTCAGGGTGAGGACCAGTTCAGTCAGTCGAAGGAGGGTGTCAGTGGAAGGGTACTGGTTGGTGCGGCGGGAAAGGAAGAAGCGGAGGGCTTTGAGTCCTTCGTGATGGGGGATGGAGGTGTACAGGGACTGGATGTCCATAGTGAAAATAAGGCGTTGGGGACCGGGGAAGCGAAAATCCTGGAGGAGGTGGAGGGCGTGGGTGGTGTCCCGAACGTAGGTGGGGAGTTCTTGGACTAAAGGGGACAGGACCGTGTCGAGGTATTGGGAGATGAGTTCGGTGGGGCAGGAGCAGGCTGAGACAATGGGTCGGCCGGGGCAGGCAGGTTTGTGGATTTTGGGCAGGAGGTAGAAACGGGCGGTGCGGGGTTGTGGGACTATGAGGTTGGAGGCGGTGGATGGGAGATCCCCTGAGGTGATGAGGTCCTGAATGGTCTGGGAGATGGTTTGGTGGTGGGAGGTGGGGTCGTGGTCAAGGGGGCGATAAGAGGAGGCGTCCGCGAGCTGGCGTTTGGCTTCAGCGGTATACAGGTCAGTGCGCCAAACTACCACCGCGCCTCCCTTGTCTGCGGGTTTGATGGTGAGGTTGGGATTGGAGCGGAGGGAGTGGAGGGCTGCACGTTCTGAGGGTGAGAGGTTGGAGTGGGTGAGAGGGGTGGACAGGTTGAGTCGGTTAATGTCACGGCGGCAGTTGGCTATAAAGAGGTCGAGGGCGGGTAGGAGACCCTGCACTACAAAGGACCATCTGGATTTAAGGTGAGTCCCACATTGCTTAAGGAGTTATGATTGGAATCTTCCCACAGAAAGTTTCTATGATTCTAGATGCGAAGCTCTTTCTCAGCCTAAAGCTGAGTTGCAATCTGATGATGATAGCCACTCCTTGGAAATTCAAGCCCATTATTGTCAGGTATATGGGGTGTGACGCACTGATGAGCAATTTGACATTTTGGATACATGTGAATATATTGTTTCAAAATATACCAGAATAAATAAGAATCTAGCACAGAGGAATAAAGTGGGTATGGAGAGGTTGCAAGTCTGTTGGAGGGTATAGAGATTTGCAAATGTCTAAAAGGATAATGAGGCTAAATTCAATTCAAAACTGATAAGAAATTATGCTGTAGTTGGTTTTTATAAATATAAATGGATTTAAATATTCCAGTTAAACTTTAAATATATCATTCAAAATGTAAAATTCCAATTCGTAGTGTCTGAAAGATGTCTATAGATCTGTAGATATGGAATTTTCATATTGTATTTTTCTGCTACAAAATGTTCTTGTCCATTGTAACCTAACAGGCCAAAATTCATATAATGGACTATTGGTAATATTTTGAACCTTGTATAAGGCTTTGTCACAAATTACAAAGTCTCAATAATTGGATATACAGGAAAACACACATAATGTGAGGCAGTGTATATCTGATGATTTCTGATCATGGGTATTTGAGTGCAATAAGGAATGCGCCAGCAGAGGGAGATTACCAGATATGAGCCGGTGTGTATGTGTGTGTGTCTGCCTGTGGGTGTGTGCAGTGCACTGTGATGCCAACGGCATGGGTTCAATTCCCATACTAGCATAAGGATTCTCCTTCACTACCTCTCCCCTTGCCTGAAGCATATGACCCTCATGTTAAATCACCACCAGTCATCTCTTTTGAATGAGAGAGCAGCCTTATGGTCTGGCAGGACAGTGTGACTTTATCTTTATGTGTATACATGGTGAAAATTAGGCATACCATTTTTTATTGCAATTATATACTTTATTCAAAAAAAATTATATACAGACAAAATGTACTAAAACAGATCTGTACAGTCTTTGCAGAGGGAAGAAACAAACACATTGGAATTTAACATTCCCTGAAGTTCCAAACAAAGGCATGTTCATGCAGGACATTAGTTACATTCATTCTGAGGCAGTAAGGGGGTGGGGGGGGGGGGATCTGATAACTGAATGGATCCCTGTTGTACTTTGACAGGAAGACCTTAGACAGAGGTAAAAACAAAAGATGGTGGAAATTACCGCAGGTCAGGCAGCATCTGTGGAGAGACAGCAAGCTAATGCTTTGAGTCTAGATGATTCTTTATGACAGTTGACTGGAAGTGTGGAGGGGGGCAGCATTTAGGCAATGATAGGGGTGGATTTCTGGGGAAGAAAGGATATTGATAGAGTAGATGAAGTGATTGGAATATGAGAATGACAGTGGTTTTTCCCTCTGCGCCTTGACAACAGCTGCCCCCAACTTTAGAGCATCCCTCAACATGTAATCCTGGATCTTGGAATGTGCCAGTCTACAGTCCTCGTTCAAAGCTAACTCCTCTCTCTGGAAGCCAAACAGGTTTCAGACAGACTAAAGAGTGTCTTGCACTAAACAGATGTCCTCCAGGCGCTGTTGATGTTTGTCTTGGTGAATATCGTGGAGAACAGCCCGCAGAGCATAGAATTGAATTGATTATCACGTGTACCGAGGCACAGTGAAAAGCTTTGTCTTTGCAAGCAATACAGGCAGATCACATAGTTAAGTAGCATAGATAGTAAATAATAGGTAAACAGCAGCAAAAACAAAAACACAGGTACAGGAAAAAGTTAAGTGTTTGTGAACCATTCAGTATTCTAACAACAGTAGGGTAGAAACTGTTATGAAACCGGCTGGTGCGTGTGCCCAGGCTTCTGTACCTTCTCCCTAATAGTAGAGATTGTAGAAAAGCATTGTCATCCTGTATCATGGAGCTGCTCAGAAGGAACCTTGACAAAAACTACTGCATTTCTCTTCAGACCATCTTTGCAGAGGGTCATTCCCCTGCAGCCACTTCAAGGGCAGCCTGCAGTCGCAGAGATAGTCTGGGTGTGCAGGAAGGATCTCACCACCAGCCAAGTGATGTCTTAGTGCTTGGTGGAAAATTCTGCCAGGAACCACCTGACAGGATCAACCCTCTGCTTTCCCTGCAGGTCCTCGAGGATGTTACATGCTGATTACTAGCCGATGGACTCGTGTTTTCCTTTGCAAATTTTCCCACAAGGATAATTAACACAGAGGCCAGGCCCGTTCTTCATAACACGGGGGCATGTCCAGAGTTTTGTATATGGTGTCCCTGCAGACCCGGTCCATCCAATATAAGAATCTACAGAATTATCATTTTTCACAAGGGCCATTTAATACCCAGGTTATGCTTTAGTTATACAGGGCACAAATGAGACTGCTGAAAATGTGTTGCTGGAAAAGTGCAGCAGGTCAGGCAGCATCCAAGGAGCAGGACAGTCAATGTTTCGGGCATGAACCCTTCTTCAGGAATGGGACTGCATCTGAGGTATTGTAAGCAATATGACTCACCTTATTTAAGGTGTTGGAGGCAGTTCAGAGAATGTTTACTACATTAATACCTGGAATTGGCAGGTTGTATTATGAGGAAAGGTTGGACAGACTGGGCTTGTGTAAATTGGATTTTAAGAGTAAGAGGCAACTTCATTGAACACAAAATCCTGTCAGTATAAGTCTGGATTATGTTTTGTGGGAAAATCTTTTGTGGAATTAAGGACTATCATTTTAAACTCACTTAAACCAGATGTGGTGATTTTTTTTCTGAATCTTTTAACTCTTCCTGAAAAGGTGTTGGAAGCAGAGGCCGTAAATATTTTCATGGCAGTGTTAGCTAGGTTCTTGGAGAAAGTGAGGACTACAGATGCTGGAGATCAGAGACAAAAAGTATGGTGCTGAAAAAGCACAGCCAGTCAGGCAGCATCCAAGAGTGACGTTTCAAGCACAAACTCTTCATCAGGAATGTTGAGGGCAGCTAACAGTTCAGCATGGATTGTCCAAGTGGAAGGTGTCTGTTGGAGGCCGAAGAAGGGGTCCTCGGAGGATGGGTGGGAGTCCCAATGGATAAAGTAAGCACTGAGGCAGAGGCAGCAGAAGAGACGTCTGATGTGATGATGCGCGTTGAATTCATTGATCCTGGAGAATAATGGAATGAAGGTGATCATTCATCCTCAGTGAAGGAAAGGTCTGAGGGGGAATGTGGTAAAAACATGGCAGGGCTGAGAGCTAGCACCTGGTGTGTGGCTGGAGTTGGGAGTAGGGGAGGAGACTGTCTCTTGAGTGGGTGTGGTTATGGTATTGTGGGTGATGTCACCAACTGAAGTGACACACACTATAGGGGTCGGGGGGGGTGGAAGTAGTGCATTCTGTGGCACTTGCAGAGGTGGAAATCATGTTCCATGTGCCATTTGCGATGTCTTCGGTGGTGTTTTGGTGAGTGACAGGTGTGTGGGGGGATGTGGCTAAGGTAGTGGCAACTACAGGGGCAGAAGTGACGTGCCGGTGGTGGTTCTTGCAGTGGTCACAGAGACGGTTGTCTGGCAGTGATCGCAGAGGCAATATGGTCAGCGATGGCTGCGGTCTGTGGAGCTGCTGGGGCAGAAGTGATGTCATCGTTTGCCGCTGTGTTGGTGGCTCTGGCAGCCGCGTGGCCAATGGTGTCTGAGCAGTGAAGATTCCAAATGAAGAGCTTATGCTCAAATTGTCGATTCTCCTGCTCCTCAGATGCTGCCTGTCCAGCTGTGCTTTACCAGCATCACCCTTTTTGACTTAGGATCTTGTTAAGTAAGAGGGTGAAAACTTACCAAATGTAAATGGGAATGCTGATTTGAGGTTAACACCAGATCAGCCACAATCTTATTCAATGGCAAAGCAGGCTTGATGGGCTAAATGACCTCCTCCTACCCTGAATTTATATGTTTATATATCACGTAGCTTGAAATCAATCTCAACTTAAGCACTGTATCTCTCTCCAGACCTTCTTGACAAAGGTACAGTGCAACAGGAAGTTGGTAATGGTCCTTACAATACAAAAGCAATGAAGTTATGTTTACCTTTTATAAATTAGTACGGCTGCAATCGATGGAGATGAGTTGTCCTCTTAAACCACTGCAGTCCTTGAGACGTAGAGTTCCAGTATTTTCATCCAGCAATAGTGAAGGAATGGTCATGTAGTTTCAAGTCAGGATGGTGAATGGCTTGGATAGGAACTTGCTAATAATGGAATTCACAAACATCAGTGTCCTTGTCCTTCTAGGGCAGAGATCACCACAAGTTTGGAAAGGCCTACTGGAGCAGCATTTGTGTATTGTTATAGAGTCATATTGCATGGAAACAGAAACTTTGTTCCAAACATAATCCCAAACTAAACTAGTCCCACCTGCCTGCGCCTGGCCCAAATCCCTCCAAACCTTTCCTATCCAAATATTTATCCAAATGTCTTTTAAACGTTGTACTACTTCCCCTCAGAAAGTTCATTCCACACACGAACCACCCTCTATGTAAAAAAAATTATGTACTTATCCAAATGTCTTTTTAAACGTTGTAATTGTTCTCACACCCACCACTTCCTCAGGAAGTTCATGCCACACGTGAACCACTCTCCGTGTAAAAACAATTGTCCTTATGACTTTTTTAAAAAAATCTTTCTCCTCTAACCTTAAAAATGTGCCCCCAAATTTGAAATTCCACACTCTAGGGAAAAGACAACTACTGTTAACTCTAACTATAACTCTCATTATTTTATAAACTTCTATCAATGATCAGTGAGACAGCATGGTGGCTCAGTGGTTAGCACTGCTGCCTCACAGCACCAGGAACCTGGGTTTAATTCCAGCCTCGGGCGACTGTCTATGTGGAGTTTGCACATTTTCCCCGTGTCTGCATGGATTTCCTCCAGGTGCTCCAGTTTCCTCCCACAATCCAAAGATGTGCAGTTTAGGTGGATTGGCTATGTTAAATTGTCCGTAGTGTTCAGGGTTGTGTAGGTTAGGTGCATTAATCAGGGGTAAATGTGGAGCAATAGGCTCAGAGAATGGGTCTGGGTGGGTTACTCTTCGGAGGGTCGGTGTGGACTTGTTTGTCGAAGGGCCTGTATCTACACTGTAGAGATTCAGTGATCTATCAGGTTGCCTCTCAACCTTCTATGATCCAAATATACCAGCCTATTCAACCGTTTTTTAATAACTCAATCCACCCATACCTGACAACATCCTGGCAAATCTCTTGTGAATCCTCTCCAGCTTGACAATATCCTTCCTATATTGTAGTACATCTTGGAGATGGTACATCCTGCTGCCACTGCATCTCCATGAAGAGAGTTTGAGATGGATATTTGCTGCCAGTTTATGTGGTGCATACGTTACTTGTCACTCATCAGCCAAAAAGACTGAATTCTACCTAGGTCTTGCTGCACATGGACATGTACTATTTCAGGTTCTGAGGAATAGTGAACAACAGTGAATTTTATGCAATCATCAGCTAAAATCACTCCCTATTTCTAAACATAATAACGGAAGGTCATTGAAACAGCCAGATGTGAAATTTATGTTGTAAATACTGAATATTACAGTAACATTCGGATATTTAAGAGTGGAACATACACAGAAACAAGTTGATTGTATTGCATTTGTGTATTTTTCAAATTGAAATGTTTTTAACGTACGATTACACACTTTATTGAGGAGTGTCTTTAATTTTAAAGACAAATCTTTTTTTTTAACACTCATGGAGTTTCTTCACATCTCTGATAATTAACATTCACGTGGGGGTCAATTCCGTTCCGGGATCTCTTGGGCGCCAAAGATGGCCCCGCCCCCTGTCGTCAAGGGAAACACACAATTGCCCCGCCCTCTCCACGTGATGAGCGGTGGGCAGGCCACCATCGTTCGGTGATTGGCCGGTGCGGGCTGTCAGTCAGGCGATGTCACAATCAATGGGCGGGTGTTACGGAGCGGGCGCTGGTACTGGTAGGAGGCGGCGGTTAAAACGGGGCCTAGGTGGAGGGAGGCACGCACGGCAGGTAACGGGATAGTGGGGATTGCCTCGGTCCCCCTTGTCGAGGGGGAGATCGTTTATTATTCTCTGAATTAAACCGCTGCTGCCTTTTTTTGTTTCGTGGGCTGGGCTGTTCTTCCTCGCGGGCCTGGTCCTGGAGCGGTGGCGGCTGAGTCCCCGCAGGCTCTGGGATGTTTGTTCATCGCTCCAAGGGGACGTGCGGAAACAGCTTGTGTTTCAACTTGTTTTCTTTCCACACCTCCCCCCGAGAGCCCGTGTTCATCCTCCCCCGCGCTTATTACTGTCGGAGGATGAAGCAGAGCCGATAATGAGGAGGGACATCTATTAGCACGCAGTGCAGTTGCCAGAAGCTTGGCTTTGTTTTGTTTTATGTGTGAATTCAGAGCATCTGGACATTCCTCATGTGAAATGATCACTGAGTCACTTTTGACGCGAAGTAAAGTTATTGACTTGCTTAAAAAATACAACTGTGGAGTCCTATAGCCATGAAAGGAGGACATTGGGCCCATCTAATGCATGCTGACTCTGTATGAGAGTAAAATCTGCCTGGTTCCTCTCTCACTCCATAGCCTTTTAAGTTTAAAAGCAAATTACTGTAGATGCTGGAATCTGAAACCAAAAGAGAAAATGCTGGAAAAGCTCAGCAGGTCTGGCAGCATCTGTAAGGAGAGAAAAGAGCTGAAGTTTAGTCTAACTGACCCTTTGTCAAAGAAGGGTCAGTTAGACTCTAAACGTCAGCTCTTTTCTCTCCTTACAGATGCTGCCAGACCTGCTGAGTTTTTCCAGCATTTTTGCCTTTTAAGTTTATTCCCTTTTGCCCCAACATAATTTCCTTCTGGAGTTGTTGATGTTGCTTCTACCATTTTGTGGAGACAGTATTTATTTGATGTGGGGGGAAAAATGTTTTTCTTCCCAAAACAATCCTCAAGTTCTGGCATCACCCATCTTCACTTATTGTCAAGCTGCCTCCCTATTCTCCTGTATTTCTGAATCAAGTCTTGAGTCAGTGGTCTCTTGGTTTATAGCAACATTGTGGAACTTTTCTCAATACCTTGCCTAAATTAGGTATAACCTTTTGAACTACTATCAAGTATCCTTTCAATATTCGTTGGTCTGAGGAGAACAACATCTGTTAACTGTGCAATTCATGACTAGTGAAAAATATTTAACTTTTATGTGATTTTAAATTAGATCCCTAGTGATAGCCAATATTGTGTAGCCAAATGATAAAAAGAAAGTATAAAGGTGCAGAGAGAAATAGTAAGGGATATAATAGCGGCACGGTGGCACAGTGGTTAGCACTGCTGCCTCACAGCGCCTGAGACCCAGGTTCAATTCCCGACTCAGGCGACTGACTGTGTGGAGTTTGCACGTTCTCCTCGTGTCTGCGTGGGTTTCCTCCGGGTGCTCCGGTTTCCTCCCACAGTCCAAAGATGTGCGGGTCAGGTGAATTGGCCATGCTAAATTTGCCCGTAGTGTTAGGTCAGGGGTAAATGTAGGGGTATGGGTGGGTTGCGCTTCGGCGGGTCGGTATGGACTTGTTGGGCCGAAGGGCCTGTTTCCACACTGTAAGTAATCTAATCTAATCAGCTCAGAGTTGATACTATTCACAACTCCAGGACATATTTACAGCTATCCAAATAAGTCAAAGCAATTATCTGAATTTTCTGAAACATCATCAACCCATCATTTGATCAGGTATACCCTAGAACTCTGCAGGAAGCTTGGAAGTGATTGCTGGGCCCCCTTGCTGAGATATTTGTATCATCATTGAGTTTCTTTGAGGAAGTAACAAAGAAGATTGATGAGGGCAGATGGGTGGATGTGATCTATATGGACTTTATTAAGGCATTTGACAAGAATCCTCATGGTAGAATGATTAGCAAGGTTGGATCTCATCGAATACAGGCAGAACTAGCCATTTGTATACAGAACTGGCTCAAAGGTGGTGGTGAAATGTTCCTTTACAGACTGGAGGCCTGTGATCAATGGAGTGCCACAAGGGTCGGTGCTGGGTCCACTGCTTTTCTTCATTTATATAAGTGAATCGGGTGTGATTAAGATACAGTATAAGATTATTAAAGGATTGGACACTCTGGAGGCTGGAAGCATGTTTCCGCTGATGGATGAGTCCCGAACCAGAAGACACAGTTTAAAAATAATGGATAGGCCACTTAGAACAGAGTTAAGGAGAAACTTCTTCACCCAGAGAGTGGTGGGTATATGGAATGCTCTGCCCCAGAAGGCTGTGGAGCCCAAGTCTCTGGATACTTTCAAGAAAGGATTGGATAGAGCTCTTGAGGATAGTGGAATCAAGGGTTATGGGGATAAGGCAGGAACAGGATACTGATTGAGGATGATCAGCCATGATCATAATGAATGATGGTGCTGGCTCGAATGGCAGAATGGCCTACTCCTGCACCTATTGTCTAATGACAACAAAATTTGAGGTGTAGTGGACAGCGAAGAAGTTACCACAGAGTACAACAGGATCTTGATCAAATGTGCCAATGGACCAAGGAGTGGCAGATGGAGTTTAATTTAGATAAATGTGAGGTGCTGTATTTTGGAAAAGCAAATCAGAGTAGGATTTATACATTTAGTGGTAAGGTCCTGGGGAGTGTTGCAGAACAACGAGGCCTTGGAGTGCAGGTTCATAGCTCCTTGAAAGTGGAGTTTTAACTACGCTTTCCTTTATTGGTCAGACCATTGAGTACAGGAGTTGGGAGGTCATGTTGCAGCTGTACAGGACATTGGTTAGGCCACTTTTGGAATGTTATGTGCAATTCTGGTCTCCTTCCTATTAGAAGGATGTTATGAAACTTGAAAGGGTTCAAAAAAGACTTACAAGGATGTTGCCAGGATTGGAGGATTTGATGTACAGGGAGAATAGGCTGCGGCTGTTTTCCCTGGAGCGTCGGAGGCTGAGGGGTGACCTTATAGAGGTTTATGCAATCATGAGGGGCGTGGATACGATAAATAGACAAGATATTTTCCCTGGGTTGTGGGAGTCAGACTAGAGGGCATAGGTTTAGGATGAGAGGTGAAAGATTTAAAAGGGATCTAAGGGGCAGCCTTTTTTACACAAAAGGAGGTGCGTGTATGGAATGAGCCGCCGGAGGAAGTGGTGTAGCTTGATACAATTCCAACATTTAAAAGGTGCTAGGAGAGTATATGAATAAAAAGGGTTTAGAGGGACTTGGGCTGAAAATGTGTTGCTGGAAAAGCGCAGCAGGTCAGGCAGCATCCAAGGAGCAGGAGAGTCGACATTTCAGGCATGAGCCAGGTCTCCTGCTCCTTGGATGCTGCCTGACCTGCTGCGCATTTCCAGCAACGCATTTTCAGCTCTGATCTCCAGCATCTGCAGTCCTCACTTTCTCCTCATGTAATCTTGTACTCTATTATAGCAAAACAATATTTTGAATGTTAAATTTTCATAATCTGCTCATTTATTGGGACACCTTTTGCAGTGGTGGGAATGATTAGGTTCTCCAGAGTGTGGAAACAGGCCCTTTGGCCCAACAAGTCCACACCGCCCCTCCAAAGAGCAACCCACCCAGACCCATTCCCCTACATTCACCCCTGACTAATGCACATAACATTATGGATGATTTAGCCTGGCCAATTCACCTGACCTGCACATCTTTGGACTGTGGGAGGAAACCCACACAGACAAGTGGGAATCGAACCCAGGAACCTGGTGTTGTGAGGCAGCAGTGCTAACCACTGAGCCACCGTGCTGCCCCGAAAGGGGAATTACCATATTCAACTTATAGTGAAATCTTTGAGGATCATGTTTGTCACCATGATTCTAGCTTAGGTGCCCTTCTTTGATACTAGATTAGATTAGAATAGATTCCCTTCAGTGTGGAAGCAGGCCCTTCAGCCCAACGAGTCCACACTAACCCTCCGAAGAGTAACCCACCCAGACCCATTTCCCTCTGAGTAATGCACTTAACACTATGCGCAATTCACCTAATCTGCACATCTTTGGAATTTGAGAGGAAACTGGAGTACCCGGAGGAAACTCACACTGACACGGGGAGAACGTGCAAACTCCACACAGTCACCTGATGCTGGAATCGAACCTGGGGCCCTGGTGCTGTGAGGCAGCAGTGCTAACCATTGCGCTACTGTGCCACCCCTAAACAGTAAGCTGTGACTTCTGTTGGCATCACCAAAAACCAGTCCTTTGGTAACTGAATGCATTGAATGGCATGCTAGAAATGCTTGAAATAAACATTTACATAACTCAGCATGTGCAGAATATTGCAGTTGGACTGTGACAACCTCTATCATTCTGAGCTGTTTAATTTATAGAATCTGATCTTTTTAGACTAAACTTCCACTTTTCTGTAGTTTATGATGTTTTAATTCAAATAATTTAACAACAAAACTTGTTTTCCCAAACTCAGTGCTGACAAAGTAGGTACTGGTGTCAAGCTAGCTGCAAGTGGCAAGCATGGTGACTTGCCTCGATTGTAAAACCACAAGATGTCGGAGCAGAAATAGGCATTCGCTCGGTTGAGTTAACCCTGCCATTCAGTGAGATCATGGCTGATCTGATAATCCTCAACGCACTTTCCTGCCTTATCCACACAACCCTTAATTCCCTTTATGGTTAGAAATCCATGTATCTCAGTCTTGCAGATACTTAATGACCCAGCCTCAATGTTAGAATTCCACAGATTCAGTACTCGGAGAGTAAAAAAAACTTTCTCGTCTTGGTCTTAAATGTGTGACCCCTTTTTCTGAGATTATGCTTTCTGGTCTAGACTCTCCCACAACGGGAAACAATCTGTTCACATCTCTCCTGTCAAGCCACCTAAGATTCTTATGTTTCAATAAGGTCTCTTTTTCATCAAAATTCCAGTGAATGCAAGTCCAACCTACTCAACCTCTCTTCATAAGAAAATTCCTCCATACACAGGAACAACCTTTTCTGAACTGTCTCTGTTGCCAGTTTGTTTTCCCTTTCAATAAGGGGAATCAGACTGTTCTCAGAATTCCAAGGTGTGGATTGTCTGGTATGTGCAGTTTTAGTAAAACCTCCCCATTTTATACTCCATTTTATTTGAAGTGAAGGCTAATATTCCATTTGACATCCTCATAACCTGCTTTAACTTTGCTGCTTTCTTTTTGTGTTTCGCTTATAATCGAATGGTTTGATTTATTCCATTAAATCTATTATAAAGGGCATTGCACTATAAATGGCATTAGTATGAAGTGTTAATCTCCAGGGAAACCTGCTTTGTTGATTAGTGAATGTGAAATTTCTTCTAACTGTAAACCTAAAGTCCTCTTATGTTGTTAGTTCTCAGAAATTGAATTGACAGGCTTTAGATTGCCAAGGGCAAAACGGGAAATGTTTCCATATTGATTTTTTTCAGGTTAATTGTATGAAAACTAGATCTTCGAACAATCCTCATCCTTTTTAAAAATTTGGATCACAAAAAAGGTATAGAACTTTAGATTTTCCTTCTCTAGGGCGGCAAGTTTTACGTTTTATAAATTTATTGAATGTTCATTAAAAACACTGAGATGGTGAAAGGTGGAAAGGAGTTCAAGACCTTTCTGACTGTAATGTAGTTAAAGTAGCAGTACGTGTCTTTGAAATAAACAAGTAAATCATTAAGCTTTTTTTTCTTGATTACATTGAGAATAACATTCAACATGTCACAAGATTGCAAGACACATGGGATTTGGATGAATATCATCCAAACCCAGAGAGTGTTCCACACCCTCGACAACACTCCCAGAGAGATTGTGTTTTTTTTAAAGCATGTTCCTGTTATATTCTGCAATGAAGCATTTTTAGTACTTAACCTTTTACACATTCTTTTCTAGGATGTATATTTGCAACTGTATTTGTTCTTATTGAAATGATACAAGCTAGGGATTGTAATTGTGAGCTGAGAGGAAGGGAGTGTTTTAATTTTAAAAACTTACTTTCCCAGGCACTCTTGGATGTGCATCACCAATGGTCATGGGTTATAGTTTACATTCAAACCAAAATTGGACAAGTTGTCCCACACTAAAACCCTGCTAATTGTCAATGGTAGTGTCCCTACCTTTGACCCAGTCAGTCCTCTTTCAAATCCACCTACACAAGATGTGTGTCTTAATACAGCTGAACAGGTTTATTAGGAATACCTAAATGCACCATTTCTATATATTTATACTTATTCCCATCATTCTCTCTCTCAGTTTGAGTATGAAGAGCAGGAGTTCATCTGAGAACAGAAGCAATCCTGTTGTCTCATTGGATTTTTTAGTTGGTTATGTTGTGCCATTGTTTTTATTGTTTTGAATTTTCACAATTCCAAAAGAGGTCATTCAGTTACTGAAGTCCTCTGCCATTTTGTTTTTTTATCTTGCCCAGCTGTCAAAGGATATGGTTTAATATTTATCCACAATCTAATGATTATCCTGCCAAATTAAACTATAATCTCTATCCAAATGCATTTCATGCTGATGCATTTTGGAAGTATGATTATTATTTTGAATATGTTCACAGTTCCTGCTTTTTTTTTGTTGAGTTGTGCAAATGCCCTTATGGGATTTAAAGAAAACGTTTCAGGGACAGTGGGAAAGGAGACCAGACTGCTCCAAATTGCAGTCAGAAAATGAGCGTGCATATGATTCTACTCTGATTCCTAATGTAGATCTTCAAAATGAACTTGTTAATGCCACTGTTGAAAATTTAGTATAAAGCAGGAATTTAATGTTTGTAATCTTTCATTATAATTTTAAGATAAAATGTGTAATTCACATTTTCCTCCATGCCTAGTGACTTTCCTTGTCACTGCTACCTTATAGTTTCCAGTGCTGTTTATTGTTATTTGGTGACTTCACAGTTACAAGCCATTTGTCTGAAGAGCTGGATTTCCCCACCCTCAACTTGGGCACTAACTTATTCATGACAAATCCATAGGATAATCAGTGCGCTGACAGGAATACTTCAGCCAAAATGTAACATTGTCCGATTAATGGTAAAATCGCCAGTGTTTGCTTACAACTTCAATTTAACTCCGTTTTTGTTTAAAAGTTGGTGCAAATCTCAATGTATTCCAAAACAAATCCATTGGTTGTTTCATCCTGCATTCGTATACTTTGTACATTTCACAGGCCTGCTTACAGGCCAAATACCTTTTTGGTAGAAAGAGATGAACCTGCTGGCAGTGCTGGAAGAATGATTAAATTCAAGTTTCTTTCTTTTCAGTGTCCTTCTTGACTTTTCTGGCTGCATTGATATACAGTAGGTCAATAAAGAAGGGTGCAAGATGATTCTGTCCATATTTCCACATCGCTGAAGTTAATTGTGTGCAGAACAGGGGTTTCTGCTGTGCACATTTTTAGATGTGGAATTGATTACTCTAAGGATGGTTAGTAAGATTAATGAAACTATTGTTCACATTTGCCTCCTGCCAACTTGCATAGCATTAGAGGTTTTTTATTTGAACTTTGTATGCCTTTTGGGACCAGAACATTAACACTGGTTTGTATCGGATTTATTCTATTATCTTTTTACATTGTTCACTTAATTGTCCCAACAAAAATTTGCAGGTGTTTTGTGCAAAGGAAATGTTTTTCTTTAAAAAGCAAACATTTGTTTGCGGCTGTGTTTAAGCATTTGTTGCTTGAAATTACGTTCTAGCCCATTGACTTGCATCACATTATTCACGGATCAATCAACTGCATTTGTTACAGGTGTGCCTGCATCTGTATTTAAATATTTTCCATCAAAACAAAGCTGGAAACCTTTTATTTATAGGATGTGAACAGTCATGTTTTTGTCATTGGTATTCCAATTAGAGTGCTATAGATTTTTTTAAAAAGTGATTAGCTAATGTCTCAAGTGATTGTTCAGTTGACTCCTAACCAAGTTGTTTTGTGACAGTTTTATCACATTCATATTTGCTTTGCTTCTGATTTCACTGAGCTACCACGTTATGTGTGGTGTCAATTGAGGACAGGTATGCAATGACTTTTATTGTTTTTTTGACCAGATACTAAACAAAAAATAATTTTAAAATGTTTGCTGTTTGCAGACTTGTTATGTGAAGGTTACTTTTTAACTAGTGTTACACTGTTTATATTACATTGCTAGGTACAAATTGGTTTGAAATTTGCCACACTTGCTGTATTCCATCCTGGGAAAGAGATCTGTAAATGATTGTGTTTGGAAGGATTGCAGTGTTCATGTATGTTCATTTTGTGGTTGTATCATATTATTCCTTCTGTTTGATAGTAGATTAAGCTGTGATGCTTTTAAAACAAAATTATAGTATCTGTATAGTTTGAGTTCTGTCTTTTAAAACTGGTAATTATTCAGTTGGAATAGGACTGGATACATTTCAATCACTTTTCTACTAGCGATAGCTTTATATTCTAATACTTGTAATTTTCAGTCACATTTTTTCATCTGTTTTGCCGATTTAATATCCTGGAAAGTGGCCAATTTGCAGATCTGTCTGCTGCTGACAGAGCAACAGTCTGAGTTAACACCTTTGTTAATAACTGTGCTCAATTTGGGGAAAAAAGTCATCACTTAGAAGTGCAAGTGCAGAAAAGATTGGAACAAAATTCAAAATACTTTCACTCCCATTCCAAGTGCCTAGATGGATATAATACTTGTTTTACCATTGGTTTGCCTCAAAGTCAGCATTAGAGACTGGGAATCCCCTCACCTCAGCAGGCATTTAAGGGATGTGCAATATTGTGAACTATACTACAGCTACAGAAAGGATTCTTCTTGACTCCATTTTTCTTGGACTTTCTCACGATTCTAAAAAAAATCTTTCAGCTTGCTTTTTGGCAAGCAATTAACTACTTTGAAAGGATAGTTGGTAGGAAATGTAATAAGTTTGTTGCATGGCAAAGACCTACTGACAACAGTGAAATCAGTGACAAGCTCACTGAAAGGATAATGTTAGCTAGGCCAATTAAAGAACTCTTTGCTTTTTCATTACATACTACAAAAATATCTTCAAATATTCCATGTTAAAATATGAGTCTGGCAATGTGGTGGTACTTGCTGAAGTGTGCTCAAGTCTCTGGTGTGAATTTAAACTTTCTGACACTGTTGCAAACATACTGAGCTAAGGCTGATAGAGGTCCAATTCAGTATCTGTTTTAAAGTCAATACTACATTTCTATTCTGGATTCTTATGCTTATAACCTTGATGGAGGCTGCCCATGCTAATCCACCACATTGGGGAAAACATCGTAAGTACATGAAATAATTGTTTCATAATTCAGAGGTTCTATAGATGTTTGCCAACAGTGGGGCTGTTGGGCTTCTGTCAATATGATATACACATTGAAAGTGTGTTTTTTTTTCAGCATGGAGGAGAGAGGAAAAAAAAGGTACATGTTAGCTCTAGAAAAAGCTGGCTTTTGATTAGAGTACCAAGATCACAAAATTTGGATTATAAATGGGTCCATCTCGCAAATTAATATTGAGATGTGCTAACAGTTCAAATCCTGTTAATCCATACGTGGAAGAGTGTAGATCCAAATATGAAGAAAACCAAATCTATGCAGTTTGGTTCTTTATAAGATAAAATGGAGGTTTTTAAGCATAGATCTGATTTTTCTTCTTCCGAAAGAAAAGGAACACTCCCATAAATCTACAATTGGGAAAGAGTGGGAAGGCTTTTAACATGGGATTTCATTTTATGAATTTTTGCTCCAAAACTGTGAATTTGTAATCCTAGATAAAGGATTTATGAATCTTTATTCAGTTTAAACATTCAGTTTTTAACAACATTTTGAGTGTCTGAAACCACCAGTGACACTTCTATTGTAGAAGAGCTATGGCAGCTCTTCACTCTGTACTAATGAGCTCTGCACATGTAATAGATGACCCGGGCCAAAGAACATTTCTAAAATAGTTTTGAGGTCAATTCAAAAAAAGATGCGGTATAGATCATTACAATCCAAAGTGGTCCAGATTCAGATCTGTCGGTGCCCAAAACAAAAACATAAGTGTCAGCTGGTCGAAGGGATAAAACCTTGTTTGCATCTCGTAACAGATCCCATGATGCTGCACCATTTATTCTCACCCAAGTGTTGTATCACTGTTTCTCTGAAAATTGTTGTGTGGCTTACATTGCGAAAATATGAACCTAAAATCAGATGTCTTTTCCATATGTGTGACTGTTTCTTGGGGATTGGGAAGACGAACAGTTGCTGATCATACTTAGCACAGAAATGGTTACTCTGCTAACCTATGGGAGCGGTTTATCTAATTTGCATGCAGATTTGCATCTGTTTTCTTTCATGAATTTGTTTCAAAGCTTATTTGCATACTGTGAAATGTAAAATCTACTGTGAAGCAACACAGTTTGACATTTGTAGAGTTATAGAGGTAAACAGCATGGAAACAGACCCTTCGGTCCAACTTATCCATGCTGACCATACATCCTAAATAAATCTAGTTCCATTTGCCTACATTTGCCCCATATCTCTCTTAACACTCTCTTTTCATATATCCATCTAGATGCCTTTTTAAATGTTGTAATTGCACCAGCCTCCTCCACTTCCTCTGGCAGCTCCTTCCATTCAACCACCACCCTCTGCGTGAAAAGTTTGCCCCACTGGTCCCTTTTTAAATCTCCCCTCACTTTTAAATCTATGCCCTCTAGTCTTGGACTATTCATCCTATCCATGTTCCTCATGATTTTATGAACCTCTATATGTTACCTCTCAGCTTTCACTCCAGAGAAAAATTTGCCACCCTATTCAGTCTCGCCCTATAGCATGAACCTTCCAGCCCTGGCAATATCATTATAAAGCTTTTCTGAACCCTTTGAAATTTCACAAGATCCTTCCTACAGCAGGGAGACCAGGGTTGCATGCAATACTCCAAACGTGGGCTAACCAATGTCTTGTACAGCTGCAGCGAGACCTCCCAATTCCTATACTCAACACATTGTCCAATTAAGATAAGCATTCCAAAATGTCACCTTCACTATCCTATCTACCTGCAACTACATTTTCAAGAATCTATTAACCTGTACTCCAAAATGTCTCTGTTTAGCAGCTTCCTATAAAATATAAGCCCTGCCCTGATTTGCCTTTCCAAAATGTAGCACCCCACATCTATCTAAGTTAAACTCCATCTGCCACTTTTGGCCCATTTGATCAAGGTTCTGTTGCACTCTGAGGTAATCTTCTTTGCCCACTACACCTCCACTTTTGGTGTCATCTGCAATCTTACCAACCAAACTACCAATGTTCACATCCAAATCATATATATAAGTTATGAAAAGAAGTGGACCCAGCACCAATTTTTGTGGCACAGGCCAGTTCTGTATCCAACTGACCAGTTCCCCGTGTATTCCATGTGATCTAACCTTGCTAGCCAGTCTACCATGAGGAAACTTGTTGGACACCTTACTGAAGTTCATTTAGATCACATCCAATGCTCTGCCCTCATCAATCCTCTTTGTTACTTCTTCAAAAAACCCAGTCAAGTTAGTGAGACATATTTCCCACACAAAGTTTGGTTGACTATCCCTAATCAGTCCTTGCCTTTCCAAGTACATGTAAATCTGTCTCCACCACTAATGTCAGGCTCACTGGTCTGTCATTCTCTGGCTTTTCCTTACCACTTTTCTTAAATAGTGGCACCACATTAGCCAACCTCTCGTCTTCCACTTAAAACAAATCAATTCTTCTGTTTTCAATAAAATGTTATTTGATATTTAAGAGGGGTAACGTGGTGAAGTGAAGATCAACTTAGAAATGGATCTCAAAATGGTTTTGAAAAAGCATTTTCAATCACTTTCAGTGTGTAATCTTGTTTTAAATGACTGAAAAAGACTTTTTAAAATTGACACAATATATGTTCAAAACCTATTTAGATCATGCCTATTAATGAATTTTACCCAGAGGGAAGCTTAATTTCTATAGAGTTTCCATGAAGCCCTACAAAATCCTGCAATTATTAGAAATTTGCAATGGGTCTATTCATCTGATGGGTACAGTGGTTTAGTGAGCAGAATTGTCTTATCATGAGAGGATCATTGCACTCGTTCAAAGAAACATGAAAAAATCAATTTTTGGGGTTGAAGGTAAGATGTATGCAATTTTTTTTTGTTTCCATTCATTTCATGGGATATGGGCATCACTGTCTGCCCAGCATTTATTGCCTGTCCCTAGTTGAATTTGAGAAGTGGTGGTGAGCTGCTTCTTGAACCGCTGCAGTCCACCTGCTGTGGGTTGACCCACAATGCCATTAGAGAGGAAATTCCAGGATTTTGACCCAGTGACAGTGAAGGAATGGTGATTATATTTCCAAGTCAAGATGGTGAGTGGCTTGAAGATGCAGACGTTCCCATATTTCTACTGGCCCTTGTCCTTCCAGATGGAAGTGGTTGTGGGTTTGAAAGGTGCTGTCTGATGATCTTTGAATTTCTGCAGTGCATCTTGCTGATAGTACACACTGCAATTGAGCATTTGGTGGTGGAGGGAGGGGACACAATGTCAGTCAAGCAGGCTGCTTTGTCCTGGGTGGTGCCAAGCTTCGTGAGTGTTTGAGCTGCATTCATTGAGGCAGGTGGGGGGTATTCCATTACACTCCTGACTTGTGCCTTTTATGGACAGGCTTTGGGGAGTCAGGAAGGGAGTTACTCATCACAGTATTCTTAGCCTCTGACCTGCATTTATGTGGTGAGTCCAGCTGAGTTTCTGATCAATGATAACTCCCAGGATGTTGATAGTGGGGGATTCAGTGTTGGCAATAGCATTGAATGTCAAGGGGTGGTGGTTAGATGGTCTCCTATTGGTAATGCTCATAGCCTGGCATTTGTGTGGTGTGAATGTTACTTTTCAACCCAAGCCTGGATATTGTCTAAATTTTGTTGCATTTGGACACAACTGCTTCAGTTTGAAGACTTTCAAATGGTGCTAAACATTGTGTAATTGTTGGGGAAAATCTCCACTGGTCTTTCTTTGTGCAGGGTATTCTGATCCCAAACAAATTGTGTTGAAAGAAACCAGTAGAGCTGAGGAGAAGCTTTTTTTTTTCCCCTGTGGCAGCTCACTTAAGTAGGCCCACTGCATATTGTGTGAACAACAAGTGTAGGAATCCTGCCTGCAGTTTGCATTTTGATTTGTGTAGTGTTGCGTCAAGGATTTTGAGGTGACCTGCTTGTTGGATGGATAATGCTTTAATTTTAAACTATTTTGTGACAAAGAGAAAGGAATGGCCTGGACTGGCATTAGTCAGGTGATGTCAATTTTTGTGTTTTGATAAGATCTGTTTTTCATATGGGAGCACGATAGGGAAATAAGTCCACAACTTGATGGAATTTTAATTGCTGTTATTATATAGCTTTAGCTCAGTGTTTTTGGTAGGTAGGTTTGTCACTTCCTTTGAGACTGTTTCAGAAGCATAACAAGCAAATACAAAATTTGATTGTATAATAAGTCTTCTGATCATCACAGCTTCATAAAACCACGCCCCTTAAATGCCTGGCCGCTGTATAGTTACCCACTTGCAATCTATAGCAATCACTTGTGTGCTTGCTGAAGAACAGATGTTGGTTTGACTGTTGTTTAGCTGTACACATCCGTGTGCTATACCACCATTTTTACAAGGATTTTGCCAGGATCAGAAGATTTTAGCTATGAAGAAAAATTGGATCAGCTGTATTTGTTTTTACTGGAACAGAGTGTAAGGGGTGAGTTAACTGAGGTGCATAAAATTTATAAGGAACCTAAATAAGGGCAACCTTATTACCAGGAGTCAAGGAACAGATTTAAAGTAATTGGTGGAATAGAAATGAAGGTACATTTTCTTTCAGAGAATACAAAGCACCTGGAGCAAAAGAAGGTCTTGTGACACAGGGGTAGCATCCCTGCCTTTGAGCCTCAAGAACTCTGGATTCAAGTCTCACTCCAAAGACATCAACTTGTAAGTCCTTCCAGTTTGTAAGGAGAAAGTGAGGACCACAGATGCTGGAGATCAGTATCAAGAGTGTGGTGCTGGAAAAGCACAGCAGGTCAGGCAACATCCGAGGAGCAGGAGACTCAATGTTTCGAGCATAAGCCCTTCATTAGGAATAAGGGAGTATCTGCGGTCCTCACTTTCTCTTAGTTGATTTCAACCCTACTGCAAAGCCTCTTCCAAGGATGCCTACCTTGATGAATTTCTCCTTCTGATGACGGACTTGTGCCTGGAACATCGATTCTCCTGCTCCTCGGATACTGCCTGACCTGTTGTGCTTTTCCAGCACCACGCTCTCGACTCCTTCCAGTCCGTGCCAATGATAGGCTTTGAGACTGGTGATTTCTAGTCACCTGTGTAATGGCAAGAAATTGGTATCTGCCATAAATATTCAAGGAAGATAAAAGTTTCATTCCCACAGAAACTCCGGACTCCTGGTCGGCTGAATAGCTAGGTAGCTGGTGGTGACGATATTCTTGCCAACTGCATGTGATTCAATCCCCATTTATGTTGTATTGGACTCGGGACCTGCTCCTTATCCTGTCTGTGGTTGAGTTTGCAGTATGGTGGGTTAGATTCTCATCACATTTAAAAAGTATTTGCATTTCTACAAGAAGAGCAGGGTGGCACGGTGGCTCAGTGGTTAGCACTGCTGCCTCACAGCACCAGGGTCCAAGGTTCAATTCCAGCCTTGGGCAACTGTCTGTGTGGAGTTTGCACATTCTCCCTTTGTCTGCGTGGGTTTCCTCCGGGTGCTCTGGTTTCCTCCCACAGTCCAAAAGATGTGCAGGTAAGGTGAATTGGCCACGCTAAAAAATTGCCCATAGTGTTAGGTGCATTAGTCAGAGGGAAGTGGGTCTGGTTGGATTACTCTTCGGAGGGTCGGTGTGGACTGGTTGGGTCGAAGGGCCTGTTTCCACACTATAGGGAATCTAATCTAATCTTTTAAAAAAAAGCAGGAAATTAAACTTGATACCATGGAGATAGCAAATGCATTCTGTATCATTATTTTTTCTTTACATTCTTATAGATTCATAAAAATAAGAGCAAGAGTAGGCTATTCAGCGTTTTGAGCCTGCTCTGCCAATTGCCATTCGATTTTGATCATGGCTGATCCTCTATCTTAATGCAGTATTCCTGTTTTCTCTCCATACCCGTTGCTTTTAGAATAAAAAAAGAACTGTTACTTGAATATATTTGATGTCTTGGCTCCCACAGTCACCTTTGGCAGAGAATTCCACAGGTTCACTGTCCTTTGAGTACAAGAAGTTTCCCTCATCTCTGTTCGAAATAGTCTACCCTTTTCCCTTACAAAGTTTCCCCTAGTTCTAGATTTCCCCTGTCAACAAGGGAAAATATCCTCTTCTGTATCCAGTCTGTCCAGTACTTTTAGAATTTTATGCATTCCAATGAGAACGCATGCACACGCACAGTTGAAGTCCTCTCTCCTCACGGGATAGTTCTGCTGTCTGGGAACTCCCTTTCAGATGCTGGAAATTTTGACCCAGTGACAGTGAAGAAACAACCAAATATATTTTTAGTACTTTGAGCTCTTGGAAAATTCAGCGACTAGATTTTCAACTAGGGTTGAAAAAACACTTCTGAAATTATTTTGATTCATAACTGAGCTTTTACAGTGATATTTCAAAAGTAGATGTATAAACTTGGTTTCAAAATAACTTTCAGTTATACTGCAGTAATACTCCTAAGACAAATCTGAAATATGGAAAATGAACAAAAATGTCATTGTTTAAGTTTTTCGCTAATAGAAATCACCAAAATTGAATAGTAATTTTCGATATTTTCTTTGGAGGATTCAACTGAATGCAGTAAATTACTTTATGCAGTACTTCAAAGTAATGAACACAGAAACTCTCACTTTCCACGTGAAAATATTATTCTGTTAATTTCTAATGTAAAAAGTTGCTGCTAACACCAACCACTTTCTAACTTGACAAAGTTGAACTGTTGCATTTAGTAAACTGAGATTGATATGAATACAAGTGTAGTACAATATTGCAAGAATTCAGATTATTAAATGTTGTTTTAATGTTGAAACAAGCTATTGACCTATCTAGAAGGCGTTAGAAAAGTGTTTTATTTTAAGCAGACTTTTATCTAAGTAATGGTCTCATTTCTGCTCTTCTCTTCTAGTTAGTTTTTGACTTTGGTTCAAATCACGGGTTGCAATGACTACTTTGGATGATAAAATCCTGGGAGAGAAGCTCCAGTACTATTATAGTAGCAGTGAGGATGAAGACAGCGATCGTGATGACACTAACCAAAAAACCATCAAGAATCCTGGGATTTCTGTGGGTGCAGAGGTCCGAGAGCGCAGTGCTATCAACACAGGTATGGAAGGAGGCATTTCACTGGAAAATCAAAATATTTAAGAATAGTAAGTTGAGGACCCATTTTCAAATCTATCAAATGTTTTTTTTTCCTTGGAGCGAAATTAAACTTCAAAAGGATGATACTCTGATTATTTTTAAAGTATTTAGTCATTGGCATTTCTTCAGTAATTACTTAAAATAATAATAGGCTAAGGTTTCCTCTCTTCACTCATTGTGCATTTAATAAATGTATGATTTTGCACTCGGAGAGGAAATCTTTCACCTCCTGTCTGCCAACCTAATTTGATTTGTTTTATTCTGTTTGGCCCTAAGTGTTGTATTGCTGAATTTAGCTTGGAGTTTTCTCCCCATCATATTCCTGAGTAATGCAATAACAATGTAGTATGTCAAACATACAATTCCTCAAGGCAAAGGTATAAAGCTGGCCAAAGAGTTGGAAGAAAGAGTTATGGAGGCATTTCAAGCGTTGGCCTTAGAAGGCTGAAAATGTAACACTAGTGTGTGGAAGGAAGGCAGAAGAGATTGATGCAAAGAAAAATTCCCAAGTTGTGGGACACGGGATGGCTTGGGAGTATAGTTGTAGTACTGGCTCAGGTTATAGAAAGGAGAAGGTTAACATCTAGAGAGATTGAAATGGAAAAGTTGAGACTGTGATCTCATGCAGGTTAGAAAAGGCAGAAACGCCAATCGAAGAGGATCTGGTATGGATGTAGGCAGTGGAGTGTTGGATGATTGGAAATTTAGTGATAGTGAAAAGTGGGAGAAACGCATACAAATAATTAAACCAGATATTTCAAATCTAATTGAGGGTTTCAGTAACAGAAGGTCTGTATTTGGTGGAAGGTAAACAAAATTATATCATTGTAGACCAGGAAAGGCTTGGAGTCAATACAGTGAACTGATGATTGAACGGAAGACAATGTTACAGATGGTGAGATCCTTCTCTGTCCAGGACTTGGATTTGTGTTGGATGACCGATTTGGTCTTGCTAATCATTTAATTGGGAGAACTTCCGAGGACAGATGCTGAAGAAGTAATCTTGACAGCAGAGAGGCATTGAGAGATGTGTAGAGTTTGTAGGGAAACAGATGTTATCAATTTGCAAGGGAAGCAGGATCCATACCCGGAAATAATATTGTTTAGCAATCAGTTGTAGATGAGGGGGTGGTGTCTGGAGCCTTGGAGATAAAAATTGAAAACGAAGAATGACAGCATGACATAGGTAGCATAAACAGAACATCATTCCTGGCTTTTGCTACTGACTGAAGGTGAGGGGCAGGAACCTGACTGCGCGCATTCAACCAGCAATTACCAAACCCCTCGAGCATTCTCAGTTTTACTCTGCTGTTTTATTCATGTTTTTTCCTTCCATTCCTTCAATCAGTATTATTGTCTCTGTGTTGATTTTCATGTTACAAATCTTTGAATGATTTGCTTTGCATTGGTTGCTGATCACTTTGCAGAAAGTGTAGGGCTAATTTGGAGAATTAACGTTCTCTATAAGCTGGCCTCAGGGTGGTACGGTGGCTCAGTGGTTAGCACTGCTGCCTCACAATGCCAGGGACCCAGGTATGTTTCCAGCCTCAGGCAACTGTCTCAGTGAAGTTTGCACATTGTCCCTGTGTCTGCCTGGGTTTTCCCAGTCCAAAGATGTGCAGGCCAGGTGAATTGGCCATGCTAAATTGCCCATAGTGTTAGGTGCATTAGTCAGGGGGAATTGTAGGGTTGAGGAATGGGTCTGGGTGGGTTACTCTTCGAAGTGTCAGTGTTGACTTGTTGGGCTGAAGCGCCTGTTTCCAGACTGTAGGGAATCTAATCTAAAAAAAATCTTTGTTAAATGGAGTGACATTCAGGTGGAATTGAACTGCATTCAGTGTGACTAAAGCAGTACCTCCGAAACCAAGTGCTTCCAAACAAACCTGTTGGGGACTATAACCTGGTGTTGTGTGATTTTTAACCTTGTCCACTCCAGTCCAACATTGGCTTCTCCAAATCATGGCCTCTGTTGAGAAAGTGATCCACAAGTTTTATTGTGAATATCTTCCTAGGTTTCATGGTACTGTTAAAAAGTGTCTGTTTAGTGGTCATACCTTTGCAGCACTGATCATTTATTGTTGATTTGAAATTTAATAAATGCAGTGTACCAACATAAACATATTTCCACAAATCAAATTTTACATTCATAAAACCATTGTATATGTGTTTTGATTCAATGTAGCATGTTTTAAGATGCAGATCTCCGTTTTGAGTGTGGCTGTACACCTCAAATCTATACTCAAACAAGAAATGAGATTATTGGATACCACTGTTATTCATTATTTTTCAATGAAGTGCATTAGGCTGTTTATTTTGGAAAAAAAAGAATATGTTTACAAATTAATAAAGTGAGCAGCTCAGTTATAGTCATAGAGTCATACAGCATGGAAACAGAACCTTTGGTCCAACCCTTCCATACCAACCAGATATCCCAACCCAACTAGTCCCACCTGCCAGCACAGGCCCATATCCCTCCAAACCCTTCCTATTCATATACCCATCCAAATGCCTTTTAAATGTTGCACTTTCTGTGGCGGCTCATTCCATACATGTACCACCCTCTGTGTGAATTTGTAATGGACATCAGCTAGGTGTTAAACTTGAAGTTAAAAATCACACAACGCCAGGTTCTAGTCCAACAGGTTTATGTGGAAGTAGAAGCTTTCAGAGCACTGCTCCTTCATCAGGAAGGTAGTGGGGCAGGATCATTGGGCGCAGAATTTATAGTAAAAACTCAGTGTCATACAACTGATGTCTTGAACAAACTTAGATTGCCATTAAGTCTTTAATCGTTTAGATTGGGTTGCAGGTTTTGACTGATTAATATGTAAACCCCCGACCTTCTTTCGAGTCACAGTCCCAAGATAACTTAAGGTTTTATCAGTATTTAAAAAGGTAACATTTCAGCTCAAATAATGTATTAATGTTGTGAGATTAGAGTCTATCTGTATCCCAACCTTGAGTCAGACTAGAACCTAAATTTCCAAAGTAGGAATTTATAAAATGTCGCATGGACTGACTGCCTACAGATTGTTAGTTTTTTTTTGAACAAAATGGAATGTATCTGCAAATACGAATCTGCAAGTTGGATTGTGTTGGTTGCTCTTTGTGCAGGACCTAAAGGAGTAATAAACGACTGGCGCCGTTTCAAACAGCTTGAAACAGAACAGCGTGTCGAGCAGCGTCGGGAGATGCGAAGACTCATCAAGAAACTCTCGATGAGTTGTAGGTCTCATCTAGATGAGGAGAAAGACCAGCAGAAGCAGCAAATGCTCCAAGAGAAGATGAATGGAAAGGTTAATATTTGTGATGTGTAACTTGTCAACAAGGAATCAAGGCTACAGAAATACCATTGTATCAAACAGAATTGGATGAAAATTCAGAAAGGCGAATGTGTACAAATTCTGGCAAAACAAAATACTAATTGCAAAATATCGCTGTGTGGGAAATCTGATTAAAACAGGCTTTGCCACAAATAATTATCTTTAATTTTACTTTTAACTTGAGAAAAGTAAAATGCATCCAATCACAAGATGCTTCTCAGCATCTTTCTGTTGGTTTCAAACTTGCTTGTCTATACATTGTAAGTTATTAATTCTGAATGTCAGTACTAGCATTGTTGGAAGCAGTTATAGTAACTGAAATTAGAAAGAACTATATATTGCAATCACTTGGCAGTGCAAGATCCTATATTCAAAACTAAACTTTATTTTTTTGTATAGATGACAATGAAAGAGTGTAACATGCTGCATGAAAAGGATGATGAGGCGTTCTTGGAGCAGTACAGGAAGCAACGAATGGAGGAGATGAGGGAACATCTGTACAGTGGCAAACGTTTTGAAGAGATCTATGAACTGGAGAGCTCTCAGGCTTTCCTGGACACAATTGACAAAGAGGAAAAGAATACTCTCATCATGGTGCATATCTATGAAGATGACCATCCTGGATGTGAAGCTATGAACGGGTGTTTGCTCTGTCTGGCTGCAGAATATCCAGTTGTGAAATTCTGCAAAGTCCGCAGTTCTGTAATTGGAGCCAGTGCACGATTCACTGGTAATGCTTTACCTGCTTTGCTAGTCTACAAATGTGGAGATTTGATTGGCAACTTTGTGCGCATCACTGACCAACTTGGATATGACTTTTTTGCAGTGGATTTGGAGGCATTTTTGCGTGAGTATGGTGTACTGCCAGAAAAAGATGTGGTGTCACCCACGTCCATTCAGAGTGCTTCAGTGTCTCGTAGTGATGATAGTGATCTGGACGTTGACTAACATCATGGTATCTTCCTTATGATTTAATAAGTTCAGCACGGTCAGCATTGAGGCATAGTTCGAAAGCAAATTCAAAATAAGTTACAGTTTTAGAAAAATGAACAGCCAGTACCTAATTTATTATGGGATCTAGCAAGTCATGGTATGGCATGTTTTTAATCTTTTACATTAGTTCATTCTTGGCAAATATACGTTAATCAGGCCAGCAAATTTTGTTTAGATTATTTTTTGCCTTTAACATATGGTCCTCTAGCCGTATACTTCATAATTTAACTTTTGTTAAAACAGCAGCCCCTGCTCCCACTGACATTAAAAATGTTACTGATAGCAGAACAACTTGAATCATTCCAATATGTTTATTGTAGAAAATATTTACTTCGGAGTGGTTCCAAAACGTAGTTGGAAATGTTCCTCGCAACAAAATTCTTAAGTCAAGCTATGCATTTGATGAAGCTATGCTAAACATACAGTTAGATTTGTACTAATGATTGCAAATAATGAAGATCTGACTGCATGCTTAGTTTTTGGATAACTAAATACCTGCGGTAGGTATACTGTAGCACTGTATATAATTTCCTTTATATTCTAAATGTTTCTCCAAATTTCATTTTTCTGGTAATCTTTCTAATTATAAAATCTTCTTTCCATCTAATTCTTCAGACTTTTAGTTCTTTGTGATTTGTACCAGAATGTTGCATCTGCAGCCACTTTTTCGAACACGTTTTTGGATAGCTATTTGGTAGATCCAGATTCCTGTCCGTCACCTGTAATTCTAATTCTAAAGGCCAGCCCTGAACAACTGAGGGGATAACATGATTTCCTTTTTACTTTGGTTTTTATTTCTATCTCCTTGTTTTCTTTGCACTAATGTTTCCGAAGGCTTTCTTGCAATGCTCTAATTTGTAATGATTTCTTTACTTTGTGAACTGCGTATAGAAACCAGTAGCTTATATCCTTCCTAAAATTGAAAAACTGCAAGCATTCTCTTCATTATATTTAATACAAATTTGTATTTAATGCAAAAATAGATGCATCTTAATTTATTTCTATTAGTTATGCTGTGAAGCATGATTGTTCATGTTAACTGTCATTATTTGCATGAAGTTTTAAGAAAGCATCAAAATTACAATAAATGTAGTGTTGGAGTGTTAAGGTGCTTCATTCTTGTCCTAACTACCAGATTTTATAGGCAATGTTGAAGGATTCTCATTTTTGTGCTTAGCATTTGCCTTGTGAACATGTCACTGTACATTGATCAATTTAAAATGTCAAAATGATGGTAGTTATTGTGTATTGTTTTAACATTGCTGCAACTTTTGTAATACTGCTTCTTGTGTACTGTTTTTAGTAGTTCCATCTACAAAGGAAAATCAATGTGCTCTTTCCATTGTCTGCTAATCTAATAAAAAAAAAGTGATATCAGATAATTTGTTTGCTTGTTAATTTAGTATAATTTATAATACTTAATATGGTTAACTCTTAAATGTGGTTTTCGATCCTTTTTTATTTGGTCAACTTCATTGGCTTGTTTTATTAAATGTCCTGTCCATTGATCTGAAAAGTAGTGATGTTAATTCTTAGCCATTTTTTTCTTTTTTTTGTATTTTGAGCACAGCTAACTTCATGGGGCTGCAATTCCATTGGCTCTTTGAATATCTTGTCTAGCTTCAGATTGAGAAGTGATGCTTGATAGTTCTTAAACTAACCATCACTAAACACTGTCAGCCCAGAAAGGGTCCTAATCTCTAGAGTTTTTTGAGCACTCTAGAGATGGATTACTTTTTGTTCGATTGGTCCATATGTGAAAAGCAGTTAATACATGAGCTTAAGCTAGAATCTTAAGATTTATAATTGCTATTTAGGTAAGAGCCACATCTGTGATATTCCAATTAAGAATCTAGTTAAAGATAAAAGAATTAGTTAAAGCTATAAAAACTGCAGATGCTGGAATCCAAAATAGACGGGCAGCAGACTGGAAGAACACAGTGATCCAGGCAGCATCAGGAGGTGGAGAAGTCAACAAGTGTAACACTTCAGGACGGGGGGTGGGTGTAGGGGGAGCTGCAGGTAAAGAGGGTGGTGGGGGCAGGGGATAGGTGAAGACAGGTACAGAGTGCGACCTGGTTGGTCAATGGGAAGAATGAATCGGTTGCTGGCAGTGGGCTGGGAAGGGAGCCAAGGCTTGGGGCGGGAGGTTTTGAAATTGGAGAACTCCGTGTTAAGTTCTCCATCTGTAGGTTGCCCAGGTGGAAGATGAGGTGGTGTTCCTCCAATTTGTGGTGATGGTTCGTTTTGGCAATGGAGGAGGCCAAGGGTGGTCATGTCTGAAAGGGAATAGTTAGGGAAATTGGGAGGTGTGACTGGGAGGTCTGGTCAGCCCCTGCGGGACCTGCTGCGATGTGCGGTGAACTGTTCCCTAAGTTTACATTTGGTGTCCCCAATGCAAAGAAGACCACATCAAGAGCATCTGATGCAGTAAACTAGGTTGGAAGAGAGGCAGGTGAACCTCTGTCTCACCTAGGAGTTTTTGGGGCGCTGGATGTAGGTGAGGGAGGTGGTGTACTGGCAGGTTTTGCATCTTTCTCATTGGCAGGGGACGGTACCGGGGGTTGGTGCAAGGGAGTGTTGATTTTTGGCCTGATGGGTTGTGGGCAAAGGAGGTAGGATGTGATGTTGGACAGTTGGCGTTCAGCCTCTGCAACAGAGGTTCATTCTCCAGATTATCACCGTTTTCCACCCCCCTTAATCAGTGGGTTTGATGGTGAACCAGGAGTTGTTGCAGAGTGAGTGCAGCACTGCACATTCGGAGGGGGTGGAGAAATTGAGGCGACAGGTGTCACGTCGGCAGTCTGCAATGAAGGGTACAAGGCGTTCGGGTGGTGACCAAGTGGAGGAGGAAGGTTGGAGGTGAGAGAAGGGATCATCGAAGGGAAGTTGGGAGTTTTTATCAAAGAAGAAGGCACTGAGGTGGAGGTGGCGGAAGAAGAGCTCTACGTCGTGGCGGATCTTGAATTCGTTGAGGTGGGGGTGGAGGGGTCTGAACATAAGCCCTTTCCTGCAGACTGTTTGGCCAATCTTCAATCCAGATTAATGAGGAAGGTTAGTAGCAGAAAGGGCATTGGCTGTAAAATAATTTGACAAATTCAAAAAGGTGTTAAAATGAGGAGTGATTAACCAGCATTATGGTGACCCCATGTTTCATGTAAAACAGTTGGAAAAGTCGTAGAGATGTACAGCATGGAAACAGACCCTTTGGTCCAACCTGTCCATGCCGACCAGATATCCCAACCCAATCTAGTCCCACCTGCCAGCACCCGGCCCATATCCCTCCAAACCTTTCCTATTCATGTATCCATCCAAATGCCTTTTAAATGTTGCAATTGTACCACTTCCTCTGGCAGCTCATTCCATACATGTACCACCCTCTGCATGAAAAGGTGGTACATGTCTCTTTTATATCCTTCTCCTCTCACCCTAAACCTATGCCCCCTAGTTCTGGGCTTCCCCCACCCCAGGGGAAAGACTTTGTCTATTTATCCTATCCATGTCTCTCATGATTCTGTAAACCTCTATAAGGTCACCCCTCAGCCTCTGACACTCCAGGGAAAACAGCCTCGGCCTGTTCAGCCTTTCCCTACAGCTCAAATCCTCCAACCCTGGAAACATCCTTGTAAATCTTTTCTGAGCCCCTTCAAGTTTCACAACATCTTTCCGATTGGAAGGAGACCAGAATTGCACGCAATATTCCAGAAGGAGAAAGACAAAGCAAAGCATGTCAACTGCAACTAAAGTTTCAGGCACATGGGTTAATGTTCCAAAGGAAATGCAGCATACATTTTCTGTTATGAATATTTTCCCTTCAGATTTGCCTACCCCTCCTCCCCTGACAAAAGGTCAATTTATTTCAGAAATTTCCTTTTCCAGTAGCCTATCTATGCTTGCTTATTCCATGTTGGCTAATGTCCCAAATTCTACCTCCATAAACTTGAGTTCATTCATTCCCCACTGACATACATGGAGCCTGGCCTGCCAATGTTCAATGTTAATACCCATACCTCATTAGAGTTAGACAGATATATTCCTCCAAGTCTGGATTTGCACAACTTCCCAATCACTTCTTTAAACTATTGGTGGTTGTAATCGTGAGGGGCATGGGTAAGGTGAATAGCCAAGAGGTTTTTTCTGAGGATGGGGGGGGGGGGGGATATCTAAAACTAGAGGGCATAGTTAAAAAAGTCATCCAGAAGAAAGTGAGGACTGCAGATGCTGGAGATCAGAGTCGAGAGTGTGGTGCTGGAAAAGCACAGCAGATCAGGCAGCATCCAAGGAGCAGGAGAATTGATGTTTTAGGCATAAGCCCTTCAAGAATCTCCAGTTTCCTGATGAAGGGTTTATGCTCGAAATGTCAATTCTCCTGCTCCTTGGATGCTGCCTGGCCTGCTGTGCTTTACCAGCACCACACTCTCGACATAGTTTAAAAATCGTACACCAGGTCATAGTCCAACGGTTTATTTGGAAGTACTAGCTTTCGGAGCACTGTCCCTTCATTGGGTAGATAGTGGAGTAGGATCATGGGACATAATTTTTACAAAAGGTCATACACTGATCTAGTATAATGAACAAACATAGATTATTGTTAAGTCTTTCATCTTTTAGAATGGGTCGCAGGTTTCAATTCATTAAGATGTAAATCCCAGAACTACTTTCAAGTCTCATTCCTGAGATAACAAGGTTTTTTTTATAGGTATTTTTATTGTAAAAAGGATATTTTTAAAGATTTTGTTGACAAAATTACAAAAGTAATACAAACAAGTATAAACACCAATATAAAAGTAAATAAATAATAACCGAAACAAGAAAAAGAGAAAAACCTGACTACTGATCTATCCAACAAACAACCAAAACATAAAATACGATATCATACATTATTAGTGATAAGTAACAGAATAATTAAATAACTAAGAACATGCTCAAAATTGATTTGCATCAAGTCATGATGAAACCCGTATTTATACAGGATTCTTCCTCCTGGGGGTTCCTGGACCAGCCAGAACCATTACCACAGCCAAACAAAAGCCCTGAACAATAATGGCCGAAATATCTGTGTCGATATAGTTCAAAAAGGGCTGCCATATTTTATAGACTAATTCAGTTTTTTGGTGCACCATATTTGTGAGGAAGTCAAGGGGGATATATTCCATGACTAACCTGTGCCAGTTCGAAAGTCCTGGAGAGTCTTCAGCTGCCCAATTCACTAAAGTATTTTTCCTTGCATAAAAAGAGAGAGTGGAAAATAGTTTACTCCCGTACACATCCAGGGAGGGAAAATCTGAAAAGCCGAACAGTAGAGACACTGGATCCAATCTAATCTCTGTACCCAAGATCTCTGTCAAGGCATTTGCTACTCTGTCCCAATACCTGTGGATCCTATGGCGTGTCCATAGACCATGTGTGAGAGGGCCAACTTCAATTTTACATTAGGACACACTGGGGATGCTCCTATCTTAAATTTTGCGAGTCGTTCAGGTGCTATATGAGCCCTGTGGAGTATCTTTAATTGAATAGTTTGAGTTCTATTACAAACAGAAATCTTTCTGGCATTTTCCCAGGGGTCCTCCCACATTTCTAAAGAGATTTCTAACCCCAATTCTTGGTTCCATGTTTTAAATAATCGTTCCATGTCTTTATCACTCATTATGTAATGTGGTATCGAAAGAGTACTGGCCAAGGGCGGCCTCATCACCCATAGCACTCTTCTTTCCCGATCCGATTTGTCGGGGTTACCTAACAGTGTGGTCGTCTTCTGTATATAATCTCTTATTTGGAAATACCGAAAAAGGTCCTGAAAGGCAATCCAAACTTCTGGAGCAGCTGCTCAAAAGACATCATAACCTCCCCATCGAACAGGTTCCCCCAAGCAAGAGATACCTCTGGACTTCCAAGTTTTAAATGTAGTGTCTGTCAGCCCTGGCTGAAATCCCGATACTCCCACTATAGGAGTATAAGGGGAGGTTTTTTGCAGGTAACCTTCATCTTGTTGCATTATCCTCCAGGCTTTAATTGTATTTAATACAATAGGCTTTTTGCAATAGTCCGTAATAGCTCTCATCTTATCCATAAATAAAAGATTGATGAGGGGATACTGCTTGGGAGGTCTCAATGTCTAACCAAATTGACTGTGGGTCACAAGAGACCCAATCAGCTACATAAGATAATAAAGAGTTCAACTGATACCTCCTAAAATCTGGGAAGTCCAGTCCTCCCCTTGCCAATGGAAGCTGCAGCTTTTCTAATCTGATGAGGAGCCGTCTATGATTCCAGATAAAGGAACCAAGCCAGCCGTGTAGTTTACACAATGCCAGTCTTGGCAACATCAGAGGGAGCATTCTCATAAGATATAGAAGCCGAGGTAGAATATTCCTTTTGACTAGAGCTACTCTGCCTAACCAGGATATTGGGAGATCTCCCCAGCATTGAAGGTCCTCCCTTATTTTCTCTAATAGGTGCACAAAATTAGCTTTGTACAGCTGACCAAATACTGGGTAATAAAAATACCTAAATATAAAAAACCCTCCAGTGACCATCGAAAGGGAAAGCAAGATCATGGCCTCCGATTTCATAAAATTGATTTTATAACCTGAGAACGTACGAAATAGATTGACCGCTTGAATGAAATGGGTCACGGATATCAAAGGATCACTTAAGAAAAGGAAGATATAATCTCCATAGAGAATAATTTTATGTTTACCCGAACCTACCCTCGGAGCCGCTATGTTAGGGTCAGTTCGTATAGCTTCCGCTAGTGGTTCGATTACTAGCATGAATAATAATGGTGAAAGAGGACATTCCTGACGACAGCCTCCACCAACACTGAAGCTATCCGAACCAAAACCATTAGTGATCATAGCTGCTTTGGGGTCATTGTATAATGCTAAGACCCATTTAGAAAATACCTCTCCGACACCGAACCTTTCCAGTGTATAAAAAAGATATGACCATTCTACCAGATCAAATGCCTTCTCTGCATCCAAGGAGACAACTAACCCGGTATTCTTCCCTGTTGACCAGCTTGTATCATGTTTAAGACCTTTCTAATATTATTAGTTGATCTGCGGCCCTTAATAAATCACGTTTGGTCCTCTTTTATTTTGCATGATAAGACCCTCTCCAATCTTAATGTTAACATTTTAGAAAGAATTTTAAAATCCACATTTAGCAAGGATATTGGTCTATATGATGAGCAATCTTCTGGGGCATTTCCATTTTTCAGAATGAGAGAGATATTTGCTTCTCTCAACGAAGGTGGGAGGCAGCCCTGACTCTATGTGAGTTATTATACATATTTATAAGTGGCCCAGCCAGTTCTCCTATAAATTCTTTATAAAACTCAACCTGAAATCCGTCTGGTCCAGGTGCTTTGCCAATCTGGAACTGTCTAATTGTGTTGAGTACTTCCTGGGTTGTCAGGGGGCATTCAAAATCAACACGTGCTCCGAGGGTTAAACCCGGAAAGGCCAAGTTTTTAAAGAAGGACGCCATCTTCTCCGTTCTATCCTCACAATCCTGCGATTTATACAGTTCAAAATAGAACTTTCTAAAGGCTGTGTTGATCTTTTTACGATCACAACTCAGAGTATCAGCACTTTCCCTAATGGACATAATAGCTTGAGGAGCCTTTGTTTCCTAGCAAGATATGCTAGGTATCTGCCAGGCTTGTCGTCATATTCACATAATCTCTGCTTTGCGAATAATATTTCCCTTTTTTCTGTTTGGGTAAGTGCAGCATTGAAGGCTGCCCTAAGGGCTGTGGCCCTTTGTAGATTAGTAGTAGAGGGCCTATCAACATACGCTGTCTCAGCTGCCTTCAAGCGAGCCTCAAGTAGGCGCTGTTGTTCTCCCTTTGTCTTTTCTGGGTCGCAGAATATGAGATGACCAAACCTCGCGCATAAGCCTTAATGGTCTCTCACATCGTCGACGGGTTACTGGCCGTACCTGAATTAATTTCCAAACACGAATTGAATTCCTGAGAAAAATATTTTATAAATTTGCTATCCTTCAGTAAGAAAGAATCCATACACCAATGTCAGGGCCTATCCCATCGTCCCTAGTCTTGACTTCCATATATACTGCGGCTTGATCAGAAATAGCTATATTACCTATTTTACAAGACAATATGGAATTCAAAAGAGTCAAGGAGTCAAAAAACATGTCAATTTGGTATGGCACTTGTGTGTGTTAGAGTAGAAAGTAACGTTTCTACCCTGGTGATGAAGACACCTCCACACATCCACTAGCCCAGGCTCATTATTCAAATCCACCAGTTGTCTAGATCTAAGTGATATACCCATAGTGCTTTTAAGTATCCTACCTGTCTCTGGGTCCATAATACAGTAAAAATCTCCCACTATAATTGTATGGTGAACCTCAAAAGCTATCAACTTAGAGATTGCTTCAGTTACAAATGTAAAGGGGTGCGCCGGCGGGCAATAAAGATTCAAAATTCGATATTCCTCTCCACATATTAGGGCTTTGATCAGTATATACTGTCCAGACTCATCTTTTATCTGTCTTAACATTTGGAAAGGAAGATTCTTCCGAATGAGAATGACTACTCCCCTAATTTTTGACCTGAAAGATGAGAAAAAAGCCCGATCAAATCCACCCTGTTGTAGCTTTAAGTGCTCTTTGTCAAGTAGGTGTGTCTTCTGTAAGTGAGCTATGTCAACCCTTTCTTTTTTGAGACTTGATAGCATCTTTTTCTTGTTGATTGGCGAATTACTCCCCTTGACATTCCAGGTGCACCACCGAAGCGAATGGCTAGCCATGATCATCCAGGCAAACCCAAGACCTCCCCAGGAGGAAGAACCCCACCCAAAATACCTTGAGTAAAGACCATAGAAAATTCACAAATGCAAAAATTCTTTAAAACAATTACACGAACACAATTAAAAACTATTCCTAAGTGAAAAAAAAGTGCAAAACACATTTGAAAGGAGATTTTCCCCCTTGCTCCCAGGGGGCATGACTATCTGTCAATAACCCCACTATAACCCCTCCTAACTAGGGCCCTGCCCTCGGCCTAGATGTTTTAGAATGCAGTAGACAAATTCAAGTATTCTATAAAGCCAATGTTAAAAGTGAGTGATCTCCCCCAATACCCCCCTCCCCACCACACCAACACCTGGGTGCGTTTAGCAAGCATAATACAAAATATAAATATATAAAACTACAACGTTACAATCCCAGCAAGTATTAAGTAACTAAGTAAAATGACAAAAGAAGAAAACCTCGCTCTAAAGAGAGGTAGAACAAATCAAACCCCCTTCCCACACAAATCGAATAAGCCTCATGACCTGTAAAAAAAAAACCAAAGAGAGAGTAAAGACTAAGCCATCCCCCAGGGAAAGATAATGGAAAAGAGATGAAGAAGGAAAAAAGGGTAAACGGGTGGGGGGGAGGCAAAATAAAATCGTTATCCTTTCGGCTTAAGTCCCACAGTCTATTTAAGAGAGTCCAAGTATTCTTTAGCTTTTTCCAGTGTGTCAAAGTTATATACAGATCCTTCGTGGATCCAGGTAACACATGGAGTATTGAATATTTAGGACTCCTAGACGCTTCTTCACCTCATCGAACGCCCTCCTCTTTCGGACCACGGCTGGAGAGAAGTCCTGAAATAACGTTATCTTGGAACACTTGTGCATCATGGCCTGGGGATCCTTCCCCAGGACTCTGGAGGCTTCCAGGAGCAATTGTTTCTCTCTATAACATTGGAGTTGGAATAGAACCGGGTGGGGGTGTTGGTCTGACCCGGGCCTGCATACAGCCACCTGTGGGCCCACTCCACCTGCACCTAGCCTGGTCCCGATTCCAACTTTAATATTTGTGGGAGCTATTGCTTCAGAAAGTCTACAAGCTGGCCTTCTTCTTCCTGTTCGGGAAGGCCCAGCAACCGAATATTTTTTCGACGACCCCGATTATCGAGGATATCAGTGTGTCCTTCCAAGGTCCGGATTCGCTGCTTGAGAGCCCAGGCCCAACCCACGGCTGACTCAGCAGCAGTCTCCGAGGCCGCAGCCCATTGCTCCGCCCCTCCGACGCACTGTTCAAGTTTTTCGATTTCTTGGTCGTGCTTCTGCAGCATGACCGAGAATGACTCCCATCTGGACCGGGGCTCTTCAATAAAGGTAACGATCTTCTCTTGAAGTTTGGGGACCCCAGAGATCAGGCTTGCCTCGGCAGGTAAGTCCCTCGAGGAGGCCGCGGGCATCCCTGCTGCTGCTGGAGGGGGTGGAGGAGGGGTCCCTGCCTGTTGCGAACTGTGGGAATTTTTGCCCTGAGTCATTTTAAAAACAACACCAAACTGTCCAAGTTTGATGTAAAATGCTTGGGAGAAGATTTGTAGCTCGGGTGCTCGTTGTTGTGGTTCTGTTCGCCGAGCTGGGAGTTTTTGCTGCAAACGTTTCGTCCCCTTTCTAGGTGACATCCTCAGTGCTTGGGAGCCTCCTATGAAGCGCTTCTGTCATGTTTCCTTCGGCATTTATAGTGGCTTGTCTCTGCCGCTTCCGGTTGTCAGTTGCTGTCCGCTGCAGTGGCCGGTTTATTGGGTCCAGGTCGATGTGTTTGTTGATGAAAAATGACTAACTATGCTGGGCAAAAGCTGTCTTAAATGATTTAAAGGATGTGGTGAAGTCGGGTGCCCCACTTTGCCCGAGTCTTGGGCAGAGGACTACAGACTCAGACTTGCTGGCTCACCACCATCTTGAATCTCCACCAACTTTATATAAAAAGGTGACATCTCAGCTCAGACAATGCATTAAAGGTATGAGGTTAGAGTCTGTACGTATTCCAATCTTGAGTCAGACTAGTTCTATTTCCAAAGTAGGAATTTATAAAATGTCACATGGATTATAAAACTATTGAATGCGTACAGATTGTGATTTTTGAACAAAATAGAATGTATCTGCAAATACAAATTCACCCTATAGACCTATATGTGTGTGTGCGTGAGTGTGATGGATTCTGTGCCTGTGAGAGGGTGTGCACATGGGTGTGAGTGTAGAGGTTTATGTGTGTGTGAGAGAGACAGTGTGTGTATGAGAGACGGTCTGCATGAATGTGTGAGTATGGTAAGAGTGTGTGTATGAGTGGGGTCACCAGTCATGTGACATGAACCCAAGTTCCCAGTTGAGGCCATCCCCATGGGTACCAAAACTTGCTATCAGCCTGTGCTCAGCGACTCTGAGTTGTTGCGTATCCCGAAGTCCCCTTGCAGGACAGTCACCTGTAGGCCCGAAGCTGAATGTTCCTGATTGCTGAAGTGTTCTCTGACTGGGGGATCTTCCCTGTCTGGCAATTGTTGCAAGTTGTCCATTCATTCATTGTTGTAGCGTCTGCTTGGTCTCACCAGTGTACCATGCCTCAGGACAATGTTGCCTGCAGCGTGTGAGAAAGACAATGTTGGTCGAATCAAATGAGTACATACCACGTGCATGGAGGCTGGTGTCCCCACATGTAATGGTGGTATCCATGTCGACACTCTGACACGTCTTGCAGTGGTTGCCGTGACAGGGTTGTACAGTGTTGTGGTTGATTTTGTCCTGAAGACTGGACAGTTTGCTGCGAACAATGATCTGTTTAAGGTTTGATGGTTATTTAAAGGCGAGAATGGAGGTTTACGGAAGGTCTGGGCAAGGTGTTTATCCTCATTGATAATGTGTTGCAGGCTGCGAAAAACATGGTGTAGTTTTTCAGCTCCTGGGAAGTACTGGACAATGAAGGGTACCCTGTCAGTTGCATCCCGTGTTTGTCTCCTGAGGAGTCATTATGGTTTCTCGCTGTGCCATGTCAGAACTGGTGATCAATGAGTTGAACGTCGTATCCTGTTCTTATGAAGGTGTCTTCAGGTCTCCGTTGCGTTCCTCCTCATCTGAACAGATCCTGTGTATGTATGCATAGGGCTCGTTTGTTGGAAATGGCTGTTTTAATGTGTTTCTAGAGAAGCTAGAGAAGTGCACCATCTTGAGGTTATCCATGGGTTTGTGGTAGAGTGAGGTACTGAGGTGCCTGTGCCTTGATGGACAGGTACTAAAGATTAGGCTGAGGGCTTAGGTTTAAGGTGAGAGAGGAAATATTTCAAAAGAACCTGAGGGGTAAGATTTTCATGCAGACAATGGTGTTTGTAAGGAACGAGCTGCCAGAGGAGGTGATAGAGGAGGGTATGGTTTAAAAGGCATTTAAATTAAATAGGAAGGGTTTCGAGGAATATGGGCCAACTGCTGGCAAATGGGGCTGGGTCTGATTGGAATGTGTGGTGGCATGGGCGAGTTGGACTGAAGGATCTGTTTCCCTGTTGCACTTTGATTCTGTGTCTTTGTCTCTTTAATGTAAGCTGTTGGTATCTAGAAAAAACTTGTCAATACAATGCAATTAGCAAATCAGCTTACAATAAAGCAGAAGAAAATCAACCCAGGAGTTGGATAAGAGAAAAATTAATTACAGTCTGCCTGATCAGGTATGACCTATTAGAGTAGAACATCCTTCACGTTCCATTCTTTATTTATCAGCTTAGAAAGCACATAATGTGCTTTTGAGTCTTGGCCAAAACGGAAAGCAATGGAAAAGTCTCAGGAGAGTATTTCAGACCTTAGGGCCATGGCAACAAAAGGCATTTACACTAATAATCAAGCAATTAATTCATGCAAATTCAAGAAATGAGAATTTGATTGAGGAAGGTTTTGCAGCTGGAGGAAATTGAGATAAGGAGGGGTGAGTCCATATGTGATTTGAAAACAAGGATTTTCATTTTAAAACAAAAGTGTTGCTTGACTTGGAGCTAAGTAATATTGGAGCAAACCAGGGTGATGGATGGAAGGGACTGAGTGTGAGTAAGGCCTTGGGTAGCAGAGCTTTTGTATGACTTCAAGTTACAGAAATTGGACTGTGGGAGTTTGGTTGGGATAAGTGGATACCACTTTGGAGGAAAAGGATGAGCATGAATTTGGGAGGTGACTACATTCTCAGGGATTTTGGGGAGGAAAAGAAGGTTGGAGACAGGATGTTAATTTATAGGGATTGTGAGCTGATTGTCCCTTTTTTTTAATGAGGAGAGAGACCACACCCAAACAGAGAATAATTAACATGAACATCAGGATTACAACTTAAATTTATCCATAAGATGTTCAAAAGCTAGAGATTTATGATTTTGGATAGTGGATAATGAAGCTGACAACAATTCATAACTTTATTGAACAACACAGTTCTCTTCAGTTCCTGTGAAAAGCAGAACAATAGCTTCAGAACTCTTCTCAAGTTTATTCTGATCTAACAGTCAATTCAGTGTTTTGTTCAAACAATGGCTACATCTAATGAGCCTTGACCCATTAAGAATGACATCTGTTATTGCGCAAGAGAATTGTTCTTTAGCTCACTCTTCATAAAAATTAACTACTTACACATTCTGGTTTTACACAAATGAGAATGAGTTTGAATGTTAGGTTACGGTTAAGTACTTGAGTTGACCTTGTAGCTTTGTCAAAGCTAGTAATTCACATTTTCAAGTAATTAATGGCTCTACTCTGAAAGTGAAAAATATCTAGCAGTTCAGCAACACACTGATCAGCTTAACAGATCTCACTGACTTCTTGCCATCTTCAATATAGTGATGTGTTACCATGGGGTAAAACAATTTGTAATGATACATCACAGTACAAGGCTTGTGATATATTTATTATTTAACAGTCATATCACACGGGCTAAGCTACATGATTTCAAAGTTTGTAGTATGTAATATTGTTGGCTAAATATATTAAGAGTTACAAAACCAAGGTGCGTAGGTAGGATCAAGACATGGATCAATCACAATCACAATCTTACTCAGTGTTGAAAAACTCAAGGAGTTGAATAGGCCACTTTTCCTATATTTCAGTGATTTAGAATTAGTTTCACAATAGCTTACTTTGCAAGGTAGAGCATAGAGTCTTAGAAATGTACAGCATGGAAACAGACTCTTCTGTCCAACCTGTCCATGCCAACCAAATATTCCAACCCAATCTAATCCCACCTGCCAGCACCCAGCCATATCACTCCAAACCCTTCCTATTCATATACCCATCCAAACGCCTCTTAAATGTTGCAATTGTACCAGCCTCACCACTTACTCTGGCAGCTCATTCCATACATGTACCACCCTCTGTGTGAAAAAGTTGTCCCTTAGGTCCCTTTTATAATCTTTCCCCTCTCACCCTAAACCTATGCCTCCTAGTTCTGCACTCCTCGACCCCAGGGAAAAGACTTTGCCTATTTACCCTATCTATGCCCCTCATAATTTTGTAAACCTCTATAAGGTCACCCCTCAGCCTCCAACGCTCCAGGGAAAACAGCCCCAGCCTGTTCAGCCTCTCCCTATAGCTCAAATCCTCCAACCCTGGCAACATCCTTGTAAATCTTTTCTGAACTCTTAAGTTAAAGTAGAACCTACTATTTATACACTTCAAAATCTTACAATCCCTGTAGAGACCAATAACTTAATAAACAGATTATTTTCTCAACTCTTCAGAAATATTTGCAGGACAAGATTGCACATTTTACCATTTACAGTGGGCAATATCTGAGTGAATCCGTCAGTGTCGTTCGAAGGCCCTAGTTAGTCTTGTAAATAGCCCCAAAAAGACATTTAGTAGCAAGGACAATTGAGACAACTCCTGGTCCCCAAATCTCCACCTTTCAAACAGGAATCAGTTCTGCTGGATATCCGACATTAAAAAAATGTCTTTACCACCGCTTTTCACAGAAGTAGCTGTTTCTACCTCTGTAATGGTTCCAAGCTGTTGGTATTATTGAATAAATCTAATACGAGAGTGGAGCCTTGCTTGACAGATCATAGTTTGTATTTTATATTTGTCCACTGAGGAGATCAGTTACTGAATGGCAAGCCATTCTTTCAGCTTCCTGTTTGCCTACTTTGGATTCCCGTTTCTTTTTTTACTCTCGTTACTGAATGGCAGTCTCCTGTAATATAATGTATTTTTACAAAATATGGACCGGACACCAATAATATTAGATGAGATGAGAATCTCTTTGTGAGCATCAGAAAAAACGTCCCACTTAAGGTCAGGTATCCAGACAGAAATTCAAACTTTAGTGAAGAATGTGTTACTCTTATCTTTGTGATAAAGCTTCTTGCTCAGCTGTCATGGCTATAATCAGTTTCCTTTCAGAAATTTCTGTGCATTCACTTGATATTTTAATTCAGTTAATGTCTTTCCCTGAGATACTAAAATAAACCGCTAACTCAGCTCACTATTACATAACAAGGGTTCCGTAAACTCATGTCTTTAATAGCCATGTAGATGTCTTCTTCTCTGAAAACTATCCCTCAGGCATAAATCCCAAATGATTTGAAATCACATTCTCATAAATTCTATTTTAAAACTCAATGTTTAAAATCACTTTTGTTTTTCTTCCACCTTAGAAAACAAATTCTAAAATAATATTTTTAAAAATTTGTTATGAACCAGGCCAAACCCCCTCAAAACATATCAAGGAGATAGCCTGAATCTTCTGTTTTATTTAGAAGCAAGTGTAAAGCATTGCATCTAATAGCCTATTTTAAGCAAAATACACTCTAATCTTACACCACAATGTTATGGACTAGGCCAGGCCACTCAAAACATCATTAAGCAGGCAGCCCAGACTGTAACTTTGCTACTTGTTTCAGTAAGTGTACGGTGAAAATTACCCAAAATTAGCTAGGTTGACTACCAGGTTTTAAAACAGACAAAAATGTATTCACAACATTACAGAATGAAACACAAAGAACAGAATATAGAATACCTACAGAACTAAGTCTATCCAAACTAGACTTAATTATGCTGTTCTGAAAATACACAGAAGTCCCAATAAATGAACCCCTTTAACATAGAGTAAAACTGAAACAGAGGCTTACAGGTTGAAGTCAGAAAGGCAGAAGGAGAGTGCAGCAGTCTGTTTCCACAAATCTCCTGCTGCATCTGACTAAAACAAGAACTCAGCTTTCAGGACTGACCACTCCCCTTTCATTATACAGGTCACTTCTAAAACATAAAAGCTCTGGCCTGAAATCTATTCTGTTTATGTATAAACAGCCTCTCAGTAAACCCTTTCATCTCGATACTATTTCAGCCCAATTCAGAACCCAGACTGTTTTACCACTCCTGTGAAAAAAATCAAGGGCACAGTATCCTTGAGAAAAGGAACAACTTAGAAAAAAAGGACCAGCTTTGTGACAACACATAAAATACAAACAAAAGAAGAATTAGCACAATTTTAACTCTATCAAAGTATTTACTAAAATAATATCTTATTTAAATACTACTCATGAACTGTTCCAATATAGCAGCATTCCATAAACACACCCATGGCAAGGACAAATTCAGCAAAACAGATTTCCCTCACTCGCTATCTCCTCCAGTCCAGGAGAAGGAACGCTGACAGAATGAATCGAGCAGCAGAGCGAGAACACAAGCTTTTTGAGGCAACAGAGAGTGAGCTGCATCTGGCAGCTTCAACTCCAAACACCCCAATTTCAATGAATGAAAGCAAAAACTAAAACCCTGGATCAGTGTGAGCCTGACTCCATGCACTGATGCTTCTTTTTGTCCACTTTTTAGATAATAACCCAAAGCTATTTACTCTCCTTTCCACAAAGCAGACACTTTAGCAAGAGGTTTACAACACCCCTCTTCAAGGACAAATCCCTTTTAAAGGCACATTTCACCTTCATGTCACCACCTTCTTTGTGTCTGTCTATGAGCTGCATTTTACAATATTTTGGCAAATAGCATTATCACTGAGGTTTGTCTCATGAGCCCTAATGAGTTTCTGATATGATTTCCCTAAACCAGCCTTATTATCTGTAGCTATGTCAATTCTTGTCTAATGCCAGCCTGATTTTCACGCTTCATGTAGATGGCAATACTGACCACCATTCAGTTATTCCAGGATATACTGTCATTCCTGGTGTCATAGCCATTTTTAAAGGGCCATTACATCCCTACTTAAGTGCTGTTATTCTTCCAGAAGAGAATGATGGCCGGGTTTGCCATCAGGTCTGGTGGACAAGGTGGTGCAGAGGATGGCTGTCCTCTTCTAAGAGGACCACTGGAAGAGGCCCTGGCACCAGACCCTGCCAATGTGGACCGAGAATGTCACTCTATATAAGAGCAGTACCTTGCCATTGGCCTGCAAACACTGGCACCTGTGGGAATGCAATGCCTCCATATCAACCAAATCATTACCTCAACGTTCGTTTAGTATAAACCTGCCACAACTTCTACCTCTCAGTTGCAACATTCTCTCTTTCATTTCCTTCAGGTACTAGTGGGATGTCCATGGTGGCTGCCCTACAAGACAACTCTCCTCCATCTCTGAGACAGACAGCATAGTTGTCTCAGAGGAAGCACCAGTAAAGCTGCCTCCTGTATCCGACCCGCCCACCAGCTCAGATGCTATCACCTCAGTCAGTCAGTACGTTCTCTAGATTACAGTTGGGAACACAGCCAGTGAGCATTTCACTGCTGCATCTGGTCAAGGAAGAGATACCCCACGTCACTGGCATTCAGAGGATTCCCAGAGATCAGGCACCTGCTCAGACCCAGACTGGAGAGGAACCCCTGATGTTGACAATAAACAACTTCATACAAATGTACAAGCTGACACAAGGGCAGCAGCAGGTTTGTCAGGGGCACTGGGCAACTGAACACAAAAACTGCAATACGGCATCAAAGTACTTGGGTTCTCCTGCCTTGGGCATACAAGTTTCTGGCTACTTCTATATCTGCTGCTTTGTCTCTGTTGACCTATCCCATAACCATTTCACTTTTGTTAGTTCTGCTTTCATCCCTTCATAATCACCCTTACTAAAGTTTTAAATATTCATTTGAGACTCATTCTTCCCTCCCTTGTATGTAAAATTCAAACACATTATGATCACTACTACCTAGGAGTACCTTCAGTATGAAGGAAGTAATTAATCCTTTTGTGTTGGTTAGATTCAGGTTTAGTACAGCATATTAATTTCAAGAATGAGTTAGATGTAATACTTGTGGTGAAAGGGATCAAAGATATGGGGGTTTAAGTGAGAACCGGCTATTGAGTTGGATGGTTAGCTATGGTCATAATAAATGGCTGTGATGATAGTGGCTCAGTGGTTAGCACTGCTGCCTCACAGCACCAGGGACCTGGGTTTGATTCCAGCCCTGGGCAACTGTCTGTGTGGAATTTGCACATTCTCCCCGTGTCTGTATGGGTTTCCTCCAGGTGCTCTGGTTTCCTCCTACAATCCAAAGACGTGCAGGTTAGGTGAATTGACCATGCGAAATTGCCCATAGTGTTCAGTGATGCGTGGGTTGGGTGCATTAGTTGGGGGTTAAATGTAAAGTAAAAGGGTAGGGGAATCCGTCTGTGTGGGTTACTCTTCAGAGGGTTGCTGTGGACTTGTTGGGTCTGTTGGGACGGACCCGTAGGGTCTCGTCTCCACGTGTTCTTTGGAAGGAGAGATCACACCGGCTAGAGTTTGGAGCAAAAACACCGTTTATTACAGAATCAAGACTGGCAAACTATACAACGAATTCAAAGGCATGCAATTCTTGGAGAAGGCGTTCTGTCTTTCTCTTCGGATCTGGTGCAGTTATACTTCGCGCTTCCTTGAGTTCCCAGTCAGGTTCCCCTCGTTCGGTTCTCTCATTGGTCGGTTCACCTGTCTGTGAAGGGATTAGTGTCTCTATTGGCTGCCCCGAGATACCTGTCCAGCTCCTGCTGTGCCGAACAATGGGTAGACATCCTGGGTTCGGCAGTTTCCGATCTTGTAAATTAAAAGTTTATTGTTTGGAAGGGTTTCCTCATTGCTATGCGCCTGGCTGTCTGGGTGTTCACAATAGTTCTCCATAGTTGAATATACAGGTATTATCATTTAACACAGGACCCGAATGAGTTTGACGTCAGCGGAGGCATTAGCAAGTACTTTATCAATCAAGTGTAGTATCGGTGCGATTTACACTATCCGATAGTTACCGGTTTCCTTTATTAACAATGAGAGTGTAACAGGATGATCTGAAACTGACGGACATGTTCTAATCCCCCAGGAATGTGGCCCCAGGCAGACAGTCCTGCAGTGGCTGGGTTTACTTTACATGGCTGTGTTTTAGCTGGTATCTGACAGTGTCTGCTTTAATAATGGTGCTCCCCTCCCTAGCCCCAATGTAGGTACCCCGATAGCAGATTATCCCCAACATTCCCTCCCTTGGCCTCGAAAGAGGCCACACCCCCTTATCCCGTAAGGGACGCAACCCCACGAGGCGACCGGTGTCCGGTGTTGTATCGACCAGACTCACCGGTTCTAAGGAGACAGTCATATGGGGATGAAGGGTGCCCTGAAAAACGTGCCGCTACACCATTAAGCAATAGATAGTCACAGCTGCATGCTAAGCTAAACTAATAGTTGAAGTAATTGAGGCAGTGTCTGCAGAAATAACGAAAAGCACAGGATTAGACAAGCATTGCAATAAGTCATTCAGAGCTGGCGAAATGTACGCGAGTGCGTTAGAATGAGTAAGCCATTTAGTAAACGCAAGTCTGTAGTCCAAAGAGCCGGCAAATGTAAATAGGCGTTGTAAGTTTGGAAAGGGAGTAGGAACAGCCTGGTACCAGCAGTTAGGTACCCGCTAGAGATCTGAAACCCAGTGTGAAACTGTACTGTGCCCCGGAGGTCCTGTAGATGAGTATGCTCCAGAGAGCAGCAGTGCTGTCCAACCGTCCGAAACGGATGCAAGCAGGCAGAAATCGCATCAAATGGAGATGAACGGAGGCCACCCATTCCGATGTCAATGCGCGACTGTGCCTGTCTTAGGTTGTCCCTCACCCGAGGGATCTTTACCCGTCATTGGCTAACCAGTCGTGCTGCATTGAGTAATAGATGGCGACATCCATTTCACCGCCACAAGGACAGACGTGGGCAGCTCAGTAGCATGGTCAGTGGCCTCCGAGAGTGGCTGAGGCCAGTCAGGAATATTGGACAGTCCGCAAGGGCCGCTTGCGAGAACAGCAGTGTTTCGATTGCCGGGGCGCACAGTACATCTCCCCCACCCGCTGTTATGGAAGGATCAATTGACATAACCCCAATTTAGACGGGCAAAATAAATGAGTAGGGGCTCTTTGGACAACCAGGCTCCATTCATGTGGATGAAGATGAAAAGTTAGTCATGGGTACAACAGGATCAGATGAATTCAGAAGAAAACCATTGAGAGAGCTGACATGCACCGGAGAGATAGCATCTACTACGCCCGAATCGCGAGCTCACGCAAAGGCGGTAGTAGACCAGTGGAGAGACTAACTGGCAGGTCCCCCATCGCCCGCCCTTAATGCAACCGGCCGCAAGCAAAAAACCCGGTATCATGGCTCACGAGCGGAAGTCACATTACAGCGTGTATTGGATATGTCCCTGTCCGTTTGTAGGAGGTCACACACAGGCTGTCGTGTTGTTGGAGTTGGTGGCAGCGGCGTCTCCTGGTGGAGCTCAACGTATGGGGGTCCAGTTGAAAAGTAATGATACCTCATCACCTTTAAATCAGTGAGATGGGGCTGTGGGAATGCAGTAAAAAGGAGTCCCCGCATCACCAGGGTGATATATGGCGGGGTCAGTCAGGAACTATGTGACTACTATGGGAAATAAAGTGTTGTGTTGTAAGGGGTCTTTGGGGTGGCATGTCTGGGAGACTGGAATGGACGGGAGGCAGTCCCCAAATTCTCCAGTCAGTACTCCTGAACATAAGGTCTGTGCTCATGTGGACTGTCAGATGCAACCAGGAAGAGTGTACTCAACCATTTGTGCAAGAGGAATGGAGGGAGCAGATATGAGAAGACAATGGTGAAAAAAAAATGAAGGCAGTCTGAAACCGATAACCTTTCTTATGAGTTGTGGACCTGTACGTGGCAGTATTGCAATGAAAAATATCTACCAGGAGGAGTCACATAAAAATAGAGCGACTCTGTGCGAGTTGGACGGAGTGATTTCACGTAAGGGAAGGGGTACAACTTTACACAAAGGAAGTCAGAGGGATTCGTGATCTCAAATCAGAGAAAAAAGGCTCCCCAGCACGGGCTGCCACAAAAAGGCAGTCGAGGCAGGGGTAGCCAGATTATACTATAGGTGTTTTAATGTTCGTCGAATTACGAAGAGCCAGAGGAAAAATGTAAAAAACGTAGTCATGACACTGGTCCAGTGTCGGTGAGGTAATTGCGGGGAGCAGTCACGCAAAAGGTGTCAAGTCGCAATATTCTGACAAAGTTAAAATCAAGTGTGCGCAGACTGTGGAAGACAATTAGTAGGATAATCCGTGTCCATTTGAGCAGCAGCACTACACGGGGTAGATGAAAGTCGGGACACTGATACAAATGCAAGATAGTACGAGTGGCAGTTATGACTCGGTGGGAATGTGTGCTCGCAGCTGCAGGAGCGCAGGCGCCTGTATGTTTTAAAACGCAATGTTTGAAGAGTAAAAACATTCGTCCAGGAGTTGTGTCGAAAAAATAGAGTAAGTCCCTCGAGAGGGAAGTGGGATTGGTAATAGTGAGAAGGGAACCACAATAGACTGCATAGGGGAAGGCAAACGGTACGCTTTGATAATGCACAGTAAGGGACACAAGTAGTTTCGATTAGCCCACCGGGGAACTGCCGGTGCTCGGGGCGCACAACCAATGGTGTTGTCGTAGGACAATCGTTCGATGAGGCGCCCATGGAGACCGTTTAGTATACAGGTGGAAATGATGAGGATCCCCATCAACTCTGTGGTAATAGGACAATAGAGCAGGTGAAATTCCAGTGTGTGGTTAGGGAAGACAAAGTGCAGGAGATGCCCCCAGCCTCACAGGGCGCGCAGAATAAGCGGCAAGGTAGCTGGGAACCCCCTTTAGCAAGCAGGGTGGGATTGTCGCCCCCAGACACTTGGGTAGGATATTGGAGCGATCCGCGACTGTGAGGCAGAATGTATTGGTAACATCAGGAAAGGCGCCTATACAATGGAGAAAGACCAATGTAGACAAAAAGGGGGTTGAGCCACCAGCTAAAGGGCACAACCTTATCCTGGTGGCTATTTGCCCGCTCGAAGCGGAGTCCATGATAAACAAGGTGGATCTCTTAAAATGAGGCTGAATGAAGAGTTTAGAGAGCGGAATAAAGTACACGAAGAGTAAGGATATCAGTGAAATGGACCCATGTCGGGCCGTGTCAAGGTGGGGCTGCATGTTTCCAGCTCAGACTGCACCTGCCCATCAGGTCGTGTCTCATTGAGTGATTTTAGAGATATATTAGGTTCTGCTGACCTGGAGCAATGAGAGAAGTGGTGCGTGTAGTGGCGTATGTGTTTCCGGCCAGCTCGGTACAAGATATGATGATGATGATGATTATGGAGCGGGGCCGTTCTCACTGGGAGCCTCATGAGCAAAGCAAAACTCTGGGCAATTGGGAGATTTGCGGTGGTACGAAGTTGGACCAATTCCCTGAGGGGGCTTGTTGCCCTGAATGAGGTGCAGAACGAGAGGTGCAAGGACGATCCTGGCCTAATGAAGAACCTGCTTGTGAGAGGGGCCGTGTGCTCTAGCCAAAGGAGTGTGCGCAGGTGCTGCGGGCATGTTGGAAAGGAGACAGAGAGAGAGAGAATCTCAAAAAGCTGGTCAGACAGATCAGGACAGAAATTGGCTGTGTAGCAGTTTCTTACGTGAAATACATGAAGATTTGATGAATTTGGGGGAAGTAGCAGCCTTTAAAAGATACCCCTAGGAGAGGATTCATAGAGGAACCTGGTCGCCCTGCCGTTCTCAGTGCGAACCTGCGCGTCGCAAAAGATATGAACAGATGAATTGGTGAGGAGTACTCGCAGTTGAGGAGACTGAAGGATTTGGGCAGGGCATGAGGGTTGGGAAGTCCTGGTAGCAAACCTCAGGAAGCGGAAAACTCTCCATTCAGTGAAACCCATGCAGGCTGAGTGAAAGACAAAGCTAAGACGACCTCAAATCCGGCGGTGAACATAAAGTGTGTAGGTTTGGGAGGAGACGATGAAGGGGCGTGACCACGGCGTGGGGAATGGAGAGCGGGGTGTAGGATAGGGCAGTACAATCGGCAAGAGGAGTCTGTACTAGAATTCCACTGGGGAAGGTTTGGTAGTGTCTGGCAGTTACAGGTTGCATATTCAAAGCATCGGAGAGTGTAGCTTCAGCCAGGCAGACTGGCTGGCATCTTCACCCCGCATGGTTGCCAATACCCGCTTTAAGGTGTGGAAATGGCAGTGTCTGTTGCAGTGGTAGTGCTCCCCTCCCTAGCCGCAACCTTGAGGAGGGGGGGCAAGTAGCAGGAGGAAATTGCTTAAAATGAGCGTCCATAATGCTTTAGCGAAAGAAAAAGTCTGTGGACTCGGGAGAAAAGATAAAATTGGGTTCGTGAGAAGGGGCAGAAAAATTTGGAGGCCATAGACGGAAGAAGGAGTAGGTGGGCCCCCCCTCATTCTTGGCACTTTGTGAACACGAGGGGAAAAGGGATCGCCTAAACACCCATGTCGGCGGACAAAAAGATGAGTGAGCGGCCGCGAGGAAGAGAGATGGGCCAAGCACCCTGCTGTGTGCTGAGTAGCAGGTGCTAGTTGGAGGCCTGAGGCCTGTGACCAGCGGGGGAAAAAGAGAGAGAGACAAAAATAAGTGGGTTGGGGGATATTTGGGCAGTGGGACGGCCAAACACTGGACATACAAAACATTGTAAATGAAAACGCACAGTATGGCGATACGGCAATGCGCATGTTGTTGGTCGGGACGTTATAGTTAAAAGTAAAAGGTACAACCTGTCAAACAAGATGTGGTTAGAGGCATGATTCATATCGACATCTCAGTAACTGAAGAGGACCTGTTCATCGAGTAATCCCATGGAGTAGGGCAATGACGCTTGAGAGACCCATCGGTGTAGTGGTGGCGCGGTCGTTGAGCTAATAGGGTGGCGGAACGTCCGCAGGCGAGCAGCCCCTTCTAGACTGTGCAATCCTGCCAAGAGTGAGCATTCGCGCCAAAAGCGAACGGGCACCGCCCCAACTGAGTGTTCGCGCCAAAAGTCAGCTGGCCCCGCCCAACCTGAGCCTTCGCGCCAAAAGCAAGAAAGCCCGCCAAGAACTAAGGTGACCTGTCCAGAGAAGGGTGACCCGCCAAAACTAGGGTGAGCACGGGACACCCCGGGATTTACCGTCTTAGGATTCCACAACCGTAGTGTTATTAAAATAAAAAGCTCCACCATCCCTTCCTGCGCCCCCTCCCTACATCCAGGTATTCCTTTCCAAGTATAAGAGTAATTAAAAGTGATAGTGGGGGGACAAGCGGTATTTAATCCTAAAAATCAAGACGAGACTATGGAGAAAAATCCCAGACCGTTAAGTGATCAATCCCAAACCGCTAAGTGTAGAGAACAACACTCACGTACTCCGACACCAGTAAAACTGCTTTCGGCTGCTGGGCGGCTTCCCACGGTCCCTCTCCGTCACTCAGGCTGTCGGCGCCGGTCCACTGTACACCGAGACCTGGGATGAAACATTTGCTGCGACACCTCCGTTCGCCACGTCTGTTAAAAATCACTGCACTCACTCACTCACTCCCTCTCTCACTGGGCCGGCCCCACACTGGTTTTCACCCACATACATGCCAAGCCACGCATACTGTCGGTGTGTCCGTACCCTCGTCTCCGTCTGTCGCAGTCCCTCATCCCCAGTTTTAGTTACATGTTTCGAGGCATTACATCCTCGGCGGTCTGAAATCAAGTCCCCCATGTCGGATCCCCCTGATGGGTACCGCTTTAAAAACAGCGTCTTTCAAAGCCTGACCTTCGCGTGGCAGACTTCTGCTCTTAACAACCGGTCTAAGGCAGACGCATGTGCGGATAAACCCTATCCAGGAGATGAGATCCGCCCTCTGTCCCCTTAGGATGCTAGCAGCGAGTGTGTCTATCGATAGTTGTCAGAGTTAAAGTGCTTATTAAAAAGAGAAAGGATCCAATCAGTCAAGTGCGGTCAGCGCTGTATTAATTAATTTCAAAAAGCGTCCAGGCTCCGTAAGCCACGCTGTACCTTAACTCAGAAAGCTGCGTCCAGGATCCGAAATCCACGCATTAACTTAACTCAAAAACCGCGTCCAGGATCCGAAATCCACGCGTGAATCTCAACTCAAAAAACTGCGTCCAGGATCCGAAATCCACGCATTAACTTAACTCAAAAACCGCGTCCAGGATCCGAAATCCACGCGTAAAACTCAACTCAAAAAACTGCGTCCAGCATCCGAAATCCACGCATTAACTTAACTCAAAAACCGCGTCCAGGATCCGAAATCCACGCGTAAAACTCAACTCAAAAACTGCGTCCAGGATCCGAAATCCATGCGTAAAACTCAACTCAAAAACTGCGTCCAGGATCCGAAATCCACGCATTAACTTAACTCAAAAACCGCGTCCAGGATCCGAAATCCACGCGTAAAACTCAACTCAAAAAACTGCGTCCAGGATCCGAAATCCACGCATTAACTTAAGGCTAGCCATGGATCAATTAGTCACTTCAGTACCGCGAAAACAGGCAGGTATTAGTGAAGAAGTGAGGAAATAGCTTACCAGTATGGACTCTGCAACGTTGCTGCCAAACTGATTTAAAAGTACTGTTTGTGTTGGTGAGGATCAGGGAGCAGACAAAGACTGACTAACTAAAAAAATTTACCTACTGGAAGTCTTTGCTTTAACAGGCGCTTCCTCACCTTTTAAAAGTTCGGGCGAAAGTTTGTCTGCCCTCTGGTCCGCCAACGTCGCCAACTTGCGGTCGTCTCTTTCCCTTTCCACGTTCAGGCTCACCAGCTGTTGGGACGGACCCGTAGGGTCTCGTCTCCACGTGTTCTTTGGAAGGAGAGATCACACCGGCTAGAGTTTGGAGCAAAAACACCGTTTATTACAGAATCAAGACTGGCAAACCATACAACGAATTCAAGAGCATGCAATTCGTTGGAGAAGGCGTTCTGTCTTCCTCTACGGACCTGGAGCAGTTATACTTCGCGCTTCCTCGAGTTCCCGGTCAGGTTCCCCTCGTTCGGTTCTCTCATTGGTCGGTTCACCTGTCTGTGAAGGGATTAGTGTCTCTATTGGCTGCCCCGAGATACCTGTCTAGCTCCTGCTGTGCTGAACAATGGGTAGACATCCTGGGTTCAGCAGTTTCCGACCTTGTAATTTAAAAGTTTATTGTTTGGAAGGGTTTCCTCATTGCTATGCGCCTGGCTGTCTGGGCGTTCACAATAGTTCTCCATAGTTGAATATACAGGTATTATCATTTAACACAGGACCCGAATGAGTTTGACGTCAGCGGAGGCATTAGCAAGTACTTTATCAATCAAGTGTAGTATCGGTGCGATTTACACTATCCGATAGTTACCGGTTTCCTTTATTAACAATGAGATTGTAACGGGATGATCTGAAACTGACGGACATGTTCTAATCCCCAAGGAATGTGGCCTGCAGTGGCTGGGTTTACTTTACATGGCTGTGTTTTAGCTGGTACCTGACAGTGTCTGCTTTAATAATGGTGCTCCCCTCCCTAGCCCCAATGTAGGTACCCCGATAGCAGATTATCCCCAACAGGGGTTAAATGTAAAGTAAAAGGGTAGGGGAATCCGTCTGTGTGGGTTACTCTTTAGAGGGTTGGTGTGGACTTGTTGGGTCGATGGGCCTGTTTCCACACTGTAGAGATTCTATGATATTGGATAATGTTTCAGTCTTGTTTCTCATTCTCCTGCTGAGCACCATCATGCTGAGAGTGAGGCAGTGATCATGGAGTTTGCTCTTTGACTATCATCATTCTCAGCAGGATATGTTGGTGTTACACAGCCATTAGATCCAAGTCATTTTAGTCTGCTAGGTAGCCTGCTGTTTTTCATGTTTAACATGAAGGTACATATATAAACTACCAAATATTTAACATGCAGCAAGACACTGTCTTCAATCTTTAGCACACCCAGCTGGTGTTCTCATAGTACTACAGTACTAACAACTAGACTTTGTCATTAACATCACAAAGAATTTATCTGAAGATGGTTATTGTACATGGAATCAATGTTCAATGGAATGAAGATAACTTCTGTATTATTTTCTCAGAAATATTGTGACCAAAAACTTATCTGGCGTTGTAATTTTAGTTCAGGTAGTGTACAATGCAGTATGCCAAACAAAGAGTCCAGTCTATAATATCTTGGAGTTAATTGTACTGCTACACATGCAATTGCTGTGAAGGAATTCAGACAATAATGCAGACAGGAAAGATTAGATGTTCTGTTTCAGGGCTACTCACAAATAGGTTATATTGCTCGTATCTACTTTGTTTAATATGTTAAAAATCACACAACACCAGGTTACACTCAACAGGTTTATTTGGAACTTGGTGAACAATCACCTGATGAAGGAGCAATGCTCAGAAAGCTAGTGCTTCCAATTAAACCTATTGGACTATAACCTGGTATTGTGTGATTTTTAACTTTGTCCACCCCAGTCTAACACTGGCGTCTCCACATCATTATTTTAATATGGTTTTCATTGAACCAAGCACAGTGGGAAAAAGAAACGAATGTAAGCAATGAATCACATTTCTCAGAATACTATGCACTTCCTGTATCATTTCTGGATTAAATATTAATCAATGCTATAGCCTGAATAAAACTCTTCCCATGTGGCCTCTGCTTCCAACCCACAGCCTGACAACAGCCCAAGTACTAATCAGGCAACAGTAAATTTAAAAGCCAAATAAAAACTTTATGGATTTACAATATTGACTGGAACAGCAATCAAATTTTAAGTCATAGAGTAATAGTGATGTACAGCATGGAAACAGACCCTTCGGTCCAACCCGTGCATGCCGACCAGATATCTCAACCCAATCTAGTCCCACCTGCCAGCACCCGGCCCATATCCCTTCAAACCCATTCATATACCCATCCAAATGCCTCTTAAATGTTGCAATTGTACCAGCCTCCACCACTTACTCTGGCAGCTCATTCCATACATGTACCACCCTCTGCGTGAAAAGGTTGCCCCTTAGGTCTCTTTTATATCTTTCCCCTCTCACCCTAAACCTATGCCCTCTAGTTCTGGACTCCCCTACCCCAGGGAAAAGACTTTGCCTATTTATCCTATCCATGCCCCTCATAATTTTGTAAACCTCTATAAAGTCACCCCTCAGCCTCCAATGTTCCGGGGAAAACAGCCTCAGCCTGTTCAGCCTCTCCTTGTAGCTCAGATCCTCCAATCCTGGCAACATCCTTGTAAATCTTTTCTGAACCCATTCATGTTTCACAACATCTTTCTGATAGGAAGAAGACCAGAATTGCATGCAATATTCCAACAGTGGCCTAGCCAATGTCCTGTATAGCCGCAACATGACCTCCCAACTCCTGTACTCAATACTCTGACTAATAAAGGAAAGCATATCAAACACCTTCTTCACTATCCATCTGCCACTTCTCAGCCTATTGGCCTATCTGTTCAAGATCCTGTTGTAATCTGAGGTAACCCTCTTCGCTGTCTACTACACCTCCAATTTTGGTGTCATCTGCAAACTTACAACTCAAGTCAAAATAATATTTTCTACATAAAATGGAGGGAAGAAATGAATGAATTGATATTTTATATGAAAGGAAGGATTTTGTCTATAAGATATCTTCCCGTTGTATCTGCAAATCCTACTTTGTCGGGGGTTAGACAGTTTGAGTTTACTGTGAGTACCCCACTCCATTGTAGGGAATGCCCCTTCTGCAATAGCAGATATTATTGAGGTGGATACAATGAGGGCCAAGGAGTCAGTCACAGAGGCAAAACGGAGAGATTAAGAGGGAGCAGAAATTACTGGAATAATATATTTAAACCTGTCAACATAGCTGACGAAAATGAGAAGTTTGTAAGTTAGCCATGCATTTCTGAGAAAACTGATGACATATTCTGCATTTCTAGAGTGAGAATCTGTAAGGAAAAATATAGGAGAAAAAATGGGAAGAGAAAATAAGATTTTGATGGCATGTTTCAGACAGGTATTGTGGAAGGTGGTGGCAGGGTTAGGGAGAAACACCTGTAATGATATATTTGCAGGGCAAAATAATCTTAATTTGAAATTTTGATTCACTAATGTATAATTAAAAAAAGAACAGCTGAGTGAAGTTATAGCTCATGGATAAATATCCAGTATAGACTGAGCTAGTGTACAGATTGGCTGACTGTTCTTTGCTTTGATCCTATTGAGGTGAAAAACATGAATTTGTTCAATGTTCTCTCATAATTCAGTCCTCTGGAGGTCAGGGATTAGTCTCAGGAAAATTCTTTACATCAATTCCAGGGCTGGGCTGAATTCACAACAACCAGAAGAAAATGGCAGCACTCAAGATGCAGTGTGACCAGAACACTTTGCATGCTAGTCTTAGATTGGCTCTGCTAATCTGACATCTCAGTTCAGTAGTGTTTATAAATCCATGAGATGTAGGAGCATAAGTAGGCCTTTCAGCACATTGAGCCTGCTCCACCATTCAATGAGATCATGGCTGATCTGAGAATCCTCAACTCCACTTCAGTTTCTTGCCTTTTTTCCATAACTCCCCACAATGGCACGTTTTACTTTGATTGGCCAGCAGTCCTCGATAAACAGGAGTTCCAATCGTGAGGTACTTGATCCCAAGAAAGGTCCACAGTATCCACTCAAGTGGAACTCAATACTGATTGGCCTTCCTAGAAGAGGTAACAGAGGTCATTTGCTGGCTCTCCACTACCCCCATAAAAGCCAGCCCATTTTCTGCATTTCTTTGAATGGACCTGCCTGACCTGCTGAGCACTTCACTTCCACATTTTACTTCAGATTTCCTGCATGCCTTAGGTTTGTTTTTTTTTCTTGAGCTTGCCTTCTCATTGGTCAGCAGTTGAATTTGACAGAGGACCTCTACAATTCAAAATGTCTGATGAAGTGTGTTGCAAGGCATGATGGCTCAGTGGTTAGCACTGCTGCCTCACAGTGCCAGGGACCCGGGTTCAATCCAAGCCTCGGGCAACTGTCTGTATGGAGTTTGCACACTCTCTCCAGGTGCTCTGGTTTCCTCCCACAGTCCAAAGATATGCAGGTTAGGTGAATTGGCCATGCTAATTTGCCCATAATGCTTAGGTTAGGTGGAAATGTAAGAGTAATCTGGTAGGAGGATGGGTCTGGATGCGTTAGTCTTCGGAGGGTTGGTGTGGACTTGTTTAGCCAAACGGCCTATTTCCACAATAGGGGGATTCTATTCTATTCAAGGCAGACAGGCTTCTGTCACCTGAGATATAATCCTTCTCCTTCCTCCTCACCACCAGGAACTTTCATGGTGCGATCTGGAAACCATACTGTTGTGAAAGCTCAGCACAGCTCAGTGTGTTGTTTCATGATAATTGGAAATGGTAAATGTTCCCCATAACCCTCAAATCCCTTATGATTAAAAATTCTGTCTATCTCAGCCTTAAATATACTGAAAGACCCAGCCTCAACAGCCCTCTGTAGTAAAGAATTCCACAGATTCACTCCTCTGAAAGAAGAAATTTCTCCTTATTGCTGACATAAATCGTTGACTCCTTACTCTGAGATTTTACTCTGTCCGACAGATGGAAACAATGTTTCCACATCGAACCTGTCAAGTCCTCGAAGAATCCTCTGTATTTCAGTAAAGTCTCTCATTCTTATAAACTCAAATGAGTACAGACCCAACCTGCTTAAACTCTTTTCGTAAGACAGTACCTCCATACTTGATATCACTCTATTGAACCTTCTCTGACCTCTCACTCATGCTAGTTTATTATTTCTTAGATAAGGGGCCCAAAATGTTCACAATATTCCAGCAGTGGTTGCATTAGTGCCTTGTATACTTTTAGGAAAAACTGCCTATGTTTATACTCCATTCCCTTTGAAATAAAGGCTAATATTCCATTTGCCTTCTCTTATATCTGCTGAACTAGCCTTTTATGATTCGTTCATGAAGAGACTGATATGACTTATGAATTCATTCCTTATGGATGGAACTTTTCATATGAAAAATTGTGGAGACTTGGAACTTACTCCATGTCATAGTCTTAGAGCTGTACAGCATGGAAACAGATCCTTAGAGGACATCTAGTCAGAATGGACGAATTGGACCAATCAATCTCGTCCCATTTGCCAACATTTGGCCCATATCCCTTTAAACCCTTCCTATTCATGTTTTAATTTTAATTGTACCAGTCTCCACCACTTCCTCTGGCAGCTCATTCCCTATACGCACCACTGTCTATGTGAAAAATTTGCCCTTTGGTCCCTTTTAAACCTTTCCCCTCTCACCATAAACCTCTGCCATCTAGTTTTGGACTCCCCTACACTGGGGAAAAGACCTTGGCTATTCACCCTATCCATGCTTCTCATAATTTTATAAACTTCTATAAGGTCACCACTCAGGTTCCAATGCTCCAGTTGTCAATGGAAGTTGAATTTTGGCAGGCAGAATAGCCAATTTATTTTCTTTATTCTTTCATAGGATATCGAGATGTTGATGCCCATCCTTATTCACCCTTGAGCCAAGTGGCTTGCTATGCTGTTTCAGAAGGCAGATATGAATCAATCACATTGCTGTGGGTGTGGAATCACAGGTCACTGAGTAAGTAAGGATGGCAGAGGGACATTAGTCAGCCAGAAGAGTTTTTAGAACAATTGATGATCATTTCAATGTCACCATTACTGAGACTGGCTTTTAGTTCCATTTTTATTGTTTGAGTACAAATTCCATCAGCTACCAGTTTAGAATCCAAATCCCCAGAACAATAAGCTGGGCCTCAGGGATAATGTCCCACGATATTACCAGTATACCACCATTCTCCTTAGTATTTTGAAAATATCAGCTCCTCAGTCTCAAAAACTCTTATTCCGTAAAACCACATGATAAGAAGACCATATGTCATGCTTACAATACAATAGGAAATTTATTTAACTTTCTTCTTCAGCACTACAGAGTATTAACCAAGTTTTCATCTCATTTATAAAAGCTGCACTTTTCACTGGGTTTCCGTTGAACATGTTGATGCTGTAGTCACTGGAGTAAAGCAGCAATAGCAAGACCGGGGAAATGCGATTGTTGCAGCATGCAGGAAGTTCACCAACTTGACCAAGCTATTGATAAGTTTAATGGAATAGATTTTGCATCCAGAAGATAGTCATTGCTAAACATCCGAATAACAAGTCTTGCAACGGGCAGACAATCTGTGCAGCGTCTTGGTATGGGTCGTGGGAGCACAGGATGTGATGACGAGTAGAAGTCTTACCTAAAGTGGGGTAATAAAATCATACAAACACTTCAATGATATAAACACACAATCAAATTATAAAACAGCCACATTCATGTGATCAAACTAAAATACAGTGGAAGCATTGCACCCATTCACTGTATATTGTGTCACACTGTCTGTGAAATTGGCAATGAAATTGTAATTATCTTTTGCAATAATATACAGGGTATTACCAAGCCAACTGACTCACCAATGGAGGATTTTAAGCACATCTCTGCTCTCACTCATAGGGAGAGCTGTGGTGTCCTGAAGGTTTTCTTGAAAAATATGATTAAAGATGCTGTCACCCACACCACACATGTCAAATGCAAGATTGTTGGGTGTGGATTATGTTCTCAAATGTCAAGGACGAATTCTATGGATTCAGTCATTAAAAACTCTGAAGGAAAATATCTCATACAATGAGAGGTGAAGAAGAGAAGGAAAACCATTTAGAATATGAATAACCAGACCAGTTGGGTTGAATGGCCTGTACTGGCGCTGTAAACATTACATAAGTCATTCTTACACATTTGTCTGACACTTCTACTACACATCCTCATATGCAGATTTTTGTGTTCAAATTCTTTCGATAAGAAACTTCGGATATATCTAAACTATTTGCAAATGATTGACTGATCAATGCGTGTAATTAGTTAATATCTAAATACGTTAACTTTTTTTACTTAATACTTGCAATTTGGACAAATATAAACTTTATAGAATAGAATGTGACCAAAGTACTTAAAAGACTTTGTTTATCTATTTAAGTTGACTGTCTTGTTTCACCAAATAGGTTGGGTTTTTGGTATAACACAAACTAAACATCTCACAATAACATGATTAAAACTTAAATTTCAAAACAATATATTTTTTTCTTTTTTTATGAGTACTTCAGAAAACTATAGAGATTAAGGATATTTTCACTTCCATTTGTGGGCCTGAGATTTTGACCTCTGCCTATATACGGAAGGCTGAGATTCCAAGCACTCATCAGGATACGTTTCTCTATGGAAACCTTGAAATGTTGCTTTCCCCAGTCTGTTAAAAAAAAGGGTTTCCTTTTCTAATGTATTTGAAAACTAGACGAGGGTTGACAATTTTCCACAATATTGTGTACTTTAACCTGGAAGAAGGTATATCTGCACTCAGACACCTGTTACTTGAAGGATACACTCTGATTTGTTTCTATATATAAAAACTGGATAACAATTTATGCTATCCATTTTTAAATTGTTAAGTTTAGACAAATAATGAATATCTGATGGAAAACAATGTGACTAACAATAATAAGACCATAAGACTGAGGAGTGGAAGTAAGGCCATTCGCTCCATCGAGTTCACTCCGCCATTTAATCATGGCTGATGGGTGTTTCAATTCCACTTATCCACACTCTCCCCATAGCCCTTAATTCCTTGCAAGATCAAGAATTTATCAATCTCTGCCTTGAAGACATTTAATGTCCCCACCTCCACTGCGCTCCATGGCAATGAGTTCCACAAGCCCACCACTCTCTGGCTGAAGAAATGTCTCCTCAGTTCCATTCTAAATTGACTCCATCTAATTTTAAGGCTATGCCCATGGGGTCTAATATCCCCACCTGATGGAAACAATTTCCTAGTGTCCACCCTTTGTAAGCCATGCATTATCTTGTAAGTTTCTATTAGATCTCCCCTCAACCTTCTAAACTGTAATGAATACAATCTCAGGATCCTCAACTGATCATCGTATATTAGGCCTACCATGTGAAGCTCCACTGCTCACGCTCCAATGCCAGTGTGTCCTTCCTGAGTTGTGGGGCCCAAAATTGGACACAGTATTCTAAATGGGGTCTAACCAGAGCTTTATAAAGTCTCAGAAGCACATCGCCACTTTTATATTCAAACTCTCTTGAGATAAATGACAACATTACATTTACTTTCTTAATCACAGACTCAGCCTGCAAATCAACCTTTAGAGAATCCTGGACTAGCACTCCCAGATCCCTTTGTACTTTGGCTTTATAAATTTTCTCACCGTTTAGAAAATAGTCCATGTCTATATTCATTTTTCCAAAGTGCAAGAATTCGCACTTGCTCACATTGAATTTCATCAGCCATTTCCTGGACCACTCTCCTAAACTGTCTAAATCTTTCTGCAGCCTCCCCACCTCCTCAGAATCACCTGCCTGTCCACCTAACTTCGTATCATCGGCGAACTTCGCAATAATTCCCCCTGTCCCTTCATCCAGATCATTCATATATAAAGTGAACAGCTGCGGCCCCAACACTGAACCCTGCGGGACCCCACTTGTCACCAGCTGCCATTCCGAAAAAGAACCTTTTATCCCAACTCTTGGCCTTCTGCCAGACAGCCAATTCCCAAACCATGCCATTAGCTCACTTCGAACACCATGGTCGCTCGCCTTACTCAGCAGCCTCCCTTGAGGCACCTTATCCAAGGCCTTTTGGAACTCTAGATAGATGACATCCACTGGGTTTCCCTGGTCTAACCTACTTGTTACCTCTTCAGGTTTTTCAGGCACGATTCCCCCCCCTTTACTAAATCCATACTGACTTGTTCTAATCCAACCCTACACTTCCAAGAATTTCGAAATTTCAGCCTTAACAATGGATTCTAGAATTTTACCTACAACCGAGGTTAGGCTAATCGGCCTATCATTTTCCATCTTTTTTCTTAATCCTTTCTTGAAAAAGGGGGTTTCAATAGTGGTTTTCCAATCATCTGGGACTTTCCCTGATTCCAGTGATCTTTGAAAGACCACAGTCAGTGCCTCCACTATTTCCTCAGCCACCTGTCTCAGAACTCTAGGATGTAGCCCATTGGGGTCAGGAGATTTAGTGATTTTTAGACCTTTTAGCTTTCTCTTTTGTTATGGCTACCATACTCAACTCTGCCCCCTGACTCTCCGTAATTGTTGGGATATTACTCATGTCTTCTACTGTGAAGACTGACACAAAGTATTTATTAAGTTCTTCAGCTATTTCCTTATCTCCCAGTAATAGCTTTCCAGCATCAATTTGAAATGGCCCAATTTCTACTTTTACCTCTCGTTTGTTTCTTATGTATTGAAAGAAACTTTTACTATCATTTCTAATATTACTGACTAGCTTACCTTCATATTTGATCCTCTCCTTCCTTATTTCTGTCTTTGTTATCCTCTGTTTGTTTTGTAGTCTTCCCAATATTCTGATTTCTGAGTGCTCTTGGCCACTTTATAGGTTCTCTTTCTTTGATACATTTTCTGACTTCCTTTGTTATCCATGGCTGTCTAACCCTTCCCCAAATAATCTTTCTTTTCTTTGGGATGAACCTCTATACTGTTTCCTCAAGTATACCCAGAAACTCCTGCCATTGTTCCCCAATAGGCTCTGCTTCCATTCGATTTTCATCAGTTCCTCTCTCATGCCCCTGCAATTACCTTCATTTAACTGTAATGCCATTATTCGATTTTACCTTTTCTCATTCAAACTGCAGACTGAAATCTACCATATTATAATTGCTGCCTTACTTTAAGATCTTTTATGAAGTCTGGCTCATTACATTGAACTAAGTCCAGAATAGCCTGCTCCCTTGTGGAGTCCATCACAAGCTGTTCCAAAAAGTCATCCTGTAAGCATTCCATGAATTCCCTTTCTTTGCATCCACTGGCAACATCATTCACCCAGTCCACCTGCATATTGAAGTCCCCCATGATCACCGCGGGCTTGCTTATCTGACATGCCCTATCTATTTTTTGGTACATCTTGTGTCCCTGGTCGTGACCACTGCTGAGAGGTCTGTTCGTAACTCCCATCGTGGTTTTTTCGCCTTTGTGGTTCCTCAATTCTACCTACATCATCTTGAAGATCTAGACCTCTCTCGGTCTTGGGATCGGTCAAAAGAATCATAGGAGTATGATCTGCTTAGAGCAAGGTTATCAGTTTAATAAATTAAGGCAGCCTGGCGCAGATTTGTCCAGCAACCCGGAGGTTAAAGGCTTTTGTGTTCTGTGGAGAAATGGTGCAATTATATTTGAAAGTTACACAATAATATGTTTTTTAAGAGATAGTACAGCCTTAATGACAAGAAAAGACCAATCACATATAATAAGGTGACATGATTTACAGCAGGTTAATCTAATGATATTTCCTGGGAAAGGATTCTTAGTTACAAGAAAAGTCCAACCAACCGTAATAAGGTGACATGATCGACAACAGGCTAATCCAATGATATTTCCTGGGAAACAGATTGTTTTACGCACAGAATCATCCCATGTTTGCTAGTTCAAGGTTAGTTCAAATACCAAATCACTGTCTTATAATTCATATTATGAAAACATGTATTGCATTCTCTTACCTTCTATTTAGATTAACTCAGCAAAGCAGCAGCACAAATTCACAGAGTCAAATCATTACTTTCAGCTATTTTGTTACATTATTTTAAAATGAAAACCCAGTTTGTGGTTAATACAAATCTACACATACTTGTTGCTTCTGACAACAGCCTAAATTCAAATTTTAGGTCCTCAATCTGACCCTGTGTCATTCAGTGCCATAGATTTAATCTCATTCTGAACTAACAAGGCAACCTTGCTCCCTTTGGCCGTCTCTCTGTGTTTTTGATAAGTTGTAAATACTGCCCTTTTGATGGCAAAAGTGTGCTGCTGAGTACATTTTCTTCATGTAAAGTTTCCAATTTAAGTTACTGTCTAATACTTGCTTTTCAAGAATATAACTTAAACACCTTAAATGATTTCCGAGGGACAAAGTTAAAGGAGCTGATTGTGATCATGCAACTTCTTCTTCCATTCTTTAAACTTATACAGGCATTTCTGTAAATAGTTATATTTTTCAGAAGTATTTTTATTTAGTGAATGAGACTTCTGTATGTTTTATTCTGTAAAAGTATATTTCAGTGGGGGATTTCACTTAAGTTTTATATGAAGGCAATTGAGGTTCTTTTTTTTTTGCAAAAGCCTAGGTTGTGAATCCAGAAGCAACCGTCATTGTTATGTGAAGTAAGTTATCAATGATTGCAGGGAAAAAGCAGAGACATTGGATGACAGTAGGCAGCTAAGTTATAGGACTGGAATTGGCATAGCAGCAATCGAGTTGAGCAAATCAGCAGAGTAGGCCAAGGCTTTAGTAAAATGGTTTTGGAGTTTAGGTTTTATATTCTTTGTATATTTGGTGGGTTTTGCACTTCAGACCATCTCCCCGGATGAACATTGCTCTCTGTATACGAGTTATCCATTTAGCAAAGCTTTTTAAAAACAACTTACCCAGTGCTATGAAGGTGCTTCAAATTGAATCATTTTTATAAGATTTGCATTTGAAGGATTGTGCGGTTGTCTGGATTCTTAAAAACGTACTCAATAAAAGAAGATCGGAACTTTTCTTTTTAAACAAGGCACCTCTTGGAAACCACGGGGTTGGAGATGATTGCTGGTCTTGCTTGTTTGAACTTACTCCAATGAAAGAAAGAAACTATTTTATGACTTGGTTTTATGGCTGTTCTGTTTGAATGGGGTGCGCTGGCTTGGAATTTGCGTTTGGCTTTGCAGTTGAGGAAACTCTTGCTACAGAATGAACTGCTCAGCTCATGTCTCCTGCTTCTGAAATACCTTTGTTATAAGATCAGGATTCAACAGGATTGTTATTCTGGGAGAATGCATGGAAGAACTTAATACTATATTAAGCTGAGTCTCCTAAAGAAAACCATGTGTGATTGATTATTCCTAATGAAGGGCTTTTGCCCAAAATGTTGATTTTCCTGATGCTGCTGTGCTTTTCCAGCACCACTCTAATTTAGACATGTGTGATTATTGTTGAGCACACGTACAAGAACACCAGATTGACAAAGCTTAGAACATTCCACCACTTCTTCACTTTTAGTCTTCAAGGATAACCACCATTACCCAGAAAGTATTTTTCTTTTCAAAAAGTGAAGCTCAGCAGAGAGAAATTTATTTTCTTCACTTTATCTTGGCATGCGTTTGTGTGCATGTGTGTGTGAGTGTGTGTCTTTGTTGGTATGTGTGAGTGAGCATGTATGTGTGCGTGTGAGAGTAAGCATATGAGAGTGTGTGGGTGACCGTGGTGTTGTTTTTGTGTGTGTGTGTGTGTGTGTGTGTGTTTTGGGGTATTTAGAGTGGCAGACTTTTAAATCTTCATATTATAATTTGTGTGTTAAGCAATATTGTATTTTCATTGAATCAGTAATGTGATATAATAAATTGATCCATTTATGTCTACTAAGGAAATCTGATGGACCTTTTTATTCTTATTTCAACATAGAGAAAGCATACAATTGGCCATAGTTGGACTTGGGTATAATACTTTTGCTTAATCTTGCACTACAGCAACAATGCATTCCTCCCATCTTGGTCCTAACATCAGGTGTTGAATGGATTTACTTTGGCTTGTTGGTTTATCACACATTTCCTTGATTTCAAAAGGTGACAGTGTAAGAATATTCTAGAATGTGCTGAGCTTCTCACTGCTCAGGAAATGTAACCAACAGTGAAACAATAAAAGAACAGTAATATCAACACACTGTGGAACTCACAGTCATTATTAAGCTCAACTCCTCTCTTGAATAAATGGAAATTAATAATGTGTGTTTGACTTGACTTCAGTCCCTGTACAAAGCAAAAACCAACTTGTCTGTAATCTTAGATTTCCTTTGAAGGAATTAAATTCCAAAAGTTGGAATTACAGAAACTCTTCAAGGAATGGAAACGTTCAGCAAACAGTGATGGTTAATATGGTCAAAATGAAACTACTTTTCAAGGACAGAGCTATGAAATATAATCTATGGACTCAATTCCCTCTATACCTCACAAAGATTAAAATCCTTGCACATACCAAGGGTAAAAATAACAAAGAAACATCAAGAGCATAAAATAACCTGAAACCTTGTCACCATGAGAACCACACACACATATGGTATACTGCAAATGGAGAGAGGTTCAGATAATCAGAAATTCAAAATGATTTTCCACAGTCTTTTATTATACTTTAACTACTGTCACTTAAAATTGATTTATTCAAAATATTGATGAAACAAATTTTCTTACAATTTAATCAGACACAAATTTGAATCTACGGGGTGAATTGTAAATGTCCAATAAATCATTGAGTAAGGCAAAAAATGCTGGTATTATTTTATTTGACAAAATGTACATGAACAATTCCATTGCATGAGGTGTTTATCATAAAATAATCCAAGGAAAAGAGTGCAGTTAGTGTACTTTACATTTCTCAACAGGTGAACTTAGTATAAAACCAATGCTAATTTAATTGGTGTGCTATAATTTTTGAGTGAAGAAAACATTTAAACACACCCAGGAAATATGTTAACAATGAATGGGTTTAAATGGTGCATGTTTAACTACATTCAGTACACCCTCCCTGCCACAAAGGCCCCCTCTCCCCAAAGCAGACACATAATATTCTAACCTGGCCATTCATCACTGTTCATTGATCCTCAATGGTTAAAGTTCCTAAACTCCCTCCCTACTTAACAGCACTATAGAACACTTTCACCTAAAAATAATAAGCACTACCGCAGTTAGGTGGTAGTGTGGGGGTTAATATTTAAAAAAAAAGAAGAAAAAAAAACACAAGAAAAAAAAAAATAGAACACTTTCACCACATGAACTGTCATGGTTCAAGATGACCCACCATCACCTTCTCAAGCCCAGAAGCACCCAAGCCCTCAATGTTTTTAATGAAATTGTATGGATTTATATTTATTTAACTGGAAGGTGAGAATTCCATGTAGTACAGTGTGACCACCAGCTTCAACCACCTGCTAAAGAATGTATTAAAACATGAAGAACAGTGCCATAATGTCTCACAAAGTTACAACTTAAGAAGTCTGTCATCAATGTAATTAGTCATGAGGTCATTCAGGTAAACAAGGAAGATATGCTGCTCATTAAATCCATGATGGTTATCTGTCAAGTAATCCAGTTAGGCCCATATACCCTGTCCCCAAAATCCCTCTTTCCCTACAGTCCTACAAATCTATTTCTATCAAGAATCCACCCCATTTCTTTTTGAATTCTTGATTACCTTCACTTCCAACACTGCATAGTTCCAGATCATTAAAATAACTGCTGAGTAACAAATGCTTCCTCACACTCTCCCTCTATCTCTTCCCCAAATCCTTGAAAGTTAAACTTTTGGTCTTAACCATTTTAAGCTACAGTTCTATTGCCACTGCATCACACAGCTGTTCAGTATTGAGTTACAATCCTAGTCACCACACTCTGTGTTTACATTCATGCACATTAAAGCTCTGCTTCTACTCCATATAATGCTTCTTAAAATGCTTCCATCTGAGATGGCACACAATATAACATTTTTATTTTGCATGCAGCATCCTCTTGTGTGAAGCTACTCTTTTAGTACCAGATGTGACAGCTTTAAGATGATCCATCACTGGGAACTTGCTTCGGAATGCCAACTCATCTTGATTTGCCAACCTTAACATGTTAACTTCATCTGTTGCTGATGGTGCAGGTACCTTCAAATCAGAAAAAATGCAACCTTGTAGCAATGCTGGGTTTTTAACTGCCACTGTCTACTTTAATCCCATATCCTTGACTACGTCCCCTCCAACCGTAACAAGGATAGAACCCATCCCGCCAGTCCTCACCTTCCACTCCACTAATCTCCAGACCATTTCCCACACCTCTGCCCTTGAACCCCACCTTTCCAACCACGACAAGGATAGACTTCCCTCCCCCACCCAATTCTCACCTTCCAGCCCATTAATATCTGTACACAGCACATTATCCTCTGCCATTTCCACCACCTACAATCAGACCCCACCACCACAGATATATTTTCCTCCCCACATCTATCAGCATTCCACACAAACCATTCCCTCAGTGACTCCCTCGTCAGGTCCACGCCTCCTATCAACCCACCCTCCACACCCAGCACCTTCCCTTACTACTGCATAAGGTGTAAAGCCTGTGCCTACACCTCCTCCCTCACCTCCACCCACGGCACCAAAGGGTCTTTTCACATACAGCAGAGTCTTTTCTGCACATCCAGACACCTCATCTACTGCGTCCGTTGCTCTCAATGTGATCTCCTCTACACTGGGGAGACAGGACGCCAACTCGCAAAACGTTTCAGAGGACATCTCTGGGACACATGGATCAAACAGCCCCACTGCCCTGTGCCCAACCACGTAACGCCCCATCCTACTCCACCAAGGACACAAGTCCTGAGCCTTCTCCACCACCAAACCAAAGCTACCCGACGCCTGGAAGAACTCCTCATCCCCCGTCCTGGGACCGTTCAATCACACAGCATCAACTTTGACTTCACCAGTTTCCAAATCTCCCCTCCCCCACCTCATCCCAGATCCAACCCTACAACTTGACACCACCCTCTTGGCCTGTCCTACCTGTCCATCTTCCTTCCCACCTATTCACTCCACCCTCCTCCCTGACCTATCACAATCACACCTCCCCCCCCCCAGCTGCATCCACCTCTGCCCTCCCATCTACCTTGCTCCAAGCTCCAATATCCCATTTATCTTTCAGCTCCCTTCCCCCTCCACATTCCTGATGAAGGGCTTTGTCTGAAACATCAATTCGCCTGCTCGTCAGATGCTGCCTGACCTGCTGTGCTTTTCCAGTGACACACCTTTTGACTTTACATCCCTATGTTGATCATTTTAACCAGCTTTTTGTAGATGTGTAACGATAAATCTCTCAGACACGCCTTCTGACTCAGAGAGTGGGACATTACCTATGTACTACAACAGCCCTCCACATTCCACAACATGCATTCAGAAATTTACTAAAAGATCCTTCAACAGCATCTTCCAGACTCACGACCATTTCCATCCAGAAGGACAAGGGCAGCAGGTACATGGGAACACCACCACCTTGCGAGTTCCCCTCCAAGCCCCTCACCATCCCGTCTTGGAAATGTATCACCGTTTCTTCACTTGGTCCAAATCTTGGGATTCCTACCCTAACGCCAATATGGGTCAATCTACAGCAGTTCAAGGAGGCAGCTCACCACCATCTTGTCAAGGGCAAGCAGTGAAATAAAAACAATAAATACTGGCCAGCCAATGATACCCATTTCCTGGGAGTGAATATAAAAGAAAATTTCAAATGTTTGTACACCTGACGTTATTTCAGCCTCAGTCTCCAGTGCCAGGAATAGCACACTCTTCCGTTATCTCATAATTCTGGAGAAAAAGTTCAAATTTCCCCTTTTAACTCACTTTGTGAGCAACTTAACAAGTCTCTCCCCAGCTGCATCCTGCCTGTGTGTATGTGTGTACCACAGTGTGCGCCTCTCTGGGGGCAGTCCACACTCACCTCTGGAGTAGTCCCACAGTAACTGCCGGAGTTCCCGAAGAGTGTCGGTCAGATTGTCCACCCGGACATGGAGCTGCAGGTTCTCCTCCCTCAGGCTGTTAATGGTGTCCTGGAGCTGGAAAGCCGCACTGGGGGCAGGAGGGCGCAGGGCGCAGAGCACCAGCACGGCAGCGGGAAGGAGAGGCATGTTGCAGCAGCCGCTTCTCCTCTCCGTTCACTGCCTCTGCACAGTCTGCCCTCTCATCACTCAGCCGGCAGCTGCCAATTCACATCACTGACCCTCCCCACACACACAACAAGCTTCGTCTCCAGAACTGCACCTCTCCCCCTTAAATGGGTAACCAGTTACTCTTGAGGGGACTAGGTTCAGAGCCCCTGCTTCAGTCTCTCGTTCGCAGGTTCGAGTCTCTGCTCCCTCTCCAGCTCAGTCCCAAGGTCGGTGCAGTGAGGAGCTGCTGTTATATTACGAGTGGGGGACGACAAAGCCTCAGTAAAACGTAAGCCACAAGCAATTGCTGTCGTCTTCTTTGCTTACGTGAAGAGCAGCTCTGTAACCAGAGAGATTTCTTTTTTTAGCGTGCCTTTGCCCACCTTCCCCCCGACAATACCCTCAGTGCGCGGTAAGCGCTGCCTTCCCATTTACTCTCCCACCGGCTGCTATCTCATTCTCTCTGGGTGCCTGAGTCCCACACCAGTTTGACGCAAAACCGCTCAGTGTTCTTTCAGCTTGAAGGGTGGACATACCTCACAGGTGTAATCTGGAAGCGAGAGCTCTGCCCAGCCATAATCATTTACGTACAAATCCAGGGACAGTACAGTACATGACTAATAGTTGGAATAATGCCCTAGTGTAAGCTGTCAGGATTCTGGAACATTAAATACCATGGATTTTACTGCTGCCTTAAAATGTCAAAAGTAATTCATGACTGCTCTTTCTAATTTAATTAATAAGAATGTAGACTGTAACAACATTATAGATGAGCTTGCTGAATTGCATCTGCTTGAAGGTTCAGGTAGATAGGTTTTGTCTTTGTTACATTCAATCACCATAAAACTTCTTATGACCAGGACTCCCCTCGCTCTGTGACACTGCCTACCTTAACACTATCTCTATTAGGTTGCCAGTTTGCTTTATGAGGTGGGTTTGTTTTCAGACATTTCATTAGCATGCTGGGTAACATCAGTGAGCCTCCAGTGAAGTGCTGGTGCCTTGTTCCATTCACTACTTAGATATCTTGTTTGTTGTGATAGGTGGTATCATTTCTGGTTTGGCTTCTGAGAGGTTGGTGACTAGGGTCCAAATCGATGTTCGTTAATGGAGTTCCGGTTTGAATCCCAGTCAAACTGCTGCCCCTCTTCACCTGTGTGTATGTTGTTCCTCCAAAGCCTTTTTTTGTCCATGTCCCTACGGATATAGCTCATCCCTCATACTAGGGCAGCTTTTTCAGTGTCTGTAAATGGTGGCCAAGTCTCTGATTTGTCCGTGTCGTTACTGAAAGAGTTTGGGTTGCCATAAGCCAAGCTACATAAATAGCAAGCAGGACAGAACACGAATGCTCATTGGTGATGTTACCTAACATGCTGAAAACGGACCCACCAGCTCAACAAGCAAACTGACCTGATCCACAAATCATCTCTGTTCCATACCCTAACTCATGTGGTTTGCACTTTTTTCCATGCTTTCCTTTGGATTTGCTATTTCAACACTCCTGGCCATAACATTTCTGTAAAATTGAGATCAGACACCACACTATCAATATCCTAAATAACAACCAAGTCCCATTCACACCTTACTGTGACCTAGTGATTTCTGGTTCAGTAATGCAGGTACCATCCTGGTCTTCAGATCTTTCTTTGCCCTTCTCTATTGTAGTCTTGTCCAGCATCCGGGCCTTCTCCATTTGGTCTCTAGATTTGGTACCTTCATTCTTCATTATATTATTAATTCACCATTGGCTGAGAAGGCCCTAAACTCTGGAATTCCTTCTATTCTGTTTTTTTCTTTATACCTGCCTCTTACAAGCCATTAGTTGTTCTTCATTAATCTCTTTTGCATTACAATGCTCCTGTCAAGCACCTTGTATTTTATATGGGTAAAAGGTGTAATTTAAATAACATTTGTTCTAATTCAAAACACTCCTAGAGATGTTTTTAATGCAAGAGAATTGAAACACATAGCAAACGTTAAATGCTGAGGAAATAGTTCAGTTTGACAATATTAACATGGAGAAGGGAGAATGGAGAGAAAACAAAAAAAATCTATAAATCCAAAAAAAAGCTGTAAAAGATTTAGACGTGTCCTTGGAAGATAGAATCACTATCAGATCAAGTTCAATACCATATGCAAAATATTACACAAAGGGAGGCATTTAATCAACAATTAAATTTCAACTAGCTAGGGCAAAGGCTAAAAAGAAAAGATCAGAATCAATTATGGTAGTGTAGCTGCATCAAACTACATTGGCAAAATCATGACTAAATTTGAATCATTAAAACTTCAATATTAAACATTCAATGGCAGAGTATTGCAGTCATGGTACATTTAGCTCTGGCAAAGCACATCTGTACAGCAATGTGGAGAAAGGCCACATAATAGATTCACTGGCAAGGGGCTGAATCATTTGGGAATGTAAATGAAAAAAAGCTTGAACCTTAAAGGGAGCACAATCACAAGCAACCTTATAAAGTACAAGGTTGAGGATAATATTCCACCAAAATCTTACTGTTAATTTAAACTAGATGGGGGAAAACATGAAAATACAGTTAAAAGAAGAAATATATCTGACCAGCAATGAGGAAAAAATGCCCAGCTATGGTCTATCCACAAGCAGGGCAGGTCCAAACCAGACAAGTACAGCAGTCTATTCTCCACAGTAATGGAAGAGGTGACAAGTGTTATCCAGCAGTAATAGCCTGCTCACTGATGCTCAGTAAGTGTTTTATTAGGGTCACTCAACATTGTCAAGCGTTGAACTGCAGTGACTGCCCTTTAATTGAATATGGTATCCAGAAACCTAACAACTCTGACTCATTGCAAATTTTATCTCTCATCTGTTGAAATTACTCCTAGCACAAAAGGAAAACAATTGTTACACAACACCAGATCACAGCCCAACAGGTTTATTTGGAAGCACTAGCTTTCAAACTGCTACTCCTTCCACAAGTATCAGCACTCCGAAAGGTGTCATGTGATCTTTAACTTTGTCCAACCCTGTCCAATACCAGCTCCTCCACATCATGAAAATACTTGTGGCTGTTAGAGATCAAAGGCCCAGGACATCATCACTGCATTTCCCTCGGTTCATGTCCTACACTTAACCATCTGCTTTATTAATGATGTCCCTTCTATCAGGTTAGAAATAGTAATGTTCATTGATGATTATATGATGTTCATCACTATTCACAACTCAAGAAGTCAATGTTTACATGCAATAAGACTTAGACAACGTGCAGATTTGACCTGATAAAGCAATAGGTAGCATTTGTGTCACACAGTACCAAGAAGTGTGTGTTCAAAGAAAATCTAGCCATCTTCCCATAACATTCAAAACCATTATCATTGCCCACTATTGGCATTCTGATGGTTAATGAGAAACTTGACTAGGTATATAAATAATGTGACTACAATGAGTAGCTAAGAGGATAGGAATGCTGAGTAATTTATCTGTCTCTCCAAAAACCCAGCCATCTATAAATCACTTGCCATCTGGATGAAACTAGCTTCATTGACACTCAAATCATTAAAGATCTAGCATCAGGCTCGACAAATTAACCATGCCAACATTCATGTACGGTACATCAGAATTGGAAGACAAGTACTTGATTCATTTCAGAGGGAGTCAGACAGTCTGATTCAGAGATATTTCTAAGGCAAGTTGGATAAGCAGCCAGGTTCACATTCATTTAATTTATCACTTTTCTGTCCAATTGCAAGTACATTATGGTGCCAGATAATAGTTTAGCCGAGCATCAGGATCTTGCCGAATAATCACAGTTCCACTGCATGTTCAGTTTGCCTAGGAACAGGGACTCTATGCATTGTCAGCATTTAACAGATCTTTCAAATCATATCCAAGGACCAGTAAATACCAGTTCAATCTGTTGCTCAATTGATAGAAGGGGACGTCATATTGCTAAAATGCTCGTTAAAGATTATTCCATGCAGTTGGTATTACAAAGTGGGAACTGCACAGACCATTAAATGCATTCAGTTGGCTTGAGACTTGGGAGACTTAGTAGCTGGGATATAAGTGTTGAAAAGCAGAATTCATTTCTGGGTTTATTTGCTGGAATATAACCTAAGCAAAACAGGGAGAGTTTTAAAAGTGAGTGAGCTCAGCAGGAAATTACTGAGAAAGCTAGGTACTGGAACTCAGGGAAAGTCAAGAGCAGCAGGGTCAAGTTTGCTGCTTAGGTAAAAGCTGCAGCAATAGTACAAGTTGGAGTGGAGAGAGGGAATCTGAGGCTAGATTTTTGAAAGTAAAGAACACGAATCCCTCACAAAAGAAGCAAAGTTTTATTGATTTGATTCCCTACAGTGTGGAAACAGGCCCTTAGGCCCAACAAGTCCTCACCGACCCTCCGAACAGCAACCCACTCCCCTACATTTGCCCCTGACTAATGCACCTAACAATATGGGCAATGTAGCATAGCCAATTCACCTGCAGTGCCAACCGCACCACCCCAAGAAAACTAATCGTTGTCTCTCAACATGTTTCTAGCCCTCAACAGGTATGACCAGACTGGTTTTAAATACTCCAATACTGTAATAGGACCTAATAAAGAAGTAATCCCAGACAGTGGCCAGTGCAAGCAGTCCCTGGGCTGTGTACAGGTTCCATTCTCTGGTCCATTTGCAAGTCAGAACACAATGCAAGAGGATATAAAATAGCCATTCCTAAATGTAGGGAAATATTCATATATTGGACCCCTGAAGAGAACTGAATTTGCAAGTTGGGGACCCCTATACTAGATGCAGTTCTTGCAATTCTTGCAACTTGATATTCAACATAGCAGCTGTTATAGCAGAGAAAATGAGAATACTACATCTATTTTTCAACAAATAAGGATTAAGCTTGGTCTTCCAACAAGAAAATTCTTCTTTAATTAAGGTGTTTGACATTTCTTTCTCAACCCAGTATAGGTCATATTGATAATTCAGAGGACTGAACTAATGATTTGGACATAGTTGCTTCACTCATTCAATGGGGTAGGTGAATTGGTGTCTTTACTTAGCCTGGCCATTCCATGCTAACTGTAATATTACTGACTTTCAACTGCCAAAATTGTCCAACAAGCCACCCATTCCAAACCACTATGGGAGTACTTTCAAAGGCGACACCCAAATACCATTCTCTCAATTTGGGACAGACAGTAAACACTGACCTTGCCAGCAAACACATCCAACAAGGGAACTTTAAAAGTTTCCAGGAATATGGCACGACTCTAATGAATAAACAGTATACTTCATAAAACTACACAGAACTAGATCCTCAAAATCCTCCTTTATTTTAATCATAAAACATGTGCCAACTTTTACATGTTTATGCACTCTTGGTAGCCCGAGTGCGCTTCTTCTTGACAACAACTGGTTTCTGGCTCTTCAGAATGGCGCTAGCACGTCGAAGTGCAGCCTAAAGAAAAACAGAAATGAGCAAGTTAACTTAGTTTCAATAAACTGTACTATTAAAACTTTCAGGGCAGGATTGTCACAGATTTACAGGAACAGCACAAGTACCAGTCAACGGAATTATGAATAGCTATGAAAGGCTGAAACAGAGCACTGGGTAATCAGAGAGGGGTCATATATTTAAAATTGAAGCAATCACAGAAGCTTGGAGTATAGGCCATTCAACTCAAATTCTACTCTCCATTCAACATTGTTGTGACTGATCCTCTGTCTCAATGCGTCTTGACGCATTTTAAAATCTAAAAATGTATCTTTCTTGAATACATCAGTGACTTGGCCTCCACGATCTTCTGGAGGTAGAGAATTCCACAGATTCGAAGAATTTTTATTTTTACTTTCAATCCTAAATGACCTACCCTGCATATTGAAACTGTGACCCCTGGTTCTAGATTCTTCAACCCTACCTGCACTACTCTGCCCGGCCTAATTAGAATGCAAGGCATTTCAATTAGACCTCCTCTCATCTTCTAAACTCTTTCAAAAAAAAAAGGGTCCAGTTGGGGAGAAAGACACCCAGATCCCAATGTACCCACACTTTCCAATGTATCACTATTTAAATAATGGTTTTTATTTTGCACTGAAGTGCATCACTTCACATTTAGCGATGTTCCATGACATCTGCCATGCGGTTACCCACTCAACTTCTCTAAATCATTGCATCATCTGAACACTCATTCCCACGTAGTTGTGTTGGCTAAAAATTTGATTCCTTCACCCAGGTCACTTATCGTGAACACTTGGGGCTCAAGCATTGATAGTCGCAATACCCCACTAGTCACTGTCTGCTAACCAGGCAGAAAAACATTTATATTCCCACTGCTTCTTGTCTGTCAAACAATTATCAATCCATGACAACCTGTTATCACATGCTTTAACTTTCTCTACAAACCTAGTGCGGAACTTCAAAACGCTTTCTGAAAATCGACTGGCTCTCTTACATATTCTATTAGTTTCATCCTTAAACATTTCCAGTAGATTTTTAAGCATCACAATCTTTTCCAAAACCCTATGCTAAAGATGAGAGCTGAGAAAACATCTCTGCAAAGTACTTAGTTTGTGACTAGAAATTCTTTAATCCATTGTTGAAATTCATTTATAAGTTAAAAGAGCAGACAACTGAAAATAAGCTGGGCAATTAAAATTAAGACAGAACTGTGGAGTTAAATTGCCCATTCGTGTTCCAGAAAAGATTTTTCTAATTAGTCATCAGGATACATGAATACCAACTAGCTATAAAAAGACAACGACCCACCATCACTAGCATTCTTATATACAGACGAAGGAGGACACCACTTCGATAACGACAATACATCCATCCTAGGACAAGCCAAACAGAGACACACACGAGAACTCCTTGAAGCATGGTATTTCAACTGAACTCTATCAATAACTACATCGATTTTGACCCCATCTACCATCCTTGGAGGAAAAGAACATGGAAATAACATCACCCAAAGAAACCTAAACACAAATAGGAAGTGGGAAATACCACCAGGTTTCGCTGGAGGGTCACTGATGATGTTACCTGAAAACGTCTGAAAACAAACCTTCCAGCTCTGTGAGCAAACTTACATCCAGAACCTCAAGCTGATCTACAAATCTAAATATTGCCAAGATTTTCTGAAATGGTTGAAAATGTGTTGCTGGTTAAAGCACAGCAGGTCAGGCAGCATCCAAGGAACAGGAAATTCGACGTTTCGGGCATAAGCCCTTCATCAGGAATCCTGATTTTTTTACCCGAAGATTTTCTGAAAGTTAAGCACTAAGATTCACTGTTCTCAATTTAAAAAATGAATTCAAGAAGGGGGCTTATTGAAAAAGTTCTCAGTTACAAAAAATACACCACTTCCCAATTAGTCTGTCTTATGTCAGCTGATCTACACCCAATAAACTATGGCCAGAAAATGGCTAGTTGACAATACAGCGATTAGCGACTATGGCAGGCAACAAAGGTTGCATCTGAAACTGTAATACAGCATAAAGATAATATTTTCAACTGCAAGAAGGTCAGACAGGAAAACACTAACCAGTTCCTGTATTAAGTGGGATCAAAATTACGTGATTAGGGGCAGAAACCAAACAGTTGATACAGCAGAAAATACCAATCTTTTCATACCATACGTAGGTCCTTTCGGTACTTGTTCTTGCGAATGATGTGTCGCAAACTATTTAGGGTAGCACGGCTATTCTTATTGATGGTGATCTTTTCATAGGATGTTGCTGGCTTGCGTTGACCTAAATAGACCAAAGCCAAAGAGAAAACAATGTAAAATGAGATGTCAAAAGCAGTATGCAGAAGACCACATACCAGACAATCTTACTTAGGTACCCCGGTAACGAGGGATTTTTTACGACAAAGATAAACAGGTTGGACCTCTACTCACCACAGTTTAGATGAATGAGAGAGGAACTCATTGAAATATATAGGACTATTAAGTGGCTTGACAGGGTAAATGTTGAGAGGATGTGTCCCATCATGGGAGTTTTGGACCGAAGGACATATTCTCAGAATTAAGGGGCACCAATTTAAGACTGAGATGAGGAATTTGTTTTGAGGGTTGAGTGTTGTTGGAACTCCTTGCCAAAGAGAGCGGTGAGGGGATTAATTCTTATATATATTTAAAACTACGCTAGATCTTCGATCAGCAGGGGAATCAAGAGTTATAAGGAAACACAGGAAAGTGGATGAGTGGAGCAGGGTTGAGGGACTGAATGAGCTACTCCTGTTTGTACCTTTTATGGTCTTACATACAAGACTCATGAGCAAAAGAATGAATGTATGCTCACAATCAGAGTGAATCTGATAGGAAAAGACAGGGAGTTCAACAATAATCTGACAAGCGTCTAGAGTACAAAAACAATCTGAAGAATAGAACAGTAATCTTTTTAGTCCATGCATCAGATCAATGTGCTACAGTTACTAGATAGTAGGGAAAGACAAAGAAATGGTGAAATTCCAACCAATCCTGTACAATGACAGCAAATTAGGCTGAATGAGCATATCTGATTATGATGTAGAGGAGCCAGTATTGGACTGGGGTGGACAAAGTTAAAAATCACACAACACCAGGTTATCATCCAACAGGCTTATCTGGAAGCACTAGCTTTTGGAGCACTGAACCTTCATCAGGACAGCTATCTGGTGTTGCGTGATTTTTAACAAGTATCCGATTATGTGAATTCACCATGAGTTGCAGCTGTACAATCCAAAAAGAGAAGGATCAAGGCATTTACCTGCTCGCTTTTTGAGGACAACCACCACTCCTTTCCCATCAGCTGCAGGCTCTACACCCACAGTTCTGCGGTGAATAAGTCCATTGTAACGGAAGGAGTTTCTGGATTTCAGATTGTTGGACTCCTATGTTGTAGGAACAGGACAGAGTCAAAGATTTAGAAAAAAGGAAAAAAAAACACTTCAATGCTACTCTGCATTTATGTAAACAAATGATCATAAATCCAGGCACCAATTCCTGGTGGCCTGTAAGATCATGGACAATGCATGGAACTACACAGACCAGGGAACAGATTAAAGATCTAATGAAAGGATACAGGTAAATGCAAACAATCATTATGCAGCAAGTGGCAATGAGTTTGAATCACTACAATAAGGGTGCTCTGGGCTGAAGCAATTACTGAAAAATAAGAAATTGATGGATGTTAGAAGGAAACCTGCAGAGCCACAGGGATCAAGTGGGATTCACGGAACAATCCAAGTGATCAACAATGAGTAACTCGTCTTAAATAACTGAAGATGCACAACTACAAGCACTTCATTATCTAAAGGACACACTTAAGGGCAACCAATCCGTGATGGATTATAATCAGCACTGTTGTTTTAAACCTCAGGCGGTACAGTAAATACTCACGGTGCTGTAGACCTGATGGTTCCTTTTGATCAGGAAACTGGAGCAGTTCCGGACGATCATCCACTGAAGGTGAGCCGACATCTCCCCCCTGGACACAGACACAGACACAGACACATGGTCACTCACACGGACAGACACAGCCGATCCCAGTCACCCCCCACCCTCCCCGGCCCCCATCCCACCCCCGGCCCGGCGACAGAACAGACCCAGGGCCCGGGTTCCTACCGGAGGCGGCCACATGCAGCAGGGGCCCACAAGCGAGGCTTCAAGTGCGGCCTGTCCGGGAGCAGCCGGCTCCGAAGCTCCAGGCCGCGGGTCCCAGCTACACCGCGCGGGCCCCTCCCTATCCCTAGCTCTCCCTCCCCAGCCGCTCCCCCATGAACCCTCACCCTCTCCCTCTCCCTCACGAACCTCTTGTCTCGCCGCCGCCGTCCGCAGAAAGAACGAGTCCTGCCCTCGCGCTGCCTTATCACACCACCGCCCTCCGCCAACACCGGGACTACTTCCGGCATTCACCCGCCACGAACACCTCCGTGTACCATCCCCCAGCCCCAGCAAGAGGTTACACCTGCTTTATTTCCTTTAGAATCTGGATTCTCTGTTAAATCTGTGGCCGTAAGGAGGTGTCCTTCACTTTGGGTGTATTGTATGGAACTAGTTTGAATCCTCCGCCATGTTGGGGTTGGGGTGGAAAAGGGGCCGGCGGCTGACGGGAGGACGCACGGGCGGGTGACGTATTCAGCGGACGACGCGGGGTAGGTGATGCAATCAGTCGGCGACGGGGGGCGGGTGATGTAATCAGTCGGCGACGCTGCCTAGTTGTGGTAATGGCTGAGTGGTGGTGAAGGTGTTTGTGATGGTGAGGTGGGTATCCACATTCTTTTCGGACTTCTTTAATAAAACAGGATTAGAAACGGCTCTTCGAATTTGCATATTTAAAAAAGGGAAAAGGCAATGTGTGTCATTGATATGACGGAGTTATTGCAGCTTGTCTCCATCACAAACATTCAGGAGCTGGGAGTTTCTTTGTCTTTCTCCCACCCCCTGATACCTGCTGAGAATCCCCAATGTCTCCCCACAAGCTGTAAGTTCAGTGATTGTTATCAAGGGAAACACAGCAGCAAATGTAACGGTCTATCAATCAGTGGTGAGATCAATGAGCAAATAATCTGTTTTCCAGTTGCTTCAGATGAGATGGAGTTAATAATTTGATATTGTTTTTGTGACAGCACTCTGAGGTCGAAGAAGGCATCTATAACAAATTTCCACAACGCAGGACAGGACCACTCGGATGGCGAACTTCACACTCTGGTTTTCTTAGCTTGTATTTGAAATGATTTAAATGGAGGACCAATATTTGGAGCAGCAGAATTCACTGGGTGAAAGGCTTTATAATGCCATCTTCCCACAATATCCCAAAATGGCTATAAAACTTACAGGTACAGTTGTCTTACTCTTATACTGGACTAGTAGAAAGAGAAGACTGCAGATGCTGGAGATCAGAGTCGAAAAATGTGGTGCTGGAAAAGCACAGTAGGGCCAGGCAGCATCCCAGGAGTAGGAGAATCTATGTTTCGGGCATAAGCCCTTCATCAGAAATTCCAGCGCCACACTTCTCCACTTTTATACTGGGCTATTGCATAGGCTCTGGGGATCCTGAGTATGGTTTAGAGAAATGACATATCATATGCAAAATGTTAAAGTTTTTGAGTGGTACCATTAACAGCAGGAAAGGAATCAGAATTTTTTTTATTTTTAGATGATAGTTAGTAGGTAAGCTATGTATATTCATGTAAGTAAAGTGATTAGAATGAAATCAGAAGACTAAATATAACTTATGGGAAATTTCCAGTGGCTATGTAGATAAATCAATTAGCTATTAGAATTTAAAAGAATATCATGGCATGTTATATTGTCAGATGACAGATTAAAAATCAAATAATTATATAGTTGTGAACAGTGTTGCTAAATCATAGTTCTTGAGATGACAGGGGCCAGTATGATCATTAGATTAGATTACTTACAGTGTGGAAACAGGCCCTTTGGCCCAACGAGTCCACACCGACCCGCCGAAGCGCAACCCACCCATACATTTACCCCTTACCTAACACTACGGGCAATTTAGCATGGTCAATTCACCTGATCCGCACATCTTTGGACTGTGGGAGGAAACCAGAGCGCCTGGAGGAAACCCACGCAGACACGGGGAGAACGTGCAAACTCCACACCGTCAGTCGCCTGAGTCGGGAATTGAACCCGGGTCTCAGGCGCTGTGAGACAGCAGTGCTAACCACTGTGCCACCGTGCCGCCCATTGTTGGAAATATAAATTTGATGCAAAGATAGGAAATTGGTAACAAAGATTAAATAATTTCAGATTGAAAGATATCGGTTAATCTAGCATCGTTGCCATAGTGGAAAGAATTTCTAAACTTTTACCACATTTTGCATACACAAGTGTTTCCTAATTTCAGTCCTGAAAGCGCTCGTTCTAAGTTTTAGACTATCCTCAACACGTAAGTGCCCAAACTAGCAAGATAGGTTCTCTCTTCTTATACCTTTAACATTTTGATTAAGTCAACCCTTCTAATCGTCTGAATTCCAGGGAATACATCACTAGTTTTTGTTTTAGAAGGAAAAAGCTGAAGTTGTGTTTGAGTTTTAAAATTATGTCGAGGTTTAAACAAATTGATTCAAGTACTTAGCCACTTGGACAGAGTACGAGGACCATGCTTAAAGTGAGGAAGTTGGAATGAAAAGATGTTTGGTTCACTTTGCAAATGAAATGAATAGTATAACATTAGTCAAAAGATAATTAAATGCTTAGGACTAAGAGATTGGAAGAGTCAGAGAAAAGAGTTTCAGAAGACGAGCAAAATAACTGTGAAATTTATTAGATTAAATTACTTAGTGTGGAAACAGGCCCTTCGGCCCAACAAGTCCACACCGACCCACCACCCTTCCATTCCCCTACATTTACCCCTTACCTAACACTACGGGCAATTTAGCATGGCCAAGTCACCTGATCTACAGATCTTTGGACTGTGGGAGGAAACCCACCCAGACACGGGGAGAAACTCCACACAGTCAGTCGCCTGAGTCAGGAATTGAACCCGGGTCTCTGGCGCTGTGAGGCAGCAGTGCTAACCACTGTGCCACCCACAAACAGATAACGGATTATAACAGATTCATTTCACAATTTTAATCATTTAATTATCCTCATGGAAAATTCCTGTTGTTCAATGTAAAACAAAGTACTGTACTATTAATCTTATTAGTAATATATGATTATCAAACTAAGTTGAACTGACAGCTGTAAATATCTAATTTAACTGCATGAAAATGCCATAAATTATGGATGTATTTTACTTAAAAAGCACAACAGTCTTTGTTTTGAGCCTCTTGCAGGAATGCTCCTGGAGCTCCCAGTTCCTGTGCTGGATCAGATGATACAGGATGACAAGTTACTGTCTGCTGGACTTCAAAAAGCATTCAACACACTCCAGAATTCTACAGAGAAATGTCAAAGCATAAATAAATGGCATGTGAACATTTTGGTCACAGTATAGCATTACTTCTAATTATTTTCATTGTAAATTGAATTAGACAACACACTTATTTCAGCTTTAATAGACTCTGGTAACCTTTTGAATATTATTTTAATGTCAGAGTGTGAGGTAGATTTATAACAATATCCATTTTCTGGCTGCCAGGTTGGGAGTACTCTTCAATGCTGGAATGACTTTTTTTAAAAAATTAGAATTTGTGTAATTTAAATTTAATGTAGCTCATTAAGCTCAAAATGGCTAATGTTTTCTGTCTGTACTAGTGTTAATTTTGATGTTTGACTTCCAGTCTACCTAGAGGTGAGCAAGATGATACAGATTCTGATTCCACTGATTCATTAGGTGACCAACTGTATGACCTCGTGGACGTTCATAATACTGGACACAGTGAAAAAATAACAGGTGCGTTAGTGTCACCTTGAAAGATTGCCATCTTTAGAAACATTTTTATTGGTGAAGTCATAACTTTGTTGAGATTTGCCTTTGCACACAATTAGAGGTTAACATCAGTCCATGACACGATTTCAGCTCACATTTTGTTCTGGAATTCCGCAGTGATGGTTTCTCACCGTGGCAAAGACATGTATAGGAAATGTTCTCCGCAGTAGTTCAGTTGCCAGCACTTTTCTCTGAGTTGAGCTTCAAGCCCCACTGCCGAGACTTGTTTTCAAATGTGAGTGTGCTGCATTGTCGGAGGTCCTGGTCTTCAGATGAGATATTTTAAGAGGTCCTGTCTGCTGTTTCAGATTGATGTAAAAGATCCTGTGGCACTGTTTTGAAGATGAGTAGGGGAATTCTCCCCAGTCTCTTGATGAATATTTACCTTTTATCCAACACCAGAAAAGCAAATGATCTGGCTGTTGTCATGGTGCTATTTATGTGAGTTTTCTGTTTGTGAGTTTTTGGCTGCAGTTGGCTTGTCTTTCTACATTACAAAAGTGATCAACGTGTAAATCATTTTCTGACAATGAAGAGCTATGAGACATCCTGAGGTTGTGAAAGATGCTATATAAATGCAGGTCTGTTAGACTGGCAGTACACTGCTCAGGCCGAATGGACCAGTGTCACTTTCCTGTTCGTCTCTTTCATGATGTTTGAAGTTATTGGGGATTTAGTTATTCTAGCCTTCCTTACTGAAGATCAGATTAGACCATGAAGCAAAAGCAAATTGCCTTGATTTTATGAGATACTGATGTTAAAGTTAGCAGTTTATGAATACTTACTGCACTCCAATTTCCAGCAAAATATAACATTGTTTGCAAGTCTTTGCTTGGACATCAGCATTATTTAAGAACCATTTAGTTTGTAACTTTATAAACACAAGTTTGTTCTTTCTTGTCGTGACTTTCACAACCTCAGGACATCTCAAAGAAATATGGAATCACTTTTTTGGTGTAGGAAAGCCATGTGAATAAGTAGCCTTTGATTTAAGGATAAAATATTGAAGACGACATTGGAACAGTTCCTTCATGACTTAAATACCTTAAGATTTCTGAGTGTGTCTGAGAGTGCAGACAGAACTCTAGTTTAATGACTCATCTGAATCACCTCCAAGTGAGGGCCTTGAATCCACAACTTTCTGACTCAGGGTAAGAATGCTACCATTGATATCTTAGCCAGTATTAAACTCATCACCCTTCTTCCAAAAGGATTGTGATATAGCCTGGTGGTATAAATATTATTTAGTAACATCCAATCTCTGGTTGCTGAATTGATTCTATTTCCATTGAAATACTGTTTACATCTCATCTTTCAAAATTAACATTTTGTATAAATTTTCTTTCAATGATCCAGTAATTCTGAATAAGGAAAGAGATTAACACTTTGGGAAAAATAGTTGTCCAAACATAAAAATAAATAACAAATGATGAACGCTAATAAAACTCTTTCAAGAAGAAGAGATATTAAGAAAGATAATAATTAATTTGTGAAACAATCATGTTTGAACAACTTTTCTGATGAAGGGATCAACCAAATTCTCAAAGATTATATCAGGGAACAAATCTATTCAACACTAGCACTGACAGACGACTAAAATGAAGTAGATGTTAAGGAATAGTTAGAAGCTCAGATTTTTAACCTAACTTTGTCACCTTCATGAATGAAAGTGGAATTACAATATGCAATTTTGAATAGAGTAAATATATTATTGGATACATCCTTTTTATAGGGAGATGGTTGCAAAAGCAGTTGAATGGGATGGTTAATACAAATTGAAATACCTCTAATTATACTGCATGCTGGTTTTTCTTGTGCCTAACCAGGTATGTTACTGGAAATGGGACGTAAGGAAGTAAAGAAACTGGTCAATGACTTGGATCTATTGGAACAAAAGATTCACATTGCACAGGAAGCACTGGAGCTGTACGTATACGTGATTTATTTAAGTGCAAAAAAATGTTTAGAATACCTTTACACAGTGGCTTACAGTTTAGCAATTGACAAAATTCAAGTGTTGATGAATCAATTGCATGTTCCCATAAGCTACTGCGTATAAAATGAGAGAAAAAAACTGACTGCCACATGTGTTGCCAATTTAGGAAGAGAAGTAGTAAATTATTTGATCTAATAGTTTGCAAGGGTCTGAAGATAAAGTTTGCTTTTCAAATGCTTGGGATTGTCGGTACGTAAGAGTAGTTAAAGAAATGGTCCAAAGTATAAATATTTTATAACATAAAATAGGCTTGTTAATATGAAGTTAAGAGACTTTGACAAATATCTTGCACAAATGCTGTAGGTACATTCATTTGTTCAAAGCTTTTCACTTTTCTTTAAATTAGAAAAATGCCTAATGAGAGGAAGATGTCCAACAACTCCGATTTTGATGATGTGAGAGAGAACCTGGGAGAGAAGATTTTTGAACAGGTAGAAAAGATCGATCCACAGAACTGTGCTTACATCACTGGTGAGGAGAATCTTGAATTCTTTGAAGATGTGAATCAATTTTTGAGAAATGACAAATCTGTTGGGCAACAGGAAATCAATCCTAATGGCTGGCATCTCCAAAATGAACAGGCTGTCATTGCCAGGAGTCATAAAAACTTGAAATCTTATTTTCTCATCAATCATGAATTTTTCACCCAGATTAGGAATTATTAATGTCACTTCTTAAAATCAAACCCTATCTTTTGTAAATAACGTTACTTTCCAAAATTGTTATTCTTGGTTAGTTCAATTTGGCTTTTAGGTGTTTGAAAGATGGTAATGACTTGAGAGAGGGCAATAAATTAGAAAATTTAACCTACAATTCACTTGTATCTTTTGACGTAGATAGGCCCACAACACTTTTACGTCTTCCATTAGGGTCACAACATGACACCCTCTATACAGTCTGTGGGTTAAGTTGATAACTCACTAGATGGGAACTTGAAAGTAACAGTTGGAACTTTGGAACTGGTTTTTAAAGTAGGTCCATCTGGTATCCTGAACAGTAAGTGATCAAGACCTCGATTTGAGATGTTTTAAAGTAACACATTTACTGACTTTGACAAATTGATTTTTGTATTGTGAAAATCTCCCCAGCACATTTGTTCAGCTATGAGAATTGCAGTGTGATGACACCTAGGATTCTGGAGGAAGTTTCTGGTGTTAAATTGTTAATACAATGCTGCACCCCAGATATCTATAACTTGCTTTGTAATTGTACTTACTAAATAGGATTGTGCTGTGTCTGTGGCAGAACATAAACAGTACAATCACCCTGATATTTATGCTTTTGGTCTGTATCATTTGGCCAGTGCTGAATATCATGGTAGAGAGGAACCTCAATTATCCGGCATTTGATTAACTGAATTTCGGATTATCCGAACAAGATTGCAAGGTCCTGATGCTTGACTAACTGTTATCTGACACTCAATTATCCGGACCGAAATAATCCCCTGCCCATGTTCTTCGGATTATTGACATTCCTCTGTGTTGTCTAGTTGGCATGTCAATAATAAATTGTACAAAGTTTGAGATAACACTGCTTCAAAGCAGAAACATCAATACCTGACCAAATGAGGCAAATAGCTAGTGCTTTTGCATAAATTGTGACTTTTATAGATTGTAAAACTAATCAAAATTATGATATGAAAACACAACAATGATATGAAAATTAATTATAGGAAATGCTAACATTGTGTATTTGAATGGAAAATACTTTAAAATGTATTTTTTGTAACAAACAGCTTTAAATGAAATTTAGTGAAGCACAGATGTAGTGTAACTGGACTTAATTATGTGGCAATGTTCATGGTGTTGGAACAAAAAGAGCCTGTAGGAAATGTTATTGGAGGCTGACAGTAGATTTTGGATAGTTGAAGTTTGATTGCCAACTTTGATTTTCATTTTAAGTTACATACTGCCTGTCTTTGGCTCTGCAAAATATTTTAGAGTACTTTGTTGCAGCTATATGTCATTAATATTGGGATGCTATTTGCTATTTTACAGTTTACATCTTCTAAATTCTCTACATTAAATGGTTCTAATGTGACAAGGAACATCATGCCTTTTCTGGTTTTAGGAATGCTACTGGAACTAGAACCTTCAGCCATTCAGGTGCTGCTAACTGACAGATTAGCACTACATGCTGCTGTTCAAAAAGCACAGGCAGTTCTCTCGCAGTCAGCTACTCAGAATCCAGAACTGGTCAACAGTGAAGATGGAAGTGACCTGGACAGTGAAACTGAACAGATAGGGGAAGAATTATATTGCTATATCAACAAAACAAAATACAGTGAACATGCAAGCAGGATCACAGGTATGTGTATTATTTAGTGTTATATTCTCTAAACTTTTTTGTTTTGGAAATCTTTGACATTCTGTTGCAGTTTTGATGAAGTGCTGGACTGAGACCCTAAACTGAAGCTATGCCTGCTCCTTTGGGAGGATGAACAGGGGAATTTTCCCTTCAGTCCTAGTCAATATTTACCCCTCACCTAACATGACTAACAGATTATCTGGTCATTACCAAAATACTTTGAAATTTGACTGAAACTAATTGGCACTAAATTGAAGCAGGGATTTCTTGTTCTGTGTGTTGAGTTCTGTATTTGATTTCTACAGATCGGTCATGCTTTCTTCACTGGACAGGAACCTAAAGACTGGACTACTGAACCACCCAGTTTTCTGGCTGGCGATTAGTCTGTTGAGCTGCCAATTTAACCAACTATTTTTGTCCTTGAGAGCTGTTCTGCATGAAGGATCCTGCATTTCTAAACACTGACAATTAAGACATCTAACATTTGAAACTAGAATGAGGATTCCGAAATTATGGCATTTCTTAGCAAGCTGCTATAGTGTGGTTCACTGAACACCAGTGTTGGGTGATTCCTGGTAACTAATTGTTCCTGATTTGAAGTTAATAGCAGCAACAACATTGTTTTCAGTGTCTGTAAAACAATAAAGATCCCAAGGCACCTCTTAGGTGATTTGACACCGAGCCACACAGGAAATAATAGGATGGATCAATAAAAGCTTTTGACATAGTCAGATTTTAGTGAGCATTTTATAGGCAGGAAGAGAAGTGGAGTTGCTGAATGATAAAAGAAGGAAATTACTTGGGTTGTAACCTTGACAGATGAAGGCACAGCTATGAATGATAGGACATTTCAAATCACAGATGCTGATTAGGCGAGTGATATCACGAGATATCGCACTGGTGTTTAAAAGCGTCTATGTGTTGCATTAGGCAGCAAAAGGGATTTACAAAGTTTAATTCTGATTTTATAGTTTAGCACAAACACCAGTTTCCACCTTCCCCATCTGGACCTATTCCCTGTCTAAAACTTAACTCTCCACTTGGGCAGAACCCATCTCTTAAATACAAAATCCAATGAGCATCACCAATCTAAATCTCGAGCTGTTCTGTATGAAGGGTCATGCATTTCTAACACTGACGGTTGAGACATTTGAAACTAGATTGGGTATTCTGAAGTTATGGCATTGCTTATCAAGCTGCTCTAGTATGGGTCAGTGGGCGGTTGATGTCTTGGTGTAATCTGGGACACAGACCTCTGTGAATGACAGTGGCTTCCTTAAGCAGAAGTCAGCGCATCAGCACACCAATTGGTGTGCATGTAACCTCCCAGTTGTTGCGTGGCTATGCAGTGTAGAGGGAATGCTGGTTGCATTGAGAAGGAATAACTGTTTGCCTAAACATTTCAGCAGCAAATAGAGGCAGAAACAAGTTTGGGCAATGTTCTGGATATGGACTTTGGTAATCTTCTTGATGCTGTGAATGTGATCTTGAAACAAACTCCCAACCATATTAATGATGAATGCAGGTCTGATAACATCTGTACAGAGAGAAACAGAGTGAATGTTTTGAGTCTGATATGATAATACCTGGGTTGTACATAGCTTGGTACTGAAGACATTGAAAAATCTGCTTCATTGCATGTCTTAGCACATCCACTGTCATGGACTGATTTAATTAATGGAAGCTCCATTTTGGATATAGGCTTTGTCGGAATCACATTCCCAGAAGTTTGTGCTACAGTCCTATTGTGAGTTTCTTAGCTTAATATGAATGACTATTTTGTGTTTAGGAAATTCTTCCTGGTTCAAATAGTCAAAAATCTCAAAACGTTAAGTTACTAAAGAAAAGTAGCATCTTAGGTTGGTGGTCATTGTCTTTTGGCTACAAACAACTCTTTCTTACTGACTTTACAGTCATGTTGGTACTAGTGAAAACATATTTATCTGCTTATGCCACTATGAGAACAGAAAAGTCCACCACTTAGAGTCATAGAGATGTACTGCATGGAAACAGACCCTTTGGTCCAATCTGTCAATGCCCACCAGATAGTCCAATTTGCCAGCAGTTGGCCCATATTCCTTTAAATCCTTCCTAATCATATACCCATCCAGATGACTTTTAAATGCTGTAATTGTACCAGCCTCACCACTTCCTCTGGCAGTTCATTCCATACATGCACCACCCTCTGTGTGAAAACGTCACCCCTTAGGTCCCTTTTAAATGTTTCCTCTGTCATCATAAACCCATGCCCTCTAGTTCTGGACTCCCCCCACCCCAGGGAAAAGACTTGGTCTATTTACCCTATCCATGCCCCTCATGATTTTATAACCATCTATAAGTAAGTTCACTTCTCAGCTTCCAATGTTCTAGGGAAAACACCCCTTGATAAATGGCACAGAAATTGTTATCTTCAGCAGCATACGTCAAAGAAACTGTATAAGCACAAATGACTTTAAACTGTCTTAGCTGATGGGATCACTAAAGTGCTTACCCTCAGCAGCAGTAGAATCTGTAACTTTGTTTACAAAAAACTAATACATATTTCCCTGGTGTTATGCATGTGTTGTAAATATGTGATAAAATATCCTGGATATGTACCTTTTTCTGATGGTGGTTCTGCAATGTTTACAGTACTTTTGAATCAGTCCATCAAATTAGTATTCGAATGATTTCATTAGAACACGTAGCCTTTGTTAATGGCACTAATACTTTTGCAATTTTTTTTTAGGAATGCTGCTTGAGATTCCACATAACCACTTAACAGAACTGCTGAAATCACCAGAAGAGCTAAATGAGAAGATTAAAACTGCAGCTTCAGCACTTGAAGATGACTGAAAATATTGTTAGAAATTTAGTAAATCCTGTAATTATTTAGGTATTACAATCACAGCCTCAATTTCTGTGCTTTATTTTGAATGATGATTAATTTGAGAGATTAGCAAATAACAGACTTATGGCACATAAACTGAATAGTGAAGAGCTTTCAACTGTCTGCATTTCTAGTGCGAGAAGTTGTTTTTAAACTGCAAAGTATTTATTTACCTACAGTGATGCCTTGGATTTCCATAGTATGCAGTACCAGTAAAGTTACCTCAGGTTTGATTTACTATTTAATGATCAGAGGCAGAGTGACTATATTGCTTCTGAAAGACAATTGGTATAATCTTTGTTTATAAATTCTTTAGATTAAAAGATTCTACTGTTTTGTAAATGTTGTTATATTATTTTAATGTATTGAAATTACAAGAAAGCTGTACAGAAAACAAGAGTACTTAACTTCATGGCTGCACCTTTTGATTGGGCATCACACTCCATTTTCCCAAAAAAATTAATCTCTACACAGTAAGATAAAATGTACATTAAAAAAAATCCAAGGGATTCTTGTCCTTGGAAACCATTCTTCAACTGTTTGCTTTCAAATTGGGTATAGAGATATTATCACGTTCTAATCAGTCAAAAATTACCAGAAGCATGAAATTTGACTGACACTTCAGTGATCCTAGATTTTTAAAAATATAATACAGGAGCCATTTTAAATGTAAAGTTATTGTTACCACATGCATAATGTGGCTAACACCAGGTATTTGTATAAAAGATAGGTGGCTCATTGCTAGTTCATAAAGTTAAGTAAGGGAAGCTGGAAAAGTATACTTTCTCGAGGCTGACCTTGTTCCAGTCTTGGGGGTATTTCATCTTTATTTTTCTTTGCTTCAGTGTTTCTAGCCCACGTAGTACTTGCAAGTAAGAACATGGTAGTAATTAAAGTCCAGATTGTTTCAAGTGTTCTAGATTATTTCATATCATTCATTTAATCTTTGGAGTGTCATTGACTGCTTCTTGATGTAAAGTGGGAAGAGGAGGAGACAGCTTGTCAATGTCAAATCCTAATAATGTTCTAAATAAACAATGATACCGTTTCTTAATGCAGGTATATGGAGAATAACTAATTATATTGTTAATTGAATGTGCTATTCTGAAACTGAATATCAAATGAGGAATTAACATTTTTAAAGTAGTTCCTTATCACTTTTCCTGTAATAGACCAGAAATATCAATATGGTAGACTGTCGATCCAATAGCTACAAGTTATTTACGTTCAAGTTAAATTCTTTATGTTTTTGAGTGCAATATTTCACTTTCACTGAAGTGACCAAATCAACTAGCTGTGGATTTGTTTGCTTTTCTTGGTTGTAAAATAATTTAAACCATCTGAATTTAAAAATAATGTTGAGCATTGAAATATAGGCTGTAAAAAAAAATCCAATCACAAATGATAAAATACAGAGTTCATCTGAAAATTTTGATCTGTTTTTGAAGTTATATTCCAGCTGTGAAAATGAGTAAATATCAATGTAGTGTTTGAAAATATTCGATGAGTTAAATTCCACTACTTAGAGTTAAGGGATTAATTTTGCTTTATGAAAATGTAAATCCAGCTTTTAAAAGGTTAATTCTAGTTCAAAAAATGGTATTTGGAAATAAAAAAAGCTGGAGAAACTCAATAGATCTGATAGCATTGATGGAGAGAGGAAGAGTTAACATTGAGTCCAATATGACTTCTTTAGAACTCTCCTTCACTCTTCAGAGATACTTCCAGGTCTGAGTGTTATTCTGTTTTTATTTCAGATTTCTAGTCTCCATTGTATTTTGCTTTCATTTTGGAAACTCTTTTGTTAGCTTAAATTGGGACATTTAGGCAATAATGCAATAAACTAATGGTGGCAGTTAAATTAATACATGACAGTTTTGAAGAGTCATAATATTAACATAATTGCTAATGTAGTTGAAACATTTTCTCCTTGTAAATGAGTTACATGTTATTTTGCATTGAAGTGGATTGTGGTTGTTCATACTGTACATTTCAGATCATTGTAAATAAACCACTGCAAACTGTATTAAATAAATATAAAATATACTGAAAGTTAATGTGTTTATGGATTACGTTGTCATTGTGGTCTCCACGCTTTGTTTCTATGTCTGAAAGACATAGTTTTAGAACTAGATCAGGAATTTGTTTTTGTGAGAACAAAATCCACTGGTTGAACTGAGGAGAAAAACGGAGTTAATGTTTTGAGTCCAGTCACCCTTTGTCAGAATGGAACATGTCAGTATTTTACCCTCTAACTTCTGGGACCTCACAATGATACAGAAATATCAGCCAGGGCCCCTGTAATTTCTTCTCTAGCCTCTTGCAGAGTTCTTGGATATATCTGGTCAGGATGAGGAGATTTAGCTACCTTTGTACATTTTAATATATTCACCGCCTCCTCTACTGTGATATGCACTGTCCCCAAGATATAACCACTAACTTCTCCAGTCTTCATGTCTTTCTCCATGATAAACACACAGAGGAGACCCTCTTGAGTGCTATAAACTCCCTTTAGTTATTCTTTTTTCCTTTTAATACACAAGATTTGGATTCACCCTAATCTTCTCAGCCAAGGCTATCTCATGCCCCTTTTTTTGCCCTCCTTACTCCCTTGATCTTACTGGTTGTACCTGACCCATACCTCCTTTATTCTGGTCAAAGCCTCAAGATCTCTTGTAATCCAGGGTTCCCTATTCCTGTCAACCTTGTCTTCACACTCACAGGTAATCTTGAACTCTGGCTATCTCACTTCTAAAGGCTTCCCACTTGCCAGAGGTCCCTTTGCCCACAAACAAACTACTCCAATTAACCCCTGCAAGTTCCTGTCCAATTCCATCAAAATTTGCCTTGCCCCAATTTAGACCTTGAACCAATGGACCAATTTTATCCCTCTCCAAAACTAATTTTAAAATTAATAGAAGTATGGTCACTGGTCCAAAAATGCTCCCCCATTATTCTATATATTTGCTTCACAGTACTGTACTTTATAATTTAAAAATATGGACGAGTGAACATTCGGATCACAATGGGTGATTAGGTACACAGACTTTCACAAAGTGACCTTTACAATGGTACTTTTTAACTATACTCCAGAATTAGTAAGTAACGCATTGCAAAATATTTCAAGTTTGAATGGAATTTTGTTTGAACAAAAAAATGGCTGGACACACATTCAGTAAAGATATAAAATGTATTTTGAAAAATAGAGAACAGATTGAAGTCCATACATTCTAAAATGTACAGTAAGGCAGGCTTGTTTCACAATTTAAAATCTACATCACATTCTTTTCCATAAAAACACAACAAAGCCATTTAAAAGAATCAATCATAAGGCCAAGGCAGTACCTTGAAACATTTCAGTACCAAGAAAGAAACAATATACAAACAGCACAATACAATAATCACACACAGCCTGCAGCAGATCAGACTCTGACCTCAATTATTTACAAAATTGAATTTACACACTACAATTATTGCTGAACTGAGGGAATGTACAAAAGGTTTCTTCTATAAAATGAAATGTTCCAACATTTCTGATGTTCTACATTATTTTAAAATCATTAATTATTACAATCTAAAACAAAACTTTGAACTGTTCACTCTTTTTAAATCCACAACATTTCACCTGTACTGTTCCAAAAGCTAGTTTCTTGCAAGTACTCATGGTTACATCTAACATTATTTTATGCAGAAACAATTCTACACCTCTGTGCAAAAAAGCCATTTCCAGACAAAAATAACATTCCAAAATAAATCAGCAATTCAACCTGCAAGTTGACAGGTTAAGAAATTATTTTCAAAATGATGTTAAAGAGTCAAACTTTTCAGGAAGAGAGCAAACCTCTTCATTGGAAGATCTCATTGCAGCTATATCAACCAAATTAGTTACTTCCAATTACTGGAGCTTCAGAAGGTTGGATCTGTTTGAAGAAAAATAATTTACTGTTGAGATAACGTCATAAAAACTCAAATTAAAAATATGAAGTAGCAATTTATACAATACTATTAATAATTTCACAAACATTCAGAACTTGAATAAATGTATTCAGCACATTAATAAAATTTAGTTTATTTGACTGATTTGCTGTCATGCAAAACAAGGTATTTTAAAAGAGAGCAGACTTAACATAAATCTCCAAAAACAACAGCATCAGTAAAATCCTATTTAGGATTGTAATATTAAACTTTGACATAATTTCCCCTAGCTTGGACAAATCTGAAAAAGAGATTTATGCAAAGGTTCCTCTGAAGATGATCCTACAGTTAAATACATGGATGGACACCATTTTTGCTCTGAGGGCAAGCGATCCTTGGATAGAATTATTTTCATATTCTTATAAAGATTCACACACATTAACAGAAAAACGAGAGTTAATTGAAACTGTTAACATGATTAATTCTCAATGTTAAAAATTACTTTGCTTCTTTGCATCAAACGGAGATAATTATCTTTTGGAATACAACTAGTCTTCAACTTAGGTAATAAAATGCTTTTATTAAAGTGATATTTTAAAGAGATTGTTTAAAATGCAGTTCTTTCAGGCTTCCTGCAAATTCCCTTGCACAAAATACTTCACATTGACTTTAGTCCCTCAAGTGCAAGGAATCACAACAGGAAAATGGCTGATGTCTATGAAACTGACCCAAAAAAAAAAATCATCTGGGTTGGAACAATTCTTTAGTTTGGGAATGTTGGAATCTTGGTAGTATCTTTCTGAACTGCATTACTCCACTGAGCTGGAATTCACAGCTTACTGCTCCATACTGGATTTAACATATTTCTTCAGTAAATTTGGGCCATTGCGCAAATCAGTCAGCGACTTTTGATGAGGCTGAAATAACTTGAATTACAAAGCATCACAAGTGGCTGACTTATTATCAACACTCTAGCTTTATGAAATATCTCAATTTTCATGAAGTTTCTATATTTGCACATTAAGTAGAATTTTTAAACTTGCCAGACTTACAGCCATGATAGTTATTAATAACTGCTAATCAGTCTCTCCTTCCCAGGTTTGGAGATGCCGGTATTGGACTGGGGTGTACAAAGTTAAAAATCACACACCACCAGGTTAGAGTCCAACAAGTTTAATTGGAAGCACTAGCTTTCAGAGCGACGCTCCTTCATCAGGTGTTTGTCACAACCACCTGATGAAGGAGCAGCACTCTGAATGCTAGTGCTTCCAATTAAACCTGGTGGACTGTCTCTTTCCCAGAGGTATTTAAAAATGTAGAGTCTTGTTTCTTGAGGCACAGATGAATTGGAGATTTTAGATTAAAATGAAAATGCATGATTTTCCCTTTATTTCTTTTTTCTCCTCCTCCCTCTGACTCTATTTCTCCTCCTACATGTAATATTATGTGAGTCACTCACTCTGTTATAACACCAGACAAACCCGCTCCCGCTAATTTAAACCAGCAACCCAGAAAAGATTTACCCTGTGCGGTAATCTGCGAAAATTCCAGAGGTAAAGAACTATTCCAAAAGTCACTATTTAAAGTAAAAATTAACAACTTTTAAAAAAAACTAACAGACAATATTAACTATTTACAAATCATTTTTCTAAACCTTTTACTTTGCCCTCTACAATGCTGATTCAATAAAGCCCCCAATTAGGATTTACAGAAAAATTCAAATTACAAAACTAGCCAGCTATCGAATCTTCTCTTTGTATCTTCCTCAGCAGATTTGCTCTCCAGGTCGGTGTTGATGTTTTCCTCTGTGCAAACTCCTTCTCCAGACAGGAACCTCTGTGTTCTGACTAACAGCCTACAACTGTTGGTCTTTTTGCCTCAACTGTTCAATGTTTTCCGGTTTTATACCCCAAAACATTGGATCATTTCATTGGTTTTAATATTGTCAAAATACCAAATTCAAACTTGATTAAAGTTTGGTATCTTGGAGCATAATTTAAACTGATTGGCCAAATTTGAATTTGTTTTTGTCGCATAGCCACCCAGGCAGTGCTTGCTGTTCTGACCAAGCATTACATTGTTACCTTGTTCCCGACTCTGTCTCTAAGTCCTTGCTAGCTTTCAACTCTCAAAGGTACAGTACCCCTTACACCTTCATAACAACTCCAATTCACTATTTATTTCAAATTCCTTAAAATTTCATTTGACAGAGATACAATTTCTGCGCCTTTGCCAAGATTCCAGATGCCCCACTGCCCTCACTTGATAATTATTAATTCTTAAGTCTAGCAACTCTGTGGGAAAACATAACTTTCACTGAAGACTGAAGGAAAAAAATCTTAACAGACAAGGTACATTGCAAGATGTCCTGCTCCTATACGTTGTGAACCAATGAAATAAAGAAACAACACCAAATCAATTAAGGCATTACCAGATATAAAAAGTTATTAAAACACCAAGTCAGGAAACCATCAGACAATTGGAAGTGAAATAATTTCAACCCAGAACCTTCAGATCAGCGTGAATCAGGTATTTGCATGCAGTCACACAAGCGATTACACACATCACCAACCTTCACTTTGCTTTTGAAAGCCTTTAAGATCAAAAACCATGTAATGATTCATCTGCAAATGCTCCGATTAAGGACAAGAGTGGAGAGAGAAAAAGAAAAAGGAGTAAAACACTGAATTAAATAAGTTTGAAAAATAAAGATTAGAATTTTAGACACAAAAGTGTATTGATTAATACAGGGAAGTGCAACTGGAGGGAATTCATGCAAAAAAAAATGTTGAAATGCAAATTTGTAAATGGTCATTGTAAGTACTAGACTAGTTTCCAAGTCAAACTTTTAAAACATTTAAAAACTGGTTTATACTCAATAAAACATGTAAATAATTTACATTTTTAACTTGAAAACCCCCTGGTTTAAATTTACAATGTGCTTTTAGAAAGTGAAGTTTGCAATCAATTGCTTTTTGCACACAGGAAAGTACATTCGCATGTATAGCATGGTAGAAATGTGGTGGAGGCTATTATAATTGCAACATTTAAAAAGGTATCTGAATGGGTATATAAATAGGAAGGGTTTGGAATGATATGGGCCGAGTGCTGGCAGGTGGGACGAGATTGGGTTGGGATATCTGGTTGGCATGGACGGGTTGGACTGAAGGGTCTGTTTCTGTGCTGTACATGATTCTATAAGGAGGTTTAAAAATAAGGCTGCAAGTGATTCAAACACCATCTCTAAGTGGCACAAAGAACATGCATGTGCTAAGCAGAAGCTGATGTCAATCAGGAGTGACAGAAAACAGTGGCCAGCTTCCAAGATGGTGATTTTTTTTCCCCTGCACTCAGTTCCTCTTTTATATTATTCATACTTCCGTTAAAACCCCCATCCCCAGTTGCTTTGAAATATCTGAAACAATTACCTCTGATTTGCCTATACTTTACCACATAATTTCCTGTTGATTACCAGAGTATACCTGATACCTCACCCGCACAATGTCACTGAATTCAGCCTTGCTAACTCCGAGAAAATCACCCCACTTCCACAGTAATTTTTATAAATCATCCCAGAATGGGGCTAAACCTTCATCTACCTTCAATATTTATGACCAGCACCACTATTTCAACACTGCATAGTGTCTCAAAAGTGATATTTTTGAGCTGAATTCTGGAATTGATTCAACCCTGTTGAGGCCAGCTGATGCCAAGACCCTGCCTGCAAATACATGGGGAAAAGTGACCATTTGGGCAAGAGTGATTACTCCATAAAAATAATCCATCTTAAAATTGGTTTACATTCTGTTCATCCCTGGTAAAAGCTGCAAAATTCAATCTAGATAGAATAATTATATTGCAAAACTTAACTGAACCTAAATAAACTTCCAATTCATTCGGTATCATCCTTGTGTACTGTCACCTTTACGGTCTTCACTGTTCACATGGCTATAAAGGGAATGATGATCCTGCCTTATTGCCATCTCTGACAATGTGGCATACTCCCCGTTCTGTACTGAAATACTGTGTAAGATAATGTGACTGACTACTGACGTGGCACTAGAAACGATACTTTAGCCACTGAATCAAACTGCCACTTAGCCAGCTACATATGTCGGAAGGCTTACTATTTATAGACTGATGTTGACATTTTTACAGAAGCAGAATATGCCCATGTTGGAAATTTTGACTAAATTTCAAAATATGGAAATATTCAGGTCAGGCGATACAATAGGACAGAGAAAAATGGTTCATTTTCAGATTGATGACATGACATCAGAATGAGCATGGTTCAGTGAGCTCAGCTGAGGTCACCTTGGCATTTCGGTGTATCTGACTAGCCTGATCCCCAACAAGATTGAGGTATCAGCTTGAAACAAGATTATTTACATGATAAAACCTCTAGTTGGTCATCCAAATGGCCTTTTCAGCTTATGCTTGTAATCAGTTGCAGAGCTAAATACCACTCATGCAAAAGGAAAAGTAAGGCAGTACATCTTCACAGCACTCTTAGTTTTTTGACTGCATTCTACATGTTCTCAGAATCTGAGCACTGAATGTCTTAAAATTTTAAACAGAATATTCACAAGGGAAGAGAGGAGGAAAGGTGTCATTTCTAAGTGAGCCAGTGGTACTGCATATCAGCTGTCTGGATCTGAAACCACTGTTATTCATTTAATCAGGAAAAATGCATCAGTAGATATCTGGCCTAATAACTGACCATGTCTTCTGACACACAGTTACATTGCTATTTAGGTAAAAGCCCACAGACCCTTCTTTCAGCATCAGTATTACCTACACAGCACGTGAAGTAGTCAGTTCTCTCCTTTAAAAACTACGGAAACTATAGATTAGAGATAGTACACTTAAAAACTAGGTGAAAGTGAACAGATCAGAGAGAAAGAGCAAAAGTCAATAGATTGGTTGATCAAGCATGTTTATATCTTAAGCATGTAGAGTTAATGTACCCTCCTTGGACACTCTGAATGCATGGCGGTATAGAACAGACTCTAATTTAGTTCATCCTCCTTATTCGTTTGTTTATAACAGAAATAAATTGAGACCTAAGATTTGAGCATATTAATCACTACAACTCTAGGGGCTGCTTTAACATCAGTGTGTTAACTTCTTTCACATTTATAGATGTTAACCAATGAAACTTGCATCAGCTGAAATTCTAAGTTGAGATGGTTTGGTGGGGAGGACTAAACTCAGGTCACATAAGCAAGTCTGTATTAAATATATTGGGGCATAAACACCTGCCCATGTGCTGCATTACATCCTTTACCTAGACTACAAATTTTCAGAGATAAATTATAATTGTTTATTATTTTTGGTTAAAAACATTTCAAACAATGGAAATGATTATAGTCAATGGAACAATATGAAGAATAAGGGTGAATTTAATTCTTCTACTGCTGTGAAGCAAGCTCCTAGTAAATTGGCAGGTGTTATGATATCACACGATGTTCTTTCAATTCACTTCACTCCCTATTATTTATTACTTTTGAAACAATCATGACTTTAAGCAAAATAAGTGTTACGCTCAGAGTAAGATGCACTGACAATTTTCTACATGGTTGTTTCACACTTCTAGTCGAGACCAGAGGGAGATCCTAATCTATAGGCAACTTTATTATTCTGTTAATCAGTCAGTCAGTCTCACTAATGACAAGTGCATTACATAAATTGAAAGGACCCTATAGGCATCAGGCAAAATTAAACAATCACAGACATAGCAATCTGCACTATGGAAAGTGACATCTATACATAGTCAACATAATGAATCTATGTTTCCACTGGCCAATGCATAGGACCTGCATCAACTGTATTACCTCGAAACATCAATACCATTCAACAATGACTGGAAAGGAACAACTGATTAAAAGACTGAATTGTAAATTCAAATCATTATTGTTACAAATAAACAGGCCATTGAACCTATTGAGTCTGCTGACATTTGTCTTCTCCAATTCAATTCAGTTCTTCTGCTTGTTCCGCTAATCATCAATATCACTCTTTTCCAAACAACTACAAGTTGAACAAACTTGCTTTTAAGTAATGGCTGTTGTTATGATTCCACATTCTGTAATGTTCTCTTTCTCTAATCATTTTTTTTCTGGGATTATCTTAAATTTGTGGTGCTCCTCGGTAAAGGCTTGTCATAATTGTAAATAAATCAAATCAATCCCAATTCACAACTTAATCCTGAAAACGTCTTGACAGATCATTTCTTAACCTCTGAAGTATCTCTTCATAACCGTAAGCCTGCATCACTGACAACAACTGATTGAATCAACTTTGGACTTTTTAATTCTTTATATATATTATTCCTCTAGGTGGGTGTCCACATTTGTACAAAACATCACAAATTAGTACTTAAAGCTACCTTAAATTTGAAAATGCAGCAAAGAGGATATTTAATCAGAAAAGAAAAACAGAACCAGGAGAGATAACTTTAGTAATTATAGTGCTAGCAATTTCCATCATCACAAATCAAATTGCTTTAAACATTTTAACCATCTTCAATCACAGATTATTTGATTGCTTCACTCACCTCCAGATTTCCTCTAGCTTTCTTCAGAACATCATGAGTTAATGACACTTTAAAAGGAATAGAAGACTTCAATTAAAAATAAGCCACAGATATATTTAATATTTATATTTAATACATGGCTGACAATCTTAAAAGACACTGAGCAGGTTAGCAGCACAGCAGGTGGCACATTAATTTCCAATATGTGAATAGATATTGCATATTTCTGTGCACTATTCTTAATATGCAGTCAGATAAGAAAATACAGTCATAAATATTGCAAGGTACAGTAGATTCATATACAAATTTAGACAAATCCACAATTAGAATTGTAAATTAAATCACCAAATCCTGTACTAGCTCAGATCAATCTAATAACTCAACTAAGACTGTCCAGTTCTCAATCCTAAAGGCACAAGTGAATCCTGGAGATACTTGATAATCTCACTGCTAGTGCTGCCAACCGCTTTATATAAAAAAAAATGCAATTTTGTTCTTGATTTTTCAACTCATCAGTTTATGGAACTGCATGAAATGGAGTTGACTCACAGATAAGTAGAGTTATCGTGTCATCTAAGTAGTAATAAATGACTACAAGTGAGCTGCTCGATTACTCATTTTACCACTTGACAAGGTACAGCTAGTAGCTACAGGTATGTAGGAGTATTGCATACATTTGTGAATCTAAGGATACATAATCCTAGTGATTTCTCTGGCAGTGGAATCTAAAACAGAATAACAATCTGAAAGCATGAATTAAGATGTTAAAAATATATCAGTTGAGACGATACATGGAGAGAGAAAAAAAATAAAATGTTAGAAATAAAAAAGGGCTGCACGGGGTACCTAATGACAGCATAACCTTATTGTTGTGGTTCTGCTCACCGAGCTGGAAGTTTTTGCTGCAAACGTTTCGTTCCCTGGCTAGGGAACATCATCAGTGCTGTTGGAGCTTCGTGTGAAGCGCTGCTTTGATGTTTCTTCCGGTATTTATATTGGTTTGTTCTTGCCGCTTCCGGGTGTCAGTTTCAGCTGCAGTGATTTGTATGTGGGGTCCAGGTTGATGTGTCTGTTGATGGATGTTCTTGCCGTTTCCCCAAACTCCATCAACAGACACATCGACCTGGACCCCACATACAAATCACTGCAGCTGAAACTGACACCCGGAAGCGGCAAGAACAAACCAATATAAATACCGGAAGAAACATCAAAGCAACGCTTCACACGAGGCTCCAACAGCACTGATGATGTTCCCTAGCCAGGGAACGAAACGTTTGCAGCAAAAACTTCCAGCTCGGCGAGCAGAACCACAACAACGGATACCCGAGCTACAAATCTTCAATCAGATTTTAAGCATAACCATAATCACTAAACCCCATATGCACAGCATGTGTTTCTTAGGCAAGGTGGCAAACTTAGTGCTCCCATGTGGGAAATGATTCATTTTTACAACCAATACATGATGTTTCAATATTTATTCAGCAAAAATATTAGCAATTGAAAAAGGAGATGTTAAGCAAAGACAATCAAAGTAAATGTGATGCTTCGAAAACAGCTTGATCAAGAAGCAGAACCAAATGATGACTGATATGGTTACATACATTGATTAATGATGACTTTTTCCATTCCCTCCTTAAGTTGGTTAGTCGTACGAAGACGCTTAACTGTGCCATGCAAAAGTTTCTCCTGATCAGTCAATTTCTTGCGTAGCCGGTAAATTTCATCAGTCACAGTTTTTCCCTATAGGGCAAAGAAAAAAAGAAATGAAGATGTGCTAATGCCTATGTTCAGTTCCCATATCTTCATTAGTTAGTTATCAAAGTGTGGCCTATAGAAGAACCTCTATTATCTGGCATTTGATTATCAGAATTTTGGATCATCCGGCAAGATCGCAAGGTCCCGATGCTCGACTAAACTATGTCATCAGGCATTCGATTAACCAAATGAAATACTGCCCACCCGTGATGTTTGGAAAATCAAGGTTCCTCAGTACAGTGCAATAGAATTTTAGAGAAGTTAACTGCGCGTATTCACCATCTCTCCCAAACAGGTAAGTTATTGTGCTAAGGTTGAATCTGATTGGATCCTTTCCTTGCATGAATATGGAGCATATTTCTCAACAGTTCAATTAATCAGGGAGAACATTGTGCTAGAAGATATGAAGCACATTCATCTGTACAAAACCTTTCAGCTTAAATTGTGGAATTTTTCCCCTTAGTGTAGGGAAACATCAAGTAATCCAAAAGGAATTTGGATATATTAACTATGGTAAAAGCACATGGATACAGACTGGTTGAAAAAAGTTTTTCAAAAAGCTACCTAAGGCAACAGTCTGAATGCCTTCCATTTACGTTGTCTAATGCTATGAAAATGGTAAATTCTATTGTTCCCAGCACTGTGGAGTTGCGTTCAGCTTGCTATGTATCAATAAAGGATTAAAACTTGCTTTCTTCTTGTTCCACACGGCTTTGTACCAAATAATTCATCTGCCAAATAATCAGACACTTGGGCAAAAAGCCCAAAAGGTGCTTTCAGAACTGGACTTCCATTGCATTGCCAATGAACTGTGATTCCGAATTTTAGATTTGAAATTCAACATACAGACCCTTTCTGTTCTGCATGTTTCTATGATTCTGCATTACAGCACCAAGACAGAATAACCCTCTTTCATGAAAAGTATTTGTTTTCAGGCTGGACACTAGAAGGAATTAGAAAAGAAACTGCTTTAGCCCAATAAATTCAATCTTTGTACCTGTGTACGATGACTGGAGCTGGCAGAAGAGATCGGTAAAGATACCCTCCAGAAGCGTTTTACCAAGTGTCCTGCTTCCTCAAGCATTTGTTCCAAAGTCTTTATGGTTGAGGACAAGTCCTTTAAGCAAAGCTCATTTAGTTCCTGGAGCAGCAAACAAAAAAGACAAGTAAGTTAGACTCAACTTTACTAAAAAAACTTTAAGCAGCACAATAACAAAAAAGATAAACATCTCGTTTCTGGTGTTGAAACAGCATGTTCCAGAATAACAAAAAAGGTATTTATTATCACTTAGGCGTCCAATAATTCAACCTGTGACCAATTTCGTTTCATATCAGGTTAATTCTACATGCTGACGGGTAGAAAAATTGCTAACAAAACTGGGCTTTTTAATATGAAGCACCAAGATTTAAGTATATTCTGGATTCAGACGTAGACTCCACACACCCACTTATGCTCCCAGGATTAAGAACTGGATCAAGTCTCAGATGAGGTTTTAAGATGGACCTGAATTAGCAAAGTTTTTGCTGGTTTAATTTGCAAATCAAATTGTGGATTTGTTCAAATTTACATGTGAATTTGCTATGCTTTGGAATATATATGATTATATGTTCTTAACTGACTGCATATTAAGAATGGAATGTACAAATCTACAATGGTCCGCTCAGATTTGGATATTAATGTCATCCTGCTGTGTTGCTAACATGTCCAGTCTTTTTTTTAAAAACCAAAACTGTGAGCACCACTTTCAAATAGATCTCTCTGCAACTCAACTACACTGCTGTAGTAAAGCAGTAGGCAGAAGTCAAAGTCAGTCTCCAAGCATGACCCCTAACTTCCTGCACCTTGGGGCATTTTAATTCTACTCTTTGCTCCCAACTCTGACCTTTATGTTTGGCCTGTTAATGTTTCAGTGAAGCTCAATCTAAGCTGGAGAGCCAGCACTTAAAATCTCCAAACCATCCTGTCAGTCCTTCATTTTCATTCTTCCTATCATTTCCCCTTTCAGTTTTCAAACTTTTCCAAGTTCTGGTGAAAAGTCACAGATGTGAAATGTAAATGTTCTCTCTCTCTCTCTACTGGTGTTGTCAGACCTGCTGAAACTACTGCCATTTCTTCCATATAAACCATAGAATGTAAGTAAATAAAATGATCTGAAGTGTGGAAGAAGCTGAAAGAAATTTAAGGAAGAATGTAGTAACTTTGTACCATTTCAAAATGTTTCTGGTACTTAAATAAAAAAAAAAATGACATTGATGAAGATAATGGAAGTTTGTATTGTGGAAAAGAAAACATCCTTATCACTGTGTGCGCTTTAAAATGAATTTAAAATGGTTGAGAGAAAAGTTTCCATTTCTAAACTAATTGGTTAATTGTTCCAGACTATTTTGGGCATTGGTAACATTAGAACAAAACCATGGTATTAATGATATCTGTGTGCAGTGAGAGGAGAAATCACTGAATAAAAGGCACACCCGAGTTGGAGGAGACCTCCAGTAGCTTGCTATTGCAATTTCCCTCTTGATATGGGGGTGGAGAAATGTTATTCAGGAATAGTTACCAGGAGGTGGTGAGTTGTTTAAAGAGTATTTGTGATAACATGCATTGCAGAGCAGGATTGCACATTTAATCAGTTTAGAACCGTACCAGGTCACAGTATTCTGCAGTTGAGTACATGATGACAAGACCAGAGGCCTTTAGGACTGTGCCAATGAGATATTGGGCAGTTTGCCATAAGACACAGGAATAGAAATGGACCATGTGGTCCATTAAATATGCTCCACCATTTGATCATGGGTGATCTTCCTCAACCCCATTCTCCTGCCTTCTCCCCATAACCCTTGAACCCCTTTCCCTTCAAGAACCTATCTCTGTCTTAAATACACTTAATGACTTGGACACCTCTGCCCTCTGCAGTTATGAACTCCAGATTAACCACCCTCGAACTGAAGAAATTTCCCCTTATCTCTGTTCTTAAGGGTCACCCCTTCTCTCTGAGGCTGTGCCCTAAGGTCCTGGTCTTGCCTACTAGTGGAAACATCTTCTCTATGTCCACTCTGTCCAGGCCTTTTAGTATTATCTAAGTTTCAATAGGATTCCCACCCCCCAACCTTCTAAACTCCATTGCAAACAGATCCAGACTCCTCAACCACTTCTCATATGCCAAGCTCTTCATCCCAGGATCAATCTTGTTAACCTCCTCTGGACCTCCTCCAATACCCGCAAATCTTTCCAAAGATATGTAGCACAAAACTGCTCACAATATTCCAGATGCAATCTGACCACTGTCTTTTACAGCCTCAGTAGTGCATGTCTACTCTTGTATTCTGCCCTCTTGGAATGAATGCTAATATTGCAATTGCCTTCCTAACTGCCAAATGAACCTGCACGTTAACATGAAGAGAATCCTGAACCTGGAATCTTTGTGCTTCAGATTTCCAAAGCCTTTTTAGATTACTTACAGATTACTTAGTGTAGAAACAGGCCCTTCGGCCCAACAAGTCCACACCGACCCGCCGAAGCGCAACCCACCCATACCCCTACATTTACCCCTTACTACGGGCAATTTAGCACGGCCAATTCACCTAACCCGCACATCTTTGGACTGTGGGAGGAAACCAGAGCACCCGGAGGAAACCCACGCAGACACAGGGAGAACGTGCAAACTCCACACAGTCAGTCGCCTGAGGCGGGAATTGAACCCGAGTCTCTGGCGCTGTGAGGCAACAGTGCTAACCACTGTACCACTGTGCCACCTTTCTTTGTTTACAAAATAGTTTACGCCTCTACTCTTCCTATCAAAGCGGAGGTTGAGGTGGTTTCAATTTTGTTTTAAAACTGTCATTAAGTGATCTTGTCTGTACCTAAATGTTCTATCAAGTGAGATGCCTAAATAAACAGAGTGGGGATCATGCTTCACTCTTTTACCATCCAGGATAGGTTCAGCTCCCTCTTAGAACTGGCATTATGAAGGTGAAATGTGCTAGAGATTTTTCAGAAGTGTGCTCAGTTCTGGCACCAGGTCTCGCAGTAACGGTCAGTTTTGCAATATTGTTGCTTAGAGGAGCTTTCAAATCAGGGAAATGCCAAGCCTAAATTCTAAAATCTACATAGTTAATATCCTGGGACAGGGTTCAGGGTAGGTGATTTATGAGAATTAAATCTAGCAGGGACTCGAGTTCTACCACAGTTGGCTTGAAATGTATATAAAACACAAGTTTGTACTGTTAAATTACTAAACATTTCTGAAAATACGTAGAGTTTACCTTTGCAACAGTAGTCTGATGAGCAGCCACATCTCCAAGACATTTATTCATTCCATGCAGCAGTGACCGGCCATCAGAGATGTGCTTGTGCAGTGCATTATAATTTTCTAATAGCCCGAGCACATATTGCCCATTCTTGTCTGCCAACATCCGATGCTCGGAAAGGACTCTGGAAGGTTTGTGTGGTAGATTTTCTATTGAACTATCACTGTAATGTGATGAACCATCAAATTCATCTTTTGGCAGTTCTTTGGCTCCTAAATTGTATGAAAGTTAGAAGTTGCAGATTAAAAGAAACATTGCAGGTTCAGAATTAGCTGAACTGTATTATTATACTTAAAATACAAATTGGGAGAAACATATGCATACAGAGAAACAAAATTATTTAGCGGCTAAAAAGATCCCTAGGCATTATTATATTTATTGCATCCCATTTGATTATCGATAATTAGAAAATTAACTATGAATAACTTTACTTTCTTATAGATTTGCACTGCATGCTTTATTCCCTGAGCTATACCCAATGTCCATATGCGGAATGTGTTTTGTGGAAATCAAGGTGCCTGGAACACATTGCCAGCAGAGGTAGTAGAGACAGGCATGGTAGATTCATTTAAGATATGTCTGGATAGATGCATTAATAGGTAGGAAGCAGAGGGATACAGATGCTTAGGAATTGAGTGACAGGTTTAGACAATGGATTTGGATCGGTTCAGGCTTGGAGGGCCTTTTGTTCAAGGTAAAGGACAAGAGAGAAAATTCTGCCCCAAATAAAAAAGTTTCAGATAAGCTGATCCAATCAATACTTGGTACTGTAGCGTTTCTTTTAAGTGCTATTGAATATAGAAATGCTGTACTGTGAATGCTAAAGCTACAAGATCTATAAGTAGCAGTTAATTATGCAAACTTAAAACAAAGAAAACTAAAGAGTATTCATTGTTATTGAAAGGTATGCAGCTGTTTGCCATTTGTCCAAAGCAAAGAATTTTTAATACATCAGTGTTTCCACCTGCTCTTTGAACAGGTTAATTAGAAAAATAGATTAGATTAATTTTTAAAAAGTCAATGTGAAGCCAAAAGCGATAACAGACTGGGAAATAATGACTGGCAAATTAATTTCAAAAGCCACACAATACTAAAACTGGTCTTGTGAAATAAACAGTATATTGGACTCAAGAAAAGTTGGAAGTTAGCACATGTTGATTTGTTTAATTTCAAATACAACATGCAATGGCAAAAAGTTCGCAGAATTCACAAAAAGGAGGCAATGGCCAAGCAGTATTATCATTAGACCCAAATAATGCTCTGAGGATCAGAATTCGAATCTCACCATGGTGAAATTTGAATTTAAATACCTGAATTAAGAGTCTAATGATGACCACGAATCCACTGATGATTGCTGGGGGAAAACCCACCTGGTTCATTAATGTCCTTTAGAGAAGGAAATCTGCTACCTTACATGTGACACCAAACCCACAGCAATGTGGTTGATTCTCAACTGCTCTCTGGGCAATTAGAGATGGATAATAAATGCTGGCTTAGCCAGTGATGCCCTCATCTCATGAATGAATAAAAACAAAATGTGAATTTTGTCCATTGGCAGTATTAAGGAAATCCACTGTCACAATTTCATCCCTGGAAGTCTTATATAAAAATTAAAGACATCACCTCTTGTACATAGTACGTACTTGAGATTCTGAACATTGACCCATCTGCAACAGTGACATCTGCAGGAATGTTGGCAGAGTTTGGTGATACTGGAAATTCATGAGACTGGAAATTTCCTCTTTCATCTTCAGCAGAAACAGACACATCAGCTTCAGAATCTGTTAAGTGTTTGTACAAAAAAAGGCAAGTACAGCATGAAGGCAGCATCACTGGAGAAATCTAAAGGATTAGAATCTTAAAATGAATTAATATATAATGTTTAATACAGCATACAAAGGTTCAATTGCATCACTCTGTGGGTAACTAAATTACAAACACTATTTCTACTTAAATAGTCAAACCACAAAATTAAATACTGTTTTAAATTCAGGGAAACAAATACAACAGACTTGAAAAGAGAGAAAGAATTCAGAAATTAAAGTTCAATTTAAATTAGCTGCTTTTTACATTATATGTTACTGCCAAGAAAATATTTTTCAACTGAAGTTAAATGAGAGCATGGTGAATGTTTCCATTGAGGGTGACTGGGTGACATGATCTTGGAAAGGATGCATTTTGCGGACAGTGCCCGAACAACAGGCTGGCGGCTCAGCAGCATCACTATTAGTGCTGGCCATTGCCAAAAGCTGTATCAGCTGATGCCAGGTATCCTTGAAGATGGTATCCCAGACGACAGTGTTTGGAGCAATCTCTCCTTGGACCTTGGAGCTCCTAAATCAAATAAGCCTCCCACCCTTCCCTGTAGTGAGAAGTTGCAACATGGCTTGCTTGTTGACCCCTTTCACCATCTGTCCTCCTGCCTTCGCACTGATCACCAAAGAGGTGAGAAAAATACATATTAACATTTCTGATTTTGGAACTTCACTGAGGTGAAAATTTATTTGAAGAATTTCGAAACAGCAAACATTTTAAAAGACAATAATGGGGTAAATGCGTTTACATTCTCACAACCTTATTGCACATCAACATACAAGCTGAAAAGTACAGGGAGAAAGTGAGGACTGCAGATGCTGAAGAAACAGAATCGAAAAGTGTGGTGCTAGAAAAGCTCAGGTCGGTCAGGCAGCAACTGAGGAGCAGGAGAGTTGATGTTTCAAGCGTAAGCCCTTCATTAGGAATTACAGGTTGTTCTGCTACAACGTGTATTCTGTTAATGCAAATTCGCTGTAACGTGATTGAAGAATGTTTCTAAAGCAAGAACCTTCAAAATGTGAGTTGGTTCTAACACTATTACATCGCCAACACAAAGCACTGTTTCAGAAGTGTGTTTTCTATAATGAGGAGTTGCACAAGAACACAACCTTTGCATTATAGAAGAACTACCTGTAGATTAATGACTTTGATATACTAAGACACAGTATTCAAATCACACCATGACAAACTGTAAAACGAAGTTTAATACACCGCAATTGTTTCTTGGGACTGAATAATGACTTTTTAAAAAAAAACAGTAAATCTTATAAAATCAACTGGATCAAAGTGTTCTTCATGAAGGCAACATCATATTTTTAGCCAATCTAGCTACTACCAAAATCCAGTCCTATGATGTATTGTGGAATCTCAATGCTCAATGAAAAATGTATGGGCAGTATCATGGCCACTGTTCAAGAGCAAATAAGAAGCATGTTTTAAATATTTTTGATAGCACAAATGAAATACTACTTGTCTAATATGAACTTACATCTGTGCTCCTGACGCCAACTGTAATTTGTTCACGAGGTACAGTGCTTGTAAAAATCAAAAGCTACTTTGAACATGCTTACATAAGGAAATGCAGTCAAATTATTTACCTTGAAATAAGCGTCTGTTCCTATTAGATCTTTGCTCTCTTGTCAAGAGATAGTTTATATTAATTGTGGAAGGACTGCCTTCAGGTTTGTGTTGTCCTTGTTGAAGTTGTTCTTCAAGTTTCTGACGTAAACAGTTGTTGGTCTGAATACTTTTCTCCAACTGAATCCGTAGGCAGTGGATTTCTGTCAAGAGTTCATTTAGATCAACAGATCCTTGAAAATATTTCACTGATTCATGGCTCATCTGTTGTGGAGACTCTGCAAGATTGCAAAACAAAATTATAATTGGTGTTTATTTTTACATCAAAGTCTTTTGCATGCTGAATACTGAAAGGTGCACAAATAAATGTGAACTTGGTGAATGAAAAGTAAACATTGTTTCAATTTCTTCTCTTCATATAAGACATTTCAGTACAAATACTCTTTCACTTTCACAGTCTCAATGTGATGCAAGGTTTAGTAGTAAGAGGGGACAAGATGGACAAGTGCCAACTTTACTGCATGAGGAGATCGTCATAGGTTCTAGTTTATGCTATAAAATACATTCATCATCATTTCCATAATTATACACAAAAGGGAGCTCACAATCTGATGTCAATTAAACATTCCAGTCCTAGACAGACAAACAATAACCTACAGAGTCCAGTCTCTGGCAAAGAGTAATATTAACACAGAAGGCAGGCTTTGGCTAAAATGATACTTACATACAAACAATATCATATTCAGGAACTGCTCAACAAGAGGCTAACAGTTCAACAGATGTGACTTTTTTTTGCAATTAAATAAATAAATAAGGGTCAAAATTGTTTCCTTTTACAGTTCCAACTTCATTAAATCAAACATGCTGGATGATAATAAGCAGGCATTAAGCCAAAAACCCAAAAAAAAAACAAAATGAACTGGATCTCTAAAGTTATTTTTTTCTAGTCTTAAGTATTTGACCCATAGTGCAGGGTGGTACAGTTTTAGTGCCATTTAGAAGGTTAGGTTTAAAAATACAAAGGGTTGGTGCTAGGTTGCTGCTCAGTACGTAGAACAAAAAACAGAATAGTACAGCACAGGAACAAGCCCTTCAGCCCACCATATCTGTGCTGACCACATTGCCATTCTAAACTAATCCCATCTGCATGCACATGGTCTGTATCCCTCCAAATCTCTGTCTGTTCATGTATCTGTCTAAATGCCTCTTAAAATGTTGCTGTTGCATCTGTTCCTATCACCTCCTTTGGCAGCGTGTTCCAGTCATCTACCACTCTCTGTGCAGAACATTACTTTCCAAAACCAAAACTTTCACCCTTACAAATAGGTGTAGTAGTCCTAACTAAAAACATTGGCAACTGTCCAATAGGAAGATATCAAATAATCTAACTAAAACATCAGGCAGAATCTTCTGCTTTCCCCATGGCAAATTTAGTGATGGAGGAAGCGTTTGGGAGGGTCCCCTTGAACTCCACTTAAGTCCTTGGCAGAAATGCAAGTGGACAGCCTCATCTTGCCACAATCAGTGCTAATCCTGCAGTGGGTATGGGGCTCAGCTTCTTCTACACAGATCTTTCTGGGCTGGGAATAAGCAATGATTATGGATGTCATAATAGCATCAATGATTGCCTCCCCAATGGCACTGCCGTTCAGTACAGGAGGCAGTCTCTGATTTGTCAGAAGTTTGCAGCGGGTAGAAGTTCCATACCCAGGGTCCTTGATCTTACGGATACTTGATGCTGTCCTGTCAAGTGCCTGAACAGAACAACATATAGTAAACATTCTTTAAATGAAGCAATGCCAGCCTACGACTGGCAGTCAATACCTTCATCATCACAAGATTCTACCCACAATCCCCTTTTCACATACTGTTTATTTAGGAGGTGTGTAGTCAAAGAACCAAGTAATAGCCATATCAGTGGCTAATGGAGGTCTTTAAGCTACTTTCAAGTTTTGTCAGTGGACTCTCAGCGACAATGTGAGTCACTGTGTGGGTACCACCACAACCTGAATGATCTTGACAAAAAGACTGATGGTGGGCAACTGTACACAGACCTTAACCTGGAAAACATTTAAAAGGGCTCATGATTTATATCTCCCATGGCAGCCAAGTGAGGAACTAGTAGAAATTTAATGGAAAGTATTTCCCACAAAGCCTTACAGTCACTAGCACAACATGTCCTAATCCTATAGTATATCTTTATATTTATTCTTAGGAAAAATAGACAAAAAATTACATCACACAGAATAATGCTGGTCTGAAACTTTGGTCATATTTAAAAACATATAAAACAATGGTTAGGATATTTCCAGATTGCAGAAAAACAATGGCCTACATCTTCCATTCTCTCGATTGTCAGAGAACAGATGCACCACAGAAGATGTTCGTCAGCTTTTGTGAATATCCTGAGGTATAGATATATTTGGGAATTGTCCAGGAAGTTTAAATGCTGGATAGGCAAGTCCCTTTTACACAGAAGCCTCGGTCAATATTTCAACTCTGAACTAGAGCTAGTGACTTGGGACTGTTCCGTTCAACTTCAGTTGTCCAGGAAATATTAGACAATTTAAAATGTGATCTGACACGAGTGACTCCACATTCAACCTTGGGACCCCCAGCCAGCCAACTATCTCACTAACTGCCTGACTACCTCGACACACCACTCAAATTTACTCAATAACCCATACTCATTCATTAGAAAATTGAACCTTTAAATACTTCACTGCATTACCTGTCACCTAGGATCACTAATTCCAGAAAAAAAAAATGGGTAGTTGCATTTGGTCAGGAAAAGCTTCTTCAGCAATAACAATGTGTGCAACATTTCTGCTGATTTGACGCGCCAGGCCTATGTAAATCACAATTAATTTTATAAGCACAAGGAAACCTCAAGTTCTTAAACTTCCTCGATGAAGCTTTATATTTTCTGTAAACAAGGAATTGAAATGAGTGGACAGGAAAGGGCAGTTTAAGTATTAGATCAAAATAATTCTATTGAAGTGGCAGAGCAGGGCTGGATGGTCCACTACTGCTCCTATTGCTTATACTCTTATGTAGCGTTAGGTTGTTGGCAGGATGTGTTTTCACCATTAGTCAGGCTTGAACACTAAATATTTTGCTTTACATTACAACTTTCATTTAACTAATTCCTTTTTAGAAATGAAAAATAATTTGAGTGAGGGGTGGCGGTGGCATGAAATACGATGGAGAAAATTTTACAATCTTCTTCATTGCAAAAATACCTGGTTTTCCTTCCTCAAGCTGCTCATACATTCGAAGCTCCATTCTTAATGACTGTAGCAGCTGCTGGTTCTCTGTGAAGAGCTGATGCTGTAAGCGAAGTTCTTGGTGCAGCCTGCAAATAAAAGTTAAGTTGGTTTATGTCAAAAATATTAAAATAAAATTCTCACACCTCACCTTCCTTTAAATAATTTGTTTTTTTTAAAATTCATTCAACATCCCAAAATATTCGTCCAAGGAAATACATCATCTTGCACATGTTCAGATTGAACTCCAGCTGCCTTTTCTTCGCCCAACTTTCCAACTGGTCTATATCCTGCTGTATCCTTTGATAAACTTCTTCACAATCAACAATTCCACCAATTTTTGTGAAGTCTGCAAACTTACTAACCAGACCACCTACATTTTCATCCAAGTTATTTGTACATATTACAAACTACAGAGGTCACAGCACCGATTCTTTTGGAACACCACTGGTCATAGACCTCCGGTCAGAAAAAACACCCCTTCACAACTACCCTCTGTCCTCTAAGACCAAGTTTGGTATTCAACTTGCAAACTTTGAATTTTCTAACGACGTAACAATCAGGTTTGTGAGACAAGACCCCCCCCCCCCTGCATAAAGCTTTGCTGACTATCTCTAAAACATCTATTCTTCTCCAAATGCAAGTAAATCCTCTCCCCAAGAAGCTTCTCCAATTATTTCCCTACCATGGAGATAAGGCTTTGCAGCCTATAATTTCCTCCATTATCCTGGTGCCTTTCTTAAACAAGGGAATAATGTTGGCTGTTCTCCAGTCTCCTTGGACCTCACTTAGGACTCAAAAGGATACAAAGATCTCGGTCAAGGCCACAACAATTTCCTCCCTTGCTTCATTCAGTACTCTAGGATAGACCTCATCAGGTCCTGAAGACTTACCTACTTTAAATGCTTTTCAAGACACCCAATACCACCACCTTCTTAATACTAACATGCCCCAGAATATCAACATAGCCCTCCCTAATTTTATCACCATTCATATCCTTCACCTTGCTGAATACTGATGTGAAGTACTCATTAAAAACCTTACCCACTTCCTCAGACTCCACAGATAAATTCCCACCTTTATCTTTGAAGGAACCCACCTTTCCCATGTTATTCTCTTGCTCCTCATATAATGTACAATTCGGCTTTGGATTCTCCTTAATACTACTTGCCAAGGAAATTTCATGGCCTCTTCAAGCCCTCCTAATTTCTAGATTAAGATCTTTTCTGTTTCCTTTATACTCTATAAAAGCTTTCTTTGATTTGTTTCCGAAACCTTACATATGCTTCCTTTTCCTTTTTTACTAACCTTTCAATATATCTGGTTATCTAAGTTTCCTGAATCTTGCCATCCTTATGTTTCATTCTCACGGGAATATGCTGGTCCTGAACAATGATCAATTGACCTTTAAAGACTCCCACGTTAGATGTGGATTTACTCTCAAACAACCAGTCCCAATCTAATTTCTCCAGTTCCTGCATAATACTTAATATGCCTTCCACAATTAAGCACTTTCACCTGAGGACCAGTCTTGACCTTATCCATAACTATCTTAAAACTTGCAGAATAGTGATGACTATACCCAAACTACTCCCACACTGAAATTTTGATCATCTGGTCAGGCTTATTCCTCAGTAAAGGTCTACTACAGCCATTTGCTGAAAATGTGTTGCTGGTTAAAGCACAGCAGGTTAGGCAGCATCCAAGGAACAGGAAATTCGACGTTTCGGGCCAGAGCCCTTCACTACAGCCATTTCCCTATTTGGACTATCTACATATTGGTTTCAAGAAACCCTCCAGGATATACCTAAAATATTCTGACCCATCTAAGCCTTGGCACCAAGGGAGTATCAGTCAATTCTTGAAGTTTTAAAAATACTACAATCCTGTTTTACATCTTTCTATGATCTGCTTGTATATCGGTTTCCTTATCTCCCGCTGACTATCAGGAGGACGATAGTATAACACCATCCTAGTGATTGCACCTTTATTATTCCTAAGTTTTGACCCAGCTGGATGAGCCCCTCAAAGAGACCCTTTCTTACTACAGCAATGACATTCTCTTTAATCAGTAAAGCAACTTCCATCATGCTCTTATGGCCCTCTCTGTCTTGCCGGAAACATTTAAATTTCTGGAATGTTGAGCTGCCAGTCCTGACCCTCTCTCAACCACGTTTCTGTAATGTCTACAACATTGTAGTCCCATGCACAAATCCAGGCTCTAAGCTCATGTGACTTATCTCTTCAACTCCTTGCATTAATATAAATACATTTCAGACTACCAGTCCCGTGGTGTTCAGTAACCAAGCCCTAGCTGCTTTTCTTATTAGATTTACTTGACTTGATGTTGACCTTCTCCTCAAACCCTCCTCTTGCTGATCTGTAGCTAGGATTCTGACCTCCCCGCCACACTAGTTTAAAAACTCTCCTAAGTGGCCCTAGCAAACCTTCCTTCAAGGATATCGGTGTCCTTCTGGTTTAGATGCAACCCATCCTTTTTGTACAAGTCCCCACTGCCCAGGAGATCCCAATGATGCAGATATCTGAAGTCTTCCTTCCTACACCAGCTCTTTAGCCATGCATTTAACTGTATTACCTTTATTTCTGGCCATCACTAGCACATGGCACAGGGAGTAATCCCGAGATTACAACTCGAGAGATCCTGCTTTTTAACTTCCTACATAACTCTCTAAATTTCCTTTGCAGGACCTCATCTCTGCCTATGAATCTGGATCATGAAATCAGGCTGTTAACCCATCCCTTTCAGGATATCCTGTGCCACTCAGAAACACTCTTGAGTCTGACAGAGGGGCAACACACTTTTCTGGAGTTTCATGCATAGGCATTTCTGTGGCAATCTGTGCCCTTCACTAAAAATTCCCCTATGATTACAGCTCGCCTACACTATGACCCTTTTTGCTGTACAATAGGGCCAATCGTGGTACCACTCATATGGCTGCTGTTGCTGCTTTCCCTCAAAAGGTCACCCTTGCCAAAGGTCAGGAAGATTCTAAGGATCTTTAAAATAGTGGGTGAGACCAGTATGGGGAAGTGCTGTCCTCAATTTCTAACAGATCCAATTTTTGCTGGGTAGGAATAACGAGTGGAAGTGATGTCATATTGGAGGGAAACCCGAACTCAATATTACGCTTAAATGGTGCTGCTGAGTTTAAATAGAACCCAATTTAGCTGTTGCAAAGTCCTTAAACTGCACTGTAAGGGGCACAAATTTATGGAGTAGATGTAAATGCTCTTGAATGGTGGATCAGGTCTGTTTAACATTCAGATATTTAAAATATTGTCCCCTGTTTAAACTATGGAGAAAACAGACTGCAGCTGTTGTAGAAGTTGTTTGAGCACTTTCAATAGAGCTCTTTGCTGACATTTCCTTAGGGGCATACTTATCCCGAATAGATTTTGAGGTCAACTCAGAATGTATATTGAGTGAATGGCTATGGAGTTAGCATGGAAAGTATGATGTGTCACAGTGGCCAGAAATATTCCAAAACATAACTGAATTTCCAGAGAATCAGGCTAACTAGACCATCTTAACACTCATTCACTCCAGCTCTGCTTCCAGTATCAATGGGCTCTATTCAATTCTGCAGTGTTGTGTCCCATTCCTGGGGCAAAAATATTCCAGTGATTCAGGATACACTTAACCGAGATAGGTCCAGCAAGTTGGGAAATCTCTCAACTCAAGCTACCCTCCTTGGTCACCAAACTCCACTGGAGAGCGTAACAATTACCTGTTGATTTCATCATGACTGGACTGCAGCTCATCTTTCAACTTCCTACTTTCTTCATGAGCATTAGCAACCTTCGTTTGCAGTCGACTACTCTCCCGCTTGACACGTTCACACTCACTTCGCAAACGTTCATTAGCTGCAGTCTTCTTTGAAAGAGATTCCTTTAGTTTCTCATTTTCCCTCTGTTTGTCTGCAAATCAAATTGAAAAAAAATTAGTTTGCTGCAGCAAGAAGAGTTTTTTTTACTTCTGTGAAAAATAAAAGTGTTGAATCTTTAATCCAATTATTTCAAGGTGGAAACAATTGGCATTTTTCTTCCTATTTTATCTATAGCGAGTTGTTAAAAATACCCATTGTGATCTAATGGCTTAGCATGGCTAAAGGGCTATGCAAAGGAGTCATACAATGCACATTTGTTCCCACAATTCTCTAGCTAATTCCAGTGACTCACTAAAGGCAGATAAGATCACTGACCTCCTGAAAAGGAGGAAATTTGGAGAAGGAATCACCCTTACCTCTTGGAGAATTCAACTACAGCAATAAGGTGACACTGTGGTTAGCACAGCTGCATCACAGCGCCAGAGACCCAGGTTCAATTCCCGCCTCGGGCAACTGTCTGTGTGGAGTTTGCAAATTCTCCCCATGTCTGCGTGGGTTTCCTCCTGGTGCTCTGGTTTCCTCCCACAGTCCAAAGATGTGCAGGTCAGGTGAATTGGCCATGCTAAACTGCCCATGGTGTTAGATGAAAGGGTAAATGTAGGGGAATGGGTCTGGGTGGGTTGCTCTGAGGAGGGTCGGTGTGGACTTGTTGGGCCGAAGGGCCTGTTTCCACAGTAAGTAATCTAATCTAACCTTGAAGAAACATGCAAATAGCTCAGCTACCTTTTCTTCTGGAAAATGAAATATATGTAACTTTGTTCATGCTCTCTTTCTAAAATCTAAGAGATACAATCCTCTCTATCTCTCAGAGAAAAGACATTACACTTGTATCTTCCTACGACAATACTGGCATGATGCTGATAATCCAAGATTTTCACTTGTTAACCATCATCTTCCAGATGATTCAATGTTCTTATGAAAGTTAATGGACTATTACACAAAGTGGGATGAAGACAGAAAAATTCAAAGCACCGCATCAATTTAAAACTTGAGTTTCTTTGTTGTAATTCTATGATTCATTTCATCCGGTTCATAATGCTTCATTCCAATCTTTACACATTAATTTTTAAAAATGTGGGCGCAGATGAGAATTAAGTTATCAGAAATATGAGTAGGTCGTAAAGAGATATTTGGATTTAAGAAAAAGGTGTAAATGTTGAAGGCAACTACAATAATAAATTTGGCATTCTCTGCTTATTTTTAACAACACATCCCACAAGTAGGAAGTAATTCAATGCAAATACATAACAATGAGTCAATAATAGCAATAATTAGGAACAGAGAGTCAGAATCAATTTTTTGCTACTACAGGAGCATCATTGGTCTGAAAGGTTAACTCAGTTTCTCTCTACAGATACAGAGTTTTTCTAGCAATTTGAGCTTTTAGTTCAGCTTCCAAACATCTGCAGCAGTTTGCTTCTGTTGAGGTTCAAGAGAAATTCTGGTTTAAAATGCTGAAGAAATGTGTCATGGCAAATCAGGAAAAAAATCTATTTCCACCATTTTTATATCCTCTAGTTATCAACTAACTTGAAAACTGATCAAAAAAAGGACAAAGTAAGAAACTAGAATTAAGAAAAAGACAAACTTTGTAACAACATGGACTACTATTTAAGACAGAACAGTCGAAGGACCTTTTAAAAAAGATAGTGGATTCACATTTGAAAAGTAAACGTTTAGAAGAGTCTAACAAAATGGGAGAATGATGAGCTGAATGAACAGATCTTTTAGAAACTGAACATTTGTACAATGGGAAATCTAAATGAATCTAATGATTCTACTCAATTACTTTATTACTTACAGCTGACTGAACAAATAGTGTACAGTAATTTCCCACATAGGGATGATTTTTATTTATATGTACAGGTTGAATGAATGAAGCTTACTACTTTGTTGATTAGTCATACAAATTGTTGCTTCTATTGATTCATCTTGTTTTGTATCACAATAGTTTGGTCAACAAACATAGGAACATCTACTAATTCTGGAATTTTTCAGCCTTTTTTTGGTCAGAAATTCTAGCATTTACTGATGAATGTCTTATGTACCCAAAACTGGCAGTTTCCACTGTATTTCAAATCTAATACAGCAATTGTTGAAATGCCAAAGTTCTGACAGATACTCTGGGAATAAGATTTTATGAAAATAATGTCTAGACCTTCGATTTGAAAACTTTTTTAAAAAACAATTCTGGACAGAATCACTTAAATAAATCACACGTGTAAGCAAGTTATTTTGAATGCAAACAGACTGTTGGCTTTTACTGCAATGGGCTCAGAGCATACACAGAAGCGAAATCACATGGAGCACTGTGTATAGTTTTGGTCTTCTTACGTTAAATTTGCATCTGAAGCAGTTAAGAGAAATTTCACAAAGACAAAAGGTTGAACATATTGAACACTTTTCTGATGAGGTAATAGAAAGGCTCAACAAGATTAACACTGTTAATGTGGTATACATATATATCCAGGTCTGATGCAGTGCTACACAACGGATTCGTAAAGAAAGTTATAGATTATGCTATAAAAAGGACAGTAACAATGTGGGAACAAAATTGCCTGAGTGATAGGAAACAAAGAATAACAGTGAATGGATATTTTTCAGGCTAGAAGCAAACTAATGGAATTCCCCAGGTGTTAGGACCCTTGAAATAACAGGTATATATTAATGATCTGGATCTTGTGGTGTAGGGGCCAATGTCAAAGTTTGCAGATGACATGAAACTGGAAGAATTGTAAGCTGTATGGAGGACAGTGCAGAACTCCAAAATGACATTGAAAAGCTAGAGGAGAGCACAGGTAGGTGGCAGATGAGGTTCAATACAGAGAGATGTGAAGTGTCACAATTTGACAGGAAGAACACTGAAATTCAACATAAAGGGTACAATTCTAAAGGGATGCAGGAGCAGAGGGACATGGTGTATATGAGAATAGATTATTAAGTTTGCAAGATAGGTGGAGAGAGCAGCTAATAATATGTATAGTGCCCTTGGTTCTATTAAATAGGGACACAGAGCACAAGAGCAAGAAGGTGAAGCTAAACTTGACAGATCTCAGCTGGAGGTCTGAGTACAATTGTGGGCACTACATCATGGGAAAAATGTAAATGGGGTGAATAGAGTGCAGAAGCAATTCCTCCTACCTACCTCAACACTGTCCTATCACTCCTAGTCCAGGAACTCCCCACATACGTTCGAGACACCACCCACGCCCTCAACCTCCTCCAAGACTTCCGTTTCCCCAGTCCCCAACGCCTCATCTTCACCACGGATATCCAATCCCTCTACACCTTCATCCGCCATGACCAGGGCCTCCAAGCCCTCCATTTCTTTCTCTCCCGACGCTCCCAACAGTATCCTTCCACCGACACTCATTCGTTTGGCTGAACTAGTCCTCAGACTTAACAATTTCTCCTTCGAATCCTCCCACTTTCTCCAGACCAAAGTGGTAGCCATGGGCACCCATATGGGCCCCAGCTATGTCTGTCTCTTTGTTGGCTACGTAGAATAGTCCATCTTCCGTAGTTACACCGGCACCAGTCCCCACCTCTTCCTCCGCTACATTGATGACTGCATTAGCACCTCCTTGTGCTCCTGCGAGGTGGTTGAGCAATTCACCAACACATTCCACCACGACCTTAAATTTACCTGGACCATCTCTGACACCTCCCTCCCCTTCCTGGACCTCTCCATTTCCATTAATGACAACCGACTTGATACTGACATTTTTTACAAACCCACTGACTCCCACAGCCACCTGGATTACACCTCTTCCCACCCTATCTCCTGCAAAAATGCCATCCCGTATTCCCAATTCCTTCGCCTCTGCCATATCTGCTCTCAGGAGGACCAGTTCCACCACAGAACACACCAGATGGCCTCCTTCTTTAGAGACTGCATTTCCCTTCCCACGTGGTTAAAGATGCCCTCCAACGCATTTCGTCCACATCCCGCACCTCCGCCCTCAAACCCCACTCCTCCAACCGTAACAAGGACAGAACGCCCCTGGTGCTCACCTTCCACCCTACCAACCTTCGCATAATCCACATCATCCAACGACATTTCCGCCACCTCCAAATGGACCCCACCACCAGGGATATATTTCCCTCCCCAACCATTTCCGATTTCCGCAAAGACTGTTCCCTCTCTGTGACTACCTGGTCAGGTCCACGCCCCCCACCCCAGCCCCCAACAACCCACCCTCCCTTTCTGGCACCCACCCCTGCCACCGCAGGAATTACAAAACCTGCGCCCACATCACCTCCCTCACCTCCATCCAAGGCCCCCAAAAGGAGCCTTCCACATCCATCAAAGTTTTACCTGCACATCCACTAATATCATTTATTGTATCCGTTGCCCCCGATGGGGAGACTGGACGCCTCCTAGCAGAGTGCTTTAGGGAACATCTCCGGGACACCCAGACCACCCCCTGTGGCCCAACATTTCAACTCCCCCTCCCACTCTGTCAAGGACATGGAGGTTCTGGGCCTCCTTCACTGCCACTCCCTCACCACCTGACGCCTGGAGGAAGAACGCATCATCTTCTGTCCTCGGAACAGCTTGAGGGGGCGAATGCCCTATTCCTACTCTTTTTCCCTTACGAGCTTAATATCGATAGCCATACATACCTCTGGTGCTTCGTGTAAGCTGCTCTTTTAAAGATTTGTTTTGTTCCTTCAGGTAATGAATCTGATCTGTCAGGTGACAGTGTTCCTCTGCCCCGTTGATGAAAATATTTGTGGATGCTTAAGAGATAAGCACAGTTTTATAAGTATTCACAACTTTTTATGTAATACAAATAGCACACATGTAAATAGGTATTAAATCTCAATTTAAAAATACAGTACTCTTCCATATAGGGAGAAAAGGTCTAAAAAAAAACTACAATATTATCAAACATATTTTTCAAATTCACACTTCTAACACTTTCAGCTTGTTATTTTGGCACATACACCAAATTGCAGGGAGTTCTCTGATGAAGTGCCACATTAACGACAATATAAATCTGAGATGGTGTAAGCCTATTTCAAACATGATCATTGCAATCAGCTAGGAATGAAAAGATTGACCTCCATATTATCTTCGAAGCTATTTTTCACTTGCTGTCCATGTTTAGAATTGGTTTTCTTTCGGCTGCTAACAACACTAGTCAAATGCAGACTAAAGCTGTTGATCTCAGATTAGTGGAAGTCTCACTGCTCACCTGGATCATATTCAGCTTCAGCAAGTCGACGTTCAAGTTGTTGTCTTAATCTGTCATTATTTTTAATAGATTCATCCAAGCGCTGCCTTAAACTTCGTATTTCATGAAGGTGTTCTGCTAATATGTCTAAGCACAAAAATAATGGGAGTTAGTATCAACTATACTCACATCACTCCCACTGAAATAAATGGAGAATCATAAGTGAAAAGATAACAACTCATGGAAGTACCAAAGTTATTCCCTTATATTATCACCTCCATAGAACAAGTTTACTTCAATCATACGATCATTCCTACACAAAAGCCTGTACAGCATTCACCATCTGTAAACACTAGATGGCACCTGGAGAGGAGAATCCCTCAACCATATTCATTTCATAACATTCATACCAAGTAACTCAGTACATCAAACAATTAAGTTCATGCCACTTCACCATTCCAGTCGTTCATGAAAACAAATGAAAAATGATACTCTAATGCTTGCACAGTAGGGGATTTATTGCACAAAGACACACATTAAAAATGTATTGGTTTAAGCTTTGTAAAATCACATAGTTTAAGACAATTATAGCACCCTTTAGGATTGTGAAAATGTATGCTGGTGTGTAAAAAGTCATAAATTCACTAGAACTGCCGAGAGAGAGGGAGCAGTCCAAAACAATATGGCATGGAAAACAAAAAACTGGTTTTCAGAATTGCAAAACGATTATCTCAGATTTGTACTGCAGAGTTGATCTTTTGAGCTCTCATTTTCACAACTGGGTTCCTACTGATGGACAACTCAAACTCCTTACTGAATGGAAGTGTTTATTCACGTAAGTAAAAATGTTTATTTTCATAAGGCAGTAGTTGAAACAATTTTGACGTATTAAATGCTTCTGTATCAGGGAATGTTTGCTTCCCTCAATAATGATATTTTAATAAACTGATTATTTTATGCCAGTGTGCCTCCTGAATTAAGGTTACAAATAGATGAGTTGGCATAGACAGAAGGAAAAAAAGTATGGGTAGGATATGTTAACACTGATTTGGCACAGAGGCTATAAAATGCCCGAGACAGATGGTCATAGGACAGATATTAGGGGAGACACAAGGAGAGAAGTTGGTTTAGATGGGGTATGCAGGTAGGCTTTCCACCCATCCTGCCTCAGGAACCAGTAGCATCCTCTGGTCTTCCTGTACCATCTAGTTTGCCTCCCAAACCACCATACAAAGCTGGGCGAAGAAAGGCTGGTACGGGCAACCATTTTAAAAGGTCAGATGTTTTGGAACCAGGATTTCTCCCATTTTACATGCCTGACCATCATCAGAAATGTAGTGCTTTAAGAAAACGTGGTAAGGAAAAGCCAGGAAACTATAGACTGGTGAGCCTAACATCAGTGGTAGGCAAGTTGTTGGAGGGAATCCTGAGGAACAGGATTTACATGTATTTGTTGGGGCAAGACTGATCAGGGATAGTCAACATGGCTTTTTGAGTGCGGAATCATGTCTCACAAACTTGACTGAGTTTTTTGAAGAAGTAACAAAGAGGATTGATGAGGGCAGAGCTGTAGATGTGATCTATATGAACTTCAGTAAGGCCTTCAACAAAGTTCCTCATGGTGGACTGGTTAGCAAGGTTAGATCTTATGGAACACAGGGAGAACTAGCCATTTGGATACAGAACTGGCTCAAAAGGTAGAAGAGTGATTATGGAGGGTTGCCTTTCAGACTGGAGGCCTGTGACCAGTGGTGAGCCACAAGGATTGGTGCTGGGCCCACAGCTTTTTGTCATTTATATAAATGATTTGGATATGAACATAGTTAGTAAGTTTGCAAATCATGCCAAAATTAGAGGTGTGGTGGACAGCAAAGAAGTGTACAATTAGGTGGGCCAATGGGCTGAGGAGTGGCAAATGGAGTTTAATTTAGATAAATGTAAAGTGTTGCATTTTGGAAAGACAGATCAGAGCAGGACTTAATGGTAAGAGTCTTGGGGAGTGTTGCTGAACAGACCTTGGAGTGCAGGTTCATAGTTCCTTGGAAGTGGAGTCTCAAGTAGATAGGATAGTGAAGGTGGCGTTTCATATGCTTTTTTTATTGGTGAGAGTATTAAGTACATATTGCAGCTGTACAGGAGATTAGTTAGGCCACTTTTGGAATATCATGTGCAATTCTGGTCTGTCTCCTACAGGAAGGATGTTGTTAAACTTGAAAGGGTTCAGAAAAGACTTACAAGGAAGTTGCCAGTTGGATTTGAGCTATAGGAGGTTTTCCCTGGAGCATCGGAGGCTAAGGGGTGACCTTATAGAGGTTGATAAGATCATGAGAGGCAATGGTTAGGGTAAGCAGACAAGGTCTTTCCATGTGGTGGAGGAGTCCAGAATGGAAGAGGTGGACAAAGGGTGTGTGTGTGTGTGTGTGTGTGTGAGTGAGAGAGAGATTCTTGGCTTTATGTTCATCTCAGGTGCAATTCTGCCCTTAAATTTATTATCCCTCTTAAGAGGCAGTGCCATACCAATTCAGGATTTTAAAAATACTTTCTGTTCAGATTTACAACTTTGGTATTTTGCCTCTGTACTGGCGGACAGACTGATCTTAGTGTCTTTGGCCCTTAACATAAGCCATGCTCTATTGGTAGAGACATCACCTCTTTCCCCCACATTGCCCTAGCTTGATCCCTCTCTCAGGCTAAATAGGACCATTTGCAATCTTTTTATTCTGTTTGACCTTAAACAGAGTTGAAGATTCCACATTCCTTTCATCACAGAGTTTCTTTATTATGATGTGGAGGAGCCGGTGTTGGACTGGGGTGGACAAAGTTAAAAACCATACAACACCAGGTTATAATCCAATAGGTTCATTTAGAAGCACTGGCTTTCACAGCACTGCTCCTTCATCAGGTAATGTGGAACAGGATCATAAGACAGAACTTATAGCAAAAGATTAATGTCATGTAACTGAAAAGGTTTGTTCAATACATCATTTCAGTCGCATGACACTGTAATCTTTCGCTATAAATTCTGTGTCTTATGATCCTGTCTCACAGCTACCTGATTAAGGAATAGCGCTTCAAAAGTTAATGCTTCCAAATAAACCTGTTGGACTATAACCTGATGCTGTGTGCTTTTTAACAGAGCTTATTATGACCTGGCTTGAGATACTCTTTTACTTTTTAATGGTCTTCAACCCTCAAATTTCACATAGCAAAATTTAGGAATAGGCACATACATGATTATATGTTGCAGGCTGCAGATCGGCTGTCATCTCAGTCAAAGACAAAACAGGTTCAAAGGGCCGAATAGCTCACTCTTGTTCCTAGGTTCGCAACTCCAATTTGTCTTGGACTTCAATGCATAATTCCTGTCCTGTACAAATTCCTGCTTAACCTAGCCTTCACTGATCTATAGTTGTTCTTCATAACTCAGTGCATTAAATTTAAGGCCCTAAATTACTTTGAATCATTTCATAACCCAGACACATCCTATGCAGCTGTCTCCTGCCCTTTATCACTGCTAACATTCACATCTCTGACTGTCAGCTTCCTTGGTTGGACTGTCTCCCTAAAACATTTGCTTCTCAGTTTCTTCAAGAACGTTCTCAGAAATCAAGCTGTTCATCCCAGCTTTCAGGCACACAACTTAAGCTCTTCACTTCTGGTTCAGTCACTGGATTTCTTACGGCCATTTGAAAAGGCACATTTAAAATAATAAATTAAAATGTTTGTTATTAATAATTACAAGTCGTTAATAAAAATAAATTACCTGCAGCATTTAGCGAAGGATCTTCTTTCGACTTTTTGGAAGTTGTGCTTTGCTTATTTGTTGTTAAAGATCGATCACTGCGCTTAGGTGAATGGACAGTTTGCTTATCAATGTTTTGCTGATTGTCTGTTAAAATGGAGCAATGCAAACTAAGTTCTGTCTGTAGTGTCTCATTCAAATCTTCCTTGTGCACCAACTGCTCGCGAAGGATTGAGTTCTCTTTCTGGAGCTCAAGCAATCTTTGATTAAGCAAGGATGGTTGAGCACTGGTGTAGTCAACTAGCCAAACTCCAGTGGGCAACACTTCTTCTGGAACTGGGAATCCTTCCACTTTTTCTGTATTATAGAAAAACAAAGAAATCACTCCATTTTACTGGAAAAACAACCGAAGGGATTGAGAATTAGATTGAAAATTACATGGTAATTTGAAAACCAGCATTAAGAAATTGATTTAATTATCTCACTGTGGGGAACAAAATAAACTATTGAAAAGAACTCTCAAAGATATAAAATTCTGGAGTAATTAGGATTGGATTTATTCAAAAGATAATTTAGTTATACAGAAAAATTTAGTTATCAACATATAGATGAATGCAAGGGAGGTGAATTAACATGCAACTGAAGCCAGAGGTTTCACCAATGGGAGTTAATTTCAAGAACTACTACTGAATCTTTGCATAGAATTAAAACAGCATAGAAGGAGGTGGCCATTTGGCTCATCATGTCTACCCTAACAATCTGATTGAGCCATTCATTTGTTCCATCCTCCAACCTTCTCTTCAAACCCCTGCAAACTCTTTCCAGATTACTGTCCAATATCCCCCTGAATGTTTCAAATTAACTCACCTCTACTACAAATTCACACAGAACTAATTGTACATCCATAAATAATGGGTAAAATAATAAGTTACGTTGAACTGTTGAAGGTCATCTCAATAAATCAGTTGATGTGGTATATATGGACTTCAGTAAGGCATTTAATAAGGTGCCCCACGGTAGGCTATTGCACAAAATACAAAGGCAAGGGTTGAGAGTGATTTAGCAGTTTTGGTCTGAAATTGGCTAGCTGAAAGACAACAGAGGATGGTGATTGATGGGAAATGTTCATCCTGGAGTTCAGATAAGAGTGGTGTACCACAAGGATCTATTTTGGGTCCACTGCTGTTTGTCATTTTTATAAATGACCTGGATGAGGGCGTAGAAGGATGGGTTAGTAAATTTGCGGATGACACTAATGTCAATGGAGTTGTGGATAGTACTGAAGGATGTTACAGGTTACAGAGGGACATAGATGAGCTGCAGAGCTGGGCTGAGAGGTGGGAAATAGTGTTTAATGTGGAAAAGTGGGAGGTGATTCACGCTGGAAGGAGCAACTGGAATAAAGAGCACTGGGCGAATGGTAAGATTTTTAGCAGTGTAGATGAGCAGAGACATCTCTGAAAGTTGCCACCCAGGTTGATAGGGCTGTTAAGGCAGCATATGGTGTGTTCCCTTTTATTGGCAGAGGGATTGCGTTTTGGAGCCATGAGGTCATGTTGCAGGTGTAGAGAACTCTCGTGTGTCGGCATTTGGAGCATTGTGTATAGTTCTGGTCACTGCATTATAGGAAGGATGAGGAAGCTTTGGAGGAGGTTCAGAGGCGATTTACTAGGATGCTGCCTAGTATGGAGGGAAGGTCTTATGAGGAAAGGCTAAAGGAATTGAAGCTGTTTTTATTAGAGAGAAGAAGGTTGAGAGGTGACTTAATTGAGACATATAAGATAATCAGAGGGTTAGATGGGGGACAGTGAGAGTCTTTTCCTCTGGCTAGCATGAGGGACATAGCTTTAAATTGAGGGGTGATCGACATAGGACAAATGATAGAGGTAGTTTCTTTATTCAAAGAGTAGTAGGTGGTGTGCAACGTCCTGCCTGCAACAGTAGTAGACTCACCAACTTTAAGGGTATTTAAATGGTCATTGGATAAACATATGAATGAAAATGTGGATAGATAGGCTTCAGATTGATTCCACAGGTTGGCACAACATAGAGAGCTGAAGGGCCTGTACTGCGCTGTAATGTTCTATGTTCTAAAATAGTTGACCTTGCTGAAGCATTTCCAACCTAATTGTAAAGATTTGCAGTTTGGAAATAAGCCACGTTTCCAGATTCAACAGCTTGTCATGACATCAAGTCAGAGGATAATTTAAATATACAAAACAGAGAGATACCATTTGCAATGTGCCTGCTCTCTGAACATTTCCACCTATTACAGTCATTCACTATTAAAATTCTGAATTTCCTTCAGCACTTTACTGATGAAAAATGTTTGAAAATTATTGGAAACAAAACAGTAAGTATTCAGATTTTCTTTCCTTGGGTTGTTAAGATAGCATGGATAGGAAAACTAAATAGTGAACAGGCCAATTAACATATTCATTTATTTCTATACTAGCAAATATCAAAAACACAATATTCCTTATTACTAATGAGACTTTATGTTTAAATACTATATACATTTGTTTCAACTGGTCAACAATAAAATGCAATTTGCTCTTCTAGAAGAATGCCACGTGACCTATTTTCACATGCTCCACAATGTTTAGTTCTTAAACAAACAATTTGGCTGTCTTTCCTACCTCTAATAACACAACTAATAATTGTGAAATAAGTGAATTGTTCAGATATTTATTCTGACAAGTGCTCTTGAACTGAATGCTTGCACATCTTTAGTATTATCGTAGCTTTCTTCCATGAACCCTCACACAATGCTAACACAGTAAAGAATATCTAGCCCCTATAGAATCTGCCTACAAGCTAACACTGCACGTTAGTCTGTAGTTTCTTGCACTGACCCAGATGTATTGCACATCACAAGTTACGTTACAATTTAGAAATAGTATAAAGTAGGCAATATCAGATGGGTCGCCCACTGTGCATCTTTCATAAGTCGTTTAAAAAAAATGCATTATAAAGTAGCCAGTGTAATATTGCACATTTCACGTCAGGGATTGTTAAAAGGATTGTCTTGACTATGAGCCACACCTCTACAGTTAATTTTTGCACTGGCTTAAAATGTACATTTTAAAACTAATGACAATTATATGCGATTCTACTGACAAGTCTCACATACAATGGAAATATAATGTGTATTAAAAATGAATAAGTTGGCTGATAACTTGATTTACTCAATATGTACAAAAGTTAAAACTGAAAATGATGCTGGGTAATCTGATTAGATTAGATTATATTCCCTACACTGTGGAAACAGGCCCCTCGGCCCAACAAGTCCACACCGACCCTCTGAAGAGTAACCCATCCAGACCCATTTCCCTCCGACTAATACACCTAATATTATGGGCAATTCAACATGGCCAATTCACCTAACGTGCATATCTTTGGACTGTGGGAGAAAACCAGAACACCCGAAGGAAATTCATGCAGACACAGGGAGAACATGCAAACTCCACACAGTCACCTGAGTTTGGAATCAGCAGTGCTAACTACTGAGCCACCATGCTGCTCTTGATCTAATCTAATTAAAAACCTTTACTGGACTTAAAGAGACCAACAACAAATGCTTTAATGGTGGTCAATGGTCTCACCACTTCACAAAACCTCCCCAATGATAAAAATGGAAGACAGAAGAAGTATTTAAAGTTTTAAACCAAAGTTTCATTTGAGTGCGAACATGTGAGTGAACACAGATGCATGCAAACCTGGAACTTGCGTTGGAGCACCTGGAGATGTCAGTCTTACTTCTTTATTCCGTGGATCACTTGGCATGCTCGAGTTTTCATTTGTTGCTAGGAGACAAAAAGTTGATATTTGAGAATATCCAGTGAAGTACCACATTAAAAACCTTACCACAATATCCTGACATATTCTAGATTACATTTTAAACTACGGATTCAAATATGCAATATGCTCATTAAATTTACAGAATGAAACCAAAAGGAATGCAGAAGCAAAGTAGTCATTAATTTAACACTGTAGCCACGCACTCTTACAAAAGAAATAAAGTCGCATATTAGTTCTAACTTTCAACAACAAATAAATATTAGCCTATAATACAGCACTCAATCTAATACTCACAGGACAGGTTGATAGACTAAACATTAAATGAGGGTGCATGCAGTTCATATGGAAGTTTATCTGTGGTTAAAATATTTGAAGAACGACTGAACTCGACTTCCAATTGAAAAACATCATTTAGAGTGATTGCAACACTTCCTTGACTTATACAAATCGCTGTACCTTTACTTTCTTGCTTAGCAGCTTTAATAACTTTCCTCCATTTCCCATGTATGACACTGCTCTGCACAACTCTAGTTTTTTACTTCCTCACAATTCATTTTCTGATCATGATTACATTATAAATATCAGTACGTGACTTTGCATTTTGAAAGTTGCTTTAACTTAAGGGAGCTTTGCTTATTTAAACGACAGTATATAGACAATCTTCACACTGTTTTGCATTGAAATGAAACAACTCAGGTGCTGCAACTACAAACACTGGAGCTCTTCTGAATTTCCTCCAGTCTCAATATCAAAGTGTCCCAATCTTACTGTCTTTTATTTCCATGTGAATAGTATCACTGATTAAATAACAATAAATTATGTAGCACCTTAAACTAGGATGAGAAACACAACCCTTGCTGAACTTTCAGCACTTGTAAGTCTATTGACAGCTTTCAGAATAATGCAGTATTGCTGCTTCAAGGTCAAATGATAGCAGTATTTTCTTTTTTAAAAAAATCTCTTCAACGAGTAGGAAAGATAGAGGAAATTAGATAGGTTTAAGGCCTAAAAGGGTATTGACAAGACAGTTACTAAAGAATTGAGAAAAGGAAGAGAGGGGGAAGAGGAGAGAAAAGAGAGGGGGAAAAGGAGAGAAAAGAGAGGGGGAAAAGGAGAGAAAAAAAGAGAGAGGGGGAGAGGAGAGAAAAGAGAGGAGAGAAAGGGAGGGAGAGGAGAGAGAGAGAGGAGAGAAAAGAGAGGGAGAGAACATGCCGACCACATATCCCAACCCAATCTAGTCCCACCTGCCAGCACCCGGCCCATATCTCTACAAACCCTTCCTATTCATATACCCATCCAAAAGCCTCTTAAATGTTGCAATTGTACCAGCCTCCACCACTTCCTCTGGCAGCTCATTCCATACACATACCACCCTCAGTGAAAACGTTGCCTCTTAGGTCCCTTTTATATCTTTACCCTCTCACCCTAAACCTATGCCCCTCAATTTTGTAAACCTTTATAAAGTCACCCCTCAGCCTCCGACACTCCATGGAAAACAGTCCAGCCTGTTCAACCTCTCCCCATGGCTTTTATCCTCCAACCGTAACAACAAACTTGTGTGAATCTTTTCTGAACCCTTTCAAGTTTCACAACATCTTTCTGATAGGAAGGAGACCAGAATTGCACGCAATATTCCAACAGTGGCCTAACCAATGTCCTGTACAGCCGCAACATGACCTCTCAACTCCTATATAAGTCCTGCTAAGATTTGCTTTCCCAAAATGCAGCACCTCACATTTATCTAAATTAAACTCCATCTGCTACTTCTCAGCCCATTGGCCCATTTGATCAAGATCTTGTTGTAATCTGAGATAACCCTCTTCGCTGTCCACTACACCTCCAATTTTGGTGTCATCTGCAAACTTACTAACTGTACCTCTTATGCTCACATCCAAATCATTTATGTAAATGACAAAAAGTAGAGGGCCCAGCACCAATCCTTGTGGCACTCCACTGGTCACAGAAGAGAGATCGCGAGAAGAGAGAGAGCGCCAGGAGGGAGGGGGGGGGGGGGAGAGAGAGAGAGAGAGAGAGAGAGAGAGAGAGAGAGAGAGAGAGACACAGAGAGAGAGACAGAGAGAGAGAGAGACAGAGAGACAGAGAGACAGAGAGAGAGACAGAGAGACAGAGAGAGAGACAGAGAGACAGAGAGACAGAGAGACAGAGAGACAGAGAGAGAGAGAGAGAGAGAGAGAGATGGTAAAACTGAAAAGAAGGTGCAGATAATAAGATGCTAGGTTGATCATACAATTCCATACACTGAATTATACTCAATACCATATTTCATTGAAGAACTCACACTATAAAGCTAAAAAGTCTACTTCAAATTCTTGGAAAAAAATTGTATAAAGAAAGTTCAAGGGTAACATGGCAATCAGAACACACAAAAGGTGCTTTAAAGTTAACAAAAAACTTCAGAATGCAGGAGATTTTGAAACCTGGAAGCATTGGCAGAGATATTAAAGGAAAGTGAAGGAACAGCTATTACTTTAATATCAAAAAAAGGTTCATTTACAAACAAGCTGATGAGATGGATAATTGTAAAATGTTGGTTCTAAAGGAATAAAATATAGAGTTATTAAATACGTTGTGGTTCTGTTTGCCGAGCCGGAAATTTGTGTTGCAGACGTTTTGTCCCCTGTCTAGGTGACATCCTCAGTGCTTGGGAACCTCCTGTGAAGCGCTTCTGTGATGTTTCCTCCGGCATTTATACCACTATAAATGCTGGAGGAAATATCACAGAAGCGCTTCACAGGAGGCTCCCAAGCACTGAGGATGTCACCTAGACAGGGGACAAAACGTCTGCAACACAAATTCCCAGCTCGGCAAACAGAACCACAACGTATTTAATAACTCTATATTTTATTCCTTTAGAACCAACATTTTACAATTATCCATCTCATCAGCTTGTTTGTAAATGAACCTTTTTTTGATATTAAAGTAATCTTCTCACAAACTTTGAGTTATTAAATATTCCTACTCATTATCAGAAGAGGAAATGTAATCTCCCAGATAGTGGTCACTTATTGTCATCATAACAAAACTTTCACTTTTTTAAAAACTGTTATATGCAAGTGGCAAAATTACTGCAGATGCTGGAATCCAAAATAGATGGGCAGGAGGCATGAAGAACACAGCGAGCCAGGCAGCATCAGGGAGGTGGAGAAGTCAATGTTTCAGGTGTAACCCTTTTTCAGGATAGAGGGATGGGGTAGGGGGAACTGCAGGTAAAGGGGGTGGCAGGGCAGGATGGCGAAGTGGAAGTAGGTGAAGACAGGAAGAGGGTATGAGCTTGTTGGTCAATGGAAGGAAGAAATCCGGTTGGTGGCAGGGAGGAGTGGAAGGGATGGGGAGGGGCTAGGATGGAATCAGGGGATGGGAAGGGGGGTTATTTGAAATTGGAGAACCCAATGTTGAATCCTCCAGGCTGTAAGCTGCAAATTGAAGGAACACCTCACCTTCCATCTGAGCAGCCTACAGCCCGAAGGACTCAACACGGAGTTGTCCAATTTCAAATATCCTCCTTTCCCATTCCCTAACTTCCTTCCCAGTCCTTTTCCATCCCTTCCACTCCTCCCTGCCACTGACCAACCAGGTCACACCCCTCACCTGTCTTCACCTATTCCCACTTCACCACCCTGCCCCCATCACCCCCTTTATCTGCAGCTCCCCCTACACCCAACCCCAGTCCTGAAGAAGGGTTAAACCTGAAGTTTTCTCCACCTCCTGATGCTATCTGGCTTGCTGTGTTCCTCCAGCCTGACTGTTATATGCAAACCAACTAAAAACCACTTTGCAAAATCACTGACTTTAAAATTACTTTGAAAAGCTGTGAACTACTCCAGGATGTATTGAGGCCATAAAACGTGCTGTAGAAAATTACATTTTTGCAAAAAAAATTCAAGAAATGTTTCAAGATTTCTACCAAATGTTAAGTACTCATGAATTTTTGCTCAAACTCAAATGTCCCTTCTCAGCAAGAATGCAACTAACCTGGTGACTTATATGAGAGTCTCCTTTGAAAACTTCGCTGTTTACCATTATGGTACTTTCTTTTATTTTCAGCAGGGATTGGTGGTTCAGATGTGGTTGATCGACTTTCATGTGAACTAACAGAATTTCTGTCAGATATCTCAGAGTCTGAAGAGACTTGGCTGGTGGATGGCACATATGATTGATGTTTCAACTGTTGCTGTAGGCAATAAATAACTTTGTTCTTTTCTTGCACCTCTTTTGAAAGCCTACAGGGGGAAAAAAAAATCAGCTTTGCGTATAATAATCCACCTCTCTGTAGCTTAGATTTAAACATTTCCTTTCAATACATGGAGCACAATAAACAAAGACAATATGTTCAGTGAGCAACAAATTAAAAGACTGCAGCACTTCAATTTGATCTTGACAAGAGCCTCCAAATCATCCTGATCATTACCAAATGTGACACAGGACATGGCTGGATCTTATTTACATTTTTAAAAAACTGTAAAAGTTTTAGGAATTCTGCTGTAAAATCGCCTATGATGTATTAAGACCACAAAGAACTACGTTCCAGCTGGTACGCGTTAACTTCAGCTCGTGGGAGTCATCAGTCTGGAACAGAAACCCCCTCACAAAAACTCTGTCTCAATAGGAAAGCGGAAGGTTCTAGGCTAATTCCACTGCAGCACTTTCTTCAGTAAACCAACCAAAACTGACATTGTCCAGAAATAGCCTACTGCAACACTGATCTGTCTCCAGGCTGTTGTTAGTGCCAGAGTATAGTCTTATCATGGTATATCCTCAGTTTTAGCTGTAAATTTCAAGTCAATTTACATGAATGACACCAGAATTTTAATGACAACTGTAATTTGGATTACAACTCTTACTTCAGCGCTTGGAATGCAAAAGGCTGGATTCCCTGAATATTTAATAAGTAGTTGAACCATACAGACAACTAAGGCTCTAATCTACACAAACGCTAGGATGAAATCAGGAGATGGGAAGGGAGGTTATTTGAAATTGGAGAACCCAGTGTTGAATCCTCCGGGCTGTAAGCTGCAAATTGAAGGAACACCTCACCTTCCATCTGAGCAGCCTACAGCCCGGAGGACTCAACACGGAGTTGTCCAATTTCAAATATCCTCCTTTCCCATTCCCTAACTTCCTTCCCAGCCCTTGGTAGCATTTACACCAGAGTTTAATTGAAAGTTCAAAAACTATCACATCTATATTTCCAGAACATTCCTTCAAGTTGATCAAACAGCAGTATCTTTGTAATAAGAATATTTTTGTCTGAATAAACTATTCCAATAGTAAACTACTATCATTGCATATGATTGCCCAGATTAATGCAGAGTATAAACTTACTGATCAAGTTGATTTTTTGTTGCCTGTGACAAGGCCTGATTCTCATGAAGAAGTTCATTCAGCTGCTTGTGCAACTGTTTGCGCTCACTTTCTAGCTGCTTTCGAAGGTAGAGAACTTCATGTTGGAGATTGCGAGGACTAGCCAAAGAGAAGGAGAAGAGAGACTCTCGGTAGATGGGACTAAATTTGGATAGCATGCTTGCTTACATTAAGTGCATGCCAGAAGCCATAAACCTTAAACTTGTTTGAAGTACATCTAAGGCAATTGCACAGGCATTGAAGCCTAGAAAGGAATCATGCACTATTCTTACAGTTGCTTAAAGCACAAAAAAAATTATGAGAACTCCCAACAGCTCCCTCCCAATCAAAAAAGAACTAGTCCACTTTTGGTTTTAGCCTACATGAAGTAGACAAACTGAATTTTTGAGAGAATAACCAAAGGAACACAGTAACTATCAAAACATGAAGATGCATCAATCAGCTCATCCATATATTAACTAATCTTAATCTTTCCAAAATAAGGGTACTGAGCCACTTTTATCAATATTTCTCACAGATAAACTAAATTGTGTTCCTGCTTGCACGTTCTTCAGTGCATCAATGAATGGAGCACATGGATTGCTTTCTCTAGCTTAAAAGAATTCTTCTGTTCAGCATTCAGAGGATCCATTATCTTAGAAACAGTGGCATGAGATTAATAAATGCATTAGGATTAGCGTGCAATTCTTAGCCTCACCAGATTATTCAATTTAATCAAAGGTGCTGGAACAGCACCTGCCTCAACCACTCATACTAACAGTGATGTAAATGGTCTCCTCTATTTTAGAAGTACTCCTACATTCTAGTTTGCCATGGAATTCAATTTTTCCCTTCATGTGAAGCACTGCAGAAGGGGAAACAGTGCAAAATGCATGAATGAAATATCACAATGCAAATTTGTCTAATATACAAGCTGTTCAATTAAAAGTACAGACTGTAGAATCTTATTTAACATGATTATCTCCAGCAATGTACTTCTTGCCATTTCGCAGCAGCAACAACTAATTAATTAATTAACAAATCTCTTTTTGGCGAACATTGAAAGATAAATATTTTTCACAGCACTAGGAGGAGATTCCTCTTTTCTAATCTTTTGTTTTGGATTCTTTCATGTTCATCTCAATTGTTTAATGTCTTGTCCAAAAGATAACACTTTAAGTAATGTATTTTCTCAATATTGCACTGGAGTGTAAACCTCAAATAGGGGCTGAAGCCACAAAATTCTGACTTATGAGGTGAGGGCAAGAGGACTGGACTCACTTAGCACTACACTCGTGCCATTTCCTCCATGGCAATTAGTTATTAAAGTACAAGGCTATGAACAAAAATTTCACTGCCGTACCGCATTAAAAAGATTTCAAACAAATGTTTTTTTTAAAATCATTCATGGGATCTGAGCACCAATGAATCAACCACATTGCTATGTGTGTCTGGAGTTACAGGTCAGCCAGACCAAGTAAAGATGGCAGATTTCCTTCCCTAAAGGATGTCACTGAACCAAGATGGGTCCTTCCTGACAATCAACAATGGTTCTATTGTCATCATCGGATCCTTATTTCCAGATTATTATTGAATTCAAATTCTGCCATCTATCACGGTGGGATTCAAATCCAGGTTCCCAAAACATTACCTGGGTCTCTGGATTAATTGTCTAGTGATAATACCACTAGGCCATCACCTACCTCATGAAAGCTTTATAAAAGGCTAACAGACTGAAGTTGAATAAAAGCTGCATGAGCAAACTCTAGGTTTAGTATAGGGAAAGTTTTATGCCACTTGGCTTTAGTGAGCTAAGGGTTCATATTGGGATCACAGCATTCTGCAATAGTATATCTTGCAAATAGGGAAAACATTCACAGGAAGGCTGCATAATGGCTTTAAAAGTGATTATTTGTTCAATTTAAACTCGTGAAAAATTAGCAAGTACAATATCTGCCCTTTGGGTCTCTCTCAATAAACACCTCATATATATACTCAGCTTCTAAACCATTTCCTTACTGCTCTCTCCATCTATGGTCAACTGGATATCCAAAGTATGGTTTTCATTTGTGAAGAAATTTATAGCACATGCATGGAATTCTTTTGGCTTGGTTTTCCTAAAACAAGTAGTGTTGCTACATCAAGAGACTGACCTTTAATTTTAACAAGTGACTGTAATAAACAAAAATAAACACTATATTAAGATTTACAAATTGATGCATTTCAAATTAGCTGTAACCACTATCATAGAAATAATGCAATAAAATGCTTGGAGAAAAAGTTGTCCACTACACAGTTAAATAATGCATTAATCATTAAGCTCATTAGTTTAAGATATTGATGATGTATTCAATCCTCTAAAGTTAGAAATGTTGTACGTCACCTAAACTTACAAAAACAGTGTAAAAAGAATTGTAGCGCAACAGTTAATTTGAAGGCAGAGCAACTGTCCTCTCCATCACGAGAAGTTTACTATGAAGATATAGTAAGATGATAGCTGTTGAGTATAATGAATCAATTACTAATATTGTTTACACCGAGCTACAACCAACAGAGTGATTTAATCCATGCTGTTAACAAAATGGAAATCTGTGGGAAATTTAGAAATTTGTGGGAAAAGAAGCTAGCTGTACTGAACTAACAAACTGCTGGCTGTGAAATTGATTTCTTTTGAATCAAATTGGTTAAAAATGCTGGCATTAGTGAACTTGTGTAAATGACTGAGGTATCCAAAAAGTGTCAATGTCTGTGGTTTTGGAGTTTTTGCTACAAGTGGCAGCTTGCACTGAGTATATAGCCCCATTTGCCCAGAAATGCTCCAAAATACAATAGGGTCACTATTAAACTGAAGCATTGTCAATGACCCACAAAACATTTTAATGTAAAAATGAAATGTTTTGGCACAGAATCCACCTTTGTAAGTAGAATTTGCTTATGCAGAATAATCAAATAACTTGCTAAGCCATTAATACTTCAGAAAGATTGAAAATGCAAGTAACATTTACGCCACAGAAGACAATGGACATCTCCATCAAAACAGAATCTAACCAATGCCCCTTGACATTCAATAGCATTATCATTGCTGAATTCTCCACTATCTACATTCTGTGAGGTTATTATTGATCAGAAACTGAACTGAAGTAGTCATTTAAGTGATGGCTACAAAAACAAATCAGAAGCTAGGAATTTTGAGGTGGGTAATTCACCTCCTGTCTCCTCAATGATTTTCACCATGTATAAGGTATAAGTCAAAGGTGAGCTGGAATAAGGTCTATTTGACTGGGCGTAAGCACAGCTCCAACAACACTCACGCAGCTTGACAACACCCTTGACAAAGCAATCTAACTGATTATCACCCCATCCACCTTCGACTTTCATTCTTTTCATCACCAATGCTCAGTGACAGAAGTGTGCGCCCTCTACAAGATGCACTGCAGCAACTCACCAACATCCATCAACACCTTCCAAACCTTTAATATATACCAATGAGAAGGAAAAGGCTTCATATGCAAGAGAACAGCACCACTGTCCTAGCCACATACTATTATGTTTTACAACTATAATGCCACTCCTTTGCTGCCACTGCGTCAAAACCCTGGAACTCCCTCCACAACAGCATTGTGGTGTCCCTCCATCAAATGGACTGCAGGGATTCAAGAAGATAGTACCTCTGGCATTGGCCGTGGTGAGCTAAGGATGGGCAATACATGTGGCCTAGCTACTGACACGCGCATCCCACGAACAAATAACAATAGCAGTGTATCATTAAATTAAATCTGCCTGCTGCGTGTTACAATCAAATATCCAGGAAAAATACAATTAAAATAAAATTTCAGATTACTGGGAAATATATGTTTATTTCTTCAAAGTCAAAATAAATAACAGCACACTGATCGGCACCTCAAAGTCCTTTTTTAAACAGGAATTAGTGAATAATATAGATTAATCTTGATTATAAAGGCATAATGATATGTCAAATTGGGATCAGATAAACTGAAACAAAGAACATAAATCATGGCTTGCAAAAGTTCTGAATCTCCATTTTGTCATTACCTTGAAGAGAAATCAAGAAGTGTGTGGTCTCCAACAGAAGATATATCACCTGCAATAAACAAATGGCCAAAGAAGCATAGATTATTTCAGGGCAAAGTTAATATGAATTTAAAACTAATTTTGTGCCCAGTGCAAATTCCTTAAAGCAGTCTTTAGCAAATAAAATAAACCAAAGAACCTCGGATATTGGAGATGTGAAATGAAAACAGAAAATGCTGGGAGAAACGCAGCAGCTCTGGCAGGTTTTGATGAAGGGTCACAGGACTTGACAGGTTAACACTGTTTTTCTCATTATTCCATTTTAAAATAGAATTCCATTTTAAAAAAGCCCATTTTATTAATGTTAGTGAGGCATATGCAGTTCAAGCTAACTGATGTTGACTGTTTTTTCTTTGGTTTTAACAATTCTTGCATCAGGAAATCTTTAGTTATTACATTATTTGATTCACAACAAAGGAAGTACGGTTTATCGTAAGAAAACTCCCCATTGCAATACACATAGCTTCTTCATTATTCAGAATTGACTATCTCACTGCATATTTCTCTGAAAATTTTTGGGAACACCTCGGGCTACTTCCAGCAGCCTCTCCCATACGCATTCAGGCTCAGCTTGAAGTAACCTTAAGTACTAACGTCAATTCAAACAGAATCTAATTCCATTCGCTGAGGAGCTTAACATCTTCGCATGTAGTTAATGAGCTAGTTTCCTATAAGATCTTAATTCATTTAACAATTGAAAACATCTGTCAAGTTCTGCAGGCAAATTGCCACAATTGGCAGTTCTAGCTCAAATTGCATTCATATCACAAGCAGTGTTCAACCAAATCCACTAAGTATTACGCAAAAACTTTTAGAAGCCAGGCAAATTTGTCATCACTGTTAAAAATATAATTTAAAAAGCCTTAGCATTTACTCGAGGTACTAAAAAGGAAAAGTTGTAAAGGTTTGATTAATACAGCTGAAGATGTGTTTATTGCAAAATATAAGCATTATTAATCACGGTAGCTGTGAGTAAAAGTGCTGAAAATAGTTTTAAAATGTATAAAAATTATTTTCAAGTTAGATTGAAGTTGAGTGATCAGTTCTTATGTTTTAAAGGCAATTTCCCTTAAAAATACCTGTCAAAAAAAGGTACATACGTTGTGTCTCAATCATTCAGCTCACATTTTAGCCTCCTGGAAGGACTATAAGTGTTACATTCAGTGAAAAACTGAAAAAGGAGATTAATTTAATCTAGGGGTTCAATCCAATTTGTGGGTACTGTCAGCTTCTAGCACTCCATTCTTAAAATTAGTGTATATGATTGAATCCAATTCAATCATAGTTTGCACAAAGTTCTACCACTTTTTTTTTTAAACACCAGTTACCCAAAAGTACAATTTTGAATTGAAACTTCTGGCCCAATTCTATAAATTGACCTCTGTGATTTAAAAATAAATGACCCCCAATTTTTCATTCTCCCACAAGAGGAAACATCCTTTCCACATCCAGCTCATCAAGACCACCCAGGACTGTGTATGTTTCAATCTTGCTCTTTAAAGCCCAAGTGGATATGAAACTAGTCCGACTAACCATCCCTCATTAGAACACCTACGCACTCTAAATATTAGCTTGTAAACCTTTATTGAATTGCTGTGAATTCAATTGCATCCTTCATCAAATAAGGAGATCAATATAGTACTCCAGATGTGGTTTCACTAATGCTCTATACAAGTTAAGCATAGCCTCAACATTTTTGATTTCAAATCCCCTCATAATAGAATAAAGCTTTCTTTCAGCTTTGCACATGATTTGCTGCATCAGCATACTAACTTTTTTTGGAGTCACAAACTTGCTGTTTCATATTCTGTCCAATTTTCTGACTTGCCATCTGTCCATCTTTGTATAATGATAAGGTTTCTCTTTAACTTTGATACTAATTTCCATAAATAATAGATCCTTTTGGGAATACAGTAACTAACCAATGTATTCTTAAATATCCATGTAAGTGTCTGCCACTGTATCTCTGTAGAGCTATTGCTTATTTACCAGTTCGTTGCAGCTAGCTTTGCTTTCCTCCTGTTCAAATTACCCTTAAAGTTTTACATACTAGTCCTGGACCCATTTTCCTTTGCTTCAAACTGTATGTAAAATACATTCATATTAGGATTTCTGCTATCTGGGGCACCTTCACAAAGAGAATATTAAATAGTGTTATTGCATTGTATAATACTAGGTATGGTATAGCACGTTGTCTGGTTGGCTCAAGAACATGTTATTCTAAGTAACTAACCTGAAAACATTTTAAAAACTCCTTATCTAGGCTACCTTCAATCAATGTTAAAACCTCAATTTATGTCATCCTGAAGCCATGTCTCTTTTAGATCATACTTTATTTTGATTTGAGCCTTCAGTTCATCTGTTGTATTTTGGAAGCTACATGTTTTACATATACAGCCTTAAGTTTTGTTCTTTATTACTTTTGCGACTTTTGGCCTTATTTGTTGATTTACCCTTTATTGCACCTGTCAGGGTCGATTTACCATTTCCCATATTAATATGGTTCTCTTTTACCTTAGCTCAACCTTTTGATTTAGCTCATCTTCCCAAATTTGGTCCCCTGACCCTTATTACTTAGGTGTAAAATCCTCCAACTTTCCTGGTTATGCAACTCACTAGCACATTGGCCTCAGCCTAGTGCAGGTGTAGACCAACCTGAGGGGTTATCAAATTCTTCCCATTGTCACGGTCAGAAATTTGGTTCTCAGAGATGTCTAGTGGCAAGAGTCAGCATCTACATTATAACAGGTAAAAAAATCAAAACTGAATGGAAATTATTGCCAGAAAAGCATGGCCATAAAGTTAAAGAGTAGGAAGTCCTGATGGTGGACAAAAGCATGTGCAATATTCAAATGTTAATTTAAGTCAGGAGATGACTATATAGTTAAATAAATGTTCCTTTTAAAACTAGGAAGTCAAACCCAGCAAAATTTCCTGTTAGCTTACCACAATCAAACTTGTTCTCTAGAGTTTCCACCAGATGTAAACTCTGGTTTAGCTGGTCGCGAAATGCTTCTCCAACATAATAATCAACATCACTGGCTTGCAGCAGCTCCTCAAAGGCCTTCGTAAGATCCACAACAGTTTGATGGTGCAAAGTGCAAATATTAAAGCTTTCTTTAATTTGCTGTCGGAGATGCGAGAGTTCTCTTGCTTGTGACTGCACCAGTGAATCGTATCTAAACAAAATAGACCAAATTGAGTCATTTAGCTCGCTACATTCTGAATGCATGTTTGTTTATGAGCTTTAATTTCTAACAGAACTTAATTTAACCATGCATAATTGTATAATTCTGAGAAATGAATTTTCAACATGAGCAGTCCTCAAAGAATATTTCCCAGTAAGTTAGGATATTGACTTCACGGAAAGCTTGTGTGCAACAAAGCTCCAACTCCATTGAACAAAATGAAAACACTGCAAAAATGATGGAAGTCAGAAAGAAAATCCGACACAAATTGGAAACGTTGGGATGCTGCCTGACCACTGCATGATTTGGATTTCTGTTTCAGCTGCAATGTTAAACAGTGTTCGGTTTTGAAAATGATGTCTAGTCATTCTTTTAATTTCAAAGATCACCCCGAATGTCAAGCCTAAGGGAGCAACTTTAACTCACAATAACAAGTACACTTGGGTGGAAAACGTTAAAATCTTAGAACTGTCAAATAGATTCATAGAGTCATAGAGTCATAGAAATGTACAGCATGGAAACAGACCCTTCGGTCCAACCCGTCCATGCCAACCAGATATCCCAACCCAATCTAGTCCCGCTTGCCAGCACCCAGCCCACTTCCCTCCAAACCCTTCCTATTCATATACCCATCCAAATGCCCATTAACTGTTGCAATTGTATCAGCCTCCACCACTTCCTCTGGCAGCTCATTCCATACACGTACCACCCTCTGTGTGGTCTCTTTTATATCCTTCCCCTCTCACTCTAAACCTATGTCCTCTAGTTCTTGACTCCCCAACCCCAGGGAAAAGACTTTGCCTATTTATCCTATCCATGCCCCTCATACTTTTGTAAACCTCTATAAGGTCATCCCTCAGCCTCCAATGCTCCAGGGAAAACAGCCCCAGCCTGTTCAGCCTTTCCCTGTAGCTCAGATCCTCCAACCCTGGCAACATCCTTGTAAAGCTTTTCTGAACCCTTTCAAGTTTCACAACATCTTTCTGATAGGAAGGAGACCAGAACTGCATGCAATATTCCAACAGTGGCCTAACCAATGTCCTGTACAGCCGCAACATGACCTCCCAACTCCTGTACTCAGTGGTCTGATCAATAAAGGAAAGCATACCAAACGCCTTCTTCACTATCCTATTTACATACGACTCCACTTTCAAGGAGCTATGAACCTGCACTCCAAGGTCTCTTTGTTCAGCAACACTCCCTAGGACGTTATCATTAAGTGTATAAGTCCTGCTAAGATTTGCTTTCCCAAAATGCAGCACCTCACATTTATCTGAATTAAACTCCATCTGCCACTTCTCAGCCCATTGGTCCATCTGGTCCAGATCCTGTTGTAATCTGAGGTAACCCTCTTCGCTGTCTACTACACCTCCAATTTTGGTGTCATCTGCAAGCTTACTAACTGTACCTCTTATGCTTGCAACTAAATCATTTATGTAAATGACAAAAAGTAGAGGGCCCAGCACCGATCCTTGTGGCACTTCACTGATCACAGGCCTCCAGTCTGAAAAACTACCCTCCACCACCACCCTCTGTCTTCTACCTTTGAGCCAGTTCTGTATCCAAATGGCTAGTTCTCCCTGTATTCCATGAGATCCAACCTTGCTAATCAGTCTCCCATGGGGAACCTTGTCGAATGCCTTACTGAAGTCCATATAGATCACATCTACAGCTCTGCCCTCATCAATCTTCTTTGTTATTTCTTCAAAAAACTCAATCAAGTTTGTGCGACATGATCTCCCATGTACAAAACCATGTTGACTATCCCGAATCAGTCCTTGCCTTTCCAAATACATGTACATCCTGTCCCTCAGGTCTCCCTGCAACAACTTGCCCACCACCGAGGTCAGGCTCACTGGTCTATAGTTCCCTGGCTTGTCTTTACCGCTCTTCTTAAATAGTGGCAACACGTTTGCCAACCTCCAGGCTTCCGGCACTTCACTTGTGACTATCGATGATACAAATATCTCAGCAAGAGGCCCAGCAATCACTTCTCTCGCTTCCCACAGAGTTCTTGGGTACACCTGATCAGGTCCTGGGGATTTATCCACTTTTAACCATTTCAAGACATCCAGCACTTCCTCCTCTCTAATCTGGACATTTTGCAAGATGTTACCATCTATTTCCCTACACTCTATATCTTCCATTTCCTTTTCCACAGTAAATACTGATGCAAAATATTCATTTAGTATCTCCCCAATTTTCTGTGGCTCCACACAAAGGCCACCTTGCTGATCTTTTGAGGGGCACTATTCTCTCCCTAGTTACCCTTTTGTCCTTAATATATTTGTAAAAACCCTTTGTATTCTCCTTAATTCTATTTGCCAAAGCTATCTCATGTCCCCGTTTTGCCCTCCTAATTTCCCTCTTAAGTATACTCCTACTTTCTTTACACTCTTCTAAGGATTCACTTGATCTATCCTGTCTGTAGCTGACATATGCTTCCTTCTTTGTCTCAACCAAACCCTCAATTTCTTTAGTCATCCAGCATTTCCCATACCTACCATCCTTCCCTTTCACCCTGACAGGAATATACTTTCTCTGGATTCTTGTTATCTCATTTCTGAAGGCTTCCCATTTTCCAGCTGTCCCTTTACCAGTGAACATCTGCCCCCAATCAGCTTTCGAAACTTCTTGCCTAATACCGTCAAAACTGGCCTTTCTCCAATTTAGAACTTCAACTTTTAGATCTGGTCTATCCTTTTCCATCACCATTCCGACCAGAACCTGCCTCAGACCGGTCAGTTTCTGATGTTAATGGAAGTCCGACGGATAACCAATGTGCTGCCATGAAGTTGTTGAGCTGTTGAAACTTTTAAAAACAAAAAGAGGCCATGTGCCGTCATTTCAGAAGAATTTCTATATTTTAAACGCTCATTGGCTGGATTTTCGAAGCCTGGGGAAACTCAGGAAAAGGAGGCAAGGAGGATATGATGCACAAGAAAACTAGATTTTACACCACTGATTATTGTCTAAAAAGGAGCAGGGATGTTTCCTCCAGACTTAACAAGCTAACCCTGCAACCTACCAACTCTACCCCATCCTATCCTTGACGCTAACTTCTGACCTCAGTCCTCATTAAATACAGACAGGATAATAAACCTGCAAATAAAAAAAGTCCTGAAGTTAATATATTCTGGAAACTACACTGTTTCCCTGACTATAATTTCTAAGGTCGAAGTTTGTACCTTGGAAAATACTAGGCCCTATATTTTAAGCCCATATTAATTCCTCAATGTTCTTTTAACTTTGCACATGTAGTTGAGAAATACATGTGTAAATTTTGTTACACAGTTTTATTTAGTTTTTGTTGATTTACTGTACTTGTCTGCATTAGGAAATAAAGTATAATACATAAAAAGGCACAGATGAAAACCTTGTTGGCAACATTTCCCCAAGTAAATCTGTTTTACCAATATTTACATGTATGAACATGCAATATATATTTGTTTTTAGAACTGGATAAGATTGGCAACATCTTAATTATTGCTTATTTTTTGCTATTTAGAAAAGAAGCATCATGCTCTTTCAAAATAAATTAGTTTTATAACTAAGTGATTGTGAAACTATTTCAGAGGACATTAAGAATCAACCACGTACTGTGGAAATGCAGTCATATAAATGGCCAGAAGAGGGAAGGGTGGCAGGTTATAAAACAATCTGGCAGCTTTCGTAGTTATTTGATTCTACTTCCTGTCCAGAAATTAGCCCAATTAATCAATTAGCCCACATAGCCTGCCAGTGAAATTAAATTACCTGCTGCATGTTCTTAAATTTCATACTATAACTCTAAAGTAATCCATATGTAGCTACTACTGTTTGCAATGTATTAAAATGATTTACTTCTGAGCTGGTGATGGTGCTGTCAACTTAGCTTGAAGATGATGCAGCTGATCCTGAAGCTCCTCATTCTTCAACTTCTCTTTCTGCAACTGATCTTCCAGTTGTTCCATTTGTTCTTTTAACTTTTGTACCTGCTGTCCATCCTGACAACAATTTGATACCAACCAGTCACTTTTCTCACTTTGGCTTCCAAAGTCTATACTTGGTGATCTTGATGCACAATTTGAAATCTTCTGGGTGGTCTGGACAGATGGGTCTGAAGACTGTACGGAATGTCTTCTCTGACTATGGTTACTGTCATCATCCTTTTGAATAGAATCCAAAGAATGCCTTTCATATGAACCTCGTGTTGTAGCCTGGTGGCTATGGTCTGAGACAGTCAATTGATCACTGGATAGGGAATTTTTGCGCATACAAGTCTGCAAATGGCAAATAACTTTCTGATACTTCTCAATTTGTTCTTTTAGCTCACCAATTTGAAGTTTGAGTTCATTCACATCATCTGTCTGTCCATAGTCATCAAATACATCAAGGTTCTTCAAGCTAATTTTAGGTGAAATTAAACTTGGTGAACTTGGGTATGAAGTTGACGAGTTTGTGTCAAGATTTTCCATAGAAAAGAAACGACGATTTAATTTGAGTACAGAAGGAACGTTTGCGTCACCATAGTGATGACCTGGCAAATGACTTACTGTGTCTGTGGGATGAAAATACAAATATTAAAAAGGACAGTTTTTATTAATTCCAGCTGTTTAGTCTTATTCGTGAATTTTGAACGATATGAATTAAGACAACTGCTATCGTTCTCCATGCAAAAAGCCATCACAAATCCCAGTAATTTGAAATAAGGAAGACAAGACAATAAAAAGCACAGCTGAAGACAACAGAATAAACATGCAGAAATTTAAGACAGAAGATTGCTGTGTCAATTTATTACTTTCCAATCAAAGCATTTGTTGCATGACAACGCATCTAAGATGTGGCAGAAAATGTATTGCTTTAGTTCACCCAGAAATAGCTTTGAGTCAGTTCAAGTACTGACAACTTAGTTCAACACGTAGTCAGTTACATGCCATTATTTCTCAAATTTGGGACTTAAACTACTGAGCTGAAAATAATCAATAAGCACATTTTAGCTTGAAAATGAGAAAATGAAGTTAATGTGTTCTACAGAAAATAAATAGTCCTATCCCTCATGCTTCCTGAGCATTAGTTAGGATTTCTATGCTCATGCCGTCTACCTGGACTACTGCTGTCATCCCTGTCCGCATCATTTTCACTTTTTCCACAGGTTTCATAACCAAGGTCCTGAACATCCACTTGGACCTCTTTATCATCTTGTTTCAAAGATGATTCAACTACAGAAAAAATAAGGACAAAAGCGAAGTTTGTAACACACAAAGCTGAAGCAAAATTGCGAGAATCAGTTGCAAGCTCAAAACTTCAGAAGCAAGCCTTAAAAACAAAAGAAAACTTGAAGCAACAAATAAACATACAATAATCTTTCATGCTAACACATTTCAAGTCCCACCATCCAAGTGTTTTCACTGCTCAGTGTGCTGTTGGTTTTGAGGAAATAAGGAGGATTTATTTTCATTCTAAAGTTGATATCTTTGTCTATGATATTCCTTTGTGGAAAGGGGAAGTAACAGCAATCGACCGGTCATGAATTACTTTTTCATGTTAGCGAGATTGCTGTGAATATAGCAGTAATTGCACTTCCAAAATTATACACCCAGCAATGAGCATCCAAAATATGTAACAAATAACAAAATAAACATTTCGCACAAATTCATCGATAATCATTCAGACATTCTTAACAGCAGGTCCCACTTAAATTCAAACTAGTCTGTCAGTCAAGAGTATGACAACCTTTTTTATACCTCTGTTGAGAATCATGAAAAGTTTAGACAGTATTTAATGTAGGTGACAGAGGTCTTGACAACAAACTGGAGAGTTGGCAAGAGGCCCACACTGACTCCATTGGCAATGTGCCTTTCCAGCATAACTGACCAGCAATGGTCTTTCCTTAGAGCAAGAAACCTCAAAAGCAGAAATGCCAGCTCCAAGAACTGCCAGCCAGTTAGATACAGAGGCTAGCCATTGCATGGCATGACAATGGCAGTTAGAGCCGAGGAAAGGCCCATGCCTCAATTAAGTTAGGTCAGGGGCAGGGGTTATGCCTCTTCCTGGAGCCAAGTCACTTATTCAAGTACTTTGAACAAAGGACCCCACAAACCACCCAATAGTTTGCTTTTTGGATTTTCTGTATGGTGAGAGCCAGGCTTATTGCTGGTTAAGTACCATGGCAGCAGGGCGAGATCCTTAAAATGAAAAATAACTGCTCACTTTTTGGTTAGAAGCTGTGGATACAGCTTTGGAATAAAGAGGGCAGACACACTACTGGGTGTGCATTATAGATCCACAAAGACAGTGAGCAATAGAGGAGCAGGCATGTAGACAATTCAACGAGTGTATAAGACAATAACAGGGAATTATATTAGGGGATTTCAACAACCCCATCATCAATTTGGATTGTGATAGTGTAAAGGGTTGAGGGGACAGATTTCTTGAAATGTATTCAGGAGAGGCTTTCATAGTCAACACATTGAAGGTCCAACAAGGGATGGTGTAGTGCTGGACTCAATTCTGAGGAACAAAGTGAGACAGGTGTTCAAGGTAGCAGTGGAAAAGCATTCTAGTGATAGCCAGCACAACACTTTATACTTTAAGGTTGGAATAGAAAAGGAAAAGACAGCTTGCAAGTAAAAAACGTTTCGGAATCTAGTAGGTCAGATTTTATTGAAATAAGGAAGGATCAGGCCAAAGTAGACTGGGAACACTTAGTTCTGTTTAAATCTACAGCAGAACAGTACAAGAGGACAAGCCCAACATGTTCACTTTAGAATGAAGTGTAGGAGATACAAACCCAGGGAACTCTGGATGCCTTGGAGTATTGAGCACTGGATAAGGAGGAAAAGAGATGCTCTAACAGGCACAAAAAGGATCAAATCAAGAGCTAAAAAAAAGTTAGGAAAGTAAACACTGGTGGCTAAAATTAGGGAGAACCTCAAGATATTGTGTATCAAGGAGAAGAGGATAACCAAAGAAACTATAGGGCCATTAAGGATCAAGGGGGCAATCTGTGCACTGACCTGGAAGACATGGGGAGGGTGTTAGGGGAGTATAAGTACTTCACATTGTCATCATTTCGGAGAAGGAAGATGAAGGTACAGAATTCAGGAAGAGGGAGTGAAACGTTTGTGAACAGTTCTATGTTGAGAGCGAGGAGATATTGGAGGTTTTTGGCTGGCTTAAAAGTGGACAAATCCCCAGTTCTGAATGAGTTGTATCTCGGGTGGGAGGGATAGTGCTGGTTGGGGTTGGGAGCATGCAGGGTCTCGCGCGCAGTGTGCTTTTGCCTAGTCTCCTGAACGGGGAGCAGACGTCACAGAAAACTCCGAGCCCCAGAGGAAATCAATTAACTGAATAATCAATTATCTGAACCAAATAATGCCCGCCCATCTTGTCTGGATAATCGAGGTTCTTTTGTATATGGATTTCACTAAAGAATTTGATAAGGTTCCACATGTGAGACCGATAAAAAAGGTAAAGGCTTTCAGGGTAACTTGAATCCAAAACTGACTTAGTGGTAGGAGACAGAGGTGGTGACTGGAGGCCAGTGTCAATGGTGTTTCACAGGGATCAATGTTGGCTTCCTATACAAAACAATATAGAAGAAAATGTAGAGTGTGATGGGTAAACTGATCGACAGTTGACAGTGAGGAAGAAGGTCTTAGGTCACAGATGAATAAATAGATGGATTGGTTAGATGGAATTTAACCTTGATGAGTTTGAGAAGTGCACTTTGGAAGAAGTAACAAGAAAAGTGAACAATGAATGGCAAGACACTAGGAAGTTCAGAAGACAAAAGGACCTTGGGATGCTTGTACACATCCCTGAAGCTGGCAGGACAAGCTAATAGGGTAGTTAAAAGAAAATGCCTCATATGCCTTATCAGTCATGACATAGATTATACGAAGTGAGGTTATGTTGGACCTGTACAGGACTTTGCTTACACCACAGCTGTAGTTCTGATCATCACACTGTAAGAAAGATGTGCCTACACTAGAGAGGATGCCAGAGAGATTCACCTGGATTGTTGCCTGGGATGGAGCAGTTTAGATATGAAGATAAGTTTGAGTTGTTTTCTTTAGAGCAGAGAAGGGTGACTATGGTGTATGATTAGGATGGGCATAGACAGGGTGGATAGAAATCAGCTGTTCTCCTTAGTCGCAGAGTCAATAACAAGGGGGCTAATTTTAAAAGTGAAAGGCAGGTGGTTTAAAAGGGATTTGAGGAAGGCTTTTTTCATCCAGAGGATAGTGGGAATCGGGAACACACTGCCTGGGAGGGTAGTTGAGGTGTGAAAAGTCACAACCTTTTAAAAAGTACTTGAATGAGCACTTGATATATTAGAACATTCAAAACTACGTGCCAAGTGAAGGTAAATGGGACCATTGTAGACTTAGTAGTTTAGAGTGAAGACTTGATGGGCTGAGGGCCTCTTTGTACTGTACGTTTCAATGATTCTAAGCTCTTGCAAGAGTTCTTCAAAAGTTCCTCAAATCCTGAGCATCCAATGAATCCAGTTGATTTTCCAAACATACTCCCCCTACTCCCCCCACCAACTTACTTCATTCCTTCTCATCACCAGCAATGTTGACCAGAAAATTTATTTTATTAAATTTAGGAAGTATAAAAAGTTAACAAAACTTCATCGCACATTTCAAGTATTTCCCACATTAAAAACAAATAGGGCTCACCATATAAATCAAGTTGTCTATAGAGGTTTCAGCAATGAAACTGTTACCTGGATGTATCTGTGCTCTGCTATTGTTTGTGGCACTGAGGACTCATGCATCAGAGCTGGAGTGGTGTAGGCCTCCTAGAAGCCATTATTTCATTTTTCCCCTCCATTTAGTAAACTTGACACAATGACATTCAAGGCTGCTTTGCGGGAATCAGACTGTTTAATATCCAGAAGACTCACCACAATTAAGGGAGGTCAAAATCCAGTTTTAAAATAACTAGAACAGTAATCATGATGAAAATATTGCACTTTGATGCATTTTTTGAACTATTTTCTGATTCAATGAACAGACCTATTGTACAACTGAGTGGGAGAGTTCACTCTGCAAAATTTACATCATTTTGAAATGCTGAATAATGGTTTTGATCAACTGTTCTTTACAAGTAATGTTTGGCTACTTACCATGCGAAGGAATACAATGAAGCTTTGAGTTCTCTTCCTGGCTGCCAAGTGTTGCCTCAGCTGCATACAACTTACTCTGCAACTGTTTATCATCTTTCAATACTGCCCTCAACTGATCATTGTCTTGATGGTCAGAGGGAATATCTTGGTTGGAGGATGCACTGCTCATGTAGCTGACTGACCTTGGTCGTCTTAGTGGGATAGGAAGACGAGACCTAATGGTTGCCTGAATCAAATAAAGGTATTAGGGCTTTTGTTAATAGTAAAGCCTTCAAAAGTATTTCAGAATTGATTGTACATTTCATATTTGGTTACATGTTGGTGGACTAAAAAAAACCTCTTCAATATATGAAGTTATTTCTTCATCTGGTCTAGTTTTTACAAATATATTGAATGAGACAGCTATGCATAATGATCGAGCTTAAATGTTTTATAGAGCAAGTGGTACAGTCGGTTGTTTTTGGCCTTCACGGAGGTTAGGAACAGATGTGGATGGGTCCTGGCAGTACTGATGTTGGCAGTCTCTTAAGCTAATTAAAAGACTCATTAAGGAGTAGTTAAGGACTGACTGGGAGTTTAACATTCCAATTTCCTGAAGCAATGAGAGTTTGGGGCAGAGGGTTGAATAGCAAAACCCACACAGGGCTGTCAGTTCTCCGGGCAGGCCTGAAGTTCTTCCTTCCTGAGATGGGAATGCAACCAAAAGGTCACACTGTGGAGAAATCCCCTTCTCCCCAACAGCGGCTGCCTTCTGCCATGCAAAAATATATAGGGAAAGTCTATTTCTGATTCACCTTCCAGCTGAGAGGGCCCAATACACTTAATTGGAACCTGTCCCATTCCCTAATCCAAAACCCAAATAGTAGTAAAATATTTACTTCAAAATACTTCTGCATCAAGATTGGCAAAGGCCAGGGATAAGGTTCCTTCCTTTCTCTTTTTGTCATGGAACAGAAGTCAAAACTTCTCATTATCCCTATTCTGGATCAATGGCTGGCGAACTAAACTGAGATTGCAATTGTGATACTAGTTCCAGCTCTGGTTACTGCACTTTAGAAATGTGCAGGTGTGGAGATTTACCAGAAAAGGTGCAGAGGTAAGGAAATTTTGCCCACATGATTAAGTCAGAGAAGCTGTGCTTGTTCTCCTTGAAAACAAAGGATATCGAGGGGAGATTTGTCAGAAGCATACAAGTTTGCATAACGTAGACAAGGGGAAGGCTGTTATATTGGCTGATGGTAAAAAGACTAGGGACACAGATATAAAGTTTAGGGCAAGTGATGCAGGTGGAATGTGAAGAAATGCTTTATTTTACACAGCAGCTGCTAATGACCTTGAACTTGCTCTCTAGAAAAGGTTGGAGGAAGCCAAGATGACCAACGATTTGAAAAAGGAAATTGGTTTGGGACTTGCAGTAAAGTTTATAATAAAATAGGGATCAAGTGGAAAAGTAAGACTGACTGAATTGCTCCACAGAAAGACTGGAATGACTAGATGGCCTGAATGGCTTGTGTACCATAAACAACTATAACTTTAATTAACTGCTACTTCCATGGGCAGCTCCAGAACCCAGAAAGACAATTCCTTTTTTCCCCACACCCAAAGGAACAGTTCAGGCCCATGTTTTGGAAGTGAAGCACACCATAATTTGAAGGAAGTGGCAGCAAGTAAATGAGCAACTGCAAAGCTTGCCGTGACCAGCCACTCATTAACATTTGTCACATACTGGCTGTCTCTTAGCTACATTCCACTTAAGTTTTAAACTCAGACATCACATTAAAAGGCATCAGATGCTGAACAGAATTATACATTGTAGCCAGTAATAAATGTCTAAATATCATCAAGTCCATAGAAGGACTCAAATGAATCATGTCACAGACTTTTGGGTGAATATAACTAGTCAAAGATAAGAATCCAAACTAAACGTTTCAATTTTGACAGTTGACAAGTGGAACAAATTGTATCAAGGTTATTTTAATATTTGAAAAGACTGACAAGACAAAAAGAAGTCTTCTTTTGGGGAATGTTTGACAACTGAGGTAATAAATATCAGCGATAGTAGAAAATTTATTGTAAATATGCTTTCAGATTGAAGTGTGCAGTGGTTTTCACATAGTGCCATGCCTCAAAAGGTAAGCCTGGAAACTTTTCAACCAAGTGCCTCGAAAACACAAAATTAACAGGAAGCTTGGAGAACTTACTGTTGCAGATAAACCAGACTGGTCAGACATCTGCTCCTTGTTCTTGACCTTGTTGTTCCTAAGCTCCAAAGATTTTGACCGTGGCAGCTTTGATCCTTGGAGACCTTTCCGCTCTTTATTTTTTGTATCTTTCAGTCTTCTATCCATGCTTGCTATCTTTTGATTTGCAATTTCCAGTTCATCTTTCAGGTTTTCAATTTCTTTTGCCATGTTTACAAACAAGTCAGGGTTAAAACTATTTTCCCCATCTCCAGAGCAGTTAAGTTCTATTTGCTGCTTAAGAAGGTCATTTATCTTTTTGTTATTCTTCAGTTTAATCTTTAACTTCCAAACTCTCTTTCTTAGGTTACCTTCACTCTCATTATTGACTTCTTCCTCAGTGCCTTCATTCTCACTTATTAATGGATCTTCTCCATGTTGATCTCGTAATTCAGTTATCTCGGTTCTCAATTTCATAATTTCATTCCTGGAAAAGATGGTTTGTATAGATGATCCACTCATAAAATAAAAATGTCATAAGTGACATCCATCAAGATACATTTATGATAAAATTATGCTTACAGTATTAAAGCATTTGATGCAGGCTCTGTTTAGAAAAGTTTCCAAATAAACTGTTTTAAAATTATTTCAGATATTCCATTTACAACATAGAAGGAACAAACAATTATTCCAAGTGTACACATCTATTCCATTCACTGTGTTGTTTTAAAAAAAAGTCTATGACATTGAAATCAAATCTTTAACACTTTCTTTCACTCTCCATGCTTTCATTCATAAAGATGTCACATTTCTTTGACCTTTTTAAAATCATAATAATTCTTGTCTGCAAGAAGAAGCTTTTAAGTGTAATTTGCAATGGCAGAGGAAATAAGATATCAAATGCAACTGGATAAATTGAAATTTATTAAAAAGAGGTTCAGCCAAGAAATGGAGGGGACAAGGGGAGATACAGAGGAGAACAGACAATCAACCATAATTGGATGAGCCTCAACTGAATTACCAGCTTTGGAGTCCATTAATTGACATGACAACTAGTCTACAGATCATCACCATTTCACTAATAGGGATAAATGTTCATATCAGCAGATATGTATGGCATCTACCTGAAATCAGATACTGATGATACACCATTATCCTCCATCAATAACCTCATTGCATTAATTTCTTCTTCCATTTGGTGCTGCTTTGCTTCCACTTCATGCAATTGACATTCTGTTATCTCCAGCTGCTTTTCCATGTCTTCCAACTGTTGATGTTTCTCTTTCAATTCACAATTAATCTGTTTTAGGTCCTTCATTAATTTTGCATACTCTGAAGAATGATCAGCAGCAGTGTTATTAGGTGCCTCTAAAGCATCCAGTTCCTTATTTGCTTCAGCAGCTGTTCCTAGGGCCTGGGTAGCAGGTTGCTGCACTGGTTCAGTCTCTGACGCTGGTTTAACTTCAGGTACAGTCTGGACACATTTGTCATCTTTAGACAAGGCCTAATGTTTTATCAAATTAAACAAAAACAGAAAAATTGAGAAAACCACAAAGACCTAAATTAAATACTAACACTATTAGAATGTCTTAATGTGAAATCGAAGGCTTAACTAATATTTATAATTAACTATACCCTAGGAATAATTTTGCAACTTTTAGTGACAATACCCTTTTGGGCGAGGGGGGAGGGAGAAGAAAAACAGACAAATGATAAAGGTATTGTAAGGCAAGTTTGAAAGAAATTCCTGTATTGTTTTGATGCACAGTTTCTTGGCTTTTTCATAAAACACATACACACATTGCATACCACACATCATCCATCTGAGGGAAAGGAGGTAACTCAGTAACAAGACACACTTGTTCGTGCAAAACTATTTCCATAAATGTAAGCTTAAAACATCATTAATTTCCGGCTTAACAATGAAAGAGCCCAAAATGAGACAGAATATTGAAGGCTCAGACAGTAATTTTAACAGAACAATATCAAAATGGTAAGTTTCAATAAGTTTTCAAAGTCTGTTTTGCATCTACGTATAGGCAAGTGCCTGCAGACCACATTAAAAGCAAAAGCAGTGAAGACAGAAATCCTCATGTGAAAAATAACCTACCAAATAATGGTTATTAATCTGGTTAAGGCTGTGTAGCTGCTCCTGAAGGACTCTATTCATTTTCATGGATTCTTCTAGCCTTTGATGAAGTAGCTATATGAGACATGAGCGGGATGAGACAAAAGAATGAAGTTTGAAGAAAAAAAACTGGACATATGAAAACTATAGCATATATAAAACTGAAGTTTAAATGAAACCATGTATTGAATGCAAAATGGATTATAGAAGACCTGAAACAAAAAGTAACAAAGAATTTTCAAGTCTCAAAGTCAAGTCAAACATTCTGTAAAACCTCTAATATTTCAATAATTTTAAAATTGATTAAATCTTTAAAAATTTGCATAATAAAATGGAATTAAACTATAAAATTATAGGAAACACAGAATGAAAGAAATAACTGAACAGCCAAATTTATGAGCAACAGAAGTTGTATTTAAAGATAACTCTTTTGTGCACTTTTTTTTTTACATCCAACTAGGCTGCATTCTTAACCTGTGTTTTGTTTAATGTCTGAGACTGTGTACAATACTGAAAAGAGAAATAAGTTAGAGAACATTATGTTGTTTTATCACTGTTTCAGAGCAACTTCTTCACCTTTGTTTGAGCAGTCGTCATTGGCACATCATCTTCTTTATCTTGACTATTCGAGCCCAGGAGGGAGCACTGCGACATAACAATTCTATCCTGCAGCTCCTGATTGTGGGCTTGCAATGCTTTTAGAGATTTCTGAAGTTCAATAACCTGACAAATGTAAAGGGCAGAAGAAACTTTTAAAAAAAATGTGCTGCATACCAATAATGCATGACAATGAAACATAAAATATTCTCTAATTAAAAACACAAGAGCTGAACAGTGAGAAATGGATTAAATATGATTTCAATCAAGCACTTTACCTTTTGTCTGAGCTCTGGCAGAGAAAGTTTTACTATTTCCTGGTCCAAATCATCAAACTGCCCCAGGCAAATGCTGAGATATGAGGTTTGGTCTCCATAGCTTGTAAAAGTGTCACCTAGGAGACATTGAAAGATCTGTTAGGGAGTTTGCAAAGTATTATGTTATAATGTATCAGTTCATGAATTGCAACACATAGTCTTCAATAAAACAAACATAATGATGGAAGTTACACGATGGCTAGGAAAGGATTTGAAAGAAAAACGTTTTATATTTTCAGTAAATGATTAAAGGATGCATTTCCCTGGACATTACCACCAACACTATTCACCTGTCTTTTCTCTGCTAAAAATTATTAATCCACCATGCATTTCTAACAACTATGTATTTTTTAAGCGTTTGAAAGGTATCATGCTTTTTCTGCAAAAAAGTATTTCACACACCTGGCACATTATACATCAAGCAAAAATATTTCTTTGCATTTAGGTTGTACCATGTCACTAGAAATTTAACACTTCCACAAGACAGGGATAATTATCCAGATGATTCATAAGATAAGACTATTATTTCCTCCTCCCAATAGATGGTATTTACTCATCCCCCACATACACTGCAGATAAATCATAAACACTGCAAATGCAAATTTGAGAGAATGATCATTGTAGCTGCCTTATTAATTGTAATAGCTTCAAGCCATAATTTAACTTTGATCCCTGTTTGGATAAAAGAAACAAACATCTGCTTCCATGCTGTATGTATGTCTCTTTGACTCTATAAACATACTAGCAAATTTACTCCAGAATAAACAATTTCTAAACAGATACTTTCCCAGACTACAAGCAACTTATTGATCATGCACACTGTATATGTTTTGACTGAAAAATCAAAGTATACCAGCATCACTGGCTGCACCCACTCCACCAGCTCTAGCCTGCATCTGTCCAAGTCGGGACTGCAGAGATATATTCCAGCGCTGAGTCTCTTCCAACTGGTGCCGTAGAGCCTCAATCTCTCCAAAGTCAACTGTATCTAGTTTGGATGCAGCGTCTGTGGCAATAAAGTTTAACAACACATCAAAATATAAGCAACATGACAACTTCTAATTACCATTTATAAAAAGTGACAATGCAGAAAAATGTATTGTTCACAAAGGTATAGCGCTCTTGGCAGACCATATCCTCAGTACTGAGCTCCAGTTTTGGACATTAAGGCACAGGGAATACATGCAAGTGGAAGAGGAAATGCAGATGGCCCATCATGCTGATCACAAGTGTTGAGGTTTGTATTATATGGAAAGGATGGAAAAACTTAAGCTTCTATACCTTGGGGAGACAGAATCAATATTACCTCAAAAGTAAATTGGGAGAGTGGGAGAAAGAGAAATGGGTTATAATTGGGGAGGGTTAAATTTCAGATAAGTAGTAGGATATTGTTTTTTAACCATTGAGTGGTAAAATACATGGGATGGAAATAGTGGGACAGGCAGCAATTTGTAATTATTTAAAGGAACAATTAGGTACTGCATTGAAACAAGATGACAGAACTGCAGGGCCTTCCTGGATGTCAGAACCAAAATTAACCAAGCAGCCCTTATCACTCAAGTGTCTTGTGATCTATACAATATTTGAGCTATTTATTCTCCTCCTATGAGTCAAGAAGAAAAACATTTAACATATCTGGAATTGTGCAACTTTTAAAAAAATTAGTACCTCACTGATCCAAAGCCTTTTTAGGAAACAGTTTGAAGACTTTCACTGTGCACTGTGAAGTAAAAGAGCTTCCTGACTTCACTCCTAATTGATTAGCTCAAAAACGTTAAAGTACGTCATCTTGTTTAGTATTTCCTGGACCAATTCCACAGAGCAAAATTTTAAACTCTCTGTTTAAAGTGCTTTAAAATTCAAGCAAATATAAAATTTTGTACATCCTAACCCTCATTTAACCCTTTAAAGTCTGGTATAATTCTGGGTATTATTATACCTCACTCCAGACCAATATGTACGACCTGAGGCGATGTGTCTAAAACATAAGCAGTACTCCTGATGGAAGTCTGAATAAAGCCCTGCCCAGGTGAAATATTTACTCAGCATTTTGTGATAAAGGCCAACATCTTACTAACCAATAAATTCATGCAATGCACATCACTTTTATGATACCCAAGTCCCTTTGTTCTTTATCTGACTCAAACAAAAATTCTGATTCATCTTTCTTGGCTCTATTGTTACATTGAGCACCCATCCATACTGTTCCAATCTGCTTAAGTGATTTTGCAAATTCTGTTACACAACTAACAATACCTCCTCACGCAAATAATATACATATTTTTCAAACTAGTTTCATTAAATAAGAAAAAGAATATCCCTTCAAACATGAGTTTTCTCTAAATGAATCAAAATCTATTATTAGTTTAACCATTAATACATACATACTCAGTTCCTCTTTCAGAACTGCACTTTGTTGCTGAAAGCAGAAGTACTGACCATAGGAAGGTTTTATAACAAAATCAATGGCACATTGCCGTCTTTATCAAGCACATAATGTTTAGACATTTGCAGCATTTTTATGAAGCATGGTTTCAGAGATTAATGTGATCACACAATTTCATTCAATCACCTTCATGCTGAGTTCCCATGTTCCAGCATTTTCACGTGACCGATTAATTACTTTTGTTCCTGAACTTTTGATAAATGGATGATTCACCAATAAGTTTAAAATCATTAACATGGAAGACTAGGCGAGGTATACACCAGAAACTGAGAAGATTGGAGGAAAAATAGCTTTAAAGCTGTCAAACCAAGATTTTTACTAGGAATAAAATATTTATAACAATTATTGAATGACTATACCACAATGCTGGCTCAAACCAATAAATTAAAAGGATTAGGACAGCAAGCAGTAAGAATTACAGTTTTTAAAAGTGCATTCCAATTTTTGATAAACTGCGAGGCTATATTTGGACTTCCTGTCAGGTTTTCCAAATTTTCATGTAATAACCTGTATCAGCTGGATACCAAAAGGTAGGCTGCATAGTTTGTAATGATACAATTAAAACTAGATATCCCAAGGCCTGCCACACAACCATTTTAGAAATATGATTTAAACAGTATCAATATAGCATTCACTACATAAAAGGTAGTACTGGGCACTATGATTGATGATGTCAGTTCAGCAATTTTAAAGTCTGGATGTATTGAATGTATGAAATAATATACTTCATATACTTTACTTTCAGCATATGTTAGTTGGCAATGTATTAAAAATATTTTCCCCAAAATATTAATTGATAGAAGCAGATTTTTAAAAAAAGTGCCTATTAAAGTGACACAATCCACGTGATACCTTAAAATATTAATATGTTATACAAGTTTCTACAAGCCAGTAGAATAGAACTGAAATGTTATCTTGTAAACTATTTTGGAGGATATTTAGGTACTACCCACTCAACGATTACAATAATGTCATTAGTTAATTTTACACAAACTGAATAAAATTACATTTAGCTAATTATTTAGTAGCTGGAAAAAAATGTTTTGATTTAATTATTCTTCTAATTTCTTCACAAACCTAGTTGACATGTAAAGCTGTACTACCAAGCAAGCATAACTTACTGCAGAAATAAAATGTAAACCAACTTCCTGAATAATGCAAAATAAAAAAATATATTAAATTGTCACTTTGTACAATGAACAATACAATTTATTTAAACACAGCCTTTAACTTGTCACAAGAATGCAGAGCGCATACTTAGCACACAGAAACAAATTAGGCTATTCAGCATCTTGAGACTGTTCCTCAATTCAATTAGATCAGAACTGATCTATATCTTAGCACCATTTACCCACCTTGGTACCATAACCCTTAATATTCTTGCCTAACAAAACTTGTTTAAAAACTAAATGAAATTTTTTGATAATCTTCAGGGACAAGACTCCTCTAATTAATGTCCAATGGTAAAAGATATCATCTAGTAGAGCATTAAATCATTCAGACCAGACACTTCTGGCTAATTTTACTGAACACAGATTTTGTGTGTGCAAATTAAAGGACAAATTTCCCTAAAGGTACTCCAAAAGGTTGCTCATTCAGGTAAAGTGCTTTGGAACAGCCAGGGGTCTTGAAAGGCAAATCTTTCTTGCCCCTTTTATTCTCAGTAGCAGCTGTGAACCATTAAACAACCTGAGTGCCCGTGGGCTAGGTAAGAAAGGGGAAATAAATATCAGTCAAGATTCCTGTCTGTTAACCCTATTCTACGACTCGTGCTGGATAACTCATGCTTCACACATTGGTGAAGTATGCATATTAACAAGATGTAGACACTACTGTGGTGCTATCCAATACAAGACAGGTCGCAATTGTCTGAGTTACTTGAGCAGTCATGATTTTTTTCTTTACAAATGTAACAGGAAATCTTTCATAAACCAAATGGCATCTGGTTCATTAATTCAAATACCAATATATTATTCAAAGCTGCCACCTTTTAAGAAACTTTTTTTAAAAGGGACTACTTTGTAGCCCTTCTGCATAATGCACTGCAGTGTTATAATTGCATCCCACCTTCTTTCCTTTTTGTTTCCTCGATTTGTTGTTCCAGGTTCTTCTGTAGATTTCGATTGATTTGAATGCTTTCCTCAAGCTGTTGCCTTAGCAACTGAATGGATGTCAGCTCCCTCTGCAAGATTTGAATGCGGTTGTGGCTGCACAGAGTTGTGGTAAAGAAGCACATGAAAAGAAAACAAGAAAAAAATACTCAAGGAACTGCATATTGGCCTTCATAGCAAGAGGATTAGAGTATACGGTAGGAATGACTTGCTGCCAATTGCACCTGTAGTATGGTGTACAGTTCTGGTCTCTTTATCTGAGGAAGGATGCTTTGTTTAAGGAGGGGATGCAACCAAGGTTTACCAGACTAATTCTTGCAATGGCAGAATTGATGTATGAAGAGAGACTGGGTAGTTGTTTTTTTTTAAAAAGTTCATTCGTGGGATGTAGGCGTTGCTGAATGCATTTATAGAATTTATTACCTGGCCCTAGTTGCCCTTGAACTACTGCAGTCTATGTGCTTCTCCCTCAGGAAAGGAATGTAAGAATTTTGCCCCATGACAGTGAAGGAACAGTGATATATGTCCAACATGTGATGGTGAGTGGCTTAGAGTGGAACTTGTAGGTGATGTTCCCATGTGGTGTCGCCTTCATCTTTGCTGGAGTTTAGAAGAATTAAGGGAGATCTTGTAGAAATCTATAATTTTTTTTAAAATCAGGACTAAACCAGTTAAAGACAAGGAAGGATGTTCCTAATGGATGGGATAGTCCAGAACTAGGGATCATAGTTGAAGGAAATGGGGTAGGCCAATTAGTAGAAATGTATTCACCCAAACAATGGGGAGTCTGTGAAATTCTTTGCAACAAAATATGGTAATGGTCCAAATATTGAATATTTCTTAGGGCTCAACAGGTATGAGAAAAAGCAGGAACAGGATACTGAGCTGCATTATCAGCAATGATCATAATGAAAGGCAGCAGGCTTGAAGGGCTGAATGGCCTACTTCCACTCCTGTTTTCTACCTTTCTATGTAACAGAACTCACAAAGCCAACTAAGAAAAAAACATATTAAATGAGTCCCTTTCGTGCTATGTATAATAAAAAAAAGGCATTTATTTGAAACTAAAATAATGACTTTCTTAACTACGAAGTGGAACTCTTGAACAGAAATATGGAATTTTCAACATCCTTCTTGTTTTTGTCTGAAATAAGAATTTCCACATGCTTAGTAAAGAGAAAATCAGTCATCATTTTCTAACTGTCCTAACATTCAAGGCTATGGACTTCATGCGGGAAAGTAAGACTAGTTTACGTAGTTGTACATTTTCAATGGTAGAGTCTTGATATACCCAAGGGCTCTTTGTATTATAGGGCTCAACAATACCTGTCTGTTTCTTTGACTGCTTTGATAAGTCTCGAGTAGAGCTGCTGTTCAGTTCTTAGTGCACAACGCACGTGTTCCTCTGACATCCAATCTTCTAAGGTCAGCGTAGACTGTTTAAAAAAAAACAAATTATCAACCATCTCAGTATACAAGTAAAGCATGTCTATAAAAGCCAAAATCAAATAGTTGTGTAAATTGTTTCAAACCTGCTGGCTGTCTTCTCCAATAATAGTTCTTTCTCTTGGAGGATGCTCAGGTCTCTGTATACCATCCTTCAGTATAGCTACCTCACTTATAAAATTCTCTGCACCCTTTACCACAGAAGTAGAAAGTCTAGACTGGAGATCCTGTGGTAAAAAGAACTTAAATTGAATTTTATAAAAGGCATTGAAAATGAAAGAAATCTTGCTTCAGAGGAGAGATGGTGGCATCGTGATATCATAGTGGGACTAGTAAATCGAGTGGCCCAGCTAATGCTGTGGAGTATACATTCAAATGCCATCACAGCAGGTGGGAAAATTTGAAGTCTCAGTTTCATACTATATATTAGTCTCAGGAATAATGACCAAGCCAATTATCTTTGATGTTCATAAAAACTCATCTGTTTCATTAATGGGAAGGGCATCTACCATTCTCATCCAGTCAGGCCTAAATACGACTCCACGGACACAACACTGTGGTTGACTCTTAACTGCCACCTAAAATGGTGTAGCAAGCTCTCAGTTGAAAGGCAATTATGGATGAACAACATTTGCTGGCTGGCTATATCCAATGAAAGAATAAAGGAAAAATAAATATGGGATCTTCCATGACATTCCAAAGTAATGTGAATCCAACTGAATTATTTTTTAAGTGTTGTCACAACATGATAATGTTGAACACTGCAGCCAATATAGTCCCAATAATTATCATAAAACCAACAGATTATGTCCTAACACTGGATCCTGATGACATTCCAGAATAGTACTGTGGACCAGCATTCCAGAACTGGCCACACTCTTAGCCAAAGCAGTGCCAATATAACTTATAATGTATACTGACAATGTGGAAAATTAGCCAGCTGTGTCCTGCCCTGAAAAAGGTCCCCCACAGCCTCACCAATCTCCTTGCGGTCATCAACAGTGATGAAAATGGTCATCGATAGTGCTATCACGCAACACACACACTGTAAAAACCTGCTCACCAATACTCAGTTTGGGTTTGCCTGAGGCACTTGGTTCCTGAGCCTATAACAGCCAAATTCTAGAGGTGAGGTTAGGTGAGAAAGTGACTGCCATTAACATCAAGGAGCCCTGACAAAACTGAAGTCAATGCATACGTGGAAAATCTGCCATTGCCCAGTCATGCCTAGCACATAAGGAAGAGGATTGAGGTTGCTCTAGGCCAATTCATCTTAGTCCCAGAATATTGTTGCAGGAGTTTCTCATAATAATATCCTGGGCCTGAGTACCTCCATTTGCTCTGCCAATAATCTTCCCTTTATCATAAAAGGTGTGCAATCATTTCCACATTTGGATGATTTGCAACTCCCCAGATATATAGAAAAGCAGTCTGTGTCTTTATATAGAAGATGATGAATAACATTCAAGGTTTAGGTAATAATTGGATAGTAATATTCATGTCAGGGAATGACCATTTAGAACAAGAGAGAATCTAACCATCTTCTCATGATATTCAATGGCATTAGCCTCACGGAATCACCCCCTAATAAATTAGGGTTTACCACTGACCAGAATTGGACCAACCAAATAAACATTGTTGCTTTGAAAAGCAGATCAGAGGCTACAATTCTGTGGTGATAACTCATCTCGGAACTTCTCAAAGCCTGTCCACCACCTTCAAGAATGTAATTGAAGACTCTCCTCCAAGTGTCTTGAAGTGTGCAGTTCCAACAATGCACAAGAAATTCAACATAATACAGGACAAAGGAACCCATCTGATTAGCACCAAGTCCACCACACCTTGAACACCTACTTCCTCAATTAACAGCAGAGTGTTAGTTTTATTAACATCTTCAAAAATCACAATCACAACCACCTAAAAGGATGAGGGAATCAGACACACTGGAACACCATAATCGTTCCTTGACTGTTACAGGAATCCTGTAATTTCTCCACAGTAGCACTGTGTTTATCAAATTTGACTTCATGGGATGTGGGTGTCGCTAGAAAGGCTAGCAATTATTGTCGATCTCTGGCTGCCTTGAATCGAAAGGCTTACTGGGGCCAATTCAAAAGGACAATTAAAAGTCAACCATATTGCTCTGGAACTGAAGTCAAATGTAGGTCAGATAAGGATGGCAAATTTCCTTCCTTAATGACATTAGGTGATTTTTTTGTGCAAAAATGATGATCAGTTATGATGGCCATAGTTACAATTCTGAGTCTTGCTTTCAAATCTAGATTTTATGAACTGAATTTAAACTCTACCCAGATACCATGGTGGGATTTGTATCCATCAATTCCAAAGCATTAGCCTGATGCTCTGAATTACTAGACCAGTGATGTTAATATTACTTCAATATCCTGGACAGCTGTGGTTAGGAAAGCAGCTGGCCATTGCCTTTAAGGTAACTGGAGGTCAGCAGCTCAGTTGTCTGTAGGCTGGTTTGAGATGCAGAATAATGTCAACAGCATGGGTTCAGTTCCTGCAGCAGAAAAGGTCATCGTCCTGCCCTTTTCAACGTTGTCCCTTGCCTTAGGCATGATGACCCCAAGGTTAAACTTGTCAGTTATCTCTAATGAGACAGGAGCTTATGGCCCTCTGGGATCATAGTGACTTTCACATTCACCACCACCTGTTCAATGGCAATTAATGGTGGCTTTGCTAGTGATGCTTACATCCAAAGAACAAATAAAATTTATTGCAAATGTATGGAAGTGATCCGAAAAATCTTACTTTAATAATTTCATCCTTGACCAGCATGGTTTTGGACAATGACTCAACATTTGCAGCCTGTGTCTGTGTGTCCTTTTCCAGTTTGTCAAGTAGAGATTGGAGTCGAGCCACTTCCATCTGCAAAGTTAACAGTTTAACAAAAGCTCAACATTATGCAGTCACCCAGAAGTAAATTATATGAATTCATTTGAAAGCATTCAATTATCAATTATGCCTAGATTTATTTTAGCTACAGCAGATATATACTTTTGCTTCATTTTCATTCTTTAAGGTCTTGTTTAGTTCTTCAGTTATTGCAGCAAGCTCTTTTCTTAGGCTGGTCGAGCTTTTCTCATGTCCAGGCATTTTAACAAGGATCTCATCATCTGTAGGATCAAGTTGACTTAATTCAGCTAAATTAAAAGAAAAAGAAAGAGAAGAACTTATTCATTAAGAACCAGATGGGGGCACGCTGTGAGCTTTGCACAAGCACATTTGAAATCTTGGTTCTACTATCTTCAATTTTGATCTTCTTCCTAAAATTACAAAGTTCAAGTTCTTGCCATGGTTGTATCACACAGCATTAACAAAACTGTAGTCAAATCTTGAAAATAAAATTTAACGTCTTCAGTTTTTAAATCACGAATGCAGAATAAAATAAAATTCATCTAACTATTGAAGTGGATTTGTTATTAACTAACAAAAATACAAATTAGATGCATAAACGTATTAAACATTTTCCATTAAAAGATAGAAATTGAGCAGGGCAGAAGGAGAAGCTTAGTTTTTGAGGCTCAGATAATCATAGTTGTAAAATAGGAAGAGATGAGTGAAACAAGCAAGGGATTGGACCGATTTGAAGAGAAATGATTAGAATTTCAAAAGTTATCTGCTGAGTTATGACAAACGAGTGAGACTTGGTGAAGGTAGAAGTCAAGGCAACGGTGGACAATAGACATAAATTTTGAATTGCTGACAATGCAGATTATGGTATTTCAAAAAACTGGATGAATTATGCACATTGTAAACATCGGTGAAAAAAAAATTGTTAATAGATTCTTGCTTTTCCTCCCAAAGCATCAACCATAATTGCTAATGTATCACTGTACCTTGTAAATGTGACAAGAGTCAGAACACAACACATCCTGTCACTGTAGAATCTTCCAGGCATTGCCTTAATTTCCAACATCCTAATGGACGGAGGAACCAACACTACTTTCATACAGCCCAGCCATTCAGCATTAGCACACTAAACCAGAAGTTAATGTTATGGACCAGGCCAGACCCCTCAAAACATTTCAAGAAGGTAGCCCAGACCCTAACTAACTCTGCAGGTGTACAGCGGATATTCCAGAGTAAATCAGTTGGTCAAACCATTTCGTTTTAAACAAAACGAAATTTATTTACAAGCTTACTGAATGAAACACAAACAACAGAAAACCGAATAACAAACTCTCCAAAACCCAACAGATCATCCCAACTTAATAATGCTGTTCCAAACACTTGCAACAATCCCCATAAACACCCCTTAACACAAAAGGTAAAATCAAATACAAGTTCTTACAGGATAGAGGTCAGAAAGAGATTACCAGCCTGGACCTGTTTCTTTGGGTCCAGCAGCTTCTTTCCATACTACTGCTAAAAACCAAACCAAAACAAACCAGAGAAAAGCTGAGCTTGAGAACTGGCCCCTTTCATTGTACAAGTGTGTTTTTTTTTCAAACTTGAAAACGTCTGCTTGAGGCAGTCTCTGTCAGCTATTATCAAATTAGCCCTAAAACCCTTCACCTACAGACTTTTCGAAGTCTGGGTCATTTACAACCTCTCTGAAAAAAAGCCAAAGACTGCATAACCTTGTTAAAGCAGCAGCTTCGTCACACTAATGTACCAAACCAGTGTTTCTCTTCTTTGATCAATCTTTCTCATGTCATTACCTACCTTCCCTCTCATGCAGCTGTTCTTGCAGTATTTGTATCGTTTGCTTCAACTCAAGAACATGCGAAGGGTTTGGTGCTTCATGTTGAAGAAAATACTGGTCTTTCATTTGTCCATGTTCCATTAGTTTCTACCAAAGAAAGTCATAATTTGTGTCAGAAATGTCTCTTTAAATCACAAACATAAATATTAAACCAATGTGAATCACATTAAGGGCATATCAAGTTTTCAATGACTGTAACATGGCAAAAATGGCACCAATATCTTTCATCTTTTTCGCTTTGTCAAGGAAGAGGCCAAATTATGATTCTCAATGTCAACCTTTAGTAATCATGGGCCTGCTTTTATTAAAACCAGCCTTCTTAAAACGCATGCAAGTTAGATTTGACTGCCATCGAGAGCCGAAAATCCTAAAATATCATGCTCCATTCTGGAAAATGGTAGAAATAGTTCTGCCACATTCCTGTTCTTCCTCAAGTTTCTGACATGCTTTACAGGAAGCATAATTTCTTCTTTTCCATTACAAAACAGATGCGAGTAAGTATAAAAATAATCTTGTCTAAATTTCGGAAGATGTTACTAGACAAGCACATTTAAATTACTGACTTGTGAAGTCTGCATTAGTTGTTTCAATCCTTTTACAGCTATAATTAGAACAACTAAACCACGTCTTCCACTCGAGGCAATTCAGACAGTTATCAGCTCACACTAATACTAGTATTTCTTTGGTATCAGTGCAGTAAAATATACAATTCAATATTATTTATAGGAACTCAGCTAGATTGGCAGCTATACTCACAGTAATAATCTTATCCTTTTCACCAAGAGCAGCTTTTAGTTGTGCCAATTCTAGTATTTGTTCCTGGTTTAACAGATAGTCATGTTTCAATGGACCTAAAACATCTTGCTCTTTCTCAATGCCTTGTCGATTCAGTCCCTGAATTTCATGACTAAGTTCAGCTAGACGGCGATTGTAACGTTCCGATGCCTCCTGAAAAGGAATGCAAAAACAAAAAAAAAATTCAGTCAGTCACCAATGCTAAGAAAACAGCAAGGCTGATTTTGTCTGATTTTAAGCCAGAAAACATGCAAGAATTTAAACTCAAAAGATTAGGTGTTACAAGCTAGATGATTTATTTTAATGGCACTAATATAGAACATTGAATACCCTATACATTTGTTAAAAGGATATTTTCCTTTTAAAAGAGTGCATCTGAAAGAGATAAATGTAAATATTCTAAACACAGATCAAACATATGCATTAACTTTTCTGATAAAGGATTCTGCGATAATTTAAAACGAATCAGTAATCTCCTTTCTTGCCCAAGTGACCATCCAAAGCCCAAGTCATAACCCTCTTGATCTCCTGAAAAACAACAGCAATCTGGTATTCTTTAAAACTAAACTAATGCTTTCTTCAGATCTTCCAGACCTTCTGCCTCCAGCCTGGGTCCAACCTTGGCAAATGCCAACCTGGAAAGATATGACAGATGCTGACTAAACTAGGTTAGGAAGACTTCTTCATGATATTCTGGCCCTGGTAGAAGGCAAAATTTAGTGCATATGAAACAGGAAGGGATTTTTCTCCTTCCAAAATATGATGAAAATGCTCAAGGAAATAGACCCAACATAACCAGATTTTGGCTGTTTTTGGGATTCTGTTGTGGTGAGACACTACTAGAACTCTCCAGGATTTGCAGTTTCCCCATGGCAGTCAATATGAGTAGCTTCTTACAAATACCAGGCATCCTACAACTCTGAGTGAATATTGAGATTTTGAAACATGCTATTGAGAAGCAGTAGGGTATCAGCTTATATATTTGAATAACATTTGAAAATTTGAAATAATTCAGCAATGCTGGGGTTGAAGGAGCATGTGTGAACACTGGGTGCCATTTTGGAGGGGCTTTTCCTCGGCCAATTCCTCCATACCTCGGTAGACTTTTCCCAACTTGCCTCTGCACTGCCAACTCCTACTCTCATGGATTCTTTCAGTTGCTTTCTTCTTCTCCTCTCCATTCCTCTCTCTCAGGCTCATTGCAAAGGCTCAAGAGACAAAATGGCAAGTAGGAAAGTCAGGTAGGGAAGTGGGAGAGTCGGCCAGGGGAGCAGCAAGCAGGAGATGGAGCTGGCAAGAGGCCAATTTGGGGCTGGGGCATTAGTTGTCAAGCTTAAGTATCAGGTTGGCACTTTGAGGAGTGTAGGGGGGAATCAGATTGTCATGTTGGGTTGTGAGGAGTTTAGAGGGAAACTTCAAATACTTCATGTAGAATAATACTTATCCTGATTGAAACTGAAAAGATATAGGCACACTGTCTCAAGTGCGGCTTCCCTTATGTTCAGTTCAAAAGAATGAGTGCCGAGATCACCTCCAAAGTATAATCACTGAAAAATGTTCAAGATAGATACCACTTTATCCTCCTTGAATGTAAGTATGTGCCAGAAGTTGGTTCATCTGCCAGAAATGGCAGATAAAGATCATGCTCATTGAGATTTTCTGTGGCCAGTTTGTCCCATTTGTAGGGGTTACTTTGGATGCTGTGTGCACTCAAAGGACAACTGATGACAATTGGTCTGTCAGTCACCATCTGCACATTTAGCTTTTGGATTGCTGTAATTTCCTGAATAAACAATGTGTGTTCCAGTAATTGAAAGTCACAATCCAAGACTCAAAGTCACATGCCTTCCAGGGAAAGGCTACATCAGCATCAGGAGGGTTCCCTCCCAGTTGGGGAACACTTCAGTGGTCCAAGACATTCAGCCTCGGACCTTCGGGTGATGATCCTCCAAGGTGGACTTCGGGACAGGCAGCAGAGGAAAGTGGCCGAGCAGAGACTGATAGCTAAGTTCGGTACCCAAAGGGAGGGTCTCAACCAGGACCTTAGGTTCATGTCACATTACAGGTGACCATCATTGCACTATACACACACACACTCTTATACACACAAACACCCACACACACCCTTAGAGACACATACTCTCACACATGCGCCCCATCACAGACGCAAGACACTCTGCACTCACTACACACACTTTCACACTCACAACCCTAAACCCAAACAGACACACAGTTAGACAAAGACCCACATGCACACATATTTTGTGGGGTGAATTTGTACTCGAAGGGTTACATTGTACTTTGCTCAAAAATTGCATGCATTCATGTAGAACTCTGAGCTCAAAAACTGCATGAATTTATATAAAACTTCGTTATCTCACTTTTTAGATTAGAATCAATCTAAACATCATGGCATAGACAGAGAACACCAGGGGCTAACACCTTCAACATATTGTGTAGCTATCACCATTGTTAACAGCTAACCCGAGAATGCAACTTTTTTAAAAAAAGGTTTTGTGATCCACACATGAAAGAAGTGAAACTATCACTGTATTCTAACAGATGAAAGGCTTAACTGACAATCAATTTTTCAAGGTATAATTTCAGTTACATCACACTGTAAATGTTTGCTATAAATTCTGTGTGTTAGGATTGAGCCCTCCACTATCACCCTGATGAAGGTGCATCGCTCCGAAAGCTAGTGTGCTTCCAATTAAATCTATTGGACTATAACCTGGTGTTGTGTGATTTTTAACTTTGTACACCCCAGTCCAACACCGGCATCTCCAAATCAGCATTAGATCAGTTCACTGGAGAGCTGGCTCGTGATGTCAAACATGTAGGTTCAATTCCAACACAGCTGAGGTGACCATGAAGGTTCTGCATTCTCAATCTCATCCTTCGCCTGAGCAGCTATGACTTTCGGTTTAACTCACCACAAATTGCCTTCCTTTAATTACAGAGCAACACTCTGGGGCTATGGTTTCTGAGACCATGGTGGCTATGCCTCAACTTTAAACCCACCCACATTAAACAGAGTTAGGAAACCCGTTTGGTTCACTGCTGATAATCTTCAATAGCCTCGTGTCCATCTTTTCCTCTGGACCAATCCAGGGACATAGGCCCAGAATGATTTGCTAAGTTAACACTGCACACTGGCTCCAAATAGCAGCTGCTTCTCTCACAAGGTGTCAGAATATATAAATCTTCGGGGTGGGAGAATAGTTTTGGTGCTGGTCAGGTATTCAGGAGTACATGTGGTTGTTGGAGTGCGGAGATGTAGTCTAATTGGACAGGTGAGCAATCAGTTTGTCCTTCCGTTTAATAATCATGCAACAGTAAGTTTTAATCCTCTAACATGTCCTGGGTACCTATTAGTTTAACTGCATCAGAACTATCTGAATTCTTCAATTTTAATGGACTCTTTCAGAGGGTTCTAACAGCAGGTGAATTGCCCATTGGAATCTTCAACTTTCTGAACAATTTGTCCAGAGTATGATGTCTGGGATCCTGCGTGGTCCTAATGTGCAACTCTAGACTCTCATCACTGGAATATTTAGAAGCATAAAGCTTCACAGCAATGTGAATTTGTTAGAGTTGTCAGAACCAATGCACCATAAAGCATTCAACTGCATCAAGCAATTTGGATAATAAAAAGGCACTATATTTCTGTAAACAATAAAAAACCATTTACAGCATGAAGCTTGTAAAGGCATTTTATATCTGCTTCCCTGAACTACATACTTTAAGGAGTTGCTCCTTGCTGTTAATGGCATTCAATAGTTCTTCAATCTCCTTCTCATGGTCAGCGCTCAGTTGTTTTTTTTCTGCCCAAGCATCCTCCAGCATCTTCTCCTTCACCTTTAAGCGCTGACTCAAATGTTCTGCTACGTCCTTTGTGTCACGCTCAGCTTGGTTCAATAGTGACTTTGTCAAGTCCTGGATCAGAAAAATATGTTATTACGTAGTTCATTTAAAAAGGTCATTCATTAAATGCACTATAAATTAATTAGCCTACAAAGCAACTAAAAGAGTAAAGTGCTTATTGTAAAGCATGTAATAAAATGAGATGAAAATAACTTTTATATTTACATGCACATATTTATTTGAAAACTAATTGAATGTTTAATTATAAAAAGGTTTACCAAAACTGAGATACAAATTCACAAAAAGAACAATACAGCATCATATTCAGGCTGGTTATAATTTGCTGATATAATACTTATTTGCACAGAACTAAAAACATGATTTGTGCAGCACAAGTGCCTGTTCATATTCTAAGTTCTAGGATCTTCCATATTGTGCAAAGATTAGTTACCTCTAAATTTTCAGTCTTATTTTTTAGAGACTGCTGCAACTGTGAAATAACGACATCCTTCTCACGGAGAGATCGTGCACGACTATCCTCCAGCTCTTGCTTTACTCTTTGCAAATTCTTACAAGTGTTCAGTAAATGCTGCAGCTCCACGTCTTTTTCTTTAACCATACCATCCAAGCGCTTCAAAAGAAAAAAAAATTGACTAATCAAAAAGAGTAGTTGTTAGGTCACCATAACATTACCAAAGCACTGGAAATGACCTGGAAATCAATACAGCTTTACTGCATTCTGGAGGTCTCTTCATTTTCCTAAAAATGCACAAAGTATTTGCAAGTGCTAGAACTTCAACGTAAAGTACATCCATGTCATTCAGATCATTAAAATTTATTCTTAAAGGATACTCAGTTCATATGTCAGCTTTGTTAGAAACTAAGAACAACTTGCAAGAAAATGTTACAATCCTTAACTCTTAAAAAGGAATGATGACTGCCAATCATCTAACATCACTACAATAATGCCACATATTTCAGAATATTTTATCCATAAGTAAATGAGTGTGAAACAGTAGCATACTGGTTAGAACTGCTGCCTCACAGCCCCAGGGAGCTAGGTTTGATTCCAGCCTTGGGTGACTGTCTAATGAGGAGTTTGTACATTCCCCCAGTGTCTGTGTAGATTTCTGCTGGGTGGTCCAGTTTCTTCCCACATTCCAAAAATGGACATATCAGTGGATTGGCCATGCCAAATTGTTCTGAGATGCTCAGGCTAGGTGGATTAGCCATGGTTAACTGTGCAGTTATAGGGTCTGGTGGGATGCTCTTCAGATAATTGTAATAGACTCAAAAGAGCCTAATGTTCTCTATCTGCACTGGAAGGATTCCATCATGCAAAATACACCCAATAAAATTTTAAAAATAGTCATTTTGTACTCCACTGAAAAAATAAGCTGGAAGGGTTCAGAATTGTAGATGAAGGGCAGTCTTAGAGAACTTCAGTTTACCCTTTGTTCAAAGTACCCTTTCATTTTTCAATTTCTCCTGAGGTTGCACTTCATTCCGCAGGAAGTGGTCCTGTGAACAATGAAACAATACTGGCATGTGTGTGCATTTGCTCCAATTAAGATATTTCTACAGCAGTTGCTGCTTTTCAATGACAAGAGGAATGTTTTCCATAAGGATTTTAAACTTCATATGATAATTTCTTTTCCATAAAATGTTAGTCAATGAGGCAACTTTACAAGCCAACATTTTCCTGTATCTTTTAAATACACGTCATTCTGTTTAACGCGACAGTAGCATTTCTTTGCAACTTCACGCTATCGGAAATCGCGTTGTGGAAAACTGCTTTAGAAAAATCACGCTGCAGAAGATTACTACAGAAAACCACTTTACCCATTCAGTAGAAAGTGTGCACTTTACAAACAATGTCCGCAATTCATCAATCTTGTTATAGTCAATTTGCTTTGATGAAACGTGGGTCATACCAGAACGATCTGTACTTAAAAACTACAAAAGGTACAGAGAGGTACCTACAAACTGACAGAACCAGCTTATTAAGAAATCATTTCCTGTCTCGCCAAGTATGATTTGTGCCTCTATAACATGCCAAAAGGAAATAACTATCAATCATTTCTGATACTACAAATTTGCATAATTTTCAACCTGTATTCCAAATAAACTTACATTAATTGTTTCTTCGTTGTTGGCAAGGAGAGTCTTCAATCGATCCAAATCGTGTTCTCTTTCTCTCAAAGCCAGATGCAGCCGATGAATTTCATTCTCCTTTTCATCAACAGCTGCATGTTTTTGATCAATGGCTTGCTTGAGTTTTAAAACAAAAGAGAAAGCAATTGTAAAGCATAAATATTTATGTTGAAAATGGAGAAACAGACATGGTATATATTTTAGGAGAAAGGGAGGACTGCAGATGCTGGAGATCAGAGCTGAAAATGTGTTGCTGGAAAAGCGCAGCAGGTCAGGCAGCATCGAAGTTTCGGGCATGAGCCCTTCTTCATAGTATATATTTTGTATGTTTTACAAAACAATTAGGTACAAAGACTTACAACTAATTATCTTTGTTGACAATACCTGTGAGAAGAGTGCCAATGTCAGAGACTAGCTGGAAAAAAAGTTGTTAAGTTGCACAACAGGAGAAATGAAATAACTAATGCACATATATGCACAGAAACATCATAAATCACTGAAACACTCAAACTACTACTGGCATACATCAATTCCAGAGTGAATCAGCAGCTGATAAGCCAATTTTCCCTGAATTCACTGACAATGTTAATTTTTGTCCATCCCCTCAAGGGATCGAATGATTTCCTTAAACAAATACAAAAGTTTGTTACAGATTTAAATATTCCAAGCAACATGTACAATCAAAAGAAGTACCAATGATAGTTCTTTTGGAAACATGCTTTCATGAGTTGTGGACATTAATGGTAATTGCAGCATCAAATATTTCCATATTTCTTGTGGGCTATTTAGATTTTTGGGAACTACCTTTTGGTTTTCAAGGGTTCCATTCTCACTAACTGTTTTACATAATTTCATCACCTTCTATATTTGTGTGGATATAAGGAATATTTAGACTCTCACAAAAGCAGAATTAGATTAATTCAATGGTCTGAATAATAATCAATCCTCCATTAAACCCAAAGCCCCAACACTCAAGTAAAGTAGTAAATTTCCAGATGCCACATTAGTTCACTGCCAAAAGACAACAGGTCTAGGTCAGCAACAGAAGTTTTTCAAAAAAAAACTAAAAACATACTTCAATAAATAAAAAGCCATCACTTGTGAAATGTTTGTGGACTTGAGGTCATAGCTAAATGATTGCATGCTTGACTCTAATACAGTCAAATGCTCTCAAGTAATTCAATTTGTAAAACGCTTTTGAGATGCGATAACACAAATGCAATCCTTGTAAAGTAAAATTATTCAATATTAAGTAACCCAATTGAAAGTCTTTTCACAACAATATTCACCACAATTTTCTTCGTACCACAACTTTCTCCCACACAATAATTCTTAAGTATTCCTGGTGATGCTCAGAAATAGAAAGGTAATACTGTTAAATGCATAGCTAAAAAACTGGCCTAGGAGGTGGGCTTCATATTTTGGGATCATTGGGATATTTTGCAAGGGACCTATTCAAGAAGGACGGGTTCCACTTAAACTGGAGTGGCATTAATATCCAGGAAGGAGATTTGCTAGTGTCACTCAGGAAGGTTTAAACTTGTGTGAAAGGAAGGGGGGAACCAGAGGCCAGCATGTGGAGCACTTGAGGAGAAGGTTAATGTGAAGTAAGTCAGTCTGATAGGAAGGCGAAGGGAGCAGCGCATTTTTTCAGGCTGCTGAGTCCAGGCTTGTCTGCATCTGTCTATTTTATTTGGCTTATTTTCCATGCTCCTTTTCTTTTCTTTCTGCATTCTGCGGCATCTTTGGTGGGACATCAGTGAGAGCGAGAAGAGAATGGCAGTAACAAGCTGGGACTGGCATGTTCCAGGATTTAGCAGCAGCAGTAGGAACATCCAAGGGCCTGTGGTGGCAAGTTCTGAAGGCCTGCAGCAGTGGAAGGTGCGAGATCCAAGAGCTTGCAGCAACTGTGGGAGCAATATCCTTAGGTTGTGGGGGGAGTGAGAGCGGGTACTGAAGGCCTGCAGCAGCACTAGGAGCAAAATCCAAGGGCCTGTGGCAGGAGCGACATTCAAGACTCTGGGGAGGGACGCCCACTTACCTTACATGGACATAAGGTTACCTCATGGAAATACGACTTTTACATCTGGATGCTTCTCCTTTTCTCCTTGGCTCTGTTCATGTTTATGTGTCTGCTTATTTTAAATAGTTTTTTTTCCCCAGATTTTTTTGAAAAATTAAGATTTTTATATCTAAGATGCTGCTAATGAGTGGCAACTTTGGACACTTTTCACTGTATTCTGTACTTCAGTACACGTGACAATAAAACCTAACTCGAATTCTAATCCTAAGAACAGACAGGGTCAGGTTAATGAACATCGACAGGACTCTGCCCGGAAGTGTATTTATTTTAATGCAAGGAGTATAACAGGTAAAGCAGATGAACTTAGATTATGGATTAATACATGGGACGTTGATGTGGTAGCCATTACAGAAACTTGATTGAGAGAAGAACAAGACAGGCAGCTCAACATTAAAAGGTTTAGATCTTTCAGGCAAGATCGAGAGGGATATAAAAGGGTGAGGGATTTTCATTACTAACTATGTCACAGTTGAACTAAGACAGGTTATCCTAAGGGCCTCATTGAGGTTGGATGGGTAGAATTTAGGAATAAGAAAGGTACAATCACTGTGATGGGGTCATAGTGATGGCCACCCAATAACCAGTGGGGGATAGAAGATCAGATCATGGAAAAATATAAAAATAACAGGGTAGTTTTAGCAGGAAATTTTAATTTCCCCAAGATTGAGTAGGACTCCCTGAGTAGAAAGGAAGCAAAAGAACTAGGATGGTTAGAGAAGCCAAGAAATATCCTTGTAAAGTAGGATTAAAGTGAAGCTTTGCGCAGTCAGGAAGAAGCCATCACATCCAGAGTGAGATACAGCCCGAGTGAGTATGTAGATCAGGAAATTTAGAGACTTCGTAAGAAGTCGGTGCAGATGGGAAGGGAGTGTTTTTTGCTTGGTTCACTGGTTCATAGTTTGTAAAAGGTCTTTTCACAGGATAAACTGAAGCCCAAGATTAGGGTCACAGCACAACAGAAAAGAATGACCTCACAGGAAAACTAAGTTAATTGGTTGGTAATAGCTGTTAATTCGACTATTATAGGTTATTTTCAGTTTGAAGGTAAATAGGGGAAATACTTACAGATTTTTACTAAAAGACCAGTTGGAATTGTTTTAAAAAACTAAATTAAGTGTTAAGCAAATAGAGTTGTAGGGCCAGACAATCTGCTGTCTCTGCACGATGTGGGAACTGGCAGACCCCATTGTGGTTAGTGGTTAAAACCACCGATGCTGGTATTCCGTCACCTTTTATTTACATAGGCTCAGCTCAAAGCCAGATCACAGACTGAGGAGACCTTCTGACTCTCCTCTTTAAATTGGTCAGTCAAGCCTCCCTGACTGGGGCTGTTAACACAGGCCAATATAGAATCTCTGTTAATGGAAACCCACCTGGCCATGGCTCCAATCACCCAAGTAGTGAACACATCTGTAGCAAGTGTTGGTTTCTTGATGAACTCCAGCTCAGAGTTAATGAGCAGCAGTCTGAACTTCAAACACTGCAACACGAGGAAGGGAGAAGAGGTGCATGGACGCTGTGTTTCAGGAGGCAGTCACACCCCTTAGATTAATTACTTTGAAATCAGTCAATAGTCAGGGGCAGGAGCATATGACTATCAATGAGGCAGGGAGAGGGATTCAGGATACAGTGCTAGAGGAGTCTCAACCCATGAGCTTGCCTAATATAGTTGAGATTTTTGCACTTTGTGTGGATGAGACAGGGAGGATGAGCAAGCCGACTGTGGCATAGGGAGTCATTCAAGAGGAATGGGAAAGAGAAATGTAGTTGTAATCAATGATAGTGAAGTTAGGGCCTATTCCTGTGCTATACTGTTCTGCAGCCTGAAGCGGAGGATCTTACATATTTGTTTGGAAATGATTCATTACCTCAGTGACTTCAGGTTTTCCTGGTTCTCAACCAATTGAGTATTCCCTTATTGAAAGATATAAAAATTCTCACTGCTGTTTGTAGCCACTCCTCATCACCCACTTTGCTTGTAAATGGGGGTAATCGGAAGTTACAATAACTTCACTAGTTTCAGAGCCTCACAACCTTGGACCTAGAGCCTCATTTGTAATCCCACTTTAGCCTGACTTGCCAGTCTTGCTTTTAACAAGTTTTCAAAAAGCAAGAAAATATCAGCAGCAAACACCAGAGAGAGCCAGCCTGGAATTGGAAAAGCAACATCTTACGTGGTTCTGTAAATTCTACTCATGAAGGCAAATTCTACTTGAGGAGTAAATTCTACTCCTCAAGAGCACCAACGTGCCCGGTGTATTTTGAGCTGTACTTGCTGAGGCACTTTAGAAGATAGGTAATTGAGTATCTGGAATCTCATACACAGCAAACTGGCTAAGGACAGATATCCTTTCGCTTAGGGTAATTAGTGGTCAAAACAAACTTTCCCCTCAAATATCAGTTTGTAATAACATTCTACACCAGTCTCCAATCACATTTGCACACTTTTTTTTGTCATATGCATTTCAAGAGATTAATATAGGTTTTAATAATTCAATTTTCAGGTTGGAAATAAAAAAAATGCCTTCTTCCATCTTTGAGATGTTTGGTTCCTTTGTTTCTAATGTCCTTCAGTTCCTCACCTAAATTAGCCTTATTGCATCTGGGAACGGAGATAGTAAGTGTTTACAGATTATTTTATTAAGCAGATGCTGTAGCTGAGCAGAGTCAGACTGATATTTGACATCTATACACAAGTGCTTCACAGCAGACTGTCAGTCAGGTGCAGGATGCTCATTAAACTAATTGTTTTCCCCACCTTAGGCTGGCAACACTGAAGATCAACTATAGGGATTGAATCTTCTATCCCCTAGGTGGGAAGATAAGGCTTGGTGAAATCATAATTCTTGTGTTTTTGTCATTAGACCATATAATAGCAGGCTATAGAAATTGTGATTGTAATTAATACAATTTTCAAGTCTGTTATTGGTATTCTACTTCTGTAAACTTTAATTACAATGTATTATTCACTATTCTACACTTAAACTTGAAGATGGAATACCTCAAGAGCTTGGTCTTTCTCTTTTAACCGATCACGCAGTTTGGCTAACAAAGCATCCTTTCCATTTGGGTTCTGGTCCCCTCCTTGCTGAATTCCTTTTGCCAGCTCCATATAATCCTTGGGAAAAGAAAAATGTGTGATCAGCATTCATTCTGCAGACTTTTGTAATCAACTGGCTCAGTTATGACACACAGACATGAACCTAACGCTACTGACTCAAAAATGGGGACTCTATCACCACACCGCCAGAGCCCATTTGTTCTTTATAATCACTGGTTTCAGGTTGGGAATCGTTTTTTTTAATTAATGACATCTGCTGCTAATTAATTACATCATTGTCTTGATGATATGGTTTCGAAGAGATAAATCCTAAGAAGGCCTGTAAAATAGCTCAACAGGCTAATACTAGTCAAGTATGAATCTGATGAAAGCCTGGAGGTTGTAAGATCAAATCTCTGTTAGTTCATTTTTGGATTCTCAACCAGTATTAACTAATTTTCACAGCTAAAAAATTTCTATTTCTTTCATTTTATTTTTAAAACTTTGAAAAAAATACAATGTTCTGCCCAACAATTGAACATGCAATGTGTCTCCACTAGCCCTGAATGAGTCATTTACGTTCTTAGTCAGATGTCTTTACAGAATTATCAAATGATATTGCTCTGTGATGTTACCTCTCTGGCTCTTTACAATTCTGCCAATTACAATTTGGTCACAAACAAGTACATCATATTATAGGCCTAAATTAAAACTGCAAGTGATAGGATTTTAAGTGGAGGATATCAAGAAAAATAGTAGCAGTGAAGAACATTGAAGCAACAGTGTGCAAAACAGAGCACAGATACATGGATCTCTCAAAAGATTCTCAGTAACAGGAACTGCAAGGAGCAGTGGAGATTCAATGCCTTCCTGATGAGAATAAGAGAAATCAAGAAAAAATGCTGAGTGTCTTGGACTGTTTTTTCACAGATGTATGGAAGTCAACCAAAGAACAACTACTCTATACTACCGGCTAAGTTAAGAATAGCGCTGCATCTAAAACTCTAACCGTGCTTTTCTCTACTCAACACATTGAAAGGTAGCATTCAATTAGGTAGATGTCATGGCCCACAACGGTACAAAAATATACCTATAGATTCAATGCTGCTAACACATAGGTAGACAAGAATTAGTTCCAAAATTGCAATAGATTAGTAAGCCAAAATATGTAAACTTCCTTTTATTTCTAATTCAGTAAGAAAATACAATTGGGCTCAAACATAACTCAAACAAACTTTCCAATGCATTACTTAATAGTAGTACTTCAGATCAAAACTTCTATAAAAAACATATTTTAAATATTTAACTAATTACTTCAATACATCAATTCATAATCGCCACTGAAAAAAAATAGCAGAGTCGGCAATAAGGTTATTAGTTTTCGACAGTAAATTCTTTTCTGGTCCACACCTGCAGCAGTCTATCTTTGTTGTTCAAACTGTCTGTTAGTCGTTCAATGACTAGCTCTTGGCTTTGTAGTTTCTGCTTGTTCTCAATCAACAAACTTTGGTACTTGTGTTCCATTGCACGTTCCTTCTCGGTTAATTCAGCACCCAGTTTCTGAATATGATTCTGTATATCCTGCAGAAAGCAAAAGGTGGTTAGAAATTTAAGACCAATTTTGAAATGTTTGGTACATAAGTGAATACTTCACTTAAACAACAATAATGGCATTCAAAATGAACCCTGACAATGTTAGTTGGATTTGATGCTGTTCTTTTTTGTTACATTTTAAAAGGTCCCTAAAATATCAATGGGAAAAAAATTACATACTGTAACTGCTAGTTCAATTTAGTAAACATTTAAGTTTATAACAACTGTATAATGAAATTATGAATCCAGTCACTTCATGTTGAACAAGTTTCTTTCCTCTTCCCCACTCAAAATCAAAGGACATGATATTTAGTGCAGTAGACATGTGACAGTGTTCTTCGTTAATACATTTTCATGATGGTTAAAAAGAGACCATAGCGGATAGAGAAAAGTCAAATTTCTCTCCCTGATGATGCTAGCTCACTTGTAAGTAAAGCTTAGGAATAGGAATCCACTCAAAATTGTTTTCAGAAATTTTATACTGGTGAAAATATCCCCAAAATTTCATTATTTAGAACTTGAGCTCTTCAAAAGAGTAGATAAACAGAATTTAATTGTTTTACATTCAAATTATTCAGTTAAGTAGAACTTCCTTAACGTCTTTGGAAAACAATAAAGTGAAAAATTGGAAGGTGGAAAATATTACACTCCATTGAAGATTAATGATTAGATTAAGATTAGATTAGATTTCCTACAGTGTGGAAACAAGCCCTTCGGCCCAACAAGTCCACACTGACCCTTTTCCTCTAATTAATGCACCTAACACTATAGGCACTTTAGCATGGCCAATCCACTTAATCTGCACATCTTTGGACTATGGGAGGAAACTGGAGCACCCAGAGGAAACCCACGCCGACACGGGGAGAATGTGCAAACTCCACACAGACAGTCGCCTGAGGCTGGAATCGAATCTGGGTCTCTAGTGCTGTGAAGCATCAGTGCTAACCACTGAGCCACCGTAATTGACAAAATGGTAAGCTTCTTAGAATGATCTCAATATTTGTTTTTTACAATCCATAATGCAGAAGAAAACTAATGAAGGGTTACAAACCCATGTGTTCATTATCACAGATCTGTAAAAGGCAGACCATACTCATTCAATGATTTCCCTTTCAAAAAAACATTAATGTTCATTTACCTAAATGCTAGATTTTCATTTGTTGTTTCACAGAGGTGACTGACAAGAATATGATTTTGGTCTGCATTATAAATGATGGACAGGAGGCATGAAAACAAAACTACAATAAAGCTATTACTAATTTTAAAAGCCTCAGTTATAGAAAGGTCCAATGAAACTGGATTATTATTTCACAAGCAAATCTCTACACTCAGACTACAGGGATTGATATTTCAAAAGTAATGCATTGTATATGAAGGATTTTTGGATGTTTCAGAAATTAAATAAAAAAAATCAAATTCTTTTCTTGTTGCCATTAGAACATATTACAAACAGATAAAGAGGTAGAGTATGGGTACTAACATTAACCATCTTGTCGTCCTTTGCTTTTTGAAGCTGCAGTGCTTCAACCTCTTCTTCCAGCTGAGCCTTTGCTTCAGTTAAGTCATTCAGCTCCTGCTCTTTCCTGTTCAATGTTCTTTGCAATTTCTGGATCTCCATTGCTTTTGTATTGCGATCCGCACGTAGCTCTGCAAGTTCAGTTTCTTTCTCAGTCATGAGACTTTGATATTCTTCTGCTCCCTAAGGATTAAAAACAAACATTCAATATTAGAGTTTCATACACAGAAAGTCATTCATTCATCAAAGACTACTGCAAAAATTAAGCAATTTTGCCTTTTACCTGAAATTTCTGCAGTTGTGCTTTGTGTATAGAATCTCTTGCTTTCACCAGAGCACTATCTCGATCTTCAATTTCATGACAAAGTTCATCTATCTGTTGGAAGATTTTAAGAGGACAAAGTGAGAAAGTGCAGATAACATAAGTACATGAGATGTTAACAATCAGATTCAAGTTCCACCTCTGAAGCAGAAGAGTTCTTGCAGAGTAGAAGAACATCACAACAATCAGTATATACCTTACTGATCTACCTACCTCTTTATCCTTGGCCTTCAAGGCCAGAGTCAATCCTTGAATAGTTTTATCTCGTTTCAGACTGTTCTGCTTCTCAGCAACCAGTTCATTCTCCTTGTCATTAACATTTTCTTCCAGAATCTACAAATTAGTGGGATGGAAAATCAAGACAAATTTGCCGAAAATTAATTATATTATGATCCAAAAGTAATCAGCGTCTGATTAGACACGATTGTTTGGCCAATTTTGTTTTTTTACTTTCAAGAATGCCCAAATATTGTTGTTACAAAACTTTTCAGCATTCTTCAGGCAAAAGTAGTTACTTTTAATTTAATCTATTATGTATATATGCTTAACTGAAAGTTTTGACACAAGAGATTAGAATTTGAATTTGCACCTTTTTTGCATCATCTGCTTTCTTCAGCTTTTCTTGCAGAGCATAAATAGTAGCTTCAGCATTCTCAAGATCAGTCTTTAGTTGCTTAGCCTCCATTTCTAGCTGTCCTAGTTGCCTCTGCTTCTCAACCATGTTCTGTTAAAGGATTGAGAGCAATCATAATATCTTTATAAAGGTATTAACATATTAGAAAACTATGAAACTTGGTACTTCAATCAACAAGGATGGTTCAAATTCTTTAGGAATCACTGTAATTAAGAGAAGGTGCCTAATCTTGTATATATCTTTCACGGTAAATATGACCAACAGAGAGGCAGTGGAGACACAGAAGTGGACAGAAGGCCAAATACAAGGCCTAGAAGAAAATTGGAGTCATCTGAGAACAATGAAAGAGCCTTCTGGATTAAAGAAGTTACAAAATAGTAAAATCAGATCTTTGGGGTACAGGCAGTTTGAGGTTAGAAATGGAGGGTTGAACTAAGGAATGGCACTTCAAGTGGAGGTGGCCCAAGGGTTAAGAAACTGGTAGACAAAGAACAAAGAGGAACTGAAAGGACCAATAACATCCAATGGATAAAAGCTTATTTTGGAAATTCCCATGTATTTACACAGCATCTTTATTTCTAAAATGTTGAGAGAGTGCTAAAACAGGAACTGGACAGGATACATACAAGCATTCCAGAATTAAAATGGAAATGATAGTTGTACAAGTTTAGTATTACTACCTCAGGTTTGAAAGAGCCATAATCATCACCAAGAGACTTCCACATCTCTTGGACAAACTTTCCATCATTAAGATTATAGGTTTCTTGCAGAGCCGTTGTAATATTACATCCTGATTCAATTCTCCTTGCCGAAAATTTCACACGTTTTGGTATCTTACTTTTTGATAAAGGCGGCACAGGCTTGTACTCAATGTGCTTAATTTCCCAAATTGCATTAGCAATTGATTGTCTCATTAATGGATAATTTTCAATTGGCGCAATACAATCAAACATAGATTTTAACTGAACCTGCTCAGATTCCTCATCAGTTATCCAATCATCAAGTTTGGTTGAATTTAATGTAGTCAGCTCGTCCAACTGCCTTGAACGGACACGAGTGGGCAGTTTCCCAGTAGACATAGAATTTTTCTGGTCTAAATTAAAGCACATACTCTGTGAAGGGCTGCTTAACAAAGATTGATGTAGACTTCCTGTTAAGACACTCCGTCTGGTCCGCTTAGGAGTAGAGCATACTAAGGTACAGAATAAATCTGCTACTCTCACAGACTCGGAACAGAGACATGTTCTCTTCCTGTGGCCACCACTGAAAGCACGCCAGCATTTTGAGCAGTGCAAATTTTTCTTACTACTTATTTCCGGCATCCAGAATTCAGATAAAAAAGATTCATCTTGTAGAAGCATGTGGTATTGTGAAGAACATTGATTCACACACGAAGTAGATTTATACGCTCTATATGGGGAAATTTTAGATTTCTCATTGTACTGAAAGTACAAATGCACAATACATTGAATTAGTTGTTCTTTCTCTGCTGTCAACATCTGCAGTCGCTCACTGGCAACAGTCTTGACACGAGCAATAACAATGTCATATTTTAACACCTCTTCCAACATAAAGGCACATTTACTACACAAGAACTCTCCTTGGCCATCACGGGTTATTATATAACCCAATACGTAAGAAAGAACAATCTGCAATCTTCTTTTGCCAGAGGTGTGGAAAATCCAGCGACGCTGATTTCCTTGGAGATCACTGCCACAGATGCGACAAAAACCTTTCATTTTCAGAAAATTAAGCTCCAAGCTTCTTAAAAGCAAAGTTGCTCACTTTGCCGTCCTTGAAGTGTAAGGTTACTGATTAAGTTGCTGATTTCAAACAGTGTCAAGCTCTTCATTCATGTTTCTGATTGTTTCCTCACACAATTAAAAACCAAAATAAGGTCCAGTTACAGCCATGTCAAATGTTGCTATAGTGATCCATTGCACCTTTTCAGTAATGAGGCAGAAGCTTTTTAAACCTTTCTCTCTGGCTACTAATTTTTACAAAAATCGTCTCTTTACTGATTTGAACATTTAAGTCTGAACTGATGTTCTGTTACCACTGCGTGAAGACAAAGCCTCAAATCAATAGTAATTTCAACATGAAAAGAGCAAGAGACAGGAAGCATGGCCGTTATTTAAGTGGCATCTCAGGCTGCTGTCATGTGTCTTCTACCAGATGAAATACGTTTTCTTTTGTCCAAAGCAGATCACCACAACTTATAGCTGAGTTGTTCAAATACTGCAGTCCTGCGAAAAAATCCTTCGTTTACTTCTTGAAGTATACAGCTGAAGCGATAAAACACTGCTAGCAGAATAGTATGTTTACCGAAATGTTCTGATTGTTTGATCCATCATAGATTAATCGATCAAGTGCTAATTCCAGTGTTCCGATAAACTCCTGGCTCTCTTTTCCTTCAGTGCACAACGAAAAGTTTTTAGTATACGTTAAGCAGCTTGGCAGCTGTTGATTTGTGATCCTGGGCTAGCATGGGACTTTTCTTTGAAAAAGAAAAGGCGTTTTCCACATGAATTTTCAAGATGACGACTTCTTTAGAATGAGGCTGTCTTCCTATTTCAGCCCACAAACGCTTGCACACTACCTTAGTAAAACCACCTACTTCCTGTTGTTGCTGGAATCATCACTGAACAGCTTGCATCATACATACGGCATACAGGGTTACTTTTCTTTTGTCTCTATGCTACCAACTTTTAAAGTAACATTAAATAAAGTCAAATATTCTTGGAAGACGCTGAAAATGTGTTGCTGGAAAAGCGCAGCAGGTCAGGCAGCATCCAAAGAACAGGAAATTCGACGTTTCGGGCATAAGCCCTTCATCAAAGACACCAAAAATTAAAATGCAGAGTAGTATTTATTCCAAATTTAGGGTCATTATTATCATTTCTTTCATATCACACTGGGCCTCAACATGCAAGTAGATGATATCCATTTGTATAAAATCTTAACTTTTTTTTGCTGACTTCTAATCTAATCTAATTTTCCGTTTGTTCTGCTTTCTATTTTACAGTTCTGCTTTGACTTTTTTTTTGCAAATACTGCAGAATACAGTCACTTTTCTTCATGAGACACATCATGCTGACTTAAATCCTGGTTTAGTAACTTCCTCAACAAGTCAGTCCATGGCCCACCAGAATTGAAAATTCATTGTGGCTGTTTCATCACAAATACAAAATGTTCCTTCCAGATCTCCAACTGTGTATTTTACACAACAGCCGTCAGTCTAATAATTGCATGTAGTAATAAGTTTTTCCTCTACCATACGGTTGATCTGCTTAATAGTAAATTAATTTCAGAAGCAATTTGTGACATGCCTGAGGCAAATCATTTCCTAGAAACTGAATACATTATTTCAAACTGCAAACTCAATTTGCACTCAGTTCAGCATTTCTTAGATACACTCCTTTTTTCAACTATGATTCAATTTTCCATTGAAAAAATCTAGTTTTTCAGCACTCCCTTCCAAATTAGATTATCTGGTGCAGTCTTGTATAAGCAGGATGAGGACAAGGACAATAAGAAAAAAAGTGATACTGTCTTACTAGACTAAGGTTTTGTTCTCTTTCGATTCTCAGCTAGACTGGCTGTGAAGTGAAAAATGAAGTAACTCATCAGTTTTGGCAAAATCTGAAAAAGGATAGCTTCTAAATAAAATCTAAAACAATCTAAAACTAAATTAACATTAAAATAAAAGAAATGAAACAACATTTAAAAAGGCACAAAATGTCCAGAATGTTGACTTGAAACAAAACATGTACTGAATCAGTGGTACATGACACCTTATCCAGAGTCTACAGAGTTTAGGAGCACTGGAGCCAAAACTAAAATTGAATATGTGTAACTTGTTGAATCATCATAATGTTCATGAGATTTGCACAGCACACACCAGGCAAAAATAATAAAGTGTGAATCTTTTCTTTTAAAGTCTTTACCTCAGATTTGAATATTCCTGCATTTACAAAAGAAATCATATTCCCTAAAGTAAGTACTGAATTTCCAAAATATTGAAGGGGCAGGAAGTGGGAGAATTTAAATATAACAAACGTATTGTGGACGACTGGATCCGTGTGCTCACACAGCTTTCTAAAAGTAATTGCATGTTCACATGTAAATTTTGTAATTTATTTGACCTTGAAAAGTATTGCAACCACAATGAGCTGGATTCTATTCTCAAATATATCTTTGTGTATATATTCCCAGTATATACTGAGTGGCACAACCTTTGGCAGGATGGTCTTTCCCAACTTCTCCATACAGTCCCAGAGCTGAATTGCTGACAGTATCCCCAACATAACAGTTAACTCATGTGAATGGTTTGCGACCAGGTTGTGATGAAATACCTGTTCAGCTACTGTTTTTAAAATTAAGCAACACCCATATGTGTTAGATGGTAAATCAGACAGAGAAGTGAATGATGTTCAGGACTAAAAAAAGGCAATTACAATTAGCACATACATACTCAGCTTACAATTTTCCAAAACTACAGCTTCTGACTCCCAGTGGGGTTGAGAGCCAAAGTTTTGCAGCTGTGAGCTCATATGCAGCAACAATTGCCACAAAGCTCCAGGCAAGTGCGAATTGTGTGAGGCCCCTTTAAATGTTTTTTTTTCAACTAGTGGGTGTGGCCGAAGTGCCAATCTTAAAAGGCCTGAATCCTGTCCAAAGAAAACTTAACATAAGCACCACACACACACACACACACACACACACACACAAAATCGGCCAAAATGACATAGCCCACAGATTTATTATAATACAGCAGCGAGGATCAGCCTATCAATTGGGTGAACAATGAACAAAATCAGATAGCTCAGCTCGATAAAATGTCAAAACTTCAAAACACTGTTTAATGCTCAATTCATGAAAGTCCTGAATGCAACTTTAATCTCGTAATGAGAGCAGTGGATAATTGGACATCAGGAAAGTTATGATATGATTGAGCATGCTGCACTCTAAAGCTGAAGGCAATATTGGAAAAATAAAGAAAATCTTACTAGATTTTTCTCCTTTCAACTTTTTACAAGAAGCTGTTTTCATTCATATGCCGACCTACCACAATGGAGGATAATCACAACAAGCAAGTGGTAATGGAGCGGTCAGTCAGAGGATTGACAGCAATTATTGTTTTTGCTATCACCTTGGGGTTTCAGCAACTTTGTTCAGGTTTATAAATAATGAGAGGTATAGATAGGGTGATGGCAGGTGTATTTTCCCTCAGGTGGGGATTTCAAGAGTAGGGGTATTTTTTTAAGGTGAGAACAGAAAGATTTAATAAAGACATGATGGCATTTCTTTTTAACACAGAGAATGGTTTGTGTGTGAAATTAACATCCAGAAGAAATGGTGGATGTAGATACTGTTACAAATGTTTAAAAGACATTTCGACAATTACGTGAAAAAGAAATTTTAAAAGGGAGATGAGCCAAGCACAGGCAGGTGGGACTAGTTTAGTTTGGAATTATGGTTGGCATGAACTGGTTGGACTGAAGGGTCTATTTCCGTGTTTTTGACTCAATGACTCTGTAATTCTTGTGGGGACAGAGACAAAATATTTAAGCTTCAAGTCTGAACAGTGTGCAATAATAAATGAAATTGCAACTTTTCAGAAATTGTAACATTTTATTGCACAGGCCAGGGCAGCAAAAAGTGGCTTCTCATGATCCACTATGCAGCAAAAATGAACGCTGCAAAGATAACAGAAATTGCAGCTCATTCAAAGAAATAAAACATTCAAAGCAAGTATAAGTTATTCCATTATTTCTTATCTATAATAATTTCCATTCATGTCTCTTAGTTCACTCATGGACAACCAGTTGGTATCACAGATTAACAAACATCTCTGAAATAAAAAGGCCCCTGGAGATTCCAGTTCCAAAAACTGTTACGTTAATTCCAACTTACACAAGGGGATTTTACTCACTTATTAATTTGGCTCAGTTCCTGATGGTTTTCCACCAGAACAAGCACTAGTTAAATGCCAAAAGCCACTTGGCAGACATTTATGCCTGTTCTAAAATGGAGAAATACGATACTGCTGAAGTTGCAGCAATAAAGCAATTCCAGTTCCAGTTAACATTGAGTCACATGACTTACCAAAGCCACATGAAAGTGTAACTAACCTGAGTGACGACATGCTGAACTGCATAGTAAAAATATAACTTTTTGTATTGTCAAACATATATACAGGATATATTGCATACCTGCATTTCTTTTTCAAAGCGATTTCTCTCATTTCCAAGTTCACCACGAAGGGCCTATTTAAAGAAGGGAAGATGAGGGGACTAAGACATTTATAATGTTAGTTAAAATTGCATCTCTAACACTGTTATACATGTCTATCCACTTTAACTCATTTATTTGTTAATGTGAAGAAAATAAACAGGTCAAAAGGAACAAGTGTTTGGTTTGCAAATGGTTTGTGATAGATTTTATATGTTATTTTGTTAAACTAAATTGAGATTTATGTATAAACCAGAAGCATTTTCAGACACTCATTGAGAAATATAAATTAGTACAGCCCAAGCCACATTAACATTTGTATGTCCAAATCAAACAAATAACTTCTTCCATTTGATCAGTTTATTTTTCTTATATAAACAAGTGAATGTTTTTCAGAAATTTAAAAAATTCTACATTACAGAATAAATCAGTTGCATGAATAACAATGAAAAATATTACAACACTGTTTAAGAAAGGTGGTAAGGACAAGCCAGAGAACTACAGACTGGTGAGCCTGACGTTGGTGGTGGGCAAGTTGTTGGAGTGAATCCTGAGAGACACGTACATGCATTTGGAAAAGCAAGACTGGTTAGGTATAGTCAGCGTGGCTTTGTGCATGGGAAATCATGTCTCTCAAAGTTTTGAGTTTTTTGAAGAAGTAACAAAGAGAATTGATTAGGGCAGAGTAGTGGACATGATCTATATGAACTTCAGTAAGGCGTTCATCAAGGTTCACCATGGAAGACTGGTTAGCAAGGTTAGATCTCATGTAATACAGGAAGAACTAGCCATTTGGATACAGAACTGGCTCAAAAGGTAGAAGTCAGAGAGTGGTGGTGGAGAGTTCTGGATGTAGGTTTGCTCGTTGGTCCCATACTAGGTAACATGTTCAGTGATCCTCCAAATGAAGCTGAAGCTGAAAAGTTGCTTTTCAGATTGGAGGCCAGTGACCAGTGGAGTGCCACAAGGATCAGTGCTAGGTCCATAACTTTTCATCAATTATATAAATGATTTGAATGTGACCATAAGAGGTATAGTTACTAAGTTTGCAGATGACACCAAAGTTGGAGGCATAGTGGAGAAAGTTACCTCAGATTACAACGGGATCTTCATCAGATGGGCCAATGGGCTGAGAAGTGGCAGATGGAATTTAAATTTAGATAAATGTGAGGTGCTGCATTTTGGGAAAGCAAATCTTTGCAGGACTTATACACTTAATGGTAAGGTCCTAGGGAGTGTTGCTGAACAGAAAGACCTTGGAATGCAGGTTCATAGCTCCCTGAAAATGGAGCCGCAGGTAGATAGGATAATGAAGAAGGCATTCCTTTATTGGTCAGATTATTGAGTACAGGAGTTGGGAGGTCATGTTGCGGCCGTACAGGACACTAGTTAGGCCACTGTTGGAATATTGCGTGGAATTCTGGTCTCCTTCCTATGGGAAGGATGTTATGAAACTTGAAAGGGTTCAGAAATGATTTACAAGAATGTTGCCAGGGTTAGAGGATTTGAGCTATAGCGAAGAGGCTGAATAGGCTAGGGCTGTTTTCCCTGGAGTGTCAGAGGCTAAGGAGTGACCACAACGAAGTTTATAAAATCATGAGGGATAAATAGACAAAGTCTTTTCCTTGGGGTGGGGGGAGTCCAGCACTAGAGGGCATAGGTTTAGGGTGAGAGGGGAAAGATATAAAAGAGACCAAAGGGGAAACTTTTTCTCGCAGATGGTGGTGCGTTTATGAAATGAGCTGCCATAGGAAGTGATGGAGGCTGGGATAATTGCAACATTTAAAAGGCATCTGAATGGGTATATGAACAGGAAACGTTTGGAGGAATGTGGGCTGAGTGCTGGCAGATGGGACTAGATTGGGTTGAGATATCTGGTCAGCATGGATGAGCTGGACAGAAGAGTCGGTTTCCGTGCTGTACATCTCTATGACTCTAATTGGCACTTTAACTTGTACAAAGCAAAAAAAGATTAATTGTAAAATAACTTTATGCTAAAGTAGTCTCTATCAATTTTACTTTGGGTTAGTGAAATTTTGCTATTCAAAAAGCAAAGTGGGACCTCAGAAGTACAAAAACTTCTTCCCAGATACTATTGTGGAGTCAGCCAGAGGCAGATATACTTTCAACAATAGTGATAGAGAGAATACACTATCAAGGTTTGAGAAATGTTCTACATTCCGAAAAGTTATGCCATCAATCGTTATGGCTGCTGCTTCACAATTTATGCCCGCTGTGGCTGAGACCAGACCTTGGACTTGGAGACATAGATTCAGAGAACAAAGGCTTTTGAGTAGGCAATATTAGTGACAGCAGAGTACAGCTCCATTACATATGGTGCTAGACTTCTCATTGTTGGAATGTCTCCAAGCTGTAAGTATTTACAATATTTTCTAGGTGTTCTCGCATGATTGAGGAGTCAACTGTGGGATTGGCAATGGATTGATAGAATTTGCAGTTATGTTGTCATTGTTGCTTCTTGGAGGAACTTTATAGCCACACTGTCTTTTGGTAAGTTGCAACATTACAGATTTGCCAAAAGGTGATCCTGGAAACATGCAGAACTAAATTTCAGCATTTAATTCTAAATGGGTCATTCAGCTGCAACACAAATGTTTATAAGGCTCTTTTGTTTTTGGGTTTGCACTGGCCAGATGGATGCTGTTTTCCCTGAAGCAGTTCCCCATAGGAAATTCTGGAGTCAGCCATGAAGGGACACATGGACTCTCCATCTAAGTAGAACTTTGAGAGGATGGTAAATTTGACAAGTCATTTGAGTCCGACAGCATAGACAAGTTGGGCCGAAGGGCCTGTTTCCATGCTGACCAGGTTTCCTAAGCTGAACTAACCCTGATTTTCTGACATTTGGCCATATCCCTTAAACATTTCCTATCCAGTGCTACATCGATGACTGTATATCAGCACCACCTCATGTTCCCAAGAGAAGGTTTAACAGTTCATCAACTTCACAAACTCCTTCCATCCTGCCTTCAAATTTACCTTTTATCTTAGCCTGCTGGACACACTTTCCTCATTCCTGATAAAGGGCTTATGCCCGAAACGTTGAATTTCCTGTTCCTCGGATGCTGCCTGACCTGCTGCGCTTTTCCAGCAACACATTTTCAGCTCTGATACTCCAGCATCTGCAGACCTCACTTTCTCTTCAAATTTACCTGGACCATCTCAGGAACCTCCCTCCACTTCCTGCCTCTCCATTTTTGTGCAAACAAATCAACACAGACATCTACTTAGAGTCACAGAGATGTACAACATGGAAACAGACCTTTCAGTCCAACTCGTCCATGCCGACCAGATATCCCAACCCAACACAATCTAGTCCCACCTGCCAGCACCCGGCCCATGTCCCTCCAAACCCTTCCTATTCATATACCCATCCAGGTGCCTCTCAAATGTTGCAATTGTACCAGCCTCCACCACTTCCTCTGGCAGCTCATTCCTCTGCACGAAAAAGTTTCCCCGTAGGTCTCTTTTATATCTTTCTCCTCTCACCCTAAACCCATGCCCTCTAGTTCTGGACTCCCTCACCTCAGGGAAAAGACTTTGCCTATTTACCCAATCCATGCCACTCAATTTTGTAAACTTCTATAAGGTGACTCCTCAGCCTCAGATGCTTCAGGGAAAACAGCCCCAGCCTGTTCAGCCTCTCCCTATAGCTCAAATCCTCCAACCCTTGCAACATTCTTGTAAATCTTTTCTGTACCCTTTCAAGTTTCACAACATTATTCCAATAGGAAGGAAACCAGAATTGCACGCAATACTCCAACAGTTGCCTAACCAATGTCCTGTACAGCTGCAACATGACTTCCCAACTCCTGTACTCAATAATCTGATCAATAAAGGAAAGCACACCAAATGCCTTCTTCACTAACCTATCTACCTGAGACTCCACTTTCAAGGAGCTATGAACCTGCACTCCAAGGTGTCTTTGCTCAGCAAAACTCCTTCGGATCTTACCATTAGGTGTATAAGTCCTATTAAGATTTGCTTTCCCAAAATGCAGCACCTTGCATTTATCTGCTGTCTCCCACAGCTATCTGGACTACACCTCCTTACACCCCCACCCCTCTGTAAAAATGCTATCCTTTACTCCCAAATCCTCAGCCATATCTGCTCCCAGGAGAAGCAATTCCTCTCCAGAACATCCCAGGAGGTCTTCCACTTCAAGGAGCGCAATTCTCCCTCCCACGTGGTCAACATTGCCCTCCTGCACATCTCCTCCACGTTCTGCACCTCCACCCTTGAACCCCACCCATCCAACCACAACAAGGACAGAAGCCCCCGGTTCTCACTTTCCACTCCAACCTCCAGATAAATCATCCTCTGCCATATGTGCCACCTACAGTCAGGCCCCACCAGAGGTATATTTCCCTCCCCACTCCTTTCAGCATTCCACAGAGACCATTTCCTCCATAACTCCCTAGTTCGGTCCCCAACCCCCACCATCCACCCTCCACTCCGGCACCTTCCTTTGCCATCGCAAGAGGTATAATATCTGCACCCACACCTCCCCCCTCACCTCCATCCAAGGCCCCAAGAATCCTTCCACATGCAGTTTAGATTTTCCTGCACTCCTAAAAACCTTACCTACTGTGTCCGTTGCTCTTGATGTGGTCTCTTCTTCATTGGGAGACTGGATGCCAACTTGCAGAAAGATTCAGAGAACATCTCTGGGACACACGCACCAAACAATCCCACCATCCTGTGGCTGATCATCTTAAACCACACACCCCCTTCCCACTCCACCAAGAACATACAAATCCTGAGGCTCCTCCACTGCTAAATCATAGACAGCCACCAGCTGGAGGAAGAGCTGCAAATCTTCTGCCTTGGGACTCTCCAACCACACTAAATCAATGTCAATTTCACCAGTTTCCTCATCTCCCCTCCCCCAACCTTATCCCAGATCCAACCCTTCAACTTGGCACCCCCTCATGAAATGTCCTACTTGTCCATCTTCCTTCCCACCAATCCGCTCCACCCTCCACTCCGACCTTTCACCATCACCCCCTTCCTTCATCCACCCATCACATGCCTAGATACCTTCCCCCCCCAGCCTCATCTTTCTTCCATTTATCTCTCAGACCCCCTTGGGGCCCCCCACATTCCTGATGAAGAGCTTATACTTGAAATGTTGACTGTCCTGCTCCTCGGATGTTGCCTGACCAGCTGCGCTTTTCTAGCGCCACACTTTCTGACTACATTCTGCAATTAATGTACGAAGACACCCAGACCTACCTAAATCTCTCTCTGCTTAACACAACAATGTTTCTATTCTTCCTGCCAAAATAGGCCTCATATTTTCTGTATATTACACTTTATCTACCAACTAACAATGTACCTATATCCCTTTATGGACTCTTTGTACCTGTTAACCCTAACTATTTTTGTAACATCAGCAAATTTGGTGATTATATAGTCTTTCCTTCATTCAAGTAGTTCATATTGATCATAAGTAATAAGTAATCACTGTGGCACTACATTGGTTACAGTTTGCCAACCTGAAAATGACCTATTTATTCTTACAGTTTTCCATTAGTTAGCCAATCCATGTGAACATATCACCTTCAATACCATAAGATCTTACCTTGAGCAGTAACCTTTTTTTATGTGGTACCTTATTCAATGCCTTCTGGAAATCAAAAGATGTTACATACACTGAAACGTGGCTTCCTTAAACATTGCTGTGAAGAAGAGCTTGAAGATTTGGAGATGCATCCTTACTCTACATTGCTAGCTACCAAAAAGGCATCAGACATCTTGCCACAAGCATAAACCTATCAAACCATAAATAATGCTGCATAAATTGCTCTCAGAATATATTCCTAAAACTACAAATTCCTATATTTTAAAAACAATATATCATAAAGTAGTAAAACTTCTGTATTTTGACTACTTCAAATTGGCCCCTCTTCTTTACAGATGCTGTCTCACTATATTCTAGGTATCCTCACTTCAAACAGCAAGCCTTCATTAGGAGCAAGACTCAAGAGTATCTTGGGGCTTCTGTGGTGCAGTGGTAGTATCCCTATTTCTGAGCCAGCAGGCCATCGTTCAAGTTCCACTACTCCAGAGGTGTATCATAACATCTCTCTGAACAGTTTGATTAGAAAATCAAGAGTTTCTTGCAACAGTCAACTACTGATAATGTGCCAGCAGGTGTAGAGCTTTATCTCCTGGTTTCCTTCTGTGTGACTAAAGCTAAGCAACACCTCAAAAGCAATCTCCAGACAATATGTGCTGGTTTTAGGAACTGAAATTAGTACCCATCTCTTTCACTACCAAATAAATCTCTGGCATTATTCCCAATTTCAAAAAGGAAGTAAAATTCAAGCAACTGTGCTTTATTTTGCAAAAGTAAAAATCATGTGGATGACATGGATTTGATACAAAAAAAATTGTAACTAGTTTCCTCAGCTAAAACATCAAGTCCCAAGAAGAGTAATCCATTAGAATGTCAAAAAGTCAAGCAATGAGCCCCGAAATAATTCTTCCTTCAATCCAAAAACAGTGCCAATCTCTAGTCCTTCCATATTAGGATTGAATTTATGGCTCAAAGATAACCACAAAGCCACACCCATCTTGTAAATGCTGGTCCATTAAAGCACTTCTGCAGAATAACATGGGCCAGAGAGCACAGAAACAGAAAATCATGATTTGTGTTCAAATTAATTGCTTTAAGATAATGATGCTTTGGAGTTTACTCTTTATTTTGTATTACTACTAGAATTAGTATATTAAAAATAAGATGTTACATACTTCAGATTCACCAGCTTTCTTCAGTAGAGCCTCTGTAAGTTCCTGGATCTTTTCTGAAGGATTCGCATGACTGTCCTGCATCTTTGCTTTTTCATTTTGAAGCTGATTAATAAGAACATCTTTGCTCTTTATAGTTTCATTTAGTTGCTCAATTAACCTAAAATAAAAGCACAATTTACATAATGTTCCCCAAAATTAAATTCACATTCCATGGAAAGTGTGAATGAAAAGTGCCAGATACATTAATCCCTAAATTTATTGAATATTGATTAGTTTCATAGTACACTGGCAGCTGTGCTTTGAAGAGTGTATTATATTTATCACACTAATATTATATATTGACTGTTCTTTGGATAGTCACTGACATGTAAATTAAAGAAACTACTAATTCCTATGAATTCAAATATGTTTGTTATGAGCAAAACTAGTAATATATTTAATGGATTTCAAACATTGCAACAATTTGCAATTTTTGAGAAGATTTATAGCTCAGGTTAAGGTTCAAGTTGTAAGTTTGCTCGCTTCATTGGAGGCTCACTGCTGATGTTACCTAGCATGGTGTCAAAATGTCGGAGAACAAACCTACCAGCTCAGCAAGCAAACTTACAACCTGATTGCAACAATTAAATTGATAATATCAAGACATAAAGAAAAGTAAGTCAGACTCATTATGGTAGAGAATGATGCCATTTAGCCCAGCTAATCAATGCTGAATAATTACAATAAGATTTTTTTCCTCTAATCACTTAGTAATAGAATCTAACATACTATCTGCAGTCCAAATTCCTCGCTGTTTGGTCAGGTTAACTTTCATGACTCTTTACAGCTTTATCGAATCCCATTCTTTTCTAAAAAGATAACCCGCTCTCTGTCACCTATTGTGTCAAGTAACTTCATCATTTACAGCGTAAATGTCCAACTCCTTAAAGTACAATTTAACTCCCCTCTTTCAGAGTAAACTGAAGCATTCTCTACCCTTTCATTGTGTAAAATAATCCCTTCCTTTTAAAAGGATGTTTTGACATTGGAAAAACAAAATGTAAAATAACTGACTGTTCAGTCTCAGTGCTGTTCTTGTTTTGCTCTGGAAGTGAAGGAGACCCCATACGGTTCTGTCTGTTAATTGTCAAAATCTGTTTCTCCAGATTCATACTCCTAATCTTCTCCTGCTCTGCAATAGCAGCCATCTTTTCCAATTCTGCTTGGGTGGTTTTAAGATCCTGGTTATAAGAACAGAGAAAAAATTGGTTTTATTAAAGTAAATTTCATCTTCAGTAATCATAAAAAGATTTTCCCTTTCCCACCCAGCAAAAATACATTTTCACATAGAGGTCATCCTTCTATAACACACATTTCGTTAACAGGAATTTGTTGTAACACAATTGACAAATTGGGAACACTGTTTCTAAAGCGCAAACTTTTAAAACGTGTGTCGGCTATAATGCGATTACATCGCCAAGACTTTAAGCACTGTTTCTAAAGCATGATTTTTCTATAATACGGGTTGCACAAGGACACAACCATTGCGTTATAGAAGAACTACCTGCATTAGAAAATAACAAACAGAAAATGGAAATTCTATTGTACAATAGAATCAAATGTTATTGTGTTTAAAAAAAAGTAGGTGATTTGAAAGGGAGATTAAACAAAATGTTGTTATTTTCTCAGTGGGTTGAGAGTCTTTGGAACTCTCTTCCTGAAAAGAGAGTGGAAAAAAGTCCTTCCTTGAATAGGTTTGGGGTGGAGGTAGATAGATTCCAATTGAGCAACACAGTGAAGAGTTATCAGGATAATCAGGAATGTAACCTCACATTAGCAATCCAATTAAATATGAATTTACCAAATAGTGGAATAGGCTCAAGTGGATGAATGGCCTGCTCCTCCTCCTAATTCCTATGCTTGTATGAAAAAAGAAATCAACAGACCCCGAATCTTCACAGAATGTGTCCTCACCACTTACTGTAACTTTAGTGAAAGAACAGTGAACCCCAGTTTAACACATACATTGTTATTTACAGATGTTCCATGGGCCTCCTGCTAAACAGAGTACAGGACATCAGAAACAACCCTCAGACATTCAGGACTGAGGACTTGGATATAATGGATGGTTGAGTTCATTTGTGTCATAACACGAGAGAGTGAGTACCTCCTGAACATGCACAAATCCAAGAGTTTGTCTTCTATCCAAGCACACTCCACTCTAAAAGAATGCCTCAAAACAAAAAATATAATAAAATGGTGACAGGATAAATGAGAAATTAGTAGTAGTGCCAGAAACAATAACTACTTGTCTACGTGCTAAATCTAGTTGATTCAAAAGGAATATCTCAGCTACGATTCCTAATGGAACAAATCATTATCAAAGATTCGGCTACTTTTGGAGCATTGTGTGCAATTCTGGTTTCCCTCCATTAGGGAGGATGTTGGGAAACTTGAAAGTGTTCAGAAAAGATTTACGAAGGTGTTGCCAAGGTTGGAGGATTTGAGCTATAGGGAGAGGTTGAATAGTCTGGGAGTATTTTCCCTAGATCATCGGAGGCTGAGGAGTGATGCTAGAGGTTTATAAAATCATTAGGTGCTTGGATACAATAAATAGGCATCGTCTTTTCCAGGGGTGGGGAGTCCAAAACTCAAGGACATAGTATTGAAGGTGGGGGGGGCAAAGATTTAAAAAGGACATAAGGGGCAACTTTTTCATGCTCAGCATGGTGCATGTATGGAATGATCTGCTGAAGAAGTGGTGGAGGTTGGCACAATTACAACATTTAAAAGGCATCTGGATGGGAATATAAATAGATAGGGTTTAGAGGGATATGGGCCAAATGCTCACAAGTAGGACTGGATTTGTTTAGGATATCTGGTCAGCATGGACGAGTTGGACTGAAGGGTGTGTTTCTGTGCTGTATATCTCTATGACTCCATAAGTGTCTTGCCAAATAGATATGAGGTTGTTTCATCTTTGGCTTAAACAAATTGCTAAAATATAAAACATACTCGCCTCCTCCAAAAGATGGATCTGGTTACCATGGAGCTGTTTAACCTGAAGTATCTCCTTCTGCGCTCCATCTTTCACACGCTGAATTTCTGCATCATTGTTGCCAGCCAAACTCTCCACAGCTTTTCTATTGGATTAATATTAAAGGCAAACTTTGTAAGAATTTTATCATGAGAAATTATTTGCATGTGTTTTGGACAGAAAGGAAAGAAAACCTTTCAGAAGATTTGGAGGTGTCGGTGTTGTACTTGGGAGGACAACCACCTGATGAAAGAGCAGTGCTCTGAAAGCTTGTACTTCCAAAACACCTGTTGAACTATAACCTGGTGTTAAGATTTTTAACTTTCAGAAGATTGTCATTCATTGTTAGCAGATTAGAACTGAAATCGGGTAAGGTTTAAAAAATGAAACGAGAAATATATTGGTACAACCTGAAGTGCTTTTCATAGAACAGATCATGTTTTGGAAAACTTTCCCAGTGTGATAGAGCTAACATTGTACAAATTTGGTATCTAAAGCATAAACTAATTTACCCATATTTTTTCAGTAGATATATACAAATATTTATAATGGAGGAAGAAATTATGTACAAATCCAAAACAAGGAGACACCTATAACCCAGTAGCTACAAGTTATGTAGCAACTCCAGCGAACACTGCTTGTTTAAGGATAGCAAAACATTTAACCAAAGATAAAATCAGTTTATTACAAAATTTGACTACAAAATGTATTCACAATGGCAAAAAAGATGTTCTTGACACGGTCACATTTGAGGTTTGAACAGAACTGACCATTTAGATATCGTTTGGAGTCTGACTCATCAGAATTGAGCTGATAAAAATGATAGGCTAGCGTATATTTGTAAATCCACATCTTTATTTACTAAGTTCCAAAAGGTCTAATAGATCAATATTAATTGTCCAGTAGCTGTACTCTGAAACAAAAACATATTATTGTTGGAAAAGCTCAGCAGGTCTGGCAGCATCCGTGGAGAGAAATCCCAGTTAACATTTCAGTTCTGACACTTCTGCCATTTAATAAGATCATGAGTGATCATCAATTTCCACTCTGCTTTCTATCCTAGCCTCCATATGCCTGCAGTCCAAAAATCTTGAACATACTCAGCAACTGATTAACTGGAATTGACAATTTCTAAGATTCACAATCCTCTACATGGAGGAATTTCTTATCTCAACCCAAAAGGAAGCTCACCACTACCTTTTCAAAGGCAACTAGCAATGGGCACTAAATGCTGGCCCAGCCACTTATACCCACATCACAAGAGTGACTAAGTAATAAAATGTTCTTCACTGACGTTATATTCCTTAGTTTAAATCGCAACTACTCTGTTGCACTCTGATCTGCTTTTTTTCACTTTTTCCAGAAGACCTCTGTTCTTTGACTGATAAATTGGTCTTCGTGCCTTGGTTATCTTCTATGATATGCCTTTTTACGAAAGGAAAGTCAATGTTGTGGTGTCGGGTCTTCATGTCTGTTTAGTTGACAACTTGAAGTTTCATTATCAGAAATTAAAAAAAACAATTCAATGTGAAATCAAAAGAGAAAATGCTGGAAAATCTCAGCATGTCTGGCAGCATCTGTAAGGAGAGAAAAAAGCTGACATTGAGTCTAACTGACCCTTTGTCAAAGCTTGGTTTCAGATTCCAGCATCCGCAGTAATTTGCTTTTAACAATTAAATGTGGTTTTGAATGGCATACTTAAGACCTGAATATATAAGACTTCATTTAAAAAAAGGGACATATTATACAAATATCTGTGTTCAATCAACCATAACACAAATATACAATTGTTCTATCACTGGACTGGCTATTTGAAAAAATCCAAAGTGCTCATGTATTAGTTCTTTCCTGCTTACTTTAATATTTTGATCTTTTCCCATTGATTAAACCTGCATTTCTTTTTAAAATTGAAACAGCTCCCTAAAACTTTTTAAATTCCAAAATCATGAACAAACTCAAACAAAAATCAGCAGAACTACAGATACTGAGTCTTTTCTATTTCAATTCATTTCTCATATGCTGTTGAGCATCGTAATTAAATACTTACAAGAGGTTCCCTCAATGCTAATTCAAAAAAAAAACATACATAAATAATAAGTGGCTTGCAAATAACAGGAACAAAAGATTGAATATGTACCTCTTTAAATATTACTGCAGATTTAAATATACCTCTTATTGTTACATTATAATCATCCAGTATCAGTTGAAAGTAAAAAAAGAGGTTTTGACTACTTGATTTAATAACTAAATGGTTCTCTTCACTGAGCACCTAAATAGGTAAAAGACGTGCATGGCGAACAGAGACTAAACGTTCTGAAATTGGGTCACTGGACTTGAAACATTAACTCTGCTTTCTCTCCACAGATGCTGCCAATCTTCCTAAGTTTATAGAGTCATAGAAATGTTCAGCAAGGATACAGGCCATTCAGTCCAACTCATCCATGCCAACCAGATATCCCAACCCAATCTAGTCCCACCTGCCAGCACCCGGCCCATATCCCTCCAAACCCTTCCCATTCATATACCCATCCAAATGCCTTTTAAATGTTGCAACTGTACGAGCCTCCACCACTTCCACTGGCAGCTCATTCCATACACGTACCACCCTCTGTGTGAAAAGGTTGCCCCTTAGGTCTCTTTTATATCTTTCCCCTCTCACCCTAAACCTATGCCCTCTTGTTCTGGACTTTCACCCCCCCACAACAGGAAAATTACTTTGTCTATTTATCCTATCCATGCCCACTTCAGCAATTTCAGTTTTTGTGAGAGACTAGAAGATCCCTAGTCTGTGCTGACTTATTTCAAGAACTACACTTAGCAATGATTCAACAATGCTGGAAATCTGAAATACATAAACATGGTTTACCTGAAACATTGACACTCTTTCCCTTGTCAAAGGGAACTAATGCTGCCTGACTTAATATCTCAGCAATGCTGGGATGGGCAGTGAAATCGACATAAGAACAAAAGAAATAGGAGCAGCAGTAGCCATCTGGCCTGTACAGCCTGCTCCATTCAATAAAATCGTGGCTAATCATTTCATGGGCTCAGCTCCACTTACTTCTCCGCTCACCATAAACCTTAATTCCTTTACTATTCAAGAATCTATCTTTACCTTAAAAACATTCAAAAAGGCAGCCTCAACTACTTCACTGTGTAAGGAATTCCAAGGTGCACAACTTTTTGGGTTTCTCCCTAACTCAGCTTCAAAATAATGGGGAGCAAATTTGGGACCAAGCCCCTAGTTCTAGTTTCAACTAATCAGTAGAAACAACCTCTATGCTTTTATCTTATCTATTCCCTTGATAATTTCATGTTTCCAGAACAGCCCTCCCTCATTCTTCTAAATTCCAATGAGTAAAGTCCCTCTCAACTTTAGAATCAACCCAGTGAATCTCCTTTGCATCCAGACCTGAGCCAGTACATTCTTTCTCAAGTAAGGAGACCAAAACTGTACTCAGTACTCCTCGCCAGCACCCTGTACAACTGCAGCATCTCCTCCCTATTTTTAAACTACATCTGCCTAGCAATGAATGCCAATATTCTGTTTGCCTTCTCAATTACCCGCTACACCTGCAAACCAACTTTTTGTGATTCATGCATTAGAACACTTAGGTCCCTCTGCACAGCAGAATGAATTTTCACTATTTAAATCATCGTCCATTTTGCTGATATTCCTGCCAAAATGGATGACTTCACATTTACCAACATTACACTCCATCTGCCAGACACTTGCCAACTCACTTAACCTATCTATATCCCTCTACAAAATTTCAGTGTCCTCTGCACACGTAACTCTACCACTCATCTTGAGGCATCTGAAGGGTATGATTGTGGAGTTTAGGTCAGGGTAGGATCAGACTTTGCTATGATACCCTGTATGGCTAAATACCCTCCTGACAATAGAGGTGGGTTAATTTGTCAAGAATAAATACTTGGATACGGTTTCAGTCTAATGGAACTTGATATAAAAGGAAAAGGGGACGCTTTTTAAAAGTGTTATGCAGGGAAAATACATTAGCACAATACTATTTTGTACTCCAAATTAAAAAGAAAAAACTGAAAACATACAATGCCCGTGAAAGATTTAGAAGTTTACCAAATGACTCTTGGGTCTTTTGAAACAGAATTAAAATGTAAAACCAGGTTTAATATTTGACCAGTACTTACGAAGCTTTGACAAGTAGTTCCTGTTTCTCCTTCAGTTCACGCTTCAAACTCTCCAATTCCACTTTGAGTTCAATATTCTGTAAAGACAAAGCCCACCAGTTAATAAACAAAAGATGTAACTGTCAAATTGTAGCTAACCAATCAGAATATTTAAGGCAGCAGCCTTCAATGTACTATGAAGTACAAAAGGATGTAGAAATACACGTTGAACAATGTGTCCATGTTCATGATACTGCAGCTCCGATTCAGATTCTTAAAATAAGGAGCAACACCATAAAATTGGCTTCAACAGCTTCCAATAAAAGTTGGTGCTTGGTAAAACAAAAATTTCAGGAAATTAACGTACTTTGCCAAAATACTAAAATATTCAATTTTCCACTAAATCCCAGTCAATGTTGAGCAATATCTACTTTAGTGAAGGAATATAGATAAAAGAATGTGGAAATGCATGTGTTATGGAAACTAACCGCAACTAACAAAAACTGACCAAAGACAATAACGGTGTTCTAACAGTATGAGTAAAAGGAAACAATACAGAGATTTTCACAGGTCTTTGCAGAACAGCAGATAATGTGATAACACATCAGAAGCTATTCAGTATCTACTTTGCACTAAAACGGAGCAGAAAGTGCTAGTTTAGTTAGGTTTTGCATTTTGGTGATGGACAGATTTAAATTAAGAAAATACTAATGAATGGATGTTTAATATATGAACAAGATGTCAAGGATTTCGACCTTTTAATCATATTTCTAACATAATCCACCCTTAAGTAACACACCTACACAGGCAGAATGCAAAATCTTATGAATAGTAGCATTATTACAGTCAGATAGTTGTCACAGTGCACATATTTTACAAAGAAAACATCCAGCTTTCACAACCGGAATCTATTTGTAGTGTAGTTAATACAGCAAAATATTCCAAATTATTTGATGGCTGAATGCAAACTTCAGAAAGAATGAGGGGTCATTAAGGTGAGGTGGCTGTTTTTACTGACCCATTTCCACCCAAAAGTTCAGTGCAATTAATTAGATTTAAAATGAGAGAATCTTCAAGGTGACAAGTGGTGCAGTGAGTGAAATTAAATACATCAAATAATAGGGTCAACTGAAGTTCCCAAAAATGGTGCATTACTAGGAGAGATAGACTTTATATAATCATTTACATAATACAGGAACTAGAGATTCTGGATTAAATTGACATTTGACAAAATGGAGGCCACTAGAACAATCATTATTTAGGGTGAGAAGAACATGGTCAAGTATTTAAGGGGTAGCGAAAGTCAAGATAGAGAAGGAAGCTCTTGGTGATGAACTAGATGTGAACTGTGAACGTCAGAAAGCTAGTGGGCAATGAAGAGGAAATAGAAACAGGAGTTAGAATGCGGTATTGCAGGCAGGCACCAGACAGGGCAGGTTTGGACTTGCTGGTACCAAGTGACATGAAATCCAGCCTCACACATTAATGATAGGCAGGTAATCTGACAGCAAGGTCATTGAAAAAAGTTAAAATATACACAATAGGACTGATCCTGGTGTACAGAAAATTGTAGCTAGGACATAAATGAAAAATATTAACAAGCCAAAGTCAATGCAGGTGAATCACTTGCCACAGAATTACCACATTCGGACTCACTTTGGTAGTCATGGCATTTTTGAGGCTTGTTAATGACAACCCCCACCAGAATTTGATGCCAGATCACAGACCTGAAAAGTTTCTCTCACCAGAGATGCTACTTAGCCAGAGTATGTTCAGCCTTTTTTTAAAAAAAAATTTTCCCCAATTTCTAACATTTCATTTCCTTCAAGGAGGAAACAAAAATCCTGTTTTACAGACATCAATTGGCTATGGCTGAAAGCTGGATAAGAGTTCACTCGGTTACCCTCATATATATGCATCATTTGCTTTAAAATGTACTAGCATGATTTTAATCTCTTACCATCTTAAAGATATCCTCACTGCCATCATCAAACTTCTGTTGTACCCGCTCCTCCAGGAAGTAAATGCGAAGTTTGAGGTTAAAGTTTTCTTTTTTTAGTTCAGTAATTGCCTGCAAGATTAAAAAAAAGAAAAATATGACGTGGCAGCAGGTAGAGTGCATCTTCCATTCCATTTAATAATGTATCTTATAATGAAATGGAAGTTTTAACTTTGCATACACTTTCTAATAGTGCTTGAACCATTTGGTGGCCAAAATCATCAGAGGTCTCATTTGGTTTTTGAAATCTCAATATAGCATGGGTAGCATTCTTTACAGGAACACAGTCAGAAATGGGAAAGTGCCATGGATTATAATCCACTTACGACAATTAATGTTTTATTGAAACACATGTGACTAGCTTTGAAAGTTTAAATGTTCCAAATACAGAAAACAGTCACATTAGTATTTAAAGATTTAGATTTTACTGTTGAAGTTCAATAATGTTGTTGTAAGGGAATTTAGTTTTAAAAATATGAATGTCTCACTTCAGTCATTTGATGGCAGATTGGATCTCCACACTGAAGGCAGTACAGCAAAAGTTTGCTAGATTGTCCCTGTGATGAAAGTGTTGTGATGGTGAGATACTGAGCAAAACGGGTCTATACTCTCTGGAATATGGAATGTGAAGTGACCCAATTTAAAATGCATTCAGGATTCCGAAGGGGCTTGAAAAAGCAGATCCTGAAAGATTGTTTCCATTGGGTGGGGAATTTATAGCAGATGGACACAATCTCAGCATATCACAACATTCTTTTCAGGATTGAGAGGAAGACAATTTACTTTACCAAGAACTTGTAAATCTTTGGAATTCTCTATCCCAGACGATTGTGGTTCTGTGCCATCATTAACTATTGTCAAGGATGAGAGAGACAGAATATAGAGGGTACATTGGTTATGATGCAATTTCATGTGACCAAAGATCTGCCCATATCGTATTGATCAAGGACCAGGTTTGACAGGCCCTATGGTCTTCTAACGTTCCTATTTCTTATGTTAGGAAAATAGCACTGAGTAATCCAAGTTCATGCACACAGTTGAACAAGAATTTTGACAAACCGAAGTAACATATGGGATTTACAACTTCTAAATTTACAAATTGCCATCTGGATTATCACTTCATTGAAAGACACAGTCCTGCCAACAGTCTCGAGGACTTTCTTAGGAAGTCTTGACAAAACGAATTGACAAACACTCCACATAAATTATCAACAATAAAAGTAATGTGCATACAAGTTATCTGCAGTGTAAATCAGAACTTTAAAATATAAACCAAATGTACATATTTATAATACCCACATACTTTCAAGCACAGCCAAGGATTTCTTTTTTTTTAAGTATATTTTAAATAAACAAATGGTATTTTCAATCATAAACCCTTGACTGGACATAACATTTTCATAGCAAAATTGAAAGATCACATGTCAAGACCTATTCGGTTCCTTAAACACATCATTTAGCTGAACACTGCAGTGTTGTAATGAAGGAGTATTTTCAGAGATTATCATCTTACACCGGCCTCTTTAGGTGAATATAAAAAGATCCCATGACAACTTCAAGAGGGACAAGGTGTTCTCCTGGTGCTCTGGTAAATATTTATTCCTCAGTTTGTACTGTCAAATCCTAGTTGGCAGTTTCTTTAGGGGTCTAAGCAACGTGGACTTTAAAGAGCTTCATGGCAGAATCAGATGAAAGGTACTGCCAGATTTCTCAAAGTCATGATTTGGAGATGACGTGTTGGACTGGGGTGTACAAAGTTAAAAATCACACAACACCAGGTTATAGTCCAACAGATTTAATTGACACTAGCTTTCAGAGTGTCAATCACCTGATGAAGGAGCGTCGCTCCGAAAGCTAGCAATAAAGAGGTGATAATGACAGTGCATAGAAAGATTATAGGGAGATTAGGAGCTGTGAATGACCAAGGCTGAAGCCGGTGCTATGTGACAAAATATGTGGGGGATGAGGGGGTGGGTGAAGCAGAGGCAAAATGGAAAACAGGGGAGAAGGGTAGCAAAGGGGGAAGAGGAGAGGAAAAAGATGATGAGAGAGAGTGGGGAGCAAGAGAAAAAGAGAGACAAATCAAGAAGTAAGAGGTATAGAACAGTGAAAAAAAAAAATAAATTAAATAAAATTACGGAGCAGAATGAAAACAGAGCGGTCGAGATGGGATAATCATCTGAAGTTGTTGAATTCAATGTTGAGACCGGCATGCTGTAACGTGTCTAGTCGAAGATGAGATGCTGTTCCTCCAGTTTGCGTTGAGCTTCACTGGAACATTGCAGCAGGCCCAAGGACAGACATGTGGGCATGGGAGCAGCATTGTGTGTTGAAGTGGCAAGCCACAGGAAGTCCAGGACCTGATTGCGTACACAATGAAGATGCTCAGCAAAGCGATCACCTATTCGGCGTTTTGTCTCACTGATATAGAGGAGACCACATTGGGAGCAACGAATGCAATAGACCAAATTGAAAGAGGTACAAGTGAAACGCTGCTTAACCTGAAATGAGTATTTGGGGCCTTGGATGGTGAGCATGGAAGGGGTGAAGGGGCAGGTGTTGCACCTTCTGCGATTGCATGGGAAGGTGCCGTGTGTGATGGGAGAGGTGTTAGGTGTGATGGAGGAGTGGTGAAAATGTGTTGCTGGAAAAGCGCAGCAGGTCAGGCAGCATCCAAAGAGCAGGAGAATCAACGTTTCGGGCATGAGCCCTTGATGGAGGAGTGGATAAGGTTGTCCTGGAGGGAATGATTTCTGCGAAATGCAGATAGGTGAGGGAAGGGAAGATATGCTTAGTGGTGGCGTTGTGTTGGAGTTGGCGAAAATGGCAATGGATTATTCTTTGCATGTGAAGGCTGGTGGGGTGAAAGATGAGAACAAGACGGACCCTATCCTTGTTCTGGGAGGGGAGGGAGGGGGTGAGGGTCGTGGCACGGGAGATGGACCGCACGCTGTCAAGAGCCCTGTCAACAACTGTAGGTGGGAAGCCACGGTTGGAGAAGAAGGAGCACATATTAAGAGCATCACTTTGGAAAGTGGCCTCACGGAACAATTGTGGTGGAGGTGAAGGACAGTTGCATGTTCCTCCTGCAGAACATGGCAAGTGAGAGACACGACACAGGTCTCTGCCGACCACATCTGCGGGAAGTGCACCCAACTCCAGCTCCTCAAAAACCGAGTTAGGAAACTGGAGCTGGATGAACTGTGGATCATCCAGGAGGTGGAGGGAAAAATTGAGGATGTACAGGGAGGCGGTCACTCTTCAGACACAGGATAAAGGACAGCTGGGTTATAGTCAGGGGAAGAAAGGGAACCAACAGATAGGGCAGGGATCCCCTGTAGTCATTTCCCTCAGTATACAGTTTTGGATATGGCTGGTGGGGACAGCCTACCAGAGGAAAGCCATAGTTGTCAGGTCTCTGGCACTGAGCCTGACACTGTGGCTCAGAAGGGAAGTGGAGAGAATATAAAAAGCACTCGTGGTAGGGGACTCAATCATTACACAGATTGACAGGAGATTTTGTGGTCAGGAATGGGGCTCCCAGAAGGTATGTTGCCTCCTGGGTGCCAGGGTCCAGGATGTCACCGATTGGGTTGACAGGATTCTGAAGGGGGAAGGGTGAGCAACCAGAAATCGTGGTACATATTGGCACCAATGATATAGCCAGGAATGGGTTTGAGGATCTGAAAAGTGACTACAGACGGTTGGAAGCTGAAGAGCAGGACGAGTAGAGTAGTGATCTCAGGTTTGATGCCGGTGGCACGAGACAATGAGGTGAGGAACAGTCAGTGAGTGCAGCTTAACACGTGGCTGTGAGGCTGGTGCAGGAGGGAGGGCTTCAGATACTTACATCATTGGGATGCCTTCTGGGGAAGGTGGGACCTGTACAAGAAGGATGAATTGCACCTGAACTGGAGGGGCATAAATGTCCTGGGTGGGAGATTTGTTTGTGTGGTTCGGGAGGGTTTAAACTTGTTTGTTGTGTGGGGGGGGAACCAAAGCTACATATCAGAGAGGGGGGGTAGCTGTAGAGAGGGAGGCAGTAACAGGATGTAGTGAATCTATTGAGAAGGTTTTTCACATGGTGAAACAAAGAGATCAGTTATAGTGTGTCTGCTTTAACACAACGAGTGTCAGAAATAAGAGTGATGAACTTGGAGCATGGATCAGTATTTGGGATTATGATGTTGTGGCCATAATGGAGACGTGAGTTTCACAGGGGCAGGAAAGGGTGCTAGATGTTCCAGGGTTTAGAATGTTTAAAAAGAACAGGGAGGGTAGAAGAGGAGGAGGGGGTATAGCATTGCTAATCAGAGAGTGCATCATAGCTACAGAAACAAAGGTTGTCGAGGAAAGTTTACTACTGAGTCAGTATGAGTGCAAGTTAGGATAAGCAAGGGAGCAGCCACCTCATTGGGGGTTTTCTGCAATCCCTAATAGCAGTAGAGAGATTGAAGAACTCATACTCCGGCAGATTTTGGAAAAATGTAGATGTAGCAGGGTTGTTGTTATAGGTGACTTCAACTTTCCCAATATTGACTGAAACCTCCTTGGTGCAGATGGTTAGGATGGAGCCGTTTTTGTCAAGTGTTTCAGGAGGGTTTCCTTACTCAGTATACAGACAAGCCAACGGGGGGAGAGGTCACTTTGGATTTGGTGCTTGGCAATGAGCCAGGACAGGTGTCAGATCTCGCGGTGGGAGAACACTTTGATGAGTGACCACAACTGCCTCACATTCACCATAGCCTTGGAGAGGGAAAGGAGCAGTTACCAAGGGAAGATATTTAATTGGGAAAAAAGGAAACTATGGCACTATCAGACAAGAGTTGGGAAATACAGACTGGGAGCAACTGTTCCACAGGAAGGGCACAGCAGATATGTGGAGACTGTTTAAGGAGTAGTTGTCGCGAGTGATGCACAAAATTTGTCCCTCTGAGACAGGGAAGAAGGAGTAAGATTAAGGAGCCTTGGATGATGAGAACAGAGGAGCTTCTCGTCAAAAGGAAGGCGGCAGCTTACGCAAGGTGGAGGAAACAAGGATCTAGCACAGCTTTAGAGGATTATAGGCTTGCTAGAAAGGAGGTCAGAAATGGACTGAGGAGAGCCAGGAGGGAGCATGATAAAAGCTTGGCAGGAAAGATTAGGAAGAATCCAAAGACATTTTACTCATACGTCAGGAATAAGAGAATGATCAGAGAGAAGGTAGGGCCAATTAAGGATAGTGTAGGGAACTTGTGCATGGAGTCTGGGCAGATAGGGGAAGCCCTAAAAGAGTTTTTTGCTTCAGTTTTCACTAAGGAAAGGGACCTTGTTGTGAATGAAAACTTTGAGGAGCTGGGATACAGGCTTGAAGTGATCAAGATTGACTAAGTTGATGTTCTGGAAATTTTGGCAAACATTAAAATTGATAAGTCCCCAGGTCAGACCACATTTATCCCAGGCTGCTCTGGGAAGCGATAAAAGGAGGTTGCTAAGTTGCTGGTGAAGATCTTTGCTTCATCACTCTCCAAGGGAGTCATACCAGAGGACTGGGAGGAGGAGAATGTTGTTCCTCTTTTCAGGAAAGGTAAGAGAGAAATGCCTGACAATTACAGACCAGTCAGTCTCACATCTGTGGTCAGCAAAGTTTTGGAAGGAATTCTGAGGGATAGGATTTATGACTATTTGGAAAAGCATAGCGTGATTAAAGGCAGTCAGCATGGCTTTGTGAGGGGCAGGTCATGCCTAACTAATCGTAGTCAGTTCTTTGAGGAGGTGACAAGCCAGGTCGACAAAGGTTGAGCAGTGGATCTGGTGTATTTGGACTTCAGCAAGGCATTTGATAAGGTTCCCCATGGTAGGCTCATTCATAAAGTCCGGAGATTTGGGATACAGGAAGATTTGGCTACCTGGATTCAGAGCTGATTGACTGACAGAAGGCAGAGAGTGGCTGTAAATGGAAAGTATTCTGCCTGGAGGTCAGTGTTGAGTTGTGTCCCTCAGCGCACTGTTCTTGGGCCTCTGTTCTTTGCAGTTTTTATAAATGACTTGGATGAGGAAGTTGAGGGGTGGGTTAGTAAATTTGCAGGTGACACAAAGGTTAGAGGTGCCATTGATAGTATAGTATCGAGGGCTATTGCAGGCTGCAGCGCGACATAGACAGGATGCAGAGCTGGGCTGAGAAATGGCAGATCAAGTTCAACCTGGATAAATGCAAAGTGATGTATTTTGGAAGATCAAACTTGAATGGTGAATATAGGATTAAAGACAGATTCTTGGTAGTGTGGAGGAACAGAGGAATCTTGGTGTTCAAGTACATAGACCCCTCAAAGTTGCCACCCAAGTGGCTAGTGTTGTTAAGAAAGCATATGGTGTTTTGGCATTCATTTCGAGGTATACTAGGTAATGAGAAGCATGGATAAAGTTAATAGCAAGGCACTTCCCCAGGGCAAGACTGACTGGCACGAGGGCTCATAGTTTTAAGATATTAGGAGAAAGGTATAGAGGGATCATCAGAGGTAGGTTCTTTACGCAGAGAGTTGTGAATGCCTGGCATGCATTGCCAGCTGTGGTGGTGGAAGCAGAGTTGTTCGGGACATTTAAGCAACTGCTGGACACGCACATGACAGCAGTGAATGGAGAGGTGTGTAGGTTATTTTATTTTACATTAGGATTAAACTTCGGCACAACATAGAAAAGGACAGCGCAGAATAGACTATGTTTGATGCTCTCTAAGCATAGTTTCTGATGAATGACTGGTAGCTGTATTAATTCAGGAAAACAATATGTTTTAAATGTTATATTGTGATAGCTATGATATCAAGAAATAATATGTGTCTGTATAGGCTGTGATGGTCTCCGATACCAAAGCCACTAATTGGATAAGAAAAATACTGAATACAGTATTTTAACATTACTGAGTAATCCGGAAGCCTGCACAGATGATTTAAAGACAAATTCAAATCCATCATGACAGTTGTGGAATTCAATGTTTGTGAATTGAATAAAACAAATATTAAAAACTAGCATCAGTTATAGTGACAATGAACTGCAGAGATGCTAACTTGGTCACTGATGTCCTATGGAAAAGGAAACCAGTCATTCATACCAGTCCAACCATTATGATTCCAGACCAACAACAATACAGCTGACTTTTAGCTACAATCAGAAAATGGCTTCACAATCTACTCAATTATATTCAAGCTGGCTGTTTTGTCACATGTTCTTAAATGTAAGGATAGTTAATAAATATTGGCCTGACCAGCAATCCTCACATTCATGAGTAACAAACAAAGTTGCTTGCTATCCATGGCAATTGAATCATATTTTCAGATAACTCAAGTACAGCAAACTGCTGCCTTAAAGATTAGTTCACTAAAATTAAAAAAACTGCAAGGGTCACTTAGACACTCTCAGCCATGCATAGTTACAGTTCAGCCATTTAACTACTGGTTTCTGGACAAACAACATGCTCCACTATTGAAGTTGTCAGATCTAATGGCTTACACCCTGCTCCAGCTAAGCTTTCCTCTCTGGGACTCTTGCTTCCATTCCTGTCCAAATTTTTGTTCCTTTACTCTGTTTAATTTTCTCCCTTGCTACTTACCCCTCTACTTCACTATTGCATAATGTATTAATTGATTCCTAAAAAATCCAGGCATGTCAAATTATTGACAACACATCAAGAAAGTTGACTATGAAAAGGAAATTCCCAGCACATCTTTCCTACCATGGATGCTTTCTAAAAGTTGTGATGAGGAACAGGAGATGTGGGAAGGAGCTCTTTGGATCATTGGGTGTTCTAGAAGTAGAGGTTCTGAGCAATGATACATGAATCATTCTCTCATGTTTGGCACATTGAGGTGGCCTTTGAAAAGCCTGTTACTTGGTTCTAATATTGTTTGACAGTACTTCGCATTTTATAAATCAACAAAACATTGTTTGAATAAAAATAAAATATTTGCCAAACTGCACACAACTCTGAAAACAAAACACTTCAGCTTTGTCAATGGGTGTTTGGGAATCAAATTGCATTTGGAGTCCTGAAAAAAATACAAAAGCATTAAAAAAACAACAAATATTTTTTCAAGAGCAGAATTTTTAGCACCTGACCACAACGACTGTCCACTGAGAACACAGTTTGTGCAATTCCACCATTTTATTTCAATCTACAAAAATGTCTTTGCTTAATATTCAATGGATTTGAAGAATGAACATCAGCCAAATTAATAGCTCCAAAATTTTAAGTGTGTGTGTGTGTGTGCGCGCGTGTGCGTGTGTGTTAAGACGCAAATCTCTTCTTTGAAGCAAAATAAAACTACAGACCAAGTAGAAATGAAATCAATCGTAAAGTATTATCAGGTGCATATAAAACACAATGTTGCAGTACAAAGACCATAACTCACTCAGATTAAAATTCAAACATCTTTCTATGCGATAGTGGTCATATGACAGTTTTGTGTTATATTCTATAATAACATTTCGGGAGAATACCAAATAATAGATTCCTGAAACATTTGGCTAAATATTCAATGCTATGGTTAGCAGTTAAAAGAAAAGTCACAATGGAAGCGGGATAGAAGAAACAATCTTTGGTCAAAATAAATATTTGGAATCCATTCATCGTAAAAGATGCACAATGCACTAAGTAAAATACAACTGCTTCTGAATTGCAGAAATATACAAAAATAAGTATTTACCAAATTCATTATGGGCACCCACAAAATTATGCAATAATTTAGAACACACATTTTTAAATAATTAAGTCTTCCTGTTACACTCAATATTGCAGGTAGTTCTCCTGTAATGTGTTTATTAAACATGATTCAGCTGTAATGTCATTTGTGAATTGTGGACCTTTTCTCATCCCCGGCACTAGCTAAACAACAAAACCCAGTCTCAGGATCCTCTTGTCTGTAAAATGCAAATTCAACGTGCTCAACTAAAACGGGAATGCACTCAGCTCTGCAAGCCTGGAAACTTAGCTTGAAACTGGGAATTGTAGTCTACATTTAGAAGGAACTTTATTTCAAACAGGGAGAGAATCTGGAGGACTTTCACTTGGACATCATGTGGTCAGTCGGCATGCAGGATTTCTAGTAAAGAGCTTCGTGAAAGGTTCAGTGCTATTTTAATGTTAAAGTATTAAATTTACTGCATTATTTCATTAAAATATATGATTTAAAGATTTACTTAAACGATAGTACAGTCTATGTTAAGCTAACTATTATTATTTGATTTTTTTGGTGATATTTTTGATGGTTTTCCCCTAATCCTGTTTTTCCCATAGACCCCATTATTTATATTGCGCAATTTTCTATGACACACTTGGGAACACAACTACTGTGTTATAGAAGAACTATCTGTAAAAGTTTCTGATCAGGTCACAATAAAATGTCAAAATCTCTGATAGGATATTTGATCAATTGGAAAATCCATATAGAAATGCTAACACCAGCTACACCTGTAGGTGGCACTCAGATAAGGATTTACAATATGAATAAGCAGTCTATACGGAGTTAAAACTCATACCATGGCAAGTTTTCAGATATATCCAAGCAATGGACCAATATCAAAATGCCCTTTAAAATTTAGCTGCACAGACCATTTAAATTTGCTTATGGCAAATGCACAGAGTATATTTCTCACAGAACAATCTCTGCCAGACACCTATCAGGCTACAGCCTAGCAGGGACTTTCCTTTCTGGTCTCAGTCTTTGATCATCGTTTTAGATTTAGCTTTGAGCAAGTATTCTTAGCCTTTCAAATTTAGTTTATGCAGTAAATGCCAGATCAGTAAGAATGTGATTAAGGAATGTAAGGCACCTGCAAATTTGAGTTCTGAAGCTTTTCAAGTATTTGTGAACTCTAGTTGATTCTGAAGCAAAAAAAAAGCACTGTGGTTAGACCTAAGTCAACCACTCAAATTTGAAGAAGCAAAGAACCCATCGGGTTACAGATCTAATGATTTGAATGTTTTGTCTGATATCCAGAAATGTTCACTGCTAATTACAAGTACTGGGCCAGGTTCCATAAAGGATGGTGAAATGCTCCATTGAGAATATCACACAGGTTAATTTCCAAATCAGTTTCTAAATAACAGGCTTCAGATTTGTTTTATATCTCAGAAATTAGTTTCCCCACAGAGAATGCAAGGAAAACTGAAGGGAAGAATTGCTGCAAAATTGACATATTGCCTTCGTAACCTTGAATAGAAGTGATTTCTTATCCTGAATCATTATATCTTTTAATGTGGGAGTAACTTTTTTATATGTTAGTTCCATAATGTGATTATGTCAGAGTGGGACTCAACTAAATCAGCCAAATTAAGAGTGAGTACTCATGGTTCAAGGAGACATGAATAAATACTGTACGAGCTAGATAAGGGGAATACAGGGGATAAAACATTAAAAAAGGACCGAATGCAACTGCACAGATAGGACTGTGAAACTTGGGCGAGAAGCTGAGCTAGGGATACCAGAAAGATAGTGAGTTTAAGGACAGGATTACAGAGATCATATGTTGTAACAATGGAGGTTTTGTGGTGCAATGGGTAGCATACTTGTCTATGTTCTAAAACTCCAGAACTTGATGACCAAGGATGATGCAATCGTAGCACAGACAAAAAGGACAGAGCACCAACTTGGATATGTTTCAACATATGCCAGTGGCTGGCAGTCAGCTATGTATTGGAAAGAAATGGGACCCCCAATCATCACCAGCTGTAGCTCAAGGCTACAACATCCATTTAAAATGTAGATTGTCACAGCAACTCCAACTACATTAGGAGTTTGGAGGAACGGGCTTCCCCAGTTCATTGGACAGCTGGTGTGGATTAGATTGCTGCCAACAGCATGGATATTTGATCCTGGTCTGGCTCAGGTAGTTTCAGGGCCTGTCTTCTTGCCATGACTGTGGTGCAGGTTGTGATGCTGTGGGTCTGACCTGATTTTGGGCACAGAACTGAAGTAATATATTCCAAAAAAGCCATCATTACTTTGGGTTGGTGTTAGAAGGAGAAATTTCTCTGTGGCAACATTCACTGCAGTTGTAACCAATAGAACATGTTGTTTTGTGACCAGAAATCTTTATCGTTACCTTTCTATTGTGTCCTCAATGCAAAATGTCCCAAGGTGTTACATGCATGAAACAAAAATTTGATGCCATGTCCCATGAAATATTACTGCAGATAATCAAAGCTTGTTTGAAATGTTTAGTGTTTTAAAGAGCCTCTTAAAACAAGAAAAAAAATTAGGAAAATTAAGTAGGGAGATGGGCCCAGTTAGCCAAAGGCACAATCACTACTGATGGAATGACTCAAGGCCAGAATTAGATGATTCAGAGATCGGGGAGGGAAGGGGTGGGAGGGATGGATGAAGATCGGATACAGATCAGGAAAGGATGTTAAGACAAAAAAAGATTAGTTTTTTTTAAAAAAACCAAAGAGATATTGCTTATCCAGGAGTCAATCTACATCTGTGAGCATAAGGGGGAAATGGATGAATATTACTTAGCACGATTTAGCACATAAACACAGTTTTAAATGACCTCAAGTTTGGGAGAACTAGTGTGGTCAGCCAGAAATGCACCAGGTTAATGAATTTAGGGGTAACAATAACAGAGAAGGACTTCAGGCAGCAAAGAAGCAGAGACAAGAGGAGAATTTGGGTAACATTTCAGAGGTGAAAATAGGTGATGGTACAGATTTTGTAACAAGTTCAGCTCAAAGTTGAACATCAAGTTTCAAACCATCTGATTCTGCCTCAGACAGTTGCCAGGGAGAGGGGTGACCTTGGTGTCAAGGGAAAAGTCTGTGACATGAATTAAGACCGTGGCTCAGTCTTCATATACAGTTGGAGGAAACCTCTGCTAATTCAGTACTGGATCAGGAGAGCAGCCTGACAGCTTATAGGTGAATAGAAGTGGAGATGAGATACCATATTAATCTACATTAATGTGAATACTGATGAGGAGCTATGTAGCCTCAAACATAGTCCCGTCCAGCACTTTTCTCCAGCACCATGGACCTGCCCTCCCTCACCTATTCAATATTAGCCAGAACAGCAGTTTCAATGAATTCCATTCCATTTTCAATTCATTTCCATTCTAAGCACACTCTCAAGGTTATCACTCATACCTTAAAGTTCAAAAGTGCTTTCCCTTGGGAGATAAAGAGATCTCTTTATGTACACTGTGAACAAGTACATGGATATTGTAATATTATCCAATTCTACCCCTAAAATTACAGCAAGAACCTATTAGCTACAATAATTCATTCTGGCCGGGAGATTCAATTTATTCACACCACTCTGGATATTTTGTCATTCCATCGGTCAATTTGAAGCATGAGTCACTAAACTGAATTTATATTCTTTTCTGATCTGTCATGTGATCAAAATACATTTTTAAATACATTTATGACAAGGATCATTTGAGGTCTGCAATTCTAATAAAGTCCTCCTCTCCTCTATTCTCAAAGGCTTATTCTTCGTTAAAAGTGAAACTCAAAACAAACACACATCTAGACATTTCATGTTAAAAGGGGTTAAATAAAATGATTAATAGTCTAGCCGAAGTTATAACTCAACAACTTACATTTACATAGTCCATAATTCAATCCTACATGCAGAGACCCAGAAGAATAGATGAGAGAGGTGATCAGATGTAAGTTTTTATAAAGGGTCTTGAAAGGTGACAGAAATAGGAAGCCCGGGAACTATGAAATCTCCCTGCACCTTTCGGTGGACACCTAACACCTCCCTGACATCCTTCCAACACAACTCTGACCAACCCATCCAATTTCTAAATGAGTCTGCTCTGACAGCCTCCATTCTCTGCCCTACACTAAGTCTTCAAACATTTACCCCGCCACCCTACCTGCGCCCGGACTACCTTGGCTTCCAACTGAGCCCCCAGCCACCTGATACCTGTATGCCTCCAGCCAACCTGGCAAACTTTTGTTTGATTAGGTCAGATATAGTGATTACAACCTGGATCACTATTTGGACTTGGTTTTGAATAAGCAGGCTGGGGATGGAGAAGCAGTGAAAAGCTAGAACAGGTCATTATCTGCACACCTGCTTAATTCTGTATTTACATCATACTGTTCAAACTCTCTCTCTCTCTCTCTGTTATATAAAACTATTGGGAGACTAAATCAGAAAACCTCTTGTTAAATGCTATTCAAAATTCCTTGCACCGATTTGAATCAAAAAAGAAAATAAAACAGAACAAAAAGAAGCCAAAAAAAATCAGATAAAATCCAATTAACCAGCATTCAGGATGTAAAACATGGAGACAGTGCAGTATTGTGCTCCACACCCATCTGATCTCATCAATCTGATTCTGTGTTACAAGAGACAGTTGGCACTACTGCAGCAACAAAGCAAGCCCTGAAAATGTAATGGAAAACAGAATCAAATGGAATCTTTAGGCACAAGTAAAAGTTTTTCTTTCCATCATTATTCATCACTTACATCAGTGTTCTGAATGCCTGCTCATGTAGAACCAAAATAATATTGAAGATTGTATTGTGTGATTAAGGCCAGGTGTTAAAGAAACTAATCAAAGAAGACTTAGAATCATTTAGTGAATGTTAAACTGAATAAATTCAAAATTTGCCTAAGTTTTGGTACAATTGAATTCTGTTCTGCAAGAGGGGAAGAAGTTCTCAATCAATACATGATCTTCAGATTAAAGCCTCACCAGAATTATTCCTTTCTAAGATGACAAAAGAAAGTGATAAAATGCCTTAAATTCTAGGAAAAACTGAACCAGTTAAAGTGCAGCAAGATTTATGACTGCAAGACTGGTAGTGGAATTAGTTCTGCATTGTACTTGCAAAAAGCTGACAGGTACAATCTGTTGAATGGCTGTTGAGTGGTAAACATTTAATGGTTCCACTGGCTCGAATTCTTGTAAGATTTGGATTTTCCTCATTTATAATCACCGGGTGACTAGCTTTTAGAAATCATAGGCTTTTGGAGGTTTCTGCATCGATTAAGCAACCTTAAGTTATAACAATTTTGATGTCAAAATGAGTAATTTCATATAGCCAGGGTATGTCGACTGACCAATACTACACTAGGCTGTTCTCCCAGTTCATTGTTTGCTTTGTTTTTAGCTACACGGCCCATAGACTGAAATAGCAATGCTGCCAAATATGCTACCAAAAAAGGTGCTTTTCTCATGGATTGAGCTAGGAAATGTCAACTATTCACTGCCAAGACTGAGGTAGATAGCTACTGAAAGACACTTGCAATGCAAGAGGCTCTTAATCTCAAAATAGTTTTAAGATACGCTCAGTAGTGGTTCAGTTATAGGGTCACAGAGATGTACAGTATAGAAACAGACCCTTTGATCCATCTCGTCCAGGCTGACCAGATAGATAGCCTAAATTTATCTAGTTCCATTTGACAGCATTTGGCCCATTTCCCTCTAAATCCTTCCTATTCATATATTCATCCAGATCACTCTTAAATATTGTAATTATACCAGCCTCCACCACTTCCTCTGGCAGTTCATTTCATACATGCACTGTTCTCTGCATGAAAAAAAATTGCACCTTTGGTCCGATTTAAACCTTTTTCCCCCTCTCACCTTAAATTTATGCCCTCTAGTTTTGGAGTCTGCCACCCATGGCTATTCACCCTATGTTCCTCATGATTTTATTAGGTCTCTACAAGATCAACCCTCAGCCCTTGACCCTTCAGAGAAAATAGCTATGTCAGCCATTCTCAACAGTTCAAACCCTCCAAACGCATCAACATTCTTCTCAAGCTTTTCTGCACTCTTTCAATTTTTACAGCATCTTTCCTATAGCAAGAAGACCAGAATTGAAAGTAGTATTCCAGAAGTGGTCTCACCAATGTCCTGTACAGCCACAACATGGCCTCCCAGCTCCTATACTCATTGCACTCACCAATAAAGGCAAGTCTACCAAACACTTTCTTCACTACCCAGCCTACCTGTGATTCCACTTTCAAGGACCTATGAACTTGTACTTCAAAGTCTCTTTGTTGTTTCAGCAAAACACAAAAGGAACTTTCATTAGTAACCCAAACAAGTGACCAGATGGAACTTCTCGGCAATAATTAATTTCCTCCTTTTAATGGTTAACATACCAATCTAATTAGCTTTATGAAAATCCCTCTCCCAAATCAGCATTTTCCAGTGCAGTAATGCCATAGGCAAGTGCGCTTATAAACACCAAGCTATTTAATCAGACCTTACATTTAGAAAGTTTCTGATAAGGATAATAACTTTCTTTCCAGGAATTTTTAACTGGACTATGGGATTTCCATAGATGTTTAAATTTCGACATTAAAGATTTTCTTTTTCAAAATGCACAACTGAGAAAGAATCAGAAACTAAGGGCTTCACATAGAGTTTTAATGGTGCAGTTTGGAGCAGTTTGCAAGCCTACGGTCTTCCATATGCCAAATTAACTTTTCATTTTCTGACAAGGTAGAAAACATTAAAATGCACATAATCTCAATTGTCATTAGTTTCTAACCTTCTAAGAATTACAGTATTTGCTATACTATAAACAACCATAAAAATACATCACATTTACTTCATAAACACCAGCTATTGACATTATTTTGAATGACATTACAACTGCATCATCAGGATTTGCTTCTAAATTTAAACAGAATATATAGAGGTATTTTACTACTTATTTCATAACACGTCGTGGAGCAGAGACTCATTCAGCCCAGTAAGTATAAAGTAGACAGAATGAGTCAAAATAGAGAAAGAAAATAGCACACTTGTGCTTTTGAGGTCCTTGAGGGTAGTGTAGCACTCTTTTGACTACAATAACTCATCAGTTCATGGTGCAATTTTAACAGTTAGCACCATGTACATTTTCTAGAAGTTCTGGGATGATAATAAATGCTCTGAAGCAAACAAGATCTGCACCAATCAACAAAATATTCTCTTTTTCGTAAAATAGTCCAAATTCATTTGAAAATTAGCACTAACTATACACAGAGTTTGAGCATATTCACAATATAAAACAAAGCCATCCATATCTGACATTACACATGAAGTCATTGTCATGAATCAAATGTATTATTTGAACTGCATTGGATACCCAGCCATTAATCAATTCAGACTAATAATACTGTTGACTTATAAGTACTGAAAAAGTAAAGAAGGGCAGTCAAGGAAGGAATACTTCTGGAATAAAGTGCAGTTGTAATATAGTTTAGGAAGAATTGCTGGTTAGTAGAATCAATCTTTTCTGGAAGATTAAAATAACATTTTCATGCAACATGTTAATAACTTACTGTTTCAAACTCCTTCATAGTACGAGCTCGAATTGGAGACAATTTCCCAACAGTGGTATTCAGTTGCACTGAGAATTGAGACAAAAAGGGTGAAAGTCTATTTAGGTAAGATCATCACAATGAAGGGGAAAACAAAAAGAACTGAGTCCGAGCCAGAATCAACAGTCCTTCAGTACTGTAACTGAGACAAGATAAACTTGGCCTATCACATCCATTCATCAAGTGGGATGAAAACCATAAAAAGCGCAATTTAACTAGTCCACTTGCATTTCAAATTAAAGTTGATTACTGTAGACCAGCTCTATGCAATTTAAGTTTTTAACAACTGGAGTTCTTCTGATAAAACAGTGATACAAATTAATATTATATATATATTCAAACCACAAATCATAATAATGAGCTGTTTGAAATATAAACATTTAAAAATGCAATGCAGTTCAATAACTGTTTAGAAACCTTTTTGAATAAATTGTTCATACATTTTAGTTGATAATGTTACACTAACAGTTTCACAGTGTATGTAGCATCATTAAGTTGTTTAATCCAATGTAGAATGCAAAATTATATATTTCATATGTAAAATTATAGAAATACTACTATAATATAGGTTTTCTACTGTTAAGCTTTAAACAAGGTTCTGACATTTTTATTCAAAATGTATAGGATTGGTGATTAAGTTAGGACTACCGGACCTATCAACATTAATCCTCAGTCCTAAAGAGGTTTCCATCTCACACTGGATGAGCATGTACAAATAAAAGGCTTGAACAATGGAACAATAATTTGTAACAAACAAACTGTTCGTAACCAGGAAAACTTGCTAGTGTTTCTAAACTTGACATGTCTGGACTGTGCAGATCAGCAAGTGTTTATCATCAAAATGTAGTGCCAGTCTGCAACAGCAGGCAGAGAATTATGCAATTATGGATCCACATATCAACTTTGAGGATCACACTAAGAGAAGAGAAGCGGACATAGGAAAATTAACATCTAGCAACAGTTAAAGATAGACTACAGTTAACCATTTATAAAGATGAAATTAAACCAAACAATACACCTACCATGGGGATCTTCTTTGACAGGATTGTCACTTGCAGTAACTGTGATATCGGTCAATTTGGAGACATTAGAACTGGAAAGCAAAATTCAAATATTTTGTGAAAAAATATTATAACATAAGACAACCATGATCAGCAAAGCAAAAATATGGCTTTGTGTATAACCTCTGCATGTAAAAATAAAGCTTACAAACAATAAATATTGAGAAACGAAACCATATCCTTATCACATGCAGCACCTTGAAGGGTTGCAATGATTTTCCTTCCACAAGGCTTCCAAAAAATATAATAATTCATATCATTATTCCAAGTTGTGTAATATCTACAAGCTGCACAGCAGAAATTCAAAAATCCTGAAAAATATCTTCCAAACCCACAACTATGTCTTTCTAAAGAGGACAAGGGCAACAGATACATAGAAACAGCACCACATGCAAGTTCCCCTCTAAGCCACTCACCATTGCGACTCTGAAATATAATCACCGTTCTTAACTGTTGTTGGGTCAAAATTCTGGAATTCCCTCTCTAGTAGCATTATGGGACTACATACCACACATGGATGGAGCCAGTTCAAGATGCAGCTCACAACTCGGGACAGGCAATAAATGCTGGCCAGCCAACAATGCCCACAACTAAATAAAATAAAATTCTGCAGTAAAATCACAGGTTGTGCACTTGCATATGTACGATTATTCTTTTCCAATTGTATAATACAATAAAGCAGATTCAAAATGTATATCTTTTGAATTCCAAAGCTTCAGTTCCAAAAGGTACAAATTAACAGCAGAAGATTTACTTCATGGTTTTATGAGGAGTACAAGGAGAACAAATGAAACAGTAATAATATTATACAATGCACCATTCAGAATAATGTTCCAATTGTTATGATCTGATCATCAACACTACACAGGTTACAAGGTAATTGTTGAATAGATAGAATACATAGACATTGACCAAAGTAGCTGTTAGCAAGAGTACTTACCACAATTCAGAACAACTAATATATGCTGAATATAAAAGTAAATAATCATTGTCGGCAATCCCTTGCTAACAAGTATGACTACCCATTTAGGAAATTCTGTGTCACTGCTCATGGGTTCTGTTGGTCCTTGCAGGCTCATGAGCCTAATTTTAAAGCTGCATTTTCAAACGCACATCTTGTAGGTGTAATTGGTCCTTGGCCTCCTGATTGCTGGCATTCCTTTCCCGTACCACCTTTTGCTGACAGGTACTCACACAGAATTGGTGTCCCTTCATACAGGAAGTTTCTCCAGGTCGGTATCTTGTGAGTAAAGGTGTTGTAGGCTTTGAGGTTAATGTTGCTGACAGAAAGAAATATATTTCTCAAAAAGAACAAAAAAAAACTTGTATAGCTGGCAGTGGTTACAAACATAAGGAAGGGGAAGACTAGAAATTATAGTAAAGAAAGAGTTTAGTCCTAAGCATAAGCTGTTTGAAGAGGTCAGAGGATAGACATGAGAACATTGAAATAGCCAAGTCTGGAGTCAAAAAGGGCATGGATAGGATTTTAGCAGCTTCTCAATAAGGTAGAATCAGTGGTGGATAATTACAGAGCTAGAAGTAAGCAGTCTTTGTGGTGAGAAGCAAATAGCAATTGGAAATTCAACACAGGGTCAAAATGGGCACCAACATTTTGAACAATTTGTTTTAGCCCATGACTATAACTGGGGAAGGAGGGGGACTCTGACAAAAGGTTGAAAACTGAAGGCTGTCAATCATTCCACTGTTTAACTGAAGGAAATTGCGCTGCATCCAAGACAAGCGTAGTGTTCTTGATTGAACATAAATCAGAGCAGAGCATAAATATAAATATGGGACTTAGATTAAGAGGAAAGATTGGTTCTTTTAATTTATACAAGATATGCCATATATAAACACTGAATTGGGGAACCTACATCAGCAACATCTTTCTGAAATATGATACTAAGTGGGCATCTAAATTCCTCTAAAGTATTTTATCTTTATTGCACCAAATAAAGTTACCCATCTTCTGGCTGCATCGGAATTTATGGAATTTCAAGATATTTCAACTGGAGTATAAACAGATGGTGTGGCAGTAACCAGCTTTCCCAGTAGACGGAATGATACCACAGGAATTCTATGTGATCCCTTTAAATAAAACCTAGGATTGGTATACGCACACTTATCTCAGTCAGAAAGTGTTGTATTTGTGCCCCACTCCAAAGACACAGGAACATAATCAATGCTAGCATTTCACTGTAGCATTGTAGAGAGACTGCTACAAATATTGATCAAAAGGTGATACTGAGGCCAGGACTGTCCTTTCAGCTGAATGTTAAAGAACATATGGCACTACTTAAAATGAATAGTAATGGACCCAGACCAATAATTATACTGCAACAAAACAATTAAATTAGGTAGTTACCTCAATATTTGTGGTGCAATCCTTGTTCAAATTGGATGCTACAACTTCTCTCCTTTTTAATATTCTTTTGTGGGATGTTGGCATCACTGCAAAGCCAACAGGTTTTATCCATCCCTAATTGCCTTGAACAGAGTGACTCCCTAGGCCATTTAAAAAATTAACTGCATTGTTCTGAGTTTGCAGTCACATGTAGGCCAGACTAGCTAAGGATGGCAGATGTCCTGGTTTGAAGAGACTCTCGTGTACCAGTTGAGCTTTAGGACAAATTGATGAGTTTCACTGGGACCAGCTTTTGATTCCAAATTCTGATCAGTTGCCATGGTGGAATTGGAAACTACGCCCCACAGCATTAGCCGAACTACTGAATCACTAGTGCAGTGATATTACTACCATCTCCCCCAAAATGGGACATCGAGACCACAAAGTCTACTTATGTAAAATGTGAGCTCTTTTCATTTTAAAACTGTTTGCAGTCTGATTATGGTGCTGACACCATGGATAGACATATAGGCATTGATTCCTTACACACAATCTGCTTGTAGATTTGTTTTTTTTCTTGTGAACGCCAGCCTAAAATCAGTGGCTGAAAGTCTGATGATAGCAGCCCTTAAAACAGCAAGCCAAAATGCCTCAAATTCCACATTTAGCAGTAAAATAAGTTCAGCTTGCTCGTGTCAATCACTTCTCATAGACAGGTACGGAACTGCCACAATTGAGCGCTTCTCATGATTCCTAACATCTAAAAAGCAATTCATCACTTTGTTTACTTTAAAAAAAAAACAACTTTCCAGAGATGCAAGCACAGCAGACAAGGCCAGTGTTCATCACCGATCCCTGATTGTCCTCAACATAATGGTGGTGAGCAGCTTTCTCAAACACAGGGATGGCAGTATGCTATTCAGACCCTGGAATTTGCCCCACCCTTCAAGACAAATCAAGGCCTGTTCCCCCTTAGCTACATACCTGGTCAGCCACTCAATGGTTCTGCACACTGATCAGTGTGTTGACACATCAGCTTCCAAAAATGGAAGTCAGTGGCACACAATGATCTCAGAAGTCTGCACAGTGAAAGGAAAATCAGACGGAGTACTGATTAAGGCTGGTTGAACACTTCTTTACTTCACCCTATCCACATAACCTTGCATGCTAGCAGCAATTAGAAATTTCTCTCTACCTTAAACATACATAAAGACTGAATCGCACACAACCATTTGTGGTAGAGATTTTCAAAAATTCACAATGTTCTAAATTAAATTAATTTTTCCTTATCTCTGACCTAAAAGCATCCCTTTTATTTTTAAAACTGTGTCCCCTGATTTAAGATTCCCCATCTAGGTGAAACACTTTACCTGCATCTAGTCTGTCTGTAATCCTTGAAGTATTTTGTAGACTTCAATTAGATCACTTCTTATTTTTCAAAATTCTAGAGAATACAGATCCAGTTTGCCTTATCTTGCCTCATTGGTCAGCTTCATTACCCCTGAAATAAATCTGGCGAACCTTTATCGCTTTCTCTTTGATTATCTCAAAAAAGATACAAGGAGATCAACACAGTACATGTTACTCCAGGTACAGTCTAACCTGTACAACTGAAGCAAGACTTCAATACTTCTACATTCAAATCCTCCTACAATGAAAGTTAACTTTCTAATAACTTGCTGCACAGTATATTGGCTTTCAATGGCCACTGCAGTCCATCTGCTCAGGTTTATTCAAACAACTGTTTAGTAAGGGGGGGGTTCCAGGATATTGATCCAGTGAAAATAAAAGTACTATTCTTCCAAGTCAGGACAGTGAGTGGCTTGGAGGGAAATATTCCCATGTATTTGCTGGCCTTATCCTTGTAGGCTACCGAGATTTTTGGTGCTGTCAAGAGACTCAGCAAGTTGTTGCAAGGCATTGTTGTATTGTGCTCCTGTGGTGAAGGAACTGGGTACTAAAGGTGGTGAATTCTGAGCCTATAAGGCTGGCTGCTTTGCATAGATGCATTAAGCTTCATGAGCACTTTTGCAATCACACTCATTCAATATGTGGACAATATTTCACCACATTTTTGAACTTGTAGATTGTGATAGGATTTAGGGACTCTGAATGCAAATTATTCAACATAGAGTTCTTAGCCTCTAACCTTTCCTTGTAGCCACACAAATATACAAAATGGCAGTTCCAGTTATGTTATTGGTCAAACTCCAAGATGTTGCTGATAGGAAATTCAGTCACAAAACTATTAATAATGACATTGATATTCAGATTCTCTTTTATTGCAGATGGTCATTGCTTGTAAGTGGTGTGGCATAAATATTTCTTGACTTTTATCTGTTCAAACCCAGATGTTGTCTAGGTTTGGCTGCAGTTCCTGAAGAGTTATGAGTGGGACTGAACAATATAAAAATCAGCAAACATTCCCACTTCCACCCTATAAGGCAATGTCATCAAAGCAGCAGAAAATGGGTTGGGCCCAAGACACTACCATGGAACTATTGAAGCAATGTCCTATTGTAAAATGGTCAACTATTGCCATTATTTTTGTTTGTACTAGGTGCAACTCCAACTAGTGGAGTCTTTCTACCCTATTCCCATTGACTTAAATTCTGTTGGGGCTCCTTGATGCCACACTCAGTCAAATGCTGCCTTGATGTCAAGAACAGTTGCTCACATCGCATCTCTTCTCTTGAAGTTCAGTTCCTTTGTCTATGTTTGGACCAATGCTATAATAACAACTGGTACTGGCAGACTAAAACTAAGCAGTCAGCAGGCTGTTGTGGACTAAGTGCTATTAATAAAACTGTTTACTTGCTGGCCGAGAAGTGACTGACAGGACTGGAATTGTTCATACTGAATTTGTCCTACGCTTGTCGTCAGAACATAAATGGGTCATTTTCACATTTACCAGTAGATGCCATAATTATATCAAAGCTGTTCTAGTGCAGCTAAGGGTATAGCTGTTTCTGCACAAAGAGTTAGGATGCTGCCTATATTATTCCTCTATACATGATTTTCAAGAGTTTATCATATGGAGCAAAACAAATTGGCTCAAGATTGAAATAGATCACCCATTCATCATTTCTTACTAAAGATGGCTGAATTTTTTCAGCTTTGTCTTTTGCACTTATATTCGAGGTTCCACAATCATTTAGAGGCAGTAGAGGAACACTCATGGACTTGTATTTTAATTATTCATGACTGATGTAGCAGGGCTGCAGAGTTTCAATCTGTTCTTCTTATGGAACACAGCTTTTGCAAGTAAGCATGGACATGGTAATGCATAGCTTCGAAGTGACAAGATAATGCATGGCTTAGATGCTGGGAATTTGTTTCCATCAGACAGGGATACCAAGACCCGCGGGCACAACCTTCGAAATTGAGCCCCTCTAATTCTAATGAAAATGAGGAACTTCAGCCCGAGAATGGTGGGCCTGTGAAATTCATTGCCACGGAGTGCAGTGGAGGCCAGTACATTAAATGCCTTCAAGGCAGAGATTGATAAATTCTTAATCTCACAAGAAATTAAGGGATACGGGGAAAGTGCGGGTAAGTGGCTTTGAAATGCCCATCAGCCATGATTGAATGGCAGAGTGAACTCGGTAGGCTGAATGGCCTTACTTCCACTCCTATGTCTTATGATCTTATGGTCCTGTGTTGTAGCTTCACAGGTTTAGTACCTGATTTCTGGATTAGATAAATTGAGACAGATCTCCCAATTCTGATGAGACTTGCCAGAATTTAAGGGAGAATGACTTTATAGGATCCCCTTTTGACATTTCTGGTGTCTACCTCAACATCAGGTGATCATCTAGTATTATTTTCAACTTTTCTGTAGCATGAGTGGCTTGCTAAGGCAACGAAGAGTCCCACTGCTGCAGGTCTGGAGTCTGATTTAAGCCACACACTCGGTATGGCCAACAAATTTCCTCTCCCAAACAATTTTAGTAAAGCAAATGGAATTTGACAACAATCTTGTAGTTTTATGATCATTATTAATGGTTAAAAACCAGGTTGAAGTTAAATCTCTCTAGTTCATGTCAATACAACATGGCACTGGTTTGGGAGTCCACAATACTCCAAATCCTAAATAACACTATTGAAAACATTACAGAAGTTTTCTTCTGCTTCCAGTACCTAGGCAGCCAAGAAGGAAAACAACAGCAATATCATAAAGGCATCAGCAACTCCAATGTCTTCTTAAATTATACATTCTCCTGACTTGGGCAAGCACCATTCTTCAGCTTTGCTGGCTCAAGATCTTGACATTCCCATCACCATAGGTTTTACAACAATTCAAAAAGCTAACTGGCCACAATCTCAGGGTAACTAGGTATGCTAAAACTAAATAGGCCTCACGAAAATCATTCACCACCTCGTGAGCACACTTTCTGTGTCAACACAAAAATATACTGAAATCTCACTGTACAAATTAAGGTACATAATGGGATATCATAATTTACACTATATACAAAAGATGCTAAAGGAAACATAGAAAGGATGTTCCCTCAGGTGAGGCAGACAGAACTTGAGGTCATAGTTTTAGCAGAAGGGATAGCAGTTTTAAACAGAGATGAAGAGAGACTACTCTCAAAAGAGTTGTTAATCTGTGGAATTTACTACCCGTGAGTGCAGTGGTTGCCAGTACACAGTGCCACCCCAGCAGCACTGCTGCTTCAGCATGCCAGGGACCCAGATTCAATTCCAACTCTGGGTAATTATCCTGTGACGAGTTTGCATGTTCTCTCCATGTCTGTGTGGGTTTCCATTGGATGCTCCAGTTTCCTCCGATAGTCCAAAGACATGCAGGTTAAGTGAATTGATTATGCTAAAATATCACAGTGTCTAGGGATGTGTAGACTGTGGATTAGCCATGTTAAAATGGGGTGACAGGAATAGAATGGGGAGGAGGGCTGGGTTTGGGCAGGATGCTCTTCAGAGAGCCGGTGCCGGCTGGATGGGCCAAATGACTTCTTTCTGTAAAAGATTCTAAATGACTAAATTTGCTCAATGAGGGCACAGATGATTTTTAGTTAATTAAGGCTTTAAGGATTCTAGTGAGTGGCAGTAATGTGGAGTTGAGGCCAAGATGAAGTCAGCCACGATCAAATCAAACAGCACAGCAGATGCAGGGATTGAATTGCCTACTCCTGCTCCTAATTCTTATATTAAAGCCTAAATTCCAAAAAGTTAAACATGCATTTTTTTTCCTCAAGCAATTTGTGAAATTGGTACTTTGACATCCATCTTTTCAATCATTTCTGTTGACAATCCATTAACTGAAAGTGGCATAGTGTATTATCTGAGTGACTCAGTATCATCTTTCACCACAAAGGCAAGTAATGTACACCTTTAACTGCATAACTATCAGTTATATGAATGCCTGTTGCATTGCACTTTTGCTATAATAGTAATCTAGCCTTTGTCAAGAATTATCAAGTTACAAGCTTGCTTTGATGCTCAGAAACGGTCAGGTTTGACTGAAATGAATAGAGTTAATAATTTGCTGTCAAAAAAATCTTTTTCAAGGCAATAATGTTTTCAATCACAAAACATAGATAGAAAAGGTTAATCGAGAGGATATCATTCATAAAGGAATGCAAATTAAATAGTGTTATTTGCATTTGCCTCAAAAAACTAACAAAGAGATATCAAGTCAATTACTTCCAGTTAATAAAGATCGGGAGGACAATCTGAAGATAAGATCGATTCCTGAGCACAAACAATTTGATGTCCAATTTATCAAGGTTGACACAAGGAATACAAGAGAAGTGACTGTGAATCGCCGATTACCTTTCCCGATTGTTGCTTAAATCTAATCCTGCCCAAGAATTGATGCTCCGCCTCGACGGTAAAATACAAAATTTCTTCCCGTTAACAGAGGCAGGCTGAACACAGGCAGGGAGTGTGGCCAAGATCATCTTCCCGTCGTCGATCAGATCAAAACTAAAGTTGAGGCAGCCCAACAACAGGAATAGATCGATAAAAATGCAAGTGACTGGCACTCGGGTAACTACAGCGTCTGAAATTCAAACACCACGGCAGTTCTGCCAGTGTCACCCAGACACGAACGTCACAAAATAATAATCACACATGAGATAAATATCATTATATAAACCCTGATCTCGGATTAACGGCACCTACCTCCCGTTAAAATCTAAAGGTAAGGTCGGGTCTTCTCCGATAACCGAGTCCATTGCTGGAGCTGATAGAGAGCCAGGGGGGCACTGACCGCTCACACTCACACCGAATCAGCCCGGGCACCGCTCACACCGGATCAGCCCGGGCACCGCTCACACTCACACCGAATCAGCCCGGGCACCGCTCACACTCACACCGGATCAGCCCGGGCACTGCTCACACTCACACCGAATCAGCCCGGGCACCGCTCACACTCACACCGGATCAGCCCGGGCACCGCTCACACTCACACCGGATCAGCCCGGGCACCGCTCACACTCACACCGGATCAGGCCGACCCAAAACCCACTCCTCTCCGGATTGAACCACCGCCATTTTAATCGCCGCGTGGCATCATGGGAGTGGACCAACTGACAAAGCAGCGCGTGCGTGCAGCAAACCTGTCAACTGGCGCAAGTTAAAAATCACACATCACCAGGCTATAGTCCAACAGGTTTAATGGGAAGCACTAGCTTTCTCAGCACTGCTCCTTCATCAGATGGTAGTGGAGTACACCATTGTAAGACACAATTTATAGCAAAAGTTTACAGTGTGATTTAACTGAAATTATACATTGAAAATTACCTCGATTGTTTAAGTCTTTCATCTGTTAGAATGACCATGTTAGTTTCACTTCTTTCATAAGTAAATTACAAAACTTTTTTCTAACAATTACACTCTCAGGTTACCTGTAACAATTGGTATCAGCACAGATAAGATGTTGAAGGTGGTAGCCCCCTGTGTACCCTGTCTGTGCTATGATGTTTAGACTGATTTTAATCTAAAAAGTGAGTTAACAGAGTCTTACATGGATTCACACAGTTTTTGAGCAAAGTACAATGTAACTCTGCAAGTACATATTTGCCCCACAAACGTATATGTGTGTGTGTGCATGTGTGTCTGTGTTTGGGGTGGGGATTTGTGAGTGTCTGTGAGAGACAATGTATGTGTGTTTGTGTGAGTATAAAGTGGTCTAAGTCTGTGAGAGGGTGCATGTGTGAGTATGTGTCCGTAGGAATGTGTGTGAGTGTCTGTGTGCATGTCTGTGTATAGGTGTGTGTGCGCGCACATAGGAGTGTCTGTGTGGATATAGTGCAATGGTGGTCATCTGTAGTGTGACTTGAACCCATGGTCCCGGTTGAGGCCCTACCTGTGGATACCGAAGTTAGCTATCAGCCTCTGCTCAGCCAATTTTCGCTGCTGCTTGTCCCGAAGTCTGCCTTGGAGGATGGTCACCCGAAGGTCTGAGGTTGAATGTCCTGGACCGCTGAAGTGTTCTCCAACTGGGAGGGAACACTCCTTTCTGTTGATTGCTGTGTGGTGTCCATTCGTCCGTTGCCGTAGCCTTTGCTCAGTATCACCAATGTACCATGCCTCAGGGCATCCTTGCCTGCAGCTTATGAGATAGACAACGTTGGCTGCGTTGCATGAATACCTGCCATGTGCATGGTGGGAGGTACAGGCACGAAGGAGAGAGACAGCTCAGAAAGAGTCAGAGAGCACTTCAGCATAGAGAGTGAGTGATAGGGTGCAGAGAGAGAGAGCGCGAGTGACAGGGCACAGAAAGAGAGAGGGAGTGACAGGGCGCAGAGAGAGAGAGCAAGAACAAGTGACAGGGCGCAGAGAGAGCGAGTGATGGCACAGAAAGAGAGAGCGAGCGAGTGACAGGGCATGCAGTGAGAGAGTGACAGGCACAGAGAGGGAGTGAGTGAGTGAGTGACAGGGCAGAGAGAGAGAGAGAGAGAAGGGGAGCGCGAGTGGCAGGGCACAGAGAGAGAGAGAGGAAGCGTGTGTGACAGGGCACAGAGAGGGAGTGAGAAGGGGAGGGTGAGTGACAGGGCACAGAGAGAGAGTGAGTGACAGGGCACAGAGGGAGAGTGAGTGACAGGGCACAGAGAGAGTGTGAGTGAGTGACAGAGCACAGAGAGAGAGAGAGTGATAGGGCACAGAGAGAGTGAGAGAGCAGAGGGAGGAAGGGAGAGAGTGAGTGATAGGGCACAGAGTGAGAGAGCAAGTGACAGGGTACAGAGAGTGTGAGTGAGTGAGTGACAAGGCACAGAGAGAGTGAGACAGCAAGTGACAGAGTGATACCATGACATGACATGGAGAGAGTGCGATTCAGCACAGGGGGTGATATAATGATACAGCACAGAGGGAGTTTTACAGACAGCAGAGAGAGAGAGTGACACAGTGATGGAGAGTGATAGAGTGATACAGCACAGAGAGCGTGATAGCAGCAAAGAGTGATAGTGTGATAATAGCACAGAGAGAGTGGCATAATGATACAACACAGAGAGACAGACAGAGTGATACAGCACAGAAAGAGTGATAGAATCATACAGCACAGAGAGAGAGATACAGCACTGAAACAGTCCCTTTAATTCAACCAGTTCACGTAGAGCATAATCCCAAACTAAACTAGTCTCACCTGCCTGCTCCTGCTCCTGTCCCATGTGGAATAAAATCAGAAAAAAATTGGAAAACTCAGCAGGTCTGGCAGCATCTGTGGAGAGAAATCAGAGTTAATGTTTCATGTCCAATGACCTCTCTGCAGATGGGTGGAAGGAGAGGGAGAATGTGAGACAGACTGAGGGAGGGAGGCAGGGAGAACGAGAATGTGAGACAGATGAGAGTGAGATGATGGGTGAGACGGAAGGAGAGTGAGAATGTGAGACAGATGAAAGGAGAGATGGAGAGTGAGAATGTGAGACACACAGATGGAGAGTGAAAATATGAGACAGGTGGAGGGCGATTGAGATGCTGGGTGTGACAGAGGGAGAGTGGGAATGTGAGACAGACGGAGGAGAGAGCGAAAATGAAAATATGAGACAGATGGAGGGAGAGTGAGATGGTGGGACAGTGAGAATGTGAGACAGATGGAGAGGGAGAGGAAAATGAGAATATGAGACAGACGGAGAGAGTGAGATGGTGGGTGAGACAGAGGGAGAGAGAGAATGTGAGACAGACGGAGGGGACCGAGAATGAAAATATGAGACAGATGGTGGGAGAATGAGAATGCGAGACAGGAACGGAGAGTGAGAATGAGAGACGGAGAGAGGGAGTGTGAGAATGTGAGACATGACGGGAGAGGGGTAGAGTGAGAATGTGAGACATGGCGGGAGATTGAGAATTGAGACATACAAGGAGGAGGGGGAGAGTGTGAGACAGAGATGGAGAAAGGGTGTGTGTCAGAAAGTGTGAGACTGACCGAGGAAGAAAGAGAGAGATTATGAGACAGACAGTGAGAGTGATAGTGTAAGACAGATGGAAGGAGACAGGAAGAGTGACTGCCTGAGACAGACGGGGAGAAGACAGTGTGCGTCCCTTGTGGAACAAGGGAGAGAGTGTGTCAGACAGATTTAAGAATGGAGAGAGAGAGGTTGTGAAATAGAAGGATAGAGGGAAGGGTTGGAAGAGAGTATGACACACAGATGGTGGGAGGAGGAGAAAATGAGACAGGGAGGGAGAGATGGTGAGAGACAGATGGAACAAGGGAGAGAGAGCATGAAATAGGTGGAGGGAGGGATGGAGATACTATGAAATAGATGGAGGGATGGATAGTGAAAATGTGAGACAGATGGAGTGAGAGAGAGTGAAATGGTGGATATCATTGGAACTGAAGCTGAAAGCATGGGAACAGGAGAAAGGCAAGAGCATTCCATTGAGAGGGGAGAAGCGAACATTAGAACTAGAGTAGAAATAATTTCATGGAGACTGAGATAAAACTATTGAGAACAGGGTGGAGAAAAATGAACATTAGGATCAAGAAGAAGAAAGCATTGGTGTATGTACGATTCATAGAGTAAAGACATGTTGTTAGAAAGTTGGAGAGTAAGTCAAGCACATTGAGGAGAGACGAGGTGAACAAGTGAAGACTTCAACCAACACCGTTTACTAAACCAAAAGGACTGATTAATAAGTTGAACTCTGATATTTCCTTTAGTGATTATGAGAATTTATTGTTGGCCATTTGGCCAACAAGTCCACACTGACACTACAAAGAGTATCCAGCCCAGACTATTACTCTACATTTCCCATGACTAATGCACCTACCCTACGCATCCCTGAACACTATGGACAATTTTAGCATGGCCAATTCACTTAACCTGCACATCTTTGGATTGTGGGAAGGAACTGGAGCACCCGGAGAAAACCTATGCAGTCACAGGGAGAATGTGCAAACTCTACACAGACAGTCGCCCGAGGCTGGAATCAAACCCAGGCCCCTGGTGCTGTGAGGCAGCAGTGCTAACCTCTGAGTCACCTTGGTGCATGATGTTGATCTGTGAAATTCTCCTACATCTCCCTGTTAATTAGAAAAAAAATTGATAAAAATAGCATCTGTTGCCCAGTTTTTATTCTCAAAATTGTTGGACAAATCAAAGTTTTATGGTGATATTTTTAAGTAATTAGCCCTGAGTTTTCTGTAAAATTCTGATCCAATTGCTGTAGAATTTCTTGCTTTACAGCTTTCTGCTGGGCAGCTGATATGAATTCTGTAGCAAGAAAGTGCTAATGTTTCATTAGACAACCCTCTTAATGTAATTTTTACAGACAGTGTGCGATGACAGTCAACTCATGCAACACGTGACTGCCTGGAACCCAGAAAGATGTTTATGATACTTTTGTCATATGATAATATTAGATCTGATGATGATCTTATTTTAGATTTCCAGATAAATCTAGTGGAGCAGGATTATTGTACCCTACAGCATGCAGCATAATATGGCAATGAGAAAAGTCCAGTCAATCCAGTCCTTCCTCATGTGTCAATCCTGTCATTCTGGGAATCAGTCTGGTGAACCTTCACTGTATTCCCTCAATAGCAAGAATGTCCCTTCTCATACTAGGAGACCAAAACTGCCCACACAATCCAAGGTGTGGCCTCACCAAGGTCCTAAATAACTACAGCAAGACATACTTACTCTGATACTCAAATCCTCTCACTATGAAGGAGAGCATGCCATTAGCTTTCCTCACTGCTTGCTGCACCTCCATTCCAACCTTCAGTGACTGTTCCGCCATGACACCCAGGTCTTGTTGCACTTCTCATTTTCCTGAATTGCCACCATTCAGATAATGATCTGCCTTCCTGTTTGTGTGACCAAAGTGGATAACCTTACATTTATTCACATTATATTGCATTTGCCAGATATTTGACCATTCAGCCATTCTGTTGAAGTCACACTGCAGCCTCTTCGCATCTTCCACACAGTATACTCTGCCACCCAGTTTAGTGTCATCTGCGGCATTCAGTTCCTTTGTCCAAATCACTAATGTATATTGTGAGGTAACTTGCTGAGGTCCCAGCACTGAATCCAGTGGCACCCCACTCATCGCTACCTGTTGCTCTGAAAGGATCCATTCATTCCAACTTTCTGCTCCACTTCTCCACACCTCGCAGGTATGATGACAGTTTATAACTGTTTATATGTAGTTAGCATATAATTATTTAAAGTAAACCCTGCCATGAACACATATAGGGAGTTAGGAGAGAGACAAATGTTAACTGTAAACTTGTCACACGTTCAGAGCATGTGGAATTTCTTAGTCTTAAAGCAAGATTAAAAAAAGATTTTTTGAATGGATAAGTTTGAGCCCAATCTAATTTCCTTTGTTTCCCATTTAATCAAAATCCTTGACATCCTCTCCCTTATCATGGCTCCTAATGAAGTGGTTGTATTTTTGTTCCTTTCTTCAACATAAGATATTCCAGCTCTTATGGACCTATATTATTATGAACAATTTCCAAGAAGAGAAAGCAGAAGTTAAGAAAGAGAAAGTTGTTTTTTAATTCACTCATGAGATGGGGGCATCTCTGGCTGGCCAGCTTTTAATGCCGTTGAGAGGGTGGTAGTGAGCTGGCTTCTTGAACCACTGCAGTCCATGTACTGTAAGTAGACCCAAGAGGTAGGGAATTCCAGGTTTTAACCAAGCGACAGTGAAGGAGTAATATGTTTTCAAGTCAGGATGGTGACTGGCTTGAAGGGGAACTTGCAGATCATAGTGTTGCATGTATCTGCAGCCCTTGTCCTTCTAGATGGAAGTGGCCATGGGTTTGGAAGGTGCTGTCTAAGGATCTTTGGTGATTTTCTGCATTGCATTGTGTAAATAGTGCATACTGTTGCTATTTTGCATCAGTGGTGGAGGAAGTAAATGCTTGTGGATGTCGTGCCAGTTAAGTGGGCTGCTTTGTCCTGGCTTCTTGAGTATTGTTGAAGCTGCACTCATCCAGGAAGTGGGGAGTAATCCGTCACATTCCTGACTTGTGCTTTGTCGATGGTGGACAGGCTTTGGAGAGTCAAGTGGTGAGTTAATTGTCACAGAATTGTAATCCTCTGACCTCTTTTGTAGCCACTGTATTTATATGGCAAATCTAGTTGAAGTTCTGGTCAGTTGTAACTCCCAGGATATTGATGGTGGCACATTCAGTGATTCATCAAGGGACAGTGGTTAGGTTGTCTCTTATTGGAGATGGCCATTGCCTAGCATTTGTGTGGTGTAACTGTTGCATGACGTATTTTTCATTAAAACACAACTGTCTGCCATGTTATTAATCAGCTACATTTCCTTACGGATCACAAAAGTAGAGTATACAGCAATTGATGTGACATAAACCTACTGTTTTCTATTTTGAGAAAAAGTACACATGCAGTTGAAACACATTTATACAGAAATGTGATACAGGTCATTTTGCTATAACACAACAGTTGATTTCTGCAAACTCACACTATAGAAAATCGCATAATGGAAACCACTATAGAAAATGGCGCTGTAGAAGATCGTTAATAGAAAATCATTATAATGGTTCAACAGAAAGTTTGCATTATCCAAGCAATGTCCACAATTCGTCAATCGCGTTTTAGCCAGTTTGCGCTGATGAAATGCACATTATAGCAGAATGACCAATAAATTGCATTTTATACAGTATTTAATATTGAAAACATCTGAAGATACAAATAGATGAACAGACAAAAAAATCCCTGGAAATTGAAGAGAGAACGGATGCCAGATCATGAAGGGAGAAATTGCAAAGTATAACCAAAGCTTGTTTGAAATTATGGACTTTGAGGAGTTTTTTTTGATGTTGGAGGGGGAAGAGAATGATGTAAGAGGTCCAGAATTTGGTCACAGATGACAACCAATGGTGAGGTGAAGGGAGGGTGGGACTTACAAAGTCACAGAAAACTAAAGCAGAATGACGTGAAGTTAGAGGAGATTGTGGAAATGATGGCATAAACCCATGGAGGAATTTGAAGTTGAGGACAAAGATATTAAATTTACTGTGCTGGCCTGGGAGCCATCAAATTGTCAGCAATGAAAAATTGAATTTAAGAAATGATACAGATTTCTGTGTTTTCAATCAGTTAATGCAGAGAAGTGTTGCATAGGTGGATGCAAACAGAGTTTATGGGATTCGATACTTAATTCAGGATCTCCGAAGTTCTTTAACATAAATCCATAAATTGTAAATGATGCAGAAACTCATCAGGTCTGGCAGAATGGAAAGAGAATCAACATTTCAACTGTTCTTCAAAACTTCACCAGCATCTGCAATATTTTGTTTTTATGTTAGTTCCTTGTTTTTGCTGATGATATTGAGCCTTACTTCACTATCTCTTTTGACTTCTCCACTGTTGCTAAATTACTAAATTGCTCACCCTAAATTTGGAATTGGATGAACAGAACATTTTTCCAATCAAACATTGAGAGGCCTTGAGCTATTGTTTCTGGTCCCTGCTCTGAATTCAGTTTTTCTCCCTGCCGGTTGTATTACAGCAAACCAGTTTATACACAATATTGACTCCTAGATGTACCTTGGGTCACACATTTGCACTGTCACTATCCAATTCTGTAACATTGCCTGACTTCACACCATCTTAACTCATCTGCTGCTGAAATCTACATTCATGCCTTTGATATCTCTAGGCTTGACTATTCCTAAATACCCTGGTGCTCGCCTACAATCTACCCTTTGTAAACTTTATCCCAAACTCTGGCAGTTGTATTTTCCCTCTCACCAAATTCTATTTACCTATCATCCCTGTGCTCTCTGACTTACATTTGTTTCAGTAAACTCGCAACTTGGGTTTAAAATGTTTTTCTTTGTTCTGTAATCCTTCTATAGGCTTGGCTCTCCCTATTTCTATCCAGATTAGATTCCCAACAAGTCCACACCAACCCTCCAAAGAGTAACTCACCCAAACCCCTTTTACCTCTGACTAATGCACCTAATTGGCAATTTAGTGTGACCAATTCACCTAACCTGCACATATTTGAACTGTGGGAGGAAACCCACGTAGACACAGGGAAAACATGCAAACTCCACACAGACAGTCACCTGAGGTTGGAATCAAACCTGGGACCCTGGTGCTGTGAGGCTGCAATGCTAACTTCTGAGCCACTATGTCACGGACCATTTCATCTACTTCCACAACCCTCTCTGATACCTGCTTTTATTCAATTTCGACCTTTTGAGCATCAATCTTGCATGATTTTGATCATGCCACCATTGATGATTGTGTCTATTACGCATTTGGGCTCTTTGGTTGCCTAAGCTCCAATCTCTGGAATACCTTTCCTATATTTCCCTGCCTCTCCATCTCATTTTCCTTCTTTAAGATATTATTTAAAGCCTCCATCTTTGACCATGTTTTTGGTCATCTGACCAAATTTCTACTCAAGCGACTTAACATCGTTTGTCTTATAGTATTCCTGTTGAAAGCTTGGATTTTTGTTATGATTAAGGGCACAATATAAGTATAATTTGTTGTTGTCCAACAGTACTGTTTGCAGTAATGATGCTCAGGTGCCTCAGTGTTCACCTAATTATGGTGATGCGGTGCGAGGTGGTTGCAGGTGCTGCAGTATGCTGAGGTGATGATGGTATAGTAGGCAACTCTGACAATGTTTAAAAGGGGGTCAGCAGGTCAGGCAGCATCTGAGGAGCAGGAGAAATGACATTTTGGGCAGAAGCCCTTCATCAGGAATGAGGCAGGGAGCCAAGGGGGTACGAGAGATAAGTGGGAGGGGCTGGGGCTGGGGTTGGGGCTGGGGCAGGGGCTGGGGCAGGGGGGATAGTAGCTGAGAGTGCAATAGGTGGAGGAAGGTGAGGGTAATGGTGAAAGGTCGGGGGGGCCGGGATGAAGTGGATAGGTGGGAAGGAAGTTAGACAGATAGGACAGGTCATGAGAGCGGTGCCAAGTTGGAAGATTGGATCTGGGATATGGTGAGGGGAGGGGAAATGAGGAAGCTGATGAAGTCCACATTAATCCCATGTGGTTGCAGGGTCCCAAGGCGGAAGATGAGGCATTCCTCCTCCAGGCATAGGATTATTGGAGTTTAGCAATGGAGGAGGCCCAGCACTTGCATGCCCTTGGTGGAGTTGGGGGGTGTGGGGAGTTAAAATGTTTGGCCACAGGGTGGTGGGGATGCTTCGTGCGTGTGTCCCAGAAATGTTCTCTGAAGCGTTCTACAAGTAAACGTCATCTCCCCAATGTAGAAGGCACCACATCAGGAGCAACAAATACAGTAGATGATAGGTGTGGAAGTGCTGGTAGATCTATGATGGATGTGGAAGACTCCTTTGAGTCCTTAGACGGAGATGAGGGGGGAGGTGTGGGCGCAGGTTTTGCAATTCTTGCAGTGGCAGGGGAAGGTGCCAGGAGGGAGGGTGGGTTGTTGGGGCATGGACCTGACAGTCATGGAGGGAATGGTCTTTACGGAAAGCGGATAGTGGTGGGGAGGGAAATATATCCCTGATGGTGGGGTACGTTTGTATGTCCAACAACGGTGACCGATCAACACAGATATCTTGTACAAACCCACCAACTCCTACAGCTACTTGGACTACACCTCCTCCCACCCTGTTTCCTGTAGAAACGCTATCCCTTACTCCCAATTCCTCTGCCTCTGCCACATCTGCTCCCAGGTGGACCAATTCTACCACAAAACACACCAGATGGCCTCCTTCTTCAAAGACTGCAATTTCCCGTCCCATAAGGTCGATGATGCCCTCCAGTGCATCTCATCCACTTCTTGTACCTCCACCCTCAAACCCTACCCCTCCAACCGCAACAAGGATGGAACACCCCTGGTCCTCATGTTCCACCCCACCAAGCTTGGGATACGTCACATCATCCTCTGCCATTTCCACTACCTACAAATGGACCCCACCACCAGAGATATATTTCCTTTCCCACCCCTATCTGCATTCCATAAAGACCATTCACTCCGCGATTCTCTTGTCAGGTCAACGTACCCCACCCCAACCCCCACCAACCCACCCTCCCTTCCTGGCTCCTTCCCATGCCACCGCACAGTCTCCTCTACACTGGGGAGACAGGACGCCTACTTGCAGAACGCTTCAGAGAACATCTCCGGGACGAAGATCTCCAGAGAACATCTCCGGGAACACGCAAGAAATACACAGCCACCCATGGCAAAACTCTTTAATTCCCCCACCCACTCCACCAAGGGTTTGCAGGCGCTGGGCCTCCTCCACCGCCAAACCCTAACCACACAACGCCTGGAGGAGGAACGCCTCATCTTCCGCCTTGGGACCCTCCAGCCACACTGGATTAATGTGGACTTCACCAGTGTTCCCATTTCCCTTCCCCCCACCTTATTCCAGATCCAACCTTCTAACCCAGCACCACTCTCATGACCAGTCCTATCTGTCCATCCTCCTTCACACCTATCTATTCCACCTCCTTTCCGACCTGTCACCATTACCCTCACCTTCATCTACCTATCGCACTCGCAGCTAACACCCTCCCAGCTCCACCCCCTCCCATTTATCTCTCTACCCACTTTGTTCACAGCCTCATTTCTGATGAAGGGCTTATGCACAAAACATCAATTCTTCTGCTCCTCACATGCTGCCTGACCTGCTGTGCTTTTCCAGCACCACACTCTCAATTCTGATCTCCAGCATCTGCAGTCTTCACTTTCTCCTCAACGTTTAGAAGGGGTAAACCTGCACAGGATTTCACTGCTGTTTGCTAACTGCTGGAGCATTATTGCAAATTGACTGGGAGATGAGAGAATCACATCGAGTTTGGATTCCTTTGATTCTCATCTGCGTTATCTGGCTACATGTCTCCCTCAGTTCCAACATTAATACATTAACTCTGTTTCTTTCTCTGTAGATGCTGCCAAAGCTGCTGAATATTTTATTTTCTGTTGTTTATTTTTCATTACATAAGGAATTATTAATTTGTTAAACATTTAGGAAAGCTTTATGAGAAGTACACAGAATTGAAAATAACCATGTCCTAAAGAGCCTTCGAGCCAATGAAGTACTTTTGATGTATAGTGTCACTGTTGTAATGTAGGAAATTTGGCAACTCATTTATGCCCAGCATGCTCCCACACTTCTACAGTAGCAATATGGTCATGACCAGTTAATCTGTTTGCGATGTTAGTTGAAGAAAGAATACAATATTGGCCAAGAAATCAGAAATAGTTTCTTCAGTGCTAGGGAATCTTTAACTTTCTCTGAGATGGGAGGTGACATTCCCTCTGAAAGAAAGCACATCTAACAATGGACATTTCCTTAGATCTGCAATGTAGTGTCAACTCAGAAAATCATATCTTGATTGGGACTTGGATCCTTAACATTGAGATTCAAACATACGAGTTCCACCAATTGAGCTAAAGTTATCTCTTATACAGGGAAGATTGTCATCCTCCAGATCATCATTCATATGTACTTTTGGCATTTGAAGAAGAATGTACAAAAATAGAAACTCATTTCACCAATCTAAAAGTGGAAGCAAATAGCAGGAGCCTACATTTGACATCTCAATTACATGTATTCTGTCATCGTCAAATTTAGCTTTCCAAGCATTTCAATGTCAACTTATTCACATTTAAAGGAAGACTTTATTTAAGTGCTCTAATACCATATTTTACACTACATAGTACAAGTCTGTAATGAATTTTGAAATTCACCTAGTTTGCAAGCATCAGGCATGGCTCAGTTGCTACACATTCACCTCTCCATCCAATCGCGGTGAGTTAGGCTTACATTCAAGAGAGACTTAAGCTCATAATCTTGACACTAAGTGTAGGAGTACTGAGGAGAATGCAGCAGTATTGGAGGAGATGTTAAATCAAAATCCCATTTCAGATGGCTTTAAAGTATCAATGTCACTATTCCAATAAAACAGCAAGGGAGTCATCCTCAATTAGTGGGCGGCACGGTGGCACAGTGGTTAGCACTGCTGTCTCACAGCGCCTGAGACCCGGGTTCAATTCCCGACTCAGGCGACTGACTGTGCGGAGTTTGCACATTCTCCCCGTGTCTGTGTGGGTTTCCTCCGGGTGCTCTGGTTTCCTCCTACAGTCCAAAGATGTGCGGGTCAGGTGAATTGGCCATGCTAAATTACCCGTAGTGTTAGGTAAGGGGTAAATGTAGGGGTTTGGGTGGGTTGCGCTTCGGTGGGTCGGTGTGGACTTGTTGGCCCAAAGGGCCTGTTTCCACACTGTAAGTAATCTAATCTAATTTAGTCAACAGTTATTAATTAACTTCACTTCAGGTCATCCGGACATGACAACATCAGTGCTTGTGACAGCTTACCACATGCAAATTGTTTACCACATTTCCTGTATCTCAACAGTATCTACATTTCAAAAGTTCTTCAATGGCTGTAAAGTGCTTTGTGATGTTCTGTGGTGGCGAATAATGCTAAATAAATGGAAGTTCCTCTCCATATCGTGCTACCTTGGAATGATATAACCATTTCTTCACGGTTCCTCGGTCACAATCCTGGACTCTTCCTAACAGCATTTTAAGAACATGGAGCAGGAGTATGAAATTCAGCCACTCAAGCCTGCTTCACCATTTAAAACTATCATGACTAATGTCATTTTGGCCACAAACTTCACTTTCTTGTCTGTTCTCCATAACCCTTCTACCCATAACTAATTAAAAATCTGTTATCCCTTCCTTAAATTTACTCAATGTCCTCGGAATCCTGCAATCCACTGATTTCAGAGAAGTAATTTCTGTCAGAGTCATAGAGATTTAAGCATGGAAACAGAACCTTCAGTCTAACTTGCCCATGCCGACCAGATATCCAAAATTAATCTAGTCCCATTTGTCAGCATTTGGCCTATATCCCTCTAAACCCTTTCTATTCAGATACCTGTCCAAATGCCTTTTAAATGTTGTAATTTGTACCAATCCCCACCACTTCCTCTGGCAGCTCATTCCATACACGCACCACTCCCTATGTGAAAAAGTTATCCCTTAGGTCTGTTTTAAATCTTTCCCCTATTACCTTAAAACTATGTCGCCCAGTTTTGGACTTCCCTACACTGGGGAAAAGACCTTGACTATTCACCCTATTCCTGCTCCTGATGATTTTATAAATTTATTTAAGATCATCCCTGAGCCTCCAATGCTCCAGGAAAAATAGCTGCACCCTATACCTCAAACCTTCCAACCCTGGCAACATGCTTGTAAATATTTTCTGAACCCTTTCAAGTTTGAGACATCTTTCCTACAGCAGGGAGACCGGAACTGCACACAGTATTCCAAAAGTGGTCTAACTAGTGTTCTGTCAACATGACCTCCCAACTCCTACACTCAATGCGCTGACCAATAAAAGCATTCTTTGTTTTAAGTCAGCTGACCCTTATTCTACAACTATGACCTCTCATTCTGGATTAACCCATGTGACATTCTACTGTGTCAATCTTTTTTAGCACCTTATATACCTCAATTAGATCTCCTCTCATTCTTCTAAAGTTCAGAAAGTATAGGCCTAAACTGCTCAATTATTATGGATGCACCTTCATCATATCAACTGCAAAATTTCAATACTGCAGCACTCTACTCACCATACCAGTATACTCACCTCCATGAATGAACAAATTAAACTTTTTGAAACAATGTTGTTTAGAAAACTAGTTAGTGTCATTAATAGGACGGAGATGTGTGCTCCTCGCTAGGCCAGCATTTATTGCCCTAATTACCCAGAGGGCAGTCAAGAGTCATTACTGTGGGTCTGTATCACATACCAGCCAGACCCATGTAAAGATGGCATGAAGGTATCACAGTTTGTTTTTTAGGAAACTGTCGTTCTTAAAATGGATGGCAATAAGTTACTAAAATGGTATCTTAACGGTCAGATAACTTATGGAACTTGAACAGACTAAAAACTCACTGGAACGTTCTGAATTGGATTATATTGGGTGGGAGAGATCCCCCTTGAATGGGCATAAGAACATAGAGTAAGACATTGTGAGAGGTGGTAGCTTGGTGCTAAGATAACCCCAGGTGAATTATCTGCAGACAGGATTCAGACTGGCAGAAGCCTGTGACTTTGGTTGAATCCTTAATGAGATGTTCATATGCATGTAGGATTAGTGATGTAACTCTGCAGAAATGCTAAATAATCGAAGCCCAGTTGGATGTCAAACAGGTGCTACAACTACTTTTATTATTTCAAAATGCTGCAAGTGGAGCATATGATTAGCAGGGGATTCTGATGGAAGTGAGCACTCTTGCCAATCTGGTTGAGCTTGGGAATACCACTGGAGTGCAAGCAATTGCATAGCCTCACTCAGGACATATCCTGATCGGACAGGCTCTAGGGTGGCCCACAGTAAAACCCTAGAACAAAATCAAGCCTCAGCCAAATGGTTCAAGTTTCCTTCAGGATCCTGGCTGGCTGGAAACTGGGAGGATGTTCCTGATGGTGGGAAAGTCCAGGATCAGGGAATATTGATTAAGAGTGAAACCTTTTAGGGCTGAGATGAGGAGAAATTTCTTCACCTAGAGAGTGGTGAGCCTGTGGAATTCACTTTCAGAAAGTAGTTGAGGCCAAGATACTACAGTTTCAAGAAGAATGTAGTTTTGGCTCTTGTAGCTAAAAAGGTTAAAGGATTTGGGAGAGGGCAGGATTAAGGTATTGAGCTCAATGATAATGAAAGGTGGAAGACTCAAGGGATTGAATGAATATTCCTGCTCCTATCTTCTCTGGTTCTATGAAAAGAACCTTGCAGTCCGCAGACCACCATCAACAAAACCAGAGATGTTGCAGACAAAGGCAGAATGACGGTGATACTGGACAAATCAGATTACATTCACAAAGCTGAAGAACTACTTGCAGACACCAACACCTACCAAAAGAAGGAGTTTGACCCTACTCCACAGCTCACCAATAGGATAAACAACACACTGAGGAATCTACAAAAAAACGGACAGATAACCAGGACTGACCTACAAAGAATGAAACCGGAAAGCAACAACACCCCCAGATTCTATGGACTACCTAAAGTACACAAACCAGACATCCCACTCAGACCCATAGTATCACTACCAGGAACACCATCACACAAACTGGCTAAAGAGCTACGACAGAAACTGAAACACCTGATCAGCGGATCCAGACACTCTATACAGTCAACACAAGAATTCTTGGACATCATCAGAAATATATACATAGACAAGGAAGAAACCATGGTCTCATTCGATGTAACGGCACTGTTCACTTCTGTTGACAAAACCCTAGCCAGAGAAACAATATCCAACCTGCTGGACATACAGAACAAACAACAGGACGCTGAACCTATTAACAAAGACAGCATACTTAAACTACTGGACCTGTGCTTCACAACACACTTCACATTCAACAACCAGATATATGAACAAATCAACGGCACACCCATGGGCTCACCGATCTCCGGACTCATAGCAGAAGCAGTAATGCAAAGGTTAGAAAAAACAGTTTTAACGCAATTACAACCCAAACTCTGGGTCAGATACGTGGACGACACCTTTGTAATCATTAAAAACACAGAAATAGAGAACACACACCGGATCATCAACGCCACACTCACAGGAATCCGATTCACGAGAGAGGAAGAAAAGGATAACCAGCTCCCATTCCTAGATGTGATGGTACAAAGAACACCAAACGGAGAATTCACAACAAAGGTATACAGGAAAGCCACACACACAGACCAAGTCCTGAACTATGAAAGCAACCACCCCAACACACACGAACGAAGTTGCATCAGGACACTATTCAAAAGGGCCACAACACATTGCAGCACACCTGAACTACAAAAAGAGGAAGAAGAACACCTATACAAGGTATTCACCAAGAATGGATACCTGCGCAATTTAATCAAAAGATGCCTTAAGGAAAGACAACGAAATGAGGACATGCCACAACCCAAAAGACTGGCCACACTCCCATACATCAGGAGCATTTCCGAACTGACAGCCAGACTGCTGCGACCACTAGGATTCATAACAGCACACAAACCAACAGCCACCCTCAGACAACAACTCACCAGGACAAAGGACCTAATACCCAGCATGAGCAAAACCAACGTAGTGTACAAAATCCCATGGAAGGACTGCACAAAACACTACATAGGACAAACAGGAAGACAGCTAACAACCCGCATCCATGAACACCAACTAGCCACGAAATGACACGACCAGCTATTCCTAGTAGCCATACACTCAGATGACAAACAACATGAATTCGATTGGGACAACACCACTATTATAGGGCAGGCCAAACAGAGAACAGCCAGGGAATTCCCAGAGGCATGGCACTCATCCACAAATTCTGTCAACAGACACATCGACCTAGACCCTATATACCGGCCACTGCAGCGGACAGCAACTGACAACCGGAAGCGGCAGATTCAAACCAGTATAAATGCCGGAGGAATCAGCACAGAAGTGCTTCACAGGAGGCTCCCAAGCACTGAGGATGTCACCTAGAAAGGTGACAAAACGTTTGCAACAAAAACTCCCAGCTTGGCGAACAGAACCACAACAACGAGCACCTGAGCTACAAATCTTCTCACAAACTTTGAAAACCAGAGATGCAGAGAAAGGGTGTGCCACCTTGCCTTTCAAAAACTGCAAGGTTTAAAAACCTTCTAAAAGCCTCTTCCAGCTGATTTCCAAATAAGCCCAATTTCACGTGAAGAAATTGGATCTTTGGTTACATTTGTTAGCAAGACTATGTTGGATAATCTTCACTTTGAAGGAGTGCTGCAGTTACTCCAGCTCTGACCCAGCAACCTGAACCTAAATGGCCCACAATTCCAGAATGGGAAACGTTCCCTCCCTCTCGAGACTCACAAAGACACATGAAGTAGTAACTATTCTGTTTGGTTGTAATACTTTTAGAACTTTGTACTTTTATAAGATATATGTTGTGTGATTGATGTGCAGTTAGACCTTCCAGAGTGAGTGAGTGAATAAATAATACTCCTTGTTTAAAATGTATGAAAGTCTGCTGCTGCTGACTTTTAAATTGACTGCATACTAATGGATAGTTTGGGAATACACACATCAGCCTTTTCAAAAATAACTTTACACAACAAAGGGAAGGCGGGTTGGGAGTTTCTCTCTACCTGACTTTAATGCTATGAAATATTTCAAACAGATTCATTATATGTCACAAGAAAAGATCGGTATTTTTTAAAACAATACAATAGTTTGTATACAGCTGTTTGCATTTTTAATAAATATTTTTATTGAAAAGAAAAAGGTTTTTGGATTTTTTTTACAAAATTACAAAACTAATACAAAATAGTGTAACCACTTTACAATATAATAACAACATTGATATAAATTAAGAAAACTAACTACTAATCTACTCTAAAGATTACCAAAACACAAATAAAGGTAAGAAAGAAGACTCTTTATATAAAAAAAGATTACAATATAGTACATGATTAACAACAAAAAGTAAATAAATAAATTAATAAGCATTGAAAAAAACATTATATAAGTCATAACAAGATCCGTATTTATATGGGATTCTTCCTCCCAGCGGTCCCTGAACCGACAAACATCATCCTCACGGCTAAACACAGACAGTATGGCCAATACATCTGCATCGGTGTAGTTCAAGAAGGGCCACCATGTTCTGTGAAACAGTTCCATTTTTTGGTGCACCATATTCATAAGGAAGTCCAGGGGAATATATTCCATAACTATCCTATGCCAATTCGAAAGTCCTAGGGGGCTTTCCGATACCCAGCTTGCTAAAATGTTTTTCCTCACACAAAAGGAGAGGATAGTAAACAGTTTCTTCCTGTATGCATCTAGAGAAGGAAGATTTGGAAAGCCCAAAAGGAGAGACACCAGGTCCAACCCAATCTCCGTTCCCAAATTCTTTGCCAAGGCATTCGATACACTGTCCCAGTATCTACGAATCTTATAGCATGTCCACAAACAGTGAGTGAGAGTACCAACTACTATTTTACATTTAGAGCACATTGGGGATGCTCCTGCCTTAAACTTTGCAAGCTGCTGTGGTGCTATATGAGCCCTATAAAGTATCTTCAATTGAATAGCTTGAATCCTATTACAGATAGAGATCTTCCTGGCATTTTTCCAGTTATCATCCCACATCCCTAATTCTTGAGTCCAGGTTTTATATAGCCATTCCGTGTCCTTCGATACCTTATTACCTAGCAAGTGATAGAGCACTGTCCGAGAGGGGGCACCCGTCGGCCAAAGCACTCTCCTACTTGAAAATACCGAAAGAGATCCTTGCTAGGCAACCTGAACTTCTGACGCACCTGTTCAAAGGACATCATGACCTCCCCATTGAACAGATCTCCCAAGCAGGACATTCCAATGGACTCCCAGATTTTAAATCCAGCATCTGTCAAGCTTGGCTGAAATCCCAACGTTCCCACTCTAGGAATAAAGGGGGAGCTTTTTTGTAAATTACCCTCACCCTGTCGTATCATAGTCTAAGCTTTGATTGTGTTTAGGACAATCAGGTTTTTACAATGATCCATGACAATTCTCATCTTATCCATAAATAAGAGATTGATGAGGGGACATTTTGCTTGGGAAGCCTCGATATCCAGCCAAATTGATTGTGGATCACAAGAGACCCAATCAGCCACATATGATAGCAGGGAGCTCAGTTGGTATTTCCTAAAATCCGGAAAATCTAGACCTCCCCTTACTTGTGGGAGCTGCAACTTATCTAATTCAATAAGGGAGCATCTATGATTCCAAACAAAAGAACCAAGGCAACCATAAAGCTTACGTGGTGCCTGTCTCGGCAACATCAAAGGAAGTATTCTCATGGGGTATAATAGGTGAGGTAGAATATTCATCAAAGCTATTCTTCCTAACCAGGATATTGGGAGATCTTCCCAACATTGGAGGTCCTGCCTTATTTTTTCTAATAAATGTATATAATTAGCTTTATATATCTGACCAAATACTGGGCTAAGAAAAATACCTAAATAGAGAAAACCTCCCAGTGACCACCGAAAGGGGAAGCAGGATCCATCTGCAAAGTTGGATAGGCTGGTAAGACCTCCTAGCGGCATGGCCTCTGATTTCATAAAATTAATTTTGTACCCTGAAAACATACCAAAGAAATTAATCACTTGAATTAAGCGGTGCACAGACATCAATGGATCATTTAAGAAAAGAAGGACCTCATCCGCATAAAGAGTAATTTTATGCTTGCCTGATCCTACCTCCGGGGCCGTTATATTGGGGTCAGTTCGGATAGCTTCCACCAGCGGTTTGATCACTAGTGTAAATAGTACTGGCGAAAGAGGGCATCCTTGACGACAACCTCTACCAACGCTAAAACTATCCGATCTTATGCTGTTGGTAATCACTGCTGCTTTTGGGTCATTTGCGACCCATTTGGTAAAAACCTCTCCAATGCCTAACCACTCCATAGTATAAAAAAAGGAATGGCCATTCCACCCGGTCGAATGCGTTCTCTGCATCTAGGGAGATGACTAATCCCGGTATCGCTCTTTGCTGGCAGACTTGTACCATATTCAACACTCTTCTGATAGTATTAGTAGTTTTGCGACCCTTAATAAACCCCGTCTGATCCTCTTTTATAATAAATGGTAAAACCCTTTCCAGTCTTAATGCCAGCATTTTTGAGATGATTTTAAAGTCAATGTTCAATAAAGATATAGGCCTATACGAAGTACAGTCATCTGGGGCTTTTCCTTTCTTAAGAATGAAAGAGATATTTGCTTCTCTCAGAGAGGGCGGGAGACCACCCTGACTATATGAGTAATTATGTATGTCTATAAGTGGTCCGGTCAATTCATCTATAAACTCTTTATAGAACTCAACCAGCTATGGAGCTGCCTCACCACCTCCTGCACATCCTGAGTTGTCAGGAGAGCATTCAAAAAAGACACCTGCTCCGAGGTTATGCCCGGAATGTCCAGATTCTTAAAAAAAGACTCCATCTTCCTCATTCTATCTCACAGCCCTCCAACTGATACAGCTCAAAATAGAACTTTGTAAAAGCAGCATTGATCTTTTTAAGAGTCACAAGTCAAAGTACCAGCACCTCCTCTGATAGATGTAATGGACTGGGGAACCTTTTTCTTTCTGGCAAGGTATGCCTGCTACCTGCTTGCCTTATTACCGTGCTCAAATAATCTCTGCTTCACAAATAGTATCTCCCTCTTTGCTGTTTGAGTAAGTGTAGTATTCAAAGTAGTCCTGAAGGCTGTAATTTAGTAATGAACTGCCTATCAACATATGCTGACTCAGCTGCCTTCAGATGAGCCTCAAGCAGACGCTGTTGTTCTCTCTTCTGTCGTTTCTGGGTTGCAGAATATGAGATAATCAAGCTGCACGCATATGCCTTAGCATTCTCCTACATCACTGATGGGTTACTGACCGTACCTAAGTTAATGTCCCAGAAGGCTTTAAATTCCTGCGAGAAGTATTCTATGAACTTACTATCCTTCAATAGGAAAGGGTCCATCCGCCAGTGTCGGGAGCCCATCTTTACACCACCAGCCTTGACCTCCATATAGACTGTTGCGTTGTCAGAAATAGCTATATTCCCTATTTTACAGGACAATATTGAATTCAGAAAGGTCGAGGGGACAAAAAACATATCGATTCCGGTATGGCACTTGTGCAGGTTAGAATAAAAAATAAAATCTCTACCCTCAGAGTGAAGATACCTTCACACATCTACCATTCCCAACTGCCTATTCAGATCAGCCAACTGCCTAGATCACAGAGATGTACCCGCAGAGCTCCTAGGTATCTTGTCCATCTCGGGGTCGATAATACAATTTAAAACTCCCCCTATAATTATGTGATGCACCCCGAGTGCCATCAACCTTGAGAGTGCATCTGTTACGAATTTAAAAGGATGTGCCAGGGGGCGATATACATTCAAAATCCCATACTCCTCACTATATGTTCGAGCTTTAAATATTATAAACCATCTGGACTCATCTTTTATCTGGCTTAACATTTGGAACGGAAGATTCTTCCGGATAAGAGTGGCCACTCCCCTACTTTTCAAATTGAAAGATGAGAAGAACACCTGGCCAAATCCTCCCTGCTGCAGCTTCAAGTGCTCCTTATCAGTTAGGTGTGCCTCCTGTAAAAGGGCTACATCAACCCTCTCTTTTTTAAGACTTGATATTATCTTTTTCCTTTTAATTGGCAAGTGGCTCCCTTTAACATTCCGTGTGCACCATTTAAACAAATGGCTAGCCATGATCATTCAAGAAAGTCAAGGAGGAAGAACCCCACTCACAAAGCATTGAGTAAAGACTGTAAACAATTCAGATATACAACCTTTGAAACAACTAAATCAAAACTACTAAAAACTACTCCCAAGAAATAATAACATATAACTAAAAGGAGACTTTCCCCCTTGTCCCCGGGGACACTCCTACGATCCAATAATCCCACCATGACTCCTTCCAGCTAGAGCCATGCCCTCAGCCCAGGTATCGCAAAGTAAGATAAACAAATACCAATGTCTTATAACACGGAAATTAAAAGTGAGCAACCAACCCGTCCTCTCCATATTATTACCTTAGGCATTCTTGACAAAGCAGCAACACGAAATTAAAAAAAAAACAATCCTGGCAAATATTAACGGAAAACACAAAAACATCCCCAACAACCAGATAAACCAAGCAAGTTATAAATAAGAGTTAAAAAAAAGGAAAGATGAAAAAGAGAAAGGGGGAAGGAGGAGGAGAAAAGAGGTAAAATAAAATAATTGTCTACACAGTTCAAGACCTTCAGTCTATTTAAGAACATCCAAAAATGTTTTGCTTTTTCCAGCGATCCAATGTTATACACAGACCCTCTGTGACTGAAGCGCAGCATTGCCAGGTATCGCGTGGAATACTAAATATTTAAATCCCTCAGATGTTTCTTTACCTCATCAAATGCCTTCCTCTTGTGCACCGCAACCAGAGAGAAGTCCTGGAACAGCATTATTTTGGATCCCTTGTATACCATGGCTTGAGGGTCCTTCCCCAAATCTCTGGAGGCCTCCAGCAGCATTTGCTTATCTATGGAGTCGCACTAGGACTGGGCGGGGGCGCTGGTCCAAGGCTTACTCTATAATATCCTAACACCCGGTGGGCCCACTCTACCCACACCTGGCCTCACTCAGACTCCAGCTTCAGCAGTTGGGAGCCATTGCTCCAAAAAGTCAACAAGCTGGCCTTCTTCCTCCCATTTGGGAAGGCCCAGCAACCGAATATTCTTCTCACGACCTCGATTTTCGAGGTCGTCCATCTGCTCTTCCAAGACCTGGATTTGGCGTTCCAGAGCCTGGACGTGACCACGGAAAGTTCAGTAGCGGGCTTGGAGGCTGTGACCCATTGCTCCAACACGCTGCCAGAGGTTCTCGATCTCTCAGTCATGCTGCAGAAGCATGACTAAGATCAACTCCCACCTAGACTGGGTCTCCTCAGTCAAAGGGTCAATTTTCTCTTTAGCCATTTTAGAAGGTTTGAGGAGAAAGTGAGGACTGCAGATGCTGGAGATCAGAGCTGAAAATGTCTTCATTCCTGAAGAAGGGCTCATGCTTGAAACGTCGATTCTCCTGCTCTTTGGATGTTGCCTGACCTGCTGCGCTTTTCCAGCAACACATTTTCAGCTCATTTTAGAATGTACCAAACTGCTCAAATTTGGTGCCAAATGGCTATCGCAGCTGAGAAAAAGCTATTTTTACTAGGTCGCTGCCATCTTGAATTTCCCCTCTCAACTATTTGCATTTTTATAGCATCTATGAATCATAGGGAGTGTTTCGGTAAAATGAACAGAATGGAATCAATTAAAAGAGAACATCAATAACCATAAACAAAAAATGAAATCCTAGTAATGAATATGTTTCTGGATGTGTATAATTGTGGTGAATGCATAAGGACTGCATGCACCCTCCTTGCTTTGTAGAACCAATTAATTCTGTGTAAATCACAACAAATCCCTTCTACGGCCCAGCAATTGATAAATGGGAGGAGGCACTTATAATTTCCTCTCTCTGTAAAATTTTGGTGCAAATACAAATCAAGATTTTTAATAAAGGTTTAAGATTTACCTAGCATTTTGTCACCAGTTTCAATGTAAAAAACATTTGATTTATAAATTATAATTTTTGGGTGCTTCCATAAGAACCGACATTATGATTAGATTCTCTACAGTGTGGAAACAGGCCCTTCGGCCCAACAAGTCCACACCGACCCTCCGAAGAGTAACCCACCCAGACCCATTTCCCTCTGACTAATGCACCTAACACTATGGGCAATTTAGCATGGCCAATCCTCTTGACCTGCATATCTTTGGACTGTGGGAGGAAACCGGAGCACCCAGAGGAAACCCACACAGACTCGGGGAGAACGTGCAACCTCCACAAAGATCAAAATCAATATACTTCAGGCTATAAATTCTCCATGTAGAAATAATTAAATGTGATTGCATTAAATTGTTTATAGAATAACAGGCTAAAGATATACAAAACGTGAAGTGAATTCTCCCTGTTATCCTTATTAAAATCTTATTTCCATCAACATTTTTCAATCTATCTTCTTCGTTCTTCATCATCTGTGCTAATTAAGCTGCTGTTAGAACAATACTCCAGAAGATATAAAGTTGAATATGATAAACACTCTTCTTGGATTCATGCACTTTACTAAAGTAACACAGAACTTAGTGACCTTTGGAGTACAGGATTCTGAAAGATGGCCTTTTGTGTATTAAAAGCTCAATTTTATTGCCACTGTTGGAAGCAAATTGTTTCCTGCTCAACCAAGACAATTATCATACACTTTAAAATCTAATTTTAGCAGACCACTTGAGGTTCATACAATAGATCCCGTTCAGGGCAGATTTTTCTAAAGATTGCTGACTACATCTGGATTGATTTTTGATCTATGGTAATTGTTATTTTGCTCATGTTCATTTGATGTTATGCTTTGAACATTCTGAGAAAATTTGCTTGAGTGCAGTTCTCATGCACATACCAAGCTATTTCTTTTTGGTTCATGCCTTAAAATAGTTGATTCCCAATTCCATAACCTTAAAGATAGTAAGATGTGGAGGTGCTGGTGTTGGACGAAGGCGGACAAGGTCAGAAGTCACACAACACCAGGTTATTTTCCAGCACCACTCTAATCTAAACTCTGGTTTCCAGCGTCTGCAGTCCTCACTTTTGCCTAGTTGATTTTAACCTTACTGTGAATCCTCTTGCAAGGATGCCTACCTTGAAGAAGTTCTCCTCCTCTCTCCACAAGAATCTCAGTGAGTCTCTCTCTCTCTGCAACCCCCAGGTTCACCAGTTTCCTCATTTCCCCTCCCCCCGTTTTACCTCAGTTCCAACCTTCCAGCTCAGCACCATCCTCATGACCTGTCCTACCTGACAATCTCCCTTCCCACCTATCCACTCCACCCTCCCCTCTGACCTATATCTTCATCCTCACTCCCATTCACCTATTATACTCTTTGCTACCTTCCCCCACTCTCCTCTCTGACCTATCACCTCCATCCCCATCCCCATTCACCTATTGTACTCTATGCTACTTTCTCCCCATCCCTACCCCACCCCGTCTCATTTATCTCTCCACTCTGGGGGCTTCCTGCCTCTATTCCTGATGAAGGGCTTTTGCCCAAAATGTCGATTTTCCTGCTTCTCGGATGCTGCCTGACTTGCTGTGCTTTTGCAGCACCACTCTGATCTAAACCAGGTTATTGTCCAACAAGCTTATTTGAAATCACAAGCTTTTGGAGCACTTTTGATGTGACTTCACCTGATGGAGGAGCAGCGCTCTGAAAGCTTGTGATTTAAAATAAATCTGTTGGACTATTAACCTGGTGTTGTGTGACTTCTGACCTTAAAGATAGTAGTTCATCTGAGTATAAAAGACACCTTTCTACATCTTGTTGGACAGTCTTGCAAGTATCTTTTGAAAATGACAAGCACTAGAAGACTTTATTTTTCCCGCCTTTTTTTAACCTCCAGGGCACTCTTGCATAACCTTGGCCTTTTCCAATCTATTGAATGTGTTTAATTTTCAGTTTGTATATTCCTTTTGGGAAAGGTCTCTTAATGAAATATAGTTGGATGATTTAATTTAACTGTACATCTTAAACCAAAGGCAAAATTGCTTCTTTTTAATGTACCGATCAGTCTTATCATGTAACTAATTGTCTTTGGCAGACTATGACCCAAGGGTAAGACCAGATTTGGTTTAATTACAAGAGCGATGAGAACTTATATGTATAAAATATATCTTTTGTAATTGAAAGGAAGTACAGATACAAGGAAGAACATTTTAAAAGACTAAACGTTCACCGCAACAACCAATATTTAATCCACACACATTTAGTACCAAATCCAAACTAAGACCCATGGATGTTTTTGATTGTAAGCGTGAATTTACTCATTTGTTTTCAAGTGTGGGGTTGAGCATTTTAGGTGGCAACCAATACACCACACCACCCCACCCCCTAGGAAAAGAAATAGAGGTGGAAGTAGGCCATTTGGCCCATCGAGTTTGCTCTGCCATTCCATGAGATAATAGCTAATCTGATAATCTGCAACTCCACTTTTCTGCATTTTTGTCATAACCCTTGATTTTCTCACTGATTAAAAGTCTGTCTATCTCAGCCTGACTATGCATAACTACCAAGCCTTGACTGCCCTCGGTGTGAAAGAATTCGATAGATCCATTACATTCTGAGAGAAGAAATGTCTCCTTCTGAAATGTGTAACCCCTTTCTACACCTCTAATCCTTGGTCCCATAGCCCTTAATATCCTCATCTGCCAAAAATCTATCAATATCAGTTTTAAAAATTTCAAATGGGTGGGCATGAACAGTTTTTTGGGGGTGAGAGAGTTCCAGTTTTCCACAATACTTTCTGTGAAAGCATATTTTCTGCCATCAATCCTGAATGTCTTAATTTTAATTCTATTAATTTATATTGATCTACAACTGTTTTTCTGCCAACAGCATCTAAAATGTTGCTTTAAAACTCTACTGATGCAATGTTTTGGAGCAATTGGGTAATGCTGCAGTTCCCATTTTCAGCCACATGAAGGGGCTGTAACATTTATAAAGCTCTGGCAACAACCCGTGGTTGAGACTGTTCCTCTGGAAATATTATGCTGAGGAGTTGTTTCAGACTGAAATATACACACAAATAAAAATGGCTGTGCTGGAAAATAGTGTCTTCAGAAGAGCAATTATGAATTTTGAAGGAAACGAGTCATAAATGAATCATCAACATGTAAGCCTGAAATAGTATCATTTTTGTTGATTGGCAAAGGAAATGATCAAAAGTTTAAATCTTGACTGAAATCTACGTTCTATGACCATGATCTATGTTTTGAACTCTCATACTTATTACTATCTGGAATTTTGCTAAAGTTAATGAAGAGACGGCATAGTCACAACATCGTTTTTCCTAATCTAGGTCACAGCATCATCAGCGTGTCACTGATTGAACTGTACAACAACCTCAGCAAGTGAGCTAATACTGAACTTGAGGCTAAAGATGTGAAACTTTAACAGACAAATTAGTGTCCATTTTTATTCACATAGGTATGTAAACCTGTCATATACGTAATGCACAATTCCTTACACATTCATGTGATGCCTGTGCGAGATACAAAGACCTGACAATATGTATAAAATGTATTGAGGGAGACAAATCAACAAGTTTATACATTCTCAGCCAATGGTCAAATTTCACCACAGCTTGTATCAATACACCTGAAAGTTGCTTTAACATTGATCATTTCGCTACACTCTCTTCTGCAACTATTGCTTTTGACATAATGTGGATTATTGTCAAATATTGTCAATCATGAATTTTTTTGTGGCTAGAAAATGATTTTTATTTGCTTCTAAATGAAAAGTATATCAATAAATGAATAGATTTACAAACATTTCTGGAAATCAGGAACTCAGTGCAAATGTGATCAGTTTGCAGAGGATGCTGCAAATGTGTTGCTGGTCAAAGCACAGCAGGCCAGGCAGCATCTCAGGAATAGAGAATTCGACGTTTCGAGCATAAGCCCTTCATCAGGATGCCCAGATGTGGAGGAAAGCAGATTGAAAAGAAGCAGATAAAAATGAACACAAATTGAGACAGGAAAATGGTAGTGCACATTCAATGCAGGTTTGTGTAAAGTATATCATTTCACGAAAAACGTGCAAGACTGCTAAATTTTGAGTAGTTTTGAAATGTCATGAAAAATTTACATGGAATCAAGAATATAGAAATAAGCAGTTCAGCTGAACTGGTGTATGTACCACATCCTACCGTATCTCACATTATCAGAAAATCTTTATATTCTTTTCTTCGAGTATGTAGCTAGCATCACTTTCAGTACAGACCTGATATTTATCTCAACTACTCCATGCGGTAGCAAATTCCATTCTAACTGCGCTGTGGGTAAACAAATGTCTCCTGAACTACTTATCAGATTTATTTGTGAATGTGCTATCCTTAGTTTTGAAACTCTGCACAAGTAAAATCTCATTCTCAGCATTCGCCCCGTCACACCCATCTGATTGTTCCTCAGGATTCTCTTTTCTTTCATACGTGTCTCGACCTTTTCTGGTAGTTATCACCTCTCAGGTTTGGAATCATTCTTGTAGATATTTTTTTCAATGCTTCTATATCCTTTTCCAATATGGACACTGTGTAGTATGCATAATATTCTAATTGCAGCCACATGAAGGTTCCATTAAATGAACCCCAATGCTTTGTGTGTATTTTTACAATCTTAACTTGCATTGCTAATTTTAATTATAGCTTTAGATTGCTTTTACCTCAATAGGTGGAGGGACAGGTAGTGCTGAGGAGATGGGGAGGCTGCAGAAGGACTTGGACAGGAGAGTGAGCAAACAAGTGGCAGATTATGCATTTTGGTAGGAAAATGGCAGTGTAGACCATTTATTAATTGGGGAAAGACTTCAGAAATCTGAACCACAAAGGGACTTGGGAGTCTTGGTTAAGATTCTCTCAAGCTTAGCATACAGATTCAGTTGGCAGTTAGAAAGGCAAATACAATGTTAGGGTTCATTTCAAGAGGGCAAGAATACAAAAGCAGGGATGTATAAGGCTCTGGTCAGATCACATTTGGAATATGGTGATAAATTTTGGGCCTTGTATATGAGAAAGGTATGGTGGCATTGGAGGGAGTTCAGAGGATGTTTATAAGAACGATCCTGGAGCTGAAGCACTTATCATATGAGGAGCAGTTGAGGACTCTGTACTTATTGGAGCTTAGAAGGATGAGGGGACCTAACTGAAACTTAAAGAATACTGTGAGGTCTAGATAGAATGGATATGGAGAAGATGTTTCCACTTGTGGGAAAGACTAGGAAGCAAGAACGCAGCCTCAGAGAAAGAACCGACCCTTTAGAACTGTGATGAGGAAGAATTTCTCCAGTCAGCGGGTGGTGAATCAGTGGAACTTGCTGTAGAAGGCTATGGAAGCCAAGTCATTTAATGTATTTAAGACAAAGATAGATAGGTTCTTGATTAGTAAGGGGATCAAAGGTTAGAGAGAGAAGGCAGGAGAATGGGATGGAGAAACATATCAGCCATGTTTGAATGACAGAGCAGACTCAATGGGCTGAATAGCCTAATTCTGCTCCGTTATCTTCTGGTCTCATCCCATTTCGATTCTTACTGTCCAGGCAGAATGCTTTATTGTTCCTCTAAAATATACCACTTTGTGTTGAACTGTGTTAAAATTCAGTTGTTATTTACATATCTACCATACAAGTTTGTTAATATTTTATTATATTGTAACACAGCTTTCCTCTGAATTGACTGTACCCCGAAATGGCCTCTTTCTGTACTGTAAAATTCTGCTTCTAAATTGGTGTCAATCATAAATGTTGAAGTAGAATAATTTAAAGGTAAGGAATAAAAGCTTTGAAATGTTAAGACTTTCGATACTCAACTGTACACAAACTGCAGATCAACATTCAAAAGAGTCTCTTGAATGTCTTTCTGGATAAATGAATTGAGTTGAACCATCTGGAATTATTGTACTAAACCACTGAACCAGTGTTAATGCCTATAATTCTTCACATGAAAGCTTACTAACTTTAATCTCAGTCCAGCTCCAGTCCCAGTTGCTCAGATAATTCATGTATCCAGGGTTGGGCTGATAAATAGCAAAAACTACGAGAGCCAGGAACAACCATCTCTAACAAGAGAAAAGAAATAACCAACTCCTCTGCACATTTGAGAGAATCACAATGAGTGAGGCATTAACCCTTCCCTGATCCCTATCCTTGCCAAACACCACTCCAAAACAGTGTCTTTGGGTGGCCATTGACCAGACACTCAACTAGACCAAATGCGTAAGAACGTCATTGCTATGATAGCGGGTCAGACCTTTGGTATTCTGTGACAATATGCTCAGCTCTTAATGCCACAAAGATTGTCCATCACTTACAGGTGACTGTACATTCACTGGATAGACTACAGCAGGTCACGAAGACAGCCCAGCAGCACCTTTGCAAAACCAACTCAGGATGGACAAACGCTGGTCTTGTTGGCAAAACCCCAAATATTGGGAATGAATAAAAATGGAAAAGCGGTCCCAGCACAGCAGCCATCTGTAAGCTACTTGATTTCTTTTTGCTTCCCAGCTGAGAAATCTCCATTAACCTTTTGTATGAGGCCCTCCTGAATCCCACAGCCCTTCCCCACACTAATACAGCACAACCTTTACTGAGTCCCACACAAGGCCTTTGAAAGCTTAATTTCTCCTCTATTTCTTTCTGTCTTGACTTCTTCACTCTGTTCTATCCCACATTTTCTTTAATCTCTCCTTTGCCTTTGGCTCTTTCTCTCTCTCACACTCTTTTTCTGCTTTTCTTCATTTTTTTTAGTCCTTCTCCCCTTCATCCTGTTCCCAATCCTATGTCTCCCCACGTGGTCAAATATCCTTCTTCCTCTAACGCCTCTTTAACTGCAATCTGCACTTGATCTAGATTCTCTGTATGCCATGTCAAGGGAGGTTGTCTACTCAGATTGAAAAATAGCCTAAAACACAGGAACAAGCCCTTGACCTATCTTGACTTGATTTGCTGCTTTTACTTCCACTAGTCCCTGTAACTTGTGGTTAGAAGTTAAATTTCCTGTTTCATTCAATTTCTAGTTTCACAAGCTATGCATTATGCGCATTACCAAGCTTACACAGATATGGGGCTGAATTTAATCATTTTTAGCCTAATTCTTGAGTTATCTCAAGATTTTTTTGGAGGTTTTGTCACCATGAAACCTAATGGGTTTTCTTACCCACTTGCCTCATTATTACCTACCTGTGGCACGTCTCATGTCTGATTTTAGCCCCATCTTACTCTGCACTATTCCTGGAACAACACACCACTCTACAGATATCCAATCAAAGACCGACATCCCTTGAGCCAGCGCCATCTTTTTAAGGCTGCCATGCACTCAGATGAGCACTGACACTCTGAAGCTGTCTTGCGCATTGACAAACAGAATAGAAATGTGTCAAAATGGATAAGATTCTTCGGCAGGAATCTGACAGGTCTGGTGGACAGGGAGATGCAACAAAGAGTTGTCCTTTTCCTGGACGATGGTCAACAGAGGCCATGCCACGAATAGCTGTCACTCTGGTCTGAGGTCACCCACTGGGTTAGAGCCAACTCCATGGCTCAGAGGAATATTGATGTAGAAAGAATGGCAATGACCTTCTCCACCCTGCCAGGGTACGTGCCACATTCTTCTCTCTGCCACCTCACCATCAATGTATCAATGCTACTGTACAACCTCCCACCAAAGTTCATGTCCCACCACCCTCACTGTAGCAGACAATGCATTCTTTCACCCTCTGTTCCCCCTCAGCCTCACATACCACTAAACCTGCATATCCCTCATTCTCTGCCTCCTCAGTACTTCAGAACACTTCACCACCTTTCCCCAACATTCACAAGCACAACCATGCCAACCACTATCATCTCACTCATCACCAATTAATTAATTTTCTCATTACAGGAACAGGCAGCCAATAACATGGCAGACAGAGTCTATATGCCTGACATCTGTGTTCTCACCAGATATGAGGAGAGAATCTGGTCCTTCACAGGAGAAGACTGGGATTCTGTAGGAATGTCAAGATATCCATGTCTAGCCAACTGAGTGAGGACCACTCTGTGTATCGCTGCCACTCTCCCATTAACCACACTATTACTCTCAACCATTGCAGACCACTTCTAACCACTTGCTGAGACACTCAGGACACTGCAGAGGTGGCTGGGCCCTCCACCTCCAACCTGCCTGTGCCCCCTGCCCCCCCTGACTCTAGGAAGTCCTAGCCAAGGTGGGTCAACTTGCCTCTGGTAAGAAGACCCTTGGCATGTTAGGTCCATCCACACTCAAGAACCCCAGAGTCATTCCATCAAACTCCTAATGTGCGCCACAGCAGAGCAGGCTTTCTCTACCCCAGCTGCAACATGTGGGGCAACACTGAGCCACAGCGGGAGGGAGAGAAGGAAGAAAATCTATTGAGGGCATTTTGGTGGCAAGGATGTAGAGGCTTATCGTAAATAGTAGTTTCTCCAAAAGTGTTCATGGCGTTAAATTGCTCACATATGTGTATGAGTCTATCTGTGCAAGGCTAAATGCATTTTTCACGATATCAACAGAGTTCACAACCACACACGGCACTTAATAAATGGAGGGTCATTGTCCTGACAATCTAATTGCTGAGGGTCAATGCACGTGGCAATAGGTTTTGGTGAAATCTTTCTCCCTCTTTAATGCTTGACCCCCCTCTGTGGCAAAGAGTCATCCTGCAATGGCTGTCCCTGGGAGTTGCAGTGATGGTCAGGGAGTAGGCAGCCTTTATGCCCATGTGTTGTGTATTGCGCGGGCCTGCGATCAATATTGGTCCCCTCAAAAAGCCCTTTGAAGGGCATGTGTTGGAGCCCCCTCCCTCACAGGTTGACTCACTTACCCTGCCTACACGGAGTGTACGCACAGCCATTTCCTTCGTATTGTCTGTTTCCAACTTCCAGCGTGATGGAAGGCAGCATTGAGTGTTGCTCCTCCAGTTGCTTCCAGCCTGAACGTAAATGTGCCAATGAATCTCCAAGCACCCATGTTCCTTTCCAAGTGTCCAATCAACCCCACAGGCTTCACATTTGCCCTAGTTCCCACCCAACCCATCTCTTCCCTGGTATTTAAGGGCAGCATGAGTCGAGAGTGTGATGCTGGAAAAGCACAGCAGTTCAGACAGCATCTGAGGAGCAGGAGAATTGATGTTTCGGGCATAGCCCTTCATCAGAAATTATCAAGGGCTTCATTAAGGGCTTATGTCTGAAACATCAACTCTCCTGCTCCTCAGATGCTGCCTGACCTGCTGTGCTTTCCCAGCACCACACTCTCAACTCTGATCTCCGGCATCTGCAGTCTTAATTTTCTCCACTGAGGGGAGCATGCTTGGTGCGGTTAGATACTGCCCAACACATTTCTCAACTGAAACCAAGGGCCTCTGACTATGAATGACCTCATCTCTGTCAATGTTTTACAGTATAGTGTACTCCCTTTGCAAATCCTTCTGCTCCTCCTTCACTATTGTACTGTGGCCCTGCCTAGAGTCTGCCACCCATTGTCCTGATGATCTAATTGATGAGGGTCAATGCTAAAGCCACACTTGCCATCTCCCTTCCCCTTTAGCTTCTGCTGATGAGCAGAATGGACTGGCCATTGACTACCACCTCGATTGATGAGACCGGACAACCTTACCCATGATGTGCTCAAACCCCTGACTGCTGCATGGACATCTACACAACTGCGTTAACCCTAACCTCAGATTTGATGCTACAGTGGAATGGATTGACTGTGGCCCACTCCTTGCAGAGTCATGGGCTTCCTGACCAAGATCTTCCTGACTGGATGCCTGACTATGGCCAATGCCCCTGACTGGTGTGGGAAGCTGCTGTTTGACTTACTGAGCCAGGATCCTTTGACTGACAGGTGCCCCCAGAACTGCTCCCCTAAGGTTTGAATACATGGCTACACATGCAGTGTGTTTGGCCCGCAACATGGAGCAGGTGTGAGATTGACACAGGACATTGCTGTACAGCAAGATCTACACCCTTTAGGTAGTGTACAGTTTAATAGGAATGTAAGCTGCCTAGTTTTGTGAAGGTGTGGTAAGGTAGGATGCTGTGAGTATGCAGGTTGATGCTCAGTGAGCAAGCATTAAGAGAACAAACGAGAACCCCTAAGATGCAGCTTGTCCAGAACGTGGCCTGGGTGTCTGTCTCTGAGTGTAAGTGTCCCTGGTGCAGCTTTTCCATGCTATTTGCTGGTGTGCTCCACAATGAAAGCGTCACTACGTAGGATCAAAACGCCAGAATTAGCTGATTCTGGATACCATCGTCCATGGAGGAGGAAGGCATTCAGTTGGTGCCTGTGGATGTTGTTGCCCAGTGTATAATATGGAAGATGTTTGGAGCAGCTTCCACCAGATACATACTCTGGTTTCCTTACTGAATTTTTTCCCGATATCTAACTTGTTTGGCAAGTGTGGGAAGACAAGCGTCTGAATATTAATGAGGTGAGCTGTGCATTAACCAGGCATTTAACGAGCAATAATGACCGTCAATGGTCACTGCCACTGCCCACACTTGCCGCTGCCGAGTAAAACTGTCGCCAAACTACATATGAAAAGCAAAACAGATGGAGCAAGACAATCTTGACCTGGTCAGGCTGTCCCATGTGTTGCCTGATTCTATCACACATGACACCACCGCCCATATCTCTCAGGCCTCTCTCAGATTCTGCCCTTACACTTATAAAAGACATGCCTTGGGGTCTGTGCAGGAAGATATGTTAAAGTAAAAGATCAGTCCTGATCTCAGTAAAGCTCAAAATGGCTGAATGACTTGCTCTTGCTCTTAATTCGCTTAATACACTTACGTTCATGACTCGAGGACATCCCAGATTATTCTAAAGCTGATGAAGTACTGTTGAAGTGCAGTCTCTGCTGTGATGAGGGAAACACGGGAGCCAATTTATGCCCAGTCAACCCAACAGGCAGCAATATGAGAGTAACCACAAGAGGACACAAATAATTCTCCTCTTCTTCAAAACAGTGCCATGGGATATAATCTAGATCTGCCTGAGACAGCAGGCAGGGCCTCAGAAAGTGGCACTGCCAATGATACATCCCTTCCTCTGTGCCACACCAGCACTTTCAGACTAGAGAGTTTGTGCTTAGGTCTCGGGAGTAACTCTTCAACCCACAACCTGCTGACTCAGAATCATGAAGACTACTAACCGAGTCACAAGTGACAACATACGTTTATGGTAGAACATGTTTTTTCGTCTGCTTTCAAAATTCAATGCACATTGAGATACCAGAATGTATGGTTTGCTCAGGGTTCCTGGTTTCCTTGGCTGCGTATTAATGAAAGTTGTTGTTTTTTGCACAACGCCCATTGCAAACGTTATTGCAACAAGACTCATAACTAAAGTTTCAAAAACATATTTACATGTAAGTTTAAAGTTGCCAATGCAAAAGGAATATAGTTAGAGTCAAAGGTTACAGCAACAGAGTCAGATGTTACATGAAACTAGAGTTGATTATTTGCTTAAACAAATTCAGTTTAGCCACAAGGTGGATATGCAAAACCTACACATTTCCTACAGAAGAAACCGTTGTTTCATATTAAGATAACATACATTAAAGTTAAACTTATATCTCCTAACATATACTCCTGATTAAGTAGAAGTCTCATTAAAACAATAAAAACTTAAAACCATTTAATAAGTCTCACCAACAGCCTTACTTATCTTATTGGCTTCTGGCCTCCCAATTTAAGTATCTAATCACCATAAAGATCTAATTGTCATCCCTTTTCTCTGTAACCTATTCCTTTCTTACAAAACTCCCCTAAAACATTTCCCATTCCCATGGCACTTTATTCTTGTGAAACTCGCCCCCTCTGCTACCTACATTCCCCCTCTTCCCCCCCACCAAAACAAAGCCTCATGTTCTCGAATGACATTTGAATCATCTCTGCCTCTTCACCTTTCACTCTTCCCTCAATCTCTCTGTGAACTTTATCTCTTTGACCAAGAACTTGTTAGAAGCCGGACATTTTGTGCCAAATAGTTCACCTCCTGACTCCCCAAAACGTGAACACCATTATAAGGCACAAGTTAGAAGTATGGTGGAATACTTTTCACTTGCCTGGATAAATTTAGCTTCAATACATTTATGAAGCTCATCATCATCCAGGACAAAGCAGCCCCCTGAATTGACATTCCATGTAACATCTTCAACAACCATTCCCTCCAGCACCAACACATGCTGACAACAAAATGATCCTATCTACAAAAGCATTGCCATTACTCAACAAGGCTCTTTAGATTCCACCTTTCAAACCTCGCATCCTCTAACACCTGTGGGATATGAATACATTTGGGAACCTCACTAGTTGCAGGTTCTTCTCCGCCATCCTAACGTGAAATTATATTATTGTTTCTGCACTGTCACTGGGTAAAGATCTGAGAATTCTCCCCCTCATAGCTCTGTGGGAGTCCCAACAAATCATGGACTGCTTTGGTTCAAGATGATGGCTCACCACCACCCTCCCAATGACAATTAGGGCTGGGCAATAAATGCTGGGCCACCCAGCAATGTCTACATCATATGGGAGAATAAAAAAGAGCTTATATTTATTTCCTCTTAGTATCTCTTCCATTGGATCAGCATTCATTTGTTTCTGTTTTAACTTCTGTGAAATGCCTGATATCTTCTTATGTCAATCGGGACTATTAATCTTGAATTCCAGTGGCTGATTTAATACCTGGTTTGTTGAAAGAAAACACCATTAAATGAAACAGGATAGTTTATTTTAAAATGGCTGCAGACTTCACCTGACCTATGACAGTTGCTAAATTTCCAAAAATTTCCAATGTGGCTTAACAGGAGACATGTTTGAGGCAGTTCCCCAGCCATTGTTTGAAATGGTGGATTAAAAAGCTACTGCAACCCATTGTAGCAAAAAAGTTGCTGAAGACTCTGCTAGTGTTTTAGTGGCATCTTGATAGCTTTAACAATGGGAGACAAAACTACTTTATTAACATTGTGTTCCAATCGACAGCTAGCGCATGATTGAAACTTCCTTTTTTGAAAAGCTTTCACCACAAAAAATAATAAAAACAAAACATCAAACACATAGAAACAGAACATTTAAAAAGATAACATATGTCTGATTTGGACAGGAAGATTGGTCTACACTGTTTTTCGATTTTAAGCGGAAGGCTTGATCAGTCATTGTTGACTCATTCTGCAGCTGCAGCAAGGTTTGTAGAACTTGTGTCCTCCATCAATAAGAAGTTGCTAGATCACCTGAATTTGAGATTAAGAGAAGGAGAAGTTTCCATGCTGTTGGTATAGGTTCATTTGGATATTTCTCAGTCTGTGCCATTGTCTTTCTAACCGTTCATCTCCCAACATGTGACCTTATCGTGCAAAAGTGGAATCAAACAATATGCAAATTTCTTGGCTGATGGAGTTATCTGGTTTCCCTTCTTTGAATAATGGTAATGTGGATGGCTTTATATGTCTCACAAAGCTTGTCTCAGACTATATTCATGTAATCATGGCAAGTATTTTAAGTTATTACAATATTTATCCTGATTAAAATTCACTTAAGCCCATGAAGATCTCAAGTATTAAAATCAGGTATGGAAGTCGAATATTGATAATTTATATTTGCCATTATCATAAAACTATTACTTTGAATTTTTCTCTTACTTCATCTCCTCCACCCTATAACACGTTCTTGATTTTTTTCTACCTTAATGTATGTATATGTCATGGATTCAAGACTGGTTTTACCTTTTTAATAAGTTTTAATAACTTTCCTTGAGTGGACTCACCATGAATGCGGTAAGTTTCCAGGTGACACCAAAATTGCGCCGTTAGTGGACAGTGAAGAAGGTTATCTCACAGTACGTGGGACCTTGATAAAATGGGCTGAGGAATGGTAGGTGGAGCTTAATTTAGATAAATGTGAGGTTCTGAATTTTGATAAACTAAGTCAGCGCAGGACTTATACATTTAATGGTAAGGTCCTGCTGAATGAAGAGACCTTGGAGTGCACGTCCATAGGTCCTTGAAAGTGGAGTTGCAGGTAGACAGGGTAGTGAAGAAGGCATTTGTTACGCTTGCCTTTATTGGTCAGTGCAGAGTAGAGGAGTTGTGAGGACATGTGGGGCTGTACAGGACATTGGTTAGGCCACTTTTGGAATATTGTATTCAATTCTGAACTCCCTGCTTTAGGAAAGATGTTGTGAAACTTGAAAGGGTTCAGAAAAGATGTACAAGTATATTACAAGGGTTGGATGGTTTGAGCTATAGGATGAATAGATTGTGACTATTTTCTCTCAAGCGTTGGAGGTTGAAGGGTGACCTTACAGATGTTTATAAAATCATCAGGGGCATGGATAAGGTGAATAGCCAAGTTCTTTTCCCCAGGATAGGGGAATCTAAAACTAGGCGAGAGAGGAAAGAGTTAAAAGGGTTCTAAGAGGCAACCTTTTCACAGAGAAGGTGTGAAACTTTCTCAGAGGAAGTGGTGGAGGCTGATACAATTACAACATTTAAAAAGCATCTGGATGGGTACATGAATAGGAAGGGTTTGGAAGGATATGGGCCAGGTGCTGGCAAGTGGGACTTGATTAAGTTAGGATATCTGGTCGGCATGGACTAGTTGGACTGAAGGGTCTGTTTCCGTGCTGTACATCTCTATGACTCTATGACACTGGTAATTCCTTATTATTGTTAACTCAAGAGATTTGGCTGGTTTATTTCCTCATCCAGTTTTATTCATGGTCAAGTGCATAGTGAATTGAGAAATCAAGTCTTCTGAAAAATTCAAACACTGTCATGAGCAACGTCAGGACTGAAAAGACAAGAGCATATTAACCCTTCCAGATCTGGACTTAACAAATTGTGATGAAGGTTCATTCTGTATTATTATTTGGAAGTGTGAGTTCGAAAGTGGCTTGGAACCACATAAATCTTTAAGCCTGCTTTGTATTTTTATACCGTGTGCATTTAGAAGGAAAGAACTATGTTTAATTTTTTGTGTTCTGTGAGTAATGGTGGGCGTATGTAATCATGTTTACATGCATTTCACTGAAGTTCTCAAACCTAGTGGAGGAGAGTTTTAAGCTTTAGAAAACAGTAGAAAAGAAAAACCTTTGCCAGAAACAAGGTGGCTGATGGCGCAGGGAGACAGAGGCAGAAGCAGTTTTCCCGGATTCTTGTGGCACTGAGGTTATATCCCTCCCTCTGGACCAGAAGGCCCAGATTCAGGGGCCACCTGTTCAAGAGGTTTGTGATAGCAATTTTGATTTAAAAAAACAGTTTCCCTTGACTGAAGCTACTCTGAGAGAGTTAGTGGGCGGCTTGGTGACTCAGTGGTTAGCACTGCTGCCTTACAGCGGCAGGGACCCAGGTTCGATTCCACCTTCAGGCGACTGTCTGTGTGGAGTTTGCACATTGTCCCTGTATCTACATGGGTTTCCTCCAGATGTTCCGGTTTCCTCCAACAATCCAAAGATGTGCAGAGGAAGTGGTGGAGGCTAGTAAAATTACAGCATTTAAAAGGCATCTGGATGGGTAAATGAATAGGAAGGGTTTAGAGGGATATGGGCCAAGTGCTGTCAAATGGGACTACATTAGGTTAGGATAGCTGGATGAATTCGATCAAAGGATCTGTTTCCGTGCTGTACATCTCTATGACTTTGCGATTCTATGTCAAGGTTAGGCGAATTGACTGTGCTGAATTGCCCCATAGTGTACAGGAATGTGTAGATTAGGTGGATTAGCCAGGGAAAATGCAGGGTTACAGGGATCGGGTAGCGGGTGAGTTGGGGTGGGATGCTCTTTAGAGAGTTGGGTGGACCCCATAGGCCAAATGGCCTGCTTCCACACTGCAGTGACTCTATGGTTCTAGTTGAAACTTGAAATGAAAGTAGGATCTCACAAGGATGCTTGAAATGATTACCAACACTTCGAATTAAAATAGAAAGAAACCTGAAATTTCTGTGTCACTGCTGAGACTGAAAAAAAAACTTGAATCAGAAGACAAGAGAAATGAAAAGAACAATGGCAGGAGAAAAGGAAGGAAAAAAGAACAATGGAATTAAAGACGCTGAAATGGCAAGACAGGAGAAATAAAAGGAAATGAAATGGAGCTAAAAAGTTTGAACGCCAAAGAGAGAGCCAAATCAGATAGTATGACTCAGCTAGAGAAAATTTAGGGTAAAGGAACAAAGAAGAGGTAATTACTCAGAGGATAATTTTGTCTCCAATAAAAAGTTAGAGTTAACTGGAAACTTTGTGTCTGAATTCAGAATGGAGCCAGTGACAGACATTTCACCTCATTTGAACAATAGTGTGAAGCTGAAATGGCCAGAAGACTTTTGGTGCTTAATGCTACAGAGTGTCCTCTTAGGTATACTTATGATTGTGTGCACACTTAGTTTGTCAGAAGAATAATCAACAGATAAGGATGTTATAAAAAGGGTGAGGCTTAATGCTCATGGGCAATATTGTCTCTATTGTTCTGCTGCGCAGACTTCGATTTGCATGCGCTGCAGTGATCAGCATTCCTGATGAAGGACTTACGCCCGAAACATTGATTCCCCTGCTCCTCGGATGCTGCTTGACCTGCTATGCTTTTCCAATGCCACACTTTTCGACTCTGATCTCTAGCAACTACAGTCCTCACTTTCTGCCAGTGGTCAGCAAATGCAGTTTCCCAGTGGTTGCACAGCTGTGCAGTTGAGAGGGAACGATATGAATGAGCTTATTCCTGTAGCTTGTCAAATAAAATTTCGGATTGTAATGAAGAAACGTAATCAGACTCTTGCAGAATTTACAAGAGACAAATAAATGCAGTAGGATCAATGTAATTACTGATGTTACAGAAAATTTTGAGAATGTAAGACAAACCATGGCTATAGAAGAATTCTGAAATAGTATTCCAGTAACTCTTAAGACTTATGTAGATGTACATCAAATATCAAAGTTCCAAGAAACAGCAGTTCCAGTGGGTCTCCGTGATACATATGGGGAAATGACCAATTGGCAATCAATGAGGAAGTTGCTGGGATAGAAATTCTAGGCATAGGAAAGGTCATTTAAGACAATGGGTAACAAAATCATGAAGGAGATTTGAAAGATTCAAAAGGATGATATCAGAAAAATAAAACGCTTCTGTTGGAATAACACTGGACATACTAATACAAATTGCGGGAAGGTTTTTTTGTCCTATGAACAACTAAATAATCATCAGAAAAGAGTTCAGGTTGTTATGACCAGTCCCCAGGTGAGGTAGCCCAATTTGTTAGGTCTCCAGAAGGAAATTGCAAATCACATGGAGGGGAGACAGTTTGTCCCACCTCATTCTTTATTCACCTCCTCCTCGGTTGGTGACACCCAAGATTAATTTGAAAAGGATTCTTTCTCTTGTGGATGGCTTTTTGTCCATCAAATGAAGTTATGTTTTTAAAGGAGCCGGTTTAAGCAGGCATTCCGAAGTTAACAAAAATGTGAGTTGGTTCGTTACTAAATGCAAAAAGTACTAATAATACAACACACACAATGATGAACAATGAGAGTCAAGTTGATAAAGATAAAAGTTAAAAAAATATATAGATAAATCTCTGAGTTCCATGAAGACCAGGTAAAGGGTGGGGGCGGGGGGGGGGGGGGGGCAGGGTGTGGGGGAGGGGGTGGGAGTTGTAACCATTACATTGGGTGATACTGAGACCCCAGACTCTGAAAGGCAAGCAGTTGATTTTGAGGTACTTTTCTCTGCAGGTCAGTTGAAATTCTTCTACTGTTTCCTTTGGATGGTAGCTGGCTTTCTGCATTCAAAGTTGTAAGAAAACATTTCACCTGCAGTGCAGGCGTGTTTAATGGCTGTTCTCAAGTTGTGACCTTCACAGCATGCTAGTCCACTAACACACACTTAGGGTGATTGCAGTCTGAATTCCCTCTAAGCTGTGTAGCCAATTCTGTGCGTGCCAGTTGGTGACCTATGCATTGACTTCTGATTCCAGGGGCAATTGCCATGCATCGGTCTTGAAGGTCTTTGCAGTGGTAGAAAAATGCAGTGGAAACATGGCTGCAGTGAACTTCCAATTCTTGTTTTGTATATTCCTGGAAAAAGAAGACATAACTGCATCTTTCAACTCATGGCCAAGTGTGGAATTCTAGCTCATTGGAGACGATTTTGTGCTTGTGGTTTTGAGAAGATTTGTAGCTCAGTTTGGGGATCAGGTTGCAAATTTGCTCTCTGAGTTAGTAGATTTGTTCTAGACGTTTCATCACCATGCTTGGTGACATCATCATTGAGCTTCCTGTTCTGTCCCACTTGCTATTATTTTGTCTTGTTCTGTTGTGGTGGTTGATATCATTTCCAGTTCTTTTTCTGAGAGGTTACTAAATGGGGTCCAAATTGATACATTTGTTAATGGAGTTCCAGTTTGAAAGCCAGGCCTTTAGGAATTCCCATGCCTATCTTTGTTTAGCCTGTCCCAGGATGGATGTATTGTCCCAGTCGAGCTCGTGTCCCTCTTTGTCTGTGTGTAAGGATACTAGTGATGGGTGTTCATGTCTTTTGGTGGCTAGTTTCCTGCCAGTCTGTCCGATGTAATGTTTGTTGCAATCCTTGCAGGGGATTTTGTATCTGACATTCATTCTGCTGTTTCAGTGTGTTGGTAGGTTTGTGGGCTACCATGGTGCCTAGAGGCCAGAGTAGTCTGGTCATCATCCCTGAGATGTCTTTAAATGTATGGCAGGGTAGCACAAGTCTCTAGGTGCGTTGTGTCTTCTTGTTTAGGTCTGTTGTGTAGGAATCGATGGACAGTACTTATCAGATACCTGGTGTTCCTGAATACGTTGTATAAGTCATTTTCCTCAGCTTCTTGTAGTTTCTGGGTGCTGCAGTTTGTTGTGGCTCTTTAAATAATGTCCTAATGCAGCTCTGTTTGTGGGTGTTGGGATGATTGCTCCTGTAATTGAGTATCTGGTCAGTGTGTGTGTGTGTGTGGCTTTCCTATAGACACTGGTCTATAGTTCTCCATTGGCTTTTCATTCTACCGTGACATCTAGGAAGGGGAGTCTGTTGTTGTTCTCTTCCTCTTTGGTGAACTTTATACCAGTAAGGATGTCGTTTATGTGTTTGTGGGTTTCTTCCAATTTGTTGTGTTTCGTGATGACAAAGATGTCATCCACACAGTGAACATAAAGTTTGGGCTGGATTGTGGGAAGGGGCTGTTTGTTCTAACCTCTTTATAACTACTTCTGCTAAGAGTCCTGATACTTGTGATCCCATAGGTGTCCCATTGATTTGTTTGCAGACCTTGCCATTGAAGGTGAGGAGGGTTGTGAAGCATAGATCTACTAATTTGAGGATGCTGTCCTTGCTGATAGAGTTAGTGCTGTCATGTGTTTGTGTCCTTGGTTTGTCTAGCAGTGAGGCCAGTGTTTCTTTGGCTAGGGTGATGTTTATTGATGTGAATAGGGCCGTCACATTAAACAAAACCATGACCTCATCATCCTCTATCTTGGTGTCTTTGATGATGTTAAGGAATTCCTGGGTGGAGTGGCTTGATTCTCCTACTAGGTGTTTCAGTTTGTGTTGCTTGCCTTTTGCTAGTCTGCATGTCGGTGTATGGGAAGTGAGACTATGGGTCTGAGGGGGGTCCCTTGTTTATGTACCTTTGGTAATCCGTAGACACGGGCAATGCTGGATCCTTCAGGTTTCATTCTTTGGAGGTCTGTCTTGTTAATTTCACCTGTCTTGCAAAGTTTCCTTAGGGATGCTATAATACGGTTTTCTAGCTGTCGAGTCAAGTCTATTGCCACCTGTTGATAGGTATCGATATCTGCGAGCAGCGTGTTTGCTTTTTCAATGTATTATGTTCTTTTCAGGTACCCTTTGTCTGCTGGTAGGATTACAATATTTCTATCTTTTCTGAGTCCTTCCAGGGTTTTTCCTTCTAGTGTGTTGTGGGTGTGCCCTTCTTTCTTTCTGCTTAGTGTTGGTGCTACTGTCTGTCTGATGGCCTGCTGGATTTCTTCCATAAATCCGTTGTCTATCAGGGTGAATTCCAGTGCTGCTAGCAAGTCCTTTTTGTCTGCCTCCCTATGGTTGAAGTTCATCCCTTGTACAAGGATGGCTTTTCTCATGTCTGCGAGAGGTTGGTCCAACAGGTTTTTTATCCAAGTCTCTGAATTGTCTGTGATATTGCTGGGTGTGAGCTTGGCCAGTTTTTCTTGTAGGGCTAGTCTATTCTTTGTCTTGGTCCACTGTTGTTTAGTGTTAATGGCTCTATCATACTTGCCCATTTATGGTCAGTAGCGTTTGTGTACAAAGTTTTTTGGTGTGAAATTTCTCGTTCGTTTTTGTGGAGTCGGTTGTGGGCATCATTTCCTGTAGCATTCTGAGGCCATTCTGTTCTGCTGTTCTTCTGGCTTGTGGAGTATTCAGAGGTGGTTTGTATCTGATACATCGTGATAATACCTGTTTCCTGAGGCATTCATGTAGGAAGTACTGTTGGTAGTGAGTAGTGCTCAGTCAGGTGGCATTGGTCTCTCATTTTCGGGCTAATTTGAGCTATTGCACCCATAGGTGTTTGTGATCTTGGAGAAGATTTGTAGCTTAGGTTGTGCATCAGGTTATAAAAAAAGACAGGTTGTAAAAAAAACACATGACCAGCTATCACTTGTATCCATACACACAGATGAAAAGGGACACCAGTTTGACTGGGACAATACATCCATCCCGGGACAGGCTAAACGAAGACATGTATGGGGATTCCAAAAGGCCTAGTATTCAAACCAGAACTCCATCAATAAACACATCAATTTGGACCCCATTTACCAACCTCGGAGAAAAAGAACCAGAAATGATATCACCCACCACAACAGACCAAGACACATAAATATCAAGCAGAATAGAGCACCAGCGCTTCTTCGGAGGCTCACTGATCATGTTACCTGGCATGGTGATGAAACGTCTGAGAACAAACCTACCAGCTCAGCGAGCAAACGTACAACCTGATGATTTTCACCTGTGGGAAGTTAATTAGATTACCTTGAATCTCTACCTCTCTGAAATCTCACTCTTTCAACCTTTCTTGCTACTACAAAGCACAATATTCCCGGAGTTTAAACAGGGAATCTTTTAACAAGCAGTGAATTATATTGTTCAGAATTAGTTTTGCACACGTGAATCCATTTTGAACTGATATACAGGCATGAAGGGAGAGAATGCTTTAAATTAATCAAAGAAAAATGTTATAATTTATCTCAGAGACTACATTTCCAATCTTTGTGTCAAATTTCTGGAAAAAAATCTAAACAGTGCATGTAAGTTAATTAAAAAGCCATTTGAAGGCTTTTTAACAAACAGTGCAGATAAAGTGTTTAGAATTTTGCTGCTGAAAGCAAAGACTTAATACCCCTTTCTGTCTTTGGAGAACCAAACCAAACACAGTTCACTTGATCTTATCAAATCAATAACAAACATAAGGACATGAGTTATGTCCTCCAAACAAGTGGAAAAATCAGCGATTATGTTAATGTGAATATATTAACATAAGACTAGGACAGGGAGGATAGTCAGGAGAGAACTGTATTCACACTGGTAAAAGAAATAGGGAGTCAAATAAAAATATCAGAATGATTAGCAAATGAATCTGAAATTGAAAGTACATAAGTCACCATTTCAGGAAGAAATTGGATAATTTGGAGATTTTCGAAAAGTTAGGCAGAAAATAGCGCTGCCTCCCAGAAAATAATTGAAGTGACTTACAAAAACTATTTCAGACTCAAATTGTTTTGAGAAAATAGACCAAGTAAACGATCTTTGGCTACACATGATGTTAATGTAGAGGTGCATTACTCATAAAGTAATATCCTTACATGCTCATCCTTACAATGTGATGTAACTATAATTATACATTGAAAAATTGATTGTCTGTTAAGCCTTTCATCAGTTAGAATACAGTGATAGTTTCACTTCTTTCATGTGTAAATCACAAAACCCTTTTTTTAAAGTTGCATTCTCGGGTTAGCTGCTAACAATGGTGATAGCTAGACAATATGTTGAAGGTGTTAGCCCCCTGTGTTCTCTGTCTATGACCTGATGTTTAGATTGATTTTAATCTACTAAATGAGATTATTAAACACAATGCCATCCAGGCTCTCAAAACCAATCACAACATTGTCATCAAACCTGCAAATAAAGGAGGAGCCATTGTCATTTAGAATAGAAAAGATTACTGCAAGGGAGTGTACCGACAACTGAACAACCAGGAACACTACAGGCAACTACCAACTGATCCGACCAAAGAACACACCCGAGAATTAAACACACTGATCAGAACTTTGGATCCAGTCCTTCAGAGATCCCTACGTGCCCTCATCCCACGTACTTCTCATGTAGACAACTTCTACTGCCTTCCAAAGGTACACAAAGCCAACACACCAGGACGTTCCATCGTGTCGGGCAATGGGACCTTATGTGAGAATCTCTCTGGCTATGTGGAAGGCATCTTGAAACCTATTGTACAGGGGATCTCCAGCTTCTGTCGCGACACTATGGATTTCTGACAGAAACTCAGCACCCATGGACCAGTCGAACCGGGAACATTCCTCGTCACAATGGACATTTCCGTACTCTACACCAGCATCCCCCACAAGGATGGCATCGCGGCAACAGCCTCAGTACTCAACACCAACAACTGCCCATCTCCAAACACCATCCTACAACTCATCTGTTTTATCCTCGATCATAACGTCTTCACCTTTAACAACCAGTTCTTCATCCAGACATACGGAACAGCCATGGGGACCAGATTTGCACCCCAGTATGCCAACATTTTTATGCACAGATTCAAACAAGATTTCTTCTCTATGCAGGATCTCCAACCAGTATTGTACACCAGGTATATTGATGGCATTTTCTTCCTCTGGACCCATGGCGAGGAGTCACTGATAAAACTACACAGTGACATCAACAAGTTTCATCCCACCATCAAACTCACCTTGGACTACTCTCGACTGTCTGTCTCATTCTTGGACATGTGCGTCTGCATCAAGGACGGACACCTCAGCACCACGCTCTACCGCAAACCCACAGACAACCACACAATGCTACACTTCTCCAGCTTCCACCCAAAACATATTAAAACAGCCATTCCCTATGGACAAGCCCTAAGCATCCACCGGATCTGCTCAGATGAGGAGGAACATGACAGACACCTGGAAGTACTCAAGGATGCCCTCACAAGAACCGGGTATGATGCTCAACTCATCGACCACCAGTTCCGACGTGCCACAGCAAGGAACCATAATGACCTCCTCAGGAGACAGACACGTGCTGCAACTGACAGGGTACCCTTCGTTATTCAGTATTTCCCAGGAGCTGAAAAATTATGCCATGTTCTTCATGACCTGCAACACATTATCAATGAGGATGAGCACCTCACCAAGACCTTCCCCACACCTCCACTACTTGCCTTTAAACAACCGCCAAACCTCAAACAGATCATTGTTCGTAGCAAACTGCCCGGCTCTTAGGACAACTCCATACAACCCTGTCACGGTGGACGCTGCAAGACGTGTCAGATTGTGGACATAGATACCACTATTATGCGTGGGAACACCTCCCACCTTGTACATGGCAGGTACTCATGTGACTCAGCCAACGTTGTCTATCTTATACATTGCAGGCAAGGATGCCCGGAGGCTGGTACATTGGGGAAACCGTGCAAAGGTTACGACAATGGATGAATGGGCACCGCACAACAATCAACAGACAGGAGGGTTCCCTCCCAGTTGGGGAACACTTCAGTGGTCCAGGACATTCAGCCTCGAACCTTCGGGTGACCATCCTCCAAGGTGGACTTCAGGACAGGCAACAGAGGAAAGTGGCCGAGCAGAGGCTGATAACTAAGTTCGGTACCCATAGGGAGGGCCTCAACCGGGACCTTGGGTTCATGTCACATTACAGATGATCACCATTGCACTATACACACACACACACACACACACACACAAACACACACACAAATGTTCCTACACACACAGGTACAAACAGACACGCACACACAGCCTTATAGACACACACACTCCCACGCTCACACATGCACCCCCTCGCAGACACACACACTTTCTCACACTCACTACCCCCACCCCAGACAGACAGACACACACAGACAGACAAAGACCCACATTCACACATATATTTTGTGGGGTGAATTTGTATTGCAGAGTTACATTGCATTTTGCTCAAAAACTGCATACATTCATGTAGAACTCTGAACTCAAAAACTGCAGGAATTTATGTAAAACACTGTTATCTCACTTACTAGATTAGAATCAATCTAAACAACAGGTCATAGACAGAGAACAAAAGGGGGCTAACACCTTCAACATATTGTCTAGCTATCACCATTGTTAGCAGCTAACCCGAGAATGCAACTTTAAAAAGAAGGGTTTTGTGATTTACACATGAAAGAAGTGAAACTATCACTGTATTCTAACTGATGAAAGGCTTAACAGACAATCAATTTTTCAATATATAATTATAGTTACATCACACTGCAAATTTTTTGCTATAAATTCTGTGTTACGATGGAGCCCTCCACAATCACCTGATGAAGGAGCGTCGCTCTGAAAGCTAGTGTGCTTCCAATTAAACCTTGCAATTAAACTTGTTGGACTATAACCTGGTGTCGTGCGATTTTTAACTTTGTACACCCCAGTCCAACACCGGCATCTCCACATCATCCTTATATGCTCAACTCAGAGATATTTGCCAAATTGAGAGATGAGAGCAAGGTTGTGATGGACAATGATGTTATTGGACTTTTTTTTATCCGCTGGATGTCTTCTGGTATGATGGTGCTCCAACCACATGGATCACAATGATTATGTATAGGTGATTGCAAAGTTCATGCAGTAACAACAACAAGTTCATATCTAACTCTATGATATTGAGAACTGAAAACTGTACTGAGAGAACTGAAAATTGAGAGTTTGGTTTTAATTAAAATGGTAAGGGGGCAGGAACCTAAGCAAGGTGACAACAGAGAGGAAAACAAGGCCAAAAACAAAAGATGGAATTGGAAATAAGGAAATCGAGAGGCAGAGACATTAAGCCAAAATGCTCAATAATCCGGACTGGATTAAAAAAAATGAAAAACACAAGACTTAAGACATTGCATCTTAATGTGTGAAGTACTCATGATTAAATGTATGAATTAGTGACACAAACAGATATAAACTGATTCAATATGATTGGGATTACAGAGATGTGGTTTCAGGGTGACCAGAGATGGGAAATTAATATTAAGGGGTGTTCAGTTATTAGGAAGGACAGATGAAGAGAAAAAGGGCATGTGATAGCATTGCTGGTTAAAGAGAATAATAATGCAACAAGGTGGAATGATATTTGCTACAGTGAAATGGAACCTGTATAAATAAAACTTAGAAGCACCATGGGGCAGAAAACACTAGTGGGAGTTTATCTAGACCCCCAAATTTGGCAACGTTAGATGAACAGGTAGTGTCTAGGAAGCAGGAGGCTGTAGAAGGATTTGGACAGGCAAACAATTGACAAGATGGAATACAATCTGGGAAGTATAGATACATAGACTATTTACTAAATAGGGAAAGGGAAATCTGAAGCACAAAGGAAATTAGGAGTGTTAGTTCGGGATTCTCTTACGTAAACATACAGGTTCTGCTGGAATATGAAGAGGGCTAGAACACAAGAGCAGGGTATACTGCTGAGGCTGTATAAGACTCTGGTCAGACCACATTTGAAATATAGTAAGTAGTTTTGGGCTCTGTATCTAAGGAAGTATGTGCTGGATGTGGAGGGGGTTCAAAGGAGGTTGACAAGAATAATCCATGGGATGAAGGGCTTGTCATATGAAGAGCAGTTGAGGACTCCAGGTCTGTACTCAGTGGAGTTTAGAAGGATGAGAGGAAATCTGATTGAAACTTACAGAATACTGAGAGGTCTGGATAGAATGGACGTGGAGAAGGTGTTTCCACTAGGTGGACAGACTAGGACCCAAGGGCACAAAATCAAAGTGAAGGGACGACCCTTTAGAACTGAGATGTGGCAGAATTTCTTTAGCCAATGGGCGGTGAATATGTGAAACATACTGCTTTCGAAGGCTGGGGAGGCAAAATCATTGAGTGCATTTAAGACAGAGATAAATAGGTTCTTGATTAGTAAAGGGATCAAGGGTTATGGGGAGAAAGCAAGAGAATGGGGTTGAGAAACATATCTGCCATGGTTGAATTGCAGAGCAGACTCGATGGGCCAAATGACCTAGTTCTGCTCCAGTATTTATATAGTCAACTCTTTTTTTCACAATGCCCAACCACCATCTACAAGGCACAGGTCAGGACACCCTCCATTTTCTCAGATGCATGCAGCTCCACAACATTCAAAAAGCTTGACACGATCCAGGACAAAGCCACCGTTTAATTGACAAACCCATCAACCACCTTCAACATCCAACCAATAAATCAAGCCACCTGCTTGATTGGTAACCCATCTCCCACTTTCAATGTTCACTCTCTCACTGTCAATGTGCAGCGAAGCAGTGTATAACAGTTAGAAAATGGGCTTTGGCAATTCATCAAGGCTCCTTTGGCAGCACCTTCCAATCCTGCAATCTCTCCCCCACCAGAGGGCCAAGGGATATCGGATTCATGGGAACCCCACCATCTTCAAGTTCCTCTCCAAGCCACTCACTATCCTGACTTGGAACTGTATCGCTGTTTCTTTATCGTTGCTCCGTCAAAATATTCAAACCCCATCCCTGACAGGACTGCAGTGGTTCAAGAAGACAGCGAACCTGAAATAACTCCACAGAGGCTAGGATCCTATCATCAAGTCACCATTTATTTACACCTGCAAAGTCCTTGATACTGATCGAACACCCTTAGAGCTAGCTGTCAGAGTGAAGAGGATATCTGACACTTTTGTTCTATCAACCAAGGCTCTGTCAGCCAGGGCCTCCCTGATTGGATCCAGTTAACAACCTCAATCAGGGAACTCATATTCTGTGAGATCCACTTGGCTGACCTCATTACAATCACTACACAACTGCCACCTATTCCAGTGAAATTAGGGATGGGCAATAAATGCTGGTCTAGCCAGTAAACTCCACATCCTGTTTACAAATGAAAAAAAAATGAGAAGTTATTTTTGTGCTGCCTGTGACTGTTGAACCGTTTCTTTCCACTAGTTGCATTTAAACCATAGTAAGTGTAAAACACAAAATAGGTGTGAGGTAAATTTGAAAAGATGGAGTCACACGTTTTACTCAAATGCAATGCAATATGTAAAGTTAGTGGTTCAAACACAAAAGAACACTCCAGCTTTCACACCTGGGGTTTTACTGGTTCATGGTATTTCACTCTCACAGTTAACAACATTTAAAGTCCAATTTTGAATCCGTTTCAGCACTGTACCTTGAATTCTACCTCACAGCCACATATGTATTTGTATTCATGGGGTTTCTGCTGCAGAAACTGGCGTAACAGACAAAGCTAAGAGCTTCACGTGTGTTTTTCAAGTCACCAGCCAGCACTTCAACATTGCGTCTCAATTTATCTTTACAATACATGCTGAAATCAAACATTTTGTGCTATCTTATTCATAAAGAGCCATTTCTGCTTCCATACTGGCTTGTGTGACATATAATGCAACAGCAGTCAGTGCCCACATTTTACTTCACCCACTGCACTTAAACTGTAACATTTCAAGTGAATACACGTTCAAGGAGGTTAACAGCAGAATTGGAACTGATTGGAATGATAGGAGAAAGTGAGGACTGCAGATGCTGGAGTTCAGAGACGAGAGTGCGGTGCTTGAAACTCACAGTGAGATGGGCAGATGAACAAAGGACAAATTATGTGTTCTTTACGTACCAGATATAAATCCTAAACATGATGTTAAGTTAACACTTGAATGTGTTGTCTTATTTCTGTGGGCTATGGATGTCTAACCCCTTAGATATATTGAAGGTAAGTTGCATACATGAAAGCTTAAAAGTGCCTCTGCTGGTCAATGTACCTCTATTTAATGTTGTCTATTTCATGGTGTGGTGAAAAAAAGGGTCAGAGCATGTTAAATATTGTGCCTTGGAACAGGTTATTTCCCACATGGATTCAATTCTATTTATTTCCTGATATTGTTTTTCTGCGGGTGAAGGTGAGAAATGGCAATATTGGGATGTAGAGCAATTTTACATTTTGAGATTTCATTTAACATCAGGCATGTCAAGGGGGAGAGATATGTGGTCACATTTCTCTTATTATGTTTTGGTCTGAATATGTGGATGTGCTCCTCTCGTTCTGCTCCTGAAATGAAACTCTTGCTTGCAAATTGAAACTTTGAGCTGTGCTACAAATCATCTTCAAACTATCCACATGAAATGAGACAAACAATTTTTAAAAACTTGCATAGCACCTTTTATAACTCCAAACCACTTCATCGTCACTCAACTATTTTTGAATTACAAAACTTGTGATAGTGTAGAAACTTTAAATCCAGAAACAACACGGTTGAATGTCTCGTTAAAACTTCTGGGAGGCAAAGCTCTCAGATTCCAGAGTCCAAGTCAGAAAATTGTTCTTGTGTCTGAAATAATGAATTCATAAGTGACAGGAGGCTGGAATTGATGAAAGACATGATGGAAACAAAATGAATGGAAGAGGATATCAAATTTTATAAGCCTATTTTGCCCCAAGTAATCGAAAACTGCAGTTGTGTTGGAATTTGCCACAGATGGCTCAAATGTCCTTGGCTGATGGTGGTTATGTAGAATGTGGAGTGCCAGCAAAACAAGGTGATGAAAAGGCAGCAATAGACCATGAGCTGGAGTTGAATATGGTACAAGGAGCATGTGGGATAAAACACTGAGCAGCTGTTTGCTGTAAAGGCTTCATCTTGAAGAGACATGGACATAACAGTTGAAACATTCACATTTTGCCTCAAGAAATGAAAGTACTGGAGACAATCAGCAGATCTGGCAGCATCTGTGGACAAGGAACAGGGTTAGTGTTATGTCCATAATGACTTTTCTTCAGCAATGTAAAGAAAACTGCATTGTGAGCAATGACAACAATAGACTAGATTGAAAGAAGGTAAAAGTACAAGTTAGCCACTACTTCACCTGGAAGATGTGTTTGGGCCTTGGACAATGAGAAAGGAGGAGGTGAGAATTTTTTGTAATTTCACTGGAAGATGCAACGAAGGGGTAATGAAGTGCTGGGAATGATTGAGGAATGAACTGGAGTGCTGCGGAGTGAACATCCTGTATGGAATGTGAACAGAGGATTGGATGGAAAGCTGAGTTTGGTGGTAACATCCGACTGGAGGGAGCAGAAATAGAATGGGATATACTTTGAATGCAGAGACTAGTGGGATAGAAAGTGAGGACATAGGGAACACTATTGTTGCTGTCCTCAGGGAGGAGAAGGTGCAAAGCCAGATGCGCTGGAAGTGTGTTGGACACAGATATGGGCTCTGTCAACCATAATGATTTGGAAGAATATGGGGGCATGAGGGATTCCTCAGTTGTGGAAAAAGGAAAACAAGTTAGAGGCTTTCCTGTGGAATGTCAGAACAGATGCCACAGATTTGGAGAAACTGGGATAATGGAATGAGGTCCTTGAAGGAAATAGGATGTGAGAAAATGTAGAAGAGGTAACTTGTGGGAGTCAGCAGATTTGTAGATGATATTGGTAGAAAACCCATATCCTAGAAACAGAAACAGTGAAGTTGAGGAAGGGAAAGGAAGAGAAAGCGATGGATCAGTTAGAGGTCAGTGGAAATAGAATTTGGAAGCAAAAATAATGAATTTTTCTAATTCTAGACAGGAGCACCGATGACATCAGTGATATATCGGAGAAAGAGTCAAGTAGGGTCTGGAACAGGGATTACTTCAAAGAAATGTTAGTCCTGATAATTTGGGAAAGGAACAAAATTCCTAAAGAGAGAGAGTAAAGATGATGACCTGAATATCAGTGGATACTGAGCAAGTGATAATCTCAAGGGAGTTGCCATAACAAAATTCAGAAATGGAAGTAATATTGACAGTGATTATATAGATCAGAAAAAAAATAGTTTCGTACTATTAGAAAGAGAAAACTTAGTAACAGATAAAGATAAAATGTTAGAAGGAGTATATGTTTAATACAGTTATTTTAAATCCTACAGTATGTCCCAAAGTACTTCATAACGACAAATTGTGCAGAGAAATAAAATGCACAGGTAATGGGCAGTGTGGGGAATAGGTCATTACACAGAAGGTAAGTAATAAGTATATTAATAGAATGTATTAAAACTGTGTTTAAAGCACTTTTGATCCTGAAGCCTAGATTAATAAAAAAACAGAAATTTCTGGAAAATCTCAGCAGGTCTGGCAGCATCTGTGGAGAGAAATGAGAGTTTAAATTTTGGGAGTGCAGTGACCTTTCTTCAGATCTTTCTTCTCATTCTCAGGAGTTTGTTTTATAGACCTAAGACCATCATTTGTTGATTGTAGTGAAACAACTTCCTTACAGTCATCTTTTAGCTCTGAATATCTCAGCAAAAGGGTGTCTTATTTAACCACCTGAGCATCTTTATCTCCTTTCAATTTCTCAAAAGCAATAACTTTCTTGTTTGGGGCTTGTGGAAATTTTTTGTTTTTTTTCTCAGTTGTATGTTTCTACATTTATTTTTTATGTCCTTGAAGCAGTACTGCATGTTCACATGTTGTTTCTTTACTGTTTAACTGAACTTCTTGCAGTTACTCACTTTATAGTACAAAATCTTTCTTTCATATCTTATCAAATAGCTGGTGCAAGTGTATGATTTCCACAAGAAACTGTTGTTTCTCAGTCTTAGCGGCTTCTTGCTATATGCACTCAAAAAACCCTGTCTTCTGTTTAGAAATGCCATTTGCTCAAACTAGAGTTCCTCATTCTTTGATTTTAAAATCCTTTTATTTCCATAACATAGAACATAGAATAATACGGTGCAAAACATGCCCTTCGGTTCTCGATATTGCGCCGACCTGTGAACTAATCTAAGCCCATCCCCGTAAACTATCCCATCATCATCCATATGCTTATCCAAGGACAGTTTAAATGCCCACAATGTGGCTGAGTCAACTACATTGATGGGCAGGGCATGCCCCTACAACTCTCTGAGTAAAGAACCTGCCTCTGACATCTGTCTTAAATCTATCACCCCTCAATTTGTAGCTATGCCCCCTCATATAAGCTGATCCTCAGAAAAAGACTGTCACTGACCACCCTATCTAATCCTCTGGTCATCTTGTATTTTTCTACTAAATCCTCTCTTAGCCTTCTTCTCTCCAATGAGAACAGGCCCAAGTGCTTCAGCCTTTCCTCATAAGACCTTCCCTCCAGGAAATATCCTGGTAAATCTCCTCTGTACCTTTTCCAGTGCTTCCACATCCTTCCTGTAATGAGTTGACCTGAATGTACACAATATTCCAAGTGAGGCTGCACTAGCACTTTGTTTAGTTGCAGCATGACATCACAGCCCCGGAACTTTATCCATCTACCAATAAAACCGAACACACCATATACCTTCTTAATAGCACTATCAACCTGGGGTAGCAACTTTCAGGGATCTATGTACATGGAGACCAAGATCCTTCTGCATATCCATACTACCAAAAATCTTTCCATTGACCCAGTATTCTGCCTTCCTGTTATTCTTCCCAACGTGAATCACCTCACATTTATCTGCATTGAACTCCATTTGCCACCTTGCAGCTCAATTCCGTGGTTTATCCAACCTCCCCTGCAACCTGCAACATTCTTCACACTGTCCACTACTCCACCGACCTTAGTGTCATTTGTAAACTTACTAACCCATCTGCCTATGCCTGTGTCTAAGTCATTTATAAAAATGACAAACAGCAGTGGTTCCAAAACAGATCCTTGTGGCATGCCATGAGTAACCGGACTCCAGACTGAATATTTTCCATCAACCACCACCCACTGCCTTCTTACAGAAAGCTAGTTTCTAAACCAAACTGATAAATCACCCTCGATCCCATGCCTCTGCATTTTCTCCAAAAGCCTACCACGTGGAACCTTATCAAAGGCTTTAGAAGTCCACGTACACCACGTCAACTGCCCTAAACCTCATCCACATGCTTGGTCACCTTCTCAAAAACCTAATGAGCTTTGTGAGACACGACCTGCCCTTGACGAAACCATGCTGACTATCTCCGAACAAATTGTTGCTTGCTAGATGATTATAAATCCTATTCCAAATCGTTTCCTACAACAAACGTAAGGCTCACTGGTCTATACTTACCTGGGGCATCTCTACTGCTCTTCTTGAACAAAAGCACAACATTTGCAATCCTCCAGTCCTCTGGTACTAAACCTGTAGACAATGACGACTCAAAGGTCAAGGCCAAAGGCTCTGCTATCTCCTCCCTAGCTTCCCAGAAAATCCTTGGATAAATCCCATGAGGTCCAGGGGACTTATCTACTTTATTACCTTCTACAATTGATATGACCTCCTCTTTACTAATCTCAATCCTTTCTAGTCTCATAGCCTGTATCTCATTCTTCTCCACTACAATATTCTCCTTTTCCTGAGCGAAAACAGATGAGAAATATTTGTTTTGCACCTTTCCACAGGGTCCACACACAACTTCCTACTTCTGTCCCTTTTCCTTCCCGAGACATCTTTTTATTCCTCACATACCTATAGAAAGCTATAGGGTTCTCCTTTATTCTACCTTCTAAAGACTGCTCAAATACCCCCTCCCCCCACCCCCGCTCTTCTTAACTCTCTCTTTAAATCCTTCCTAGCTAATCTATAACTTTCCATCGCCTCATCTGAACCATCTCATCTCAACATCACTTAAGCCTCCCTCTTCCGCTTTACAAGAGATACAATTTCTTTGGTAAACCACGGTTCCCTTACCTTATCACTTCCTCCCTGACTGACAGGGAGATACCTATCAAGGACATGCAATATCTTTTCCTTAAACCAGCTCCACATTTTGATTGTCCCCATCCCCTGCATTTTGCTATCCCATTTTATATCTCCTAAGTCTTGCCTAATTGCATTATAATTGCCCTTCCCCTATCTATAACTCTTGCCTTGTGACATGTACCTATCCCTTTCCATTGCTAAACCAGACCTAAGTCTCTCCAAAGTGCTCATCTACTACTAAATCAAACACCTGGCCTGGTTCATTACCGAATACAGTGTGGCCTCCCCTCTTGTCGGCCCTTCAACATACTGTATCAGGAAAACCTCCTGCACACATTGGACAAAAACTGATCCATCGGATGTACTAGAGTTACAACATTTCCAGTCAATGTTGGGGAAGTTAAAGTCCCCCATAATGACTACCCTGTTCCTTTCAGTCCTACCCAGAATTGTTCTGCCAGTCCTCTCTCCACATCCCTGGAACTTTGCAAAGGCCTATAAAAAAAACTCCCAGCAGTGTGACCTCTCCCCTCCTGTTTTAACCTCAGCCCATACCATCTCCGTAGACAAGTCCTCTTCAAAAGTTCTTTTAGCCACCATTATATTGTCCTTGACGAACAAAGCTCTACCTCCCCCTCTTTTACCACCTTCCCTGATCTTAATGAAAGATCTAAACCCTGAAACCTACAACATCCATTCCTGACCCTGCTCTATCCGTGTCTCCGAAATGGCCACAACATCGAAGTCCCAAGTACCTGTCCATGCTGCAAGCTCACCTATCTTATTCCAGATACTCCTGGCGTTAAAGTAGACACACTTCAAACCAGCTTGTTGTCTGCCAGCACACTCCTGTGACTGTGAAATCCTGTCCCTATCGTCCTACTCTCATCTTCCTGTGCACTGGAACTGCACCATAGGTTCCCATCCCCCTGCTGAGTTAGTTTAAACCTACCTGAATAGCACTAACAAATTTCCCACCCAGGATATTAGTACCCCTCTGGTTCAAGTGAAGACCATTCTGTTTGTAGAGGTCCCACCTTCCCTAGAATTAGCCCCAATTATCCATATACCTGAAACCCTCCCTCCTGCACCATTCCTGCAGTCACATGTTTAGCTGATATCCCTCCCTGTTCTTCGCCTTGCTATCACGTGGCATGAGTAACAAACCAGAGATAACAACTCTGTTGTTCCAGCTCTCAGCTTCTACCCTAGCACCCTGAAATCCTGCCTGACATCCCGATCTCTCTTTCGACCTATGTCATTGGTACCTATGTGAACCACAACTTGGGATTGATCACCCTCTCCCTTCAGGATCTCAAAGACACGATCTGAGACATCATGGACCCTGGCACCTGGGAGGCAATGCACCAACCGTAAGTCGTTTTCATTCCAACAAACCTTCTATCTGACCCTTTAACAACCAAGTCCCCGACGGCTAACACTCTCCTCCTTTCTCCCCTTCCCTTCTGTGCAACAGGACAGACTCTGTGCCAGAGACCTGCACTCCACTGTAAGCCCCCTAGTAAGTCACCGCCCCCCCTTTAGTATCCAAAACAGTATGCTTGTTTTTCAGGGGAACGATTATAGAAGATTCCCTACACTGACTGTTTCTTTCCCCTTCAAACAGTTGCCCAGCTTTCTTCATGCCTAGGAGTAATTGCTTCCCTATAACTTTTATCTAGCACAGACTCTGCCTCCCAAGTGATCCGAAGTTCTTCCAGCTCCCGCTCCACTTCCCTAATGCTGTCTTGGAGGAGAGAGAGTTGGGTGCACTTACTGCAAAATTACTTGAATGGGACACTAATGGTGTCCCTCACCTCAAACATCATGTAGGAGGAACATTCCTCTCCCTGCACTGCCACCCCTGCTAGTGCCTTCATCAGACAGTAAATAAGAAGAGAAGCTTACCTGATGTGTCCTTGGTGTTTAAGGTTAGAAAAGGTGGATGGCTGAGAGTCCCTACAAGGATAGGGCCTCAGGTTTAGAAAACACTCAGTTATATAGCTGAGGAAAAAAAAAGAGTCCCTCCTTTCCCGGAAACCTCTGCTCGCCAATGTCAGACGTAAAGACTTTAATTAGTGACTCACCTTTCCCAGCAGGCCCCCAGCCCAAGCTCCCACCCCTCCCGTTGCTGAAAACAGAAATGGACGGTGTAACAAACATCATGGCAATGGGAAGTAGTTTGAGTTTTTGTGCTTCTTTGGGTAAAGGATTCTTGTGTCGGATTGTTGTTGCCAGTGAATGGGATTGCTGTCTTTTGTGAAGTTATGAAAGAAATGCACCTCTTCATCAACACGGTCTTCAATGAGAACTTTGAGCTGCTGGACCTCCTCCTGAACCAATTCATTAACATCAGGGATATCTTCATTCCCATGTACTCTTTCCTTAAAGGGTGTCTGTAGATCTAGCATACTACCTTTGAAGGTGTATAATTTCTCCCAAGAACAACACAATTTGGTCTCCTGTAAATTCAACTTGTGGTTTATACTTGACTCTTCGTTGTGCTGCTGGGAGTTTTCTGCTGGTCCAGCAGACTGTGCTGAAATGGCCTCTCTTATGACATACAGAGGCCCAGCATTACAAGCTGGGCAACATCTCTACTGATGGAGTTACTTCCTGTTACAGACATGGAGTAAGACCATTGACTGTGTCCTCTCTTCATTGTTTCTGATTCCTCAGTGACACTTGGTTGCTTGCTCCCAGTGTTGTCTTTTAGCACACGTTTCAGGTAGCATGTTATAGCTGTTGTACTGTGGTGGCTGTCTGCAAACACTCTGGGGTGAATGGGCATTGGCTGTAATCTCCTGGGTGGCCTCATCAGGCCTCTTGTGGTCTGGCTGAAAATGGGAATCGAGAAACCTCTCCTGTGTGGCTCTCCCAACGTTTTCAAATAGTATATGCACCATAGAGTATGACGATTCCAAATTGCTGGCACTGTGCTGCAAATTCAAATTTGAAACATCAACTATATTTCCAACCAAATCCCCCCACCCCTCTTGAAAATAGATATTGTACCTTCAGCAGTCATTTTTCAGAGATTTTGAAATCCGGCATTGTTCCAGTCAGATGTAAAGTAATGCTTCCTCTTCTTTGCCCACAAATGTGCCTGAGTCCAAACCTCAGAGAAAACAATCATTGCTGCACTGCAATTTTTCTGTTTCAAACGACTGCAATGTTTGTTGGCTCATTGGCGTCGTGGCATTTTTATGCTGTAGATCCATAGGTGGACAGATATTCATTTGAACTATAAGGTTCTGTGTGGAAGCAGGGAATGGGGCCTTCCAGACTGTCAATTTGCACTGCATGAAAATTTGGTTTCAGAGCTGATTGAATAGTGTTCTTGCCCGCTATATCACCCACTGAAACGCTTTGTTTAGCTGCAAGTTATAGTATTACAGGTGATGCAAATGCATTGTTAAAATAGGACTCAGACCCTTGCTGAAAATTGAAATAAATTTGCATTAAGCCATTTCGGAACCATGTTTGATCAATTCAGTCTCCTTAGGAAAAACAACTTGACATCATCTTCATGAACTCAAGCAAATCAAAGTGTCATGAGCTAAACAGACTGGAGTGAAAACCCAAGCTGGGTTTCACTTATAGCACTGCTGTCCTTTCAACATGATGAAGGGCTTATTCCTAAAACGTCAATCCTCCTGCTCCTCGGATGTTGGCCGACCTGCTGTGCTTTTCCAGCACCACACTTTTCAACTCTGATCTCTAGCATCCACTTTCCCTTTCAACATGTACAACCAGATTTCAATTTTCCATTGTTTAATTGCAAAGATATTGCAAAATAATTGAAAGCTTAATCAAAAAGAAAAATGAGGCTTATGTATGATTTCGAAAACTGAAGACAGACAGAGCACTCGAACAATACAAAGATGGGTAAGAACTCAGACAAGGAAATAGGACAGCTAAAAATGGGGCCATGAAATGTGTAGCAAACAGGATTAAGGATGATCTCAAGAAGTTTTATACATATATAAGGAGCAAAAGGGTAGCGAGAAAAAGGGTAGGCCCACTCAAGGACAAAGGAAGAAATTTATATGTGGAGCTGGAGGAAATGAGTGAGGTCCTTAACAGACACTTTGCCTTGGTATTCACAACAGAGAAGTTCATGGTGGATGATGTGTCAAGGGAGGGGTATATTGATATTGTAAGGCATGCCAAGGTATAAAAGGAGGAAACATTGGATGTTTTGAAAAGCGTTAAGGTAGACAGATCCCCAGCACCTGATGGGATCTATCCCAGAATGCTGAGGGAGGGGAGAAAATGCTGGACTTTTGTGTGAAATCTTTGTATCTTCTTTAATCACAGGAATGGTCCCAAAGGACGAGAGAATAAGCAACATTGTTCCTTTGTTTAAGAAGGGCAACAAGGATAGTCTGGGAAATTATAGGCTGAGGAGCCTTATGTCATGGCAGGGAAATTATGAAAGAAGACTCTTAGGGACAGGATTTACACACATTTGGAAAAAATATGGACTCATTAGCGATAGGCAGCATGACTTTGCGTGGGGAAGGTCATGTCAAACAAACTTAGAGACGTGGACTGATGGAGATGTACAGCACGGAAACAGACCCATTGGTTCAACTTGTTCATGCCGACCAGATATCCTAAATTAATCTAATCACATTTGCCAGCACTTGGCTCATATCCCTCTAAACCCTGCCTATTCATATTATCCATCCAGATGCATTTTAAATGCTGTAATTGTACCAGCCTCCGCCACTTCCTCTGGCAGCTCATTCCGCACATGCAGCATCCTTTGCATGAAAACGTTGCCCCTTAGGTTCCTTTTAAATCTTTCCCCTCTCAACTTAGACCCATGCCCTCTAATTCTGTACTCCCTACTCCAGGGAAAAGAATTTGCTTATTTACCCTTTCCATATCCCTCGTGATTATCTAAACTTCTAGAAAGTCACCCCTCAGCCTCTGATGTTCCAGGGAAAACAGCCCAGCCTATTCAGCCTCGCCCTATAACTCAAACATTCCAACTCTGGCAACATCCTTGTAAATCTTTTCTGAACCCTTTCAAGTTTTGCAACATTCTTCCTACAGGCGAGAGACCAGAATTGCATGCAATATTCCAGCAGTGACCTAACCAATGTTCTTTACAGCCACAACATGACACCCACCCACCCCCACCCCGCCCAACTCCTATACTCAATGCTCTGACCAGTAAAGGAAAGCATACCAATTGTCTTCTTCACTATCCTATCTACCTGTAACTCCACTTTCAAGGAACTATGAACCTGCACTCCAAGGCCTGTTTGTTCAGCAATATTCCCCAGAACCTTACCATTAAGTGTATAAGCCCTGCCGTGACTTACCTTTCCAAAAGCAATATCTCATAATTATCTAAATTAAAGTGCATCTGCTACTCCTCAGCCCATTGGCCCATCCGATCAAGATCCCATTGTGCTCTGAGGTAACCTTCTTCGTTGTCCACTACACCTCCAATTTTGGTGTCATTTGCAAACTTACTAACTATACCTCCTATATTCACATTCAAATCATTGATATAAATGACAAAAAAGCAGTGGATCCAGTACCAATCCTTGTGGTACACCACTGGTCACAGGTCTCCAGTCTAAAAGGAATCCTCCACCATCACCCTATATTTTCTACTTTTGAGCCAGTCTGTATCCAAATGGCTAGTTCTCCCTGTATTCACGTGATCAAACCTTGCTAACCAGTCTGCCAAGAGGAACCTTGTCAAACGCCTTAGTGAAGTCCATGTAGATCATGTCCACTGCTCTGCCCTCGTCAATCCTCTTCATTACTTCTTCAAAAAACTCAATCAAGTTTGTGAGACATGATTTCCCACGCACAAAGCCATGTTGACTATCCCTAATCAGTCCTTGCCCTTCCAAATATTTGTACATCCTGTCCCTCAGGATTCCCTTCAACAACCTGGCATATGCTTCCATCTTTTCCTTAATCAAACCCTAAATTTCTCTCATCATCCAGCATTCCCTACACCTACCAGCCCTGCCTTTCGCCCTAACAGGAACAAACTGTCTCTGGACTCTTGTTATCTCATTTTTGAAGGCTTCCTAACTTCCACCTGTCCCTTTACCTGCAAACACCTGCCCCCAATGAACTTTTGAAAGTTATTGACTAATACTGTCAAAATTGGCTTCCTCCAATTTAGAACTTCAACTTCTAGATCCTGTATATTCTTTTCCATCACTATTTTAAAACAAATAGAAATATGGTCATTGGCCCCAATGTGCTCCCCCACTGACACCTCAGTCACCTGCCCTGCCTTATTTCACAAGAGTAGGTCAAGTTTTGCATCTTCTCTAGTAGTTACAGCCACAAACTGAATCAGAAAATTGTCTTGTACACACATAATAAATTCCTCTCTATCTGAATCCTTAACACGATGGCAGTCCTAAATCTATATTTGGAAAGTTAAAATCCCCTACCATTAATAGCCCATTATTCTTATAGATAACTAGGATCTCCTTACAAATTTGTTTTTAATTTCCTGCTGACTATTGGGGGGGAATATAGTACAATCCCAATAAGGTGATCATCCCTTTCTTATTTCTGAGTTCCACCCAAATAACTTCCCTGGTAATAGTCCCAGAAACATTCTCCCTAAGTACAGCCGCAATGTTAATCCTTATCAAAAGCACCATTCCCGCTCCTCTCTTGCCCTCCTTTCTATCCTTCTTTCAGCATTTGCATCCTGGAACAGTTAAGCTGCTAGTCCTGTCCATCCCTGAGCCACATTTCTGTAATTGCTGTGATATCCCAGTCCCATGTTCCTAACCATGCCCTGAATTCATCTGCCTTCCTTGTTCGGCCACTTGCGTTGAAACAATTACAGTTTAATTTATCAATCCTACCTCTTTCTTTGCTTTGTTCCTGCCTGCCCTGACTCTTTGACTTGCTCCTTTCCTGACTGTACCAGTCTCACATTGATCTCTTTTCTGACTATCTCCCTGGGTCTCCCCAAATTACTTGTTTAAATCCTCCCGAGCAGCTCTAGCAAATTTCCCTGCAGTTTATTAGTTCCCTCTCAATTCAGGTGCAATCCTTCCTTCTCATACAGGTCACTTCTACCTCAGAAAAGACTCCAATGATCCAAAAACATGACTCCTTCTCCCCTGCATCAGCTCCTCAGCCATGCATCCATCTGCTCTATCCTTCTATTCCTACCCTCACTAGCTCGTGACACCAGGAGTAATCCAGATATTCCTGAGGACCTCCTTTTTAAATTCCTGCTTGATTGAGTTTTTTGAGGAAGTGACAAATATGATCATTGAGGGCAGGGTGGTAGGTATTGTCTATATGAACATTAGCAAAGGCCTCTAACAAGGTCCCTCATAGCAGGCTAATACAAAAGATGAAAGCACATGGGATCCATTAACACGTCAGTGTTAAGATTGATACAGAACTGGCTTGGTCATTGAAGACACAGAATAGTGGTGGAAGGGTTTTTTTCTGACTGGAGGTCTGTGACCAGCAGTGTTCTGCAAGCATCACTGCTGGGACCCCTATTGTTTGGAATATATATAGAAATGATTTGGAGGAGAATGGAGGTTGCTTAGTTAAGATTGGAGGAGGATTGCCAGTGATTACAACAGATATAGATAGGCTAGAATCTTGGAGGGAGAAATGATAGATGGAGTTTAATCCAGACAAATACAAAGTGATGCATTTTGGAGATCTAATGCAGGAGGGAAATATACAGTAAATGTTCGAACTCTTAATAGCATCAACATACAGAGGACTGGAGGGGTACAGGTCCATAGTCCCCTGAAAACACAAATGGACAAAGTGGTAAGGAAGGCATATGGCATGCTTTCATCATCTGGGCTATAGGGTATAAAGATTGGCAAGTCATGTTACAGCTGTAGAGAAATTCAGTAAGCCACATTTGAAATATTGCGTACAGTTCTGGTCGCCATACTACAAGAAGGATATGGAGGTTTTGGAGAGGATACAAAAACAATTCACCAGGATGCTGCGTGGTTTGGAGGATATTAGCCACAAGGAGAGATTGGACAAACTTGGTTTGTTTACTCTTGAATATCAAGAATGATGGGCAGCCTAATAGAAGTTTATAAAATTATAAGAGACATGGAGAGAATGGTTAGTCAGAGTCTTTTTCCCAGGATTAGATTCCCTGCAGCATGGAAACAGGCCCTTTGGCCAAACAAGTCCGCACTGACCCTCTGAAGAGTAACCCACCCAGATCCATTCCCCTACCCTACATCCCCCTCTGACTAACGTACCTAACACTATGGGCAATTTAGCATGACTTGCACATCTTTGGATTGTGGGAGGAAACCAGAGCACCCGAAGGAAACCTCTGTGCAAACTCCACACAGACAGTTGCCCAAGGCAGGAATTGAACCCGGGTCTCTGATGCTGCGAGGCAGTAGTGCTAACCACTGCGCCACTGTGCCACTCAGGGGGCATAGGTTTAATGCAAGAGGGTGTAAGTTTAAAAGAAATGTCAGAGGCAAGTTTGTTACACAAAGGGTGGTAAGTGCCTACTATGCCCTACCAGAGGAGGTATTGGAGGCCTGTACAGTAGCAACATTTAAAACACATCTTAAGAAATATATGAATAGCCGGGGAATTGAGGCTATGTACAACATAGAGGCAAAACATTTTCAGTTTAGAAAGGCATCGTGTGTTGGTGCAGGATTGGTGAGCCAAGCACCTGCTCCTGGGCTGTGCTGTTCTTTCTTCTTCATTCTAATTTTTCGATCGTGGTCAGCAAATTAATTCACACAAGCAAACAATGAAACTAAATGCTATTAAAATAGGGGAAAGTGGTCTTTATGAATCAGATTTCATTAACTGACTAAGCAACTCCACTCTACTGTGAATCAGAAATATCCTAAACACTTCCCTATTTCTTCTGTGGGAGGAGGGGGAGTTCTGTAAAGAAGGGACTGATAGAAAAACATGAAAAGCAAATGAAACTATTACTTATTCCTCGGGCAGAATTATCCCCTCCTGAAAAGTGGCAGAGAAGGGGATAGAAAGGGACATTAATCAGACTGGTTGACATTAGCGAGGACTCTGCTGCCTTCCCACAATCACAGGAATTCGGTTCTGAGCAGAAAGACCCAAGACTGCTATACCCTAATTAAGACACTTAAGCAGTCAATTAATGAGCACTTAAGGGGAGGCAAAGTGTCAGGGATGTGGGTTCAATTCCAGCCTTGGGTAACTGTGTGATGTTTGCACGTTCTTTCTGTGTCTGTGTGGGTTTCCTCCAGCTGCTGCAGTTGCCACCTACAGTCCAAACGTGTGCAGGTTAGGCGGGTTAGCTACGGGAAATGTGGGGTTACAGTGATAGGATGAGGGGAACTAGATCTGGGTGGGATGCTCTTTGGAGGATGGGTGCAGACACAATGGGCTGAATGGCCTCTTTCCAATCTGTAGGGTCCTGAAAAGGCCTTACTTGACTTAGGGTCAGCAGACTAGTATGATTTGAAGTGAATAACTAAGAACCTCTTCCAGTTCTAACAAAGGCAGCCAATCTGAAACATTAATATAGTTTTCCCCTTCCACAAATGTTGCGCGACCTGCTCATTTCTACATGACTATTTTTTTGCTCCAGACTTCAAGCATTTTTCTGTATTGTGGTTTTGTTTCACAATTATGCAAGTTGTAGACAATAGGTGCAAGAGTAGGCCATTCTGTCCTTCGAGCCTCTACCACCATTCATTATGATCATGGCTGATCATCCTCAATCAGTATCCTGTTCCTGCCTTATATCCATAACCCTTGACTCCACTATCATTGAGAACTCTATCCAACTCTTTCTGAAACAAATCCAGAGACTGGGCCTCCACTGTCCTCTGGGGCAGAGCATTCTACACACCCACTACTCTTTGGGTGAAGAAGTTTCTCCTCATCTCTGTCCTAAATGGCCTACCCCTTATTTTTAGGCTGTGTCCTCTGGTTCAGGACTCAACCATCAGCGGAAACATGTTGCCTGCCTCCAAAGTGTACAATCCTTTAATAATCTTATACGTCTCAATCAGATCCCCTCTCAGTCTTCTAAACTCAAGGATATACAAGCCCAGTCGCTCCAATCTTTCAACATAAGATAGTCCCGCCATTCCAGGAATTGACCTCGTGAACCTACGCTGCACTCCCTCAATAGCCAGAATGTCTTTCCTCAAATTTGGAGATCAGAACTGCACACAATATTTCAGGTGCGGTCTCACCAGAGCCCTGTACAGCTGCAGAATAACCTCTTTGCTTCTATACTCAATGCCTCTTGTTATGAAGGCCAGCATGCTATTACCTTTCTTCACTACCTCCTGTACCTGCATGCTTGCCTTCATTGACTGGTGTACAAGAGCACCCAGATCTGTTTGTACTGTCCCTTTACCTAACTTGACTCCATTTAGGTAGTAATCTGCCTTCTTGTTCTTGCCACCAAAGTGGATAACCATACATTTATCCACATTAAACTACATCTGCCATGCATCTGCCCACTCACCTAACCTGTCCAGGTCACCATGTAATCTCCTAACATCCTCCTCACATTTCACCCTGCCACCCAGCTTTGTATCATCAACAAATTTGCTAATGTTACTATTAATACCATCTTCTTTATCATTAATATATATTGTAAAAAGCTGCGGTCCCAGCACTGATCCCTGCGGTACTCCACTGGTCACCGCCTGCCATTCCGAAAGGGAGCCGTTTATCACAACTCTTTGTTTCCTGTCAGCCAACCAATTTTCAATCCAAGTCAGTACTTTGCCCCCAATTCCATGCGCCCTAATTTTGCTCACTAACCTCCTAACAAAGACTTTCTGAAAGTCCAGGTACACTACATCCACTGGATCTCCCTTGTCCATCTTCAGAGTTACATCCTCAAAAAATTTCGGAAGATTAGTCAAGCATGATTTCCCCTTCATAAATCCATGCTGACCCTGACTTATCCTGTTACAGCTATCCAGATGTGTCGTAATTCCATCCTTTATAATTGACTCCAGCATCTTTCCCACCACTGAGATCAGACTAACTGGTCTATAATTTCCTGCTTTCTCTCTCGCTCCTTTCTTAATAAGTGGTACAACATTAGCCACCCTCCAATCCACAGGAACTGATCCTGAATCTATCGAACTCTGGAAAATGATCATCCACGATTTCTAGAGCCACCTCCTTCAGTACCCTGGGATGTAGACCATCAGGCCTCGGGGACTTATCAGCCTTCAGACCTAACAGTCTCTCCAACACCAATTCCTGGCAAATATAAATTCCCTTCAGTTCAGGTCCTTCAGCCACTGTTACCTCTGGGAGATTGTTTGTGTCTTCCCCAGTGAACACAGATCTGAAGTACTAATTCAACTCTACTGCCATTTCTTTGTTCCCCGTAATATATTCCCCTGTTTCTGTCTTCAAGGGCCCAATTTTAGTCTTAACCATTTTTTTCCCTTTCACATACCTAAAAAAGCTTTTACTATCCTCCTTTATATTTTTGGCCTGTTAACCTTCATACCTCATTTTTTTCTCTGCGTATTTCCTTCTTAGTAATCCTCTGTTGTTCTTTAAAAGCTTCCCAGTCCTCCGTTTTCCCACTCATCTTTGCTATGTTATTCTTTTTCACCTTTGATTTTATATGTTTCTTAACATCCCTTGTCAGCCACGGCCACCCCTGCCTCCTCATAGGATCTTTCTCCCTTTTTGGAATGAACTGATCCTACATCTCTTGCATTATACCCAGAAACATCTGCCATTGTTCCTCCACTGTCATTCCTGCTAAGGTATTGCACCATTGAACTTTGGCCAGCTCCTCCCTCATAACTCCATTGTTCCCTTTATTCAACTGAAATACTGTCATTTCCGACTGTACTCTGGATTTTTACATATGGTCTTTGGGTGTTACTGATTACAGTTCCAGATAATAACTCAAACGGACTGCAAGTTACATCATAAACATTACTTATGTTGGCATATAGAAGTCATCTGAGATACTTTTGCATGGAGATACTTTATTGCCTGATACTTCCTATTCAACCGTTTCGGAGATGTTATTGCATAATTTTGGAACATGTGAAACTTGAACCCGGCCCTCCCTGTCAGAAGTGGGACACTATCATTACACCTCAAGAGCCCTTGTTTGATATTAGACTATATCCTAGTGAAGCCAGCTCCTAACATGCAGTAGTGATGGAATGATCCGCTTGTAACCAAGATCTACACATGAGGGACATTCCAGGCACTAAGTTCACACCATATATAAGGTTATGTGATATCTTGTGAGGAAATAGCAATTAAGTTGAAAGCTGTGAGAAAGCTTGCTCCAGTCTCCCATTTAGGAATAATCCTATTGCAGTATTGCGGATCTGAGCCGAAGAAAAATTATCAGACAAGGTGACCAAACTGATTTGTTGCTGACCGTGTAGTTAAGTTTGATTTTTGTCACATTGAAAAGGCTTAAAACTTGAAATCTTATTGTGCATGCCCTTAATCATTTGGAAGTGAAGTCTCTTGTTTAAATAGATGGAGAAAAGTGAGGCCTTGAAGGACTTAAAGACCAGATTGAAAATTTGAAACAGAAGGTATTCAGAAACCAATACAGACGACTGAGAGCAGGACTGAACAGTGAAAAGGACCTGATAAGATGTAGAATGTAGGCACCTGGGGTTTGGATGAGCTGATGTCTAACAGAGCTTCGCAAGAACAGAAATGGTTCTACCTGCAAGTGTAAAACTACATGGATGAGAAATTCAACAGCAAATGAGACACTGAACTCAATTTTCCCAACCCTGGCAAGGTTGTGAGACGACAAATGTGCTACTTCAGTGTTCAAAAAAGGATCGCTTCTTGCTCTGTGATGGAAGGGTCCACCGCCACACAGGGAGACCCCAGGTAAACCTCAAAGGCTTCCCACTAAAGGAAGAGGAGAAGCCCTTTTTATGGGCCCTCCAAGGCTCATAGAGGGACCCTTGATGGCAACGGCACTCCTTTTTTTCCACCCACCAACCCATTCCCCAAATGCCATGGCCGACCAGTCTGAATTCATCTTCTCCAATCATAGCTCTCTCCCTTTGGTAGAACCCTCTTTGGTGCCCTCTGTCTGGAGCTGCAGCTTCAGTAATGACCAGTTAGTGGAGTTCTGCTGACAGCCCCTCATTGGGCCGACAGATCTTGGGGCAGATTCTGCTCTTAATTGGGTGGCCCCCTTGACGGTAGCCTCTAAATTGGCCACAGCTTGCAATATGCTGCCCATCAAACTGCACTGTCTGCTTTCTGTCTCAGTGATGGGATTTCCTGGTATATGAAAACATTCATCCTCATGTTACAGAATTTGATGGAAGTGGTCTTTATGATGCAGAGACCTTTGATTCAGGATTCTCTAACTTCTCTTTCCTTTTCAACTTTGAATGTGTTGTAGTCTTCTAGATCCATCTTCCTGGAACTCCCAGTTTGAATTCCTCCAATTATTGTATGAATCTGCTGCCTGTGGTAAACTAATTTCTCACATCCTCCTCAACCTGTCTGCAGCTTTCACTGGCCTGGCCACACTAATGTCTGTCCTGTCCTCTGTCCAATCATAGCCAGAGAATTGTCTGCAATGGGTCTGCTTCTCAATCTGACATTGTTACCTCAGGACACGCCCAAGAACTTATCCTTGATTTCCCTTCCTATTCCCCATCTTCACTGTTGCACTTTACAACATCATCCAACAATACAGTATGAGGATCACATGTTTGGCTAACTCAGCACCATCTACTCCTCTGCCTCTCGGATCTTTTCAACTTCAGATTTGTCACACGGCTAAACAGCAATGAGCACAAATTTCTCAAATGAAACATTGGGAAGAGCAAAGGCATGACCTTTGGTACCTGCAACAAATTCCATCACTGAGTCTTTGACTATTTCACTTTCCCAAACTACTTGGTGAACCAAGACAGTTCTCAACCTGAGTATGTTATTTAATGACAAGGTGAGTTTCTCATCACATATATGGTTCTAAGGCCTCTGTAACATTGCCGGACCATCCTAGTTTGATTCACCCACATCTGAAAGCCTGATCCATGCATTTGTTGCCATTCAGTTTCTGATTTCAATGCTCTCCTGGCCAGCCTCACACCCTGCATAAACGTGAGCTCATCAGAAACTCTGATACTCTTCTTGCCATGCCTGTCCTATCCCCGAAGTCGCCTCCATCCTTGCAAATCCTTTCTATAATCCCTGCACTTGTCCATTCTGGTCTCAAGCGCATCACCCCTTTTAAATGCTCCTCTATCGCTCGACATGTCTTTCAGTACTAATTCCCTAAACTGTGAAATTCCCTCCTTAATCCTTTCTACATTTCAACTTCTCTTTCCAACTTGAGGATGCTCCTTAGAACCTATCTCTTTGATAGATGTTTTGGTAATTCCTTTTAACACCTCCTTATGTGTCTCAGTGTTAAATATTGTTTAAAAAATGTCCCTGTTAGGCACAGAGATGATTTAGATATTAAAACATTATTGAATTGAATTGACTTGCGAGCAATACAAGCAGATCACATAGTTAAGTACCATAGGAAATAATAGGTAAACAGTGGCAAAAGCAAAACACAGGTACAGGCGAATGTTAAGAGTTTGTGAGTCTATTCAGTGTTCTAACAACAGTATGGTAGAAACTGTTGTGAAACCGGCTGGTGCATGTGTTCAGGCTTCTGTACCTTCTCCCCGATGGTAGAAGTTGTAGAAAAACATTGCCAGGGTGGTATGGATCTTTAAGAATGCTGGTGGTCTTTCCTTGACAGTGGGGTTGGTAGATGGATTCTATAGATGGGGGGGTTGGCCTTTGTGAATGTCTGGGTCAAGTTCACCACTCCCTGTAACCGTCTCCGATCTTGAATGGTACAGTTGTCATAACAGGTACTGATACATCCAGACAGAATACTCTCGATGGTGCCTCTATAAAATGTTGGCAAGGGTATTCGCCATCATGCCAAATTTCCTCAGCTACCTGAGGAAGAAGAGATGTTGTGGGGCCTTTGTAACCAGTGCATCCACATGAAGAACCAAGAAAGCTTGTTGTGAATGGCCACTGCCACTCTCTACTCGTTCCACCTCTGCGCTCTTAATGTATAGGGGGGCATGAGTAACATCCAGCCAAAAGTCATTAATGATTTCCTTGGTTTTGCTGGCATTGAGAGCTGGGTTGTTCTCAGTACACCATTTTTCCAGGTCTTCCACCTCCCATTTGTAGTTTGTCTCATCGCCATCTGAGATTCGAATGACTATGGTGGTGTCGTCAGTGAACGTGTAAATGGCATTAGTCTGGTATTTGGCGACGCAGTCATGGGTATACAGTGAGTACAGTACGCACCCCTCGGGGGCTCCAGTGTTGAGTGTTAGGATGAAATATTGTCCCCAGTCTTCACTGACAAGTGAAGAGGTGAAGGCAGACAGGTTGTTGTTATTTGTCGGCTGTTTCAGGGCTATGGTAGACCCTAATGAATTAACGCTGTTGCAGGAAAGACGGGGTTCGGGTGCTAACAATACTTTTAAAGACATGGACTGTGAAAGTGGGTTGGTGGGAAATGGAGCAGTAGTTAACAATGACAAATAATTCAACAGTCGGGTTGACTTTTTGAGGAGAGTGATAATGGTGGTTTTGAAAAGAAGGAGACAGGATCTCAGGTCAGAGAAACATTGACGACTCCAGTTCATTAGCATTAGTTTGAAAGGGCTAGAATACAAGGGCAGAGATATACTGCTGAAGCTGTATATGGCTCTGGTCAGACCGCATTTGGAGTATTATGAGCAATTTTAGCCCTGTTTCTAAGGAAGATGTATTGGCTCTGGAGGGTATCCAGAGAAGGACTAAAGGAATAATCCAGAAGATAAAGTGCTGGTCATACGAGGAGTGATTGAGGACTGTACTGTTGAGGTCTGGACTTGATGGAGATGAGAAGAATGATGGGAGATCTAATTGAAACTAACAGAATACTTAGACGTCTGGATAGAGTGGACATGGAGAAGATATTTCCATAACTCGTAGATGAAGTTAGGACCTGAGGGCACAGCCTCAGAGTGAAGAGATGACCCTTTAGAACTGAGATGAGGAGGAATTTATTTAGGGAGAGGGAGGTAAATTTGTGTAACTCATTGTCTCAGAAAGGTGGGGAGGTTGACTCATTGAGAGTATTTAAGACAGAGATAGATAGGTTCTTGATCAGTAACGGGATTAAAGGTTACTGAGAAGGCAGGAGAATGGGGTTGAGATGTGGATCAGCCATGATCAAATGGCAGAGCAGACTGGTTGGGCCAAATGGCCTCATTCTATCCCTTTGTCTTATGGCCTTATGGTCTTATGGTGCTGGGAAGTGAAGGTTTGGTGGTCGGTGGTTTGGTGAGAAGCAGCACAAGAAGCTCTTGATTTTAGTGTAGGAAGTTGGAAAGAGCAGAAAAGAAATAATCAAATGAAGTGTTGATTGTGGAGAATAAAAGCCAAGAGTTAGCTTTATTCTTCATGATAATCTTGGAGCAACGGGTTTAGGCAGAAGCACAGTTCTATACAATGTGGTCTGGTCAGCTCTGGAGATAGACAATGAAACTAGTGCAGAAGCTTATATTCAGATCTTTGTCTGTTAGACTTGAAGGAGTGAAGTGGGGGTGAGAGGGGGTGATGTTCCTGGGGTTAAGGGCATTAGAAAAGTACGAGAGGGAATGATTGAGCATGTACATTTCAGAGCAGTAACTGTTATTACATAGCCTGCTGACTCAGAGCTACCGACAGACCCACCTGAAGCTAAACATTGTGCTTGACTGATGCAGATAATAGATAACATTTTGACATAAACAACTGGTATAGATAACAAAGAAAGTATGCCTTTGGCTTACATACAGCAGTAACACAGATCACATTTTGAAATTAATAATGCGTAGTCTGAAAGCTAATTCTCACAGCATTGGAAGTGAGTCATTTACTAAAATGACTTGTCTTTCCTTTCTCTATTCAAAGTGTGATAACAGTGATGACAACTAACACATGTGACATCTCTGAAGCCCGAGAGCTGATGTTTTCTATGGTTTAATATCTACTGGATGATCATCACTTTCAAAAATCTAGAAGTGAGCATCAGCAGAGGGATCAGGTCAGTAACTGAAACGGTCAGCCAGGTTTTAGGAATCTGTAAAAGAATACAGCAAGGGACACTTGTGGAAAAAAAACCCAAAAATAATGAGCTGAATTTTACTGGCAGGAGTGGACGGGGAGGGGGCTTGGTAAAATGGTATGGTACTGCTCTCTGATGCTCAGCAATTTTACAAGCTGCAGGTCCTGCAACAGGTCTAACAGATCAGTGACCAACAGGATTGAGGCTTTTAATTAACCAGGGTTCTGAAATGTTGTGAGTTTTAATGACTTTGCAAAGGGTGCTAAAGTTTCTCATAAGTTCAGTGACCTTTATTTTCAAAGCAGATGGAATTAATGCCACAGTTCACTGGTGGAAGCAAGTGGCAGGCATGATTTGCATCTTCCTGTTGATACAGTAGCTGTGTGAAGAAAGTGAGGACTGTAGATGCTGGAGATCAGAGTCAAAAAGTAAGGCACTGGAAAAGAACAGTGGGTCAGGCAGCATCTGAGGAGCAGGGGAGTCGCGTTTCGAGCATAAGCCCTTCATCAGGAATGCTAATGTGTCAAATCAGTGTGTGTGAAATACAATATGGCCAGGCTATCACATTGGGTCAAACTGTACTGGATGGGCCTGAGTGTTGAAAGTAGAAAGGTGCTACTGAGAACCACAGCAGCCCCTAAAGGCAGGATAGGCCTCTTTCGAAGCTTAACACAGTGGAGGCTTCACCTGGCGATGAGGAGCTTTGTTTTAAAGCTAGACTCCTCCAGATAGGAGCAGACAGACATACAGTGATGCAGCTACCTACAACATCAACAGATCAAGAAGGCAGCTCACCACTATCTTCACAAGGTACATAGGGATGGGTAATAAATGCTGACCCAGCCAGCGATGCCCAACTCCCATTAATGTTTTTAAAACCATTGCAGAAGATTGTTAGATTTTGAACTCAAGTTACATCAAGTGTAGACTGGGTTTCCACAGTCTTCAACATGGGGTTAAAAAAGGATAATGTGCTCAGTACCGAGTGCATTCTCCCAACTGGTCAGTCCCCAAGCTGACCCAATGAATAAGATGTGTTTCTGTAAATGTGCTGAATTAAGACCAATTTCCAAATCAACACTAGCATACACGTCTTGAATATTCTTATATATTTAAAATGTTTAACTTGTAAATTACTGAGTTTTTACCAACAAAACTAGTGAGTGGTTCAATGTAAGTTTTTTAAAAAGTTATTTTCCATGATGCAAAATTGACCTACTTAGCTGATGGTTCAGAAAATTTTTTTTACTGTTCTTATCTTTTTGTACGCATTTCATTTCCAACTCGATTAGCTAACAACACCAAATGTCTTCTCTTAAATACTTCAATTGATATATTTTAATGCAAAGAAAAATGTAAATAGTTATGTTACGTTGTAATGCTGTTTGCACAGCTTCATTTTTTTGTCTCAGCCATTTTTAAAATTATTTGAAGAGCAGAAATTTACACTGTAACCTATCCAAAAAAAAAATTTCAGGTGCAATTTGTGCCTACTTTCCCAATCTCCTTCATTTTTTTTGCATCACTCATTAAGCATCAGTGTTAGCTGTGTGCGTCAGTGTGAGGCTAACTGCATAAAATTTCTTTCTTTTTAAGTTTCACTTAAAGGGACACTGTTTCACTCCTTCATCCTCATGTGTAATTCACGATGCTAAGCGTTTTGTCAAAGATAGGATATTTCAGCTGAGCTGTTTTAAAATATGTTTAGGTTTCATTTCTTACAGTCTTTCTCTGAGAATTGCATCAGATAACTAGAATGCTGTGGAGAACAGGAACACGGTATTGTGCGAATTATGTATGTAAATGCATACTTCCCCTTTAAAGTGCCAAGTACAGTAATTTGGCAATACCGAATGCTTTAGAAATGTTGATTAATTTGAAAAGCCAAGACTTCATAGAATCCCCACAGTGCGGAAAGAAGCCATTCACCACATCAAGTCTGCACTGAATATCCGAAAAGCATCCTACCCAGCTCCCTATCCTGGTATTTCCCAAGGCCAATCCACCTAACCTGCACAACTTTGGATTGTGGGAAGGAACCAGAGCACCCGGAGGAAACCCACGCAGATGCGGGGAGAATACGCAAACTCCACACAAACAGTCGCCCAAATATGTAATTGAACCTGGGTTCCTGGTGCTGTGGCAGTGGTGCTAACCACCATGCTGCCCAACTGAAAATGATCAGCCCACAATGCTTTTAATTTTGGAATGCAGAATTATTGTGTGGGACTGTTCTTAACTCAGCGTAACCAATAATTTGTTTGTGAGGGCTGTCCTGCATTTTTGTTGGGCGAAACCTTACAGAGGTCTATGCAATACGGGCTATGGTGAGATGTGTGGCAGAATTGGGCAATATGTGCAGTGACACCAGTCTTGACATTGAGATCATCCTGTTCCATCGTTTAAGCTTTTCACATGCTATGGTGAGATTCTCAATGGACAGCGACGAGGTGCCAGCTGACGAGGATGACACAAATTAAAATGCCTTGCGAATGACATCACTCACCTCATTAATATGTAGTGCCCCATGTGACCAAATTCACCAAGCACATGAGAGTCATGAAAACCTGACAAGGAAACCAGAGACAGCACCTGGCAGATTCAGCTCACTGCTTGTTCTCAATGACCTCCATGTTAGACACAGGGCACCAATGTCTCAGGGCATACTCCATGGGCATGGGCCATATGTCCACCACAACCAAGGCTGGCAGTATTTGACATGAGAGAGACTTTATGAAAGTGCATGCCACATTGTTAATACACTTACAGGATGTCAAATTGTCTTGATGGTAGGTGAGAGAGGGTGATGGTGGAGGGTTGTTTTTCAGAGCTGAAAAATGTGCTGTTGGAAAAGCGCAGCAGGTCAGGCAGCATCCAATGAGCAGGAGAATCGACGTTTTGGGCATAAGCCCTTCAGGAATGAGGAAGGTGTGCCAAACAGGCTAAGATAAAAAGTAGGGAGGAAGGACTTGGGGGAGGGGCGTTGGGAATGCGATAGGTGGAAGGAGGTTAAGGTGAGGGTGATAGGCTGGCGAGGGGGTGGGGGCGGAGAGGTCGGGAAGAAGATTGCAGATGAAGAAGGCGGTGCTGAGTCCGAGGGTTGGGACTGAGATAAGGTGGGGGGAGGGGAAATGAGGAAGCTGGAGAAATCTGCATTCATCCCTCGTGGTTGGAGAGTTTCTAGGCGGAAGATGAGGCACTCTTCCTCCAGCCGTCGTATTGCCATGGTCTGGCGATGGAGGAGGCCAAGGACCTGCATGTCCTTGGTGGAGTGGGAGGGCGAGTTAAAGTGTTCGGCCACGGGGCAGTTGGGTTGGTTGGTGGGGTGTCCCAGAGATGTTCTCTGAAACATTCCGCAAGTGGGCGACCTGTCTCCCCAATGAAGAGGAGGCCACATCAGGTGCAGTGGATGCAGTAACTGATGTATGTGGAGGTGCAGGTGAATTTGTGATGGATATGGAAGGATCCCTTGGGGCCTTGGAGGGAAGTGAGGGTGGAGGTGTGAGCACAAGTTTTGCATTTCTTGCGGTTGCAGGGGAAGATGCCGAGAGTGGAGGTTGGGTTGGTGGGGGGGGGGGTGGACCTGACGAGGGAGTCGCGGAGGGAGTGGTCTTTCTGGGGCGCTGATAGGGGAGGGGAGGGAAATATATCCCTGGTGGTGGGGTCTGTTTGGAGGTAGCAGAAATGACGAAGGATGATACGATGTATCTGGAGGTTGGTGGGGTGGAAGATGAGGACCAGTGGGGTTCTGTCCTGGTGGCGATTGGAGGGGCGGGGTTCAAGGGCAGAGGAGCCCTTGCCCTTGAACCCCGCCCCTCCAATCGCCTCTGTGAAGAGCGCCTCATCTTCCGCCTAGAAACCCTCCAACCACGAGGAATGAATGCAGATTTCTCCAGCTTCCTCATTTCCCCTCCCTCCACCTTATCTCAGTCCCAATCCTCAGCAGAGGAGTCTCTGCCCTTGAACCTTGCCCCTCCAATTGCCACCAGGACAGAACCCTACTGGTCCTCACCTAGCACCTCACCAACCTCCAACTACATCGTAACATCCTTCATCATTTCTGCCACCTCCAAACAGACCCCACCACCAAGGATATATTTCCCTCCCTATCCACTATCAGCATTCCGGAAAGACCACTCCCTTCGCGATTCCCTCGTCAGGTCCACAACCCCCACCAACCCAACCTCCACTCCTGGCACCTTCCCCAACAACCGCAAGAAATGCAAAACTTGCGCCCACACCTCCACCCTCACTTCCCTCCAAGGCCCCAAGGGATCCTTCCATATCCGCCACAAATTCACCTGCACCTCCACACACATCATTTACTGCATCCGCTGCATCTGATGTGGCCTTCTGTACATTGGGGAAACAGGACGCCTACTTGCGGAATGTTTCACAGAACACCTCTGGGACATCCGCACCAACTAACCCAACCGCCCTGTGGCCGAACACTTTAACTCCCCCTCCCACTCTGCCAAAGACAGGCAGGTCCTTGGCCTCCTCCTTCGCCAGACCATGGCAACACGACGCCTGGAGGAAGAGCGCCTTATCTTCCGCCTAGGAACCCTCCAACCACAAGAGATGAATGCAGATTTCTCCAGCTTCCTCATTTCCCCTCCCACCGCCTTATCTCAGCCCCAATTCTCGGACTCAACACTGCCTTCCTGACCTGCAATCTTCTTCCCGACCTCTCAGCCCCCACTCCCTCTCCGGCCAATCACCCTCACCTTAACCTCCTTCCACCAATCGCATTCCCAATGCCCCTCCCCCAAGTCCCTCCTCCCTACCTTTTATCTTAGCCTGCTTGGCACACTCTCCTCATTCCTGAAGAAGGGCTTATGCCCGAAACGTCGATTCTCCTGCTCCTTGGATGCTGCCTGACCTGCTGCGCTTTTTCAGCAACACATTTTTCAGCTCTGATCTCCCACATCTGCAGTCCTCACCTTCTCCTGGTTGTTTTTCAGACTAAAGGCTATGACCAGCGGCGCTCCACAGGGATCAGTGCTGGGTACACTTTTATTTGTCATTTATGTAAATGATGTGGATGAGAATTTAGCAAGCTTGGTGAACAGGTTTTGTGGATGATACCAAAATTGGTGGTACCGTCACCAGTGAAGAAAATTTTCCAAGAACAAAGGGACCTTGATCAATTGATTCAATGGGCTAAGGAGTGGCAAATGGAGTTTAATTTGGATAAATGTGAGGTAATGCATTTTTGTCAAAAAAACAAGGAGAAAGTGAGGACTGCAGATACTGGAGATCAGAGTCGAAAGTGTGGCGCTGGAATAGCACAGCAGGTTATCCAGCATCTGAGGAGCAGGAGAAGTGATGTTTCAGGCATAATCCCCTCATCAGGAAGAGCAGGACAGATGCAATTAAAAACTTTGGATAGTGTTGTAAAACAGAGAAACTTTGAGATTCAAGTACACGTTCTTTGAAAGTTGCATCGCAGATAGACAGGGTGGTTAAGAAGGTGTTTAGCGTGCTTGCCGTCATTGCTCAGACCATTGAGTAGAGGTATTGGGATAGTACGTTGAGGTTGTAGAAGAGTACTATGTACAGTTCTGGTTGCCCTGTTATAGGAAGGATATTATTAAATTGGAGAGGTTCAGAAATGTTTTGCCATAATGTTGCTGGAGCTGGAGGGTTTGAGTTAGAAGGAGAGGCTGAATAGGCAGGAACTCTTTTTCACTGGAGTGCTGGAGGTTGAGGGATGACCTTCTTGCGGTTTATAAAATCATGAGAGGCATAGATGATATAAATATCAAAGGTCTTTTCCCTTAGCTGGGTAAGTTCAAAACCGGGGGATATTTTTAATGTGAGAGGAGAAGGATTTACAAGGGACCTGAGGGGCAACTGTTTTACACAGAGGGTGGTGTATATACGGAATGAACTTCCGAGGAAGTGGTGGATGTGGGTACAGTTACAATGTTTAAAAGACATTTAGATAATCACATGATTAAGATGTGTTTTAAAGGGGTATGGACCAACTGCAGGCAGGTCGGACTAGTTCAGTTTGGGATTATGGTTGGAATGAACCGAAGGGTCTGTTTCTGTGCTATTTGACTAGATGATGCCTCAGTGTACTTCAATGTACCTCAGTCTGTACCAGCAACTGCCACATCAAAGACATTATGAGCTCAGGGACACAAACCCCGTTCATTAACTGGACCAGGTTGTACCTGAGGGCTCTTCACTTACTGCTGTAGCACTCGCTCTCTCTGAGCTGACCTGGGGCTGCTCTTTGTATCCTTGCCTTGCATTGCCTTGTGTTTTTACCAGAGATAGCAGGCTCATATTATTGCTGTATCATCATGCTGATTGGCATAGATAGAAAGCCAGGAAACTTGTTAGCTGGCCCCAATCAAGAGGGATAGCCTTCACTTATGGGTTCCCAGCACACTAAGCCAAGGGCAGCCTCCGATACCAGTGCTGGGTCTGATCAGGGTGGTCAAAGTCAGGATGCTCTCCTTATAAAGAGTGAAAAGCCGAATGACTGTCAGCCCTCAACTGTTTGACTCTTTCTGCTGCCTGTAGACTGTTTTTCTACTGGAATGAGAAACAGGCAGGTATTTCAGGAGCTGTATTGGGTAAGATAGCAATTTCTGTTGGTGTAGGTGAGGCAGTGTCTCAAGCAGTGGGTAGGTAGTGCAGAGGGCATGCAGGGCTAGATGGGTGTTGGAGTGAGTGGTAGTCAGTGGGGAAGATGTTGCAGGTATTAGAGCCTCAGTGGGAGATGGGTGCCATAGCAGAGGTAGAATGAGTATGGGGTATCAGAGTGAAGTTAATAGCACTTATGGCAGTGGAGTGCTGAAGGTCGCTGACCTTCTTCAGCATTGCTGGGGCATTCCTAGAGTTGGCTGAGACTGCTCTAACCTGAGTGGCAAACTCAGACTGCTGCTGGGCCAGGGGGAAGAGGACGTTCCGTATTAGCACTGCCCATCTAACAGGACCTCTTGCACCCTGCCTGTAAGTAGGGCACCCCCCAAAAGCCCCTTACTGTCTTGTCTGGGACAAGACTCGAGCACTGTACAGAGCAGCTGCAGAATGATACAGCTTGGACAGGTTTCCAACCAGCTTTTAAAGATGGTACTAGGGCTACGCTGCTGGTGTTTTGGCAGATATCCATGACTGGGGAATTGTCCCAGGAATGGTCTTTTTTAGAATGGGACAGAAATTGAATGTGAGAGTCACTACAGGTGTTAAGTACAATGGGTGGCTTGTTAAGATGAGGAAAGAAAACAAAACAACTCGATGCAACTTAGACTTAACCAAAAAAGACACGAGATTCAGCCCATTAATCTCAAGATTCCCAACTGTCTTTCCAGGGTTTTCAGTTTCCAGGATGGCCTTTTAGGGGTGTCAGTTTTTTAAATGGTGATCCTGCTCTCTGCACTCCCCACCTGGGTGGCTCCATTACATCCCAGTCCTCTGCGATCATTATGGAGATGAGTCAGCTTTTAAATGTCTTGTATTTCACATCATCTTAGAAATGTTGTGGGAACTATAATTCTGTGTGATGGGATATTTTCAAATGTAAGGTCAAAGGTCTTCCTCATGACACCCCCCCCCCCCCCCCTTGCCAGGTTTCCACCCATGTCATACCCTTTCATGTCCCCCATGCCAGCTCTATCCATCCTCATGGCCCTTCATACCTCGGTGACAATTTATGGTAATCTGCTATTCATTGTAGAGAAGTCATGAACCCTATAGTGACAATAAGATATTTGAAGAAAGCATTTTTAGAAATACCTGTTTCTTCATTTTTTTTACATTATTAAAGTAAAACTTACTTTACTTCAAACTAATGAAAGTGTCAATCAAGTACTGGTAGTCAGTTTTGAGCAATGCCATACTCTGAGAGTACTCTGACATTGCACTTTGGATACACAGTTACTATAAATAGCTATGATATGATCAGTTGCTGGACTCGATCTCACATAAATTCTCCCTTCTGTTTTGCTGTGGCCCCCAACTCTTCTCAAGGTAAGAAACAACAAGTTCAATTTCAAGTATCTCGATACACATTGCATCTGAAACACGAGGTGCCCTGGATCTCCCATGTGACATAGAAACATGTAATTCAGACCATTAAAGCATAAATATCAGAAACTAAACATAATTGAAATCTTAAAATTGTTTAAATAACCATTGTGAAGTGAACATAAGAGGTCAGGGACACAGATATTGATCAAGCAATATTTTTCCTTGAACTCAGTTGTTTCAACAGCTTAGTGAATTTCTGGAACCTCAGCTAGGGGCTCGTTATTCATTCTTACATAGATGACCTTTCTTTCTTCAACATAACCGAGACTCAGTCTCACGATTCATTATAGCAGACCATTTAAGGACCCTAGAAATGAAGTCACAAGAGTCACTTTATCCTGGGGCAGGTAATCCCACAAGAGGAAACACCCCACCCCACACATTATCGAGGTTCCTCAGAATCTTATCATTTCAAGCAAGTCACCTCCTACTTTTCTAAAATGCAGTGAGCATAAGTATACTCTGCCATTCTTTACTCATAAGAAAACTTGCCCAGGGATCAATCTAATAAACCTTCTGTGAAGTGCTTCCAAAGCATTTCCAGTTTTCCTTAAGTAAAGAGACTGGTACTATGCACACCATCTCAGATGGATCTCACCAACCCCCTGTAGCTGAGGCATAATTTCTTACTTGGTATCCGAATTCCCTTTCAATAAACAATGTCATCTTGGTAGTTTTCTAATTACTTGCTGCACTGGCATACTAACATTCTGTGATTCATTCATGAGGATACCCTGCTCCCTCTTCATTTTAAATTTCTCACCAATTTGATAACATATTTCTTTTTTATTCTTTCTGCCAAAATGGACAATTTCACATTTCCCACATTATGCTCCTTTCGGCATATCTTCGGCCATTCACTTACTCTGTCCTTTTGTAGCCTTCTTATATCGTCTTCACAACTTATATTCCTGCCCATGTTTGTATCATCGGCAAACATAGTAACCTTATGTTCCATCCCATCATCAAAGTCATTTACACAAATGTGAAAATGTTCGGGCCCAAGTACTGGTCCCTTGGTACACTTACTGTTTTATCTTGCCAGTCAGAATATGACCTATTTATTCCTATCCTCTATTTCCTGTCAGCCAGTTAATCTTCTATCTATGCCAAGATGGTACCCCCACGGCACCTCAAACTGTTATTTCCGCAGTAACTTTCATTGCAGAAACTTATCAACTGTCTCTTGGAAATCTATGTGCTGTAGATCCACCAGTTCCCCTTTATCTACAGCACATTTTACTTCTTCAAAGAACTCCAATAGATCAGTTAAACATGATTTCCATTTCAAAGAATATATATAGTAGCACTAGGAAGACAATACACCTTGCAGGACTTGCATTGGTAGTTGCAGAAATGCGTGCCCATATCCCTGCCTATTGAAGCCACTTAACTATGCAAATTCTATACTAGGCTGTTCCCTCAGTGCAATTATTTGTTCCACAGTATCATGAATGGGTGGAAGATTGCATTCCCCATGATTGCATCACCTTTAATGATAATAAGTTTTGGGCAATGCCATACTCTGAGAGCACTCTGACACTGTCCATTGGACACACAGAACCTATAAATAGCTATGGTATGATCAGCTGCTGGAACTCATTCTCACTTAAATTCTCCCTTATGCTTTGCTGTGACTCCAGCTCTCCTCAAGGTGAGGAACAACAAGCTCAATTTCAAATATCTCGATATACATTGCATCTGAAACATGAGGTGCCCTGGATTTCCATGTGACACAGAAGAATGTAATGAAATATCTTACAAATTTCACATCTCATGATTAGATACTATCTTCGACCTTCATCTGGTCAATATTAAACTTCACCCACAAGTGAATATCTTGCAAATATCTTTGCAATAGTAGGAGAAAATGTTCAGTGTCCAATGCTGACACCATCATCACCTGAAGCACCACAAGCCAACTTTTTGGGGGGGGGAGGTGGGGAAGTGAGAGTCCTTAAAATTAACAGCATGGAAGTGTGCAGTACAAATCTTGATTAAAAACAGCAAGGGGAACGGATTATTTCATACATTGGAGAAGCTGCTGCAACAGGAAGCTGTTGAAAGCTAGTAGCAAAGAAAAATACTTATTGGGGATTTCAGAACTTCTGCTGTAGCAGCATGAGTTAGGTGACATATCCTTGTTGGACTTCTGAGTACAGAGCACGGTGAGTGAAATATTCTTCATTTCTTAAAAATACATTCCCTGCCTAATAATTTTGAAGTTGTGTTCAAACTTTGAGATCAATAAATGTAAAACTATAGTTTTTTTAACTTCTATTCTGAATATTAAAGTCTTATTTAAACGCTTTTTACAATAAGAAAGCTAGGCACATTACATGTGTTTGTAGGAATGAAGATTTTGTTTTGGATTGTAACTTGTGGTAAAATCTACTTTTATGCAAGAAGTGGGCTTTCTGTGTTAGCATTGCTTCATTGTCACTGGCACACTCTGCCTGTTTCACATTTGATGTACTGAAACCTGTTGCTCAACTTACCCACCTCAAAGTGAGCCTGGCTTCCCCATTTGATTAGTTATTTATCTGAATGTAAGCATCTGAGGTTTCTTCATGTTCAGTCATGCAAACCATTGGAAGACAATCTTAGATCTCTGGCACTTTAATGTAGAAGGTTGATCAGAATTTACCGAACTTCTGAATATTTTTGTGTCAGAAATTACATAGGGTGGTGAGTACAATATTTTTTCTTACCTTCAAGCTCATATCCAAACAGCTATATGTTTTTGAAAACATGTTTGAACAGTTCAATTTTCAGAATGTAAATAGAAGTTACAGGGTAACAACAATGAAATTTTTATAGACATTGCAATATTTACTTTCAAAAGGAAATCAATGTGTTTCAGTGTATTTGCCCACGTGGAAAATGTCTGTTCGTTTGTGTCCGGAAATATTCTTCTGAAAGCAAATGCTAATGAAGAAAAGTCCCCAAAAACTTCAGTTGTTTTTTTTTTACCTCACTCTGGACTTGATGGTGGTCTCACTGAATCGACCGTTACGGGAAAGACAGGAAATTTGAAGTAAAACCTTGTCGGTTTAAAAACTTGTGGGTTTGAGAATAAATTCTACACAGATGGGGAGGAAGACCTCCTCTGGTTGATATTTGTATTTAATCATAATGTGTTCTTTGCACGGGATTTTACAATGTCAATACAAATAACAAAGAAACAAACAAATAACAATGTAAACTCCAGACGAAGGAAGGTGAAGGAGCATGGGCATGAATGTGAGCACATGCTGAAGAAAAATACCCCAGCTAGTGTTCTTCCTCAAATGTTCAGTTTTAGTGGCTCATTTCCCCCTTTTTAAATTCCATCTTTGGGCACTAATATGAAAAACATAGTTTAGTAAGAAAGAGTTCTTTCTATATGTAAATATTAAAGTACTCTCAAACACCAGACATTGCTACCATAGATCACCATATTTTTGACAAGATACTCAGTTGCTGACATGTTTCCACCACATCATGTCCTTACTATTTAGGTCCATGAATTAGTTGAATATTAAAACTGCTGTGTCATTCAATGATATTCTAATTAACAACTCAGCGTTGTGGACTTCTCTATGTAATATAGGTCATGTTAAAAGGACAAAATCTCATAAAGTTGTCAGTGGCTTTGGAGAAGACGAGATATTTTACTTGTAATGGAGGTTAAGTGAATAGGTCCACTTGGTTTTATTTTATTATTGTATTAGCATCAACTGATGTTCCTAAATTAGATGAGCTGAATAATTCATATGCCCTTTTCCTCAACTTACATATTTTTAAAATATCAAAATATTTGAAATTGTTCTTTAATATTCTGAAACTAATACAGATTCTGGCTAACTTTGCAGACGATACAAAGCTAGGTGGAGGGACAGATAACATTGAGGAGTTGGGGAGGATGTGGAAGAATGTGGACAGGTTAGGGGAGTGGGCAAAGAAGTGGCAGATAGAGTGAGGTCATGCACCTTGGTAGGAAGAGCAGAGGCATGGATTATTGTCTAAATGGAGAGAAAGTTCAGAAGTTTGAAGTGCAAAGAGACTTGGGAGTTCTAATCCAGGATTCTTTCCAGGTAAACTTGCAAGTTGAATCAGTAGTTAGGAAGGCAAATGGAATGATGGCATTTATTTTGAGAGGACTTGAATAAATGCAAGGATGTACTTCTGAGGCTCTATAATGATCTGGTCAGACCAGATTTGGAATATTGTGTGCAGTTTTGGGCCCCATATCTCTGGAAGAATGTACTGGCCCTGGAGCATGTTCAGAGGAGGTTCATGACAATGGTCCCATGAATGTAAAGCTTAACATATGAGGAACATTTGAGAATTCTGGGTCTATACTTGATGGAGTTTAGAAGGATGAGGGGGGACCTTATTGAAACATACAGAATACTGAATGGCCTGGAAGAGTAGATGTTGATAAGGTGTTTCTATTAGTAGGGGAGACTAAGACCTGAGGGCATAGTCTAAGAGTAAAGAGAAGATATTTTAGAACAGAGATAAGGAGAAACCTCTTCAGCAGGAGAGTAGTGAATCTATGGAATTAATTGTCACAGAATGCTGTGGAGGCCAGATCATTGAGTATATTTAAGACTGAGATAGATAGATTCTTGAGTATCAAGGGGATCAAGGGTTATGGGGAGAAAGTTATGGGGCGGCACGGTGGCACAGTGGTTAGCACTGCTGCCTCACAGCACCTGAGACCCGGGTTCAATTCCCGACTCAGGCGACAAACTGTGTGGAGTTTGCACGTTCTCCCCGTGTCTGCGTGGGTTTCCTCCGGGTGCTCCGGTTTCCTCCCACAGTCCAAAGATGTGCGGTTCAGGTGAATTGGCCATGCTAAATTGCCCGTAGTGTTAGGTAAGGGGTAAATGTAGGGGTATGGGTGGGTTGCGCTTCAGCGGGTCGGTGTGGACTTGTTGGGCCGAAGGGCCTGTTTCCACACTGTAAGTAATCTAAAAAAAGTGGGAGAATGGGGTTGAAGTAACCACTCCATTACTTCATACTGAGTTCCTTCAGGATCCTTAAACAATATCTTGGCCAAGAGATTCCAGGTTGAGTGCAATCAGGTATCTGGGTGTAAATTGGCAATTCAAAATTGCATTAGTTTAAAGTGCTTCCTTTTGTTCAGGCATCCATTCAAATTTATTTGTACATTGCCAAATATCTTCCATGAGCCAGCATAATCAGCAGTATTTTAAACTGTAATAAAAAAAATTGCATTCAAATATTCCTTGATTTATTTAAACATTAATAAACTGGTGCAGCTTATTACTAGTCAAAAATGAATTTATTACAAAGTAAACATTTTTAATTAGTGTGTCAGCTAATCACCCATGCGTAACTCAATTTTAAATAACTGAAAAATACTTTTAAGATTTGCATGGAAACATATATTAAATACATTTGTGTTCAGTATCAGTTTCTTAGTAAATTAAAAAGCTTTTAAAGCACACCCGTTAATCACCTTGAGCTCAAAAACGTTTAACTTTTATATCTCCTTTCACAGTAAAATTAGCAGAACCACACAATAGTGGTTACTTTGAATACTAGTAACTGCGAATGCTGGAATTCAAAAACACACACAGAAATGGCTGGAAAAGCTGAGCAGGTCTGGCACCATCTGTGGAGAGAAATCAGAATTAACATTTCAGTTTCAGTGACGCTTCCTCAGAACGGTTCCGAGGAAAGGTCACTGGACGTAAAATGTAAACTGATTTCTCCCCACAGTGGTTAATTTGATCTGGGAATGTGGCCCTTTTTGTGGACTGAGTTATCTTCTAATGTGGTGTTGTTTAAACTGGTGCAAAAGCTCACAGCAATTGCACTGCGTGTAGTTTGCACTTAAAATGAGTCAATCTTTCAAAATGGGTTTATTAATTTCAAATGATTGCACTGAAATAAATTGCCGCCTAGTGGAAGGTCACCAGCAAACTGTAATTACCACTCCTCATGATTTGTGATGTATTTATTTGGTACAAGCTGCAGTTTATTGATGTGAGAGTTGTTAATCACCTCATTAGCTTATTACTGATATTACAATTAGACAAGAAACAGAGTCAGCCAAAGTGGACTCGAAAATAACTCAAAACTTGGACAGAAAGGAAGCAGCAACAGACATTTACGGAGGTATCTCATAATTTTCAACAAGGATATATTTCATTCAGAAAGAAATACTCTGTAAGAAAGTTTCCCCATCTGTGGCTGACTAAGGATAGTATTAAACCAAAAGTAATTGCATCCAATACTTTGAAGATTAGGCGTCAGTGAGAAGATTAGTCAAATTTTAGAAACTAGAAAATGAATACTAAAGAAATGAAAGGAGAAATTAGAGAATGAAAGAAAGCTAGGTAGAAATAAAAGGATATCATTTGTTTAAGCGTATCAAAAGGAAAAGAGTAGCTAGGAGAATGTTGGAACCTCATTGGGTGAAACTGGGAGCTAATGATTGGAAACAAGGAAATGGTGGAAACCTTGAATTGATATTTGGCATCATTCTTCACTGTAGAAGACACAAGAAGCATCCCAAAATCTGTTGAGAATCAAGAGGGAAGAGGGAGGGAGGAACTTAAAACTGTCACTATAATTACAGAAAACATAATGGTTAAATTAATTAAACTAAAGGCTGAGCAATCCCCAGGACTTCATGTTCTGTATCTTAGTGTTTTGAAAAGGGTGGGTGATCACAGACTTACACACACAACCTAAATTCTTGCTTACTGATGTTACTGTGCAATACACACATCTAACTGACTTACTATACTGACTTAATTACACAGAGGACTGTCTAAAGATGAGTTGGGTATCTTCATACCTGACTATCACACATTGTAATGTTATGTAAGAACACAGTCTCGTCTAGTCTGGAATCGGTGGCATAATGCATTATTCCTCTTTTCATTTTGAGGAATGGAATCTTTTCTCAAGAATATGTACAAGGATGTACATGGTGCACTGACTCCATATATTCAGCTAACACCTTGGTGATTGTATGACATGACCAGATCTAGTCCTTATACAGTTACTTTGAGTTTGGGATGTAGCTTCTGTCTGCAGTATTCTGTTTGTCATATGCATGAGTCATTGAAATATATGGTTGTTGTCTGGTCCAATAACTTCAGTATCTGAGTCATCTTCCAGTTTGGCTGATGATATACAGTTTAGATGTGTCATCAGTTCCTTTGCAAGACATGACTATTGGTTATTCTAATGTCATAAGTCCAGACATAATGATATAGTATCTTTGTATGAACTCAGGTGTTCATTTAAAAATCACAAACTCTCATGATCTATCTTGTTTCAAGTTAGTGTGGCTGTCTGCTTGTTTGTTGATCATGGTCCTGCTCCATTTACTCCTTCTTTCAAATAATACATCATGCATATATGATTGGATGGTGAGAATGTGTCTCCGAAGCATAAGAGGTGTCAGAGGAGGTAAACCATTACCTTGTTTAGTAGCGCTGAGATGCAGAGAATCTTGGCAAGTTGCTTCACAGTCACAGATTTCATGTTACAAATGGTGCATTCTATGAGATGGTCCAACTGAGGGTAGTGAAAAGAGGAGATAAAATGTTAACCACTCAGTTTCTTATGCAAGTGTGGAGAAAAGTGCACTAGATTACTTTACAGCATTGTAGAATACAACTTGTTGAGATACAGTGAACATGCTGAATATGTGGCAAAAGTGAGGACTGCAGATGGTGGAGATCAGAGTCTAGATTAGAGTGGTGCTGGAAAAGCGTGGCAGGTCAGGCAGCATCCAAGGAACAGGAAAATCGATGCTTTGGGCAAAAGCCCTTCATCATTTGGGCTTTTGCCCAAAACATTGATTTTCCTGTTCCTTGGATGCTGCCTGACCTGCCGTGCTTTTCCAGCGCATTCTAATCTAGATGCTAAATATGTGGTCTATGTGTCAATAACGTTTTACGCTGTAGTAGTATTCTGGTCTCACTAAAGGGAAATTGGTGGAATGGCCAGTCACCAGAATTGTCCTTGGGCAACTTAAGTGGTGATCTTGCACCACACCTCAGAAGGAATCTCATGTTGAAGGACATATTGATGGAATTGATATGCTTCACTTGACTTGCTAAATTGATAGATGTCTTTATTAATGCCAGGCTAAGATCTAAATACGAAGATCTAAATTCAGGTCTTGCTGTATTTACACACAGATTGCTTCAGTATCTGAGGAAACATGAATGGTGCTGAATATTGATGATGCACAATGAAGATTCTTAATCATGACCTCACAATTCTTAATGAAATAGCTGAAAATGGTTGGGACTGGAGCTAACCAGCAGTGATAGCCCAGGACTTAAATGGTTGACCTTCAACAGTTACAACCAACTATCTTTTGCTAGGGATGACTCCAAACACTAGGGAGCTTCTCACATGATTCCCATGAAGTTCAGTTACTTTTCAGGGCTCCTTAAATACCATTTGGTCAAATGCTGCCCTGATGTCAAGGACAGTCACTCTCACCTCCCTCTGGAATTTAGCTCTTTTTAAACAAAGGATGTGCTGGTGTTGGGAGCTGAGGGACACCAGCAGAATCTAATCTGAGTATCAGTGAGCAGATATTTTTTCTTGTGAACGCGAAATGTTTTTCACTAACTTATTAGAATTTCTTATTAAGAGTGCACCAACCACAATGAATAATGGGGAAATTGTAGATGTGGTAGCATTTGGATTTCTAAAAGGTATTTGATAAAATGCTACACAAAACATTGAGCACAAGATGAGACTTCATGGAGTTTTGGGTAACATATTCGAATGAATAGAGGATTGGTTAACTACCAGGAAGTAGTGAGTAGGGACAAATTTTTCTTTCTCAGATCAGCAAACTATAATGAGAAGAGTCCCAGAGGGATCGGCTTATATGAAGGGGCTAAGTGTATGCTTGCTAAATATACTGGGGGAATGACACAAAATTAGTTTGGGTGACAATTTGCAAGAAGAACACACAAGGTTGGCAAAGTGATATGGATAAATTAAGTGGGTGGACAAAAAAATTGGAAGATAGGTGAAATAAGAAAATGTGACATTGTCCACTTTGGCTGGCAAAATATCAAACAGAATAATGTCTAAATAGAGAGGGAGAATGCTGAATAATGTGTACAGAGAGATCTAGACGTCTGCTACATGAACCACAAAAGGTTAGTATGGAGGTACAGCAAGTAATTAGGAAGGTAACGGAATGTTGGCAGTGATTGCATGACTAATGGGGTATAAAAGAAGACCTGCTGCAGCTGTACAGCACCTTGAGACTGCACCTTAAGCATGGTGTGAATGCTGGTCTCCTTATATAAGCAGGGTCATAACTGCATTGGAAGCAATTTGAAGAGATGCTCCCAACTGATCCTTTGTCTTGTGAGGAAAGGTTGAGCAGGTTAGGACTATACTCATCAGTGTTTAGAAGAATGACAGGTGATTTTACTGAAACAGATGGGATTTGACAGAGTGAATGTTATGTCTCATTTAGTGGGAATCTAAAATTAGGGAGTGCAGGTTAAAAATATGGGTCTTCCACTTAAGATATAAATGAGGAGGAATTTTACTGTCTGAATGTTGTTAAGTTTTGCAGTTGTCTTCCCCAAAGAGCTATGAATGCCTCATCATTGAATACATCCAAATTTTCAATCAGTAAGGTGTCAAGAGTTATAGAGTGTGGAAGGAAAGTGAAATTAAGGCCACAGTTAGCTCAACTATATTTTATTTAAGGCAGAGCAGTGTCAAGCGCCAAAATCTTATATCTTATGACATTTTGGTCTTATTTGAAAGAGTGAGAGAGAGAGTTTGAATTAGCATTGTGAGTGAGTTTCAGCACGGAGTTTGCCTGGTCTCAAACCTACACTTGTAACAAAAGTGTGAAAAGTTCAAATCCCCCAATTTCCTTTTCACACCTCAAACGCTCATTAATCAAATCACCATCAAAAATGCTTTCTTTTGTATCTATTGATAAGACACAGTGTTGCTGATGCAGGGACGTTTAGATTTTTTTCTCTGATTTTGTGGCCTCGTCTGTCTCCTAAGACAGACATTACTCATTACCACTTTGATTTCATGTAGATAAGCAACGCCACAGACATGAACTGACTCCAATTAATAGCGTTCTCAAGCTGCAGTGGAAGGCAGAAACAAATGTTTGCAAAACGGTATAGAAGTAACAGCAACAAAATTGCTGAATTTCCAATAATCTTCAAAATACTGTGTTATGACTGGAGTTGTCAAATGTACAAGCCAGGAAACTGGAATTATGGGACGAGACTATATCCAGTGAACAGATACGCCTGTAATATTCACATTTTGATACGAAAATATGGAAAAAGCACATTTAAACTTTTGGGCCACAACATTCCCTGCACTGTTTAGAAATGGAGGTAAAACTGGACCAGAATAATAGTTTATTGTACCACGTTACAGAATTAATGGCAACCAGTTACATAGCAGATAAAATTATGTTTATTCAAAATGTCATTGCAAGGGACCAATTCAACAGAATATTGCATTTGAGTTTTTGTAGAAACCTTTAGTAAGTCATGATTTGAACATTTAACACTTTTGATCAATTAATATTGACTAGAAAATCAACTGTCTCTGTTGGAGCGTAAAACAGGTCAGGTTCTATGATAAGATTAATTGTGGCATTATTATCACCTGCTCCTTACAATTTGAATGGGTTAATTTGCGTAGTCCAATGTTGAAAATTTTAGAATGCTTTTAGAACAGAGGCCAGTATTTAGTTGTGATTGTCAAGGGAATCGTCATAATCTAACCTGAAATCTGATAGGGTGAGAGGTTAGTTTTCAGTCATAGAAACACAAGTTTAATTAAGCATATGAAACTTCAATTAGAAACATCCATCGGTAGGACCATCTCTTTCCAAGGAACCATCAACAGAATTAAACTTTCCACTATACTGTTCGTCAGATTTTAGTCATGGTCCAATGCAAATGATTTCAGTTACAGGTTTGAATATCATAGGTTTCTGAGAGTCATGAGCAATGGTGAGACTCGTGGCAGAATCAGGTGATAAGTGCAGCAAGGTCTATCTTGATATAAGATTATCCAGCTCCACATTTTCTGCTTTTCACAAATGGTATAGCAAGATTCTTGCTCAACAGCAGTGAGTTACAGACAGAGAGAGATTTATGTTTGTTCAATGCCTCAATAATGCTATAACTCACTTCTCTAATACTCAGAGTCCTAGCTTACCAAATTTACTAAGGCAGCGAGACATTGGGTAAACACGGCCAAGGGCAGGATGAGACCCTGGCAGGTTCAGCTCGCTGTTTGCTCCAAACATTCTCCATGTTGGAAACTGAGTCCAAACATCACAGGGTACACTCCATGGGTGCTGGGTACATAAACATATACTCTACATGCATGGACATTGGTATTCAACATATGCTAGCCTCTTAGCATGGCATTTCTCCAATCCACTTACTGGGTGCTTCTGGACCTCAATGCAGCACCAGCCACTCTCATTGTAATGTTGCAATAAGGGGATTGTAAGCTCAGGGACACACACCCAGCTCATGGAGTGGATCAGGCTCCACCTCTAGGCTGTTTCCTCACTATCATAGTCACTCACTCTGAGCATCCCTGGATGCTCACAGCATCCTGCTTTGCCCTGCCATGTCTTTTTGCACTTTACCTCCTCAGCCAGAGATTTTAGGCTCAGATTACTACTATCTTGCCAATCTGTTCAGTGAAAACCCAAAGCCAACACGTTTGTCACAGTTGTCAGCAGGCCTCAGTCAAGTCAAGAGAGACAGTTGAGGATCCCAGCACATCTTCTAATGCTAGGCCAGGTCCTGCTCAGGGTTGTCAGAGTTCGTATCTACTCATTAAAGGTGAGAAGCAGAATGATGGGCAGCACAGCACTGTTCAAGACTCTCTCTGTCCCACTGTTTTCCTTATAAATGGAGAGAGGTGGGTATTAAGGACATTAGAAGTGGGGACTACTATTACTATTGCTATTACTCTCGGTGCAGGTGAGGAGGTGATCTGATCAAGTGAGTAGAGGGCGTGTAAGGTCAGTGATGTCGGGAGTTGGGGTGGGTGAGATCAAGTGTGGAACACGTTGCAGGCAGTAGTGAGAGAAGTAGAGCATGAGCCTTATTGGGAGGTGGGTGTAGTAGCAGAAGTGGAGTGAGGGTGAGGTATCGGAGAGAAAATGGCAGCGTTGATGCTGGTGGAGTGAAGAAGGTCGCTGGCCTTCAGCTTTGGACATTGCTCCAGACAGCTGAGACTGTTTGAACCCAGGTACTGTCTGGTGTTGTGGCCTCTCCTGGGGATAGAGAAAGTCTTGCCTATACACCACACCATACAGCAGTACTTCCTAGAGCCTGCTGACAAAGTGGGACAGCAATTTACCCTGTCTGCCATGTCAGGGGTAAATTTCAGAAACGGCCCAAGACAGTTCCAGACTGACAATGATTACCCAGAAGCACAAGTGGATTTTAAAGATGGCGCACATAGAAAAATTTCTGATGAATCCTGAAATATCTGTTGAGTGGCGAGTTGTTTTGGGAAAAGTACATGGTAAGGTGGAGCAGAAATCTGACATGAGAGAAGCCATTGGGGCCTGGAATGTAACTAATGTGGGGAATTTGGTTAGACATGACAAGCGAAACTGTTAGGCCTCGTGGTGACCAATCCTTCAAAAATATTGGCACAACTCAGACTTTGCTAAAATTGGCAGAAGATTCAGCCCAACGTGTAAACATTAATTATAACATTCGATTGAAACTAGGTACTCAGCAAGGTAAGGAATACCCATGAAATGGCATCCTTCTTCAAGTTTTAGTATCGTATGTCAGTATCAAACACTTCAAGATCAATGATAGCCTGAAGTGGATGCTCAGTGGATCCTGAGCAGAAGGCCATGACAATTTCAATGTTTGGAAATGGGATCACAGTATGAAAAGGTTTGAGAGTCACTGCACTAGACCCATTGTGTTCAGGCTCTGTGCAAGAAGTCTTTACATTGCATGGTTAATTCATTGGGTAATTAATGGGATTTTTAATCCAAGGATCATTTGTCATTGAGTCCCACATTTGGTAAATCAATTTTCTTAAACATTTTATTTAAATAGTCTTTTGAATTGCATGGATAGAGAGGAACCTTTCTGCTTATATAGATTTGCACCAATTCTTAAGGCAGTCAGCGCTATGGACACAACCTTCACGACTTGGAATTTTGTAATGATATCCACACCAACCATACTGGCTGTCTGCCCTGGACAGTAAATCTGTACAGCAGCCAACCAATGCTATGTAAAGGAATTTCTCCCCTGAAATGTTCACCATTTTTCTTATCTACTCATAACATTGCTTTTCGTAGCTCAAAAAAACCTCACTTTGTTTTTTATTAATCAAGAATATCTTCTTGGGTGGCACGGTGGCACAGTGGTTAGCACTGCTGCCTCACAGCGCCAGAGACCCGGGTTCAATTCCCGCCTCAGACAACTGTCTGTGTGGAGTTTGCACATTCTCCCCGTGTCTGCATGAGTTTCCTCTGGTGCTCCGGTTTCCTCCTACAGTCCAAATATGGTGAATTGGCCATGCTAAATTGCCCATAGTGTTAGGTGTAGGGGAATGAGTCTGGGTGGGTTGCTCTTCGGAGGGTCAGTGTGGACTTGTTGGGCCGAAGGGCCTGTTTCCACACTGTAAGTAACCTAATCTTGGCCTGTGGTAGAGCCTAAAGGCACAAACTCAATGTAGTTTTGTAGAATGCCTTTACCAACTTGACAATCCCTCTTTGAAAGCAATGGCTTGCAATTCACAATTGCACTTTTGCATGATCCTGCTCCAAGCTACCTTCACCCTCACTCTTTCAACATGCACATTATCATTCTGGAGTACAGGTAAGGTAGATGCAATTGGTATGCAGTTACTGCAGTATTATTGTTTTCAGCTGAAACACAGAATCTATCCAGTTACTCGTTAAACAGAAAAAGCTTCATCTGCTTAAAAAATCTATAATTTGTCCCATCATAGCATTTTGAACAATCCTAAGAAACAATTAGGTAAAAACTGTTAGAAATTCAAGAAAAATGTTCTGTCGATAAAGCTGATTGTGTCACAAATTGTACGTAAGACTGTGACTATTTAGAGAAATGTCTTCTCCCCAGGGTTTCCATTTAAATTCCTTTGTGCATCTTCACATTTAAACCTACTTGTAAACAACAATCTGTCAGACAGTTTAATTCTTCTGCTTGTTTTTAATGATGATTCTACTTTTAAAAAAACTATTTCCTATGTTTAAAAGGGGTCTCCAAGTCAAGTTTGATTAATTCAGCTAAAGAAAAGTGGGTCTGTGACAATAAAGGTATTTTTGATTACTGTGCCATCCACTAGTAGCCTAAGTTTAAATGATCAAAAAATAACTTTCAAATAATACATGCAGTTTTTTAATTGTTTTGGGATAATGTAATCAGTATTTTTGTAAATGTTGACAAAATAGTTTACAAAAACTTTCAAAGAATCAGAGTAATTACTTCAAATGCTACTGCTCCCTGTCATGTGTAGATAGAACTAATAATGTGACTGGTTTCAGGAACAAACATAGAGAATGATCTGCCAGTCTGGCAGCAACTGAGGAGAGAGAAACTGAGTTAATGTCTCGACTCCGGTTTGACTTTCAGGTTGTAGGAAGCCTCTGCACATGTGTTGCTGATGCCATCAAGTTTCCTTGCAGAGTAATATCAACATCAACACGAGCACAGACGGTCATCCTGTTATTTCATGTGAATCAGAAGCAAACCCCTGTTCTACCTCAGCTGCTTCCTCTTGTGTTCCTCCCCAGCTCCTTGCACCAATTCAGGGCAGGCAGCAGTGCTGAACCCACACCTCCCTTTTCCCTTTAGTTTGGACTTAGACTCTTAGCTTCTCATTTTACATTGTTTAGAGACTTTTGATAATCAACAAGGCCCCATACACGGCACAATATTTTACTAATTATTCTTTCCAGCAATTTTTCCCATAAGTTTTAATAGTCTTTTGATGTAACTATTGAACTCCTCCTACATTTAAAAGATTCAAACCTTAAATTATCAAGTCCTTGCTCCTCAAAGTCATATGATCTTTCTTTTGTAGCTTTTTTCTCTGCATTTCCTCATGCTGAGGCAAATGGGAACACAATCTGATGAAGCTCCAATGGTTCATTTCCTTGTTACCATCTGTAGTTTGCAGAATTATAATGTAACTTCCATCTAGTAAAGTCTTTTTTCAAAAAAAACAAACTTAAATTAGTAATTAGACAGTTATTAGAACATTTAAACATAAAATATGCTTTATAGGTGTACTTAATAATCCCGACCTAAATTGTTGATGTTAAATTGTTCAAATTTAAAATCGATATCTTTTGAAGAATTTTAGTACATGGAGTCAGAGTCTTGCAAAACAGAAACACTTCTTGTCCAAGCCCAAAATAAACTAGATCAATTTGCATGTGTTTGGTCCATATCAATCTAAACTGTTCCTATTCATGAACTTATTCAAATGTATTTTAAATGTTGTAACTGTACCTGCAACCACCACTTCCTCTAGCAGTTCATTCCAATCTCTATGTAAAAGCATTTTGTCCTCACGTTAAAAATATGCCCCTAGACTTGAACTCTCCCCCACCCTAGGGAAAAGACCCCTACTATTTATGCCCATCTTGATTTTATAAATCTCTATAAGGACACCCCTCAGCCTCTTATGCTCCAGTGAAACAGTCGCAGCCAACTTTTCTAAATTAAAGCACCCATCAGTGGTAACATCCCAGCAAATCTCTTCTAAGTCCTCTCCAGTTTAATAACATCCTTCCTGTAACCGGGCAACCAGAACTGTACATACTTCAGAAGAGGCCCCACCAACATCCTGGACAATCTTGATATAATGTCCAACTCCGGTACTCAAAGGTCTGAGCAATGAAGGAAAGTATGCTAAATACCTTCTTAACCATCCTGTGTACCTGTGACACAAATTTAAAAGAACTATGTACCTGAATCCATAGGTGTCTTTGTTTTACAACACAATCCTGGCCTCTACCATTAATTGCGTAAATCTTGTCCTTATTTGTTTTACCAAAATACAATACCTTGTATTTATTTAAATTAAACTCCATCTGTCACTACTCATCCCATTCACACAAGTGATCAAGATCCCTTTGTAATCTTAGATGGTGATAAATCCTGTTGTGAAATACATTCATTTTTACTTTTGGTATTTTCTAGCTAAAAGCCCATTTTATCGATCGTGAGTGTTCCAGCGTCATTTAGGTTGTCCAAATTTCAATATTTTCCACATAATGAGAGGCTATAAATTTCCTGAAATTGGATTATTGAACTTTGCAAAGTGATCAAATTTGCAGAGATAGTAGACTGCCAAAGCTACCTGTGGTTCTGCGGTTCATACATTCTCATACAGGAAACACATTTACAGTGTAGCTTGAATGAAAGAACACAAGTTAGTAAGATACAAATTGACTCTAGAATTTTGTTAACATGTTAAACTGAGTTATGAATTCATCCATTTATACTGTTCCCTTTGGGGAAAACACCAGTCTTGGAGTCAGAATCGGGGTTCAATGACAGAATTTATTGCACAAGGAAATACCGGAGCTTCAGAGAGAGAAAGACATCGACAGCATAGTGGTCAGTTGCGAGTCTTCTCTCGATCCGGAGCACATGTCAAGAACTTTTATACCTCTTGTGATATAATAGGTCAGTGATGAGATTATTGTCTTTGTAACATGGTTTGCTGAGAGCAATCATTGCAGAATCATTGATAATTTTGATACAATCTTTGTCAGTTCCAGAGTTGAAAAATATGGTGCTGGGAAAACACAGCAGACCAGGCAGCATCCGAGGAGCAGGAGAATCGACGTTTCGGGCATAAGCCCTTCTTCAGTTGCAGCACAGCCTTTGTTGATTTCTGCGTTGATTATTGTCAGTTTCAGTGTAGACATTGTCATTTTCAATGTCTGTATGGAAATCTATTGATGTGGCAATGTAGTAATTGCTCTTCTTGAGAAGGACGATTGCTGCAGCCCTGGCTATTAGCATACTGAGTCTGTATCAAGCTGTTAGCATTTCTATAAGAGGTGTTGGCTGGACCCAGAACACTTCGATGGGCAGTGTTCGTTACTTGTGTATTCTCTCCCACACTGGGTTGTGAGTGCATTGTGCAGGCATTCTGGTGGCCCCGGGCAGTGTCTGTATCTGCTGTGCTGTTTCTCTCCATATTGTGATCTCGTAGCCATCTTATGTGTCAAGTTGGCAAACAGATGGCTCAGCGGCCATCTTGTGTGTCTGTTTGCCGAGTGTCACCCTGCCCCTTTCCATGTCCCTCTTCACTCCCCCTTTGTGGTCAAGGAGTCAACTTTGGAGATCTCCGACAGACCACCCAATTTAAATGTAGAGGTATGTCTTCTCCAGGAACTCCCCCTCCCGAGGGGTATCATGGAGTGCCAATTTCATTGGGGGCTCTTCCGCGGTGACACTCGCTGCTGGTACAGTTCTTGCTAATAGCGCCATACAGCAGAGCTTTAAACACCCAAGCCTCACACAGAATACCAGCATGAGTGCAATGAGGAAAACTATCTCATGTGCCAAATACGGTTCCACAGGATTTACCTAGCAACCAATTCGGCCAGCTGTCTGTAATTGTGGCTCCCTGTCAAATACTGTCTAGCTGGTCTCAGATATTCTTGATGGCTTTTCTAATGTTATGAGGCATCAATAACATGGATAATACACTTGTCACCAATAATTGTACAAACTGCCCCCTTGCTGTGCTAACTGACAATCCACCATGTAACATATCCACATGTGTGTAGAGTCTGAGTTGAGCCGGCCCCGCTTAACTGCTTCCAGAGCTTTCGAGGTACTGTTGCCTAGGATAGTCAGGCCACATACAAGATAATTTCAGTGATGACCCCAAAGTGGTGGGGGCCTGCCAGTCAGCACAGACCTCCTGACAGATGGAGCGGGTCACTACCTTCTCCGAATATGAGCCCCGCTGGGGCATGATTCAGTAAGGGGTGCAATTGTCCCTACTGTGAATAGGTTTGAGAGGTCTGGGGTATCTGCCGTGTAAGTCCCCTTAAGTAGGAAAATAAATCCTGTCGTCACTTGGTAACAGACACTGTCCTGTCCTTCTGTTTGTCTGTCCACCCATGTCGTCCCTGAACCCCCTGCTGGTAAGTATTGAACGGGTATGTCCATGTGGCAGAGCTGACATGGGTGCCATTGCACTGACCACATATGGACTGTCTGCCTGCAGTCACATTCAAGCATGCCTGCTCGCTGCAGGTGCAGGTGAACTGTCTCCTGGTGACTGTACAGTGCTGAGAAGTGCATGAGCCGTTTTTGGGAACCAGGGCATAACCACATCTCCACCGCTGCCCTGTGAAACAGGGTGAGTAATTATAGGGTTTTAAATGGGTCTTCCCCTCCCTAGGCTGGGGGACTTGACCCAAGGGCCAGTGGTCATGTCCAGCTGCACACATTTACCCTGGAGTCCCTGCCCTTTACACAGCACTCCTGAGGTGTCCACTGTATATAGGTCATGAGGGGTCCACACTGAGGTAGCCACAAGTAGTGGGTAGCAGAGAGTTCAGTTCCCATGCAAGCTTCGATGGGTTTCATAGAAGAGGTTATTCTCAAAACCTGGCATGTTCCCAACAGCTGTGACACTTAAATACAATGAAATACAGATAGGTATATACATGCTGCAGTTAAAATAGAGTTAACAGTTAAAGTCTTTGTTCCCATTAGGAGGTGCAGTCGTGCCTTGTTCTGTTGTGTTTTCAGTACTCTCTCCTGGATGACTGTCTTGTCCGCCTTTGCTGCCTGCACATGGGGAATGGTCAATGACATTAATTTGGTCACAGGAGTCTAAATGGTTTTAGCTGGTTCCAGTGCTTCCATGTGCCTTTTCCTTTAAAGTCCAGGCAGACACAGTTGTCCCTGCTTATTATCACATCGTATGACCCATTCCATTTCGGACAAAGCCTGGTTTGTCGGGCAGTGCTTGCACCAGGACGTGGCTTCCTGCTGCTGGGGCCTCAGGGAAGATTGTCCTTTTTGTCCTGGTTGTCAATTACAGATTTCCACATCCCCATCAATTGGGCACTTAATTCTATGACATATTACTGAATTTTGTCTTTTAGTGGACCCACATTGGTACCACCTGTGATTATTGTCTCTGGCAATTGCATTGCTCGCCTGATCATTAATTCTTTTTTTTAGTCCTTGCACACGTGCTCACACTCACACTGATACAACGCTCAAGACAGGAAAACACCCAAGTGGTCCAGTGACAAGCAGTGCCCTTCACATCAAAGGGCAATGCTGCATGATCAAACCGTGAAGGGGAGGGAATCTCCTGTTAATTTTTTTTTCTTTTTTTCTTTTTTTTGTCCAGTGACAAGCAGTGCCCTTCACATCAAAGGGCAATGCTGAAATCTTCTGTTTTTTTAAATTAACCCCCACACTACCGCCTAACTGCGGTAGTGCTTATTTTTTCCCCAGCACCCATGGTGTGTGTGTGCAGGTGTGAGACACAGTGAGAGACACAAAGTGCACGAATCTTTATTCAATTTCCACCACCAGGAAGATAGGAAAACACCCGGGTGGCCAGTGACAAGCAGTGCCCTTCACATCAAAGGGCAGTGCTGTGTGATCAAACAGTGAAGGGGAGGGCAGGGACTAAATCAAAATAGAGTCAGAGGGGGAAATGATGCACTCCACTCCCTGCGGCGCCCACCTCTTCCTGAACAACTCCAGGGTGTTGGTGGACACCACGTGCTCCTTCTCCAAGGACACCCGGGCCCTAACGTAACCGCGGAAGAGGGGCAGGCAGTCGGCCCTCATGACCCCCTCCACGGCCCGTTGCCTGGACCTGTTTATGGCCAGTTTGTCCAAGCCCAGGAGCAGACCCATGAGGAGGTCTTCATTAATTCATATGGTGTTAGCCAAGTTTACTGATTTGTGGTGGCTCTTAATCTCATTAGTATGGCTGACAGCACTTTAGCCCATGATCTGCCTGAGGCCTGCATAACCTTAGGTAAAGCATTTTTCATTCTCTCTACCATCCCTGAGCGCTGGGGATGATAGGGGATGTGGAATTTTTGTCTAATGCCAAGCAATTATTTTCCTGTAAAATGTGACCATTGGTCAGAGTGGATCTGGAGGCCCCCCCCTCCCCAACTTCGGGATTACCTCCTCTGCTAATATTCTGGCCACAGTGGTTGCAGTGCAGTGTTTGGTTGGGGATGCTTCTACCCACCGGGTGAATCGGTCTATGATGACCAGGCAGTACGTTTTCCCATGGGAGGGTGGAGGTGGCCCTGTAAAATCCACCTGAAGATGTTCCCAGGGTTCCCTAGGTTTGGGCTGATGTCCCATCCTAATTTTTATGGGTTACATTGTGCACAAACCATGCATCTGTGGCAGTACTTGGCCACGTCTCTTCTCATTCCCTCCCACCACCACTCCCTCCCTAGGCTTGCTATCGTACCTCACTATCTGTGTGGGAGAGCCCATCGTGTAGTTCAAGCAATGTCTTCTGTATACATGCTGATGCTACCACCTTGTCTGCTCGTCTCCCTCTTGAATGCTCCACTGCAGTTTGCATTGTTCTTTCTCTTCCTGCAGGGTGTCCTCCTGTAGGTGCTGAATTTGGATAGCGTCTTTCGTTAATTCAGTAGTGGCTATTACAGTCTTGTTAATGGCTTCTTGCTCTAGGGCTTTCTGAGCTGCTTGGTCTGCTACTTGCTTTCCTTTGAATTCTAGCAAATTTGGGCTCTCTTTCACTGGCTCTTTTTGATGGGCCGTTATTTTTATCACTGCAGCCTCTTATGGCTGTTCACTGGCATGCAATAGTGCCTGAATTCTTATCCCATGCCACCATGTAGTCATGGACTACACTGAAGGCATATTCATGGTTTTTCCTGTTGCTAGTTCCAGTGCTTTGGTGAGTGCTATCTGTTCTGCTCCCTGTACTGACTGACTTCCATCAATCCCCCAGACATAACTGTTTCTAACTTATCATTTACCACAGCCCATCCTGTTCGGGGCGACCCTTCTACATATTTTCATGACCCGTCCATGAACAGGGTCTCCTCGGCTGTGTCTAGGGGGGTATCTTTTACTTACCCCCTATCCTTATCGCCACTCCTGTGTCTAGAATTCCCTCAGCTGGGTTTTCTCCCGTATCCCTGACTATTACCACAGATTGACATGGGGGTAAAAGAACTGCCTCCCACTTTGCCTTTTTCATATTGGAAACAGCCCTCAGTTTTCCTGTGTTTAGCATTTCTACTAGGGTGTGTTTAGTGTGGAGGATGACATTGGGCTCACTAACCCGAACAGCTCAAGCATCACAGGCTAAAGCTGCTATGCCCCTGGGCAACTCAGTGACTACTGGCCCTTCTGTAGTTAAGTAGTACTCTCTGGGCTTTCTCCTGCTACCGTGGTCCTGGGTGACCACTGCAGAGTAAAGTCCTCCCTCATTATTACAGTGGATGTGAAATCCTTTGCTGGGTTCTGGCAGCCCGAGGCGGGGGAGCCGATATGAGTCGAGTTTTAAGCGGACTGTATGCCTCCTCCTGTTCTGGCCCCCAGGTTACAGCTTCCAAGGCGAGCTTGCCTCCTTTAATTAGTCTCTGGATCGGTACAGCCAATTTTGCGAATTCAGGTATAAAGCTCCGACTGTAGTTGAATAACCCCATGACCTTTCTGACTCCCCAGACAGTGACAGGTCGTGGCATCTGTTGGATTGCCTTCTTACAGTCGTTGGGCATTTCTTTGAGTCCCTGGGATATAAGGTGTCCCAGGTATAAGACTTGTGTTTTGCCAATCTGTGCCTTTGTGGGGCTGACCTTTAACCCTGCAGTTGCCAATTCCTTAAATACTAGCCCTGACCTAGACTCTGAGGCAATTAGGATATCATCTATATATTGGAGGGCAGTGCTACCCTCTGGTGTCTCTACTGTCTTTATGGCAGGCAGGTCCACGTGTACTGTCTGCCCCTTACTGTAAAGCAAATTTGTTCTGGGACCCAGGGTGTAATGGAATAGACCAGAAGCTATGTCTAAAACAGTAAACACCTTGTGCTTGGGAGCCAAGCCGTTTAAAATAGTGGAGGGGTCTGCTACAATGGGGTGTAATTTGGGGGTGACCTTATTTAGTCCTGTATATCCCGTCAGGTTTTATTACTGGCCACATTGGGGAATTATGTGTACTTGCGGTTTCTTTCAAGATTCCCTGTTTCACTAGTCCTTGCACTATCTCCGCAACTGCTTGTTCTGCTTCGGGTTTTATTGGGTATTGCCAGTGGGGCTTATGCTCTGGTCTGGGAACCCTTATCGGGTCTATGTTAACTAGATCTGCATTTAACTTTGTTTCTGCCCAGGTCCGGGGATGGAGGTGCCAATGGCTCCGAATCACACCCCCCCCCCTCCTTTCTGAGGTTCCAGTCCCTGCTGGTGATGGTAGCCACTTTAATAGTTTCAAGGTGATTTGCAAGTTTCCTAATCTCAGTCGTCCGACCGTCCTGTCTGGGCCAAATCAATTTCCCTTTTGCACAATTGATTAGAACATTATATTCTTTCATGAGATCACTGCCTATTATTGGTGCCCTCATTATTTTGGCATACATAGAATCTCATGGGGATACATATGTTATTTATTTCTACAAAGATAGTTTTGCTTCAGTAAGCTGGTGTTTTATCCCCTCCTCCCCCAGTTAAATGAATCATTTTGTTTGCGTGGGGCAAGGGTGGGTTTGTGATGGATACAGCGGCTCCTGTGTTCCCTAGCATCTCACATTTCCTCCCTCCTATCACAGCGGGTACGTAAATTCTCCCCTCTCCCTTACCCTCACGAATGGGGGCTGATGGTTGTCAGCTCTGCTGACCTTGGGACTCCTGTGGTACTGTGGTGTTCTGAGTGGTGTTTAGGGGTGCCCCATGCTTTTCCCAGGACACTGCTTCTGTGTGTCCTGTTCTTTTGCAGTGGCTGCAGTATCTTACATTGTTCCCATGTCCATTCCCTGCTTGTGGGAGCCTACACACTCCAGCAAAGTGTCCTTGTCAGCCACAGTTGTGGCAGGATGGTTTTATCCTAATCTCGCCTCCATTCCAGTCGGCTGCTTTGTCAGGTCTTGCCGTTATTGCGGGAGCTTCTGCATCCTGCACCTCGCTATCCCACTCGATTAGGTCATCATAATCCTGGGACATTATTCCTCCCATTTTCAAGATGGCTTGGTGGGCGCTAGGGAGCCCATCTTGAAAAGCTTGGATGAACCCGGTCCCCCCAATCTGGGTTTGCTTGCCCTGAGCATTCTTGATAGATCCTAAATAATCATTCACCATATTCAGAGGCTCCTTCCCCTTTAAGTTGCTTAGTGTTCACGATCCTGCTCCAGCTCGTGGGAGCATTTCCTAGCACCCTCTGGATTTCCTCTTTAAAGTCGGTGAAGGGGGCCTATTGGACATCTATCTCTGCTGTGAGAGCGTCGGCACATATCTACCATCCTGCCCTAAAGTCTCGGGCTGCTGTGGCATTGGGTCCACCAATTACCTGCCTCCACTTGTCCACTGGGCAAGCTGCCCGGACCAGCTGGTGTATGTCTCTTAGGTGTTGTTGGTGCCCTACCCATACACTACCCAGCACTTCCCAGAACCTGGTGTTTGCGTTCCGAGGCTGTAATTTGCCCAGGGAGGCCATAATCTGCTGCCCCTCCCCTGGGTGAAGGGTTTATAATTCACTTTAGGTTGTAACTCCGTGCCTCCTCTGGTAATAGGCACTAAGTTATACTCCTGCGTGGTTTGTCCAACAGAGAGAGCAGTTGGCTCCTGCTGGGCAGTTTTGTAGGAGGGAGACAGTCAATTTCGCTCTCCTCTTGCATTTTTTCTAAGGTGAATTCTAAATTTTTTATTCTGCCCTCCAGTTCTCTACCTTGCTCCTGGTCCTTTCTAACATTACCCTTATCTTTTTAGTTTTATTCCGTTTCTGCTTATCTATCCACTCTCTCTGTTATACTAATGTCTGGGATGAGTCCCAACCACTCTTCTTCATTTACTCTGTCAGCCCTTGTCTCTCTGCTTGCACTTCTCAATAAGGCAATCTGCAGTATCCCCCTCAGAACTTTGATCTGCCACTTAGCAGATTGTGTTTCCCCAGATACTAGCAACAGTAAAGTGTTCCTAATCCAGTGAGGACTTCTCTACCCCCTGACCAATAATACTGTCCCAGCACTGTCTGTATGGCCATAGCAGACTTCTAGCAAGGTGTGCTCTCTACTGGTGGGACTTCTCTACCCTCCTGGCCACACCACTAGTCGGTACCTACCATGTGGCTGGGAATGCTATTTCAATAGGGTGTGCTCTCTACCGGTGGGACAGTTTACCTTCCCGGCTACCTCTACTGACCCAACGCCTCCTAATAGGATTAGAAACCTACCTCTAACCCGGTGTGCTCTCTACTGGTGGGACTCCATACCCTCTCAGCCATTGCCATGATTCAAGCTCTGTCATTCTACTCAGGACTGACAGGGTATCACGATTACTCACAGTGTCCATGCTCCCCCCATCTCGGTAATGTGTGCTCCACTGAGGTTTGGCTCTTGGTCAGAGTGATCAGCTTCTCTTCCTTACCACATTGGAAATTACAAGTACAAACAGCACCCAACTTTTAACTGAAACTCTAACTGGACTCTGCGTTGTTCGCCCCGACAGAGTCCAATGTTACCTGTTACATGTGGGGAGGCTACCCCTCTTAACAACCGGTTTAGGGCAGGGCTTTTGAGACAGGCACAACCTTGTCCTCTGGCTGTTTCAGCACAAGCAGCAGGTTCTTACAACAGTTGATACAGTTAAACACTTATTCTCCACAGACATACACTTAAAAAAATTTAACTCAGTACTGTAGCAAATCAGACATTACAATCAGTATATCTTTTAAACTGTGTCTTTACCTGGTCTGACTCTTCCCTTTTGCAGGGACAAATTGGTTCTTACTCTGGCCCCCAATCATGGTCTTTGATCAGAACACCAGTAACAACGCCAATTGTTGTGGGGAAAATCACCAGCCTCAGAGTCAGAATCGGGGTTCAATGACAAGAGTTTATTGCACAAGGAAATACCGGAGCTCCGGGGAGAGAAAGACACCAACAGCATAGTGGTCAGCTGCGAGTCTTCTCTCGACCCGGAGCACATGTCAAGAAACCTCTTGTGATACAATAGATCAGTGATGAGATTATTGTCTTTGTAACATGGTTTGTTTCTGGCAATGATTGCAGAATCGTTGATAGTTTCGATCAAGTCTTTGTCAGTTCCAGCACAGTCTTTGTTCATTTCCACATGGGTATTGCCAGTTTCAGTGTAGACATGGTCAGTTTCAATGTCTGCATGGAAATCCATTGCTGTAGTAACGGGCGCTAATTGTTCTTCCTGAGAAGGACAGTTACTGCAGCCCTGGCTATTAGCATTTCTTATTGAGTCTGTATCAAGCTGTTAGCATTTCTATAAGAGGTGTTGGCTGGACCCAGACACTCGCTACTCATGTGTATTCTCTCCCCCACCTGCCTTAAACTAATCAACTGGGTTGTGAGTGCATTATGCTGGCATTCTGGTGGCCCCAGGCAGTGCTGTATCTGCTCTGCTGTTTCTCTCCATATTGTGACCCAGTGGCCATCTTATGTGTCAAATTGGCCAACTGATGGCTCAGCAGCCATTTTGTGTATCCGTGTGCCGAGAGTCACCCTGCCCAGTGCCATCTTCCTCTTCAGTTGCATTTCTTTCTCCATAAAATTCCTATTATTTTAATTATGTGCTCAAAATGATGATGAGAAAGTTTGCTGAGCATGGATGAGCGAGGAGCAAGAGCATCTATTCAGTATTATGAGAATGAACATCATCACTGGAGCCAAAGAGGGTATATTGGAGGTAAAACACATTGGAAATAGAATCCAGGAAGACTGCAGAATCTTGTTTTATTGTGGTTGTCACAATTAGCTGCGGAACGTTCATCAGCTCTCCTCTCTAAACCCCATTAGTTCGCCACAACAAATGTTTGATTTCCTGTGAACACACAGCTTTAACACTTCAATTAAAATGCAATACTAGTGAAGATGATGGAACCAATGACAAGATCTCTTTACAAATAACTCCTTCCCTCACCCTGGACAGACTTCCTCCTTTATGTCCCAGGAGCTGATTTCCCAGCAGCAGCTCTGGAATTGAACCCCCTTTCTGCACCACCTCCACGCCCCACCCCCTCAGGAACTGCTCCCCCTTACTGCTTACACCCCTCGCTTTCTGCTTGTGCCTCTACCCTCTACCCCCAACCCCCTCAGGAACTGCCCCCCTTTCTGCTCACACATCCTCCCCCATCCCCTCAGGAACTGTTCCCCCTTTCTGCCCACCCCCTCAGGAACTGCTCCCCCTTTCTGCCCACCCCCTCAGGAACTGCCCCCCTTTCTGCTCACACATCCTCCCCCACCCCCTCAGGAACTGCTCCCCCTTTCTGCCCACCCCCTCAGGAACTGCTCCCCCTTTCTGTTCACACCAGCCTCCCCAACCCCCTCAGGAAATGCTCCCATTTTTTGCTCACATCCCCCCCTCCCACATCCCCTCAGGAACTGCTCCTCCTTTCTACTCACCCCCCACCCCCTCAGGAACTGCCCCCATTTCTGCCCACCCCCTCAGAAACTGCTGCCCCTTTCTGCTAACACCAGCCTCCCCAACCCCCTCAGGAAATGCTCCCATTTTATGCTCACATCCTCCCCTCCCACATCCCCTCAGGAACAGCTCCCCTTTTCTGCTCACACCACCCCCACCCCCTCGGGAACTGCTCCCCCTTTCTGCTCACCCTCTACACCCCCTAAGGATCTGTTCTCCCTTTCTGCTCACAATCTCCCCCCCACCACCTCCTCAGGAACTGCTCCCGCTTTCCCCTCACCTGGTTTGGAACTGTTACCCCCATTCTGTTGTCCCCACTTCACTGCCCTAGACAACCTGTCCTTCCGCTGCCTGTACCCTCACTCCAGATCTGATGTGCAAATGCCCCCCCCCCCACCTCCTACAGCCACCAGACACTAACACCCTTGCCCACTCAGTACTCACCATCACTTATCCCCATTGGACTTGAATTCTCCCACCCACATTGACCTTCCTAAACACAGCATCACTTACCTGGCCTTTGCACACTGGCACAGTACCCTCCTAGCATCCTATCCCATGGTACCTGAATCCTGACCTAGCTGGAACCCTACCAGCTGAAACCCCTACCTACCTGGCAGCCTGATACCCTGCTTAGCTGGCACTGACCTGACTTGCCACACTACTTCATCCTGCGCCCTACATACCCAGCACCCTACTTCCCCAGAACGAATACTTGGCTGGCACTCACCTTACCTAACACCATACTCACCCGATCTACTTGGCACAATACCTTCCTACCCAGCGATGCCCTACGCTCACACTTACCTTATGTATTTACCATTTGTCAGGAGTTGTTGAAGTTGCTGTCTGTGACTCAGGACCGTCACATTTTAGAAGATGGCAGCTGATTGCTGAGAAGAGAGGGTTAGGCCCCTCCAGCCCTGACAGTTCTGGGCTATTAAAGAACTGTTAAGATGGAAGTGTGGCTCTGAAGGAGCCCTTATCTCAATATCCTGTCAGAAATGCAGAGCATAAAAAAGAAGGGACGGAGCCAACCCTTAGAAAATCCAGCCCTTGATTTCTGAGGGTCAGAGATTTGTTTCCCATAGCGTTCCTGGATTTGAATCCTGTGCCTCAGTCTCATTCAACCTTAGATCAACCAGTCTGAGCTGGTTAAGGTTGGAAACTCAAACAAAAACAGAAGTTGTTGGAAAAGCTCAGCAGGTCTGGCAGCATCTGTGGAGAGAAATCAGAGTTAACGTTTCAGGTCCAGTGACCCTTCCTCAGAACTGGGGACCCAAAACATTAACTCTGATTTCTCTTCACAGATGCTGCCAGACCTAGATTAAAGTGGTGCTGGAAAAGCACAGTAGTTCAGGCAGCATCCGAGGAGCAGTAAAATTGACGTTTCGGGCAAAAGCCCTTCAGGAATACAGGCAGACAGCCAGAAGGGTGGAGAGATAAGTGAGAGGAGGGTGGGGGTGGGGAGAAAGTCACATAGAGTATAAAAGGTGAGTGGGGGAGGGGATGAAGGTGATAGGTTGGGGGAAGGGTTGAGTGGATAGGTGGAAAAGAAGATAGGCAGGTAGGGCAAATCATGGGGACAGTGCTGAGCTGGAAGTTTGGAACTGGGGTGAGGTGGGGGAAGGGGAAATGAGGAAACTATTGAAGTCCACATTGATGCCCTGGGGTTGAAGTGTTCGAGGCGGAAGATGAGGCATTCTTCCTCCAGGCATCTGGTGGTGAGGGAGCGGCGGTGAAGGAGGCCCAGGACCTCCATGTCCTCGGCAGAGTGGGATGGGGAGTTGAAATGTTGGGCCACAGGGCGGTGTGGTTGACTGATGCGGGTGTCCCAGAGATGTTCCCTAAAGAGCTCTGCCAGGAGACGTCCAGTCTCCCCAATGTAGAGGAGACCTCATCGGGAGCAACGGATACAATAAATGATACTGGTGGATTTGCAGGTAAAACTTTGATGGATGCGGAAAGCTACTTTAAGGCCTTGGATGGAGGTGAGGGAGGGAGTGTGGGCGCAGGTTTTGCAATTCCTGCAGTGGCAGGGGAAGGTGCCAGGATGAGAGGGTGGGTTGTAGGGGGTCGTGAACCTAACCAGGTAGTCATGGAGGGAACGGTCTGGGTGTGAAGGGAAATATATCCCTGGTGGTGGGGTCCATTTGGAGGCGGCAGAAATGTCAGCAGATGATTTGGTTTATGTGAAGGTTGGTAGGGTGGAAGGTAAGCACCAGGGGCGTTCTATCCTTGTTACGGTTGGAGGGGTGGGTCCTGAGGGCGGAGGTGCAGGATATGGACAAATGGCGTTGGAGGGCATCTTTAACCACATGGGAAGGGAAATTGCGGTCTCTAAAGAATGAGGCCATCTGGTGTGTTCTGTGGTGGAACTGGTCCTCCTGGGAGCAGATACGGTGGAGGCGGAGGAATTGAGAATACAGGATGGCATTTTTGCAGGAGGTAGGATGGGAAGAGGTGTAATCCAGGTAGCTGTGGGAGTCGATGGGTTTGTAAAAAATGTCGGTGTCAATTCGGTCGTCATTAATGGAGATGGAGAGGTCCAGGAAGGGGAGGGAGGTGTCAGAGATGGTCCAGGTAAATTTAAGGTCAGGGTGGAATGTATTGGTGAAGTTGAAGAATTGCTCAACCTCCTCGCGGGAGCACGAGGTAGCGCCAATGCAGCCATCAATGTAGCGGAGGAAGTGGTGGGGAGTGGTGCCAGTGTAATTATGGAAGATGGACTGTTCTACGTAGCCAACAAAGAGGCAGGCATAGCTGGGGCCCATATGGGTGCCCATGGCTACCCCTTTGGTCTGGAGGAAATGGGAGGATTCGAAGGAGAAATTGTTAAGGGTGAGGACCAGTTCGGCCAGACAAATGAGAGTATCAGTGGAAGGGTACTGTTGGGGACGTCGGGAGAGGAAGAAATGGAGGGCTTGGAGGCACTGGTCATGGTGGATGGAGGTGTAGAGGGATTGTATGTCCATGGTGAAGATGAGGCGTTGGGGACCGGGGAAACGGAAGTCTTGGAGGAGGGGAAGGGTATGGGTGGTGTCTCGAGCGTATGTGGGGAGTTCCTGGACTATGGGGGAATAGGACAGTGTTGAGGTAGGTAGAAATGAGTTCAGTGGGGCAGGAGCATGCTGTGACAATGGGTCGGCCAGGGTGGTCAGGCTTGTGGATCTTTTTTATAAGTGAGAGGAAGGTGGGGGTGGGGAGAATGTAGCATAGAGTACAATAAAGTGAGTGGGGGAGGGGATGCCAAACCTACTAAGCTCTTCCAGCAACTTCTGTTTGTGTTTTTGATTCACAGCCAACGGCAGTTCTTTTGGTTTTTAATCGAAGTTTGAAACTTGGCTTTGTTCCTTTGATCTCTCAGTGGGTAACTCTGGGTGAAATCTTACCAGGTTCATGATGAGTGGTAGAATTGAACAAGATGTCAGGGAGCTTCATCTCAATATTGCTCTCATTTCACTGTATCCCACTCACTATTTGCAAGCAACACGGCAAGAATCTTCTCAGGCAGCAGTGAGTTCCAAGGATAGTCATTGTTGCTTATTAAATGTCTTGTTAACAGCACCACTCACCTGGGCTTGTGATCATACCAGGCTCACCATACACTTGAGCTGTCAGGAAACCCCAATATTTCAACCAGAGAGGGTTTTGATGGATTCAACTCACCTCTTGCACCAAACAACCTCTATGTTAGACACAGAGCACCAACAGTTTGGTTCAGCTCTATGGGCATCAGTCACACACACATTGGTATCAGCCTTGTGCCAGTATCTGTGAACCTCCATTTACAGGAAATTTCTGTGCTTCAGTGTTGTGCCTTGGTCCATCATTGTAATGCTGCAGGAAGGATACTGTGCACTCAGGGATACACACCCCGCTCAGGGACTACACCAGGCTGCATCCCTGGGCACTTCACTTTTTTCTCATAGCACTCACTCATTCACTCTGAGCTGACCCGCTGCTCCCAGCATCCCTGCCTTGTACTGCCATGTCCGGTACCAAAAAAGTTAGTCAATTCCGGGATATCCAGCGAGGGGCGAGTTGTTCCAGGAGTGCGAATTGGACAAGATCGTTGCTGTAAGGGCTGAAATACCAGTTAATGAAGTGAGCTTGGGAAGATAGGGTGAGGAAACATAGTCAACCTCATGGTAAAAATCAATGCAGTCGACAAACTCAAAGCAACTTGCACTTTGCCGAAGAACTGCCCTCTGTGTTTGACTCATTGGTGGCCTCCGCCAGTGATATATGCCACATGGGATATGTTCCTTTGACCTTTTCCCCGATCTTGTTCCACTTTCCCTGGAACACAACTTCATCAGCTAGATATTGAGATTCTATTATACTCCAGTGGGACCCTTCAGCTAAGTGAGACTTCACCTTCATCTTTTCCTGGCCTGTAATTGTGCCATGAAGGAATCTATTACCCAGCTCTCTGTCCCTATTCTGTCCTCCTTCATACCTCATTAACAAGCTTGGGTCATTCTAACACCTTCGGGTCCCACTGGAGAGCACCACACTCTTTGACAGATACCTTTTTAGTAGTCTGACTTGTGAAAATAGGGATAAATTATTATTGATTGACTCAATGACCACCCAAAAGGCTGAGCAACAGGAACTGAAAGATGAATTTATACATACAGCTGATGGCACATCTTTTCGTTTGAATCTTTGATATACCTGGGAAGATCAAAAGTAAACCTTAGCTTTAAAGGAGCAGCAATGTGAAAAACAAGGATTTTTTAAAAATTCAGTATTTTTGCTATAATTTTCTTCTGAACAGAAGTGTACAGAATTTATCAGAGGTCAATTACATATTAGTGATTTCTGAAAAGGGCACAGGGTTGGAACTATACTTTCACATCTAAGATCGCCTTGAATGGTTGGGATGGAGGTTTTCCAGCCTCACCAGATCTTTAAAGTAACTTGAAGCATCCCAGCTTACTGTGCATGAAGATGACTGTGCTAAATTGGTCACCTCATTCAGTCACATGATGAGTGCTGTGGAAGAATGAAAATACTATCATTCACAAGATGGGAGTTGAGGTTATTTGTCAGGACCAAAGTGAAGGAGCTCAATTCCACATGTAAGCAAGATTTAGGCTGAGGGAGTTACTGCCAATCTGTAATATTATATAAGATTCACAGAACTGGACATAGAATCATTGAATCATAGAGGCATATAGCATGGAAACAGATCTTTTGGTGCAACCAGTCCACATTAACCATAATCCCAAACTAAACTAGTCTCACCTGCTGTGCTTGGTCCACTTCCCTCCAAGGGCAATGTACTTATTTAAACGTTATAACTATACCCACATCCACCACTTCCTCTGGAAGTTCATTTCACACATGAACCACTCTCTGAAAACAAATTACTCCACCTATCTTTTTTAATAATCTTTCTCTTCTCACTTTATAAATATGCTTCTTAGTCTTGAAATTCCTCACACTAGGGAAAAGACACCTGCCATTCACCTTATCCATCCTTCTCATGATTTTATAAACCTCTATAAGGTCACCCCTCAACCTTCTAAACTCCAGTGCAAAAAATCCCAGCCTTTTCCCATAACTCAAGCCTTTCGTTCCTGGTAACATCCTCACAAATCTCTTCTGAGCCCTCTCCAGCTTAATAACATTCTTCCTGTAACTGGGCAACCAGACCTTCACACAATTCTTCAGAAGAGGCCCCACCAACATTCTATACAGCCTCAACATAATGTCCAACTCCAATATTCAAAAATTTCAGCAATGAAGACAAGCGTACTAAACACCTTCTCATTGACCTTGTCAACCTGTAACACCAATTTAAAAGAACTAAGTATCTGAACCCATAGATCTGTCTGTTCTTCGACACTACCCTGGGGTCTCCTTTTGTTTGTATATGTCCTGCCTTTGTTTTGCCAAAATGCAATACCTCACATTTATCCAAGTTAAACTCCATCTGCCACTCTTCAGCCAATTGGCCCAATTGATTAAGATCTTTGTCATTTTAAATAGCATTTTTCACTGCCCACCTGTACCACCAATCTTGGTGTCCTCCATGAACTTACTAACCATGGCTCCTGTATTTTCATCTAAATCATTTATATAAATGACAAACAAAAGTAGGCCCAGCACCGATCCCTGGAGAACACCCCTGGTCACATGCCTCCCAGCCTGAAAAATAATCCTCCACCATCACTCTCTGTCTCCTACCATAAAGCCAATTTTGTATCCAATTGGCAACCTCACCCTGAATCCCAATGTGACCTAACTTTAATAATAATAATACCATGTTCAAGTCTAAGTAAATAATATCTACCATTCTGTCCTCAACAATCTTCTTGGTTACTTCTTCAAAAAACTCAATCAAGTATGTGAGACACAATTTCCCTTTCACAAAATCATGGTGACTGTTCCTCATCATTCCTTGCCTCTCCAAATGCATATAAATCCTATCTTTCAGAATCAATTCAAACAACTTGCCCACCTCCAATGTCAGACTCAAGTCTATAGTTCTCAGGCTTCTCCTTCCATCCTTTCTTAAATAAAGACACAACATTAGCCACTCTCCAGTCATCCTGCACCTCACTCGTGGTTATAGATGATACCAACATTTCTGCAAGGGGCCCTAACTTCCTCCAAAGTCCTAGGATATGCTAGGTCAGAGATTTATCCGCTTCTATACTTTCAAAGATCTCCTGCACTTACTCTTCTGTAAAGTGAACAGTTTTCAAAACATCAATATTTTTCCCCAAGTTCTCAAGCCTCCATTTCATTCTCCACAATAAAAACTGATGCAAAACATTCATTTAGTATGTTTTCCATCTCCTGAGGTTCAATGCAAAGATATGATCTTTTATCTTTATGATGCTCTACTGTCTCTTTAGATACTCTTTAGTTATCCTTAACTTATTTGCCAAGGCTATTTCATCCCTTCTCTTTACCTTCCTGATCTACCCCTACACTCTTTATAATGTTCAAGAGACTCAGTTGAGCCTAATTGTCTATATCTAATATATGATTCTTTTTTATCCTTAACTAGAACCTCAATATCTTTATTGTTCTCTCATCCGATCAGGCTAACCTTTCACTCTGACAGGAACATAATGAACTCTCGTTATCACACTTTTAAAAGCCTCTCACCTATCTGATGTCCCTTTACCTGCGAATAGTCTACTTCACTCAATTTTTGAAAGTTCTTGTCTCATACCATTAAAATTTGCCCTCCTCCAATTGAAGACATTAATATTCTTTTATGGAAGTCTTATCTTTTTCCATAATTATTTTAAAATAAATAGAAATATGCTCACTAGACCCAAAGTGTTACCTTCTCTGGAGAAGCCTGAGAACTATAGACTTGTGAGTCTGACACTGGAGGTAGGCAAGTTATTAGAAATTATTCTATCAGCCAGTTTCCCTGTCTTTTTACTCAGGAGAAGGTCAAGGTTTGCTCCTTGTCTAGTAGAAAGAATTATGTATTGATAAAGAAAATTTTCTTGAACAAATTTTACTAATTCTTCACTATCCAAATCTTTGATTTGTATATATTGCTTGCATATCTGTTTGTATATCCAAAATCAGACTCCTAAGACAACCATTTTACTAGGAATGCAGTCAAAATAGGAGGCTTCTAGGCGGACAGTAGAAGTACTAGGGGTTGTCCTCAAACATCCCTGCCAACTCATGACAGTTCATGGTTTGTCACTAATCAAAATAGACAAGGTTCACCCAGGAAGGCATTGAACCCATCAAGACTTTGTAGAGGCAATGCTGAGGTGTTGGGGTGAACATATTAACCCCTAAATAAATCAGATATCCACATGGTCCAAATATCTACAGACTGCAGATTGCACTTATCAGTTATCTCAGAACCCATCACACTGAAGTGGAAGAAAACCCATCTTCAATCCTGCCTAAAAAGAAGTGCGTTAGAAAGTCTTTCAACTAATAGCCTCAATAATCACAAGTAGCTCCTCAGTAAAATCCAGTTTCTGAAAAAAATCAAAAATAGTCAAGGCAATCATACAAGACTGCCATGCTAAGCCTTGCACTTGTGTTATTTTGCAATGATAAGTCAAACCTTGTTTGAAGTCCTTTTACATATTTGCATGGCTTCTTTTCCAAAACATGTACGTTTAGCAGTATTGCAGAAAATTGTCGCGAAAACCATAACCAAAGTTCTGCTCAAGATTATTCATTGTGGTTCTCAGAAATGGTTTCCTGTTTACAGTACTCTGCGATTGACGTTGAAATCCTATCAGTTTGGCATAATATGTTTGTTCCTCTTTGAACAAACAGAAATTGTGTTGAAATTCAGCATTGTAACATCCAATATTTGGTAATTTTAACAAAAAATGACCTGCGTATAGACAGTGGAATATTCTCCAGGCTCATTGAATTATTTTCAGCATTTAAAACCGTGCAGCATTGCACATGTTAGTAAATCAAAGTTCTTCACTAGGAATTCAGAGTAAGAATGCAAATTGCTTGCCTTTAAATCGGTGTTTAGAACTTTTATTCGAGAATATCGCACAGCTTTTAAAACTGCAGTGGGAAATGCAAACCAAACAAGTGGATGGTGAGGGAGATTCTATTGTGTTTATAAAAGTTTCCACTGCAAACCACAGTGTTTGTGAAAATATTAATCAGACGGAATATTTTTGTTGCCTTGATGAACTCAAACATCTGAATCATTCGGTACAGAGGGATTGTAAGAACAGCTCTTTTAAAATCAGTGGTAGAAAAACAGGTTAATGTTTTAAACAAAATTATTGCACAAAATATACATATATATTCAAACATTCCTACACTATTCAGCAGCTGGTGCATTCCATAGCTGTTGGTTGCTGAAGGCATTTGAAAGGGAATTGTACCTGAAAGAAAAATATTTTCCAAGCAATGGTGAAAGGATGTGGCAGTGAACTAGCTACATCAATCTTGTAGAGAACCAGCATGTGTTTCACAGTCTTAATGATCTCATTCGATACTGTAACCATTCCATGGTTCTATCCTAATTATGTAAAGGCTCTGTATTTCCAATGCCTTCTCTCTTGAATATTGCTGAAGGAAGTGACCTGTTTACCAAGCTTTTTGTCTTGCATTCAGCCAGACAAATACAAGAATGCGAAATTTCATTACCCACAACGACGTATACAATGGGGGGAAAGCGCACTCATTTGTTGGCAAGTCAACTCTGGTTAGCCAAGGTATTGTCATGGAAAAAGCAACATGGAACTATAAGTTCCCCAAGTTCCTGGCAATTTCAAAAACTTTCAAGGCTTAAGCATATTCCTAGTATTTTGTAAATGTGTGACTGTATGACTCTTCTAGAAATCATAGAACAGTCACATCAGAAGCTCATCTAGTCATCTTAAGTTGGTAGATCACGTAGCTCAGGACTGTTCAGCAAGTGCTGCCAAACTCCAAAATCAAACAGGTTAAAACAGAATTTTATTCTGGATCTTGCAAGTTAATAATCAATCTGCCTGGTTGATTACAAGTAATCAAGATAGCGTATTAAAAGTTTATTTCCAAGCAGGTTGATTGTACGGAGGTGAGATATAGTCCCAGAACAGAGCAATGATGAGACTGCGTGATAGTTGAAAGATAACTAGTCTACATTGTGCCCTACATGTCACTTGGTCTGGGATACACAATATCTTTAGCCTTTTAAGTTGACCTGTTTGTGCTGCTATTCTGCTTCAATAGATAACTACATTGAAATCAAAGCCTGCATGAAGCATCCCCATATTGTAAACAACTGAAATGTTTTGACAGTTCGATTAAAACCACCACAAAGTCACTCAGTTGTGCGTGATAACACTTCTGGGTGGAAAAAAGTGAAAGATTAAAACAAAAATATAAAATACAAAGAAAAAAAACGACACCAAACATGTAATAAGTTTGTTCAATTGTGTATTATTCAATAGCAAGGCATTTACTCCCAGCGTAACACTCCAACTTTGGTCATCCTACATAACACATCCAATGGGAAGACATATTTACTGATTTAAACTCAGTTATTCTTGAGTCTACTGCCACCAGTCAATGTCCTAGAAAAATACTGAGTCTTTGAAAGCACTTCCAGTAGGTCTAGTGCATACATATTGTGAAATACCTCATGACTTGTCTGATTTTCAAATGCAACTTCAATTCCAAGGAGGGTTGATTTGGCCAAAGTGGCTGGTTGGAGAGAGGGACCTACCAATGGATATGAAGGGAACTTCAAACAGCAGCCCTTCACATTGGGAAAAGAGGGGAGTCAAAACAGACTGTATTGGGATCTCTTGTGATGACAAACATAATGAATGGCTGCTTAACAGCAAACTACCCCGGTGCATTGAAGATGTGCAGAATTAAAAGAAAAGAGAAGGAAATGGAAAATGAGGCAGCAACAAGCAAAGCCTAATCTGTTAGGTGGAAGTGTATGTCATGAATGCGGAAGAACTTTCAAGGCCAAGTTTGGACTCATAAGCCACTTGAGAGCCCATAAATAGATCAAAGAAACAAAAATCATCATCCTCAACCTCGAGGGATAGCCACAACCTCTAAGAATTATGTCCCAAACAGCAGACATATATTGTATTTTTCTCTTTGAAGAATCAATAAGGGCAGCAGTTAAAAAGTCATTTTAAACTTTACTGGAGTGTGTTAGTGGGACTGAACACTTTTCTATGTAACAACCTGTGACACAGTTGGAGCACTATCGCATAATTACCCCTGTATTGCAGGTAACTAAATATCTCTCACTCTGATTGTTTGAGGTCATCTTGCTCACTGCCACAACAAAAGGACTCTCTCTCACACGAAATCAATAATGATCAAAACGTAATAGAACTGCAGAATCACAGCTAATCTGCAAAACTAAGGAATTGGTAAACTGATTGTTCGATTACCAACATCAATACTGCTCGTAATCTCCACTATAACAGCCAAAAATGTTCAACTATCAATACTTTGCAAACAATTCAGAGACTGATCTGCACATCTCTTCGCATTTTTAAAAACTTTTATCTTTTTGGAATCACCATACTTCCAATCTGTTTGTATGTTTGTGATGCTACTAACTCTTCTTGCATTTAGTAATGGATAAGCTCACTCTTTGTTAACTCAAGAAAGCCTGATTAAATTGTCTTCTATTAAAACATTGTTCATCTGGATCTGTGAGAAAGGGAACCATAAGAGAAGATATTCATTTTTAAATTAACCTTGTTGCACCCAACCAAAGGGATGGATCCCTTGTTACTCAGGAATTAATACATTCACCATGGAGAGATTTATACATGACCAACATATGGATAGCAATGCTTGGCATTGTGAGTGGTGTTATGAATATGCCATTGAAGGAAGCCATAGAAATTTGTGCCACAACTCAATATCCCAGCAATATCATCACGGTTTCATTTTCTGATTCTGTACTAATTTAAGTTATGAACTTAGCAACTCATGCCATCAATTTCTGTTTTAATAATACCCTGTGTCACAATAGATGGTGCAGCCATCAGATCTCCTCTGTATCTGGTGCTTGCTAATATTTTCATCGGTGTCCACAAGAAACTCATATTTTGATGGAATGATCTCCAATCTCCTATTTCTGCACATTTCTGATCTTTGAATTCCCGCCAGAAGTGATTATTTCCTTACACATCTTAATAAACTCTGTGTTCAAATTCATTTTTGAGATGGAACAGTTTAGTACACTCTCTCCTTGACATAGTAGTCCACAAATATCCAAATGGCTCCTCCACCATTATCTACCACAAGCCTACTTTCAGCAGTCAGTATATGTGTTAAGATCTGTGTAGCTCTATGCATTATAAGATTGGCCTAACCAGCAATCTCCCAAGTATGGCTCTAGATACTTGTTAATGTTGCAAGCTGGATACAGATACTATGATTCTGTGGCTATTCCGATCAGATCATTGTTTATCGCACTAACTTATCAACATATCAAAGGCTGTTACTTTGGGACCTGATTTACCTCAATTTATCATGTAAAAGTCAAAGGAAACAGATTAAGAAAACCATTGCATACTGCCACTATGAAGTAGCGAAACAAGTGGTATTTTCTGCTAATAGGATATTGCCACCTGTTCAAAAGGACATTCTGCCCATCAGAGACTTAAGCAACATCAGGTATGAACTTCAGCATTGATACAATGTCAGGTGTGTAGATCATATTCCAATCATTGATGGATTGAATTTGGTTACGCTTTCATATAGGTGGTCCCTAGTTTTCATATCTTCTCTGCACTCCCTTTGAGTTTACTCTGTCAAAACTCATAATTTTCAAAGATCTGTAATTTGTTAAGAGATACCTTTCCAATCATCTATTCTTATTGGGTTTAATTTCATAATTCTTTATTTCTGGTATAACCCTTGCAAATCATTTTACAACCTTCCTTAATGTTTCAATATCCTTTTTTTATATAATATGGCAACTGGGCAGTTGAGTATTCAGAACATTTCCACTTTATCAATTAAATCTTTAAAATCACATGTGTCGGAGTCTTCCAGCTTGCTGCAATATCATCTGAGGGGAGAAATCAAGTATTTCTTCCTACTCTTGCTAGCCAGCAGTGATGTTGATCTTCCTGTCATACTGGATAGAACTGGTTGCTGGATGTCAGCCAGCAAGTGGCAACTTACTCGACTGAATAACAGAATTACAACACCTCTTAGTGGATTTAGAAAGCTCGGAGGATCTTATGAGGAATGTGACTCCAGACTCCTTTTCATTAAAACACTGCGCCTCAAGGTACTTTATGTGTCTTGAAGACCAGAAGTTATTCTTGCACTACACTAAAGCCACCAACAAACACCTGGTTCCTCTGACCCATGTCCAGCTAGCTTTTTCTGGCCAGCAAAAATTTCAACACTTAGACTGCTTTGAAAAAAAATCCACCCAGAGACATGACAGCAAGACTGTTGCAACATAATGTACTCTTGTTATATCACGTTAAGCCTGAGACAATGACGAAAGATCGTGATCTCTTGCCTTCCTTCAGTGACATGCCCGGCATATTTGTTAATAGAATACAGCCACCACTCCTCTTTCCCAGGTTGACTCTCAGGGCCTATTTGATTTACAGTGGGACCCAGTGACTCTTCACAAGAAGCTCTTGACTCAACAAGATGCATTTTATTACAGGAAAACAGTTAGGTAACATTAGCAGGTTAAATATAGTTTCTCAGACAATCAGGAGACACAAATGACAGATCTGCCCCTCCAGATCCAGAACTGAACAGTTGATTTGTCAATCCAAGACTGTCTGACATCATCAGGTTGAAACATTAACCCTTTCAGAACCATTACCGTATACAGCACCTGATAAGACTGAGCTCCTTACAACTTTTCCTATCCTTGTAAAGATGGTGGTATGACTTGCCTAGTTTCCTGATCAATGATTTGTTTCACACTTGCTCTTTTCCCTCAATCTGCAAACCAGTGATTACATCCAGAATGAGGAAAGCAAGTTGTGCAAAAAGGTGGTTTTATGTAGGATTTGTGTCGCTGTTTCATCATGTTTTTTAATCAGACATGGCAACATTTCATTGATTTAATCTATGAAATTTGTGTCTTGCTTGGTGATAGCCAGCACCTAAAACAAACTAAAAATATTATTTATTGCACACCCATGTCATTTCTATCACCAATTGGATGAGGTTCAAAAGCAAACCATTTACTGCAAAATGGGAGAATGTCCATGATTTTCTGTAACAAACAAACGATCTGTAAAGAAAATTGTGGGATGTGGAATTTTGAAACATAAAATTTCAGAGAATGTAATTTAGTTAGTAAGTCCTGAATGACCATGCTCTGATTTTTCATGAAAAAGAAACAATAGATTTTATCAGATTTAACAGCAGGTGGTCTTTCAATGCTACAGCATTTTCACTTTGTAAATTCCTCCTGATTGTATCTTATACAAATCATCCAAAGGATTGTTTAGCCAATCACCTTTTATAGTAGTGTTCACTTCTGTACTTAAAATGAATTAAATTTGGAGATGGATGGAGCAATGATCTACATAAAAGTAGATCCTCTGCTCAATTCTTCATGCTTCATGCTCATGCTCTTGCAATTTTCTCGTCAGACGTCACACCACACTAGGTTATACTCCAACCGGTTTATTTAAAAATCACAGGCTTTCGGAGTGTAACCCTTTCACCTGACAAAGGGGATATGCTCTGAAAGCCTATGATTTCAATTAAACCTGTTAGACTATAACCATACGTTATACAGAGGAACCTCGATTATCCAGCATTCGATTATCTGAATTTCAGATTATCCAAACAAGATCGCAAGGTCCCGATGCTTGGCTAAATTGTGTTATCTGGCATTCAATTATTCAAACAAAATAATCCCCTGCCGTGTCGTTCAGATAATCAATGTTCCTCTGTAAATATAGCAGTGAAAAGAAAATGCTTGAAATATCACATACTCAGATGGATAACGCTATTCATTTTCTTCCAGCTGAATGACAATGGAAACCAACACCCTCACGATCATGATGATGAATGTAACAAACAACGCTTCCGACTGCATCCTTACAGCCAACCGGTTGGAAAAGGTGACTCTTCCAATCTTGTACTCCGTCATTATTTGTGTTGGGCTGCCTGCCAACTTCATTGCCTTATGGATGCTTTTGCAACACAACAGGAAACACGGCATCCTCATTTACCTGATGAACCTTGCCATGGCTGATCTGATCAGTTGCTTAACACTTCCCTTCAGAGCCACATTGCTTTTCATGGGAGACACCTGGAAGGAGAATTCACCTACGTGCACCATTGTAATGATTATCATTAACTTCAGTTTCTACTATACTGTGAGCTGCAGCACAATTTTCCTTGCATTTATCAGCATCAGCAGATATGCCATGATTGTAAAGCCCAACAACATGCAGCTGAATAAATTCTATGGTACAAGTTTTGCACGGAATGCCTGTACCATCACCTGGATATTGGCAACAATCCCCATTCTTTCACTGAATATAAACTATTTCATCAAGGAATTAGACTTTACCAATGATCAGGATTCCGTGTGTTATAACATCCAGTTGCAATATGGCAAAAGAGTATCTGCCAATGCGTTTGTTGCTGTCGCTGTAATTTTTTTGATTATTTTAGCCATGTTTGCATTTTCTTATGCATCAATAGCACTGCACCTGTGCATGGTGAGGAGAAAAAGCATAAGTCAACACAATCGAGTGATCCATGTACGAGCACAGATGATCATCATCGCTGCAATGACTGGATTCATTGTCTGCCATTTACCTTATCACGTTTATCAGATTGTCACTGGGCTGCAGAGATTGAAGAACAGCAGTTGCGAGCACCTCCTGGGGACGCATCATGTGAAACTGATAACACTATGGCTTGTTTCATTGAGCAGCTGCCTGAATCCTATTCTATACTTCCTACTGTCAAAATCCTTCGTGGAAAACCGATCAAAGAGAAAGTCATCTGACATGTGATATCATCTTTGGAATCACAGGCCCACAGCCTTCAGTAGTTTGACAACGAGGCTCACTGGTGTTTCCAGAAATGTGCTTATGAATTTACTATTTTTTAAAAAGTAGTAAAGAGTCGTTGTTGGAAAGCACCAACTGTTTTCAGCATGATCTGACTATTGGCACATCACTATCACCGTGTCGTCATTCAGATGAAGAACTTGTACTGAGGCAAAAATCGTGAACAAACAAGTAAGGCAGCTATATGATGACACAAAAAAAGGAACTGCCTCCCCAATAAACAATTAGCTGGTGGTTAGAATATGAACAAAGACTGTGCAGTAAGTGGACTCTTCCACAAAAATAAACCCCACGAGTCCCTCCAAAGTCAATGCAAAATTAAACCCCCAGAACAGGGGTAACCTGAGTAGCTTGGAGCATTAAAATAACTCACCAAGAAACAAATGGCTCAAGATTAAAAACATCACCAATTAATTTGTTATTCCAACAGAAATATTCAGGCAATTAAGATGGAGCATTAGCTTTCTTTCACCAGTTTTCACCAATCTGTCAGAATCATAGAGATGTACAGCATGGAAACAGATCCTTCGATCCAACTCATCCATGCTGACCAGATATCCTCAACTAATCTAGACTCATTTGCCAGCATTTGGCCCATATCCCTCCAAACCCTTCCTATTCATATACCATTCAAATGCTGTTTAAATGCTGTAATTGTACCAGCCTCCACCACTTCCACTGGCAGCTCATTCCGTACATACACCACCCTCTGTGTGAAAAAGTTGCCCATTTAGATTGCTTTTATATCTTTCCGCTCTCACCCTAAACCCATGCTCTCTATTCTTGACTCCACCACCCCAGGGAAAAGACTTTGTCAGTTACCATACCCATGCCCCTCATAATTTTATAAACTATTAAGTCACCCCTCAACTTTCGACGCTCTAGGGAAATCAGCTCCAGCCTAATCAGCCTCTCCCTGTAGCTCAAATCCTCCAATCCTGGCAACATCGTTGTAAATCTTTTCTGAACCCTTTCAAGTTTCACAACATCCTTCCAATAGGAGGAGACCAGAATTGCACACAATATTCCAAAAGTGGCCTAATCAATGTCCTGTACAGCCACAACATGACCTCCCAACTCCTGTACTCAATACTCTGACCAATAAAGGAAAGCGTACCAAACACCTTCTTCATTATCCTATCTACCTGCGATTCTACTTTCCAGGAATATGAACCTGCACGCCAAGGTCTCTTTGTTCAGCAACACTCTCTGGGACCTTACCACTAAGTGTCTAAGTCCTGTGCTGATTTGCTTTTCCAAAATGCAGCACCTGACATTTCATTAGCCCATCTGATCAAGATCCTGTTTAACTCTGAAGTAACCTTCTTCAGTGTAATCATCCACAAAAAAAAAGAGTCCCTCCAAAACCTCACAAGAGCCATTCTATTGGCATTTATTGTGACATTCTCAAAGAGTTTCACCTGATGCAGGTAAAAGAAACCAAAGAGCTGGGGATGCTGGAAATCAGAAACTAAAACAGAAACTGCTGAAATAACCCAGTAGGTCTGGCAGTGTCTATGGAGAGAAAGCAGAGTTAACTGCTGAAGAATGAAGAAGGGTCTCTGGACTTGAAATGTTTTCTCTACATGGACTCTGCCAGACTTGCTGGGTTTTCCCAGCGATTTCTGTTTCACCTGATAAAGTGCCGTGTTACTCCACTTTCTCAGAGATTCCAGGGTATCTTCCCAGGGGTCCCCCAGGACTTGCATGAGGATTGGGAGAACAGCACCAGCTATGGCAGGAGGGAGTGATGGGACATCAAAGCTGTGATTTTTCTGCCTCTTATCTACATGAGATCTGTCTTTGTCTGGAGCTCCTCCAGCAGGGTCTGCTACGCAGTGTTTGTGACCCTGTACTGGACACTCTTTCCCTCAGTCCTGAGCCTGTTATAGCCAAAGCATGTTCACACCCTTTGTGGAACTGGATGTGCGAAATCCACATCTACCACTCCACAGAAATTGGTTTTCACCAGCACTCAAATATCGAACCTACAGATTTCTGCTGGAGTACTCCAATGATGGTAATCAGTAATTAGGGCCAAAGTTGGATCAGAAAACCCAGTCTTTCAAACAAGCACTAATGCAAAAGCAAAATTCTACGGATGCTGGAATTATGAAATGAAAACAGGAACTGTTGGAACTACTTAACAAAGTCTGGTAGCATCTGCAGAGAGGAAAACAAGGTGAATGTTTCAAGTCAATGGTCCTTCATGAAGACTTAATTTGCTTGCAGCTCCAATAAAAAGCTATTGATCTGGAAAGCTGGTTAAAATATCATTTCCAGTTGCCAATCCCAACACCAGCCTAAATTCCAGAGCAGGAACATGGTTGTGCCAACAGTGGGACTCCGAAGAAGATTTGCAAAGTGGTGGCTCATTATCAGGCTGGCCATGGGAGCACTATTAAACAATTGAGGCCTTTAAATTTGGGCCTTATGGAAACAGCCAAGGTACTGAGCCCCAGCAGGAGACTTGGACGTAGTCACTGTAAGAGGGAGGGATTACAAAGACAAGTCAAAGTGCAGGCATTCTGTAAAAATTTGTAAATATTTTAAAATATACTGTGGCGACAGCAGTCAAGGTATCACTGTAGTGGTGGCAACCCCTCCACTGGATGGTCTGTGTCAGTGACTTGGATCTTCAGTGCAGCAGATGCATCCTGAGCTGCTTTGTAGGATATACCTCTGGCCGCTGCTCTACTCGAGTGAGAGATGTAGATCACGGAAACAGACCCTTCGGTCCAACTCATCCTTGCCAACCACATTTCCTAAACTAATCTCATCCCACTTGCCAGCATTTGGCCCATATCCCTTTAAACCCTTCCTATTCATGTAGGAAGAAGCCAGCACCACGTTATCCACAAGCTCCAGCAACCTTAGAGGGCTTTGACACTTGGGAAATTGATATATTTGTCACTCTAATCAGATACAGTGTTAGCTATCAACATCTGTGAAGCCCATAGGTGGAAACATAGGAACGACATGGCATGGCAACACCAGGAAGCCCTAGGTAATTCGATTCCAGCCCTGGGTAACTGTCTATGTGGAGTTTGCACATTCTCCTTGTGTCTGCGTGCAGTTCCTCTGGGGGCTCTGATTTCCTGCCACAGTCCAAAGGTGTGCAGGTCAGGTGGATTAGCTACAGGAAATGCAGGATTACAGGGAAAAGGGGATGGGTCTGGGTGGGATGCTCTTCAGAAAATTGGTATGGACCCAACTAGCCAAATAGCTTGCTCCCATACTGCAGGGAGAATTTCATGCTGAAATTATTTTGCAGATCATCCTCTGCTCTTTAGGGTGGCACATTGGCTCAGTGGTTAGCACTGCTGCCTCACAGTGCCAGGGACCCGAGTTTGATTCCTGCCTCAGGCAACTGTCCATGTGGAGCTTCCATATTCTCCCGGTGTCTGTGTGGGTTTCCTCTGGGTGCTCCGGTTTCCTCCCACAATCCAAAGTTGTGCAGGTTAGTTGAATTGGCCATGCTAAATTGCCCATTGTGATCAGGGATGTGTAGATTAGGTGCATTAGTCAGGGGTAAATGTAAAATTATAGGGTAAGGGGATGGCTGTGAGTGGGTTACTGCTTAGAGAGTCGGTATGGACTTGTTGGGCCTAATGGCCGGTTTCCACACTGTAGGGATTTTATGATTCCATAAAATAATAAACTGTGGCATTATTAATTACCATTGTAGCTTAAGAGATGTAATTTAATTGTTTAATCAAGCAAAATCTGCTGCATTGACTTCCTGCTAGTGCTGACTTTCTTTTAATAAACCGATTTAAGTTTATAAATGAAATCATATGGCTTGTGACAGTTCACTTACTCTTTCACCTTTTAAGGCAAGATTCACATAAAGGAGAGCTTACAAATCACTGAGAAAATTTACAGTAACGAGAATTCTTGTTCTCTGGGCAATGCAATACCACCAGTACCATTGGGCATTTATCGTAATTGGGAATGAAAGGTTGGTCAATTATGGGAGTGCTCTGGACTGTGTGTATCTTCTGGATAAGCTCCACAAGTAAATGATTCCTTTCATATGTAATTCCATAAGAATCGAGAAAAAACAAAGAAATGACAGAATGGACTAATATTGCAAATGCACACATCACAGATCTCAAGCTGAAGAGTTATTTTAAGTTGGTCACGGACAATTTCTTCATTAAAGCATTATTTCTAATTTTGCCGAAAGATAATTGTGGAGGCTACAAAAATCAGACTTCCATTGCAAATGCAGAAGAATTAGAATTGTGTTGTTGAAAATCTAACTAATTTGGAAAATTAGACAAGAAGATTACCGATTTCTGATATTTTCAGTCATTGAATTCAATATTCAAAGTATTAGTTAAAATCTCTGAATACAACTTGTTAAAAATGGAATTTGACCCTTGGTAAAATCAGTTGCACTCACCTAATTGGCCACATGGAATAAACATCTCTACGGTTATAAAATATTTATCTCCAGATCTCCATGAACAAGGCCAGGTTGGGACTTGCCTAATCACCTACAAGCACATGGCCAAGGAGGATGGGTAAACATCATCTGGTCCAACCAGCCTGCCCAATCCAGACACAATGCAACTCTGTGTGACATGTTCTCTAGCCTCACAACCTCATGAGAGAAGCAATGGAAAAACAAATTGAGATTCAGTGCTTTGCTGATTGTAATCACAGAATTAAAGTTAGATGCTCAAAGGTTCATTGTGTTCACACCCTGCCATTCTCCAGTCTTAACCACCTTCTAACTTTCTACTGTCTAATTAGTGCAATGTATTTTTCCTTTTGAAATCTCACTTCCTCCACTCCATGTTCTTTTATGAAAAACATTTAGTTTCTCAAATCCATCTCCCATCCTGAAGTTGAAGATCCCTAAGATTTGGGATCAGATTGGGCGCTCTTCAGGGAACTGTCATTTATGGAATTCAGACTGCAATATTCTATGTGCAGCTGTAGCATGGTCTGGTATAACCGAAACATAGTGCATCCAATTTTAATTCTTGTGAGTAGATCAGTTTGAGTTAAAATCTCAACCAGAGTTCTTTGTTTTAAATTTCACTGCCATAATAATTGAACCTACCTTCCTAGCTCACAGTGCTTGTCGATCTTCAATGGAATATCTTGTGAACCCTACCTCTTTCACCTATTATTCTTGCATACTAAACACATGCTTAGAATTAGCAAGCCTCAGATGCATCGCACTGCATTTATCCATATTGAGACCTTTATCCCTCTCCATTTTCTAAACATAACTACGTTGACGTGTACGTTACTATTGGATTTGCTTTCCTACCTCCTTTGCACCCAAATTTGTAAATAATTTCATTGTCACTGCCATCTCCTTCCCACAATCTAATATTGAACAGAACCTTTCACTATTGACACCACACAATGAATTCTTATCTAAATAATCTTCCTTGCAGCCCTTTATTGAAGGCTTTCTGGAAACAAAATACTACAACATTAACTGAACTGCCATCACCCACTAACGTAATCTGCTCTTCAAGAATGTTACTCGCTCAGGGAGACAGGACCTCTATTATTAATGCCAAGAGTTGCTGTTCTCCCTAGGAGGTCAACGAATGTGTAACAAATAATATCCTCCAATAATGATGCAAAGACAGAAGCCATTATTTCCAGTCTTGGTGCCAGGTTAATTCCCCATTCACTGATTTCATCCCTCTCAACAATAACTGACCAAGATAGACATAGACAGTTAGTTTCAAATGTGACTTCAAAGAGAATTTCTGACCTCACATTGTGCTATCACCCTAACTCATTATTTCCACAGATATCACTTGACTCTTGCTTATTCAATCTCATCGTCTGCCAAATCCTGATTCATGACTTTGTTATCTCTAGACTTGATTAATTCCTATGCATTCTTGAATGGCCTAGTCCTAGAACCATCCTGAGGGTGGGGGCAAGAGGGAGATGGGGTGGTTGATTGGGGGTGGGAGTGGTGGGGGTTGGGGGGTGGTGGTGGCATCATTGACCAAGTACTAATCTGGATTGCACATATAAGTTCTGTGGCTTCAAGAGCAGATCAGATGCTAGGAATTCTGTGATTATTGATTCATCTTCCGGCTTGTTCACCTCCCCATTACTTGTTCACCATCTACAAGGCACAAGTCCTGAGTCTGATAGAATACACTTCACTTGCCTTGATGGGTGCAGCTCTAACAACACTTAAGAAACTTGATACCAGCCAGGACAAAGCAGCTTACCCACAACCCCCTCTCACCTTAAACTTGCCCCACTCACCTTAAATTTATGCCTTTTAGTTCTGGACACCCGCATCCCAGGGAAAAGACCTTGTCTGTTTACCCTAACTATCCCCCTCATGTTTTTGTCAACCTCTATGAGGTCACCCCTCAGCCTCTGACGTTCCAGGGAAAAGAGCCCCTGCCTATTCAGCCTCCCCCAATAGCTCACACAACCCCAACCCTTGCAACATTCTTGTAAATCTTTTCTGAACACTTTTAAGTTTTTTAAAATCCTGAGGGTCTGTTTCCATGCTGGACATCTCTATGACTCTATAATGGAATACGGTATTCCAAAAGTGGCCTAACCAATGTCTGTACAGCCACAACCTGACCTCCCAACTCCTATACTCAATGCTCTGACCGATAATGGAAATGCCTTCTTCTCTTTCCTATCTACCTGTGACTCCACTTTCAAGGAACTATGAACATGTACTCCAAGGTCTCTTTGTTCAGCAACACTCCCGAAGACCTCACCATTCAGTGCACAAGTCCTGCTAAGATTTGCTTGCCCAAAATGAAATCATCACATTAAACTCCTTCTGCCATTCCTCAGCCCATTGATCAAGACCCTGCAGTACTCTGAGGTAACCTTCTTCGCTGTCCATTACACCTGTAATTTTAATGTCATCTGCAAACTGACTAAGTATACCTCCTATATTCACATCCAAATTATTTATATAAATGACAAAAAGCAGCGGACTCAGCACCAATCCTCGTGGCACACCACCGGTCACAGACCACCAGTCTGAAAAGCAACCCTCCATCACTACCCTCTGTCTTCTACCTTCGAGCCAGTTCCAGATCTCAGTTTCAAGATGGAATATTTAAAATTTGTGTGTGTGAGTGAAAATTCACATTTAAATCTGTTTTACTTTAATTTCATGAGTGACCAGAAGATCCATAAAGACCACTAATTACTTGCTAAACCAGGTTCAACATTGTATTGCAGCCATACGCTTTATTATGACATTGAAGCAAGGTGACCTCTTTTAGGAGTGTATCATTGCTGCACGCTGAAGTTGGTTTGTAGCCCAATAAAGGAGTTGTACCAAAACAAAATCAGAAATTACTGGTGAAACTCATCAGGTCTGGCAGTGTCTGTGAGAGGAAAGCAGAATTAACGTTTCGAGTCCAATGACTCTTCATCAGAGCAGATGCAGTAATGCTGCTGGACCTGCTGTGTTTCTGCAGCAATCTCTGTTTTTGTTTCAGGTCTGCCTGTACGGAGCCGCAGAAAATGGGGGAGAAAATAACTGAATATTTTGCATCAGTATTTACTGTGGAAAAGGATATGGAAGAAATAGACTGGAGGGAAATAGATGGTGACATCTTGCAAAATGTCCATTTTACAGAGGAGGAACGGCTGGATATCTTGAAACGGGTAAAGGTGGATAAATCCCCAGGACCTGATCAGGTGTACCCTAGAAATGTGTGGGAAGCTAGAGAAGTTATTGCTGGGCCTCTTGCTGAGATATTTGTATCATTGATAGTCACAGGTGAGGTGCCGGAAGATTGGAGGTTGGCTAAAGTGGTGCCACTGTTTAAGAAGGGTGGTAAGGACAAGCCAGGGAACTATAAACCAGTGAACTGGACGTCGGTGGTAGGCAAGTTGTTGGAGGGAATCCTGAGGAACAGGATGTGCATGTGTTTGGAAAGGAAAGGAATGATTAGGGATAGTCAACATGGCTTTGTGCGTGGGAAATCATGTTTCGCAAACTTGCTTGAGTTTTTTGAAGAAGTAATAAAGAGGATTGATGAGGGCAGAGCAGTAGATGTGATCTATATGGACTTTAGTAAAGCATTTGACAAGGTTCCCCATGGGAGGCTGATTAGCAAGGTTAGATTTCATGGAATTCAGGGAGAACTAGCCATTTGGGTACAGAACTGGCTCAAAGGTAGAGGGTGGTGGTGAAGGGTTGTTTTTCAGACTGGAGGCCTGTGACCAGTGGAGTGCCCCAAGGATCGGTGCTGGATCCTCTACTTTTTGTTATTTACATAAATGATTTGGATGTGAGCATGAGGTACAGTTAGTAAGTTTGCAGATGACACCAAAATTGGATGTGTAGTGGACAGCGAAGATTACAACGGGATCTTGACCAGATGGGCCAATGGGTTGAGAAGTGGCAGATGGAGTTTAATTCAGATAAATGCGAGGTGCTGCATTTTGGGAGAGCAAATCTTAGCAGGACTTATACACTTAATGGTAAGGTCCTAGGGAATGTTGCTGAACAAAAAGACCTTGGAGTGCAGGTTCATAGCTCCTTGAAAGTGGAGTCGCAGGTCGACTGGATAGTGAAAAAAGGCATTTGGTATGCTTTCCTTTATTGGTCAGAGTATGGAGTACAGGGGTTGGGAGGTCATGTTGCGGCTGTACAGGACATTGGTTAGGCCACTGTTGGAATATTGAGTGCAATTCTGGTCTCCTTCCTATCGGAAAGATGTTGTGAAACTTGAAAGGATTCAGAAAAGATTTTCAAGGATGATGCCAAGGTTGGAGGATTTGAGCTACAGGGAGAGGCTGAACAGGCGAGGGCTGTTTTCTCTGGAGCGTCGGAGGCTGAGGGGTGACCTTATAGAGGTTTACAAAATTATGAGGGGCATGGATAGGATAAATAGGCAAAGTCTTTTCCCTGCGGTCAGGGAGTCCAGAACTAGAGGGCATAGGTTTAGGGTGAGAGGGGAACGATATAAAAGGGACCTAAGGGGCAACTTTTCACACAGAGGGTGGTACGTGTATGGAATGAGCTGCCAGAGTAAGTGGTGGAGGCTGGAACAATTGCAACAGTTAAGAGGCATTTAGATGGGTATATGAATAGGAAGGGTTTGGAGGGATATGGTCTGTGTGCTGGCAGGTAGAACTAGATTGGGTTGAGATATCTGGTCAGCATGGACGAGTTGGACCGAAGGGTCTATTTCCATGCTGTACATCTCTATGACTCTATGAGTATAACCCTTCCCTCCATCACTGATGCATAGTGGCACCAGTGTGTACCATAAACAGATGGACTGCAGCAATTTTTGACTGCATCTTTCAGACCAATAATTTGTCCCACCCTAGGACAGGCTTGCCACATTTCAATTCTTCTCTCAAATCATAGGAATTGGAGTAGGCCATTCAGCCCCTTGAGCCTGCTCTTCCATTCAATAAGATCATGGCTGATCTGTGACCTAACTCCATTTGCATGTCCTGGAACCATATCCCTTGATACTCTTGCTTAATATAAATTTGTCTATCTCAGATTTAAATTTAACAATTGAATTAGCATCAATTGTCACTTGAAGAAGAGAGTTCCAAACCTTCACTATTCTTTGTGTGTGGAAGTGTTTTCTGACATCTCTCCTGAATAGTCGAGCCCTAATTCATAGATTATGCTCCCTAGTTCAAGAATCTACAAAGTGGAAACGGTATGCTGTCTTTTACTGTAAATATCCTGAAGACCTCAATTAGATCACCCCTTAACCTTCTAAATTCTAGACAATAAAGGCCTGCTTTGTCTAATCTCCCCTTATAATTAACCGCTGAAGTCCAGCTACTATCTATGTAAACGTGCTATGAAATCTCTCCAGGGCTGAAACATCCTTCCTAAGGATCTACTTACAGTAGAGGGGTTTAACTAGGATTTTCTATAACTGCATCACTATACTCCAGCCCTTTAAGATATGAGGGTCAGCATTCCATTCGCCTTTTTGACTATTTTCTGCATTTGCATTACAATGGCAGCTCATTCCATACGCGTACCACCCTCTGTGTGAAAAGTTGCCCCTTAGGTCCCTTTTATATCTTTCCTCTCTCACCCTAAACCTATTCTCTCTCGCTCTGGATTCCCCGACCCCAGGGAAAAGACTTTGCATATTTATCCTATCCATGTCCCTCATAATTGGACTATTTTGTTGCATTTAAGAGTTAAGCGCCTGAACCGCCAAATCTCGTTGGGCATCCATTGTGTTCAGGGTGTCTTAAAATTAAAATTACACTGATCTGTCCTTTCTTGGTCTGAAATGGATAACCCCATGTTTGATTACATTAGAATCCATCTACCATAGCTTTGCCCGTTTACTAATCTATCAATATCCTGTTGTGATTTTATGCTGTTTTCTATATTATTGCCCAATTTTGTGCCATCAGCAAATTTGGACGTTTGTCTTTTTTTGCCACTATTCAAGTTGTTAATGAATGTTGTGAATATTTGCGGATCCAACACAGATCCCTGGGAGATACCACAGGTCACGTCCTGCCAATTTGAGTACTCATCCATTTTTCCAACTCTCTGTTTCTTGCCAATCAACTAATTTCCTATCCATGTCAGCAATTTTCCCTCAGCTCATAGAATAATAGAATCCGTACAGTGTGAAAGCAGGCCATTCTGCCCATCAAATTATTCCGATGCTCTGAAGAATATCCCATCCAGACTGACCCATTTACCCTATCCCCGTAACCCTGCATAGGAACAGGAGAGTCAATGTTTCGAACATAAGCTGACGAAGAGCTTATGCCCGAAACGTCGACTCTTCTGCCCCTCGGATGCTGCTTGACCAGCTGTGCTTTCCTAATGGCACACTTCTTGACTCTGATTTACGTATCAGCAGAGCTTCCCTGTTAACTCTGATCAGTCCCTGCCTCATCCGACTAAAATTTGCTTTAATTAAATCTGAAATTCTAATATCCGATATTTGCTTATCGCTTCCAAACATGACACGAAACACGATCATGTTATGATCACTATTTGACAAATGCTCATGTGCAGCTAGGTCACTAATTAAATCAGGCCTATTACTCATTATGCGACTCAATTTTGTTTGTCTCCTCATTGTGTCCAAGACATGTGGCTATACGAAATCGTCACAGATACGTTTCTAACAAGTGCTTGTCTGTCCTTCCCAATTATATTCATATTACTCTTTCTTTGCTACGTAGTTGCCTAATTTCAGTCTAGCACTTCTGAGCTGCTTCTGGGTCGTCTATTTGAGATATGTTGTGGTTTTCCTCAGTTACATTTCCTCAGTTTCACCCATAAGGTCTTTACTGGGTGCTTTCCCCTCATTACACCCTCCCTCACAAGCGAGAAGTGATTCTGTTTCCAATTAATAATGCTACTCCACCCCTCTGTCATTTTCTCTATCACGCCTATAAATCTTATAATCTGGTATGTTTAGTTCCCAGTCCTGACTATCTGTAGCCATGTCTCCATCACAGCTACTCTATCACAGCTTCCAATTTGAATCTGTGCCTGAAGCTCATTTGATTTTCTCCTTACACTCCTTGCATTTGGATAAAGAACTCAAATTTTGGCTTTATCTTGTCCTTCAGCATCTTTCTATTAGTTCTCCCTCCTGGCTTACTCAACACACTTTTTATTGTCCTGCCTTGTGCATTGAACAAGCTTGGTTTGTTCATCTTATTGACCTCTACCTTCTCCTCACATGCTGCTCCGCTTCCTGCCCTCCCCTGTCATAGTAGTTTAAATCCTTCTGAGTGGAACTAGCAAACATCCTTTCGAGGATATTAATGTCCCTCCAGTTTAGGTACAACCCATGCTTTTTCATAGAATCCCTACAAGATGGAAACAGGCCCTTCGGCTCAACAAGTCAACATCAACCTTCCGAAGAGTAACCCATCCAGACCCATTTCCCTACCCTATTATCCTATATTTATCCTGACTAATGCACCTAACCTACACATCCCTGAACACTATGGGCAATTTTAGCATGGCCAATTCACCTAACCTGAACATCTTTGGACTGTGGGAGGAAACCGGAGCACCTGGAGGAAACCTACACCGACACGGGGAGAGTGTGCAAACTCCACACAGACCGTTGCCGAAGGCTGGAATCGAACCTGGGCCCCTGGCGCTGTGAGGCAGCAGTGTTAACCACTTAGCCACTGTGCCATCCTTTTGTACAGGTCCCATCTACCCTGGAAAAGATCCCAATGATCCAGATATTTGAATCTCTCCCTCATATAGTAGCTTTTTAGCCACCATTATTCAATTGGACTATCTTCCTATTTCTGGCCTCACTGGCATGGGGAGTTCTCCCGAGATTACAATCCTTGAGGTCTTACATTATAACTTTGTGCCTAACTCCCTAAATTCCTTGGGTAGGACCTCATCACCTTTCATGGCTCTGTTGTTAGTTCTAAAACACTCTGTGTTCAGAGAGTTGTTCACTCTCCCCTATCAGAATGTCCTACGCCTACTCTGAGACCATAAGATATAGGAGCAGATTGAGGCCATTTAGTCCATCGGGTCTGCTCTGCCTCACACACATGGCTGATATTTTTCTTAATCCCATTCTCCTGCCTTCTCCCCATAACCCTTCATCCCCTCCCCAATGAAGAACTTAATTATCTCTGTCTTAAAAACACTCAAGGACTTGGCTTCCACAACCTATTGCAGCAGTGAGATCCACTGATGCACCACCCTCTGACTGAAGAAATTCTTCCTCATCTGAGGTCTAAAAGTTTGACCCTTCACTTGGTGTCTGTACTCTTGGATCCTGATCTCTCCTAATGTCTTCTCCATGTCCACTCTACCCAGACCTCTTAGTATTCTGTACATTTCAATCACATTCCCTCTCATCCTTCTAAACTCCATCCAGTACAGCCCTATCAACCACTTTTGATATGCTCGACATCCCTGGGATCTTTCTTGCAAATCTCCTCTGGACTCCCTCCAAGGACAGGGCATCTTTCCTTAGATAGAAGGCCCACAACTGACCAGAGCCTTATACAGCATCAGCAGTACTTCTCTGTTCTTGTATTCTAGCCCTCTTGAAATGAATGTTAACATTACATTTGCCTACCTAACTGCCAACTGAACCTGCGTGTTAACCTTAAAAGAATCCTGAATTCAGACTCACAAGTCCCTTTGTGCTTCAGACTTCTAAAAACCTTTCCTATTTCCAAAATAGTCTATGCCTCTGTTCCTCCTACCGAAGTGCATAATACATCTTTGACCCTGGTAGGGAAGCAACTACTACCTATAACATCCTGAAGTCTTACTTGCAGGAACAGAAATGCTTATCTGAGCCATGACTATAGAGTTGCCAACCACCATCGTTCATCTGCTCTTTGACCCTTCCTGCTGTACAACAGAGCCAGCGGTGTGGCCACCATTTTGGCTACTGCTGATTGACCATTGCCCCCCACCCCAACAGAATTCAAAGCGGTAACTTGTTTGAAAGTGGGATAGCTGCAGTGGTCTCTGCACTGAGTCCAGGCAGTCACCCATTTATCGGCAATCAGTTTTGGGTATAGCCGTGATCCTGAAATGATACTTTGTGCTAACTGGATGCTCCTAAGTAGGTCCAACTGCTGCTCCAGTCCATCCATGAGGTCTGGCAGGAACTGTTGATGGACATACTTCCTGCAGATGTAGTTGTCAGGTACGTACAAACTGTCCCCAATTTTCCACATCTCACATGAAGAAGCATATCACCTCAAAAAAACTAGCGATTGCTGGATTAAAAAATAAATTAATTAATAAACCTTACTTCATTACTTAAATTCCAATTATTACTTACTCATCAAGAGGCTTACTCCAAACAACAGTCTGCACGGCCGTCAAAGTCTAAAACTGATGGGCTATGAAAAATTGACAAAGGGGCCATTGTGCCAAAGTTCAGAAAGATATCCACAATAGGGAATATAAATTTTAGAAAGAGGAACAATTTCAAAGCAATACATTCATAATATTTAAGTTTTTGTTTTCCTTTTATACCATACAGAAGAGGGCCTTCAGGTCATCGATTCTGTCCTGCCAAATATTAAACCATTACCCATACCTGTACTAAGCCCATAGCCTTGAATGCTATGACATCAATGTTATTATTTAAATAAGTAGTTAATGAAATTGACCATTAAAACATACCAAGCAGCAGAGCTAACTAATAACTTTCTTTGTGCCTTTTTGGTTAAGAAGCCGATCGAGAGACAGAGAAACATTGGTTGAAAAGGGTAGGGACCAGGGTTGAGATGAGGAGTTGAACTTAATTAACATTAACCTTTTTTGCCTTTGGTGGTGTAGGCTGTGAGCTGAGTTCAGCAGAAACCAGCTGAAGGTGTGAGCCAAAAGTGGGTTCCCCTCCAAGTCTTTTTTGTGAATAAGTTTTTGTGGCAAGGGGGAGGTGGTGGAAGTGGGCAAATGCAGTTATGCCATCTGGCTTAGTCCGAGTCATTCACCCTGAAACTTGGCCCTCCCTCTGATGCTGACCTCGCCCCACCCTCCCCAGCTATCACAATGGCCCATTCGATTCTCATTCCCAACCCTTCTCGACAGCCCTTTGCTTCTCTTTACCCTCCTCCCCAAACAACTGACTTCTGCAGGCTTTCCAGTCCCTACCCTGTAGATACATCACCACGGCTCCAGGCCCGAGGCTGTGAAACCACTGATGTGTCATCGTTTGGAGGAACAGTGAACAACAGGGTTTTTCTCCTGCATTTACTTATTTTTGAGCTTACTAACAGCAAACATGGGAGATAGCTGGCTGATTGGAGGAGCAGCACCATTACACATTCTTCCAGTTACACATTTTGACCAATGACCTTGTGGGAAACACAAAACCCCTCGGCAGGTCACATTGTTGGACAAGGCTCACCTAGAATCACAAGGGCAGGAAATGCATGGGGACACCATGAATGCCAAATTCTCCTCCAAGCAACACACCCATTCTTGACTTAGAGCTCAGTCACTGTTCCTTCACTGTCACTCAGTCAAAATCCTGGAGCTCCGTACCCAACAGCACTTCAGGTGTACCTTCATCTGAAGGTCTGCAGCAATTCAAGAACGCAGGGTTTGGTGAGTATGGATTGAGATGCTGGTTTGCCTGCAAATTGTTATCCAGGCATAAGGTTTTGAAAATGTTAATATTTAAGTTACTGAAGCACCATCAAATCTGATGATTTCATCCAGACTTTGTGTAGAGAATCAGGCAATTTTGCACAAAACCCTGATGGGATTTTGATTATTTCCTGATAATCATAAGTAATTATTCCTAATTGGTCAACCTAGCTTGTGCCTAGTGCTTTCATGCACTCAATTACCTTGTGTATGTCAGAAAAGCACACCATTTTGTTTAGATTTACTGTCTATCCTCTACCCTGAGAATTAGACAGAGCTTGAGCATTAGCAAAGTATTCCTACCCCCAGGACCAGAAGGACTGGGTTTAATAATCCACCTGCTCTAGAGAGGTGTAATAATATCTCTGAACAGAATGATTAGAAAATATCTAAAAAGGAGGATTAATGGCAAGTAATATACCCTCACCGCAAGCCACCAATGGATTGAAATACATAGCCCAAAATTATGTAAATCTTTTGCTGTTCCAAAATTAGACCTATTATTCTTCAAACTTAGCTAGATCTGATTGCACCCCCAACACATTGATCACTTTTTTCTGACTTGACAGGGCCTGGACTTCGTAAGTATTTCAAACTTTTCTTCCACAGTCAAACCACACATTCAACATTGCTACAGTTGATCACAGATCTTTGGAGGACATCTCATTTTGGACCAATGCTTGCTTAATTTTCAGCATATTCTTAAAGCGATCTGTGATTGCATTGGGTACTTCATTAAATTAATTTCTGATGGGCAATAGCTTTTAACTGAGCTGCAATTAAGAATATTTGACCTGGAGAACCATGCTGTAGCGATGTTGAGGGACGCTAATGAGCCTCATTAGTATCAGTGGTCAAGGTGGGTGTTGATTGTTAGCAATGCCCTGAACAGGCTTTGCTTGTAAATATTCAATTGGCAACATGGGTGTTTTTCTAATGGAGAGAAAAAAAAGGATAAAGTCTATTCGCAACAGTGTCTACATTTTTCTTTCTTACAAAAAACACCATGATGATTTGAGGAAGAAAAAAGACTTAAGTTGAGGTGTACAATACCATCTCTGAACAGGTTGATTAGAAAAATAGGTTAAGTAAAACAAAAGAATTGACTGGGACCCTCTTGTGGCATAGTGGTAGTGACCCTACCCCTGCAAGGGGAGACCTGGGCTTCAGTTCCATCTGCACCAGAGGTGTGTAAAAAATCTCTGAACAGGTTAGTCAGAAAAATAGGTTAAAAAAAGACTGAGTCAAGTCCCTCTTGTGGTGCAGGGGTTGTGTCCCTACCTCTGAACAGGAGTTGGGTGTTGATCGGCAATGTTTGTCTCACTTGTGTTCACCATTCTTGTTTGGCACCTTGTTAAATGTGGGGAGGTCCTGTCAGGTTCAGAGTCCACACAGCATTTTGAGATCAGTCTTTGGCTTCATGCATATTCCTAATAGCAACCAGTTGAACAGGAAAAGGGTATTCTCTTTTTTGAGGATTGTGAACAATTCTTAAAGGTTTATCACCATTTCTCATTCACCTGCTTCTGGGAGTTTAAACATTTGAAACTTCCGAGACAGCTTTTTGGGATCCTTTATCAAAAGTTCACTAACACTATCTATATTAGTGAAAAATGTGCTGCTCTATTTTACGGGAGTCACCAGGAGAAGTGGAATGTTTGATTCATGAATATCCTACTTGGAGTCTCCCTCAGACTGGAGAAGAAGTGAGAACAGGACATGAGGGCAGACAGAGTGACTTATTCATTACCAAGAAAATTGCTCCTAATCAGCACTTTTTAAAGATTTGTTCTTGGGATGTGTGTATTACTGTGAACTCCAGCATTATTTGCCTGTCCCTAAGTGCCCTTGAACAAAATGGTTTGCTGATGGTTCCAGAGTCAACTGCATTGCTGTGGGTCTGGAGTCACATGGAGACCAGACTGGGGAAGGATGGCAGGTTCTTTCCCCAAAGGACATCAATCAATGAGATGGGTTTTTCTTGCAACATTTGATGTTAGTTGATGGGGACAAAATTACACAGACTAGTCTTAAAATCCAGATTTAGTCATTAAATTTAAATTCCACCAGCTGCCCTGCTGAAATTTGAACACAAGTTCTCAAAGCCTTAGGCTAGGCCTCTGGGTTGCGAGTTCAGTGTCATTAGCACAACACTAGCATCTCCCCCTAGCTGCCCTTGAAAATATGGTGATGAGCAGCTTTCTTGAACTACTGCAGTCCCTGTGGTGTGATTATATCCACAATGCTGTTAGCACATGTACTAAACCTACAGGTTTCCCTTTTCGACATTTTTCTCATAAGCCTGCTCAGATATGGCTCTGGAGTGGGTGGAACTTGAACCTGGGCCTGCTGGCTCAGAGGTAAAACACTACCACTGCAGCATAAGCACCCTCAGATTTCTGTTACAATTCTTTTAGCAAATTATGTTCATCAGCAATTAGGTGTAAAACTGCATGCTAAATCCAGCCTTTCAAACAGATGAGTTTTATTTACACATCACCCATTTACCACCTGTTTTCACTCTTACACCAAAATAGCTCCCTACAAATCTCTAAATTAATCTCCAAACAATGAACAGAGAAAGATAATTGAAAACTTTTCTGATCTAAGTCTAGAAATGACTATTATTGTGTGATATGCCGCAAGTATGAAGCACGCAAGCAGTTTTGTTTTTGTGCAACACTTATCAGTTAAAAGCAAAACACAGTGGAGGCTGGAAATCTGAAACACGCACAGAGAATCTGGAGAAAAACAGAGTTAACATTTCGAGTTTGGTATGACTCTTCTTCAGAATTTCGAGAACGGCAGAAGAGGAGTAATTTCCCACTCAAAACGTAAACTCTGTTTCTCTCTCACAACATGCTGCCAGACCTGCTGAGTTTCTCCAGCATTCTCTATGCTTGTACCTCATATCAGTCGTTCATTAAATATCATCCGTGGGTTGTTTGTGAACTCTTTAAGTTGGGCATGATGCTTTCAGTATTATCACTAATCCACCCACAGGAACAGGTCTCTGAAAGTCAAGTTCAAGTTCAACTTTAGGGCATTTGTAAGTGTATGCGTCTGCACACAAAGCAATGGATTTAAACACCGTGACTTTTCCAGAGATATAGTCAGATTTCTTTGCAGTTCTGTAATAAATATTGCACTATCTGTACCTGACATTATCTGTTAGAATCATTGAATCCCTATAGTTCCAGAAGAGGCTATTTGGCCTATCGAATCTGCGCTGACCCTCTAAACAGCATCCCAGCCAGACCCTACCTTTATCCCCGTAGCCCCATATTTACCATTACCCACCTAGCCTCCACATCTTTGGACACTACAGGACAATTTAGCATGGCCAGTTGTTATAGTGCAACAGTGGGTTCAGTTGGGTGCAACAAAATACTCTACCAGTTAAGTGATACTCATTAACACATTTTTTTGCTGGTAATATATATATTAATTGGTGCTGAATATATTAACTCGTAAATTAATATATTGAGGTAAATATATATCTGTACATTCAGCAGTAAATATGTATATATAAGCATAAATATACATTAAGCAGTAATCTACTTTAGATATATTAGACAACAAACTAATGAGTGATGACACTATTTTGGACATGTTCAATAAGTGCCTCCTGCCCATTGGGGACCCCGCTTTACGTTGGCTGGTCTAGAGAACCTGGGGTTCCTGGCACTATTTGCAATCCCTGTTCACGGTGAAGTCCCCTGAATAGGGCAAAGTTCTTGATATTAATACTACTTTGAATATAAGATTACACGCTGTACCACCATTCCGTGTAATTTCAGTACTTTCCCAGAATCCTATTGTGCTGAACCAGCATATCAAGGTGACCCTGTGTAAAAGCTCTTCAAGGCAGTTCCCACTGATAAGTTCGTACATGATTACTTTTCATGTCAAAATGGGCTGTTTTTGCATTGCAGAAAGTGAGGAAGGTCGATGCTGGAGAGTCAGAGTTGAAAAGGTGCTAGAAAAGCACAGCAGGTCAGGCAGCATCCAAGGAGCGGGAGAGTTGACATTTCAGGCATAAGCTCCTGTTTTTGCACTGTCCCTGTCTTCTGGCACTTTTCCACTTTATTTCAATTGCTCATTGTTATGTCCAATTAACTGTCAACAATTAACCCTTAATGATCTGGTTTGAAGACACCATTTCTTTAAACCTACCACTACATCAACCCACCAAACTTGCTCAAATTTGGACTGTGGCAGGAAACTGGAGCACCCAGAAGAAACCCATGCAGACGCAGGGAGAATGTGCAAACTGTACACAGGCAGTTACCTGAGGTTGGAATTAAACCCAGGTCCCTGGTGCTGTGCTAACTACTGAGCCACCGTGCTGACCATCTATTGCACATTAAAAGTTTTGAGTGGTCGAAAGGTGGGAGGGGTGGGGGCTTGCTGGGTCTGTATTGTCTGCACTTCTGTATGCAACCGTATTGTTTAATGTACAAATGTCATTGTCACTGTCTTGTTAAATGTGGAACTGGGATTTGAGGGTTGTCCTCATCTCCCTGTAAAATGGTCGAACAGTAGGGTTTGGGGCCTAGCTTTGCTGCTCCTCTCCCTTGTAAAATTGCTGTCTCTTGTACAGTTGTAAATGTTTATTGTAAACTGTTTTGTAATTTGTTTAATAAAATATAAAAAAAAAGTCATGTCCTGGAGTTCAGCTTCAGATGTGGCTTAAGAAATTTTAAAAGAAAACAATTTTAAATGGTGAACTGAAAACTGATAACAATGAATACATTAGTCTCCTAAGAGAGGAGAGTAGATGGATGCATTCTTGCCACATTGATACAGCTTGGCTAAATTGTCAATTCCTATTGCCCGGGATCAGTGTGTTAAAATTTCCAGGAAAGATGCACAAACATTTCATTTCCCCAGGTGTCAGTCACATCATGTCATTAATTAACCTTCAAAAACAGTGGTCTCCACTATTAAACAGTGACTGTTTGCAGTTCCCTCTTGACGGCTCTGAACAATTGTATAGGAGGCAGGAGGATTTATATTAGAACAAGATAAACAAATACATGTTATGAATACAAAATACTGTGAATGTTGGAAAAGTGAAATAATGTCAAAAATTGCCTGAAATCCTCAATGGAGCAGGCAACTTCTGTGCAGACAAACAGAGCTAAAATTTCAAACCAATGACCTATCATTAGAACTGGAAAATTTGTCTAGCTTACAGTCCAGGGGAGAGGTCTCCAGGGAAATTCACACAGTGAAAGACAGTTATAAAATTAGAAGTTTCCAGACTGAGAAAGGAAAAGATCTGAAGTAAATTCTTGGTGGCTAAGAAACATTTTGGATTTATTCTAGGAGAACTGAATGTCCAATTAAAGGAATGTGCAATGTATTCCTGACAGTGGGTTTATTAGAATGTGCTAAAATTTTTGTTCAGTACTTTGAAGAATATGCAATCCAAGACAATAATGTTTAATTAGTAATGTTTTTAGTTCGTTTACTCTTTGAACAACATAAAACCTGTAATCTTATCACATAATTGTTTTACAATCTTTTATGGAATTGTAAAATTTTTAAAAAATTTATTGCTTGTTAAATAAAAGCTGTCTTAGATAAATTTCCCAAATATGTTGTCATGACAATGGGGCAGAACCTCAATGTACCATGGACATTGTTAACTTTCAAATAAAAAGTGTTTTTTTAAGACCAAAAAAAAGACTGAAGGTGGAATTGAAGGCAAGATCCTATATACTTACAGGAAAGCTGAAGAGTTTCAGAGAAAAATGTCATCAGAAGAGGCAATGAGTCATAGATTCATACAGTACAGAAACAGACCCTTCAGTCCAAATCGTCCATGCCAGCCAAGTTTCCCAAACTAAACTAGTCCCACCTGCCTGTATTTGGCCCACTTCCATCTAAACCTTTCCTATCCCAATGTTGTAACTGTACCTGCATCTACCACTTCTTTTGGCAGTTCAATCCATATACATACCACCCTCTGTGTGAAAACATTTCCCCTCAAATGTTTAAGTGTTTCTCCTCTCACCTTAAAAATATGCTTTCTAGTTTTGAACTCCCATAGCCTAGGGAAAAGACTTTTGCTATTCTCCAAATTTCTACCCCAAATGATTTGATAAACTTCTAAGAGGTCACCCCTCAACTTCCTATAGTCCAGTGAAAAAACATCTCAGCTTTTTCCAGCCTCTTCTGAAACCTCAAACCTCCATTCCCAGCAACATCCTGGTAGGTCAACCAGAACTGTACACAGTATTCCAAAAGTGGCCTCAATGTACAACTTCCTATACAACCTCAACATGACATCCCTACTCCTATGGTCTGACCAATGAAGGCAAGCACGCTAAATGTCTTCTTAACCATCTGTCTGCCTATGATTCAATTTTCAAGGATCTATGTACCTGATCCCTTAGGTGTCTCTGTTCAACATCACTATCCAGGTCCCTACCATTAACTTTATTATGGATCAGTGGTGCTGGAAGAGCACAGCAGTTCAGGCAGCATCCAAGGAGCAGCGAAATCGACATTTCGGGCAAAAGCCCTTCATCAACTTTATTAGTCCTGTCCTTGTTTGTTTTACCAAAATGCAGTACTTTGTATAGCCCACATTGGACAGACCTCTGTAAGATTTCACGCAACAAAAATGCAGGGCAACCCTCACAAACGAATTGTTGGTGACGCTGAGTGAAAAATAGTTCCATACAATAAATTCTGCATTTCAAGACAAAAGCATTATGGATTGAAAATTTTCTGATCTGTGACAGCTTCAAGGCTTTGAAATGCCGAATCATGCAGAATGTAACAGAGTCATTCGTTCTGGATGGATGACATGGTGATTAGCACTGCTGCCACACAGCACCAGTAGACCTGGGTTCCAATCCACACTCGGGCGACTGCCTCTATAGAGTTTGCATGTCCTCTCCATGGCTGTGTGGGTTTCCCCTGGGTGCTCCGGTTTCCACTCACAGTTCAAAGATGTGCAGGTTGGGTGGATTGGCCATTCTAAATTGCCCTGTAGTGTCCAGAGATGTGCAGCTAAAATGGATTAGCCATGGGAAATGTAGGGATTGGGGTTGTTTAGGATGCTGTTTGGAGGATCAGTGCAGACTCGATGTGGTGAATAATTTTCTGCACTGTAGGGATTCTATGAAGTCTTGGCTTTTTGAATTAATCAACATTTCTAAATAATTTGGTGTTGTCAAATTACTGTACTTAGCACTGTAAAGGGGAAGTGTGCGTTTAGATACATCATTTGCACAGTACCATGTTCATGTTATCTATAGTATTCTTGTCATCTGATGAAATTCTCAGAAAAAGGCTGCAAGAAATGACAACAAAACTCACAGCATCACATATTTTAAAACAGCTCAGCTGAACTATCCTATGCTTGACGAAACTTTTACTATCATGAAGTACACCTAGGAATGAAGGAGTGAAAAAGCATCCTTTTAAGTGAAACTTGGGCAGAGAGAAATTTTATACACTCAGCCTCACAATGATGCCCATGTCTCAGACCAATGTTCAATATGTGATGCAAAAGAAAATTGAAAAACTTTGGGCATGATTGGGAAACTACATACGATTGGACCTGAAATAATGGCGCTTTTCTGGAGAGATAACAGTGCAAATTTCTGCCCTTGAAATAATTTTAAAATCGCTAACACAAATTGGGACTATAAAGGAACATAAATGTTTCTACATTTTTCTTTGTGTTAAAATATATCAATTAATGTATTTAAGAGAAGGCATTTAAAGCTGTTGGTTAATAGAGCTGGAAATGGGATTCTCACAAAAAGATAAAAATCACAACACCAGGTTATAGTCCAACAGGTTTAATTAGTCCAACACTGGCATTTACAAATCACAAAAAGACAAGAATCATAAAGAAGATTTTCTGAACCAGCGAAGTGAGTTGATTTTACATCATGCAAAATAATGTTTAAAAAAACTAAATAAAAATCGAAAGAACTGCGGATGCTGAAAGTCAGAAGCAAAAGCGGAAGTTGCTGGAAAAGCTCAGCAGGTCTGGCAGAATCTGTGAAGCAAAATCAGAGTTAAAGATTGGTGATTTCTGAGAAAGAATCATCGAAACTGAAACATTAACTTTGATTTCTCTTCACAGATGCTGCTAGACCGATTGAGCTTTTAAAGCAACTTCTGTTTTTGCTTAAAAAAAAAACTACATTGAGCCACTTACTAGTTTTGTTGGTATAGAGTCATAGAATCGTAGAGATGTACAGCATGGAAACAGACCCTTCGGTCCAACCTGTCCATGCCGACCAGATATCCCAACCTAATCTAGTCCCACCCGCCAGCACCCGGCCCATATCCCCTCAAACCCTTCATATTCATATACCCATCCAAATGCCTCTTAAATGTTGCAATTGTACCAGCCTCCACCACTTCCTCTGGGAGCTCATTCCATACACGTGCCACCCTCTGCGTGAAAATGTTGCCCCTTAGATCTCTTTTATATCTTTCCCCTCTCACCCTAAACCTATGCCCTCTAGTTCTGGACTCCTGACTGCAGGGAAAAGACTTTGCCTATTTATCCTATCCCTGCCACTCATAATTTTGGAAACCTCTATAAGGTCACCCCTCAGCCTCCGACACTCCAGGGAAAACAGCCCCAGCCTGTTCAGCCCCTCCCTATAGCTCAAATCCTCCAACCCTGGCAACATCCTTGAAAATCTTTTCTGAATCCTTTCAAGTTTCACAACATCTTTCCGATAGGAAGGAGACCAGAATTGCACTCAATATTCCAACAGTGCCTAACCAATGTCTTGTACAGCTGCAACATGACCTCAATACTCTAACCAATAAAGGAAAGCATACCAAACGCCTTTTTCACTATTCTATCTACCTGTGACTCCACTTTCAAGGAGCTATGAACCTGCACTCCAAGGTCTCTTTGTTCAGCAACACTCCCTAAGACCTCACCATTCAGTGTATAAGTCCTGCTAAGATTTGCTTGCACAAAATGAAATCATCACATTTATCTAAATTAAACTCCTTCTGCCATTCCTCAGCCCATTGATCAAGATCAACAGTGGCCTTATCAATGTCCTGTACAGCCACAACATGACTTCCCAACTCCTGTACTCAATACACTGACCAATAAAGGAAAGCATACCAAACGCCTTCTTCACTATCCTATCTACCTGCGACTCCACTTTCAAGGAGCTATGAACCTGCACTCCAAGATCTCTTTGTTCAGCAACACACCCTCGGACCTTACCATTAATTGTATAAGTCCTGCTAAGATTTGCTTACCCAAAATGCAGCACCTCGCATTTATCTGAATTAAACTCCATCTGCCACTTCTCAGCCTATTGATCCATCTGGTCAAGGTCCTGTTGCAATCTGAGGTAACCCTCTTCGCTGTCTACTACACCTCCAATTTTGGTGTCATCTGCAAACTTACTAACTGTACGTCTTATGCTCGCATCCAAATCATTTATGTAAATGATAAAAAGTAGAGGGCCCAGCACCGATCCTTGTGGCACTCCACTGGTCACAGGCCTCCAGTCTGAAAAACAACCCTCCACCACTACCCTCTGTCTTCTACCTTTGAGCCAGTTCTGTATCCAAATGGCTAGTTCTCCCTGTATTCCATGAGATCTAACCTTGCTAATCAGTCTTCCATGGGGAACATTGTCGAACACTTTACTGAAGTCCACATAGATCACATCTACTGCTCTGCCCTCATCAATCTTCTTTGTTACTTCCTCAAAAAACTCAATCAAGTTTGTGAGACATGATTTCTCACACACAAAGCTGTGTTGACTATCCCAAATCAGTCCTTGCATTTCCAAATACATGTACATCCTGTCCCTCAGGATTCCCTCCAACAACTTGCCCACCACCGAGATCAGGCTCACCGGTCTATAGTTCCCTGGCTTGTCCTTACCACCCTTCTTAAACAGTGGCACCACGTTTGCCAACTTCCAGTCTTCCGGCACCTCACCTGTGACTATCGATGATACAAATATCTCAGCAAGAGGCCCAGCAATCACTTCTCTAGCTTCCCACAGAATTCTAGGGTACACCTGATCAGGTCCTGGGGATTTATTCACTTTTAACCGTTTCAAGACATCCAGCACTTCCTCCTCTGTAATCTGGACATTTTGTAAGATGTCACCATCTATTTCCCTACAGCCTATATCTTCCATATTCATTTCCACAGTAAATACTGATGCAAAATATTCATTTAGTATCTCCCCCATTTTCTGTGGCTCCACACAAAGGCCGCCTTGCTCATCTTTGAGGGTCACTATTCTCTCCCTAGTTACCCTTTTGTCCTTAAAATATTTGTAAAACCCCTTTGGATTCTCCTTAATTCTATTTGCCAAAGCTTTCCCATGTCCCCGTTTTGCCCTCCTGATTTCCCTCTTAAGTATACTCCTACTTTCTTTATACTCTTTTCAGGATTCACTCGATCTATCCTGTCTGTACCTAACATATGCTTCCTTCTTTTTCTCAACCCAACCTTCAATTTCTTTAGTCATCCAGCATTCCCTATAGTTACCAGCTTTCCCTTTCACCCTGACAGGAATATACTTTCTCTGGATTCTTGTTATCTCACTTCTGAAGGCTTCCCATTTTCCATCCGTCCCTTTGCCTGCGAACATCTGCGTCCAATCAGCTTTTGAAAGTTCTTGCCTAATACTGTCAAAATTGACCTTTCTCCAATTTAGAACTTCCTCTTTTAGATCTGGTCTATCCTTTTCCATCACGATTTTAAAACAAATAGAATTATGGTCACTGGCCCCAAAGTGCTCCCCCACTGATACCTCAGTCACCTGCCCTGCCTTATTTCCCAACAGTAGGTCAAGTTTTGCACCTTCCCTAGTAGGTACATCCATATACTGAATCAGAAAATTGTCTTGTACATACTTAAAAAATTCCTCTCCATCTAAACCTTTAACACTATGACAGTCCCAGTCGATGTTTGGAAAGTTAAAATCTCCTACTATAACCACCCTATTATTCTTACAGATAGCTGAGATCTCCTTACAAGTTTTTTCTCAATTTCCCTCTGACTATTGGGGGGTCTATAATACAATCCCAATAAGGTGATCATTCCTTTCTTAACTACCTTGTCCTGCCTTGTCCCTGCCTGCCCTGACTGTTTGACTCAAGTCTGTTCTCAGCTGTACCCATCTCAGATCAATCTCTTTCCTCACTATCTCCCTGGGTCCCACCCCCCCCCCCCACCTTACTAGTTTAAATCCTCCCAAGCAGTTCTAGCAAATTTCCCTGCCAGTATATTAGTCCCCTTCCAATTTAGGTGCAATCCGTCCTTCTTGTTCAGGTCGCTTCTACCGCAAAAGAGATTCCAACGATCCAACAATGTGAATCCTTCTCCCATACACCAGCTCCTCAGCCATGCATTCATCTGCTCTATCCTCCTATTCCTGCCCTCACTAGCTCGTAGCACTGGGAGTAATCCAGGTATTACTACCCTTGAGGACCTCCTTTTTAAAATTCTACCTAACTCTCTGTAATCTCCCTTCAGAGTCTCAACCTTTTCCCTTCCAATGTCGTTGGTTCCAATGTGGACAATGACCTCCTGCTGGCCCCTCTCCCCTGTGAGAACATTCTGCACCCTCTCTGAGACATCCTTGATTCTGGCACCAGGGAAACAACACATCATTCTGCTTTTTTTCTGTTAGCCACAGAAGCGTCTGTCTGTACCTCTGACTACAGAATCCCCTAACACAATTGATCTCTTGGAAGCCAACATACCCCTCATTGCATTAGAGCCAGTCACAATAGCAGAAACTTGGCTGTTTGTGCTATGTTCCCCTGAGAATCCATCACCCCCTACATTTTCCAAAACAGCATACCTGTTTGAAATGGATATATCCACAAAAGACTCTTGCTCTAGCTGCCTACATCTCTTACCCTTCCTGGAGTTAACCCATCTCTGTGATTGTATCTGAGACCTTCCCCCCTTTCTATAACTGCCATCTGTTGCTGTTGCAAATTCCTCATCGCTTCTATTTGTCTCTTCAACCGATCCACTCGATCTGATAAGATTTGCATCCAACAGCATTTATGGCAGATATAATCCGCAGTAGCCCTTCAACTCTTTTTAAACTCCCACATCTGACAAGAAGTACATATCACTGCAAAGGCCATTTTTGCTCCTTCACAATCGACAGACCCAGAAAATAACACCGTCTTATTCCTCTACAAACACTGCCCCAGGTTAAATTAATAGCTATGGCTTATATTTTAAGTTTAATCAAGAGACTTATCTCCAAAAACATATAATCAAGAAAGAATCCACTGTACTCACTACTGCAGCCTTTCTCTTGGACAGACTTAAAACAACAATTAACTTATCTGATTCTGTGCTGTGAACTTCGCCCAACAGTTCCTCCAAGATTAGTTGTGAATTTCACTGTTTGTTAATATTCCCAGATGCACTCCGATGTCCAGCGATACACAAATTCAAACAGTAAAGGCAGTAACTGGGCAGGTTGGTTGGTTGGTAGGTAGGTTCGTTCGTTCGTTCGTTCGTTCGTTTTTTCTGTCTCTCTCTCTCTCCCTCCCTCCCTCTCTCTCTCTCTCCTGCACTGTCCTCATCATGTGCTTCCTTTGTCTGCCCTTCTCCCTTTTAAATTGCTGTTGTTTTGACTTTTTTTACCCAAAGTTCCAAAACAATGCAACAGCATAGAAAACAGTAATTGCTGCTCCTGGAATTCGAGGAAATCACCTCCAGCACCTAAAGTACCTAAAAAATAAGGAGCAGCTCTTACAACCAGAAATTTTTCCCGTCCTCCATCTTAGATTACCCAGAATCCTTGTCCCATAAACTCAATGATTTACTAATAAGTTAAACATTTTAAATATGTAAGAATATTTAAGATGTTCACGCTAGTGTTTATTTGAAAATTGGCTGTAATTCAGCACATTTACAGAAACACATCTTATTCATTGGGTCAGCTTGGGGACTGACCAGTTGGGAGAATGCACTCAGTACTGAGCACATTGTCCTTTTTTAACCCCATGTTGAAGACTGTGGAAACCCAGTCTACACTTGATGTAACTTGAGTTCAAAATCTAACAATCTTCTGCAATGGTTTTAAAAACATTAATGGGAGTTGGGCATCGCTGGCTGGGTCAGCATTTATTACCCATCCCTATGTACCTTGTGAAGATAGTGGTGAGCTGCCTTCTTGATCTGTTGATGTTGTAGGTAGCTGCATCACTGTCTCTATGTCTGTCTGTTCCTATCTGGAGGAGTCTAGCTTTAAAACAAAGCTCCTCATTGCCAGCTGAAGCCTCCACTGTGTTAAGCTTCGAAAGAGGCCTATCCTGCCTTTAGGGGCTGCTGTGGTTCTGAGTAGCACCTTTCTACTTTCAACACTCAGGCTCATCCAGTAAAGTCTGACCCAATGTGATAGCCTGGCCATATTGTATTTCACACACACTGATTTGACACATCAGCATTCCTGATGAAGGGCTTATGCCTGAAACATCGACTCTCCTGCTCCTCAGATACTGCCTGACCCACTGTTCTTTTGCAGCGCCTTACTTTTTGCCTCTGATCTCCAGCATCTGCAGTCCTCACTTTCTCCACACAGCTATCTGTGTCAACAAAAAGCTGCAAGTCATGCCTGCCACTTGCTTCTACCAGTGAACTGTGGCACTAATCCCATCTGCTTTGAAAATTGAACTTATGTGAAACTTTAGCACCCTTCGTAAAGTCATTATAACTCACAACATTTCAGAACCCTGGTTAATTAAAAGCCTCAATCCTGTTGGTCAGATCCGTTGCAGGACCTGCAGCTTGTAAAATTGCTGAGCATCAGGGAGCAGTACCGTACCATTTTACCAAGCCCCTCCCCTTCCCTCACTCCTGCCAGTAAAAGTCAGCTTGTTATTAGTGGGCGGCACGGTGGCACAGTGGTTAGCACTGCTGCCTCACAGTGCTAGAGATCTGGGTTTAATTCCCACCTCCGGCGATTCTCTGTGTGGAGTTTGCACATTCTTCCTGTGTCTGCGTGGGTTTGCTCCGGTTTCCTCCCATAATCCAAAAATGTGCAGGTTAGGTGAATTGGCCATGCTAAATTGCCCATAGTGTTAGGTGAAGGGGAATGGGTCTGGGTGGGTTGCGCTTCGGCGGGTCGGTGTGTACTTGTTGGGCCGAAGGGCCTGTTTCCACACTGTAAGTAATCTAATCTATTTCTGGTTCTTTTTCCACAAGTGTCCCTTGTTGTATTCTTATACAGATTCCTAAAACCTGACTAACCATTTCAATTACTGACCTGATCCATCCGCTGATGCTCATTTCTGGATTTTTGAAAGTGATGATCATCCAAATGAAATTAAACTATAGAAAACATCAGCTGCAGGACTGTCACAGTTGTATAAGACTTTGGTTCAGCCGCATTTAGAATACTGAGTACAGTTCTGGTCGCCACATTACCAAAACGATGTGGATGCTTTGGAGACGGTGCAGAGGAGGTTCACCAGGATGTTGCCTGGTATGGAAGGGTTTATCCATGTGGAGATGTTGAGCAGATTAGGATTATTTTCATTGGAAAGACAGAGATTGAGGGGGGACCTGATTGAGGCCTACAAAATCATGAGAGGTGTAGACAGCGTGGATAGCAAGAAACATTTTCACAGAGTGGAGGACTCAATTACGAGGGGTTATGAGTTCAAAGTGAGAGGGGAAAGGTCTGGGAAGATACGCATGGAAAGTTCATCATGCGGAGGGTAGTGGGTGCATGGAAGGCGTTGTCAGAAGAGGTGGTGGGGCCGGAACAATAGTGTTATTTAAGATGTATCTGGACAGATACATGAATGGGCAGGGAGCAAAGGGATACAGATCCTTTGAAAATAGGCGACAGATTTAGATAGAGGATATGGATCGATGCAGGCTTGGAGGGCTGAAGGGCCTGTTCCTATGCTGTAGTGTTCTTTGTTACATAAATTAGTTGTCATAACTGTTATCATAGTTTAAATAGAGAAAGGAAAGACAAGTCATTTTAATATATGACTCACTTCCAATGCTGTGAGAATTAGCTTTCAGACTACGCATTATTAATTTCAAACTGTGATCTGTGTTACTGCTGTATGTGAGCCAAAAGCATTCATTCTTTGTTATCTATACTAGTTGTTTATGTCAAAATGTTATCTATTATCTGCATCAGTCAGGCACAATGTTTAGCCTCAGATGAGTCCGTTGGTAGCTCTGAGTCAGCAGGCTATGTAATAACAGTTACTGCTCTGAAATGTACATGCTCAATCATTCCCTCTTGTACTCTTCTAATGCCCTTAACCCCAGGAACATCACCCCCTCTCACTGCCACTTCACTCCTTCAAGTCTAACAGACAAAGATCTGAATATAAGCTTCCGCACTAGTTTCATTGTCTATCTCCAGAGCTGACTGGACCACATTGTATAGAACTGTGCTTCTGCTTAAACCCGTTGCCCCAAGATTATCATGAAGAATAAAGCTAACTCTTGGCTTTTATTCTCCACAATCAACATTTCATTTGATTATTTCTTTTCTGCTCTTTCCAACTTCTTACACTAAAATCAAGAGCGATTGTTCAGCTTCTTGTGCTGCTTCTCACCAAACCACTGACCATCCAACCTTCACTTCCCAGCACCATAAGACCATAAGATAAAGGGATAGAATGAGGCCATTTGGCCCATCCAGTCTGCACTGCCATTTGATCATGGCTGATCCACATCTCAACCCCATTCTCCTGCCTTCTCCCCATAACCCTTAATCCCGTTACTGATCAAGAACCTATCTATTTCTGTCTTAAATACTTTCAATGAGTCAACCTCCCCAGCTTTCTGAGACAATGAGTTACATAGATTAACCACCCTCTCCCTAAAGAAATTCCTTCTCATCTCAGTTCTAAAGGGTCATCCCTTCACTCTGAGGCTGTGCCCTCAGGTCCTAGTTTCACCTACGAGTTATGGCAATATCTTCTCCATGTCCACTCTCTCCAGACGTCTAAGTATTCTGTTAGTTTCAATTAGATCTCCCATCATTCTTCTCAACTCCATCAAGTCCAGACCTCAACAGTACAGTCCTCAATCACTCCTCATATGACCAGCCCTTTATCTCCTGGATTATTCCTTTAATCCTCCTCTGGATACCCGCCAAGACCAATATATTTTTCTTAGATATGGGACCCATAATATTCCAAATGCGGTCTGACTAGAACCATGTACAGCCTCAGCTGTAAATCCCTGCTCATGTATTCTAGCCCTTTCAGAATGAATGCTGATGAACTGGAGTTGTCAATGTTTCTCTCTCCTGAGATCCTGTCCCCTTCTATTCAAAACCACCACCATCACTCTCCTCAAAAAGCTAACCCTTGAATTATTTGTCTTTGTGAACTACTGCTCCATTTCCCACCAGCCCACTCTCACTGTCCTGTCCTTCTCGTGTTGTTAGTGCCCAAACCCCATCTTTCCTGCAACGCCATTATATCATCAGGATCTACCACAACCCTGAAACAGCTGACAAATAACAACTTAACATATAAATAATCTCTAAATAGGAACATTATTGAACATTACTTAACACTAAGGAGGAGAAAGTGAATACTGCAGATATTGAAGAGTCAGAGTTGAAAAGTGTGGTACTGGAAAAGCACAGCAGGCCAGGCAGCATCCGAAGAGCAGGAGAATTGATGTTTCGGGCACAAGCCCTTCATCCAGAATGTGGGGAGGCGCAAAGGATGCTAGAGATAAATAGGAGGGTGGTGATTGGGCTGTGGGGAAGATAGCTGGAAGGGCGATAGGGAGATGCAGGTGGGGGGTGATTGGTTGGTGGGGAGGGTGGAGCAAATAGGGGGAAGGAAGATGGACAGATAGGTCAAGTCAAGAGGGTGATGCTGATTTGGAGGGTTGGATCTGGGATGAGGTGGGGGGAGGGGAGATTTGGAAACTGGTGTAGTCAATGTTGATTCTGGGTGTTTGGAGGGTCTCAAGGCAGAAGATGAGGTGTTCTTTCTCCAGGCATCGGGTGGCTAGGATTTGGTGGTGGATGAGGCTCAGGACCTGCATTCCCTTGAGGGAGTAGGAGGGGGAGTTGAAGTGGTTGGTCACAGGGCAGTGGGGTTGTTTGTTGCATGTGTCCCAGAGATGTTCCCTGAAACATCCCTGTCTCCCCAATGTAGAGGAGATCACCTCGAGAGTAACAAACGCAGTAGGTGAAGTGTTTGGTTGTGCAGGAAAATCTCTGCTGATGTAAAAAGATTTTTTAGGGCCTTGGATGGAGGTGAGGGGGGGGGAGGTGTGGGTGCACGTTTTACACCTCTTGTGGTGGCAAGGGAAGGTGCCAGGAGTGGAGGATGGGTTGATGGGTGGTGTGGATCTAACAAGACAGTCACGGAGAGAATGATTTGTGAGGAATGCAGATAGGAGTGGGGAAGTAAATGTATCTCTGGTGGTGGGGTTTGATTGTAGGTGACAGAAATGGCGGAGGATAATGCGCTGTGTTCAAAGATTAGTGGGGTGGAAGGTGAGGACCAGGGAGGTTCTATCCTTTTTGCGGTTGGAGGAGCGGGGTTCAAGGGTGGAGGTGCGGAAAGTGGAGGAGTTGTGCTGGAGGGCATCGTCGACCATGTACGAGGAGAAATTGCAGTCCTTGAAACAGGAGACCAAAAGGGATGTCCTGGAGAGGAATTGCTCCTCCTGGGAGCAGATACGGCAGAGATGGAGGAATTGGGAGTAAGGGATAATATTTTTTATAGGGGGTTGGAGGGGGAATGGGAGGAGGTATAGTCTATGTAGCTGTGAGAGTCAGTGGTTTTGGAACAGATGTCCATGTTGAGTATGCCGCCCGAGATGGAGACGCAGAGGTCCAGGAAGGGGAGGGAGGTGTCTGAGACGGTCCAGGTGAACTTGAGGTCAGGGTGGAAGGTGTCACTTAAGTTGATGAACTGTTCAGCCTCCTTGTGGGAGCACAAGGTGGCACCAATACAGTCATCGATGTAGCGGAGGAAAAGGTGGGGAATGGTGCTGGATTATCTGGACTGCTCCATGTATCTTACAAAGAGGCAGCCATAGCTAGGTCACACGCAGGTGCTCATGACTACCCTTTTGCTCTGTAGGAGTTGGGAGGATTTGAAGTTGAAATCGTTGACGGTGAGAACCAGTTCCGAATGTGTCAGTGGAAGGTTCCTGGTTGGGTTGGCGGAAGAAACGGGGTGCTTGGAGACCTTCACTATGACGGATTGATGTGTACCGGGACTGTAAGTCCAAGGTGAAGATGAGGCATTGGGAACTGAGGAAATGAAAGTCATGGAGGAGGTGGAGGGTATGGGCGGTGCCCCAAGTATATGTGGGGACAGGACAGTGTTGAAATATGAGGAGATGGGTTCGGGTTGGGCAGGAGCAGACAGAGATGATGGGTCAACCAGGGCAGTCAGGTCTGTGAATTTTGGGTAAGAGGTTGAACCAGGTGGTGAGGGATTCTGGGACTAGAAGGTGGAGGCTGTGGATGAGAGATCCCCTGAGGTGATGAGGTCATGGATGGTCTGGTGATCGGAGGTGAGGTCGAGGTCGAGGGGGCTGTAAGAAGAGATGCCTGTGAGTCTATAAAGAGCTGTTAGAAGATATTCCATCAAAGAGGTAGGTTCTAATGAGCACCTTCAAGTTGGAAAGAGAAGTTGAAATACAGAAAGGATTCAGGAGAGAATTTCACACTTTAGGGCATTGCTGCAAAAGACAGTGTGTTTCAGATAGTGTTACAACACGGGGTAAAGACTCCTGCTTAATTTAAAGCTGCAACACAGAAAAGATTTATCCCATGCAGTAATCTGTGAAAATTCAAGAGGCCAAGAACTATTTAAAGTAAAAAATTACAAATTTATTTCTTAGTGTAACAGAGAATAATTAACTAACAACTATTTACAATTCCGTCCTCTAACCTATCTTTTATCTTCTCTTCTGCAATACTAGCTTGATAAAACTCCCAATTAAGATTTACAAAACAAAACTTCTTATCTCAAAACAAGGCAGCTTTCAGTTTTCTCTATAACCCTGTCTTCTTTTCTTCTTTTTGGGGATTCTGCTTCACAGGTTACTGATCGATACAGGTACCTTTAAGAGAGCTATTTTTCAGACAGCCTTTACATGCTGGTAGCTTGGCAGTTCTCTTCTCAACTGTTCAATTTTCCCCAATCTTATATCCTCCCAAAGGATCAGATTGTATCATTGGCTTTTAAGATTATCAAGATACTAAAGTCAAACTGGATTGGAGTTTGGTATTTTTCAGGGTATAATTTAAACTGATTGGACTAGTTTGAATCTGTTTTGTCATATCCAGGCAACCAGCTAATCAAGTTGTTTGACCAAATGTTACTTTTTTGTTCATAACACTTGTTTCTGTCAGGTAGTTTTGTTGCTTTTAACTCTCTTAAAGGTACAGTACATCCATTTCTTCATAACACCTCCCCCTTCAGAAAAAATGAACCTTCATAATGAAAGGATGGCTTCATTTATTCTTCTATTTTTAATCACATTGCCCTAACATAGAGATAACTTTAATATAAGTTCACCTTAACTTCTTCCCATGTATCTGTATATATAAAATATTAAATAAATACAAATCTGATCTAAACTTTATCAGTTAAATCCACGATAACACATCTGCGATTACATCTTACAACCCGCAACATGTACGATTTTTACATTAAAAGTCTGTAACATAAGACTGCAATGAAATGGTCTTATATTCTTGTCTTTAAAGCATTCTAAGAATGTAAACAGATTGTGATCTATGTATACAACTATTTCTAACACACTGTTCATGACATACACATTAAGATGTTGTAAGGCTAGCATCAAACTCAATCGTTCTTTTTTGATGGTGGAGTATTTCCTCTGGTGGATGTTGATCTGCTTTGAAAAGTAACCAACAGTTCAATCCCATCCTCATTTTCCTGTAGGAATACAGATCCAACTCCAATGTCACTAGTATCGATGGCGACATTAAAAGGATTTGAAAAGTTTGGTGTCGCTAAAATTGGTTTGGTGGTTAATACGGCTTTTACATGGTCGAATGCCTCCTGGCATTGTTCTGTCCACCAGAACTTAGTGATCTTCTTCAGCACATCGGTTAATGGTGCCATACACTGCTAGAGTTTGGATCAAACTTCTGATACAATCCGCTGAGTCCTAAGAGTTGAAGCATCTCTTTCTTGAGGTTGTTAATGGAAATTCCTCTATGGCCTTCATCTTTGTGTTCCATGGGGTCAACCTTCCATGACTGATGTTACATCCTAAGAACGTCACCTCTGCTTTTGCGAATTCTGTTTTATTTAAGTTTATCACCAGTTTTGCTTCTCGTAGTCGTTCAATGTGCTCTGCCAACTGAACCATGTGATCTTTCCAGGACTTACTGAAGATCACTCCATCGTCCAAATAGACTGCCAAGTTTGTTAACCCAGCCACAACTCTGTTCATGAGTCTTTGGAATGTGGCGGGTGCGTTCTTCATTCCAAAGGGCATCATTTTAAACTGACATAGCCCTTTTGAGGTTACAAATACAGAAAATTCTTTCACTGTCTCTGATAAAGGTACCTGCCAGTAACCATGCATTAAGTCCAACTTGATGATATAACTGGCTTGTCCGACTTTCTCAATACAGTCCTCCAATCTAGGAATTGGATATGACTCTGATTTTGTAAGGGTGTTAACCTTCCGATAATCCATGCAGAATCGTTGAGTCCTCTTTGGTTTGGGAACTAAGATGATCGGCAAGCTCCACTCACCCTGGCTTAGTTTGATGATGTTCTCAACGAGCATGGCCTCCACCTCCATCTGGACTTGCCTGGCTTTGAAAGGATTAAGCCGATAAGGGTGTTGTTTTATCAGAGCAATATTCCCTACATATGCTTCATGTAAATAGCATTAGTCCTCCCCATCTGATTCTCACATATGTCCTTATACTCCCGTAACAAATCTTTCAACTGCATTCTATACTCCTGAGACAGATAGTTTAATAACCTATCCCATTCCTCAAGGTCTTCTTTATTTTTTAATCTACTTTAACGCACCTCAAAATCCACATCATCTGGATTTGATTCCTCACTCTGCGGGGCAGTAACAAACACCTGTTTCTCCAGTTCTTTCTCTCTAGTATAATACAGTTTTAACATGTTCACATGACATACTCAATACTTTTTTCTTCTATCTGGCATCTTTACTAAATAGTTCACCTGACTCAACATTTTCTCAATTTTATAGGGACCACTAAACCTGGCTTTGAAGGGATCCCCTATCACTGGTAACAGTACTAACATGTTATCCCCTCAAGAAAATGTCCGAGTCATACAGCTTTTATCTGCCACCTGCTTCATTCTATACTAAGCTCTCTTTAGGTGCTGTTTAACTAACTCACCTACTCAATTTAGTCTCTCCCTCACCTCTGATACATAATGTAAGTGTGAGATCTCTGACTTTGGTTTTGTCAATTTTTCGATAATTAATTTCGAAGGGCTCTCACATCATGACCGAATGTTAACTCAAAGGGAGTAAACTGAATAGATTTATTTGGGACATCTCTAATGGCAAACAATACCAATGGGATACCTTTATCCCAAATACTCTGGTAATCCTGACAGTATGCTTTCAACATGGCCTGATGCCACCTTTCTAAAGCTCTCTGGGATTCAGGGTGATATGCACTGGATTTAAAGTGCTGTCTACCTAAGCAGTCCATAACCTCTTTCAACAGCCTAGCAGTAAAATTTGACCGTTAAGTCCGAATAGATCTCTCTGAATAGCCCATATTGTGTGAAGAAAGCTACTAACTCCTTGACCACATTTTTTGCCTTGATACTCCATAATGGAAATCTGGGTGACACATTGTTATGGTTAACAAGTACTGGTTCCCACTTTTAGTTCTCGGGAGGGGACCTACACAATTGATTATAATCCATTTGAAAGGTTCTTCAAATGTGGGAATTGGAAACAAAGGTGCTGGTTTTACTACCGCCTGTGGCTTACCTACCATGTGGCATAACTGAAAATGTGTTGCTGGTTAAAGCACAGCAGGTTAGGCAGCATCCAAGGAATAGGAAATTCGATGTTTCGGGCCAGAGCCCTTCATCAGGAATGAGGAAAGTGTGCCAAGCAGGCTGAGATAAAAGGTAGGGAGGAGGGACTTGGGGGAGGGGCGATGGAGATGTGATAGGTGGAAGGAGGTCAAGGTGAGGGTGATAGGCCGGAGTGGGGTGGGGGCGGAGAGGTCAGGAAGAAGATTGCAGGTTAGGAGGGCGGTGCTGAGTTGAGGGAACCGACTGAGACAAGGTGGGGGGAGGGGAAATGAGGAAACTGGAGAAATCTGAGTTCATTCCTTGTGGTTGGAGGGTTCCCAGGCGGAAGATGAGGCGCTCCTCCTCCAGCCGTCGTGTTGTTATGTTCTGCCGGTGGAGGACTCCAAGGACCTGCATGTCCTCGGTGGAGTGGGAGGGAGAGTTAAAGTGTTGAGCCACGGGGTGGTTGGGTTGGTTGGTCCGGGCATCCCAGAGGTGGCATGTATAACACGTATGGCAAAAATTAACCACATCCTTGTGCATTCCAGGCCAATAAAAATGCTTTTGTACCTTAGCCTGAGTCTTTCGTAACCCTAGGTGACGTCTACATGTAGTTCATGTGCTACCCCTGACAACTCCTGTCTGTATGCTACCGGCAACACAATCTGGTGCACTTAGACCCATTTCTGCTCTGCAATAACCTGCCGTGGTCTCCATTTCTGCCTTAGGATCCTATCTTTCAGGTAATAACTTTCCAGAATATTCTCTGCCTCCTTTTTGGAGTACACATCCACATATATCTCTTTTATTGTCTTGCTGTTGCAAATCTCTTTGCCTTTCAGGAGTAAACACTTCAGTCTGACCCTCTGCCTGTTCAGATTTTTCCTGCACCTTTACAAACAGGGTAGCCACTAACTGAACCTCAACTCCTTCGTCTTTCTCTTTACTTTTCACTTTGTGCTATGACTTATGATAGTGAGAGCTGGTTACCACACAGTCTGGGAAAATTTCGGTTTTAACTCCTCAGTTTCTTGGTCTTCCTTGGGCTTCTCCACAACAAAGGGTGTCACTCTCACCTTGGATCCTGCCAAAACATTCCCAAGAACAAACTGAATTCCTGGAACCGACACTCTGTCACTTACTCCCACTGTAACTTCCCCAATCTAGAGTTGGCACTCCAACCTGATCTTACATTGGGGTGAAGATATAGACACCTCCAGAGGGGCCCCTTGGTTTATGATCAGTCAAATAATCAATAGAGTGCGGTTTGTACAAAGCAAGGTCATTAGTTTAATAAAGTAGGACAGCCTGATGTAATTTTGTCCAGCAATACAGAAGTTAAAGCTTTTGTGCTCCATGGTGAAATTGTGCAATTTACATTTGAAAATTACACATTATTTCTATGTTTTTTAAGAGCTGAAAATGTGTTGCTGAAAAAGCGCAGCAGGTCAGGCAGCATCCAAGGAACAGGAGAATTGATATTTCATGTCCGAAATGTCGATTCTCCTGCTCCTTGGATGCTGCCTGACCTGCTGCGCTTTTCCAGCAACACATTTTCAGCTCTGATCTCCAGCATCTGCAGTTCTCACCTTCCCCTATGTTTTTTAAGAGACAGCACAGCCTGAAAAACAAGAAAAGACCAATCACATATAACAAGGTGACATGATTGACAGCAGGCTAATCCAATGATATTTCCTGAGGAACATATTGTTTAAGTACAAAATCATCCCATACTTGCTAGCTCAAGGTTAGTTTGAATACCAAATCACTGTCTTATGATTCATATTATGAAAACTTCACTGTTTTATTTCTAAATACAACCAACTTAGCAAAGCATCAATTCAAGTTCACAGTGTCAAAGAAAAATCTAAAGCCATTTTGTTATGTCATTTTAAATTGAAAAGCCATTTTCTGGTTAATAAAAATCTACATATACTTGTTGCTTCTGACAACAGCCTAATTTCAAAGTTTAGATCCTCATCTCCCCACTTTGTTCATTCTATGACCACACCACAAAGACATGGATCAAATCAAAAGACTGCCATACTTCCTCTTCCTCTGAAGAGGAACGGGGGCAGGCCATGGTGCTTCCTCATCATCATCACAGTGGAGAAGAAGCATTTTCTGGGTGGAATCAGTGTTGTCAATGGAAACTAATATCTTAGCAATAATACATTTAACAATAGCAATACCAACAAAAAAACCAACTAAAATAATAGCAGCATATATAGCCATATTAATTAACCAGGAGAAAGTGAGGACTGCAGATGTTGGAGATCAGAGCTGAAAAATGTGTTGCTGGAAAAGTGCAGCAGGTCAGGCAGCATCCAAGGAGCAAGAGAATCGACGTTTCGGGCATAAGCCTTCAGGACCTTCCCAACACATTTTTCAGCATATTAATTAACCAGTTGTACCATGAGCTAAATCCCCAATCTCCCATTTTGCATTTTCATTAATTTGAATGACAAAGGTATGGATGTTATCTATATGTCTAGTAATATTCTCGATGAGGTCTGAGACCCCCATGATACATTTACCTTTTACTATGGCGTGAACCCCACCTTCCTTTGCAAGTATGTAATCGTGAGCATAGCAGTTTTGTTGGGTAAATAGACGCAATTCTGAAAACATGTCCCTAATTTCCGATAGCAGTTGTCTCCTTACCCAAAAGGGTGAGACCACAAACGATATAATTATGGTTTTGATGACTGATAACTCCCAAAGATCCTCCTATCCCAAAGAGTGGGTTTTACTGATTTGTAAAGTCTTTGGATTCTTCCAATCTGCGCAAAACTCAGGGGAGACTGTTCCGACAGCGACAGCACGAGGAGTACTTACTGTATTCAAGACAAGGTAGTTAGATGCCTTGGTATGACTAAAAAAAAACCAGGTTTAGTGTAGATAATGGAGGGAGCTTCCCAATAAGAGGCAGGACTATCTTTGTGACTTCCTTGAGGCTGTTCAATAGAAAGAGGTGGGTCTTTCGGTAAGAGGTGTGGTTATTGTCCCAGAATGGTTCTACCTATCCCATAATTGGGAAGATATCAATGCTGAAGTCAGGATGTAACAGACCACTTTATCCCTGCCAAATATTCTCTTGTGACTTAGAAGGAACAAGTTGTTAGCAAAAGATAACATTTCCCTATCTTCTCTTTTGCGGCATGACCTATTTGATGGGACAAGACTTACCAGAGTTGTCCATAGCACAAGTGGAATCAAATTGGCACATAACACCTTTACAGGGTAAAGACCATTTAGACTTGTTCTGGAAATGAACTGTTCAGTCTTTTTGATGCAATTGACCACTGCAATAATCATTCTTGGTAACATTCAGTCTCTTAGCACACAAGGATACCTTCCTGGCATAGTTGGTACACGGTCTCTGGTTGCTGAGGATCGCACAGGGAAACTGTCCCTTCTTGTGCACCAATGCTGGCAATGGCAAGTCCACTCAGCGGGGCAAGTTCAATCTTTATCATCTGCCCCCTTCCAAGGGTGGAGGCCGTGGAGTGTCCATTGTAATAAAGTACAAACCATTTCCTCCTTGCCCAAGTAAATACAAAATACACATAATCAATTAAAATAGGCAGCAGCAAAGAAGAAACACAGACTAATCTAGTAGGGGTCACCCATATTCTTGTTTAAGTATCGAGGGAATACTCTATTTGAGGTCATAATTTGTGCTGTTCAGCAGGGGCTTCCCCCCTGATTTCTGTACCTTACCTAGGTCTGGCATTCCCGTCCTTATACTGTGTCTAACCGGGTTTTACTGGGGAACCCAATGGGGTCAGAAGTTTGGGGTGTAAGGCTGCCTGCATGACAGCTGCATCTACTTACCCACTACTTTAGAAACAGTATCAGTTTCCTCGGCAGGAGCCAAACATCTTGATAATTACCAGGTTGATTGGACAAAATGCTAAATTTCTGTCCATTTGTCCCACAAATTCCCACACTCTCAGGTAACAGATCAGAAAGAGTGCATATTCGTTCATCTCTTCCTATCAGGGTCTGGTTAGATCCTGTATCTCTCAAAATTATAGCGTCTTGTCCTTCTCCCCCTGTTCTTTCTGAGTAAACTTTACTTACACAGGTGAATTCTTTATAGAGATCAGGTACTACCTCCATACCCAGCCACTGCCTAGTCTGTGCACTCTCCTGCAGCTCCTCGGTTCTTCTTGAAGTCTCCTTTACTATCGTCACTAATGCCACTGGCTTAGCTTCTCTTATCACATCTTTTCCCACAGTGCCTTTCTTAAATGACCAGCACTGTGACTTTACGTGTCCCACTTTACTCCAGTGAAAACGCCTGAGGCCTTTCACCTCTTTTCCATCCACTTGGGCTCCTTTTTTATCCTGTGGTAAAATCTTACCTGTGCTCTCTACTCTTGCTTTCATAGTGTAGGATCTCCCCTTCTCCCAACTTCTATCCCTTGCAGGATGAAATTCTGGCTGGAAGCTTGCCTTATGCACCAACATGTATTCATCTGCTAATTCTGCTGCCCTTCTCACTTCCTGAACTTTCTGTTCCTCCACATGAATTCTTACCATCTCAGGAAGTGAGTTTTTAAACTCCTCCAGCAGAATAATCTCTTCTAGCATCTCAAAGATCTTATCTATTTTCAAAGCATGTAACCATTGAATTAAATGACTATGTTTAATTCTTTTGAACTCAACATAAGTCTGACCTAGTTCCTTCTTTGTGTTTCTGAACCGCTGTCTATATGCTTCTGGTACCAAATCACAAGGACTTAAAATTGTCTGTTTGACCTCTTCATAATCCCTTGACACCTCATCTGACAGTGCGACAAATACCTCACTAGCTCTGCCTACCAGTTTAGAAGTGTGGTGCTGGAAAAGCGCAGCAGGCCAGGCAGCATCCGAGGAGCAGGAGTATTGACGTTTCGGGCATAAGCCCTTCTTCAGGAATGAGGCTGGTGTGCCAAACGGGCTGAGATAAAAGGTGGGAGGGGGGAGGAATTTGTGGGAGGGGTGCTGGAAATACGATAGGTGGAAGGAGGTGAGGGTGAGGGTGATAGGCCGGAGAGGGGGTGGGGGGGGGAGAGGTTAGGAAGAAGATTGCAGGTCAAGAGGGCGGTGCTGAATCCGGGGGTTGGGACTGAGATAAGGTGGGGGGAGGGGAAATGAGGAAGCTGGAGAAATCTACATTCATCCCATGTGTTTGGAGGGTTCCTAGGCGGGGTTCTGCACCTCCACCCTTGAACCCTGCCCCTCCAATCGCCACCAGGACAGAACCCCACTGGTTCTCACCTTCCACCCCACCAACCTCCAGATACATTGTATCATCTGTCTTCATTTCCGTCACCTCCAAACAGACCCCACCACCAGGGATATATTTCCCTCCCCTCCCCTATCTGCGTTCCGAAAAGACCACTCCCTCCGCGACTCCCTCGTCAGATCCACACCCCCCACCAACCCAACCTCCACTCCCGGCATCTTCCCCTGCAACCGCAAGAAGTGCAAAACTTGTGCCCACACCTCCCCCCTCACCTCCCCCCAACACCCCAATGGATCCTTCCATATCTGCCACAAATTCACCTGCATCTCCACACACATCGTTTACTGCATCCGCTGCACCCGATATTGTCTCCTCTACATTGGGGAGACAGGCCGCCTACTTATGGAACATTTCAGAAAACACCTCTGGGACATCCGCACCAACCACCCCAACCACCCCGTGGCTGAACACTTTAACTCCCCCTCCCACTCCGCCAAGGACATGCAGATCCTTGGCCTCCTCCATCGCCAGACCCTGGCCACACGACACCTGGAGGAAGTGCACCTCATTTTCCGCCTAGGAACCCTCCAACCACACGGGATGACTGTAGATTTCTCCAGCTTCCTCATTTCCCCTCCCCCCACCTTATCTCAGTCCCAACCCCTGGATTCAGCACCACCCTCTTGACCTGCAATCTTCTTCCCGACCTCTCTACCCTTACCCCCTCTCCGGCCTATCACCCTCATCCTCACCTCCTTCCATCTATTGTATTAACAGCACCCCTCCCCCAAATTCCCCCACCCCCCATCCCCCCAAACTACCTTTTATCTCAGCCCGCTTGGCACACCAGCCTCATTCCTGAAGAAGGGCTTATGCCCGAAGCGTCGAATCTCCTGCTCCTCAGATGCTGCCTGGCCTGCTACGCTTTTCCAGCACCACATTTTTCAACTCTGGTCTCCAGCATCTGCAGTCCTCACTGTCTGCCTACCAGTTTAGTCTGAACTAGCATTACCCATAAATCCTCAGATCACTCTACCTGCCTAGCCAATTTTCCAAATGAAAAAAAGGTTTCAACATCTTTATCATCAATATGTGGCAGACTTTTGACATATTTATATGGATCACTACCTTCTCTTTTAATTTCCATCCTGTTAACTTGACTTTGCTGACTAAGTCGCAACTTCTCAAGTTCAAATTCTCTCTCTCTCTTTCTTTTTCCTCTCTATCTTTTTCTCTCTCTTCTCTCTCCCTTTCTTCTCTCTCTCTCTTTTTGCTCAGCAAAGAACCTTCTCTCTCTTTCTTTTTCGTCTCTCCCTCTCCCTTTTTTTATCTTCTAAACCCATTTTCCTCAATTGTAATGTACGTTTTTTCTACCTCTACTGCACTTGTCGGTTTCTCTGACGCACCTGAGTGTTTGAGTAACTCCCTGAAAATTTCAGCTTTATTTTTGTACTTGGTAAAACCAAATCTAACTTATTTGCTAATTCTGAAAGTATGGCTTTTTTCTTTCCTTCTAAACACACTTGGTAAATTTGAGAATCATCTTCAAATCCCAGAACCTCTTTAGCAAGCTTAAGAGCCATTTCTCACTTTTAATTTACTCAATCACAAGTCATCGAACGTAAACAAATTCCCTCATCTATGTTTTATTCAAAGATCGCAAACACTAACATGCAAGTGTTTAAACCTGCTGGGATTTTTCATACCACAAATCTATTCAAATCTGTCTAAACCTGTTCAAATCCTTGACGAACCCCCAAACTGTTATGACATGGGATAAACCCTCCTGCTTAATTTAAAGCTGCAACACAGAAAAGATTTAGCTCAAGCAGTAATCTGTGAACATTCCAGAGGCCAAGAGCTATTTAAAGTAAAAATTTACAACTTTATTTCTTAAAGTATAACAGAGAATAATTAACTAACAACTATTTACAACTCCATCCTCAAACCTATCTTTTATCTTCTCTTCTGCAATACCAGCATGATAAAACTCCCAATTAAGATTTACAAAACAAAACTTCTTATTTCAAAACAAGGCAGCTTTCAGTTTTCTCTGTAACCCTGTGTTCTCTCCTTCTTCTTGGGGGATTTCTGATCCACAGGTTACTGATTGATAAAGGTATCTTTGAGAGAACTATTTTTTAGACAGTCTTTACATGCTGGTAGCTTGGCAATTTTCTCAACTGTTCAGTTTTCCCTGGTCTTAAACCCCCAAAGCATTGGATTGTCTCATTGGCTTTTAAGATTGTCAATATACTAGATTCAAACTGGATTGGGGTTTGATACTTTTCAGGGTGTAATTTAAACTGAATGGCCTAAATTGAATCTGTTTTGTCATTTCCAGGCAACCAGCTAATCGAGTTGTTCAATCAAATGTTACCTTAGTTTTTTTAGAACACCTGGTTCTGTCAGGTACTTCTGTAGATTTTAACTTTCTTAAAGATATAGTATACCCATATCTTCATAACATTAGAGGAGCATTTCAAAGGGGCGATGTGCAAGAGACCAGAATGGAGAAGTGCTGGGATTACAGAAGATTGGATTTGCGAGGCAGAAGTTGACTTCAGAGGTAGGATGGACATGGCCTAGGTGGGATTTGAAATAACAAAGATGGGAACTTTAAAATCAGGTTCTCTCAAGATGAAGAGTTAATGACAGTTAGCAAGCAGAGAGTGGTGCTTATTACGATGAGGATACCAGAGTTTCAGAGGAGCTCATGTTTATGCAGGGTGTGAAGGTAGCCAGGAGGCTATCCAATTTGAAAAGTAAGAGGCAACAAATGTATGGATCAGGCTTTCAGTTGTGGATGAATCGAATGAGATGGTAGGCTATCTTCTCATTCTCAACTGTAAGGCTCCTGTTGTGCAATGTTCATTTTTGACCTTCCAGGAATATACAATAAAGAGCTTAAGGATCATCTGTGACAGTAGTCCATGTGTTTTAGTGGTCTGAATTCCTAGATTGATGTGCTGTGGGGTATCACATCTTGGAGGATGGTCATTTCAACACCCCTGTACAGCAGGTAAAGAAATGTGACTCTCTCTGAGCACTGCCAATCAGCCACTGCTGAAAAGAGTTTGAATCTACTTGCAAAGCCAAGAATTTCAAAATTGATTGGTCAAGTTCCGACGTCAATGCTATAATTATTATCCATGTTCAACCATCTGTTATTCACAAATAACAGAGATGATGGGTCAGTTAACTTCTTTCTGCACTGTAGCAATTCTCTGATTCTCTGATTCATTTTTTAAGCCTTTAGTATTTCAGACTCGCTCCTTATTTCTAATCTGTCATATGCATGTTGCATTACTATTTCTTCTTACATTTCTTCATTGATAAGCTCACTGTTTTTGTTAACTCAGTAAAGCCTGGTTAAATTTTAAAAACATAAAAAATTCATTCGTGTCTGGGCGAAAAAGGATTTAAACTGAATCTTTTTGCAGCCCACAGAAGGGTGAGGTGAATAATCAAGGGGGAACAAATTCACTCTTCCTCACCTGGGTGTTTAACGGTTTGTGGTTTCTGGTCTGGAACTGGTCTGAATTGGGGAACTATGCATGGTGTCTGGTCGTATCAATATTTAGAAGATAAACCAACAAGGCAAGACAAACAAGTCTGCTAAATGTCAAGGCAGATCACAGGAAATTCTGCAATGTAAATCATTCTTTGAGGTCTGTCAGTGGTTTTTTTAAAAAAAAATCATCCTCAGCTCAGCTTAGAACCAAGTGTTAATTTGGATGAATAAACGCTCCAAACATAATGGTTACTTGGAACATGTGGAGTGAAAGGCACAGAATAATTTGAGGTAGACTCTGTGTGGTAAGGAGAAAATATCTTCTATCCAAATGCTATTTCTAAATCATACATCAACATTTTATACGTGTTTCTGAATTGTTGTGCTCAACATGCAAGGAATATTCCATACACTGCTCCCTTTGTCCTGTCATTGGAAGATATGTATTTGGTTTCTGACATCCTGGAATTCTCTCACTAAACCTCTCTTAACTCATTGAGCTCCTCTTCAACTCCACCTTGGTTCCACCCATCTCTCTGTGATATATTGTGGGACATGTTTCTTTGTTAGACACATCTCACAGTATCATTGTCATTGATATGTATAGGAAATGGATTGATTTCTACTTTAGCACAAATAAGGTGCTTTTATATTAATCTAAAATCAGATTTAGCACATGAGACTTCACTACCACCACCTAAAAAGCTCCAAGTTTGTGAAGGGCTCTTTTATTCAACCATTATAAGTCTCCTTTACCTTCTTCCAAAATGATCACCAATTTATGAGAGTGTGAATACTGCACAAGAAATTTGACTTCTATCATCTCATGCCTTAAAATAATCGTCGTGTTATTTTAATGGTCCAGGTTTTGTGATCAGCAGCAAACAAACAGACCATTCACTGTACTCACATTTGACTGAGGGATTTTGTTTATATGAGGTCTTTTGTGCCAGAATTTGCTGCGCTTAGAGAATTGTTTTGGTGTCGAACCTTTGACAAGTTCATATCTGCTTTAACACTGAATAAACTATTTTAACTGACACTTAAACTGTGTTTGGGTGGGGATGGAGGTGGGATGGCAAACAAAATGGTTGCTGAGCAACAAGGCTGGAAATCCCACCTCTGTTATTTCCCTAGGGTGGGAAGAAAGTGTGCCTTGGAAGATCTCAATCATACTATGGGTGATCTGGGTGAACAAGGTAAAAACCTGTCGATTTCTTTATCACTCAGGTTTGAGTCCTTACTGAGCCACACTGAGGTTAAGGACCAGATTCCCCCCTCAGTGGTGGGACAGGGTGGTCAACTGTACCATGAACCAACCTTTGCTTCCATGCTGTCAGGAGGTACAAATATTGGAGGCTATGGAGCCTTAATGATCCCATACGGGTCTGCCTTGAACTGGTGAAGGGGGTGCTTCTAGGCCAGGGAATGATCCATTGGATTCATGGCAATGTTTAAAATATTGATAAAGATCAAATTGCTCGATAGAAGGTACGGAACCCAGAACAGAGTCAACTCGTGACAAGGTTTTAAAATCTGCAAGGATTCGTGTGCCAGACTCACTCTTTTCTGTGCAACTTTGAACTGTGTCTGCTTACCCAAACATCTATCTGACCATGTCCTATTGACCTCTGGTCTGACTCCCAACAGCTAGTGAACACTCGCTGCTCACTGAAAACAAAGAACAGTCTCTGAATAAGCCTACAAGGAATGAAAGGGCCTTGCTAGTACCTATAGACTTCCTACAGTACATGAATAGACCATTCAGCCCATCAGGTCTGTATTGACTCTCCAAAGAGCATCCCACCAAGACCCAGTCCCCCCACCATATCACTGTACCACCATATTCAGCATGACCAATTCACCTAACCTGCACATCTTTGGACCACGGGAGGAAACCAGAGCACCTAGCAGAAGCCCACACAGACTCTGGGGGAATGTGCAAACTCCACACAGATAGTTCTCCGAGGCTGGAACTGATGCTGTGAGGCAGTAGTGCTAACCACTGAGCCAGCATGTTACCCATAGTAGGAGTGAAGTCTTCCAAGGCCCACTTTCTCCCCACCCTGGGGAAATAACAAGGTGGGATTTCCAGCCTTGTTGCTCAGCAACCATCTTGTTTGCCATCCCACCTCCATTCCCATCCAATTACAGTTTAAGTGTCAGTTAAAATAGTTTATTCAGTGTTAAAACAGATATGAAATAAAATCTTGAGGCAAGAAAGGTGGAATTAAATAAAAGAAAAAGGAAATGGAATTAAAGTTAAAAGTAGTTGTTTAAAATAATACAAATCTGAAGGCATGAAACTCCACACTTGTAAAAGTTAATTTTCAGCATTATTAAAATTCACTTACTAGAGAGGACAAGCTAACTATCCCTTTCTGTCAGGGCACTACATGTTGTTCTATATGTTTCAATGATGAGTATTTTTGTGCAATACTGGAATAGCAAAGCCTTCGGAGAAGCAGAAGAAATCAAATAGCAACTTCCTAATTTATCTGAGCAGGTGCAGCTGCCAGAGATGGTGCTACCTGATTTACTGCTTGTCAACAATTAGCACTGATAGTTTCACTGTGATTTTGACAGCATGGATCCAGACAACCGAATGCTGGCAGCTGGGAGAACCCGGGCTGTAGTTCCCGACTCAGCCACTAGATGTGGCTAACTAGCCAGGTTGATTCTGCTTGGTAGTGTCAACAACAATTCGTGACAAATTCCTTTGTTAATTTGAAAATGTCATTAACTTACTGGTAGACTTCATTTCTTTTCAAATATTTAACCATGTAGGGGCTAAGTTCTTTGCCAATGAACAATAAACCATGAAAAGAGACAATTGTCGAACCATAGAGTCCAAGTCATAGAGATATACAGAACGGAAACAAACCCTTTGGTCCAACTCATCCATGCCAACCATATACCTAACCTAATCTAGTCCCAGTTGTCAGCATTTTGCCCATATCCCTCTAAACCCTGCCTATGCATAAACCCATTCGGATGCCTTTTAAGTGTTGTAATTGTACCAGCCTCCACCACTTCCTCTGGCAGCTCATTCCATGCACACACCACTCTGTGTGAAAAAGTTGCCCCTTAGGTCCCTTTTAAATTTTTCCCCTCTCACCTTAAATCTATGTCCTCTAGTTTTGGACTCCCCTAGCCTGCGCAAAAACCTTGTCCATTTATCCTATCCATGAGTTTATAAACCTCTCTAAGGTTTTAGAAACCCCCTTCAGCCTCTGATGGTCCAGGGAAAACAGTCCCAGACTATTCAGCCTCTCCCTATAGCTCAAAATCTCCAGCCCTGGTAACATCTTTGTCAATCTTTTCTGAACTCTTTCAAGTTTAACAACATCTTTCCGCTAGCAGTGAGACCAGAATTGAACACAGTATTCCAGAAGTGGCCTAACCAATGTCCTGTACATTGGTTTGACATTTCTACTCTTGTACTCATGCATTGATCAATAAAGGCAAGTATATCAAATGCCTTCCTCACCATCCTAGCTACCTGCGACTCCACTTTTAAGGAACTATGAACCTGCATTCCATTGTCTCTTTGTTCAGCAATGTTCACCAGGATTCCTGATGAAGGGCTTATATCCGAAATGTCAATTCTCCTGCTCCTTGGATGCTGCCTGATCTACTGTGCTTTTCCAGCACCATACTCTCGACCCTTACCATTAAATTGGAAGTCCTGCCATGGTTTGCCTTACCAAAATGCAGCACCTCATATTTATCTAAGTTACACTCTAACTGCTGCTCCTCGGCCTATCAGTCCTTCTAATCAAGATCCCATTGTACTCTGTCATAACCTTCTTCATTGTCCGCTACACCACCAATTTTGACGTGATCCACAAACTTACTAACCATTCCTCCTATATTCACATCCAAATCATTTATATGAATGACAAAAAAGCAATGGTCCCAAATCCAATCCTTGTGGGACTGGTCACAGGCCTCCAGTCCGAAAACAACCTCTACCACCACCCTGCCTCCTACCTCCGAGCCAATTTTGTATCCAAATGGCTAGCTCCCCTGGGATTCCATGTGAATCTAACCTGAACAACCAGTCTACTGTGCAGAGCCTTGTTGACTGCCTTGCTGAAGTCCATGTAGACAATATCCACTCTTATGCCTTCAACAATCTTCTTTGTCATTTCTTCAAAAAACTCAATCAAATTAGTGAAACACAATTTCCTACGCACAAAGCCATGTTGAGTATCTCTAATCAATCCTTGCCTTTCCAAATACATGCAACTCCTGTCTCTCAGAATCCCCTCCAACTGCTTACCCACCACTGACATCAGGCTCACTGACCTATAATTCCCTGGTTTTTTCTTAACTTCTTTCTTCAATAATGGTATCATATTAGGTACCCTCTAGTCTTTGGGCACCTCACCTGTGACAACCCAGACAAATCAGTAGAAAGTTGTGATTAAACTCCCCAGTCAACTAATGAGATGGCACTTTTAGTCCTGTTCCAATCACTTAAAAACAGGTGGCATTCAAGAACTAGAGGCAATATAGAGAATAGCGGCATGGTTAATTGTATGAGGGATTTAAAATACAGGGGAGAATGAGGGAAAGGAGACATCTGTCTGCTGCTTTTAAGGTACAAGATAAAAGAACAATTTGAATTACACTGTGAAAGAAACTCCTGGGGAACAAAATAAATCATAAAAGGTAGATATAGAATTGATCTTTGGCAGGAGATGCAGCATCATACAGCTTAATCCTCAGAACCTTAGCTCTGGAGAACTGGAGGACAAACCGAGGCTATGAGATGGACGATGGGGATAAGTTAGAGCTGCAGGATTGTGCTGAGTAAGAATGTGAGGACTTACTTCAGATAAAACAGCACCTTCAACATCTAAAACACAGCAACAGCAGTCAAAGAAATGCAGGCAGGATTTCTTAGTGAAGGGGGGTGAGGCCTGGGCACCTCGTGGGTTGTCCTGTGAGGAAATTCTGAGGTGCCAGGATGTGATCCCTCTCCTGGTCAGGTACCTCCTGGAATCACTGCATCATCACATCGATATTCAATGGTAAATTCACACAATCTTTTGGCAGTGACAGTATCAGGCTGAGGATCTCGACCCCAGATATCAAAGATAACCTTGTGACTCACCTGAAACAACTCTATCCACTCTTACAAACAAACCAATGAGCCGTGGCGAATTCAACCTCCAAACCTATAGGTGGCGCAACTTGCCAGCCCAGGAAAATACACTTTCATCCTCAGCACCAAAATTGTTAATTTAAGTGAAAATGCCACAGTGAATGAAAATATTGATTACTGTTTTATATCTGTCCTTCTGTCCGTCCATCCATCCATCTATCTGTCTATCCATCTGTCTATCCATCTATCTATCCCTACAATATACAAGTAGAGAAGTGGTGTCTAGAGTGGGGCTAGTCCCTCATGCCCCCTGTCACCTTGTTGTTGATGCTGAGCACCAATAGCTGGAATGGTGGAGTGTGGCTCTCGGCTTTACTACCTGAGCAGACACCTGATGAAGGAACAGCACTCTGAAAGCTAGTGCTTCCAAATAAACCTGTTGGACTCTAACCTGGTGTTGTGTGATTTTTAACTTTGAGTGGGCACAGGCCTCTCCCCACAAGGCAAGGCTTCTGTCCAAACAGGTTCAGGAGACAAATGTCAGCTTCTCCATCACCCATAAGACCATAAGACATAGGAGTGGAAGTAAGGCCATTCGGCCCATCGAGTCCATTCCGCCATTCAATCATGGCTGATGGGCATTTCAACTCCACTTACCAGTGTTCTCCCCGTAGCCCTTAATTCCTCGAGACAACAAGAATCTATCAATCTCTGCCTTGAAGACATTTAGCGTCCCGGCCTCCACTGCATCCTGTGGCAATGAATTCCACAGGCCCACCACTCTCTGGCTGAAGAAATGTCTCCGCATTTCTGTTCTGAATTTACCCCCTCTAATTCTAAGGCTGTGTCCACGGGTCCTAGTCTCCTCGCCTAATGGAAACAATTTCCCAGCGTCCACCCTTTCCAAGCCATGTATTATCTTGTACGTCTCTATTAAGTCTCCCCTTAATCTTCTAAACTCCAATGAATACAATCCCAGGATCCTCAGCCATTCCTCATATGTTAGACCTCCCATTCCAGGGATCTTCCGTGTGAATCTCTGCTGGACACGTTCCAGTGCCAGTATGTCCTTCCTGAGGTGTGGGGACCAAAACTGGACACAGTACTCCAAATGGGGCCTAACCAGAGCTTTATAAAGTCTCAGTAGCACATTGCTGCTTTTATATTCCAACCCTCTTGAGATAAGTGACAACATTGCATTCGCTTTCTTAATCACAGATTCAACCTGCATGTTTACCTTTAGAGAATCCTAGACTAGCACTTCCAGATCCCTTTGTACTTTGGCTTTACGAATTTTCTCACCGTTTAGAAAGTAGTCTATGCTTTTATTCTTTTTGCCAAAGTGCAAGACCTCGCATTTGCTCACGTTGAATTCCATCAGCTGTTTCCTGGACCACTCTCCCAAACTGTCTAGATCCTTCTGCAGCCTCCCCACTTCCCCAGTACTACCTGCCTGTCCACCTAACTTCGTATCATCTGCAAACTTCGCTAGAATGCCCCCAGTCCCTTCATCCAGATCATTAATATATAATGCGAACAGCTGCGGCCCCAACACTGAACCTTGCGGGACACTGCTCGTCATAGGCTGCCATTCCGAAAAAGAACCTTTTATCCCAACTCTGTCAGACAGCCAATCCTCAATCCATCCCAGTAGCTCACCTCGAACACCATGGGCCCTCACCTTGCTCAGCAGCCTCCCGTGTGGCACCTTATCAAAGGCCTTTTGAAAGTCTAGATAGACCACATCCACTGGGTTTCCCTACTTGTCACCTCTTCAAAGAATTCCAACAGGTCTGTCAGGCATGACCTCACCTTTCTAAATCCATGTTGACTTGTTCTAATCAGACTCTGCTCTTCTAAGAATTTAGAAACCTCATCCTTAATGATGGATTCTAGAATTTTACCAACAACCGAGGTTAGGCTAATTGACCTATAATTTTCCATCTTTTGTCTTGATCCTTTCTTGAACAAGGGGGTTACAACAGCGATCTTCCAATCATCCGGGACCTTCACTGACTCCAGTGACTCTTGAAAGATCTCAACCAATGCCTCCGCTATTTCCTCAGCCACCTCTCTCAAAACTCTAGGGTGTATCCCATCGGGGCCAGGAGATTTATCAATTTTAAGACTTTTTAACTTTTCTAGCACTATCTCTTTTGTAATGGCAACCATACTCAACTCAGCCCCGTGACTCCCTTTAATTGTTGGGATATTACTCATGTCTTCCACTGTGAAAACTGATGCAAAGTACTTGTTAAGTTCTCCTGCTATTTCCTTATCTCCCATCACTAGGCTTCCTGCATCAGTTTGAAGTGGCCCAATGTCTACTTTTGCCTGTCATTTGTTTCTTATGTATTGAAAGAAACCTTTACTATCATTTCTAATATTACTGGCTAGCCTTCCTTCATATTTAATCCTCTCCTTTCTTATTACTCTCTTTGTTATCCTCTGTTTGTTTTTGTAGCCTTCCCAATCTTCTGATTTCCCACTGTTCTTGGCCACTTTATAGGATCTCTGTTTTTCTTTAATACATTTCCTGACTTCCTTTGTCAGCCATGGTTGTCTAATCCCTCCCCAGATAATCCTTCTTTTCTTGGGGATGAACCTCTGTACAGTGTCCTCAGTTATACCCACAAACTCCTGCCATTTTTGCTCTACTGTCTTCCCCGCTCACCTCTGCTTCCAGTCTATTTTTGTCAGTTCCTCTCTCATGCCCTCATAATTACCTTTATTTAACTGTAACACCATTACATCCGATTTTGCCTTCTCTCTTTCAAACTCCAGACTGAACTCTACCATACTATGATCACTACTTCCTAAGGGTTCCCTTACTTTAAGATCTTTTATAGAGTCTGATTCATTGCAAAGCACTAGGTCCAGAATAGCCTGCTCCCTTGTGGGCTCCATGACAAGCTGTTCCAAAAAGCCATCCTGTAAGCATTCCATGAATTCCTTTTCTTTGGATCCACTAGCAACATTATTTACCCAGTCCACTTGCGTATTGAAGTCTCCCATGATCACTGTGACCTTGCCTTTCTGACATGCCTTCTCTATTTCCCGGTACATGTTGCATCCCTGGTCGTGACCACTGTTAGGAGGTCTATACACAACTCCAATTATGGTTTTTTTGCCTTTGTGGTTCCTCAATTCCACCCACACAGACTCCACATCATCCGACGTTATGTCATTCAGTGCCATAGATTTAATTTTGCTCTTAACTAACAAGGCAACCCCACCCCCTCTGACGATCTCCCCGTCTTTTTGATAAGTTGAAAATCCTTGGAGGTTTAACTGCCAGTCCTGACCCCCCTGTAACCACGTCTCTGTGATGCCTACCACATTATAATCATTCACTATGATCTGTGCCATTAGTTCATCTGCTTTGTTATGAATGCTACGAGCATTCAGGTAAAGTGCCTTAATGCTAACTTTCTTATCATTAGAGATATTGGAAGTCATATAATGTCCTAAGTTATCCTTGCTTTTTTCTGCACTCCCAGTCTGCCTCAATTTTAAATCTGCCTGGACACATGCTATCCTGCTGTTTATCTTTCCATTTAACGCCATACTCCCTGTCGCTTTCACTTTCCCTTCCTCCCAACTCAGAAGTTTAAAGTCCTACTGACCACCCTATTTATCCTCATCGCTAGAACATTGGTACCTGATTGGTTCAGGTGGAGACCGTCCCAACGGTACAGATCCCCCCGGTTCCAAAACTGATGCCAATGCCCCATGAAGTGGAATCGCTCTTTCCCACACCAATCCCTTAGCCACGTGTTTACTTGCCTAATTTTCTTGTCCCTATGCCAACTGGCATGTAGCTTGGGCAGTAATCCGGAGATTATGACCCTTGAGGACCTGTGCTTCAATTTCCTGCCTAGTGCTTTGTAATCCCCAAACAGGTCCTCCACCCATCTCCATGCAGCAAGTAGTAGTGGAAAGATGTTTTTCTGACTGGAGATCTGATGTTTCACGGGGATCAGTGTCGGAACCCCTATTGTAAGTAATATACATATATATATAAATGATTTGGAGGAGAATGGAAATGTCCAGATTAGTAAGTTTGTGGTTGACACCAAGATCAGGGGAGCTGTGGATAGTGAGGAGGATTACCAGAGAGATTACAGCAGGACATAGGTAGGCTGAAGGCTTGCATGGGGAAATGGCAGATGGAGTTTAATCTGGATAGATGCAAGATGATGCATTTTGGAAGGTCTAATGCAGGGAGGAAGTATTTGGTAAACAGTGGAATTCTTAATAGCATCAATGCACAGAGAGGTCTTGGCATACCCAGATCCATCATTCCCTGAAAGTGACATTACAAGTGGATAAGGTGGTCAAGAAGACATAAAGCACTGTTGCTTTCATCGGACAGGGCATAATGTAAAAGTTGGCAAGTCATGTTGTAGCTGTATAGAAGAGTAGATAAGGCGTGGTGCTGGAAAAGGCACAGCAGATCAGGCAGCACCTGAGGAACAAGAGATTGGATGTTTTGGGTATGACCCTTCAGCTGTATAGAACTTTGGTTTGGCCAGATTTGGAATATTGTGAATGGTTCTGTCACCGCACTACCAGTAGGAAATGGAGGCTTTGGAGAGGATGCATAAAAGGTTTCCCAGGAATATGCCTGGTTTGGAGGATATTAGCTGTGAGGAGAGTTTGGACTGGCTTGGTCTATTTTTCACTTGAATGTCAAAGGCTTAGGAGTGACCTGATAGAAGTTTGCAAAATTATGACAGGCCATGGATACAATGGATAGTCGGAGTATTTTTCTTTGAGTAGAAATGTTAGTTACTGGGAGACATATGTTGAAGGTAATGGAGTTAGTTTAATGGAGATGTGAGAGGCAAGTTTTTACATAAAAGGTGGTAAGTGCCTGGAATGTGCTACCAGAGGAGGTGGTGAAGATGGATACAATAGCCATGTTTAAAAGGCATCTTGAAAGATACATAAATAGGCAGGGAATAGAAGGATGCAGACTGTGTAGATGAGAAAGGATTTTAGTTTAGAAAGGCATCATGTCAGTGAAGTCTTGGTAGGCCGAAGGGCCTATTCCTGAGCTGTACTGTTCTTTGCTCTTTGTTCGCCCTGCTATACTGTGCAATGTTTTCTTTTGGAATGTAACAAAGGGAGAGATTCAGTGTAACGGAAGTAACTGGCACAACTGTTAGTGTTGGTGCAGATAGGGGAAAGTTGGCAAGGTATCCCAAGTGAGTGTGTAGGCAGTGCAGAGAGGCATGCAAGATTAGCAGGGTGGGTGATAGAGGGATGAGAGCTAGTGAGGGAAGGTGTTATATCATGCGCCTTGGTGAGAGCTGTGTGTAATGGCAGAGTTGGAGTGATGATGTGGAGGTACCAGTGTTTGACTGGGATGGACAAAGTCAGAAATCACATGACATCAGGTTATAGTCCAACAGGTTTATTTGAAATCGCAAGCTTTCAGAGCGTAGCCCCTTCATCAGAAGAAGTAAGAGTGAAACACACAGAACACAGGAATTATCAAAGGCAGAGAGACCGAAAGAGCATCAAATGGTGTGAGTGGAATGTCGAATAATAATTCTCTGCAGGTGACCAAGGGTGCTAGATGGTGTGAATAAAGTATCAACAGGTGATTAACAACCAAAGGGATGAACTATAATCTGATTAAATGAGACAGAGAGATAGAGTCATAGTCATAGAGATGTACAGCACGGAAGCAGACCTTTCGTCCATGCTGATCAGATATCCCAACCCCAATCTAGTCCCACACCTGCCAGCACCCGGCCCATACATCCATCCAGGTGCCTTTTAAATGTTGCACTTGTCCCAACCTCCACCACTTCCTCTGGCAGCCCATTCCACACACGCACCGCCCTCTGCTTGAAAAAGTGGCGCCTTAGGTCTCTTTTATATCTTTCTCCTCTCACCCAAAACCTATGCCCTCCTGTTCTGGACTCCCCCACCCCTAGCCATGCCCTTCATGATTTTATAAACCTCTATAAGGTTACCCCTCAGCCTCCAACGCTCCAGGGGAAACAGCCCCAGACTGTTCACCCTCTCCCCCCCATCCTCTAACCCTGGCAAAATCCTTGTAAATCTTTTCTGAACCCTTTTAAGTTTCACAACATCCTTCCGATAGGAAGGAAAACAGAATTGCATGCAATATTCCAAAAGTGGCCTAACCAATGTCCTGTACAACTGCAACATGTCCTCCCAACTCCTGTACTCAATACTCTGACCAATAAAGGAAAGCATATCAAACACCTTCTTCACTATCCTATCTACCTGCAACTCTACTTTCAAGGAATTATGAACCTACACTCCAAGGTCTCTTTGTTTAGCAACACTCCCTGTTAAAAATAAAGTGGTGCTGGAGACAAAATTTAATTTTAATTTTTTGTAATTACCTCTCTGTCTCAGTTATTCAGATTACAGTTCATCCCTTTGATTGTTATTCAGCTATTGACACTTTACTCACACTGTCTAACACCCTTGGTCACCTACAGAGATATGATTCAACACTCTACTCACACCATCTGTATGATCTTTTGATTCCTCTGTCCTTGATCTCTCCAGCTATAAATTCTGGGTCCGTGTGCTTCTCTCTCACTTCACCTGACGAAGGAACAGCGGCCCGAAAGCTTTTGATTTCAAATACACCTGTTGGACTTTAACCTGGTGTCGTGTACCTTCTGACAGAGTTACAGTGAGTGGAAGGCAGCAGAAAAATACAGTGGCACTTAGCCTGTTGGAGCCCAGGAAGTCACTGACGTTCCCCCTGCGTTGCTGGATGTTTCTCTGGATGGTGGACACTGCACTGACCACTGGCAACTTCAGACGAATGCTGGCATAAATTGATGCTGTGGTCTCTATGAACTGTCCTGAGGAAAGAGTTTGGGTCTCTTCCTCACTACCATGTCCATCACGACCTGCAAACCCCTGTCAGCAAAGCAGAGGGGCCAATTTGCCTCTTTTGGCCATCTCTGGGGCAGTTTGTAACAAGCAGGATATGTGAAGGGCAGCTCCTGATAGATGGCCCTTGACCTGCTGTAAAGGTGGAGTTTAAATACCAGGTAGGTCCTGACAACAACAAGTAGTTCTGTCTCTGATGAGTGGATTGCGGATAGAGGAGTGCTGCATATATAATGAGGCCAGCCTTTAGAGTTTGAGCTCACAGAGAGAAACCTTACTCAAAACTCCACAAAATTGACACGTAGCTGATTTTTGGCAAAATCCAGCCCTTTGTCCTTCTGGGTTTCCTTCAACAGTCCAAGGCCATTTAGGTTAGGTGGATGAGCCAGGGGAAATGTCGAGTTACAGGGTTAAGACGGGGGTGTTGGGTGGGATGCTCTTCGGGGGGTTGGTACAGACTCAATGAGCTGAATGGCCTCTTTCCACACAGTAGGGATTCTGTCATGTAATGATTGTAAAAAGCAGATATATCATTGAAATCATAAGAAATGAACTTCATTGGTATGACGTTCTTTATTCATCATCAAATAAAACATGATCATTACCAAATGGCTGCAGTAAAATGCTACATTTATTAAATGACAAGAGTGACCTGATAGAGTGTAAAGTTCTTTGGGATGCCATAAGGTTGTGAAAGGTACTTTATTACATAGTCCAAAGCAAGCTAAGACAGAAGTGTATGCGACACACACTGAGATCAGGCAGAGGCTAAACTGCTTCTGGAATCATCAGTAAAACAATTTCTCATTAATATCCTGTCCTGAGCTCAAAGCATCAACTCAATGCATTGCTGTGGCTTGTAATTTATGTGGGATTTTTTTTGGCAAATTTACAAAAAGATTTTGCTAACACACATGATAATAAAAGGATTATCGACCTTCAACACATGTCCATCATGTCCATCACGACCTGTAAACCCCTGTCAACAAAGCAGAGGGGGCAATTTGCCTCTTTTGGGGCAATTTGTAAATCTCTCGTAAATCTTTTGTCGCCATGCTTATATTTAAGATTAGAAAATCATTAGAACAAATAACATGAAGGATCCACAGGAGAAGCACTCCAAACATAATACTGGGCACCTTTTGAGAAGGGTTCCAAATTTTACTCATTGCTGTAGGAAAAAATGATCTTTAACAAAGATCAGTTTGCTCTTGTAAGTGGCATTCACGTGACTAAAACCACAGGCTGCCTCAAATCTTACTTGACAGGATTTTGCATTGATTGGAAATGGCTTTTTGAAGATAAAAAGCTCTGGTCGAAGCCTTGGACAATAAACCTGTCTCAAACTGTCCACAGATTTCAGGTAAAAAAGAAACCTCAACAATTGTGAAAGCACCACGACAGCAGTGGAAGCATTCAAGGTCGTTTCATTGCGGTCAGCATAGATTAAAATAAAATGTAGCTCACTTCCTGCAAAACCTACTTTATCGCGCTCATAATAGAATGCTCATAACTGAGCAGGTTGCTGAATGTAGAGGAAGGGAACAGGAACTGCAACAACCTGTGCAGTCCTCAACCAGGGCTGCAACTGTGGCTCCAATGTCAAGTTCATTACTGCAGGTTGTCTGGTTGGCAGGACCAATAGTTTTGAAGTTTTACCTCATCCTGCTCCATTGAACATTGTAAAATCCAAACCAGATAATCAATTTATCTAAAATTACTGCAAATGTCAAAATAATGACATAAATTGTGGAGTATAATCATCACAATGCTTTCATTTTAAGAGCCAAGAATTTTGATAAATATTGCCATGTATCACAAAATTCTTACGATAATTTGCAGCTTCCATTTCTGGAGATTTTTATGTAATGCTTTGTTGTTCTGTATTGAATCTATATCTTGATGATCGCTTGGGAATGATATAGTATAGAATAGGATCTAAACAACTGTTGAATGAAACTAGCCACAGTAATACAACCTTTGCCTTTTGCAGTTGCTCGAGGTGTTGGCAGTCATTGTGAGTAATTCGATAAATGCTTGATGTGATTTGATAGCTGTAATATGGCAAATGACAAGCAATGAAAGTAGCTACTGCGGCAAAAATGATGAACTGTGTTCGAATGTGAAGACCCTGGTTTTGTTGAACTGTACTGCTTCTGCTCACTTTGATTAAATGCATTATGATAAAGATATAAAAGACAATAAAGATCATTAAAAAAATAAAGAACACTGTTGAAATGAATACAAACAAAATGGAAGTGCCCTGTGTGCCTTTGTAAACCTTGACACTGTAGCACATAAATTCAGATGTACTCATTTGTTTTAACATGTGAATTAAAGGTATTGATACAATTAGAATTCCTAGAGTCCAGGACACAACACAAGCATATTTTGCAAAAGTTGCGTCATTAAATGCACTCAGTTTGTTACTGTGGTGCTTCACAATCATTACATACCTGCCAAAGCTTATGAGGATAATGCATAATGTCCTGCACGCCAGTGTAGAATAGAAACCCAAGTTAATGATAGCAGTTACAACCATACATGCCCCAGAGTTTTCTGCCAAGCCGTCACCTCTGATAAGCAGAACTATTCTGAATGGAAGGACCAGGCAGTTGATCAGATCAGCCACTGACAGATTCACCAGATAGACAAGGATTCCATGTTTCTTCACAGATTGCCTTGTAAATATCAGCAAGGCGAGGCAATTAGCTGGCGATCCAACACAAACAATGCAAGAGTACAGGACAGGAAGGACACTCTTCTCCAGTGAACCAGCTTTGTAATTACATGTCAGATTCTGCCTTTCTGAGGTGACATTCATGTTTTGCTGCTGCTGTCTGTATCCTAAAATTAAAAAAAAACATTTCAAGGACAGAAGTAGAAATTCTAAATAGTGATAGAGTATGTGGTGCTGGAGTTTCAGAACATTGTGCTTGGAATGGAATGATTCACATCTGGCTTTCAATTCAGTTCATGCCTCTTATGGAGATCCCAAACAAAAGCACTGGTTCATTTCTTACATTTCAAAAGAGCCTCAGCTGCTACTGTACTTTTCCACGAGATTATTACTAAAATATCAAATTTCAACCTCTTCTCCCCACAGCCGAGTGACGTAGTTTTGCAGTAAGCTGGAGGAATCAGAATACGTCCCACAAGATCAGAACCTCGAATGTGTGCTCAAGCTATTAGAGAAGACAGACGTGAACCCATGAACTTTAGCGGCAATAGCAATATCTACTGAGGAAAGTCTGATAAACAAAATGTGGAGATGCCGGCGGTGGCCTGGGGTGGACAATGTCACAAGTCATATGACATCATGTTGCAATCTAACGGATTTATGTAAAATCTCAAGCTTTCAGAGTGTTGCTCCTTCATCAGGTGAAGTAGAGAAAGGCACAGAGACATAGAATATATAGGCGGAGACATAATGGCAAATTATTTCAGGTAATTAATTTGTGAACTCTTAATTATTTTACCATTTTCTCTCTGCCTATATATTCTGTGCCTGCACGTCTTCCTCCACTTCACTTGATGAAGAAATAGCTCTGAAAGCTTGTGATTTAAAAAAAAACTATTGCTCTATAACCTGGAGTCATGTGAAACTTGATAACATTTGGTAACGAACAACGATGCTTTAATTGTAAAAACTAAAAGAACTGTGGATGCTGTAAATCAGAAACAAAAGCAGAAGTTGCTGGAGAAAATCAGCAGGTCTGGCAGCATCTGTGAACAGAAATCACAGTTAACATTTTGGATCCAGGGACCCTTCTGTTAATTAAAGCTACTTAAACATAAATTTGGGATATGTGAAATAATTTTAACTAAATCTAAAGGTTTTCTAACTTAATCTTCAGCTAAAATTTCAAAACTTAATCTTCATGAAGCCAAAGGGTGTCTGAACAGTTACTGCACATTTGCCAACAGCCAAATTTCCAGGGAAAGTAAAGACAACCAAGCAGCATGCAGATACCAATAGAGAAAACTAAAACACAGCAAAATTATTACAAAAACAGGAAATCTGAAAGAATGCTGGAGATACTCAGCAGTTCTGACAGCATCTGTGGGGAGAGTGTGAGAAACAGATAGATCTGTGGGGTGGCATGGTAGCTCAGTGGTTAGCACTACTGCTTCATGGTACCAGGGACCCAGGTTCGATTCCAGCCTTAGGTGACTGTGTGGAGTTTGCACATTCTTCCCGTGTCTGTGTGCGTTTCTCCCACAGTCTGAAGATGTACCAGTTAGGTGAATTAGCCACGCTAAATTGCCCATAGTGTTAGGTGTATTAGCCAGGCGTAAGTATAGGGTAGGAGAATGGGTCTGGGTGGGTTACTCTTTGAAGGGTCAATGTGGACTTGTTGGGCCAAAGGGTCTGTTACTGTTGAGAACCTAACCTGTTTAAGGTTTTAGGCCAGAGACTGTCACGCAAGCTAGAGAAAGGTGTTGGAGCGTTTAAACAAGTAGATGGGAGAAAAATGAAGGGAGGGTTCTGTGCAGAAGGTAGCAGTAGTTGAGTAGAAGCAGATGATTGTGCAAGGCAGATGAAGATAGTAATGGGACAAATGAAGAGACAAGGGATGAGTCCAGGGAATGTGTAAACAGAAACAGCAGAATCAATACCCACATACCTGTCAAAGATGGGGGAAGAAGGTTATGATCTGAAATTATCCAGCTGAATGTTGCATCTGAAAAAGTGTAAAATAAATAACCGAGGTAAAAGGTAAGGTTCCTCTTGTTTAGGTTATTCCTCTATGGAATAGTGGAGGAGGTCAAGGACAGAGAGGTCAGAGTGATAGTCACACTGAGAAGTTAAATGGCAGGCGATCAGAAACTCATGCTCGCACTTACAGGCGAACCAGAGATGTTCAGCCCAAGTGATCACTTCACTGCCTTTGGTCCTCCTAAAGCAAAGTATGAAGCTTTTTTAAGCCAGATGTGGATAACATACATCCAAATGTCTGAAAAAGAACGAAGGATTAAAACACACTCACAAAAGGTTCCCAAGGACTAAAAAGTGATTAATCTAAGGTTAAGGCATATTTTGTACACGTGCACAAATCAATTAATCACCGGCTACAAGGAAACAATTTACAAATTGTGTTCAGGGATCGAGTTGGGGAAACCTGGGAAAGTCAGAATTTAATAAAGGCCAGTCATTGCAGAGGCAGAAAAGGGAACTTTTATTTAATTAGTCTGATTTAATGCTGTATAAGGACATGTACTTTAGATTTTCACAAAGTAATTGGAAATTAAGATTTGAGGTTAAATGGCAATAGCAGAGAAAATGGACTAATAGAAGCTGTGAAGATGGCAGTGTAGTGTCCTATCAATTGAACAGGATATCAGAACTTGTGACTTCTTGGGTCAAATAAACTTTTCTGTTCCTGAAGTCTATTTCCAATCTTTCATAGTTTTTAGCAGCACTGTTTCACTTGCGTGCATTATTTCTATTACCTTTCCCGTAGCCAGTTCAGCCTGAAGTCAGTCTTCTATAATTCCTTGTCCATTGTAACATGATTCTCATGTTCTCAAACCCTGACACCCAGGTCCATCCCCTTATGTTATGTTAAATACTAGCAGTATATCTGTAGCCATTAGATAGATAGCATTCAAAAACAATAATGGATGGAAAAAATATACTTTAAAATCTTGCATTAAGGTTCTAATCAAACTCACATTGAGCATACCCTTTTCCAAAGTTCAAGGGTGATAAGGTATTTGCCACAGCTCCTAACACTGGATAAGTCAATGGGTGTTGGACAATTAACAAACACAAAACATGACTGCTTCTCTGATTTCACCATAAGTGTATGAAAACAGGATATATGAACATCTGAAATAGGAGCAGGAGAAGGCCATTCAACGTCTTGAACCTACTCCTCCAATAAGATCATAACTAATCTGATTACTCTACATTTCAACCGAGCCCTAATAATCTTTTGCCCCACTGGTTCTCACGAACGTATCAAACAAATTTCAAACACTGATTCCACCCCATTTTGAGGAAGAAAGTTCCAAAGACCCACGAACCTCTGAGAAGAAGATGATCCTCATCTTTGTCTAAAATTTTTTTTCTAAAATAGTAACCCCAGTTCGAAATTTTCCCACAAGAAGTAGCATTCTTTCAACATGCACGTTGTCGAGACCCCTCAGGATCTTATATCTTCTAATCAACTCACCTCTCACTCTGCTAAATTCCAGCAGCTAGAAGCAGAGCCTGTTCAACCTTTCTTCATGAGATAACTCAATCCATCCTGGGTATTGGTCTTTTAAATGTTTTCTGAATTGCTTCCACAGCATTTGTATCCTTCCTTTAATATGGAGGCCAACACTGTACACATCCTCGAGATGTGGTCCTACCAATGCCCACTAGAACTGAAGGATTACCTCCCTACTTTGAAAACTGATTCACACAAAAAAAGCTTCATGGTTGAGCTAGATAAACCAAGGGAAAACATGTAGAAACTGTTCTTTCGCTTCTCAGTCCACCTTCAGATAATACTTTGCATTTGCCCATGTTTCAAAGAATCTGGCACGGTACTGGATGACAGGCATTAAGAGCCACACAGGCACTGAACTGAAGATGGGTCAAAGTGATGTGAGGCTAACACTGCTCTGCACTGAGAAAAACATTGCTCTGCAAAAATACAAACTCCACTCCTTGGCATTCAACTGTGCTACATTGTAAAAGCAGATATCTGATTGGACAATCAAGGCTTTGCAAATACACAGGAAGGTTCAATTTAGGTTTCCAAATGGTCGCAGTGTTTCAAGATAGTGCAGAGAGTGCAGAGTGCAAACAGAGCAAGGTTATCTCCTCAGGAGCGTCTCGAGAAACATGACTCCATTTAATTTGGGTGATTAATTCTGAGTTATATTACATGACTGAAACTGTTTCACATCCATCTGAAATGTGAAGCGTTTGATGCCCTGAAGTGCTTCATATGATCCCTGTAATTTGACAAATATCAGAAGCAGCAGGGGACACCAGGCAATTACTATGCCATGTTCCATGTAAGTGCACAGTGCACAAGGCGAAGGAGGCAATGATGGAGTATTACTGGATTAGTAATCCAAATTCCAGGTTAATATCTTGAGGATATGGGTTTGCATCAGACCATGATAGATGGCAAAATTTCAATGCAATAAATCACAAATCTTAAATAAAAAAGCTGGCTTAGTGGTGACTATATAACCACTGCCAATAACTATGTCTGGTTCACCAAGGTCTTTCTGAAGGAAGTCTGGTGACCTGAGCTAATCTGACCCCCATGTGACTCCTGACTCATACTGATATCACTGTCTTCTGAGTAATTAGGCAAAATGCTGGCCTAGCCCTTGCCGCCCACATCTAATTAAAGAATAGGTTAGATTACTTACAGTGTGGAAACAGGCCCTTCGGCCCAACAAGTCCACACCGACCCGTACACCTACATTTACCCCTTATCTGACACTACGGGCAATTTAGCATGGCCAATTCACCTGACCCATGGGTTTCCTCCGGAGGAAACCGGAGCACCCGGAGGAAACCCACACAGACACGGGGAGAACGTGCAAACTCCACACAGTCAGTCGCCTGAGTCGGGAATTGAACCCGGGTCTCAGGCGCTGTGAGACCGCAGTGCTAACCATTGTGCCACCGTGCCGCCCACAAATAGATTGTAAAAAAAAATTGCCTTCCAATAAAAAAAGTCAAATGGGGGTAAAGGTACCAAAATGTATGGCTGATTTTTATATTAAATTCCAGACATATGTGAAATCATTGAACTTTAACAAGATTGCAAAATAAATAAACACACCCATACACCTTCAGATAAACTATTTCCTGGTCAAGTCCCAGGCATTGTGGCATCTGTAACATGTAACACGGCTGCCACTTCTATGCTCAGGGAATCTCCTCTTACAATTTCTTTACACAGTATAGCCTATGGAGACTGTGGGAGTATTGTTAGATTTGTGGCAGCCATTTTGTCACATATTAAAAACCTGGAAACCATTTTGAATCTCATCTTAGTGCCTGTTTGTTAAAAACCTCTGTTTCCCATGCCCAGCTAAGATGGTTGGCCTTGCAGCTGTACTGATACCTGATAAAAGAATCCTTTCCTTGCATGGGGCTATTATTCTCTTTGCTAGGACCTATTGTATACTAACACCTGCTCATCAGCTATTAACCAACACTGTCCAGACATTATGTGAATGAAGCTAAGGACTGGGCAAGGTGCCCAGCTTGCTCATTATCCTGCAATTAACAGTTTGCTAATTGTTAACTGATGGTAACCTATAAAATCACGCAACTCTCTGTATCTCATCAGAGTGACTTGTGACCATTCAGTTGACTTGTCTCTCCCCATGAGCTCACGAATAAACCAATCAATACTCAAGGCTTGTGAGTCATGTTTCACTTCTAAATTGGACTGCTAAACGTGAGTCACCCACTGCATAATTTTCTTCCATCCCTAACAGTTGGTGTAGGCAGCAGTACTTCTGCTTCACAAGGTTTCCTGGAGCCTGTTAAATTTTGTCCCCTATACTGTTAAGTACCTTCCTGAGCTGGCAGATATTGCAACAAGATGAGAGAGAAGTGACCGCTGTGGACGGGTGAACCTTTAGCCACGAGAAGCAGTGAGTGGGATTGGGCTCTGGCGATAGAGGTTAGTTTTAATTTAGTTATCCTTGAGCCACGAACCAGTCAGACTGTGTTGATGGAGGTGACTAGTTTTACGTTAGTGATCCTTGGCGAACTGATAGAGGTTGAGTTTTATTTTGGTGAACCTTGAGCCATGGGTCAGTTGGGCTGTGGCGACAGACGTTAAGTTTTGGAGTTGCTCCAAAAGTTTCCACCGGCAGTTTGTGGCTGTTCCTCCTCTGAGCCAACAAGTGTGTGAAGGGAGCTGGGTTCCCTTGTAGCTACGGGCTGTAAGGTGCTGAGGCAAGATTGGGTTCAAGGAGACCGCGCCATATTTTGTAACTAATTGGGCGGTGTCTGCCTTGAGTGATTGGCTGACTGGGTTTGTTGACTGATATTTGTTGACTGTCTCAGCTTCTCTGTTGTCTCTTTTTTTTTATCTTGGGTTGCTTCACTGTGTTGCTTTGTTTTGTTCATTTGTTTGATCGACATATAGATCAATGGGATCGCAACTTTCAATAATCACCAGTGACAGGCTGTCCCTGGGGATGAGGTTACCTCGTCCTGCTGAGAACGGAGGCCAGCAACCTATCGCTCCCTCAAAAAAACACCCGCGCTATGGTGAATACGTAATGTGCAAGAATGAGGTAGGAGAACCGCTGGTACCTCTGGGTTCACCAGCTGACATTGTTTGGAGGGAGACGGGTGACAGTCGTTATGCTATTCCTTTTACCCTTGATTTGTATGGGTGGCCCCATGGAAATTGGCCTTACATGGGTTCATTTAAGTTAGACTAGATTGATTACTGGTTAGTTAACATCGAGGGAGGGTGTGGTGATTCCACCTGGGAATTACATGCTCTGATGCCGAGAAACATTTAAGGAACTTGCAAAAGGACGCCAACGCCCCCAGATTAAGGATCACCATCAACCCTCTGGAAATCCTCCCTCTCCTGTCCTGTTCCCACTGCAACCACACCCCATTCTTCTCCTGAAGTCCCTATATCGACTCCAGAACCTGAACCTCTAATGGATGAGATTGTTGCCACTCGCAATGGAGGACAAGCCAGTACTGCGGCCCCGCCTATTGAACATCGCCCCCATGAGGGTGGTGCCATTACAACATCACCTCTACCTGCGTCTGATGCCTCACTGCAGCAAGTGCCTGACTCTACTGCCTCAGGCCACCGCTATGATACCTGTTTAAATCGGTGACAGCAGCACTCCGATTCCAAGGGAGGCACCCCCTCAGAAGTTGATAGTCATCTCGCACTATGGTTACCCAGAGGTATGATTGGTAATACGCTGCTTAACAAACCCTGGACCCATGCTGAGGTCTGCAGCATACTGCAGGATACCCCAGATCCCATTAAGCCTCCAGTTTCTTTTTATAATTGGCTTTTACAAATTTGCGACATTTACAATTGCCTTCCACAGGATGTGCAAACTTTACTTCAGCTGGCTTACAGTTCTCATTGCGCTACCATTAGGGCCTCCATTGATTGTCCCTCCACACACTGGGACACTGCTGAAGAAAGCTCTGACTGGCTGGGTAGACATATTAAGGGTGTCATCATGGTGATGTCATCTATATAGTAGAGCGACTTTAGTGAGGTGACTCGCTGCCTGCAAAAGACAACTGAAACTGTCCCTGATTTTCTGACTCGTTTTAGGGATACATGGGAGAGTTCAGCAGGCATCCCCATAGAGGACAATAAGAAACTTGCTGTCCAGACCCTTACCAACTGTCTCTTGCCACATCACATTCAGATTTACAAAGCCCAGAACCTTACTTCACAGATTGCCACTTAGAAAGATGCATTCACTCCCCTTCATAATACAGACAGACATAGTCTTTTTGACACTACGCGCGACAGAGAGGCTTATCTGTGTTTAGAAAATACACGGAAATTTGGATAGGAAATTTGGTGAATACTGGTCTTGCGGTCAGTTTGGCCACTGGAGCGTAACTGCTGCACGGCTGCTTCACAGTGAGCTGTGCCTCCGCAGCCGCCATTTGCACAGCCGTGCCGACCCTATGTCTTTGTCCCTTCTCCCCGTTCCCCTGATGCTTAGGGCTGCTGCGGTGAGGAGTTTCAGCAGGCCCTCTCCCAATCCCCATCTGAAAACCCCATGATGACAGTGGAGATTGGGGGATGGGGGGAGGGGGGCATTCTGCTTTTGGTGGATTCTGGAGCCACTCATTCTTTTGCACCTCCCTCTGCAGATCTACCCCTCAGTTCCAAATCTGTCCATACTGTGGGTGTTTCCTGTATGTGCCTCTCTAATACTGTCCCTGTTACCATTAAACCTGTCACCATTCCCAACTGGGCTATCATCTCCCCCTCCTGTCCAGTTGCTTTATTGGGCCTGGAGACCCTCTGTAAATTAAATGCTTCCATCCACTGTTCCCCTCAGGGTCTTGTCTAGGAGATTCCTGAATTCCACGATGCTATGCTGCGTTCTGCACTGACAGACTCACCACCGCCACGATCTGTGGCTGCCCTCCACACCTGGCACTGTGCCACTGACCCGATTCGCTCGCTGTTTGATTCCCTCATTACACAGTTGTGCAGGGCCCATTCATCCCCTTGTGCCTCCTTTCTGTACTGGGTCCTGTCGACTGGCCGTCCCCTGCATGATATCCATTGCATGACTGCTCGACTCTGCACTCCTGACTCGTCATATTCTGTGCTTGCGGATTCACACTTGAATAAAATGGCCGACATTACCCTTACTGGTCTTTGCTATGTTGGACACCAGGGACTCTATTGAAGTCTCGCTGACACTTCAGCAGTCTCAGCTTTGCCTCCCGGACACTATATGTATTTTTCCTATTGTCCGTAAAACCCCCTGGACACATAGCGACTTACCCTCCACGCATGTGCGCCTAGGTGAGCTTCCCTGCTCATTCCAGCCCCTTACCTCTGACGATTCATTGCCATTGCATGCTGCTATGCTTGATCCGAATGGGTTCTGCGTGCATTTTCCTGCTGTTACCGCTACCGTTGCTACTCAGGACCCCTCGGCCATGTCTTCCTACGATAGCGTGTGACTCCTGGAGGGCTTGCTGCCCACGCTTTGGGCGTGCCATCCTAACCAGGCCGGGTTAGTTCTTTCTGCCCAACCACATACTGTCACCTTGAAGGCTGGTGCTTGCCTGCCGTCAGTCTGCTAGAACGCGTTCACACATGCTGCTACAGAAGGAATTCGACCAGTCATTACCTCCCTCCTACAACAGGGCATCCTTGTGCCCACACGGAGCCCCTGCAACACTCCCATCTTGCCAGTCCCAGAGCCTGGAAAACTGAACAGGTGGAGGTTTGTGCAGGATCTACGTGCTGTGAATGCCATTGTTGTTCCCTGTTTCCCTGTTGGTGCCTGATACCAATGCTATTCTCAGTAATGTCCCTGCCTTTCTGCTTGTTTGTCAGTGGTCGACCTCTGTTCTGCTTTTTTCTCTATTAAATTGTCCCCTGACAGTCAATGCCTTTTCGCCTTTACTTTGGCGGTCGCCAGCACACATGGGCACGAACTCCCCAAGAGTATATGGTGAGTCCCACCGTCTCTGCTTCGGCTGTGCAGTGGACAGCCGAAACTCTCCACATGCCTTGCAATAGTGTCCTCATACAGTATGCTGATGACGTACTTGTCACCTCTGCCTCTGCTGATGCCTGTGTGCAAGATACTTCAGTGTCTGGCACAGGATGGCCACAAAGTCTCTGTTGACAAGATGCAGTTCTCTCAGCCTCAAGTGCATTACTTGGGCTTTGCACTCTCGCAGGGAACCAGAGCCCTGGCCTCTGACCTTCTCACTTACCAGTCATTACCAGTCTCCCTCACCCTGCTCCACGCATTGAGCTAATGTCTTTCCTGGGGACGGTGAATTACTGGAGGCATCGGATACCTGACCTGTGAGAGGTCAATGGACCTCTCAGGGAGATGTCTTCTCCAAAACAACCGATAAAAGTAAAATGGGCACCTGAAATGATACATGCTTTTGAGAGTTAAAATCAAGACTGAGTTCCGCATTTGCTCTGGGTCTTCCAGATTACTCACAGCCATTCCAGCTTTATGTTACTGAGAAGGAGGGGTATGCTTCAGGTATTCTGATGCAAATGCATGGGGATCTCTGGTGCCCTACAGCCTTTTGTTCTGTACAGTTAGCACCTGTTGCGAGGGTAATGCCAGTGTGTTTGTGAGCTGTGGCAGCTACCTTTATAATGGTTGAAAAGTCTTCCCCACTTGTGGTGGATCATCCATGCACAGTATCTATCCCACATTCGAATGTCCTGCTGCTAAATTCTGCAGCAACCCAACATTTTACTGTTTCCAGGTGTAAGGGCTATGAGGTCATCCTACTTTCCTGTTCTAACCTTACACTGCACGGTGCCCCAGCCTTGGATCCTGCAACCTTACTTCCTGCCACCAACCACTCTCTGACAGCTGACCATGACTGTTTGCACGTTATCCATGAGGTCATCACCCCTCACCCCGATCTCCCGGAAATCTCTTTGGATAACCCTGATATGGTCCTTTTTACCGATGGTTCCTCCTTTCACCCTCTGATCATCAGACACTATGCAACACGTATGCCCTATGAAGTCCTTGAGTCTGCTGCACTCCTTAACGGTACTTCCGTGCAGGTAGCTGAATTGTTGGCTCTCACCTGGGCTTGCACCCTAGCCATGGACAAATCTGTCAAAGTTTGTACAGACTCTCACTACGTCTTTGGAGTGGTTCACGATGCTTCATCCCTTTTTCAGGGAAACCCTTACAACATGGCCAGTTTAGTAACCATCTTTTGGAAGCCATCTTCTTCCCTCCACTATAGCGGTCATCAAATGTATTGCCATTACGGCTGCTGGGGATCCTGTCACCCATGGTAATATTTTTGCTGACAGGGCAGCCCACTTGGCCACTATTAATCTGACCATGCAGGTTTTGCATATCCCTAAGATACAACAGTTTCCCGTCATTCCTGACCTGACTGAGGGCATCCACACGGCTCAGAAATCAGCCCTGCAAACTGAGAAGTGGGCACCATAGAATCCCGCTCACCGCGTCTTCTTACACATCGAGATGGCTGCATCATTTGCACAAAATCTTACCTGCATGTCCTTCCCTTCGCTGCCCATGAGGTTGGGCATGTTGGGAAGCGGGGCATGCTGCATGCTGATGAGTGTTCCTGGTATGCCCTGGTTCTACAACAGCTGCTTGGACTTTGTTATCACGGTGCCTCATTTGCCTGCGGAACAATAACTCTAAACCAGTGGCCAAGTATGACCACCTCCTGGCCACTGCAGGCCCATTTGTTCAACTACAGATAAATTTTGCTCACTTGCCACCAAGGCTGGGTTTCCAATACCTGGTAGTGATTGTTGACATGTTTTCAAAATGGGTTGAGGCTTTTTGCCACCAAAAAAGATGATTTTCGAACGGTGGTTAAATGCTTATTTAGAGATGTGGTCCCCAGATCCCGGTCTCCATTGACAGTGACAAGGGCACTCATTTCACTGTCGGTATTGTCACAGTGGTTAGTAAGGCTCTGGGGATAACCTGGAAACATCATCTCCCTTATCAACCACAGTCCTTGCTGGAAAAGATGCATGGTACTCTCAAAACTGTCCTTACTAAAGTTGTGCAGGATACAGGCTTGTCCTGGCCCGGCTCTATCCACCGTCCGGAATGAGGTTAACCGGGCTACAGGCCTCACCCCTTTTGAAGTCTTGATGGACAGGCCCATGCTTACTGTGACTAGACCCCCCAACATCTCTGCTGATGTGGCCTTGCCCCTGACAGTGGAGTCTTTCCTTAATTACACCAAGGCTCTGTTGCAGCTCATCACACACAATCGTGACCTCATTAAGGCAGCCACTCCTGTCCCTCGTGGAGAACCCATGCATCCTTTCCAACCAGGGGACTATGTCATGATCAAGTCATTTGAAAAGAATTCTCTTTCTCTTTGATGGGAAGCCCCGTTCCTTGCCCTTCTGGTGACCCGCACAGCATTCAAGATGGTGTGGAGGCCCGAATGGACTCACACCACGCAGTGTAAGAGAGGGCCGCCCCCAGAGGAACACCAGAACATCACTGCCAAGATGCCGTGTACAGCCACAGATCGCAGATGTCTTCGCATGATTGCTATGCCCCTCATCATTCTGCTTCTGCTCATTTCTCTGACATTAACTCTGTTTGACTGGGGCTCTACGGACAGCCTGAAGACCTCTAGTAAACGGGATCACATTTCAACACTTTTCCTGATGTGACTTAGCTTGGGCGGCACGGTGGTACAGTGGTTAGCACTGCTGCCTCACAGCGCCAGGGACCTGGGTTCAATTCCCGCCCCAGGCGACTGACTGTGTGGAGTTTGCATGTTCTCCCCGTGTCTGCGTGGGTTTCCTCCGGGTGCTCCGGTTTCCTCCCACAGTCCAAAGATGTGTGGGTCAGGTGAATTGGCCAAGCTAAATTGCCCGTAGTGTTAGGTAAGGGGTATGGGTGGGTTGTGCTTCAGCGGGTCGGTGTGGACTTGTTGGGCCGAAGGGCCTGTTCCCACACTGTAAGTAATCTAATCTAAAAGCTTGATGCACAGCAGGTCGCCCACTCTAACTGCTGGGTTTGTGCCCATATTCCCATCCACTCCAATGGAGGGATCCCCCTGCGGCCCATTCCATTTAATGAGTCTGACACTGCTGACTGGTGGCTGGTTCCACTGTGGTTACAACCCTACGCATCCCTCCTGGTTTCCTTAAGTGGTTGGGCACCCCAAACCCTTACAGGGATAATATCTGGCTCAGCTGGCAATCAGCGGGGTATACAATGGCTACATTCAAGGATTGGTTCCAACCTTGATACAATCTCTCCCGTACACCACCCTCCCTGTTCCTCATGAATCTCACAGCCACAACTATACCTCTAGGAAGTGTTTGCATCAAGAGCAAACATCCCTCAGGATGGCATGCTGACTTCAGTAAGTGTGCGCACTCCCTACTCCATACTTAGACTGCATTTCGATCCACATCAGACGGGAGCATCCTTAACCTCAGAGTTCCCAACAAGACTGACATAAATTCCACTTTTACAACATTTTGGACTGGAACCCAACACAACCACCTGAGGGCATTCAATGGCACTTACTTCATTTGTGGCCCAAAGGCCTACCCTAGTTGTCTGCCTCCTAGACTGGGAGCTGTTATTTAGGGTATGTTGTCCCTTTCCCCTACCACTCCTACTCTTCACCTTTTGAATCATTGCTGCATCACAGCAAGAGGGCGCTCACAACTTTTTGGCATGTTTTGTCTATCTTCTCTCCCCGCTATGCCACCCTTAAGCTTGAGGTTAAAGTTAGACGAATTGCTACCTCTCTGGAAGAGATTGCCAATGCCACATGTTTGGCCTTTGAGCAGCTCAACGCAGAGATGGTTGCTATCCACACTTGGAGATGCCGGTGTTGGACTGGGGAGTACAAAGTTAAAAATCACACACAACACCAGGTTATAGTCCAACAGGTTTAATTGGAAGCACACTAGCTTTTGGAGCGACGCTCCTTCATCAGGTGATAGTCACCTGATGAAGGAGTGTCGCTCTGAAAGCTAGTGCTTCCAATTAAACCTGTTGGACTATAACCTGGTGTTGTGTGATTTTTAACGCTATCCACAGTGTCGCCCTCAAAACTCACATGGCCCTCGACTAGCTATGAGCTGAGAAAGGAGGCACATATGCCCTTATCAGCTCTGGTTGTTGTACCTACACCCTTGACTCCAGTGAGAACATTACAACCATTGCCACACACATTCATAGGGTGGCCCCCTCTCTTCACGACCCTGCTCCTCAGTGGGACCTTTTGACTAAGTTTGATGGGTGGCTTGGTTCTTGGGCTAACACTCTCCTCCAGGGTCTTATGGTTCTCATTGCGTTTTTGTTCGGCCTGCACTTATTATCATTTTCCTCAAACAATATCGTGCCTATTTCGGGTCCCTTCTGCTGCCCAATATCTCAACCTCTTCCCGACTTGTTCGGATTCCCATTTCCGACATCCCCCCACCAAGGAATGATTTTCCTGATTCTTATTCTCTCAAGTTTGGTGACCCAGACTCTGACAGTTACCTGGATGACTCTAAGCCCCCACCATCTGAGAACCCCCATAAGTCCTGTTATGTTCTTCTTTTTGCCAGCTCCTCTGAACTGCCCTCCTGATTTGGTGAAAAGAGAAAAGGAAGGAATTGTGGGGGAATTGTTATATTTGTGGCAGCCATTTTGTCACATATTAAAAGCCTGGAAACCATTTTGAATCTCATCTTAGTGCCTGCTTGCTAAAAACCTCTGTTTCCTATGCCCAGCTAAGATGGTTGGCCTTGCAGCTGTACTGATACCTGATAAAAGAATTCTTTCCTTGCATGGGGCTATTCTTCTCTTTGCAAGGACCTATTATATACTAACACCTGCTCATCAGCTACTAACTGACATTATCCAGACATTACATAACTGAAACTAATGACTGGGCAAGGTGTCCAGCTTGCTCATTATCCTGCAATTATCAGTTTGCTAATTGTTAAATGATTGTAACCTATATAATTGCACAACCCTCTGTATCTCATCAGAGTGACTTGTGACCATTCTGACCACTTGTCTTTCCCTGTAAGCTCACAAATAAACCAGACATTACTCAAGGCTTGTGTGTGGTGTTTCACTTCTAAATTGAACCGCTACGAGCATAAATTTCTTCCATCCCCAACGGAGACCAATACAACCCAACTCTTATCTTGCTATTATTTGAACAATCCAAATACAGATGTTGTCATTGAACCATCTACCTTCCCAATCCAGGTCAAACTCTCAAAATCACTGGCTTCCCATGCTTTGACGCCCATCATCTTGTAAACACTCTAAAGTCAGTTTCTGGCCATGGTGTCCAATTATTCCATGCGGTTTTAACACATCAGGGTTTCCAAGATCTTGTCAAGATGTTTATCTCCTAATTCCCACATAACAAGTTGTCAAATTTCACACTCAGCTGAACATTACATTTTTGACCATTTGGTTTCTCTCACATCTCCCAGGCCTCAAAACATTTGATGACTGAAAGTTTAAACCCTAGTTTCCCATGTCGCCTTTCAGCTCTTTCACCGTGGGTGAACTACAGGCTTGGTTTCACATCCCACCTGCTCCAGAGCTGTGTCATAACATGCCTGAACAGGTTGCTTAAACAAAAATGTATAAACTTCGGAACAACAGTAAAATTAAAGACATACAGGTAGTTTGATTTTGGTAATTAGTGAGCAAATCCATGTAGGCATTTCCCAGGATTCTTTATTAAAATCCTGGGAATTTTGAGGGCTTTCAAATTGAAATTCTTCTCTATGCAGAGGTAGTCTGAATCTAAAGTTGCGTTTGCTTCCAGTCGATCATGGATGCCCCAAATTTGAACTTTCAAATGTAGCAGTACGTGCACAGCTTCAGTCAAGCACAGGCTGCATTCAGTGTGTAGACACACGACCATCGCCGCCAACACATGATGGTGATTTAAGTCAACTGATCTGAAAAATCTGTTTCAGCTGCATCCCTGTTCACACCTAGTGAAGCTGTTCTGGTCGAGATGGTCCCTGCTCTGGTCAAGATGGTCCCTACTCTGGTCGAGATGATCCCTGTTCTACAATACGTCCTAATTGGTCTTACATCTGAGATTAGTTTTGTGTCCCAGGGGCAGCAAATGACAAAACTTTACAACAGAAATATCCGTCTTCTTTCAAACAATGAGAGTCCTCCCTGATTTATATCTTGCTTTACCCAGCTAAAGGAGTCGTTTGCAATGAATGGAGCCTATCACAATTACTTTACTCTTTTACGATAACCTTTCTAGCTGATTCCCACCACTGACAGTCCTTACAGTTTTTGTAGAAAATATAAGCAACCTCAGCTCTTCAGTTAAGTCAGGCCCAATTAAAAATAAATAGCCACATTCCTAATTGATTGAAAAACCACCAAAACTGAGAATATCAGCATAATATAAATAATTATGATATTAAGCAATCACCCACTGCTACCTAATTACTGAAGCTTTACTGTTCATTAGAAAGTTCAAACTACTGTACAACCAAGGACAGAATAGAACATACCTGTGTGAAGAACAAAACGTCAAGACAAATCCCTTTAGATTCAGAGACTTTTAGCTGCACAAACAACACCACAAACAAAACTAGAGGCACAACATGATACAGGCTGTGTCCACATCTAATACATGAAATTCACCCACCTCGCACCAAACCAAACTTTCAATGATGAGTCAAATGATTGACGTAGGTGGTACGTTATACAAGCTATCCAAAATGAATCAATATGCACACATTTAGCTAATGCCAGATGATCCTGCTCTTTCCCATCTTGATTTTTCCAGTAACTACCTTTCCACTGAAAGGAAATGTTTTTCCTCAGAATTTTACAGCGATGCTTTGGTATTTTTCACCTTTGGGCAAATCAATGTTTAGCGCAAAATTGGATCTATGTCGGGGTTCAGAGAAAAATAACTTTTTTAAAATGCAAATTCTATGTAAGGCAATTCTGAATTTGCAAGAAGCGTCTTTTGATTCTGAGAACAGTTTTCGTCTCTGTACATTTTCAACATTAGTCTTTATACTTGAGTTCAAAATGCATAAAGCCAAGTGAACTATCAAGGAAAAGTTTCTCATGTAGTTCATTAGGAGTCTTTCTATGAGTCAGTTGATTTACAAAGAATGCAACAGTTTCACGTCAGACTGTTTCCTGGTAGTTGCAGGTGAGGAATGTGGGCTACTGAATCCAGCTATGATGATCATATGTTAGATGATATACAAATAGAAAATCAACTTCATGGCAATACTCTTTGAGAAATAAGACTGTAACCCATTTACGTTTAAGATATAAATGATGATTTTTGCAAGGGAATTCACTTGTCAGTAACACTCAATATTCCTCAATTATTTGTACTACTTCAACAATGTTATTTGATTTGTATTTGCAGAATTATATTTTATTTTGCTCAAACACTGCATGACTCCATGTAAGATTCTGCAAATCCTTTTTTAGATTAGAATCAGTCTGAGCATTGGGGCACAGACAGCCTCACGCAGGGCACCTCACACCTTCAATGCATTATCTGAGACAACATGGCACCTCTAGTTAAAGTTCACTTGAGAATGTAACTTTTTAAACAAAAGTCCTGGGATTTATATATGAAAGAACTGAAACCAACATGGTTATTCTAAAAGATGAGAGACTTAACAAACAATCCAGGTCTTTTTCAATATATAATTTCAGTTGCATCACACAGCAAAATTTTGCTATAAATTCTGTGTCCTATGATCTTATACTCCACAAACACCTGATGAAGGAGCAGCACTTCGAAAGCTAGTGCTTCCAAATAAACCCATTGGACTATAGCCTGGTGTTGTGTGATTTTTAACAATGTATAGCCAGACAATTTGGCCATGACTAGCAGATTTCCTTCTAATCTCAGGAAAAAGAAGAAAGACACAAAGTAAAGCATACGGCATTTGGGCAGTTACAAAGTTAAAAGTAGATAGTATCCAACATAAGGAAAGATGAAAGAATATCCAGCTTAGAGTCCTTTGGATTTGCTTAGGGTTTAAAATGTTCATCTGAAACCATGTTTGCCGTGTTAGTTGGTTTCATGGAAGCCAGTAGCAATAGTGCATCTTGCCATTACCTTCTGAGTTTTCATTTCTCTGGTGCTCCTTCCTCATCAGTGCTGTCAAATTAGTCACTTTTTTCATTTGTCAGTGAGTGTGTGTGTGAGAGAACAAAGTAAACAAGAGAGAATGAAATAACAAACTATAGGGTATTTTTGTTTGTGTATTCTGTGGCTGCTGAAACTATATTCTCACATTTCATAAATACAGGTAACGTTTCATCTTCAACACGTGCAGGTTGTCATAGTCGTGTTAACGATATAGCAGATTAAAATATTTTGAGTTTCATTGCTCTTGGGAAATGTTAGTTTCAGCTTAGCCTGCTTTTGGTTGTATCTATGTCAGTTTCATGAAAGTTATCAACTTGTGTATGTCAGGGTATCAATTTAAGTCAGTGTTTTGGTCCATGTTTGAACAATTTCAGTCCAAGCAAGTCCCAGGTGTTAAATCAACTGATGGGATTCAAATACCATTTCATATTTTATTCTATTTTATATCATCATTACAATAGTAATACATTTTTAAAAGAAAACCTTTTCATTCAAAGAGCAGTGTGAAAGTGTCTATTAACATTATCATCTGAAATTTATCTTTCCCTTCCTGTCCTTGTGAAGAAAATGTAGCACAGGTCTTGTAATTATTTACAATAGAGTTGAATAGTCTCTGTTTTGTAATTTCCTTCAAACTCTTGTCCTGTCCTCTGCCTAGTGAACAGCAGAAAATGAGGAGAAATTGGTCCTGGACCATGTTTTTGTTCCACTGGTTCTCCCCAGTTGAACTTTGTGAAGCATCAGTCTGGGCAACTTAGGGTTCTCATGTGATGTCAACCGATCAACTCCGAACAACAGCACAAGAAAGTGACATGGACTTGAACACCAAAGGTGAGAAGCAGTCACCTTTTTATCTCCTCCCAGCATTAATCGTCTGCCTCTGTCTTCAGCCACTTCAAAGAACTTAAACAATTTGCCTCTATCACTGACTGCTCCATTACTGACAACTTCCTTTTGCTGATTGTTTCACTTATGAAGTGCTCATCACCTAAATAATATTTCCTCACAAATTTATTTATCAGTGATCATTTCAAAAAACAAAAGCCGACAGTTTGATCTTGGCCTTGGAAAGTTAGAATGGGAGATAGAGGTGGAGTAAATAAGAAAGAGTAAAAAGAACATAAAATACTTATGGATGATGGAGCATTTTCAGGCTTTATGATTTATCTTTCCTGAACAATCTTAAGGACCCCAATTACTGCATCTGTTCTTTAAGAACATCCTTTGGAAATTAATTGTATTAATATTCATGCATCTGGACCAAGAGCAGTGCGCCCATAGTTCCTTGTGGCTACTTGTGCCACCACTGGGTATGAAATTAGTTTGTTCTCAACATAGTGATACCTTTCCAAGATTCTTGTAATGATTATCAGTGCCATGTAAATCTCTGAGCTCATCATAGAGGAAGTTATCAATCAGAATATTCACCATCTTGTGATTGTTCTCCTTTCCAGGTTTTAGAGGAGCTGAGGCTTATCATTAATGGGTGTCTAATTAATGCCTATTTCACCTCAACCCATCATTGCTGAAAACACCAAGCAATGACCCACAGAGGAAGCCCAAAAAGTAAACCCGATTTGGTTGCTTCTGGGCTCACGGGGGTCATAAGGTCCCTCCTTCAAAGGCACAGCCTGATTGAGGGACGGAGTAGCAAGGAAGTGGGCAGGCTACAGGTACTCTCATGCCCTTTCTTCCAACACATCCTTGTCCCTAAGCAAAGTCGCCTGCTCTGGTACACTCCGTCATCCCACTGTCATTCTATTCTGAGACTTCTTTACCTCAGTTCAGGACCTGAAGAGGACTCGAAAATTGGCTTGGAGAAAGTGAGGATTGCAGATGCTGGAATCAGAATTGAAAAGTGTGGCGCTGGAAAAGCACAGCAGGTCAGGCAGCATCTGAGGAGGGGGAATTGGATTGTCGGATTGAGGCTGTGACAATGGACAGGGAAAGCTAAGTGATGACAAGGGTACAGAAAGGGCTGAAATGCTCCCAATGTTTAATAGAAGATGTTACAGTTCACCTTAGACAGAATGGTGATCAAGCTCAGAGTCAATAAGTGTGGTAATGGAAAAGCACAGCAGGTCAGTCAATATCTGAGGGGCAGGAGAGTTGACATTTTGGGCATAAGCCCTTCATCAGGAATGTGGGCTGTCTGACAACAAAGAGACAGTGTAGCAATGCTGACCCTACAAAAGATGGATGTCTGTGCACATGTGGAAACTAACTTCCACAAAATCGAATGGTGTTGCTTGCAATGTACACATAGAAGACAAAGTCGAAGGAACAAAGGATGGATCTTTTTAGTACTTGAGAGATAAAGATCTGGAGATAAGAGACACTTCTAAAAGAGATAAGAATTTAAATACCAACTGAGATGGATAATCAAGAAGAGGCATTGAAGGGAGATGTTGAGAGTGACCTATTTGGAAATGACATTAACTTTACCATCGCTATGTTGTGTGAGCCTTCCCATTGTGACTCCTAACACAAACTCAAATTCACCTCACTCCAGTTATCTATGGCTGGCAATTTATATAATAATAGCCATGTAAAGAGAACAAATAAAACTGAATTTCACTTTTTTTTCCCTCTGTCTCAATCCTTCCTTCCACATATTTTTCTTCCTCTAACTAATTTGTCACAGATTCATTCCATTTTTTCTCTGTCAGTCATTCATTCTGTTTCTTGTTCTGACTCAAATTTTGATTGATTAAGTGCTTGGAACATTGTACAGGAGATTCACAGGTGAAATATTGACCTGGCTGTACAAAAATAATCTAGTGGGTGAGATTGAAAAAAAACCCCTGCTCAGGGATGTGTCAGAGGTTGGGGCACTCCATTACTTCTCCCTATGCGTGCAGCACTGAGTTGGCTGTTTAATTTCGTCCCCTTCTCTGTATTAACAAATTACCCAGAAAGTCAATGGCATCAAACACACTACCTCGAAACGTGAGTGCAAACAACTCACCACATGCCATTTTGCCTCATAATCTGTCGTTTCCTTTTAAACAAAGCCTCTATGCCATTTGTTTCTGCATGCACAAAACCACAAAGCTAAACTAAGAAATGTAAGAAAAGTTCAGACATATTCTAACAGGAAGCTAGCTTGCTTATAAGAAGTATAGTTGTGCGTCATAACACACACATTTATTTAGATGGTAACTAATGTGGGGCCGTTGGCAATTATTGTATGTTTAAATGTTCAAAATGTTAAAGTCCTGTTTTTATATCCAAGACAGCAAATCTACTCTAATAGTGCCAATTCCTGTTTCATGAATGGACTGCTTGAAACATATGGAAATTTATTGAACAACTGTTTCACTGTGCCTTTTTACAGATGGCAAAACAGAAATAAAAGGACTGGTTTGTTCACATTTCACTTTGTTCACTTCAAAAGAATTAGACAATCAATGACAAGAGTCTGCTTTGGCGAAAGTGAGGTCTGCAGATGCTGGGGAGTGAGTGTGTTGCTGGAAAAGCACAGCAGGTCAGGCAGCAGCCGAGGAGCAGGAGAATCAACGTTTCTGGCCAGAGCCCTTCATAGCAACACATTCAAGAGTCTGCTTTGCTTAATTTCAGTATCTGAGAATGGGATGTGTCAATTTCATTTCCATTTTCCTGAGGGTACAATGTGTAGTAGGATCTGCCTAGTGCTTACATGAAGTTACACAATAGGGATCAGGAAAAATGCAAACAAAAGACTTGAGGTACTGATTTCAATTCAACACCAGCAGAAATCTAGACAGAAGTAGCAGAAGCACCAATAACAATTGTATTCATTCGGGACAAAAAGACGTGAAGGGTGGTCACTCCACCTGGGGAGGGTAAAGGAGAAACAGGAAGTTCAGACAAGATAAACGCAAATCTTCAGCCAAGAGTCTGTGGGCAGCATTTGGGAAAAGGAAAGCAAATATGAAAGAGGGCATTTTTCAACATATTTTACATGAGATCTATGCAAAGACAGTGGACCTCTTCCTCGAAGCTCAGCAACATTTGTGGTAATGGTGCTTCCACAATTAGATTGTTCCGCAGGGAATTCCAGAATCCAGCAGCAATGAAGGAACGGTGACCAATTTCCAAATCTGGATAGTGTATGACTTGGACAGCAACTCAAAGGTGATTGTGTCCCCATAACATTGATGTTCTTGACCTTCTCAGTGGAAAAGGTTGCAATACAGAATGTTGTTGTTGTGGTAAATGAGTCAGCTGCCACTTAATATTGCACCCAGAGTGTGTCAGTGATGGAGGAAATGAAACTGATCCGGCTACAAATCAAGTCAAGTTTTCTTTTCGGATGAATTGGTATGCTCAGGTATTGAGGTTGCAGGATCCATGTAGGTATTGCACGAGACCTCTTCCATAAACCTTCGAGATGGATAGGAGATTTGTTGGGCCTGGTGAGTCACCCATCACGAAGTACTCAGCCTCTGTTTTATTCTTGGGAACAATGATATTTGTGTGTACTTGCAGTGGAAAAGGGCTATGGGCATGAAGGATTAACCACCAGTGCTAAACAGAGGCAGACAGAACATGAAACAGAGAGTACACTTTGGTAGAAATATAATATAAGTGTGAAACAGAGTAATTTGGCAATTCCAGCAAATTGTCAAATACAAGATACGGTATACAGAAGACCCTTGATTATCTGAAGGATACGGGTGGGGAATATTTCATTTGGTTAATGCAATTCCGGATAATCTAATACCGGATAACATAGTTTAGTCAAGTATCGGGACTTTGCGATCTTGCCAGATAATCCGATATTCGGATAATCGCATGCTGGATAATCAAGGTTCTTCTGTAAATGGTTAAATCATCCAGGCCAATTTCTCTAGTCAATTCCAATGATAAAATATTAGCCTAATTGCTACCTTAAACTTTCACAGTTAAAAATCACACAACACCAAGTTATAATCCAACAGGTTTATTTGGAAGCATTAGCTTTCGAAGCGCCACTCCTTCATCAGGTGGTTGTGGTTTGGGATCTTTCCTGCATTTCTGTAGAAACTTGATGTCTGTGTCAATATGTGCGATCTTCTAGAAGATCCTCTCCACTTTGAGCTGGCAGTTAGTAGTGTCGATGGTAGTTATGATTTGGAGATGCTGGTGTTGGACTGGGGTGAACAAAGTTAAAAATCATACGACACCAGGTTATAGTCCAGGAGGTTTATTTGGAAGCACACTAGCTTTCGGAGCATTGTTCCTTCATCAAGTGGTTGTTCATCAGATGACAACCACCTGATGAAGGAGCAGTGATCCAAAAGCTAGTGCTTCCAAATAAACCTGTTGGACTATAACCTGGTGTCGTGTGACTTTTAACTTTGTTCACCCCAGTCCAACACCAGCATCTCCAAATTTAAACTGACACGGCAGCTTAGATAAATTGGCCCTTACTTAGTACTGAAAGATTTCGAGATTTATCTGCAAATTAGACTGATATTAAATCTTCTCTTCATATCCTGCATTGCGTTTGCTTGAAAAGTTGACTTTTCAAAAAGAATCTTGTGTTGCATTCTAAAGGGTCAATTAAAGATTCACATTTTTAGAATACTAGACAGTAAGGATTTCAAGTAAACATTCGATAGATGGGATTGTATACCCGATTGTCCTCAATTCAACAAATATTGTAGTGAGATCGAGCCTGGACCTCCACTACTGAAATGCATCAATATCAGTCCCATTCAACCCCCTATCCCACACCACCACACCCCAACCCACCCACAGCCCGCCACTGCCAGCTTTATAATAACTGTTTTCCTAAACAAACTGTACCAAATTTAATAAATGCAAAGCTTCCTCTGGGGGTTTCAGTTTCCTCCCACAATCCAAAGATATGCAGGTTAGGTGAATTGGCCATGCTAAATTGTCTATAGTATTCAGGGATGTACAGGTTAGGTGCATTAGTCAGGGATAGATGTACAGTAGGGGAATGGGTCTAGGTGGGTTACTCCTCAGAGGGTTGGTGTGGACTTGTTGGGCCAAATGGCCGGTTTCCACACTGTAGGGGTTCGTTGATTCTATGAAAATAAGTGCGGCTTATGTGAAACCACCATCAACTGTTTGATTCCCTCCAAAACAAATAAGCCTGATTCCAGGAATGCATTTTCAATTACCCACATCTCAAACATTTACTATCTGAGAAGTTCAATTGAATTAGAGTTGCTCAACCCTATTCCTAACAAACAAAAAAAACCTGTGCTCCAACACCAGACACTTGGGGAGAGGAAACCTTTTATTCCATCGACTTAAAAAATGTTAACTAGAGCTCGTGAATTTGTGCAAACCCATCTGGTGATGAATGTGGAAATCAAGGCTGTGCAGAGATTTGATGTTGAAAGAATTGTAAATTTGGATTAATTTTCTGGGGTTATGTATCTCCTTTTATCTGCAGCAACTAAACACAAAAATTACAACATTGTGATTACTTGTATGTTTGTGACCACGAGCAAGTCCTCTCTCTGTCGCGATAGCCCTGAAGCTAATTAGGATGAAGGTCCTAGATGAGTGGAGACTACAGCTTAAATGGTGACAGGGAGATCTGTCCTCTGTTAATAATTGTGGGTTGAATTGGTATGAAAAATAGCCTACTTGGGAAATGGACGTTGCTACTGATGTTAAATCAAGTGACGTTTTCAAAACAAATTTTATACATTTTTGGTTGGAAATCTGAAACAAAGCCAGGGAATGCAGACACCCCTCAGCCTGGCAGGCAGAGTCTATGGAGAGTGAAAAAAAGTTACTTATTCAGTCAATGACCTTTTGTTGGAACTGGAAGGTAGGAGAAAGAAGTGACACAAATGATCAAATTCAATAAGGAACGTCTAGTTCCAATGTGAACAATTTTATTTTCTCTAGAGCCACCTGACCATAAATGCCAGCATTTTCCAGCTGCTTTCAGCACTGAAGAAGGGTTACTGGACTCTAAATGTTGACTGTCTCTCTCTCTCTCTGCACAGAAGCTGCTGGACCTGCTGAGTTTCTCCAGAATTTTCTGATTTTTTTTGTTGGATATTTTAAATGTTGGTTGCGCCATAATATGCAGAGTAAGTTAAACCGCATAGTCCCAAAGGACTGCTCTTCCATTGGAGAGAGAGAGAGAGAGAGAGAGAGAGAGACGATTGGTGGAAAGTTTAACTTGAGGGTCACCTTACCTCAGGTAAGGGGTGAAATTGAGAGAGGTAAGACTAAAATTCCTCAGTTCTGAGGAAGGGTCACTGGACAAGAAACATTAACTCAGATATTTTTCTACAGATGGTTCAGATCTGCAATTTCTGTTTTTGTTTTTGAAATTGAGAAGGAGGGACTTTTCATGGTAACATCAGTTGCAATACTTCTTAATAGGCTATTTAATTCTCCAAATAATGATATCTACAAGATTGTGATGGTTGAGCTGAACATCAGAACATCGGAACTGAGGCACAGTTGCCAATAACAACACTCAATTTCTACTAACCAGTCCAATGTACACATTGGTTGTCACACGATACTGTGGGTGCTATAGACACCATGAAAACAGAACCCAAAACACAGTGTAATAGAAGTTGCATCACAAGTGAACAATAAATACACAGTTGACACACAGATTGGTCAATGACAGATGAAGGGAGATAGAAACATTATTATTAATAGCTCGAAGCAAGGCCCCTTGTTGACAGCAGGTTTATAATGATCACTTAAATTTTCTATTTTTGTGTTTCATTTATTCTTCGACCTGCATTTACTGTAGCATTTTCTGTTCGCCCGTAACCTAAATGTTGTTTTGAAGACAAGTCAGTTTTAATTCTAAATTGTCCAATTTAAATAAATCATTAAGATCCATTAGACAAGGCTAAAAATATCTTGAATGGAAAATGTTTGTTAAAGCAGGAAGTGAAAATAGACCCGCAGTTAAATTGAGCGTTTCACGACCACCAGATATTTCAAAGCCCTTTGCAGCCAGTGTCTTTTAGGCGTGGTCACTTTTTAATGTTGTGGTTAAATTGTTCAGACAATTTGTGCACAGCAAGTGACCAAAAAATGCAGTACGTTCATTTCCAGTTCACCTGTTTTTGTCATGTGGATCAAGGGATAAAGACTGGTCAGCATACTTGGAATAATTCATGTGTTCTTCGGATCATACAAATTAGGATTTGGAATATGCCACCCAGCTCCTCGACCCTTGCCTGCCATTGATAACATTGGTCTGATCTGATTGTGGTCTCAACTTCACTTTCCTGCCTATTCTCAAGACACTTTGACTCCCCTGGTGGTCAAGAATCCATTCAATTCTGTCTTAAAAATATTCAATGACCCCCACCCTCAACATTCTCTGCAGACATGAATTTTACAGATTCGTTACCCTTTAAGAGAGAAAAAAAATTCTTATTTGTGTGAAGCACTCCTTATCTAAAAAATGTCACCCCTAGTGTTAGAGTAGTACCCAGGATTAAGAATCCCTAAGCTTTCGCTTAAGCCCTGAACCTTGTCACTCAGAGGTAACGTGTTAGCCTGTGAAACACACTTGACTGGGTTACAGTAAACAGCTGATATTTTTATTCTTAAAAGCTGGTGAAGTGCTTGAGCAAGCAATATTTGAGCCGAATTAGTGGACTGTATTTTGAGGTGTACATTTATTAGGCTGGTTTCCAGAGAAAAGTAAGGTGACATCTTGGGTTTTTTTTAGTGAATAATAGCAGAAGTTCAGAGAATGTGTTTCAAAATGTTTGTGGTTTTCCTCTTTTGGAGAAACATCTCAGTGGAAGTATAATTCAGTTTTATAATTACATTGCAAACCTGGTTCTTGCCAGATGTTTGAGGAGAAGCAACTTGGCACATTTAGCACAATGTAATGAACAAATGGAAAATTTCAGTCAAGATCTTGAAAAACATTTCACAGGATGAGGGCATCGCTGGCTAGGCTAGCCTTCATTGCACTTCCCTAATTACCCAGGGGGCCATGATGTGGAGGTGCCGGTGTGGCACTGGGGTAGACAAAGTCAGAAGTTTCATAACACCAGGTTACAATCCAACAGGTTTATTTGAAATCACAAGCTTTTGGAGCGCTGCCCCTTTGTCAGGTGAAAGAAGACTTCACCAGATGAAGGAGCAGCACTATGAAAGTTTGTGATTTCAAATAAACCCATTGGACTGTATGTTGGTGTCATGTGACGTCTGACTTTGTCTGCTCTGAGGGCAGTGTAAGAGTCTGAAATCACACAGAGGCCAGACCAGATAAGGATGGCAGTTTCCTTCCCTAAAGGACATTACTGAACCAGGTGGGTTTTCCTGACAATCAGCAATGGATTCATGGTCATCATTAGACTCTTAATTCCAGATTTTTTAAAAATTGAATTCAAATTCCACCAGCTGCCATGCCAGGATTCAAATCCAGATCCTCATGCTATCACTTGGTTTCTTGATTAATAGTCTAGCAATAGTACCACTAGGCCAACTCCTAAAATTATCTCATAACACTGGCTAAGCCATCTTCTGTTCAATTATTAAATTGAGGTTTTACCACAAGCTGTGGTGGGATTTGAAACAATGCCCTCAAGGCATTAGACTAAGCCTCTGAATTACTAATTCAGGTTTTACCACTGTGCCATCACCTCCATCTGCTACTCTCCAACTTGCTCAGCTTTGATTAACACAAGAAAAATTAAGACAGAGAAATTGTTCTCCTGCCCAGTGATACTCATTCCTCTATAGAATTCAGTTGCAACCTGAATGACCCATTTCTTCAAATCTCTTATTCAACCTGACATACTCTTTTGAGCATTTAACACTCCTCAGTTCAGGGTGTATTGCAAGATCTTTTTAAAGTTACACCTTCTGTCTCAAGCACAGCAGACCATCATTACTTGACAATATATGGATAGTATAGAATAGAACCAAGCCCTTTGGCCCTCTAATCCATTCCAACGTCTATATTCCACAAGAACTGCAGCCTGCTGCATTGAATCTAAACGCATCATCATCATCTTTTACTATAAAAAGAGAACATATTGAAAGTATTCAGCCAGCCAGACTACCCTTGTGGAGAGAGTTAATGTTTCAGGTCAATGACTTTCCATCAGAACCATAATCATAATTCCTTGCTCTTTCATAAGTACATTCAGCTTCCCCATTACAGCATCTAGGCACTTCACTTCAAATATTCCCTTTGTTAACAAGTTCTTTCTCGTTTCCTGAATAACAAAGATTCTCTGGATTTCCTTATTGATTTATTTGTGATTATCCTGTACTTATTAGGGAGACGTAATGGAAATGTCATTGTCTATTAATAGAATAGAATGTCTAAACTAAGGTTCTGGGAGCATGGATTTGAATCTCATCAAGGCAGATGATGAAATTTGAATTCAATAAAAATTTGGAGCTCAAAGCTAGAAAACTGGTGACCATGTAACAATTGTTGCAAAAACTCATCTGGTTCACAATGTTGTTGAGGGAAGGAAATCTGCCATTCCAACCTAGTCTGACCTATATGTGACTCCAGATCCACAAAAAAGTGCTAGGCAGAAAGGAATGGGCAAAAATGCTGACCTTGTCAACAAAGGTCACATCCCTTCCAAGAATAATTTTTAAAAGTTCAGATCCCTACTTTTGGTTTTCCCCATAAGCTGACTCATCCTCGCAACCCTATTGATCCTGTTCCTAATCTTAAAGATCTGGTGGCTCAGTGGTTCGTACAGCTGCCTCGCAGCACCAGAGACCTGGGTTCGATTCCAGCTTTAGGCGACTGTCTGTGTGAAGTTTGCCCATTAGCTGCGTGGGTTTCCTCTGGGTGCTCCAGTTTCCTCCCACAGTCCAAAGATGTGCAGGTTAGGTGAATTGGTTACGCTAAATTGTCCATAGGGTTAGGTGCATTAGTTAGGGGGAAATGGGTCTGGGTGGGTTACTTTTCGGAGGGTCGCTGTGGGCTAGTTGGGCCAAAGGGCCTATTTCCACACTATAGGGAATCTAATCTAATTAACAGGCCATCTCCCAAGAGCCCAGCCTTTTAATCTTTCATGATAGGTTGAATTTCCCAGTACTGATATCGTGGAAGTCTTTTGATGCAGAAGGTAATGCTGCTGTCTCTGAGGAGAAAGTGACTTTCGAGAGTGTGGTGCTGGAAAAGCACAGCAGGTCAGGCAACATTTTGAGCCTCATTCCTGATGAAGGACTTATGCCTGAAACGTCGATTCTCCTGCTCTTGGCTTTTCCAGCACAACATTCTTGACTGCTGTCTCTGAGACTGAAGCGCTGGGTTTGATTTCTACCTGAGGTCTTGATGGTCAAGGAATTAAAATGTAGCCAGACAGGTAGATTACCAATCGCAACCTCTTCCAACTTACACCAATGGCAGGTGGTAAGAGTGGGAGAGATCCCTAGTCAACCACGGGAAGGAAAGAAAGTTGGAGCCTTTACCATCACTATGGAGACAGCAGCGTGGTTGTAAGACAGCATGTTTCTACAGGGAATCAAATTCACTGAGTGCTCTGTAACACACCAGAATCTGTTTAGCACCATCCCCAGGTTGATCAAATCTGGCGACACTTTCTGTGAATCTGAGGATCAATTGGTCAGTTCCTTTAAGAACTGGACATTAACAACTTCTGAACTTTTAGCAAGACAGCTTTCTTTGTCAAGAAAACTAACGGCATAATTTTTACCCATTCCTGGTGATGGCAATGGAGACATAGAGTCCAGTACAATAGGGGAGAGCCATGTTTGGACAGGTTCCCAGTATAGTCCCCCCACAAGGAACTGCCTCTACTGGAGGCCTGAGGCAGATTGGCTGCTGAGGTGAACAGCCAATTACCAGAGTTACAAACTGTATTAAGGGCAATTTTATGGAGCCACTTGCATTTTTCTGTCAATGGAGGGGTGGACCCCAGTTACTTGGGAAGGCCAAAAGCTTAATGGAAGTGACCTGCTTGTGGTAGAGCAGGCAACTATCAAAGTTGGAGGCTCCATGTCACAAAGAGGGGACTGAAGGTGAGAAGGCAACCATGTGGACCATGTGATTTCCTCTTAAGAAGCTTCACCTCTGACCCAAGATTGTTTGTAATTTCCTTATCTAAAGGTCTGCAAGATTTCTAACAGTTTTACCAGCACCCACGTTTTCCAATAAGGTTGCTGAGACTGTTGAATATGTACCACGTCTTCACATTAGTTCACCATTAAGAACTCCATGTGTTGCATGTATATAATGTTGCAACTCTGTTAGTTGTCTGCTATGGCTTTACAAGCTGGACACATGCAATATCAGCTGCTTTGTTATAATGGTTGCTTTGCAATTTAAAATGTATTTTATTGATTTAAATAACCTGATCCATTAACCCAACTAATTCCTGGTAAGTGACTAGTTATAAGATTATTGATTTTAAACTATTATCATTAACACGATTGTTAACATTACTATGACAATGATTGAGAGTGTGGTGCTAGAAAAGCACAGCAGGTCAGGCAGCATCCAAGGAGCAGGAGAATCGACATTTAGCCCTTCCTGATGAAGGGCTCATTCCCGAAGTGTCAATTCTCCTCGAATGCTGCCTGACCTGCTGTACTTTTCCAGCACCACACTCTCAACACTGATCTTCAGCATCTGCAGTCCTCAATTTCTCCCTCTCCATTATCTTGATTGGTCTGGCTGCATTAGCAGCCAACCTCCCACCTTCAATTGGACTGTAGGGTATAAAGTGGATGAGTCAGTCCTGCAGCCAGTAAGTGTGGGCTCAGCATCCACCTTTCACCACAAAACCTTAAAGCCTGCATTTAATTAAGCACAGCATGAATGTTTTTCGTATATACGCAATGTCGCTATCTGCAGGGTAAAGTTTCCTCAGTTACCGCAAGGTAAATGATTTAGATTATCACATTAAAGTATTGGTAAACAAATACCAACATTCAAAGTATAATCTTCCATCTGCATCATCTTCCTTTACATAGAAAATGCAAAGATGACAACCATTTGTATAAATAGATCTATATACTCAGCAGAAATAGATATACATCTATCTAGTTGGGGCAAGAACACTTCACTATCTCTATTAAGATCTCTTGCAAACTTCTGTGTGAATTCTTCCGAATTCTGTCAGCACTCCTTCACTTCCACTCCCTCACTGGATCTTCATCTCAGCTGCCTAACCTTAGATTCATTTCAGCTACCTCATCAGAATTTTGCTGATAACAAATAAAAATGTGCATTTCCTGCTAGTTGTGAAAATCCTCAATGGTTGAAAGGTGAATCACTCAGCAATATCAAAACACTACAATGTCTAAAAGGAATGAAACTGGATGGACTACCTGGCATTGAACTAGGAACCAAAAATGACAATGATAAAAGTGAAGTCTGCAGATGCTGGAGATCAGAGCTGAAAATGTGTTGCTGGTTAAAGCACAGCAGGTCAGGCAGCATCCAAGGAACAGGAAATTCGATGTTTCGGGCCAGAGCCCTTCATCAGGAATCACTCCTGATGAAGGGCTCTGGCCCGAAACGTCGAATTTCCTGTTCCTTAATGATAAACACAGTCCTGTCAACTTTGCAAAGTCCTCCTTACTGACATCTGGGGGGTGATGACAAAATTGGGAGAGCCTGTTGCAGTGTTCCACTGAAGCTTGGTGCAAGCTGGAAGAACATGGAAGCTAGGAAACTTGGAAAAAGAAATAGTGATGTCTTGAAAAGAGTTCACATTACAGAAGAGGAGGTGCTGGGTGTCTTAAAATACATAAAGGTAAATAAATCCCAGGGACCTAATCAGGTGTTATCGCAGAACTTTGTGGGAAGGTAGGGAAATAATTGCTGGGCCCCTTGCTAAGATATTTGATTCATCAACAGCTATGGGTGAGGTGCCAGAGGCTGGGGTTTGGCTAATGTGCTTCCATTATTTAAGAAAACCTGCAAGGAAAAGCAAGGGAACTATGAACCTGTGAGCCTGATGTCAGTGATAGGTAAGTTGTTGGAGGGGATTCTGAGAGAGGATTTAAATGCATTTGGAAAGGCAAGAACTGATTAGGGGGGTCCAAAACTAGACGGCATAAGTTTAAGGTGATCAGTGAAAAATTTATAAAGGACCTTAGGAGTAACTTTTTCACACAGATGTAGAGAATGAGTTGCTGGAGGAAGTGGAGGAGATGGATACAGTTACAACATTTAAAAGGTATCTGGATGGGGACATGAATAGGGAGGATTTAGAACCACATGGACCAAATGCTGGCAAATGGGACAAGGTCAAATTGGAGTGTCTGTTCCACACAGACGAGTTGATCGGAAGGGTATGACTCTGTGACATTCTAACAGCATCTCATTTTCATCTTGGAGACCCTGCAACCTTCAGGATTCAATGTTGAGTTCAATAATTTTAGAATCTGAACGCTTCATTTACCCATCCCAACTCCTCAGGGACTACAATGGCATGGGCTGCTTTCAGTGCAGTCAACCTATTTCACCTACTTATGGTCCCCATTATCAGCTCTCCTTCCTTTCTAATGTACCATTATTCATCCTTTTGTCCACTCTCTCTGGGCTTCATCTCCATCTATCTGCTCACTCTTTCCGCCATCTCCTGTCTTCAGCATATATCAGTTCTGAAGAAACGTTAACTCTGTTTCTAGCTCGCTGAATTCTATCTGTGTGGTTGGTTATACTGAAATTGCATTTCTGGATGTTGTACATTGGTAAGTGCTGAATTCCAAATCATGTCAAATTCATCATATTGTGGTTACTATCCTTGCCAAATGTTGTGAAGTTTATTCTCTCCCTGCTGTCAGGATCACTGACCCTTACTGCATGATGCTGAAAGCATCTCTTGACATTGTATTAGACAATGTATCATTATGCAAAATTCCATCACCTTACTCATTCAAATGCTCCAGGCTGTTGGGCATTTTCAATTTGTACTTTTTGGATTGAGATTCTATATGTTGCATTAGACTGACTGAAATGCTTTGTATCAATGTGAACCCATCTCTTGCAAAGCTGATTGCATTAGTATACTGTATCTGGTGATTGTACCGGCAACCAACTCACCACTGAACATATAACCAGCTCACCACTGAATATATAACCAGCTCACTACTGAATATATAACCAGTTCACCACTGAACATATAAACAACTCACCACTGAATATATAACCAGCTTACCACTGAACATATAACCAGTACATCACTGAATACATAACCAGTACATCACTGAATACATAACCAGCTCACTACTGAACATATAACCAGCACACCACTGAACATATAACCAGCTCAACACTGAATATATAACCAGCTCACTACTGAACATATAACCAGCTCACCACTGAATACATAACCAGCTCACTACTGAACATATAACCAGCACATCACTGAACATATAACCAGCACATCACTGAATATATAACCAGCACATCACTGAACATATAACCAGCTCACCATTGAATATATAACCAGCTCACCACTGAACATACAAAAATTAGAAAATAATCCAGAATTTAAAGAAATGAGAAGGATGCGTTCAAATACTTGTTAGATTATTTTCTTATTATTTAGAATGATCAAGGTAGGATGGAATAAATCAATGTGAATCAAATACAGGTATGTTAGTAAATATTAGAAGCAAAAATGCAAATTCCAATCTATTTCTGAGACCCGTTGTTACACGATATCAAGAAGTTGCATAAACTTTAATATGTGCATGGGTCTCAACCTGAATTTCTAATCCCAGTAGATTATTGATTACATACTTGCATTAAAATGAAAATGACCTTTAGCTTACTTAATGCTGTTCTTCTAAAATATCACAATTTTTTGGGTTGTTCAATATCAGCTGCTGTTGTATATGCATTTGAAGACGCTAGTACTGAAGAGTAACCTAAGCACCACCCACTTCTGGAGTTATTACTCTTATTTGAGTGGAACAGTTTAGGATCTTGGAGAAATAAAATCTGTCATCTGCTCTTCCTCCTAGTGTCTGTAATAACGTCTATCATACCAGTGCAACCTGGGACTATTTGCTAACAGACAATAAACTAGATTGTACAAACAACATGAGGCACTTCTAGTTCAACCAGGTAATAGTTTTCTTCTACCACACTAGACCAAGTTGGCCTTGCAGTTTTCTACACCCAAAGAGAATTTTATTTCCTAATCAGCCTGTTCAGAGACATTATTGTACACCTTTGAAGCAGGTAGGACTTAAACACAGGTCTCCTGCCCCAGAGACAGGGTCACTACCACTGTGCCACAAGAACCTTTTCAAAGAGAACGATGTCAGTAACCTTTATAGTGAGCAGTTGTTCATAGAGCACAGTGAGACACATGTCCATACAACAGCTGCGTGTCATAAGCAGAGTTTTTAAATCCTAGCAATCAAAGGGCATCATTAACTCCCAATATCTGAAATCATATTGGAATACCTGTGATTTAAAGTCCCTTTGCCACTATACTTTGGCTTGCTAGAATTTATCATGTATTAACAAAGGTGAGGAAGTCATAGAACCTTGCAACTATTCTGTTTAGATATTCTGTCCCAGCTCAGCTATTCTCACTCAGTCTCTTTGTTGGCTTCAAACTGACTGACTACATGAACAAAGTCTGCCATGACCAGATTGCTCACACATTTGAAAAGTAGGTCAGAACCAACATCATCAAAGAAACTTATTACTTGCTTAAAAAACTGGAATTCTCTGGATACTTGAATGGATCGAGCTTCCCAAATTAGCAGATGCTTCTTAAAGTAAGTGTATCGAGGCATATGGAGCAAATGTGTGAATGGGGTAGAGATGCGAACCTCAGTGAATGGCATAACAGATTCAACGGATTCAATAGAATTTCTGTTCCTGTGTTCCTAGTCTTCCTCTGATTTGTTCAGTTCAGAAGAGGCCATCAGTCCATTGTGCCTGCACCAATAAAAACTACTCTTCATCTACACTATGCCCACTTTTGAGAAGACTTGTAGCACAGGTTGAGGTTGAGGTTCTGGATGTAGGTTTGCTCGCTGAGCTGGAAGGTTCATTTTCAGATGTTTCGTCACCATACTAGGTAACATCTTTAGTGAGCCTCCAGATGAAGCACTGGTGATGTAGCCCGCTTTCTGTTTATGTGTTTGGGTTTCCTCGGGTTGGTGATGTCATTTCCTGTGGTGATGTCATTTCCTGTGGTGATGCCACTTCCAGTTCCTTTTCTCAGTAGGTGGTAAATGGGATCCAAGTCAATGTGTTGTTGATAGTGTTCCAGTTGGAATGTTTGTGCATGTCTCTGTTTGGCTTGTCCTAGGATGGATGTGTTGTCCCAGTCGAAGTGGTGTCCTTCCTCAACTGTATGTAAGGATACTAGTGAGAGTAGGTCATGTTCTTTTGTGGCTAGGTGATGCTTACGTATCCTGGTGGCTAGTTTCCTGCCTATTTGTCCAACGTAATGTTTGTAACAATTTTTACAAGATATTTTGTAAATAAGATTAGTTTTACTTGCTGCCTGTATAGGGTCCTTCAAGTTTATTAGCTGCTGTTTTTGTGTGTTGGTTGGTTTGTGGGCTACCACAATGCCAAGGGGTCTGAGTAGTCTGGCAGTCATTTCCGAGATGTCTTTGATGTAGGGGAGAGTGGCTAGGGTTTCTGGATATGGTTTGTCTGCTTGTTTTAGTTTGTTGCTGAGAAATCAGCGGACTATGTTCATTGGGTATCCGTTCTTTTTGAATACACTGTATAAGTGATTTTCCTCTGTTCTTCATAGTTCCTCTGTGCTGCAGTGTGTGGTGGCTCATTGAAATAATGTTCCAATGCAACTTCGTTTGTGGATGCTGGGATGATTGCTTCGGTAGTTCAATATTTGGTCCATGTGTGCTGTTTTCCTGTAGACGCTGGTTTGAAGTTTTCTATTGGCTCCTTGCTCTACTACAACATCGAGGAATGGCAGTTTGTTGTTGGTTTCCTCCTCTTTAGTGAACTTTATGCCAGTAGGGGTATTATTGATGGTCTTGAAGGTTTCCTCTAATTTGTTTCATTTAGTGATGACAAAGGTATCATCCATGAAGCAGACCCAAAGTTTGGGTTGGATGGTTGGCAGAGCTGTTTGTTCGAGTCTCTGTATTACTGCCTCTGCTCAGAACCCTGATATCCGAGATCCCATGGGTGTTCTGTTGGTTTGTCTGGAGGTTTTGTTGTTGAAGATGAAGTGTGTGGTAAGGCATCGGTCCACTAGCTTGACGATACTGTCCTTGCTGATGAAGTTGGTGGTGTTTGGTGTATGTGTCATGTGTCTTTGGGTCTTCTAATAGTGTAGTCAGTGTTTCCTTGGCCAGGTTGATGTTGATGGATGTGAAAAGGGCTGTTATGTCAAAGGAGAACATTATTTCATCTTCTTCTATCTTGGTGTCTTTGATGGTCTTCAAGAGTTCTTGGATGGAGTGAATGGAGTGGCATGAGTCTTCTACTAAGTGTTTTGGTGTTATGTTTGGTGTAACTCCTTGGTCAATCTGTAAGTTGGTATTCCAGTGGTTATACCACGAGTGCTTCATCTGGAGGCTCACTGAAGATGTTACCTACTATGGTGTGTAACGTCTGAAAATGAACCTTCCAGCTCAGCAAACCTACATCCAGAACAATGCCCACTTTCCAGCACTAGGCCCATAGCTTTGAATGTTATGACACTTCAATTGCTCATCCAAAGACTTTTTTAAGGTTGTGAGGTTTCCCACTCAAGCACCCTCCCAGTCAGAGCATTCCAGAATCCAGCACCCTCTGACTGAAAAATGTTTTCCTCAAATCCCCTCCATCCTTTCTGCCTTTCACCTTAAAATTATGCTCTCTTATTATTGATCCTTCAATTAACAGGAAGAGCTGATTTCTTTTCACCCTGTCCATACCACTCATACACTTGTACACCTTGACCAATCTCCTCTCAGCCACCACTGTATGAAAGAAAACAGCCCAAACTTATCCAACCTCTCTTTATGGCTAAAATGCGCCATTCAGGCAACATCCTGGTGAATATCCTCTGCACCTCGCCGGTGTAATGTTATCTTTCCTACAATGCAGTGGCCAGCTGTGACCTAACCACAAAGTTTTATACAGCTCCAACATAGACTCCCTGCTCTTATAATCTATGGCATGACTGAAAAGGGCAAATGTCCTGTATGCCATCTTAACTACCTAATTACTCTGTGCTGCCACCTTCAGGGGTCTGTGGACAAATACTTCAAGATCACTCTGTTCCTCTGAGCTTTTGCCATTCATTCTGCACTCCCTTATCTTGCTCCTTCCTCCAAATTGCATGAGCTCACATTTGTATGTGTCAAATTCCATATGCCACTGCTCTGCCCATTGCTGTCTATATACTCCTGTAACATAACACCTTACAGTCAACTACCGGTCAATCTTCATATCATCAATCTTCTTATCATTTTCCCCACATTTTCTTCTGTGTCGTTTATATATATCACTAACTATAAGGGGTCCAGCACTGATCTCTGTGGTACATCACTGGACAAACAGTCTTCTACCATTACCATTTGGCTCCTATCACTAAGCCATTTTTGGATCCAACTTGTCAAGTTACCCATATGCTTTTATTTCTTTTATCAGCCTCCCATGTGGGATTTTGTGATTCTTGTTCATAGATTTGGTTTCTGTTAGATTTCTGATTAAGTTAAACAGCAAAGCGGACTAAGTCTTGTATTCATGTTAGTTTAATGCTAATTGACAATTGCTTAAAGTGTTTGGCCACAGAAGTGCAACTGTCATTCACATCAAAGTTGAAAGTCATCTTTCTACTTGTATTCCTTTACTTCACTATGTGTCAAATTGACCAAACTGAATGGAACAACACTTAAGCAGAAAGTTGTGAAGAGCTGCTCCAAAGCAATGATGCATATGATATCTATCAGGAACCCACATAAAGCTGTATAAACCACAGTTAGCAAAACCAAAGCCAATAAAATAAAAAAGACATATTTAATTTTCAACGAGTCATGTTCTAACCTCTATCTTGCAAGTTGAAGCTTTTTTTTAGACAAAATATGGTTTTTCAATGTTTGCAGTATATCTTAAAGGTTTCCTAATGAACTCTTAAAGTTATGCCGTTTTATTTACATTCACACATTGATGAGGTAGGTAAGGTGCATTACAAATTCAATACAGGACAAATTCTTTTTGATTGATTCTTCATCCCTTCTACCCTGCTTTTATCCCTTGATGTATGGCAATCAATCATAGAGTCATAGAGATATATAATATAGAAAAGAAGCCTTCGGTCCAACTCGTCCATGCCGACCAGATATCCTAAATGAAGCTAGACCCATTTTCTAGCATTTTGCCCATATCTCTTAAACCTTTCCTATTCATGTACCCATCCAGATGCTTTTTAAATATTGTAACTGTACCAGCCTCCATCACATCCTCTGGCAGCTCATTCCATACACGTACCAGCTTCTGCATGAAAAAGTTGCCCCTTAGGTCCCTTTTAAATCTTTCCCCTTTCACCCTAAATCTATGCCCTCTAGTTCTGGACTTCCCACCCCAGGGAAAAGTCTGTTTACCCTATCCATGCCCCTCATGATTTTATAAACCTCTGTAAGGTTACCTCTCAGGCTCCAATACTCCAGGGGAAACAGCCCCAGCCTTTCCCTACAGCTCAAACCCTCCAATCTTGGCAACATCCTTGTAAAACCCTTCCGAACCTTTCACAATATCCTTCCTACAGCAGGAAGACCAAAATTACACATAATATTCCAAACGTGGACTAACCAATGTCCTGTATGGCCATAAATGACATCCCAACTCCTATACTCAATGCACTAACCAATAAAAGCTGTCCTATCTACCCGCAACTCCACTTTCAAAGAACTATGAACTTGCACTCTAAGGTCTCAGCAACACTCTCCAGGACTTTACCATTAAGTGTATAAGCCTTTCTAAAATGCAATACCTCACATTTAGTTAAATTAAACTCCATTGAACACTCCTCAGCCTATTGGCCCATTTGATCAAGATCCCATTGTAATTTGAGGTATCCTCCTTCACTGTCTGCATCTCCAATTTTGGTGTCATTTGCAAATTTACTAACCATACCTCCTATGTTCACATCCAAATCAAATATATAAAAGCAGTAGACCCACCACTGATCCTTTCTGCATGCTGCTGGTGACAGACCTCCAATCTGACAAGCAACTATCCACCATTACCCCCTGTCTTCTACCTTTGAGCCAGTTCCATATCTGAATGGCTAATTCTCCCTCTATTCCATGTGATCTAACCTTACTAACCAGTCTGCCATGAGGAACCTTGTCAAATGCCTTACTGAAGTCCATCTGCCCTCACCAATCCTCTTTGTTACTTCTTTAAAAAACTCAATCAAGTTTGTGAGACATGAGTCAGAAACCCACAAATGAAATTGTTAACTCAGCAGTGCAATTTTGGTCAAATGTTTTAATGAAAATAATTGTTGCAGATCAGTTCCTCAAAGCTGTTTGCCTGTTCCTGCCATATTGTTTCCAATTTCATAATGTTCTGGCAGGTTTGCTGGCATCAATCACCTAGACAGCCTTTATTTACATCAACAGTCCTTTACTTTAGTATTGCCTCATTCAGATTCAGCTACCAAAGTGTCAGTATCTCTGACATTTCTCTTTTTATATGCCAGCCAGGGCTCCCTGATTTGACCATAAGAACAACCCCAATCAGGGATCTCATATACCATGAAATCCAGCAACATTGGAAGAGGACCCATTAGAGAAATGTACTTTCTGTACAATCGTAAAATTTCGTGAAAAACTGTCACAGCTACAAGATTGCAAATCATCTTCTTACACAACTACCGAAGAACTCAGAATTATAATCAATGAGAATGGGCCAACAATTGCAGAAGTGATCAACATTTGTAAATTTGCATAACTGCACAACAAATACTGCATCCATAAATAGACCGTCCCTTATGATCCAAAGACATGCTGCACTGGAACATTGTAAATGAGACTCCAGTGTGGAGCTTCCACACATAAAAGGCTTGTGGAATCTTCCTTGGTTCAGGTTCAATTAACATCACAACATCGTGCAGCAAAATAGCTTAATGATTTCAATATTAGATATCAACTGTCTCAACAATTCTCTTTCACCTCACTTTGAAAGTGTAGAAAATGTTAGAATTAATAAGACTCTCAATATACCTAACATGTGATCTAACATAACATTTCAGCTCTGTAGGCATTACAATGTACTGTTGAAACCAACATCAGTACACTGGCCCCATGTTTTAGTTGTTTCCATCAGATACCCACTTGCACCTTTGACATGATTCTGTAAGAAATAGGTCAGATCCAGCCAGTGACCCAATTTTGTCAGGGCTTCATTGGTTCTAATAGTTTCAGATTGAACTTGCAAAGTGCAGAACCCCTTCAGAATGATGCACTGTTCAAAACCACGGAGACCAAAAACAAAGGGGAAGGGAAGCAAAACGAGGCAAAGAAATGTGTTCAGTTCCCCAGCCCAGAATAGACTCTGTCTTAATGAGTTAAAGCATATCAGATTCCAGATGAGGTTAAAAAAAACCCAGAAAAGTGCGGACGCTGGAAATTAAAAGCTAAATCTGAAATTGTTGTAAAAACTTAGCAGATCTGGCAGCATCTGTGGAGAGAAAGCAGAGTTATTGTTTCGGGTGAAGTGAAGCTTCTTCAGAACTGGACCTGAAATGTTAACACCGGAAGAGGATAGGTGGATTACACCACAGGAGCTCAGTCCAGGGATCCCGGGATTTAACTTACACAATGAAGGAGGATAGTTTCCATAGAAATTCCATTCTGAAAGGTTACGTTTGTCCTTTGTTGATGGCCACATGTTGACATTTCACACAGTATGGGGCTCGTGCTAAAACAGCACTGTCAATTCCACTAGCTCTGATAATTGTCTTCCCACTGAGCCAGCAAAAGTCAGCTGTATTGGTATAGGGATGCACATGTTCCCTGATAAATTATGGAGATCACATTTTGTATTCTGTGTTCAAATTTCATTTAATTGCAATTTTTAGTTTAAATTTAATTTAAATAATAGATGCAAAAAGCCCTCAATGCAATGGAATGAAGTGCAGTGGAAATTTTATCAGGGTGGAAAAAGGACTTGCATTGGGTGAACATTCCAAAGTGATTTTCGACAAATGAATTTCTTCTAAAAGAGTAATCATTTACATGTCACCAACTTGTGCAGAGCAAAATCCCAAAGGTGATTGTGGTACTCATTTGCCAAGGAAGGAATGTTGGTCATGACAGAAAGAGACATTTGTTGGATTGAATAAAGCCACACGTTTTTTCCGAGAGGGTATGAAAATTTATTTTAATGCTTTATCTAAAAGTTAGCATCACAAATAGTTTGATTTTCCCTCAGCAACACACCACTGGAGAATCGATTACGTACTCAAGCAGGATTTAACAGCCCCAGATTGGAATCAACTTTGCCAGTTTAACATTATGGCATCCCATGTCTCCAGCCTATGTCTCCCCTCCTCTGAGCCTGAGAACTGAGGAATCCCCACATACAACAGGAGGAACTACTCAATATATAAAATAGCACGTCAAAGGCATATTGTGTTAACATGAACCCATACTGCATTAATTCAAATCAGCAAGAAGTAAATTTGAAATTGATCTTATTTATGTAAAAAGTGACAAATATTCTACAGAGAGACTGACAAAAAGAAGCATTTCAGTTGTTGTTCACTGTTACAATGAAAAGCTGGAGTGCCAGAGGGTTAAATTTCTTTGGGCTTAATGATCTCCTCTTGACTTTTGACTATGTTGTCAGTACATTTTAAGGCACAAACAAAGCTAAGATTTGCTGAACACCAAAATGTATTTTATATGTAAGAAATCTTAGGAGCCAAAATATTCTTAAACTCAAAAAATTTTGAGCTGAATTTTTCATCCATTTATAGGCTAAGAAAAGATGACTGGAAAACAAATAAAGTAAAGCAAAAATATTTTCGCAATAGAATAGCTAGATATTGCTGGTAAGAAATACAAAATAACTATTGCCTGTCTCTCTTAAGGGCACCACAGGAAACCAAGTGCAGCTAGCAAACCAATACTTCTACCTTTTTTTAGAATGGCCATAAGATTCTTCTCCATAACTTGTTCATTATTGTTTCATTCCAAAGTCTGAATCTTTATATAAAGTATAAAATACTGGATCGATGTTTTCATGGTTGGTAAAAATAAATGATGTTCAGAAAGTATTGCAATATTGTGCCACTAACTTATCAGGGTGTGCATTTCTTGGATTATAAACTTTTTTTTATTGTTAAGCATATCATGATTGATTTGTGGGACTTTTTAAAAAATTAACCTATTTTTCCACTCAACCTGTTCAGATTATGCTGTTACACACCTTTGAGCAGGTGGGACTTGAACCCAGACCTCCCTCATTCAGAGGCAGGGAACTACCAGTGCTTTTGTTGGATGTACATCTTTCCTTTAATAAAGTTAACTTTTAAGAACTCTATGTGGTGTATACAAAGTTAATGTTACAGCTCTGCTGGACAGTTAGTTTGTTATGGTTTGCAAGCACGTCCACAGGCACAGTTCTGTATTATCCTGTTTCGTAACTTTGTCATGTATGTTACTGTTTCCAACAAACTAATTCACAGAGTTAATCAATCCCTGATAAATGAATATTATCCCATTATCATTAACATTACATAGCTTACAGTGGTGACAAACATTGTATTGATGAGATCAGAGTATCCATAAAATTTCTGAGTTTAAATTGGGGCACAGCAGACTTTGCCGTAGAATTATAAATGTTGAAATAGCATTCAGAGGTATAGTTTCTAGATGTAGATGTGACCAATGCAGAAAACTAAGTCATTAATATTTCCTTAGCAACTGGGAAGAAAGTTCTACAGAGACCTAGCATGTCAGGATTAACAGCCAAATGAACCCTGAGAAAACCACAACAGACAGCCAATTCAGTGTCAGATTGAACTTCTATATTCACTGAGTAGAAATAATATTATTTATGGAGATGTCTACAGAGTCCACAGACCACTTTGTGAATAGATACAGAGAAAAGGGCTCATTTTGTTATTTTTCAGATTGGGAGCTTGCCAACAGAATTGTTGAATTGGTGACTGCATCCACCCCATGGAAACTTCCCAGGAAGATTTGCTTCGAGAAACTGAATGCTTATAGCATGGAAGAAACAAACATGAACACAAAATTGATGCCTGCAAACCAATGAAGCTTTCAGTTTTCAAGGGCAAATTCAATAGTTGACACAATCACTATAACATCCAAACATAGCAAAGCTCATCAAAGCTCATCAAGTGCATGTACCAAAGAAACGCCCAGCTTTCAATCAATTTTGCAAGGCATGTACAGAGGAACCTTAATTATCCAGCAGTCAATTATCTGAATATCGGATTTTCCGTCAAGATCGCAAGCTCCCGATGCTTGGCTAAACTATGTTATATGGCATTCGATTATCTGGTGTTTGATTAACGGAATGAAATATTCCCTGGCCATGTCATTCAGATAATCAAGGTTCCTCTGTTGTGGCAAAAAGCATTTGACAGAGGCAGTGCACTGAGAGCAGGCAGTGATGCAACTACGAAGAGTGAAGCACTGACTCAATCAGACCACACGCAAACCATTTCTTCAGGTTACAGTGAGTACCATCTGCTACCCTGCCATGCACATGAGATGAGTATAACAGACAAATCTGACAATGTACACAAGACAAAGAGCAGTGAACACAATATTTTACACTCTCAATCTTATGAAAACATTATGTCATCACACCATCCAAAGTTTTGCAAAAAGTCAAATTATCAAATGGCTAAGATCAGCACTGGTAAATGCAAATAAACTATCTCTGTGAATTTGAAAAAAACATACCCAAAAATATGGAAAGTCATGACAAATTCCTAAACATTTCAATATACAATAGCTTACCTTGAGTTCAAATACAATCTATCTACCTGGACATTGCCAATATTCTACATGGACATTGCTCCACAGTATACACTGCTGGGCAAGCAACTGCAGGTCCATCAGAATGTCATGTCCTAACAGTGGTTACAACCCATGGTATCAATACTTGGAGACAAAACAGAAAATACAACAGGCTATTCAAGAAACACTTGCAGAACGGAATATGAAAGAACAATAGAACTTTCTTCTATATTAGTGAAGCTAAAATCTCAACTCTGATGTGGAGAAAACAGGTAAATTTGAAAAGGTAAAAGGTGGACAATTGGCTCAGGATAAATTCAAACAATAACATCTCTTAGGATTATCTGTGAGCAGCTCACAAAAATGAATGAGGAGCTGAAATGGAAGGGAAGAAAGGAAGTTCAATTATAACATCTGTATCATCAATCCAAAGAAAATATTGCTGATTTATGCGAATATGTGGAGCAACTAGGTTAGTTTCTGCAGGAGTCCCTTCAGTCACATTAGCTTGAGCTCAGAGACATGCTAGATCTGCAAAAGTGGATGGAAATGCTCACAATCTAGAGCTGCAAAACATTCACGAGACAATATTTTCAAAAGTTAATGATAGTAATAATGTTCTAGTGAAATAACTCGAGCTGGACTTTGAAGAAACCAAACAATCCCTGAAGGAGCAAGTGGAAAAAGGTCCAAACAAAAAAGAAAATAAAAACACAAAATGTTGAATAGCTGAATTAGAGAGGGTTATGAAGATAAAAATTTACTGGACCTACAGAAGCTTTGATAGAATTAGAAGGATTAAAACAAGAAATTTCAAAGTAGTTACGAAGCGTTTAAGAAGCAAACAATAAATCCCAAGAAGAGTTGAATCACTCAAATAGCTTGAGGACAAGATTAGCGAGTGGTGAATTTGGAGCAAACTTTGTTTGTAGTGCATCAGAATAAGCAAATTCGACAACGATAAAGGCAATGCATGAAAGAAGACTTGACAATACTTACAGGAATGGCAGACAATATCGCTGATCACTGTAAGAAATGAACTACCTCTGGACAAAGTCATCATTGTGGGATCTGTACACATCAGCAGATCACCTGTACATTATAGATATTCATAGGCTCGCTTGTTATTGTAAACAGCTGAACATTTTTGGAAAGGAAGCAGATGTTGTATGTGTACCTTGCCTTATGTTACTTACAAAGTTTTTCACTGTTTTCAGTAAACTAGAAAACAGGGTTAACCATTGATGAATAATTACTTATTAAACATGGCAGCTCTTACCAATGTTCAGTGATGTTATTTTGTTCAGTGTACCAGAATTATTCTCTCAGATGGAGAAACAGAGTCAACCTTTCCAGTCTGATATGACTTTTCTTCAGAACTGAAGAACAGGATAGAATCTCTCCAGATGTGTTGAGTTTCTCCCGCATTTTCTGTTTTATTTCAGATTTCCAGCATCTGCAGCTTTTTGCTTTTATTCAAATCATCCTGATCCTGCATGAATAATGACACTTGAGTGTAAATGTTCTTCTGTCAGGATTAAAACGCTTCCATTTATATTGAAAAGAAATGATCAAACACAGGACTAGACTTAAGATGAGAGTGTAGTACTGGAAAAGCACAGCAGGTCAGACAGCATCCGAGGAGCAGGAGAATTGATGTTTCAGGCATAAGCCCTTCATCAGGACCCCTTTCCAGCAATACACTCTCGACTCTGATCTCCAGCATCTGCAGTCTTCACTTTCTCCGAGACTTAAGATGAGCATTGCATAATTGCTAAGATATTACAACAATTTTGCAACAGGCTGTTTGGAATGTAGACTCCTTACGGTGCAGGGAGAGCCCATCAAGCCTACACCAATACTCTAAAGAATGTCTGGGGGGAAATTGTGGTCTTTGAAGAAGGAGGCCATTTGGGTTGTACTGTATTGGAACTGGTCCTCCTGGGAGCAGATGCGGTGGAGACGAAGGAATTGGGAGTATGGGATGGCGTTTTTACAGGGGGCAGGGTGAGAGGAGGTGTAGTCTAGGTTGCTGTGGGAGTCGGTCGGTTTGTAGTAAATGATTCGGTTGCCTGAGATAGAAATGGAAAGGTCTAGGTAGGGGAGGAAGGAGTCTGAGATGGTCCAGGTAAATTTGAGGTCGGGGTGGAAGATGTTGGTAAAGTGGATGAACTGTTCAACCTCCTCGTGGGAGCATGAGGCAGCGCCGATACAGTCATCGATGTAACGGAGGAAAAGGTGGGGGTGGTGCCAGTGTAGCTGCGGAAGATGGACTGTTCCACATATCCTACGAAGAGACAGACATAGCTGGGGCCCATGTGGGTGCCCATGGCTACTCCTTTGGTTTGGAGGAAGTGGGAGGATTGGAAAGAGAAGTTGTTCAGGGTGAGGACCAGTTCGGTCAGTCGAAGGAGGGTGTCAGTGGAAGGGTACTGGTTGGTGCGGCAGGAAAGGAAGAAGCGGAGGGCTTTGAGTCCTTCGTGATGGGGGATGGAGATGTACAGAGATTGGATGTCCATGGTGAAGATAAGGCGTTGGAGACCGCGGAAGCGAAAATCATGGAGGAGGTGGAGGGCGTGGGTGGTGTCCCGAACGTAAGTGGGGAGTTCTTGGACTAAGGGGGACAGGACCGTGTTGAGGTATGCAGAGATGAGTTCTGTGGGGCAGGAGCAGGCTGAGACAATGGGTCGGCCGGGGCAGTCAGGTTTGTGGATTTTGGGCAGGAGGTAGAAACGGACGGTGCGGGGTTGTGGGACTATGAGATGGTGCGACCTCAAACTATTAAAGAACCAAGACTTTTAGCATCCTCAATTTTTATGACCAGGCTGCACGGGACAAACTTACACCCAGGAACACAGCGAAAGCAGCAAGTGTGAAACAGGGTACAGTGTGAGGTAAATAATCTCTCTTCTTGTTGCAATTCCTCCTCAGCCACATATGCACATTTGTACGACTAAGCTTAACTTTATCTGACTGTGTAAAATCTGCGATAGTGGCTCACTGGCCATTTTACATCTCTCCTGACTTAAGCTTGAATGACAAATACAGATGATTGCATGCATACAGCATTTCTACTTAAGTATACTAAATGTTAGTTGTGGTTCTTGAAACTTGTGAGACCAGTTAGTTAGGGTAGAGAGTCGTCTTGCGGTGAAATACATCAATTTGGAAACCACAGATACTGCAGACTATTTGCAATAGTTTGAACCAGACAAAGGAAGATTTATTTTCCACAGAGCTAAAAGGTAAACTTATTCATAAAATTGATATCTTTACTACATCCATATCAACAGCAAATGTAACTTCTGTGGAGCTTATTAATATAAATAGAACTCGCTGGACTCAAATGGATTCCAAGAATAAGATCATGTCATCATATATTAAATTGAACTGTTTGTAAAGATAGAAATAGCTCTGCAATAAAGTCTTTATTTAACCACTCAGAACTATGCCAACGTACAAGAACGTTATTAAAAGGTAATTTTCAAATGTTTGTTTATTCTTTCACAGCATTTGGACAATGCTGGGTGGGCCAGCAATTATTGCTTATCCCAAATTGCCGTTGGGAAGGTTATGGTGAGCTACTTTTACGAACCGTTGCAGCCGATCTGGGGAAGGTACATGTGTTAGTGCCATTAGAGAGTTAGGTAGGAAACTCTCAGATTTTGATACAGCAACAATGAAGGAACAATTATATATTTTCAGCTCTGGGTGGTGAGTGGATAGGAAGTTTGTGGGTGGTGGTGTTCCATGTGTCTGCTGCCCTTATCTTGACATCAGTTTTCCCAGGGCTCCCTGATATCATACTCAGTCAAATAATGTCATAATATTGATGGCAGTCATTCTCACTTCACCTTTTGAGTTTAGCTCTTTTGTCCATGTTGAATCAAGATGAAATTGAAATCAGGAGCTAAGTAGTGCTGGAGGAACTCAAACTAAGCATTCGTGAGCAAATTATTGCAGCATCAGTAATACTAAAAGCAGTGTAAATGACATCTTCAATCACTTTGTTAATGGTGAAGACATCATAAATGGGACTTTTTTTTATTCACTTATGGGATGTGGGGTTGCTGGCTGTTCAGCATTTATTGCCCATCCCTTATTACCTTCTTGAACTATTTAGTCCATGTGCTGTAGGTATACCCAAAATGCCCAGGATTTGACCCAGCGACAATGAAGGAATGGTGACATATTTCCAAGTCAGGATGGTGAGTGGTTTGGAGGGGAACTTGCAGTTTGTGGCATTCCCATATATCTGCTGCCCTTGTCCTTCTAAATGGAAGTGGTCATGGGTTTGGAAGGTGTGGTCTAAGGATCCTTGAAGAATTTCTGCAGTGGAACTTGTAGATACTACCCACTGCTGCTATTGAATGTCAGTGGCAGAAGGAGTGTGTGTTTGTGGTTGCAATCAAGAGATCTGTTTTGTCCTGGATGGTGTCAAGTTTCTCGATTGGTTTGGAGTTGGAATGGGCAGGATTAGATCACAATCCTGAGTTGTGCTTTGTAGGTGACCGATAGACTTTGGGGAGTCAGGGGGTCAGTTACACACCACAGTAACTCTAGCAGAAAGTGAGGACTGGAGATGCTGCAGATCAGAGTCGAAAAGTGTGGAGCTGGAAAAGTACAGCCAGTCAGGCAGTATCCGAAGTTGACGTTTCAGGTATAAGCCCTTCATCAGTCTGAAACGTTGATTCTCCTGCTCCTCGGACACTGCTTGACCCGCTGTGTTTTTCCAGGGCCACACTTTTCGATGATGATAGTAATTCAAACCTCTGACATGTTCTTGTAGCCATTGTGTCCAAATGAATTTCTGGTCAGTGGTAACCCCCAGGATGTTGATAGTGAGGGATTCAGTGATGGTAACATCATTTAATGTCAAGGGGCGGTGGTAAGTGTTATGGACTAGGCCAGACCACCCAAAACATTCTGAAGCAGGCAACTTCAGACCATAACTTTGCAATTTGTTTTGGTAAGCATACAGTGAAAATTACCCGGAGTAAGTTAGCTAGGTTGACTATTAGATTTTAAAACAGACAAACATTTATTCACAAAATAACACAATGGAACACAAAGAACAGAATAAATAACCACTGCAGAACGCAGTTTATCCAAACTAGACTTAAAGATGCTGTTCTGAATATATACACCAGTCCCAATAAGCAAACTCCCTTTAAAAAACAGTATAAATGGAACACATGCTTACAGGCTGAAGTTGAAGGGCGGAAAAGAGAGAGAGATTCCACACAGCTCCCTGTTGAATGTCCAACGATGTCAAGACAGAATTAAAACTGCTCAGTTCAACTAGAGAGCTGACCACTCCCCTTTCATTATCCAGGTCCCTTCTAAAACATGACCATTTTGGCCTGAAGCCTCATCTGTTTACATATAAACAAAAGGTCTCTCAAAATCCTTTTCATCTCTGTACCAAACCAGACTGATCGGAGCCCGGCCCGGTTTATTGCTCCTCTAAAAAAAATCAAGGACAGAGTCTCCTAGAGCAAAGGAACAGGACTTAGAAAAAAAAGGGACTAGCTTTGTGACAACTTCCCCCTCAAAAAAGAATGAACCATCAATACCAAAAAATGGCTTCATTTTTAACCCTTCAAAACTCAGTTAGTAGTCAAAATATGCATATACACTATACTAACTATAAACGTGCAAACATGCACAAACCCATGAAAATTAAGGCCACGGCACACCCACCACCGAACGCCCTTGTATCTCATTCAAGTCTCGATAACGCATCGGCAATCACGTTTCCGTGACCTGCCACATGCAGAACTGTCAAATTGAAGGGCTGCAACAATAAACTCCACCTAACAGTCTGGCATTTCAGTCATTGAAATTTTCCACAAATGTCAGTGGGTCATGATCAGTGTATACCATTGTCTCAGATGCATTGCTGGTAATATAAACACTGAAATGTTGTAATGCCAACACCAAGCTTAAATTCTCTTTCTCCACCATTGAATACTTCTGTTAATGAAAGTTCAACTTCCTGGAAAAATACCCATTGGGTCTTTCTATTCCCTCATCTTCCTCCTGCAGGAGCACCACACTGACACCCACATCACTGGTATCGATAGCCACCTTGAAAGGCTTTGTGCAATCCAGTGTGGCTAACATTGTGGCAGTGGTTGACACAGTTTTTAGGCTGTCAAATGCCTTTTGACAAGGCACTGTCCACTGAAACTTCTTGCCCTTTTTTAACAAATAGGTGAGTGGAGCAGCCACGCTGCTAAAGTTCAGGACAAGTATTTGGTAAATTCTACATAACACTAGGAACTGTGGTACTGTTATATTTGTCGACAGTGTGGGAAATTCCCCAATTACTTTCGTTTTCACATCCCATAGGGCCATTTATCCATGTCCAATAACATGGCCAAAGAAGCTGACTTGGACCTGGGCAAATTCACTTTTAGCTAGGTTTACCACCAAGTCTGCCTTCTGAAGTTGATCGACAAGTTTGATAAATGTTCCTTCCATGAGTGACTAAAAATCACCAGGTCATCAAAATATACACTTGGATAATCCAGCAATGACCTTATTAGTCAGTCTCTGAAATGTGTCTGGCGCATTTTTCATTCCAAATGGCATTACTTTGAACTGATATAGTCCATTTGGCGTTACGAAAACCAAATTGCCTTTGCTCTCTCTGACAGAGGTACTTGCCAGTAGCTTCTGAGCAAGTCCAACTTAGAAATGTAATTTGCTTGTCCCACCTTTTCAACACAGACCTCCAACTGTGGAATTGGGTATGCATCAGTTTTTGGAATGTTGCTGACTTTGTGATATTCCACACATAACCGTTGTGTACCATCTGGTTTTAGCACCATGACTATGGGTGAGCTCCAGTCAATGTAACTCACTTTGATTATGCCATCTTGGAGCATGCTCTTTATCTGCTTCTGAACCTGCGCCAAATTTAGAGGGTTATGCCTATAAGGATGTTGCTTAATTGGAACAGCATCTCCTATATCTACATCATGCACAATTAGGTTTTTCCGCATTTCTTCCCATGTGATAGTAATAACTCTTTCATGTCATTCTGATTTTCTTGTGGAACATAAATCAATAATTTATCCCAATTTTCAACAACTTCCTCATTGTCCAATTTGATTTGAGGAATGTCCAATTCAGAAACCTCTGAACTTGGTTCTTCCTTCTGTGCTGTAATCATTAACACCTTCTCCTCTTGCTTTCCTTCTATATCAAAATACTTTTGAACAGATTCACACGACACACTTTGTGAGATTTCTTCCTATCTGGAGTCCTTATTAAATAGTTCACCTCACTCAATTTCTTCTTAATTTGATAAGGTCCACTAAATCTTGCTTACTGCAAGTGACAACAATTCCTTGTCCCCAATTGCAAAATTGTGAATTTGTGATTTCTTATCCACTTCCTGTTTCATTCTATGCTGTGATGCTTTTAAATACTGTCTAGCCAACTCCTCAGCTCGATGTTAATCATTCTCTAAAATGTGACACATCGTCTAAATGGGTGGTCTCTGAATTCTGACTTATTAATTTCTCCCTAATCAGTTTTAATGGTCCTCTTCCTTCATGCCCCAAAATTTATTCAAATCAACTGTATTTGGATGATTAATTCAGTGCATCTTTGATCGCAATCATCTGGATAATCCTGACCATAAGCCCTCATCATGGTCTTTAGTGTTTGATGCCATGTCTCTAGCACTTCCTGCGATTCTGAATGGTACACAGTAAATTTGAATTGCTTTATTCCCAAGTTATCCATAACATCCTTGAATAGTTTGGATATGAAGTTTGCTCCTTTATCTGACTGGATCTCTATTGGCAGTCTGTATCTAGTTAAAAATGTAAGTAATTCTTAAACAACCCTATACAACCCTTTTAGTTGTGATGTTGCGTAATGGAATTGGAAATCTAGCTGACACATCCATTGTTAATAAATGCTGATTCCTACTTTTTGTTTGAATCCACGCAATCAATCAAGACTCTTATGAAAGGTTCCTCAAATGCTGGAATAGGTATTAAAGGTGCAGGTTTTATTACTGACTGTGGTTTTCTGATTAGCTGACATTTATGACATGTCTGGCAAAATTCAACTACATCTTTGTATAGTTTAGGCCAGTAAAAATGTCTTTGTATTTTAGCCTGCATTTTCCTCACCCCAAATGACCTCTAAATGGTGGCTCATGTGCTACTTGCAGCACATCCTTTCTATACCCTACTGGCAAAACAATTTGATGAATCTCTGTCCATTTCTCATCTGCTTAAATGTGTGATGGTCTCCATTTCCTCATTAAGACATCATTTGTTAAGTAATAACACACAGGAGGCATTCACTCTCTTCTGTATATACATTTTGATATAAATGTTTTAACTCATCTTTCTGCTGTAATTCTATCAGCTTAGCCGAGCTAAAGATGCTTGCATTTTTACCTATTTGCTCCTTCGCTGTTCCACTTAACTGATCAAAGAAAGTTTTGGATAACACTATGTCAGCTTCCTTATCTGTGCCTTATCTCTCCTGCTTCAGCTTGTGCTTCTGTTATCTTGTGACCACACAATCAGGGAAAAATCCTGGAAAAATATTCACCATGTCTTCAGTTGCCACTGGCTTTTCAACTAGAATAGGCAGCACACCTACTGGTGAATCAGCCCTACCCCAGCTCAGGACAACACTCTCACAAACTTGCAAAGGACCTCTACTGTTCTTCATCTACAGAAGAATCCATACACTAAACAAACAGTTCTTCCTAGCCATATCGGAAATTTAAGGCAGTAAGTACCAAAAACTTTCATGTACTTACCCCCACACTCTGGGTACCTCAATTGTTCCAGAATCTTCCATTGTCCTCCGAAATCAGTCGGACACCATTAACCACGCAGCAGCTACAGCGCCCACAGCACCAACCGCCGCCGCCGACCATGACGTCACTTCCGCCCCCACCGACCTCGCAGCCTCCGCGGTCGCCACCCAGACAACCGCCTCGGTGATTGCCGCCCAGACAACCACCTCCACGATCGCCAGGAAGACCATCGCCGACGGATTCGCGACCCCCGCGGCTATCGGGAATAATGGTTTCTTTCGTCGCCACAGCCATTTCCGCCCCTTGGGTTGCCGTCGCCGCAGCCACTTCTGCCCCCAGTGACATCACTAACCTGCATGACCACAATGCCTCATGTGTCTCCGCCCCCACGCTGATCTCCGTCACCACGCGTAACCCCACCCTCACGCCGACCTCTGTCACCACGCCTAACCCCGCCCCCACGCTGATCTCTGTCACCACGCCTAACCCCGCCCCCACGCTGATCTCTGTCACCACGCCTAACCCCGCCCCCATGCCGATCTCCGTCCCCACCCCTGCGCCTAACCCCGCCCCGATTCCCAGCTCCAGTCCCACACCAGGTCCTAGCTCCCAGCCCTGCCGTGTTTTCACCATCCCTCCAGACCTCCCCCTCTCTGAGGATGAAAGATCAGTCCTCAGCAGAGGCCTCACCTTCATTCCCCTACACCCTCGGATTAACGAGTTCAACACGCGGTGAGACATTGAATAATTCTTTCGCCGCCTTCGCCTCCGTGCCTACTTTTTCAACCAAGACTCTCGCGCACTCTCTGACGACCCCTTCTCCCGCCTCCAACACACCCCATCCACTTGGATGTCCCGTGCTGGCCTCTTACCCGCCCTCGATCTCTTTATAGCCAACTGCCGCCGCGACATTAACCGCCTCAACCTGTCCACCCCTCTTACCCACTCCAACCTCTCACCCTTGGAACATGCAGCCCTCCACTCCCTCCACTCCAACCCCCAACCTCACCATCAAACCGGCAGACAAGGGAGGCACAGTAGTAGTTTGGCGTACAGACCTTTACACCGCTGAGGCCAAACGCCAGCTCGCCGACATCTCCTCCTACTGCCCCCTTGACCATGACCCCACCTCCCACCACCAAACCATCATCTCCCAGACCATCCATAACCTCATCACCTCAGGGGATCTCCCATCCACCGCCTCCAACCTCATAGTCCCATAACCCCGCACCGCCCGTTTCTACCTCCTGCCCAAAATCCACAAACCTAACTGCCCAGGCCGACCCATTGTCTCAGCCTGCTCCTGCCCCACAGAACTCATCTCTGCATACCTCGACACAGTCCTGTCCCCCTTAGTCCAAGAACTCCCCACCTACGTTCGGGACACCACCCACGCCCTCCACCTCCTCCATGATTTTCGCTTCCCTGGTCCCTAACGCCTTATCTTCACGATGGACATCCAGTCCCTGTACACCTCCATCCCCCATCACGAAGGACTCAAAGCCCTCTGCTTCTTCCTTTCCCGCTGTACAAACCAGTACCCTTCCACTGACACCCTCCTTCGACTGACTGAACTGGTCCTCACCCTGAACAATTTCTCTTTCCAATCCTCCCACTTCCTCCAAACCAAAGGAGTTGCCATGGGCACCCGCATGGGCCCCAGCTATGCCTGCCTCTTCGTAGGATATGTGGAACAGTCCATCTTCCGCAACTACACTGGCACCACCCCCCCACCTTTTCCTCCGCTACACCGATGACTGTATCGGCGCTGCCTCGTGCTCCCACGAGGAGGTTGAACAATTCATCGACTTTACCAACACCTTCCACCCCAACCTCAAATTCACCTGGACCGTCTCAGACTCCTCCCTCCCCTTCCTAGACCTTTCCATTTCTATCTCAGGCGACCGAATTAACACGGACATCTACTATAAACCGACTGACTCTCACAGCTACCTAGACTACACCTCTTCCCACCCTGCCCCCTGTAAAAACGCCATCCCATACTCTCAATTCCTTTGTCTCTGCCGCATCTGCTCCTAGGAGGACCAGTTCCAATACCGAACAACTCAGATGGCCTCCGTCTTCAAGGACCGCAGATTCCCCCCAGACGTGATCGACGATGTCCTCCACCGCATCTCCTCCACTTCCCGCTCCTCCGCCCTTGAGCCCCGCCACTCCAACCGCCACCAAGACAGACCCCCACTGGTTCTCACCTACCACCCCACTAACCTCCATATACAGCGTATCATCTACTGTCATTTCCGCCACCTCCAAACGGACCCCACCACCAGGGATATATTTCCCTCCCCTCCCCTATCAGCATTCCGAAAAGACCACTCCCTTCGTGACTCCCTCGTCAGGTCCACACACCCCACCAACCCAACCTCCACTCCCGGCACCTTCCCCTGCAACCGCAAGAAATGTAAAAATTGCGCCCACACCTCCTCCCTTACTTCCCTCCAAGGCCCCAAGGGATCCTTCCATATCCGCCACAAATTCACCTACACCGCCACACACATCATTTACTGCATCCGCTGTACCCGATGTGGCCTCCTCTATACTGGGGAGACAGGCCGCCTACTTGCGGAACGTTTCAGAGAACACCTCTGGGACACCCGGACCAACCAACCCAACCACCCCATGGCTCAACACTTTAACTCCCCCTCCCACTCCACCAAGGACATGCATGTCCTTGGACTCCTCCATCGCCAGACCATAACAACACGACAGTTGGAGGAAGAGCGCCTCATCTTCCGCCTGAGAACCCTCCAACCACAAGGGATGAACTCAGATTTCTCCAGTTTCCTCATTTCCCCTCCCCCCACCTTGTCTCAGTCAAATCCCTTGAACTCAGCACCGCCCTCCTAACCTGCAATCTTCTTCCTGACCTCTCCGCCCCCACCCCACTCCGGCCTATCACCCTCACCTTGACCTCCTTCCACCTATCACATCTCCATCGCCCTCCCCCAAGTCCCTCCTCCCTACCTTTTACCTTAGCCTGCTGGACACACTTTCCTCATTCCTGATGAAGGGCTTATGCCCGAAATGTCGAATCTCCTGTTCCTTGGATGCTGCCTGACCTGCTGCACTTTTCCAGCAACACATTTTCAGCTATATTAATTGCAAGGCCAAATTGCATTCCTGCAGCTGAGAGTTTGTCCAGTACTCCTATCACAAGTTTCCACCCTTCTCTGGACTCTTTAGCCTCACTGTACATAACTGAGCACTTTTTGTCTCACCATGAATTCCTGTTACCAGTACCTTCTCTGGCAATAGTCCCTCAGGATTGCATAACTCCTCATCCTTCAGTATTACAAACTGAGAGGATCCTGTGTCCTGTAATATTGTAACCTCCCTATTTAGTACTCCTGGCCGAAGTAAATAAACTTTACCCTTGCATGTATTTATTTTTAGCAGTTCTGACACTTCCTCCTTAATCAACCTCAGATCATCTTGTATACTCTGAGGTGGTTGTCTAACTTCCCTTATGCTTTCTGTTACCAGTCCAACAAAACTTTCAGGCTTATCTGGTTTTCCTACATCTGGCTTTCTCCTAGCCCACCGACACTGTGATTTTGTGTGGCCCACTTTATTACAATAGAAACACTGAAGCTTTTTAACTTTGTTGTCCCCCTCAACTGTTTCTTTTTTACCCTGTGGTAAGTTCTCCTCATGATTTTCACTGAGATCTACCTTTCCCTTTCCATGTGAGGATTTCTCCTAGTCCCAATTTCTATCCCTCATGGACTACAGTTGATTCTGGAAGCCAAACCGTGCTTTATGGAGCAGCTCAGAATCATCAGCCACTTCAGCTGCTAACCTTGCTGTTTGAACTCTCTGCTCTTCCACATGAGTTTACATTACTTCAGGCAGTGAATTTTTGAATTCCTCCAAAATCATTACCTCTCTAAGGGCATCATAGGTTTGCTCAATTTTTAAAGCTCTTATCCATTTATCAAAATTACTGTGTTGATCCTTTCAAACTCCATATAGGTTTGGAGAATCGACGTTTCAGGCATGAGCCCTTTTTCAGCTCATTCCTGAGGAAGAGTTCATGCCTGAAACGCCGATTCTCCGGCTCCTTGGATGCTGCCTGACCTGCTGCGCTTTTCCAGCAACACATTTTAGCTCTGATCTCCAGCATCTGCAGTCCTCACTTTCTCCTCAATATAGGTTTGACCAGGGTCCCTCCTTAGATTCCTGAAATATCTAGAGGCTTCTAGTAAAAGCTCATATGCACTTAAATGGCTTTTTTCACCTCCTCATACTCCCCACATACCTCCTCTGATAGTGACACGAATCCCTCACTAGCCCTACCAACAAGTTTCATTTGGATCAACAAAACCCACATCGCCACTGGCAACTGCATCTGTTTAGCCACTTTTTCAAATGAGATGAAAAAAGCTTCCACATCCTTCTCATCAAATTTAGGCAATGCTTGAACCTACTTAAACAGTTTCTCATTGAGCTTCTGACTACCAGGGGCTTGCTCATCCTCCCTCTCTTCCTCCCTGAGCCTACCCTCAGCCTTTATCTCCAGCCTTTTTTGCTGACTTTCCTTTTTAAGTGTCAGTTTTTGAAGGTTAAAAGCTCTCTCGTTTTCTTCCTCTGCTCTCTCTTCTTCCCTCTCTTCTGCTGCTCTCTCTTTTTCTCTCTGTTCTGCTGCTCTCTTTTTTTTTGCCTTTCTTCTGCTTTTATTTGTAACTCAAACTGTTTCATTTCTGCTCCCCTTTCATTATCTCTCGTCTCTAACTCAAGGTGCTTCATTTGCAATTGAATTCATGGCATCTCTATCGATTCTGATGGTTTCCCCAGCAATCTTAAATGCTGAGCTACTGCGGTAATTATCTCTCCTTTCCTCACAGGAGGAGACAGTTCCAATTCCAGCTTCTCTGCTAATTCTTGCAACTTGGTCTTCTTTACTTTTTTGCAAAACTTCCAAAGTCACCATGCCCAGGCAAACCAACCCTCGAAATAAAGACACGAGCACCTACCACTCGCTGTTTAAAATCCCGCAAGGAGCCCCCAGTCTGTTATGGACTAGGCCAGGTCACTCAAAACATTCTTAAGCAGGCAGCCCCAGACCATAACACTGCAATTTGTTTTGGTAAGCGGACAGTGAAAATTACCCAGAGTAAGTTAGCTAGGTTAACTACGAGATTTTAAAATAGACAAAAAAGATTATTCCAAAAATAACACAATGAAACACAAAGAACAGAATAAACAACCCCCTACAATGCAGTCTTACCAACATGGCTTAGAGATGCTGTTCTGTATATATACAACAGCCCCAATAAGCAAACTCCCTTTACAAACCATATAAATGGAACAGGTGCTTACAGGTTGAAGTTGAAGGGCAGATAAAAGAGAGAGTTTCCACACAGCTCCCTGTTGAACTTCCAACCAGCTCAAGACTGAACTAAACTGCTCAACTAGAGAAAGTGAGGACTGCAGATGCTGGAAATCAGAGCTGAAAATGTGTTGCTGGAAAGGGGCAGCAGGTCAGGCAGCATCCAAGGAGCAGGAGAATCGACGTTTCGGGCATGAGCCCTTCTTCGGGAAAGATTCTCCTGCTCCTTGGATGCTGCCTGACTGCTGCGCCTTTCCAGCAATACATTTTCAGCTTTGATCTCCAGCATCTGCAGTCCTCACTTTCTCCTAGAAGATTTTAACCTACTGCGAATTCTCTTGCAAGGATGCCTTCCTTGAAGAAGCTCTCTTTCTCCCTCTACATTCCTGAAGAAGGGCTTATGCCCGAAACGTCGATTCTTCTGCTCCTTGGATGCTGCCTGACCTGCTGTGCCTTGCTCAACTAGAGAGCTGACCACTCCCCTTTCATTCTACAGGTCCCTCCTAAAACATGACCACTTTGTCCCGAAGTCTCATTTGCTTACATATAAACAAAAGGCCTCTCTCTCACTGTGCTCGGCACTCTCCGCATGTGCTAGACACGTTCTCCCTGTACTAGACACGTTCTCCCTGTAATAGACACGTTCTCACTGTGCTAGACACACGCTCTCCTGTGCTAGATACGTTCTCTCTGTGCTAGACACACGTTCTCCTCTGCTAGACACGTTCTCCCTGTGCTAGTCACACTCTTCCTGTGCTAGACACACGTTCTCCTGTGCCAGACACACGTACTCCCTGTGCTAGACACGCTCTCCCTGTGCTAGACACGCGCTCTCCTGTGCTAGACACGCTCTCTCCCCAGTGCTAGACACGCTCTCCTCTGTGCTAGACACGCTCTCCCCTGTGCTAGACACACTCTCCTTGTGCTAGACATGCGCTCTCCCCTGTGCTAGACACGCTCTCCCTTTGCCAGGCATGCTCTTCCCATAGTAGACATGCTCTCCCTGTGTTAGACACGTGATCCCCAGGCTAAAACTTTCTCTCCACTGTGCTAGGCACACTCTCCCTGCACTGGACATGCTCTCCCCATGCTAGACACACTGTCCATGTGCTAGGCATTTTCTCCTTGTGCTAGACACGCTGTCTCTGTGCTAGGCACAGTCTCCTCTGTGCTAGACACTCTCCCCTGTGCTGGAAACGCTCTCTCTCTGTGCTAAGCACGCTCTCCTGTGCTAGAAATGCTCTCCCTGTGCTAGACACGATATCCCCTGTGATATACACGCTCTGCCCCTGCTAGACACACTATCCCTCTGCTAGACACACTATCCCTTAGCTAGACACGCTCTCCCCTGTGGTAGACACGCTCTCCCTGTGCTAGACACACGCTCTCCTGTGCTAGGCATGCTCTCCCTGTGCTAGACAACGCTCTCCTGTGCTAGACATGCTCTCCCTGTGCTAGACACTTTTCCCCTCTGCTAGACTCTTTCTCCCTGTGCTAAGTACTCTCTCCTTGTGCTAGACATGCTCTCCCTGTGCTAGACACTTTTCCCCTCTGCTAGACTCTTTCTCCCTGTGCTAGGTACTCTCTCCCTGTGCTAGACATGCTCTCCCTGTACTAGACACGCTCTCTCCCCTGTGCTAGACACACGCTCTCCACTGAGCTAGACACGCTCTCCCCATTCTAGAGACGCGCTCTCCCCTGTGCTAGACATGCGCTCTGCCCTGTGCTAGACATGCTCTCCCTGTGCTAGACACGCTCTCCCTGTGCTAGACATGCTCTCCCCTGTGCTAGACACGCTCTCCCCTGTGCTAGACATGCGCTCTGCCCTGTGCTAGACATGTGCTCTCCCTGTGCTAGACAACGCTCTCCTGTGCTATGACATGCTCTCCCTGTGCTAGACACATTCCCCCTCTGCTAAACCCTTTCTCCCTGTGCTAGACACGCTCTCCTCTGTGCTAGACATGCTCTCCCCTGTGCTAGACACACTCTCCTTGTGCTAGATATGCGCTCTCCCCTGTGCTAGACACACTCTCCTTGTGCTAGACATGCGCTCTCCCCTGTGCTAGACACGCTCTCCCTTTGCCAGGCATGCTCTTCCCATAGTAGACATGCTCTCCCTGTGTTAGACACGTGATCCCCAGGCTAAAACTTTCTCTCCACTGTGCTAGGCACACTCTCCCTGCACTGGACATGCTCTCCCCATGATAGATACACTGTCCATGTGCTAGGCATTTTCTCCCTGTGCTAGACATGCTCTCTCTGTGCTAGGCACAGTCTCCTCTGTGCTAGACACTCTCCCCTGTGCTGGAAACGCTCTCTCTCTGTGCTAAGCACGCTCTCCTGTGCTAGAAATGCTCTCCCTGTGCTAGACACGCTATCCCCTGTGATAGACACGCTCTGCCCTGTGCTAGACACACTATCCCTCTGCTAGACACGCTCTCCCCTGTGGTAGACACGCTCTCCCTGTGCTAGACACATGCTCTCCTGTGCTAGGCATGCTCTCCCTGTGCTAGACAACGCTCTCCTGTGCTAGACATGCTCTCCCTGTGCTAGACACTTTTCCCCTCTGCTAGACTCTTTCTCCCTGTGCTAGGTACTCTCTCCCTGTGCTAGACATGCTCTCCCTGTGCTAGACACGCTCTCCCTATGCTAGACATGCGCTCTCGCCTGTGCTAGACATGCTCTCCCCTGTGCTAGACACGCGCTCTCCCCTGTGCTAGACATGCGCTCTCCCCTGTGGTAGACATGCTATCCCTATGCTAGACACGCTCTCCCTGTGCGAGACACGCTCTCCCCTGTGCTAGACATGCTCTCCCTGTACTAGACACGCTCTCTCCCCTGTGCTAGACACACGCTCTCCACTGAGCTAGACACGCTCTCCCCATTCTAGAGACGCGCTCTCCCCTGTGCTAGACATGCGCTCTGCCCTGTGCTAGACATGCTCTCCCTGTGCTAGACACGCTCTCCCTGTGCTAGACATGCTCTCCCCTGTGCTAGACACGCTCTCCCCTGTGCTAGACATGCGCTCTGCCCTGTGCTAGACATGTGCTCTCCCTGTGCTAGACAACGCTCTCCTGTGCTATGACATGCTCTCCCTGTGCTAGACACATTCCCCCTCTGCTAAACCCTTTCTCCCTGTGCTAGACACGCTCTCCTCTGTGCTAGACATGCTCTCCCCTGTGCTAGACACACTCTCCTTGTGCTAGATATGCGCTCTCCCCTGTGCTAGACACACTCTCCTTGTGCTAGACATGCGCTCTCCCCTGTGCTAGACACGCTCTCCCTTTGCCAGGCATGCTCTTCCCATAGTAGACATGCTCTCCCTGTGTTAGACACGTGATCCCCAGGCTAAAACTTTCTCTCCACTGTGCTAGGCACACTCTCCCTGCACTGGACATGCTCTCCCCATGATAGATACACTGTCCATGTGCTAGGCATTTTCTCCCTGTGCTAGACATGCTCTCTCTGTGCTAGGCACAGTCTCCTCTGTGCTAGACACTCTCCCCTGTGCTGGAAACGCTCTCTCTCTGTGCTAAGCACGCTCTCCTGTGCTAGAAATGCTCTCCCTGTGCTAGACACGCTATCCCCTGTGATAGACACGCTCTGCCCTGTGCTAGACACACTATCCCTCTGCTAGACACGCTCTCCCCTGTGGTAGACACGCTCTCCCTGTGCTAGACACATGCTCTCCTGTGCTAGGCATGCTCTCCCTGTGCTAGACAACGCTCTCCTGTGCTAGACATGCTCTCCCTGTGCTAGACACTTTTCCCCTCTGCTAGACTCTTTCTCCCTGTGCTAGGTACTCTCTCCCTGTGCTAGACATGCTCTCCCTGTGCTAGACACGCTCTCCCTATGCTAGACATGCGCTCTCGCCTGTGCTAGACATGCTCTCCCCTGTGCTAGACACGCGCTCTCCCCTGTGCTAGACATGCGCTCTCCCCTGTGGTAGACATGCTATCCCTATGCTAGACACGCTCTCCCTGTGCGAGACACGCTCTCCCCTGTGCTAGACATGCGCTCTCCCCTGTGCTAGACACGCTCTCCCCTGTGCTAGACACGCTCTCCCTGTGCTAGACATGTGCTCTCCCTGTGCTAGACAACGCTCTCCTGTGCTAGACATGCTCTCCCTGTGCTAGACACACTCCCCCTCTGCTAAACTCTTTCTCCCTGTGCTAGGTACTCTCTCCCTGTGCTAGACATGCTCTCCTAGTGCTAGACACGCTCTCTCCCCTGTGCTAGACAAGCGCTCTCCACTGAGCTAGACACGCTCTCCCCGTTCAAGACACGTGCTCTCCCCTGTGCTAGACACGCGCTCTCCCTGTACTAGACATGCTCTCCCCTGTACTAGACATGCTCTCCCCTGTGCTAGACACGCTCTCTCCCTTGTGCTAGACACGCGCTCTCCCCTGTGCTAGACACGCGCTCTCCCCTGTGCTAGACATGCGCTCTGCCCTGTGCTAGACACACTCTCCCTATGCTAGACCCGCGCTCTCACCTGTGCTAGACATGCTCTCCCTGTGCTAGAAACGCTCTCCCTCTGCGAGACACATGCTCTCCCTGTGCTAGACAACGCTCTCCTGTGCTAGACATGCTCTCCCTGTGCTAGACACACTCCCCCTCTGCTAAACTCTTTCTCCCTGTGCTAGGTACTCTCTCCCTGTGCTAGACATGCTCTCCTAGTGCTAGACACGCTCTCTCCCCTGTGCTAGACAAGCGCTCTCCACTGAGCTAGACACGCTCTCCCCGTTCAAGACACGTGCTCTCCCCTGTGCTAGACACGCGCTCTCCCTGTACTAGACATGCTCTCCCCTGTACTAGACATGCTCTCCCCTGTGCTAGACACGCTCTCTCCCTTGTGCTAGACACGCGCTCTCCCCTGTGCTAGACACGCGCTCTCCCCTGTGCTAGACATGCGCTCTGCCCTGTGCTAGACACACTCTCCCTATGCTAGACCCGCGCTCTCACCTGTGCTAGACATGCTCTCCCTGTGCTAGAAACGCTCTCCCTCTGCGAGACACATGCTCTCCCTGTGCTAGACACGCCCTCCCCTGTGCTAGACACGCGCTCTCCCCTGTGCTAGACATGCGCTCTTCCCTGTTCTAGACACGCGCTGTCCCCTGTGCTAGACATGCTCTCCCTGTACTAGACACGCTCTCTCCCCTGTGCTAGACACACGCTCTCCACTGAGCTAGACACGCTCTCCCCATTCTAGAGACGCGCTCTCCCCTGTGCTAGACATGCGCTCTGCCCTGTGCTAGACATGCTCTCCCTGTGCTAGACACGCTCTCCCTGTGCTAGACATGCTCTCCCCTGTGCTAGACACGCTCTCCCCTGTGCTAGACATGCGCTCTGCCCTGTGCTAGACATGTGCTCTCCCTGTGCTAGACAACGCTCTCCTGTGCTATGACATGCTCTCCCTGTGCTAGACACATTCCCCCTCTGCTAAACCCTTTCTCCCTGTGCTAGACACGCTCTCCTCTGTGCTAGACATGCTCTCCCCTGTGCTAGACACACTCTCCTTGTGCTAGATATGCGCTCTCCCCTGTGCTAGACACACTCTCCTTGTGCTAGACATGCGCTCTCCCCTGTGCTAGACACGCTCTCCCTTTGCCAGGCATGCTCTTCCCATAGTAGACATGCTCTCCCTGTGTTAGACACGTGATCCCCAGGCTAAAACTTTCTCTCCACTGTGCTAGGCACACTCTCCCTGCACTGGACATGCTCTCCCCATGATAGATACACTGTCCATGTGCTAGGCATTTTCTCCCTGTGCTAGACATGCTCTCTCTGTGCTAGGCACAGTCTCCTCTGTGCTAGACACTCTCCCCTGTGCTGGAAACGCTCTCTCTCTGTGCTAAGCACGCTCTCCTGTGCTAGAAATGCTCTCCCTGTGCTAGACACGCTATCCCCTGTGATAGACACGCTCTGCCCTGTGCTAGACACACTATCCCTCTGCTAGACACGCTCTCCCCTGTGGTAGACACGCTCTCCCTGTGCTAGACACATGCTCTCCTGTGCTAGGCATGCTCTCCCTGTGCTAGACAACGCTCTCCTGTGCTAGACATGCTCTCCCTGTGCTAGACACTTTTCCCCTCTGCTAGACTCTTTCTCCCTGTGCTAGGTACTCTCTCCCTGTGCTAGACATGCTCTCCCTGTGCTAGACACGCTCTCCCTATGCTAGACATGCGCTCTCGCCTGTGCTAGACATGCTCTCCCCTGTGCTAGACACGCGCTCTCCCCTGTGCTAGACATGCGCTCTCCCCTGTGGTAGACATGCTATCCCTATGCTAGACACGCTCTCCCTGTGCGAGACACGCTCTCCCCTGTGCTAGACATGCTCTCCCTGTACTAGACACGCTCTCTCCCCTGTGCTAGACACACGCTCTCCACTGAGCTAGACACGCTCTCCCCATTCTAGAGACGCGCTCTCCCCTGTGCTAGACATGCGCTCTGCCCTGTGCTAGACATGCTCTCCCTGTGCTAGACACGCTCTCCCTGTGCTAGACATGCTCTCCCCTGTGCTAGACACGCTCTCCCCTGTGCTAGACATGCGCTCTGCCCTGTGCTAGACATGTGCTCTCCCTGTGCTAGACAACGCTCTCCTGTGCTATGACATGCTCTCCCTGTGCTAGACACATTCCCCCTCTGCTAAACCCTTTCTCCCTGTGCTAGACACGCTCTCCTCTGTGCTAGACATGCTCTCCCCTGTGCTAGACACACTCTCCTTGTGCTAGATATGCGCTCTCCCCTGTGCTAGACACACTCTCCTTGTGCTAGACATGCGCTCTCCCCTGTGCTAGACACGCTCTCCCTTTGCCAGGCATGCTCTTCCCATAGTAGACATGCTCTCCCTGTGTTAGACACGTGATCCCCAGGCTAAAACTTTCTCTCCACTGTGCTAGGCACACTCTCCCTGCACTGGACATGCTCTCCCCATGATAGATACACTGTCCATGTGCTAGGCATTTTCTCCCTGTGCTAGACATGCTCTCTCTGTGCTAGGCACAGTCTCCTCTGTGCTAGACACTCTCCCCTGTGCTGGAAACGCTCTCTCTCTGTGCTAAGCACGCTCTCCTGTGCTAGAAATGCTCTCCCTGTGCTAGACACGCTATCCCCTGTGATAGACACGCTCTGCCCTGTGCTAGACACACTATCCCTCTGCTAGACACGCTCTCCCCTGTGGTAGACACGCTCTCCCTGTGCTAGACACATGCTCTCCTGTGCTAGGCATGCTCTCCCTGTGCTAGACAACGCTCTCCTGTGCTAGACATGCTCTCCCTGTGCTAGACACTTTTCCCCTCTGCTAGACTCTTTCTCCCTGTGCTAGGTACTCTCTCCCTGTGCTAGACATGCTCTCCCTGTGCTAGACACGCTCTCCCTATGCTAGACATGCGCTCTCGCCTGTGCTAGACATGCTCTCCCCTGTGCTAGACACGCGCTCTCCCCTGTGCTAGACATGCGCTCTCCCCTGTGGTAGACATGCTATCCCTATGCTAGACACGCTCTCCCTGTGCGAGACACGCTCTCCCCTGTGCTAGACATGCGCTCTCCCCTGTGCTAGACACGCTCTCCCCTGTGCTAGACACGCTCTCCCTGTGCTAGACATGTGCTCTCCCTGTGCTAGACAACGCTCTCCTGTGCTAGACATGCTCTCCCTGTGCTAGACACACTCCCCCTCTGCTAAACTCTTTCTCCCTGTGCTAGGTACTCTCTCCCTGTGCTAGACATGCTCTCCTAGTGCTAGACACGCTCTCTCCCCTGTGCTAGACAAGCGCTCTCCACTGAGCTAGACACGCTCTCCCCGTTCAAGACACGTGCTCTCCCCTGTGCTAGACACGCGCTCTCCCTGTACTAGACATGCTCTCCCCTGTACTAGACATGCTCTCCCCTGTGCTAGACACGCTCTCTCCCTTGTGCTAGACACGCGCTCTCCCCTGTGCTAGACACGCGCTCTCCCCTGTGCTAGACATGCGCTCTGCCCTGTGCTAGACACACTCTCCCTATGCTAGACCCGCGCTCTCACCTGTGCTAGACATGCTCTCCCTGTGCTAGAAACGCTCTCCCTCTGCGAGACACATGCTCTCCCTGTGCTAGACAACGCTCTCCTGTGCTAGACATGCTCTCCCTGTGCTAGACACACTCCCCCTCTGCTAAACTCTTTCTCCCTGTGCTAGGTACTCTCTCCCTGTGCTAGACATGCTCTCCTAGTGCTAGACACGCTCTCTCCCCTGTGCTAGACAAGCGCTCTCCACTGAGCTAGACACGCTCTCCCCGTTCAAGACACGTGCTCTCCCCTGTGCTAGACACGCGCTCTCCCTGTACTAGACATGCTCTCCCCTGTACTAGACATGCTCTCCCCTGTGCTAGACACGCTCTCTCCCTTGTGCTAGACACGCGCTCTCCCCTGTGCTAGACACGCGCTCTCCCCTGTGCTAGACATGCGCTCTGCCCTGTGCTAGACACACTCTCCCTATGCTAGACCCGCGCTCTCACCTGTGCTAGACATGCTCTCCCTGTGCTAGAAACGCTCTCCCTCTGCGAGACACATGCTCTCCCTGTGCTAGACACGCCCTCCCCTGTGCTAGACACGCGCTCTCCCCTGTGCTAGACATGCGCTCTTCCCTGTTCTAGACACGCGCTGTCCCCTGTGCTAGACATGCGCTCTGCCCTGTGCTAGAGACGCTCTCCCTATGCTAGACACGCGCTCTCCCCTGTGCTAGACATGCGCTCTGCCCTGTGCTAGACATGCTCTCCCTGTGCTAGACACGCTCTCCCTGTGCTAGACATGCTCTCCCCTGTGCTAGACACGCTCTCCCCTGTGCTAGACATGCGCTCTGCCCTGTGCTAGACACGCGCTCTCCCCTGTGCTAGACACGCTCTCCCTGTGCTAGACATGTGCTCTCCCTGTGGTAGACAATGCTCTCCTGTGCTAGACACATTCCCCCTCTGCTAAACTCTTTCTCCCTGTGCTAGACACGCTCTCCCCTGTGCTAGACACACTCTCCTTGTGCTAGACATGCTCTCCCTTTGCCAGGCATGCTCTTCCCATAGTAGACATGCTCTCCCTGTGTTAGACACGTGATCCCCAGGCTAAACCTTTCTCTCCACTGTGCTAGGCACACTCTCCCTGCACTGGACATGCTCTCCCCATGCTAGACACACTGTCCATGTGCTAGGCATTTCTCCCTGTGCTAGACATGCTCTCTCTGTGCTAGGCACAGTCTCCTCTGTGCTAGACACTCTCCCCTGTGCTGGAAACGCTCTCTCTCTGTGCTAAGCACGCTCTCCTGTGCTAGAAATGCTCTCCCTGTGCTAGACACGCTATCCCCTGTGATAGACACGCTCTGCCCTGTGCTAGACACACTATCCCTCTGCTAGACACACTATCCCTTTGCTAGACACGCTCTCCCCTGTGGTAGACAACGCTCTCCTGTGCTAGACATGCTCTCCCTGTGCTAGACACTTTTCCCCTCTGCTAGACTCTTTCTCCCTATGCTAGGTACTCTCTCCCTGTGCTAGACATGCTCTCCCTGTACTAGACACGCTCTCTCCCCTGTGCTAGACACACGCTCTCCACTGAGCTAGACACGCTCTCCCCATTCTAGAGACGCGCTCTCCCCTGTGCTAGACATGCGCTCTGCCCTGTGCTAGACACGCTCTCCCTATGCTAGACACGCGCTCTCCCCTGTGCTAGACATGCTCTCCCTGTGCTAGACACGCTCTCCCTGTGCTAGACATGCTCTCCCCTGTGCTAGACACACTCTCCCCTGTGCTAGACACGCGCTCTCCCCTGTGCTAGACATGCGTTCTGCCCTGTGCTAGACATGCTCTCCCTATGCTAGACATGCTCTCCCTGTGCTAGACATGCTCTCCCCTGTGCTAGACACGCTCTCCCTGTGCTAGACATGTGCTCTCCCTGTGCTAGACATGCTCTCCCTGTGCTAGACACACTCCCCCTCTGCTAAACTCTTTCTCCCTGTGCTAGGTGCTCTCTCCCTGTGCTAGACATGCTCTCCCTGTGCTAGACACGCTCTCTCCCCTGTGCTAGACACACGCTCTCCACTGAGCTAGACACGCTCTCCCCATTCTAGAGACGCGCTCTCCCCTGTGCTAGACATGCGCTCTGCCCTGTGCTAGACATGCTCTCCCTGTGCTAGACACGCGCTCTCCCCTGTGCTAGACACGCTCTCCCCGTTCAAGACACGCGCTCTCCCCTGTGCTAGACACGCGCTCTCCCTGTGCTAGACATGCTCTCCCCTGTGCTAGACACGCTCTCCCCTGTGCTAGACACGCGCTCTCCCTGTACTAGACATGCTCTCCCCTGTGCTAGACACGCTCTCTCCTGTGCTAGACACGCGCTCTCCCCTGTGCTAGACATGCGCTCTGCCCTGTGCTAGACACACTCTCCCTATGCTAGACACGCGCTCTCACCTGTGCTAGACATGCTCTCCCTGTGCTAGACACGCTCTCCCTGTGCTAGACATGCTCTCCCCTGTGCTAGACATGCTCTCCCCTGTGCTAGACACGCTCTCTCCCTTGTGCTAGACACGCGCTCTCCCCTGTGCTAGACACGCGCTCTCCCCTGTGCTAGACATGCGCTCTGCCCTGTGCTAGACACACTCTCCCTATGCTAGACCCGCGCTCTCACCTGTGCTAGACATGCTCTCCCTGTGCTAGAAACGCTCTCCCTCTGCGAGACACATGCTCTCCCTGTGCTAGACACGCCCTCCCCTGTGCTAGACACGCGCTCTCCCCTGTGCTAGACATGCGCTCTTCCCTGTGCTAGACACGCGCTCTTCCCTGTGCTAGACATGCGCTCTGCCCTGTGCTAGAGACGCTCTCCCTATGCTAGACACGCGCTCTCCCCTGTGCTAGACATGCGCTCTGCCCTGTGCTAGACATGCTCTCCCTGTGCTAGACACGCTCTCCCTGTGCTAGACATGCTCTCCCCTGTGCTAGACACGCTCTCCCCTGTGCTAGACATGCGCTCTGCCCTGTGCTAGACACGCGCTCTCCCCTGTGCTAGACACGCTCTCCCTGTGCTAGACATGTGCTCTCCCTGTGGTAGACAATGCTCTCCTGTGCTAGACACATTCCCCCTCTGCTAAACTCTTTCTCCTTGTGCTAGACACACTCTCCTTGTGCTAGACACGCTCTCCCTTTGCCAGGCATGCTCTTCCCATAGTAGACATGCTCTCCCTGTGTTAGACACGTGATCCCCAGGCTAAACCTTTCTCTCCACTGTGCTAGGCACACTCTCCCTGCACTGGACATGCTCTCCCCATGCTAGACACACTGTCCATGTGCTAGGCATTTCTCCCTGTGCTAGACATGCTCTCTCTGTGCTAGGCACAGTCTCCTCTGTGCTAGACACTCTCCCCTGTGCTGGAAACGCTCTCTCTCTGTGCTAAGCACGCTCTCCTGTGCTAGAAATGCTCTCCCTGTGCTAGACACGCTATCCCCTGTGATAGACACGCTCTGCCCTGTGGTAGACACGCTCTCCCCTGTGGTAGACAACGCTCTCCTGTGCTAGACATGCTCTCCCTGTGCTAGACACTTTTCCCCTCTACTAGACTCTTTCTCCCTATGCTAGGTACTCTCTCCCTGTGCTAGACATGCTCTCCCTGTACTAGACACGCTCTCTCCCCTGTGCTAGACACACGCTCTCCACTGAGCTAGACACGCTCTCCCCATTCTAGAGACGCGCTCTCCCCTGTGCTAGACATGCGCTCTGCCCTGTGCTAGACACGCTCTCCCTATGCTAGACACGCGCTCTCCCCTGTGCTAGACATGCTCTCCCTGTGCTAGACACGCTCTCCCTGTGCTAGACATGCTCTCCCCTGTGCTAGACACACTCTCCCCTGTGCTAGACACGCGCTCTCCCCTGTGCTAGACATGCGCTCTGCCCTGTGCTAGACATGCTCTCCCTATGCTAGACATGCTCTCCCTGTGCTAGACATGCTCTCCCTTTGCTAGACACACTCCCCCTCTGCTAAACTCTTTCTCCCTGTGCTAGGTACTCTCTCCCTGTGCTAGACATGCTCTCCCTGTGCTAGACACGCTCTCTCCCCTGTGCTAGACACACGCTCTCCACTGAGCTAGACACGCTCTCCCCATTCTAGAGACGCGCTCTCCCCTGTGCTAGACATGAGCTCTGCCCTGTGCTAGACATGCTCTCCCTGTGCTAGACACGCGCTCTCCCCTGTGCTAGACACGCTCTCCCCGTTCAAGACACACGCTCTCCCCTGTGCTAGACACGCGCTCTCCCTGTGCTAGACATGCTCTCCCCTGTGCTAGACACGCTCTCCCCTGTGCTAGACACGCGCTCTCCCTGTACTAGACATGCTCTCCCCTGTGCTAGACACGCTCTCTCCTGTGCTAGACACGCGCTCTCCCCTGTGCTAGACATGCGCTCTGCCCTGTGCTAGACACACTCTCCCTATGCTAGACACGCGCTCTCACCTGTGCTAGACATGCTCTCCCTGTGCTAGACACGCTCTCCCTGTGCTAGACATGCTCTCCCCTGTGCTAGACATGCTCTCCCCTGTGCTAGACACGCTCTCTCCCTTGTGCTAGACACGCGCTCTCCCCTGTGCTAGACACGCGCTCTCCCCTGTGCTAGACATGCGCTCTGCCCTGTGCTAGACACACTCTCCCTATGCTAGACCCGCGCTCTCACCTGTGCTAGACATGCTCTCCCTGTGCTAGAAACGCTCTCCCTCTGCGAGACACATGCTCTCCCCGTGCTAGACACGCCCTCCCCTGTGCTAGACACGCGCTCTCCCCTGTGCTAGACATGCGCTCTTCCCTGTTCTAGACATGCGCTCTGCCCTGTGCTAGAGACGCTCTCCCTATGCTAGACACGCGCTCTCCCCTGTGCTAGACATGCGCTCTGCCCTGTGCTAGACATGCTCTCCCTGTGCTAGACACGCTCTCCCTGTGCTAGACATGCTCTCCCCTGTGCTAGACACGCTCTCCCCTGTGCTAGACATGCGCTCTGCCCTGTGCTAGACACGCGCTCTCCCCTGTGCTAGACACACTCTCCCTGTGCTAGACATGTGCTCTCCCTGTGGTAGACAATGCTCTCCTGTGCTAGACACATTCCCCCTCTGCTAAACTCTTTCTCCTTGTGCTAGACACACTCTCCTTGTGCTAGACACGCTCTCCCTTTGCCAGGCATGCTCTTCCCATAGTAGACATGCTCTCCCTGTGTTAGACACGTGATCCCCAGGCTAAACCTTTCTCTCCACTGTGCTAGGCACACTCTCCCTGCACTGGACATGCTCTCCCCATGCTAGACACACTGTCCATGTGCTAGGCATTTCTCCCTGTGCTAGACATGCTCTCTCTGTGCTAGGCACAGTCTCCTCTGTGCTAGACACTCTCCCCTGTGCTGGAAACGCTCTCTCTCTGTGCTAAGCACGCTCTCCTGTGCTAGAAATGCTCTCCCTGTGCTAGACACGCTATCCCCTGTGATAGACACGCTCTGCCCTGTGCTAGACACACTATCCCTCTGCTAGACACACTATCCCTTTGCTAGACACGCTCTCCCCTGTGGTAGACAACGCTCTCCTGTGCTAGACATGCTCTCCCTGTGCTAGACACTTTTCCCCTCTGCTAGACTCTTTCTCCCTATGCTAGGTACTCTCTCCCTGTGCTAGACATGCTCTCCCTGTACTAGACACACTCTCTCCCCTGTGCTAGACACACGCTCTCCACTGAGCTAGACACGCTCTCCCCATTCTAGAGACGCGCTCTCCCCTGTGCTAGACATGCGCTCTGCCCTGTGCTAGACACGCTCTCCCTATGCTAGACACGCGCTCTCCCCTGTGCTAGACATGCTCTCCCTGTGCTAGACACGCTCTCCCTGTGCTAGACATGCTCTCCCCTGTGCTAGACACACTCTCCCCTGTGCTAGACACGCGCTCTCCCCTGTGCTAGACATGCGCTCTGCCCTGTGCTAGACATGCTCTCCCTATGCTAGACATGCTCTCCCTGTGCTAGACATGCTCTCCCCTGTGCTAGACACGCTCTCCCAGTGCTAGACATGTGCTCTCCCTGTGCTAGACATGCTCACCCTGTGCTAGACACACTCCCCCTCTGCTAAACTCTTTCTCCCTGTGCTAGGTACTCTCTCCCTGTGCTAGACATGCTCTCCCTGTGCTAGACACGCTCTCCCTGTGCTAGACATGCTCTCCCCTGTGCTAGACACACTCTCCCCTGTGCTAGACACGCGCTCTCCCCTGTGCTAGACATGCGCTCTGCCCTGTGCTAGACATGCTCTCCCTATGCTAGACATGCTCTCCCTGTGCTAGACATGCTCTCCCCTGTGCTAGACACGCTCTCCCTGTGCTAGACATGTGCTCTCCCTGTGCTAGACATGCTCTCCCTGTGCTAGACACACTCCCCCTCTGCTAAACTCTTTCTCCCTGTGCTAGGTGCTCTCTCCCTGTGCTAGACATGCTCTCCCTGTGCTAGACACGCTCTCTCCCCTGTGCTAGACACACGCTCTCCACTGAGCTAGACACGCTCTCCCCATTCTAGAGACGCGCTCTCCCCTGTGCTAGACATGCGCTCTGCCCTGTGCTAGACATGCTCTCCCTGTGCTAGACACGCGCTCTCCCCTGTGCTAGACACGCTCTCCCCGTTCAAGACACGCGCTCTCCCCTGTGCTAGACACGCGCTCTCCCTGTGCTAGACATGCTCTCCCCTGTGCTAGACACGCTCTCCCCTGTGCTAGACACGCGCTCTCCCTGTACTAGACATGCTCTCCCCTGTGCTAGACACGCTCTCTCCTGTGCTAGACACGCGCTCTCCCCTGTGCTAGACATGCGCTCTGCCCTGTGCTAGACACACTCTCCCTATGCTAGACACGCGCTCTCACCTGTGCTAGACATGCTCTCCCTGTGCTAGACACGCTCTCCCTGTGCTAGACATGCTCTCCCCTGTGCTAGACACACTCTCCCCTGTGCTAGACATGCTCTCCCTGTGCTAGACACGCTCTCCCTGTGCTAGACATGCTCTCCCCTGTGCTAGACACACTCTCCCCTGTGCTGGACACGCGCTCTCCCCTGTTCTAGACATGCGCTCTGCCCTGTGCTAGACATGCTCTCCCTATGCTAGACACGCTCTCCCTGTGCTGGACATGCTCTCCCCTGTGCTAGACACGCGCTCTCCCCTGTGCTAGACATGCGCTCTGCCCTGTGCTAGATACGCGCTCTCCCCTGTGCTAGACACGCTCTCCCTGTGCTAGACATGTGCTCTCCCTGTGCTAGACAACCCTCTCCTGTGCTAGACATGCTCTCCCTGTGCTAGACACACTCCCCCTCTACTAAACTCTTTCTCCCTGTGCTAGGTACTCTCTCCCTGTGCTAGACATGCTCTCCCTGTGCTAGACACGCTCTCTCCCCTGTGCTAGACACGCGCTCTCCACTGAGCTAGACACGCTCTCCCCGTTCAAGACACGCGCTCTCCCCTGTGCTAGACACGCGCTCTCCCTGTGCTAGACATGCTCTCCCCTGTGCTAGACATGCTCTCCCCTGTGCTAGACACGCGCTCTCCCTGTACTTGACATGCTCTCCCCTGTGCTAGACACGCACTCTCCCTATGCTAGACACGCGCTCTCACCTGTGCTAGACACGCGATCTCACCTGTGCTAGACACGCCCTCCCCTGTGCTAGACACGCGCTCTTCCCTGTGCTAGACATGCGCTCTCCCCTGTGCTAGACACGCGCTCTCCCCTGTGCTAGACATGCGCTCTGCCCTGTGCTAGAGAAGCTCTCCCTATGCTAGACACGCGCTCTCCCCTGTGCTAGACACGCTCTCCCCTGTGCTAGACACGCTCTCCCTGTGCTAGACATGTGCTCTCCCTGTGCTAGACAACGCTCTCCTGTGCTAGACATGCTCTCCCTGTGCTAGACACACTCCCCCTCTGCTAAACTCTTTCTCCCTGTGCTAGGTACTCTCTCCCTGTGCTAGACATGCTCTCCCAGTGCTAGACACGCTCTCTCCCCTGTGCTAGACAAGCGCTCTCCACTGAGCTAGACACGCTCTCCCCGTTCAAGACACGTGCTCTCCCCTGTGCTAGACACGCGCTCTCCCTGTACTAGACATGCTCTCCCCTGTACTAGACATGCTCTCCCCTGTGCTAGACACGCTCTCTCCCTTGTGCTAGACACGCGCTCTCCCCTGTGCTAGACACGCGCTCTCCCCTGTGCTAGACATGCGCTCTGCCCTGTGCTAGACACACTCTCCCTATGCTAGACCCGCGCTCTCACCTGTGCTAGACATGCTCTCCCTGTGCTAGAAACGCTCTCCCTCTGCGAGACACATGCTCTCCCTGTGCTAGACACGCCCTCCCCTGTGCTAGACACGCGCTCTCCCCTGTGCTAGACATGCGCTCTTCCCTGTGCTAGTCACGCGCTCTCCCCTGTGCTAGACACGCGCTCTCCCCTGTGCTAGACAGGCGCTCTGCCCTGTGCTAGACATGCTCTCCCTGTGCTAGACACGCTCTCCCTGTGCTAGACATGCTCTCCCCTGTGCTAGACACGCTCTCCCCTGTGCTAGACATGCGCTCTGCCCTGTGCTAGACACGCGCTCTCCCCTGTGCTAGACACGCTCTCCCTGTGCTAGACATGTGCTCTCCCTGTGGTAGACAATGCTCTCCTGTGCTAGACACATTCCCCCTCTGCTAAACTCTTTCTCCCTGTGCTAGACACGCTCTCCCCTGTGCTAGACACACTCTCCTTGTGCTAGACATGCTCTCCCTTTGCCAGGCATGCTCTTCCCATAGTAGACATGCTCTCCCTGTGTTAGACACGTGATCCCCAGGCTAAACCTTTCTCTCCACTGTGCTAGGCACACTCTCCCTGCACTGGACATGCTCTCCCCATGCTAGACACACTGTCCATGTGCTAGGCATTTCTCCCTGTGCTAGACCTGCTCTCTCTGTGCTAGGCACAGTCTCCTCTGTGCTAGACACTCTCCCCTGTGCTGGAAACGCTCTCTCTCTGTGCTAAGCACGCTCTCCTGTGCTAGAAATGCTCTCCCTGTGCTAGACACGCTATCCCCTGTGATAGACACGCTCTGCCCTGTGCTAGACACACTATCCCTCTGCTAGACACACTATCCCTTTGCTAGACACGCTCTCCCCTGTGGTAGACAACGCTCTCCTGTGCTAGACATGCTCTCCCTGTGCTAGACACTTTTCCCCTCTGCTAGACTCTTTCTCCCTATGCTAGGTACTCTCTCCCTGTGCTAGACATGCTCTCCCTGTACTAGACACGCTCTCTCCCCTGTGCTAGACACACGCTCTCCACTGAGCTAGACACGCTCTCCCCATTCTAGAGACGCGCTCTCCCCTGTGCTAGACATGCGCTCTGCCCTGTGCTAGACACGCTCTCCCTATGCTAGACACGCACTCTCCCCTGTGCTAGACATGCTCTCCCTGTGCTAGACACGCTCTCCCTGTGCTAGACATGCTCTCCCCTGTGCTAGACACACTCTCCCCTGTGCTAGACACGCGCTCTCCCCTGTGCTAGACATGCGCTCTGCCCTGTGCTAGACATGCTCTCCCTGTGCTAGACACGCTCTCCCTGTGCTAGACATGCTCTCCCCTGTGCTAGACACACTCTCCCCTGTGCTAGACACGCGCTCTCCCCTGTGCTAGACATGCGCTCTGCCCTGTGCTAGACATGCTCTCCCTGTGCTAGACATGTGCTCTCCCTGTGCTAGACATGCTCTCCCTGTGCTAGACACACTCCCCCTCTGCTAAACTCTTTCTCCCTGTGCTAGGTACTCTCTCCCTGTGCTAGACATGCTCTCCCTGTGCTAGACACGCTCTCTCCCCTGTGCTAGACACACGCTCTCCACTGAGCTAGACACGCTCTCCCCATTCTAGAGACGCGCTCTCCCCTGTGCTAGACATGCGCTCTGCCCTGTGCTAGACATGCTCTCCCTGTGCTAGACACGCGCTCTCCCCTGTGCTAGACACGCTCTCCCCGTTCAAGACACGCGCTCTCCCCTGTGCTAGACACGCGCTCTCCCTGTGCTAGACATGCTCTCCCCTGTGCTAGACACGCTCTCCCCTGTGCTAGACACGCGCTCTCCCTGTACTAGACATGCTCTCCCCTGTGCTAGACACGTTCTCTCCTGTGCTAGACACGCGCTCTCCCCTGTGCTAGACATGCGCTCTGCCCTGTGCTAGACACACTCTCCCTATGCTAGACATGCGCTCTCACCTGTGCTAGACATGCTCTCCCTGTGCTAGACACGCTCTCCCTGTGCTAGACACGCTCTCCCTGTGCTAGACATGCTCTCCCCTGTGCTAGACACACTCTCCCCTGTGCTAGACATGCTCTCCCTGTGCTAGACACGCTCTCCCTGTGCTAGACATGCTCTCCCCTGTGCTAGACACACTCTCCCCTGTGCTGGACACGCGCTCTCCCCTGTTCTAGACATGCGCTCTGCCCTGTGCTAGACATGCTCTCCCTATGCTAGACACGCTCTCCCTGTGCTAGACATGCTCTCCCCTGTGCTAGACACGCGCTCTGCCCTGTGCTAGACACGCGCTCTCCCCTGTGCTAGACACGCTCTCCCTGTGCTAGACATGTGCTCTCCCTGTGCTAGACAACCCTCTCCTGTGCTAGACATGCTCTCCCTGTGCTAGACACACTCCCCCTCTACTAAACTCTTTCTCCCTGTGCTAGGTACTCTCTCCCTGTGCTAGACATGCTCTCCCTGTGCTAGACACGCTCTCTCCCCTGTGCTAGACACGCGCTCTCCACTGAGCTAGACACGCTCTCCCCGTTCAAGACACGCGCTCTCCCCTGTGCTAGACACGCGCTCTCCCTGTGCTAGACATGCTCTCCCCTGTACTAGACATGCTCTCCCCTGTGCTAGACACGCTCTCTCCTGTGCTAGACATGCGCTCTCCCCTGTGCTAGACACGCTCTCTCCCTTGTGCTAGACACGCGCTCTCCCCTGTGCTAGACATGCACTCTGCCCTGTGCTAGAAACACTCTCCCTATGCTAGACACGCGCTCTCACCTGTGCTATACACGCGATCTCACCTGTGCTAGACACGCCCTCCCCTGTGCTAGACACGCGCTCTTCCCTGTGCTAGACATGCGCTCTCCCCTGTGCTAGACACGCGCTCTCCCCTGTGCTAGACATGCTCTCCCTGTGCTAGACATGCTCTCCCTGTGCTAGACATGCTCTCCCCTGTGCTAGACACCTGCTCTCCCATGTGCTAGACATGCGCTCTGCCCTGTGCTAGACACGCTCTCCCTATGCTAGACACGCTCTCTCCCCTGTGCTAGACACGCGCTCTCCCCTGTGCTAGACATGCTCTCCCTGTGCTAGACACGTGCTCTCCCTGTGCTAGACATGTTCTGCCCTGTGTTAGACAACGCTCTCCTGTGCTAGACATGCTCTCCCTGTGCTAGACACACTCCCCCTCTGCTAAACTCTTTCTCCCTGTGCTAGGTACTCTCTCCCTGTGCTAGACATGCTCTCCCTGTGCTAGACACGCTCTCTCCCCTGTGCTAGACAAGCGCTCTCCACTGAGCTAGACACGCTCTCCCCGTTCAAGACACGTGCTCTCCCCTGTGCTAGACACGCGCTCTCCCTGTGCTAGACATGCTCTCCCCTGTGCTAGACATGCTCTCCCCTGTGCTAGACACGCGCTCTCCCTGTACTAGACACGCTCTCCCCTGTGCTAGACACGCTCTCTCTCCTGTGCTAGACATGCTCTCTCCCTTGTGCTAGACGCGCGCTCTCCCCTGTGCTAGACATGCGCTCTGCCCTGTGCTAGACACACTCTCCCTATGCTAGACACGCGCTCTCACCTGTGCTGGACATGCTCTCCCTGTGCTAGAAACGCTCTCCCTCTGCGAGACACATGCTCTCCCTGTGCTAGACATGCTCTCCCCTGTGCTAGACACGCTCTCCCTTGTGCTAGACATGCGCTCTTCCCTGTGCTAAACATGCGCTCTCCCCTGTGCTAGACATGCTTTCCTCTGTGCTAGACATGCTCTCCCCTGTGCTAGACATGCGCTCTGCCCTGTGCTAGACACGCTCTCCCTATGCTAGACACGCACTCTCCCCTGTGCTAGATATGCTCTCCCTGTGCTAGACTCGTGCTCACCCCTGTGCTAGACACGCTCTCCCCTGTGCAAGACACGTGCTCTCCCTTGTGCTAGGCATGCGTTCTGCCCTGTGCTAGACAAGCTCTCCCTATGCTAGACATGCGCTCTCCCCGTGCTAGACACACTCTCCCCTATGCTAGACATGCTCTCCCTGTGCTAGACACGCTCTCCCCTGTGCTAGACATGCTCTCCCTGTGCTAGACTCGCGTTCTCCCCTCTGCTAGACACGCTCTCCCCTCTGCTAGACACGCTCTCCCTGTGCTAGACACGCTCTCCCCAATGCTAAACAGCTCTCCCTGTGCTAGACACGTGTTCTCCCCTGTGCTAGTCACGCTCTCCCCTGTATTAGACAAGCTCTCCCCATGCTAGACACACAGTCCATGTGCTAGGCATTTTCTCCCTGTGCTAGACATGCTCTCCCCATGCTAGACATGTTCTCCCTGTGCAAGATACACTCTCCCTGTACCGAGCACGCTCTCTCCTTTATTAGGTGCACACTCCCTGTGCTGGGCTCATTCTCACCACACTGGGTACACTTGCCTCCGGGCTAGGCATGCTCTTCCCATGCTGGACATGCTCTCCCCATGCTAGACACATTGTCCATGCACTAGACAAGGTCTCCCTGTGCTAGACACACTCTCCTCTGTGCTAGACACACGCTCTCCCTGTGCTAGACACGTTCTCCCCGTGTTAGACATGCGCTCTCCCCTGTGCTAGACACACTATCCCCTGTGCTACACATGCTCTCCGCTGTGCTAGACACGTTCTCCCCTGTGCTAGACATGCGCTCTTCCCTGTGCTAGACATGCGCTCACCCCTGTGCTAGACATGCTCTCCCCGTGCTAGCCACTCACTTCCTGTGCTAGACACGCTCTTCCTGTGCTAGACACATTCTGCCCTGTGCTAGACACGCTCTTCCTGTGCTAGACACGCGCTTCCTGTGCTAGACACATTCTGCCCTGTGCTAGACACGTTCTCCCTGTGCTCGACACGCACTCTCCCTGTGCTAGACACGTTCTCCCCTGTGCCAGACATGCTCCCCCTGTGCTAGACACGCTCTCCGCTGTGCTAGACACGCGCTCTCCCCTGTGCTAGACATGCTCTCCCTGTGCTAGACATGCACTCTCCCCGTGCCAGACATGCTCTCCCTGTGCTAGACACGCTCTCCCTGTGCTAGACACGCTCTCCCTGTGCTAGACACGTTCTCCCTGTGCTAGATACGTGCTCTCCCCTGTGCTAGACACGTTCTCCCCTGTGCTAGACATGCGCTCTCCCCTGTGCTAGACACGCTCTTCCTGTGCTAGACACGCTCTTCCTGTGCTAGACACGTTTTTCCCTGTGCTAGACATGCACTCTCCCCTGTGCTAGACACGCTCTTCCTGTGCTAGACACGCTCTTCCTGTGCTAGACACACGCTCTCCCCTGTGGTAGACACGCGCTCTCCCCTGTGCTAGACACGCTCTCCCTGTGCTAGACACGATCTCCCCTGTGCTAGACACGTGCTCTCCCCTGTGCTAGACACGCTCTCCCCTGTGCTAGACATGCTCTCCCTGTGCTAGACACGTTCATCCCTGTGCTAGACATGCGCTTTCCCCTGTGCTAGACACGCTTTCCGCTGTGCTAGACACGTTCTCCCTGTGCTAGACACGTTCTCCCTGTGCTAGACATGTTCTCCCTGTGCTAGACACACGCTCTCCCTGTGCTAGACATGCGTTCTCCCCTGTGCTAGACACGCTCTCCCCTGCGCTAGACACGCTCTCCCTGTGCGAGACATGCTCTCCCCTGTGCTAGACATGATCTCCCTGTGCTAGACACATGCTCTCCTGTGCTAGACACGCTCTGCCTGTGCTATACACGTGCTCTCCTGTGCTAGACACGCTCTCCCCTGTGCTAGACATGCTCTCCCTGTGCTAGACATGCACATGCTCTCCCTGTGCTAGACATGCACACACTCTCCCTGTGCTAGACACGCTCTACCTGTTCTAGACACGCGCTCTACTCTGTGCTAGACACGCACTCTCCTGTGCTAGACACGCGTTCTCCCCTGTGCTAGACCAGCTCTCCTCTGTGCTAGACACGCTCTCCCTGTGCTAGACATGCTCTCCCTGTGCTAGACACGCTCTCCCTGTGCTAGACAAGTGTTCCCCTGTGCTAGACATGTTCTCCATGTGCTAGACACGCGCTCCCTTTGCCAGGCATGCTCTCCCCATGGTAGACTTGCTCTCTCCATGTTAGACACGTGATTCCCATGTTAAAACTTTCTCTCCACTGTGCATGTCTAGCATAGGGAAGCGTGTGTCTAGCACAGGGAGAGAGTGCCTAGCTCAGGGAGAGCATGTCTAGCACAGGAAAGCGTGTGTCTAGCACAGGGTGAGCATGTCTAGCACAGGAGAGCGTGTGTCTAGCACAGGGCAGAGCGTGTCTGTCACAGGGAGAGTGTGTCTAGCAGAGAGCAGGCATGTCTAGCACAGGGGAAAGTGTGTCTAGCACAGGGCAGAGTGTATCTAGCATAGGGGAGAGTGTGTCTAGCACAGAGAGGCATGTCTACCACAGGGGAGAGTGTGTCTAGCACAGGGAGAGAGTGTCTAGCACAGGGAGAGAGTGTATAGCACAGGAGAGCGTGTCACTAGCACAGGGTGAGCATGTCTAGCACAGGGGAGAGCGTGTCTAGCACAGGGAGAGTGTGTCTAGCACAGGGCAGAGTGTGTCTAGCACAGAGCAGGCGTGTCTAGCACAGGGGAGAGTGTGTCTAGCACAGGGCAGAGTGTATCTAGCACAGGGAGAGAATGTCTAGCACAGGGAGAGTGTGTCTAGCACAGGGCAGATTGTGTCTAGCACAGAGCAGGCGTGTCTAGCACAGGGGAGAGTGTGTCTAGCACAGGGCAGAGTGTGTCTAGCACAGGGCAGAGTGTATCTAGCACAGGGGAGAGTGTGTCTAGCACAGGGAGAGAGTGTCTAGCACAGGGAGAGAGTGTCTAGCACAGGGAGACCTTGTCTAGTACATGGACAATGTGCCTAGCATGGGGAGAGCATGTCCAGCATGGGGAGAGCGTGTCTAGCAGAGGGAGATTTTGTCTAGTACAGTGACACAGGGAGGTCATGTCCAGTATGGGGAGAGCATGCCTAGCCCAGAGGCAAGTGTACCCAGTGTGGTGAGAATGAGCCCAGCACAGGTGTGCGCCTAATACAGGTGAGAGCGTGCCCAGTACAGGGAGAGTGTGTCTCGCACAGGGAGAGCATGTCTAGCACAGGGAGAAAATGCCTAGCACATGGACTGTGTGTCTAGCATGGGGAGAGCTTGTCTAGTACGGGGAGAGCGTGACTAGCACAGGGGAGGGCGCACGTCTAGCATAGGGAGAGCATGTGTCTAGCACAGGGAGAGCGTGTCTAGCACAGGGAGAGTGTGTCTAGCACGGGAGAGCACGTGCTAGACACTCTCCCTGTACTCGGCACGCTCTCCCTGTGCTAGGCTCTCTCTCCCTGTGGTAGACATGCTCTCCCCATGCTAAAACATCATCTCCCCTGTGCTGGACATGCTCTCCCTGTGTTAGATGCTCTCCCCATGTTAAAACACATTCTCCCCTGTGCAAGATGCACTCTCCCTGTGCAAGATGCACTCTCTTCCTGTGCTATACACACTCTCCCTGTGATAGACACGCTTTCCCTGTGCTAATCACGCTCTCTCTGTGCTAATCACACTCTCCCCTGTGTTAGGCACTCTCTCCCATGCTAATCATGCTCTCCCTGTGATAGACACACTCTCCCTGTGCTAATCACACTCTCCCTGTGCTAATCATGCTCTCCCTGTGTTAGGCTCTCTCTCCCTGTGCTAGACATGCTCTCCCTGTTTTACGCTCTCTCTCTCTGTGTTAGACACACTCTCCCTGTGCTAGACACGCTCTCCCTGGTTTAGGCTCTCTCTCCCTGTGCTAGGCACGCTCTCCCTTTGTTAGACACGCTCTCCCTGTGTTAGACTCTCTCTTTGCGCTGGGCACGCTCTCTCTGTGCTAGACACACTCTCCCCATGCTTGGCACGCTGTCCCCATGTTGGACATGTTCTCCCTGTGCTAGACATGCTCTCCCCAAGTTAAAACATTGTCTCTCCCATGCTTGACACACTCTCCCTGTGGTCGGCATGTTCTCCCTGTGTTAGAGGCGCTCTCCCTCTGCTAGGCACACTTTCCCAATACTGGACATGCTCTCTCCTGTGCTAGACACACTGTCCATGTGCTAGGTATTTTCTCCCTGTGTTAGGCATGCTCGCTCTGTGCTGGGCACACTCTCCCCTATGTTAGGCACTATCTCCCTGTGCTAGGCACATTCTCCCCAGTTAGACACACTCTCCCCTGTGCTAGGCATGCTCTCCCCATGCTGGGCATGCTCTCCCCTGCGCTAGACACACTCTCCAGTGTGCTAGACACACTCTCCCCTATGCTAGGCATTCTCTCTCCCTGCTGTACTCACTCTGCCTGCACTGGGCAGGCTCTCCTTCTGCTAGGCACACTTTCCCTGAGCTTGGCGTGTTCTCCTGGTGCTAGACACCCTCTCCCCATGCTGGGCACACTCTTCACTGAGCTAGGCACACTCTTCCCTGAGCTCAGCATGCTCTGCCACTCCTCCATTACCTAGGCACGCTCTCCCCATGTTGGGCACTCTCCCCTGAGCTCAGCATGCACTGCCCTGAGCTAGGAACACTCCTCCATTACCTAGGCATGCTCTCCCCATGTTGGTCACGCTCTCCCCTGTGCTTGACACGCTTTCACTCACGCTGGGTTAAGTCCCGTCTGGACTTGCCAACCCTCATCACAATCCAGGCTCATGCTGAACATCAAGGACCTGCTCCAGGCTCCCAGCTGCTGCCACCCTCTGTCACCTCCACAAGTTAAATGAATACATCACCAAAAAGACTAAAGAAAAACAGGAAAAAAAGAGACAACAAGGAAAAAAAGAAAAAAAGGTGGACATTGCCGCCTTAGCTACCGCCATATTAGGACTTAATCATCTTGCGTTAATACCCATAGGCCATCACCTCCCTCTGTCGGTCTGAAGTTGTCCTGATTGTTGAAGGCAGTACATACCTGGACAATTTTCCACATTGTTGGGTACAGGCCAGTATTGTAGCTAGTCTGGGGGTGCAGGATATTTTGGAGGGTGAGTCTTCAGTACTGGTGCTGAAATGTTGTCATAGCTTTTGCAGTATCAAGAGTCTCCAGAAATTTCTTGAAGGGCATTAAAACGGCTAAATTCCTAGTATTTGCAATGACTGACCTTAGACTGAGGCGGAGCTGTCTAATTCTCTCAATCTTATTAGTGCACTGATGTGATCATTTCCCCCATCAGTGAGGATGCAGATATTTGCAGAGCCTCCACCTCTAGTCGTTTGTCTAACAGACTGCACATGGTAGGTCGAGAAATCTTTGATCTCACCTGGTACTAGTAAGATCACATAACTCTACCTAATGCCGTTTGTACTGTCCCCACTGTGCTGTGTTACTGGATTGATACCTAATTTTAAATACATTTAGTGCTGCTTCTTGCATGCTTTGCTGAGCTCCCTATTGAGGCAGGGTTAACCTGGCTTGATAGCATTGCTCGGTGACAGATATTTTGAGCCATCAAATTGTGATCGGATATAATTCTGATACCGCTGATAGCCCACAGCACCCCATGAATGCCGTTTTTGAGTTGCTAAATCTGTTTGAAATCTATCCCATTTAAAGTAGCAGTGAGGTCACTCCACACAATGGAGGACATCCTCATTGCAAAAGTACAACTTTATCAGCACATCCACTGTGCAGTGGTCACTCGTAGAAATATTGCTGCTATGCAATGGGAGGAAGAACATTCCGATGTTCGAGGTAGTTTTACCAAGTTTTCTTTATTCCAGCATATGCAGGGGAGTGAAAGTACATAACAGCACCTTTCCTGTGACCCTCAGAACAACAGTTACAATACATTTGATTACAATACACTAGACTAAAGTGTTGACAAAACCCACCAATTACATGAGAGATTACATCCAAGATTTGAACAGTATGATTGATACAATAGGTCTCTTTTAAAAGCAGAATCAGGAGAAGTCCTAGGTTTTGGTTGCTTCCTTACCTTATTGGTCAGGTCTCTCCCACTCCTTATTCATACCCAGATATGTGTGTGTATATGTTAATCCTTCTGTGCCAGAGATGCTTCAGTTGCTAAGGAAAAAGCCCAATATGTTTTCCTTTTTTACGTTCCTTCAGTGCTGATAAATACCAGAGGTTAGACAGATTTCAGGTACATATGTTTTTAGTCAGTTTTATCTATACCCACACACCACATTCCCACACTGCTGATCACTTGTCTCCTCTCTATAGATATTTTCTAATCAACCTGTTCACAGATGCAGAGATGTAGTGCACATCTCTGGAGTAGGAGTGGGACTTGAACAAGGAGAAAGTGAGGACTATAGATGCTGGAGATCAGAGCTGAAAACTGTGTTGCTGGAAAAGCGCAGCAGGTCAGGCAGCATCCAAGGAGCAGGAGAATCGACGTTTCGGGCATCAGCCCTTCTTCAGGAATGAGGAGGGTGTGCCAAGCAGGCTAAGATAAAAGGTAGGGAGGAGGGACTTGGGGGAGGGACGTTGGGAATGTGATAGGTGGAAGGAGGTTAAGGTGAGGGTGATAGGCCGGAGAAGGGGAGGGGGTGGAGAGGTCAGGAAGAAGATTGCAGGTCAAGGGTGCTGAGTCCGTGGGGGGAGGGGAAATGAGGAAGCTGGAGAAATCTGTATTCATCCCTTGTGGTTGGAGGGTTCCTAGGCGGAAATGAGGCGCTCTTCCTCCAGACATCATGTTGCCATGGTCTGGTGACAGAGGAGGCCAAGGGCCTGCATGTCCTTGGTGGACTGGGAGGCGGAGTTAAAGTGTTCAGCCACGGGGCGGTTGGGTTGGTTGGTGCAGGTGTCCCAGAGGTGTTCTCTGAAATGTTCCGCAAGTAGGCGGCCTGTCTCCCCAATGTAGAGGAGGTCACATCGGGTGCAGCGGATGCAGTCTCTGGCCTATCACCCTCACCGCAACCTCCTTCCACCTATCGCATTCCCAATGCCCCTCCCCAAGTCCCTCCTCCCTACATTTTATCTTTGCCTGCTTGGCACACCTTCCTCATTCCTGAAAAAGGGCTTATGCCCGAAATGTTGATTCTCCTGCTCCTTGGATGCTGTTTTACGTGCTGCGCTTTTACAGCAACACGTTTTTCGGACTTGAACAAATGCCTCCTTGCTCAGAGATATGGACATTACCACAGAACCCAACACCCAGTCAAATGTTTCCCCAATTAACATATGACCATTACTTGTTTTCTAGTTTCATCTAGTGTCACCCCTGCCAGACCCTACGCGATGATAACAAGTACTTGGTGCAGACCCAGTCCCACAGCTTGTTCCTTCAGCACTTGACCTGCTCACTCAGCAGTAATGCTGCTAAACCATTCCTGATAATGGACATTGAAATCCATCACCCAAAGTATCCTCAGTGCTCTTGCCACTCTCACTGCTTCGTCCTAGTGTGTTCAACATGATGGAGTACTAATCCATCAACTGAGGGAGGGATGGTAGGTGGTCATCGGCAGGAGGCTTACTTGTCCCCCATTTAATCTGACGCGTAATGATTTCCTGAAGAGATGTTATATGGTGGAATGATTTTAAAACTGCATCTAGTATTGAAACAATGGCATCAGTTTTAAACAATGGCATGCTTGTTAACACACTAATTTCATAACATGCACCACAATTATTTTCTGAGGTCTTTGTCTTGTCACGTTCCAGATAAACTGATATGTACAGGTCAGTGAAGTCAAGTGACATTTCTCCACTGTATAGACATGATGCAACTGCTCCAGCTTCAAGCTGGTGAAACATGTTCATTGTCTTCCTTGCTTATGGAGATAGTCCTGCTTAAAAAAAGTTTTTTTTTATTTTACCAATGCCTTTGGTAACTTAAGCCCTATTTCATCTACACTGAAATTTGCTACTGGCTTCCAACTGCATCAGTACCAGGAATTTGGTAATGAAAGTAAAGGTCAAAAAGTGCTTTACTTTATACGTTAAATAAGGGTGTGTTCAATTTTTGCCACCGTTTTGTTCAAATGGATAAGGAACAGAAATTATGCAGCAAATTTTCAATATTACCCTCAATCTGACTTCAAAAAATTAACTTGCTTTGTTCCATCTTCTTTTCAACAGAGGTTCTTATTCAATGCAAAACATTCTAAGTTTACTTTAGTGTCATTCAGAAAATCTTGAGAAAATGAAAATAAGAAGAGAAATATTTTGATGTTTCATCAAATGGTGGACAAGTCCAAGTAAAACTAAGACAGCGGACAGATTCTGACAAGGTGGGTATAAAACAAATACATCCAACATCGAAATGAAAATCGTTTATGCTGATACACTTGTGTGAATCCAAGCAATATTACAGGCATATGTCTCTGGAAGGTAGTTAACTGAAGTGAGGTATGAATATTAATACATGAGCTGAAAATGTGTTGCTGGTTAAAGCACAGCAGGTTAGGCAGCATCCAAGGAACAGGAAATTCGACGTTTCGGGCCAGAGCCCTTCAATACATGAGGTAAGGATTGTAGATTTCAAAAAGATTTCACAGTCAATGCACAGTAAATACAGCAATTTATGGGTGCAGTTTATTTTCTTTTAGTGCAGTTGCCAGAATGATCAATCAATATGTGATTGTTAACTTTATTCAAGTATCACAACCAAACCAAATGATATGTCATGAAAACAATAAGTGCTGGAATTCACAGCGGCTCAAGCAGTGGGTCAGCTAGATTCGAAACATTAGCTTCCTAATGAAATTTACAGCATTTACTGTTTTCAGTACAGATTCAAGCATTTGCAATAACTTTTTTAGATTAGATTAGATTAGATTACTTACAGTGTGGAAACAGGCCCTTTGGCCCAACAAGTCCACACCAACCCGCCGAAGCGCAACCCACCCATACCCCTACATTTACCTCTTAGCTAACACTACGGGCAATTTAGCATGGCCAATTCACCTGACCCGCACATCTTTGTGATTGTGGGAGGAAACCGGAGCACCCGGAGGAAACCCACACAGACACGGGGAGAATGTGCAAACTCCACACAGTCAGTTGCCTGAGGCGGGAATTGAACCCAGGTCTCTGGCGCTGTGAGGCAGCAGTGCTAACCACTGCGCCACCATGCCGCCCAGCTTGCTCCTGTGATATGTAACTATACTTCTGAGAATGAGTCATACTGGACTCTGTATCTCTCTCCATAGATGCTGCCAGATCTACTGAGTTTCTCCATCATTTTCTTTTTGTATTATTTCAGATTTCCAGCACCACAATAATTTGTTTTCATTTTACATGTAGTTACAGCTGGTAACCAGAGGAGGTGATCCTTCCAGTCTTTTTTTGCCTCTTACATTTATTTGTAAAACAGTCATTTCAGAATCAAGGAAGCATTATCAACTTTGTCCATGATCCTCTTTGTGAACTTTGAAGTGCCTGATCCCACGATTCTGCCAATAAGAACGCTGCTTCTAGTCTAAGATTACAGCTAGTCTGTCAGACTTTCTGCAAAATGCCTGCAGCAAAAATGCATTTTGGCTTTTATTTGCTATTTACATTTAGCAGGATGTTCCTCTGGCTTCCAGGAAATATACAACAGTTTCCAAATTTACTAACAAAAATCTAATGATGTTAAATGTCATTTGCAAATTCTTCCTTAATTATCATTTGGATCATCTCAATGATATTTCTATTCTCGGTAACTCTCAGATATATGGTTAAAGGACAGGTATGCTGGTACCATGTTTTATATTATCAAAACTTACAAGTAGTCAAAGACATTGACAATAATGTATCTGGTGACATAATTGCTATTCTTGCTACTGTTGATGATATTTTCTTTGTCACATATTTGCATAACGCTGCTCTCGTTTAGAGAGAAAAAACTAGTATGGTGGTATGGTGGCTCAGTGGTTAGCACTGCTGCCACACAATGCCAGGGACCTAGGTTTGATTCCACTCTCAAGTGACGATGTAGTGTTTCCACATTCTCCCCGTGACTGTGTGGCTCCCCTCCGGCTGCTCCAGTTTCCTCCCACAATCCAAAGATGTGCAGGTGAAATGGATTTGCCATGTGAAATGGCCTATACAGACAGGAATGGGTGAGTTAGTCATGGATAATGCAGTGTGTCCAGGGATGAGGTGGGTTTGGGTCTCTTTTTTTTGCATAATTAACTTCTGTTCTATCATTAAAACCAAATTAGCGTGACTGTGTGCTTATGCTTCAGTGAAAGACCACCTCATTAAACAAAACAAAATATGATCAATCAAGCTCGCTTTTAATCTGGCATCTGACTTGTCAGATGTATTCACTTCAGTTAGAATCGCAATATCATGGAAGAACAATTTTTGACGTTAATCTGTTAGTTCTTTTGCCAGTCACCTCAAATTAGTGCCTTCTGCTAATGGAAACAAAATGGTTCTATCCACGCTGCCTGGATTGCATGATTTTGAATACTTCCATCAAATCTCCTCCAAAATTTCCTTTTTTTTAAGGAGAACAACTCCAGCTCTCCAATCCATTCATATAATTCAAGTTCCTGATTGAATTATTCTAAAAATGTCACTTCCTCCTAAAGTGCCCAGAATCTGGCACTTTTATTTAAGATAAACCGAGCAGGTTGTAAGGGTTCAGGATAAATTCCTTGCTTTTGTACCTTATACCTGTGTTTTTAAAGCTCCAGATCCTGTTTGTCTGTCCTCCCACGCTCCCAACCTGCCCTGCCAACATCAAAGACTTGTGCACATACATACTCCCCAGGTCTCCCTGCTCCGATAGTTTTGTTAATATATCTTATATAGCTTCTTCTCCCTAACAAAATTAATAACTTGAGGAAAGGTACGTGTATGGAATGAGCTGCCAGAGGAAGTGGTGGAGGCTGGTACAATTGCAACATTTAAAAGGCATTTGGATGGGTATATGAATAGGAAGGGTTTGGAGGGATATGGGCCGGGTGCTGGCAGGTGGGACTAGATTGGGTTGGGATATCTGGTCGGCATGGACGGGTTGGACCGAAGATGCTGTACATCTCTATGACTCTATAACCCAAAACATTAACTCTGATTTCCCTCCAGTGATGCTGCCAGACCTGCTGAGCTTCTCCAACAATATCTGTTGCTTTTGTTTCTGATTTATGGCATCCACAGTTCTTTCAGTTTTTATTTTAATAATTTCTCATTTCTTGGGGAATAAATTTCATCTGCCACATGTCCGTCCATTCTATCATTCTGTCTATATCCAATTAAAATCAAATATGTTCTCCTTTCAGTTCACAATCCTTCTAAAACTTGTGTCATCTGCAAACTTTGAAACTGTGCTCCCTACGCCCAAGTCCAGGCACTTGATCTATACCAAGAAAAGCAGTGATCTGAATACTTAACTGTGGGGATTTAACTATGTACCTCCTTCCAGGATCACAATGATTCTCTGTTCCCTGTAACTTCTCATCCACACTGCCAGTTGCTCTGTTATTTCATAGACGTCAGTGTTGCTGACAAGTCTGTTATTTGGCACATCAGCTTTCAGAGGCCCATGGGTATCTCATCAACTCCCACTGTTAACTCATCAACATACTCAATGATATTGGTGAAATGTAATATACCTTTAAGAAATCCAGGTTGTTCTTTTTCCTTAATTAAGTCAATTTTATACCACAGTTTGTTCATTTGGTCGGGTTATTCTTTCTATAAGCTTTCCCATTACTGGCCCAATGTTACTGGGTAAAAAGTGAGGTCTGCAGATGCTGGAGATCACAGTTGAAAATGTGTTGCTGGTTAAAGCACAGCAGGTTAGGCAGCATCCAAGGAATAGGAAATTCGACGTTTCGGGCATAAGCCCTTCATCAGGAATGAGGAGAGGGTGCCAGGCAGGCTAAGATAAAAGGTAGGGAGGAGGGACTTGGGGGAGGGGCGATGGAGATGTGATAGGTGGAAGGAGGTCAAGGTGAGGGTGATAGGCCGGAGTGGTGTGGGGGCGGAGAGGTTTGGAAGAAGATTGTAGGTTAGGAGGGCGGTGCTGAGTTGAGGGAACCGACTGAGACAAGGTGGGGGGAGGGGAAATGAGGAAACTGGAGAAATCTGAGTTCATCCCTTGCGGTTGGAGGGTTCCCAGGCGGAAGATGAGGCGTTCTTCCTCCAACCATCGTGTTGTTATGTTTTGCCGGTGGAGGAGTCCAAGGACCTGTATGTCCTCGGTGGAGTGGGAGGGAGAGTTAAAGTGTTGAGCCACAGGGTGGTTGGGTTGGTTGGTCCGGGCATCCCTGAGGTGTTACTGGGACCAGCCTTGAATCCTCTTGTAATTTTCCAGTCCTCTACTGCCACCCTCATTATCAAAAGGAAGACCTGAAAACAATTACCTCTGCAAACTCCATCCCTACTTCCTTCAGCGTCCTTATACGTTAAATACTCCACAGCGGAATACATACAAAGTTTAGTAGCTCCCTCTGATGGAAATAACTGTGTTTCACATTTTTATCTTCTATCTGATATTAATTGAAATTCTGAAGGATTTGCTTTGGTTGCCGTGGTTGTTGGAATGAGCTTTTGGGCCATGGTATCAGGTGAACAATGATTTCATGGAGCATCTACCTATTCATCAGTTTGCTCCAAGAAGCTCGGGAGCAGAAGGCAAAATGTTGGATAAGTTCTTGCCTTGCAGGATTTCCCAACACCAATTACAATATTGGTGTCATCCATGTTGCTACCCTCTAAGGTGATTCATACCTTTCAACAATGAAAGCAGTTCCACTGCATTGATGTGTAAATTAGTCGAGCCCAGGGGACTGCACAGGGTCTAACCTGGTGGCCAAAACTGCATCACAATGTCTTTTCTTTAAGATAATTTTCTGCACTATGTAAACAAGAAACAAAAGTTAAAAATGTTCTCAAGGCGAGCAAGGCATCTCCAAACCAAGCCTTTGACATGACTGACACAATGAAACATCAAAGATAAAGAAAGAAGGCAATTGTATAAGATTTTCTCAAATCCCTGCAATAACTTTGAAGTGACACTTCAGATGCATAAATAGCTAGGGAGACATCTTGTGATACATTTCCATTAAGGTCTTCAGGATTACTATAGTCTATGACGTGCCCGGAGATTTTGCTGTCCAGAGAGGTCTAGCTGTGGATTAGTGGAGGGCCTACTTAAAACCAAACTGAAACAGTCCTCTTGAAATATCACTGCAGACAATAAAGGGTGTACTACACATTTACATGGAAGACATTTTCAGCTAAGTGCCACATAAGGGCGGCACGGTGGCACAATGGTTAGCACTGCTGCCTCACAGCACCAGGGACCTGGGTTCAATTCCCACCTCAGGCGACTGACTGTGTGGAGTTTGCACGTTCTCCCCGTGTCTGCGTGGGTTTCCTCCGGGTGCTCCGGTTTCCTCCCACAGTCCAAAGATGTGCGGGTCAGGTGAATTGGCCATGCTAAATTGCCCATAGTGTTAGGTAAGGGGTATATGTAGGGGTAGGGGTATGGGTGGGTTGCGCTTCGGCGGGTCGGTGTGGACTTGTTGGGCCGAAGGGCCTGTTTCCACACTGTAAGTAATCTAATCTAATCTACCCAAAGATACAACATGGCTGTCTACATATACATTAGGCAAGTGGAGCAAATCATCAGCAGCAATTTTGACCACTGCATTAACTTAACATCTAAGGATATTTGATTTTTGCTTTGCAGATAATTTATGTAACCCTTGAAAGGAAATTGTCTGGACACCTGTTGAAATCAAGTGTGACTCCGTTTAAAGTTCCTATAATTAAAGATATGGAAACTGGTTTTATTTTCTTTCTGATGCTTTCTCTTGGTTATAGTGACAGCCTTTTTTGTACAGAATCATTGAATCCTTACATCACAGAAGGAGACTATTTAGCCCATCATGTCTGACCTTTCATTTTCTCCATCCAGTTGTATCATTCATGGTGAACTGCTTGGATGTCCCAGTACCTCCCTGCAACTTATTCTGACATTTAGATGCTGCTTTTTTAGGTCATTGTGTTGGAGATTTTTTTCAACAGGTCAGATGTGATGCTACCCACGCTTTCTCCAGCCATGCCCGTACTGCTCAGTATTTACTCAGCAGCCATCACTCAGAGGAGAAAGTGAGGTCTGCAGATGCTGGAGATCAGAGCTGAAAATGTGTTGCTGGAAAAGCGCAGCAGGTCAGGCAGCATCCAAGGAACAGGAAATTCGATGTTTTGGGCATAAGCCCTTCATCAGGAATCCAAGGATTCCTGATGAAGGGCTTATGCCCGAAACGTCGAATTTCCTGTTCCTTGGATGCTGCCTGACCTGCTGCGCTTTTCCAGCAACACATTTTCAGCCATCACTCATCATCAGGAACAGTCTGGAGGACAACTGAAAAGTAAATGAAGCCAAGCAAACAGTTCACAACCATCCAAATCTTTCAGCATGTTGAAATAAAAAAAACATATTGTATAATGGAGCAGAAAATCCATAACAGTATTCAGAGTACCATTGATTAAAACCTCAAAAGAGATGTAATATGTTATAACAGAAGTCCTCAACTGAATGAAAAGCCTGTCTCTCAAACCCAAATGTAAGTATTTTAGTTTCAAGTATTACCAAAACTTTAGGCTTGCTCTCAACATTCATTCAAGTTCTCAAGAAGAGTTGTATCAGACTCAAAACATGAATCCTTTTTCTCTCTCAATAGATGCTGCCAGACTTGGTGAGATTCTTTAGCACTTTCCATTCTTATTTCAGGTCTCCGGTATCACACTACTTTGCTTTTGGTCTTCCAAGTTCAGCAGCTTGTCTTCAGCAGAAGGAATTTGAACATTTAAAATTTAGGATTGTGTCTGTACCTACAAATACCTAATTGTACAATAGTTTTATTTGGAGATGTTATGTTGATATTCTCTTATGGATTGAAGCATCTACTTCCCTGACCTTTTCATTGGCAAACTCAAAATACTTTATTGAGACACTGCCAGATGGGCTACTTTATTTCACAGAGACCAATTCAAGATGCAGAGCAATAATCAGAAACAAATCTTTTCAAATGAATTTGCTTTGTCTCTCACTTTGAGAACAGGAAAATCTCTCTTGTTAGCAGCTTAAATGTCATTGAACAATACAGCACACAACATAGCCATTTGCACTTGGGCTTCTCCCTTCCTTGTTCCACATGTCCCTACAACTTTCTGTTTCTGAGTATTTATTGAATTGCTTCTTGATAGTCTGCATTGAATCTGTTTCCACTGTCCTTTCAAGTCATGCATAGAGCATCCAGAAGTCTTGGTTTTGTATTAAATGCCCCAGTTTCCTATCAATTTCCTAAAAGTAGTTTCTATGTCCTGGTTTTCAACTTTATATTGTATTCAATGTACCTGGCCTACCTCACACTCTTCACCACCCCACCCAACTTGATGGCTCCAAAGAAGTCGTCACTCTCTTTTTAGTGCTGATATCTCCATTTCTGATGTGGCTTTTTCAACAATCTATGGAATAACATAGACAACAATGTTGGGAGGAGAAAGTGAGGTCTGTAGATACTGGAGATCAGAGCTGAAAATGTGTTGCTGGTTAAAGCGCAGCAGGTCAGGCAGCATCCAAGGAACAGGAAATTTGATGTTTCGGGCATAAGCCCTTCATCAGGAAACCTGATGAAGGGCTTATGCCCGAAACGTCGAATTTCTTGTTCCTTGGATGTTGCCTGACCTGCTGCGCTTTAACCAGCAACACATTTTCAACAATGTTGGGAGACATACCAGGAGCTGTAACTACATGTCTTCATTGTATTTCATACTAAATCTGCTTGTACTATCCTTTTAAAGCTCTTTAAGGAAGGAAATTTGCTGGTCTGATCTACGTGTGACTCCAGAAAAATGTGGTTGACTCTTAACTGCCCTCTGGGCAATTAGGGATGGACAATAAACGCTGGCCCAGCCAGTGACACCCACAATCTAAAAGTGAATATAAATAACTCTTCTGTAACATGATGGCTACATTTTTGTATAACCCTGTGTTACAGAAAAATTGTGTTTTAGAAACAGCATTTAAAGTGTTGGCAATGTAACAGTGTTACAGCCAAAACATTGTTTCCAAAGCACAAACTTTTAAAACGTGTCCCCAAATTGTCAATCACGTTACAGCGAATTTGCTTTACTAAAATGGTTGGTATAGCGGAATGACCTGTAAAAGCAAAAATAAAATTCTTTCTTAAGCTGTTCCTTTCCTAGACTTCTGCCATTGGCTGTCCACATATAAAACATGGAACTTTTGAATGATCGTAACACCCAAGTCATACAGACTATCAGATTAAACTATTCCAGATTATCAGAACTCACCAAGGTCTAGGTGATTGATGAAGGTTTCCAATTACCTTTCTATTTATTCTGAAAAAATGGTCCAATTTAAGATGACTGCATTGAAAAAGCCTTGAGCATTAATGTGATTAGCAGCAGTATAACATCAAAAAGTAAACTTTAATTCAGGTTACATTCACATCAAGCTCTTTACAGCTTACTTTTCTTGTTTGGTCATCTGATCATGATCAAACCTAGGCTTAGTATGTACAAGCATTCTCTTCTTAAAATAGCACACTAGACCATTGGTTACTTTTATCTATGTTCTTCCTGTCTGCTGTCCCCCAGAAAACGGGAGCGTCTCTATTGTTGTATTAGCGTGTAAGGGTCTGAAAGAATTAATATTGAAGCCAGCTTTGAGCACCAGTTGTTGCCATTCGGACTTGGTAGGGAACTGGCTTTGGATTAGGAAGGAATGAAACATAATACTCAGATCTCACTCAAAATCTCTGGAACAGTATCCATCATATCAGTATAATTTCTTCTTGTTAGATGAGAAAGTGATTTTCCACTATCATACCAGAACTATTTTGCCTCTGTAGATCCTTATTCTAAAAGTGAATGTAGTAGTAAATTCAACTCATCGTGAACAATAGTGTAGACAGCCTCATGCATCATGACACTCTGTGGTAAGGAATGCTCATATCACGGTCCCTCCCATATGTTTTCCAATGATTTATTCCCCACTTTGAATGTAGAACCCAAGAAACATCTGCTGCTATCTTCAAAGTGAATGGCACTATCCTGAAAATCAGCCTGTACTGATTCAATTAAATATTTGACCAATTTATTTGACTTCACTGAGGAGCCAACAGATTCTGTGGATAAAGGGTTACCAGTGAATGTACTGTACATAGATTTCCAGGAAGCATTTGATTAGCTGCCACATCATAGTTTATAGTAGAAAATTAAAGCTCATGGGGAAAGGGATAATGTATTGAAATGGCAAGAAGATTGGCTGCCTAACAGGAAACAGTTGCTGTAAATGGGTCTGTCTCTGGTTGGAAAAATATTATGAGTGCTTTGTTATAGGGATCAGTGCTTGGATCTCAATTGTCTAAAATTTATATAAATGACTTGGATGAAGGGACAGAGGGCATGGTTGCCAAATTTGCTAATGACACAAAGCTAGCTAAGGACCTAAAGAAGCCACAAGAAGACTGCAACAAGACATAGATAGGTTAAGCGAGTGGGCAAAGACTTAGCAAATAGAGTATAATGTGGGAAAATGCAAAATTGTCCATTTTGACAGAAGAATAAAAAGGAAGCATATTATTCTGATGGCGAGAGATTGCAGAGCTCTGAGATGCAGAGATATCTGGGTATTTTCATGCATGAATTGCTAAAGTTAGGATGCAGGTACATGAAATAACTAGGAAAGCAAATAAAAAGTTATCATTAATTGCCAGTGAAATTGAAATTAAATATAAAAGTATGGAGGTTATGCTTCAGTTATACTGGATACCAATGAGATCACAGCTGGAGTACCAGGTACAGATTTGGTAACCTGCTATAAGGAAGAATGCAAATGAGTTGGAGGAAGTTCAGAATTGGTTTACTAGACACTTACCTGGAATGTGGATTTGGCTTATGAGGAAGGGTTGGACAGGCTAGCCTTGTATCCACTAGATGACTAAGAGGCAACCACATTGAAATATGCAAGATCCTAAGAGATCTTAACATGGTGGGTGTGAAGAGGATGCTTCCTCTAATGAGAAAATGTAGAACAAGGGACACTACTGAAAAATGAGGGATTGTCCATTTAAAAACAGGGATGAAATGAAAGTTATTTCTCTTCGCGGTTTGTGACTCTTTGGAATTCTCTCTTTAAAAAGATAATGGAATCAGAACCTTTGAGTATTTGATGGTGGAGGTAAATAGATTCTTGTTAGGGAAAGAGTTAAAAGATTACCAGGGGTGAGTAGGAATGTGGATTTGAGGTTACAGTCAGGTCACCCAGGATGTTTTTGAAAGGGAGAGCAAGCAAGAGGGGCTGAATGGCATGCTCCCGCTCTTTAATTTGTACATTCACATGTTCATAACTGGACTGAAGTAGGCTGTGAGTTACAAGATTCCACAAAATAGTTTATCTAGTTTTAATACACTTCTTTGTATCCTGTTTCATTGACAAATAAAGCCACTGTCCCTGTCACTGCAGCAAATAGATTTCTCACTTGCTTCAATTCTATTTAATTTAACATATTCCACTGAAATGTAATTCAATTCAGATTAGTTCTGTGTGAAATTAGTATTAGAAAAGTCCAGAAATAAGACAGATGCGTTTCCAGAGTTTGTGCTTTTATCTTTGACAAACAACAGTTGCAATGGATCAAAGGTTTACCATTTTTAATCATAAGAGTTTTCCTAATGTAAATTTGGCAGCTGGCCAAGTAGTGGGCATGTCATTCTAGTTACTGCTGGCGAAAGAAGGGCTTAGAGCACCACTTGGCACAAGAATTAATATCACTTGAAAGGATAGGTTAATTGCTTCTATAAAATGTTAATTACCAGAATCTTATGGTTAGCAAAAACGCATAACAATGTTTATCTGGTTGTGAAAAAGAAATAGATGTGCTATGCCATTAAAAGAATCCTGCAAAGAATGTTCTCACAGCTTGGCTTCGTAGTGAAAGAAATTGGTTAACGCAAAATGGGTTTTCAGGAAAGTAGCCCAATTTATTTGAACCCTGCAGGGCAAGACTGTTGGAGTCAAATGTGAGCATTTTAAAGAATATTATATTCACTGTTCAAAATTTCCTTTCTAGGAATGCACTTTTGTGCAGTTGCTTAGACTGTTTAAAGTATTTTTACTTTATCACGCTATTATCATGCTACCTTGCAAAACCCATAACACACGAGCCCAGGGTGATTTCCTAAAGTAGAGATTCTAGAACGAGGGGATAATTAAAAAATGAGGGATCACCCATTTAAAAACAGAGATGAGATGAAAGTTATTTGTCTTTGAGGTTTGTGAGTCTTCAGAACACCCTCACTGGAAAGCTAACAGAAGCAGAAACCTTGAATATTTTAAGGCAGAGGTTGATAGATCCTTGTTAAGGAAAAGGTTGAGGGATTACTGGGGCTCGGTAGGAGTGTGGACTTGAGGTTACAATCAGAACACCCACGATGTTAATGAATGGATGGAGAATTTGCTAGTGGGCAGGAAACAGTGAGTGGGGATAAGGGGTTCTTTTTCAGGTTGGTGACCCATGACCAGTGAGGTACCACAGCGTTCGGTATTGGGACTGCAATGGTTTACAATATATACTAATGACTTGGAGGAAGGAAGCAAATGTATTGTTGCCAGATTTTCAGGCAATGCAAAAATAGGTGGAAAGGCAGGTTGAGAGAGAGATAGAAACATTTTACAGAGAGATGTTGATAGGTCAGGAAAATAGAATAGGAAATAGAGAAAAATGCAAAGTTGTTCATTTTGGAAGGGAGAACTAAAGGACAGAATATTATTGCAAAGGAGAAAAACTCCAGAAAGCTGAAACACAAAGGGACTTGAAGTTATTGGTGCACAAAACATAAAAAGCTAGCACATAGGGGCAGCAGGTAATCACGAAGGGCTAATGGAATGGTGGTCTTTATTTCAAGGGGGCTGGAGTATAAGAGTTTGGAAGTCTTACTGCAATTGTACATCCAGAGTACAGTCAGAGTTAAGGAAAAGTCGTATTTCATTGGAGGTAGTTCAGAGAAAATTCAATAGAATAACCCCAGTGTGGGGAGAGTGTCTTAAAAGCAAAGGCTAAACAGTTTGGGACTGGAGTATAGAGGAAGAGAGGTGATCTTATTGGAACATATAGGATTCTTAAAGAGCTTGGTGGAGGTAAATAGATTCTTGTTAGGTAAATGCTGAGAGGATATTTTCTCTCGTGGGACAGGCTAGGACCAGAGGGCATGGTCTCAGAATAAAAGAATGACAAATTAAGACTGAGATGAGAAGGAATTTCACCTCCTAGAGAATTGAGGGTCTTTGGAACTCCTTGCCACAGAGAGTCGTGGGCTTAGAATCTTTGTGTGTATTTAAGGCTGAAATAGATAAAGTCCATAATCTGTAGGAGAAGTGAGGGTTATGGGAAAGGCAGAAAAGTGGGCATGAGGAATGTTGGATCATTCATGATCCTATTGAGTGATAGAGAGGGCTTGAGGGATTGAATGGCCTAATCAACATTGCAATCAAATTGTCCGCATGTTGACTAATCTTGTAAAAGAACTTAAAAACTGAAATTAGTGGAGAAACTCAGCAGGTCTGGCAACATCTGGGGGAAGAAAGCAGAGTTAGCCTTTCGACACTGGTGACTCTATCAGAACTGGATAAAAGTCATCTTTAAGCTGAAAACGAACTAGTGGCAGGAGAGAGGAGAGAGGAGGGATTGGTGGAGATAGAGTCCAGAGAGAGAGAGATTTATGAAAGCAATAGGTAACAAGAATATTATGGATAGCAGACCGGGATAGAAGAAAAGCTGAATAAGAGATAATAAGAGCTGAGAATGGGAAAATGGGTTCGCTGTGCTGAACACAACCCATATAATGTGACAATGGGTCGAGGAATAGATGAGAATGGGTGACCATGATAAGAGAACCCCGTGTCATAACAGGGCCAGGAATGGGGTGGATAAAAAAACACGAAGGGATAGAATCAGCCTCTGAAACTTTTTAACACAGTGTTGAGTTCTGGAGGTTGCAGGGTCTCCAAGCAGAAAATGAGATGCTGTTATTTGAGCTTGTGCTGGGCTTGCTAGAACACTGCAGCCAGGCCTGTGACAGAAATGTTGGGCAGGGAACATGATAATATGTTGAAAAGGCAGGCAGCTGGAAGTTTGGGGTTAGTTTTGAGGACAGAGTGTGAGCGTAGGTATACCAGTCACCCAATCTACGTTTCATCCTCATGATGTAGAAGAGACACATTGTGAACATCTTAGATCTCCAGTATCCACAGTTTTTCATATTAATGCAGTTCCCTGCCTCTCCTCAGACCTAGTTTACTGTTTCCACTACTCCCGATGTGGTCTTCTCTACATCGGTGAGACCAAACATAAACTCAGGGTACGTTTCGATGAGCATCTCAGCTGGGCCCATAAGAGCCAACATGACCTCTCAGTCACCGCCCATTTCAATTCCCTTTCCCATTCCTTCTCCAACATGATCATCCTTGGCCTCCTCCATTGCCACAGTTAATCGGACTACAAACTGGAGGAATAACACCTCATCTTCTAGCCCCTCCTCCCCCCTTCCATTCCACTTACTGACCCTTTCTTCTAGTCACCAACTGGATTCATTCCTCCCAAAAACCAACCAACCAACTCTACCTTCTGTGTTCATCTATCCCTACCTCACAACTCTCCCTCTAACCCCACCCAAAACCTTTCTGTTGAGATGTTGAACCTTGAGGTAGCTTGCACCTTGATGAATCATAGTGACATAGTTGAGCAGTCAGAGTTGTCAATGCCTTCATACTTTTGGATGACCTTAAGTGATTCTCATGCCATTTCCTTTTCTACCCTTTTAGTATTGGACTATGGAGAACTGGGAGAAGAGAACCAGTTTAGGGAGGCACCTGGATGCAAAGATCTGTCCATTGGAGTCAGTTCCATGGGAGGTCTTCGATACTGGGAGATGTAGCCTCATAGAGGAAGCTAATGTTGGTCAGGTGGTCCTCCCATTTAAACCCCAGGATTTGACATGGACATTGCCAGTGGAAGCTCTCTGAATCTTAATGTGGTGTTGGCAGATAGCCCAGGTTTCGCTGCGATAGAAAAGAGTGTCAACAAAGCAGCCTTATAGGCCATGACTTCTGTTGATTTCCAAATCTCCATATTTCTCAAATGCAAGTTTTTGCAGATTGTAAAAGTCAGTGTTGATTTACATAGAACACGACAGCACAATACAGGCCCTTCAGCCCTCGATGTTGCGCCACCCTATCATACTAATCTGAAGCCCATCCCACCTACACTATTCCATGTACGTCCATTTGCCTGTCCAATGACGACTTAAATGCACTTAATCTCGGTGAATCTACTACCGATGCAGGCAAAGCATTCCATACCCTTACTAGTCTCAGAGTAAAGAAACTACCTTTGACATCTGTCTTATACCTATCTCCCCTCGTATTTGCCGTCCCCATACTTGGAAAAAGGCTCTCCCTGACCACCCTATCTAACCCTCTGATTATCTTGTGTGTCTCTATTGAGTCACCTCTCAACCTTCTTCTCTCTAAAGAGAACAGCCTCAAGGCCCTCAGCCTTTCCCCGTAAAACTTTCCTTCCATACCAGGCAACATCCTAGTAAATCTCCTCTGCACCCTTTCCAAAACTTCCACATCCTTCTTATAATGCGGTGACCAGACCTGCACACAATACTCCAAGTGTGGCCGTACCAGAGCTTTGTACAGCTGCAGCATAACCTCCTGGTTCCAGAACGCAATCCCTGTGTTTATAAAGGCCGAAACGCTGTATGCCTTCTTAACAACCCTGTCAATCTGGGTGGCAACTTTCAGGGATCTGTGTACATGGACACAGAGATCTCTCTGCTCATCTGCACTCCCAAGATTCCTACCATTAGCCCAATACTTTGCATTCCGATTACTCCAGCCAAAGTGTATCACCTCACACTTATCCACATTAAACTTACTGCTGGGTGAGATATTAAAAGAAGGAATAAAGAATTATGATTATATTAAACACATAAGCCAATACCTCTTTCCTTTATTTAAATGCTGAAGTACGCATCGAATTCATCACTTCACTTCACTGAAGACCTGAACCACATAAGGAATAGGGCTATATAGGTATCTCTCCCCATTACATATTACAAGCATAGACTTAATTTAATCTGAGTAGCCTTGATTTCCCTGGGTGTGTTAGTAAAACCAGCTCTGAAATTTGGTAGGTTGCATAAGGGTTTTTTCGAACCTAGGATCAATCTGAGCTCTTGTATGTGGAGCTTCAAGCTTTGTGAGATGAGAGGTAAGAACACTGGGGGCATCGATCAATCTTGATGTGTGTTTTGAATCCTTTGAATCTGGGTAGTATGTGTGTACAGTATGTGTCAGGGTGCCAGAGGGCAAGGTGTACTCAATCAAGGGACAGAGTTAACCAGTGCAGACCAACAAAAGGACATGGACAGGGAAGACTGAAAGAAAATGAAGGATCTGAGAATAAACAACCTCTTTTTTTAGGAAAAGCATACTGTCCATTTGGTCATCTCAAATCAAGTCAGCGAGTATGTGCATGCCTAAGACTTTAAAGGCTTTCAGGTGTGCCCCAGTCTAATTACCTAATATCACATCAAGGGTATTTGCTCATGTTTAGCCAGGCTATTCCCATGACATTACATCTGGTTGCATTTAGCTGCACATTGTTTTCGTCTTGTCATTCAATTTGAACGTCGTGAAGTTTCTGAACCTCATTTGACACCATGACGAAAATCACATTCATTAATTACATCAACAACTTTTAACCACAACCATTTGATCAACTGATCTACTGCCATTGAGAAAGCTGTTGTAATAATGGTTGAGGCTGTTGTAAAGAAGCAACACTTTTATGAAAGGAAGTCACAACATTACCAGACAGTGGGTTGTTGGTCTTCCAGCCCAAACTGAAGGCAGTTAACTCAAGGATCAGCATAAGATAACAGCCTCTTAGTCATGAACTACTCTGTAATTTTAGAGAGTTCACCTGTCAAGACAATAGGATTTTGTTCGTCTGGTGTTGCTTCAGTAGGCAACAATAATCACTTGCTTCCATTGACATAAGATGTACTCACTTAACAAAAGAAGCAATAATGAAATATTAAACTCATGTGCGAAAGCTTGGATTAGCCTGGCTGGAATTCTGTCTGCACCTTCAGACTTTCTAAGTTTAACTCTCAAGAGTTCTCAGGAAGATATCCCATGATTAGATCACAGAGAACTTTAATCACTGATATAGAGTTCAATAATTGGGAAAAATCTAGAGGTGTCATAGAATCATACAGCAGGGAAACAGACCCTTCGGTCCAACCAATCCATGCTGAACATAGTCCCAAACTAAACTAGTCCCATCTGCCTGCTCCTGGCCCACATCCCTCCTTTCCTATTCACGTACTGATCGAAGTGTCTTTTACACACTTGAACTATGCCTGCATTCACCAATTCCTCAGGAAGTTCATTCCACACATGAACCACCCTCTGTATAAAAAACTGCCCCTCATGTGAATTTTAAACCTCTCTCTTCTCACCTTAAAAATATGATCCCTAGTCTTAGAATCTCCCATCCTAGGGAAAAGACAGCTACCACCAGTATCTGTGAAGGAAAAAGTTAAAAATCACACAACACCAGATTGTGAACAACTTGTTTCTTTTGAAAGAAGTAGCTTTCGAGGTGCTGCCTCGTCATCAGGCGGTTGTCACCTGATGAAGGAGCAGCGCTCCGATAGCTAGTACTTCCAAATAAACATGTTGGACTATAACCTGGTGTTGTGTGATTTTTAACTTTATCCATGCCAGTCCAGTACCAGCTCTTCCACATCGTGACTACTTTGAAGGAAAAGCTACCAAGGCTTCCTAGCAGCAACAATTGTGGATGCATTGTTGCAATGTTTGAAGATACTTTGACTTGGTGGGCCACTTCACTCCCTGGGAACTCCCTTGGACAGAAGTAGAATCAGTGGCAGGCCTGGTATATAGGTCTGTATACAAGAGGCATACCCCCTTTTCATGGCACTAGCTGCCATGTGGGAAGGTCCAGTCTTTGAATGTTAGAGAATAAATGAGTGTGATAGGTCGGGGTGAGTCTGGTTGGTCAATGGGGAGGTAGTTAGGCAGGCTTGGGTGTTCAGGTCGTGAAAGTATCTAGGTGGCAGAGTTGATTTGATTCTAACATTTCTGGAGTTACCTTGACGGTGAGTACCACAGATCTGTCTCAACGTTACTTCAAGGTTGGAGAGATTTGCTGGGGGTCCTGGGGACTAGGGCATTGCCCATTAGAAAGCTTAACATTCCTGAGTAGTTACCCGAGTGGCAGACTGGGTCCGTTCTGAAGTCTATTCACAAAACAATTGGTTTGCAAGTCGGAACCCAATGCAGGAGAACGGAAAGCAGTCTTTCGTGAGTACAGGAAATGTTGGCATTTCAGGTATTTAAAAATTAAAACTGTTTGTGGGATTTCGTTTGTGAGTACCGGCATTTGTAAGTCAAACATTCATAAATGAGGGATCTCCTGCAAGTCCTTGCATCAAGAATTCCACAGGATCCTGACACACATCTTCAGTTGTATGGTCTGCCAGTCCAGACACCAGAAAATATATGTTTGAGACCATTGTTGCAGGGCTGATCATAGTTTACAGGGTATTTGTAATTGTCTGAGTTCCTTCTTGCAAGGTTCACTAAACACTTTATTGTTGGAATTAGAAACTCTTTTGAATCTATACAACTGGAATACATATGTAATATATATATATATTAAAAAAAAGCTAGCTTATATATTAATCCTTATCATGAGTGATAGAACCTTGTATTACTTCCTGGTGAACTTGATTAATCAAAGATGATTTGCCTCAAGAAACAGATCTTTGTTTATGACATCAGGAAAATGAAGTCAGCAATTTAAAACACTCAAGGTTGATAGCATATGATAATTTCTGGGCTTCTATCATTCATGTGGGAGTTTATAGCATTGAATACATTTTAGTTATTTATTCAGCTGTGCGGATTGAGAATAACTTATTGCTCCACTCAATCTCCAGCCTTGCCTCAGGTAAAATTCAAAATTTTAATGATTTATAACAAAACTACATTAAAAGTCTCTGGTAAACACAAATTGTAGATCTAACAAGGAACTAGAGGAGACTATTTGTCCCTGGCTTGGGCAGTTAGCAGTCAAATTTCTTACCTACAGCAACAACCTTTTTAAATGTTTCATTAACACTCAAGAGTGTCAAATAGCCATGGAGCTAGAAAATATAATTAAAAAATTAATGGATTTTTAAAGCAGTGCTCCGAGTTCATAATTTGCCATCTTGTGGTTTATCAAGTACCAAACATTTCCTAGACGGAGCTGTTTTACTTCAGGTTAACAATGGCACAGGTAAATGTAACAATATTGTAATCATATTAATAAACATTGTTTTTCTGCAATATCATGTTTGCTATCATGGCTTAATAACGTATACAACATTGAGGTTATCCCATATAAGTCGGTCCTCACTAAGGCATTAAAGAAATTCATGAAAAAATTGTAGTTTTCAATTTATTGTCCTTTATTACTTTTGGGTAACTCTCCTGGTCCCAGCTGAGGGTTATTACCAGACAAGTTGGTTCCCAGACTGAAATCTGGCATGCTAGCTCTTATTGTATTTTTTGGGAAACGCAAACATGCAATACTGCAAATTTAATTTTAACAACAAAACAATTTAATGTGCAAAAGCGATGAAACTAAAATAAATAATATAAAATAAAAGAATAATCAAGCTATTTACATATAGCACAAGCTGAAAGATTTTGAAACACAGGTAACTACAATCCCATTAATCTTAACAGTACCCCCAATTCAGGACTGAAAAAAGGAGTTAAAATATCTTTCTCTATCACATCTGGGATTGGCTTCAATTCCCAGCCCTATGAATTAATAGCCTCTCCTTGAGCTTTTGATCAACTGAGCATAGACTTTCTCAGATCCTAGTAACTCCTTCAGGATTTTTACCAACCACTTCTGGTCTGGAACATTCAACTTAAGCTGCTTACACTAAGGTAACCTATTTCTTACCTGTTCTATACCATTTCCTTTCATCAGGAACAATTATTTTGCACATCCAACCTTCAGCCAAGACTTCTGCTGAACTACAAAAAAAACCAAAACACAAAAGCTTTTTCCAAGCTATGGGTTTTGGCTCTAAGCTAAACAAAAACACAATTTCCAGAAGCTTGTAAACTGAAAGCCTAATATCCTACTCTTTTCTTCATTTACTCATACAAACACTCCCAATGTATATAAATTCTTATTTGCCTCCAAGAACTAACTCTCTCACAGACTATTTTTTGATTCAAAGAAAGCAACAACAGCAGAAATACCTTCAAGTTGCTCATTAAACATTTCAGACATACAGACGAAATCCACATGCCACTAGTTCAAATCCAAACTTTAAAATAGACAATATTAAAACATAGATGAACCATATACTTTATATTATACTAATGTACACCATGAAAAAGAGAAATAGACTTAAGAGCATTTAGAATTCACTCTTACATCACTGCTTCTTCAATACAGCCATATAACTCCAGTGACAGAATTTGTAATTTTCTCACTTTCATTTAAAAATTATACTTCACAATATGCACAAAAGAACATTTCATGTTTTGTATAATATTCCTTGATGTGATGTTTAATGCTCACATTTATCCTCTTAAAATGATTATGTTAACACCAAGCATAATTACTAATCCCGATTTCTTTCCACCACAGAATTCCATACATGATGAGAAATTCAGCCATTGTAAACTACAATGGTATATATCTGAAAGGATTGTACTAAGGATTACCATAAGCACCACCTGCTTTGATGATGCCTTGTGGACTTGAGGATGGAACAGTTTTGGATCTCAATGGAGTAAGGCCTGGCATATGGTCCTCCTCAAATTCTCTGTAACAATATCTACCATAGCAATGTAATGTGCACTTCCTTACTAACATGTAATAAACTTGTTAACTACCAGGTACTCATTTAGTTGGACCAGATTATTTTTTCTACTGCTCTAGACCACTCAGGTGCGGTAGTTTGTTATAATTAGAAGCAGGTAGTGTCAGTAAACTTCAAGGTAAGTAGCACTCCTCTGTCATAGTACAAAGTTAAAAATCACACAACACCAGGTTAGAGTCCAACAATATTTATTTGGAAATAAACCTGTTGGACTATAACCTGGTGTTGTGTGATTTTTAACTTTATACACCCCAGTACAACACCGGTGTCTCCAATTCTGGCATAGTAGCTCATAATTATAATCACCAGTAATTATCAGAACATTGCTGCTTGTGAGCCTTCTTTATAATATGCTTCTAGCAGAGACATTACGCTATCATAATAGACTCATAGAACCCTTCCAGTGGAAGTAGGCCATTTGGACCATTGACTCTACACCATCCCTCCAAAGTGCATCCCACCCAGACCCACCCTCCTACCCTCTCCCTGTAACTCTGCATTTCTCATGGCTAACTCACCTAGCCTTCACATACCTGAAAACTATTGGTAATCTAGCATGGCCAATCCACCTAACCTGCACATTTTTGGGCTGTAGGAGGATACTGAAGCACCCAAAAGGAAACCCACACAGACACGGGGAGAATGTGCAAACTCCACACAGTCATATGAGACTGGAATTAAACCCAGTTTCCATTTTGAGAAGTCCCATACTTGGGCTTGAATATAAAAATCAACCGATGGCATACTGGACTGTTAGAGGTGCTGTCTTTCAGATGAGACATTAAACTAAGACCCCATCTGCCTACTTAGGTGGACATAAAATATCCCATCACAATACTCTGAAGAACAACAGTACTGTTATCTCTGGGGTCCTGACCAGCCACTCAGTCAACATCACCCAATTAAACTTACTTGGTCATTATTACACTGCTGCTTATGGATGCTTGCTGTTGTGGTTGTGGGTTTGTTTGTCAAACTGAAGTTGATTTGCAGATATTTCGTCCCCTGTCTAGGTGATATATTCAGTGCTTTGGAAACTCCTGTGAAGCGCCACTATACTGTGTCTTCTGGAATTTAATTGGTTCTATTCCTACTGCTTCCGGTTGCCCGTTCCGCTTGTTGATGGAGTCCGTGGCTGAGTGCCACGCTTCTAGAAATTTTCTGGCTGTACTATGTTTAGCCTGTCCTTTGATCATTGTGTTGTCCCACTTGAATTTGTGGTCCTTGTCATCAGTGTGCATGGCTACTAGGGGCAGCTGGTCATAGCGTTTAGTGGCTAGTTGGTATTAGTTGGGTTAATATACTGGCCACTACAACGAACAACTGGAACTGGCAACCAGAAGCAGCAGAAATGGAACCAAATAAATTCGAGAAGACATGGTACAGCGACGTTTTACAGGAGGATCCAAAGCACTGAAGATGTCACCTAGACAGGGGACGGAACATCTGCAAATCAACTTCCTAGCTCGGGGAACATACCACATCCACAACAATTGGCACCTAAGCTACAAATCTTTACAAGAAACTTTGACTGCTGTGTTTCCTACATCACAACAGTGGCTACTTTCCAAAATTACTTTATTGGCTCTAGCTTTGAGATGTCTGGTGGCTATGTAAATCCAAAAAAATCCAAGTCTTTCTTCTCTGTTCAAAACTCTTGTTGAGTTTCCATGACACAAGTAAACCCGGTGTTCAAAGAACAGCTTCATCTGTGCTTTTAGATAAACCGATACAGCCAACAGACAAAAATGTAAATAAAATATGTAATGAAGGGGAAAAATGTGTGAGTGTTTATAGGTGATGACAGCAGATACATGAATATAATAGGGAAGCAGCAGACACCTGTTGCTGAAATTACTTTGACCTTCTCCTATCCAGGAGACAGGATGCTTCTTTCAACAGCAATTGTTGTAGTTAATGGGACTGTAACATGTGTTAGCACATAAGTTAACAATTAATGGGAGAAAAATGAAATTTCAAGAGATTAACAAAAGCTGCTGATTCCTAATCTTTCCGTTCAATTTTATTTTGACTGTGTATCTATGTCAATGTCTAATTCTATACATTCAGAATTTAAACAACATAATTTGATGTAAATAACTAAATTTTCAAAAATGAAAATTGGCATTTTCACTCGCACTAATGTGAGTGACTTGCATCATTTTTGATCAATCCTATTAGCTATCTGTCAAATAAGTCCATTTTCAACACTTCTAGAAAAATACAAGAAATAGGTTGCATTTATACAGCATCTTTTATGATCTAAGGACATCCCTAAGTACTTTACAAGCAAGGGTGTATTTTGAATAGGTAGTCACAGGTGTAATGTAGGAAACATAGTATGCAATTTGTGCACGAAGTCTCACAGACAGCAACAGGTGACCAGAACATGTTTTAACTGTTGTCTGAAGAATAAATGTTGATAAAGACTCTATGAAAAAGCCCTTGCTTACCTATGTCAATAATAGTGATATCATTTGCAATCAGCTGAGAAAAGAGTGCTTTTTTTTGTTAAAGCTGTGCAGTGTTCCCTCAGTAATGCAGAAAATTACTGGTTACATACAGTCTGCTGTGCCTGACCTTTTGCATGACACCAATAACTATTTGGCAAATGGATTGGCCAAAGGTCTAGATTTAGTCTGTCAATGGCAATTTTTAATTAAGGGTAAAATGTAATTATTGGGAAAAAAATAGAAAGATGGACAGGAAAGGGTCTGGGAGCCTTGGCTAACTTTCTAACAGTCGGTGGAGAAGAATTTGCCAATGAGGAAATCATGAGTATGTGTGAGAATCTGAATAGTGCAGCAAAACACACATCAGCAAAAAGCACTTTTGATATGGGATTTGCGAGAGAAATTGCACCATTATTGGCAAAAAATTCTGAAAGATTTTAGTTGATCAACTGAACTGTAAATTGACAAATGCTTTAGTACAGGGTAAAAACAAGGACTGCAGATGCTGGAAATCAAGAGTCGAGATTAGAGTGGCGCTGGAAAAGCACAGCAGGTCCGGCTTTAGTACAGGCAAAGAATATGTTTCAAATGATTGGGGCAATGATCTCTATCAACTAGTTTCTGGCAGGAAATACCTTCATTAATATGGGATCATTCCCCAGCTTTGCAAGGATCTAAAATTTGCTTTTTTTTTGAGAACATTTGTATGCCATGCACGCAGATAGAAAAGCATTTATTAAGGCAGAGGTATCTGAAAAGATCACAAGAGCTTTCTGGTGGTCAGAAAAGCATTTTAATTCTGGGGATGTATAATATGATAGGAAGGAAGGGCAAAAAGAAATGGAGAGATCCAGGAAAATTGATAGGCATTGATGACAAAACATTAATCTTGAAACATGATAGTCAAACCATTCCACATGATTAAGTTAAAAATAAAGAGATTAGTTTAAAGTATCTTAGCTGCAAATAAACTTGTGTTAGCAGAAGTCGCTACATATTTATTGAATATTTTAAAGGAAGAGGTAATCAAGATAAAATATGTTTATAGATGCTAAATCAACAATTGTTCACTCTGGGACAATGTCCACTTGACAAGGAGAGTCACAGGAAAGAAATTTAGGATTTATCTTGTGATCATAAAAGGGATGTTAGAAAGAAAGACTATTTCAAAAGTGAAATGGATCAATGGTGGTCACCAACTATTAGATTATTTTGCGTAAAAGAAGTGATTATTGGACATTCTTGAAAGGGGATGCTTTGTATTACAGATAGTTTTCCTATTATGCCATAGTTGCATTCCAGCGAAACCTCGCTTAATAGAAAATCGCTTAATAGATTTAATGGGACCTATGGGAAAAGTGGGGTTCAGGGCAGACCAGCAATAATGGGGCCTATGGGAAAAGTGGGGTTCAGGACAGACCAGCAATAATGGGGCCTATGGGGAAAGTGGGGTTCAGGGCAGACCAGCAATAATGGGACCTATGGGAAATGTGGGGTTCAGGACAGACAGCAAAAAATATCACTCACGATCACTCAAAAATCACCCCAAAGTGTAACACAAAGTATAGCACAGTCTGAATGAAGATTGAAATCATATTTATTAACAAAAGTAAATTTAACATAATACATTTAAGAAATGTGAGAAACCTGCACTCTATACAGTACCTCTCACTGAAAGCTGCTCTATCAGCAGCTGACACTGGCACATGCGCAGAACGACACGAAGATCAGCGCTGACATCACGCATGTGCAGAACAGCACATCGCACATGCACAGACACCGGAACATGCGCAGAACAGCAAGAAGACCGGCGCATGTGTAGAACTGCATGGAGATTTCAGTGCACATATCGGCGCATGCGCAGAACAAAACATGCAAACCGAACCCTGCTGAAATTGCGCTATTGCCAACAGAGGTAAGCGTTCTCCAAAATACCGTTCCCTAATTCTTCAGTGACGTTATAGGCAAATTGCGCTGCCAAAATACGCATTATATCAGAACTACCTATATAATAAATTATAAGAACATGAAGATATTTACGTGTGGTCTTATTGAACTTTCCTCTTGTTTTCAAGACAAAGGAAATATATGGAATATATTGCAGATCAATGTAACATAATAGCTGTATTATTATTTAACATCTTATGAAACATCTATTTTTGTGCTCTTATTAAGTTACCTTGGGGAAAAACAGGCAAATCTGTTAACATCCAGTAGGTTCTGTTGGTGGATGTTAACAACCTGGTAGCTGATGGTAGTAAGATAAATGTTTTTTGAGTATCAATTAATTAATTGTATATATGTACATTTTTCATAACTGTTGAACATTGTGGGGAATTGAATGCATTGTTACCCTATACAACAACACTTTGTTTTGAAATTTCCTTTAAAAGTTTTGTTTTAAGTTACATTGTTCCTAAGGATCTGCCTTATTTTATTATTTATTTGGTTTGATTTGGTTCATTAACAGAGTGCTTAAATGTCTAGTTATTCTGGTCTCAGTACATTCTTCACAAATAGGTTTGGAGATCGTCTAATTTAGAAATTCATCCCTATCTTTACTTACCACAGACCCAGTTGACAACTGGTATATTCAAGATAGTTGGTAATGTTTAATAAAATCTTTGAGGAGAAAGTGAGGTCTGCAGATGCTGGAGATCAGATCTGAAAATGTGTTGCTGGAAAAGCGCAGCAGGTCAGGCAGCACCCAAGGAACAGGAAATTCTACATTTCGGGCATAAGCCCTTCATCAGGAATGAGGAAAGTATGTCCAGCAGGCTAAGATAAAAGGTAGGGAGGAGGGACTTGGGGGAGGGGCGATGGAGATGTGATAGGTGGAAGGAGGTCAAGGTGAGGGTGATAGTTTAATAAAACTAATTTGACCTTGTGCTTAGACTATCAGCTTACATTCCCATCTAAGTACTGCTGCTGAATCCCAATATACCTCAAAAATTCAACTATCCTCTGATGTCATTCTATCTGAACCCAAGCCCCATGCTCCAGACAGAGGAATTCCCAGGTTGTTGTAGAAAGTTGACTTCAGGTTCATTAAGCACTTGAGTACTTTTTAGTCTTCTCTTAAAAATAAGCACTGAACAACACTGACCTCACTGAAAGCACAGCTAGGATTTCGTAAAAGAGTCCTCTGAATGAAGTTGAGTGTCCTCCATTATATTAGCATCAGTTTGGTTCAGTTATCTAAATAGGAAGGTTGTGCATTCTTGTGCAACTATAGATTTGAATGCAGAATTCGGGTTGGTATTTCAGGACATTAATGTAGGGGTCAGAGCTAATATTTTGTTTAGAATCCTACATTTCTCACAGTGTTTATTTAGGTCAATGCTTTGAATATCTGCACAGGATCTGACTGCTGGATATTTGAGTCAAACTATGAGTCCTTCGTGTCCTAAATTCAAACAGGCACCTAAGAGGAAATCGAGCTGAGTGGTATTCTCATCAAATGTTACTCTCTTACACTTAAATCATCTATTTCAATCTAATAGAAACTCCAAAAATGGAGGGGTGTGGTGAGGGACATTTCTGAGCAAATTTCCAGCCCTTTCTTACTCAGATCTACAAACTGAAATGGTGAGTACTTTTTGAAAATGTAGGCTATTTATAACTCAATTGTTTACCAGAAACCTCTAACTCAATGTTGAATTCAAAGTAAGTATTTTGAGGTTAAAAGCACTCAATTCAGTCTATCTCCTGTGGTTAGACTTCGGTGAATGTTTCTTCCAAGTGCTGCGCTATGATGATTTATAAATGATAAAGTGTACTGATAATTAAAAGAACTAGCTGGCAGTGATTTGCATTAACTAAATTTAAGACCTGCACAGTCAGAATGCTTTCATACTTTGCTCTGGCAATTTACGATCTCAGCTATAGAGGCAAATGTGTCACACAACCTAGTGACTGTCATCTCTTATCTAGATGCAATTAAACTAGGGAGTTATCTGGCCCTGAAACATCACAGTGCATTATCTAACGCTGAATCTCACTTGAACTGGAAGTTAGATACTAGCTTCAATTAGTGCAATGCACTGACATGGTGGTTACCAGTGTCAAACAGAGCCCTGTAAAGTGATCAGTGGCTTTTCAATTATTCAATTACAACGATATTCATTAGATTTGTTCATACATTTAAATAGGTTACATTTGGTTGAGGACAGTATTGCTGCAATATATTCAGATGCTAAGGTTTGGAAATATGGCCCATTTTAAAATGAGAACATAATCAAAAAGATTTTGGCTTTCATCTTCCTGTGAAAGTTTATCAATGAAGCAGTGTCTTGTTGTTATCTATTGCTTGATAAAATGCATTTTGTTATGAAGCAGCGAATAGTCGTGCATCGGACATGAACACAGCTGTAAATCTTGAACTACTCTTGCAGAACCAATGACCTTGATATTCTAAACATCTTGCAGCTCTTTTCAAATGTTTAAATGAATGGTGCAGAGGGAGCGCATTCCTTAAAGAACTGACAGTGTTACCATGGAGATAGAAGATCAAAATCATCTCTGCTTCTAATTTGTATTTCTTTTTCAGTATTGTTTCACAGCGTGTAGGACAGTATTTATTACTCACTTCTAATTGCCTAGAGTGCAATTGAAATTCAACTCCATTGCACTGATTCTGGAGTCATATGAAGGTCAGACCAGGTAAGGAGAGCAGATTTCCTACCTTAAAGGACATTAGTGGATCTGGTGGATTTTTAATGACAGTGGTTACAAATGTCACCATTTACCACGGGTGAGATGGGATCCGAACCCAGTGCCCAGAACATTAGCATGGTGTTTTGCATTACTAGTCTGTTGACATTATCACTATGTCATTGTGTTTCCTCAGGATGGGATAATGCTGTGTGTTTAGCAGAGAAAAAAATACTTTAGTTAGGCTACCAGAACAACTTATAAATATATATGATTAACTTGTATGTTTTAACAGTTTTAAAAAAGGTCATGTATAGAGTTCAACTCATTTTGCACTATTTTTCTCCCATGTCTGTGACACTTTGCCGCCAGATTTACATATCCTTATTTATTCTGCTTAAATCGTCCTGAGTCCATAGCAGATGGTGCTTTTCTCCGCGGTGGCATCTGTTTGAGCCTTGAATAAATCAGGCATACTTCCCCACACTTCTCTCAGTTGCCCTACTCTGCTCGTTGGTCTGCAGCTTTCCTTTACCTCCACCTTTGCCACAATCGCATCCCTCACTCCATCACGTCACCACCTATTCTGATTGTCTGGCCCCTTTCTCCTTGCAACTCATACTGAGGAAATCCAAGAAATTATTTTTCCGGCTATGATCAGAATTCTCAAAAAAGTTTCTCATCACTGGCAAACGGACAGAACTTATAGCACTGCCACATCAGGCACCTGAAATTAAAAAAAAACATTTTGCTGCTGGCTGCTAGAGGCATGCTTTTCTAAAGATTCTCAACGCAAAAGAATTGTGAAAGCGAGCACATGCTGTATCTTTCTCTTTATTTAACCTCTGGCCAGTTCAGACAAATCATTTGCTATTCCCTACATGTTTAATTAAAAAGATTAAAAGAAAATCTATATGAAACCACAATTTTGAAATTTGAATAAAGACAACTTGTACTTCACAGACAGGATTCCCTGTGGTGTTATAATAATTAGGGTGAAGGAAGAGATTAATTCTCCTTTACAATTTTATATATAGCATTTTATCTTATCTCATTTCCCAGAATCATTTGAAGGCATTTTATATACACTGAATTATTTTGATGGAAAATAGAAGTGTATATTGCTGTAAGAAAAACACATTCTGCTGAAGCTTTTCATCTTGCACTCAATTTGCAAGAATAAAGACACTTATCAAAGTACATGAACATAAAAGGTTTGGAGAGATATGGGCCAGGAGAAAGTGGGTGAGATTAGTTTAGTTTAGGACTTTGTTCGATATAGATTGGTCATACCGAAGGATCTGTTTCCATGCTGTATGACCCTGTGACTTTCTACCATGACACTATCATATAAGACAAGAATGCTGATTGGTTGTTAAGTGGATTCTCATTGGTATAGTCCTGGTCATGGAGGATGCACCAGTTGGTTGATGCCTGGCAGTTAACAGCCAAACTTTGTTTAAATTTAAACCAGGCAGTTTGGCTCTGATTGGTTAAGGCATTGGTGAAACCTTACTTACTATCAATGTTTCAAAAAAATGTGTCTTTTTTTCAGCAACACTCAAGCTCTGCAATTCCAAATGACCTATAGTTGATTTATAAGCAGACACAGCAACAATACTGCACATGGTAAAGTGTGACAAATAGCAATACAAATTAATCATCAGCTTCTTTGATTGGCCAGTGTTGTTTGAGATATGAACGCTGGCACGATAACAGGACAGCATTCCTTGCTCATCGGGAACTCTTTCTGAATTTCCATCAAACTTTCCTATACTTAATCATCTGGGTATTATTGTCATTACCAGCTGTTAAGATTTTGCCCAATTCAAGTGGAATAATGGATGTTCAACATTTAAATTGTGTGGGAAACTTGTCCCCTTGGATAATTTGTGAACGTGTTGTTCCAATTCTACCCAATCCTATCAGGAACTTCAACAACACACTCTAGGACATTTTTAAAGCTCTACATCCATCTGGGTTTGTGGTCGTTAAAATCAATCAATCATGTTGTTTTGCACAAAACATATCTGAAAGTTCTATTTAAATTTGGCATGTTATGCAATAACCTAATACATGGTTTTATTGATCTGCAGCTGTAAGAACAGTTGTGTTAGTCCATCTGTTCCTAACCTGGGTAGTTGATGGCTCCAGTTAATGTATTTGAATCTGGAAAATTAATTTCAACACAGGTAGGAGGGGGGAAATCACAACTGATTAAAAAAAAATTGATCAACCCAAGTGTTGCTCAGAAAATAAGAATATACAGAGGAGGGAAGAGATCTCGGCCCCAAATTCATAAATCACTAAAAAGAGGAAACCTTTCCAAACTCACAATCTGCATCACCCAGAAAAAAAAAGCAAATGCTTCACCAGCTGCAGAGCTACCTCTCCATGCCTTGTACTATCCAGACTTGCAATTACATCATTGTTTCTCCAGTGTCATGGGGTTGAACTTCCCTTCTTCACAGCGTTCTGTGTATCCACACCACATGGACTATTGCAGTTCGAGAAAGTGGCTAACCACTAACTTCAAGGGAAATTTGAGAAAGGCAGATTCTATCCTTCCCAGCAAGACTCGCATCCCATGGATGAATGTAAAAATACTTACTACAATCACACACTGCTCTAACAGCCAGGTGGTGAGTGAGTAAGCAAGCAATGGAATATTCTAAGCAAGTAATAAATCAGTTGCTCTCACCTTTCTCTCACTGGGTGTTTCATCACTGAAGAGGGAAGACTGGCAAAATCTCAAGGAATCTGTGACAATATTGGAAACTGCGCAAGATTTGATGGTTCAGAACCTGAGGTTATTGGATAACTTTGTAAAAAAACAAAGAACTTCAGATGCTGGAAATCAGAAACAAACTCAGAAATTGCTGGAAAAACTCAACAGGTCTGGCAGATCTGTAGAGAGAAAGCAGAGTTAACATTTTGGGCCCAGTGACCCTTCTTCAGATAAGTAGACAATTAATCTCATGGCTGTTGTGGAATATTTCTGTGCACTGCATGACCACTGTGTTGTCCTTTATAACAATGGCGTTGGTCTTGGCATTCAAAATAATAATGTCTGTGAATTTAGGGACGCCATTATAAGTGGGAGCTCATGCTTGCTTCATTCCTCACCCCTACTATTCTGCTTTTCCTTTTTTGTATCTGTTCCCTTTCTTTCCGACTGAATAGGGATCATACCAAAAATAAATCTACGCTAGCTATATTTACCTATACCTCTCTATACCCTCAGGCTACCAGGGAGGGAGGGGGTGAGTGGGTGATAGATCGTTGACTGCAGGTAAAAAACAAGTTCTTCTCACTAGTTACTCTCAAATATGATCACACAATCCACACAGGAACAAGAAGCTGCTAATTTTGGCCGGGCCTCATTTTGTTCCTGAAGTCTGGTGGGCTGACTGTTTTCTTGGGTTAAAAACAATCCCTGCGTTGTGAAAGCAAAATTCGGCTGGGTCAGTTGCCATGGCATAGTTACCATGCCAGCCACTAGTCATGGAGTGACTCTCCCTGCTGCAGGGTTTGGTGATAATTTGTTTTTAATAAACCAATTACAACTATACAAATTTGAATGAGATAAGCAAATACATATGTAGAAACCAGCTGACAGAAGAATATTTATTTTTAGACAATTACTTCCAAGGTCTGGGATTTATAAGCCTGAAGCAGGTCAAACTAATTTATTATATCAGTACTTCTCATGTTTTCACAAAGTATTTTAATAATGAACAAAAATACATCAACATATTAGGCTGTGAGAAAGACAGAATCATTGCTTTGGGAAAATTTAGTTTTGCACATAGTAAAGGGTTGAGTTATACATTGACTACAACGTTTTTTGGTCTCTTCATTAATTGTTGTGAAAAGCTGTTTGTGCAAAATTTAGCTTACTTTAATAGCAGAAATGTTACTATTCAGATTTTCAGATTCATTAGCTTAACAATTTAAGCAGCTTCACCTTGTTGTTGTTTCTGAAATGCTAATATGTTAAATTACTTTTAGCTGCCTAGTATTATCACTTATCATTGCCATGTAAGGTGTGTGACTAATATATATTAGTACATATTTTAATATCAATTATTTTAGAATTTGACATTTGAATCATATTATGTTGGTTTGGTTTGTTGTTAATAAAGACATTTAATAGTTAACATATTTCTGTAGCCATTGTGATTTTGTTTAAAAAGTATTAGAGAGAGATGTTGTGCTGTTGCTTTTTTAAATGTGGGTATTGCAGACCGGGCCAGCGTTTATTGCCTACTCCTAGCTGCCCTTGAGAAGGTGGTGGTGAGCTGCTTTCTTGAATTGCTTCAGTTGTCTGCCTTTAGGGAGGGAGGCTAGGAATTTTAACCCAGTGACACTGAAGGAGCATGATGGCTTCGTGGGGAATTTACAGGCGGCGGTGTTCCCATGTATCCGTTACCCCTTCTAGATGAGAGTGTTCATGAGTTTGGAAAGGGTGTCTCACGAGTCTTGGTGAATTTCTGCAAAGCATCTTGTAGATAGTATATACTGCTGCTAGTAAGCATCAATAGTGGAGGGAGTGGATGTTTATGGATGTGGTGCCATTCACATGGCTTGCTTTATCCTGGATATATAAATCTTATGTGTTGGTGGAGCTGTACTTATCCATGCAAGTGGGTCGTATTCCATCACCTTTCTGATTTGAGCCTTGTAGTTGGTGGACAGGCATGGGAGAGTTAGCAGATGAATTACTTACTGCAGACTTCTTAGCTCCTGATCTGCTCTTGCAACCACTGTATTTATATGACTAGCTCAGTTCAGTTTCTGGTCTATGGTAACCCCAAGGATATTGATAGTAGAAGATTCAATAATGCTAAATTGTTTTCACTTGCAGAGTTTATGGGTGCCCAAAATGAATAGTGTGGTACATTTGACACTTAGTTAGAAAGTCAGAGACCAACATTTTCTTTTGATTTGAGGAAACACCCAAAGCTTAGGTCAAAAAGAAAACCTTTTCCGTTTCAGTTTGGGGCAGTTTTCAGGAGTCTTTGCTGAAGATAGTTATGCAAAACAATCGCTCCTGAGATAGGGACATGATTCAGAAAGGTCAAGCAAAATGTTACCATAAGACCATAAGATATAGGAGTGGAATTAAGGCCATTCGGCCCATCGAGTCCACTCCGCCATTCAATCAACTCCACTTACCCGCATTCTCCCCATAGCCCTTAATTCCTCGAGACATCAAGAATCTATCAATCTCTGCCTTGAAGACATTTAACGTCCCGGCCTCCACTGCACTCTGCGGCAATGAATTCCACAGGCCCACCACACTCTGGCTGAAGAAATGTCTCCGCCTTTCTGTTCTGTATTTACCCCCTCTAATTCTAAGGCTGTGTCCACGGGTCCTAGTCTCCTCACCTAACGGAAACAATTTCCTGGCGTTTAGTTTAGTTTAAAAGTTACAGATGAGAATTACTTGGTTAAAACCCTGAAAGGCTTATTTGAAGCTGAGAAAATCAGTCACATGAAGGAACCAGGAAGAGGCTATCAGATTCTCAAGAAAAAAAAAATCAAAGCCACAGCTAAATTATGCCTTAGAGATGTAAAATGTGATTTTTGGCATTAATGAGATTTATTTTAAAATAAAAATGTTGAAATCTTTAACTTTGTGTTATAAGTCAGTAGTTGAAGAGTGTGGTACTGGAAAAGCACAGCTGGTCAGGCAGCATCCGAGGAGCTGGAGAATCGATGTTTCAGACATAAGTCATTCATCAGGAATTCTCCTAGTTATGTGTTAATACTTGAGTTTACTTTCTTTTATCTTCATTTCCTTTTGCATAATTAACTTCTCTTTTATTGTTAAAGATGATTCTGTAGGATTCTGTTCTGAAAGATCACCTTGGTTAAAAAAAACTGAGCTGAGCTATCAAGCCAGATTTCAGTCTGGCAACTGACTTGTCCAGTAATAACATCAGCTGGAATCATGACATTATAGATGTCACTTCTTAAGCAAAGTTCAAGTTAGCGCATTAAGTTATGTTTGAATCAGAGTATATATTTTAAATATTTTGTCATGATGATGGAAAAGGCGGACTACCAATCTTTAAAACTCATCAACTAACTTAAAAGCTTTGGACTTTGAATTGAGAGAAAGTAGTTGAAAAATAAGTTGGGACACTTTAAAATGGCTATCAAAATTACCTGACCTGAAGAACCAAGCTCAACAAGAATTTACAAAGGAATGCTTAGAAACACTCCTGAAACTGTCTACCGCATCCCAAAAATTTTATCCAAATGAGACCTTCAAATGCCTTTGGAAATGAGACTTCCTGAATACAGGCATTGCTGGAACAAAGGCCATTCTTTGAAACGCATTAAAAAAAAGAAGAATGGAATCTCCTTCTCTACATATTGAACGATAAACGGGAAATTCTGACAATGGACCATCGATATATATATATATTTTAAAAATGTTGGCTCCCATTGTGGGCCAACAGCCAGTATGTACATATTGAAACTCCTTCTAGGAGAAGCCATGATTATGCTTTTGCTTCTGTTACAACAAACAAGATACAGTAACTCCTCACAGAGTGTGAGAACAATGCTCTCATTTTACAGTTCTCAGGTTAAGGCCCTATTTCTGTTAGAAGTGATCACAGTGATGCAGTCTTTAGAAATAAAAGGCACTTCAAGGCTAAGACACCTTTGGAAAAGGACTGACTGGAGTTGAAAGAGATAATTTCCAAGAGAACAACTAGCTTAGCTGCAAACCCAACCATAACAGGAAAATCAACATCAGAACATATAAATCCTTCACTTAAGAACAGGATTTGTTTTGCCAATTCCACCTCCTTCCAACTGTATTTGTTTGCACACGTGTGTCTGTAAGGGAATGACACAGGATTCATGACGGGTTTTGCCTTTTTATTAAGTTTTAATCTTTACTCCAATAAACCAACTCCATAATCTTGATTGAATCAAAGAGATTCATCCGATTTGTTTCCACTGGTTTCAATGTCCTATTCAAGGAGATATTGAATTAGCAAAAAGCACATGTTTAAAAATTCAAACTTTGTCATACAAACCTCAGGAGTAAAACATGAGGAATATATTCATCCTTCCAGTAGTGGTCGCAATAATGTGTTTATATTTCTCTCACTTTGGAATTTCCCACGCTATGCTGCATTTCTCCAGTAATAAGGTCAGGTCAGTTCAGCCATCCTCATCTGTGTGCTACTGGCAACGAGCATGTGGGTAATAGGGATAATGAGCTCTTCCCTGAAGAAAAGAAGACAACTCTACTTTGGACAGCTTGGTCCCAATTATCCTGCTGGGATCAGCCAATAATTAATGACAGTACATAGCTTTTCGTGCTTAGTGACCAATGTCAAAACACATCAAATAACACTTCCCAATCATTGCTGCCTGCTCATATGATTCTGCAGCAATAAGCCTGACACTTTTTTTTAAATTCATGTAGACCATTGTTGGCAAGAAGAATATTTATTCACCATCTTTAATTACCCTTGAGGCAGAAGGGTTGAACTGCCTTCATGAACTCTCACAATCCATGTGATGTCAGTATTCACTTTGCTGTTGGACATAGTGAGAACTCAAAAGGTAGAACAGAATTTTGAGTATTAAGAATTTGCATCTGAAACCTGCAGGTGACAGCAATTTAGATGCAGAAGGCATTTCTCTAGGAACTGTTTCTCTGGGATCTTTAAAGAACTTTGAGGCAGCTCTGGACCAAATTTTTTTTTTGGAATAAGTGTTCAATTGATATCCCAAGCAGTTGCAAGGCAGCTTCAGAATTCTATTTTATTATATTTAAATTCCATCTTTATAAAATTACACAAAATTTATTTCACAGTCTCATCATTTTAATGAGTACTCCTGAGACAGGAAATAGAAAATGTTGAGTCCTCAAGCTTAAAAATCCAATTAAAGTTCCATAAATATTTGACATTTAATCTAAAACCACTAAAATGGAGAACAAATGGGAACAATATACAGATTCAACACTTACAATAGCCAATTAATATTTTATGTAGATTTTTCCAGATGTCTAATCATATAATTCCAATTAAAATACCATAAATATTTGACATTTCATCTGAAACCATTAAAAATGAGAATAAATGAACACAACATTGCAAATGAAGTATTTAAAATGAATTTTCCATTTATCTAATCATGGAATATTAATTCTAGAATTATGTTTCTATATAATACTAATTTGCAAATTCAACAGTTAGAATTTAACAAAACATTGGGAAGCAAAATGATCACAAAATTTTCTTTGTCTTCCCTATTTACTTTACAGGTTTCTATTGTTTTAGACGGGGCACGCACTGGAATAAACAATGTAAAGTGCTGAATAATTAGTCAAAATGGACCTGAATTCATTGGCCCAGATCATCTCATCCACATTGCAAACTCTGTTTTTGACCCTGATCAGGAAAAAAAAACGTTTATTTTCCCATAGCTTTTCTGAGACATCTACTGATGAAAAGGCATTCAAAGCCAAATCAGTTGGAGGGAGCAGTGCAGAGAATCTGCCTAAATGCTGTGTCACTTCTTATAGCATTAGCTGCTGCATTCTGGTATGTAAAGTTCAAAGGTCTTAAAAAAAGCTATGGAGAGAAGGTAACATCTAAGTGACTCTTGGATAGGCACATGGATGAAAGTAAAATGAAGGGTATGTTCATTAGTTTGGTCTTAGAGGAGGATAAAAGGTCAGCACAACATCATGGGCCGAAGGGCCTGTACTGTGCTGTACTGTACTGTTCTATATTCTATAACTATGTGAGATAAGGTGGATGCGCTAAATGGTTGTGATGGTAGGGTGGTTGATGGGTCATAAGGCAGGTGAGTGAGATGGATTGAGAATGGATGGGATGGGAGAATTGGGATGGGGAAAGAGGAGAAGAATTCAGGATGGGGTTGTGAGAGATAGATTGTTCAGGGAGATACAGTGTAATCCATGCTTCATGATGGAGAAGACGTGGGGCAGCTGAAGATGCATTTCTGCTGCATAAACTGGACTGGAGGGTCCTTCATTACAACACAGACAGAGTGTGCTGCATCATCCTGATGTGTTGTGCAATGAGGTGATGTTATAGATATTGAGGAGATGGTGGAATGAGAGTGATCTTCTGAAGAAGAGGATAAGGAGAGGGGAGTCCTCTTTATGCATGAAACAGCCCACTCGTATCAGACACTACAAGTCAGGTAGAACTTCATTGATACCCAGTTCCAGTCAATAAGAGCTGGCTGCAGCAGAACCATCATGCATGGCCTTTGGCTTGCAATGTAAGGATGCTCAACATCCTCAATTCATCTGTCTGCTTCTGCTGACTTCAAATAAAAACTCATGTTTGTCCAATTGCTAGCCCGTACGTGATGTTGTCCTCCTGGACAATGGCAGAATGGAGGTATCCAGTGGACACTGTGGAGAGTATCAGTGACTCAGAGTGCGTATATCCATGAAATGAATGTAAGGACAGGTAAAGTGTGTGGCCTGATGGTTAAACAGCAATTACAATGAAAGAATGGGACTTTGTGCAGGAGTGCCAGCATGTCTTCATGACTGCCAGTATGGAGCAATGTCAAACTGCCAATGTTTGTCTGGGTGCTTAGCAGCCCTTTAAAGATGGTGCAGGAACCTGCAATGCCAGTTTTTTTGGCAGACATCAACTGAGAGAGGAGTTGTTCTGAGAACCACGTTTGGTCAGATGGGGGTTAGAATCATGAGGGCAAGAGGGGTGACATAAACGCAGGGTAGGTTGTTAATAAAACAAGTGAGATACGAGAAATCTTAAAGGAATAGTATCATAGCATCATACAGCACAGAAACAGACCGTTTGGTCAAGCTAGTCCGTGCTGAACAAATTTCGCAAACCAAACTAATCCCACTTGCTTGCATTTGGCCCATATACCTCCAACCTTTCCTAATGGTGTAACTATTCAAATATTTTTTAAATGTTGTAACTGTACCTGCATCTATCACTTTCTCTAGCAGTTATTCTTAATATGAACCACTCTGTGTGTAGAAGTTACCCTTCAGGTCTCTTTTAGATCTTTCTCTCTCACCTTAAAAATTTGCCCCCTTGTTTTGAACTCCCTTACACTAGGGAAAAGACATTTGCTATTCACCTTATCTATGCCCCTCATGATTTTATAAGCCTCTCTAGGGTCAATCTTTTCTGAACATTACTCAACTTCATAATATCCTTCCTAAAGCAGTGCAACAGGAACTGTACACAGTACTCTAAAAGTGGCCTCACCAACGTCTGTACAAACTCAACATGACGTTCCCAACTCCTATACTCAATAGTCTGAGCAATGAAGGCAAGTGTGCTAAATGCATTCTTAACCATCCTGTCTACTTGCGATGCAAATTTCAAAGAACTATGTACCTGAACCTGTAGGTCACTCTGTTCTACAACACTACCATGATCTGTACAAGTCTTGCCCTTATTTATTTTACCCAAACCCAACACCTCACATCTATCCAAATTAAACTTCATTTGCCACTCCTCAGCCAATTGACCCAATTGATCAAGATCTCTTTGTAATCTTAGATAACCTTCTTCACTGTCCACGATACCACCAATTTTGGTGTCATCTGAAAACTTACCAACTATGTCTCCGAAATTCTCGTCCAAATCATTTATATAAATTACAAAGTGGACCCAGCACCGCTCCCTGTGGAACATTGCTGATCAGAGGCTTCCATTCTGAAAAACACCTCTCCACCACCACCCTCCATCTCCTACCTTCAAGCCAATTTTGTACCAATTGGCAAGCTCTCCCTGAATCGCATGTGATCCAACTTTATTCAGTAGTTTACCATACAGAACTTTGTCAAAGGTTTTATTAAAGTCAGTGTAGATAATGTCTACTACTCTGTTCTCATCAATCTTTTTGGTTATGTCCTCAAAAACCTCAATCAAGTTTGTGATCATAATTTCCTTCATACAAAGCCACGCTGACTATCCCTAATCAAATCTTGCTCTTCCAATTGAATGTAAGTGTTTCTCTCAGAAACGCCTCCAACACCTCACACGCCACTGATGTCAGACTCACCGGTCTATAAGGCTTCTCCTTACAGCCTTTCAGAAATAATGGCACAACATTAGCCATTCCTGGTGAAGGGCTCTTGCCTGAAACATTGATTCTCTTGCTCCTCGGATGCTGCCTGACCTGCTGTGCTTTTCCAGTACCACACTCTCAACATTATCCATGCTCCAGTCCTCCGACACCTCAGCTGTGGCTGTAAACGACACAAATATCTCTGCTTGGGCCCCATGATTTCTTCCCTAACTTTGCACAACATCCTGGGACACACCTGATCAGGTCCAGGAAATTTATGCACTTTTGTGTTTTTAAGACCTCCAACACTTGCTCTTCTGTAATGTAGACTGTTTTCAAGACATCAATATTTATTTCCCCGAGTTCCCTAGCCTCCACTTATTTCTCCACAGTAAAAACTGAAGAGAAATATTCATTTAGTATCTCTCCCATCTCCTAGTGTTCCATACATAGGTGACCTCGTTGATCATTAAGGGGCCCTATTCTATCCCTAGTAGCTTTTTATTTACTTGTAGAGTCTCTTTAAATTATCCTTAATGTTAGCTGCCAAAAAAATCTAAAATCCCTTTTTTGCCCTCCTGATCTCCCTCTTAAGAATGCCCCTACACACCTTATAGTCTTCAAGAGATTCACGATCCCAGTTGCCTACACCTAATATACAACTCATTCTTATTCTTGACCAGAGCCTCAATATCTTTATTCATCCATTGTTCCATACTCTACCCCTCACTCAACAGGGACGTATTGTCTCTGAATTCTTGTTTTGTCACTTTTGAAAGCCTCCCTCTTGCCAGTCATCCCTTTAATTGTGAACTGTCTACTCTAATCAACTTTTGAAAGTACTTGTCTCATACCCATCAAAATTTGCCTTACTCCAACTAAGAACTTTAACTTTTTGATCAGGTCTATCCTCTTCCATGATTTTTTTTTAAAACGTTAATAGGATTATGATCACTGGTCCCAAAGTGTTTCCCCACCAACATTTCAGTCACTTGCCCAGCTTGCCAACATGACAAAGACCCATTTTTCCACTCCTCTCTTAGTTAATGTTAGTCAATCAACCCTTTATCTATGTTGATATAATAACCATGTGCTCTTACCATCTTCAACAACTTTTGATGTTCTTTTGAAAGTCTGGGAGTGCAATGCAATGTCTCAAAATTAAACCTGGACCTTTCAGAGGTGAAATTAGGAAATACCTTTCGCAGGACTTATACACTTAATGGTAAGGTCCTAGGGAGTGTTGCTGAACAAAGAGACCTTGGAGTGCAGGTTCATAGCTCCTTGAAAGTGGAGTCGCAGGTAGATAGGATAGTATAGGTATGCTTTCCTTTATTGGTCAGAATATTGAGTACAGGAGTTGGGAGGTCATGTTGCGGCTGTACAGGACATTGGTTTGGCAACTGTTGGAATATTGTGTGCAATTCTGGTCTCCTTTCAATTGGAAAGATGTTGCAAAACTTGAAAGGGTTCAGAAAAGATTTACAAGGATGTTGCCAGGGTTGGAGGATTTGAAATGAACAGGTTGGAACTGGTTACTTTGAAGCGTTGGAGGCTGAGGGGTGACCTTAGAGGTTTACAAAATTATGAAGGGTATGGATAGGGTAAATAGACAAAGTCTTTTCCCTGAGGTGGGGGAGAACTAGCGGGCATAGGTTTTGGGTGAGAGGGGAAAGATATAAAAGGAACCTAAGGGGCAACTTTTTCACACAGAGGGTGGTATGTGTATGGAATGAGCTGCCAGAGGAAGTGGTGGAGGCTGGTACAATTGCAGCATTTAAAAGGCATGTGGATGGGTCTATGAATAGAAAGGGTTTGGATGGATATGGACCGGGTGCTGGCAGTTGGGACTAGATTGGGATATCTGGTTGGCATGGACGGGTTGGACCGAAGGGTCTGTTTCCGTCCTGTACATCTCTATTACTCTACATAAATTGTGCTAGAAGTTCAGAATCTTCTTCCACAAAAAAAATGCTTGATTAATTATTAATTTTAGAGCTGAATTCTATGAACTAAAAGATAAGTATTAAGGAATATGGGACAAAATGTTTCATAGAATTAGGACACAATATTAGCTATAAAATTATTGAATGGTGAGGGGTGTAGGTTTAAGGTGTCAAATAGTCTGTTCCCATTTCCATACTATAAAAGTGCAACTCAAAATTCATAACGATGCACTTTGATTCCCAAAATTAGAGGATTAAATGGTTGTTCCATACCTATATCAAGCAGTTTGGCACAAAGATCACTGGGAAAGAAACAAACCTATTGTTTTCTAATATTTCTACATTTGAATTCCAATAAAACTCAAATCTTGCACTCTAATCTAAACATTCCCCATAGCTACTACTATTTAAAGTTCAAACAATCAGTAAATTCAGCTTGTAGCTATGGATACTTACTGGCAGACAGACATGTGATCCTCTCCCTGTTTGACTCTCATGCCCCAGTTGACATCCACACGCTCAATTTTTGATTGATCATTCGGGCAGAGAATTCCCTTTGAGCAGCTGTTGCTGTCACCATCCATGTCATGTGTAGGAGGATAAGGCAGTAACACATGACAGCCGACCAACTTTACCCAACAATTCCTCACCTCCTCACTAGGTAAAAACAATGACTGCAGATGCTCGAAACCAGATTCTGGATTAGAGTGATGATGGAAAAGCACAGCAGTTCAGGAGCAGGGAAATTGACATTTCGGGCAAAAGCCCTTCATCAGGAAAGAGGCAGAGTGTCTGAAGGGTGGACAGATAAATGAGAGGAGGGTGGGTGTGGGGAAGAAATTAGCATGGAGTACAATGGGTGAATGGGGGTGGAGATGAAGGCGATAGGTCAGAGAGAAGGGTGGACTGGAAAGGAAGATAGGCAGGTAGGACAGGTCATGAAGGCTGTGCTGAGCTGGAAGTTTGAAACTGGGGTGAGGTGGGGGAAGGGGAAATGAGGAAACTGGTGAAGTCCAAATTGATGCCCTGGGGTTGAAAGTGTTTTGAGGCAGAAGATGGGGTATTATTCCTCCAGACATCAGGTGGTGAGGGAGTGGTGGTGAAGGAGGCTCAGGACCGCCATGTCCTTGGCTGAGTGGAAGGGGGAGTTGAAATGTTGAGCCACAGGGCGGTGTGGTTGATTGGTGCGGGTGTCCCAGAGATGTTCCCGAAAGCACTCTGCTAGGAGGCGTCCAGTGTCCCCAATGTAGAGGAGGCCACATCGGGAGCAATGGATACAATAAATGAGATTGGTGGATGTGCAGGTAAAACTTTGATGGATGGAGGTGAGGGAGGAGGTGTGGGCGCAGGTTTTACAATTCCTGCGGTGGCAGGGGAAGGTGCCAGGACGGGAGGGTGGGTTGTTTGGGGGGCATGGATCTGGCCAGGTAGTCACGGAGGGAACGGTCTTTGCGGAAGGTGGAAAGGGGTATGGAGGGAAATATATCCCTGGTGGTGGGGTCCGTTTGGAGGTGGTGGAAATGTTGTTGAATGATTTAGTTTATGCGAAGGTTGGTAGGGTGGAAGGTGAGCACCAGGGGGGTTCTGTCCTTGTTACGGTTGGAGGGGTGGGGTCTGAGAGCGGAGGTGTGGGATGTGGATGAGATGCGTTAGAGGGCATCTTTAACCACGTGGGAAGGGAAATTGCAGTCTGTGAAGAAGGAGGCCATCTGGTGTGTTCTGTAGTGGAACGGGTCCTCCTGGGAGCAGATACGGCAGAAGTGGAGGAATTGGGAATACGGGATGGCATTTTTGCAGGAAGTAGGGTGGGAAGAGGTATAATCCAGGTAGCTGTGGGAGCCGGTGTGTTTGTAAAAAATGACCATGACTACCTGGTCAGGTCCACGCCCCCAACACACCCTCCCATCCTGGCATCTTCCCCTGCCACTGCAGGAATTGCAAACCTGCGCCCACACTTCCATCCAAGGCTCTAAAGGAGCCTTCCACATCCAAAGTTTTACCTGCACATCCACCAATATCATTTATTGTATCCGTAGCTCCCGATGCAGTCTCCTCTACATTAGGGAGACTGGAAGCCTTCTAGCAGAGCGCTTTCGGAAACATCTCTGGGACACCCGCGCCAATCAACCACACCGCCCTGTGGCCCAACATTTCAACTCCCCCTCCCATTCAGCCAAGGACATGGAGATCCTGGGCCTCCTTCACCGCGCTCCCTCACCACCCGACGGCTGGAGGAAGAACGCCTCATCTTCCACCTCGGAACACTTCAACCCCAGGGCATCAATTTGGACTTCACTAGTTTCTTCATTTCCCCTTCCCCCACCTCACCCCAGTTACAAACTTCCAGCTCAGCACTGCCCTCATGACAGACAGGTATCCACCCCACCCTCCTCCCTGACCTATTACCTTCATCCCCACCCTCACCTCCTCACTTCCAAACTAACAAGAACTTAACTTAATCTAACTAACAAGAATTTAACTTAATCTCACTGATATCTGGTCACTTCTTTTTAAACTGAAAAGGATATAAAGTATCAAAAAGTCTAGTAGACCTTTCTCAACATAGTCTGTTCTGATAGATTCTAGCATATTACTAGTATGCAGGTATTGTATGGAAAAAATCATGTTCAGATCTATATGTACCTGTTTATACCCCATACCTTTTAGTCTAACTAGAAGTGTGTTTCACTTCAATCTTAAGGCTGTCAAATTCTCCTTCGAGAAGATTAACATTAAAAAGGAAGTTCAAATTTTAGGTAATAGCAGAATGGATATTTCATGCATTAAGGTGTTTACTGTAACAGATTAAAAGCAGTATTCACTAAACATTATTTCTCTGTGCAACTTTTATTTTAAACTACAAAGGTTTTTTGTGGATGATGATTCTGAACTTTTGATCTTTTCCTGGGCAGCAGAACCATCTGACAGGGACAACATGTTTCCTGGAGATTTCTCAACGAGCTAAAAGGTAGAAATATTTTGCAGTCTCATTTTAACTCCCTGAATATTTGGTCTTTCTGATCCCTGACTAAGGTCCCACTCACATGTGAACCACAGTGTTTTCCTGTCTATAGTTGGTCGTCCTCTCGTGGATCTCAGCAGACTACTAGGATGAGTTTTCAGGGATACCTTAAAAATCATTCCCTTTTTAAATCTGCATTATGTGGGCCTCGTAGCCAGTAGAAATGCTGATTAATAACCCTTGTAAGTCTAACTCTTTTATCTTGGAAGTAAATGGTCAGTTGAAAGCACAACTGTTTATAATCCAACATTCTCAACACTTTTCCTAGACTTTGGGGATTCACAATTATCCACTCTTAGCAGCTAGGCTGCTGTCATGTTTCTAAGTGGGAACACCTTGCACCTCTTCTCAATGAAACAATTTTGGCCTCCTTTAATCTCTAACAATCAAACCACTAAAATTTGTTGCCTGGCAGAACTCAAAGATCGCATGGTCACCCTCATTTACCATAATAAAGTATCCTAAAATATGTTCTGACAAAAATCTTTTAAACTAATCAGAACAAGGAACATTTACAACATTTGCTGAAATACAAAAATGCTCATTCTACAGTATAGTAACAGATTTGATTCTTCTAAAAACATTATATCTTTGTACTCCATATAAGATTATACTCTCACTTCAGTGCTTGAGATGACCGAAGAGTAGGAGTCAGCACTTGGCTTGATGTTTGCTTTCCTACCTCAGTAGATGGTTCTGGATTTGAAACCCCGTCCCTGTGCCAAACGTGACAGTCCTGGCAAGTCAAGACCAGATCTATGGCTTGGAATTCTAGGTCATAATACAGCAAAATACTTTAGTTCAAGAGGTATGTGACGACTCTCTTTTTGGTCGCGTTGAAATGGCCATAGAAGGTATGTTTATTATTAATCACCCTGTGATTCTGTTAAAAAAAAAGCATATCCTGAATTGTTCCCTTTCCCCATTTTTGGACTGTGTATATATTCCAACTGCCCAGGTCTCGACAGTTTTGTTTCAGGAGAGTTCCATGTTTGCACCACCCCTTCATGAGCAATTGTTTCCTGATTTCACCCCTAATTAGCCTAACTGTAACCTTAGGGGTAGTGAGGACTGCAGATGCTGGGAAGTCAGAATCAATAAAACGTGGAGCTGGAAAAAGCACAGCAGGTCAAGCAGCATCAGAAGAGCAGGACAGTCTTCATCTCTTAATTGTTGTGAATTCCTCTACCAAAAGAATGGCTTTTGTCTATTCACCTTCACAATGACTAATCAGAAGAATTCTATACAAATTCTGTAATGAATACCATGCAAATCTGCAACATGGATTTCAGCAAACAGATATCACAGCTCTGTTTTTGGTAAGGTACTTGATGAGTCATGTTGATTATTTAAATTAACAGATGTGGCTGACTAATTGTGATTTCCAACTTCACAAAGTTGATTTCAAAATAATTAATAGCTGTAAAAGCACATATATACGTAAAATTGGAATAAACGCACAATCATAGTTTTTACTAAATTCTCAAGGGCAAATAGAAATGAGCAACAAATGCTGGCTCAGTAGCAATGCCACTTTCCATGAATTAATTAATAAAATCAAAGTGGAACTGGAATTTATCTTTTATATGTCATTTATGTAGCTGCATGGAAGCAGTAACACTAGTGCAAAAAAGCAAATAAACTGCAGACAATGTCTTAGACATAATACAGAGAGTTGGGAGAAAATAGTGAAGTATAAGAACTAGAAGGAAACTCAGAACAGCAACATTGTGGACTGGTCTTAAATTGAGGAATTAAGATACATACAATTGCAGCGACATAGGCAAGAGCAGTGCAGCCAGAATACTGTTATGACCAGACAAAACCTTCTCAAAATATGTCAAGGAGGTAGCGTCGACCCTAACTTTCACCTTATTCCAAGCATGTGATTTGATTGGTCCACTATTAAGCTCTAAGCAAATCACACTTTATTCTTACAACACAGTGAACATACAAACAAGAAAAGAATTGGTATAACTTTATTAAAATACTTGGTAAAATAATATATATTTTACTCATTAATCATCAACTGTTCCAAAAAGCAGCATCCCCCAAACACACCTTTGCCAAAGGCTAATTCAGCAACACACAGATTTCCCTAATTTCTTATCTTGTACAATGCAGGAGAAAATAGCACTGAAAGCATGAATCCAACATCTGAGAATGAACTCAAGCTTTTCACTGCATGAGAAAGAGCTTATCTAGCAGCTTTAAACGTCAAGTTAAACTGAAAGCAAAACTAAAACCCTGGGTCTGTGTGAGTGTGACTCCACCACTTATGCTTCTTTAGTCTAATAAAAAAAACACTCAGTGAACTTAAAGCTGTTTAGCCACTGCTTCTGAAGTAGACATTCTATCACCATTGGCAACACTTCTCTGCATGTGAAACAGTACAGAACAAATTCCTTTTAAAGGCACAGTACCATCACAATAATGCTAACACAGATCTGGACAGGGAACTCCCAGGGATGAGAAATGCACTCACAATTGTACTGTCCCCAATCCTCACAGCTGAGTACATTTTATTGTTGGCCCAGTTTCTTACTACCTTCTCGAATGCCACAGCCACCATAACATCTTCCTTAATCTCAACTTTCTCCTTGATCTCATTTGTTGCTGAGCTCCTGCTACTCAAATCTCATCTGTTGTCACAAACTGTTCTTTCTCTGCCTTGACCTCTTTCTCAGACTCCATGTGATCCTTTTTAATCTCTGCCTTCATCTTGACCATCTTGTCCATCTCAATCCCATCCTGCAACGTGCCCTCCTCTGCCACCACAATCTCCTTCCACTTCTTTGTTTTAACCTCCTCACTTTTGACATCATCTTCTGTTGCCACATCTCCCTGGACCTCCTCCTCCACCAATGTGGCCTATTGTTCCTCCACCTCGACCTTTTCCTCCACATTCTCAATCTCATCTGCCTAAACCTCTTCCTTGGCCTTCACCACTACCAACATGAGCTGCTCCTCCTCAGCTTTCGCTTGCATCTTGGCCTCTTTCTCAACCACAATATCTTCTTCCTCCATCTGTGGCAATGCCTGTGGCATTCACTGAAAAATCAAAGTTTTGTTTTACACAGGCAAAAAGGTGACAAGAGCTGAGAGCAACGTTTTTAAATTCAACACCATAACCCTGCTTACAGGTGAAAGGGTAAAGCTCCACTATTACAGGTAACAGTTTACATACAAGACTTCCACTTCAAAAGTTTATTTTGGCAGTTCCAGAGCTAAATGTGAACATAGAAGCCTGTCCAAAAATTGAGTAAAAAGTGAGGTCTGCAGATGCTGGAGATCAGAGCTGAAAATGTGTTGCTGGTTAAAGCACAGCAGGTCAGGCAGCATCCAAGGAACAGGAAATTCAACGTTTCGGGCCAGAAAAGGGCTCTGGCCTGAAACGTCGAATTTCCTGTTCCTTGGATGCTGCCTGACCTGCTGTGCTTTAACCAGCAACACATTTTCAGCCGTGTCCAAAAATTGAGTATGCATGCATAAGACTTTCAATATTTAGATTTAAATCTAACACAATTGTCTAAATATGTTATTTCATATAATTATACATTTAGATCAGCATAATGTGCTCCTTGTACAGGTACAGATTCTAAATAAACTACAGTTTATATATATTTCTAATATCCATAGTCTCCTTATCTAATTTCTAGCACCTGAAGGGATTGGACAAGAATTCTTCTGTAAGTTGAATAAAGAGTATGCATTTATTGTGACACACAAAGCATCACTGTTTTGTGGGTCAGCCAGGCTGAATCTCATGGCCTTTTCATATTAACCATTGTTTATATTGTCATGGACAGTTTTAAAGTATTACCTGAACTTTGCTGAAGGTATTTGTATGTGATGTATATTTCTTACACTTGGAGAACATGAATCAATTTTAAATAACAACGGCAGCAAAACCTTTTGTGCTTCTCAGGGAAAGTTAATTTATTTCACAGTCTTGTTTTTACTAAAGAAAATGGACCACTTACAGACGTTGACTAATTGCAGACATAGATTCATTATTTAGAAAAACTTAGTCAAGTTCAGTCTTGTTATTCAAAGTAAGCCTGATATTTTAAAATCAAAATGTAACTTTGCTTGAATTGTAGGCTTTGAATTTCAGGAGAGACTCATTAGCTGTGATGATTTCTATAGATGAATTTCCAGAGGTTTCTTTCAGAAGTTAGCTTTGCCATTGGAACAGAATATAAAAGGGAGGAAGGGTAATGTTGCTTCTCTGATTCTGCAGGAGATGAATTAGCTTTCAGCTGCCATATAATTACAACAGACCACAACCTGTTTTTGGATGGCGCTCTCTCTCTCTCTCTCACACACACACACACACTCCCTCTGTCTTAATTAAAGTTCTTATCTTTCCTTGAAGTTGTTTCAAGATGTCTCTCTCATTATGTTTCTATTTTATGGCAACTTGCCATACTATTTCTAAGTTCTTGGCAGGCTAGCAAAGATGATCACTGGATCATGTGACATGGACAAATTGCCAATTTATTTTACCTAAGTAGTAATCCCCTTTATTACTCCAAAGCCTTTTTACCATGTGCAATCAAGGTGGCCTAAGCTTTTCGCAGTTTAAGGCCCAATTAAGGTCTTGGAGCTTGAAGGAAAACCAAAACTACAGTCTTTTATTCATACTTGTAGAAAGCTAATTGAATTTCAAATGTCTTTTTATATATGTGTGTTTGAGAATATCTTCTCTTTGTCTCTTCAAAAGTGATTCTGGTCTGAATGCACAAACAAAAGGTCAGGTAATCCTCAGAGTCCAATTTGAAAGCAATCTTTAAACTCAGTCCAAGTTTAAAAATGTAACTATTCATACAGTTTTGTAAATATTTGGAATATCATTACTTTCATCATACCAATGTAATCATTTTTTATATATTTATACATTTCTGAAATTTGTCAATAGTTTCAATCACTACACAAAGTCCTTCGAGCTGCCCATTTGACTGTAACTGGCCTTGGTGACAAGTTTTATTTTATGTATCTGGGATGTATGAGTGCACTGAGATTTATGTAATCATTTTATCTAATACCAACATTACTAGAGATCCATTAGCATTTAATAAAAATTAAAATTGTGGTGAATCTAAGATATTCTATTCAATATCACAGTTTTTGCTGATTGAGAAGATTTTTGACCCATCTTAATTTATCCTTCCTGAGAAATTCTAAAGATTCTTCTATTGTCTCAGGTAATGATTCTGAAAGCGCTGATGTTAAAGACTGCAATAAGCTCAACTTATCCAATAATGTCATACAGTCTTGGATGGGAAAATGATGTGGTGACAATAGTTCTGGATCTTGACTAGGATTTTGCTGTGTGACCTATCTCCCAATAGTCTGAGTTACATTGTTTAACTCACTTAATTTTTATCCTTAATAAATTAAATCTTACTTAGACAAAGCCTCTTCTTGTTGAGATTTATTAGTGATTACTCCTCTGTCGCTGTAAACCAAATAGGTCCTCAGAACCGGTCAAGAGGAATGTAGCAGCATCCATCTAACCACAAGTACTGCATTGTCCATTGCTCCATCCAGTTGGTTCATAGAATTATTTCAGTGTTGTCCTATCTTTACCACTCTGGAAATCTATTCCATTGTGGTTTACATTGTAGAAGAAGAAGGGCATCCCGATATCTGGCTAAATTTACATCTTACTAATTTGGATCTGTGTCCTTATCAGGTTTTATAATTTATGACGAATATTGTTTTGTCTCTTCACTTCTTTCACGATCCTTCATGCCTGTAATAAGATCTCTTGTCAGACATATTCTTCCTAAGCTGAAAAGTTTTTTCCCAATTTTGCTGATAGTTCAGGATCAGGTTTCTGACTCCTCTTTACATTACTTGCAGTATTTAAACAGATCTCAGCTGTAACTACAACCAGAAGTGGATGCACTTTTGAAAGTGTTGACCGAATACAGAGCATTATAAAATTTATTTAGAAAATCCTCTGACTAAAACTGAATGTGATGGTCATGACTTACCTTGGGCTAGACTAACCTCAAGGCATTCTTACCCTTGAAAACCACCCACTTGACTTTGAAACAAGATGAATGCCAAGGGAATTGCAAGTAGGTTTCTGTTAATATATATATCATTCTTCATGTGGCTCCTTTGGAAGCTCCTGTGCCTGTGTCAGAAGGTTTTGGGTTTAAGTCCCTCTCCAGGAGTTGAAGATAAAGGCAAGACTGATACAGTATTAATTGTTGTAAGTGTAACAAAGTTTAACAAATGTCCTGCCTGTTGTCTCAGATGGACATAAATATGCCAGAACAGCATTTTGAAGGAGAACAGAGATATCCCAGATGAAACGTTATTCCTCAAACAACATCACAAAGACACGTTAGGCATGTTATCTGGTGCATGGTTATCACATTGCAGTTTGTGGGTGTTTGCTGTATACAAATTGTTGCAAAATAGGAAATGAAGCAGCTAATGACTGTTCTTCAAAAATACTGTACTGTCAGTAAACTATTTTGGGACGTCTTTGGGTTATGAAAGATGCTTTATAAATATAAACTTTTTTCAGTTACCATTAGCAGATTCCAGTGTGATTTGTTTAAATAAAAGCTAGCATTCAATAACCAAAAGTTCAAACAGGCATTTTTCAATAGATCCATGACATTATGCGAACTGCCATCCTTTCAGTATGGGTGTTCCACAGGGGCTAACATGATCTGGTATGTGGGGCTAGCCATTTTCTGATCTAACAGGAAAATTTGAGTAAATGAGATGTGGTTTATTGGTTTTCCACAACTATAGGAACAGGCTATATGTTACTACAAAGACTGAGAGGACTGATCCTCAATCTGTCTTCCACAAGATCCCACTTCATCTCTCTTCTCAGCTATGTCCTCATGGCACTATCACAGTGGGTAGTGCTTAATAAATGCAATCAAGTATTGACCTTTGATAATACAAGAGATGACATCCACTGACCTTATAAATGAGTGACTGCTCCAGGTATACATGCTACGCCTAAGTAAGATTGGTAGCCAATGAACTGCTTCTCTTTTACCATTGCTCCTGTTCTCTCAGTGTTCTGCTCCAAGTGCTCTATCCTTCCCTTATGCTGGTGTTTTCCCTATTGTTATATCTAGTGGTTCCCAGAAGTTTGAAATAATCACAACTTAGGAGTTTCATCAAATCACACCATGTGTGGCTGACAGACAGACTATAATGTGTTATAATGAGTGATTTATATCCAAATGCATGAATATAATTATTCCTAGATTATTCCTAATTATTCCAATGTCCTGTTCTTGTTGGATTATACTTTGAGTGCTCCTGCTCTCCCAGGTTCCTCCTATTTCACAATCTGCTGCCTTGTATTTCCTAACTCCAGTTCTATCAAGGATCGACAGACACTAAAGTGAGAAGCAGGCACGATCACATCATTAGCATAGATTATTATCCATTATCTTATAACAATTATTAATCATTTTATGCACACATCATTTTGGTGTGAATTTTGGACTTTTTAAAAGGAAAACCTGTTGATAGGTTATACACCTCTGGAGTATGTGGGAGTTGAACTCAGGCTACTTGGCTCAGAAGTAGGGACACTACCACTACACCTCAAGTCTTTTTTGTTGCCAAGGTGAGTTTTAGCTTGAGGAAATTGGTGTAGGTTCAAGTGATTAGTGCCTTATCTGATAAGGTTAAAAATCATACAACATAGGTTATTGTCCAATAGGTTTAATTGGAAGCACTAGCTTTCGGAGTGCTGCTCCTTCATCAGGTGGTTGTGGAGGACACAATTGTAAGAGACAGAATTTATAGCAAAAGTTTACACTGTGATGTAACTGAAATTATACATTGAGAAGGGCATCTCCTTATTTGAATAGGGGATCATCAGGAGAAATGAAAAAGTTTGAGAAAAATCAGACAGGACAATAATGGAGATTATCAGAAAGGGTAAACCCATCTCCTGGCACAGACAGTACAGCACCAGCTTGCACCTTGCACAAGCTGCCTGACCCCCTACTGCACTGGTCAAGCTGCAGCGACCAGCACTCGCCTGTCAATCATCGCCCGGGCAACCATCTCGCGAGAGGACGGCATTTTACGTCGGCTCAAAAAAAATTGCTGCAAGGTAAAAAGAAATTTAAAAGGTGTTTTATGAAAGAAAAGAAACAATAAAGTTCACGGGCGGATGTATGTCGAAAAAAAAGAAAAGTACTTGGGCTGAAGAGGGCGCGAGATATTCGAGGGGTTGGTGGTGAAAGGTCAGTTAAAACGGTTGGATTTTGGCCATCGAGGGGGACAATGCCCGAGACAGAGAGTGGCTGCAGGTATCAGCTCTGGGAATGTCCTCCTTGTTTATTGTGATGCTGGTGTATGTTTTGTTGAAAAACTATAGTTTATAAACTATGTACACATACACCAACACGATAGGTTGGAAGCTGCGGTTTGTATCTGGGTCAGCTGCAGTAAAAGTTACCTGAAAGCAGAAACCCCAACATTGATAATTGAGAAACAGTTGGATTAAATTGGACTGCAAGGTCAGAAGTGGGAATCTTAGCTCAGTCTGAAGGACTGTGCACTTTAGTATTTGTCAAATCCACAATGAATGCTTAACTCCGTTTTTGCACTGATTAGTTATCAAATAACTAACTTAGTTTATATTTTAATTGAATTAAATTTTAGTTTGTGTTGAATATTCACCATTATATTCGGAGCTTTAATGTCGCAGAAGAATAGGAGCCTAGATGTTGTTCTATATTCCTACTATTTTTGCTTTATATTGAAGTTTGACACATTGCATATTGGAAGCACACGGATTCAGAAACAATCACGGTAGTTGGATTAGCTTTTTGGTTGCACCATCTAAAAGCTATGCAGACACGATGAATAAGGTGCGGAAAAGCTCAATGGTTCTGTTATTATCAGAAAGTAAAACACCTTAATTTTTCTTCTTGCTGCATAGTTTTGCCAATACTTAAGTTGATTTAAAAGGAACCATGTGTGTGAAAAATTTATTAGGCATTTTGTCAGAGACTGGAAGTTGAGTTTCTTGTAATGCCTGCGCTGTTATGTTTTAACAGTGACAGGATTCATTATCAAATTAGTGCTGATTGAATTCAATTTGGAGATTTGTGTTTGGGTGACCAACGTATTTCTGGAAGATATTTAATCCTTCCATCATCCTTTCCAATTTGCAGAATTTCTTCCCGATTCTATACTTAGAATCTCATGAACTGGAGTCCAAATAATACAGGCAAGTTTGCTATTGTCTTAAAACTTGGCTTGGAAATACATTTCATTTAGACTGCCAATTGATATTTCCTGAATCTTGAGATGGAGGCCAAATTGTTTCTCAATGTTCCTGATCTCTGAGTTGAATATAGTGATGGAAAATGTGGTTAAATACACAATAAGAGTTGCTAGTTTTTCTTAAACTGTCATACTGCAGCAGTCTCTAGCAAGCTGTTACTTGATGTTTCTGTAAGTGATAATATGCATTTATCAATTTTGTTTTGTTGTGAAGTCTTTTCTACACTCTCTCCATACTGTGGCTAAATTAATTAAAATTAAAGGCAGTCCTTTCACTGTATCAAGGATATGTAATTGCAATTTTTTTCTCCTGTTATCTGAAATTGCAGTGGAATAAACAATGAGGTGAAATGATTGTTTAGGGCTGAAATAACCTGTTTACAGGTGTTTAATAAATCTGCCCCAGGGGTGTGTAAATAACAACAACATCTCTGAACTGGTTGATTAGAAATATAGGTTAAATACTCATTTAAATTGAATCAGTGGAAACAATCTCCTGAAGATCACATGTTTATAGATTGGTACCACCAATGTCATTTGCACTAAATTCAGTGAGCATTATTTTCAGTACATAAACAAATGCAGGAAAGTTATTAAACAAGAACAAAACATTCTCAATGTCAGTCAAAGTTAATCATCTTTTTCCTGTTTATTTTTCATTTTTTGATTAAACACTATTTCCATTTGATGTATCTTGTGCATGCAATTACCATAGTCTCTGTAGTAATGACTGATCATAGAATAGACCACTGATTTGTATCCAGATATTTCTCAAAAATATCCTTTTGAAGGGGGACAGACTCATTTTTCAGTGCAATATTTGATAGTTATCCACCATCTTAATTGTTTGAAATTAGCACAGCAATGAGAATTTTAAGGAGGGGTAACTCATAAGGAAGTTAAATTAGACTTTCAAATTTTGAAGTGTTGGGTATTGGGAGTTAGGGTATGGCAGCATTTAGAAGGAAAGATGGGTGATTAGGATTGGTACAAGTTGGATGTGAGCAGCAGGGATTCAGATATCCTGAGAAAACCAAAGGAAAAGACTCTAGTTTGATTATACTTATTGACTTCTAGACCGGTTAATCAATGTGGAGCACTATGAAGCAGTGTCCAAGTTTGGAAAAAATTGAAATGGGAGTTTCTTGAGAACCTTTTATTGGACAACTCAAAGCAGAGGGGACAAAGGAATGGATGGTCAGGTAAGCCAGCAAAAGGAGTGAGGAACAGTGGATATGAAACAAGGAGAAAAAGCAATACTGTCCATACAGCCTGGGAAAAGTGAAAGTCAAATGAACAGGATCCGTGCAAGTGTAGGAGATGTGGAGGACAGATTGGGAGCAACGGGAATCCAGTTAACTCTGCAGAAACGAATAATGGAGGAATTCTGATTTTGTGGTCTCAGTGGCCAATAGAAAGCAATGAAACTGCATTATCCAGAGGATGATGGGCACTCAAGAACAGAGTCAAAGTTTGGTGCTGGAAAAACACAGCAGGTCAAGCAGCATCTGAGGAGCATAAGCCGTTTCATCAGGCTTGGTACAGGTACAACCCCTTTCCTGATGAAGAGCTTGTACCCAAAAGTTTGACCATCCTGCTGTGCTTTTCCAACGCCACACTTTTCAACTCTAATCTCCAGCAACTGCAGCCTTCACTTTATCCACAGGACAGACCAGAGCTAACCCCAGTGGTGGAGCAGAACACTAGCTGGAATGAAAGCACTCCAAAACAGTTGAGATTAAAAGTAATTAATCAGAGCATTCTGAAAAAGAGAAGGTAAACTTTATCTGAAGTCACCCCTTTCTCCCTTCTAGAAAATGCTCTGCATTATTTGCATGACCATCATTTTGAAATATATTTAATCTCATAATTACTGATGATTGCTACCTTGTCATTTATAGAACAATTCAGCACAGAACAGGCCCTTCGGCCCTCGATGTTGCGCCGACCTGTGAACTATTCTCAGCTCATCCCCCTACACTACCCCATTATCATCCAAGTGCTTTTGCAAGGATTATTTAAACCTTCCTAATGTGATTGAGTTAACTACATTGGCAGTTAAGACATTCCACGCCCTTACCACTGAGTAAAGAACCTGCCTCTGACATTTGTCTTAAGCCCATCATTGAGTCATAGTCAGATGTACAGTATGGAAACAGACCCTTTAGTCCAACCCGTCCATGCCGACCAGATATCCCAACCCAATCTAGTCCCACCTGCCAGCACCCAGCCCATATCCCTCCAAACACTTCCTATTCATATACACAGCCAAATGCCTCTTAAATGTTGCAATTGTACCAGCCTCCACCACATCCTCTGGCAGCTCATTCCATACACGTACCCCTTCTGCGTGAAAGTTGCTCCTTAGGTCTCTTTTATATCTTTCCTCTCTCTCACCCTAAACCTATGCCCTCTAATTCTGGACTCCCCGACCGCAGGGAAAAGACTGTCTATTTATCCTATCTATGCCCCTCATAACTTTAAGCCTCCATAAGACAGCCCCAGCCTGTTTAGCCTCTCCCTATAGCTCAGATCCTCCAACCCTGGCAACATCCTTGCAAATCTTTTCTGAACCCTTTCAAGTTTCACAACATTTTTCCGATAGGAAGGAGACCAGAATTGCACACAGTATTCCAACAGTGACCTAACCAATGTCCTGTACAGCCTCAACCTGACCTCCCAACTCCTGGACTCAATACTCTGCCCAATAAAGGAAAGCACACCAAACGGCTTCTTCACTATCCTGTCTACCTGCGGCTCCACTTCCAAGGAGCGATCAAACTGCATTCCAAGGTCTTTATTCAGCAACACACCCTAGGACCTTACCATTAAGTGTACAAGTCCTGCCAAGATTTGCTTTCCCAAAATGCAGCACCTCACATTTATCTGAACTAAACTCCATCTGCTACTACTTAGCCCATTGGCCCATCTGGTCCAGATCCTGTGTAGTCGGAGGTAACCCTCTTCGCTGTCCACTACACCTCCAATTTTGGTGTCATCTGCAAATTTACTAACTGAACCTCTTATGCTTGCAACCAAATCATTTACATAAATGACAAAAGTTCACCCCTCACTTTGTAGTTATGCCCCCTAGTACAAGTTGACTTAATCATCCTAGGAAAACTACTCACTGTCTACCCTATCTAATCCTCTGATCATATTGTATGTCTCTATGAAATCCCCTCTTAGCCACCTTCTTTCCAATGAGAACAGACCCAAGTCTCTCAGCCTTTCCTCATAAGAACTTGCCTCCAGACCAGACAACATCCTTGTAAATCTCCTCTGCACCTTTTCCAATGCTTCCACATCCTTCCCGAAAGATGGGGACCAGAATTGTACACTATTTTGTATAGTTGTAGCATGATATTGTGGCTCTGGAACTCAATCCCTCTAGGAATGAAACCTAACACACCATATCCCTCCCTAACAGCACTATCCACCTGGGTGGCAATTTTCAGGGATGCACATCCACACTACCAAGAGTCTTTCCACTGACCCAGTCCTCTGCCTTCTTGTTATTCTTCCCACCTCACATTTAGCTGTATTGAACTTCATTTGCCACCTCTCAGCCCAATTCTGCAGTTTATCCAAGTCCTCCTGCAACATTCTTCCAAACTCTCCACTATTCTACTGATTTTAGTGCCATCTGCAAACTTACTAATCCGTCCACCCATGCCTGCGTCTAAGTCATTTATAAAAATGACCAACAGCAGTGGTCCCAAAACAGATCCTTGTGGCACATCACTAGTAACCAGACTCCAGGCTGAATATTTTCCATCAACCACCACTCGCTGCCTTTCAGAAAACCAGTTTTATTCCAAACTGCTAAATCATCCTCAATCCCATGCCTCTGCATTTTCTCCAACTGCCTACCATGTGGAACCTTATCAGAGGCTTTACTGAAATCCATGTATACCACAAACTGCCTTACCCTCGTCTATATGCTTGGTCACCTTCTCAAAATACTGAAGTTTGAGACATGACCTGTCCTTAACAAACCATGTTGACTATCAAATTGTTGCTTGCTAGATTATAATAAATTTTATCTTTCAATCCTTTCCCAAATCTTTCCTACAACAGAAGGCTCACTAGTCTGTAATTACCAGAGTCATCCTACTGCTCTTCTTGAAGAAGGGCACAACATTTGCAATTCTCCAGTCCTCTGGTACTAAACCTGTAGACAATGACTACTCAAATATCAAAGCCAAAAGGACCTGCTATCTCCTCCCTAGCTTCCAAGAGAATCCTCAGATAAATCCCTTCAGGCCCAGGGGACTTGTCTACTTTCACTCCTTCTAGAATTGATAACACCTGTTCGTAACTAACCTGCATCCTTTCTAGTCTAATATCTCATACCGCATTCTCCTCCTCTACAATATTCTCCTTTTTTCCTGAGTGAAAACCGAAGAGAAATGTTTGTTTAGCATGTCTCAGATTTCCACTAGGTCCACACTCAACTTCCCATTTCTGTCTTTAATTGGCCCTATTCCTACCCTAGTCATCCTTTTACTCCTCATACCTATAGAAAGATTTAGGGTTCTCCTTCATTCTGTTTGCTAAAGACTGCTTATGTCCTCTCTTTGCTCTTAACTCTAAATCCTCCCTAGCTGATCTATAACTCTCCATCACCTCATTAACACATAAGCAGAAGGAGGAGGCCTAAGAGATGCAATTTCAGTAGAAACCACAGTTCCCTTACTTATCACTTCCTCCCTGCCTGACAGGGATATACCTATCAAGGACATGCAATATCTGTTCCTTAAACCAGCTCCATATCTCCATGGTCTGCATCCCCTTTTTGCTATCCCATTCTATGCATCCTAATTCTTGCCTAATCGCATTATAATTGCCCTTACCACAACGATAACTCTTGACCTGTGGCATGTACCTATCCCTTTCCATCGCTAAACTAAACATAACTGAATTATAGTCTGTCTCTCCAAAGTGCTCACCTACAACTAAATCAAACACCTGGCCTGGTTCATTACCAAGCACCAGATCCAGTGTGCCCTCCACTCTTGTCAGCCCTTTGACATACTGTGTCAGGAAACCTTCTTGTACACATTGGACAAAAACTGATCCATCCAACATACTAGAGTTATAGCATTTCCATTAATGTTGGGAAAGTTAAAGTCCCCCATAATGAGCACCCTGTTCCTTTCACTCCTACCCAGAATAATTTTGCCAATCCTCTCTTCCACCTCCCTAGAACTCTGCTTGGAGTTTTTTTAAAAAAAAAGCCTCCAGTGTGACCTCCTGTCCTGTTTCTAACCTCAGCCCACAATACCTCAGTAGGAAAGTCCTCATCAAAAGTTCTTTCAGCCACTGTTGTACTAACCTTGACTAACAAAGCCACACCTCCCCCTCTTTACCACCTTGCTTGTTCTTAATGAAAGATCTAAACCCTGGAACCCTCAACATCACCTTGCTCCATCCATGCCTCCAAAATGGCCACAACATCAAAGTCCTAGGTACGTATCCATGCTCCAAGCTCACCTACCTTATTTAGGATACTTCTGGTGTTGAAGTAGACACATTTCAAACCAGCTTGCTCTCTGCCAGCACATTCCTCTGACTGTGAACTGGGAATATGCTGAGAACTGAATCCAACTATGAAAGAGAAGTTGTTAGGTTCTTTTCCTGAGGATTCTCTCTCACACACAAACTTCTGCAAATAGTTAAAAGTTTATTAAAAGCTGTACAAGCTAGGTGAGCCCCAATGACCCTCCTTGCAAGCATGCAAGGTAGAGTCAAAGAGGCTCTGAACAAATAAAACACATCCCCTTTATACAAGTCAGTTGGTAATATTTACAGATACTCTGGCCACTCCCCCATTGTCATATGCCACTCAAGAAAACCCCCAGTCATCCCTCACAGTCACATGTTATCCCAGGTACAATGGTAGAATGACAGCATCCTCCGATAATCAAAGTGTAAATGCCCTAAGCCTGGGGAATCATTACGCTAACTATTTCCTAACTCAGTGATTTCCCCAAGATAATGCAGGTGTGATATTCCTAGCTTTAGGGGATGGCTAGAAAGTATTTCTGAATGGTAGAGATTGAATAATAGTTTAATTGATCATAGTGGTGGGGGGGGGGTAGTAGCAAATTACTGTGTCTAATTGGAATGGGGGTCATTCTCATTCCTGCATGACTGCCGTTCCCATCCACTTCCAGAATGTTCACTCAGTGCAGTTTAACCCTTTAATATTACATTGATGTCCATTTAATCTTCTAACATGACATTCCTCCCTTTTATCATTCTATGATGACAGAAACTACACTACCAGCTTTCATAAGACTCTGACAGTCAGTATTTAAGCAAGTTATTGATATACATCATGCAGTGATTAAAACAAAAAAAAATTCTAGTCCATGTGGTAAATGAGATCCTCCCACATGGAAAAAATAGTTCACCAGTGAACTTCTTAAATCTACAGTCCTTAGTGACCACTCCATCCCCTCCAAGTCGAGAGGAAATGAGCCAGTTATCCAAAACCTCCTTCAGTAAAGTCCACTCTGTCTTCCTACATAACTCCATGGAGAAATCTGAATTCTTGGATAAGGGCAGTTAAATACTTAACAAAGCTGACAAGACTTCCATCCTTCCAAAGATGCTTCAGCGCATCTGACCACGCAGTGCAGCAGCAGCAGCGTAGGTGAATACAGCATTCTTTGCTGCTTCTGTTTCTGCTCTGCTGTTAAATATAACAAAGCCAACTGGCTGTTTTGATGTTTGCTTGACCAGTGAACCTGCATATCCTGTTTGCCAAGCTGGGAATTTGTGTTGCAGACGTTTCGTCCCCTGTCTAGGTGACATCTTCAGTGCTTGGGAGCCTCCTGTGAAGCGCTTCTGTGATCTTTCCTCCAGCATTTGCAGTGGTTTGAATCTGCCGCTTCCAGTTGTTAGTTCCAGCTGTCCGCTGCAGTGGTCGGTATATTGGGTCCAGGTCGATTTGCTTATTGATTGAATCTGTGGATGAGTGCCATGCCTCTAGGAATTCCCTGGCTGTTCTGTTTGGCTTGCCTGATAATAGTAGTGTTGTCCCAGTCTAATTCATGTTGCTTGTCATCTGCGTGTGTGGCTACTAAGGATAGCTGGTCGTGTTGTTTCGTGGCTAGTTGGTGTTCATGGATGCGGATCGTTAGCTGTCTTCCTGTTTGTCCTATGTAGTGTTTTGTGCAGTCCTTGCATGGGATTTTGTACACTACACTGGTTTTGCTCATGCTGGGTATCGGGTCTTTCGTTCTGGTGAATTGTCTGAGAGTGGCTGTTGGTTTATGTGCTGTTATGAGTCTTAGTGGTCGCAGTAGTCTGGCTGTCAGTTCGGAAATGTTCCTGATGTACGGTAGTGTGGCTAGTCCTTTGGGTTGCGGCATGTCCTCGTTCCGTTGTCTTTCCCTTAGGCATCTGTTGATGAAATTGCGCGGGTATCCGTTTTTGGCGAAAACATTGTATAGGTGTTCTTCTTCCTCTTTTTGCAGTTCTGGTGTACTGCAATGTGTTGTGACCCTTTTCAATAGTGTCTTGATGCAACTTCTTTTGTGTGTGTTGGGGTGGTTGCTTTCATAGTTCAGGACTTGGTCTGTGTGTGTGGCTTTCCTGTATGCCTTTGTGGTGAATTCTCTGTTCGGTGTTCACGTCTAGGAATGGGAGTTTGGTTGTCCTTTTCTTCCTCTCTAGTGAATCGGATTCCTGTGAGTGTGCTGTTGATGATTTGGTGTGTGTTCTCTATTTCTGTGTTTTTAATAATTACAAAGGTATCATCTACATATCTGACCCAGAGTTTGAGTTGAATTTGCCGTAAGACTGTTTGTTCTAACCTTTGCATTACTGCTTCTGCTAAGAGTCCAGAGATGGGTGAGCCCATAGGTGTGCCGTTGATTTGTTCATATATTTGGTTGTTGAATGTGAAGTGTGTTGTGAGGCACAGGTCCAGTAGTTTGAGTATGCAGTCTTTGTTGATAGGTTCAACGTCCTGTTGTCTGTTCTGTATGTCCAGCAGGTTGGCTACTGTTTTGTCGATAGAGGTGAACAGTGCCGTTACATCGAATGAGACCATGGTGTCTTCTTTGTCTATGTGTATATTTCTGATGATGTCCAAGAATTCCTGTGTTGAGTGTATAGAGTTTCTGGATCCGCTGATCAGGTGTTTCAGTTTCTGCTGTAGGTCTTTAGCCAGTTTGTGTGATGGTGTCCCTGGTGGGATGTCTGGTTTGTGCACTTTTAGGTAGTCCATAGAATCTGGGGTGTTGATGCTTTCAGGTTTCATTCTTTGTAGGTCAAACCTGGATATCTGTCTGTTTTTTTTGTAGATTCCTCAGTGTGTTGTTTATCCTATTGGTGAGCTGTGGGGTGGGAATTTGTGTTAAAGACGTTTCGTCCCCTGTCTAGGTGACATCCTCAGTGCTTCCTGTGCCAACAGCCTAAGCACTACATACAAACAACACCGGTTCCTGCATGAATGCCAAAAGAATCGAATCCTTCCAATATGTGTCAGATAGAGACCACCAGTCAACAACCCACAGGCCAGGGACACAGCCAGACAGAATGGATTCAGGATGATCCAGGTAATGATTACAGACGCTCACAACAGACGTCACAAATAGACAAGAAATCGCGTGCCAAAAATCGTTAATTTCAAAAACCACCAATCAGGAATGGACCCGGACCATAGAACAGGCCGTCACCATAGGACAGAACAGGACGACATACCGCAAAAAAAAGGCACTAAGAGAAAAAATGGCCAAACTAACACACAAGAAAGAGGACACCACAACACACACCTGGGTTAGAAACCTCTCCCACAGACACGGAAAGAACAATACTGGCCAAGGGACTCAACTACAACCACAGGGCTGCCAAGACAGCAGACTTCCTAGCAGCACTAGAATGCACTCAGGAACAATAGATTGACAGAAGAGACACAACAAACAGTGAGACAAAGTATCATACCCCTGATAACAAGGAAAAGACAAACACAACCTCAATACCAAGGAGAGGGAAGCACGAAAGTCACTAAGAAACGATAATAACAATCATACTACCAACAGACAAAGGCAGAATGATGGTCATCCTGGACAAAGCAGATTTACATCCAAAAAGCACAACTACTTGCAGATACCAACACCTACCAAAAGTGGGAGGTTGACCCCAACCCACAGCTCATCAATAGGAGAAACAACACACTGAGGAACCTACAAAAAAAACGGACAGATAACCAGGTTTGACCTACAAAGAATGAAACCTGAAAGCAACAACACCCCCAGATTCTATGGACTACCTAAAGTGCACAAACCAGACATCCCACTCAGACCCATAGTATCACTACCAGGGACACCATCACACAAACTGGCTAAAGAACTACAACAGAAATTGAAACACCTGTTCAGCGGATCCAAACACTTCATATAATCAACACAGGAATTCTTGGACATCATCAGAAATATACACATAGACAAGGAAGATACCATGGTCTCATTCGATGTAACGGCACTGTTCACCTCTATCGACAAAACAATAGCCAACCTGCTGGACATACAGAACAGACAACAGGACGTTGAATCTATCAACAAAGACTGCATACTCAAACTACTGGACCTGTGCCTCACAACACACTTCACATTCAACAACCAAATATATGAACAAATCAACGGCACACCTATGGGCTCACCCATCTCTGGACTCTTAGCAGAAGCAGTAATGCAAAGGTTAGAACAAACAGTCTTACGGCAAATTCAACTCAAACTCTGGGTCAGATATGTAGATGATACCTTTGTAATTATTAAAAACACAGAAATAGAGAACACACACCAAATCATCAACGGCACACTCACAGGAATCCGATTCACTAGAGAGGAAGAAAAGGACAACCAAACTCCCATTCCTAGACGTGATGGTACAGAGAACACCGAACAGAGAATTCACCACAAAGGCATACAGGAAAGCCACACACACAGACCAAGTCCTGAACTATGAAAGCAACCACCCCAACACACACAAAAGAAGTTGCATCAAGAACTATTGAAAAGGGTCACAACACATTGCAGTACACCAGAACTGCAAAGAGGAAGAAGAACACCTATACAATGTTTTCGCCAAAAACGGATACCCGTGCAATTTCATCAACAGATGCCTAAGGGAAAGACAACGGAATGAGGACATGCCACAACCCAAAGGACTAGCCACACTACCATACATCAGGAACATTTCCGAACTGACAGCCAGACTACTGCGACCACTAAGACTCATAACAGCACATAAACCAACAGCCACTCTCAGACAACAATTCACCAGAACAAAGGACCCGATACCCAGCATGAGCAAAACCAGTGTAGTGTACAAAATCCCATGCAAGGACTGCACAAAACACTACATAGGACAAACAGGAAGACAGCTAACGATCCGCATCCATGAACACCAACTAGCCACAAAACGACATGATCAACTATCCTTAGTAGCCACACACGCAGATGACAAGCAATGTGAATTAGACTGGGACAACACTACTATTATAGGACAAGTCCAACTGAGAACAGCCAGGGAATTCCTAGAGGCATGGCACTCATTCACAGATTCAATCAATAAGCACATCGACCTGGACCCAATATACCGACCACTGCAGCGGACAGCTGGAACTGACAACTGGAAGTGGCAGATTCAAACCACTATAAATGACGGAGGAAAGATCACAGAAGCGCTTCACAGGAGGCTCCCAAGCACTGAAGATGTCACCTAGACAGGGGACGAAACGTCTTCAACACAAATTCCCAGCTCGGCGAACAGCGCCACAACAACGAGCACTTGAGCTACAAATCTTCTCCCAAACTTTGAACCTGCATATCACTTTAAATGATCGAAAGACAAGGTAAAGCTCATATGGTTTAATATCCATAGGAAGGCCACTGACAGAAAGCATATGGACCTCCTCTTCATCGTTGTTAGCTGCTTTACCTTTTGTGCTCGTGACGGAGGAGCTGATTGGATCAGGTCATGGAGGGGTGGATGGTGGTCTAAAAGTGAATTTACCTGTGAATGGAAAAACTTTTAAAGATGGTGCTGGCTGCTGAAAGTATCTTTGCATTTCCTTTCTCGTTCCCTCCTTGCCAAGGTGATTATTAGTATGAAGACAGCCACACGTTTAACTACATTAAATTGTGACTGCCTATTTCAACATTCTCAGTCATCTTGAAGTCTGTTACTCTGTTCACCGTTTATGACATTATCAAGTTTTATACAATCCATAAACTTCTAAATTGTACTGCCTAAATAATTCAGTCATTTATGAACAGCAATCCTAACATCAAACCCTCTGGTATCTCATTCAGGTTATTCAAAAATTATTTTCCTTTAACAAATTGAGACTTGGCTAATGTGAAAGCTGTCAAGAAAAATATTTCTAAAATCTGGAACAGCAAGGAAACAACAAAATGTTTCCTGTGCTTAACCCATTTAAGAGGTAGTTTCAGTTCAGATTTAAGTGCAGAATATATTAAAATACATTCTCTAAATGAAACTTCCCAAATAAAACAGTCGGAATTACACTGACAACTTTGGTAGAGATCAACATTTTTTTGAATTTGCATTATGAAGGGGGCTAATGAAGTCTTAACAATAATTGATAGAACTGAAACAGCTCAGCCTCAAGTTCTAATATTCGCTAAAATCTTAGCAAAACATCAAACTTAAAATGCACTCTTCTTTTTGTGAGCACTCTGCATTTTTAAAAAAATGCCAAGATATTTTAATACAGTACTGTCATTTGGTGAAAGCATGACCACTGACAATTTTTTTAAATTAGGCATTGTAGAATTTCGAACACATCAGGAGCTCGAGGCACTCACTCAATTTGTTTTAATGTTACAATTTTGATAATTTTAGGATATAATGTTGTACAATTTCAATGTAAAAACAAAATCTGCCCCATTACACAGTCCACAAAATGCATTGAATTGAGATCCGGATTCAAACAAGGCAAACAGTTACTTAAAAGCACCTGGCACATGCACACAAAAAGATCACTAAAACATCCTTACCTTGGTGGAAACCGCAATGAGGAGCGCCACCCAACCACTGGATGAGGCTGCAAAGGAAATAGGAACGGCACGGTGGCTCAGTGGTTAGCACTGCTGCCTCACAACACTAGGGACTCTGGTTCGATTCCCGCCTTGGGCAACTGTCTGTGTGGCGTTTTCACAGTCTCCCCGTGTCTGCTTGGCTTTCATTCGGATGCTCAGGTTTCCTCCCACAATCCAAAGGTGTGCGGGTCAGGTGAATTGGCCATGTTAAATTGCCCATAGTGTTAGATGTATTAGTCAGGAATAAATATAAGGGAATGGACTTGTTGGGCCGAAGGGCCTGTTTTCATACTGTAGGGAATTTAAAAAGACTAGCCATGTCCTCCTGATGAAATCACACCCACAAAGAGAAAAGCCTCGCAGCGGACTACATGGCGCTGCAGTCCGAGCTCCTTCTCCCCAGAAGAAGGACTCGCAGAGTGGAGTCCACAGCTCAGAAACTGAGATTCCCACATCAAAAACCCAGACAAAGCTTCCCTAGTAGTTAATGTACTTTACTGTCAGGATCTGAGCAGACCAGCTCCACTCTTTTCCCCTTTTCCCGGTGACACCATGTTGTCCTAAAAGTACTTCTAAGGGGAGGTGTGGGGCATAAAGGCAATAATTCTAAGTAGTACCAAATTCTAACTTTTATTATGAACTAGACCCTCAAACCTTGTGTCCATAGATGACTTTAAACTTCTTTTTCCCCAAGAGGACTTTAACCCCTTTTTCACTTAAGATTAGATTAGATTCCCTACACTGTGGAAACAGGCCCTTTGGCCCAACAAGTCCATACCGACCCTCTGAAGATTAACCCACCAAGACCCATTTCCCTCACCCTATATTTACCCCTGACTAATGCGCCTAACACTATGTGCAATCTAGCATAGCCAATTCACCTAACCTGCACATCTTTGACTGTGGGAGGAAACTGGAGCACCCGGAGGAAATGTATGCAGACCTGGGGAGAATGTGCAAACTTCACACTGACAGTTGTAACTTTACTTCTAATGGGGGCTCTAACACTGATGTAACCCTGGGAACTCTAACCCTGAGTTAACTCTGGGGACTCTACCCTCAATGTAACTATCGGGCTCTAACCCAGATTTAACCCTCTTTGTGTAAGGCGACTTGTTGATGTGCAATTGTGCGAGTTACCTTAAAGATTCCATCACCACCGAGTCCCAGGAGATGAGGTGTCGACTGCGTGATAGGTTTAGAGAGAGTGAGATCAAGGTGAAGCTTACCTTGTGGGCCTATCCGTCTCATGCAACCAACACTCAGACAATTGTTTATTCAGTTCACTTGGAAGCTCCATGTATGTTGGAATCCCACTGCTGCCAAGATATGTTTGGTTCTTTTCCCAAGGATTCACACACACACACCAACGTTTACAAACAGTTAAAGTTTATTAAAGCCTGTATAAGCTGGGTGACCCCTTTGACCCTCTTTGCAGGCGTGCAAAGTCAAGTCAACTGAGGCCCCAAACAAAGAAAACACATTCCCTTTATGCAGGTCAGTTGGTCATTCTCACAGATACTCTGGCCGCTCCCCCACTGTCACATGCCACTCAAGACAACCCTCAGTCACTCCCTCACAGTCACGTGTTACCCCAGGTACAATGGTCAGATGAGATCATCCTCAGAGATAATGTAAATGCTCTAATCCTGGAGAATTGTTATGCAAATGATTTCCTGACTTAGAGATTCCCCCAGACAATGTAGATGTGATATTCCCAGCTTCAGGGGATGGCTAGAAAGCATTTCTGAATGGAAGAGATTGAATGATAGTTTAATTTGATCATAGTAGAGGAAGTAGTAGCAAATGACTGTCTAATTGGAATGGGAGTCATTCACATTCCTGCATTCCACTTCCAGAATGTTCACTCAGTGCAGTTTGATATAATATTAATTTCCAGAGAGATATTCAAATTTAATCTGTTAACATTACAATTGTGCTTGGTGTAGAACCAGAATTGCAACTGATCCCATCAGTTTCTCAACGGGTTAGGTTTAAAGTGCTTCAAAAGCCTCTCAAAAGTACTAAGCAATGTGATAGAAAGTTGAACTTGGCTGCATTTGGACTGTTCTCTTGCTTCCAAAAAGTTTAACAGCTCATCAACTAATGCCAGTCATTTCCTGACTTTCACCCATCTTCCTTTGTTCTTTCCTGTGTGAAAGAGCCAAAGTATCTAAGAAAAACACTACATCCGGAAAAGGAGACTTCTGCAAAACAAACTTAGCAAGTAAATGTTTTTGCTTGAACAGCATTTTTGTGAAACTATTCAATGGATAAAGAAAGTCCCAATGAGAAAATCTTTTTTTCCCTGTTTTTCCCACAGAGTACTGATCTTTCCCAAAGGAAAATAAAGTGAACAAATTCTTAAATTGAGATTGAGTGGCCGACAGTTTTCATTTGTGGTTGGCTCTACTTTTTGTGTTGAGTCCTTATGAAAAGACTTCAGAAGAAACCTGCACTTACTGTAGTCTGTGGCAGAAGTTTTTATTCATACAAATTGCTCTCTAGTTTTAATTAGCAAAGGTGATTTGTAGAGTTACTATTGTGAGAGGATTCATTTTAAAATCCAGAAAAGTGGTTTTTAAACGAATGTAGAAAACCACCTTAATCTTCAGAAAAAGTTATTCTGTATTATTGAAACTAGCTTTCAAAACAAAGTTTGTTGCATGCAAAACTTGCAAGACATTTGGATGTTTCGAGGTGCAAGTCTGTGTTCACTGGAATTTATGCATCTGATGTCCTGCATACTGACAATTTTGGGAAAGTAGGTGGTGTTTGGCTGATATCTTTTCAAGTGTCAGAAATGTGTTGCAGGTGGAATGCTTTGCCCCAGGAACTGGTTGACGTAGAGATCTTGAGTCTTAGGGAACAGCAGATAAAGATCTGAGGTGGAGGGAGTTATAGTCAAACAGAACGGACACAGACTCTTTGGTTTGACTCATCCATGCCGATCAAGTTTCCAAAACTAAACTACCCCCATTTTCCTGTGTTTGGTCCACATCCCTCTTAAACCTTTCCTATACTTGTCCCTGTTCAAATGTCTTTTCAATGTTATAGCTGGACTTGCATTTACCACTTGCTCTGGCAATTCATTCCCCACACAAACCACCCTCTGTATGAAAACATTGTACAGAACATAGATCATTACAGCGCAGTACAGGCCCTTTGGCTCTTAATGTTGCGCCGACCTGTGGAACTAGTCTGAAGCCTATCCTACACAATTCCATTTTCATCCATATGTTTATTCGATGACCATTTAAATGCCCTTAGAGTTGGTGAGTCTACTACTGTTGCAGACAGTGCATTCCATGCCTCTACTACACTCTGAGTTAAGAAACTACCTTTGACATCTGTCTTATATCTATCACCCTTCAATTTAAAGTTATGTCCCCTTGTGCCGGTCATCACCATTTGAGGAAAAAAGCTTTCACTGTCCACTCTATCTAACCCTTATTATCTTATATGTCTCAATTAAGTCACTTCTCAACCTTCGTCTCTCTAACAAAAACAGCCTCAAGCCCGTCAGCCTTTCCTCAAAGACCTTCCCTCCATACCAGGCAACATCCTAGCAGTTCACTTCTGAACCTTCCGTATTCTTCCTATAATGCAGTGACCAGAACTGTGTGTAATATTCCAAGTGCGGCCGCACCAGAGTTTTGTACAGCTGCAGCGTGACCTTGTGGCTCTGAAACTCAATCCCTCTACCAATAAAAGCTATCTAACCGTATGTCTTTTTAACAACCCTATCAACCTGGATGGTAACTTTCAGGAATCTGTGTACAAAGGAACCTTGATTATCCGAATGAGATGGGCGGGCACTATTTCGTTCAGGTAATTGATTTATTTGGTGAATCAATTAAATGCCTTTCCTCTGGGGTTCAGAGACTTTTTTTGTCTGCTCCCTGTTCAGATGAGGCAGCAGCATACCACGTGTGAGCCCCTGCTTTTTCCCCCTCCCCGCCTGTCCCCCTGCGCCCGTACAACACTGCTCCCTGCCTGCAGCCCCAGCCCCTGACCAATACTGCTCCCTGCAACCCCATCCATCACTGCCCCCCAACCCCAACTAGCAATGCTCTTCTGCTCAGCCCCCCCCCCCGCGCTGACCCTGTCCATCACTGCCTGCCCCTGACCATGCTCCCCTTCAATACAGCCCACCCCAGCCCCCAACACTGCCCTCCGTGCCCCCCAATCCACCCCCATCCAACACCGTCCAGCCAGACTGGACACCAACAACAAGACTACTGCTGCTGCCCGTGCACATGCACGCATCTCTCTCTCTCTCTCTCTCTCTCTCTCTCACTCTCTCAGGAGAAAGTGAGGACTGCAGATGATGGAGATCAGAGCTGGAAAAGCGCAGCAGGTCAGGCAGCATCCAAGGAGCAGGGGCTCCTGAAGAAGGCCTCATGCCTGAAAAGTTGATTCTCCTGCTCCTTGGATGCTGCCTGACCTGTGCTTTTCCAGCAACACATTTTCAGCACTCACACTCTTTCTCTCTCACACACACACCTTTTCACTGCAACTTTTTGACAGGTTCCACCTCTGCCCTGTACAGGCAACGTTGGAGAGATTATTTGGGGAAGCGGTGTTTAGGGCACACCCCTGTGTAGAACTCCAGGGAAACTGTGGGGGGAGAGAGAGGACGGGAAGTCAATCATTTGGAGACAGTGCCTGTTTAATCACTGTAAACAATAGACACGGTTAGTGCTGGAAATATGTCTTTGATGTAATGTTTTTATCGGGATCTTGATCTCATGAGGATAATTGATATTCGGATAATTGAGGTTCCTCTGTACATGGACGCTGAGGTGTCTCTGCTCAGCTACACTGTCAAGAATCTTACCATTAGCCCAGGACTCTCTATTCCTGTTGCTCCTTCCAAAGTGAATCACATCCCACTTTTTCACATTAAACTTCATTTGTCTCCTCTCAGCCCAACTCTGCAGCTTATCTATGTCCATCTGTAACCGGCAACATCCTTCAGCATTATCCACTACTCCACTGACTTTAGTGTCATCGGCAAATTTACTAATCCATCCTTCTATGCCCTCATTCAGGTAATTTATAAAAATGACAAACAGCAGTGGACCAAAACACATTCTTGCACTACACCGCTAGTAGTTGATGTCCAGGATGAATATTTCCCATCAACAAACCCCCTCTGCCTTCTTTCAGCTAGCCAATTTCTGGTCCAAACCTCTAAATCACCCTCCATCCCATGCTTCCATATTTTGTGCAATAACCTACCATTGGGAACTTTACTGAAATCAATATACACCACATCAACCACTTTACCCTCATCCACCTGTTTGGTCACCTTCTCAAAGAACTCAAGGTTTGTGAGGCATGACCTACTCTTTACAAAACCATGTTGACTATCCCTAATCAACGTATTCCTCTCTACTAGATGCCTATAAACCTTATCTCTTATAACCTTTTACAACACCACCCACAACCGAAGTAAGGCTCACTGGTCTATAATTACCAGGGTTGTCTCTACTCCCCTCCTTCTGAACAAGTGGACAAAATTTGCTGTCCTCCAGTCTTCTGGCATTATTCCTATAGACAATGACAACATAAAGATCAAAGCCAAAGGCTCTGCAATCTCCTCCCTGGCTTCCCAGAGAATCCTAGGATAAATCCCATTCGGCCCAGAGGACTTATCTATTTTCACACTTTCCAGAATTGCTAACACCTCCTCCTTGTGAACTTCAGTTCTATCTAGTCTAGTAGTCTGTAACTCCGTATTCTCCTTGATAACATTCTCTTTCTCCAGTATGAATACTAATGAAAATTATTCATTTTAATGCTTCTCCATCTCCTCCGATTCCATGCACAACTTCCCACTACTGTCCTTGATTGAGGCCTAATCTTCCTCTTGTCATTCTTTTATTCCTGATATACCTATAGAAAGCTTTAGGGTTTCCCTTGATACTATCTGTCAATGACTTCTCATGTCCCCTCCTGGCTCTTCTTAGTTCTCTCTTTAGGTCTTTCCTGGCTAGCTTTCAACTCTCAATGCTCTAACTGCACCTTTTATGTCTCATCCTAACGTAAGCCGCCTTCTTCCTCTTGCCAAAAGATTCAACTTGTTTAGTAAACCACAATTCTCTCGCTCGACCATTTCCTCCCTGCCTGACAGGTATGTACTTATCAAGGACATGCAATAGCTATTTCTTGAATAAGCTCCACATTTCAATTGTGCCCATCCTAAGCATCCTAAATCTTGCCTAATTGCATCATAATTGCCTTACTCCCAGCTATAACTCTTGTCCTAAGGTATATACCTATGTCTTTCTATGGCTAAAATGAACATAACCGAATTGTAGTCACTATCACCAAAGTGCTCACCTACCTCCAAATCTGACACCTGGGGATTTCTGCACTGCCTACGAGTTCCCTTTCCGTCCCCTGACTGTAACTCCTCTGTCTTTTTCTTTTAGCTGAGGTGTGACTACCTACCTGTAACTCCTCTCAATAAATGCCTCTGCCTCCCGAATGATCCGAAATTCATCCATTTCCAGCTCTAGTTCCCTAATGCGGTTTTCGAGGAGCTGGACTTGGGTGCAATTCCCACAGATGCAGTCAGCAGGGACACGAATGGTGACCTTTATCTCCCGCATTCGGCAGGAGGAACATTTGGCTGCCCTAACTGCCATTCTCACTATTCTAAATTCCAAAAGAGACTAATGAAAAATAAAGAATTTTAAAATACTAGTCACCTTACCAATCCAGTGCACAGGACCTTTTTTTTTTGTTCGAGGAGGAGGATGGGTGGGAGACACTACTTAAGTAGTGTTCGGGTAACGCAACCGCCCAAATATATTACTTTACTTACTCAGTAGTTCCTTATTCACGAGGTAAGTTCTTTAAAGCAGTGATTCTCCTTCCCAGCAGCTCCCCGGTTGTCGCTCCTGCTGTTACTGCTGCAAAACAAAAAGATCTGACTCTCGAGGTAAGTCCCTTTTCAAGTGGGAAACTTACCTCTTGGCAGCCCCTGCTTCTCTCTCCTTGCTGCCTCCTGAAAAATGGAGGCCTGATTGTCAAGGTTAAATGCCTTTTAAGTTGTCCCAGGAGTCTCTCTTAAACTTTCTCTTCTCACCTTAAAACTGTGCACCCTAGTTTTGAACTCCCTTGTTCCTGTTATTCACCTTATCTATGCCCTTTATAAAATCATGAACTCCTGTAAGGTCACCCCTCAACCTTCTGTAGTGTAGTAAAAATAGTCCCAACCTACTCAGTCTCTCTTATAGCAGTAGTGGAGACTGCAGGCATTGTGGCTAGTTTGAAATTGTTCTAGCTCGGACATGATGAATTGAATGGTATCATGCTTTGTAAATTGTGGTTCTATTGCAATTTTGTTTTAAATCATTAGCACAAAGTGTTCTTAAACTTCTGATAATGAACACCTTAATATGAGCAAATTATATCTTTTCTAGGCTAGAGCAATTCTGGTGCAGCAAGACTGCACCGGCAACTATCATTGTAATGCTGTGGCAGGGGCATGCACCCAGCTTATGGACTGGACCAGGCTGGATCTGCGGGGTTTTAATGTGCTGTTGTGGTTTCACTCACTTTTTGCCTACCTGATAGCTCACAGTACCCAAGCCTTATATTGCCCTGCCTTTTTTTTTTGTGCATTACCTGCTCAACCAGAGATAACAAGCTAATATTATTACCATTTTGCTATGCTCTTTAACAAAAACACAAAGCCAGAAAGTTTGCCACAGTTGTCGACAGTACTCAGTCCAGTCAAGGGGAATAGCCTTTGCTCAAGGTATCCTGGTACAATAAGTGAAAGGCAGCCTCCCGTACCAGTCCATGCCCTGCTTTGGTAGCCAGAGTGTCAGGGCCCTTCCCTCATAAAGGGGGAGGAGCTAAATGACAGGTAGCACATTTACCATCTTGACTCTTTCTGCCCTATTATGGGTCATTTTATTGTTGAATGGGAGAAGCTGGTATTATGAAAATTGAAAGTGGGTGATACAGCTATTGCTGTTGGTGCAGGGGACTGAATGGGCAGGGCAGAGGATATGCAGGGCCAATGGTGTCTCAAGTTGAGGTGGGTGAGGGAACACTAAGAGGGCTAGAGCACAAGACTTAGGAAGTGAATACTGTAGCGTAGAGGGGCTGAGTGAGAGTTTCAGAGGAAATGGTGACATTGACACTGATGGAGTGGCGAAGGGCATTGCCCAACACTGGGAGGAAGAAGGTAATTCTTCCACCCAGCTGAGGTGACTGGGAGCAACCTCAGAGCATGCTGGCATGGTCTGGTGTCATGGCCTGTCCTGCTGGTCCAAGAAAAAGGAGAGAGTCCTATTTGTGCACACCCCTATCTACAGGAGCTCCAGGATCATGCTTAAAAACTGGGGTCTATTTCCTCCTGTCTGCCATGTCTGGGGCTGATACCAGTAACAATGCGGGGCAGCTTCAGATTGACAGTGTTTGTCTGGGTGCACAATGTCCTTTTTAAGTAGGAGGCTGGCAGCAGGGGTACTGGTCATTCTGGGATATCCAGTGAGGGGTGAGTTACTGCATGAACAGTGCGTGGTAAGATTGGGAGAAATAAGATGTGATTCTCACCATGAAGACTCCAAAGCCAATTAATGCGGAGAGTTTGGTAAGACACTGCGAGAAAATTTGTTTGGTCTCACAGCAAGAATCACTCCGCCAAACTCTCTCAATTCACACTTTTCCAAAAATCCATAAGATTCATTCCACATATCTTGTCAAATGTCTTGTTGCGTGAACAAGCGTTTTTTTTAATATTTTGTTTTGTATATAAATGTTGAATTGTCTCTAAAGCTGTTTTCACTTAGTAATAAATGGAAAATTGAGTTAAAAATATCGAGGAGAAAATAACAACTGTAGGAGTCTTCTAAAAATTATGCAGATTTCCCACTCAAAAATCTCACTACTGGTAATTAGAATAAATTACAGTTGACAAACCCATCCATATGTATGTTTCAAAACTTTGATTTTTTTTGAGCTGCCATTAAATATGGAACCTGCTTTGTTTCAATGATAAATTTTAAATATAATTAGAACTGCAATAATTAATAGATTTATTTTGTTTATAGGTGTTGTAGATGCCAGAGGGACACATTAAGAGATCAGAAAGAAAAACAAAATTTCACAGCGAAAGTTAATACTTGTTTCTCTAACATTGCGCTCTAAATGTGCAAATTGTGAGGAACTGCCGTGACTGTATTTGAAGTAATGAATTCTCAAGAACCCCATCAAGCAAGGAGCCAGGATACCCATCCCATCACAGAGGATGATTCTGTTGAATGTAATGAAATTGCTTTTCTGGTGGGGGAAGATGGACAACTGCATTCCCTTCAAGAGGAGAGCCATAAGGATTGGAATCCTGAGAACAGACTCATACAGAAAAATGGGATCCAAAATCATAGAAATGGTTTGTAAAAACAAAATACTGAACTGTAAGTTTGTATAGATACCAGTTTGACATTCTTTGTTGTCCACTATAATGTGGTGGCAAAAGCTTGTCCATAGCCTACACTGGGAAACACCAGAAAGATTCAGTGCACAATTGTATTTAACTGATGAAGATAACATCTAGTGATATGTATTATTGTTTAGTCCCTAGGTGATTTGGCAATGAAATAATAGTAATCTTTTGCTTACTGTTTATGTTATGCAATGAAATTTAGACCTACTGGGCTTGTTCATACTATGTAATTACTTTTTAATTAGGTATCACTTTCCTTTACACCTATTCCTTCATGTGTGCAGGAATCTATCATGATTTTACATTAAAGGCTGACAATATAGGAAGACATTTCCAATTGTTTGCTTCCAAATAGTAGCTGTTTTATGATCAAAAGAAATACTGGGGCAGAGAAAGTGACTGCCACTGAAAGGTTGAAATTCCTTGGGTTGCTTTTTTTTTCAGTGAACTGGTTGGCTTATTTACATCAAATTTCCAAGTAGCTATTTTAAATGTTGTTAACCATTTTCTTTAAACCAGGCTTGGCTAAGGAGTCCTATCTACCACACCCAGCCATCATGCAAAATATAGGTAAGAATAATTGGAAGAATTTTGATCATCTCTGACTGGAAGTGCAGCTCTTGTATACGAATGCAGGTGAGAAATAAACACAGATTGGAGGAATAGTGCAATGTGAGTGATTCAATTTAACCTGAGATCCGCGGCCATGGCGGTGAGTCTGTGTGATGGGGATGAGGAGATTTTCAGGAAAACATTGACTTGGGGGTGGGGTTGAGCATGTGGACACATGATGACCAGGCTGCTGAGAGAGAATGAAAGTCTGCCTGACTCTCCATGGAGGGGCAGTGGTTCAGTGAATTAGTGATTGGTGGGGTGGGAGACAGTGAGGCCAGTGAGTGGCTGGGAGGTGGATGAGTGGACTGAGTCAGCAACACACCCAGCCATACCGTCCTCCTCGCACCCCAGGAAACACCCTGGAAAATTCAGGCTGAAAGGCAACCCACTTCCAATTCTCACTTTTTTGTTTGAACAGCAACAACCAACTGGGAATGTGACCCCAGTCCAATACTGACACCTCCAAGTCATGTGTGGGGAGAGAGAAACAGTGTTAATGTTTCAAATCTGATATGACTTCTTCAGGATGCATGACTTTGAGCTCACTTTAAATTCAGAACATATGAATTTTTTGAGGGATGCATCAATACTGAGAAAAGTTGACATCTAAATATTGATGCAGGAATTTATAATAGAAATATTCAAATGTGTGGGTTTAAAAATGAGAACTCTATGATATTTGCATTTATTTACTGATCCAATTACCTCCTAGTCTCCAACTCCATTTCTTCTGAAAACTATGCTGAGTTGTCATCATATCCCACTGAGAACCAAATGTGAAAATACACAGGGATTTTAGCAGGGGTGCATCCAGCATTTACAGCAGATATACATTGCCAGGTAAAATTATGCAGGCCCAGAAATACGGTGAAATAACAGAGCATGAATCTTGCAACTCGCAGATGCTGCTGCTGCATCTGAAAATGGGCGAAGTTGGTTTGAATTCACAACCACTGTACCCGAGGATAGCACTTCACATTATCAAGGAGGATGTGCTGTGGACAATGAGTGTTGTGAAAGAGGCAGTCCTAAGTGAATAACCAGCATAAGATAACATGCCACAATAAGGCTACCTGGTATTTCCTCGTGATTTCAGTTACATCAAACTGCAAATTTTTGCTATCAATTCTATGTTACGATCGAGCCCTCTACAATCACCTGATGAAGGAGCTTCGCTCCGAAAGCTAGTGTGTTTCCAATTAAACGTGTTGGACTATAACCTGGTGTTGTGTGATTTTTAACTTGGTATTTCCTCTGTCAAGTGGTTGAGTGTCAAGTGATTCATATAACCTGTTGGACTTTAACTTACGGTCTCACCCAGAGAATTTCTAAATGTCTATTCAGAAAATGATTTTAAACTAAAGAAGTATATGATATACATATGTGCATTATAGGCTGAAAAATCTAGACTATAACAAAGAGAGGCTACTCTTCTTTAGAAGATGCAACAATTGGGAAGAGTACCTGTGCTCAAAACATGACTCTGATGCATTAAGCATAAAGTGATGGTTAACTATTTCAACTGAAGATAAGACCTTTTTGTTGAAAATATATGTCTGCACTGCACAGTCTAATCTCTATTCTCCTTCCTGTGAAACAAAATGAAACTGTTTATTTTACAGAATGTTACATCTTTACACCAACCAACTCATGTCAACAGCATTATTAGAATAATGTTTTGCAGAAGAACTTGAGTAAACATTGGGCTAAATTGTTCAGTGAAACAAAACAACTTGCATTTTTAAAACACTTATCACAGTCTTTGTAAAGCACTTTGGACTTTCAATGAAAGGTAGTCACTATTATGTATATAGCTTTTTCTAATAACCTTTGTATTTAAAATCTCACTGAAATCTATGGCCCAGAGTCTATTGTCAATGGCCAAATAAGAGTGCCCATGCTCACATTTGAACTAAGCATGTTGCTGGCTCAAGCAATCTGTCTGGTCAGAATTTCATCTCTATCACCCTACAGTAGTACAACAATCGATTTGTAGTGTTCTGTACAAGGGAGTCCCAGCAAGAAGCGATAGAGATGTCATCAACCTGTCAAAGAAACTAATCACGTTCAAGAATTTGCACAAACAGGAAACCAAAACCAGAAAAATGAAATCACTTTTTTTCTTTAAAGAAGATCAGTTATATTGGGTGTAGGTAGAAACTTAAAATGTTCCAACAACGTGTTTACAAACAAATTAGCTTAAAATCTATTAATTCATAATTTAACCTCACTCCACAATGAAAACTTTTCAGGGCCAGCTTGACTGTTCAGATTTTGTCAACTCATTAAGGGTTTCTAACAGTGCTATGGGAATAGGAAAATGAAGTTCGCAGTAATTTCAACAATTACATCGTCTGTGGGGACAGTGCAGAATGTATCAGAATTGAGTAACAGACTGCAATTTTAAGACTCCTGTCCTAATCTTCATGAATCTCCTATTCTGAAGTTGTGGACAGTCCTCCTTAAACGTATCCTGAAAAGTCTGGGCTCAAAATCTTTAAAGTAAAAAAAAACTGTTTTGCAAAAATTGGCCATGTACAATTTTAAATTATTTTCACCATTGTGTCATAAATTTCACTGAGTTTTTTTTAATCATACTGACTTGTTCCAGTATTAATATTTCTGACTGCCCGGTGCTTGATTTTAATAGGTATTTCAGGTGACAATTTCAAATGTCCCTTGGTTACCTGAAAAGTAGGTTGGGAGTTTGTGCAATTGTGCTTTTTGTTTAGTTTTGTTACTATCAGAAAGGACTTTACAATAAGTCTCTGCTACCAATAAATGAGGATTCATACTGCTTCCAAAGAGAGACACAAGTCCTGAATGTGAATCTTTTCTACTGTGAGTGTAGTAGAAAGTTGACAAGCTATGTCAAAATGAAAACACTGGAAAATTTATACTTGTGTTTTCTGGGGCTATTTCCATGGAATCAAATGGAGCCTTTTTCAGAAGTATTTCATAGCCTGTAGACAGTATTGACTAAGCCATTTTTTGTTGTTGTTATTGTTGCATTATTAAATTCAGCTTTTACTACCTGCGGTGATGCGATTTGAAACCATGTCCCCAAAGCATGAGCCCAAGCCTCTGGATTACTGATCCAGTGACATTACCACAATGCTGTCACCTCTATCTACCCCTTAGTGTTAGAGTTAAGAATTAATATTTATATTATATTTAGAGCTTATTATATAAAAAGATAAAATGAATATCCAATAACTCACTCAGTCTCCTTAGACAGCATCCTACAAACCCAAGACCTCTGTCACTTAGAGCACTGGTAGCAGATGCATGGAAAAACCCATAACCTTCAAGTTTCTCTCCAAGCCATAAGCTAAGTAGATTTGGAAATACATCACTGTGTTTCACTATCACTGAGTCAAAGTCCTGTAGCTCCTTTTCTAACAGCACCAGCGTATGCTGTGCACCACATGGACTGCAGCTCCCCAAGGTATTAAAGAACTGGAGTTGAATGTAACTTCTCTGGATTTGATAGGCAACATTTTCACTCCTGATCACTAGTGAGTGATCTATACAGATGTATGAATGTTGCGGAGTGAAACAGGGTCCATATGACCAGTATATTTTACACGGTTAATAAGAACATAAAGCATAGAAGCAGAAATTAGGCCATTCAGCACATCGAGTCTGCTCCACTATTCAATTAGGGCTGATAGGTCTCTCAACCCTGTTCTCCTGCTTTCTCCCTGTAACCTTTGGTCCCCTTGACAATTAGGAATCTGTCACTCACTCTCTCTCTTAAATATACTCTTAAATATGGCCTGACCTCCATAGTTTTTTGCGGCAGTGAGTGCCATAGATTTACCTCTCTCTGGCTGAAGAAGTTTCTTCTATTCTTCATTCTAAAGGGCCTTATCTTTACTTGAAGGCTGTGTCTGTGGGTCCTAGTCTCTCTTGCTAATGAAACGTTTTCCCAACGTCCACTCTGAACAAGTCATTCAGTATTCTGTAAGCTTCAAGTCAATCCCCCCTCATCCTTCTAACTCAGAGTATAGAGCCAGAGTCCTCAAACATTTCTCATAATAAGTGTTGGCTCTCTCAGTCTAAGCTTAAGCATAACCGGTGGCCACTGAACAAGATACAGATGTTAGCCAATGTCAATGGAACATTAACACAGAAAAATGCAATCTAGACAGAAGCAGTAAATTCATTTCATCAAGCTCTGCTTGGCATTCTGTGGCATAAAGGTTTATAACTAATTTGGTATCAATCTTTGTATAAATTTCATGTCAAGTTGAATGAAGAGTTAATAAAGAGGACCCACCCATTTAGCAATGATGCCTCGATATAATTTCACACAAGATCTCATAGAATCCCTACAGTACAAGTTCGTACTGACCTTCCGAAGAGTATCCCATCAGAATCATTCCCCTACCCTACATTTATTGCTAACTAATGTACCTAACCTACACACCTCTAAACAGTATGGGCAATTTAGCATGGCCAATTCGCCTAACCTGTATATCTTTGGATTGTGGGAGGAAACCCATGCAGACACTGGGAGAATATGCAAGCTCCACACAGACAGTTGTCTGAGGCTGGAATCAAACCCGGGTCTCTGGTGCTGAGAGGCAGTAGTGGTAACCATTGAACTACTGTGCTGCCCCTGTGCAGATGCAGTGATTTTGATGAACACTGGGATTTCCTATTTTATCAACCATGATATTATAGAGTAGCAGTACAGGCTTGTGGGCTGAATGGCCTACTTTTGCTCCAGTTTTTTATGTTCTTATGTGACCAAAACTGCGCTTCAGGAGCTAATGCAAGTGTGGAGACCTCTGTGGAAATTACTTGGGAAGTTTAAACTTCTGATTGATAATTTTCCTTCTCTCTGGGACCCTCCATGAACGTCTTAAAGACTTTAGAGACAGAGACCTGGGGGGAGGGTGGGGGCGAAGCTCTGCAATTCTCACCTGTGTAATTAACCAGGAAAATATTAGATGATTTACAATGAGAACTCCCAAGTGGATTTGTAAGGAAAGGTCTTAGGGCCTCCAGATCTGTGACAATAATAGCTGCCGTGATTAGGAGTTACAACAGCCTTGTTCTTAATCTAACAATCCCTTGCCCTTTCACTCTCACTGAGAGGTGGTGACAATTTTCAAGCCTTGAAATGGTGTTATAGTAGAAAAAACGTTTTGGAAGCACTGGTGTAAAACCTGGTCTAACACCTCAGTAACAACAAAACTGACTCATCCCTGCCTCCTTCCACAACCCACCTAAAACTCTGGAGCTCATATGGCAATTGGTAAACTGAGGAGTGTTCCCTCTTTTCCAACTCCCACTCTGCTTCAGTAATGTTCTCCAGGGCTGCTGCATGTTTCTTTGACAAATGAAGTTGGAAGATCATGGGAGAAATGTGGAATGGTGTCAGGTGCTGCACACAAACATGTTTGTATGTACCCAGCATTGCAGCTGCATAGAAGATTCAGGTCTCTGAGTCTGCAGAATCCACTCTAAATGTTAACTGAACGCAGAATCCCAAGATGCAAAATCTGATCATCTTAACAGTAGTAGAATCTGTCTCGGCACTCTGGATTATTTCTAGCCATTTTTATTGTAGCGATGAAAAATGCCCAGGAAATATCTAACTCCATCCTGCTGTAAAAAAATGGGGGGAGAAGGACAGCTAAAGCTATGTGAGGGCTGAGAATATGCACTTGCTATGTACGATATGGAGAAAATGTACTTTGGGATGTGAGAACAGCAAATAAAAGGCTGAGGAATGCAACTAATTGAATAATATTATTCAATGAAAACGTGTAAATTTAAGAACTTGTGAATTAATCAATGACTGGTTTGGACAGTAACCCATCAATTTCCATATTATTTTGAAATTGGTTTTGATTTTTAGCATCAAAAATGCTCAATACATACTAAGATACCACGGTGTCATTATCTTCCCACTGAAATAAGATCTGTGTCATATTTCAGTCCAATATCAGACATGATGTTTTAGTAAATAATCCTAGATAGTTGAATCAGTTGTTAGCAGGTAATTCTTTTAAAATAAGGTTCATGTGTCAAGTATGTTATTTAAAAGAACTGAGGGGCTTCCTAAATTGAAGATGAGTTTATGCTTCATTAAAGGGAAAGAGTTGGTTGAAACTAATGCAAGTTTAATGTAGTCTGTCTTATTAGTATGATTTATTCCAGTAATTGCAGTACAAATTAAAACGTACCTTTCAAAGGGGAAAGGAACTTGCAGGCCAAGGTGATGCCATTAATTGTGGAATGATGTTACTGTAGCATTTATCTCTGAAATATTTATAATCTACTGTCATCAGCACTTCATGCTGAATGAACAAGTTATTTAGATTTGGCACAAAGAAGTTATTCTGGAGCACAGAAGATTTTTTCTTATTAAAAAAAAATTTCAGCAGTTTAATGTTGCTAAGTTTTCCCATTGTAGCTTGCAGGTCGAAACAAAAACCCAACAACTTTTTGGCTGTTTTCTCTCACCTGCTCCCTCTGTGTCAAAGTTTTGGTCTGATAAAAACGTGGCATCGCAAAACCTCTCTTTGATTAATGGATCACCGTTTGTTTTCATTGCCATTTTTGTTCTCAAAGGAAAATAAACACAACCAAATTAAAAGTTCTAAAATCACCTTCATGACTAGTTTGCCAAATCTTTGAAGAACTTTAGTTAAGAGCTGCAGAGATTCAGAAGGTGCTGATTGCTCTGGGTTTAAGGTACATTTACTTCAGAAATTATAACTATTTAACTTGAAATATATCTGAAACTCCGTTTTCTGTTGCAGAAAATGTGAATGGAGACAATCAGGATTGGGGATGTACTGCAGTTAACCAAAAGATTAAAGAATCTGGACCAGTTCTGTGGTCAGGTACAGTAAGAAGCTGATAAAGCTTTGAATTAATATTGGCAAACATTTTCTTATGCTATCTTTGAATCAGATCTGTACCTGCATTTCTAATTTAGAGTATAACATTAAGCCAGGTCCTAAGTCTACTTGCCATTGAAGGTTTAGTGTTACTATGATGAATTTGCAGTACAAAAATCTGTGTTTTGCATCAAATAGACTTGCATTGTAAGTGTGCATTTGTTACAATTATAATGTGTATATTATTCTTGTGACTGTGTCTTTAAATTTAAGGTAAATTGAAGGAGTGGGTCATGTGACCTGTTCTGAAGTTTGCCTGTCAGCATGTCTGGGTGATTTGATTATTAGAGATGAAAGGAGGTCCTGATTGTTTTACAGAGAAGAAGCTGTAAAGTGTTCACACTTGGAAATAATGACAGTAGCTTATTTGCTAGCAGTGGTTAGACTAAGAACCTCCGCAGTCCCAGAAGAGTGTTAAAAATATCAGGATGTTAACAGTTATAGCGTCATACAGCACAGAAATAGACTCTTCGGGTCCAACCAGTCCATGCTGAGCATAATCCCAAACTAAACTAGTCCCAACTGCCTGCTCCTGGTCCATATCCCTCCAAACCTTTCCTATTCATGTATTTATCCAAATGTCATAGAGTCATAGAGATGTACAGCATGGAAGCAGACCCTTTGGTCTAACTCGTCCATGCTGACCAGGTATCCCAACCTAATCGAGTCCCATCTGCCAGCAGCCGGCCCATTTCCCTCCAAATCCTTCCTATTCATATACCCATCCAAATGCCTTTTAAATGTTGCAATTGTACCAGCCTTCACTTCCTCTGGCAGCTCATTCCATACACGTACCATCCTCTGCGTGAAATGGTTACCCCTTAGGTCTCTTTTATATCATTCCCCTCTCATCCTAAACCTATGCCCATAAATGTCTTTAAAATGTTGTAATTGTGTCCACATTCACCACTTCCTCAGGAAGTTCATTCCACATGTGAACCACCCACTGTGTAAAAAAAGGTTACCCCACTTGTCTTTTTTAAATGTCTCTCCTCTCACCTTAAAACTGTGCCCTTTAGTTTTGAAGTTCCCTTATCCTAGGGAAAAGATAACTGCCATTAAGGCCTATCTATACCATTCAAGATTTCATAAGCTTCAAAAGGTCACCTCTCTACCTCCTATACTCCAGTGAGAAATGTTACAGCCTAAACAGTCTTTCTTTATAAATCAAATTGTCCAAACCCGGCAACATCCTGGTAGATCTCTTCTGAACCTTGCCCAGCTTAATAATATCCTTCCTATAACTGGGCGACCACAACTGGACACAATACTCCAATGTCCTGTACAACCTCAACATGAATTTCCTACTCCTATATACTCAAAGAACTGAGCAAGGAAAGCAAGAATGTTAAATGTCTTTTTAACCACCCTGTCTACCCGCGACTTCAAAGAATTATGTACCTGAACCCCTAAATCCCTCTGCTCTACAACAGTATCCAAGGCCCTACCATTAATTATATAAGTCCTACCTCTGTTGGTCGTACCAAAAATTATTCACATTGAACTCCATCTGCCATTTTTCAGACCATTAACCCATTTGATCAAGACCCCTTTGAAATCTTAGAAAACCTCCTTCACTGTCTACTATGCCAAAAAGTGTGGTGCTGGAAAAGCACAGCGAGCAAGGCAGCATCTGAGGAGCAGATGTTTCACGCATAAGCCCTTCAGCTTGACCGACTTTTCCAGCACCACACTTCTCTACTCTGATCTCCAGCTTCTGCCTGTCTGCTATGCCACCAATTTTGGTGTTATCTGCAAATGTACTCATCATGCCTTCTATATTCTCATCCAAATCATTCTTTAAATTGTTCATTTATTTCCAAGATTAAAGAGATTTGGTGGTCTCAAATGTAATTACTCAGCCTGCCTACCTGGATGCAAGTCCAATATGATTCAGCTTGCCAGGGAAATAGGCTTTGAGAGAAAGGATTTCTAAGATATTCTGGGAAAACTCTCAGATGCAGATGGTCTGCTAGCATCTGAAAGTGCGTGCGTATGGCAGAAGGATGAATATGTTTATGGTTCAGCACACCAAAATGTGGGTGAAAGTTCATTCAGGAACTGAAAAGACCAAATCATAAGGACTTAAAATGAGGCTAGAAGATTCGCCTAGCTTGTGCTCGAGTGAAGACCTTGAGTAATACTGTGAAAGACTGCTTTGGGATTACAATTATCAGGCTGAGAAAGAAAAGGAACAGTAGTAAACTTTCAGGAACTAAAAATCATTAAGAAGATAAATAATTCTTCCAGAATAAATCTATGAAGGACAGTGTAATATTTATCCATGAAGTGGTTTATTCAGTTTTGCTCAAAATAAGAATAATGATACTCCATTCTATCATTTAAAATACCTGTTCTAATACCATTCCTCAAATAAGGGCAACAAAATGGTCCTCATGAAGTTACCTTGATCATTACATACCAAACTGGAAAGATCTGTAGTAGTGGCAGAATGAATGCCCTTCCTTCTGCATGGAGCATGCTCAGTGATTTAAACCTAATCTGGAGTCTGATGCTTTGTGGAAACTCACTGCCCAAAGGACAGCTGGGACAGTTCCTGGAGCTTGCTATAGTAATGACCTTAGGCTATCCTCCTTGTTGCAATCAATCTCGTTGACCAAGAAATGTGCACAGTGCCAGTTTACAAAATATAAAAGGCAGGAAACGTATTACAGATTAGAAATAACATTTTTTAATGATGTGTTTGTTGGTGCTGTAAAATGAATTGCAATTTTGTTTTTTTTTAATTCATTTGCAGGTAGTTCTGAATTGCCTACTGTTTACCAATTCACTGCTTTACAGGATTCCCCAGTAGTGGACAGTCAAATTCAAAACCATCATTCAGGTTAAAAATAAGCTTTTGATTATGAATTGCTGTCTCCCCTTATTAATTGTTAAAATGTTTCCCATTTTGTTAGATTACTTCAATAATTCAGAAACCTGTTTCCTTTCTAGGTGACATGGTTTGTAACATTTGTGGTAAAAGGTACAAGTACATGTCTAGTTTCTGGAAGCATAGAAGAGATCATGAAACAAAAGGTGAGCAGTCAGATACATCCTGATGTAATGTACTTACATTGAAAGCATGCTTCCAATTAAAGTTGCAGGCCTCTTTACAGCAACAATGCCAGTGACTGGAATAAATTATTCGTTCTGGTACTCCTGTGACTGTGGAAGGAGAGGAAGAGAGTGAGGTTTCTACAAAACAAAAAAATTGAAGGAATTGTGACGACGTGTAAAGTGGCTGAAAATGATCTCTGGTAAATTTGTGTAATCTATCACTCTGGCCTGATTGGCTTCCTTCCACTGCAAAAGCTGGAAATACGATTGGAAAATGCTGGTGACTGCTCTGTGAATCAGGCTGCACTGATGAAAAATGAGAATCTTTCGGGTCCATGGCGCCTCGTCCGAACTGGAAGATGTTAATGATTAAAGTCTTTTCTTCGCCTTTATTATTTGATTAATCTCTTTAATAGAAAATGATTTCAATGTCTCAGTAACATGAGAAGCATCACAATCTATTTATGATTTGAAAGCCATATGAACAGTTAAAGAATTTACAGCAACTTGAATTTAGAGGCATCCTCTAACACGAATCATCTCAAGAAAACACTTGTATTTTGACCTCATCATTGCTTCAATCCAGACACAGGTATAAGCCTTGAATGCCATAACAAATCAGAGTAGCTGCCTTAATGTTTAAGCAGATTTTGCCATTGAAGAGCCTGACATAACTGAAGTTAACCGGGGGGGGGTGAATTAAAGAAAAATCACAGCTCCAATGTGTCATTGGCTAATGCATCTTTAAGCTGTTTTATCAATTGCCTTTTGTGTCTGACAATGTGAAGTGTGAGGGTATTTGCTCAAAATTCTACAATGTTTGGCATTCACAGAGCCCTGGATAGGAAGCAATCTGTGCCCTGTTATAGCAGTTGGATATTGTCTAGGCCTGGGATGACAAGCAGTATGTTAAGTGTATAAGTGCTGGATACTCTCAGATAAAAGATAGCCCTCCACTAAAGAATTCCTCCACTAAACATATTTTAGGGTGGTGGGGTGAGAGGGGAAAGTCAGTTTTCAGATGTTGTATTGGACCAGCCATGTCAAGTTTGAGGTTATGAGAACAGGGCAGAGGACTGGTACTGTGCAATGAGTAGATCACCTACTGAGCTGTCATCTTTGTAATCATATACAGGTTGTGGTGGTGAAATACCCAACACTTAATCTGATTGCCATGCTCAAGAATCTCTGTATTGTTGATTATACTAGTTCTCATTAAACTTCACTTCAGATACCAGAAATAAGTATACTTGGAAGTTTAAGTTACAGTTTTAATAGTACTATGCAAGTCAAATTTGAGGAGCGGACAGGATGAGAGAAGCTTCACCACAACCTGAGTGCATTCTGAGGACAATGGCTACTTCAACCATATTAATACTTACTTATGCAAATTTAATGAATTCCTGTTTTTTAATCAAAGATAATATAGTGTCATACTTCATATTCTCAATGAAAAGATCTGTTTACATCCATTTCCTTTTTTCCATAGAAACTTCTGTTTTATATCCTGTCTCTGCACTTGTGGGTTCTTGTGAGTGGTAGTGTTCCTACTTCTGGGTCAGAAGGTGTGGGTTCAAATCCCACCCAACCCAGATATGTGTTATAACATTTCTGAACAGGTTGGTTTAAAAGAAAAGGCATGTTTCAGAGGTAGGAAATCAGTTTACACAAATACAACCCAATTAAGAAAACTGGTGCTCACCTTATAGGATGCATCTTAGTTATTGCATTTAGTTTGCATAGATATAACCCAATTAAGAATACTGTGTAGCAACATTGCAAGACTTAAGTCAATTAGAATTAAAGTCAAGTTGAGAAAGCCAGTCAAAATGTTTACCAGTCCTGACGAGACTTCTTCAAGAAAGTTATTTTCAGAGGTTTCATACAGTTTATTGTTTGTTAAAACATACAAAAGAAAACACAATGAAACCAGTGGATTGAGTCAGACCTCAGTGGAATGCTAGCTTGCAGTTTCTGGCTGATTAAGCACACCCCTCTTGATCTCTTCTGGAAATTTTCCTTTTGTCTTCAGTTTTTTTGACTGTACCAAACCACTAAGAGTCACCATTGGCGACCATTATATGACCAAAGGTATCCTGAGCTTTTAATGGGCTTGTCATTTGGACAGCACATGATCAATCTAAACAGTCTCTGACAGATTCTTGACTTGTTTCTGCAAAAGTGATGATCAGTGGCACAGTGGTTAGCATTGCTGCCTTACAGCGCCAGAGACCCGGGTTCAATTCCCGCCTCAGGCAACTGTCTGTGTGGAGTTTGCGCATTCTTCCCGTGTCTGCGTGGGTTTCCGCCGGGTGCTCTGGTTTCCTCCCACAGTCCAAAAATGTGCAGGTTAGGTGAATTGGCCATGCTAAATTGCCCGTAGTGTTACCTGAAGGGGTAAATGTAAGGAATGGGTCTGGGTGGGTTGCTCTTCGGGGGGGTCAGTGTGGATATGTTGGGCCGAAGAGCCTATTTCCACACTATAAGTAACCTAATCACTTACCACCACTCCTGATTTGTTCCTTGAAATGTCAATCACATATCTGTTTTCCAGCTTCTTTTTAGCTTAGAGATCAAAGATTAATAGAGTAATAAAGCATTAATAGAGTAATCTTTCAGAGAATATTCTAAAGCCTATCAGTATTTTTTTAGTTAAAAGAACTATTGGTGACTCCACAATAACTATTGATACCTGAAATAGTTAACTCAGGTGATTGACAAAGGCCATACAGACTTCTTTTGTTGTTCAAAAATGAGCAAGAATCATATTGTATTACCATATTTAAGTGACAGAATACCATTACACAATACAGCAAAATGCATAAAGCTTAAAATCACCATACAAAATTAACATACTCTAAGTTGTAAAACTAAACTATTTTAAAACATAACGCTGTCCCTGTATAAAAACTCTATACTTCAAAGCATTTTCTAATTTGTTAGTTTGAGTTTACACTAGCTTGAGCCCCAAAAACAACCATAAAAACATCATGTTTTTGATTTTATTTTTGACCTGGGCCATTGGCTATTCTTCCTTACAGAAAGCATTTTGCAACTAATGATGTTTAAACAAACTTATTTAATTCCTCACTTATTATGGTGAGAACAGTGCAGGAGAGAGAGAGATAGAGAACCTGCACAGTTACCGCCTTTGCTGTTTGAATTCGTGTATCGCTGGACATCGGAGTGCATCTGGGAATATTAACAAACAGTGAAATTCACAACTAATCTTGGAGGAACTGTTGGGCGAAATTCACAGCACAGAATTTAGGGCAGCACGGTGGCACAGTGGTTAGCATTGCTGCCTGACAGCGCCGGAGACCTGGGTTCAATTCCCGACTCAGGCGACTGACTGTGTGGAGTTTGCACGTTCTCCCTGTGTCTGCGTGGGTTTCCTCCGGGTGCTCCGGTTTCCTCCCACAGTCCAAAGATGTGCAGGTCAGGTGAGTTGGCCATGCTAAATTGCCCGTAGTGTTAGGTAAGGGGTAAATGTAGGGGTATGGGTGGGTTGCGCTTCGGCGGGTCGGTGTGGACTTGTTGGGCTGAAGGGCCTGTTTCCACACTGTAAGTAATCTAAAAAAAATCAGATAAGTTAATTGTTGTTTTAAGTCTGTCCAAGAGAAAGGTTGTATTAGTGAGTACAGTGGGTGCTTTTTTGATTATATGTTTTTGGAGATAAGTCTCTTGATTAAACTTAAAATATAAGCCATAGCTATTAATTTAACCTGGGTCAGTGTTTGTAGAGGAATAAGACAGTGTTATTTTCTGGGTCTGTAGGTTGTGAAGGAGCAAAAATGGCCTTTGCGGTGATATGGACTTCTTGTCAGATGTGGGAGTTTAAAGAGAGTTTAAGTGTTACTGCGGATTATATCTGCCATAAATGCTGTTGGATGTGAATCTTATTAGATCGAGTGGATCGGTTGGAGAGACAGACAGAAGCGATGAGGAATTTGCAACAGCAACAGCTTGTGGTGGATGGCAGTTATAGGAAGGAGTGAAAGTCTCAGATACAGTCACATAGATGGGTTAACTCCAGGAAGGGTAAGAGAGGTAGGCAAATAGTGCAGGAGTCTTTTGTGGATATACCCATTTCAAACAGGTATGCTGTTTTGGAAAATGTAGGGGGTGATGGATTCTCAGGGGAACGTAGCATGAACAGCCAAGTTTCTGGTATTGAGACTGGCTCTAATGCAACGAGGTGTACGTCGACATTCAAGAGATCAATTGTGTTAGGGGATTCTGTAGTCTGAGGTACAGACAGATGTTTCTGTAGCCGGCAGAGAAAAAGCAGGATGGTGTGGTGTTTCCCTGGTGCCAGGATCAAGGGTGTCTCAGAGAGAGTGCAGAATGTTCTCACAGGGGAGAGGGGCCAGCAGGAGGTCATTGTCCACATTGGAACCAATGACATTGGAAGGGAAAAGGTTGAGATTCTGAAGGGAGATTACAAAGAATTAGGCAGAATTTTATAAAGGAGGTCCTTGAGAGTAGTAATATCTGGATTACTCCCAGTGCTACGAGCTAGTGAGGGCAGGAATAGGAGGAGAGAGCGGATGAATGCATGGCTGAGGAACTGGTGTATGGGAGAAGGATTCACATTGTTGGATCATTGGAATCTCTTTTGGGGTAGAAGTGACCTATACAAGAAGGATGGATTGCACTAAATTGGATGAGAACTAACATATTAGCAGGGAAATATGCTAGAACTGCTTAGGAGGATTTAAACTAGTAAGGTGGGGGCTTGGGACCCACGGTGATAGTGGGGAAAGAGATCGATCTGAGACGGGTACAGCTGAGAACAGAAGTGAATCAAACAGTCAGGGCAGACAGGGACAAGGTAGGACTAATAAATTAAACTGCATTTATTTCAATGCAAGTGGCCTAAGGTAGATGAACTCAGGGCATGGTTAGGAACATGGGACTGGGATATCATAGCAATTATAGAAACATGGCTCAGGGATGGACAGGACTGGAAGCTTAATGTTCCAGGATACAAATCCTACAGGAAGAATAGAAAGGGAGGCAAGAGAGGAAGGGGAGTGGCATTTTTGATAAGGGATATCATTACAACTGTGCTGAGGGAGGATATTCCTGGAAATACATTCAGGGAAGTTATTTGGGTGGAACTGAGAAATAAGAAAAGGTGATCACCTTATTGGGATTGTATTGTAGACCCACCCAGTAGTCAGAGGGAAATTGAGAAACAACTTGTCAGGAGATCTTAGCTATCTGTAAGAATAATAGGGTAGTTATGTCAGGGGATTTTAACTTTCCAAACATCAACTGGGACTGCCATAGTGTTAAACGTTTAGATGGAGAGGAATTTCTTAAGTATGTACAAGACAATTTTCTGATTCAGTATGTGGATGTACCTACTAGAGAAGGTGCAAAACTTGACTTACTGTTGGGAAATAAGGCAGGGCTGGTGACTGAGGTGTCAGTGGGGGAGCACTTTGGGGCCAGCGACCATAATTCTATTTGTTTTAAAATAGTGATGGAAAAGGATAGACCAGATCTAAAAGTTGAAGTTCTAAATTAGAGGAAGGCCAATTTTGACGGTATTAGGTAAGAACTTTCAAAAGATGATTGGAGGTAGATGTTCGCAGGTAAAGGGATGGCTGGAAAATGGGAAGCCTTCAGAAATGAGATAACAAGAATCCAGAGAAAGTGTATTCCTGTTAGGGTGAAAGGGAAGGCTGGTAGGTATAGGGAATGCTGGATGACTAAAGAAATTGAGGGTTTGGTTAAGAAAAAGAAGGAAGCATATGTCAGGTATAGACAGGATAGATCGAGTGAATCCTTAGAAGAGTATAAAGAAAATAGGAGTATACTTAGGAGGGAAATCAGGAGGGCAAAACAGGGACATGAGATAGCTTTGGCAAATAGAATTAAGGAGAATCCAAAGGGGTTTTACAAATATATTAAGGACAAAAGGCTAACTAGGGAGAGAATAGGGCCCCTCCAAGATCAGCAAGGCAGCCTTTGTGTGGAACCACAGAAAATGGGGGAGATATTAAATGAATATTTTGCATCAGTATTTACTGTGAAAAAGGATATGGAAGATATAGACTGTAGGGAAATAGATGGTGACATGTTGCAAAATGTCCAGATTACAGAGGAGGAAGTGCTGGATGTCTTGAAACGGTTAAAGGTGGATAAATCCCCAGGACCTGATCAGGTGTACCCGAGAACTCTGTGGGAAGCTAGAGGAGTGATTGCTGGGCCTCTTGATGAGATATTTGTATCATCGATAGTCATAGGTGAGGTGCCGGAAGACTGGAGGTTGGCAAACGTGGTGCCACTGTTTAAGAAGGGCAGTAAAGACAAGCCAGGGAACTATAGATTGGTGAGCCTTACCTCAGTGGTGGGAAGGTTGTTGGAGGGAATCCTGAGGGACAGGATGTACATGTATTTGGAAAGGCAAGGACTGATTAGGGATAGTCAACATGGCTTTGTGTGTGGGAAATCATGTCTCATAAACTTGATTGAGTTTTTTGAAGAAGTAACAAAGAAGATTGATGAGGGCAGAGCAGTAGATGTGATCTATATGGACTTAAGTAAGGCGTTCGACAAGGTTCTCCATGGAAGACTGATTAGCAAGGTTAGATCTCATGGAATACAGGGAGAACTAGCCATTGGATACAGAACTGGCTCAAAGGTAGAAGACAGAGGGTAGTGGTGGAGGGTTGTTTTTCAGACTGGAGGCCTGTGACCAGTGGAGTGCCACAAGGATTGGTGCTGGGTCCTCTACTTTTTGTCATTTATACAAATGATTTGGATGTGAGCTTAAGAGGTACAGTTAGTAAGTTTTGCAGATGACACCAAAATTGGAGGTGTAGTGGACAGCGAAGAAGATTACCTCAGATTACAACAGGATCTGGACCAGATGAGCCAACGGGCTGAGAAGTGGCAGATGGAGTTTAATTCAAATAAATGCGAGGTGCTGCATTTTGGGAAAGCAAATCTTAGCAGGACTTATACACTTAATGGTAAGGTCCTAGGGAGTGTTGCTGAACAAAGAGACCTTGGAATGCAGGTTCATAGCTCCTTAAAAGTAGAGTCGCAGGTAGATAGGATAGTGAAGAAGGCATTTGGTATGCTTTCCTTTATTGGTCAGAGTATTGATTACAGGAGTTGGGAGGTCATCTTGTGGCTGTACAAGACATTGTTTAGGCCACTCTTGGAATATTGCGTGCAATTCTGGTCTCCTTCCTATCGGAAAGATGTTGTGAAACTTGAAAGGGTTCAGAAATGATTTACAGGATGTTGCCAGTGTTGGACGATTTGAGCTTTAGGGAGAGGCTGAACAAGCTGGGGCTGTTTTCCCTGGAGCGTTGGAGGCTGAGGGATGACCTTTATAGAGGTTTACAAAATTATGAGGGGCATGGATAGGATAAATAGGCAAAGTCTTTTCTCTGGGGTTGGGGAGTCCAGAACTAGAGGGCATTGGTTTAAGGTGAGAGGGGAAAGATAAAGAAGAGACCTAAGGGGCAAAATTTTCACGTAGAGGGTGGTAAGTGTGTGGAATGAGCTGCCAGAGGCTGTGGTGGAGGCTGGTACAATTGCAACATTTAAGAGGCATTTGGATGGGTATATGAATAGGAAGGGTTTGGAGAGATATGGGCTGGGTGCTGGCAGGTGGGACTAGATTGGGTTGGGATATCTGGTCGGCACGGACAGGTTGGACTGAAGGGTCTGTTTCCATGCTGTACATCTCTATGACTCTTTGACTCTATAATGATTTCAAAATTATTGAAAAATATTTAATCCAAGAGTACCTACAACAATTAAAGTGTAAATTGAGCCTTGTGGTTAGTTCAACCAAGCAAAACTCAATTGTGAATATCAATGGTTGTAATTTCAAAAGGACATTTTTTACTTCAGAAGTTCACAAATTCTCATCTTGAATGTTACGTGAAATAATGCAGCAATATACTGGTTTGTTTACCAAAACGCCACACGCCAGCGCCACCATCTGGTCAGCTTGGTTGATCAGCACGGAGTTCCATGGATGGACATTGAGCAGACAGTACGACACTATCTAATTGGTGCACCATATCAGTTCCAAGGGTTTTCTTTATATAAAAAAACCAGCATTGCCCACCCCTTGAGTTTCTGCCACAAAGAATGACAATGTTGGAGAACACCATCATTTCAAATTCATATAGAGTACTTTCCTTGCCTGATCACATTTTGAAATTCGATGGCAAACACTATTGAGGTTTATTAACCTTTATATTTGGCACTGATTTAAGTTGAAAGCTCACCATAACTTTTTTGTATCATCTAGAGTTGGATAGAGAAGTAGCTGTCAAAAAACTTTAAGGACTGAGTGAGAGAATGGATTCTCACTGCTCGAGGAAACACTTGAAATTCTGGTTTGTGTGCTATCTAGAAGGTTTCATACAGTTGAATTTGGAGGTGAAATTGGTGCAGAGCAAGTCTGAGGAGTGTGATGCGGGGTGGAGCGAACATTTAGAAGGAAGAGCTTTCTTCTTTGGCATGTTTTTTTGAATATAGTCTGTGAAACATGATTGCATGGCCAGTACAAATGTTTTGGTTTACCTAACTTGATTGACATTTTGCATCAAAGTCACACAATTACCACCTCAAATCCTGTCTAATAGTAGCTTTGGACATTGTACTATTATAGATCAATAAATTAAAAATAAAAACTAGATGTGTAATATTGAACTTGAGTAAATCAAATTTCAAGAAACAATACATACCAGTGTGTAATAATGAAGGATAGCAAGTGAATTCCAGTTCTATAACTGCAAAAATTAAATTGGGTTTTGGGGTTGCTATAGGTTTCATGGTAGCTCAGTGGTTAGCACTGCTGCCTCACAGCGCCAGGGACCTGGGTTTGATTCCAGCCTTTGGTAACTGTCTGTGTGGAGTTTGCATATTCTCCCCTTGTCTGCGGGGTTTCATCCTGGTGCTCCGGTTTCCTCCCACAGTCCAAAGATGTGCAGGTTAGGTGAATTGGCCATGCTAAATTGCCCGTAGTGTTCAGGGATGTGTAGGTTAAATGCATTAGTCAGGGAAAAACGTAAGGGAATGGGTTTGGGTGGGTTACTGTTCGGAGGGTCGGTGTGGACTTGTTTCAGGGTTGCTGTAACAGATATAAATATATGAATTAAGAGCAGGAGTAGGCAACTTGGCCCTTTGAGTCTGCTCTGATGAAGAATAAGATGATGACTGATCTGATAACTCCATGTTCCTGCTTTCTCTGTTAACCTTTCGCCTTCTTGTTTTATCACAAATTCTTTACCTCTCCATTAAAATTATTCAAAGAGTCTGTTTTTCCTGAGGAAGAGCTCCAAAGACTATTTCTTAAATGGGCGACCTGTTATTTTTAAACAGTGTTCTGCAATTTTGGATTTTCTCACAAGACGAAACATTCTTTCCACAATTATCCTGTGGAGACCCTTCTGATCAAGTCATCACTTATTCTTCTAAACTCCAGTAGGTACAATTCTCACCTGTTCAACCTTTCCTCTCAAGACAATGCACTCATTCCAGGCATTAGTCTAGTAAACCTTCACTGAAGTGTTCCTAATGCATTTACATCTTTGTGAAAATAAAGAGACCTATACTATATACAATTCTCCAGCTGTGGTTGCATGTACAATACCTTGTACAATTGAAACATAACCTCTTTGCTTTTGTATTCAATTATATTTGTGATCCTTTGTTGTTATTTATATTCTGTCCAAGCCTGTGACCTACCACCCATCCTTGTACAATTAAATACTTTCATTCCCTCATAATTGCCTTTATTAACTTTAAAATACTATTCTTGGAATTTCATTGAAAAGAGAGCAATTTGATTTTATTCCTGCATGGGACATAGGCATCACTAGGCCAGTATTTATTGTCCATCCTGAGAGTCAGCCATATTGCTGAGCATAGGGATTCACATGTGGACCAGACCAATTTAGGATTGCAGATTTATTTCCTTAAAAATCATTAGTGAACGAGATGGGTTTTTACAACAATCAACAGTGGTTACATGGTTGCCACTCAACAGGCTTCTTGTTTCTAATGGAACTCAATTTTCACCAGCTGCCACAATAGTTTGGAACCCATGTCCTCAGAATATTTATCCAGAACTTTGGATTACTAGTCTAGTGACATCACCACTACGTCACCACCTCCCCTTAAATTGATTCATCTACCAATACCATAATCCACACCTTATCAAATGGGTGTAATTTTCATCATCACAAGAGAGGGAAAGTTTGATATTATTGGTCACGTGCTAGTGCAGTACTGAAGGAGTACCGTACTGTCAGAAGAAGCATTTTTGGACGAGATGTTAAACTGAAATCATGAGATGCGGGGGTTATCCTGATATCCTAGCCAATAGTTATCCCTCAATCAACACGAGAAAATCAGAATATCTGGTCATTATCATAATTGTGGCAGCTTGCTGTGCTTAAATAATTGCCACATTGCAATAGTGACTACAATTTATTCTCTGTGAAGTGCTTCAAGACATCTGGTGGTTGTGAAAAGCAAGACATAAAGGGCAAATTCTTTTCTGTGCCACAGCGCCCTTCTGTCATTTCACATTGCATCAACCTCTCAATAACATTTATCACAAAAGAGCAAAACTATTTAAAGAAAACTTCTTTAGAAGAACAAGAAATTTCATATTTTCCAAGATGATTTCCATTGTTCATTGATGTGTTCATTGATGTACAGCCAATAAGTCAAGTTCTGAGAGCTGAAATGTTCATCAGTTTCCCAGAATTAGAATTGATTCAAATTGATTCATAGTTACCCAGAAGTGCTAAATATATTTTCAGTTATTTAAAGGGATAACATTTCTGAAGTTTAATTAAAGAATTGTTTGTAGTTTTACCATAAAATAACATTATAGCAGAATTCTTCCTCTTGACTGAAAGGCTGTCTAATTCTAATTGTACTTTGTAATTTGTATTATTGTTAGCATTGGTAGAATTCATTTGTCAGAACTGCCTGAATGTTGAATTTGATGAAATATTGCACATCAATGTAACACAGACTGTTGATCAATGGAACTAAAATGATGAAAGTTTTTTTTATCTGCAGGAGAACTTGTCACCGCTTTCAGCTGTAGACCTGATGCTGCGAATAAAGGTATCGGAGGTAAGATTCCTGGAGGTTTAGAGTCTTAGTACAAGGATACAGTATTGCTCTAACTACCATTGTAAGACTACACTGTTACCCTTACTGGTAAGAATTTGAAAGGAAAGACCCAATCACTTAAAGACTGAAATCACGGAAATGAAACATTTTCAAATCATTGCTGTTGCAAATAATTAATAATAACTTTAAGTACATTTCTCATACAATTTTACATCAAATCACAGATTTCACAGGTGCCTCATTGAGAGAATTGATGATGCGTCTGAAATTGTCAGGCATTTCGTTAGCAAAGTGAGTAGTGAAAAATGTTTGGGCACTATCAAGAGAGGCTTATGCATATGAAACATCTCACTTCTGCAGGCTATTATGTGGAATTCAAAGTTTGTGAGAAGATTTGTAGCTCAGGTGCTCGTTGTTGTGGTTCTGTTCGCCGAGCTGGGAATTTGTATTGCAGACGTTTCGTCCCCTGTCTAGGTGACATCCTCAGTGCTTGGGAGCCTCCTGTGGAGGGCTTCTGTGATGTTTCCTTCGGCATTTATAGTGATTTGTATCTGCCGCTTCCGGTTGTCAGTTCCAGCTGTCCGCTGCAGCAGTCGGTATATTGGCTCCAGGTCGATATGCTTATTGATTGAATCTGTGAATGAATGCCATGCCTCTAGGAATTCCCTGGCTGTTCTCTGTTTGGCTTGTCCTATAATAGTAGTGTTGTCCCAGTCCATAAGACCAAAAGACATAGGAGTGGAAGTAAGGCCATTCAGCCCATCGAGTCCACTCCACCATTCAATCATGGCTGATGGGCATTTCAACTCCACTTACCAGCGTTCTCCCCGTAGCCCTTAATTCCTCGAGACAACAAGAATCTATCAATCTCGGCCTTGAAGACATTTAGCATCCCGGCCTCCACTGCACTCCGTGGCAATGAATTCCACAGGCCCACCACTCTCTGGCTGAAGAAATGTCTCCGCATTTCTGTTCTGAATTGACCCCCTCTAATTCTAAGGCTGTGTCCACAGGTCCTAGTCTCCTCGCCTAACATAAACAATTTCCTAGCATCCACCCTTTCCAAGCCATGTATTATCTTGTATGTCTCGATTAAGTCTCCCCTTAATCTTCTAAACTCCAATGAATACAATCCCAGGATCCTCAGCCGTTCCTCATATGTTAGACCTGCCATTCCAGGGATCATCCGTGTGAATCTCTGTTGGACACGTTCCAGTGCCAGTATGTCCTTCCTGAGGTGTGGGGACCTAAACTGGACACAGTACTCCAAATGGGGCCTAACCAGAGCTTTATAAAGTCTCAGTAGCACATCTCTGCTTTTATATTCCAACCCTCTTGAGATACGAGACAACATTGCATTTGCTTTCTTAATCACGGACTCAACCTGCATGTTTACCTTTAGAGAATCCTCGTCTAGCACTCCCAGATCCCTTTGTACTTTGGCTTTACTAATTTTCTCACCATTTAGAAAGTAGTCTATGCTTTTATTCTTTTTGCCAAAGTGCAAGACCTCGCATTTGCTCACGTTAAATTCCATCAGCCATTTCCTGGACCACTCTCCCACCCTGTCTAGATCCTTCTGTAGCCTCCCCATTTCCTCAGTACTACCTGCCTGTCCACCTAACTTCGTATCATCAGCAAATTTCGCTAGAATGCCCCCAGTCCCCTCATCCAAATTATTAATATATAATGCGAATAGCTGTAGCCCCAACACTGAACCCTGCGGGACACCGCTCGTCACCAGCTGCCATTCTGAAAAAGAACCTTTTATCCCAACTCTCTGCCTTCTGTTAGACAGCTAATCCTCAATCCATCCCAGCAGCTCACCTCGAACACCATGGGCCCTCACCTTGCTCAGCAGCCTCCCGTGTGGCACCTTTCTCAAAGGCCTTTTGAAAGTCTAGATAGACCACATCCACTGGGTTTCCCTGGTCTAACCTACTTGTCACCTCTTCAAAGAATTCCAACAGGTTTGTCAGGCATGACCTCCCCTTACTAAATCCATGTTGACTTGTTCTGATCAGACTCTGCTCTTCCAAGAATTTAGAAACCTCATCCTTAATGATGGATTCTAGAATTTTACCAACAACCGAGGTTAAGCTGATTGGCCTATAATTTTCCATCTTTTGTCTTGATCCATTCTTGACCAAGGGGGTTACAACAGCCATCTTCCAATCATCCGGGACCTTTCCTGACTCCAGTGACTCTCGAAAGATCTCAACCAATGCTTCCGCTATTTCCTCAGCCACCTCTCTCAGAACTCTAGGGTGTATCCCATTGGGGCCAGGAAATTTATCAATTTTAAGACTTTTTAACTTTTCTAGCACTATCTCTTTCGTAACGGCAACCATACTCAACTCAGCCCCGTGACTCCCTTTAATTGTTGGGATATTACTCCTGTCTTCCACTGTGAAAACTGCCGCAAAGTACTTGTTAAGTTCTCCTCTATTTCCTTATCTCCCATCACTAGGCTTCCTGCATCAGTTTGAAGTGGCCCAAGGTCTACTTTTGCCTGTCGTTTGTTTCTTATGTACTGAAAAAAACTTTTACTATCATTTCTAATATTACTGGCTAGCCTACCTTCATATTTGATCCTCTCATTTCTTATTTCTCTCTTTGTTATCCTCTGTTTGTTTTTGTATCCTTCCCAATCTTCTGATTTCCCACTGTTCTTAGCCACTTTATAGGATATCTCTTTTTCTTTAATATATTTCCTGACTTCCTTTGTCAGCCATGGTTGTCTAATCCCTCCCCGGATAATCTTTCTTTTCTTGGGGATGAACCTCTGTACAGTGTCCTCAATTATACCCACAAACTCCTGCCATTTTTGCTCTACTGTCTTCCTGGTTAGCCTCTGTTTCCAGTCTATTTTTGTCAGTTCCTCTCTCATGCCCTCATAATTACCTTTATTTAACTGTAACACCATTACATCCGATTTTGCCTTCTCTCTTTCAAACTCCAGACTGAACTCTACCATATTATGATCACTACTTCCTAAGGGTTCCCTTACTTTAAGATCTTTTATAGAGTCTGGTTCATTGCAAAGCACTAGGTCCAGAATAGCCTGCTCCCTTGTGGGCTCCATGACAAGCTGTTCCAAAAAGCCATCCTCTAAGCATTCCATGAATTCCCTTTCTTTGGATCCATTAGCAACATTATTTACCCAGTCCACCTGCATATTAAAGTCTCCCATGATCAATGTGACCTTGCCTTTCTGACATGCCTTCTCTATTTCCCGGTACATGTTGTGTCCCTAGTCCTGACCACTGTTAGGAGGTCTATACACAACACCAATTATGGTTTTTTTGCCTTTGTGGTTCCTCAATTCCACCCACACAGACTCCGCATCATCCGATGCTATGTCATTCAATACCATTGATTTAATTTTGTTCTTAACTAACAAGGCAACCCCACCCTCTCTGCCCACCTCTGTCTTTTCAATAAGTTGAAAAACCATGGAGGTTTTACTGCCAGTCCTGACCCCCCGTAACCAAGTCTCTGTGATACCTACCACATCATAATCATTCACTATTATCTGTGCCATTAGTTCATCTGCTTTGTTATAAATGCTACGAGCATTCAGGTAAAGTGCCTTAATGCTAACTTTCTTATCATTAGAGATGTTGGAAGTCATATGATGTCTTAAGTTATCCTTGCTTTTTTCTGCATTCTCAGTCTGCCTCAATTTTAAATCCGCCTGGAAACATGCTATCCTGCTGTTTATCTTTCCATTTAACGCCATACTCCCTGTCGCTTTCACTTTCCCTTCCTCCCAACTCAGAAGTTTAAAGTCCTACTGACCACCCTATTTATCCTCATCGCTAGAACATCGGTACCTGATCAGTTCAGGTGGAGACCGTCCCAACGGTACAGATCCCCCCGTTCCAAAACTGATGTCAATGCCCCATGAAGTGGAATCCCTCTTTCCTACACCAATCCCTTAGCCACGTGTTTACTTGCCTAATTTTCTTGTCCCTATGCCAATTGGCACGTGGCTCGGGCAGTAATCCAGAGATTATGACCCTTGAGGACCTGTGCTTCAATTTCCTGCCTAGTGCTTCGTAATCCCCAAACAGGTCCTCTACCCTAGCTTTGCCTATGTTGTTAGTACCAACGTGGACCACAACAACTGGATCCTCCCCCTCCCGCTCCAATATCCTTTCAAGCCGGTCGGAGATGTCCCGCACCCTGGCACCGGGCAGGCAACACACCATGCGAGACTCCCGATCTGGCTTGCAAAGGATACTGTCTGACCCCCTAATTATAGAATCCCCTATAACCACTATTTGTCTATTAGCTCCCCCCTCTTGAATGGCCTTCTGCACCATGGTGCCTTGGTCAGTTGGCTCATCCTGTCCAGAGCCCTTTTCCTCAGTCGAACTCCTGTTGCTTGTCATCTGAGTGTGTGGCTACTAAAAAGAGGAAGAAGAACACCTACACAATGTATTTGCCAAAAACGGATACCCGCGCAATTTCATCAACAGATGCCTAAGGGAAAGACAATGGACTGAGGACATGCCGCAACCCAAAGGACTAGCCACACTACCATACATCAGGAACATTTCCGAATTGACAGCCAGACTACTGTGACCACTAGGACTCATAACAGCACACAAACCAACAGCTACTCTCAGACAACAACTCACCAGGACGAAGGACCCGATACCCAGCATGAGCAAAACCAATGTAGTGTACAAAATCCCATGCAAGGACTGCACAAAACACTACATAGGACAAACAGGAAGACAGCTAGTGATCCGCATCCATGAACACCAACTAACCACAAAACGTCACGACCAGCTATCCTTAGTAGCCACACACTCAGATGACAAGCAACTTGGGACAACACTACTTTTATAAGAAAAGCCAAACAGAACAGCCAGGGAATTCCTAGAGGCATGGCACTCATCCACAGATTCAATCAATAAGCACATCGACCTGGACCCAATATACCGGCCACTGCAGCGGACAGCTGGAACTGACAACAGGAAGCGGCAGATACAAATCATGATAAATGCCGGAGGAAACATCACAGAAGCGCTTCACAGCAGGCTCCCAAGCACTGAGGATGTCACCTAGACAGGGGACGAAATGTCTGCAACACAAATATTATGTGGAAGATTGTTCAGGCATAATAAAGACATTAAAAATATTCTTAGTAGTATCTTAACCTTAAATTGTGCCAATTCCTTCCCTTTGTGTTTAACAATTCAGAACAAAGGATGATCTATAGATTTCTGTGTGCAATGCAAAACAGATCTATTTACTTACCAAAATAATTTTATTTATTTTTTTTCACTTTATGGTTGTGGACATTGCTGGCTAGGCCGGCATTAGTTTCCTATCCCTAATTACTCCTTGAGAGAGTGGTGGAAAGCTTCCTTCTTAAATGGCTACGATCAACCAGAGTGTATGAGATGGTGAGTCTAAAATTGTCAGGCGTTTCATTAGCAAAGTGAATAGTGAAAATCAGTTTTTAGGCACTATCATTGAACAATGATAAGATGCTTGGCTGTGATGAGCATTGGAGAAAGAGTAGCAATGCTGTAGAGGGTTGTAAGAGAGACTAAGGATGAGCTAAGGACAGCTGAGCTATGTGGCCTGTTCTTTAAATAGCGACTGGGAGAGGAATGCGCAATTGTAAGTACAAACTATGACACCTCTGTAAGAGAAACATTGTGAGAAGCATTTGTTTGTGTCAACTGTGCCAGTATGTTGACAGTGAGGGGCAATCCTGAACTGTCAGCACTTGACTGGGTATACTACTCTAGTTTGAAGATGGTGCCAGTGGCAGGATCTCAGAATATCCCAGCTATAGTGAGCACTTTCACCTGCATTGTGTGGGAAAATTGGTCTAGCATTCGATGAGATAGTTGGTGGGGTGAGTTTTTGATGGCACAAGTGCTAGAGAGCTACCTAGGGCTAGCAGAGAGAAAAGCTTCATGAAACTCCATGAAATTGACACATAGCTGGTATCTGGTAAAATGCAGCCCTTGGTATCTTTCAGAATCAGCTTTTATTAATCGAGGGATTGAGTTCCGGAACCATGAGGTTATGCTACAGCTGTACAAAACTCTAGTGCGGCCGCACATGGAGTATTGTGTACAGTTCTGGTCACTGCATTATAAGAAGGATGTGGAAGCTTTGGAAAGGGTGCAGAGGAGACTTATTAGGATGTTGCATGGTATGGAGGGAAGGTCTTATGAGGAAAGGTTGAGGGACTTGAGGCTGTTTTCGTTAGAGAGAAGAAGGTTGAGAGGTGACTTAATAGAGACATATAAGATAATCAGAGGGTTAGATAGGGTGGACAGGGAGAGCCTTTTTTCAAGAATGGTGATGGCAAACACGAGGGGACATAGCTTTAAATTGAGGGGTGATAGATATAGGACAGATGTCAGAGGTAGTTTCTTTACTCAGAGAGTAGTGAGGGTATGGAATGCTTTGCCTGCAATGGTAGTAGATTCGCCAACTTTAAGTACATTTAAGTCATCATTGGACAAGCATATGGACATACATGGAATAGTGTAGGTTAGATGGGCTTCAGATTGGTATGATTGGTCGGTGCAACATTGAGGGCCGAAGGGCCTGTACTGCGCTGTAATGTTTTATGTTCTATGTGTTAACGAAATAGTAACAAGGATCATGTCATAATCTGAAGCATCAACCCATGATAGATTGTGACTCACTCATTCATTAATTGCCCTTCAATATAATTAAGATGAAGTTGAAATGTAAATAAAATCATGCAACCTTTGCCAATTAACTGTTTATATTTACTTATTAACAGGAATGCTGTTTTCTTCTGCTCCCAGTATTAAAGCTTTGATTTCACAGAAACTCTTTGGCAAGTTGTTAGGAGTTCTATTTTTCCAAATGTTAATCTCCTCTAGAATACACAAAGCGGAAATGTCGAATTTCTTTGTCTAGTAATTTCTGCTTGTGCAGAAACATTTGCTGGTACTAATATTTATCAGTTTGTTTTTTTAACACCTCTTTAAATCTTTTTTCCATGTTTTAGATAGATTTAGAAGATTATGTCCTCAAAGGGAAATTAACCCAGAGTCAGGATTCAAGCCACTTATGATGAAGATGGAAAAAGCTAATCCCACCAGTAAGCCTCATAAACTGAAACTGCATTTCAGTAAACCTTAGCTTGGTACTTCGGATTTTTTTTCCACAATCTACGTCAAATGCATACTATCTTTGTATCAGTTTAGAAAGGCAACAGTTTCTGAAAGATTTTCTCTTGACACAATTTCATCCTTCAACACCATGCCTCCATTGTACAGCTCAGCTCAGTATATATACCTTCATTTCAGTCTTTCCAATTAAGCTGTAGCAGGCAGTAGTTTCTTTTCCAACCCCTGCACTGTTATCTCTAGAAAGAAGCATGAATTTGGCATTAGTATCTCACACCCTACCCACCAACCAACTTCCTCTCTGCAAGCTCCCCCTTTTATGAAAGCCAAATATATGGTCATCTTCGTCATATTCACCTTGCCTTCATTTTTCTCCAGCTAAACATTTGAAATGTCAAAAAGGTTAATGGCTTCACCAATTCTATCAGCCTTCTCCCTGCCTTCAGGGTGAAACAAATCATTTGTAGTGTCAGGATCTTAACTGACCTTGAGCTGAACTTATGGACCCATATTTTCATTTCACAAATTGTCCACCTTTATCTGGAATCAAATTCTCCTCCATCTCTGCCTTAGCTTGCTAAAATTCTCATCCATACAATTATCATTTTAAAAGAAACTTTGTTCTGTTTGAGCAAATCTCCCAACTTCCATAAACTTCAGCTCATTCAATTGTTGCTGTTAGTTGTCCCACACCCAGCCTTGTTCATCAAAAGCTTTCAATCCATGCTGACCTACCTCCCCAAGTCCCCAGTTCAGCATGCTCTGGCTCTGGGATGTTATTGCCCCCTAATCCCTTTTGCCTCACCACAGGAAGTAAACCTTTAATTGTCTAGTCCTCAAGCTTTGAAATTCGATCTCCATCTTCTCCAAGACTACTCTTAAACCCAAGTTTATTCAGGCTGCCAAATATCTCTGGCACAGGGTCTATTTTTAATTTCAAATTTTACATTTCTAAGAAATTTTATCTGTATTAAATAGTTATGTGAGAATGCAAGATGTTGTCATCACTCCAAAAAGTGATTTATTCATTTTTATAATGTGGATATTGTATTGAAAAATATATTTTAAATTTTAATTTAAGGGCGGTAATTTACAAAGCTTTATCAACATTTATACAATTATGCCAGTTACTATTTCAAATTAGTCTGTCACCAGAGTGTAACATAAATTCAGGAAACAAACTGATCACGTGGCATCTGTGCAAGCGAACAGATGAGATTAATATTTTAGGAGAAAACAATGGTGAACAATAAACAGACCTCGGCTAGAGGGAAAACACATCACAGCAAAAATGAGCAAGCTGTAAAGAGCAAGTGTCACTTCTGTGAAGAGTTTTCATCTGAAATGTTAATTAATTGTTTTCACCACAGATGGTGCATCTCCTAATTATTTCCATCTTTCTGGTTTTCTTTCAGATTTTCATCATTTGCCACAGTTTGATTTCTGCTCATACAGAAATTGGCCTCTTTCAGATTCATGGCAAGAGAAATTTCACAACAAAGGATGCAGTTCTGTGGCCATCAGGCCATCCGTTATAAAGACAGAGGAAGCTATTCCCTATTGTAAGTTCTATAAAGTAAATATAATTTCTGTTCAGTAGCCATTGGCATTGATTTAAAAAGATGACGTTAATAATCTATTTTGGATTATTTGAGGACCATAAATCCTGATGAAACATAAGGTAATTGACAAATCATTTTATGCTGTACATTTTTGGCACTGAAACTTAAGCTACAGCTTTTTCACTCATCTCCGTTACTGCCAAAACTTGTCTCAAAATCTTTAAAATAGAAACAGACCTACAAGTTAACAATAAAATACCACACATGCCTAGTGATCCCAAGTCCGAATTATTTTTTCACTGCACGTTTCTGAGACTGCAACTTACCTCAATGGCAATGACTGCCACAAATCAAGAAGTACGACGACTTTTTTTTTTCTGGTTGCACTTTCCTTTGCACAAGGCAACATCCTTTTTTAATAAAAAGGACAAATGTGTAATTTTGAGTAGTGCACAGTACTCGACAGTGTTTAATTAAGACTAGTTCTGTGTTTATTAAGTTTGGTCCGAGTAGCTTTCCAATTGTATCATTCTTCAGCAAACAGAGAATTGGATGTGTCATGTTTTCCTTGCATTTCATTCCAGAAAGACTCCTTAGTGTATAAGGTCAGAATGATATCCTTGCTAATCTTGTAGCTTCTTTGGAAAAAAAAGCATAAGGTTTTGTGTCATAGATCAGTGTGACTGCTTACACCTTCGGCAGTACCTAGTGGGTATCTTGATATGAGCTTGACTAGTTTAAGCCAGACTCAGCTAGTTGCACGTTCACAATTGCCAAAGTCAGCATTGGCTGCAATAATGAAAATTCATGATCCAGAATAAATTTGATGTTTTGCCTTGCACTTTTCTAAAATTATCATGAAACCATTTTCTGTGAAGAAATTACACAATTGGGGAAAAATTATAGTAAAGTACCAGTAGCAGCCGTCCAGTAAATGAGAAAAAAATCGAATTCCTTTTTCTAAGCACAGTAGTGACTGGAGTAAGTATTGTGGGAGCTTACTGTGCTCAAATTGACTGCCACATTTTCTACAATGCAACAATGATCAGATTGGTTGTAAAGTACTTTGGGACGTCCTGATGTCATTAAAGGTGCTATAGACATGCACGTCATCTTTCTACCAGGATAGAATTATTTATTTTTAAAGATAGTCCTTTGGAAGAAAGTAAAAAGGTAGAAAATTAATACTTAGAGGATTCTTTGCACATATGAAAATAAATGATTTATTTGAAAATCTGAAAGAACTGCGGTTGTCGGAAATCAGAAACCAAAACAGAAATTGCTGGAAAAGCTGAGCAGATCTGGCAGCATCTGTCAGAGAACTCAGAGTTAGTGTTTCGGGTGGAGTGACTCCCCCCCCCCCCCCCCCCCAGACCTTTATCAGCAATTTCTGTTTTTCTTTGTAAATGATCATTTGTTGTGTGGCTAGAACATGATGAAGAACTTTTCTTAATTTCTCCTGACATTTCTCATTCTGCTGGAAGTTTCACTGCAGACTTAAACAAGAATATGCTCAGAAATAATGAACTCACTTATGAACTTACAAACATGAAACTCATCAAGTAAATGCTCAGCCTAAAATTAGGGAAGTCTTGCTAAAACAGAATAAGATACTAGTTAGACCACAGCTGTAATATGGTGAACAATTTTGGAATAATATACTAACGTTGGAGGCAGTCTTGAGGAGGTTTATGAGGTTGATCCCAGGTAAGAAAGGGTTTCTCTTAAGAGAAAAGTTTGAACAGGTTAGCTTCATACTTATTGGATTTTAAAAGAATGACAGAAGAATTTGTTGAAACACAAGATTCTTAGGAGGCTTAACAAGATTGATGCAGTGAGGTTGTCTCCCGTTTGTGTGAGTGTATTAATCTGAAAATGTGTGAAGGATTAATCTGAAAATGAGGGCTCACACATTGATTGTTTGATTTTGATTTATTGTCATGTGTACCTCAGTACAATGAAAAGTTTTGTTTGCGAGTGGTACAGGCAGATCATAGTAAGCAAGACCATAGGGTGAAAAAGAACACTTGGGCAGAGTAAGGCATATAGGTTACACCGCACAGGACATACGTTAGACAAGATCAACATTAACAAGTTCGGCATTATTTGATGTTAGAGTTGATTTATCATTTTAATGGGAAAAAGCTGTTCTTGAATCTGTTGGTGCAGGTGTTAAAACCTAGGTAAGAGGGATTTTCTTCTCTGACAGGAAAGTGAATCTCTGTAATTCTTTACTGCAGAGGGTTGTTGTGTTATAATGCGACAAGCTGGTGGCAACACTTGTAGTGTGCACAGATGTAAGGTAATGGTTTTCTCTTCAGGGATGACACATGACACCCTGCTCTGAATGCATTGAGCCTGCAATGCCAACCATCTGCCTTCAAATTGGATCTCATTGAAAGACTACTCATTTGGCCATAATTAATATTATTGATAGCGTGAAGCAGTCGTGGCCATTACATACTTTGCATAATTGCCCCTGTCATGTGAGATATGAAACTCCATGGAGACTCTAACTTAAGCGTTTGATCTGGCTTTGTAATTTCTGCTTTGCTTTATATACCTGGCATTCAATACATTGATTTGGAGGTGCCATATTGTCACACCTAGCTGTAATTTTGCAATGACATGGTCTGTGATGTTCATGGGTATTTTGTTTTGGAGTGAGTTTTATGAAGGTCAATGTGGATGTGAAATTAACTTTTCCAGTGAAAATATCTGCAACTACATCTGCATAAACTTACAAAGCTCAGAGATCCATGTGGAACCATTGCCTCCTTGTGAAGATGAAGCCTCCATGCCACACAATGTCATCAATTGTCACTTCATATCAATGGACATGAGGAATCAGGAGTACTGTTACTGAAATACTGTTCTATTTCTGACATTCTGTACAGCTTCACAGCTGATCTGGAACCAGTGCTCAGAGGATTTCTTGTGGTTTTGCTCTTTATAAGACAACAGCATTGAATAAGACATCAATTGTGTAGACGTGGAAGAGTTGTTGTGGTGACCCCAGTGAGTGAGTACGAAGTGCATAGGTCAGGAAGGGAGGATGAAGTGAATGAGAGTTTTTGAGTGGAGGTGCTGCATGTCGTAGTGAGAGTTATGATCTGCTAGCCTTGGTGATATTACTGTGCAGTGGCAGAATTAGAGTGAGTGTAAGGTAGCAGAAAGAAGATGGTGGCATTTACCTTTATGGAGAATAGACAATCAATGAACTTTCTGTACTGCTGGGAGTTCTGTTTGGCCCAGAAAATTGCACTGACCTGGGTCGCTATCTGGGTCCAACTGGCTGAGTCAGGTGGGTGATCTCCTTTCCAGTCTACAGGAAGAAGGATGGCCCTGTTCTCCACCCCCACTGTTGGCTAGGTTCTTATCAGCGAAGTGGGTGCCAACTTCTCATCCTGGGACATGTCCTTTATGATAAAGTTGGAGTCATAGTGTGGCAGTCAGTTCCCAGCTTGCACCATTCAAAATGCTGCGCAGCTGGAGTTTCACTATGGCATCATTGACACGAAGGGTGCACAGTTCCTGCAGTGACGAGTACACTCACCTCTGCTGCTGCATGAATGAATACTACCGGTGCTAGAGAACCAGGATTCATCATGAATGAGGTGAGCAGCAGAAGATTAATAAGAGAAAAGTCTTCATGAGCCATGACAGAACAGCTGCTGTGAGATACCCTGAAAATAACATTTAGTCTAACTATGGGAAAATTCAGCCTTGTGTCTTAAAACTTATTCAAATGAAACATTAATTTTCCATTGTGCTCCCCAATAATTGCAAAGAGGTACCTTAGCATTACTCAGAAGTTGAATCTAGCTGAAAAATTAAGCTTAATAAATAATTTCCCAAGCATCAGTTGTTTCCATTGCTTTACGATTTTGATACTTTTCTTATGTCTATACTGCCCTGACGTTCTCTACTAGTACTCCATGGGCCTTGCCTACTGCAAACTTCCCATTGGAAAGAACTGGATGGAAAAGACCGGTTGGGCAGGGAACAAGGGGAAAAATAGATACTGATTCTGATGGGGAGGGGAAAGGGACTTTGTTGGAAGTTATCTAAGAGAAGAAGACATTATCTGAGCAAATGTATAGAGAGAAAGATTGTTGAGGAAATGTGGAATATAATAAGGGAAATTAAAGGCAAGATCCAGCTTGGAGAATGGTTTAAGTGAAAAAGCTACTGGTGAAAGACATTAATCTTCTGTTCCATTAAAAGCCAGTAGAGGATTCCAACGGAACGTGGTGGTCCCAGATCATAGAAAACCTTCAGGTCTGATTCACTGTGAACTCTGCTTCATGAGATCCCCTAACTGCTGTGTGGAAGATATAAGGTGTGTAGATTGATAATCAAAATTTTTACAAATCCAGGTATAATGGGAAAAGTAAGTCCTCCATCAAATTTCAACATTACCTCAAGTGATCATCTCCCTGCATTCCAACCAAGGCCACTTCCAGGTAATAAAGACTATAATTCTTACATCGCTCTATTCTGTTTGTTTTGTATGTAGTGTGCACAGTTAAAGTCTTCTGAAAGTTTATTTGGGGTTACAAGCTGATATGTTCCATCTTCGTACGTTCTGAGAGCTATATGCTCTCTAAATGCATATTCAAGGGGGTAACAGCTCTAAAATATTTCATTCATGTATTCTTCAGATTACTTTTTTTCGTGTGATTTTTGTGGGAAGAAGTACAAATACAAATCCAGTTTCTGGAAGCACATTGAAGACCATAAAAACTATGGTTAGTATGGTACACTTGAATTTTTAAGGAGGGAGAGTTGGAATCATTTTGGAGAAAGAGGACGGAGTGGTGGAATATAATGCAGTATCATTGTACTTCTGGCCAGTAGGATCAGAGACCTTTTATTAAATTATTTTTTGTCGCTTGTGATTTTGTTTTGATGTTTGAAGGGACGATTTCATATCATTCCTAGCCGACCTATACATCATTCCCTCTGCAAATGTTATTTAAAACTGCTGTCAATATCGTGACTCACACCAAGTCCCTTTTTACCCATTTCGTCTGAGTTTGCTGACCTGCATGAGTTCCCAATTATATACTGCCTAGATTTTCTAATCCTTACTTGCTGTTGTCCTTTTCTATCTGTGTTTTCTTCCAGTCTTAACTCACTGTCCCCACTCCTGTTGCCCCCAACATCGCTGCTCTACCAAATGTGGCATCGAGCATTATTATGGTGTAGCTTTAGCATTAAATTATGCAGTCTTCTCCTAAATGTGCAGGTTAGGTGATTTGGCCATACTAAATTGCCCGTAGTGTTAGGTGAAGGGAAATGGGTCTGGGTGGGTTGGTCTTCGGAGGGTCGGTGTGGGCTTGTTGGGTCGAAGGGCCTGTTTCCACACTGTAAGTAATCTAATCTAATCTAAATCTCTCCATTAATAACTGGTTGAAACCGACCTTTTTAACTAGGCTTTTTGTTCCAAGATCATCTTGCATGCTTCTTGCCCAATTTTGTTTGATAAAGTTTGTAAAGCACCTTGAATTTTTTTTATTGTTAAAGGTGTTGAATAAGTAGAAGCTGCTGTTTCTTCTAGAAAAATATTTTGGTGTGCATGTTAAAATTATTATTCTTAGCTTTATGCTTAATATTGTTTGTATATGATGCATTATTTATGCTAGTTTATTCCTTATTGGAATTATTCCTTCATCGTCTTGTTCAGCTTCAATTTAACAAAGTGATTCATGGTAAATTTTTCAATTGCTGATTGAAAAAATAGTTCAAACATTTGTTTAACACTCTATGCCACGTTGCCTTAAATTTTGCTTGTTTTGTTGAACTATCCCTGTGTTTTCCTTTTCTAGTTGTTGATAGTACAGTTTCAGATCAAGGCTGGCATCAAATAACTGGATCACAGCTGACTGAGAAACAAGCTGATAGTGAGTCTGCTACAGTTGAAACTAATTATAATGACCTGATTTGATTCCAGGTTTTGGTAATTTGCTAAAAGCGGGTAAATAAAGCACTTTTTTTCATTTTCTTCATCACTGCCAGCATCAAGCTGTCCAAAGACCAGTTTTTTTAGCTATGCTCTGCAGAAGAAAGATATTCCCCGAGTGTTTTACTTCTAAAGTTTTTCATTTTCTTTGGCTCTAAAAATAGAAGAATCAAGCAGCTGATACCCAAACTGCAATTACAAAATAGAATACCAGACTCTTTTATTAAAAAATTACATTTAGGAGAAGCTCCATTTGCATAAATAATGTACAGACTAGCAAAAACTTCTGATTTCTGAGGAAAGATCACTCGACTTGAAACATTAACTCTGATTTCTCTCCACGGTTGCTGCCAGACCTGCTGAGCTTTTCCAGCAATTTCTACTTTATCTCGCAAAAATGTTGGCAGGTTATGGCAAACTGAATTGAAATTAAGACATAGCTAGGGAACATTAAAAATATTATTCTCTTGGATGTAATCATCACAGTCTAATTCACTGACGTTTCCTCTTGTATACTGGATTCCTGTTCAGAAACACATAGAATGATTTTCTTAAGCAAGTGAAACCAGGGATTAGAACCTGGACTTTGGAAGAAGATTAGTGCTCAGGGTGTACCAAGAAATATCTGTGTGTTAAAAGGGTCATGAAAAATACTTTTCAAAGAAATTCAGACTATAAAATGAACTGAAAGAATGTAATTGATTTTAATTGGGTCTAAGGGTCTTAACCTTTGGCAATCTTCCACTCCATTGAGTAATTTGTGTTTTGAGAATTGTTTTCACTGTGTAAGTCAAATGACAGTAATAAGCAGTGAGAAGTAGATGTGCTATTTTTGTATGGCTCTATAGACTACGTTTTCTAGTAATTCTTAATTCACCAAACGGTGTGTGAAGGATTACATGCTGCCTTATGTCTGCTGTCTTTTGATAATTACCAGTGCTGCACAATGACTAATTTCACTTCAGAAGCAAAACAAACAAATTTTCCCATCAGAGTTCATTTGTTCTGGAGAGGCCTGTACTTTGAACAGCTTTTGGTTCCAATTTGTACACTTGTAAACATGTGGATGTTACACATTTGCCTTTTCACTCTCACTTTTCTATTTATTTCCATGGATTATTCATATTTCTATAAATTAACTTCCTTTTGTTCTTAAGTGAGTGTACTGGGAATTGTTGCTTGTTTGCAAACTTATTGCCTCTGAACACCAATTTAATCTCACTGGTGATAAGGGGACTTCTCCGAAAATTGGATCCATCTAGAAACTGCTCTTTTACATTTCTGCAAAAACTGGATTTACGTCACTCTCAAAGTCAGTTAAGCAAACTCAGTAACTTCCTCTTGCCATTGTTAAGTTCATTAAATAGTTTTATTTGTGCATGTGCTGACACTGAATTATTGCTTCATCAGTTTTTTAATGACAATGGTGTGATGTAAATAATATAAAATAGTTAAATGTATTCTCTTCTACAGATACTGAACGATTGGTTAGAAAAGTTGTAATTGATGACCAACATTATAATTCGCTGCCTATAAGAGACGACAAACAGCAAGTGCAGACTGCCAACAGTAAGTCGCATAAATAATTGTCATCATCACTCTCTTTATTTAAGGCACATTTCACCTTTTTGTCTGATCCATCCTGTCAGTGTACAGAGGTAAGCTTTCTTACTGGATGATCCTGACTTTGGAGTAGTTCCAGAATTTGTATGAAGTGGACCAGGATGACTGTCATCCTTTTGGAATTTCCCAGTGGCCTCACATAGTAAAATGCTCAGTGTTCATTCTCACCATTTCCTGATGCTGCGTTCTGCTGGGATTGACAAGTCATCAATCAGTAGTCTCAAATAAATTCACTTCCGACACAGTGAAGCATCATTGCAATCCAATCCAATTAATACTCAATTGTTCTGTATATTACAGCCTTGAGCAAAATCTCATCTGGAAACTCAGTTGACAAAATTACAAGTTGAAGTCACAAGAATCCAGTTTCAAACAAATTATAATGACAATATTAACCAATTGTCTTTATTGCTCAGTCTTTTGAGTATAGGAGTAAGACATCATGTTGAGGTTAAGGATGCTTCGCAGGGTGAAAACTGAGAATGCAGTCACGCAGAGTCAATATAGTTTTGTGAAAGGGAAATTGTATTTGACTATTGGAGTTCTTTGAAGGAAAGCAAAGTAGATAAGAAGTACTTGCTGATGTGATAAATTTGGATGCCACATTAATACTGTATAAGATGTAACAAATGAGTATGGATAGAGTTGGTTGCACAGCGGGAAGCAGTGAATAGACAATATTTGGTCACATTTATGTTGGTAAGGTGTCACCGGGATCTGTGCTAGCGGCCCAACAATTTACAATCTCTGTCAATGGCTGAGGTGAAAGGATCTAATGCATTGCTACAATTGCAGATGCGCTGAGAAATGTAGCAAAGTAAGTTGTGAAGACAATAAACAGAGTCTGCAAAAGGATATCAATCAGTTAAATGATTGGTGAAAGTAGTTGTCAGGTGAAGCATAATGTGAGAAATTGTGAACTTGACTGTTTTGGCAGGAAGAGTAGAAAAATGATATGTTATTTAAATAGAAATTTCAGAATGCTGCTGTACAGAGGGAGCTGATATTGTGGTAAATGAAATGCAAAATGTTTGTGTGAACAAGTGATTGGGAAGTCAACTGGAATATTATCATTCATTGGAAGGGGAAAAGAATGTAAAAGTGGGGATTTTTGCATTAATTGCGTAGGGCATTGTTAAACATAAAAATGTGAACAAAATAAGAACTAGGAGGAGGTGACTTTACAAAATCACGGCTGGTTGGATTGTGGTTCCTACTTAGCTGTACTGCCCACCGCCAATACCCTTTGACTCTCTTAACTGGTGAAAATCTAATTCAGACTCAAAGTATTCAGTGACCCTGTTTGCTCTGCTGCCTGGGAAGAGAATACCACAGACTAATAATACAAAGATGATAATTTTTCTCTGAGGATTAAGTGGGAAACTACTTACTTTTAAAAATTGTCTCCTGGTGTGTACAGTTTTGGTTGTCTTACTTTTTAAAAAAAAACAACATAAGCAGAAGTGGTTCAGAGAAAGTTCACTCCACTCTTGGGATGACTGGGTTATCTTTTAAAGAAAACTTGGACAGGCTTGGCTAGTATCCATCGGAGTTTAGAAATGAAAGGTAATCTTCTTGAAACATATACGATTCTGACAAGGTAGACCTTGGGGGTTACATTGTTTTAAATGAGACATGTCTTTTTTTTAAACTGAGAGAAGGAAAGTATTTTTCTCCCGAAGGGTTGTGAATCAGTGGAATGCTCCTTCCCAGGGCATTGTGGAGATGGAGTCCTTGAATATTTTTAAGGCAGAGTTAGATTCTTGACTGACCGAAGTGTGAAAGGGTTTAAGAGATAGGCAGCAAAGTAGAGTTGAGGCCACTGTCAAATCAGTCATGATTTTATAAAATGGTGGAATCGGCTTAAGATACTATTTGACCTACTCCCATTCCTAATTTCAATTTGGTTTTGTGGTGTTTGCACATTTAGGAACTTGGTAAATGTTGTTTGGTCTAAGCTATTTGAATGAGGATTTGCCTCATAGAAACCAGCTAATTTTCTATCCCTGCTTTGAGAGGCTACCAGCAATGCAAGTTCCAGACATCGAGATTCAAGTCGAAAATCTGTTGCTGGAAAAGCGCAGCAGATCAGGCAGCATCTAAGGAGCAGGAGAATCGACGTTCCGGACATGAGCCCTTCTTCAGGAATCCTGAAGAAGGGCTCATGCCCGAAACGTCGATTCTCCTGCTCCTTAGATGCTGCCCGATCTGCTGCGCTTTTCCAGCAACACATTTTCAGCTCTGATACTCCAGCATCTGCAGTCCTCACTTTCTCCATCTAAATTCAAGGCCTCTAGATATGACTATCTTTGAATGACAAGTGAAATTTAGATGTGTTTTTGTGCATATGTTTTGTATTGCTAGCTTTCATCCAGAAAAGGTCCAAGGCTTTACCATGTGTAGTGATTGATTCTTGAACTTCCCTTAAATCAGGTTTCCAATGATTACATCGGTAAAGTAGCTACTTGGACTACCTCATGCCTGTTTACCAATTAATACTGTTTAAATTTAACCACCAGAAAGGATACTGTAGAAGCTTGTGGTGCAATAGTAATGTCCCTGTCTCTGGGCCAGAAGGTTTGAGTTCAAATCCCACCTGCCACAGAGGTGTGTCATTAGTATATCTAATCAGGATAGTGGGAAGAATTAAATTAGTATTTTCAGGGGTTCCACGTGGCAGCAAGGCCAAAAGTATCTGCTCAACATTCCCTGTTTGTTAGTGCTATGATCTCATTATACATAATCAAAGTTCTGCAGTTTAAGAAAACTGATAGATGATTAAGTGCTATATGTGTGGCCAGCTCAGTTGGCTGGATGTCTGGTCTGCAATACAAAGTAATACCAACTATGCGGGTTTAATTCCCAGACCAGCTGAGGTTATCATGAAAGACTGTCCTTCTCAACCTCTCCTGGTGACCCTCAGGTTAATGAGAGAGCAGCCCAACGGTCTGGTAAGACTATGGTGATTTTACCTTTACATAAGTGATACCTGTTAAGTAAGAGTTATAAAAAAAATGCAGCTTATTTTTCTTCAAGTTCTTTTATTTCTCCATATAATGCTTTTATTGCAGAACAATGTCATCTTGATTTTGACCACAAGCACAGGCTTCACAACGATCCCATTTGTGAATCAGACTTATCCATAGGTAAAGTTGAATTTCCTTATATTTTTAAGCTTTTTTTTCAAACTGTCTTATACTAATAAGTAATAATGACTATCATTAACTGCTTCATCCAGCCCCTGCTAGGAAAGGTGACAATTACTACACATGGGTAGCTCTTCAGTAAAGTTGTTATAGGGTTACTCTCTTCTGATTATGAATACGTAAAGTATATTGAATATATAAGTATATACCTCTAGGAAAAGCAGTGAGACCACTGCAGGCCACATGAAAAGCTAACGAGTTACCATTTAGTATAAGTGCAACAGAAACAATTATAAACTCAGACTATATTATTAGTGATGCAGTGTTAAGAGAATATAGTTAATAAATTAAAATTTGCGAGAAAAATTTCAATTTTAATCAGTCAATTGGCTTCAATTCTTGAAAGCAAAATTGTCAGTTGAAATGGCAAAATAATCTTTCAGTTGTCTTCAAGTGCGAGTTTATTATTTATGAACATTTTTCTATGAACTTTTAAAAAAAGCAGTGAATTTATCATTTGATTTTTGCTTTTTTTCTGACTAAACAATAATTTTGTCAAACTTTGCAAAACAAGACTGAAGTTGTCTTAAGATTTCAAATTCAAGTTGAGATTAAATTTAAACTATTCCTCTGATTAAAGCAAAGCTTAAACACCTTCCAAAAATAAACAACTCTCTGCTGTTTACAACAATAGCCATGGTTCATGTACGAACAGACAGTGAAGCTTGTCAAATGAAAGGCATAGATTCAAAAAAGAGTACTACATGGAAAGGAACTACGTGACCCATTAAGAATGTGCAGGGGCTTTCAAAGTGCAATCCAGTTGTCTGCCAGTCCTATTCTTTTTGCATATTGCTGCTTGTTTGGTCTAACTCCCTTATGACCAAATTCGCCTTTCCTTCCCTAACCACTCTAACCCGACAATATATTCCTAATCCTAAACATTTGTTGCATTTAAAAAGAAACAATTTTCCTTCTGTCACCTCCTTTTTATTTTACCAACCACCTTAAATCTCAGTACTCCTTTTATTAAACCTGTGGACCATTAGAACAGTTTCACTTTATTTATTCTATTCAAGCCATTCATAATTTTAGACCCCACTCTATCAAATGAGAGCATGCCAAGCTTCTCTAGTCTATCCAATAACTAATGTTTAACCCCTGAAATAATTCTAGTGTATGTGCTCTGTATACTTTTCAAAGCATCATGCATTTTCTGAAGTGTTTTGACCAGAATTGGAGACAGTATTCCAGGTTAGTAAAGCTTGTTGGCTCTTGTATATTATTCCTTTGTTCATAAACTTTAGGTTTCTGTTTTTTCAACTACATTGTTCATATATCCTGATACCTTCAAGAATTTATGTATGATACACAAGGGTGTCCTTTTTGCTTGTACCTCTTCTCATTGTACCATTTACCTGGTTTAGTTGTTCTTTATTCATACTACCGAAATCTTATTTTTTGAAATATATTTCATCTGCCACGTATCAACCCACTCCACAAGGTGTCCTCTGGAAATCCAGCATTCATGTAGTTGTTTTATTGACAAAGGATATGTTTTGTCAAAGCTTTTCAACTTGTATTCATCAGGACAGTTTGCAAAAAATTAATGGAAAGGGGAACAACATTTTTATACTGTATGAACAAAATGAGCTCAATGTTTGCAGGTTGCTTCTGGTGGGGAAGTCCCTGTGGAGAACGTAGTTATATGATATCTGACTGTGAATAGCCTTGAAAAATTAACCAGAGAATGGCTGTTGCCATTCTTTGGAACAGGTGCAAAATCAGAGTCAACTTGCCTGGTTTAAATTTAAATTTAAAGATAGTATGGCAGTTAACTCTGAATTCATTAACTAACTTGCCAACCAATTAGCACACTTTGCTCAGACAGGACAATGTTGTTCTCTTTCAGATTAGTATTCTTGCACCTTGTCCTGATGACTGCCAAACAAGAAGCTTCCACAATGTTTTTTTTCAGCAATATTTACTCCATTTTTGTTGGCTCGCCATGTGATACCATCGTTCTTAAGAGAAGCATGCAACACATATCAAATACATTTCCAATGACAAGTGATCTTGTATATTTTCTGCTGGTGATGAATTTTATGTGGAGTAAATTTTCCTGTGATTTATTGGAAAGAAAATCCATGTTTCAGCACTATAGCAGCTGCTGGATATTTGACACAAAACACATTGGAAAAACAATTCTGTTTGGAACAGGTAGTGGCTATTATGCTGAGCAAACCTATCTTTTTCTCAGATGGTCAAAAGCCTGCGGTGATTTCTGTTTCTATTTGCTATGCCATTACACTACAAACTGTGTGTTCCATAATCAGAGCCTAACGCATTCATTATTTTCCTTATAGGTCAGTTCAATAATATCTGTCAATTGTGTGGAGTAATCTTTTCACGAAAGAGTGGCTTGGCAGACCATATTCAGTTTGTACATCAGAGGTGTAGGCCCCATGTATGCATACTGTGTGATCAAAAGTTTCGACGACCATCAGAACTCAAGAGACATGTTGAACGGCACCATGACAGTGAGTCTCATCTTCAACAGAAAAGTCCATCTCGGACATTCTGCCAACAATTTCTGCTAGTTTACTCCATTCACTGTGAATGCTGGAACTGTGCCAAATAATTCCAGCAATTCTACGGTCTTTCTTTTTCATGTTTTTACAAAACATCAATGAAAGGGTTATTCCCAATTTAGTTACACTTTAAACTAGTAATTCAAATGTCTTTCCTGCATAAGAGAATTGGTCATCTTTCTATTCAGGTCAAAATAATTTAAGGTTTTATTGTTTGGTAATTAATTTCCTTATTAAAAGCCAATAATGCCTGTAGATCCTAATTACAAGTATTTTTCCTTTGAGTTTCTCGGATTAACACCTTTAAATTCAAAAATAATCACCTTAATTGAAATGTCATCGAGAAACTTAACTGAGTTATGTTACCGAAGTTAAATTTAATTAATTTTTAGAGACTTATACAAATATTAAATGTAATTTATTTGTTTTATCTTTGCAACTTAGTACTTTGAAAATTTGGTTTGCATCATTAATACAGTTCATTGTTTGAGCTTGGAGTAAAATTGTACATTGTGTCTGGTTTACAGATTGCTTAACTGATGTCCAAATTAGCAATGTTAAATCTGTGAAAAGCATGTGCATTGTTGAAAATGGGCTGTTAAAATCACCAGGTATGTTACCAATCTGCTTTGTTTAAAGTTACAAGGCATGCAGAATACCTTTTATATGTAATATCTTTACAATGCCTTTCTGATTTTTTTTTTGTGTGGGTTTCCTGTCCTACAGCAGCATCTCTCAAAAGAGCAACCTGTGTGAATGAGACAGCTAGAGACATGTCTGTGAGTGTCTTGTCTCATGGTAAATTGTTATTTATATTGTTGATCTTTGAATGCTAATGTTAACCATTAGATAGTAAAAAATGAGGTCTGCAGATGCTGGAGATCACAGCTGCAAATGTGATCTTGGCTCACTGGTAACACTCTTGTCTGAGTCAGAAGGTCTCATGTTCAAGTCGCATTTCAGCCCATAACCAGAGTGAAACTCTAAGGAATGATGGGAGGTTGCATTATTAAAAGTGTTGTCTTTAAATGCTTCTGCCCCATTAGACTGAGGTAAAGATTCCTTGATGCAATTAGTTATAGAACTTGTATTCTCCTAGTACTCTGGCCGGTATTTATTCCATAATAAACACAATTAAAAAGTGTTTAGTTGATAGAAAGATACCAAAAATCAACAAAACTATGTGCCAAATGGGTGTTGCAGTTCCCTACATTCAACATTCTGATGCTGTCATTCTTCTTAACATTCTGAGGTTCTGAAGATGGGTCATTGCACCCAAAACATTAACTCTGCTTTTTCTCTACAAATGCTGCCAGACTTGCTGAGTTTTTCCAACAATTTCTGTTTGTTTCATTTGGAAATGGAGACAATTTGCTCAAGTCAGAGGCGTTGCTGAAATGTTTTCTCAGACTCCTTATTGCATCCTTTGAAGCCTTATCTTTGGAGTTATAACAAAGTAACCTGTTGTATTTGGACTTCCAGAAGGTGTTTGACAGGTACCTCACAAACAGATAAGTCATAAGATCAGAGCCAAGGTGTTGGAGATAGTACCTTGGCATGGATAGAGAATTGGCTAATGAGTCAGGAGAGAGTGAGTAGGGATAAAAGATTCCTTTTACAGGTTGGCGAGCTATCACTTGTGGGTTTCCACAGGGATCATTGCTGAGACAGTTACTATTTACAATATATATTAATGACTTGGAGAAAGGAAGTGAATGTAATGTTGCCGGATTTGCAGACAACACAAAAATAGGTGGAAAAACAGGCTGCAAAGGGATACAAAAAGTTTACTGAGAAATATGTTAGGCAAGTGAGCAAAAACTTGGCAAATGGAGCATAATGAGGTAAAATGTGAAGTTCATTTAGGAAAGGAGAACAAAAGAATACTTATTTAAATGGAGGAAAGCTGCTATACAAAAGGACTTGGGGGTTACTTGTCCATGAAATAACAGAAAACGAGCACACAGAGGCAGCAGGTGATCAGGAAGGCAAATGGAATCATGGCCCTTATTTCAAAGGGTTTGAAGTATAAGAGTAGGGAAGTCTTACTACAACTGTGCAAGGTGCTAGAGAGACCACATCTGGAGTACTTCAGCAGTTTTGGTCCAATTATTTAAGGAAAGATATTCCATTGGAGGAGGTTCAGAGAAGGTTGACTAAGATGAGCCCTGGTAAAAAGAATCATCTTTTTGAGCAAAGACTAAATCAGTTGGACTTCAATCACTGGAATTTAGAAGAATAAGAGGAAATCTTATCGAAACATATAGACTTCCACAGGGACTCGACTGGGTAAATGCTGAGAGGATGTTTCCCTTCATGGGGCAGTCTAGAACCGGAGGACAAGGTCTCGGGATAAAGGGATGTCAATTTAAGACTGAGATGAGGAAGAATTTCTTCTGAGGGTTGAAAATCTTCAGAACTCCTTGCCAAGGAGAGTTGTGGGAGTAGTATACTTTATGTATGTTTAAGGCTGAGATAGATGAGATACCCTACAGTGTGGAGACCAGGTTATTTGGCCCAACAAGTCTGCACCGACCCTCCGAGGAAACTCACCCAGACACATTTCCTAGTGATTAATGCACCAAACACTCTGTTCAATTTAGCATAGCCAATCCACCTAACCTGCACATCTTTGGAATGAGAGAGGAAACTGGAGCACCCAGAGAAAACCCACGCAGACATGGGGAGAATGTGCGAGCTCCACACACACACCCGAAGCTGGAATCGAATCTGGGTCACTGATGCTGTAAGGCAGCAGTGCTAACCACTGAGCCATCATGCTGCCCACAGCTACACACTATTTCCTGCTTCTGGAACACTGTCACCATGATAAATGAGCAGAGGAAAACTCACACTCCCTCAGCGGGAATCGAACCCGGACCGCAGTGGTGAGCGTGCTGATTCCTAACCACTACACCACCAAGGAAGGCAAAATGGATTTTTGGTTAGAAGTGGGCAGGAAAGTGGAAATGAGGAACATCAAAGCAAGCTGTTCCTATTTCTTATAGTTTAACCTATTACACATGAATAAATCTCACAAAACTCAGCTTGTAGGTTTGCTCACTGAGCTGACAGGTTTGATCGCAGACATTTTATCACCATGGTAGGTAACATCATCAGTGAGCCTCTGCTGAAGGTCTGGTGTTCAGTCCCACTTTCTGTTTGCATGTCTTGGTCTGTTACAGTGGGTCATATTATTTCCTGTTCTTTTTCTCAAGAGGTTGGTAAATGGGGTCCAAATCAATATTTTTATTAATGCAGTTCAACTTTGAATGCCAGGTCTCTAGGAATTCCCATGTGTTTCTCTGTTTACCCTGTCCTAGGATGGATATGTTGTCCCAGTCGAAGTGACATCCTTCTTCGTCTGTGTGTAAGGATACTAGTGTAAGTGGGTCATGTCTTTTGGTGGCCCGTTGGTGTTCAAGTATCTTGGTGCTAGTTTTCTGCCTGTCTGTCCAATGCAATGTTTGTTACAGTCCTTGAAAGGTATTTTGTAAATGACATTCAATTTCCTTTAGGTTCATCAGTAGCTGTTTCAGTGTGTTGGTAGATTTGTGGGTTACTATGATGCCAAGGGGTTGGAGTAGTTTGGTAGTCATCTCAGAGATGTCATTGATGTATGGTAGTGTACAAAATCCCATGCAAGGACTGCACAAAACACTACATAGGACAAACAGGAAGACAGCTAACAACCCGCATCCACGAACACCAACTAGCCACGAAACGACACGACCAGCTATCCTTAGTAGCCACATACACAGATGACAAACAACATGAATTCAACTGGGACAATACTACTATTATAGCGCAAACCAAACAGAGAACAGCCAGGGAATTCCTAGAGGCATGGCACTCATCCACTGATTCTATCAATAAATACATCGACCTAGACTCAATATACAGGCCACTGCAGCGGACAGCACCTGACTGAAGCGGCAGAGACAAGCCACTATAAATGCCGAAGGAAACATGACAGAAGCGCTTCACAGGAGGCTCCCAAGCACTGAGGATGTCACCTAGAAAGGGGACAAAACGTTTGCAACACAAACTCCCAGCTCGGCAAACAGAACCACAACAACGAGCACCCGAGCTACAAATCTTCTCCCAAACTTTGAATTGGTATATACGCTATGTATGTATTTTTCTTCTGCTACTCATAGTTCCTGGGTGCTGCAGTGTGTTGTGGCTCACTTAAATAATATTTTGATGTAGCTCCATTTGTGGGTGTTGGATAATTGCTCCTGTAGTTGAGTATCTGGTCAGTGTGTTGCTTGCCTGTAGTCAGTGGTCTGCAGTTCTCCATTAACTATCCATTCTACTGTGAAATCTAGGAAAGGGAGTCTGTTGGTGTTCTCCTCCTCTTTTTGAAATTTATGCCAGTAAGGATGTTGTTGATGATATTATAGGTTTCCTCTAATTTGTTCTGTTTTATGATGACAAAGGAGTCTTCCATGTAGCGGATCACAAGTTTGGGGTGGATTGTGGGGAGAGCTGGTTTTTTGAGTCTCTGCATTACTGCCTCAGCTAAGAAGCCTGATATTGGTAATCCCTTGAGTGTTCTCTTGATTTGTTTGTAGGTCTTGTCATTGAAGGTGAAGTAGGTAGTGAGGCACAGGTCTACTAGCTTGAAGATGTTGTCCTTGCTGAAGAAGTTGGTGCTGTCTGGTGTTTGGATTGTTTGTCCATCTAGTAGTGCAGTCAGTGTTTCTATGGCCAGGCTGACGGTAATTGATGTGAATAGGGCTATTACGGTAAAGGAGACCATTATTTCATCCTCTTCTAGCTTGGTGTCTTTGACGTTCAGGAATTCTTGGGTGGAGTGGACAATGTGACATGAGTCTTCTAGATATTTCAGTTTGCGGTGGAGTTTCTTTTGATAGTCTGTACGTCGGTGTGCCAGGGAGTAGGACTATTGAGTCTGAGGAGGGCCATGGTTTGTGTACCAGAGGTAATCCATAGAAGTGGCGTGTGTTGGATCCATTGGTTTTCATTTTTTTGGGGATCTGTATTGTTAATTTGGCCTGATTTATGAAGCTTCTTCAATCCAACTGTGATCCAGTTTTCTAGCTGTGGAGTCAGGTCTATCTGTTAAGTGTCGTATCTGCAAGCAGGGAGTTAGTCTTTCTATGTACTGTGTTCTGTTCAGAGTGATGGTCATGTGCTGTTTGCCTGCCAGTCGGCTTACAATGATAGTCTTTTCTGAGTCCTTCTAGGCTGAAAATGTGTTGCTGGAAAAGCGCAGCAGGTCAGGCAGCATCCAAGGAGCAGGAGATTCGACGTTTCGGGCACAAGCCCTTCCTCAGGAATCATTCCTGAGGAAAGGCTTGTGCCCGAAACGTCGAATCTCCTGCTCCTTGGATGCTGCCTGACCTGCTGCACTTTTCCAGCAACACATTTTCAGCTCTGATCTCCAGCATCTGCAGACCTCACTTTCTCCCCTGAGTCCTTCCAGGGCTTTCTTTTCCTGTGTATTGAGGGTGTTCCCTTCTTTCTTCCTGCTTAGTGTTGGTGCTACTGTCTGTCTGATGGTCTGCTGGGTTTCTTCTGTGAGTCCGTTGTCTTTCAGGGTTGATTCTAACGCTGCTAAGAAGTCCTTTATGTCTGCATCTCGGGAGTTGTACATCATCCCTCTTACGAGGACGGCTTTGTCAGCATCTGTTAGTGGTTGGTCCGATAGGTTTTTAATCCAAGCTTCTGAAGTGTTTGTGATGCTTTTTTTGTGTGAGAGCTTGTCCAATTTTTCTTGGTCTCCTGTTGTTTGATGCTGATGACTTGTTCTAGTGTGCTTGTCCATACATGGCCTGTCGCGTTGATGTATAAAGTACTTTGGCGCGAAATTTTCCCATTGCATTGTGGCGTCATGGTAGCCCAAAAACCTCCCAACACACTGGAACAGCTACAGATGAACCTAAAGGACCCTATACCAACAACCAGCAAAACGAATGTCATTTACAAAATATCCTGCAAGGACTGCAACAAACTCTACATTAGACAGACAGGCAGAAAACTAGCCACCAGGATACTCGAACACCAACTAGTCACAAAAAGACATGACCCACTACCACTAATATCCTTACTTACAGATGAAGGAGGACAGCACTCGACTGGAACAACATATCCATCCTGGGACAGGCTAAACAGAGACACACTAGGAATTCCTAGAGGCCGGGCATTCAACCTGGAATTCCATCAATAAACACAAAGATTTCGGCCCCATTTACCAACCTCTGAGAAAAAGAACGGGAAATGATATCACCCACCTGAACAGACCAAGACACAAATAGAAAGCGGGACAGAACACCAGTGCTTCACTGGAGGCTCACTGATGATGAAATGTAGCTTGGTGATGAAACATCAGAGAACAAACCTGTCAGCTCAGTGAGTAAACTTGTAACCTGAATCTCAACCCGAGCAGCAAATCTTCTTTAAAATCTCACAAAACTATCTTAAACTTAGGTGAAAGCGGTCGTGATAATTATGATAGTGTAATATTAAGACACAGCATTTATTTAAAATCAACATATACTATGAAATACTTCAGACTTGCTTCTGAAAATAAGTGTCTTACATGTATTCAAAAAAAATGTTTGACCAATTAGTAATTGATTTTATTGTCTGCCAATGTCCTGTCAAAGCTCCTCAACTATCAAATTATTCGGTAAACATAATCAGAAACGTTTTGTCAACCTGTACCCAATATTTTAGCTTTAATTTGGATGATTTCATCTTAAAAAAAACTTCTCTCTTGGAATTCATTATCCCACACTGCAGTGGATACTGTATAAATTTTGAGGAGACAGATTTTTAATTAGTAATGGCTTAACGGGTTATGGGGAACATGCAGGAAAGTGGAGTTCAGAGATGAGATCTACAAAGATCATTTTAAATGCCAGAACAGGCTTCGGGCTTGAGGGGCTGAACTTGCCAACTCCTGCTCCTAGTTCTTGTGTTGTAGAAGATTAATTGTGGGACCATTAGCAGTACTTCAGCCATGAGTTTCATTGTTTTCTTCTGATCAGAACTGACTGAGTTAGACACATTGCCTATTGCTCATTTGAGAATTTTACTGTGATGCTCATATATAGGGAAACTTCGAGTATTCTAACGTGATGGGCGGGCTCTATTTCATTCTTCAGATAATCGATTAAATGCTTTTCCCCTCGGAGTTTCTAATGTCCGTTCCTCGTTCAGGAGATTGCAGAAGCATACAGCGCCAGAGGCGCCAACCCCCAACCCTGCCCCCACCCCACGCCGTGCATCACCTCTCCCACACCATCTAACACTGTCCCCTCAATCCCGTCTAACACCTCCCCTGCCCCCAACACCACGCCCCTGCCCCCAACCCTGTGCAGCACCAAGATTCAAATAAATAATGTTACATTTTTGGTCAAATCCAACATCGATGAAAATGGTGAACAGAAATTATCAGGTAGGTTTTTGGTCTGCTTTGTTTAAACACACAGGATATTTTTCAAAAGGAAGGACACAAAATAATTTTCTTTAGCTTAATTACAGTATTTTATTTTTACTTTGCACATTTTCTTGACCTGCAGATGAAGTGAAATTTGTCAAAGATGCTATCAATCAGGTTAAAACTGGCCGAAGTAGGACTGAGAGAAACAAAAAGGCAATCAAAAGACCTAAGAGTAAGTTAAATTTTCTCAACTCTCTTTACAATCTTCAAAGTTTGGCCTTATCTGAAACTCTCTGGCAGTTGCCCTGGTATTTGCTTAAGCAGCAACTTTTCATTAAAAAGCCAGACAGACCATTGAGCTTTCAAGGAAATCACAGGAAAGCTGAAATTGTACCCTTATCAATGTCCACAGTGGCACACTTACCACTCAGAATTCTGACAAAAGGTCGTTGGACTTGAAACATTGTCTTTATTTTTCTTTCCAGGGAAGTAGCCAGACCTGATGAATTTCTCCAGAACTTTGTTTTTGTATCATTGAGAGTCACTGGATTTTTCCTTTCCTTGTATAAGGACCTAGTGGCCAAAAATATTTTTCTAACTAATGTTTCATGTTAATTTTCCAAAGACCAAACAAAATCTTAATGTTAATCCAGTAATAAATGATTTAATAAATTGCTAAGCATAACTGTGTGATGATCACTTCTATATATTTAAATTAGTCTTCAATTTTATTTAGTGCTTTTATTTAACACACTGAAGTATTTATATGATAATTAGTTATCTACTATTTTAACTGGAATTAAATGATTTAAATTGGCAAATGCTTTCTCTACTGTCACAATCGTCTGGTCACACTCCTGGAACTCTCTTCAAACAGTACTGTGCACGTACCTTCACTGAATGAACCATGGGCTTTAGAAGCCAATTCACCAATTGTTCAAGGGTTTTTAGGAAATGGGCAACAAATACTGGTGTAGCCATCAAGACACATCTCTTGAATAACAATAATAAAAGAAAAAATCCTGCTCAAAATATTTCCAAATGGAGAGATGTCTAATTTTAGATTTTGTTCTGGGGAATTCTACATTCTTAATTCTTCAGCAAAGAAACCAACAAAACTGGCCAGTTACTCTTTTTCTTATGTCTGTCGTTTCAGCAAAGTAGATTTAAAAAAAAAATTAGACTTTCAAGGTGCCTGGAATCATGAATTACATTTGTCAGGATCTGCCTTTGACCTGTTGCTTGATCCTGCAATCAACTTGAACATTACTTTGCCAAGTCAACATTCTGACTTTGATTAATGAATTATTTTTTTGATAAGGTGATAGCGTCAGAAAAATGTGTTACTGATATGTTGAATTTTGCTGCTTTGAAAACTGCTTGTTTGATATTCCAAACTTCTCTTTTCTGTTTTGTGTCAGACTTTGTTCTACAAAACTCGAGCTACCTTTGTTCTTGTAGCTTGGCAAACTGGATGACTCCTATGCTGTGTCATATAACTACAATTATTTACAGAAAAAAGGATGCTGTGAATGTTACAAATTATTACAAAATTTCAGAAAATAAAACGAAGAACTGCAAATGCTAGAGATCAGAAACAAAAGCAGATGCTGCCAGACTGCTGAGTTTCACCAGCAATTTCTGTTTTTGATGATGATCTGAGGTACCAGTCAGGTGGGATAGACCCCCAACATCCTTGCCATGATTTTCTGTTCTACATTTAGCAACAAGGCTAAAATATTTGTTTTCTTTCCCTAACCTAGGGTTATGGACATTAAAATTGATTTTGTTGAGTTGCGGACAATGGAATATTTCCCAATATAATATGCAGATGGAGAATGCCTTGTTCCTGAACTGCTTGTTGAAAATACCAAAGCACAGTTTCCCAAGATTCATTGACTTGTTGCTCTTCCTTAATGATTACAAATACTTCACCTCAGTTTAAACTTAATGCTGCCTCCTCAGTTAAGGTTGAAAATTATATAGCATGCACAAATCATATCCTGCTTTGGTCTTTCATTCACCAAATGAATATCCATCTGAACTATAAATGTTCCATCACTAAAAAAGGAATAACTGACGCGAACATTGTTCAGTTATCGACTCCAGTTCAATACAATATTGCTCCTTGTGACATTTAAGAGGAATGCTACCGCAGACTCTGCTTAACTTAGAATTTTTCTTCCCCCACTGATGACTACTGACTTTTCCTGTTTTGTTTCTACACACTGTGGTTGAGATTGTGAACTTAGAATTAGCTTTATCACTTGTACTTACAAGTCACCATTTACGGCGCCATCTTAGGTACAAAACTACCAAGGTACAGAAGCTTAAATACAAAGCAGAAGAATAAGTAAGGTTGCAGGAATCTCTGCCCCTTTGTTTCATCCAGCCACTGTTTGATCTCGCGCCACACTGACAGTGCAATCTTTTGAACAGTTTTCTTTGGTCATCCCTGTACAGAATCTAAAGTCTCATTTACCAAGAATTCTTTTGAACAAATCCCTAATGTTGAGAACTTCTAAACACTATTTCCTCTCCAGGAGTTTCACCCAAATCACTGAGAGAATATATATGTACTGTTTCATAGAATCTCACAGTATTGAAAAGGCCCATTGAATCTGCATTGAACAAAACTAAACAACACCCATTTTTCAAAACTTGGCTTATAGACCTGAATCTTTTGATATTAAGTGCTCGTCCAATTAAGTTTTAATTTTCCAGATTCCCACTACCCTCTGTGTTAAATAAATATTCCTCGTACCCTCTGTGTTAAATAAATATTCCTTGTATCCTCTCTAAGAGGAAGGTTCCTTTGCTGAAATAGTGGTCCCAGGAGGCGACAGGGATAGCAATGTAAGCCTGAACGAGGCACTAGTATCTTCAGTGTGGTGAGCCCAACTTCAAGTTTGGGACCCAGCTGATTCAGCAGTGGCTGCATTGCCAAGATCAGCCCAATGTGGCCTCATGGCTTGATGACGTCGGTGAGGCAAGATGGCACCAAAGACTGGCAACACAGGTCCAGTCCATGGCTAGGGCCCAACTACCTGATGGCGGAGGTGATGGTGTACCAGTTGTGTGTCGTGTGGAGACTAGGGGCACCTGAATGTTCACAGACTGAGGAATAGACTTTGTGGCTTTCTTTTTCTGGTGGTGAGGACTCATGTGGAGGCAGGAAGTGATCTTTTGGCTATTTTTAAAAATCTTGTCTTTTGTATACTAAGATGGCACTGGAGAATCGCAACTTTGTACATTTTTCACTGTACTCCTGTACCCGACTACACATGACAATAACATCTAAATCTTTTACCTTTCACCTTAAAAATTATGCTGTCGCTTATTGATTTTTCAGCTAAGGGGAATAGCTGTTTTCTTTCCACCTGTCATAATCTTACACATCTAATCAGGTCCCCTCTTGCCTTTCTCTGCTGTGAAGGATAAAAAACCCAAGCTTATCAGAATTTTCTCCAAAAGTTTCCCTACCATGGATATGAGACTATCAATTCTCTAATTCCCTGGTCTATCTCTATCACTCTTCTTGAAATGCAGAATCACATTCATTAAGCTGCAGTCCTCTGGTACCTCTGCTGTGGCCAGAGCCCCTCTAATTTCTTCCCTGGTCTCCTACAGCACTCCGGGATACAACTCATTCAGACCCAGAAATTTGTCTACTTTTAAGATCGCTCAGGCCTCCATGACCTCTTCACTCCTTTCCTACGTCAAACTCTCAAGAACCTCATAGTTCCTCTTCCAGAATTTGGTACCTACACCCTCCTTCCCCCAAAATGAAGACAGGCTTGATTTAACATCCTACCAGTGACCTGTGGCACCACACAGATTGTCCCCTTGATCTCTAATGGGCCCTACTCTTAGCCTGATTATCCGCTTTCTGTTCATTGTACCTGCAGAATATCTTAGTCAGTTCGGCACTTCCATGTACACCCTCAATAATGATCTAAGTTGGCCTTCAATATTTGCAAATTTCAAGGGAGTAAGCAATTCACTCCAAATGTCTATTCTGCCTCATAGTTTGAGTCGCAAACCTTTCTGAGGAGACTGCATGTCATTTAAAACTGGGATTTTAAAATCTGAATTTTCTAAGAAGGCATTGTTTTAATGTTATTTTTACAAACATGAGTGATGCAGCAAGAATGTATTTTCATGTTTGTTTTAGAATCTATAGCCTAATGGTCTCTTGCTGTCATGTTTATGTTTTCAGGAGTGCACAGATGCAGCCTTTGTGGGAACAAGTACTTGTATTATTCTACTCTTTGGAAACACAGGCTTATGCATGGAGGTACATTTTACTTCAAATCTTTCAACTTTTAAGATATTAAATTAATTTTTGGCTGATGTGATGAATGGCAAATTCACTATTTACAAACACTTACAGCATTTAGTTTCTTTAATAAAACTAACCCTGTAAAGAAAGCTTAGCAAGTGTGAATTCTTGTGATTACTTCCCAAAATATGTTCAACAGATTCTGGGTTTCTCAGGATTAACAAAGAGATCTGATGTCTCCCATGTTGATGGTTGAAACTTTCTCCTGTGTTTTATCACTATTGACTCCCAACACTGGATTGGGTTTTTGTCAGAGGCCTCACAACGCTGAATTAAAATTTCTTAGAAGTGAGTAGGAAAAGTCAATGAGATCAATGCTGCCATTGTTTACTTACCAGCTGAAAGAAAGTCAGCACTGGGAGGTGTGCAAGTGGGCCACCTGGCCACACCTCAACCATAGAAAGGCATGTTGAACATGAACCAAACGGAGCAAAGACAGGAAAGTAAAAAATGGGACCTCTGGGCTGGAGCGTTTCAGTTATGGAGAGGGATTGGATTGACTGGGGTTGTTTTCCTTAGAGCAAAGAAGTTTGAGAGGAACCATGATTTGAGATGTGTACAATGATGAGGGGTATAGATAGGGTACACAGGTGGAGGAATCAGTGACAGGGAGTGGGGAAGGCGGGGTGCATAGATTTAAGGTTTAGCAGAGATGTGAGGTTTAGAGATTTAAGGCAGAAGGTTTAGAGGAGATGTGAGGAAAAACTTTTTCATCCAGAGGGATGGTGGGATTCTAAAACGTTATGCCTTTAAGGGGGAATAGAGGCAGAAACACTCATAACACTTGTGAAGCCAAGGCATACAAGGCTATGGACCAAATGGTGGAAAGTGGGATTAGAATATTAGCTAGTTGTTTTTGACTGGTGCAGATGTGATGAACCTTTCTTCTGTACTGTAGAGCTCTGTGACTTTTTTATTCTAGTAGTAATTCATAATTTACATGAACCATACATCCAGTGACTTATTACATTTAGTCAAGCTGATATCAACTTTTTATGTCTCCTGAAATTATATTAGACTAAACTTTAGTTTTCTTGTTTCCAAGACACACACAGCATTAGTCAAGGAACTAATGTGGTTATATAATAATAATAAAATGTTTTAACCTTCAAGTTTACAGCTTATGAATGTGTATGAATTTAAGAAATACATTTTAACTTGCAGGGAAAAAGAAACATTTCTGCCTACTGTGTGGATCAGGCTTTTTCAAGTCAAAGGATTTGGACATTCACTTCAAGTCAATACATCTTCAGGCCTTTAAGTTCAAGTGTCCACACTGTGAAAAAGGTTTCAATCGACCTATTGATGCTCAAAAGCACATCATTATTAGGCATACAGGTAGATCTTCATCAATGATACGCTAGGACTTGCTGCTTCAGAGTTTTAAAAAAATCTTTAGATCAGAATTCGTTAATAGAGGTTAGAAATTGTTCCTGGATCTTTAGATAATTACAAATAAGGAAGACCATTAAGTCTACCTGCTCTATTCATCCAGAATATTCACTAATATCATCTTATGATTCATAACAGCATTTATCTGCCCTGGATGGAACGAACATGAAACATGGAGAGCATAATCTGCTGTTGTATACAGATTTATTTCAATAATCCTGGTAGAGTTTCAGAATAGTACTTGTTCCTTGCTATTCGGTTTAAAAAGTTAGGAAACAATGTCTATGATGTTTGAAAGGTGTGCTGGAATCCTAGGAATGTATGGTTTCACAGGGAAAGGGGATAGACATCAAAATGCTGGTTACTGTTTGAGGCTAATGCAGATGAAGTGTAAGAACTTGAGCAGGGCTGTTTGCACACCCACATCCAAAATTAAATGAACCACGTGTTACAACAGAGGTTGGAGGAGTGTATTGTATTTCTCCTGTCCCACTATTCCACTGATCATAATGTTTCAATGTTTCTGTTCTGAATAAGAACTGTAATGAATACAAAATATTAATTTTGTTTCTGCCTTTACATATGAAGCAAGATCTGTTGAATTTTTCTATTATCTGTAGTACTTTGCTTTTTAAAAAAATATTTTTATTTTTCTTCACAACATTATAAAATTACAAAAATATGAAAATATAACATTATAACGACACTAAACCAACTACTATACTACTCTACAAAAGAACTCACAATGGCACTCATTACTCATCAATAAATAAATAAGTAAATAAATAACACGCACAGCATAAAAGACCTCGGCTCTCAATCTTCAAGAGCATCAATTATTAAACCCATGTTTGCTTGAAATTCATCCTCTCAGGACATTAAGCTTATTAAACCAAACCACCATGGCTAGACAAAAGTCCTAATTAAAATGGCAGACAGATCTGCTTCCAAATAATTTTAAAAGGGCTGCCATGCCTTATAAAAATTGTCCATTTTCTGGTGCACCATGTTTGTAAGAACATCCAAAGGAATGTGTTCCATAATTAATTTCTGCTGACCCGACATGCGGGTGTCTGAGAACCCCCGGGTGTATCAGAATGTTCTTCCTCATACAAAAGGTGAGGATGCTAAAAATGTTTTCTCCCTTATCTTCTAAGGGAGATAATTTCAGCAAACCCAGGAGAAGAGAAACAGGATCCACCTTGACTTAGGTCCACAAGCCTTCTCTATGACTCCTGCCACTGCGCTCCAGTATGTACAGAGCCTGTGGCAGGACCACAAACAATGAGTGAGGGTACCCGTATTTATTTTACATTTGGGACACATTGAAGATGCACCCTGCTTAAATTTTGCAAGACAATCTGGGGCCAGGTGAGCCCTATGAAGAATCTTTAACTGCATAGCAGGGTCCTATTACATATCAAAATCTTCCTCGCACTCTCATAAATGTCCTCCAAAGTTTCCAGATTGAGCTCCACCCCGAAATCTCTCTCCCAGACCTCCCGTAGTCGCTCAATGTCACCCGAGGAACCTCCCCCTAACAAATGATCGAGAGTACTCACTGAAGTAGTGCTCTTAGCCTGAAGCACCCTCTTTTTGTATCAGATTAATAACACTCAGTCAGACGTGTAGTCAGTTTTCAGAAAAGAATCTTTGATCCGAAAAGAACGGAAGAGGTTCCTGCTCAAAACTCCATACTTGAGTTATTTGAGCAAAATACATTAACGTTTCATCTTCAAACAGGTCAGCCAAACAAGAGACTCTCCTATCCACCTAGGACTTAAACTCAGGATCCATTGTCCCTGGCCGGAAACCTGACATACCAACTATGGGAGAATGGAAAGATGTGTTAGACATATTATCCTCCATCTGTCACATTGTCCTCCACGCTTTGACAGTGTTAATAACTACTGGATTGTGGTAATGTTCCGCAACTGTCCTCATTTTGTCCAGAAACAACAAGTTAATAAGAGGACACTAAGCCTGGGAGGCCTCAATGTCCCACCATATCAATGCTGAATCCTCATAGGCCCAGTTACACTCACAACATAAAAGGGACCTCAACTGATATCTTCTGACATTCGGGAGATCCATTCCTCTCAACCCCTGGGGCATTTGCAATTTTGTTAGCTTGATAAGAGGCTGCTTATCAAGAAATAAACCAACCATTTAATTTCTGAAACATTTGTCTAGGAAAAAGCAAAGGAAGCATCTGCAAAGGGTATAATAAGTGAGGAAGAACATTTTAATAAGAGCAACTTGACCTAGCCATGATATTGGAAGGGCCCTTCCCCCATCTTTGAAGATCTTGTTTAATCTTGTCAAACAAATGAACAAAATTAGCCTTGAACAACTGATCAAAACTAGGAGTAACAGAGGCTAAATAAAGAAAGCTTCCTTGTGCCCACTTAAAGTGGAACCTACCTTCAACGTCCAGTATTCCCCTTAGACCCTCCATAGGCATAGCCTCCAATTTTGAAACATTGATCTGGTAACGTGAGAAAAAGCCAAATGAATTAATACATTGTATCAACTGGGGCACCGAAACTCCGGGTATAATGATCTTACGCAACTTTGACCCGACCTTTGGGGCAGCTATATTAGGGTCCCCACGAGTGGCCTTTGCCAGAGGTTCAATCATCAAAATGAAGAGCAAAGGTGAGAGGGGACAGCCTTGCTCACTACCCTTACCAATGTTAAAATTATCAGACCTTATACCATTAATGAGAACTGCCACCAGAGGAACACTGTAAAGGACCCTTATCCATCTAGTAAACACTTCACCCAGGCGAAACTGCTCTAGGGTATAAGAAAGATATGGCTATTCCACCCAGTCAAATGCCTTCTTTCCATCCAAAGAAACTACCAACACTTGAACTGACCATTGCTGGCACACTGCAATCATGTTATCAGTCTCCTTACATTATTAGAAGAACTGTGACTCTTTACAAAGCCCATCTGATCCTCCCTACCAGTAGAGGGCAAACCCTTTCCAACCTCAATGACAAAGTCAGACAAAATTTTAAAATCAGGAGTTTAAAAGTAAGATGGGTCTGTAAGAAGCAGAAGCAGGGTCTTCCCTTTCTTGAGGATAAGAGAGATGTTAGCCCTCCTCAAGGATGATGGGAGGCATTCCCAACTATATGAATAGTTATACATGTCTAGCATCGATCCTGACAGTACGTTTACAAATTCTTTATAAAAGTCACTGAGCAAGCCATCAGGGCTGGGTGCCTTTCCACTTTTGAAGTTGCCTCACTGCCTCTTATATCTCTTGGGCTGTTAAGGAGAGACGCCTGATCAGCAGACACACAGGAAGATCCAAATTCCGAAAAAAAAGACTCCATCTTATCCCATCTGTCCTCACAGCATTCAGACTGGTAAAGTTCAGAGTAAAACCTCCGAAACGCCTCATTGATGTTTTTAGCATCGTAAGTAAGAGTCCCATTCCCTTCCCTAATAGAAGCAATAGTCTGGGAGGCATTCTTCTTCCTTACCAAATATACCAAGTATTTACTTGGCGGATCTCTCCCCAATCATCTTGAAGTTTCCATGATTCTCTGCTTGCCCCTGTAGCATTGTATCATAACTGGGTGGAGGTGCTGACCCTGACCAGATCTGCGCACCGCAACCCGGTGTGCTCTATCAACCTTCACCCAGTCTGCCTCAGCATCCCAGCCAACAAATTGTGTCAACTGGTCTTCAAAAATAAACTTGCTGGCTGTCCACCTTCTATTCCCTCCAACAGGCCAATGACCCGGATATCTTTCCTTCTGCCTCTATTTTCCAGGTCAACTTACTTAGGCAGGGCTTGAACCTGTTTCTCAAGGGCATGGATCTGCCCTGCTGAAGACTCGACCTCTGTCTCCGATGCCGCAGTCTGCCACTCAACCTCTTTAACTCTCTTCCCGAGCCCTTCCAACTCCTTCTCATTCTTTTGCAGCATATTTGAGATGGGCTCCAATTGATTACGAATCTCTTCCCTCATCTTCTGGATCAGCTGTTGGATAACTGAGTTCCTCCATGATGTTCTGCTGCACAAACAATTCTTTCAAAGCTGCTGTGGGAGCTGCAACTGCTTCCCCAATTGCAGTCTCGGGCCTGTCCGCTGTTTGAGTGTCCCCAGTATCGAAAATTGGCTGTTTGCTTCCTCTTAGTGATTCCCGCATGCTCAAAAAAGGGTTTAAACAATAGGTTTTTTGTTTGGAAAGAATTATTGTTAAATGATAAAACAAAGGTAGGGGTGAAACCTATTACTACCTTGGGTTGGGGTGTAGAGTTCAGCAAGGCTGATCTATTCAGATCACCGCCATCTTGAATCCAGTACTTTGCTTTTGATTAAATGTTCCACTGTGTCACAAATATGGTCAATGATTTATATTATCCATATTCAATTTTAAATGCTGTGTGAAAAGTTAAAAAGTTACCCCTACAAATAACCCAACACAAACACATCCATTAAAGTAAAAATAAAGAAACTTCCTCCGCAGAATTTAATTTTGGAAAAAAACTTTGACTTGTTAGTTGCGAAAGAATAAAATGATAAGATATGAAATGATCCAGATGACTTTCAGTCTGGTGTCCTTGCATACATGGATGTATGTCACTCGACACATTCACTTGTCACTGAATTCTCTTCAGAAACAGTCCATTTAGAAGTTGTCAAGAGGAAATCTTCAGAAGACTTGGAGAGGTGGTGTTTCAAATTTTCAGGTCTATCTTTGGGTCCTCCAGAGAAATTTATCAGAGAGATGCAAAATGCTGAATTGGAGGTCTCTTCACGTGCTACAGTGAACAGAATTCCAGAACAAATCAGTCACTACTCCTGACAGCCTTAAACTCTTTTGCTGGAAGTCTCATATCTAAGTTCAACTGTGACTTTGTTTTTCAAAAGTCTCTATTCAGTGACCCTTCTCTATTTTAAAAAAAAAAGGTATCTCCTCAGTATTGTAAATGGACTGATTTTTCACAATCCTTTCGACATGATTACTAAAAAATATTAACAGCCAGCACTGTCATAACTCAAGTTAAAGGTAAAACAGATTTGCATCATAGAATACCTTTGAGTTCTCAGGATAGCTCAGAGGGGTTCACAGGAAGTACATTTTCAAATACAGACAGTTTTGTTAGCAATACTGCATTTTTTTTTAAAAACACCAGGTCCCTCGCAGTCACAAAACTAAACTAATCATTTAAGTTGCAAACAGCATTTTGGTGTCCTGATAAAATGCTAGGTACAAGGCACAAATTGGAATGCCCCAGATTGCATTATGATATGTCCAAAAGGCAATTTTGCACAGTTCCAGTTACAGCTAATGAATAACTTGTAAGATGTTTTCTAAAATCTGTTTGACGGCTATTTGTAAACCTCAGAAATAGCATGGATAATTAATTTAAAAACACCTACAGAAATCATTGCATTTTTATGAAGTTAAACAAGCTGTTACATTCAGTATAGAAATATCTGAGCAAACAATCTAAGCAAACAATCCAGGTTTCCAAAATTCACAACAACAACAGCTGGTTGTTCTGGAGAATTGGCATCATTGGTCTCAATAGCACTGCCTGCACATCTAGTCCAGTCCATGCCAGGCTTCCATCAGTTGATAGTATAGTATTACCCAAGTACTGAACCTGCCCCATTGCAGACAGCACCTGATTGTGATGAGAACAAGGCAGAAAGCAAGACATACAAATAATTCTGGAACTTATGGGGCTAAACCTGAGGCACAGTTGTGCTAGAATATATTTCTAGTCTTTGACAGAAGACATGCAAAGTGCATATAGGAGCCAAAAAAGAAAGTCAACATGAGGTAATAATTACCACTTTCAGATTATTCAGGTGATTGACCGTACAATATATTCAGGATCTCTTAACTGCTTCCACAGTATACTGCAAAGTATACAATTGGTCAAAACAAAAATGGCCTTCAGACTAGAGTGCAATCAGAAAGCTGGTTTTAACATAGTCTAGGCTCTCAACTAATTGTTTAATTTTGCATGTCCTTCAAAGGCATGAACTATGATAAGAACAGTTTAAAAAAAATGAAAACTGCAGAAGCTGGAAATCTGAAATAAAACCAGAAATTGTTGGAAAAGCTAGCAGCAACTGAGGAGAGAATTTAGAGTATTTTAATGTCAGATTTCTTTAATTTTCAGATTTGAAGAACTTTATTTGTCGAATTTGTAACAGAAACACAGAGACAGCTTCTGCACTGCAGACTCACATCAAAAAGTACCACTCCCCAAGTAAGAAAACTTAAATTTGCCATCAGTAATAAGGTTTTGCTTTGTAAAAATAAAAGCATTGTTCATTTGGATAACTACCAACAGTGTGCTATTGTTATGAGTACTTTAAATGCATTTAATTTTATTTCCCTACACTGGGATATGTCTTACCTCACTGCCAGGACAAACCTTTCAAAGATGGCAACATAGTAGTATAGTCAGAAGGAAATCGCGTTGGCAGTCTTCAGCATTGACTTTGGACCCCACGAACATTCTTGACATTAACTCGAACATGGGCAAGGAAATCTATCGATTACCATTTACTGTTCTCCTTAAATCAGTGTTCCTCATGTTGTATACCACCTAGAGGAAGCAGAAGGTGGAAAGAACATAGAATGTACTCTAGAGTGGGAGACTGCGATGGTCATGACATACAATGGCACAGTAGCAATACAACTAATTGAACTGTCCAAGGGTAAATCTGCCAGAATGGACCTTGTGACAGGTGGTAAAGCGAGATAACAAGAGGGAAAAGAAACTTACTGGACCTTGTCCTCACCAGTTAACCTTTTGCAGATTCATCTGTCCAAGACAGTATATTGGTGGGAATAACTACCACAGTCCTTATGGAGACTAAGTCTGTCTTCACACCAAAAATACCCTTGTGTTGTGCAGCATTACCAAGTGCTAAATGGGATGAATCCAGAAGATATAGTAGCTAAAACTGGACATCTAATTGAGGTGCTGTGGGCCATCAGGAGCAGAATTATATTCAATCACAACCTATATCCTTTTGGCCCATTAAGTAAGATGATCAACCCTGGTTCAATGAAGAATGCAGGAGGGCATGCCAGGAGCATCACCAAGCAAACTTAAAAATGAGCTGTCATTCCTGATGAAGTTACAAGAAAGGACTATTTACTGCCAATTAGCAGAGGCAGCATTTGACAGCGTTGAGTGATCCTGCAAACAATGGAGCAGTTCAAAGCTCTATAGTCTTTCCAAATCCAGTTGTGACTGGCAAGGAACAACTAACAGGAGGTAAGGTTTCCACAAATATCACCATCCTCCTCATTGTGAGAAAAACTGAAGTATTTCCAATTATCTTTAACCAGAATGCTGAAAGGAGAATGCATTCACCACCTCCTCCCCACCCCACCACCCCACCTTAGGCAATTCAATTCACGCCACATGATGAAAGAGGAATGGACTAAATTATCTTACTGAACAAAGAATGAGGAATTAAACTGGATTCAAATATTGATTAGAGCTTGGCTATGGATACTAGTGCACCATTAAACTTAAGATTGAGGTCAATTTATCTTCTCATCGTTAATCTTGATGCCTTTTCACTTCATATTTTAGTTATTTAAACATTTATTATGAAAGGTATTAAATATTTTTTCAGGCAATAATTAAAACTTCAGCTAAAGTTGTGGTAAATACATTAGCCATTATTTGGGCAAGTCCTCAGATGAAAATGACATGCAGCTGTTCCAGCCAGACTTCATCCAAAACAAATCTATTTGCCTCTGAGCAAGCATTGATCATGATCCCTCTGAAGCCTTACATTTACTGGCAAGGAGATTTATTTGTTCACTATGATTGGTAATATCTAACAATTTTTTTTCTGAATTTCAAACTTAAAAGTTTCTGGTTATGTTGCTGATCTCTTATCACTTTGATCTCTTCTATATCAATGAAGTTTTCATGTTAAGCAGTTGGTTGCTTTTTCCCTTGGCTATGTGATGCTTGTAGCCCTACAGTGTCTAATCCAGCAGTCATAATTTGGAGATGCCGGTGTTGGACTGGGGTGTACAAAGTTAAAAATCACACAACACCAGGTTATAGTCCAACAGGTTTAATTGGAAGCACACTAGCTTTCGGAGCGACTCTCCTTCATCAGGTGACAGTGGAGGGCTCGATTGTAACACAGAATTTATAGCAAAAATTTGTAGTGTGATGTAACTGAAATTATACATTAAAAAATTGGTTGTCTGTTCAGCCTTTCATCTGTTAGAATACAGTGATAGTTTCACTTCTTTAATGTGTAAATCACAAAACCTCTTTTTTAAAAGTTGCATTCTCAGGTTAGCTGTTAACAATGGTGATAGCTAGACAATATGTTGAAGGTGTTAACCCCCTGTGTTCTCTGTCTATGACCTGATGTTTAGATTGATTCTAATTAAATAGTGAGATAACAGTGTTTTACATAAATTCATGCAGTTTTTGAGCTCAGAGTTCTACATGAATGTATGCAGTTTTTGAGCAATGTAACTCTGCAATACAAATTCCCCCCCTCAAAATATATGTGTGCATGTGGGTCTTTGTCTGTGTGTGTATCTGTCTGTCTGGGGTGGGGGTTGAGTGTGTGTGTGTGTGTGTGTGTGTGTGTGTACGCACGCATGTGTGTGTGTAGTGAGTGCAGAGTGTCTTAAGTCTGTGAGGGGGTGCGTGGGAGTGTGGGAGTATGTGTGTCTATAAGGGTGCGTGTGGGTGTCTGTGTGTACCTGTGTCCGTGTGTGTGTAGTGCAATGGTGATCACCTGTAATGTGACATGAACCCAAGGTCCCGGTTGAGGCCCTCCCTATGGGTACCACACTTAGCTATCAACCTCTGCTCGGCACTTTCCTCTGCTGCCTGTTCCGAAGTCCACCTTGGAGGATGGTCACCCGAAGGTCCGAGGCTGAATGTCCTGGACCACTGAAGTGTTCCCCAACTGGGAGGGAACCCTCCTGTCCACACCGACCTGCCAAAGCATAACCCACCCAGACCCATTTCCCTACATTATCCCTTCACCTAACGCTACAGGCAATTTAGCATGGCCAATTCACCTAACCTGCACATTTTTTTTGGATTATGGGAGGAAACCGGAGCACCCAGAGGAAACCCATGCAGACACGGGGAGAATGTACAAGCTCCACACAGACAGTTGTCTGAGGCGGGAATTGAACCCGGGTCTCTGGCGCTGTGAGGCAACACCACTGTGCCACTGTGCCGCCCACAAAGAAGTGAAACTATCACTGTATTCTAACAGATGAAAGGCTTAATAGACAACCAATTTTTCAAAGTATAATTTCAGTTACATCACTGCAAATTTTTGCTATAAATTCTGTGTTACGATTGAGCCCTCCACTATCACCTGATGAAGGAGCGTCACTCCGAAAGTTAGTGTGCTTCCAATTAAACTTGTTGGACTATAACCTGGTGATTTTTAACTTAATCCAGCAATAGTTGCTTTCATTGAGGAATTTCTCTTTCACAAACCTTGTGGATCAGAACTGCTGCTTAGTCCCATGCAGATACTTGACAATTGAAAGCGATCAAAATTAAATCAATCATACGCTATTTCAACCTTTTTGTGGGTTCAAAGTTCTTTAATAATGCTCATTTACGATTTGTTAGGAGATCAGAGGCAGCTTTTACTCGTCTTTCCCATTTAACTAGTTTTTCTTTTCTGTTTCCTTATGTTGACAATCCCTTACTGGATGACTATTCCTATTTACACAGAACTCGTGTTGCTCAATTTTGAACCAATCAATCTTGTGAACATTTGAGGTGAACCCAACTTTGTTCTGGACTCGGATTCATTTTTAAAATTAGGTGCAGTACTCCAAGAAAATCACGTTATTTTCTCTAATCAGTCGTTAATCACAAGCCATTCCAACAATAAATCCCACCCCCTTTTCCCAAAGAATTCAATAAAAATTGGAAGAAAGTGCAATCTGATACTTTTTTCCATTTAAAATCATGAAAAGTAATGGTTTCAGTTAGTATTTATAAATTTGTACATAAATATTAGCAGTTTCCAGTTGTCCCAACTAGACTGATAATCATTCATTAGCAAACTGGCAACTGCTGTAATTTAAAATTGATATTTTTGCATAATAATTGTCACCTGATTGTTTTTATAGCATTGTTCTCTTAAGTTTTCAGCTTAGTTCTTGACTGGTATTAGAACCCTCACTGATTTTTCATTCTCAGTTTGGTTTGGCGCTGTGTACTAGGAACTGTTATCTGGGGATCACTTGTAGACTTTGAAACAGCTTGTGTTAAAGGAAAAGATCAGACCAAACAAGGTTTCTTTGTGAGGACAGGTGTGGAGGCTAATTGCAGGCTGAGTCTTGATTAAAAGGACTCAAACATAGTCACAGTGGAACGAACACTTGGTGGAGAACTGCAGACCAGCATCTACAGGAAAGCAACAAACCAGATATTTAACTACCATGAGCAATCATCCCAACACCCACAAATGGAGCTGCATGAGGACATTATTTAAACGGGCCACAACACACTTCAGCAACCAGGAACTACGAGTAGCAAAAGGAAAATATCTATACAGTGTATTCAAGAAGAATGGTAAACATAGTCCACCGATTCTTAAACAACAAACCCAAACAAGTAGACACAACACGCCCAATGACTCTCGCCACACGACCATACATCAAAGACATCTCAGAGATGACTACGAGTCTACTCCGACCCTTTGGCATCATGGTAGCCCACAGACCTACCAACACACAAACAGCTACTGATGAAGCTAAACAACCCTATACGAGCAAACAGCAAAACAAATGTCATTTACAAAATACCCTGCAAGGACTGTAACAAATACCACATCGGACAGACAGGCAGAAAACTAGCTGCCAGGATACTCGAACACCAACTAGCCACCCAAAGACATGACTCAGTATCACGAGTATCCTTACTACAGATGAAGGAGGACATGACTTCAACTGGGACAACACATTCATCCTAGGACAGGTTAAACAGAGACACACACAGAACCTGGCATTCAAGTTGGAACTCCTTCAAAAAACACACAGATTTGGACCCCATTAACCAACCTCTGAGAAAAAGAATTGGAAATGATATCACTCACCTTAACAGACCAAGACATAAATAAAAAGCGGGACAGTACACAGTGCTTCACCGGAGGCTCACTGATCATTTTACCTACCATGGTGATAAAATGTCTGAAAACAAACCTGCCAGCTCATTGAGCAAACTTACAACCAGACATAGTGACCCCAGATAGAGAATTGCGTTTAAACAGATAAAAGTTGGCTGTTAACTAGCTCAGTACCTGGGAATTGGTTCCAGCAAGTCTGAAAGAGACTATATCCAAGGAGATGGCAGACATTGAAAAGTAATTGAGACCTCAGGAAGATGTTTCGACTAACAGGGTGGAACAAGGGTTTATTTTGTAATAACTGTGTTTTGGTGGAAACCAACTTGATTGCTGACAAGTCAACATAAAAGATTTGAAGATCCCTTCCTTTTGGAAGCCCAAAGACTACAAAGCCTAGTTATCAATATTGTTGCTTTTGCCTGGATGTACTGAGATGATCCTAATTGGCAGTTCCAATAAAGCAACCAAGAAGTACACGTGTACATTTGTCAAACAACATATTATAAAAGATATTTAGGTAAATCTGGTCACTTTAATTATTTCATCTTATTTATCAGTTTCTCTTTTACGTGAATGGGGCTGAAAACAAATATCAAGTTTAAAGCACAGACATTAATTAGAATACTGTGTTGTACCAATTTTCTCTCTGCTAAAGTTAGTGTATTGTTTTGTATCTTAAACAAAAGACAACCAGTGTCTGGAAATTAATTATTCACAAAGACTGGCATTGGTTATTCAAATTATTCAAATCTGGTTAGGAGCCATTGGAGAGACTATTGGGGTTGTCTATGATGGTTTAATCTTACTGTATTGCAAATACGGAGGTAGAAGGGCTGTCTGCCTCAGTGTTGTAACAGTGAGAAATCTTTTTTTAAGACTAAGGTGTCTGGTTTTGTAGTGTTTATGTAGAGTTTTAGATGAGACTTTATGCTTTTTGTTGCTTATGCAATGCTTTTTCTTGTAAAGGTTATGTAATGACTACTACTCAAAGCTAAAAACTTACTTTATACATTTTTTTAACATAGAATTCCCTTGCACTCACTGTGATTTTCTATCGGGTAACAAATTGCAATTTTAAAGACACATGGAAAAACACTGAAATAATGTGACACAGAGTAAGTATTCTAAGAAATGTGAATCTTGTGTAAATCACTGGCTTACTTGAAGCATTCTGTCACAATGACTTGGCTAGACACATACTGCTAGGAAAATAAAAATTGTGTTTCATTGTTACATTCATGCAAAGTGCCCTCAGTTATTTCCTTACTAGATATTTCTAATAAGCCTGTTTATTATGATGCACGTCTGAAGCATGTGGGACCTGAACATGGAACTTTCTCGGATAAATGCTGATGAAGGAATGTGTTGAGAGACAAAAAGAAAACTGCAGATGCTGGAATCCAAAATAGATAGGCAGGACGCTGGAAGAACATGGCAAGCCATGCAGCATCAGAAGGTGGAGAATCAACGTTTTGCATGTATCCCTTCTCGATAAAAGTAGCTTTTTTTTAGTTCTGTAGCTAATCTGTATCAAAGCTCTAAAATTAAGTATGGTTCAATTGAATACACTGAAGAGAAACAAAAAGGACCTGATGCCAGTTTAAACAACTCCTGGGGTGAAATAGCTGGATGAACACAACATGAAGAATAGAATGTGAGATACAATAACAAGTGAAAATTTGCAGAGAGAATAGAGTAATAAAGTTGCTGGGATGAGATGGTTAAGAAAGAGTGGATGGGAACTAATAAATAGTATTAGAGTCAAAGAGACGTACAGCACAGAAACAGACCTTTCGGCCCAGCTCGTCCATGCTGACCAGATATCCAAAACTAATCTCATTCCATTTGCCAGCACTTGGTCCATATCCCTCTAAACACTTCCTATTCATATACCCATCCAGATGCCTTTTAATTGTACCAGCCTCCACCACTTTCTCTGACAGCTCATTCCATACACGTACCACCCTCTGCATGAAAAAATTGCTCTTAGGTCCGTTTAAATTTTTCACCTCTCATCCTGAACCTATGCCCTCTAGTTCTGGACTCCCCACCCCAGGGAAAGATGTCCGTCCATCTTTATCTGTGTCCTCATTATTTTATATATCTCTATAAGGTCAGCGCTCAGCCCCTGATGCTCCAGGGAAAATAGCTCCATCCTCTTCAGCCTCTCCTTATAGTTCAAATGCTCCAATCCTGGCAACATGCCTGTAAATCTTTTCTGAACCCTTTCAAGTTTCATAACATGCTTCCAATAGAAGGGAGACCAGAATTGCACACAATATTCCAAAAATAGCATAACCAATGTCCTGTACAGCTGCAACATTACCTAACTCCTATACTCAATACTTTAACCAATAAAGGAAAGAATACCAAGTGCCCTCTTCACTGCCCTATCTACTTGTGACTCCACTTTTAAGGAACTATGAACCTGCACTCCAAGATCTCTTTGTTTAGCAACACTCCCCAGCACCTCAGCATTAAGTTTGTAACTCCTACCCTGACTCGCCTTTCCAAAGTTCAGCACCTCACATTTATCCAAATTAAACTCCATGTGACACTCCTTGGCCTTTTGGCCCATCTGATCAAGATCCTATTATACTCTGAGGTAACCTTCTTTGCTTTCCACTACACCTCCAATTTTGGTGTCATCTTCAAACTTATGAACTATACCTCTTATATAAATGATTTGGTGAAAACATAAGTTATGAAAAACAGTGGACCCAGCACTGATCCTTGTGGTACACCACTGATCACAGGCCTCCAGTCTCAAAGGCAACCCTCCACCACCACCCTCTATCTTCCACCTTCAAGCCAGTTCTGTATCCAGATGGCTAATTCTTCCTTTATTCCATATGATCTTACCTTGCTAAGCTGGCTACCATGAGGAACTTTGTTGAATGCCTGACTGAAGTCCATATAGATCATGTCCACAGCTTTGCCGTCATCAGTCCTCTTTGTTACTTCTTCAAAAAAACTCAATCAAGTTAGTGAGAGACCATTCCCCCCACACACAGCTATGTTGATTATCCCAAATCAATCTGTGCCTTTCCAAATGCTGCAAATACTGTCCCTCAGGATTCCCTCCAACAACTTGCCCACCACTGACACCAGGCTCACCAGTCTTGAGTTCCCTGCTTTTCCTTATCGCCTTTTAAAAATAATGGCACCATGTTAGCCAACCTACAGTCTTCCGGCACCTCACCTGTAACTATTGATGATACAAATACTTCAGTAAGGATTTGGAGATGCCGGTGTTGGACTGGGGTGTACAAAGTTAAAAATCATGCAACAGGTTATGGTCCAACAGGTTTAATTGGAAGCACATTAGCTTTCGGAGTGTCGCTCCTTCATCAGGCAATAATGGCGGGCTCAATCCTAGCATGCAGAATTTATAGCAAACATTTACAGTGTGATGTAACTGAAATTATACATTGAAAAATTGATCATCTGTTGAGTCTTTCATCTGTTTGAATACCTTGATAGTTTCACTTCTTTGATGTGTAAATCACAAAACCTTTTTTAAAAGGTTGCATTCTTGGGTTAGCTGTTAACAATGGTGATAGCTAGACAATATGTTGAAGATGTTGGCCCCCTGTGTTCTCTGTCTATGCCATGATGTTTAGATTGTTATTTCACTTTTTAGATTAGAATCAGAGTTTTACATGAATTCATGCAGTTTTTGAGCAAAGTACAGTATAACTGCAAGTAGAGATTCTCCCCACAAAAAATGTGTGTGTATGTGGGTCTTTGTGTGTCTGTCTGGGTTGGGGGTTGTGAGTGTGAGAAATTGTATGTGTAGTGAGTGTAGTGTCTTAAGTCTGTGAGGGGGTGCATGTGGGAGTGTGTGTGTGTGTCTGTAAGGGTGTGTGTGTGTCTGTGTGCGCATCTGTGTATATGTGTATCTGTGTGTGTAGGAGTGTCTGTGTGTATAGTGCAATGGTGGTCACCTGTAATGTGACATGAACCCAAGGTCCTGGTTGAGGACCTCCCTATGGGTACTGAACTTAGCTATCAGCGTCTGCTCAGCCACTTTTCGCTGCTGCCTGTCCCAAAGTCCGCCTTGGAGGATGCTCACCCGAAGGTCCGAGGTCGAATGTCCTGGACCACTGAAGTGTTCCCCAACTGGGGGGGAACCCTCCTGTCTGTTGATTGTTATGCGTTGCCCATTCATCTGATGTCATAGCCTTTGCTCGGTTTCCCCAATGTATCATGCCTCAGGGCATCCTTGCCTGCAACGTATAAGATAGACAGTGTTGGCTGAGTCACATGAGTACCTGCCATGTACAAGAAGGGAGGTGTCCCCACGTGTAATGATAGTATCTATGTCTGCATTTTAAGACATCCGGCGCCGCCACCTCTGTAATATGGACATTTTTCAAGATGTCACCATCTATTTCCTCACTTTCTACATCTTTCATGTTCTTCTCCACAGTAAACAATGATGCAAAATACTTGTTTAGCATCTCCTGTGGTTCCACATATAGGCTGCCTTCCTGATCTTTGAGAGGTCTATTCTCTTCCAAATCACCCTATTGTTCTTAATGTATTTATAAAATCCCTTTTAATTCTCCTTAACCCTATTTGCTAAAGCCATCTTATGTTCCATTTTTTGACCTCCTGATTTCCCTCTTAAGTATACTTCTACTGTCTTTATACTCTAAGGATTCTCTTGTTTATACCTGACAAATGCTTCCTATCTCTTGACCAACATTTCAATTTATCTCATCATCCCAGATTCTCTGCACCTACCAGCCTTTCCTTTCACCCTAACAGAAATATACTATCTCTGGATTCTCGTGATCTCATTTTTGAAGGCTTCCCAGTTTTTAGCCATCTCTTTACCTGTGAACATCCGCCCCCTAATCAACTTTTGAAAGCTCTTGACTAATACTGCCAAAATTGGCCTTCCTCCAATGTGGAACTTAACTTTTCATCTTTCTTTTTCCATCACTACTTTAAAACTAATAGAATTATGGTTGTTGGCTCCCCCACTGACCCCTCAGTCACCTGCCCTGCCTTATTTCCCAAGCAGACGTCAAGTTTTGCACCTTCTCTCGTAGGTACATCCACATACTGAATCAGAAAATTTTCTTGTATACACCTGCCCATCCAAGCCCTTAACATTATGGCAGTCCAAGTCTATGTTTGGAAAGTTAAAATCTCTTACCATAACCACCCTATTATTCTTACAGATAACAGATCTCCTTACAAATTTGTTGCTCAATTGCTCACTCACTAATTGGGGGAGGGGGGGGGTCTACAATACAATCTGAATAAGATTATCATCCTTTTATTTTTTAGTTCCATCCAAATAACTTCACTGGACATATTCCCACAAATATCCTCCTTAACTACAGCCATATTGTTATCCCTTATCAAAATCATTAGTCCCCCCACTCTCTCGCGCCCCACTTTCTATCCTTTGTATAGTACCTAAACCGTGGAACATTAAGCTCTAATTGCTATGAATATCCCAGTTCCATGTTCCTAACCATGTCCTGAGTTCATCTGCCTTCCCTTTTAGACCTCTTGTATTGAAATAAATGCAGTTTATAAATCTTACCTTTCTCTGCTTTGCTCTGCCTGCCATGATGTTTGACTTGCTCCATTTCCCGAATAGCTCAGACTGATCTCTTTTGTTATGACTCTCCTGCTTAATTTTAAACCAGCAACACAGAAAAGATTTATCTGTAATCTGTAAACATTCGAGTGGCCAAGAATTATGTAAAGTAAAAATTAACAACTTTATTTCTTAAAATATAACAGAGAATAATTAACTAGCCACTATTTACAATTTCTTTCTCTAACCTATCTTTTACCTTCCCTTCTATAGCACTAGTCCAATAAAACACCCAATTAAGATTTACAAAACAACACTTATCTCCTGGGTCTTTTCTCCTTGCTAGGAATTTCTGCGTCACAGGTTACTGATTGAAAAGGTACTTTTGAGAGAGCTATTTTTTAAGCAGTCTGGTACATGTTGGGTTTGGCAGTTCTCCTCCCAACTGTTCAATTTCCCCCTGACTTATACCTCAGAGTATCGGATTGTGTCATTGGCTTTTAAGATTGTCAATATATTCAATTCAAATTGGATTGGAGTTTAATTTTTTTGGGGGGGGGGGGAGGTGCTAATAATTTAAACTGATTGGCCAAATTCAAATTTGTGTTGTTATCACAGCTATTCAGTGAGTGTTGTTTGTTCTTAATCTTGTACATTCTCCAGCACTCTGTGTACTTGCCAAGTCCTACACTCTCTTAAACGTACACCCACATAACACCTCCTCCCTTAGGAAAAAAATGAACCATCATAATGAAGAAGTGGCTTTTTAAAATCTTTTAAAACACATTACTCTAACATAACTTTTTAATATAGGTTCACCTTAGCTTTTCTCCATATACCTATGTGTGTATGTATATATCCCTTATCAAAATCACTTTTAAGATTGTCAATATACTAAATTCAAATTGGACTGGAGTTTTTTTTGGGGGGTAGGGGTGGTAGAATTTAAACTGATTAGCTGAATTAAAATTTGTGTTGCCGCATAGCAACTCAGTGAGCGGTGTTTGTTCTTAATCAAAATGTTACTTTGTAAATTCTCCATCACTCGGTGTATTTGCCAAGTCCTACACTATCTTAAAGGTATACCCACATCTTCATAACACTTTCTTCATTATCTCCCTAGGTCCCAACTCCCCTGCCCCCCATTACTACCCTTGAGAACCTCCTTTTTAAATCTCTGCCTGATCTTCTATATTCTCCCTTCAGAATCACATTCTTTTTCCTTCCTATGTTGTTAGTTCTAATGTCCACAATGACCACCTGTTGGTTCCTTTCTCTTTTGAGAACGTTCTGCACTGTCTCGGAGTTATTCTTGATCCTGGCACTAAGCAGCTGCATACCAATTCAGATTTCTAGCTGCCGGCTGCAGAAATGTCTGTGCCTTTGAATAGAGGGTCCCTGATCACAATCAATCAATTGCCTGGAACCTGACATACCCCTTGTTACATTAGTGCCTGTCTTGGTACCAGAAACTTGCCAGTTCATGCTACATTCCCGAGAGTCCATCACCCCCTACAGTTTCCAAAACAACATCCTCATTTGAGACGGGGATACTCACTGGACACTCCTGCACTACCTTCCTCCTCCTTCTAACTGACTGTGGTTTTTCTCTTTTCCTATAACTGCCGTCACACCCCCTAGCTCATGTAAATTCCTCACAGCCACTGCAACCAATCCATGCAATATAATTGCATTTGCAACCAAAGACACTTTCTGCAGACATGATCATCAGTAACATGGAAACTCTCCCTAATCCCCCACATCTGACAGGGAAGAGCACATCACTATACTTAAGGCCATCTTTGCTCCTTAGTCTACAACCCCAGAAAATAGCACCGTCTTACTGTTCTAGGTTAGCTTATTCCTGTGTTTTATATTTTTAAAATTTAATCAAGAGACAGATTTCAATAAAACATGTAATCAAAAAAAACCTGTGCAACTTGCTATTTTAGCGTTTTCCTGTGCTATGATCTCTCCCACACAGCTTCCTCCAAGGTCAGATGTAACTGTACATCTTATAAAAACATAGAACACACAAGTAGACCTTTTGGCCCTTCAAACTTGCTCTGCTATTCAGTGTTTCATGGCTGATCAGTTGCCATATTCCTGCTTTGACATGCATTTAAAATCTAAAACAATCAATGTCTGTTTGTTGAACTTATTCAGTTACTTGGCCTTCACTGCCTTGTGTGGCAGAGAATTCCACAGGATTACCACCCTCTGAGTGAAGAAAAGTTTCCTCCCTTCAGTCCTAAATAGTCTACTGTGTCCTGAGAAGGTGTCTAGACTCAGGATATAGGAACAGAATTAGGCCATACGGCCCAGAGTCTGCTCTGCCATTTGATCATGTTTCTCAACCTCCAATCTACTGTGTTTTTCTTGAAACACTTGATCCCCTTACTAATCAAGTACTGTCTTAAATACACTCAATATTTTGGCCTCTACAGCCTTCTGTGGCAATGAATTGTACAGATTAACCACTCTTTGGCTGAATAGATTCTTCCATATCTGTTCTAAAGGGCCATTGCATCATTCTGATGCTGTGCCCTCAGGTTCTAGTCTCTCCTACTGATGGTAATATCTTCTCCATGTCCACTCTACCCAGGCCCCTCAGTTTTCTAAGTTGCAGTCAGATGCCCCTCATCCTTCTGAACTCCGAGTGTAGACCCAGAGTCCTCAGCTGTTCCTCATGGTGACAAGCCCTCCATCCCCAGGCTCATTCTTGTAAACCTCCTCTGAATTCGCTCCAACCTATCGTTTCTTCGATATACAGTATTCCAAACATGGTCTGCAGTACATTTCTGCTCTGTATTCTAGCCCTCTTGAAACAAATGCATACATTACACTTGTCTTCCTAATTGCCAAATGAACCTGCATGTTATCCTTAAGAATGAACAATGATTCCCAAGTCCCTTTTGTGCTTCAGATTACCAAAACCTTTCCACGTTTACAGAATACTCTACAACTCTATTCTTCCTACCAAACTACCTCAGTTTCTCACATTATATTCCATTTGCTGCTACTTTGCCCACTCTCCTAGCCTGTCTAAGCCCTTCTGCAGCTTTCTCAACTTTACCGGCCCCTCTCCCTCTGTCATGTGCAAATGCAGCAGCAATGCCTTTAGTTCCTTTGTCCAGATCATTAACATAAAACATGAATAGTTATGGTTGCAACACTAACTCCTGTGAATTCTACTAGTCACCAACTACTCCAAAAGTAGCTTTTTTTGCTACTGTTTGCCTTTTGTAATTCATCCAGTAGTCTATTGGTGTCAGTACCTTGCCTCTAATAACATGGACTCTTATTTAGCAGTCTCCTGTGCAGCACCTTGTCAAGGCCTTCCAGAAATCTAAATAGTTCACACCCACTAACTCTCCTTTGTCTAACTTGCTCAATTCCTCAAAATAATTTTAACAAATTAGTCAGGCATGATCTCCCCTTGATGAAGCCATGCCAATTCTGATCAATTTTATCATGTACTTCCAAGTACTCTGCAATCATCCTTAACAATGGACTCTAAAAGCTTCCCAATGTTAGATGTAAGGGTAACTGATCTACAATTTCCCATCTTCTGCCTTCCTCCCTTCTCAATCAGTTATATTAGCCATTTTCCAATCTTCTGGGACCCTCCCTGACTACAGCGATTCCTGAAAGATCACCACCAAAGCCTCTACTATCTCCTTCATAACTCTGGGGTCAGGTGCATCCGGTCTGATTTATCTGTTGTCAGATCTTTCAGCTTCCACAACACCACCTCCTTCGGTGATGGACACTACACTTCATTCTGACCCCAGCTCCCTTGAAGTTCTGGTATGCTGCTGGTGTCTTCCACTGTAAAAATTGATGTAAAGTACCTATTGGAGTTCCTCCACCATTTCTTAGCTGTCCATTACTATTTCTGCAGCCTTGTTTTCCATCGGTCTAATGGCCAGTCTAGCCTCTCTCTTACCTGTTGATACCTTTAAAAAAAGTCAATGGGGTTGGGGGAGAAGATGAACTATGAGAATAAGCTAGCCAGTAATATAAAATAAGATGGCAAGAATATTTGTTGTTATCCCGTACTTTTTTTTTTAAAAAGGCAGCTTCCCACTAATCTTTACCACAGTTTATGCTTTTTCTATTGCTTTTATGCTGTACCTGACTTGTCGTCAGCTATGGCAGCCTAATTCTCCCCTTAATGCATTTCTTCCTTCTTGGGATAGACTTCTGCTGTGCTTTCCAATTTACACCCAGAAAATTCCTGCTTTTGCTGCTTCATTGTCTTCCTTTCTAATCAACTCTGGTCAGCTCCTCCTTGATGTCTTTGTAGTCATCTTTATTCAGTTCTAATGTTGCACCTGATTCCAGCTTCTCCCTCTCCAACAGTAGGGTGAATTCTATCATATTAAGGTCACTGCTCCCTAGGAGATCCTTCATCTTGAGCTCCTTTTATCAAGTTTTCCTAATTACACCACCAAATCCAGGATTGCCTGTTGTCTATTGGACTCTACCACAACCTTTCCCAAAAAACCTTGTACATGTTCCACAAATTCCTTTTCTTGAAATCCTCTAACAACTTGGTTTTCCCATGCACATTGAAGACTGCATGCTTATTGTAGTAAGACCCTTCTTACATGCCTTTTCACCAACCAGGGAAAACATTTTCCCTTCATTGAGACTGTTTAGCTCTTTTAGAATTTTCATGCACTTCATCAGATCCTCGCTAATTCTTCTAAACTCTAGTGAACCAATTTCTCCTGTACAAGTCTTTCTATTCCCAGCATCATTTTGGCGAGCCTCCACTATACTCCTATATGGCATTCCTTAGCTAGGGTGCCCAAAACTGTACACAATACTCCAAGTGTGGTCTTACCAAGACCCTTTAAGATAACACTACTTCTGAACTCAAATAAAAGCCAACATACAATTTACCTTCCTAACTGTTTGCTGCATCTTGCTCGTCAAAAAATTTGACACCTGAAAAACACAGCGGGTCAGGCAGCATCGGATGAGCAGGAGTTGACATTTCAGGCATAAGCCATTCATCAAGAATAAAGGGCTTATGCTTGAACCCCTTTTCGACTCTAATTCTTCAGCAGCTGTAGTCCTCATTTTCTCCTAGTTGCTGCATCAACCAGTCTACTTTAATTGACTGGTGTACAACGACATTTCGATCTCTTTGTGCATCTACACTCGCCAATATATCAGTAGTTAAATAATACTTTGTTGCGGTGTGTGTAAACTTCACATTTATCCAGTTTATTGCATCTGCTATGTTTGCGCATGCACACAATTTATATAGACTATCTTGAAGCCTCCTCACAACCCCACCCATTTTTGTGTTGACAGCAAACTTGGAAAATGTTACATTTGGTATTTGTCCAGGTCATTTGTAGACAGGTGGGGCTAAATCATTGATCTTTGCAATACCACGAGTCACTGGTTACCATTTGGAAAAAGATCCATTTATTCTCAATGTGGCATGTATCTTAGACATGTCTATATATTAGCCTATATCCCTTTAACTTTTCTCACTAACCTCTTGAAGGACCTTATCAAAGCCTTCTGAAAATCCAAATAATTTTTTCCAGAATCTTCTGTTAGGAGTGAAGGAAGGTGCTTTCCAAGTGTTCTCCAGCTGTGACCACACAGAGATTTGAAAACAGTGAAGGTTCCTCAGTGAGAAATGAGGGGGGAATAATTACTGAGGACAGGGGCCTATTTTAGAGGGAACACAGATGTTAGAATCCCATTGGAGCTGCACTGTCTATAGTTTATACGTAATCTGGAGGTTTTGTGCTGCAATTCTTTACATTGTGTAGTTTTTGTGATAATTAAATGAACATCCTCTGACATGTGTTCCACAAGTATTTGTGTCTTGTATTTTCCATTTTTGTTGCTCCACCTTTGGTGGTCACGCTTCTAGTTGTCTCGTCCTCAGCTCTGGAATCTCTTCCGTACGCATGTCTGCCTCACTCCTCCTTAAAACCTACCTCATTGTCCAAGCTTTTGGTCACCTTTATATGCTTCACTGAAGAAACCATACATGTAAAGTACTTTTGGACATGTTACTATGATAAAGGCACTATATAAATACAAGCTCTTGTTGAAGCTATTAGCTTGGCTTTGTTTCTGAATTAAAGTACACAAATGCTTTGAAATGATAATTATACCCATTGCTACTTTTCATCATTCATTAACTTGTGCAAAATAATATTTCAATATCTAAGTAACAGCTTTGCAGCAGAATATTTCAATTCATGTGATTAGAATACCAAACTCTTAAAACTGACCATGTTTATGTTAAAGTCTTTTAATATCCATTATGTAATTACTAATGGAAGAATAGTGGTTCCTTTTTTATATGCTCATAGATATGCAACAGCTCACCACACTGTTAACCTTGTTCATGGTTGTAGACAGGCAGTAAAGGTTATGCTGACAATCCATATTGCGCAGCATGGCAAACGTGGAGAAGTAACAAGTCAAATTTTTCAAAGAAATAATCTCTGGCTTAAGACTATAAAGTTACTACCTGTAAAGAGGGAAGGATGGACATCTGAAGATTATTTCAATATTTAGAAGGTTAAATTGTTAGATAAAATGTATGATTTATTACATTTTTAAATTGAAAGGCATTTTGTGTTTAAATCCAAAGGAAACCTAAAAGGTACTGTATACTATTAGGAACAAAGTCTGGTCTTTTTCTTATACCTGAATACTGCTTAGAAAACATATAAATGAGCAAAAGGACTAAAATATCGGAGGTAAAATTGTTTCAAAGTTGTTTGTTGACTCTTACCTATTCTTTACCTCTCCAGTTATATTTTGTGCAGATCAGTAAAAGTTTTCTCTCATGTGCATTTTGAGAAGCAAACTTACCTGAAACGTACTTTTGTTCTTTTGCTTTACAGATGATAATGGATCGATTTCTGGCATTTTGTTTTCCTTTCAAATTTTAATAGTTGTAGTTTTATTAAAAAGATGAAAAGTGATGTTTTAATGCTAGTTTCTTTTTGGTTAAAGTTTTACTTAAATAAAAAAAATGAAAAATTCTTGTCTTTATATCCTGTGTTCTCAGGGCATGCCCAAGTATTTCATAGTCAAATTAATTTATTTTGAAACATTTTTACTGTTATCAATTGCAGTCACTGTTTTAGTATAGTATTCTGTAGTGAGCATCAGTTTAAAAAAGTCTGTACCTAGCATGCATCTCCCTCTAGTCCCTTTCTCACAACAGTATGCTGATTTACTTCATTATTACTAAGATAGATTTTTTAAACAAAATAAGTACTGTTTTGTGATTTTTAATCTGTCAAATATTCTTTTTTACATTCTATATGAAATGGTAATTTAAAAAATTAATTCTAGTTCGAAACCTAATGTAACAGGTGAAATAGAACAGCACTTAGATCGTCAAGCTCCATTTAATTAGATATCCTATTTTAGTCATGTTCAAAATGTTTTCCGTTTTAAATCAGTAGTTCATTTTAATAACCAAGAAAACTTAATGCATCTTTTAGATCATGTTATGTACATACAGTCCTAAAATCACCTGTGAAAGAAAACACCCACAAATTGTGCACATAATTGAAGCATTTTACAAACTATGAGCAATTAGGAAAGCGAGACTGATTACATTCATAGTGTTGCAAAAATGGAGTGGAACCTCATGAAGAAATAAAATTGATGCATCTGAACTCTAGCTTCAGAGAATGACAATGTTAACGTCGGAGCAATCTATGATTAATAATACCACAAAAATAGCTTTATTGGGTTGTTGCAATACACCAGAATTCCAGTACAAAATCTGATCACTGCGTGGTGCAAACTGTGGAAGATAATGGTGCACAACACTGTTTCACAATAGGGAAATATATAGTATTTTGGAAATGAACATGACCCATCCTCTAACTCATCAGCAAAACGATGCAAGTAACAAAACAGGATATAAAATTACATCTACAAGTCAATTTTACATTACAAGTTGAAAGTAGTAACACAAGGAAAAGTATGATGAAAGAAAACTGTGTAATCCAATTCATTTTTATTGAAATAGAGCTGCCATTTTACCAATGATGCAGAGATAAAGTGCAGTGTTGAGTTAACAAATTTCCTGTGTTTATGGTTTGGCATTAGGCTGTATGTGTTCTAAGATACTAAATGTACTTACATTCAAAAACCTGGCCTGGTACCTGCATTTAGTGGGGTGATATAGGATTACTGGAGCTGAAATTCTCAACGTTTTGTGGCTGTGATTAATTTTAATATATTTGATTGTAAATTACAAGATCAGGCATCAGTTTTAAAGTCTTGCTGTATTTCAATTAAACGTATTTGAAATCAAGTGAACAGAATACTTACAAGATTTGGCAAATAAAGAAAGAAGAAATCTAGAGACTATCTTGCATCCAGTGAACACAAAACTAAGCATAAATCAATTGGTTTTCTGTTGCCTTTACCTGCTTGGATGGTAGGAGTTAGGCAAGGCATCTCCTAACAGAGATTTGAATTAATTTCATATGAACACCTTGTCTTTGATGTACCAACCTGTTGGAGTCTTCGTGTTTCACGAATACACCAAACATCAGGGACTCAGTGAATGAGATAAAGGATGTAGGTAATCTTTTTATTCCACCAATGATATTGAAAACTTCGGATTTTCTGTCTATTGTTTCGGACAACTAAGAGGTCCAGGATCTGGTAGCCACAAAATTCAGAGGCATCTTCGATTAGCAGGTGTAGCAGACTTTTCTCTTCAGCCACAAGTAATTAAAATAACCTGAACATGGAGTCATAAACTGGTAGCTCTTATTTCAAACCCCCTTGATTGAATATCTGAATAGATAAATGTACTAGTAACTGTTCAGTTTATTTTTGTTGTGTATGACAGAGGCGGTGGGAACTGTTATCATTCTTGTACAGATCACATTACTGTGGCAAACCTTATCACTTTAATCCCCATAAATTTCAACTTCAAGGATCTTTGACCTATTAAGTAAAACAAAGTCAATGTGTAAAGAGTCAAGTTTCAAGAAGCTGTCAAAAAGGTAAAATACTTCTGATAATTATTTTTAATTTGACCTTTTTAAAATTGGATACATGATTTGCAGTGTCAAATGATAATGTAATATAAACTATGCCAATCACATCAGCTTTACTGGAAAAAATCTTGCACTATGTCAGGATTCCATTTTATTTGCATTGTTTTCAAAATCCTGAGTGAAATTGAGACAGAAGATGAAGTTCTCAATTCCAGTTCAAGTGCCCACCTAAAAAGCAAAAGTATGTTTAAAATATTTAACTAAAAGCAAAATTCTGGAAATCTGAAATAAAAACAAACTGGAGAAACTCATACCATTTGTTGAGAGAGAAACTTAATACTTTGAGTCCAATACGACTCTTTTTCAGAACTTTAAAAAAAGATTCAACAAGCAATTTGACCATCAACATTTGATTAGCTTGGTGGCAAAACCAAGACACTAAAAGCTTTACACTCCATAAGGTGATTTTGTAATATTTTGTATTATAAACTATACTGTTGCTCATTGTAAGCAATAAATCATGGACAAAGTTTAGTTTTTCAAATTGCTTTAAAGTAACCTTCGAATTAAAAATGGTGTATGCTCTTAATAATGAATGCTGCATTTAAATTAATTTCAACAAACTAATTTGTATTTAAGTGCAGATCTAAGTAGCAAAGAGATCAGTAAAAGGTAAAGCTTAAACTTTATTATCGATTAATATTAATTTAATTTAAAAAACAAACAAATGAAGACAATCAAACTGATAACAATGGATGTGGTAATGTTTACAACTGCACAAAACTGGATTGTATGTCTCAGAAAAGAGGATATAAGATTCTGTAAAAACTGTTTTTACAAGTTTTTATTACACAAAACATACAGATAAAGTAGTAGAAATAAGGCAATAACCATCAGATATGAATGATGAGATCTGCCAACAAGATAACACCTGCTTTCATTTGAAAAATTGGAGTGCTGGTCTCCAATTTCACAACATATCAGTTACTGAACCTGGTTGTTTGAATACAGTTTGTAAATACAGCCATATGATTAGAAATTTTCATCTGGAGATGTTTAAGCAATCATGTATTTTTAAAAATGAGGAATTGTTGATGGTCTTAACGCAAAGACCTAGAGATCTGGTGAAAGAACATTAAACAAACAAATTGCTTCAATTTCTACTAGATATGCACAAATCAAGTGCCATGTTTGGCAAAGTAGCCTTATGATTTATATTGTTTCAGATCTTCATTTTTGATACGGAATGTCTGCTGCATTTTTAAAATTAAATTTGTTACAGCAACAAATAACACACATAACCAGAATCTTTTTCAAATGCAGAAATGACTGATTTTGTGCATGCTGTTCTCGTAAAACAGATTTTTATATTTGAAGATGAATTGTATGAAATGCATTGGTTAAAAATAAACACGATAAAAGACCCCATATAGTCTTGCAGTACATTCTGACCATTTTGCATTCTATATACAAATCTGGGTGCTATCTCTAAAGTAGGTGTACTTCAATGATGCCTAAGTTTTAAATATGATGTCTATGTAACAATAGTTTAAATATTTAAATATGTTAAAATTGAATTGCATACTATTTTCTTTAAAGTACAGGAAACATGGTACCTTTAACTGAATGGCACAAAGGAGATAAGTCTTGAGTTCAGTTTAGAAACTTGAAATTTAACAACATGGTTAACAGTAGGTTTCTGGAACGTTAGTGCTTAAAAAAATTAATATTCAGCAGGCTTTCATGTACTGTATCACCAGAAAGTTTCTATCTGTTGTTTACTATAGTAACTACCATTTCAGGTCTCTGCTAATATAACTCATTCAGTATTATAATGGAACAATTTTCACACATATCTTTAAGAATTTATCTTGGAATAACCTCAAAATTATTTTTATTTTTAACTTGTAATGGAGAAACTTGTATATACATCATTGTAATGGCAGAGCTCTGTTCCTCGACTCTCACTGCTGCATTTCCAGAATTTATTCTACCACTTCAACTCAGTTAATTTTTAATACACAGCAAATGCACAAAGCAGATGCTAATGAATAGTTTACAGTTCAAGACTCCCAAAAATCAATTTTCAGCGTACGGGCAATATTTACAGACATGTACCGAAAAATACTTTCTTGACCAAAATGCATCTTTCTGAACTGATTTACTGTGATAACATTGTAATAAGGAAAATTTTAAAGAAGGACAGCTCTTGTCATTCCTTTCAATTAACTGTTGCCTCCTGTGTGTAATAAGTATGTGCAATAACACACACATGCACGAACATGTTCTTTAACAGGGTCACAGCGCAGAAATCAACTCAGTTTTTGCATATCCATATTTATCATATTAAGTATTTGATTATTTTGAGACATTACTACTGTACAAGATTGCAACTGACACCAAGACTTCAAATCAACAGCATATCTTTCTCCAAAAGGATCCCACAATATTTGACCATTAAAGACATGATCCTCCTTAGGCGACCCCTTAACAGGGCTGAGTAAATTTCCTTTGTTGAGTGGGGTGCTACTCTGGTTGCTGCCAAACTTTTTTAAAAAAGGCTGAATAAAATCAGCAGCCATCTAACCAAAACGTAATATGAGCTGTTGCTCCAGGAACTCTCATCCTTATGATATCAGAAAGGCTTCCAGCTCATGAAGAATTTAAGGTTGTGGAGTCTTGAATATTTCAAGAAATAGTGGCATTATACTGACCCTGTTTGAATAGACTGATTTTATGGCTACTTTAAAAGCATAACCACTGGTGAAATACTTTGAACTGAAGTGTTATGTGATTCATTTAAAATACACGGTTTGAAGACTCACTGACATACATCTAGCATGATAAATGCCTTAAGGTATTTAATATACAAGCTTCTACAAATAAAGCTTTTTACATATTTTCCTGCATGATATTGTAATGCGTATTATCACAAGCAATCAGTTTCAACTTTAAATACATAAAACTAAAAAGATCAGGGAAAACTGACTGTAAACAGTCGAAAGCAGAACCAGCATCACCCAATGAACCAATCACTTCCGCTTCAAACGCCTAGGAATCCACAAAAAGGCCATAAATAACCTAGGTGAATAATGCAGTAATAGGAAGACTCATTTGGAGAAAGAAGAGTGGTTAGAATCCAGCAAATGCTGCTGGAAATTGTGGTAGAGGCAGATACAATTGAGGCTTTAAAGAAAAAGCGTCTGCAGGGCTTATCTCCACTGGCTATCTCTAATTGCCCTTGAGAACATAGTGGAGACCTACGTCTTGAACTGCAGCAGTCCATGCCAAACAGACATGAAAATCATGAAAAAGTACACATGAAAAAAAACCTCGTAAGAGGTTGGTTTATAACCCAATCATTTGCAAAAATATAATGTCATTTGCAGGACTGACGTCAAAAAAAGACAGAAATAGAATACGTAAATAGAAATGTAAATACATCAAAACCCTCCAACAATTCATAGATGCTCTCCAACAGGAGGAGGAATTAAATCATCTAAACAGATATTGTACATTCAGATATATGAAATCAGAAATAGTGGAATACTCTTGCTGATGTAGGACTGTGAAGGTTCACACTGTAACTGAAGAGAAGGCTGAGGCATTTTGTTTCCTCTTTGCTGCTGAGAAGGGAAATTAGATTATCTGTGAAGATATTACTTCAACTGGCATCTTTGTCAGAGGAAAAAATGTTCTTCTAATGAGATTGGCTATAATAGGTAAATTTAAAAAGCTTAGGGCTGCTCACTTTTGTTGTATAAAAACTTCTGATTTCCAAAAATCGGAAGGGAAGGGATAATGAATTACACATTTAATGCATGGAATTTCTGGGGTTTTCCATTTGATTCTGAATCCAAATTAAAGGCCAGGGCAAAGTGCATGAAAAGTTTAATTCAGCATCGTGTGTAATAACTGAAAGCTGATAGCCTTCAACTGGAGTCTGACTTAAATATGGATCCTTAACTAAGTTTAATGCTGAAATGTAACAGGACGTGTAAGCGTTTAACTTAAATAGACTTCATCAGTCACCTTTAGTTCCAAATACTTTGAATTGTTTAGATATTCACTAAGCATTACATTGGCCAATTCTTCACTGGAAATCCATAATTTGGCTAAACGATTCTCCCTCAATAACAGTACTCAAATCAGTGAAGTCGATAACTTATTCTCTCCTGTTTCTTAACAAGCGCATTTTAAATAAAATGATTTTTTACATGAGAACTGAAAGAGAGGAAAGGCAGATTACTCACTGAGGTGGACATCTCATTGAAACTTAGAGAAGACTGAGATGGTGCTTCCACTAATAGGAGAGATCAGGACCAGAGGACAGAGTGTCTCAGAATGAAGGGATAATCCTTTAGAATGGAGGAGGAATTTCTTCAAAGGGTGGTGAATTTAGATCACAGAACCCCTACAGTGTAGTAGCAGGCCATTTGGCCCATCAAGTCCATAACAACCTTCCAAAGAGCATCCTACCCAGGACCAAGCCCTGTAAGAACTCCCTAACCCCACATTTCCCCATGGCTAATCTACCCAGCCTGCACATGTCTGGATGCTTTGGACAATTTAGTATGACTAATCCACCTTACTTGCATATTTCTAGACTGTGGGAGGAAACCCACACAGCCTTGGGGAGAACATGCAAACTCCACATGCAGTTGCTCAAAGCCAGAATCTAACCTGTTTCTCTGGCACTGTGAGGCAGGAGTGCTAACTACTGAGCCACCGTGCCATGCAAAACTTGTGAAACTCATTACTGATGGCCAAAGAAGCCAAGTTATTGAGTGTCTTTAAGACAGAACTAGAGAGATTCTTGAATAGTAGGGGGATCAAGACTTATTGGAGAAGGCAGAACAGGGCTGAGAAATACATCAGCCACGATCAAATGGACCCAATGGGCAGAGTGGCCTAAATCTGCTTCTGTATCTTATAGTCTTCAGGAGTGAATAACTCTAAATATTCTCCTTCACCTCAAAGTAATCATAATCTTTGCAGTTAGTGTTGAGGACAGGAACTAAAGGAATTAGTTGTGTAATCCATTCCATGAACTGACAAAAATAGAGTGGAAGCAGAGGCTAACCAGGAAGACAGTAGAGCAAAAATGGCAGGAGTTTGTGGGTATAATTGAGGACACTGTACAGAGGTTCATCCCCAAGAAAAGAAAGATTATCCGGGGAGGGATTAGACAACCATGGCTGACAAAGGAAGTCAGGAAATATATTAAAGAAAAAGAGATATCCTATAAAGTGGCTAAGAACAGTGGGAAATCAGAAGATTGGGAAGGATACAAAAACAAACAGAGGATAACAAAGAGAGAAATAAGAAATGAGAGGATCAAATATGAAGGTAGGCTAGCCAGTAATATTAGAAATGATAGTAAAAGTTTCTTTCAGTACATAAGAAACAAACGACAGGCAAAAGTAGACCTTGGGCCACTTCAAACTGATGCAGGAAGCCTAGTGATGGGAGATAAGGAAATAGAGGAGAACTTAACAAGTACTTTGCGGCAGTTTTCACAGTGGAAGACAGGAGTAATATCCCAACAATTAAAGGGAGTCACGGGGTTGAGTTGAGTATGGTTGCCGTTACGAAAGAGATAGTGCTAGAAAAGTTAAAAAGTCTTAAAATTGATAAATTTCCTGGCCCCAATGGGATACACCCTAGAGTTCTGAGAGAGGTGGCTGAGGAAATAGCGGAAGCATTGGTTGAGATCTTTCGAGAGTCACTGGAGTCAGTGAAGGTCCCGGATGATTGGAAGATGGCTGTTGTAATCCCCTTGTTCAAGAAAGGATCAAGACAAAAGATGGAAAATTATAGGCCAATTAGCTTAACCTCGGTTGTTGGTAAAATTCTAGAATCCATCATTAAGGATGAGGTTTCTAAATTCTTGGAAGAGCAGAGTCTGATTAGAACACGTCAACATGGATTTAGTAAGGGGAGGTCATGCCTGACAAACCTGTTGGAATTCTTTGAAGAGGTGACAAGTAGGTTAGACCAGGGAAACCCAGTGGATGTGGTCTATCTAGACTTTCAAAAGGCCTTTGAGAAAGGTGCCATACAGGAGGCTGCTGAGCAAGGTGAGGGCCCATGGTGTTCGAGGTGAGCTGCTGGGATGGATTGAGGATTGGCTGTCTAACAGAAGGCAGAGAGTTGGGAAAAAAAGGTTCTCTTTCAGAATGGCAGCCGGTGACAAGCGGTGTCCCACAGGGTTCAGTGTTGGGGCCACTGCTATTCGCATTATATATTAATGATTTGGATGAGGGGACTGAGGGCATTCTAGCGAAGTTTGCCGATGATACGAAGTTAGGTGGACAGGCAGGTAGTACTGAGGAAGTGGGGAGGCTACAGAAGGATCTAGACTGGTTAGGAGAGTGGTCCAGGAAATAGCTGATAGAATTTAACGTGAGGAAGTGCGAGGTCTTGCACTTGGCAAAAAGAATAAAAGCATAGACTACTTTCTAAATGGTGAGAAAATTAGTAAAGCCAAAGTACCAGGGGATCTGGGAGTGCTAGTTGAGGATTCTCTAAAGGTAAACATGCAGGTTGAGTCCGTGATTAAGAAAGCGAATGCAATGTTGTCACTTATCTCAAGAGGGTTGGAATATAAAAGCAGCGATGGGCTACTGAGACCCTATAAAGCTCTGGTTAGGCCCCATTTGGAGTACTGTGTCCAGTTTAGGTCCCCACACCTCAGGAAGGACATACTGGCACTGGAACGTGTCCAGCGGAGATTCACACGGATGATCCCTGGAATGGCAGGTCTAACATATGAGGAACGGCTGAGGATCCTGGGATTGTATTCATTGGAGTTTAGAAGATTAAGGGGAGACTTAATAGAGATGTACAAGATAATACATGGCTTGGAAAGGGTGGATGCTAGGAAATTGTTTCCATTAGGCGAGGAGACTAGGACCTGTGGACACAGCCTTAGAATTAGAGGGGGTCAATTCAGAACAGAAATGCGGAGACATTTCTTCAGCCAGAGGGTGGTGGGCCTGTGGAATTCATTGCCACGGAGTGCAGTGGAGGCCGGGACGCTAAATTTCTTCAAGGCCGAGATTGATAGATTCTTGTTGTCTCGAGGAATTAAGGGCTACGGGGAGAACGCTGGTAAGTGGAGTTGAAATGCCCATCAGCCATGATTGAATGGCGGAGTGGACTCAATGGGCCTTAATTCCACTCCTATGTCTTATGGTCTTATAAAGCATTCTATTGATACGCTTGAATGAATGGTCTCAACTCTCGTCAAAAAAGTGCAGAAAAGATAGAGGAATGGTTTCAGGGATGAGGGACTTTAGTTACATAGATAGATTGTATCTATCTGTTGCCCTCGAGAAACTCAGAGTTAACATATCAAGTCATGATAGTTTTATTCAGAACTGAGAAGAGATATGATAGTTTTAAGCAAATGAAACAAATGCAAAGTGAGGAGGAAGAACCAAAGAAAAGGTGACAGAAGAGAAGCAGGAGTGGTTAAATAATAAAGATGCTCAATAAGCAAGGTCAAAGATCAATACTGGGTAAAGCAGAATCTGTAATACTTCACTGGAGCCATGCTGGGGCTCATGTACGTCTAAGTCACTTAACTAAGAAAGTACAGAAGATTTTAAATTAAATTGGGCAAGGGACCAAATTTTTGCAAGTGAATTAGATCAAAGAGTAAAGTAATGACTGAAGGGAAAGGTTTTATTATTGGAAATGATCAACAGACTGCGACAGGAAGGGAGAAAGGGTACAGATCTGGAATTAAAATCCATAGAAAACAATAGAAATTAAAAACAATAACATTATCAAAATAAAGACATGGTACTTGAACACAAAGTATTTGAAACAAAACAGACAAACAGTGGAAATGGAAATTTTAAGAAATACAGTCTGGTCACCATTCGAAACATATGGCTGCAGGATGGTATGGATTGGTACTTGAATTAAAGGACACAGGATATTTAAGATGACAGAAAAAGGTAAAGGGTAGCCCCAGTAGTTAATGACAATATTAGTATGATAGAGAGGGATTTCCCAAATTCACAAAACCAGGCTGTGGAAACAGTTTGGGTGGAGATGAGCATTGAAGGAGGCAAGAAGTCATTTGTGGGAGGAGAATACAGACTTCCCAACATTAACCACAGGTTAGGTGAAGAATAAATGAAGAAATAATGGGAGCTTGCCAGAAAGGCACAGAGATAATCATGGAGATCTTAATTTACATTTAGACCAGAAAAGTCAGATGGGAAAAGATAGCCTACATGAGGAAGGCATAGAATGTTTTTAAGATTATTTCATAGAACAGAATACCCTGGAATAGACAGCAGGCTATAATAGACATGGCATTGTGCAACGAGACAAGATTAATGAATGACCTCATCGTAAAGTTGTCACTAAGTCACCAGTGACCATAATATGATCAAATTTTATATTCAATTTGAGAGGGGGAGGAATGGGTTCAAGATCATTTTCTAAAACTTAAATAAGGGCAATAATGAGGACATGAGTGAACTGTCAAGTTAGCTTAAAAGGATGGGTGAATAAAGATGCATCAGTATATATTTGAAGGGATAATGTAGAATACATATTTGATACATTTCAAAAAATAAGAAAATTCTAAGGGACAAACTCACCACCTGTGATTAACTAGAAAGGTTATCGTATCCACCTAAAAGAAAAATTTATATAATGACACAAAGACAGGTGGCATGCTAGAAGATTGGACAGAATACTAAAAATAGTGAGGAATACAAAAGAAAGTTAGTGAGAATTTCTAGAAAAACCTGAAAATTTTGAGTTAATAAAGAGAACACTGCTAAATAGATTTGGGTTTGGAGAAGTCATCATGAAAACCAAAAAAACATATGAATTGCAGGTATTTTACACTATCTTCACTAGAGAAGATACCTGTTGCATTCTCAGGGACATGAGCACAGCAGACAGTCTGACCCTCAGCTACTTGTCACAATTGTCATTTGAACATGAACAAAAATACATCATAGAAAATAAAAGCTCATGGTTTGGGGAGTAAAATATTGATATGGATAGAAGATTGGCCATCTGGAATAACAAAGTAGGCAGAAATGAGTCTTTTTTGGGTGTGCCATAGTGATCAGTGATGGGACCTCAACTGTTTATAAATTGTATAAACTACTTAGATGAAAGGATGTAAAAGCACATTAAATGCAGAGCTAAGATGCAGTTGGTTCTCGACATTCTCAGACGTTAATTGTAAAGACTAGTGTGCAGCTAATTAACGTATCAAGTTAAAATATCATTGTTTATCGTGAGGAGGAGGGAATACAATAGTAAGGAGACAAAAACAGAAGTTGCTGGAAAAACTCAGCAAGTCTGGCAGCATCTGTGACGAGAACTCAAAGTTAATGTTTCAGTTCCGATGACCTGTTCTCAGAACTCTGGTTCTAAGGAAGGGTAACCACAGACTCAAGTATTTGATTTCTCTTCACAGAGAGAAAAAAACAAAACCAGCAGAGAAAAAGAAAACAAAAATCAGGGCATGGGATGATCTGGAACTGTTCAGCTTCATTCTTTGTTTGGGAGACTGTAACAATGCCAGTCCTCAAGCTTACCATATGTTTCAACAGTACACTCTGGAGGCCAAAGACAAAGAGCTCAGAATAGGGGCAAGGTCAATAATTAAAAGATCGTTAACTCAAATTTTTGTGGCCACACCTATGGACTAAGCAAGTGCTCCACAAAGTAGTTACCAATCTACCTTTTGACTCCCCCATGTAGAGAAGGCTGCACTGACAGCAGTGAATACAGTAGACTAGATTAAAAATTCAACTAATTCACTTTTAATCTGGATGAAGTGCTCAGGACCTTGAATACTGAGAAACATAAATGGTGAAAGAACAGATGCTGTAACTTCAAAATTTAAATGGAAAATACTGTGGGAAAGGGAGGGAATAAGGAGTGGATGAAGGTGATAAAAGGGGAATGGTGCTTGGCAGTAGCACCATCCTGGTCATGACAAAAATGCCAAAGTATGATCCACTGAATAGAGGCTGTTGTGGGTGGAAAGACAACAACAAGGCCAACCCTGTCATAGTACTGGGGGACAGTGGAATGGAACAGACACAGTGGCTTAGTGTTTAGCAATGCTGCCTCACAGCTCCAGGGACCTGGGGTTTGATTCCAGCCTCGGTCGATTGCCTGTGTGGAGTTTGCACATTCACCCAGTGTCTGCGTGGATTTCCTCCAGGTGTTCCTGCTTCCTCACACAAAAGATGTGCTAAATTGCCCATTGGTCAAGGGTAAATACAGGTCAAGGTTAAGGGAATGGGTCTGGGTGGGTTACTCTTTGGAGGGATGGTGTGGACTTGTTGGGCAGAAAGGCCTGTTTCCACATTGTAGGGTTTTGTCATTAGAAATGGTGCATGAAATGAAACAGATACAGTTGAGCATCATAAAAGTGGGTGGGATTCTCAGTTGAGGCAGAACAAAGGCATATTAATTATTATGTAAGGTTGCATTGTCAGAATAGATGCAGTAAAGATGGAGATCATAGGAGAATGAAAGAAAGTGGAAAATGGAGGAAAGTCCAGACAAGGAACATAACGTGGGAAAGTGCAGTCAAAGTAGCTGTGGTTGTCATTACGATGTACAGAATACGGAATATACCCAGAAATGAAAGCCGAGAGAGGGAGTATTTGTATGGATACCATGTGACGATGAACTTTAGAAACTAGAAACGTTGTTGGTGACTTTTTTTTCATATTGGCAAGAGTCCTGAATGAAGAAGTGTTCAGTGAAAATAAATGGATTTATCCATCACAACACTGAATATCTGATGATTCCTGAAGGAGAAAGATGTTGTTTTAGCTGTTGAAGTTTGCATAAGGACTAGCTAAATACTTAGCGGAATTGCTAGCTTTTGCAACATATTCTGGAGGGCTAAGGGCTGTAGAACTATAGTTGCTAAAATTGTATTAATAAGCAGAATAAAAATGGGTTTTAATTCAGCAACTGGTAAATTCTCCTACTATATTCACTAATAAAGGAAATAAAATATTCCGTGCTGTGCACCTCTATGACTCTATAACAGGCATGAAGCTAGGGATTAAGAGCAGTTTAGGGCTGGAACTGAAAAAGACCCAGTTGTGAGAGCCACAATTCTGATAAACCAATACCGCAAGCACATGTAGGGTCTCTCTGCATTAGTGCTAGACCCACTAGATCAATCCAAGTCAGAATGAAAGTTGCTGACCAAACTTTTGAGCTTACACAATATTCACCCATTACAATAAAAGTGGCTCTCCACATATGTCAAGCTCTGGGGCAATTTACTTTTAATCAGAGGACTTTTATTGAAGTAAGATTATTTAAATGGTCATAATGTATGCTATTCATTTCATATAATACCTCCGCAAGCTACTGTCGAAATAGATTGTTCCATTTTAAAGAAAAAAAATACATTTGAACAGCAGAGGAAACACTAGCCAGGTTTCTGGACAGCACCACAGCTAGACAAATGTCAATGGTCAAGAAAATGAAGGCTATTTGGAATACCTACTCTGGATTCTTAACACAAATATTTTGTAATTTTAATATGATAGAGGTGGAGTAGAAAGCATTTAAACTGCTTAAGTTACTACGTTGATATATCTTTTAAATTTTCATCAACTCTGTTTTTTTAATTTTTAGAATGTATAGACATGTAGACAGGTGGATTCTGCTTAAGTATGAAAATTGTATTATCCAGAGACTTTGTATGTGGTGGCAGAAGGTTGCAGGTTTGAATATATTATTTCCCCTGAAGTAGATGGTTTGTGTCTCCAATTAATTTCCTGAAAGGTCTTAATTAAATAGAATTTGTTTGAAATTTTGAAACTGCACTCTATACTTAACCTGAAAGTAGAGGTAATTCAGAGATGAGGGATTAGGCTGCCTTTGAAAAGCTGCAGCTCTTTTTGGAACACAGGAGACTGAAGGGAGACTCAACAGAGATGGGCAAAATGACAACAGATTTGGATAAGGTAGGAAAAGCAGCTTCCACTAGCTTTTTGTACAATAATGAGGTATGACAGATTTAAGGATTTGAACAAGAGCAGGAGGGAGTGATGAAGAATTATTTTATGCAGTGAGTGCTATTGATCTGGAGCTGACTGCTGATGAAAGTGGTAGGTGAGATGATCAATAATCTTAAAAATAAACTAGATACACACTGTAGAAAAACAAACATGCAGAGCACCATGAAGATAATAAGAGAATGTAACTATGGCTCTATACTCTACATGGAATCTGTATGACCTCAACAGGCCAAATGGGCATATTCTTTGACATAACATCTAGTGGATTTAATTCTAAGGGAAAAGTGGAAAATCTCTCATTTTGTAAACACACTTAAACAACACAATTAATTTCAGTTCAACATGTTGTCATTTTAGTTTAATTCGTATATACAGATGAACAGCAGCTTGATTGTTTTAAAGATTGGCTGCACAGGATTAATAACAATTTACTTTAGTAATTGGTACTCTTTTGAACAAATCAATTTTAAATATAACTTCCTATTCATAGAGTTCTAATACAACTACAGTGTCCTTGTATTAAAATCAAAATTTTACATATCTTCTAGCTTGAAACATTATCAAATAGTATAGTATTTGTGTCTTTCTTTGCTTTCAAAAAGTTTGACACAATCTGCACAACAGCAAAAGGTCATGGAACAACTTGGAAAAAAGAATTTTGTTGTACAACTTTCATCTGAGGAATACATTAAATGGCAGACTGTATATTTCTGTGTTGGAAAAAAATCCATATATTAAGAAAACCATTCAAAATTACTCTCAGAATCTATTGGACACCATTCAGACTTTGAACACCTGGTTCAATGACCTAATACTTTAATCATGAATGCAATTAGCCCATGGGTACTCTCCTGTATTTGGTAGGATGTCTGAGGTTCAAAATATTTTAGTAAGTATGCTTGAATAATACAGACATTGTTAAATGGATACTTCTATGTGCAATGACATACTCCTGCTGGGTAATATTGAAAGAACCTTTTTTTAAGAAAAGCATTAACTTGCACAGGATGAAAAGCCTTGGAATAACAAGTAGCTCCTGGGAGCAGATAACCACCTTGTAAACGCAAGTGCACTTTGTTTCTTTCATGTAGAATTTTGCAGGGAAATACCAATAAATACTTTATGTATAGTGGCCCTTCTATGAGTTTCCATTTGTTTTGATACTACCTTCTACCGAGGATCAAGAGTTAATTACATTGCACAAAAATAGTTCTGGGAAAGGGAGCTGCTTATACAGTGTTTTGTTTTTGGTCGTTTGTTGTATTTCATGTTTAAGGTCTTAAGTCACTTTTGTTACAGTACTGTCACGCTATGTATTTTTGGATTGTTGTATGTTAATATTTGGTTTTTAGTATATGGCTTTGCGAGTTGAAGATAAGACCAGTTAAAATCAAACAAGTGTTCAGTATTTTCCAATGTCCCTCGTATATTTCAAAAGGAGCTACTTTGGTGAAATCCTTTTCTTCAATACATTCAGCAGATATCTGAAAGTCAGATTTTCAGCTAGATAAATATTTAATATTCAATTCTCAAGTTCCACTAACTTGGACATCAAATTTTATAGCCTGGGAACTTCCTATTCAGAGAACATAACATTTTAACTATATAAATGACTGTCAGATAACCACTTCTGAAACAATAGACATATCTCAATGTAGAAGATAACTGCTCCATTGATTTTGACAAGTAATATACAACAGCACCATCTGTTTACATTGTAGTTTTAGACAATTGCCTATATTAAAGATGGCCATCAAAACAAACCGGGAGAGCACAGGCTGAGTGTAGTACCATGAAGGATTCTAGCTTTGGCTGAAAATCAATTTTTTCATTTCTCATTAACCAAACTATTTTTAACAATTAAGAACTATTTTCTTCTTTGTGCATTTGGTACACATAAATATGGTATAGCCAGAGACAACAGTAACAAAGACAGAGATCACACAGATTTGACCCTGGTGGTTGCTGGAAGCACAAAATGGACAAGCCACAGCTTTCCTGTAGCTTAATGCATGCTCCAATCTTGGCAGGATGGCTTCAATTAAAATGTAAGATTAATCAATTTGTTGCAAACTGTGCAACCAATACAACTTAAATCCTTAGTTCAGGAACACATGTTCTATGATCAGTATGCTTCTAACTACTTATTTAGATTAATAGTAACATGGCCAAAAAAGCAGTTGCAGCTCTTCTCTCATTATCTCAGCACAGACAAGGGATCAAATCTGGGCCATTCCTGGTCTGCATGGTCCAGCCACTCACTGAATAAACTCAGCAAGTCATTAGGGCAGCTCATCCAGAACATTTTAACAAATACAGAGTGGCCCAACCACAGAAAGAAGACAAAAATTATCACAGTAAGAAAAAGTTATGTAATAAAACTGACTTCACCACCTGGGTTTAGTTCTGCTTGAGAGCACCAATAGGTCAGAGAGGCAGCTACTGCAAGTTTGATCTCAAAAACATTAGTTTGTTCACAACCTCAGGTGTCAGCTGCCCTCTTTGCTTTCCTGAAAATGTCTCACCAAAATTCTGCATACAGTCACTTCTTGCACCAACAGCTGGCACAGCCAAAAGCCAAAAGGCAAGTTTGGCTAACTTAGGATGCTTTTGAGTGGCATTTGACCAGTAACTGAACAGATCCACAGTTTTATTGGGCACAGGTTCCTTTAAATATTGAAAGACTTCATCTTTTCGCTCATCTTGGCTCACCTCTTTCTTTGGTGGTGTTTTCAGGTTTTCATTAATTCCACACACTTTTTTTCTTGCAGGTTGAAATTCAATGGCATCTTCACATGACTGTCCAATATCTGAAATCATTTCACAAACTCGATTGATTACTTCCTCTTGTTGGTAATGTGGCACGGACCGTAAATGCTTCAGATGTGGGTCAAGGACCATTGCAACTTTATGAGCAGTTTCCACTTTAAAGTTCTCTTTTAAAGACTCCAGAAAAAGATGACAGAGTTTACTTACAGTGCCAGCATCATTAGCTTTGGAAGTGAAAAGTTTCTCTAATTTTATATAGGTTGGGAGCACAAGCTGTAATGTTGGTCTATTTTCACAACTCAGCTCAATTACAGCCTGCTTTACTGGAGCCAAAATGGCTGTGAGGTTGCTCAACAAACCCTTATTACAATTTTGGAGGTGCTTGAGTTCTTTCCTTCCACTGATTAATTCTCGTAGCTGTTCGTACTTCTCGTGTACAAGGAGGAGAGAATCTGCAACAGAATTCCAGCAACAGGGAACCTGTTGCCCTTCAAGAAGGCTGGATAACTCTGGACTGACTGTATCTTGTTCAAGTGAGCTCATTAACTGTATGCAGTTGCTCACAAGTTCAGTAACTTCTGGCATGTTTTGTGCTTGTAATGTCCTTTCATTAAGCACACTCCTTACTGTTGAGTTTAATGCACAAGCTGAACATCGCAGGCACATTCCAGCTTTCAAGAGTGTAGCTGAACTGACTTTGCTATCCGTGACGTAAATTATCCGCATCTCTGACATGACAAATTCTGAAAGTACATTTAATACCCATTGGTGAACCTGCTCACCAGTTTCTTTGCCATCCACTTCTTTAATGCCAAGCACGTATCTTTTCATTTGCAATCCCTCTACTTGATGTGCTGTCAGAATGTAGTACGACTCCGGGCCAACATTCTGACAATGACAGGTGACACCTATTCCCCAGCACGCATTGCTTCCAAGTGCACATGTGACTTTTACTTTCACCTGGTTGTACATTCTGGGCAGATGTTTCAGAGCAAGTGTATTCATATCCCCAAGGATATCAGCCACAGGAAAGGATCCATAACGTGCACCAACATCAACAAGTGTCTGAGCAAGTTTGACAAAGTCTTTTCCGTTTACCACAGTCAGTGCGTTCAGATCAGAACACATTACTTTGAGCAACTTCTCAGCAATGAGTTGGCGTTCTTTTTCAAGGACTGAGCTATTCACTGCAAATGAAAATAAATCATTACACAAACAGAAATTCGAATTGATAGAAATTTTCCCATCAAACTTTACAAACTGGAAATTACTGCTGTAACAGTCTCATTTGTAAGTTTCACCATCTGAATGGGTGAATTTCCATTATCAACTGAAAAGACCCACTCTCAAAAGTTTAGCGTGCAGAAGCCAGATGCTGTGGCAAAATACTTTCCATGTGCATTGTACTGTATACTTTAACAGCCATCGCCAACAACAGCTACAAAACCTCAGACTCTGATCAAGTTCATTCTGAGGGTGAAATAAAACGACACTGAATTATACAGTTGCAAGACAATATTAGTACTGATTCAGGAATCGTATTGAAGTGGATACCGATTAGGCCTACAGATTTTATAAATAAAAACATCTAGTGCAATTTATGGTAAATACTCCAGAACTTCCTTCAGATCAGATCGGTTTTGTTCTTATTTCACAGCTGCTCTAGATGCCTTTTCAACTCTTTGAACTTTCTGATAGCTACACGAGGCCCCTATACTTACAATCAGAGATTGTTTAATTGTTGACCGTAGTAATTTCATCAGGTTAACAAAATTGTTATTATGCTTACTTGGATATAACATACTCAGTTATTTATGTTTTAAAATGTATTCACTTTGTGGGATGTGGGTGTCGCTGGCTGGCCAGCATTTATTACCTGATCCTAATTGTCCTTGAAAAGCTGGTGGTGAGCTGCTTTCTTGAACCACTGCTGTCTATCTGCTGTGGGTTGACCCACAATGCCATTAGGGAGGAAATTCCAGGATTTTGACCCAATGACAGTGAAGGAACAGCAATATATATTTCTAAGTCAGGATGGTGAGAGGCATGCAGGGGAACTTGAAGGTGGTGGTACTTCTAGATGGAGATGGTAATGGCTTTGGAAGATGCTTTCTAAGGATTTTTGATGAATTCTTGCAGTGCATCTTGTAGATAATACACACTACTGCTACTGAGTAGCAGTAGTGGTGGAGGGAGTGGATGCTTGCAGATGTAGTGCCAAGCAAGCGGGCTGCTTTGTCCTGGATGGGGTCGAGCTTAAGAATGTTCTTGGGGGTGCACTCATCCAAGCAAGCAGAGAGTACTTCATCACACACCTCACTTGTGCCTTGTAGATGGTGGACAGGCTATGGGGAGACAGGAGGTGAGTTACTTGCTGTAGTATTCCTAGCATCTGACTGCTCTTGTAGCCACTGTGTTTATGTGGTGAGTCCAGTTGAGTTTCTGATGAATGATAACTTCCAAGATGTTGTTAGTGGGGGAATTAGTGATGATATTAAATTTTAAGGGGTGGTGGTTAGATCGTCTCTTATTGGTGATAGTCATAGCCTGGCATTTGTGTGGCATGAATATTACTTGCCACTTGTCAGCCCAAGCCTGGATATTGTTCAGATCTTGTTGCATTTGGACGCAGCTTCAGTGTCTGAGTCGTCGTGAATGGTGAACATTGAGTTTTGCACAATGAACATCCCCACTTTTGACCTGATGATGGAGGGAACGTCTTTGATGAAGCAGTTGAAGATGGTTGGGCCTAGGACACTACACTGAGGAACATCTGCAGAGATGTCCTGGAGATGAGATGGTTGACCAACAACTACAACTATTTTTCTATGTCCCTGGTATGACTCTAACCACTGCAAAGTTTGCTCTCATGATAACCAAGGATTCCAGTTTTGCTAAGGCTCCCTGATGCCACACTCAGTTGAACATGGCCTTAATGTCAAGGGCTGTCACACTCACCTCTGAAATTCAGCTCTTTTTGTCCATATTTGAACAAAGGCTGTAATGAGGTCAGGAGCTGAGTGGCTCTGGTGAAACACAAACTGGTTATAACTGTGCGTGTTATTACTGAGCAGGTGCTGCTTGATAGTTGACGACACCTTCCATCACTTTACTGTTGATCGACAATAGGTTGATAGGGTGTTAATTGGCCAGGTTGGATGGGTCTTGCTTTTTATGTACAGGACATACTTGGGCAATTTTCCACATTGTCAGGTAGATGCCGGAGTTGTGACTGTACTGGAACAACTTGGCTAGGGGAGCAGCAAATTCTGGAACACACATCATGAGGACTCTTGCTGGAATGTTGTCAGGACCTATAGCCTTTGCAGTATCCAGTGCCTCCAAACTTTTCTTGATAATATGTGGAATGAATCAAATCGGCTAAAGACTGGTATCTGCAATGCTGGGGACCACAAGAGGCGGCCAAAATAGATCATCCACTCTGCACTTCTAGCTGAAAATTGCTGCAAAAGTTTCAGCCTTATCTTTTGCACTGGTGTGTTGGGCTCTTCCATCATTGAGGATGAGGATATTTGTGGAGCCTTCTCCTCTAATGAGTTAATTGTCCACAACTGGATGCAGCAGGACTGCACAGCTTAGATCTGATCTGCTGGTTGTGGGATCACTCAGCTCTATCACTTGCTGCTCATGCATGTAGTCCCATTTGGTGGCTTCACCAGGTTGTCATGTCATTTTCAGATATGCCATGTGCTGCTCCTGACATGCCCTCCTGCATTCTCCACTGAGCCAGGGTTGATGGTAATGGTTAAATGGGGGAATATGCTGGATCATGACGTTACAGATTGTGCTGAGGTACAATGTTGCTGCTGTTGATAGCCCACAGTACCTCAGGGATGCCCAGGCTTGAATTGCTAGATCTGTTCGAATTCTGTGCCTCTTAGCACAATGATAGTGGCACACAACACGATGGAGATTATTCTTAAATGTGAAGGCAGGAATTCATCGCTGCAAGGACTGTGCAGTGGCCGCTCTTATGGATATGGTTACAGACAAATGCGTCTGCACCTGGAAGATTGGTATGGATGGAGGTTAAGAATATTTTTCTCTTTTGTTGGTTACCTCACCACCTGCAGCAGACGCCAGTCTAGCAGCTATGCCTTTTAGGACCCGACCAGGTTGATCAGTAGTACTGCTGCCAAGTCACTCTTGGTGGTGGACTTTGAAATTCCGCACCCAGAATACATTTTGTGCCCTTGCCACCCTTAGTGCTTCCTCCAAGTGCTGTTCAACATGGAGGAGTACTGATTCATCAGCTGAGGGAGAATGGTACGTGGTAATCAGCAACGTTATCCTTGTTCATGTTTAATCTGAAGCCATGAAACTTCATAGTGTCTGGAGTCAAAGTTGAGGACTCGCACAGCAATTCTGTATATCACTGTAATGCCACCTCTGCTGGATCTATACTGCTGAAGGGAACAGGACATATCCAGGGATGGTGGTTGTGATGTCTGGGACATAGTCATATTCACAATCATATCTGACAGACAACATTAGGCTGTTGCTTGACTAGTTTATGAAACTACTCTTCTGGGCGGCACGGTGGCACAGTGGTTAGCACTGCTGCCTCACAGCGCCAGCGACCTGGGTTCAATTCCCGACTCAGGCAACTGACTGTGTGGAGTTTGCACATTCTCCCCGTGTCTGCGTGGGTTTCCTCCGGGTGCTCCGGTTTCCTCCCACAGTCCAAAGATGTGCAGGTCAGGTGGGTTGGCCATGCTAAATTGTCTGTAGTGTTAGGTAAAGGGGTAAATGTAGGGGAATGGGTGGGTTGCGCTTCGGCGGGTCGGTGTGGACTGGTTGGGCCGAAGGGCCTGTTTCCACACTAATCTAATCAATTTTGGCACGAGCCCTCCAGAAGCTCGTAAGGAGGACTTTGTAATGTCAACAGGGCTGTTTCTGCCATTGTCTTTTCCAGTACTTAGGTTGGTGCTGAGTGAACCATTCAGTTTCACTTCTTTGAGACTTTCAGAGGGCAACTGAAAGTCAACCACATTGCTGTGGGTCTGGAGTCACATGTAGGTCAGACCAGGTGAGATTTCCTTACCTGAAGGACATTAGTGAACCAGATGTGTTTTTCCCAACAATTGACAATGGTTTCATGATCATCAGTAGATTCTCAATTCCAGAATCTTTAAAATTAAATTCAAATTCTACCATCTGTCATGCAGGGATTTGAATCTGGGTCCCCAGAACATTATCTGGGTCTCCAGATTAATAGTCTACTGGCAGTAGGTTTGGGGTGCATGTGCAAGAGAGAGATGTGTAGCAAGAGAGATGGGGAGAGGTAGAATGACTTTACATTCAAATAATGTTTGAAGAAGAGAATTCCATTAACCATAAATACCAGCAGCAAAATAGAAATGCACAAGTTAAAACTGAAAAGGATTGAACGGGATCCAACAGCAACCGTGATCAGTAGGTGGTCCCTTATATCTCACAAAATTTGGAATCAGCCTGAAGCATCCAATTTAATGTTTAAAGTAATTGAGATTTCATCAAACAGATCTTACAAAAAGCTGTGAAGTCACACAGTCAGGCCGACTATTTCAAAACTTTCAAGAATTATTAATTCCTGATGAAATTCCTCAAGCCTTCAAGAAGTAAAAGCTGAGTACAGATAGCTATCCTTCCAAAGTCACTTAACATTAATTTCTCTGGATTAGGCACAAGAAGTTGTGCAAAGCTGAATCATAGTAGTATTCTGTGTGTTTGGTTATTTATTTGTGCTTTGGTACCAGTCATCATTCTTAACTAGTGCTAAAAATATTAGCTTCATTATTGTATATTCTTGTCTAGTTAGGAAGTTATTTAAGTCATAGAGTCTGATAGTTAATGGAGGTCTTGCATTTTTAAAAAGTAAGTGTTCAAATTATACAAATGTTTTGCCATATCACTTGTAATTATGCATCCAGTTATTCTCTTAACCCACTCACACTGCCTTGATCACTAAATCTATTAAATTACCTGGCGCATTACATGATTCTTGAAAATCAATGTCGTCACTAAAATTTGACAAAGTGAAAGTTTGGTATGCTTCAGTAAAGCATTACCCTTTTTTTTCACTTTGCATTCTCAGATGCAGGACATTCCAATGCATTCAAATGTTTTGACTAAAAATACAATTTTCTTCTGTGCCTATTTGGTGAATACTTTTATTTTGGGCCAGATGTAAAGAAAATGAACAAGTTAAATCAAGGACCCAATTTGGACAAATAGAAAACACATGACAGTTATGTTACTTCCAGTTCATTGCACCTTTACTTATTAAGCAGACTCTTCAAAAAAAGGGGTTGAACTGCCCTCAAATTTGCTTTTTTGCTTAGACATATTATTCCACCTATTCCCACTTCATTTATCATTTAGTCTTCACATGCTGAGGCAAGCATTTGTGAACTTGAAATGAGAGTTATTTACCTTCCTAATATTTGTGTTGCTGTATTATTTGCCAAACTGCCACTTGCTTCACTCCTGAACATGTCAGTTTGTGAAACTGAATTCTACAACAAATTCATTTTCTACCATTCTGAAGTGTGGTGTTATTCAGTATGCTTAACATTTTGGTTTGATCAGAATTAGTTAGAAAATGAAATCCAGATTCAAGCTCAGGTGACACCAATGTATTCAGGTTAGACATTGAAAACAGTTTTTTCCTCCCATCTACTCAGTGCTTTTATGGTACATACCATCATTTGTACAATTGCTCTGGGGAAGAGCATTCTTCTTTTCTGGGGAAGGAGCAGCAACAGCTGTGGTGGTAGTAGTAGCAGTAGAAGTAGATGTAGTTGCAGCAGCGGTGCGAGGTGGCTGCACCTGTTTAATTGCTAAGCTGTTTTCATTATCAGCTAGAATAAAATAAATCAAATGGATTACAAGGCTACAGAGAACAAAGAGAGGATTAACAACTTTGTAGGAATTTAAGTTGTCTGGAACAAACTCGTGACTTCATTAGAGTGTGATCATAACAGCCATTTTGGTTGGGTGGGAGGGGTGGTAGGTTCAGAAGGCGAGGCAAAAAGACAGTTGCAAATGAATTAGTTTTTATCTTGATATATTGTCACGCTGTACTCTGGTGTCAACACACATCTAGGTATTTCCGGTTGCACATAGTTCATTTAAATAATCTGTCTTTGCATGCATTTAGGGTGGCAGGTGGTTCAGTGGTTAGCACTGCTGCCTCACAGCGCCAGGGACCCGGGTTGAATTCCCATCTTGGGCAACTGTGTGTGGAGTTTGCACATTCCCCCAGTGTCTGCATGGGTTTCCTCCGGGTGCTCTAGTTTCCTCCCACAGTCGAAAGATATGCAGGTTAGGTGAATTGCCCAAGTTAAATTGCCCGCAGTATTAGGTGCATTAGTCAGGGGTGAATGTAGGGGAATGGCTCTGGGTGGGTTGCTCTTTGGAGGGTCAGTGTAGACTTGTTGGGCCGAAGGGCCTGTTTCCACACTGTAGTGAATCAAATTAAATTATGTGGAAAATGTGCTTTAAGAGAACAAAGACACCTCAAAGTCAACCACTGGAAAATCTCAGCAGGTCTGACAACATCTGTGGAGAGAAATCAGAGTTAACATTCCAGGTCCATGACTGAGGTTCTGAAGAAGTGTCACTAGACTCAAAACGGTACTGTTTTCTCTCCTGAGGTGCTATCTGATCTGCTGAGATTTTCCCTGCAATTTCTGTTTAGCTTCAGATTTCCAGAATCCACAGTTCTTCTGTATTTTTTGTCAGACTAAAGCACAATGTTCTCAAGGTTAAGTCTTGTTGTGACACTCATATCCTACCAACAGATCCAAAAATGGGATAAACTTCTTTCTAGAGAGACACACAAGGAGTAGAGGGAGGAATTTCATGAAAATAAGACACACCTGCAACTATATTTTTGAAGATCAGTAAGATGCCTCTTTCTAGCTGCAAAGCATGTGTCCCTATGGACAACTTTTTCAGAATGTTCATTAAGCGTTTAGACTTCCTGATGGTAACACTAATATATATTCAACAGACCTATTGGGAGTTGCTTTTTTGGGCATTATTTAACAGGTCCCTTAGGTATACATTGGAGCTGAAGTATCAACATGCTGGATATATGTGTTGCTTTAAACCTTAGGGACCACACAGCTTAAATGAGTGTTCACAAAAGTCTCCATTTCTCTCATGTTATTAACCTTAACACAATTTGATATCCGATTGAGGATGTAAGTATGATTAGTTCTAATTTGTCTCGGTTTTGAGGGCCAAATTGATCAGGGTCAAACTGGTTGTAGGCTTGGTCAATAGCTAGGATCCGCAGAGAAATCATGCATTTTAAGAAAAAGACTGCTGCTCTAAAGGTGACCCAATTCTTAAAGACGTAGATAGGAAAACGATATTGTATGATTTCCTGGATAGAACTTGGAACAGGAACCAAATGTTCACAAGCATCACATGATCAGAATTACAAGGAAGGAAAAATTTATCGGCAAATCATACCGGATCTCTCCAGCCTCACTTTCTGAATGAAAGGCTAATTATGGCTTCCCACGAAGTTGATCACAAATGTTAAAGAATTTAGACTAAAAGAAGCACTTCTTGTAGCAAAACAGGCAAGTGTCTCTGTTCTAAATCTCCATATAGTCTGGACTAGCTCAGCAAATATTATTCATCTGTTAACTTTAAAAACGTTGCACTTCCACATATTTTAAATATGATTGGAAATAGCTAATTATACCATATGATTCACCTGCAATTAATAAACATCAAGGCTTGATGTGTTTCAAATGATAGAATTTAAAATTTGATCTTAAATAGTTATTTGGTAGTGAATTGAATATTGCTGAAAACAGACATGATGTTGAAATGTTTTGTCTTGTGTTTATAAAGACAGATGCAAGCATGCTAAAAGTGAAGGGAACAATAATTAATACTCCGAGAAAAGGGTGCTGATCAGTTGACAAGTTAACCCTGATTAATTGAGGCACTTCCATGGAGAAACATCAAAATCTGTCATACTTCCCTTTAATATGAAACTGGCAGAATGCCCATACATGTTCCTTTTTCTTGCTGTCGAAGGCCCATGTTTTTCAACATATGTAACTTACAGCTAGCATATTGGTTGTCTGACTGATCAACCTTAAATTAGTATTAGTGCAGCACAAGTACGCAGGCTGTACGTTTCAATGATCAATAGTGGTATCAAAGAACATATTCCTCCAGCTGTCCACAGTAGGTACCCTACTGATCATACTCAATCAGCCTGTGTTTGAAAAACTCAGAACATCACCCTCAATAGTAAAAGTCTTTCAATTTTGGAGAATATTTGCAGAACAAGTGAGAGTATGCTAATTTTTCTATTAATATGCAATTCAAGATCATCACTTCTTTCCTGGCAAGTCACATCAGGCTCAAAACATTAACTCTTTCTCTCTCCACAGAGGCTGCCAAACCTGCTGCATTTCTCTAGCATTTTCTGTGCTTTTTTGGGACAGTAATTTATTGGTGTATTCTCCATGGCAATACCTCTACAAATCACAGCTGACTTGCTAACTAATTAGCACCTTTTTTTCTGCAATTTAAGTTGTTGATCCCTTTCAAATGTATAACTGTTGCATCCATCCATATAAATGTAAGATGAAAAGATCCAACAGCAACAATGATTGTGTTTTCAGAATGCTTGTTAACTTCATTTGTAAACTACTATGAATTGTTGAAATAGGACTGCTGCTTTCAAAACATTATCAAAATAACAAACTATACACTCTCCACAACAAGAATCTTTCTAAATTTCAGTGCAGGTCTTTATTTTGCGTAGCATTTATATGGCAAATAAAAAAAGAGGCAGAATTTTTTATATTGCTTGTAAAAAAAAGGTTAAAAAGACACCTTTTTTTGTTATACAACAATTTAAGCCCAAAACGTGTCTTTTTTTTTTAAAAAAAGGACTGCTACAGAGACAAAATAATTGAAGGCATAAATTCAGTGCCTAACTGGTAAAAATTCTGTGGGGGACCAATAGGATGTAACATTTAAAGATATCAAAGAAACTTTAAACAGGCTGGACTGTGATCTATTGTGACTACAAAGGTGGGCTGATGGTCATTAGCTCAACAACAAGCCATGCCCTGTGGATGATGTCCCAAATTGGAAACATTTTGTTTTTCCCTTTGAAGCATTCACAAGGTCAGAGATTAAAAAGCCAGTTTCAACTCTACTGAAGTGTGCTAGAGAGATTGAATGCTTTTGTATGGAATAAGGCTGGATTTGAGTGTTGGCATACTGTGAAGGTCAGAGTCAAGAACCTTTCATTATCCAACCCTGTGTTGCTCAATTCAAAGATTAATGCTTACCTTTTTTTGAAACTTTTATCTTTTTGGACCCACCTCGTTTCTAATCTATTTGTATGTGCAGTGTGTTAGTGTTACTTCTTTAGTGTAGTAATTATTAAACTCACTTTTTGTTCATTCAAGAGCATCTGATTATATTAAACCTGGTTAAAACACTACTTCATTTGGATCTGAGAGATATGCATCCACAAAAGGAGTCTTTTCCAATCAACCTTGTTGCAAATAACCAAAGGTACTATTGAACAAAGGAGAACCAAATCATTCCTCCCACCTGGGAGTTTAACAGTTTGGAGTATCTAGTCTGGAATTATAATAAAGTGGGCAACCTTGCTCAAGATCTGGTTGAATCTTTTGCAAAGCTTTGGAATTTCAGCATATAATATGATTCCTTATAGAAGTACAATAAATGGAACTTGCATGTTATGAAGTGGGTTTAATATGTAAATGAACCAACAATCATTAGGGGGAAGAAAAAGCCCTTACCTGTGTGGGAATGCATGTGCTCTATTAGATTGTTATAAAACTGGAACTGAATCCCACATGCCCCACAGGTGTATTGCTCTTAAATGGAACAGAAAAAAGTAAAAATCAGAAACGATGAAGTCAATGTAACAATGGAGTACTGTACTCCAATACAAAATATACCAAATTCAAATTTCAATTGTGACCATCACATTGGCTTTTCTGAGGGGTAACGTTTAACAGTCTTAAGTAGATTCTACAGGGCAGTAATGTGAAATAATGTTCATAAGCCCTTGTAAATAATGACATTGCATATCCAGGAGAAATCCGCCCCCCTTCCACCACCCCAAACCAAAGGCAGCATGGATGCAGGAATTCTTATAGATGGTGAGGAAAGAAAAAAACACAACATAAAATTAAAAACTGAAATATGAAAACCAGACGGGAAAAATCTTTAATAAAATTGCCCACAGTGACAAACCATATTTCCTATTGAGAAATTACATTCCAATGCATATTATAGAATTATTCAATAACTATTACACCATTTGGCTGGAGCAAGTTGGTGATTCTCTCAAAGATAGGTACCAATTAGTTAAAATACTAAGCTGCAGCTGACATTTTAACACAAAACAAATGCAATCATTTAAATCAAATTAACGATTCTCCAATTTCACAAGAAAATATTATAAATTACTCAACTAATATTCAACATGTTAATATAATTAGTATCCGGCTCAGATAATATAATTGGTATCCAGCTCAGATGATCGAATTCAATTTTTGTAACTTTTTCCTAATGTGTCTGTGGGCGGCACGGTGGCAAGTGGGCGGCACGGTGGCACAGTGGTTAGCACTGCTGCCTCACAGCGCCTGTAGACCCGGGTTCAATTCCCGACTCAGGCGACTGACTGTGTGGAGTTTGCACGTTCTCCCCGTGTCTGCGTGGGTTTCCTCCGGGTGCTCCGGTTTCCTCCCACAGTCACAAAGATGTGCGGGTTAGGTGAATTGGCCATGCTAAATTGCCCATAGTGTTAGGTAAGGGGTAAATGTAGGGATATGGATGGGTTGCGCTTCGGCGGGTCGGTGTGGACTTGTTGGGCCGAAGGGCCTGTTTCCACACTGTAAGTCTAATCTAAAAAGATTGGCAATCAACAGCTTGTGTCACAACTGAACAAAAAGAGAAATCATGCTATGATTGAGTACTGTGGAGTTTTGCTTTGTTTGACACACAATTATATGGCATTAACATAAATTCAATACAGAATATCAAGATTACGTGAGACTTATCACCTACAGTTTTACTAGCACTTAATAGAATTATGTTGATGATAGGGGAAGTATTAAATGACTTGAGTGTGCGGTACTGAAAAAGCACAGCAGGTCAGGCAGCATCCAACGAGTAGGAGATTCAATGTTTTGGGCATAGGCCCTTCATCAAGAATTCCTGAAGGACTTATGCCCGAAACGTCAATTCTCCTGCTCCTTGGATACTGCCTGACCTGCTGTGCTTTTCCAGCACCACTCTGATCTAGTCTCTGGCTTCCAGTATCTGCAGTCCTTGTTTTTGCCCTGTTAAAAAATATCTTTGCGTAAAGTTTATTTTGGAGCTATATATATATGATTATTTAACATTGTTGGAAGCATTGTATTTTGAACAAAATGTTTTTATGAGCTAAAAATAAAAAAGTTGGAACTGTAATTGAGTCAGTACAAATGATGACAACTTCTAATTAACATAATGTTATATGGTGTAGATTTGGTCAGGATAGATTAACAAGAACAATTCAGTTAGAGGATATGTGCAATCTGGCTATTTTTAAACTTGCGTAAAGCAACTGTCCTGCCTAGTGTTCTGGAAGGACTGAATTCTGGATTGAATTCTTCTTGCGAGGTACAAGGATGGAAATTTAGTGTAGTCCCCATGGCACTTCCATGTAACATGCCTTGCTTGTTACTTAAAGGATTGTGCTGGGAGTGATGTCATAATACCTTCAATCACCTTTTTGGCAATACTGCTGACCGGAAGACCACCCACAAAGGGTTTGCAGGAATATCACAAATATGGAAGACCTGAAAGGCAACAACTAGCAAAATCTATTCATGTTGGGTGGGGCTTCACTGAATGGATGGGACCACTCAGCTGCTCTCTCTGACAGGTCACTATATTTATAGTTTAATTTTACGTCGGTTAAAGGCTTTGAAGTTTGGAGCATCTTGCACCTTCCTGCTTCTGTTTGGCACGAGTGACACTTAAAAGATAGTTATCCCGCATACTCACACTAAGCATCTGTAAATGAACCAACTTGCAAAAGCTGTTTCTGGAGCTGAAATAATGTTAAAAATACTTAAAAAGTACATTTTCTGGCTTAGGTCAAATAAAGTCAGACTTGTTAATTCTAAACTTTTATTTTAACTATACCTACAAAACAAATTGGATTTGCCCTTTTCTGGCATTATGTAGCAAAATGAGTTAAGAACTTCACTTCAGGTTAAGAAGCACTTCTGCAGCTAATTCACAAATGTTTTATGAAAGCTACTAGGTGTGAGAATATTAAATTTACACTTGAAGGAAATAAAATCTAAGCAAATACCTTCAAAACATAAATGAATGTAAAATTTGATATGTAGTTGCATCTTCAGATAGTTGAAAGCAAAAATAAAGTAAGAACTCAAACAGAAGTGTGCATTCTGGCTATTAAAGCCTACTCTGCCATTCAATAAGATCATAGCTGATCTTATTGTGGTCTCAACTTCATTTTCCTTTCTGTCCTCCATAACCTTTGACTTTCTTATGTACCAAAGGTGTTTCAGAGACAGCCTTGAATAAACTCACAAAACAAGTCCAGTCTGTTTTCTGGGAAGCAATTTCAACAGACTAAAGACTCTCGGACAATTTGTTTACCCCTTCACTTTTATATTAAAAGTGAAACTTCAAACTGTGTCTTCTAATTCTAGTCTCTTCTATAAAGAGAAACACCTTCTCAGAATCCACTTTGTCAAATTCCATGAGGTCCTTATTTACTTCAATAGGAAAATGTTCATATTATAGTAGATCCTTATAAATGTGAAAAATAGCTTAAATATTTTTGGTGGGGTGGAAGCTGTCAGAATAAAAGATCTCCTCTTGAAACATTAATCTATCTTTTCACATCCAGTAACTTGGATACAATTACACACTCAAAAATTTTTTTTTTTTTTTAAAAGGAATCAGCAATGATATAATTGCAACAATTAACATATTACAATTGGCTTTATACTACACTGAGTTATACTAATTTCTGATAATTCACTAATGCCAGCAAACTATAAATTTCACATCTTGGAGTTTAGCTTTGTAGCATCTAAATAATATCTGGGTCAAGACAATTCGATAAGATAATGATTTAGTATCATTATTTGCATTGTATATTTACGCATAGAAGAACTGATGCATAAAGAATAGAGTTTAACTGCTAGATAATTGTATGTTCAGCATTTTAATTTGCATATACAATATTTTATAAATTACCTCTCGCTCTGCTATTATGTGCCTGCTGTCTTAAACAGGTACAATGTTTATGTTCACTTCCACAGCTCGGACATGTAGCTCCATCTGTAAATATTAAACAAACCATATCTCATTTAAGTAAAGATTTTGTTGTGTTAAGTGTCACAAGCCTGCAACAAAAGTTAAAGCAAAGACTGCCTGTGACATAGATCAATTTTGACTTACTTTTGGCAGAAGATGGACCCGACTTCTGTACGCTGGTACCTCCTGGAAAACAATTTATAAAGATAAGTGCAATCACTTTAGAGAGACATTTATGATGCAAAAGGCAGACAGAATCCAAATGCAAGTTAAGTTTGTAGTAATGCTGCATGTGCAAGAATCCAGATTGTTCCTTTTAAGTATAAACTTCTTTTCACAGTTATATTGTACTTTCTATACTTATTTAAAAATAAAAAAATGTGAATATTGCTGCAATACTGTTCCTCTTGAATAACTTACTGAACAAAGCGCAAACTAGTAACTCTAAATAGAAGAAAAATTACTGGAACCATTTAAGGAGTCATGGGTCTATAAATTTTATACTCTTTGAACAACAGTGTAACAGTTTTCATGCAGGTGCTCATACTGGAGATACTGCATGTGTTACAATGCCAACCATCATCAGTTTGTTGTTTCTTTGACAGGGTCTAAGGGCCTACATACTTTAGAACAATAGAGGAAATGCACTAGTGAGTCTAAATAAGAAATCTGTATCTTGAATAATGTATAATTTATAGCAGTCAGGTAAAGTTACAGAAGTTTGATATTGTTAATTAGAGTATTGGGCAACATATGGATAAAGGATCTTGTAGAGCGAGTATCTAAAATACTCTGTCTTTAGCCCCCTCAAAGCCTTTATTAAGCTCCAAGCAATCTCCAATGTTAATCCTTTGAGAACCCTTAACTTGAACAACACTGGACATGCCATAGTGGAAGTTACAAATTAGTATTAAATGACTAAAGTATCACTAAATTAGTACTGATTTAAATCCCCCATTACTTACAAAACCAGAAACTCTGCAGGTCTGGTAGCATCTGTGGGAAGAAAACAGAGTTAACTTTCTGATGAAGAATCACCTGACTTGAAATGTTAACTCTGCTTTTGTCCCACAGATGCTGCCTAATCTGCTGAGTCTCTCCAGCAATATGTTTTTTCTTTCAGATGTCCAGTATCCGCATTTCTTTGCTTTATTATCCCTCTATTACTAGTTATGGTATGATTGGTGATTAGGGAGTGAAAGAAAGAGTGCAAGAGGGCAAACAAGTGAGCACCCGAGATAGTGAGAGTGAGCGCCCAAGACAGCGAGAGCGTGTGCAACTTTAGAAATTTGTACCTGTAAAATTTGTGAATTCCTGCTCATACTACAACCTATCTTGTCTAATAACTGCATAAGAGCACTCCTATTTGAATATTTTAGTTTTTATTAAATAGGTGTCTTTTTGGCTGTAACGTGGGGAGGGATTTCAGGCTTCAAAATTCCTGGATGATGAAAACTTCTACTTTGCTGCAACAGTTTTGCATCTTTGGTTCCTTTTACAACGGACAACCAGGGACAGGATTTCATTCACAAGGATGGTGATATTAAGAAAAAGACAGTATTGAAGTAGTTGCGATTTTCTAACATCTGTTTCTTTACCCTCTCAAAGGAGGTGGTCATAGCAGACCTTGCCATCATTTGCATCTCATTCCTAATGGGACTTCAACTACATACTTTGGTAGGCTTTTTCAAAGTTCAGTAAAAAGTTAACCACACTGCTATAGATCTGGAGTCACATAGTCACGACCAGACAGGAATAACAGATTTCATCCCCTAAAGGACATCAGTGAACCAGATGATTTTTACTACAATGGTCACCTTTGCAGAAACTAGCTTTATATTCCAAACTCTTTGGCTGGATTCAAATTTCACCAGCCTTTTTCAGCCTCTGGTTAACTGGCCCATTGGAAATACTACTATACCTTCTACAAGCACTTCTCCCAATATGAATATGTACATAAACTGAAATTTATGATCTTACATCCACCATTTTCTAAACAAACTTAAAGTAGCATTTAAAATAGATTAAAATCATCTACCTTTTTAGAAGGCAGATATAAATGCAGATTGTTATAAATATAATAACTAAGTTACTGTACAGATCTCCAGCCTTAAACAATACATTTAAATGATTATGCTATAGATTTACTTCATGCATCATACATACCACTAGAATTCTGAGAGCTGTTATTTTCTTCACATGTATTTGATAGTTTAGTTTCACTTCTTTTGCCGAGAGAGCTCTCTGCATCTGTCCAATTTAAAAGTAATATTATAAGATTTATTTTTCAAAAAGCACATTATGCGCTGAATAAATGATTTCCAGATCGTTTCTTTGATTTTAAATGCTGAAATTGAAGATGCTTTGTTACATTTAATTTCTTATATTAGCAACAAAATACCTTATTAATCTTGGCAAGCACATACTGAGGTAGAAGAATGTTGTACATCTTCTAAGACAGTCAAGCTCAATGGTCACACTGGAAAAAACGTGTCCAATTTTCAAAAACATAGTTCCTGCTATTTTAAATCTTCTATGAATTGGAGTAAGTTATTTTTTTACCTTAGCAGGCAACCATCTAGATTCTGATCTAGAAATCTGGGAAATGGATAATATGGTTCCCAATGCTAATGTTTTCTAGGGTGGATGCTTTCCAATTGGACTACATATTGATCCAATCCAATATGAAAGACCCACAACATGCTTTGTGTAATCATCAAAGAAATTTATAGATGCCAATCAAATAATACCCAAGTGCAAATGTGGAGTTCAAATGAGAGATCTCCATAAGACTGAAGAAGTGGGCAATTTAATGATTCAAACACATTCTGGCCAGTTGTCAGAGCAATTTACTTCATTCACATCAGGATCTTACTGAAGATGAATTTTATCAAACATGCTTCTAAAGTCATGTAGTAACTGTTACAGGATCTCTCTTTTGAATGGACTTATGAGAATTCAATTTGATGAGAAAAAAAAGGTGCCTCTAGATTTAATCCATTTGAACACACATTACTCATTATCATTTGTCACAGCAAGCCATTGTGGTATAATTACACCACAAAATCAAAACAAATGTATCAAATTATGAAATAGGAAAACAGATTTTTCACTTAGTTCTAGGACTAATATTTTCAAGAAAACATGGCATAAGTTTAATTTGAAATTTCTCCAAACTGTTAGTATTACTTCTTAATAGGTACAGATCAAATGCATATCCATAACACTCCCTCAAATAATATAAAATTAAAAATCACATATCACCAGGTTAAAGTCCAACAGGTTTATTTGGAAGCACTAATTTTCAGACCACTGCTCCTTCATCAGTTGGGTTGAAAATGTGTTGCTGGTTAAAGCACAGCAGGTTAGGCAGCATCTCAGGAATAGGGAATTCGACGTTTCGAGCATAAGCCCTTCATCAGGAATGAGAGAGAGTAGCCAAGCAGGCTAAGATAAAAGGTAGGGAGGAGGGACTTGGGGGAGGGGCGATGGAGGTGGGATAGGTGGACAGAGGTCAAGGTGAGGGTGATAGGCCGGAGTGGGGTGGGGGCGGAGAGGTCAGTAAGGAGATTGCAGGTTAGGAGGGCGGTGCTGAGTTGAGGGAACCGACTGAGACAAGGTGGTGGGAGGGGAAATGAGGAAACTGGAGAAATCTGAATTCATACCTTGTGGTTGGAGGGTTCCCAGGCGGAAGATGAGGCGCTCCTCCTCCAGCCGTCGTGTTGTTATGTTCTGCCGGTGGAGGAGTCCAAGGACCTGCATGTCCTCGGTGGAGTGGGAGGGAGAGTTAAAGTGTTTAACCTGCTGTGCTTTAACCAGCAACACATTTTCAGCTGTGATCTCCAGCATCTGCAGACCTCATTTTTTACTACTTCATCAGTTGGGACCATGTCCAAATTATGTTATCAACTGTAATCAAAGAATATATTTTAACTGCTTGGATCACTAAACTTTGGAGTTATAACTGAACAATTACAGGATTTATAAAGTGCAAACAGTTGCACAAGGAAAAGTTAACAATGTTTAGCTGTCAAGGATATCCTGTTTGCATTGTAACCATGAGATATTTGCGTGCTGAATCAATTAATAATATTAAAGTAACATCAGAACACAGCAAGACTCCTGGCCACACAGGATAAAAGGAACTCACTTGAAGAGATTCACGGTAAAGATTTGAAGAAAGAGGAATAGAACATTAGAAGCTATCTTGTAACCACTGGAGTTAGGTCTAGTCAGTGGGAAACATGAATCATTTAAACTCTAGGAAAATGATTAATAGTCAAGGTCTTTTCCTAGGATCGAGGAGTTCAAAACTAGAGGACATAGATTTAAGGTGAGAGGAGGAACATTTAAGAAGGAGCTGAGGGGTAATTTCAACACGCAGAGTTGGATGTGTGTGTGGAATAAACTGCCAGAGGAAGTGGTAGCGGCTGGTACAATTACAACATTTAAAAGGCATGGGTATGCAAAGGAAGGGGTTAGAGAGATATGGGCCAAATGCTGGCAAATGGGATCAGGTCAGATTGGGATGTTTGATTAGCATAGATAACATGGACCAAAGGGTCTGTTTCCGTGCTGCATGATTTCATGACTACCTTTTTTTGTTGAGCTGCTTAATAAATTGCCGTAATACTCATGGAGAAAGAGCCTTCCTGCCCAAAATTGATCAAAACTGATTTTGAAACCTGTTGCTAAACAGTGAAAGCAACAAGTTTAGGCAGGATTAGGCAATTCCACTACCAATGAACCAGATCAAAGCTCTGCCATATCAAGTTGCGAATAGCAGTGACAGTTAAATAATTAATGCTCCGAGGTGGTTCCAAAAACTCTCATCCTTAATCATAACTGAAGCCCAGCATGTGCATACAAAAGACAAAAGCGTTTACAATCTTTAACCAAGAGGAAAACAGTACTGTTAAAGTCCACATTTCAGTAACAGTTCATTATAGGTAGATGGCTCAGACTTGATTGTAGGAAGTTTAAATAAGGAAACCTAAAGGCTGAATCTGGGATTAGAAATGAGAAAAGTGAAGTTATTCCGGTGTTTCAATTATTTTGAAGGGACCAGCCATTTTGGTGAAGACTGTGACAATGGGATAAGGGGTTATTGGGAGTGGCTGCTGGAGAAATGGTCAGGCAGTTAAAGTCTTTGTACTCATAGAAGCTGAGCTCTGCTTGAAGAAGTCACACGTTTCAAAGACTTAATAGTCGAATGTGCTGCCCTATGTATGAAGGGGATTGCCAGTTTGTTGTATTAGCCATTTGAAATGTAACTTTCAGGTTTAATTTAGTAGAAACTATATTAATATGATATTGGTTTTATTATGACAGTAAGTTATAAAACGTGAATCTTGTCCAACAGGTTTTTTAAAAAATTATCTTCTCTCCACCATTAGACCAGAATAGTTTTGTTCCCTGATTATTGAGGTGTTCAGCTTCAGTCTGTGCCTGAATGCAGTAAAGCCTGGACAATATTCAGGCTAGGGCTAACAAGCAGCAAGTAACATTTATGTAATAAGTGGGCAGTTACCATCTCCAACAAGAGAGTTTAACCATTTCCCCTTGACATTTAATATCACTGAATCTTTCACTTAACAGCTGAGGGTCTCCACGGACCTTAAATTTAAAATGGAACTAGCCACATTAGTACTATGATTACAACAGCAGTACCAAAGTGAATTACGCACCATTTATAATACAGATTGCAGCAACCTGTCAAACATTTACTTGATAACATCTTCCAATCCACCATCTCCATCAAATAGATAGGCAAGAGCAGCAGGCATGTGGGAACACCACTTAGACACAGACTTTCCATTCTTCATGGTGTCAAAATGGCTTCTCTAACATCACTATGAGAACTGATACTGGAGATAGTCTGCTGTAAATCAAGCCTTAACACTCCCAGAGTTGTAACAAATCATAAAAGTATGCACAGCATTCCAATATACCTGACTTTCAGACCAAGGTTGATAGAAAGCACTGACCAGGTTTCTGTACTAAACAAGAATTATTTATTACAGGTAATTAGACTATAGCTACAGGAAAACAGATATAAACTACTGGCATATAACAATAATAACCAAAACTTGACATCCATCAACAGAGAAATAGGGAAAATAGATTATTGGCAGAGATAGAAAGTCAGTTTAGGTGATCTTTGCTTTTGGATTCAGATGTTGAGATGATTCTTCCTTGGCTGGCCAGACATCCTATTGCTCAGATATCTTGGGATGCTTGCACTTGGAAAATTGATGAATTCAAAAGTCACACCTGGTTTTCTTCAGGTTTGAACAGAACTTTTGATGGCAGAGAACAGGCAGCTTCCAGGCTGGAAGAAGATCTGCATATTCTTTTCTTTCTCTGTTTCTGCAGCTTGTTTCCAGCTCACGTCACTCAATCTGAGAACTAATCTCTTGCCAGAAAGCAAAAAGATCTTTGTCATCGTTAACTGGTCACTAGTCCAGAAGCCAATCAACTTATTGGTATCACCTGACTGCCTCTGAATACAGAATCTCTCAGCTCTGCTTCACTTACAACTTATAACTTTAATTACTGCTGGCTCAAACAGGCTTTTATGATCTTGTCACACGAATTAGACTATTTGCTTTTCAAAACATGTAGCAAAAAAACCCTTAAAAATCTTGAAATAGTTCTCTTCTTTCAGTCCACAAAAATAAAAATACACTCTTTAAAGAATACCCTGACCACACAAACTCTCATGGTCCAAACTGAAAAATCACCAATTTCATAAAGGCAATTAAGGTTGGGTAATAAATGCTGGGCTTACTTGTAATACCCATGTTGCATGAATGAATAAAATGTACATGTAAATTCATTAATGTTAGTTCACTGAATTCTTCAGTCCGATTTATGATCCTACAGTCTGTTACTTATTGCAAGAACAAATTTAGATTTTGAATGTAATACATACCAGAAGATGCATGCAAAGCCACGTGTTCCTGGTAAGGAGTGTAATACTTGTATCGTTTGCCACAGTATTCACAGATGTAGCTACCTGTTTCTGGACAGTTAAATAAAATAAATGAGAATTGACAGCCAACTCTCAGTTCTCGTTTTAGCAGGAAATTCAAGAATGATAAACAAAAGAAAAATATTACAATTCAGCTATAACAAGAGTTGTAATAATGATTTAGTGGACATTTTAATTTAACAACTCTGGATGGCAAATTAAAAATGCATCACTTTCTCATTGGAGGGGGAAAAACAGTTAAGAACCACTTTTCCTGGAGCAGTTGGGTTAATAAACTACATCGGGCTTAGTAAAGATTTATGACTAAAGATGCTGCGCTTCTTTATCAAATAATAATGGAACTGAAAACAGGTGAAGAGGGACGACAGACTGCAAGCACATGGCACTGCAGTCTTTCCTCTTGCAATTCATTGATACAAATATGAAAATGCTCTAGCACAAACATTTGCATACTTAATATGTTACATTCATAATCATAATAGCTGCAATTACAGCACCTGGTTATGCATCAGCAATTATTAAAAATGTTCAATTTCCCAACATTGGAAACCTTTGAAAACCATAAAAGTTTGCAAGTAACAACTGATCAAATAAAATACATTTGGGGCCTAATTTTCAATTCAATTTTACATTTTCACTGTATCCATGCACAATTGGGGAGATTTATTAGTTTACTTTCCCTTGTTTTACATGCCCTTGTAATTTTTCAACTGAATCATTTTACTTATATCATACTCCAGGTTCCAGTTTGGTGCTCAACATTAGATAGCTGCTCATTCCTTGTGTGTTTCAAATTTTAAAATACCTTTTATAATTAAGCTTTCAGCAAAATAAAACTGCGTTCAATAATCAAGTCTAAAACATGGACAGTGAAGTTGCAAAAATTGGCCAAAACAATGCTTTAACAGATGTTTTGGAAAATAATTTCAAAAATTCCTGCCACATTAGTATTTTGATGAGCCTGTTGTTTTCCCAGCAGCACATATAAACACATTTTTCTGCCCAAATTGGTTCTGATATTACGTGGCACTAGTAAAATTGAAGGGACTGTGACACATGAACAATGCAAGTTTTCACTATGCATATACTTTCTCCATGTAACAATTCATACTTGACCCAGGGCTGCGGACAGTTTCCTCCACCTGTTCAGTTTTCACTTCTGCTGGCGTCTCAACTGCCTGATCATAAGGATCTATAATTAAGAAAGATGTTTAATTAATTTTATAACATCACAGTGCCAATTGAATAGCATGAATTCATACAATAACCTTCTTACCCCATAAGAATTAGTTTCTCCTGAGAAAGTGTGCTTGAATGTCATTGCTGGATGTGCCCTTCTAATATATACATTAGAGTAAAATATCCATAACTTACTGCAAATTTACAAACACATTTCATGCTGCAGGTTAATACACATTACAAATCATAAGAATTATCTTAAGAATCAGAAGAGATATGACACTGTTGTCCCTTGCATCCTGGAGTTAAAAATAGTTTGTGCATAACTCATTCTACTCCACATCCACAGAAGTCCTTCGCGAGTAATTATAAATGAAAAGCTTTTAGCTGTTATCTATGATTTCCAGTATTGTTTCATTTTTCTTTTGAGTGTCAAATATTTTGACATTAACATTCAGTGGCATTTAGAAATTGGCAAATCTCCTATAAATTTGAAATTGATATTTATTTTCACATCAACCATCAGCTACATGCATTTGTGCTAATCCAAAACAAAGTGAAACAACTACTTTGCAAATACATACCATCTACTGCGTGTAAATCCCTGTGTTCTTGGAAACAGCTATAATATTTGTATTTCTTGCCACAGATGTCACACATATATCTAAAATTCTCTGTAAATCAAAAGGAGAAAACAAGTCAATAAGGTGGCTTGCTTTCCATTTTCTGTCCCAAAAGCTTTGCTAAAACATTAGGGAATTCTTATACTTCAAAATACACTGCACAAAGCAGCTTTGAAACTACTGCTGCAATACTTGCATGTCTCTTTCCTGTTTACATTTGCTTGAACATTTATTCTTGGCTTTACAGGGTCAGGGGTACTAATCTTATTGGATTATTGGTGGAGACCTGATCATATTAATCAAGATTTGATAATGTTATTACATCCTCATTACGTAGACTTAGTTGCATGCATAATGAGTGTTTGTCATTGCAGAAAATTGACAAATCATCCATTAACAGATGAAGAAAATACATAAACGGGAACTCAGATAGAAATCATGAATGCTAATTCTCTTCTCGGTTATGAGCAACAGTGCCCAAATTCAACTTGCTCGACTATACAGAAGCAGACAGTACATAATTTGCAATTTTATTGAACCAGTCAACAATGAAAATCCCTCATTCAACTGATATTACCCAGAGATCTCAAATTTAAGAAATTATACTCACAAACACAAAACATTTATGATGGCAGAATGTGAAAATAACTAAAAGCAGCTCTGAAACAGCCTGAAAACTTATTTTGTTACTTCCAGTTCATCTGAAGTGAAATTGCATAAACTGAACTTCAATCAATGCCTAAAAAGCCAGACAGTAATTGGAATGCACACAGTTCAAATCACATGCTGAACGAAAAACCCTGTCTACTTCATACCTTTATCCTATAGAGTAATTTCATTTTGTTTGCTGGGTAACCTGCAAAAAAAATGCAAACTCAATCCAACTTAGTACGCACGATATAAAATGTGTGTGTAAGGAAAACTAAGCAAATGACGTAGTTAGCTCTTGGTTTGCAAGTGACAGCACACAGAAAATTAATCTTCCATTCCAGAAGATATAATCATCCTCACGGGCACTTGCAGATGAGGATGATTTGCTTCCATTCTCAGGGGAGTCCGTAGCTGACGGTACAGACTGGTGCAGCTTCCACAGGTTGTTATACTTGGGACAGACAATGGCCGCAGGAAGGGTGGGTGGGACATTGGTGTGGCAGCGCGCTCCTTTTGCTTGGCAACTGCTTCTTCCCCTCAACAAGTCTCAAGATGCTCAACATCTTCCTGGATGCTCTTCTTCCATTAGTTTTGGGCTAGTGATTGCCAAGAGTCTGTTGGGAATGCTACCCTTCGCTAGTGAGGCCTTGAGGGGATCACTGGAGCACTTCTTCTGTCCAGTAGGCCTTGCCTGCTGTTTCAAAGCTGGTAGTACAGTACCTGCTTGGGGAATCTTGTGCTGGTCATGGGAGGGTATGCCCAGCCCACTGTAGCCAATTAAGGGTGGTCAGTGCCTCGATGTTGGGGATGTTGGCCTGGCTGTGGACGCTGATATTGGTGCATCTTTCTCCCCAACAGATTCGCAGGATTTTGCGCAGGCAACGTTGGTATACTAGTCCATCATGTAGATAATCCACATCTCAGAACTGTATAGGAGGGCAGAAACCACCACATCTTCGTAAGCCACGATATTGGTGTCGGGCCTGATGTTGTTGTTCCCAGACACTCTTTCCCTCAGGCAGCCAAAGGTTGCACTGGCACACTAGATCTCTTTATCAATAGCTACATTGGCCAACAGGACTCTCCTGAAGTATTTGGAAGCAGTCAGTCAATGTTCTCTAAGGCCTCTTGTGGACGTTGATGATCAGGGGTTCAATCCACAATGCCAGGCCAGATTGGTGGAGGACCTTCATCTTGTGGGTGATCAGTGCGAGACCCACACTCTCATATGCCTCCCTAACAGGTGATGACGATGATCTGGAGTACATTCCAAAATTGCACATACACAGGCATCATCTGCATACTGCAGCTCGATTACACTAGTTTGGGTGACTTTCTTTTTAGCTTGAAGGCAGTGGAGGTTGAATAATTTCCCGCTGGTTCTCTAAGTTTTCACTGCACAACAGATACAGAGGAAATGCAGAGAAAATCATCTATCCATCTTTGACCTTACAAAGGCCTTTGACAAAGTCAAAAATCACAACACCAGGTTGTAGTCCAACAGGTTTATTTGGAAGCACTAGCTTTCGGAGTGCTGTTCCTTCATCAGGTAGTTGAGGAGTATATGACTATAGGATTTAGAGCAAAGGTTTACAGCGTGAGGCAACTGAAATTATATATCGAAAAAGGCTTGGACTGTTTTGTTAAGTCTTTCATCTTTTAGAATGGGCATGTTGGTTTCAGTTCTTTCAGATGTAAATGCCAGAGTTTTCTTACATTCTCAAGTGATCTTTAACAATAGGTGCCATGTTGGCCTAAATAATGCATTGAAGGTGTGAGGGGGTGCCCTGTGTGAGGCTGCCTGTGCCCCAATGTTCAGACAGATTCTAATGTAAAAGAGGGATTTACGGAATCTTACATGGATTCATGCTGTTTTTGAGCAAAAATAAAATGTAATTCTGCAAGTAACAAATCAAACATAATATATTAGCTTGACGACCTTGCGTCATTGTTTCCCTCTTTATAGATGACGAGTGTCTCCAGTCTCTTCTGATTTTACTTCTTTTTTCCAGCTTCTGTAGTATTTTGCTTTTATATTAAAATTAAAATGTTCAAGATTTGCTTCCAGATGGAATTTACAGGAGCAGAAGCAGCAACTGAAGAGTCAGCATTTCAAGGGGAAAGGAGAAAAGAGATTCAAAAATGATGGAAAAGTGGGCTGGAAAAGATGAAACAGCTTGTCTGGGCGCCTTAAAAGGCACAATCCTGTTATGATTTCCAAATGGAAAGGTAATCTTTCTAACTGTGAAATAAATGATTAAGAAATTGCCAATAATAGACATCAAGAAATAGACAAAATGAATCAGCAGGATTATAAAAAAAATAGAACTGCAGCATTTTAATTGAACAAGAAATGAACAGTGCATTTTGAATGTTACTAACATGACAGTCCTGTTATTTAACAAGAACTCCTGAGTTAGATCTTATCCAAAATTACTTGAGTTATCATTCACACTTCAGCATTTGATTTCATTTGCATTAATTCTCGGTGATGACATTTTTATTTTTCCTTACGCAATAGAAAGTTTGCCATGGTACAGAATACGTTGTTTGCGAATAACGCAGAGAAGGGAAGAAGGATAAATTCCACTCGGCTCCATTACAAAATCATATATTTGACTTCTTTAAAAAAACGAGAGATTAAATTTACTATCAAGAATTTTCTACTTGGGGAAACTCAGTTTACAAGCAAGGACTTAAAATAACACCTGTTTATTGTTGCCGAAGTATGTTAATAAAACTATTCTCTTTCAAGTGAAGTTAATAATCACACAACACCAGATTATAGCCCAACAAGGTTATTTTGAAGTACTAGCTTTCAGAGCGCTGCTCCTTCATCAGGTAACCAGTTGGACTGTACCCTGCTCTCTGAGATTTTTAAACTTTGCACACCCCAATCTAGCACCGGCACCTCCACATCATGGCTTTCAAATGAAGATACCTGAATCTGGTTTATTTTCTTCTTGTCATCTGGTTCAGTAACAAGAAGAAAGTAAACTCCGTCCTCCTTTCAAGAATTAAACTCCGTTCTCTTCCATACTGTGCTTAATTACTGCTGTCAGAAACGTTACTAATGTGGCATGTATCCCTCAATTATAAATCCAAGACCGAATGTTTAATCACCACATGCACAAAAGCACAAATCAGATGATCTGCAGTTTCAATATATTTGCAAATGCTTAGCATTTCCACATCAATGCAGAATTGTCAATTTTTAAATTAATAATGTCATGTGAGCAACATGCAGGATTATTAAATCACAATTAGCTAGAAAGACCGTACATTTCAAAACAAGACAATATTCTTCCACCTGCCCCCACAGTTTGAAACCAGATACAGGAAAAGGAATAAAAAAGCACAAATATGACAAGGAGCTATTACAGATAGGACATGATATAGAACTGGAGAAGAGCAATAATATCACGAATAGTTTACGACTTGGAGATGCTGATGTTGGACAAGGATGTACAAAGTTAAAAATCACACAGGTTATCGTCCAACAGGTTTATTTGTAAGCACTAGCTTTCGGAGCGCTGCTCCTTCATCAGGTGGTTGTGGAGTATAAGATCGTAAGACCCAGAATTTATCACAAAAGTTTACAGCGTGATGTAACTGAAATTATATATTGAAAAAGACCAGGATTGTCTGCTAAGTCTCTCATCTTTTAAAATAAACATGTTGGTTTCAGTTCTTTCATATGTAAATCACACAACATTTAAAAGTTCCAATCTCAAGTGAACTTTAACAATCGGTGTCATGTCGACCTAGATAATGTATTTAAGGTGTGAGCTGTCCTGTGAGAGACTGTCTGTGCCACAATGGTCAGACTGATTCTAACCTGAAAAATGGATTTACAGAATCTTACGTGGATTCATGCAATTTTTGACAACATGTAATTCTGCAAGTACAAATTCACCCCACAAACTTGTGTGTATGTATGTATGTGTGCATGTGGTTGTGTGCGCGCGCGCACGTGTGTGTGTGTGTGTGTGTGTGTGTGTGTGTGTGTGTGGGTGGGGGGGGGGTGCAGGGGTTATGAGTGTCTGTGAGAGTGTGTATATGTGCAAGTGTAAAGGGGTATAAGTCTGTTAGAAGGTGCATGTGAAAGTATGGGAGTTTATGTGTGAGCATATGAGAGGGTCTGCATGAGTGTGGGTCTGTAGGAGAGTGTGTGCATGTGCGCGCGTGTGTCTGTTGCAATGGGGTCACCTGTAGTGTGACATGAACCCAAGGTCCTGATTGAGGCCTTCCCCATGGATACCAAACTTGGCTATCAGCCTCTGCTCAGCAACTTTTCGTCGTTGCCCGTCCCAAAGTCTGCCCTGGAGGACAGTCACCCAAAGGTCCAAGGTAAAATATCCTGGACCACTGAAGTGTTCCCTGACTGTTGATTATTGGGCAGTGTCCATTCAGAATATAGTTTTAGCAAGTTTTGAGAAGATTTGTATCTCGGTTGTGGTTCTGGATGTAGGTTTGCTCGCTGAGCTACTTGGTGACATCTTCAGTGAACCTCAGGACGAAGCACTGCTGGTATTTCCTTCTTTCTATTTATATGTTTGGGTTTCCTTGGCTTGATGTCATTTCCTGTTCTTTTTCTTGAGGGTGGTAAATGGGATCCAAGTCAGTGTGTTCTGGTTGGAATGCCATGCTTCTAGGAATTCTCGTGCATGTCTCTGTTCGGCTTGTCTTAGGATGGATGTGTTGTCCCAGTTGAAGTGGTGTCCTTCCTTATCTGTATGTGAGGATACTATTGAGAGAGAGGGTCATGTCGTTTTGTGGTTAGTTGATGGTCCATATATCCTGGTGGTTAGTTTTCTGCCTGTTTGACCAATGTAGTGTTTGTTACAGTCCCTGCACTGTATTTTGTAAATGACATCAGTTTTGCTCGTTGCCTGTATAGGGTCTTTCAAGTTTATTAGCTGTTGTTCTAGTGTGTTCATGGGTTTTAGCTATCATAATGCCAATGGGTCTGAGTAGCCTGCAGTCATTTCTGAAATGTCTTTGATGTAGGGGAGAGTGGCTAGAATTTCCGGGACACGTTTTTGTCTGTTCGTTTGAGTTTGTTGTTGAGAAATCGGCAGACTGTATTCATTGGGTACCCATTCTTTTTGAATATACTGTATAGGTGATTTTCCTCTGCTCTGCGTAGTTCCTCTGTGCTGCAGTATGTGGTGGCCCGTAGGAATAATGTTGTGATGTAGCTTTGTTTGTGGAAGTTGGGGCGATTGTTTCTCGAGTTATAAAAACACTACTGTGCTACTGAGACTTTATAAAGCTCTGGTTAGGCCACATTTGGAGTACTGTGTCCAGTTTTGGTCCCCACACCTCAGGAAGGACATACTGGCTCAAAGTTTGGGAGAAGATTTGTAGCTCGGGTGCTCGTTGTTGTGGTTCTGTTTGCCGAGCTGGTAGTTTTTGTTGCAAACGTTTTGTCCCCTTTCTAGGTGACATCCTCAGTGCTTGGGAGCCTCCTGTGAAGTGCTTCTGTCACGTTTCCTTCGGCATTTATAGTGGCTTGTCTCTGCTGCTTCCGGTTGTCAGTTGCTGTCCGCTGCAGTGACCAGCATATTGGGTCCAGGTCGATGCGTTTGTTGATAGAATCAGTGGATGAGTGCCATGCCTCTAGGAATTCCCTGGCTGTTCTCTGTTTGGCTTGCGCTATAATAGTAGCATTGTCCCAGTCGAATTCATGTTGTTTGTCGTCTATGTGTGTGGCTACTAAGGATAGCTGAGGAATCTACAAACAACGGACAGATAACCAGGTCTGACCTACAACGAATGAAACCTGAAAGCAACAACACCCCAGATTCTATGGGCTACCTAAAGTGCACAAACCAGACATCCCACTCAGACCCATAGTATCACTATCACACAAACTGGCTAAAGAGCTACAGCAGAAACTGAAACACTTGATCAGCGGATCCAGGCACTCTATACAGTCAACACAAGAATTCTTGGACATCATCAGAAATATACACATAGACAAGGAAGAAACCATGGTCTCATTCGATGTAACGGCACTGTTCACTTCTGTTGACAAAACCCTAGCCAGAGAAACAATATCCAACCTGCTGGACATACAGAACAGACAACAGGACGTTGAACTGATTAACAAAGATGGCATACTTAAACTACTGGACCTGTACCTCACAACACACTTCACATTCAACAACCAGATATACGAACAAATCAACGGATCACCCATGGGCTCACCGATCTCTGGACTCATAGCAGAAGCAATCATGCAAAGGTTAGAACAAACAGTCTTACCGCAAATACAATCCAAACTTTGGGTCAGATATGTGGACGACACCTTTGTAATAATTAAAAATACAGAAATAGAGAACACACACCGGATCATCACCGCCATACTCACAGGAATCTGATTCACGAGAGAGGAAGAAAAGGACAACCAGCTCCCATTCCTAGACGTGATGGTACAGAGAACACCGAACGGAGAATTCGGCACGAAGCTATACAGGAAAAGCCACACACACAGACCAAGTTCTGAACTATGAAAGCAACCACCCCAACACACACAAACGAAGTTGCATCAGGACACTATTCAAAAGGGCCACAACACACTGCAGTACACCAGAACTGCAAAAAGAAGAAAAACACCTACACAAGGTATTCACCAAAAACGGATACCCACACAATTTCCTAAGGGAAAGACAATGGAACGAGGACATGCCACAACCCAAAGGACTAGTCACACAACCATACATCAAGAGCATTTCCGAACTGACAGCCAGACTGCTGTGACCACTAGGACTCATAACAGCACACAAACCAACAGCCACTCTCAGACAACAACTCACCAGGACAAAGGACCTGATACCCAGCATGAGAAAACCCAACATAGTGTACAAAATCCCATGCAAGGACTGCACAAAACACTACATAGGACAAACAGGAAGACAGCTAACAACCCGCATCCACGAACACCAACTAGCCACGAAACGACACGACCAGCTATCCTTAGTAGCCACACACGCAGATGACAAACAACAAGAATTCGACTGGGACAACACTACTATTATAGCACAAGTCAAACAGAAAACAGCTAGGGAATTCCTAGAGGCATAGCACTCATCCACAGATTCTATCAACAAACACATCGACCTAGACCCAATATACCGGCCACTGCAGCGGACAGCAACTGACAACCAGAAGCGGCAGAGACAAGACACTATAAATGCCGAAGGAAACATGACAGAAGCGCTTCACAGGAGGCTCCCAAGCACTGAGGATGTCACCTAGAAAAGGGACAAAACGTTTGCAACAAAAACTACCAGCTCAGCGAACAGAACCACAACATACTGGCACTGGAGCATGTCCAGCAGAGATTCACCCGGATGATCCCTGAAATGGTAGGTCTAACATACGAGGAACGGCTGAGAATCCTGGGATTGTATTCATTGGAGTTCAGAAGATTATGGGGAGATTTAATAGAAACTTACAAGATAATACATGGCTTGGAAATTGTTTCCGTTAGGCGAGGAGACTAGGACCCGTGGACACAGCCTTAGAATTAGATGGGGTCAATTCAGAATGGAAATGCGGAGACATTTCTTCAGCCAGAGAATGGTGGGCCTGTGGAATTCGTTGCCACAGAGTGTAGTGGAGGCCGGGACGCTAAATGTCTTCAAGGCAGAGATTGATAAATTCTTGATGTCACAAGAAATTAAGGGCTATGGGGAGAATGTGAGTAAGTGGAGTTGAAATGCCCATCAGCCATGATTGAATGACGGAGTGGACTCGATGGGCCGAATGGCCTTACTTCCACTCCTATGTCTTATGGTCTTATAGTTCAATATTTGGTCTGTATGTGTTGTTTCCCTGGATGTCCAGAATACATGAACATCAACTAGCCACAAAACGATATGACCCTCTCTCACTAGTATCGTTACATACAGATAAGGAAGGACACCACTTCAACTGGGACAACACATCCATCCCAGGATAAGCCGAACAGAGACATGCATGAGAATTCCTAGAAGCACGGTATTCCAATCGGAACCCTATCAACAAACACAATGACTTGGATCCCATTTACCACCCCGAGAAAAATAACTGGCAATGACATCACCACAGGAAATGACATCACCAAGCCAAGGAAACCCAAACATATAAATAGAAAGCAGGAAACACAGCAGTGCTTCGTCCAGAGGCTACTGAAGACGTTACCCTAATATAGTGACGAAACGTGAAAATGAATCTTCCAGCTCAGCGAGCAAACCTACATCCAGAGAATATAGTTTATTCTGTGAATTCAAAAAATCCTTGCACAAATCAATTCTATCCCCTGTCCACTCCTACTCATACAGGAGTAGAATTCAAAGAATTCATCAATATCCTCAGGAATTACCAAACCTCCATCAACCTAAATGAACAACATACAAGGAAAGCATTAATATCCTAGGTACCATAGTATTTAAATAAGAGCAAGATTAAACAAGCAAAGATGTATTTCCCATGGTAACTGACATACGTACAAAAAGCCAACATATTAAATGTACCTTCCATAGATTGGTACAGTCACAATGCATTGCCATCATACATGCACAAAGTCGGAACATTTTAACCAAGCAGTCACTACCCTCTTTACTACATCCCGGATCTTAATTCCAAGATTTACATTTAATAATTGCAGTGTTCATTACAATAGAATAATGCACTACATGATTTTAAGTTTTCCTGGTTTGGGAGTGTCTGAGCACTCCTTTACAGTCTCTTTCTCCCCACTCAACACACCTAGCAGCCTCTTTCCCTCCCCTCCCGTCCACTCTCCCTTGCAGCCAGTGTTTTGCATTTTAACTTCCTATGTTGGTGTTGATAATGAAAACAGTAAATTTAAATTTGTCTTCTGTATGTAAGTCTTCCATCCTATAACCGCGTCACCATTAAATGAGCGAGTGTAGTAACAGAAAGGAATTTATAATAGATTATAATTTAAGATAAAACTGTTACATATCAAAACAGAGACAAAAATCACATTGATACATTGTGATCCAAACATCTGGAACACTTAAAACTCCTTCACTCGGAGAATCCATTCGGTTCTGACCAACCCAGTGTGCAAGCTCACTGGAGATTGAGTAAGTGTAAAGAAAAACAGAAATCTTTAAGTGAAGTGAAATCAGCCAAACGTACTTCTGCTCAGAAAACAACTGGGGGAAGAAATGTTTATTTTTAGCTTGCAGATTTTAATGCCCTCGGAGTTTTCATAGGACCAATTTCTTCTTTTAATTTTACTGCTGATTTACTCGAACAGGCCTTCCATTTTCACGTCCTGCGATATGCGAAGTGACATAGATAGTAAACAATGTTAAAAATTGGCTAAAAATGGGAGAAAACAGATTCCGGACTCAAAAGTAGTTTTTCCATTGTGGTTGAAGTGGAAACCAGCATCCCACAGGATTAAGTTCAGTTCACTGTGGCTATCAAATTTTATGTACAGGGAGTTTTGGCAAAATCTGTAGATGATAGCAAATAGAAGGCATAATTCATTCTTTAGAAAAGGAATAATAAGCCGAGGGCATGGAGCAAATGGTGAAGAGGCTGAGAGTACATTTCAAATGTACAAGTACCATGTGATAAGTTTTGGAAAAATAATAATAATAAATAAAGATAAATTTGATGCTTTGGGGATAAAGATCCACTAGACAATAATGGCAGCACATAGGGTTAGTAAAGTGTTTAAAGAAAGTAACACGAGTTTAACACTTTCATCACCAAAGCTAGATATATGGAGTCATAAGAAGCTCTAAATGCAGCATGTGATTCACATGGTAGAAAAATATTGAGGACACACCACACATTCACCAAGATATTGACTGGTAAGAGGAAATACAAATTCAAAACTAATCTTTTGAAAATTAGGACTAAATCATTTGAACATTGCAAATTGAAAGCCATAGAAATGTACAGCTCAAAACACACCCTTTGGTCCAACTTGTCTATGCCAACCAGATATCCTAAATTAATCAAGTCCCATTTGTCAGCATTTGGCCCATATCCCTCTAAATCCTTCCTATTCATATACCCATCCAGATGCATTTCACATGTTGTAATTGTACCAGCTTCCACCACCTCCCCCGGCAGCTCATTCCATACACGCGCCACCCTCTGCGTGAAAAAGTTCCCCCTTAAATTCCTTTTAAATCTTTCCCTTCTTACATTAAAACTATGCCCACTGGTTTTGGACTCCCCTACCCTGGAAAAAGACCAGGATTTTTCCTCAAGCAGGGAGACCAGAATTGAACATTATTCCAAAAGTGGCCTAACTAATATTCTGTACAACCGCAACATGAATCCCAACTCCTACACTCAATGCACTGACCAATTAAGGCAAGCATACAAAATGCCTTCTGCACTATCCTGTCCACCTGCAACTCCACTTTCAATGAACTTACACTCCAAAGTCTCTGTTCAGCAACATTCCCTATGAACTTACCATTAAGTGTATAATTCCTGACCTGATTTGCCGTACCAAAATGTAGCACTTCACATTTATCTTAATTAAGCTCCTGAGCGCATTGGCCCATCTGATCAAGGCCCCCCTTTGTACTGAGGTAGCCTTCTTCGCTGTCCACTGTGCCACCTATTTTGGTGTCACCTGCAAAGTTACCTCCGAAATTTACATCTAAATTAGCGTGATGTAAAGGTGTTTAAATCTAAAGGATTACATAGTAGGCTGAAGCAGACTGTTTTCAGTAACTTAAGGCTCTAAAATACGAGGCCTGACAAGATTAAAATTAGAGATTTCAAAGGAGAAAGAGGACTTCATTTCCAGCCTTAGTGGTTGAATTTGAAACCATGTGATTTATCATTGAATTGGATAGATGGATTGAGAAAAAACAGCTGAAAGGATATAAGAGCAGAGTTGGCAAGTGTAATTAGAACTATTTGTTTGTGGAGGGTTAACCCAACACAAACCATTTTGGTTGAATGACCTCACACATGCTGCTGCTTTACGTACATATTTCTTTTGAGAAATACATGGCTTTTCCTTGCTTTCACTCCTGTTATTTGCTGAAATGGTTTGTCCTTTGTGCTATCTTCCACTTTCCTGATATCCTTCAAAGCTTACTGGAGCTATATTAATATCTGGTCGATTAAGTTCTATTTTAAGCTCAAATCCAATGCTTAAGCCTAACACCCTACTGAGCTGACCTTATATACAGAGGAACCTCAACCATCCGAATTTTGGATTATCCGAAGAAGATCTCAAGGTCCCCATAGAAACATTACATCAAAGAGGTGTTTTCAACACTGATTACGTCTTTTGTTTACAATGGTGAAAAATGAACTCGGCTTACTGAAATGCTGCGAAGAGTCCTGAACATCGATGAGAGGCCAACCACTCAATCCAAAATGACTGACCCTCTACCCACAACCCCCTCCCCCAACACTTTCCCTGGAGTTCTACACAGGGGTATACCCTAAACTCTGCTTCCCCAGTTATTTCTCCAACACTGTCTGTACAGGGGAAAGGTGGAACTTGTCAAAAAGTTGCAGTAAAAAGTTGTGAGTGCGGCTGCATGTGTGTGTGTGTGCTATTTTGAGATCCCCACCCAAAAGGCCAGCAGCAGGTTTGCGTTTGGTGTCCAGTCTGGCTGCCCCAGAGGAGGGGGAATGGGGGGGAAAAAGAGGCCTTAGCAATGCTGCAGATCTCGTACATACAAGTGTGTGTCTGCTCACAAACCTAAGACAGAGAGAGGGAGCAAGGCAGGCAGAGTGAGGGAAAAGGAACCTTCAGAAAACCAAGCCCCATAGGAGAGTCCTTGATTCAATTAACTGAATAATCAATTATCCGAACGAAATACGAATGGTCCATCTTGTTCGGATAATCAAGCTTCCTCTATACTACTGGAGCCGACAATACAGTTATTTCCACCCTCCCATATAATCAGCTATTCATGTTTAAACGGTCAAGAAAAATCAACATAAGAGTCATATAACATGGAAATAGACTCTTCAGTCCATAAGCAAGGAAGATATGGTTCTTTGAGTACTTACTTGCTTGTGGGGAGCTCTCAGCAGATGCAGAGGAAGTTTCATTTTCTGTGAAAAGGAAATTTTAGAAGAGGAAATATTTGAAAATCTAGAATTCAAACTGTCTATAAGTAATATGCTCAATTATTTATTATATCAAACAATATTCACAAACATGTGAAAGATAATGCATGTACTGAGAAACAGGTACTTATATACAGTACATTTACAACAGAACACTAAATGTCTAAATGTCTTGCAGTATGCCATGTTGACATAGTCTGATGGACATTAAAGCTACACTATTACCGTAGTTAACCCTTTGAGTACGAGAGGAGCAGTTTTGCTTCAAAATGAGCAATAGATTTAACATTTTAATTTTATTTAATAAACAGTGCAAATGAAGAAATGCTGTCAGGTTCCATAGATTCATCTAATTCTAGTATAAAGCATTTAGGATTTGAATGCCAAAGCTTGAGATGTTAGATGACAAAGTACTGGATGTGCACATTTGGAAGGTTGTAAGGAAACATGTCACTACTCAAAGGGTTAAAATCAATAAATGCTTGAAAAAAAATAAACATGTACCTAGGTGTGCTCTCACATGTGCCCGGAAACAGCTGTAGTACTTGTACTTCTTCCCACAGGCACCGCATATATAGGCCCCTGAAACAAAGAAGGAGTCAGAATATATGCAGTGGCTGTTCACTATTCAGGTGCAGAAAGATATGATTTTTAAAATATTTCCCTTAATAAAAAAAGGCCAAGTAGTAAGACTTTCATTTAATTTGAAAAATACCAGCCACTAATTTCATGAATTACCTTATGTGAGTCTTAAACAACATACCAGTGGCTCTCTAGAGCTCAGAGTACAATTTTTCCTTTTCCATTATAAACAAATTCAACAGTACCAAAGTGAAGAAGAGAAAAACGAAATATGTTCTGGATGTAGGTTTGCTCGCTGAGCTGGGAGGTTCATTTCCAGACGTTTTGTCACCCTACTAGGTAACACCTTCAGTGGGCCTCTGGCGAAGCAGTGTACATGATTCTTGCTTTCTATTTATATGTTTGGGTTTCTTTGGGTTGATGATGTCATTTCCTGTGGTGATGCCATTTCCTGTTTTTTTCTCAGGGGGTGGTAGATGGTCATCCACCACACCTACCACCCCGTGAGAAGAAGAACAGGAAATTACATCACCAAACCCAAAGAAACTCAAATATATAACAGAAAGCAGGAATCATGTACACGGTTTTGCCTGTGGTCCAATGAAGATGTTACCTAGTAGGGTGACGAAACGCCTGGAAATGAACCTCCCAGCTCAGCGAGCAAACCTGAGCTACAAATCTCAAAACTCGCTAAAACAAAATATGTATTACATATTGTGCAGACACAGCACAATGCTGCAGTAAAAATGCACGCCAGATCAGTAGATGTGAGCAGTGCAATTCACTGCCAAATGCTGTTTTGCACAACGAGGATCGGGGAGATAGTTTCTTTTTCAACCTCAACCATTTGGTTTTTTAAAACATAAAACTATTTATACATGATCCTGTCATTAGAGAGTTTTAAAAGCCCTTTTTAATTTCACTAAAATGCATTGGATAAAATTGGCATCTCATACCAAAAAAGAAATAGGTCTTCACTGCAGTATAAAGCAGTAGCAAAAACAAATGCTGGAAATGGACAAAATATAAGAAAATCGAGAAACATAGGTGGATTAACCATCAGACATTTGGATGCCTAAGATAGTTCTCACAATGGATAATGACATGAAGTGCAATAAAAGGAATTAGTAGCAAAGACAAATAGCATATGACTAGCTACAGCAATAGGAGATATTAGAGAGGAAGAAAAATGACTGGAAGGAAAGCTGTCAAAATAGCAAGATTGAACAACTCAAAAAGAAGAAATGGAATTCAAGCTCCAGTATTTCTCATCTTCCTCAACATACCCAAGTTACAAAGTTTATGTGGAGGCAGCTAGCTATATCGGGTACGGATAATGTTTGAAATTATTAAAATTGATGTTAAGTTCAGAGGGTTATAAAGTTCCTTGAGCTTGCACTGAACAGTGCAGTAGGTCAAAAATACAAAGGTCAGAATAGGAGCAAGGCTGAGAATTCAAGTGACAAGGAGCTGACAGCTCAGGATTAAATGTGCAGGTCAAATGGAAGCACTTGGTAAATGATTACTTAAATTGATACTCAGTCTTCTCAAGTGAGCAGGTCACTGCACAATAAACGGCAAGAAAAGTGTACTAAGATTGAAAGTATATCTTCTAATTCAAATACGGTCTCAAATGTAGTACATAAATTTCCAAATGCAGGTTCCTCCACAGTGGGGAGATCAAATAAGATTGGGAAAGAGAGAATTTGGACCTTTTGTCTTAGCATATTATTGACAATGCAATTTGCATATTTGGTGCTGGACCATGATTTGTGCTGTTAAATCTCACCTGGTTTGTCTAGCTTCTATTTCAGAATGGACCTACTTTGGGCTCTCTCATTTAGTTTACATTTCTCCTAATAAGCTTCATTCCATCATCTGTTGTAATGATCACATCATTATGCTTTGTTTTTAGGCACATTACATAATATTTTCCTCATGGTTTTACTCTTTCTTCTGCTCTCCTAGGATCTATTTAAGTTAGTTTCCTTCTTTTGTAAGAGGATAATGAGTTTTACGCTAAACCACATCTTAACTTTCTCCAAAGATGATTTTATTATCACAGTAACTATGAACATAGGATCAGATAAACAAATTGCAACAATTTAGTTAAAACCCTTGGTTTAGTGCTATGCCTCAGACAAACTGATCCTTAATTATAATATAATAAATTATAAAACTAATTAGTGCACAAAGTGACAATTATTAAAACTGAACTCCTTCCTAAAATGTCAGGTATTGTTCAATCCTTCCTTGTTACTAAACAAATCATTAAAAGCCTGTAGCGAGGACTTGAATTTCTCTATTGTGATGTGCTCCTAATTGTGAATTAGTGGTCACTGGATCAAAGCAACCCCTGTTGCAGCTGTTCATTTCTCAAGAATAGGTATGTCTGACCTATGAGGAATATACCAGCATTTCTGCACCAAATATAAAAACATATTATTAGTTCTTTATTCTGAAGTGTTTTATGCTTCAACATTGTTTCTAATAAAGATTTTTCAGCAATTGGATAAATATACAATTTTGGAGCAAAGATGTTTAGAAAGTGACAAAGGATACTCAGTACTCAGAGGGTTAACTATTCATCATCATACTGTAGTAAAATTCTTTCAGACCAAAATACTGTGCTGGAGAATAATAGCACCAAAAATCTTTGCCTGAAACAGACAAAATTCAAATGATTCTTCACAACACAGTTACTGCATTATTTTATCAATTTCTTTCAAAGAAAAGAATAACAAAAAAACTGTCAAAATGACATGATATGATCCATGCTGCTTGTTACCTTTGGAATAGTCAAGATGCAGCAAAGATATTTCATAATGTAGGTATGAATAAGATATTTCTGCAATAATTCAGGGCTTGAATACGTCAAAGCATGCTGTTCAGAAGCAACTTGCGGCTTTAAAAAATCTTATGTATTACTTTCAGTATAAGCAGCAATTGATCAATCCAACTAATTTTTGAAACATACCTAAAATATGTTCTCTTTGAGATCTCACCTTTGAGCTGCATTCCTTGTCTAGAATGACTGACAGTGCAACAGACTCTTCTAAAATCTCAATAATCAATTTTGCTCTGTGCTTAGTGAACATGCACTATTTTGTGCAGGTAGTTTATTCATTATTTCCCAAGGTTACGCACAACTTTACATGGAGACATACTTAATTTCAAGCATAAGCAGTAAATAAATTCCTAAGTATGGCTGTATTGTGCAACCCTCACATGAAACCAATATCAGAAAATAATACATTGATCATAAATTGCAATAATGGCCCAGGCAGTTGAAATCAATTCACTAAATTGTGGGGAGGCGGGGGATGTTGCGAAGAAAAGGAAGGAAGGAAGGGAGGGAGGATTTGTTTTGTTATCTGGATTAGGGCTGGTTATGGGATCTTGCTACAATCAAATGCACTTCAAAATTAACCAATTACAGGAAACATTTCTCTGCAAAAGAAAGTGATGTATAAAAGCAAATCCTTGTCAGTTTAAAAAAGAGGCAAAGCTCAATATTATTCATGCCAAGAGTACTCACTTAAGGGAACTATTAATGTGAATTATCGCTACGAACTGCAATTCTATCATGCTTATACTTGAAAAACATAAGTTTCAGTAAAATACTGTGATGAAAAGCAACAGCTACTATACTTTGACAATGTTTCTGCTCTACATCATTTTTCTACTTATTCATAGAATCAATAGGCTACATAGTTACTCAGTACGTGCTATGGAACTGACAATTAAGACTACTCCCTACACAATAAAAATCTCACCAAGAAAACAGTATAATATCAGGACCATTCTTACAGTCCTCTGTTATATGGGGCCCACCAAAGGAAATACAAAATGATTGCTTCATAAAGTTTTTAAAATTGCAGAGTAAACTGGGCACCAAATGTGGAAAAATCAAAAAGATTAATGCTAAACAATGTGAATTCTGTGGACATTTTCCCCCCAAATTCCTTTACTTTCACACATCCCAACAAAGTTAAACAATGAGCAGTATGTTTCTTTTGGCAACAATTATAAATTTGTAATTATTTTCACTCACTTAGTGAAGCCTGCTGTTGTGGTTTCCACTCCATATTCTCTTCTCTGTCATTCATTTGGATTGGTGTGCCAGGCAGCCCATCAAAGTCTGTTGGGAAGTAATAAAGAAATTAGTGTATGAGATTTGGTTGAATATTGTAGTGTGTTCTGAAATAATTCCAAAACTAAAATGATAAGAGAACTAATGCAAATAATCAACAAGGACTTATGTTTGTTCACTATATAATCATCCCTGCTAAAATCTGAATGCGTACAGCCAGGGAATGGGGTCAGGGATGGCAAAGGACAACATTTCCTCATCGAAGGGAAAGCCCCACCTTGGCAACTATAGAGAAAACAAATCATATGTTTGCCTTTGTTTTCCTTTGTGACCATTTTCTAAACTGTCCTTAAAATTCTCACGCTCCTTGATATTTACACATCATATTAAGTCATTTCCCAAAAGATAAATAGAAGGAATTAACAGAAATAAATTTTAGATCTGGTATGTAAGGAGACACGGTGAATTCACTCTTATAGTAAAGGAACCTTTGGAAGAGAATGAAATAATGCTAAAATCTTTATGTTAATTCTAAGTGTAATATAGCTAAGTCCAAAATTAAGTTTCCAAAGTTAAGCTAACATTACAAAGAGAGAAGACCAACTTGGTTGAGCTTGATTGTTTGAGATTGTATGACAAGATATAAAAAGGCATAATCCTGAAATATATATTTCCTTGAGGTCTGCACTCCATGGGTTGAAATAAAGTGTCTCCATTATCGCTGCAAATATTATTTTTGCCTTTCCCTACATGCTAGAACAGTTCCTGTAAATTGTAAAGTACTACGTGCAATTTCACTGTTCAAGTGACGAAGGTACAAGAAATGAGGGAATAAGCAACCATCCAAATACACATAAAAACAGCTGCTTTAAGACCCTGTTCAAAAGGGCTACAACACTCTCGACTTATGAAGGGAAGAAGACCTCTGTATTCGCCAAGTTATCCCCGCAACATCATCTGCAGATGCTGAACAAACAATGCAATGAGAAAATGCCACGACCGAACTCATTAGCCAAGCCAGCTTACATAAAAAATGGCTTAGTACTGATTGCCACTCTTCTCTTGACTACTGGGATTCATGACAGCCCATAAATCGACCACCATGCTCAGCCAGCAACTCACCAGGACAAAAGACCCCAATACCCATCTTGTGCAAGACTAATGTAATTTACAGGATTCTATGCAAAGACTCTATGAAACACTATATAGGGCAAACAGGCAGACAACTACCAATCTGCATTCACGAACACCAGCTAGCCATTTAACGTCATGACCAGCTGTCCCGAGTAGCTATGCACACAGGTGACAAGAACCACAAATTCGACTGGGACAACACAACTAAACATCGGACACCAAGAGAATTTCTAGAAGTTTGGCACTCAGCCACAGACTCCATCAACAAGCACACTGACCTTGACCCAATATACTGGCCACTACAATCAATAACTGCAACCAGCGACCAGATGCAACAGAAACTGAACCAAATAAATTCCAGAAGACACAGTATAGCGGTCTTTCACAGGAGGCTCCAAAGCACTGACGATGTTGCCTAGAGAGGGGACAAAACATCTGCAAGTCAACTTCCTAGCTCGATGAATGTACCGACATCCATGACAAATGAGAGAATATAGGCCAGTCAAATGAAAAATACTCAAATGTTAAAATCTTACTCTTTGTGCACCTCTTCTGCAGCCATAACATTGCATTCTTCGCTCTGTGCTTACCCTAATTAAGTGTGTTGTATGACCTGCCTATAATAAAACGCAAAACAGAACATTCCACTGCACAGGTATATGTGACAATAATAAATCAATTCAAAATAGAGAAAACAAAATCCACTGTTAAGCAGCTGGTGACAACAGTTGAATAAAAAGAATCAACTTCACAGAATCATAGAATCGCCACAATGTGGGAGCATGCTATTCAGTCTATCGAGTCCACACCAACCCTCTAAAGACATCCCGTGCACGCTCACCTCAAGCCGGTAACCCTGCATTTCCTATGGCTAATCCACCTAGCCTGCACATCCCTGGGCACTAAGGACAATTTAGCATGGCCAATTCACTCCCTCAAATGCTGCCTGACCTGCTGTGCTTTTCCAGCAGCAATCTACCCAAGCTGCACACCTTTGGACTTTGCAAGAAATCTGGAGCACCCAGAGGAAACCCATGTAGACACAGGGAGATTGGTTCTGTTGGAATTTGCACAAATAAATTCCAGAGGACATCAGGCTGGAATTGAACGCAGGTTTGTGGCACTGTGAGGCAGTGTGCTACCACTGCACCTGGATTAGGCATATTCAATGCAGATTTTAGCATCTGACATATCTATTTGGGAATTTTGAGGTATAAAGGGGAACCAGTGAAAACATTTAGATTTTCAGAAAGCTTGCTTTAAGATATCCCGCAACGGACAATGTGCACAATTTGTGCTCATGGGACTGGAAAACAAATATTATGGATTAGGGATCAGTTAACCAATAGTAGGAATAAACACGCCACTCTCACAGCTGGGTATAACTTAAGTGGACTGTCACAAGGGATCTTAGCTATTTATTACCTGTGTCAAATTATTTAAACGAGGAGATAAAATGGAAGAGGGAAAAAAATAGTAGAAAGTTGAGACTATTGAATTAATCACCCATAATAAACCTCCTGAATTTTATAGCCATGGACTTCAATCATGATACACCAGAAACAAATTTTTTAAAACATTATTTGTGTATTCTGCCTTCTGTTCAATGCCTCAAAAAAAAGGCATGTAATCGCTATTATTATGCAACGGTTCTTACATTCTTATGAGATGTTTATCACACAAGGACAACTGTGGCCAAAGTAGGTGATGTCTGGGTCCTTCTGCATTATAAACTATTATTATTACACAAACAATTTATTTTAAACAGAGAAATGATAAAATTCTCAATACCATGTATTTTAAAATAAAACATTTTGTAGCACATGGAAAATATCACTTGGTTGATGAAAGGAAAAGAATGTAATTTCATGGATAACTTCTTGTTCAAAATAATTGAAAGTCAGTCACGAGGATGGGACTGGTTATGCTGAAGCAATAAAATCCAAGTTTCTTTGGTCGCCCAGTAATTGACAGACATGAAAATCCCACATACCTAAAAATCTCCTATTCGAGTTACTGATAAATCCACCATAACCTAAACAAAGTTGTGACTGAGACTAGGTACAGGTGCTTGTGATCTCACATTATGCCTCTGATAAACATCACCTATCCTTCTTCAAATTCTAAATATGAAAGCTTGCAATCAGTTTGTCAAGGTTCAACATAAATTATGAAAAAAATCTATTACAGCATGCTCTAAAGTCTGGTCAAACATTTACACCTCTCCAAATTTCTTTTTTAGGTACCTAGGATCTTGGTGGTTTTTGTATACAACTAACTTACCAAAATTAAATAGCACTTGAGAATTGAGACCACTTATAATATTTTCATACTTTAGAACAATGCAAACAATTACAAAATACATCAATAATATACAGTAGACAATTTTCCAACTAGGCGAAAATGAGGACTGCAGATGCTGGAGATTAGAGTCAAGATTAGAGTGGTGCTGGAAAAGCACAGCATATCAGGCAGCATCCGAGAAGCAAGAAAATCGAAGTTTCGAGCAAAAGCCCTTTATCAGGGACCTTCCTGATGAAGGGCTTTTGCTCAAAACGTTGATTTTCCTGCTCCTCGGATGCTGCCTGACATGCTGTGCTTTTCCAGCACCACTCTAATTTTGACCATTTTCCAACTTCTAACACCAAAGTTTTTTTTGGCTGAATTCAGATTATTTAAACACTTGCCCTGCTAAAACTGGAAAAAGAAAATTAAATGACACAGATTTCCACTTCTGATCATATTGTAGAGCCTCAATGTGGGACATTTTCCTTTTAACAAATTTTTAATTTGCTGATTTTCCTCTCTTCTACCTACAATGAACTGAAATGATACGGGATGTGTGTGCACTTGGAAAGGCAAGGACCGATTAGGGTTGTCAACATGGCTTTGTGCATGGGAATTAGTGAGTCAATAACTTTTTTTAAGATTAGATTAGATTCCCTACAATGTGGAAGCAGGCCCTTCGGTCCAACCAGTCCACACCGACCCTCCAAAGAGTAATCCACCCAGGCCCATTTCCCCTAACGCATCTAACACTATGGGGAATTTAGCATGGCCAATTCACCTGACTTGCGCACCTTTGGACTGTGGGAGGAAACCAGAGCACCCGGAGGAAACCCACGCAGACACTGGAAGAATGTGCAAACTCCACACAGACAGACAGTCGCCCATGGCTGGAATTGAACCTGGGACCCTGGTGCTGTGAGGCAGCAGTGTTAACCATTGAACTTGATTGAATTTTTTGAAGTAGTCACAAAAGAAGATTTATGAGGGCAGAGCATTGGAGATGATCGATGTTGATTTCAGTAAGGCATTTTGATATGGTTCATCATAGTAGACTGATTAGCAAGGTTAGATCACACGCAGTGAGAACGAACCATTTGGATACAGAACTGGCTTGAGGTAGGAGACAGAGGATGGTGGTGGAGGGTTGCTTTTCAGACTGGAGACATGCGATTAGCAATGTGCCACAAGGCTAGGTGCTGGGTTCACTGCTTTTCATCATTTATAAACATGATTTGGATGTGAACATAGGGGTCACAGTTACTAAGTTTGCAGATGACACCATAATTAGAGGTGTCGTAGACAGCGATGAAGGTGACCTCAGAGTACAACAGGATCTTGATCAGGACGCCAATGGGATGAGGAGTGGCAGATGGAGTTTAATCTGGACAACTGTAAGGTGTTACATTTTGGAAAGATAAATCAGGGCAGGACTTTTACACTTAATGGTAAGGCCCTGGAGAGTGTTGCTGAACAAAAGAGACCTTGGAGTCTAGATTCATAGCTCCTTGAAAGTGGAGTCGCAGGTAGGTAGGAGAGTAAAGGAGGAGATGTTTGGTATGCTTTCCTTTATTGGTCAGTGCATTGAATATGGGATGTCATGTTGCAGCTGTGCAGGACATTGGTTAGGCCACTTTTGGAATATTGCGTGCAATTCTGGTCTCCCTTCTACTGAAAGGATGTTGCAAAACTTAAAAGGGTTCAGCAAAGGTTTACAAGGATGTTGGTCAGGTTTGGAGGATTTGAGCTACATAAACTGGGGCTATTTTCCTTGAAGTGTCAGAGGCTGAGGGGTGACCTTATAGAGATTTAGAAGATCTTCAGGGGCATGGATAGGGTAAATAGACAAGATCTTTTCCCCATGGTGGGGAGTCCAAAACTGGACACCATAAGTTGAAGATGAGAGGGGAAAAGGGACTGAAGGGACAACCCTTTCACACAGAGTGGTTTGTGTATGGAATGAGCTGCCATGGGAAGTACATTTACAATATTTAAAAGGCATCTGAATGGATAAATGAGTAGGAAGGGTTTAGAACGATATGGGCCAAATGCTAGCAAATGGGTCTAGATTTATTTAGGATATCTGGTCGGCACGGACGAGTTGGATGAAGGGGTCTGTTTCTGTGCTGTATATCTTTTATGACTATGAGTTGTTTATTTACTGGTGGCGGTATTTGATTTTTGAAACTGAAGTCTTCAATATTCCTAGATTTGGCTTGCAGTTACCTCACATTACACTAATAATAATTTCACATATAAATGGAGTGGAACGCAATTTTTCTTTTTACTATCTTTTGATTTGCTTTCTCCAACAGCTGCTAAGAATCTAGTTAACAAATGCTAGGAGTGATTAGTTGCATCCATGACACCAAAATATCACAAAAAACATTCATTTTCATTAAAACGCATACCTGACCAACTACAAAATATATGGTTCAAAATCGACAGTAATTTATGGTTACGGCAATGCTCCTTAAACTTACACTTAAAAGCATCAAATTCTATTTGTTATCATTACAAATACAGTGGAACCTCGATTATCCAGCATTCGATTATTCGAACAAGATTGCAAAGTCCTGATGCTTGGCTAAACTGCGATATCCGACATTTGATTATCCAAAGACTCCCTGTTCGTGTTGTTCAGATAATCGAGGTTCCTCTGTACTATTGAAAGGGCATATAGTGTTCAAAGTAATGTGGAAAATTGATACGTTAATACGATGTTCCCATTCAGATTCTTCTGTGAGCCAGAGATTGCAAGTTTAAGCTTAAAAAAAAGGTGAAATTAAAACTTTTCTCCCCACACCCCTCAATGGTAGAGTTAAATATCATCACAAGTTAGAACTACAGACATTTTAGCAAATAATTGAAACAATCATGTTTTACATTATGGAAGCAATATTAAAGTAAAGCTATGATACAGTCGAGACTAAAAATCTGGTGCATAACATTCTCCTTTCTTCAGGAGCTGCTAATTCTGTTAAATTACCTTCCATCACAACAAATACTACTTCCAGCCTTTCTCATTTTGCTTGGGGTCACCAAAATACTGGTTGGTCGCCCTTCTCAGCTCCTTCAATCAATTAGAACAGAACAGAATCTACAGTGTGGAAAACAGGCCATTCAGCCCAACAAGTCCACATAGACTGTCCAAAGAGCATCCCACCCAGACCTTATCCTATCACTGAAATGCTGCATTTCCCATTGCTAACCTACACATCCCTGGACACTACAGGCCATTTAGCATGGTCAATCCACCTAACCTGCACAACTTTGGTCTGTGGGAGGAAACCGGAGCATCCGGAGGAAACCTATGCAGACATAGGGGTAATGTGCATACTCCACACAGACAGGGGCCCGATGCTGGAAACGAATGTGGGTCCCTGGCACTGAGGCAGCATACCAACCACTGAGCCACCATGCCATTCAATGGAATCATGGCCGTTCCACCATTTCTCATGTCTACATTCCTGCCCTCTTCCCATCACCCTTGATTACCTTACTGAGCAAGAGAATCTATTTCAAAGTCTAATATACAAAAGGACTATGCCCCTACAACTCTCAGTGGAAAGGAGTTCCAAAGACCCCCATATGCCTATCCATTTTGCAATCCCACTGAGTGTAAGTATCTCACCGCTACACCCTTCCATTCCATTTTATGCCACTTTCTGCTTCTTCCTGCTGTCTCTACCATTCATCTGAACACATGTTCTCTCTCTGCAATATACGCCTATGCAATTTCAGTCGCTTCTCATCTACTTTCTTGACAATTTTCACCTGATGTGTTGATTCCCGATATGGCCATTTCTTGGTACTCCACACAATCAACTGAGCATTCCCATCTCTAGTATCTAGCTGTTATGCCTCTAGCTTTGATGTTGCTCCAATTTAAACACCCTAAAAAACATCTGGTCTCACAGCTTTCTTGTAAATACACAATTCTACGATATATTGTATTTCTTCCAATTACTCCAACTGAAACTAATCCATTGTTTATATTCCTCCATAGTCTGCACCAAATTCTCAAGGTACTTCTAAATTTTCTCAAGGTCTTCACACATATTCTTTACACCTTCACTCTGATCCTCTTCCTTATGCTCAAAGTAACAGTCCATAAACTGAGTCTTTGATCTACTGATCTTCATAACCTTATCTGCCAGTGTTTGGTCTCCAATTTTCTAGAGAGACTTAGTCATGTCCTCATCATACTCACTATGTAGCTCAATGTCATCTGCAATCACCATTGATCATGGCACTTCCCGATTCATTTGCTCAGAATAATGAGGACATTAATGCTGACACTTGATCCAGTCCAACTTTGTTTCTTAACAGTATTATCCATTAATTTAAGATGTTTCAGGATCGGCAATAAAATACTGCAGCACCCAAGAAGTCGGCATTATGTCTTGCATCCAGCGCAAAGGATGCACAAGGGGCAGGCACTGTTATATGACAACATAAAAAGCAAATTAAATTAACTTTTTTTAAAAACAACAGCTCCGCTAGTTCACACCCTCTGGATAACAGTCAGCTGACTTCCTCTGCACAACAGAGGAATGCCTAGACAGAGCAAATGTAAAGATCAAGTGATGAATGTGCGAATGGGTTCTTGTTAGATCTCCACTTTGGAGCTAGATCTGAAGTGGTGAAGAGGTTATGGTGATGGACTGGTAATCCGTTATACCCTGCAGGCATTGATTCAAATCCCAGCCTTGTTGATAACTTAGGACTCTTGCTCAATGTTTGTGCCTCTACCTCTAGTCTAGAATGTTGAGGTTCAAGACATGCCTGCCATAACATGTATGAGCATGTTAATTAAAAATAAATTAGGGGGTTACATTGTCAGGTAGAATATACTTTTGGAGAAAGCAGAATAGGAGGTAAAACTTCAATCTGATTTCAGCTAACAACATTGAAAATTCTCTGATCTCCTCAGTGACTCTGCAAGTCAAACCACAGCATCATCTCTTTAATTAGAAGTTGTCAAAAAATTAACTCTAGTTTCTCTTCCTTGTTATGGGAAGAAAAAAAGTCTGAAAACAGGACTATAAAAATGCATGAGAAATAATAGATGCTTTGATATTTAATTGTTCTCATTATGTAAAAATTAAAAACACTTACAACCAATAGATTAAGTACCTTGAGCAGTACATTATTTGGAAGAAAAATAATGGAAGGAATGTGTAGAATGTTTCTTGTCCAACAGGCTTCCAAATAAACTAACAAACATACCCAATTGTAATCAATGATGGCCATACTGCGCATAATGAAACCAGTATGAACTCCCTCTTCTAGTTAATGCACCAGATATCATCGTACTGCAATTTGTGAGCCGGCGGTTATATCACGTTACAATACCAAGGATACTTATACTGTAACATCAGGGTCACTAACATACATGATTTTATTTAAATTCCATCTTCAAAAGTTCAACACACTTAACTGTTTTCAAATTAAAATGACTTCAGATGAGGAAAGACACTACCTCTGTATCCCATTCATTCCCTCTGTCACACAGCCATTTTTAAAAAATTCAAATGAAAACCTGCTCCAACTTATGGAGATATGTTTACTGAACACAGAACTTAGTTCAAAGGATAGTTACAAAGAGGTATATAATGCAAACACACATGCAGCTTTTGAAATGTGTATTCCAAACATTCTTCTCCAGATTTGGCAAATAACTGAATAGTCTTCGTAAATGACTAAAAAAATGCACTCCATTATAAATATAATCCAGTTTAAATCCTACTGATGCCCAAGAATCTTTTCACAGAACATTTGACCAGAATTAGAGGGGTTCTTTTATTCAAATAACCAGCTTGCTTGGGTGAGAGAGAGGAAAAACAAACTTCAGGGCACATCCATTTGGGAAGAAGCTAACACTTCCAAGTAAAAGATTGAATTCAAAGGCAAAAAACAATGGTGAATCAGCATCAATGGTGAATCAGCATCAATGGTGAATCTCAGAATCAGCACAGAAAGAGGTCAATTAGCCATGTGTCCACACCAGCTCTCCAGATGAGCATTACGAATTTGCACCATCTTACTATCTCTTTTCCTTCAAAGTTTGTGCGAAGATTTGTAGCTCGGGTGCTCGTTGTTGTGGTTCTGTTCGCCGAGCTGGAAGTTTTTGTTGCAAACGTTTCGTCCCCTGGCTAGGCGACATCATCAGTGCTTTGGAGCCTCCTGCGAAGCGCTTCTTTGATGTTTCTTCCGGTATTTATAGTGGTCTGTCCTTGCCGTTTCCGGCTGTCAGTTTCAGCTGTCCGCTGTAGTGGTTGGTATATTGGGTCCAGGTCGATGTGTTTGTTGATGGAGTTTGTGGATGAATGCCATGCCTCTAGGAATTCCTTGGCTGTTTTCTGTCTGGCTTGCCCTATGATAGTAGTGTTGTCCCAATCGAATTCATGTTGCTTGTTGTCTGCGTGTGTGGCTACTAGGGATAGCTGGTCGTGTCGTTTCGTGGCCAGGGAATTCCTAGAGGCATGGCATTCATCCACAAACTCCATCAACAAACACATCGACCTGGACCCAATATACCAACCACTACAGCGGATAGCTGAAACTGACAACCGGAAACGGCAAGGACAGACCACTATAAATACCGGAAGAAACATCAAAGAAGCGCTTCGCAGGAGGCTCCAAAGCACTGATGATGTCGTCTAGCCAGGGGACGAAACGTTTGCAACAAAAACTTCCAGCTCGGCGAACAGAACCACAACATCTCTTTTCCTTACTCTTGTAGTAGTGTCATTGTAAAATTTGAAACGTTAACCAGGTAAATTATTTACTGCAAAGTACTTATTTTGATTTTCCTATTATCAACTATTTACATTGAGTTTTCTATTTAAATTGTTGCCAAATAGGTCTCCAATTATAAAATATAACACAGGAAATAGGTTTTATGGAATCCCATACTAAACCTATGGTATAAAAAGGCAAATTTAATCCAATTAGTGGTTTTGAAGTGAATACAATATAATTTTATTTTAAAATAAATACATAGGTAGACTCAAAATGTTAATATTTACCACTGGATTGATTATTGGGTTGATCCCGTTCAGAACACCGTTGAGCCCCATCCTCACCAATCACAACACAGATTTCCGCTACCTCACGGGCGTTACTGTTGATCTTGTGATCTTTGGGTTCATCTTGCCACAACTCAGCATGCACTTCACTCTCATCATTTCTATTTTCAGTCTTTATTGCTGCATGAAGGGAACTCATTGTGTTGGCCTTCATCCAGTACTTCTTAAAATTTTGGACAATCAGGCGGAGTCACTGCAACAATCCTTTGTACTGTTCAATTTCTGTTAGGGGAAAAATATATATTAATGTCTATATTTACCTTTCTGACTAATTTTATGTTTTAGTGAGAAGAATAGATAACTATAGTAATCCTTTAAAAATTGTTAGAAGTGTTTTGGTCTAGTTGGGTTGTTTTTCATTTTCATTTTGAGGGAAACAGTGCATTTCCTTTAGCAATATTATTGTTGTCTGTCTGTTCTACGGATTGCAGTGATAGTTACTAGCCACCATTGATGACTTTTTAAGAATCATTTCAGTATACTTTCCTCACATGTAAGGTGAATAGAATTGCATCAAGGTACCTAATACTCTACTTTAGGGGCTAGAGTACAAAATGTAGACTGAAATTTACTGCAGTCCTGCCTTATGGGAGATACCTTCTTTTGGTTATGGCATTAAAAAGAGCCACCCTCCATCCTTTTGGGTAGGTGTGCAAAATCCCAAACATTATATTAGAAGAAAGCTGGGAGGCTTACCTTCATACCTTGTCTAAATTATACCTCAGTCTACGTTGCTAAATCAGGCAATCTTCCAATTACTATTTATGTTAGCCATTCAGGTGCAAAGTAATTGTTATAATGTAGGGAAGATAAGGATGACCACAGCTTAAAAGGAATATTTTTGTATATAAAATGCTTCAGAATAGCTTGAAGTAACAAAAAGTCTCTAATGAAAGAGGTTGCATTTACTTTCAACCTTCATTTGTGTGCGCCACTCCTTCAAACACCAGACGCAAACATTTGCTTATTTGATTATATCTAGGTATTCATAAATAGAGCATAAGGAAAAGGGGTTTACTTTTACAGATATTTTTTAAACAATCTGTTCTGAGATGTTGTTACACTATGCTGGAGTAGGAAATGTTTTTCCACAGGATATTTCAAAGCAGTCATTGCTATAGCTAGTTTATGCACTACAACAGTTATTTATTAAAAGGATGATATAATTTTAGTGATAAGGGTAAATGTTAGCCAGGATATCAGTAGAAATCTTCTGCGCTTCAAGTGCCAAGGGATGTTTTATATCCATCTGAGATTAGGTTGAGTTTCAACTGGGTGTCTCAAAAGTCAATACTTCTGAAAGCACTGTCTCATTATTTCACCCAAGTGTCAGGCAAGAGGTTTGACTCCATGGTCATCTAATATGGGAGATGCAAATTGTACCTCTGATTTAAGGCACAAAGTGCCTTAATTTTAATATCCTGATTATTAGTCTCACCTTTATAAGCAAATTAATATTTTGAAGAAATAATCTATTTGAATCCACATGGACAGAACATTAGTTGAGCTTTAGCCTTCGTTGATCTATTCAGGTTTAGTGAAAACAAAGTGCTTGTAGGCAAATTTTCATATGTTCAAAGGTGTAGCAAGTAACCCATTCAGTTAATGCACAACTATGTTGAGCTGCAAAAAAAAAATGCACAAAAATTGCTGTTCAACTTACAGTAGAGGGCAGTTTAGAATAGTACAACACTCATCAGCTTGAGCTGCCTGCTCAAGACAACAAATTTTCATGTGTTTCCCAAGAAAATATTCTAATTTTTTCAAATCAAAGTTCACAGCTGACACCATAAGTCCATGGAGGAAAAGCAACAAAGCCCTGCTGGAGGTACATTTAGAGGTTTCAGAGAGTTTATTTTGCACATTTGGCAGACCATTTATTTTAACAAAGTCAATGCATTAAATAGGGTCAATTTTCTCATCAAATAAAATATGAAACATCCATACCATCAGATCCACAAATGGTACTTTCCTTCCTACAGTTATGAAACTAGCAATTTTTGTTGGATAGCAATTAAATTATCCTGATAGTAAATCTTTCATAACTATATCTTCAATATGAACATATAAGCATGTAAACGTTCGGCTGGTGTTGTTTGCGCTTTTTGAAAGAACAAAGCTTCAAAGCACATTATCGTTGAAGTCTTCATTTAATTCAAATTTAATCATGATTTTTTTCTTGTAAAATTAGTCAAATCCAACTTTAAATGAGTTGTATTTCTCTTGGGAAAATTCTCAATAAAAGCTCATGAAAACTTATGAAACTATTTAACTTTTCACACATCACTTACTGCTTAGGCCAGGTGCCTGGAGGTCTGGGTTTAGTCACCATTAATTTGCAGGATTTTGGAGTTAAAAAGACTTTATTAGCAGATTGTTGATCATTCACAAAGCACAACATAATTGTGGTAAATATCCTCCTCCAAAGAGTCACAAGGATCATTTTTGGAACAATGACATCAACAAAACTTTCTGTGCTAAGATGCACTGAACCTCCTGAATGCCTGCAAGGAAACATCCTCAACCTGAGCTACAAATCTTCTCAAAACTCGCAATCCTCAAAAGTTAACTTGCACCGACACAAGATTTTATTAAAAAAAAAGTCCAAGCACCTATCTGAAATTTCAAAACCCCCACAGATTACATCCATTACCTTAGACTAATGACAAACCCGGCCTCTTATACTACACCTACAGGTTGTTTGCAAACTCCACTAACTGCAACCTGAAAACGACCAAGTTTCAACATTTCACAAAAAATCTGGGCCATTTTCAATCATTTAGAACAGATGAGACAGAATTTAACCTGCAGTCATCCACATGCACCACCATAAACATTCACTCCCTTCATCACCAACACAGCAACAGCAGTGTCTATGTACCACTTTCAAGATGTTGTATGGTAATTCACCAAAAGTCCTTTGATAGCACCTCCCAAAGCTGGAACCTCTAACATCGAGAAGAGCAAGGGCAACAGAGTCAGGCAGATACCATCACCTGTAAGTTTCCCTTCAAGGCACACACTATCCTGACCTTCACTGTTTCTCCACTATTACTGGGTCAAAATCCTGGAACCCCTTCCAATACTACAAGTACAGTTACACCATTTCAATAGTTCATGAAAGTGGATCACTACCACTTTCGAGGTCTAAGTAACAATACACATACTTTGGGAACGAATAAAGAAAATGACACCCCATTGCCAAGAGATCCATTCCTACTGGCATCACAACCATTCACAATGCATCAGTTGAAGTCACAGAATAATTTTTCAGCCAATATTGAACTACAAACAAGACCTATCATACTTGCTTCCAAGAGAGGGTTATTTCATACATTTCTTCACAACATCGAGGCTGTGATTTAAAGTGACAATTGCTCCTCCATAGAATAGTCTTATATCAGGCAACAATTCCTTTTTATTCTGGCTGCTGCTGAAGATAAACATTGACAATTATCTCCAAGAAAGTGCCCTAAGGCATTGTTCACAAATCGTGGAAGGTGTACACCATGACTATAATGCTTAGTAGTCAATTTGTGATGTCCCTTTAAGATTACTGATCCAAAATCGTCAACATTGGTTATTTTTCAGTGAGCATTGAAAACTGCTTCTAAACGTTATCCAGCTCATTAGAATGTTTGAAGTTGAATAATTTCTAGATGCTATGGGAATAGAATGCTTTCTGGATAGCAATAATAATTCTAATAATTGAAAATACAACCTAAATATATTAAATGAAGTACAGGTTATATCTCGAATTCACCAATTCTAATTCTGTGGATTAGCATGTCCTGTTGCCATGATCCCTGTAGCACACTTGGTTTTCTGAAGAACCTAAGGGCTTCTTGTTTTCTGGAATTATGCTGACAACCTATAAAAAAAAATCAATATTCTCTAAAAATAAGTGTTTTCCATCTAAATACTTAAAAACTCCCATGCTGGCCCTGACATGTGACATCCCATAGTCCAGTAAAGACTCATTCCTGACACTGTACAACCAGTACAGCATCATTTCATGATGAGTTGATGTAACTGCAATTATACATTCTTAGGTAACTGAATCAAAACTATATTTGAATTTATACAAAGTTTGCCCTTTCGTAACCATGTTTCACAGTACTTACAATTGCTGAGTATGATTATGACTCATTTCAATTCAAGATGATAGATGAGTAATCAACTTCCAAATTCTCTTACTTTGCTCTAAAATTGGAGTCTTGAAAGCAAGGGTTGGGTACTCATATGAGCAAGTCATAATTACAAGACATGCTGCATAAAATTTTGCGTTAATTGTATAACTTAAAGTCAAATACATACAAAATGAAGAATGGTGGCAATGAATATGGAGATAATCCTTCTGTATAAGGCAGTCATCTTTCTGACTCTTCGATATGGCTCCAAAAGTTGGACTATATGTAAACACCACCTCTAGAAATACCAAATGTTGTTTGAGATGAGAATCTATTGGGAGGGCAGGCATGTTAACATCAGCAGCCTTGAAGCTTCAATGCTGGTGTTAGCTGCTATGATATTCCAAAACCAACTCCACTGGCCACATGTTTAGAACACCCAAGTTCTGACTACCAAAGCAAATCATCTTCATCTTGCTAGGAAGGCACTTGAACAAGAGGAGGACAAAAATCATGTTTCAAAGACTCCCTCAATCATGTTTCCCTCAAGAAATGCAATAAATATGACAACAAAAAGACGACACTTGTTCAGAAACAAAATGATTGAGGAAACTGCCAAGGGATAACTGGCAGTAAGAGGAAATATGGAAAAGGAACTGGAGAAAGGACTGCCATGATTTCAAGGCCAAAGACCAATCCCATCTCCCAAAACCATCCGCCAAATGTCTGGGCAGAGAAGTGGTTCTAAAATCAGGCTCAGCAGTCACTCAAGACCTCTCAGAACCATGACCAATGACACAGAATTTCGTCGACAGAATCATACTCGTTAACAAATGATTGCCAACAACAAAATGTAAACAGTTGGGTTATAATTGCTTGAGCACATGTAAACAGACACTTGAACAGTCTTGCAGCAAGGCAGTGGGTTCATATTCCTGACCCAGAAAGTGTGGGCTCCAATCCTACCTGTCCTGGAAATGTCTCACAACATATGTGCACAGGGTGACTAAAAATTATTCTGGTAAGGGAGAGAGTGTGTAGACTGGAGGGATCATTCTTTAGATAGCAGAATGCAAACTTTTCACAACATGGCCCTGGACCTGATCCATCTTTCAACTGCCTTCCTATCTCTTGATCAAGAGTGGGAGTGACAGGATGGATCATGAATATTTATTAGGATTCTGCGAGTATTCTGCTTCAGGGTGCAGATTGTCATCCAGATCAGGCTACTAGCTGATGTCACAAAATGTCCTTGATGACATCCTTTTACAGTACTTTACTTAGCTCAATTCAATTTGGGTTGAGCTAATCCCGTGCCTCCAATGGAGAAGATCGTCAGGTTTGTCTTAGATTTAAGTCTGCCATGAGATAGCCCCGCAGCATCCTCTGAAGTGGTCAACTGTGAAAAATATTCCAGATTCCTGGTCAGTCAGTAGCAGGTAGACTTCCTGCCAAAGCAACTCAGATCCCTCACAAGCAGCACTATTCCTGGGCTTGGGAGTTTATCTTATACCTGATGAGGAATCCTAGCTGGCAATCGGTCAATAGCTGCAGGTCAAAGTCATCTCTCGCCTTGGCTGCTGGACAAGACTGCTCATAGTGTTATCCCCCAGGAATCATATGCTAAGAGTAAGCCAAATGATCACTGCTATGTTATGACATTGGTTGGTCACTTTGTTACAAACTTTTTGGAAGGATCAAACATACAGAAGATACGCACAGACCTCTTCTTGGATAAAAGGCAGTTTTGGGCTGTAGTGGAAGTTCTGAGTCTCTCGATTAGGAATGGTGCTTTGATGCTGGTGTGCCTCTGCATCAATTTTTTTGCCTTCAGATCTGCTACAATCCTTTATGTTGAATCCCCTCCTAAATGAGTGTCCTGATTATGTATTTGTTTTGACTCAATTATGACACTTTGTCCCAGTTTGTGGATTGCTTTCACTTCCTTACATCTAGATCCAGATATGTCTTACATCTACATCCAGACATAGAATCCGCACTTTTCCATCTGGAATCTGGGGTGAAGAATATTGCAAGCAACAGCCCTGCACAATCATAGAATCATTTACTTGCAGCATAGGAGTTCTCATTCAGCCTTGAGTCGCCATTGGACCATATACAGTACACTCTGATTGCAGGAGGCTTCAGTCTATTTTAGTTCTACAGAACAGTCTGTTGCTAAAATGTTTGGGTGCAATTCCGCTCAAGCTCTGACCTGGTGCAGAGCACAGTAGACTACTCAGAAGGCCTCATTGATCTGCTCCAGGGCCTAGCCATGGTGGCCATCCACAGGGAGACAGTCATGGAAGGTGTCACTACATCCAGCCATCTGTCTCTAGTTCACTGTTATGTCCATGTCAGAGTATCCTTACAGACAGCACGCAGCCTCAGAGAATGCTTCAGGTCTTCCATGACCAGTGGGCACTGCAGGGGATGGAATGCATCACCACCACCCAAAACAATATTTTAAATTTAAATATACTAAGTTTCCTTTAAAAATTTTTTGTTGTAGTGTGCCCTTTAGAAGCGGTCTCCACTTCTTTTTAAAAAAGGATATTTCATCATAGCAGAGTAAAAGCAGAGGATCATGTGGTGCAGTGGTCATGTTCCTATACCTCGAGTCCAGAAGAAATGGGCTGAAGTCTCATCAAATGAACCAATGTCTATGGAAGTGTCTCATAACACAGCAAAACAGGCAAAAAAAATTAGAGAAACAATTAGGGACACCAGCAGTGAGACATAGAGTTAAGAGCAGCAGACTTGTAACGTTTCACATTGTCAATAAATCTAAAACGGTGCATTTAATTGATTCTAACCTCCTCTTCACCATCTGACAGTGAGAAGTTTAACATACAATTTCCAATAGAAATGATATGCATCCACACTATTCAGTTAAACTACGTTATATAGCACATAATAAGCAGTCTCAATTTTGCTCAGAGTTAAGGGAGTTAACTCCCCCCTCCCAATTTGCATGAAATGCAGAAAGAAACATCAACTTAAAAAAAATGTTTGTTTGTTCAAGAAACAAATTGCTTTAAGAATAAATAAATCCTAGATAACATGTATTAGGACTTTATGACTACTGGTTACAACTCTGCCAGAACATCCAGATGTTCTTTGACAGACGAAGTCAGGCGCAGGGGTGAGAGGATCAAAAACACAACAGGTCCATGGAAACAGAGGGAATCACCAAATGCAATGAATAGTTGCTGAAATTGAGTGGAACACAATTATGAGTTGTTACCTAGAAAGCTCCAGGCATCATGAAAAGCCCTGCCTGTCACAGGAACCTGATCAAACTACCCAAAACTCCCTTGTCATATGCAAAGTTTCAGGTGGTGGGCTGCACGTGAAAATGGCATGCTTACAGCATCTGCATAAATCGTTTCGACTCTGTAGGAGGGATTAGGTAGTGTCTCAAGACGCATTTGTTGCTAAGACTATGATCTTGGAAGGATGACTGCAGTGATTCCAACAACTTCCAATGAAGCTAACTGCTCAGTATTGTGGAAAACAAGGTCAGTGTTCTCCTAGTTAGATTCCTGGTCTTTACTGAACAAACGAACCCCAAACCCCAATCAGTTTGGAACTGGAAGTACTCCAGTTAACCTGATTTTGGCAACTGTGACTATGTGAATGAAGTTGGCATGACCTCCTAGGCATCCATACACCTGCTGCAAGGATACCTGTGAGATTTGAAGATGGCAGCTATTAGCAGTAAAAACTATGGAAGTGTCACTGATAACTGTGACCTTGCAGTTTTGCTGTTGCACTGTGTGAACAGAAGTGAAAAAATGTTCAGCTGGCCAAGGAGAAGTCCTAGAGAAAACAAAGTCTAAGAGAATTGTGCACCTTTATAACTTATTGACTTCTGCAGCAAATATAGCAGACCCTGCAATGCCAGATCAGGGCTCCTAAACAGCACGAGGTAATGCTTAATATTGCCCTTTTCAGAAAACAAAAGTCAAACGAGGCAGAATGCTGCCACTAGCTGAAAGCAGCAGTAAGATCTTGTAGCACAAGCTGCTTGCCTAGTACTGCAATGGGCACAGAATAAAAAAAATGTTTAAAATAATGAGTGTACAATAGTCTGAAAAAAAAGTATAAAATATGTGGAGGGTGCTGATGTTTTAGATACTGGTGGCAAAAGTGTTGAAGTTGCTTATCCGAATCTATCCAATTTACCTGATATTAAGAAAATCTTGATGTATAATCAGAAAACAATTTCCACATAACTGTGGATGCTTTTGAAAATAATTTTTCATATTTTATAAGCAATTAAATAAAATGCCAGGTCTAATATATCACTCCTTACAAATTTAAAAAAATTCTAAGCATCGGTTTCAGCACCAGGTTTCAAAGAAATAAATTAATGACCATAGCTTCATACTTAAGCAAGAGGAAAGTGATCATCAGGTTCATCAAGCATGCCCCAATACAAGTTAGTGTTCCTTCACTGCAGATCAGCTCGTGTGATAATCTGCTTTGCTACCCTTTCAACTTCATGAAATTGATGAAAATAGGAATTATCGTTGGTCACATATTTGACTTTAGTAATCAAGTCTGAAAGTATTTTCATTCATGTTATGCGTTCTACACATAAAATTCTGAAGCATTTTTGGGCTTAAATGTACTGAAAGTATTTCCTATCATGTTGTACCTTAAATAGATATAAAATGATATTTAGTAGTGTTAGACAGCACAAAATTCCAATTCACTAAACAAGGTAGCTAGGAATGCAGAATCATATTATTAACCACAGGTTGGAAAACAGTGGTCCTTAGTCTTACAGATTTTTGTTGATGTAATCAAGTTGACAGGCACATAAAACGTAAAATGGGTAAAAACCATATAAATTACTGTACTATTACTAGTTTTTCTAGACTTCACTGAAAAATAAATATCTAACTTCACCATGGTACAAGGACTGATTTTGTAATAGATTCAATTTACTTCTGTTAAGTATGCAAAGATGCAGAAGGATCCAAGGAGAGTCAGAAGCTGGTTTACAGAACCCACCTACATTTCAGGTGCAGGTAAATTAACAATTTCTTAAGTATTGAATTATACTTTATTGGATCACTTGTGTAAAACACATCCAAGGAATTAAACTATCAATTGTGTAATAATATAGTATCCCACTTTATAATTTACCTTATGATGGTAATAGTTACATAAAAGCTCAGACACAAAGAAAGCACTTCACATAATTATTATATGCCATCATAGAAAACAAAAGAGATATCCATCCAACTGCTGAATGAAACTGACAATTTTGCTCAATTGTGGGCAGAAATAAAGCATGCACTCACTTAACGCAAGAAACAAAAGCAGAAAATACAGCCGCACACATCTCAATGTGTTGCCTAGTTTTTCACATTTACAAATAGATAGTTGTGACATGGTTCAAGGCAAGTCCCTTCCTTTGTTTAACAATCTTTTTATGAATCTCATTAACCTTCTACATCTCTCATCTATTTGTCTGAATAGAAAACAAGAAACTGCCATTCCAACTTGTCATGGTAGAGCAAACAGTCAATGGAAAACTTCAAATCAGTTTGAAGAAAACAATATGTACAGACCAAATACTGAACTACAGAAGCAATCATCCCAACACCCACAAACAAAGCTGCATTAAAACATTGTTTCAATGAGCCACCACACACTGCAGCACAGAGGAACTACCAAGAGCAAAGGAAAATCACCTATACAGCATATTCAAAAGAACAGGTACCCAATGAACACAGTCCACCAATTGCTCCAGAACAAACCCAAGCAGACACAATGTGCCCAGAAACCCTATCTACTCTCCCCTACAGAAAAAGACATCTCTGAAATGACTGTCAAACTACTCAGACCTCTTGGCATTATGGTAGCCCACAAATCCACCAACACACTAAAACCGCAGCTAAAGAAAAGACCCAATGCAGACAACAAGCAGAACAAATGTCACTTACAAAATACCTTGCAAGAACTGTAACAAACACTACATTGGACAAACAGGCAAAAACAAAAGCCACCAGGATACATGAACATCAACTATCCACAAAAGAAATGACCCACTCTCACTTGTATCCTTACATACAGATAAGGAAGGCCACCACTTTGACTGGGACAACACATCTATCCTAGGACTAACCAAACAGAGACACACACGAGAATTACTAGAAGTATGGCACTCCACCTGGAACACTATCAACAAACATACTGACTTGGGTCCCATCTACCCACCTGAGAAAAATAACAGGAAATGGTATCAACAGCCCAAGGAAACCAAACACACATAGAAAGAGAGACATAACACCAGCACTTCACCAGAGGCTCACTGATATTACCTAGTATGGTGACAAAACGTCCAAAAATGAACCTTCCAGCTCAGTGAGCAAATTTACATCGAGAAACTCAACCTAATCTACAAGTCTTCTCAAAACTTGCTAATGTCTGCGTTCCATGCTTTCTTATTCTCCACCCACTATTTTGCTCTCACCTCACCTCTGGAGTCCAACTATTTGGCTCTCGCTTGGACGAAGACTCTTTTCAACTTATACACTTAAATGGTAAGGTTCTGGGGAGTGTTGCTGAACAAAGAGACCTGAGAGTACAGATTCATAGTTTCGTGAAAGTGAAGTTGCAGGAAGACAAGATTGGGAAGATGATGTTTGGCATGCTTTCCTTTATTGTTGAGTGCATGGAATATGGGGGGGGGCTGGAAGGGGAGAGATGTCATGTTGCAGCTGTACAGGACATTGGTTCGACCACTGTTGGAATACTGTGTGTAATTCTGGTCTCCCTCCGATCGGAAGGATGTGGTGAAACTTGAAAGAGTTCAGAAAAGGTTTACAAGGATGTTGCTAGGGTTGGAAGATTTGAGCTATTGGGAGGGGCTGAATAGGCTGGGGCTATTTTCCCTGGAGAGTTGGAGGCTAAGGGATGACCTTATAAACGTTTATATAATCATGAGGGGCATAAATAGGATAAATGGGCAAGGTCTTTTCCTCATGGGGGGGGGGGGAAGGTCCAAAACTAGACAGCATAGGTTGAAGATGAGAGGGGAAAGATATAAAAGGGACCTAAGGGACAACGTTTTCATGCAGAGGATGGTGCATATATGGAATGAGCTGCCAGAAAAGTAGTGGAGGCTAGTACAATTATAACATTTAAAACGGTATTTGGATGGAAATAGGAATAGGAAGGGTTTGGACAGATATGGGCCAAATGGGACTAGATTAATTTAGGATATCTGGCCAGCATGGCAGAGTTAGATCGAATGAACATCTCTACGAATCTATGACTTCCTGACTATTGCTAGGAGGCCTGTACATAGGACCCTGATAGGAGTTTTCTCCTTTGTGGTTGCTCAACTCTACCCACAGATTCTATGCCTTCCGGCTACTGGTGTTGATTTAATTTCTTGCTATTGATAAAATTTCATTTCTTACTAAAGGGCAACTCCACACACACTGCCAATCTGACTGTCCTTTTGATAGGACACATATCCTTAGATATTTAGGTCCCAGCCCTATCCCTTGCATCCACATCACTTTGATGCCCACAGCATTATACATGCCAATTTCAATCTGGGCTGCAAGTAACTTACCTTGTTTCGTATAATGCATGCATTTAAGTATAAACATCTCAGTCCTGCATTGACTGCCTCTTTTCTGCTGTGCCTGAAGTTAGATTCGCGAGCTTTTCCATGTCTCTGTCCTACTAGTTGTTCTGCAAACTTAAATATCCTCTGCTGAGCCCTCCCCATCTTTAACATTTTCCATAATTTTCCATGCAACTGAACCCACCTTCCACACTAATTAATTTAAAGCCCAATCCAGAGCCCTAGTTACGAAATTCCGACAGGATTCTGGTCCCAGCATGATTCGTATGGAGCCTGCTCCATTAGAACAACTCCTTACTTCCCCAGTACAGGTGCCAATATCTCTCAGATTCAAGTCTATTTCTCCCACACCAATCTTTAAGCCATGTTGACTCTGCCAATTTGCTCATGACTCAGATTGTAATCTGGAGAATACCTTTGGGATTCCACTTTTTAATTTGACTCCTAGCTGCTCATATTCCCTCAGCAGAGCCTTTTTCTACTTACATAATTAGCCACATGGACGACAACAACTGAAATCTTTTCCTTCCGGTCCAAGTTCTTTTGCAGTCCAGATTAGATATCCTGAAGAAAGCCTTGTGGACTCTTGATCCTATCCATACAGAATAATGTCTATTCCCAAGACAATACTATTCCCCATTAAAACCATATTTCTTTATTTCCCCCACTTTTGAATGGCTCCTTGTAGCATGGTACTATGGGAGATTTGCTCATCCTTTCTGCAACCCCTGCTCTCTTCCACTCAAGGAACAAGAATCTCAAACCCGTTTGATAAGCTCAGTCTTCTCTACTTGCCTCACTCTTAGTCACACCCTCCTGTCCCTGACCAAATTCAAGGTACTTAATCTAAGGTGAGCAGGTGACAGCCCTCTGAAATAGTGTTGATGTAACTGTCCCACTCTCAGATGTGTCATAGCTTTCAAAGCTCAGACTTCAGCTCATCAATTCTGAGCCAGAGTTCCTCAAGCAACCAACACTTGCTACAGATGTGGTCATTATGAACCATAATGGGATCCACCAGCTCTCACATCATGCAAGTATAACACATTGCCTGGACCTGCATCTCTATTTTATTTACTTAGTTCTTAACAAATTTCCTACTGGTCTTTCAGTTTGTAACCTGCAAATACTTTCCCAACTTACCTTCAATCTGAAAGTAACCTATAATAGATAAGCAAATTAGTAGTTATCCCTAAACAATGAACTTACAATGGCACTGTTATGCTGGGTCCCTGATCCTGAGCTTTAAAATATCCTGTTACAAGCTACAAGCCAAAAAAGAAACAGCAAGCACAAAGACCTCTTTCCTTCTGCACTAAATTCCCATGCTGCCTCTAAATTCCCCAAACTACGTACTCACTGCTGATCTGCTTTAACTGAATCATTGCAAATTTTAAAAGGAGCTACATGAGCTATATTAATCTACAGTTCACTGACCACACAGGCAGACCTGTCAGTTGTGACATGAAGTTCCACTTCCTCCTTTAAACAACATGTCATTTACTATGAAATATTCTACCAATGAACAGCTACACATATGACCAAATGCTTCCATGAAAGTCAGCCTGAGGCCACTGAATTTAACTGTCAGTCACACAGTCAGAGAGATGTACAGCATGGAACAGACCCTTCGGTCCAATCCATCCATGCCGACCAGATATCCCAACCCAATCTAGTTCCATCTGCCAGCACCCGGCCCATATTCCTCCAAAGTTCAGCAAGACAATCTAATTCTAACAAGGCATGATACCAATGCCCTTCAATATGCTTCTTTAGTGTTAATAGCAGGAAGCAGTTATGACAGTGGTTTAGGACAGGTCGGTTGATGTTTATGCCAGATATGTTGCATCTTTATCTTCAGGCAGAATAAAAGATGTGTCCCTCAAAAACTACTGCAAAGTAAAAGTTACGTAAGTTCATTCTGGATTTAATTCCAATCAAACGGCACTTCAGAACAAAGTTTTTTTTAAAAAAGGTGTGACAATATTTAACAAGCTATACACATTGAATACAGTAATTTCTTTCACTGTAGTTCTTTTATATAATCTTTGTGGGTTCAAATCATTTTTAACATGTAACAATTGATTGTGATATTTGAATTTAGATTTACAAGGATGTTGCCAGGGTTGGAGGATTTGAGCAATAGGGAGAGGCTGAACAGGCTGGGGCTGTTTTCCCTGGAGCTTCGGAGGTTGAGAGGTGACCTGATAGAGGTTTACAAAATTATGCGGAGCATGCATAGGATAAATAGACAAAGTCTTTGCCCTGGGATCAGGGAGCCCAGAACTAGAGGGCATAGGTTTAGGGTGAGAGGGGAAAATATATAAGAGACCTAAGGAGCAACTTTTTCATGCAGAGGGTGGTATGTGAATGGAATGAGCTGCCAGAGGAAGTGGAGGAGGCTAGTACAATTGCAACATTTAAGAGGCATTTGAATGGGTATATGAATAGGAAGGGTTTCGAGGGATATGGGCCGGGTGCTGGCAGATGGGACTAGATTGGGTTGGTATATCTGGTTGGCATGGACGAGTTGGACCGAAGGGTCTGTTTCCATGCTGTACATCTCTATGACTCTATGTGACTGACAGGAGCTACTCAGTGCACACATTTTAGATACATATTAACTTGTACAGAATGGCGTTGAACAAGGAATTAAAATTAAATGCAATCTTCAGAAATAGAGTTGATTGGAACAAAGGCTTTTTTTCCCGAAGCACAAATGGTGGAGCTGGAAGCTAAGAGACACGAATATCAACATGGAAAGGAAATGCAATTACAGGCTGACAATTTCACATCAGCAGAAATCATGACAAAGTGAACAAAGGAATTTATGATGAAAAAATATCCATAAGTGAAGGAATTTATGATTACCATAATCTCAGTCTTTCAACGACCCTTGAGATCTTTCTGACACTCATTCTCCAGGCAGTTTTTTTAAAAAAATACTGCTGTAGCTACAACAGATATATAAAACAGCTTTTTCTTTAATTACCTTTTTATATTACACTATTTTGATAACCAGCACAAGACAATAACATTTTTCAAGAGCAGAAAACTAACTAGGACCCCAAAATGACAGTCACAAGAAGTGTACAACAATACGACTCCATAAGACTTTCAAAATTTGAAACTGCAGCCAGGAGCAACGATACAACACTAATTATTTGAGAACATAAAATCTGAGAAAGTTGGAGGCATATTAAGACACCAAGTAATAGAATCAAAGCAAATAAAACATCAAAGAGGAACAAAAGACAAGTACTTACTTCAACATTTTTAAAACTGTACTATAAACAACTGGCAATCAAAATAGCAACAAACTTTGTCCTTGAGGCCAAAAACAAAAATGTTATCAAATAAAATCTGCAGTACAGTTTATGAAAGACAACTGAATGTACACCCTGCAAATGTGCATATCATGCAAATTTTTGTTGTGATCAATTCTCTCAACATTAGGTGGTGCTGTGGCAAGAAATCATCCAGGTCTGCATGTCCTATTGCTTTTTATATGATTTTCCCTTCTGTGCCAAGTGTTATTTTTAATTCATTTCCTCTGTACAATTTGCCATTTGTATACTCTTTAGACTTTTCTTCTGCAGTCTCCAAAATTATCTTTGTTCTATCCACTTTTCTTTCCTTTATGTTGTCTCTCCAGTTCTGCTGACTACCTCTGCCAAACTTTGTCCTTGCGAATTCATTCATCACAGCTTTAGGTTTTAATAATGTTATGACACAGAGACAGACAGCGGAATCAAATCAGTTTTTCTATCTCTGTATTCATAACCATAAAATTAAACCAAAGACACCAATAATTACTCTCATGATTCCTAACCAGACTTTTGAATAACGAATCTCAGATATGAATTAATTAATTCCAGATACTGATTTTGTATTCCAAACAAAATTCATAACTACTTATTAAATACACAATAACTTTAGCAAAAGGAAAAATCAAACAAGGTAAGCTGCTTAATGACTATGCTTTAAACCCATAACATTTGTTTTCAGCCCTCATTCACACAAAAGACAAACAGTTAAGGGATAAATAAAATATTAAAACTTGCCAGATTACTTAAATAGCTTATACAAATGTATTGTTTTATAGACAAAATCATGGACTCTTTGGTCATCAGGGTAACCGTTTCAGTTGACTCAGGCAAAGCTCCCTACTTTTTGGGCTTCTGTAAACTAGTATTAGGCAGGGAAATTCATACTGTGTTATCAGCAGCCAAGCTCACTTTTTGCCCCAGAAAACAAAGCTCAAAGTACCAATTTCAATTCTAGTTCTGCCCTGATAATCTATTCAGAGGCCTCAGTTACCACTCAATAACTGTCATCTGCTTGTACGTGTTATCTTTCAGTTCTGCTGGAACCAATTCTGAGATACCAATGCATCTGATATTTCTACAACCACATTCTTAAGTACTCAGAAGTAGGTTTAATCGAGCCATGAGGATTTCTCCAATGTCATTTCCCTTCTGATACTGATTTACTTCAGTCCACCACATTTTTGGGATACTATTTGTGTCCCCCTTTATAACGGCAAAACCAAATATGTATTTACTTGGTCTGGCATTTTCATTCCCCATTACAACTTCTCCTGCTTCTGAATGTAAGGGATTTACATTTATTGTTACTAATCATTTTTGCTCCACGTGCCTATATAAGCATTAACAACTGGTTTGGATCATCCCTACAAGATCATCTTTTGTTTCCCTCATAATGAATCCCTTTGCTGAAATCTAAACTACTCCCAATCATCAAGTCTGCTTTTCTTGGCCAAAATCTCAACTAATGGGGCACCACCAACTTTGCAGCAGTGAACAAAGTATGAGTATAGATTGTTCTGCTGAAGTCCTGTAATGGGACTAGAACTCAGAACTCCATTCCAGGGTGCAAAGTTCACTCACCAAAGTTTTAAATGGCCTGAAACTCAGCATACTTAATACTTTCACTTTATAGCACTAAGGAGAAGCAATATTTTAACTAGCTCACCAAAATGGAACTGAAGAGGGCATGGGTTACTAATTGCATACACTGATCGATGCATATGGCATTTTTTTTTCTGTTCATAAAATAGAACAAAGAAGTCTGGAATTAAAAGAAAAATCTCTGCACAAAAAAGGAAAATTTTCAAACATAAGCAAACCATGTTAACACAGTTAACACATGACAAAGAAAAAATGCTTTGCATCATAAAACAGCAAGATCAATTTTTTTAAAAATATGTATTAAACTGTACAATCAGTAATGCTTTCAGGTGGTTACTTCAGTCTCCCATAAAAAGTATTGGGTTTGAGAAACTTCCTGCCTAAACCTATTACTGCAAAACAGTTAACAATTTGCACTGGTGTCATTAATACCTAGCATACTTAACTCACTGTTTCAAGTGTTCAACATGACAAGGCACTTCAGGTTTCAAATATCTCCTCTGATTTCAAGTGAAAGAGAATGTTCTTGGGAGGGGGAAATGGTGATCATGCTAAATCCAGACAGCCCCTGCAAGTTGGTCACGGGGAAAGAAATCCAAAGCTATTGAAAATCAAGTGACAGCTTTCAAATCGTGACACACGAGATGGCTGTTTTTATAAACACAAAGACAAAAGAATTACTACTATGTGAGTGAAACAGCAGCTACTGCTGCAAGGAGCAAAAGGAAAATAATGTTTGGGTATTAGCAACCAAGCAGGATCGTGGTGTGAGCTGCTTTGATGTTCAAAATGAATTTGGAAATTTAAAGCTTTTGGAAATTTGAAGAAGTCATGAAGAGAATTTTGTTGGTCAAAGTCAATTCCGAATCCTCATGCAGAGTGGAATGATTTTCAAAGGACGTTGGAAATTGAACCTGATACTGCAGGGGGGAAAAAGACAGCCTACTGAAAAATTGGCACTTAATCCCATGTCACTTTATATCTGGCAGAAACTGTGTTTTGATTAGATTAGATTACTTACAGTGTGGAAACAGGCCCTTCGGCCCAACAAGTCCACACCGACCTGCCGAAGCGCAACCCACCCAGACCCATTTCCCCCTACATTTACCCCTTTACCTAACACTACGGGCAATTTAGTATGGCCAATTCACCTAACCTGCACATCTTTGGACTGTGGGAGGAAACCGGAACACCCGGAGGAAACCCACGCAGACACGGGGAGAACGTACAAGCTACACACAGTCAGTCGCCTGAGTCGGGAACTGAACCCGGGTCTCAGGCGCTGTGAGACAGCAGTGCTAACCACTGTGCCACCGTGCCACCCACACAAAAAAAAACAAAAAGCTGCAGCATGCGACGGCCGGGAAACGAACTCAGGTCAACTGCTTGGAAGGCAGTTATGTCGGTTAGTTAACGTGAATATATCTTTTCTTTAGACAATGTTAACTTTAAATTCTTTGTTACAATAAAACCTCAAAATATAATATTTTGTCTTTCAGTCAATTCTGTTCATTGCTGGGAAATTTACCTCTTTAAATGCATGATCAGTCGCTAGGGAAAGTTGGCACACAACATACATTCTGCAAATCTCAACTATACAGCCATCAACAGCTGTTCAACTCTACCTGTGCTCCCATTACAATATTTTCGAGGTAATCTCTGACACGAAACTTCTTGAAATTCTCAATAACAGTAGTGCATATGGAAAGTAAAGTATCCTTATAAGGAACTCAGCATGTGGACTTCTGGAATGGCTTCAATCAGCCTGGAGTTCAGAGAGCTCCTTCCTCTTATTGAAAATGGGCTTCGTTTCTTTTTGGATTATGGAGGTTTTCAATCTGTTCAGTTATGTTATAATATATCATAACATATAACATAACTCAACTGCATTAGGTAGGATTTCAACTTTGACCTCCAGATATCGAGAAAGGGTCATCATCACTGCACTACAAGAATTCTCCCAGTAGATTATATAACTGACACTGTTGGGGTGTGTTACATAGGAGTATCATTGTGGTACTTAGCAGATAAGATGGTCCATCCAGTCTTTCCATCATTTCTATCCATAAGTCCTTAACTTTGGATCACTGAAAGCCATATGATATTTATGCTGCAGGTTCAATATTATTCCTGTAATTAGCTTTTCCATTCTATGCTTTAATTCTTTCCATTTTCAACTTAGCTTTAATTCAGCCTCTGTTAATTCCATTTGTCTTCTGTCTCTGCATTTGTAAGTTTATTAGTCTTGCCCCTTTTTATGATCTTCCACATTCAAAACAGCATGGATAAAATTCGTATTTCATTTATAATCTCCAGCATGACTTTCATTTTGCAAACTGTTGTCACATTTCCAAATTAAATTCTTTTCTTCAATGCAAATGATTTTACAATCTTAAAATCATTATATATTGATTACAATTGATTATAAAGCCATTCAATTCCACCTGTTGCAATTTTGTAACAAAAATATCCAATTGCTACAACAGATTTTACACAGATCAGCGAGTTGGTCTGGATGTCATTTTAATTGTAACTAACACTGCAGCAATGTACTATTTTCCAGTGAGTAAACAGATAACTTCAGATTGCTCAAACAGAAATTGGGTAGAAAAAAATATGCAGTCCCTGGCAATCACACCAATATTTTGGTGTCTCATTAACCTAATCATTTATACAGAGAAGCAATTTGAAGTTTTAAAAAAAAAACAGGATTTTCTCATGGGGAAAAGCAGAGTTTTGTATTAACATTAGCAAAATAAATTTGCAAAACAATTGAAAAACTTGGTTTTTGTGCTCATGAAAAATACTCAAATGAAGACTACTTTTTAAAAGAGTTCCCGAGGATAGCGATAAAAAAACCTTTGTTCCACATCTGAATCCTGTTCAAAGATTTTGGTTTCTGACGCAGAACAGTGTATTTTTACTTGAAATCCTTTCAAAGTTGAATAAAGGGATCATAGCAAGATGAGGCCAGAAAAAATTAAACTCTTATTTCACAACAAATGAACAGACAGAACAATTGCATTCAGAACCAACCATTTCCATTGGTTCCATTGTCTTTGCATAATACAATAATAAGCATATCACATCTAACAGTACAAATGATGATAAACAAAATAGTTAGTGTTCTTTGCCTTTGTGACTGCAACTACTTCAAAATTTTCAGCTTCAAAATCTTGATTAACAGAGCAACATTTGTTAGTCCTGACAGTTGTTTTGTTTCTTTTTAATAAAATGTTCCTGTCTCTCACCCTGCCAGATCATCAGGCCAAAAGTTCCCCAACACAACAGGTTCTGCATAAACAACTTTTCATGTTTATCTCCCTTAAATTACTGACCTGAGCCAATTTAATCAGTTTTACCGTTCTTAAGCAAAATAAATTCCACACTCTAGAGTAGAAGATCAAGTTTTTGAGAAAAAATATGAATTAATTTTTGATTTAAATCTTTAGGGATAAAATGGTCAACATTTGCGTAAAACAAACTTGAAGGTACAGGGAGATGGGAGACCACAAGCAGTCCCACAGAAAAGCAAACCTACTGAAGCATACAAAGACACAAAGAAATATAGGTTGCTTATGCCTACATTATCATGCTAACAAAGAAAGTTACAGAACAGGAACAGGCCCTTCGGCCCTGCAAGCCTGTGCCGATCCAGATCCTCTGTCTAAACCTGTCGTTTAATCTCTAAGAATCTCTTTCCCTCTGCTCCCTGCCCATTTATGTATATGTCTAGATACATCTTACATGACACTATTGTGCCCACCTCTACCACCCTCTGCATAAATAACTTTTCATGTTTACCTCCCTTAAACTTTCCCCTCTCACCTTGAACTTGTAAACCCTAGTAAATGAGTCCTGCATTCTGGGGAAAAAGCTTCTTGCTATCCACCCTGTCAATGGCTCTCATGATTTTGTAGACCTCGATCAGGTCACCCCTCAACTTCTGTCTCTAATGAAAATAATCCTAATCTACTTAACCTCTCTTCATAGCTCTCACCCTGCATACTAGGCAACATCCTGGTGAACATCCTCTGCACGCTCTCTAAAGCATCCGCATCCTTTTGGTAATGTGGCCATTAAACAAATTATCTAAAACTGCCTGTTTTGTAACCTCTCATTTGTCACTTATATGTGGGGTTTATTTAATGGAGTATGTAAGATTGGGAGTCTGAAACAATGGGAGCCTCTTACGATGCAGTGGTAGCATCCCTGCACTGGACCAGGGAGACTGGAGTTGAAGTTCCACCTGCTCCAGAGGTGCGTAATAATATTTTTCTAAACAAACTGTAAAGAGATAGGTTAATAGTGGGAGAATATAACAGGCAGGAGGAAGTAGTTGAGCAGAAGCCCTAATCAATTCCATCCTTGTGCAAACTCCAGACAGAGAAGCATCCATTCTCCCATATCTTTGTGGATTCCTCCAGGAGCTTTGATTTCCTCCCACAGTGCAAAGATGTGCAGATTAGGTGGATTGGACATGGGGAAATTATCCATACTGTCCAGGGATGTGCAGGCTTGATGGATTGGCCTTTGGAAATTCAGGGTTATAGGAATAGGGAGGGGGATAGGTCTGGGTGGAATGCTATTCGGAGCATTGATGTGGACTCTATGGTTCAAATGATCTGTTTCCACACTGTAGGGATTCTAAGATAATCTCAGTTTACTAATGCTGGAGTTTGAGTTTGAGAGGCACAGAGCAGCAAAATCATAGCACCAATGGACAGAAACCTATTTACTATTCACTTGCATACAATGAATACTCATTAATTGGGAAGTGCACTAAATTCACTCCAATTGTTATGGACCAGATCAGACCCCCTCAAAAATATTTTAAGATCGGCTAGACCCTAACTTTTTCTTACTTTAAAGGCAAATGTAAAATGTCTCAAAGGCAATAGTACCTCAAAGCCCGTGGCCTTTTTCCTGCCCAGGAGCAGTGGCAGACAGAGCAGATGTGACGTTGGGGCCAGGAGGTTGCTGGGAAGGTAAGGACTTAGTATATACAGTATTTGGGCAGTGGCTAAACCCAAGATATTACACGTATAGTAGCTCCGTCCTGCTCATCTCCTCTAACCTGAAGAAAAGAACTCTGTAAAGTAAGAATTTTTCTTTTCTTTTATATATTTAAGTGCATTGTTTGGTATTATTGAGTGAAAGCTAAGGCTTACAATGGCAGGGGAGCTCAGACTTGTGGCATATGCTTCTTGCTGGATGTGGGAGCTCAGGAACGTGGCTGATGTCCCTGACTCTTATGCTTGCAAGAAGTGTGCCCAGCTGCAGTTCATTTGTCAAAATGACGACTCTGGAGCTGCGAATGGACTCACTGTATAGGATCCGCGATGCTGAGGTCGTGGATAGCACGTTTAGTGAATTGGTCACACCGTAGATTAGAATTGCTGAGGAGACAGTGAATTGGGTGACCAAAAGGCAGAGAAAGAGTAAGGAGGCGATGCAGGTGTCCCCTGCGGTCATCTCACTCCAAAATAAGTATATAGTTTTGGATACTGTTGGGAAGATGGTTCACCGGTGGCGGGGGGCAGCAGTTGTCAGGATCATGGCACCAAGGTGAGCTCTGCTGTACAGAAGAGTGGGAAAAAGACTCATAGGGCCATAGTCATCAGGGATTCTATTGTAAGGGGAGTAGGTAGACGTTTCTGTGGCCGAAAACGAGACACTCCCGGATGATATGTTGCCTCCCAGGTGCTCAGGTCAGGTATGTCACCAATTGGGTGCAGAACATTATGAAAGGAGAGGGTGAATAGTCAGTTGTCATGGTGTATATAGGTATCAATGATATAAGTAAAAAACACAATGGAGGTTCTGAAAGCAGAATTCAGGGAGTGAGGAGAGAAGTTAAAGAGGAGGACCTCAAAAGATGGTGATCTCAGGATTGCTACCAGTGCCACATGCTAACCCAGGTAGAAAAGAAAGAATAGGGCAGGATGAACACGTGGCTTGAGGGATCATGTTGGAGGGAGAGGTTCAGATTTGTGGACACTGGGACCGGTTCTGGGCAAGGTGGGACAATTAGAAGTTGGATGGTCTACATCTGAACCAGACTAGAACTAATCTCTTTGGGGAGTTTTTGCTACTTCAGTTGGGGAGGATTTAAACTAATATGACAGGGGGCTGTGAACTGGAAGAGAAGACTAGCAGACAGTGAAGTGGAAACTGGAGGCTGTAAGGAAGAGGATCATGAAGTTAGCATCACTTAGGCGAAGAGTAGGTAGAGAGCAGTCGAACGCAAAGGAACTGCTGGTCTGAAGTGCATATGCTTTAACGCAAAGAATATAGTGGATAAGGCAGATGAACTTAGGGCTTGGATTAGTGCCTGGGAGTTTGATGTTATTGCGATCACAGAAACTTTGTTGAAGGAAGGGCATGATTGGCAACTAAATGTTCCAGAATATAGATTCATCAGACAGGATAGGAAGGGAAGTAAAGATGAGGGGAGGAGTTGCATTTCTGGTCATGGATGATATCGCATGTGTGGTGAAGGAAGACACTATGGGGGCTTGAGCAGTGAGGTATTATGGGTAGAGCTGAGAAATAAGAAGGGTGCAGTTACATTGTTGGGGCTGTACCACATGCCTTCCAACAGTAAGCATGAGATAGAAGAATAAATACGTAAACAAATTATGGAAAAATGTAGAGGCAACAGAGTAGTGGTGATGGGAGATTTTAATTTTCCCAACATGGACTGGGAAACACAGTATCAGAGGTCTGGATGGAGCAGAATTTGTAAGGAACATCTAGGAAAGTTTTCTAGAGCAGTATACCAATAATCCAAGGAGGGAAGGGGCCATATTGGACCTGGTATTGGAGAATGAGCCAGGACAGGTGGTAGAAGTTACAGTGGGGGATTTCCTTGGGAATAGTGACCACAATTCTGTGAATTTTAGAATACTCGTAGACAAAGAAGAGAGTGGTCCTAAGAGAAGACTACTAAACTGGCCAAGGCCAATTATATCAAAATTTGGCAGAAGCTGGGAAATGTGGATTGGGGGCAGCTATTTGAAGGGAAGTCCACATTTGATATGTGGGAGTCTTTCAATAGGCATGTCACTTTGAAAACAAGGGATAGAAAAGGTAAGATTTGTGAACCACGGATAACAGGAGAAATCGTGTAACTAGCCAAGAAAAAAAAGGGAAGCATGCATAATGTCCAGGCAGCTAAGAAAAGGACACGCTTTGAAGGAATATCGAGAGATATTCCTAAGGAATTAAGCGGGCTAAAAGGGATCATGAAATAAATTTAGTGAACAGAATTAAGGAGAAGCCCAAGGCCTTATATAAGAAGAAAGAGGGTAACTAGAGAAAGGATTGGTCCACTAAAGGATAAGAAAGGAAGGTTGTGTTTTGAACCTGAGAAAATGGGTGAGATTCTCAATGATTACTTTGCAGTGTTCTTGGAGGAGAGGGTCAAGAATGTGGTGCTGGGAAAGCACAACTGGTCAGGCAGCATCTGAAGAGCGAGAGAATCGACATTTCTGGCATAAGCCCTTCATCAGAAATGAGGCTTGTGGGTCGGGATCGAGAGATAAATGGGAGGAGGTAGATGAGGAAGCGATAGGTTGATAAAGGTGAGGGAGAAGGTGATAGGTCCTGGTGGCGGGGCCAAGTTGGAGGCTTGGGACTGGGATAATGTTTGGGGGGGGGGGAAAGAGAGAGAGGAGAATGAGGAAGCTGTTGAAATCAACATTTATTCCATGTGGTTGCAGGGTCCCAAGGTGGAATATGAGGTGTCCCTCTACCAGGCGTCGGGTGGTAGCTGTTTGGTGGTGGAGACAGTCATGATGAATATTGAGATTAGAGATAGAAGTTTGTTTACTCTGGATCATGTTGACATAAGGAGGGAGCATGTGTTTGGTAGGCTAAAGGATATTAAGGTAGACAAATCCCCAGCACAAGGTAGGATCTATCCCAAGTTGCTAAGGGAGGTGAGGTAGGAAATAGCTGGGGCCCTGTCAGATATCTTTGTAGCATCCTTAAACACAGTTGACGTGCCAGAGGACTGGACGGTTGCTCACGTTGCTCAAGGGTAGTAGGGATGTTCCAGGTAACTACAGACCAGTGAACCTGACTTCAGTGTGGGGAAACATGCTGGAGAAGGTACTGAGGGATAGGATCTATTTATATTTGGAAGAGAATAGGCTTATCAGTAAATAGGCAACATGATTTTGTGCAGGGGGATCGTGCCTTGCCAACTTAATAAAGTTCTTTGAGGAAGTTGATAGACGAAGAAAGGGCTGTAGATGTCGTATACATGGACTTTCATAAGGCGTTTGATAAGGCTCCCCGTGGTAAACTGATGGAGAAAGTGAAGTCACATGGTGTGCAGTGTGTTCTAACTAGGTAGATAAAGAACTGGTTGAGCAACAGGAAACAGTAGTAGTTGAAGGGAGTTTCTCGAAATGGAGAAAGGTGACTCCTGGTGTTCCACAGCGATCAGTGCTGGGTCCACTGTTGCTTGCAATATACATAAATGAATTTGGAAGAGGGCATTGGTGGTCGAATCAGTAAGTTTGCAGATGACACAAAGATTGGTAGAGTAGCAGAAAGTATAGGGGACTGCCAAAGAATACAGGAGAATATAGACAAACTGGAGAGTTGGGCAGAGAAGTGCCAGATGATGTTAAATTCAAGCAAATGTGAGGTGATGCATTTTGGAAGATCAAATTCTAGAGCGAACTATACTGTAAAAGGAATAGCCTTGGGAAAAGTTGATGAGCACAGATCTAGGAGTTTAGGTCCATTGTACCCTGAAGGTGGCTACACAGGTGGATAGAATGGTCAAGGTGGCATATGGTCTGCTTGCCTTCATTGAACGGGGTATTGAGTATAACAGCTGGCATGTCATGTTAAACTTGTACAAGACTTTGGTTCGGCTGCATTTAGAACACTGAGTACAGTTCTGGGCACCACATTACCAAAAGGATGTGGACGCTTTGGAGAGGGTGCAGGGAAGGTTTATGAAGATGTTGCCTGGCATGGAAGGTGCTAGCTATGAAGAAAGATTGAGTAAATTAGGATCGTTTCAATTAGAAAAAAGGAGATTGAGAGTGGAACCTGATTGAAGTCTACAAAATCATGAAGGGTATACGACAGGGTAGATAGAGATAAACTTTTTCCCAGGGTAAGGGATTCAATAACAATAGGTCACGCATTCAAGCTGAGAGGAAAGAAGGTTTGGAGGATACACATGGAAAGTACTTTACACAGAGGGTGGCAGATGCCTCGAACACGTTGCCAGCAGAGGTAATAGTGGCAGGCGCAGGAGATTCATTTAAGGTGCATCGGGACAGATGCTGAGTAGGTGGCGCGCAGAGGGATACAGATCCTTAGGAATTGGACGATAGATTTAGATAGTCGATTTAGATTGGTACAGGCTTGGAGGGCCAAAGGGCCTGTTCCTGGGCTGTTAATTTTCTTTGTTCAATACAACTGGTCAAACCATTTGGTGTTAAGCAAAACAATTTACTTTAACACTAGTTAAAATACAATGAAAGGAGGAAGAATTTAGAACAACGTAACAGATTGGAAACTAACAGAATAATAGATACAGTAACTGTAAGTAATTAACTGTTCTAACATCCTATAAATATACCCCTCGGCAAAAAGGAAAATTCAGACACTTTCTCATATGCAGTTCTTCAATCCAGGAGGGAAAAAAAACAAGATTACACAGAGAAACAGCCAAGAGACATTCACCGAAGCTTCTTTTGAAACCTGAATACCTTCTGATCTTACTGAAAAAAACTGAAACCCAGAAATCTGAATCTGAGAGAGCTGACCACACTCATTCAAGCTGTTAGAAAAAAAACTCAAGGCCTCCCAACTTATCTACTCAAGTCGTCATCAGTAGCCAGACCAGTGCAAAGGACAAACCAACCTCTTAAAGTGATAGCATCATCATACAAATCTTCAAGATTAAAACAGTGATGTATGGGAAGGGCTTGTGATCTTTTATACTTGCAACTTAAAGATGGCATGCACCTGCTAAAACTCACATGGAACATAAACAGTGGCATCTGTTAGTTATGCCAAATTACCTGCTTCATTGCTGTCAACTCTGTATAACCATGAATTAATAGTAGTCAGTAACACAATTATTTTGAGGATCTTAAAATAGCTTTCAAACCCAGTAATTAGAAATCCGTTGGTTCGTTCTATGCAAGTTGTACTGAAATGTCATTGTGAAAGATAAGGGAATTTGCATAAACGTGACGAAAATAGCACTTACAGAACATAATGTGCAATCTATACCTTCAGGTATAGGTACAGAAATTGTGCATCTACAACATGCAACTCAACAATTAAAGTCTAAAGTTTACTTTTATAGATGAGGGTTGAAAAGGCAACTGCAGAAATGTGAAATAAATTTTCCCTAATAGAGCAAGTGAGCTTTACAGAAATAATCAACTATGGTTAGATATTGTACTCATCAACTGCTTAATGACAATCATGAGTTTGCTTGCTTCTACGAAACTGCATCTTTTCAGGGTCCCCAAGATACCATTAGAAGAATGTGTTTGTAGCAACTCAACTAAGCAAAAAAACTATTCCAAGAGTGTTAGAAAAACACCTTACTGAAAGAAAGGAAAATGCAGCAGTGGATACAAACTGCACGTACTTTGTAGTTGTTCCTCAGACCCGATAAAAAGTTTATCAGCAAAAGAGGCATCTAAAATAGTGTTATAAAAAGTCAAAAGGAGATATTTTCTACCCCTGCAATAATCTTCTCCATCAAACCCAATTTTGAATTTATTTATTTATTGTCAAGAGTACTTAGTTACAGAATATAGTGGAAGGTCTTCTATGATGTTGTCAATCTCCGGCACCATCTTGAAACACAAAGATAAACCAAATCATGGAATATAAAGGCAGAAAAATAAAGACTTGAAAAAAAGTGTCCAACTCTTATAGTCCTTCCTGCTAAGTGCTCCGCCATGGGCCTGGTGGCCAGGCAAGAGGCCCCTTTGCCATAGCACTATAATGAAATTTGCCACTCTTCGGTGTCATCTCAACAATCATCTTTCAATCATTTAAGGGATATGAAAGTTCATTGATCAAGCTAAAATCTTAACAGCTGGTTGGCTTTGTTACATTTAACAGCAGAACGGGAGCAGAAGCAGCAAAGAATGCTGCATTAACCTAGCCTGCAATTGCAACTGCTACACTGCATACTCTGTTGTGTAGGTATCCTCCATCTGAAGCATCTCAGAAGGATGGAAGTCTTAGCAAAACTGACAAGTATTAAACTGCCATTATCCAAGAATTCAGATTTCTCTGTGAAGTGATGCACAAGACAGATTGAAATTTTATTTTCAGGTTGAACTTTACTGAAGGATATTCTGGAGAACTGGTTTGTTTCTACTCGACTTGGAGGAGATGGAGTAGTCACTAAGGACTGTGGATTTAAGAACTTTACTGGTGAATTTCTTTTTCCCCACATTCTTCAAATTCTAATTACCATAACGGATTAGTAATTCTTGTTGTTGTAATCATTGTATGCTGTGTGTCAATAACTTGCTTAAATACTGGCTGTCAGAATCTTATAAAAGCTGGTAGTGCCATCTAGGCGATTATCATGAAATGATAAACGGAGGGAATGATAATGTGTATACGATATCAGCAGACAGGGAAAGAGTTAAGTTCTCAGTTTTGTGAAACAAGAGGTTCAGCTGAGCATGATTCAGATCAGATAAGACCTTACATTTAACAATGGGGTGCTGGAGGCAAAGGTAATGGGTCAACAAGGTGGAAAAGCAGTAATTATATACAGCCATTTAACAAGATGAGGTAGCATTCAGTATGTAACATCAGCTAACAAGGTGAAAAGTATTCATTATGTGATTCCAGTTATTTATTGTATAACAGCAGATAGCTTAATCTTGACTGTTGATGCTCGCTGATTGTAATGGTAGCTCAATCAATATGTATGTTGCCTGATCTGGATGCTCCTCCCCGTAAAATGACTATATAATTAATTGAGAAACTGCTGTTCCAGAGAAGACCGTGAACTCATGCCCCTGTGCACATGGGCGATCGTTCTCTCTCCCTCCAGGACCGGAATAAAGATGAAGGAGATAAAACTACACCGTGTCTCTAGCGTTTCGCTTCGACTAAGGGGGGGGGAAAGAAAGGAGGAAAGAGAAGAGAAACGGGATGATAAGCCCACAATAATTCTCTTTCAATGGTAGAGTATTTTTTAAACTTGCCAATTGGCCATTAAATTCAATCATAATCTTCCTGCATGAATATGGTTCCAACTCCCATATCGCTAGCACTGATTGCAACTTTGAAGGGTTTCAAAAGGTTTGGTGTAGCTAAAACTGGAGCAATGGTTAATATGGCTTTTAAATTCTCAAATGCCTCCTGGCATTGTTCTGTCCACCGAAATTTTGTGTTCGTCTTTAGTAAATCCGTCAGCGGTGCCACCACGCCGAAGTTTGGAAAAACTTCCGGTAGAATCAATCTGTCCCATAAACCAAAGCACCTCTTTCTTCGGGGATGGTTGTGGGAATTCCTTGATGGCCTTAGTCTTCACGTTCCTTGGGGTCGACCTTCCACGTTCAATGCTGTGCCCCAAGAATGTTACCTCGGCCTTTGTGAATTCCGTTTACTTTAAGTTTATTACCAGTTTTACTTCTCTTAATCATTCAAAGACCTCTGCCAACTATATCATGTGATCTTTCCAGGACTCGCTAAAGATCACTACTCATCCGCACAATTTGTTAATCCGGCCACAACTCTGTCCGATTTGGAATGTGGCTGGTTTGTCCTTTATTCCAAAGGGCATCACTTTGAGTTGATAGAGCCTATTTGAGGCTGCAAATGCAGAAACTTCTTTGTCTTTCTCTGACAAAGGTACTGCCAATAACCATGCAGTAAATCCAACTTGGTGCTGAAAGTGGCTTGACCAACTTTCTCTATACAATGCTGGTATCGGATAGGAGTCTGATTTAGTACAACACTGTTGAGTCCCATCGGTTTGGGAACTAACACGATCAGCAAACTCCACTCACTTGGACTCTGTTCGATGGTGTCTTCGTTGAGCTCGCAACCACTTCCTTCTGAACCTCTGTGGATTTGAGAGGATTAAGTCTGTACAGGTACTATTTTATCAGAACAGCATTCCCTACTTCCACCTCATGCACAATAGTACTCGTGGTCCCCATTCCATTCCTGCATATGTCCTCTCACTGTTTAGATTACTTACAGTGTGGAAACAGGCCCTTTGGGCCAACAAGTCCACACCGACCCGCCGAAGCGCAACACACTCATACCCCTACATTTACCCCTTACCTAACACTACGGGCAATTTAGCATGGCCAATTCACCTGACCCGCACATCTTTGGACTGTGGGAGGAAACCGGAACACCCGGAGGAAACCCACGCAGACACGGGGAGAACGTGCAAACTCCACACAGTCAGTCGCCTGAGTCGGGAATTGAACCCGGGTCTCAGGCGCTGTGAGGCAGCAGTGCTAACCACTGTGCCACCGTGCCGCCCACTTGTAACAAGCCTTTCAACTCAGTTCTATGTTCCGGAGACAGGTAGCTCATTACCCTATCCCACCCCTCATTATTTAATATACTTTGAGGCACATCAAAATCCATGACATCTGGATTTGATTTCTCAATCTACGGGGCAGTAACTAACACCTGTTTTACTGGTTCCTTGTCTCTATTATGGTAAGGTTTCAACATATTCATATGACATACCCGATTCAGTTTTTTTTCTATGTGAATTCTTTACCAGATGGTTTACCTGACTCAACTTTCTCTCAATTTGATGGGGACTACGAAACCTTGCTTTGAAGGGATCTCCTACTACTGGCAACAATACTGATATGTCATCACAATAGGAAAACACCTGAATCTTTGAGTGTTTGTCTGCCACCTGCTTCATTCTAAGGGGAAGCGCTAAATGAATATTTTTTGACAGTTTTTACACTAGAAAAAGACAAATGAACCTGTACTAGACCAGACAGGATTCAGGTTCACTCGGAGGAGGTGTTAACAATTCTGAAAAGTACAAAAATAGGTAAGACCCTGGGCCGGATGAGATTTACCCTAGTATTCTCTGGGAAGGCAGGAGATTGCAGAGATTAAATTAGATTAGGTGACTTAGTGTGGAACTAGGCCCTTCAGCCCAACAAGTCGACACCGACCGCAACCCACCCATTCCCCTACATTTACCCTTTCACCTAACACTACGGGCAATTAAGCATGGACAATTCACCTGACATCTTTCTGACTGTGGGAGGAAACCAGAGCACCTGGAGGAAACCCACACAGACACGGGGAGAATGTGCAAACTCCACACATGCAGTTGTCTGAGGCGGGAACTGAACCAGAGTCTCTGGCGCTTTGAGGCAGCAGTGCTAGCCACTGTGCCACCATACCACCTCTAATTGCTTCGTTGACCATTATAATCAAGTGTCAATACAAAGATTAAGCCATCTGGTGTTATGAATGTTCTTAATCTTAACTGGCTTTACATAATGAATACTTTTCACCTTGCTAAACTGACCTTACATACTGAATGCTTCCAATATTGTTAAATGGTTCACGCATTTCCACCTTGTTAACCCATAACAATGGAGTGCCGGAGGCAAGGGTAAAGTATAAGTTCTTAACTGATCTGAGTCATGCTCAGCTGAATCTTGTTTCACAAAACTCAGACTTTAACTCTTTCCCTACTTGCTTATACCCTATACACATTCTCACTACTGATAATTCACGTGCTACACGTAATACTTCCTGTCTATCGGCTACCAGCAACACAACCTGGTGCACTACTGCCTATTGCTCCTCTGCACTAACCTACCATGGTCTCCATTTTCATCTTAAGATTCCATCCTTAAGATAATAATACTCAGGAATACACACAGATTCCTGTTCCTTTTAGGCTTTATTATACAAATCTTTTATCATCTCATCTTTTTGTTGCAAGTTCATGAGCCTTTCAGGACTAAGCACCTCTGCCTCACCTGTTCAGGTTTTTTTCTGCACCATTACATCAAAGAAGGTGCCTGCTAACTGAACCTCAACTCCTTCATCTTTCTCTTTAGTTTTTACTTCTTGCTGTAACTTATGACAGTGGAATCTTGTTGCTACACAATCTGGAAAAATTCTAGAGTATTTTTCGTTTAACTCCTCAGTTTCCTCTGGCTTCTCCACAACAAGGGTGTCACGCCACTTAGGATTCTGCTAGGTCGTTCCCAAGAACAAAGTCTATTCCTGGAAGTGACACTCTGTCAATCACTCCCACTGTTACTTCTCCGGTTCTTGATTTGGCTCTCCAACCTGATCTTACACAGGGAAATGCTAAATTTCTATCCATCTTTTCCACAAATTACCACTCTCTCATGTAACATGTCAGAAAGAGTGTAAACCTGTCATCTCTTACTATTAGATACTGATTAGCTCCCTTATCTTTCAAAACTGTAATTTGTTTCCCTTCTCCCCCCTGTTCTTCCTGAGTAAACGTTATCCACAAAGGTGAAGTCTTTATAGAAATTGGGTACTAACTCAATACCCAACCCCTGCCTAGGCTGTGCATTCTCCTGCAGCTCCTCAATTTTTCTTAGGGTTTGCTTTGCCACTTTCACTAATCCCAGTGGTTTAGCCTCTTTTACCACATCTTTTCCCAATGCCTTTCTTCAACAAGCAGCAATGTGATTCATCTGCCATGTCTGTCGCTCTTCCTACTTCTTGAAATTTCTGTTCTTAGTATCTCTGGAAGTGAGTTTTTAAAACTCCTATAGCAGAATAATTTCTCTTACTGCCTCAAATGTCTGGTCTATTTTGAAAGCCTGCACCCATCCATCAAAATTGCTATGTTTAATTCTTTCAAACTCAACACAAGTCTGACCTGGGTCCTTCTTTAAGTTTCTGAACTGCTGTCTATATGCTTCTGCTACTAATTCACAGGGACTCAAAATGGTGTTTTTGACATCTCCATAATCTCTTGAACCCTCATCTGACAGCGCTGCAAATATCTCACCAACTCTGCCTGAACTAGCATTACCCACAAATTCTCTGGCCACTCCATCTGCCTAACTAATTTTTCAAATGAAATAAAGAATGGTTCAACATCTTTCTCATCAAAAGGTGGCAATGTTTTAACATTTTGTATACATCACTACCTTCATCTCCATCCTGTTAACTTGACTTTCCTGACTAATTCGCAACTTCTGAAGTTCAAATTCTCTCTCCCTATCTCTTTCTTCTCTCTCTTTTTGTTCAGCTAAGAACCTTCTCTCCCTTTCTTTATCTTCTAACACGGCTCTTGCCTGCTTTTCTTTATTTTCTAAGTCCATTTGCCTCAATTGCAATTTAAGTTTTTCTAACTCTACTGCACTTGTCTGATACACCTGAAGTGCTTAACCAACTCCATTACAATTTCAGTTTTCCTTTTGTCTCTGGTTAAACCCAATTCTAACCTATTTGTTAATTCTAAAAGTATATCCTTCCTCAGTCTTTCTACACTTTCTTGGCAAATTTGGGAAGCATCTTCAAACCAGAGAACCTCTTTAGCAATCTTAAGAGCCATTTCCCTCACTTTTAATCTAACCAACCACAAGTAACCAAAATTAAATAAATTTTCTCCCCTAAGTTTTATTTAAAGATCTAGGACATTAATTGCCAAATGTTTAAATCTGCTAGGACCTTTCATACCCTGAACGTGTCCAAACCTCAGATGACGAATCCCTAAACTGTTATGACACGGAAAGTTGATCCCCTCTGTTAACTAAACCAAACACCAAAAAAACTCACCTCAATCTGTTAAAATGTGAGTGACAAAGAAATCCTAAATTCTACTATTTAAAAGAAAAATAAATTGATTTTTTTTCAACTCGAATAGTGACAATTAAACAAAAAAAATCACAAATCCAAGCCCCCTTTTCTCTTCTCTACTTACTATCGGACCTCAATTCTATAAAAATATGCTGTTTCAATAAATCACTTAATAAAATTACCATAACTTAATCTCAAAATACATAGTCTTTGTCTTCTCTGCTGTCTTCAATTTTTCTGCGAATGATTTCCCTGGGTTATCTTTTGACTGTGAATACGTTTCACATGAAAAAGGTACCTTTGATAGAGAAAAGTGTTTTCTAATTTCTTTGAAAGCAAGATAATATATTGGCAGTTAGCTCTCTGGGTCTAGAGCAATTGGTCTCTGGTCAAATTTCAAAATGTCCACTTCCTTATATCTCCCCAACATTATAACACCTCATTGAATTTATCATTTTGCCAACATCGAACCAAACTAGATTGGGTTTTAGTATCCTGGAGCATAATTTAAACTGCTTAAATTTGAATTGTCGTCAAAAAGAGCAACCAAAACTCAGGTATCTATTTTACATCCAAATGTTACATATTTTCAATTTTCCAGTACACTCTGGGACTGCCATCCAGTTGTATACACTGATTCTTGTAATCTCAGTTCAGAACAGCATTCTCTCTCTTAAAAGGTACAGTACATACCTTCAACTTCATAACACCAAGTAGTAATTCCACGCTTCTGTAAGGCCCACCCAGTATCATTTGCCTTACAGGCAAAGTATAGTCAGAAATCAGAGAGCTGGAAAGCAAAGGAATCATGAAACCAGTCCAGTTTGCAGAACAGACAGCATGAGTCATAATGATGTGAAGCCCCAAATGGGTCAGTTTGCCTTTGTGAGGATTTGAAACTGCTTTTCGCAGTTGGATAAATACCTATAGAGGATTTGTACACAAAGCTAGCATGAGGGCTGTCCTTCACAGGCTGAACATGAGCCATTCGTTTTTGCAATTGCAGTTAGATGAGAATCCTTAGAGGTATGCCACAACTAGTACCCATAAGGATTTGTGTGAATATACAAGTCCGTTATTTAGGGTATCACCACCCTATGCAATTTTTCAGCGGACGATGGAGAACATTTTACAAGGTTTACCTCAGGTTGCCATTTATCTCAATGACATGCTAACAATAGGGAGACCAATAAGGAGCACTCAGAGAACTTAGACATTGGCCTTAGAAGTTTCTATCATGCGGGTATACACCTTAGAAGGGAAAAATGAATGTTCCTACTTGGGCTACAGAGATAACAAGACCAAGTTACACCAGTTGGAAAATAAACTGAGGGCAATCCAAGCTGCCCTGCCTCCCATGTTTGTACTGGAGTTTAGGTCTTTCATTGGGCTGGTGAATTATGCTGGAAAATTCATTTACGGCCTCTGCCCTAACACCTTTGCATTGACTCTTAAAATAGCATCAATCTTGGACATGGTCTGTAGCCAAGCTATAGCTGTTTCTTCACTTCCCTGAAAGTTATCCTTCTCTAAGGTGTTGACATACTATGCCCCAAGCGAGATCAGGTACTGACATATCAGATACAACATTAAGGTAGTATTAGCTCATAGGCAGGCCAATGGAGAGGAATGCCCAATAGCATATGCATCTAAGACTTTGGCTAATGCACAGCATAAACAAGCCCAGATAGAGAAAGTAGGTTTGACAGTCGTATTTGGAGTCAGGAAGTTCCACCAATACCTCAGTGATGTAAATTTGGAATAATAATGGACCACAAACCACTGTTAGGTTGACTAAAAAGAGGACAGGACAGTATAACCCAATCGCTTCAGGCCAAATTCAGCAGTGGGCTTTAATACTAAGTGCAGACAACTACATGTTGGAACACCCAAGTGAGGCCAAGTGGCAAATGTGGATGCACTGAGCTACCTCCCATTGGCAAATACAACACTGCAGGTACTGCTACTTGAAGACTCTGAATTGGTATTAAATTTTCCGGACACTTCTAGTTCCAGGTGATAGTATCAGATTTTGGACACAAAGATCCAGTACTGGCAAAACTACAACATCTGGTGGTGATAAGGGAACCCAAAGGGTGGTCCAGAACTGAAATCTGTCTGGACCCAGTGAGACCAAATCACAGTAAGGAACTGCATATCATTATGGGAGAAAGAGTGATTGACTGAAGCAAAGGTTGCCACCAGATACTGGCTGAATTCCACAAAGGTAATCCAGGGGTTTCCAAAATGAAGATGTTTGGTGGCTCAGATTGGATGCAGACATAGCCACGATAGTGAGACAATGCCCAGAGTGTCAAAAGAACAAAACTTTCCTACATTCATGAGAATGGTCAGGTAAACCCTGGACTTGGTTACATGCCACTACGCATGTCCTTTCGCAGGTTTAGTGTTCTTCGTCATTGTGGACGCCCATTCAAAGTGGCTGGACATGCATACACTTCATGCATCAAACACAGCGATGACGGTCGAAAAGTTACGTGCACGTTTTGCAATACATAGACTCCCAGAAGTATTCGTTTACCAGCAAGTAACTGAATATTTCCTAAAGTGGAATGATTTTCGACACAAGGACAGCTCCATATCAACAATCAACTATGCAGAAAGAAAGAGCAGCCCAAACTTTGAAGGCAGGCTTAAAGAAACAGCTTAAAGCTTCACTAGGTACCATGTTGTTCCTGTCTGATTACAGGACCACTCCTCGTGCAGCTACAGAGATAGTTCCAACAAAGTTGCTAATGGGGAGAAGACTCTGCACCAGATTAAAGCTGATCTTCCCGATTTGGGGTGGGGAGGTTGGTTTAGATAAAATGTGAAATAGTATCACAAATGCCAATGCCAGACACATGACTCTGCTAAGCGAGAGAGAGTTTACTTCAGAGGGTGAAGTTTGGTGTAGGAATGGCCCTGCTTGGATAAGAGGCATGGTTGACATGAGATCAGGTCCAGTGTTGCATAAAGTTCAGGTAGGCGCAACGGTCCTGAACAATCTCGCGGACTATATGAAAGCTGCAAACTTGCAAACTGTGCCAAAGCAAAATGTGCCCCTTTCCGATTGTTTCAGAACCCATAGTTTTTCTCTCTCCGCCTCGACATCTTTGCTGCCCGAACAGAATGCATTTCTTCCGAGATGCTCTGAATGCAAGAGGTAAACTACTGTGCAATACACACTGCCCATTGCGTAGGAGGAACCTGACCTGGTGCTCAAATGCCCCAGGAGGAGCTTAAAAAAAAAGAAATGGCCAATGGCACAGATCATGGTGAATGATTATGATGTGGTAAGCATCACAGTGACATGGTTACAGGGGGTCAGGACTGGCAGTTAAACCTTCAAGGATTTTCAACTTATCGAATTGACGGAGGTCGGCAGAGAGGGTAGGGTTGCCTTGTTAGTTAAGAACAAAATTAAATCTATGGCACTGAATGACAAAGCGTCAGATGATGTGGAGTCTGTGTGGGTGGAATTGAGGAACCACAAAGGCAAAAAAACCATAATTGGAGTTGTGTACAGACCTCCTAACAGTGGTCAGGACTAGGGGCGCAACATGTACTGGGAAATAGAGAAGGCATGTCAGAAAGGTAAGGTCACATTGATCATGGGACACTTCAATATGCAGGCGGACTGAGTAAACAATGTTGCCAGTGGATCCAAAGAAAGGGAATTCATGGAATGCTTACAGGATGGCTTTTTGGAACAGCTTGTCATGGAGCCCACAATGGAGCAGGCTATTCTGGACCTAGTGCTTTGCAATGAATCAGACTTTATAAAAGATCTTAAAGTAAGGGAACCCTTAGGAAGCAGCGAACATAATATGGTAGAGTTCAGACTGGAGTTTGAAAGAGAGAAGGCAAAATCGGATGTAATAGTGTTACAGTTAAATAAAGGTAATTATGAGGGCATGAGAGGGGAACTGACAAAAATAGACTGGAAGCAGAGCCTAGAGGGGAAGACAGTAGAGCAAAAATGGCAGGAGTTTGTGGGTATAATTAAGTTTCATCCCCAAGAAAAGAAAGATTATCCGGGGAGGGATTAGACAACCATGGCTGACAAAGAAAGTCAGGAAATGTATTAAAGAAAAAGAGAGATCCTATAAAGTGGCCAAGAGCAGTGGGAAATCAGAAGATTGGGAAGGCTACAAAAACAAACAGAGGATAACAAAGAGAGCAATAAGAAAGGAGAGGATCAAATATGAAGGCAGGCTAACCAGTAATAGCCGGTGACAAGCGGTGTCCCGCAGGGTTCAGTGTTGGGGCCACAGCTGCTTGCATTATATATTAATGATCTGGATGAGGGGACTGGGGGCATTCTAGCGAAGTTTGCAGATGATACGAAGTTAGGTGGACAGGCAGGTAGTACTGGGGAAGTGGGGAGGCTACAGAAGAATCTAGACAGTTTGGGAGAGTGGTCCAGGAAATGGCTGATGGAATTCAACGTGAGCAAATGCGAGGTCTTGCACTTTGGCATGGTCCAGTGTTGCATAAAGTTCAGGTAGGCCAAAGTACAAAGGGATCTGGAAGTGCTAGTCAAGGATTCTCCAAAAGTAAACATGCATGTTGAGTCCGTGATTAAGAAAGCGAATGCAATGTTGTCACTTATCTCAAGAGGGTTGGAATATAAAAGCACTATTGTGCTACTGAGACTTTATAAAGCTCTGGTTAGGCCCCATTTGGAGTACTGTGTCCAGTTTTGGTCCCCACACCTCAGGAAGGACATACTGGCACTGGAACCTGTCCAGCGGAGATTCACACGGATGATCCCTGGAATGTTTGGTCTAACATACGAGGAACGGCTGAGGATCCTAGGATTGTATTCATTGGAGTTTAGAAGATTAAGGGGAGACTTAATAGAGACGTACAAGATAATACATGGCTTGGAAAGGGTGGATGCTAGGAAATTGTTTCCATTAGGCGAGGAGACTAGGACCCGTGGACACAGCCTTAAAATTAGAGGGGGTCAATTCAGAACAGAAATGCGGAGACATTTCTTCAGCCAGAGAGTGGTGGGCCTGTGGAATTCATTGCCGCGGAGTGCAGTGGAGGCCGGGACGCTAAATGTCTTCAAGGCAGAGATGATAATTCCTTGTGACATCAAGAATCTAAGGGCTATGGGGAGAATGCTGGTAAGTGGAGTTGAAAAGCCCATCAGCCATGATTGAATGGCGGAGTGGACTTAATGGGCCAAATGGCCTTACTTCCACTCCTATGTCTTATGGTCCTTGGACTCTCAGGGACATTTTCCCCATTTCTTTGATTAAACTGCTCACTTTAAATTCTGAAGGCTTTTTCAAGTTATTTAAATTCTGCTGTATCAGTTATTTAAGTTTGAATTTAATTGCTAAAAAGCTAAAGTTGGACAATTTCCAGCTTTAAAAAAATTCTTCCAAATTGTAATTAAATTTTAATTACTGATAAAGTAAGATGAATCTTAAGCTTTAACTGTAATTTGTTTACTGTTCTAAAAAGGTTTCCTTCACATCATCTTTGAAAGAGTTTTAAAATTTTAAAGCTTCATTCAAAATCTCTATTGCAATAATATTTCTTTAATGAAAATTTAAACTGAGCTTGAAGTGAGAGATTTTTAAATTTTCGTAAATGATTTTTGCTTTTCAGATGCACAATGCAGTTTTGGATTAATTTCCCATTGTTTCGGTGCATTTCTTGCCTTTTTTGGCTTGATAAAGAATTTACACCGATCCTCCTGTTTCCTCAACCACTTTGGGCATTTCAGAAACCAAAGAAAGTCTATCTTGCACTTGTCACACTTAAATAATTTTATTTTCAATAAAAAATATTCCCCTCCAAGTCCCCTACTTAAAAGTTATATCATCAGCTTTCAACATCTAGGTATTAACTCATTAACAACGTAGCCAGTTTGAAGAAATTTTAAACAATGGCCCTGAATTGAAGATTTGCTCTGAAATAGTATGTTTGCAATGCTAATCTTAATTTTCTAAATCCACCCCTCAAATTCTGCTTTTTCTCAGTTTCCCAGACCAGAATAGTACCATATAAGTTAGTTTCTCACTCTTCCTTCTCAGACTTATCTCCAGAGCTCAATTTCTAATGCTTGTATGCCAGATTGCTAAATTAAAAATCATACAACACCAGATTATAGTCCAAAAGGTTTATGTGGAAGAACTAGCTTTGGAAGCTCCAAATAAACATTGTTGGACTATAACCTGGTGTTGTGTGATTTTTAACTTTGTACACCCAAGTCCAGCATCGGCACCTCCAAATCTTGACCGATTGCAACGCAGATCGATTCTGTTTTCGTGAGGCACTCCGCTTTCTTTGCTTAATCTGAAATGACAATATCCTTTCTCGCCCAGCAATCCAACCCCTCCCACGCTTCATGTCAACTCTGAAAAATAATCTAGACTCGAAATATTAGCTTTCCTTCTCTCGATGGCTACTGCCTGACCCACTGTGATCGCCAGCATTTTTTTGTTTTCACTCCACTTTCCTGTATTTTTATCTCCAATTCTCCTCCAATTTACAGCTTCACAGAAGCCATAGAGCTTTTCCAGACAGAACCATCGCTGCTGTCTTTGCTACTGCAGTTGGTTGGCTGGCTGGCTTGCAGCTCCCTATTTACATCCTATACATAAGCTTTGCTTCATTTTTATTCAGACTGTCGTGGATTCTTTATACTGTTAGTGGTTACTTAATTTTAAGACAGCAGTCCGTAACTGTTAGGATCTTCTTTGGGTAATTTGTTGCCACCAATCCTCCTCCTAATTCTAGCTTATGGGGCTTACTAGTATTCTTGTGAAGAATTATCTGACAGAAGCTGTGCTTGTGTAACAAAAAGTAATTTATTCCTTAAAATTTGGATAATACTAGGTAACATTATATTGAGACTGATTAAGGGTTGTTATCACCTAAGAGATTCTGTATTGTAGAACTGACCAACAACCAACTCCTTTTGTGGGGGCCAGATTCAAGGTGTGGGGGTTTGGTCCGTTTGATTTCATTCCTGTCAGCTCCTGCTCCATAGTTGTCCTCATTGTCTCATCCAGCGGGAGTTTTGTCTCATACCTCTGCGGTAGGCATGTCAATTCTGCTCCTGAGTTCAAAAAGCACTTTATGTCCAGGTCACCTGCCCTCATGATCACATACAGTCCATCTGCTGAAATAAAGCCAGTAGGAGCTTAAGAGTGGTATGGATCGGGCTCTTCCAGTTTTTTTTTGTCATTTTTAGCAGCTTCTGCTGCTGCTCGGTGGTTAGGTTTTTAAACTGTTCGGAGATTGGTCTTACTCCCAGTTTCTAGGGTCTCTTCTTTCTCATTGCTTATTAGGCGACTTCTCCCCTTTCCCTATTGCCAGCACCTCTTAGTTCAGTGGCCTTCCTTCCCACAGATGTAACATTTTCCTGGACATTTGTCTTTGGTCTTTTCAGGTTCATAAGGATCTGTTTCATTTGCCCTGCCTGAAGGGCTCACATTTCAATTAAGATATCTCAACCCATATCTTACTTGAGATGGTGGGCTCAGTCCACCAATTCATATTAATTAGTCCCCCTCTCGTCCCAGTCTGGTTTGGTTAGCTTTAACATTTTAGTGAGCACAGGTTAAAGTCTGGCCACAAAAGCATACTTCAGCGGACCATAATCACAACCTTCAAAATGCCTGTCTTCCTGCAGGTTTGGAACTCCTGCATATTCTTTCCAGGTGGTCCTAAACCTTTCATCATATTCTATGATTTCTTCTGTTGATTTTTGACAGCAAGCGGTGACTTGTGTACAAAGGGTCTTATGCAAACTATACTCCTGTAACCACTTTTATGGCTATCCAGCCAGCTTGCAGCTCCTACTCCCACTCTCCAAGAGCACCTTTGACTGCCTCATGGAGGAAGTGTCCTTCTCTTTTGGTAACAGTCACATTCAGAATTTGTACCTTGTCCCAGGGATGGAGCATATATATTCTCCTTAACTGGTTTAGACATTCCTCATGTGTTCACTGGCCCCTTCTTTGGATGAGGCATTTCTTTAGATCACCTATGTTTTCAGGGGTCACAGGTCCACGCAGTGTGCATTTCAGTCCAAAGTACCGGGACATCCGCCTCAGTGCCATCCTCTAAGCTCTGCCTCACTATTTTTTCTATTTTTACTTTCTTGGTTTTAAGGTGTCATAAAAATGAGACCAGGGATATACAATCCTCATTGCTTTCACTGTGAGAACCTCTCTATTTTTCAAGGGCAATAGCTCGTTTTTTCCCAAATCACTTCCTGCATAACTCAAGTGGTCAGGTATAAAATTCTGTGTGGGCTGAGGAACCGGGGAAGAAACTGACAGGACTGTTATTTCATCCTTCAGTTTCTTGTTTTCCTTTGCAAACTCCTGATTTTTAAAGTGAGCTTTGCCTGTTTGGATCTTTCTTTCTGCAGCTGTTTATTCATTGCTTTTAATTGCTCTTTAAGTTGGATTACTTCACAATTGTGGGCTAATTGGGGTAGGACTTCATTTTTCTGGAAAATCTGTCCCATTAATGCAAGAGACCGTTTAATACTGACTTTATTTTCCTATCAGTTGGATTTTCCCCAGACCAGTCTCATGTCATCTAGGGTCCAAATTAAAAGGTATTTAACAAGTATAAAATAATCAGGGAACCTGTTTGGTGCTCTGTGGTGCTATTCAGGTCCAGGAGATGGTTAATAAGGGCTAATTCTTATTATAATCTTTCATGGAGATTAGATAGGGATGGTATTGTTTATGATATTGACACCTATTCAGAGGTATTTTTCAGTGTAAAAATAGGCCTGATACGTTGAAAGGGATGTTTTAACTTTAGTCTACATTGTAATAATGAAGCATACAACAAAATATGTAAATGAATGAATGGAACCACTTTCTTGTGAACAATGGGATAATAAAGGGTTATGAATGAATGAATGAATGAATGGGAACCCGGTATTAATTAATATAGTGAGCCGGTGAATGAGTTAGCAAAGATCACCTAAAAACACAAAATCTCGCAACACACATTGTGAAAAGTAGGTTGTAATGTTTGGTCCAAGTCCAGGTAAATGATGATAAAATAGAGCACAATAAACCTTCGAGGATCCCATTTTCCAAATGTCTTAATCACATGCAAATAAACCAAATTGTACCAGGTAGTTTTGATGTCTATTATAGTTTAATTTGCAATGTTGAGAATCTGCTATCTTTCAGAAATTAAAATTGTGTAACAGCAAAAACAATCATTCAATTTTCTCCAATTCAAGTTAGATTTCAAATTTTTCAAAGTTTTTCGTCCACTCCCTTCATCGCAAGAAAATCTCCTTTGACTATAAAGCAGGAAATTGAACTTTAATGCTCAAGGCAACACAAAGTAATAAATAGAGGATGATTTCACTTTTACAGCTCAAAGCATTATAGAAAATGAACTAATTGTGAAGGAAAGTTCAATTTTAAGCTCAAGGTTACCAAATGCCATAATTTCATATTATGGTGCTATCAGACAAGGATATTGAATTTTCAAGAATTATTAATATCTCAAGACTAATTCTAAGTTAATTACAGAAAGGCCTTGTAGTCTGCCAAAATTATCTGCGAGATTTGGAATATGCAGGGAAATTATCTTGCTTTACTGTAGCACATAAAGCCTTTAAGCTGTTGATGCTTTAATGTGTCTGTCAAACCATGCTGTGCAATCACATGCTATTCGTACTGTAATTAACAATTTCTATTTTTTAAAAAATCTGGTATTGTAGCTAATAGCGAAAACTTTGGCAACAATTTATAATGACTAACTCATCATAGAATATTTCATTACATGGCATACACATTAAGCAACATACCAGTTCTTGGAGCAAAGCACACAAACCTTTCTGCGCACGCATTCTAGTTGTGTTTAGCAGCTTGAAAATTATTTTAACAACGGACATTTTGTTAAAACATACCTAGTAAAGTACTAGCTCAGCTGAGGCATACCAAAAAGAACCAACCATATTCCTGACATAAAAAGTTTAAAGTGAATAAAAAAGGGGAAAAAAGTCAATCATTCAATTCACTCTTCTCCGAGAGCTAGTTGAAAAAGTAGGACGCAGGAAAGGCAATCTTTACTCAGTTTTAGCAATGTTTCACTGTGTGAACAAATCAAAATGTACCTACAACCCATCCACAGAATCAATAAATGCCTCTCTATACATACTCAATCGTACAATGAACAGCCTCTGTCTGTGTACACAAATTTATAAAATTAACAGTGAAGGCTTCAATAAGATGTTTGGTGGGTGGCATGGTGGCACAGTGGTTAGCACTGCTGCCTCACAGCGCTGAGACCTGGGTTCAATTCCCACCTCAGGCAACTTTCTCCCAGTGTCTGCACGGGTTTCCTCCCACAGTCCAAAAATGTGCAAGTTAGGTGAATTGTCCATGCTAAATTGCCCGTAGTGTTAGCTGAAGGGGTAAATGTAGGGGAATGGGTCTGGGTGGATTGCTCTTCGGAGGGTCGGTGTGGACTTGTTGGGCCGAAGGGCTTGTTTCAACACTGTAAGTAAACTAATCTAAATCAAAAGATGAAATGATTATGTTCCTATATTTTTTGGCTTCCCTTCATTTTATCCCAATTTTCACTCTCTCATTTTCTTATAGGCACTGACCTTTTGACACCACTACCTAGCAATTTCCTATATCATATACAAGTGATTAAGCTTCTTACCTGATAGCCTATATGCACTGGCAAACGATTCAAACTCAATTTCACAAATAGCCCAATTGTGTTTTTAAGATATTGTAATGTTAAAAGATTAAAATAGTACTCTCTCTCTGGACGTTAATGTAATGTTAAAGGGTTAAATCGTACTATCTTTCTCCAGAAGCTGAACATTTTGCAAGTCGGTGGAGGTGCATTCATGCATGGAATATGGATGACTCTCACTTTGTTTGGTCAGCCAATTACTACTATTCTACTACTATCATCAAATTAAACCATCATTCAGTCCCTTCCATTCAGAAATGCGTTCATAGCCATCCCCCAGCCAATCAAGTTCTTGTGTGATCATCCCCCTATAGTGAAACATATCACACCCACAGTCTTGGGGAATCACGGTCCGGAAATTGTTTGTATAATGATTCTCCAGGATTAGGGCATTCACATTATCTCCAAGGATGACCTAATCCTACCATTGCACCTGGGGTAACATGTGGTTATGGAGGGGGAGTGGCCAGAGTACCTGTGAGCATTATCAACTGACCCGTATAAAGGTTAGGTTTCCTTTTTTCGGAGCCTCTTTTGACTCAATTTCGCATGCCTGCGAGGAGGGTCAAAGGGGGTCACCTAGCTTGGACAGGCTTTAACAAACTTTAACTGTTTGCAGACGTTGGTGCATGCGAATTGCGTCTCATATGTGAAACCTCAGGAAAAGAATCTAACAATATCATTACACATGCATATCCTGGATTGCAAACAATCCTCCTGTTTAACCCAAAAACTGAGTATAATAACTATTGCCACCTGAGCTCAAGGCATCTACTTGAAATGAATTTAAGGCCTCCTCCAAATACATGATTAAGCCAGTTACCGTCTAAAGCCATTGAACTTTGGACATCATTCGAAACAGAAGAATTTCTAAGAAAACGATAAAACAACCTTTTACTGCTTTAGAACCAGAAATGAGACTGAAATACTACGCGAGTTAATTTTTAATGAATTTATATTTAAAAATGCAAAAGTATGCAGTTCAACTTAAATGCACAATTTGATATTATTTTTCATCAGTGACACATATGAAAACTATTTCCTGAACAATATTTCACATTTGTTTATTTCCATGCTCTGTTTAAGATTCCCTACTCTTTCAAGCAAAGTAGTTTCCAAGTTTGAGCATTCAAAAGTTCCTAATATCAATCATGATTCTTCATGATTTCAACTTCATCAAAAGAAATAGTCATAGAATCCCCACAGTACAGGATGAGGCCATTTATCCCATCAAATTTGCACCAATGCTCCAAAGAGCTATAATTTTTGCCATAATCACAGTTGTTCAGTGTTCATCATTGGGCCCCTCCCCAAAATAATTTTGTGCACTTTGTAATGGGCAAAGTTGAATCTGCCTTATTTTTCTGAATTATACTGTGGCCAAAAATTGAAATCTCAATGAAGAATTCTGATCACTTGAACACAAAAGGAAGAGTCCTTGGTGAAATCTAAATAAGATTGCACATTTCATACATTTTACTTTCGTGAAAAGTTCAGCTTATGAAACAATTTTAAAAGAGGTGATCAATACCTGAATTTTAAAATACATTTACTCTGTAAACGCAGTGCATTTTGAATTACAGTAAAGCAAAATAATAGATTGGCATAGTAAGATTCTCTTTAAGTGACCCGTATTATTATTTGGTGTCGGAAGAATTTGGAGAATCCTGAGCTTTGATCAACTCAAGGGGCTATCAAATAACCACATGTATATTCAAGACAAAAACATTTAGAGTCCTTAATATGGTGGTGGGAATGGATGTTTATTTTGTGGTATCATTCTGGCCTTATGATGGCGTCTAAGCCCAAGGCTTCCAGACTGCTTCCCAGCTTTCAGGTTCCACAAATATACATGGACGACAACCCTCATCACAACCTTGAATTGTGACTTATGCTTTAGATGTTTCACCATATTTACTGTGGAAAATACAATAGTTTATCAAAACAAAATACAGTAATAAGCATTATACTCAGAAGGGAAGAAGAAATACTAAGTCAATTTCCCAAATACATTCTAACTTTTTTTAAAAAATGAACACTCCATTGGACACAATATGGCTGATCACATGATGTCAACTGACCATAATTTCTGGAAAATTCTGATCAGCAGTAACCAGAGAACAAAAGCTTACACAATCCTTCAGGAATGTTAAACTCCTTGGACTGTATAGACATTCCAATTAAGCCAATACACCGCAGAAGAGATGTCAATGCAAGCTAGTTGTAAGTGAAAAATGAGTTTCAATAACTTTCCCTACTGTCTGAGATGGCATTATCACAGCTGTCTGCTACAAAACAATAACTTTAATTGTACAGCTTTGACTTCTTTTCTCAGTCTGATTTTCACGTCTGTAGTCAACAGAAAAACAGTTGCAAACTCAGCTAAATAATCTCCCTGTAGTCTCAACCTCGTTTGAAGTCTCATTTCTGGAAAGAATTCTGTATTCCACCTGAAAAGTGAATTTCCCAGCCTATGAGAATGATATAGCTGTACCTAACCGCAATTCACCTGCACCCAAGTTTCTCCGAAAAGGAATTCTACCACACTAGCAGCAAAATGTCACGGGACACTAACTCATTGGATGTTAAATACACAAAAGACAAGAACAATACCAATGTTTTTGATTTTTAAGGAATTTATACCTAACTCATTTCCTTTCCCTTTCTTTCTTGAGAGGAGAGGGGGAGGAGCAACAAGAGGAGAGATGCAGGAGTGGTGAGAGAGTGAGAGAATCCTGCTTTCTTTCCAAGCTTTATGAGATTGCTGGGGATTATGTTGAAATTAGAGTTCACACTTAGAAGTTGGATAATAAACATCACCACTTAATTTCAAGAGGGAAAAGTAAGTAAGTAAAGAATAATTTAAAGACCACAGACAAAACAAAAAAATTATTACTAGAGTACAGCTTTCACCCAATGAAGGGCTCGGTTTGCTGTCACCTCCAGATACCAATCCAGCAGCAGTTTAGTAGACAAGTAAAAGTTTATTTCACAGACAAACAGAAAGCATTCTGGAATTTGATGGTACATCATCAGCAAAAATTCCATAGGAAAAGCTTATTCAGATCATCAGGAATATACAGTCAGTTCCTTTAATAATGAAATAGTTCCAATGGGACCAGAATTATATTATAGCCAACACAGGTAAGGACAGCTTGCATTCGACAAATAATGGCCTAAATTCTTCAATTGTGTTATAGCCAATTTGCGTTGAAGAAACACTTGCTATAGCAGTATCGACTGTATTCAAAAGGAATAGGTTCTCAATATTGCTAACTATCATGGCCAACTGTTCCTTCCCTATGCTGCAGTAATTAAAATTTAACTGTATACACCATAACTTAGCATTTATAATAGGTCAATGTTGTGAACTACACTCACCAACTTTAATAAAAATATAATAATCGAATTTCCATAAATATAGATATGTATTAGATTTATTAACAGGATGTTATCAATAGAAACCAGTAGAAACAGATTATATTAATCAGGAATTGGTTAAGATAAAGGATCTGAAATAGAATCAACTTTACTGATATAAAATGTTAATATAACGCAGCTTACTACCTTCCATTTAAAAGGGCGCCAATTATTCATTATTTTCTAAGACAAGTAAGACATTAAACAATCACCCAAGTAATGTATCACATCTGTGCTCTTTACTAAAATTACATTTCCAGAAAAAGCTAGACCAACCGCCTAAAATAAAGGTTTATTAAAGATAACTAATACTACTGGAGTCCAACACAGCTCAGGGAGAATATATTTCACTATGTAAGGGATAGAGGTTAGAGATTACTTTCAATATAGATTGGATACCTTACATAAAATTCAGCAAACAAATCACTGCAACCAGAGTTCAGTATTGACCAGAAGCAATGGATACAGATGTCAGATCTTTCAGCGACAGAACAACTGAATGAGAAAAGCAAGTTTAGAAAATCCAATTAATAAGTCTTCCTTTATTATCTTAATTGGTCCAAACAGTAAAACATCAATCACCGTCAGTTCTTCATTCTAGCTCAAACCCACCAGACACGAATTTCGAAGGGAAAACTCATGAACTAAATGTAACATACTGCTTTTCATACAGTATTTCAAATGCCTGTCATCAGTATTTACTGAAATCTTCGTGACAACATTGCTGACTAAATAAATATTGAAGAATTTCTTCATTATTGTGAATCTTTGTTTTCACAATACACCCAGGTGGAATTTTAAATTTTTACAAGTTTTCTTGCCAATCAATAAATTTGAAGTCTATGCAATTAAAACACAAGTCACGAAGCCATTCACATTCTGCACAGTTATCTACCAAAATTTCTAAACAACTTCCCAATTGGAACAATCTAAAATGGCAGTCATCCAGACAATCTATTTCAGATTTGACAAAACTGAAGTAGTGCTTATTCTCGCAAAGCTACAAAAAAATATGGTCATGGCTAGCGATTTGCATTTTTTATGAAAAGTGAACCAAAGCATGATGTTTGATTAGAAAATATTCCTAAAGATACTGGAATCCCAAGCAATAAAAATGGAAGTTAAATTATTTAATTAGAAAGCAATCGCCCAATCATAAACCTGATTATTATGAATCTTTCAGCAGGTGACATACTGAACATGCGAATTCATGCAGTACTGCCTTTGTGCTTGGCAAGATGACATGGACTCTACACTGCGGCACAAATTTAAATTGTCAAAAATAGCCATTTATAGTTTGCCTTCGTCACAAAGAGCCAAACAGAGTGAAAACTGATCCTTTTGTAAAAACAACTAAAAACACTGACAGCTTGAACGGGAATTGGGTAACCACAAGTGACACTGTTCACAATAGACAAAGATATTTTAATACTAAAAATTAGCAAATCAAGTTGAACAAAAAAGGTGGGAAAACTATAAGTGAAAGCTTGCTGATCACTGACGGGAGAAAGATCCAAAATTCAACACTAAACCAGTGTTCAGTCAGTTATCATAGTCCCAGCACAATATAGCCTTTTTTTTAAGTACAGAGGAACCTCTATTATCCGAATATCAGGTTATCCAAAGGTGACCTCGAGGTCCCGATAGAAACATTACGTCAAAGAGCTGTTTCAAATCCGATTGTGTCTTTTGCTTACAGGTACAATGATTAAGAACGAACTCAGCTTCCTGAAATGCTGCTGAGAACAGTCCTAGACAGTCCAGACACCGTCTCTAAATGACTGACCTCCTGCCCTCTCTCTCTCCTCCGCCCCAACACTTTCCATGGAGTTCTACACATGGGTGTACCCTAACTCCTCCCTCCCCCTTCCCCAGATAATCTGTCCAACATTGTCCTGTACAGGGCTAAGGTGGAACCTGTCATGGCTGGGTGGGGCCAGGCAGGGGAGTGGACAGGATTGGGGGCATGCAGAGGGCAGGGTTGGGAGCAAGCGGGGGGTGGCCAGAGGGGCTGGTTGAGGGCGGATGGGTTTTGGGTTGGTGGGGTTGGGAGGTGGGCAAGGTTGGGAGACTGGCAGGGGCGAGCAGTGGTTGGAGGCTCATGCGCAGTGTGCTGCTGCCTCATCTCCTGAACGGGGAGCAAACTTCACAGAGAACTCCAAACCCCAGAGGAAATCAATTAACCGATTAATCAGTTATCTGAATGAAATAGTGCCAGCCCATCTTGTTTGGAGAATCGAGATTTGTCTGTATATGTGCTGTGACCACAGCCTTAGCTGCCTCTGGGAGCTCACACTCCCAATTGATCCCAGCGAGCCTTGATGCAAATATTCACCTAAAGTGAAGCAACACTATCAAAATTCATGTGATTAAAAGGATCCATGGACCTAGCAGCTTTACTACAGAACAACTGGGGAGAAAACTGACACAAATATCAACTGTTCAAGAAGAATAGTATATTTTTGTATTTTAACATTAATAAATACTATTTGGAAGGGCAGGGATACACAAAATCCCTGATGACTGTACACTTGCAATCAATGTCCCCATTACAGTCACAGCTCCAACTCTTAAGGTCGAATAACAAAACATACTAATTGAAAGGCCCAATCCAGAGTGGATAAAATTATTCTCATCATTGTTCATAAAATGGAGCAAAGTTAAGCTTATAAAGATACAGTCAGAGAACAGCAAATCCAACTAGACACCAATCTTACCCTTAGTAATGATGAGTGTTTTGGAACCTTCTATTTCAAATACGATTTAGACAAGAGCCTTTCAGTCTTGCTAAATTAAACTAGGATGAGACAACTCAAACTGTACATTCAACAAGAGTACCACTGATGAGTATTTAAATCATAAAAGGGTGCAAAATAAAAAAGGTCTGAGAGATACAAGGTATATAATTACAAACATATTAAGTTATCCAGAAATAATGAGATATTTTCATGAACATGATCGAAACTTCCATGCAGAAGTTCCCACAAAAAGTGCAACACCATAAAGCAATCCTGGTGGCAAGACTATTTTTCAAGTAATATCAGTGGTATCTTTCATATGCTGTGAGAATGTGTATAGGGTATAAGGTTAGAGTCCTCTGCGCAGTACTGGGGTTCAAGTCCCCTGGGGGTGGGTTTAACTGTGGTTCGAGTCCTCTGTGTGACACTGGAGTTGAAATCCCCTGGGGTGGGTTAGCGTTAAGGTTCGAGTCCCCTGGGATGGGTTTAATTGAGATTCGGGTCCTCTGCGCGATACTGGGGTTAGATTTGAGGTTCAAGCCCTCCGCACTGCGCTGAGGTTCAAGCTCTCTGTGTTTATTTGGGATTCAGGTTTTCTGTGTTTAAGTGGGAATTGAGTTCTATCTTTAAGTGGGGTTCAAGCCCTGTGAGGAGTAAAGTGAGAAAGGAGTTAAAGTCCCCTAGTGGCAAAATGGGAGTCTTTTTTTCTGGAGGAAGAAAGTGGTTTGGATTGCAGTGCCACGTTGTCCGCTGCAATGACTCTCTCTTCTTAGAAGTGTAATTTCAGTGAGAGGAAGCAAAAAAATAGAAATGTTGAAATTAAGATTGTACTAATACTTGGGTTGAAAAAGGAAAGTTTCAATGTAAATTGTGCTATGCTGAGAGTATTTGATGTTAAAAACTTTGGTTGTTAAAATACTGGTTCTGAAAATCCTTATAATAACTGTTTTGCCTTATTTGAATCAGGATCTCAATACAATGTCTTTTGTGGGTTATGTAATGGTGCAAATTTTGTTCTTACACTGAAATTGTACAACATTATGTCCTTTTTAAAATTATCAAACTTGTAACCTTAAATCAAATTGATTGAATGCCTTGAGCCCTGATTTGTTTGAAATTCTCCAATGCCTGTTTTTAAAAAAAAAGTTGGATCAGTGGTCATGCTTTAGCCAAATGACAGTACTGTATTAAAATATCTTTGCTGTTGTGTTTTTAATGTAGAGTGTTCACAAACAAAAAGCGCATTTTGAGTTTGATGTTTTGAAAGGATTATAGAGATTATCAGAACTGGAGGTTGAGCTGTTTAAATATTGTTAATTATTGTTAAGACTTCACTGGTCCCCTTCATATCGCAAATTCAAAGAAGGTTGATCTCTACCAAAATTGCCACTGTAATTTCAACTGTTTTATTTGGGAAGTTTCATTGGGAGAAAATATTTTAAAATATTCAGCAGTCGTTTCCATGAATATTTGAGATTTAAATCTGAACTGAAACTGCCTCTTCAATTGCAAAGGCCCAGAAAACATTTTGTTGTTTTCTTGCTGGTCCAGACTTTTAAAATACTTTTCCTGGCAGCTTTGACATTAGCCAAGTCTCAATTTGTTAAAGGAAAATAATTTTTTTCAAAACCCAAATGGGGTACTCGGTCTGATTTTAGGACCATTGATTGTTGTTTATAATTAACTGATTTGTTTAGATGGTACGATTTAAAAGTTTGTGGATTGTATAAAACTTGATAATGTCATAAATAGTGAACAGAGTAACAAACTTCAAGACAACTGAGAATGTTGAAACAGGCAGACAATTGTGTAGTTAAATGGGTGACTGTCTTCATACTGATAACCACCTTGGCAAGGAAGGAATGAGGAGAAATGCAAAGATACTTTCAGCAGCTATCATCATCTCTAGAGTTTCTCCATTCACAGGTAAAGCATGCCTTTGGACCACCACGCAACCCTCCACAACCCGATCCAACCGATTCAAATCGGCTCCCCAGTCATGAAAAGTGAAGTAGTTAACAACAGTGAAGAGGAGGTCAGGACACATTTTTGTCAGTGGCCTTCCTATAGACATTAAACCACGCGAGCTTTACCTTGTCTTTCGATCATTTAAGGGCTATGAAGGTTCACTGATCAAGCCAACAGCAAAACAGCCAGTTGGCTATGTTACATTTAGCAGCAGAGCAGGAACAGAAGCAGCAAAGAATGCTGCATGCACCTTGCCTGCAGTTGCAGCACTGCACACTCAGATGCGCTGATATCCTCCATCTGAGGTCAAAAGTCTTGTCAGTTTTGTGAAGAAGCCTTATCCAAGAATTCAGAGTACTCCGTGGAGTGGTGTGCAAGGCCAAACTGAATTTTGTTTTTAGGTTGGAATTTACTAAAAGAGATTTTGGAGAACTAGCTTGTTTCCACTCGACTTGGAGGGGATGGAATAGTCACTAAGGACTGTAAGTGTAAGAACTTACCTTGTGAATTTTTTTCCCCCCACACCAGATGACTCTTAATTACTTTAACGGACTAGTAATTTTTGTTGTTACAATCACTGCATGTTGTGTATCAATAACTTGCTGAAATACTGGCTGTCAGTCTTAGGAAAGCTGATAATGCCATTGGCAGGGCAGGGAAAGTGTTAAGTTTTCAGTTTTGTGAAACAAGGAGGTTCAGCTGAGCATGACTCAGATCAGATCAGAACTTACACTTAGCAATGGGGTGCTGGAGGCAGGGGTAATGGGTTAACAAGGTGGAAAGGCATTAATTATGTAGAGCCATTTAATAATATTTCAAGCATTCAAAATGTGAGGTCAGTTTAACAAGGTGAAAAGTATTAATTATGTGAAGTCAGTTATTCATTATGTAACAGCATAGAGTCATAGAGATGTTAGGCATGGAAACAGATCCTTCGGTCCAACCCATCCATGCCGACCAGATATCCCAACACAATCTAGTCCCACCTGCCAGCACTCGGCCCATATACCTCCAAACTCCTCCTATTCATATTCCCATCCAAATGCCTCTTAAATGTTGCAATTGAACCAGCCTCCACCACATCCTCTGGCAGCTCATTCCATACATGTACCACCCTCTGCATGAAAAAGTCACTCCTTAGGTCTCTTTTAGCAGATGACTTAATCTTGACTATTGATACTCGGCTGATTGTAACGGTCACCCAATCAATATGTACGCTGCCTTATCTGGATGCTTCTTCCTGTAAAATGACTATATTAATTCTTTGAGAAACTGCTGTTCCAGAGAAGACCGAACTCATGTCCTTGTGCATATGGGCGATCGTTCTCTCTCCCTCCAGGGTCTGGAATAAAGATTAAGGAGGTAAAACTAGACTGTCTCTCTGAGCATTTTGCTTCAACTGAGGGGGGTATGAGACAACAGCCAGACATACAGTTTCTCTGGGGTAAGTTGTGCATGATGTTATTTTAGAGTATATAATATACTGCATACTGATGTACTATAGTATGGTATGTCATATCATAGATGCATTGACCATACACTGAGGAAGTGTAGGAGCAGAGAGTGAAATTATTTAAATTTACAACCACCATCTTGCACACTTCTATCACATCACAAATGGCAAAGGATAAGAAAAAGAGGTTAACCTTCAGCCCCCTTTGCCCTGCTTGATGGATAGCTTCACTCAAACTGAAGTTGTGCAAGTTCCAAGAAAGGGCAAAAGCAATAAAAATGACATTATTTTGTATTCTGCTGCAATATATACATTAAGATCTGCAAGCATATTTCTCCCCCTTCTTCCCAATACTGCTGGTCTCAGTTCCAGGCTTAAGGAAGATTGAAGTAAAGTTTTGAAAGGCCTTCTCAGGAGCAAAGTTATTATTCCAGGGTTTCAAAGCTTTGATGCAAATGCTTTGCAGGAAACATTTAAAATAATAAGTTCAACCATATTAAGTAAGCTGAAATTTGTCACTCGTAATGGCAAAACCACACCATTATCTGCCAGCTGATGCTACCACGGGGATTCATTTCTCAAACTAAATTTGGAAATCAATGGCAGTCAAAAGTGCAGGCCCATAAAATTTAGAACAGCCCTTTTCAAAAGTGCAATTGCCCATAAAGACAAATAAATATATGGAAGAATGAAATAAAACAAACTGTAGATGCTGGAATTCTGAAGGGTTTATAGATTTGGAATGTTAACTCTTGTTTTTTCTCTCATAGATACTACCAGAGGAGATCTATAAAATCAAGAGGGGCATAGAGAAGGTGAATAGCAAAAGATGTTTGCCCTTCTATAGGGAAATTCAGAACTAGAGGATATGGGTTTAAGGAGAGAGGGGAAAGATTTAAAAGTAGCCTGAGTATACCCAAGTGGTGTGTAAACAAAATGAACTGCCAAAGGAAGTGGTAGATGCAGGTACAGTAACAAAATTTAAAAGTAATCTGGACAGGTACATGAATAGAAAAGCTTTAAAGGGATAAGGGCCAAATGCAGACAACAGGACTAGTTTAGTTGAGGAAACTTCAGCCGTGTGTGGACAATTTGGACTGTAGGGTCTGTTTCTATATGACTGAGTATCTCCAGCAATTATCTGGGCTGTGGCAAAGATGTACATTGAATTTTCAAACAAATAAAACCCACTGGATTCTGAATTTCAACGAAACAGAACAAAATGAATTTAATAAGGGGAGGTTGTGTCTGACAAACCTGTTAGAATTCTTTGAATAGGTAACAAGTTAGATAGACCAGGGAAACCCAGTAGATGTTATCTACCGAGACTTCTAAAAGGCCTTTGATAAGGTGCCTCATGGGAGGCTGCTGAGTAAGGTGAGGGCCAATTGTGTTCGAGGTGAGCTACTGGTATGGATTGAGGATTGGCTGTCTGACAGGAGGCCGAGATGTTAAAACGTCTTCAAGGCAGAGATGGATAAATTCTTAATCTTGCAAGGAATTAAAGGATACGGGGAGAGTGCGAATAAGTGGCGTTGAAATGCCCATCAGCCACGAATGAATGGCAGAGAGGTCTCAATGGGCCGAATGGCCTTAACTTCCTTCCACTCCTATGTCTTACGGTCTTAAAAAGCAATTCGGCAAATATCATGCAGTAGGTTTTCTGAAATTAGTTTATGATTTACAATGAATTTGTTTATTTGTATTCAGCCAAGCTCAAACATACATGATATCTTTAAACAGCAGACACTGAGAAGTCCTCATTTGATATTGCCTCCCATAAATGCTGGTATACGTTGTTGAGCATCACAGGATTTATTTTAATGTCTTTTACTATACCCAACCTACTGTGGCTAAACCTGGCTCACTGGCTTGAGACCACTCCCCCGGCCTGGCTTCCAACTTGTGGCCTCTGCCTGTACCACACCAATGCCAGAGTTCTGCAGCATGAAGCCCCCCATCTACAAACTTTATTTTTTTTCTATTTTCCAACACTAATGCCTATCTGCAGTCGTGCTTCTATAAACCTTATTGCCTGCTGCTGGTCAATAACCATAAGAAATAGAACAGGAGTAAGGCATTTGGCTCCTTAAGCCTGATTACCATTCAACAGGATCATGTCTGTTTGGATACTCCACAGGTCCTCTTTCCTGTTCTTTCCTCATAACCCTCAAATCCCCTACTGACCAAGATTCAATGTATCCTTGCCTTAAACAAAAGGACTGTAAATCCACAGCTCTCAGCACCAAGGAGTACCAAATACTCTCAATTATCTGAGAGATTAAATTCCTCCTCATCGCAGTCTTAAATTGGCGCCGCTTAATTCTGAGACTATGCCTTCTGGTCCTAGACAACTCCACTAAGGGGAAACATTTTCTCAGCATTCATCCCATCAAGCCTCTTAACAATCCTATATTTTTCAACAAGGTCTCCTAACGTTCTTCTAAATTCCAATGAACAGTGTCCCATCTGTTTAGTCTTTGCTCATAAGGCAGTCCCTTCCTACTGGGGATCATTCTAGTGAACCTTCTCTGAACTGCCTCCAATGAAGTAATATAGTTTCGTAAATAAAAAAGGGGACCAAAACTACTCACAGCATAACTCAAATATTTGCCTCGCCATCCCATCTCAGACCTTCATAACAACCAAGACCTTGCCAGGCACATTAGTTTCCCTACCAAACCGAATGAGTTAGTCCTCCAGCACAGCCGGAATGCGTGGCACTGGAAATGCACACAAGGTCAGGCATCATCCAAAGAACACAAGCCGAAACGCGAATCTCCTGCTCCTCAGATGCTGCCTGATCTGCTGTGCTTTTCCAGTGCCACACTTTTCGACTCTGATCGCCAGCATCTGCAGCCCTCACTTTCACCTCGTCCTCTAGCACAGACGAACCAAGTAACTTCTCCAGATTGCCACACTGGTTTTATGCCACAACTGTAGCTGAAACCACTACCAAAACCTGGTCATCCAGGAGGTAAGAGTAAGACCAAGAACCATATAGACAACCAAAGGTACAGCACTATCAAATAACAGTGCAAGCAGACCAGTGTCCATGAAGGAGGAGAACCATGTCCCCGTAAAAAGCTGCCAGCAGGCATCATGAAGCAGTATCCCAGGATCCATCAGCAGGTGCCAGAAATAGAAAATTACATTTTTCTTCGACTTCTGAATTTATTTTAATAGCTATTTAACTTTCAATGAGGGAATTTAGCTATTTAAAGTACTGTGTGTCAATTTACAAGGTACAGGCATAATATTTTATGTTATTTTTTGCTCACTAATGAAACCCCTCTGAAATCTAACTCCAGTTTTAATATTAATTATCACTGGAATTAATGCTTCACTTGGAGTCATTGCACTTAAAGTTGTGATTTTCAGCAATAAAACAACTTTCAAGTGAGGACTTTCCATATGCAGAAAGAACAGCCATATTTTCTTTCCACAGGCAGAAACGTAACCTGTTGTCCTTTTCCAATCCCGATTAGCTTTATAAAAGATCAAGATTTTCTCGCAAAAACTTTGAACTTTATTGCAGCATGGATTATTCTTTTAAACTTAACCCCAGAATGCACCTATTCTTTTTATTAAAAAATGCCAAATTTTGTTTTCCATCCTGTTCTTCCACTGCTCCCCATCTTACATCAAAACTATCTTGTCCAACTGCTTCTCAATATGACGACTTATACCGCAAGTTTTATACATCTTTTTTTTACAACAAACACCAAAAAAGGTAGCTAAATTAGACAAGGAGAAAGTGAGAAACGCAGATGCTGGAGATGTGTCAAAAAGTGTGGTGCTGGAAAAGCACAGCAAGTCAGGCAGCATCCAAGGAGCAGAAGAGTCAACATTTCGGGAATAAATCATTCCTGAAGGGCTTATGCCCGAAACGCCGATTCTCCTGCTCCTCAGATGATGCCTGACCTGCTGCATTTTTCCAGTGCCACACTTTTCAATTCAGGCAAATACATAAACCGTAGAACTCAACTTTTAAACACCTTCTTCAAGGACAGACAATAAAAACATTTAAAAGAATAGCAGGAATGATGTGAGCCCTTGAGTTTCCTCCATCGTTTCTAAAATCATACCTGGTCCTCTGCCTTAACTCTTATTTTGGCACCTGGTCTCCATCATTATACTCCTGGGAGCTAGTTTTGGAAGAAAGATAACTTGTACCGGATTCATTCAGAATGAAATATTACGGACATGTATTTCCTGACTTCAGTCTACTCCTGTCGATACGTCTCTGTGTGGTCAAGCAACCATCCAATCATGGTCCCTCAATTCTCTCTTCTCCACTTTGTCTACATCCCTCTAACTTTCCTGCAATCACCTCATTCAGTACACTTTCATGCCTGTAAATATAGCCAATCCAATCATGTTACCTTTTCTTGATTATATTCAGTAACTACCTTTCCTCCTCTACTATCCAGAGCAATTTTGCATTGTTCTCTCTAATAGGCTGGCTTTATCCTTCTCCAAAAACACACTAGGCAACTTTCCAGTCTTTGTGTCTGCTTCTCCTAACATTTAGATTCGTAATCATGTACAAAGCACTCCAAAACTTAATCACAGCAATTCTTTAAGATTTTTAATCATTCATAGTTGAGTAATTCTTAAATTTTAGGAGATGCAGTCTTCCACCTTCAATTTTAGTTTGGTTTCCTTTATGACAATAACTATGTGCTGACAAGATGTTTCTCAAATATTTGAAATGTGACCTCTGTATTTTCACGACCCATTTCTACCATTCTTCAAAACACTGGTCATCATATTAATTTTAATTCCACTAATTTTCACCGCTTTATTCATTCTATTAATATCTCCATCTTCTGTTCAGCGATTACATCTGCAAATCTGACTAGCTTCACCTTCTGACCTATTTTGATACATTTCTCACCTTTCAGCAATGATGAAGGTCTCTTTCACCCTGTACGCAGTTAAATGACATGCAATTTCACTGAATATTGTCAATTGTAGCAGTCAATTCTCAACACAAAGCTGCAAGCATTCTTTTAACCCTCCATCAGTTCCGATCGCTTCCATCATTTTTAACCACTTTTACGAGTTCAACACAATTCTGGTGCTGCTGGTGATCCACCGTACCTTATGGAGGCCTAATTTGGAATTGCTAGGATCTGTTCTAAGTCTTAGTACAGTGATAGTTCAACCAGCGTTCTGACCAGCAAAAGCATCACCTCAGTAAACCCTGTGGAGAGGGACCACTGACTGCTTTCCAGTATTTTTAGCCATCTAAAATACCATGTTGTTTTGTGTCTGTCTGTATGTACGTGTGCAGATCTTGAGTGTTCTAATGAAGGGTCACTGGACTTGAAAGTTTAACTATGCTTCTCTCTCTACAGATGCTGCTTGACTTACTGAGCTTCTCCAGCATTTTTCGTGTTTATTTCTAAAATTAACTTTTTGAGGGGTGGATAGAAAATGAGTCAAATTAGAAATGTTATTAACTTCATCGGGTGGTTTACTTTCTAAGAGGTATTCATTAATATTGCAATTGCTCAACAAATTTCATACACAATCTCATTTGTCAGCAAAAGATTATAATAGGAAAATGCCCTTGAAGATGTATGACCGGTTTCTGCAATGCCTGATTCTTTTTTCAAAACAGTGGGTTACAAGTACAACTCAATGTCTCAGTACACCTTAAAAATACACCCACCTAAGGGAAAATTTTACAGTTTCACCCTGTTCCAAATGCAAACGAACTCCAGAATATTCCAAAGTATTTTCTTTCCCCTTGGCATGGTTCCAAGATCCCAGAAGTTTAAGATTAGCCAATCATCTCTTTAACCTGTGGCCCCGATGCTAGTGATTCATACAGCTTATTAAACGCATCATTTTAAAGGGATGATGGCACAAGAAACTTACATACATTAACCCATGCCCAGAGCTCCTGGAATCTCTTCATTACACACTATTACTTGAGTCAAAAAAAAAGAAATCTCCTTACATTTACAAATACGTACAACCTCTTGAACAAGTTACTAACTTGAGACAATTTTAGTGTTCATCAGAATCCCCAAATCAAACAAAACACAGTAACTTACTGTAAATTTGAAAGTTCATACCTGCTCCAAACTGAGCCATTCTGTAAACTTAACAGATGTTTTGAAAAAATGCTGTCCTGCTTGTGGCTTTTCCTAAAAATATGCTTTAAAAATAGTTGCTTTGTATTAGGCAAATGTGTCTCTGATCTATTTTTATAAACAATCCCAAAAAGGATTCTAAATTCTGCAGAATAGTGCCCAAGTTATTTAATCTTCATCACTTGAGTCTCAATATAATTATTACAGTGCTCTTCAGATACACTTTTACCTGGAAGACTCAAGTTTTGCCTGGAGTACTCCAAGGATCGGAGATGGACAACTTTGACTTGGATTCAGAACTGCAATACAATTGACCAATTTGAAAATTATACAAAGTTAGGAGTGGCATTGGAAGCTGGAACAATTCAAATTACAAAATGAATAGCACCGAAGATGCAAATAGATAAAGCATAACAATTTAATTGGGAAAACAAACTCCTGCAAACTGGTGCTAGAGACACTCTCTAAGTAATATTGAAATAACCAATGAAAAAGTTATGAGAATAATGAATAAGACTTAACTGGGATGCTGCTATGTGACTTGTAATCACAAATTTGAGAAACATTGAAATGTTTTCACTCTCAAATTACCTTTTAGTAAATGCCCAGCATTATTTTACAAACAGTTAATTTATGTACTGTATGCTAAGCAAATCAGAAATGACTTATTCCACAACAGTAGAGTCACATGTAAATTATTTTATAAGTACTGTGCAGCATGTATCCTCTCTAATATTTAGATCAAGCCAGATTTTCCTTGTGATGCTGTACACCATACATGTAGCCATCTTCTGAAATAATCTTCTCATGGATAGCTTACCCTATATTTCTCTGCATTTGTATCATCTAAATCAGAGGAATTTTAATAGGGTGAATAGAACAGAATCCCCACAGTGTGAAAACAGGCCATTCAGCCCAAAAAGTCTACACAGACTGTCCAAAGAGCATCCCACCCAGACCTTATCCTATCCATGAAATCCTGCATTTCCCAGTGCTAATCTACACATCCCTAGATACTACAAACAGTTTAGCATGGTCAATCCACCTAACTGCACATCTTTGGTCTGTGGGAGGAAAGTGGAGCATCCAGAGGAAACCTATGCAGACATGGGGATAATGTGCATACTCCAGGCAGACAATGACCTGAGACTGGAAACGAATGTAGGTACCTGGCACTGAGGCAGCAGCACTAACCACTGAGCCACCATGCCATTCAATAGCATCATGGTTGTTCCACCATTTCTGATGTCTATATTCCTGCCCTCTTCTCATCACCCTTGATTCCCCTACTGAGCAAGAAGAATCTACGTCAAAGTAATATACAAAAGGACTGTGCCCCTACAACTTTCAGCGGCAAGGAGTTCTAAAAACACTCAACCCACATCAGAAATTCCTCATCTCTCTCTTAAATTGGCACCTCTTTATTCTGAGACTATGCACTCTTGTCCCACACTCTCCCATGAGGGGGAACATCCCTTCAGCTTTTATCCTGTTAAGTCCCTTAAGAATCCTACATGTTTCAATGAAATCACCCTTCATTCTTGCAAACTCCAATGAGTATTTCCAGCACCTTCTGTTTCCAACTTCAATTATTCAGACTGATGTACCCACACTGTTAGATTGATAGAGGGAATAATTTGTGTAATCTATTTGCAACGAGAGCCATTGAATTTCTGTCAAAATCTCATTTATTAAAAGCTATTTAAGTCAGTAAAAATCATATTCCATAATTTCACAGATTTCTCATGAAAACTGGAACCTATGAAGACCATTCCAATAGTCTTGTTCTTTATTACTTCACCAGACTAACTTTTGCAGTTATGCCAGCTGAACAAATGACATATCCAACATTCCAAAACAGTTGCTCGATAATTTTCAAATTCACCAGATATTTATTACCATTTTTGTTAGTAGTTTGGTGAATATTTTGTAATTTGAGAATTCTGTAGTTTTATCTATTATATCTAATTTCAGATATTCAGTCATTCAAATCAATATAGGTATAATAAAACAGTATTACAATACAATCATTGTAATGTTCTGACTCACTAAGCTAAATTTAGTCAAATGTAACACAGCCACACTAATAGAAGGTTTCATGTTAAATCCTGAGGCCATGGAAATCAACCTATCCAAATTTTGGTGCTATAATTGGCTTCAATGTCCCTGAACTGAAGAATATAGAATAAATCATTAGGTTTTTTGGTTCATTTCCTAAAGATTCATGCTGAAATTACACACACAAAACTTGGGCTGACAGTGATGCCATCTGCAGTTGGAAAGGTTCATTATTACCAGTATGAAGTGGGTTTACTAATACCCACAGTCCGCAGGAAAGTAAAAGTAAAATCAACAGATAAATAAGTCATATAAAAATTACTTTCATCACTATTTGTATATTTGTGGGAAAACCAAACTAGATTAACAGAGCAAAAGGTTACTATTTGAAACTTGCACCAACTATTACAATACTGCATCAAGGCAAATGTTTTGTTTTTTTAATGTTGCAATGTCTTATTAATTAAAAACAGGAAAATATTTCCTTCAAGGCATTTAGTAAAACCGAATGACTGGAGCCTCAAAACCAAACAAATATCAATAAGAGTGAACACACAGCAAATTCATATTTAGTCTCTTCCCAAAAACGTAACTGGATCTAATTCCTACTCGGCAATTCCTGCAATACTCCACACGATAATGTCCATGACAATTACACATAAAATACTAAACAATGATCCATTAAAAGGTCTTACTCTTCACGTCTGGGTTTCCAACCATTCAAAAAGGCATCTTAACTAACCATTCTAAAAATTATTCATGAGATTTAACCATATAAATTCATATTTAGCATAACGATCCAGGTATACATTTATAATCAGCATACATTCATTCTAGGGAATATCAAAATTAGATCACATGCATACAGCCCGGAGTAGCATGTGTAGCAATTAGGCCACGTTCTCAACATCATACTGCACATTGAATGCAACATACCGATCCTTTGTTGTAGTAAACAATGCAAATAAGTGTGAGCCCTCGTATTACCTCATCTGCACGCAGGCGATGTAGTTCTTGTGGCTTTGAACTCTTGGCAGCTGGAACGCAATCAATGTTCCCGGGTATTGAGGATGAAGCTGGTGTGGTAGTAGAATTACAGTGAGCCACAGGTTTTCTCCCCGAGATCGACAATACTTGCATCGAGTTCACGAACCCTCCCGTGCAGATAAATAAAGACACGGAGTCCAGCTATGTGAAAGTCTGTACAGGAAAAGCGCTGGCTCCCTTCATCCTACCCTACGTATATCGTCGTCCCAGATTTGGGGGGCTGCTTCAATTAGCAACGATCCCAGAATTACACCACCAAAGGTGGGGATGGCGCGGATGAGGAGGAGACGGTATACAGAGACATGGGGGGCGCTGGCCAACCATGAGACCGCAGAGATTCCAAATCAAATGCCCCTATTAGCAAAGTGGCAGACACCGCTCTCACGAAAGCGGAGAACGCTCCTTGGTCAGATATAAATGTCCCAACAAACAACAGCGGCAACTGCAGAAATTAGACATGCTCTTACGGTCCCGAGGTTGAAGGCTGACCATTCAGGGGAAAATGGCCGACACAAACAGTTTGGTGGCGAACCCACTCCGGAAACGGAAAATGGCCGCCACAACCGCCCGCCGCCGGCTATGAGCGTCACGCACGGATCTGACCAATCCGCGGGCAGTGCTACATGATCTCGAGAACCGGCCGGCGGGTATTCGGGTAGCTCGCGCTGTGCGGTCTTGGAAATGAGTCCCAGTAACGGTTTTTTTAAAAAACCGTTTCGTCCTCGAGTTCTTTGTCCCGTTCTTAATGGTAAATGTTAGCTTAAGGTTTTCCTCTCCATTTACGTGGAGATTGAAATCGACTTACCTTCACCCGCTCCGCAAAAGTAACCAAAATTATAGGTTTCGTGTAATGCAAAGGGGAAGCGAGAGGTCCCCGCCGACTCCACATTGGCATTTATTTTCTCTTGGTCACCATCGCGTTGTACAACAAGACCATAGGAGTTGGGCAAATCTGAAACAAAACTACTGGAAGCAGTCAGTGTATTGGCTTCGTTAAAGTGAATTCATTTTATTCCATTGAAGGGTTTGTGGGGGCGGGGGAGAAATTGAGTGCAAGTGAGGGTAGGATAACTTCAGGTAGGAATTATCAGTCATTTGTTCAAGCCGCCTCTGTTTGTTCCAACAACTGGGTACGTTTGACAGCGGTTGTCTTCCTGGTGCACAACAAAAGGGAAATTATTTGTGTGTATCCCCTGTACAGCAGCTGTCATTCACTAGTTGAACAGACCCCAATATAGATCATATTTGTAGAATTTAACGCAGCAAATTCGGCCCATCTGTCCAACGGGGCAGTGCTAACGTTTCTCTTTCACAGGAGCCTTCTATCATCTCCAGCACCTACCAACATAATTCTTCGATTTCTCATTCAAAAACAACGTATTTCAGATATTGGAAATCTGAAATAGAAACAAAAAATGCTGAAATATGAAGTATCTCTGCAAAAGGAATTGAACTCATTCATGCAGAAGTTAGAGTTAACAATTTGTAAGCAAATGCAGAAAATAGGGAATGAAGGGGGTTTTTGAAAAGGAATGATGGTGCAAAAGAAAATGAAAAATAGCACAGCAAATAAGGATTTTTTTTAAAAAAAGCTTACCAATACCTTTTTGAAAAAATACATACCTTAAATGCAAGTATAATTTTGCTGAGCCAATGCATGTAAAACTTGATCTGATACGTATGATTCTGGCACAGCTCCAAAGTTTGTGTTGCTGTTCCTTAATTAGCAGCAGGAGCTGTGGGAAAGAAGTGAGGTCACACAAAACAACAGAACCAAAATAGCTGCAGAAAATCTGTGAAGAATTCTTGTCAGTGTGAGAGCTAGCTGAAATAAGTGGTGCACATCAAAAGCAGTATAATGACTAAAAAATGCAAATAGTCCAAACCAGTCTAAGTTGTAATTTGTCAGGACAGGGAGCCACTCATTATAGGTGTTAGTGAGGACGGCAGATGCTGGAGAAGTCAGAGTCGATAAAATGTGGCGCTGGAAAAAGCACAGCAGGTCAGGCAGCATCTGAGGAGGATGAGAGTTGATCTTTTGGGCTTAACCCTTCATCAGAACTCGAAGCCAGATACGTCGACTCTCTTACTCCTCAGATGCGACCTGACCTGCTGTGCTTTTTCCAGCTCCACACTTTATCAACAGCCATTCATTATAGAAATACATCTGGACAAAGTTCCCTAGCCTTCCAAAGTTTATGTCACATAGAGTCATGGAGATGTACAGCATGGAAACAGACCTTTCGGACCAACCTGTCCACGCCGTTCAGATATCCCAACCCAACCTAGTCCCATCTGCCAGCACCTGGCCCATATCCATCCAAACCCTTCCTATTCATATACCCATTTAAATGCCTCTTAAATGTTGGAATGGTACCAGCCTCCACCTCATCCTCTGGCACCTCATTCCATACACGTACCACCCTCTGCATGAAAAAGTTGCCCCTTAGGTCTCTTTTTATATCTTTCCCCTCTCACCCTAAACCTATGCGCTCTAATTCTGGACTCCCCGATCCCACGGAAGAGACTTTGTCGATTTATCCTATCCATGCCCCTCATAATTTTTTAAACCTCTATAAGGTTACCTCTCAGCCTCTGCGCTCCAGGGAAAACAGCCCCAGCCTGTTCAGCCTCTCCTTAAAGCTCAAATTCTCCAACCCTGCCAAGATCCTTGTAAATCTTTTCTGAACCCTTTCAAGTTTCACAACATCTTTCTGATAGGAAGGAGACCAGAATTGCTCACAATATTCCAACAGTGGCCTAATCAATGTCCTGTACAGCAGCAACATGACCTTCCAACTCTTGTACTCAATACTGTGACCAATGAAGGAAAGCATACCAAACACCACCTTCACTATCCTATCTACCTGCAACTCCACTTTCGAGGGGCTATGAACCTGCACTCCAAGGTCTCTTTGTTCAGCAACACTCCCTAGCACCTTACTATTAAGTATATAAGTCCTGTTAAGATTTGCTTTCCCAAAATGCAGCACCTTGCATTTATCTGAATTAAACTCCATCTGCCACTTCTCAGCCCATTGGCCCATCTGGTCCAGATCCTGTTGTAATCTGAGATAACCCTCTTTGCTGTCCACTACACCTCCAATTTTGGTGTCATCTGCAAACTTACTAACTGTACCTCTTATGCTCGCATCCAAATAATTTATGGAAATGACAAAAAATTGGAGGACCCAGCACCGATCCTTGTGGCACTTCACTGGTCACAGGCCTCCAGTCTGAAAAACAACCCTCCACCACCACATATGTTTGCATTTAAGAACTGCCTGTTCTCTCAACTGAAATAGTCACAATCTCACCTGATTCAGAAAATTATAGGTTCAAATCATACACTAGCAACTGAAACTTAAAAATCTTGGCTGGCACTCCAGTATGGATGGAGGATGTTTTGCGTTGTTGTGGGTGCCATCTTTTGAATGAACCATTAGACAAATGCCCCAACTTCCTTCTGATTGATATAAAAGTATCAGTGGCATTATTTCAAAGAAGAGTAAGGTAGTTTCCCCAATGTTCGAACAAACATTAATTTCCCAATAAATATCTCAAAAAAAACCATGCAGCTGTTACTATGTTGTCCTCTGTGGGAATTTGTTGTGTGCAAATCTTTTCCAACGTTATAACAATAACTGCACCTTAACCTTACAAGAGATGTCTAACGTAATGAAATTTGCTATATACATCTTCAACTGGTACCATTCATCTGAAGACAATAGAATGTAATTTGACGTTTTGTATAAACAGTGAGTACTGACTAAATCATGTGCTCAAGTTACTGGACCTTCAACCAGAATGTTCTGACACCAAGAAAAGTGGTTCAACAGAACCACAACTGACACCTCCTAATCTCAGAGCTGCTGATGGATACTTGCGCACAGAATTTGCCAGCCTAACAGCTATCAATTCACGTTTATGTTTTTTAATTAGTTAAGGTAGAGTGTCTTTGGACATGAAAACTACTACATAACTAAAGCGTTTAGATAGTGAACCTCACCATTTAGGAAGAAATTAAGAGAAGTGCAGGTGGATTGGTTAAATATGGCATTTTTGTGATGTTTATGCTTCTTTTAAGGCTGGAATGTCCAAGTGTTGCAAACTAAGGTTACGGAGATTAGGGTCAAGTTAGTCATAGATGTCAAATGAAGGATGAACAATGTATGAGAGGCTAGATTTGATTAAAACGTAAAAGAATATAATGCTAGAGGAGCTTACAGAAATTGTGTAAAGCTGTGGATTTGTCAAAAGTAATTAAAATTTAATATTTTGAAGCATAATTGTATAGTTTGATATTTAATGTTTCAAGACATGTGGGACATGATACAATTGTTGACTTTTGAAATTTATAGTAGTGAGTGGGTGCTTTCCAAGAACAGCTTCATAACAATCATATCTGGAATGATAAAAGCAAACGTTTTGTTTTTGGGAGTGTGGTGGGATTTGGGAGGTGGAAATAAGTAATCATCATAATGGATAACTGAAAACAGATATCTGGAACCAGCACAGTTTCGAAGATGAGTTTAATGGTGCAAAATTATCCTTCACCCTGAAGCTTCATTTTACTAAGCGTGTATGTTTTGACTACCTTTTGATAATTTTAATTGTAAACTGTATGATTGGTTTTCTTTCCAAAAATCTTGTTTATTCTTGAAAATATGCAAAGTAGAGCTATGTTATGTATTGAAGGAGAAATCTTGCACATGAGTTGTATATTTTGCATATAATTCACTGAGGAATGGGAAGTGATGAATGCTGAGATTAGAGATAGAAGTTTGTTTACTCTGAGTCACATTGACATAAGGAGGGAAGATGTGTTGGGTAGGCTAAACGATATTAAGGTGGACAAATCCCCAGCACCGGATGGGACCTATCCCAGGTTGCTGAGGGAGGTGAGAGAGGAAATAGCTGGGGCCCTGACAGATACCTTTGTGGCATCCTTAAACACAGGTGAGGTGCCGGAGGACTGGAGGGTTGCTCATGTTGTCCCCCTGTACAAGAAGGGTAGTAGGGATATTCCAGAGTACTCCTGGTGAAGGGCTGTTGCCCAAAACGTTGATTTTCCTGCTCCTCGGATGCTACCTGAACTGCTGTGTTTTTCCAGCACCACTCTATTTCAAAATCTGGTTTCCAACATCTGAAGTCATTGTTTTTACCTCGTAGGGATATTCCAGATAACCACAGACCAGTGAACCTGACGTCAGTGGTGGGAAAGATGCTGGAGAAGGTACTGAGGGATAAAATCTATTTATATTTAGAAAAGAATGGGCTTATCAGTGATAGGAAACATGGTTTTATGCGGGGGAGATCGTGCCTTGCCAACTTAATAGAGTTCTTTAAGGAAGTGACTAAGTTGATAGATGAAGGAAGGGCTGTAGATATCATATACATGGATTTTAGTAAGGCATTTGATAAGGTTCCCAATGGTAAACTAATGGAGAAAGTGAAGTCACATAATGTGCAGGGTGTTCTCGCTAGGTGGATAAAGAACTGGTTGAGCAACAGGAGACAGAGAGTAGTAATTGAAGGGAGTTTCTTGAAATGGAGAAAGATGACCAGTGGTGTTCCACAGGAATCTGTGCTGGGGCCACTATTGTTTGTAATATACAAAAATAATCTGGAAGAGAGCATTGGTAGTCTGATCAGTAAGTTTGCAAGGCAAAAGTGATGAAGAGCTTTTGCCCGAAGCATTGATTTTTCTGCTCCTCGGATGCTGCCTGACCTGCTGTGCTTTTCCAGCACCACTCTAATCTAGACTCAGTAAGTTTGCAGATGACATGAAGATTGATGGGGTAGCAGAAAGTATAGGGGACTGTCAAAGAATACAGGAGAACATAGATAGATCGGAGAATTGGGCGGAGAAGTGACAGGTGGAGTTCAATCCAGACAGATATGAGGTGATGCATTTTGGAAAGTCTAATTCTAAAGTGAACTAAACTGTAAATGGAAGAGCCTTGGGAAAAGTTTATAAGCAGAGAGATCTGGGAGTCCTGAAGGTGGCTGCACAGGTGGATAGAGTGGTCAAGAAGGCATATGGTAGGCTTGCCTTCATCAGACGGGGTATTGAGTATAAGAGCTGGCATGTCATGTTAAAATTGTACAAGACTTTGCTGCCGCATTTAGAATACTGAGTATAGTTCTGGTTGCCACATTACCAAAAGAATGTGGACACTTTGGAGTCGGTGCAGACAAGGTTTGCAAGGATGTTGCCTGGTATGGAAGGTATTAACTATGAAGAAAGGTTAAGTAGGTTAGGATTGTTTTTATTAGAAAAAAGGAGATTGAGGGGGGACCTGATTGAGGTCTATAAAATCATGAAGGGTATAGACAGGGTAAATAGAGATAAGCTTTTTTCCAAGGTGAGGGATTTAATAGCAAGAGTTCATGCGTTCAAGGTGAGGGGGGGATATGCCTGGTAGGTGATAGGTGCCTGAAATGTGTTGCTAGTAGAGGGAGTAGAGGCAAGCACGTAGAATCATTTAAGGTGTGTCTGGACAGATGAATGAGTAAGGTGGGGAGCAGAGGGTACAGATGTTTAGGAATTGGGCAATAGGTTTAGATAGTGGATTGGATTGGCTCAGGTTTGAAGGGCCGAAGGCCCTGTTCCTAAGCTGTAAATTTTTTTTGTTCTTTGTTCTTAATTCATTGGTGTTGCCAAGCACTTTAATGCAACACCCGGTAAAATTAATAACCACATTTGATTAAATATTTTTTTCATTCAAACAAGTTCATTTTATCTGCTATCTCAAATAGAATACAATTTGTTGACAGTCACTTGATTTCAAATATAATTTCTTGGCATGCATCCATGTTATCCTGAGTGATTATTTTGCCTTTCATCTTAGTGTTTACAGGAAAGTAGAGCAAATTTAACAGAAAGAAATAGCAGTGGCTAGCAGAATGAGTAGGACATTGCAAATGATAAGTTGGATAATTTGGGCTCATACACCTGTCTTTGCTTTCTACATGTTGCTCTTTTCTCTCTTTTTTTAATTAAATGTTTCTTTGCCCTCTTGGCTGATAGTGGATGGCATAGTTTGGCAAAAGAAAAAGATAAAGCAGCTGAAGGCATCATTTGAGTTGATTGTCACCTGCACCCACCTCTTCCTACTGCTCTCACATTAACTATACTTCTTTGAACTATACAACAGTATCTTTCAATTCTGTGTTTCAATCCCAATAGTCTGCCTAGTGGCAGATAAGAGCATGGGTGCTCTTATCATGCTCAATCTCATTCCTTCTACTATTGTCTTCTTAATCTTTTCCTGAAAAATTCTGCATAATGGAACGTTCAACTTTAAGGAAAATCTGTTCCATGTGAGAAGAGTTTTTTTGCTTTTTTTCCTCACGTTAGCAATTAATTTGAGTTTTCTAACTCATTATGATATGAGAATTATATGTAATATTCTGCTTTAAAACATCAAAAATATTTAGTGTGAAGATAACCTTTCTCCCTTATCTCTCAAGATCTGTCTTAGCTTAATATCCTTTATGAAAGCTATATAACTACAAGAGCTGTAGAATCATTGCCTCAACTTGTTTTCTTTCCATATGCACACGAAAAAGTTACCTGTTTCTAACTCTATATAGATATGATACCTGAGTAAAGCTTTTCAAATGAACATTGTAAATAGTTTTGAAAACTGAACAAAAATTACTAGAAGCTAAAGAAAAATAGTAGAGTTGACTAAACAATATTGACGTATCTTGGGAAATGAGGTTAAATATACCAATCAAATTTGAATGCAGAAACGCCTTCAAGAAGAAACTGCTGGACAAGGCTGCCGGTATTTTGGTGTTGAGTTCTGCTGCAAAACCTAGTTTCTCTTATACTGAAGCATTATACTGAAATTATTTACCAGTGTGGCTCTCTATGGTTAATATGTGGATTGCATTTTCCACACTACATTTAAGTGCAGTACTTTTCACTTAATATAGCAGAAATGGATACTTGGTACTATGTAATTTCTAATTTTACTGTCAAATATAAAATCTTTGAGTTTATGAAGTATAAATGACTTTAAGTATGTGAACATCTATTCTTAAGGATGAACAGAAGTTATTTTAAAAAGTCTTTACCTGTAATAATTATAGCAGATGTTTTGAAATTTCTAATTAAGAATTTAAGGATTAGTTTAGGAGTAAAAGTGCAACTTTTGTTGAATTTTCTTTCAGAAGAATGGATCTCATTCATCTTTTAAATTATTAGTTATTTGAAGGAAAATCAAACTTAATGATCTTGTTGTTTACACAATGTTCTTGCTCACTGTATTCTTGCTCCTTTGACTTAGAAGTGGGAGAACATTACAATCCTGATCCAAATGGAATCAAACCAGTTATGCAACCTATACTAATCTGGTTAATCCAATGAATTTATAGATGTTTGGGCTGTGACATGCATGTGACATTTGACCTAGACATGTGAATTGTGCAACACTGTCAGACTCTGCGTGATCGATATATTATTACACATTAGCAAACCGAGCATTTAGTTTTAATTCAGCCACTATCTTGGTTTTCCTTTCTTTAATTCTTTTATGGAATATGGACTTTGGCAAGACCAACATTTGTTACGCATTTCAAATTGCCCATTTCTAAAAGTATATTTAAAATACCGTCAAAACTAAAACTCATTGTTATTGCAAGCAAATCAATCTTAGGCTGCTTCCTCTTATACTAATTTTTCACTTCTTATTAATTTTTTAGTGTTTCTTTGCTTTGAAAGCTTGCTGGAAATATTAAACAGACAGGAAGAGTTTCTATAGCTATGTACAAAGAAAGATACTGGTGACTCAGTGGTTAGCACTGCTGTCTCACAGCACTATGGACTCAGGTTCAGTTCCAACCCTGGGCGACTGTCAGTGTGTAGTTTGCACATTCTCTCTGTGACTGTTTGGTTTCTTCCAGGTGTTCCAGTTTCAAAGATGTGCAGGTTAAGTGAATTGGCTGTGATAAATTGCTCATAGTGTTCAGGGATGTGTAAATGTACGTGTAGGGGTAAATGTAGGGAAGGGGGAAAATGGGTCTGGGTGGGTTCTCTTCAGCGGGTCGGTGTGGACTGGTTGAGCTGAAGAGCCTGTTTCCACACTGTAGGGATTCTATGATGCTGTAGGGTTTCTCAGATAAAAGTGAGTTTTGGTCCTTTCAGAAATGAGTCTGAGGAAGTAATTTGAAAGATAAGAAGATGGCACATGAATTGAAAAGCTAGTTTCCATTGGTCTTCATGATAGAGATTATATGTAACTTTCCAGACATATATTTAAGTCAGAATGAAAGACAGGGAGAACCTAGAGAACATTGCAATCCCCGGGGAAATAGTAAAGAAGAACTGTTGGGGACGTGGCTGACAAGTCCCAGGTCCCGATGAACCTCAGTCTATCATCTTAAAACAAGTGATTAGTGAGATACAAAAACAGAAGTTGCTGGAAAAGCTCAGCAGGTCCAACAGCACGTGTGAAGAGAAATCAGAGTTAATGTTTTGCTACCATCACTTTCTCGGAACTGATGGTAGCAAGGAAAATGTTGGTTTATATGGAGAAGATAGGGTAGGGAGTAAGGAGTAAAACATCGGTGGAGATAGAGCCCAAAGAGAGAGAAGAACAGTAGGATAAGTAAATGGTTGAATAACTATCTGGCCAGGAGAGGGAATAGCTGTTAATGGAGACTTTAGTGACTAATGATAGGTAGTGTATAATGGCAGACTTTGTGATTCTGATGTGTGGGATTTGGGGCGAGGGCATGAGAGAGCTCAGGCCCTAAAATTATTGAATTTGATATTGAGTCTGGAGGGTCCCCAAGCAGAAAATGAGATGTTGTTCTTCCAGCCTACACTGAGTGTCACTGGAACACTGCAGCATGCCTGAGACAGAGATGTTGGCCAGGGAACAGGGTGGTGTGTTAAAGTGGTAATTGGAAGCTCGGGGTCTTTTTCTGCATGCAGGATGTAGGTGTTCTGTGAAGCGGTCACCCAGTCTACGTTTTGTTGCACCAGAGTAGAGGAGGCTTCATTGTGAGCAGCGAATGCAATAGACTGGATTGTACGAATTGCAGGTAAAGTGCTGCTTCAAGTACAAGGTATGTGTGGGCCCTTGTATACTGAGGGAGGGAGGAGGTAAATGTATAGGTGTTACACATTGAGTTGCAGGGGAAGGTGCTGGGTCTTGGGTGGAGGGGGTTTGTTAAAGGAGTGGACCAAGGTGTCCCGGAGGAAACAGACTCTGCAGAAGGTGGACAAGAGAGCGGAGGGAAATATGTATCTGATGGTGGCATCTCGCTGGAGGTGGTGGAAATGGCGGCTGATGATCTCCTGGATGTGGATCTGGTGGGACGGTAGGTAAAGACAAGGGGAGCCCTATCACTGTTGGGGGTAGGAAGAGAGGGGATGAGGGCAGAAGTGTGGGAGATTTTGACAGGGCTCTCAAGCAGGTGCGACCCATCTGCAATAGGTTTCCTTTGTCCTCACCAACTATCCGACCAGCATCCACATCCAGATCATCATCAGCTGTTTTCTCTAGTCAGATGCCACCACCAGACACATATTCCCCTCCCCTCCCTTGTCCACCTTCTATAGGGACCATTTCCTGCAGGACACCTTGGTCCACTCTTCCTTCACTCCCATACCCCCTCCTCAGCTCCACGGCACCTTCCCCTGCAACCCCCATTTAGCTCCTTCCTCCTAAGAATCCAAGGGTCCAAACATACCTTCCATGTGAAGCAGCACTTTATCTGCACTTCACACAATCTAGTGTACTGTATTCACTGTTCACAATGTGGTCTCCTCTACACTGAGGCTATGAAGCATAGACTGGGTGACCGCTTCGCAGAACATCTACATTTTGTCTACAAAAAGACCTGAGCTTGCCTGCTACTTTAACACATCAGCCTGTTCCCGAGCCAACATCTCTGTGTTAGGCTTGCTGCAGGGTTCCTGCAACACTCAGCGCAGGCTGGAAGAACACACCCCATTTTCTGCTTGGGGACTCTGCAGCCCTCTGGTCTCAATATTAAGTTCAATAATTTTAGGACCTGAACTTTCCCATGTCTTAGCCCCTAGTCCCATATACTAGGCTTGTTATCGTATAGTCTTCATTAGCTACTAACGGTTTCCATTAACAGCTGTTCACTCTCCTAGCCATTAGTTAGACACTCCTTTGTCGAACTGTTCTTTTCTCTCTTTGGGCTCTATTCCCACCTGTCATTTATTCCTTACCCGCACCCCCATCCAATCTTCTGCATATAAACCAACATTTTCCCAACTACCATCAGTTCTGAGGAAGAGTCACAGGACCTAAAATGTTAACTCTGATTTCTCTTCACAGATGCTGCCAGATCTGCTGAGCTTTTCCAGTAACTTCTGTTTTTGTTTCTGATTTACAGCATCCACAGTTTTTTTCAGATGTTTTTTTATTGGTGAGATAGTTGAGGAATTGCTTTTAATTTTATAGAACTCCCTATATCTGGGGAATGTTATATTGATTGGAAGCTAGTGAATATAACTTACTTATTCAGAAAGAAAGGGTGACAGAGCAGGAAGCTGGACACCAGTTAGCTTATCAATCATTGAGAAGATATTCAATGCAATTTTTCAAGAAGTTCTGGCAGGGCACTTAGAAAAGTTCCAAGTTACCTGAGCAGAGTCAATATGCTTTTATGAAAATGAAATCATGTTTAATAAACATAATGGAAGAAATTTTCTGCAGATAAGGTGGAACTGGTGAATGTGCTGTATTTGAAGTCCAGTAACACATTCGAAAAGGTGCCCCATTAAAATAACAACTCGTGGTTCATCAATGTAACATTAGCTTAGATAGAATGTTGGCACCTAACAGCAAACAATAGGCATAAATGGGTCATTTTGGTTGGTAAGATATACTAAGTCATGTGCCACAGAGCTCAATAGTGGGGCTTCAATATTTTGACAATTTATATAACTGATTTGGATGATGGGACAACACATATTTGCTAAATTCACTGACAAAGAGGAAGTAAGGCTTCTATACAAGGGCATATACAGGGGAACCTCGATTATCCGAACGAGATGGGCAGGCACTATTTCGTTCAGATAATCGATTATTCGGTTAATCGATTAAATGCGTTTCCTGTGGGGCTCAGAGTTTTTAAAGTCTGCTCCTCGTTCAGGAGACTGCAGCAGCACACAGCGCGCAAGACCCCGTCCCCAACCCCGCCCCTGGCAAATACTGCTCCCCCGACCCCAACCCCGTCCGACATCTTCCCAAACCCCGTTCGACATCGCCCCCCCCCCCACCTCCAACCCCGTCCGACTCTGCTCCTGCTCCCAACCCCATCCGACATTGCCCCTGACCCCAATCCCTCCGACACTGCCCCCCTGCCCCCAACCCTGTCCGACACCGCCCCCTGCTCCCAACCCCATCCGACACTGCCCCTGACCCCAATCCCTCCGACACTGCCCCCCTGCCCCCAACCCTGTCCGACACCGCCCCCTGCTCCCAACCCCATCCGACACTGCCCCTGCCCCCAATCCCTCCGACCCTGCCCGACACCGCCCCCTGCCCCGACCCTGTCTGACATTGCCCCTCCGACACCACCTGTCTCTCAAGCCCATACACACTCGCCCTCTCTCCGGGGCAGCTGGACTGGACACCGACAACAAGACTGCTGCTGCAGTAGCCTTTGTGGGGTAAGTCTCCAAATAGCGTACACGCACGCGCACACACACACACACACACACAGCTACAGACACAACTTTTTACTGCAACTTTTTGACAGGTTCCATGTTTTCCCTGTACAGGACAATATTGGAGAGATTATTTGGGGAAGAGGGGTTTAGGGTACACCCCTCTGTGGAACTCCAGGGAAAGTGTGGGCAGTCAGTCATTTGGAGACGGTGCCTGTTTAATCACTGTAAACAAAAGACATGATGACTGTTGGAAACATATCTTTGATGTAATGTTTCCGTTGGACCTCGTGATCTCCTTTCGATAATTCGATTTTCGTATAATTAGTATTTGGATAATCGAGGTTCCTCTGTACCATAGTTTGGTTGAGTGAGTGAATAATAATCTGACAAATGCGGATTAGTGTGGGAGAATGTGAAATTACCCATTTTAATAGACAAATAACAAAAACCATCTAAATGGTCAGGATTGCAGAATTTGGAATGCAGAGGAATCTTGGTGTAATAGAGCATGAGACAATACAGCAAGTAATTAAATATATTAGAATGTTATTTATTGTAAGATGAATACAGAAGTAGGAAGGTTATGCTTCAGTTATACAGATTATTGGTAAAACCATATTTGTGGTATTGGTCTTCATTAAGGATGGATGTGGATGCATTGGAAGCAGTTCAGAGGAGGTCTAGTAAACTATTACCTGGAATAGGAACGTTGTCTAATGAAGAAAGGCTAGGCTTGTATATGCTGGAGTTTAGAAGAATAAGAGATAACTGCTAAAGCATAAGATTTGGAGTTATTTTGACAGGGTAGGTGGTGGACAGGATGTTTCCATTTGTGGGAGAATCTGGAACTTGGAAGTGACTTTAAAAAATAGGCAGTCGCCCATTTCAGATAGATGAGGAAAACCTTTTTCTCAGATTATCATATGTCTTTGAAACTCTTTTTCTCAAAAGGCAGTGAAAGCAGTCTTTGAATATGTTTAAGGTACAGGAAGATTGATTCTTAAGGGGGGGGGTGAACGATAAACGGGAGGATCATGGATTAATCAAATTAGACAAGATCTTATAAAATGGCAGTGCTGGCTGGAGGGGTCACTCCTGATTTTTGTGTTCCTAGTTTTCATTATAGGAAAGGTAGCATTTATTTTGTGCACAGCATTTTACCTGAGTTTTGGGGACATAATATATGTGCATTCATGTTTTTAAATTCTTTCAGGGGAGCCAAATTCCAATTGAATGTTGGATTTAGAATCTGACAGTAAATTTGGGTGTAACTGAGTTGAACCTGGTTGACTGTACAAGGTTAGGAAATTCAAAAAGGATTCTACTAGATGATGTCTGAACCATCTTGGGAACATGTTACTTGGTATCCTAGATACAATTCTGAATACACTTTGTCAAAATCCATATCCTTTCCATTTAACCACAAGAAGTCTCCTGCCTCTAATGTTAATTAGGAAGAAATAGGAAAAATGCAGCCTTTAAAATGAGATTCCAGTATTGCTTAACACTGCAAAATATTATTGAAAATAAATATTACTCTGTGCAAATTCATCAATGTTGTTACAAGGTTACTTGGTGTCCAGATTTAAAAAGCTGTGCAAATTTTATTTCTGCTTTTATCGCATGATTGGGTCAGACAATTAAATGCTGCCCTGTTAATTATAATATGCTGATTTGCCTTTCTTAATTTTTTTAAATAAAAATGTCCATTTTAACAATTTCCTACTTTTTATAAATTGTTAATTGTCATGTTTCTCATTCCTACTATAATAATTTCAATTAGTTAAAAGTAATGTAGGCACTGTATCCTGCCTATTTTAAATCTAATCATGAATTAAAATCTTCGAACAAATATTTAATTGAATCTGGTAATGCTAAATAGTTTGAAAGTCCATTATCCATTAACAGTTAATAACAAATCAAATTTATTTTGAATATATCTTTATTAGACAGTTCTATTATCAGCACGTTGCTCATTGGTGGTGAGGGGTACCTAGTGGGAAGGGAGCAAATTTGGAAATGGAGCAGAAAATATAACACGGCACTAGTGAGTGAAGCAATTGAGCAATAAGAAGCCTTAGGAAATAGAATTGAATCGAAATTATTAACTCAATATATTTTTAAGCCTTAAAATCATTAAGTTATCTTAATACCTATATGTTTGTTCAAACACTTCTTCCCTCCATCTTTGATGCACTTGTCCGCAGCAAAGTCTTTACTGTCTCCCATCTTGGTTTTTACTTTGTTTGATTCCTATTTTTATTCCCTCATGGCCATGAGATACAAACTTACAATTGGTTTAACTATCCATTATCTTCACCATAGATAGCTTTCTAACTCAGGAAACATTCTCTAATTTGGTTTCAGTTTTATCCATTCAACTGTAGCCAGAGCATCTCCAACAATTATTTATTTCTCTATTTTCCATTAAATCTTCAGCCCCTGTTTTTCTTTTAAATACTGAAGCATCTGCAAATATGGCTTGATTTTCAGTCATCTGTCTGGCGTGAAATTGGTGCAGGTATACTTGAAGTATTGTGTTTCTGGATAGCATGTAACTGGATTGGGAGAAGTATTAAGCAAGTCAGCATTGTTGTGAAATTTATTGAGCAAGATAGAGTTGGACCCTGTGCTTCTGAAACAGCACAAGAGAAAGTGGAGTCAGCAACTTCATAAAGAGTAAAAGAACAGAGTCAGCAGCTTCTGAAACAATGTGAGTGTACGGGTCAGAAGCGTCATAGAAATGAGAGGTTCTACGAGAAAGAAGATGAAAACTGGTGGCAGAGAACCCCTTCAACTTGATCATTCTGTAAGACCCAAAGTATGTCATCAGAGGAAAACAGCTGAAATGTTAAAAAATTAAATGGGAATATCTCTCTGGACATTGATGTAATATTAAAGGATTAAACTGCACTAAGTAAACATTCTGGAAGTGGGTGGATGACTCCCACTCCAATTAGACAATCATTTGTTACTACTCCCCCTACTATGATCAAATTAAACTAACATTCAGTCTCTTCCATTCCAAACTGCTTTCTAGCCATCCCCTGAAGCTAAGTATGTCACACTTGCATTGTCTGGGGAAATCACTGAGTCAGGAAATTGTCACATAACAATTCTCCAGTTTAGGGCATTTGCATTTACATTATCTCTGACGATGATCTCATCCTACCTTTGTACCTAGGGTAACGCGTGACTGTGAGGGAGTGACTGGGGGTTGTCTTGAGTGGCATGTGACAGTGGGGGAGTGGCCAGAATATCTGAGAGCATGACCAACTGACCTGTATAAAGGGAATGTGTTTTCTTTGTTCAGGGCCTCAATTTGACTTTGCACACCTGCAAAGAGGGTAAAAGGGGTCACCTAGCTTGTACAGGCTTTAATAAACTTTAACTGTTTGCAGAAGTTGGTGTGCGCGAATTGCAGCTCGTGTGTGAAATCTCAGGGAGAAAAAATCGAACATATGGTAACAGTGGTGGGATTCCAACATGCACGGAGCTTCCAGGTGGACTGAGTAAACAATCGTCTGAATGTTGGTTGCATGAGACGGATGAGCCCACAAGGTAAGCTTCACCTTGATCTCTCTCTCTCTCTCTCTCTCTAAGCTTAACAATCAGTTGACCCCTCGTCTCCTGGGACTCAGTGCTGATGGAATCTTTGAGGTAACTCTCACACTTGCACACCAACAAGGCGCTTTGCACAAAGAGGGTTAAATCGGGGTTAGACTCCCCAGGGTTAAGTCAGTGTGAGAGTCCCCAGAGTCAAGTCGGGGTTCGAGTCCCCAGGATTACATCGGGGTTAGAGTCCCCAGGGTCACGTAAGGGAGAGAGTCCCCGGGATTAGAAAGGGTTAGAGAGTCCCCGGGGCTAGATGTCCTCTGAGGTAAAGGAAGTTTAAAGACCTCTACAGACACGAGATTTGAGGCTCCAGAGCGTAAGAAAAAGTCAGAATTTGGTATTTCTTAAAATTGTTGCCTTTGTTCCCCACTCCTCCCCTTAGAAATACTTTTAGGATAGCGTGGCGTCACTAAGGGTGAAAGTGGAGCTGGTCTGCTCAGGTCCTGACAGTAAGGGGCATTGACTGCCAGGGAAGCTTTGTCTGGGTTTTTCCACTGTGGACTGACTCTGTGAGTCTTTCTTCTGGGGGAGGAGAGTGGCTTGGTCTTCACCATGTGGTCCGCTGCGAGGCTTTTCTCTTTATGAGTGTGATTTCATCAAGAGGGTACTGTTGTCTTTCTTTCCTTCGAGGCCTCGTCCAGTAGTGGAGTGGCATTCCTCGGTCCAGTTTCCACCAAAGTGAGGATTTTTTAGTGATCTTCTTGTGTGCGTGCACCGGGTGCTATGGAGTTTGCAGAGCTTTGGGAACCTTGGGCCAATGCTTGTGGGTTTTTTTTCTGTGGTAGTGTGGTTGATTCAGAGTCTGTGGACATGATTTAATTTTGTCCAGCTATGGTGTGGATCTTTTGGGGCAACCTCCTCTATCTGTTTGATTCCTCATTTTCTATTTCATGGATCATCACCGGGTGAACTGAGTGGCAGGGGGATGGGGGTGGGGGTGGGGGTGGTCCTCAAATGTGTGCATTTTTCCCCCGTATTAAAATGAGAAGAATTATGACCAAAGGCTCTTCAGAAGAGAAGAGAAGTTCTGAAATTAAGGTTGTACTAATACTTGAGTTAAGGGGGAATGTTTCAATGGAAATTGTGCCATGCTGAGAGTGTTTGATATTTAAATATTTTGTTTTATTAAAATACTGGTTCAGAAAATCCTTTTAAGTAACTGTTTTGCCTTATTTGAATTAAGGTCTCAATTCAATATGTTTTGTGGACTGTGTAGTAAGGCAGTTTTTGTTTTTACATTGAAATTGTTCAGCATTATGTCCTTTTAAAATGATCAAACATGTTATTCTTAAAACAAATTGATTGAGTGCCTTGAGCCCCTGATTTGTTTCGAATTCTACAATGTCCATTTCAAAAAACAATTGTGTCAGTGGTCATGCTTTAGCTGGATGAGGTTATTATATTAAAATGTCTTTGCTTTATTTTAATGCAAAGTGTTCACAAAAAGAGTGTATATTAATTTTGATGTTTTATTAAGATTTTAGAGAATATTAGAACTTGATGCTGAGCTGTTTCAGTTCTGTCAAGACTTCATTGGCCCCCTTCATATTCCAAATTCAAAGACAGCTGATCTCTACCAAAGTTGCCACTGTAATTCCCACTGTTTTATGTGGGCAGTATCATTTGGAGAGTATATTTTAATATGTTCTGCATTTGTTTCAATGAGTGTTTGAGCTTTAATTCTGAATTGAAACTGCCTCTTAAATGACTAGAGCACAGGAAACATTTGTTGTTTTCTTGTTGTTCCAAATTTTGAAAATACTTTTCCTGACAGCTTTCACATTAGCCAAGTCTCAATTTGTTAAAGGAAAATAATTTTTGAATAACCTGAATGGGATCCCCTAAGGGTTTGATTTTAGGACCATTGATTGTTAGTTATAATTGATTGAATTGTTTAGGCAGTACAATTTATAAGTTTATAGATTGTATAAAACTTGTTAATGTCATAAATAGTGAACAGAGTAACAGACTTCAAGACGACTGAGAATGTTGATATAGGCTGACACAATTTAATGTAGGTAAATGTGTGACTGTCTTCATATTGATAACCACTTTGGCAAGGAGGGAATGAGAGAGGAATTGCAAAGATATTTTCAGCAGCTAACGTCATCTCTAGAATATCTCCATTCACAGATAAAGCATGCCTTCGGACCACTGCCTACCCCACCACAACCTGATCCAACGGATTCAATCAGCTCCTCAGTCATGAGCATGAAAAGTGAAGAAACTAACAACAGTGAAGAGGAGGTCAGTAGCTTTTTGTCAGTGGCCTTCCTATGGATATTAAACCACATGAGCTTTACCCTCTCTCTTGATCATTTAAGGGATATGAAGGTTCACTGATCAAGCTAACATCACAACAGCTAGTTGGCTATGTTACATTTAGCAACAGAGCAGGAGCAGAAGCAGCAAAGAACACTATGTTCATTTACACGCTGCCTGCTGCAGCAGCTGCACTGCATGATCAGATGCGCTGGTATCCTCCATCCGGATGGATGAAAGTCTTGTCAGCTTTGTTAAGTATTTAACTGTCCTTATCCAAGAATTCAGATTTCTCCTTGTGTGGTGTGCAAGGACGGACTAAATTTTGTTTTCACGTTGGACTTTACTGAAGGAGATTTTGCATAACTGATTATTTTGCACTTGACTTGGAGGGGATGGAGTGGTCACTAAGGACTGTGGATTTAAGAACTTTACTGCTGAACTTTTTTTCCACGTGGGAGGATCCTAAAAATTCTATTTACTACGTGGACTAGTAATTTTTGTTGTTATAGTCATTGTATATTGTGTCTTAATAACTTGCTTAAATACTGGCTGTCAGAGTCTTATGAAAGTTGGTAGTGTCATCTACATGGTTATCATTGAATGATGAAAGGGAGGGATGTAATGTTAAAAGATTAAATGGTAATATCTCTCTGGACATTAATGTAATATTAAAGGGTTAAACTGCACTGAATGGATGTTATGAAAGTAGGTGGGGATGACAATCATGCAGGAATGCGCATTACCCCCACTCCAATTAGACAGTCATTTGCTACTACTCCCCCTATTATTATCAAATTCGACTATCATTCAATCTCTTCCATTCAGAAATGCTTTCTAGCCATTCTTTGAAGCTAGGTGTGTCACACCTGCATTATCTTGGGGAAAGACTGAGTCAGGAAATCGTTTGCATAACAATTCCCCGGTTTAGGGCATTTGCATTTACATTATCTCTGAGGATGATCTCATCCTACCATTGTACCTGGGATAATGTGACTTTGAGGGAGTGACTGGGCGGTGTCTTGAGTGGCATGTGACAGTGGGAGAGTGGCCAGAGTATCTGTAAGCAATACCAACTGATCTGTATAAAGGGGATGTGTCTTCTTTGTTCAGGACCTCACTTTGACTCAACTTTGCACATCTGCAAAGAGGCTTAAAGGGGTCATCCAGCTTGTACAGGCTTTAATAAACTTTAACTGTTTGCAGACGTTGGTGTGTGTGAATTGCATCACCTGTGTGAAACCTTGTGGGAAAAAAACCTAACACAGCTAGGTGATTGATGAGTATTAAATGACTTTCAATTAATTTAAAACAGGCAATGTTATTACAGATGGAGAATACAGTTAAGAAATTCATCTCTAAAATATTTAACATCCAAGATAATTAATTGAACAGAATAGAGATGACTGAGCCAGCATTGTGTTGCAGTTGTGGCATATGGAAGCTGATAGACACCAGCGTCATCCATGTCTGCAACAAGTTGGCTGTTTGAGGAACTTAGATTCCAGCTCATCAATTCTGCGCAAGAGCCACAAATACTACGATATGTCAGGGAGGGGAGAGGCACCTGAACACTTTTAGGCAGCAGCCACCCTTTAGATTAATTACATCAAATTTGGTCTTTGAGTAAGGCAGGCATGAGGATGCAGAATGTAGCTTTGGAGAAGCCTGAGTCAGTACCCCTACCAATACTTATGAAATTTTTGAACCTGAAGTGAATGAAGGCACAGCCTGCAAGGAAGCTCAGAGAAATCAAAATTGTATATGATCCAGAGTATCATTCAAGTGTGGAGAGAGAAGAGAAATGTAGTACTGTAGTAGTAGGAGATTAGATACTGTTGTCTGCAATAAAGACAAAGTCCCGAAGACTGTGTTGCCTACCTAGTGCCAAAGTTCAGCATGTTTCTTCTGGACTGGACAGTAACTTGGAGTGGGAAGGGAAGAATCTAGTTTTGTGGCCCACATAGTTACCAATGACATGGATAAAAATTAGGAAACAGATTCTATTGAGGAACTACAATCAGTTTTCAGTTCTTGTCAAGTTATTACCTCAAATTCAATGGCTTTAGTTTTGCTCACAAGGCTGTTACGTGGAACCTTATCAAAGTCTTCTTGAAATCCAAATACACTAAATCCACTTGTTCTTTCTTAAATATTCAACTTATTACATCGTCAAATCACTTCGGTAGATAAGCATGATTTTTGCTTCATATCCTTTCACTTAAACCCATATTAACTTTGTCTAATCTTGTTGAAATAAAAAAAGAATTTACAGATGGATATTGATACTTCAGGTTAATGGGCCAAATTCGGCAGATGGAGGGTGTAAGGTTATCTGTTTTGGTCAGAAGAGTAGAAAGATAGATTATTTTCTAATTATCTCCTAATGGGGAGAAACTTCAGAGTGCTTTGATGCAGAGGCATCTTGGTGTCCATGTGCATGATTCTCAAAAAACTAGTATGCAGGTACAATAGAAAATACGGCAAATGGAATTTTGGCACTTATTGCTAAAGGAACATATTGCTGCAATTATGTAAGGCATTAGTGAGACAGCACCTGGAGTATTGCTTACAGGTTTGGTCCCCTTCCTTGAGGAGGGATGGAGTTGCATTGGAAGGCGTTCAAAGGTGATTCATTTATATTGATTAGAGGTAAGGGTTTGTCTTATGAAGAGAGATTGAGATTTTAGGTCTATATTCTCTCAAGTTGAAAAGAACGAGAGGAGATCTAATTGAAGTATATAACAAGATAAAGGGATTTGATCAGAAACATAGAGAGGATGCTTCCTCTTGTGGGATATAGTTTGGGATGAGAGGGAGCAGATTTAAACAGAGGAAGAGAAATTAGTTCCCTCAAAATCTGAAATTCACTAGCCCAAAATGTGGTGGGTGCTGGGACTTTGAATTTAATGCGGAGATAAAATTTTAATTAATAATCAGTTGAAGGGTTACGGGAAGCAGGCAGGAAAGTTGAGGCCAAGATCAGACAAGCCATAATCATATTGAATGGTGGAGGAGGCTCGAGGGATTGAATTGTCTACTCCTAATTTTTACATACTTATGTTGGCTGACAGCAGAAAACAGGAGTGAATGCGTCCTTATGCAGGTGGTAGGCGGTACCTAGTGGTGCCATGCAGTGATCAGATTTAGGCTGCAGATATTCATGATATATAACAAGGAATTGGATGAAGGAACCAAACTTGGTTGTATTGAGAGTTGTGAGAGCATGCAAGAAGGCTTCAGTGCAATTTTGAATGTGTGGGTCAATATTTGGCAGGTGCAGTATAATGTAGATAAATGCAAAATTATACACTTTGGTGTGAAGAACAGAAAGGTAGAGTATTATTTAAATTGGGATTTATTGGGAAATGTGAATGTACAGAGGTAGAATTAATAAGAAACCTAGTTAAGGATCCACCAAGGGATTCGTGATTATAACATAATAGAAATAGTGGAGTTTCAAATTAAGTTTTAGAGGCTTGAGAGACATCAACTCGAGCCTCAAATCACCTTAAATAAGAACTGTTATACCGTTATGAAGAAAGTACTGTCTAAGGTGGGTTGGGGAGATAGATTAACGAAAATGTCAGTGGATAAGTAGTGGTAGATTTCAAGCAGATAGTTGATAATATCCAGCAAAAATGTATACTGGTCAAAAATAAGAACTTAATGAGAAGAATAAGCTATCCATGGCTAATAAAGGTGGTCCAAAAGGGTAGCCGATCAAAAACTAATGGTGGACCAGAGGACTGAGAATTTGTTTTAGGAACCAGCAAAGCTAATAAAGAGGAAGAAAATTTATTATGGAAGTAAATTGGCAAGAAATGTATTAGCATGGGTAGACGATAATTAAACCACATAAGACAGAGGCAGGATTAATTGCACCTTTTCATGTTGGAAAGAAATAACTAGTGGAGTGCCACATGTATTAGTCCTAGGGTCTTAATTATTTACTATCTACATGAGTGATTTGGAGGAGCAGACAGATGCATCCAGATTTACCGAATGGCAGGTAAATAATAAAATCTAGGTAAAAGTCAGATAAAAAGGTGGAATGTAAATTCAGCAAGTAATTAAGAAAACAAATGGAATTTTTGACTTTTTATTGCTAGGCAGTTGGAGTCTAAAACATGGGAATCTTGTTACAAATGTACGAATGTGGTGCTGGAAAAGCATAGCAGGTCAGGCAGCTTCCAAGGAGCAGGAGAATCGACGTTACGGGTACGGGTTCTTGTCCAAAAAGTCGATTCTCCTGCTCCTCGGATGCTGCCTGATCTCCTGTGTTTTTCCAGCACCATGCTCTCGACTCTGATCACAAGCAGCTGCAGTCCTCACTTTCTCCTTGTTAAGTTAGACTGCACCGCGGGTATTAGGTGAAAGTGAAGACTGCAGATGCTGAAAAAGCACAGCAGGTCAGGCAGCATCCAAGGAACAGGAAAATCGACGTTTTGGGCAAAAGCCCTTCATGAGGAATTAGCCACATTCCTGATAAAGGGCTTCTGCCCGAAATATCGATTTTCCTGCTCCTCGGATGCTGCCTGACCTGCTATGCTTTTCCAACACCATTCTAATTTGCAACTAGAGTATTGTGTAGTTTTTGGATCATGTTTTTAAGAAAGGACATTGGAAACTGGTCAATCAAAAGAGTTTCATTAGGCTTATTCCTGAAATTAGGGGTTGATTTAAGAACAAATAGGCCTTTACTCATTAGAGTTTCGGAGAATGAGAGGTGATCTTATTAAAAAGATATTCTGAGGGGAATCTGTGGACAGAAAGCAGAGGTATCATTTCAAGTCTTCAGAACAGATCGTTCAGCAAATTCTGCTTTCTCTCCATAGATGCTGCCAGACCTGCTGAGAATCTCCAGAAAAATGTTTTTGTTTCAGATTTCCAGCATCTACAGATCTCTTTTTAATATAATGTTTGTTGGGGGGGGGGGCGTAGATGAAAGGGTAGATGCTGTGAAACTGTTTGCACTAATTGGGAACTCTCAAACTAAGGAATATAGTTACAGAATAAGGGAACACTCATTTAAAACTGAGATGCAAAGGATATCTCTTCCAGGGTATGCATGCCTGAAATTGTCTACACCAAATACTTATGGAGGCTAGATCACTGAAAGTACTTAAAGAGGAGGTAGGTAGATTTTTGAAATATCAGGGAGTGGCAGCTATGTTAAGCTGCCACAAAAAAAGAGGAACCTTGGCAGATCTGCCATAATTTTGTTCAATGATGGGCCAAGCATGAGGAACCTAATGGCTTATTTCTGCTTCTATTTTTGAGATTCTGTGTACAGTCGGTTATTCTGTAACGCATGTTTCTTCTGTGTGAATTGGCTTTTACACGATTGAAGACTTTAGACCACTATTTGTAGAATGTGAACTTTCTTTACCTGTATTGGCTATAACGCGATTCCTGTCCCATTAGTTTAAATGGTGCGGCTGTTGTTAGATTTTCTTATAACACAAGATCGCAAGAGAATGCAACTATCTCGTTATATCAGAACCATCTGTACTTATTTCATTGTTGGAATGCCCCTAAGATGTCCTGCTTTATGTCAAAAGATCTAGGGCAAAAAGAGCAGATAAATTACTTTTTGTATTGACATGTTAGCCACTTTTTTTGGATATGAATCTGTTGGCCTTTTAATCTCTTACCTCTTGTATTTTGCAAAGCAGCAGCAAATCCCTTATGGGAGCCATCTTCTCTTCAGGATTCTACTCAGGAGTCAGCTCGCAAACCTTGGCAGTGCTCAACACCACTAATTGAATGCCATCCTTTCTTCACCCCAATTAGTTTGGCAGCATTTGAAGAAATTGAGACATCTGTGACAAATGGGCTGTTGCAAACTGATTATTTTGAATGTCCTGTTGTCCCTCATTGTTCTGATAATTTTAATCTGTTGTCAGCTAAGTGTCAGCTGTAGCTTAGCTTGTAGAACATTTCTATATGAATCTTCATGTTCAAGCCCAATGCCTTGGACATGAAAATCAAGATGAATACTCCAGTTCATTACCAAGGGAAAGCTGTCCTTTGGGAATGCTGACTTTCAAATGAGGCATTAAGAACCCCCAGCATTGTCCACCTGCCAGGTCAAGTGGATGTAAAATATCCTGTGGTACCTTTTGAAGAGTAGGAAAGTTATCCCTGGTGCCCTGACCAACATTTATCCCCTAATCAACATCATGAGAAAAAACAGATTATCTGGTCATTATTATATTGCTGTTTGAGGGAGTTTGCTGAGTGCAAATTGACTGCCATGTTTCCTACATTACAACAGAGATTAATTCCTGGAGGGTTGGCAGCATCAGCATCGTTTCGTTCCCAGAATATCAGCAGTTGCATGAGCAGTTCCTTCCTGGCATGTCAGCAATGGCAAAAGATGTTCCTTCACAGTTTGTCGGCAGCGGCAGGTTCCTTTGCTGAAAGTTTGGTCTCAGGAAGTGGCAGCAACATAAGCAGGAAAGGCACCGGTTGCTTTGGTGTGGTGGGCCCAGTTTCCAGTTTAGGACCCGACTGCTTCATCAGCAACTGCATTGCCAAGATTTGCCAGCATGGTCCACTGGCAGCAATGGTATTGGTGGAGGCAAGATCGCATTGAAGAATAGCAACACTGCTCCAGGATATAACTGAGCCTGGGCACTTCATGACAGAGGTGATGGCATTCCAGGTGCGGGGTCCAGGGGCTCCTGAGTGTTTGCAAACTGAGGGATGGCTTTGTTTTCCTGGCAGCGAGGACTCATTGTGGACCCAGGCAATAATCAAGATGATTCCTTTTCTTTTGGGTGTTTCTTTTATTTTAGCTTCTGTTTTTAATCCTGTCTTTTATATACCAAGGTGGTGTCGGAGAATGGTGACTTTGTACACTTTTCATTGCACTCCTGTATTCCTGTATTCGAATACACATGACAATAAAATCTAAATCTATTTATGCTTCAAATGCACTTCACTGGCTCCAGAGTGCGTTGAGATTTCCCATGAATGTGAAAAGTGGTGTATAAATGCAAGTTTCAAAATAATATTTTGTTTCATGTGGATCAAATAAAGATGATTATTGAACTAGAAGGCACTCAGATAGACTACTCCATATTTGAGTATAAGTGATGTCAATTTTAAACCATACAGGACATGACTTTGTATTCTTAATGCCAAAGAACAAAATTGCAAATCGAAACATATGGTTATACAAGTATTGTAAATATTCGATCAATGATTAAATAATTAATCAATACTAATTATGTTTAGGTTTGCCTGTCGGCTAAAGAGCACTGAACAATTCAGAATTGTATTCCTTGGTCACTATTTCCCAGAAGCTAAAATGTGGGTCAGAGCCCATTGAATACTTAATGCCATTGTTTGAATTTGTTTTAAACTTGTTCATTTACTACATTGTGTAATTTGCTGCAATGAGTACGATATATAATTGAAGCTGTTTAATTAATTCTTAATTTCTTCAAGATTTGTGGAGATTTTTTACTACAATGTGCTGTTTTGAAGCCATCTTTAAAAATATTTCAGTTTTGTGCTGTTAAAGAAATGGAAATATTTATACAAAAGAATTAAGTTACTGTTTTTATTCAACTGACAAGACCCTAATGCCTTCTCAATATTAAAAAGTGCATTGAGTATTTTTAGAATTGTGGCAAACTTAATAAAACTAACCAAATTACCAATAAACATAGCCGAGAATCAGATATCACAAGCAGCGACCAGGGGTACGCTGTCTATCTCTCAACCAAGTACAGATTCTAAGGATCTTTGCATAACCAAACGGAGTTGCAACCTTTTGGAGAAAAATGAGGAGACAACTCTTACTGAGGCACTGACCACCTCACCCATCCAATCCCTACTATGAATCTGGAAATTTTGAAGATCATATTACGTTTTTGCTACATAGAGATTAAATATGTCAGGGCAGCAGATATATGGGAACACCACCACCTTCAAGATCTTCTCCAAGCCATTTAACATCCTGACTAGAAATATATCACCATTCCTCCACTGTCACTGGGTCAAAATTCTGGCATTCTATCCCTCATGGCATCGTGGATCAACCCACAGCAGGTGGGCTGCAACGGTTCAGGAAGGCAGCTCACCACCACCTTCTCAAGGGCAACTCAGGATGGGCAATAAATGCTGGTCCAGGCAGTGTCACCCACAAACCATAATATGAATAAGTTAATGAAGTAAAACAAAGAAGATATGGGACGAAGTTCAGGTTGTGCCAGGCACAGAGTTGCTGCATCCAGCATTATGGTAAAAACAATTGACCAGATTTTCAGCCACTGATGGAGGCAAGTGGGCAGACATGGAAATTTGCTGGCCAGCTTGCAAGGTTCCCTAATTTATATGACTTGGGAAAACTCAATATCCGCTGACTGTTTTTCATAAGTGTAGGATTGTGACTCCTACTTGGCTTTGATATGAGGTTCTCAATCCAAAGTACACAATTCTGTCTGATATCTACTGGTTCTGGTCCTCTGGCAATTATGGTGAAGAAATGTTTCTCTAAGCTCATTCAGCAGCAAAATATTATGAAGCTTTGGACTTGTTTTCAAGGATACTCATAGCAAAACTGCATCATGCAGAAAATAATGCAGTCTGAGTCAAAGTCAGCTTAACTCTTACAGTTAATGCCTCCATCTTATTCCAAGCTACATCAGAAATATCTGCAGAATTGGTCAATTTGCTCCTCAAGGATGTATGAAATAGGATATTTTCCAAGGGAAGTGTAAGAAGATCACAGGTGTTCAATAAATAGGGCAACAGCAGAAGAACAAATAAGATTGCAAGGATTTAAAAATATAATTTTACTACTTTTTTAGCTTCTGGCCAGGTGAGGGGGATGAGTGATTCCCCCCTTTAATTGTCCCATTGGCCGCAGTGAAGATTGTAAGTTCAGTGCAAAACTGTACCTTACCTTAATTAAATGCAGTTAACCGGACTTCACCAGAACCAGTAAGCAGCCAATTACAAGTCTTCTTAATTAAAAAAATATTGAACAAGTTTATTAACTGCTACCCCTGAGAAAAATTATAAAAATGTGAGGTCAAACATATAACCTTAGACAATCCCTCTCACACACAGGTTGAGAAGGAGAGTCCTTCATGGTAACCTCAGCTAGTTCTGGAATTGAACTCTCATTTGTCATCATTGCATTGCAAACCAGCGAACTGAGCTAACAGTCCCCTTTACTGTTATGAGGAGTCTTGTATGACTGTGTGATGCTGAAGTCTTGATTGAGTATGTTGTGAAGATCCAATTAATCCATATTAGAGTAGATTAGGCTTCCTGTTGTGAAACTGCTTTTCCTCAATTCCACCTCTCAATACAACTGAGGGCCCTTTGGAAATGTGTCAATCCAATTATACAATATAAGATAATTGCCTGATTAAGTACCGCAATTGGCTATCTGACATCAGTGCTGGAATCCTACATCCAAGAAAAGCACAGGAGGGCAATCACATTTTCCACAAGCCCAGTATTCCCTCTCCTGTACCTCCCATTAATCTCTCTTTGGGCCTCAAAGAGATCAGTACACGTCCTATGCCAGGAAAACAGAACACTGAGAGAATTTTTGCATTTAAATGGAAATCTGTGATAAACCAGGTTTCAAGCTTGACATAGTCATTGCTGTGTAATATCTCAAAGTCAGCATGTCAATGTGCTTTTAAGAGACATTTTCATAATATCATACTGCATCATATCATGTGAACAGAGATTGTAAAGATCTGATCCCAAAATCATTTGAAGCATGACATGCCACTAGAAGCATACTGCTGAATGCTCCTTTCTTGTAAGCTATTAACTTAATGTTAGCCCAGACACTTCAGTATTTGAGCAATGAAATAATAGCTGTTTGAAGACTTCAAAAGTACAATATCCAAGCAAAGAATCTTGTTATAGGAGATAACGTAAGTATTGCTACATCAGATCACACAACACCAAGTAATAGTCCAATACATTTACTTAAAATCACAAGCTTTCAGAGTGCTGCTGCTTCGTCAGGTGAAAGCTTGTGATTATAAATAAACTTATTGGACTATAACCTGGTGCCATGTGACTTCTGACTTTGTCCACTCTAGTCCAACACCGGCATCTCCTTGTCATGGATACCCTGCTATGGCAAGCTCACATCTTGTTAATCAATAGCCTATGATTAGTTTAAGATCAGAAATCATTCCAATATGTCCATTTGTTCTTAACTTACTAGGAAAACTGAAAGAAACACACTTTGGGTTAATACTACCCATTAAAGATTGCACTAAAACATGCCCAGCAAAATTTTTCAAACATTTTTATTAGCATGGAACAATGTCGGATGGAAGAAAACATTTGTCAAAAACCAAAATTGAAGGAAAAGGATTACAGTTCACAAAGCTCACCCTGATTTTGACACATCAATTTTAACTATTCAAATAGATAAATTGTTGTTGAAGTGCCTGCCTCACACTGACATTCAGTTTGGATTCTGCCAGGCTCACTCAGCACCCTTTCTTATTATGACCTGGTTCAAACATGGGCAAAAGAGCTGAACACAAGATGGAATGTAAGGATGACTGTCCTTGATATCAGGGCAACATTTGACCAAATGTAGCATCAAGGAGCTTTAGCAAAATTTGGGTCAGTGGGAATTCGGAGATAATCTTCTGCTGGTTAGAGTTATATTTAGTCCAAAGGAACATGGTCATGGTTGTTGAAAGTCAGTCATCTCAGCCACACTGGATATTTGTCCTCCGGATACTGTTCCAGGTCCAACTTCATCCAGGTCTTCATCAATGATCTTTCCTCAAACCAAAATGTTAGAGCTAAAGATATTTGCTGATGATTATACAAAGTTCACCATTTGTGAGGTATTGAAGCAGGCCATGTTCAATGCAGCATGGCCCATACATGGCCCATAATGTTCGGACTTGGGTTGATAAGTGCCAAGCAACTTTCATAGCATGTAAGTGCCATGCATTGACCACCTCAAAGAAAAAATCCAGCCATCGCATCTTAATATGCAATGGCTTTCCCATCACTAAACTCCCACTGTCAATATTCTGATAGTTTCTATTGACCAGAAACTGAACTAGACCAGACAAATACTGAGACAACAAGAGCAGGTCAGGGGCTGGGAATTCTGAGGCAAGTAACTTACCTCCTGACTTCTTAAAACCTATCTACCCTCAATATGGCACAAGTCCAGCTTGTGAATACTTTCCACATACCTGGAATGAGTATAGCTTGACTAATATTCAAGAAGCTCAAAACCATCAGGACAAAGCAGTCAACATATTCAACACCTCAACAAACACCTTCAATACTCACTCCCAACATCACAAACAGACAGAGATAGCAGTGTCTGCGATTTATAAGATTGCATCTTTGACAGCACCTTTCAAATCCACAAATTCCGCCACCTATTTGGACAAGGGTAGCAGATACCTGGAATTGGCACCCCATATAAGTACTGCTGCAAGCCACACACCATTCTGACTTGCAACTATAATGCTGTTCCTTCACTGTCAAAGTATTCGAAGTTACTCCATAACAGCACTGTGTACTGATGGCCACAGAGACGGCAAAGGTTCAAAATGTCAACTCACCACCACCTTCTCAAATTCAAATAGACGGGCAATAAGTGCTGGCTCAATCAGTGACTCCCACATTCTGTGAATTATTTTAGTTATGTTCTCCATTTACATTAAAATTCTATGAAAACTTTAGTTTACTGAATGGAAATTATAAGGATGTAATTCCATTCTTCAATGGTGCACAGTTTTGTTCTCATTCTTAAATCTATTATTCTACAAGTAATCACAACGAATTAAAAAAGCTCAAAGCACAATCAAAAGTTTATTTGATATTATTCATTTAGAAAATGTCCTTAGAACTAGAGAATCTCTACAGTGCAGATAGAGTCTGTTAGGCCCGTCAAGTCTACACCAACACTCACCCAGATTCACTCTTCCACCCTATTTCTGTAACCCTTCATTTCCCATGGGTAATCTACCTAACTTGCACATCCCTGGACACTACAGGGCAACTTAGCATGGCTAGTGCATCTAACCTGCACATCTTCGGACTGTGGGAGGAAACCAGAGGACACGGTTTACACAGACATGGAGAGAACATGCAACCCCCACACAGTCACCCAATCAAAATTGTATTTCTTACTATTCATTTAGAAAATGTCCTTGCTAAAGGGCATTCATAGTTGTTTATTTTGCTTTAATTTGTCTTGCTCCATTGATACATAATGAAGTCCATTTATCTTTTAATTCCAATTCGGCTGTTTGGAGTCATAAAAGAATCTTTTGAACAGAAGAAATTGAATGGAATAAGTGTCTAATTAAAATTTCATATACAGGTCACTTCTTTGTTCTGCTATCTCTGAATAATGCATATTTAAAATTAAAATGAAAACTAGTGACCTCCAGTACTGATTTATTATGCACCTGGTCAAACTTTGCAGGAATTTTTTGTGGAAAAGGAGGAACGCAGTGATTTTCAAATAACTGTGGAGCTAAAGTGGATGCCAGTCCAGGGATTGCAGTGCATGATTAATCCATGTCCCTACGATTGCAGATAACACAGCAAGTTCAATGGTGCCTATGACTATTTGTGATTTTTATGTCTAGCCGTTGCCAACCCTGCTGTTGATTATCTGAATATATCAGAAGGAGGGTAATATTCTGGGTGACCAGAAACACTTAAAGCTTTTTGGTGGTGCTGAAGGTTGCCTTGCATTTAAAGGGAAAGTACATTGGGTTGGAGCAGATATTGTGAGTCTGATGGAATAGAATCTGACCTGAGAAAGAGAAGACTTGCACAATCTGAGATAAAGTAGGTTCCAAGGTTTTTGGATGCTGCAGTGGAGATTTTGGTGAAAGATCTGGAAAGGAGCAAAGATGTCCTGAATCTGTACGGGGTAGTCCGTCCAGACATAGGCTTAAATGCCATTCACAGCAAATAACCAGAAGTCAAGCCCTGAGTACCCGGAGTGTAAAAGATTGAAGGACCTAATATGAGCCGTCAAGGTCAGTGGACACACCATCAAAGATCCTAATTGTACTACAAGCCTCAGAAACTGCCCAATTCACCACAACCATATCACTCACATTTTATCAATTTCTATCAATCAAGTTTCATACCAAATACTTGCGTAATTCATCTCAACGTCAGATATTTAACAGTGCTGCAAGCCTTACACCTATATCTCACAGGCAGCGCACACTGTCATCTACTTATCCATGATGGTCACACAGGTTGCACAACACTCATTGTTACAATTTCTACTGTTTTTTGCAAGGTAAGGTAATACACAACCAGATACAACAAGAAATAATCAGAGCTGGCATCAGTTTATGAGGAAGTTCGATGGAGGAGACAGTGCAGGCCATTTTTGGGATGATAATTGCTGCAGCGTTGAGGTGATGGGCTGAAACCAAAGATGGTGATGGTATTTCCATATCTAATCCTTATTTTTGCATCCCACCTCCCTTCTTGTCACAAATTCTTTGCTGATTTGCAAACTGCAAATGACATAAGGATAGGCCTCCCACCTCCTATCTCTAGTCCCAATATGACAATCTTAACTTTTCAGATACCCAACTGGTTCAGCTTGGCCAGCTAATAGAGTGAGATTGAGGAAAGAATAAGAATAAAGTCGCACCATCAGCCCTTAATTTTACATTCACAGACAGAATCTGCATATAATAAAACATAGGGTAAAAGTGTATTGCAGACAGGGCAGAGGAATATGTATAGCGGAGGTACCAGTTCGCTGGAGAACAAAGTTAAGCATAGGTCCTACTGCGCAGAATTCGGATGAGCACTTTGTTGGGGAATGATGCAGAATAATGTTGACGTGTATTGTAAAACCAATGTTTATTGTTTGATCTGTGAACTAAAAATTGTGAAAAGATACTATTTTAAGCCAAAGAAACTGTGCAAGAAGGTGTTGCAGTTTTCAGAAATAGGATTCTGGAACTCATTGTGAGTTGTATCTAGTGTTGCTTTGTTTAAGCAGTGGTGGGGAGAGGCAGAGGATGCTGGACACCTTGGCTCCATGTGTGGGTTCAATGCAGTTTTGCAGAGATGACAGTGCTTTGATATTTTTTTCAATTGACAAGTTGATATGGACTCAGGAGGGCTCAGAATAATACCAACTGCTTAGACCACTTCTGGAATATTGCGTGCAATTCTGGTCTCCTTCCTATCGGAAGGATGTTGTGACACTTGAAATGGTTCAGTAAGGATTTACAAGGATGTTGCCAGGATTTGAGCTACAGGGAGAGGTTGAATTGGCTCGGGTTGTTTTCCTTGGAGCATCGGAGGCTGAGGGGTACCTTATAGAGGTCTATAAAATCATGAGGGGGATGGATAGAATAAATAGACAAAGTCTCTTCCCTGGGGTGGGGGAGTACAGAACTAGAGGACATAATTTTAGGGTTAGAGAGGAAAGATATAAAAGAGAAAAAAGGGGCAACTTTTTCATGCAGAGGTACTTGTATGGAATGAGCTGCCAAAGGAAATAGTGGAGGCTAGTACAATTGCAACATTTAAAAGGCACCTGGATGGGTATATGAATAGGAAGGGTATTGAGGGATATGGGCTGGGTACTGGCAGGTGGGACTACATTGGGTTGGGACATCTGGTTAGCATGGACGAGTTGGACCAAAGGGTCTGTTTCCGTGCTGTACATCTCTATGACTCTATAAATTGCTTGGTGGCTATGACCTTGTGAACAACACAGAAAAAACATCTAGTCTGCACAAAGCATAAAAATTTCTCTCTGTTTCCCTTGTATGGACAAGTATCAGAAAATCTAGTAGCTTTTCTCACTCACCGTAAATGGACGCTCTTTACAGACTCCTTTATTAAACTGGAAAGGGGAACTCACCTTCGGAGACTGAGAATTAGTGTATCATTAATGCTGTGCCAGAAAGGAGTCAAAAGGAACTGAAGGAAAACAACTCATTACTACTTGTCATTTGGACTGGTGCTAGAACTGTGCTTCACTTGTCTCTTTTAGTTCCTTCCTCACCCATAATATTACAACTTGTCTCTTTCCGTGTCTGTAAAGTGCATTTCTTTTTGAAAGGCATGGAGTTTAAGTTCTAGAATTAGACCTTAGCGATTCATGTTTTGATTCTTACCATTAATTTAAATCATTTGTATACAATTAATAGTGATTTTCTTGTTAATGATGCAAACATAGTATGCATTTTTTAAAACCTTAATTAGACTGTTAAGTAATATTGGTCGATTAGATTAGATTCCCTACAGTATGGAAACAGGCCCTTTGGCTCAACAAATCCACACTGACCCTCCAAAGTGTAATCCACCCAGACCCATTCCCCTACCCTACACTATAGGCAATTTTAGCATGGCCAATTCACCTGACCTACACATGTTTTGGATTGTGGGAAGAAACCGGAGCACCCGAAGGAAACCCACACAGGCATGGGGAGAACGTGCAAACTCTACACAGTCACCCGGGCGTTGATGTATTTGTCTAATTATATTTTCATATTTGGTGACAACTCCAGGAATACTATGGCTTGATTTCCAGTGTACTATTCCAGTGAGTCTTGACAGTTTACCTAATGAAATGATTTGTGGTTTAGGAAGTCTGCAGGCAAGGCCAAGAAATCCAGAGAATCATACCATTGACTTGGCACAGGTCTTTGTATAGGGTTTAGCACTGGAAATACTATCCTTGCCTTGCTCTGAGCTTTCAGTTGTGGTTGTAGTAGATGGCACATTTCAATAAGGATGAGGGCATAGACATTGTAGACAAGAAGAGAACTTTCCCATTAGTGGAAGGATCAATGAGTAAGGATTATAGATTTAAGCCAAGGAGCAGGATGTTTCAAGGGGATGTGCAGATTTTTTTTCTCTCACAAAGGGGTGAGAGTCTGGAACTCACTGTCTGTTAGGGTGGTAGAGACAGAGACCCTCATAACATTTAAGTATTTAAATGTGCATTTGTGACGCCAAGACATACAAACTATGATCCAAGTCATATAGGTGTACAGCATGGAAACAGACCCTTCAGTTCAACTTGTCCACGCTGACTAGATATCCTGAATTAATCTCGTCCCATTTGCCAACATTTGACCCATATCCCTCTAAACCAGGGGTGGGCAATTAATTCTTCCAAGGGGCCACATGAGAAACCTGAGTTGTGTTGGAGGGCTGAACCAACAATAAGTTGAACATAATTCTGCTCAGTGTTAATTTTCTCCCATTGTAAAAGTACTAAATTATATCATTTTGCACTGAAACTTATAATCAAAAGAATAAGGATATTCTGTTACAATAAAGAAATGAAATTGTGGAGTAGGTCAAATATAGAAGAAATAACAGTCAAAACAATAATTTCAGTATTTCATTTTATTTTTAACATGTTAATCTCACAAACCAATAATGAAAAGTTGTTTCATTATTGTTCAGTATTACAAACAACAAAAACTCTATATAAAAAGCAATAAGTGTTTTAGATGTTTTTCAGTTCATTTTATTTGTTTAGTGAGAAAAATCCAGTCTGTTTTAGGCTTGAACAAGTGCACTGAAATCTGCTTGAATGTCTGAGGTGGATATGCGAAGGACAGCTGAGAGATGATCATAGTGATAGAGGATCGGTATTTGGATTTGTTGAACTTCATCACTGAGAATGCCTGTTCGCATATATAGGTAGATCCAACGCGGATTAGAATCTTCTGAGCATGCCTCCTCATGTGTGGAAAGTTCTCCTCTTTGAGGGAAGAGTAAAAATCAAGCAGTGAGACTGACCTAAGTACTCTGCCTGAAGTGTGTCAGAGTGCAGGTCAGTGAGTTCAAGCTGAACATCACTAGGTGCATTCTCCACATTGCATGTAAATGGGGGAAAAAAATCATGTGCATTTCATTCTCAACCTTTTTAAAGTCTTGAAATCGCCTTGAAAATTCACCATGCAGTGCTTCTAACATAGATGAGTACCTGTGGGGGTGATCAGCTGAAGGTGTGGCTTCCTTCAGTGTTGGGAAGTGGGTGAGAATGTTGTCTTCCATTTGGCTTGAGAGAAGCTGCAACTTTCTCATAAAAGCTTTCACCAAGTTGTACATTTCATGCACAAAAAGGCCCATGCATTGCAGTTTCACATTTAGTTCATTCATAAGTACAGTCACATCAACAGCAAAACCAAGGTCTGCAATCCAGTTTGCATCTGAAAGCTGTGGAATGTCATTCCCTTTCTTCACACAGAAATCTTAAATCTCTTCTCCCATACATTTTTCAGCATTTTGCCCAGGCTGAACCACCTGACAGCTGTGTGGTAGCCTATGTCACGCTGTTCAATCTCATTTTCCTCCAAAAGTGCAACAAACTGCCTGTGATTCAAAGTTCTTGCCCTGATGAAGTTAACTATTTTAGTTACAACATCAACCACATGGTTAATTTTTAACCCTGACTTACACAACACTTCCTGATGTATAATACAATGCAAAAATACTAACTTCTGTTTAGGGTCAATTTCTGTCACTTTATCTTGCATTCTCTTTAAGAGTCCAACATTTTTTCCCATTAGATTTGTACAATCATCCATTGTCACACCCGCCAGCTCCTCCCATTTTAGTCCCAATGTGTCCAAACATGCATTTACCTCCATGAACAAATCATTACCAGTTTTTGTTCCTTTCATTGACTGCATGGCTGCCAGCTCCTCTGTGATTTTAAAGTCTGTAGTTATCCCGTGTACAAAGATGAGTAGCTGGGCTGTGTCACGTACATCGCAGCTCTCATCCAAAGCCAAGGAAAAAAAGTCAAAATTGACCACTCTGTGCTGCAGCTGAAGCTCCAGATTTCTCGTGATGTCCCCAATCCTTCTCATTACGTGTGTCGGAAGAGGGGCACATTCTCAAATGCCTCCTTTTTCTGTGGGTATATTAGTTCTGCAGAGTCCAACAAGCACTCCTTAATAAACTCTCCATCAGAAAAAGGTTTACTGTTTCTGGCGATTTTGTGAGATATGACATAATTTGCCTTGGCATGAGCTGACATTTTGAGGGCTAGCCAGCAAGCATCACTTTTAACTGTTCACACACGCAAGCACGCACATACACGTAAATAAAAAAAAAATCCTTTTCAAAACAAAAGCAACACATTTGTATTGCGTGCATGGAGTAAATACTTTTTCATTTATGTTCTAATTTAAAATTGACCTCATGTGGGCCGGACAGGAACGACCAAAGGGCCGGAAATGGGCCGCAGGCCGTAAAATGCCCAGGTCTGCTCTAAACCCTTCCTATGCATACACCCATCCAGATGCCTTTTAAATGTTGTAATTGTAGCAGCATCCACCATTTCCTCTGGCAGCTCATTCCATACACGTACCGCCCTCTGCTCAAAAAGTTGGCCCTTAGATCCATTTTAAATCTTTCCCCTCTCACCTTAAACCTATATCCTCTAGTTTTGGATTCCACTACCTTGTGGAAAAGATCTTTCCTATTCACCCTAACTATGCATTTATAAACCTCTATAAGGTCACCCCTCAGCCTCCGACACTCGAGGAAAATAGCCCCAGTCTATTCAACCTCTCCCTATAGCTCATACCCTCCAAGTTCGGCAACATCCTTGTAAATCTTTTCAGAATCCTTTCAAGTTTCACAACATCCTTCCTATAGGAGGGAACCCAGAACTGAGCACAATATTTCAAAAGTGGCCTAACCAATGTCCTGTGCAGCTGCAACATGACCTCCCAACTCATACTCAGTGCTCTGACCAAAAAAAGGAAAGCATACCAAATGCCTTTTCTTCTATCCTATCTACCTGTGACTCTGCTTTCAAGGAACTATGAACCTGCGCTCCAAGGTCTCTTTGATCAGCAGCACTCCCAGGACCTTACTATTAAATGTACAAGTACTGGAAAATGGAATGATAATAGTCAGGTAGTTGTTGTTGACCAGCGCTGACCTGACGGACGAAAAGGCCTTTTTTGTTTTTTTTTCCATTCATTCATGGGATGAGGATGTCACAGGCTAGGAAGCATTTATTGTCCATCCATAATTGTCTAGAGAGCAGTTAAGAGTCAGCCACATTGCTGTGGGTCTGGAGTCACATGTATGCCAGACTAGGTAAGGATGGCAATTTCCTTCCCTAAAGGGCATTTTTCTGTGCTGTAGTCCTCTATGACTCTATCTCATTGTTCATCATTAAGAAAATAAAGGATTGTTTTCTGAATGCCCAGGGAGAATATGACCTCTTGTTGAGAGCTTTTTTTCCTTTTGTTTCTTTTCCAGCATCTTGTCCTTTTCTGGGTGACCTTGGTTCCTTCCCAAAGCTATTTCAAAGGGAATGTCTACAGGTGTAGCATTTTGTGTGAGCAACTAGTTTGTACAGAAGTCTGAAATCAATAAAACATCCTTCAGCACTTACCACACACTCTATGTCAACTTTTGCAATTGGTAAAAATGAGAAAGAATCAAACACATGTAGAATCTTAGCAAAAACCACAAGCAAACAATCAGCATTGAAGTTTTTGATGTTTTCTTAAAATTGTGCTGGAGGTGGGCGTGAGGTGAAGATGTCCACCCGGCTTCTAAATATGTGCTCAACTGTGCAAAGTTAATAAAGGATGTTACCTGGAGTGTTGAACTTCTAAGTGATGCTGCTAGCATCATATCAATTTTGTAGGGTGCACTGCATACCCTCCATGGACATTCATAATATCATTTGAATCAATGTAGTATTGGTGCGCTTCACTCCACAAGTACACATACTTTGAGAGGAACGAGTGCCTCAAAAATGGATAGAAATGAGCTAAATGGTTCATTTGTTTCTGATTGGGACATGAAATTAAATTATTATTCGCTATAATTCTGTACCTTTTAACAAAGTTCATATAAACATTAGAATGACATTTAAAATTATATGCATTAAACATATATGCAATAACAGCTACAAGCCTGCTATCTCGCTGGATCAGAATATCATAGATGTGTAAAATAACATATTCAATCTTGCAACACCTCCAAATCATAAGGGCATTGCAATGATGGGAGGTCAGAGAAAAGAGCCTACTTTTCTGTTAGGTGAATGTGAATTTTTATGTTTTCCCTTTACTGCCTGACTTCAGCTCAAAACACTAAATTTAGAAAAATAGCAATTTCCAGGTTAGGAGGAAAATAGCAATGCAAGAAGTAACATAAATGGCAAAAAAAAATTACATTCATTCACTGTTTGAAATCCTCCAATCTGGTTTGCAACCCACACAGCACTGAGACAATAGTAGCCATTTTAAGCAATATTGTCTATTACTGTTCAATCTATTACACAATTAATAGATTGTGTAATAGATTGCACACAGAATTTCTTCCAATATCTTTCCTCTGTATGTCTCTCTGTCAGGCTATTTCCCTTTGGTTCCACTTATAATAATTGCACTGTAGGTACCCCACTACCTCCAATGAGTCCAATGTTCTTCTTTCTGGTGTAGTCACCTCCAAGTCTTTAGCCTCTTCTTTACTACCTGTTTATGATGCAGGGCTTATGCCCGAAATGTCGAATTTCCTGTTCCTTGGATGCTGCTTGACCAGCTGCACTTTAACCAGCAACACATTTTCAGCCTTGATCTCCAGCATCTGCAGACCTCACTTTTTACCTGTTTATGATCCATTGGTGACATTATCTGGAAGAATGGGATCAGCTTTCACATGTAAGCTGACAATACCCAACTTCATATTTTTATTTTACAATTACCTATCAAAACTAATAGCTAGTTGCTGCTAATTTATTGAATAGATTCATAGAATAAAAACATTACATCTTGTAGGGAGGCCATTCCACACTTTGTGTTTGTGCCAACTCTCTGTAAGAGCAACTCAGCTAGTTCAATTTCCCTGTAGTCTTGCTAGCATTTTAAACAAGTTAATTATGCAATTCCCTTTGAAAGCCAAAATTGAATTTGCCTCCACCAAACTTGCAGATAGCTTGTTCCAGATCCTGAATACTTGTGAGAAAAAGATTTTCCTCATGTTACCCTTGTTTTCATTTGCTAATCCTTAAAATCAAAGCCTGCTGGTTTATGACTCATCCAAACAGTACAGTCTCACCCATTCTACTCTGTTGAGACTCCTCATGATTTTGAATGCTATTATCAAATCTTCTTTCAAAGTTCTCAGGGAGAACAGCCCCACCTTCACTCATAAATTCACATGGCTGAAGTCCCTCATCCCTGAATTTGTTCTCATTTTTTTCTTCATTCTCTCTAATACCTTCACATCCTTCTTACTATAGTGCAGTGTCCAAATATCATTCAGACAAAATATTTCAGTTATGACCATACCAATCCTTTATCAAGGTTAATAATATATTTCTTGGTTTTGTTTTGTCTATGTCTTGGTTAATAAAGACCATTGAAAAGCAAAGCAATCTCCTTTGCCTCCATTCAAAACTTACGCCCTTCTGGCCTTAACACGGTTGGTACCATTGATTACCACTCAATCAATAGCTGCAAAACTTGGCATATTGTTCACCATTGAGCTCAGATCTCTTTCTCATTTCTTTTTATTAATAAGTGTGTTTTCATCTACTTCTTCAACATTGTTTGCCTCCACCCTTTACCCCCTCAATTTTTGAAACTGGCTTGAATACCTTCTTCATTTCAAATGTTGACTTCCCCAGTTCTGTCCTAGGTGGCTTCACTCTTCAATCCTCTGCGTGGATTTGTTTATCCAAAATACTGTATTACACTGCCTTCATTGTCCTTTTCTTCAATATCAATCGAGTTGACTTTTAAAAGAAACTTCACCTTTAAGTCCATTAATAGTCTTGTCTCATTCATCTTTAATGATCTTTTGCTGCCTTTCATTATCGTGCACATCTTTTACTCCTCAACATTGGTTTTTTGCTTGTCACTCATTTCTGCTCCACCATTGAAAACTGATGGTTCATTGAATACTTTTGTTCCCTGATACCACTTGCTCAATTTTCTCTGCTTCCAAACTCCTAAAAAAAGCCTTTCTCTTAAACTCTGCCTTTGATTCCTCTCTCAAATGGTTTGTCTTTTATACTTTTGTTTCATGACCACTATTTTGGCCTGAAAATGTAGAATGACTCAAAACAATTTCCTCAATGTAAGTTTCAATCTAATTTAAATATCATCGATGGGAAGAATATAAATGGTGAAGACAAGTGAAAGCTGATTCCCTGCACATGACTGCATAAGCAAAAGGGAGTCATTGCAACTGTAATGCAATTAGTGCAAAGAACTCTATAGAACTGCCAGTCAATAATGATTAACATGATGAAAAACTAATGAAGGCTGAAGATTGAAATGAAAGATGGTACTGAATTGAAAAATCCTTCTTCAATCAGTGTCCAGGTTACCACAATTTGTAAATGCCTATAAAGGTTCATCTTTTTCTTTCTAATATCCTTAGTACACTAGTTAAGAATTCCCATTAAAATTTTGATGACGCTTTATATTAACATTGAGTTTAACTCACTGAAGCTCCTGGGTGATCTGAATAATAAACGAACCTCCCAAGAAACAAAGCTGAATGCAATAAAATGCCTTCATCTATGAAAGCTGACAAGCCGACAATATTTTGATGCAGTTTTAGAAAATAAGACTTGGACGTCTGATTGGCTTGTGATGCAAGTTGTGCGACATACCTTTTGCCATGATGAGCATAAGACCATAAGACCATAAGACATAGGAGTGGAAGTAAGGCCATTCAGCCCATCGAGTCCACTCCGCCATTCAATCATGGCTGATGGGCATTTCAACTCCACTTACCCGCATTCTCCCCGTAGCCCTTAATTCCTCGAGACATCAAAAATCTATCAATCTCTGCCTTGAAAACATTTAGTGTCCCGGCCTCCACTGCACTCTGCGGCAATGAATTCCACAGGCCCATCACTCTCTGGTTGAAGAAATGTCTCCGCATTTCTGTTCTGAATTGACCTCCTCTAATTTTAAGGCTGTGTCCACGGGTCCTAGTCTCCTCGCCTAACGGAAACAATTTCCTAGTGTCCACCCTTTCCAAGCCATGTATTATCTTGTAAGTCTCTATTAAGTCTCCCTTTAATCTTCTAAACTCCAATGAATACAATCCCAGGATCCTCAGCCGTTCCTCGTATGTTAGACCAACCATTCCAGAGATCATCCGTGTGAATCTCTGCTGGACACGTTCCAGTGCCATTATGTCCTTCCTGAGGTGTGGGGACCAAAACTGGACACAGTACTCCAAATGGGGCCTAACCAGAGCTTTATAAAATCTCAGTAGCACAACAGTGCTTTTATATTCTAACCCTCTTGAGATAAGTAACAACATTGCATTTGTTTTCTTAATCATGGACTCAACCTGCATGTTTACCTTTAGAGAATCCTCGACTAGCACTCCCAGATCCCTTTGTACTTTGGCTTTACAAATTTTCTCACTGTTTAGAAAGTAGTCTATGCTTTTATTCTTTTTGCCAAAGTGCAAGATCTCGCATTTGCTCACGTTGAATTCCATCAGCCATTTCCTGGACCACTCTCCCAAACTGTCTAGATCCTTCTGCAGCCTTCCTATTTCCTCAGTACTACCTGCCTGTCCACCTAACTTCGCATCATCAGCAAATTTTGCTAGAATGCCCCCAGTCCCTTCATCCAGATCATTAATATATAATGTGAACAGCTGTGGCCCCAACACTGAACCCTGCGGGACACCACTTGTCAACGGCTACCATTCCGAAAAGGAACCTTTTATCCCAACTCTCTGCCTTCTGTCAGACAGCCAATCCTCAATCCATCCCAGTAGCTCACCTCGAACACCATGGGCCCTCACCTTGCTCAGCAGCCTCCCGTGTGGCACCTTATCAAAGGCCTTTTGGAAGTCTAGATAGACCACATCCACTGGGTTTCCTTGGTCTAACCTACTTGTCACCTCTTCAAAGAATTCCAACAAGTTTGCCAGGCATGACCTCCCCTTACTAAATCCATGTTGACTTGTTCTAATCAGACTCTGCTCTTCCAAGAATTTAGAAACCTCATCCTTAATGATGGATTCTAGAATTTTACCAACAACCGCGGTTAGGCTAATTGGCCTATAATTTTCCATCTTTTGTCTAGATCCTATGTTTATGAATAAAAAAGGAAAACTTTTGGTGTTCCAAAGAAATAGTCAGCATGACAAAGCTTATTATCATCAGAGATTTTTGGATTAGGTGGTCAAACTTCCAAGAAACAATATTGTAATTGCTTACAAAATTTAAAAAAAAGAGAAAAATCAGAATATACATTTATGTCACATTTTTTCATGTCCAGGAGATGATTCAGATAAATTTACTGCCAGTGAAGTACAGTTTGAGGTCTAGACTAGAATACTATAATGTAGAAAATGAGGCAGCAAAGTTTCAAAGCAGCAGATTGTGATACCAATCATATTATCTGTGTTTGACTGTGGTGGAATATTGGCCTGGGGACAAGAGATAATTCCACTATTCAATCATGCCATGACAACTTTTACATTCACCCAAGATGGAAGAAGAGGCCTCAGTTAATATATAATCTGAAAAGTGCCACCTTCAACCATGTAGCACTCCTTCAGTACTGCATCAGAGTATTGGCCTTGATTTTTGAACTGAAACCTAGAGGGAGACTTGAACTCAGAACCTTGTCACTGAGAGCAACAGGTGAAGAATTTAAAACTAGCCCACAGATCTGTCATTTTCTGCTTGAAGTCAGAACGTCTACTATTGCTCTAATGTCAACTTATAAGGAATCTCAGAACAAAATATTGTATATTATTTTACATCTTTCAGACTCAGTTTGATTACAGTTGTTCTATTGTGTGGTTAGCAGACTTTCTGTTGTTCCCAAATATCCTCTTGTCTTAAAATAATTTCTCTAAATAGGTTTACATTCAGAAAAAATGTGCTAATGACAGCAAATGATAAGGTAATTTTCTTGCACAGGTAAATCAGTTTAAAGAGGCAGCTTTGTTTTTCTTGCTCATTATTAAATTTTAAGTTTGCTTGTCCCAGTTAATGCTATTTAAAAAAAAGTTGCCAAATTATTGCTGCTTCATTATTTTAAGTCAAATCAATAAATAATCTAGATAAGAAGTTGAAGTAATATTCATACTACACGAGTTCGAGGCAATGATTATCTCCAACAAGGCAGAGTCTAACTATTTCCCCCTCAATTCAGCACTACTATTTCTGAATTCTCCTCTGGTAACATCTTGGGTATGTCATTGACAAGAAACTTAACAGAATACTAATACTGTGGGTGGCAACAGTAGGTGAGGGGGCAGTGAATAATTCATTTGCTGAATCTTCAGTATCTTTAAACCACCAAAGAGTTTGTGAGAGAGCATTGACAGATAGAATGAAGGAAAATCGAAAGAGGTTTTTAAAATATTTGAAAAGCAGCAAAATGACTGGGGAAAGGACAGAGTCCATTAGGCACCATAAAGGTAATCTGTGTGTGGATCCAGAAGTGGTGGCATAGTACTCAATAACTACTTTGCATTAGTTTTCATAATGGAAAAGAATATTGCAAGTACACATATCAGAGTGGAGAATCCAATATTAGACATCAAGGAGGAGGACTGCGAAATATCAGAATAAATTAACATACAGAGTGGATATAAGCAGGTTTAGCAGTCTTAAAAAGTGAATAAATTCACAGGCCTGAATAAGGCATATAACAGCTTGTTGAGGGAGGCAATGGAGGAGATGTCAGGGGCCCTGGCAATAATCTCTGTATCTTCTTTGGAAACTAGTGAGGCGCCAGTGGACAGGGGGACTGGAGGCCTGTAGAAAATTTTTCATTGAGAGCATGTTTGGAATCTGAAATTCACTGCCTGAAGGGGTTGTTGAGTCATAAATTCTGGAAACATTTCAGCAGTATTTAGAAATTCACTTACATTGCTATCGCTTCCTGGGCAATGAGTCACGAGCTGGAAAATGAGATTCATGTAATCAGAAGTTTGTTGACAGGTGTAAACGTGATGGTCCGAATGACTTCCTTCTGTGCAGTAAATGTCTATGATTAATCTAAACGTTACAAGTCAGAAGTGTAATGGAATACTTTCCACTTGCCTGGTTAAGCGCAGATTCAACAACACTAAACAGTTTGATACCATCCATGTTGATTGAAACCCTAACTATTTCCTTAAAGATGTACCTCTTCTCCTACTGGCACATTATGGCTGCAATACAAGATACACAGTAGCAACATGCCAAAAATTATTTGATAGTGCCTCCTGAACTGATGACTACCACCACATTGAAGGCCGTCCAGATTATACACCTTCTCGATTTATAAACATATCACTGTTCCTTGATCTTTGTTGGATCAAAATTACATAATGTTTTCTCTCATAACACTATGGGTATACCTTAACTGCACACAATGCGCCAGTTCAGAAACTCCTTAGCAACTACGGTTGGGCAAGAAATGCTGTCCTTGTGAACAATGCTCATAATTCAGGAATGATTTATTTTTATGTAGAAGAACTGTATTAGTTATAGTAATAATCTTTTTTTAGTATGAGCTTAACTTGCTTATTTAATATTTGCCATTTATGGTGAATTGCCGCTAGATAGAATAGTTTCCACTGTTTTGGAAAAAGAGACATCTTTGGATTACATTTGGAAATTATAACAGCAACAAGCAATGGAATGTAGAACTCACAGGAAGTATTTGACGTTTTTGAAGAGAAAGGTTGGATCGCCTTGATTAAACCTTCTTTGCCATAGCAGCAAGAGCAAGCCCTTTATAATCTTTTTCATTCCTCTTTAATGATGGTATTTTATTCATCCTGTAGCCCTGTTTCTCACACAATAATCCCCTCATTCCTCAAATTTCAACTATTAAGACACATCGACTTAATTGGAATAAATGCATTCTCAGTGAAAATAAGCACCGGTTAAAGTAACAGGAAATACATTTACTGACTTGGAGATCATTGCATGAAGGTTAAATAAATGAAAATCATCGTTATTGTGGAATGTTAAAAAAACATAGAAAATCTCATACAATTCTGGGATTATATAATAAGCATATATAAGATAAAATATTATTTGTTTTCTCATAGTTTAATTAGTAGACTAACGGTATAAGTTAAATCAAAAAAGAGACTTATTCGATTTGTTCCTGAATAACAAGGAAAGAGTATATTTTGGAAAAACAATTTAACCATTCTTAATTTAAACCTTTGTATTTTTATTACAGGGTATTATGTTCCTTATGAAAATACAATTATTGTTAGGAGTTTCTATGGAAATAGCACGGTCAAATTGGAAAACTTGATGTATCATTTTCTGATTGTCTTGTGACATATGTTTCGTGTCTGCATCTATGTTAGCTTACTAATAGTTTCCTAATTTTTCCTAATTGTTCTCAAAACCTTGTTCGTATGTGTTATCTTAATTATCCAGGTCATTGGGAAGTTAAAATAAACACTACTTATCATATGGTTAATAGTCATTGGTGCATAACTACAATCACTTGCCATCCTCTTTTGTGCAGGTATTAATGTACCCCATTACACAGCTCTCTCGACTCAATCTTATTTAGTCTATCATACAGATGAAAAAACAAAAGGAATTTAAACCAGAAGAAGTGGTGCAATGGGATGTTTGAAGAAACATCCCATTGCCATGCCCTAGCTAGCATTCATTGCTACTTAAATAAAGCATGACATCCTTAGCATATAGCATAAGATGGAGGCTAGAAATTGCTGCGGTATATTTCTAGTTTTATTTCGTCTGTCAGGGTGCTGCATATTCTCTTGAGTTTTTCTTCTTTTTCCTGATTGCCTGTGATTGTTTATAGCAATCCATTTAAGAATTCTTGACCTATGTTCTTAAGTTTATTTTATGCATATATAGTTGCTCCACTGTAAATTTTGTTTTCATAGGGTTTTAATATATTTCAGCTAATGACCACATTGTCTGTGATTTGGATTGGTTCAGTTAGTTCTCTTATTTGTCTGTGAATTCAGAGCTTGTTTTCAGTTGAATTGTTGATTTGTGGCAGAATGGTTGCTACGGCAATGTTTGCTCTACAGTGCAGATTATTCAGCCACATCTGGATGAAGAGAAACAGCTGCTACACAGTGAGCATAATCCCTGGTATAAGGAATAGTGTCCATTCAAAAATTGACAGCATGGATATCATATATTAACCTGAATCCACTTGAAAGAAATTTTCTACCCAATTTGGAATTCTTTTGAACTTGGGTTAGAGTGAAGAATTATTGAGAAGTTGCTATAAATATTTGATTCAAAAGGTAAATATTATGGTAACTATATATAATACTTTATGTTATGATTCAAAATCTCAATAAATTCTTGAATCCAGTGAGTGTACATCTGTCAGCAATTCTGCAGGATAAATGCATTCATTACAAATGGCATCCCATATGGGAGGGCACAAAATCTGACAAATGCCTGCAGAAGAAGTGAGGACAGGACTCAGATAGCAGCTCATGGGGTTGAATAATCCTTGAAGCTTTCCTGGCTCTGACATGATCACAACTGCTGTGTCATGTACAGCCTCACAGTATTTCTTCTGTTGCGTTTAATGTACAGTACTTTCACATTTTAACTGAACTTAACAGTGTGGTTTTTTTTAGGCATCCTTTTGCTTTTTGACATTCATGTTCAGTGTTTCTCCAGTGCCCCCTCTGCTGCCAGAAATTTGAAATAGACCCAACAAAATGAAGCAAAAAACTCCACTTTTTTTATTGTTGAATCTGGCCCATATCCCCTAATCTTATTTTATTTTCCCCAAGGAGTGATTTTTTTTGTTAGAATACCCTTTCATGGGACATGGGCATTGCTGGCAAGGCCTGGACTTGTTGAGAACCCTTAATTGCTCTTGACATTGTGGTGGTGAACCATTTTCTAAAATGCTGCAGTCTAGGACTTGCAGGTAAACCCAGGATGCTGTTAGGAAGGCTGTTCCAGGATTTTGACCCAGTAATGGAACAGCTACATACTTCCAAGTCAGGCTTGTCTTTGGCTTGGAAGGAGATGGTAATATTCCCATGTGTCTGCTATCCCTATAATTGATAGGTGCAATGCATTTCAAAGATACTATTGAAGAAAATTTGATGAGTTTGCTACCGTGCAACTTGTACGTAGTGGATACTCCTGCCACTGTCTATCTATGATGGTGTTATTGTTTAGGTTGGTGGATGAGATGCTAATCATATGAGCTGCTTTGTCCTGGATGGTGTTGAGCTACACAAGAGTTGTTAGAGCTGCATGTGGGGAGTATCCCATCACATTCTTGACTTCTGCCTTGTAAATGGTGAGCAGTCTTTGGGGAGTCAGGAGGTGTTTTACTTGCTGTCATGTTCCTAGCCTCTGACCTGCTCTTAGAGCCACATTGGCTGGTCCAGTTGACTTTCCAATCAATGGTAAGCCCAAGAATATTGGTATTGAAGCATTCTGTGATGGTAATGCCATGATGAATGCCAAAGAGAGATAGTTAGCTTCTCTCTTGATGGCGATGGTTATTGGCTGACACATATGTGTTGTGAATGTTAATTGTCACTTATCAGCCCGAGGCTGAATGTTGTACAGGTCTTTCTGCATTTGGCATGGACTGCTTAGGTATCTGAGGAGTTGCACATGGTATTGAATATTGTCCAATTTTCAGAAACATCCCCATTTCTAACCTTAAGATAGAGGAACATACCTGGAGGAACTATTGCTGCAACAATGTCTTGATACTGAAATGATTGACCTCCAATAAGCACAACTATCTACATTTATGCAAAGTATAAGTCAAACGTGTAGACAGTTTTCCCACTGACTCTCATTCACTTTAATTTTGCTCCGGCTCCTTCACCCCACATTCAGTCAATTGCTACTTTGGTGTTAAGCACAATCATCCTCACCTTATCTCTGTTGTTCAGCTCTCTTGTCCATGTCCATGGATCAAGGTGGTCAGAAGCTGAGTGGCCTTGATGGAACCCAAACTGAGCATCAGTGAACAGGTCATTGATTTTTTATAAGTGCCCTTTGATACCATTGTCAACAAGACCTTCTGTCACCTTGCTGATGATCGAAAAGAGGCTAATGGTACAGTAATGGTTGGATTAGGATTGTCCAGCTTTTTTGTAGTCAGGACATATCTGGGCAACTTTTCATATTGTAGGATAAATGTCTGTGATGTAGCTATCCTGCAGTATTGCGGTTAGGGTTGCAGCTAGTTTTGGAGTACAATTCTTTTATATTATGTAAGGATGTAAAGGCCTGGAAAGGGCTAATACTGAGGAGTGCCCAAGAACCACTCACTATGACAAAGTCATTTGGATTTGGTGTGAAAACAAACAGCTTAAGACCTGATTAAAACCAAATGGTTGTGAGGGGTGGGTTGGTGGGAGGCCTCCCTCATTATTGAGGGTAGTAAGGATTGTGGAGTGTCTCCCGGCTGTAAGTTATTTAGTCATCCACTACCACTCACAAGTGGATGTGACAGGACTGATCTCTGTTGGTTGCAAGATCACAGTGGTTGATTGTATGTTGTTTCCATTGTTTGGTATGCATGTAGTCTCATTTTGTAGCTTCACCAGATAATCACCACAGTTTTACATATGTTGCTCTTGGGACCTCCTGCTGCATTCGTCAATGAACAACAGTTGATCCCCTAGCTTGAAAGTGTGAAGGGAATATGGAACCGCGAGGTTAAAGATTGCAGTTGAATGCAATTCTGCTGATGCCGGCCCACCATGTCTCGTGGATGTCCATTTGTGAGCTGCTAGATAGGTACTGACTCTATCCCATTTAACACAGGAGTAGTGCCACACAACATGATGAAGGAAATGCCCAGTGTGAAGACATGTCTTGATCTTCAGAAAGACTATATGGTAGTCACTCCTACCCACAGTGTCACAGACAGTTATATCTGTGATAGGTAGATTAATGAGGACAAGATCTGAATGTTTTCCCCATCTTTGGCTCCCTCATCACTTCAGGAGATGAGAATGAATTTCTTTTACCAGACTGTTAGCCATTTGGAATCTCTTCCACATGGACTAGATAAGGCAGTATCACTGAAACTATTCAAGGCTCAGTTAGACTTAGGCTCAGATATTTGATGTGAAGTGCTATGGGAACAGACAGGAAAATGGAGGCAGGTTCACATCAGATCAGGGAACAGACTCAGTTGACCAAAAGGCCTACACCAGCTCCAATTTCTATGATCTTATAAAATGCAATTTTATATCGTCACCATCTCTTATGACTGCTTCACTGTTGGTAAGTCATCAGACTGCCTATCTAACAGTACTGGATAGTGCTACCCAGTAGTGAATTAGCAAAATTTTCCTCCAATTAAATATTAGGAAAAATGAGAATTCAGTCCCTGCACCAAAATCCACAATCTGGGTATACCCCCTAATTTCTCTCCCTGGCAATGATCTAAATTAAACAAATCCATCTGCAAATGTTGTTGTGTGGTCAAGTGACCTGCTGGCAAAAAAAGAACAGAGCCTGTGCTGCAGAAGATTCAAAATGACAGTGTGAGATTGGAAAACTTAAGGTTCTGATTTTCTACGCAAAAGGAAATGATATGCATATTAGGGACAGTAGAATCAGTTGGGAACAGTGATTATGGGATAGACTGGGAGGAAATCGATGGATAAACCTGTACATATGCTGGCAGTGGCAAAAATTGGGGACCCCGTTTTCTAGAAGTAGTAGATCATTAGGCACCCCTAGGATTTTAACCTACCCCAATCAACCCACTGACCACAATCCATCAGGACAATAATCTGCATACTTATACAATTCCATTTACAATGGTACAATTAGCGGAGATAGCAAAAAAGATCATCTTACTTGAACGTGCAGCTGACCCCCCCCCATATATTTCTTGACAGCATCCACCAACAAAGGTTTCTCCTCAAGACTCGACGATATCAAGAAAGTAAAGTTAATGTTAATGTGCCTAAGCCATTCTGCTTTCCCCAATTGTCAGAGTGAGAGGAGAAAGTGAGGACTGCAGATGCTGGAAATCAGAGTCAAAAAATGTGGATCTGGACAAGCACAGCCAGTCTGGCAGCATTTGAGGAGCAGGAGAGAGTCAATATTTCGAGCATAAGCTCTTTACCAGAATGTGAGAGGAGGAGAGCTGCAAACCATGAAAATGGCAATCCTAGCTAGTGTAGCATACAATAGGGGAGACCTTGTGCAAGGATTAAATAAGTGCAGGCAGCGAAAGGGAGAGCAGCCAACAGCATCTAAGCAGGTGCCTGTGGTCACAGTTCATAGGAGTCTTTGGTGACCTAGATTGGACTGTGCTGCCAACCAAAAAGCAGGGCAATTTGGACCTGAATGCTTGTCTCAAATGCCACTGAGACCACGACGAAAGCTTGTGACAATTTTGATCCTACAGACAACACCCACACAGGATAGTGGGTGGGTAAGGAGGATGTCCAAAGCTTGGGAGAGAGAGATTCATGAATCAGAGCACCCCAAATCAGGTAGGGAAAAAAATCACCCAGGAAAAGCTCTTTGGAAGACTGAAGGGGAGACTGAAACAAGGGGAATTATTTTTGGAAGTATCCACCTCCATACACCACCCATCCCGCAGTGGGAGATAGAGAACAGCAACAGGGAGCTCTGAAGCAGCAGCCGCCACTGCAAGGGAAATGTTACAATTGTGGCCTGCATAGGCTGCTTCACAAGGACCGCAGGGTACATGGCCAGCCCCAATAGACAGGGAGGTGGAACACCATCCCATTGAGATTTTATGGAATACAAGGGTGTCCAGAATGACAGTTCACGCATCCCGAGATTTTGATAACACATGACACACCTGTGAGAAAATTCTTCTGAGCAGCTTCAAGGGATAACTACTGGAGAGAACTTTGACAGAATCTATAGAACTTAAATTGGGGGACATAGTCTGCCATCACCCAGCAGTGCTGGTTAATGTTTGTACCAATGTCGAGCAAATTTTAGGCTCGGATTTTATAAGGAGTGTAACTTATTCTTTGACCTGCCAATTGTTGTATTTTGGCAAGTGTCTGAGCTTGATGGGGCCCCAATGGAGTTTATGACAGGCACATACACAGAGAATATGTACCATGGTGGAATTATGGATTAGATCCCACAATGAAATGACTGAGGACCCATCAGCACAGACAATTCTCAGGAAGCACAAGAATGCATTCACCAGTCACAAACATGACTGTGGTAGGTAGAGGGAGAAGCAATAGTACATGGACCAGACCCAAAGCCAAAAGAAAATAAAGTTTCCTCAACAGGTGGAGGTGGAGCTGGCCAAGATCAAAAGCAGCTTATTAAAGCAAGGAGTCCTTTGCCCTGTAATGTCTACAAACTACTCACCAATAAGAAACCAGATGGCTCTTGGCGGCTTATCATTGATTACAGGGAGCTAAATAAAACCATCTTAATCACGTCATGATTAAGCCAGCAATGATGACTAGCCCTGAAACTATGATGAGGCAGGTGCCACGGGCAAAATATGTCACCGTACCCGATGTTAATGATGGATTTTGATCCAACGACACTGCCAATATGAATTCACCTTCACATTTCAGGGCCAGCAATACATAGGGACCAACGTGCCCCAGGGTTTTCACCATTCTTCGTCAATATTTCATCAGAAACTGGCTAAAGCCCAACGAGACTGCTTGGTACAGTACATGGATGATCTTCTCCCGCAGAAAGAGACAAAGACCGAACACTTGACATTGTTAAAGGAACCGTTAACCCTCCTTGCCACCCTAGGATTGAAAATTAACCCCAGATCATAAGGTCAAAGTTGGGAAGTGTAAGAACTCGGGGGGAAATATGAAAGAGAAGGGAACCACATTAAGGCCAGAACCTGTTTGCCCCTCCCCAGGATGTGAGCTCATGTGTTCCTTGCTGGCCTTAGTGAGATACTGCCAGAACCTCATCAATGGTTTTGTCATTAAAGCCTTCCCACTCCCTGACCTCCTTAAAAGAAATGCCCTGTGAGAATGGACTGAAAAAGCACATAGAAGCTTTTGCTGAATGAAACCAGGCCCTAGAACACGCCCTCGAACTGCAGGTACCAGACCCAGAACTTCCCTTTACACTGGAAGTTGCAGCCACAGATGCCTCTCTGGCAGCCATTTTCCCCAAGTGGGCCAGTCGCCTGTGCCTTCCAGGCTTTTTCACCAGCAGTCTCTAGGTGTGAGAAGTACTTGTTAGCCATATTTTGCGTGGTGCAACATTTTGCTGATATTATTAACCTGAAACGCCTAAGTATTCTCATGGAGAACGCCCCTGTATAACTTCTGCTGGATGGCAGAATTAAAGACAGTGTCACCCAAAGTTGTATAATGTGCTGGACCCTAATATAACATGGTCATGATGTTACAGTCAAATGAACAAAAGTGCCCACCTTCCTACCCAACAATTTGAGCTACAGAGGAAAACCCTATCAGTCTTAGGTAATGATAACTGTTATCCCCAGTGGACCATTTGTACTAAAACAAAACAGGGATGATCCAAAGGAAAGTGAGGAGGAGAAGAGAGACCTACTGGAAGAATATTCATTGACGGATTCTCTATAGCGGAGACAGGACACTGAAAGACAGGATTTGGTGTGTAGATCGTTCTGCTACAAAGTGTGTTTCGTCAAGGCGAATTTGCTGCAACACGATTGATGATTAGGGGACGCTGTTTCTAAACTACAAACTTTTAAAACATGTGTTGGCTATCATGCAATTGCAGCGTCAGCACTATTTGTACTACATGATTCTTCGATAGCGCGGGTTCGCATAGGAACGTGACAATAGCACTATTGAAGAAATGACTGTTTATGGAGAACCACAGAGGTGAATCCCTTATGGAGATAGTGCTGAAGCTCTCCAAAAAAAATGAGCACTAAAGTTGCTGAGCTGGCAGCTGTGGCCTATATGGTCTGCCATCCTGAATAAGCTGCCTCATGAGCAGTAAGACACTCAGACAGCATGTATGCCTGCAACAGTTTAACTGACCTCCTGCCACTTTGGGAAACTACAGCATTTGTCTTGGCAGGTGAGAAACTATTATCATCAGCACTCGTTTATTCTCCAAACTGCCCAAGGACATGAATATGGCACCATTAAGGTTAGATTCCACCACTAAACTTCCCCAACTGGCTATATAAGGACAGATGAATTGGCTAAGCAGGGTGCCCACAAAGGAGAACCATGGTAGCCTCTGGAAGACAAATGGGAGCTCAGGTTATTGCTACCTGAGCACAGACTCCATATGTGACTGGTGGGGTTTTTCTAGAAACAGATGGACAGAAATGGGATGTTTGGCTACAACCCCAGAGAAAATGCTAGAAATTGGATAATGATAGTCTGGAAAGGCCATGGGGTGGGGAGGGGGCGGTTGGTGGGGGGTGCCATCTTGTTCACTCACGTCTGTTAGGGAGAGAAACTGCTGTCCCTACCTAGTCCGACCTACATGTGACCCGAGAGCCACAGCAACATTGCTGACACTTAATGCCCTTGGGCAATTAAGAATGGGCAATAAATGCTGGTTCAGCCAGCGATGCTCTCATCACCTGAATGAATAATAAAAAAAAGTATCTCAACAATACCTGTGGACATGGAGAATTGAGTTTCCTTCTTAGTCATTCTCCCTGCCCATAGCACAAATTCATTCTGTGCTTGTCTGTGTCTGTTTGTGTGACTGTGTGGAGGTGTTTTGAAGAGATTAAAGTCTTAGGTAGTAGACTTATATGCCAGTGGTTGATAATTGTTCATAACCTGTAGCTAGAGTCTATTTATTTGTAATAAATGGTAATCTTGTTAAGCTTCCTGTTAGAACCTTAATTCCAGATGTCTGAAATCAAATTCCATCATCTGATGTGGCTGGATTCAAGGCGGAGAAACAGAGGACTGCAGATGCTGGAGACCCAGTTGAAAAGTGTGGTGCTGGAAAAGCACAGCTGGCCAGGCAGCATCCGAGGAGCAGGAGAATCAACGTTTCAGGCACAAGCCCTTCTTCGGGAATGAGACTGGTGTGCCAAGTGGGCTGAGGTAAAAAGTGGGGGGATTTGCGGGAGGGGTGCTGGTAATAGGATGGGTGGAAGGAGGTGAGGGTGATAGGCCGGAGAGGAGGTGGGGGCAGAGAGATCGGGAAGAAGATTGCAGGTCAAGAGAGCGGTGCTGAATCCGGGGGTTGGGACTGAGATAAGGTGGGGGGAGGGGAAATGAGGAAGCTGGAAAAATCTACATTCTTCCCATGTGGTTGGAGGGTTCCTAGGCGGAAGACGAGGCACTCTTCCTCCAGGTGTCGTGTGGCCAGGGTCTGGCGATGGAGGAGGCCAAGGACCTGCATGTCCTTGGCGGAATGGAAGGGGGAGGGGGAGGCTGGATTCAAACCTGGATCTAAAAGACAGACAAATTATGGAATTGTGTGTACTTTTATAAAATTGTTAACAATATCATCAAGGTAGTGGCAGAGTAGGGCTCCAGTTCTGGGTTTTGTTGTGGTTCTGTTTGCCGAGCTGGGAGTTTTTGTTGCAAACGTTTCATCCCCTTTCTAGGTGACATCTCCAGTGCTTGGGAGCCTCCTGTGAAGCGCTTCTGTGCTGATTCCTCCGGCATTTATACTGGTTTGAATCTGCCGCTTCCGGTTGTCGGTTGCTATCCGCTGCAGTGGCCGGTATATAGGGTCTAGGTCGATGTGTCTGTTGATGGAATTTGTGGATGAGTGCCATGCCTCTAGGAATTCCCTGGCTGTTCTCTGTTTGGCCTGCCCTGTAATAGTGGTGTTGTCCCAATTGAATTTGTGTTGTTTGTCGTCTGAGTGTATGGCTACTAGGGACAGCTGGTCGTGTCGTTTCGTGGCTAGTTAGTGTTCATGGATGCGGGCTATTAGCTGTCTTCCTGTTTGTCCTATGTAGTGTTTTGTGCAGTCCTTCCATGGGATTTTGTACACTACGTTGGTTGGTGTTTTGTGCAGTCCTTGCATGGGATTTTGTACACTACGTAGCGTACAAAATCCCTTGCAAGGACTGCACAAAACACTACATAGGGCAAACAGGAAGACAGCTAACAGCCCGCATCCATGAACACCAATTAGCCACGAAACGACACGACCAGCTATCCCTAGTAGCCATACACTCAGACGACAAACAACACCAATTCAATTGGGACAACACCACTATTACATGGCAGGCCAAACAGAGAACAGCCAGGGAATTCCTAGAGGCATGGCACTCATCCACAAATTCCATCAACAGACACATCGACCTAGACCCTATATACCGGCCACTGCAGCGGACAGCAACTGACAACCGGAAGCGGCAGATTCAAACCAGTATGAATGCCGGAGGAATCAGCACAGAAGCGCTTCACAGGGGGCTCCCAAGCACTGAAGATGTCACCTAGAAAGGGGGCGAAACGTTTTCAACAAAAACTCCCAACTCGGCGAACAGAACCACAACAACGAGCACCCGAGCTACAAATCTTCTCACAAACTTTGAACATCCAGTTCTGGGTCTTTTCCACTCTGATCATTTTTCTTTTTATTTCCTTCCTTGTTTTATTTTCTTTACATAATTACTTCCCTTTACTTACCATTGGCGGTGACGAGGAATCCCAGCACAGACTCAAGTGAGCCCAGCGCAGACATTGTGGTGGCAGCGAATGGGCCCAGTGTGAACCTCATGGTAGCAGCAAGTGGCCCCCTACTTATGTTTCCAGGGTGAGCGTGGGACCTGGCATTGGAACTGGAGGCTGCTCCATTGGCGGTGGTGCCTTCGGTGAGGTAGGCCCAGAGGTGAAAGATGGTTCCTGAGGATCAGTGACTTTGTTGTTGGTTGGATCTGGTGCTGGTGATAGCGAAGCAATAGCGGATGGGTATCACAGCAGCGTTGATAGTGTGGGCCCAGAGGCGAGAGATGTGATTTTGACATTGGTGGGTCCAGCGCAAGTAGCGACTGGCGGAAGAGAATTGGCCCAGCAACGAAAAATGGCGCCTGAAGAAGTGCCACTTCAACATTGGTATATGGCAGCGAAGTGGTGGAGGAGGCATGGTGGTGCAGGCGTCATTGATGATGATTTGGCTCCGGACTGATGCACTCTGTTTCAGCTATATCTTTTCATTTTGTTCTTAAAACTATTCAAAATGGCACTAGATCAAGGCAAATCGGAAATGCTTTTCACTGTACTTTACAGTTTTTCTACATGACAATAAAGTCATTCATTCATTGAAATCCAGGAATAGCGGGAATTGATCTCCTGCGTGCTACCCCAGTGAGACATATTAATATGCATCGTGGACAAGCACAGTTAAGAAAATACACGTCTGAATGTAACTATGAGCAGTGAATGTAATCATTAATTTGTTAGAGAAAGCAAGTATTTTGCTTTATTGTGGCAAATTTATCGCACAGTACTGAGTTTGAATATTGGTCTTATAACAAGATTAAAGGTCTTTCCGATGTTGATTTTTTTCTAAATTAAATAAGCTATATTGAATTTCCTATGCTTATTACAAATCTGACAGCCACTAAAATTTTAACTCTTAAAACATAATTCAATGGCAGATTTGTATTATATCCTAAAATTATACACTGATTTGCCATTTACTTTAATAGAGTCCTTTCAAATAGAGAACAAATTTTATCACTCAGCAGTTCTGCTAAATTACAAGACAGCTTTCAACTTAATAGTTAATTGGTAACACTACATTATTATTACAAGACAACATTGTTGAAGCAACATTGTATTACAGTTGGAATAATTGAGGTTTGGTTTTAAGCTGTTGTGTGATTGTTGACATAGAGAAAGTGAAAGTGGTTTTAATTGAAGCAATTATAGCATTTTTTGTTAAACTGTAACAGTGGAGACTGTATGTCTCTACATAGGTAACAAGACAGCTGTCCTGTGTCTGCCTCATTTAGTGATGTTTATTTGGAAGCACTAGCTTTCAGAACACTGCTCCTCTATCAGGTTCATCAGATGACAAACACCTGATGAAGGAGCAGTGTTCCGAAAGCTAGTGCTTCCAAATAAACCTGTTGGACTATGACCTGGTGTTGTGTGAATTTTAACTTTGTACACCCCAGTCCAACACCAGCTCCTCCAAATTATTTTGTGATGCAAGGGTTTACCACTGTTCAAGTGACTGGCATATAAGAATTAGCTTAATTTTGCCATTAGACTATTTCTGTACGACATTGTAATATTCCAAATAGGTGTATTTCTAGACCTCAGTAATGTATTGAAAATGAAATAATAATTGAATAATGTTATGAATAATTAAGCAAATTGAAAGAAAAGTCTCCTTGGTCTTTGGATTGAGGAACTAAATGAAATTTTGAAAATCTTGGTAGTGTGATGATATGGAAGGGTTTTAGACAAAGTAGAAATAATTAAGAACCCAATATTTGCTGTTCTATAAATGGTATTGAACAAATCACCAAATTTATTTTCAATTGAATGGCAAGATTTCCACATGATTTGACAGATTAAGTGGCTTTGCTTTTTGAAGCCAATCAATGTTGTTCTGGAATGCGATGGCCATGATGACTGCCAGAATCATAGACTCAATTCAAACAATAACTAATGACAGGAACACTGAAAATATTTAAATACAGTATCAAACACAATTAATGTTTCTGCAACAGCAACTTTCAAATCTGAGTACTCTACCATCTAGAAGGAGAAGAGCAGCAGATGCATAGGAACACCACCTCCTGCAAGTTCCAATCCAGGTCACACACCATCCTGATTTGGAACAAATGCATGTCTCATTCACTGTCCCTGGGTCAAAATCCTGTAGTCCCTTTCCTATCAGCATTGTGTGTGTACCTACACTAAATGGGCTGCAGGAGGTCAAGAATCAAATCACCAACACTTTCTTCAGAACAGTTAGCTGTGGGTGATAAATGCTAGCTGAGCCAGTGACACCCACACCCCTGAAAGATTCTTTTGAAGGACTAAGATTAACAATGCAGGTCTTAAAATGAACAATATGTTATTACAGGCAACTCAGAATTAGATTGTGCTACATGTACACACAAAACTTTGCAAATAGCAGTGTCTAGGAAGGGTGTCCAGACATTTTGTATCCTTTATCCTCATTTCAATCCAGAACACTTTGAAAGTAAATATCAAGTGGAGCGATGTTAAATGGGATCATTAGCTTTTTCCAATTTTACAGCATTGTACAAGCTTAAGGAGTAGCCTCTTGTGTAGAATGCAATTTGTGCCTGTGACACTCAATTTAGTAGAAAATCTTAGAGACTTTGAAATTATTGGTTTCTGATTAAATAACAACTGATCACTTGCCTAAATATAGGCTCTATCCTTAACATACTATAGTATGTAAATGATTTTTGATTAAGTAAACCTCAGAAAGGTATTTTTTTTGCCAGAACTGAAATTGCAGTGGCAAATCAGAATGATCTATCTATTGTGTGGTGAGAAATTAGAAGTTGGATCCCAAAAGCTGTACGCTGTTTCCATACTTTTCAGATATTAAATAATTCTCCACTTTTATAAAATTACTTACACTTATATACACCTTAAACTTATAAAATTTTGCAATATGCATCACAGAAACACAATTTGACAGAGAGGCACATGAAGATGAGTTTATGGAAAATGGCATGACTCCTAGTGTACTGAACCTAACTGCTTTTTAACTATATGATGCTGAAATAATGGCCCAATGTTGTTGCCCATACAACATCGATTGACTCTATGAAACCCTTAACTCTGGACTACAAAGGAAAGGAAAATATGCTGAACTGTAAAAATCATCCAAAAGCCTATATTTCTGCTCCCTGCAAATAAGCAACTTCTGTTCATCAAATTAGTGATGGCAAATATTCCTCAAAGAACCTTGAAGAGATTTTTAAAGGCAAGGAATTGCCTTCCACTCAACTGCTAGGGAACCAGTCAATCACAAAAGCAAATAAATCCCACACTAACTCTAGACTCTAAACTGTTCCAAGATGGCGGCTGCAGAGCAGTGGCATGCATGCCTGAGTCCTGAGCCTGGGCCTGGGCCTTGTCTGCTTCTATCCGCTTTTCCTTTTGCTCCCTTATTCTTTTACATTTGCTCACTCTTTTTTTTCCTTTTTATTTTCCTTGTTTGATGGAAGTGCACCACTTCCAAGAATGCCAGCAGCGATGGTAGCATCTCTATCCCGGAGTGTCAGCAGCGATGGAGCGGCTCCATCCCGGAGTGTCAGCAGCAATGGGACGGCTCTATCCCGGAGTGTCAGCAGCATTGGGAGCAGCAGCTCTATCCCAGAGTATTAGCAGTGATGGGAGCGGCTCTATCCCGGAGTGTCAGCAGCGATGGGAGTGGCTCTATCCCGGAGTGTCAGCAGCGATGGGAGCAGCAGCTCTATCCCGGAGTATCAGCAGCGATGGGAGCGGCTCTATCCCGGAATGTCGGAAGCGATGGGAGCGGCTCTATCCCGGAGTGATGACAGTGTTGGTAGCGTCTCTATCCTGGAGTGTTGGCAGTGTTGGGAGTGGCTCTATCCTGGAGTGTTGGCAGCGATGGGAACGGCTCTATCCCAGAATATTGACAGTGTGGGAGCAGCTCTATCTGGAGTGTCAGCAGCAAATGGGAGTGGCTTTATTCCGGAGTGTCAGCTAGGGTGGGAGCGACTCTAATCTGGAGTGTCAGCAGCGATGGGAGCAGTCCCCTTCACAGAGTGCCGGCAGCAGTGCGTTCCTTTGCTGTGATGGTGACTCCAGGATGAAGCAGCAGGAATGGAAGCCAGAACGTGGCACTGACTGCTTTCCCATTGTTGCCCCAGTGTTCAGTTTGAGACAGCTTAGCACCCGACAACTTCACTGATAGCTGCATTACTGAGATCGTCCCAGTGCAGACTCATGGCAGTGATGAGGTCAATGGAGGCAAGATGGCACTGAATAATGGTGACATGGTTCCAGAAACAGCAGTGCAGTTCCAGGACATGTCTGGCCCTGAGTCCCTGATCCCAGAGGTAGTGGCAGGGTGCTGGGATTCAGGGCAGCTAAGTGTTCACAGATTGATGGGTGAGACTTGGTTTTTCTGGCAGCAGGGTATCGTGGCAGAGGCAAGAGAGTGATCTGGATGTTTCCTTTTCTTTTGGCTGTTTCTTTCATTTCTGCTTCTGTTTTAAATCCTGTCTTTTGCATACTAAGATGGTGCTGGAGAGTGGTGAATTTGTACACTTTTCACTGCATTCCTGTATTCCTGTACTGGAGTACACGTGACATTAAAATTTAAATAGAGAAAAAGACTGTATTAAAAACAAGGCGATTGATACACTGCTATCTTTGGTGTTATGTACTTAAGTTGTTGAATATTATGTAATCTCTTTACCCTTTCTGATTCAGTCTCTCCCTTTGTATGTTTGCTTGTTTGTTTCTGTTGCAACTTATTCCCCTCTGATTCCTGCACACAGCTAAGAGGGTGTGTGATAAACCTTACTGCTGGTTGAACTTTACAACAGTGTGAATGCAGTCCTTACAACGTCAGAGGCCAAAGACAATGTTTTAAAATTTGTAAATAATTTGGGTGATTAATTATCAAGCATTTTTTTTGTAATTCTTTTTCAATATATGTTCATTATATACAGCTTGTTTATTTTTCTTAGCTTTTGGGACACATAACAATGCTGGTTTCATGCACAATATGATGAAAGATGCATCATATATAGCATTATCATTTTGGGAAGTTGGATTTTAAAATAGCAGTGGAGGAATTTTGGACAGTTCTGTGAATTACACGGAGTCAGCTAAGTCAAAATTTTGAAGAATTGATGTTGATAAATTTCTCTGGATTAACTATCATATAAAATATATTAAAAATTAAACGTATCAGGCTAGGTTTTGTTGTAGGATTCAACTTGTCCAGTAGTACCAACATATAGGATCATAACAAAGGTCACGCATGAGTATGATGGTAATGAGCGGTTTTGCTATTTGAGTTTCCCTTTCCTAAAACTCCCTTTTTTTCAATTTACATGGGCTTCCTATAATCTTAAATTTATGCTTAGAGTGTGCATAATTCGCATACCTCAGGGGAGCAAATACTTTTACAGCTATTTTATTACAGATATCACCCAGGATGCTCATTCTACCTACTGTAGCTCTTCAAAGAAGGCAAAAAAATTCGAAGTTCTTGTGCCGTTGGTGCCATTTTGCCACACACAGTGTGACCCAGAGCCACAATTCTTTGTCTGCTGAAGATTTTAACCTGGAGGTAACAGGGGTACTCCCTAGCGCTTACCTGTTTCTCTTCAAATTTGGGCTCAGATAGCATGGTTGGTGCATAATTGTAAATTTAAGCAGAGATTTGAGTGAGAAAGCTGTTGTGATTATCAGAGGTACTGCAAAATGAACTGGAGTTGGAAGAGGTCAAATGTATTTGAACTTCCTATGGTCCCCGCAAGGAATGTTCAATCCTTTCCATTCCACAACATCCACAGCTTCTCCTTTCCTAATCATCAGGTCCCTTCAAACTTATTCTCTTTGACATACCTGAACATTGGAGCTCATTCCTTCCCTTTCTCATGATGGCCCACTGATTCTTTATTCATTCACAAGATGAGGGTGTCATTAGCAAGCCAGCATTTATTCCCCATTCCTAATTGCCCAGACGGCAATTAAGAATCATCCATATTGCTGTGGGTTTGGAGTCACATGTAAGTCAGTCCAGGTAAGGAGGCAGTTTTCCTTCGCTAAAGGACATCAGTGAACCAGTAGTGATCGTCATTTCACTCCTGTTGGATCCTGTCAGATTAGGGAGGGAGACTGATGGGGCGAATGGAGATCAAGCTCAAGAATTAGAATCTTCCAGGCACCTGTTGCCGAGGTCGGCACCATTTACCATTAACTTGTTCCCTGTTCAATGGCTCCTGCTCTAAATTAAAATTAAGGCATTAAAAATTGTTCTCAGAATTTTGAAATTGAGGTTTTCAATAACTCTTTTTGATGCAAGCCATTACTTTAAGGATTGATTTATCTTGCCATCATGTCGTGAAAGGATGTTGCTCAATTAAAGTCAATACAACACCCAAGATTGCTGTACAAGTATGTCCCAATTCCATTGAAGTGGAGGTTCACTCTTGGAAAAAACATTGAGCACACCTTTAAGATGAAATATGAGATCAAGAGTGAAGTGCTTATTTCCAGTTTGCACTTGGGCTTTCAATGTCTTGACTTGGATATCAAAAGCTTGGCTTACAGCCAGCCTTACCCTCAAGGCATCTCTTGCATCCTGTGATTCACAGACTGGGAGAAATTGACATGTAATATCTTCAGACAGGACTACAGACAGGACTATCTGCAGGGTGCAGGCCAAAGGAGATTCAATCAAAGTTCAGAATCAGCTTCCCAACTGGTCTGGCTGAAAATTCATGTTAAAAAAATAACTTTATATATGATGACAAGTAAAGCTTCACATCTGTTACATAAACATTGATATAAAAGTTTAAGAAGTTATTTTGTCCATTGGTCCAGTCCTAGCAGTTTGTGCATAAAGAGCCAAGTATATACATAGTACCTCATAGTGGTCCCAGGATGACAGGAATGCACTTCACATCTAACCAATTGCTCCTGATGTGTACTTTCTGCTGTCATGTAGGTCTACACAAATGTCAATTTTGTGTACAGCACAATCTGCCAACAGTACATGAGATGAATGACCAGTTATTTGGATTGTGGTACTAATGGGTGAAGGAAAATCATCGGTCAGAAAACGAAAAGAACTACCCCAGTCTTTGTTAAATAGTGCTCTAGCAAATTTTAAGTCACTTTTAATACAAGCAATCATGTGGAACCTTATCATTTTCTGGCAATGTACTAGTCATGTTGAGTTCGGTGGTGATATTCCCAATACAAGGGTGAATCATGCCCCATTTCTGCTCCATCTTGTTGTGCGTTGTTCATGGAGGAATTTGCTGCTCAAAGGGGTTCCTCCAGAAGACCAGCATCACTTGGGGCCGTGCCATCTTTCAAAATCCTGTAGAGGTAGTGCCAGCTGGGAGTTGTGCTGATTGTCAGTGTTAGAGGAGTTAGGAGAGATGGCACAGATGTGGAAGCTAGCACCATGCTTCTTTAAAATGGATCTGGAGACCTCTCCCTGGAGGACTGTCAGAGGAGGCAATGCTATTACATTGTGCCAACCTGGTCAGAGCTTTTCACCTGTATCAGTGCCATCTTCAGGGTGAGAAGGATGGGGAAGCAGTGCTGCAAAACATTCTCCGTATGCAGTGCTGTGTGTTCTGCTACCTCATGTTTGTCTGCGCCACCACACCCACCTCTCTCCAGTGCTAAGGCTGCAGCTGCCCCTTCTGTAGCATGAAACACCTTGCTTCACTCGCTCTTGTTAACTCACACACCATAACCCTGCATGCTTTACACCCTGCACCCATATTCACTCAGAATGCCTCAAAACCAGTGCACATCGGGCACCAGCTCTAACAGCTGTGAAACCCACTTATGTCTTACACTTTGGCACCTTTTATGCCATTGCAGGAGCAAACAACCCATAATAGGACTGAGCAATGCCACACAAATGGGGAAGAGGAATGCTGGCATCTGCGCTGCTCCTAGCCCTCCAGCAGCACAGGTGACCATCTAGCCCTGGGCTCTGTGAGGTTGGCCACTGAGTATCACATGTCTGTGGCTCTACACAGGGGTGAAGGAGAAATGGCCCAGGCCACTATCATTGGGAGGACTGTCAGAGACCAGGTGTGGGCCATGCCCCTAGTAGGGGATCACCCTATGGTCTTGACCATGAGGGACTTTATGTATTTGCCAAGGGAGAAGCAGTGGCAGGGAGCCATTGAGGACCCATTACTCTATCCTTATCACTCATCTTCATCACTTCCTCAAAAAACTCCACCAAATCTGTGAGACTTAGGTGGCAACTTGCAGTTGACAGTATTCATTGTACTTGCTCCCATTGTCCTTCTACATGGTGAAGTTGTGAGTTTGGGAGATCCTATCATTATTAGACTATCTCCTACAAAAGCAATGAAATCTAATTATGGTGAGTTGTTGCAGTTCATTATGTCAGGGATACTCACTGCAATCATAAGCCATGGGTATCTGAGGGAGTGAACATTTAAGGCAGTGGATGACATGGCAGTCAAGGAGGGTGCTTCGCCTTTACTTGTGCTTGTCGATAGTGGAAAGGCTTTGGGGAGTCAGAAGATGAGCTGCTCAACCAGACTCTGAACTGTTCTTGTAGCTTCTGTATTTATTGAGCTAGCTCATTCAAGTTACTGCACAAATCATATTCATGGCATCAATTTGATTTCATTGCTTTCATAGGAGATAATCTAATGATGAAACTTCCTCGCTATGGTGACAAAAGTGAGGGGTTGAATTTAACTGCTATGAAGTAACAGGAAATTTTCCATTAACTGAGTGCTGATTACAGTTGGAAATATTACAAATCCAAATGATATATTTCAATGAGAACAGAAAATGCTTTGGAATCCAAAGAAGAGTCATATTTGACTCAAAATAATAACTCTGTTTCTATCTCCACACAGGCTGTCGCATGTGCTGATTCACTAGTACTTTCTACTTTTGTTTCAGATCTCATGCGTCAGCAGTAGTTTGCTTTTATTAGCTCAAGAAGAATGCTAAATTGAACTCTGCTCTTACAGACAGAGGTGGTCATTCTTTCATTTGTATTACAAGAACCCAGGATAATTTTTGGATTGCCCTTTTTGTGGATCTAAGTTTGTTCGCTGAGCTGAAAGGTTCATTTCCAGATGTTTCATTACCTTATTAGGTAACATCTTCAGTGGGAGAAAGTGAGGACTGCAGATGCTGGAGATCAGAGCTTAAAAATGTATTGCTGGAAAAGCGCAGCAGGCCAGGCAGCATCAAAGGAACAGGAGAACCGACGTTTCGGGCCCAACATCTTCAGTGGACCTCATGTGAAGCAATGCTGAAAATTCCTGCTTTCTATTTATATGTTTGGGTTTCTTTGGGTTAGTGATGTCATTTCCTGTGGTGAAGTCCACTTCCTGTTCCTTTTCTCAAGGGGTGGTAGATGGAGTCTAAATTGATAGAGTTCTGGTTGGAATGCCATGCTTCTAGAAATTCTTGTGCATGTCTTTGTTTGGCTTGTCCTAGGATGGATGTGTTGTCCCTGTCAAAGTGGTGTCCTTCCTCATCCATATGTGAGGATACTAGTGAGAGAGGGTCATGACTTTTTGTGGCTAGTTGGTGTTCATGTATCCTGGTGGCTAGTTTTCTGCCTGTTTTTCCAATGGAGTGTTTGTTCCAGTCCTTGCATGGTATTTTGTAAACGATGTTAGGTTTGCTCATTGTCTGTATGTGGTTTTTCAAGTTCATTAGCTGTCGTTTTAGCATGTTGGTGGCTTTGTGGGCTACCATGATGCCAAGGGGTCTGAGTAGTCTGGCAGTCATTTCTGAGTTGTCTTTGATGTAGAAGAGAGTGGCTAGGGTTTCTGGATGTGTTTTGTCTGCTTGTGGGTTTGTTGCTGAGAAATCGGCGGACTGTGTTCATTGGGTACTCATTCTTTTTGAATACATGGTTAGGTGATTTTCCTCTCTCTGCGTAGTTCCTCTGTGCTGCAGTGTGTGTTGGCTCATTGAAATAATGTTCTGATGCAGCTTCGTTTGTGGGTGTTGGAATGATTGCTTCTGTAGTTCAATATTTGGTCTGTATGTGTTGATTTTCTGTAGATGCTGGTTTGAAGTGCCCCATTGGCTGTTTGCTCTACTGTGATATCTAGGAATGGCAGTTTGTTGTTGTTTTCCTTCTCTTTAGTGAATGTTATGCCAGTAAGGGTACTTTTCATGGTCTTGAAGGTTTCCTCTAACTTGTTTTGTTTAGTGATGATAAAGGAGTCATCCAGATAGCGGACACAGAGTTTGGGTTGGATGGTTGGCAGAGCTGTTTGCTCAAGTCTCTGCATTACTGCCTCTGCTAAGAACCCTGATATCGGAGATCCCATGGGTGTTCCATTGGTTTGTCTGTAGGTTTTGTTGTTGAAGGTGAAGTGGGTAGTAAGGCATAGGTCCACTAGCTTGATGATATACTCCTTGTTGATGAAGTTAGTGGTGTTTGGTGTGTGTGTCTTTGGGTCTTCTAATAGTGCAGTCAGTGTTCCTTGGCCAGATTAATGTTGATTGAAATAAACAGGGCTGTTACATCAAAGGAGACCATTATTTCATCCTCTTCTATCTTAGTGTCTTGGGTGGAGTGGATGGAGTAGTGTGAGCCTTCTACTAAGTGTTTTAGTCTTTCATGTAGCTCCTTGGCCAATCTGTAAGTTGCTGTTCATCATCATGCCTTACCACACACTCCACCTCCATCTACCACCCCTGAGAAAAGGAACAGGAAGTGACTTCACCACAGTAAGTAACATCACCACAGGAGATGACATCACCAACCCAAAGAAACCCAAACATATAAATAGAAAACAGGAATTTTCAGCATTGCTTCGCATGAGGTCCACTGAAGATGTTACCAAGTAAGGTAATGAAATTCTGGAAATGAATCTTTCAGCTCAGCGAGCAAACCTACAACCAAAACCTCAACCTGAGCTACAAATCTTCTCAAAACCCACTACGCCCTTTTTGTTTTTATATTAAATATGACCATTAAGCCATCACAAACAATCCCCTCGATTAACTACCTAAATCATGATTTGGAGATACCGGTGTTGGACTGGGGTGTACAAAGTTAAAAATCACACAACACCAGGTTATAGTCCATCAGGTTTAATTGGAAGCACACTAGCTTTCGGAGCGACGCTCCTTCATCAGGTGATAGTGGAGGGCTCGACCGTAACACAACATTTATAGCAAAAATTTGCAGTGTGATGTAACTGAAATTGTACATTGAAAAATTGATTGTCTGTTAAGCCTTTCATCTGTTAGAATACAGTGATAGTTTCACTTCTTTCATGTGTAAATCACATGAATTTACGCATATTTTGTGATTTACACATGAAAGAAGTGAAACTATCACTGTATTTTAACAGATGAAAGGCTTAACAGACAATCAATTTTTCAATGTACAATTTCAGTTACATCACACTGCAAATTTTTGCTATAAATTCTGTGTTATGATCGAGCCCTCCACTCACCTGATGAAGGAACGTCGCTCTGAAAGCTAGTGTGCTTCCAATTAAACCTGTTGGACTATAACCTGGTGTTGTGTGATTTTTAACTACGTAAATCATGTTGGTGTCAGGTCTCAAGCTCCATTATTTTCCAGTTTAAATGACAGTGGTATGATGAGTGGAGTAAATGTGCAGTCACTATTGTTTAAGTGGGGATGGAGTAATGCTAATTATGTTCTGCATACTTTCAATGAGGGGTAAAGCAAACTGGATAATAGTCCTTGGAAATCTGTTATAATGTAAGTAATGACATATGATGCGGTGTTGTGAAGCAAGTTCTGTGATGGAATAATGGTGAATGCCAAAGTCATGGCATCATTATGGGACTAATTTTCAGAAAAAAAATTCAAGGGTCTGGTAGTTAGATTTGCTGGTATTCTATGTTCTCCTTGCTGAACCTTTAGGTGGAGTACATCATGACTACTTTGACATCTCTTTCCAATCACAAATGGCTCTCTCTCGGCATTGTTGGCAGTTACTTACCACTCCAATCAAAGCAAAAGATCTGCCAGATAAACAACAGTGCTGTTCCACTTTGCACTGGTACACATTAACTCATCGAAAACATTGATGAATGGAAATTAAAACCAGTAAATGACATAATCTTCTGGCACAGTATGACATCTTCAACTATCACAAACCCAAAGCTCAGCTCATCTCCAAATATTACATGTCCAATAAAATGTCAGTTTTCAACAGTGCGTATTTCTCAGGGTCAGATCGAAGTGTTTTACATGCCAGCTATTTAGTTAAAAAAGAACTAACTGATGAACTTTGTCTTTCATCAAGAATAATTGATAAATTCTGGAATATGCTCTTCACCCTTGCTTCAAGCAAGTAAAATGGAATTTTTAACATTTTGTCAGTCCTCTTCTAAAGTTTGCCTCTACAGTATTAGCATTATGAGGTCAGTCTCTGTTTCTTTCATTTGTCAGAATCAATACGTTTTCCTTTTCGTAAGGAAGCGGGTGTAAAAATAACACAAATTCCCAGCTCGGCGAACAGAACCACAACAACGAGCACCTGAGCTACAAATCTTCTCCCAAACTTTGAACGCCTACGGGCGAGAGACGCTAAGACAAGCAAGGAAATGGGAAACCTGTGCAACCGCCTAAGCGCCACATACGAACAACTCCAGTTCCTGCACGAATGCCGAATCGAATCCTTCCACCATGTGTCAGATACAGATCACCAGTCAACAACCCACAAGCTAGGGACACAGCCAAACAGAACGGAGTCAGGATGATCCAGGTAATGATTACAGATGCACACAACAGACCACACAAATACAGACAAGAAAAAAACCACCAATCAAGAATGGACCCGGACCATAGAACAGGCCGTCACCATAGGATAGAACAGGACCACACACGGCAAAAAAACGGCACTAAAAGAAAAAAATGGCCAAACTAACACACAACAGAGAGCCAAAAATCATTAATTTCAAAAACCACCAATCAAGAATGGACCCGGACCATAGAACAGGACCACACACCGCAAAAAAACGGCACTAAAAGAAAAAAATGGCCAAACTAACACACAACAGAGAGGACACCACAACACACTCCTGGATTAGAAACCTGTCCCACAGACAGCTCACAGACACGGAAAGAACAATACTGGCCAAGGGACTCAACTACAACCACAGGGACGCCAAGACAGCAGACTTCCTAGCAGCGCTAGAATGCACACGCAGGAACAATGCGCTGACAGAAGAGTCACACAAACAGTGAGACGAAGTATCATACCCCTGATAACAAGGAAAAGACAAACACATAACCTCAACACCAAGGACAGGGAAGCACTAAAAGCACTAAGAAATGATAAGAACATAATCATACTACCAGCAGACAAAGGCAGAATGACGGTCATCCTGGACAAAGCAGAGTACATCCAAAAAGCACAACAACTACTTACAGATACCAACACCGACCAAAAGAGTTTGACCCCACCCCACAGCTCGCCAATAGGATAAACAACACACTGAGGAACCTACAAAAAAACGGACAGATAACTAGGTTTGACCTACAAAGAATGAAACCTGAAAGCAACAACAACCCCAGATTCTATGGACTACCTGAAGTGCACAAACCAACCATCCCACTCAAACCCATAGTATCACTACCAGGGACACCATCACACAAACTGGCTAAAGAACTACAGCAGAAACTGAAACACCTGATCAGCGGATCCAGACACTCTATACAGTCAACACAGGAATTCTTGGACATCATCAGAAATATACACATAGACAAGGAAGAAACTATGGTCTCATTTGATGTAACGGCACTGTTCACCTCTATCAACAAAACCCTATCCAGAGAAACAATAGCCAACCTATTGGACATACAGAACAGACAACAAGACGGGGAACCTATCAACAAAGACTGCATACTCAAACTACTGGACCTGTGCCTCACAACACACTTCACATTCAACAACCAAATACATGAACAAATCAACGGCACACCCATGGGCTTACCCATTTCTGGACTCATAGCAGAAGTGGTAATGCAAAGGTTAGAACAAACAGTCTTACTGCAAATTCAACCCAAATTCTGGGTCAGATATGTAGATGATACCTTTGTAATCATTAAAAACACAGAAATAGAGAACACACACCAGATCATCAACGCCACACTCACAGGAATCCGATTCACCAGAGAGGAAGAAAAGGACAACCAACTCCTATTCCTAGACTTGATGGTACAGAGAACACCAAACAGAGAATTCACCACAAAGGTATACAGGAAAGCCACACACACAGACCAAGTCCTAAACTACAAAAGCAACCACCCCAACACACGCAAAAGAAGTTGCTTCAAGACACTGTTCAAAAAGGCCACAACACACTGCAGCACACCAGAACTGCAAAAAGAGGAAGAAGAACACCTATACAATGTATTCACCAAAAACGGATACCCCCGCAATTACAGAATGAGGACATGCCGCAACCCAAAGGACTAGCCACTCTACCATGCATCAAAAACATTTCTGAACTAACAGCCAGACTACTGCAACCACTAGGACTCATAACAGCACAAAAACCAACAACCACTCTCAGACAACAACTCACCAGAACGAAGGACCCGATACCCAGCATGAGCAAAACCAATGTAGTGTACAAAATCCCATGCAAGGACTGCACAAAACACTACATAGGACAAACAGGAAGGCAGTTAACGGTCTGCATCCATGAACACCAACTAGCCACAAAACGACATGACCAGCTATCCTTAGTAGCCACACACTCAGATGACAAGCAACATGAATTCGACTGGGACAACACTACTATTATAGGACAAGCCAAACAGAGAAAAGCCAGGGAATTCCTAGAGGCATGGCATTCATCCACAGATTCAATCAATAAGCACATCGACCTGGACCCAATATACCGGCCACTGCAGCGGACAGCTGGAACTGACAACTGGAAGCGGCAGGTACAAATCACTATAAATGCCGGAGGAAACATCACAGAAGCACTTCACAGGAGGCTCCCAAGCACTGAGGATGTCACCTAGACAGGGGACGAACGTCTGCAACACAAATTCCCAGCTCGGCTAACAGAACCACAACAACGAGCACCCAAGCTACAAATCTTCTCCCAAACTTTGAATAATTGTTCTATCATTGACAGAATAGTATGTGAGAAATAGGCATTTCTCTGAAAGGTCCAGCAGGGGTCCTCAAAGCCATAGGAACCACAAGTGCAAATGTACTGGACTCTGGTCTATCAAATCATAAAAATGATGGTTTTGTGAATTAGATAAACTGTCCTCTATGAATGTGGCAATGAATAGTCTCTGCCTTCATCATCCAGTTCACTACTTTTGTGGCATTTATCCTGCCAGAAAAGCAAGACTACTTATAGTCTACAAATAGAAAGAATGTATCTCAGAAATTCTGGGAATTGAGAGAAGTGAACTTAAGTAACATGAATTAATATTTTTTGTGGTTGGGATATGAATTCACTTGGTTTCCCACATAAAGTTGTGTCCTCATGCAGAATATGGCAAGATTCCAATCTGTGTGAAAAATGTTGTAGATAAATTAAAGAATTACAGATCAGGTAATCGGACAACTGAAATATAGAAAATGCTCAGAGGCATTTTTGGTAATGGAATCAATATTTATTTTGAGGACAAAGGCTAGGAAAGAGCAGCATGATTGATCTCAAGTGTGAAAGGGATGTGCCTTGAGGAAAGTTTAGAGAAGATTAAGGTTTACAATTAAGATCGTGCCTCTCTCTGAAGAAAATATTATTAAATGCACAAAAGATAAAATCTGCTTATTTCAAAGAATACTAAAAATAGCAACAAAAATGTATAAAACAAATATAAGTAAATTAACAAATAACAAGTTAACAATGCACTCAAAGAATAATATTTTGAATAATCCAAAAACAAAATAATAGGGGCATAATCACTGAAGTTGTTCAAAACGCCATTCAATGCAATGATGGGAGAATTAATTTATCAGTGGGGATCAGAACTAATGGTTTAAATTGCCCTTTTATAACTCTGCTTTTTGTTATTTTTGTGCCAGAAGATTTTTAAAACATGTAAGTAGGTCAGCATTAAAATCCTTGCTTCTAAACAAAATGCTGAATATATATCTCACTGTATTTGGTGCTCTCCTTTTGTGGCACACTTGTTAAGTTTCAGGAAATAATGTGAAGAATGCAGGGCTGAGTCAGTCATTTACTGAACTGAGCTCGAAGCCAAGCTGAAAATATAAAGCATTCATGTTTTGTCGTATTTATTTGTGACTCACTGAAATCACCAAAATTGTAAATAGTTTGAGTTTAACAGCACCTGTTCCTTTTAATAAATTTGGCCCTTATTTAAATGATAAACTTCCCAGTGGAATCTATGCTAACTTTTGCTGGTATTTTTTTAAAAATTCAAAATATTTCAAAATAAAAGTTCAAATGGAGCTTAAAATCCAGCATGGACTAGTTGGGCTGAATGTCCTACTTCTTTGGTGTATCATCTATTTAGTCTGATACAAAATGTAAACTACATTTTTTTAAAGGTAGTGATTCTTGGCAATTCAGTTTTCAGGGAAAGTTGCTTATCTGAGTCAGGTAACAGATGTATGTTCACTGTGCTTGATTATGTTGCATCAGCATCTCAACCTAACGTCTGTGTTCCGCCAGTACCCTAATTGTCAGAATTATGAGTATGGACACAATGTGGTAATGACCAGATAATCCTGCACAGAAGCCTTGGGTTGTATGTGCTGAAGTTCTGGCCTCAGTGCTCAGAAGTTAATGTGCTACCGACTGATCCATGGCTAGGCTCAGAACAAAGTCAGCAGGCACCACAGAAGCTGGTAGAAGCTAATCTGCTGAGAACATGTCATGGATGTGCAGATACTGCATTTAAAAACTAGTATTGTCTCTGCATTACTCTGAGATATATAAAATATACAATTCCCTGTACCTTGTGCTGTGACCAAATGTTTAGGCCTATGTAATTGGAGTGGGATTGTTTTGAGGCATTGTGGGTCTCAGCAGCTGACTGGAGAGCCAGTGAGAGACTTGCACTTCCTATTTTCAGCAAGGTAAATTCGTCCATCCACACACACATCAGGCAATGATACTGGCACTGATGGGGCCTTCAAGACCTTGGGGGAGGTAAAGGAGGTTGAGGTAAAGGTGGGTGGAGGTAAAGTGGGATGTGGGGTTGAAAGGGTAAGTTCTCCCTAGTGTGAGCAAATGGCCAACTAGAGACTACCAGGTCTTGTATTCAGCAACACCTCTGAAGAAGCTTTGAATGCTGGTGGACAGACAATAAGGAGGACTCAGGCCACAATGTGTGGGTAAGGGAGTTTTGTGAGATGGAGGACATGAAGAGATGGTGGGGACTCCCAGCAGAGACACTTCCCCTTCTGGGTGGTCAGTCCTTTTGATTAAGGCATCAATCCCCACCTCCAACCTCACCCTCGCCCTCCTGCTGAGGATGCCACACAGTTTTGCCTGTTGAGCATTTTGTAAAGTGAAAGCTCTGCTTTATCAATGGCAGCAGTTTGAGGCCATTATGTGGTCATTAGTTGGTCAGTAAAGGGCCTAAATAAACAGCTTGTCAATGCCAACCTCCCTATTCAGAACCTAATTCTGGGAGAGGTAGGAATACAAAATGTTCAGTACCACATTAAATGCCCTTGCTACGTACAAGCTCACTAGCTGGTGATTCTGTCTATACAGTGAGCAACATTTACTGTTTGCTCACATAGTGGGATAGTATCAGAGTAGACTGTTAATTTCTTAGCCTCGATGTCTCATTCAGTATTTTGACCCAACTTAATTTCAAGTGAATTTAATAGTTACTTCAATCAACCTGTCCTGACATGTTATGACACACGTTGGATTAGGTTGGACTGGAACCCAGTGCTTGCAGCTCAGAGGTAAAGACAGTACTATGGGACCACACAGCCCTCTGAATTACTATTTCAGTGACAGTAGCATTATGCAATCACTTCCCCATTTTCAAGTGGTGTAAACTTAATTAACTGGTGGTCCAATTAGGAAATGACAGCAGTTGCTTTCGGATATGAACATTCCTTGCTTTACGGACCATATTATTAGTCACTCAAAAACTTACAAATTTTCTCCAGCTGGCTATTCACAGTGGAAGTACCAGGATATGGAAATATACTTTTTGCTTGCTTGTCACATTTTTCCATTTAATCCTCAAAATGTAGAGGATCGATTTTCATAACCTTTTATTTTCACACACCAAAAATAAAATTACATCTTCCCAATGGGAAAATCAATGATATTTTACTTGTTGATTTGTGAAAGGTTTGAACATGGCAATTCCCTTGAAGATTGTAGTTCAGATTTAAATGTAAAGTATCACTGATTGAACACTACCATCACAGTTCCAAAATAATTTAAGAGGTGCATAACTCATCCAATGATTTCAAATCTTTAGCCTCATCTCGAATTATTTGCAAGGTGCTTTTGTGGATACCCTACCTAGGCCACAGTGATAAGAAACATTTCAACAGAGACGCATTCTTAACTGTGTCATAAGCACAGTCAAGCTAGAGACAAAATAGCTGTAAAGTGGCTCAGTGCAAACTGAAAAAGCTGTAAATATTTGAACAGACTTTTACTGACTAACCTTCCAAGATTTTCTTTGTCCTATTTTCTGGAGCTTATTTTCTGTTTAGTATCACATGCCTGGGGAGAAAATGGTCAAATAGTTTTTTTTGTTTCGTTTGCTCATTTCCTTGTCTGTCTCATAGTTTCAATGGCACTAACGTGAAATTGGGCTAGAAATTTAGATTCAAGTGTTAGATATTAAGCTGGCACTATCAACTAGCATACAGCAGCTCTCCATTTGGATCAAGATTTTTCTGGGCCATGGAGTGCAGAATTGTCAAAGAGCACTTACTGAAATTGTGCAAACAGAATTTTGAAATGTTTATTCAACCATTTGTCAAAGTATATTCTCGTGAGAGTGAGCGAGCATTGAGATGTAGAAACAGGCTAGAACCAGAATATTCCAGATCCTGTTTATTTCGAATCTTGGGGAAAAAAAAGCTTGTTTTTTTTTATATTTTAGGCTTGGAAATTGGAACAGATCTTGTGGTGATATCACTGTGTGTCTTTGAAAATACTACAGACATTTTGATGGGATTTCTTCACTTGAAATGCAGGCCAGCTATGAATGATAATTGCAATCTCTGCTTCATTTCCTGAATGTGGCAGAGCTAAAAAGGAGAAACAAATTCCATGTGGCTGATATTGTTCTGCCCTTCATTTGTTGCTTTTAAGTGACACAATGTAAAGACTTCCAACAAAGACATCTGGATGGGTAAATGGATAGGAAGAATTTAGAGGGCTATGGGCTAAGTGTTGGCAAATGGGACTAGATTAATTTAGGATATCTGGTCGGCATGGATGAGTTGGACCGAAGAGTCTGCTTCTGTGCTGTACCTCTTTATGACTCCATGACTCTATAAATTTGTGTTTGTTCTGTTCATTTTATTAATGTCAGCACAGAGCCCAGTAAAGCCTATGTCTTTTAGTACTGTACCTCCTGGCATTTATCTGACTGTATTGCCAAATCATGCAGAACAGAGGGACGCCATTTGGCACAATCATGCCTGTGCTGTCTCATTGGGAAAACCGTCAAATTATTCCCACTCCCCCAATTGGCTGCCCATACCCTGTCCTTTGTTTAGTTTTTTTCCTGTTAAAATGAAAATGACCAGGAATTTTGGTTTGATTCACATCATGCAAGTTTGCACCTGTAGTTAGATCTCTGCATGATATCACTACGTTTATATTCTATGTGAAGTGTTGTGTTTGTCTCACAAAGTTCCATCTTTTGAGACAGGCATAATGTTTTACTTAAATTCCTCAATGCATTGACAAACCGTGTGTGTCAATGTAGATATATGTAAAACGTTCGTGTTCAAGAAGTAAGTTATTTCCAGTAGTGTACCTAGCTGTTTCATAAAATCACCCTCTAAATTCTGTCCCTGTTTCAATTTTAGAACTGTGCTAGATGTTAATGGCAGTAATTATATCAATAATTGAGATGAGGAGGTAGCGGTTCCCAGGAAATTAGAATTCTTCCGTGGCTTAGAATAGAATACATCATAAAAAGGATACAGTAACCACTTTAGTTCTAATATTCTGCTGATTTTTCTATAGAATGTAACATTTTTGTGACAGGCTATCATACTCGGGTAGAAATCTGCAGGTGATTTCTGTTTATTTATATTTTGGGTTTGGACCCATGTTCCTAGAGTATTAGTCTGGGTCAAAAACAGAAATTATTGGAAAATGAGAAAGAGTCATTGGGCTCGAAACATTAGTTCTATTTTCTTTCTACTAATGTTGGCAGACCTGCTGAGCTCTTCCAGCAATTTCTGTTTTTGCTTCTGATTTGCAGCAGTTTTTATTAATCTGACCCTCTGGCTAATTGCCATCTCCCCCTCTTCCCCCCGCCCCAACAAATAAAAATTGTAGAGATCAAAATGAAAGTAACAATTTAATTTACTTGTTAGTTTAGATCAAACTATAAGCATTCAAAGGCACACAGATACCTATACATGGGCACACTACATGAATATGTGACTTTAGTTTTAAATTTAGAGACCTAAGGTAACTTATTTCAACCCCCAATCATATTGTATAACAAGAAAAAAAGATACAATTGTAATAGCTATGAGTATTTTGGCTTAAATTATTTGGCTAATGTCAATGACATCCATGTTAAAATTATATAATTCAGTTCTGGGTCATCAAATTCATAGATTGTTTTTGAACCCATATTATGTGTTGTTTGAGCATATCTTTCAGACTGTCTGAGGTTAAGAAGAGAGTAAATCCTCACAAAGTTAAGAACCTTGATGTTACAAAACAAATAAGACCAGTTTTAATGGATAATGTTCAGGATGTTTCCTTTTTCACTGTGCAGCTCTCATCTCTCCCTCTCCTTGTCTCATTTCCACCGGCAGATAGGTAAAAGTTAGCTAGCTTTTATTTATCAGCCATTGAAGTGATTTCATTACATGAATCTCATTGCAAGTACTGAATAAGCACATCGTCAGAATATAGATATTTTCTTGGAAAATTAAATGATGTCAACTTGTATTTCCTTCCATGCTTGCACATGTATTGAAACACCAAATAGAAGGTTAGGAATAAAAGAAGACAGAAAGAATGTGAGAGAAATTTAATGGAAATGAATAAGTGAAGCCTGCTCAATATTTTTCAACTTGACAAAGAAAACATTTTTCTGAAGTAATGGCTGGTGATCATGGCCTATGGAATAATATGGCAACGCACCTAATCCCTTCAGTTTCACACTGATGGGATTGGTAAAAAATTACTGTTATATTTTATTGAAGCTCAGAATTACTTTACAAGCTGCAAACAATAAAAAAGCAGCAAAATTGTTCACATATTGCTTTGATTTCAGGAATTCCGAGGAAAACCAGTCAGAATTCCTTCTGGATTCATTTTGCTATTTTATGATGCTGTGGATTTTTTTTAACTGCACTGATTTATAGCATTGTTCAAAGCATGTCAGGGGATGTACTGTTTTGTAGTGACAGAGAGGAGTGCTGTACTATGTCTAACTTAATGGTCTCGGTATTGTGATTAGCAGTGAAGGGATGTCACTCGCTATTAACCTGAAAACTAGCTGGCCTAATTTGTGGTTTGTAGAGCATAAACCTGCTCCTTTCTGATAACAGTTTCAATATCCTGCCATTTATAGGGGATCTATAGGGAACATAATGCAGAACAATATAAAATGTCTGTTCGTAAGCAAGAGGAAATGCTTTCGTGTCAGATCTTGAAAGTTAGTATAAATACACCCCTGTTTGGGATTGCAATGTAAGTATGAACATTCATAAGACAAACAACTGTAAATTAAGACACCGTATACAGCCAAATCTGGGCTTTGTATTGGAAAATAATGGATTGCCATTGATTTTGCTCATATATGGAAAAACATTGAGCAACGTCTTCTATTGTGGTGTCTATGGCCTAGATATTTCTGCAGACAAAATTTGGTGGCATGCATGTGGCAGACAGAACCTTAATTGCTCTTGACCAAGATCAGAAACATCATCCTAAATTTTTGGAAGTCCGATCATTCTTCCAGCAAGAAAGTTGGTCAGTCAAACTGAACTGACCTTCTAGAGAACTGAATTCTCTGGAGGTGCACTGAGCTGAAGAACATTTCTAAAATTTTTAAGCCTCCATTTGAACCACTCCACAATGGGGGACAACCATTTTTCCCTAGCGAAAGGTTTGGGACTTTATAAGGCCTCAAAGTACTCTCAGGTACAACTGGCATAAGTTCTTAAAAAGGCTATAAAAGGAGGAAATTCTCGATGAAGCTCTGGAACTCTCGTTCATGTGATCAGAATATGTGAAAACTTTACCCATGGCTCCCTGACTTGAGTTTAAATGTCAGATGCAAATCACACACATTCCTGGTGGAGCTAGGAACCTTCTATATTCTTGCTTCTTTTCCCACAATAGCTGCAACTTGCTTGCCTTACAATCCTAAGAATTCTAACACATGAGCTTCTGTTTTTGTTGGGCTCATTTTAACTGTTTCTGCATCACTCTTTCAGTTGGTATCTCTTTAAGAGTCAATATAAGACAGACTATAATATGAAGGACAACAAACTGGATGAGGCAGAGAGAGAGAGAGAGAGAGAGAGACAGTGTGTACTTGCTTGTCTGAGGGCTTTAGAATGTGATGGAGATCAGGATTCTGGTAACGCCAGCAGAAAAGGCCTTAAGAAGAGCTTGGACTATTTGCAAGATTGAGCTGGTGGAGCACTGATGAACTGAAAGTGTGAGAAAGTGGATTGGGATATAGTAAACCTGGGGCATGTGATAATGGATTCTGTGGGTGCAGTGGAGATCTTGGAAGGTCAAGAGGGAAAAAAGGAGGTGAGAGGCATTTGCTTATAGAGGAAATCTGGGAATAGCATTTGAAGCAATAATAAGATCTGAGTGTATATAGAGCAAGAGCTGAAACACAAACAATTGAAAATAACAATCACTGTTGCTGGGAAATAGAAGTGAGCAAAGGAGCAACAGCAGAAGCAAGAAGGAAGGGAAACATCTGGGATAAAGGTATGACTGTGTATTCCTATGAACTTGGGCTTGGGGTTGGGGGGTGAGATGAAATAATGCAAATACTGGTCAGGAAGGTCTGGTTTTATGAAGGAAGCTTCAGGAATGTGGCATGATTCAAGCCCCAGGCATGAAATAGGATTGGACTATGGAAACAAATGAATTTGATGCTTTGAAACTGGACCTAAGATATAGAGACCTTAAATACGTTTATCTTTTCTACTTAAAGTTAACTATTTGAAGAAAGATGGTTAGCCCAAAGAAAAGAAAGAAGAAAAAAAATCTTTGAGCAATGCTTGCATTCTCATTGTGGTGTTTGATGGTCCATTATTTGTTTTGGGAAAATAAAGTGATTTGATCTGTTTTTTTTGTAGATAAATGGTTTACTAAAGGAAGTTTTCACAACTCTGTACTTCCCAGTAAATTGATATAGTGAACTGAACAGGTAGCTGCCTTCTGAGCTGAATCTATGGAGTGGAATGGCCACCTTGTAGATGCAGCATTTTGAAGAAGAAAAACAATTTTCCCAAGGCTATAAATCCAGAATAAAGAGGTGGCTGGTTGAATGGTGTTGTTAGAAGTAAAATAATCAAGATGAGCTTGAGGGAGGTCCTTTGAGGTAGTGGTGTTCAGAGCACTGTGAAATGGCTGTAATGTTTTATTGACGCAGTATACCACCTCTATAAATAAAAAACTTGCTACCCTACATTAACTTAAATAAAATTACTATGTTTGTGTTTTCCATTGATTGTGGTTGATGCTAAAAAATATTCTTAACCAACTAGACTAAAGCCTCCCTGCTAGAGCAAATTCCAGACCGACAATTCCAATTTAAAATATTGTACAAAAGAAACCATTGTATTATATAACAACAACTTCAAAAATGCATTTTTTCTGAATTAATGATTTGATTTGAACTATTTTGCAATGCTCCCTGAAGAATTGGTTTGGAAGTGAATCTGGTTATGTGCAAATTTGTTGTTTTTTCAATCTTAAAACTGAGAATAACAAAGATATTTTTGGATTTTCACCTTTTTTTTTGCTCAGGAAGAAATACTTATTATTTGGGAAGATTTGGGCAGCAGACTGTGTCTAAAATTGGCTGAATAATTTTTTGCTGTATACTAGATATTTTTGGAAGGAAATGGCTGGAAGAAGTACTGGTTAAAATTTATGTCAGAGTTATATTCTTGGAATAATATATTCATTGATAAAGGATGTGGCGCTATCCTTTTCTGCAGAAAATGATACGAGGAAGCTGTATGTAAATTTAGTTATTTGCTGAATGAACAAAATGTCTTAGAACTGAAAGAAAAATATCTATCATATTTATTAGCTCATTGTGCAGCTCTTGTAAATTATGGTAATCTTAATTTATGACCATGATGTGGAGGTGCCGGTGTTGGACTGGGGTGGACAAAGTTAAAGATCACACAGCACCAAGTTGTAGTCCAAGTGTTGGATTTAACCTGGACCGAAGACTGAATAAATACTAGATAATCAATTACTAGCTTTCGGAGTGCTGATTCTTCATCAGGTAGCAGACAGCTTCCTGGTGAAGGACCTGCACTCCGAAAGCTAGCACTTCCAAATAAAGCTGTTGGACTATAACTTGGTGTTGTGTGATTTTTCACTTAATTTATGACAGGGCAGCAAGTCAGATTGAACTCAGTTTATTCCTGCTTTGAGCCATACAATGCTCTTGGAAAGATCCAAAAGTTGGATATAATATGAAGTAGGCATTTCAATTAAAATGATAGGATAAGCAGAGATAGATAAACAGAATAGAGGAAAAAAGGGGATCAATGTTTGCTCAAAAACGTTCTCTTGATAGAATGATAGCCAACTCCAGACTTCACTTCAGTATCTTAATTTTATGTTGTTTATAGCACAAAGCTTTTTTAAGCTTATTTTTCATATTTAGTGAGAGTTGAATCCAATATGGCACTGTAAAAAGGGACTGTATGCATAAGAAAGTAGGAACTTGAGGGAAGAATTTTCTAACTGCTTTCAGTGTATTAATGGTGTATAATGTTTTTGGAACTATTTTTACAAAGTATTTTGGCCCAGTTTGTCCTATTAAAATGCTTTCCCGGAGCTCTCTGGTGCAATTTGAAATATGATGACATATCCCATAAAATCCTGGCTGACCTTCAAATAATAGTCCTGTGTTTCTTATATTCATAGTCCTAATTCAGTCTGACTGAGATTGATAAGGATCAGTTGGTATAAGCAGAAAGGAGGAGCTTCTAAGTACAGAATGTTTAAATATTGGTTTATAAATTTAGGAAATGCATTTTTTTTGTCATTCTGCCTGCAGGCATTTGCACTTGTTTTTTCTCTGCATCTGCTGGAGTTTGCATCCCTCATCCCGTCGTATGGCATTCTCTATGGGCCTCTGCTTATGTATTGTCATAGAAGAGGCAGCAGACTGCACATGGAACACTTTGTCACTTAATGGAAATTTAATGGAAAGAGGGTTATAATGGATTCAGCTATCACCTGTTTTACAGTATGACACAACATGGAAATTTATTATTGTCGGTCTGGAAATTCATTTGTTTCCTAATTTGTGTGCTTGTATACAGAGGAACTTTGATTATCCGAATACGAATTATCCGAAAAATCGGATTATCCAATGGAAACATTACATCAAATACGTGTTTACAGTGATTAAACAGGCAACGTCCCCAAATGACTGACTGCCTACCCTCTCTCTCTCCGCACACTTTCCCTGGAGTTCCAAAGAGGGGTGTACCCTAACTCCCACCCCCCCAACCTTCCCCAGTTAATCTCCCCAGTACTGTCCTATACAAGGCAGAGGTGGAACCTGTCAAAAAGTTGTGTGGGTAGCTGTGGCTGCGCATGTGTATGTGTGTCTGCTGTTTGGAGACTTACCGCAGAAAAACAGCAGCAGTCTTGATGTTGGTGTACAGTCCAGCTGCCCTGGAGAGGAGGCGGGTGTGTACAGGGTTGAGGGGCGGGCAGGGGACAGGGGCATGGTGTTTGATGGGGTTGGTGGCGGGGACGGTGTTGCACATGGTTGGGGGCGGGGGCGGTGTTGGGAGTGGAAGGGTGGTGATGGGGGCAGGGGAACAGTGTTGCTCGTGATCGGGGGCGGTAATGGGGCGGGGGGTGGTGTTGGGGGCGGGAGCATGGTGTTGCAAGGGGTCTTGGATGGGGGGCGATGTTGCACTGAGGTGGGGTGGTGATGGGGGTGGGGCGCAGTGTTGCACAAGGGCAGGCCAGTGATGGGAGCAGAGGACCGGTGTTGCACGGGGGCATGGCAGTGATGGGGGCAGGGGGGCAGTGTTGCATGGGGTCTGGGATGGGGGCAGTGTTGCATGGGGTCTGGGATGGGGGCAGTGTTGGGGGTGTGGGGGTGGTGATGGAGGAGGGGACACGATGTTGCATGGGATCTTGGGCGGAGGCAGTGTTGCACGGGGCGAGGGGTGATGTTGCATGGGGTCAGGGCAGGGGGTAGTGATGGGGGCTGCGGGGGCAGTGTTGCATGGGGCGAGGGTGGGAACAGTGTTGCATTGGGTTGGGGACAGGGGCGGTGTTGCATTGGGTCGGGGACAGGGGCAGTGTTGCATTGGGTCGGGGACAGGGGCAGTGTTGCATTGGGTCGGGGACAGGGGCAGTGTTGCATTGGGTCGGGGACAGGGGCGGTGTTGCATGCGGCCGAGGATGGGAGCAGTGTTGCTTTGGGTTGGGGACGGGGGCGGTGTTGCATTGGGTCGGGGACGGGGGCGGTGTTGCATGGGGCCGAGGGTGGGAGCAGTGTTGCATTGGGACGGAGGCGGTGTTGCATGGGGTCAGGGTGAGGGGGGTAGTGATGGGGGCAGAGGGGGCAGTGTTGCATGGGGCGAGGGTGGGAGCGGTGTTGCATTGGATCGGGTACGGGGGCAGTTTTGCATGGGGCCGAGGGTGGGAGCTGTGTTGCATTGGGTTGGGGACAGGGGCGGTGTTGCATTGGGTCGGGGACAGGGGCAGTGTTGCATTGGAATGGGGATGGGGCGGTGTTGCATGGGGCCGAGGGTGGAAGCAGTGTTGCATTGGGTTGGGGATGGAGGCGGTGTTGCATTGGGTCGGGGACAGGGGCAGTGTTGCATTGGAATGGGGATGGGGCGGTGTTGCATGGGGCCGAGGGTGGAAGCAGTGTTGCATTGGGTTGGGGATGGAGGCGGTGTTGCATTGGGTCGGGGACAGGGGCAGTGTTGCATGGGGCCGAAGATGGGAGCAGTGTTGCATTGGGTCGGGGACGGGGGCGGTGTTGCATGGGGCCGAGGGTGGGAGCAGTGTTGCATTGGGACGGAGGCAGTGTTGCATGGGGTCAGAGCGGGGGAGTAGTGATGGGGGCTGAGGGGGCAGTGTTGCATGGGGCAAGGGTGGGAGTGGTGTTGCATTGGGTCGGGGATGGGGGCGGTTTTGGACGGGACAGGGACGAGGGATGATGATCGGGGCTGGGGGGGTGGGGTGGTGGGGAAGGGGGGCGGTGTTGCACGGGGGCACGGCAGTGATGGAGGCAGTGTTGAGTGCGGGGGGGGTTGTGATGGGGGGGGTGTTGCACAGGGTTGGGGATGGGGGCAGCATTGCATGGGAGCGAGGCAGTGATGGAGCCGGGGGCGTTGTTGCATGGGGTTGGGGATGGGGACTGTGTTAGAGGTGGGGCAGTGATGGGGAGTGTTGGGTGCGGGCGTTTGTGATGGGGGAGCGGTGTTGCACGGAGTTGGGGGTAGGGGAGCGGTGTTGAGGCGGGGAGCAGTGGTATGGTGTTGCACGAGGTGAGGGGTGGGGCCTCGCTGTGTGCTGCTGCTGACTCCTGAGCGAGGAGCAGACTTTAAAAACTCTGAGCCCAGAGGAAAGGCATCTAATCGATTAACCGAATAATTGATTATCCGAACAAAATAGTGCCCGTCCGTCACGTTCGGATAATCGAGCTTCCCCTGTAAACAGTTAATGTTATTTCCACATTAGGAGAAATCCAAATTTAACCAGTAGGGTTTTTGTGTTTCCTTGCTTGAGGCCTTTGGAAAATGTCCCTTGTACGCAGAATTAATTTTCTCAAGATTAAATTGCTTCCGCTGAAATTAAATTTTGGGAAGTTTGCCACTTGGTTCAGCAATGGAAATTTGAATAACTTATACATTTGCCTTTTCAAAATGAATCATGTTTCTGAGAGTGGCTCCTTATAAACAAAGAATAATGTACAGATTGCACAGCTCAATTAGCTCAATCCATCAGCGCTGTTTCTAACAATTATGAGAAACAAGAAACAAAAGACGATTGCCATGGGATAAATTCAACTGTAATACATCAGTCCATTTTTGTAGCAGTCTCAATGCCCTTGATTCATGATCTGGTTTCCTGTCAGCTTCCATCTGCTGCCTGGTTTCCTGTTGCTCCCTCATCCCCAAATCACTGTTCCCTGGTCACTCTGACGCTGTCAGGAGTAGGCAGCAAATCTTTGCCAACACTTAATTCCGAGAATTAAAGTCTGAGATATGATCATCAGAGGTTCTCATTGTATGAAGCAGACAGGCAGAAAATAGCTTCTCAACTTTAGCAGGTATTTTAGCCAAATATGGGTAAGCATTGCATCCGAATAGAAACATTTCCCAGAAGAAACCAAATCAGGGAAGTTTGGTAACACGAAATTTCCAGGATTGACATGACCTTTTTCTAATAAGGCTTCAGGTAATTTAAGTGATCAGGAATTTTCTTTAAGACCATGGGATTTGTGGAGTAAAGTGTTAACTATACCTTTACTGAATATTCACCAGGTCTGCCAATGTTCACTTACAAGAGTGTGGACCTGATCTTACAACGGGTTGGCTATGCAGGAATCATGTGGATACTGATAGGAGTATAGACCAATTTGAAATTCATGCCATTTTCACTCCTTCAGAAATGCTGCTAGGGGGGTCAACAGAGAGAGTTTGTTGGTTCCACAAGGATGGATTTGGGACCAGTGCCTTTTTGGCAATGGCCCAGATGGGAATATAGTGGGATTTGGAGACCACTTGGGATGGTGAACAAGGTGGGAGAAGGGAAGGGTGATAGGGCGAGGATGGCTGCAGAACTGACAAGAACATTTCTATATCCTCCCAGTATCGCATCGAGGTAAGTAATTCCTTAAAAAATAAACCTTTTGGTGGCAGCCTCCAGGACAGCTGGTTAGGCCTCATGTACATATCGCCAGCCTGAAACCCAGAGATGGCATTGGTTTTGTTCAGGACAGCTAATTCAGGACAGATTACCCAAAGAGATTTGATTTATTGTCACACGTACCTAAACACAGTGAAAAGCTTTGTCTGCAAGCAGTACAGGCAGATCATAGTAAACAATGACATACAGATTATAGGGTGAAAAAAACTTGAGACAGAATGAGGTATACAGGTTACATTGCCTGGAGGTACGCAAAGCAAGAGCAACATAATTTGAAGTGAGAGATTCCATTCAGCGATCTAATAATAGCAGGGAAGAAGCTGTTCCTGAACCTGTTGGTGCATGTGTCCAAGCTTCTGTATCTTCTGCCTGATGGAAGAGGTTGTAGGAGGGCATTACCGGGGTTGGAGGATTCTTTGATGATGTTGGCAACCTTTTCGAGGCAACGAGATATAAATGGAATCCATAGATGGGAGGCTGGCTTTTGTGATGGTGTGGGCTATGCACACCATGTTCTGTAGTTTCGTACGGTCCTGGGCAGAGCAGTTGCCATTCCAGGCTGTTTTGCACCTGGAAAGTATGCTTTCAATGGTGCATCTGTAAATATTGATGAGGGTTCTTATGGAGACACCAAATTTTCTAAGCCACATGAGAAAGAAAAGGGGTTGTTGTGCCTTCTTGACTGTTGCATTTACGTGGGAAGCCCAGGATAGGTTGTTGGATATCGTTGCTCCTAGGAACCTCAAATCCGTTGATGTAGATGGAGTTGTGTTCTCCTCGTTTCTGTAGTCGCACATTCATTGTGCCTAACGCCTGGTTCACTAGATGCCTTTATTAGTATGGCAGATGGATTGTCCTGTAGCAAACACATTTGGAAGTATGCCAAACCCTAAAGAGGTAAAGTTTCCAGCTATTTTGGCCTCCTTGGCATCCTTCGTATCCTTGCAAAATTGTTGCACCAACAAATTTCTGGACAATAGTATGTAGTAAATATAAGGTTCAATAAAAAATAGTGATATAATGCAGTACATATTGGACATCTCAGCAATTGATGCACTGTTGCAGCCATGGAAGTAAGAAATGCTGATCTGTATGGTGCAATGAAAAAAAAACTTACAGAATTAAGCTTGGTTTCTGAGAACAGGTCATTATTAGCCAAACCCTGAGGTGGAGTGGGGCATTAAAAACCATTTCCTTGATTTTACGCAACACTAAAAACCAATCAGTATTATTTCTTGTTAAACCAAAAATGTTAACATGATAATTGGAGAGTATAACTGGCAAAGCTACTAGTTGTACCTGTCTTTTCCTAGATAGGGATCCAGAAAGTTGGAAGTTTCACAAATGTATGCTATATCAAATGTTTTATAAAATAAAATACAGCCCAAATTGAATTTAAAATATGAACTTCCAATTAAAATGGGGTCAGATTATTTTTGGGCAATCATATTCCTAGGTCACTGCTTGACTAACAGAGTTTCCCCAATGAATTAGACAGCATACTGCTCTAAGTCATCACTGCCCCAAAATGGCCATTGTGTTTGTTCGAGTGGCTGAGGAAATCATAGGTCAAAATAATTCATTAAACCATCTGTGAGATCCAATAAAACACTACATAAATACATTTAAAATGTAATTAGAAATAAAAATAAACTCTGGATCTGGATTAATGATGTTCAAGTTACTACAATTGATGTCTGTAATTATATGTCTCCAATACTTACTGTAGTTGCAGTGCACAGGAGGATGATATTAGGAAGGACAGGGACAGGATTTCAGGATCACAGGAATGTGCTGGCAGACAGCAAAGTGGTTTGAAGTGTGTTTACTTCTACGCCAGAAGTAGCCGAAATAAAATTGGTGAGCTTGCAGCATGGGTAGGTACCTGGGACTTCGATGTTGTGACCATTTCGGAGACATTGATAGAGCAGGGTGAGGAATGGATGTTGCAGGTTCCAAAGTTTAGGTCTTTCATTAAGAACAGGCAAAAGGGGGGGGGCGTGGCCTTGTTTGTCAAGAATAGTATAACGGTGGCTGAGAGAACTTTTGATAAGGAGTCGTCTACTGAGGTAGTGTGGGCTGAGGTTAGAAACAGGAGAGGGGAGGTCAGACTGCTTGGAGTTTTTCATTGGCCTCCACAGAGTTCCAGGGAGGTGGAAGAGAGGATTAGCAAAATTATCCTGGATAGGAGTGAAAGGAACAGGGGGACTTTAACTTCCCCAACATTGACTGCAAATGCTATAACTCTATTTTGGCAGATGGATCAGTTTTTGTCCAATGTGTACAGGAGTGTTTCCTGACACAGTATGTCAAAGGGCGACGAGAGGGGAGGCCACGCTGGCAATGAACCAGGCCAGGTGTTTGATTTAGTTGTAGGTGAGCACTTTGGAGAGAGTGACCATAATTCAGTTACATTTAGTTTAGCAATGGAAAGGGATAGGTATATGCCACAGGTCAAGAGTTATCATTGGGGCAAGGGCAATTATAATGTGATTAGGCAAGAATTAGGATGCATAGAATGGGGTAGCAAAATGCAGGCAAAGGAAGTGTGGAGCTGGTTTAAGGAACAGATATTGCATGTCCTTGATAGGTATGTCCATGTCAGGCAGGGAGGAAATTATAAGGTAATGGAACTGTGGTTTACAACAGAAATTGCATCTCATGTTATGAAGAAGGAGGCTTATGTGTTGATGAGGCGAGATGGTTCAGATGAGGCGATGGAGAGTTACAGATCAGCTAGGAAGGATTTAAAGAGAGAGTTTGAAGAGCAAAGAGAGGACACAAGCAGTCTTCAGCAAATAGAATAAAAGAGAACCCTAAATCTTTCTATAGTGAGGAGTAAAAGGGTGACTAGGGTAGAAATAGGACCAATCAAAGACAGAAGTGGGAAGTTGAGTGTGGACCCTGTGGAGATCAGAGAGGTGTGAAACGAACAGTTGTCATTGATTTTCAGTCAGGAAAAGGAGAATATTGTAGAGGAGAAGAATGAAGTATGAGATATTAGACTAGGAAGGATTGAGGTTAGTTACGAACAGGTGTTATCAATTCTAGGAGGAGTGAAAGTAGACAAGTCCCCTGGGCCTGATGGGATTTATCTGAGGATTCTCTGGGAAGCTAGGGAGGAGATAGCAGAGCCTTTGGCTTTGATATTTGAGTAGTCATTGTCTATAGATTTGGTACCAGAGGACTGGAGGATTGCAAATGTGCCCTCGTTCAAGAAGGGCAGTAGAGATGACCCAGGTAATTATAGACCAGTGAGCCTTACTTATGTTGTAGGAAAGGTTTTGGAAAGGATTATAAGAGATAAGATTTATAATCACCTAGCAAGCACCAATTTGATTTCAGATAGTCAGCATGGTTTCGTCAAGGGCAGGTCGTGTCTCACAAACCTCATTGAGTTTTTGAGAAGATGACCAAGCATGTAGATGAGGGTAGGGCAGTTGATGTGGTATACATGGACTTGAGTAAAGCCTTTGATAAGGTTCCACACGGTAGACTGTTGGAGAAAATGCAGAGGCATGGAATTGAGGGTGATTTAGCAGTTTGGATTAGAAACTGGCTTTCTGAAAGAAGGCAGCGAGTGGTGGTTGATGGAAAATATTCAGCCTGGAGTCCAGTTACTAGTGGTGTGCCACAAGGATCTGTTTTGGGACCACTGCTGTTTGTCATTTTTATAAATGACTTAGACGCAGGCATATGTGGATGGATTAGTAAAATTGCAGATGACACTGAAATCGGTGGAGTAGTAGACAGTGTGGAAGAATGTTACAGGTTGCAGGGGGCATTGGATAAACTGCAGAATTGGGCTGAGAGGTGGCAAATGGAGTTCAATGCAGCTAAATGTGAGGTGATGCACTTTGGGAAGGATAACAGGAAGGCAGAGTATTGGGTCAATGAAAAGATTCTTGGTAGTGTAGATGTGCAGAGGGATGTAGATAGATCCCTGAAAGTTGCCAGCCAGGTGGATAGTGCTGTTAAGAAGGCATACAGTGTGTTAGGTTTCATTGGTAGAGGAATTGAGTTCCGGAGCCGCAATATCATGCTGCAACTATACAAAATGCTAGTGTGGCCGCACTTGGAATATTGTGTACAGTTCTGGTCCCCATATTTCGGGAAGGATGTGGAAGCATTGGAAAAGGTGCAGGGGAGATTTACCAGGATGTTGCCTGGTCTGGAGGGAAGGTTTTATGAGGAAAGGCTGAGAGACTTGAACCTGTTCTCATTGGCAAGAAGAAGGTGAAGAGGAGATTTGATAGAGACATACAAGATGATCAGAGGATTAGATAGGGTTGACAGTGAACGTCCTTTTCCTAGGATGAAGATGTCAGCGTGTACGAGGGGGCATAACTACAAATTGAGGGGTGATGGATTTAAGACAGATGTCAAAGGCAGGTTCTTTATGCAGAGAGTGGTAAGGGCGTGGAATGCCCTACCTGCTAATGTAGTCAACTCAGCCACATTAGGGAGATTTAAACAATCCTTAGATAAGCACATGGATGATTTGGGGATAGTGTAGGGGGGCGAGCTGAGTATAGTTCACATCGGCGCAACATCGAGGGCCAAAGGGCCTGTTCTGCGTTGTATTGTTCTATGTTCTATGTTCTAACTTATCAAAGAACAATGAAACTTTAAATTTTAAGAAAGGAATTTGTGCCATTTATTTTTTAATCCATAAAATATAACTGAAAATAACTTTCAGAGCGAAGCATTTAAAATATAAGATAGTATTGCACTGCAGTTGCTATGAGATTTAATAATTTTGTTATAACACTGCAGACCATTTATTAGATGTATCATTATGTTTTATTCTGAGCAGAATTATAGTGGAGGTTAAATTCATGGTTCTTTTAAAAGTTACAGTGTTTTGGAAATATCTAAATTTTGATCAAACTGCTCTTGTTTCAGGCAATTTTTTTGTTCTGCACATGTCAAAATGTAACCTCAGCTCATTTTCCCAGGACACCTTCTGTTTTGTCATTCTCACCTCATTATTGTAGTGATTGAAAGGAGGTCAGCCAGGTGGACTTTATAGAATATGAGTTATCTGATTGGCCTGTTAATCTGGTCCAATCAGGGAGCCCTGGTTGACAGATATAAACAGGAGTGTTGGTGTGTAACTGACAGGTGTGGAAATGGCAGGTGTGGAGCCAGCAGATTCTCTGAGTGGTCTCCCACTGTTGGGCACAATCCAACCTTCTTCTCTGAGAGCCTCCTCTTCATCATTCACTTTGGCTGGATCCAGGATTTTGGGAAAGTTATGTTTTGGGTGAAGCTGATGAGTAAATCTATCCTCAGTTGCAGCTTCAGTAATCAACCCGGAGATGATGGATTTGTTCGTGAGCTTGTTTCTCTCCAAAACACACTACAGAATGAAGATTAGGACAATAAATATATTCCCCAGTGTCAAAAAAAAATAAAGAGGAGTGTTGCCTTTCCAGAGAGAGTGGGTGAAAATGGCTGACCAAGTAGAACAGAAAAAGAAGAGGGCTTTCAGAAAATTCACCTACAGAGGTGTTGACCTGGATCAGCTCCTTGATATGTCCCATGAACAGCTGATGCAGTTGTATTGTGCTCATCAGCAGAGGCGTGTGAACAGAGGCCTGCACTGTAAGCAGCAGTCCCTTCTGAAAAGGCTGCGCAAAGCCAAAAAGGAAGCTCCTCCAATGGAGAAACCAGAAATCGTCAAGCCTCACCTCAGGGATATGGTTATCCTCCTAGAGATGGTTGGTAGTATGGTGGGTGTGTACAATGTCAAAACCTTCAACCAGGTTGAAATCAAGCCTGAAATGATTGGCCATTACCTTGGCGAGTTCTCCATCACCTACAAGCCTGTGAAGCACGGCAGACCTGGTATCGTTGCCACTCACTCCTCCAGATTCATTCCTCTGAAGTAAACAGTTTGTGATGGAAATGTGTAAATAAAACTTATTTCACTGAAAATAAAATAAACAGGAGTGTCAGAGATTCTGTTCACTCTAAAACTGGCTCTGCAGAAGCCGGACTAGTGTCAAGTACAATGCACGTTTAAATAAACAGTGACTTGGTGATGGGATAATGGCCTCTGTGGAGTTATTTGACCACTTCTGCTGTATTTCTTTAAATGTCTTTTTTGTGTTTTATATAATCACTTCTTTTGGATTAACAACAATAATGTTTACAGCATGTTACCTAGTGAAGCACCACTTGTTTTTAGATTCCTGCTAATGCAGCTGATCTTGATAAGAGAATTTAGGTAAAGCCCATTAATATTATATAGCATAATGCAATGTTGTATGCTAAATTGGCCTCATTAATACAGGTGATGTGGAGAGGTGGTGTGAGGCAGGCGTTTTAGGAGCAATGTACAAGATTGTTAATTACATGGGAACAGTTTCAACTCAAGAATTCGTCCATACAGAGTCACTCAAAGTTAAGACCATGAAGGTTTCAGTCACTGGTGGCAGAGGAGACCATTCTGAATACGATTAAAAATTGTATATTATCACTGGTCGAATGTCAAAATATTTTAATTCAGAATTTGCACTTTTGCTGTGAAAATTATTTTAACAATATGAATTTGGTGGTTAAAGTTTGGTGGCATGATGCTATTTTCTCACTTTGTATGGGTCCTATGTGAAATGATTCAATTGAATTGCAATGCAGTTCATGGGCCTGCAGTATCAAACTGCACCTACATTATGTGCCAACTGGCTTATCGCATGCAAAAACAAGATAGGTTTGCACAGGAAATGGCAACGTTCCAATAGTGCATTGAGGAATACTCTTTTGGGTTTAAGGCTGAGGTACATTTTAGGAACAGTGTGGAATATTATGTGAAGCGGGATCTGCCTTTCCTGCCTTGCGAATGCTGAGGACTTGAGGGTCTAGACCAAAGAAAGGTGATTAATGTCCTAGTGCTGAACATTCCATGCCTGTCACACAAACAGTAAGACTCTTAATCCCAAACTGCAATAAAACAAAAATTGGGTAATATTAAAATAAGCTCAAACAAACAATCTACAACTTGATTGAAATAAAAGAGAGAAAAAAAACTGGAAATATTCTGCAGGTCTGGCAGTATCCTTGGAAAAAGAACCAGTATTAATGGTTCTTGTCAGAACTGTAAGTAGTTAGCAATGTCCCAGTAATGCAAATACAGAGGCAGGGAGGTAGGGGGTGAAAATAACAGCAAAGACCCACGATAGGCTGTTCAGCAGGTAGGGATATTCAATGGAAGATGCTGTTTGGTCTGCTCAAAAGTTGTTGGTCTTTCAGAAGAAGTAGTTGACCTCAACTGAATGTATCAGGCTGGCACATTCCATGGTCCAGGACTAGTTGCTGAGGGATGCACTAAAGTTTGGGGCAGCTGCTGCCAGGGCATACTGGGGAGAGACCACCATCTAAGGTCTTTCTGCCAAAAATACAATGGGGGCCTGTTCAGTTATCAAACACTCCCAGTGCCTTAAATGTAAGTGTGAGTGTACAAAAGAAGTGCCATGGTTTTATTTGTTCTACATATGTAAAGATTGTGTACAGAACCAAATTGATGTATAGACTATGCACATTTATAAAGATTTTTATGAATAAAGTATATGTTTGAAATAAGAAAAAGGTCAGTAGGCAAGAGTGAATGATAAAATAGATAGATTGATGAAAGTGGGGGGAGGTTGCTGACAATAACGTGACAAAAAACAAAAGTCTAATGGAGATGAAGTGAGAGAAAGTGGGCATTATGATCAGAAACTGTCAAACTCAGTGCTGAGACTGAAAGGCTGTAAATTCTGCAGTTAAAAGCTGGGGACCTGTTCTTCATGCTTTCATTGCATGTGTTGGAGCAAAACTGCTGATTGCATTTCTGTATCAATTGCAATGAACTCTAAAATTGTAGCTGGGTCTCCCATTTGGCTGAAGAAAGTCCTAGCAAAATTAATTTTTCCCAAGAAGAAGATACAGCTTTCTGGAAACAACAGTTCTATCCTGTCAGAGCTGTAGATCCACATTGTGGACACTTAAGTATGATTTAATCTCACTGATATGTTCATATCACCTCATTCAACAGCAATTTTGGTCACTGCTAGCACAATCACAAATTACAGGGAGTCAAGTTGAAAAAAAGCAAGACGTTGTGAAACTTGAAAGGGTTCCGGAAAAATTTACAAGGATGTTGCCAGGGTTGGAGAATTTGAGCTATAGGGAGAGGTTGAATGGGCTGGGGCTGTTTTCCCTGGAGCATCTGAGGCTGAGGGGTGACCTTATAGTGGTTTACAAAATCATGAAGCGCGTGGATAGGATAAGAGGACAAAGTCTTTTCCCTGGGGTCGGGAAGTCCAAAACTAGAGGGTTAGAGAGTGAGAGGGGAAAGATATAAAAGAGACCTAAGGGGCAACGTTTTCACACAGAGGGTGGTACGTGTATGGAATGAGCTGCCAGAGGAAGTGGTGGAGGCTAGGACAATTGTAAGATTTAAAAGGCATTTGGATGGGTATATGAATAGGAAGGGTTTGGAGGCATATGGGCTAGGTGCTGGCAGGTGGGACTAGATTGGGTTTGGGATATCTGGTCAGCATGGATGAGTTAGGCTGAAGGGTCGGTTTCTGTGCTGTACATCTCTATGACTCTATGGTTTTCCTTTCTTAAGAATCAGTGACCAGAATCATTCCAGTCCCTTGTTGAGTCAGTAGGAAAAATAGTGGAGTTCAGCAGGAATTAGACTCTTTATGTCGTGAGAAAGAAATTTGATTGTCAAACCAAATTTCAAATGGTGAGAGGCCTATTTGAATCCATTTGCATGTCACTAGTGCCTAATGTAGTCTCCTATTCTCCTACCCGCCAGATAAAAACTAGATAGTGACAATTCTTGGTATGAAAATGCCAGAATGGGTAGCTGGCAGCACCAGTTTGTCACTTTCTCCACCTTGGAGAAAAGACACCAACATTTCAGGGCACAGTCCATGGGCAGCAAACCAACTGCATGACTATGCCTACTTGCCGTACAGCTCTGCACTGCAATACTGCACTTTGGAGCACACAGGCACCTTTCATTGGAATGCTGCTGCCAGAACACTGGATACAGGGACAGGGGCCTAGCCCACTGGTTTGACCAGAGTGCAGCTCAGGGCTCTTTGCTTACTCTTAGAAATTAGATTACTTTCAGTGTGGAAACAGGCCCTTCAGCCCAACAAGTCCACACAGACCCTCTGAAGAGCAACCCACCCAGACCCATTCCCCTACATTTGCCCCTTCACCTAACACTACGGGCAACTTAGCATGGCCGATTCACCTAACCTGCACATTTTTTTTGACTGTGGGAAGAAACCGGAGCACCCGGAGGAAACCCAAGCAGACACGGGGAGAACGTGCAAACTCCACACAGACAGTTGCCCGAGACGGGAATTGAACCCGGGTCTCAGGCACTGTGAGGCAGCAGTGCTAACCACTGTGCCACTCCACTGTTCCACTCTCTTAGTGTTCACCCACTTCCTGCCTACTCAGATACTCACCTTATATCTGAATTGGATTGCTATGTTGTTTTGTGCTTTTGACCCTTCAGCCTGTGCTGAAATGCTCCCAGGGCTTCTGTCTTGCCTTTCAAAGGGACAGTTAAGGGGCAGGGTTGTGATGCAACAGGCCACAATTAGCCCTGGGGAAGGGGGCAATTCAATGAATGCCAAGTGGGGTGTTATTAGTAACCATTGCTGTGGTTGGGAAGCTGGAGAACTCAGTTGTGGGGGTTGGAGGCAGTATGCTTGCTTGCAGATGGGACAATAATTGTAAAAGGCGGAATTTCAACATAAAGTGGTGTGGATGATAGAGTGTGGGAGGGAAAGGGGTAACGCAGGAAAGGGAATCATTGACAATCAGCACCACCCTGGGCTCATAATGTGGTCAACCACAGAATGATTTTGAAGAGTCATGGGTTCACCTATTCTGAAGCTCTAAATCTGTGATATTCAATGAAAGTTGACCGCTGATGGCTTCATCCTTATTAATCGGCAAGTGCACATGGGGAGATGAAAGTAGTTACCCCACATCTCGAGTGGGCAGAGTAGATAATTCATTTTGTGAGGAAGGGGGGGTCCACTTTCAGGCAATGAGTGGCCCTTCAAAGAGTGGTAGTATTAAGCAAACACCCACATAGTACAGGTGAAAGATACCATTGATCACTATGTGCTGTATTTGAGCCTGACACATGGAGTACATGGAGTGACCTGCCATATGGAGTACAAATTCTGGACCCAAATATCTTAATCACATCATGCAACTTGCAAAAATATTCCTCTAATGGCTGTGAAACACAAGTAATGGTTGCACTCTAGAAACACTCAGGAGAAAATGAGGACTTCAGAGACTAGAAATCAAGGTCTAGAGGGTGGAGCAGTCAGGATGCATCCGAGGAGCAGGATAATTGATGTTTCAAGCATGAGCTCTTCATCAGGAATGAGGCTTGTGAGCCAAGGGGTTAGAAAGTTAAATGGGAAGTCGGTGAGGCTGGGGGAATGTAGCTGCAAGTGTGATAGGTGGATGAAGGTGAGAGTGATGGTGGCCGAACACTTTAACTCCCCCTCCCACTCTGCCAAGAACATGCAGGCCCTGGGCCTCCTCCATCATCAAACCTTAACCACCTGATGCCTGGAAGAAGAATGCCTCACCTTCCACTTCAGGACCCTCCAACCACACGAGATGAATGTGGATTCCAACAGTTTCATCATTTCCCTTCCCCCCACGTTATTCCAGATCCAATCTTCCAACTTGGCCTTCTTGACCTGTCCTACCTGTCTATCTTCTGTCCCACGTATCCGCTTCATTCACCTCTCTGACCTATCACCATCATCCCCACCTTCATCTACCTATCACACTCTCAGCTACCTTCCCCCCAGCCCCATACCCCTCCCATCAATCTTTCTACCCCCTTGGTTTACAAGCCTCATTCCTGATGAAGGACTTACGCCCGAAACATCGATGCTCCTGATCTTCGATGTTGCCTGACCTGCTGTGCTTTTCCAGTACCACACCCTTGATTCTTAAAAGGCTCACTCTAGTTATGAAAGCAGATATCACCCTCCACTTTCCCAAGCCTGCACAAGGAGCAGGCTTTTATGCAATGCTGGCTTTCTTGGGTTCTGGGCAGAGGGATAAGAGAAAGAGGTCCTCATTATTGATTCAGCACATACAATATCCTACTGTATGTATCTCAAAAGACATCTCAATCAAGGCAACAATGTGTGACTTCAATGCAAGGCACCCCACTGGCCTCTTTATCAGGGCCTCTATGTCAATGATGCTGCTCAAATGTCATTTGTGTGTTTACAGCAGCTGCTCAATTATCAAACGACTGAGGAGCAGCTTTGCTTCTGCCCCACTGAACTCATCTCTACCTACCCCGACACTGTCCTATCCCCCCCAGTCCAGGAACTCCCCGCATACGTTCAAGACACCACCCACGCCCTCCACCTCCTCCAAGACTTCAATTTCCCCGGCCCCCAATGCCTCATCTTCACCATGGATATCCAATTCCTCTACATCTCCATCCACCATGACCAGAGCCTCCAAGCCCTCCGCTTTTACCTTTCCCGACGTCCCCAACAGTACCCTTCCATCGACACTCTCATTCGTTTGGCTGAACTGGTCCTCACCCTTAATGATTTCTCCTTCGAATCCTCCCAATTCCTCCAGACCAAAGGGGTAGCCGTGGGAATACATATGGGCCCCAGCTATGCTTGTCTCTTTGTTGGCTATGTAGAACAGTCCATCTTCCATAATTACACCGGCACCGCTCCCCACCTCTTCCTCCGCTACATTGATGACTGCGTTGGCCCCACCTCGTGCTCCCACGAGGAGGTTGAGCAATTCATCAACTTCACCAATACATTCCACCCTGACCTTAAATTTACCTGGACCATCTCTGGCACCTCCCTCCCCTTCCTGGACCTCTCCATCTCCATTAATGACGACCGACTTGACACTGACATTTTTTACAAACCCACCGACTCCCACAGCTACCTGGATTACACCTCTTCCCACCCTACCTCTTGCAAAAATGCCATCCCGTATTCCCAATTCCTCCGCCTCCGCCGTATCTGCTCCCAGGAGGACCAGTTCCACCACAGAACACACCAGATGGCCTCCTTCTTTAGAGACCACAATTTCCCTTAGCACTTGGTTGAAGATGCCCTCCAACACATCTCATCCACATCCCGCACCTCCACCCTCAGACCCCACCCCTCCAACCGTAACAAGGACATAACGCCCCTGGTGCTCACCTTCACCCTCCCAACCTTCGCATAAACCAAATCATCCACCAACATTTCCACCACCTCCAAAAAGACCCCACCACCAGGTCCTCACCACCTCCCCTCCCCACCTCTTTCCACCTTCCGTAAAGACCGTTCCCTCCGTGACTACCTGGTCAGGTCCACGCCTCCCCTACAACCCACCCTCCCATCCTGGCACCTTCCCCTTCCACTGCAGGAACTGCAAAATCTGCACCCACACCTCCTCCCTCACCTCTATCCAAGGCTCTAAAGGAGCCGTCCACATCCATCAAAGTTTTACCTGCACATCCACTAATATCATTTATTGTATCCATTGCTCCCGATGCAGTCCCCTCTACACTGGGGAGACTGGACGCCCCCCAGCAGAGTGCTTTAGGGAACATCTCCGGGACACTGGCACCAATCAACCACACCGCCCTGTGGCCCAACATTTCAACTCCCCCTCACATTCTGCCGAGGACATGGAGGTCCTAGGCCTCCTTCACCGCCGCTCCCTCACCACCAGACGCCTGCAGGAAGAACGCCTCATCTTCCACCTCGGAACACTTCAATCCCAGGGCATCAATGTGGACTTCAACAGTTTCCTCATTTCCCCTGCCCCCACCTCACCCTAGTTCCAAACCTCCAGCTCAGCACTGTCCCCATGACTTGTCCTACCTGCCTATCTTCTTTTCCACCTATCTACTCCACCCTCCTCCCTGACCTATCACCTTCATCCCCGTCCCCACTCACCTATTGTACTCTATGCTACTTTCTCCCCACCCCTGCCCTCCTCTCACTTATCTCTCCACACTTCAGGCTCTCTGCCTTTATTCCTGATGAAGGGTTTTTGCCCGAAACGTCGATTTTACTGCTCCTCAGATGCTGCCTGAACTGCTGTGCTCTTCCAGCACCACTAATCCAGAATCCTGCTTCTGCCAATGTCCACACAGGATAATTGGACCCATCCCCAGTGGATCCAAGCACAGAAGCTGCTGTCATGCCTGTGACCACTGCACTATGGACTTCTCCATGAGTTGATGAGCAATATGTGTGTCTGCAAGCTCAGGACCGACATTCTGAGTACTAATGGCTCGTGTAATGGAATGCAGGTTGCGTGGATATCCAACAGGTTCTGAGAGTGCTGGACATGACTCTCTATAGCAGACAGCACACTGCCCATTGAGGTAGCCAGAGGCAGCAGGGTACAGACAGTGTTGGTGAAGCCTTCCAACATTTGTTTGCCTAATGCTTACAACAAAACTGCCAGCTGCTCCCATCTCTGGTTGTGAATTTGTACAAAATCGTTAATGGCTGAAACAGTGAAGCCCATGCCTGCCTGGAGCTGATCAGGCTCTTGGACTCTGGCAGTGCTCAGAGTGCCAGCCATCTCGAATGTTGCTTCCTTTGCCAGCCACAAATATGGGGAAGTGATGTGCTCACCATACAGTGTTCCTAACTTGGATCTAGTTAATGTACCCACTGAGACCTGAGTATCTTAGCCGGTGGGGTGCAGTGGGGATATGGCTTTCAACCAAGGGGTGATAGATATAGGACAGATATCAGAGGTAGGTTCTTTACTCAGAGAGTAGTAAAGGTATGAAACACACTGCCTGCAACAGTAGTAGACTTGCCAACTTTAAGGGCATTTAAATGGTCATTGGATAAACATATGGATGATAATGGAATAGTGTAGGATAGGTTTCAGATTGGTTCCACAGATCGGTGCAATATCGAGGGCTGAAGGGCTTGTACTGTGCTGTAATATTCTTTGTTCTATGTTCTATGGGCGTGACGCAGGAGACAGCCTTGCAGATGCATCTCCTGAGGGACCCGTGGCTTCTCCCTCAGACCCATAAGAAATCTCTTCCTTCATTTCTGAGGGATCTGTGTCCTCTCCCTCAGAAGTGAGGGAAAAGATTTCTTATGGGTCCACCCTCTCAATGGAGCAGATAGTGCAGATTCCACTGGTGTCTGTAGGAGACAAAGAGAAAATGAGTTGTGAAAGAGATGCAAAGGCATGTTAAGAGGACTCTCACAGTGGCTGCAATGGGAGAGTGGCACAGCCAATGACAATGACTTGAGTGTTATAGGCCCCTCCAGCTAGGGTAAGAGTCCTCACTTGTGGGGTGTGAGGAAGTGAAATACTGGGCACCCCACCACCCACCTTGTCTCATTCAGTTGTATTGTGGGCCTTTTGCATCTGGATTAAGACAAAGAGAAGGATCTACTGTGATGAAAGTAGCTGGTACAGCTGTTAGTGCTGGTGAAGGTTGGGAAAATGCCCTGAGAGATGGAGCAGTAAGTACAGAGGGCCTGCAGGGTTAGTAGTGTGGGGTTTGTGGATGGGTAAGGGTGAGTCAACCATTGCAGAGTGGAGAGATCACCAATTTTCTCCAGTGTTCACCAAGGGGGACAATCCTTTTCTTTATGGTCCATAAGGACTGGAGTTAGAAACACTCGGTTAAAATGTGCTACTGCAGACCAGTAATACAATTTTCTCTTTTCTTCAAAGGCCTTGAAGAGAATGTTGGCTGACATTTACTGCTCTCGTTTGTGCTGAATTGGTAGCTGCAATATTTTTTGCTGGCACGGAGGTTCACAAATTGCACAGGTGTAGAACCTTACGCATGCACAATAGGAACTCTTGAGTGGTGACAGAAGGCGTAAATTCTTACAGTCGCATAATTTTAGGTTGCATCTGAAAACAATCTCCTATTCACCCCCTCAGGCTGTAACGTCTCCATCAGAAGATGTGGAGAAACAACCTCAATAATTGCAAAAATCTACTTGCTCTGCCAGAACTGAATGAACTCAAGCAAAGGCATTATAAGAGTTCAGTCCATGCAGAACAGCTTGAGAAAACAAGGTTAATGTATACACACAATGCAGCTTATTTCTTAAGCAGTTAAAAAAAAGCCACTGACAAGCTGAAATAAAATCCTCAGATGGTTCAGGGATTACATTAAAACATTAGCGTGTTTCACCATTTACTTTATTTGGCAGTGCAAATAGCATTGTTTTAAATGAGCTTCCATTAACCTAAAAATTGCTTTAGAGTATGGCAAGTAAATAGATCCTGAGTATGCAACAATATTGAATAATATTCAATAGCACAATGTTTTTCCACTTTCCAATGTAATGTTCTATCTGTTATTTATTTCAAAGCATTTTAGGCAGAGAAACTAAAATTTGCTCTGTATATACTCATTAAAATACACTTTGATATGCTGGACACAGTTAAATTTGAAGATAATCATTTTTGATTCCGATAATATATAACACATTTGTTCTGTGATAATTGTCATTGTCAATGAATACATGCCTCTCCTGTTCTTGGCTGTGGTTAGTCGAAGCCAGCATTGCGAATGAAAAATTAATTAAATTGAATTTCTAAAATACTATTGGAAACCTCTTTTGAAACTCTTGGGACATTCTAATTCAGAACTTGCTTAACATCAATGGCTAATTGGGATATGATTGTGAAAAGACTGACAAAGTTGTGTTTCCTAATAGATCAAAATATTCATCTGTGATCCTATTAAAATATTGTCAGCATGGGGTCATTTAATGGTATCTTGAGGTGCGAATTTACATCACACACTGTGAGAGACCCTTTTTTTAGTTTCATTAATAGGGTATACGATTTTCTGGCTGGGACAGCATTTGTTTCCCAACTCTTGTTGCTATTTAGAAGATGGTGATGAGCTTCCTTCTTTAACTGCTTCAGTAAATTTGGTGTAGGTACACCCACAATATTGCTAGGGAGGGAGATCCAGGATTTTCACTCATCATTGCTCATCACGTTGGATAAGCTGTTTGGTAGATTTACTGCCAGAATTCCTCTTTTTTTAGTAGGAATCGACAGGTTGGGTGTAGTCTGGCACAGGAAAGACTCTTGGTAATTCAACACAAAGAGATTCTAGTCTTAAACAAGTTGGAGTTTATTGCATGTTAACGACAAGGTACAAGTTGAGCTCAACATTATGACAAAAAGGATCGGGTGGAGAGTGGCTCGGACAAAAGCTTTCAGATGGTGGTGATCCCATGCGTCTGTTGTCTTTTCCTTCTAGATGGTAGTGGTTATGGGTCTGGAGGTCCTGGTGAATTTTGTGCAATGCATCTTGTAGGTGGCACACACTGGCCAGTACTGAGCATTGGTAGTGGAGGGAATATATATTTGTGGACGTGATGCCTAGCAAGTGGGTTGCTTTGTTCTAGATGGTGTCGAGCTTTTTGAGTGTTAGAATCATAGAATTCCTACAGTGTGGAAACTAGCCATTTGGCCCATCATGTCCATAACGACTCTCCGAAGATCATCCCACCCAGACCTACCCTATAACCCTACATTTCCCACGGCTAATCCACCTAACCTGCACATCCCTGGACAGTGGGAGGAAACCAGACCTCCCAGAGGAAACCCATGCAGACATGGGGAGAATATGCAGTCCCTTGAGGGTGGAATTGAACCCGGGTCCCTGGCACTGTGAGATAGCAGTGTTAACCACGGAGCCACTGCAATGTCTTATTGGAGTTGCATTCATCCAGGCTACTGAGGAGTATTCCATCACATTCCTGACTTATACCTTATAAATGATAGCCAGGCTTTGGTGGAGTCAGGAGGTAATGACTCACTGCAGGATTACTAGTCTTTGATTTGTTTTTGTAGCCACAGTATATGTCTAGTCCAGTTCAGCTTCTGGACAATGCTAATCTCCAAGATGCTGTTTGTATGGGATCCAGTGATGGTAATGCCATTGAATCACAAAGGACAATAGTTAGACTGTCTCTTATTGGAGATGGTCATTGTCTGGCACTTACGTGGCATGAAAAATCTTACCAGTGTCAGCCCAAACCTACATATTGTCCAGGTCTTGCTGCATTTGTACTTGGAGTGCTTCAATATCAGAGGAGTCATGAATAGTGCTGAACATTGTGCAGTCGTCAGCGAATATCCCTACTTCTGACCTGATAATGGAGGGAAGATAATTGATGATGCATCCGAAAACGTTTGGGCCTAGGACAGTGTCTCACTGAGGAATTGCTGCAGAGATGTCCTGGAGTTGACATGACTGACCTCCAACAACCACAACCACCTTCTTTTATGCTGATTAAAGCACTGAATTAGAATTAAAATTGCCACTTGGTTAAAATTGTGGTTAAAACAGATTTACACTGTTATGAAGTCTTCTGTTTTGACAGACATTAGCGTTATATTTAAAATGTCAAAAGAAGTTTACGTTTATTGTTCTTTGTCAGTTAATTAGCAAGAAAGTTATTACATTGCACACTATGTAAATTCATGACTAACTGATGAGTTTTGATTAGAAACTAAGAAATCACCAGGGTCACTATTGAACAATGATTTGTTCAATCTTTAATATTAAATAATAATGCTGATGGCATTGAAGCTGGTGTTTTGAAATGAGTTATGCACATTAAGCATGATAAATAGTCGCTAATATATTTCAGCATAGGTGTGTGTGTGTGTGTGTGTGTGTGTGTGTGTGTGTGTGTGTGTGTGTGTGTGTGTGTGTGTGTGTGTGTGTGTGTGTGTAAGCAAACTAGCCCACATAATTGTTTTATAGCGCCAGGTATTCAGACACTCATTGCCAACATGGTTTTGAGAGTGTTATTTTTGAAAATTATTTGATCCTTTGACTGGATTCACCTCTACTGAAGGCTGTAGGACCTCAGTACTAGTAAGCACAATGCAATCCTGAAACCCATCCCCACTGTGACTTTCCTTCCTGTGCCACGGAAGGGATGGTTTGTAAATACGATATACTTCAGAGTATATGTTAAATACAGTCAGGGAATTGAATGTTGCTACTTTATTGCTTTCAGTCTAAAATTACAACAGTCAGACTTAGTGTGATATATTCATATTAATAACAACGTATGGACAATACAGAATGGCAGCCCCCACTGCTTAGTAAATCTATCAAGTACCATACAGACCATGGAAGTCGCAACCTGTGAAATCTTGTCAAGGTGTCAGTAAAAGCAGCAAAGTTGACTGAACCACTCCAAGGCTCCCATTTATTTGAGCATGATTGTTCTTTTTAAGGTTACATTCAAAGGTGGACCAGAGTTTGAAGTGACTGTGTTTCCAACATACTTTGCCTTTGTAGGGCTGAATTGTGTATTATTGATGATTGCACATGCATTTGAGAAAAATGTCCAATTAATTTTAAAAAACGTGTTACTGTAGGGATTTAAATGTGTTGAAATATCAAATAGAGAAAGGGAGCAAAGAGAGATGTTGGAGCAACCAAGGAGAATCTCAACAGAGGAAGTGCTAGTTGAGTGGAGAGTGATAGAAGAAAAATAAGAATTTAAGAATTTAAAAGGATATCAATACCGAATTATGCATATGGTGACAGTGAAATGAAAATACATACTAAAAACTATCTCTGAAGAAATTTAAAATTATATTGTAACAGAATTTTCTGTGGTTGGGCATCAAATATAGTAATGATCTGCCAAGGCCCTGTGTTCAATTCTCCACCTCACAGTGTTGAAAGTTCCTGTTTAATTGCTTTCCTACTATTTCACAAAGCAATAGTACAACGTGAAGAGCAAGTTTAGAATGTTTACGTTGAACTGCTCTGGCAATCACCGTTAGTTTTACCATTGTCTTGACAAAAAATAAGGGCGAATGTTCCACAATGCTCAGGATATTGATGAATGTCTCTGTAATAACCCGGCACCAACAGAAGGTTCTTACGCTCATCAACTGAGGCCTACATCTAAATCAAATCATTCAGAGAAGATTCACCCCATTAATTCTTAGAATTAAGATGTGATGTTATGAGGAAAGGTTGGACCTGTATCTATTGGATTATAAAAGAATGATTGGTGATCTTATTGAAACAATATGAAAGGTGTAAATGTAAGAGGTTTAAAATGACTTAGAAGTGAATTTAGTAAAGTAAACATTAAGCAGAAGAAAGTAGAACAGAAGATGAGAAGGTGTACTCTGGACAGAATAGTAAATTACCAGGCCAAGGAGTGATGATAGAAACAAGGATGCAGCCTAGGCTTGCACAGTCAGCAGGATAAGGGAAGGCATTGGGTGGACAACAATAAGCTTGACGTATGTACTGTGGGAAATAAGAGACATCTGATAAACAGATGGTTGTAAGTTGATCAAGTTAGAAATAGAGCATGTGACCAAATTTATGGATTTTTTTCCAGTTTTATTCTTAGAATGTTTAAGACTGACTCTGGTTACTTGTGCTTGAGTCTTCAGGTGGTTTTTCAAGTCAAACCACAACAGTATATGGTCATGAGAGAATTTCACAGGATAGATGCGGAGACGATGCTTCTCCTTATAGGAGAGACTAGAACTAGAGAACACAGTTTAAAAATTATGGGTGTCTCGCATAAGTCAGAGTTGAAAATCATTTTCTTTTTGCCCTCAGAAAACAGGGGTGGCAGAGTTATTGTATATTTTTGAAGCTGAGTGAAAGAGATACTTGATTGAAAACTGAGTTAAAGTTTGTTTGGGGAGACAAGAATGCAAACCTGAGGTCACATTCTGATCAGCCATGATCTTATTAAATTGTAAAGTTGGCTCAAGGGCACAAATGTTCTATTCCTAACTTGTATGTTCGTATGATTTAAGGAGTATGTGGTATAGTCTCAAATAGACACACTGTCAGTATATGAGATTACCAACATCAGAATTGACAAGAGCTCATGGCCTTAGCTTTATATGGGTAATCAAGCTAATAGGCAATGATATGACAATCACTATGGGTGTATCTATGTAAATTAAGGATTGTTGAAAAAGTAATCTTATGTAATATAAGGTAGTAATTTAAAAACTCTGATTAAAAACACTTTAAGAAGCAAAGCTTGACCAAGGCAAAATTAGCACAATTAGCAATGTTGGACCCTGACTTTACTGATTTAGAATAAATATGTCACAACCTCAAATGGTGTTAATAACGAGGGGACAGTAAAGTTCCTGCTACAATGGCTCTGAGGCTTAAGGGGTTACGTGAAGTTGCTGAGGATTTCTTGATTGATATCTCTCAAGTACACTGATCAGACGAACTCTATGTTTTATGATCAAAACTGAAGTAGTTGAGATTTAACACACAAGCCCTCCCCTGCAGAATATGAAGTCTGGGCTAGTCTGTGAGGGTTAGCAATCAGAGACAATCAGCATGAAAGAAATGGGAGTAGTTTTAAGGCAGTCTCTTGATCCAATTCTGCAGATTAAAACCAGCTGAAGTACCAGAAATGGAATTATTCCAACAGATAATGTTTTCTCAAGCATGTTGCAAGGATTTACAACTTATGTCTTTCGACTTGCCAGATATAGGGTGAAATGTACACAGCATTCTCTTGAAATATTTTGATTCATTCGAGCTGATTAGAATATTTGACTGAAATGGCTAAAGCTCAGGATGGTGTCAAAATACCACTAATAGCCCATATCTAATATTAGGAGAAAGTGAGGACTGCAGATGCTGGAGATCAGAGCTGAAAAATGTGTTGCTGGAAAAGTGCAGCAGGTCAGGCAGCATCCAAGGAGCAGGATAATCTTCAGATATCCTGAAGAAGGGCTTATGCCCGAAACGTCGATTCTCCTGCTCCTTGGATGCTGCCTGACCTGCTGCGCTTTTCCAGCAACACATTTATATCTAATATTATCAAATATTTTCAAGGAGAAGTCACATTGTAGTGAACCTAAAGCTCATCAGGTCTGAATCAAAGAAATGGTAAGAACTAACAATACTAGATAACGTTTGTATTTCCTATGTTGACCTTCCATTCCTGTGCTCCTCAGTCTTTTCCCCTTGTTGCATACTCCTGCAATATCTCATATCCTCTCATAGTTGCTTTTCTTATCACTATTTATCTTTGAAAATTTTCCATATTTGCCATTTAATACATTTAACAATTTAAACATGCAGGTAAAGAAAAGCTCGGGAAAACAGAGGACAAAGAATAGGTGAGGTTATATTTAAATGTAAAGTTCCTTTAATAAACAATTATGTTATCAATTAGATTATTGCCTTTAAGGAACTGAGACATAAATCTTGAACATAAATTATTTTAGATCTCTGTAGGAATGACATTTCTATTTTTAAATATTCACCTGAAGGAACAAATTATACACATGAGGGACAGAACCTGGTAAAATGAAAGTTTGATCTAATCTCCTCTGACTTGTGCACTCAACACTGTGCAGTGCTAATTTGGTTTAAATGCATTGGGATCTTGAGAATCTCTTTGGTGTTTTGTAAAAGCATTAGATATACATTTGTACAACAGGAAAAAAGTATTGCCTGGACAATCAATTTATAACAAGAGCACAAAAGCAATAGATGGCTTTTTCAAACTGCATTTTTGTCAGCTCTTGCTTGTCTCTTTAATTTAACCACTCTATGTTTGGAAAATGGTTACAAAACTTTCAATTCTGCAGGAATCTGTTTGTGTGCTGAACATCTGCATTTGATAATAAGGTTGCTTGTTGCTCGTACTTTAGCCAGACTCGGATTTATTTAATTACTTCAGAGGTGAGTGTGCAGAACTGACAGCACCTTCATGCTAGATATGGTGGGCAATCTAAAGTCACTTTGAAGCTCTCCTTGAAGCAGAACAGTATTGGCCCTGTATTGGCCACAACTTGTCCATCAAGCTACATGACACTTCTGAGTGTGCAAGCCTTAATGATGAGGCAGAGTGGCTGCAGTGAAGGAATGAAAAGGAAGCAAATCCTGCATCTGGATCCCACTACCTCATGGAATGCCCTGTTCTTGTGCCAAAAAAATCTGAGAGTCAGAAATCAATCTGCACAATCACATGACTACCAGTGGCAGAGATTCATAATCCTGAGTTGACATCGTCCTTAAATCAAGAGATAGCCACTGAAGATGCTGCTCTGAAGCTGAAATTGTGACCATTTCAAACTCTACTGCTTTGCCACATCATGGTGAAAGTGGTCTGCTTGCCGTATTGTGGAAGTCATATCCTGTAATTTACCCTCATCATTAGGGCTTGGATTAATATTGCAGAGGATGGTCACAAAGTCTCACTTCCCCAAAGAAGAGTTGCATCTCCATTGAAATTTTGATTAACCACCTTTGCACATTTATCATTGAAATGGGAATGGATTCACAGACCAACACACATCCAGTCATATCGGGATCTGCAATAAACAAAGCATTCAGCTGCAACAGTTCCAGAATAGCTCATAGCTAAATAATTCACATAACATTCCTCTTTGCACTGTTTTATTACTGCAGGTAACGCATTAAAAATGAATTAATGATTGTATTAAAATCTTAAATAAAGACATCTTACATAAATCTCTCAGCCAACCGGCAACAATGTAAACCATTCAGTGCAAATGAATACAAGCAAGGCAGAGAAAACAAAATCCCTCTTCTATTAAAGCCTTTGTAGGTTTATTGGAAATTTTCCTTTAAATAAATTCCCCTGATGAAAATTCAACCTTTGACTATTAATTATTTTACTTTTCACGTCGAAGTAGCCTGAATGAACTCCGTATTATGGATCCAAAGGTGCAGAATTGGCATTGCCTCATGAGCGCAAACATGAAAGTAAAGTCAGCCTGGGTATATTTGAGAGAGTTCGTCAGACGGTGCTTGTGTTTTTGTCGTGATCATTTCTATGTGTGACTTTGGGGCCAATGCAAAAGTACCCTGTTGTCGGCTCATACATGTCTGTACTCTGAAGCTTTGAACTGAGTGATCAAAGTAAACTAGCACTCGAACGTCTGAACCCAAATCTGTACTCTGCTTTCCATTGTTACTCTGCCTGCTGCCCATTTTAATTAGGTTATCAGAAAACTGCCCTTGTTATCTACTATAAATCAGGATCCTATATGCATATAAAAAACACTTTTCATGACTACCTCACATTGGAGAACAGTTTGTAGTCACTGTTTAAAGTGTAGTCACCATTGCATTGTCGAAACTGTGGCGGCAGAATTGTGCACAGAATGCTCCATAATCAGTAATGTGACAATGATCAAATCAGCTATTTATGTCTATAATCTGTTGTTCATTGAGAGATAGATATTGACCAGGAAAAATACAGTGCAGAAGGAAGTCTGGGCTATCAACCATCTGCTGGCTCATGAAGGGGCCATTAATTGGGTTAAATAATAGGATTAATTCCTCCCCTCACAGGCATGCTTCATCCTTTTCAACAATAGTCTAATTTCCTCTTGAACTTCTTGATTAGACTTATCTCCATCATATTCTCAGGTAGCACATTTCAGATCTCATATCTTGCTGCCTCAAAAGGTTTGTCTTCATGTCTGCATTGCTTCCTTTGCCAGTGAGCTGAAATCTATGCCTTCTTGTTCACCAATGGGAACAGTTTTTCTCTATCTACTTGACAAGGTTAGAGAACCACAAAAGAATAAGTTCAATTCTTACTTGCTTATCATGATATATTGGAAACTCAAGGGTTAAAGATCCACTGTTAAAAGGACTCACTGCAGTATGGATTGCATGAAGAAGGGGTCATGCCTGAAATGTTGATTCTCCTGCTCTTTGGATGCTGCCTGACCTGCTGCGCTTTTCCAGCAACACATTTTCAGCTCTGATCTCCAGCATCTGCAGTCCTCACTTTCTCCTCTGACAGAGTAAGACTGGAGATCACAATAGGGGATCTGACTGATTCCAAGCTGGCAAAATGATCTGGAGCCATACATGTGGACTTTACTTTCAGCCTTAGGCAAAGGTGTTTGTTCTCCCTGGACAAGGCTGATAGCCTTGATCAGAACCTTATTAACTGCCTCCTGTTCCCATTGTCGTCCTTCCCTTACCTAGTAACAGGGCATATTAACACTAACAATAAGAACAAAGCAAATTCCATCTGTCTAAACCCTTATCCATTAACATAAAATTGTGAAAAATGTGATAACCAGTTCCTATAAACCCTTTGCTATTTGTCACAAAGTTAAAAACCACATAACACCAGGTTGTAGTCCTGATTTGGAGATGCCGGTGTTAGACTGGAGTGTACAAAGTTAAAAATCACACAACACCAGGTTAGGGTCCAACAGGTTTATTTGGAAGCACTAGATTTCAGAGTGCTGCTCCTTCGTCAGGTGGTTGTCACCTGATGTAGGAGCGGCCATAATGAATCCATGTAAGATTCTATTAATTCATTTTTTAGATTAGAATCAGTGTAAACATAATGGCACAGAGGGGTGCTAATACCCAATACATTGTCTGGACTGACACCAATTGTTAAAGTTTACTTGAGAATGTAACTTTTAAAAAAAGTTTTGTGATTTTCCTATGAAAGAAAGGAAACTAACATGGTCATTCTAACAGATGAGAGACTTAACAAACAATCAAGGTATTTTTCAATGTATAATTTCAGTTACGTCATAATGTAAACTTTTGCCATAAATTCTGTGTTTTAAAATCTTATACTCACAACCACCTGATGAAGGAGCAGCGCTCCAAAAGCTAGTGCTTCCAATTAAATCTATTGGACTATAACCCTTGGTGTCGTGTGATTTTTAACTTTGTATACCCCGGTCCAACACCGGCATCTCCATATCGTGACTATTTGTAACAGGAAGTCAGCAATCAGTGTGGATTGTAAAATTGTAATTACCTGTCTTAATAAATGTAATAGCAATCAGCCATGTGACTGGTAGACTTCTGTATTACTATACAAAATATACTGCTTACGTGTATACAGCAGAGATTTATTGAGGGATGCCACCACAAAAAGGCTATGAGACTCCTCTGTTGTCACACAGAATCTCTTCCCGGCTATCCAGAAATAAAGCATCTACTTTTAAACTGAAATTTGTGCCATCTGGAATTGAGAATCAAGCTTCCACATACTCTGTCTTAATCCCCCATGATTTTGTATCCCTGTCTCAAATTTCCTTTCTGTATTTCAAAGGAAACAGATCTAAATCACTTAAATCTATTAACATAACTGAGGTTCTTTATCCTTGGAACTATTTCTCTGCATTTGCTACATCTCTGCCTATCTCACCAATCTGCCTACAATCATTTGAAGTTCTGCACTGCCCTCCTTACCGTGACAATGCTTCTAAGTTTTGTATTATTTGCAAATTTTAAAATTACAGGTTATTAATAACTAGCAGGAAGAGCAAGGGCCATAATATCAACCTGTGAGTAACTTCACAGTAAATTTTCCTGCAGTCTGTAAAACATCTAGTAACTGTAACTTTGTTTCCTACCATTTGGTATTCATGTTGTTACTATCGCTTTTATTCTATGAGGTATAATTGTGTAATGTGATACATTATCAAATGTCTTTTTAAAATCCATGTATAACAAATCAACATCATTACTCCCATCAAATCTCTCTGTCGGCTTCTTTGATGAACTACTGGACAGGTGACATGCTATGTGTATTCACGTTGGACCTTACCTGCATTTGATAAAGGCACCACTAGAAGCTGCCACAAACAAGAAGTAGCGGCAATTGAAGCCTGGGCTATGGTATGATTTATGGGAGAACCAGATGAAAAGTCCAGTGAGGCCCATTTTGACATCTGTGCAATATATCCCATCTTTTATGCTTTTGACAAGCAGCATGATGAGTTTTTCTTTAAGAACTGAGAAGTTGGCAATTAAGGGGGATTATTGCTTGTTAATTGCCAAGTTAAAGGCCCAACTCACCTCATTAATATTCCACTTACTATGTTATAAGCTTGATGTCAAGAAAACATGAAACAAAAATCAGCGGAGATTGATGAAGTCAGCTTGTCACTTGCTCTGAAGGACATCCATGTTGCGTATGACTGAACCCTAGGCAGGGATGATCCGATGGCCACACACGCCTCATCCACAGACTCTGGTGTCAACCTCTCATTTATCATCATGGCACCTCATTTCCAAGGGTTAGAGGTGGGCAGACAGGATGGTGGTTGATGTCCTGATTGGAGACATCATATGTCTGTGTGTGCATTTCTCCTCTGGTTGAATGCCTCTTGGCACAGCACTGTTTTGTTGTGAGGAAGGGGCATGCGCAGTGCTCACTAGGTTCCTCAGCCCCCATTACCAAGCCTTCCGTCCTGAGGACCAATAGCTAGGGCGATGGGATGAAAGTGTGTGTGCCTTTCCAGCAAACCCAGAAGGTGTCACAGCCAGTGGTTAGAAATGGTGTGCAATGAGTGACATTGACAGCTGGGTTACTGTGAGAGTTAGTGTGGAATGAGGAGTGGGACGTGCACTATTGGTGAGGCATGAATGTCTCAGCATTCCCACAGGAGCAATCCTACGAGACCCAGGATTCTCTCCTTGTACAGGGTGAGGAGTCTAATGTCTAGCACCTCTCCAGCCAAATGTGCTCTTGTCTGCCCCATTATGGGCTGTTTTCTGTTGTAACAAGAGAAAGGAAGGGATTGAATGAGATGTAAGTGGGTTATTTGTCCAGATGCAGGTGGACGAAAGGCACTGAGGTGTTTCAAGAGAGGAAGGAGACAGTGCAGAGGACATGAGTAATAAGAAGGGTGGGATGTTACAGGTGGGGGAGTGAGATCAAGAGAAGATGTTGGAAGCAAAAGTGAGATTGGGAGAGCATGAGCCTTCATTGGAGATGGATGCAGTGGCAGAGAGCCAGTGAGTGTAAGGTACAGACAGAGGAGTATAGCATTTACCTTGGTACAGTTGGAAAGTTGATTGTTCTTCTTGAGGCACTGCTGGCCGTCCCTCTGCACCACGGTGACGGCACTGACCCGGGTGGTGATCTCGGACCAAGCTGCCAGGGTCTTGTGGTCATGATATGGAGGAGCTGGTGTTGGACTGGGGTGGACACAGTTAAAAATTAAATAACACCAGGTTATAGTCTAACAAATAAACTGGTTGGACTATAACCTGGTGTTGTGTGATTTTTAATAGCATCTTGTGGAGTACACTTTGTGAAGTAAAAAGACATATTGAACGAAGAAGAGTAAACACAGAACATAAGTTCACCTCAGCATTCAGACAATGAATGAAGGAAGTTCTCGGAATAATGACAATATCTAACATTTGGTGATAATGTTTTGGCAATTAAAATGGCCATTCATTATTCTCTCCATTCAATTTCTTTTGAATTTAGTGTTCTGTGTGTTAAGGTACAAAGAACATGTTAATAATTTACACATATTTCCATCTGTTTTTAATATTTAATTAGCTTAGAGAAATCTCCATTGTGGGGCTCAATTGCAAATGTTGACATTGGCATCTGTGCATTTATTTCTATATTCGTTAAGTTTCGCTGAACATTTATAACTCACATTATGAATGCTTTGCTGCTCTGGAGTTCAGGCAATGTGTTTAATTGTGATATTTGTAACTAGCTACATTTTTATGTTAGACAACAATTTAACAATCAAATTGCTGAGAATAGAGTTTATGAAATAAATTTATGTGTAAAGAAATAATATCAAGCAATGATGTTATCAATCCATTTAGAAATTGGAAGAGTAAAGATGGAGCATTCAATTTACGAACTTACTTAGAGACAGCTCAACCACTGTGAAGGATTTTGAGCTTGTTTCTGCCACTCTGCCAGCTAAAGGAAGAAAGCAAAAATGAAACAGAACAGAATTTATTGAAGTCAGTTGGATAAATGTAGTCAACTGTATTCACTTAAAACATGTGCAATATTTAAAGCTTGAAGACTGGCAAGAAACCAAATGTGCATCCATTTTGGTAGACCACACCTGAAATGCCCTGGGCTAAAATATTTCAATGGGGAAGAAGAATTTTACTCATCTGAGAAGCCTGTGGCCATAACAACAGCAAATGCCGCTGTGCCATTTGCTGCTGTTCTAAAGCAATAGCCAGAGAACTTGCACCACATAATATTTTGTAGTGAACATTGAAATAAGGTGATAAATTATTTTAGTCTCCACCCTGGTCTCATGAAATCATCTACTTGAGGGGTGGAACTGAGTTTGTGAATTTGGGCCAGTATCACGCAAAGAATCAGAAACCTGAAGCAGGAGGTTTTGGAACATCATTCTTGCCTTTTCTTTAGGGTGTTTGATTAGATTAAAATCCCACAGTATGGAAACAGGCTCATCGGCCCAACAAGTCCATACCAACCCTCTGAAAAGTAACCCATCCAGATCCATTCCCCTACCCTATAACTCTACATTTATTCCAGCCTAATGCACCTAACTTACACATCACTGGACAATATGGGCAATTTAGCATGGCTAATTCACCTAACCTGCACATCTTTGGACTGTGAGAGGAAACCGAAGCACCCGGAGGAAATGTACACAGACACATGGAGAACCTGCAAACTCCACACAGACAGTCACCCGAGGAATCAAACTCAGGTCCCTGGCGCTGTGAGGCAGCAGTGCTCACCACTGAACCACTGTTCCACTTTGTGCATCAGAACAGAGGACTTAGGAGTAAGAGGAGACCTTTAAGCCCTTTGTGTTTGCTCTGTCATTCAATACTATCATGGCTGATTTGGGTGTGGTATCAATTTCCCTCTTCCCAGCTGCCTCCCCCCCCCCCCCACCCACCCACCATAGCCTCCGTGATTTCCTTGGCGAAGGAAAGTGTGTCACACTCAGCCGAGAATAAATTCCAATGAAGACAATTCCACAGCCTAATGACTCTCTGAGAAAAAAGCATCTCTCCATACCTTAGTTTTCAAAACAAGACTTTTTTAACCCAGTGAGGGGAACCATCTTCTCAGAATCCAGCTTGTCAACTACTCTCACAATCACATTTAATAGGCAACCGCAATGGGTCCAAGTTCAACCTTCCCAGGAATCAGTCATGTGAACCTTCTCTGAACAGCTTTTAGCACAGGGCTTCGATACTTTTTCAAATAAGGAAGACAAAATTGTACACAGCACAATTGTACAGACTCATCATGATCCCATATGTCAACAGTAAAACTTCCATACTCTTACAATCCATTCCCTGTGCAACAGACATCAACATTCTATTTCTCTTCCTAATCATTTCATCAAAGTCTCAATGCCAAAGGGAAGTACAGGCTTCAGTCAAGTTAAGGGAGACTGCCTTCAGACAGGGAGTACTGGCGGCACAGTAATGAAGGGCATCATCTGATATCAATTGAGGGGTTTGGACCTGGTCAGTTGACTGCGTGGGATATCCTGGGAGAGGGCTTCCATACTTCTGCAGTCCAGGGAATGGACCATAATAAGTACTGCAGGTCCAGTTCAACCAGTTCAGGGATTAGTGCTCAATCAGTTAACAAACTGCACAGAGGTAAATCAGAGAATAATGTGCAACTAGACCTGCTTTTCCATTAGGCTTCCAGCATTCGCAGGACTTTAGAACATAGAACATAGAACATAGAAGGATACAGCGCAGTACAGGCCCTTCGGCCCTCGATGTTGCGCCGACCGAATCCTACCTAACCTATACTAGCCCAATAACTTCCAAATGCCTATCCAATGCCCGCTTAAATGACCATAAAGAAGGAGAGTTCACCACTGATACGGGCAGGGCATTCCATGAACTCACAACCCGCTGTGTGAAGAATCTACCCCTAACATCGGTCCTATACCTACCACCCCTTAATTTAAAGCTATGTCCCCTAGTAACACCTGACTCCATTAGCGGTAAAAGGTTCTTAGTATCTACCCTATCTAAACCCCTAATCATCTTATATACTTCTATCAGATCTCCCCTAAACCTTCTCTTCTCCAATGAGAACAGCCCCAAGTGCCTCAGCCTTTCCTCATAAGATTTTCCTACCATTCCAGGCAACATCCTGGTAAACCTCCTCTGCACTCGTTCTATAGCTTCCACATCCTTCCTATAGTATGGCGACCAAAACTGCACACAATACTCCAGATGAGGCCGCACCAGAGTCTTATACAACTGCAACATGACCTCAGGACTCCGGAACTCAATTCCTCTGCCAATAAAGCCCAGTACACCATATGCCTTCCTCACAGCACTATTTACCTGGGTGGCAACTTTCAGAGATCTGTGTACATGGACACCAAGATCCCTCTGCTCATCCACACTACCAAGTAGCCTACCATTAGCCCAGTAATCCATCATCTTGTTATTCCTACCAAAGTGAACGACTTCGCACTTAGCTACATTGAATTCCATTTGCCACATTTCCGCCCAGCTCTGCAACTTATCTATATAATAATTGAATTCAAATGCCATTCATCTGCTGTGGCAGGATTCGAACCAGAGTACACAGAACATTATGTAGGTTCCTGCATTCCAATGATAATACCACTAGGCCACCACCTCCCCCTTTAGTTTTATTCAGGTGGGAAAGTGAATTATGAGAAGGTTGCAAAGAAGCTTCTCGGGGTATTTGGAGAGTTGAGGGGAACGGGCAAACATTTGGCAAATGGAATACAATGTGGAGAAATATGAGGCTATCTATTTTGGTAGGAAAATTTGGATTTTTCATTTTAGGAAATGGAGTATTCTGTAAGTGGTGAGAGACTGGGAAGTGTTGAACTCCAAAGAGCCTTAGTTGTCCTTGTTTATGAGTCACTGGAAGTTATTGGCTCTTTATTCCCTGAAATAAGTAATCTTCCAAACATACAAAATTCTTACAAGGATCTAGTGGATAAAAAGTGTACTGGAGAATCAGAGTCAACAAGGGTGGCACTGGAGAAGCACAGCAGGTCAGGCAGTATCTGAGGAGTAGGAGAGTCAACATTACAGACATTTCTGATGAAGGGCTTATGCCCGAAACGTTGACTTATCGATTGTAGTGGGTAGATGCAGGAAGAACCTTTCCCCTGGCTGACATGCCTCAAACTAACGACAGACTGTCAGAGTGAGGGTGGACCTTTCAGCATGAAACCAGGAGAAATATCTTTTCTCTGTGGGTGTGCAAACTTTGGAACTTGTTGCCACAGAGGGATTGATTGAGATCCATACACTTCTGCATATGAGAAACAGCATAGACTCATAAACATTTACAGCACAGAAGGAGATCTTTTGGCTTGTCATGTCAGTGCTGGTCAACAAAGATTTGCCTACACTAATCCCATTTTCCAGCTCTCGGCTCATAGCTTGAAAGACTAAGGAAATCCAAATGAGCAAGAAATGCAGCGATATTGCAGTAAAGTCATGTTGAAGCAGAAGTTCAGACAGGATCTCATTGAATGGTGGAGTGGACTCAAAGAGATGAATGACATGTTTCTATTTGTAATGTTTTTACATTATGAATGCTCCTACGTTCAATAACCATAAACCTCAGAATTTGCACAGTGTGAAGGCATATGTTAAAAAAAACTCTCATGGTTAGCTGTATTGTCAATGTATTTATGTGTGACCTAACTGGTTTAGTAGTGGGAATTGGACAAATAATTATTGACAGGTACTTTGCCACTGTTAAATTGGCCAAAGACTGTACCTAGCTGACTCAGTTGTACTGTTGGAAATTATAGAAACATGAGACACAGTAGCCAGACGTTAGTGGCACTGCAAGGAAGGTTACTTGATGAAGTAATCACAGATTGTTAACAGGGAATTATTTGTTCTGAAGTGCAGGACTGCTGGAAGGTAAGAAGAATGTAAATCTTAGCCGAGGCCTACAAAACGTTTGCAGTGAGACAGTATCTTTGTTGCTCACCATTCTGTCCCTCGCAGTTCCCTAGGTAATATCCATTCCTTTTATCCCTCTAATATCATCACCATTCCATTGTCGACCTTCTTCTCAAAGCATCCTTAACCCTCATTCCATATCTTGCATTCATGGCTTCCTTCCTATGATGTATCCACCCTCCTTGTCATGCTATTGATATGGATCCACTTTGTAAAGCATCTCATAAGGCCTTTTTACCCTCTTCACTCTATCCAAGTTACAATGCTACTTAGCTGCCATTGCTAGCAGTCCCACCACCCACATTCCTTCTCCCCCCATGACCCACAGCTGGTGTCCAGTGCAAATGCTTAAAAAAACCAAAGAGGCAAAGGCAGTATCAAGAGGGGACATACAGCAATCTCCCATGTCGCTGCCTAGAAATAAGGGATGAAAAGTTTCCTGGGGAGAGGTTGCATGGGATACTGGACAAACAGTACAAGAAGAGACAATTCTGTAAAATACAGGGCAGAGAGAGAGTGTCAGCAACCTCCTGTGACTGTATCCCTGTGAGCTTACCCGTATGCTATTTTCCCAAACTCTTGCTGAAAAAAATATTTTGTGCACGTTTGTTATGTTCCTTACCTCGCTAAGAGAAAACTTCACTTCTCTTACTTACCTCCATCCCATTTAAATGGCACCAATAACAAAGCCCATGCACTGCTCACCAAGTAAGGCTAATAGATGCACAACTTATTCTAACCTTGTATTAAGGTAACAAGTGTTCTGAATGTAATGATTTTTGATCCATTCAAGAAGCACCTGGCATAAAGGGGAAAGTCTTAAACTAACAGAAACAACACTTAAACTGACCAATCCAAACAGTTCTAGGTGTAAAAACTCTTTGTATTATTATGACATATAAGATGCTTTCTTAAAGGCTTTCCCTCAGCACACATTCAATTTGTTCTCAAAAGTTTCCAGGAAAGTGCCTCAACCAATCTACCTGGAAGTCAATTCCAAATGTTCATTAACGGGTATAGAGAGAAAAAAAAATTCCTGAACCATTCACTTTTAGGTCATTTTAACTCTTGTCCTTCCTCTATGATTTAATTTTAAGCAATACTTTATATTTTCCATCTCTAAGATCAGCTTCATTCCTATTTCTGCAACGCTCACATTTCTCCAGATTTCCCTCAATCTCATAGCTCTTCTCTACAGTGTGACCTACAAGAGAAGGCAAGCTGATTCTACAGCTCTGCTCCACCCAGGGTAACCACAAAAGTTAATGATCTAATCAAAGAACACAAAGTCTCTGATTTATATCTCTGCTGGAATCAAGTTAACAGTAAACACTGAACAAATCCCTGTACTTAACAACAAATGTTTATTAAAAATAAATAAGTTCTAATCACAAATAAATGAACACATATGGCTCTACTAGTTAAAATGTTTTTTAAACAGTCTATACACAAATACAGAAACAGACACACAGAAAAACATTGGTTTTATAGGCTGGGGGAGAAAAATAACTGAGTGTGTCAGTTCAGTGGCACCAGTCTACAGGGGTTACTTACATTACCCTTGTCCTTGCTAAGACTTTCTGTTCTCAGCCTTTGGTTCTTAACCTCTTCTCATGAGACAAAGGGCAGAGAAGGAGATACACATAACATACCCTCCCAGTTGTCTGAAGCCTTCTCCCTCTCTTGTTGATACTCATGGGCTGGTTAACTACCAGGAATCATCAGAGAGTTTTTGTCAAGTTGGATAAACTTTGGCATACATGACTGGTCATTATTGCACACACCAATCAGCTACTTATTGTCATCCAAATCACGGTTTGGTGCCTTGCCATCTATAAACATCTCCTCACAATGCTTGAACAAAGCAGAAATGTAAACACCACACACAATGCATTCCAGAAACCTGGTTTTTAAAAGTGCAACGATTTCTTCCATAATCCCCTTTCCATTTTAGTTCACGATCAAAAATACAAAAAGTAAGACAAAATGCTCAAGTTGACTATAATTCCATTGTGGAGAAAGTGGCGACTGCAGATGCTGGAGAGTCTGAGTCGAAAAGGGTGGTGTTGGAACAGCACAGCAGGTCAGGCAGCATCCAAGGATCAGGAGAGTTGACGTTTCAGGCATAAGTCCTTCATCAGGAGGGCTTATGCCTGAAACGTCAACTCTCCTGCTCCTCAGATGCTGCCTGACCTGCTGTTCTTTTCCAGTGCCACCCTTTTTGACTCTAATTCCATGGTGCCCCACTGACTGGAATTGCTTTTTGCCCAATATTTATAACTGTGCAATGTGTTCTAGAAATGATTTTGTAGCTATGATGTTTGGTGTGCAATGATGTGTAACATCTCTATGGATTTATTTGATATAGCTTTCATTTCTCTGCATCTATGCTAACCATTATATTTGTCTTAGTGCAGTGTCTTTAGGAGAAAGTGAGGACTGCGGATGCTGGAGTACCAGAGTTGAAAAATGTGGTGCTGGAAAAACACAGCAGGCCAGGCAATATCCGAGGAGCAGGAGAATCAACGTTTCGGGCATAAGCCCTTCTTCAGGAAATTGATTCCTGAAGAAATGCTCATGCCCGAAACGTTGATTCTCCTACTCCTCGGATGCTGCCTGGCCTGCTGTGTTTTTCCAGCACCACATTTTTCAACTGCAGTGTCTTTAGGTCTGGTACTTTTGGGGACACATGTTAAGTTGGTGACAGAATGCAGAAAACTAAAACAGCAATTTTGAGAAGGAGCATAACAATACGGACTGTCCTCTGAAACTAGGTTGACAGTGTTTCAAGTGATATAAAGTTGAAATCATTATCAAAAACAGTTGCTTGAAAAGTTGGCGACAAGCACATTTTCACAGGATGATAAATGTCAATAATTGCGTAGAAAATATGTTACCATCATTTTTACAACCATCATAAATGCCAGTCAAAGGGATGGCGTATGTGGCAACATGTTTCAATTTAAAATGTTATCATTCTTTAAAATGTAAGCATTTCAGAACAAACTGTTCTGGCCAGGTAATGGTTTTAAACGACCATGTGGTTTCCCAGATTATCACAATTGTCCGTAATTTGACTCAAAGAGAGTGAAAAACACTAAATAATATAATAGTTCCCGCAAAGTGCATTTGTGTTGATAAATTCAACAGGGTTAGTTGGGGATAATTTGAATTAAATAAATTGAGAGTTTTTCTCTTTCCACCAATTAACTTTATCGTATTAATCCCATGATCTTATGTGGTTGCCTGTCTTCAGGGAAATATGAAGAATTTTATAGACAGAGTTCTGTTTCCCATTCTCTTCCAAACTGATGCGCTTAGGTCATTTCTTTTTCTTTGACTTCTTTTATCTGAGTTGTGTACACCTGTAAAATATCTGCCACAAAACTCAACTGAGCAATAATTTGTATTTATATTTAGCGAACTGGCTGCACTAGAGCCATAGGGCTTACTATGCCCACGTCCTGGACTGTAGTAACCTGGATTCTCTAATCCTGACCACCCCATGTATCCGCTGACTGTGTCCACACCCCTGGAATGATAGTGGATTCTGCCCTCGATTTATTGTGCCAGGACCCCCGACTGAAGATTGTCTCTCTCGATTTGACAGAGAAATATCATCTTTACACTTTGAAATCTGACTATTTTAGTTGAGCAGATTTAATCTATTTTCTATGTACATTATTGTCATGTGGTGTAAGTATGAGCTTGACGTAGCACAGTGCTGTAAAACAACATGTCCACCCCCTTGACTGATAACAGCTGATAATGAGGACAAGCTGCCTGGCTTTGGGTCCGCACTAAAAGACAAGTCAAAATACTGGGATATTTTATGCTTTGGATGAAAAGGTAAAGTGCACAAAGGCAAGGTAAGACAAGATTGTGATGCTGTGGATGTCGAAATCCTTGCAAAATGACTGAGCATTAAGGAAACAAGTGAAGGACCCAGAGATACACCGTGGTCGAATCCATGATTCCTGTCACTGCGCACTTAATGTTTTGGGGACAGCAGGGTGACATAGTGGTTAGCACTACTGCCTTGCAGCAGGTTCTATTCCAGCTTTGGTCTGTGTGGAGCTTGCACATTCTCCTCATGTTTATGTGGGTTTCCGCCAGCTGCTCTAGTTTCCTCTCACAGTCCAAAGATGTCCAGGGTAGATGGATTAACCATGGAAAATGCAGGGTTACAGGAATAGGGTGGGAGAGTGGATTTGGGTGGGATAATCTTTGGAGGGTCGATACAGACTGAATGGCCTCTTTCTGTGCTATGGGGATTGTAATGGCCTGGTGGTGGTATTGCACTGCAAGGTGTTGCTGTGCTTCAAAGTGCAGCATTGAAGTATAGAACCATGTTGTAAGTGAAGGAGTGAAGGAGCGTATTGTAAATAAGGGGAGGTACGCCTCAATCTTGTAGTGAAGCTGGTATGTGTCCAATGCCAATGTCTGCTCATGGAGTATACCCTGTAAGGTTGGTGAATGCTCTTTAAGGTGGAAGCCCAGAGGAACCAGCAGTGAGCTGGAGTCAGCACATACCTGCTCAGACTTTCCTATCAGGAGTTGTCACCACCCAGTTTCTATCCAGCGGGCAGGATACTGGGAAATCAAATATTCATGAAGTGAGATTAGGTATTGAGATATTAATGCAAGCAAATGGATGAAATAGGCTTCTCACTGCTCCCTAACAAGAGTTTTGTCTTGCTGCTCAACACTTGACTGGGAGAATGAGACTTGTTGCTTGCAACATCAAGAATCTCCAAATTGTCAAACTTACCTAAGTTTCCCAACTTTCTCCTCAATGCCTTGAAATAACTCCACAGAGTTATCTCATCACCAAGCCACCCTTAATTTACACATGGAGAGTCTTTGACACTGATCCAGCTCCCTCAGAACCAGCTCTCAGAGTGAACAGGATGTCTGACACTCCTGCTCTTATCTGTCAGCCAGGGCTCCCTGATTGGACAGGTTAACGCTCCAATCAGGGAACGCATATTCTTTGAGGCTCACCTGGCTGATCTTGTTACAATCACTACATGCCCATATCGTTCAGAGGCTGGGAAGATTCTACCCCAGACTGACATGGTCTTTGCTGCACAAACATAAAGAGACACACCAATAATTAAGGTATTAACCTGCCTGATGTTTGAAATACCTCCCTGAGCGGAACTGATCCCTGTCTGATTGTTATTATTGCCCTCAGTGAAAAACCCAAGTCTGACCAAACACGTTTGGTGCAGTGGTAGTGTCTTGATCTCTAGGCTAGCTAGTCTAAGTTCAAGTTCCAGTTGCTCTAGATTTCTATTGGGGGTGTCTTGCGGTACTGTGATAGTGCCCCTACCTCTCAGGCAGAAGGTCCATGCCCAAGACTGTGGGAGGTTGAAATGTAGTTTCTGCAGGTGGGGGAGGGGAAGGGGAATATTACACAAATGGTCGCAGGATTCTTGCAGCATACTTAAGGCTAGGTTTTTAATGAATATAGAGGTTTTTGTTTAAGAAATAGTTTTAAACTAAGAAATAACTTTAAAGAATTGTAGTTGACCACAAAATAAGCATTTGGGGCATTTCACAATAAAGCTTATAGTATGAAAAGAGAAACTGGATAAAAGAACAAGCTGTAGCAAACAAGGAACAAAGAATGCAGACATACAAGGACAGCAGGATGGCCAGATAAAAAAATTACTAGAGAAAACAAAACAAGTGAGGTAATCGGCTTATGATAGGATGGGAAAAGGCAGGAGTGATTCTGCAGCTTGCAAACTGAATAAGAATGCTTACATACTTTGTTTTCGCGCACATTTTCGCTTGATTGCAGAGGTGTCCGGTACTTGCAAGGCCGTAATAAATTGTCCTTGTTTCCAAGGCTTTGTCTCAGGCTGATTTGTGCGTGAGTTCTGTTTCTCACAAGTCTAACATGCTGTAGAATTGTGTCACTCTCTCCTAATGGGCTGATGAAAAAATATCAAAAATCTAGGTTCTTTGCATGCTCAAGAACAATCTTTAATGTGAAAATCACATATTTAAAAAAAACCATATAATTAAAGCTTTTTCAGACACTAAACAAGTATTATTTTCAATTTCTTGTCTGACATCTTGTGAATTTTGCGATTTATATTCAGCACAGTTGCAGCAACAATGAGGAACATTCCCCTCCCCCACACCTGGTCTTGCAAAGAAAGTGAATTTTCGACAGAGTTGAGTGGAATCTTTGTTTTTGACAATTCTGGTACTTGAACTGTTAAAGGTCCCAAAAAGTGTTGAATTGTTAGTCTCTTTCCATTAAGTATGTGTGCAGAAATAAATTTCTAATATTTTTGAAGGAATACATATTTTAATAATAAAACACAATTCTGCTTGGAAATAATAGTAGGTAAATCCATGTGCCAAATAAAGCATTGGTAATTTCATAAGAGTATTAATATGGGATAATAAAGTTCTGGCACATAGTCAAACAATATAATGTAACCTTTTCAGTTATCCTCTAGGGAAGTATGATAGGATTTATAAGGAATCTTTAATTGCTGCTATAATCCTTACTTACCATAAAATAGTCACTGTTGGAGATAAAGCAACATAGTTACTGCATTGTATTTCAGGAGGATTACTTTAGAACAGATATTCATTATTTCAGAATCATTAAGTTATTAACATCATAGAAGGAGGCCATTTACCCCAGGAAGCCTCTGCTAGCTCCTTAAGAAGCCACCCAGTCAGTGAAAGACATAACAATTATAAAGATTAACTTATAGGGCAGAATCTTACTGTTTTTAACAATTCTCAGGTGTCAAGTCAACCTGCTTGTGTGATTGTATCACGGGTGACCAGTTGAGAGACTGGGCCAGCAGAGGGCACACAGGGACAAGGGCTTGCTAGTAAACCCCAGCAGAAGATGGGGGCTGCTACCAGCAAAGGTATTGGAAAAGTTTAAAATTATTTGTGGTCTCAGCTGACCAGACATCATTGTGACCAGAAACTTTCTCCATCGAAAATGGACTGTTGCTGCAGGGAAATCAGCGCAGTGACATTTCTGTGACCTTGTAATAACATTCTCATTAGGATGAGGTTTGTACTCAATGTGCGTGATGTGCCTCTAGCTTAGTATCCTTATCTGATGAGCCAATGCTTACATTGTCCCCTCATATCACAAAAAACTAGAACGTTCATAACATGGTATTGAAAGATGTAACAGTAATTTATTACAGCTCATTGCAATACACAAACATGATATTCACTGACACAGAAGTGTCTGGGCTAGTGTGAGTCTATTTGTTTACAAAGATAAGTATGTTTTCATCAGTGTGCCATGCTTTATGTTAGCCTGGTTTAGATGGAGTGTGAGCCCAAAATATCTTGAGGTCCGCATTATAACATAGTGATGATATAATGAGCATGGATCTTAAAGATATGCTGACATATGCTATCTCTTAAAGGTATTCTGATATGCTGTATTTCTTGAAGCTATATTGATGTACTAACTGTGAGAAATAATGCAACAATGCCAATCTCTCTGTGTTAGAGCTGTGTGCCTTATATCACCATAACGTAGATCATGTCTGGCACTTGTGTATTAAAACTGTATTGAAAACTGGCTGATGGGTGTTAGGGTTTACCATGAGCAGTAAAGAGGAGAAAGAGCAGAGACCTGTTATGTTATTGACCAGCGCTGCCCTAAGTTTCTTGGGGGGGGGTTTCCCCAACCTAAGCAAAAACAAAGAGCCAGGAGGACGGATGCATTCCTGACCTCCCTTCTCATTTTTGTTTCAGGTTGGACATTAGATCCCTCTTCCTGATATGTACTCCTGAAAAATCTTTGTGCACTGTGATTCCATGGGTAGGTTAATTTGGAAAATTTTAAGATTTTGATGGAAAATTCTGGTCGACCCCTCCCATTCAAAGTATCTCAAAAGATTTACTGTCCAGAAACAGCCCTGTTAAAATAGCTGGACAGGAAAGCAATGACAGGCCTGACAACCCTCTGCAGGTTTTCATTTGTCTAGTCTGGCTAAGAATGAACCTGTGAGAGACAGGCAGGAGGCTGGAAGAACATAGCAAACCAGGCTTCATCAGGAGGTGGAGAAGTTAATATTTCAGGTGTAACCCTTCTTCAGGACTGGGTGTTGGTGTCAGTGGAGCTGTAGTTAAAGGGGGTGGGGGAATGGGGGCAGGTTCTGGGTGGGGAGAGGGACAGCATGGTGATGTGGGGATAGGTGAACACAAGTAGCATGTACGACCTGGTTGGTCGATGGGAGGTATGAATCTGGTTGGTAGCTGGAAGGAAGGGCCGATCAGAGGAATGGAAGGGTGAGAGTGGAGCTGGGAAGGGAGTCGGGGGATGGGCAGGGAGCTTATTTGAAATTGGAGAGTTCAATGTTGAGTCCTTTGGGCTCTAGGCCGCCCAGGCAGAAGATGGGTTGTTGTTCCTCCAATGTGCAGTCTGATTCGCTGTGGCAATGGAGGAGGCCAAGGATGGTCATGTCAGAAAGGGAGTGGGAAGGGGAATTAAAATGGGTGCTGACTGGGAGGTCGGGTTGGCCCCTTGTGGGCCCAGCTGAGATGCTCAGCGAAATATGCCCTGGGTTTACGTTTGGTCTCCCCGATGTAGAGAAGACCACACCGGGAGCACTGTTTACTGTATCTGTGCTCCCGATGTGATCTTCTCTACACTGGGTAGACCAAACATAAACTCAGGGCACATTTCTTCGAGCTTCTCAGCCAGGCCCGCAGGGGCCGATCAGACCTCCCAGTCACTGCCCATTTTAATTTCCCTTCCCATTCCCTTTCCATCATGACCATCTTTGGTCTCCTCCATTGTCACAGTGAATCATACTGCACATTGGAGGAACAACATCCCATCTTCCGCCTGGGCAGCCTACAGCCTGGAGGATTCAACATTGAATTCTCCAATTTCAAATAACCTCTCTTCCTATTTCCCGACTCCATCCCCAGACCCACCTTTCCCCTTCCATTCCTCTGATAGACACTTCCTTCCAGTTACCAACCAGATTCATACCTCCCATCGACCAACCAGGTCATACCCTCTACCCGTGTTCACCTATCCCTGCCTTACCACTCTGTCCCTCTCCCCACCCAAAACTTTCCCACACTCCATTTATCTGCAGCTCCCCTGACACCTACCCCCAGTCCTGAAGAAGGGTTACACCTGAAACGTTGATTTCTCCACCTCCTGATGCTGCCTGGCTTGCTGAGTTCTTCCAGCCTCCTGCTTGTCTACTTTGGATTCCAACATCTACAGTTTTTTTTGACTCTAGCCAGGAGTGAACCTGTGGCGGCAGTTCCCTATGGTCACAGAAAACAGCACAGGATTGGAGTCATTGTATCGCCTGAACTTCCTTTCAGAGGTGCGGTCTGCTGGTCAGGCACTGAATGCTGGGGATGACCTGGTCACTCAGGTCAGTTGCAGAAGGCTTCAGCTTTCCACCATAACAGGAACTAGTACTTAGAGAAACACATATGCTGCTGACTAAATTCTGCTTTTAATGTTTCTTGCTTTGAAACCAAAATAAAACAAGGACAATAAAAATTATCCTTGATGTCTTTTTTACATTTCCCACTTGAATGTTAAAATAAATCTTTGTGCCATCAACCTTAATGCATTTTCTTTTAAATGGTTTCTCATATTGATTAATCACAGCATTGAAAATACAAGTCTCATTGAGCAGAAGCAAAAATGACTCTACGCAACACAATTTCTCATGTGACTTCAAGAATAATTTGCATCTATTAAAAAATGAAGATCTCGAGGATATTACCTGGGGGAAGTACTGAATTGCTGCTAACATGGGAGAAAGTCAACAACTCTGTCTTGAAAGTGCCTTCCTTTTATAAAGGAGACATAAATGTTTGCGCCACAGGCAGAATATTTCTGTGATACATTAATGGACCAGCCTCCACTTGTGTGGATAAAAATAATGATTTTGAAGTCTTCTACGTTCAGTTTTCAAGGAATTCAGCTTGACATTTTCTGCTTGCATCAGAAACCAGAGCAAAATGTCTCAAGGCATTTCATGTAGTCAGATCAAAACTGACACTGAACCAAATTGAACCAAATCAACGATGCTGGTTGTAATGATCATCTTCATGGGGTAAGAGACACTGAGGGAGAAGGAGTGAATTCCATGAGCCTGGGTGGCTGAAGGCACAGCCAATAATGGTGAGGCCGAGGAAGCTGAAGTTATATACAAGGTAACAAAGGTGGTTAGGGAACAGGTGATAGGGTCAAATTCATGGAGATACTTGGCATCGAGGCTGCAAGCTAACTCTGAGTTGGAAGCAGAAACACTGGTTGGTTCCGACTGACTTAGCTTTTTAGTTATGCAGGAAACAATAGAGGGATTCAAGCCTGCTCTAACTCCTGAGTAACAATCAAACTGAGCTGCCTGATTTACCGCTGACGATTTGTACCCACCACCATCTGCCCCACCTAACCCACACTCCTCTAATTTACTGTCAACTCTCCACCCAATCCTCCAGGTATGCTCATTCTCAAGTCAATCTGAAATCTGTTTCCTAAACTCCCTGACCCAACTCTACTGCTCATGACCATTCCCTCTCCTGTTACTAAACATACCTGACATCGCCTGACTCTGTCCCAGTCTACCTTCAGCCAGTCACCTGCTCTAGCTGTGCTGCCACTACCTGGAGGGTTTGTGCACTCTTTTGCTGTGTGGATGTATTGACTTCTGGCTCCGCAGATCGATGCCATGCACGGACCTTGGAAATCCACAGTGTTGGTCAAAATTAGACCTGCCACACCCTTCTGCTGCCACATTACCACCCAGGACCCTATCCACCTACCATGCTGTCTTCTTACTCACCTGCTATGAAACTGACACTTAGTCACAAACAAAATGTAGGATTCAGGCCATTGTGTCCTTTGGTGTGATCTGTTTGATATCTAGGTGCAGGCTTCGTAACATATGGTCCAGTAAAAATAATTTATTAATCCTTGTGCATCTGCAATGTCCATTAACCTCAGTAGATCAGTCTAGAACAGAGATTTTTAAATGCTGTTAAACATCTGTTTGTTATTTATTCAGCCTTATTAAATTAGAGCTGGATGCCAAGCTAGCAACATGCTTGTTGAAATTTGGACTTCATTCGGTATAAATAGTCACAGTTACAATAACCAAAACTAATTGTAATAATTCACAACTCTTGATTTTAAGATCATAGCACATTTCAATGAGGCTATCCTCACTGCTTTGTTAAAGTATTTTAAATGATAATGGATTAAGTCACTAAGGAGCATCACACTTAATTATGTTCAGGTAATTAATTCTGCTGAAAAAGAGTGGTCACCAACGTTTGTTACTGTCTGTTAGTAACATTTATTGAAATGATCTGTAACTGACACAAAATTGAGTTCACTGTAAACATTTCTTTCGGTCAAATTAAACATTTTAGAGGGTCAGACGTTCAAATAGCAAAATTAGCTTTGCAAATAATTTTCAAGTAAATGCAAGTAAGTTAACAATTGCCATCTTTTATCTTCACCTCCATTAAGAATGACACTGTGGTGTTGTAGAAGGATGCCTTCACTATTGTTTTCCTTGATTGGGTCTAGGGGCCTATTTGGTTTACAGTGAGAGAGGGATAACATTTGTGAGTCTGAACAAGGAGAAGTTCTTTACTTAATAAAATGTAGTTTTATAATTCAGTTTTGTGAGTTGTGGACATTGCTGCCTGGGCCAACCTTTATTACCAGTCCCTAGTTACCCTTCAAAAGGTAGTGGTTAGCTGCCTTCTTGAACCGCTGCAGTCCATCTGCTGTGGGTTGACCCACAATGCCTTGAGGGAGGGAATTCCAGGATTTTGACCCAGTGAGAGTGAAGGAAGAGGATGTATTTCCAAGTTAGGATTTTGAGTGTCTTGGAGGGGAACTTGAAGATGGTGGTGTTCCCAAATATCTGCTGCCATTGTCCTTCTAGATGGAAGTGGTTGTGGTTTTGGAAGGAGCTATCTGAGCATCTTCCGTGAATTTCTGCAGTGCATTTTGTACACACTGCTGCTACTGAATTTCGGTGATGGAAGGATTGGATGCCTGAGGGTGCAATGCCAACTCTCTGGCCTGCAAAATATGAAGCTACAAGTTAGAGTTAAACCAGACACCTTGTGCAGGACCACTTTACTTGACAGGAGGTAGTGAGGACTGCAGATGCTGGAGATCAGAGCTGAAAATGTGTTGCTGGGAAAGCGCAGCAGGTCAGGCAGCATCCAAGGAGCAGGAGAATCGGCGTTTTGGGCATGAGCCCTTCTTCAGGAGTGAGGAAAGTGTGTCCAGCAGGCTAAGATAAAAGGTAGGGAGGAGGGACTTGGGGGAGGGGTGTTGGAAATGCGATAGGTAGAAGGAGGTCAAGGTGAGGGTGATATGCCAGAGTGGGGGTGGGGGCGGAGAGGTCAGGAAAAAGATTACAGGTTAGGAAGGTGGTGCTGAGTTCGAGGGATTTGACTGAGACAAGGTCTCAGACTGGGGGAGGGGAAATGAGGAAACTGGAGAAATCTGAGTTCATCCCTTGTGGTTGGAGGGTTCCTAGGCAGAAGATGAGGCACTCTTCCTCCAGCTGTCGTGTTGCTATGGTCTGGCGATGGAGGTGGCGATTGGAGGGTGGGGCTCAAGGGCGGAGGAGCAAGAAGTGGAGGAGATGCGGTGGATTGAAGCAGGTGGGCTAAGTTAATAGATTTCCAAAATTGAGCTATTTGCCTTGGGAGCGAAACTCTAACTCTGTACAGGATGTCCGGTACAATCTTCTGTCCACTGCAGGTACTGTTCGAGGATGAAAGATGCAGGTTGAACTTTATTTACAAGAAAAATAATTCAAGAAATTACAGAAAGAGAAAACTTTCGGAACAGTACCCTTGCAAATGTTGATTTCAAAATGATTGATTCCTAAAATGTTGCAATTTTCTTCAGTAGCTTTTAACTAAACCTTTGAAGACAACTAAAGCCTTGCATTCAGAGATCACCAAGCAAAGCTGATGTTGGAACAAATCTGCAATTGTACTTCATGCTTCTTTTTAAATTTCTCAAAGAATTTTTAAATGATCAAATGAATTCTTCACAATGACAGAACAAAAACAGAATGTGAAGTACGTCAAATAGCAAGAACAACACTTTAACTATCTAATGGTTCATATTTCTTTGCTGCGTGATTGTAACAGAAATCATTCTTCATATCCAAATAACTTCTGTAAATAATATAAACACCCTGCTGTTTTCATTAATTTGTTCACGCATTGTGGGTTGCGTTTATTGCCTGTCCTCAAGTTGTCCTTCAAAGTTGGCGATGGGTCTTCTGCAGCTCTCGGGCTGACGGAGCTCTCACTGAGCTTCTTTCAGGGGTAACTGTTTCAACAATGTCCTTTGAACCGAGTTTGTTGTTGTGAAATTGTACATCTCAAACAGACATCAAGGCAAGATGTTCTGAGAGCATCAACTTCACTCCAGTCTTAACTCATTGGTATAGGGAATTCTGGATGACTAAAGAAATTGAGGGTTTGGTTAAGAAAAAGAAGGAAGCATATGTCAGGTATAGACAGGATAGATCGAGTGAATCCTTAGAAGAGTATAAAGAAAGTAGGAGTATACTTAAGAGGAAAATCAGGAGAGCAAAACGGGGACATGAGATAGCTGTGGCAAGTAGAATTAAGGAGAATCCAAAGGGTTTTACAAATATATTAAGGACAAAAGGTTAACTAGGGAGAGAATAGGGCCCCTCAAAGATCAGCAAGGAGGCCTTTGTGTGGAGCCACAGAAAATGGGAGAGATACTAAATGAATATTTTGCATCAGTATTTACTGATGAAAAGGATATGGAAGATATAGACTATAGGGAAATAAATGGTGACATCTTGCAAAATGTCCATATTACAGAGGAGGAAGTGCTGGATGTCTTGAAACAGTTAAAGTTGGATAAATCCCCAGGACCTGATCAGGTGTACCTGAGAGCTCTGTGGGAAGCTAGAGAAGTGATTGCTGGGCCTCTTGCTGAGATATTTATATGATCGATAGTCACAGGTGAGATGCCGGAAGACTGGAGGTTGGCAAACATGATGCCACTGTTTAAGAAGGGTGGTAAGGACAAGTCAGGGAATTATAGACTGGTGAGCCTGACCTCAGTGGTGGGCAAGTTGTTGGAGGGAATCCTGAGGGATGAGACGTACATGTATTTGGAAAGGCAAGGATTGATTCGGGATAGTCAACATGACTTTGTGCGTGGAAATCATGTCTCACAAACTTGATTGAGTTTTTTGGAGAAGTAACAAAGAAGAATGATGAGGGCAGAGTGGTAGATGTGATCTATATAGACTTCAGTAAGGCGTTCAACAAGGTTCCCCATAGGAGACTGATTAACAAGGTTAGATCTTATGGAATATAGGGAGAACTAGCCATCTGGATACATAACTGGCTCAAAGGTAGAAGACAGAGGGTGGTGGTGGAGGTTGTTTTTCAAACTGGATGCCTGTGATTAGTGGAGTGCTACAAGGATTGGTGCTGGGTCCTCTAATTTTCATCATTTACATAAATGAGTTGGATATGAGCATAAGAGGTACAGTTAGTAAGTTTGCAGATGACACCAAAATTGGAGGTGTAGTGGACATTGAAGAGGGTTACCTCAGTTTACAACAGGATCTTGACCAGATGGGCCAATGGGCTGAGAAATGGCAGATGGAGTTTAATTCATATAAATGCGAAGTGCTGCATTTTGGGAAAGTAAATCTTAGCAGGACTTATACACTTAATGGTAAGGTCTTAGGGAGTGTTGCTGAACAAAGGTTGGAGCGCAGGTTCATAGCTCCTTGAAAGTGGAGTCACAGGTAGATAGGATAGTGAAGAAGGCATTTGGTATGATTTCCTTTATTGGTCAGAGTACTGAGTACAGGAGTTGGGAGGTCACATTGCGGCTGTACAGGACATTGGTTAGGCCACTGTGGAATATTGTGTGCAATTCTGGTCTCCTTCCGATTGGAAAGATGTTGTGAAACTTGAAAGGGTTCAGAAAGGATTTACAAGGATGTTGCCAGGGTTGGAGGATCTGAGCTACAGGGAGAGGCTGAACAGGCTGGGGCTATTTTCCCTGGAGCGTCGGAGGGTGAGGGGTGACCTTATAGAGGTTTACAAAATTATGAGAGGCATAGATAGGATAAATAGACAAAGTCTTTTCCCTGGGATCGGGGAGTCCAGAACTAGAAGGCATAGGTTTACGGTGAGAGGGGAAAGATATAAAAGAGACCTAAGGGGCAACTTTTTCACAAACGGGGTGGTACGTGTATGGAATGAGCTGCTAGAGAATGTGGTGGAGGCTGGTACAATTGCAACATTTAAGAGGCATTTGGATGGGTATATGAATAGGAAGGGTTTGGAGGGATATGGGCTGGGTGCTGGCAGGTGGGACTAGATTGGGTTGGGATATCTGGTCGGCACGGACGGGTTGGACGGAAGGTCTATTTCCATGCTGTATATCTCTATGACTCTATTTAAACTCTAAATGCTTCCATAGAATCTTCTCCACCCTCTTCTACCCCATTTACAGTGTAGAATACATCCCCTTGTCCCTGACTGTAATATTTTCCACGACATCTTCATGCACATGAATTCTGCTATCTAAATGCATGCACTTGTTATTGTTGTCATGCACTCAATCTGAGGCTTAACATTTTCACAGTGCAGAGATTGGAAATGTCTGTTGGACTATTATCTCAACATTTTAATGAAAAAACATAATAAACAAACAATGTGGAAACTGGAAGGAAATAGATTTGCCTTTGCCTCGAGGTGTATAATTTGGCAGAATATATTTTTGCCCTCACTAATTAAACCAGAGCTTGTAGAAATGCCACAGTATAGGAGAAGAGAACATGGTAAATTACTAAGGACTGCAAAAACTTTCTTGGGCTGTGAATGTTCAGTGTTGAATATTGAGTTAGAGTGAAGAGCTTTGAAAGAAGGCTCAGAAAATTATGAAGCCGTGAATTTTTGGATGGGTTCAGTACATCTGATTTCAGAGTATTCATGTGAATAAAGCTTATGATAGCAGGAACAATACAAAACCTAGATCCAAATTCTCATATTATTCCCTTGAATTTCTATGTGGGCTTCTGCTTTGTAAAATCCGTTATCTTTTGAGCAGAATACATTAAGTTGCATCTTGATCATGTATTGATGGAAATGTATTGATGCCTTGTCAGTGGGTAATCTTGGTCAAATGCACTTGCTTAGATTCGCTTACGGGGGTTGCATAACTCAAATTATTTTTCTTCTTACTCACAGTTGCCAGCCAAGAACTTTTGGAGAATCATTCCCAGTTGTTCATGCAGAAGTCAGCCAATTTCAGTAAATGTTTTGAAGTGAGGCATATTCAGAGTAATTTCAGTGCTTAGTGCTGCTGGCTCCATTATTTTTGTCATGAAAACATGATTATCAATGTATTTTAATTAGCCAAATGCCATAATTATAACTCTGTGATATGTTGGAGAAAACAAACTCCTCAATTGCTGAATTTAGCTGATTTACCTGATGCTGCTTAACAGATATTAGGCCTCCGAAGTGCTAATACATAGCACCTACTTTCATGGCATTAGCTGTGCAAATCTGCCAGGAAATTGTCATCAACTGGTATGGACATGCTCCTGTGCTGGTTGACCTCGTCATTTAGCAGCTCTGTCATTATTTGAGAATAAGTTTGGCTTTGCTCCAGAATAATTTACAAAATACTTCAGAATATGAGATGATAAGAAATAGGAATAGGACTGCACTAGCTCCACCTTCAATAGGATTGTTGCAGATTTGACACTCCTCATACCTACTTTCCTGCCTACTTTCCACATAATCTTTGATTCCCCGACTGATCACGAATCAATCTATGTACCTATCTATCTATCTATGATCTATCTCAGTTTTAAATATACACAAGGATTTAGACATTTCTGCTGTCTATGGCAAGGAGTTCCAAAGACTCACAACCATCTGAGAAAAAAAATCCTCTTCATCTCAGTCTTAAATAGGCATCCTTTTATTCTGAGACTATGCCCTCTGTTCCTAAGCTCTCCAACGAGGGGAAACAGAATTGAAAAATGTGGTGCTGGAAAAACACAGCAGGCCAGGCAGCATCCGAGAAGCAGTAGAATCGATGTTTCGGGCATAAGCCCTTCTTCAGAAATCATTCCTGAATTCATTCCTGAAGAAGGGCTTATGCCTGAAACATCGATTCTCCTGCTCCTCAGATGCTGCCTGGCCTGCTGTGTTTTTCTAGCACCAATTTTTCAAGTCTGGTACTCCAGCATCTGCAGTCCTCACTTTCTCCTAATGAGGGGAAACATCCTCTCAGCATTTACCCTGTCAAGCCACTTAAGAATCCTGTATGTCTCAATGAGATCACCTCTCATTCTTCTAAACTCCAGTGAGTAGAGTCCCAAACTGTTTAACCTTTGCTCATAAGACAACCCTTCCATATCAGGGATCATCTTTGTGAATTTCTCTGAAGGTTCTGATGGTCTGTGAAAAATTTTCAAATGAATTAGTAATCAGAATTGCATTATCTACATTTGCTTGCTATATAATATCAACTAATATAATATATAATATGCACAATGTGAAAATGCTGCAGATGAAGAGTGTATTTTATGTTAACAGGCAATTATTTAGTCATTGAAATCACTGAATGTGCCAACTTTTCAAAGCACATTCATTCCCTCCTTGGTAGGAGACTGGAGAGAGCAGGAGCATGGTATATGGATTAGGGCGGGAGAGCATAGGGAAAGGAACAGGATCACTGTGGTGAGGAATACAAGCAGGAGCACGGTGAGGCGGTAGACTAGGTGCACATGTTGAATAGTGGCATTGCAGAAGCGAGCAGAGTGACCCTCCACCCACTGCAGATGTTGGATGCTGCCTATATCAGTAATCTGTAAAAATAGTCTTGCGGCATGAACTTCTAAAGCTTGACTGTGGACTGAAATTAACAATCACTGCTTTAATGTCCCATTCTGGCCTTGTATGTTCTCTGAAGACAAGCTTGGCTCCATTAGTAGCAGAGTTATGCATTATTTTCCCTTCCAAAAATCCCTTGGCTTCCCTTATAGCTCTTTTTGATTCCCTCAGTTGCATGTGATAACATTTAACTCTGTTTTTCAGCAAATTAAATTCCTTGATTTAAGGCATTAAATGTCTTCTCTTCCAAACAGCAGACCTACAGAAGATCTCTTTGACACCATGACTCTATGGCTTGAAGTATCATTGAAGTCTATTATAACCTGTGATGACTTTGCCTGAATCATTAGAAGTGGCTTGTTTCCGTACTGTATTTGGATAACTAACATTGAGATACATGCTGAGTGCCCCTTTCGGTGCTATTGCACTGACAAAAACACTATGTAGTTTCTCCATCTGAAAATAATTGTTAAATTGACTATTTGAAGATATAAAACAAATGAACAAGGGGCTACATAATTCTGAAGCATCTAAAATAATTTGTTACTTTGATAATCTAATCAAAGAATCAGGTAATTAACTATTGAATTTCTGTAATATATCAAAATACACTTACTGTCTATTTACATTAAGTAAAGTGGACCTCAAGATTCAGCTCACGAAAGGAAAAGGGCCTGGTGCTTTGCAGACATATCAAAATTGCCAGTGTTAAATTTAAAGAATGCAAAATTGTACTTGCCCGAAGTATTGAATTTCTACACAAATAAACTGAAGCCTTATGTTAATGGTTACGTTATGCCTAAAAAAACATGATAGCTTAATAACCCATTTTACTGGCCATTAGCCAGATCCAGATATTGGCTTCAGGCCAGCAGCTAATGGCAACCATTGGGAAATCAACAACGAGAGAGTCATTTATGACATCTGAGGTATTTTGTTTATCCGAGGTAAGAGCAAAGTTAAGGGTAAACATTTGAACAATGATAATAACCATTGCTCCCTTGGTCAAATTTATGTAATACAAGAACAGCCATTATCATACTACTGGAAACATTTTACTACAATATTAAGTGTTTAAATTGTAATTAATAATCATGATTAAACTGCAACCTTTTGAAAATGTGAAGCTAAATTATGTCAAATATGATGAGTTGCACATCTATTGTGGGAAAGCTGCAGAGATGATGTTCTTCTCAACAGTGAAAATAACAAGGTAAAGGACAGTCATGCTGCAACACTAAAATGGTTTAGCCTCTTGTGCTCCTACAGCGAATCATTTTAGTTGACAGTGTCATCTAGACAAATCGAATGGAAATTACTTGAGAGAAAGAACGAAGTCAGTTTGCTGCCAACTGTCAAATCTATGAAACTATTTCTTATCAAACCTATTTATGCTGATTATATGCATTTCTTCACTGATTTTGGACACTTTTTGAAGAATTATTTCTCTTGTGAATATTTCAGTTTCTCCTTAATGATGATTTGCATATTGATTTGCATATTGCTTTGCATTTCCATTTTCTGGTATGTCCTGATTTACAAAAGGATAAAAAAGAGTCAGTGATTTTGGCGAAAAGGCAAGCTGCATGAAATTGAATTGTTTGTAAGGTTTTTGCATGATTTGATCGGGTAGTCAAACCTGCTGCCAGGATGCAAACCTGAGAATTTCTCATTGTCCTTTAATGTGTTCAATTGGATGATGCACAACATGACAAAACCTAAGATGATGAAAAGTTGCTTAAAAATGTGGATAAACCATCCTTGGGAATACTGGCTAGTAATACCATGTCAAAATAGTTAATTCATTTATCAAGTTATTTACAGAAGTAACTATCTTAGCAGATATGGAAATTTTAAGAAAGTAACCATTCTGCATTTACTTATCTATCAGCAGGGAAATAACTTTGTTGAAACCTACTTAAACCTCTAAAGCAATATCGACTCCTTAAAATTGTATATACTGTTTCACTTAAATTAATAGCCTAAACCTATGATGTACATAGCTATTTGTAAAATACCTTAATCTATTTAATAGGAATAGGAGGACACGAACCACGCTTATGGATGAATAGCCAATAAATAGCCAAAAATTACTGTCAAGATTAAATTAATGGGATAACTTTTATATAGTGCATCCCAATTTCAGGTAATACGTAAGAATTGCTGAATTCATTAGTTAACACAGTCTACTTCTATTGTTCAAATCTATTCTAGATACATGTTAAGGTGGTTAATAATAATACTCCCTTAATTTGTAACTCACTGTAGCCTCACGAGAAACTCACTATACCACTTGTGAAAAACATAAAAGGTGACACATGATGTTCCCAATGAGGAGATGGACCTCTCCAGACTTCTTATCCAATTCTGACCCAAATCTTCCCAAGCCCACATCACTCAGACTCCTACAATATTCCTCACACAACACCTCCAGGTGATTTCTGAATGCCTTCCTGCTTTGGTTCAATACTACAGAAAGGAATATTCAGGAGAGTAATGTTTTTGCTATTTCTCAAATTGCATGCATTTTCATTGTTTCCTTATCTCAAATAAAGCTGTGTCTAATTGTCCAAATACACTTTCAAGATTGGTGCAGCATCACACTAATTGAGCAAGTGTTTCCACTTTCATGCCTATCTCGAGGACATCCACATATTCAAAGTGGTGAGAGTAACAGCCCTTGGCATCAAGACTGCATTCAACCAAATGTAGCATCAAGGGGCCCGAGCAAAATTGGAATCAATGGGTATTAGGAGCAAACTCTCCACTGGTTGGAGTCATACCTGGCACATAGGAAGATAGTCATGGTTGTTGGGTGTCAGTAATCTCATTTCCAGGACATCTGTGCAGGAGTTCCTCAGGATCGTGTCCTAGTCCAAATCATCTTCAGCTGCTTCATCAATGACCTCCCCTCCATCCTAAGGTCAGAAATGGGGATGTTCACCGATGATTTCACAATGTTCAGCACCAATTGCGAATCCGCAGACACTGAAGAAATCTATGTTCAAATGCAACAAGATCTGGATAATATCCAGGTTTCGGCTGACAAGTAGCAAGAAGCAGTCATGCTGCATAAATGCTAGGCTTTGACCATCACTAATGAGAGACAATCTCACCACCGTCCCTTGGTATTCAATGATGTTACCATCACTACATCACCCACTATCAACATCCTGGGGGTTACCATTGACCAGAAACTGAACTGCACTCACCACATAAATGCATTGGCTACAAGAGCAAGTCAGAGGCTAGGAATTCTGCAGCGAGTAACTCACCTCCTAACACTCCAAAGCCTGTCCATCATTTACATGTAGTGTGATGGAATATTCCCCACTTGCCTGGTTGAGTGCAGGCACAAAACTCAGGAAGGTTGACACCATCCAAGATAAAGCAGCCCACTTGATTGGCACAAACATTCACTCTCTTCACCACCATTGCTCAGCAGCTGCAGTGTGTACTATCTACAAGTTGCACTCCAGAAATTCTCCAAAGATCCTCAGACAGCACCTTCCAAACCTACCAACCACTTCCATCTAGAAGGACAAGGACAGCAGATATATGTGAACACCACCATCTTCATGTTCCCCTCTAAGCCACTCATCATCTTGATTTGGAAATATATCATAATTTCTTCACTGTCACCAGGTCAAAATCCTGGAATTCCCTCCCTAATTGCATTGTGGGTCAACACACAGTGGGTGGACTGCAGCGGTTCAAGAAGGCAGCTCACCATCACCTTCTCAGGTGTATTTAGGGATAGGCAATCAATGCTGGCCAGCCAGCAAAGCCCAGGTCCCACAAAAGTGAATATTAAAAGAAAGTCCACCATATGCTCAACAAAAGATCCCTGATGGAAACACTGAAGCTATAATATGTCTGTGGTGGACAGAGGAAGTGTTTAAGGTATTGTGTTGCTAACCTAGTGCACAGCATCTTCCTGACTGATGTTGAGCCTGTTGAGTGTTGTTAGAACTGGACCCTTCTGGGTAAGTTGGGAATTTTCCAACACACTCCTGCCTTGTGACTTGTAGCTTTGAGGAATCATGAGTTCAATTTGTCAGGCAATTCCTTCATCTACACTCACGGTTGTGGTCTGCTTGTATTGCTTGTCTAGTTAACTTTCTCATTAATGCCAACTCCAGTAGTGAGTAGGACATCGAATGTTTGTTATATCATCAATGTCAAGGAGAGACCATTGGGATATTTCTTGGTGTACAGTTATTGCCTCGCAACTGTGAGATGCAAATGTTTCTTCCACTATCATCCCAAATTAGAAATGTTATCTAGCTGTAGTTGCATATTGCTATGGACAATATCTAAATGTTATTAAGTATTATGCAGTCATCAGCAAACATTTGCAATGCCAAAGGAATGCCATTGGTGATGCAGTTAAAGATGGGTAGGCCTTGGTCACTGTACTGAGAAATTCCTGAAACAAAATCCTGTGATTGAGATGTATGGTCTCCAACAACCATAAACATCATTCTTTGAGCTAGGTATGATTCTTACCATTGAACAGATTTCCCCCATTTCCACTGACTTGAGTTTTGTGAGAACTCCTTGATGGCACATTTGATCAAACGTATCCCTAACATCCAGAGCAGTCACTCTCACTTCATCTCTGAACTTTAATCCATGCTTGCATCAAGGCCGTAATAATGTCAGCAGCTAAGAGCCTCACCAGAACTCAAACTGTACATTTGTGAGTAGGTTATTGTCATTCAGGTGCCCCTTTAAAACACTTTGCTGATGATCAAGAATAAACTGTTGGTCAGGTATTGGCCTGTTTTTTTTAAGGATAGAACATACCTGGGCAACTTCCAATGTTGTTGGTAGATGGCTGTCTCACAACTTTACTGGAACAACAAGTGGCTTCTTCTGGAGTGGATTCTTCAGCAGTGCAGCCAGGAGATTGTCAAGGGCTCTTAGACTTTGCTGTCTCAGTGCATTTACCAACTGAATTGGTTGGAATTGCATTTGTGTTGCCATAGCCCTGGGGAAGGTAGAGATGGGTTGTTAACTGAGCATTTCTGGCGGCAGATGATGGCAAATGCTTTAGGCTTATCTTTTACATTTACCATCATAGAGAGCACTGGTATTGGTGGAATAGCATGCTTTGAGAGGGGAAGAGTCCAAGTTGTGTATTGGATAGGTATGGTGGGTTGTTACTTTGAAGTTGATCACATGATATCATGATGCCATCATTGGACATTTTGGATGGGGGACAGCTTAGTCTATCCTTGCTGCCTGCAGAGTGAATACCTCCTTCATAACACTCCTGCTGTTATCTTGGCCTCTTGGTCCTTATTGAAACATAAAAGCAAACCATTTTAGTATTAGCTCATAGGTTTTTGTTAAAATATCACTGTTTCTGACAGAAATAGACCAAGAATATGAAAGAAAGAGAGAGTGCATGCAGAGAGAAAGACAGGCAATTGTGATTGTTCACCAAAGAAAGGCTGAATAAGCATGGGCTGTCTTCTTTGGAGCAGAGAAGGTTGGGGTGAGACTTGATAGAGATTAGATTAGATTCCCTACACTGTGGAAACTGGCCCTTCAGCCCAACAAATTCACACTGACCTTCCGAAGAGCAACCCAACCAGATCCATCTCCCTCTGACTAATGCACCTAACACTATGGACAATTTACCATGGCCAATCCACCAGACCTGCACATCTTTGGACTGTGGGTGGAAACTGGAGCACCCAGAGGAAAGCCATGCAGACACGGAGAGAATGTACAAACTCCACACAGACAGTTGCCCAAGGCTGGAATCGAACCCGGGTACCTAGCACCATGAGACTGCAGTGCTAACCACTGAGCCAGCGTGCTGCCCTGCAGCTGTTAAACATCTTTTTAAGGCTGGGCTTTTTGGTAAAGTATGCTTTAAAAATACTTGCATAACTTAGTAAAAGAGACAAGATTCAAACCCCAGTTTCATACACCATCAACTTCTGATAAAAATTGCAACGAAATTAAAATCAAGGATTATCCATGAATTAACAGGTCTACCTGAGGGGGCAAATGTTAAAATCCAGTGGGCAGCCATCAATGCTTTTGCTTACTCAGTGATACCTGCATGTGAGCAGCAATTGTATATTCACACCCCTTTGGCATTAAGCTAACTATTGGAGCCAATGCCAATAGCTCAGCAGGCTGTTCTCACATCTATCTCATCATCGCTTCTCAGAATAAAAGGAGTAATGCTTCATCCCAACCCTGAAGAATGCAGATTTACTCTTGGATCAACATCAAGAGGAACTCACAAGATACCAGCTTAGGGCCAGCAGCCCATTTGGGCTTGCAGTAGAATCTCTCAAAATATCAGAATTCTCATCTCAAGATGGAAAGAAATTCTCAAGAATCCTTATCTCAGTAAGTGGTGCAATACTTGGAAAATTAGTAGATTGGGAGCTGACTATTGACCTGTGGTTGAAATGCTTGACTTAAACATGCCAAATAAGAATGGATCCCAGCAAACAGCACCAGAACCTCCTATAGACTTTGCAACTGTCTGCTATGCTAATTGAAGAGAGATAGGCCAGTGTGCAACTGTGGAACATCTTGTGAAATATTGCTCACTGAATTTATGCTGTGGTGGAATAGCTTCCATTCACTGTGAGTAACCAGAGTGGATATGCACATTGGTCATCGATAATTCATATTGCTTTTCACACTTCCACTTGAACCAAGGTGAAGGTTCCTAACAGGAAGAGAGGAAAGTGGAAATTATTAGGGAGGAAATTCCAGACAACATGGGCTACAGAGGAATGGAATGGGGAGACAAGAGCCATGCAGAATTCTTGTTTATTGTTTAAAGAATGTTGAAAAAGGATAAGACGAGGCTACGAAGAGATTGAACAAAAGCAAGGTAACAGAAAGTTAAAAAAATCACACAATACCAGGTTATAGTCCAACAGGTTTATTTGGAAGCACTAGCTTTTAAAGCGCTGCTCCTTCATCAGGTGGTCACAACCGCCTGATGAAGGAGCAGCACTCCGAAAGCTAGTGCTTCCAAATAAACTTGTTGGACTACAACCTGGTGTTGTGTGATTTTTAACTTTGTAAACCCTAGTCCAACACCGGCATCTCCAAATCAAGTTAATAGAAACTTTAGTGCAATCTTGGGACAAATAAAAATAGCACAATTGTGAAAGTGTTTACAATTGTGCTGGATATCATTTGTCTGAGAAATTACTTGAATATTGATGTCAATAGGATGATTTCATGATCACAAATGCAATTTGTTATATGATTTAGAAGTTATAATACCAAGGTGAACATAAAAGTAATTGTTATATAAGTAGAAATAATAATTTGAGATTACCTACCTTGTTAACACATCTGTGTTGAATACTTTTTCAGATATCTGTAAATATTACAAACATATTCACTTAACAGATGCCAAAAAATGTGTTTACTCTAAAGCTTTGCTTTGGTCCTGTTGATTTGTGTTGAAAAATTGCTGATTGACGTCAACTAATGAACATGGTATGATTTTCCCTTCAGGATTCACCAGATGCCAATGCTAATCCAAAAAGATTTTTCTTCCATTCAATAATAGACAGATATTTTAACAAATTATCTCAAAGTAAGCTCAAAATATTTGCTACCTCAGGATTTTTTGGAAGCTAATGCATCAACATAATTGAATGTCAGTGCAACAATCATCAGTACCAGTTGTGCCAGAGTCTAGTGATGAATTACATAGAATTTATGCCTAACTGTCTAATGCCAGTGTCTATGCTGCACACAAGTTTCTTCTGATCATGCATCATCTAACGATCAGTATAGAATATTAAAATACCCCCAAAATACACCTGCCTCTCAAAAGGCAATTACTCACGTCATTTTTTGCACATGCTGTTTGAACCCAATATTCAATCTAACTTTTGTCTTTTAAAAATAGGGTCATAAAGCTATATTCCATTTTCCTTTCTTCATAGAACACAACTATCTAACAATATTGACATATTGTGAACTTTCATAATGCTATAGTTAATTATTATTAAGTGTGCATTTCCTAGTTGGTTATACCTTTAAAAAAAATCTCACAGCAATGCAGACGTGACACTTGTCTAATTGTATAGCCTGGTTTTCAGCATTTTAAAATATTTCTGTCATCATTATAATGCCTACACTTATGTTTACCAGAGTTCAGATTCCTCCTGTAATTGTTTTTATTCATTTATGGGGTATGAATATGGCTGGCCATGCCGATATTTACTGCCCATCCTTAATTGTCCAGAAGACAGTTGAGAGTCAACCAAATTGCCGTGGGTCCGGGGTCACATATAAACTGACTAGGTAAAGATGGCAGATTTCCTTCCCTAAAGGGCAGTAGTGAACCAGATGGGTTTATACAACATCGGCACTGGTTACATGGTTGTTCTTCCAGATTTTTATTGAATTCAAATTTCACCACCTGCTATGAAGAGTTTCAAACTTATATCTGCAGAACATTAGCCTGGGTTTCTAAATACTAGTCTAGCGATTTTACAACTACACCATCGCCTCCTCATAGAATTAATGCAGGACTGAGATGTATCTGATAAATGTTTTGTGGTAACCTGTATTAAGGTTGCAAACATTCTCATGTGTCCTGCCATTGTGTTAGCAGCATTATAATGATTTTAGTCACAAGTATGACAACCTTTCAGCCAGCTATAACTCCCAAATTTTCTGTTATATGACCAATCTGAACTAACTAAAGTATGAAGTGGCCATACTTCGAATATGGAGTGCTTACTAAAAGATGTAGCGTTAACAAATGTAACAGTGAGATGACCCAAATCCAAACTGTGCAGAGATTAGTCCCATTGCTAAATGAATGGGACCTGCTAATAGGCTTCCTAGGCAGCCATTTAAAACAAAAAGATGTACTTCATGACGTTAACTGTATGTTTAATAGTGACTAATAACAGAGTTTACTGGACGTTTTTTATTATGATGAAGACCAGGAATTGGCCTGTTCTGCGCAAAATTCTTCTTTCATCCCTCTGGCTACCAACAAACTGTACATTTTACAAAATTTACATGTAAGGTGAAAAGCTTTTCTGTGGAACCAGAAGGGCAGCAGTGCTCCCTTGACAACATGATGGTTTAAATCAATTCCACTTTGTCTGCGGCAGTGTGATTTCAGCATTGGTTGATTGGTTCAGTAGCAGGAAAAAAGCCTGGGCATGTTAAAATATCTGCTGATGAACTGTGATGGTGTAAGATGCCAGTGACCACTGTGTTTTTAACAAGTATCCCCTCGTGCCCCCCCACCCCCCCTGTCCCCCATCCATCCAATAGCACAAGTCCAAAACAGTGCCTTAACAATTGAAAAAGGATATTTGATTCCATTAACTGTTGGTCAATGGTCACTGCATTTACTTGGCTTTTTATTTTTGTTGGCTGGACACTACATTTTATTTACAATTTGTATTTTGCTAAGCTAAGAAAAGAAAACAATACTCACTGTGACATCAAATATAAATTCAATGAAGCACAAAATGACAGCCTAACTCACAGACGAATGCATTCTAAATAAAGAAGCTCCTGAACCTGATGTGTTTACACTGAATAACCAGTAACTGAGATTGGGCCATGTGGAATCCTGAATGTGAATTGAAATAATCAGTGGAATAAGTATGTGAATTCATTTTGCTCCACTATTCATTCCAATATTTATTTATTTATTATTTAATGGGACACAGGCATCCCTGGCTGGGGGTCAGCATTTATTCCTCATCTAATTGCTCTTGAGAAGACAGTGATGAGATGCTTTCTTGAACCACTGCGTTCCAAATGATATAGGCACACCCATTGTCCTAGTAGGGAGGGAGTTCCAGAAATTTGACCCAGTGACAATGCAGGAGTGGTGAGATAGTCCTAAACCCAGAATGTGGCTGTCCTGCAGGAACTTTGCAGATGTTCTTATATGGTGGCTGTCCATATTACTTTAAATAGACAAGTCATGAATTGGAACGTAATGTTGAAGGAGCCTTGGTGAATTGCTTGCTTTCTTAACTTTTTGGTAAACACACTGATTAACCCCTCTAGCTCTTTAACTGGTCCCTTTACGGCAATATTAAATCTCTCGACAATGCAATGTGTGCGAGTAACAGAACATCATATTGACTTGTGTATTTAATCTTTCACACGGAGCAGCAGAAAACACAACTGTTGGTGATGCTATTCATTTAAAATGGTCAATAATTGCTTCAAAGAACCCTGAACTGCCTTTTCCAGTTTCATCGCAGGCCAACTGCTAATGGCTCATCCAATATTTATTAGATTGATCAGCTGAAGAGATAGATAATCAATTCTTTGCACTGTGCTATGAAGAATCTTTCTTCATTTTACACCTTTGGTATTTCTGGTCATTATAGCCTCAAAAAGCAAATGGCCTTTCTGTCTTTACTTACATTGATTAGTCTGTTGTGTGGAAATGATTTATGATACATCTGAATTTCCATTGCAACACACTGCTTCTGCCAATGTCTTTTTAATTAACTGTGTGATTCCTTGTTGTCCAATAAATGCTAATACCCAATGGTACTGGTTGATAACTTCATTAATATTTCATATTTCTTCATTATACATTTCCTCTCCTAGTCTCATCTCCAAAATAGATGCATATATTTTACAGAACAGCCATTCTGCTCAGCCTGAGAAAGATCTCCTTACAATGGTCTACCATTACATAGAGTTATAGAGATGTACAGCATGGAAACAGATCCTTCGGTCCAACCTGTCCATGCTGACCAGATATCCCAACCCAATCTAGTCCCACCTGCCAGCACCGGCCCATATCCCTCCAAACCCTTCATATACTTCTTCTTTTTGAGTTCTGTGCTCCAAGAATAGTGTGACCTACAATGCCTTGATCTTCACTACAGGGAGGAGAAGAAGGCAGACCCTGAATAAACATCCAGCTCTGTGCTGTTGGCACTAATTTCATCCAAGCCGGACCAATCAGCCCAAAGGAGGTTGAGTTACAATGATAACTTTACTTGATTTATTGTAATCACATGTAGGAGAAAGTGAGGACTGCAGATGCTGGAGATCAGAGCTGAAAATGTGTTGCTGGAAAAGCACAGCAGGTCAGGCCTGACCTGTTGCGCTTTTTCAGCAACACATTTTCAGCTGTAATCACATGTACCTAAGTACAGAGAAGAACTTTGTTTTGTGAGCAGTACAGGAAGGTCACAGCAAACAAGGACATATAGATCACAAAGTGCTTAAACAAAGTGAGGAAAAGTTATGAGAAATGTGAAAATAAGATCTGCAGTAGAGAGCTCGCAACAAGCCACCCATTATTGGCACCATTTTAGAATACCTTTACGTGCACATTCCATGGACAGTGATGATCAAGACTCCAATTCTTTCCATCATATTTTAGCCACGGAATCTCTCACATTCTTATAGACTGACATTGATGTACATCAGAATGATATAAAAGTGGCACTCAACCTGTTTAGCCAGGTTACCAATGCACCTTTCTTGACCATAGAGGCCTAGCTTCTGGCTCAGAGGCAAAGGGGTAACTCTGGGCCTCAGGGCCTTCTCATTATGATAACACTCTGTTATCAACAGTGAAAGGTGACAGAAGAATGTTAACCTAAAAAGATTAGGCCGAGATTCACCTTCTTTAAAAAAAATTAGTGAGATGGTTTTGATTGAGTCTAATTGCTACCACAAGGTTATTCACATGCCAGTTGGATAATATTTTTTAAAATTGAATACATTTCAATGCATAATGGCACGAGATCTTCTGAGGATTTTAAAAGATTTAATCATTTCAGATTCAATGTATGGTTATAAATATCTGCTACTTTCCATTGGAAAGATTTTCATTTGTCCTTTTTTGTTAATTAGTTTCAAAGTGGATGGTTAATATTGATCCGGACCCCTGTGCTTGAACATTAATAATTTTTTTTAAAATCTAAAATTCAGATGAATTAATTATATTTGACAAACAAATCTTTGTGCAACAATGAACATATTGCCTAACATCTTATGACAATAGAGGAGAGCTCAGTTTTGCCGTACTATTTAACCATAACATTTAAAAGGTTATTTGGGAAAGGCTTATGGATAATGAGAAGAAATAAGAATAAGCTGGTATAAACTGATATACTGCTGCACATTCCACATAACCTGCCACAACTGAGAATCCTTACAGATCTGTCGATAAAATTTGCTTTTGCTCTTTTGCTCTTCAATTTCACATTCTCATGCATTTTGATACCTTTGAGTTACATCTTCATTATTGCCTTGCTGTCTATTTTTAGAAAAAGGAAATGTAATTTGAAAAATCATATTTTAAAGGTGTAATATTGTTAGCTTTATGTGCATTTGCAATAATACACTATTGGAAGAATAAGCCCTTAACATAACTATAATCATTGCAAAACATGCCAAATAAAGAATGGCATTGCAAGCAAATACTAAGGAAAATTAATGAATTCTATCAAATGCTGTTGCTGCAGTCAAAATTATATTCATGCAACAGAACATAGTGTAGCCTGCACTCAGTTCATAACAAAATAATTGATGTGCTCTTTAGAGTTTATAATTTTTGCTCTAACTAGTTTATGGAGGAGACATTCTGCCTGTGTTGATGCATGAATGTTACAGAGTCATAATTTTGGTCCTCATTTGTCGAGCAATGGCGTTGTTACATGCAAATCCACTTAAATGTCAGTGAAATGTTAACTACTTGTAGAATATTAAGTTTAAAATTAATTCTCCATACACTTTCTTCTGGTTAATTATTATAATTTGATATTTATCTAAAGGATTTGCAAACATACTTTTCTTAGAACATATATCATACCAAGGTAACACATTTTTGAAAATCAGTTTTCTGTGATATTTACTTTTCTTATTACATCTTGTGCCACTTTTACAGCCACACAACTAATCAAGGTGTAAAGCATTTGCTAAAGTAGTCATCATATAATTTGTACGAGAATAAGGTACACTTTATATAGTTAAGTTGTTATGCACATCATATAAAAAAAGTAAATTGAATTGATTGTTTCTTTGTCACTTGCATTTCACAGTGAGTAATAGAGTAAAAATCTTCAACAGTTGCCACAATCTGGCATCATTTTGAATAGTTTAAGAACAAAAAGAGTAAAAAGAGAGTCCATTTTTATTCTGCTACCTCCACCATGAGCCCTGACATGATACCTGTGCTTCCACCCTTCCTCTACTGCCTCACTGCAGACTGCACAGGGCCAATCAACATAGGAGTCGCCAATTTTCAGGTTCCATGTCTTTGCTGCTGGGCCCACCTTGCTGTTGCCAAGTCCCATACTGAATTTATGCTCGCCCCAAAAAGTGCCTTGTCGATAACCAAGTGTCCCCACTCTGGGCCTACCACAACCGCAACTAAGAGTCCCTGACTCCATTGTTGCTTCATCTGCTCTGGGCATACCACACCATAGCTGCTGCCCTGCTCTGGGCCTGCTGCAACCAGGAATCTCTGGCACTGCCTCATCAAGAGTCCCACTCCTCTGAGATGTCACTTTGCTGACACCATCATTTTGAAGAGTCTGCTGCCACCACCTCTGATCGCTGGAGGAGCTTTGGCGCCTCTACCATTGCCACCAGCACTGACCAAGGACATTCTTGGTGTCACTGGTGCTACCTCCTATCACCAGGAGGTACCTCATCCGCTGTCAATGCTGCTGACCAACCTGCCAAAGAAAAGAAAAATAAAAGAAAAAAGAATGAAAGAAAGCAGATGAGAGCAGTTGAGCCCCAGTCAAGAGCTCACACACAGCTCTGCTACTATGCTGTCATCTTGGAGCCAATTTACTTCCTTTCCACTGCTCCATAGGTCCTATGGGCTTGTGTCATTCCTAATGCACATTTCCACTTCACAGTGTGGGATATGTTTATCTTGCTAAAGTGTTCCACTGCTCCATTTCCTAGAAGAAGAGAGAGACAATATTACAAAGTACCAACCTGGTCAACATATTGCCTTGGAGTAGACTATTCCTGATGAAGGGCTTTTGCCCGAAACGTCGATTTTGCTGCTCCTCGGATGCTGCCTGAACTGCTGTGCTCTTCCAGCACCACTAATCCAAAATATGAAATGAAGTAAGTTTATAGGGACAAATAGGTGATACGAAGGTATGCTCCTAAACTCTCCCAGGCTACCTTACAAAAACCCTGAATAAACATGAGAGCTGATGCTGTCAGTAAGTTAATGGAATTGGCCCAATTCAGATGTTAGACAGAAACTGTTCAAGCTTCTTTTTTTCTGTTTTAACGAGCCATCCAATCTCTTTGGTGGCTTTGTTAATTGGAAGTCATTTGGTGTTCTTCCTTCTTTGTATCTTTAAAAAAAACTCACCTGGTTGAATTGTGCGACTGGAGGGTAAAAAACACACAGAACAGGTTCCTTATTGAAATCTGAAATATGTTTCAGACAAATATGGTGGAGAGAAAAATCTTTGGTGCTGTGTTTACCATCAAAATGCCAGGGAAAGATTAAACCTCCAACCACAAACATTAGGCAATAAAACCAATCAACTTAGATCTTTTCCCTGAGCAATTTTATCCTATATTAGAATGCAAGACAAAGGCAAGAGAAACCCATTCCTTTTGGACTGTGGATTATGATTCCTTTCTGTCAACTAACATAAGCCACAATCTGAGCAAAAGTCAGCTGAAGATAATTATTTCACAAGGCAGACTCATTACGAAACTGAAGTCATGCACTGTCTATCTGCATTCTTTTGCAAGATCTCTTTCATCTTGTGATCTAATAATTTTCTGCAATAACTCTCGAAGCAGAATAAATAATAATGAAATCAATGTGATGACTAATTGTTTCCAGATGTGGTAATGCAGAGGCATCATTTTGTCTTGTATACATGTACACAGCGGACAATGTAAAATCAAAAACCACAGCAAGATCTACAACAGAACAAAATGATTCCATGCTGCAAATTTCATGGGCTGAGTTTTCTTACATTTTGGAAAGATATAAAACTCAGGGCTGAGTTTCCTAAATTTTATCAGGGTGTTTCATTGACAGTTACCCTTCATGGGGTCATTATATGTTTTCTGACATAATTTTCTGGCTGTTCACCTCATTAAGTACGGACCCACCTCCAAAACCCTGTTCTCACACAATCTTGTGCTCTGCAGCGATGGAAGTACTTGCCCATATGTGGGCCTTATGGTAGACACCATGTTTAAGCCCCAGCTACAAACCATTACAAATGCTGCTAGCAACTGCCCTTCGCTGAGCCATTCCAAGTGACGGGGCTAACAGAGGAGGCAGGCTGGGAAACCTCTTCACCAACAGATCCTGGTAGACCCAGTGGTAAAGAGAAGGGTCATCCTCTTTTCCCAGGACCCTGAGAGGAGACCATGGCACCACGTACTGCCAGCCTGGTGTAAGAAACTGGGTTACCACAGTGTCTGTCATCCAGAGGAATGCACTGTAACTCTGCAAGAATGTCTGCACCATACAAGGTAAGTGCCTCCATGCCTCTCTGCTCCCTCACACTCACTCTAATTCTGCTATCACACAACTTTGTCAGGCTCATGATCCTCCACACTCACTCTTGCATGCAGCATTTCCCTCAGTGACCATCATTCACCTCATCTCCCCAGAGTACTAATCCTTCATCTCTGCAATTCTTACTCACTCACTTGGGACCAGCCCTCCAGACTGACAATAGTCCCCCTGCTAACTGGATGAAGAACCACGTTTCAGATGATGTTTGAAGCACATGCAGTGTTTTTGCCAATACAGCTGCTTATACATGCTGAAGGTGTGACCATTGATATAATGTGGCCCTGGAAATCAGCATGACCACACCATTAACTGTTCAGAGCTGACAAGTTACCTGGCTTAGTATCTGCATTAAAAGGCACAAAACAGCAGAGTTGCTGTCAATGTGCAAGTAATTGCAAAGTAAGACAGTGGTAAGAAAGAAACTAAGAGCTGTGCGATGCACCCTGTTCCTTTGCTTGAGGTGGATGCCTGTTCCTCTGCATAAAATGGCCTGGTAATAGCATTACAATGTATGATGTCAGTGAAGTGCAGTATTGACTAAGTTAGTCACCAAGAAGTGCCATAATAATGTGTGCGGCTAGTTCTTTGCCAATGCTGACATTGGTTGCAGATAGTTGCTGCACATGGAGCATGCCTTGAGATATTGAGGAGGCCTCAGAGAAGATACCAGTGAACAGTAGGGACCGTGTTCCCCTTCTGACCTTCAAGTCAGGAACTGGCACCATCTAGTTTCTCATCAATACATGAGAGAGTAGAAACCTATATATAAACGAGGTGAGTTTAGGTATTAGAGAGTACATGCAAATAGGACACCCCCTACTTATTAGTAAGATTCCCACCGGCTGCTAAAACCTTACGGGACTTTGTTTTCTCGACATCATGAATTTAAGCTTTCCATTTTCGGTATATTCTTCCAATTTTTAAAAAATTGTTGATGTTGTTCGACATTCTTTCAATTTTATTGGCAACTTCAATGATAAATTGAATTTATGCCTTTGTATTTGCATTGGAAATCAGTACATTTGTAATTTTAGAAATCTGTTTTCTTCATATCCCTAGGCGAGGGACTTGGCTTCAGAGATATATTCACTTCAATGATGATAACATGGAACAACACTTCCAATTAGTTAAAATTTCCATCATACATTCTGGGAAGGTATTCTACACTTTACTGGGAAGGTTCTAGATACAAACATCTTTTCTAAAAGATCTTTAGGAACCAACTAAGCCATTGTTCTACAAGGATAAATTTAACATCTAACATTTGATTTCCTTTTCCAGTTTAACTTTTAATACATAAATGAGCTCCTAATTGCAACAATATAGATCAGTTTTGCATGCATATGGATACAAGTACTAGAATACTCAGCTCACTATAACCCAGACTGGTGAAGTCTCTCAAAATGGCATCTCACACAAAGTGTGAATTTTATATGTGCTTTATCAATTCCATCTTAAATTGCTGCTGCATTGATTTGTCTTTATTAGACAATCATTACATTCTCAACATCCACTAACCTTCCTTGCTCCTGCACCTCTTAAAGAGGTGATTAATTATTGAATTGTACAAACATTTCCTGCAGAATACTTGTGTTTGAATGGTTAGGAACTACATAAGTAAGTGGAACCTATCTTCAAAGATCCCTGAAATAAAAGCGGCAAGAACTCAGTGAGTCAAATTTATGCTCTATGCACACCTGTGTGTTCACCAAAATGTGAAGAGATTGAGAAGAAATATTCTGCTGTTATGAAACTGGTCAGAGGACAAATGCATGGCACATTTTGACAAATTATCTGTGGTTTACTGAGTCCTTAGGCAATATCAATAGTTTGCATACCTGCCTCGGTCCCACCTGAACATTCCCCAACTGCTGTTAGTCTTTATTGGTTATAAAGTCAGAGTCATACTGCATGGAAACAGACCTTTCAGTCCAACCAAACATAATCCCAAACTAAACTAAGTCCCACTTTCCTAGGCTTGGTCCATATCCCTTCAAAACTTTCCTGTTCATGAATTTATCCAAATGTCTTTTAAGTGTTGTAACTGTACATCCAATCATCACTTTCTCTGGCCCTTAATTCCACACACGAACCACTCACTGTGTAAAAAGTCCTTTTTAAATCTTTCTCCTCTGACCTTAAAAATGTGCCTTGTAGTTTTGAACGCTCCAGCCCAAGTCATTCACCTTATCTATGCCCCTTATGATTTCATAAACCTCTTTCAGATCACCCCTCAACCTCTATGCTCCAGTGGAAATGGTTCGAGCCTATGCAGTCTCTCCAGATAACTCAGAGAATGATGAACTCGGCTCGGACAATCACAAAGGCCAACCTCCCATCTATGGAATCCATCTACCAGACCTGGCGTCAAGGAAAGGCCGTCAGCATTTTCAAACATCCATCCCACCCTGGCAATGTTTTTCTACAACCTCTACCATCGGGGAAAAGGTATAGAAGCCTGAACATGCGCACCAGCTGGTTTTGCAACAGTTTCTACCCTACATTTGTTAGAATACTGAATGGACTCACAAACTCTTAGCATTCACCTTTGTCTGTGTTTTGTTTTATCTGCTCTTTACCTATTATTTACTTACCGAATCTACTTAACTCTGTGATCTGCCTGAATAGTCGCAAGACAAAGCTTTTCACTGTGCCTCGGTACATATGACAATAAATTCAATTCAATTCAAACACTCTATTCCTGGCAACAGCATCATGGTAAATTTCTTCTGAACCCTCTCCTGCTTAACCTTCCTATAACAGGACCATCAGAAATTGGCACAGTACTCTGGAAGAGGCCTCATCAATGTCCTGCCCGAAATGTCGATTTTCCTGCTCTTTGGATGCTGCCTGACCTGCTGCGCTTTTCCAGCAACACATTTTCAGCTCTGATTTCCAGCATCTGCAGTCCTCACTTTCTCCTCACCAATGTCCTGTACAATGTCAATGTGGCATCCCAACTCCTATACTCACATGTCTGACCAATGAAGCCAAGTATGCAAAGTGTTTTCTTAACCCACCTGTCTACCTGTGACATAAATTTCAAAGAATTATCTACCTGTTCACTATACCACCAATTTTGGTGTCATCTGCTAGCTTACTGACTTTGCCTCCTATATCCTCATCCAAATTATTTACACAAATGATAACAAAGGTAGACCCAGCACTGATCCCTGTGGAACACCACTGGTCACAGGCCTCCAGTCCAAAAGACAATCTTCACCATTACCCTCTGTCTCCTACTATAAAACCAATAATGTATCCAATTTGCAAGCTCACTCCGAATCTCATGTGATCTAACTGTGCTAATTAGTGTGCCGTGCTCGGTTCCTGCATAAGACACTACAGTTCCAAGTTAATCTTGTTAGAATCTGTAAGATTGCTTTGGAACATATAAATAATGTTTTTGGGCATTATTTGCTTGCTTAAGTTTGGAGTTTCAATGGATTGTGGTCCCACCTCACGTTCCTGCTGAACCCACTGACTTACACTGGATTTCAATAAGTTTTTCAATGCAATCTCAAGTGATTACAAGTAAATTATTTGATTGCTTCCTCTTGACTGACATGTGTAAAAGTGCAAATCCCTGAACAATTCTAGTCATTATGTTCATATGCAGTAGACAGTTGTACAATCTAGTTTCTAAAATTATTTCCTCAGTTTTAATCCATTTAATATGTCATTCCACTCAAGAATTTATGGGAATTTTCAGGAGCTTAAAATAAATTTTTCCTTCCTGTATTTTCTTTTCCGATTTGCCAACTTAACAGCATTGAATAATTAGCTTCATTGAACATAATATGGGACACAAGGGTATGAGTCAGAAACAATGAACAAGCTACGTAATGTGCTGTTGGTAGGGTTATAGAATTTCCTGTTCATGACTATTTAATCACTTTCTACCTGACCACATTGCTCATTGAGTAATTGGAATAAGGATGTCTTATTCATTAAGATGTGCTGTTAAATATTTTCGGTGCAAATGTAATAGCTCTTAAAACAGTCATGAATAAGACATGAATTAGTTACATTTTTGTTATATTTGTAGCCTATTTTATTTCCTTTCCTCTTCAGGACACTTTGCTGTGGTGGGCGCCATCCTTATGAGAGTTGAGAAAATCCTAATCTTCTGGCAATGCTGATCCGGTTTTTGACAGGTTTGATATTAAAGATAAATATAGCAACCATTTGGACTGGCCAGGATATGTGATAGATATTATCAACAAGTCTGTTTGGGTATGTTACAGTGTATAGTTTGGATCAGGTAGGACTTAAACACAGATCTTCTGGTTCAGGGGTGGGTACATAACAAGAGCATTCCAGGGGTTGTGATATTCTGCTAAAATTGTATATTAGATCCAATTGACAGTCAATTAGGTCTCAAGAATAGAATGTAATCAGAATTTTACCTTTCTTCCTTAAAGAATATGACTGAAGACTCAGTCATATGGATTACTGGTTACAGGATCTCAAGTTCATCTTTACCGAAAAAAATACCTTGAAGCTAAAAATTTGCCTAACTGTTTGTTTGTCAACATCCTTAGAGATTGAACTACGATCTGAAGTACACACAGTCATTCAAAATTCCATTACAGTCTCTTTTTATTCCCAAAAATACTTATACTGTAAACATTGAACATCATTGCTTGATGGTATTTTTATCAACATCAATCTGTAATTTTAATCTGCAGTTGCTGTTTGTGAAAAGTACTCATCTCTGGGGTGCAACACTGCATTTCCTAATTAAAAATTAAATATCGACATGTTCCTTTGACTAGAAGACTAATCCGCATAAACTTGAGAAAAGTTAGGAGGCGGCTATAAATTCGTAGATGCCAGATGGTTATAATGTCAAAAATGAACTAATTAGTTATCTGCAGATGGAAAGCATGATTACTCTCATAATTCATTCACAGTGAAAAGAAGCAAGCATATAATGAGGGAGAAAAGCATAATTTGAATACCGGAAGGTTACAGGCTACTCCCTGAAGTAAACTAAGCTCTGAACAATATGAAATTATGTCTTTATCAAAGTGATTGCAAGCTTAAAACTAAAATAAAGCACAAATTCAGTTATTAAATGGTGCCACCTTTAGCAGCAGCATTATTAATGGGTCATGGGTCAAAAGACAAGATGAAGACTATTAGGAACAGGTAGATTTTAACCTATCAAGTCTCTTCCATGATTCCATTTATTCTTGCTAATCTGCACATCAACCCTCGTGATATTTCCTTGCTTCATACTCCTCGAAATCCTGAAATCTTGACCCCAGGATATTGTAATCCTGCAATCAATACTTGTAAAACTGAGCACAAACTAATGAGTAAAACGGTCACTGCAAATCATGTGACCTTTGGCATTCTGATATTCAGACAGTCCAAGTTTCAAGTGAATACTGAATAGCCATGTAGGGAATTCACACATCCCTTTTTATTTAAGAATGAGTCAGCACAGAAGGATTATATATCTAGCCAGCCTAACTCTCAGCTTCACCTTAGAAGAGAACATAAATTCACGAGGCTGAACTTTCCCATATTTGGCTAAGTGTCAATTTCACAGAGCTGCATAGAGAGTTACCCTCAATAAGTTCTGACAATTTTGGATGCAATTGTCTGCTGTTCATCTCATTAAGTACACACACCCCCCTCACGCTATCTTGCACACAGCATAAGTGCTCACCAGACCCAGGGCCTTTTCCATTTTTAAACACCCTCCTACACATTACTTCAAATGTTGCAAGCCAGAGATTGCCCTTCACTGCGTGTCATTGGGACTCACAAAGATGAGGTACATTGGCACCGCATTGTGTTGACAGGGGGCTGGAGGTGCTGGAAGATGGGGTGGTACAGTGGAGGGCCATTGTCTTTCCCCAGGACTGGCAGAGAAACAATCGCACCAGATCCTGCCATCCTGTTCCAAAATTACCACCCAGGTCAGTACCATCTCCACATAGAGTCATGAGATGTACAGCATAGAAACAGACCCTTCGGTCCAACCCATCTATGCCGACCAGATATCCCAAACCAATCTAGTCCCACCTGCCAGCACCCGGCCCATATCCCTTCAAACCCTTCCTATTCATATATCCATCCAAATGCCTCTTAAATGTTGCAATTACCTAGTAATGTTGTAAAAAAATCAATGCCTTTCACTGCTGTGCCAGGGTAAGCGCCCCCATTGTTTCTCTGCTACTTCATACTCACTCTACTGCACCCACCTCCCGCCAAAGCTCACAGTCCACCACTCTTGCTTACGTATGTGGAAGAGTTTAGCCATTAGTGCCGCAGTTTGCCCATAGTTCTCTGAATTCCACTGAAGAATGCTGCACCTTCCCTCAGCAGCTCTGACCCAGTACATACCTCCAAACTCTATGCTTTCCTGCCTTCTGCATTTCTCAGTTACTCACTCTTCACCAGCACCAACAGCCATGCCAGCCTCTGCCATCTTGCTCAATAATATTATTGCCATGAGGAAACAGCCCATGACAAGACTACGAGGGCCAAGGAGGGGTAGTGATGTGGGTGGCATTCATGTCCTCCCCCATCAATTAGGAAAAAAGCCTTGTGTTTGTGAGAGAGGATCGAGGACACTCATGAAGCTCTTAAGTTTCTTAAGAGAATGAGCTTCATTGTGCTGTGCTGTGCTGCTCCCCCATGACTTACCACTGTGAAGGGACTCAGAACATGCTCAACTTTTACCCCATTGCAGGCTCCAGCAGTGTCCAAACCGCCTCATCCCAAAAGAGACCAGCCCCCTCTCCCTCTGAGGAAGAAGCCACAGGATAGTAGTGACCATCAATGCCCCCACCCTGAGGTACCTAGTGTTCTGGCATCTCACACACAGTGATTGTGTTTCCCCCTTCACAGTGATTGCACCCTCTGCATCCTATCATGCTACCTATAATTCTCACACTTGATTTCACCACCTTCCCTAGGACAGGTCTAGCCCTGATAACCCCATTGAATTTTAGTCCACAAACTCATTGGATTGGCTGTGACCATCTCTTTACTGGAAGGAAAATCCCAATGGAAGGTCCAGATCTCTGACTGATCTCTTTGCAACTCCCCAGCTGATGTACCAGTAAACCCCAGACTGATTGTACCCGATCCACAGGACTGACTGCTGTTTTCTGGACTGAGTGACATTGACCTCCAAATCCTGGTCCTACTACAGAGCTGACTGATTGTGGCCAAAGCCCCGAACTGAAATTGGAAGATATCCTTGACTGACCGTGGTGGGAGTACCAGACTGACCACTGCCCTCCTTGACTAGATGAAGGACTACTCCTCTTAGAGATGGCCTTCTGACTGAGGTACATGCAAACTACTTGCTGTGTAAGCTGCACGTAATGTATATTTGCCATTGATGTAGCAAAGTGCCATAAAAGAATATGTCCACCCCTTGGGTGATGACTTGTAGAAAATATAACAAGCTGTCCGTCTTTCTGTCTGTGCTGACAGACATATCGAAGTCAAAACAGCTGTGAGGCTGTTAATTTTGATGTTTTGGGGTGGCAATGCCAAGTGGAGATGTTCTGAGTATTCAAGTTGGCACAAAGTTATCAAGCAATAAAGAAGCAAGCAACCTGGAGATGCATCCTGTTCTAATGCAAATGATTGGTACCTGTCCCTGCCTACAAATTGGCCGGACGAGTGCAAAGTGTAGTATTGAGGTGCTCAATTGTGCTCTAAGTTTGTTTGAGACACGTCATGATGATATGTTGCGGTTGGTGCATTGCTGATGCCAATCTCCATTGTTGGAATAGCACTGCCCATTGAGGGCGCCCTGAAATGTTGAGCAATGTTGGTCAAGATAGAAGCCTGGAGAAGAATCCAGCAAGTTGCAGTCACCAGACATCTGCTCTGACTTTGAATGCAGAAATTGGCACTGTCTAGTTTCTGGGAAAGTAGGAACCTGCATTTAAATAAGGTGAGATCCGGTGATGTGAATGCATACAAACAGGAACCTCACTGCTCACCAGTGAGAACCTCATCAAGCCATTAATTCTCATTGGACGAACTGACTTCTCTGTATCAACCCCATCAAATCCTTTCAACATTTTAAACATCTGATTAAACCACCTCAACTTTTCATACTCGTGGAAGTATAATTCAAATTTATTCTACCTGCCCTTATCATTCAACTCTCTAAGCAGGAATTTCTTTGAACATTTCTCTTTCATGAACTCTTAAAAACTGAAAGAAATTAGCACTAAGGTTATAAGGCAAAGTACATTAAATTAAGCTCACCTCCAAAATGACTTTAAGAATGGTGATTGAAATTAACACAGACTTAGGTGTGCATTTCCTGTCATGAGTGAAATGGTCTCATCATCTAGTAATAGGGAAGGAAGCAAACGTACATTGTGTAGGATTTTGGATAACCCAAGATTCCCTTTCCCATAATTCTCATTTGTATGCTATAAACACACTGAAAATTCATGCCAGAAGCTGACTGAAGTCTTTCTTTGAAAGATCTTGATTCTATTCTAGTTGTTATCTATATGTTATTCTGATACGCCTCTGATCTTTCATTTTCTGCCCTTGGTAAACTTGAAGTTATCCAAAACTTTGCTACCTGCACCTTAACTCAAATCAATTTCCCCATCTCCACCATGCACACTAAGCTACACTAGGTTCTGGTCAAACAATGCTGTGATTTCAGAATTCTCAATCATTTTAAAATCTTTTTCATCCTATCTTTGTCATCATGATCAATGCCAAGACTCCTTGGAATATCGCTGCTCCTATAATTCAGGCATCTAAAGTATTCTGATGTTAACTGTTTCATCATTTGTGGCCCAAGCCCTCAGTTACCAAGGCACTCAATGCTGCAATTCCCTCTCTGTATGTCTATGTCTTTCTCGGTTGCTTTCCTTCTTTAAAACATGCAGGATCACAGAATTGTTACAGTGCAGAAAAAGGCCACTCTGCCCATTGTGTCTGTACCAGTTTATAACCCATCTCTTTGCTCAAGATTTTGATCATCTGACCAAATATCTCCTTTTGTGACTCGATGTCTTACTTAGCTTTTTAATGGTCCTACGAAATGCCTTGGGACAATTCACCATGTCAACGGTATTATTTAAGTTTAACTTGATGTTGCAATTTCCCTTCAATTTGTTAAAGCAATGAACAAGTTATTTTAAAAGTCCAATCATAAGCAGTAAAAAAAAAGCTTTATTTTCTGATTTCACTTTAAAATGCACCATAAACTGCACCTTCACAACTATTAAACGGTCTTCTGTGAAATATGTATGTATGCTTTTTATACAATTTTGCTCCATTGCATGGTATTTTTGTCTCTGCTAGATTGTTAAAATAAATTGAGTCGCAAGCTGCCCAACAAAGTTTCATTTTCAGTGTTCAAACACTGATTCTTTCAGGACAGCTGGCCTGTAAATGTTAAATCATCATATTGCAAATGAGTTGACATTTTGGCAGGCTTCTTCTGAAATATATTTTGCATTCCAAGCCAAGGACTTTCTGTGTTTCTTAAAATCAGTTAAAAAAATTATATTAAACAAACTACAATAAATTGTGGAATACTCTAAATCTGGCATTACAGTTTGAGTGAGAAAAGAAAAACATTGTTGTAATAATTTAGTCACAAATAATAAAGAAGTTCTTTTGAACAGAATTTGGGTTAATATAAAAATTAACGTAATGGTGTAGTTTGTAATGGAACAAAATAAAAACAAATGCAAGAGTTGGTCTTTAGCTTTATGTCATGTGGTAGTTCAGAATGTTTGTTTATTGTTGGCTCACATAATTGATAAAAGTCCACAATTATTATCAATATCCATACATGGAAAGAGGTGGTGGAGGTGATGAGACAATTATAAGGTGGAGGGACCTGCATTAATGTTGCACTTTTTACAACATGAAGACATTTTTGGTTACTGTAAAATCAACAGATTAGTTCAGGATTATTGTTTTGTGAACCCATGCTGTTGCCAGTTAACAGTTCAGAGATCCTATAAATGAGATATAAATTGGTTTGTTGAAGCTTTATTGAGGAACGTATCTTGTCCAGGGCATCAACCATGTATGGACATATCATTATGAGGATGCTGAGATGTTGTTTCGCCTTGTGAGAGAATCTAGGACCAAAGGGCATAATCTCAAAATGTGGGGTCATGCATTGATATTAGAGGTGTGGTGGACTATTTTTTTCAGAATCTGTGGGATGCAGAGAGATGTTAAAACTGGATTGTAAAGTATATTCAGGGCTGAGATAGACAGTTTTTAAGGGGTAATTTTGCATCAGTTAGGTCTAAATCCTGGAATTCCCTCTCCAATTACATCGTAGGTCTGCCTTCAGTGTACAGATTATGGGGATTCTGAAGGCAGCTCACCATCACCTTCTCAAGGAGAACTAGGGACTGGCAACAAATACTGGTCAACACAGTGAAGCCCACATCCCATGAGTGAATGAGAAAATAAGGGAATCAAGGGTTATGAGGGAAAGGCAGGAAAGTGGAATTTAGGATTATCGAGTTAGCCCTGATCTCAGACTTGATGGGCCAAATGGCCTATTTCTTCTCCAAAATATTATGGTCTTCATGTTACTGGTATAAACCCATTAAAATGTTACAGTAAAAAGTAAGGTCTGCAGATGCTGGAGATCAGAGCTGAAAATGTGTCGCTGTTAAAACGCAGCACGTCAGGCAGCATCCAAAGAACAGGAAATTCGACATTTTGGGCACAAGCCCTTCATCAGGAATGAAACATCAAAATGTTACACCCTGTTCAATTTAGGGCAAATCAGTGATTAATAAAATTTGAGGATCTGCTTCATAACATGTGATCAATAGAACCAGTCCTGAAAAACAATTTTGTGACTGTAGTGTGCTGTTAAATGACTATTGTCAGCTCTTATAAGCCAAACTTTTTCATCCAGTTTTCTTCACTATTTGTGCAATCTTTCCTCTTCCATTGTTTTCTTCAAAGTTAATACAAAGTATCTTATTTCAGCTCTTTTCATTTCCTGTTTGTACATCTGTGAGAATCTTTTAATGTGTTTGGTTGCTTGGGAAAAAAAATCACTCTAACTTTACACTGAGAATCCCCAGGAAAGAATGCTGCACTCAGTTACTGGATCACTGATCACTGCACATCCTTAAAAGACAAAATTCTTAAAGTACCAATGACTTATTGCTTCCAACTACCAGTCAGTAGAAACAATGGTGTAATTTCCGATTTCATTGCGTAGAGACTTCTGTGGTGTTAAATCAAGGTAGTAACTTCTAGGTTAATGTTTTTCATATCTTTCTCCAGCTCCTTCCATTTCAATTCAGAATTCTTTGAGACATTCTTTGAGGTCAGAGGCAAGTGACCTTCCTTCACTGCAAACTCTGGAGCTTTAATCGATTTAGTTATTGATTCACAAATGGCTAATAAATAGCTAATGATTACCTTGAAGCAAAGTTCTTGGGTGCTAACCTATTTTATACAGATGGCATGCAACAGAAAATCTGATAATAAAATAGAAGCGGCATTTTCCACTCGTGTGAAGTCATAAAATGTTTTCTGATTGGCTTTAAACACGCTCAGAGATAATTTAGTTAAAGCGCTTTTCTGTTGTTGAATTTCTGCTGGAACTCACTCTTTTCCACATGGTGGGCTGAAGGGCCTGTTTCTAAGCTGCAGGGCTCTATGACTCTTTGATTTACTTTCAACACTCTGATCTATATTACGTTTCCAAAGATAGACAGGTATCTGTCACTGACATCTCTCGAATGAATTAGTGAACCAAAAGCCTCCAAAATTTGTTGCTTTTTTTTGGGGACTTTGAGGTGACAATCTGCAACACTGAAGCAGAAAAGAGAATTTTGCATCCAAGAGATCCTGATTTATTGTAATACACCAAATGGAAACAGGTGACAATGCTTTCAGTTAATCACACTGCAAATTTTTGCTATAAATTCTGTGTTACGATCGAGCCCTCCACTATCACCTGATGAAGGAGTGTCGCTCCGAAAGCTAGTGTGCTTCCAATTAAACCTGTTGGACTATAACCTGGTGTTGTGTGATTTTTAACTTTATATTTCCAGTCATTTTTGTCATCAATTAGCAATGCCTCAAAGTTTTTAAAAATATATACTGACTATCATGTTTTGCAAGCTGCAGTAAGCACCGGTGTCTTTAGGGTGATCTTTTGTTCTGAGATCCCATCTGTCCTTTCACGGGAGTGTTAAAAATTCCATGTGATAAAAGAAGAGCAGGTATTGCCAGCACCTGACTACACTTAGCCCTCAATCAACATAAAAAATACAGATGAAGTCGTGATGATCACATTGCTGGTTGGGGGAGTTTGCTCTACCTAAACTGGCTGTGTTGCCCACAACAGTACTTTTTTGCGATAAAGCCTGTGGTCCTGAAGGCACATGAAAGGCATACAAGTATTTCTCACTTATGTTGCCAAGAATGCATAATAAGGTATGTATAGCATTTTGAGAAAGCAAATCTTAGCAGGACATATACATTTAATGGTAAGGTCCTAGGGAGTGTTGCTGAACAAAGAGAGTTTGGAGTGTAGGTTCATAGGTCCTTGAAAGTGAAGTTGCAGGTAGATAGAATTGTGAAGAAGGCGTTTGGTATGCTTTCCTTTATTGGTCAGAGTATGGAGTACAGGAGTTGGGAAGTCATGTTGCGGCTGTACAGGACATTGGTTAGGCCACTGTTCGAAGATTGCATGCAATTCTGGTCTCCTTCCTATCAGAAAGATGCTGTGAAACTTGAAAGGGTTCAGAAAAGATTTACAAGGATGTTGCCAGGGTTGGAGGATCTGAGCTACAGGGAGAGGCTGGGGCTGTTTTCCCTGGAGCGTTGGAGGCTGAAGTTTACAAAATTATGAGAGGCACGGATAGTGTAAATAGGCAAAGTTTTTTCCGTGGGATCGGGGAGTCCAGAACTAGAGGGCATAGGTTTAGGGTGAGAGGGGAGAGGGGAAAGATATAAAAGAGACCTAAAGGGCAACTTTTTCACACAGAGGGTGGTACATGTGTGGAATGAGCTGCCAGAGGAAATGGTGGAGGCTGGTACAATTGCAACATTTAAGAGACATTTGGATGGGTATATGAATAGGGAGGGTTTGGAGGGATATGGGCCGGGTGCTGGTAGGTGGGACTAGATTGGGTTGGAATATCTGGTCGGCATGGATGGGCTGGACTGAAGGGTCTGTTCCCATGCTGTACATCTCTATGACTCTATAGGATGTTGGTCTTCTGAAAGTGCAGAGTCTTTTCTTAACTATTCAAATAGCACAAAAATGAATCCTGCAATGATATGAATGAAACTACCTTGACTTAAACAAAAACTATTTACCTTTCAGTACAAGGGTTTAGCTGAACAGATTTTAATACTGGGAATGGTAATCTATTCATTTCAGTGTTAAATTATGACATCAATATTACAAAATCAAGAGGCCTGTTATAATAAGATACTCACAAATCTCATGGCAGCTGTTCAAAGCAATCGCTCCACATTAATTGCATCACAGACAGATTTTAGATATGCTTGTATCATGTGTGGATTTACTGATTTTCTTCCTCAGACCACAGCAAAAACAAATAGCTAACGTGGCTTTCAATGCTTGGAATCTAAGTGACAGATTTCAATAGCATTAACCTCAAACTGGCTCCTGTAGGTAGTGGAATGTCCATCTTAAATAAAATAATAGCTTTTTTGGGACACTAAAAGAGCATTGGCTAACAGAACGGCATGCTGGGAATTGAATCTGGCCAGACAGACAGATATGTAAACAAGTTGCACTGATCGATTATATTGAAGGTGTTAATGAGACACTAGAACTGAGATATTAAGCCAAAAGCTTGCAACATTCACTGTCCACTTGGATGAACCCAGACAGTTATGAAAGCAGGAGGCTGGAAGAACACAGTGGTGGAGACATCAACCCTGAAGAAGGGTTACCCCCTGAAATGTTGACTTCTCCACCTCCTGTTGCTGTGTGGCCTGCTGTATTCTTCCAGCCTCCTGCCTGTCTATGTTGGATTCCAGTATTTGCAGTTTTTTGACAGATATACAAGCCACTCACCTTGATTGACTATTGAATTGGTGTTGATGAGACAACATTGATTTCGGATGGAACGACAGATCTAAATTTCAGTAGAACTGTTCTTGAGACAGTTCAATCAATAGAGAAATTTCAATATCCAATACTGTCTTTTGTAACACCCTTCCTAGGACAGAAACTCAATTTACATGGAGTAACTGGATTATGCTAATTATATTATTACATAATACTGCCATCACTAAATAATAGTGATGAAGAAACAACACTTTGAAAGCTAGTACTTCCAAATAAACCTGTTGGACTATAACCTGGTGTTGTGTGATTTTTAACTTTGTCCAACCCAGTCCAACACTGGCACCTCCGAATCATAAATTTAGTAAGCCACTGTACTTGAAAATGACTAGATAACTATTTAAAAGAGACCCCTCAAACCAGAGGGGTTTCTCACACACTCCAGAGAGAACATCAACACCAAGAAGCAGGAACCTTGGGAGCAGCAAGAACACCTCAACAGCAGTTCAACTGCCAGTGGAAATGCCAGTACTGGACTGGAGTGGACAAAGTCACACAACACCAGGGTATAGTCCAACAGGTTTATTTGAAATGACAAGCCATCGGTCCACTGCCCTTTCATCTGGTGAAGCTGTAATTGGGGTAAGATAAATTTCTTTATCAACTTGCACGTCCAAAATAGATTTTAAGCCAGTGTCACAACGTAGACTTTTAAGAACTGTAAGGTTACTCAGGAAATTACAGGGAACAGGGTTTCATAGCATTTTGCGTGTATGTATCTTGTATTTTCATGGTAATAAACCATGTCTTGTGCTAAACCATGTCTCATTAAGTAAGCAAGTAGCTCAGACACGCATGAAAATGAAGCTTACAGTTCTTTCTGTGAATTTAAATCTCTGCTGCCTGAAGTTTTTTGGTATGTGTAGATGTCATACACTGTGAGAGATGACATCTCCTTTACATGTGGTTTGGGGTTGGATGGAGTGGATACTGAGAACTATAGCTCGCAATATGCCTAGGGGGGCAAATGGCAGGGCAACAGGCTGGGCATGCATTAAAGATGGCTCAAAGCATGGTTTTAGCATAAACTCACTCTGTACAGTGCAAAATCCTGATTGAAGAACATGTGGGCAGATGGAAAAGGTTCCCATGTACCAGTGAGTCAGGAGCTCCATGCAGCTGAAGTGTTGTTATTAGCTCCATGCTGCTTGAGGGGATTAGAGCTGAGAAAAACCCTGGGAACCAATGACTGTTCTGTGCTACAAATGAATTGGGGCTGTGAAAAGCTGTGGAATAGTGATCGCTCAGTGTAGCTGCAAGCTGGAGTTTGGGTCAGCCCTGGGAGTAGGTATTTCTTAATGCTGCTGAGGAGCTGGGTCTCAGGGAATCCTGGGGCAGTTAATGAAGCTGTCTGCCAATGAAGCACTAGATCATTAGAGGCACAGTAGCAAGCATAAATGGGGATATTTCAGACTATTCAGAATAAGTATGTTCTCATTATAAAGGCCAAGTCTAAAGGAAGGACCTACCTTCCAAAGTGTGTGCCCACTCCCTAGCCCAAGAAATGCAATACAGCACATCATGGATACCTTCCATATTTTAGGATTTGGTTTACATTTACTAAGGCACTTTTTTTTTTGCAATTTCCTTCAAGTTTTCTTCTTTCTTTTTCCTGAAAACCAGAGACAAGTGAATATTAGAGCCAGAATAGGCAAAATGGTGTTAAGAATGTTTTGCATGCAAAACTGCAAATGTAAACAAAAGACAGAAAAACTGAGCAGAATGAATAACAGGTTAAATGTTTGATTAGAATATAGAGAATGGCAGAGAATAACTAAGTCTTTAAGCAGAAAGAAAAAACTAGGAAGCTAGCTAGGAATGTAAAAATTAATAATGAGTTTCTGTAGCTATGTACAAATGAAAAGAACAAGTAAAGTGAATGTTGGTCATCTAAGAGTGAGAATAGAGAGGTGACAGTAGATTATAAGGAAAAGGCAAATGAAATGAATAGATATTTTGCTTTCACTTCTCTACAGAGAACATAAAACATTTCAGTAATAGTTGTAAATCAAGAGGTAGAAGGAAGAGATGAACTTAGTTAAAATGCAATCATGAGGAAGCAGTAATGAACAAACTGATGGAGTTGATGGGCTGAGAAGCCACCAGCTGCAAATGTGTTGCTGGTCAAAGCACAGCAGGCCAGGCAGCATCTCAGGAATAGAGAATTCGACGTTTCGAGCATAAGCCCTTCATCAGAAGCCACCAGTACCAGATGAACTTCATCCTATGATGTTAAAAGAGGTGACAAATGAACTGTAGATGCATTGGTGTTAATTTTCCAATATGCATTCAGTTCAGGCAAAGTTCCATCATTCTGGCAAATAGCAAGCACAACCCTTTGATTCAAGAAGGATTAGACTAAGTTATGTTGGATGTCGTATTAATTCATATTACTCAGTGCGGTGTCGTTACATTTTTGTCATAGAACAGGAACATTTTTCAGTATGTGGCAGGACTTCTATGGATAATACTTACAGTAAAGTCCTGCTGTTTGCGAGTGATACATTCTGGAAAAAACTCATGAATACTGGACTCACAAGCAGTAAATCTATTTTATAATAGCAGTTAATTGGATTTCTTCCAAACATCCAAATATATGATATGTCCAGTCTAAGATAAAAGACAGCAAAAACAATGTGTAATACAAATAGGAAGGTCTATGTTTGCATAACAATATAAGAAATATGTCAAACTTGACAGACTTACCCTCAAAATAATGATTTTCAGCAGAACGTAATTATAACAACAAGGAACACATACAGGTAAACACTGGCAGATGGCATATGTGTGTGTGCACTTTCTAGCCCAAGAAATGCAGTACAGCACATCATGGATACCTTCCCTATTTTAGGATTTGGTTTACATTTATTTATGCACTTTTTTTTTGCAAGTTCCTCCAAGTTTATTTTCTTTCTTTTTCCTGAAAGCCCATAGATAAGTGAATTTTGGAGCCAGAATAGGGCAAAATGGTACAATGGTGTTAAGAATGTTTTGCATGGATAAGTGAATTTGCGAATGGTGAAAGTGGGATTTTCCTTTTTTTTCTTATTGTCTACTAATATTAATTGCTAAGGTTATGTTAATTATTGGCTATTTAGAACATCCAACGAAAAAGGATTGTGCTTTTTGGATTAATTCAGATAAACAAGTATGCCATGGCTAAAATGAAAATGTAAGGAATACTATCTACAATTCGTATTTAATTGCCAATATCTTTACAACAAGAGAATTTCATAGATTGGAGATGTCCAATTTACATCTTGCTAACTGCTATCTTACATCCATATGATGTAACAGAGTCAATGGCACTGTAGGCCATCAAATGTGGGACAAAGAGGCTTAGCATTTTATAGCTTTTTGTCAGGTTAAGATGTTTTATTCTGCCCTACTCTTGAGCTCTGAAAGGTTGGCTAGTCCTGGTTTGGGCTATTTGTGCAAAGTCTGACCAGTCACTGTGCATATACTATTTCTCTGCTTGGCAGAGAGGGTTTGTTAGGGCAAAGTGCCAAGAGGTACCAGACATTTCCTCATTATATTGTCCAACTCAATCCCAGATTTTGGGCAACACTGTGGGAGAACTTTTCATCTATTGTTACGCTTCCAGATGAGGCCTGCAACTGTGTTATTATTCCATTGGGCACCAGTAACTTCTCAAAAACAAATTAAGCTAAGCTTGAAATATCAGGTATTTAAGAAGCAAAGAAATTTATAAGATACATGCTTTTAATCAAATAGGAGAATTTTTTCGATATGGTAGTTAACCAGCAAAAGAAAATTACTATCTGTCTTATACACCAATACAATCACGGGTTTGAATGCGTTTTGTTCTGGAGTCTATTTGCTGGTCGATTTGTGCACAAGTTGGAACACAATGCAGGGAAGTTTAAAGCAACTGTTTGTAAGTACAGGAAATGTTTGTATATCAGATGTTTAAAATTACATCCCTGTATGAGATCATGTTTGTGTGTACAAGTGTTCGTAAGTCAAATGTTCATAACCCAGAAACCTCCTGTATGCAGAATTAACATGAGGTCAATATGACAAACTGTGTTCAAACACAAACTGCAAACTGCTCACAAAATGGGAGTCACAACCAAAATAAATCTCTTCATTAGCAACCCACTCAGGCACCATGATCACTAAGCCACAAATTGTTGCCAACTCTGTCTTTAGGGATTTGTGGGATTTAAGCTCTTAAGAATATAGCTCTGATATCCCTCAACAAAGGCTCCAATCCAACTTGAAAGCCATTTTGTTTCTTCGACCTGCAGTGAGATGTTGGCAGCTAGAATCCAGTTTAATTTTACTAACCGCTGGTTACTTATCAGTTGTAAATTGCTTCTTCTGGGACTGTAGCACAATTGATTTGCAGAACTGGTACCCAGTATCTACTAGTTGGTACAATCGCAGTTACACTGGATCAATGCATTCTCAGCCATCTGGAGGAATGCACAGCACAAAAGGAAGAGATCAATGTCCTTCTCCACTTTGCCAGCATAAGTGCCATGACCTGCTCCCCAGTACCTCATGCTGACTCTATCTCTGCTACTACATCCACCTTCTTCCAAGGCTCATGATCTACCACTCTCATTATTGTCTGCAACCTCTTACCTCATTGTCACTCACCCCAAACCCTGCATCTCCTCTGTACTGCCTACACACTTGCTCCTCACTTGCACCAAAAGTAACAGTTGTGCCACCCATTTTCATTTCCTCCAAGACCATCCTCTCTCTCATTCTAGCAGGAAAGCAGCCCACAAAAACGGCAGGAAGACTCAAGGTGGCTGGTGAGCTGTCTGGCGTTAATCTCCCCACCTCTTATGGCTCTGATTGATACGAGAAGCTGACTGACTATTTTCAGCTTTCTGTCAATTCCTCCCATCCCCCACAAGCTGAGAATTTATGACATGAAAGTCTGAGTGGGTACCTGGCAATTTCAGCTCATTGCTGATTTTTCCAAAGGACCTCTGATATCAGACCGTGTACTGGAACTCCCTGACTGAAAGGTATCTCCCTTGACTTGAATGGGCACAGCTGACAGCCAAGACCATTTTTGTGTCTTTGTGCCTGTGCTAAATTGCATGGCAAGGTAACAATACTGTGGGCTTGATACCTCTGGCCAAGGGGCATGGCAAGGCTGGGATGTTGTTAGCATCCAGGTATGCACAAAGTGTTTGCATTAAGATAGCAAGTGAAGGGCTTGGAGGTGTAGCCTACTGCAATTCTTGAGCTAGGTGTATGTCCCTGACTACACAATTACTTTGCTGCAGCATTACAGTGGTAAGTGTTGGTGCAGCCCAAAATTGAGAATCGAAATGCAGAAGCATCCTGTAAGTGAATTGCTGATTTACCATAAGGGTTATCAGAGACTGCACATGTCAGATGCTAATGTTGGTGGACATGGGGTGCTGAGACTCATATCCATGGAGTGTGCCCTGACTACCTAGTGCTTAGTGTTCAACATGGAGGCCCTTTGGAAGAACCAGCTGAAATTGCCAGGTACCCGCTCAGACTTCCATATCACGAATTCTCAACATCTGTTTGGCTCCCGGGGGATGGGGAGATTTGATAGAACGATGGATATTTATAAAGTGAGATGTGCAGTTAATAACGTTATTAACAAACAATACTCCCCCTCAATAGGTGACTCTCTGCCACTTAACGAGAATCTTGCTTTGGTGCTCGGAACTTAGTTAAAAGATGCAGCAAGTTGTTCCTGCCATATTTCTCTCCATCGACCATATTGTTCAGGCTCCAGTATGATTCCTGAACCTTAACAAAAAAAAATCCAAGTAGCTACCGACAGCATTAAGGGCAGACCTGTTGACAATTTTATTGTTTTCATTCATTGTGGGATTTGGGCTTTGCTGTGGTTTTACTTCTTGCTCCATTTAACAAGAACATTTAAATTAAGAAAGTGACCTCTATTTGTTCAAGGGGCTGAAAACCAAAATGAATTTATCTTGAGCAAAACTATCTTGGGCAGCACAGTGGCACAGTGGTTAGCACTGCAGCCTCACAGCGCCTGAGACCCGCGTTCAATTCCCGACTCAGGGAACCGACTGTGTGGAGTTTGCACGTTCTCCCCGTGTCTGCGTGGGTTTCCTCCGGGTGCTCCGGTTTCCTCCCACAATCCAAAGATGTGCGGGTCAGGTGAATTGGCCATGCTAAATTGCCTGTAGTGTTAGGTAAGGGGTAAATGTAGGGGTATGAGTGGGTTGCGCTTCGGCGGGTCGGTGTGGACTTGTTGGGCCGAAGGGCCTGTTTCCACACTGTAAGTAATCTAAAAAAAATCTAATCTAAATGTTCGCCTCAGGACTGGGTCCAAAGTTACATAAATAGCCACATTATTCCCGAAACATTGAAATATGCCTGTAAGAAAAGCGCAACAATGATTTATTCTGTAGACATTGGAGGAAATAATCTTTGAAGCCTTAAAAGATCCACTGAACACAGTACTTTAAAATGGGTTTTAAATAGAATGGAAAGTGCACTCTTGGCACAATGGCTAAAGAAGTGTGCCAGGGATTTATATAAACACTTTTTCTGCCTTAATGAGTCTATGGCACAAAACGTGTGCTCGATTTCTTGGAGCTGGCCAGATAGAATTGGGAACAAACTATCCCTGAGGCTCACTGATCCAATTTTCTGATACCTGATGACCACTCTGTGTCTGTGCAATTGGTGCTGCAGATTGGCAATTCGACCTTTATCTATTGCTCAGTTTACAGACTTAACTTCAAATTGCGTTAACAGTTAAACAAGCATTTATCAAAAGGTACAAGCAAAAGTAAATACATTGGACCTACAGGTCATTCCAAGAAAATGGGTTTCTGGTTGTATTTTATCAATTTAGTGACTTAACATTCAGGCAGGCAGCCCACCTCCAACAAGCACTTTTCTTTAATAATGTCAAAAGAAAATTTGGTGATGCTCAGAACCAAGAGAAAACAAAACTGAAAAGGCATGGCAATGAAACAATCCATTCACCAAGAATTATGAAGTTTATTGACTGATAGGTGGTAAGACATCACAGTATATTTCCATGCTTTCTTATATTTCCATGCTTTCTTTCATTGTGTCACACACACACACACACACACACACACACACACACACACACACACACACACACACACACACACACACACACACACACACACACACCTCCAAAGCAGAAAAATGGTCAAAAACAGAATTTGCACAGATTATCAAATACTGTTTGGATTGCAATTGCTTTCTACATAACCAATTGGTTCTTTCATTTTTCAAAGTTTGTGAGAAGATTTGTAGCTCGGGTGCTCGTTGTTGTGGTTCTGTTCGCCGAGCTGGGAGTTTTTCTTGCAAACATTTCGTCCCCTTTCTAGGTGACTTCCTCAGTGCTTGGGAGCCTCCTGTGAAGCGCTTCTGTGCTGATTCCTCCGGCATTTATATTGGTTTAAATCTGCCGCTTCCGGTTATCAGTTGCTGTCCGCTGCAGTGGCCGGTATATAGGGTCTAGGTCGATGTGTCTGTTGATAGAATTTGTGGATGAGTGCCATGCCTCTAGGAATTCCCTGGCTGTTCTCTGTTTGGCCTGCCCTATAATAGTGGTGTTGTCCCAATCGAATTCATGTTGTTTGTCATCTCAGTGTATGGCTACTAGGGATAGCTGGTCGTGTCATTTCGTGGCTAGTTGGTGTTCATGGATGCAGGTTGTTAGCTGTCTTCCTGTTTGTCCTATGTAGTGTTTTGTGCAGTCCTTGCACGGGATTTTGTACACTACGTTGGTTTTGCTCATGCTGGGTATCGGGCCCTTTGTCATGGTGAGTTGTTGTCTGAGGGTGGCTGTTGGTTTGTGTGCTGTTATGAGTCCTGGTGGTCGCAGCAGTCTGGCTATTAGTTCAGAAATGCTCCTGATGTATGGTAGTGTGGCTAGTCCTTTGGGTTGTGGCATGTCCTCATTTCGTTGTCTTTCCTTAAGGCATCTGTTGATGAAATTGCGCGGGTATCCGTTCTTGGTGAATACCTTGTATAGGTGTTCTTCTTCCTCTTTTTGTAGTTCAGGTGTGCTGCAGTGTGTTGTGGCCCTTTTGAATAATGTCCTGATGCAACTTCGTTTGTGTGTGTTGGGGTGGTTGCTTTCATAGTTCAGGACTTGGTCTGTGTGTGTGGCTTTCCTGTATACCTTCATTGTGAATTCTCCGTTCGGTGTTCTTTGTACCATCACATCTAGGAATGGGAGCTGGTTGTCCTTTTCTTCCTCTCTCATGAATCAGATTCCTGTGAGTGTGGCGTTGATGATCCGGTGTGTGTTCTCTATTTCTGTGTTTTTAATGATTACAAAGGTGTCGTCCACGTATCTGACCCAGAGTTTGGGTTGTAATTGCTTTAAAACTGTTTTTTCTAACTTTTGCATTACTGCTTCTGCTATGAGTCCGGAGATCGGTGAGCCCATGGGTGCTCCGTTGATTTGTTCATATATCTGGTTGTTGAATGTGAAGTGTGTTGTGAGGCACAGGTCCAGTAGTTTAAGTATGCCGTCTTTATTAATAGGTTCAGCGTCCTATTGTCTGTTGTGTATGTCCAGCAGGTCGGATATTGTTTCTCTGGCTAGGGTTTTGTCAATAGAAGTGAACAGTGCCGTTATTTTTCCATGGATCAGTATGGTTGGTTGAAGTCTTCTATTTAGAGACAGTGATGTGGATTCAGATCACTATGCTAAGTATCCTCCACTTGTAGTGATCAGGTCTTCCAGTGCGCCTCCACTGTGACACTTTGTTGAAAGGGATTTCAGAAAGATGGCAAAGACTTTTGCTCCCATGGGCAGTTTCTTTATGTCGGTGCTTAAAACCTGTTTATTTTACAGCTGCGAACTGGGTCTCTAGACCAGACAGGCAGTGTACATTTAAGATAGTTAGATATGACAATATGTGACATTATTGTATAAAGGTCTTTACATTCGTAGCACAATGCGGTTAGTGCAGTGTGTAGTTAGTCAGTCAGCTTGAGGTAATGTTAAAATTATGTGATGTAGTATACTTTTGGTAAGGACAGGAGTCAGACTATGTGTAAATATGAGATTTTATAGCATTGTAAATAATGTTGTTAATAAACTTCAAGACATCTGCATCAACAAGAATCCACTCCTCGTGGTTTATGTTAGATGGGCTAAACTATAGGGAGGCTCCAAGAGTATGTCATTCTTGCAGTGTTCTTTGACCCAGGAAATCACATGATCCATATCATTCCAATTAGAAAACACTCAAAATAACTGATAAAAGCTCATCAGTATTTTGTGACACTTAGGATTAGTGTGATAAATTGAGGGTCACAGAACTTACAAACACTATGACCCACACAGAATAATTTGAATTTCCTTTCATTTTCATTCTAGCTGAATTCTCTGCAGCTGAGATTGGAAATGAATGATATGACTTTGCGCACTTTTCACCAAGGTGTTCCATTTACTATATAGCAAGGAAAGAAATCCAGCACTCAGACTTTTACAACAGAAATATAAGGTACACAAGCATGGCCACAGAGAATCCGATACATTCTGAAAATGGGAGTTGCCTGAAATTTGAAGAGCATGTTTAAATACTTATGGGTCAATGTTGTCAGTAATGGATCTGGCTGCATTAACTCAACCAGGACAATGAATATAAGGAAGTTCATTTCACAGCTGCCTATGCATACTCCACTCCAGATGTCATATACTTCACAGTCTAACTAGTCACCCTTATAAAACCAAACTAGGGAGGTGCAAAAAAAAGCCCCCAAAAATTTGAGTTGTTCATCTTGTTGTCTGAAGGCATGCACCTACAGGGCCCTCCCAAAAGTCTCTGACTCATGACTGGTTCATGAAAAGTTCCCCATGGTGGCCCCTAATCCATACTGCCTGCCATGTCCATTTCAGAAACAGGCAATGGCAAACAGGATTAAAGAGAATCCAAAGGGATTCTATAAATACCTTAAGGACAAAAGGGTAACTAAGGAGAGAATAGATGCCCTTAAAGATCAGCAAGGCCGCCTATGTGTGGAACTATAGGAGATTGGGGAGATACTAAATGAATATTTTGCAACAGTGTTTACCGTGGAGAAGCACATAAAAGATATAGAATTGGGGAAATAAATAGCAATATCTTGAAAAATATCCACATTACTGAGTAGGTGGCGCTTAATGATTTAAAATGCATAAAGGTGGATGAATCTCCAGGACCTGAACAGGTATACCCTAGAACTCTGTGGGAAGCTAGGGAAGTGATTGCTGGGCCCTTTGCTGAGATATTTGTGTCATCGATAGTCACAGGTGAGGTGCCAAAAGACCAGGGGTTCGCTAATGTGATGCCACTATTTAAGAAAGGTGGTAAGGAAAATGTGGGGAACTATAAACCGATGAGCCTGACATCGGTGGTGGGCAATTTGTTGGTGGGAATCCTGAGGGACAGGATGTCCATGCATGTGGAAAAGCAAGGACTGATTAGGGATATTCAACATGGCTTTGTATGTGGGAAATCATGTCTCACAAACTTGATCAAGTTTCTAAAGAAGTAACAAAGAGGATTAATGAGGGCAGAGTGATGGACATGATCTATATGGACTTCAGTAAGGTATTTGACAAGGTTTCTCATAGTAGACTGGTTAGCAAGGTTAGATCACATGCAATACAGGGAGAAGTAGCCATTTGTATACAGAACTGATTCAAAGGTAGAAGAAAGAGGTTGGTGGTGGAGAGTTACCTTTCAGACTGAATACCCGTGAGCCATGAGTCACAAGGATCGGTGCTGGGTCCACTACTTTTCATCATTTATGTAAATGATTTAGGTGGAACCATAGGAGGTATGGTTAGTAAGTTTGGAGATGACACCAAAATTGGAGCTGTAGCGGACAGCGAAGAAGGTTACCTCAGAGTACAACAGGGTCTTGATCAGATGGGCCAACGGGCTGAGGAGCTGCAGATGGAGTTTAATTTGGATAAATATGAGGTGCTGCAATTTGGAAAGGGAAGTCAGGGCAGAACGTATACACTTAATGGTCCTGGGGAGTGTTGCTGAACAAAGAGATCCTGGAGTGAAAAAGCTTCTTAAACAAGTTTGTGATTAACAAGGAGTGACATTGCAAGAAGAACGTCTAGAATTTCTGCTACTTGGACCGAGTTAGGTGCTGTGATCAGACTAAAATTAGATGAGTAATATTACTTGGAAACCAGTGCAATCCAGAGTAAACAGATCTGTAGTATTTTTCTAATCAACCTGTTCAGAGATGTTATTAAACAGGCCTATTGGTCTAGGGTTAGGGACACTTACCACTGCACCCCAGGAAGGCACAGGTCTGCAGTAAGTATCTGGGGCCTGATGAGCTACAGCTGAGAGTTATTAAGCTAGAAGCTCAGTTGTACACAACATGACACATCAGAAAGGGGATATATACATGAAAATTTCGTAACAGGCAGTAGTCACAACCCTTAACACCGAGTGTTCTGATTTGATCAGTGTCAGGGACAGGAGAGTGTGGCTGCAGCTGGGGAGGTAAAAGGCCCCAATTGTCAGGAATTTAAGACCTCAGCCTGTGCCATTATCCAACTGTTCTTAAGTTCTTCCAACTTGGGACTACAGAGATAATGAACTAACTGACCATGGCACTATGGTATAGGAAGGTATTCTAGTGGCAAGAGTGAAAAAAAAATGTACTGATCAAACCTCTGCAAAGTCATCCCTCAGTCTCCAACATCACAGGGAAAATAGCTCTGGTCTATTCAGCGTCTCTCTCAATTGGGCTTCTTTAACTTGTACAGTGTCGATATTTCAAATAAACTACATTAGTTGTGAACTACTTTGGAAAACCTTGAGTCAATGAGAGATACTGGATCATTACAAAGTCTTTTTCCCCTTTGTGTTCTGAGACTAGTTGTATTTTACAATATACAGGCATGCATCTGTCTACTTGAAACAAAGTCCTACCAGGATAGGGAGTATCTATAAGAAAGCTGTACAGACTATACAGATGGCAATTATACCATGGAAATTCCTAAACTGGAATGGTTAGGATTTATAGGACCAACAATCAAGGCTGAACAAGGCGATGTTGTCATTATTCATCTGAAGAATTTTGCTTCTCAACCTTACACACTTCATTCACACGATTTCATCTACACTAAAGAAAACAAAGGTAACCACTTTGCTGGCTGATGTTTGATATTTTTGCTCTTTGTTCTTATTTGGGTCACTGAGTGATGCAATGCGAGATTATCAGTAGCTACTAAGAGATTTGACACAATTCTTTGCTGGAAAGAACAAAAATCATGAAGACTTTGTTACCTGCCCAATGTCAGGGACTTCTATATAAGGCTGGAGAGGAACTTACAATGAGAAGGGGAACACCCATGTCATGGTCGATGTAGGTATCAGCAGAGTAGGTAGAACAAAGAAAGCGTTTTGTTGAAGTCAGCTAGGCACAAAATTAAAGAGCAAATCCTCAAAATAATCTCTGACTTTTACCTGAGACAGATGCAAACCGCTTATGACGATTAAGATCAGAAGAGTGAATATGTGAGTCAAGGATTGACTGGTGTCGTAGACATGGATTCTGGTTTTATAAGCTTTGGGAACGAGGGCTTAACCCTTGGAATAGTCTAAACCTGAACTATGCTGGGATTGTTCTAGTGAGGCGCACAACTAGGAAGTAGAAAGGGTCTGTATCTTAATACACACATATACAGTAGCATGTAACAAAACAGATGAATAGAAAGCACAAATAAGTATGATGGTTGCAGGATGAAACTAATTGGGAATTGAATATTAAAGGGTATTTAGGAGGATAAGAAGGTAGAAAAAGATAGACAGCGGGGGCTGTGTTAATTAATAATGGTATTAGCTTACTAGACAGTGATGACCAATGTTCAGGAAATCAGGATGTAAAAGGTTTGGTTAAGGATGAGAAATGACAAAGACAAGAAATCACTTGTTGGAGTGGTGTGCAAGTCTCTTAACAGTAACCACACAGAGGACTTGAGTATAAAGGAATGAAAATCAGGAGCCTGTCAGAAAGGTACAGAAATAATCATAGGAACTTTTAAACAAGTTATGGACTGAAAAATTCAAGTGGAAAAAAATAGCTGAGGCGACGAGTTCATAGAATGCCTTTGGGATAGTTTCTTAGAACAGGACATCCTTGAGCAAGCTATACAAGACCACATATTGTTCAAGCGATAGGATTAATTAATTACCTTTATGGAAATTCCCCTTTGTAACAGTAATCATAATACGATTGAATTTTGCATTGAGTTTGTGGGAGAGAAGACGGATCTAAGACTAGTATTTTAAACTTAAATAAGGCAATTATAAGGGCCTGAAAGCAGAGCTAGCTAAAGTGAACTGCCATATTATGTTAAGAAACAAATCAACAGCGATGTGGAAGCGCATAATTAAGGGGATGTTTAGAATACACAGAATTGAAACATTTCACAGACAAGACAAATTGGAAGGGCAGCACCCACATCTGTGATTGTTTTAAGAATTAATACTGACCAGGTACTGGGATAACTCCCCTGCCTTTCTCTGCAGTAATGTAATAGGACCTTTTATGTTCACCCAAGAGGGAAGGTAGGATCTTAATCAGATGGGCCAATGGGCTGAGGAGTGGCAGATGGAGTTTAATTTAGATAAACGTGAGGTATTGCATTTTGGGAAAACAAGTCTTAGCAGGACTTATATATTTAATGGTAAGGTCCTGGACGGTGTTGCTGGGCAAAGAGACCTTGGAGTGCAGGTTCATAGTTCCTTGAAAGTAATTTTGCAAGTAGATAGGATAGTGAAGGAGGACTTGGTATGCTTTCCTTTATTGGTCAGAATATTGAGTACAGGAGTTGGGAGTTCATGTTGCAGCTGTACAGGACATTGGTTAGGTCACTTTTGAAATACTGTGTGCAATTCTGGCCTCCCTCCTATAGGAAGGATGTTGCGAAACTTGAAAGGATTCAGAAAAGATTTACAAGGATGTTACCTGGTTTTGAACTCCAGGAAGAGGCAGAATAGGCTGGGGCTACCTTAGTTGGAGTCTCAGAGGCTGAGGGGTGACCTCAAAGAGGTTTATAAAGTCATAAGAGACATGGATAGGATAAATAGACAAGGTCTTTTCCCTAGGATGGGGAGTCCAGAACTCGAGGGCGTTGGTTTAAGGTGAGAGGGAAAAATGTTAAAAGGGACCTAATGGGCATCTTTTTCACACAGAGGGTGGTGCATGTATGGAGTGAGCTGCCAGAGGAAGAGTTGAAGGCTGGTACAATTACAACATTTAAAAGGCATCTGGATGGGTACATAAATAGGAAGGGTTTATAGGGATATGGGCAAAATGCTGACAAATGGGACTAGATTAATTTAGGATATCTGGTCAGCATGGACAAATTGGACAAAGATTTGTTTCCATGTTGCACATCTCTATAACTTTATGAATATGACTCTTATTTGTCTCTTATTAGTTCAAGTTCAGGTGTGTTCTAATGAAAAATCTCCTCTATGTATTGCTAGCATTTAAATTAAGTGAACCTTGAAGACAGTTAAATGACATCACAACATGTGATGCTCTGGTGTAGCTTTACCCATCTTATCTTCAGTCACTTGCCTTCTGCAATGGATTCAGTGTGGTGTGTTCAGTCAATCGATTATATGCATGTAATGTACAGCAATACCATTAAGCCCAGACCCAGATTAAATATAAGTCTGATATTACAGCAATGTGAATAGTTTGTGCTTTTCATAAACATCAAGATGTCTGTCTCAACAAAACCCGGCAGTTAGTGGTGTCGATAGCAGTCATGATTTGGAGATGCTGGTGTTGGACTGGGGTGTACAAAGTTAAAAATCACACAACTCCAGGTTATAGTCCAACAGGTTTAATCGGAAGCACACTAGCTTTCAGAGCGTCGCTCCTTCATCAGGTGACTATCACCTGATGAAGGAGCGACGCTCCGAAAGCTAGTGTCCTTCCAATTCAACCTGTTGGACTATAACCTGGTGTTGTGTGATTTTTAACTTTTAACAAAACCCAATCTTCATGAATATCTGTTACCTGAGCTAGTAGATAGGGCAGCCTACTAATACCGATGTCAGAACCAAGAAACCTTCTTGTGATGCCACATCACAGGCTTCAGGCTAACAGACTAACAAGGAGTTAAAAAGTGTAGCGCTGGAAAAGCACAGTCAGTCAGGCAGTATCCAAGGAGCAGGAGAGTCAATGTTGCGAGCATAAGCTCTCCATCAGGAATTCTGATGAAGACCACATTCCTGTTGAAGAGCTTATGCTCGAAACATCGACTCTCCTGCTTCTCGGATGCTGCCTGAGTGACTGTGCTTTTCCAGGGCCACACTTTGTGACTTTGGGTCTCCATCATCTGCAGTCCTCACTTTCTCCTAGATTAACATGAGGAGCAGTCACTTCCAACTTTATACCTTTTGTTGGTTCAGTTTGAATTTCCTACAGAGACAAAAGATTGAGCTGTTTTTTTGCCCCCAAAACCAATATTCCCAAGACAATTAATGTCTGTCCCTTATTCCTTTATTCATTTGGAATTGTGTCTTTCTTTAGTCTGCTTCCAAAACAATTATGTATTGAAAATGCAAATAAAATAATAGCTGAATTGATTAACTGCAGTTAAATTACTACATGTAGTGCAGATGTAATATATCATTACAAATCAGAACTGTTTAAAAAATGATATTTCCCAGAGATGTTTATCCTATTGGCACAGACACAAAGGACTATATAGCCTCCTTCTGCATTGTCAAACTTTGTGATTTTGTGATTCTGAGGCATACAACCTGTCACAATAATGTTTAGTAATTGGATTTTAGTTAACTCATTTTCACTTGTCTGTAAATGTATGCTGATGTGAGTAACATTGATTCAGATTACAAATTAAAATGTACAGGTCCAGCCAAGAAGTGGTTGAAGATAACATAAAAATCAGCTTGGTTGAGTTTAAATGAAATATCCTGGTTTTACTATCAATAACTATGGTTAAGTGCTTTTGCAAAGCTGTCACATTATTCTGTCTTACTTGAACTTGCACCCATCAGAAACTCAGCTTGCATGCATTACATGGTAATTGGAAATTCCCACCACGCCATTTTATTTTTCATACCCTTGTGGTTATGTGAAAGACTTGGCAAAACAGAACTTCATGTTGAAATGTTTGCACAGCTGATGTTTTGGTGAACTGGGATTTATTAACATGTTTAATCCGTTTGCCGTTGTGGCTCTGTCTGCAAACTGGTGTCTCTTTCAGAGACTTTGCAGCCTGGAATACCCTTTTCACCAGTTCTTAGGTGGGATGTTGAATAGAACACTTTACTGAGGTGGACCACTGCCTCTGAGGAATTGAAACGCTGTCGGAATCCTATTTCACATTTCAGCAGAACTTTTCCTGCCAGGAAATGGAAGGATATCAGCTGCAGCCTTGGTAAAATATGTGGCTCAGATTTTAAACTAACTGTCTGTCTTAATAAGTGAAGAACATGTAATTGCTTTCAAAATATAACATATATCTGTGAAGCATTCATTTAAAAGGAACCTTTTCAGAGGTATTGTTTTTGTCTTTCAACATAGTTGCCCTCACTACTCTTTGAATGGAGGAACTGAAAGGTGACACATCGTAGCCTAACACTGTGATCGTTAAAACCAGTAATCAGCCCATAACAGTGGTTAAGAAAAACACCCTTCCATGCTTATGAGGAACAGTAAACAGCTGCTTGGCAAAAAGCAAGTCCCAAATGCTATTCATTCTTATTGTAACCATAATTCCACAACCCCTCAATCCTGGTAAAATCTTTAAAAAATCTATAGTGCAACCTTTCTATTGTTTTCAATAACCCATCACATGATGGGCTGTTCATAATATTGTGACATGACAGAAATCTTGTTCAGGTTCAACATTACTTTTGCACTTTGCATTCAATACTTCTAAAATGTAAAATTTAAGATTCACTTCTGATAAAAGATCATTGACCCAAGATGTTCAATCAGTTTGTTTTCTGTGATGCTGCTAATCTTGCTGGGCATTTTTGATTTTTATTTCAGATTTACAGAGTCTGCAGTATTTTAGGTTTGCAGAGATTTGCTTTACCTTTTATGACCTTATTGACTTGTCGAACCTAATGACCTCTGCAACTCTACACTTATCTCTCTCTTACTTATATAATAAAATGATGTTTCATCAGAACTCGCCCTTTTGCTACATTTTCTTTAAAATGGTGTTTAAGGCTTAAGGTCTCAATATGAACTCCAGCTGAGAAAACTCACCACATTTCACCATTTTGAGAAATGTCCTCATATCTCTTGCTTTTACCATTACATCTTCCAACCATCCTCTGAATCTATTCACTTGAATTTCTTACACAATTGCCTTTGCAATAGATATCCTCTGCTTTTTGGAATTCTGCAGAAAACCCATATATTCTATTCTCTTCATGAATTCTTTATCATGTACACTAATGAAACTCATAGAATTTTGATATTATTAAGATTGCAGAGCTTGCTGAGGAGACTGAAGTCTGAAGGTGTTCAACAATATTCCATGAAAACGATTTGAATTTACTTTGTACAGATATAGAAAATAGATGTGGTTCCTGTGAAAAGCACTGCCAGTGTAATTCTTTACTAGTGTGGTCATGATGTACAACCTTTGCATTAGCAACGCCAATTAACATCAAAGAACATGGTTAGGAAAATACAAATAATTTCTTCTTTGTGTTCCTCTTATTAGAGCATTATTTGGTTAAAATGTAATGCACAATTTTATCAGAGTAGATAAAATAACAAATAATCAAAATATTTTCAAATGTGCATTCACAAAATCCTTCATAAATATCATAACCTTTCAAAAGTTGTCATATTATTGTTAGTACAACCTGCATTTAAAGAACCATTATGACCTTTCCAATGCACAATCTTACATGCTTACTATCGATCTTATTAAAAAGGATGAGTGTTCTGGATGGAAAATATAGCCGTGGATCGAAGTGCAAATCTTAGCAGCAAAATGAGCACCTTTTTCCACAATATAAGTATCCCCTCAATAATAAGTACAGTATACTGCTTTAGAATGTGTTCGTGGGGTGAGGGGAGTGGAGGGAGGTGGGGTGTTGGGGGCAGTTGTTGGGGGGGGTAGGAGGGTGGATGATGACCCTCAGGGGAAAGCCACAGTGACCACATCTTTGGCACTGAGCCTGGCTCTGTGGCTCAGAAGGGAAGTGTGGAGAATAAGAGAGCAATAGTGATAGGAAATTCAATGGTTAGAGGAGATTCTGTAATTGCGAGCATGACTCCCGGATGGTATGTTGCCAGGGTCATTGATGTTTCGGATCAAGTCTACAGGATTCTTAAACAGGAGGGTGAGCAGCCAGAAGTCATGGTACACATCGGCACCAATGACAAAGCTAGGAAAAGGGATGAGGACCTGAAAAAGGAATATAGGGAGTTAGGTTGGAAGCTAGAAGGCAAGATGTGCAGAGTAGTAATCTCAGGATTGTTACTGGTGCCAGGGGCTAGTGGGACTAGGAACAGAGAGGAAGTGCAGCTGAACATGTGGCTGTAGAGCTGGTGTAGGAGGGAGAGCTTCAGATATGTGGATCATTGGGATATCTTCTGGGGAAGGTGGGACCTGTACAAGGAGGAAGGGGTTCACCTGAACTGGAGGGGCACCAATATTCCAGGTGGGAGGTTTGTCAGAGCTCTTTGGAGAGTCTAAACTAGTTTGGTGGAGGGTGGGAACCGGAGCTACGGATCAGAGGATAAGATAGCTGTTGAATAGGCAAATACAGCGTACAGAGAGTCTGTGAGGAAGTATAGACACATAATAGGACAAAATTGCAGTCAATGTCATGGGTTGAAGTGTTTCTATTTTAACGCAAGAAGTGTCAGGAATAGGGGTGATGAACTTAGCGCATGAATCAGTACTTGGAGGTATGATGTTGTGGCCATTACAGAGTCTTGGATATCACTGGGAATGGTTGTTGGATACTTCGAGGTTTAGATGTTTCAAAAGGAATAGGGAGGGAGATAAAAGAGATGGGGGAGTGGCATTGCTAATCAGGGATAGTATAACAATTGCAGAAAGGGAGGTTGTCGAGGAGGATTTGTCTACCGAGTCATTATGGGTGGAAGACAGAAACTTTTCTATAGACCCACCCTCCTCATACCCCCAAACAGCAACAGAGACACGGAGGAGCAGATTGGGAGGCAGATTTTGTACAGATACAGAACTAACAAAGTTGTTGTCATGGGTGACTTCAACTTCCCTAATACAATATTGATTGGAACCTCCTTAGTGCAAATAGTTTGGATGGAGCAGACTTTGTCAGATGTGTCCAGGAAGGGTTCCTGACTCAATATGTAGGTAGGCCAACTAGATGGGAGGCTATGTAGGATTTGGTGCTTGGCAACGAATCAGGTCTGGTGTCAGATTTCTCGGTGGGAGAGCGTTTCGGTGATACTGATCACAACTCCCTGACATTTACTATACTCATGGAGAGGGATGGGAGCAGACGGTATGGGAAAGTACTTATTTGGGGGAGGGAGAATTACAATGCTATTAGGCAGGAACTGTGGAGCATAAATTGGGAACAGACATTCTCAGGGAAATGCATAACAGAAGTGTGGAGGTTGTTTACGGACAACTTACTGCGAGAGCTGGATATATTTGTCCCACTGAGGTAAGGAAGGATAGTAGGGGAAAGGAATCTTGGATGACAAGAGATGTGGAACATCTAGTGAAGAGGAATAAGAAAGGTTACTTAAGGTTGAGGAAGTAAGGATCAGACAGAGCTCTAGAGGGTTACAAGGTAACCAGGAAGGAACTGAAGAAGTGGGGTGGTACGGTGGCTTAGTGGTTAGCACTGCTGCCTTATAGCACCAAGGTACTGGGTTTGATTCCAGCCTTGGCCTACTGTCTGTGTGGTGTTTGCACATTCTCCCGCATCTGTGTGGGTTTTCTCTGGGTGCTCCGTTTTCCTCCCACAATCCAAAAATGTGCAGATTACATGAATTAGGGTGCTGGAAAAGCACAGCAGGTAAGGCAGCATCCAAGGAGAAAGAGAATCAACATTTCGGGCAAGAGCTCAGAAGGAGAATCAATGTTTCAGGCAAGAGCTCTTCATCAGGAAGGGCTCTTGCCCAAAACATTGATTCTCCTTCACCTGGGATGCTGCCTACCTGCTGTGCTTTTTGAGCATCCCACTCTTGGCTCTGATCTCCAGTCCACACTTTCTCCAGGTTAAGTGAATTGGCCATGCTAAATTGCCCATAGTGTTTGGGGAGGTGTAGGCTAAGTACATTAAGTGAGGGGTAAATAGGGTAAGGGAATGAGTCTGGGTGGGTTACTCTTCAGAGGGTTGATGTGGATTTGTTGGGCCGAAGGGACTGTTTCCATACTGTTGAGATTCAATGATGCTATTCTAATGGATTTAGGAGAACTAGATTAAGCCTTGGCGGGTAAGATTAAGGAAAACCCAAGCACTTATGTGAGGAACAAGAGGATGACCAGAGTGAGGGGAGGGCCGATCAAGGATTATGGAAGAAACTTGTGCCTGGAGTCAGAGGAGATGGGGAAGTTCTTAATGAATACTTTGCTTCAGTATTCACTACTGAGAGGGACCTTGATGTTCATGAGGACAACGTGAAACAGACTGATATGCTCAAACAGGTTAATATTAAGAAGGAGAATGTGTGGGAAATCTTGAAAAACATGAGGATAGATAAGTCCCCTGGGCCAGACAGGATATACCCAAAGCCATTACGGGAAGTTAAGGAAGAGATTGCTGCGCCTTTGACAATCATTTTTGTGTCCTCACTGTCCACTGGTGTAGTGCCAGATGATTAGAGAGTGGCAAATGTTATTCCCTTGTTCAAGAAAGGGAATAGGGATAACCCTGGGAATTACAGACCAGTTAATCTTATGTTGATGGTGAACAAATTATTGGAGAGGATTCTGAGTGACAAGATTTATGATTATTTGGAAAAGCATATTTTGTTAGAAATAGTTAGCATCGCTTTGTGAGTAGCAGGTCATGCCTCACAATCCTTATTGAATTCTTTGATGATGTGACAAAACACATTGATGAAAGTAGAACAGTGGATATTGTGTATATGGATTTTCGCAAGGCATTTGATAAGGTTCCCCATGGTAGGCTGATTCAGAAAGTAAGGAGTCATGGGATACAGGGAAATCTGACACAGAATTGGCTGGCCAATAGAAGACAGAGGATGGTAGTTGATGGAAAGTATTCAGCCTGGTGACCGGTGGTGTTCCATAGGGATCTGTTCTGAGATCTCTGCTCTTTGTGATTTTTATAAATGACTTGGATGAGGAAGTGGAAAGGTGGGTTAGTAAGTTTGCCGATGATATAAAGATTAGCGGAGTTGTGAATAGTAGTATAGGTTGCAATTGGATATTGACAGGATGCACAGCTGGGCTGAGAAATGGCAGATGGAGGTCAACTTGGAAAAGTGTGACGTCATTCACTTTGGAAAGTCAAATGTGAATGCAGATTACAGGTTAAAGGCAGGATTCTTGGGAGTGTGGAGGAACAGAGGGATCTTGAGATCTATGTCTATACATTCCTCAAAGTTGCCACCCAAGTTGAAGCCATACAGTGTGTTGGCTTTCATTAGCTGGGATTGAGATTAAAAACCACAAAGTTATGCTGCAGTTCGATAGAGCCCTGCTTGGACCACACTTGGAATATTGTGTTCCTTTCTGGTCAATATAGAAAGGATTTGGAAGCTCTCGAGATGATACAGAGGAGATTTACCAGGTTGCTGCTTGGACTGGAGGGCATGTCTTATGAAGAAAGGTTGAGTGATCTATGGCTTTTCTCACTGGAGTGAAGAAGGATGAGAGGTGACTTGATAGATGTGTACAAAATGATGAGAGGCACAGATAGAATGGATTGCCAGAGACCTTTTCCCAGTGCGGAAATGGTTATCATAGAGAGCATAACTTTAAGGTGATTGGAAGAAAGTTTAGGGAAGGTGTCAGAGATAGGCTCTTTACATACAGAGTACGTGTTGGGTGCATGGAATGCACTGCCAGCAATGTAGTAGAGCCAGATATATTAGGGACATTTAAGCGACACTTGGATAGGCACTTTGGATGATAGTACAATGAAGGGTAGGTAGGTTATTTTGATTTTAGTAAGATAGAAAGTCAGCACGACGCAGAGGGCCGAATTGCCTGAACTGTACTGTACTGTACTGTTCTATGTTCTATGTGGCTTTCATACTGCATCACCACAACATCAAGTATCCTTCTGTAATTCCATTCAGAAAAAAAATTGGGATGACTACCAAAGCACCACATGCTTAAAAGCTCTTTGTTACAGCATAACATAAATCTTCCCAATAGATAAACACAAGCAAGTTCTTACAATTGCCAGCCAACTATGTCATTGCCTCCTGATTCTCCAATATATAACAATCTTCTAATTGTGTGGTTTTCAATCCAGTGTTATGATTCCCACAGTGCCTAATAACTTTTAAAAAGAGATTTGAATTTCAAGTGACCAACTGAAAGGATCATGCCAGAAGATTTCATGATTTAAAACTTTTGCCATAACATCAAAGCTAAAGTCAATTTTGTTGAGACATTATTTACAAGGCAACTAATGCACTGCATTATAGAAGAAATGTCCATCTCCTGAACTTTCCAACACAATCAAAAGCTGAAGTCACATTTATATGCTACATTGGAGGCTCTTTCTACAAGGTTATAGTCTTTTCATGAACCAGTTGAAGTTAATTCCAGGCGCCACAGCCTTGTTTCTCCCTAATTTACCAAGTTGCAATATCCAGTGTCTGTTAAATGTTGTTTCTGTCAGTCCAGAGAATCCCCTATCTGGTTTCTAACACAAAGCCCCCCCTAGCAACTCCTCCTGGTTGCACCAGGGTGAATTTTCCACTGTTCTGAAATCTCTATGGATCCTGTAAGGAAGTAAGATCAGAGGTGGGAGTCCTAACAAAAACAGAAATTGCCAGAAAATCTCAGCAGTTCTGGCAGCATTTGTGGAGAGAAATCAGAGTTAACATTTCAGGTCCAGTGTCACTTTGTCAGAACAGAGGTGGGAGTCCCAAGTTTGAGGCATTATTGAAGCCTAATATAGATCAATGAGGACCATGGTAATGGTAGGTTTGGGCTTAATGCATGATGTTATATCCCTCTCTTCGATGATCACAAAGAAGGATTGGTGAAACAATAATGTGTGTGTTTTCAATTTGAAATAAAGACTAGGTACAGGGAATATTTACTGGGTGACTGTGGATCACCTCATTCTCTGCTCTTCCAACTGAATCTAATGATGTGACAAATACATAATATTGATTGACAATTTTTTGACAAGTCCCTGAAATGTATATGCACATGATATCACAGCACATGATATCACAATGATAGTTTTGGAGGAATTGAAGTGCATGGGAGGTGGGCTGTGGGAAGCTGAATAGGAGATCACTATACAGCTCTGTCTGACTGTGAAATTGGTACAAATGAGGACGTTAGCAGTAGGTAGGCCAAGTTGGATGAGCTGGACACCATTATAGCCATCAAAGTAGCTATTCCTTGTGACAGAAAGAATGTAGAACCATAAGGTCAGCTTCAGTTCATGTACAATGCTATTCTTGTACAGAATTCTGGTTCATCCTGAGCCATTTACTAAGGTGCTGTGGGGGTTAAGATATGAGGAAGTGAAATGAAGTCAGTGGCAAGCATATGGAGTTTCTGACCAAAATTTCCAAGCACTGGCTGTCACGCTGTCCTGTTGAAACCATGTATCCAGTTTTAGAAACAACTAAGACTGGCCTCAAAAGGGTAAGAACCTTTTGCAAACATTTCATTCTTCCAGGTAACCTCGAAAATCCCAAACAAGACTGGATAGCACCTAATCCTTCACAGCTGAATCGAAAGTTCCCTTTCTAGTGTTGTACCATCCATTTGGAGTTTAAGCTATTACAGTTACGTCACTTATTTATTTCAGTAATTGCATGTGCTCCAGGAGCTGAACAGTGTGAACAGATAGTTAATCACACGTCTTGATGTACCTGAAAATATATCTTCTTGTAATTTGAGAATGCTGTTAGTTTTGATTAAAAATTGAATGTATCCATTTTCTTATTTTGCCTTTCAACTGTCCAGACTTGCCATGAACATAGGGAAATTATTGAAAGGGAAAATTTCTTTCTTAAGTTATTGATTACTGTAATTCTATTGTAAATGTGTTTTTCAGTCATACTTATAATTGCTTACACATCTTCACCAATGTCATTCATTCCTAACTCTTCCAGAAAAAAAAGTTGTTAGCAACAAAGGGAGACTGAATAACTTATTACTGGACTTTGGTACTTTATGAGAGAGTGACAGTGCATTCAAAATGAAGTGACCAGGTCAACATCTTGTTGCTCTTAAACTTCTTACATGCTAGTCATGGATTAGTTTGAACTCTCAGTTCTGATCCATGTCTCACTCCAGTGAATTGAACACAAAACTAGGCTGACACTACAGTGCAGTGTTTACAGTGCTGTCTTTTGAATAAATGTTAAAACAAGGCCCTCCTCTTGCTGACACTATTTTGAAGAAGAGCAGGGGAATTAATCTGAATCTTCAACCAACATAGTTTGAAATAAAATGGATTATCTAATGGTTATCACATTGTTATTTCATAGAGTCATAGTGCTGTACAGCATGGAAACAGAGCCTTCAGTTCAACTCATTCATGCCAACCAGATACCCTAAATTAATGTAATCCCATTTGCCTGCTTTTGGCCTATATCCCTCTAACCCTTTCCTATTCACATATCCAGATGCCTTTTAAATGTTGTAATTGTATCAACCTCCACAACTTCCTCTGGCAGAACATTCCATAAACGCACCACCCTCTGTGTGAAAAAGTTGCCCAGCTCACCGTATACAAAGTGGCTGCTGCAGTTACTGCATTTCCAAAGTACTTTGTTAACTGTAAAGTTCATTGTGAAAGAAGCCATGTAAATGTAAACCTTTCATTATGTGCCATTTTCTCATATCGAGAAAGCAGGCAAGATCCTGTTCCATATCTACTGACACTGCTGCTCTGTAAGCTAAATCAGGTGGTGGGCGTGACTGAGGTCAATTCTCTCTACCACATTTTCACACAGATGGATTGTAAATGACCACAGCTGGCATTTGTGGTATTTGCCAACTCTACAAAAATGTGGTAAAAATTGTGCAAGGTGGTCCTCTGCCACCAATCTTCTGTTGTCTTTGCTTTATCTTGAGTCTATCTAGCCATTGATGGTAGAGAAGACATCAGTGTAGAGTACCAACAAAAGCGATATTGTAAAAAGGTTTATTGCATAATAGCAATAAACAAGTATATTTGGCAGGGAAAATTATTGGATCTTAGGGGCCTGACAGAGATCCATCTGCTCCCGCAGAAAGCTAAAGTAGAAGTCCTTTTGTTCACCACAGTCTGTCTGTGGTATCAGTGGAATGGATGGAACCAATGTAACATGAATATTCACCCATAAGCATTATCATATACAATGCAATCTTCTGATCAACAAACTGAGCATTGAAAACTTTAACTAGAAATAATTTTAATGTTTATATTATCACACAGTCACTCACTCCAAGGTTTTACAGTTTCACTTCAAAAGACTGGTTTAAATAATAAGAGACAAAAAAAACTGCAGATGCTGGAATCCAAGGTACACAGGCAGGAGTTGGAAGAAGACAGCAAGCCATGCAGTATCAGGAAGTGCAGAAGTCAATGTTTCGGGTGTAACCCTTCTTCAGGACTGGGGGTACGTTTTGGATGGGGCCGGGTGCAGGGTGGTGAAGTAGGGATAGGTGAACATCGGAAGAGAGCACAACATTTTTGGTCGATGGGAGGAATGAATCCAGTTGGTAGCTGGAAGGAAGGGAGGGGCTGGGAAGGGGTTTGGGGGATGGGAATGGAGGTTATTTGAAATTGGAGAAATCAATGTTGAATCCTCCATCTGTCGGTGGCCCAGGCGGAAGATGAGGTGTTGTTCCTCCTATTTGCATCTTGGTTCATTGTGGCAATGGAGATCTAACAGCATCTTTGGAGAGAGAAATAGAGCTAACATTTCAGGGCCAGTAACCCTTCTTCAGAAGTGATTTGTTGTGTAAAAGTGCAGTTTCACAGCTGAGGCACTCCACTGCGTGCCCTACTTCAGTGCACCTGTTTAATCTCACAATTCCTGAAGATTTCAACACGTAACCTCTAACCTCCAACTTCTTGGTCCTCACACCCCCACTCTACTTCCATTGTCGAGAGGGTAGTGCTGGAAAATCACAACAGGTCAGGCAGCATCCAAGGAGCAGGAGAATCAACATTTCGAGCATAAGTCCTTCATCAGGGATGTGGTGGGCTGAAATGTTCATTGTCACAGCTCCACCCTGTACCAGCCAATGGAAAAGGATAGAGATTTTTCTATCTCCAATTTCTGTTTCTTGGCTGTCAGTCAACTAGCTTTTTTTCCCATCGCTATATTTTTGTAATTATAGACAAAGTATTCAAAGAAAATGCAAAAGACTTCATTGTAAGTTGATGTTCAATGGGTTGTCTTTGAGTTGCTCACATCAGTACCCTAGAGCTAAATCTTCAACTCTTGGTGCTGTATTTTCCTAACATTTGATGAGGTGTCAATTTTGGTGAGTTTAGTACAGGGTTTCCCTCCGCAAGCTTTCTCACACAATATTACATTGCTCACCTCATGTGTCCCAGGCCTCCATTGCTCTGTTCTTGCATTATCTTGTGCTCACTGCCCCCTCTGGTGGCCTTGCCACTGATGTCACATCTAAACCCAGCTACTTACTATTGCCATTGCTGCAAATCAGTATCTGAAAATTTCCAACGGCCATGGCTGACACAGGCAAATTGGCATCCCTGTTCATGGACAGGAGATCTGAATAGATGGGGAGGTGGAGAGAAGGGTTATCCTCTATCCCCAGGAGCACCAGAGGAGACTGCAGCAACAGATCCTGCCAGACCGGTTCGAGATCTGGTCAGTGGACTATCCAAGGTCTGGAGAAAAGTTTGAATGTATAGCCTCAGATGTTGTGAAGCCCTCCAACAGCTATTGTTAACATGAACTTTAATTGCCCAAGAAAAACAAAGAAATAACAAAGAAAGAAAGTTGCATTTGCATTTGAAAAAAAAGGGGTGCTTGCGTTCCAGCAGCAACATACTTACAGCCAATGAATGGTGACCTTACCCAACTCAGTCTGATTCAGTGGTTGTCAGTTCAGTCCTGTCTGGTTTGTTGTGCTTGATGTTGCTGAGCTGTGTCTTGCTGAAGGTGGTGTTCCTCCTGCTGAAAGTTCCCACTTATCTCCTTGGAAGGTTGTTGCTGCTCTTGCAGTTCCTGAGCTGCACCCTTCAGTTGTCCAGAGCAAGTATGTGGGAATTATGCAGTGCATTGTGTAGTATACTACAAGGACCTTCCTGTCCCAAGAATAGGAACCTGATTCAAAGAGTCCTGTTGTCTGCCCCACAATAATTCTGATGTCTATTGTTTTATCTAAACACATTTACTCTGCTCTGGGAGGGCTGAAGCCATCTTTCATTTTCATTATGCATGTGTCATTCAGATGTCAATAGAAAGCATTGCAGGGAATGAACCAAGGGCTCCAGCTGTTATTCTAGGCATCTCCAAACCTCATGATCTTTTCTGCATTATGCACCCTGCAGCTGTGTGTTCCCATTCAACCCTTTTTTAAATGCTGCTTATCTCACAGTTTAACCTCTGAACTGCAGGCCACTGCTCAATAATGCCCAACATCTTTATGCACTGTTCTTCCACTGTAGTCATGGTGGTGGTGACCACTGATGATTTCCCCTCCTGCTGTACCCATGCCTTCCCAAGTTCCATTGTCTCCCACACTTATCTCTGGAGCTGCCCTCCTTCACCACTCCTGTCCCTTCTACATCCAAACACCTCAACTACTGTGTTTGTTGCTTTCGTTGTGGTCTCCTCTACATTGGGGAGACAGGACACCAACTGATGGAACGTTTCAGAGAACATCTTTGGGACACATGCACCAAACAACCCGTTGCCCTGTAGCAAACCACTTCAGCTCCCCATCCCACTCTGCTAAGGACATGCAAGTCCTGGGCCTCCTCCACCGCAAAATCCAAGCCACTCGACACCTGGTGGAAGAACACCTCATCTTTTGCCTTGGGACCCTCAAACCACATGGCATCAACAACTACTTCACCAGTTTCCTCATCTCCCCTCCCCTCACCTCATCCCAGATCCAACCCTCCAACTCGGCACCACCCTCTTGAACTGTTCCACCTGTCCATCTTCCTTCCCTTAATTTCAGCATTTGATGTCATTCTAACTGAAGTGAGTTTGGACATCACCTTGACTGATTGTGACGATATCCCCTGGCTGACCATTGCTTCCTTGAGGGATGAAGGACTACACCACTTGGACATTAAGATATAGCCATTTAGTTGAAGCACATGCAATGTAAGCCGCTAGTACATGCTGTAGGTGTGAGACTAACATAGAACATAGAACATAGAACATAGAACATAGAAAGATACAGCGCAGTACAGGCCCTTCGGCCCTCGATGTTGCGCCGACCGAATCCTACCTAACCTACACTAGCCCAATAACTTCCAAATGCCTATCCAATGCCCGCTTAAATGACCATAAAGAAGGAGAGTTCACCACTGCTACTGGCAGGGCATTCCATGAACTCACAACCCGCTGTGTAAAGAATCTACCCCTAACATCTGTCCTATACCTACCACCCCTTAATTTAAAGCTGTGCCCCCTAGTAACACCTGACTCCATTAGCGGTAAAAGGTTCTCAGTGTCGACCCTATCTAAACCCCTAATCATCTTATACACCTCTATCAAATCTCCCCTAAACCTTCTCTTCTCCAATTAGAACAGCCCCAAGTGCCTCAGCCTTTCCTCATAAGATTTTCCTACCATTCCAGGCAACATCCTGGTAAACCTCCTCTGCACTCGTTCCAATGCCTCCACATCCTTCCTATAGTATGGCGACCAAAACTGCACACAATACTCCAGATGAGGCCGCACCAGAGTCTTATACAACTGCAACATGACCTCAGGACTCCGGAACTCAATTCCTCTACCAATAAAGCCCAGTACACCATATGCCTTCCTCACAGCACTATTTACCTGGGTGGCAACTTTCAGAGATCTGTGTACATGGACACCAAGATCCCTCTGCTCATCCACACTACCAAGTAGCCTACCATTAGCCCAGTAATCCATCTTCTTGTTACTCCTACCAAAGTGAATGACTTCACACTTAGCTACATTGAATTCCATTTGCCACATTTCTGCCCAGCTCTGCAACTTATCTATATCCCGCTGTAACCTACCACTTCCTTCCTCACTATCCACAACTCCACCGACTTTTGTGTCATCCGCAAACTTGCTTACCCAGCTTTCAAGCCCTTCCTCTAGATCATTTATAAAGATAACAAAAAGCAATGGTCCCAAAACAGATCCTTGTGGTACACCGCTAGTAACTGCACTCCAAGATGAACCTATTCCATCAACTACTACCCTCTGTCTCCTTCCAGCCAGCCAATTCCTAATCCAAACCTCTAATGTATCCTCAATGCCATACCTCCGTAGTTTTAGCATTAGCCTACCATGGGGAACCTTATCGAACGCCTTACTAAACTCCATATACACAACATCTACTGCTTTACCCTCATCCACTTCCTTAGTCACCTTCTCAAAGAACTCAATAAGGTTTGTGAGGCACGACCTGCCCTTCACAAAACCATGCTGGCTATCCTTGATCACGTTATTCCTATCCAGATGTTCATAAATCTTATCCCTTACCATTCTCTCTAAGACTTTGCCCACCACTGAAGTCAGACTCACTGGCCTATAGTTACTAGGGCTATCCCTACTCCCTTTCTTGAACAAGGGGACCACATTCGCTATCCTCCAGTCCTCTAGTACTATTCCCATTGACAATGACGACATAAAAATCCAGGCCAATGGCTCTGCTATCTCCTCCCTAGCTTCCCATAGGATCCTAGGGTAAATGCCATCAGGTCCAGGAGACTTATCTATTTTCATCCTTTCCAATATTCCCAGAACCTCTTCCCTTCATATTTCCAGGCCATCCATTCTAATCATTTGTGACTCCATATTCACATCAGCAACAGTGTCCTGTTCCTGAGTGAATACTGATGAAAAGTATTGATTCAGTGTCTCTCCAATCTCCTGCGCCTCCACACACAACTTCCCACTACTATCCTTGACTGGACCGATACCTACCCTAGTCATCCTTTTATTCCTGACATACCTATAGAAAGCCTTTGGGTTTTCCCTAATCCTACCAGCTAAAGACTTTTCATGTCCCCTTCTCGCTTCTCTTAGCTCTCTCTTTAGATCCTTCCTGGCTACCTTATAACTCTCTATCGCCCCAACTGAACCTTCACGCCTCATCTTTACATATGCCGCCTTCTTCCCTTTCACAAGGGATTCCAATTCCTTACTAAACCACGGCTGCCTCACAAGGCCCTTTACACCATGCCTGACTGGTACATACTTATCGAGGACACGTAGTAGCTGCTCCTTGAACAATCCCCACATCTCATTAGTGTTCTTCTCTTGAAGCCTGTTTTTCCAATCCACACATCCTAAGTCATGCCTCACTGCATCATAATTTCCCTGCCCCCAGCTATAACTCTTGCCCTGCGGCGCACACTTATCCCTCTCCATCACTAAAGTAAAAGTCACCGAGTTGTGGTCACTGTCCCCGAAGTGCTCACCTACCTCCAAGTCTAACACCTGGCCTGGTTCATTACCTAGAACCAAATCCAGTATAGCCTCACCTCTTGTTGGCCTGTCTACATATTGTGTCAGGAAACCCTCCTGCACACATTGGACAAACAGCAACCCATCTAATGAACTCGAGCTATAGCTCTCCCAGTCAATATCTGGGAAGTTAAAGTCCCCCATAACAACCACCCTGCTACTTTCACTCTTTTCCTGAATCATCCTCACAATATTATCCTCTACTTCTCTAGGACTATTAGGAGGCCTGTAGAAAACACCTAACAGGGTGACCTCACCTTTCCTATTTCTAACCTCAGCCCAAACTACCTCAGATGGCAAGTCCTCTTCCATCGTCCATTCCACTGCTGTAATACTATCTTTGACAAGTAATGCCACACCTCCCCCTTTTTTACCCCCATGTCTGATCCTACTAAAACATTTAAACCCTGGAACCTGCAACAGCCATTCTTGTCCCTGTTCTACCCACGTCTCTGTAATGGCCACAACATCGAAGTCCCAGGTACCAACCCACGCTGCAAGTTCACCTACCTTATTTCTTATACTTCTGGCATTGAAGTATACACACTTCAATCCACCCTTCTGTTTACAGGCACCCTCCTTCGAGATCGCTGCATTATTCATAACATAGCACAGTGCAGAACAGCAACATGTCTTCCCCCTCGACTGTACTTTGTAGCTGAACATGACAAGCTGCCTGGTTTTCTTTCTGCACTAAAAGATAAGGTAAGGCAGAAGCACTGTGAGCCGATAAGTTCTGAATGAAGTGGCAAAGCACGATAAGACAAGGCAAGATTTGGAGATGCTGGTGTTGGACTGGGGTGTACAAAGTTAAAAATCACACAACACCAGGTTATAGTCCAACAGGTTTAATTGGAAGAACACTAGCTTTCGGAGCGACGCTCCTTCATCAATTTTTCAATGTATAATTTCAGTTACATCACACTGCAAATTTTTGCCATAAATTCTGTGTTACGATCAAGCCCTCCACAATCACCTGATGAAGGAGCATCACTCCGAAAGCTAGTGTGCTTCCAATTAAACCTATTGGACTATAACCTGGTGTTGTGTGATTTTTAACTTAAGACAAGGCAAGGCAGAAATATTGCAAGTATCCTAGTTGGCATAAAATGAATGCAGACTAAGAAAGCAAACTGAGAACACTGTGATCCACTTTGATGCAATGTAAGAGACCATGCGTAATAGCAATGATAATGAGACAATAATGTGCTTCTCCCTGTGTATAGTGCAACCTGGCAGCAACATTGCAATGTAAGGTGTCAGTGAGCTCCAAAATGTGGAATTGAAGTGCTCATCTGTATTCAAACAAGTTGTTCCCTGATGATGTGGTGAGGCTGGTGTTTACTGATGCCAACCTCCATTGATTAGATTAGGTTACTTACAAGTCCACACGACCCGCCGAAGCGCAACCCACCCATACCCCTACATTTACCCCTTACCTAATACTACGGACAATTTAGCATGGCCAATTCACCTGACCTGCACATCTTTGGACTGTGGAAGGAAACCGGCGCACCTGGAGGAAACCCACGCAGACACGGGGAGAACGTGTAAACTCCACACAGTCAGTCGCCTGAGTCGGGAATTGAACCCGGGTCTCAGGCGCTGTGAGACAGCAGTGCTAACCACTGTGCCACCATGCCACCCATTGTTGGGGGTGAAGGTGGCCACTACCATGGAGTCTGCCCTAAAATTTTGGGGAATACTGCTCAAGATTGATACTTAGAATTGGTGCTCATGACTTGGGAAAATAGCAAGCTGCACATAAATGAGCTGAGATTTGTAAAGATTGAGATGTTAGTACTTGCAAACAGGTCCCTTGCACTCACAAGTGAGATTCTCACCTAGCTGTTAAAAGCTTATGCAGACATTTGGATATATTTTAGTGACCTCAGGAATCTCATTTTTTCCATTCTTGCTGTATTTTCCCAACTTTTTTCCATTGCCCATGTTGTTTAGAGACTAGAAAAATTCCACCCCTGGAAACTGTAGATTATTCACCATCTTAAACGTTCACTCAGTACACACCAGCACGTCCATGTTTGCAGTGGACACCATCTACAACGTCCCCTATGCACAACAATTCAAACCTGTGAGACCACTATCAACACAAAAAGAAAAGACAACAGGAGAATGAGAATACCCAGCTGCAAGTTCTCTTCCAAGTCACACCCCATCCTAGCCTGGGAATTTACCAATGCTCCTGCCTTGTTGTTGAACCAAGGTCTTGAAACTTCCTCCCAAATAGTACTGTATGAGTCCCCTGACCACACAGAATACAACTGTTCATGAAGTAGACTCACTAAAACATCAAAAACAGAGTTAGGGATGGACAATCAATGTTGGCCTTGCAAGTGATGCCCAGATCCATGAATGGTCCTGTGTATAATGTGAAGCTTTCTGTCTTTTCCTTGCAATGTTGATCTGAAGAACTAGTATCCAGCTTTGTATTTCCTGATAAATCCAGAAATAGCTGGTTTTACTGAGCTATATATTGTGTTCTGTCATTTTAATCCATTCTTTGTTCCATAAACTGTGCCAAGCTACAGAGAACTTCCTTACAGAGCTCAGAATGTTATTATCTATTTCAAAATTTTTATTTCAGCATTTGATGTCATTCTCTATAGAAAAACAGAAAGCGCTGGAAAAGCTCTGAGGGTCTGGCAGCAGTTTTGTAAGTCTAACTTGCCTAATCTGGCACTTGGTCAGTGCTGTCACATTATACTCAAAACATTAACTCTGTCTCTGTCTCTGTCTCTATCTCTCTCTCTACAGATACTGCCAAACATGCTGAATTTCTCCAGCATTTCCTGATTTTATTTCAAATCAGCATCCACAGCATTTTGTTTTAGTTCTGATTTTAATACATCAATCTATACGTACCTTCAAGTGCATTTTAAGGGATATACAGAAGTAACATTTTTTGGATTATGAGAAGATAAAAATTGAAAGGTGAAGAAATTCTTCAAAGGCATAATTACAGACATAAGTCTTCACCATAGATGTACTCTACAAACACAACATTTGCGCATATAATCCACTCAATACAGTCGGGTATTTGTAGGGAACTCTGTACTCTCAGCTTTTTTAAATCTCACTCAAAGACCTGACCTGAAGATTCAATGACACTTTCTTTTACTTAAGTATCCCTGCGTGTAACACATGCACAATTTTCTAAACCAAATACTGACTCTACCACATTTAGGATTTTCTTCAATAAAAGGTTGAGAATGTGAAACCATTAGAAGGCAAATAGGTGGAGTCTGTGTGGCCTATGGGTGGTGCAAGGACAGTCTTGACTAAGCAAGCAAACAATTAAATGCTATAGAAAGAGCAAGGTACTGGGGTCAGGGTAGATTGGTATTCTGAAAGGATGTAGCCAAATGGACAGAAAGGCTTTCACCATCTGAACCTTATGAAGCGAAAACTGATATTTTTGTGTCTTGGACAGCATGTGCTCGTGCTAAAACGCTTGGTAAGCCTGTATAATTCATTTGCTGAACAGTCCAACTAAATGTCTGATAGCTGCTGCAATTTAAATTAGCATAGCCTTCCCTATCAGCATGTTAATGGACAATGGACAGGAAGCATGTTTTTGTATGCTATAGAAGCATTTCAACACAAATGCTTGATTTAAATAGAAAAGATGCTTAAAATAATACATTACAGCATCACATATATCATGGTTGGGAAATAGAACCATTTCGAGGCCAAAATCTTCAGATGAAATAGGATTAGGAGGTGAAGAATAATTAGTCGAGAGCAGACAACACTCAACCCAAATAGGCAGGGAATCGAACTTGACACCATTGCAAATTGTAAATCTGTATGGTATACTCAAAATGAGGACCACAAGCCTATGATAGAGCAACTGCTATTGCAATCACCAGTATAAGTGAGACTAATTGAACTGAATTTATTGTCACGTGTACCTAGGCACAGGGAAAAGCTTTGTCTTGCGAGCAATACAATGACGAAATCTGGAGTTTATTCTAATCAATTTTGCTTAGTAACCACCTAATGTGTCCTGCAATGTCTTGTTTAACTACTTTGATGCTGCAGTTGATTGTTAATGTTCTCACAGCGCTCTTCAAACAAGAATAGAGAATTAAATTTGATTGATATTATTATTGTATTATTTCTTCTGATGTCAAATAATAAATGAATCAGAAATATACATGAATCTTTCACTGAATTGATTTTCTGGAACCTTTCTGAAGGCAAAATAGCTATGCATTTGTCCAGAAAATATGTGTTGTTGCCTTTAAAAGGATGTTTTATTGTATCTGAAACACTGAAAAATCTTTAACTGACAAAATGGGGCAAATGTTGGTCTTGTCTCAGTACAGGAGTTGGGAGGTCATGTTGAGGCTGTAAAGGACATTGGTTAGGCCACTGTTTGAATATTGCGTGCAATTCTGGTCTCCTTCCTATCGGAAAGATGTTGTGAAACTTGAAGGGGTTCAGAAAAGATTTACAAGGATGTTGACAGGGTTGGAGGATTTGAGCTATAGGGAGAGGCTGAACAGGCTGGGGCTGTTTTCCCTGGAGCGTCAGAGGCTGAGGAGTGAACTTATAGAGGTTTACAAAATTATGAGGGACATGGATCGAGAAAATAGGCAAAGTCTTTTCCCTGGGATCGGGGAGTCCAGAACTAGAGGGCATAGGTTTAGGGTGAGAGGAGAAAGATATAAAAGAGACCTAAGGGACAACTTTTTCACACAGAAGGTGGTAAGTGTATGGAATGAGCTGCCAGAGGAAGTGGTGGAGGCTGGTACAATTGCAACATTTAAAAGGCATTTGGATGGGTATATGCATAGGAAGGGTTTGGAGGGATATGGGTCGGGTGCTGGCAAATGGGACTAGATTGGGTTGGGATATCTGGTCGGCATGGATGGGTTGGACCATAGGGTCTGTTTCCATGCTGCACATCTCCATCACTCTAAGCCAATCTGTGCACTTCTACAGATTGCAAAACTTGTTCCAGACCCATTTTCTCTTTTTAAAAATCAATTTATGGGATGTGGGCATCGTTGGTGAGACAGCATTTATTGCCCATCCTAATTACCCATAGGTCACTTAAGTGTCAAACACATTACTGTGGGTCTGGAGTCACATGTAGGTCAGATTGGGTAAGGGCAGAAGTTTCCTTTTATAAAAACTGTTAGTGGCCCAGATGGGTTTTACCCAACAATCGACAATGGTTTCATGGTTATTATCAGACTTCTAACTTCCAGTTTGTCATTGAATTCAAATTCCATTGCAATGGTGGGATATGGACCCACTTCCACAGAACATTATCTGGGTCTCTGCGTTATTGACTTTATTAGGGTTTTTCATCTTTACACACAGTGGTCAGGTTTGTAGTGCATTTTGAGAGTTGTGACAGAATGGTAGGAGTGTGGATGAGGAAGAACTGCCTTGGTTTTCTAACACAATGGCCAGACTTGAAATGTTGTTTCAAGGTTCCTAAACCTCACCCTTTATCCCTTTCACAGTGCTTCTTCCACCCCCACCCCCCACTTTCCACTCCATGCTACTAATTTTCTCTGATGCCACATCACACCCTCGTATTTGCTCGATCTATCCTCCATATCACTAACCCAGTCTGCACTGTGTACAGTTATCTGGAGACACTCAATAGCAATTGGACTCACTGTAGTCAGTGGAAAACCATTACATCTCTAACAATCTTTTTGATGTTTGATATACATAGCTGAATTACTTAGAAATATTAAGTTTTTTTGGAATTTATATCATGTTCATTTTGACATTGTCGAATTCCTCAGTGTTTTTTTGCATATCTCTGGGAGATGCCAAGCACTGAAAGGGTGATGGTTTTCTTTAATATGAGTGGTGTTGATGGATGATCAGGAATCTGTGATTGATATTTTCTGATGCGTTTTTACCTAAAAACTAAGATAAACAGTCATTCTTCAATTAATTGACTATTGCTAGCTCCGTTAAGTGGAGTTTCGGGTGGATAGGATAATGAAGGCGACATTTGGTATGCTTTCCTTTATTGGTCAGAGCATTGAGTACAGGAGTTGGAAGGTCATGTTGCAGCTGTACAGGACATTGGTTAGGCCACTTTTGAAATATTGTGTGCAATTCTGGTTTCCCTCCTACGGGTAGAATGTTGAGAAACTTGAAAGGGTTCAGGAATTATTTACAAGGATGTTGTCAGGATTGAAGGGTTTGGGCTACAGGGAGAAGTTGAATAGGCTGGGGCAATTTTCCCTGGAGCATTGAAAGTCGAGGAGTGACCTTATAGAGGTTTATAAAATCATGAAGGGCATAGATAGGGTAAATAGACAAAGTATTTTCTCTGGGGTGGGGGAGTCCAGAACTAGAGGGCATAGGATTGAGAGAAAGATTTTAAAAAGGACCTAAGGGGCAACTTTTTCACACAAGTAGTGGCACATGTATGGATTGAGCTACTAGAGGAAGAGGTGGAGGCTGGTACAATTCCAACATTTAAAAAGACATCTGGACAGGTATATGAATAGGAAAGGTTTAGAGGGATATGGGTCAAATGGAACTAGATGAATTGAGGATATCTGGTTAGCATGGATGAGTTGAACTGAAGGGTCTGTTTCTGTGCTGTACATCTCTATGACTCTGAGAAAACCCGAAAAACATCTCACTCTCGCTGATAATGGACCAAAAATCCAAAAGTTAAAAAAGATCTTTATAAATAAATAAGTAACCACATCACAGGTGCATTCAGTTATTTATGGATTTAGTTTCAATAGTTTTTGAATCAATAGGACCATTTGCTTAGTTTAAGCTTTTGAAACCCAGCCAATCATTCATAATGGAACTGATGTCATAATAAAACCACTCCACTAATAGAATCTTATCCTTCAGTTCAACCAAATTAAAGCACAAAAATTTGACAGTGGAAGATTTTTAAAAAATAATATAAAATGTACTGTGGTACTTTCTCCATTAGAAAAGATACAATATTGTGCATGAAAATTACACAGTGGTGGTCAATGTAACATTCAACATACCTTTCTGTGTCAAAGTCCGACAATAAATCACAGCAGCTAAAAAAAATTACACTATAATGCAACATCTAACAGATAATCAGAGGTGTGAAAAACTTCCCTTTTACCTTTCAGAATGTTTCCTCAATAGCAGGGCTGGCCCAAAAGTTTATGGCACTTTAGACTAATTATGACTTTGGCAACCACTCCCACCCCACCCCTCACACCATACTCCAGTTCCCCCCCCCCCAATCCAATACAGGGAAAATGAGAAGACTGGTCAGTCCAGGCCCACTCAGCAGGTGTTCCATGTTCCTCAGAAGTTCCCAATCTGATGTACTTTTAATGGGCTTCTGAAGTCCAGCAGGGCCAGCTGAAAATGGTGTGTGGATCAAATTCTGATGTTTGTTCCCCTTTTTAAAACCACGAAGGGTGTGCATTTTGCACTCCACGCATTTCCTGCCCACAGAAGGAACAGAGGAAAATGTGAAGGGTCACAAATACAGGGGAAAATCAGATTTCTTTGAAAATAGAGTCAAGGTGTAGCATTTGCATGTCAAAACACATTACCAGCTCAAAATTTGGCTCAATCTGCTTGAAGCTACGTGACTGGATGGCTGGTCTACTGGCAGGGTACAGAAAGTTCACCAACTGAACAATAAAAGTAATTCAATGACTGTAAAATGCTTTGAGATGCCCCAAGGGAATAAAGCAGACCGTGTAAATGCAAGTTCTTTCTTTACAAGAACATAATTCCGCAATGCATCTGATAAAATGAGATCTAGAATCCATTAGTGTATTTAATCATTCCTCTTGGCCTTCATACAGGTTTCAGGGGATATAACTATTGCCGTTTCAAAATCAAACATGAAAACAAACATGTACAATAAGTGCATTTGACATCAGCTAAGATGTACGTTAAATCAGGAAAGCTATCTTTATTCATACATAAGGGTTTTCCTGGTACAGAAACAAAATTAAGCTTCAAGATTTGGAATAGAATTACTTTGCAAAACTTTAACATCTGGGCAAAATGTCAGGTATTCAAGTTACTGGACATCAGAATTGTTTTAATTCACAGAAGAGGGGAATGGGGGAAGCGTGGTGCACGGGCGCAAGAGGTGGTGGTAGTGCAGGCCGGTGCAAGGGCAGATGAGGTGGAGGTGGTGCCGTCCGGTGCATGCACATGAGGTGGAGGTGGTGCAGGCCGGTGCAAGGGCAGATGAGGTGGAGGTGGTGCGGGCCGGTGCAAGGGCAGATGAGGTGGAGGTGGTGCGGGCCGGTGCATGGGCACATGAGGTGGAGGTGGTGCGGGCCGGTGCATGGGCACATGAGGTGGAGGTGGTGCAGGCCGGTGCAAGGGCACACGAGGTGGAGGTGGTGCCATCCGGTGCAAGGGCACACGAGGTGGAGGTGGTGCAGGCTGGTGCAAGGCTGTGCGAGGTGGAGGTGGTGCGGGCAGGGGGAAGGGCACACGAGGTGGAGGTAGTGCAGGCCGGTACAAGGGCACATGAGGTGGAGGTGGTGCAGGCTGGTGCAAGGCCGTGCGAGGGGAAGCTGGTGCAGCCTGGTGCAAGAGCACACGAGGTGGAGGTGGTGCAGGCTGGTGCAAGGGGACACGAGATGGAGGTGGTGCAGGATGGTGCAAGGGGACACGAGATGGAGGTGGTGCAGGCCAGTGCAAGGGCGTGCGAGGTGGAGGTGGTGCGGGCAGGTGCAAGGGGACACGAGATGGAGGTGGTGCAGGATGGTGCAAGGGCACACGAGGTGGAGGTGGTGCAGGCCGGTCCAAGGGCGCACGAGGTGGAGGTGGTGTAGGCCGGTGCAAGGGCACACGAGATGGAGGTGGTGGAGGTGGTGCAGGTAGGTGCAAGGGCATATGAGGTGGAGGTGGTGCTGTCTGATGCAAGGGCACACGATGTGGAGGTGGTGCAGGCCGGTGCAAGGCTGTGCGAGGTGGAGGTGGTGCCGTCCGGTGCAAGGGCACATGAGGTGGAGGTGGTGCAGGCTGGTGCAAGGCCGTGCGAGGTGGAGGTCGTGCAGGCAGATGCAAGGTCATGCGGGGTGGAGGTAGTGTGGGCCAGTTGACAAATTTTTAAGGAGATGTCAGTTATGTGTAAGAATAATAGGGCAATTATGGTAGGGGATTTTAAGTTTCCAGACATGGACTGGGACTGCCATAGTGTTAAGGGTTCAGATGGAAAAGAATTTGCTAGCTGTATACAGGGAAATCTTTCGATTCAATATGTGGATGTGCCTATTAGGGAAGGTGCAACACTTGACCTACTATTGGGAAATAAGGCAAGGCAGGTGACTGAGGTATCAGTGGGGGTGCACTTTGGGGCCAGAGACCATAATTCTATTAGTTTTAACATAGTGATGGGAAAGAATAGACCAGATCTAACAGTTAAAGTTCTAAATTGGAGGAAGGCTAATTTTGACTGTATTGGGCAAGAACATTCAAAAGCTTATTGGGGGCAAATGTTTGCAGGTGAAGGGATGGCTGGAAAATGGGAAGCTTCAGAAATGAGATAACGAGAGTCCAGAGACAATATATACCTGTCAGGGTGAAAGGAAAGGTTGGTAGGTATAGGGAATGCTGGTTGACTAAAGAGATTGAGAGTTTGGTTAAGAAAAAGAAGGGAGCATAGGTCACATATAGACAAGATAGATTGAATGAATCCTTTGAAAAGTATAAAAACAGTAGGAGTATACTTAAGAGGGAAATCAAGAGGGCAAAATTGGAACATGAGATAACTTTGGCAAATAGAGTTAAGGAGAATCCAAAGGGTTTTTACAAAAACATTAAGTACAAAAGAGTAACAAGGGAGAGAAAATGGCCCTTCAAAGATCAGCAACTTATAGAGGTTTATAAAATCATGAGGGGCATGGATATGATAAATGGACAAAATCTCTTCCCTGGGGTGGAGGAGTCCAGAACCAGAGGACATAGGTTTAGGGTGAGAGGGGAAAGATATAAAAGGGACCCAAAGGGCAACGTTTTCACGCCGATGGTGGTAGGGTATATGAATAAGAAGGGTTTGGAGGGATATGGGCCGGGTACTGGCAAAAGGGATTAGATTGGGTTGGGATATCTGGTCAGCATGGACGAGTTGGACCAAAGGGTCTGTTTCCTTGCTGTACATCTCTATGACTCACACACACACACACACACACACACACACACACACACACACACACACACACACACACACACACACACACACACACACACACACACACACACACACACACACACATTTCTATGGTATTTCACAAGAGAGAGTCAAGACCAAGAGTAGGCTTCTTGTGAAATGCGATTAAATGATTAAATGAGAGATAGACTGGAGAACACAAACATAACTCAATCCTCATTTTAAAAACATTCATTCTATATACTTTCACTCGAAATTCCTTTGTCCACATTGACACTGGCAACTACCTGTGTAAATATGCCATGCTATAATTGCACTCGCTCACCAGTTATGGTGTTACAGCTTCTTTCCTAAAGAGGGTGTACTTTATAGCACCACATATTTACATAGTCATATTTTTAACCTAAGTACAGATATTAGGGCCGGATGATTCCTTCACAATCTGTACCCAGGAAAAGATGCAACCTGGACAGAAATCAATTTACGTAGTTGAAGAAGATTGAAAATATTGTGTGCAAGTGACACACTCGACAACAATGTGTCAAACTTCATTGGTGTTCTATGGCCATTGAATCTTCTTCTGGAGTGAACCCATTGCCACATAAGTGGCCATACTTGTAATTCTCAAAGGTGGGTAGACTCCGACTGCATTTTTTCAGACTGTGCCTTCACAATGCAATCTAGCTTTCAGTTGCAGTGCAAAAAAACAAGGGAATTCTCATGGGTTTTGTTTGAATTTTATGAAGCATTTTACTCTTCATGGAGACCTCTTCCTTCATTTCTGTACTTTTGAATGGATTAAGATGGGTTATATTGAAAAGTAAGCTTGCCCCAGTTAAGTTTTTTGAACATACTGTGCCTTATGTGGATAATGGTTAAGTAGGTGCAAAATATCCACTTTCATACTTTATGAAGAAATACATGCCAGTCAATGGAAATATGGTCTGACAATTATTGAAGAGTTTCATGCTATTTTACTTGTTGTCCTCTAATGCAAACATTTATTCAACACTGACTAATTTATCGTCAGCACAGAATCAGAATTTGGAGTAGGGTTGATTATCCATCATGTTTTATAATTTAACCTGCTAGAATATTCATATTTTGAATAAGCAGTTTAGAAGAATACCATCTGACTTATCTCATTGTTGAATATTTGTAACATTGCATTGGATTTTACAGGACCTGCGGGAGCATGGTGACAGGCAGGGATATGGACAGAATATTGGGAGGATATCAATGGGAGTGGTGGCAGACAGCTCTACTGCCTAGAGACCAGTTGTGGCCCCTTAATGGTCAACTAAGGGAGACTTAAGGTTGTTTTCTCATCACTGCAGGTATTTTCTGCAGTGGTGAAAAGGAGCATTCTTTGCTCCTTGCGTGACCTCCAGATAACCCCTTTTGCAGATTTATGGTGGGAGCTTGATGCTCAGGTAGCCTAAGGCCCAGGGACAAGATCTGTTGCTCAATCATATTCCTTGCCCTCATCAACAACCAGTACCAGGGGCTCATCTATCAGTGCTGGAGCTTCTTGATTACAGTCAGAGGAATAGCAATTTCTTTCAGTGGCATAGCTGGGATTGAAGAGTTTCTGGCGATGTGATTGTCCAGCTGCTCTTTGGGGCAGGATTCCACTCTTGAAGCAATAGGTGCTCTGACAGCAGGCAGCCAGTTACTGCACTGAAAATTGAGGTTGGATCTCGCATTCACTGACCAAAGTGAGGTTGTTGCCAACTTTCTGGCCAGTAGATGGTGTGACTGCCACCCTGTAATATCCTGGCTACAATTTCTATTTACTGCTAACCTGAATGCTTTTGTATTATTGATAGTCCTGTTTGGGAGGCAGGTTTAGCTTTGTTTTCTTGTTTGTGCAATGTACAAAATATTCATATATTCTAGACATTTTATAGTTTATGATTACATTTCAATGGAGAGTAGGATGGGTCATTGTGGGACATTAGAAAGTAATTTCATAGCATCTAAACATACTTGACTTTTGTTTTCATTTCAGAAAATGAATCCAAAACTCTGTCTCACTTCCTCTTCTGTCCAAGTTTCTTGCTTATTGTTTCGTTGTTAATGTAAGTTTTAAGATGGTAATTTCTGATATAAGTTGTTCCATTCAAGCACTTCAATTCACAGGCCAGCAAAAGAATAAATTGAGCTGTAATGCTCAGATATTTCCCCTTTTTTTGCCAGCTTGAATGCTTGTTTTGAATTTAATCAGAACCTGATGTTTATAATGTAAAGCTTTCTCTCCTTGCCATGGGAATAAGCTTTCTTTACTTCTGACTTCAGGCCAAAAAAGGACGTGGCATTTGGATTTTAAAAAAATGACATGAATTTAAATCTGGAAAGATTGCATTTGCATGCTTGCAGCACAATGAAAAGCAACATTTTAAAGTGTTTTCAGAAAAATAGTGAAGAAAGACCCTTCTTATGGTCCTGAACATTTCAAATTGGAAAATCTAAAAAACGTATTGAAATATAAAGCATCTGAGAAAACGCCTTGCAAGACAAATTTCATGTATCTGAACTAAAAGCTGTTCAAAGTAGTGGATTGTTATTAATCTGGAATGATCATTAAACAATTGAAATGGTGCAGCCTAAATAACATGATCAAACTGTTCAGACCTTTCATAGTCTCTGCAGCTCAATTGCTGAATGGATAATTTCACTGACCCATTGCATTAAAGCAGTGTCACTTTTCAATGGGCAGTTTATGAAAGTAAATAATGTAAAGGTGAAATTAACAGTCTAATTTCTTTTTGTTTAAAGGCTTTTAAAAACATATTTTATGATAAGGATGTTCAAGTCTTCAATGAACTTCGTTCAACAGCAAGTAAATCCCAGACTTTGACAGTATCAGTTCTCGCTCCACGTGCCTTCAAACTGGTTTTGATATCACAACTGCAAATCAGGTGGTTCTTCTGAGTGGTCCATGGACTAAGCAAATCATGTAAGCTTATATGTAATCCCTTTTTAATTTCAATTTTTCTTCAGCATTTCGATTTAAAAATATGCATATTTATGTTTTCATTAAAAAGAATTGCTGTTTACACGCCTATTCCTGCACGTTACTTAAGTTAAAAAACAAAAAATAAGTTTTTGTGGAACATGGGTGTCATTGTTTGTCAGCATTTATTATTTGTCTCTAGTTGCCCTTGAGCTGCCTTCTTAAATCACTGCAGTCCATGAGTTATAGAGTCATAGAGTCATAGAGTCATAGAGATGTACAGCATGGAAACAGACCCTACGGTCCAACCCGTCCATGCCGACCAGATATCCCAACCCAATCTAGTCCCACCTGCCAGCACCTGGCCCATATCCCTCCAACCCTTCCTATTCATACACCCATCCAGCTGCCTCTTAAATGTTGCAAATGTACTAGCCTCCACAACTTCCTCTGGCAGTTCATTCCATACAAGTACCACCCTCTGTGTGAAAAAGTTGTCCCTTAGGTCTCTTTTATATCTTTCCCCTCTCACCCTAAACCTATGCCCTCCAGTTCTGGACTCCCCGATCCCAGGGAAAAGACTTTGTCTATTTATCCTATCCATGCCCCTCATAATTTTGTAAACCTCTATAAGATCACCCCTCGGCTTCCGACACTCCAGGGAAAACAGCTCCAGTCTGTTCAACCTCTCCCTGTAGCTCAAATCCTCCAACCCTGGCAACATCCTTGTAAATCTTTTCTGAACACTTTCAAGTTTCACGACATCTTTCTGATAGGAAGGAGACCAGAATTGCACGCAATATTCGAACAGTGGCCTCACCAATGTCTTGTACAGCCACAACATGACCTCCCAATTCCTGTACTCAATACTCTGATCAATAAAGGAAATCATACCAAACATTGTGGTTCATTTGTGGTTAAAATACAGATACAAAGATTTCAAGTAAGTAAGGATGCAAGTTACATATAAAGGTGAAAAGGAGATTAGTCTCTCATGTTGGTGGAGGTTTGTTTTGCTTAAAGATTCTCTTTTTTTTAAAAAAGGTCAAGGGATGAGGGCATCACTGGCCAAGCCAGCATTTATTGCCCATCCCTAATTGCCCAGAGGGCAGTTAAGAGTCAACCACATTGCTGTGGGTCTGGAGTCACATGTAGTCCAGACTGGGTAAGGATAGCAGATTCCTTCCCTAAAGGACATTAGTGAACCAAATGGGGTTTTCTCTCACAATCAACAATGGATTCACGGTCATCGTTAGACTTCTAGATTTTATTGAGTTCAAATTACACCATGTGCCGTAGTGTGATTTGAGCCCAGGTCCTCAGAACATTACCTGGGTCTCTGGATTAACAGTCCAGCAATAATACCACGAGGTCATTGACTCCCTGAAGAGAATGTTATAAAGAATTATCAGTCTCAAAATCTACAAACCTCTGTAGACAAATGGGCAGAGCATGCCTTTGTAGTTGGATTTACCACATAGAGGAGCTTCACAAACTGAAGAAAGTGCCCTCTTCCCTTTGCTGGTTCTGCTGGCACAAAACCTGCAACCTGCCAGAATTCTTGTTTAACAAAACAGATAGACTTCTGGGCACCTTCCTCTGTAACTGATGGTGTCAGAAAGAAAATCCCACTTTCACATGCTGCTAATGGTTTGCTTAGCTGAGAGTGATGGATGCAGTAATGTGGCTGAGTTCTACTGAAATCTCTGTGTACAAAGGCTTTCCCGACCAGACCTCTTGTACTTGATCATACTTTCACATTAGCCATTGGGTTAGTCCAAGTCTGGAGCACAGACCTATCCATTATCTTTGAGCTGAGGACCTTTTAACTGACTCAACCATGAACTTGAATGACCCTCATTCTTTCAGGTTTTTGGGGAGATAGAAAGAGCCATTTAAACTCATGAAGAACATTGTCAGAGTTTCTGTTTACATCTGAGGAAATGTTCAAAGAATTTTGAAAGTTCTCTCCTGATTCTTAATATATCTACGTTTTCAATTCAATCACAAATGAAGCCGCAAAGCAAGTCAAGTTTCTTTTGGGAGCAATTTTGTAAACTACATTTGTCCAGTTTAAACCAAACTAATATTCTAGATGTTGTAAAGAAAATCAGATTAGAATAGTGGGGAAAATGACATTTGGAATTGATAAAAGGTGTGTTACGATACGGTGGTGAACCCCTCTGTTAATTAAACCAATCACCCAGAAAAGCTCACCTCTCCTCAATCTGTTATAATATAAGTGACAGAGAGTTCCCAAACTCCACTATTTAGGGAAAATAATACCAATTTATTCTTTAACTATGAAAGTGAACATTAAATAACAACTAATCATAACTCTAAGCCCCCCTTCTCTTAACTGTTTATTATCTGCCTCCAAATCTATAGCAATACACTGTTCCAATAAAGCATTTATTAAAATTACATCAGCTTAATTTCAAAACCATATAGCGGCTGTTCTTGTCGGTGTCTGTCTTCTTTCTGCTGAAGATCTCCCTGGATCATTTTCTTTCTTTTTACTGTGAAGATGTTTCACGTGAAAAGGTACCTTTGATAAAGAGAGTTTCAATAGCAGTTACTCTGTTGATGGCAGTTACTTTGTCTAACTTTCAAATTCCCTGCCTTTTTTATATCCCCAACATCAAACCATTTCATTGGTTTGATGTAGGCAAAAACAATAAATTCAAACTTGATTGGGTTTTAGTATCCTGGGGCATAATTTAAACTGATTGGTTAAATTAAAATGATTATCAGAACAGCAACCAACTCAGGTATCTATTTCACAGCCAAATGTTATATAGTTTCAATTTTCCATTACACTCAGAGACTGCTAGCTAGTCATGTAACAGTTATTTGTAAGCTTTCAGTGCACACTCTCTTAAAGGTACAGTACACACCTTCAACTTCATAACAGGTAGCACTGATGCTATTTCAACTGCAATAGTCAGGTCACGATTTTCTAATGGTCATAATATTATTGGAGGTAGAGACCATTATTTAAGATGGATTCAAATTTCTAAAACAAAACTCAGAGAGAAACTAAAGAGGACAGGCTTGTAAAACTTTGAAAAGAGTATTGTAACAACCATGATTGAGATTTGATACCTTAATGTTAAGAAATCTCCTTTAAAGCATAATGGAATGCTGATGGAAAAAGTAGAGGTTCTGCTTCTGCTTCTATTTCTGGCAGTTTAAAAGCCTTTCTCAAAAAGGGATGTGTCATTAACAGACAAATGACTAACTCCTTAGTATTCCAAGCACAGGTACATATTTTTGGCTCCTTAAGAATTAGACATACTCTCTTCCCTCAGCTCAGGTGAGGTTCTTCATAACTCATGGAAATATCCAACTTGAAAACCATTCTCTAATATCAGATACTAAATACATAAATAACTTGTTTTAAAGGTTGACAACATCTTCTGAGAAGTTCCTAAAAGGTCCTATTTGCAATGTAAATATCAGAGTTGAGTCGTTTGTGATGAATTTTTGATGCATTATCATTTCCATCCAAACTTTTTAAATGTATTTTGACTCTGGATTCTTATTCCCGCAGGCTGTATATTTATAGGTGACAGGGCATTTGGTTTAACCAGGTTATGGAGTTTTTATATTCCACACAGGTAATTTTCCACTTCACTTCATCTAATCCCATTAGAATGGCCTTCTAATGGTTCAGCTGTTTCTTTGTACAAGCAATGCCTATAACCTTATTACTTCCTAAGTAAGTGAGTTTCTCCTCAATTCGTAACTCGATTTGTCAATAACTACCTACACTCATGATCTGTAGTTCTGGACATCTGAAACTCCAATTTAACTGAGACTTTAAACAGACCTTGGTGTGGCCCACATGGAAATCAGCAGTCAGCCAGTTACACTACAGGATGTGCACCAAGACATGCAGAGATAAAAAATATAAGCAGCAACTTAAGTGGCCACATCAGCATTTTGCACCAGCTGACTGGAAGCTTTTTTCATGTTAGATCATCTGTTAAGTTTTTGTGAAGCCCCTTACTTCATGGAAAAGGTACTATGTAAATGAAAATTGTTAACATTGGCAAAGGCTGTGGAAATAATAAGATTGAAAGCTTTGGGTGCATTCTGAAATTTGACCAGCTGTCTTGGATCAATCACCCACTCTGAATGGGCAGCAACTGTCTTCTCTTTCCATAGTCTGTTTATAAAAATGGCTCTCTGTGGAGCATGAGGAGCAGGAATCATTATTTGTTTTCCTCCTCATGTCCCAGGGAGAGACGACAAAGGACAACTGTGAAAGTGTATTGGCTCTGTGATCTAAAAATTTGTTTGTGCTGGTCTGCATTCTGACAGTCTATATTCAATATTTCCTTTTACAAACCCACCTTTTTTTAGTGATCTATTTAAGGACTGTCAGGTAAACTGTATTTAGAACTAAAAGGCCTGGATAGAATGTACATGGAGAAGATGTTTCCAGTAGCAGAAGAAACTAGGACTCAAGAGAACAGCCTCAGAGCGAAGGGTCAACTCGTTAGAACTGAGATGAGAAAGAATTTCTTGAGCTAAAGAATCTGTGGAACTCATAGCCACAGAAGGCCAAGTCATTGAGTGTGCTAAGGCAGAGATAGATTGGTTCTTGATTATAAGGAGATAAAGATTTTTAGGGAAAAGGCAGGAAAGTAAGGTTGAATTATATGGTTGAATGGCAGAGCAGGCTCAATGGGCTGATATAGGCTAATTCTGCACCTGCATCTTATAGTCTTATGTCTACTGCATTCATTTGTGACTGTCACAATATGGGTTAATTTAATAATTACCTACATCTGAATTTACCAGCAAAACCATCATAAAGGTGTAACTGTCCTTTTATACTACAGCAGCCCACATTCGAATTCCAGAACGTGTATGTGTACAATATATTTTGTAGAAAGGTGACAATGTCTCATAAATCAACATATGATAGCACACACATGTATGCATGCACACACAACACACACATAAACAGATACATACACACACACACACACACACACACACACACACTCAGACACAGACACTGATAGGTGCTCTCTCAAAAACGCATACATTCTGATACACTCTATCATATAATTATTTATGGTGCAGAAGCAGGCCAACCTACCTCTAATCTCCTGCTGTTTCCCCAAATCCCTCCACACCAATACTATCCAAACAAAAATCTAATACTCTCTTGAATGCCTCGGTTGAACCTGTCTCCACCACGTTTTCAGGCAGTGCATTCCATAACCTAAAAACCTGCTGAGTGAAAAAAAAAGATTTTTCTCACATTACTTTTGCTTTGCTTGCACATCACTTTAATGCATATCAAGATCTAAGACAAACAGAGATATTTCCACTGTGCTCGGAGATAGTCAGTGGTTGTAAATTATTTGCTGGCTTTACCCTCCATTTGGCAGAATGATCAGATTTTTGAGCTGAATGACACGTTAGTGATTTTGGAATCTTGCCTTGGGCATGAAGTTCTTGCCTGTTTATGTTTGAACCCTGATTAATGAAGCTGCTGGGATGTTGAATTCCTCCACCTTTTAAAAAAACAACATTCTTGCTGTTTGAATCCACAGTTGGTAAAAGTAATAAACTCAGGGCAGACACTCACTGACCTTCACATCTGGAAACAGAAGAGCTCCAGCTTTAGCACCTAATGCTGCTCTAACAGGCACAGTATCAGGAATGTGAAAACAAACAGTGATGCCATCTGGAGCAGGAGAATCATTTTGTTGCATTTAAGTTGGAATCATAACATTGACTGTGCAGTGAAGTATGTTTGACAACCTGAACATAACCTGAATTGAGCCATTTCTGACTCATTTATGAATGCTGTTATTTCTACCCCTAACATTCATTTTGATGATTTGGGGTTTGAGTTGTCTTCTACTTAAAAAGTGTTGTTTTACTTTTGAATTCCTCTCAGAATATTTATTCAATATTTCATTGTGATGGTGGAGTTGTGTGACTTCTGTCTGTACAAGATAATGCATGGCTTTGAAGGGATGGATGCTGGGAAATTGTTTCCGTCATGCGGGGATACTAAATCACGTAGGCACAGCCTAAGAATTAGGTGGGGGGGTCAATTTAGAACGGAAGTGACGAGACATTTCTTCAGCCAGAGGGTGGTGGGTCTGTGGAATTCATTGCCATGGAGTGCAGTGGAGGCCAGGACATTAAATGTCTGCAAGGCAGAGATTGATAAATTCTTGATCTCGCAAGGAACTAAGGGCTATGGGGAGAGCGCAGGTAAGTGAAGTTGAAATGCCCATCAGCCATGATTAAATGGCAGAGTGGACTCGATGGGCTGAATGGCCTTACTTCCACTTCCACGTCTTATGGTCTAATCAGCAACAAGGACAAAGGTTACTTTAGTGGGCCTCTTGAAAAATGGCATTATAATTTTGGTCAGCATATCTCTGATATTGTTGTGTATATCTGTTTGTATACATTCACTAGTTACTGAGTGACTGTCTTTGTTAGATCCATGGTATGCACAATTTTGGTGCTTGCAACACCGTACAAGTGAGTTAGAAAGAACGTTTGTATTTCTACAGGGAGTTTTATGACCTCAGAACTTCCTGACACATTTTGCAGCCAATTAAATGCTTTTGCAGTGCAGCCACTATAGGATACGTGGGCAGCCAGTTTACATGCAGCAAGATCAGAGAAACAGCAAAACCCTGTTTTAATCCATTGCATCTTAACACATAAACAGTGAGGTGCACAGTTTGTGTGAGCTCATATTCCCACTAGGCTTCACATCTGGACTTACCTTTTCATTTTCCACATTAATCATACATGTGCTTTGCTATCATTTTATTTACTTCATATAAGTCAATGCAGGCTTTCAGAGTCAGTTTTGTTTCTTGTATAAATTGCTTACTTATGTCCTTTGTTATGCATATCAGTAATTATTCTGTTTCTGATTAGACTGCCCTTCTGGAATGAGTGATTAACATGTTCCAGCTACAGTATGAAGATTCACTACTTTTAGAGTCATAGAAAAGATATTGAACAGAAGGAAGTAATTCAGCACATCGCATGTATTCCAGCTGAGAAATAACCTAATCCTACCTACTCCAGGACTTGGTCTTACTCATGCAGTGCTAACAGAACAAGTGACAAGACCTTTACATTCAACGGGTTACATTTTGCAAATTAGAAATTCCTCAAGTGGATCAACTCTTGTCCAAAACAAAGTTGAAGGTAAAGTATGTTCACAAAGTTCTAGCATGAACATTTTTCATTTGGAAGATTCAAACATAACTTGTGTTATTAAACTTTTGTCAACAACAGAATTAGACGTGCTTTTCAAAAATTGAGAGAGCATGTCAATGATTACTCAAACTGTAAACTTTACTGTGGCACTTATATTCTCCAGGTTTGTGCCTGAAGGTGATTAAATTATATTGGCTCCAAAATGCTTCAAGCATAGCCAACGTTAAAGATGCATTAAAATATATTTAACATTTTCTTCACCATAAAAGGATGATCAAATTTTTATTCCCCTCTAAAATGCAGATTTTTATGATTATTGACCCTTGATTAATTGTCATAATAACAGTCAGGCTAATACTGTTCACCATGATCATTGTGCATTTATGTTACATTTCAGGGAATTATCAGAGGTTAAACTCAAAAATCCAAAAATTACTATCAGAGATGCTGCGCCAGCACCTTCCTAACAGCAACATCTCACTGTCCTGCGTCTCATTTAACTGCTTTAAATGTTGTGCAGTCACTTACTTGTGAGGGAGATACAAACTGAGTTTACCACAGAAAGCTAAGCCTCATCCATTTCAGTAAAAAGTGAGGTCTGCAGTTGCTGGAGATCAGAGCTGAAAATGTGTTGCTGGTTAAAGCGCAGCAGGTCAGGCAGCATCAAAGGAACAGGAAATTCAACGTTTCAGGCATAAGGGCTTATGCCCGAAACGTCGAATTTCCTGTTCCTTGGATGCTGCCTGACCTGCTGCGTTTTAACCAGCAACACATTTTCAGCTCATCCATTTCAGTCCATGTATCTATTTAATGATGTTGTAAGTGTTAATTACTCAGATTCTTATAACCTTCCATTTATTCTGAAAAGAGGACAGCAAGTCACAGAGAAATCCTACATTTCCTACACTGTAACAATTGCTTCCCTTTAAAAGCATTATGGAGTATCCTGAAGTTGTGAGTAGTGCTGAATAAATATAAATTTTCCCTTGGAATACAAAACAAAAGGCAATGAACATAAAATACACAATGAACTTCAAAAGGTGAAATTTTAATTGGAACCTTTAAACGTGAATGTGAGAGACTGCAGCAAAGACTACTACCAAAAAACAATTCTGGTAAACTCATGACCTTAGAATCAAAGAAAACTGTGTCATTCAACAGACTGCTTAGACAGTTGATTGTTAATTATTTTAAGGATCATAAATATAATGAATGATTCATTCATTAGCCAGATTAACATGTACATAATGTATTATCGCTCGTCCTGTATGATGCTATAAAAGATAGGTTCTTGTTTTCTGTTTACACGGGGTGCTGTGTTATCAGTACTGAATGAGTCAGAAGTTTATTTTAAGAAAGCAAGTTTGCCAATACCATCATATCCAGATGAAATGATGAACTTATTCATTAGATTAGCTTGTTGCTATTACGTAGCAATCATTAAACAATTATGAGACATAGTCATGAAATGTTGCACACAAAATATCTTTATCAGTGCAGCACAAAGTCAAGCAGGATTAAGTGTCCGTAATTTACATTTAGCACAAAACTGATTTTTTTATGAGTTACTTACTTTGACTCAATAAATGCTGAAAACGACATTGCTTTAAAAGAAATCGAAACCAAGATCTTTCAAATGAAACAGAGCTATGTGTGTTTTTGTTTTACATAGTTAAAGTAATAAATTCAATTATTAACAGCTTTGAAACTGACAGAATGGATGTGACTTTAACTTTATGAAGAATGTGGACTTGCTAAGATGACAATAGAGAATAGATTTAGGGTATAACCTGTTCTGTTTTCATTAACAAATACAGGCTGTGCAGAATTAACACTCATTGTGATCATAAGGTGCTGCCTAATGACATTTTCTTTCTGTCGGTTTCTAGGGGTTACAAGGAAATTCCATTTTATAGTTACGCATTCTCAATGAATTCACAAATAGACATAGAAGGGAAACTTACAAACATTGTACGGTATTTTGATAATGTGACTGATTGGTTAGATAAAGGTACTGGAGCGCATGAAGTATTTTTCACATGGCATTCAATAAAAGAGTCTTATTTATTTGAAAGACATTATTGCATGTTCAAAGAGATAGCAGCACAGGGAATATTGCTTGATGGACAGAAGCTGGGTGTTAGAATGAATGAATGTTGTAACAAAGGTTACAATTGGTATATGCTAGGATTCAGTATCTAGAAGATATGAAATAAGCTTTAAGAATAAATTTCTGATGATACAGAAAGATTATGTTTGACACATAGAGACAAAGAGTGTAAAAGTTCTCAGGACAAAGATGTCAAGTTGATGGATGGGCAAACAGGTGGCAGAGGCAACTTAATGTAGAGATGTTTAAGTTAAAACCTTTTGGAGAAGAAACAAAAGAATGTTGCACATAATGGAAAGATGTGGTTGAACAGGGACCTGGAGCTCAATATAAAATGTCCTGGCGTCTCAATAAAGTAATAAAACAAATCATAAAAAGATAAACAACATTTTGAGTTTTTTAACTATGGTCGCAGAGTAAAAGAAATGCATAAATGAAAACAATTGTAGAAAATATTAGTTAGCACCAGTTAAAATACTGTATAGAATGAGTGGTTCATTAGAAAAGAAATGTAAAGGCAGAAAAAAAAACATATATCACAGATTACTTTGAATTTATTGCACAGAAGCTAGCCATTTGGACCAACTGGTCTATTCCAGTGTTTACTTACCACATGAGCCAACATGAAACAGCATGAGAACAGTGTGAAGCAAATTTTAACAAGTGACTTGAAACTCTTGAAGGATTTCCACTTCAGTAGAGAAGATTAACGCAAACTTGGGGGTCAAATTCTGAAAGGTTGTGCAAAATCCTTCCGATTTGTCCTGCTGACAAAAAGGATACGCACAACTCAACCAATTACTACTACTTAAGACATATTTTTAATCATTGGCACTGTAATGGCAATGGAATTATGAATGGCTCTGTGGAGCTGCATCTATTTGACAATTGTTAATGCCATTGATTGTCAAGAAGTGGTGGTTAGATGTTCTTTGTTGAAGATGGCGATTGCCTGGTGCTACATTTGGACACAGACTATTTCAGTACCTGAGGAACCACAATTGGTGCTGAACATTGTGCAATCATCAGTGAACAATCCCATCTCTGACCCTATGATGGAAAGAAACAGCTGAGGCTGGTTGGACCTAGGAGACCACCTTGAGGAGCTCCTGCGAGATGTCCTGGAGCAGAGATGACAGACCTCCAACAGCCAAACCATCTTCTCATGTGCCAGAAATAACTCCAATCAGTGGAGAATTTTTCTGCTGACTCCAGTTTAGTCAGAGCTTCTTAAGGCCATACTTGGACAAATGATGCCTATGAGACAAGGGCAGTCACTCTCTCCTCATTTCTGGAATTCAGCTCTTTTGTTCATGTTTGAACCAGTAATAATCCAGGAGCTGAGTGGAACTCAAACTGGATGTCACTGAGTAGGTCATTGCTGAGCAGGTGCTGCTTGATAGCACTGTTGATGATACCTTCCATCACTTCACTGACGATCGACAGTAGACTGATGGGTGGTAATTGGCCAGGTTGGATTTCTCTTGCTTTTATGTACAGGACATACCTGGTCAATTTTCAACATTGTAAGGTAAATATCAGGATCCACTTGAACAGCTAGGCAAAGGAAATGACAAATATCACCTTGCATCTGATGCTATATCACTTGCAACACGTGCAAGTTTGGTAGCTTCACCAGGTTGGCACCTCAGTTTTAGATGTGCCTGGTCCTGCTCCTGGTATGCCCTCCTGCATTCTTCACTGAACCACGGTTGATCCCCTGGCTTGATGGCAATGGTAGACTGGGGGATATACAGTGCCATGAGGTTACAGATTGTATTGAAGTATGATTCTGCTGCTGGTGCTGATGGCCCACAGTGCCTCTCAAATTGAGTTCCTACATCTGTTTGAAATGTATCCCATTTAGCATGGTGATCAGTATTATTTGTATTATTGAGATACTTAAGTACTCCATGTTGCATGCAGCAAGACCTGGATAACATTTGGGCTTAGTCAGGGGTGACTAGCAAGTGGTTCAAGTATCACCCCTCAACTATTTTTACCATGAGAGAGACTAACTACCCACCTTTTGATATACATTGGCTTCACAATCGCTGAATTCCCCACATTAATATTCTGGGGCCCCAGTGGACATAAACTCAGCCAGATTGACGACATAAATGGAGCAGCTGTTGGAGGAGTTCAGAGATTGCATAATGTGAGGTGACTGGCTCACCTCAGGCATCTCCAAACCTCTACCATCTATTAAGGTCAGGTCTGGAGGAGGTGCCATAATATCCACTTGCTTGGCTAGGGGATGCTACAATAATGCTCAGTAGATTGATAACATCAAGGAAAAATAATCCATTTGAGCAGCATAAAAGCAAAATACTAAGGATGCTGGAAATCTGGTCTGAAGAAGCCTCATATTGGACTTGTTCACAATAAATCCATCAAATACCTGTAAATCATATATTTGGAAAATTTTCCTCACAAGACATACATAAATATGAGTCAAGATTAGCGTGGTGATGGAAAAGCACAGCAGGTCAGGCAGTATCCGAAGAGCAGAAAATTCAATATTTCCTGATGATGATGATGATGATGATGATGATGAACGGCTTTTGCCTGAAACATTGATTTTCCTGCTCCTCGAATGCTGCCTGACCTGCTGTGCTTTTCCAGCACCACTCTAATATTGACTCTGATCTCCAGCATCTGCAGTACTCACTTTCGCCTGTATAGAAATATGAGGCATCACTGTTACCTAATTTGGAAACAGTTAGGTTGCATTGTGTCTTACAATGTACTTTCTACATAGTTCAGGCATAACCTGTGAACAATGAAAACTATAACTAGCATCTTCCTGTAGTTAATTCCCATTACACATTTAATGAGCACGTTTTACTGAATAAATTTTGCATATAACTTAATTTGCTAAAATTGGCTTCCACTTCCTTTATTTGATTTCCTTTTTTGTACACTGTTTTCCAACACATGCTCTGTGTTTAGGATCAACTGCCTTTCAAAAGTTTCCATTTCTTACTCAGAAAAGTCCCACCTTGACATGAAATGTTTGCCACACCCTCTCAAACACCATGGCATAGAGCAAAAGTCAAAGTTCAGTTCAGAGGCTAATAGATGGAAGGTGTTTGCATAAAATAATATAGTCATAATTTTGTTCTTGATTATTTGACTGAATTTTAAGATTTGTCTTGTGGCTCCACTTATTTGTTGGAGTATGTTTTGGGATTTTGAACCAGAGCATCTTCTTCTCATTGTTCAATGTTAACTTGAAATTCAACATTTCAGTGTGGAGGAGCCAAATGTATGGTTTAGTTTGTGTTTCAGTCTTCTGATGACCTGCTCAAACCTTCCTGTGTTATTCACTTATTCCAAAATGAGTTTCCGATTCCAAGAGCAAAGGCAATAGAATTCTTATGGCTATCTTGTACCCAAAAGGCGACCAAAAGAATATGCAAAGCAGATCTCATTCGAGGAGATGTAATTTTATCCACCCTCTCCATCACAATGACATTCACGCCACTCCCTGTGCTGCTGAGAAAGCAACAGTTCTATTCCAATGTGGATAAAATATAATTGCATAAAGCACAGTGCCACTTGATGAATGTGATAATAAGAATTTCAGTCCCGGGTAAGTAGGATGAGGGCTGCACAAATGGATTTGTCTTTGTAAATTTGTTTTTGAACAGGCACCTCTCAGAGTGGCTGTGCTAGGGGATCAAAAGTGCAGCAGGCCACTAAGAAGCAGAGATACTTGACAGAATCAGGATTGTAGGAGAAAGTGAGGACTGCAGATGCTGGAGATCAGAGCTTGCTGGAAAAGCACAGCAGGTCAGGCAGCATCAAAGGAGCAGGAGAATCGACGTTTCGGGCATAAGCCCTTCTTCAGGAAGGGCTTAGAATCAGGATTGTTTTGGTTAAAGAACTATATTTCCAAATTATTTTGACTGTCTTTTCATTTCCTGCTTCAAATATATATAACATGTGATGCCTGTGAATACTGTGTTTGTATAGTTTAACTGTCCGTGGCAACATCTAGCAGATTGGCTTAGAATTTTCCTTCAAGTGTTTGTCACTAAACCAAAGCAAATGTATCTGCACAATAATGGGTCTAGAGGAGTAGTTTACATAGTGCAGTACAGTGAGAACCAAAGCCAGTTAATGTGACTTCCAAATGCTAATCCCTCAGCAATGCAGCATCGATACAGTTACTTACCAGTCTGAAGTCCTGGAATCCAACTGGGCAGAGCTTCTCAAAAAGAAATCCTCAACTTCTAAATGTCTGTGCAGTTTTAAAGAAATCTGAATCAATTGTCTTGATTTATTGCAAGACTGCTATAAATCACTAAGCATGCTGTTACAAATGATTTCTCGCAATCAATACGCAGTTTTCATCCCTTCTCAGTGATATGCCTAGGCTTAGCATGTGTTCAGACATTTTATATTAAGTATGATGAGTTAGTTTAACAAAAACCCAGAATTCAGAACCAAATGATTTTTGAAGTAATTGATTATTTCTCAAAAAAACACAGAAAATATGCTCACCAAACATTCTGTTCTGGCTTCCTGCATATGTCCTCATTTTATTGCCACATCATTGATGGCTGTGCTCTGAGCTGCCCAGTAACAATGCTTTGGAACTCCTTCACTAAGTACTTCCACCTCCTGCCCCTTTAAAACCATTCACATTGTGAAATCTTATGCTTGGACTGATGGCCAGATTTTCTGTAATGAGGCAGTTCCCAAAAAGTTACATAATTTCAGAATTATCAACTACAACTTAGAGTAATGGCCCCAAAAGTCTTGATCTGAATCATAGAGTCATAGAGATGTACAGCAAGGAAACAGACCCTTCAGTCCAACTCGTCCATGCCAACCAGATATCACAACCCAATCTAGTCCCACCTGCCAGCACCCGGCCCATATCCATCCAAACTCTTCCTATTCATTTACCCATCTAGATGCCTTTTAAATGTTACAATTGTACCAGCCTCCACCACTTCCTCTGGCAGCTCATTCCATACACGTACCACCCTTTGTGTTAAAAAGTTGCCCCTTACGTCTCTTTTATATCTTTCCCCTCTCACCCTAAACCTATGCCTTCTAGTTCTGGACTCCCTGACCCCAGGGAAAAGACTGTCTATTCATTTTGTCCATGCCCCTAATAATGTTATAAACCTCAATAAGGTCACCCCTCAGCCTCTGACACTCTAGGGAAAAAAGCCCCAACCTGTTCAGCCTCTCCCTATAGCTCAAATCCTCCAACCCTGGCAACACCCTTGTAAATCTTTTCTGAACCTTTCCAACTTTCACAACATCTTTCCGATAGGAAGGAGACCAGAAATGCACGCAATATTCCAACAGTGGCCGAACCAATGTCCTGTACAACCGCAACATGACCTCCCAACTCCTGTACTCAATACTCTGAGCAATAAAAGAAAGCATACCAAATGCCTTCTCCACTATCCTTGTACCTGGGACTCCACTTTCAATGAATTATGAACCTACACTCCAAAGTCTCTTTGTTCAGCAACACTTCCTAGGACCTTTCCATTAAATGTACAAGTCCTGCTAAGATTCGCTTTCCCAAAATGCAGCACCTCGCATTTATCTGAATTAAACTCCATCTGCCACTTCTCAGCCCATTGGCTCATCTGGTCAAGATCCTGTTGTAATTTGAGTAACCTTCTTCGCCGTCCATACACCTCCAATTTTGGTGTCATCCACAAACTTACTAACTGTACCTATTATGCTTGCATTCAAATCATTTATGTAAATGACAAACAGTAGAGGAGGGAAGAGGGGTGCAGGGTACAGATAGAGTGTACAGGCAGACATGGTGATGATCAAGTGCTGAGGTGAGCTGGTTAACAGGCCTGCTTTGAAACACAGAAACATACAAAATAAGTATAGGGGTAGGCCATTCAGCCCTTCGAGCCTGCCCTACCATTCAATATGATCATGGCTGATCATGCAATCTTAGTGTTCGTTTCCTGCCCTCTCCCCATACCCCTTGTTCCCTTTAGCCATAGGGGCTATGTCCAGCTCCCTCTTGAGTATATCTAATGAACTGGTGCAACTGCTTCCTACGGGAGAGAATTCCATAGCTTCACAACTCTCTGAGTGAAGAAATTCTTCCTCACCTCAGTCCTGGATGGCTTACTCCTTATTCTTAGACTGTGACTACTTGTTCTGGACTGCCCCAATATCAGGAACATCCTTCCTGCATTTGGCCTGTCCAGTCCAATCCAGATATTATATGTTTCTGTGAGATTCTTCCTCATTCTTCAAAATTCCAATGAATATAAGTCCAGTCAATCCAGTCTTTCCTCATATGTCAATCCTGCCATCCCGGGAATCAGTCTGATGAACCTTTGCTGGATTCCCTCAATAGCAAGAATGTCCTTCCTCAGACTAGGAGACCAAAACTGCCCACAATACTCAAGGTGTGGCCTCACCAAGGCCCTGAATAACTGCAGCAAGTCATCCTTAGTCTGATACTCAAGCCCTCTCACTATGAAGGCCAACATGCCATTAGCTTTCCTCACTGCCTGCTGCACCTGCACACCAGCGACTGTTCCACCATGACACCCAGGTCTCATTGCACCTCTCACTGTCCTAAACTGCCCCCATTCAGATAATGATCTGCTTTCTTGTTTTTGTGACAAAGTGGATAACCTTACATTTATCCACATCGTATTGCATTTGCCAAATATTTGTCCATTCAGCCAGTCTGTCCAAGTCAAACTGCAGCCTCTTTGCATCCTCCTCACAGCACACACTACCACCCAGTTTAGTCTCATCTGCGAATTTGGAAATATGGCATTCAGTTCCTTTATTCAAATCATTAATGTACATTGTGAACAGCTGAGGTACTTGCACTGACTCCACTCGTCACTCCCTGTCACTCTAAAAAGGATTCATTTATTCCAACTCTCTGTTTCCTGTCTGCCAACCAGTTGTCTATCCACATCAATACGTTCCTCCAATACCATGAATTTTAATCTTCCTGACTAGTCTCTTGGGTGGAATCTTGCAAAAGCCTTCTGAAAGTTCAGATACACAACATCTACTGATACATCATTGTCTACTTTACTGGTCATATCCTCAAAGAGTTGTAGAAGATTTGTAAACATGATTTCCCTTTAGTGAATTCATGCTGACTAGGACCGATTCTGTGACCACTTTCTTAATGCTCAGTTATGAAGTACTTAATAACTGACTCCAGCATTTTTCCTACCACCGATGTCAGGCTAATCGGCCTATGATTTGTCATTTTCTCTCTCCCTCCTTCTTTAAAGAGTGGAGTTACATTAGCTATTCTCCAGAACATTGGAACTCTTCCAGATTTGATAGAATGCTAAAAAATGGTCACCAATACATTCACTATTTCTGGGGCTACTTTGTTAAGTACTCTGGGTTGCAGAGCACCAGGCCCTTGGGACTTATTGGATTTTAATCCCAACAATTTCCCAAATACCTTTTCCTGACTAATAAGGACTTCTTTCAGTGCCTCCTTCATACTTGACCCCCTCAGTCCCCTCACATTTCCTGAAGATTATTTGTGTCCTCCATAGTGAGGACAGATCCAAAGCATTTGTTCAACTAGTTTGCAATCTTTTTGTCATCCATTATGAATTCACCTGATTCTAACTGCAAGGGTGAAAATGTGTTGCTGGTCAAAGCACAGCAGGCCAGGCAGCATCTCAGGAATAGGGAATTCAACGTTTCGAGCATAAGCCTGATGAAGGGCTTATGCTCGAAACGTTGAATTCCCTATTCCTGAGATGCTGCCTGGCCTGCTGTGCTTTGACCAGCAACACATTTTCAGCTGTGATCTCCAGCATCTGCAGACCTCATTTTTTACTCTAACTGCAAGGGACCCACATGTGTCTTCACCAACCTTTTTCTCTTCACATCTCTATAGAAGCTTTTGCAGTCAGCTTTTATGTTTTCCACAAACTTACTTTTCTATTCTATTTCCATTTCTGAATTAAACCCTCCAAAGGTTCTCTTGCACTTCATACTGGTTCAATTTTGTGATTTAAGGCCCTCCAGCCCCTCCTGCTCCACCTCTCCATGGTCCCTTAGACCCTTCATGACCATATATGCCAAGATAGAGGCTCAATCCAGAGGCTGAGAAGAAGCAAAGAGACTGTCTCTGCAGTAATTTCTGTGACTTCAACATAACATTGATAGATCAAGGCCATTCAGAAGAAATGAAGAGGTTCTATAGAATTGTGCCATTTTTGGCACAGAACTCAGGTTGATTGTGTCTTGTTGTTGGCTGGGAAACAGGTTACAACCTATAAGAACAGGAGCTGAAAATCTTTATAAAGGAAGAAAGTTTTGAAGGATTCTGTTCCATGAGTTTGATAATCTATATACTTTGTACACTGCTGTCTTAAATGCATCTGCCATTTAATGTGTAATTTACAGTTTATATTTGACTGTAATTTGCCTGTTACTTTACGTTTAACTAATACTCTGAAATCCAAAGATAGCATAACTAATTAATTAAGCTAATATCTAGGGCTTCTTTTCAAAAGATTTTTGCAAAATCTGTTTTAAAACATGGAATTTTGACTTTCCTTTTAGTAAGTAACTGGGATTTAGATTTTTCATTTTATTTTTAAAAGCTTACTGGTATCTAACAAGATTGCAAAATGGTGCACAACATTCCCATTCACGAAGACTCATTCAAAATCTTTTTTAAATCTCAAGTGCTTAACCACTTAATTTTTTGAAAACCCTTCTATTTAGACCTTGCATCAAAGATAGACAATTTATTAGCAGGTCCTTTAATCTATCAATCAAACTGAACTCTGCTTAGACAATTTGTACCTTTTGTAGATTAGCCAAGCATTTGTAAGGAGCCCTTAGGGAAAGGGTGTCATGAATATGGCCAGCATTTGTTGCCCAATTTAATTGCCCTAGAACTGTATGACTTACTGGACTGGTTCAGATACAGTTAAGAGCCAACTGCATTACTGCGAGCCTGGGGGGACATGTAGAAACAAAACAAAATTGCAGATGCTGGAATCCAGAGTAGACAAGGAGCAGGCTAGAAGTCAAGCAGCATCAGGAGGAGGAGAGGTATGACATTTTGGTATGATCCTTCTTCAGGACTGGAGGTGGTTGTTAGGGGAGTTGCAGATAAAGCAGGGGTGCAAGGGTTATGGGTGGGGAGAGGGGCAGAGTGGTCAGGTGGTGATAGGTGAATACAGGTAGTAGGTATGATTTAGTTGGTCGATGGAAGGAATGAATCCAGTTGGTAGCTGAAGGAAGGGTCAGTTGGAGGGATGAGGGGAGGAGTTGAGGCTGGAAAGGGAGTTGGGGGATTGGTGGGAAAGGTATTTGAAATTGGAGAAATCAATGTTGACTCTATATTAGGGGACATGCAGAGCATATCTGGTAAGGATGGCAGATTTCCTTCTCTAAAGGGTATTGTGATTTTTTTTAAATGCCAATTAATAATAGTTTAATTGTCACTATTATTGAAGCTAGTTCTAATTCCAGAGTTATTGGTTAAATACAGACTTCACCATCAACCATGGTAGAATTTGAACTCATGATTCAATTTGAACTAGTGTCCTCAGACTAGGCAGTATGAATTACTTCATTAACATTCCCATTATGCCACTTTGTCTGAACAACTACTGAAACTGTTAGAACAGATACTGCTTCACTTTCACTGACACCAGCAGTCTGTTTTAATTTAATTTTTGGAAGGACTGTGGATTGAAATAATGTCAGACCGTGACACTTAAATTGACCTTATCTGTGCTTCAGCAACTTTTAACTCTACTCCATATGGCTCCTACCTGCTGGATTAATGTTCTCCCAACAGCTAAAATATAATCTGTTTGAATTCAGATTTCTGCAGAGTTCAGATTTCCCTCATACATGAATCACACCCCAACTCCTTCCCATGAGTAAAATTTGGAGTCAGAAATGGGGGCAAGGTAACTGCTTCCGGGTCCCGCTCACCATTTTGAATACTAAGTCATTCGAGCTCACAAACATCCTGGTCCTAGTGTCCAAACTACTTTTACCTTAAGCCTCTATTAAACACCTTGGGATGATTTTGTTAAAGTTGTGCAAGTTATTGTTTCTTTTAAATCACTAAAGACAAAAGTAATGTCAAATCTGTGCTCTGGCAAAGAAAGAAAAACTACCATGAAGACCTCATGATCATAAATAAAAACACCTTTTAGTCCATGAAGCAATGGGAAAAATAAATGGTTTTTAGATTTTGAAAGTTTTTATTTGATCCAAGAATTGAACAAATATGCTTGGACAGGTCGCAGGGAGGTGTTAGCTCATGAGTCGTTTTTTGTTTCTTACTGAGTCTTTACTAGAAAGAAAAATCTGGAAAAGGTAATCTCATTTAAACAAGAGGAGTTAAAGATGGGTGCAGTGAAAACCACTTGAGAGATCACTTGAATCTTCTGGATGCAGCCCCTGGGGATAGAATGGATGAGGTATTCCAGGACATAGTTGAAACATTTCATGGTGGTTGTGATTTACCAGCTGTCCAAGGACAGGCTGCAGGGCGATTAAAAAGGTGAGGGAATAAGGGGAATTGAGTGCTCATCTCCTAAATCTGACAACAGAAAATGTTGTCAGCTGCAGGGAAAGTGGGGGATGGTGTTTCCATCAGTTGAGGCCCTCATGTTTCGCATTATATATTCAGAGGTAGCTGCAGCATATCAGGACCTTGAACAGCCCCACAGGCGGATATAAATTAGACAGGTTTTTTTTCAGAAATGAGCAAGTCAGCTCCTCTGGTAACCGGGTCAATATTTTTCCTCAGGAGTGTACTTCTTTGGCCCATTTACAGCTGTATTGAGTTTCTATATGTGGGCCTTTGTTGTGCATTGGATTGGCTGCCACATTTTACTCTGTTACTTATAGAAGTATTAATGGTCCAGTCAGCCTCTCAAATCTGTTCCTGGCCAATCTCTAGGTCAATTCTGTTTGTTTATGCTCCATTTCCCCTTGTACACTAACCAGTGTGACTATGCTATCACATTAAAAAGGTTGCTTTATTCTTTGGTTTTTTTGAAGAGATGTCGGAAAGGCAGAGATGCCAAAGGGCCAAGGGTGTAACAGTTTAACAATGGAAGGGAAGTAGCGAGTTCTCCCAGTTCAGGTTCCTTCTAATTTGTTTTTAGCTGTAGCTGTCATAAGATGTGTGAGTCCAGGGGAGTTGCAAGTTTCAGTAAAGAATTCCTCTGACTTTCTTCTGATATCTCTCTCTTGATGTTGCTCCCTCCTGCCTGTAAGAATTTGTGCTTGAATTTACCTTTTCGCCAAACGGTGTGTTCAAGGGATGTCACTGAATTGGAACAGTCAATTAGTAATAGTTATTGTATTGGGCCGGTTAAATTTTCCAATAGTTATGTTATTCTACACTCCGCTTTCTTTCGATTGTGTTTCAAATGTAGTATTTGAATAAATTCTGTTTTGCTCAAAGCAGAGTGGTTTGGCCAATTGCATCACACCTGAACACTCACATCACATCCACCTTTAAAAAGGGGAAAAGTTAAAGTCTGGGCTACCTTCTCAAAATATTTTGAGGTGGTCTGGCCTAAACCATAACACCGGACAAAAGAAAAGCCTGAAATGATCCACTGACCCAGCATCCACAGCCGTTTGTAGACAGAATTTGAGATATTCACTATTCTGTTTGAAAGAAAATGCTTCTGATGTCCCCACCAAATGACTGAGTTTGAATTTTAAGATTACATCTGGAGTCATCTGACTGAATCCTTTCATGATTTTAAACACCATAATTAGGCTATTAATTCCAAATAAAACCTTTTTATTCAGTGTGAATACTTTAGAATGTCCCAGAGCTTAGAAAATGTATTATAATTGCACCATTTTTCTTTTAGATGCATATGGGGCAGAGATAGCATTCTTGAAAAGAAAGCCTTGTTTGTTAGAATTAGTCCTGCATTCGGTGCAATCAATATTAGACCTAATAGACCTTAATAATTGACTGTCAGGAAATTATTTTATTCTGTAAGGGAGTTGAGTGAAATAATTTAAGACATTTATAAAGAACAGTTTGAACATGTAATGCTACACATTGAACAAGACATCAGTGCAGGAAAAATATGGTTACCTCACATTTACATATCATTAAAAATCATAGGAACATAGAAACAGGAGTAGGCCATTCAGCCCATTCCATCATTCAATGAGTTTTTGCCTGATCTGTGGCCTAATTCCATATACTTGCCTTTGGACCATATCCATCAGTACCTTGGTTTAACAAAAAATTATTAATTCCAGAGTTAAAATTAACATCTGAACCAGCATCTACTGCTGTTGGAAGAAGAGACTGACAAACATCGACCACCTTTTATGTAAGTGTTTCGTGATATCTCTCCTGCAGGGTCTGGCCCTAATTCTCAGACTGCACTTCTAGTTCTACTCTTGCATATTTGCATTTTTCTGTCCAACATCTTCTTCTACAATTTTGACTTATTCTTCTATGTGGACATTTGCCTGTGGAAACATTTAGAATGAAAATGTTGCCTCTCCTGATGAAACTGTAAACAGTGTCCTGGAGATGGCAATGTAGAGCAAATTTCTGAGGCCAATCCATTCTGTGGACAGCTATTTTGCAGTTATTTCTTTTCATCAACCCGTTAGGACACGCTATGATACACCTCTGGGGCAAATAGGACATGATCCACAATCTTTTGGCTCAGAGGTAGGAACACAAACACTCCCACTTTAACTGACAGCTGTTGTGTCTTTTAGTCACTAGCTATGGGCAAGGTGGGGACTCAGCCAATGTGTACAACACATTCTGATCAACATTTTAAACAAAGCCAGAAAACAGTTCAAGATTTCCAACAAACAAAAACAGAAATTGCTGGAAAAACTCAGCATCTATGGAGAGAGAAATAAATGTAATGCTTTGAGTCTTAGGAAATTGCAGCTTCAGTTAGTCACTGATGCTATGATATGAGAGGCATAATTAGAGGTTTAAGGATGAGACTGAAGAATGTAATATCTGTTGATCATCAGTAAAATTTGAAAAGTTTGGTTTAATGGATAAACATCTGTTTCGTATCCAGCAGACTGGTGTAATGTTCAACACTGAAAGACAATTAAGAGCCACTGTTCATTTCCAAAAGTAATAATGCTGAGCTACAACTAGCAAGCAACCAGAAGTCCATAATTCCAAGAAGTGATAACACTTTATCCTTTGTCACCATGACATTGGCTGACTCAAATTAACCTCCAAATTAAATGTGATTCTGGCTGCCTGTTATCCTCCTTTACTTTGGAGAGAAATAGACTGCACCTATTGCCTTGATTGACCTGAAACACAGCAGGATCAGCCGATAAGAAAATCATGAGATTCAGCTGGAACAACAAACCACATTGTCCATCTGCGTCAAACTATAAGAAGATAGCATGTCTTCTTATTAACCGCTGTGAATCCAGATCCAAAGGAGGAAGATATAGATAAAACACAGAATCACAGAACTATTACAGCTTACCATTGACTCTCCCTTTGAACATCTCACCTGGTGCCATTCCCCTGTTACCCTTTTCAAATCATTCAAGGTTAAGCTGGTAGTTTGGTGAAGAGGAGTAGAAGGAAGTGCATATGGAATGTAAACACTGAATGCATTAGCTGACAGCCTACTTTTTTCCAATCCATTCCACATAATTCTACATACATTAATTTTTTTTTAGTTGTGAATTGTGTTGTATAGAACACAGCAGAGCAAGTGAAAATGCTTAAGATCACATAAAATATACATGAATTGCAAATTTTTAAACATTTATTTGACTTTGACAACAAAGATATGATGTTTATTCATCATGTTGCAACTGTCCTTTGGTATGAATTGCAAATTGTACTTTAAATGTTATCTGCTAATATATTAAATCCAGCCTGGCATTTATACATGATTAAAATGGTATTTTGTTAATCTTAAACTCTGTAATTTACAATCAATGCACTTAAAATAAATGGTTTTGCTGCAAGAGAATAACATATTAGCTGTTTTGGTCAGAAACTGCTTTCAAGGAGGAACCTGTATCCAAAAGTAACTGCATTATTTAAGGAATGCAAGTGAGAGAAGCCAACAAATTATGGACACGACAGCCTGTTGTCAGAAAGCTACTGGAATCTATAATTAAGAAGAATAGTTGAGCACTTAAACTCATTAGAAAGAACCATGTGAAATTGTTAAGGACAGGTTACATTTTACAAATGTACTAGGATCTCTTGAAGAAGTTTCAAAAATACTGGCATATATATCCAAAATACCCAATGACACAAAGATTAGTGGCATAGTAAATTGGGTAGATAGGTGCATAAAATTATGAAGAGACATTGACAGATTAAGTGGAGAAGACATTTATTATGCTTGTGTTGATTTGTCAGCAAGTTGGGAGCTCATGGCTGTACAGGACATTGGTGAAGCCAACTTTGGAATACTGTGTTCAATTCTGGTCTCTCTGCTACAGGAAAGATGTTGTGAAGCTTGAAAGAGTTCAGAAAAGATTTACAAGGATGCTGCCTGGGTTGGAGATTTTGAGCTGTGTATATATGTTAGCTCGCTGTATTTGGGGGTTTGTTTTCAGACATTTCATCACCATACTCAGTAACATCATCAGTCAGAGTCTCTGGTGAAGCACTGGTGTTATGCCCCACCTCTCTATTTATAGGTCCTGGTTTCTTAAGGTAGGTGATGTCATTTCCGGTTCTTTTTTTCAAGGGAAGGTAGATAAGGTTTAAATCAATGTGTTAATTGATAGAATGCCATGCCTCTAAGACTTCTCACACATGTCTTTGTTTTGACTGTCCTAGGATGTGTGTCTTGTCCCAGTCAAAGTGGTGTCCTTCTTTGTCTGTCTGTATAGAAACTAGTGATAGTGGGTCATGTCTTTTGGTGACCAGTTGGTGTTCATGTATCCCAGTAGCAAGTTTCCTGCTAGTTTGTCCGATGTAGTGTTTTTTATAGTTCTTGCATGGTATCTTGTAAATGACATTAGATTTGCTGGTGGTATCTATTGGATCATTTAGGTTCATTAGTAAGTGTGATGGTAGGGGGCTGTGGGCTACCATGATGTGAAGGGTCTGCATAGTTTAGAAGTCATTTCTGATATGTCTTTGATGTAAGGTAATGTGGCTATAGTTTATGGTTGCGTTGAATCTACTTGTTTGGATTTGTTTCTGATGAATCGGTGGATTGTGTTTATTGGGTATCCGTTTTTCTTGAAAGCGTTGTATAGATATTTTTCTTCTGCTTTTTGTAGTTTGTGGGTGCTGCAGGGTGATGTCGCTCTTGATGCAGCTCAGATTGTGTGTTGGGATGATTGCTTCTGAAGTTAAGTATTTGGTCTGTGTTTGTTAATAATCTGTAGACACTTGTTTGAAGCTCTCTGTTAACTGTATGTTCAACTGTCACATCTAGGAATGAGAGTCTGTTATCTTTCTTCTCCTTTTTTGTAAGTTTTATGCCTGTCAGGATATTGTTGATGGCATTTTATGTTTCCTCAAATTTGTTCCGTTTTGTGATGACAAAGGTATCATCTACATAGCGGACCCAAAGTTTGGGTTGCCTAGGTGGGAGGGCAGCTTGTTCAAGCCTCTGCATTACTGCTTCTGCTATGAGCCCTGATATTGATGATTCCATGGGTGTTCCGTTGACCTGTTTATAGGTTTTGTTATTGAATGTGAAGTGGATGGTGAGGCACAGGTCCACTGCCTTGAGGATATTGTATTTGCTGATGAAGTTGGTGCTGTCTGGTGTTTGGGGTCCTGGTTTTCCTAGTAGTGATGCCAGTGTTTCTTTGGTCAGGTCGATGTTAATTGATGTGAAAAGGTCTGTAATGTCAAAAGGTGACCATTATTTCATCCTCTTCTAGCTTGGTGTCTTTGATGGTGTTCAGGAATTCTTGAGTGGAGTGAATGGAGTGGCGTGAATCTTCAATTAGGTGTTTTAGTTTTTGGTGAAGTTCTTTGGCTAATCTGTCTGTTGGTGTACCAGGTAGGTTTAAGCTATAGCAAGAGGCTGAATAGGCTGGCGGTGTTTTCCTTGGAGCGTCGGAGACTAAGGGGTGACCTTACAGATGTTTATAAAATCTTGAGAGGTATGGATAGGTTGAATAGACAAGGTCTTTTTCCCAGGGCAGATGAATCCAAAACTTGACGGTGTAGGTGTCAGGTGAGAGGGGAAAGATTTGAAAAGGATCTAAGGGGCAACTTTTCCATGCAGAGGGTGGTTCGTGTATGAATGAGCTGCCAGAGGAAGTGGTGGAGGCTGGTACAATTAAAATATTTAAAAGCATCTGGATGGGTACATGAATAGGAAGGGTTTAAATGGATATGGGCCAAATGTTAGGAAATGGGACTAGATTGATTTAGGATATCTGATCAGCATGGCCGAGTTGGACTGAAAGGACTGTTTCCTGTGCTGTAGAATTATGTGTGTCTATGTGAGTGAGTGTGGAAAAAAGCTTTGGCAGATGGATTTCAATGCAGTTAAGTGAGAAATCTTCCACCTCGGATCAAAAAGGGATAAATGTGGATATTTAAAAAACATTTTTAAAACAGTGGAAGTTGAACATGATGTGCAGACCCAAGTAGTAATTAGAGCCAATTAGTAATCAGGTACAAGGGAATAATCAGAAAACCCTAGAGTGCTAGAATTGAAAGGAAACGTGGTGGCAATGAGGGACAGTTTTGCTACAGCACTAGAGTACCTGGTTAACCCTCAGAATACCTCAGAAAGAATGGCCTTGAAAGGGGCAGTGCCTATTCACCTGTTATCAGGAGTCCAAGAGTTAGAGATGCATACTCAGATTGTAAACTGCTAAGTAAGGATTTGATTCAGTGTTTTGAAAAGATTTGTAAGGATGGTTAGAGAGAAACCTTTTCTGCTGCTGGGGAGTGTAGAATATGAGAACATAGACTTAAAAATGAAGCAGGCTATTTAGGATAATTTATGACTCACTTTGTAAAACCAGCATCTGTATGAAGATGCTTGCAATATAGTACACACAGAAAACAATGGATGTCAGCTCAATTAATAAGTTTAAATCTGACATTACTAATTTTTTGCAAGTCAAGGATTAGATTACTTACAGTGTGGAAACAGGCCCTTCGGCCCAACAAGTCCACACCGACCCGCCGAAGCACAACCCACCCATACCCCTCTATTTACCCCCTATGGGCAATTTAGCATGACCAGTTCACCTGACCCGCACATCTTTGGACTGTGGGAGGAAACCGGAGCACCCAGAGGAAACCCACGCAGACACGGGGAGATCGTGCAAACTCCACACAGTCAGTCGCCTGAGTCGGGAATTGGACCCGGGTCTCAGGCGCTGTGAGACAGCAGTGCTAACCACTGTGCCACCGTGTCACCCAAAGATATTCAAAGATATCAAGCCAAGGTAGGCAGGTAGAGTTAGGATACGGGTAGTCATTGACTGGGGGAAGTAACTCAAGCAGCTGACTCATGTAAACATAGAGGTGTGTGTCAACAATGGCTGATATACCATTGGAAACAAATGTCATTATGCTCCTTACTCATATCAGAGCTTTACCCAAGTTGGTAGCTGTCAAAGGAAAATTTAGGTTAACTGACTCCGGTAGTTTTGAATGCAAGGTAAGACCAATGAAATTACATTAGAGTACAACATTTAGATTATTATTCTCTGTTCATCCATACAGATTTTCTTTTAGACAGTAATAACTCCAGTCCTGCTATTGTGCCTCCACAGAAATACTTTTACTTTTAATCAGAGGGTGCAGGGTCTGCTACAGGCAGTAGGCCCTTAATGTACATCTATAACATTATGCTCTTTATCTGATCCTAGTTTTTCTTGTACCTTCTTTCCTTATAAACATACAAGGTCAGAGTTCACACAATACCAGGTTGTAGTCCAACAGGTTTATTTGAAATCACAAGCTTTTGCTGGGCTGCCTCTTTGTCAGGTGACTCCACCTGACTTCTGACCTTGTCCATTCCAGTCCAACACCAGCACCTCCACATCATCATAAACATATCAACATAGGAATTAGGAGCAGCTGTCGGTCTACTCCTGTAGGTGGCTGGAGTTACTTATCTTTCAGATGCATAATACTGGAAGTGATAATATTTCCAACAGTAGACTTTGCTGCCTAACTGTTTCTGATTGATGCATTGAATTGATTAGCATTGGACTCCCATAATTCTACATGAATTAACTCAATGCTAGATTATAAAAAGGCACGGATATTTATAGTCAATTGAAAGCACAGAACTCGGGTATTACCGAAAGAAAGATGTCACAGTTTTTTGCACTTATCATGGCATTTTGCTAGAGTACCAATAAAGCAGAAAATCAGCGATTATGTTGTAAAAGAAAAGAGTTGGCAAGTGGACACTGATTTGTATTATTATTGTCATATTGTAACAGATCATGATTAACATTAACTGTTCCATTCTCCACGGCAATGTTTCTACCAATCAGAGTTGACTTGCCAATCAAACAGTATTCTCCTCTCAAACAGTATAAAGTCTGGTTTTCCCCTTTATTGGTATGCCTATGATTTGTCCTGATCAGTGCAAGCTGAAAAGCTTTAGCAAAGTGTGCCATTTTTCAGCAATACTTAGACAATGTTGTGAAGATAATTTCAAGATTTATATGCTTTAGAGCTGGAATAGTTTGGAAAGAGGCAAGAGAGAAAGCTATTAGGAGCAGTAGACCACTAAGTAAGGAGACTGTGGAGTCCATGCTTGGATTAGTTTCCACAAATGTCAAATCATTAAGGAGAGTTAGAGAGTCATAGTGGCTCAAAGGTAGAAGACAGAGGGTGGTGGTGGAGGGTTGTTTTTCAGACTGGAGGCCTGTGACCAGTGGAGTGCCACAAGGATTGGTGCTGGGTCCTCTACTTTTTGTCACTTATATAAATTATTTGGATGTGAGCATAAGAGGTACAGTTAGTAAGTTTGCAGATGACACCAAGGTGTAGTGGATAGCGAAGAGGGTTACCTCAGACTACAACAGGATCTTGATCAGATGGGCCGAGGGGGTGAGAAGTGGCAGATGGAGTTTAATTCAGATAATTGCAAGCTGCTGCAATTTTGGGAAAGCAAATCTTAGCAGGACTTATACACTTAATGGTAAGGTCCCAGGGAGTGTTGCTGAACAAAGAGACCTTGGAGTGCAGGTTCATAGTTCCTTGAAAGTGGAGTCACAGGTAGATTGGATAGTGAAGAAGGCATTTGGCATGCTTTCTTTTATTGGTTAGAGTATTGAGTTGGGAGGTCATGTTGGGCCTGTACAAAACATTGGTCAGGCCACTGTTAGAATATTGCATGCAATTCTGGTCTCCTTCCTATTGGAAAGATGTTGTGAAACTTGAAAGGGTTCAGAAAAGATTTACAAGTATGTTCCCAGGATTGGAGGATTTGAGCTATAGGGAGAGGCTGAACAGGCTGGGGCTGTTTTCCCTGCAGCATTGGAGGCTGAGGGGTGACCTTATAGAGGTTTACAAAATTATAAGGGGCATGAATAGGGTAAATAAGTAAAGTCTTTTCTCTGGGGTCAGGGAGTCCAGAACTAGAGGGACTAGGTTTAGGATGAGAGGGAAAAGATATAAAAGAGACCTAAGGGTCAACGTTTTCACACAGAGGGAGTTACGGGTATGGAATGAGCTGCCAGAGGATGTGGTGAAGGCTGGTACAATTGCGATATTTAAGAGGAATTTGGATGGGTATATGAATAGGAAGGGCTTGGAAGGATATGGGTCCGGTACTGGCAGGTGGGACTGGATTGGGTTGGGATATCTGGTTGGCATGGATAGGTTGGACCGAAGGGTCTGTTTCCATGCTGTACATCTCTATGACACTATGACTCTATATGGCCAAATGCCCATGGAGGAACATTAAAATCTTTCATCCCTTGATAATAGTTAGAACATTGAAGAAAATTGAAGTGAATTCCAAAGAGCTGTTGCACCACTTTGGTTTGGTGCCAGGAAAAGGTAGAAGTGTAACATATTGGGGAAAGCTTGGATGAACATACAAATAGAATGTGTGTGTGTGTGTCATGTTGAGGTATTCAGGTTTAGAAAAAATATTGGCTAGGATTTTCCCTTTCTTGACAAAGTGCGGGGATGGTATGCATTAGGAGTGACTGACACGCCACTCCCCGCTCCCCACCCCACCCCCAGAGCGAGATGATTCACCACACACCAAATAACTCAATTAGGGGGTTTCTCATCCTATCAGGTCACCAGAAGGGGTTGGCCAATCAGAGACTGTCAGTTTCTGGGTCATAGAATCCATCAGTTGAGGCCTACTCCTGATCTGATTCAGTGGTAAGAAGACAAGCTTTTCTTTGTTGTTTTGTCATGGGGTTAGAGTTGTAGAGAGTGGAGAGGGTCACAGACTAGGGCAGGAGAGTGTCTTTCAAAGAACATCTCTCGCTCACTACCTCATGCCTCCAGACTCCCCCCACCCAGTCATTCATCAGGGAGGTCACAATGGTTTAAACAGTCAGAAACTCACTATCATTCCCATCTGTCAGTCAGATTGGCCATTCTGCAGATGACAACATCCTTAGGTGACCATTAATTAAACACTGGGGTGCCTTCATTGCTGGACGTCAAGGAAGTCACCATTGGATCTTCTTGGCCGACACCTTTTGAGTTTTTCTCCAGGGCGAACTCACTGAATTACTTCACTTTCTTACCACCTCTCTCACTGCAATCAGGGAGAGGAAGATTCCACCCTTCGCATTCGTTTTGTTTAATTCCAGTACTGTAAAATATTTTGTTTAAAATGTGAAATCGTGCTCTTTTAATTCATAACTGAGAGTTCAAAATTTGTTTTAAATAGTTAATGGACCCCTTCAAGATCACAGCACAGTTATGTGACAATGTAATGCTGTTTTTTAATACTCCCCATCATGTTCTTTTGCTACACTGTGCAAATAATGCTAGCATTGATGATTCCACATTACTGAGCAATTGTTATCATCGCTCCATGTTTGACTAAGTTTTAGTAATATTATTGATAGTAAACAACATTCACATGTATATAGATGACAGCATTATTCAAATGTATTCATGGGCTGGGACTTTTTTCACTGGAGCTTAGGATGTTGAGAGATAACCTTACAGAGGTTTATAACATCACGATGGACACAGATTAGCACAGTGAATAGCAAGTGTCTTTTCTCTTGGATGGAGGGGGCATAATTTTAAGGTGAGAGAAGAAAGATTTTAAAAAGATATGAGAGTCAATGCTTTTACAGAGAGAGTGGTTCATGTATGGAATAAGCTTCCAGAGGAAGTGGTGGATGCATGCATACTTGCAATGCTTAAAAGACATTTAGATGAGTACATGAATAAGAAATATTTGAAGGGATACAAGCCAAGTGCAGGCAGGTGGGACTGGTTTAGTTTGGGATTATGGTCAGCGTGGACTAGTTGGTCTGTTTATGTGCTGTACGACTCTATGATTGCACCCCTAAATTTAGAATTCTGTTCATTTTTTTCATTTGATTTAAAACTTCATAGGATTTCAAAGACCCAAGTGAGATATTAGGTTGATGGGACACCGGAACAGTGTGTCAGATTGACAGAGGTTAATAAGGAGCATGGCGATCCGCTCATAGTGAAAAATAGCTGTCCTTTTATGCAGATATTGAGGCTGGTTTGAAAGCTGGCAGCCCAGGCTAGAAGCCTTGCTCCACATGTGGAGGAACAGTGGGGTGGTCTCCCAGCTTCAAGCAGCCCTCCCTTCAGTAAACACTCAGTGACATTAAAAGATCAATGGAAACCTTCCAACAAACATTTAAATGAACTCTGTCCATTTTTCTGTGGAACTGCACACAACCCATAAAGCCAGAGGGAGGGAGAGAGTGAAGAGAGGAAATGAAGCAAAAGGGTGGGGGGAGGTATATAGGAGGGTAGGGTCCATAGAGGGGCTACTTCAATGAAGAGAACCAATTTTATTTTGGAGACTGATTACGAGGTTTTAAAGAAACCCAGTTTGTGGCTGATTTCTTTGGGGGTGTGCCCAGCTGTTTTAGTTTTTATTCATGAGTTGGCCCTCTTCTTGGCATTTTCACCATCCCTCCTCAAGTTCCAGCAGGTCCAGAGAACCAGGATCTCTGGATTTCACCCACAATCTGAAATTCAGGTTCAAGTCATAATGTAAAGATTGATTTCACTGAGATGATGAAATGAAGCAGAAAAAAAAATCTTTCCTGGGCTGTACTCCCATGAGGCAAAGGCACCGTGGTCCTACTTTTTCATTAGAGAGAGACAACTGGTGGTAAGTTTAACCTGAGGTTCACCGTGCCCTTTAAATGAAGGATGAGGCTGAGAAGACAGTATTTTCACAGAGACCTCAGGTAATACAGGAATTGTTGGCATTAGTCTGCATTGCAAACCAGCCAACTAAACTAGCCTACCTTCTCCTAATCCATTAATATTTCATTTAAATCACCGTCACAGAAATGATTAAAAATCTAAACTATTTCTGGAATAGAATTTAACAAATGTCAAGTAATGTGAAATAATTGATAAGCCACGCTGTTCAGTAAAAATTCTCTCGCAGCAGCTAATGTAGCCATGTCAATTTAAGCATTTTAATTTCCTTTCTTCATCTATGATAGAACTGAGTGTATCTCTTCCCAAGTGACTTTGTTTTTGAAATATCTCAAGTGAAAATGTAAAAGCATTAATTAGCACCTCACAAATTTCTTCCAGCACGAAGAAGTGTTCTGCCTGAAACAAGGAAAAATAATAGGCTTTTTTCCCAAAGGTTATGGATTCCCTCAATAATTTTAATGCAATATCAATAATGGTATCTGCTTTTAGCCTCTGGGCACTTTACCAAGGATATGCTTTAGGGAACACAAGCATAGCATCTTGCCAAAGCAGCTTTCCATTTCTCTCTCTTTCAACACCTTTCCACCAAAGCACAGAAACAATAGTAGTGAATTTTAAACTTAAACCTTTTTACTGACCAATGTTCAAATGACGTAGGCAAGTGCGTCAACACACAATTTCTTGCTAAATACGCAATTAAATATGAAGTTGTTGAAGAAACAAGTTATTAACCTAAGTCCAATAAATTTTGAAAATAATTTTTCACTTTAATTAACTGATTGAAAATATTTTAAATCCTGATAAGGAATTATACCTTTATAGCAATGATAAATGCAAAGGTTTAATCAACATGTACGTGAACAGAAAATTATTCTGTGCCCTACACATTACCTTGTCTTTTCAGTGTTGGCTTACTCCCTGATCACTGATGTAATATTTTTGAAGGAATCATTGAGTATCAGTGGGCAAGTTCTCTGCTGGTTGGATCATACCTGGCACATAGGATGATGGTTGTGGTTATTGGAAATCAGCAATCTCAACTCCAGGACATTTCCGCAGGGATTTCTCAGGGTAGTATCTTCAGTCCAACCACTTTCAATTGCTTCATCAGTGACCTTCCCTCCATCATAAAGTCAGAAGTGGAAATATTCGCCAATGATTGCACAATGCACAGTACCATTCACAACTCCTCAGCTACTGAAGCAGTCATGTTCAAATGCAACAAGACCTAGAAAATATCTAGGCTTGGACTGACAAGTGGCAAGTAACATTTGTGCCACAGAAATGCCAGGTAATGACCATCTCTAATTACAGACAATGTAAACACTGTCCTTGATATTTAGTGGTGTTACCATCATTGAATTCTCTGGTAACAACATTCTGGGGATATCACTCACCAGAAGCTCAACTAGACTCACCAACTAAACACAGTGGCAACAACAGCAGGTCGGAGGCTGGGAATATTGCAGCGAGTAACTCACCTCCTGCCTCCCCAAAAGTCTGTCCACCATCTACAAGGCACAAATCGAGAATGTGATGAAATACTCTTAGTTTGTCTGGATTAGTGCAGTGCCAATAACATTCAAGAAGCTTGATGCCATGCAGATTGATCGGCACCACATCCACAAATATCGATTCCCTCTAGCACTGGTGCTGAGGAACATCAGTGAGTACCATCTACAAGACACACTGCAGAAATTCACACAAGATTCTTCGACAGCACCTTCCAAACCCATGGCCACTTCTGTCTGGAAGGATTCATGGGAACATCAGCACATGCAACTTCCCCTTCAAGCCACTTACCATCCTGACTTGGAACTATGTGCTGGAATTCCTTCCTGAAAGGCATTGTGGGTCAGCCACAGCAGGTAGAGTGCAGCGGTTCATCAAGGGCAGCTCAGAACCACCTTCTCCAGAACAACTCCTGACAGGCAATAAATGTTGGCCCAGGCAGCATTGCCCAATAGATAGCAAAGAATGTGTTTCAGTAATGTCATTGCTGCTCACTTTAATTGCAAAATTGAATTTATTGACAAGTGTACCGATGCACAGTGGAAATCTTTGTCTTGCGAGCAATATAGGCAGATCACAGAGTAAAGTAGCATAGATAAGTAATGGGTAAACAGCAGCAAAAACAAAAACACCGGTTCAGGTGAATGTGAAGAGTTTGTGAGTCCATTCAGTATTCTAAAAACAGTAGGGTGGACACTGTTTTGAAACCAGCTGATGCGCATGTTCAGGCTACTGTACCTTCTCCCCAATGTTCGAGGTTGTAGAAAAACATTGCCAGGGTGGGATGGATCTTTGAGAATGCAGGTGGTCTTTCCTTGAAAGGGGCCTGGTAGATGGATACTATAAATGGGAAGTTGGCCTTTGTGATTGTCCAGGCTGAGTTCACCACTCTCTGTAACCGTCTCCCATCTTGAATCTCTTAATGGCTCTGTGAAGGTCATACTTGGATTCCTTATATTTGACTAGGCCTTCTGATCTGAAGACCTCACACCTGGTTTTTAGCAGGTTCTGTATGTCCTGATTCATCCAGGGTTTCCTATTGTGGAACACCTTGATTGACTTCTTCGGTATGCAGTCCTCCACACACTTGCTGATAAAGCCTGTGACAGTGGTGGCGTACTCGTCCAAGGTATCTGCGAACTGTTTGAACACAGCCAATTCCAGACAGCACCGGAGTTGATCTTCTGCCTCCTCCGACCAGCACTGGACCTGTATCCGCGAGGGGGTCTCCTGCTTGAACTTTTATGCCTGTAAGCCGGGAGAAGAAACACGGCATTGTAGTCAGAGTTACCGAAATGAGGGAGGGGATGGAATAGTAGGCATCTTTCACAGTGGTGTAGCAGTGGTCTCAAATATTTGGGCTCCTAGTAGGGCAGGTAATCACTGCCTTTGGGCTTCAACTTTTTATTATCTTATACAATATTTTTTTCCTGTATCAATAATACATTGTATAGTTTGTTTATTATTTATATTTTGACTGGGGATCTAGAAATCCTGCAGGTAACCTGCATTGCCATCTGTTAAAGATGCTGTAAGCACAGGCGATAATTAAAAGAAGTGACCTTAAGGAGAATAGCTGAGAAAACAACTTTAACTCTTGTAGACTGGTAGTGCGTTTTTAAAAATAATCCCAAAGTTATCAAATCACTCTCAATGTTTAATCTTGTTGGTTCGAAACTAAATCCATTGTGCTGCAGTGAAAAAAGTGCTAAAGTAAAACTGAATCAAAAGCTTAATCAATAGATTACTGTCACTGGTAGACTCTTCAAATAACAAATAGATTTTTTGAGTTCACCCTTCATCTTAACAATTGTAATTATTTTCCTCAAACATATATTGATGCTATAATGTATTGATTACTTTTTCCACTGTCTTTCTGTAAACCCCAACTATTTTTGATCCAATCTGATTTTTGAGAACTGATTATTTCATCCTTTCATCTGAAGTTTTCTCTATAAAATGAGCAACCTTATGAAGATCTCCTTTTGATGTGGAGATGTCACTCTGGAATATATCTGTTAAATTTGCTATCTCGATAAATGGTGGTGAATGCAGGTTACACAGATTTGTACACTCTATGTGTTCACAGTTCTCAGATCTAGATAATGTCACATGGCAATCACAGAGTGACAGTAGCAAACTGACTTTTATATAGTTAAAAATCACACAACACCAGGTTATAGTCCAACAGGTTTAATTGGAAGCACTAGCTTTTGGAAGTACTAGCTAGTGCTTCAAATAAACCTGTTGGACTATAACCTGGTGTTGTGTGATTTTTAATTTTGTCCACCCCTGTCCAATACTGGTACCTCCACATCATGGCTTTTATATCGAGCTTTGTTCAGTTAGATGCCACTGATGATGTACTGTGTTGACATTGTATCTTGATTGCTGGAGATAAATTAGACAGAAAGAAACAGAGTCAAAACATGTTGTGGCTGAGACTTTGGAACTTGAAACATAACCACATCAGCCATGATCTTCTCAAATGATGGAATAGGTTCAAGGCCACATGCTCTACAGCTCCTATTTCATGTATTTATATGTTGCCCATAGAACTTTGGGCTGCGGAGTTGCTGGTGGTGGATGTCAGTAGATGACCAGCTTTTTGGCATTGTTGAACCTCCTGAGGTGGAAATGTTGGTTGGAATGAATCTGCAGCAAGTGGTTTTGCGCTGTTCCTCGTGTTTGCAAGCTATGGAAGAATATTAATACATTTTGTCCTCACCGCCAGCATTTATATATAATATATATAAAAAAATATATATATATAAAGATATGTATATGACATCAGAGTTCACATTGAGTTGTCTCAACACTTAGGAATGGGCAAAGTTTGGACAGAGTTTTAAAATCCCAAGGAGCGGTAGAGTCCAGAACTAGAGGGCATATGTTTAAGGTGAGATGGGAAAGATATTTAAGAGACCTAAGGGGCAACTTTTTCATGCAGAGGCTGGTACGTGTATGGAATGAGCTGCCAGAGGAAGTGGTGGAGGCTGGTACAATTGCAACATTTAAAAGGTATTTGGATGAACTTATGAATAGGAAGTGTTTGGAGGGATATGGGCCGGGTGCTGGCAGGTGGGACTAGATTAGGTTGGGATATCTGGTCAGCATGGATGAGTTGGACCGAAGGGTCTGTTTCCGTGCTGTACATCTCTATGACTCTATGAGTAGCATTTGGTGGGAACCTCAACATGATCCTTTCTAATTCCAAATTTCACAGGGGTCTGCTCAGATGAACTAGGAACATCTGTGGATCTGATTAGCAATAATTAATGGGGATTTATTAACGGAGATTTGTTCAGGATTTAACACAGTTATGCATTACAGTTCAAGCAGAAGTTTCCTGTCATGTGTGGGACTCATCAGGAGTAACCAGAGAAGATTGCAAACAGCTATAGTTGTTCAGTGAACCTGAGAGCTGGGAAACTAGATCACTGCAGCCATGCCCACATCTCCAAATGTGCTTTCTACAGGCGACTTCCAGCTTCTGGGAATTCAGTTTGCCTGCCTTGGACTTTGCTCGCTTTGATTTCTACCTCCCTCCTGTTCGTGCTCAATTCAGCAGGGAAACATCTCCACCATATATACCTGATGAGGAACAAAATGAGCACCAACGTGATAAGCATCAGGAGCAAGACCAACAGCAACACCAGGCAGCTCTTCCCTCCCCCCATATCTCTCCACAGAGCAGAAGTATTGAAAATCTGGATCAAAGGGTGAAGAAATGAAACTCCCAAAGCAGAACTGATGAGCAGAAGGGCAGTTGTCTTAATTTATCTGAGCACCAACACCTCGCAAAGTTATGGGTGGCACGATGGCTCAGTGGATAGCACTGCAGCCTCACAGCACCAGGATCCCAGGGTCTATTCTAGCCTCAGGAGACTGGCTGTGTGGAGTTTGCATGTTCTCCCTGTGTCTGTGTGGGTTTCCTCATGGTGTTCTGGTTTCCTCCCATAGTCCAAAAATGTGCAGGTCAGGTGAATTGTCCATGCTAAATTGCTCATAGTGTTAGGTGCATTAGTCAGAGGGAAATGGGTGGTTTGCTTTTCAGAGGGTCCGTGTGGACTGGTTGGGCTGAAGGGAATCTAATCTTAAAAAAAAAATGCTAATTGCAAGTTGGTGCTGGTATCTTTTAAATGCTGAATAACAATGTCTTTCCCAATGGAGCAGGCTGGTATTCATGTTTAATGTGTGTGCTTGTGAGGAATGTTATGGAGGAGAATGTTGGGAAACTCAGTATGACCTCCTGAGGCTATGGTTGATCTTTTTTGTCCTCTCAAGTCCTAGATTCCTGTGGTTCACTGTCATCTGGTTGGAGGGACCCACAGTCCTGCTGATCACTTCCTGGGCCAATTCATCCCACATTATTGACCTTCCATTCCTCTCTGTGGAAAAGTGTGACTTATGTCAATCCCTCAGACTCACCCAGCAGACATCTGACACATTGAGACAGGAGAAGAGATTTACCACACATATCCTTTCCATTGCTCTGATCCAGATGCTTCAGCAACCAAAAGACAGACCAGCCATTCCTTCCTTAGACTATTTGTGATTCTGCCCACCTTTTCTGATTGGTTGTAAAGTCTGAAATCATAATGCTAATGTGGCGTGTGAGTTAAAAACCCACAACAAAATCTATTTCAATGACAGATGGGTGCCTGGTCCATGATGAAGCACATCCTCTGCTGCAGACAGCTCTGTCAAGCCAAAATGTACCCAATCCTCCTCATCCACACCCTCTCTGAATAGTTCCAGTGGCAGCTACACATCTTTGACAATTCGCAGAGAGGTGCTATTTTGAAATAACCAAAAGAACATATAGCATAGGAGAAGGCCATTGAGCCCACTGTGCCTTTGTCATCTGGAAAAAAAGTATTAACGCCCCTATCCAGCTACTTGACCGTATGGCTATGGGTTACAACACTTAGTGGAATGACATTTCTGAACATTTTAAAATGTACAGAGAGTTGTAATTCCAAAACCCTCAGAGTGAAGAAGGATCTCCTCAAATCTCACTTTAATTCTTCTGCCAACTGCTTTAAATCCATTCTGCTATTGATCTCTCTGTTAACAGAAGAAGGTGCTTCCTACTCCAGTTGTTGCAGGGCAACCAATCCATCCAACCCAACAAACCTCAAGAAAACTGAAAATCACCTCAGGCTACCATAAAAAATAAAAATAATTTTTGCCTTTAGCCACACATGGCATCACATCAGCTCTTATGGTCTAATGTGGCCAGACATCCATATTATATTTTATCCTGCCCCACATCAAAAGATAAATTCAATAATAATTTCATTGTTCCCTGAAATTCAGACCACTTCAAATATAAGGCAAGTTTGTGTATTCATCTCTACTCAGTAATTGTGAGCAATGATTTGTTTCAGTACTTAAAATGAACTTCCTTTGTTGATTGTCTATACACAAACAACATCTTTGAAGGAGCAGGAGACTTTTTTTGGGAATATTGCAGTGAAAGGCATTTGATAAGGTTCCCCATTGTAGACTAATGGAGAAGGTGAAGTCACATGGTGTGCAGGGTGTTCTAGCTAGGTGGATAAATAACTGGTAGAGCAACAGGAGACAGAGAGTAGTAGTTGAAGGGAGTTTCTTGAAATGGAGAAAGGTGACCAGTGGTGTTCCACAGGGATCAGTGCTGGGGCCACTGTTGTTTGTAATATACATAAATGATCTAGAAGAGGGCACTGTTGGTATGATCAGCAAGCTTGCAGATGACACAAAGATTGGTGGAATGGCAGAAAGCATAAGGGACTGTCAGAGAATACAGGAGGATAGACATAGACTGGAGAGTTGGGCGGAAAAGTGGCAGATGGCTTTCAATCCAGAAAAATGTGAGGTGATGCATTTAGGCAAGTCTAATTCTCAAATAAATTATGCAATGAATGGAAGAACCTTGGGAAAAGTTGATGGGCAGAGGGATCTGGGAGTGCAGATCCATTGTACTCTGAAGGTTGCTGCACAGGTGGATAGAGTGGTCAAGAAGGCATATGGTATGCTTGCCTTCATCGGACGGGGTGTTGAGTATAAGAGCTGGCAGGTCATGTTAAAATTGTACAAGACATTGGTTCAGCCGCATTTAGAATACTATGTACAGTTCTGGTTGCCACATTAACAAAAGGATGTGGATGTTTTGCAGAGGGTGCAGAGAAGGTTTATGAGGATGTTGCCTGGAATGGAAGGTGCTAGCTATGAAGAGAGGTTGAGTAGGTTAGGTTTATTTTCATTAGAAAATAGGAGATTGAGGGGGGGACCTGATTGAGGTTTACAAAATCATGAAGGGTATAGACAGGGTGGATAGAGACAAACTTTTTCCCAGGGTGAAGGATTCAATAACCAGAGGTCATGCTTTCAAAGTGAGAGGAGGAAAGTTGAAGGGGGATATACCCGGTAAGTACTTCACACAGAGGATGGTGGGCATTTGGAATGCGTTGTCAGCAGAGGTGGTAGAGGCAGGCACAGTAGATTCATTTAAGATGCGTCTGGACAGATGCATGAGTAGGTGGGGAGCAGAGAGATACAGATGCTTAGGAATTGACCGACAGGTTTAGACAGTACATTTGGATCAGCTCAGACTTGGAGGGCTGAAGGGCCTGTTCCTGGGCTGTAAATTTTCTTTGTTCTCTTTGTTCTTAGAAATAATAATGTTTCACAATAGATTATACTGCACAAGTCACATCATTTTGCTTTTGCAGTTGCAAAAAATACATCATGTGCCAGATTAAGGGTAATTTGCAGCTTTTACAGCACAGATACAGATTATTTTAGCCAATTCATCCAAGTAGCTGATTAGGCCCCAAGTGAGCTGACATCTATCTCTCTTTGTCCAACCCTATAAATGTATCCTTCAATTCCATCCTACTCACGCACTTCTCCAATTGTCCCATGAGTGGTTTTTGCCTGATCTTTTGTCACAGTAGTACATTCCACATTTATCTTTATAACATTCTAACTGTATAAACCTGTAGTAAGACTATATGTGGAGTATTGGGTAGGTTTCTGAATGCCACACTATAGTAAGAGTGTGGAGGCTTTGAAAGGGGTACAAAAGAGGTTTACCAGGATGTTGCCTGGTTTGGAGTATTATAGATATGAGGAGAGGTTGGATAAATTGTTTTCATGAGAGCATCAAAGGCTGACTGGCAACCTGATAGAAGTATATAAAATTTTGAAAGGCATGGATAGGGTGGATTCTGGAATCTTTTTTCCCAAAATGGAAATGTCAAATAATAGGAGGGCTAGGTTTAAGGTGAGAGTGGAAAGTTTAAAGGAACAAGTTTTTTAATGCATTGGGTGACAGTTGCAGATACATTAGCAACATTTAAGAGGCATTTAGACAGACATTTGAACAGGCAGGGAATCGAGGCATATGGACCATGTGCAGATAGATGCGATTAGTTCAGAATGGCATCATGGTTGGCACAGGCGTAGTGGGTTGGAGGGCCTGTTCCAGTGCTCTATTGTTCTATGTTTGTGTGAAGGCGATTCTCCTGAATGGATTTATTGTGATGTACTTTATGACTCCTACTTTGGTTTCCTTCACAAATGGCTTGCTTAGTAGCTTGGTAATTTTAAATACCTAGATTAAATTTTAGACAGATATCTTTCAGGCTACTCTTGGAAAAAGAAAAAGAGTCCCATCCTGTTCAGCCTTTCATGTTAGGTATTCTCGATTTCCTTTTTCTTTACAAAACAAAGACTAGAAATATGCACAGGAAATCTCAGTGTGGTTTAACCATGGTTCAACTTGACTTTTGCAAAATCATTTTTATTTCAATTCATCCCTCAAGAAAGCTACTCCCCTGCTTAGTTTGCTTTTTTTAAGTGGATTTATTTGATTGCCTTGCTATTTTAAGCATTATTGCATCTATCAATGCTGTCCAAAAAAGGTCTATTAATAGCGAAGTTAATATTGTTTGCCAAACAGAAACTCTTTACATTTCATTAACCAACCTGAGTGAGATGTGCATCAGAATCATTCATTGCTTTCTCCAACAGGCACCTTCAATAAATTTTGGTTCATAGAGATGGCTACAGGCAACAGAGACTTGTCTTGGAATGATCACATTTTAAATGTGTTTTACAATCCACCCTGCCTGTTCATCAAGACATCAAGAGGATGTGACATTTATGCACCATTGAAAGTGGTATGAGCCTTCCAAAACTCAGAAGGACCATCTTGTTTATAATAACCAGCTCTTAAAACTTTTGGAGTAGAAGCTTTATGTTTCATAATTATCTAAGGAGCTGATGTTATTTGCACTTTTGATTCTTAGCTACTTCCCAGGATTCAGTTCAAATACTGACTCCATTCTGCAAGCATTTTTTAAGTAAACTAAGACTCCATTTTGAGAACATATTTAAGGCAATATATTCCTCATTCCTGCAACAAATCCTGAAAGTCCTTATGTTACAATTTATGTGGCATTTTTCCTACAACTACAAATGCAAAACTTTACATTAGTTCTCTAAACTTTTTCCAGTTCCATGTCATTGTCATTACCTTAAGCCTTATGTCCTAGTGGTAATGTTTCTACCTACAGAGCCAGTGGGACTGTATTCAAGAACCACCTACACCTACACCATCCCTGAATAGGTTGCTTAATAACAAAAAAATGCTTTCATGAATCCTTTAATGAGCACATGTTTAATAAAAAATGACAGCTATGAATTGTTTCATACTGTTCGATACAGAACAATGTTTTTGTCAGAGGGAAATAGCCAGCCCTCATGAGTTGACCACAATATTTTATGCTCATTTTCTGGAAACACTTTAAAGAACAGTTCTGTAATTGTTTCAAAGTTGACATTCTCTCATCCACCCTCGGAAAAGGAATTTCGGTGGAACAAAGAACCCTATTTTAAATCAAAAGCATTTTGTTAGGAAAAGTAGTTTGGAAATAATGGAAAGTTTCATTGTAACAATGTGTTTTATTATTTTTCACTTCCACCAAAGATCCTTTGGTTTCAGATGCAATGCTTCCAATTAGTTATTCTGATGATTCACAATGACAAAATCAGAGGATGATCTGTTAGAATAAAATACATATGTCCGGGACCACAAAAATCTTACCTCAAGTTAATATTGAGACCAAATGCCCAGCACAATGAATCATCTTAAACTTTGTCTAAAATATTAAAGTAATGTAAGCTTAGGTTTTGATGTAGCTAAAATGTGTTTCTGGAAAAGCACAGCAGGTCAGGCAGCATCCAAAGAGCAGGAGAATCGACGTTTCGGGCATAAGCCCTCCTTAGGTTTTGATGTAATCAATTAGCATTTTCAAATACATAATTTTTACTTTATGAAGTTCTAACTTCAAATTAAATTTAATTAATTTCTTGTGTTTCAAATCATCAGTGTTACTGTGAACACTAAATCAACACTAACTTCAATGAGACTCATTATTAGAGCATAAAATTCATTGACCAGTGGAAAATCCTCAATAATATTTACACAGGAGTTCTGTAGTTATACATTCACTAATGAAGGTTCAGTGCCCTCCTAAAGCTTTTAAATATAAATTTCCCAGCTTGATGAGACCTGTATAAGTGACTTGATTTCTGGACCCAGAATCAATTGTGGTCTATCACATTCATATTTGGTTCCCCATAAATAGATTTGTTCATTTTAGTTAACTTTGTAATCTTATGCCAGGCATCGGCCTCTCTCCCCTTTGTGGTATTTACACTAAACCAAAGCATTTAATGCTTTCTTTACAAAAGGACGATTTGGCATGAAATAGGAATAGGATGCTGATGAAAATTTCATCTTTGTCAAAAAGTTCATTTTTTTCAAATTCTTATTTGGTGCTGACTTCTTGAACTGATAGGGTTAGGATTGGTGATGAGCATGTTTCTCTGTTTTGTTGCCAATCATCATTGTCAACAAGGGGCACACTGCTGGATGGTGAAATAACTTGATTGCTGCCTGACTTTAAGCATTTGTGTAAGAGTGGCTTCAGGAGTTTCAGGAAACATCAGCAAAGGTCCCTTGAAGTATGCAGTCTCATGCTGCTTCAATTAACATTACACAGAATATAAACTTTCCTTCAATGCATTTCGTATTAATGGATTGGAACACAGTTCTTGGATATATGTCAGCATCCACGTGATCAAGAACATATGGAATCTCTATCTACAAAATCCTTGCAAAGGAGTTTTGGATCAACACTCTCAGGTAAATTGACTTATGTTGCAAATAGGTCTGAAAGAGCTAGTACTTATCAAGTGCCATAAGCACTGCCCACTGTGGGAGAGTAATGAAGGACCCTGAAAGAGTCTGACCAAAAACTAGGTCTCCTGCCAGTCTCTGTAATAATGCACCCTTGATGCCACATTCATTCAATTTCAATGTTGAAGTCAAAGGCAGCCACACTCACCTTACCTCTGGAGTTCAGTTCTTTTGCCCAAGGGTATAATGAGATCAGGAGCTGGGTGCCCGGGTAGAATCCAAACTAGTTGCCAATGAACAGGTTACTGTTACTTGATAGCACTGTTGATGATACCTTCTACCATTTTACCAATGATTGGGACAGCACACTGGCTCAGTGGTTGGCACTGTTGCCTCACAGCGCCAAGGACCCAGGTCCGATCCCTGCCTCAGCTTACTATCTGCATGGAGTTTGCACATTCTCTCCGTGTCTGCATGGGTTTCCTCCTACAGTCCAAAGGTGTTCAGGTCAGGTGAATTGGCCACGCTAAATTGCCCATAGTGTTAGGTGCATTAGTCAGGGGTAAATATAGGGAATGGCTCTGGGTGGGTTACTCTTCAGAGGGTCTATGTGGTCTTGTCAGGCCAAAGGACCTGTTTTCATATCGTAGGGAATCTAATCTAATCAGGAGTAGACTCATGGGTGATAATTGGCCAGGTTGGGATTGTTCTACTTTTTGTGTGCAGGTCGTACCTGGGCAATTTTTCATTTTATCAGGTGGACGCCAATGCTATTGCTGTACTGGGATAGTTTGGCTTGGAGGTTCTTGAGTTCTATTGTTGGACCCAAAGCCTTTGCAATATCCAATGCCTCCAGCCTTTCTCTTGATATAAGATTCTTAATGACAAGAGACTCTTCTCACGAGACCAGAAGGTGGCTCTTCTCACCCACATTAGACCATGTGGGCCCTGGAGAAATGTCTACTGAAAAAGGATTTTTGGCAGCACATAAAATGCCTATTGCAGCTTCAGCTGTGATTGGAACCACACCGTCCTTGTCAGAAGAAAAATCACGAGAGACATTTGAAGAACAAAAGAGACATTTGAAGATCACAAGAGAAATTTGAAGATCATAAGAGAGATTTGAAATTCAATTAACATTTCCACAGTGGATAAAGAGAAAAGCATTGACTTTTTTTTCCCAGAGTTATAATTAACTTTTCCTATGTCATCAGCTTTGGAGCAATGGGAGCCCTTCAAGTTAATGGTACAATTAAAAAGTTAATTCCCTGGAGTAAATGACAATGAATGGCACAGTGCTCCAGACCTGACTCAATAATTAACATGGAAGCATGATTTGACAGTTTGGGATAGGAGACCATTTTGAGTTTTGAACTGCATAACCATCTGGCTGGAAGCAGCTAATTTGTGCAGAGAGCTCTGGAGAATCCACAAACGACAGTTCTAGGCGCCAGCCTCAGCTGAACCACCTGCAAACAGCATGAGAGTTGGCGTTTTCTCTCTGCAACCAGAAACTGCAGAATAAGCCAAGAAACCATCCCTGTTAGGCTGAAAAGGAATCCAGGCAGTTTTCAAATGTCATTCATGTGTTGAAAAGAGAGCTTCAGTCATTCCTGGAAGTCGCCCATCTACTGAACCCACCTGCAAAGGCAAATATTAACTATTCAACCATTGAGGCTATTGCAGCTTTTGAATGTAACTAATTCACTCCAGACAATCAATTCTTCACACTAAGCAATGATAGTATGACAAGCTGAACTGTGCTTCACCTTTCTAAATGTCCTTTATCCTTATATGTATTTAGTTAGTAACTTTATTACTTTTATTTAGACAACATACTGCAATCTTTTATAACAAACAACCTATACCTTGTTTAAAACTAATGTTTTGCTGCTGATTATTTTTAAATTGAATCACTCACAAATTATAGCGGACAGACATGCAGACACAATGGACAGAGCTGTCCTGTGAGTCAGACGGCCCAAATTACAGACCGGTACTATACAACAGATACTTTCAGGTCTGACTGGCTAGTGCAGCTACTGTTCAAAGTTGGTTAAGTCACTGATGTCCCACTTGCTTGCAAACATAAGTGAATAGCATTGTGAGCCGAACTGATGATGTGAAATTGATTATTCATGTACTTCATAGCACACTGGGGATTGTTGAGCAAGTCAAAAAGTGTGGTGCTGGAAAAGCACAGCAGATCAGGCAGCATCTGAGGAGCAGGAGAGTTACGAGCATAAGATCTTCATCAGGAATGTTGGCGGGGGGGGGTGCGAAAGAGGCTGAGAGATAAATGGGAAGGGGTGGGATGGTGGTGGGGCAAGGGGGAAGGTAGCTGAGAGAGCGCTAGGTAGATGAAGGTGGGAGTGAAGGTGGTAGCTCAGAGGGCAGGGTGGAGCAGATAGGTGGGAAAGGAGATGGACAGGTAGGACAGGTCAAGAGGGCAGTGCAGAATTGGAGGGTTGGATCTGGGATAGGGTGGAGGTAGGGAAATGACAAAACTGATGGGTTCCAAGGTGGAAGATGAGGCATTCTTCTCCAGATATCGGGTGGCTTGAGTTTGGCGGTGGAGGTGACCCAGGACTTGCATGTCCTTGGCGGAATGGGAGAGGATGTTAAAGTATTCAGCCATGGGGTGGTGGGGTTGCTTAGTCTAACCACATGGGATCAATGACGATTTCACCAATTTCATCATCTCCCCTTCCCCCCACGCTATCCCAGATCCAACCTTCTAACTCGGCACTGCCCTCTTGAACTGTCCTACCTGTCCATCTTCCTTCCCACCTATCCACTCCACCCTCCTCTCTGACCTATCATTATCACCCCCCCATCTTCATCCACCTATCGCATTCCCAGCTACCGTCCCCCAGCTCACATACCCCCCACCCCACATTTATCTCTCAGCCTCTTTCATCATTCATGATGAAGAGCTCATGCTCAAAATGTCGATTCTCCTGCTCCTCGGATGTTGTCTGACCTGCTGTAATTTTCCAGCACCACACATTTCAACTCTGATCTCCAGCATTTGCAGTCCTCACTTTCTCCCATGGTTGAGCAAGTGCCCTCCCATTGCAGAATTACACCTAATGTTAGACACTTTGTTCAGAATTTTGTATTCTGGTCATTCCTACGACAGTTGCAATCAACTGAAGAGATGTATTGTTTGATCTGATTAACTAGTAATTATTAACCAATAAGCTGCATTATTTGCAATGTTGCTGTAATCGGCAGATCTTGAATAGGGCTGAAAATGTGTTGCTGGAAAAGTGCAGCATGTCAGGCAGCATCCAAGGAACAGGAAATTCGACGTTTCGGGCATAAGCCCTTCTTCAGGAATGCCGAAACGTCAAATTTCCTGTTCCTTGGATGCTGCCTGACCTGCTGCACTTTTCCAGCAACACATTTTCAGCTCTGATCTCCAGCAACTGCAGACCTCACTTTCTCCTCGAAGATCTTGAATAGGAAACAGTTCAAGAACTTAAACCAGCAGCCACATTCTAGTCCAGCTGTGAAAACCTGGCATTCTCCAACTTTTGCCTACTGTGCCTAACTAATATCCTTCACATCTCCATTCATGGCTGTGCCATTGAATGTCCAAACTCTACATTTTTCAACACTTTTCTGAAACTCTCTTTCTTTAAGCCATCCCTAAAATCTAAGATCTTTGAGAAAACCTTATGAAATAATAACACCGTATCCCCTTAGTATCAAATTTTATTCGATAACACTCTTATCAAAAAGTTTAGGGGCACTATATAAAAGCAAATTATTGTTGTTGGCTGCAAATCTATAGTGTTATTTCAGTACCTGTTTCTAAAATTGCAGATATTACAGTTTTAAACAATCGATAGCACACTGATGTGTCCTGAAAGTTACCAATTCTCATACTATGTCCACTAAAATGGAATATTTATGATAAAATATGTCAGACAAAACTTCTGACTTTATATCAACTGTTGTTGTTCTGGAATAGCCTTGACATTGCAAGTTGACTCCTATCTTATAGAATAATGCCCTCAATAATGTAATCTTTCAACCAGGCCACAGTAGCCAATGATATGTTGTCAGATTAGAAATAGATTTTGAGAAGGATTTATGTCTTCTGTTAGCACGGTGGGAGCAGCCAGAACATATTTCATATGCAACAGTAATAGCTGAAAGATATGTATAAACCCTGCCACCTAATTCTAGGTCCAAATGAAATAATACTTAGGAAATTTTAAAAAATTATCTATTTTCATTGAACAAAATGGAACTCCTTGGTCTCTCTATTCATTCATATTGTGCAGAGTGTTTCCATTAGGTATCCTTGATCTCACAGCTTGTCCAACATCCAGGATTGGATGAGGAGAAATTTTGTCCAATTAAATATTGGGACAAATCTAAGTATTGACTCCAGCTACTTCCATAAGATCCCAGGCCTTTCCCACTAATTCTAGCTCTGTCATTGTTCATGAACCAGACTGAACACTGCCTTTGTACATGACCCTAAGGTGAGTGACAAAGCAGGTATTTACATAAGTTAGAAATGTTGTTGATTTATAAGATAATACATCCCTGATGGACACCATTTGACTCATTATACTCAGGCTGATCCCATGAAACATAGAAAATAGGAGCAAGAGTAGGCCGTTCGGCCCTTTGAACATGCTGCACCTTTCAATATGTTTGTGGCTGATCATCTAACTCAATGTTCTGTTCATGCTTTCGCCCCAAACCCTTCAATCCCTTTATCCCTAAGAATTATATCTAACACCTTCTTGAAAACATTCAATGTTTTGGCCCAAACTGCTTTCTGTGACAGAGAAAAGTCTATTCAATGAGCCTCACTTGCCTGCCCTTTCTCCACAGCTACTTTGTCACTCACCTTAGGGTCATGTACAAAGACAGTGTTCAGTCTGGTTCATGGATGTGTTTGCTCGCTGAGCTTGGAGGTTCATTTCCAGATGTTTTGTTACCTTAGTAGGTAACATCTTCTGTGGGCCTCATGTGAAGCAATGCTGAAAATTCCTTCTTTCTGTTTATATGTTTGGGTTTCTTTGGGTTGGTGATGTCATTTCCTTTGGTGATGTTATTTCCTGTGATGAAGTCACTTTTGGTTCATTTTCTCATCTACCACCCGCTGAGAAAATGAACAGGAAGTGACTTCACCACAGGAAATAACATCACCAACCCAAAGAAACCCAAACATATAAACAGAAAGCAGGAATTTTCAGCATTGCTTTGCATGAGGCCCACTGAAGATGTTACCTAGTAAGGTAACAAAATGTCTGGAAATGAACCTCCAAGCCCAGTGAGCAAACTTACATCCAAAACCTCAACTTGAGCTACAAATCTTCTCAAAACTCGTTACATCTGGTTCATGCTTCAGGCAGGGATAATTGAACCTGCTTTTACTGTCCTTTCATCTAGTGAATTACTGATCGTAACAACTCGCTTCACATTAAAGAAAAATCTTGTTATGTCACTTTTTGGACTTTATGACAATTAGTTTAAATCTCTGTTCTCTAATCGTTCAACATTTCCAAACGTTGAACGATTTAATCATGATCACTTGCCTTCATGATCTTACCAGTAGATAAAGGGAGAGCAGGATCACATATGGAAGTTCTGACAGTCCTATGAGCAGGTAATTCCATATTTGACGGCGTGCACATTGTTTTAAAATGTCAATATTTTGGTGAAGGAGGTCATTTTTTGACAGTCTACGAAGTCACTTCACATATAGTAGAAACTGACAGAGCATTGATACTAAAGCTAAGACAAGTAGAAGCACAGTTACTGAAATTGGATAAAAAAAAGGATACTTCCAAAAATGGGCACATGAATCATGAGGCGCAATAAATTCAAGCACATTCAATGTAACCCAAGTAATATGCCAACTTTCTCCAGCCCCTTTTTGCGGCTGATTGCTGTGTGTACATATCATCCTTTACCTATCAACAATCCTTATTTATCAGGACTCTTAGCTGTTGTTCATATGGTTCACCTCATCCTTACTGCCTCAGTCCTTTAACAGAATTCAAGCTTCTTGCATACTGTAGAGTCTATGACACAGTAGTGTTCTCATTTGCCAGAATGACATTAGAATTATTAATGCAGCACTAATGTGTATAGAATGCATACTCGAGAGTCATCAGCCCCTGTTGTCAGCAGATGGCACATATCACCTATTTGCCACTTTCTCATTTGCCCTCGGCAGCTCAAATGCAACTGGGTACAAACGACAGTTAGGAATGCTGCTGGGATTCCTGATTTACATGTTTCATTGTCCGTGGGCACACACGGGTTGGAGGTTCAGCGAATGGAGTTTCTTTTGATTCTGGAATATGGTAGCAGTGATATGCATTGCCCACAAAATTATGTGTGTGCAGTCAATGGGATCTTGCACCATGGGTGCGCCTGAAGTTCTGACGAAGTTGAATGCTGATTTTGCCTGTCTGTAGGTAGAGAAAATGGAATGTAGTCAGCTTTTGATAATTAGAGAGCCCTTATGACTTCCATTATGTAGCAGTGATGAAGGAGTAGCACTCTGAAAGCTAGTACTTCCACGTAAAGCTGTTGGACTATAACTTGGTGTTGTGTGATGTAGCAGTGGATAGCAAATGGTCAGATACTGCAAATAATTGCAGCACCATTGAGAAAGAGTCAGGCACATAAAAGCTCATCATTCCAGTCATATTCACAGCCACTGTCTTCCTTACCAGGCTCCAGATTGCAGTTGTGCCATCAGAAGGTGACAGATTTCAGTGAGGACATCCTTATTAATGTGGAGGTCTCTCACACCTTTTTCCTTGCAGAAACTAGGATGGGAAAATGTCAATTGAACACCTCTGGGTGGATGTAGCCTACTGTTGAGATCTTCTCCCTCTTCTAGCAGCTTGCCTTGCTCAGTGTAATATCTGTTCATTCACAAAGTCACATCATATTTCAAAGGAAATATCTAACTCTGTATCCATGTCTGGGAATGACTCGTTTGTGCAGAAGCCTTAAAGTCAGCAAAAGGAACTTCAGCACTTCCCACGTTAATCCCCGTGGAGTTTGCAACTTTAAACAGCTAGGGAAAGCACCAAACATTTCTACAATCAAAACAACAGCCAGAAGAAATCAACCAGCTAATAATCTGTAAATGTTCATGATCCCTTCAGGAGCACTGGTGCCATTGAGGGTTATGGAGGAAGAGGTTTCCAGTTGTAAATGTTTATTCTATAGCATAAGATTAAAGAGGACTTCAGCTTGGAGTGTTGAGTTCCAGAAATGGTAACACTGGTATAAATTCTGCCTTATATCTGATTGACATTATGATCTCCCTGCACTGTATAATACTGGTGGCTGTCTCCTGCGTGAGAGCTAAAGTCTTCAGCTCTATGACCTTTAGGATAATTTCTCCATAAATGTGTGCATGCGCTTTTAGGAACTCCAAGGGTATGTACAGAACCCACAACATCGGTGATAATAAGGGACATTCCTCGTCTGTCCTGTTCTTAACTTGGATAAAATTGCAATAAAACTGTGAATGACAATTGTGAACTTTAATAGCTGCTCATTTATAGCCAACGTCACAACATGTTATGTTATAATTATATATCTAACAAATCATTGAATGATATATGAGTGCTTGGATCATTTTACTGCTAAACATCAAAGATGCTACAGCGAACAGAATACAATACATGACCACATATGGTTACTAGATCAAGTGCAATCTGATTTACTAGCAATGATTTTCAGAAAGTTAACCATTAACGTTTAAGAAGTCAATTCTTGGCTCTTCTGTAGAATGCTTGGCTAAGTTTGAAAGAAAAGTATTGATTATGTTTCTCAGTGTTGATTTATATTTTTAGCCTTTTGATTTTCTTTTGGTGCTTTTTGTATTTGCTGTGGGAGAGAAATAGATATCTTTCCCCATTGACAATTTAAAAGGCATGCCATGCACATCTATTTCTTGTCATAAAACCTTATAGAAAGTGGTATTAAAACAAATCCAAATGAAGTGAAAGACAAAAATTATGCCAAATGTACAGACCCCACCCCTTTTGCATTAAACTTACAAGAAAGCAATCCCTAAACAATTAATAGGAGTGTGCTGGAAATGTGCAGAAATGAAGGCATGAGGCTCTTGAAATGGACAATAAAATACAAACGAGAGCATTTTACTGAAGGTCTTTCCAATGGGATCTTATTTCCCAACCACTTTATCAAATTAAAACAAACTAGGCCAAATCAAACAATTGCTGTTAATTCTCAAATTCCAGTGATTCTTTCTATTGGTTTGTTTGGTAACCATTCTATTGTTCAACAGAACAAAGGTCTCAAAGAAACGCTCAAAATCCGAAATAATTGTAAAACTTCATCACGCACAATTCCCTCCTGTCATCTGAGATAATTATTGTCTGGAGCTAAACAAGTATTTAGCAATTTAATCACAATAAATACTTGTTCATCATAAAAAAATAGTTGTTTGCTCCGTCTGCACTCACCTCTGCCAATTTCACATTGGCCTCAAGATCCCGTACTTCCCCCAGGAACCTGTGCCCCACAACCTGAGCCGCCACCAGAATTTTAGTTTTGTCCCTTTTAAGAATGTAAAAAGGCAGGCCCTGTAGCGACTGCTGCTGCATAACGTCCACCTCTTCTCCTTCATCCACTGCCCGGACACGCCTTGGCGTGCCCATTTGCCACTGGGTGATGGAGATCCCCAGTGGAGGACTCTCTATGTGGGAGTCCTCCCCCTTTCTCTCGGGGATCTGGGTGGAAGGTGCTGCACACAGTGGTCCCCTGCAACCGCAGATTGCGGTGGTTCACGGATTCCCAGCCCAACTGCTCGTTCTGTGGTGCTGTGGAGTTCGTGGACCATGTATACATTGGATGTGGGTGCTTGCACTCCCTTTTTGACTTTCTTAAAGACCTCCTTCCCTGTTTTTGGTTGCACTTCAGTCTCACACTCCTGATCTTTGAGCACCTGGTACGGAGGGGGGAGGGCAGGTCTCAGGACCTCCTCGTGGGTCTGCTTCTGGGCCTGACCAAACTGGCCATAACCAGGTCCAGGCAGTGGGCAGTGGAAGGGGTCATTAGGGCCAATTGCCTGCCCCTCTTCTGCGGTTATGATAGAGCCAGGGTGTCCCTGGAGAAGGAGCATGCTGTGTCCACCAACATCCTGGAGTTGTTCAGGGAGAGGTGAGCGCCGCAGGGAGTGGAGTGTATTATTTACCCCGCCAACTCTATTTTGATTTAATCCCTGCCCTCCCCTTCACAGTTTGATCACACAGTATTGCCCTTTTATGTGAAGGGCACTGCTTGTCACTGGCCACTCGGGTGTTTCTTTTCTTCCTGGTGGTGGTAACTGAATAAAAGATTTGTACACCTTGTGTCTCTCACTGTATCTCACACCTGCACACACACAACATGGGTGCTGGGGGAAAATAAGCACTACCGCAGTTAGGCGGGAGTGTGGGGGTAAAGAGAAAAAAAAGGACTGTCAAAGGTTAAAAAAAATCAAACATAGTTGTTCAGCACTAACTAATGCCATTTTCACTTTATATCGTGGATTCATATTCTGCATAACGTGAAATTGGCTTGAGTCCTTTGACCAAATATGGTAACTATGCATCACCAAATACTTAACAACGCAAATATTTGAAGTTAGGTAACAGAGTTGGTTGAACTAATATGTCCTTCAAGCAGCCTCACTGAATGTACACAAGAGAATTGTTTATTGATGTTTCTCCAGTGCTATGAACATCTTGTTTAGTTCAGGGATACAGATTACTATCAGGAAATTTGTTCATTTTGACAGGTTTCTAATGCTTGGAAATAAATTATAATCTTTCTAAGGTTTGATTCTTCAGGTTTCTCCTCTGGCAGCTATAATACAGCTGCTTCATGAGTTTAGGCAGCTGCTTCGTGACAAATTATTTTACCAGAGAGCCTGCAGGGTCAATTCAATCTGATGCTTACCTGACCCACATGAGCAGGGATCATGTGGTCACATTCAGGAACACAAAATAACCTATACAGAGCTCAGAGCCAACTCAAACACTTCCAATGCCAACTTGGAAGTAATCAACTGATTCAACAGAGACCAACATTTAAAGAAAAACATGGAAACAGGAAACAAGAGCAGGGCTGACCCTTCAAGGCTGCTCCATCATTCAATAGCATCATGGCTGAGCATCCAACTCAGTGCCCTGTTCCTGTTTTCTCCCCACACCTTTTGATTCCTTTAGTCCTGCATATTATATTTAAATTCTTCTTGAAACCATTCAATGTTTAGCAGGAACTACTTTCTGTGGCAGAGAATGCCACAGCCTCACCATTCTCTGGGTGAGTAAGGCTCTCCTCATCTCAATCCTCAGTGACCTAATTCATGGACCACCCAGTCCTTCCTGCATTTGCCTGTCTAGTCTTGTAAGAATTGTATAGGTTTCTATAAAATCTCCTCAGTCAATCTTCTAAACCCCAGTGAATATACTGTGAATGGGTTCAGTCTCTCTTCATCTGTCAGTCTTGCCATTCCAGGAATCAGTCTGGTAAATCTATGCTACACTCCTGCCATATCCAAATCATCCTTCCTGAGATAAGGAGACCAAAATTGCACACAATACTCCAGGGGTGAATTCTTGAGAATTTTTTAATTCAATCCCAGCCCACTTAGCACATTAACTCAAACAGATCTTGTCTTTTCCTTCTGTCCAGGCTTGAATGAAGGCAGATCAACCATTTCTACAAATAAATCACAGAAGTTATTGATTCGTCTTTCCTTTGCATTTCACAGCTAGCCTTTCTGATCTAAATGTTTTCAAAACAGTTTGTTTTGATTTATCCTGGAGACCTGTTTTTACCCGCTCCTTACTAATGAGCAGTCAGTTTTAACAGAATTCTAAGATTATTTTATATCTTTACATTTCTATTAGCCCATCAGTGGTTTTCACTTCAGTTATTGGGAATACCAACTTTACCTAAAAGAGTGGAAAGAACATGGAATTTGTGACCCCGAAGAGTAGTTGAAACAAACAGAATAGATGCATTTCAGTGTATCACTTCTTTGCTAGACTAGTCTAAAACTGAAATGTAACAAGAGTGCATCAGTTATTTGAAGTCAAATACATATTGACCAACTATGATGTTGTATTGATCCAAAGTTGTTTCAGTGACATTGTTATAAATCAATACACATTCAGACATAGCAACTCGATATGGGTACTGGTGAATACTCAAAAATTGCTGGAAGTTAGAAGAATAAGCTGTGGGGGTTATTTCATTTTCCAACAAATATTACAATAGGCCTATGAATGAAAAAAAGGTAATAAGTTTATCATAAATAAATAATTCACTCTCCAGTAACTCAATACAAATAAAGCCTCGACTCAGAGCAAGGTGATGAAAACTGTACATTTTTCAAAATCAATCAAGTGTTGTTGAATGTCAGTTTTGATGTTGCTGATTATATATCTCAAAGATAGTTTGATATTGGGAATAACACCGAGTTATTGTATTTATATGTTAATTCCAAAGAAAGTACAGAACTCATCAAGAGTCAAAATATGCAACATTCACATGAACGAAACTTTAGACAGATTTGTTGATATTCATAGAGATAGTGAACCAATGTTATAAATCAAATACAATGTGGTAATTAATAACTCTTTTAAAATATGCTGTGTGATGTATGTAACCAATTTACAATTAGTGGAATTGTCCAGAACCTTGCAATCAATGACAAAATGCAATGTGATTTACATTTCTAAAAGATGTACAAAAAACATTGCATCAGTAAGTCATGAACAGGAACCAAGATAATCCCAAAAGCTGAGGAGGTAGAAAATAACACACATTACCCTCATTAACAATATATCTCAATCAAGGTTTCCAGGTACAATTTGTACGTCATTGACAGCTTTCAAAGAATGTTGACAATAGTTATAGTTTACACATGACGATAGCTAAGATGAAGAGGAATACATCTCTGATGTCATGAATCACTAATTATTTTCAAATCTGATAGCAATGAGATAAACATGTCTATAATTTTCCTGATTTTTTTGCTTGATTGAGTGATATGCTCAAGTTAATTAATGTACATATTTTCCAATCAGTAATAACAAGAGATATGTAGTTGCATCTATTTGATTCAAAGATTTTGAAGGATCGTTTCCTCAAAATCAGAAGGGTCAGACTCCATCCCTGATCTGAACTAATTTAATTGATCGTACTCAGAGTGGGATAGGGATTTTATCCTATTTGCCTAGATTTACTTTGACTGGCAGGAGAAAGTGAGGACTGCAGATGCTGGAGATCAGGGTCGAGAGTGTGGTACTGGAAAAGCACACAGGTCAGGCAGCATCCGAGGAGCAGGAGAATTGACGTTTCGGGCATAAGCCCTTCATCAGGAATCAGACTCCTTACTTTGAGTGGTCCCATGTGAGACAATGGGCAACAAGGCTCCACCACAGGTCCCAACTCATGGCAATGTCTTTCACTGCAGCCCAGATGTTATTCGCTCTTGTAAGTCCTCCTTAAATGTACTTTTCTAGGTTGTATTTGGCCATTTCTGTCTCTTCTTCCATGTGGTGGTACCTATTCTACAGTGGCGGGACATACATTGAAGAAGTGAAATATATGTCTTGCTAATCTCAGTTTCTCTTTGTCATCACCATCAGTTGCATTTTTTTGTTGGTGACGCTGCCTCGCTCAGTGGTGGGCAGGATTTTATCCAGACAATCCAAGTGAAAGATATCAAAGTTAGGTGATATCTTTGCTGTTCTCAACCACATTTTCACACGTGTAAAATGCAGTTAGGATTTACTATGGACACAGCTTCATGGTATTATTTATGGGTTTGGATGCCCAGGTGACCAATGGAGTTCCTCACCAAGTGATGAGCAAAACCAGCCAAATGTCCCTCACCTGATCGCGATCTGGCAATTCATGCAAAAAGTTCATGAACGTGAGTGCCAGCTAAAGGAAAGGTTGGGTTCAATTATAGCACCAAATCATAGAATCCCGACAGTGCAGAACGAGGCCATTCAGCCTATCAAGTCAGCATCGACCCTCCAAAAAACATCACACCATACCCAACTGCCCTTCTCTGTTCCTGTAACCCCGCATTTCCTGAGGCTAACCCACCCTGATCTGCATATCCCTGGACAATTTAGTATGGCCAATCCACTTCACCTGCACATCTTTCAACTGTGGGAGAAAACTCACACAGACACAGGGAGAACATTCAAACTCCACACAGACAGTCATCCAAGGTTCAAATCGAACACAGGTCCCTGGCACTATGAGGCATCAGTGCTAACCACTGAGCCACGATGCACCCCCATTAGTCCTGCCATCCCATTAGTCAGAGCTGAAAGAAGTGGGTCTTGTCACCTTTACAGCTATCCAAACATCCCCCCAGTGATATTCATCTCCAAACATCCCAAGACTGGGGTGAGTGAGTGAGTGAGTGAGTGTTACCTGTGAATCAGCATTGTGGAACATTGATTTGTATGTTGGGAAAGGATCAGAGATTGGGCAGATAACAGTTCAATTTTGAAAAATATAAAGTATAAATATATAGACTTTGGAAGAATTGGAACATTGTAATCTTATTGTGCATTATTCCAGAAATGAGTGAGCATGCTAGAGAAAGTAAATAAGTTCATGAATGTGAGTGCTAGCTAAAAGAAAGGTTGGGTTCAACTATAACATCGAATCATAGAATCCCAACAATGCAGGAAGAGGCCATTCAGCCTATCAAGTCAGCATTGACCATCCAAAGAACATCACACCATATCAACTGCCCCTCTCTATTCCTGTAACCCTGCATTTCCCGAGGCTAACCCACCTGATCTGCATATCCCTGGATGATTTAGGATGGCCAATCCACTGCGCAAGAGTGAGATTTTCAGCACATATCCTGTGTCTCCATGCTGCTAGCTGGTGACTGCTTCCTGGTGTAAAGAGATCAGGAAGAGTGAATAGTTCTGATGAAGAGTCACCAGACTTGGAAATGTTAATTCTGCTTTTTTTTCACACAGATACAGCTAGACCTCAGTTTCACCAGCAATTTCTGTTTTTGTTTCATAAATGTGCTGCAAATGGTTACAGAAAAACCCTGCAAAGAGCTGTGGTGACTTTGACAGCTTTTCATGAACTAAGCCAAATGGACAGCAGTTCTTGTTTCAGCAGGCTGCAAATCACACTGGTGGGCTAATGCATTGAGGAGACTTACCTTTTGTCTGTAAACCCTATGGCCTCCTATGAATTGCACCCCCTGTTGATCCACTGTCTCCTCTAGAACTCCAGGTCTGCTCTGGTGCAGGTCTTGCTACTCCTACATCTTAGTCCTCATCTGAGGTTCAAATAGAGCCTAAAACAGCTCACATATGCTGATATAATAGGTCAGATCTTCTGAACTTCCACAACATAAGCTCTGTGAATAAATCCTTTCACACAGGCAAGTAAAATAACAGTTGCAAAATACTGACCACCTCTTGGCATTTTTCACCATCATGTCTTCCTTTCAAGTGCCTGTATGGCACTTTTGTTCTTACTGGTGAGATCCAGGAAGCTTGGGAGACACGGGGAGCCAAATTTCAATTGCAAAACACATGTCAATTTTACTCTAATTGAGCAATTAACGCATTGAACCTGATAACTTGCCTCTCCCAAAGTGTTTGAGCGAAATGTGGAGGTTTGATGTGGCTCCTTTTCTCCATGGTTTCAAACCCCACCTCACTTCTACCCATTACAGTCAAAAGCCAGTCAACGACATTCCCCTTCAAGAAATGGCCACTTGGGTAAAAGGACAGAAGGTTAGCTAGAACAATATTTCCATGTGAGGAGACCTGAATTAAATAAGACTGGAATGCACAAAACTGGAGGTAGAGATTTGAATTGAGAAATCTGCCAACCTATGGCTCCAAACATTCAAATCCCACTTCCTAAATGAATTTGATCTCTGAACCATTTTAGCCAAATTTTAGCCAACCATTCAGGAATTACACATGTGCCAGGCTTTGTTATGCATTAATGCTTGTTTTTTTTTGTTTGTCTGACTTCATCAAGTATGAAATCTTTAGAAATTGCACTGCTTGTGACTCTTGCGTCATGATGTGATAGTCTAAGGGTTGAAATCATGATCCGTCATACGCTGCAGTACTGACCTCCCTTGTAGAAAGAAATCCAAGTGAAACCAGACCAGCCTTTGAAATGAAGTGGAGGGTCAGACAGCGGATGATACTCTTTGGAAATTCCCTCACCCTCATCAGGTGATCAGGGTTAATACAGGCCTTCAGCCTTTTGCTCAGTACAGGGTATGATCCAAGTAAAACAAATGTCTTTTTCTTTCCTATTCCCATGGCAGATCGCTTTTGTGATAAAAATAATAAAGCATTTCAGCAACATTAGCAAATTAAGTTCTGATATTATCTCTTCTGTTATACCAATACGACATCAATTTATTCTCATCCGGGGAGCTCGGCAAGTTATTATTGTTCATATCAGGGTAGAAACATAATCTCCTACTCACAAGGACGCAGCTTGATGTACTCTCATTCCCTCAGACACAGTGTGTCGCAGCAGGATCATGAATCTGTCTGTGATTTAAAGGTCTGAATCGGTTTAGCTTCAAAGCTAACAGCACAATACCACTGTAATAACAACGATCAGCAGGGTTCCCTTCTTTAGCTAGCCTGTATATTGAGGTTACTTCATTTCTGAGAGATCAAAGCAGCAGTCAAGGTTGTCAGGACATTCACCATCAAGCTTAAAAGTCAAAACAAAAGATAAGCTAGTGAAAGCAGTTGTGGCAAGGTCAATTCAAACTTGGACTTTGACAGCAAGATTGTGAGATGTTAAAAGAAGTTAATAGTTGAATTTGACCAAACATCAGCTTGGTATCAACATCAGGGATTTTAATGGAGAGTTTCCGTCTGTGAACTGTACCAAATGATCTAGTGGAATTCTCTAGAGGTAATAGGCAATTTCATCCATGGTCCATTCCAGTATGATGGTGGAGGAGTAGGATGAACATCTGTGCTTTTTATTGCTTCTGACACACTCCCTTCCTCCCTTCTGTGGTTTCCACCTATTCTTCTGTATTCTCGGACTCTCAGACACAGATATCCAACCATCAGTTGGTGGCCTCAAGGATGGAAATCGGTGACCAAATAGGAGTGTGACAGCAGTGGGGCAGTGTGGGGTGTGACAGCAGTGGGGCAGTGTGGGGTGTGACAGCAGTGGTGCAGTGTGGGGTGTGACAGCAGTGGTGCAGTGTGGGGCGTGATTGCAGTGGTGCAGTGTGGAGTGTGACAGCGGTGGTGCAGTGTGGGGTGTGACAGCAGTGGTGCAGTGTGGGGTGTGACAGCAGTGGTGCAGTGTGGAATGTGACAGCGGTGGTGCAGTGTGGGGTGTGACAGCATTGGTGCAGTGTGGAATGTGACAGCAGTGGTGCAGTGTGGGGTGTGACAGCGGTGGTGCAGTGTGGGGTGTGACAGCAGTGGTGCAGTGTGGAATGTGACAGCGGTGGTGCAGTGTGGGGTGTGACAGCATTGGTGCAGTGTGGAATGTGACAGCGGTGGTGCAGTGTGGGGTGTGACAGCAGTGGTGCAGTGTGGAATGTGACAGCAGTGGTGCAGTGTGGGGTGTGACAAAAGTGGTGCAGTATGGGGTGTGACAGCATTGGTGCAGTGTGGAGTGTGACAGCATTGGTGCAGTGTGGAATGTGACAGCAGTGGTGCAGTGTGGAGTGTGACAGCAGTGGTGCAGTGTGGAATGTGACAGCAGTGGTGCAGTGTGGAGAGTGACAGCAGCCAGTGGTCAGATCACATCAATGTCCTCCTACGCTGATCTTTGCGGACATGGTTGGAGGATGTGAGTTACAGGGAGCAGCTGAATAGGTTTGGACCTTTTCTCTGGACTGTCCGAAGTGGATGGGTGACCTTATGGAGGTTTATAAAATCATGAGCGGTATGGACCGGATAAACAGACGTGGTCTTTTCCCTGGGCTGGGGGAGTCCAGAACTAGAGGGCATAGGTTTAGGGTGAGAGGGGAAAGATTTGAAAGGGACCTAACAGGCAGCTCTTCCACACAGGGGGTGGTGCGCTTATGGAGTGAGCTACCAGAGTAAGCAGTGAAGGCTAGTAAAATTACATCCTTTAAGAGGCAGCTGGATGGGTATATAAATTGGATGGGCTTCGTGGGATATGGGCCATGTGCTGGCAAAGGGGACTAGATTAGGTTGGGATATCTGGTTAGCATGGATGTGTTGAACTGAATGCTCTGTTTCCATGCTGTACATCTCTATGACTCTGTGAATAGTGGCACCATGTTAGCCAATCTCCAGTCTTCCAGCAGCTCACTTGTGACTACCTTCTTTTCGTGGGCTTCCAGAATTCCATAACCCAGGAAGAAAACACTGGACCCGGCACCAATCCTAGTGGTACACCATCAGGCAATGGGCAATCCTGTTTTGCAACCCCCCACCCCCTCCCCCCCACTGGTTAAAATGGAGAAAACATATGGAAAGCACTTCAGTGGAATGGGCAAAGAGGGCTTCCTTGTTCTTCTCAACACAAATATGGCTAACTATTACTTTCATGTATCTGCTTCTCAGTCTCTGTGTTTGATGCATTGTCACATTGTCTGCAGTTCATAACCAAACGAGATGTCTCTGAGCTGAGGTTTATCCACGCACCTGACAAAACCAGCTTGAATCAAAGAGATCAATAGTTTCTCATGGATTTATCGATGCAGGCACTTTGTGTGTCCCTGGTTGACAATCCCTCACTCTGTGCAAAAGGTGTAGCTGCCAGAATTATCCAGCAGTGGCAATACCATGGAAGTACCACCTTCAGAAGGAGTCAATAGTGCAGAGAAGTAAAGGAGAATGCATTCTATCGGCCTTTGTACTAGATGTTTCAGGTACATATGACCCATGTTATTACCCTTTACAAACCCTCTGAATGGTGTGTGCTGCTGCACCCTCGCTCGCAGGTTGGGTCACTTGCCCTGTCCGCAGCAAGTGTGGTCGCAGCTATTTTCCTTCCCTTCCAATTTCCAGCATGAGGGAAGGCAACAGTGAGCTGTCCTCATTAAGCGGCTCTCAACCCATACAATTCCACATCCCTTTCCTCATGGTCCATCCCACAACCTGATGAGATTCACACTTTGCCCAGTGCCCACCCAACCTATTAATATTTCCACATGTCTGCCTATTCTTCCCACCCAGACCCAGGCATAAGAGGTGATAACGGCTGGTGCTGTCATCACATCCCCAACTTGAATCTAGGCTGTGTCTACCTGAGGGCAACCACCACTCCTTCATTACAACCTTCCCAGCCTTACCTTATCTTCTAGCCCCTTTCAAAATCCTTTGACACCGTCCCCCTCCATAATTGCACTGTGCCTTTGTCCAGAGCCTGAAGCCCACAGTCTCGAAGATTAAGTTGTGAAGGTTCAGTACCAAGGCCCACCCTCACACTGGCACCATCCCCCTGGTCCAGTCTCTGAGGTGGGTGCCCGTCCCTATGTGCAAAGTGTCCCCACATTGAGTCCCCACTGCAGCCTTTCAATGCTAGTTGCTGATGGGCCTACAATGCAAATGTGTACTTCGGGATGACATTGCCACAGCTCAATAGATGTACCAGGATGGTTCAGATGGGCTGACAGATGGTGGATGCCAATATACCTTGAGTGTGGTTGGTGCCATATATCTGGTCACAGGCAGCATATGGAGGTGCTTTGGAACAAGTGGCAAGTTGAACCTGCCAGTTACAAGCTCTGGTTTCTTTGTTGTGTTTTCCCAATGTTGGGTGAATATGGTAAGGTGAGAGTCTTAGTATGAATAAGGTGGTCATATTGTGAACAAGATATTTAACCACATTAATCCCCATCAGATGACACATGGCTGCTGCCTACTGAGAATTCCATCGCTCCACCGTGTAAAAAACGAAAAGGTGCAGCAAGCTGATCTCCAGAATATGATTTCAGTTGTTCTGGTGTTAACTAATGTAGCTAACAATACATCCTTGGTAGAGTCTGCTGTCTCCACAGGAGACCAGATGAATCTTATATGTAATGTAACCATGTAACAAGTCCTGTATAATAAATCTTTACTGTTTACTAGGATTGGGCTAACCTTCTGCTGATGACTCTGTGTGGAGATTTTCTCCCTGCATGAATGTGGAATGAACTGGGAAAAACCTAATTGTGCAGGAAAGCGGAGGTCCCCCTTGGTTTATGTTGCCTCGTCTCTTAGTATCCAAAAGAAAAATTCCACCCAATCTCTTTTAATTCCCACAAAATGCCAGCAGTTTTGCACAGTAATAGTGGCATGTAGAGTTAAACACATCATTAATCTTCAAACAGAATCTCATATTGAGAAATATTTCCTCTAGCTCCCTCCCATTCACAATGAGACATGTTTTTTTCACTCACCACAGTGGTTTCCCTTTGCATCTTGAAACAATTGCAATTTATCACCATAAATCATATTTTGAATAGTCTGCTTAATGTCTCATTGGATCGGGACTTGACTTCACTTGGAGGCTTGCGATAGGAAATAGAGCAGAAATATCTTACAACAATTACCAAAAACAGTTTGTCAAAGTGGCATTAGATTGACTAGCCTACAGAATACAAATGTTTGTTTACTGACAGGCCAAGATCTGATTAACCAGATGGAATATTGCTTAATTGCTACATCTGCTATTGCTTAGCTCCCTGTGCCAGCCTAAGCAGATGTAAAAATAAGCAAAAAAAAACTTTGTGGATAAATAATTTGAGTGAGTACAAAGTGTAAAGCAGTGGGGAGAAAAGTGGGTGCTGAGATATACATAATCTCTCGGTCTAGTCATCATGCATTTGCAATGTGCAAGGACAATACAGAAAGACAGTGGAGAAACTATAAAATACCAGAATATAAAACAACAAATATTTTTTGCAGCTGAGGACAATTCATCAAAATGAACCACTGTGTGGAAAGAAAAAGAGTAATGTAATTACGTGTCATTCAGTGTTTACACTCGATAAAATTTGCAGTTAATATTTATTTGGAGATCGTGTCACTATTACTGCAAATTGGAGTAACATCAAGATTTTGATCTTGATTCTGTCTCAACATGACTGCAATGAATTTTGGGGTTAGGAAGGGTGCAGGGGGGATATATCATTTACTAGTTTCACTTATTACTTGGTTTCTGGTATTATTGGACATCATAGTTTTCAGAGGGTTAATGTTCATGTTACATTGGTGCCACTCATTCTACTGATGGCCGGGTATGTGGAAAAAAGAAGTTCTACACTTGCTTTCAAAGGGAACAGCTGTATATGTACCTCCACCTTCTAAAGAATCATAGAATCCCTACAATATGAAAACAGGCCATTTGGCCCATCAAGTCCACACTGATCCTCCAAAGAGCATCCCAAACCCATCTCTGTATCCCTATATTTCCCATGGCTAATCCATACACATCTTTGGACTGTGGGGGAAGCTGGAGTATCCAGACGAAACCTACATAGATAGTGTGAGAATGAGCAAACTCCACACAGACAGTTACCTGAAGGCTGAATTACACCTAGGTCCTTGGCACTGTGAGGTAGCAGTGCTAACCACTGTGCCACCCCAGTAAAGGCCTCAGTAATTTGCCTAATCAAATGTGATTGTGTTTATTGCTATCATGCAATAAACCTACTTGTTATCTGAGAACAGTACCTCTTCTGTGGATACTCAATGGTAGTGTATTTTTTTGCCACTAATCATCAGGTCTGTCCAAGACAAATCACCTCAAACATACCTTACCCAGTACCAATACCAACCAGCAAATACACAAGTTCATCTGGGAAAATACTACAGCTGGTAGATTAATACTACAGCTCACACACTTAAATCAGGCAGGTGCATCGTACTTCTCTAACAATCAAAGTCTCAGTTTATTACAAGAATCCCAAATGGCTATAACTGAATAGCTCATAGTTTGTCCAGTAATCAATGGAATAAAATGTCAAGGAATTAACTTCATGCACTAAATTTCTGACAAGTGATGTTGTGAGGGACAGCCAGCCAGTCATCTGTGTGCTGTTGTCCTGAGGAATTTTTAAACTTAGATATTAATTGTTTCTGTCTCAGCTTATCATGAGTGTTATTATTGTTTCATTACAGGTGGAGAAAATAAGCAGTAGGATGAGAATCAGATAGGTCTGAGGATGGATTGGGGACTCCAAAAACTTGTGGTTTCAAATACAGGTATTCCCCGCTTTTCAAATGCTGGCTTTACACAATACTGTTTTTATGAAAGACTTACATTAGTACCTGTTTTCACAAATCCAAAAAGGAATTTCACTTTTACAAGAAATGGCAATACTTTTTCCCATATAAACCATGCACCTTCACTTTACATTGTTTTCAGCTTAAGAAAAGTTTCCTGGGAACGCTTTACTTTCAGATAGCGGAGACTACCTATAAACCTGTTGGACTATAACCTGGTGTTGTATGATTTTTGACTGTGATACAATACAGAGACAGACCATTCAGCCCAAGTAATCCATACTGATGTCTATGCTCCATGCAAGCCTCCATCCACCTTTCTTCTTCTAACCCAATTGGCCGAACCTCTCTTCCTCATCTAGTTCCTAACTGTTTCACCTCTATGCAGAATGCAATGGGGTCGAAACAGCAAGTGTACAGTTTCAACAGACAAATCCACAAAGTTCTACTTGCCAGGGCCTGCCAATACTCGCAGGAATACTGAGGCTCAAAAGAGAGGTTTACAGCAATGATCTAGGACACTGAACACCACAATTTTGTAACCATAAAGACACCATGGAGCCATTCAGCTTTTGCTAACAGGAAGGACTACCAGGGCATAGATGTTCTCCTGCTGAGTGACTGCCACTACAGAATGGCACAGAATTTGTCAGTCTTGCAGGTTGCTGTCACAAAGCCGACACACACTTCCACAGCCTCCTCCACCCTTCCACAACAATTCCACCCTGCCAGGAATGCAATGGTTGCTTGGCAAGGAGGGTTACCCCTGAACACATGGAAGGTGGCCCATATTCTCATCATAGCTGAAGAATACTCACAGGTCAAGGGAACAGCAGAAATATCACGGAGTGTAATGATAAAGCTTTTAGAGAGTGTTCCGGCTTCTATAATGAACCACACACATTTGCAGAATCATCATTGTGCACTGCATGTTGGAAAGCAGAGAAGTATAGAGGTGATCACAGATCATCGGATCACAAAAAATGATCAACAATTGTACAAAGGGGAGACTGCTGCAGAAAGCAGGTGATATAGCCCCCTAGAGCAGAGGGAACAAGGATCACTTTAAAGAGGAGCACTGAGTCCCCTCTTTTCTGAATATCTACATTTTGACCACGTTGAAATGACTTGCAGTGCTCATCATCATTTCTGAGAGCTTCTTGCTCCTTTGTTTTGCCATAGAATAAGGAGTTGTTACATCGTGTGGGGACACAGTTTCCAGCTATTTTCTGATTCCTGCATGGAAGACGGCAATTTCCCACTGTCTACCCTTGTATCACGGTGCTTCCTAGCAACAGTGATGATGCCTACTGTAAGGAAGACTATCTATTTTCTCATAATGGTGTCTTGGTGGGTACAATACAGTTTGGAGACAGGGTAAAAGACAATTCCTTTAGTATCATGTATCTTGTACAATAGCTGCAAATACATATAACATTAAGGTAACAGGAATTTTAACTTGATGAAATGTATCAGTTTGCTATGAAGGCTGAAATAAAGTACTGCAGATCTGAAGATCTGATACAAATACAGAAAGTTTTGGAGAAACTTAGCAGTTTGGCAGAATGAATTTTTCAAGTCCAGTGACCCCTGTTCAGCATTTTTTAAAAAAAAGTAAGCAGAATTGGAGTTACTGTCTAGTCTGGCATTTACTCAGCCAGTGCAGAAATTGAACCTAAACTTTTGGTGTCCCGCTAGATCACAAACCAGCCATCCAGTCAACTGCATTAACCACAGTCCTGGAAAATGGGCACTGGACTTGAAATGTTAAATTTGCTTTCTTTTCCACAGATGCTGCCAGAACTGCTGAGTTTCTCCAGCAATTTCTGTTTTTTATTATCACAGCTGGCGGTGTGTTTAACCTTCTCTATTGTCTTCACAGATGCTCTGTGGAGGTCACACGTTTGAGATGAATAAAAGGGTTCCGATGACATGAAGAAAAGGAAATAATCTTTGACCATTGAACTTGTAAAGATGTCACAAATGACATGACCAGATTATATCTGGATATATGTGGGGAGGAGGGACGGTGGGATGGAAAGTGCACACCCCTCCACACAAAAGGGTCACATCTGTTTATCAGCAGGAGGATCAGTTGTAGCAGTTTGCAATTCCGCTTCCATTGACTTTTGTCCAAAGGCCATTCTAAATCATTCGTAAAGCATTATTTTTGTATAATTATATGGATTGCTGTTTTTGAGTCCAACCACTAGTTTAGTCCTGGCAGAAAAAAACTGCAGCAGCTGAGATTTTCGGCATGTCTGAAGAACAACCCTTTCCTTCAGAGTTGCCTGAGTAAGGGAGGAACGAGAGGCATAAAAAGGAGGAAGGCTGCAAATAAAAGCACTGCACACTTTGCCACAGTTGTCTTGCAGGTTTTGTATTTATTTTCATTTTTCTTAAACATTAGTTCAAATTGGTTAAAAGTATCTGTGGAAAGAAGTTGAAATATTTTCCATAATAATGAAATAAATTTAGTAACTGCAATAGTCTAATTCATCAGATAGATCTTGAAGAAAGGAAAGATCAGAGTAAGGTATTGTAATAACTCAGGAAAGCCAACTGACAGGGAACATTGTTTATTTGTGAGCAATAAAATAAAGCCACTACTCATGGCATAAATAGGGCAGGACAGACAGCTCTGCAAACTTACCCCTGAATGTGCATTTCTTTCTTCCTTTATTTTTCCGTATGGCCCAATAGTGCCCATTATTTTATTTTTCTTCCCAAATCATCCACATATATATATTGTAGGAGCTATCACATCCCTCCTCTTCCACGTCCAGAGGTCTCCTCCCACTTCTGTGATGATAGGGTCTCTGACATCACTTTGCATATGGCCCATTCCTGTTGCTTTCCAGGTTTGGTCGGGGCCTTATGATAAGTAGGGCGACTGTATCTTCCATGAAGATCGAAGAGTTACTGCAGAGGGCTCATCCTTATTGACTCCAGTTGAGCTTCCTCCACTTCTGTCTTCGCCCTGGGTGGGATGTGCTTTGCCTGTTTCAGCAGCCTTGCCTGGATGAACTCTATGACCACAAATGCGGCTTGGATATTTTGCTCCTAACTGTCTTATGGAGAAACTTCCCATCCAGTTCAGGAACCCTGTGGCCTCCAACTCCAATCACTCCTTCATGGCAACAACTAGGATCCTCAGGGATTATCCACTGGGGACTTTGCTCTGTGGTATGAGCATCACCCAAAGTTGAGGAAGGTACCATTCATGGACCTGAAACACCAGAGCCCCTTTATCCGTGCTTTTGTGGGAAAGGGCCAGTTCCATAGCTTTCTTGAAGTGCAGATCAGGAAGTGATATTGATTTCATGTGAGTGATAGATCCACACAAAGCAATGGTAGACATAATTTGTTCTACCTTGAATATTAAGGAAACTTACATTTTGGGCAAAGCCTTGTAGTCTCTTGTATTTTGCTGTGTTAATGTGGAGTGTGGTGTTTGCTATTATGGTCAGTTCTTGAGCAAGGGTCCCCAAATCATTAGGATGCCCCCCAAATGGTTATGCTATCGTATGAGGATGGATGAACAAGTTCTCCTTTTTTGATTCAATCCTGCTCTCAATTGATCACAACCATTGCTAATTTATAAAGGATCCCTTCCCTCATGGACACGATTTGGAGGAGCTGGTGTTGGACTGGGGTGGACAGAGTTAAAAATCATACAACACCAGGTTATAGTCCAATAGATTTATTTGGAAACACTAGCTTCCGGAGCACTGCTCCTTCATCAGGTGGTCAGCAGCATTTCGAAAGCTAGTACTTCCAACTAAACCTTTTGGATTATAATCTGGTGTTGTGTGATTTTTAACTCTTCCCTCATGGATACCTTTTCCCAATCCAAATGTATTTATAATTTTAAAGAAACCAACTTAACCAAGTTTTTTGAGTTAAAGAAAGGATGATTCTATGACCTAAGCACCATAAAATAAAATGGGACACACATACACACAGATTAGAAATGTGAATGGAATTAAGTGGGAAATGAGTAATAACACTTCAAAAAAGATACATAATCAGTCTTAGGGTTCTGTGAAGAGGAGTTGGATTGGCTGGTTCTGGTAATATTGACATTGCTAGTGAAGCAGTTGATTTTGAGACACTTGACTGTGAAAGTTCACAAGATTTTGTTTCCTCTTCAGTGATGACTTTACTGGCTGGTCAAGCTTTTAGCACTCAGAGCAAAGGAGAGATTTCATTTACCTGCAGTGAGCTGTTTCTAATAGCTATCCAGAAGCTATGACCTTTACAACACTAGTCCACAGAAACACATCAGCTCACTGATGAGTGGACAATTGGGCTTCAAGGAGTTTCAATTCCTGTTCTTTATATTCCTGAGAGGGTAAAACAAAGATGAATTTTGATTCATGCCCACAGTTTGGAAGATACCCACAGAATATGGCTTTCCTACTGAGTGGGATGATCAGCTTTCAGCTTACATCTCTTCCTTGTAGGTTTCTCTGTTTGCAGAGGAACTTTCAGCAATGATTTCCATTCTCAGGATTTACATGATCAGCCATTACTGGCTGAAAGGTGTCTTTTTTTTAAAAGATATACATTGTTTAAAAGTTTTGAACTATCACCATGACCTGGCTTTTCTCCTGGTTCAGAAATCTCAGTTATGTCCCCAATTTACTAATGCCACCTTGTATAAGCTATAATGACCTTATGGCACAATGGTTAGGGATCATTGTTACACTGACAGCTTTCCATGAAATGGCTTGGGGTTTCAGTTGAGGATCCACCTTGTACTTAGATTAGATTACTTACAGTGTGGAAACAGGCCCTTCGGCCCAACAAGTCCACACCAACCCACCGAAGCGCAACCCACCCATACCCCTACATATACCCCTTACCTAACACTACGGGCAACTTAGCATGGCCAATTCACCTGACCCGCACATCTTTGGACTGTGGGAGGAAACCGGAGCACCCGGAGGAAACCCACGCAGACACGGGGAGAACGTGCAAACTCCACACAGTCAGTCGCCTGAGGCGGGAATTGAACCCAGGTCCCTGGCGCTGTGAGGCAGCAGTGCTAACCACTGTGCCACCGTGCCGCCCCTACTTCTGTGTGAGGTATGAGAACAAGGAAGAACCAATCTATAGATTTTTGAATCATTCCGTCCTGTATGGTGTTATGTCTCATGTTCAGTATGTCAGTGTGTCTTTAACAAACATGCTTTTGGTATCAACTAGGAGAAAGTGAGAACTGCAGACGCTGGAGATCAGTGGTCGAGAGTGTGGTGTTGGAAAAGCACAGCAGGTCAGGCAGCATTCGAGGAGCAGAAGAATCGATATTTCAGGCATAAGCCTTTCATCAGGAATGAGCATTCCTAATTCCTGATGAAGGGCTTATGCCCGAAATGTCGATTCTCCTGATCTCCAATGGTGGGCGAAAGTGAAGACTGCAGATGCTGGAGAACAGAGTCAAGAGTGTGGTGTTGGAAAAGCACAACAGATCAGGCAACATCTGAGCAGCAGGAAAATTCTGATGAAGGGCTTTTGCCCAAAACGTTGATTTTCCTGGTTCTCAGATGCTGCCTGACCTGCTGTGCTTTTCCAACACCACACCCTCGATGCTTGTGGTATCATCACTGCATCAAATCACATTACCTGAGAGAATAGAGATTGCATCCTCCTTATTTCAAATCACTAGAAGCATGACATTCTATTGGAAGCATGTTTCCTTGTAATTTATGTTAATTTAATGTGAACCCAGACATTTATCTGCCTGCAGAATATAATGTTTGTTTTTAATAATTTGTTGTAATAAATGTCTGTTAGATTCTTCAACATCATAATAATCATATTCTGTTTCTTATACCATGGGAGATAAAAACAAACCATTGCAACATCAGGTAAAATGCTCCTATCCCTTTCACTGCAGCCCATGCTTCAGCAGTCATAATGTAAGTCTTCCAGGCCATACACGATCAGAATAAAATCTTACCAAAGTGGCTAAAACCAATCTAACATCAGCATAAAACATGGAAGACAATGATAAATCCAAATAATTGAAAAACTAACCAGCAGCTTAACAAGACTGTGTGTGGACTGGATTGGCTTTTTCAATGATACTCCAGCAGAGTTCTGGCTGGTGCTAGCATCACAGGATGTAGGGTCAGTTTATCATGAGGCAACTCAGGGATTGGAGCCTTCCAAAGAGATCTGGCCACCAGTGTAGGAACAGTTACAAAACATGCCTCTGCTGCATCTTTTTTCTACAATTGGATGTGCTCCACTACTCAATAAATGGATAATTTACCTCTGTTACAGAGGCAAGTAGACACTGGGCTTTCAATCATAGGCCATTATATTTGCATTATCTTTTGGGCAGAACAATTTCGCTGAGGAGCTGCCAAACATTTATCTCGAAAACATTATGGTGATTAATTCCTTCTAAACTAAATCCAGCAGCTTTCAAAATATATTGCATCAAAAAAGAGATCAAAAGCTTTGTATTCCTGATAACAATTTGCTCACTGTCCTTTCAAGTAATTAAATGCAAGCAATTTGAAAAAACAACTACAACACATGATAAATTAGAAATTAAAGAGATGAACATGTTGTACTTTTCAAAAGGAGAGTTTCTGTGCTTTATGGCAGGTTTAGGCAATTTATTTTCTAAATTACTGATGATCATATCACCAGGAAAACTTTCCAGATGAGAAAGTGTTACTTTGACATTATTTTCAGCCATTGATCCCCTTTTGCCACTGTTAAAAACATTTGGAATAATGTCAATTCTTTCAACCAGTTGATTTATGCTTCATTTTAATTCCCACACTATATACATTTATCTGAGTCCAAATAAGGAAGCCCAGAAATGAAATCAGTTTGAGGATCTCATGTCTAGCCACAAGTAATTCAATGTTGGTGGGAATATTTTACAGGTTTGTGGCAAGATGACTAAATCTTTCTGCAGGAAGTCAAGGTTGCTAATAATCTCTGTCTTACGTTATAGCCAGTTGCAAGCACCAAAGTAAGTAGCGACTATTAGATTTCTCCAGATATTGACCAATGTCAAGGATTGGACTTCTGGGAAAAGAAAATGGATGATGTAAGTATTTCCTCAATGGTATTAACACTGTTGAGATTAACGTTGAAAGAGAGGTAGTTCAATATGTCAGCATCACTAGAAACTGAGCAAAGTGAGAAGAATGATGACCAATATTGTTTCAAACAAAATGCAAGTCAGAAGAACACATGGTCAAGTTTATGGTGCTTTTGCCAAGCTGGATGCTGAGCAATGTATGAAGCAATAGTTATTAGGATTCAAAGCACCTTTCAAAAACAGAGGAAAGCCAGAGAAGCTACACAAAATTTGGGCGGCACGGTGGCTCAGTGGTTAGCATTGTTGCCTCAGGGACCTGGGTTCGATTCCCACCTCTGGCGACTGTCTGTGTGAAGTTTGCACATTCTCCCTGTGTCTGCATGGGTTTCCTCCCACAGTCCAAAGATGTGCAGGTGGGTGAATTGCCCCATAGTGTTAGGTGAATTAGTCAGGGGGAAATGGGTCTGGGTGGGTTACCCTTCAGAGGGTCAGTGTGGACTTGTTGGGCCGAAGGATCTGTTTCCACAGTGTGAGGAATCTAATCTAAAATTGATTTCTGTGAAAGAGAAGAGAGTTGTGAAGAAGAGCAGGCTTGAAGGTGGTACCTGAAAAATAATCTTCTAGTGACGTACATGTCTGGATAGAAAGTAAATCTAGAATATGTTTTTAAACCAATCAGCAAAACAAGGACAAAGGGAGACAGTTTAACCAATTTTAAAACTTATTTTAAGAAATTCATGTTCATGTAAGGGGTAATCAACACATGAGATAGATTTCTAGTCAGGGTAATAGAAAGAACTCTCAAGTCATTTAAGATCAGAGACCAAAGCTTGATCTACGTTGGAGCTAATAATGAACATTTTCTGTCTGATTCTTGCATGTAACTAACTTTTGATAACAATATGAGCAATTGCTGCCTCTAACAACACATGGTGACAATTGCATTCTCCTGTAAGCTATAAGAGTAGGCAACACCATGAAAATTTTGGTAGACTTATTAAAAACAAGCTACTGTATAATGGCTAATTAGAAGCATCTATCTAAAGACAGTGGGGTGATATTGAAGACTTTTTTTATTTTTGGGAGCTTGTATTTAGCAATTACATAAATGTAGTTTCACACCAACATGGCTGTTGGACCATGAATTTGGGATTCATCTTCTACCAAAAGGTTGTGAAATGTTCAAGCTGCCACTCGCACTAGTAATATTCACTGCTAAGTTTCTCAGTCAACTGCCTAAAGCAATGTATGCAATAAAAGCAACTACTTAATGGCCATCACATTTGATGTGGTGTTGGAAACATCTTTGGAGTGTATGGAGTTGTGATGCCATGTCTAACCCTCCTTCGATATCATTTGTGCACATTAGTTAGGTTTGTTACTCGCTGGTTTGACCATATTTAGAAAGATATTTCCAGCTTGACTTTATATTTGTTGATGAATAGATCAGAAAATCAGGACAGAGGTTGATTTTGTCACTTCAGCATCAGCAATCCTTTTCTGCTTCCTTGGCAATGAACAATTAGCTCCTTTCGTAAAATTTATCTGATTGTTGCTATTAGCACACAGCGATCATAAATTGAAAATAAAGTAGTATATACAAGTCAAGTGGAATCAGCAGGTTGATAAACCAAAAGATCTCAATAGGTGAGTAATACATTCTGAGACAGGATATTAGGTTAAATAGGTTGGACTTTCTCATAAATAATCTTGTTGCATCCACTCACACAATGGTTCAGGATTTCAGGCAAACACTCATCCAACATTTCACCAGCTGGCTCAGGGCAATAAAACATCTGGGTCATGTTAAACGTTTGGACAGCTGTACAAGATTAACCCAACAGTCTGAAAGGAAAACAAGCATAGGATATCAGCGAAACAATGGAGCAATTGTTGCGGTTTTGCTACCCAGAACTTAACAATGAGCTAAATAGAGCAACGGACATGAGTTATCTTTATACAACAGGAGCTGACTCAGTTGAGAGAACATGTTTTAACAGTGATGTGAGGCAAGCCATGTTTGTGCTGCCTAATGGATCATTATAGATTCAGAAAAGGATCTTCCCAAAATATTTGTATGAGTAAGGTGGGGTGCCTCAATGTGGGAACTTTTTTTTAAAGTTTATGAAATTGGACACAAGAAGAGTATGTGCCTAGAATTCTATGAAGGAGTGACCCTGGCTCTCCCTGTGGATTGACAGCTTAATGCAGAGGGCAGGTTGTTCATTCCCATTTTGCTTTATATTCAGAGAAGAACGGTCACACAATCTAAAATCTAACAGTAATTACAGTGCTGGACATTAGCAGAGTACAATTGAGGACAAAAAGAGACAGCAGCAAATTGGCAGAGAAATAAAAGAGGGACGTTTTTAAAAACTGGGTGTTGCCACTTTGGCTGGAATCAAACTACCAATTACCATGTGTTTAGACAGGAGCTTTATTTAAAGCAGTTGGCGAATGGGACAAGATAAATGTCAGTACAGCATGAAGAGATGTTTAGCAACTGATGAAGTGTGAGGCATACTGATGAGCTTAAACATCCCAATCACAAAAAAAATGCTTTGGCCTTGCTAGAAATTTTCCAAACTCCAGATGATTACTCAATAAAACCATCAGCAGAAAGCGTGAAAGTAACTGATTTCAACAGCTTTGTGTTTCCTGACTCTCTCCAGTCCCTCAGGACTGAGGTGAGGAAGAATTTCTTCACTCAGAGATTTGTGAACTTTTGGAATTTTCTAGCACAGAAAGCTGTTGGGACCATTTTCTTAGATATATTCAAGAGGGAGCTTGATGTGGCCCTTGCGACATAAGGGATCAAAGGGAATGAAGAGAAAGCAGGAATGGGATACTGGAATTGGTACGGAAATTGATTCCTGAAGAAGGGCTCATGCCAGAAACATCGATTCTCCTGCTCCTTGGATGCTGCCTGACCTGCTGCACTTTTCCAGCAACACATTTTCAGCTCAGATTTCCAGCATCCACAATTCTTTGTTTCTTTTTACGATTTCATGTGGGACCTTCAGAATGGTTTTGTAAAAAAAGTCATACCAGACTCACTTTCTCGCTCCACAGATGCTGCCAGACGTAGAACATGGAACATAGAACATTACAGCACAGCACATTACAGATGTCACGGTGATCTGTGGAACCAATATAAAGCCTGTCTATCCTACACTATTCCATTTTCATCCTTATGTTCAGCCAATGACCACTTAAGTGCCCTTAAAGTTGGTGAGTCTACTACTGTTGCAGGCAGGGCATTCCTGCTGCGCTTCTCTGGCATTCCTTGTTTTTGTTTTTAATGAAGTACATATTGGCTGCTGTCCCCCTGTACTCTTGGACTTAAATTGAATTGCCACTATACAAGTAAACCCACACATGTAACAGGCTCAAGAGAAAGCAGGTGCAAACAGGAGCTGAGCAACAGATGAAAGAGAGACACCAATACAGGGCATTATGAATTGAACAGAAGACTTGAACACAGTTTCTGTACTGTGTGACTCTATGACTGCATGACAAGAATGAAATAAGACATCAAAATGAGAAAAGCATAGGGAACACAATGAGAAAGAAAATGAATGGGACACAAGCACAAAGGGAAGGTACAGGAGACAATGGAATGGAATCAAACAACGAAAACGGGTTACAAAAGAGATGCACGGTTTTTTAAATCTTCTGAAATAAGCAATTCTGCAGAGGATCAAGTCATTATTCAATAAACACTGTGGTATGTTGCTTCTGAAAGACATAGAGCATCACTGGATAGAATGTTCCAGCATATTTTCCAAATTATCACAATAAATGCCACAGGACAGCCACGATTCCTTTTCCACTTCCACTATGCCAGCCTGCGTGAAGCAAGTCAATTTTTGGGATTCATGTTGCAAACACACTGCATTCCAACACCCTCACACCAGAACTCCCAATGTAAGCCAATACTGATCATAAAGCAAACTAATACATTTGATATTTTAATACCTATTAAATTATTGAAACATGGGTTATACGTGCAAACTTGAGGTCATTTGCTGTCTGTGTCCTTAGTTACAGAAAGACTGTGTCACCTTTTACCCCAGTGTTTAGTGATCTCCCCCAGTCAACCAATGCCTTAATTTTAAAATGATCATCCTTGTTTTCATAGTTTTGGCTCTCTCTAGCTTTGTAATCACATCCAATTTCACAACCCTGCATTTGTTGAATTAGCTTTCTTGATTTTAGTTATGTCAATTGCCCAGGTATGTTGAGCAAAGGCTAATAGTGCATGCTGACACAGATCTGGTCAGGTGGTGGAGGGGACTGTTGTCCCCTTCTCCCAGGACAGGCAGAGGAGACCACAACACTGGACCATGCCAGCCTGATCCGATGTTGCCATCTGGATCAGTACGGCATTTATAGCCCGGAGGAACGCGTAGCAATGACTTGATTGAGGACCGTACCCCTTAGAGTTTGAGACATGGCCAGTTGATTAGTGCACATGCAGTCTGTTTACCACATATCATTAGGCACCTGGTGCAGTTGTGAAATTAATGAAATACAATGCAATACAATAACATGCCCAGCCACTTGATTGATGTCTATTGACAATCATTGAAATCATTGTTTATGTGTCTGACTTAATGGCAATGCAAGTCAGAAATATTGTTAACCTTCAAGATCTAGCTTAAAGGGCAAGGTGAGAAAAGGCAAGCCTTGCTAAGGCAAGGCAGGGCAAGCCAAGGCAGGACAGTGAAGGCAGGGGAGGGCAAGGCAGGGATGCTGTGAGCATAGTGAATGAGCACTGAGAATAAATGAGGAGCACAGAGATGCACCTTGTCCAACCCATGAGGTGTATGTCTGCCCCTAGTGTAAAGTGTCCTTGTCACAGCGTTGCAAAGAGAGGTGCTGGTGCACTCCAAAGTCAACACTAAAATGCTGCCCTGTACTGTAAGTGAACTGGGCATGTACAATGAGGGTACAATGAAGCTGGTATGTGTCCAATGTCAGCATGAATAGGGAGTTGGGGGGAAGGCTGCATGTGGTCATTGCCCATGGAGTGTGTAGTGATTGTAATGAGGTGGATCTCACAGAATAGGAGTTCCCTGATTGGGGCTGATAACCGGGTCCAATCACAGAGCCATGGCTGACTGTAGAGAAACCAATTCATTTTGAGCAGGTAGGAATAGCTACCACCCACATTGTGTAGAAATGGTTTCTAACTTTGAGTCATTTATGTCAACAATGAGAAGTATTGACTATGCAGACCATAGAATCCCAACAAGTCCACTCCAACCCTCCGAAGAGTAACCCACCCAGACCCATTGGGTGCATTTAACCCCTGACTAATGCACCCAACCTACACATCCCTCGCAGAGGATTTGTTGACCTTGGAGGGAGTACAATCTAAGTTTACAAGAGTGACCCAAGAGTTCTGAGGAAGGGTCGCTGAACCTGAAAAATTAACTCTGATTTCTCTCCACATCTGCCAGACCTGCTGAGATTTTCCAACAATTTCTGTTTTTGTTTCTGATTTACAGCATCCAAAATTTTCAGTTTTTATTTACAAGAATGAGTCTTGGATTTCAGGGGTTAAGTTATCAGGGACGATTTTACAAATTTTACAAATTTCTTTAGTATTTACAAAGTTGATGAGTGATTTGCCCAAAGTCTTTAATATATTAACATGATAAGACAAGATAGATAAAGATAAACTATTTCCATGCGTTGGAGATGCCAGAACTATGGGACAAAGTCTAAACATTAGGGCCAGACTATTCAGGGGAGATGTTAAGAAGCACTTCAACACACAAAGGGTGGTAGTTATTTGGAACTCTCTTCCACAGATAACAATGATTGCTGGATCAGTTGTTAATTTTAAACCTGGGATAGATACAATAAGCCAAGTTATTAAGGGATATGGGCCAAAGGCGGATATGCAGAGTTAGGTCACATATCAGTCAGATCTTACTGAATGGTAGAACAGGTTTGAGGGGCTGAAAGGTTTATGTGTACTTCTATGTTTTTAAAAGTGCCTTTGTTAGCATTAGAACTATTTATCATGCAAAACATTCTGCTAAGTTTTTTTTTTCTGTTACAGTTACTCATCAATTGGAATACCATAACTAAGGAGAATTAATGAAGCCTTCTCTAACAGGTTTGCAAACAATTAGAAATCAAATGTGTAATGTTCCTTGCCTCTAATTCTTTTTAGCTGCTAGCAACATTAATTAGTTTCCTATATTACATCAATAACTACACTTCAATCACTTTGTTTGGCAAAGTGAATCTTACAACTGCAAGATTACAAAGATAAAATGTTAGAGATAAACAGCATGTTTAGCACCATTTATTTTTTTGAGTGAATTGATCTGCATTTTCAGCATTGAATTTATTTCAGTGTTATTCTCTGTTTGAATTCCTTGGCTTAATTTAGAATGATGAGGATTGATTTCTTTTCGGAATTGATTTGCGGTTAGTGTTGATTGAAAAATGGTGATGCTAACATTTTACAAGTAATCCTGAGGAATAGACCTTTTGAAAAAATTATGCAAAAATTGCCTAATTTGGAAACTACACAGAACTCTGTAAAGAATTGTCCTTGCCTGGGATTGCAAGATAATTAATGGCTGTACAGTAGATACTTGACAGAAGAAATACAGTGTGTTTGTTTTAAGCTTAAGTGCATATTGTAATGTATTTTTCTTCAACTAAACATTTGGCATTGTGCCTAGCAGTGGGTGAGACATTTTGTGGGACAAGGATCAACATGTAACAAATTTGCACAGAAACTCTTGGTTTCATGAGAGTATTTGTCTTCTGAGTATTAAATTTCCTAATTGTGTAATTAGTATGTAATTTTCAAGATATTATTATTCCAGCTCTTCAAAAAAAACCCCAAGGAATTGCAAATGCTGGAAATCTGAAACAAAAACAGAAATTGCTAGAAAAATTCAGCAGGTCTGGCAGCATCTGTGAAGAGAGAAACAGAGTTTATGTTTCCGGTCTGCACACTGAAGTGATCCAGTTCTGAAGAAGAGTCTCTAGACCCTAAACGTTAACTTGGTTTCTCTCTCCACAGATGCTCCCAGGCCTGTTGCGTTTTTCCAGCAATTTCTGTTTTAATTCCACTTTTGGTTTAGTCCAGAAAAAAAACGTGGTTTGTTTCCTATTGCCAAGATGAACTGATGCAGAGCTTCGAAATGCAGAGGGACATAAGTGTCTCATGCATGAATCAAAAAGTTCAGTGTGCTGGTACAGAGAGTAATTAGGAAAACTAATAGGGGTGTTATCATTTATCACAAAGGGGATTGAATACAAAGGTAGGGAGGTTATGTTTCAGCTTTGGAAGGCACTAATGAGATTCCTGAAGAAGGGCTTATGCCCGAAATGTCATATCTCTTGTTCCTTGGATGCTGCCTGATCTGCTGTGCTTTTCCAGCAACACATTTTCAGCTCTGATCTCCAGCATCTGCAGTCCTCACTTTCCCCACTAATGAGATCACATATGGAGCACAATGTTGGTCACCGTACTTAAGGAAGGATGGAAATATTTTGAAGGCTGTTCAGAGATAGTTTCCCAGACCAATGTTTGGGTGGGTGGATTGTCTTATGAGGAAATAGCCTTGAAAACATTGGAGTTTAGAAGAGTAAGAGGGAATTTGATTGAAATACAAGATGCTGAGAGTTCTTGAAGATTTCTTTTGCAAAAATCATAATATTTGAATGGTCAGAGATTGCAGAGCTTCGAAATGCAGAGGGAAATGAGTGTCTCATGCATGAATCAAAAAGTTCAGTGTGCCGATACAGAGAGTAATTAGGAAAACTAATAGTGGTGTTATCATTTATCACAAAGGGGATTGAATACAAAGGTAGGGAGGTTATGTTTCAGCTTTGGAATGAGATCACATATGGAGCACAATGTCGGTCACCGTACTTAAGGAAGGATGGAAATATTTTGAAGGCTGTTCAGAGATAGTTTCCCAGATCTCTATATTGTGGAAACAGACCGCTTGACCCAGCAAGTCCACACTGACCTGCTGAAGAGTAATCCGCCCAGACCCATTCCCGTACCCTATATTTACCCCTGACTAATGCACCTAGGCTACACATCCCTGAACACCAAGGGCAATTTAGCATGGCCAATTCACCTAACTTGCACATCTTCAGACTGTGTGAGGAAACCGGAGCACCCAGAGGAAACCCACGCAGACACGGAGAGAATGTGCAAACTCCACACGGACAGTTGCCTGAAGTTAGCATCGAACTGGATCTATGTGCATATGAAGAACACTACTGACCTGTTAATCCATATCCGCTGTACATTTGGATAAACTCCACTGGAGTTACAGGTATTTTGTCATTATCCTGCTCAGAGATCTTATTACACACCTATGGAGCTGTTCAGACTTGAATTTAGGCTTCCTGGGTTAGAGTACAAACACTAACACTGTGATGCAAGATCCCTAAGAATTAAGCTCTTTTTTAACATTTCAGATTGTCACTTCTGCCTCCATTTTATGTTCTTTTGTTGTTTTTGATTTTGTGCTTCTGCTTTTCTTCTTTATTTTTTGTCAGCTGTTTACAATTCTGACATTTGCACCTCCTTAATGCACAACATTTGTTTTATTATTTGTTTCAAAACAGCTCCTTTTGGCTTTGCACCACAAATTCTTTTATCTTTTAAATAGTTCTGCCTTCCAAACAACCCACAGATCTTCTCCTTAATTCTTGTCCCCATCCTCCCAGCTTTCACTGGCTTGCAATCTACTACCCTGATAATGTGTGACTATGCTGGCAGTGCTCTTGCCTTTGAGTTGGAAGGTTGTGGGTTCAAATCCCCCTGTAGACTTTGACCATTAAAAATAAAGCATGAGACGTTTGGCAATGCTGAGGGAATATTTAAGGTAGCTGTTTTGAAGAAGGGTAGAGATGGCGGCACGGTTGCACAGTGGTTAGCACTGCTGCCTCACAGTGCCAGAGACCCGGGTTCAATTCCTGACTCAGGCAATTGACTGTGTGGAGTTTGCACATTCTTCCCGTGTCTGCGTGGGTTTCCTCTGGGTACTCCGGTGTGCAAAGATGCGCAGGTTAGATGAATTGGCCATGCTAAATTGCCCGTAGTGTTAGATAAGGGGTAAATGTAGGGGTATGAGTGGGTTGCGTAGTGTTAGATAAGGGATAAATGTAGGGGTATGGGTGGGTTGCGCTTCGGCGGGTCGGTGTGGACTTGTTGGGCTGAAGGGCCTGTTTCTACACTGTAAGTAATCTAATCTAGATGTTTTCCTCAAGAACCAATATTTATTCTTCAATCAACATAAAAAAAAGCAGATTATCTGTCACTACCACATTATTATTTGTGGGAGTTTATGATGCACAAATTAATTGCTGTGTTTTCTGAAGGGAAACAAGGGATGAATACTTAAGGTGAAAATATTCTGAATTCTTTGTACAACCAAAGAATAAGTGAGCTGGCACAATCTAAACTGTATATTGTAGAGAGAAGACAAATTGCTGTAAATTGAGCATCAGGATCTGGAACGGCATAGCCATAGCATTTATAAAGAGAATTATGACTAAATTTTGGGACCTTGAACAATAAAGACTCGACTGAAGAGAAAAGAATGGAGTCCTGTGGTATCTGTCGTGGTCTGCTTCATTGTAAGCATTGTCCTGTGTGAAAGGAGGGGCCAATGACAGAGCCAGGACAACAAACAGTACAGACCTCTCACACAGTGTGACAGGAGGATCCTGTGACAGGGATATTCCACTTATTCCAACAATTGTGTGTTGACATGATAGGTTCCATTTTGCGAAGCTGTGCAAGATTGATGAGTGGAATGGATCGGTTAGCACAGAAGGAAATACTCTGCAGGTGCTTTGATTTCAATCAATCAGAGGGAGAATGCTCTTTACTGGGACTTGTGAACCTGAACAGAAGTTGACAATTCCAATGTGCATGGTGACCAAATGTAAAACCTCACTATCACTGGTACATATGACAAGTATAATTTGATGTGGATAGATGAAAGATCATGAGGCTATAGAAATGCAAAGTGGAAATATAAACTAACTCTGGATTTTATTGAGATATTTTGGATTCTTAGATTAAAAAGGTGAACCATGATGACCTATTTGATCCTAATTAAACCTCCTGAATTAGGGCACATAAGCTCATGTTCAGATAAAGAAAGGGCCCTGCTTGTTTAGGTTGAAGAATGTTAAGCAGAGGCTGGTGAGTGCACAGAATAGACAATGCAAGATGAATGATAGTGTGAAAAACCTAAGGGAGCAATAGACATTTGGGAATGTTATTTTAGTGAACCATGGTAAAAACAAGGACTGCAGATGCTGGAAATCAGATTCGAGATGAGAGTGGTGCTGGAAAAGCACAGCAGTTCAGGCAGCATCCGAGGAGCAGGGCTTTTGCCCGAAACATTGATTTTACTGCTCCTTGGATGCTGCCTGAACTGCTGTGCTTTTCCAGCACCACTCTAATCTAGAATTATAGTGAACCATTGTGATTTATGGCAAAAGCCAGCTGCAGCAAATGTTTGAATTTTGAGCAGCTTCAGCTCAGAGTTTATGGACTGGAGGCTGAGCTACAAACATTGTAATATATCAGGCAGGAGGAACTTTTCCCAGATTGATTGTACCAGGAGACAGTCACACCACTTTCTCGTTTGGTCCATGTTTGGGAGCAGGAGGGTGTGACTATGATGAGGCAGGTATGGGACACAGAGGGCAGGAGTGTGAACTTCTGAATTGTCCAATAGGTTTGAGCTTCTCTCAGCCTGTTTTGTTGAGAGGAGGTGCTGCAGAGTAGATAAGCAAACTGAACATAGCACTGTGGTACAGAAAGCCATTAAAGTTGGAGGATAGTCTAGTGAGGAGAATTGACCCTTTTGTCCAGTGAAGACAGGGTTCAGACAAATGTATTTCCACCTGGTGCCAGGGTTCGGGATATCCATTCAGTGATGGAAGGGACTTGCAGTGGGAAGGGGATGATCCAGTGGTCATGGTCGATATAGGGACAAATGATTGAAGTAGAACTGGGAACTAGGCTATGCATGGAGAGTATGAGGATCAGTGCACTAGAGAAAGATGACTGGAGGATCTAATCTGAGGATCACCATGAGTCTGGTGAGGGGAGAGTTTGAGAAGGACAGTCCTTCATAGTAACCTCAGAGAATGTGGGAATTAAAGCCACAATGTTGGTGTGACTCTGCATTGAAAGGCAGTCATTTAACCAACTGAGCTAACTGACCCAGGTTTTAAACCAGATATGGAAAGATGCAGTGTTAAGGGTGGAGGAAAGGTATGAGGAGAACAGTAATATGAGAAATGGGGTAAGGGAATGACAGGAAGTCAGAGATTAAGAAATAGCCCAGGAAAGCACCATCAATCAAAACTAGATATTACAAAGAAAATAAAAAGATGAAACCAAAAGGTCTGTATTTGTGCGCATGAATTAATCATGCACATTGAAGTAAATAAATATAATCTATTAGCCATTATGGAGATATGGCTCCAGGATGGCAAGGATTGGTTCCTGAATATTGAGGGGTATATGACATTCAAAAACAAAGGAAGAGAACTTAAGGTGAGGGGGTAGCATTACTAATTAAGGATGTCATTTGTGCAACTGTTAGAGATGAACATGGTTTGGATGAGAGAATCAGTTTAGATGCAAATGAAGAGCGGTGAAGGAATTAAACCAATAGTGGGAGTGGTGGACAGACTCTGTAACAGAAACCACAATGTGGGACAAAGTGTACAAAACAAATTAGGTGCGTGTGATAAAGGGGCAGCAATATTCCTGTGTGACCGTAATCTGTATTTAAACAAAAAAATAAAATTGGCAGTAGTAGTCTGGGTGAATCATAGAATCTCTACAGTAGGAAATAGGACATTCAGCCCATCATGTCCACACTGACCCTCTGTAATCATCCATTTACTGTACCTAACCCAATCAACCTGCACACTCCTGAACACAGTGGGCAATTTCGCATTGCCACTTAACCTGCACATCTTTGGACTGTGGGAGGAAACCCACACAAATGCAGGATTTGGTACTTATCAAACTAATAGAGCTGAGGGTTGATAAGTCAACTTGGAGTGTCAAAAACATGGTTAATGGAGTAATAGATACCTTGGGGTTTTATTTTACAATCTTCCCTAAATTCAGGAAAGGCTCCACCAGCCTGGAAAGCAGATAAAACAATGCTTCTGTTCAAGTAGAGAAGGAGGCAGTAAACTGGAAACTAAAGGTGAGTGAGCTTAATGTTTGTAATAGGGAAGATACTAGAATCAATCATGAAAGAAATTATAGTTGCACACTTAGAGAAAGTCAAAATAATCTGGAAGAGACAGCATGGCTTGTCAAAGGGAAATCATGTTTAACCAGCTTGTGAGAGTTCTTTTAAGGAGTAACAAATGCGGTGGTTAAATGGAAGACTGTAAATGTCCTATACTTGGGTTCCAGAGGGGCCACGTCAAAGGTTATTGCAGAGAATAAAGATCTGGCTTAACATATCCACATGGATAGAAGTTTGGCTGGCTGGTAGAATACAAAAAATATGCCAAATTGGGTGTTTGATTGGCAAGGTTTGAATTGTGAAGAGCTAGCGGGGTCAGTCCTGCAGCCTCAGTGTTTTACAATTTACATCAAAGGGTTAGATTAGGATAGGAAAGTGAAGGAAGCATAAGAAAATTGCAGACAGCTAAAGTGCAGATAGCTAGATTGAGTAAGTGAGCAGAATTCTGCCAATTGGAGTACAACATGGGAACATGAGAATTGTTTCACTTTGGCAAAATATTACTTAAATAGAAAATGACCATGGTGTTCCAAGGTGCAAAAAGATTTAGGTGTTCTCATGCATGAGAATGTTAGATAACAGGTACAACATGTAATCAAGAAGGCTAATGGGATACTGTGCATTATTATGATAGGGATTCAACATAAAACTCAGAATGTGATTCTTCAGTTACATAGGCCATTATTGAGACCACATCTCGAATACTTTGTGCAGTTTCAGACTCCTTATTAAAAGAAAGATGTAAATACATTAGATATGTCTCAGAGGAGATTTGCTACATTAGTACCTGAAAGGAAACTGTTGAGACATTGCAGAGCTTGAAGATGCACGGGGATATGGGTGTCCTTGTGCTTGGATCATAAAAAGGTTTGGAAGTACAGCAAGACTAAAGAGGCAGTTTGATAGAAAAGTAAAAGATCTTAAGTGTATAACTAAGAATCATTGTTCAAACCATTCATATAATAGAGGTTAGGCTTTTTTATTCTCAACGGTCCATGAGTTTTTGAAGCTGTCTTCCTTAAAAGGTAATGGAAGCAAAGTCCTTGAATATTTTTAAGGCAGATGTAGATAAATCTTCAGCAAGGGGTTTTCAATGATAGGTGAAAATATTTATTTGAGGTTACAATCAAATCAGAATGATGGAGTAGTCTTGAGAAGCTGGATGGCCTATTCCTTCTTCTAGTTCATATGTTCATACATTTGTAGGAATGGACAGTCTTATGAGGATAGTTGGACAGGCTGGGCTTGTTTTCACTACAGTATAAAAGAATGAAGGGTGACTTGATTGAAATGCATGTGACCTTGAATGATTTTGATAAGGTTAACGTGGAAAGGATGCATCCAGACTAGTGGACAGTGTTTTAAAATTAGAGGGCAACATTTCAGGACAGAAATGAGGGAGTTCCCTCTTTTCTGAGAGTATTGTGCAATCTTAAAACTCTCTTCCTTAGAAGGAGATGGAGACTGGTCATTTAAGTACGTTTATGACAGAATTGGGTAGATTCTTGCTGGACAGGGGAATCATGTATTATTATGAATGGATGGGAACTGGAACTTGAAAAACAGGTCAGTCATGACTGTAATGAACAGTACAGCAGACTCAAAGGGCTGAATAGTCTACTTCTGTTCCTATTTCTTACGTTGGTTCATTTAGATTAGATTTGTAGTAAAAATGCACCTTTTACAGTGCAACTAATTATGGAAAAGTTATATTTATTCTTGACTTCATGAACCAATTATTCCAAATGTTTGCAAATATGATCACAATGAACTATTCAGTTACCTATTCAGAGTCATTTCATTTGGCTTTGTTCAACTGCATTTAATGTTATTTCCTGTTCACTTAAGAAATATCAAAAAATCTCTTAATACTTTTACAATATCTGGACTGGTTAGAGTAACTCATACCATTATGCACAAGGGCCTTGTAAATTTACAGTGAAATAAAAGTAGCAATAAGGTAAATCACTTTATGATTTAAAGCCAGCTGCTAAAGCCATTAGACACCAGAAGCTGTCTTTCCAGATACCAAGCTCATTTCCGTTGTCTTTTGCTTCATTAATTATTAACCCCAAATGCAGCTATGGAACCACAATGGATATATTTTTCTGACACATGCCAAGAGAAAATGGTAGCAGCTCTGTTCGGGGCTAGTTGACAGACAAAAGACATCTGTGATCGTACTAATATTTTTAAAAGCTCAAAAATGTTGTGTTCAAATTATATTGCTTCTTCCAATCATAAATTAAATGTGGCATGTGGAAAACGCTGAATTCTGAGCTTGCAAAATGTTTTTTTAGGTGCATCTGTGCCAATTCTCTAATGTATCTTTTATGTGTTTTAAATCCTAGAACAGAAAAGAGTTCCATTGTATTCAAAGTGCCGTCTATATTTTCTGGATGACTCTTCACTTCTTTTACCCTCCCATTCCCCACTCTGTTTCCAATATTTCTTCTTATCACTGTCTAGCTTTTCTGAATCATTGTTTTGTTCACTTTGTCTGCTTCTGATATCTTCCATATTTCTGCGCACTGCTACAGTGAAGTCACCCACTGGAGAGTGAACAAATTTTATGCATAACTAGCCAGCAAAGCTATGTGTGCAAAATTAACATGGGATAAGTCTCTAATAAATGATGCAGGCACAATGACATGATGTCTTTCAATCACAGATTGGATATCTAGGGAATCCACTTCGACTTTTTTCAGGGAGATGTCAAGGATTGGGGCAGGTGCAGAGCAAGAGGAGGAGTGGGGGAGCTTCCTGTGTTTGAATGACTTGGTCAGCTGCAAGAGGTAAGCATCCTGGAACATAGATTAAGTGGCAGGAGATTGCTTCTGGAGGTTGACCCACCCTGGGCTGTTGCTGCTATTTTTTAAGTCCAAGAGTAGAATCGGAGACCACTGTTTATGTCACCTGCTCATCCTGTTTCCGAACATGTGACCCAGAGGGACCTTGGGAAAATGTGTTTTTTTCCCATTAAAGAGGGAACGATTCAGATGTTCTTAAAAATGGATCAGGTTTCAGTGAACAAGTTCAACCAGCTTCTTCTGGCAAGTGGATCTTTAGTGCTACTTAAATACAAAGACTGCCATTCCGAGTTTGATTGATTGCATACATTCTTACAATATTCTTATAATTAGTCATTAATTATAAAAATCAATAGGAAGCTAAAGATGTGGTTCTCCAGCTTGGAATGTGCAGGAATAACTCTGTTATGCACTGTTGCCTCATAGCACCATGGCCCTGGGGTTGATTCCAGCCTTGGGTGACAGGGTGACTGGATTTTCATATTCTGCCTGTGACTGTGTGTGTTTCTTCCCACCATTCAAAGATGTGCAGGTTAGGTGGATTGGCCATGGAAAATTGTCAGTAGTGTCCAGGGATGCACAGGCTAGATAGGTTAGGCCTTGGTAAATCTGGGAATAGGGTGGGGTCTGGGTTAGATGCTCTTCAGAGGGTTGATGTTGATTCAATAGGCAGAATAGCCTCATTTCACACTGCAGGGATTTTATCGAAAATAAAGAAATGGAAATAAAATGTTAAATTGTCCTGTTTGCATGTCTAAAGTTAAGTGGTATTAGTGGCTGCTTTATTCAGGCGTTTCTTCTCAGTTTAAATTCTGAAAGATTCCTATTTCTGAGATTCACCATCCTTACACCAAGTCATTTTGTTCAAGGTTTGGAATTATAGGAATCATCTGGAGAGCAGATTTCACCACAGGTATTGTATATATCCACAGGATTACTGTTCCCTGATGAAAAAGATCATTCAAATAGGTGAATGAAGACTCCAATAGCCTTGCATCGCCATTACTGAACTCTGCATCACTAAAAAGTGCTAAATGCAAGTGAGTTTGTGTGGCAAGGAAGAGTTCTGTATCTTTTCACAATCCGCATTCCCACAATCCATTGCCTCAACCAAAACCTGAGGTCATGAAATGTGCGATTTAAATGCCACCTCTTTCATTCTATCAACTTTTTAATATTAATCTCAGGTTGTGGGCACTGCTGAAAACAACAATTGTTTTGGCTTGATTGAGCAGTTTGTTAAGCCTACTCATGGAGCAGTTAAGAGTCAGCTATTTTAGAACAAATTTGCTGATACATTTCAGCCAGAGAAAGTAGGGTGGATCAATGGTTAGCACTGCTGCCTCATGGTGCCAGGGGCCCAGGTTTGAGCCCACCCTCAGGTGACTATCCATGTGGAGTTTGAACATTCTCCTTGTGCCTGCACAGGTTTCCTTTGGGTGCTCCTGTTTCCTCCTACAATCCAAAATGTGCAGGTTGGGTGGAGTGGCCATGCAAAACTGCCCAAAGTGTTCAGCAATGTGCACACTAAGTGGATTAGCCATGGGAAATGCAGGGCCACAAGGGTGTGGTGAGTCTGGGTGGGATGCACTTTGGAGGGGGGTATGGATGAAAGGGCCTGCTTCCACACTGTAGGGATTCTATGTACTAAGTAAAGGCACCAGGTTTCCCTTCCTTGAAACATTTCACTGAATCATTTCAATATTTATGATGATTCACAATCACTTGCTTTTTTCATACAAGATTTTTATTTCCAGTATCTTTTTTTTTCTCTAAAACTAAACTCAAATTCTCAGACTGCCTGCCATAGTAAGATTTGAATTCATGATCTTTAGATCATTAGTCTGGGTCTCAGGATTAAATTTCAAAGCCTTCTCATTGAAAATTAAGGACTCAATTGCTGGTCCTTTAAGATCAAGTTCCTGTTGTTTTAAGATGGCTTCCCTGTTCGAACAGTAAATCACTGATGCTGCTACTCAACTAACAAAGCAAGGAGTGATTCTCGTCACATTCACACAGAATTTCCCAAATGGAGAAAATTTCCCACTCTGCTACTGTGATTCTCTGGTCAGGGAACAAGGGAGCTGACAAATTCCATACATAATTTTGCCAAAGATAACTAGGGTCAAATTTACCATGACTAATAGGCTGAATTAACGCGTGGTATTGGGTTACTTCCAATTTCCCCTAGGTCATTGGAAACTAATACGCAGTCACATTATTTCCTGTATTTGAATCCTTAGGTCAGTTGGATGAGGAAGGATCATGGGGCACAGAGTGGATGAACATTGACATTGCGAATAATGAAGCATTGAATTTTTTTCAGTTTATCTTGCATATCACTTCATGTGATTACTTGGCCTCAGGAAGATACCTTACTGAGTATTTAGGGAAAATGCATCATCTGCACCATAGAGATCAGAGCAATCTCCAATACAATATCTAATGAAAAGTTCTCTTACTGTTGAAATTCAACAAAAATGGGATATTACAAGGGTAATAATAAGGGGTCAAAACCATTCAAACCATCCAACCTGTGGTCTGTATACATATATGGAGGGAAAAAATCTTCTAGGCGAAAGTGAGGTTCCTGAAGAAGGGCTTATGCCCAAAACATCGATTCTCCTGCTCCTTAGATACTGCCTGACCTGCTGCGCTTTTCCAGCAACACATTTTCAGCATACATATATGGAGCAACTGTAATCCTTCCCGGTCACTTATACAGGATTTTATTCCTCCTGAATTGGATTAGATCGCACTGAAATCAGATAGGAAGGTTAAAAAAATCCCATGCTTTAAAATTAGGCTGCATAACTGGAGGCCAGAGAAGGTTCACTCGGCTGATGCCAGGTATGGAGGGCCTATTATATAAAGAGAGCTTGAGTATTTTGGGACTCTGCTCAATGGAGCTTAGAACAATGAGAGATAACCTTATTGAAACAAGCACGATTCTTCAGGATCTGACAGGGATGATGTGGAAAGGTTTTTTCCTCTTGTGGGAGAGTATAGGACCAAACAGCATAACCTCAGAGTAAAGGGTTGCACTTTTAATATTGAGATGAGGAGGAATATTTTAGGTGAATTTGGGGAATTCCTCACTGAGGAGAGGTGAAGAAGTTGGGTCATTAAGTATATTTGAGGCTGAGATAGATTTATAATCAGGAAGGGGAACCAAGGGTTATGGGGAAAAGGCAGGAAAGTGGAGCTGAGTATTATTAGATCAGCGTGGAAAATGTGTTGCTGGAAAAGCACAGCAGGTCAGGCAGCATCCAAGGAGCAGGATATTCGACGTTTCGGGCATAAGCCCTTCATTATTAGATCAGCCATGATCTCATTGAATGCTGCAGACATACTCATGGACTGAATGGCCTACTTCTGTTCCCACATCTTACAGTTTGAGAACATATTATTATATTTTTAAAAATTGTGCTTGGTTTAAAATCATGAGATGTCACAATTTTGTCTCTATGTTAACTGTTGTAAGTGGGTTCCTTCAAGTCCAAAGTTGTCTAGTAAGGATTAAGATATCCATCTTTCAGTTCTAACTGGTAGGATTTTTTTGAGTAATCAATATGAAGTTTATTCCATTCTTACACCCATTTACAGAAAGCATGAATATGGTCAACATCATTCCTGAGCCTGTTCAGAGAACACTAGCTCCAAGTCTGCCTCCTACATACTCCTTCTTCATACTGACCAAATTGCTGTGACATCAGGAAGGAGGCAATGCTTAAGACACACTAACAAATATCCAACCTTTGAGACCGACAAACAAATATCCTGGGAGGTTTTCTTACTGATTATTATATTGTTATACATTTATTTTAAAAATTACCATTAAACTATCTCATCTCTTTCCCCCAACCCCAGTTTTTAACTTTACAAATTCAGACTATTTGGAGATTTCACTACTCTTCCCAAACATTCCCCGCTCTTTTGAAGAATGGTAGTTTGACGGGTAAAAGGTGGTTGAATGGGATGGTCTTCCTTAAGGGCTGAGGTTAGTCATTCCCTTACATTAGAAGGTCTTTAATGTCTTGTTTGTCTTTTTGAGATGTGCATCTATTCTTGCTGTTAGTACAGTCCTTGCAATACCAGGCAACTTTCTTTGCAGTATCTTCAATTATTTTTTTTTCTTCATTCTTGTATGGGATGTTGGTGTCATTCATTCCACCTATCAATCTGTGCTGAAGGAGGTGGACTGATTACTTGAACATTTTATGCATTCTCCTTCCCTCTCAGCCAATGAACTTTGGTGAAATCAGCTTGATCACTTCCTCAGTTGAGATTAATTTTGTTTGATCTGCCACACTTTATTTTTGTTAGGAATTCTTCTTTGAAAGGCAGGGATATCAAACAGTTTTCTTTAAGTTGTCCCTTCCAGATAACCTCAGCCTCTAATGTCAGATGTGAACTTGAAGTATGGGGGCTGCTCTCTGCTGTAAATTGTCTGCCGGGTCTGAAATACTTTTCATTTCATTCACTGAAGTATTCTTCTATTAGAAGTCTTGCCAAAGAGTTTGCTGTTAAAAGTAAAATAATTTGTTCCTATTGGAGTCTTCAGGCAAATGCTTCCATTGTCCAACTATTACAATACATTTGTCTTTCTTCTTGATTTTGTTTGCTACTTGCAATCTCAACTCTCAGTTTTGTTAGCAATGGCAAGTATTTCAGCCATTGAAATGATTTTAGTCCTGGCTTTTTATCTTATTTAGAGAATAAACGAATAGTTTATCCCAATATAGCTTAACTTCAGGAGATTCTGTTTTTTATTTATGTTCTACCATGAGCTTGTAGAAGCTAGCAATAATTTCTGCTGCTTTGCCTTGACCTGTTTATTGTTTAACCATTTCAACCTTTTGAATGACACAGGGTCAGTACACGTTGTTCCTCTGAAGAGCTAAAACGTCTTGATTGTGAAGTACATAAAGATTTTCTAGTATTTGGAGATCTCTATGTTAGAGAATTGTTTGTGGCATATAATTAAAACATTATAATGCCCCCTTAACCATGTACCTGAACTTCTGCTGGCTATAAGTAGAATTTTTTTTCTGAGGAGATTCTAAGTCCCCTGTTTAATTTTTTTTCTGAACTCAGGAGATTCTAAATCTCCTGTTTAATAAGTAGCATTTTATTAAACAGGACTCATTATTTGACAATATTATGACATTTTCTCCTGTTAAGTTTCTGAGATGCCCACTGACAGAAATGATTGCATTCTAAAATGTTTGGCCTGGGTTGCTGATTTCTCCTCAGAAACGTCTAGTATTTGTCTTCTGCTAGAGACTGTTATGTTTTGGTTCTAACTTTATGTTGGCATCAATATGATCTTTTCTGTGGTTGTGTCTTGCTTCGACACAATTTCTGAAAGTGATCAACGTTGTTAAATTAAAAACATTCAGTCTACAAGTGTTTATCTAAAAGATTGCTTTGCTCTACAGATTGGCAAGGACTTTTTTCAAATCATCATATCCTATCAGTTGCTTTAGCTTATCTGTTATGCCTTTTTGTATTTTTGTGCCTTAAGAAATGAATAAATTGTAGAGATCTCTACCAATTTTATCCACTTCTCTTCGGACTGGTCTATTTTGTTTCCCAATGTTTGAGTTCTTTGAGGAAGTGAGGAAAATGATTGATGAAGATAAGGCAGTGAATGTTGTCTGTGTGGACTTTACTAAAGCATTTGACAAGCTCCATCATGGCAGATTGTCCAGAAGACCAAGCTGCACAGAATCCATGGTGAGTTGGTAAGTTGGATATAAAATTGGTTTGCCCATAGAAGGCAGAGCTAGTTGTGGAGGGGTGTTTTTCTTTTTGGAGGTCTGAGGCCAGTAATGTTTCACAAGGATCAGTGCTGGGACAACCATTGTTTGTATACACACAAATGACTTGGATAAAAATGTCAGTTATCTGATTAGTATGTTTGTAGTGATATGAAGATTGTTCATATGCATCTGCTGTCTTTGTACTGCTAGGTAGTAGATGTTAAGGATTGGAAGATGCTATCATAGAGTCAAAGAGTCATAGAGATGTACAGCATGGAAACAGACCCTTCGGTCCAACCCATCCATGCCAACCAGATATCCCAACCCAATCTAGTTCCACCTGCCAGCACCCGGCCCATATCCCTTCAAACCTCTCCTATTCATATACCCATCCAGATGCCTCTTAAATGTTGCAATTGTACCAGCCTCCACCACTTCCTCTGGCAGCTCATTCCACACATGTACCACCCTCTGCATGAAAAAGTTGCCCCTTAGGTCTCTTTTATATCTTTCTCCTCTCACCCTAAACCTATGCTAGTTCTGCACTCCCCGACCTCAAGGAAAAGACTTTGTCTATTTATCCTATCCATGCCCCTCATAATTTTGTAAACCTCTATATGGTCACCCCTCAGCCTCTGACGCTCCAGGGAAAACAGCCCCAGCATGTTCAGCCTCTCCCTATAGCTCAAATCCTCCAACCCTGGCAACATCCTTGTAAGTCTTTTCTGAACCCTTTCAAGTTTCTCAACATCTTTCCGATAGGAAGGAGACCAGAATTGCATGCAGTATCCTAACAGTGGCCTAACCAATGTCCTATACAACCGCAACATGACCTCCCAACTCTTGTACTCAATACTCTGACCAATAAAGGAAAGCATACCAAACGCCTTCTTCACTATCCTATCTACCTGCGACTCCATTTTCAAGGAGCTATGAACTTGCACTCCAAGGTCCCTTTATTCAGCAACACTCCTGAGGACCTTTCCATTAAGTGTATAAGTCCTGCTAAGATTTGCTTTCCCAAAATGCAGCACCTCACATTTATCTGAATTAAACTCCATCTGCCACTTCTTAGCCCATTAGCCCCCATGGTCCAGATCCTGTTGTAATCTGAGGTAACCCTCTTCGCTGTCCACTACACCTCCAATTTTGGTATCATCTGCAAACTTACTAACTGTACCTCTTATACTTGCATCCAAATCATTTATGTAAACGACAAAATGTAGAGGACTCAGCACCGATCCTTGTGGTACTCCACTGGTCACAGGCCTCCAGTCTGAAAAACAACCCTACACAACCACCTTCTGTCTTCTACCTTTCAGCCAGTTCTGTATCCAAATGGCTAGTTCTCCCTGTATTCCATGAGATCTAACCTTGTTAATCAGTCTCCCTTGTCGAATGCCTTACTGAACTTCATCAATCCTCTTTGTTACTTCTTCAAAAAACTCAATCAAGTTTGTGAGACATGATTTCCCACGCACAAAGCCATGTTGTCTCTCCCTAATCAGTCCTTGCCTTTCCAAATACATGTACACCCTGTCCCTCAGGATTCCCTCCAACAACTTGCTCACCACAGAGTTCAGGCTCACCAGCCTATAGTTCCCTGGCTTGTCTTTACTGCCCTTCTTAAACAGTGGCACCGCATTTGCCAACCTCCAGTCTTCCGGCACCTCACCTGTGACTATCGATGATACAAATATCTCAGCAAGAGGCCCAGCAATCACTTCTCTGGCTTCCCACAGAGTTTCCGGGTACACCTGATCAGGTCCTGGGGATTTATCCACCTTTACCCATTTCAAGATATCCAGCACTTCCTCCTCTGTAATCTGGACATTTTGCAAGATGTCACCATCTATTTCCCTACAGTCTATATCTTCCATATTCTTTCCCACAGTAAATAATAATGCAAAATATTAATTTAGTATCTCCCCCATTTTCTGTAGCTCCACACAAAGGCCACCTTGCTGATCTTTGTGGGGCCTATTCTCTCCCTTGTTACCCTTTTGTCCTTAATGTATTTGTAAAAACCCTTTGGATTCTCCTTAATTCTATTTGCCAAAGCTATCTCACAAACGCGGTTTTAGTAAGATATTACAGGACATCTTGTAGATGATATAAACTGCTGTCACTGTGTTGTTTGGAAAGCTGTAACATCATTTGTTACACTTCTGATTATGTATAGAAGTGTATTTACTAGTTCAGCATCTTTGTTACTTTTATAAACTATTCTAAATGTCAAGAAGTATCAGCTCTAGGATGTCCCATTTTTTGCCTTATGGCCCATCTTTGAGATTGTGTTTGCCTGCTAAAACTATTTCTGATAGCATGGCTTCTTAATGTGGTTATGTGTTGTTCCTTCCTCAAATAAACTTGTCCTTCAGTGATATCTGTTCTCCTGTGCTTTGGTTCCGTACTGGAGGGGCCCATACACTTTGCAGCTGTTATTGAGGTTTTCCCATACTTTCAAGCTTCAATATGACTCCATTTGCATATTCCTTGTTTCCCGAAAAAAAATCTCTGGTTGAACAGAATCATACATATCTTTAAATGATTATCTGCTTTAAGTGAATTAGGTTGCGATTCCTGCAGCTTCCTGCTCCTGTTTTCTTTTGTGACCCTTTTATTTTTTCCAGCCCAACCTCATGTTGTGGTGGTGAAATCCAATTGGAGCTGTGATTTTATTACTGAATATTACTGCCTTTTCAGTCTAAACTCCTGCGTCATTTAGTGTTTCCCTTTTTGTACAAGAGATTTTTGACTGTGCCTCATGATGCAGCCTGCATCTCTGCCCCTGCAACTAAAATAATTCTTGTTTCTATACATCTTCTGACAGGTCTGAAACACTTTTCATTTCAGTCACTGAAGTGTTCTTCTATTAGGAGTCTCACCACAGGGTTTGCAGGTTTGCTGTCAAAGGCAATTCACAGAATCCATTCCTCTTGAACACTTCAGGCTCTCCAGCATGTTTTTTTTTAAATTGAAGCCCTACTTTCTCTTTCTTGGCACTATTTAAAATGAATGCTGGTCATTGCTGCTCACAATTATGTGGCAGGGACTCACTAATGAGGCCATATTGTGTGTGAGTTTAAACCCTAGTGGTCTGGTGAGGATGAAGATATCTTTCTGGTCCAGGTGGAATAGTCTGGTTGAGTAAACAATATGAAGTTTATTACATGACTGAAACTGTTTGCAGGTTGTATGAATAAGACCAACATCACTCCTGAGATTGTTAGGAACATATGAGCCTCAGGTCTATCTCCTATAAGCTCCTTCTTTACTTTAAGTTCAATCGATATCATCTCAGTGCCTGCTGATCTCAATTTAGACAATTATGCAACAGTGACAGCAGCATAAACAAGCTCACACTATGCCACTCAGTTTATTCAAAAATTGAAGAATCGTAAAGTCTGTACAAAATTCAAGTGCCAACGTCCTGAAAGGGGGTTGGAGAGAGGAGCAAAAGGCAGCAAGTTGGGTATTCAATCTGCATGTTCTATCGATGTTATATGCCACAAACACAAGTCAGCATTTGGCATGATAATGTTTGTCAAAGTTATCAGTAAAATTTTCCAATCAGTAGGTATTTAAAACAAACAAATTTACAGTGAACTTTCAGTTTTCCCTGGAATTGAAATCAGTTAGTTCTGACCCACATACAAAAGAGAAAAGAATATTGTGAGTCTCACTTTTTAAACCAATTGTCCTTGATTCAGATCAGTGATGTGATATGGCTTAGTTCTGAATTGCTAGGCTGAAATAAAACAAAAAAACAATTTCTTGAAAACGACTTCAGGAATACCTAAAAAAAGCTTACTTACTGGAAAGACTCTTGTCTTTTTAAGTACAAAAGCAACTATGTAGTCACCTACTGACGTGGAACCAGTGTGTGAATACTGCATGCTGCATTCACCAGAACACAAGCATTTCACCCATTAATTCCTTTTACATTTTCCCTGACAGCTACAAATTGTAGATCTTTCCCCTAGAGACTTATTTCTTCACACATCTTGACAACAATGTTGGTTTATTATTTTTACACTTGAAGTATTCTTCCTAGAAAGTAAACCTTTGAAAAACATTAGTCATTATTTTTGGCTTTATATGCATTTGGCACACTGTATAGTGGGACTCATTGGAATTGAGGTACTAAATGTTTCACCGTGAAATCTTTTTCCGATCTTGAATATTTTTGGACCACTTATCTGAGGTTGAACAGATTTTGATTCAAGGACAGATATTTTATGTCGGAAATCCCATTCCATCATGCCCATTGTATTGATTTCCTCTTTAGGGAAATTTGCATTAAAATTAAGTCTGATCAATTCATTTCCATTTTTTTCTCAGGTCTCAAACCTGTGGAATTCTTTACTCTTCCTTAAGCTTTTATACTCTGATCCTTCACAGCACTATTTAACTTGTTTTCCTTGTAATTGTTTTCTGCATGAAAGCATCTTGCATTATAGCACAGCTCCTTCATCTAAGTTTCTCAATGAAAATAAATGGTGATGGAAATATAAAACTTGACCCCATTGTTGTTCTTTTCCACTATGAATTGTACAATGGTTTTCTACTAAACAGCAATGGTCATATGTTGGGTCTAGCTGCTTTCGTCTGAAGTGGGATGCAGTTTAACCCAAGGAGAGATGTCCTATATGGTAAATTGCATTTTATTATTTGCCTTCTACTGACTGATTATTTCTCACACAGCAGAATATAATGCAAAAATCTAGGCCGACCTCTTACTGCAGAACAGAGGGATCTCTGCATTGTTAATGGTGCCATCTCTCAGGCCCAATGTTAAACCAAGACCCTCTCTGCCAAATAGATGTGAAAGAACTAATGGCACTATTTCACAGGAGAATTACAGGGGAATTACAGCATCTTTGTCAATACTTATCCCTCAATCAACGTCGGATTATCTCAAAAAATGGATTATTTGATCATTATGACACTGGTGCATGGAGGTCTCTGTGTGCAGAAATTAGCCAATGTTTTGAAATCTAGCCGAGTCATCTTTTCTTGCAATGTTGCAAACCAAGCAGAAAATAGTGCAGTTGTGTAGAGTCACAGTCATCAGAAAGGATCCTGCTCCCTTGCTCCTGTGGTGTTAGCAGAAAGCTAGCAATTCTGGAATGCTTTGAATTGGTGAGAGCCGTCATGTCCAACTTTTAACTAGAAATAGATATAATTATTATAGTTAGCAAACTACCCACATCTATTTAAGAATAATAGTGAACTCGTGATGACATTGTTCACATCAAAAGATGATGCTGAGAAATTGGTGATGCTTCATTTACAGGCTCATGATGAATGGCTGCAGTCAGCAGATACCTCAACTGGCAGAACCATGACTGCTCTGAAAGGGGCTTCAATCTAGCGTCCATCATTTGGGGGAGCTGCCAGCACTGATTCCATCTCCACTGACAGCTTGCCCATGTTCCAATGAGCCATGTTGAGCCACTAGGAACATCACGGAAGTCACTTGGATTCACTGGTATTGGGGCTAGAGAACTTTGGCATGGAGCAACAATGGGAAGATGCTGGAGTTTAACTTTAATGGGATCCTTACATTGCGAGGCACATAAATAATATTGAAATGATTGAAAGATGTGTTGCAGAATTCTTCACAAATTAACATAGGAACTATACGAGTGTAATATTCTTGATCAACACTTTAGAATGGGAATTACTACAGTAAAGGAAGATGATAAATACACTGACCATGTTCTATAAAGAATGGAATGGAAATTGACTGGAACAAGTACTTAGTGTTCATTGCTTAAGGCTACACTGAGAAGAATTTAAACTGTGAAATGTCCTTGCATGATATAAAATGTTTATATATCTGTGCAAAATATTTATATATCTGTTATACTGTAAAACCTGTTGTAGTTATTTCCCAATATGTTAAATTAAAGTACTTTCTTGAGCGACTTAGTAACTATCTTAAAAGCATTTTCAAACTGAGCCTCCTTTTCTTAAAGATGATGTGGAACAGAAAGAATTAAACTCTTGAGAAATACTTTGTAAAGGACATGTTAATCTTTGCAAATTAAGTAAACAGATAGATGGATTTAAATTGGTTAATAGCTATGAGTCAAAGTCCAGAGATTTCCACTTCTGTGAAATGTTTGTCTGATTCCATCCCCTATAGGGTGCATTGTATCTATTTTCATGCACAACACTGACTTCAACTCATATTAGTAGCTCTCATATTCCATAGTGAAGTTTAAAAGTTGACAGGTTATAATAAAACAGTACAGTATTACGTTTTGAAAAACATTTTTCAAAGCCTGAAGCTTTTGGAATGTCCACCTTCATATCAAAATACCCCAACATGGACCCTTATGTAACAGGAAGATGTTAAATATGCTACACAAATTATCCTGATTAAATCAAGCAGCACCCTCACTTAGATTTTGAAATGGGTTATGGCACAAGGAAATGAATTTCTACCTCATAATAAAAGGGAGCATCTGGTAAAATGTATTAAGGCTCATGTTTCTGAAGAATGCCAAGAGGGTAATTTGTTGAAAGAATGGAATTGTTTAATAAAGCATAGTGCATCAGCTACCCAATGTGGAAATGATCGTGAGAAAGAACAACATATTCTGTTCGTCTATTGTTTTGTACATCATTCAGCTTTCAAAATCTATCTAATTTCATTCCCACAAATATTCAACATTTAGAAAGTTACTTCTGGTCAATGTTTGTGACCATGAAACCAAATTAGAGATTTATCACAGATTCATAGATGTGGAAACAGGCCATTTGGCCCATTGAATCCACACTGACTCTCTGAAGAGCATCCCACTGACTCTCTGATTAGCCATGGCTAATCCACTTAACCTGCACATCTTTGGACTGTGGGAGGAAGCCGGAGCACCCAAAGGAAACCCACACAGACACAGGGGAGAATGTGCAAACTCTACACAGTCATATATGAAGTGGGAATCAAACCTGGGTCCCCAGTGCTGTAAGGTAGCATTTACCCACTGTGCTGTCACTTAATGCATAATTGTGGAATTTTTTTTATTGATAGTAACCTCAGAAGAAGCAAAAGCAATCATGTCTTCACTGTTTCCTATTATGATGCAGAAATACAATGATTAAAATTATACAGCAAAGTATCACAATCTGTCAATGGCTGACACCTGTGCATTTAAACAAGGAGAGGTCTTACAGAATGCAGGATTTAATGGGCAATTATAATCATTTATATCTGTAAAAAAAACTGATTTCAAACCTGGGTGTCCATTCAACCATTCCCTTTGCCTATGTCTCCCGGTCCCTCAAAACCTGTGGCCTGTTGGCATTGTCCTGATTTTTGACTGTGTTTTATTTAACAGAAAACGGCAGCAGGTGATCGAACAAGTAGCCACAATTAACAATGTTTTTGCTGAAAAGAAAGACCGTAGTCAAGCTCTGCAGGTCAGCAAAATAAATCCTTTAGTTTGAAATCTTCTAACTGATGTGTTTTTAAACAATATTGATGTAGGAAAGAATCCCAAGAATTGTTCCAGGGATGAAGAACTTTAGCTGCCCAGGTAGACTGGAGAATTTGGGATTTGAAGAAGAGAAGTTTGAGAGGACTCTCATTGATGTACTCAAAATGATGAGGGATTCGGATGGAGAAAATCTGTACCTGTTGTTGGAAGGACTGAGAACACTTGCGCAAATGTAAGGCAAATGACAAAAGTAGCAACGGCAACATGAGAGAGTTTTGACTCACGGAGTGATTCGCGTCTGGAATGGACTGCCTGGGAGTATGATGGGGCTAGACTCAATCAAGGCTTTCAAGATCTGAAAAGAAAAACATGTGCAGGACTGTGGGGAGCATGGGTTGGGGTCAGTTAGCACTAACCTCATATCGAGAACAGAATGGACATGATGGACTGAATGTCTTCCTTCTATGCTGTAATTATTTTGTGATGTTCAATTAGGTGGAGAGAAACCAGAAGAAATATTAAACATTCAACAGGGTTAATGTCAGTTCACATATAGTGCAATTCTGATAGTATTTTGTCGTTACCTTTTGTTTCCATGTATATAAAATCTGCAACTAAATTTGTAAATGCAGATTGATCTCTTCAGTTTTCTTTGCACTTGTTTACTGTAGATTTTCCATTGTTCTACATAACTTTTGCGGCATTCCAAAAGGAGCTAATGTTACAACTCCATGAGCATCTCTCTAGTGCTGGAAACATTCAAATGCACTACTCGGCTGACACCAGCTCCATGAAGGCCCATGCAGATGGTAAGACACTGCTGGAATCTTGCTGCTGCTGCTGCCTTTGTTCAAACAGTGACAACAATCACATTATTGGTTCCCTATAAAAAAAGGGCAGAATTTTATTGAGGTATTGAAATTCTCATCAGCCAGCTAGAGAGCTGTTAGACACTTGCCTTAGCTTTTCCAGCTAACGAACAACAGGAGTAGGCCAATCTACCCATCGAGCCTACTCCACCATTCAAATAAATCATGACACATTATCTACCTCAACACCACTGTCCCATTCTGTCTCCAAATCCCAGAATCTATTGATTTCCATTTTGAACATGCTTGAGTTTCCATAGCCCTCTGGGCTAGACAATTCTAAAGATTCACCACCTTCTGAGTGAAGAACTTCCTTCACATCTCAATATTAAATGTTTAGATTAGATTACTTAGTGTGGAAACAGGCCCTTCGGCCTAATTAGTCCACACCGTCCCTCTGAAACTGTACACAACACTGCAAGTATGGTCTTGCCAAGTCTCTATATAATTGCAGCAAGACAGTTTTGCCTCCTTATTCAAGTCCTCTTGTAATGAAGCCCAACATATAATTTGCTTTTCTTATTGATTGCTGCATCTACATGCTAGCTCTCAGTAGGTCTCTTTGTGCTGAAAATGTGTTGCTGGTCAAAGCACAGCAGGCCAGGCAGCATTGTGCACCAACATTTGCCAATCTTTTACCTTTTAAGAAGTATTTTGTCTTTTACCAGAATGCTTCATCATGAAGGGCTCTGGCCCGAAACGTCGAATTTCCTGTTCCTTGGATGCCGCCTAACCTGCTGTGCTTTAACCAGCAACACATTTTCAGCTCTGATCTCCAGCATCTGCAGACCTCACTTTTTACTCGAAGATTTTACCAGAATGGACAACTTCAAACTTATTCAGATTATACATCCATATGCCCTGTTCTCATCCATTCACTTAGCCTGTCCAAGTCTACTTGAAGTTTTCTTGCAGCTTTTTCAAAACTTGTATTCCCACCTAGTTTTGTGGCATTGTCAAACTTATAAATATAACAATTGGTCCCCACATGCATATCATTTATATAAATTCTGAACAGCTGTGGCCCTAGTACTGATCCTTGCAGTACCCCACCAGTAACTGTCTGTCATCATGACAATAATTTGATCTTTTCTTTATTTGGAAGTGTTAGTTTTGGACTGTGGTGGACAATGTTAAAAATTACTCAGCACTAGATTATAGTTCAACAGATTTATTTGGAAGCATTAGCTTTTGCGGCAGTCCCTCTTCATCAGGTGGTTGTGGAACATGGCCATACGACACAGCAAAAGGGTTACAGTTTCATGGAGTTGTAATGATATGTTAAGTTGTTTTGCTCCTCTGGTTTCTGTCTGTTGACTAATTTTCAAACCACGCTAAAAAAATTCCCCACAATTCTGAAGTACACTACTTTTTAAAATAAGTTCCTGTGTGTCACTTTATCCAAAGCTTTCCAAAAGCCTCACTTTATTAAATTTCTTTGATCATCTTTGCTGGATTCTAAATTACTTCCAATCCTCAGACTGATCACCCATTCTGGCATTCTAAGAAGCCATTTCCTCTGATCTAATATGTAGTTTTTAACTTCTTTCATTTACCACAGAATAATGTACAAATCAGACGGTAGCAAGGCCATCAGTGCGCCTTCCCCTAGAATAAAGACCCCCAGTAGTGGAAGTCATGCCTAGTGACAACAGCTGGCCAATCAGAAGTTGTGCTCAGCAGCTCCACAGACAAGGTTGTGGCTGCTGCAGGAAGGACAGCCTTGTATCCTCAAAGTGGAGACAGTGTTTCGCTCTGGTTGGAAAATGAGGACAAGAAAGATCAAAATTAAAGATAGGGAGCTGACTCTCATTGGACCCTCTTCTTTGCAATGGCCAATCCCTTGACCAGACACTGCCTTTGGGAATTTACCCTTCCCACCAGGTGTGACAGGCTTCCTTACAGGCTGATCTGTCAGTCATGCCACTTGCTAACAGGTCCACTTGCACCTGGATCAATCTCTGCAATGGGAGGAATGCAACCTTTAAGTGGTCTTTAATTGGCCATTTTTAGTGATATGGAGGGAATGTTGACAATGACCCTCTCTGAACAAAACTTAATTCAAGTGGAGGCGAGACTGTGGTGGGGTTTACCCTGCCTATCTCCAACCTCTAAGCTCAGTGTCTGTGGGAGCAGATGATTCCATCCATTGTATCTCCAGTCTCTTCAACACACTACTGGGCCCAAATTGGCTAAACTGCTGTTCTCGCCTGAAAGGATGACACATAAAATTTGAGTATGATGTTAGCTGTGACATGAGCTTTGCCTGGTACAAAGGATTTTTTGGAAGGGTATGTCAATGCTGGCCGTTAAAGCTCAAGCACATCTCTGCAGCTATTACACCAAATATAGTAAACAGGAGCTGATGTTGGCCATTTGGCCCATCAATCAATATGCTCATGCTTGAACTTCCATTATAACACCATACTCCTGCTCTCATCCTATAATCTATTGACACCTATAGACTCTAGATTACCAATCCTGATACAAGACAGTCATAGTAAAGAAGGTCAGTCTGACATTAGGATGTAACTGATATTTCATAGCTGTTCCCTGTCTCAATCTTTAATGAATAATGAATGTATAGTATATGAATGCACAGAAAAAAAAAGAAAATGAGAAGAAAAGAAGTCATTTTAAATAAAGGCTCCAGCTTTCTCACTGCAAATTCTTTAAGAAGTGTTTATTTTGCCGAAGCAAGCTGAAAGCATCACTGCAACAATTAATTCCTACTGCAAATTGGAATACCATTATCTATGATGTAGTAATTTGCAACATTAATTGCTGTTTCACACAAAATAAGAACATTAGCATCTGGAGACAAATTCTTGCAACAACAATTTCACCTCCGGATGTTAATTTATCACTATATCACATTCTGAACATTGCCAGTCACTGTCATTCAATTGCTTACAGCGTGATTTTTTAATTTAAAGTAATGCTGGCCTTTCTTTTATAAAAACCACATTCTTGGGTACTATAGGTAATAATTTCTAAATCAGACAAACAACGCAAACCATTTGTTTCTCCCTCAATAATGAAATACAAACATACTGCTTGCAACGTAAACACTTCATGTCTGTCGAGCAGAAATAGATTTTCACTCAATACTTAGCTTCTTCAATATACAAATAAGCTTCTTGAATTAATGCTCTCTCAGTGTATGTGTGGTTTGCTTCCCTCTTAAACATGTTCCTCGTCTGTTTGCCCAATTATTCTCCACAGCAGTTCTTCTCCTGTGGCACAAACGCCAGTGTTCTTTCCTAAAATTAGAGCAGATGGGATCTCAGCTGCCAGACACCATGGGGTTATTGCTGGGTCTGTGGCTTTGGATGAAAATACAGAAGTATCCTCAAACTCAAATTCTCACTCCCCACTCTCAGGTTTCACTCATTACTCAACAGCTGGAGCATTGCTTTTAAATCGTCCAATGCCTGGAGCAGGTACATTGAAACAGATTAAGGCTTGGTTGTTTTCTTCATCAGTTAGCCTCGACTGCTGCAACTTCATTTAAAGTATTCAGATGAAAATCAAACAGAGCAGTGAGGTTATGCTTGTAAATCAAAGATTATAACCTATTTCTAGTTTGGCCTTGCGTTACACTTCAAATATTCCAGCATTGATCTGAAAACTGACCAAGAGCTTTTATGGCATCTGTTAAAGTTCAAATTAAGACCATTTACAAATAGACAACAGACAATATACAATAGGTGCAGGAGTAGGCCATTCAGCCCTATGAGCCTGCACCGCCATTCAATGTGATCATGGCTGATCATTCCTAATCAGTATCCGCTCCCTGCCTTATCTCTAAATCTCCTGAAGTACTTGTCATTTTATAGAGACGTTACAGTGTGCCTTGTTTGTGCTCAGAGCATGATCTTTGAGGTTTTCAATCTGATGAGAAAACGTTCTAATACTGAAGGCAGCAGAGTAATGGTGTTCTGTGTAGACAAATCTAATTTCCAGGTCAAAAACTCACCAATTTAGGTCTATAAATGTGCGTTGGCTAACAAAATGATTCACTGCCTATGAATATAGTGCAAAAAGGACAGTGAAGCATATCAGATAAATAGAATGAACCTTTCAAGTTGTAATTTTTTAAAACTTCAGGTAACACAATTGACCTGAGCACACATTGACATTTCACTGTCAATCTTTCTTTATAACAAAAGACTTCAGGGAATGACAGTCCTCCATTTGAAGTTAGGCCAAATTCAGAGTCCTCTAGTGAGGAGGAATATTTACTGCTGTTAACAATGTCATTTGAGGAAAATGCTTCATTTCCAGTGTGTCACATTTACAGGATATGTTTTGATAACATTTTTTTAGGCAAGGGAATAGAGCTAGATATGCTATTAAAAATTAAGATTTTCTATTTCTTTCTTTCTAAATACATTATTTGCAGTTTAGTCCCTTTGGTCTAGAAATGGTTTTGGTGGAACAGTTGGGGATTAACTGCAGGTCAGTACAAGAATTTGGGGCATAAAGGTATAGCTGTGCTAATACTTGAATGAGCAGGTGTTTCAGGAGCTACATCATGGGACAGAGACCCAATGGGAGAAGATATTGGTTCTACCATGTAGATATTTTACAGCAGGCCTGTCCAACAGCTGTCCCAGGGATGGAGAGAGGCCTACCAAGACTGGGCATGAAGCCAATGAGAACTTGTCCAGACACACTGGACAACAGGAAAGGAAGTGAATGAGAAAATTGCTGTAGTTCTCTGCCTTCAATCACTGTCTGTTTTCTCCTGTATTTGCTGCTTACCTTCAGCCAGGTAGATTCTCTTCAGTTTCCAAACTTTCTCTCTACCCAACCATATAGTTGCCAGCCCAGCTGAAGGAGCTCCTAGTTGGGGGCACATGCCAGGGAGACCTTGAGCAATAGCAGTGTCAGCAACAGTGTACTTCCGTACTACCCAGTTAGAGCGTGAGACAGGGTGGAGTGAAAGTGCAACAGAAAGTCCACAGATAGCATTAAAGTTTGTGGGGCCAAGGGGAGGGAGTGAGGGAGGTCAATCGAGATGGAAAGATATGTTTGAGGTAGCAGAAGTGGGTACTGCAGATGCTGGAGATTAGAGTCAAGATTAGAGTGGTGCTGGAAAAGCACAGCAGGTCAGGCAGCATCCGAGGAGCAGGAAAACTGAAGTTTTGGGCAAAAGCCCTTCATCAGGAATCAGGAGATGTCTGAGGTGGCAGACAGAGAGAGTATTTGGGAGGGAGAGAGAGGGAGAAACAAAATGTGGGAGGTGGTAAGAAATGCAATGAGGGCAAGAAAGAACATGAGGGAGGGAGAGTGTGAGTGTATGGGAGTACACAGAGAGATTGTGGGAACGGTAGAATGAGAGGATGCAGGAGTGGGAGAGAGTGTGTATGCAAGAGAGTGAGGGTACAAAAGAGGGAGTGAGTGTGCAGGAAGAGGAAAGAGAGAGTGTTTGTGATGCAAAAGACTGTAGGGATAGGGAGAGAATATATGAGGGAGGGAGAGTGGATATATGGGTATGTGAGAGGAGAGGTGTGAGGGTGAAAGAGAGAAATGGAATGTGTGGATGTGAGAGAGAAAGAGGGAGTGTAATGCTAGAAGGCAAGTGTTTGCAAACCCTGAGACTGAGTGAGATAGCTACACACACCGTATAGGAGTTGGGAGGTCATGTTGCAGCCATGTAGGACATTGGTTAGGCCACTTTTGGGATATTGTGTGCAATTCTGGTCTCCCTCCTATCAGAAAAATATTGTGAAACTTGAAAGGGTTCAGAAAAGATTAATAAGAATGTTGCCAGGGTTGAAGGGTTTGAGCTTTAGGGAGAGGTTGAATAGGCTGGGGCTGTTTTCCCTGAACTGTTGGAGGCTGAGAGGTGACCTTATAGATATTTTTAAAATCATGAAGGGGTATTGAAAGGGTAGATGGATAAGGTCTTTTCCCTGGGTGGATGATTCCAGAACTAGAGGGCATAGGTTTAGGATGAGACAGGAGCAGCTTTTTCGCAAAGGGTGGTGTGTATATGGAATGAACTGCCAGAGGAAGTGATGGAAGCTGGTATAATTGAAACATTTAAAAGGCACCTGGATAGCATATGGGCCAAGCATGAGTAAATAGGACTAGGTTGGGTTAGGATATCTGGTTGGCATGGACGTCTTGGACCAAAAGGTCTGTTTCCATGCTGAACAGCTCTATGACTCTATGACTCCTCTTTCTCTTCAAAGCTTCATTCATAAAACAGGCCTGGAAAAGAAGAAATCTCAGCTTGAAAGATGACCCACTTCCAACTCCCACTCCTGTGTGAAGGCCAGCTTGGAATATGCACCAAAAATAGCAAACCAAGACCAGAGTTTGTCAAATCCAACTCCTTCACTTGACCTTGGTCTACTTTACCCTCCCCTTCCCTGACAACTGGCCGGGTCTGTATCTCTCTAACTCTGCTTCTTTTAGTTTTTTTCCTTCTTTTCATTCCTTTTTCCTTTTTCTTAGCCACACACAACCGTGGGCTTTCCCACCACCACCAAAATCACTGTGACTTATTTTTGTGCTTTTTAGTTAAACTAGTAACCACCACAGTAAAAACACCTATGTATTCTATCAAAGATTTACAAGCGCAGCCCTTTATGGTTATTTTGGCTGGGATGTGTGTGTGTGTGTTGGCGGGGGGGTGGGGGTGGGTGGAGAGGCGTAGGGAGAGTAAGAAGGGATTAAATCAAAGCAGAAAGAAAGCACTGTCTCCCCTGTGGTGCTACCCTCTGTCTAAGTGCACTGAGAGCATTGATGGACACTGTGTGCTCCTTCTCCAATGACACTTGGGCTTGTATGTAACTGTGGAAGAGGGGTACAATTGGCAGAGATGACCCCCTCCACAGCTTGTGGTCTGGATCGGTTTATGGCCAACCTGGTCAACTCTGCTTATTAATTAAAGAAGCAAAATGTTGTTCAATAAGATTTTATTGGGCATTGAGTGATTAATTATTTCAGTAATCTGCTCATTGCTTTGGAATTCTCCGAAATACATACTTACCATTGTGCCAAAAGATATCTTTCTGAAATTTTCTTACAGGCCCTCCAAGTGAGAGAAACATCGAAATATGCCGTTACATGTGGAAGGGTTGGATTCTTTAAAAACCTTTAAACTGCAGTTGCCTTTACCTTCCTCTACCCCTAATATTCTTCTCAAAACTTTATTACCTCGGATGTCTTGATTTCAGATTTCACTTGGGTTTAACTTGTAATAAAGTGTTAAGTTCCTTCACTCCAGAAAACCTTGGAATTTACTCTTCTTTACTTTGATCACAAGAGTCATAGAGTTATACAGCATGGAAACAGACCCATCAATCCAACTCATTCATGCCAACCAGATCTCCTGAATTAATCTAGTCCTATTTGCCAGCATTGAGCTCATATTCCTCTAAACCCTTCCTATTCATATATCCATCCAAATGCCTTTTAAATTTGTAATTGCACCTGCCTGCACCACTTCCTCTGGCAATTCATTCCATTCATGCACCACCTTCTGTGTTAAAATGTTGCCCCTCAGGACTCTTTTAAACCATTCTCCTCTCACCTTAAACCTGTGCCCTTTAGTTCTGGACTCCCCTACCCTGGGACAAAGACTTTGGCTATTCACCCTATCCATGCCCCTCATGATTTTATAAACCTCTGCTCTGGTTAAGTAAGTTTAATTGAAGTGTGATAACTACATGCTAATAAATAAATAAAAGTATTTGTAGTGAACAACCAAGAAAGGATTAAGAAAAAGAGGAGGATTACCCTTCCTGATTTGACATTACAAAAAGTTAGAAATGCAACAGTCAGCTTAGACTCAGAAAGCTCCCACAAACAGCCATACAGTAATATGTTTGCTCTGATGCTGATTGTGTCTTAACTGTATTACTCCCTTGTGATCCTTAAAAAAAGCACTCTGGATTTTTTTTATATCTGCTAGGGGAAAAACAGCGACTTTGCTTTCACTTCTCATCCAAAAGACAGCAATTCTATCAATGTTGCACTGCAGTATCAATATTTCCTTCAGTGCTCATGCCTCTTGAGCAGGACATGAACTCTCAATATTTTCAGACAGAGGCAAAAATACAATCAAATTAAGTGCCTTGACATGGTCAACGCTGAGAGGATGTTTTCCCTCATGGGAGAGTCTAGGACCAGAGGGCATAGTCTCAGAATAAAGGGGTGCCCATTTGGACTGAGATGAGAGGGAATATCTTCATTCAGAGGGTTGTAAGTCTTTGAGACACTTTGCCACAGAGAGCTGTGGGGAGTAAAGTCCTTGTGTTTATTTTAAGGCTGAGATAGATAGATTCTTAATCAGGAGGGGAATCAAGGGTTACAGGAAATACAGGAAAGTGAGGATGAGGAATGTTGGATCAGCAATGACCTTATTGAAAGCTGGAATAAGCTCAAGGGGCTGAATGGTCTACTCCTATTCCTATTTCTTATGGTTTTTATCTGAGCTATGCTGACAAACAGAAAGAGGAGACTAGTAACACCAGAATTAACTGGGGCAAGGTAGCACTTCACAAAGTCTACAGCCATCAGCACAATTAAATGAATTCCATATCTTGTAGATCATGAGCTTGAGGCAATAGCATTATGTGAATAATTGTTTACAATTTGTAATGTGAGGGTAGGACTTATTCATTGAATGGACTTATGGAGATTGAGCAGGGCTATCCATAAGATCAACCTAAATTCATGCAAAACACACTGAAAGGTACGGTATGAAGAACAGAGGAGTCTGGCAGTACTTAGAAAATTAAATTATTAGATTGAGTTAACACACATTTATGAAAGGGCAATCATATTGACAAATCTGTCACAGCTTACGTTGAAACTAGAAGAGTAGATAAGGCCAACCAATGGATTTTGAGTATTTGGATTTTCAAAAAGTATTTGACAAGGTGCCACACCAGGAGGTTAGTACACAAATTAGGGCTTATAGCGTTAGGGTAATATATCAGCGTGGTTAGTTTGAAATGGACAGAAAATGAGTAGGAATGAAAGAGACAGTTTTAGGTAGACAACCTTTAGACTACTACAAGGACCAGTACTGGGGTCATGTTTGCTGATGAAACAAAGTTTCGTAGAGAGGAGGATGCAAAGGAGATGAAATGGAATGTAAGCAGAATGAATGAAAGTATCCATTGCTCAATTGCTGAAAAAAATTGGAAAAGCAGAATGCTTTTTAAATGATGAGTGACTGGGAAATGTTGGTGCTGGAGGGACCTGGGCACCCTTGTAGATGAATCACATAATGTTAATATGAATGGAATTAGCTGGGTAGCTCTTTAGAGAGCTGGTACAGATATAATAGATTGAATGGCCTTCTCCTGGAGTCTAAATTCTATTATTCTATGACAATGGACATCAAGCACAGAACAAAGTATTCTTAGAACAATTATGCAGTAAAATTGATTAGATCACTTTAAAATAAAGGGAGAAAATTGTATATAGTCCTCTTTGGCAGAATAAACCTGCCTTTGTCAGAGTGCAATGAATGATCACTAGCCTTGATCCTTCAGCAAGATTCAGTAGACTGGGTACACACTGTCTGGACTATGGAAGAATGGGATATGGTCTCGTTGGTTTCGGTTAAATTCTTAAGACATTTGTCACAATGGAGGCTTTGAGGACTCGAGCCAGAGAATCTAGAATTAGGAGTTAGGAATTAGGAATTCTCTTTCGCAGAGAGTTAGGATTGCTCAGATGGATGGTTGTTGTGGTACTCAGGGAATTAAGAAATATGGGCATGATCCAAGATTGCTGAGGTTAAAGGCTAACCATGGCTAACCATGACGTTTTTGAATCCACCAATCAGGCTTGAAGACCAAATTGCATATATCCAGTTTTACTTCTTATATTTCATACATGGCTGTCTTGCTGATCTGATGTGAAATCACAAATAAATAGCTATTAAACTCCAATCCATCATAAAACTCTCTGTACAGTGCATCAGCAGACCCTTTAGAGCCAGAAGTCTGAAATGCTTTGGGTCTGTTCCTCTTGAATGCTTACACTTTTGCTTTAGAGGTGTTGAGCATTAGTATACAGCTGGTTCCAAAATCCAGCTTCAGTTGGGTTAGTGGATTAAGAGAATTTTAAGACATTTACAGGCCCAACTCCATTTGGACCTCTAAACTTATCTGAGGGAGTCTCTAACAACAGTGAAATGGTTCAAATTCACATCAAGCTGCAATCATTCAAGGTTCTGGCACAGGGACTCCTCCCATATCCCTGCATCGGGGGCAAGTGATGTGCAGGAAAGGTGGCAAGATCACAAGGCAACAGGAGATACAGCTCAGTCCATTAAAAGACTGGCGCATGGACCAGCTCAATATCTTAATTCCATTCATCCAGCACTGAAACCCATTTGCCAACTGCATACTAATGCACACCAACATAAACAAACTACTTAGCAGGAGATTAAAATAGTGAGTACAGACACAATAAATTGATTAGGTTGTATTTGAACTTGATAACCTATTAGCTTTATTCGTGTATGTAGCTAGCCATCACAGTAAAGGATGGACAGTGCAGCTAACAACACCAAACTAAAACAGTTTTGAGTCATGTGACAGTTGGAATGGATGTTAGTTTTACCAACATTATCATGGAGTTATTAATACCAGTCACACATGCATCGTGATCTTATGACCCCCTTTGCAGAGAAGTACAGCATATACTGTTCACAGAGAGAGAATCATAGAATCATAAAATCCCTACAATGTGGAAGCAGTCACTCAGCCCTCCACACCAGTCCACACCAACCCTCCAAAGAGCATCCCACCCAGACCACCACCCCTCTAAAGTATCCCTATAAACCTGCATATCCCAAGGCCAATCCATCCTAACCTACACATCCCTGGGCACTATGGGACAATATCCCAAGGCCAATCCACCCTAACCTGCACATTCCTGGGCATTATGGAAAATATCCCAATGCCAATCCACCCTGACCTGCACATCCCTGGGCACTATGGGACAATTTCCCAAGGCCAATCCACCCTGACCTGCACATCCCTGGGCACTATGGGACAATATCCCAAGGCCAATCCACCCTGACCTGCACATCCCTGGGCACTATGGGACAATATCCCAAGGCCAATCCACCCTGACCTGCACATCCCTGGGCACTATGGAACAATATCCCAAGCCAATCCACTCTAGCCTGCACATTCCTGGGCACTATGGGACAATATCCCAAGGCCAATCCACCCTAGCCTGCACATCTTTGGATTGTGGAAGAAAACCAGAGCACCCAGAGGAAATCTACGTGGACCCGGGGCTGAGTAAACTCCACACAGACAGTCATAGTCGTAGAATCATACAGCATTGAAGCAGATTCTTCTGCCCAACTTGTCCATGCCAACCATGTTTCCAATTAGACAAGTCTCATTTGTTTGCACTTGGCCCATAACCCTCCAAATCTTTCCTGTTCATGTACTTATCCAAATTGTCTTTTAACTGTTATAATGCATCCACCACTTCCTCTGGTAGTTCATTTCACATATGAACCACTCCTCTGTAAAAAAAAATGTCTCTCATGTCCTTTTTAAAACTTTTTCCTTTTACCTTAAAAATATGCCCCTACTTTTGAACTCTCCAACTTTAGGGAAAAGACCCTTACTATTCACCTTATCTATGTTCCCCATGACTTTATAAGCCTCTATAAAATCACCCTCCACCTCCTACATTCCGGTGAAAAAGGTCCATGCTATCTAGCCTAACCTTGTAACTCAAACTCTTCAGTCCCAATAACATCCTAGCAATTTTTTTCTGAATTCTCTCCAATTTAATATTATCTTTCCTATAGCAGGGCAACCAAAACTGCACACAATACACCAGAAGAAGCCTCACCAGTGTGCTGTACAACCTCAACATGACGTCCCACTCCTTTATTCAAAGGTCTGAGCAATGAAGGCAAGCACGCTAAACATATTTTTAACCACCCTGTCTACATGTAATGCAAATTTCAAAGAACTATGTAACTGAACCCATAGGTCTCTCTGTTTGACAACACTACCAGGGCCATACTGTCACTAATGCCTGGAATCAAACCCAGGTCACTGACACTGTGAGGCAGCAGTGCTAATCACTGAGAGGCTTGCTGTTGTTCGCTAAGTAATTTTAAGACTTAACGCTGATTGCAAAATTATTCATGTTTTCAACAACCAACTAAAAACAGTTTAGGGAATCAAAACAATTCCTTTGGCCTCACTCTGTCTGTTAACCTATTTCTTCCTATTTCAGTACGATTTGATGGTCTGACAGAAATCTTCAATTATACTCTCTCTGGGGCCTTTCTAACTCTCTTGACTCTTTTTAGCAAATGCCAATATTCTTTAAAAAATTCATTGCTTTTTATCCTCCAAAAAAGCACAATATTTTTTATTTTACAATTTTAAGCAATTTTAATTGACAGTATTTATTCAGTTTATGCTTATTTGGTGTATACTCAAAATAAACTTTAAAAATCGTTGCAACTTTCCTGAACGTGACTATATTGCCTGGTCCATTTCTTTTAGCTATCCTTTTGTTTCCTTGAAGTTTGTTTTATGCTTATATGTTATTGTTCTGGCACTCACTGGGGCCAGTTGTCAAATAGAATTAAATCCACTCAAATGTTGGCCACTAATTCCCAAAATCCTCTCACATCTTTGTGATTACTCACATTATTTCTTGCAAGCAGACAAAAGGAAGATGAATAGTGCACCCCCAACTCACCCCAGCCCTGCCAGCCCCAAAGGCAGGGTGTGTGGAAAGGATAGCATGCTTTAGAGTTTTAATGAGAAAGAAGTACATCCATAATACAGTGGTCTTGAACTATTTTCAGGAACACTCAGGGTATTTGGTGACTTCCCACATAGCTGGTCCTCCCTGGGAATTGATCAAACTCGCTTTGTTGTGATTGGAATCAGGGCCAAGTGGGTCTCATTGACTATGTGATCCCTGAGAGGGATTGTTAACCTGGACCAATCAGGGAGCCCTGGCTGACCGGTACAAACAGGAGATTTACCGCAGTTAGGCGGTAGTGTGGGGGTTAATATATAAAAAAAATTTTTTAAAAATAGGGGATAAGGGCACTGCTTGTCACAAAAAAATAAAGAAATAAAAAAAAATAAACAGGAAATTTTCGCACTTGCACACACACACCATGGGTGCTGGGGAAACAAATAAGCCCTACCGAAACAAAAAAAAGCAGAGCATCCCTCCCCTTCACTGTTTGGATCACACAGCATTGCCCTTTTTGATGTGAAGGGCACTGCTTGTCACTGGCCACTCGGGAAAATAAAAAAAAAGAAAAATCAAACAGGAGATTCAGCGTCTCCTTAGTTTAGGGGACTGACTCTGTGCTGGCTGGTGTTACAGTTGGTTTCTGCCCCTCTTTTTTTTGGAGGGAGGGGGAAGAATAACCTGATTCCTGAACTATTTAGCCAGTTTGTTAACTGACATTCCTTTTAGTGCGGACTGATTGTTAAACTCCTGATGCACATAATGTGTTTCAGGTGTAACTCAGTTCTCATTATGAGATTGTTGTTTCACTGGCTGGTTACAGCCTGTGTGTTACTCCTTTCTCTTTTTACTCATGTGAGAAAAGGATAATGTTACTTTTATGGTGGGCTTAGGCCTTGGACTCTAGTTTTCTTTGCTTTTTGTGTGTGTCTTCACTTTTTATTGGTGATTGGACTGAGCCTTTGTGGAAGACATACATTCTGCCAGAGGAGCTGTTCCTGTGGGGAGGCCTAGCCCTGGGACTGGGCCTCTGAAGATTGAACACCTGTGTGTGTGCTGGGAGGTGAGCACTTGCTGTAGCCTGGAGTTTGGGAGAACATCTTTCCCTCAAGAGTGGACCAAACTGCTGAGAGTTAACTGCACCTGTACAATGTACTGTTCTTGTGAGTGGGCCTGGTTTTCCAAGGCTGAACCAGGACTGTGTGGAGACTAAACACCTGTGTGCTGTGGGGAGTGCATTTGCTGCCTTCAGGAGTGGACTCTGCCCTTGGTTGCGGACTCTATTTCCAGCCATGTATATCGTATACTGGAGTGGACTCTTCCTGGCAATGGATTCTATATCTTGAAGACTCTATGTATGGATTTGGACTGTGTACAAGAAAGGACCTTTTTTTTTATTGTGGTGTTTCCTGGATCTATCACCTGCATTGTCTTGTGTCCCTGGGTCTGGGAGGTTCATGCGTCGCCCTGAAAGCTGTCACCCCAAGAGCTGGAAGGTGGGTAGGCCATCCTGTGAACCTGAAGGTTGGTAGGCTGTCCTGAAAGCCAGAGGGTGGGTAGGCCACCCTGATGCCAGTCACCCTGAGAGCCAGTTGGTGAGTAGGCTGTTCTGAGCGCTGTCATCCTGATAAGGGGTAATCGGGACGGGCTGTCCTAGAGGTGGTCGAAAGGTGTCAGAGTAGCCGAGAGCCAGAAGGCGCGTAGGGGCGGGCTGAGATCCAGAAGGCTTGTGGGCTACCCTACCCTACCAGGGCAGGGGACGGGCTGTCCTAGAAGTGGTCGAAAGGTGTGCTAGGATAGCCCAATGGTTGAAGGTGCAATGGGGTGGGTGAGAGCCCAATGGTTCGTAGGGGCAGACCAAGAGCCAGAAGGCGGGTAGCCATCCTCAGTGCTGTCACCCCGGCCAGGTACCGGGGTGGGCTGTCCTAGAGGTGGTCGAAAGGTGCTGAGTGTGGTTAGTGAAGCTGGAAGGTAGGTAGGCCGTCCTGACCGCTGTCACCCCAGGCGGGTACTGGGGCAGCCTGTCCTAGAAGTGGTCGAAAGGTGTGTCAGGGCGGACCGAGAACTGGATGGGGCATGGGGCGGACCGAGAACTGGAAGGTGGGTAGGGGCGGCCTGCCTTAGAGTGGTTGGAAGGTGGAGCGGGGGCTTGCTGGGTCTGTATTGTCTGCACTTCTGTATGTAACTGGTTAATGTACAAATATTGTCACTGTCTTATGTGGAACTGGGATTTGAGGTTTGTCCTCATCTCCCTGTAAAATGGTAGGGTTTGGGGCCTAGCTTTGCTGCTCCTTTCCCTTGTAAAATTGCTGTCTCTTTTACAGCTGTAAATGTTTTTTGTAAACTGTTTTGTAATTTTGTTTAATAAAATTAAAAAAAAAACAAACAGGAGATTCAGCATCTCCTTAGTTTAGGGGACTGACTCTGTGCTGGCTGGTGTTAGTAAGTTTCTGCCCCTCTTTTTGGAGGGGGGGCGGGGTGTAGAATAACCTGATTCCTGAACTGGCTGAATTATTTAGCCAGTTTGTTAACTGGCATGCCTTTTAGTGAGGACTGGTTGTTAAACTCCTGATGCACATAATGTGTTTCAGGTGAAACTCAGTTCTCATTATGAGATTGTTGTTTCACTGGCTGGTTACAGCCTGTGTGTTACTCTTTTATCCTTTTCTCTAAGAAGTAAAAAGAGAATGTTAATTTTATAATAGGACTTAGCCCTTGGACTCTAGTTTTCTTTGCTTTTTGTATGTGTCTTCACCTTTTTATTGGTGTTTTGACTGAGCCTTTGTGGAAGACATACACTCTACCAGAGGGGCTGTTCCTGTGGGGAGGCCTAGCCCTGGGACTGGGCCTCTGAAGATTGAACGTGTGTGTGTGTGCATGTGTGTGCGCGCGTGCTGGGAGGTGAGCAGTTGCTGTATCCTGGAGTTTGGGAGAAGACCTTTCCCTCAGGAGTGAACCAAACCCCTGTGAGTTAACTGTACCTGTACTATGTTCCTGTGAGTGGGCCTGGTTTTCCAAGGCTGGGCCAGGACTCTATGGAGACTGAACAACTGTGTGCTGTGCATTTGCTGCCTTCAGGAGTGGACTCTGCCCTTGGTTGCAGACTCTGTTTCTAGCAATAAACTCTGCAGTTTGGAGTGGACTCTATCTCTCTGACAATGTACATTGTATATTGGAGTGGACTCCTCCTGGAAATGGATCCTGTGAACCTGAAGGTGGGTAGGTCACCCTGATGCCAGTCGCCCTGAGAGCCAGATGGTGGGTAGGCCGTTCTGAGCGCTGTCATCCTGATAAGGGGTAATAAGGACAGGCTGTCCTAGAGGTGGTCGAAAGGTGTGTCAGAGCAGCCGAGCACCAGAAGGTGCGTAGGGGCAGGCTGAGATCTGGAAGGCTTGTGGGCTACCCTGCATGCTGTCGTCCCTGGGTATGGGCTGTCCTAGAGGTGGTCGGAAAGTGTCGGGGTAGCCCACTGGCCAGATGGTGCGTTGGGTTGGATGTGAACCCAATGGTACGTAGGGGCACACCGAGAGCCAGAAGGTGGGTAGGCTGTCCTCCGCGCTGTCACCCCGAGCAGGTACTGGGGTGGGCTGCCCCAGAAGTGGTTGAAAGGTGCTGAGGGTGGTTAGTGAAGCCGGAAGGTGGGTAAGCCGTCCTGACCGCTGTCACCCTGGGCGGGCTGTCCTAGAGATGATCGACAGGTGTGTCAGGGTGGACAGAGAACTGGAAGGGGCATGGGATGGACCAAGAGCTGGAAGGAGCGTAGGGGGCGGGCTGCCTTAGAGTGGCCGGAAGGTGGAAGGGACGGGGGCTTGCTGCGTCTGTATTGTCTGCACTTTCCTCTGTAACAGGATTGTCTCGTACAAATGTCATTGTTGATGTCTTTTCATATTTTAAACTGGGATTTGGAGTTTGTCCTCATTTCCCTGCAAACTGGTTGAATGGTAGGGTTTGAGGCCTGGCTTTGCTGCTCCTCTCCCTTGTAAAATTGTTGTTGTATGCAGTTGTAAATGTTAACTGTTTTTCTGTAAACTGTTTTTTTTTATATAAAACAATTACAAAACAGAAGATTTGAAAGATCATCTCCGGCTAAGGTCGGGCTCTGACCAGCCAGCTCAAAGCCAACTTACTGAGTACATGTAAGTAAAGGGTGACTTGGTGATGAGATACCAGCCATTGTGCAGTTATTTCACTCTGTAAATAATTGAACCCTGCTGATTAATAGCAATTTAGCATTGACTCCCAGTTGTTAACTTTGAATAATATTGAAAATTCCTTCATAGAAGTGAGACAAAATATTAAATATCATTTGTTTTATCAATAGTCATCTACAACATCCTGAACAGAGATCTCTCAGCAGATCCCTATGGTTAATTCCATTTTCCACCTACTTCTTAACTCGTTTTAAGATGATGGCTGATCATCTTGACTTGTTCTTTGTGACTTTTCCTTCTAGGGCAATGTCAGGATTTTCTTTTCCTCCTCAACGCCAGCTGACATCCAACAAGCAAGTCCAACATACCAATCCATTTCCCCTGAGGAAAGCTTTAGCTGAGTCAGCTTCCCATACTAACACTTCTTTTCTTTTTGCTTGTTTCAAATTCGATGTTTGAACATGTTTACAGACCCCAAAACCATCCCCTTTTGTTCCAAGACTTAGATGCTGGCAATCTACAGAAATAATACCATACGAGGAAAATCAGAATCCGATACGAAGCATGAACATAGTGAAATCGCAGCAAGTACAAAATGTCAGTAAATGGAACGTTCAGTAGCTTTAAGAGTATTTTCCATTTATTATGGATGCCGTTATGACATCTGGATTTTCTCAAAGTAATCTTCTGTGTGCAACTTTAAATTATTTTCCACTTCTGACCGGGCCACAATTTATCCTTCATCAACATTATTTAAAACTGTCTCACTGATCATTTTACCTGGTTGGTACTCTCTCCACATTGTAACAGTAACTTCATTACAAAGTGCAGTTTGTAACTGCAATTCCTTTTCATGAACAACATTGCCAGACCACCATGCTCCTGAGCTCTGTGTAATGGGGCTAATTCATAAACTAGAATTTTTTTAATTAAAAAATCTTCTAATATTTATATTAGAAGGTAATATTGCAGTTATGTTACTGGCCTTGTGATCCATTATAGTTGATGAATAATCTTGAGTACAAATATCACCACAGCAGTTTAAAAATTTGGAGTTTGTGTAAAAGCAAATCTGGAATTAGAAAGTCAGTAACACTAAAAGTGACTGAACCATTGAACTGTCATAAAAACTCAAATGGTTCACAACTGCTCTTTAGGTAATGAAATCTGCCATTGTGGTCTAGCCTATGTTTGAGTCCCTTCCACGCTGATGTTGTTGCGTTGTCTTGTTGAGTTGCCACACGTGCTGGTCAGCTGTGTCGAGAAGCGATAAAAGGTCAACTTCTGTTTTCAAAGTGAAGGTCCACCTCTCCAACCATCTCAGGATATGGTTGGCCTTGCCTGCAATCTGTGCATTCACAGAAATGTATAAAAATATATCGGATTGAAAATTTTCTCAATGTGGTTATGTTTTATTCGTTTGCACTCAAAATAGAACATGAGATAGGTTCAATGGTACTCATTGCTAATTGCTCCCACATGGCAAATCCAGCTTGAACTAATTAACAGACAATAAGCCTCTGCCATATCTGAAAGGTGCTGAGACCTTTTTCACTCAAAAAGGCAGCCAAGGCATTTCTGACAACCTGCTGTGTCTAAATATAGCGCCATCTGGCAAATGCAAGATCATTCTCTGTAATGGATCGAGTTTTGTTTCTCTTCCTAATGTCTGCAAATTCCTGATTCAAGTGGCGGAGGAGGGGGCATTCTGCTTTAAAACAGCTGCAGTTTTCCATTACATCCACAGCATAACAAATAGATATTTCAATTATCTCTTCATTGTTCTCTTTTATGCATCATGGCAAACTGCTGTTCAAATTGATTGTCAGTGTTTGCTGATTTTCTCAAGCAACTTTTATGATCAATGTCTCTTGTTTAAATAAGCAAAGTTCAAATATAGTTTAATGCCGCACAGACAAAAGTTAAAATATTATGCAATCTTGCTTTTATGCATATATACTTAATTGAATATAACTCTGCATATATTTGATTTTCTATAAAAATAGATGACACAGGGTAACTGCATTTGCCAGATACCACACTGGCGGTAATAATGATTACAGTCCTATGAAGTATTTACCAGTAATCATAATGTGTTGTAGGCTGTACAAAGCAACGTGTTCTTTTATTTTCAATCTGTTGCTGTGTATGTACAGTGGAGCATATAGGAGAAAGTAAGGACTGCAGATGCTAGAGATCAGAGTTGAAGAGTGTGGTGCTGGAAAAGCACAGCCAGTCAGGCAGCATCTGAGGAGCAGAAGAATTGATATTTCAAGCATAAGGTCTTCATCAGGAGTGAGGCTGCCTCATAAAGCTGACATATGCCATTCATTCACACTTTAAGGAAAATATAAATATGCTATATCTAGTGAATCCAGGATACTTGACAATGTCTACAACACCTAATTGTAGAGGAGAAAATAACCACAAATTGTAAGAAGATGACTCAAGCAATCCTGAATATTCTGTGATGGCAATATACCACTTATTAAAGTAGAGGTAAAATCAATGTGTGCTTTCCATTCTGTAAAACTATTTGTCTTAGAGGTCAAAAAGTAAATTGGAACACGAACTAAAGACATCACTTCCAAGAGAGCATGTGACTTCAGTTAAGTGCCTAGCAGGATTCCTGTGTCATTATTTAATACAATGTTTACAACGTTGAACTTTAATGACAGACAGAGAAAGCAGATCAAGAGCCACAAATAGAGAGTTCAGTCCAGTGAGAATCAGGTTTCAGTTCTGGAGAACAGTTTCACCACAGTTAAAAAGGCAGGTCTTCTGAAGTGTCCAAGCTAGGAGTTTTTGGGCTGTCGAAACAAAGTAAATCTCTAAGTTAAGTAATAAATTAAGGTATTAAGATAGGAGTGATACTTCACTAGGATTGAGTACTTGTGAAGGTTAAAAGGCTAAAGTAAAAACTTTGTTTTGCTGTTCACTTTAAGATCTTTATAAATTGCCATCAATTCATGCCAAAAGTTGCAAAATGTCAGGTCAACAATAACTTTAAAGTATATATAGAATATTAGGCTGCAAAACTTTTGAGTTTCACATTTGGCAAGATAAAAATGGATCTAACCTTGATTCTATGAAAGCTGTTATTTATCTACATTTGTAATGTTTTATTGAGAAAGAGAGATTAATTGGAATTAGCAGGAGAAAGTCTCACTGAGTTATTGCTAACCTACCTACTGTTAGCATACCATATCTGGGATATAATGTTAATGAGTTTAAAAATGCCCAAAAATTATCAGTAATGAGGTCTCCATTGATTTTAAACACCAAAGCTTGGATGTTTAGGCAAAGTTTAGCTGTATTATAAAACAAGTACATTTTACCAAGTACAAATTTTAAACATTAAAAAAAAATCGTGTCGATAAAACTGAGTGCCCAGGTAAAATGCAGTTCCCAGGTAAAATGCAGTTGTTTGCAGATAGTCATAGTTTCAGTCTAGTACACATTCTCACTGACATGAAGCAGAGAGCAGTAAAATCTAGTTGGAATCTGTAAGGACAGGTATCATAACCAACCAGCCACAAAGTTCTCTCCCCTTACTAATGTCATAAACTGAAACTAAAATTAAGACTAAATCTCCAAGAGTTTCATCCAAAATTAAGCCCTTTTAACTTCAAAACTAGTTTCTCAAACTGCCTTGCTACATGTATGGTGCAACCATTTAATCACCTTCTATGTCAGACTTCAGAAAAATTGCAAGCTTCAAGTATTTGCCATCAATGTCTTGCAATAGTTAAAGTGTACTATAACAGAAACAAATAGTTAACTGCTGAATTTAGCATTGTGCTGGAATTTTTCATTTTTAACTGTTATTTTGTGGAATTTTCATGACGGGTGTCCCATCGTGACTAAAAGTGACTTTTCTCCCATTATTCCATCCTCACTTCATTAATTATGTAACCGGTCTCTTTGGCTCTTTGGAGAAAGTGAGGACTGCAGATGCTGGAGATCAGAGTCCTTCTCATGCGGTCATGACAGGTGAATCCCCAACTGTAAGCTAGGAACTACTTGGCGAAGTGTGCCCTGAGGAAACTGAAATGCCTCAGTGAAGCTGGCACACTACTTTACAGATAGGGGCCTGTTGGTCCGAGTGAAGAGGATGGTCTGGAGAAGAGACAGGTATCTGAGCTTTAAAGGAAAGGTGAAGTCTAATATAGGCATACATTCATAAACGAGTTGAAAGAGGAAGAGATGGGTCTATTATGTACCAAAAATGGGATTCACTTAAGAAGACAGAGATACTAAATTATAATATTGCCTTTGTCGTCATCAAGAAAGAACAAGGATACAAAGCAATAAATTAAAGGATACATTTCTAAATGGGATGCAAGAACAGAGAAATCCAGGGATTTGTGTCTAAGCTCTTTGTAGGTAACAGACCAGATTGACAAGGTGATATACCAGTTGTTGAAAGTAAGCATTCAGGTGAAGCAGGCTCTGAAGAAGGCAAATGGTATGCGTGCCTTCTTAGCAAGAGGAGCCGGGATGTTTTCCTACGATTATACAGAGCCTTAGTAAGCCACACATGGAATATTGTGTGCAGGTTTGGTCTCTCTTTCTGAGAAAGGATGTGCTGGCAGTGAAGGGAGTACACCAAAGGTTTACTGGACTGATTCCTGAGATGGCAGGACTGCCATATGAAGGAAGACTGGATGGGTTAGGACTATATTCACTGGAATTTAGAAGAATGCGGGGGCATCTCATAGAAATCTATAAAATTCTAATAGAACTATATGGGGTACATGTAGGAAGGATGTTCCCAATATCCAGAACCAGGTGTCACAGTGTGGGAATACAGTGTAAGCCATTTAGAGACATAGAGATGTACAGTATGGAAACAGACCCTTTGGTCCAACTCGCCCATGTCGACCAGATATTCCAAACTAATCTAGTCCCACCTGCCAGCACCCGGCCCATATCCCTCCAAACCCTTCCTATTCATATACCCATCCAAATGCCTCTTAAATGTTGCAATTGTACCAGCCTCCACCACTTCCTCTGGCAGCTCATTCCATATATGCACCACCCTCTGTGTGAAAAAGTTGCCCCTTAGGTCTCTTTTATATCTTTCCTCTCTTCCCCCTAAACCTATGCCCTTTAATCATGGACTCCCTGACCCCAGGGAAAAGACTTTGTCTATTTACCTTATTCACACCCATCATAATTTTGTAAACCTCTATAAGGTCGCCCCTCAGCCTCTGACGCTCCAGGGATACAGCGCCAGCCTATTCAAACTCTTCCTATAGCACAAATCCTCCAATCCTAGCAACTTCTTATAAATCCTTTTTGAACCCTTTCAAGTTTAATTTAGGACTGAGATAAAGAGACATTTCTTCACCCAGTGAGTGGTGAGCCTGTCAAATTCTCTGTCACAGAAAGCAGTTGAGGACAAAATAACTATTTTCAAGAAGGAGTAAAATATAGATCTTTAGGCCTAAAGGGATCAGAGGGTATGTGGAGAAAACAGGAACAAGGAACGGAGTTGGATGATCAGCCATGATCAAACTGAATAGCTTTTAAATGGTTAAATTACCTATTTCTGCTTCTGCTATGTTTCTATATTTCAAAACCATCATACAGATTCCTGGATGCCATAAATAGAGTGTAGAAAGGTAAGGAAACAACAATATTTTTTTGCAGAAGACTGGAGAATTGTGTTCAATTTTGAGCATCACATTTCAGGAAGGATGAGAAACACAGGAAGAGAGAGGCTGCAGAAGACTTAGAGAAGGCTGAAATGAGGTTTGAAAAAGGTGTCCAAAATCCCACAGTGTTGATGGATAGACACTTCCCATTGACAGCAAAATCAAGAATTCCATGGCACTGATTCAAGGTAAATGGCAAGATAGGCAACATAAAGAAAAGCTTTTTGTAGGAACCACCTTAGAACGTGATGGAAGCAGATTTAATCATGGTTTTCAAAAGGAAATAGGATGAGTAATTAAAAGGGCTATGCGGAGTGGGTCTAGCTCTTGCAGAGAACTAACACTTACAGGATCAGTCAGATGGCCTTCTTTCATGCTATAACCTTTCCATGGTTCTTATCTCAAAACACATTGAAAGTGAAGAAGCCTTGAGAAAACAAAAAAAAAACTCAAAGCATCAGAAATGTGAAGAATGTCAGCTGCTGTATTAATAGTAGAACTCCTGCCTGGATCAGAAAGTTCTCAGTTCAAGACTGACCACAGAGCTTTTGTATATTATGCCAGCTGACACTTAGCACAGTACCCTCTCAAAACTGACCAATCAGAGATGCCGCTTTCAGACCACAATTCACACTGTGGTCCTTTCTTCCATTTCCTTTGAATCCCTACAGTGTGGAAACAGGTCCTTCATCCCAACAAGTCCACACCTCGGAAGAGCATTCCACCCAAACCCATTCCCCATTACTCTACACTTACCCCTGACTAATGCCCCTAACCTACACATCCCTGAACACAATGGGCAATTTAGCATGGCCAATTCACCTAACATGCACATCTTTGGGAGGAAACCAGAGCAGCCAGAGGAAACCCACACAGACACTGGGAGATGTGCAAACTCCACACAGACAGTCACTCGAGGCTGGAATTGAACCAGGGTCCCTGGTGCTGTGAGGCAGCTACGGTAAACACTGAGCCAACTTGCTGCCTCTGAGATACTGTATTGTTCGCTTGAAGAAGAGCAGGTAATTTGGCTGTCAACAACATTTACCTCTCAACTATCATCTCTAAACATATGTTAGGTGACCATTTGCCTCATTGTTGTTTGTGGGAACTCATTAACAACAAACTGCTGTATTACCCTGATATTTAAATGACTATGAAGCACTTTGAGATGTGTTGGAATTGCGAATGGCGTTACATCAATACAAGTTTTTTTTTCTCTCCAGCTTAACAGGGTTCTTTTAAATGCTGGAAACACATGGTTTGGAATATGATTTGAGATGAGCAATAAAAATACATTAGTAATTTTTTTAATGCAACAGGACATTGTGGTTTTTGTGCAAATGGACTTGGTTTAGTTGGGCAGGTGGCTCAGGAGAGAAAGGGAAGAGAGAACAAATCAACAAGGTTAATTTGATGGAGACCAGCAACTCTGAGACATGTAGAGAAGATTTGAGAAATCGTGC